>NW_027256882.1:97354015-103349015 GCF_029215685.1 Pituophis catenifer annectens
GAGACCTGGTGCTGGTCCTGAAAACGATCCTCCTTTAAAGCAAGTAACTGGAAATGTAATTGAAAATATTTGTCTTTTATATTCTGTAATCTGCCTGGCAGGGCAAGCCCTTCCTAATTACCGGTATCAGGAGCCTTGGCTCCATACATCCTCTTCTCTTGTAATCTTAGGGTAATTTATAGCTCCCACACCAATCCTCACAGCTTACCCCCTTGCTCAAAATCTAGTTCTTCTCTAGCACTGATCCAGCAACAGTGCAAATCTAGATGACTGCTGGAGGGGAGCCATTTTTTTAAAAAAAAACTAGACAGAATGACTTTTTCTGTCATCTAGCAGTTGATAAGTTGACTGATTGATCCATAACTTTAAAGAATTAAAAAATAAGTCCAATGTATCAATGAGGCAATGGAAATGCTTGGTCATGGCTTAACCAGAGTATTGCCTGTGCCAATTTTCAAATGCAGGTTAGTGTTGGGTAGGACTGGAATGCAATCAAGGAAACCAAAATTACAGCTTTTACTACAGAAATGTGTGCTGTAGGGGCAATGGCAGAAACCTTATGCGACATGCTGTGGAGATAGCAAGACTTAAGAAAGGACCCAGGATAAGAAGGAACATAGTAAAGCAGATGTGTGGATGTAACCTAAGTCTGGTTTGCATACTGACTCATACAGATAGACACCAGGGAGATTAATTCAGGCGCTAGCATCTTTCTTCTAGCATGTCATATTAATAAATAGATATTGACTATTTTCTCTGGATTATTAAGTGACGATAAAATGCAAAAATACTTTTTTTGCACATTGATAGAAAGGCTGTGATAAACAAATCAATCAAGTTCCCATCCCTCAACAACAGGGCATTCAAACCATCACCATTATTTATTAATAGAAGTTAGATAATAGAAAATTCATTTTACACTATTCTGTGAGAAATGTTGGATAGCATGGCTACTAATCAAAGGGGGTTTGCCCCAGAATACACCATCCTGTGAGATGAAGCTCTTTAAGGAGGAGGAGGAGGAGGAGGAGGAGGAGGAGGAGGAGGAGGAGGAGGAGGAGGAGGAGGAGGAGGAGGAGGAGGAATAATAATAATAATAATAATAATAATAATAATAATAATAATAATAATAATAATAATAATAATAATATCTTTCTAGAATACATGTATTAGGATAAAAGTATTTCCTTCCAGCATAAGAATTGCATAGAAGTAATATTTTTATTATAATTTTTTTATTAATTTGTAATATGACATATAAAGAGAATACAAAAGTAAATATTAGGGAAATTAGGGAAGGAAAAAGGGAAGTGGATAGTGAGCAAGGGGGAAAAAAGGCATTGACTTCCGACTCCTTTGGTGCAGTAAAATAAGGCATTAACATCTACCCTCAACTTTTTACTTTTTCATAATGATATATACTAGAAATAAGTTTTAAAAATCATCATTCAGGAAAGTAAGGCAGTTTTATGGGATTTTCCAAAAGAATCTTGAATTTACGGGGAATCTTCTAAAAACAGCTTCCATTTGCTGAAATTTCACATGAAGAAAAATGGATCCACAAGAAATAAGTGGGATCTTTTGATCGATATTGTATTTGGAAAGTAATAAAATGATGACTTTAAAAGAGAAATAGAAAAATGTATGGAGGATTATACTTATGCTATACCCAGAGTATAGGTTTAGAGCAGGGGTCTGCAACCTTAAACACTCAAAGAGCCATTTGGACCCATTTCCCACAGAAAAGAAAACACCGGGAGCCACAAAACCCTTCCCGTGCCTAACTGTTTCTTGAGCAGCCACAAAACTGGCATATGTAGTTGAATTAAACATTCTGTTTTCTTCTGAAACTTTTCTTTTCTTGGATTTCTCCATGGTTGGCCTACCGGGGGGGTTAAAAAACTCAATAAATCGCGTGCTGGAGGGTGTCACACTTTGGCGGTTGTGACACATATTTTGAGTGATAGGGAGCCGCAGCTGAGGGGTGAAAGAGCCACATGCGGCTCCAGAGCCGCAGGTTGCTGACCCCTGGTTTAGAGCCCCTGAACAATTTACCATCCTTAAGTCTTCTGGATTTCCCAGAGTCATCTCAATTATTGTAAGAAACATATTGTAAAAAAAAATGCTGAACCAGAGACATTTGCTCTGCTCTAACAAGTCTCCCTTACATTTTTAGAACTTGATTGATTGGGACAGATACCCTTTTTGGAAGGAACAATTGTTATGAACAGACATTATGACATTAAGGCTATTTCAGGGTTCCCCCCCACAACAAACAGATTTCTGTTTAGGAAATTACAATATGTACAGTCTCATATACAGTATATGTGTCACTGTGGGAACTGTTAGATGCAAAACCATAATTGGCTGTTGCTTTTGCATATAAGCTCATGTAATAAAGTATACATAGGTGGTATTTACATGTGACAATATGTAATTTGTTAAACCCGAGCAGTTAAGAATTTCAGCAAGTGGAAAATGCATTGCAGAATTTTTTAAAATCCCAAGTTGTAGAAAAATATAATACACTTAGAAGATTGTGCAATAGACATGTATTTCATGGAATAAGAGCATTTAAAAAGTTCACGAGAAAAGCATCACAACAACTTGGGAAATAAGAGAGGATTTAGATCTTAACAATCTAAGGAAACAAGTTTTAAAAAAACAAAACCTGGAACTGTGGAAAGGTTAATTGGCTGAGAATACTGGAAATGTTACAGGTTTATCACAAAGACTAAAAAAAAAAAAAAAAAAAAACCCACCAGTATGAACTTTCTATCCAGTGTGAACCAAATATAGTAATCTAGGTCTGCAATGGCAATGGGAACAGGGTAGAAAAGAAGGGGCCTGTTTTTTATCATTGTCAAAATGTGGGCTGCAGCTGTCAGGATGTCATAATTGCAGCACGTGATCTCCACCAGCATGGGGGACTAAAATTAGCAGGAAAGCCTGAGAGTGAGAAAAGCAGGCAGGCAAGAGAACACTTATCTACAGTTGTGTTGAACCATTCCTGAACCGATCTAAGAAAAAAGTGAGACCAGCAAACTTAGAAAGTGGAGTGGTTTCGAAGAGAAGACTAAATCGTTATGGCCACATGGTGGGAAGATCCCTAGTCCTTTCAAGAAGGAATAAATGAACTTCACAGAGAATGCTCCTTCGGTTCGCCAACATTGCTGGGCTCTGCTTTGACTTCTTCAAAAATTTGGGAATACATGACTATAAGCGGCTGGGGCTTGTTTTGTTCAATTGGAAGGATCATACTAATCCAGTTTGCAAGCTTTGTGGGTTTCTGAGAGACTTCCTTCCGACTGCTGGATTATTATCAGAGAATGCTGCAGCACTGATTGTGTGGTTTTCAGTTCCCTTGTTTCCTGCTCTTAGACAGTTCTCCTCATGTTGCTGATTCTCACACTTCTAACTCTGGTATCATGCTTATGCCTCTTGACCTGGTACCTTTTCTCCACAGGAGGGAAAAGTGGTGGCAACAAGAAGAATGATGGTGTGAAGGTAAGTCCTCTTCATTTCTGGATCCTACAAGATGAAAAATACACTTGGATGTCTTTTCTAGTAGTGGGTCCCAGCGTGGCCCAAGATCTTCTGTTTCATGTGTTTCTCAATTTTTAGACACATTTTTCCCATTCTTGCCTTTTCTACAGAAAATACAACTGAAGGAGAAAAAAAGTTTATATCTTGTAAAGCTTAAATATAGTAACGGTTACCTCAATTTATCCTCAGTTTGCTTACTTAATCCACACCAAAATAAATGTTAAAAAAAAAGAAGAATTAGAGAGCAGAATTGTGAAAAGACAATAATAGAGAACTAAGCAACATTTTGACCTGCTCATCGAGGCTGAGAAATATATTTTAACAATTCTCTTTCCATTCTTTCTTACTTTTATAAATTGGAGAAAACATTGTGCCTTTCTTCTAATTTTCTACGTTTCAATTATGTGATTACTTAGAAATAATCTAGGCTCAGAACCGATTTAAGTTTTCAGAAGTTATAGTGATACCGCCTTCTTGTAGAACTGTAATTCACAACTCCCACTATGGTATTGAATATCGCAGAATATTTCTGTGGCTCTGTATAATCTCACAATATATCCTAGTGTGAATTCCTCTTGATCCCCTTAAATATTAGTTCCTGATGAATTATCTTTCTAAGCAAAGGAAGATTTTTAAGGAGGAGCCCTTACCACTTTGCAAATATCCCAGATCAATATGACAGCTGTGTTCTATACTGCCTCTGGCATTTCTACTGCCATGTAAGGGCTGTCACAGGGGAGCCTAAGAAGAGAAATAGGAAGTTAGTTTAAAATTGGGATTAAAAATACCACAATTCCCAGTGGTCCCAGCCAAGATGGCCAGTGGAGAAAGTGCATGGTGATTTGATTTAGCAAGATCTGTTAGATACAGTATTTTGCTCCTGGCTTAGGTTTTGAGCAGTGGTAAGAATCCCAGCTGTTATCTCTCTCTCTTTTTTTTTTTACCTGAATAGTTTGTTGTTATTTTTTAAGAAAATTACACTCTACTACATTAATATGATAAAGGAATTTTGGAAATCTGAGATAGATTAAAGAATTCAGAGGTTGTTGTCACCCCTGGGTCTAAGGAGAAGGTAGTAAATCCAGGAACAATGCTTCTAAGTCTTTGGCTTTTGTAAGGCCATTGACACTTTGAAAGCTGGTTCATGACTTTACTGAGAAGTGGATCAAGCATGAACAACTTTTCTCTTTTTAGCAGTAATACTACTTCCATTGCTCAGTCCCAAAGTATTTGAGTTGGAAAAGAGTGTAATGTAGCTGTGCACTGACATTATAACTGTTCTATTTTCTGGAAACCAAACTGGAATTTTCTGGAAAGGTGTCTGGCAACCCTTTCACAGTTCAGATGGTGACTTGATGGTGGTTTGAGGGTGTGGAAAGGAATGCAGTGTCAGAGAATGACCATATATATGCCTTGGAGATTCTGACTACAGGAGTTTCAGGCCAAGATATATATTTTTATGCTGAGGCAGCTGGCTGTTCCTAGTACTAACAGCCTTTCCTGGTGCTCTCACTGTTAATTCCTCTCAGAAACTAACCCAAAGAATCAATTTCTTCCTTTACAATAGTTAAACCAGCTTACTGATATATTCTTGTACTTTTCCCCCTCTTATTTCTGTGTGCAGCGGAGGAGTTTTTACTCGTTTTGTTTCAAGGCACAAATGTCAGATTCATGGCCACAAGATTTCTGTTTTTTTCTAATAAAATCCATGGTTTGATAAACTGCTCCCAAGAAGCAAATGTTTTAAACTTTAAGTAGGATTCTTTCCATGAATAGTCCATTTTAGAAAGATAGATATTCTTGTTTGGATATAACAACAGCTCATTAAAAAAAAAACACTTCTTTTTAATCAGCGGCTACACAATAACATTCACTGTCCCATTCAGAATTACATCTCCACACACTGAATTAATGCAATCACTGCACTCCACCATGTCACATCCTATGTTCTAAATGACTAAATTCACTTCCCTGTACTGTGTTCTTTTACTGTATGTTTGTCCTACTTAAATGAGGCCACTGCTTTTGTGTTGCATCGTGTTATGTCTGATTACCTTTATAATTATTGTCCAGTAAGATTTCCTACTGTATCTTTTACTAGGTTTTCAATGGAATTACCATAGATCATAGGCTAGCTAGATCCACTGTAGATAGTAAGATCTGTACTCCTTTTTCTTTTTTTTTTAATTTTCAGAGGAAAATTGTGAAGCAATCGTTTAAAAAAAAGATATGCTATACATAGATGATAGAAGAGAATGAGGATCCCAGATGCCAATAGGCAGAAATTGCTATCTCTACCCATATGATTTGAAGCATATCATAATTTAATTTGCAATACTCACATTTGAAACCAGTTTCTAAGAGCCGTGTGAAACACCTGAAGTGCTCAGTTGAACCCACTATCTGAAATGCTGAGATGCTACATCCTTTTGGAAGGGCAGTACTTTCTACCTTATCCTTGCTCACAAGAATTGCTGGGATTGCTGCCAAAGCAAAGCAGAGTACAAAACCCCAAACTGGATAGTAATGATGATAAGTAAGAGGGAACTTCAAAACATTTCTGAGTGTTCATTGAACTTCTGAAATGTAGCAGGTTGATTCCCTTCCAGTGTGCAGTGTGAAGTAATTTCATCATGAATTAAAGGCAAAATTTTAAATTATATTTCTTGGGTTATTTCTAGGATTTCTGCTCTTAATATGCAAAGTGCTAATTTATGGTGCAACATGAATCCATGTCTGCAGTTAACGAGAGGCTGATTTTCACCATTTAGCATATGGGTGATTTTTTATGCCATTCTGAGGTTATATGAAATATATGAAATATAATCTCTGCTCCTTAGATTGTAATTAGAGTGTGTATTTTTTGCAGTTAAGCATTAACCATATAGAAAAAAATCTACAGTTTTAGTCATCCTCATTTTAAAAAAAAATTCTAACATGTGTTAACACATTCCTACATAAGGTTAATGATTAGTGCACTTTGCAGAAATCTAGGAAAGAAGCAGACATGATATGAATAGCATCTATTTATTATTTTTGTTTACAAATAAAAAGCTTAGCAACCCTCTTCTTTTTAGTGGGAATGAAAGTACTTTGTCATCATTAAAGTCCAGTTTCCAGGTTTTCCTCTTGGGAGAATTTGTCTCCAGGCAAAATTGTATCCCGTACTCCACTGTCACTACGGCCTACATCAAACCTACAGTTTTGTTACCTGGTAGTCAATGCAGATGCATAATGTGGGCATCTTGAAAAGTGACTGTGTGGGATCAGATATGCTTCACGTATCCATGCAAAATACTCTGTAAATGTGTTTTTAGAAGAGTACACCCATTAATCATTTTGTGAAGCAATGAATTTCAGTTGCATCAAGTGTAGTTTTAAGTTAGTAAAGTAAGAGGCTTTCAGCACTTCAGCAATTATTTAAGAAAGATTCAGATATTGGTGTTGTAACATGCCCACCTCACTAAGTTGAGTTAGAGGGTTATTTGAATTCCTTCTAGCTTATCTTCTTATTCTAAATGAACAATTTTTGCCTATTCTACTAGCAGGATTACAATCTTTCCTCTTGGCAAGTTTTAGTCTGCTATCTAACGTGTATTCAGCTTGGAAAATTTCCACTTGGAAATATTTGCTTTGGCTTGGATAAGAAATGAACTAAATTGAGAATTAGATGTCAAGGATGCGTTAGGGTAAGATTCATAGGCAGCAAAGATGAGTAGCACTCAGGGTGCGAATTGGACCATGTTGATTGAATTGCTCCTTGTGCGGGAAATTTTAGGCTAGCATGCTGTGTACAATGGTTGTTCTGTCTTTATTGAAGACATGGAACTCTTCATTTAAGCATCAGGCTTACCCACAAGAAAACCTATCTTCTTAGAGGGATCACCACAAGTGTCCCAGGTTCCTTGGCATCCCATGTTCTGCTCACTTCTTTCTTTCTCACTCTGTGTCTCTTCTTGTCCCATCTCTTCTCCTTGTTTTTCCAGAAAAGAAAGTCCAGTTCCAGCGTTCAGTTAATGGTGAGTGTCCTTTGTCTTCCTCAATGCTGATAATGTTGGGCCTCTCAACGTCTTCCAACCATTCCTGTTCTTAGAAAGCATAGAGGGTTGGGTTGAAGGTTGAACCTCTTCGGTGCAGCATCTCCCCTACAAATCCCGTTAAACAGGAATGGATGGCACAAAAAGAAGCTGAAGCCCACCGAAGAGCACTGAGAACCTAATTTGAATTTCTAGGGAAAGGTTTTCAATGGTGCTTATCATTTAGCAGATGTGCAGACTACCCCCATCCAAGGAGACATGAAGGAAAAGACTATCTAATATGGCTCTGCTGGAACTGTGCAGTCACAAGCAATCAGACAGCTGATGAAGCTTGGTCATTTGTTGTTTGAGACCGAGATATGAAAAAAAAAAGTCTCTGGTGGGATGAATGAGTAATCCTAGTATAGCTACCAGAGCTGTCTCGTTGATAATGCTGGAGAGTAAATGGCTCCCCTTTCTCCATGTTAATTTGTGTACCACTTGGCTGTTTATGGAAGAAAGTGTGTGTCAGGCTTTGATGGTCTGTGTGGGTCTTAGAAACCCTCTTTGTTTTACTGTACATTTCTTTCTTTACTATGCACTCAGTGTGGCCTCTTTCACTCCTGCACAGTCTCCCTCTCTCCCTCATCCTAGTTCCCTCCTGTTAATTTGTACATACCGTCTTTCACTTCTACACAGCCCTCTTATTCCTCCTAACGATAGGAGATTTCGGGACCTTCATTCCTGCTATACTGATCGGTCTTCTTTATGATGGTAGACAATTGCAAGGAAGGCGATTAAGTTCTTACATGATAATGCAGTCGGACGTCCTGCTTAGTTTTGTAAGTTTTGGATAGAAGTCAGGGAAAATGTTACAGATACAAAGGAAGAGCTGCAATTATTGACCTGTACTGATACTTATCTGGTTTTTGTTTCTTTTCAGTGTTTGATGCTGTTTGGGTAAAACCTTAATGAAAGGTTAACAAACAGTTCTAAAACAAAGTTGAAATAGTTTTACTTTGCTCCAATATTTTGCTTTTGTTTTTTTTTTCTTTTCTGGTCCAGGAATCTTCAGAGAGTACAAATACCACCATTGAAGATGAAGACACTAAAGGTACAATATAAGATTTTGGCAGAAGTAGTGTGGAATTGTTTCTAATCCTTTTGAGTCAATAACTCAGAGTTCAAATCAGTTCATTACTGAAGGAAACATTTGACCCAATTCTCATTACCCAAACACACCCCAAAAGCATGTCTTAGCTATCTCAACAGTACAAAAATTTTCCAGCAGAATATTACTTCCACTATAATTTCAGTTCATGAATTAGAGGACAATTAGATTTCATTCATACTACTGCAGTTCTGCTGATCTATGCAGTCTGGTTCCTAGGATTATACAATGAGAAAATATATAGGAAAGATGAACGATGGGATAACCCTCTACAACCTTGTTGTTGCAGTGCAGCTGTTGCAGTGCAGGACTGAGACCATCAATGATCTTGATCGGGGTATTTCCCCTACTCTGCCCACCTCCTGTGATTCCTAGATGTATCTGTCCTCTTCTAAGGCACAAATATCAAACTGCATGCTAAAGCTAAATCCATTAGAATAGAATACTAAGGAGACCAAACAACCCACATGCTTTAGAAAATGTTCTTTGGTATATTTTTATTTCCCTTTTCCCTTTTTGTAATTGTCCTCAAAACATGGGCTGTCAGAGCTCTTCTCTGGTACTGTATTAAACTAATTCATTCTGTTGCACAAAGGTAACAAGAAATGGAATTTGGTTGAAAAAGAGGACAGAGGTTGGCAGGAGCACGTACATCAAGCCATTCTTATTAGTTTGGCTTTCAGTAGCAGCAAAGTGCCTTAGTAGTGGTTGCACACGGGCCTCAGAATGAAAAACAATACAACCAACTTGCCAATTGAAAGGTAGCAATTATGGAAGAAAGCTTTTGCTCTCCAAATCTTGCTCGTGAGCTCTCCGGATGCATATGGTTTGCCAGAATGCGGGATTAGATGAGCCTCTTGTCTGATCAAGTCCTTTCTCGTGTTTTCATTATGGACCCTTTTATATTCTTTCAGTTTAGATGACTCTAAATCAGGGCTATCAAACTCGCGGCCCATGGGCTGGATACATCACGCGCTGGCCACACCCATGCCCAGTTTAGCAAAGGGAGAAAAAAGTCCTGATACATCATGTGATGCTGCTGTGACAATGCAGGTTTGACACTCCTGCTCTAAATGGTCAGCAATATGCACCATAAGAATAAAATAATTCAATAATAACAGAGTAATATATAGACGCTTCTAAAATAGATAGGGCATAACATAAAATCTGCGCCCATAAATTACTCCATCCGCTTTCCAGTGGCCTTTCAACATGAGCAAGTCTTAACATGTTTTTGGAATATCAGTGAGGGAAAGGGCCATCCATGCCTTCAGAGACAAGATGTTCCATAGAAAAGGAGCCTCATAGACAATTCCTGCTTTTGAGGACTTCTTGCTGGATAACCCCAGAGATGAGAACCCTTGGCAAACACTGACTACTTGAATGAATTAGATAAGCCTACTCTTCTCTGAATAGATGATCTTCAAGATCCTAACCTTAGTATAATGGGAAGGGAATTGCATGACAGCAGCATCAGCTTGAAAGTTTCAATGTTTCCACACCTATAATAATAATACTGTAGGATCCAATCAGGGTCTGTCTCCAGGATCAGAGTTTTGTCTTACGAGCTTTCCGACTTGTGCTGGAACCCATCTTCAGGGAACTTCTCTCTGAAGATGGGCTCCAACACAAGTCTGAAAGTTTGTAAGACAAAACCTCTGGTCCTGGTGACCAACCCTGATTGGATCCTGCAGCCTTATTCTGGGACATGTATATTAACAACAACAACAACAACAACAACAACAACAACAATAATAATAATAATAATAATAATAATAATAAATGAAGAAGTTAAATTTCTCTGGGACTTTAGAATTCAAAGAGACAGGCACCTGCCACATAACACCCCGGGCTTAACAATTGTTGATAAGAAAGACAAAAAAAAAAAAAATCTGGCTGGGGGATGTGGCAGTGCCTGGAGACAGTAGAAGAGAAAGAATTGGAGAAGATAACATAATACAAAGACCTACAAAGAACAACTGTGGCAAAGGCAAGCAAGGGTAGTACCAATAGTAATAAGTGCCTTGGATGCAATCCCAAAACAACTGGAACACAATTTAGCATTGTGTTGTGTTAGTATTCACTGTAAGCATTGATAAATTCGGCATCAGTCAATTGCAGAAGGAACAGTTTCCATCCTGTGACAATATGTGTAAAGCTGTCAAACATCCAGATTTTCCTATCCTGGGTCCTTGGTAAGGATTTGATAGGTAGACAAAAATTCCATCCCCAGTCTGAACATCTGGCTGACTGTGTGATAATCAATGATAATAATAATAATTGTAAGATATACAGCTTCCCTAGTAGAGGATTCCTTTATATGATTCTGCCTTCCAGAGGACTCAAAAAGCACATTGAAGAGTTTTACACTCAGGAAGAGACATAAAAAAACTTTCTGGCTAACCCACCAAATGTGTGGATCCAGAGAAAGCATTCAGGCATTGCTTCATGTCTGTCTGGCAGCTTTTTCAGGAATAAGATCTATATAAAGGCACACAGCCTTGGCTGACAGTGATTTATTAACATATTTGTAAAACTTTGTAACTGAATCCCTACACCAGATTGTTTAAAAGAACATCTAAGTGGATTTTGAGGTATAGGGCTGGTTAAATGACTCCTTTCCCCCTTTTTCCTTTTTTCCAAATTGCCATCCCCGATGACTTCTCTTTCTGGGATAAAAAATGATATTGACTGGATTCATATTTGTTCTGGAGAATTATATGGAGGTGAAGAACATGTCTCAATTCAACTCTGCTGGTTGAAATATTTTAAAAAGATGGTTTGGAACAAACATTATCAGAATATGCACAAAGAATGAGTTTAGAGTCTTGGTAAGAAGATTGCCAAGTACTTTAAATGGGGCTATCTTAACCCGGTCTTATCTGAGCTGCAAAAGTTCAGGTGATTGTTTACTTCTTTGCTGCCATCTAGTGATTATCTAGATTTTTGCAACCCAATAGCTGTACAGCTATTGTGTAGCTATTGCTGGCCTATTTCAATTTTCCCCCCCACAAGCTGTCTAATATAATCAATGGCAAATCCTTTCTCAGGATTAATAATTCTAGGAAGAATAGTCCTGCATGTTAGCAATAGCATTTCCTCATTAAATTTATGTTTGCCTACATCTCATAAAGAGAGAGTAAAACTTTCATATAATTGTAACATCCACCCATAAAACTAACAAATCAACTAAACAATGGAAAAATTAAACCCAACACTGCAATTCAACGTATCTAAAAATCTCTTCAAGAGGACTGTTTTTGTCATCTTCTGAAGCATCATCAGAGTAGGACCATATATAACCACAATATGCCAGAAAAAGAGGGCTACTTATTTAGAATATCAATTTAAAATCTAACCCCCATCTTTTCTTGGGGGGGGGCGACGGTAGTGGGTACCCGAATGTATACTGTTCAGATAGTCATGGCCTTCCCTACCATTTTTTAAAAAGGCAGAAATGGAATGGCTAATTAGCCCCTGAATTGTATAGGCATATAGAAAACGTGGTCTAAGGAGGAAGATTTTCAGCACTCTTATGAGGGAGATACTTCTCTGTCAAAAAAACCTTGTGTGGTGTTCAGGAATTCTCACATACATAGGGAACGATATGCCATGTTTCTTCGAATGAGCCCATTTCCTGAAATGTTATGCACCAATACTACTAAAGATAATTGTACCACAGTCCCAAACTATATCCTTCATATTTCCTTACTTTTTGAGATGACCTTTCTTTCTTGGGCTTATCATGATTCATACCTCACCGTTTCCAATCAAGACAATGGCAGATGATTAGATGAAATTTCCGTCTTCTCAATTTTCATTTGTGCTTCTTCATTTCTCAACCATTTAAAGAGATCCCACTACTTACGTGGCTTGAACATGAAACTCTGTAATTACAGATAATCCTCGACTTACGACATAATTGAGCCCAAAATTTATGTTACTAAGAAAGACAGTTAAATTAACTTTGCCCCCTTTTACGACTTTTCTTGCCACAGTTGTTAAGTGAATCACTGCAGCTGTTAAGTTAGTAACATGGCTGTTAAATGAATCTGGCTTCCCCACTGATTTTGCTTGTCAGAAGGTCGCAACAAGTGAACCACATGACTCCGAAACACGTCATAAATACATGTCAGTTGCCAAGCATATGAATTCTGATCATCTGACCATGGCAATGCTGCAACAGTCATGCAAAAAACGGTCATAAGTCCCTTTCTTCAGTGCCATTTGAACCATGACAAAACAAACGGTTGTTAAGTTGAGGACGGGCTGCTTTATTTTCTTGTGGGTATTTTCCCCATATTTTGTTTAATAAAGCAATTAATGTGGAGGTTTGGGGCTCATTTGTATTTTTTTTATCCTGCTGCCCTACTACTGCCTTTGAACTGCCCAGCTCACTGTGTTATATTACAGTTTTCAGTTAATGAGAGGTAAGTGGGAAACGATCTTCTCTTGACAAGCACTGAAATTCTCCTTAATTGTGACAGAGTATGGAAACTTTATTTGTCCAATGCAGTCTGATTAGAGTGACTGGTAATTATTCTGTGTTTCTACTTTTCGATTCTTGGCCATCACCTGGGCTTAAAAATCCCTTATTGTCCCTCTCTCCCTCCTTCCCTACCTTCAATAAGCTTCTTGAAACAACTTATCTCTTTAAATATTGAGTAATATTGTAAAGAACCAAAGGTTGCCCCCCAGGATCCAGTCTGCTGGCTTGGCTGTGGCTCTTCCATACTATCTGCGTTTCCGTACTACTGCCTCAATTTTTTGTCAAAGCAATTTGAATCCCACCTAAAGTCATTTTCCTTTTGGTTGACCTTGAAATGCAGTGGATGGGGGCACATAAGATTGGAAGAGCCTTCTTGGCAGCACATTTAGTTCAGCTTTCTGTGTCACTCAGTGGGAAAATCTCTTCTGGCTACTTCACTGCAATTCATATTAAGACAAGCTATCGACAGTTGGGGAGATGACTAAGGCCCATCATTTTTGATAGCCACTGATAGCCTGATCTTCCATGAATTTGTCCGGTCTCCTTTTAAATTCATCTAAATGGGAGCTACTGGTAGCAAATTCCAGCTATGCACTATGGAAAAAATATTTCCTTTTATTGTCCTAGAATTACCGTGCATTTAATTTCAATGAATTATCTCAAGTTATAATATTATAAGGAATGGAGGAAGCTTCTCTTTATCCTCAGAAATATAAACATTGCATATTTCTCTGGTATCTCCCTATATATTGCTTCATTTCAGTTTATAAAGCTTTACTTGCTATAGTTTTTCCTTCTAAGAGAACTGCTCTGGATATGTAATTGTTTGGGTTGAATTTTTTAAATATATTTTGTAGTTTTTTAATATCCTCTTTTAGATGTACCAGCACTGTGTATTTTCTGCAAATGTTGGTTTTTATATATTTTCATAAGAGAGTTACTGTATCAGCAGTTCTAGTTTAAATTCCCTTTCTGATATTCTGAGCATGGAATTTGTCTTCTTTTTTCTCCTGCCTTTCACCTTCTTCATAAAACAGCAGTGAAAATACATACATTCACACACAAACATACATGGAAGGAGGAGAAAGACAGGAGAACAAAGACAACAAATTCCATGCTCAGAATATCAGAAAGGGAAGAGCTGTGATGATGCAGTGGTTGAAATGCAGTATTGCAGGCTAACTCTCCCCACAGCCAGCAGTTCAATCCTGACTGGCTCAAGGTTGACTCAGCTTTCCATCCTTCTGAGGTCAATAAAATGAGGACCCAGATTGTTGGGGACACTATGCTGATTCTGTAAACCACTCAGAGAGTGCTGTAAAGCACTATGGAGCGGTATATAAGTCTAAGTGCTATTGCTATGGCCAATTCCCAAGGCCACATATCTTCTTCCATGGCAGCTGAGTTTGCTCAGGAATTTTTTTGTGAAATACTTTGTCAATTGTTTAGAAAATCCAAGTATAGTGCATACCTGGCTTTATATAATATACACTGAGTTCCTTTGTCTATGTGTTTTCTGATAACATCAACAACAAAATATTTGTAAGATAAGATGTGGTTTGTGGAAGCAGTGCTGGCTTTTCAACAAGCTTCATTCTTCTAAGGGTTTACCTATTTTTCCCTGTAATAATACAGCCATTTCTAACTGATTTCTCATTTCCTCTATTGCCCTTGGCTGCTTTCTAATTCTTTGAAACAGATACTGATGTGAAATATGAATTGCATATTACTGGGCAAAGATCAGAATTGTTCTTTAAGAAACTTGGATGGATGCTATCTGCATATGGGGATTTAATTATTTTTGGTTTGTCAGGTTGACTTAGAACTTCATGTCCCCCATTACGTCTACTTTAATCAGAATAAAGCTGGAAGGGAGTCTAACCCCCTGCTCAAGCAGGAGATCCTATACCATTTCAGACAAATGGCTGTTCATTCTCTTCTCTTCTCTAAAAACCTCCAGTGATGAAGCACCCACAACTTCTGCAGGCAAGTCATTTCACCGATTAATTGTTCTAACTCAGGAAAATTCTCTTTAATTCTGAATGATTCTCTCCTTGATTCGTTTCCATCTATTGTTTCTTATCTTCCCTTCTGGTGCTTTGGAAAATAAGTTGACCCCGTCTTCTTTGTGGCAGCCATTCTAATACTGGAATACTGTTATCATGTCACCTATAGTCCTTCTTTTTTCTAGACTAGCCATACCCAATTCCTGCAACTTTTCTTCATATTACTCTCCAGGCCTTTAATTTCCTTTAATTTCCTTCAGTCTTCCTCTTGAAAAAGCCGGCTTGAATACAAATATCTATACCACATTCTTGCCTGTAAAAGCAGAAGAAAATAAATGGTTTCATGTCATCTGGAAATTTGACAATCATCCCTTCAGTCCCTTCATCTATGTCCATTTTCTTAAAAAAAAACTTGGCAACTTAAAGATGTTTGGACTTCAACTCCCAGAATTTTCCAGCCAGTATGGGGAGTTTATTTATTTAAAACTTTTACTGTATGTAGCCACCCATCTTCTAATCTAAACAGTTCTAGCTGGCTCCCAAATAAAAGTTAAAACATCATTTAAAACCATATTAAAACTATACATCTAAACATATTAAAACATTTAAAACAATAACAAAAACTGAAGTTTACTTTAACACCTTAAAGTTGCCAAGTTTGAAAAATACTGGTCTAGATCCATAATAAAAATGTTGAGCAACATAGGATCCAGAGCAGATCCAATGGCATTCTGCTTAATATTATTCTCTAAGCTGATGGGGAGCCATTGATGGGCACTTTCTGGGTGTGGTCATTCAACCAGTTATGACTGTTATATCTTTTAGCCCACCTTTTACCATTTTATTAATAAGGATAACAGATAACAGATACTTTGTCAAACATATTGCTGAGGTCAAGATGTACTATGCCCATGACATTCCCTCAGTTTATTAAGTTAATGAGTCCATTAAATAGAACATAGAGTTCTATTATGCTTGTGATTAATCCATTCTGTTTCTGGCTAATTGTTTCATTCCTATCTAAGTGCTCATAAATATGCTAATAGGTCAAGTATTCAGTCAAGCTAATAGATCTGAAATTCCTTCGGTCATACATATTCTTTACTTTTCTGAAAACAGGGACACCTTTTGTTTGCCTCCACTTTTGGAAGATTGTCATCAGTTTTCCAGGAAAGATTGCAGGAGTTTTGCAGCCATCACTTCTACATCCTTCCGTGTCCTAGTAATTCATCCTGGAGATCGGAATTTGTTTAAATTTGCCAAGTATGCTTTTATCTTCCCCTTGTTTAGAATTAGCTGCAACTCCTTCCTTCCATCAGTGATGCTACAGTAGTCATTGGGGCGTCAGTTCCTTTCTGAGAAAAAGCAGACATAAACTATTGAGACATTTTTGCTTTTCTTCATCTCCTATATCTTTCCTTTATGGATGCTATGTCCCTGGAGCTATGATGCTTCATTAGCTGGGGCTAACCAGCTTTGGAGAGCTCTATCAGCCAGCTGATGCTCACCTTTTCTCCATGCTACTCCAGGGAGGGTTCAAAGAAGATAATTCAATGAGTGTTCCACTTTCTGAATGACTCTTGTAACCTCTAAATGGAAAAATAAATTACTAGCCTTCCCATCCATATTTTTTCAGTGTTTGCTGACTTCTGGGGAAAAAAATCTGATAAGAAGTTCTTCAAGGGAAGGTCAATTGTTAAAAAGAAACAGCATTAAAATAGTCCAAACACTTCCCAGCTGCCTTGCTGCTATTGTTATATTTAAACATCTGTGAAGGTGAAATGCAAGTACATTAACAATTTCGCTATTGGTTGCTTTTTCCAATAGCTGTGATCATAATTGCATGTTGCAGCTGTAATTGGATGGGGGGGAGGGGAAAGAAGAGGGATGAGTTCTAAACAATGCATATAGGAACAGACAAATTTCAAAAATATGATGCTAAATTATTCTTGGGAGATAACGGATTTTTGCCTTGAGCTCAGAGCCAAAAAGTGAGATGAGGCAAAAGTTTATGCAACGGGGAGGTGGACTACCCACCCCCACCCCCACAACTTGTACAACTGCAAAGAAAAGCACCAGCTTTGCAGTAGTTAAATAAACAAACAAACCAGGGCAGAGCCAAAACCAAAGCTGAATTCCGGGTGAAGCGAGGTTAATGAGGTATGACGCCAATCTCCACATGGCACAAAACAGTAGTGCAGAAGTGCTGTGTTCCTCACCCTCAGAAGATGTTAAAGTGAAAGACAGCACACTCATTAATTTTTGGTTTTGTGTAATTGCTGCTGCAGTTGTGTTTACTTCGCATAATTCATTCCGGTTCAGATAGTTTTCGATATGCAAAAAACCACCCCTAAGAGATACTGAAAATCTTATTTATCATCAGTGTGGCTGCTGAGGTGTCCCAAAGACTTGAATATATATTCAAAGCAGTAAGAAATAGAAACTGGATCCTCCAAATAATGAAATTTGATTTCTATGCCCAATCACATTCTATGCGTTTCCTATGCTCAGCATAACTAAGAAGGGCTACTTATCATTGTCAGTTTCCATCCAATTTCACTGTTTCTCTTCTCTTTTTTTAAATCCAACAGTACGAAAACAGGAAATCATTAAGGTGACAGAGCAGCTGATTGAAGCAATAAGTAACGGGGACTTTGAGTCCTACACGTGAGTGTACCTGCTGTGTGTTTTGGTTTGTATAGAGGGAAAAAGCAGTCCTCTCAGCTTGCCCAGTGTGTAGGAGTGTAGTTAGTGATTCTAAATGCCTTATCTATGGAAAACAGCATAGTGATGTTGGCTGGTTTTGAAATGTCAGCTTGCTATGAAGGCAAGCAAATTAGGCAAGCTTTCTTTGATTGGTATTTAAAACACAGCTAGAAATGGTCCTCAGGAACTTTCTATTTCTCTGTCCATTGTAAATTATCTTGTTGTTATCTTCCATCATAATTACAAAGAAATGGATTATTTTGGACCAGTGATAAATCTCAGCTGTTACTGCTGACTAAATTATGATGCCTGACTGAGAGAATGAACTTCATTAATGCATTAATGAAGAATAGGGGATAAAGATCTTATTTTTCTTTTATCCCTGACAATGAAGTTTTTAAAAAGCAAGTATTCAAAAACCACTACTAGTTCTGTAAATAATTAAGTAGCAAGGTGATTCAAACATATCATTGTTAGAGCCTAGCAGATAACTTGAAAGACATATGGAATTAATGGGAAACGTTTTTATGAGATGATTCAAATAAGGTAAATTGCTCGTTCTTGCAATATTGTGGTGGAGTCAGACAATACTGACCTTCCTTTGTAAACCCATGTTTTTTTCATTATTAAAAGGAAAGACAGAAAAGCTAATTAATGGTAGCAAAACATCCATGAATTACAAGGGTTTATCCTTGGTAGGTAATGAGATAAGAGATTAGTTTACATACATTTAAAAAAAAAAACCAGAACGTTTTATTTGGAAACAATTGTTTATTTTCTCCCTTTACTAAAATCATTACTTTATGGTTTATTTTCTTTTTAAAATGGATTTCTCAAACATAGAAATCTATAAAGTCTGCCATACCTTCTTTTTAAGAATAATCGGTACAGTATTAGATGGTTTAAATCATAAACTGATAACAAAACAGTAGCAAAGAATTCCAATCTAGCAAATTTAAAAAAACGCAATAACATGTGGAGCAAGTACATCTATCACTTGGGAATTGAAACCTTCTCTTTAAATTGTATGAGAAGTCAACCAGCAGCAGGATAGTTTTCCTCACACAGTTGACATGGACTTTTAGCAGATCACTGTTGCTCCTGAGAATACTGTGAGACTTTTAATTCATCCTTCTAAAAAATACCCCTAAGCATATTATGTAAACCTATGTCTCAATATTCCAGCATAGAACTTATAAAGATATATATTAAGGTAGATTGGTACAAAGTACTTCTAACAAGGATTGCCACTTCTCTCAAAATGAGCCTGTGATTCTTCAGTGCGACATACGAGGAAGGGACTTTGATCCCAAGTCAAACCAAATTCATATAGCAACCCCCATCTCCTCTCTTTGAATTCAGTTTCAGTGTGCTTACCATGTTCACAATTGATCTTGTCTTGTCAATTGGATTGAGATGGGTGGCTCTATGAGTTAATTGAATAAACAAATAAATATCCTTGGAAGCAGTGAAGGACAGTTTTTTTGGAGATATTAGCCCACCTCCATTCACAGCTCTTTCTCACCCTTTTTCACTGATGGATGGGTGGGTATAGTTTTATACTCTCATTTTATATTCATCAGCATTATGAAAAGCTTCTAAGTACATTTGAGTAGCGAGATAATTATTTTTCTTGATCCTCTACCTTTTTATGGACATCTCTAGTAAAATGTGTGACCCCGGAATGACGGCATTTGAACCAGAAGCTCTGGGGAACCTGGTGGAAGGGCTGGATTTCCATCGATTCTACTTTGAAAACTGTAAGCATCCTTTGTGCTTTGAAAAGTTGCTGGACTTGAATTTAATTCTGTATATGTCTGTGTGTGTGTTTAATGCCTAAGCAATCAAGGATGGAAAGGGGAAGGCATAGTTATGTATTTCTATATGGAAGAGTGCTTTGCTTGTAAGAGAGAATAGTCATTATATGTGAATTGAAGAATTAATTATACAGGCCATCTTTATTTATTTATTTATTTATTTATTTATTTATTTATTTATTTATTTATTTGCGCTATTTATATACCATCAACTATAGGCAATTAATTTTAATTTATACTCTCTTCCTCCCCTTCAGACTTTGTCCTTTGGAAAATGGCTTCTAATTACACATGCACAGATAGATAGATATAGATGAAACAGAGATAGAGATAGATAGAGATAGATAGAGATGGGAAAATTTCAAGGAATAGTTTGAGCTGGAATTAGTAACTCTAGGTTGTTAAAGCAGAGAAGTTGCATTTATATTCTGTCTACTCTTTCTTTCATGATGTCAAAAATTTGACTTCATTGAGTTGATGCTGAATATATATTTACTATTACGTTTCTACAGTTCTCTGGTTGTTTGTAAAAAAAATCTGAGAGGTTGCTGTGACGGAAGGCTGTCAATTAAAAGGCTAAACAGAAGTATTTAAATTCCTATTCATATGGATTTAAATCCCCATTCATACAGATTATTCTTAGTGATTCTCAAAGTTTTACACAAAATCATAGGTGTTTTAATGTGGAGTGCATGTTTTTACATTCTGAGTCTAGGGTAAAAGATTTGCATAATTGTTAAATTAAGCTTCTTAGACTTAGGTTTGAATTGGAGCAGCAAAAAGCTTTTGTAGTCAATGAATAATAGAAATACACCTTTGAAAAAAATATTGCATTCTGTTTGAAATGTGGCTGGAACATACACTGAAATCCTAGCAAAATGTATTGCACGCCCTTTTTTTTCAAATTGATTGAGTTATTTTCCCATGAATGAGGTAATAATCTCCCAGGTACCCTGAGAAGATCTTGGAAGCTGCCTTCATATCATTGACTTCCCCCCCTCCCCCATCTGCAGTGTGGTCCAGGAACAGCAAGCCGGTTCACACAACCATCCTGAATCCACATATCCACTTAATGGGAGATGAGTCTGCCTGCATCGCTTACATTCGTATCACACAGTATGTGGATACAAGTGGGATCCCACGCACTGCCCAATCGGAGGAGACACGAATCTGGCACCGCCGGGATGGCAAATGGCAAATTGTTCACTTCCACAGATCTGGAGCACCTTCGGTTTTACCACAGTAAGTCAGTCCCAAGCTATGCTGATTCCTATTATTGCTTCTCTTGACACACAGGTAGCAGTATACAGGTGTGTCAATGTAAAATATGGATTCAAAAATTCATTCTAAAGAAGATAGTGAAAAAAAAAATCAGTTAAAGCCATTGTTAATGCATCCAACATATGAACATGCAGTATTGTTTCATCATCTGTGAAATTTAGAGCTCTTTAGAGAAGTGCAACAATGAAGCTGAACAAACATTAATGTATTATTGGGCTTTTACAAGAATGAAGTATATTTTAATGTACTTTAAATGGATCCAAGATAGCATAAACTTAACCCTTCCTTTGTTCATATCCTTCTCAGAGGCATGGGTAATTTTTTTCTAGCTTACATTAATGTGTTTGAATAAAATTGCATTTATTAAATAAATAAGTGGTCCTTTTCTTTTTAAAGAAACTGCCATTCTTTCTATTCCGTTATTGTATCCATACTATTACATCATAGTATTATGTAATGGGTTTGTATACTATTTTGTGCTGTGGGGGTTTGACAGCCTATGATGAAAGAGTGATGACCCAGCAGTAAGAATTTGAAACATGGGATTAGTTTTTTCTTTTTCTTTTTTAAATAAGAAATTTAGTAAACTATGTAAAATTCTTCATGAAGGGGTGGAAAAATTGTAGACTGGGGTTGAACAACACTAGATGATTCACCCATTAAAAGCATCGAGTGCTTAGCTCTGAAAAGTGTGGATTTTGCATTCTTCTGCATTCAGCCATGTTTCTGGAATTGATTTTTTTTTTCTGTTGGGTTCTTATATGTAACAACTACATGGATGTTAGGTACAATATGACCCTTTCCATGCAAAGTAGAGCTGCGCCTATTCATTTGGCTGCTATAGACGGGTAAGAATTTCATTAAATTAATTTATCAAACATATAAACATGCACAACTGTCAAGATGATTCCATATTTGTCTACAGAGGACATTCATACAACGTTAAATAAGTGACAAAAGTAATTACTTCTATGAGGCAAGAATGGCTAGCTGTGAAGAACCAGTTTGAGAAGATAGTGTTTGGGTGGAGGAAAATTTGCCCACCCCTACCCACCAGCCCTAAAAAGCTGCAGTGAAGCCCATTTTTAGAACTGGGTCGATGCTTACATGTGTATGCTCTGTCTTGCATATTCTTTTATATCAGAATTTGAGGGTTGGATATGCTGTCTTCCATCTTCTCTCTTCTCTTTTTTAAGCAGTTCTTGGGGCTTTGTGGGCCAACCCTAACAGAACTTAATAGCACAGGTGTGGGGAACAATGGCCCCTTTAGGACTTGTTGACTTCAATTCCCAGAACTCCCCTGCTGCCTCAGGAACTCTGGGAGTTCAAGTCCACAAGTCATAAAAGGGGCATCATTCCCCACATCTGTAATAGCAGCTGGTCATTAGGCAATTCTTAGCAGGCTGTTCTTCTCCAGTCCCAGGGGATCATTGTTAAGATGAAGCCCTTCCAACATAGCAGCCAACTTCCTATACAGTACATACAGTACTTGCTGTTAAAGGCCATCTTTATTTTCCCGGATTGTGAAAGCTAGACACCAGTAGCAAACAAGGTTCCATATTTGTCAACAGAGAACATTCATAGAGGTTTAGACAAGAGACAAAAATAATTATGTGGAGGCAAGAAAGGCTAGCAGTGAAGAACCAGTTTTGGTTGGAGTAAAACAACTATTTCTTTTTGTGTCTTTCAGCTGAAGCACCTGCCTTGCAGGCTAAGTTTCTCACTGCCTCACTACAAAAGGAAGATACTTGTTATCCTTTATCTAGGGAACTTGGCAGCTGGCTCTCCTATTTGTTTCTTGCTGGGAATTCCTTTTACCCTCGGAACTCCTTACCAAAATAAACTGAGCATTTAGTAGACTTCTCTCCTCCTGTTTCACCTGGTTCATGTTTGCTATTCTGTGCCATCCTAGTAGAAGACGGCATGTGTCATGGCCCTGTTGCAGGAAACGGCTTTCTGTAGACAACAAGAAACCAACATGGAAGAGGCTGAGATAAAGCCTTCATCAATTAGAAAACCAGCACTTTCTGGCCTCAGCCCCCCTGCCTCCCCATCTTCTGGACGTTGCAAGCTACAAGTAGCTGCTCCTCCTAATGGGAGGCCATTCTGATTGGAACATCCAGACACCACGTGAAGAAGCCTCTCTGAGTCAATGCCAGCATTTTCAGTTGTACCTGGAACCAGCTGTCAACTAAATCAGATGTCACATGCTCCTAAAACCAGGAGGCAGGCAACTAATTTATTAGATGGCCATATGCATCTAGTAAATAAACAAAATTATTTGGTTTAAACTATTAATTACATAAATTCCAAACAACTTTCTATTACTCGAGAAAATCTCTATGTTCACAATTTTTTCTTGGAGTGAATTAAGTTTTATTTTGAATGGCTTGTAAAATATATCATTATCTTCCCATCAGAATATGTTTTATGATTAGGCCAACAGATATTCCTAACAATTCTAGCAAGAAAAATGCCCCCTTTTCTTTTCTTTTTTTTTTTTCAGAGGCTGAGCTGACAGGAAATGGCCAGTAGTTTGTCATAATGACTATGACTCTTAAGTCAGTGTTGGAAATTTTCAGATTTGTGGACTTCAACTCCCCATCCTGGCTGAGGAATTCTGGGAGTTAAAGTCCACACATCTTAAAGCTGCCTAATTTAAAAAAAAAAACATTGTTCTAAGTAACCATAAAAGAAATAATAGCTTGAAAATATTGACATGACAGCAATTATTTCCATGTTAGTTTTCACTATGATGAGATATTTTCAAAATAATTACGACTATTCAATTTATAACAAGAGCTTCATTTATTTATGATCAGTTGGGAAACAGCTGCCTAAAAAAAGGGCTGTTTTGACTTAATAGGCTACTGAGTTTGACTTTGTCTTTGTCTCAGCAGGCCTTTTGTTTCCTTACCTTTAACATTGTGAATTTTATTTTCTCTCTGCCTCTCCAAGACTTGGATTCTTAATTAGTTAATAGCAGTAGCCGGAATCCCAGATCTGGGCTATCTCTCTTTACTACTATCTAGCAGTCAGCTGAATTTTGGTAGCACTAAGCCGTTAACAATCAAACAAATCAGCAAATTACTCCCAAAGACTACTTTCATCCACCTTTCCTACATATAAATTTCAGGAAACATGGCAGCATGGAAGATACCTATGGTGTGGAACCAAACTGCCCCTTAATTTGAAATAAAAAGAGAGGCCAACCCTTTCCAGCAAAGATAGAAAATGCAAACTTTACAAATGACACTGAGGCATTTCGATGATGCTTTTAACAAACAAAATGAAACCTTTCGCTATTTCTTGTACTTTGCATGCCTTTTTACAGGAAAAATGAAACCCGTGTTATTTCGTAAACTTTTGAGTATTGCTGAAATGGATCTTTATGTAATACCTAGAAATATCAACTGTTTGGGTTTGTGGTTGATTTTTTTTTTTTAAATAAAGTTGGGGTGGGGTGGGTGACTTAATATGTTATTGTTTACATTTGGAGTTGACTTGTGATAAATTGTTATGAAAAGTGTAAAAAAGTACAAGAAACTAAAAACGGGGAAGAAGGATGTGTGACATGGCCCTATGGAAAGGCAGAAAGAAGTTTACACAAATACAAGAACCCCGTCAGGTTCACTTGTTATATGCTGCGGAAGTCTGACAATCCATACTACACATCTGAATGGCATCATGAAGACAGAATCAACTTTGGAACAGTGGCAATACCTGTTAATATATCATGACATAAAAGCCAGCTAGAAGAAACAGAGAAATTGATTCTTCTTAAGCCTGTATCTTTTTTTTTTTTTTTTAATGATAGAGAAAACATGTTGAAAATGACCTGGAAAGCATCACCTACTTGCCTTCCAAGGATAAAAATAAGAAACCTGAGGATTTTAAAAACTTTTTGGCAGTCTCTATGTTTCTTGTTCCCTTTTATTTTTTTCCAGCTTTAAGAGTCTTTACTCTTTGGTGTGAGATTAACTACCATACACTTCTACTACCAGGGGAAGGAACTTATAAATGGCACTTCCTTCATTTGCATGACATCTAACTTTATAAACCGCTATATGTATTTCAAAGCAAACAAACAATGCTTGTTTAGGAACAATTACAACAGAAAATGGATAAGCTTGCTGTATACATTTTGAATGATGTAGTTTTACCTTTTCCGTAAAATGCTTAGCTTTCCATCTTCTAAGACAGTGTGAATACATGATGCTATAAAGCTATGTTTGCAAAATGCAAGAATAATTTCCCACTGGAGCAGGGGGGAAGTGATGACAATTACAGGGCGCCTACTTGATAGGATTTGATTGCCTTAAATAGAAGTTTACTTTTTTACATGGAACAAAGTAGAAATATACCATTTACACAAAACTGATAACATAATTGGATGATTCAATGCTCCATTGGAGCTGTGAAGAATTATATTGAGATTATTTGAGTTGGGAGGGCTTTTAGAGTTCAAGAGGTATTGTATGATTGTATGGATCTGAATACATGTTCATATTTAAACTACTTGGGTTTTAGAACATTTGGGGGGCTTCCTTACCCAATTGTATCCTGATATTTCACATTAACATGGCCCTCACTATCATGGACACCTATTTTTGAAGGGTCATTCTCTCACATAACATAATTTTATACTGAGCATCACTAAGCCTTCTACTCAGCCCTGGATTCCAAGGAAGAAATGGATCTTCTTTTGAGCTTGAATCTCCTTTTAACTTGTTCATCCTTAAATAACTGGCTAGAGAGCTACTCTTGTGCTCTTTCCTCATGAAAATCTCAGTTTAGGTAATAAATCTTAAAACAGTTTCAGTGTTGCTAAACCTTGACAGCCTACCTTGTCTGAGTTTTCACTTGTAGAAATAGTCTCCTACCCATGTTTTCTATCAAGAGTCGTCATTGAGTATCTTTCTTGTGGCAACTTAAACACTGCATTTTGTAATATTTTATAGCTTCCATCATCATTAAAAAAAAACAATGCTTTGATAAGCTAAGAGAAGCTGGAGTTTAGAGGAAGCTGAGTTGAGTTTTTAGTCTTCCAGTAAAAAAAAAAACCTGACAGACTGAAATGTATTTCAACTCCTTTGAGTTTTGCCTGCTGCATCTGACATAAGCACCTGCACTTTAAACCTCCGGATTGCATTGGCATTGCTAAAACTTTTTTTTCTTAACTAAGGAAGCATTTATAGCCACATTACTATCCATTGCTATACTTGTTTCTCTTCTACATTTTCTGTCGTTGCTTACTTTTTCAGATTTCTAGTATTTTTAATGGCTCATTTCTAATGATTCCAAGCATCTGCAAAGAAATTGTCAATAAAATACAGAGCATTCTTATTATTTATTTTGTACTGCTAGGGCTCATAGTCAAAATTAATATTACCTTTGAAGACTGACCTGTTTTCATAGACTAAACAATCCCGTACCTTTCTTGATTGTAACATAAACCATGTGGGGAAGAAGTCGCTTACATACTTGTACATCATTTTATCCTGTAAAAAGAACCATTTCTATTTTTATTTAAATTATTTTGGCAGGGAGAGGGAAATGATTTTGGTATCTAATGGATTGCTAACTTTTTCCAATACAATATCTTTGTTAATGTTTGGACAGCAACTCATAACATTTCCCTGTTCTTCCTTTGTTGTCATCTTTTTTTATTCCTTATAACAAAATTTACAGCTTGTCTATATTTCTTTCCACCCATTCCCCAAGAAATGTCATTGATTCCCCCCCACACACCTTTCTTTAAAGCGGGTGGTGGTGGTTGATTTTTATAATCTAACAAAAATTGTCCCATACAGAAATATCAGACCCAGATATGACTTTCTGGATAGTACATCAAAGTAATGGAAGCATATTCAATTAAAAGTAAACATAGCAAACATTTTGAACAAAAAAGCAATTCATGCACTTATAGTTAAGAAACAACATGCAACAAAAACATCATGAATGAAAGGATAATGACACTCAAACTAATTCAAAATCAAATCTCATCCATAAACTGCAATGCAGGAGGTCTTGTCTGGACATTACTCTTTATAAACTAGGAAACCAGGGCTGATGTGTGCTTTGTCTATTAATATTTTTATATAGTGGTATGGAGATATCTCTTTCTCTGAAGATTTTCTAAATAAATCAATGTATCTATTTTAGCTCTAGTAAATTGGACAAGATGAGGCTACTCCAGGTGAAATAGTTTGTGAATTCAGAAACTAATTTTAAAAGAATAATGGAAGAATATTTTCTGCTGCACTATACATTTACCAATTCGTTATTTTGCAAATCAACTTATTCCCGGCTCTAGAAAATAAGCACGTTTTTGAATTTCATAGCAGATCTTATGACATTGTTCAGTGTCAATTAGGCTGGTGAGATTATTTTTCCCCCTCTAAACAAATGGAGATTCCGAATGAAGATTCCATCACTTGGCTTCCCGCATGGCTGGGAATAAAGGCTATTTTTCCCCCTCCCAGTTATCTTCCATATTTTCTGTTTTTTTGGGATTGGTTTACATCCTTCTCTTCAGTTCTTGCATGGCTGCAAACAAGCCACCTTTTGACTTTTTTCTGCCCTAAAATAAAATCTGTGGGAATTTCAGGATTTTCATTTTCTAAGTGTTGCACAATTTTATGACTTTTTAACTTTAGGGGGAAGTAACAGGAAAAAAGTTAAATGGAACTATGTGTATATATAAATATATATTATATAAATAACAAACACACAATATATATGTATATATATATATGAAATACCTTTGGAAATATTTATTTCACACGAATGCAAAAAGCAAAAGCAAACCGAAAAGAAAAAAAAAAGCAGCTTTGTAATGTAAGCAAATAAAAACTTCAGAGAGTTTCTCCCTCTCTTTTGCAACTTGATGTGACTGGAATACTCAAAACAAACAAAAAAATCTTCAGTATCTTTTGTACGTGAATCAGAATTGTAAAGCAGCGTGATCGTGTTGGGTTCTTTCTTCCAGTTTTTTTGAAGCTGTGGCTGTGAACAAATGATCACTGCTAAAATTTTATGCTATATTTTTTGGGGTGAAGGGGGGAAATAAGGGTTGTCAAATTTATTCTTGGTGTTTAAGTGCAATAAAATAGCTACAAATTCTTGTATGGAAAATATTGATTCTCATTGAATAATTCCTACAGTCTGTCCTCCTTTATTTTTTTGTCTGAGGTGGTTCATTTCCAGATTCTATAACACTTGGTGTTGGAGGCTGAAACAACATTATCTGTGTTCATCCCATTCCTGAGAGTGGGAATTTGACCTGACCAATGATTAATGAAGCAGGTTTTATAAATACAACATATTTACTTTCACGATTATATTATAGGATCAGATAAAACCTGTCTAGGTACATCGTAGATCAGGGGTGGGCAGCTATGGCAACTTAACAGCCTGTGGACTTCAATTCCCATCATTCCTAAAGGCTGGCTCAGGAATTCTGGGATTTGAAATCCACAAGTCGTAAAGTTGCTACAATTGCCCACCCGATCCTAGAGAAAAGTTTTAAAACATGCTATGTGTGTGCACATATAGAAAGTAGAAGAAAGAATCTGACCTCAGATTAGCAAAGCAGAGTGATAGGCTTTTGAGTCAGTAGATCATGAGGTCAAAGGGTCATGAGATGCTGAAGAACCAGTCATTGGGTCATTGCCTTTCCCTCTTCTCTCTTGGCCACACTTCCCTCCCCACACCACCCAATAGTAGTCAACTTTTTTTCCCCATCAACCTGAGTGTTCTTCAAATGTATAAACTCTACCTCTCACAATTCTTCAGGCAGCATGCAGTTGCTAAGAATTCTGGGATTTGAAGAATAGCTATCTGGGGTAATGAGATTTGGGAATGATGAAAGGTGCTAAATAATCGGTCTCTCACCAGCCAAGCATCCTTCAAGTCAGAGGTGGGTTTCAGCAGGTCCTGACCAGTTCTAGAGAATCCTAGTGGAAATTTTGAATAGTTCGGAGAACTGGTAGTAAAAATTCTGACTGGCTCCACCCCCATCTATTCTCTGCCTCCCAAATCCCAGCTGATCAGGAGGAAATGGGGATTTTGCAGTATCCTTTCCCTGGAGTGGGGTGAGAATGGAGATTTTACAGTATCCTTCCCCTGCCATGGCCACCAAGCCATGCCCACCAAGCCATGCCACGTCCACCAAGCCACGCCCACAGAATTGGTAGTAAAAAATTTTTGAAATCCACCACTGCTTCAAGCATATTTGGATATTGTATGCACACTTTGCTCTTTGTATTTGTACATAAAATTTAGTTTAGTGAGAGGTGCTTGGAAGGAGATGAGAAGGGAGGCACAGCGCAGTCCAAGTCTTAAGCCAGAACCAGGGTGCTATACAGAGGTGGAATTCACTTACCTTCTCTACCGGTTTGCAAATGTGAGCACACTCCAGTGGTGGGTTGCCCCCGGTTCAGACCGGTTCACAAGAACTGGTAGTAAAACCGGCGGGAGGCCCCGCCCACAGCCCCAGATGTCATCATCAGCGATCTGTGCATGCACGATCCTGTTGCGAACCAGTAATTAAGGTAAGTAGAACTCATCCCTTGTGCATGAGCCACCTTCCATCTTCCACGCATGCTATTTGCTCTCACTTGTGCTTTCCACGCATGCGCACAGCCTCCACAACATGGCAAATAGGACGGCATTACATCCTGGCGGGTGGGCGTGACCTACCCCAGTCGGCGCTACCAGTTCACACGAACTGGACATAACCGGCTGAATCCCATTACTGGTACTATAGCTTGCACATGAAGGCAAGATTGCAATGCATGGACCCCTTTCCGAGACTGTGGGCCCCTTGTGAAAATTTACACAATTATTTAGTAAAATCAAGGTGAAGAGAATGAAGGGACTGAATCTCATTGTGGCGTTAAAGATAGCACAATATTTATTTGTGTGTTTGTTTGTTTGTTTATATCATTTATATAAATATAAATGATATTTATATCATTCATTTCAGGCAGAAGTAGGGTTGCCAGAAGAGGACAGAGACAATTGAAAAGGAGAACAAAGGGTTGGGGAAAAGGAGGAGACACTAACAGTTTATGTTTCTTGGCATCTGTGGCAAAAATGGCACAAAATCCTGCCAAAAAAAAAAAAAAAAAAGTACTGGAATCTACATGCAAATGAAATTAATTTATTCCACTTTTAGAGAGACTAGTTTTCCAGTCGTGGTTTATTTTCCCCCCACAAAACTTTATTTTCAAGAACACATGCCAGTTGATGACAACATGCTTTTCAAATTTCACCACAGAAACTCATGGAATGCCTCGGAGGATTTGCAGACTACAGTGATCTGAAAGGGCTGCCTTGATAGTTAGAATCGGGAACTAAATTAAGTAACAAAAAGTCTCGGCTGTCAAGTCTGTTTGACAGATGAGGGAAAGAAAGAAGCAGACAGGTCACAATATATGAAAGTTTCAATGACTAGTATTGTGGAAACAGTGGAAGAGAAGACAAAAGAAAAAGGTAGACAATATGTGATTTTGAGGCTATGCTTGCCGGATGGAGGACATGAGAACAAAAAGGACACAAGTGATTCTGGCCAGCTAAATTGTTGCCACTGTCTCTGTACCTTTTAATATTAGCAAGATTTGATAATGTAAATGCTTGCCTGTTGTTAATGTGTTCGCTCCCTGCTTTTGTTCCATTTTGCCAGTTAATGCTTGCTGATGTTTAATAAATAAACATCAAGCTATATTTTTGCTATCTGGACTAAGTGGTATATCTACTTGCGCTCGTCTGTAGGGACTGACTGGGAAGGTGCTGCTGTATTTTCCAATGCCTGTAACTCCAGCTCTTTTCTATAAAGCAGTGCCATCTAGTGTCTAAAAGTCTTTCATGAGGCTTTAAAGGCTTGGTTTTTCCCTCTAGCCTTAAAACCAGGATCTTAGCTAAGCCCAGCTGGATTTTCTGTCTTTAGTCATTTGCAAGATGGGGTGGATTTTTCGGACTTTAGATGCACCATGCTTGATTGTCTGCCCTAGCTGTTTTAAATATTTTGAGTTGCTTTTTTTAAAACTTGCTGCTAGAGTTATATTATTTAAAACAAACAAATAAACACAAGAGCTTCAGGAATAAAAGGGGTTGTAATAACCTCTGCTCGTGTTTTGGGAGGTAGATTGGTATCATGAGCTGTTTAAAAGGCAACTGGACTTTCTTGGGGGGTGGGGGGCGTTCCTTGGAAATGTTTCACTTCTCATCCAAGAAGCTTCTACAGTTCTGGCTGAATGGTGGGGAAAGATGGAAGGATATATATTCTTAGCAGTTATCTGGCTGTTAGCATTCTGAAGGTCAGTCATTAGTTTTCTGAGAGTCATCGAGGAGTTTATCTGTACTTTAGAGCAGGGGTGGGTTCTACTTACCTTTACTACTGGTTCGCCTTGTGCCTGCGCGTGCTCTTCTGCGGATGCGCAGATCACTTATGATGACATCAGTGGGTGGAGCCTCCTGCCAGTTTTACTACTGGTTCTTGCGAACCAGTCCGAACCGGGGGCAACCCATCACTGCTTTAGAGTCATCTGAGTCAGAGTGCAAATAGGTGCGGAACCTTCTTGCTGCTACTGAAAGGACTATGTTGTAGACAGGAGATAGGTAGTGTCCTATCCTTTCCTCTCTGTTAAGAAAGGGCTGTTCAGTTTTAATATAGATGGCCTCTTTGACCCCTTTTTCAAACCAGTGGTCCTCTCTGTCCAAAATGTGGACTTTGCTGTCTTCAAAAGAGTGGCCTTTGTCTTTCAGATGCAGACGGACTGCTGAATCTTGCCCTGATGGGTCTGTTCTCCTATGTCATGCTGTGCATTTGTGAAATGGTTGTTTTGTTTCACCAATGGCATTGTCTCATGGCATTGCACTGCATAGACCACATTGCACAGTGTATGTGTGTGTGTGTGGGGGGGTTATCCTTGGGATGTACCCTTAATATATTGTTGAGTTTAAAGTGTGCAAGTATGTTGTGTTGGTTGAAAAATCCTAATTCTTGGATGAGAAGTGAAAAGTTTTCAAGGGGGAAAAAACTCTAAAAAGTCTAGTTGCCTTTTGAACAGCACCTTTAGGACAACCATGACCTGGATGATTGAGAATCTCCATAGACATTTAGCCATGCTTACTTAGTAAGTCACAAAAGTTCCACATCACTATCCAATAGTTTTTTTTTCTCTTTGAATAGATCAGTATTATTATCATTTAGCATAGCAACTTAGCTATGACGTTTCAATTTCTTTCCATCTTGTTATTCAACTACTTCAACTAATCAAATATGCAGCTACCTCAAACTATCTTTGATGTTTAAATGAATTCCTAGTTAGTGGATGCATTTTTTACTGAAAGGTCAAATTCCCAATCTCTCTTTTTCAAAGTTGCAGTTTCCATTTGATAAATGGGAGGCTTAATTCTCCTGGTTTATATTTTCCTGCCTTTAAATTATATAATTGGCCATATTGGTTAACTTCTGTTTCATTTGAATGAAAATGATGCTGTTTGTCTCCTGTTACAACCTCAGTTGGAGAACTATTACTTGACAAATCTTCCTACTTATTTGGTTCTAAAATAGTAGAAACTGTTTTATTTCTAGCATGGAAGGCAATCAGGCATATGGTTAGCTAATTGGGATGCTAATTGGGAAAGAAATTAACATTTGATTCTTGCTTTTATGAGAAACTGATTCATTTGAAAAATGAGAGTATTACACTTAATAGGTTTGTTACCCTTATCAGCTAATTACTAAAGATAATTTAAACTTTTGAAAAATTATAAAAACAATTATTTTTTTTTAAAAAAAGCAGCTGAATGGCAATATAATCAATTAAACTATTTGTTATATTTTCCATTTGGACAGAAAATCCTTTTGCTTTCTCAGTCACCCCTGTAGTTTTGAACAATTTTGAATATTCCAGAATTCCCCAGCCAGCATTCTAAGAGTTGAAGTCCCACATCTTGAAGTTCCGAAGTTTGAAAAACATTGTTTCAAAGTTTTACAGTATGATTATTCCTCGGGTTTATGGATTTATTAGAACCTGGGAGCTACAAAAAGTGAAAAACATGTACTTAACAACTATGCCATGAAGTACCAGAACTAAATGCAGCTAACAGTTCTTTTCATTCATCTTCAGGTGACTTCAGGTCAGTCCAAACTTTTTTTATTTCAGTGTTATAAGGAGTGGATTTTTAATTTTAGTCTACAGGAAAACAGAGATCTTTATAATCTTCTGAAAATTATCTAGATCTCTGCCGACGGTGTTTAGCTTCACTGATTCTTGTCTATTGTGCTTCTAGAACAAACAAAAATGATAAAAACATAGCATGAAATATCCTGAGGAGTCTTTGGTGCTCTCTGAGCTTGGTTGTTTTTTTTGCAGACGTTTTATTACCCAAACTAGGTAACATCATCAATGCTAGATGACTAGCATTGAGCTGCAACTATTCTCCTTTATTAATACTATCTTTGTCCACAGGATGTCAGGAGATAGCCATACAAATGCAGCCTCGCTCACCAAAGTAATGTGCTTTCATTACTCCAAACTCTTTGGGACAGCAAGCTGCCTTGCTTGATGGAATGTTTGAAGCTGTCAAAAACTCCTTATTAGTGGAAAGCTAGCATTCAGAAAAAAAGAAATTGCAGACATTCAGCAGGTCATACTGGGGATCTTGTTTTTATACACTTAGTATCTTTCAAAGTTTCTTCAGTAGCATTCCAGAATAATGCAAGGTTGTTCCTAGTTTACTGCAGTGTATGAACGTTTAAATATTTTTATTCATTTACTTAATAGTGTTTAGAAGCCACTCCAATATATATGGATTCTGGATGGCATTGATTATGTGCCATCAAGGTGATAATTGACTCTTAATGTCTCTGTCCCCAGCTCGATCCTTCAGATCTTCTAATGGTGCACTCATTTCTGCTATATCCGAGTCAATCCAACTTATTGTTGTCCATCGTTTAAAAAAAAAATTCATCCATTTTTCCCAGCATTATTCACAATTCCAGACAACCAGGTCTTTGCATAATGTGTCCAAAATATAACAGTCTGAACTTGGATTGTTTGTGCTTTGAATGAGCTGAATGGCATACAATAGTTGAAAAGAAAATACAATCAAAACAGAACAATTAAAATAATAATGACAGTCAACTAACTATGCTGCTGCTGCTGCCCCCCTCCCCCCCAAAAAAAAAACTACAGACCAAAACCTAATTGAAATAGATCTAAAGGTCTATGGAGATTCTCAGTCATTCAGGTCATGGTTGTCTCAAACATGGTGTTTTTTTTTTCAATAGGCAACTGGACTATGCTTTTTCTTGAGGAAGAAATGTTTTTTGAAGAAGAAGACATTTCATTTCTCATCCAAGAAGCTTCATCAGTTCTGACAGGATGGTGATGGTGGTGGTGGTGGGAAAATAGAAAGATTAGTTCTGACAGGATGAAGGAGGATAGAAGAAATATGATCCATTCCCTCCCCCATCCTGTCAGATCTGATTATGCTTTTTGGTTGAGAAATGAAACATCTTTTTCTTCAAGAAAAAACATAGTCCAGTTGCCTTTTTTGGGGGGAAAAGCACTTTGAGAGTACTAGTCTATCTTACCTTCTAAAAACAAGGAAGGCTTGACTTGCTTATTCTTCTGAAGATAATGAGTTTTTAAAGATATGGGCCACCACTGAGAAGGCCTGTCACATGGTTCTTACCCCATGAAACCTATAAGGAGGGGTGACTCTCAGTAATTACTCCCTAGATGTCTAAAAGAGATGGTCAGATTTTATTTTGGCAAGGCATTGCCCAATATAACCTAACTGTGTACAGTATTATGAAGGGTTGTAAAAGTTACAACCAACATTTCACATTGGAAAGTTCCAGAAACTTAGAATAGAGACTTCCAACTGGATGTTATTCTACAATGACATATTCTATCAGCAACTGTATTTTGAACTAGTTGTAACTTCTGGATCGTCTCAAAAGATAGTCCTATGTACAGCACAGTTGTAGCTCTATGTCGAGGGCTGCAAAGATGTAACTATGAAGTGACAGTTATAAAAACAAAAGCATGCTTTAAGCCTAGGAAGCAAAGAAAGTAATAAAAATACACTCAAATTGGCCCCACCCTAGCTGAGAAGGAAATACACAGTCAGGATTCATGATTCTATTATTATAACCTTTAACCTATAAGCACATACAGAGCTTATTTCCTGGTCTGACGTATCTCAAACGGCTGATAGGGTATGAGTACTGTTACCAAAGAATCCCTGCTAAGCTAGGGGTCACAATAGGTACATAGTGCCCCAGTGGAAACTGAGCAAAAGACCTCCCTAGTCTGTAGCTTCCATCTGCTGCTTTAGCAGGAACCCGGAGGCCAGGAGGATCCCCAAGTTAAGAACCAAGAATAACTATCACATATGTGGGGCCAGCTTCACCCCCAATTTCTGACCTTGGGAAAAACTAATGCCAAAAGTCTTCTTGCTATTCAGCTAGCAAGGAGCACAGTAGCTCACATGGTTAGGGCATTGGGTTAGGACAATTTGCAAGCCTGCATTCGAAGCCCAAGTGCTGCTGTGTGATGGAATGAGCTCCTGTCATTCGGTCCAGCTCCTGCCAACCTAGCAGTTTGAAAGTGTGCAAACACAAGTAGATAAATAAGTACTACTTCAGTGGGCTCGTTAATGGGGACATGAGAGGAGCCCTCAACTGGGCATCCCGGGGCAATGGTGATGTCACCAGATGATCTTTTCACCGTGAAAGTGCTTAGGTGTTTCAAACATGGAAGTAGAGTATAGTATATTAGTTCAATTGATTTTATGGTGTTTATGTTTCTACTGGAAGAAGCCTATATCGATCCCAAAGTTTCCAGTATATTTAACCTGATCTGGTTTGCTGTACCCAGTATGTTGCAGGGAGCAGACCTAGATCTGTGTTGACATCCCATTATCCCACCCCATGATCCTACCATGCTCTTAGCTTGACTGATCTTATAATTAGGTTTTTAAAATGAAGTGAAAGAATCAAGAATGCAATCTTGGTCCCATTGAATTAAAAGTGGCAATTTCAAGAGATTCATCAATGAATAAACTACCCTTTTAAATTGTCCATTTCCCCATAGTTTCAGTTCCTGCTGACATTATCACAATAACCTAGAGTAACTCACAATATGATTATTTTCTGTGTTGTTTCTCACTGTTATCACAGCACACTCTGTCCTTTAACTGTCCATGTTCCAGCTCGCTGTAGCAAGGGCCAAAGTCTGTTGGGCCCACGGATATTGGAGACAAACTTCCAGGTGCCGCAAAACATTGAAGCCGATTCTTCACTTCCGTTGAGAGCCTGATGACTTTATGAATATTGCTATTTATGCTATCTCTATAGCATTTCCAGGCTGTAATCCTATAAATGCTTCTGAACTAATAAAAATTATCAAGCAGCTAAACACACTTAGCATTGCACAGTATATTATGATAATGAGATATTCACTGTAGTTTTCATAGTCAGGATTTCAGTTAGAGGGCTCAATCTGATCTGGAATGAAAATAGGAAATGCTAATTACAGTTATTGATAGTTGCATCAGAGATAAATATTAAGACTGATTCAGTTGTAGGGACTAACCCTGCTCAAACAGGATTGTAAAAGGAAGGCAAGGGTATTAGATTCTGCAAGCCACTTCAGTTTTAGAAATTTGTTCAGAGTCTGTGCCTGAATTTGATCTTAGACTCTGATAATTGGCTTGCTGAAGATTATCAACTGATTGATATAAATGTCCGTGTGGCCCTCCCAGGCTCCCTTTTCAGCTGTGATGGCCTCCTGCCACCCTCTGCCAATGAAAACAGAGCTCCATTTTCACTGGCAGAGTGCGGCAGGAGGCTGTCACAGCTGAAAATGGAGCCCTGGAGCTCATTTTCACTGGCCGAGTGCTTGGGCCACCACAGACACCCCCAACACAAGTGATGTCAAGCTGGCCACGCCCACCCTGGCCACACCCACCCTGCCCCAAGGTCAAACACAACCCTGATGTGGCCCTCAATGAAATCAAGTTTGACACCCCTGTCTTATAGTTTCATTGTTGTAGGAATGAAATGAGGGGAAACCCATACCGTATGGCACACAAGGAAAAGATAAGGTATAAAGGCAGCAAATAAATAATAATGATGACCCTTTCCATTGACATCATCAAGACTAGGGCTGTAGACTGCACACACTTCAAATTTCATTCGGAAAAATATCTTAAGATCTTGCACAAAGACAGCCCGGCTCTTCTCTTTATGAAAGGAACTCAACCTTTCTCAGGCTGGTGTGGAAACTGGAAAAAAGGTCAGGCTACTTTCAGGAAGAGCAGACAGATTATGTGTTTCCATTCAAGCCGTAATAAAGTAATTGTTCCAAATGGGTCAGAGGATTTATAGTTGCTTTAGGTTTACTGAAATCTTTTTTGAAAATATCCAAATTACATGTTTACTTATTCTCTGTTTTAGTACCCTTTAAAAAGAAAAAAAAAAGCCTCCACCATTACATGGTTACTTTTCCCCAGAGTTGCTCTTACTTTTATGTCAGCATATGTAACTATTAATAGTATGATTTGTTTTAGTTTGTTTTTTCTTTCAGTGGTTTTCATGAAATTGTCTCAAAACCATAAGTAAAAAAATCAGGAGAGCTTGGGCAGAACATGCATCTTTCTGTTGATTGTTTCTCCACAGCACATTACAGGAAGTCCTGGACTTATAATAGTTCATTTAATGGCCATTAGAAGTTAAAATGGTGGCTTATAGCAATAGCAATAGCACTTAGACTTAATACCACTTCAGAGTGCTCTTACAGCCCCCTCTAAGCGGTTTACAGAGTCAGAATATTGCCCCCAGCAATCTGGGTCCTCATTTTACCCACCTTGGAAGGATGGAAGGCTGAGTCAACCTGGTGAGATTTAAACTGCCAAATTGCAGTCAGTCGGCAGTCAGCAGAAGTCTCCTGCAGTACTGCATTCTACCCACTGCGCCACCACGGCTCTTAAATTATTACCATTTTTTCAGATTTATGACTGTTGCGGTGTCCCTGTGGTCACCTGATCAAAATTCAGAGGTTTGGTAATCGACTCATATTTATGATGTTTGCAGTGTCCTGGAGTCATGTGATTGATAAGCAAAGTCAATGGGAAAACCAGATTTACTTAACAGCCTTGTGACTAATTTAACAACTGCAGTGATTCACTTAACAAATGTGGCAAGAAAAGTTGTAAAATGGGGTAAATTTCACTTAACAAATGTCTCACTTAGCAACTGAAACTGTTGGGCTCAATTGTGGTCGTCCATTGACGGTTACCTATAGTGACATACAAAAATGCCTTTGTTTGATAGAAGTGCACAACTCTGTAAATTGCCTATAGATGTCTCTTCTGTGAACTAGAAAGAAGTGTTAGATCTGTCAAAAGCAGCTGCTTTATTTATTCCCATGAGAATTTCTCATGTTATCATTGATTTATCACTTTAGCCTCAATTTACCTTTCTGTTCCCCAGCAGTTATGTGGTAAAGAAGTTTTTCCTCACAAAACCCACATACAATGATTTGCACATAAAATTTTGGGAAGAGGGGGGTCTGAAAGGCAACTTTCCCCATATCTGATGGGATTCATGATTTTGGCCTATCTAGCAGTGTCTGAAAATACAGCGCTTGAGGACTAGGCCATTGGTGAGAGACTGATTATCAGACGGCTTACCTGAAACAGAGGAGTTACTAGAAAAAAGAAAAAAAAATATGTATTAATTTATTAAATTTATATGCCACCCATCTCACTGCCTAAGGTGATTTTATATTCATATTCCCTTCCAAAATACCATTTTTCTAAAAATCCAATCCTGTTATATGTTTTTTTAGTATGATATTTTCAGTTGAATTTCAGATTTCCATATTTAGAAGGTACCACAGAGGTTCATCAATGGAGGGACAGACTTGGTTATTTCTCCATCGGCGTGACCTCCTCAGAAGAGTTCCTCTAGGAAGAACAGCCCTGTAGCGCAAGGCTCTTGTGAAACAGAAGGGTTAAGAGAAACTCAACTGTGTACCAGGACAGTCTCACATTTCACCTCAGTGGTGAACTTAGTAGGAACACTCACAGATAAGGCATTGCCCTGCCTCATTCAGAGACTTTTATGAGGGATCTAGATAAGGTCAACATAGATTTGTAATACTCTGTTTTCCTGGCACTTCTTGCCTTTTCTTCTTCTACTTTACTATGGTACTGAAACATTGGTAAGGAAAGAAAGTAGCTGTAAAATGTCTGGCAATGTGAGAAACCATTGATGTAGAGACATTGTTAGTAATCTTTTACAAGCTTTTAGCCTCAGCTTTCATATCTGCAAAATAAGGATCCCAATAACTATTGTTTTTTTTTAATTAGCGTGACATTCTGTAACTGCAACAAATAGTTTAAATTAACATTCCTAATACTCAAATAATTAGTTTGCAAACTATTCAAATATATTTTTCAATCCTTAAACAAAACTGCAAGAATTCACACAACGAATAGTGGCTAAAGTTTTAGAGCAACTTGTGGAATAGAGTTATTTTTACAATTTCCCTCCATGCCCACTTAGCATTAATATCAATTAATGGTGCCAACACAAGCATAAAGTGACCAAGACTCTTTGTAAAAGACCATGCTCCCTACAGTCTGAAAAGGAGCTAGAATAACAGAGTTGTAAGGGACCTTGGAGGTCTTCTAGTCCAACCCCCTGCTTAAGCAGAAAACCCTACACCACTTCACAGAAATGGTTATCCAACAACTTCTTAAAAATTTCCAGTGTTGGAGCATTCACAACTTCTGGAAGCAAGTTGTTCCACTGATTAATTGTTCTAACTGTCAGGAAAATTCTCCTTAGTTCTAAGTTGCTTCTCTCCTTAATTAGTTTCCACCCATTGCTTCTTGTCCTGCTCTCAGGTGCTTTGAAGAATAGCTTGACTCCCTCTTCTTTGTGTCAGCCCCTGAGATATTGGAACACTGCTATCATGTTTCCCCGGTCCTTCTTTTCAGTAAACTAGACATACCCAATTCCTGCAACCGTTCTTCATATGTTTTAGCCTCCAGTCCCCTAATCATCTTTGTTGCTCTTCTTTGCACTCTTTCTTGAGTCTCCACATCTCTTTTTACATCGTGGCAGCCAAAACTGAATGCAGTATTCCAAGTGTGGCCTTACCAAGGCATTATAAAGTGGTATTAACACTTCACATTTTTTTTAATTTTGATTTATATGCCGCCCTTCTCCGGAGACTCAGGGCGGGTTACAATGCGTTAAGCAATAGCCTTCATACTTTTGTATATTTATACAAAGTCAGTTTATTGCCCCCACAAACTGGGTCCTCGTTTTACCTACCTTAGAAAGGATGGAAGGCGGAGTCAACCTTGAGCCTGGGGAGATTTGAACTTGCAGTAATTGCAGGCAGCTGGTGCACTGTAACAGTGCTTAATCAGCTACCCCACCAGACTCCTATGGTGATCTTAATTCTATCTCTCTGTTTATGCAGCCTAGAACTGTGTTGGCTTTTTTGGCAGCTGCTACATACTGCTGGCTCATATCTAAATGGTTTTCCGCTAGGACTCCAAGATCCCTCTCACAGTTACTACTATTGAGCAAGGTACCACATATACTGTACCTGTGCATTTTGTTTTTCTTCCCTAAATGTAGAACCTTACTTTTTCATTTGCTTTAGCTCATATTTAGTTCATTTGCTTTAGCTCATATTTTCTAACTTGATGGAAGATGTAGCAGTCCAACATTGTGGAAGGGTACTGGGTTGGGGAAAAACTATTTTTGTAGTTGGAATACAACAAAAATATAGAATATAAAATATTCATTGAAAGGCAAAGCAAAGTCTAAACAGTAGTACAGCAGTACAGAACTAGCAAACTGCATGTAGTTACTAAGATTCAAGCCTGACTTTTATGTTAATTTTTTTTTAGCATTCTGATCATTATGTTTAATCGCTAGGAAATGGAAATATCTGCCAATCTTATGGGTTACAATAGTGCTAGTGATTGCAGCTCTTAAATTGGTATGATAATTCATTAATTTATATGTTTATTTCTGTCCTGTTTAACTATTCAGCCTTTCTCATTAGTGCCTGCAATATATCTCCTGCAATGACAAGTGACCATTCTAGAAGGAAGGCTAGTTGGCTCAGGTACATTATTACCTTACGCATTGTAAGCCGCCCTGAGTCTCTGGAGAAGGGCGGCATATAAATCAAATTTTAAAAAAAAAATTATTAAAGCTGAGCTATTGATTGATCAATACGGTGAATTCCCCATAGATGAAAATGTCCAGAAAGCACATAAATATATTACTAGAAGGAATTGTGTAAGGAATTCATTAAGTAGAATTTCTACAAGAACAATAATATATCCCTTTCTAACTCTAATGTTGGGTTGGTGGCTTAGAAAAGTAAACTTAGATTATGTCATTAACCATTTCTGGGAGATGTTGACATTCCTTTCTGCAACTGCATAAGAACTCATACGAACTAGAAGAGCTTCTTGGAACACTAGGCTACCATTAGTTTTCATTATTATGATTCTAATCTTCATATCTTGAAATACTGAAATGACTGCTAGATATCTCAATGTTATATAGTTTATTGGTTAAAATATTGGTTTAAGGCACCATTTGAACACAAAGCCTTCTGGTCATATATCTCATAGGTTCATTGTTGTAGGGATAAAATGAGGGAAACCCCACACAATATGCCACACAAGGGAAAGATAAGATATAAAGGCAGTGAAGAAATAATAAATTAATGTAATCTGGTTTACATTTATCTTTCTCTACACATGATATATTCCATGCAAAATAGGATAGAATTAAAGAATGCCACAGAACTTTGCATTTCTACTGTATTATGCAATCAAATTGCACAAAATTATCCAATTTAAAGTAAGAAGCATTCAGATGCTCTGCTTTATCACAAATACAGGGTTGTTTAGCAACCATTCAGTTACAACGGCATTGAAAAAAGTGATTTATGACTATTTTTCCCATTTTACGACTATTCTGGCATCCCCATGGTCATGTGATTAAAATTCAGATGCTTGGCAACTGACTCATTTTTATGATGGTTGCAGTATCCCGGAGTCATGTGCTCACTTGCTGTGACCTTCTGACATCCAAAGTCAATGGGGAAGCAGATTCACTTAACAATCATGTTACTATCTTAACAACTTCAGCAAGAAACTGTGGCAAGAAAGGTCTTAAAATGGGACAAAACTCACTTAACAAATTTCTCACTTAGATATTGGAATTTTGGTTTCAATTGTGGCCATAAGTTGAAGACGAACTGTACCTCTTAAATACAAAGCACAGTTAGTGTCAAAGCAAACAACCAGATCCACACAAGTATAGTTCAATTAGCTATTTTATTGCTCAACCCTATACACATGAATTTTCTCAGACTGATGTTTTGCACCTAGATAAAACTAGATAAGGTTCAATGGCATTCAAGGGAGGTCAGACTTTGCACTCTTGTGCCCACCTAGGGATTCCAGACTAATTCCTCACTTGACTCCTCCTGGCTTGGCCAGTCTCTCTCTTATGGCTATGTCTGTCCAGGCATGCAGGCATAAAATCATAAAACCCAAAGTATTAGTTCCTAATTATGTTTGCACTCCAGCTATCAGTTGTAGGTAAGAACAAAGATCAAATAGATTGTTGATATCCAAGATACCCCTATTATTCAATAAGGAAACATAATAAAAACAAATGCCTAGAATAAACTAAAAAATAGAGTTCCACTCCCCCATCCATCCATAAGTAGTTTGGCATTCACAAACTCTACTTATTTATGCAATCATGAATTCCCCTTCATCCATCCATCCATTCTTTCTTTCACTTCTATAGGCAGCCTTTCTACCAAAAATTTAACTAGGAGCCAAAATATAGAAGAGAATTCATGTTTCAATTCATGCTTCAAAATAATAATAAGACTGAGCATTTATTGTCATGTCTTTTATGTTATGGGTCAGCATTTTGTAAATGTGAATTCAAAAGAATCTCATGGCAAGACCCATTCAAGCCATTGCTTAGTCTTTCCCTGCAAGGATTTCCCTACTCACTTGAACTTTTATGTTAGATCTCCCCTAACAAGAATATTGTGAAACATAGAAAAATGTCTACCAAATCAATACCCTTTACCCAGTGTGCCTAATCATTCTGTTCAACAACCATGCAAAAGCATTGCTGCTCATCAGCTACTTTTACATAACCAATTGTTTTCCTCTCTACCAAGATTCTGAAATCAGTGTGGTTCCTCGGCTTTCACCCAGTCAAAGGCAATTTGGGCAGTAAAGTAGCCTCTCCTTGGGCAAACAGTGTCAAGGTTAGAGCAAGTCATTAATTGTAATAATAAATCTTTATTGCAAATCCCTCTTCTTCCCATCCCCCACCCTGGATGTAACTTTCCATAAACTACATTTATGGTATGCTTTATAATGATTAACTCATTGCTTGGTAGCTTGCAAAACTTTTTGAAAAGCCTGGCCCTGGATAAGCTAAGGGTGGGCTGGAATCTGAAAGAGAAAGAGAAAAGGATATCTCTTTTTCAGGATATCTCTTTCATTTGTAGAGCTAATGGCCTGCTGGCAAATCTGATTAGAAAAGCGAAGAATGCAGCTAGCTGCTTTTCCAATGAAATAATTTTAAGACAGCTTCTTTTTCTAAGCTCTGTAATGGAAAATAAAATACAATTACATAGACCCATTGTCAGGTTGACTAATTTTAACTGTCTCGAACTTTACCCCAGTTCCCTTTCCATGGTGAGATATAAACGTATGACTGATCAGAAAGAAGAGTTTTCATAATAGCACCACAATCAAAGAGATCAATTTGGCGTCTATTTTGCTATTTGGAAGGACATTTGGCAAGGACTTTTATTCTTCCTGCCTTTTGAGTCCCCTCACTTGCAGTTCAGTTCCCCTATGAACATTTTAGGGCATCTTATCACCATACGTTTCTTGCAACCCCTTTTTAGCCTGCACTTTTTTTCGTTAATGGTTAGCTTCAGTTTATACTTTTAAATCATTTTATTGTCTTGTTTTATTTTTGACTGATAGGCATCTAAATGTTTTATTGTACATCATCCTCATATCTGTTAATTTCATGGTGATTCATTGAGTCATGCAAGGAATAGCTCAATCAGGCCTTTTGCAAGAAATATCTACTGAGAAATTAACAAGCTTTGTATCAGAAAGCAATACAAAATAAATACTTGAAAAAACAATGAATTCATTTTGCTTTAAATTTGTCCTCTCCAATGAGAGGACTCTTATCAGAAGGACTCTGCTTAATCAAGTGCATTGGGGAATCTGGAAAGGATGGCATTCCTATATACAGTCCTTCTATACCATTAGAGATACTTCAATTCAGATTAAAGCTGAATTCTTCCTGTGATATGGGCAAGCAACCTGAAATCCCAAAAGCAGTAGTGGAATTCAATTTTTTTTACTACTGGTTCTGTGGCCGTGGCTTGGTGGGTGTGGTGGGGTAAGGAAACTGCAAAATCTCCATTCTCACCCCACTCCAGGGGAAGGATCTCTGATCTCCGTGTATTTCGCTGTGCCCTCAAAACCATGTTGTTCCGTCAGGCTGGGCTATCAATGTAAAGATTTTAATTGGTTTTAAATGGTATTTTAAATTTGGGGTTTTATAAATTGGGCCTATTATTTAATAATTTTAATTATTTTTAAATATTGTCCGTCTTTGTGTTTTTAATTAGGCTGTACACCGCTCTGAGTCCTTCGGGAGAAGGGCGGTATAGAAATAAAATTAAAATTAATAATAATAATAATAATAATTATTAATAATAATAATAATAATAATAATAATAATAATAATACAGCAAAATCCCCATTCCCACCTCACTCTGGGGCCAGCCAGAGGTGGTATTTGCTGGTTTTCTGAACTACTCAAAATTTCCACTACCGGTCCCCCAGAACCTGTCAGAACCTGCTGAATAGCACCCCTGCCCAAAAGCCCCTTTTATCTTCCCAAAAAGCTCCTTCTATAATGTCACTTTCAGCAGTACAACTAGCAAAACTTTGGTACTTGTTTCCTGTCATTTTGAGAAAAGAAGATCTGAAGGCAGCACTGTACATCTTAAAGTTCATTTAAAAAAAAAAAAAAGGCAGAGCTATCCTACTGGGAGAAGGAAAAGGGCATTGGGTGAGCAAAAGCAGAAGCAAACAGAGGGGAGAAAGGGAGGGGGGAAAGGCAGTTTCAATGTGTTATTTCTCAAAAGGCAATATCCATTTTTCCACCACTTCTGCTCTTTTGCCTTTTTGTTCAGGTCACCTATAATACAGCAGCAAGTTGCTGTTTAAAGTCATGCTCATTCTCCCCAGCAGAGAAAACCCAGTTCTGTGGTGCTATTTTGGTGGTGGTTGTTGTTGTTGTTATTGTTGTTGTTGTTGTTTTTCAATAAATAGGGGCGCCCCAAACCCCCAGGCTTCTCTGGAGAGCTTAACTGTCCCACAGCTTTTCAAAGGAAGCTGAACTAAAGAACAAATTGTTACTGAAGCCTGTGCTCTTCCTTCATTTCCTAGTTGCTGCTTAGTCCCAACGGCCTGTTTTCTTTGCCTTAATAAAATCACAAACACCCCCAAATAATGTAGAATTTGAAGAAAGCAGTTCTATACATAAAAGGTCAAATGTAATTATTATAATTTTCACATGAGGTTGCTTCTCTTTCTTTCAATTTATTAATAAAAGCAGACTCGTTTATTTTAGAGACTCTGTTTTAGGGATTGTTACAATATTTTCAGGATCAGACTCAATAATGATAATAAGAGTTAGAGATTTAAATATATTTCTCTTTAATTATAACAGGCATTCTATATTCACTGAATATTCACAGATAGAAGCAAGGAAAATGGTGAAGGTGGCTCCTTATATATACAAGGGGTGGAGCCAAGAATGGGAGTGGTGAATTATGAATACATTAGGAACCAAAGAATAAGTTAACCCCCGATGTCCCATATATACATTATTTACACATTAGGGAATAAGGCATTTACATCTCACAAATCCCCCTCTAAATGCCGGTTCGCTATACAACACCAATTACATTCAGATTCAGGACAATATAAGACATATAATTTTGATGTTAAATATTTGTGCTGTTTAGAAGGTAAAGGCTTCGTCAATATGTCAGCTAATTGTTCAGAGGTATCACAATGCACTGCTTTGATAAATCCATCTTGAGACAATTGTCTCACATGCTTAAATTTTATATCTATATGCCTGGACCTTTGTCCAATGGCATCGGATCTGGATATTTCAATGGCTGCTTTATTATCTTCATGCATAACAAAAGGCAAAGCAGGTTTTTTCCAAACATCTGAAATCAAATCATTAAACCATACAAGGTTATTTGCAGCTTTGGACAAACAAACATATTCCGCTTCTGTGGTCGAAGTGGCTACCAGTTCTTGTTTACCAGTGTACCAGTAAACTGGACAGTCATTTAATAGAAAAATATAACCAGAAGTGCTCTTTCTGCATGATATATCTCCAGCCCAATCCGCATCTGCGTAACATGTAAGTTTTGGTTCTTTACCATTACTAGGTTCTAATACTAAGCAAAAGTCTAATGTACTTTTCAGATATCTTAGAATTCTTTTGACTGCTTCCCAATGATACATTGTTGGTTTGCTAACATATCTTGACAATAAGTTGAGTGGTAATGCAATATCTGGCCTGGTCCAATTAGATATATAAAGAAGTGAACCTATGACTGATCTATAAAATGTATTATCCTTGAATTCAGGGGAAGATTCATCAGTGTTTCTAAGGAAATCAGTTTGCATAGGAGTGTCACAGGGTTTGGCATTGTTTAAATTGCATTTGTTCAGAAGTTCAATGATTTTATCTTTCTGAGTAAGTTTGAATCCCCTTCTAGTTTTGTTAATTTGTACACCAAGGTATTTGTTTACTTTACCTAGAGATTTCAACGAGAAATGTTCGTTTAGCTTATTTACAAAGGTTTCTCTTCTCTCCTTGTGTTTTCCTATATATAAAATATCATCTACATAAATTAATACAAATTCAATATGATCATCACTCTTTTTTACAAAGAAACAGTTATCAGCAGTGGTAGCGTTGAAATCCATGGTCTTAAGTACTTTTACCAAGCAATCGTACCATCTTTTGCCAGATTGCTTTAATCCGTATAGACTCTTGTTCAATAGCCAAATTTCATTCTTATTAGTGTATTGACTGTGTGGTGCTCTTACATATATTTCCTTATCTAGTTTTGCGTGTAAATACGCAGTCTGTATGTCATATTGAAATACATCAAGATTGAGTGCAGATGCCACTACTAGAGCTGTTTTAACACTCTCTGTTCTCACTGTGGGGGAGTATGTGTCAGTGTAGTCCTCCGGATATTTTTGTGCATAACCTTGTGCAACCAATCTAGCTTTGTATAGAGTATTGCCTCCTTCTAGATTCTTAATTTTATAAATCCACCTGGTACCTATAATCGTTTTATCTTTAGGTGCAATCGCAGGTGTAAACACATTTAATCCTTGCAAACTTTCCATCTCTTTTTTCATAGCTAGTTCCCATTTTTCCTTTTCTTCACGAGGGAGTTTTAATACTTCCTCATATGTATTAGGTGTCATTTGTTCACCATCCATATGCATTATGTAATCTCTGTATTTATTTGGTACTTGATTTCTATTGTTTCTAATAGCTCTTTCGGGTTTGCTATGGTTATCATGCAAATATCTTGCTTCCTTTTTTGTTAATGTGTCTGTCTTTATTTTGTGCTGACTATTTGTCCAAGTTTTGGTTTTGTTTTTATTTTTGTTGATATTTTGATTTTCTATTGTCCCTTCCTCACAAGATTTTGTATCTTTGCATTTATTTGGAAATATTTCATTAAGATGTAATTTAGACCAATTGGCCTGTTCATGGAACACAGCTGTTCTGGAGACTATAAATTTGTTATTATTATCAATGAATCTGTACCCTTTGGTGCCAGTTTCATATCCCATAAATCTTAATCTTCTGGATACGTTTTCTCCCTTTCTTCTCAACTGCTTAGGTATGTGTACGTCTGCAGTGACTCCAAATATGTGCATGTGTGCTAATTTGGGTTTCCTATTATACATCACCTCATATGGTGTTTTATTCACAATACTGGACCAGGTTCTATTTTGAGTGTAATTTGAATAATGTAAGGCCTCTGACCAAAATTGTTTGCCTAAACCAGCATCCTCTAATGTGCACCTAATCATGGTTTGTAGTGTGGAATTCTTTCTCTCTGCAATCCCGTTTTGGAACGCAGAAAATGGACTAGACGTGAAATGTAGCATTCCTCTATCCTTTAACCATTGGGAGAATTCTTTAGACATGAATTCACATCCCCTATCTGTCATAATTTGTTTTATTCTGATATTATGTTGTGTTTCTATGCGTTTGTAGAATTCCTTAAATTTCTGAAAGGTTTCATCCTTGTGTTTTAATGTGTAAACAAAACCATAGCGACTGTAATCGTCTACTATTGTTAGGAAGTAACGTTTTCTATAAGTGATTGATGGAGTTAATGGACCAACTAGGTCCATATGTACTAAGTCAAAAATTTTGTTAGTTGATCTGTTGGATTTTTTTGGTCTGGGACTAGTTTTTAGTTTAGTGGATTTACATACTGAGCATTCCAAATAATTTTCACAATTTTTTATTTTGACACCTTCTGCGTGTTCAGTCATTTTTTGTACTACAGGAAAACTTGCATGTCCTAACTTCCTATGCAAGATGTGAGCACACTCATCATGAATTGGTTTACCTATTCTTGGTTTCTTCTCATTGTGTGTATTTGCGTGATCATGAGATATTTTACATTCATCATTGTCACTGTTACTAACATTTTCATCATCTGCCTCAATACAATCTTCCATATTTGAATCAATGTTATGTAACCATCTTTCTTTTGTTATTAGATAGGGTAGGCCTCCTTTAATCATCACAGTGCCTACATTTGTTTTGTCCTTCTCTAAAGTTGCTTTCCCCTTTGAGAAAACTATATTGATGTCAGAATCTCTGCTTAGTTTTATGGCACTTAGTATGTTATGAGGTATTTCTGGAATTAACAATACCCCCTCTATTTTTCCTAGGCCAGGCAAGGTCACATTTCCTCTGCCTAATACTTGAACCTTTTCTTGATTAGCTACCTTTATTACAAATTTATCTTCTGTAAATGAAGACAATATATTTTTGTTATTAGTGGTGTGGTTGGTTGCCCCAGAATCAATAAGCCAATTATTGTTCTCATTTTGTTGTGTTTTAGTGCTGTCTTGTTTATTTAGTCCATTCAGTGAACCAGATTTTCTCTCTTTTGAATTTTCTCTACCCCCTCTACTATCTCTGTAATTTGGTGGGCTTCTATATTTATGTCTATCTGTGGAAGACTGTCTATAATTGTATTTGCTCCTATACTCTGACCTATGTCTCTCCTTTGAGATTTTGGGACAGTCTCTTCTATTGTGTTCCCTGGACCCACAATTATGGCATTTAAAAGCTTCATTGTATTTTTCCTGGAAAGCTACCTTCCTAAAAGATTTGTGTTCTGTGTGATTGCTGGAACGATTTTTTCTTGAATTGTCTTCTGCTATCAATTTGTTAGATAGACTTTCTATGGATAAATATCCTAGATTGATGGTGTCTAAGTGTGACATAAAACTATCCCATGATGAATCAAGTGAATTGATAATAACACTTTTCATTGTTTGATCTGAAATCACTTCCCCCCTCAAATGCAGCTCAGCTCTTATTTTGTTTAGAGATATCAAATGCTCACTTATGGAAACCCCTGGTTTTACTCTGGAAGAAAAGAAATCCTTAGACATTCTTGTAGTGGTAGCTACACTATCGCTGTGAAACAGATTAAACATGCATTGAATTATTTCTGAAACAGTTAGGTTTGGTTTGATGCTATGATACATTGCAGGAGACACGCTAGATATTATTAAGAAAAATGCTCTATGATGTAAACAATCTATTTTTAAAGTCCAAGGTCTTCTTGGAGGACTAGTGATAAAGAATAGTAAATTTTCTTTCATAAAGACAACCTGGAGCTGTTGATACCATTCTTGCAAATTAATGCCATCAACTCTAAGTTTTGGGAAGTCACTGGGTAAGTTTCCCACATTATTTTGTCCATTACTTACAACCTGAGGTAGTCCGTGGTCTCGCAAGTGCAGGAAATTGCAAAACGGCATGGGGATGCTCGCAACGAGTCTGCGCGGTTCTCTGGCCAGTTCAAGTCTTTCCGGACCGTCTACGTAGTTTCGCACATGCGCGTTGCTCATTTCTTCTTTGGCGTCGTCGTGGAAGGTTCTCTCCATTGCAGCTCGCTCGCTCCGCTCCTCTTCAGACGAGTCGGTTTCTGGCTCGGTTTTAGGAGTTTTGATGGCGGCGACTGCTCTTTTCTTTCTTTTGTGTGCGTTGGTACTTGATCCGGTCTGCGGTGTAGGGCGGAATCGACATGGCTCTCTGGGCTCGGGCGTCGTCGCTCTCGAAGTCAGGATGGGAGCGTGCAGGTCTTGAGGTATCGGCTTGTTCTCTAGCTTCTTCGTTGTCGCTTTGGAAATTTTTAATTTTGGCCCAAATGCAGCAAAAAGCGTCTTCATTGCTGACTTTACTTGGGATTTCGTTAAGTCGTCTTCGCTTTCTGATTCTGGTTCTTCTGAAGAGTTTGAATCTTCCTTTTCGCTTTCGTTGTCTGATAACGTTTTTCGCGCCAGAAATTTTGAACTGAGCATTTTGATTGGCTCTGCTTCGCTCACTTTGGAGGCTTGTTGGAACCAAGATGGCTGCCATTCAAAATTTCGCGCGGGATCACATCTTTTCTTTTTCATAACGACTTTCTCTGTAGTCATATCACTCACAGTTTTTTGGTCTTTGGGTTTCTTTTTAGCAATGTTTTTCTCTCTCGCTGCTCCGTTGTTTTTCAGCATTTCTTGGAGATTCGCGATGAGGCTTTCATCATTCTTCTGGCTTTTTAATAGTTTTAATATCTCTGACCTGAGTTCGTTATTTTCTATTTCGATTTCCTCCTGGTCATTATTTTCATTTATTAGTTCTTCTTCTTCAGTGGTGTATTCTTCGGATTCTCTCGAAATCGCGTTTGTGGATTCGTTGATTATTTCTTGTTCAGTTTCTATTTCTTTGCTGTAGGCCCTGGTGTTGGGCCTATCTTTCTTAGACATCTTTAAGTATTTATTGAGTCAATTAACCATCCTCTGCTACCAGCTTGTTACAATATTTTCAGGATCAGACTCAATAATGATAATAAGAGTTAGAGATTTAAATATATTTCTCTTTAATTATAACAGGCATTCTATATTCACTGAATATTCACAGATAGAAGCAAGGAAAATGGTGAAGGTGGCTCCTTATATATACAAGGGGTGGAGCCAAGAATGGGAGTGGTGAATTATGAATACATTAGGAACCAAAGAATAAGTTAACCCCCGATGTCCCATATATACATTATTTACACATTAGGGAATAAGGCATTTACATCTCACAGGGATGCTTTTTACATGGAATTACCTTGCTTTATTCATGGAATCTTACACAGAATCTTACACTCTTAGAGACATGTAACTCTTGAGATGCTCGCATGAAGACATCATGATGGAAATATAATTGCTAGAGAAATTGCAAAAGAAAATACAAAGTCCAGGAAACAACTTGTGGATTTTTAAAGAAATCATAGGTTTTTAAACATTGAATTTTCCCATGCTTCCACTGACTCTACTTCCTTTAGGCTTGGGAGGTATGATTCTACATCTCCACTGTCCAATGTATCTTTTCTTTTTATGTATACTGAGAGCGAATGCACCAGGGGTGAAATGCTCCCGGTTCGGACTGGCTCGGGCGAGTAGGTAGCGATGGCGGCGGGCAGTTCGGAGAACCGGTAGCAAAAATCCATGCCCCACCCCCCATGCCCAGCTGAGCCGCGCGATCATCAGAGCCTTTTTTTTCTTTTACATGGCTCTGACGGGCCAAGCTCTGATGATCCCAGCTGAGTTGCCTGCTAATCAGGCAACTCAGCTGGGATCACCAGAGCCATGTAAAATAAAAAAACTTTTTTCCTTTTAAATGGCTCTGACGATCCAAGCTCTGATGATCCCAGCTGAGTTGCCTGCTAATCGGTAGCAAAAATCCCTCCCCCTCCCCACCTCAGCTTCCTTACCAACTCAGCTTGCTGGTCCCAACTCCTTGCTGTAATCCCTGCAATCCATTGCATCAGCAAGCAACTGAATCTCCCTGCCTGCAATCAAGCAGGCAGGGAGTTGTGGACTTCAACTTCCAGAATTCCTCAGCCAGCAAAGCAAAGCTGGCTGAGGAATTCTGGGAGTTGAAGTCCACAAGTCTTAAAGTTGCCAAGGTTGGAGACCCCTGTTCTATTGGGTAAGTTTTTTTCCCCTTTGGGTGCTTTAAAAAAATAGTTAATTGGGGTTTTTTTTTAGTTGTTCTTTTTTAAGACTTAGCCATTTAAAGTTTAGGAAGTTTTAAATTTAGCTGCTTTCATATAAAAAATAAATTAAAATAAAATAATATTTGTGCAGCTTTTTGAGATTTAGTGTGTTTCTGTAGTGTTTCACTCTAACTACACAAACACACAAAATCTCACAAAGCTGTATGTGGAATTTGGTGTGTGTAAAGTGTGAAAGTTGGTTTTTTGGGCTTTTTGTGGCTGTGTGAGGTTCCTGCTTGTTGCAGGGGCCATTTTGGGTCTAGCACAGCTGCTTTTACATTGTGGGTGAGCCTGTTGTGTTGTGTTGTGTTTTGTAGATTAAAAAAGGGCAAAGAAGTGACATTGACTTGGCCACACCCAACACAGTCTGTGTTGACAGGGGGACAGAGGTCGACCCCGAGGCCCCTCATATGTGGGGTGCCGCAAGGGTCGGTCCTCTCGCCTCTCCTGTTCAACATTTATGTGAAGCCGCTGGGCGAGATCATCCGTGGCTTCGGGGTGGAGTACCATCAGTACGCTGACGACACCCAGCTGTACATCTCCACCCCGGATCACCCCAACGATGCCCTTGAAGTGATGTCCCGTGCCTGGAGGCCGTACGGATCTGGATGGGGAGGAACAGGCTCAGGCTCAACCCATCCAAGACCGAGTGGCTGTGGTTTCCGACGTCCCGATATAGTCAGCTGACGCCATCACTGACTATTGAGGGCGAATCATTGGCCCCCACGGAGAGGGCTCGCAACTTGGGCGTCCTCCTGGATTCACGGCTGTCTTTAGAAGAGCACTTGACAGCCGTGACCGGGAGGATTTTTCATCAGGTTCGCCTGATTTGCCAGTTGCGTCCCTTTCTGGATCGGGACTCGTTACGCACGGTCACTCATGCCCTCGTCACCTCCCGCCTGAACTATTGTAACGCTCTCTACATGGGGCTCCCCTTGAGGAGCACCCGGAGGCTCCAACTGGCGCAGAGTGCGGCCGTGCGGGTGGTAACAGGAGCAACATGGCGCTCCCATGTAACACCTCTCCTGCGCGAGCTGCACTGGCTCCCAGTGGTCTTCCGGGTGCGCTTCAAGGTTTTGGTTACCACCTTTAAAGCGCTCCATGGCTTAGGACCTAGTTATCTACGGGACCACCTACTACCACCAATAGCCTCCCACCGGCCAGTACGCCCTCATAGAGAGGGACTCCTCCGGGTGCCGTCAGCCAAACAGTGTTGACTGGCGGCCCCTAGGGGGAGAGCCTTCTCTGTGGGGGCACCTACCATCTGGAATGAGCTCCCCCCGGAGATACAGAGGATCCCGGATCTGCGCACCTTCTGCCGTGCTGTGAAGACCTTTTTATACCATCAGGCGGGCTTGGCCTAATCTCTTCCCTTTTTTAAATATGTAAATTTTAATCTGTTTTTAAATTATTGGGGTGTTTTAATCTGTCTGGGCCAAAATGATTTAATTTGATTTTATCTGGTTTTTAAATTTTTTGTATCTATGTATTTTATTGTTGGCTGTTCACCGCCCTGAGTCCTTCGGGAGTAGGACGGTATACAAATCAAATAAACTAAAATAAAATAAACTAACACCCACCTGACCCACGCCGTCCCAGTCACCTTACCACCAAGCCCCGCCCACTAATTAAGCCATGCCCACAGAACCAGTAGCAAAAATTTTTAGATTTCACTCCTGGTATGCACCAAGACAAATTCCTTGTGTGTCCAATCACACTTGGCCAATAAAAATTTTATTCTATTCTATTCTAACATCCTAACCATTATTCTGTGGTAGCTGTGATCTGTTTCCATCCTTTGCATTGGGATGTTTGTATTAGTTGCACTTAAGGCTACTGAATGTTTTAGTTTGCCTAACCTTGTATGGAACTGAGCTGCCTGCTGGCCCTGATTTACAAGAAAGAAAGGGAAAGCCATCCATCTCCTTAAAGAAGGTCATGTCTAAGCATGGTTGTTGTTGTTTTGTGTTATTTCTATGATACAGCAAGACAGGAAGGCTATTAGTTTTTCATGCATATAGAGCTTCTTGGGGAAGTTACAGACAAGATACATTGTCTTTACACTATCTTGAATATCTATTATAAGTCCAGTGGATAGTGACATGGTGGAGCGCAGGAATTCTACGTTACATGTGATGGATGTAACTATGGTGAACATTTAGAGCAATTTTGTATTCGTTCTCTTTTAGCCTAGAAGCAAAATAGCAGTGGCATCTGGGAAATGTCTGATACTAGGCACTTGCACCTGGAGTCAATGATTATACTGCCAATATTGATGTCCCATAGAACTGTTTTACAGAGTTTTTACTCTATGGGAAGCCTTGACATTCTGAAAAGTGTGTGCATTGCAAAGCTGAAATCCTAAATATACACAAAGCACAGCACAAATTGCTTGACTCAGGCAAAAACAAAGCCAAATTGTTGATACAAACAAAACTTTGAATATTTTTTATCCAAGGCAATGTATAATTAAAAAGGAAAGAAGGAAGGAAGGAAGGAAGGAAGGAAGGAAGGAAGGAAGGAAGGAAGGAAGGAAGGAAGGAAGGAAGGAGGGAAGGAGACATTAAATATTGAATCGTATTTTAACAGAACTTTTCAGAAATGGAATATTATTTGGCTATTAAAACAAATAGGCATTCTCATTAAATCTATAAATAATGATGCAGATAGATAAATATGAGATCTTTCTCTCTCCCCTACACAAAACTGATATTCAATATTTAAATCTCAAATCTTCCTGAAAATACTTTACAAAATTGATCAACATCCTCTTAAACACAGGACCTTCATTTTAAGATGCTGTTCTATTTGATGTTATTATCATTCATCATCTCTGTTTACAAAGGAGATAAGCAGGAAACATATAAGAATTTTTGTTCTATTTCCAACTTTCTGCATCCAGTTAAATAAGGGTTTTTTTCCTTACATGACCTATATATGATTTCAGTTTCCTGAAACAAGGAGAGACCTGATCAGCATGTATTTAACAATCTCATAACCAGGATGGGTTACACTATCTGAATAAATTTGGGTTGTGAATATGTATTCTTAGAACACCTGCTCCAAGGTGGGAGGAGAAAGAAGCAGACAAGGAATATTCTGCAATGTATGTATGAGGGGGCCAGTCCTACCATCAGCATTCAAATTGCTGTCCACTCACAACTAGCACTTCAAAGCTTTCTACCTTCATTTCACAAAGCTGATATTTGTTGCAATTCAGTGAGAAAAGTTAATGTCCTCTTGACCTCTTTCTCCCTCACCCTGGGAAAATGTGTGTCCTTCTTCCTCCTTTTATCCCTCCCAATACTATCATTTTAGAAGTCATCTTTAACATTGTTCTGCAAAGGTATAAAAAAGTACAGAGCATGTTTAAAGTGCTGAATCTTCATCCTTCGTTCAAGCTCTTATAATAGAATATTTCTTTTTCTTAAATAATTTAGCAGTAAATTCCTAATTTAGCCCCAGCTATGGGGCAATAGCTATGGTTTTCTGTTTGATCACCACTGATACAAGCATTGAAGAGATAACCATAAACTGTTGTTTGCAATTGCACTATTTCCTTTACAGTAGTGGCCAAAATTGTGGAAACCTTTTGGGAAAAATGTATTTTCTAAAACTAGCTAATAACATCACTTTTTTTTGGAGTAGTACCATAAAATTATATATCAATGGAAAGATAATTCAAGAATGTAATGCAATAACTTTTATGAAGGATTTGCTATTAGAATAGCAGTTACAGTATAAAGAAGAAAAGTAAAACACGTAGAAAAAACAAGATATAGAAAAAACATCACCATAGAAAAAACAAGATATACAAAACTTATCACATCAGTTAATACTTAGTTGGGTAACCTTTAGCATGAATTATGGCCGTACAACGTCTTCCCATGGAGTGAACCAAGTCTTTTAGTTCTGTAGCTGTTATAATGTGAAATCAAAATTGAATGATTGCTTCTATTAACTGGGTTTTATTGCTGGGTTGCTTCTGACTAACAAATTTCTTTAGTTGGCTCCATAGATTTTCAATTAGGTTAAGGTCTGGGCTATTCCCAGGCCATTCCAGCAGTGGAATATGATTATCTTGAAACTCCAAAAAAAAGTGATGTTATTAGCCATCAAACCTCAAAAATACACTTTTCCCAAAAGGTTTCCACAATTTTGGCCACTACTGAAAATGGTTTTGGGACCAGATTGTATTTCTAGTGATACTTTTTAAGTAATAGAATTCCCATGTCAGAAGAAAATCACAAACATAGCCATGGGAAAAGTTTCAATTTTACTCCATTCCCTAATATTCTGAAACATATAGTTTGCATATGAAGGAATATTTAAAAAGTGATGAAGAGTAGATTTCTTATACTGGCGGTAAGAAATTAAAAGATTCAATAAACCATATAATTTGGTCCTCTTACAGTCCTTGATTTACGATAGTTCATTTAGTGACTGTTTGAAGTTACAACAGCAATGAAAAAAAGTGACTTATGGCCATTTTTCATACTTACGACTGTTGCAATAGCCCCATGGGCATGTGATCAAAATTCAGATGCTTGGCAGATGCTTGGTTGGTATTTATGACAGTTGCGGTGTCCCGGGGTCATGTGATCACTTTTTGCAACCTTCTGACAAGCAAAGTCAATGGAGATGCCAGATTCACTTAACAGCCATGTTGCTAACTTAACTGCAGTGATTCACTTAACAGCTGTGGCAAGAAAGGCCGTAAAATGGAACAAAACACATTTAATAACTGCCTGATCTAGAAAACAGAAATTTTGGGCTTAATTGTGATTGTAAGTCAAGGACTATCTGTATAGCCTTGTTTGAACTTAAAATTACTACATGTAGTAGTATAATCTTGGAGAAAAATATGATGGAAGGATCACAATTATATGCCTAAAACATAGAATTTGTCATCTTGTGAAGAGCTTAGCTCTACTGAGCCTGGGTGATGGCAAAGAAGATAATTCTACATAAGAAAGAAAATTATTCCCCTGATTTTAAAAAATGGATCCAGGATATGAGTTTGTGATCTGTTTTGAAAAATCTTTGTGTTCTAAAAATGAGAAGATTATTTGGCATGTTGCTATAGGGTCTAGATCTGTGATGACGAACCTATGGCACACGTGCTGGAAAATGGCATGCAGAGCCATCTCTCTGGGCACATCAGCCATTGCCTGATCAGGTTCCAGTGCGCACATAAGCGCCGGCCAGCTCATCTTCAAGCACACAGGAGTGCTGGAAACCGGAAGAGCAGCTCCCTGGCACAGATGTGCATGCACACCAGAAACTGGAAGACCAGGTGACCGGCGCACATGCTCACATCGAAAACCAGAAGCTCAGCTTCCCGGCATGCACATCCATGCCAGGGAGCTGCTCTTCTGATTTCCGGTGCTCCCACATGTGCATGCTGGGGAGCTGCTCTTCTGGTTTCTGCTGCTCCCCCGCGCACGCGCTCCCGTTTCGGCACTCGGTGCTGAAAAGGTTCGTCAACACTGGTCTAGACTGAGTTATAAGTTAAATGGTTGAATTAATGTTATATGCTGTAGTTATTTCCAATTATTATTTGGAGAGGATTTTTGGTCAGGTTTTTTTTCCTCTTCTTTGCCACATTTTGTGCTTTTTAACTCAGCTGGAAATTCCAAAGCCTAACATGACTACTGCTGGGGAGTGGGGGAGCTTGTATTCCAGACTGCCCTCTAACCTTTAAGCCTTAGTTGTTTCTTCTAGGAATGTGGCTGCTTATGAATGAATGCAAGGTCAGTTCCAATATGGTTATGCTGGTTGAGCCAAACACAGCAGGTGTTCTGTCCACATCTCACACACGCACCCAAACAGTTAGCCAGGAGTTAATAAAGCCAGCAGTCAGGAATTTCTTTGAGATAACAGCATTGGCAGCAACCCAGTAGCTGCTTGCCAAAAACTTTACTCACAAAGGGAGGTTTTCCTCCTCCGTTGGATAAACCAAAATAAGTTCACAAAGCCAAAGAATTGTCAAGTCCAGTCCATAATAAATCCAAGGAAGGATATAACGAAGTTCCAGAAACGCAGTATGACTTGCTAGCTTTTCAGTTTTGTCCGTCACAAAGCCTGAATGGCCACCACACCCCCTTATCCCCTGTGGGGTGTGGTCCAATGACTCATCTTAATCTCTGGCACACCTCCTTCTCTGTTGCACATGCTTGTCTTTCCGACGCTGTCGAGGATCCAGCCAAGACTTATCTCCATCGCTGTCTAACTGTGGCTGCTCGGAAGTGCCTGGCTCCTGGCCTATCTCTTCTCCTTCCGAAGACACCTGAGGCATTGCCAGAGAGGAGGGTCCTGGAGAGGGAGGCCTTGCCAACTCCTCTCCTTCACTTTCGGAGTCTTCTCCCTCCGATAAGATGGGCTCGGGGGTCGGAGTCACAACAGCAGGAGGAATTCAGTAATTTGCATATTCCTCCTTGTGAGGCTAATAAATAATCAAGGTTATTCTGTTGTCCATGCTAAGATGGCTGATATCCTATTTATTTTTGCATAGTATATAACACATCCACAGTAATCAAGACCCAAATTATCTATTTATATGCATGACCTGTACAAGACAATCTAAAAATTGGAAAAAAAGAAGGGTACATTTTAAGATGGATTATTGGAATACTACATCCATGAGGCAAATCAGAATCATTTATTACATAAAAATTTATTTCATACAAAGGACGTGACCAAAACTGTCCTCAATGGGTCTCCTATAATCACTGGCACATTGGCAAAATAGTCATCATCAGCATCCAGTTCTCTTAAAAAGAATTGTCATTATAAAGTGTTAATCCATAATATAGTATGAACACTCATTTGCTTATAGCACAGGTGTCAAACTCGCCATGTCATGTTGCCTTCACGTGACGTTTTGAGACATTTTCCCCTTTCACGAAGCTGGAGTGGCGTGGCCTGTGTGTGATGCATCAGGCCCGTGGGCCTCCAGTTTGACACTCCTAGCTTACAGTATTTTACACTTTATGGAGCATATTATCCTATGTTTAAAAACTGGAGAGAACAAAATATGATCACTAATAAACCAACATCCCACTGTGGTTTGACCATCCCTATTATTCAAATATTACTGGATAACTGTGAAGAAGATTGATTGTGCTGCATTAGTAACAAAGTCTTCATTGTCAATGAAAATAGCAATACAGAACACTTTATAACATTTTACTGCATGTTTCATGTTGCAAGTTTCATGTTGAGGGTCAAAGTTATGTACAAGGTCTGTTTTTCTTCACCATATCAGGAAATGTTAGTATGAAAATCAGGTTCTTTCCTTAAATTGTCTTCAGTGGACAATTGTTGTTGACTCTTGCTTTTTTAAAAAAAATTCCCCTTTACCAGTATTTGAGGAAAAATATTCATATGCGCATTCAAGGATATTAATAGAAATTTTCCCCTACTCAGCTAATGTGAATTACTTTTATTTGCAAGTGCGAAAAAACACTGAATTTTTATTTCTTTGGATATTCAGAGTGACCATTAAGAGAGCCTATAATGCAAATGAATAGGCCAGAGATCACACATTTATAGTCTGTATTAGGTCTAAGACAATTAAAAGTGCCTTGGTTTTACATACCATGGGAGTTTAAGCAGGTGATTTAAAAAGGATTAGGAAGATAAGAAAGTACAATGTGGTTGAGTTTGGCTGGACAACAGATATGAACCAATAGTAAAAAGCCCATTAAAAACATAATTATTCAGTTTTCTGGCCAGGATGTTAAGATGAGAAAAAGATCAGTTTGGCAGTTGACGAGTGACAGTTAGAAAGTAAAGGATACAGTTGGCCAAATCAAGGCAGTGTTTCTCAACTTCACAACTTGAAGACATGTGGACTTGAACTTTCAGAATTCCCCAGCACCTATATAGGTAGTCCTTGACTTATGACCACAACTGAGCCCAAAATTTCTCTTGTTAAGTGAGACATTTGTTAAATGTATTTTACCCCCTTTTATCACAGTTGTTAAGTGAATCACTAAAGTTTTTAAGTTAGTAACATGGCTGTTAAATGAATCTGGCTTCCCCATTGACGTTGCTTATCAGAAGGTTGCAAAAGATGATCACATGACCCTGGGACACTACGACTGTCATAAATATGAGTCAGTTGCCAACTGTCTGAATTTTAATCATGTGATCATGGGGATGTTACAATGGTCATAAGTGTGAGAAACGGCCATAACTCGCTTTTTTCAGTGCCATTGTAACTTTCAATGTATTTTAAAACTAATATTTCATCAGAGATATTTCCTGGTTTTACTGTAACATGCTTCTTGAGGAATGATTTTATTAGAACTGACACCGCTGGCAATATCAACATTTCAAGTTTGATGTTGTCTTTTATGCTGGCTGTCCTCATGAACAATGCTAAAGAGTAAGTTTGATCTTCTCTTCTACTATATGTGCAATACGTGATTGTATTTCAGATAACGGTATAAATTTTACACCCTATTAAAGGCTGATTTCAGCACAAGACAATGTCAGCATCTTATAATAAATGTTGAAACCAACATGTTTCCATAATGAATTAAAGAGCATATTCTACCATGCAACCATTCCTTTATTAGTCAGTCCATCTGTTCATCCATCTGAGCAGTCAGCCAGCCCATCATAACAGTTCCATATTAGACTCGTTTTACATATGGCCAACTTAAACCATCTCCACTTTTGATACTATCATTTTTTAGAAAGAAAAGAAGTAATATGGATAATGCTCTGTAGGCAAGTATTCTGACATCTCCAGGCGTGGAAAGTCCCCCATTAGAACTGCTGTAGCCACTTCAACTTGATACAGTGGTCTAGACTTAATGGTATTTGTAAAGCAATTTCATACAGGAAAAAATCATTGATGGGGCATGTAATTTTTTGCCTTTTCAAAGTCCCATGCTCTCTGAAACCCTGAATAACTGGCAGTAGTTCTTCAGGATTTCAGAGAGCATGGGACTTTGAATTTGCAAAAAAAAAAAAAAAAAAAAAAAACACCATGTGCTCCATCAGTGATTTTCCTTGTATGAAACTGCTTTATAGAATACCATTAAGTCACATGGAGTTATATCACCTGAGACTCAATATAAAATAGCTTCCTACATTCACAATCATAGACTGTAGTTTTCATACCTAGTGAATATATGGACCCTTGGCATTAAAACCTCATATGAATGTGCATAGTACTTGAATTTGAACTCTTACTCCTACAGTTTTCAGAGATAATTTATGAGATTCTATAGGTATAAATTAACCCCTTTATAAACAGATGCCAAAGTGTCTGGTCACTGTACAAACAATTGTTAAAAATGTTGGTTGTAGTTATGATTATGATTATTATTATTTTGTAATGTATCTTCATGTGAAAAACATTTTTCAGTCAGTTTAACTTTTCTAGTGCAAATATTTCTTTTACTGGCATGAATTTGGTTCCCTGGACTGTGTTAATCCTTGGAAAAAAAGAGACCTTAAGTTAGTTATTTCTAACTTCTAGAAATCTACATCGACCCAATATAAGACTGAATACATTATACATTGAATTTTATGGTTGTCCCAAAAAAAATTCCTCTATATCTTTTAATTTATCCTAGACTTAAAAATTAGATTTATTGATTTGGAATTTTAGACTTACTGTGATATTGAATATTTTCTTGCAATTCATACACATGTTCAAGGTCTCTGACTTTCTATAAGGAATACACCCCATAAGCTACTTTCAAACTCCCTTAGGCACTATGCAAAATTACCATTTACTACGCCACGGAAGATAGAACAATGGAAGGTTTTTGAGAAGTGGTCCACTGGATAAAGAAACTTCTATGTTTCTATGGAACAAGGAAGTTTAGATAAAGAAGTACAAGCATATAACTACAAGAAAATAGACTGGATCAATACAATAGGAACTAGCATACAGTATACTTATTCTGAATTTGGGAAACCCATTCTTGGTGACAGCAGCAAGGACAACATAAATGAGTGACCTGCATCAGGCATCAAAGCACTAAGACAAGCTCATTGCACATCTTGTCACATTGAACAGAAACCTCAACAACATTGGGATTTACAGCCAAATGCACTGATATAAGGTTCTGAATAGGCAATCTTTGGCTGCATCTGGAAACAGACTGCCGATTGGACTGATGTGCCAAAGTGCAAAGTTGGTCAGAGCATTCCCCACAATCTCTTTGCCTTCCATCACCTGATGTGAATAGGTAGACTGTTTCTTCATATGATAGATTCTTCTTCATCCTCTTCCATCTCTTTATCAATTTGAAAGGCTATGTTTTCATAGCTAGTTATCCCTCCATATTTTCTCATGTGGACCATCAAAGGTTTAGGAGACTGGCTACCTGTCAGGGTGGCCACATACATGCCAGTTCTGTTCTCCTCCAGAGAAGGACCCCAATCCATAGTTGGTCTGCTAGCTTGCTGGAGTCTCTGCAGGTAATGAACAAATGAATCGTTGTTATTATAAGCACATCCCAATGAAATTCCAGTAGCTAGGAATTAATTATTTTGCAGTTCATGGGTATTAACAGAATCTGCCATGTATTATTTGTGGGGTTTGATGGGATTCCAGTTAATCTAAACTAGTCCCAAGTTTAATCATACCATATGTAGTAATCCACAATATTTGTCCCTCTGTTAACATAAGAAATGATTTCACTATAGCAGTTCAAAAAATGGAAATTTCTGTATTTCTTTTCGCCTAGAACTATAAGGAATTATAGCCTTGGGATCTCATTAGGCCATCTCAAGACTTGTAAGCCCTCAGATAAAAAAAACTTATAGTTTTGTTGCAGGATGTTTTTTGAGATCTAATTACTTGACTAATGTGGTCCTAACACCTGCACAGGTAAGGTAGTAATTACTTCTGTTGGTACCAACGTTCTTCCTTGTTTACTTGCTTTATCTTCCACCTGCCCTTTCATACTCTGTCTTACTTAGTAAATACATTAACGGAGACCATCAAGGAAAATAATAAGTTTGTTCTGCTGATTGAACATGAAGATTTGCCCCCTTAAACAAGAAAGAATGTTTGTACCAATGGAGATGCCCAAAGGAATAATTTGTTTCTTTTTCACAGTCAATGCAAAAATAATAAAATAATTATTTCACTTATATGTCACCACATAATTGCTATGTGCCAGTGAGTAATATGCCTAATGTTTATATTATCCCAAGGTTCACATAAACTTTCACCCTTCCTATTCTGAGTGTCATAGTAAAAGCATGGAAGATGAGTCCTAAATGTAATTTCTAGACCACAATAACTACAATGCTTATTACCAGTTGTGGCTGTAAATTTCTTTTACATATAATAATATGAAAAAATGAAAAACAATTTCCTCAGAATAAAGGAAAACTAATCAATGATAAGTATTTGTGCAACAATAATAAATCAACTCTGATATTGCTGATGTATTTAGGATTCAGCCTCAGGATCAAGTCCCTCCTATGACCATTCAGAAAGTGGCAATAGAGAGAAGTAGCAAAGGGGCCAAGCAGCAGCACCTGAGTTACCTTGGTCTTGCTGACGCCCATTGTTGCTATAAAGGTAAAAGTCCTGTTTGACTCTAGGGGGCAGTGCTCCGCTCTGATTCTTAGCTGAGGGATCTAGTGTTGTCCAAAGACATTTCTATGGTCATGTGACATGACTATACGTCAAATCACACAGACCGCTGTTTTTTTGTTTTTTTTTATAGAAACTTTATTGAGGTTTTTTACAAACAAAACAGAAATTAAAAAAAATAGAAAAAAAAAGAAGAACAAAACATTCAAACAAAGACATAAAACATATAAGTATAATAATATTTTCAGTTACTATCAGATGTACAGTGTTTTAACTATTTATGTGTCAAATCACACGGACCGCTGTTATCTTCCCACCGAAGTGATACCTTTATCTATTTGCATTTGCATGCTTTCAAACTGCTTGGTGGGTATGAGCTGGAGCAAGTAACCGGAATTCACCGGGATGCATGGCACTTGAGTCTCGAACCTGGGTGTCAGTTTTCCATCTGACAAACTCAGAGTCAGACAAACCACTGAGCCATTACAACCCCTGTTGTTGCTATATTCCATAACTTTTTTCTTATTTTGTGGTCCATGAGAGCAGCTTGTAAATGGCACATATGCTATCAATATGGAGAGGAAGCAAGGTAGATTTGATCATTTTTGGGAGTAGTTTCCAAAGCCAGGTGAGGTGGAGAGGGTGGTATAAAGAGCCATGATGTCCTTCTAATGATTCGGAAATCTAATAGTTCAGCTCTAATCTAGTAATTGCTGGCTAAGTGAAAAGTGGAGTCTGGAGATCAACCCAACTTGAATCAGGTTGCAGAAAGCTAATTTGTTTATATGAACCCCTGTAATACTCAAAACCCTCACATATGTAAGGGAGATGACTAGTAATTCCATATGACACCAGCACATAATGCAGAAGTGCTGAACTCCATTCTCTTTCTAGAGACAATCACTTTGCAGTCTACACATATACCAGTAGAGGACACTTTCTGCCTCAGTATACTAGTCTGAAAATTGATCTTATTAATATAATAACATTAAATGGATATAAAGAGAGAACTTTTCTATCTAGGACAAAATGTACAAATAATTGTATAAGGGAAAGCTATACAATTATACCTGGAGCTATAAAACTTTGGAAATGTGACAGAAAATAAAAACAAAGTTGATGATTAACAGGGACAAGTTCTGAGCTTACATACCATAAAGTCAGAAACAAAAAGTCTCCATGGAAAATAGGAAGATCACTGAGATGAGAAGATTGTGAATTTGGAGATCCATTTTTTTTTTAAATTTAAGTTTCTGTCAAATTACCTATTATGGGTCACCTTGACCCGAGTATATCAGAAGAGTTTTTTTTAAGGATTAAATGTCTCTCTACATATATGCAGTGCCTTTTTATTTATGAAAGGAAGCAACTTCTGTTTGTTAAAAACTTATACACATTCAGAAAAGCCAAAGGCATATGGGAAGCTATCTTGATACCTATATCAATTTATAGCCCATAAGTGACTTCTTGGATTAACAGCAATATTACAGATTCTCACGCAGAGAAAGGTTTTTCCTCATCATCTTTCCTCATTTCCTTCATTTTTGAAATGGGAATTACCAGGGATTGGTAATTGAACATTTTCATTTATAAAATTGTGCATTGAATTACTGTCCCTCTGCCTAAAATTCCCATGGCAAAATCTATTTGGGCTGGAAGCAAAATTTTAAAGGTCAGATTGCCTTATGTGAACTGAGCACTTGCATAGAAGGATAATATCAGTAATAATATCTTAATAATAACAAACATAATTTTAGGAAACATGAAAAGCAAGAGAAAGGTCCCCTTGTTTTAAATATATAATAGCCAGCAACAGGTTAAGAGATGAAATTTCTAGCTTTGCAGGCCCAGAAGTAAAATTTTTAGCTTTGGCTGGTTAGCATTCACATATATTAAATGAAAGGCTAGGAAATATTATTTTCTATTTGCCTAAATAGTGAGGGAAATCTTCAACGTTTCTGGCATAATTTTCTATTTTGTTGCCTCTGTTGAATAAAATATGTCAATTACAAACCTGAAATGTGTTGCAAACATCTATCACTTTCAGAAAATTGGCCTTGTTTTTCCTCTGTCTTTTCAGAGTTGGGTAGGATTCTATATCCTAGTGACTATCTAGAGCAGGGGTCGCCAATCTTTCAGACCTCAGGGACCACTAAATTCATAATTTTAAATCCCGCGGACCACTAATATGAATTTTTTAAAAAGATAAATAGTATTTAGTGCAATATAAAAAATGTAAATAATTTTTCTGCGGACCACCAAAATTTTCTCATGGACTGTTGATCTAGAGCAGTCTTTCTCAAACTTGGCAGCTTTAAAATATGTGGACTTCAACTTCAGAATTCTCCAGCCAGCCTGGCTTCGGGAATTCTGGGAGATGAAGTCTTAAATTATGAAGTTTAAGAAAGACTACTCTAGAGCTTGAAAGCATTTGTTTTCATTCTGGAGAGAGGGCCAGCCATGCTCCTGGCACACACCACCTTGTCTTCAAGGCTCATCTAGTGTAATAAAGAGGCTAAGGATATTCTCATTGTCTCTGCTGACAGTTCTCCCTTGCAAGTGCCTTCAGTGCAAGATCAGTTCTCCCTTCCTAAGTGCCTTCTTAGGTAGAGGAGGTAGAAGCAGTATTATCTAAGCCAGCAGACCAACACTCACAAAGGCCTGTTACCAAATGCATGGTCTTTTGGGTGTTTTGGAGACGCAAACAAGGAACGATTGCGTCCTTTTATGTGAAGGAAGGAGACAGGTCTATTTTTTTTAAACTCACAGAGCACTGGAAGCTTCAGGGGCAATGCATCCAACAATTGATTTTATGGAAGGAGAGTGAGCATTCTCTCACCAGCCTTCTCTGTTCTTAATTATGGGTTTGGTTGGCTGAGTAATAATAGGCTGAAGGCGCAGTTTGAGAATTCCAGACCCACAACAATACAGGTGATTCCATGTTGAAAGCTGACTGGATTTGCAGACAAGGACAGAGAGGAAGAATGATGGATTGACCTTCAAGTGGGCAAAATGATTGCAAGCAGTAAGGCTGGGGTGTGGCCAAGCTCTTTATCTATTCACTGTATGAATAGAATGAACTGTATGAGTTCATAATGACCCTCCAGATGTAATGCTAAAGTTCAGACTTGTTCTGAACAAATTTGAACAAATCTGGAGGAGCATTGGGCATTTCCTGCCCAGGTGTAAATTCAAAAGCTTTCAGATTCGTTTTCAGTTAACCAGAGTTATTGATATGCCTGACTCTAACTTGTGTTTAACTTTAACTGTGACATACATATTTATAGACCATTTGTAGACCAAGAAGTGCATATTTGATTAACCCGCAGTTAATATTAATTGGCTTCAATCCGAATGCTTTAGTTAACAATCAAAATAAAAATTGCAGTTTTTCTCCTTATTGCAAAAAGAAGAGAAAAGAAGACATTGCTGAGGTTTACCAAAGGTGATCATGCATCACTGCACAAAACTGAGGTTAAAATGTAGAAAGAAAATATAGGAAATACATGATTGGGGCTAATTCTCACTTCCATGCCTCACGTGTAATTATTGTTTTCCTTTGACGCTTCATCTCTGTAATGGAACCAACATCTTTGTAACCTTGGCCCATAAAATATGATTTGGGTCTTAACAATGCAAAATTATTGTTTGGGGTTTTTATTACATCACATTACATGGGCATTAGAACTGACTAGATGAGAAAATGCAGTAAATAATGTTTTAGTTAGGCAGTCAGACAATAAAATAAAAACAGAGCAGAGGTGGCAATCTGCAAACCCAGGCCTCATCCTTTCCCTTGGGGCCTCTCTTTGCAAAGCCTGTATTGAGGAAAATGGGGGACATAATTTCTTTTTTTTAAGAGTTTTTATTTTTGTTTCTCATAAACATATTTACATGTAGTCATTTATCCACCCTTTTTCATTCATCTTATCTTTTAACTTTCATTTTTCATTTTTAATTATTCAGGGTTGCTCTTTTACCATTTACCCTTCTTTATTTTGCCACAACCTTTCTTCTTCTCCTCCCCTTCACTTCCTTCCTCTATCTCTTCCTACTTTATTTGTTCTTCCTCTCCTTCTCTTTCCTACTTCCCCTTCCCTTCCCCCACTACTCTCTTCTTCCCCTCTTTTATTGGTTCGATTTATATGCCAGCCTTTTCCGGAGACTCAGGGCGGCTTACAATGTGTTAAGCAATAGCCTTCATACTTTTGTATATACCTGCTTAGTAGGGCTTTCGTCCCCAAGCGGTGTTCTTTTTTATACAAAGTCAGCTTATTGCCTCCACAAACCGGGTCCTCATTTTACCTATCTCGAAAGGATGGAAGTCTGAGTCAACCTTGAGCCTGGTGAGATTTGAACTTGCAATAATTGCAGGCAGCTGGTGTTACTTAACAGTGTTTTAGTCTGCTGCGCCACCAAGGCTCTTCTAACCTCCCTTCTAACCTTCTCTCCTACTCCTCTTTCCCCTCGCTTTTCTTCCTCTCCTTTTCCCTTTCTTCTTTCTCTCCCTCTCCTCTCCTCTCTTCTCCCTTCCTCTCTCTCTCTCTACTCCTTCCTGTCTCTCTTGTTGTTTCCCTTTTCAGTTCAATCTAGAATGATATTCTGGAACATAATTTCTTAGTAAGAGAAATGGAGAAGCTCTGGTGGCGCATTGGTTGGAATGCAGTATTGCAGGCTCATTCTGTCCACAGTAGGAGTTTGATCCTGACCGGCTCAAGGTTGACTCAGCCTTCCATCCTTCTGAGGTCAGTAAAATGAGGACCCAGATTGTTGGGGGCAATATGCTGACTCTGTAAAATCACTTAGGGAATGCTACAAAACACTATGAGGCAGTATAAAACTTATAAAAGTGCTATTGCTATTGCTAGACTGCTATGGAACGAAATCCATTACAACTCTAGCACAAGTCCTATAACAGTTTTAACAATGTTTAGAAATCTAAGAATCTTCCCAAATGTTCCCTTCCTTTTTGCATTACTGCTTCACTTGTTTTAGCCTAACAGGATTACGCTGGTGTTTTGGGTTGGATGGTTTTCTTCTTCTTACTTACTTGCCAGAGTGTCCCTTCTTCTCGGAGCACAGCAAACAGCATTGCCATGGGGATCATCAGGCAAGAGAAGATCCCCATTAGGATGCCCAGAGCCTCAGCCCAAAATGGAAAGCAGTAGGTCCCATTGTATTTTGAAGGCTGGTACTTGATAATGCTGTACACAAGCAGGGCCTGAAACAGAACGTCAGATATCAGAGAACCAATCAATCTGTCACAGGAGTTTTTTTTTTTCCTTTCAAACTTAGATATTACAAGTTAATTAGATATATATCATACTGCTTAACGGATGCAATATTAATCCCATGGGATTAGGATAGTGGCACTGGGGAACATCATCAAGGAGATAGTGGAATGTACTCTTTTATCCTTAGCTTTTATCCCATATAAATGGTTGGGGATTGATATGGAATGAAGTTAGCATTTATTTAGTCACTAAAGGGTTATCCTTTGTTTTTTCTGCCGTTGGTATGGAACACCTGTCTAGAGTAAAGTGAACTTCCTCAACTTCAGTAGATGAAGTTTCATCACCACCTTGTACAAACAAATACTCCTTAACCTTGGGATGTTCTCCTCCTTAGCAGAATAGGCAAAGCTTTCCTAGAAAAAGATAAGATAAACCTATCCTCCTTGCCCTTAGCAAAATCAAGTGAGATGAAGGCACTGAAAACAGGAGTGGTTTTTTTAAAAAAAAATGGTTTGGAGCCCATGTGAGTTAGTCAAAAATCTCAATGAGATTGAACATCAGTGCAGACCTAAACAGGAGGGTGCTCCATCTTTGCTAGCCATAAAGGCAGTGATGGGATTCAGTCAGGCGAACTGGTAGTCAAATTGCTGGCTGGCCCTTCCCCTCCCCACCCCTTCCAGGAGATCCCATGCACCTCATTTTGGCTCCCAGGTAAGTGCAGGGAGGCCCAAAACGGGGCACAGGGGTGTAGCGTGCCCCCCCATGGCCTGTATTCGCTCCCAGGCTTCAGGGAGGCCTCCTAGGCCCAAAATGGGGCATGAGGGGGTGCAGTGAAGGCCCCCCCATGGCCCATTTTTGCTCCCAGGAGGCTGCAGGGAGGCCTCCTAGGGCCAAAATAGGATGTGGGGGGTGCGGCGTCACCCCTCGCACCCCTCCCCCCGTGGCCCATTTTGCTCCAAGGGGGATGCAGGAGGCGGAGTGCTGCCTGTCACACCCCACCATGGCCACGCCCACCCAGCCAGTCATTAGGGCAGAGAACCAGTTGTTCAATTATATGGATCCCACCACTGCATAAAGGCATTTGTTGTCTTTATCTCTTTGGAGTTCCCTGACTGGAAGAAGTGGTGCAAGATCATTCTTCCTTTTTTTTCCGCCTTTAATGTTCTTCCAATAATCTCAGGTATTCCTTGATTGCTGTTTTGTATTATTTTCTCAAACTGCCATGCAATAAAGCCTTGAGTACTCATACCGATGTAATCATTGCGTCTAAATTCAAAAGTATCTATGATTCAAATCTCCTGGGCTGGAGAAGGAACAATGCAACAAGACTGTATATAAAAAAAATCCCTGGGTGACAGACATAGGGACAAAAAGAAAAGCTAAAGGAAAAAATGCTTCCGAGCGACTATAGTTACCGTCATTGTTACTGGAGACAGGAACAACCAGCAGGCCCTAAAGTATATCCCTGGTTTGAAACCCAGCATCATGTGAATGTCATGGCAAAATCTTTTCATGCCTACGGAGAAGAAAAGAAATGGGAAACGACGACGCTGTTCAGTCAGAAGTGTATTATCCGATTGAAACTAATAGATTAACTGTTCAACTCTATGTATGTTTACTCAAATGTTTTTCAATGTTCAGTGAGACTTTCTTCTAGGTAAGCATGCAGGAGATTATAATCTGAGGGGAAGTCCCACTGAGTACAGTGAGAATAACTTCCAGGTAAGCAGGCATTAGTTTGTGCAGTTCAAGACGCACAGTCTGCGATTTCCAAACAAGAGTTTAATATTTCTTCAGCAGCCTAAACCACGGGGGTTTTAATGTGAAAGATGATGCGGTTTTTAAATCAGCTTCATTGATTTCATGTGAAATGAGATAGGGTTTCCTGCTGCCTGAGCAGGGGGTTGGACTAGAACAGTGCCCCCAACCTTTGGGGCACCAGGGACCGGTTCTATGGAGAGAGGTTTTTCCACGGACCAGAGGGGGCATGGTTTCGCATGCTGCCTGCATCCCGCAGATAGGGCTTAGCTTGTTTGTGGCCAGTTACTGGCATGCTGTGATCTGGTGCCGGTCCACGGACTGGGAGGTTGGGGACCCCTGGACTAGAAGACCTCCAAGGTCCCTACCAACCCTGTTATTCTGTGTTCTGATTTTTAAGAAAATGCCACTGATCCTAGATTTTGGCTACCTTTTTTTCTAAATCCCAAATCTTTGCTCCACAAATTACATCTCATACATTTTTGCAATTCTCATTTCAGTTTTTAAAAAAGGGGTTTATAACAATTGCAAAAATATCTTACCATAAACACGTGTTACTACCAGACAGGTAGTTATGACCACCACCATGAGCCCAAACCCAGCACTGTAGTCATCCAACAGCACCAACCAATACATTCCACCCTGCAGAGAAAAAGCCAGAAAAAGTGTGTGTGTGTGTGTGTGTGTGTGTGTGTGTGTGTGCAAAAATTAAAATCTCGGGTGTTTTCCCGCGTCATGTTAAATAAGTTAGTTAAAATGTTTATTTTCTGGTTAAAATCCTAGCTTAAAATCTTCCAAAAATCCTTACAGGGCTGGAAATCAGGTAAGATGGCAAGAGGAGCCCCATCTTGCTCCACATGCCCCAAAATAATAAGACTTCCCCGAAAATAAGGCCAAGCGCTTATTTCGGGGTTCAAAAAAATATAAGACAGGGTCTTATTTTCGGGAAAACACGGTTTATTTATTTATTTATTTATTTATTTATTTATCAGTGGAAGACTATATTTATAGCTCAGGGTCAAACTGTGGAATCCTTGTCTCTTGGCTGTTTTCCTGCAGACATTTCATCACCCAACTAGATAACATCAACAGTGCAAGAAAACAGCCAAGCTCAGAGGGCACCAAGGACCCCACAGTTATTCATTTATTTATTTATTGGAAAGTAAAAGCTGCCCAACTCCATTTTGTTTAGAGCTACATTTAAAAACATATTAAATATGTTTAAATATGGAATATAATCTTTGTTTCTGAATAAAGTTGTTTGGGACAAAATAGCATAGCTATAGGCTAGATTTCATTACTAAACATTCAAAAGGAATAAATGCCAGAATATGCTGAAATTCCAAAGAGGTGGTCCTAAGAAACTGATAAGACCCTGGTCAGATTTTGAATGTTGAGGATTAAGGAGCTGCAATTAACTGTTATTAGAAATTAGCCTATTAGTTGGGTAGACAGATAAGACACATCTTCTGCTATGATGATCTTCTCTTGTACTCATGTCACATAGTTTACAAGATCCTGTATGCAATCCTCTTCGTTCCTTGCTCTTTGGTCCCTTTATCCTAATACAGTACAGGTTTTACTTGTAACTACGCCCTAGATTATTATCTTAAAGCCCCAGCTATTGCAATCTCTTCCAATCTAATTTGCTTACCTCTGTTGTGAGAATGAGCCCCATTAGAAACATCGCAACACAAATGATGCCTGAGAAAAAAGCCTTCTTCGGCCGCAGATAATATGGGAACTCATCTGTCACTGCAGTAACAATGGTCTCTAAAAAGGCAAACTGAACACAAAAGCATGTGATCTCATCAACTGTAAGGTTCATTCGTTTGGAGGTCCATGGTTAAAGCCTTTCCTCTCAATAGGCTTTGCCCTTACCTGACTGTCCAAGCCAAGAGTCAACAGCATGAAGAAAAAGAGGAAAGACCAGAAAGGAGAAAGAGGAAGCATTGTCATGGCTTGTGGATACACTACAAAAGCCAACCCTGGACCTAGAATGGACCAAGAATGAGAAGAAATATGAATGCAATCAAGGAGACATCATCAGGACCGGATTTCATGAGCATAAAAATTGAGTCACTGAACAAATGAGGTTGCAGCTTTCACTGAATCAACTTGCTCACACTGATACACAATCTGCATTTTGTGGATGTGGTGGGCTGCCAATGTGTGATTTTATTCATTTATTTATTGGCCTCCTATGCAAACAAGCTGGCCGGCTCTGACTTAAAGGCATTTGCTGTCCATAGTGGGGGGTTTCCCCTTGTTCTTGTTGTTCCTTGGGGTCATTGTACACTCCTGGCGACTACATGAACTAGTCCCAGCATTTTCCTTGGCAGCATTTTCCAAAGTGGTTTGCCATTGCCTGCTTTCCAGGGCTGAAAGAGAGAGAATGCCCCAAAGTCATCCAGCTGGTTTTGTGCCTAAAGTAGGAGTATCAGTCTTAGTTTCTGGCCCACTGCCTTAACCGCTACACCAAACTAGCTCTGTTCCGTAGTTGGTAGCTGAATGTTTTCAGTTGCCCTCTTGGTAATATGAATAGGGTAGGACCTGGTCTCTTCCGAAATTCATATGGATAAAAAAGTATAGCTCACATGTGATCAATCAGGAAATATATTTCACAACTTCCACTTAATTTGGCTCTAGATTTATCAGCTACTGCTAACACCTGCTGGATTACAATGCTAATGAGATTTAAAACCTTTTATTGTTGATCGCTTGTTCTCTGGTACATTTTATCACAGAGTAATGCACAAAGAAGAAAATTAATCTCTTCTCAGTCTATGGGTTATATGATTAGTTGGAGAGGCTATCATTATGAACAGTTCTTGCTCTTGCTCTTGTTCTTTGTCTTCTGTTAACCTGCTTATTCTATTGCCTTTAATCTTTCCAAGCATCAACATCTTCTCTAAAAATTATGTGTCAAAAATATTAAACTTTAGCCAAATGGAGGAGGTATATTGTGAGTGCAACAAGATTTAGGGTGCCACTGTTTCCTACCAGTTCCAGGATGGGAGGATAGCACAATGAAATGGTTGGGTGGATATAATCTAGGAATGGGGAAGCTCTAATTATAAACCACCACTCAACCATGGATGTTCACTGGGAGATGCAGGGCTAGTCCCTTTCTTTCAGCCAGTTTATTTCACCAGGTCATTCTAGTAGGTAAAAATAGAAGGAGCAAGTGCTATATACATCACCTTAATCTTCTGAATGAAAGGTAGCATATAATATAATGAAGACATTAATTTAATTTCCCTTTTCCAAAAGGTCTGGCTTTATCCCAGTGTTCATAGTTTTGAACATATCAATGACCTGGGAGTCCTCCTTGTATAGTTCTTTTTGTGTTTGTACCCTTTCTTCCTCATATCTACTTTGTCATTATATCTTGATTTTTATTGTATCTAATGTTGTGTAAAAGTTTATTTTGATTCCTTTAGTTTTCTTAAATCTCCTGTCCTTTCCATTCACTTTTTTGTTCTGAATTTCTTTACATTCTTATTTAAATATACCTGCTTGTCTCTTCTTGTTTTTATCTGGAATTTGGCACTTATTTATATATATTTTTTTCCTCCGTCATTGTAGTGCAAATTCTCTGGCAGTCTCACAGACATTCTAACCTGCATACACACATATATACTTGTACAAAAGATAGGAGAAATTTTTAGGTTTTACCTGCTTTGGCGACTTCCTGAACAGGAACATCAAGTTCTTGGGACATGTATCCCAAAACAGAAAAAATGGCAAAGCCAGCCAAAATGCTGGTAACAGCATTTCCCACAGTGACTATAAATGTATCCCTACAGAACAAACAAACAAAAATAGGACCTTAATAATCTGATCTCAGACATGGCAGAATGTCTAAGGAGATAAAAGATAGCAATAGCACTTAGATGTACTGTGTATTCAGCTTCACAGTGATTTACAACCCTCTCTAAGCAGTTTACAGAGTCGGCATCAGTGGTGGGTTTCACTTACCTTTGCTACTGGTTCGCTCGTACATGTGCGCTTACTTTGTTTGTGCACGTGCCACTTCTGCGCGTGCTCAGAGCATATTTGATGATGTCCAGGCAGGTGGGTGGAGCCTCCTGCTGCCGCTACTACCGGTTCACCTGGGGCAACCCACCACTGGTTGGCATATTATCCCCAACAACCTGGATCCTCATTTTACCAACCTTGGAAGGATGGAAGGCTGAGTCAACCTTGAGCCATTGGAGACTCGAACTGCCGAACTTCTGGCAGTCAGCAGAATCAGCCTGCAGTAATGCATTCTAACCACTGCGCCATCACGGCTCTTGATAATGAACAGGCTACTATGCTTAATTGCTATTAATGCAAAGGTAAAGTATAGAACTCTTCAGATGTTGAACTGCATCTGTTATCGGCCCTCTCTAATATGACTACTGGTGAAATGTATTAGGAACCCCAAGCCAATAAAGGTATGGAAGATCACCTTTTATCCACTCCCATATTAAAATGACATTAGTATATACATATATGCCCACTTCGCACATTCCCCACTGGAGAAAGCGATGTTATGCCGACTTGTAGAACCAAAATAAGAAACACAGTGTGCCCTGGCATATGGAAATGTGGAGATCTTAGGATATGCAACATTAGTAGATATTTCAGTAAGAAAAAACAATGGATATAAGAATGCTCACTAATTTGAGAATTAGTGGGGACAAAGCAATCATGACAGACAGGAACATAATGCCAAATATCTTTTTCTTTGTTACCCAGCTGACATTGCAAAAAAAATCGAGACTAAAAAGGTATATTGTATGAATACAAATTGATTTGTTGCTGAATTTCTGCAGGATGCCAGAGGAGGAGGAGAATGATGATGATGATGATGATGATGATGATGATGATGATGATGATGATCTGTTCCCAATAATGTGAAGTTACACTGTCAGTTCTTTAGCAGGTGTTGGTCTGCCTATCCCAGATCCTTGGGAAGGACTCATAGATGAATAAAAATGCTGAATCCAATCTAAACAAGCGACTGACTGTGTGACAAACCATAATAATTTTTTTTATTTATTTATATGGTTGTCCATCTCATCGAAGCAACTCTGGGCACCTTGCAAAAGTAAAAAAATAAACAATCCAATTTAAGTTAAAAGCCAATATACTGTATAAACAAAAACATATCAGCAACAGCCTTACATTGGCTCAACAAAGCCATTGTTAAAGTCCCTTACCTTTGTCACACAATCAGACACAATGACAGAGCTATATCTTCAGACTTAATTAACCTTTCCTTTCCTTTCCTTTCCTTTCCTTTCCTTTCCTTTCCTTTCCTTTCCTTTCCTTTCCTTTCCTTTCCTTTCCTTTCCTTTCCTTTCCTTTCCTTTTCTGTCTTTTCCTTTCCTTTCCTTCGCTTCCCTTTCCTTTCCTTCCCATTTATAAGTTTAGCTGTATATCCACAATTGTCTTTTCTCTCCCATCCATGATTCTGTTTAAAATACACAAAACAATAATTTGCTCTCAATATGCTCCATCTCCATTACATATAAATTGAAAATATATACCTGTAAATATTCTGGTGGAAGGTATTATATGATGCAAAGGTGAGAAGTCCCCCAAATCCTACCCCAAGAGAGTAGAAGATCTGCAAAGCTGCTTCAATCCACACCTACATTAGAAATGGAAAACAAGAAATTAAATAATTTCAATAAACCGGCAAGTAACCAGTATTGGTTACTAAAGCTTTTATCCACAATCATATGCAAGTTGTCTTTTTCAGCACAATGAATATAAAGATAGTTTGAGAAGGATGCATTTGAATGTTCTGTGTAGATGCTCACTAGAAAAAGTGGCTTTTCCTGGCACATTTTTTTTACAGGATTAGCTTTTATAATGATGGAATTCTAAAGAAAAATGTTGCCAAATTACTGTCATCCATCACTATCTGAAATTGCTTTTAAATACATTTTATATTTCCCTTGCCATAACTGCTCATCATATATGGGAGTCAAAGAAAATGCTACTTGACAAATAGTAGAAAAATATGAAAACTTATTCATACTTTCTCCTTTGTGCAATAACAATAAACTATATTGTGGATGGGCCCACTCAAATACATTTCAGGATCATATATAAACTTTCTAATCCTTAAAGAGAGGATTTTTTAAAATGTTAACAATGACTTGATCAGTTTCTGGTTAATGCAGTTTCCTGACAGCATTACAGAAATACCATTGCCTTTTTAAAGGATTTCTTTTAAGGTTTCCAGGTTACCCAAAGGTCTGGAGTTTCCAGCAAGTTCCATCCAAGAACTCTGCTTAGTTTCTAAGATCACCCAAAACATGAGATAGTCAAAAGGGGTTTATAAATAAACTCTTTTATATAATAATATAGAATAGAGTAGAATTTTTATTGGTCAAGTGTGATTGGACACACAAGGAATTTGTCTTGGTTCATATGCTCTCAGTGTACATAAAATAAAAGATACGTTCATCAAGAATCACACAAGAATATTCACACAGATCTCACCTTGGGAGACAGTAGGAGCTCAAACTGGGGTGTGAGATAGAACTTGATTCCTAACCAGGCCCCCTTGAGTGTGACCCCACGAATCAGGAGCATGATCAGAATGAGGTAAGGAAATGTGGCCGTGAAATAAACAACCTACAAGAAAACAGGGGCATTTATTTGTAGTATCTCTAAAAAGATGCTGTCTCATTTTAGACAGCCCTAGAATTCTTGTAACCTTCCATAAATTTACACTACTGCCATATGCAAAATGGTTATCATGGGTCCATAAAAATAATTAAGGATCCATAAATTATAAAGAGCCTGTAGTACAGTGGACTAAGCACTGTTATTAACATCTGCTACTTGCAATTACTGCAAGTTCAAATCTCACCAGGCTCAAGGTTGACTCAGCCTTCCATCCTTTCAAAGGTAGGTGAAATGAGGACCCAGATTGTGGGGGCAATAAGCTGACTTTGTATAAATATACAAAAGTATGAAGGCTATTGCTTAATGCATTGTAAGCTGCCCTGAGTCTCCGGAGAAGGGCGGCATATAAATTAAAGCAAAAAAAAATTGAAATGAAAGAAATGGAGGAAGCCATAAAGACCTTCAACAACCTGCTTAACACACAAAAAAAATCCACAAACAGAATATGTCATCCTATGTTTGAAGAACTCTAGTGGACCTGCACACCATATCTATTATTAAATACTTCTGGCCATCAAGACATCTCATTTAATAATCAAGTAAAATCTTTCTTCCCGTCTTTTAAAATTCATTTGATCTAGTATTGTCCACTTGCAAAGTATTATGACAGCATTTTCAGGTATATTATGATCTTTCGTAAAAATGCTCAGAACCTATAGGTGATGCTGGAGTATTGCATTTTCTCTCAGTCCTCCACAAATATTAAATTATACTGCTGAAATAAAGAAAAGTTGAAAGAATCAGAAGTGGATCTGGTATAGAAGAAATGTAAAATTCATTTCTTAGCTCAGATTTGTGGATTATAATGTGTGTGTGTGTGTGTGTGTGTGTGTGTGTGTGTGTTTTCGTAGATTTTCATGGATACAGGTATGCAAGTCTTGGCGTATTCGGGTCTTTTCCCGTGTAAGATTGAGAGTATCTTGGCGATGTTTCGATGAGGTCCCACTCGTCATCTTCAGGCTGGTGTCTTCGGCTTTGTGCTTGTGCGAGCAAAGCGTGATCGGAGATGCCATCTCTCTATAAATACTGGTGGGGAGGTGGGGAGTGCTGACTTTGTTGTTGTAAGCGGGTTGGTTGGCTGTGTTGTTACATCTTGATTAGTAAATGGAGTTGATGTTTGCAGATTAGTCGGCTGTTTCGTAACATCCTGTGTGGCCAAGGTCCTAGCTGTGTGCCCATTAGCCTTTTGTGTTGTAACGACCTGGGTATAATGGGTTGTGTGGTAGCATCCTGAGCTCTAGTGTTGTGACATCCTGAGTCCTGTGCTGCAACATCCTGGGTAGTTGGCTGTGTTGTAACATCCTGAGTTTTAGTGTTGTAACATCCTGAGTTCTGTGATGTATTGTCTTGAGCAGACAATATATATATACTAATATAGATCTATATAGTCTCCCAATAGGCAGTAAAATGTATGCTTGCTGTCTGAAGAAGCCTAGGATAGTGGATGTGATTTCACTGAGCTATTGCTGCAATTTAAGAAACTTGGTTTACGTAGGAAAACACCCGGTTGAAGAAAAATACATACAAAAACCTACGATAAGAGAAGAAAGCAAATACTTAGCCTCTACGGGGAGGGAACATATGGTAAGGGTGTGACTAACTGATGAGGACCAATCAGTCCAAAATAGATCTATATTAGTTGATAAGAGAAGAAAGCAAATACATACACACATACACATACACACACATACCCCATAGTAAATGATCTAAGCATTCACGGAGGGGGGGGGAGTTGACTCCATGAGAAAAATAACATTAAAGATACTCATCCCTGCCCTAAAGTATAGAAAAAAATATTTTCCAATTCCTACCATAATTATGGCATCTATGAAAAGTAAAATAGAATTATTTTATAATTTGAGGGTGGGAAAAAAAACAGATGGGTGCCTTCTGCTAATTTATACTTTACCTTGCCAGATGACTTGACTCCCTTTAAGATGCAAAGATACACGATCAGCCAAGCTAGCAGGAGACAAAGGCAGAGATTCCAGCGAATCCTCCCAGGATCTCCAATGCCTGAGCTCCCTTGGATGTGGAGGACATATCGGCTTGAAAAAAAGAGAGAGAGAGAAACTTTACATTAATTTGTATGGAGTTCAGCATACACTCATATGGTGGTGCTCAAAAGTTTATGAACCCTTTTCAATTTTCAATATTTCTGCATAAGTATGACCTAAAAGGAGACCTGTTTGTCACATAAATCCTAACACAGGATAGAGAGAACCCAATTAAATAAATGAGTCAAAAACATTATGCTTGTGCATTTACTGAGGAGAACAATCCAAACCTACTTACCACATTTTAAGTCATATTTATGCAGAAATATTGAAAAATTAATTTAATTTAATTTAATTTAATTTAATTAATTCAATTTATATGCCGCCCCTCTCTGAAGACTCAGGAACTCTTAAACACCACTGTAATTAATAACTTCTGACCATGCTTATGAGTGTTGAGGAATATGTGCAGAGCTCTTTAGACTGAAGAGGGTAACTTATCGCCATAGGTTACTTTCCTTCCCACCCTTTTCTTGTCTAAGCTACTTACCTCCAATATTCCTCACTTGGACTGACAGTGTTAGAAGTGTTGAAAGGGACAGCACTGTTCCCTGTGTGCATGACATGGTGGTCCAGGCACAGGTCTGTGTTCCACCAGTTGCCGCAGTACTGCCAAGGCAAGTTGTTGGTCAACGAGGCAAAGAGGTAGAAGAGAACATAGGCAATGATCATGTTATAGTAAATGGCCACCAAGGAGACAATCAGGATTGTGGCCATACCAATACCTAAAGAAGAGCAGAAATGATATATAATGGCAACAAAACACAGGCAACCCCCAAAGTTGATGGTTGTTTACTGCAATGTTCATGATGCAGTTACATGAAGCCCTGGTGGCACAGTGGTTAAGTGCTTTACTGCAGGCAACTCTACCCACAGCTTAGAGTTTGATCCTGATGGGTTTCCTGACCCAGCCTTCCATCCTTCCAAGGTTGGCAAAATGAGGACCCAGATTGTTGGGGGCAATATGCAAATAATGCTGACATTGTAAACTACCCAGAGAGTGCTGTAAAGCACTATGGGACAATATATAAATATAAGTGCTTTTGCTATAAATGCAGTCCATGAGCTCAGTTGAGACCGCTAGCGCTTTCTATCCGCTTTGTGAGGACACCAATAGTCCTGCTGTCTTCTTCTATTGCTTTAATTGCATTGGATCATGCATTAAACTTAGCTCTTTTTTCAAAATCCTAAATAAGTCAGGATATCCTAGGATTTCCAAGTTATCCAAGTTAAAGTCCTACAGAAGAATTGGAATTATAACTCCCAGAGTTCAGAGTAAAGCTGAAAAATAGCTGGGAATTTGAATAGTTTCATTCATTCTTAACACATTTGGAATTTATTGAATTCTAGAACACTGTTCTAAAATAATTTGTAGTGAGTTAATTTTGAAATGTGTCAGCTTTGTAAAAAAAGGAAAAGCTATCTATATTCAATCTGCCTCATGTTAGTCCACCTGGACAGTCATGCTTCTAAAACTATGGGAGAGAGAATTCTTTTCCCAGATATTTTTTCACTTTCACAGTAATGAAAGTATACTTCCAGTAGTAAATTACTGTTCTCACCTATTGAGGTAAGGAAGGCTCTACTTTCATCTCTACAATGCGTGAGGACTAACCTGTTCCACTGTCAGCCATAAGAATTTAGTTTGCAAAAGACATGAAGACAGACCTGATGACAAAACTAGATTAGCATTGGACACAGACCTTTGAAGAGTGGGCTTATCTTCCAAACAGCAAGAGGCCCCAGGCTTGAGAACTGGCCTAGTGACAGCTCCATGAAGAAGATGGGTATCCCGCATATAGCCAACATAATGAAATAAGGAACGAGGAATGCCCCTGCAGGAGAGAAATTGCAAACAAGTGACAAAAGGGACACAATTGGGATAGAAAGTTGAATGTGATAATCACAGCATGAGTCAGATGGCATCCCTTCCTTATATATCAGGTATGGTCCTCATAAAACTAGAATATGGATCATCTAGTAAAAGTGAGAGATGGGAAGATTCAGTACATACAGTGGAATAGATTTTTTTTTCCATGCCAAAAAATAGCTAAAATATAGACTTTTTTTGCAAGGAGATGTTCTGATGGACACACATTTGGAAACCTTTAAGAGATGATTAAAAGATAATCTAAAAGAAGCTCTCAATGGTTCCCAAAATTTAAAAATAATTGTCCCTTGCATCAGAGATATTATACTATTTACTCTTGAATATAAGAGTGGGACTAGTATTTCATTCATATCCTGCTACTATTATCCTCACAATAGATGTCATCCATCATCTATTGCAATGTTGGTGAACCTTTTCTGCACCAAGTGCTAAAGCAGGAGCATGCGCCAGGAAGATGGTCTTCCAGTTTCTGGTGCACATGCACACACGAAGACTAGCTGACCAGGGTGCATGTACGTGCCAGAAACCTGAACAATAGCTGCCCGGTATACATGCGCGTGCTGGGAAGAAGATCTTCTGGTTTCCAGCGTGTGCATGCACCCCAACAGCTGGTCTTCATGCATGCATGCGTGCCAGAAACTGGAAGACCAGGTGGCCAGCGCGCATGTGCGTGCTGGAAACTAGAAGATCATCTTCCTGGCATGCGCATATTCACCAGGCAGCTACTCTTCCGGTTTCTGGTGCTCCCTTGCACATGAAGACCATCTGGCCAGCACACCAGAATCCGGAAGAGCAATGGGCGATGGCTTGCGTGCCCAGAGAGATGGCTTTTCATGACACTTCCAGCATGCATGCCATAGTTTCACCATCATGGATCTATTGTGAGGATAAAAGGCTGGATCAAGTAGATTTTAATCTAATTTTGCATTCTCCTTTTATTGCCTTATAGACTTTAATCTCATCATGAGAGTTTCCAGATGCCAAATTGAAAATTTGACTCACTTTTTCTTCCTCCTGACCACATATACTAGGTGTGAAATAGGAGAAGGAAAGAGATCGTACTCTCTCTGCTTGTTACTTTTGAAATATTTTAAATCCACCACACAAAACGTACAACTCTTACAACTCTACCTTATCTCTATAGCATTGGAATTTAGTGTTAGAACATATCTCCTATGTGTAGAAAGATCTAGAATCACTCCTTAACTTTATTACAAGAATATTTCTGTGCCTTAGCATCTAAGAATATTTCTATCTGTGTCAACATTGCCAGTTTACTTTTCCCAATCCGTCAGAACTAGGTTGAAGATTACGCACATTGATCATCATTGCTGCCAATTTCAAAACACCAAGAAGCGAAGAAGACTTATTCACAACTTCCTTACTGTTGTCAAATAGGAGAATATGAAACAAGCATAATTCAATGGAAGCTTTGCCTCCATTGATAAATTTAATTCATGCTCTGTGCATTTTCTGGAGTGGAGGCATCAGTGGGAAGTTGCAGTTAAAAGACCTGTAGAAGATGAATTTTTATGTAGAAAAGTAAGATGTTGGCTGACATCTAGAGACCATATGGCAGGGCCAGGCAAGTCTCTACAGTAAGAAAACAGCCGGCCCTGAGGTCTTACAGAAATTTAATCTTGAAAAGGGAACATTTTGGCTTTTGCACAATTCAAGTTTCACTGCAGTTAAAATGGCTTAATTACTGGGCACAATCAACATTAGGAGATCAAAGAAGTGCACAATGTCTTCTGCAATGGTTTGAAGAACCCCTGTGGAACTTCCTGGAGATTTTAGAAATCTGGTACTAGTCAGTAAATCTCCAGGAAATTCAGGAAATCTACACCAGACAGTGTAGACAACATTGTATTAGTTTTGCACTGAAGAATACCATGACCTGGTGTATAGTAGCTTTCAAAGAATCAGGGAAGTTTTAATTTATTCTTTGGTAGATGGGAATTGAGGCACAGTGTGCTTCAGAAGGAGAGTCAATAGATGGTGTATGTGTACTATATCTTCCTTTCTTCATAACTTTTTGTGGTCAGAAAAAAGATGGGAAAAAATTGAAGAAAAACATGGGATAACTATTTAGATATACTTATATATTCTCACTGTCACTACTATCTATTAATGTGTCAGGACCAGGGGTGAAATGCTACCAGTTCGGACCAGTTCAGTTGAACTGGTAGCGATGGCAGCGGGTGATTCGGACAACCGGCAGCAATGGCAGCGCAAGGTTCCGCCCACCCGCCTGGTTGTTGTTACTTCCTGGTTTTAACCAGGAAGTAACCTGTTTTTTACCTATTTTAGGGTTTGCGCATGTGCAGAGAGTCTGCAAACGCATGGGGCATGTACACTTCTGAACCAATAGGAAAGGTAAGTAGATTTCACCCCTGGTCAGGACCCCATCTGGATACATTTCTTAGAGAGCTTTGTTCCAACCCAAAGGTTTAGAGGATAAAAGGCAAATGTGAAAGAAAACTGAATTTACTACTACAGGAGTTGGCAGGCTTTAGTTTGTGGAAGGAGTTATTTATTTTATCATTCTTTTTTTATTGGCATTTTAAGATCCCGCAAGTAGAACTTGATACAAATATATATATAGTTAGAATTAAGAAAATTAAATCACAAATATATGTTTGAGTACTAGAAGTGAGCAGGGGAGAGAGAGCCAGTTTGGTGTAATGGTAACAGGCTAGAAACCAGGGTACCATGAGTTCTAGTTCTGCCTTAGGCATGAAGCCTACCCGGGTGACCTTGGGTCAGTCATTCCCTGCCAGCCTTAGGAAATGAACAAAGGCAAAACACTTTTGAAATCTTACCAAGAAAACTGCAGGGATCTGTCTAAGCAGTCACTGGCAGTCAATGCTGACTCAAAGGCACCAAAGGGGGTGTGGGGAGGGAGTGTGTGTGTTTGGAGTTCACAGTCCTTCCATATTGGAATTTACTTCTATTTATTTAAAGCTCTCTTTATTCCAGCAATAAATTTCAAATTTGAGAAAGTTACTCTCTGTCATTACTATCCCTTAACAATTTGAAGGTAGAATACTTTGCTGATCTACAGCAAATCAACCACAGATCTATTATAACATTCAGATTACTTTTTCCTGCCATCCCTGTTATAAATGACTTGACAAGATCACAGGACTGATGCAATCAACAACCCTGCTTAAGTCTCAACTTAGTACCTTGGTCATTATCAGGTGCAAGGAGCCAGAACAATTTTGTGAATAGGACAAAGCAGTCTCTTTATTGTTGATTACCTGTATTCAGTGGTGGGATTCAGCCAGTTCGCACCACTTCGGGAGAACCAGTTGTTAACTTTCTGAGCAGTTTGGTGAACTGGTTGTTGGAAGAAATCATTAGGGCAGAGAACCGGTTGTTAAATTATTTGAATCCCACCACTGCCTGTATTACATAAATCTCACCAGACTGGCTACATTCCCTCAGGAACCAGAAAATAAGACTTCATTAGATAGGTCTACAATGTTTTCTCCTCTTCCTCCTCCAATATGAAGCAACTCCATACTGGCATGCCTCTTAACTCTCCCCCCACACTCCTTTAGCCAATGATTCTATTACAGTTATTATATATATATTTATTGATTGATTGCAAAATGCCAAAGGATTGTTTGTGTTTTCCATATTTGAAGTGTAACTATTGTTTTTTACTATTGGCAAATTTATAACATTTTCTGTCCATGACAAATGCTCAATATTTATTTTTCTGAACTGCAGGAAAATGCAATGAAAACATAACTTTTAATAAAGTCAATGGAAAACAAATTAACTTGTGTGGAATCCAATTTTTTTTCTTAATCATATTTGCATCCTGGAAGGAATATACTAATCTCCCAAGGCTGAATCTTGGAAGATCAGAATTTTTTCCCCCTCCTTTTGCTGATATTGTTGCCCGGTAGAAAACATTTCCAGCAGCGTGTTGCCCTTTGGTGTAATTTATTCATGCAAGCTGAATAACACATTGACTCAGAACGAGGAAGCCACCTACTGATTCATCAGCATGGCTTTTGGGAATACATGAGATATTTGGCAAAGAAGCTCGGCATCATGCTGAAGCTGCTTTACAGTAAATAATTGACATATTATGATGGCCAGAATGTTTTAAAAGAAAGGTTGTATTGTACACACACACACACAAAATTTATACTTACATGTTTATATCCCACATTTATTATTTTTATAAATAATGTAAGACAATAACTATATCTAATAGTCTTTCCTCCTCCTATTTTCCTCACAAAAACCCTGTGAGGTGGGTTCAGCTGAGAGAGAGCAATCAACTCAAAGTCACCTAATCAACTTTCCTGCCTAAGGAGGGACAAGAATTCACTGTCTCCAGGTTTCTAAGCCTGGTGCCTTCAGATGTTTTCTTCATTTACCAAAAAATCTCCTGAATTTCACATGGACTCAGAAATATTTTGATGAGGAGCAAGAGCTTTCAGCTACACAGTTCAGATGAAAGCAACACTTGTCACATATTTAAAAAAGAAGAACAAAAGAAAGGGAGATAAAATCATTAGCAAATTATAGGTGAATGTGGGTATGTAATGCCAGAGATATCATGCTGGAGAGTGCAGCCTTATCAATTAATAATCAGCAGAGACCAAATCAATTGGCTGTTTGTTGACAACATTTGAAAGTATGATGAATGTACAGATCAATCTATATCCAGTTGTGTCCATATCACATTCATTCGTCTTGCTTTTGAAGGTAACTTCAAAACTTTTGTACGTAATTTTACAACTGAGAAATATTTTGAAATAAGATATTTGCAGACTCCATGAATTATATGCCATTGTATTTGAACAGAAACCTGCGACAGATTTCTGCAACATCTCTAGTGACAAATAACTCTTGAAGAAATGTATTAAATTATATAAGAGATGGGGTGAGCAAACAGCAGGTGACAAATTGACCGGAAAGAAAAGGCACTACTGGAGATGATACACACTATAGACTCCAGAGTCTTTCTGTCAGCAATGAGCAGAAGTAATAAATAGAATTTAGAAAGTTCATACTTTAAATGTCTGTCTGTTTACTTTTACTGTAAGCCTTCTATTGTCATTTTGATGCTGTGATTGTTATGAATACAAGAAAGTACTCTTCCATATCACTTGTATGCTTCATGGTTTTTTTTTCTAAACTTTGCTCCTTATTCCTAATTCTTGCCTAGTTTTAGAAGTGGAAGTGTGGATAAGCTCAGTGGAACAAGTATACAGTGTATGCATGCCAGTTTCTAACAGATCAATATCTCCTATCTAATTTGCAGAAAGACTGTCTCATATGTATACTTTATCTGATACCTGTACATTAGGCTTAAGTAAGTGCACATCTATCCCTAAGAGGCTTTTGTGACTATTGAATTTGTAGCAATATATCACATAGTATTAGTTGATGTGATAGTGGCTATAGATAACATAATGATGACTTGGAATCTTTCCATGCTATTACCCCTGTAATTAAACTCCTGTAAAGTGGAATTTAATAAATGTAGAATCTAATGTGTCTCTGATGCTATATTTGATATTATGTTGTTATTTGTGCTTTATATAGCATCAGAGAACATTTGATACTACGTTTATTAAATTCTACTTTATAGGAATTTAATCACTGGAGTTTATGGCATGGAAAGATTCCAAGTTATTATTTATGTTATTTGTTGATTTGTGCTTTAGAGTGATATAGTGACCTAGCGATGAAGATGCTTGCCTCCCACTTGGAATGTTAGCAGTAGTGGCAGATATTTCTCTCTTAAGGCACAAAGAAAAAATATCTGCTGTGAACTTTGCATGGTGTTAGGAAGGGCATCTGTCCAGTAAATACTCAGCTCCATTCAGTTGCCCTGACTCTCCCCTGAATTCAGGGATTACAGGATTGTAAAGGGGTAGTTGTTATTTGTGCTTTAGACTCTTTTTTAAATTTTCATATAGACTGCTCAGTCTCCACTTCAACTGGAGCAACAATACTTACATAAAATTTCTCTTCTCTGGGGCCCTATTTTTTAAAAGATGCTGATATCTTTTCCTGTTGCCAATTGTCACTACAGATATGAAAATCTCACTATAAAACAATAATAAAAACAGAAATCTTCCACACAAAGGCAAGGAACAATGGTAGTCAAATTCTCACCTCCCCCATTTGTATAGGCACGATACGGAAATCTCCAAACATTCCCCAATCCAACGCAGTAGCCAATACAAGACAAAAGGAAATCCAGCTTGCCTGTCCAATTTCCTCTGTCTTCAGGATATTCGGTCTCTAGGTCACCATCTCCTTGGTCACTAGGAGTCATTAACAAGTCTGGAATGACTGGCTGATAAGGAAAAGATAGAGAAATGCAGAGGAAATGAAAGAGTTGCATGAAAGAAGGGGGAGGGGAGAGGGCAAGGATTATTTCAGAGCAGGGAGATGATGGCTTTTAACATATTTAGTATCTAACAAAAGCTAGAATGTGGTATACAAGTCCTTATTTCATAAATTCACCAAACCAGAGCTTTTCATATTACTTAGTATGCATCATGTGGTGAGATGGGTAGCAAAGAAATTTAACAATAAATAAAAATTGTAAATCAGCCGTCACAGCGGAGACTTCTCAAGTAAGATTTCATATCCTTTCTCACATCCCACCAATACTTCTTCTGTCCATATATTCATATATTTCCGATGAGACTCTCAAAGTCTGCTTCACAAAGCTGACAGCCTTTACACCAAGGCCTCCAGTACCATGGAAAGCTCTTGGCAGTCCTCACAGCCCAGCTGCTTTTAAGTGGGAGTGTGGATTATGTGAACTGACATAACCACACAGAGCTTTAGCACAGTGCCAGAATCTGTGTGAGTACAGTGACTTGCAAAGGAGCATCCACAATCATGGCAAGAAAAAAGAATGGACAGTATTAAATATTACATAAAAGCAAGAGTCTTTCTGAGAATGCTTGTATTGTCATCTCATTGAAACATTTTAAATGCTACTTTTATCCTATCAGATTAAGTTGTATAGCCATATGGTTGGCAAGCCAACAAATAGTACTGATTTACCCTCAATATTTTTTCTATGAATAGTACTTAGACTTATATACCGCTCCATAGGGCTTTACAGCCCGCTCTAAGCAGTTTACAGAGTCAGCATATTGTCCCCAACAATCTGGGTCCTTATTTTACCAACCTCAGAAGGATGGAAGGTTGAGTCAGCCTTGAGCCCATCAGAATCGAACTTCTGGCAGTGAGCAGAGTTAGCCTGTAATACTGCATTCTAACCACTGCCAGGGTTCTAGTAGAATATTTAGAAATAGTAGTTGATAGCAGAAGGAAAATCTTCCAAGGACTTACCTAATAACCTTAGGCAAAACATCCCAATTCTGCAGTCTCAAAATATGGGCAAAAGTGCCCATAATTCCAAGATGGATACTCCATTAGACAAGGCTTTGTGAGAATATCCCTTCCAGGTGTTTTAAAAATGTCAATGCACTTGTCCTATTTAAGAACAGCCCAACTAGCTCTGCCTTTAAAATGTTCCTCCCTTTCCATGGCTTTCAACTACGTCTTCTCAAGAAACTGCTTCATGGGCTCCATCTAATCTGGAAATTGTACATATAGATTTGCTTGCTTTTTTTTTCATTCTTGATGTGCAAAACTATGTGGGCGCTTCCACATTGTTATTTCTACAACCTCTAGTGTTCATCTCCACTATCCTAAAAATGCAAGATGAGTTAATCAGTGATCCTTTGGGTGGCCAAAAGGGAAGCACTTACACACAAACACACACCTAACACTCATCCTACAACACCCTTAACTCTTCTGACAAATTATTTAAAGAAAAAAGACCTCTTGATGGGGGACAATTAGATGAAGCTTGGTAAAACAGTGATGTGATACAACAGGGACCAGGCAGAACTAAAGAGCAGGAAATAAGACGGGGCAATTTTTTCCACCAATGGAATCTAGTGTTACCACTGTCTTTGCACTCTGCTTTCACCCCTGAGGGGAAGCTGATGGATTACTTGCCAAAGAGCAATAATGCTGTGGGAACACAGAGTATGGCTGATTTAGGTGGAACCCAAAATGCTTGTGTAGAAATCCTCTCTGGTTACCTAGGAATGGCCCACTGTGGATGTTTAGAAAATAGCTAAAATCTATATTGGTCATTCATATATTCCTTGGAGAATATTACAGGCTGAATTCTGGAAGTCTAGAGGGCTCTGACCTAATTTTAAGCATTTGCCCTTCTTTTTCACAAGTCGCTCTCTTTTCATTTATCACAGTTATAGAGGCAAAGCTTATTTTGTTCAGTTTCCATGGAAACAATGAACAAAAAGTTAACAGAGGAAACTGGCCCTAATAGCGGAGCACTATTAAGGCTTTCCCCTCAGGGCTTGAGTTAGGGTGGTTTCAAGCCTCTTATAGGATTTTATTTGTTATTCTCAGTGCTCTCTCTTCTGAAAGTACATTATTCTTTTCTTTGTTTTATGGTTCCTATTATTTTTAATAACACATGCCACTCAGCATCTTCTTGAAGTTCAGCAACCTTTAAATTTGACAAATAGATAAATACACTTCCTCTACTCTGTTTTTGAACTATAAGTCAACAACATCTACTTTTCTCCCCCACCTCCCAAGCATTTCAAAGGCTAACTATACATTTTTGAATATTCAGATATTATCACATCTTCTATGACTAAATTATATGGAAATGCTGCTTTAGAATACTAGTTCTATTTTTGACCCAAAATAGTGGAGTTAGATTGCTATAATACATTTTTATCTTATATAGATCTCCCAACAATTTCCCACAAATATTAGTCATGAACAACAAGGAATGTGTTTGTGTCCAAAAAGGAAGAGGAGCTGGCTGTCATGATAATTTACAAGGGGACACTTAACTGCTGGTGGATCCAAATTTAGGGGAAAAAAATTGGTTTTTTTTGCCAGCAAATTCCAGGGAAAAAAATACCATCAATTGTCAAGCTGAGTTTTCTAGAGTTTTGACTTATGATGCCAGGACTTAATATGGTTTGTTTGTTTGTTTGTTTGTTTGTTTGTTTGTTTGTTTGTTTGTTTGTTTGTTGTGCCTTTGAGACAGGCAGTTTTGACTTTTGGCCCTAGACTAATCCCTGCAATTTTCTTGAAAAAGTTTTTTGGGAGTAATTCAACACTGCCTTCTTCCTAGGGCTGAGAGAGAATAATGATTTTAATTATTGTTATAACTTATGGGGATTATAATTATATTTGCATGATTGTTATACCATTTATTGTTTTATGATTGTCGCTCTGAGCTGCTTAGGACTGAAATTGATTGAAGCAGCATAAAAGCATATGAAATAAATAAATGCTCCTTTTATTTTCATTCAGCTGAACTTCTTTTCCTGTAACTTAAAGCTATTGTTCTGAATTCTTAAGCTTAACACTCGAATAATAATAAAGACTGGTTCAGCTTCTAGGATGTCTGTTTCACAATCTTTCTACAACCATGGACCACTGAATAAGCTTTCAGAATATGTGATATCACCCAGTTAAACAATTCTTTCAAATTTAATAACATGGTGAATTCATATTTTGGGTGAATAAGATAGTGATTTTCGTTGCATTTGTATATGCCTTCCCAACCCCTCCATTTTGAACCTATATTTGAATCCAAATTATGAAATCCAAAAATAAGTATTTAGTCACCATCTGAAGTATTTTATGAATCCTCTACCACAACAAGAACTCTTAACATAATTTTTGCTGGTCAAGAAAACAGAAATCTCTGAGTATCAAGCTCACTGTGTATGAGTTCAGTGACCATATAAATTTATTTAATAAATGAATAAAGAGTTGTAGGACGATGGGTATCAAAGACCCATGGCTAATGACAAAACATGTGACATGATGCTGCAGCACAACTCTGTGTCTTTTCTATATAGACCACAATGTCACAGGCATCACATCAAGACTTCACAATGTTCATTTAGTCATTCTGAGGAACCCTCAACTTGCTACAGATGTCCCTATATTTCACCCTCACCTAAACCAGAGTGCCTTTTTCTTTGTCACACACACATTTAAAACAAAGTTCTTTCTCTTATGGAAAATGGACTTTTCTATGCATTCTGTGGACTCTCACTTTGCAATCGTTATCAGCACTTTGAAGTAGGCTAGGCCAACAAACAGATGTGACAGGAATCCCAGGAATGCTGTAGGACATAATCCTGAAAACCTATCACAGTTTCTCTCTGCTCCATCAAATACAAGCAACATTAAAGTAGGATTATCTTGAGTTTCTTTCTAATGCTTTTCTCTTTCTCAGAATTGAGAAATCTTTTTGAAAGTCCTCCTTAATCATTTGCTCATTTCTTGTCTATTCCAAAGGCCATGTTAGCTGGGGAATTTTGTGAGTTGAAATCCACACATCTTAAAGTCACCAAGCTTGAGAAACATTCTTCTTCTTCTGGTGCCATATCCGTTATCGGATGTTAGTGATCATACTGGCAATCCTATTTTTATCAACAGCCACACGAAAAAGTGCTGCTGAGTTTTGTCCAAACCAATCCCTTAGATTTTGGCACCATGATCTTCTTCTTCTTCCTGGACCTCATTTGCCTTCAATCTTTCCCTGGAGGATTAAGTGAAGTATGGTGTATTTTTCCAAGTGTCACATCATATGAGAAACATTGCCATAGGCAAATGTACATAGTTAAAAAGCTACGTAACACAGAACACATTTTCATGGACATTCTCTGTAAGTTGCATTTAGTTCCCTACAACACCTTCAACCCATCTGAAGATTTCTAGGTCTCAAGAATACCAGAATGAAGAAGGCTGCCAAATGGTATGGACATGGGCATTATCAAGGTTTCTTTGTGATTTTGCACAGAATTATGAAAAAGTCACAGATATTCCTCTTTTCTGAAAAACATAACCTGAGATACACTTCCCAAAGGCAAGTTGCACTATAAAATAGTGACACTGAGTTCTGAGCAAACATACATAAAATTGCACTCAACTGCAGTTTGGAGTGAAGAGGATAGAAATTGGCAAGGAAGGAACTGGATTTTAAAGTAGATGCTAATAGATCTAGTCATTGTTCTAACTAGTCAATATACTAAGCTGAGAAAAAGTAAAGTGAAGTGTAAAAGAAAGTTACAATGACTTTCAACTATGCGTGTATATGCACACCTATGACAATGGTCAGCATACAGTACATAAAACTCATATGTAAAGGGAAATTAAAGGTATAAATAAATAGCAAACTTTACAAAAAATTAAAATACCCTTGTTTTTAGGAATAAACTTTATTGCAGTAATTGAAAAAGGTTTGGGGTTTTTTGTTTTGTTTTCGTTTTTACTTAAAGATGCCCAGCACTAAATTAATCAATGCTGGAAATCTTTAGAATAACACAACAAGCTATTTCTTTTCAATCCTATTTAAAACTATATTGTGGACCAAACTAATTACTTTTAATCTCTTTATCTCTCCAAGGCTACCTTCGTTATTCTCTCCACTTTCAGTTTTCCAAATGACTGTGGAAATAATACATACAAGGAGGGTTCCTAGTAAACTCAAGATTTCAAGGCTAATCCATCGATGAGCAAACTGACCTTCCACCTTTTCAGTTCATGTATGATTTGGGGATGGAAGAGGCAGGGAAACAGTCTGGCCTGGAGCATTTCAAGGAAATAAGATGCTGTAATCTTCAACTCTCCATAGTCATAAATTGCTATTTGAAAAGTCATGCAGAAGAAGAAGATTTAGACTTAAGAAGTTTTCATCTGATCAGTTTGCCACATTTAAACCAATTAAAAATAAGTGAGATAATTGCTTATCAGTAGTTTCTCCAATATGGTGCTTTCCAGATCAGTGGTGGGTTACTACCAGTTCACCCCGGATTGGGTAAACTGTTAGTGGCAGCCCACCCGCCCAGATGCTTCTGAGCATGCGCAGAAGTGGTGTGTGCACACACACGAGCAAAACAGTAGCAAACTAAATTGAAACCCACTACTGTTCCAGATATGTTAGATTACACCTCCAAGTGTCTGAATTTTGTTCACGTTATCCCTCTTATTGGAAATGCCAAGAAATAGCGTCCAACACCAGATTGCAAAATATTAATGCACTGCATTAATTTTTATATGGCTATGATTTATTCCCGAAATTTATAAGTTTAACTCATGAGAATTCTGAACAATATATATGCACCTGAGCATGGTTAAAGTGTGTCCTGCAAACCACAATCCATATTACAAGGAATTGCAAGTAAAGACATCTGCCTTTAGGCAATGTAAACAATAATACAGGTGGATGAAATAATCCCAATATGTCAGCAGTGTCTCTGGGGCTGGGTTTAAAAAATGGAAAGATAGTAGTCACCACAGCAAGTTCCAAGCCCTTCCTTTTGACGCAGGTAGTCCTTGACTTACAACCATTTCTTTAGTGATTATTTGAATTTATAACAGTGCTGAAAAAAGTGACTTATGACATGTTTTCACATTTAATGACCATTGTAGTATCCCCACAGTCAGGCATAGGCATTTGGCAACCAGCACCTATTTCTGATAATTGCACTGTCCCAAGGTCAAGTGATCATCATTTGTAACCTTCCCAGACAGTTTCTTAGCAAAGTCAATGGGGGAAGCTAGATTCACTGAATGACTACATGATTCACTTAATAACTGCAGTAATTCTCTTAACAACTGTGGCAAAAAGGTCATAAAATGGAGCAAAACTCAATAACTGCCTTGCTTAGCAACAGAAATTTTCTGCTCAACTGTGATTGTAAGTTAAGGACAACCTGAATATGGGTTGATGTTATGCACCACAATATTGGATGGGACGAAATCCTTCCTGCAAATCTTTCATTTTTCAAATTGCTTAATAAGAGAACCTTGAGGTATTTTTCCCCCTGGCTCAGGTTATTTGACCTCCTGATCTTAATGGATTGGGGAAATCTCTTCCCAACTCTGATTCACATAGGAAAATGTTTGGTGTCCAAGCTATGTTGTATTCTACTGTATATTATACTTCTTTTAGAATATCATTGATCATTTTCTCCCTTTAGTTTACATTAGAGGAAACCTTGTGGTCCTGAAAACAAAGACTAGATCTTGAGTGACTCCTGCTTTCTCACTCACAGGCATCCATTGCTAGAAATAACAAAGTGTGAGAAGCTTTCATTGGAGGCTGTAAAGATTATATGCTATGTTTTCTCTCTTTTCTTTACGTTTTCTAGAAAGACTTCCAACAAATACAGTAAAAATAGGAAATGGGAAAGAAACTGTTGAAACAAAAAGCAGAGTGGGAGAAAGTGAGAAGTACTGAGACAGATAAAGTACTGTCTCTGGCCTTGTAATTCATATGAAAAAGAAGGGATTTGGTAATTATTCAGCTCTACAATGCATATGCTTGACTAAGTCATAAAGGGCTTCTGATTCTGGCTGAAATGAAGAAAGGGGCAGTTGACCCAAATAAGTTTAGGAACTGAAAAATTGATTGATGCCTTAAAGCAGGAGTGTCAAACACAAGGCCCAGGGCCCGGATCCGGCCCCCGGGTGCTTAGATCTGGTCTGTGGGGCTACGCTGGAAACAGTGAGGGACTGGTCCGCAGTGCCTCTGCCAGTAAAAATGGAGCTCAAGAGGGCTGCATGTGGCCCTCCCAAGCTACATTTTCACTGGCAGAGGGTTGCAGGAGGCTGTCGCAGCCAAAAACAGAATTGGCGAGGGCTGCAGGCAGCACTCCCACATTCCATTTTCTCTGGCAGAGGGTTGCAGGAGGCCGTCACAGCCAAAAAGGAGCTCAGGAACCCCTTTTCGCTTGCAGAGTGCTCAGGCCACCACAGGCACTCCAACATGAGTGACGTTGAGCTGGCCATGCCCACCCTGGCCACCCCCCTGCCTCCCCAAGGTCAAATACAACCCTGATGCAGCCCGCAATGAAATCGAGTTTGACATCCCTGCCTTAAAGTATTCATTCTTTCTTTCATTCATCTCATTTCCATACCGCCAATCTCACCTAAATGACTCTGGGCAGCTTACAATAAAAACATGTCACTAAATATAAAAGCATAAATACATGCAAAGTTAAAAACTGTATTAAAAGATAGAGTTGCAGTATTAAAAATTTAAAAAGTGGGGAGAACACTCTTATGACAGCAACCATCCCGAGGGTTGCCTATCATTCTTCAACCCACTCCCCCATATAAATTGGCAGAGCCAGGTTTTAATATTTTTTCTGAAGGCCAGAAGAGTGGGGTCCATCACACCTCTGGGGGGTAAAGTGTTCCCATTGTGCGGCAATTATACTTTCAGAGCATTAAAGAGAATTCTGAAGAGCCTGTCTTTCCATATGTTATTTATACCGAGTAAAATAAAAGCTCAATGTTATTTCTAAAGTAATTTTATTTGTTTTAAAACATACTCTTACACACATACAAAAGACAACTGTTTTATCTCAGATCAGCTACTCTTTCAAGTAATGTTTGCAACTTCTCAGCCAAATTAAATTGGATTTATTATTTAACATAAAGCTGTAATATTTTTTCACAAGTTACTAAACTAAACTTCTTTTACTGCTCATACGCTATGCCAATGATTCAGGAACAATGGACAGGTAAAAGATGCAAATTTATTCAGCAGAGACAACAATTACTCCTTCTGATTCCTTGTTTCAACTGGCAGAAACAAAAGGCCTCTGTCAAATGTAGGCCCTTGAATCTGCATTCCTGGGACTGGAGCCTCACAACAGTGATTGTGAGCTGGTGTAGGTCCGTGATGGCAAATTTATGGCACATGTGCCAGAGATGGCACGCGAAGCCCTCTCTGCTGGCATGTGTGCCATCACCCCAGGTCAGATCTCCATGGTGTTTCTTTCGTGAGCGTCTGTTTCCCTGCAAACAATGAAACAGAAGCTCATGAAAGAAAAAGATCTTAACTCTTGCCTCACTTCTGGTGTTGGGGTGCCCCACCTCCCGCCGGCCAGCTGGTCTTTGGGTCTCTGCTGCGCATTCGCACATGCCAGCGTGTGCACGTGCACATGTGCACGTTCATGGGCACATACACACCTTTCAGTTTGGGCATGTGCGCTTGTGCAGTTTGGGCACTTGGTGTCTAAAAGTTTTGCCATCATTGGTGTAGTTTGCCTCTAAAGACAATCCCCATGCTAGATGCCTAGAAAAAGTGGGGTGTAACAATAAATATAACAATAAACAAACCAGCCAGTTCTAAAGGGAGCTACTTTTCTGGGAACCCCAGGGAAAGCTCTGTTTATACAAATGGGTAATGACAGGGATGCAGTTTGCAGGCGAAAGGAACCAGTTCCTGATTGACTTATCACTGAAGTTCTGGGATATGATCCAAAGAAAAAAGAGAGAGAGAGAGAGGAAGTAATACAAAATGGCCAGGGAGCAAATACAGAAATAATAATAGGCAAGTGATAAATATGATGGGAAAGTGCAACCAGATTGTTGCAGGGAAAGGGAAGCTGCTGGATGGCTTCCCTTTCTTTTAGACTGCAGTCTAATGAGGAAGTCAAGGTAGCAGGTGGTAAGCCACAGAAACCTGACTGGAAGAAGGAGGGAGCCTATTTCTCCCAGCTCTGTCTAGCAGGTTAGTATGGGGGCAGCAAGCTATAATGAAAAGACATGGAGCTGAAGTAGCCAGGTCTGCGGAATTTCTAATTTACTGAGCAGATGCTCAAGTGACTGTCTGTCAATTTTGAGACCATGCAGGCAAGTTTGAAGGGCAAACATACCATAGACATATTTATTCTTCCTTCCTTCCTTCCTTCCTTCCTTCCTTCCTTCCTTCCTTCCTTCCTTCCTTCCTTCCTTCCTTCCTTTATCCCGCTGAATCTGGTGACTTGCATTAAAATGAAACAAGTAAACAGTCCACTATGGGACTTCATGGGACAATAAAACCAATTCATCCTGCTGCCTTGTAGTTCATCTTTCTTGGCTATCTGCAGTGATCTTAAGCATGTTATTAGAGCTACTGTTTCTGCTGGGTTTCAATCTTCATGCGGAGACCAGGAGCTGGAAAATGTTTCGTATTTTTCATGACCACCATGAACTTGTCTCAAAATATGGATGTTGAGGTTAAAGCATGGTGTGTGCACATGAGCATTCCTAAGAGCAGGAATTTCACTTACGTTTTATAACTAAAACAGAAAGGAGATTTATTTAGAGGAGACACATTATAGGGATCAGCAAAGCTTAGTCCCTAGCTAGCTATATCCTCCCACAGGGAAAGTCAAAAAATGTTGTGCCATTACATCCATGCAGAACAGGCCAGCATTGTGTTAATTTATGTCTTAACTATGAGGTATGTATTTTATACAGGTGATAGAAGGGAGAGTTAAAACATTGGGTGTCCCACTAAGAACAATTTCATTTGGACTCCAGGATTGGTACAGATCAGGAGTGGGTTCTACTTACCTTTACTACCAGTTTGCAACAGGATTGTGCGCACACACACGCTTCGCACACGCGCACCTTGCTTCTGTGCATGCCCAGAAGCTTCTGCACACGCGCAGATCACTGATGATTACATTTGGGGTGGTGGGCGGGGGCCTCTGGCTGGTTTTACTACTAATTCTTGCAAACCAGTCCGAACCGGGGGCAATTCACCACTGGTACAGATCATAGGCATGTAGCCTCAGCAACAACTTCAGCTTGAGATGTGGTCAGCATAGGAAAGCAACTATTAGCTTTTCCTTGCCCTCCAAGCTATTGACTGAAATCGGAGCTCACATTATGCTTAAGGGAAGTCACTGGTGCTTTCTTGTGGGTGGAAGATAGTCTGTTCTGCACAAGGAACCCACCTGTTCTGATATGCAAAAGAGAGCCTGTCTTGGCTTCTTCCAAGCTATGGGACAGACTCCCTTAGGAGTTGTGCTTGGCCCTCGCTGCCTCAGCCTTTAAAAAACTCTGTGAATTATCACCTGGCTTTTAATAGTAAAATCATTTTGGAGTCCACCTTACATATTATCTTTTGTTTTATGTTTTGGAACATCGTTAACTGAGTTGAGTGCTTGTTTACTTGCTTAGGCAACAATAAATTAAATAAAAATACCTATTAAAGATAATACTGTCAAGACCCATAAAATTTCCAAAACCTTAATGTGGCAAGATTTACTTTACCATTATCAAGTTACATGTATTGTTTTCACTGCGGGGGAAATATATTATATAAATACGATTATCTAACTTTCTTGAGGTCACTTTAACAAATGTCTTGAATATAGCATTATTGTATATTGGGAGGAGAACTAGCTCCTTAGATATTCCCATCTCAGGGCTGGAGTTGCATTCTTCTAATAAATATCCGGTAAATGTGTTTTGTTTTTTAAATAAAGGAATCGCTAAAATGCATGAGTCAATTCTTTACTGACTTGTCTTTATTTTGCTAATAATGGTTATTCCTTCTGTACTACTCTCAGAACAGATGGTATTTCCAGACTAGACTTTTCTTGTGCAATCACCATTCCTATGTGGAATTTTTTTATAGGCTGTCCAGATGTCACTGCCTTGCATCCTTTCTCCCATTATTTACCTTTTCAACAAAAGCAAAAATATAAGGAGGAAAGGATGGAAAAGTTGTACAGGGCATTTGGACTGGTAGCACCTGGATCTATTAGTAAAAACATTTTCTCATGCTAAGGGGGAAAGAATCTATGGCACAACTGAATCACAAGGTACACTGGAAAAATCAACATACATTGTCTTTCTCAAATCAAAAGTCTTTTCTTATTATTATGATTTGATGTAGAGTCAACCAGATGTTTATACTGGATCTCACATTTTTATCCACCTATTGAGTCCTTCCCAAGGATTTAGGATTGGCAGATGATGACTAACTAATCCTGTCTTTTGCAATTGACCAATGGTGATTTTAACAACGCTGATAGTATTCAAGTGTGTTCCAGTTGTTTTGAGATTGCATCCAAAGTGCCTATTGCTATTGGTTCAAACTTTGCTTAATAGGGGACATGGGTGCAATTCCAAAACAACTGGAGCATCACTTAAACATGAAATCATGGATGCCAATTCTTTAGCTGATGTTGCCTTCATACACATCAACTTCTTGTCATAATACATCAGTCTGGTATATGTGTGGATCTCTAGTGGGACCACTGTGGCTGGTTTATGCCAAACTTTGATTTTAAGCTCTTGATACTTTGTGGTCTTCTCCTGTTCTTTGTCTTCTATTCTACTATCCCCCGGATAACATCAATTATCCACATTTTTTTCTGTTCAACCCCAGTTAAATCTGGTGTGTCATGAGCCAAGACTTTATTTGTGTTTGGAAATTATTAATAATTATTTGCATAATTTTAGAATCAGAGCAGCCTATTTTGTACATTATAATGAAAATTTCAGTAAGAAGTGAAATAAATCAAAAGTTGCTGCTCATACAATTTCCTGCCATTTGTAGTTATCTTGTCCACACTCTGCATTATTACCCACTGCTAAGGAGAGAACAAGTTGTGTGTAACAAGTAAGTAACAACAAGTAAGGAGAGAACACTGTGAATGTAAATTCACAGTGAAATGAAATCACATCAATTATTTCTTCAAGCCATTTTGCTGGAAGAGGATTGTTAAAAAGGATTGTGGGTCCTAAAGTTAAAGAAAAGAATCCCTTGTTTGAAGGCATCTCCTAAATCAGGGGTCAGCAACCTGCAGCTCTGGAGCCACATGTGGCTCTTTCACCTCTCTGCTGCTGCTCCCAGTCGCTCAAAATATGCATCACAACTGACAATGTGTGCCACACAATTTATTGACCTTTTCAACCCCTGGTAGGCCAACCATGGAAAAATCCAAGAAAAGAAAAGTTTCAGAAGAAAACAGAACATTTAATTCAACTACATATGCTAGTTTTGTGGCCACTCAAGAAATAGTCAGGCTCCCAGTGTTTTCTTTTCTGTGGGAAACAAGTCCAAATGGCTCTTTGAGTGTTTAAAGTTGCAGACCAATGTCCTAAATGAAGGGCCCCATTTCTGTTTTAAATAGAAAGATCCACAAAAAGGTGAGATCTGGGGCCTTCAGGTTGCCCATCAGTAGTACCATCTGGATAACAGCTTGAGCAGGCACACAGGCTACCCATATATTGTTTTTCCAATTCGACGATATGCATGATTGTATTTCTATTTATCAGACAGTAATTACTAAATTGGCATACATGCACACTTACCCAAGCCAGCTTTATACAATTTTGTTTTCTTTTGTCCTTGTTATTGGGGTTTTCCTATTTGCCTTTGGATGATACTTAAGAGGTACCTTGGGATATTTGATGCCTGAATCTGTATCACCCATGCTCATCACCAAAGCATGGAAAATTCACCTCGCTTAATAGCTTACAAATCAGATGGAATACAGCCAGTTGATCTTTTCAAACTGCGCAACTTGGGGCTGTGGGTTTTCCCATCGTATTATACTAGCAAAATACTGTCTTTGAGGAATGGCTGTGATGATTTATATTCCACATTCGCTTACCCAGAAACAAGATATTCCTTTTACTGCTCTCAAAATGCAGGGGGAAGACACCTGTCAAAAAGATTACCATCTTGAGAGTTACTGAAAAAGAAAAAAGCCTTACTGTTTTATCAAAGGTTTAGTTAAGGCTTGGAAGAATCAACCAAGAAATTACCTAAAAATCGAATGAATGATAATCAATATATGTGAGTATTTGCATCTGGGCTGGGCTGCCTTTGGATTGTGCATCTGGATTTCTTCTGAAGTTCACAAGAGACATAGAAGTTATTAAGGGATTAAAATTCAAGGATCAAGTGGATATGAATTTATAACATTGTGAAATCTGCACTGGCTGTGGCCTTGTCCAATTTTGTACGGAAATCTGTAGGAAAAATATTCTATCACTCCAGAATTCCAAGGGAATAATTAACTAATGGAAAACAATCTGGAACAATAGAAATCAAAGACTTCTGTCCGTATTTCTATATCTGTAGGTAACAAATCAAGTGAAACAAAACTTGATTCAAATAGAATTAGATTGAACCAATAACAGATACTGCTTCATCCTGTTATTTAATTATTCTGAGCACTTTTGTTCACTTTTTAAAAAACTCTAAACAGTGTTCTCCTCTTTTTCCTTCTCTGTCCTATACAAAATGTTTGCCCTTTAATAAAATACTAGGTATGAAATATAGTGGCCAGGAAAAGAAGCCCCGTTGCAGCCTTCATAAATCACATCCATCCATAGCCAAACATGTTCTCATTGCATAAATCCTCTCAGAGGCCTTAAGGAAGTGGCAGTAACTTGGAAAGTTCTAGAATCTATTTAACTACAAAAGAGAAGTTTGAATAATATATATCCAGAAGTTTGTATTATTTTTGGAAATGGACAGAGCCAATTTCTATTTGTCCAGCATACAAAAGCAGTGTTTTTGTAATGAGTTGGAATCTTCAGCCAACAAAAAAAGAATTCTTAAAACTTCAAAGTCCACCAAGAACCAGCCAACATGTTATAGGTTGGTTCTTGGTGGATTCAGAACTTTTAAGGATTTTTTTAAGGTAAGGGCTAGGAAACAGGAAAGACATCTCTGGATAACAAAATTCAATGCCAAAAAAAGGAAAAAGCCCACCAGGTAACACGGGACCTTCAGGGGAGTGGGGGGAGATGGAGGGGCAGGATATGGAGAGACTCCCATAGACCCACCCCAGTGTTTGCTCCAGCACTTCCCTGAATGCAACATCACAATCCCTTCCACCTCTCCCTTATTCCATATCGCAGTGTTCAGTCGCACCTGTCACATGTTGAATAAAGTGGAGCAAAGGGACAGTAACTGCTGCAAACACTCTCTGAACCTCACCCCAAAACCCACTGACTCCAATTCTTGCCCTCCCACCCATCTGCTAATTACCCACATGAGTCACCCTGGTGGAAACACCTGCTGCCTTTTAGAAAAAAGCAGCTGCTTCTTGGGTTGGATGCAGCTGACTCCCTGTGAAATGCGGACGATGAGGGAACTTGCTAATTATAAAGGGTGAAACCGAAGGTTTCCTCATGAGAGCTACCCACCCGTCTCATCTGCTGCTATCAATCCAGGAGCAGAAAGCTCTACTCCTCCCAAGGGCAATTCAGATAAATCCTTGGGGAATCTGGTTACACACAATAGACCCCCTTGCCACACTTACCTAAGGCTGCTATTCTGTACTCAGCCCCTCTGATAGGAAAAAGCACCACCTGCTGCAGCTCCTCTCTGCTCCACCTCTGTGGCATCCCGTGAAGTGCTTCCAATGCAAATTGCAGCCTCTTACCTTTTGAGCATGATGCTCCTGGCTCTTCTGCATGGTAGAGCCTGGTTGCTATGCTCTCCCTGCCTACGTGTGTACTCTCCCTCTTCCACTTGTTCAAGAGATGTCTTCTTTCTCTCTGCACAATGGGAAGGGCAGAAAGCAGCATCCAAAACAATAAGCAGATCAATAAATATCCTCCTGGTTGTCTTTTCTGCCTCTTTCCAGATTGCTGCTTCCTGACTGAATGTAACTGGCACAGTGAGAAGAGATGTTAACACTCTCTAGAATAGAGCAAAATGAGAGAGAGTGAGAGAGCTGCTGGGAAGGACTAGGAACAACACAAGCTGGCTAGCATATATGTTTGCTTAGCATTAAATGGGTATTGCAGATTGTCAAAAAGAAAGACTAAGGGCAAATATTCATACACTGCTATCTATAGAAGAGGATATTTGTTGCTCAGGGTGGAACTGTGGGGTCCTTGTTGCTCTATGAGCTTGGTTATTTTCTCACAGGTGTTTCATTTCCAAGCTAGGTAATATCATCAGTGCTAGTAGGGAATGGGGTTTATTCTTATTTCATGTACTAGTGGCTTGCCCTGTCAGTGTTGATGGTAGTGGTTTTGGTGGTTCCTTGATCGGGGTGCTGTTCACTGTTAGTTTATTTATCTGAGTTGGTAGTTCCTTGATTGGGGTATTGTTTGCTTCTTGATTGTTGGTCTAATGTTAATCTTGGTGTTAATCTCTGCATAGCTGGGTGTTGATTGCTGGTGAGGAGGTGTTTTGGTCTTTCTGTTTCTGTTTTGGCTTTTGATTGTCTCTTTGGAATGGTATGTTGATGCTGTTTATTTCTATGTGCTCTCAGACAAATCAGCCGTCAACAGGCACATAGAGATAAACAACATGTACACACAAAAGTTGTTGTAAAATTGCAAGAATGTATGAGCTCTTAAAGAATGTATGACTTTTTGGTAGACCAAGCTCTTGAGATGTTTATCAAGGTAAAAATCTATCTTCCCACTGCCATTACAAATGGGCAGCATGAGAAACAGCTGATCACAATGAAAAAGCCATTACAACATTTACCCTAGTTTGTAATTGTTTGTTTGGAGTAGATTGCCTGCAAGCTCCTATCAAATTTTAGGATCCCAATAGTAGAAAGGGGCATTCTGAACATTGCCAAAATCATTCATTGAAGCTCATGAGAGATATTGGGCCATATCAACTCCATCTATTCAGCACAAATGCTATACTCTCATCATCATGGATACTGCAATTATTGGCTGCAATTATTGGCTCATTCAGCCTAGTTCCATCTGCATGAGTAGGAGAGATATAAACAAATGAGAAGAAGACAGAGGCTGGATGAATGCAAAAAAAAAAAACACCACTTTTCATAGTAAGAGCCGTTTAATGAGAAATTTAAAATAATAACATCTGGATCTCCACTTGAGAGGAGGATCTGCACTGAAAAAATCATGATCAATCAATCATAAACAGCAACTTTACTTGAAACAACTTACATCCTGAGGCAATACCTTTAACACCAAGAAAAAACAATATCTGACTGTCCAGGTCTTAGGGAAGGATTCAATGGGTGGACAAAAATGCCAAATGCAGTCTAAGATGCATTAGACTGGACCAACTAGTGTGTGACTAACAATAATAGGAGAACTAATGACCCAGCAATTTAATGGTCTCCCTTGGAATTGCAGTGTTTGGACCACCATCTGTCAAGATGCCTTAATCAGGATTCCTCCAATGAATAAGTTAGATTTGGTGCTCTAAGTGGTCATTTCCAACTCTACAATTCTAGAACAGTTGCTATTAGTGGAATAGATTTCATTCATCCAAGCAGCAATTTTCCACTCAGGAACCCGACAATACCATATTTATCCACCCAGGAAGCTGACAATATTATTTAAAAATATGCAAATGTTGGAAATGTAATCAAAAGATGGACACATTTTATCATATGTGGTGGACTTATGCTAAAACAAAAAAAAAAATTGGGCAAAGATACACAGGTGGCTAGAAAAGATGATACGGAATCATGTAGATTTTAAACCTGAACTGTTTTTATTAGGTATATTAATATCAGAAAACTTAGATAAGAAAAGTATGTATTTAATTTTACATGTTGTAACAGCAGTGAGGATTATATTCACACAGCATTGGAAAAATGAAGAAACACCGCGAGATGAAGAGATAATTAAGAAGATACTAGTTGTGCAGAAATAGATAGATTGACATTGAAAATCAAACAGAAAGAAGACACAGAATACTGTCAAACATGGAATCTATTTTACCCGTGGTTGGAAAAAAAGAGTGGAGATTAAGAATACAATCAGAATTGTTAAACAAATTAAATACCCAGACAACACTATGTTTGTTAAGCCCTAAGTAATGTAATTAATAAAAATCAATAAAATTTTGGGGGGAAGGGGAAACATGACAATATCATATTGCTTCATAATATGGCCCTGATACATGAAGGGTTCTGTTTTCTGTTCCCCTTTCTCAGTTATGAGGGATCTAGACTCTGCTATCCCAGATTATTCTGTTCCCTTTTTAAAACACTTCATTTACTGGTTTCATAAAAATATTAATGAATCTGTTCAAGATCCATGCTATCTAAAGTGTAGAAATGAGAACGGAAATGCACAGCAGCAGACCTGAGGTGCAAATTTATTCATTAAGTTTGATTGAGCAATGTTAGGTATAAAACTAGAAATATCCCCAGAAATAATAGTCCACTTGAAGCAGGACCTTACTACAAGAACAGAGAACACATGCTTTTCTTAGGTCCTCCAAGTTTTCTTTCTGGCTTGCGTCTCTTCAAAAGTTTCATTTTAAGCTCTGCAGTTCTACATTCTTCTCTCTTCCCAGAAGATTGACAGGTGTGCAGAGTTTACAGTTAAGCTGTAGCATCTTCTTGTTCTTCTTCCTCGGTACTTTATATCCTTGCTCCCTCTACTGGCAAAAGCAGATAGGGTAAAATTCAGAAGGAATGTTGTAATAATAAAATAGGAGTAGAAAACCAGGGATGTTGTTGTCGCTGGTTAATAAATGACAGAAACAAATGACATCCTTTTCCAGATGTAAAAAACATAGTTGATCCAAGGCGAATTGGCATGTCTCAACTAAGCTTTTGGAAGCTCAGATGTATGGGAAGATGCTTTAAAGGCAAAAACACCTGATCCCATTTCAGGTATGAGAGGAGATGGAGACTGAGGACTATTTTTATGGCTGCTTCTCATCACTGTGCACACAGGCTTTGCGGGAACCAAAGGACCAGTCTCTCATTTCATGGACTTTTACCCCGCTGTGTAAACAAGCAAAGCCTGAAAGAGTTTCGGTTGGAAGTTCATCTTCTCAGTATATGGCAGGAGCCGCTTTGAAGCCAAATGAATCCACATTTTCTTTGTTAGTTTTCTCAGATCTCCTCTTTTATATGCATTTAATATTTTGTTAGTTGTCAACCAGCACCCAGAATTCGATGGCCCTCCAGGTAAAATGGCCTTCAGTGCCTAGAATTCCATACTCCCTATTTATCAACCTTAGTAACTCTAAGATGTATGGACTTAAGCTCCCAGAATTCCCATTCCACCAAGGCTGGTTGGGGAATTCTGGGAGCTGAAGTCCACACAGCTTAGAGCTGCTAATGTTGAGAAACACTGCCATACATAATGGTGTTGGCTGGGAATTCTGCAGGCTGATATCCAATACATTTGGAAAGTGCCAGCATCTATGAAATGATCTTTCATCATTTTAGCTGTCTTTTATCTTCATTTCACCACTGTCCTTACCCTGAGAAATGTTTGGATGGTGCATGAAGTTTTCACATCTTCTTTATTATATGCATAAACCCACAATTTGATAGAGGGTTTTTAGAAAAATGTCACAATGAAGTAGAAAATAATATATTATCTAAGAGAAAGGCAGAAGAACAAAGAAAAATGATAAAGTAGCACTTGGTAACTGGAGCCTTGGAAGCTAATCTGGACACCATCATAGTTTCTAATCTCAGAAGATTAAGCATGTACCGAGAGAGGCAAGTACATCAGAGGTGGGTTTCAGCAGGTTCTGACCAGTTCTGGAGAACTGGTAGCAGAAATTTTGAGTAGTTTGGAGAACCGGTAGTAAAAATTCTGAATGGCCCCACCCCTATCTATTCTCTGCCTCCCGAATCCCAGCTGATCAGGGAGGAAATGGTGATTTTGCAGTAACCTTTCCCTGGAATGGGGTTGGAATGGAGATTTTACAGTATCCTTCCCCTGCCACACCCACCAAGCCACACCTACAGAACTGGTAGTAAAAAAATTTGAAACCTACTACTGAAGTACATATAGGCAGAAGATTTCCTGGAGCCTTTTCCTTGTCTAAAACAGGAGTTAGGCAGAATCGGTGAGGCTGAGCCTTCAGTTCTCAGTTCAAAATATATTTTCCGCTGTTAAATACAAGTTGCTGATTGGGGTCTTACAACCTTTGAAAGTATCCTTTTCAGAAGCAGAGTTGGGCTGTTGTTGATATATTAATTCACCAGGCGACATCATGAGTCCATGAATCTAAGAAGGTGAAAGAGAAAGGGCATAGGCACATTGCTAAATATTCATAATCTGTCTGTTTCATTAATTAGCAGCTTCATCTGCAGATTATTTTTTTTTTCCTTTTAGAAAAATGTTTTTTGTACACTCCAAGGGTAATGTGCTCACAACAACCTTGGGATCAGTTTGGTTGAAGCAGAAAGACTGACCAAAAAACAGCTAGGAATTTGGGTCACCCTCCAGAGAACTGAATGGGAATGGGAGCACTGCATGCAACTGGACATGCATGATTGTGTGGTGCCTGCTGGGCCCTTATTTCACAATCTGTGCATTTCTTGTGGCTGAAAAAAATTGTCCATCCACAGACTATACCACATTAGCTCTCCATACAGTGTAGAAATACACACTACCAAGATTGGCCATGTTAGTAATTTTTTAACCCCCGTGGCCATCTTTAGACGTGAATTTCCGAGCTCAGGTATTTTTCTCCTTTTTGTTTTTGGTGTTTGTTTTCCCATCTGCTCTTAAAATGCTGTAAGGCAAGAAGAAACCAGCTTCTTAATAGGTATGGCTTTTCCATTGACATGATTACATTAGAATTCCATGAAGCCCCATAGATGTTATGGTTTCCTTACGGCTGTACTTGCCATAGAAAAGAAATATTTGTGAGGGAAGAAAGGAGAAAGAAAGGCTCTGGACTGGTCAAAGTACATATTACACAAGCTATAAGCAGTTCACATATGTTTCTGTACACAATTTAAACAGTTTCCAGGGAAGGGCTCAAACAGCATGTGGACTGTCGCACATCAGAAATACATTAACTCTTTCACCTGCCATAGACCTGACAAAACTCAATCAATCAATCAATCAGAAGAGAACTGGAAGGGACCTTGGAGGTCTTCTAGTCCAACCCACTGATCAAGCAGGGGATCCTATACCATTTCAGAGGTTTTCTTAAAACCTCTAGTGACCCACAGCTTCTGAAGGCAAGTTTTTCAACTGATTAATTGTTCTCATTCTTTAGAAAGTTTCTCCTTAATTCCAGGTTGCTTCTCTCCTTGATTAGTTTCCATCCATTGTTTCTTGTCCTACCTTCTGGTGCTTCGTCAAATATTGGAATACTGCTATCGTGTCACCCCCTAGTCCTTCTGTTCTCTAGATTATCCATACCCAATTCCTTCAATCATTCTTCATATGTTTTAGTGCATAGAAGAGCATCTTAGTTGCTCTTCTCTGAACTTTTTCCAAAGTCTCAACATATCTTTGTAATATGGTGACCAAAACTGGATGCAGTATTCCAAGTGTGGTCTTACTAAGGACTTATAAAGCAATATTAATACTTCACTTCCCCTCCTAGTGCTGCTAAGCCTCAGGTCTGAGCACCCATGGATGCAAAGAGAGTGAAGGACATAATGTTATGTACAGTATAGTGAGTGGGCAAGGAGATAGTTGTATTGTTGCTTGGATATTGTCACCAGTAAAAAGGGAGGACTGTTAATGATAGTATAAATGCTTGCATTTGCTCTTTTCTTCTGTGTTATTATAAATTTGGGGCCATGGGATACAGTCTTTTTGCATAGAATAGATGGTAGCTATTTATTAGTTTTTCTGAGACATTGGATTGTTATTTCACATAATAAGAAAGCTGGCTTTCCAGGATGAATCTGACTTTTGATCACGTTAGTTCTCCACTGTTCTCTACTTCTTCAGGTCCAGCCACAGTAGCTGAGTGGCAAATTGGTAGGACATCTTCTGTCTCAAGCAGCAGGCCCATCTTCACAAGCATTGTATTACAATAGCAACAGCAATAGCATTTAGACTTATATATCACTTCACAGTGCTTTACAGCCCTCTCTAAGCAGTTTACAGAGTCAGTATATTGCCCCCAACAATCTGGGTCCTTATTTTATCGACCTTGGAAGGATGGAAGGCTGAGTCAAACTTGAGCCTGGTGAGATTCGAACTGCCAAATTGCAGGCAGCTGACAGTCAGCAGAAGTAACCTGCAGTACTGCATTCTAACCACTGCGCCACTGCAGTTAGATTTCTTTTCAGCAAACTGAGGCCAAAAAGAAGCTGTGTATGTGAGGGAGGGGCTGGGGGAGGGAGGGGCTGGGGGAGGGAGGGAGGGAGGGAGAGAGAGACACAGAAAGAGAGAGAATCAAATGCTATGACACAGTTTTGTTCTATAACAAGCGAATATCAACATAAGCTCTATCTATTATTTTCAACACTGTGAAAAAACAATCTGTTCCAAATCTTCTTCTATGCATCTAGTAAACACAGGAGATCTTAATTATTTCTCCAAAATGGCTGGTCTGGTTAATCTTCATCAGAACAGTTCTAGATATTATAGGATTCTAATTTATTTAGCAGGCACCTGTCAAATCTAACCCTATTCAGTTTGTAAAATGGCTGTCACCCTTCTATGTGAGGTACACCGAAGGTTTGGATCTGGCTTTTTCAACAGTTTTCAACAGTTACTCAGTGTGAACAGAATCTTATTGCCATGCTTCTGGAATTTCTGTCTGTCCCCAAGTGACATCCTGATTCCACAGTCCATTTGTACAAAGTGCCATCTGCAAAGTTAGTCCTGGTGTCAACAAGTAGAAGCAATGTGAGTCACAAAGCAATTAAGCTCAAGAAATGGTGAAGTGTTGACTGCATTGTGTCCCAAAGACACCAGTGCCAGCTGCTTCACGTGCTATCTCAAACCATCTTTCTATGTTTGCTGTTCTTAGATGGGGGCTTGTCAGCCTGGGGACAGTCATAAAGCAAGATTAGAAACCCAGAGTAACTAATTGTTTATGACTCACTGTCCTTGGTCTTTGGCCCTAAGAAAGCAGCCCTTCCCTTCTCTTCATTTTCCTCGGCTGCCCCCTTGTTAAGATGTCAACAGTCCAAAAGAGCCCCATATCCCGAGCTCCTTTAAGGCAAAGTAAACTGGTTTAAAATGTGACATGAGTGTAACAAAGATTTAAACATTTCTTTCATGTGTGTGAAAGCTGCACATTTTTTTCCCCAAAAATAATGTTTGCAAAAATTGACAAGAAATGCATTAACATTAGTAGAGGCAGATTATGGTTAGTCGGAGGATCAGACAGATGTTTAAACTGGATTTGGCATTTTTATCCACACATTGAGTCCTTCCCAAGGTCTGAGATAGCCAGATGTTTTATTTTTATTTACTTACTTATTTGTTTGTTTGTTTGTTTATTTGTTTCCCACCTCATGATTCAAGGTGACTCTGAATTGGCTTGATGTGGTTCAATGCAGGGGTGAAATTCACTTACCTTCCTACCAATTCACAAATGTGCGTGTGCCACATGCACAAAGCCTTCTGCGCAAAGCCTTCTGCGCATGCGCAGAGGCTGAAAATCATAGCAAAAAAGGAACATCATGACATCCGCGTGGGTGGGCGGAGCTTCCTGCAGCCGCTGCTACAGGTTCGCCTAACCGGATAGAACCGGCTGAATTTCACCCCTGGTTCGATGGTGTTAAAGGTATTGTTGCAGGATGTAAATTGTTGCAAGTAAAGTTGCCTTTTGGAATTGACTAATGATGATTTTGTCAATGTTGATGATGTTTATTATTATCATGGTTACATTAATATTAGTATTATTACATAGTATGCTATGAAGTCATTGGCATCATTGCTGAGTGCCTGCAGCTAAGAACAGATTTCGTTCAAATGATATATAGTTCTCAGTAATCACACCTAATCAAAATGATTAGTTGATAACTTTCAGAAAATAAAAATAAATAAGAAAATGCATGAATAATTTATTATAGTTCTTTTTTATTTTCTGTATATTTAGAACGTACTGGTTATTTACAGAGCAAAAATTCAGCAAAACAAATCCAATCTATCTCAGCAAACTTTTTTACATGTATATAATCTTAAAATGAGGAAACAATTGGAAATAGATCTTCCTTGCACCAGTCCTTTAACGTGGGAGAAACAAAGGAGTTGAAAGAAATTTTAGTAGTAGTTTAATTAAACCACTTCAAAGAAGTGAACCAAAAGAAACATAATGAATTGATATTGATACTCCAAATATAATAGACTAAACTTCAAATATGAAACAAAAATATTCAACAAATATTTCCTTTGAAGAATAAATGCATTTATTCTTAGCTTTTAGCATGCTAAGCCATGGAAGTCCTCGTTTATTACTGAAATGGATATGTTACCAAAATCTCCTGCTTATACGATAGAAACACAGATATGAAACATTTCAAAGGCATTTAATAATTCAAGTCTAATAATTTATAGCATTAAAAAATATACTTTCCCTTACTACTAAGAGTATTTATCATGCTCTAAATTTAAAAAGGCATATGGTCACATTTCTCAGCCCAACCCACCTCACAAGGCTGTAGTTGGGAAAATAGGCGGAAGTATTATGTACTCCACCTTGTACAAAAATAAAGATGTTATTAGTTATTTAGACAGGATTTGGCATTTTTATCCACCTATTGCACTCTAACTAATGAGCCATGGTGGCGCAGTGGTTAGAATGCAGTATTGCAATCTAGTTCTGCTGACTACCAGCTGCCTGCAATTTGGCAGTTCTAATCTCACCAGGCTCAAGGTTGACTCAGCCTTCCAGCCTTCCAAGGTTGGTAAAATGAGGACCCAGACTGTTGGGGGCAAGATGCTGATTCTGTAAATCACTTAGAGAGGCCTGTAAAGCACTGTGAGGCGGTATATAAGTCTAACTGCTATTGCTATTGAGTCCTTTTGGACCGAGGACAGGCAGACATTGTTGCTTATTTGTTATTTATTCAATTTATATGATGCCCATCTCCCTAATAAGACAACCCTGGGCAGGATTGTTTGATGATGTTGTATCATTATTTACTCCTTCCTCACCTCCAGATTTCAAAATAGTACTTCAATGTACTTCATAAAAAAGATGGAAAGGCAATCACAAATATCCAGAAGATTTTTTTTTAATTATTTAGGTTTATAAAACTACCTTAAAAACACATGCAAACAAGACAAACTTAAGCAGGCATAATGAAGAAACATAAACATGCTTTTGTTACCAAGTTCTGCATGTTGAGGAAAAAGAGTAAGGCAGTCTACAAGAAGAAAGCAATTAGTTCAAAGCCAAATATATATCAAGAGGGTGAAAGAAAGTAAGTCATCCAATCAGCTACAAATAATCCTCAATTTATAGGAGACCTGGTAGTGCAGCAGACTAAAGCACTGTTATTAACATCAGCTGCCTGCAATTACTGCAAGTTCAAATCTCACCAGGTTCAAGGTTGACTCAGCCTTCCATCCTTTCTAAGGTAGATAAAATGAGGACCCAGATTGTGGGGGCAATAAACTGACTTTGTATAAAATATACAAAAGTATGAAGGCTATTGCTTAACGCATTGTAAGCTGCCCTGAGTCTCCGGAGAAGGGCGGCATATAAATCAAATAAAAAAAAAATTACGACTTTCATTTAACAAGGGTTTGAAGTTACAATGGACTTGGGAAAAGTGACTTACTGTAGGACCTGTCCTTGAAGTTATTACCATCACAACATCCCCATGGTCACATGATCATGGAGGAAGCAGACTTACTTAATGACTTTCTTGATCACTACTAGTTTAATTTCATTGGCTGGGTTCACACACCATGTTAAGTCATAATGTGGTTTGCTTGTTTTATAATTTAGTTTGTGAACAGGTAAACTCTGCCACTGTAGCTTGCCACCACTGCTGATTGTGTAAACTCAAGTCATTGTGGTCTGCCACTGGTGCTTGTTCAACAAACCAGGCATTAATGCAATGGGTGAATCCAGCTGATGTACATTTTCTACATCTCTGCTGCATGTAATGGTTGCTATTAGTGGAACTCAACCAAAAGTGTGAGGGGGGAATAAATTGATTTTTTTTTTTTTGAGAATTCCATTTTGAGGTTATCAAAATGTCAGCTATAATCACACAAAGAAGATGCCCACATTCATTTTAAAGAACTGGTGAAATTGTCTGCAAATTTGATTAGAGTACTGATAGCAGAGCAAGTCAGTGAAAAGTGGAGTCCTGGTCTTATTGATTCATTCTGCTCCTTTCTTCATATAGGGAAATCATGATTGAGTTCCCACATTGTGGGAAGGCATTGTTTTAATCATGCTTCTTAAATAAACATAGTGGCCTAGTTGGCACATAATATTATGCTGTATAGTATATTTACAAACCCCCACAATGATTGGATTTACACATATGAAGTGCACTGCAGTCATCTTTACCAGGTAGACCAGACAGGAAACACAACCAGATAAACTAACTCTACTTTATTGTAAAGCTATAGAACAGAGTCTTGCAAGTCTGAAAGTAAAATTCTCCCATGGTCTCCTTTACAGCCTGAAAAACTGAGGTGGGTCCCTTCTGAGCATCTTGCTCCACCCACTAAGCAGCTACAGGCTATGCTGTCTCTTATCTGACCATTCTCCAGGCAGAATCTTTTTCACTCGTCACCCACTGTCTTTCCCACATACCATTAAAATTGCTGACCATGATGATGAAGCACACTGAGTTCCTATGTTTTACAGCCAGGAAGCTTTAGGGCAGCCTTTCTTCAAGACTACTCTTGATGACATAGGGCTGCAGATGCCAGAATCTTCACCAGCACAGGAATATAAATCCTCCTGCTGAGGCAGTAACAGATAAATCATACTAGCACTGATGATGTTACCTAGTTTGGGTAATGAAGTGTCTGCATGGAAACAAGCAAGCTCAGAAAGCATCAAGGGCCCCTCAGATAAATCTCTTGCTAAGTAGGATGGCAATCCAAGGTCTTATCGTCAACCCCGAAACCTTGTGCAGGAACATGGTAGGAGGAACTAGGAAAAACATGAGTCTATAAACTAAGGGTCTCACACCGTCAGATGTCTTTGATGTGGAATATATGCATGAATAAATTTTTCAAGAAAACAATGTAGGACTTTTGGCATTCTAAGAGACCCCGTTTTGTGGAAACCAATAACTGGCTTCCTTCCCCCTCTTGAGGACTTTGGCTAGTTTTTCACCATCTTGATTGTCATGTTCTTTTCTACCTGTATCTCTTGCCTACTTAGCCTTTAATATGACTTTAGTTCCTAATGCTATACATACCGTATAGTATGTAAAGCCGGGGCTCAGTTTCTATCATCTGACCTGACCTATAATTTGGGTTGAAATAAGTCACTAGGCTCCTGCCTTTTTGATCCACATAACAAGGCCTGAGTAATGACCAGAGGCTGACAAAATATAATTTAATAATTAATTAAACTTGTGAATCACTTGACTCTATAATTCTGAACTGGATCAGATGAAGATTCAGATATATTTTTTAAGTACTCTGCTTCCTTGTTTCTTTCTTCCCAAACACCCATGCTTCCTCCCCTCTCTGAGACAACAGCAAGTCTTTCTCTAATAGCAACAGAGGCCTATTTGGTTTTAACTCCTAGGAATGAGTTGATTATATTTGTCCAGTAGAGTAGCGTATAGAAAAAGCTACTGGGTTCCAGTGTTGAGAGTCCGACAAGTAAGTTTGACTCTCAGGGAAATCCATATCATTCTGGGTACGCTAGTCTGGAGATGTAATGGAAAGGCTGAGTTCAAGGCATAAATTCTTCCTTGATATTCATTGGTGAGGTGGAAACTAGATTGGTGGTGCTGCTGCAGATGCCGCCTATAGGGCCAGGAGTGCCAACCGCTGGTGGGGTAGGTGTGGTTGTACTGGCCGGCTGCGTTTGCTGCTGCATCTTCTTCTTGTTCACTTTCCTCTCCTTTGCTCGCCGATTCTGGAACCAGATTTTCACCTGCAGGGACAAATGAAGGCAGTAAGATTAAGGAAGAGTTTAGGAAAACAGTTCCTCTTAATCTATCATAGTTTACCGTTAATATGATTGGTGAAGCGGTTACATATTTTCACAGAGGAACAGAATGGATTTTTAGATAAATATTGCAGAGAAACTGCTTTGCAAATACTGAAATATGAGTGCACTTTTATTCATATAATAGTTCAGGGAGCAATTAAAATGAGAATCAAGCAAATTCTTCATGCTTATCTAAAAATCCATTCATTTATTTCCAAATGAATATAAATTTTTGTATGTATGATACAAATACGATAGTCAATATCCTGAATATTTACCCTGGCAGCTCTGCTTAATAAGCCTATGTAATTTAAAAACGGGGTGATGGTTTGCACCTGGAGGAGTCTCTGCAGCACTCACCTGCCGCTCAGTGAGTCCAAGGGCTGCTGCCAGCTCTGCTTTCCGACGGATGGTGATGTAGCGACTGTAGTGGAATTCCTTCTCCAGTTCCAGCCGCTGGTGGTCTGTATATACAACACGGTACTTGTCTTTTGTTCTGGTCTTGCCTAACAAAAACAAACAGTTGTACATGGTGTTAAATATCTAGATATAAAATATGTGAGGCAATTGATGGCCATAATAATAAGGTCAGACGGTATGAGTGTGAAAGAGGAGGAGCTAGGGGAAATCATGAGAGGAGAGGAGTGGAGCGGAGCGGAGAGGAGAAAGACTGCAACGATATGTTGTTTTGATAGTGGATACTCACTTTCTGAAAATTAAGGACCATACATTTTGTTTTCATATGTATATCTCCCTTTCAAACTATGATTCAGTTAAATCAAAATTAAGCAATTCTGTTTTATAAAAATTATTATCAATGAGATTTAAAACTGTTGCATTGTTAAACCTTCATTATTAATAGTGAGGAATTTGAATTCATCCCAGGCTGTTCACCTGCCTATGACATGTTTTTATTTCTTTTGTCCTTTATTTGTATCTCACCTCGTGCTAATTCTCACATGCTATTTCCCAGTGCTATGATTCTGATATTCCCTCTAGCTGCACCTTATTAATTTTACTTCAATTTTTCTCAAATATTTTTTAAAAAAGTAACAGACTTTGAAGATGCAAATAAAATGACTACTGACGCTTCTGTTTTGGGGTTTGGAGAAGACTCTTGAGGACGCTGTGGACAACTAAGGGAACAAACAACTGGACCATAATACAAATCAACTCAAGGCATTCTCACTCAAGGCACAAATGACCAGAGTCAATTCATCCAACTCTGGAAACAATATGTGAAGACCTTGCTCTCTGGACAAAGCTCTAATGCTGGGAAGGATGGAAGGAAAGAGAAGAAAACCAGGAGCAATTTTTCTCTACATTATAAGATTTAGAGCGGTGTTATTTTCCTTTTTAAAAACCTCAGGAGTGTCTTGAAACCACTATTTTTTCTTTGTTATTGATAGAAATAACAATAATGCGAGTTGGCATGCTGTTGCAGTTACATAACAACTGACACACAGAGAACTGAGAGTGTTCATTATTATTTATTATGCATACTGATAAGAAAACAGAAGGCTTTCATCTCTTTAAACATTAATTGTCCCAGAAGCTCTTGAATCCTCTATTGAATTTGTTAGTATTTAAAACTACTTCAGATTAATTTTTTCACAACGTGGAATCCTATATTCCATTAACTCTCCAGTTTGAGTCTGTGAAGCCTTATTATAAATAACGTGCAATAAAAATACTCTGTATATCCTCATAAAAGACAAGCATATAAAAGAAGCAGTACAGGTAGTCTCAGACATCATGACTGGGAAGAAGAGCTAACCGATTCTCCCCTTGGCCTCCCTATTCAGTACAGAGGTCATGCAGCACCATCCCAAAGCAGGCACCAATTTAGAGCAGGTGTAATGAATTGTGGCTGCTCCCAAAATGAGCCCACTTCTGGGACACATGTCACGCAGCCTCCATGTAGGAAGGCCAGGACAGTGCCATGTAGCTTCCATTTAAAAAGACTACTTAAGCAGATCAGCTGCTTGCCAAAAGAAATAAGGTGGACAGAATAAAATAAAAAATAAAAATAAGGTGGACAGAATTGCTATGGGTAGTAGGGAGGTGGGGGTGGGACCCATTGGGGTGGGAAGCAGGCCCAAGGCCTGGTACGCTGATCAGATAGATAGATAGATAGATAGATAGATAGATAGATAGATAGATAGATAGAGAGAGAGAGAGAGAGAGGGAGGGAGGGAGGGAGGGAGGGATGCTAACTGAGTGACTTCACCAACATTGACAACTTCTTTATGCAGTTTCCATAACTTCAAGGAATACAAGCATTTCATAAAGTTGTCCTTGTATGCCATCATATTTTCCCAGTGTAATTTTCACAGCAAGGCAAATAACCTCACACAAAAGCTGTAAAATTTAAGCAAGACAGGAAAAGTAAAGTAATTGAAACAGATTTTGAGTAGGAAGGAAATTTCAAGCAAGAGGAACAAGAGATGCCCGGAAAAGAAATGAAAATACTCAGATCATATTAAAGGCTTATACTGTCATTCAGCAATATTTCTACTACAGCAACTTGTAAATATATATTTATATATAATCTTCACACATTCTAATTCAAGAATCAGTCCTTACATATACATATTTGTTAAAGATTAAAATGTTTAGGAAAACTAAGAGATATTTGTCTGGCAATAAAAAGAAAATATCATTGATGTACCTGCCTAGGAAGGAGAATTCTACAAATGGGTGCAACAATCACTAATGTTTTGCTCGTTTCCAAGGAGATGTTCCCACTATTGAAAGGGTTCCAATATATTCAAAGTATTGGCTCCAATTAATCCTAGCTGCTAGAAATCTTAAAACTGCATTACTCCTGCCAAAAAACTAATAAATGAAACTGTTATCCTTTTCCAAGACAGTCATACTTTCTACTGTAATATAAGCTCAGAGACGATGTTCTATATCATTGAATGAACCTGAATACTTTTGCATGTACAGTAAGTCAAAGCTGAATCTGAGAGCCATCCCAATAGAAAGCCTTATCCTTCAAGATGAATTAAGCCCCTGCAGAAAAGCACAGAAGAGATGCCCCTGAACCACCTACTCAAAAAAACAACAATCCCAAAATTGATAAAATAACTAAATACACTCAATATACTTTATAAATGAAACAAACAAAATGTTTAAAAGTTATGATATTTACGTAGTTACTTACCAAGCACATCTAAATTATATTAAAATAACTAACAAATAACAAAATAACAAAATTCTTTTACAGTCCCCAAGGCATGTCAGAAGGTTTGAGCACCTCTAATGTTTGGAAATTGAAAGCTGAAAAATTTGATTTTTTTTTTTTATTTTTTTAAATTACCCTAATCTAGTAGGTCTCAGAATCAATCATCAACATTTTTGTCCAGAACCAACATCCTGTGGGTAATGGGAAAGACCCTTGACTGGGACCATTGATTTAACGTGCATTTTTTCCATTTAGTAAAGGGACACAAAAGTAGGCCAGCATAATTTACTCTGCCCAACTAGGGAACGTGTGTTCTGCCTTTGAGCAGTGCAGTCCTGATAGCTTTACAATAACATGGGACCAAGCCAATGGTGAAATCCAAATTTTTTTACTACCAGTTCTGTGGATGTGGCTTGGTGGGTGTGGCTTGGTGGGTGTGGCAGGAAAAGGATACTGCAAAAACTCCATTCCCACCCCACTCTCGGGCCAGACAGAGGTGGTATTTGCCAGTTCTCCAAACTACTCAAAATTTCTGCTACCGGTTCTCTGAACTGCTCAAAATCTCCACTACCAGTTCTCCAGAACCTGTCAGAACCTGCTGGATTTCACCCCTGGACCAAGCAAAGAAAAGCCCAGTTGGCTGGCTGGATCAACACAGACACACACACACACACACACACACACACACACACACACACACACACACACCACATATATACATATGTAACTGTTGGTGGGTTTTCTGCCATTAGGAGAAGAATTCATTAATTGCTCTCATTATAGGACTGGGGAGGAAACAAGTTTTGACTGAACTCAAGATGAGCTAAACCATGGATTTATCCATCTATCGCAGGGGTTCCCAACTGGGGATGCGATACGATATTCCAGGGGGTGCAAAAACTTGGGTTTAGAAGTTTCAAAATTATAGTGTATATGTATATTATATGCATATCATTATTTATTTTTTAAGGGGTGCGAGAATATATCAGAAGCATTCTAGGGGTGCGGGGTATAGAAAAGGTTGGGAACCCCTGATCTATTGGAACCTGATCCTTGAGGTGGGTGTGGATTTTCTGACTCTCCTGCTTCTCAACTGCCACTCATATTGTCGAATTAATACTGTAGCTCATTTTGAAGGGGTGTGTGAGTGAGGAAGGCTATCTGTTTACCCAAAGGCTGTTCTCTTCTATTTTACTGGGAAGTCCCCACCTATCTTTTAGATTACAAGATCCTTCTCACATTCTTTTTTTTCTTTTATGATCTTTCTTGTGCCCAGTATGTTTCTCTCTTGCTCTCTCTCATTAGTCTATCTCAGTCCCTTGTTCATCACCTCCCTCCCTCCCTCCCTCCCTCCCTCCCTCCCTCGCTTTTTCTGTGTCTTTCTCTTATGCCTTGTCCTCTCTCATCTTTCTGTTTTTCACAATTTTGCTCTCTTTCTCACTGTCTTTTTTGCTCAGTCCAAATCAACAGATAGGATAATTGGCAGATGCTGGGTTCCTGCTTCACACAGCACTGCTCTTAAGTGAGTTATATTTTTTTTTCACGTGCATCTCACACTCCTGCATTAATTTGACTTGAATAATAAGAACCCTGCATAATGCCTGACCAATGCTGTGAAAAATAATTGCCCAATGCTTGATCTAACTTTCTCCCAAAAGAAAAGGGATAGTTTGCAGAAGCCAAAAGTTGCTGGGCAAATCCTAGCCCCTGCCACACCATCACCATGGTCTCCAATAGAGCATTGGAACTACACACATTCAATAGCTGTGTTGGGGAGAAATGGAAAACCCCTTTAACATTGGATCAGATAAATATGAAGTTAGAAAATCTCAGCTATGAGTAGGAAGGAAACAAAGGTTGTATCTTGGTGGTGTATCTTTAAAGAATGGCTAGCAAATGATCTTCCAGCCAGTGTTAAGAGGATATAACAAGTTTTGAGACTCCACTAGTGACTACAAGCAATCAGGGGCTGTAATATTAAGCACCATTGCTCTGGAGAAGAATGCAACATAGACATGAAAGGCAAAAAAGGGATTTAAATGGCTGCTACTGTTCAGTCTAGTTTCAAATCTGTGTTACTGTATTAATATAGACTGGAAAACTTAGCCTTAGTTTATAACATGCCATTCCATTCAAGCTACTTTATATTTATTTAGCATATGGCATATCATATATGGACTTGCAATATATATATTTCCCCAAGATTAAAAACACAATATAATATGAAAGCTAAAAAGATCTATATTCAGATACCAATGTCTTGGCCATCTAACCATTGAAGCACGACATCCTTTATATGAAAAAAAAAAATCAGATACTGAACCAGTATGTGCCCGCAGCTTACAGTTGGCCATGGTGTGATCTACAGTTTGATTTGGGACCCCACCATTGCACTGAGGGGAGGATACTATGCCCCATTTATACACTGAGTCCCGGCAGACACCATGTGAGGTACAAATCCTATTCTACATTGTCCATTGCTGGCATGGTAGTTCAAAGCCTGGCATCTTTTTCGTGGGGTCATTTATATGTCCTCCTGTATCTAGACGTTCAGCAACCCATTTGACTTTTCATTGGGAATCGATGGTAAAGTTGTAGAACAGATATTGTGCAAGTGCCAATGGGGGTTCCTAGATTTGAACCTTCCGGCTGATGCATGAGGAAGGTCGGCATGCACCAGAAGTAGTGAGCTGTTTATAATTTTTCTATATTCTCTCACTAATGCATCTTGCCTTTGTAAAACTGGAGGTGATATATGATTCAGAACAGGAAGCCAGCAAGTCAGAGTGGTTTTATTACATCTGCTTATAATCTTCATGTGTTATTGAGTCTGGAGTCTACTTTACTTGTATGGTAACTGTTAGGCCATACAGGGGCACAGTATTCTGCTGCTGAATAGACTAGCCCTAGTTGTGATGACTTGAGGGTGACAGGCTTATAAGTCTGAAATAGATCTATCTTAGTCTCCTTAGTCTCCCAATGGGCAGCAGGGAGCTTGCTGGCTGCTGGAAAAAAAGCCTAGAAACTAGTGGATTGGGATTTCACTGAACTAGGGCTACATAAAAATCTTGGTTTACGTAGGAAGAACCTGGCTAAAGAGAAATACATACATACATACATACATACATACATACATACATTTTCTCAGCGCCAGGTTTTTCCTACGTAAATCAAGATCTTTGTACAGCCATAGTTCATAAAATAATAAATAAAATAAATATTTGACCTTTACAGGGAGGAGACATGAGATGAGGGTGTGGCTAACGGAAGAAGACAAACTAGTCAGAAATAAATATAGTCAAATAATCCACATTTTTATTATTAGATTCAGTTGCAAAAGTACTATGATGATTGCAAAAAAAAAAAAAAAATTAATGGTGGATATATTCCTCTCAGTGCAGGAGAATTCGTCATCAAGCTAGATCAGGTCTGTCAAACTGGCAGCCTGTGGGCCAGATATGTCACTTGCAGGCCACACCCACCCCAGATCCCCCAAGGCAAAAAACCTGCAATCCCACCCGTGACACAATCGAGTTTGACACCCCTGAGCTAGACAATCAATCTTTTCATGAATGTGGCTCCATTTGTGGTGTTCTTTAAATACTCTTGTAAGCGCATGACAACCTGGGCTAGGATGGGACTTCTTGGTGCAAAGAGGACAAAAGCCTAATATTTCAATACTACATGAACTTTCATGTAGTAGAAAAATTAAAATGGGATGATAGAAATGACCTATCTCTTTATTGCTATTGAATTGGCACAAAACACTTGAGAAACCGAAAGAGTAGTGTCAGAAGGAGAAATGGTGCCTTTACCTGATTTATGACAGATCAGCTATTAGCTATTAGTAATAAAATCGTAGCAACAGGTGGCAAGTGATCAGCCCAGGGGGAATATGTTACTTTCTAGTCAAACAACCAAACCCAAGTTAATCAGTTCCTTTTTTTTCTCCTTGCATCAAACAAATAATGTGCATTTTTAGAATATGCATAAATACATGCCTTTATTTGTGTATTTATTTAAATTAGTAAATAAAAACATATATATAAAGCTGTATGACTACTCAATCAGATAGTGCACACATTTAAAAGCAACAAATGACAATCATGATACATTATATGTGACAACCAACACCTTATATTGCACCTGGGAACTCTCTGGCAACCAGTACAAATTATAAAGCAGCAGTGTTGCATATGCGTTTTGAAGGAGTCTCATAATTACTTTGTACCCATAACTATTTGCGCTACTGTTTTCTGGACTAACTGTAGTTTCCAAAAAGTCTTCGGGAGCAGCCCCAGGCAGAGCACATTGCTGTAATCAAGATGCAATGACCAAGGCATGAGTGATCATAAGTAGAGCCTCCCAGTCGAGAAATTGGTGCATGAGATAGATTTGCGTAAAGGTCCTCCAAGCCACTGCTACCTCTACTTTTCAAGTAGGAGCTGAGACATGGCCCCCAAAATGTGAAGCTGGTCTCCATGGGACAATGCAACCCCATGCAGAACTAAAGATGAACAATCTCCAAACCCAGATGGTCCCAAAATCCACAGCCACTTGATCTTCTAAGGTTGAGCCTGAGCCCATTTTTCTTCATCTCGAGCCCATAGTGAAGTAGGACCTCTAAGCTTGGCCTGCCAAGTTTGAGATATATAACTGAGTTTCGTGAATGCGCTAATGGTTCCTAACCCCATGCTGATAAATTACCTCACTCAGCAGCCTCATAAAGATGTTAAATATGTAGGATCAGGGAGAGAATTGACCGCTAGGTCATCTCACAAAGCAAAGATCAAAGGCATCTTATTCACACAGACTAGAACTGAGCCTGGGCCAATAAACTGAAACTGAATCTGAACTGAAGCCAAACTGACATAGTTGTCCCTGTAGTTATTAAACAGATATTCTTAGGATCAATGCAGTCTTGTGAAACTTCCAACATGGGCTTTTTTCAATAGGTCGGTAGGCATTTTTCCTTATTGCACCAATATGATGGGAGTATCGTGTACATATAGAAGATAAGAGTCAGAAGCCCTTCATCAGTATTGCGTGTGTTTACTGTCCTCAGGGCACTCTGTCCTATTTATATTTGAAAATATCAAGCTGCTGATGACATATATATGCTTTTGCCAGGATCACAGAAAGAGGAAGAAGCTCCACTTAGCCAAGTCCCACGGTTAGCATAGATTGCTTCAAAGAGATGTGTAATTTGTGGATTCCCAGGATCACTACTGCTTTTCACTGGAAAAAGTTTAAGTATTGATTACAGGCAAAGGAAGATGTTCATGAGACGCAAAATATTACACCAGAAGCCGGAAGATTCAACTATTTAGGTTCCATTGCCAAAATCTCAAGATTCCAACTTTCAAAAGTGAACATTGAAGTAGAAATTGATGAAAGGCCAAATAGTCAAATGTTTCTGTAAGAGTTGCACCTTTTTATACAATGGAAGTGCAGAAGTGAAAACCGTGTAAATTGTTAAATTTCTGTTGTCCCTGCAACCATGTAAAAAAACCAAAAGGGCTAAACTGTTCCAATGAGAGCAGAAAAATGTCACTATCAGTGATACCTGCTTTGAGGGAAGGGGTTTGTCCTTTGTCTTGAATAAGGTTATGGTGTATCTGCTCCTCAAGAAGCCATTGCTGGATCCAAATAATTCTGGATAATTTTCATCCACTCTCTGACCTTCCTTTTTCTAGAGAAAGTTGTTGAGAAGTGTTTGGGCTTTGATCATGGAGGAGACTGGATTAGCTGGATCCATTTCAGTCAGCTTTCAGGCTGGATCGCAATTCCGATATAGCATTGGTTGCACTTATTGACGAGCTGTGCCGTCAGGATGGGGGTAATGTGTCCATCCTTGTGTTCCCTGATCTCTTTGATACCATCAATCATGTTATCCTTCTTGACTGGCTACAAGGTTGGGGGTGGGGAGGGACTATTTTATAGAACTTCTCCTTTCTTAGTGACCAGTTTCATTCAATATTAACAGGGAGAGTGAAATCCACAGCCCCTCACTTTTGGGATGCCACGTTGTTCAACAGCCACCTATTTAAATCTATATAAACCCACTGAGTGAGGTCATGTGTTAGTTCAGGGTCAGGTATCATCAGGTTACACAAATTCAGTATGCAATATGAGGCTCCCATTGGACTCACAGCCCACCCAAAGGACAGGTGGTAGCTGTGGCCAAGAGGGTCTTTGCGTAGATACATCAGGTGCACCCCTTCTTGGACCAAGAGACCTTTCAGGTCATTCTTAGCTACTATATGAATGGATTACTCCCAGCGACCGGTAAGATCCCACAGAGTTGATCTCCTCCGGGTCCCGTCAGCTAAACAATACCGGCTGGCGGGCCTGCTGGGGAGGGCCTTCTCTGTGGCTGCCCCAGCTCTCTGGAACCAGTTACCTCCTGAGGTCTGGACCATCCCCACCCTATTGGCCTTCCGAAAAGCGGTGAAGACCTGGCTTTTCCGGCAGGCCTGGGGCCGTTGATCTTGCTTTTGCAATCCGGCGAGATCCGGCCATGAATGGTGTGAATGAGTTTTAATGTTTTTAATGTTTTTAATTTTTACATGTTTTTTATAATGATTTTAAATGCATTGTGAGCCACCCTGAGTCTTCGGAGAGGGGCGGCATACAAATTGAATTAATAAATAATAAATAAATAAATAATGCAACACAGTGTACATGGGGCTGTTTTTGAAGACCTCTTCGAAGTTACAGGTAGGCCAGAATGCAACACAGTGGGCAGTGATGGACATATGTTGTTATGCCCATGTGATCCCATTGTTCCATGAGAGGTGCACTGGTTACCAGTTGGCTTTCTGGTGCAATTCAAAGGGCTGTTTATCACCTATAAAATCCTTCATGGCCTGGTTATTTGAGGAATTGCCTGATTCTAGTTGTTTTGTCCATCTGTTGCCATGAGACAGAGTCACTCCATTCTGGATCCCATCAGTTAAATACTATCATTTGTGGGACTCAGGAAGCATCTGTTGCAGCAGTGTCTGCCTTCTGAATCAATATATCCCCAGAAATCCATACAGTTCCCACCCTGATGACATATAGGAATATATCAAAGACCTGGCCATTCTTCCAGGCTCTTCGGCAAAGTAAAAGATGAGCATTTGCTAGATGGATTTTTTTGGCTATATATATATTTTGTAGGTAATTCATTATTTCTTTTGGTCTTCCCCCTCCCACCTTTGTAAACTGTAAATCCCACAGAATTGTTGAAAGACCTTTAAATTGTGTAGCTAAATAAATGTTAATTTGAAGCTGATACATAACCACTTTTGCTGTTACAGCAAAGGCCACTGCAAGGCAGTTTCTCTGATTTAAATTCCAACTTTATTAAGAGTTAAAGACACTACCGATCTTCATAGAGAATGTATACCAGGCTAGTGCTTCATCCAATCCATCTTCTTCTATCTTTTTTCTCAAGAGACAATTAAACTAAACTAGATTGCAATAATTAATTTGTCTCTGATTGCGAAGTAGGGGTCAACCTGGATCTATGCAGTTCAAATACAGTCAACATGTGAGAAGCGTGTTCAGCTGTGACATGCTCTTTAATACATCCATATATTTTCTCCAAAATGAATACTAATATATTGATTGGTCTACAGACTGTTACGTAGCAAAAGAAAGTAAGAGTTCCTTATGTTTCTTGGCCATCATCTAGTGATTATCCAGATTAGTGGAGTGGAGATGCAGCCAACGAGTTGTTGAAGAGCTGGAGTTTAATGCAGATTTAAGAATGCGTTGCTGCAGAATTCCTTCAGTAAAAACCATTAGCAAACGTATCTGTTAAAATTTGCAAGATAAGAATGTCCTTCCTTCCTTTGACAGGCCATCTGACTCGCAATGACTCTGGGCAGATTATAATTAAAAAAACAAACAATTACAAAAGATCAAAAAAAGTCATGAATAGTCCTAAAAACAATATACCAAACACACATTCCATCCCCTACTCCAAGTCAACCTTAATTCTGCTCCAGAGAAGAGTCTTTAATAGAATCCTGAAGGTCATTAAGGTGGGAACCATTTATGTAAGAGATGAATGTATAAAAATGTGGACAGTATTTGCCTTTTTTGTGTGTTTCATAAATTTGTTTCATGTTCTTTGCCTATATTTTATATGATTTGGAAAAGGAGATCATTTCCAAGAAATTGATAAAAAATTTAATAAATATAGGTTTCATTCCTAACATTTTAGTAATCCTGGGGAGAAATGTCACTTGAACATTGACAGAACCCCAAAGTTCTGTCTTACGAATAGTAATCTTCAACTCCTTCATAAATGGTTTAGATAAGGGGATAAAAAGGGAACTCATCCAATTTGCCAACACTACCAAGCTGGGAAAAATAGCCAACACTTTAGAAGACAGGCTTGACAGACTTGAACACTGGCCCCATCCAACAAAATGCAATTCAGTGGTAAGAAAAAGTTTGTCACTTAGGCAAGAACAACCAAATGCAAAGAACTGGTTCAACAGCACTAACTGTGAGAGAGGTCTAGGAGATCTAGCGGACAACCACTTAAATATGAGCCAGCAGGTTTTTTTTTTTGGTTTTTTTTTTTAATTTGATTTATATGCCGCCCTTCTCCGAAGACTCAGGGCGGCTTACAATGTGCTCAGCAATAGCCTTCATCCTTTTGTATATTTTATACAAAGTCAGCTTATTGCCCCCACAACTGGGTCCTCATTTCACCTACCTTAGAAAGGATGGAAGGCTGAGTCAACCTTGACCCTTGGCGAGATTCGAACCCTGCAGTAATTGCAGGCAGCTGGTTTTAATAACCAGCTTAATAACAGGGTGCCTTAAACCCCTGTACTACCAGTGTGCTGCAGCTACCAAAAATGATAATGCAGTCCTAAGATGCATCAACAGAAGAATAGTATCAAGATCATGTGAACGATTAGTACACCTATACATAGTACAAGTATAAGAACATACTTGAAATACTGTGTTCAGTTCTGGTCACCATGATACAAAACAGATGTTAAGATTCTAAAAAGAATGCAGAGAAGAGCAACAAGCATGATTGGGGACCTGGAGGCTAAAACATATGAATGAATGGTTGAACAAATTGGATATGTCCAGTCTAGTGAAAAGAAGGACTAGAGGTGATATGATATGTTTTCTAATGTTTGTTCCAGAGAAGAAAGTGTCAACTATTCTCCAAAGGACTTGAGGAAAGAACAAGAAACAATGGACAGAAACTTATCAAGGAGTGATTGAATCTAGAACTAAGAGGACATTTCCAGACAGGGAGAGCAATTAATCAGTGGTACAGCTTGCCTCCAGAAGTTGTGGGCGCTCCATCACTGGAGGTTTTCAAGAAAAGATTGAACATATATTTGTCCAGAATGGTATAAGATTTCCTGCTTGAACAGGGGATTGGATTAGAAGATCCCCAGGATCTCTTCTGTTATTCTGTATTCTGTAAATTGATTGAAGATGAGATTATATTCTACAACAATTTGGGCTAAGAAATCACTGATCCAGAATTAACCAAAGCAAATTTCATGATTCTCAATGTACTTGAAACCTAGTTCAGTTCCTTAATTACTGCCTATACTGACACTTTACAGAAGACAAGATATGCAAGTAGTCCTGAACTTACAACAATTGAGCCCAGAATTTCTGTTGCTAAGTGAGAAATTTGTTAAGTGGGTTTTGCCCCTTTTTACGACTTTTCTTGTCACATTTGTGAAGTGAATCACTAGAGTTGTTAAATTGTTAACACAGTTGTTAAGTGAATCTGGCTTCCCTGCTGACTTTGCTTGTCAGAAGGTCCCACTGCATAAGGAGTTAACTTATTCTTACAGCTAGAAGATCTCATGTGATAGGAATCCATGTATGAGAGTGCCTGACATTTCCAACAAAATATTCTTTCACTTGAGTTGCTCCTTTAAGTAAGAACCCAGATATAGATACCCACAAACGTAACTCCCTAACTTCAAAGACAGTCTCCTGTAATCTTTGCTTTCTAATTAACTCTTATTCTTTACCCATTAAACTAGTCCCCTGATAATAGGTCTGGAGCTGAATTCTCTCTCTTTCTCCCCTCCCTGCCTCCCTCTTTCTCTAATATATGTATATTTTGAAAAGTTTATTGCTGACACCCAACTATCTAAAGATAACTCAAGAACACTTATTTTGTCTTTTTTCAACCTTACCATAATTCTGAAAGGTAAATGACCCCCTTGATCAGCCCAGATAAATCCACTAATGAGACAAGAGGCAAGGAGTTCAAAATGGAGATCAAGGGGAGGCTAATGTCTCCATGCAGTAAAGCTATCGGTACCTTTGTTAATGTGTAACTCTAATAATGCTCAACTTAGCTATCAATAGATAAAGAAGCTGCTTTAATATGCTCACATACCATAAAAGAATCACCTCTGAGTATATAGACAGGAATAGAAAAATTGAAACCCATTCAGGTTCCTTTATCCCTAGCAATTCACCCTAGAGAAATGATTTTAGCCAAGATCAAGGGTACTGACTGCATTCTTTAGTGATTCTGGGATCAGAACAGCTCAGTTAATTACAAATTGATTGTAACCAGGTCTCTGGGTAAAGGGGTAGATCAGGAGGTAAAATAAGCCTGTGCTATGTGAAGCTTTTTCTCAACATAAGTTTCATCTGAAAGGTGCTGGAGGTATATATCTAAAATTCCAAATTCTTCATGAAGTTCAATTTTATATACTGATAGTCCTCAACTTATGACAATTGAGCCCAACATTTATGTTGCTAAGTGAGAAATTTATTAAGTGAGTTTTGTCCCACTTTAAGACTTTTTCTGCCACATTTGTTAAGTGAATTATTTCATTTATTAAGTAACATAGTTGTTAACTGAATCCAGCTTCCCCATTGACTTTGCTCACCAGACGTTCACAAAAGATGATCACATGAGACTGGGACACTGCAACCGTCATAAATATGAGCCAGTTGTCAAGCATCCGAATGTAAATCACATGACCATGGGGATGCTGCAATGCTCTTAAGTGTGAAAAAAGGCCATTTTCAGTGCCATTGTAACTTTGGATGGTCACTAAAGGAACTGTTGTAAATCGAGGACTACCTGTATAGTAATACATATCATTAGACATTGACTTTTTTCTCATGATGGATAATGGGAAGATAGAGCTTTTATGTTCCCAAATAATGCTACAAAATAAATACATAAAATGAGGTACTTTCAAGCTGCAAATTAGACACAAAATGGGACAAACTTTTCTTACCCAATCATAATATTAAATTATAATCTCAGTTCCTGAATGGATCTTGAAAATCCAAAGAAAAGGATTAGCAGTGCTAATTCAAATATTTTATTTTAGTGAAAAGCCTCCTTATTAATTCTTTAAATACGTTTATGGTTGCATGATTTTCTTTGCAAACACTTTTAGATCCCTGTCTCAAACAATTTTAAAATATTAAGAAAAAATGAACCTTTTTGACCCATTTCTTTGGATCTTCCCAAAACTAGTCAGGGACAGACTTACTGGTACATATTACGGAACTTAGAAATGTCCTGAAACTCTATCATCACAATTTCATTGCTCATATTAATTATTTAAAGCATCCCTTAGCTAGAAATGTCTGAATCTTTCAACATATATCCAACAGAAAGCAATACTGTGCCAATGAAACACTGTTTTCCCCAAAATAAGACATCCCCTGATAAGACCAATCGGGCTTTTGAGTGCATGGCAATAAGGCCAAGCACTTATTTCAGGGTTCAAAAAAATATAAGACAGGGTCTTATTTTTGGGGAAATGGTATATCTACATCTGCATAAACATTTCCCAGAAATTTTAGTTGTATGTGTACTCTGATTACCATCTAAGAATACACAGTCATTCACATCTAAATTACAGTAATATGGAATGCAATACTAAAACACATGCATAGAGTATTGTTGGGCAGTGATACTTCCAAAGCATTTCTTTTGCAGCATAAAATAACTGTGAAATCAAGGTAATCCTAAATTCATTATAAAAAACTCTCTAGTTGAATACATCTCTTGGTGATTATGTGGACATAACCACCTAGCCTTCTTGGGAGCAATGCAGAAGTTGCCTGTCATTACCTTCTTCTCAACCTGATGTACAGCATTAGATTATTTGATGGTTTGCCATCAAAACCTATTAACTGTCCTTCGCTTTTTAAGACCAGCCAAGGCCAGTTAGCTGCCGCCACCTACTATATGGCACAAATTCAAATGAAACAAACAAAATGTTAAAAAGTTGTGATGTTTATGTAGTTACTTACCAAGCACATCTAAATTATATTAAAGTAACCAAAGTATCTTTACAATCCCGAAGGCATGTCACAACTTTTGAGCATCCCTAATGTTTGGAAATTGAAAGTTGAAAAATTTGACATACGTTAAATTGGCACAAGTTCATTATACAGCATAATGTTCCTCAAAAGATTTTTGTCAAGTAAGTCTTTTGTTGATTGCAGCGGAGAATGAAATGCTTATCCTTCAGTAACACTGCCTTTTAAATCAACAGAACTTAAATTTAATGTTGGTGACACTTTATGTGTCTACTTTCATGAAAGTAGGAGCAGTGATCTGATCTAAAGGTAAAGGTAAGGTTTTCTCTTTACAGTTGAGTCCAACTCTACATGGCAGTGCCCAACTCTATTTCTTAGCCAAGGGAGCCAGCGTTCTCTAAAGACATTTCCATGGGCATATGGCCAGCATGACTATATGCCGAGATGCATGGAATGCTGTTACCTTCCCACTGAAGTGGTACCTATTTATCTACTCATATCTGCATGCTTTTGAACTGCTAGGTAAAGAGGAGCTGGGGCAAGTAAAGAATGTGTACCCTGTTGTGCGACTTGGATCTTGAACCCAGGCTGTTAGCTTTCAAGCTCAGTGTCTTTCACCACTGAGCCATCGCATCCCCAGACCTGATCTACAGTACTGCATTCAAATACTTTGCTCTACTTTTACCTAGGGTACACGGGTTATATCCTATAATTCTCTGTATAATCCTCTTTATCAACTCAGAAGAAAATCAAATTTGAACTCAATGGATCTTTGAGCTAAAAAGAGAATACAGGACTGCAGCCTTAACCTTCTCAAACTTTACATTCACTATTATTACCAACAATAGCCAATTTTAACCTTTTAAACCTACATTTCAATTTGCTTGCCTTTTCTCTATTTTTCTTCTCTGCTTTTCTTTCTGCTCTTTCCTTATTTATGTTTTTCACCTCTGTGTTCCTGTTATGAAATAACAATAAAAATGAGAAAAAAATAGTGGCATTAGTTAATTTGAGATTACTGTAAGAAACAGTGTGGATTACGTTGCTGTCCTACTTTTTTAGGTCAAATGTTGCTGTTGTTTTAAACAATATTAACTGCTCTGCCATATTTATTACAGTATTTCCAATGGAGTTACAAAATTATTTTTATAGAAGCTGTTTAGATATGCATGAAATATGATATAGAAATGAATTAGAAATAAAAGTATCTGAAATTTATAGATTTGTGAGGTATATTACAATTAAAACAGAACAATAAAACAAAGAATCACCTAAATCACTTTTGAAAAAAATAATTATAAGAGAATATAAGTTTATAGTGCAAATCTTTTTAAGACAAATGTCTCCACTCACACATATATTTAAAGCCAAAGGAATGTTGTCTTTTGTATCATTATGGAAAGGAAACTTTAAAATGTTTTAAAAGGCTACTGGTTACTCAAAACATCTCAAGTCAGCTCACTAGCATGCTGTGGTTAATAATTTAAGAAAGAGTTCTGTGTGTACGTGCATAGTTGTGTGTATATCTAGAATGCTTCTCTGTGTATGTCTACATGCATTGCAAAAGTTATCACCACCATCAGGGCTTTGATGGTATATGTTCCATACTGAAAAATGTAAAAATCCAAAATGAATGAATGAATGTAAGAATGAAATATAAGATCATTCAGTTTCTAAAGAGTTCATTAACTTACGGGGACCCTAAACCAATAGTGTAAAACCAAACCATGTTTATATGTAGGATTTGAATATATTTGGGTTTTTATTCTTAGCAGAACTGATACTAACCAAGCAAATATTTCTAAGAGCGTTCATTTCTATTGTAATCCATTATTTTGTGCAATATTAAAATGCAGGTTTCTCGTGGCATTCATATATCCTTTCATTACCTTTACTGCTACCTCCATCAACAGACAGAGAGCTAACAAGAACCAAACTAGAATATTATCTATGACAAAATAGAGTACTATTGTGAGATAATTACCCCAACTAAAGCATAGAAATTACACTACAATGCTGATATCACAATTCAAAGAAGGGAAAATTCAAAACTCAAATATAAAAACATTTATTGGTTATTTATAAATATTGAGAGCAATAAAATCATAAAATCAGTGAATGTTTGCAATTAAGAATTGCAAGATTTCCACAAGTATTTTATGAACATTCACAGTAGAGATTAAGAGCCAGAATGTAAATCTGCACAAAAGGGTTTTGCCCTTCCTTATCACTGTTTCCTTACCCCTTTTTAATCCAACAACATTAATATAATGACAATCTCAGAAAGTTAATTACATTTTCTGCTTTACATTGTAAGCCACCCAGTTATATTTTAAGCAACTCAGAGTCACTGTATCAGTGAGATGAGAGAGAGAGAGAGAGAGAGAGAGAGAGAGAGAGAGAGAAAGAAAGAAAGAAAGAAAGAAAGAAAGAAAGAAAGAAAGAAAGAAAGAAAGAAAGAAAGAAAGAAAGAAAGAGAAAGAAAGAAAGAAAGAAAGAAAGAATTGAGTTTTGCTGGAATGTTTTATTCTTTAACTACAGTCACTTAAAAATATTTACTGTGTTTTGAATTGCAGTTTTTCTTTCTAGTAAGTAGTATTATATATTTTATTAGTTACTGTGTGGAAGAAGTTGTTGAAAAAATTATCTGCATTTAGAAGTCTTTGAAAAGCATGCTGCCTTATCTTGAAAGATTGTAAAAGACTATCATGATGAAGAGAGAAGTAGTTTTTGATAGTATTTTTACAATAAAGATGTAGTCTATAAACTTAACCATGAACTGTATTTGAAATCAAAGTTTAAAGCAGAGATACACAAAAGGTGATTAGATGTAGCTGGACTCCACCATCCATGACCATTGGGCAATCTGACTAGAGGTAGGACTGATAGTTGAGTTCAATGACATTCAGGAGAGCTACACTCAATAGTGTAATTCATACACACCATTAACAAATTCAATAAAAGTGTGAAATGCTAACTTTTTTTCTACTGTACTGCTAACAGCATCTGCAGCAAATGACAATGATAGCAAAATTACGATGTGCACAAGGCAACATTATTTTGCCATTATTGTGGTTTGCTGTCATTGACTGGGAATTGCAAAGAGAGGGGTTTATTCCTTCTTTCTCAATTTCTGTAATTCCATCCTGACTTCATGTCTCTGGCTTTTCTATCCTTTATGAAACTGGCATTACAAAAAACAAGAACAAATGTAATAAAAGATTCACTTTGATGGCTGAAGTATTGACTAGTGCTGAAATACTTCCTCATATTGCTATTTGCTTCACATGACAAGCAATCTGAATTTAGATGGATAATTTCAGCAGAGAAAATAGTAGGAAAAGGAGCTTCAGGATCACAGTACAAAAAGGAATATCCAATCCAGTGGTGGATTGCTCCAGGTTCTGTCCTGTTCTATAGAACTGATAGTAAAACTGGTGGGAGACTCCAGCCACCCACCACGACATCATCATGGATTATCTGAGCAAGCGCGCATGTGGTCCCGTTGCGAACCGGTAGTAAAGATAAGAACCCACCCCTGATCTAATCTATGATGGGTATTTATTTTCTATGCTTTACCATATCACCTAATGCAACCATAAGGTGAAATGTTCCTTTTCAACAAAGGATTTTTACTGACTTTATTTTTAAAACAAGTTATGTGAGAGATGCTGCTTAATATACTCTACAAGTTTTAATTATGTGCCATTAGTTGGTATCAACTCTTAGTTTTACCATATTTTTCTCCATGACAATGGAGAAAATCAAACCATTCGGGTCTTCTAACAGTGCACTCATCACCACTATAACTGAAGCTGTCCACCTTGCTGCTAGTTGTCCTCTTCTTTACCTCCATCTTCTTCAGAAAACTAGATCTTGGCTTATCCTACTTGGCCAAAGTAGGATAATTTAAGCCCTGTCATATGTGTCATAAATGAGAATTATGGTTTGATATGTTTGATAATCCATTTATTTGTTTTCTTGGAGGTCTATGGTATTTTCTTAGATGCCTTCTCCAATGCCTCTAAAAGTTCCCGCAGAAATAATTAATTTGATGATAGTACCCCACTCTGTATCTCTACCCAAAGTTAAGCAGCTGTGAGGATCTCCTGTTTCTATGTCTTCAGCCTTTGAAGAAATGCCTGGGGTCAGACTGCTTTTCAGCCATAAAGAATTCTGTTGGTACGGAACCCCTCTGCTTCCATGGAAGGCTATCAGTCCTACAAGGTCTGGACCAGACTAAAAACCAAACAATGCCCTGTAGGTGAGAACTACTCTTATTATAATAGCTATAGTACAAAATCAGAATATGCTTGCCCGCTACCTCACTTAAGTGACCTAGAAATGGTCTTATCAGAGACAATCTTTCAAATTAGCTTCTGGGCCCAAGTTCAAGTACCTCCCCTTATTTAACTGTTGCCTTGACAGCAACTTTTTCTCCTATCCTTTAAAGTCCATTCCCTATGTTTTCTACAAAACTCCATCTACAGAGTCCTCATTTATTGACCACTTCTTCAGCAATCATTCTAAGTTACAACAATGCTGAATGAGGAAACTTAAAACCATTTCTCATAGTTGTTGCTGTCACTCCTATGTGGTCATGTGATTGCAACTTGAACATTCTCATAATTATGGTAGCTGCAGTCATGTGATCACCATTTGCAACCTTCACTGCCGCCTCCCAAAAAGTGAAGTCAATGGAGAAGGTAGCAGGAAGTCGCAAATAGCAATCACGTGACATCAGCCTAGCATCCATGCTTCCTGGACCTTGGGGTGCTGAAAACAGTAAGTCAAGTCCTTGTTTTCCCTTGAGCTATTTTATTGGGGTTACCCTTGAAGACAACTTGGAAGTTGCAACATAGAATATTGCTTGTTGAAGAGTGCTAGCCAGTTCAATAGCAACTTTCCAAGCCTAGTTCAGGATGCTGATAATTACCAATAAAGCTTTATATATCTTTGCTCTTTGTTAACTTCTCTATGTAGAATCTTCCTGCTTTACCAAATCTAGCTGGGAGAAAATTTTTGTGATACACATCCTGTGGGAAATCTGTGAATTTACATCCCATAGAAAGACCTTTTCTGGTGGCAGTCTCTCTCTGTGATACAGCATGAACCTTGAAGTCAGGTTGGTCCCCACCTTGCTATCTTTAAAATTGAAGTTTAAAATTTAAAATTACTTAATATTCTATCTGTAACACTGATGCATAATCTACACAAGATGCGGTATGTTTGTTGTATTATTCCAGATACTCAAGCTAAATTAAATCAATGGCTCTTGAGCTAGTAGCCTGTGTTTTACATGTTTACCAGTAACTTTAACCAACTGATTTCAAACCCTAACCTAAATACAAAGTTACAATAAATTGTATTAAATCTGATACAAGATTATTAAAGGATGCATGTTTTAATGTTATCTGGCTATCTAAATAATATTAAAAATTAATTCCTTAAAGGTCCTCCTGGTTAGAAATTACAATACCCATCCATTATTTTTCTAGCAGCATCTTAACATGTTATTTTTCTATAACATTACTAAGCTATTTATACTCGGAGCTAAGCAAAAACTTAATTTTCAAAAAATTATATTATGATTACTATTTACATAATTAAGATGTTCATATTTGTAGGGCAGATGATAATTTCCTACTATAGCAGCAGCAAGATACTAATTATTGATCCATTTAGGCTGATAATGTGGTCAAAGCAATTCATAATTTTCATTTATCTTTTATCATAATTATCCTAAAGATTTTTATTTATTACAAAAGTTGTCCCTTTGATTACATATACCTGTACCAGTCATTTATGTAAATGACTTATGCTTTACCTGTACTGTACTAACTGAAATCAAATTAATTTTTATCAATATTTTTTAATATTTTTAGCTCAGTGGAGTTTTTGCAATGATGGTTTTACCTAATTGAGTAATGAAACATCTGCAAGAAAACAACTAAGCTTAGAGAGCAACAATGACCCTAAATTAATTTGTATCAGCAGTTATTTCAATTTGGCATTACTTCAAATTAGCATTAAAATTTTCAATCACTGACACAGGCATACATGATTTACATAATTTGAATTTCCCACATATTTAAAGACATTTTCTCTTCAGGCTATTATACCCTAATTACAAGACAATTCCACCTTTTTTCAAAATACAAAATACAGATAATCCTTGACTTGTAACTATTTGTTTAGCGATTGTTCAAAGTTACAATGGCACTGAAAAAAATGACTTATGACAGTTTTTCACTTATGACTGTTACAGCATCCCCATGCTGTAACAGTCGTAAATGACTCTTCAGTGGCTGCATGATCAAATTTGAATGCTTGGCAACTGGCATATATTTATGATGGTTGCAATGTCCCGAGGTCAGGTTGCACTTCGATCAGCTTGATCCTTTTGCAATCTTCTGACAAGCAAAGTCAATGGGGAAGCCAGATACACTTAACAACTATGTTACTAATTTAACAACTGCTGTGATTCACTTAACAACTGTGACAAGGAAGGTCATAAAATGGGACAAAATTCACTTATCTATTGTCTTGCTTAGCAATGGAAATTTTGGGCTCAATTGTGGTCATAGAGGACTACCTACTGTATATTGACAAAACAGTAACTACACTAAAAAAATCCACACACAATAAAACAAGAGTTGAAAAACTGAAAAAATGCAATTTTAAAATGCTAATCACACACACACACACACACACACATATACACCTTTTATATTACAGTTATCAGTAATCACTGGTTTGTTAATATTACAGACTATTATATTATTCTATTGTATTATAATTTATTACAAAATCTCTTCCAAAGTAGTACTTTCATCCATATTGCCTTTTTGAAAACAGACAGATCATAGATTTTCAAAATATATTCCTTAACATTGGGAATAATATAACTTTTCCAATTTCTTAATATAATATTTGAGCCATTTCCTCTATACTCAATAAACCATAATTTCTGACAAAGCCAAATTTCAAAATGTGGGACATAATTCAATATTATATTAATATATTTAACATTTAAAGATCTCCCCATAACATTATATAAAATTAGAGCACAATTTCCAAAATGAAACCTCGATATTTTTTTTTACCTCCATCATTACAAAAACATTCTTTGGGGAGTCCAATACTCCCTAAATACATTTTTTGATAAATCAACCATAATGTCAAAAACTAATGATACTATTTTAATGTTTTAAGGACATGAAACCACTGATGAGCATTATCGAAGATTCTATATATTTAATCCATATTTGGAATAACCCAGAAGCATTCATTTTAAAAATATTGTTAAACTTTCAATAGAGAGATATTAAGTGTTTTGAAATAAATTGTATATGTGTAACTTTTTAAAGGCTATTATGTACTATATATCTATTTCTCTATATATTAAAAACATTTTCTTCTGTAGTTTGTTTTCTAATATGGTATGTTACTTTACAGGGTGTTTAAGAAATAAAAAGATCAGTCGCATTAAAGAAAAACAATTTCCTTGGTTGTAATCTAGAAGATAGAAAACAAAACTCAAGATATGTTTTATAATCATATTAGGTTTAATTTAGTTAGAGGTAATTCAGTTACTATTTCTGTCTTAATATAATTCTATTGTGTTTTTATTTTATGCAAAATCTAAAACAGTTTTGTTTTCTTTGTTACTGTTACGTAATAAAACAAAGTCTACAAATAATTTGATCTAGTTTTGATAAATTTAAGATGGTATCAAGTCTTTCATTTAAAATTCTTTCCAGGTTAAAAAAAAAAAGACTCTGAAGTTAACCATTCAGATAACAAAAGTGTGAGCCTCCCATTAATTATTAGTCTTGCAGGCTCTTAGTAAACAATCTAACAAGTTGAAAGAGCAATGCCCAAAATGCGTTACCATGGATTAATATATCCAGTCTGAAACTTAGATAACTAAATCTTATAAATATAAAGATGCGAAAGATGTTATGTAATGATTTCATTACATAAATTAATACACTCCTCATTCTTGTTGTATTAGACATGTGATCATCCGCATGTTAAATGCTACAAAAGAGGTAATCTCCTCCATGCAGTTTCCTTATCAACCCTCATTGAAACAGCCCGTAAATAATTTGGGAATTCTCAGAGCAACAACACAGCAGCACTGCAGAGGGAAAGTAAGATTTCTTCCATCAGATCCTTCCAGTGTGTAACATTGCATGTCATCCAGAGCCTGTAAGATAAAGTATCCTACCCAGATCACTAATGATTCAAAACATATTTTGATTTGCGCTAACTTGTTATATGATCAGACCACAAAGAAGGCTGAAGACAGTAAATTATCCAGGGATCGTTTTATCACATAACTTCTAGAGTAGCGGGGAGCTATAGGGAAACAATCATTTTGGCTGTGGAGCTATTCATTAAACCTTGCGCAAGGCAGCCACTACATACTTCATGAAAGGAAGTACATTTTTGTGACAGATGAATACTTGCGTGAACGAAACAAACAAAACCCCTGGCCTCCACTCCAGGCTGCATGGAGAATATATATTTTCCTGAATGTAAATTTCATTAAGCTGAAGGGGCAGCTACTTCTGAAGATATTCCCAAGTCCTCTTGCTTTCAATGGGAAAGGACATGTCTAAACTTCATTCTCTGAAACCAAGGGAACTTGAAAATTTTGATTTTTGGGGCTCATTACAGCGCCAGCCACAAAACATACAACAAAACCTTCCAGCACAGTTTACAACCACACATTTCAAGTGTCCTTTTTTCGATTCCGATCCAACTGAAGTCGTCATTGCCATCATCATTAAATTTATATGCCGCCTGACTCCTAAGGGACAATGGATTTAGATGTACCGCACACTTAGGCTTACGTTTTCAGCATGGTGTGTTATTCCATCTTGTACTCGTCTCTCTTTACAAACCAACCTCACCTGAATACATATAAGCAATGCTTGCCCAGAGTCCGCAGTATTAACTGGGACACTAACATCCTCTTCAGTACCTGTTTTCCTTGCTACCTTCTGGGAGAACAGAACATCCAGATTCAGTGTCTGAAGCAAAACATCCAGATTCAGTCAGTTTTGTTCCCTATAGTATCAACCTTTGTGAACTATACATTTATATGTGTGTGTGTGTCTGTGTGATTTTATATATATATAAAATCACTGTCCATCTTGAATAGTACTGCACACACACATATATAACTATATACTTGCTATATACATATACATACATGTGTTTGTGTATATGTATATATATGTGTGTGTGTATATATACACACACACACACTTGCTATATACATACATATATACCTACACCCATATATGTGTGTGTATGTATGTATGTATGTATGTATGTATGTATGTATATTTGTATGGGAACAAAATTTCATTTTAATGTGTGCCAGTGTGCCCACAGTACAAAATGACAATAAAAGATATCTATTCTCTATTATGGGCCAAAGGCCAAGCGTCCTGCCAGTGCGAGGGCGACGGGTGTCCTGGTATGGGTGACCCAGCCTGCAGCTCTGCAGGAAAGTGGAAATGCCCCAACTTCAAAGGCCGCTTAGCCGCCAATCCTCAAAGCTGAGAACAAGGAGGCTCGCTGGGCGCCCCGCCGCAACGCAGCCCCTCCGCCTATCAACATAACAAAGCAGCACGCTTGCAAATTTGCCCCGGGTTTGACTGAGGCGTTGGCAGGGCCTTTCATGAAGCAGGTCGCCGGCCTGCCGCCTTTGAACTGGGCACCGGTTGCGGGGGTTTTTGTCACCCCAGAATGTTCATTTGCGTTCGCCTGGGGAGAGACTTCCACTTTCCCACCGCGTCACCCCGGGGTTCCCTTAAAACTCCTTTCTCGCCCTGGGTTCAAGAGTTCAGCGCGGCAGCAAAATTAGAGGCTGGTTTCGGCGTTGGAAAGATCCAACGCTCCCGAGAAAGAAGTTGGGGAAGGGAAGGAGGCGATTGCCTGAATTGGGGGAGGGGAAAAAAGCAACAAGGCACACCGGGTTTGGCGGGAAAGTTGCTTCGCGCCCTTTTCTGCTCAGAGACGCGAGGAACGTACCGCCTAAATGCAGATAAATTACTTGTCTTCAGAAAATGCAGGGGAGCTCATTTACAACCAGTCGGTTTGGGCATTTTAAAATATCGAATCCCGTTTGAAAAAACATAAAAAGGTGCAATGAACAGCAAGTCGGTTCTGCAACATTCAGAACTAATTTTAGTTCAATATGCATCAATCAGCAATCTCTTAACATTTACTGTAGTGGCGTTGAGAGAAGCAAACTGTTTGAATGTAGACTTGTTTTACAAGACAATAATAAATAAAACGACAGACACACAAATTAAATGGCTGCATTATTTTTCTCCATGCAGTTATAAATCCCAGCTTTATAACCCAAAGTTACAATAAAAAGCAAGCTAAAAGCTACGTGAGGTATCTATTAGCATGCATATAGATATCTCTGCGAAGAATCCTATTTTATATTCATAGGGTGGGTTTTTAAAGATCAAGGTAGGAAATCAGTTCATATGTGAAAGAAAACCTTTTACAAATTTAACCTCTTTATTAAAAAATAACTCAGCTGAGATGAATGGAGTTTGTTCTCACAAATAAGGGTCATTAAATCACACACACACACACACACTTGCTGTTACTTCTGTCCCATAAAACTTAAGGTGCCATGTATTCATTAGTTGAACCTATTTACTGTGCCATTAAACTTTCACTTAAAAATGGGGGGGGGGGGGTTCGCACTGAGAAGCAACTTATATATTCACCAAAAAGTACTCAACACTTTCTTATAGTACAGGAACATCACTATCTCATACACACTGATACAAAGATGCCATTATTCTGTATTCACAATAGTTTTGTTTTGTTTTTAGATTAGAGAACAACCACCAGTATAAATTGAAAGGCGGGAATATAACCATCTGAGAAGACTAGAGAAAGTAAGAATGCAACTAATAGGTAGTAAGTATTCTTGTGCAGATGCTTAGACATGAGCAAATACACAAGAACATTTCCATAGAAATGTTAATCAGAAAACAGAAATTACTGCCTTTTCAAATACTGAATTCTACCTGAATTCTTAATGGAAAAAGAAGTGGTAGATTACATATTTTCATGCTGTATACAGTATGCACCTTTTTACTTGTGACTGCTGTACAGGAATCCACTTTATACTAAATGATGGGGAGGGAGGATTTTTGAGAAGACTAACAATTGCCCAAAGGACGTTCTTGGTTCACTAAAAGCTTCAAAGACTGTACAGGAAGAGGAACAATCTACTAGTGGAATAATACTGCTGAACACTAGTATTAAAGAATAAAGCTAGTATTGACACATATATCAATATACACCTTATCCAAGATATGTAGTGTCTCCATCATACTGAAAGGAGTGCAACAAACAAAACTGCTAGAATGAAATTAATTGAAAACAGTAGAATTTGATAACAGTAGCCGTACAGAATAAAAACATCAAGTGTGCGCTGCCATCAAATGTCGAAACCAATGAAAGATAGCTGTACTTTGATAAACAAAAAAAATGAAGCAGGCAGTTATGTACAGTAACCTTTCAGATGTTCCCATAACTTAACAAAAAGGCAAATTATTTTTATCTTTTCCTGGCTGATTTGCTAAATCACACCCACATGCAGACAATTCCCAAAACTTTCTTTACCAGAGCCTTCACAATATTTGATTTTTTTCCCTGTGTCGGATTATCATTCTCTGTAGAAAGTTTCAGTAAACTAGACTGAGGAAAAAATGCAGTTTACAACAGCTTTACTTGATGAGAGAAAAATTAACTTGTGACTCAGTGTCAGAATCTGGGTGACGTGTTTGACAATGATATTGGGAAAGACTTAAAAGGTAGTTCTTGGAAAGTTCTAGTCATTCCTTTCAATGTAAATTAGGCAAATATACAGACACATACATACACAAAGAGAAGCCCATTAGATTTATTTTTATATATTACTCTTATCCTATTTCCTTGAAATTCTCCTTTGAATGTAGTTCTGTAGCTGTACCCTATACTGTTATACTATAACCCCTACATTATGATTCCAGTTTTGACAAAATATGTGAACAATTGTGAAAACTTACATTATACTGACTATATAAGGTTGATTTGATCCAAATTCTATCTTGATGTGATCATCAACTGGGAGGCCGCAGCCAATCACAATATGGGAAGATATCTGGTCCATTATTGCCCAGTCAAGCTGACTAGAATACGGCTATCTATTCCTAAAAATCAAAGCTATTCTGACCAGCAACCAGCTTTCCTATCGGTTCTATCGTTTTAGCGGACTGAACCAGGAACTCTTTGCTTGAGAAACAGAAGAGCCGTTCCAAGTCATGGATTCATCAATCGAAGAATATCCATGTATAACTCCAGGCATCACATGTGACAAATTGTTTATAACTAGCAAACATTGCACAAGTGGAATTTCCTTCTGTGTAAGAAAGCCACCTCCGAACCTCCTGGATCTGTAGCCAATTCTTGCAAGTATCCCTCCCTTTTCGTGTTAAAATGTAGTTTGACCACAAATTCTTGTGTCTACAAGTTGATGGGGAAAGATAATGAAGAGTAAACCTTATAAAGTGGCCAGCTCAACCCTGCAGAAACGCGAAGGAAAAAGTCGTCGGACCGTAGAGACTGCTCGTCCTCCCGGCCTAAAAGAGACCCTTCCCCGAAGCCAGAGACGGAGGAGAGAAAGAGAGACAAGTTCCTTACCACTGTTGCTGCTAGTGGGAACGTGGCGCCTCATCCACTCATAAGGCGTGCGCCTTTGCGCGTTTGGGGAGAGCTGGGGGACTGGGGCGCTCATGGGCGGAGGCAGCAGTCCAGAGCCGGGTGGCGGAATTGGATTGAAATCCGAGGGGCTGTATCCTAGTTGCCCCGGGCTGGCGACAGAAGGGGCTCCTGCGCCGTAGGAGTGCCAGTCCTCTTTAGTAGGCGGGTACGGAGGACCCCAGGTACCCGCGGGCTGCCCCTGATGAGGATCGCTGTTAATTCCGGGCATGTGGTGGTAGCTGGCAAAATCCGAGTATTGAGGGGGCACGGGCACATAATTTGGGGGGCTGAGGTTCAGGCCCGGGTGCCTGACCGGGTTGGGGTACATGTTGGTGTCCTTATCCAACAGATAACCCACATACATCATCCCCAAGTAGCTCAGCGTGCATAATGTGCCCGGCGCCTCAGCAGCGTCTTCCCTGGCTTGCCTTTGCAGAGAACTCCCAGCCTCTTCCTGATTAACAGTTCACCTGAACTACTTGCTCAGGTTTTTTTTTTTTTCCTTCCCTTCCCAACTTTGCAAAGGCACCTCCCTGAGGAAAAGCCTTTTTTTTATTATTATTGGGCCAACCTCTCGGAGCATTTGCATTGAAAGGCAGGTTTGCATTTCAAAGTCCCGGAATCAAAGTGGAAGCCACTGGGGCGAATTCAAATGGCACTAAGCAGATAGAAGGGACGGGGGTGGGGGCTGAAGGTCCTTATAAGGACTGCGCTTACAGGGCAAGGAAAACCTGAGAAATTCCCAGAGGATGCAAAGAATTCCAGGTACAAAAGGACTCATTAGGGAAATGACCCAGGAAGAAAAGAATGTCAGTTGATGTTTCAGTTTTCCCAGACTTCGGGCATGCATCGAGACTGCACCACACAGTTACAGTTACAGGAGACCCCTCTGTAACAAATTTCAACAATCTGATATAAAAAAATTAAACAACTCATTTTGTAAGAGGGAAAGTCCCTTAATTAGGCCACCATATTATCTTATATTAGCATTTCAGGCTCATTCTCCCTGCAAAACTAATATGTAAGCCCTCTTGCTTGATATGCCCAATGGGGTACATGTTAAGATGAGCTAGAGGTGGCCTTGAGCATTTCCACAATGCCTTGGGCATTTCCTGGTGCCCAAGATATGCCCCAGAACAATACTCCCAGCACAACCAGCCAATATCTTTGTAGTAGTTAGAAATTATTGCTGGATGTCTCCAGACTAAAACACTTTGAGGAATATGTCAGCCTTGATCAAGCACCCCAAAAAAATTGGGCTAAATATGTAGGAACTTTCTAAATATTAACATAAATAATCTATCATAGGAATATCATTTTCTGTACTTCTTTATTTAAAGAGTATAAGAGCCAGAAACCATTTTTCCACTTTGAGCAAAACTAGATTTTTCTTAATCAGTGGATTTTGACGCAAGCAAGTCTGAAATAATTGTTTTGTAAGGTTTAATTAAAATTGTTGTTTTTCTTTGCAAAAGAAAAAAAAAGCCATATAAGACAGGGAAATAGATATTAGCCTGGTATTCCACACATACCTTCCTCCTCTCCTCTCCCCTGCCCCCCAAATCCCTTAAATATACTTCAGTGTATATTAAGAAAGTTTTTATGCTAAGAAAGGTAAATTATAAAAATTCCAGACCTTCACTGGGATTGATAGAGGGAATTTTCTTAACTGAAGTTTCAGAAGATAAGAAAAAATCACTTGAAAATTTTTTTTTAAGTTTCTTTCATAATAAACTGGGAGTGATTTCATTTATACCCTTTGGCAGAAACCCTAATGGGTATAGATAAAAAAGAATGCCTAGCCAGGCTGTTTTTCCTGCCCCAGCTTCAGAATCTGAAGGTGCCTCTAGCCTCCAACTATGTGGTTAGTTAATTTAGGATACCCAGCCTGGAATAGCTAATTAAAACATGGAAATACCAACATCAAAGGAAGCTTTGTATCACTTTATTTTTAATATTTTATATTATTAAAAGCTGCCCTAAAAATGAGAGATATATATGAGATATATATGAGATCCATCTTTGCGGAAGGCCCACGAAATGTGATGCTAGCTGCTGCGTGGTCCAAGTAATTGCATTTGGGGGCAGGATAATCCTTTAAAGAAAGCCCTGGTGAGTGATATACATTCGGACTGGAAGGATCCCTTCACCCCCAAGCCTACGAAATTTATGGGGCTTGCGGGCGTATACGGTGCAAAGGTAAGGGTGCTAGATATTGAGGCACCTGGTTTTTTGGTGGTGGTTGTGTTTTTGCCAGTCCAGGAAGAACTGGGGTTCCCGGACTCCCTTTTTTCCCGAAGCCCACGCCCAACCACGGCCAGCCGTCCCTTTTATCCTTTTGATGCCCGTTCACACCTCTCCGTTGCACAAAGCGGATGGTCCTAGGACGAGGGGGCAAGCCCTTTTCCGCAAGAAGGGGAATCCTAACAACCTGCAACTTGCAAAAGGGGGCTTCTATTTCTTTTCTTAAATTGGGGAGGGGGAGGCAGAAGCGGGAAAAGGCAGCCCTTCCATTCCTGCGGCTGTGCAACCTTACACTGTGAATAATAAAGCAGGAGTAAGTTAGCACTACTTCGGAGTAGGTTAGCGCTGTTTCTACTGACTCTCTTTGGAAATCATGCGGCTTACTACGGACAACATTTCCCAGCGTTTTTCCAACCTGTGGTTGCTCTTATCATACCGAGAACCCAATCCACAAGGTTCTGTGCTGCCTCTTGAAAGAAACCTCAAGCCACAATTTTTCGTATCGCCCAGTTCACGGAATGATTAATCAACGGAGCTCGGTTTTTCCTGTCCCGTCCCCCCCAGAACATAATTCATTTGTTAGACCTACTGCTTAGAAGGGGACGGCGAGATGACAGAACTGATGATTAACAAGGACGTGTCCCCGACGCCAAGGAATACGTCTGACAACCAGTTGCAGTGTATTTTACCACACTTCTACCCCATTTAGCCATATTCTGGGAAAGATATTCTGGGAATATTTCAGGATTGTAGCTTCAATTACATGTCTCCACATTTTGAGACTCTTTTCATTAAAAGTGTTTGTGGGGGAAGGCGCGGGTGTCCTTCTGTGGTTAGAAAGAAATACGGATAGAATTAAACGGGGGAGGAATAATCGTGGTAGCAAGTTACAATGTGAGGTATAAAAGCAATTTTAATATTTATTTATTTATTTATTTAATTTATTTTATTTATTTATTTATTTATTTATTTATTTATTTATTTATTTATTTTTTATTTATTTATTGAATTTATATCCCGCCCTTCTCCCCGAAGGGACTCAGGGGGACTCAATAACACTTTCCACTCAAGGACCTGGGCTCCTTTGAGAGACAGGCAAATATTCCTCTTTTGGAACAAGCAAACGTTGCAGGAAAACATCAAGAGAATGAGCACAAAGTTAGGGAAAATAATACTCTTATAAATTTTGGAAAATATTCTTATACATTCCATTATAAGAAAGGAAATGAAAACAAACCCCAAATATTCATGTATTTCTAAATGAAAATTTAAGAAATATTTTAATTACTAGACCCTGGTTGGTGATTGGTTTTTAAAAAACCTTTTATTTCCTATAGTAGAATATTATTTATTAAAGTAAACCAGATATTAAAAGCATTAGGTTTATAGCTGTCATTATTTTATGTAACTCTACTACAGCTATATATACATTATCAAATTTATAGGCCACCTGATGCCATTGTGACTCTGGGCACCATACACTATTAAACGATTTATGGAAAAACAATGTAAAACAAAATTAAAATTCAGAGAATATGAATGCAGTCTTAACAAACCAATTCTCAAGCAACTTATTCAAAATAAAGAGAACTATGAATGTTTACATGGATTTTATTAAGAATATGACATATTTAAATTAATCTGTTTATTATGCCATCATTTAGAATCTGCATATGCAGATATGATATTGGGAAGAGTGCTCTGATTTATGTAGGAATGAGGACCTGTATATTAGCAGATGGAAAACAAGCAATGCAAGAAATATTTTGAACAGAATGTCTTTGCTATGAATCTCAGCTCCTTTATTATTTATGAATTCAAAATGTATCACAAATATGCTGACCATTTTAATGAAGGTTGATAAGGAAACATTTAATCCTCCTCCTTTTTCTGTGCTACTGTATAACACTGAATTTGAAAACCAAAGCAAGACTCAAATTTTTCTACTAACCACTTTGGTAGAAAGTCATTGATAACAGCAAGAGGAAATCATTCATAACTCAGAGACCCAATAGAATGCAGCACCAAAAACCACCAACAGTAAATCACAAAACATTATAGTAACAGATCACAACACACAGCAATGGAACCTGAAATCTTTATCTTGTAGCATGGGAACAGGTAGTCCTTGACTTACAACCTCAATTGAGTCCAAAATTTGCCTTGCTAAGCAAGGCCGTTGTTAATTGAATTTTCCCCCATTTTATAACCTTTTCGCCAGAGAGTTGTTTTCCCATTGACTTTGCTCGTCAGAAGTCAGCTGGGAAGGTTATCAATGGTGATCATATGACTCTGGAACACCACAATTGTGATAAACCTACCCTGTTTCCCCTAAAATAAGACATCCCCTGATAATAAGCCCAATCGGGCTTTTGAGCACATGCACTAAAATACCCCCCCCCCAAAAAAAATAAGCCCTCCCCAAAAATATTTAATCGCATGTGCAGCCAGTCCCCACCATTTCCTCTGGTTAGGGTTAGGGAGACAGAGCTGGAAATCAGGTAAGACGGCAAGAGGAGCCCCGTCTTGTTCTACGCATCCCAAAATATTAAGACCTTCCCCGAAAATAAGGTCAAACGCTTATTTTGGGGTTCAAAAAATATAAGACAGGGTCTTATTTTCGGGGAAACACAGTATGCCAGTTGCCAAGTGCCTGAATTTTGATCATATGACCATGAGGATGCTGCAAGGTTGTAAGTGTAAAACATGTCATAAGTCGCTTTTTTCAGGGCAGTTATAATTTCAGTCACTAAACAAATGGTTATAAGTCGAGGACTATCTGTGTCACAAATAGCCTACAACAAAATCAGACGCTGAATTAGAAAGCTGGCAAAAACTAATAAATTCTGTCTAATAACATATAATTTCCCATTTTTTTGTGGATTAACTAGGACGAGAGATTTTACAGTCCTCTTTTCCTTAATAACGTTCCACATCTTCCCAAATATCTCTGTAAATCGGGACCTTCCCTGAATTATCTTAGATCTTATACGGCAGATGTTATACTGGAGAAGAAAAGAAATATTCAGATTTTAAACACGAATTTCCATTACGGGAGTACACATAACAAGCAGGGAAAAGCACATTTAAAATGTCAGTTCAGTGCACTGCAGCCATCAGCCACAATAAAAGGAAATTCACGGATGTTAAGTTGGGAATCATATTACAGTAATTCATAAGGAGCATATACGGAATTTAGTTTAATAGGTAGTCTTGGCTTTTAGTTTTAATTGGCTTTAGAAATATTGTTACAATTATTGGTTAAAGACTGGTGTAAAATTGTAACAGTTCCTTAAGACAGTCAGATAGGATCTGCTGCATTGCCCAGCAATTCCGGTAATATTCAACGACCACGGGTTTCCTACTCCTGCAATAATAGTAAAACAGCACAAAAGTATTAATTCACTTGAAATACACTCACATTGATTCTTTCACAATGGTATCTCTTTGCAATATACTTAACTTTCTCCCTCTTTTTAAATAATTTTTTTAATATTTTTTAATATTTTAATATTCAAAGTTTAATTTGTTTTAAATTGATTGGAGTTTTTTAATCTGTCTGGGCCAAACAATTTAATTTGATTTTATTTCTGCTTTTTAAATTTTGTATGTATATATTTTATTGTTGGCTGTTCACTGCCCTGAGTCCTTCGGGAGTAGGGCAGTATATAAATCAAATAAAAGTAAAGTAAAGTAAAGTAAAGTAAAGATCAACTATCTAAGCACAAGAAATCAGAATATAGATAAAAAAACTGGTAAGCTTCAATAATTAACTTGCATCCAATGAGCATTTCAGGTGTCCTTAGTATAAGATCACAGCATTCTGCCCCATGGCTGTTTTTATTGGGAACAAAATACAATCAGAGCCATGTTCAAGTTGTCATTACAAACCACATGACCTTCTGGCTATCCTAACTTAACATTGCCTATATCTTCCCACTTAACTACTCCATGCATAACATCCACAATGCTTAATACTCACAATGCATTTGCTGTCTTGCAGTGCTACTACTATTTCCATCATCAATAAATCCTATTAAACAGATACAAAATATCAGCTTGTTATTAATAATATTGTAAAGCTTATTAATATTATTAATGTTAATAATATTGTAATTATGTCTGTTTTAATAATGTAATTTATTATTTTTCAGTAAGCTGTCTAGAGTCACTTTAGTGTAAGACAGGCAGTTATATAAATATGAATGAATGAATGATTGAATGAATGAATGAATGTTTTGGCAATAGAGTGAAGGTGGAACCAAGTAGATTAATTACTGGGGACTGTTGTTAGAGCATCAGGACTTGTTTTTCTCTAGATGCTGGTTTGTGGTTTTTTTGGTATATTTTTTATTGTTGTTATGATCCACCCAAGATTATGATATATAAAATGGATGGCCATGCAAGTCTTTTAAATAAATAAACACACAAACTCCTATTCCCAGAATAGAAATAAATAGTCTGGTCTTGGTTAGTGTAGCTTTAATTTACTAAGTACCAAAAAGAATTATTATTCTGATCTACATTTTTAAAATTCATAAACAAAGTCAGAAAATAACTAATAGTCAACAGATCCAGAAAACCATACCTCCTGTTAAAATATCCACGAAACAAGATTTAAGAAAATATAAACATAGCATGCACAATTTACTGTAGGAATTGCCTGTCTATATGTAGCATATAAAGAACATTCCAAACATTTACCATTTCCACATAAAATGTGGTAATCTCTCTGTTCTAATTAAATCTCCCCATTCACAATCCAGTGGAAAAATTTAGAGAAGGTGAGGTATCAGCAAAATTCAGATCTTTTCTGCGTTTGGGAATTAACCCATTTTGTTCTTGGGATTATGAAAGTGAAAATACGGTAGTAGCTAATTTTCAGCAAGCATGAAAATAGTATACAAAAACTATGAATGACCTATTGTTACTCTGATAGCAAAACAAAAAATATAGTTCTAATGTAAAGTCAACATTTCTAAAGAAAAAAGAATCCACAATAAAATTCTGGACACCAGGCCTCAAATAGTTCTAAAATAATCTCACTGATAGAGCTAATTATAATGATGCATTTGCATTTATTTCCTTATCTTCTGCATCCAGGATACTATCCTATCATTTTTTCAAAGATCACCTGGGACTACTATGACTCCATCTTCTAAATGTACACCCACCATTTCCTGTAGTGTGTCAAGTGAAGTCACTTTTATTCTACCAGCCCTACAATATGATTTCATATTTCATATTTAATTTTCTTATATGTTGTACAAACAAATGCAAGCCAAAAATTATATTAAATATGTAGCAGCTTGGTATCATTTATACCAGAATGTAGCTCTGGACACCAAGTTTAGGAAGCAGCAGAATTTTGGGAAAGGACTATCATTATTTGAGATAGCCATTGATAATTGTCCTGTATGGTCTATTCACAAGGAGACAAGTTTTTCTTACCAGAATGTCCTTAACCTTAGATAGTTTGAGATAAATGCTATTCAACACATGAAGAGTTGCTAAATTGTAAGGAGGACAAACTATTTATATAAAATACATGATACTAAGTCCCAGAATCTTATGACATTTTGGTTATTGTATTCCAAAGAAGAAATGAAACAGTTAAGATTTGGAATTTCTTATACAATTGTCAGACACATACTTAGGGACTGCCCTTCTAAGTCTATGTGAGCTTTCTTTATGATGAAAGTTTACTTTGGTCTGAAGGATTAGATGGGACAAGAGAAATCAACTGAACTGACAATAGAATCATAAAGATCCACTGATAAGGTTTCCTTTTGGTCTCTTTTACAACTTAAGAATTATGTTTGGAAGAGTGAATTCATGAAAAAGACATCTACCTTTCTGGTTCTACAAGAAATATTTGCACGCTTACGATATATACAAAGAAAATGCCACTCAACTAACATTGATGATTTTATAACTTTTTCTTCACTGCTGGATGATGCAAGCCCAATAAAAGTAGCCCTACATCAAATTTTACTTTCTTATTGTAGGAAAAAGCTAATAAATGTCATGCATATATTGCCTGAAAATAAAAGAGGGTGTTATATTAGGGAATGTAATTACAGGTCCTTTGTCTATTTCCAAAGAGCATTACTGTATTTCTTGCCCTTTGTAACTTTTCGTGCCATGGAGATATATAAACCTAAATAGGGCTAGAACCAAAAAAATGCTATAGCAGAGCAGGGTCCAGTGCAGGAAATCTGAATTCCAGGAAGACCTTTGGGCAACTCACTCTCTCTCTTTCTTCACAGGGTTATTGTGGGAAAAACAGGAGGAGGAAGATGTGTTGCATATGTTCACCACCTTGAGTTTTTTGTAAAAATAATGGTGGAATACAAATGAAATAATAACTGAATAAGTAAACTAACTACATAAATACATTGTGAGATACATTGATGGGTTGGTATATATGTTTATGTATCAAGGACCTTCTGCTACAAAGAGAAAGGAATAAAATATAACAAACAATAAAAATACCTTTCTCCAATTAGATGTGTATTCTAGCCAACATGGAATTGCTAGATTTGAAAAATGCATATTCAGGAAATGCTTTCAGAAGGTCATGCGTGCATGTGATTTTATGGGGAAGGGTCAATGAGAAAAGAGGGCTATGGTTAAGTATTTGAAATTAAACTATCATAGGATTCACCTGTGATGAAAGTGTGTGCATGGGTGAAATTAAAATTTTGCTTCTGGGGTATCTGAAAGGTTTTTTTAAAAGTTCTACAAAGCTCCCAGGTATTAGCCGTAGATCTCCTTTCTGTATTCAGGTATTTTGCACAAACTCACCCAGTAATTTAATGTAGTGGGCCATTCTGTAAATTCAAAATTTGTTTATTTCTCCACACATCATTTTTCTAAACCCATCCAACGTGTGTGTGTGTGTGTGTGTGTGTGTGTCACCATTGCTCCAAGTTGTGCATCAGGAAGGAAGCATGAAATCACTTGTTTTAATGCCAGGTCTATTATCAAGCACTCCCCTTGGTAAGCCTCAGATGTAATTAACAGAAGCCACTGTTATCATTTTGCTGCTTCTCCTGGGATCTTTTAAAAACCCCAACACTCTGAATAAGTTGGACCTTCCGTCATGTGCTGTTCTCATCAGTGTTCATGTTATCAACAGTGGAAAAATTATTGTTTCAGAATGAGTTTCATTTTCTCAAATACAAGAATACTATGATTATTTTTTTAAAAAATTGTTTTAACCTTATCCCATCCAGTTGGAAAAGTACAGGCAAGATTAAATGTCTAAACTCCCCAAATACTCAGTTTTCTCTAAGCATGCCTTTATTTTGATAGTCTGCTGGATGCTAGAACCCACTAAGACTTTGCTTTTCCATAATTTGCCAGGAATGGCTTTATTTATCTTTGCGATTCTGCAGTGAGCTCTAATTCTGAATTCTCCGTTACTATCTCATAAAGTTTATTGCCACAACAGTGGTTAAAAAAAAGCAGAACAAAATTGCAGGACCTATAGCAATTTCAATAAAAAGTTTGAATATTTGTTTGCCTTTTTAATTCATACACTTGCAAATAAACAAGAGGAAAACCAAATACCTCTTTCCCTCCCTCATGCCAAATTGTTAAAGACAATAAATGAGCAGGTTAATGAAAAAGGGTCAGTTTTCAGACAGTGCAAGAGAGGATAAATTATATAATTTTGCATAAATAAAGTGCAAGTTAGGAATTGTGTCTTTTTGAATTGCTTCAAAAAAAGAAATGACCAACATATATTAATACAAACTATCCCATTAAAAGGTTAAGGAGCTCGAGACATCGTGTTTGTTTATCCATAAAGTTTTCCAGTATTTCTCTCTGCCTCTTTGGAACTTCCAGTCATCCTCTGCAAAGCCCACCAATAGCCCTGTTGAGTTTTTCCCAGTGTGTCAGATCCCAGCTTTCTTAGGCAGTGATGCAGGATTTTGATGCAAATGGGAACTGAATTGGCCATGTTGAAGTGGTCATGTATACACACTCCGTTCAAACCTTTACTGAGGCAAAGACCTACACAGCATTAATAGGATAGGGCAATCTGTGGAATGGTGTTTTATAGCAGAATGCCTGATCATTGATGACAACATTTAGCATTGTTTTGGGAGGGGCACCAGTGGTGGGTTTCAAAATTTTTTACTACCGGTTCTGTGGGTGTGGCTTGGTGGGCGTAGCTTGGTGGGCGTGGCAGGGGAAGGATACTATAAAATATCCATTCCCACCCCACTCCAGGGGAAGGTTACTGCAAAATCCCCATTTTCACCCAATCAGCTGGGACTTGGGAGGCAGAGAATAGATGGGGGCGGGGCCAGTCAGAATTTTTACTACCGGTTCTTCGAACTACTCAAAATTTCTGCTACGGGTTCTCCAGAACTGGTCAGAACCTGCTGAAACCCTGCCTCTGAGGGGCACCCTCGTGTCCAGAGCCCCCAATCTTCTTTCTATCCAACCTCTCAAAACAAACAAAACCTCCCAAGAAATTACTCTGCCCCTTCCAGTGACACTGAAATCACCAACAATTGGTGGTGGGTTGTTAACGGTTTGCTCCGGTTCGGGCAAATTGGTAGTAGCAGCGGTGGGAGGCTCCGCCCACTGACTCAGACATCATCAAATACGCTCTGCGCATGCTCGAGCGAACTGGTAGCAAAGGTAAGTGAAACCCACCACTGAATATAATGTATGTAATATAGATATTGCTCCCATATCTGGGCCATATACATCGATATGCCCACTAGATTATAGCAAAGAATGAAAGTTTTCTGTATTTCTTTGCTGTCATCTAGTGAGGAACTAGATTTTTGCAACTCAGATCTAATAGCCCCAAATAAAAATTTTGAACTGGAGAATGGCTATTGGTCAGAGAGCCCTATATATTCTCTGCTAGGAGATAACGTCTTTTAGACCAGCAATTGATGTTGTACTACAAGTTCTAAAATTTTATATCAGCTGGAATCTATGGAAATTTGCAGTTGAGCAAATTTGGAAAACATTGCCTTAGATACTCCTGTTCTGGAGTAGGAAATTTTTCAAAGGATCCTTTTTCAAACTGAAATGTGGACCACACTAGCTATTAAAAAAAAAACCACATGATGCATGGATTTACTCGTTTAACATGCCTCCTTCCTTCATGAACCTCTGGGCTCTGCACTGCATAAGCATTCCCAAGACAGAGTACAGGGAGATGGCCCAGCAAGTGGGATTGGACATTGCTGCTATTCCTTGTCTTAGAAACCTTTCTCAAAGCAACTGCTTAAATACTGATAGAGACTGAATTTTGAATCAGATGATTACCCCACCTAGCAAAGAACCGTAGAATATTTAGCTCAAGAATGGAAAACCTTGTGATAGTTATACTACAATTTCCTAGCAATATCTGAAGAGTCACAGGTTCTTCAGCCCTGTCCTACTGCTTAGATGGGACTATTTATCATTTATTTGTCAACAATACTGTACAGAGAACAAGCCCAGATTGCAAAAATTTGGAACAACTAATTTTTCTCCAATTTATCTTTGGATTAAGATGTTCTTGGGTCCACAGGAGGACATACTGTCACCACAGCAGTGGTGGGTTTCAAATTTTTTTACTACCAGTTCTGTGGGTGTGGCTTGGTGGGCGTGGCATGGTTTGGTGGGCGTGGCAGGGGAAGGATACTGCAAAATCCCCATTTCCTCCCGATCAGCTGGGACTCGGGAGGCAGAGAATAAATGAGGGTGGGGCCAGTCAGAGGTGGTATTTACCGGTTCTCCGAACTACTCAAAATTTCCGTTACCGATTCCCCAGAACTGGTCAGAACCTGCTGAAACCCACCTCTGCACCACAGCCATGTAAAACAGCTAGAAACTGTTTGAGTTCTGTAGGGGTGGCCTAACATCTTCTGACATAAAGCAGTGAAGCACACTCACCCACATGCATACAAACAGGACTGGAACAGTATACTGTAAGAAAGACTGGCCTTAGCTTTTCTACTCCCACCCTTGCTTCTGACTGAACCAGCTCTAATCTATGTGCATATTTGTATTGAGGGGGACGAGAGTTCTTTGCAACATTCCACCAAATTGCAAATGGATTTTTTTTCCTCAGTATTTTTCCAGTGATGCATTCATGGCAGCTTTTCTGCAAGGCCTTCCCAGTCCTTCTACAAACTTCTCAGGGCAAACCCTACAGCAAACATTGTCTGCTTTTGGAATATCCTCCAGAAGTCCTTGAGCAACTGAGCCATGCCACCCCCACCCCTCCTTACCTGATTACAACTAACTGAATCAAAAGGTAGTAACAAACTAAGCAGTTTATTGTTTTAAAGTCAGATGCATCAGTCCTTTCTTTAATCTTTTACAGCCAGTCAAGGGCAGATTAAAGAAGAGATTTAGAGGCTCTGGGCTCTGTAATTCCTTGCAACCCAGATACAGGAACATGGATCAATGAAGGCAGAGATCAAAGCAAAGCATAACGGAAGCAAAAGTAATGATTAATTGTTTGTATGTGTGTTTTTAAAAATTGAGGTGGTTCCTATAAGGGGAGACTAAATAAGCAAAAACATACTCAAAGCATTTAAAAAGATCAAAACTAATATGAAACGAATTGCATAATTAAGACAACTGTTGGGGGAAAAAAGAAAAAATGTTTTCAGTACCTACAGGAAACAGAGAAAACAATGGTGCCACCATTAACACGGTTCTCTCCTGATATGCAGCAGTTAGATGTTCACTAAATATATGCCACAAAGTACCTGTAAGACCCAGAAACAAATAAGCAACAATATTAACAAACAGCAATTTGGTGTATTATCCTGTTTGTTCCTCTAGCATTTTGATTTGTCTTAAATTACTTAGAGCTTCCAGATTATTTTTGCAGATAGATCCAATAAAAGAGCATTATGGTGGCACAGTGGTTAGAGTGCAGTACTGCAACTACTTCTGCTGACTGCTGGCTGACTGCAATTTGGCAGTTCAAATCTCACTAGGCTCAAGGTTGACTCAGCTTTCCATCCTTCTGAGGTCGGTAAAATGTGGACCCAGATTGTTGGGGGATAGGCTGACTCTGTAAACTGCTTAGAGAGGGCTGTAAAGCACTGTGAAGCAGTATATAAGTCTAAGTGCTATTGCTATTATAATACTTTTCTCTAAGGGTAATAAAAACATGGACAACTGAGATCATGACACCACAATCCCTGGGTACAGTTGCAGATTTCAGAGCCAACAGAAGAGAATATGTTTAGTTCAAGGTTGCACTATGGGATCCTTGGTGCTCTCTGAGCTTGGTTGTTTCTTTGCAGATGTTTTATTAGCTGACTAAGTAATATCATCAGTACTAGCACTGATGTTGGGTTATGAAATGTCTGCAAAGAAACAACCAAGCTCAGAGAGCACCAAAGTCTTGGTGAGCCTTGGTGGCACAGCAGACTAAAGTGCTGTTAAATAGCACCAGCTGCCTGCAATTACTGCAAGTTCAAATCTCACCAGGCTCAAGGTTGACTCAGCCTTCCATCCTTCCGAGGTAGGTAAAATGAGGACCCAGATTGTGGGGGCAATAAGCTGACTTTGTATAAAAAAGAACACCGCTTAAGGGGGTGCGAAAGCCCTACTAAGCAGGTATATACAAAAGTATGAAGGCTATTGCTTAACGCATTGGAAGCCGCCCTGAGTCTCCGGAGAAGGGCAGCATATAAATTGAACCAATAAATAAATAAATAAATAAATAAATAAATAAATAAATAAATAAATAAATAAATAAATAAATAAATAAATAAATAAATGTCCCCACATATTTCAAAGCAATGAAACTGATTAAAAGTGCTTATAAATGGAACAATGTCAGTTGTAAAACACTCTGATACCTAGGTCAGAGCATTCTCTGTTGGGTCCCTTACATTAAGAGAATGCTGTTTTTGCTAAGACCTGATCTTATATAGCTTACTTGAATTTTAGAATCACAATCTTACTCTTCTATCTGTTTCATGGAGGGGGTCTCCGGCTTTTTTTTTTTTCTTTTCAAAATTAATTCCAGAATTATTTTGTTGAATTCATAACAGAGGGAGATTGGGAACTAGAAAGTGAAGTAATAAAAGAGAATTCAAGCTTTTGAATTGTAGGCAAAGCTGTGAATATAGTAAAATAGGAGAATATTGGGGTAATAAAGAATGGAAAGGAAGTAATTGGAAAGTTTTTTTGAAAAAAAATATCCTGGAGGATGACAATGGAAACCACTCTATTTTATTGCCAATAAATTGAAATGGAGGTGACCAAGAGCTCCTTGTTACGAGGAGCTGAGTTTGATATTATGATATTTATTCTGTCCAATAAAACATATCACATTGTGATATTTGTATGTCTTTCTGCTTTAGCCAAAATGGTTTTTTTATTTTTCCAGAATGACAGCGCCACCTCATGGAAATTAAAATAAGACTCGATCCAGAATTTTAAGACCCAATTCTGATTATAAGGTTACTTGTAAAAATTCTTGGGTAAACTTGCAAGAATTCTCTTGGAATTATTTTTCTTATCCATAATTCATTTATTTCTAAAATGTGCACAAAAATTCTAAAAGGCATTTCCAATAATCTTTTTAAAAATACTATTTGTTTGAATTATTTCAGAAAGACGTAATGCCAACTTACATGTAGAACTTTCCAGTCAGTTGAAAACGTAATAATATTGAAATGTTACACAAATGCTAAAAGGAACATTTACTGGAGAACAAGTACCATATAATGCTGCAAATGTAGTCTTCAAAGAAATACTATGTGTGTGACTTTCAGAAAATTAAGGATCCCAGTTTAGCTAATTAAACCACACTAATAACCAAAAACATTCTAAAATATTTAAACGTATTTATTATTTATTTTAAAACATTCCCATTTTGCACAATCAGTACATTAATCTAATTCCACTTATTGTTAGTCAAAATCCCTAGAAATTCTAAGATCTCCTGGTACTCCACGTCAACTTTCTGATATCCAATACCCTGTTCGATTCCTTCCACACCAATATACCAAAAATGTTGCATTGCACAGATCATTGTCAGAGACTGTAGTTGCACAATCTGTTTTAGAATTTCCAGTTACAACTTTTCACTAGGAAAGTTTTCTTTAGTTACCTCCTGTGAACAGTAGATGGTGCAGGAAGTAGGGAATTGACACCTATTTCTTACAAAGAACAGAGTAAAGAACTTTTGTCGCACATATTCAGTTTAGAAAACTTGTGCACCAGGAATCTACAATCAATGATTTGAAAAATCGCCTAAAATTGGTCTGATTCAAAAGATTCCTAATTTGTCTTGGGCTTCAAATTGAAATGAATCTATGGAGCTGCCCACATTTTGATCCTGTAGTATAGGGTTGGGCTTTGAGGTTTGTACGTGAATATATTTAATCAATGAAAATAATATAAAGTATAAATATGACTCAAGGTTAAAAAATGGGCAACGTTTCAAATTAATAGGTATAATAATTTTTACAAGAAGGAGAAAATGTCAGAGAAAATGACTGAAAATTTGCATGCCATATACAGTATATCATGTGAGCATCTCTACCCTCATAAAGCAGATTTGCAGAGTAATGAATATAGAGGCAAGGAGGTTATGCTGAATGTATGAAAACCAGTAATGCCTTGCTTAATCGGTGCCAAAGCTACAGGAAGTACTGCAAGACAAAGGTCAATGACGTGCCTTGCTCAATAGTAGTAACCGTGAGAGGGAGCTTGGAGTCCTAGTGGACAACCATTTAGATATGAGCCAGCAGTGTGCAGCAGCTGCCAAAAAAGCCAACACAGTTTTAGACTGCATAAACAGAGGGATAGAATCAAGATAACGTGAAGTGTTAATACCACTTTATAATGCCTTGGTAAGGCCATACTTGGAATACTGCATTCAGTTTTGGTCGCCACGATGTAAAAAAGATGTTGAGACCCTAGAAAGAGTGCAGAGAAGAGCAACAAAGATTTATTAGGGGCCTGGAGGCTAAAACATATGAAGAACGGTTGCAGGAACTGGGTATGTCTAGTATAATGAAAAGAAGGACTAGGGGAGACATGATAGAAGTGTTCCAATATCTCAGGGGTTGCCACAAAAAAGCGGGAGTCAAACTATTCTCCAAAGCACCTGAAGGCAGGACAAAAAGCAATGGGTGGAAACTAATCAAGGAGAGAAGCAACTTAGAACTAAGGAGAAATTTCCAGACAGTTAGAACAATTAATAAGTGGAACAACTTGCCTGCAGAGGTTGTGAATGCTCCAACACTGGAAATTTTTAAAAAGATGTTGGCTAACCATTTCTCTGAAGTGGTGTAGGGTTTCCTGCCTGGGCAGGGGGTTGGACTAGAAGACCTCCAAGGTCCCTTCCAACTATGTTATTCTATTCTATTCTATTCTATTCTATATAAGATGTATATGTAGCAAACAGTTTCAGATATAATATACACTAGCCGGATTTTAGCTTTTAGCATTTTCCCTGGAAGCACTCAACTGACAGTTGTACTAGAAACCTAGGTTATTCAACATACATCTAAGTGAAAGATAAAAAAAAAGATTAATTCAGCACATAAGCAATGATCCCAGTACAGTTACACAGAAAAATACCAACTGCAACAAGAAATTAAGTTTGGAGTTGTAAAGGAATTTAAAACTGACCTTGAGAAGGTATGAAACAGCTGCTAAGGTGGGAGGAAAGAATGAACTATTAAGGAGAGACTTGGGGAAGTGATTACATAGTCCAGAGATTGAAGCAATCTTGACAGAGTAATTTAAAATAACCTTACTTTGATTTTTTTTTTTTTAGTATAACAGGGGACAGAGAAAAACTGATAGACTTTCAAGGTTATGTTATTATATCCTCTAACAATAAAATATCATTCCTGTTTCTTCATCTGATCTAGTATGAAGGGCTGAAGAGTAGGAGAAAAAAAGCAGATATTTAAAAATGTGATCCAGAATGATATGGGCACACAGCCCATATCCACAGCCCACAGCCTTGTATGCACACAAGGCTCAAGCAAGGAACATTTCAGCAACTAAATCTGCATTATATGTCACAACCCTATTAAAAAAGCCAGCAATGAATTAGATACTCTTTAAGAAAAAACAAATACTTGTCTGAAGTCACAGAATTATCTTCCAAAAATATCTGTGCAGTAGGATGTTCAGAACCATGTGTTTGATTCTGAACAAAGCCCATGAAGTAGTAAAATTGGGCAAGAGGAAGTGTGGGTGTGCCAAGTATGTTCCATAGTATATGCCAATATTCAAAAGTATATCAGCTTATAATAGAATATAGCTGAGCAAGGAGTGGGCTGCAGAAGTGAAACGGCTGTCTATCATCACACATTAGCAACATTGGCATAAGCACTAATACAATGCTGAATCTGCTTTACAATAACTCAAAATATTTTCCCAGTTAAAGAACTGGCCCACACACTGGTAGAGCTGTAAAGATCCACCCAGATAAGATAGATATTGGTGTAATAACAGATTTTGTCATGTATGCAAAGGGGTAAAAAAAAAATCATTGTAACTGTCAGCTTTGGAAGCCATATTAGCCCCGGAAGCTTCCACGCTGCCACCTTCTCGTGTGTGGGAAAGTAGGAGGGGGGGATTTAGTAGAGGGAATGTAGTTAGACAAAATAGCATTCTTCCTTTTGGTCAAGGTCAGGACAATCCTGCATCTGGAGAAGAACTGGTTGGAGTGATGTTTTGAGATGGGACGGATGGTGATTGGACCATTGACAGACTGATGAGTGAGGGGATGGTTTGTGGGGTTTTGATTTAGTGAGGGAAAACCCTGAACTCTGAGCTTCAGGTTTTCCCAGATGTGCCAGTATACCTATTCTAATAAATGGAACTTTGAGAGAATGGTTGCCTTGGAGTTTTTAATTGGAGTTGGGGTTTTTCTGGAACGCTGACAGTAACACTTGAGATTCACATTAGTCCCATCCATACTTATACATACTTACTTGGGAATTTTTTTATCTGCCCATTTATACTTTTATACTTTTATTTAATTTGTATACCGCCCTTCTCCCGAAGGACTCAGGGCAGTGAATAGCCAACAATAAAATACATACATACAAAATTTAAAAAACAGAAATAAAATCGAATTAAATAATTTGGCCCAGACAGATTAAAACCCCAATCAATTTAAAACAGATTTAAACTTTGAAAATTAAAAGATATTAAAAATATTAAAATATTAAAATTGTTTAAAAAGAGGGAGAAAGTTAGGCCAGGCCCGCCTGGTGAAATAAAAAGGTCTTTAGAGCGCGGCGGAAGGTGCGCAGATCCGGGATCCTCCGTATCTCCGGGGGGAGTTCGTTCCAGATAGTAGGTGCCTCCACAGAGAAGGCTCTCCCCCTGGGGGCCGCCAGTCGACATTGTTTGGCCGACGGCACCCGGAGGAGCCCCTCTCTATGAGAGCGTACTGGCTGGTGGGAGGCTATTGGTGGTAGTAGGCGGTCCTGCAAGTACCCAGGTCCTGAGCCATGGAGTGCTTTAAAGGTGGTAACCAAAACCTTGAAGCGCACCCAGAAGACCACCGGGAGCCAGTGCAGCTCGCGCAGGAGGGGTGTTACATGGGAGTGCCATGTCGTGAAAACTAGCAGAGCTGGAAGGAGGGAGGACACAAACCAATCTTTTAAAGATATAGGGAGGAAGGACCCTGCCTGAAGGCCCAAAGGCAACCCCCATTTCCAACTCTGTCCAAATAATTTCATTATTTGGGATACTGCCTTTATTATGGCAATGAGGACAGATTGATGCCTTCGGTCCCTTTGTTTTAGGAGGCCAACTCCCCTCACCCAGAATAAGCCATTAAAAATGATAGAAAAAAGACTTATATGCTTGTTGTAAGAATGTAACAAAACTCTTATGATCTTTTTTTCACCGTGTCAAGCAGTTTTAGAATGCAATATGCGGAAAGAGTGAAATTGGTAGAAACTGGGGATGCTTACCAATGTTGGCTGCTTATCTCCTCCAAATTCCTACATATAGATCTGAAAACCTGGAAGGGGGACAAGGGAGTGCAAGCAACATAATTGGGTATGATAAAAAATGTGTAAACATTTATTTTTATGTATTCCTCCTTGGGCATCAATAACTGCAATCAAACATTTCCAATAACTGTTGATCAAATCAGTCTTACACATCAGCTTGGAAGAATTTTAGCCCATTCCTCCTTACAGAAGAGTTCAACTCAGGGATATTGGTGAGCCTAATAAACGAGAATTATACTATAATTATTTGTATAAAAAAGTGGTATATAACAAAAGATTTACCCCCGCATTTCCCAAACGTTCCATGTTATCTTCGGCTATCCATTATTAGTAACCATGACTATCCCGTTCCTAATGGTGTCCCATGATGTAACACTATTCTTTCAAATCCTTCCATAACATGTCTATAGGATTAAGGTCAAGATTTTGATTCGGCCATTCAAAAGCATTCACTTTCTTTTGCTTTAACTGCTATTTGCTTGATTTGCTTGTATATTGTGGGTGGTTGTCTTACAGCATGACCTTCTTACTCATGAACTTCATTTCAGGGACAGATACCCTGACAGTTTCCAGCAGAATTTTGATGATACAATCTAGAATTCATAGTTCCATCAGTGATGGCAAGTAATCCTGGTTTGATTAACGGCTCCTGTGGAGATTAACAAGGGTATTGAATTGCCTCCATTTGTACAGAACCTGCCCAACAGTGGACAAATACAGTCCAAACTGTTTGGAATAATTTGTGTAGCCATTTTCAGCCTGGTGAGCATCATCAGTTGTTTTGTTTGTCAGAAATCTCTGTTGTTTAAGCCATTGCCAAACTTCCACATACCTATGTTGTAGAATAAAATAGAAATTTTACTGATGTAGTTATTTGACCATATCAAAAGTATAAAACTAAAGCAAATATGCAAGTGGAAAACAAAAGTATATAAAGATCAGTTTTTCATAATGAATACTCAGACTTCTGCTCTTTAAATAAGGCAGGACCTCCCACGCTCACATCTGATTGTCATTCCATTGATTGAAACACCTGACTCTAATTTCAGCTCCAAATGAAATGTTAATCCTAGAGGTTCATATATTTTTGCCACACACTCATATATAGCTACGGATTATTTTCCTCAATAAATCAATGAACAAGTATAATGTCCTTGACCCATTTGTTTAATAGGATTCTTTTTATCTAATTTTAGGACTTGTGTGGAGAACATATCACATTTTAGATCATGTTTATAAAGAAATATCAAAAATTCAAAAGGGTTCATAAACTTTTCAGCATCACTGTAGAGCCAAACTCCGGATTTCTTTCAAACCATTCTGGCAATGGGTAGTAGTGAAACTCCAAAATGAGCAAAGGGAAACAGACCAGACCAATTGGTATAGTGAACTGCCACTCCCCCTATCTTGGCTTGTATAAATCTTCAATATCTCAGTTAGCAAATGGTTAATCCTTTCAGAATGTAAGTGTCTCCAGATGTGCTCAAATGACTGGGCAACCGGAAGACACAGCTATTATTACTCACATTGGAGCAGGGCTGCTGCTCTGGTGGGAATATTCTCCCACCAAGTTAGTTATGCAAAGCACTTAAATGGGGGAAAAAAGTTCTGGGAACAGCCACATCTACAGACAAAAGGTCAGTGCCATATGGCACTTTGAGGTTATGCACTGCCTTATTGCAATGCAACTGAAGGAATGGATGCTACCAGAGAGGGAGCATCGTGCACTGCTGTGTTTCTGATTCCTCATCAAGAAAGTTTCATTTTTGGTAACTGGATCCACACAATCAATACAAATAAGGAAGAAACCTCCTTCTTGCCTGTTACTTTAGGAAACAGAAATGCATAAAACACTGGAACAGACAGTGAAGGAAAGCATGACATTTTTCAGCCATGAGGCATCAGCAGTTCACACATCTGAGGTCATAAGGTTTTTCATTTAACTAAAACAAACAACTTCCACATTTGTATAAGTGACTTGGGACCAGGATGCCTATTTCAGTTATTATTTAAAAGCTCCTTGATTATTTCATGGGTAACATATATAACCTCTTAGCATGACTGCCCTTCTCCTGGTGTAGAATAGAATAGAATTCTTTATTGGCCAAGCATGATTGGACACACAAGGAATTTGTCTTGGTGCATATGCTCTCAGTGTACATAAAAAGACAAGATACATTTGTCAAGAATCATAAGGTACAACACTTAATGATAGTCATAGGGAAACAGTCAATATAAATCTTAAGGATACCAGCAGCAAGTTACAGTCATACAGTCATAAGTGGGAGGAGATGGCAACGAACAAACTCAGATAACAAACTCAGGGCTGAACAGGAGCAAGACAGGATTTTTTAAAAAAGTTCTCTGCCAAATGTAACCTTTCAGTGGCATTTTGTACTTCCTTGTGAAAAGATAAAGTATCTTTTCCAAGGCATATAATGTCGAGGGGAAGAAGGAATACAACCCATTTCCAATACTGAGACCTCCCCTACCATTAAGTCCAGGAAAGCGTTAGTGAACAGAGTTTATGGGCCATGTAACTGCATTCCTGAGCTGGCTTGCTGTTCCTGGGGGCAGTAAAAGACACTGTCCGATCCCCAGTGCTGAAATAGGATTCAGCTGCCATGCTAAACTGCTCTCATATATGGTTTAAAAGTGGCTGTCTTCCTCTTCTGGCAACAAGTACATTAGATAGCTCTTAGATAGGCTTAGCTAAGGTTCTTGCAACTCCATGTAATATGTTCCACTGGCTGCAACAACCTAAATAAGGTTATGCACATGCTATTAAATTAAAATCTGCACCTACGTGCCTATCTGAGTTCCAGTCTGGCTTACTCTACTGCTTTTAAAATTGTATGCCCATTCCCAATCTGCCTGATATAGTGCTGAGTTGATCCCAAAATTTTGCTTATTATTGTTGTTGGGGGGGGGAGAGGAACCCTACAAAAATGATCAAGGTAGTTTTACAGCATTGGTAATGCTGGCCTGCTAGATAACAGGGATGCATTTTCTCTTTCCCATTATTCAGCATGAAGAAAACAGGTAGGATTTGTCTGTGCTGACAAATAAATAAATTTATATATACAGTCATAATGAATTTATATATACAGTCATTTAACAAAAGGTGATTCTGGGCAGTGTACAACAATGGAATAAAACCACCTTGAGCTGGTTTTTCTGGAAAGATATGGATGAGGAGAGGGAGAGAGGGAGGGAGAGGAAGAAGGAGAGAGAGAAAGAAAGAGACGGAGAGAGAGAGGGAAGGAGGGAGACAGAGGGAGGGAAAGGGAAAGAGAGAGTGGGAGGGAGAGGAAGAAGGAGAGGGAGAGGGAGAGAAAGAGAAGCCCTAAAGTCCTAAAGTGTTCTCCCAGGCCTTGAGTTTGTCTCAAGTTGAGGGGCCCCTATCAGATTTGTTCAAGGGTGTGGATGTTGCTAGCCACATGTGCCATTAATTCCTCTCTAAGATCAATAAAACATCAGTATCTGCCCATCAATTGCTGGTATTGGACATTTGGGAGACTTCAAGGGCCATAGAGGTCTAAAGCTCTATCTCTAAAGTTGTGCCATGGTTTTAAATCTATTGTTTCTTTTTGCAGAATTCCTAAAAAACAGCATTGTTATTCTTATATTCTCTAGAGCATTCAAAAAGTCAGAAGAAACAGAAAACATTCTACTTTTGAATGGACTCAATGTTCCAATAAATATTCCTTGCCCAAATTACTCATAAGTAAGGAGTACAGCATTCCTAGCAGGGCTCAAACTGAATTAGCAACACTTACTGGGATCATATTTTCAGAATGAGGCATGAATTCAAGAATGCCTCTTTAAAACGATACTTTTAAGCAAAGTTAAACATCCTAGTCTTATCACTAATTCTTGTCTCAGCCTTCTAAGGAATGAGAGGAGCAAGATAAAAGACATAACTTACACTGTAGAATTCACATCCAAGAGACTATTTATCCTTAATGGAAAAATGTGTGCAGCCCAGTCATTTATTTTTCCCTGCTATACTCAAATCTATACAGAACATAAACAATGCAGGAATTCCCTCCCAAAAGGAAAAAAAAATACTGTTTAACATCACATGAATTAATGCAACCTTCTTCAACTTGACACCTATCTAGATTTCCATCAATCCAGCAAGTATTTCTAAAGCTAGAAAAGATGGGAGCTGCAGTCTAATTCATCTGGAGGTGCTGCCTGGGGAAATCTGTTATGAGAAATAAATGACAAAAGAAAGATTCCAAATAATCCTGTGCTATTCGTTTTCCGAGGCAGAGTCTGCAGGTTTTCAATTCTTAAAAGGGGAAACATTCAGATGGGAATCCATCAGTATCAGGAGTGAGCTGTATAGAATGGTTATCCAGGGCCTGGATATGTGATATCTCCAGACATCATTACAGAACTTCCTGCTTCACTCTGGGCTCCATTTCAGAATACGTTGCCATGATTGCAGATAAAATAAACCATTTGCTCTTTCATCTCAGGACCCTTATTGCACTAATTTCCAGACTGATAAAATACTTCAAGATGGTCTATTTTCAGTGCTCCAAAAGGAGCATATGGAGCCTATAGAAAAGCTTTCTCTCCCCTGGAGCTATTGTTGTTTCCCTGATATGGCTATTTGAGATGCCATCTAAGCTCAGGAATTAATGCAGCATATGGACTCCAACAATCATTGCATCATTATAATGCAATCTTCTCTTCCTTTCAACCTGCGGCTAAATAATCTTAGTTCATCGCAGGTACATCTTATGCGCTGATAAAAGCAACCCTCCAACCTTTGATAAAGATGTCGGATGTTTACCATTTCCACTTGTGCTTTAAGTTCTCAGGAATTTGCAACATAAAATGTCATCTGCACAAAGCACAGGTAGTCCTCGTTTAGCAACCACTTATTCAGTGGCTGTTAGAAATTGCAATGGTGGTGAGTATAACCACTCTTCAAAGTTCTGGCTGTTGAAGTACCCTGTGAGTACATAATTGTGATCTAGCCACTTGGCAACTAGCTTATTAACAGTTGTAGCATTCAATGCTCGCTTAATTCTCATTTGCAACAGCCATTGTGACTGCCAACTGCAATTGCCATTTATGGGAAACTGGCAGGGAAGGCTACAAATTGCACCTGTAAATTGCTCTTGCTGCTATTTCTCTTGAGGAGCTCGTTATGAGATCCCAGGGAATACCTCCCCCCACCCCGCACTTCATAGTGTCCTTACAAGTTTATTTATTACTGCTAAGTTGCTACAAATTCCACCAAGAGAAGAATAAATAAACAAGTGAATTAACAAATAGCTTGGCTCTAGAGGATATGGTGTGTAGTAGCTGACCTTACAAGAAGTCTAAACTTTGTGCTTTTTTGGGGGGGAAATGTAATAAATAAATAAAAACAATTGGAACATGCTCAAAAGCCCTTCCAGAGTAAAAGAAATCAGCCAACACTGGCCTAAAGATGAATCTTTTTAGAGATTAACAAACTCAGTTGGCAGAGACTGAAGTTGTTTGTTTTGAACTCCATGTATCTTCCAGCTGCTAAATAGAGGACCAGAAGAAAAAAGTGGAGAATGTCATAAACAAATTGTTAAGTGCATGAAAGTAGTTGCACTCAGCCACACTCATGCGGCAACATCACACCTCATTTGGCAACACTCCGTACCACTCACCGGTCTGTGGGCCTGCTTGAAAACAGTGCAGGATTCTCCCTGAGGGTTTCCCCATTGACTTGCCTGTTGGAAGCCAACAGGAAGTCACAAGTCAAAATCACTTGAGGTCCTCGAATAAAAACCTGAGATCTTTGCTTAATAGCAGCAATGGGGACTGCCAGGATTGCTGTTGCTAAGCAATGGAGTCACATCACACTGTGCCTTATAACCATGTTGCTTAGCAATGGAAATTCAATATTGTAATTCCAATTACTGTTGTTAAGTAAGGACTACTTGTAAGTCTGTTCAATCACATACTCTGTGATGGCTTTAAACTCACATTTATAAACTCAGTTTGCTTTAGTCATTTGGGCCAAGAAAATTAAGCTTAACAAGGATGCATCCAAGCAAGCATTCAGCAGCTTCCCTGAAAACACCAAGTTGATAGAGAGGCCTCCGATTTTATTTAGCTGAACAATTTCTATAGACACCTATTCAACATACAATTCAGGACAGCACTCATCATTGAAGAACAGTACAACAGAACTACATAATAAAAAGACATTAAAAAAACAAAAACAAAGACATGTAAATTGAAAAAGTGCTGGGGAAAAACAAAAATCTTCTAGTATGTCATACCAATCCCAGACCCAAACTTGGGGAGAAAATAAGAGGTCCTTAATGCCTTCTGAAAGCTTGGCAGGGTCAGACCTAGCTGGATCCTGGAGGAGGAGGAGGAGGAGGTGCTGTTTTAAAGGTCAGGACAGCAATGGAGAAGAGGTCTCCTGAGGAATGTTACAAGCTTTGTGCATGGAGCTTGCCAACATCAGAGATAATTGGAGATAAGCTGCCCTTGAAGGACTTTATAGATAAGAGCCATCTCTTAAATCACACCCAAAATCAAACTGGTAACCAGTACAACTTTATGCCTGTTGCTTCTCTACTAAGCACTGTGTTTTCTCAAATTCCACCTACGCTAACCTAGGCAAACAAGGCTGCATTGTGCAACTTCTGAAGTGAGTAAGTTAATTCTGAGCATAGAATAATGTATTTACTAAATTGCCTGAATATGAATACTGAGGAATTAGCCCCACTTATTTCAATTGTGGTGTATTATTGAGGAGTTCAGCCATACTAGTAGATCAATTCATAGTGTAGACATATGATTGCTTAGATGTGAAATCAAGATGTTGACATTCCAAAAACTGAGTGGATCTTCTAATGATACCAAATTCAATGGTATTGGAGATGGTGGCTTTCAGTCACATTTATACATGCTATGTTTCAGAGAACATGAAACTGTGTTTATATCTTTGACTTTTTTTGTTTGGCCCTAAACAAAAGGTTTGGCTTGAGGTTGGCTCAAGATATTTTGCATTTGAAATCAAGGACAAAAGAGCACTTTCTTCTTTATCTTGTGCAGAAGGCAACTGGGTTGGCAGTGGAACTGTATTTGAATAATGACAATGAGATAGCATCCCACAAAAACTAAAGGTAATAGACTGGCTTTTTAAATGTATTGGTTTAATTTACTGGTGAATATCCAAGGATTCTTAGAGAGTCTAGGGAAGAGTTTATGAAGTATTCACAGCTTAACCCTTTAACGTTTCACTGCCATTTTCCAACAAATTGGCCCCGGAAAGTTGTCTGATATATTTTTTTTTAATTTCCCAACTTTGAGCAAAACAATTATGAATATGCCCATGTATTTATAATTCTCTACTTATCTTCCATATTCAAATTATATATATTTACATTAAAAGATATATTAATGAGCCCCTGAAAACTTGGTTTTTAATACATGTTCTCTGACCAAAGCTCATCTCTAACTTCAGATACATACACAGTTGCTTTTTCTTAGCGGTGAAAAGGCTTAGTTTGCTATACTAAGGATATCCTTCTTCCAGGATATCCTGTCTTTAAGTTCTTGAGATTTCTGGTGGTCTTCCATCCATATATTAACCATGTTCACCCTGGCTATCATCCACACTTAATTATGTTCAGCCAGGTACAAACCTATTTAGGCTGATTATGTATCATCAGGTTGTTAACCCATAGTGATCACAGACTTTTTTTCTATGCAATTTGTTCCTAAAATGGTCCTTCAGCACTTTCAAATGTGCTCCCCTCACCACTATAACTGAGTCCATCCACCTTGCAGCTGGTTGTCCTCTTTCTGTCTTTCCTTCTGCCCTTTTCCCAACATTAGAGCTTTTTTCCCAGAGACCCGAGTCTTTACATAACATTTCTGAAGTAGGATAATTTGATCCTGGTCATTTGTGTCTTGAGTGAGGACTCTTGAGATGATTTCTTTCAAGATCCATTTATTTATTTTTTCAGCTGGCCAGTATTCTCAGGAGTTAGTGTCAAGCCTTGTGTATTTTGTGTATTCTCCCAAAGCACCCGAGGGTAGGACAAGAAGCAATGGGTAGAAACTAATCAAGGAGAGAAGCAACTTAGAACTAAGGAGAAATTTCCTGACAATAGAATAGAATAGAATAGAATAGAATAGAATAGAATAGAATAGAATAGAATAGAATAGAATAGAATAGAATAGAATAGAACAGAACAGAACAGAACAGAACAGAACAGAACAGAACAGAACAGAATTTTTTATTGGCCAAGTGTGATTGGACACACAAAGAATTTGTCTTGGTGCATATGCTCTCAGTGTACATAAAAGAAAAGATACATTTGTCAAGAATCATAAGGTACAACTTAATGATAGTCATAGGATACAAATAAGCAATCAGGAAACAATATCAATATAAATCGTAAGGATACAAGCAACAAAATTACAGTCATAGAGTTATAAGTAGAAGGAGATGGATGGTGGGAACGATGAAAAGATTAATAGTAGTGCAGACTTAGTAAATAGTTTGACAGTGTTGAGGGAATTATTTGTTTAGCAGAGTGATGGCGTTTGGGAAAAAAACTGTTCCTGTGTCTAGTTGTTTTGATGTTCAGTGCTCTATAGCATTGTTTTGAGGGTAGGAGTTGAAACAGTTTATGTCCAGCATGTGAGGGGTCTGTAAATATTTTCACAGCCCTCTTTTTGACTCGTGCAGTATACAAGTCCTCAATGGAAGGCAGGTTGGTAGCAATGTTTTTTTTCAAGAACGATTAATCAGTGGAACAACTTGCCTGCAGAAGTTGTGAATGCTCCAACACTGGAAGTTTTTAAGAAGGTGTTGGATAACCATTTGTCTGAAGTGGTGTAGGGTTTCCTGCCTGGGCAGGGGGTTGGACTACTAGAAGACCTCCAAGGTCCCTTCCAACTCTGTTTTTCTATTTCTATTTTTACCTAGCAGAATGACTCCTTGAGGAATTTGTCCCGACCTCATCAAAAGCCCACCGAACAAGTATCTCAATTCTTTTCTTCATGCCTACACTCAAAGCAACCCACCCACCACCCTATGGCCTTTTGTGTGGGGCCTCCTCAACAGCCCCTATTCGGGGAAGCTATCAACACAGAAAGCAAACTCTGATTCACACGCGCCCGTCTCCCTAGGGTCTGTGTGTCAACCAGCCCAGGGTGGTGCGTGTCCTTCGCAAAATCTTTTTCAACAGCGATCCCTCCCAGCAAAGAAAGAACAAGGCAGGCCGCTAACTCAGGGTTATCTCCGCCGATAAGCCCCACCACGTCCGCTCTCCCCCGCACCCCACCCTCCGGTCCGGACGCCTCTCCAAGCTTCCCACTCCGCGCCAAGAAGGTGCGAGGGAGGGGAGCGGAGGCGGGGCCGGAGGAGGAGGAGGAGGAGGAGCGAACGGGCGGGCAGCGCTCCTCACATGTGGCGGGAGGCCTCCCTTCTTTAATGAAAACATGAGTCAGCGGCTGGCGTCGGCCGCGGATTTTCTAAACATTTCCTCATATCCCGAGAAAGGGGCGAACCGAGGGAGGAGGGAAAGATGGAGGCTGGTAGGAAGGGGGTGGCGGCGGCGGAGGGGGGGGGTAAAGGCCAGAATCGAAAGCAGGCATCCCCACCAGAGAGAGACAGAATGGGATTGAGACGCTCGCAACCCTTTAAAGTCCAGTTGTAAACAGATCTGCACCATGCACAGACCCACACCGATTCGGTTGGGATTGTTCCGCTTGGAGGATGGGATTCGGACCGCTTGGAGGATGGGATTCGGACCGTTCGCACCAGCTCTCGTCTTCCTCTGACTTTTTTGACCTGCGTCTCCCAGTTCCAGTTACTTGGAGCTAGCCTTCCCCACACACCCCTAATTTGCCCCTCTTCTCCAGAAAGGGAGAACAAAAAAATCAAAAGGGTTCTTTTTCTTTTTCTTTTTCCTTTTCCATCCTTCCTGTCTCTGTCTGCGAGTACGATCCAAAAAGTTTGAACCCAAAGTAGGATTAAATCAACAACCGCAAAGCCTCATTCCTGGCAGAGGCTTCTTGTTGGTTTAAAAGAACCGCTGCAGAGCTGGAGCAAGGGCTCGGTTTAAGGATCCTGTGACGAATACTCTGGGGGGTAATAAAAAAACAAACCAGAGGCTCTAGCCAGGCAGTGGGCGCTCTGGGCATCCTCCTCCTCCTCCCCCCCAGTCCCGCCCCTTCAAGCTTCAGACAACCCTCCCCAGGCATTTTTTTTTCTCCTTTTCCTTTTTCCTTTTTTTTTTTTTTTTTTGCAAGACTGCCTAGCTCAGCTGAAGGACTCGGGGCAGTCGGAGAAACTTCAGAAGAAAGATAAAACGAACTTTTGGAGGGGAGTCCCAGCAAGTTCTGGGGGCCGTTTGGCGAAAGCCCTTTCTGCAAAGTTAAGGTAAGCCCTTCTGTAGTCTCCCTTTGCTTTTAGTTCTTCAGCTCTTTATTTGTTGCACCAGCCTGAAAACAAGTTGCAAATGGATCCAGATGTGGAGGGCTCAACCATATTTGCTTTTGGGATCGGTTTCCAAAAGGGCAAAACGCAGCGTTTGCAAAGATTTAAATGCTTCGTTTTCCCTCAATTTCTTTCTTTCACTGCTTCCCAAGGAGCATCTCAATATAAAGCGGAGTTACAAAGCCCTTGTTTCAGGGGCTGAACTTCAAAGGTCTGAAAGAGAAATGGGGACAAACCTGAACCTTCAGCCCAATGACTCCCATCTCCTAATTTCAGTTTAGGGTACCGAAGTAAGATTTTTCTCCTGTTTGTGTCCATCCAATGGAATACAGTGGCTAGCATTTGAAACATAAATTGTTTGCAATATCATAAGGACTCAAAAAAGAAAGAAGAAAGTCTACTGGTTTGCCCGAGGATGGAAAAAAGCATCTCCCTCTGTCCTGTTTAGCATCCTTTTTTGTAATAGCTTTAAGCTCAGATTTCAAGAGTATTCAAACTGTACTGGTTTTACTTTCATTAGTTAAAGATGAACTCCATGATGTGTGAAAATGGCTTTCTGGCGAGCTAAACACTAAAAGTGTGAAAAGGGATAATATAATATACTGTTCTCAGAATATTGCTGATCATTGCAGAAGAAAAAAACTTTTTTTTTTAAATTTGATTTATATGCCGCCCTTCTCCAGAGACTCAGGGCGGCTTACAATGCGCTAAGCAATAGCCTTCATCCTTTTGTATATTTATACAAAGTCAGCTTATTGCCCCCACAAACTGGGTCCTCAATTTAGAGGAAAGGATGGAAGGCTGAGTCAACCTTGAGCCTTGGCGAGATTTGAACCTGCAGTAATTGCAGGCAGCTGTTCTTAATAACAGGGTGCTTTAGACCACTGTACTACCAAGGCTCTTTTAGCATAGTTGCTTTTAGCATAGTTGCTGCTACAGCAACATCTCCTGGAAAGAGAGAAACGGCTAGTTATACCTTCCCATGTTTCAGGCATCTTCTGTATCACCTGCTACTGAATTTTTCTCCTTTGTAGACAGTGCTGGCATTTATGTTCCAAGAAAACTAAATTGAATTCAAAACTTTCTGAGAGGGGATGCCCTGGGTACAAGTTCAAAATACTCCAGTTCAGATTCATGACAATTTTTCCGGCTTTTCTGTAATATCCTTATGCTGTTTTGACCAATTTGCAAGTATCTGAAACTTGAAACATCCCCATTGCAAGATCCAAAGCCCCCATTCTGAACACAAATTAGAACAATTGAGCATGAAACACTTCTGGAATGACTGGAACAGTATTGGGATGCTTCCAGTAATGCTGGAACAACCTGTCTCGAATTTGAAACAAGTATTGTGAGCTCAGAAGAGCTCATTTAGAACTTTTCTATTACTTGACCTATGAACTCACCAGAGTGGGTACTTCATCACACCACTATTTCTCACAGTGTAGTACATTCAGTGCATGTGTGTTTGTAGGGCATCTTCTTAACCACTGTTGTGAAAGAACACGAACTACTTGCTACAAATCCTGATTTCAATTTCAAAAATTAACTTCCTGGGTGGTCTTTGAGAAACAACTTCATTTCAAATCCAGTTGGTGATACAGCAAAATTGACTAGTCTATAGAATGCCATGACGACAGGACATCTAGATTAAAATGCACAGGCAACTAAAATACAGCAATGAGGCAGGAACACGAATCCCATAGCTGTTTATTTGAACATCTCTCTGTTTATTTGAAAGAAAAACAATTGTAACATAGGCTTGCTTTCTTGCTACTGAAATAAATTTTATCCTTTTAGTGCCACCCTCTTTTATAATGTTCCTTTTTTGGGAGGGAAGGTTTGAACTAAATGTGATATATGTTAATTTTATAATAATATTTCAAAGTCTCTATTGTTTATTCCCAATAATGTGAATTTATGATTGAAAGTTATTTAGCTGGTGTTGGTCTTATTACGCATATCATGTGCATTTGAGAATGCATTAGAAATATGAAAAAAGCAAAGGAATTAGGTTATTTATTTCCCAGTCCTCAGAATCAAAAGATATTTTCTAGGGAAAAGTTGAATATTTGCATTAGAAGATCACCAACTTCACATTTGTTTTTACTCTATTAAAATCCAAGTATCCACCCAGTATCCTTGAGTGGATATTGTCTGGACCCAATGATTTATTTAGTCATGATTTGTTCTGAAGGCCTATGATTTCATCTGGTAACCTCTGTTTGCAGTACTATCTTACATCTTCCAATTCCATTTCTTTCTGTAGCATATCTATTATCTGATAGACTGCCAACTCCCCCAACATTTCTTACTTCAGATGTATTGTAAAACATTCTGGTTAGTTGCAACTTCTAACTGTAAGTAGCAGCTTCTAACATTGCCTGGATGTGAGCAAAGAGCTTGGCTGTATTGGTTGGATCTGGATAAACCTTAAGACCATTAGGAACACACATGGGAAACTGGGGGGAAAAAAAACATTGGAAAAAGGCAATGGCAAATGACTTCCACATTGCTTCCACCAAAATTACATGGATGGATCCCTATACGGTAAACATCAGGATCTAAGCTTGACACAAGAGAGTCTCTGATCTTAGTTTTAGCTTCACTATACAGTATTCTAGTTAGCGTGTATGGTGACATTTTTCAAAATACTGAGATCTCTAAGCATTCTGAAGACTTAGACTTCTATTTTCCCTTTTAATTTTTATTTTTTTAAAAAAAAAACGTTTACTGTTTAGAGAAATTCCTTCTTTTTAAATCAAATGTGCTAATACCAGGAGTGGTAGTCACTTACCTTTGCTACCGGTCCACAAATGTGAGCGCAGGGCATTCTGCGCATGCGCAGAGCAGCAAAAACGGGACATGACGACGTCCAGGTGGGTGGGCGGACCATCCCGCAGCTGCCACTACCAGTTCGCCCAAACCGGATAGAACCAGCTGAATACCACCACTGGCTAATACTAGTCTCCCTCCCCCCAACCTTGGTGCACTCATGTGTTTCACAGGAATTACATCGTAGTCACTATTTCCAATTGTTTCATTACTCGTGTGTTTATTGCTTATTTTGGTCATAGACCAGCATAAAGCAACATAACAATCATTCTAAAATAGAAATAAAACATCATACTGAAATAATACAAAAGTAAAAAAAAAAAAGAATTATTGGCATAGAATTGCAAAGTATATGGATTAAGGCCTGATAGGAACCTATAAAATTACAATCTATAGTCTAAATGTTTTAGTTACATAAGGTAGATAACTATACATAAAGAAGAAGTAGTAGGATCTACAAGATCCTAGGAGAATGTAAAGTTATCCCAACTTCCATTGAGCCTAGTACCTGCTGAAGCCCTACTAGGACTTGATTGGGATTATGACGGTTATGATCCAACCAAGTACAGCAAGAAAATGGCAAGATAAGACATGGAATGGTATGTGTGTAAGGTAGACGGGATTATAAGATATATTGAATAATGGCAACCTAGGCAAAGTTCAGCATTGCTTCACTCGGAGCGACACAAAACTGACACAAAACTGGGCTACACTATATAAAATCTCTGCCTTCTGGTCAATTAACAGGAGAATAAGGTAATCAGACTCCAACCTGCCTGGGTATCATATGATAAATGGGGAAATATACATTATACATGTCTTGTAGATTTCTATTAAAATCTAGAAGACATCTATTAAAAAGACAGCAGTAACACATGATCCACGTTTTCAATTTCCCCTTCGCTGCAGAGACAGAGGAAGCAGAGATAGGAGCAAATCTTTAGGTATGTTACAGAATCTATCTTCCAAAAGAGCAGAGGGGAGAGGGCATTTTAGCAGGCAAGTGGGAAAGATCTTCCTGTGGTTTGAAGGATAGTATTGTACAGGTAATGTGCAGGAGCACATTTTTGTGAATTCGTTTACTGATAATTAATATAGATCATTTTTCAGGGCCATATACTGGTACCTGGCATGTTGCTTGAAAAATGCTTTGGCCTGATCAGTCCCATTGAAATCAATACACTGTAGAGAAGACTCTACAGTGTATTAGGGTGACACCAAATAGTTTCCACACAAAGTGTAAAACAGATTGTACAACTGGGGAGGGGGTCAACATCTAATGGTTCTAAATTCTTACATTTGGAAGTTTTAAGACAGCCGCAATATACTTTGCCCTCAAATAATTTTATTCCACTAGATAGGTAAATTACCTTCTATCATACAGAAAACTTTTAGTATGGCAACTGTACTTCTGACCTCATATAGAGATTGAGTTTGGGGCCTCCACAAGCCAGTGGGGTAGAAAATAAGTCTGAGATATTTGAAGATTTGAACCTATTTAGTGTTATTCCCTTTTCCTTGTCTCCTATAATTATGATTAAATTTTTTGAAACAACCATGATTTTAATTTTTTTGCTAATTCATAGGGCTCTGTTCAATCCAATGGGTGAAATAGAAGATGAAGGCTGCATTATCTGAATATAAAAGTAGTACATCAGATCTACCAGTGAGGTTTGGAGGATGATGCTCTAAATTTTGGGAGACGTTCTACCATATAATTAATAAATTAGCCCTTGTATATGAGACAGAAACCTGGATACTAAAGATTTATATGGTTGCTTTTGTTCTGGTCAGCTGGTTGATTGTTCTAGGTCACCAAATATGTGGGAATTAAAATATCCACCAGAAAACTTCTAGACCATCATTTATGAAAATGAACTTCTAGCCACTCTAGATAGCCCTTCAACATTTTAGATCTCCAACAATCAAGAATGCTGGAATTTGAAGAAAATTGTCTTCTAGGCAATACTTCCTGCCTGAAAAAAAATTCAGCACTTCCCACCTTTATTATTAACAATTGGACATAGTATTTAAACTAGTTGGGACATAACATACTCTAAGAAGCATTAATTGATATGAGAGTAAGAACAACTGTGAGGCATATAAAATTATATATGTAGTAAAACTTGTATTGAGTTTTATTGCATTGCTTTTCCTAACTGTTGCCAGGGATTGTGGTAACTGAATTCTAATTCTGTATCTTGTTTTGGATATTCAGCTTTCTTCTGGCTTGTAACTTGATTGATGTTCTCTCCTATCCTGGAGGAAAATCTCAAAATTCTGGAGTTAGAAAACCAAGAGAAGGAAGACCTTGAAGTTGACAGAAGCAGGAAGTGGTAGTTCCAAAAATTCTCTTGGATGTTAAAAAAAAAAAACGCTTCCTTTTTCTGAGTGAAATTCTTGTGCTAGCCTGATGTCACAGAAAGTAAGGGTAGCAGAGGATATAGGCTTAAGTGACAGAAAACTCAAGACACTTGAGTTTTTCTTCAAGAATTCAAAGTTTCTGGAAATTTTACTTCTCTAGTCCTGAGGAATGTTGCATTTATTGAGGAATGTTACAATTTTGACAGCTGTTGTCAGAGCCTCTTACTCTTCTTTTATTTTGTGTGATCCCACTTGCATTTTCCTACTGCTGTTCTACTAAAAGCACAACATTAATTTTGCCTGGGTTCAGCTTTAACCTCTAGCCTTTTGTTGGTATGCCTGACCTAGTGCCTGACCTCTACGGTATTCCCCACTGACCTCTTCTGTTCTTTGTCTAGCTCATTCCTAAACTTATTTCCAGCTTTAGTATGACAAAGTACTAAAGCCAGCATGCAGTGGGACATGTGCAAGCATCCTGTGTCAGGCAATCAGAACTGTCAGCTCCTTACAGCTACTGTCACTAAACTAGACAGGAGACCTGGTACATTAGCCCCCTCCCCTTAATCTCAGGGTTCTGATTGCAAATGGCACAATTCATCTACTTAAAAGGATGATCTTCATGTATAGCAGCTTATGTGCAATTCTCCCAGGAAGATTCTTGGGTTATGACTACAATGTTTAAAGTTCAGAAACCACCTCTAGCATCACAATTTTATGGTTGGTCACATAGCCAGCCAAATGTTTAGACTGGATGTTTGCCTTCCTAGCCAGTCCTTCCCAAGAACCTGGGGTAGGCAGATTGATGATGATGATGATGATGATGATGATGATGATGATGATGATTGGTCACACAGTCAGCACAATGCTTAGGCGCAAGCTGGCATTTTTATCCACTGATTGAATCCTTCCCAAGGACCTGGAAGAGGGAAATGATGGTGTTTGATGGTCTTAAAGGTACTGGATGTAAGCTGCTTCATGTAAAGCTGCCTTTTGCAATTGACAGATGCTGTTTGTTTGTTTGTTTCCAGTTATGGTTAGTCACACAGTCAGCCAAATGTTCAGACTGGATTTGACATTTTTACACCCCCACCCCCATCAAATCCTTCCCAAGGACATGGGATTGGAAGATGTTTTATGGTGTTAGAGGTATTCTCGCAGGATAATTCCATCTTTTTTTTAATGTATAACTCAAGGTGGCAAGCAAACCTAATACAAGGAGTCTTTTTTAGTAACTGTCTCATTTAGTAACTGCTACCATTCATACTTGCAACAATGATGAAAAATAACTTTGCAACCAATGCTCATTTTTATGACCTTCTCATGTCCATAAAGCAAAGTATTAGTTGAAGTAAGATCATTAACATGGCCATGCTTTCACTTAGCAAGCACTTCGCTTAACGACCGAGTTGCCAGGCCCAAGTATGATTGCTAAATGAGGACTACCTGCATTCCTGCCTCCTGTTTTCCCCACCACTGTGACATAAGTTTCTTTTATTACTTCTTGACTCTAGTTTAAAAGAACACATAGATTAATAGACACTCTTTATTGTTAGTGTGAACCTATGACCTGAGAATTGTGACTTGAATCATTTAATTATGTTACAGTTCAGAACAATGTTCTCATTTTGGATACAAAATTAAAGTTTGTTCTGACTTTCAAATTGTTCTGGCCTGGCTTATCCTGGTAGATAACTAAAATGATGCTGGGAATTATGTTTGTTTGTATAAACAAAAAAGGGGGAAATCCCTTTAAAATGTATGAAAGGAATGCATGTGTTGTTTCTTGGCATTCGTGTTTAAATAAAACTACAGGGTCCTTTCTAAATGGATGAGTAATAGGGCATAATTAATTTTCTGTTCAATTATGCATTATTGTAAGTTATTGCTTGTATACACTCTGAATATATTAATAATACTTTAGAAACCATGGGTATAGCCATTCAAAAATGCACAACAAGCTTATTAATATCCCCTTGGTATTCTACTGACCAGTTGCTGCTGGAATGTGAAATTGCCAAAGTTAAAGTGCACAACAAAAAATATTTGTGACTTTGCTTAGATATTTGATTCCTACTTACTGTTTATACAAATATTTATCTTTTTTTTTTTTTTGGTAAGAGAGCAGAAAGTCTAGACTAGCCAATTGAAATAAGTGAGGGGGAAAAAGCAACAAGTAGACCAAAGGTAAAGGTAAAGGTTCCCCTCGCACATACTGTATGTACTAGTCGTTCCCGACTGTAGGGGGCAGTGCTCATCTCCATTTCAAAGCCAAAGAGCCAGCGCTGTCTGAAGACGCCTCCGTGGTCATGTGGCCTGAATGACTCAGCGCCAAAGGCGCATGGAATGCTGTTACCTTCCTACCAAAGTTGGTCCCTATTTTTCTACTTGCGTTTTTTAGGTGCTTTCAAACTGTTATGTTGGCAGAAGCTGGGACAAGTAATGGGAGCTCACTCCGTTATGCAGCACTAGGGATTCGAACTGCTGAACTGCCAACCTTTCGATCAACAAGCTCAGCATCTTAGCCACTGAGCCACTGCGTCCCTATTTATTTAATTAATTTAACTTAATTAATTAATTTAATTTAATTTATTTTATTTATTTATTTAAGTTCAATTACCATAGGTAATTCAACTTAAAAAGCAGTTCATAAGAAGAAACTATCTTTACAGGAATGAAGTATTTTCATGCTGTCAGATAAAACTGCATAAGAGCTGTGATCCATCATCTTTTATTAAAAGGAAATGTTTTTGTAAGCAAGGCATGCAAAAAAAAAAAAAAAGAATCAAGGGACCAATATGCCACTGAGGAGGTGTAGGAGGGATCCCTTCTTCTTTGTTCTTGATTACAATCTCTTCAATCTCTTTTGTCCCTGTTATAAAGACTAAGCTAACAACAGATTCAGCCGGCCTCCAATGTTCCTTAAAAATTCATCGGATGAAGTAGAAGAAAAAGAAGTATATTAAGTTAAATTAGGAAAAGAAGAGAACACAAGGGTCTACTCTTTCATATTCCCAGCAGTAAGAATAATTTCCTTTCTCACTGAGGACTTTTGACTTTTACAGAGATTGGCTTGTTTTTAGAAAGAATGAAAGAATTTTTTTAAAAGAAAAAAACTTGCAGAAATAAAATAAAAGCTAAGGCAGTAGGATTTCTGCAAGTCTTAGTGGGTAGTTCTTTTGCAATAACTAAACAAAGAAATGCTTCAACTCATTCCCAGAACACTGCCTTTAGTGTGAATGCATTAAATGCCTGTGTGATAGCTCTGCATCACAGCAGTGACAAAGTATCTCATGGTACCATAATTAATAAAATGGTAAGTATATACAGAAGTTATCCAACTCTATTTACAATCCTTAAGATTCATAACCATGCAGTAATAAATGTCACAAATGCCATGGAACATGAAATGATATGAAACAGAATATATGTGGTGACAAGTAAAGTCCTGGAAAGACAAGCATGGTGCAATACAGAACATTTTGGAAATCAAATTTGAAATGAAACCACATTTTTTTCTTATTACATAGAATCCTGGGGGGGGGGGACCCCACAAGAAATATGTGCTCACAGCAGCAAGAACATATTTTGCCCAGCACTGGAAGGAAAATACAATTCTGAAAATATCTCTTTGGAAACTTAAACGTGGATAGAATATGGGAGAATTAAACTGGAAGAATATGGCAAAAAACAGCCAGAGATAGGAAAAGACAAAAAAAATTCTGGGAACATACATGCCATATTTATTCAGATTTTTGTCATTCAATTATCTAATATAGGATAGGAAGGTTGATAGTTTGTATTAATATCCTTCAGTATTTTTCTCCTTATTGGCTTAGTCTATACATAATATGGATCACTGTGATTTTCCTCCTGTTATGACAACCTTTATACATTTTCTATGTTTAATCTGATGATATAAAAATCCTCCAGGGCAGGGGAGAAATCTGGACATTATAATTTTCATTCTCAGTAATCTATATAGGGTTCAGAGCTTTTATATCTAGCTATGATATTTGGGGACTGAACAGTTAATGTTCTGGCTTCTCCAGCTTGAAAGAATTTTTCTCCTAGTTTCAACTATGTGTTGGAAAATGCCCAAGTCTGCAGTTCTTTAGAAAGTAGAATATTTTTTTTTAAAAAAAATGCATCCACAAGCCTCAAAGAAATGAAAATTTATTTTATAGCTTGTCCAAGGCAAGAGAGAAAGATAAATAATGCCGCAGAACTGAGGTGGCGTCTAGTTTACAAAGAGAAAACACCATCTTCAGAATGGAGACTTGAAATGATTTGTTTTCTCCTGGCCCTGATTCAGAGTAAACCACAAGCAAACATATTTTCAGTATACTTTCAGTATAAATAAGACAATGAGACTTGCCAGTAAAAGCAATTCAAACATGAATGTAGCAATTTAATTGGTGCCAATTACTGTGTCTTGGTAATGTTGAGAATTCAGCCACAACTCCTTAAAATCCTGCATGACCAAGAAAATGATAGTACTGGAAAAGCGATACAAATGGATTAGTCCGATGTGTTGGGAATCTGTTACCTGTTTAGGTTTTCCTGTAAGTGAGCAGTTATGAGATTTACACAAGCGACATTTTGTCAGACTTTGTCACATATTGGAAGCATCAGCAACTTCTTAGTGATTATTAGTATTTTAGGATCAGCTTCTTGTATAGGTAATGTGACGTATCAGCATTTCTTTTCCTGTGTATCTAAATGCGACTTTCATTTAAACTCATCTGATATCATGTATTAGGATTTTATGTTTTACTTTAGGTTTTTTATAATGTCCATGCAAGTACTGCGTCCTTATTTGCTTTACTTTAGGTTTTTTTAAATGTCCATGCAAGTACTGGGTCCTTATTTGCAGATTCGATTTGCACACTTATTGCTCAAAGAGAAGAGCATTCAAATGTGCACAAGATATTTTAACTCACATGCTTGTATTACTTGTTACCTTGTTTTTATTGTTTCCCAGTCTAATAGGGTTAATCTCCATATCTTTCCTTCTGGTTTTTATATCAATATATGATATGATTATGACCTGCACTTTAGTGTAATACTCATCTTAGCTTACTCATTGGATTTAAGGCATTGGGTTCATGGTTCAAGCAAACTGATGTAATGCACTGAGTGATCCAGAAAATAAGAATTCCTGTAAAATATCAGGAGGGAAAGTTTCAGTGCCTCAGCCTGGTTTGTGATCTGATGGGCTGATATTAGGGAGGAAACACATAATTGACCTATCATGAAGCATTGCAGCATGCAAACTGGGAGGAGCTATTTGGTTTGCAGCCACACAGATTGAAATACTGAAGTTGTATCCAGACCTTCTGATGCACCAAACTACTTTGCAAATTAATGAAGTTTTCCCATCAACTTAATAATATTATTGAGTCTCTTCACATTCCTCCTTTTCAGCTCCCCATCCATTGTGCCCCATTCAACTTTGTTCTGCAATGTGATTTTCTTGCTCTGATTAGTTTCATACAGGTTTTGGGTCTATACATAGTATATCAGTATAGGTACTGAATGGCTTCGTTGCTTATTTTTTCATATATTTTTATGCTGAATTTCCAACTAGGCTACCTGTCAAATGCAAGCAACCAGAACAGCTCACAGAATGATAAAATGGGTTTCTTTATTGTTGATGACCAGTTTACAAAAATCTCACCAGATTGTCTGCTTTCCCTTGGGAAACAGCAAATAGAAACCTAAAGTAGACTTCAAATATTTCCTCCCCTGAATGAACTCTAAGCGGGAATGTCTTTTAACCTACTCACCTCCAATTGGGGCCTCCTCTCCTTCAGCCAGTGATTCCCTCACATTTTCCCCATCCCATCCCACCCACCCACCCACAAAAAATTTCCACCTAGATAAAATCAGACAGAAAATGTTTCAAGCAAAAAAAAATCTGAAAATGTTAATCAAACGAATAAGGCAAATGAATAAAAAAATATACTCGTACCAAATAACACTGATATTATTTTAGCACTGTGGCATTGTGAACTGTGTATGTATAAACTAGAGATTCCTGGAATTTGGGGATGATTGGCATGTTTGGAAGACACCTTAGGGTGTTTTGGCAAGATGATTGCCCAGAGGAATATGACTAGTTTTAAGGCACTGCTTTACTAGAATGTTCCTTGCCAACCATTTTCCCCTAGCTCCCAGAATGCTCCATGCTACCTATAAAAATATTTTCTGGGCAAGTGGGCACAGTCCAAAATACAACTGTGGCTGCCCATCCTTCTTACTTTTCTAAAGATAACGTTATTTTCTAAGAAAATAAAACTTCATTTTTGTGAGGTCCACTTAGAATCCAGAAGCACTTTTTAAAATAAAGGGGGGCACTGATGTTACTCAAGAAGATTTGTTTTTAAATGTAGGAAATTGAATAGTGCCTGTAGGGTTGTAAGGTGAAAGAATTGCCCATAGATCTAAATCTTGAATTTCTGGAAGAGAGTCAAAGATAAATCACATTTATAAATTACTGAAAATATAGTTCGTTTGAATTCTGACTGTAAGAATCCTACTAAGTACTGGCATGCATCTAGGGTATATAAAGTTCCTTGGTTTTTTTTCCCAGCATTTAATATTCAGTTTTAATGGGTATTTCTATTAACCTACTATTAGTGTGTTTATATTGTTAATGTTCTGCATGTCTGAAACAATGCTTCCTTTTTCATTTGAATAATAATATAAAGAGCAAAGCATCTTTGTCTTATCACTGTACATGCCTTCAGTGAGAAAACACTGAAAATGATTCTTTTAGAACAACCTTCCCCAATCCAGTATTCTCCAGATGCAGGCTGATGAATTTATGGAGTTGCCATTTCAACACATCCTGGAAAATACCAGGTTGAAGAAGTCTGTTCCAGATTATATGCCATGAAATTGATAAAGGGGCATTCCTATTAAAACCAAACCTTAGAAGATCTCATATGCAAATAACAGGAAATAACAACTTATTCCAAAATAAAATAAGTTTTTAAAAAACGTGCTTTTAAAATGCTGGAGTTATTTTATTTTATAAATGGCCAGGCTTTTATATATGGCCAGTACTTTTTCACCTCCAAAAGTGTTTTGAGGGAACTGGAAGGATAAACGAATTAAGTAGCTGAGATTAGAAGGCAGGGACTTTTTCAATGTACGAAGAGAAGTCAAGATGGTTAGTTGCCAGGGTTTAAAAATGTTTTAGTCCTTCCCCCTTCCTTCCCCATTACACTAAGGGCTTATTCCTGCAGGGTTTTTTTCCTAAATCTGAAAATGTCCAGGTAGATTTTTGACTCTAATGTCGAGAAAAGATTTTGGTAGCTGGCGAAGAACTGTTACTGTGGAAACTATGACTAGCTGTCTCAGTGTACCAGTTGTTAATGCTAACTTTATCCCATGTTTTCAAGATGGGCCCTTATGACTCAGGAATGTTCCAGACTGCTTCCACTTAGAGAAATTAACAATCACAAGCACTTGTCCCAAGAGATTTGGCCTAAGTTGGGAGGATACACTCTACTTTCTAAAGGAAGAAGCAGGCAATGCATGTGAAAACTATGCTAATACTGAATTTTGGCTCAGAGTTAGCCAAAAATATTTTGCTCTCTAGTTCAGCCCACCAACTAAAGTTATTCATATTGTTAGTGTGCAAATGCCCCTTTTTCTGACTGGGCAATGAAAGAAACATTTGCTGTTCATGATAGCCCAACTGGGTGCCTGCCTGCCACTGCTGAAGTTTGGCATATTTCAGGATGGTTCATAAATACAAGTTAGCAGAAAGAGCAGCCCAGAATAGCATTAATTTATACAGATCTGTGAGTGGAATTTAAGAAGCCATTTTCACAACTTTTTGCTGAAGTTAAGAAAAAAAAAGATATGGAAAGAGTTATGGTTGCTAAAAATGAAAAATGGCACTAGAGCTTCAAATAAAAAGAGTAGAAACTGCATATAATTACAAACTTGTATACAATATACATAAACACACACATGTCATAATATATATGCCTGAAATAGCAGGAGCTACTGTGTTTTCTGGAGATTAATCCAGCACTTGGCTCCTGTTTTCTGCTGTATTCTCAGGTACGTCAGCAGGCATTCTCTCTGCCTGACCCTTCTGTGTCCATAAAGGTATTTTCCCATAATCAGTTCCAAGATTTTTTTTTTTTTGTCTGCTTTTCCAAAGCAACCTAAGGCTCTATGGGACTGTTTCTTGATGCTAACAAGGAGAAAGAGGAAGCATATGCATTGAGTGGGGTGAATATCAGTGCTCTGAGACTTATTTATAACATTGGCATTTTGCCAAACAGATGTTTCATTTTATTTTAAGCTTTTACAACACAAACCACTTCTTTTCTGTTTCTCTCCTACCCCTGAAATGGAGTAGGAAGGTTATGACGTAGTGGTCCTATATATTTTTTGAAGAATTAACTAATTCTTCTGAAGAATTGACTAATAAGCCTGTTCATGATCGCACGTGATTCTTGCTCATTTGCACTTCTGCCTGTTGTGCATAATCTAGCTCCAGGAGAAAGGTTCACAGATGCAAGCTCAGTTCCAGAAAGGTTTAAAAAGATACATACAGTATATATTTATATACTTAACATGCTTGCTTATTTATAAGTCAGAAGAGAAGTAAAGCTATATACCCAAATACATGCTAAATCTCCACAAGCTTTCAGAGGCAATCTGTTTCTGTTATGAGAAAATAATTAAGATCAGAGATGCTGAGTCACATAACTAGGGTCATGCATAATATATAAAAACAATCATAATTGTTTCCAATAGTCATTTCCTCCATTATATCTGTGTTGCTCATTATAAATACTTGCCAAACATTTTCAAAGGTCAGACACTCAAGCGGTGAACATCTGGAAAGTCAGGACTGTTTCAGATGGATCTTACTGCATATAACAGTTTCATGGGCCAGTGCAGGTAGGGCTTGTTTAACATCATGAGAATGTTGACAACTACTAGCTTTGTCTCACTGCTGCCAGGGTGAAAAATGTAGCATCAGACTTGGGGTTTTGTCATCCTTTATAGTTCCTATTGCTGAAGAATGTTAAATCCTCCCAATATGGCAGCGAGGTTTTTATTTATCAACTCTAAACCATGAAGTGAGCACCCTGAAGTCCATTTCCCTGTCTTTTAATTCATATGTAATATCAATTTTTAACCATCCTCGCCTCTATTTAAAAAATATATATATCTTCGGTTTTTATGTTTTTAACATTTGACACCAGCCAGAGCCACTCTGTGAGGGAGATGGGCAGTTTCTAAATGAAATAAACAAACAGACAAATAAATACCTGGTGCTCTCCAAATGTAATAGAATAATGAATTCCAAAATTCTTGGCAGTTTGGCTGTCAAGAGATGGATCCCTTATTATAGGTTTTCTTCCCATTCTGCTTAGTGATCCGTAGAAGAAAAGGGAGCGTTGCTATAACAGGCCCTTATTACAACACTTGGTGAGAAATCAGGAAGAATGCGAACTGATAAACTGCATGACCTTCATTGCCTATATATTAATGCTTAAGTAATATGGGGGGGGAGGGGACCCAAGGTGAGCTTGAACTCAAACATATGCTAGTAGCATGGGTGAAATCCAGCAGGTTCTGACAGGTTCTGGAGAACCGGTAGCAGAAATTTTGAGTAGGTTGGAGAATCGGCAAATACCACCTCTGGCTGGCCCCAGAGTGGGGTGGGAATGGGGATTTTGCAATATCCTTCCCCCAGGAGTGAGGAGCGAATGGAGATTTTGAAGTATCCTTCCCCTGCCATGCCCACCAAGCCACGACCACCAAGCCACACCACACCCACCAAGCCACGCCCACAGAACCAGTAGTAAAAAAAATTTGAATTTCACCACTGGCTAGTAGATATATGTGAGAGCCATTTCTCACACAGTTCACAAGCAAACAGCCTGACGTCAGTTCAATCCATTACATAGTATCAAAACAAAAGATGCTGAAACCATCCCACCCAGAAGGAATGTTTTCTATTACAAGAATTTGAATTTTGCAGCTGACTTTTTAATTAGCTGGTCCAGGACACAATCTTTTAAGGTATCAAGAAATGTTATCCCTTTGTTGTGTCCAGAATACTTAATTTCTTAATATTCATCTGGTGGTCCATGTCATCCATGCTGTCTCTTTTTACAATGCCTCTGTAATTTCATTTTCATCCATTTGTAGGTCATCTTTAGCTTTTTGGCGACGACCTCAAATTTACTTGGTTCTGGACATCCAGAACAATTCAGTGGAAGGATTTGCTCCTTTTGTAAGTTCTTATGGAAGCCTCTACCCTTTCTGACAAGCAGGATATTTCTGCCCTTAGTATACTTTCCCTGCCTTTTTTCAAGAGACAACTGTATCCTATTGGTTATTTATATTCTATGTTTCTCTAATGTCTGCGGTAATTTTTTTTCTTAATCCTCCAACCTTCCACCTTGGCTTTCAGTTCCAGGCATTTGCATATAAGCTTCTAAACAGTCTCACCTTTTGATTTTCTGTGATCTGCGTATGATCTTTGTTTTCTTGACTATTCTTATTTCTTGGAAAAATCACCCTCATCCCCTTGCCCTCTTTCCAATCAACCTTAGGGTTTGTTTTTTGAGTTTGTTTTTGCTTTCCAATGATCTTTTTATTTTGAAGTATATTCTATTTCTTTTAGTTGTATTTGTAGCAGGGTGGGTTCTATTTACCTTTACTACCGGTTCGCAAGGGAAAGCATGCACACACGTGTGCGCACTTCTGTGCATGCACACACGTTTCTGCACATGCGCAGATCATCCATTATGATATCTGGGTGGGTGGGCGGAGCCTCCCACTGCTTTTACTACCAGTTCTCAAGAACCGGACAGAACCGGGAGCAATGCAACCCACCACTGATTTGTAGCCTATACTGCCCAGAGTCTGCTGGTTATTAGGATGAGTTATAAGTACCATTAAAATATATACTCATCAGATTGTGTAATAATGCGGAAAATTTTTGAGTGTGCAGAAATGGACAAACTTACTATAGAACTAAATAACAAAGAAGACTCGGAATATTACTCAACCTGGAAAAACTGGTATCAATGGATAGAAAATAAAAATAGGAAATATAGAGATCAAAATAAAGCATAAATTGTGTTTACATATATTCGATCAAGAAGGAATATCTGAGAATATATGTATAGAGTTAAGATTTGTGTACTGTTGTACGACATTGAATTGTACAATTATCATGGACCTATTTTTGTTACAGACCTATCTGTATTAGTATTTTAATATTTTAAATTTTAATAAAGGTTTTTTGATATATATATATATATATATATATAATCATATCACAACTCCTCCTCAATATCAGTTTAAAAGCTACTCTACCATAAAAGTATATTAAACACCAGCAGTATGATATCCTTCTGATTCAAATGGAGCCCATCCTTTATAACGTGGCTTACTTCCAAACTTATTTCCAGTGCCTCAGAAATCTAAATTTAACCTGTTGGCACTCTTATCTAATCCATGAAGGAATTTACTCAGCTCAGCTCAACCTAATTGCCCTACTTGTGGAACAGGTAACATTTCTGGGAAAGTTATTGTGGAGGTCCTGGAAAATGACCTACACAACAACCTAAATTTAGCTTTCAGACCATTTCTCAGATCATTGGTATCAGCAGAAACCAAATTATTGGTTGCTCCTTAGCATTACCTCCCAAACTATCTAGATGGTACATAAAGAGATGAGGGACTTGCATGTATGTTTATTTCTGCACAAAATTTGAGGGAATTTTTTTTTTAAATTTGATTTATATGCCGCCCTTCTCTGGAGACTCAGGGCGGCTTACAATGCGTTAAGCAATAGCCTTCATACTTTTGTATATTTATACAAAGTCAGCTTATTGCCCCCACAAACTGGGTCCTCAATTTACCTACCTTAGAACGGATGGAAGGCTGAGTCAACCTTGAGCCTGGTGAGATTCGAACTTACAGTAATTGCAGACAGCTGGTGTTAATCACAATGCTATCAGTCTGCTGAACCACCAGGCCCAGTATGTTAGTTAGCACTGCGGACAGCATATGGGTTAAACAAGTAGAAAGAATGCACTGGGTTAAGTATATAGAAGTATGTCCTGCCAACTATTTAACCAAGAAGATAATGTGGATAATGTTTTCCAAAAACAAAATGCAGACCTTTCAAAGAGCCATGAAGTAATAGTGACTGGAGACTTTAATTATCCTGATATCTATTGGGAGATAAACCCAACCAAGAACATTTCAGCAAGAAATTCCTCATTTGTCTTGCTGATAACTTTCTCCTTCAAAGGATGAGGGAAGGCATCAGGGGATCAACTTGATCCGATACCAATCCATGGGAATCTTCCCATGAGATGGTTATAATATTCCAGGGTTGGCTCCACAGCCTCATTCCTGTTCAACAGATGTGTACAGTATATTAAAATGTGCATGTGTTTCATTGTTATTAAATAAATTTTTAAGAAAAGTCATAAGAGAAAAAATAATAACAGTAAATTGTGAAAAAAAGAAAATAGAAAAAGAAAGATTATAAAGAAATTGCTTCTTGACAGCAACTGTACATTTTTACTTTGCCCTCTCTCTCTCTAAGGCTATATCATTATTTCCTACTTTCCATAAGCTTCCCTTTCTAATCTTCAAACCCATAAATCACCAGTTCTTTTTTCTTTTCTTTTTTCACTAAAAAGTCCATAAGGGATTTTCAGTCACTAATAAATGCAATTGTTGAGCTTTTTTCTAATCAAACAGGTAAATATCACCACCTCTGCTAATTCTGAATGTGTTAAATTCTGTTTCAGTTGTGGAACATTCAACTATGTTGCAAGTCTAAGTTTTCACTGAATTACTGGAGATTAAAAAGGGACAGTTGCAAAAAAAAAAATTCAGAGTACCAATCAGTATGAATTTTAAAAGTATCTAATCCATGCATATTGATTTTTTATTGCAAAATAAAAAAGTGGAAAGTCCAGAAATGTCATCAAGGAAGAGTAGTAACAGTAACAGAGTTGGAAGGGACCTTGGAGGTCATCTAGTCCAACCCCCCTGCTCACACAGGAGACCTATACTAGGGATTCAAACCGCCGGCCTTTCTGATCGACAAGCTCAGCGTCTTAGCCACTGAGCCACCTAGGGAGCCGCCGCTCCCTAGTGTATATATAGGTTACTCAGATTTGTAAAGATTTTTCAGGAAAATTACTGCTTTCAATGAGTTGAAGTTAATGTAAAATAAGAACAATGAAAAAGACTATAGATATTCTCTAAATTAGAAATACAACAGCTACTTACTGAAAATGGCAAAAGGCTAATAGATAACAAGGGAAAGGAATTTTTATTCTGACTCAGTCTTTTCTAAGATCGTTAACCACCAATTGTGAAGGTCAGATTGATGGACGATGTTCTGACCATCAAATATATGGAAAATTCATACCAGTGGTGGGTTGCCCCCGGTTCAGACCGGTTCACAAAAACCGGTAATAAAACTGGTGGGAGGCCCCGCCCACCGCCCCAAATGTTGTCATCAGCGATCTGTGCATGCACAGAAGTGATCCCGTTGTAAACCGGTAGTAAAGGTAAATAGAACCCACCCCTGATTCATACAATCTGGGACAAGTACCAAAAAGGGAAAGGTAGGCAATCGGGGGAACTGGGAAAGTCTAACCAGGGGAGAAAATGAAGGATGCAATAATAATCTTCAACTATATAAAAGGAAATCAACACTCAAGAAAGCCAAGGATGTGTTTTCTGTAATCCCAGAGGGCAGGATGTGCAATTATGGATGTCAGTTGTAAAAGCAGATTCTGATTGAACTTCTGAACAGTAGGAGTAATTTGTCAGTAGAATTAATCCAGAAAAGAGGGGAGCTTGTATTTGCTGGATGTGTTCAGTTCTCATGAATGTTTTAATTTGTATTGCTGAACTGGACCAAATTGCTTAAATAGCTCCTTATAGGATTCTGTGACCTTTGGTCTAAGTGGTCTATCTGGAATAAAACTTAGGAAGTTAATTATGACATGACCTACAGTTTCTTGCTCTCAAATTCTCATGTGAATTCCAGCAGATATCTTGTCAGAAAGAACATGCAACTCAGCCATCATGATTGATGGCCACATTTACAGTATACTAAGAAACAAAACTTTTTTTCGTAATTGCTAGTCTTAATTTTTAATTGCTGCTGCTACTTTAGATACTATATCTAAAGATATAAATATAAAAAAATATAAAGATATAAAAGATATAAAAGATATAAATCACTATATTTGCTTTGCTCTTTAAAATTTGCATTATATAATGAATTTTCTTCAGACTGCTGCCCTCCAGATGGCTCTAGCTACAACTTCCATAAGTTTCAGACAGCATAGGTAACAGCTGCCAGTAGAATTAGGTGGATCAACATATCTGGTGGACTTGAGAAAACTGGGCCTAGATCTAGAATCAGCCTGGTGCTGGGTAGCAACAGAGTCAATCTTCTGCCATGCTGATCTTTCTATTCATATTTGAGATACTATTTATTAATTAGTGATTCTCAGTCTTTTATTGGGGAATCAGACTTTTATTTGATTACATCTTTATTTATATTCCAATCTTTTAGTAGTTTACAACACCTAAAATTATTGGAAACTATATAATAACTTCAACCAGGAATATGGGATCAGAAATTAAATCCAAATTATATAAACATGATATGCCATACCCAACGAAAACCTGGTAGAATGAAACATTCTGGAGCATCTGAAGAAAAATGAGGGAGAGGCAAATGGAGCATCATAACTAAGCATGTTCTGCATCTGGCTTCAACTACAGGTAGTCCTTGACTTACAACAGTTCATTTAGTGACCCTTCAAAGTTACCATGGCACTTTAAAAAGTGACTTATGACCGGTTTTCACACTTATGACTATTGCAGCATCCCCATGGTCACATGATCAAAATTCAGGTATTTGGCAACTGACTCATATTTATGATGGTTGCAGTGTCCAGGGGTCATGTGATCAGCTTTTTTGACCTTCTGACAAGCAAAGGCAATGGGGAAGTCAGATTCACTCAACAGCCATGTTACTAACATAACAAATGCAATGATTCACTTAAGAATTGTGGCAAGAAAAGTCGTAAAATGGGGAAAAGTCACTTAACAAATGTTTCACTTAGCAACATAAATTCTGGGCTCGTTGTGGTTGTAACTCAAGGATTACCTGTACTAAATAGGGCTGATCTCATTCAAATCTGTTACACTTTGGATGATTTGCAGAAAAATGTTTCTGCAGGATAATGTGAGGGAAATAATCCTTAATGTAAGTCAGAGACATATTTTAAAGATAGCATAAACTGCACAACTAAGGATTAATGATTTGTGTGGCTATTACAAGATTAGTATAACATGGTATCTGCATAAATGCCTACCTGTATCTTTGAATTGTGTTGTGATTAGCTGGATGTTCTCAAAAACCTCTGGAAGTAGTCTTCATTATAATCTATTTAAGCCTTATCATTTTAATTGCCTTTATATTTATAATTGCTTTTGGATTTCTATTTTTATTTCATTGTAAGCCATCCAGAGTCACTCTGAATAGCAAGATGGGTGACATATAAATTTAATAAATAAAAATACAGCAGGTTACAATACAGATAATCCTCAATTTACGACCATAATTGAGCCCAAAATTTCTGTTGCTAACTGAGATATTTGGTAAATGAGTTTTTCCCCGTTTTACGACCTTTCTTGCCACAGTTGTTTAGGGAATCACTGCAGAAGTTAAATTGGTAGCGTGGTTGTTAAAGGAATCTGGCTTCCCCACATTGATTTTGCTTGTCACAAATTGGCAAAAGGTGATCACATAATCCTGCAACCATCATAAATACGATGCCAAGCATCTGAATTTTGGTCAGGGGACCATGGGGATGCTGCAAAGTTTGTAACGGTGAAAAATGGTTCTAAGTCGGCAAGAGGTTCATCAATTAAAGAAGACAATTATGATAAATTAGTAACACAGATAAAGAAAGATTTAGATAATTGGGAGAAATTTACAGATATCATATCAGGATCTCCACCATTAAAATGAATATTTTACCAAAACTTTTATTTTTATTCCAGGTCATACCAATATAATTGGGGGGGGGAGGGAAGTTTTTTGAAACATCGAATAAAATAACATCCAAATTTATATGGCAGGAGAAGCGACCACGAATTAAACTTAAATTATTACAGGACACAAAAGATAGAGGAGGAACAGCACTCCCAGAAAGGGAAATATATTATCAAGCGGCTGGCTTAATTTAGCTAAAAGAATGGATGGCACTAAAAGATAATAGGATATTAATAATTGAAGGGCATGAAATACAAGTGGGTTGGCACGCATTCCTCTGGGATGGAAAATATAAAACACACACTTTAAAAGACATATAATAAGGAATGAGCTACTACAAATTTGGTTGAAAATTAAAAAGCAGCACTATACAAAAATACCGATCTGGCTCTCACCAACAGAAGCAGTAAGACATCCAAATTTAATGGAACTAAATAAAATAATAAGGTATAAAGATCTAATAGAACAACAAGGAAAATTGAAATCAAAACAAGAATTGGAATTGGACCTAAACAGAGAAATTGATTGGTGGACGTACACACAAATCCAATCTAAATGTAAGGAAGACACAAAAACGTACGAAATACAAAGAGAGCAACACAAATTTGACAAAATTATATTAGGATCAGAAGAGAAGCTAATTAGCAAAATTTATAAATTTCTATTACAATATAAAATGGAAGAGATAGTGAAGAATACAATGATTAAATGGGCGCAAAACTTTTAATTATACAATAGAGCTGGAGAGATGGGAAACAATGTGGCAAGTAAATGCAAAACTAACATTATTGGCGGCATACAAGGAAAACCAGTTGAAGATGTTTTATAGATGACATCTGCCAGTGACAAGACTTGCAAAGATGTACCTGAACAATAGCTCAACATGTTGGAAATGCAAGAAATCCCAAGGAATATATTACCATCTATGGTGGACATGCACGGCAGCAAAAAAAATTTGGGCAAATATTAAGAAGTGGATAGAACAAATAATAGATCAACAAATAGAGAGAAAACCAGAAACATTCCTGTTAGGAATTTTTACAAGACCATATACCAAGGAAATAAAATATTTGATGCTACACATATTAACAGCAGCACGAATAGTATATGCAAAAAATTGGAAACAGGAAAGAACCCCAACTGAGGAAGAATTGATAGATAAGATTTTAGAATGTGCTGATATGGATAAATTAACAAAAGAAATTAAAGAAAAAGAAGAGACAGATTATTATAGAATATGGAATAAATGGTATAAATGGCTTAAGGCGAGAAATAAAGAATAATAACTATCGGGAAAAAATTAGAAGTATAAAATATATACGTAACAAATGTATGGAGCAGAATAAAAATGTATTGAAACAGACAAAAACAATATAAATAAAAAAGAAAAATTAAAGATTAAAGATTAAAAATATTAAAGATATAATTAAGATATGTATATAATAATTGTAGAAAAATGTATAAAGTTAAGCTTGTTAAAGCTAAAAAACATTGTAATCAAAGGGGGGGAAAGGACAATGAGGAAAAAGAAAGAAAAAGAAAAAAAATGAAGACATAGGGGAGGAAAGATAAAATAACAGAAAGAAGACAATGAAGAAACAATGTTTAAAAGAGATAAGATATGTATATGTTGTATGTTATGTGAATGTCATATATATGTTATAATAAAATTACAAATTTAAAAAGAAAGAAAGAAAATGGTTCTAAGTCACTTTTTTTCAGTGCTATCTGTAACTTTTGAACACTCACTAAATGAACTGTTGTAAGTTAAGGACTACCCTGTATTTCTATACGCTGATCAGGCTCTAAAAATTATTCCCACAATGAAGATCAATTCAAGCAAATAGATAACATTTTATTGAGATTTTGCTTTCTCCAATGCTCTCACCTGCAGCCTCATACCAAGTGCACAATGTAAACTGACACAGAGGTTCTGCTAAACCAAAATGGCACATTTTCCTCTTTTCTGATTCCCCAGGAGGGTCAAAATAAGTAAATAATCACTCTGGATTGAAGCTAAAGAGGGGGGAAAAATCTATCAGATATTGAATATCAGTACATGCATGCATGAAGACCACCAGTCCCTCGAGAGCCTCAGTCTTAGCTTGGTTTCAAATTTCAGACCTCTGTGTTTTATTATCAACTGTTTATGCATTTTCAAAGGCAATCCATATGTGTATATTCTTTTTGACTTCAGTTAGGGGTTGGGAAAATGTCTTTCTGATAGTAATCTGGCCTATGAGTAAACATAATGTCATGGGATTCTGAAGACCCCAGAGGACAGATGTTGCAATAACAGATGTTTCCAGGAAAAGAGGGTGGAAAAAACCCTTTGATTTATTCATTTCATGGAGTGGGAAAAAAATGAATTTACAGAGACCAAGTCAACACAAAGGATAGTGGTTAAATTTACTGCAAAGCAGAGTTTTGCATTAGATGATGGATATTTACAGTTTACTTCTCTATGTTCCAGGAGGAATAATTGATTGCCAAAAAGTGTGAAATGTAGTCATGCCAAATGTTGGTTTAAAACCTTGAAAAGTGCCAAATACTAAAACTCCTGCCATGCTTCCTTTCTACACATGGGCATCTATGATCTCACTTAATGACTCAGATCCATTTTTAAAAAGGAGGAATATATTGTATTTTATTTTCTCTTAATTTATAACAGCTGTGCTGGGTTTGCTTGGCAGAATCTCTGCCTGGCAAAGCATTATGGGAATTCCTGGAAATGTGTGCTAGCCAAGCCCATCTTTGAAAAGCAAAGAAAACACATAGAAAAGAAGTGAAATGCTTTTCACTTCCTTTATGTGATATTTAACATGCTAGGAACGCCTGTTTATTGTTCAATATAAAATTACATCTCTCTTTCTTTCTGTCTATAATATTATCATACTATCATCTCTTCTTGCTATTATTTCAAAAGAGTTTTGTTCCTCTAAGAATTATGCATTCATTGTAAACCACAACAGACATAAGATATTATCTTTCTTCCTTAAGTGCATAAGGGAGAATACCAATCTTTATAAAGGGCACTCAACCAATTTGTTATTTACTAAGATGTTTGTTCTTGGTCCAAGCAGTTAAAATGCTAATTGAAGCAACAAAGAGCATGGAAATATATATACTGTAGCTTTATTCCATTTGCATGCCTTTATTTTTTTATCAGTCCTAGCATGTATATTCCCATTTTTCTTTAGATTTTTTCTTTGAAAATGTGAAATCCTTTATTTGGCTTTGTACCAATTGCTATTATCTTAGCATTGATGTATATGCATCAGGGTGTTTCTAAAACAGCCCTTATTTTTGATCTTGGCACAGAATGCTGTTTCCTTAATTACAAATATGCTTAGGAATTTGCTTAATTATATATTATCATGGCATAAGTGATTTGTGAACCCTCTTGTGGCTCTACAGATCCTGTGCCTACTTTTCGGTATAGTTCAGCTGATCAGTCGTCATTAAGATAGCAGAAACTGGATGCTATTTTGTATAGCTATTAGCTGCAAATAATTAGTCTTTTTCAAGAGAATGGGGAGTGGGAATTAAAGCTATCTCCAGCAAACCTGAACAATAAGATATTTGAGTTGTATGTTGATCTATGTCCATAAAAAAATTTGAGTTTTGAAGCCATTATTTATGTTGGCTAATAACATAGCCATTATTTATGTTGGCTAAGATACAGGTGCTGACAAGAAATAGTCATTGAGGTGTCTTCACAACAGGCTAAGTGGGAATATGTGTAAAGTATTATTTTATCAATGACTGGTCATACAGCTTAGAAGATAACTTGACACAATACTCTATTTACCACATATGTTCTTCAACAATTGGCTATTGTCCTGGCTGGAAAGAGTTAACTCTACTCTCATAACTCTTATGAATTCCCCTAGCCACATAAGCAGCAGATTGAGTTGTGTAGTGATTTGGGTGGTGATCGCTGGCAGAGCTAAGGGAAAGACTAAGTCTTTCACTTTCTTGGGTCCCAGAGACTAGAATCCAAAGGATTCTTAGCAGTGGTGGGTTGCCCCCGGTTGGACCGGTTCTATAGAACCGGTAGTAAAACTGGCGGGAGGCTCTGCCCACTGACCCGGACATCATCAGAAGTGATCTGCGCATGCGCAAAAGCCTCTGCGCATGTGCAGAAGAGCACACGCGGGCACCAGCAAAGCAAGCACGCATGGGAGGACACAATGCGAACCAGTAGTAAAGGTAAGTAGAACCCCCCCCGATTCCTGGCCAGACTTGTCAATTATCATGAGAAGTTCCTCTGAGTAGGAAAGTTGGATAGCCAGGCCAGGGGAACCATGCCTTTTAACTGACTCCAGAATCAGTAAGAGACTTTGGAAAAAATAAGAGACTCTTATTAAGAGATAACTTAATAAGAGACTCTGATAATAATGATTGTGACAAAAAAATACTTCAATATAATATTTATTAGAAACACTAGATGTTCTATTACTAGGTAAACCAGCTTAAAGTACCCTGTTCTTTTGGCTATTAAATATGAATCCGTAAGAAACATTGAATTAAGAGAGATAATGTACTATTTTGCAATGCAAAAAGGAAGGAGAACAAAAATTCAGATAGAAGTGGTCTATTTATTTAATCCTTAAATATATTTTTTTTTAATTTGATTTACATGCCGCCCTTCTCCGGAGACTCAGGGCGGCTTACAATGTGTTAAGCAATAGCCTTCATACTTTTGTATATTTTATACAAAGTCAGCTTATTGCCCCCACAAACTGGGTCCTCAATTTACCCACCTTAGAAAGGATGGAAGGCTGAGTCGACCTTGAGCCTGGTGAGAATTGAACTCGCAGTAATTGCAGGCAGCTGGATGTTAAATGCTGCCTTAGGAGGCATTAGCCTCCTATGCCACTCAGGCCTAGAATTACCTTTCTTACTGTTGCAATGTAAAATTCTTCACTAATCAATGGAGGATAATTGTAATGAAGACCATCTAAATGAAGAAAATGTAATTTTTTCCTCCAAATAGTTTCAAATCTATCACAGGTCAGAAGTAAAACAGATGTTCACTTAATTTGAATCAGGTAGCTGGTGCACAAGGAGATTTAAGTAAATATGAATATTTGGAGTTCTGTTTACAGAGACATCTTGACATTTCAGTTGCAATATTAATCTTGATTGGAAATTTCAGGAATAGCTTTTGCTATGCATATACTTACAATGTACAATTACATTGTGACTGACCAGATATAATATGTTGCTTAAAAACATAATACAGTGAAAAAAATAAACTAGAAGTGTCTACCTCTACCCACCTTTTGGCTATGTTGAGTCAGAATAAGTTACCTTTTATTTACATTAGACTTGAAGGATGTTTTTCTTCTTTGCTTTCTTCCACTACTGCTTCTTTTGCAATCAAGGTTGGTCACACATACCATACATCTAAAATACCAAGATACGAATTGGTTCTCTTCAATGGTCTCATTTTGCAATCTTCCTGGGGACTTTACTTTATCAGTTGTGTTGCAGATTGACAATGGCAATAGAAAAGCCAATATGAGATTTCAAAATAGGTACAAGATTGTAAAATTTTGTGTGAATGAGTACCATATATTTGTATTTGACTGATATTGATAATTCACTATAATTATAAACCAAGAATGGATTAAAGTTGATTCTGTTCTCCCAAAGAACTGTAAAGCTTATGCATTTTAAAGAAAGGGAAAAAAAAGGAAATATAGCCATGTCATTCCATGGGCATGTTTGAGAATTTTTTTAAAAAAATTTGATTTATATGCCGCCCTTCTCCGAAGACTCAGGGCGGCTTACAATGCGTTAAGCAATAGCCTTCATACTTTTGTATATTTTATACAAAGTCAGCTTACTGCCCCCACAATCTGGGTCCTCATTTTACCTACCTTAGAAATTATATTTGAGATGAATTAAAGAAAATTAGATGCAGGTTTTTAAAAAGCACAATTCTCAACTATTTCTTAGCCCATCAAATATTTCTTAATTTTTTAAATATATTTCTGAATACTATCAAATACAGTATGTTATTACTCTACATTACATCTCTAATATTTGGAAGATTATATATATTAAAGAGTGGTTGTTGTTATTGTTAGTTGCGAAGTCGTGACCGACCCATCACGACCCCATGGACAACATTCCTCTAGGCCTTCCTGTCCTCTACCATCCTCTGGAGTCCATTTAAGCTCACGCCTACTGCTTCAGTGACTCCATCCAGCCACCTCATTCTCTGTCGTCCCATTCTTCTTTTGCCCTCAGTCGTTCCCAGCATTAGGCTCTTCTCCAGTGAGTCCATCCTTCTCATTAGGTGGCCAAAGTATTTGAATTTCATCTTCAGGATCTGGCCTTCTAAAAAGCAGTCAGGGTTGATCTCCTTTAGAATTGACCGGTTTGATCGCCTTGCAGTCCAAGGGACTTGCAGGAGTCTTCTCCAGCACCATAGTTCAAAGTAAAGAGTGGAATATTATAAGGTATGTTTACAGGGCAAATACATATTTATAAAACAATATGTTTTATATTTAGGATATATATCAAGTATCGGCCTCAATATTGAACTAATTATCCACTAATTATTTCACCTCAGGGATATCTTAGAGTAAAGCTGTGTTTAAATTCAACATACATGCTGGTACAGTGCAATGTTCATTATATATAAAATAGCATCTACAGTACATTGCTTTCAAATGGCTCTTCTGTGGTGTAAGCAGGAGAAAAAGAGTCACCTGTTCATTGCTCTTTCGGTAGACAGGAGTGGGCTTTGTAATGTTGTAATGTGAGGAATGTTTCTGTCTAATTCTTGAAATAGCCTCATTTGAGACTTTTGCAGCAGCTGTACTTTCCCCAGAGTGGATTTTAGGGAGCAAGAAGTGCCTGTTTCCCACTCAAATCAGGCTGACCACAGAATGAAATGACCTCTCATCTCCTCCAGTCACATTCCTTTGCTTTAATAACAAACAGTTTGGTTACTGGTTCCCTTCAGTCCCCATGATGGGCTAGTAGTTTCCTATTTTGCAATCTGTGCTAGGAACAAAAAAAAGTGATTTTTTTTTCTACTAGAGGAAAATATAGGTTCTACTATTGATTCTAAAGGAATAGCAATAGAAGGGAGCATGATATTGGCAGTCGGAACTATCAACATTTATATTTTTCTTTCCTTATTCGTTTTAAAGGGACATCTGCAGGGGATCAACCCAGTGGTGGGTTCCTCCCGGTTCGGGCCGGTTCTCTCGAGCCGGTAGCAATGACGATATGATGTCACCAAACCGGTTCTGGCCCACCCATCAACCCCCCGTGTTATTCTTACCTTTTATTTGGCCCCACCCCCAATCTATTGCTGTCTCCTGAGTCCCAGCTGATGGCTAGAGGGAAAAAAACTGTTTAAACTCTTGCCGCAGGGCTTCAAAGGGCCGCCCTACAGCTGATCAATGTTAAAAGAAAACAAATGAGTAGACCAGTGCCTGCAAAAATAAATGGGTAGACCAGTGCCTGCAAAAATACATGAGTAGACTGGTGCCTGCAAAAATAAATGGTAGCCTGCAAAAATACATGAGTAGACAAGTGCCTGCAAAAATAAATGGGTAGATTGGTACAGCTCTGCAAGCAGTTAAAAGCCTGGTAGACCAGTACCTCTGCTAAATCCTAAATAATTGTCACATGATCATCAAGCCACGCCCACAAAATAAGCCACGCCTATAGAACTGGTAGAAAAAAAATTTAGAACCCACCCCTGGATCAACCCCAACAAAATGGCAGCTGTAACATGCAGGCAGCATGTGCCACACATGTTAAAAAGGGTGTGATCTCAATCATTTGGTCACAGGTGCTATTTTGACATTATTTTTATTGTTGTTGCTTGTATAGTCAATCAGATGTTTAGACTGGCATTTGGCATTTTTATCCACCCATCAAGTCCTTCCCAAGGACCTGGGATAGGCATATGTTTGATGGTGTTAAAGATATCTTCATAGGATGTAAGGTGTTCCAAGTAAAGCTATATTTTGCAATTGATGTTTTATTATTAGTATTATTAACTTATAGGTTGTCTGACTCCCAGAAACTCTGGGCAACTTATATATGATTAAAAGACAAAAACAAGACAAGTAACAAACTCCTCCAAAAGTAGCGATGACAGAATAAAAACTAGGTGGAAACAAAAGAAAACAGACTAGGGAAAAAGGAAGCCTTAGTCATCCTCACCAAAGACCTGAGGAAGAGCCAAGTCTTCAGGAGCCTTTGAAACACCTGAGGGCTGGGGCCAAAATGGATCTTGAGAGGATCTCATTCTAGATGGTAGGTACTGTGATAGAGAAGCCACATTTCTGGGGTACCAATAGATGGCATTGCTTAATTGAAGAAACCTGGAGCTCACCAATCAAATCAGTATTATTAACTGCTTCATAGATACCCTTATATTCATACCTGGTGCTTGAGAGAAAAATAAGGATTATCTATTTCTATAAACTGTACATTCCCTAGAAGAAAGAAAATGTAAAGTTGTATGAGTAGGAGACTTAGGATGTTATTTTACAATTAGTTTGTCAGGAGATTGGTCCATTTAAAATGGCTCACTCAAATTTTGTTTAGCTTTGGGAAGAAGTAATATTGTTTTTTTTTTTTTACACTATATCACAGTTTTCCATCCCCAAAACAGAAAAACTGATCTGTTGATTTTTGGCTGTAGGGAATTTTGGAGCCCACAAGGAGAGTGTTGGGTTATATATCCACCCCCGGAATTACATCTTGCCAACACCAATGTTTAACCATAAAGTGTTGAACAACGAGAAAAGGCAGACCCAGTCTATGGGAGAGTTTCAGATCACTTCAGAGATTTTTACTGGCAGCTAATGATGCACCATTCTGATGGGCTGGATGTGGATAACTTGGATGTGAACAAAATCATTTCTTCTAGACTGGACACTTGAAAAAACAAAAACAAAAATTAGGAATAAATAGGGAGAATAAATCTGTCTGTGCTACATATAAGATCAACCTATTTTTTCCCATTTCAACATTTTTTAAATATACACTAACATGTGCACGTATTTATGTATTTGTCCATTTTGTGCTGATCAACCAGAATCTCAGCTGTTCATGGAGTACTTATAACAGACTAAAATATTCAGGGTAGGACTAAAACAATAAAATTGGACATAGTAACCCAATAAAGACATCTGGGTAACAAATTCCACAATGCCAATAATATTGGGGCAAGACTAAGATCCACGAGGAGGCTGTGCCATAATACAGGTGTAGCCACAAAGAAACAGTTCCTATGAATCTCAGTCCTTCTTACCTTATGGTAATGGGGAATTTTAAGCAGGTTATCTTGCTATGCATGGATTAGAAAGATCAATTTTGGTTAGAGAACTCGGTCCTGAAAAAATCCCAGAACAATGCCATATAGGCTTTCTAGGTCAAAACCAACATTTTGAATTGTACCCATATATTTACTCAAACCAATGTAACACTTCAGTTTGATATAACTTAATATAGTACAATAAGAAAAGATGTGTTTGCCCAAACTTTCATCTTCTGATCGCTCACAGATCAGAATTGAAAAAGAAATCCTTAAAGAAGCCTAAAGATATAAAAGAAAAAAGTTCTGCTTTAATAAGATTTAGGGTTGTAAATATTTGCATGTTAATATGAGCATGGTCCTCATTGTCTAGTTTTGCTTGTTTCCACTGGTTCTGCAGTGCTTGCAAGCATTGCCATCTTTTCACAGCAATTTCTTCTCAATTCTCTTTTCCCAGGGTAACTCAAGTACTGTTTATCATTAAAACCCTTGTTATCATGTCTTGCTTATCCAGAGGCAACCTCAACTCCCTGATACGCCTCCCTATCTCCAGATGCAAATGTGTGACGCTAATTATTTGTATTCTGTCTGGCAAGGTCAAACAGGCAGCATTTGATGAAGTCCATATGGCTTTTGAATGAAACATGGATTCTAGGACTAGTCTTTAAAACCTTTTATATAAATAACAAGAGTAGACAGAAAGAGTCACTTTTTCAAGTGTTGGAAATATTGGTTGTCTGTGGATAATGTGGCACATTGAACTTTTCTGGGAAAGGGACTCATAAGAGATAGAGTGCTCTCGTAAGAGGAGTCAGTCACTTTGTTGTCTTTCTCACCAAGTCAAAATTGGAAAAAAAGAAGTTGAAGAGAAGGGCCTGTTTTTTTAAAAACAACATTGTCTTACATTCTGCATATTGGAGGCCCTCCACTACAACAGTTAAAAAACAGAACAGCCAAAATATCCAAAAGTGATGCTCCTATTCTCTGATACTACTTTTGTAACTCCAAATTACAACTAACTAATAGAAGCAACTACAGTTGACAAATAACAGTTTGGGCACCTTGGTTCTTTACATAAATACAAAGTTGATGCAAGAACCAACTTGTTTAATCCCCTTGTACAATCTGTATCAGGATCAGCACAACTAATGCTTATACTTACAAGCATTTCTTTATATTGTCTCCGAGTATAAACATGCTAATACTTGCTCAATTCACATTTGTAATGCCATATCCTCTTGTGTCCCATAATATAGCTCACTTTTTTCTTAATATTTTGTATTTCATTGTTTCTTTTACTTTCTACAATCACAAATGTGGGTCTCAAGGAGAGATACGTTTTTATAAACTGTTTTGACTAACTGTTATTTGTCAACTGTAGTTGCTTCTATTAGTTAGTTGTAATTGAAGTTACAAAAGTAGTACCAGAGAATGGGAGTATCACTCTTGGATATTTTGGCTGTTCTGTTTTTAGCAAGTGTGTACCACCTATTCAGAATGGATTGTTCAGACTGTTCTCTGAGATTGACAAACTACAAGTACTGTCTCTTTAAGATCAAAGTCACTTGGAAAGGTTACCTTTCCTGTTCCTTTGCCATATATGGTTGGACAGGTGGCAAGATTATCCTTTTAATGGTAAACTAAACCTGCAATATTGCCCCACTAAACTTACATAGCAATAGCACTTAGTCTTATTGACCGCTTCACAGAGCTTTACAACCCTCTCTAAGCAGTTTACAGATTCAGCATATTGCCCCCAACAATCTGGGTCCTCATTTTATCAACCTTGGAAGGATGGAAGACCTTGAGTCAACCTTGAGCTGGTGAGAATCGAACTACCGAACTGCTGGCAACTGGCAGTCAGCAGAAGTAGCCTGCAGTACTGCATTCTAACCACTGTGCCACCATGGCTACTACTTGCAATATGACATTACGTCAGAGAACAGAACAATTTTTTTATTATGTGCCTTTTATTTGCCATAACTTTTAGAAGTTTTAATTGGATTGTATCATTTTTAGCTGTTCTTTGTGTTCATATAGAAATTTTAGTATCAGTTTGATGCTGCCTGAAGTTTATTTTTGCTGAACAATGGCCATGATGATCCAACATACAGTTCTTTTTTTTTTTAGTGATAATTTACTATTTTTCTTAAACTCATCAGATAAGAAAACATCAACAGTGGTATTCGAACTTGTTTGTATAAATGAAATATGATTTCTTTTGTTTGCCATAACATTGTAGAACTTTATCCTGGGAAAAATTAGGAGGAAACATAGAATCTGTTCATAAATTCAGATTACAGTGGAAATAACTCTGAGCTGAGTGTTGTACAGTAAAACACTTATTTTAGGTCAGGATTATTTTGAGTGGATTTAGATGTAGATGCAGCTAGGCAATTTAGGGCACACAAATGTTCCCAAAGCTAAATAAACAGGAAACAAATTCTTCTTGTAGACAAAACCTGGGAAAGCAGGAAAAGAAAGAATCCCAAGGCTTTCGGGGGAAAAGTTGCTGAATAAATCAGAAACACATTGGGATTTACTGGTAAATCAATTAATTCAAGCTGAGCAACACAAAAATAGATGATGATCACATATCATTTAAGAATTTATTTCTCTAGCGTACTGAGCATGTAACCCACAGGCCAGAGCATGCCCTGGTTCAATAGCTAACACCCACATTCTATGGTTGCGTTAAAGTTTGGGCCTGGTTTACTTCCATCAAAATAAAAAAATGTTCACATCCTTGTGGCCTTTCAGTTCTCCCTGAAACATAGACAGTGAAGTGCACTCCAGTGTTGGAAATAATAAGGTATTAAGCAAGTTTAAAGGCTGCTGCAAAGCCATTTTCTTCTTGCATTAAGACAGAATTTCAGGGAGAACAGTTGGGACCCAGGACTGAGAAAGGTTATACACTCTTCTACTTGTGCTTCATCCTGTTGCTGTTCCTTGATTCCTGAAAAATAAACGTCACCCCCACAAGGCCATTAGTGCAATGTGCAGTTTAAATTAGAGTGGTACTACGGTACATAAGGGAGTTGCTTTTTTAAAGAGATAGACATCCAGTTGTAGAAATAGCTACATCGAGATCTATGCAAAATGAAAAGTTGTGCTTAAGTATTACAGAAAGAGTTCAGTTCACAGGCAAGTAGTCCCTTCCTAGCTGCAGATAATTTTCAGGTTAATCTTCAAAACGATAAAATCTCTCCCCAGACAGCAGCCATTTATTTCCCAAGCTAATTCTACTGTTTTTAATAGTTGCTTCTAAGATACTGTTTCTTACATCATTCTGTGAGCCTTAGTATATAGTCCACATTAAATTGCCAGTTTCTTCAGAATGGCAAAGGAACCATTGAGCCCTCATGCCACCACTCCATCCCTTTGGGGTATCTAGAAAATGGGTGTGATGTGTGTTGTGACTCCATGATGTTGCTGATATCAGCTTCATCACCCCTTGCCCCACTGTGGATATGGATAGTCCCTGGCATGATGCCATCTTTTGCAATTTGCATAATCTCTAAATTTATTACAGCAAAAAGGTTGGAGCATGTAGAAACTGTCCGCAGCTCCTTCTGGGGATCATCCAGCTACTCCTCTGGAAACAAGAACTTTTTGCCTTTAAATCCAAAATGCTGTAAGTCCTACTGGCCTTTCCAGTGTTTCTCATTCCAGGCTTTCGCATTTGATGCATCTGCATAATAATGATCAGCACAGTTGGAACAGATGTTTAAAACATATTAGAGTAGATAGTAATAGGAATTCATGATCAATAGCATACTTTCCGTTTACTCTACATTCTCATCTCTTTGCTTGGATTGAAAAGATAGTTTGTTTCATAATTTTCAGAGAGTCATAGCAGTGAAAATATTTTTCAATATACCATCAATAATAGTAGTATTGATGGTAACTAGATCTGTCAATGCACAGATAAACTTTATATCCCCTTCCATGTCTGAGTTTGAAATGAAGCTTTAAAGGTTTTTAATTATCTTTAATTATAATTAAAGGTTTTTAATTATAGGGAGATGTGAAAAAAGATAGATAGATAGATAGATAGATAGATAGATAGATAGATAGATAGATAGATAGATAAGAATTAACAGGATGTTTTTCATGTGGAACAGGGGTGTCAAATTGGATTTCTTCGAAGGCCGGATCAGCATTGTAGTTCTCCTCTATGGGCCGGGAGGGGCAGGGGGTAGACGGGACGGATGCCTCCTGCAGCATCCTGCCGTGCAGCCCACTTTCCCAAACCCCCACCCCCACCCCCTACCCCATGGCCCATTTTCAGCCTCCCCGGCCTCCAGCAGAGGCAGCCAAACCGTGGGCCCGTCCTTTGATATTTCCAGGTCAGCCCCGCAGGCCGGATTTAAGCACCCGCTGACCAGATCCGGCCTGCTGGCCTTAAGTTTGACACCCCTGATGTAGAAGCATTTGTACCCTCCATTACATTTGTACAGTTTTTAGGCTGCCAATAGAAGTTGTGGTTCAATGCAAAGGGAATATAGTTTTTCTTTACAGAATCTACATAGAGCCTTGCAACCCTACTGTATTTCTAGATTTGCATATGAAACTCTGTTGAGAAGGCAAATAAATGTGCTTAAGGATCTGGAATACCAGGAGCTATCAATATTATCAGATGATCACTATTAGGAGGTGCTTAAGATCTGAAATACCAGAATAGTTCCTCAATCTCCTCCAATTCTCCTCCTAATTGTTTGACTGTTTCCAGCATTTTGTGGGATGATTTCCAGCATAGTCTCCTCCTTAACTCCCTCCATTGTTTGGCTGATTTCCAGCATAGTCTCCTCCAACTCTCCTCCTATTTGTTTGGCTGTTTCCAGCATTTTGAATTAATTTCAACGTATTTCCACCGTCTCAAACTCTTATCTAGTTGGTATCCATCCCACAAATCAACTAAATAGTTGGTGTTTTGGAGGGGATCAAGCTGAGAATTAATCAAATAGAACAAGCTGGAAAATAGTTAAATATTAGAGGGAGATATAGTGGAAAATATATTAGAAATTGGAGTAAATAAAATATGCCTTTGTGAGAAATCTGTGTAATATGTAAACTGGGAGAAAAAAAAACTAAGGTAAACTGATTTGAGGATAAGGGTCAAAGGATTAAAATTAAACAAAATGTTGTTTTATAAAATATAATAAAAATGGAGTGGTATTGAATTGAAACTAAGAATAAATGGTGATAAAATTGTAAGGTAAACACTTAACAAGAGGTTAGAATATTGTAAAAATTATTTTGATATGATTTGTATAAGACATAAGGTAAAGAAGAATAAAAATATGTTTAGAATTGTTATGCAGATGTAAAAATGAGTGAAAGTGAATTTGAAACTAATTTTGGATAGATATAATGGATTTATATAGATGAAAATGTTAAATTTGAGGTAAAATTGGTTTTTTCTTAAGTTTTGAATTTCTTTTTTATCTTCTTTTTTTTTCTTTTTTTGTTTATTTATAAAAGATGTAATGGAAATTGTGAGTTGAACTTGTGAAAGGAATATAAGTGTGGTAACCATCTATGACCGGATTGAGATTTTTGCTCTTGAAAATTATGTTTTTATGTTTAAATTTGAAAAAATAAATAAAAAATATTTACAAACAAAAAAGATCTGAAATACCAGGAGCTATCAATATTATCAGATGATAGTATCACAAGTTCTTTATCACACTCTCTTCAAAAGTAAATATAGTTGCAAAACAGTTTGCTAGAATGTTGCATTTTTTTCTCCAAATCCTTTTTCTGTTGAAATGATACAGGCCCCAGCCTTAAGAATTTGACTGTACCTGAGAAGGCAGTCTGCTCAATCTAGTTTCTCGGTGCTCAATTTTTCACTTATAAAAAGGAAATAGAACTTACATATGCCACAAATATAATTTACTTATGGGCACTTTGCAAATATGAGCATACTCACATAAACACACTGTTTCAAAGACAAGAAAAAGGACTTCAGAGCATGCTCTGGAACACTTCTTTATCTCCAAGTTCAAAGCATTGGTTGTCATCCATCTAGAGAAGATGTGTGGAATTCGGGATATGAATCACTACATACAAAAAAGAAAAAAAAAGTAACATATAGTGGTTTTCATAGATATATACCTCATTCAGCTGCTATGTCCAAATTGTAAAGTAAATTGACCCCAGATGACGTAAGAAATTATGAAAAGTAGTCACAAGATGCTTCTTATCTTATTACATTGGGATGTTGTGGTTATGATTCAGTGCCAGCATTTTTCCAAAACTAAAGTCATGCAGTCATCAGTAATGGCTTCAAGCTGCTGCTTGGATTTTGTGACTTCTTCCCACAACAATGAACTCTAAGCCCTATTAAACCAATATTGTTAAGAGAGTAAGAAGCAAGAGACATCCTCTATTTTTTTTTAACCAGTACCAAGCCCAAAGATTTGCATTGTGGAGACACTTGGCACCAATACTGATTGTTCAAATTAAAGTCAAAGTTAGGGTTAGGCTTGAATTTCCTTCACCCATTGCTTTTCTCCATTAAAGCAGATAGTCACTACCTTGGCTGCCATACACAACCCCAAAGAAAGGAACAGATTAGACATTTGTTCATTGTATTAATATGATTCTAATATATCAATATTTATTAATCTACCCTTGGCCATGGCATATACTGCTCACTCTCCAGATTCCTATGCATCACTGGTTTGGCTTTTCTTTTTACAGGGTACTGCATGAAACAGAACTGACAGCCACGATGCCTGCTTTCTTTCGGAAGATGCTAGTCTTCTTGGTCCTCTTCCTCACAAGTAAGTAAACACCTGGGCACAAATGCTTCTATGGAAAGTGTTCACAAAACTTCCATCTTGTACAGAGAGAGGCTGTGATTGGCTATCTTTCATGTAGAGAGAAAAAAGAAATTCTCCCAAATCACATTTTGTGACATTATTGTCTATATACAATTGCTTTGATACCTTCATCTTAAAAGAATAGCATTTGCCTCTTAGCTGCAACATGCAGTCATCGCTCGCACACATACTTCTGTAACTCAGGCTTACAGAATTTGTTATATTAAACAAAAGTCAACCAATTCACCGCCCGTTTAATATATATAGGTCCCATTGATTTCCATGAAAATTACTTCCATGTTGATGACCACTTTTGATTAGCCACCCTAAAGGTGTTGGTGCTGGATATAATCAATTAAAGCTGGAGTCCAAGGATAGAAGCCCTGCTGTATATGCAAACCATTTGTGCATTTGCACCGGACAGGCAGAGTTTTCTGGACTACTGCTTTAGAAGCTTCCCTAGCCCTGAGGATAGGAAGGTTAATGCCTCAAGAAAAAAAAAAAAAGCTGAAAAAAAGCCCTGTTTATATGTTGAAATAATACTTTTCTTCTCTGGATCGAATTCAGCTGATAATACTGTGCTTTGTTTCAGTAGGAACATGAATATTGTTTCAAAAAGGCATTCAAACAAGTGGTTTGTACACCATCCCCACTTTTACCTTGTATAGTCTGGTTTTCTTTTTCTAATTGCAGTATGTTTTACTAAAGATGAGTCTGGGATCATCAATGTAAACCTTCTCAGCTGACTTCTACATCTTTAGCAGGTGTTTTAATGAGTATAAGGCAAAAGCAGATGCAGGTTACCCTATCAAAAAATACTCCTCTGAAACTTCCATCTTCTCAGATGACAAACCTGGGATTCATTAGGTGCAGGGGGAGGGGGGAGGGGGGGAGGGGAGGGAAAGCCTCGGTGGTGCAGCAGACTAAGTGTTGTTAAGTGTTAGCACTTAGCTGCCAGCTGCCTGCAATTAGTGCCGTTCAAATCTCACCAGGCTCAAGGTTGACTCAGCCTTCCATCCTTTTGAGGTAAGTAAATTGAGGACCTGGATTGTGGGGGCAATAAGCCAGCTTTGTATAGAACACCACCGCTTGGGGGGGGGCCCGAAAGCCCTAATAAGCAGGTATATACATAAAAGTATGCAGGCTATTGCTATAATGCATTGTAAGCCGCCCTGAGTCTACGGAGAAGGGCAGCATATAAATTGGATGGATAAACAAATAAATAAATAAATGCCTCAGTTTAGTTTGAACTCTTATTAGTTTTTTTCAGCCTTCTCCTTTTCCTTCTCTCAAAAGAAGGGAAGAAAGAGCAGTTGGGTACTGGCAGGCCACAGACACATTGCAGTTCATGAGTTGGGATCATTTTTGGAGCCTGAAAGTTGCATGGGTTTCCTGCAGTGGTCTGTTAAATAAACAGAAAGACTTAAGGCAGCTAGAGAAGCCGTCTCAGAGACATCCTTGAGGCCGGGGACTCACAAAATAAGGATGCAGAACCTTGGCATCAAATGAATCAACATGACAGTTTCCAGTTTCCAAGAGTTCTGCAACCATTGCTGTCTTAAATCCCACCCCTAAATTTTGGTGCTTAAGTTCCATTGCTTACTTTCTCTACACCCTGTTTTATTTCTGCAATAATTGTACCTTTTCATCTTTTAATTTTATAAATAAAATAACAGTCAAGAACAGGGTGAGAATTCTATGTTTGAAGAGAATATTCTGCAGACCAGTCCAAAGTCTGTTTAGATGTGGGGAAAAGTAAAAGCAAACTAGGGCATTTGTTTATTTTATAAAGGAGGAGCTCTTAATACTTCTTTGAGTTGAATTCAGAGTTTTATGGAGCAGAAGTCCACTAACTGAAAGTGTCTGAGGGAGTGAACGTGAAGGGAATGAAGGGAATGGCAAATCCTGTGGTCCAAAAGGAAGGAAATCAGGATCGGAGGGCGAAGACCATCTTGTGGGCTCTTGGGCATGGGAACACATAACAGTGGTGACGGGCATGGGTTGCTATGGGAGCCATAGGACAGGCCATTTCAGCAGAAGATGCCACCAATGCTTAGTACCAGTGGCATGTTCTTGTGCTCTGAGCTCACTCCCAGCCCCTGGAAATCCTTGGAGGCCTTGTGGTTTAGCTGCTGGTGGTGAATGCCAGGATAGTAGTAAGGCTCTCCTCATCCAAGACCTTATTGAGAAGGAGCGCACACATCACTGAGACCTGGCAGACTCCAGAAGAGAGTAGCTCCGCTTTCAGGTGGGTTAGGGCAGGAGAAGAAGGGTGGCATTAACCATTTGAGAATCTCTTTTGGCCTTCAGGAGCCTTGCTTCCCAAGTTGGCTGGGAAACCTGGAAAGCTGGGCTTATGGGACTTTTTCTGGAAGCTGAGCTCATCAGATCAGGTGGGAGTGTTGCCTACTGTACCAGCCTCCCTGGTGCATAACAGTCTCCCTGCCTGAGCTGCTGGAGGCCATCTCAGGGTTAGTGGTAGAGTTTCCCAGGCTTATGGTCCTGGGGAACTTCAATCTGCCATCTGTGGGTATGGCCTTGGAAGGGGACCAGGAGATCATGACTACTATAGCAGCCATGGGCCTAATCCAAATCATCTCAAGTCCAACTCGGGACAGTAATCACATGCCAGATATGATTTGCTTGTTGGAGCAATGGCAACATGATTAGTGGAGAACAATCTGTTGGTATCCTCCTTGTCATGGGGAGATCATGCCCTGTTGGCCTTCAGATTCTCTTATGCTGTTCTCTCCACAGGGAGGCCAGACCCATTCCAGCAATCTGTCCCTGGCAACTAATGGCAACAAAATGGCTTCCAGAGGGAACTGGGGAATATCAGGGAGTGGGAGTGTCTGCATGTTCCTGCCAAAGCTCTGATAACATCCTATAATCAAAGGGCAGCCAAGGTTTTGGATAGGATCATGCCTGTGTGACCTCTCTTGACCCATCAGTCCTAACTCTTCCCATGGTTCATGGAGCAGGTGAAGGTTCAGAAAAGTGTTAAAACACACCTAGAGTATCACTGGAAGAAAATGAAAGAGGATTCCAACTAGATACCACTTAGAGCTGCTTGTGGTGGTAATAGTGGAAAAACATTACTATTTTTCCATCATTATTGCATCCTCAGAGTGTCCTCCAGCTGGCAGTCCCTCATGGGATAGGAGAGTTCTGGTGATCATCTTTAGGAACGCACCAAGGAACCTGTTCAACACCTGACAGACAAAATCACTTGGGTTCGTTCCCAGTTGGAATCCATACGTGGTGCAGATCCATGTGAGATACCTGAGGAAAGATCTTGTACAGTTATCTGAGAATAGTGCAAATGCTGTTGGACTTGACAAAGTGGGCAGAGTCTTCAAGGCCATCAGTGCAACCATCTACTGTATCAATTAGAACTTGTCCCTCCTGGTTGATGAAAGTTTCCAGGATGTGACAGCTAGTTGTGTTCAGGCAGTGATAAATTCTTCACTGCACATGAATCTTATAACTACAACTCTCTAAAGTTACTCTGTGAACTTACAACTCTGTGAAGTTACTTATTGTGAGGACCTCTGACCAGATGTGTGCATCTGAGCAAGTGTAGTCTTAAAAACAGCAGTAATTTGAAAACAGCAGTAATTCATACTTGGTAGGTGCTTATGAGATTGCAATTTTATTTTTAGGATGTTTTGTTCATTCAACACTTCTTTTGCAGCTATTTTTCCATGGGACTTTTTAAAAGTTTGGGCACTATCCTATTTGTATGAAAATTGCTATCTTACATGGACAGATTGCTAGTCTAGTCTTTAGTTTAGCTCTTCAGGCTGAAATTAGGTGGCCGACTCAGCTGGTATGTTCTGAGCTGCCCCTCTATCAGCCCCCTCTTCCACAAAGACCCTGCAGGAGAAGGGCAGTATGGACAACTGTTGGATCTGCCTGAGTGAGAGCTGTGGATCATAAACATGATACTTTTGGTGTGTCCCTATATAATAGTTAAATGTTCCTATTGAACTTCATACTAAGATGGCAGATTCAGCTTTTTGTGGTGATGATGACTGAACTAGGCAGGAGATTGTAGTCTGCAAGGAAAAAGAGGTCTTGGATAAGGAAGGGTTGCAGGTGTTGCAAATCAGCAATATGGTGAGTAGGTTATCTAAAAAGAGAAGCCTTCTTCTGGTTGGTGACTCAACTGTAAAGAGTGTCTTTAGGAAAGGATATGGAAGTTTTGAAAGAGGTGAGTTGTTGCCAGCAGAGAAAAGAAGCACATTGTTGAGATTTGTAGGAAGCAATTCAGGAAAATGCTTTCTACTGTATCATTTCCCATGGATTTCCTGGCAATTTTCATTTTCATTTCACATCCTTAGCTTGTTTAGATTTCTTCAACACAAATCACAGCAGACACTTCAGTAACAGGGGTCAAAATTAATGGGTCAGAATATGCCATGTTCTAGGAAGGAAAAAAAAATCCTTATTACACTGGAGTTTTCCAGTTGTTCTGTACACAATGCCTGAATTATACTCACATCATGCAATTACTCATAATTTATTGTTCTGCCGGAGACCAATCTCAGGCTCTTCCTAGAAGGAAAAGGCATTAGATGAAAACAAGACCCTTTCATTCATGGCAATGAATTCGTTTTTAGTCAAATATCTTGACTGGCTGGCCTCTAGCCCCTGCCTCCAAATGGAAAATGATTTTGCTTTTCAAGCAGTTCAAATGTTTAGATTTTACAGTTGCTTGGTTTTTATCCTTGTCCTTACATTCATCTCTGTACATTCTTCCGCTATCCTTTATGTTCTGTCTCTTGCTCATTTGATTTCCAAATGGTTTCTTAAAGGTGCGAAAGAAATCAGCTCCCTGGAAATTACTCCCAGTGCCCACGAAGTTGTCCTCAATCTCTACACTGATTTTACCTTGAAATGTTCAGGCCACGATGAGGTTAACTGGGAAACAGACAACAAGCATACCAAATTAGACACTGTGCTGGAGAAAAGGGGCACCATTTTTACCAACACCCTCACTTTAAGGAACTTGACTGGTTTGAACACAGGTGAATATTTCTGTACCAGCAATCAACCCCTGGATGGAAAGGCCATCTACATTTTTGTGCCAGGTAATGGCGATTGCACAACTTTGATACTTCTAATCCTGTAATTTATGCTTCATGTGTATGCAGGTATTTGGTTCTGTGGAATGAACAGAAAGTTCAGAAGAAAAAAAAACAAGGGGACTCTGTTCTAGATGCAAACATGGCTTATTTCCAGATAACTCAGTCAAATTTACATATTTTCCAGGTCACACTACTTTTCCTAGAATATTAATGATACAGTATTTGCTTCTTCCTACTATCATCTCTACCTGCTAGGGAGGACCTTCAAAAGTTGAAGTAGGATGTCTAGATGTAAATATCCTTTTTTGTTTTTCATATACTATATACCAGTGATGGCTAACCTTTTTGCCATTGGGGGCCAGGAGTGGGGGAGGTTGTTTTGCGTGCGCGTGTCCACATCCATAGTTCTATGCGCCCTGCCCCCATGCATGTGCGTGTGCCCGCCCACCCACCCCCGTTCCTCCGCACCTGGCACATGATGGCATGGTAGGCCCAGTTTATTGCTCTCAGCAGCCTCCAGACCCTTTCTAGGAGTCTGGGGAAGGCGAAAACAGCCTCCCCCATCCCCTCCAGAGACCCTCTGGAGGCCAGAAATGGCCCGTTAGCCAACTTCTGGTGGGACCGGAAGGCCCGTTTTTGCTGTTCCCAACCTCTAGAGCCTTTCTAGGAGTCGGATAGGGTTAGCAAATGGGCCGTTTCCAGCTTCTGGAGGACCTCCGGGGGGGGAGCCGTTTTTGCCCTTCCCAGGGCTCCTAGAAAGGCTCTGGAGGCTGGGGACAGCAAAAAACAGGCCTTCAGGTCCCACCGGAAGTTGGCAAATGGGCCGTTTCCATCTCCAGGGGGGGTGGGAAGGCCATTTTCACCCACCCCAGACTCCTAGAAAGCCTCCTGGAGGCTGGGAAGAGAAAAAAACAGGCCTTCCCCACCCCCCGAGGTTCTCTGGAGACAGGAAACAGCCTGTTTCCCTACTTCTGGTTGGCCCAGAAGGCCCAAAAATCAGCTGGTGGAGCTGAGCTCACGTGCCCACCAATATGGCTACGCATGCCATAGGTTCGCCATCAAAGCTGTATATCTTAAGTACTACCTACTTTTGAGCTTTGGCTGTGGCCACCAATGTAATGCAGAACCTAACAAATTTTGTCTGTAAGAATAAAGACTTTGAAATGGAGGCAAAAATCCTGTTTCTCCTTTAAACCGATCTATGCTGTCAATACAGGGTTAATACACAGGGTTTTTTCTTTGAGATAAATTCCTCTGCTGCCTCCATATATAAAAGTTACAACCTTGCGGCCTATTTAAAACCAATACCTATCATATCAGCTGTGGAGATGTACATATATATGCACTCATACATTTATACACATGCTAAACCCCAATACACACACACATCTATTATACTGTGGAACAGTGTAATAGAGAAGAACCAAGCCACATCCCTCTGCAGAGAAAACATCATCATTGCCTTTCTCCTCCACATTCCATATTGAGCTGCTCTGGTCATAAGTGTATTCCTTGTTGCATCTAGGACAGAGGTCTCCAATCTTGGCAACTTTAAGACTTATGGACTTCAACTCAGCTTTGCTGGCTGAGGAATTCTGGGACTTGAAGTCTACAAGTCTTAAAGTTGCCAAGGTTGGAGAAACCTGATTTAGGAGGCTGTTTGAGGTAACCAATCTATCTTCAGTCTTTGTGATTTAGATACCTCCCTAGTCGATGACAAAACCAGCTTCTTTCCATTCTTCTTCATAGATCTCTCCATGCCTTTCCTACCAAGCACCCAGGAAGACACCTTTGTGTTCAGCACAGGCTTTGTTGAAGTCATTATTCCTTGCCGTGTGACAAACCCCAATGCCACGGTCTCTCTTCATGAAAAGAGGGTTAATGATCCAGTCCCTGGAATGTATTTTCCACAGCAAGGCTTTAAAGGACAGTTTGAAGACAAAGCCTATATCTGCAAGGCAACGATAGAAGATGAAGAGTTTGAGTCTGAAACATTCTATGTCTACAATATCGAAGGTGAATCTTGGCTCAATGTTTACACGTTTTCACTATTATAGGTTTAGCCAGTGTGTGGAGCAGAAAGGATCCTCTGAATGAAAACAAGACATCATCCTAGATAGAGGTGCATTAGGAATAGCACTTAGACTTATATACTGCTTCACAGTGCTTTACAGCCCTCTCTAAGCAGTTTACAGAGTCAGTACATTGCCCCCAACAATCTGGGTCCTCATTTTACTGACCTTGGAAGAATGGAAGGCTGAGTCAACCTTGAGCCAATCAGAATCGAACTGCTGGCAGTCAGCAGAATTGGCTTGCAATATTGTATTCTAATCACTGTATCACCCAGCAATGGGAATGCTACACAGAAGAGAAGCCCTATTTTTTTAAAAAAAAAGCTTGTGCTCATCTGAAAAAGACGAAAGAGCAGATTCTGCTCATTGCTTCCTGGCATCATTCTGGTGGGTGGAATTGATAAATCTTGTATATCTGCTTTATTAAAAATCTTGAGCAAGCTTTTCAAAGAGATCCATCTTGTATTTCCTTTGGGGAAAAATACCTCTGTTTTCAGTGAGAACACATTCATTAAACAACTGAGAAGTGAATAGGTTGTAGCGGAAGCTACATCATTAGTTGCCAAAATAATGGGCTACTCTTTGGCACTTGAGCAGGGCTGATATGTCTGTTATAGTAGGCTGATCTGTTTGATCTGAGCTATAATATTTAAGTTGCTTTGCACATTTGTCTGATTATTATAATGTGAATTTATCTTTCTGACTATCTTTCAGCCTGAAGTTGAGGGAATGGTCATGTCAGGTCACCTTGTTGATTTGCCAGAGCAGAAACATAATCAGATCTCCATTGTGATTAAGTTCAATGATAGGCCAAGGCCTTTGCCCTGTTCTCCACAAGATTTTAAGATTTTTAGGCTCTAATAGAAGAGAACGTATCTACCTCAGGGTTGAACTATGGAGTCCTTGGTGCTCTCTGAGCTTCGTTGTTTGCTTGCAGACATTTTATTACCCAGATAAGTAACATCATCAGCCTGAGGGTGTTACCTAGTTGAGTAATGAAACATCTGCAAGCAAACAATTAAACCCAGAGAGCATCAAGAACTCCACTTTAGGGGCTCTTGTTGTAGTTCCATACTGGGCTAATTATTATTCACTGTTAATATCTTATGCTTTATTAATATTGAAGTTCTCAAATTGTCCATGCAGTGAAACCCACAGAAAATTTTCTCACTCTGAGACAGCAGCATATTGATTGAGCTTGCTGCAATTGTTTTTTTCATAGAAGTTGCTGTGAGCTAACTTTCTTCCCTATTCACTAGTTTTGTTCTTTTACAGTTTCTTCCACTCCTACATCCTTCATCAATGTTTCTATCAGTGCGGTGCAAACTATTTTGAAACAAGGTGAAAATATCATTGTGACATGTACCGTAAGAGGCATTGAGTTGATCAGTTATATCTGGAGTTATCCTGGACAGATGGTAAGCAAATAGATATGGATCTTTGTGTGAGTGTTTGCATTTGTGTCTGTGTTTTCTAATTCCCACAACACTATCTTATGCCCTAGGATATCAAACCATGTAATAGGGCTGTATTACTATTATTTATCCTTATCTTTCTAAATATCTTTCTAAATATATATCTTTCTACCTATTCCTTTGGCATCATATGACTATCACTTTGTTGTTATGATTTGTGCTGGTTATTTTATTTAGTATCTTACTGCTATCATTGAGTGTTATATCTTATGATTCATGATAATTGGATTATGATTGTGATCATGATTTATCACCTGATGCTTGTATGTACACTGAGAGCTTATGCACCAGAGACAAATTCCTTGTGTGTCCAATCACACTTGGCCAATAAAGAATTCTATTCTAATCATAGGAAATAAAATAGACTCTGAGATATCTTCTCTAAAGAAGTATGCTTACACATTACTGCAAAATGGCAATTAAATATTTGGTCCTCTAAGCAAAACAAAGACATTTCCTTTCTTAATTATTACAGAAATAACTACAGATGTTCTTTCCTAATGACAATAAAGCCAAAATGACAAAATGTGTATTGTGTATACTCTACCAAATCCATTCATGTTGGCCCCACCATAGGAAGAGCCTAATCAGTTGTTGGTGTTAATTATATTTATGCACTTAAATAATGGTCAATTATACAGGAATAGTCCAATAAGTAGCTTGGCCTCAGCTATGTAAGTATTTACTATATATGCTATTGTGAACATTTTGAATTGGCTTCAGAAAACAGCTAGCAAGAAGTGAAGCTATTTCAACAGGTGAGTTATTATGGACAACCAGAATGCTTCTGCATTCTGACCAACAACAATTTCTGGATGCACTTTCAAGCACTGACTAAACAACAGCTTTACAATTCACCAACCTTGAGATTATCACATGACTTGCCCAAACTAGGTCTTTCTCCTTTAGGTAGGAGTGAACCTGGATTATTGGCAATCTCTGATAAAAGGCCCTCCCTGTCATTGAAGTTATGTGACTGTCCAGCATGAGTGCTAGATCCAAGAGAGCCCCCATATCTTTAAAGGAGAATGCTTTAAGGCAGGGTTGTCAAATTCAAGGCCCGTGGGCTGGCCCTCGCCCTTGGGGTGCTTAAATCTGGCCCACAGGGCCTCCCTGGAAACAGCGAACCCACCTGGGGTTCCTCTGCCAGTGAAAAGGAGCATGTTTTCGCTGGCAGAATGCTTGGGCCACCACAGGCACCCTCAACACGAGTGACGTCAAGCTGGCCAGCCCTCCCCCAGCCACACACCCCTGCCCGCCAGAAGTCAAACACAACCCTGATGAGGCCCCTCAATGAAATCGAGTTTGACACCCCTGCTTTAAGGCATATCTTCCAAATCCTAAAGCTCAGTTCCAGAAATCAGCAGCATCTTTCTCAGTATTTAATTTAGCTCTGTCACTCTGCAAATTATTTTGCAATTCAGAGACTTTTTTTTCCCTTCACTTCTCCTCTGTGTATCTGAGATTGTTGATACGACAAAGCAGTATTCCACCGATATTTTCTGCTGCAACTCATGTTTGTTTTTAAAACTAACATGGAAGCTGAGAAAGATGTGCATTTTATCATCCAGAGTAGCAGATTTATATTTTTATTACTATCAAATATCCTCATCGAAGAAGTGTTCTACAAAAGAGAATTAGCCTCCTGCTTCTTGAGGAGAGAAAAGGTATACTGCAACTTTTATCATATATAGTTCAGGTTTGCTATTGGTATGTTTTCTCCTGAAATCTTACGTGTCACACGTGCCATCGGACACTCTACTAACAAGAGAGGAACAATTGTCATATTTTCACAGTAAAGAAAATACATTAAATGAAAGCATTTCATCATTTGAGACAGCATATGGTTATGTTCCTTGTTGTTTGAGCTTTGGAAACTCAGTATTACTTCCTCTTTTTACAGGTAGGCAAGGAAGTAGAACCCGTGACACATATCGTTCCAGGAGTCAAACATCATACTAATTCCATCCTAACCATTCCAAATGCAGACTTTGATGATCAAGGTCTATATGTATGTGAGACCACAGATACATATTTTGGACAAAAAGAAGAAAAAAGTATCTTTATCAGAGTGATTGGTATGTTGGGTGAAATCTTTTTCTTTATCACCAAGTTGATACTCTTCCTGAAATAACTTTTACGCCTTTAGGCATTTCAGTAGTATACATAGTGCTGATTTTCATAGGCAACATTGGAAAACAAATCCCTTTTAATTCATTTCAATTGAAAAATAATAATACAGGTAGTCCCCTACTTACAACAGTTCATTTAGTGACCATTCATACTTACAACAGCACTGAAAAAAGGGATTTATGACCACTTTTCACACTTACAACAGTGGTAGGTTGCCTCCGGTTCACACTGGTTCTATAGAACCGGTAGTAAAACCGGCAGGAGGCTCCGCCCACTGACCCCGATGTCATCAAAATGCATGCACGCGCGGCCCCGTTGCGAACCGGTAGTAAAGGTAAGTAGAACTCACCCCTGACTTACAACCTTTGCAGCATCCCCATGGTCACATGATCAAAACTCAGATGCTTGGCAATTGGTTCATATTTATGACAGTTGCAGTGTCCTAGGGTCATGTGGTCCGCTTTTGCGACCTTCCGTCAAGCAAAGTCAATGGGGAAGCCAGACTCACTTAACAGACTAACTTAACAATTGCAGTGATTCACTTAACAAAAGTGGCAAGAAAAGTCATAAAAAGGGGCAAAATTCACTTAACAAATGTTTCACTTAGCAACATAAATTTCGGACTCAACTGTGGTCATAAGTCGAGAACTACCTGTAATGTGTAAATCAGTTTACCAGTATCATTTTATTTTGTTTAAGAAATGCACATTTGTCATAAGACTCTAAACAAAACTACAAGGCATCTCTTATATTTTGCTCAAGATGTCAACTTTTTTTTCCCCAGGAAAAAACATAGATTGCCTAAGTGGCACAGGAGGTTTTTTTTATTATTATTAAACTGGGATTGTGTTCCAGACTCTGGTTTCTTTCACAAAACTTTATGTGATAGATATGCCAAGTTTCAGCTCAAATTGCTCACAAAAATAGCAAAGCAGTATTTTCTTTATTAGTTGCCTGATAGTTTTGTTCATTCAGAAACTGAGAAATATTTGCTTGCAAAGTTTCTCAAAATAATGCTTCATGTTAAAGGGGAACTAAAGAAAATCAAGGAATTCCTAGGCAAAATTGCCTAACGTTTTGATGCATTTTGGTTATTTCCATAGAGAGGAACTTCTGTTTCAAAACAGTTGCTCTCTCTCTCTGAAAAAAGCAAGCCACCAAAAATAAAAACAACCTATTTTGCAGATCCGCCTGTCCCCTGCTAAAGAGCAAGGGATTTTTTTTTTCTAGCCTCCAAGAAAGAAAACAGATATTCCAGGTTTTCTAATACAACTCACCTTGGACCAATCCAACACTGTAAGGAGGAGGTAACAAAAAGGATTCTCAAACTTTCTGTGCTTTATACCTCATTAAAAAAAAGAAGGTAGTGTGACAGTACACTACAAAGCAGGGGTGAAATTCAAAATTTTTCCCTAACGGTTCTGTGGGCGTAGCTTGGTGGGAGTGGCAGGGGAAGGATATTGCAAAATCTCCATTCCCATCCCACTCTGGAGCCAGTCAGAGGTGGTATTTGCTGGTTCTCCAAACTAATCAAAATTTCAGCTACAGGTTCTTCAGAACCTGTTAGAACCTGCTGGATTTCACCTCTGCTACAAAGCAGTGATAAGTGATTTCTGTTCTGTGATCAGTTAAAATAAAATTTTAAAAAGAATCCTCTAACATTTATAGCATTAAGTTAACTAGTAATGCTATTCACTGAACCATGACCTTTCTTCACACAAGTTGTCACTTTATTTTTTTCATTTTTTAAAAAAGCTTAATTGCAGAAAGGCTAAGTCCAGGTTACAGTGTTTATAAATTAGAATAGTAATGTTAAGATTCAAGTTGAAATTCTTTCTTTAAAACACATAGTTTTATGCTGCTTATTAAAATAGTCAATTTGTGCTAAAACAGAGAACCAATTAACTATCCTCATCATTAACTCACATTGTGAAACAAAAAAAATAATATAGGTCCATTTTTGTCTTTTCGATTTACCCTTTCTGATCTAGAGCGTGGCTTTGTGACTTTTCACACTGTTCTGAATGAGACCGTATTTGCAGAACTCCACAAAAGTCACACCTTTTTGATACAGATCGAAGCCTATCCAACTCCAACCATCATCTGGTTTCAGAATAACAAGCCCCTGACTTCTGAGAGCAACAGTGATTTTGCTATCAACAGCAGGAATTTGTCAGAAACCAGGTAAACTGTTTCATCTCAATATTTTAGTATATGCAGCGTTAAGCCATCTATTATTTTTAATTGATATATTGTATACATCATAGATGGGGATCTATCCTCCCTTATTAAGAAAAATCTTCTATCACTAATGGATTTTATAAAACTTTGCACCCATTTGGAAAAAGTTGATAATAGTAATAATATAAAGATAACGGAAATGTTTTTTGTTTCCCTTTCTCTGTAAGAATTAGTCCAATATAAATCAAGCATCCAGGAACTTATATTTCCTAAATCAGAAATCCGAATGGGATGGCACACTATATTTAAGCTAGTTCTCATTTAATACATGATGGCAATTCTAGTTTATCAAATATCACAATTCATTTTAATTTAACTGAGTTTCTCTCTTTGAGTGAAAATTTTTCCCCTTGAAAAGTATCATAATTTGTGCTTCCATATAAGCTCCGCTATCTCGACTGTTGTAAGATTCTTTTTTTCTCCAGGTATCAAACTACTCTGACCCTCGTAAGGGTAAAAGCAAGTGAGGGAGGTTTGTACACTGTCCGAGCATTTCACGAAGATGACTCAAAAGAGCTCTTCTTTCATTTGCAGATTAATGGTGAGCACACCTCCTTGCAATCACTCAGTTTTATTTACAGCCAAAATAATCTCTTTGCAAAGATTATACTTTATTAAATGTATCTTTATTTTAAGTCATATTTTAAATATCCAGGACAGGGCAATTAGTTTTCACTTAACTATACCAAGAGTAGGGTGAATCACCATGGGGGGGGTGCTATAACAGTTATACCGTGAGGACCTGGTCATAAGTAGGGGTTTTTTTGAGTGGGGGAGGAGTCTGCTGTAACTTTGACCAGTCGCTAAATGAGTAGTCAAGGATTACATGTATATCACATGGACTCTCATAAGACTTTTGGGAACGCAAAATGTCATGAGATTTCTTGCAAAAAGAAAAAATATAACTTTCTTCCAGAGCCAATTTTAGCACAGGATAGTCTTGGCTATCCAAAGAGAATATGTTTCCCCTTGAGCAAGGATAGTGATGGGGGAGAAAAACCACTTGTGGCTTCCTAGGCTAACCACACCCCTGCCTGGAACCTCTGTTCAAGAACTGTAGCTATTGGCTATCACTTGTCAATGTCAACGAGAGTACCCAAAGACAGTCCGCTGGCAGAAACTGGCAGAATGAAGAATAGACGTGTGTAGGGGTCTCTGATTGAGAACATAATCCTATTTCTGGCCAATGCCATCTGGAGAATCAAAGAAATTGACTGTCCTCTTTTGTTGTGGTCTTTTCAGAACCTGGAAAAGAGGAGGGCAGTTTGGAAAATGAAGCAAGCTGTGAATGTCCGCATATCCCTCCTTTATCAGCTACAGCTGAACATTAGCACGCAGTAGGGTGTCCCTGGTACACTTGCAGCTCCTTCATGCAGCTAATCAAAGGATGAGGGGAATCTTATTAAAACAAGGAGATTGAGAGGCTCCTGTCATCAGTCATGCTTTCCAAATATATTCTTATTCTCTCCTGCTTGTTCAATAAAAGCCTTGCTTCCATCAAGCGGTTGTTTGGATGATTGCAGTCTAAACAGGGAGACGTGGAGTTGGGTTCAAAGGCAAGACAGGCAGAAAATTGTAAAATCTGTATAATGGGATTTGTAGGAGAAGAATTTAGCATTGCACGATTTCCCCTTTTTAGCCAAAATGTAAACATAAATAGGAAAAATTGGAGTATTGTAGAAATGATAATAGGAAGGCCGTCTTAAAGTATCACGGCAGGAAGTAAAGGGGACATGGATTAGAAAGTAGGCCTTCTCTTGCGTAACCTCCAAATTGCAGAACATTCTGTCTGTAGAGCCTGGCTCACATTGTTTCACTGCTCAAAAAGATGCTAAAACCTTTTATTTAATATGGAAAATTATGATGTCTAAGATGATTTATGGGCCATAGTGTATTCTTTATTGCTTTTTGTTTTAATATTCCTTTTATTTTTATTGTTCTAAAATCCCAGAATCTTTGGATTGAGTGTCTTTTTTTTTTTTTTTTTGCTGGGAAAGAATGGTGGCTAATAAATAAATGGGTCATCTTATCGTCTAATGCAATTTTCATTTGACGCTGTTCTCAAGGACTTCTTATGCCTCTCGAGCAAAAAGCGTCTTCCTTTCCTAAAGCTGTCACTTTTTAGTGGGTCTTGAAATTGTCCCATTAAGGAGTAAAACAGTTTTCCATTCTTCCTTCCAAGTGCGCTGTGTGGTTGTTACTCCAGACTTTCCTTTGTCATGTGTTACTGTCCATGTCCAGCTCCCTGGCTCAAAGTTAGTAAAAGCTATCAGAAACTCAACACTGCATGTCAAGAATTTTAATGCAGGGGCATCTGTGGGGGATGAAGCAATGGGAATTTTATTTAATTTTTAAAGTAAAATTGGCAGCCACAACAGTGCAGTTGAAACGGCACCATTTTTTTTTATGAGAGTCACATGTGCAACACTACTAAATGGGCTTCAACCATAAAGTTGATGACATTTAAATGTCATCTTGACATTTAATTATTAGGATAAAGCTGCTTTAATGAGCTAAATTGCTCTCTGTCAACAGGAACTGGAGATCCTTAGTTTATCTATGATCATTTGATTAATTAAAGGATTTAATTATTTTTTTCTGGATTTCCCACAGTTTAACAATTACTTATCCTTCTACTTTTTAGCCAAAGTGATTGTGATTATAGTCAATTCATATTCACCTAAAGGGTTCTGGTTAGATTCATACAACATGCTAATCTGAAGCCTAAAAGCTACATTATGGCTTAGAATATTGTGTAAACCCAATCGTTATTACTCAAAAAACATGGTTTATGATTCAGCATACCTAGCCAATTGTTGTTTATGCAATAATTCTTAAGAAAAATCACACCTTGGCATGTTATCTTAGTGGGTATTTGCAGTGGTTCACATGAATGAAAATCATATGGCACCTTCAGTCTGCCATTTTTGTGTGTGTAGAATGGTGGAAATTTTCTCCCATTGCTATGCATGCATTAAAGTGTGTCTTCAATGCAGGACCACTGTGTGCATAACAACGAGTCTGGCTATTAGGTAATAATGTTGCCGTGTTTTCTGTGATTTAATGTGATCATTAATTTACTGACAGGCTCTGTAACTATAATGCATCATTTATTTGCAATCTTCCAAGTAGCAATATTGCTCAATAACTAGTGGTAACTGTGTATGTCACCAGAACTTTAGGGGATTTCCAAATAAAATTAATTCCAGAGATGCATGGCTATGAAACTAAAACCACTCAGTTTAAAAAATTCTAAAAAAATAGAGTATAGGATAAATGGAATATCAGTTGAGCAAGATATAGCAGTGAATTTAAACATCTCAGAAAGTATCCTTTGTACTGTATTGTTCATTTTTCAGGAAGCTTTCCCTTGCAAAAGCTGTATACCCCTATCACCAATTATTTGTTATCTCATATTCTTTTCTCCAATATAACCAGTCCCAGCTACAGTGACTGAGCTGAGAGACAGTAGCAACAAAACAAATGGTGAGCAAACAGTGATTTGTACTACAGAAGGAATGCCACAACCAGAGATTACCTGGTATACCTGTAATAATGACAAATGGTAAGGAGAACATTTGCACCAAACATATTGAGTGCTTTTGCATTTAAAGTTCTGGGTGGGGAGAACAGCAGGAAAGAACTCACCATGGGATTTTGCTGCAGACCAGTCTTTTTATAATCTCATTATATAGTACATGAGGTAAATTCAGATCTTGCTGGTTAGAGCATGATTTGAATCTCACAAGAAGTAAAATAAGCATCAAAATGTCTCAGTGCATTCATAGGTGCATGCATGTCCAGCATTCCAAGCCCCCAATTCCAGCAGGTTATCCTCCGTTTCTCCCCCCCCCCACTCTGTTTTCATTTTTTTCAATTAACCATCAACTTTCCATGGTTACTGAGCATATTCAGCCCTGTTTTGGAATGGTTCTGTTATTCCATATATTTTTGAAGGGGGAGGTGGGAGAGGTGGATGTTTACTCCCACAAACCTTCCCTGATCATCCCTGTGGTGTCACAGTGGCTGTTTTTGGCCAAAATTATTGGCCATTATGCTTTTTCCATAAATACTCTGAGAGAACTGCAGAATAATTATAAGAGTAATAGCTGCTGCTCTTTGGCTTCCCAAAAGATGCCTTGGTGGTTACCGTTCTCCGTTGCTACCCCTGCTTTATGTCCATGATCCAATATCTTTTTCCTAAGGCCTCAGTTCTGATGACCTTTCCTCATAGGATATTCCTGAATTCTTAAACATTTTGCCCCTTTCTGCACATGCAATATATTTTTTGAAATGTGGTGACCGTAGAAGTATATTTCAAGTATGGACACACTTAAGACTTTTCTTTTTATTGAAGTTTTGTTCTGTCTTTCTTCCATCATGGATACCAAGGAAACATCCAAAGAGTTCCCAAGTGCTCTCCTGTCCAACACTGCCCAGGCTACAGACCTTTTTACTTGTAGGAAGGTGGCTGAAATATATGTTTGCATGCCCCGCTCTGGGTTGAATACTTCATTCTGTAGTAGGACAGCTTGAGAAGCTAAGCATGGAGCTCCTGAATGTACAGAACCTACTTCTGGGAAAACTTTTAGTGGGACTAACCTTTAGATGCAGAGACAGAGGAATATGGTACTGTAGAGATGTAACATATTGCTCAGTATAATGGAGATAGCGGTTAAACTCTCTTTGCTTGCTTTCCAAAACAGGTGTGCGGGAGCAACTACTAAGATCCTGGGAAACACCTCAGAAGAAATGAATCTGCAAACAAATTTCACTTATGAAGATGACCGAAAAATATATGTTGTGACAAGCAAGCTCCACTTTCACAGAGTAGATGAGCCTATCTTTATCCAATGTGCAGCTCAAAATCTCCTTGGTGCACACACTCAGCAAATCACACTGGTTCCATACAGTGAGTCCTGCAATATCCATCTTATTATTTTTTGACACACATGTAGATAAGTAACAGTGTTATTTCACTGGCGTGGGCAGAAGTGGTTTTGTGTTCCCTAGCTGTGCTGTACATCGGTGATAATTATGGGTAATTTCCAGTTTAGTTTGCACCCAGCATCATCCCAGTTAGTCCCGATATTCAGATCACATCAAGCACATATGCCACTCAGCTTAGTTAGCAAAAATATAGCTTAACGCTATTTAATAAACATCAGTAAGTGTCAAAACATTTAACTAGCAAAAACATGAAAAAGGCAGGCAGAAGCAGGGAAAGAGAAATATATGAACAACAGGCAAATTTTTTTACATTATCTATCAAAAAGCACAAAAGTTTTCAAAATTACTAGCAACAATACTATGGGTAATTAGCATGGACAGACTAAAAAGGAATATGGTAACCTTGTTATTTTAAGTCTCTTTATAAACCTTGCAGGTGAAAAATGGATTAAGAATCTAAATAAGTATATTGGGGCAGCATTGGCCATAAATGTATAAGTAAATTTAGTAATTCTGTTTGTTTCTTGTTTTAGATCTACCTTTTAAAGTGATCGTTATTTCAGTAATCGTGGCTTTTGTGATTCTTATGGTTCTTTTCCTGGTGATCCTCATTTTCTTGTGGCGAAAAGTAAGAATCTGCTTTTAGCCCTTAGTGTCTCAGACTATTCAATTATCAGCTTTTAAATAATTATGCTGAATTTCAGAGAACAATTGGCTCCTGAAGCCATAGGAATAATAGCTCTAACAATGATAGTTGATTTGCTTAACTTCAATTATTATGAACTGTGAGTCTACTATGTCAAGGTTCTGAGAATAATCTGAAATGCCAATCAGAGATTACAGTACTTACAAAATTCCCCATAATGTAGGACATATATATACTTGTCTATAGGAGATAGTATTAAAGTTCAAAAGTTTGTAAAATATTTTTTATTTTTATCGCATGGAAGCTAACAAAGCTAATGGAGCTGCTTTTAAATGACTGTTTTGGGGTCCCAGTGAATGAGTGGGATTAGTTACAGGCTGTGTTATCCTTATTCAAAGACGGGTTATTTCTGTGCAGAAACTTCTGCTGATGTTGTAATGTACCACTTGAATTTCTTTAGCTCTCTTAAGGAAGGGACGGAGGCAGCACTTGGAGAAAAGCCTTTGTACGTAAAGACAGATTATAGGTTTGGGTGTGCAATAATACCTTGTGCAAATTGCACAAGGAGGAGATCTCCAGAGGGATCCTCTTCTTGCAGTGGAGTAGCCTGCCATCTTCTAACTCTTTTGTTTCTTTCTATCAGAAGCCTCGATATGAAATTCACTGGAAGGTGATTGAGTCCGTCAGCTCTGATGGGCATGAATATATCTACGTGGACCCTATGCAACTGCCTTATGATTCCAGCTGGGAGGTCCCAAGGGACAGGCTGGTTTTAGGTGAGAAGAGGAGGAGCAGGATAAGAGAGACATTTAATACATAGAAGTTAGATGCTACTGTATGACAACAGATAGCATTCTTGCAATTAAAATTAGGGTTTTTTTTAATGCAATTCTATGGGGAACAGAAAGATTTAATCTATAATGAAACCATTTTACTGATTCTTCTCTGTTAAATATGTAAATAGGGAGTGAAGCCTTGGACAAAGGTTTCACTCAGGTCCGCATCCCAGGTGAGAAAAGGCCGTAGTTTAAAATCATTGGTGCACATCAAGAACCAAGAAAACAGAGCAACCTCAGTGGGCAGGCTGCCAGACAACTCCCTTTAAAAGAGGGAGCTGTTGAGGGACTTCCAGGGTGATGTCACGGTGGTGTGGTACTGAAAAAATGGCGTTCCATTCTTTCTGACCAATTTTTGGCATCTGGAGGCCGGTAGAGGCAAGGTCTGACCCTGGAGGGGTCAGCATCTTAGACAGGATACTCTAGGGATGATGGGGAGAAGAGCGAGCCCCCTTTGTGGAAGGAGGAACCCCTTGAATTCAGTGCGAAAGAGACCAGCTGTAATGGTCGGGTCCGGAGGCATGACAGTCTGACTGAATGGTGGAGAAAGCAAAGAGTGAGAAGCAGCGAGAAGTATCAGTGGACAGTGGCAGGACAAAGTGAGATACTGGGTTGCTTCTCTAAATCGGTGGAAGCTACAAGCTGATGGACAAGTGAGTCTCCAAAGTGGGAAGACTCTGGCACCTTGGTGATGGGAGTGAAGTACTGAGAAGACGGTAAAAAGAGGAGGGTGTGTGAGCTGACGATCTGAATGAGAACTGTGTTGGAAAATTGTATTAACCAGCGAAACTGAATTTGCGGCGATGGATGTCGAGTGATTAGAGATTGTGGATCATGGAAAGTGGATAAGAAAGGAATAAGCACAAAAGTATTTTTCAATACAGACAGAGATGTTAAGGCTTGGAGAGCAAAGAGAAATGGCAGTGACTGTGCATATTAGAGGGAAGCTGACATTTTGGATCTGGAAAGCGGAGGATGGAGGAGTTTTAGACGGAACAGCGAGACTTAGAAGAACTCTTTTGAAACTGGTGAAGGACTTTGGATTGCATTTATCAGTTACCAGCCATGTATATTTACTATTTATTACTTATTACTGTGTATATTTATATTTAGTATATATTATTTAAATCATTGATGGTAACGTTTATATAACTAATATGAACTAGTAGTTATATATATATATATAAGTTATATATATAACTAATATATATAAGCCTAATACGAATTTTATAATGGGTGTATGTTTGTTTTAATCTTTCTATATATTTGATTTTAAATTGTTTTAAACTTTGTAAATTTATATGTGTTTTAATATGGCTGTACACCGCCCTGAGTCCTCCGGGAGAAGGGCGGTATAAGTCCAATAAACATAAACATAAACAACTGCATAGAGGTATACATAGGTTTATATATTGGATATATTTATAAATAGATAAATTTATAAATTGATTAAGAGGTAATATTTGTCTGATCTTGATATACAAAGCCTAGTTAATATTTTGGATATACAATTTTTATTTATTATATTTTATCTGCTTGGGTATTAGTAAATGAATTGAGATTGGAATTGATAACTGTATTGTTAATCAGAACTGTTGAACTATTAATTAAATAAGTAATTATTAACATTGGAAAATAACGGTTAAGTTATAGAGAGAATATTGATGTAGGATAAAGATCTATCTAATAATAGTAGATATATGATAAGTGAGCAAAGTAGAAGGAATTTTTACTAGAAAAAGGTTCTTTGAGAAAGTAAAGGCAATTTATGGTACTGTAGAAGAAGCTTTTTAAGAGTTTAAGCATGACAAGTACGGCAATGATCACTAAATCTGAGAAAAAAAATACACAGATGACAGACTCCCCAGAGGACAGAAATTAATAGGAGATATGTTGGGAGGTGAAAAATCAGGTTCCTCATTAAGTTTACAGAGTATGCAGTCGACATTGAACATGATTCAAGAGGTGATCCTGAAAACGCAAAAGTCTATAGGTAAGAACCATGAGGAAATGAAGAAAGATAGGGGCGAAGTGAAAGAAGACATATGGAAATTAGACGATAGAATGGGGGAAATACAGGAGACAATTGCTAAAAATGAACAGAGAATAAAGTCAGTGGAGGCAAGAACAGAGCAAACAGAGAAGAAATTGGAAGAAATGGAAGAAAGACTATTGGCAGCAAATCGAGATTTGGAAGAGGCAATAATACACCTTGAATTAGATAAATCTGCTTTGTATTTAAGATTTCAAAACATAACAGAAAATAAAGAAGAAGAAGACCTTATGAATCTCATGACAGAACTGTTGACTGATAATCTGCGGATGAATAAACTTGAAATGCAGAATGGCATTGATGAAATTTATAGAGTGCACACTAATTATGTGCGGCGACACAAGTTACCACGAGAAGTGCACATACTCTTTTTAAAAAAATGATCAGAGATGAAATTTACAGGACACGAGATATACTGTTGACCTATAAAGGAAAAGAAGTGTTGACTCTTAAGCAAGTACCCAGAAGAATTAGAGAACAAAGGCAAAATTATCAATTTCTCTCCTCACAACTTGTTAAATACAAGATAATGTTCCGGTGGCTCTTTCCAGAGGGTATGCTAGTATTCTGGCAGGATAAGAAAATTAGACTCGATACACTTGATAAAGTCCAAGAAGTTTATGAACAATATATAGTAAGAGAAGAGGAACAGGAGAGTGAAGAAGAGACAGAAGGCAAAAGCAAGGAAGAATAACATCTGGAAGAAAAGGAGTTAGACAAAGAAGTAACAGAGAGGACTGAAAGAGAACAACAGGAAAGGGAGGGGGTAAGGACAAGGACGCAACGGGAGATAAAAGCAAGGAAAGGAACAAGGACTATTAATAAACAATAATATGGAAGAAATTAAATTAATCTCAATCAATATAAACGGTTTAAATTCTCCGGCTAAAAGAAAACAAGTACTTTCCAAACTCCAAAAACAAAATATGGACATTACATGTTTACAAGAAGTCCATATTAAAAAACAACAAGGTAACATTTTAGAAGCCCCCAAATTAGGGAAACTCTATTTGGCTCTTGCATAAAAAAAAAAAGAGAGAGGGGTGTAGCAGTATACATAAAGGATTGGCTACAACCGAGACAAATTACGCAGACGATGAAGGGAGAACACTATTAATTGAAATAATAAGACAAAATGAACCCTATTGGCAGTTATCTATGCACTAAACACTAAACAAAGGGTATATTATCACAAACTGCATGGGAAAATAGTAGAATTAGAACTGGAAAATATTTGCTTATTAGATGATTTCAATGCGGTGGTAGATCCCAAAAAAGATTACACATCTGGGGAAAAAAAATAAAAGGAAGAAGAGAAAAACACTACCAACTACATTTTTGGATATGCTGCAAGAGCTGAATTTAAAGGATATTTGGAGAGAATTAAATCCACAAAAAAGACAGTATACCTTTTTCTCTAACCTACATGATTCATGGTCCAGGATAGACATGGTATGGATGAATTTGGAATTAAGTAAAAATATAGCGGAGGTAGAGATAACACCAAATACATAAGTGGACCATAATCCGCTAATTATGAAATGGAAGGGAAGAGTAAAAAAGAGAGGGAGGTGGACCATGAATTGGAGGGTGCTAAAAGGGGGACCAATCTCATACTTAATGTTAACTATAAAATATTTGTGACAATAATGGCCAAAAGGGCCAAAAAAATATTAAATGAAATTTATTCTGATCAAAATGGATTTTTGCCCAATAGACACATATAAGAAATAATACACAGATCATTATGAACACATTAGAATATTATGAGGCTCATCCTGAAAAGCAAGCAGCATTAATGTTTATAAACCAAAAGGCCTTTGATAATTTAAATTGAAACTTTCTTATTAATCAATTAAAAATTATGAATTTTGGGGGAAAAAATTAGAGGAATGATTCGGTGAAAATAATAATAAATGGGGAAGCAATGGAGGATATTAGTATAACTAAAGGGGTAAAACAGGGATGTCCCAAATCCCCCCTTTTATTTATACTATCATTGGAAATACTACTGATACAAATTAGGCAAAACCAAACAATAAAAGGACTGAAAATCAAACAGGAAGAATACAAAGTACAAGCTTTTGCAGATGATCTGGCTTTCATTATAGAAGATCCTTTGGAGACCGGAACCATATTAGTGCAGGAAATTGAAGAATTCGGTAAAGTGACAGGGCTCAAAATAAATACAGAAAAAACTAAAATACTAACTAAGAATCTTACAAAAAGGCAAAATAAGGAATTGGAAGAGAAATTGGGGGCCAAATTGTTAAAAAAGTGAAGTATTTGGGAATTTGGTTGATGGCAAAATGTTCCTCACTAAAAGAGCATAATTACGATAAATTAGTACAACAGATACAAAAAGATTTAGATAATTGGGCAAAATTACAAATATCACTAATTGGCAAAATCGCCACAGTAAAAATGAATGTATTACCCAAATTGTTATATCTCTTCCAAACAATACCAATAAGACTAGGGAAAACCTTCTTTGAACAATTAAATAAAATAATAGGTAAATGTATTTGGTATGGGGGAAAAAGCCTGAATAAAACTTAAACTTTTACAGGATTCTAGAAAAAAAAGGAGGTTTTGGCCTCCCTGATTGGGAATTATACTATCAAGCGGTGGCAGCGACGTGGCTTAAAGATTGAATCCAATTAAACAACAAAAGGGTATTAACGCTAGAGGGCCATGATCTCCAACTGGGATGGCACACATTCCTGTGGGAAGGGAAAAACAAAACTCATACATACTTCCAGAGACATCTAGTGCGAAATGCTTTGATAAATATTTGGGATAAAATTAGGAAAAACCATTACATGAAAGTTCCAATTTGGAAATCAACAATGGAGGCAATAATTTATCCAAACATAATAGACAATAAATGTGGTGAGGTATTGGAATTATTGGATGAACAAGGAAATTTAAAATCAGATCAGGATCTAAAAACAAGGAATAAAAATTGATTGGTGGCCGTATCTGCAAATTAGAACAAAGTATAAAAGATATCGAGAACAATACAGCATCTATGGAGAACAATTGGAACGTGACAAAATATTATTAGGAACAGGGGAAAAAAGGATTACTAAAATGTACAATTTCTTATTAAGATTTAAAATGGAAGAAGAAAATGTGAAGGAGCCGATAAATTGGGCTAGAAATTTCAGACATAATATTGAATTAGACCATTGGGATAAATTAGGGGAGAAAAACTATAAACTAATGATGCCAGCTGTGTTAGTGTTCCAGAAAAACCCCCACTCCAAGTAAAGACTCTGAAGCAAGCATTTTTCAAAGTTCTATTTACTAGAATAGGTAAACTGGTACTTCTGGGGAAACCCAAATCTGAGAGGTCCAGGTTTTCCTTCAGTAAATCAAAATCCCCAAAACCATCCCCTCACTCCTCAGTCAATCACATGCTCCAATCAACCACCGTCCCATCTCGAGACATCACTCCGACCACTCCTTCTCCAGATGCAGGATCGCCCTGACCTTGACCAACAGAAAGAATACTATTATGTCTACAGACAACCCCTCTACTAAATCCCATACAGGAGAAGGTGGCAGCATGGAAGCTTCCGGCCTAATATGGCTTCCAAAGCTGACAAGCTGCTTATAAGTAGAACCTCTATAAAATGTTATATCAGTGGCATCTGCCACCAGCCAGATTGGACAAAATGTTCTTAAATCAATCACCTGAGTGCTGGAGATGTGGCTACAAGCAGGGAATGTTCTACCACATGTGGTGGACCTACCCCAAGGCTAGAAAATATTGGTATAAGATAAGAAAATGGTTGGAAGAGATAATTGAACAGAGGATAGAATTGAAGCCAGAACAATTTCTTTTGGGTATTTTTGATGGGAAAATGGGTAAAAAACTACAGTACATAATGTTACATATATTAACGGCAAGCAGAATAGTCTTCGCACAGAATTGGAAACAGGCTGATACTCCTCCAGATCAAATGATTTATGAATGTGCAGAAATGGATAGACTGTCTATGGAAATGAAGGAAAGAGAAGAAACCGAGTACTACCAAATTTGAAATAGATAGTATACCTGGCTTGAGAATAAGCGTAAAACGTAAGGTATAAATTGTAAAAAATATAATATATAAAATCTACAAGAAAAATATAATATTGATGATAATATGACTGTGAGTAGGTATTATTATAATCTAAACAATGGTATAATATAGGATAGTGAGGTATAGAAATAAAACTTATGTAGATATGATTGTTACGAAGGATATTGTTACCGATATGGAAAAGCTGTAATGAGTGTAAATCTGTGTTTTGTGTTTTAAACGTTGGAAAATTTAATAAATATTATTTTTAAAAAAATAATAAAAGAGGGAGCTGTTGAACAACCAGGAAAGTTTTGCTGTACCGGCTTTAAAATAAAGAGCTGTAGTCACTGAGCTGAGTCCTGCCTCTTCATCCAACCCCAATTTTAACACTGGAGACAAAGGTGGGATATGAAGAGAACAAAAGACAAAGGAGTTGGACTGAGCCGGGCATCCACCTAGCATCGGCCATCATCACAGCAAGTTGTGACTCTGCATCAGCCTCCAAGATGACCCACCAGCTCCATTCAACCCAACGAAGGAAACTTGGAAAACATATATGCTCTGATTTAATTGCTTCCTGGAAGCAAATGATCTAGTGGGTCTGTCAGATAATAGGAAGAGAGTGCTTTTCCTAAGTTACTGCGGACCCGAAGTTCTCGATATGGCTCAAGCACTAGCAGAACCAGCCGATGTGCAGATGGTTTCATGGACAACACTCCAGGAAATGCTCCGAGCATATTATGCACCTGTACTGGCAATGATGGTGAACAAACACGAATTTTACCACAGGAATCAAGAAAAAGGTAAGATGATTAACCAACACGTTGCTGCCCTACAAAAAATCGCAGCGTGTTACAAATTCAGCAATATAGAGGAAGTGATGGCAGATAGACTTGTTCTGAGATTGAGGGACATCAATCTACAGAGAAGATTACTAGCGAAGCCTAATCTCATGTTTAAAACAGCGCTCAAGGAAGCAAGAGCAACTGAAGCCTCCAATAAGTCAGCACCGACAATCCAAAAAACATGGAATACACAGCCTCTGCAAGGAGCAGCTACCATGCATCAAGACAGCATTGAGCCCGAAGACTCAACAGATAAGGACAATGAAATCCTATGATACCTACGATTCAAAAGAAAGAAGGAAATCCCAGAACCAGGAGACAGATCACTGTTTTGTGCCGGATGTGGGGGCAATCATCCCAGAGCGGGCTGCTGATTCCAAGACACCAATTTCCAAAAGATGTAAGCGGAAGGGGCACATAGCAAGGGTTTGCCATACCAACCAACCTGCCTTGTACTGCCAGTGGCAGCCTGCGGGGCAGCCTACATCCCAAATGGGATTCTGAAAAGTGCAGTTTCCAGAGCCCAAGAGAAGAGAAAATTGAGTCGCAGAAGCAAGAGAAACACACCAAACGATCATTGGGCATTCTAATGCACACCGCTCAAAGAAGATCCATTTCATGATTCTCATTGAGGGGTCCCCCTGTGACATGGAAGTGGACATGGGGTCAAACATGACCATTGTGTCCTGGACAACCATAAAGGCGGCGGTTCTGGAGCTGACAGAAACAATTAACACCTCAGAAAATACTTTTAAAGGACTATCAAGGAAACCACATCCCTGTCATAGGGAATGGATCCTTCCAAGTCAAATTCAAAAAATTTTTCAGACCATTGCAACTGGTGGTGAATGATGACCTGCCAAGCCTGCTTGAGCTGGAGTGGTTCAACTCTCTGGGTTTAGGATCATCAATGCCATCAAGGAGCTGACAAAAGAATTCACAGACATCTTCAACATGAGTTTGGGCAAGTACATGCGGAAACCCATCTCTTTCAATTTAGACCCCAACCTCACCCCATCCGAATAAAACCTTGGAGGGTCCCTTTTGCTCTCCGGCCCAAAATAGACAGTTAATTAGACAAACGAATTGCCCAGGGGTTCTGAAGCCAGTTGATCATGCTAACTGGGAGATCCCAATTGTCACACCAATCAAACCAGATGGCTCAATCTGCATATGCATGGACTATAAATGCATGATCAATAAGGCATTACAACAGAATGCCTTCCCTGTGCCCATCGTTCACTTATTGCATTCTTTAGGGAAGGGCAAAACTTTTGCAAAACTAGATTTAGCCCAAGTCTATCAGCAGGTGCCGGTTGACAATGCCACTGCAGAAGTGCAAACTATTGTAACACATAGAGGGGCATTTAAATGTCGCTGGCTGCAATTTAGTGTAAGTGTGGCACCAGGACTCTTTCAAAGTATAAAGTATAGGGCGTTCCGGGGGCGAAGATATCCTTGTGTCCGTAGACAACAAACAAGCGCTCATCCACCAACTAAAGAGAGTCCTGAGTCAGTTTCAAGAAGCCGGACTTAAAGTTAAAAAAGAAAAATTCCAGATAGTTGTGCCACAAGCTGAATTTCTGGGATATTTAATTGATGGTTTGGGAATGCACCCAACCAAAAGCAAAGTCAAAGCCATACAGAAAGCCCCCACCCCAAAGAATCAGATAGAACTCCAGGTATTTCTAGGACTGTTAAACTTTTATAGTATTTTTCTGCCACAGAAGGCAACTGTAGCTGAGCTGCTACACCGATTGCTAGACAAGAAGGCGAAATGTACCTGGGGATGGAAAGAAGCCTCTGCCTTCTCTGCTGTTAAGAAACTATTGTCATCTGATATAGAGACTCTGCCCCTCATCTTAACCTGCGATGCCTCCCCATTTGGCGTTGGGGCTATCATCAGCCACTGGATTCCAAATGAGACCAAGGCCCCAATTGCATTTTACTCAAAAAACACTATCAGCAATGGAACAAAACTACAGCCAACTGGACAAGGAGGCACTGGCTGTAGTGGCAGGGGTCAAGCAGTTCCATGAATACTTATATGGGAGGGACTTTGAAATAATTACAGATCACAAACCACTTCTTGGCAATCTCATGGGGGACCACCCCACACCAAACGTTTTATCCCCAAGAATGACGAGATGGACAATTTTCATGACAACATATAATTAGCAGCTAATACACCAGCCAAGCAAAGACATTCGTCACGCCGACGCCCTCAGCCACTGCCCACTCCCAGACTTTGTAGAGAATCCTGTCCCTGTTGCACCCATACTTCTCATTGAGGATTTTGCATCTGGCCATGTCACATCGGCCAAGATAGTGGGACATTCAGCAAAAGACAAAACTCTGTCACAAGTTCTGAATTGGGGGTGGAGGGGGTGGCCTGAGGGGCCAGTGGGGGATGATTTTAAACCATTCCTAGCATGACAACATGAATTGTCGGCCCAAAAGGGTTGCCTGTTGTGGGGGGATCGAGTGGTTGTACTCTATAAGCTAAGGAAACAAGTGCTAGAGGCACTACATGTGGGGCATCCTGGCATTGTCAGAATGAAGGCACTAGCCAGGAGCTATGTTTGATGGCCAAATATGGATAGGGAGATAACAGAATGGGTCACTACTTGTACTCCATGCCAGGAATCCAGACCAGCAGCACCCACAGCACCCACGAGGGAATGGGAGACCCCCGCAGCACCCTGGTCATGAGTGCACATTGATTTCATGGGACCGGTCCAGGGTCAACATTTCTAATAGTTGTAGGTGCATATTCAAAATGGGTTGAGGTAATACTTATGACCACAACAATGGCTGAATCAGTCATCAAGGTATTACAGAGACTTCTTTTCACCCATGGACTATCAGGCGTCCTGGTCTCTAACAATGGGGCCCAATTCACAGCAAATCAATTTGAGATATTCCTAGCAGAGCATGGAATCCAACATGCCCTAGTCCATCTGTTGAGCAATGGTCAAGCAGAAAGAATAGTGTGGTCAACCAAAGAAGCACTAGCTAAAACGGGCCCTGGAGACTGGCAGGCTAAAATAGACAAGTTTCTCCTAGTATAGCACATAACACCTAGCGCCACCGCAAATCGGAGCCCAGCAGAATTACTAATGGGTCACAAACTAAGATCACAACCAGACAGACTACACCCCAATTACAATGCTGAGGTACCCACCGATTCGACCAGCCAGCACTGATCATTTAGCATAGGGGACTTAGTATATGCTCATAACTATGCCAGGAGTCCTTCCTGGGTCTCTGCCAAAATAATCATGATTATCAGTCCCCTCTCTTACCAAGTGGAGCTAGAAGAATGGAAAATATGGAGGAGACACATAGATCAACTAGATGCCTCCGAATAAGGAACTCCGTCCTCAGGCAACCAGAAGGGAATCCTACCCAAACAACAACCAAAACACCCTTAGAAGTTGACCTACAACTTGAGGATCCACACACATTAGACTCACACCCGGATAGGCAATGCGTACACCCACCTGAGGAACCAAGAATCCAGCAAAGTGTTCTGCAGCAGTCGACTCTGGCAGAGTCAGCCAAGCCCCGGATGAATTTCCATATGTTTCCATTGGCTGAGTTCAAAGCAGCCACAGACTGCCCAGGCTGCCGCCACTGTTCCAACTGAGCTGCACAGGTCACACCCACTAATGCCCTGCCTACCTGCATGACTACATCAATTGAACCTCACTGATTGGATAATGTCTTTTCCAGATGGGAGGGATGTTAAATATGTAAATAGGCAGTGAAGCCTTGGGCAAAGGTTTCACTCAGGTCCACTTCCCAGGCGGGAAATGGCTGTAGTTTAAAATCATTGGTGCACATCGAGAAGCGGGAAATCAGAGCAACCTAAGTGGCCAGGCTGCTGGACAGTTCCCTTTAAAAGAGGGAGCTGTTGGACAACCAGGAAAGTTTTGCTGTACCAGCTTTAAAATAAAGAGCTGTAGTCACTGAGCCGAGTTCTGCCTCTTCATTCAACCCCAACTTTGACATTCTCCATGACAGTTGGGAGGATGAGAGTTCATCTGTATAAAGTTGGGGAAGGTTGCATTCAGAACTCCAGGTCTGAATCTCGTTTCTTACTAGATGGCTCTTAGACTGTGAAGCCTCATCCTTTGATCTGCAGCATATTTTTCAGAGACTTTTAAAGGATGCTGAAAGATGGGTTACAGGCATAACTATATTCAAATTGTAATATAATATGTATTACTTAATATTATAGGAAAACCCAGTAATTCACATTTGTGTATCTATGTGGTGAGGTGCTTCATAAACATGAACTGGGCTGGGAATAAGAGGAAGGCTGAGTCAGGAAGGAAAAAAAAGAGGTTGCCAAGGAGACATCAACCATGTTAATGCCAGAGGAGAAAAGCCCCTACATTGGGGGCTTAGAAAAATAATCAGCAAGCTTGTATAAACAATATACATTTTGGTACTCTGAATACAATGTAGTTGTTAAATTGTATTTCATGAATATCATCACGGTGGCCTTGACAGTTAAGACTATAGTAATGAAGGAAGAGTATTAGTATTGGTGTTTCTTTAAATTCCGTGAAGCTGTCCAGAGAGTAATCTGAAGTGAGGTGACCTAGAAATTTAATACATTGACAAACAAATCATCTGAGAATGTGAAGCTCAAAATTTGTAATTACTCTGCCCCTAGTGGTCACATTTAGCATACTCTGCTAATTGGGATCACACTCTTTACCTGATCAGTCAGGGAGAGGCCAGCCCTGGTCCACCCCTAAGTCATTCCCTGTGGCGTAGTTCTTTCTGCCCAAATTTTCATATTAAGGACAATCCAAACAACAATTCTGTCAAGCCCTCCTCATCATAGCTGTTTGTAGTTAGAGAAGACGATGTATTTTATTGAATTTTTGACTGCTGCAATCTTATTATTCTCAGCTGTTTTATAGGAAGCAAAAATTACATAGCTATTTGATCTTCTGCTTGCTGCAGGACGTACATTGGGCTCTGGAGCCTTTGGCCGTGTGGTGGAAGCAATTGCTCACAGCCTCAGCCATTCCCAGTCCACCATGAGAGTTGCTGTGAAAATGCTCAAGTGTGAGTTTCGACTGTTTCTTCTTCCTCCCAGCACAGGGAAATACAAATAATCATGCCGTCTTCCATGCCTGGCTTTCTCCTTTAGGCCGTTTAACAATATGTTGTCATATTCATTGCTTATCTACCTTCCCATTTAATTATCTTTGGTACCAATCCCATGGCATACATAGCGGTGTCCATATAATGTATAATGTTATCTAAATAATAGTTTACATGATTAATCTGGTTGAGTACCCAACAAGATTGTCCCGATCTTCCTTCTTGTATACGCCCAGTGTGGATTGCATTTTAAAGAAGTATCTATATTTCATTACTGTATTCATCCACCTTACAGCCACAGCCCGAAGCAGTGAAAAGCAGGCTCTGATGTCAGAACTGAAGATCATGAGCCACCTTGGGCCTCACTTGAACATTGTGAACTTGCTTGGTGCTTGCACCAAAGGAGGTACCGTTTTCATTTTAATCTCTTCAACCCAGATGTCTATCTCTCTCTCCCCCTCTCCCCCTCTCCCCCTCTCCCCCCCCCTCTCTCTCTCTCCCTCCCTCCCTCTCTCTCTCTCTCTCTCTCCCCTTGCCATTTTCTTCCACTTACTGGAATTGCTGTCTTTTAATTTGGCATGGAGTTTGGCAAATAGATGAAGATGTTCATGTTTTCATAAGTTAATGAGCTATTCCTGTATAGCTATTTTCTGAAAAGGACATAGCCTGCCTTTTATCACCCTCCCAATTTCCATCCAATGGAAATAAGAAACACTAGCATTTACCTCTTTCCAAACCACACATATTTCAATTTCTTCATTAGAATGTAAGTTCAACTTCTGCTGATTTACACAGAGAGGTCTAGTTAGAATTTTGCACTAATAGTTTGTCTTGCCTTTCCAGGACTTTTTTTTTTAAATCTCCATTTAATATACAGCCCCGGATTTCCCAGGTGGTCTTCCATCCAATTACTGATGACAGTTAACTATGTTTAGCTTTTCAAGATCAGCCAAGGCCAGGTAGTGTGTGCCATTTGAATGGAACCACCTTTGAGGTATAATGAAAGCCCTGCTAGTTTTATTGAATCCATTATACACACAACTTTATTTGCTATTTGCTTTTAATACTATAGAGACTGTCCTGATCACTAAATAAATTCAAATGTTAATGGAGATTAGTTCTGAAAGTCCTCTTCTCTATATGCATTGCATCAAAATTGCTAGCTGTCTTTCAATTATGCTTTTAAGATTATGAAAATAGCCAGGTTTGTAAATAACACGACCATCATCTGATATAGCTACACTGGAATATATTTATTTTTATCAAAATAAAAGGGTTCCTGCCACCTGCTGAAATGTTTAAAATCACATTACAGTTTTTAAAAATTATAACTTGCATGTCCTGCCTACTTTCCTGGTTTTGAACAGGTTCCAGTGTTAGGGAAGGTATGCTATGCTATGTAATTTGTGCAGGTATTTGCAATTCTTAAAGAAAAAAGAAACATTACTTAATCCAAATAATGAAAGCAGTAGAGAGTCAGTGCAGGAAACAGGGTACCAGGAGCTGGTTCACATGTTTATCCAGTTAAAAATTCTTGCTGTGTAGTGGAATAGTCAGTAGATGGCAGATGTGTGATATAAATGCTCAAAGAGACAGCAGCACAAATCTCTCTGTGCAATCAATATGTGCTTGATCATTTGTTTACAATCACTATTTTATTGTAATCTGATTGCAGATACAATCAATGTTTATTTGATCATATAGATCAACAGATATATAGATATGGATTCAGATATATAGATACACACACACACATACACACAAGTGTGTGTGTTTATATGCAAAACTCTTTTGTGTCTCTTCATTGGGAAAATGAGTTTTGTGTCTTCTGTTCCACTACTTATAGAAAAATACCAACCAATAACCATATGAATTGATCCATCTGCGTAAGGAGAGGGTAATTTGGCCATCAGATATCCTCAAAGTATCAATCCATTGTATTATTCGATACTTGGCAATAGTAATGATACTCCAAATGATCTTTGACATAGCATTATTGATTTTTAATAAAAGAAAATTGGACATACAGTACATCTGAGAAATATAAGGGTATGTTTACAAGCTTCTACAAAAGCATGTAGAGACATTTAAACACTTTAAAAAAAAAAGACTAATCTCTTTCTCAGATACAGACATACAGAAAAAGAGCTGAAAGTCTACTTCCCACATTTAAGTACCGTAATATTATTTTAACCTGGACTATATTCACTACACCTGTGAGATTCCCCCAAAATACATGCTTCGCTAAGTAAAATGTTCCATCATGCAAAAATCTAGTATTCAAAGAAGAAATATTCTAGATGAGCTTTTGTTTGGAAATGGTAGCCTTGAAGTTTAGTGGAGCGCTCAATTACCTCAATACCCCAAATGAATGCTTTTAAAGACTTGAAACTTCAGCAAGTCCATCATTAGTTTATGAACAAAAGGTATTCTCTGACTTCCTGAAATTGGCCTTCTGTACAGGTCCTATCTACATCATAACTGAATATTGTCGCAATGGAGACCTGGTGGACTATCTACACAGGAACAAGCACACCTTCCTGCAGTGCTACAGTGAGAAGGCCAAGCAAGAAGCAGAATTGTATGGGAATGGCATGCGTGTAGACCGGCTGCAAAGGTGCCTGTAAATCTAATTACAGTTATCTGTTTACACAGTCATACCCAACTTATATCAATAGCAAGGCTGAGTTTAGAAACACAAATATAACAAATTGCAAAACCCACCAATACAGAAACATATGCAAAAATTCACTGAAAAACCAGAATAGATTTATTCTTTGATGTGCCACAGCATTGAGGATTAGGAGTTTTGTGTTCTTCCCAAACCCTGCTTCTTTTAGTTATAATGATCCTGGTACCCTCAAAAAGATCTTTGGGGATTACTTCCTCTTTATAAACATAATATAATTAAAGTCAATTCAACTCAGATTGGATTTATTCATTTATGTCATGTTTTTAAAAATATTATATCAGATTTCTCTCATATTGGGTTCCAAAGGGAACTGGGGGATATCCTGGAAGTTTTGCTGCATGGTCCTACTGAAGCCTTAGTAACACCCTGGAACCTAAGAGTTCAAGGCCTTGGATAGGATCATTCCCCTGCAGCTCTCTTGACCCATCACTTCCTATGGTCACAAAAGAAGGTTCTGAAAAGGTTAAGAGATGTTAAAAGTGTTGCTGGAGAATGACTCCCATCAGACATGATTTAGAGCTACTATTAAGGTCTATTTCATAACAGTTAGACTGGTGAAACAAAATTATTTCTCCACCCTTATGTGTCACCTGTCAGCCCTGTACTGGCTCACCCAGTTCCTCCTGGGACAGAGGTGCTCAGATGATCATCTTCAGGGCTGCAGAGTGGAATATGTTCAACATCTGTTAGACAAAGTTGCTTAAATTCATTATGAGTTGGATCTCATGCATGGAGCAAATCCATATGGTATGCTGGGAAGAGGTCTTGTCTGGTTACCTGGGAATAGTTTGACCCACCAGCCTGGACAACTTCCATCCAGTTTCCAACCTCCCCTTTTTGGTGAAGGTTGTGGAAAGGGTGATGGCTTAGCACCTTCTGAGGGACTTAGATAAAACAGATTATCTAGTTCCTTTTGTTGTGGCCCGCCAGATGCCAACAGAGTCAGATGAGGGGGAGGGGAAGTCTAAGCCAACTTTGGAGCCTTTGAAGGCTCTGATGATGAAGCAGAATCAGAGGCAAGGACAGATCTGGTGCCTTCTGTCCACTCCCAGGTGGACAGACGGCTGTCTTCAGGGCCTGAGCTGAGAGAAGGGGAGGAACAGATGGGGCCCATCCCAATTGTACGTATGCGTAGAGGGGAGAGGAGAGCAACAGAAAGCAATAAGCTGGCTCTCGGGGGGAGGATTCGTAGATGCTAGCCAGCCCCTCCCTGGTTGGGAAATAAATAGCAAGTATTTGTTGTTGTAGACAACTGTGTCGAGCCCCAGTCCAGGGCTCGACACACACCTGGGGGTGAGTGAGCAGAGCAGCAGCAGAAGCTGACGGAGATGGGAGGAATGGCAAGGCGATCCCGGAAAGGCATTCAGGCGGCGGCAAGGCAGTGATCCTTGCGGCGTCCAAGCAGCAGCAAGGCGGTGATCCCAGTGGGCCTCCCAGGTGACAGCGGAAAGCTGCACCAGGCGAGCCATTTGAACCACCACCGGTCAGCTGTGAGGGGAAGAGCCAGAAGCTCTCAGCACTGACTTTAAAAAACACTTTGACTCGGTGTGAGCTGGGTCTGGGCTTGTAGTGGCAATAAAGCTCTGCATCACAGCTGCACAGTCGGATCCTGGCTTTTATTTGTATCCATACGGGCTTGGCTGAGAGAAAGTCAGCACTCTCTCTCTTTTCTTCTTGCTTGCTTGGAGTGCTGAGTGCAGAGGGTTGAGCTACCCAGGATGGCGGAGGAAACATTAACTGGAGCTGGGACTGGTTACATATCACATGCAGATAACCGCCCAGCCGCCCAGTTTAAGGTGACCCACTCCCTTCTCCATCTGGGAGCACGGGAGGATCCCTTGCAGGGTCGGGCTGAGGATTTTGTGCAGTATCTGCATGATAAAAAAAAGCTATTTTGGCTAACTACCGTCCAGTTTCCAACCTTTGCTTTTGGTGAAGGTTGTTGAGAGTGTGGTGGCGCGACAGCTTCCATGGTACCTGGATGAAGCTGTCTATCTAGATCCGCTCTAGTCCGGCTTCAGGCCTGGGCACAGCACGGAAATGGCATTGGTTGCATTGGTGGATGATCTCTGGGGGGCTCGGGATAGGGGTTGTTCCTCTAGCCTAGTCCTGTTAGATCTCTCAGTGGCTTTTGATACCATCGACCATGGTATCATGCTGCGCCAGTTGGAGGGGTTGGGGGTGGGGGGCACCGTTTTATGGTGGTTCTCTCCTATCTCTCTGACCCATTGCAGTCAGTGTTGGCAGGAGGGCAGTGGTCGACCCTGAGGTGCCTTGTTTGTGGGGTGCCGCAGGGGTCGGTCCTCTCACCCTTCCTGTTCAACATTTATGTGAAGCCGCTGGGTGAGATCATCCGTGGTTTTGGGGTGGAGTTCCATCAGTACACTGATGATACTCAGCTGTACATCTCCACCCCAGGCCATCCCAATGATGCCCTTGAAGTGATGTCCCGGTGCCTGGAGCCCGTGCGGGTCTGGATGGGGAGAAATAGGCTCCGACTCAACCCTTCCAAGACCGAGTGGCTGTGGCTTCCGGCGTCCCGATATAGCCAGCTGGTGCCATCGCTGGCTATTGGGGGCGAGTTACTGGCCCCCATGGAGAGGGCTCGCAACTTGGGCATCCTCCTGGACGCACGGCTGTCTTTAGAAGAGCATATGAGGGCCGTGGCCAGGAGGGCTTTTTATCAGGTTCGCCTGATTCGCCAGTTGCGTCCCTTTCTGGATCGAGACTCCTTACGCATGGTCACTCAGGCACTCGTCACTTCTCGCCTGGACTACTGTAATGCTCTCTACATGGGGCTCCCCTTGAGGAGCACCCGGAGGCTCCAACTGGTGCAGAATGCGAGGGCCTTCTTTGTGGCAGCACCTGTCCTTTGGAACAACCTCCCTGGGAGATACGTTGGATCCCAGATCTCTGTGCTTTTCGTCCTGCCCTTAAAACTTTTTTATTTCATCAAGCTGGGCTGGCTTGCCCCCCCCTTAGATATTTTTAATTATTAATTGATTTTAGTTGGGGTGTTTTAAATTTTATATTGGGCCAAAACTTGTTTAATTCTTTTAAAATTAATCTTAAATTTTGCATGTGATATTTTTATCCTTGGCTGTTCACCGCCCTGAGTCCAGTAGGAGAAGGGCGGTATAAAAATCTAATAAAATAAAATCAATCAATCAATCAATCAACCAACAAGGGAATGGTGGCATAGCTCTGCCCTGACTGGACCTGCTGGGCCCAGGATGCCTATACCCCCGCATACTGGAGCCCCTTCCAGGGATGGAGGGAGCGAAGCTGGACTGAGGATGAAGAGGATGAGTGGAGCTATTCCATGGGTCCTGATGCTAATACTATGAACATCCTGAGAGAACGTTTTGGAGAAGCCAGTTTTCACGATGCCCCTTCCTGGCAACCTTGGGCAACAGGGTTGAAACCATCAGTCACGTGGCAAGAGGGGCACAGGCCCTGGATTCCATCTTGCCAGTCCAAAGTTACACTTGGATCAAGTACCCAGCCAGTCTAGGGGTATAGAACGTCAGGGCACCTGGGACCAAGCCTCCTCTTTGGGGGATGTTGTGTGAGGCGTGGACCAGGCCCCAAGCAGGGGCCCTGTGGTGAAGGAGGTGGGTCAGCTGGCCCATAGAAGACAACCAGGGCCCCACCAGGCCGATAATCGAGCTATAGGTATGGCTTGAGCACCCGACCAAGCTCCTCTGTGGACCCCAGGGATGTGGCCTCAACAGGCAATCTGGGGTCCCCCACCAATACAGACCATGTTTGATGGCAGCTCTTATCAGGTGGCCCTCTTCCTCAGTCAGATCTTCAGCCATATGGATCTTTATGGATGCTTTTACCCATCCCAGTGGGTGATGATAGTGGCAGTCATGGCAGTTGTCACAGGGGAGGCTGCGGATTGGGTGGCCAATCTACATAGTAACCATGCCAGAGAATTGGCGAATATGGCACTATTCCTAGAAGTGCTGAGAACAAGATTTGAAGATGACAGCTGGCAGAAGGGGAGCTTATGGCCCTTAAGCAGAGGGGTCGGTCGGCAAAGGAGTACGTGCATGACTTCCGTAAGATCGCCAGGAGGCTGAGAGCATGGCCAGAGCGCCTATTGGTCCATCAACTTCATATGGGCCTGGACCGGGAACCTCCGGCAAGCATGTGTATACCAGGATTACCACCCCGTCTAGCCGACTGGTTCCGGGCAGCTGTGGACTTGGACGTTGGGCTGCGAGAGTCAAACGGGGGAATCAATCAAGTCGGATTCCTTTGCCGGAACCAGGCTTGTCTGGACTAATGGCTCTGTATTTGAGGTGTCAACTGAGTCTCCCTGCTGGGAAATGATAGGTAGTGAATTTGCCTCAGCTGGGGTGAACAAGGACTGTTTCTGCTTGACTTAATCATTGAAGGACTTTTAATCTTGAGTTCTCATGTGAACAGAGACTGTTTGTGCCCCGTTTCAGAAGGGGAAAAGATTCTCATTTGTGATTAATTATTTTTAGTTTTGTCTATCCAATGTGAATAAAGACTGTTCCTGCCCCGTTTTAAAAGGGGGTTTGTTTTACTTATGAGTAAGTGGTTTCTCATTGTTTGTTAAGGCTGTGTCAGAACACTATGAAGGTCTATCTCATAGCAGTTAGACCGGCAAAACAACTGCCCGTAGTGTGTCACCTGTCAGCCCTGTACTGGCTCACCCAGTTCCTCCTGGGACAGAGGTGCTCAGATGATCATCTTCAGGGCTGCAGAGTGGAATATGTTCAACACCTGATGGACAAAGTTGCTTGGATTCATTCTGAGTTGGATCTCATGCATCCACCATTTGACATGCTGGGAAGGGGTCTTGCCTCGTTACCTGGGAATGGTTTGACCCACCAGCCTGGACAACGTCCGTCCAGTTTCCAACCTCCCCTTTTTGGTGAAGATTGTGGAAAAGGTGATGGCCTAGCACCTTCTGAGGGACTTGGATAAAACAGATTATCTAGATCTTTTTCAGTCAGGATTCAGGCCAAGTTATGAAACAGCATTGGTCACACTTGCCAATGATCTTTGGCAAGAGCAGGATGGGGGTAGTGCAACCATCCTTTCTCTCCTTGATCTTTCAGTGACTTTCGGTACCATCAACCATGGTATACTTTTGGGTCAGCTATGGGGGCTGAAGCTGGGTGGCACAATTTTGCACTGGTTTGGCTCCTTTCCCCAAGGAAAAGTGTTAATAGGAAGTGAAAGGTCCAGCCCTATTATAATAATAAGGCTATTATATAATAGCCTTCAATTACTGATAGGCAAACTGCTTCATAACTCAGATATTTGACCACATGCACATTCTGCATGTCTCACATGCAGTAATCGTTGATTCAGTCTTGTCAATAAATAATGTGTATATAAATCACAGCACTTAATTTTCTTTTCCTCGGTGAAATAATTTTTCTTGCACTGTTCCTTTTCTTTGCCTATGGGCAGCTTTTACTATTGTAAACAAATAATGGGGGAAAGAAAACACTGTTAAGTTTTGATTCTTGCCTTCCTGATTTTATACTGGAGGTGGCTTATTACCGGAAACCTGTTCTAAGGGGACAAACGGTTTAAAAAACTTATCCCTCTTTGCAGCCATACATCCATATCCGTAGAAAGTGATGGAGGCTACATGGATATGAGTAAGGATGAATCACTGGATTATGTGCCCATGTCTGACATGAAGGGTGAAATCAAGTATGTAGACATTGATTCTTCCAATTATGGTGCGACCTATGAGCTGGACAGCTATTCGCCTTCAGGTAAGAGATTACTGAAAAACAGTTTGCGTAATTACAAACAAAATGAAGTTTTGTTCATTCTTAAATGCTTCATCCAGTTGAGAAGTAGTTCTCAACTAATGACCATTCATTCAGCAGCCATTCAAAGTTACAACAATGTAGTACAAAAGGATTTACAAGCTTGTAGCCAAAGTTACAGCAATTGCAATACCCTCATGGCCATTACAGGATGGAAACAGCATTGGTCACACTTGTCAGTGATCTTTGGCAACAGCAGGATGGGGGTAGTGTAACTATCCTTCCTCTCCTTGACCTTTCAGTGACTTTCAGTGCTATCAACCATGGTATCCTTTTGGATCAACTATGGGGGCTGAGGCTGGCACAGTTTTGTGCTAGTTTGGCTCCGCTCTGCTTAACAACTAATTCCCACAACACTGTCAAATAATTAACTAAGACTGTATTACTATTATTCTTTTCTTCCTTACTAGTATCCATCTCTTCCCACTTATTACTGTAGCCATGTTGCTTGTAACTTTCAATTATATTGTTTTTATTTGTTTCCTAGTACAATTTGATAGCTTATTAGTAACCTTGACTATCACTAAGTGTTGTATCTTTTTATTCTTGATGAATGTATTTTATTCTCCTTATGTACCCTGAGAGCATATACACCTAAGACAAATTCCTTGTGTGTCCAATCACACTTGGCCAATAAAGAATTCTAGTCTATTTCTCCAAATAAAGGTGTTAATAGGAAGTGAGAGTTGGGCATGCCTTCGGTGTGTGTGTGTTTGTGTGTATGTCTCTACTACTGGGAGAAAAAGCGGGCACACCTTCTAGGACTTTCATTATGAGGGTGGTGAGAGAGACTCCTGGTGTGTTGGAGCCATTTCAGGGAGAAGGAGAGCAAGCTTCACTTTCCACAGGCACTTAGAGACTTTGTTACGCTGCTGAGGGAGAGAGAGACTCTTTGCCGGGGATGCTGGTGCTCCTAATAAAGGGAACGTTTAATTAAAAACCGTGTGCTTTTCATGTTTGGGAACCAGATCAGAACATCTGTCTTCCCAGCATGCACTTATTTTGAGAGTGCAGGCTGATTGATAAAGGGGTTGGATCAGCTTCAAAACAATATAATTGTATTTATCTCTGTGGCCACTAGATGGGGCTAGAGAGCAACAACAGTATATATAAAAATTGTACTCTGAGGCATGACAGACTGCTTCGCTTAATGACAGATTGTGGTTATAAGTTGAGGATCACCTGTATAATTTAATGTTGGGTGAAGGAAGCGTCTGATTCCATTGATCTTATATTCCAGAATCTTATATTCCAGCAAGACCGTTATAGTGTATGTGTGCAGAAAGGTTTTATGTCTCTTCTGTCCTTTTAAAAGGTGATTTAATAAACAATTTTATATTTCCAGCTTCAGAAAAAGCGACCTTGATCAGCGAGTCTCCTCTTCTCACCTATATTGATCTTGTTGGAGTCAGCTTCCAAGTGGCTAAGGGAATGGAGTTCTTAGCTTCTAAAAACGTAAATATATTTGCACTCAGGATTATATAACTATATCTGGTTTCAAAGGAGAAGGGGACATGGTTGAGTACGTGTTTGTGCTCAAGAAAAAACAGAAAGAGGTGGAGATGAACAAGGGTGTTTCTCTCAAAAGGATAAATAGGAGGGCTGTTAGTGTAGATGTTACTAGACTTTGGTATGTTGTTTTTTTAAACATTACTGCAACATTTTTTCACAACCAGCCATGTTTATCTAATCCCCCTGCATGCACAAACCAAAAGCCATGGCATTCAGTAAGAAAAGACTAGCTCATGTATGTTCAGATTCTTCAAGCAAAGTGAGGTAGTCCCTCAGAATACAGATTTGATAGATTGTGAATGGGACGCCAACTGTTGGTTTGTATTCTTCCTTACCAATTAAATAGAAGATCTGGTGAATATATTTTGCTTTATATGCTCCCAAACCTGGTTAACTTGGGGTATTAATCCATCTTGGATTAAATGGAAGAGTTCTTCTCCTTCAAGCAGCAAAAAAAGTTTTGTAGTGCAGCCTAGTAAGTATCATAAAAAATCCAATTAATTGTGTCACAGGATTCATTTCAGACATAATAACTCACTCATCAGCATGTCTATGTTATCATAACCTTGATCAGGGTTGAGCCATTTTGGTCACATGAGGCATTTGGGTAATAGTGGTGACAAGGAGAAAAAAAGACTAAAACTTGTGCAGACAAAGAAACTGCTTCTAAATTACCACATAATCTGTTGTTTTTCCTGAAGTGCATTCTCACAAGCCAGCATTAAGATGTCACATACAGTATGGATGTCACAAGCAATTGCTAGTACCACAAGGTAAAAAAAAAAAATATGGCTGGGAAACATCCTGACTGTAAAACAGAGAATTTCTCAAGTTCTACCCAGCAATGAATTTGAATAGCAAGATAGGTGGCATATACAGTACATGTAATAAATAATGAATTTGAAGGGCAAAAGAATCGCAGCATCTCAAAGTACAAGAAACTAATTCTGCAATGAAGTATGAATTCAGCCTTTATAGTTTCTAAAACACAGCACGTTATGTGAAGCAGGCAATGGTGGCTATTCAACAAACAGTGCTAAAACAAAAGATGGCTTAACATGACGTATAAACTTAGTGTTCAAAATCAAATTCTGCAATTTTGTAGGATTCTAGGTTCTTTGGAACCATGGGGGGGGGGAAATGCCACAATATAGTAAACAACGGGAACAAACTATTTCTTAGTTTTTCTGTTCCCTTGTGGCTGGTTGCAATTCCTACTTCCCACTTATTACTATAACCATGTTGCTTGTATCTTTCAATTATATTGTTTTTATTTGTTTCCTAGTACAATTTGATAGCTTATTAGTAACCTTGACTATCACTAAGTGTTGTATCTTTTTATTCTTGATGAATGTATTTTATTCTCCTTATGTACCCTGAGAGCATATACACCTAAGACAAATTCCTTGTTTGTCCAATCACACTTGGCCAATAAAGAATTCTATTCTATTTCTCCAAAGAAAGAAAGGTGTTAATAGGAAGTGAGAGTTGGGTGCGCCTTCAGAGTGTGTGTGTGTATGTGTGTGTGTGTGTGTGTGTGTGTTTGTGTGTGTGTGTGTGTATGTGTATGTGTATGTCTCCGCTACTGGGGAAAAAAACGGGCGCACCTTCCAGGACTTTCATTATGAGGGTGGTGAGTGAGAGAGACTCCTGGTGAGTTGGAGCCATTTCAGGGGGAAGGGGAGCAAGCTTCACTTAGAGACTTAGTTACCCTCTAAGGGAGAGAGAGACTCTTTGCCGGGGTTGCTGGTGCTCCTAATAAAGGGAACATTTAGTTAAAAAACATGTGCTTGTCATGTTTGGAAACCAGGTCAGAACATCTGTCTTCCCAGCATGCACTTATTTTTAGAGTGCAGGCTGATAGGTAAAGGGGTTGGATCAAATTTGCAGATTACACCAAGCTAGCAGGAATAGCCAACACTCCAGAGGATAGGCTTCAGATAGAGAAGAATCTTGACAGACTTGAACATTGGGTGCTATTTAACAAAATGAAATTCAATGGTGAGAAAAGTAAGGTTCTACATTTAGGCAAGAAAAACAAAATGCACAGGTACAGTATATGTGGTACCTTGTTCAATAGTAATAACTGTGAGAGGGATCTTGTAGTCCTAGTGGACAACCATTTAAATATGAGCCAGCAGTGTGCAGCAGCTGCAAAAAAAATATGAATGTGTACTGTTGTTTTCACCTAATGGTTGCCCCAAACAGTGAGGTGGGAACTGTATAAGTTTAATAAATAAGTATTAAACTGACCCCAAATATGCTTTGACCTGTGACAGTCCCAGTAATGGTCTTAAAAATAAGTATCCCAGCTAAAGCGCTGCTACTTGCATTTTTGTGAGTCTTCTTGCACCACCTTTGCAAAGGATTATGAAGTTTACAAAATGAGACTGCGGTGTGAGAGGACAAAATGAAGTTATAAATGTTACATATTTAAATAGGGAGTGATGCCTTGAGCAAAGGCTTCACTCAGGTCCGGTCTCAAAAAGAGATATTAACATACCCGGCGCTCATTGGTCCATTTGAGCAGCGGGAAAATGAAGTAACTTCAGTGGCTGGGCTGCCTGACAGGTCCCTTTAAAAGAGGGAGCTGTCAGACAGCCAGGCAAGAAGTTTACCAATCTTTTAAAATAAAAAACTGAAGTCACAATATGGAGTCCTGCCTCTTCTTTCGACCCCATTTAACAATAAAGCTTAGGCAGCAGTATTTCCACATGTCTCTAGAGCAGCTGCCTGAGCAACTCTTCATCATGTGCATTACATGTCTCACTGCATGTTGTGATGTTGCTTCATTCTGAGGAAATCCAATGCACAATAATTACTTTTGAAAGAAAAATTAGGACACCTGAGATATATGTCTACATACTCAGCATGTCTTTTTCCTATTATCCAGTGTGTGCACCGTGATCTGGCTGCAAGAAACGTACTGATCTGCGAAGGGAAACTGGTGAAGATCTGTGACTTTGGCCTAGCCAGGGACATCATGCGGGATTCAAATTATATTTCCAAAGGAAATGTAAGTAGTGAGATTATCTGGCCTGTGGGTGGCCCCTTAACCAAAATAAGAAGAGTTAAACATACATTTAGGATCCTTGCTCCACCTGACCTTTTTAATTTCATAGGGAAGACACATACCCCACAAATCTAAATTTTAAATCCTCAAGCATTCTGAAGATTTGTTTTATGTGGCTAGCCATATACGCACATGGAGCCACCATTAAAAGAGTAGGAATTATGAATTCTCAGAAGACAACAACATCTTCATTCTGTTTTAATTAGACCAAACTTAGCCTGAATAGTTACGGCTTCTTGGTTGTTGGTGGTAACAGCGCATCCCTGTTTTGCCTCGTCAAAAGTGTACATTGAGCAATTTCCCTGATAATTTTTAAATGAGTCGTAATAATTTGGCTCTTTCTATACACTTTTAACACAATAGATCTACACGTTTATGCTATTGCTGTTATTGTTTTAACAATTTTAATGATTTTTGTTTTTCTAAAGTTTATTCATTTAAACGTTTAAATTGTGACTTATTTTTTATCGTGAAATCGCAAAGTATCTCAAGGAGTTTTGTTTCAGAAAGAAACAAAATATTCCACATAGATTATTTTGGCTTCACCCACCAGATAATTGTACCTGTTTTTGATATTCTTCATAAATGATTTTGCATGGAAGTATCTTCATTTTTAAGTCTCTGGAAATATGAACTTTTTCCTGAATTTAAAAAGAGATTTTCACCAATTTGGTGATCTCCATATATTTAGAACTATAATCTGTATAATTCCTTTTCATTGGTTAAGCTGGGAAGACCTGGATGGAGCTGAAATCTGAAACATCTAATGAACTTCAGATTGCCAATCAATTCTTTTCAGCTAATATCTATATAGCTATATCATTAACACAGTACAACATGCTCATAATAATCATTATGGATACAGATAAGCAAGCTCCCAAATTCCTCATGCATAAAACTTAAATTACCCAATTGATTTTATCATTCCCATGCTGATCGCTTTCTGTTGAATTTGGTGTGTGTGTGTGTATGTGCATACATAAACTTTGGTTTCAATCCCTGAAAGCCTCAACATAAGAATGACCAGAGTCCCAATATGAATCATTTTGCACAGATGGAAACAGAAGGCACGTCTCTAAATCTCCCTTACCCTGTCACTGTCCCCACTAAATAGGAAACGAAACCCCTGGCTTTTTGCAATTCTTCCTGGAAATTATTCTTTTTGTGCCAGTTGCACAACCGAGCCCTCTTTCAGTCTAGAAGATGGTTATTAGAATAGCACGCAAACTGCTAAAGGGAGAAGAAGAAAAAAACAGAAGCAGACTGATTTCACATGTCACAGAAAAGCATAAACTGGAGAGAGGTATACAGTAAATGATGGTAACAAGCATAATGTAGCTGTCCTTCCAGTCCATTTTTTTTTTCCTATCCAATTTAATGTTACTCCAGATTATTTCAGGCTGTGTTTTTAAATTCTTTGATCTCTAGAAGCTCACACCCACTCTTTACATAGGATAGTCTATGACTAACAGTTCTCAGGATGTATTTCAGTACAAATAAAATCCATTAAAACTAGAAACTATTAAAATAAATAAAACTATCGACAATTGTCAGTTATTTTGGGAAGCCCAAAGAGTTACTTTGCACTTAAGAGGCACCAAAAGTCTGCGGCTATATTGTCTTTCTAATATTGCATGAATCTCCATTTCTTCCTCACCGCACTGTCGTATTTCACTATGGAAACAATCCAATACATATAATATTTACAATGTAAGTACAAGAGGCAAGTAAGTAACTTGTCTCTATGTACATTTGGATGCCTGCAGACTCAAAATTATGACCAGAGACCAATAAACATTAGAGGCAGTGTCCTCACTAAAGCCCTACTAGCTTTCAAGAGATGGAATTTTCTCCATACATTGTAACTTGTGAAGAAAATGGTGAAGTTTTTTCTCCTTCCATCTGTGTTTTTGAAATAGCCGTCCTTTCTTAGAAATTGGATTTGGGTTGGGATCATCATTTAAATTACTTTTGAAGCAGCAATCCGTTCTCTACATATGAAATTTAAAACTTGGTATTATTGTTAATTACTTGACTAAGTGTTTTACAGCTGATTGGAGTCACACTTTGTCATATTGCGAATCATGCTGAGCAGGACTGACAATAGCAAGGTTATAGTCATGAGATCCCCTTCTTGACTGAGATGGATTTACAGTTCTTCCTAGGTTCCAAACGAGTTCCATTAACATTAAAAGAAAAGTATCATTAGCAAAGTAACCATTCAAAAACCTTCAGTGGTCAGTGCTATGGGAAGTTTTTTTTTTAAAAAAAATAAAATCCATTTTACTTTTTTTAAATAGACCTTCTTGCCTTTGAAATGGATGGCCCCTGAGAGCATCTTCAACAACCTCTACACTACCTTAAGCGATGTGTGGTCTTTCGGGATTCTTCTATGGGAAATATTCACTCTAGGTATGTCTCTTTGGTCAGGATTGTGCAACTTAACCTTTGATATATCCTCCCGTCCAATTATTCTATGTTTAAAATGAAAAACTGTTACTTCTGTAGTCTATCTACATAATCTTCTCTATTTATATTAGTGTTTTCTGTCATCCATTTTTCTGTCTGAGAGGGACCATTCCCGACAACCACTGACATTGTGTGAAATTGAGAAAGAAATGGTGGTTGCTTAAGTTCACTCTTTTGCTCTTAGGTGGGACTCCGTATCCTGAACTGCCTATGAATGACCAATTCTATAATGCTATTAAACGTGGCTACCGGATGTCCAAACCTACCCATGCATCCAATGAAATGTGAGTGGTTTGGGTAAACAATTGTCTTTATAGGGAAATGTCATCCACTTTTCGAAACTTTCCCAAACCTTGAAATATTCTTTCATATGTTTTTAGCTATGAAATTATGCAGAAATGCTGGGAAGAGAAGTTTGAGATTCGACCTTCTTTCTCTCAACTGGTACTTCTTATGGGGAACCTACTAACAGACAGCTATAAGAAGGTAAACTATATTTGACCTGAACAGAGAAAGATGATCAGTTTTTAAATCAAAATCTATCTAGATAATATCTTTTCTTTTACTCATAGAAAGGATATCGGACTGAGTACTTGTCTCCAAATCTGTTCATTGTTGGCCATTATTTGGGGAAAGTACTGAAAAATAGGTTTCCTATTGATTTAGCACTTTTGATGTGATTCCAGTGTTTAATTGCCATCCAGAATTCTAAACCTTGATCTATTGTTCTTCATTGTCATAAGCTCTTAAAAGATGTTTGTGTGCAATACTCAGTGGTTTAATATAAGAATGATCATGATAAATGGGGACCAGTTTCAATAAGCAGCTCAACATCCTAATATCTTTTTCTATAAAAAGCATGCTATAATCATAACTAGTAGGTGAAGCCTTACTTTGTTGGGTAGAGGGAGGTGGGAAAATAAACCAGATATTGGTTTATTTTAAATAAACCAGATATTGTTGTATCAAAATTCTCCAGTTCGGTTTCTTTTGTAATATAATAATGTTTCTAACCATAGATCAATAGTAGGAATAATAGTAGGAGATGTATTGCTATAAATTTATGGGTTGAATCCCAACCCATTTCTACATCAGTCTCATTTTGGGGGATGCTCAGATACCCCTGAAATCTGAAGTAAAATAAGTGACAGGAAATAAAAGGGCCATTGTAGAGGTGACATTGATTTTTTTTTTTTACTTTTGCAGCTGTTAAACATCTTAATTGCCATGAACTGCTGCTATAAACTTAGAAAGTAATGTACAAAATTCAAATCTTAATTTGTTGACATTCTTGGAGGCAATAAAGGACAGCATAAATATTAAATAGTTTTCTACCAAACCTAACATTTGGCATTTTCTGAACTGTTCTGTTCAAACTCTGTTACATTCTGGTGACCTCAAGAAGTCAGTCAGTGTGCTCGTGATTCTGAAATAAGTCAGGCATGTAGACGGAAAAGGAATCTGATGAAATATAATGGCTACAGATTGGTCCACCAGACTGCAACCAAGATATGCACTACAGCCCCAGTTTAAACCAGATTTCATGTGACAAATAGCTTCATTCATGGTCCAAAAGCCCTTCAAACGTTTGAAAGATAAAGCTGGCATATCTCAAGTAAGCAAAATATAGATACATGAACATTTATATAATGCATTGGGGTTTTTTTCTAAAAAAACAAAGGTAAACACAGAATGCATTCATAGTCTCCATCATTTACCTCATCATTTACTCTTGGAGATATGTCTATATGTCTTGGAGATATGTCATATATGTCTAAAAAATCTACTTAAAAGTAAGATCTATCCGTTTTCAGTAACCATGAATTCTATATCTTTGGAATTGCAGTGATAATATATTCACTATTATTGCAACATACAGATCACTGGTGGTTTGCTACCAGTTCACCCTGGATCGGGCAAACTTGTAGTGACGGTGGCAGGAGGCTCCACCCACCTGTCTGGATGCTTCTCTGCGTGCGCAGAAGCATCGCACACACAAGTACATGTGTGCCCACAAGTGAACCAGTAGCGATGGGTTTTGAAACCCGCCTCTGGTCCAGATGTATTATAACTCAAGTATAAAACACTGTTCAATGTAGAGCTCTGTAGATGAATAGGTATATGTACTCATCCATTCTTTCTATTCCCATTGCCTCTGCGTGTGAGCAGAAGTATCAACAGGTCAACGAAGAGTTCTTGAAAAGTGATCACCCTGCTATTATGCGTACAAGGCCCAGGAACACAGGATTCAGTCCTTCTAGGTCCACTGCAAGTGACAGTGTCAGTTCAAGTTCTGTCCTCTATACAGCTGTGGAGCAGAATGGAGTGGACAATGATTATATCATTCCTTTACCTGATCCGAAACCAGAGGGAGACAATAATAACCCTCCGGAGGCCTCTAGCAGCAGAGCAAGGTTAGAATATTTTTAACTTATATCGCCTACCATGACATTATTCCGTCCCAACTGCTTGTTCTCTTGACTAGGAAGATATAATATGAAAAATATTGTTGAAAAGAATTTTAAGGCCTGCAGAATACTTCTCTTGAAGAATATATTCATTAAATAACCCCTCTAAATTATCTTCTAGAAATTTATTTCTTTTTCAAAATTAGAGCAGGTTTTCCTGAATTTTTCTGTCATCTTGTATCACTAGCTCCAAAATCAAACTGGATAATGATGATTCTGATGCCAGTGACTATGATGATAGTGACAATGATGATAATAATGAAGATGATTCATGCCAAAAAAGAAACAGGAATTAACAAATTAGGGAATTGGTTTGGACTGGTGGCCCTATATGCAAATTCAGAAGAGGTATAAGAAAGATATAGAAAACTATGGGTTTTATAGTGAACCACAAGAATTGGACAGGATACTACAGGGGACAGATGAAAAATTGATTAAAAAAAATTTACAACTACTTTTTGAGGTTTAAAATGAAGAAATTGTAAAGGAAAATATGATAACCTGGGCAAAAAAAATCGGCTATACCATAGAATTAGACAATTGGGAAAAGCTATGGGAAAGAAATTATAAATTGACAATGTCAGCAGCATATAGAGAAAACTTATATAAAATGTTCTATAGATGGCACCTACCGCCAGCAAGACTAACAAAAATGTTCCCAAACAGGTCACCAGAGTGTTAGAAATGCAAACAGACACAGGGAACATACTATCATATGTGGTGGACCTGTCCTTCGGCAAAAAAGTACTGGATAAGAATAAAAAAGTGGTAGAGGAAATGATAAAACAGCAAATAGATTTAAAACCAGAGCTACTTCTATTAGGCATTTTGACAGGGAAATATAATTTAATAAGCCAATACTTTATATTACAATGTAATAACAGCAGCTAGAATTGTATATGCTCAAAATTGGAACAATGGTAATATACCCTCTGAGGAAATGGTAATAAAGAAAATATTAGACTCTGCTGAAATGGATAGATTGACAATGGAAATTAAAGATAAAGAAGAAACAGAACACTATCTAATTTGGGACGTATGGTACAAATGGTTAGAGAGTAGATGCAAAGTTTAGAAAAGTAACAATGAAAGACGATCAATGGACTAGAATTTAGAAATAAATGTAAGTATAGTGATAGACAGAATATTTATTGTAAATATTATAGTAGGATGTTATAAAAATGTAAAATGTAAAATAAAATACATAGAATGATAATTATAGAGAGATTTGGGTTAGAAATATGGAAACAATAATTATGAATATGAAATTGCATTTAAGAGACATAATAGAATATATAATATAAAAGAAAAAAATGTGGATGTATATCGGTATATTGCTGCTGCAAAGTTTGAAACTGTGATGTAAAATGAAGAAAACTATAATAAATATACATAAAGAAATATATAGGATAATGAAGCAGGAGAAAAAACTGCTGCTCTCCAATCAAGACACAAAGTTGCAGGCTAACCAGCATACGTCAGCAGCAGCGAACATAGAAAAGCGACAACTCCGATCTCGCAACATACCCACAGCTTCTAAACTGAAAGTAGGGGCCCGATGATGACAAGTTAGAGAGCTTGTCGAAACGTTGCCAAAAAGAAAACTTTTAAAGTGATGGTTAGGATTTTAGCCAGAGTCTCAAAAGACCTTACAAAGTGTTTTGTTGGGGTTTTGGAGGATTTTAAGCTGGGATTTTAGCCAGGAGTTTATTTCAATTAACAGACTTTTAATGATGCGGGAAAACACCAAGATTTTAACTTTTTACATAGAAATATACATATATTTGGCTATATATATGAGATATATATAAGAACCTGCCTAAAGAGAAATACACATAAAGGCCTACAAAAAGAAAAAACAAATAGTGTACCTTTACAGGGAGGATACATGGGATGAAGGTGTGGCTAACTGATGAGGGATTATAAATCCGAAATAGATCTACCTTAGTCTCCCAATGGGTAGCAGGGTGCTTGCTGGCTACCTGAAAAAAAGCCTAGAAACTAGTGGATTGGGATTTCACTGAACTAGGGCTGCATAAAAATCTTGGTTTACTTAGGAAGAACCTGGCTAAAGAGAAATACATATATATATATGAAAAATATTGTTGAAAAGAATTTTAGGGCCTGCAGAATGCCTTCTGTTGAAGAATATATTCATTAAATAACCCCTCCAAATTATCTTCTAGAAATTTATTTCTTTTTCAAAATTAGAGCAAGTTTTCCTGAATTTTTCTGTCATCTTGCATCACTGGCTCCAAAATCAAACTGGATAATGATGATTCTGATGCTAATGATTGTGATGATAGTGACGATGATGATAAGAATGAAGATAATTCATGCCATTCAACTATGTCTACCACAATTGAATGGTCCTAATTCTCACTCTTTTTCTTTCTCAATTTTAGTTCAACTCTGAATGAAGCAAACACTTCATCTACTATATCTTGTGACAGTCCTTTAGCCCCCGAGCAAGAAGAAGAACAAGCATCTGAGTCAAAATCAGATTGCTAGGGTTACCAGTGCTCTGTGTTCCTGTATATGCTAGTACTGGGGAATTCCACCCAGTGGGAAAACGTGCATATCTCCCTTCATTCAATCATATCAAAATACAGTTGCAGCTTATCCCTCCTTCGTCTGTAACCTAAAACAGAAGCCTGGAATTATCGAAAGAGGTCCTTTCTGAGACCAGGAGTATTGGAGTAGGACCACAGACTAAATCAGAACAATTCAAGTCAGTATTGTGTGATAATTCATTGTGGCTTCTGAACTGGGATTACGTTTTTTTCAACTTTTAATGCAGAATTTGCTCTTCCGTCACGATATGCATTAGTTCGTCATTCATGTTTCCACCTGCTAAATCAGAATATCAGAAGAAAATCTATAACGTATTATCTTCACTTAATAGCCACAATAATTTCTGGATGAAATGGCTCTCCCCATGACAAAAGCACGTCTCCATAAGGTCAAGCAAAAGAGTCTACCGGGTCCAATTGGGACAAATGCCTTTTGATTCTTGCAACTTTACTTGACCGTTACTCGCTTACTGGATTATCAAGTGATGCTTTTAAAAATGTATCCTTAGAAAGGATAGAAAATGGACAGATGAACAGGAGAAGTCCCATGCAGAAATCACTCGAGACTCAGAAAAGTCTTGTCCATTGTTTAAGATTTATAATTACTGAACTTCAAGCTCAGACATTTAAGCTGGAGCCTGCCTTTCTTCTTTCATTTCAGCATTCCAAGGTAAATGCTGATTCTGCAGCTGCCCGGGCAGTAGCTGAGGACAGTAGCTAAAGCAGCATTTTTTGGGAAGAAAAAAAAAATACAGAGTGCATGGAGACTCATCTAAAGATTGAGGCAAGTCATCAAAAGGAACAATCAATGTTACATTTTCAGCAGACTGCCTTTTCATTGGATAAAATGAAGAGATTAAAAAGGAATGCTTGGATTTATCCAAGACCGTAAGAGGATGAAAAATGGATCATACATTTTTCCTCTTTCTGCTTGTGCACTTTGTAAGCAAAAAGCCTCACTGCCTAATTGGCAGCTATATCTTTGGTTTATTTCAGAGGGTTATTAGTAACCACCATTGTATTCTGTTGAATCCTAGAGGTATTTAGTTGCAACAGGTAGATCTTGGAAAATGTAGCCTTTGATGGGACTTTTAACTACTAATACAAAATCCTAAGGCTGTAGGGCTGGTTAGGAAATTGAAAAACTTTCCCAGGATGCAAGAAGCAATTTTATTGTGGCCAGTTAAGCTACATTGGCATGCATTTGTCATTTCCAGCAATTGGACTTGATTATCATTATTCAGTCTTTCTGAGGCTGGAGACAGCACTTAATAACTTTGGTTTGCAATACCCACTGCCCAAAATATCTTCCAGCATGCTCCAAAGTGGATCTACTTACTAGGCAGAAAAATCTAGGAGATTTAGGTCCCGTACCAGTTCCTATGTGCCTTACCCTACATAAATTGGAGGTCTCCCACCATTCATTTAGCGCCCTATCTGTAGTAATATGGCACAATGAAGAGGATTGCTTTGGCTGTGGCTGCCATCTTGCCTTTTTTAATCCACTGACAATACCTCGGTACTCCCCATTGGCTGCTACTTAGGTTTAATGAGCAGGTAGCCGAAATGCTTTTGCACATTTCATGTCTCCTTTGCTCTGCACAATGCAAACATGTATTCCAGTTTTGCTTCACTCAGAAAGCAACCCATTATAAAAGGGCTTTTTAAAAAAAAAATTCTAGTGTCCTCTTTTCTACCAGAGGTAGTTCTAAAGTGCCTCATTGTCCTCTTTTTAAAAAGTATTTTAGCTACTTTTGATCACATTGTATTAATAGTAGAACAGGTATATTATATACCTATAGTTAGGATATGTGTGCGTGCGTGTGCATGCGTGAGTATCATACAGATAGACAGGACGGTATATATAGTGATTATTTTCCTCTGGTTGATCTATTAACAATTTTCCATTTTTGAAATAATATTCATATTTACCTCCTTAGCTTTTCTCAATGTTATATTTGGTTGTTGTTTTTTTAAGGCACAGTCAGACTATTTGTTATAAACATTTAGTTGATGTGGCAGCAATAGAGTTAGGGAATGTTTGCAGGCAAACATGCCAATTTAAAGTCCAGTGTTACAATAGCTAAAATGAATTATTCTATAAATTATGGCCAGTACTATGTCTATCTCCTTCAAATATATTATATACTTTTTTCAATCAGCTTTTAAAATTATTTTGTGATAACATTTTCTAATTATCACCCAACTGATTATATTGTCTAATGAAAATACAAAAAGCATCAAGCCTCTAATTGTATCATAAGGTTTCTGAGAAGGGAACCCATAGTTACATCTCTAATATGCTTTTTAGTCTTTATAGCATCACTACAACTTACTCCTACATTCCTAAATGTTTTATTTTATGATATATATTTTTAATTTTTAGCTTACTTTGTACAGGCAATTATAGTTTTTCAAATGAATCATACATTGCACATTTGTCACAAACTGATTTAAAACAAATTTAAAAATTGAACAGTTAATCATTTCAGTGGTCAAATAGTTTAGTTCCCAGGTAGGCCACCTGCCTTCAAGTGAAGCCAGGATCCATTCTTTACATCTTTTCTTAAAATAATAAGGAGGCAGGTCAAAAGTTAGACAGGCAGCTAACAAAATTATGGGATGGGATATCGGTGTAGGTTTGCTTAGTTTTTTAAGAACGCAGGGCCAGATACAATTCACAGCAGTATTAGCTCAGATTATTTTTTTTAAAAAAAAAACTTTAACAGTTTCCTTGACAAGGAGCTTCATTTGCCTTTCAGCGCACTGAACTGAACAGTTTTTCAATTGCATTTCTTGGGGTTTAGATGCTTTAGGTAAAATTGTTTCCGGCCAAGAGGAACAACCAAGGACACTGCCAATACAGAGCACCCCACCAATATCACCATGTCGTAGTGTGAAGTACTAGTACATTATTTTCAGAAACATTTGTTGATCTAAGTTAAAGATTGGTTTTCTTCCATAGAAGACTGTTCTGATGCTGCTACTGCTTCTCCTCACTCAGCTAATCTGTCAGAAAGAAAATTGATAAGAAATCTCCCTTCCCCTAACTCCAAATTATTAGATGCTATGCTTTTTTTCAGACACTTCCATTCATTCCAATTTGCTAGGTCTCCTATCCCAAATAACACCAAGCCCTCCCAGTTCTAACTTGTCCTCCTGGAGTTAGATGAGTGAGCAATGTTGAGTCCTTCACGTCAGCTAGATGAAGAGGACAAAGCAAGAGTCAATTAACCAAAGGGCCTTTATGGTGTCGTGAATTTAATAGCCATAATTTGACCTACGATAATAATATAATATTTTTAAACAGAATCATTCACTACGGTACTTTTATATTGCTGATAACTGGCTTGCTTGGTTATTGGGTTTGTTTGAGAGTTTGTTTGTTTTTTTATATGTTTGTTTGTTTTGATAATATTAAGAAGAGTGAATTAAAACCAACAGTTTGTGTCTTGAATGAAACATGATAAACTTGGAACGTCTATCAATTTTTGCAAACTTGGTTTCATCTTTATTAATTTTCCATCTTTCTATAATGTTTTAGCCTACAATTGTTGCAATATAGCTCATATATTATCTTTCTACATCCAGCAACCACTATTAGCCAGATTTCATAAAAATATTGTCACAGCTGTGTTATTTTCAAAATAAATAACATTTTTCTTAATGATGCATATACAATTTTTATTATTTGTCTTTCCTTTTCCTTTGGATTATTGGTTATATTCACTGGAAGAAATTGGATAGGGTAGAGTTTTGCTTGTTGTATTGCATAATCTAGTGAACAGCAGACTATTGACAAAAATGCTATGCATTGTCCAATTTCCCTAAACCTTTTATGTAGGTTAAAGCATGGGGAATACAATGCAATTAATTGTTCTCATGGAAGTTGGCTGGTTATTGGCATTTAAAGCCTTGATCCTGCAAAGTAAGTCGGCCTTTCAACAGCATTTTGAATTCTAAATCAAGCAAGTGTTTGAGGAGATCAGGAGGGATTGGAACATTAATTTCTTCACTTTGGTTTATTCATTATTATAGATGTCTCAAACAAAGTTGGAATCCTTTCTCAATTCACATTATTCACAGGCATAATCTTAGTCAGCAATTTACTCATTCCAAACTGAAATTTCTTTTTCCACCTTAGAATTAAATCAGAGAAGTATAATTTCATCAGCATGAAGATCCTTTGAACAAGCCTCAATAATTTTTTTGGAGCCGATTCTCATGTTACTCTACAATGAGTACAGGGGGAAAAAGACCAAAGCAAGGGGTTTATAACAACCATTGTCAGATAAAATTTTGAAGAAGCAGTCTATAAATCATTGATCATCGTCTCTGCATGTTCATCTTTGTAATGTTTTAAACTATAGTGGCGTACATTTCCTTCCTGCTTTGATAATATGTTTTACAATTCTAAATAAAGGAAATTGAGATTAAATATGGATTCAGAAGATTTAGGCCAAGATGGGAAAGTACAGAGAATGTAACCAACCAAATATTTTGTTCATGTTTTCTAGTGAGAAATCATACCAATAATTGATTCTATATGCATTTACTCTGGCCTTTGTATTTTACTTCTTGAAGTTTTCATACAAATTTCAGTCACCTAAATTACTGAATAATCTAGATTATCATTGCATGAAGCCATCTTTCACTTAGTATATCTTCCTCTTTTTTAAAAAAAAAATCTTGAATATTGCTTTAGTTTTTTCTCTGATAGCCTAACTTAGAAATTTGCACAGTTCCCATTTTTTCAAAATTTTGTCACAAGATCCTCCTCAGAGATAGTTTAATAAGTACAAAAGGAAAAATTCAGCAAAAAGTCAATCAAGTTCACAGGACCAAAAGTCAAAAGTAGAATAAGCATTAAGATGCACTTTCTTAGTGCATGCCATGTTTTATTGACTGTAGACTAGACAATGGAAATAAATATTAGGTGCTTTTTGTCTATATGAAGTGGCACTGTTCCTTTTCAGAATACTTCAATATGTTTAAAACCAGGGGTGGGCTTCTGGGAGTTTGCAGAGGTTTGGGAGAATCTCTAGCTAAGATTCTGTGCAATTCAGAGAATCCCCAAATCCCACTCCTGGCTGGCCCCGCCCCTCCCAGGAGTCCCCATGCGGCCTGTTTTGAATGCAGGTAAGTGCAGGGTGCTCGGCGGCTCAGGGAGGGTGAAAAACAGGCTTACCGGAAGTTCAGGAAGTTCAGGGCCCGTTTCTGGCCTCCAGAGGGCCTCCGGAGCCTGGGGAGGCCATTTTCGCCCTCCCAGAGGCTTGAGGAAAGCCTCTGGAGCCCAGGGAGGGTAAAAATGCCCACCACCCCGCTATGGTGCAGGACACTGACTAGGCCCCGCCCACCATGGCCCCGCCCACCCAGCAATCAGACAAAGAGCCCCTTGCTATAATTTTTGAAGCCCACCCCTGTTTAAAACCAGTAGAAAAATGCAAACAACCTTTTACACAAAACTGCCAACATGATCAAAATGTATCTTATGGAGCATGTATGAACTGAATGATGGTACTAAATGCAGTACTAAATATCATTAGTACATTAGAAGCAAACCATTGTACATTGTGTACAACAGTCCAGTTTTCCATTCTTTATGGAGTCATGGAAGTGTTCAGCTTTCCCCAGGGCTGGAGAATAGGTTGACTTGTCTGTCATTTGCATAGCGGGAACCCTTGAAATTCCAGAGCCAACCAAGGAGGAAGAACACAAGTCAAAATAATTTCAGGTAAGAATTGGAGGGTAAAAATGGTAGTACCCCATGTATATTTCTACAAATTTCTTCATCCAAGGAGCATGAATAGTATAAGCCCTGAAGTCCTGGCTTTGCCAACAGGGCTGGGAAACCCATTGTGGGATGGAGGACCCCATGAAATGGCTCATCTGACTTTGTGACACTGGGGGGAATGGGGGGGATGGTTTTTTTTAATTATTTTTATTTTTTATACTGTGTTTTTACTGCTTATAAGTGCCTAGAGTTGCTTGAGCAAGTAGGTGGCCATATAAAGTGCATGCAGCACTCTGGCGGGATAGCACTCCCCAAAGTAAATGGTTCACTCGGCACTATATAAGGAACATTCTAATAAATTTCCCAATTAAATAAAAATGTAGCTTGTATCCCATTTTCCTTTCAAGTATTACTTTTTAGCATTCTTGGAAGTCTTCCATACAAATGAGCTAAACCCAGTGGTGGGATTCAGCCAGTTTGCATCTATTCGGTAGAACCGGTTGTTAACTTTCTAAGCAGTTCAGAGAACTGGTTGTGGAGAAGAAATCTTATTTTGTTTTTTCCCACTTTACAGGGCCAATCCTGTAAGGAAGGCAGAAAGGAAACATTCTGGTGTTGTTTCTAACTTAATTTTTATTGCCCTGCTTACAGAAACTGCCTCTCTGGTTAACCCTTATTACATTGTAACAGCTAAGCGCTATCGACATAAGTGACATTGAGTTGGCCACGCCGACATGGTCACATGACCACCGAGCCACGCCTACCCAGCTGGTCATTAGGGCAGAGAACCGGTTGTTAAATTATTTGAATCCCGCCACTGGCTAAACCAATTCCAAATGACAACCATCTTTCATAACCTCACGATATGCCGGGCTTCCAGAAAGATTCGTGTGCTGGGCTAATTTAGAACTGAATGAGCCCCCGGCTCCAGAGAAAATGCTGTAGGACAAAAGCATCTTTGCTTCTGTGGTCACCCCCTGGCAAAAGAAATCCTGGCTCCATGAGATACTTCTCTCCTAGGAGTGAGGAGCCATAGAAGTGAAAGTGCTTCTCCTTTGGGGTGTTCTTAGAGGTTGTTCTCTTACATAATAACCAACTTTATTTTCCTTCTTCTTCCCCCACGAAAAGCAAACAAAGCAAGAGAAGGGGACAAGTTAGTGGCTATATTTTAGTTTTCTCCCGTTGGTTAGGTAGAGGGAATACTGGTAATTCAAGGAGAGGAAGGTGAGTATTGCACAGCTGCCTAGCAAAATTCTTAAAAGATGGGGGACAAATGAAGAGTTGGGGCAAATGAAGCAGTTGTGTAGAAAGCATTTTAGTCAAGTCAGCCAAACCAGGTACTCTTACAAAGGGAACTCATACTCAGTTCTCCTGAACTAGATTTATGCATTAAGCACTACCCCAAGTTTTTTTAAAAAATGAAAAAGTAGGGTTTTTTTCTTACAGGATCTGAGAGTTTGGAAGGAATACATTTTTTTTTCTTTTAGTCTTCCCTTAAATGCTGATGGAGTTGAACGATAAAAGGAAACTGATTAAGGTACAGATACGTAATATTAACCTGTACGTAAGACTTCCATTAAGTCACATTTTTATTATCAGCAAGGTACCATTTTCGAATGTTTTTAAAATTAAAGGAGATTCTCTTTAAAACTGTTGTTTGTGATCTTTCTTGCTCATCCTTAGAATTGTGGGTTAACATTTCTCATAGTTTTTTCTGCACATAAAGGTAACACTGTTAGCAGAAAATGTTAATATGCTTAGTGTAATCCCAGGGCACAGAGAAAGAGCTTGGTTGTGGCACTAAGAAGAGCGAGAGAGGCAGCTATAGCAAGAGGATAAACTAAAGGACATGGTGGGAGCAGGTGACAAATGGATAGCTCTAGTTATTGAGCAGATGACAGATCTTTGGGATGAATGGAAGGTAAGTCTGGAACCCCACCAATAGATTTACTTGCAATACCTTCATATTAATGGTGCATTTAAATAGTTCTCTCAACCTAGGTCCCCTCCAAATATCTGCATTGCAATTCTCACAATTCCCTAGCCAGTAAGACTTTCAGATCCATACCTCTAAAAGTTTTCAGGCTAGAACAGGCTAGTAGCTAGTGCACAATGAACAGTCTAACATGAGCAAACCTAACAAAGTCGAACCTCCACCTTTAACTTCCATCCACTAATACTGAACCCCAGAGCTGTTTCCTGCATGAGCTTAAGGACATTCTTCATAGTGATCATTGAAATCTGTGAAGCACCTTGAAGAATGTTAATTACAACATTAAATAATTCTATACCTTCAACTAGGGATGAAAGTGTGCTAAGTTCTGAATCTTTGGACCTAATGTGTTAATTGATATGTCTGTCAACAAATGAAATTAATATCATTCCAGAAATGTTATTTTGTACTTGGAGCTCTCCGAGCTTTGTTGTCTGCTTTCAGATAATGTTCCTTGTCAGGTAATGAAACATCAGTACTAGTGAAGTTTATTTCCAGTTTATATACAGAAGCTTGTCCCATCACTGTTGATAGGGATGTGGTCTTCTGTTTGGAAGTTCCTTCATTATGTTTGGTTATCTGGTGTTAATCCCTGCTTATTGGGATGTTGGTTGCTGGAGATGATGGGTTCTGATCTTTTTGTCTACTTAAGTTTTTTTAATCTTAGTCTGTTTTGAACGGCATGGTTTATATTTCTATCTATGACTGATATGTCTAAATGCCAAGTTTTTGGAATCCCATAGCATTTTGCCATTTAACTTGGTCTAGTATGCTCATACGAAATTGAAATTATGATTGAGTCTGTATGTGTGTTGCAAATAAGGAGTTTTCATCATGTCCTCTTACTGTACTATTGGTTGGTGCTTATGGATGTGCTCTGCTAGTCTTCTGCCCATCCTACATGATGGCTATTACAATCCTTACATGTGTTTTAGGGATGTTTTTTCTTCTTCTTTGGCTATTGGATCCAGATGATTAATAGAATGTTTACCAAAAATGGGAAATAAAATAGCTGCCTTGAGTACTGAAAGCAGAAAGAGAACATAAAAAAAAAAAATGCTGCCTTTAAATGAAGTTGTAGTTATGTTGGGATTACACTATGTATTCCTCTTTGCAACTGTTTGTAGTGGCATATATGGTGGTCCTTGGTTGTCAGGATGATTCAAGTGTACACATGTGAAATGAGAGATGTTAAAAGTTTTGCAACTGTATTCATTGTTTAGGCCCTGAAATGAATTTCCCCCCAAGGTTGAATAGCCTTTCAAAAGTTTTTGATGCCGAGAGCTGCATCAAGCTGTAATCTGGGATGCAAAAGAATCACTGCTGAGATATAGAAATGGCTTTTTCATCAGGGCAGACCTGATTCACATGGGAAGTATGAGCTGTTGCAGACATGATGGGCCATTTTTGTCCATCAATAGTCAGTAAGAGCTGAGTCAATAAAAAAAAAAATTACACCCTTGCCTACCAAGAAAACAAGACGTGTTTTTAAGCAGCTCCTGCAATGGTTGTTTTGAGGAAGGAATCAAATATACCCACAATGCAGGGTTATTATACTTCAACCTTCCAAACAGAAGTCACTGGAGAGATTTGTTTATGTAATGGCACCATGCAAAACAGTTCCCTGAATCAGTTACAGTTCTTTTCGTTTTCCCTGTTAGAGCCAGTCTTGAAACAGTATTTTGAAATTAAGCATCTATATGCCCTATTTGTGCTATGAAAGCACAAGCATTGGCCAGCTACCAATCAACATTTATATTTGAAATCACAAGTCCTTACCACCAAATCAGTGCATGCTAGAACTTCACGGGGCTTCAAATCAAAGCAAAAGGGGGTTTTGGAGCATGAAAGAGCAGACTGTTGTTTCAGGGAGGTGCCAGACATGCATCTCCATACATTCTAAAACACCTTTTTTGCTATTAAATCCAAAGTGCTGCACTGTTCACTCTCCTAGCAAAACTTATTCTAACTAAAAAGCCAACAGTGGACTATGATACCCCCAAAAAAAACCTTGCATGGCCTGTCCAGACTCAACCTTGGGGTAGTTTTCAGTACCTATGGATGGCAGGACTGTGCAACTTTCAAGAGGTTGCTGCAAGCCATGAAATTTTGAGGACCACAAACCCTTTGGGAAGGGGTTTCACAGATTGGAAGATGGATTTCTTAAATCATCTGTAAAATTTAAATCATCTCTTTTGTCCCTTAAAGCAACACTCAAAATGGAAAAAAAAAAAGAGTCTCATTTGGGAACCATATATCGACAACACAAGAGATACTGATAGCTTAGCATGAAAGTAAGATGAGAAGCAGTGGTGTAACATAGGGGCCCTTTGAGTATTTTACAGCAGCAATAAATAGGAATAAATTAAAAAATTGACTTTATCAACTCTCCCATTATTTCAGCTGACTGTGGGTAAAGAGTCAGGAGGCACTTGGAATCCTCTGACCCTATGCGACCATACATTCAAGAGAGCACTTCATTTCTCTGCTGGTAAATGATATGGGCTGGGGAAGGGAAGAGTAGCAAGGATTCTGCCCTGAAAATCTACCTACCCTACCTTGACTAGCTCTGCTGTCAATGTGTGGTCAAGCATAAGGCTGGGGGGGGGGGGTGCCATGTTTTTGTTTTTTTTATCCCAACATTATTTCTTCCCACCTGGTACATGAATATAGGTTAGTGTCCCTTTAAAAATAAACAAAAATTATCTGCATGGCCCTCTTCCATCCTTGGAAGTGATTGGAGCAATCCTGAGGCATCACAGAAAGGGAACCATATGAGGACATGGGTGAGATTTTCTATCTTCCTAGAACCACAAATGAGCAATTCTGGGCAGCATATAACAGAGATAAAATAGTTAATACACTAAAAAAAATTATAAAAATCATACTAAAAGAAATAATAACAAATGGATGCTAATAATACAACCATCTCACAAATTCAATCATGCCCTGGAGTTCCAGGCTTGCTGGCACAGTCACTTTTTAAGAAATGGTTGGAAGCTCAACCATTCTACCTCAGAGGGTAGAAGATTCTACAGTGTGGGTAGCAAAAGCCCCACAACATGTGGTTCTCTAGGTAACAGAACCTGTAACATGCTCTCTCTGCTGGATCTGACAGGATGGGCAAATGAAATCAGGAAGAGGTGATCTCTCAAATAACCAGATCCTGTGACATAAAGGTCTTTAAATATCAACACCACCACTTTGCACTGGACCTGAAAACAAACTGGTAATAAATGCAGCTCATGAAGCAGAGGTGTGGTATGTTTTCTACCAGAAACATACATAACTGCTCACACAGCTGTATTTTATACCTGCTGAGGTTTCCCAGGTATTCTTCAAGGGCAGTCTTAAGAGTGTGTTTTTCCCCTTTTCCATATATTTCCCCTTTTCATCTTCTATTAGGTAGCTAGCTATAGAATTCAGTCCGAGGACTTTTATCATTATGAAGATTAAACATTCAACAAAGGCATACGACGTAGTAAAGAAAGAGTCAGGTTGGCAGAGTGGTTAAGGCAGCATCCAAAACCATGTGTTCTTGTGCCACCATAGGCACAAAGCCAGCTGGGTGACCTTGAGTCAATCACTTTCTCTTGGCCCTAGGAAGCAGGGAATGGGCAACCTTCTGAAAAATCTTGTCAAGAAAAGTGCAGGGACTTGTCCTGAGAGTTGCCAGGAGTCAACATTGACCTAAAGGCATACAAAGATATGACCTACTGATGTCTCCCTCATCTCTTCTGCAATAAGCATCTTTGGACAGAAAAACTTGATCTGCCACATTGAGAAATTATTTCCTTTTTCTTTGCAGTTGATTTAATATTTGTTCCTTTAAGTGAGTCAGTTCTCCTTAATTTGTTCCTGGAAAAATAAATAGGGAAATCAAAATTATTTTTTTCAAAAAACCCCTCAATTTTGGAAAGTTGGTTTAAAAAAATGGTAAACCTGGCTCAAAACTATATACTGAGATCACCATTGGTAATGTACATAAAGATGTCTCCCTTTCCTCATATTTCATTCAATGATCACTTATCAGTCAACTCCCTATGTGGCAGATTCCCTCCCTAGGCTCCTGGACATCACCGCGAGGCTAGTAATAGAGTTCCTCAGGCTTATACTGTAGTTCTGGCAGACTTCAATCTGCAATCCCTGGGTGTGGAGTCGGAGGTAAACTGGGATTTCATGGAAACCATGACTTCCATGGGCCTGATCCAGATTATCCAGGACCTAAGAGAGCAGTGCCTAAATTGGAGCAGAGCCTATATGACCTGGAATTGGTGGACTGTCTTTCATACCCCTGTCATGGTCAGATCAGTCGGTGGCAATGAGTTTCTTGAGAGCTGTATCCCCCTGCAAGGAGGCAGGACCTATTAGATTGGTCCACCCTTGGCAACTAATGGATCCAGGTGGGTTCCAGAAGAAACTGAGGATTATAAGTGCAGATCTGCTGCACAGTCCAAATGGTTCTATGAAGCCCTCAGATCCTTTTACGGACCTCAGCCCTCAGGGATCTCCCCTCTACTGGACTCAGATGGTGAAACTCTCATTTCTGAGAAGACTGATTCTATAGCATTGGGTTGAGCACTTCCAATCCGTACTGAACCGCCCATCTTCCATCAACAATGAGCCGATTGACAGAATGCCCCAGGCAGATAACTACAGACAAATAAGTGATACAAAGACATGCTGAAAGCCTCCCTGGCACACCACCTCCTGGGATACCCTGGCACAAGATGAATCATCATGGCACACATTGATCCACCAAGGCTGCCAGACATTTGTAGACAGAAGGACAACCCTAGCACAAGAGAAGTGAATACTCCACAAAGCCAGAGCTGCAAATGCTGCCCGACATGTGGCAGAACATTCCGTGCCCATATAGGCCTTACAGCCACCTGTGGGCTGTCCATGGTGTGTCCGCAACTCATTAGATATCAAGGTCCTCTTCGGAAACAATGGATGAACATCATCTCCCTGCAGGGAGGCAGGACCTATTAGATTGGTCGACTCTTGGCAACTAATGGATCTACTCAGGTTTCAGAAAAAACTGAGAATAGTAATTGCAGATCTGCTGCACAGTACTGTCAATCTCTTAGTCACTGTTTAGAAAAAGGAGGCGACTGAGGGTCTGGATAGGTTTGCACCCATGCAACCTCTCCTAACACATAGACCTCTTTGTCTTCTGTGATATATAGAGGGAATTGAATAAAAAGGACGAAGAGACTTCTAGACCATGTCTTGTGCAAGACAAGGGATGAACTTGATCAAATGGCTAGAAACTTCTATTAAGGCCTACCTTGTGGTGATTTGGGTGGTGAAGTATAAGTAATTCTCCACACTAATTAAGTCTGCAGATAATTGACCAGCAACCCTCTTTTAGGTGAGCCACCTCCTCCCCGGGAGGGAGAATACAGAGGTCACCTAATGGAGCACATTGAGGAATTTGCTGATTTTCTGGAAGACAAAATCATTCAGCTTCATCCCCACTTATATGCCAGCATTGTTGCTGGTCCAACAGAGGCACCTGGGGGAAGTTCCTCACCCTGTTATTTGGGAATGATCTGTTGTTCCTGAGGAAATGAACATTAGGGAATATTAGCGCCAGTACTTGCCTTAAATCCCATGCCCTTTCTGGCTTGTGAAAGCTTCCTGGGAGGCGACATGCGCTGGGTTATGGTGGTGATTAATGCTTCCCAGCATTTTAAGAAGCTGTGGTCCAACCTATTCCTAAGAAGCCATTGCTGGATTCCACCCTGTTGGATAATTTTCAACCTGTCTCCAATCTTCCCTTTTTGGGGAAGGTTGTTGAAAAGGTAGTTGTTTGGCAGGACTAGATGAAATCCATTTCATCCAGAAACCTCTAGAGCCTCAGCAGTAAGGATTTAGGCCTGGATATGGGATGGAAACTGTATGGTTTGCGGACTATCTAGTTTTCATTCTAGAGGAACCATTGCAATCGGGTTTAGGCTTATGGAGGTACTGGAGGAATATGGAGAAGTAGCCGGACTAAAAGTAAATAAGAAGAAAACTAAAATGATAGCTAAAAATATGACAAACAGAAAGATGATTTGACCAAGGGAATAAATATTCAATTACTAAAAAAGGTGAAGTATCTAGAGATCTATTCGAAGGCAAGGTACACATAGATTAAGGAGGATATTTATACTAAATTATTAAATCAGATAAAGGCAAACTTGGGAGAGATGGAAAACCATCAAATTCTCTCTTATGGGTAGAATAGCAACAATTAAAACGAGTGTTCTGCCAAAATTACTCTTCTTATTCCAAAATATACGTATAAAATTAGAAAGTACTTTGATAATTTGAATAAAATTGTGTTGAAATTTACAGTATATGGCAGGGGGAAAAGTCAAGAATTAAATTGAAACTACTTCAGGAGGCAAAAGAAAGGGGAGGGTTTGGTTTGCCTGATTGGGAATTATATTACCAAGCAGCAGTGATCACCTGGGTCAAAGAATGGATAACCGTAAGAAACAAAAGATTATTAACACTAGAAGGTCACGTTATTAACAAAGAAAATACTTGATTGTGCAGAATGTGATAGATGCTAGAACTGAAAAATAAAGGAGACAGAGAATACTATGAGATTTGGAATAGATTTTATCAATGGTTAGATGTAAGGAATGGAAGTCGGAACAGATAAGAACAAGGATGTGTAGATCAAAATAAGATGCAATATATGTAATATATTATGTAATTGTAAGCATGTAGAAGAGGTTAAGTATGTGTATATAATCAAGTAGTAATGTATATAGAATACATAAGAGACTTATGATACTTTTTGCATGGCATTGTTATCGCCAAGATGGTTCCACCATGTCCAACTTTTTTTTAACAATAAAGATTTTAAAATTTAAAAAAGAAAAGAAAGAAACTGCATGGTTACACTTTTTAATTATATCTGGCAGGACCTGGATGAAAGTAATGCATCCACTCTTATTCTACTTGACCTCTCAGCCACCTTCAATACCATCAACCATGATATCCTTCTGGAATGGCTTCAGGGGTTGGGAGTGGGGAGCTCTGTGTTGTCCTGGTCTACTTCCTTCCTCTGTGTCCACTCTCAGTTAGCATTGCTAGGAAGTAAGAAGTACAGCCCATGTCTACTGCTTTGCAGGTTTCTGCAGGGCTTTGTACTCTCTCCACTTCTTTTTATCTACATAAAACCACTGAGTGAGCTCATCCGTGGACTGAGCTATCATCAATATGCTGATGATATTCAGCTCTATGTCTTGGCCCATGGTGAGTTAAGCAATCCCATGACCTCCCACTCACAGTACTTAGAGTCTGATAAGGGCTAGATGAGGAGCAACAGGCTGAAACTGAACCCTGGCAACAACAAGCAGCTCTGGGTTTAGGGTTCTTTGGTCCAGGGAGAATTGTCATCTTTGTTCTTAGATGGGGTGGCATTGCCCCAAACAAACCCAGTGCGTAATCTGTGGTTTCGCCTGGATTCACAACTCCTGCTTCAGGAACAGGTGGCAGTCATGGCCAGAAGTGCCTTTTGCAAAACTGCAGGTTGTGCACCAGTTACTGTACACCCTTTCCTGGTCCAACAATCCCTACTCATGGTTACACTCTAGTTACCTCTCATCTTTGATTATTGCAACACGGTCTACATGAGAATACTCTTGGAAAAAAATCTGGAAGCTCCAGATGCTTCAAAATGCAGCAACCCACATGATTATGGGCAGACCCAGATGTGCACATATGTCACCTCTCCTGCAGGAGCTGCAATGGCTTCCAATTTGCTTCTAGGTGCAATTCAAGGTGCTGGTATCACCTTTAAAGCCCTTCATGCCTTGGGACTGTCTGAGTTATCTGAGGGACCATCTCTTGCTAGTTACATCCACCCAACCCACTAAAGCAGGAAGATAAGGAATATTGCAGGTCACATCACCTGAGGTGGTACATCAGGCAGGGCCAAAAACAGCCTTCTCCATGTGGCTCTCTCCCATTAGAATACCATCCCTGAAGAAATTAAGTAAAATCATGTGGCCCAATTTCTTTTGAGCACTCAAGATCTACCTTCTTTCTATGCAAGGCTTCATTTATTGTCAAATGTCTATTTCCAGAAAAATTACTCATTTTGTGCAAAGGTTTAGAGAAGTGGTAGGTTATTCCGCATAGCATCATAGTGAAAACAAATTTGCTGGACTCCCATTGGGTTCGGAATTTAAACATTAACACAGGACAGAAATAGCATTGAGTACTTTGTGTAATGACCTTTGTCGTCCCTGGATTGTGCCTTCACGGTCCTAGACCTCTCAGCAACTTTTGATTTCCTGCTGACTGCCTGGAAGAGCTGGGCTTGGAGACAGTGTATGATGATGCCTCTGCTGTTTAACTGGGCAATTTCATTCCGGGAATGGGGGTGGGAACAAGGAAAGAGTGGTAACATATGCGGTTTTCCCAATGTCCTTTTCCATGTGCTGTTTAATATCTACATGATGCTGCTGGGGAATGAAATATGCTGATGACACCCAGAACATTTCACCATTCTATTTAAACAGGAAATGCTATGTTGCACTGTTCCTGGCGATCATAAAGGCTTGGATGCATCAAAATAAGCTCCAATTAAAATCTCTGCAGGAAGAGTTTGTGTTAGCTGACAACAGATCTGCTTGAATCAGGCTCCAGCTTTGCCTTTGGTTCTGGATGGAACAACATTTGAAGCAGATCTACAATTTGAGGTCTTCCAAGATTTGGCCTCTTGTAGAACATGGTAGTCATAAATCAAGGGATCTTTCCCCATCTCTGGCTGGTACACCAATTATGGCCCTTTTTGGATTGAAATTAAGCAGAAGAAAAGTCAATCACTAATTCACTAGGTCTGCCCAGGCAATAATCCAGCAGACTGACTTGCTAGATATACTGTAAATATAAACTGTACTTTGGCATTAATATTAGATCTCAGAAAACCTCTAAGACACACACTCAATTGTACAGTCACTCCCTCCATTCCACCATGAATGAAAAGGGGGAAATGGAATTCTGAGTGTCTCAGCTGTATGAATTTAGGTTCCATTCATTGGAATCCTTAACAATGTAAAAAGAGGTACATTCTCTCATTCTGGTATAGATTTTTGAAGAAACAACCAGACTTGACCCAGCTCCTACCTCTCTTTATTCTTTTTAGCTTGGTGGATATTGAGTACATTTCATACTTCCAAGATCATTTCATACTGAGAACATCAGTTCATGTCAAATCCCATTTGTCAAAATTGTGTGCCTAATAACAATGTAATCAAATATTATTAGGTCTCAAAGACCAAAAGTCATGTTAAAATTTATGGCACAGGCACAGTTAAACCAATGATTCCCAGTCTTTTCCTTCAGGCAGGCCACAGCATCATTAAAAATTTTGGAGGCTCACCACAGATGCCACAATTGGTATCATAATGACTATGGGTGGTATAATACATATGAGTTTCTTAGGTGATGTCAGCAAGGAGCCAAAAAAACCAAATCAGATATTTTTTTCTAAATAAAAATGTGACCTCCCAAAATTTTAGTAAGAATAATTTTTTGTAAGAATTCCTTATAAAATTTGAAGAAGTATTTTCTAAATCTCATAATTTTTCAACCAAGAACAATAAGAGCCACTGCAGAATAGTGGTTAATGTGAACATACCACACTGGCATGTGCAAAAAAAAAAAAAAAAAAAGCAATGTAGTTCCAGGCTCAAGTCCACCTTCATCCACAAAAATTCTCTAGGTGACTTTGGTCCAGTGACTCTTTCCCCTCAATATTCCTGACAGGGCGATTGTGGTAAGGAAGAATAGTTGTGGAGCACTCTAAAGCTATTGTATAACAAACAGCCTTTCTTTCCCGAATCATCTGTTGATGAACCATAGCAACTTTTGGTTAAATAGCTAACAAAATTCAGATGGTACAATGTATGTAAATATGCATTTATAGGAGTTATATCCTGTCATTCTTATTCATTTCTGAACAAATACCCATAATTAAAATCTGTGTAATTTTCTTAGTAGAGTAAGTGCCTACATACAGAGCTGCAAGTCCCTTGGCTTCTTGAAACTATCATTTCTTTTCAAATGGCCATTATTCCACCTTTCAACTGTTTGGAAGGGCCAAGAGAGGTTTGGTTTTAAAGGAAGATCCCTCATAACTTGTAAAAAAAATGGCTAAGTATACGTATCATAAATAAAACAAACAAGGTCACTCTAAACAATCATGCTTCCCATCCTCTACTTCCCATTTTCAGTTGCTGATAATGCTGAAAAATTCACCCAGGAAGGTGAAGCGTATTGTTACCCTATGTTTTTGTGTCCTTTGTTCCCCATCTTAGCCTTTACTCCCACCAGCACAGTTTGCCATAAATCCTCTGTGACCCCAGAGGAGGCTATATTATCATAGCTCGATCTTTCCACAAACTTCACATTTCATTTTATCATATAAGGTAGGGTTGACATCAACCCTCATTGCCCATGAAAGCTAAAAGAGGTACAATCCAATTGCCTTGGGGTGTTAGTTGGAGACATCTCAGTCAACAGGAAGTAGTCATCCCTGGTCATCACAAAGTTAGCTCAACAGAATAACAGAACAATAAAATAGGAAGGGACCTTGGAGATATTTTAGTCCAACCCCAAGCTCAAGCAGGAGATCCTATGTCATTTCAGACAAACAATAGCTATTACTTCCTGCCACTGGGGAAAAAAGTGATGGCTTAGCTGGAATTAATACTATCATAGAGGAATCTTAGCCTTGTTATTAAGTGGTAACATCTGGCTTTGCTGTGGTTCAAGTAAAGCTTTTGTACAGGCCACACTTCTCATGTTTTAACCAACCCATAAAACTGAAGGGAGGAAAGGAAACTATAAAATAGAGCTCATAGAATTTATCTGTGCTGGAAGCAGGAAATTCTTTTTCCCTATTTGGATGATATGGTAGATTCTAGAGATTTGTCCATAATGCATGACAAAGCAGCTCTCTGCTGCTACTCTAATGCATAGTAGAGAGCTCTACAATTCCCAGTGATAAATTTCTGCATACTATCTGTTCCATTTGGGCTGTTTTCACCTTTCTTCCAGAGATGCAATTGGGTCGACCTCAAAGTTGCTACTCCTCATTTCTCCTCAGTGCCAAAAGTCTGGTTTCACTGTGGTTCACGCAGAGTACAGACTCTGCTTGCACCCCTGGTACTGAAGTTCCCATGTCTGTTATGACCAAAACTTTCCACTCAATTTCCACCTTTTTTTCTGTGCACTGGGAGCCTTTGGCTCCTTTTTTCTAGCTGGGCATATGAGACAGGTGGCATTTAATTTCAAATAAACATTCACCTAGAGATGTTATTTCCCTCTATTTTGCTTCTAGTATTGGCTACCAAAATATACCTGTATCAGTGTATCAGCAAACAAGCCACCATGTGGTATACACTCTGCTGCAAATTAACCTCTGTCATTTTAATAATGTAATAATTCCTAGGAATTCCTCAGAGTCCCAGGAAGAAGGGAAGGGCAGATTCACCCATATTCATTGAAAGATGATGTAATACCACCTGAAGATAGAAGGTTGAGGGATGATTTTGGGGGGGAATCACTATTCCACATATTTGGGACCTTACTTCATGCGGTATTCTCCACCTTTGGCCTTGGCTGTTTGTTCCTAAATAACTAAGCAAGTTTAATGAGTATGTTCTGAATTGTAGTCTTAATGTAGGCCATGTGCCACCGACTTGCCCAGACAGTGAAAACATCCAAAGATAGCACTGAAATATTAACCATTTTGGGGTGGGGGAGGGAGATAGCTCTAGAAAAATTGAGAGATGGTGTTGTATGAATTTATATACTGTATTTTATCCCATCATATTCAAAATGCTCAGTAGTTTACAATCTACTTTGGCTGCTTTCCACCCTTCAATTCTTCTCTTTCCTAGGAAGTTGAAAAAGGAGAAAAAATGAGGTATGGAAAAGTTATGGAACTCCTTTTTCTGTCATGTTTTCTATCTCATGAGGGTCACTGAAGCAGTATAACTTGATTTTACCACAGCATTAAAAAAAAAGATTTTTCATATACAATGTATTGTTTTAAATGTGCATTCCTAAATTTCTCTTCTAATCTACAATAGTCTAGAGCTGAAGCTGCACATGCTAGCTCTGACCTCAGCCTCCACCCTGCCAAATTCTCACATGCATTGCAGCCATGTCCAATTATATGACAGATCACATGCATCAGAGCCTAATATAGATTTAACCTCAGCAATCCAGATTATTCCAATAAACTTCAACTATATTCAGTTGTATGAACAATCATGAGCTTTCAGATCTCTTGAACATATGATGGTTAGGTCAGGACAAGTAGACACATTTTGCACAGATAAACACATGCCCTCCCCCCTCGGCTGCATATTGTCTCTAGGTGAGTGCCTGAAAAGGAGGTGCCATTCACAAATTATCTTTTCTGATTGCAAATACAAGCCAGTACTATTGGAACATGATTGAATCAGTCTTTTAAAAAGTATTTTAAATGGGGCCTCCTTGAGCTGTACCCTCCTCTCTCTTCCCTTCTACTGAGTGTTCATGACACATTCTTTCTTGCTTGTTCTTTTTTTGGAGCTAGAAATTTCCTAACTTGTGGTCTTTTTCAGAAAACGAGAAGTATCTTCCTCCAACAAGCAACCAGGCACAAAGAATACACAACTGAAGGATTAGCAGCCTTTGTTGCCTCATCCTTTGTTTTCCACTAAGGAAGATTCCCTGAGCCAAGGCATTGGCGCTGTTCTCCTAGCACACCACACCTGACTTGTGCTGGGTGGGATACCTTCACTCCAGGGCAAATGGGCCCTATTTTGGTTCTGATAGCGGCAGCTATCTGGCAAGGTAGGTCTTCTTGTTCATTCCATTCACACATCAGTAAACTGTAGCAACTGGGAAGAACAGCAACTTTTTCTAGCTGTAACCAACCAACCAACCTATAATGGATTACAACTCTCTTCAGTCCCCTTCAGCCTTAATGCCGTTTGCTATGTTGGTTGTTGGGATGGAAATTGCAACCTAATATCTCTAGAGGGTTCCAAATGAGGAAAGCTGGGTTAGAAAAGTAACAGTTCTTTGGTGTTTTTACATGCAGTGCAAAAGGATAAAGGATAAAAACATGTTTTTAAAATTTCTGTTGAAGGAAACTATATGGTCAGCCAAATCTGTTGTTTTGATTGGTATGGTTGCCAGTTTGATACATCCAATATTGCATTAACGCCTACAGTTTTACTTTTAAAACTGATCATTTTCTTCATTCTTTTTTTTGAATAAATTTACTAACGTGTTGAATATTCAAGTGTAATGTTTATTTTGTTTATATACAATGCCCGTTTTGGAAAAAATAAGCTTTGGACTTGGGTATTTGTGTTTTGTTTTGTAATCTCAAGTGATAATTTTTTGACTAGGATACTAACAAATTAAACATAGAAGCTGAAGCGGTTCAGTTAGGAAAAATGATTAGTTTCTGCTCAGAAAATCTGTAATCTGTTTATTCCATTTGGAAGTGAGGAAAGTTTTTCTCCACCAAGAAGTATCTATTTTAATTTTTAGTTCATAACTGATTTTTAAGTGTACTTCATCAGTCCTTCAGCATCTAAATGAAGATTTGATCAAAATATTTTAAAGTAAGGATAAATTTTAGAAACATTTTACTTGACCAAAGCAGGTCTGTAATCTTTTCTTAAGCTTTAACCACAGGAGGTTTCTCACTCCACCATAAATGGTACAACTAACTTGTACTATGATTGTTAGTCTGCTTTTTCTGGTAAATGTTTTAACTAAAGGGAAGGGAGAAGAGTGAATTTTCAAGTATGTTCTCCCTAGTAAATTGGCAGCATCAAAAGTTTACAGCCACACTGGGGTTAAACTGGAAAAATTCACACTGCACAAAAAGTTGACCGTACTTCTTTTAGTTTCCAAAAGTCAAGAGGAAGAAATTTCATGCTCATGCTTGGTGGAAGAAAAAGACAATATGCTTCAAACTGTAACTGAAGGTCACTATTATGCAACACAGTGATGTGGAAAAGCCAGAGGCCAGTTGTTACTGAAAATATGAAGGAAGTAAGCCAGGATCCATCTTGGCAATGTTCTGAAACTCCATGCAAAGCTTCGTTTAACTCGGCATTAGAATTGGCAAGAGAGATTTTTCTTTCGTACTTTGAAGAAACTGAAATTTGGTTTTATATCAATAGGGTTGCATCAATGGTAACAACCATAACTAAAAACTAGTAATATAATTGAATATAAGAGTAATTGGGTTTAGATAATAGAGATGAGTGTTGCACACTTGATTTTGCTATGCTGCCACTGATTTTTGCAATCTTCATGCATTAGTATCAAGTACTATGTTTTATTTAAAATGTGCCAAGTCTACTGCCCTTTGATCCATTTCTGGCTGTGTTCTTGCACTCAAAACCTCACTTTGTTAAGAGTAGAAACTGTTCCAGAATTACTTCTATCACTTTTTCTTTGCTCCCTTTCATCTAGCCTCAAACATTTCCTGCTTATGTCTTCCAATCTTGCCCACAATTCATGAATCCCTTGTTATATGTGTAGCTCCTAACCGTATGTGTAGCTCCTAAACTTTTGTCTATAAGTGTAGGGAATGATACCATGCCTATATAGGAATATCTTTTGAATATGGGAGTAGTCCATTATTTCTCTTGGTGGAAGACTACAAGCTCTCAAAATCTTTCCGGTTAAACATGGAGTATTCTGGTCAGCCATTCACCCTCGGGGAATTTACAAGAGGTAGCAAGGCTTTCAAACATGATAAAATAGGCTTCTCTGTCTTCTTTATCAGCCTGGATTTTTTTTTTATTTGAATCCTCCCTATTTTCACAAACAACTCAGGGTAGTGAACATATCTAACACTCCTCTCCTCCTATTTTCCCCACAATCACCACCCTTTGAGATGAGTTGGGCTGAGAGTGACTGGCTCAAGATCACCCAGCTGGCTTTCACAAATTAGTTGATATATTCCTTTAAGTCTATCAGCCCCCCTCAATTCCTCTTTTATCTCTTGTTCACTCTTTTCTTATTCTAACATATAGAATTACTCCTTGCCTTCCTCCAAAGGCATTCTTTCTCTTTAACTAGTCAAAGCATTTCCTTTTACTATTGAGCGCTCCTTTAAGTCTATCAGCCCCTTCATCTCTTCTTGCCTGTTTTCTCATCTTAGCTTATCTTTACTTTCTGCCTCCCTCCAAAGCCGGGGAAAAAGTGGGGATAGCTTTAGTTAGTTGAAGCCTCTCTTCTCTTTAGTTGAAGCCTTTCATTTTGCTGTTGCTTTAACATTTCTGAGACGTTGGCCCAAGTATCTGAGTCCAGCTCCATTTCTGGCTGGTCTATCTTCTTTATTTTAACTACAGGCAGAGGGTGGATACCTAAGGTAGTAGTTTTTTCTAAGGGAGAATCTATCCCTTCTACCTCTTTTCCATGTCTGTGTGGTGTAGGTTCTGGTTAAGAGGTCTAGTTTCTATAGCCAGGATTGCTGGTCATTTCCTGCAAAGTCTGACTTCTGTGAGGACCAAACTTTGTTCGGTCTTTTGTTTGATAACTTTTGTATCTAGGGTTCATTTTCCTTTCATGGAGTGTTTAATGAACTCCTTGTGTTTAAGCCATCTCCATTTGTGTGGTTGCCACCCTAAGTTAGCTATCCCCACTTTTTTTAACAGATATTCTACCCAGCTTTCCCCCCTTTTGTCATGGGTTCTTTTCAGTATACCCATTTCAGTGGGCTCCAAACAAGCCAACAACAACATAGGTCCAACACACACAAGCATTCATAAGCTATTATGCACTACTACTCACCCCTACTCCACTCTTCCCCACTTCTATTCCTACAGCAACTACTATTCCTTCTGAGAACTACTACTCCTGTTTCTTCTGAGTATTGCTAAAAAAAAATATACCTCTCTGGCTGCTTTACTTCCCCACAAACACACAAACAGAAGCTTATTCTCTCTCCCCCACAAACTGCACTCTGAGCTGTCTCTCAGCACAGCTTTTATAATCAAGGTTGCCGGCCTGGCTGGGGAGAGGGCTTAAAGAGATAGGCGGACAGCAACACAGGTGCTGGCCATTTTCTAGGCAGCTTGTTTCCTCAGACCTGTAAGGAGAAGATGAAAACTCAGAAGTTAATCACCCAATTCTTTTTCTCTAAGAAAGAGATGAAATTTCCTTCATGCCTAGCTAGTTTTGTTGTACAGATGTTGTACAGAGCATATTCCCTCTGCTGCTCTAATTTTCCCCAAATTTTACACATTCCCAGAGGATACTGTGGCAGCAAGCAAGCTTTAAAAGTCAAAAATAGGGTTGACAAATGGGCTTTAAAAAAAAAGTTTAAACATTTTGTTCCTCTGTTCATCCCAAATTTCGGAGCTTTCACCTTTTAATATCAGAGATAGGGTGATCTCTGGGAATCGTGGTTTATTGTGTGCCTTTAAAAAAAAAACAGACCATGCGAAGACCTCCTTTTTAATGAGAATATCTTAACACTTACTTCAGTGTAAGTGAAAATTATGGAACTAGGTATTGGAAAGGCAGCCCAGTTCACACCTCACAGACCATCTTTCCTTCCTCTTCAGATAAGCTCTACTTAATATCTTTTATGGCTATTACTATAGATAAACCTGTGATGAGAATAGATTTGATGGACAGATGGATAGAGAAAGCTGAAGGATGGGAAAGGATATGTTGTTCCCATATCAGTGTACATGAAGGCAGGAGAAAATCAAAGACAGCATTAAAACTGTCTGGCTCTGCAGTCAGTAGCAGCTACTTACCCATCCACTTTTTTTACATTCCCATCTTACTCCACCATCATAACCTAACTCCACAACATTTTTGGACATGATGAAATGATAGCTGCTTTGCAGAAATATCCTGTTGCCATTCAGTTGATTTGGGGGGGGGGAGAAAAAAGCCAATAGGAAGCCTTCCCTCAAGACCCAGAGGCAAAAATTCGTACCAGTCTACAACTGCTACTGAATTCGTTAGAGGGATTGTCACCAAAAAGTTAGTGTGTGTACCTCTATAATCCTAATCTGGTGTACAAAATCTCTAAATTGACAATAGGTTCTAGTAAACCTTACTTCAGAATAAATGCAGAAATTCAATTGATCGATGATGGGGAAAGTTAGGTAGCATTTTCTAGGATATTTCCTATAAAGCAACTTCAGTGCTGATAAAAGATTACATGCAAATGTACACATGTGTCCAAACACAAACACAAACCTGTTCTCTTTGAGTTCATATTTGTTATTTGATCTTCATTAAATCAAATATTATCCTCCCCGACACCAAATTTCTGTGTCTACATGAAGAGGTTCTATATGTTACACTAATACTCATGAATATAAATGTCTGCTATGAGTCTTTTAAAATCATGTTTTATTAGATTGTTTTCTTTAAATCTTGAAGCTTATTTATTTGCTGTCCAAAGATGTTCTTAACCATTAATAACCCTTTCCAAATATAGCAAACTGATTTTGTTATCTAACAAAATGAAATTCAATGCAGAGAATAATAAAGTCTTACCCTTAGGCAAGAAAAACCAAAAGTACACATAAAGGTTGGATGAAACCAGGCTTAATAGTAAGCGAGAGGGAACTTGGAGTCTTAGTGGACAGCCAATTAAATATGAGTTAGCAGTGTGCGGCGGCAGGCAAAAAAGCCAATGCAATGCTAAATTGCACTAACAGAGGTATTCAATCAAGATCACGTGAGGTACTAATACTACTCTATAAAGCCTTAGTAAGACCACACCTAGAACACTGCATCCAGTTTTGGTCACCACACTATAAAAAAGATGCTGAGACCCTAGAAAGAGTGCAGAGAAGAGCAAAAAAGATGATTAGGGGCCTGGAGGCTAAAACATATGAAGAATGGTTGCAGGAACTGGGCATGGCTAGTCTAGTGAAGAGAAGGACCAGGGCTGACATGATAGAGTGTTCCAATATTTGAGGGGCTGTCATAGAGAGGATGAAGTCAACCTATTTTCCAAAGCACCTGAAGGCCAAACAAGGAACAATGGATGGAAACTGATTAAGGAGAGATTCAACCTAGAAATAAGGAGAAATTTTCTGACCTTTCTGAGTTGTGAGTGCTTCATCACTGGAAGCTTTTAAGAAGAGACTGGACAGTCATCTGTCAGAAATGATGTAGGGTCTCCTGCTTGAGGAGGGAGTTGCACTAGATGACCCACAATATCCCTTCCAACTCTGTTACTCTAGTCTAGTCTAGTCTAGTTTATATTACCAGGGGTTTTTTTTTATCTCTGCTCTATTTTATCTGCTATACATGATAGCCCTACAAATTAATCTGTTGTATTCTAAGTGTCAATCCTGATCCAAATATTTGTTGGATTTCAAAATTAAACTGTGTCAGATTGTTCAATTCTTTATCAAAGAATCAATCTAAATTCAGTTTTTACTAGCTTTGTGATTTTCTGGACTGGTCTGAAAACTCAAGAGCTTTTTGGAAGCTGAAGAAATCGAGAACAAATTTCCCTAAATTTCCCTAAAAAATAACTTAAATGATTCTTATTGATGATATAAGCAGCCATTGGGGACTGTTCTGTTCCACTTCAGTTTACCAAGGGTTCCAAGATAACCAGTCATTTTTTCTCAACAATCCATGGAATCTTAAAATGAATTAAGTGTTCCCTGGCAAAATAAATATGCAAAGAAATAGGACTTGAAATAACTGAATGCGTAGGGTACCATTTAGGGTTCTGGTTATTATTTGTTCTAAAATTTTATATAACAGATTGGACTTTGCACTTCGTTCAACTTGCTCAAATAAAGATGCACCTGAGTTTTTAAACACCGAGTAACACTAAATGTTCTATGCCATGATTAATTTATAAATTTAGAGTCAACAATCTATGCTAGTTTTGGTTTCATATACTCGTACTTCAATTTCAATTACTATGCTTGCTATTTTTTTGACAGTTGGCAAATATGGTGATTATTTTTAATCTTGTATTATTGAAATATGGAAATTTGAGAAAGGTACCTTGTTAATGTATGAACAAGTATGATCTCTGTTTAAATTCTTGTCTGAGTAGATTATTTGTATTGATTTGATTAGAACTCTACCAAATATTTGTTGTTTTAATCTGGAGATGAAGCTATTTTAAATGATGCAAAATATTCCAGTATTCTTCTCCTGGATATTATCTGTGTTCTGCTTGATTAGTGTTCTCATTTCTTCTCACACTAATCCCAATGATTTAAAAAAAACATAAAATGAACGTGTAGGTGTCATAGAGATATATCCGAATTGGTTATGTGATTATATCATGGAAATAAAACAAAGCTAAGTGTTAGTGTGGTCATCTTCACATATATACTTCCAAATTAAGACAATTCCATTAAGACAACTAAAATAATTCCAAATTAAGTCAAGCTTGGAAGCCCAGGGAATTGATCTCTGAGATATTGGCAGAGAACCCACAAATTTTGGTGTTGAGGGATCTGGGTTCTAGGAATCCTGGCTCAGGAATTTATGTACTCCATAGCAATCATGTAATCTTGAACTCAACACATATAGGTGGTCATTTATTGGACCTTATTTTTGTCTCAGAGAAGATGTTAAATGATGTGGAAATGAAGGTGATGACCATTGCCATGGTCAAATCATACCTTGATCACGTTGCAATTGTTAGCCACCCATGATTTCTGCAGGACCATATTCAGATGGTCCATTCCCAGATGCGTATTGGATCAAATTGGTTTTCAGAGGCAAATTTTCCAGTGTTCTAGCAAGCAGTTCTGTGAAATATCTGAAGAATAACTGATAATGGGAGGCAAATTGTGTGCTGAACAGGATTTTTCATCCCTCCAAGCCACCTTTTTCTGGATCCCTCTCTCAGTTGGTGACCCTTTGAGACATGAAGCACCAGAAATGATACCTATAACACCGGTGGAAGAAGATGAGAAGTAAATTTCTGGAACATCCTGGAACAGTTCTTGCAGTTAGGAGATGCTTCCAAAATCTACCTCCTTACAATTTGTCTGTCTGAATCAGGCACCATAATTCAGGGCAGTCATGAGATATTTCACTTTATGCACCACATCACTTAATAACGGAGTTGCCAGTTCTAACTGTGGTCAGTAAGTGAGGACTACCTATACTGTGTCTAGTTTTGGTTGTCACAATACAAAATGGATGCTGAGCATGGAAGAGCAGGCTGTTAAAAAATTGCAGGCACATGTTGACTGGAATATCCATAGCTTCAGGAAGCAGGCAGTTCAATGCCTTAGTAATTTTTAAAGTCAGGACATTCTTCCTTATTTCAGGTTTAGATGCCTCACTATAAAGCTTCGACCAATTGGTTCTTGACTTCCAAACCATGAAAGGATATCATAGGGCAGAGGATGTGGATTTATTCCAAAGAGTATCCAAAGATAAGAATTTTTTTACTGTTCCATCACTGGAAGTTTTCAAGAAAAGATTTGCCAACCATATGTCCAGGGCAGTAGGAGGATCCTTACACTGGGCAGGGAGTTGGATCAGACCTCTAAGATTCCTTCCAATGCAGTAGTGGGTTGCAAAACCTGTCACTACTGGTTCGCTCATGCACGCACACACGCTTGCGCACATGTGCAATGCTTCTGTGCATGCGCAGTGGCATGGGTGGGTGGAGCCTCCCGCCACCACCGCTACCGGTTCATTGATCCGGGTAGAACTGGTAGCAACCCACCACTGTTCCAATGCTATGATTCTACGTTGCTTTCAGCAGGCTGAAGAGCAAACAAACAAAAGCTGAAAGCAAGGAAGTGTTACTTGCTAAGATATTTAATTAAAATTCCAATTCAAAGATACTAACCAAATATATCCAGTTAGCCATGTAAAACAAAATAGCGGAATAACAGAGTTGGAAGGAATCTTGGAGGTCTTCTATTCCAGTCCCCTGCATGAAACCCTATATCATTTCATAAAAATGATTGTCCAATCTCTTCTTAAAAACTTCCATTGTTGGAGCACCCACATCTGTTGGGGGCAAGTTGTTCCACTGATTAAGTGTCAGGAAATTTATCCTTAGTTTTAGGTTGGTTCTTTCCTCGATTAGTTTCCATACGTTACTTCTGGTCCTGCCTTCAAGTGCTTTAGAAAACAGGTTGACACCTCTTTGATATTGGCAGCCTCTTAGATATTGGAAAACTGCTATCACATCAGCCCTAGTCCTTCTCTTTGTTAGACTAGGCATACCCAATTCCTGCAACCGTTCATCATATGTTTTAGTCTCCAGCCCCCTAATCATCTTTGTTGCTCTTCTCTGCATTCTTTCCAGAGTCTCAACATCTTTTTTATATCATGGCAACCAAAAAAGGACATTTTCACCAGTGGTGAGGTTCAAAAAATTTAACAACCAGTTTGCCCAAGGTCAGGTTGGCTGTCGTGGGAGGCGTGGCCCATCCCATCCTCCAACTCCACCATACATGTGGGACAAACCTTTCGTGACAGCCAACCTGACCCTGGGCAAACTAGTTGTTAAATTATATACACACGCTATCAAAGTGGATCAGTGGTGGGTTGCCCCCGGTTCACACCGGTTCTATAGAACCGGTAGTAAAACTGGTGGGAGGCTCCGCCCACTGACCCTGACATCATAAAAACGCTTCTGCACATGCGCAGAAGAGCACATGCATGCACGAGCAAAGCAAGCACACACGCTTGGCCCCATTGTGAACCGGTAGTAAAGATAAGTAGAACCAGTGGTGGGTTCCTCCCTGTTCGGCCCGGTTCGGCTGAGCCGGTAGCGGTGACGATATGACATCACCAGACCAGTTCTTCCCCCCCGCCCACCTCCCAGATTATTCTTACCTTTTATTTGGCCCCACCCCCAATCTATTGCTGCCTCCTGAGTCCCAGCTGATGGCTAGAGGGAAAAAAATTGTTTAAACTCTTGCGGAGGGACTTCAAAGGGCTGCCCTACAGCTGATCCGTGTTAAAAGCAAACAAATTAGTAGACCGGTGCCTGCAAAAATAAATGGGTAGACCCAGTGGTGGGATTCTACTTCCGTAGAACTGGTTGTTAAGTAGTTAACATGGGGCTCCCCTTGAGGAGCACCCGGAGGCTCCAACTGGTCCAGAATGCGGCCGCGCGGGTAATTATGGGAGCTGCATGGCGCTCTCACATAACACCGCTCCTGCGCGAGCTGCACTGGCTCCCAGTGGTCTTCCGGGTGCGCTTCAAGGTATTGGTTACCACCTTTAAAGCGCTCCATGGCATAGGACCTAGTTATCTTCGAGACCGCCTTCTGCCACCGACGACCTCTCATCGACCCGTGCGCTTCCACAGAGAGGGCCTCCTCGGGGTGCCATCAGCCAAGCAATGAAGGCTGGTGACCCCCAGGGGGAGGGCCTTCTCTGTGGGGGCTCCCACCCTCTGGAATCAGCTGCCCCCAGAGATAAGGAGAATCCAAGACCTCCGTGCCATGCCCTTAAAACTTTCTTTTTCCAACAAGCCGGGCTGGCCTAACAAATCCTTTTAAATGATTTTAAACTCGTTTGTCTTTCTAAATTTTGGGCCAAATTGAGATATTTCCTTTTAATCTGTTCTTAATTTATGTATTATGTGTTTTTAGTTGGCTGTACACCGCCCTGAGTCCCTAGGGAGAAGGGCGGTATATAAATTTGAAGTAAAATAAAAAATAAAATAAATAAAGTAGTTAAGCAGTTTGGAGAACCGGTTGTTAAAAGAAATCTCCTTTTGTTTTTTTCCACTTTACAGGGTTAATCCTGTAAGGATTAATTACAACATTTGGTGTTGTTTCCTAGCCTAATCTTTATTACAGAAACTGCCTCTCTGGCAGTATGCCTAGATTTACTGTCACTTCCGGTTCCGGAGGCTATTTTTTTGCTTGACTTTCTTAAAGGGGAAGGGTTGTTTTAATTTTTTTGCCCTATCTTGTCACCATGGTGAAGAGAAGCAGTTGTGAAATGAGTGACATGGTTGTTAAGAATGCTGCACAGGCATAAATGTGAGGATGGTCATAAGTGTGAGGACCAGTCAAAAGTGCGAGGACCTGTCAGAAATGACTTTTTTCAGCCCTCTGAGTAGTCCCTATACACATAGCCATGGCCACCCAGTCACATGACCAGCTAGCCATGCCCACCCAGTCACATGACCTCCAAGCCACGCCCACAAAAATAAGCCACGCCCACAGAACCGGTAGTAAAAAAATTTAGAACCCACCCCTGAGTAGAACCCACCCCTGAAGTGGATCCTGGGTGCTGCACTGCAATGGAGAAATGGGCAACGAAGCAGCTGGCGCAAGGGAAGGAAAAGGAGCAGGGAGAAGAAAGAGGGAAAGCAGCCTTCTCCTTCCCTTGCACTGGCCACTCCATTGCCCATTTCTTCATTGCAGCGCAGCGCAGCATCCAGGATCCATTTTGATAGCAGGGGGGAGGGGTAATTTAACAACCGGTTCACCCGAACCAGTGTTAACTGACTGAATACCACCATTGATTTTCACTCAATTGAAAACTATCAGACAGGGTAATTTTTATTTAAGGAGTTTTTTTTCATTTTATATGTCAGCAAATAGTACAATTAACATTGGTCTGGTTCTAGCAAGACACAAGCAGATTATCAAGATGTAACAAGATGTAACCTTAGTATTAATGTATGTTTTCTCCAAGAGAGGAGGCGTAATTCTGGCCTACTTATAACTGCTGCAAAAGCTGCCTCACCCAAGTCTAGATCCTGTTTTCAGAAAAACATTTCCAAAATATTTCTTTATTAATCCATCAGCACATTTCAGCAAGCTCAGTTTCAATAGGCCAACTAGCTACACAGCCCCATTCATCTCAATCCATTGAACTCACTGGGATTGACTCAACAGTTAAGTGATAAGTGTCACATTAAAACCACATTTTTTTTCATTGGATTGCAGCCATGACATTCTGACGCTTGGCCCCATTGTGAACCAGTAGTAAAGATAAGTAGAACCAGTGGTGGGTTCCTCCCTGTTCGGCCCGGTTCGGCTGAGCCGGTAGCGGTGACGATATGACATCACCAGACCAGTTCTTCCCCCCCGCCCACCTCCCAGATTATTCTTACCTTTTATTTGGCCCCACCCCCAATCTATTGCTGCCTCCTGAGTCCCAGCTGATGGCTAGAGGGAAAAAAATTGTTTAAACTCTTGCGGAGGGACTTCAAAGGGCTGCCCTACAGCTGATCCGTGTTAAAAGCAAACAAATTAGTAGACCGGTGCCTGCAAAAATAAATGGGTAGACCCAGTGGTGGGATTCTACTTCCGTAGAACCGGTTGTTAAGTAGTTAACATGGGGCTCCCCTTGAGGAGCACCCGGAGGCTCCAACTGGTCCAGAATGCGGCCGCGCGGGTAATTATGGGAGCTGCATGGCGCTCCCATGTAACGCCCCTCCTGCGCGAGCTGCACTGGCTCCCGGTGGTCTTCCGAGTGCGCTTCAAGGTTTTGGTTATCACCTTTAGAGCGCTCCATGGCCTAGGACCTGGTTATCTACGGGACCGCCTGCTACCACCAATAGCCTCCCACCGACCAGTACGCTCCCATAGAGAGGGGCTCCTCCGGGTGCCGTCGGCCAAACAATGTCGACTGGCGGCCCCCAGGGGGAGAGCCTTCTCTGTGGGGGCACCTACTATCTGGAACGAGCTCCCCCCCGAGATACGGAGGATTCCGGATCTGCGCACCTTCCGTCGCACGCTTAAGACGTTTCTATTCCAGCAAGCCGGCCTGACTTAAACTTCTCCGTTTTTAAATGGGAATTTTAAATTCGGTTTTAAATTATTGGGGTTTTAAATATGGTTCAGCCAAATTTATTTAATTTGTTTTATCTCTATTTTAAATTTTGTATTTATATGTTTTATTTTTATGGCTGTTCACCGCCCTGAGTCCTTCGGGAGTAGGGCGGTATACAAATTCAATAAAAACTAAACTAAAAAAACTAAACTGAGAAATTTTGTTTTTGCAGAACTTAAACTAGGGAATTTTTGTGTCCTCTTTGACACTATGTGAATCAGAGCTTACACATTGGTCAATGCTCATACTTATTCACTCTTTTAAAAAAAATAATTAATAATTGTAACTTACGTGTTTTACTTTTCTCATCAAAAAAGCTTAGGACATGTCAGGATGCAGTCAAAGCTTAATATGGACATAAATAATAAAAAGATCCAGCTGTTTTAAAAAAACCTTTTAAACACTTAAAAAGAAAACTAAAGACCTGAAATCTATGGGGACACACCCACCCCTTGTCCCAGGTAATAGCAGAATTCATTTCAGGGGACTGCCATGAGCATGTCATAGAGGCCCATCCCACCCCACTTGCTCCCCCAGTCAAGTACTAAAAAAACAGAAGTGAAAGAACAGCAAAATTGAAGAGTTAAAATGGGGAGGGGAGGATGAGGCAGGGGAGACAACCACAGAAGAAGGACAGAGACCACCAGTCTCAATGTGTTTCCTCTGTTGCTGAAAGGGATTAAAAAGTTTGTTTTCTCTGATGCCTTCCTCAGCAGAACTGAGTCACTGAAATATTTCTCACTTCCCCATCTTTTTCTTATAAATATATGTGGCGATCAAAAAAATCACTGACGCTGCAAAAAAAAAGTGTGTGTTTGCGGGAGGGAGGAATAGTCTTTCGGCTCTTATAAAAAACTTGAAACCTTTTCTTCCTTTTGTTTCTTCTTTAACAGCCATTGAAAGTTGTCATTGATATTTTGGAATCTGGTATTTTGTTTCATTCTTAATGCTCGGTATACAATTTCAGTTTTCCTTTCTTTATCTTTTTATGGGACACTTAAAACAATGTTTTTCAAACTTGGCCACTTTAAGATACGTGGATTTGAATTCCCACAATTCCCTAGCCAACACACACATCCCAAACATGGAAGACCAGTCCCTGTAGCCAGAAAGGTTGTGGGGGGGGGACACGCTGCTTTACAGCATTCTCTGAGTATATTACCCCCAACAATCTGGGTCCTCATTTTGACCAAACTTAGAAAGACAGAAGGCTGAGTCAACTTTAAGCTGTTCAGGATCAAACTCCTGACTGTGAGCAGAGTTTGCCTGCAATACTGGATTCTAACCACTGCGTCACCACAGCATAGTAATAGTAATAGTAATAGTAATAGTAATAGTAATAGTAATAGTAATAGTAATAGTAATAGTAATAGTAATAGTAATAGTAAAATATATAACTATTTTATTTTCTTGATTCCCCATCTTGATTCCCCTTGATTGTTCCATCTCTCATTATCAAGCAAATTTATTTATTTATTTATTATTTTATTAATTCAATTTGTATGCCACCTCTCTCCGAAGACTCAGGGCGGCTCACAATGCATTTAAAATCATTATAAAAAACATTTAAAAATTAAAAACATTAAAACTCATTCACACCATTCATGGCCAGATCTCGCCGGATCGCAAGAGCGAGATCAACGGCCCCAGACCTGCTGGAGATCTGTACAGCTTTTGACCAGGATTGTCCCAGAGTTGTCCTCTAGTCCTGCTATCCTGGCCACTCCCCTAGTCCTGGGGAGTAGGGATAGCCAGACCCGCAAAGAGAAAGGGTCAGTATCAGAGGTGGGTTTCAGCAGGTTCAGTCCAGTTCTGGAGAACCGGTAGCAGAAATTTTGAGTAGCTTAGAGAACCAGTAAATACCACTTCTGACTGGCCCTGCCCCCATCTATTCTCTGCCTCCCGAGTCCCAGCTGATTGGGAGGAACTGAGGATTTTGCAGTATCCTTCCCCTGCCATGCCCACCAAGCCACACCCACAGAACCGGTGGTAAAAAATTTTGAATACCACCACTGGTCAGTATATAGCCATCCGTTACAAGAGCTTTCCCCTTTGCCTGCCCAAGTGAGCATGTGCATCTCTTTGCCCCTGTTTAGAACACCTGGGCAAATAACAAGACTTGGATAAAGGGAAGGGTCTTCCCAGACTGCCCCCCCCCAGGTCTGTTTCTCACCTAGCCTGTCAATAGTTAAATGAGTCTCTGTCTTTGAGAGATAAAGGGAACTTCCTGTTTCTGGAGTCTTGCATCTCCCCCTCTTTTTAAGATGTAGTTAAGATAGAGCATAGAAGTGAGGCTTTTTTGTTCCTGTCCATTTTCTAAGAAATATTACTTTAAATATAATGGATGTCTTTTAGTGTTCCATCCCAAATGCATATTTATCAGCTTAGTCTAGCTGCCAATAAATGCAAAGAAAATAGGCAGATAGGACGTATTTTTTTTTAATGGACTATTTCTATTTTCATTTAACCTTTGGCCAACAGCTGCAAGCAAAAAAATAAAGCACAAAAGAATGTGCCTCAGACGCTTTTTATCTTTGAAAGATTAGAAACATTAAGCTCTTTTCCAGAAATTTTTGGGCTTTGGCAAGTTCTGGAAATGCAAAAATTCTCCGGACACAAAGAGCAAATAGTTTGGGAAGCCCAAATACAGAATGTCTGCGTATGTATGAGAAATGCGAGAGAGGTTTGGGACAATTTTTTTTACAAAAAAAATATATATATACAAAAATATTCTATTCAGAACCATAGGCTCTATCTATATGTCTGAAATAACGTGATCTTAAAGAATGTAGGCTACACATATCTCTCAGACCAACAGAGCCAAATTCGTAATTTAAGAAGGCTGTTGAAAATAATGAAGTTATTTCAAACGTAATTGTTTTCTTTCTGATGTCTCTTCCTTCATGAAACAAACTTTGCTATAGAAATAGAATAACAGAGTTGGAAGGGACCTTGGAGGTCTTCTAGTCCAACCCCCTGCCCAGGCAGGAAACCCTACACCACTTCAGACAAATGGTAATCCAACATCTTCTTAAAAATTTCCAGTGTTGGAGCATTCACAACTTCTGCAGGCAAGTTGTTCCACATATTAATTGTTCTAACTGTCAGGAAATTCTCTTTAGTTCTAAGTTGGTTCTCTCCTTAATTAGTTTCCACCCATTGCTTCTTGTTCTACCCCAGGTGCTTTGAAGAATAGTTTGACTCCCTCTTCTTTGTGACCCCTGAGATATTGAAACACTGCTATCATGTCTCCCCTAGCCTCATCAAACTAGACATACCCAGTTCCTGCAACTGCTCTTCATATGTTTTAGCCTCCAGTCCCCTAATCATCTTTGTTGCTCATCTCTGCACTCTTTCTAGAGTCTCAACATCTTTTTTACATCGTGGCGACCAAAACTGAATGCAATATTCCAAGTGTGGCCTTACCAAGGCATTATAAAGTGGTATTAACACTTCACGTGATTTTGATTCTATCCTTCTGTTTATGCAGCCCAGAACTGTTCAAGCTGTTCAAGAAAGCCTGAATTTGGACCAGATATATCCAAAATATATTAGCAGAAATCCCATATGGGAACAGAAAAATTCCCATATGGGAATAGAAAAATTATCTGAGCAAACAGAATATTTCTCCTTTTCCTTTTCTCTAAGAAAAGGAAGAAAGAAACTGAACTGTAGAACTGAATCCCTATATCGTGGTTGGACATGTAACTGTCACAAAAAGGCATGAGATTATGGCTCTATCCACTGGAAGAATACCAATAATGACCATTGGCTTTCTTTGGTAAAAAAAAAAAAATAAGGACATAAGTACTGTAGATAATAATATTTTGCAATTTCCTATCTCTAGTATCCAACCAGCACTATTATGTGAGAACATACAAGGGATAGTAAGTTGAGGTAGGGTGCAGAAGTGAATTTGCAAGAAGCAATAGCTGGGACAGCAAAATAACTAATGTATTCACAGAGATCTAGCAAAAGGAGCCCCACAGACTGACCAAAAGAAAAGAGACACAGGAACTGTAGACCATATCCTTTGGCCATATCAAAAAGGGGCCAGTTCACAAAGATGAGAAATAAAATAAGACAAGAAGGAGAAAGATGAAACTGGACAACGTGTGGAACTGCTTGCTAGAGGAAAAGTCATTGCTGGCCTGAAGATGCCAGCACACAACAAGCTTCAATTAAATGGATACATTGATAAGATCAGGTTGATCACAGATCTGCAGGGGATACCTGCTCTTCTATGGTGGTGGAGCAATTGTGCCTATGAGAAGCAAGCCACCATGGCACTGCCTATCTTAAAACTGGCATTTCCAGTTGATCTTGACCCTGACATGGTTAAATGTCTTCCAAATGTGGTAATTCTGCTAATACAGAATGGTTGTGTTGAAGGTAGGTGGCATGGCATGTTCACATTTCATTCAGACAGTAATTGGTTTAGACTGGTCAGTTGTTCTCAAAATTTCCCTCAGACAAATCTCCTATAATCAGTCATGTCTACAGCCTTCTATAGCTTTGTGACCGAACAATGCCCCAGAGATTCAGATGGCCCTGATCCTTTTAGCCTTTTGTAACACTCTGAAGACCTGACTGTGTCCCCAGAAGGTTAAGGAAGCTTGGCTGTTAATGTCATTTTAGGATTGGATCATTTACCTCATGAGACATTGCTTTTAAGTTTGGGTGTTGTTGTTTTTTCATCCTTGATTGCTACCCACAGTCACTATTGTGAGGAGGGCAGCCAAATTGTGTCTGTGTGTCTATATGAGTACAATAGCATTCCAGCCACCCTCACGTACTTCTCAGAATGAAGAATTGCAAAATCACTAAAAACAATATCAGTTTTTTTCTTCATTTTAGGATCAGCTTCTCCCACTATTCATCCTAATCTTGACATTCTGAGAGTGAAGAAAGGAGACTCAGTCACATTACTTTGCTCAGGGAAATTCCTTGTTGAGTGGATCAGTATCCAGAATGGGTCCACACTGATGGTGTATGACAATGGAACCCTCTACATGCCTAATGCTAGTTGCAACCAGATGGGAAGCTACCAGTGTGCATATATCAACAAACCAGAAGAGGGGATTAGAACTATATACGTGGCTGTGACAGGTAACCAGATTTCTCCTTATTATCTCTCATATGCTCTGAAAATAAGTCATTGCATATGCTAAATAAACACTGACTGGGAATTGTGTTCCCCATACCTAATCTTTTCCCTCTTTTTAATTATGCAAATTTTAATCAGTTTTTAAATGACTGGGGTTCTAATTTGTTTGGGCCAAATTGTTTAATTCGATTTTACTTTGTTTTTAAATTTTGTATCTATGTATTTTTACTGTTTGGCTGTTCACTGCCCTGAGTCCTTCGAGAGTAGAGCGGTATATAAATTAAATAAATAAATAAATAAATACCTCCACTGTCAGCTGACAGTGTTTTTACAGAATATGGAGGGGTTGTAAAGTGTGGAGTGTGAAGCCTGCTGTATATATGTTAGCATCTTGCTCCATCAGGTAGTAAAGACACTTGGTGGAAGATGGAAAACCTAGGCCAGCAGGATTAGAAACTGACCCCCTTTTTGTGTATTTTTTTTTCAGCAAGGCTTAACTATACCAAAAAAAAAAAATTCATATATGACACAAAGCAATCATGGGAAATCCCTGCTGCAAGCTTGTCCAGCTCAGCTGTGGGAAATTAGCTCCTTTCAAGGAATAGAATAGAATAGAATAGAATAGAATAGAATAGAATAGAATAGAATAGAATAGAATAGAATAGAATAGAACAGAACGAGTTGACAGAGACCTTGGAGGTCTTCTAGTCCAACCTCCTGCTCAGGCATGAAACCCTATACCATTTCAGACAAATGGTTATCCAATCTCTTCATAAAAACTTTCAGTGTTGGAGCATTCACAACTTCTGGAGGCAAGTTATTAATTCAGATGCCTTCAATCCAAGGACATTATCAACCTTAATTCTTGACCAGATTGTGTCTCAAAGAGAAGACATCTGTAATTTGGGAGCCCTTTTAGATTCATCACCTGAAAATCTGAAGGTTGTCAAGCAAATTATCCTAGGGAAAAATCTAGTGATATTTTTAAAGAGTCATAATTAACTTGATAGTATATAATAAATGACTCTGGATTCTCAATTCCTGCTTGATGAGCAAATGGTGGCCATGTCCACGACATTTGTCCTTGAAGACCTCACAGAGACTATAGGTATTGTAATATGTATTACCACTACATTGCTCTACTGATTTGAAGCTGTTACCTATGCATTTCTGAGCAAGGTGCTAATTATGACATATAAAGCCCTGTAAGTCTTGGAGCCTGGGACCAATTTAGGGCCTATCCATTCTATGAGGGAGACAGAGACCTGCTGAAGATCCTTTCCTCCCATGAGTCACAATGAGAAGGAGCTCTTCTCCTGAGAAACGACTTGCCCTCCTGAGGCAAGACTGGTTTTACAAATATTGGTGGAGTCAAGCTACATGATATTGAATGGCTACTGTATGTATTATGTTATTACTTTTACAAATGAAGGCAAATATATGTGTCCCCAGATAATGTTGCAGGATAATATTGCAGGATCCAATCTGGGTCAATAGAATGTGAGAGAGCAGTTCCCTCAGTTCCCTGAGGATGGGCTCCAGCATGTGTCCAAAAGCCCAGAAAACTAAACCTTTGGTCCTGGTGACTGACCCAAATTGGATCCTGTTATTACCTTTATTATAATTAATATCTGTATATTGTTCTAGAGTCTATGCTGGGTTAAGGCAAAAAAAAATTCAGATTAATTCCAGCTATTTTTCATAGCATATTTATTCTACAGATCCTGACTTGGTATGGTGTGGCCTTAGTGATGTATATCCTTCTGTGGAAAAGGGCAGGGATGCCTTGATTCCATGCCTGATTGCTGACCCAGGATTCACAGGCAACATGATCCTCCTTAAAGATTCTTCTCCAGTTCACTCAAGAGTCTCGTTCAGTCCTAAGGAAGGAATGTGGATTCACAAAGTAGAGCTGAGTGATAAAGGGTTCTATGAGTGTAAAGCCCAGGTTCAAGGAAAGTGGGTGATTTCACGCAGAATTATCCTTTCAGTCTATGGTAGGTTGGAACTGCTCTTTTGTCATGACTTGAACATGTATTTCCAAGCCTTTGGGGATAGTTGTTGTGGCAGTACTTAGAAAAAGTGCTTCAGTGCATGTGGTTCATTTTTTCAACGTGGAGAGGTTGATTCCAAATTCTCTATATTCATTTTGCTGTGCAGTGCTGGATCAATATTAATCAACAAAGAACAATTGTCCATCCTGGCAGGAGAATGAAGAGCTGCTTCAGTACACTGGTTGTTCTTTACTGTCACTGCCAAACTGGTTTGAAATAATGTAAAGTAAAATGGGAAATCCTCTCCATGATAATTTTTCAATCCATTGTGTCAATATTGCTGAAAAAGATACTGAAAGGTTTGGATAATAAATCATCATCAAGCAGAAAATAGGAAAGGGACAACATAAAAGATGGTGAAGGGATCAGGAGCTTTAAAAAAATACTCAGCCATTAAGCAGAAATAGCAAAGGGATAATATAAGAAAAGATGAAGATATTAGGTTTGTTTGACTGACAAGCCTTCTTGTTCAGTCTTTTCTAACAGACTCTTAATAGACTTTTCTGACTTTTCTTAGACAACGATCAGCTTTTGACAGTTACTATTGGAGGACTAGCAAACCATCTGCGGTTACAAGGAGAACCATTCAACATTTCCTGCAGAGTACAATATCACTCTCATGAATATAATGGCAAATGGATCTATCCCCTTACTGCAAATGTAAGTCATTTCTAAGGGTTTTGGATGTGAGCCTTAGCTTGCATTGTTTGTCTTGAATGAGCTCAGAGTTACTTGTGGCTTGTATAAGCCAGTTCATGCAAGGACTTAGACCAGTCTTCTGGAGCTATTGAACAACAATGTCTACTATCCCTAACCCACAAGACATTCATGGGCATCCAATGATTTAATATGTGCTGCAATGTCACAATGAAAACTCTGCTCCTTAGATAGTTGGGTGCAACATAATGACATACAACTAAAAAATGACGGCGCTTGCAAAATGACACATGTGTCATCATTTTGGCATCATCATGGCTAGGTGCAGGCATCGTGAGGCTATTGACTGGCTGGGATGTTGGGAGTTGTAGTCCTCAGTGATTCAAACTGAAGAAAGCTGCTTCAACTGCATCAAATATATGTACTGCTGAATCTTATTTCTTTCTTTTCACCTACATTAATTGCTTTTAAAAGAGTTTTTATACTTAAGTATACTTTTATATGGGGACACGGTGGCTCAGTGGCTAAGACAGCAGTTCAGCGGTTCGAATCCCTAACGCCGCATAACAGGGTGAGCTCCCGTTACTTGTCCCAGCTTCTGCCAACCTAGCAGTTTGAAAGCAGATAAAAAATGCAAGTAGAAAAATAGGGACCACTTTGGTGGGAAGGTAACAGCACTCTGTGCACCTTCGCTGTTTAGTCATCCCAGCCACATGACCATGGAGATGTCTTTGGACAGTGCTGGCTCTTCGGCTTAGAAACAGAGATGAACACTGCCCCCTAGAGCTGGAAATGACTAGCACGCATGTGCGGGTGAACCTTTACTTTTACCTTATACTTTTATATTTAAATAATACTGGTGTGAACCCATTGTTCACATGGCTTAATATTTAGGAACTACCGTGTTTCCCCAAAAAATAAGACCCTGTCTTATATTTTTTTAACCCTGAAATAAGCACTTGGCCTTATTTTCCGGGAGGTCTTATTATTTTGGGGTGCATGGAGCAAGATGGGGTTCCTCTTGCCATCTTACCTGATTTCCAGCTCTGCATTTAAATATTTTTGGGGAGGGCTTATTTTCAGGGGGAGGCTTATTTTAGCGCATGCGCTCAAAAGCCCGATTGGGCTTATTATCAGGGGATGTCTTATTTTCGGGAAAACAGGGTAGCATAATCTTAAATATATATGATCATGAAATAGCATGAACATCTGATATTAACAAAATATAAGTGGAGGACCGGTGGGAAAAGCTCTAAAGCAGTGGTTCTCAACCTGTGGGTCGCGACCCCTTTGGGAGTCGAACGACCCTTTCACAGGGGTCGCCTAAGACCATCGGAAAACACATATTTTCAATGGTTTTAGGAATAATTTTATGGTTGGGGGTCACCACAACATGAGGAATTGTATTAAAGGGTCGTGGCATTAGGAAGATTGAGAATCACTGCTCTAAAGTCTGGTAAAGTTTTAATTGGAGATAATGGCAATGAGCATTAGAGCTCATATTTCCCAATCAGCCCTATATCTGTCTTTTCTTACCACAGGCCAGCTGGAATATAATGGATTTAGATACCGGATTATCTCAGTCATACGCCACTGATTACAGCCTATTCATTCCAGCAGTGCAGTTACAAGACAGTGGAATATATACTTGCCTTGGGGAAGCTGCACAATTACATGTAAATGTTTCGGTTACTCTCCAGGTGCTAGGTAGGTAAGAACACAGGGAAAACCTCCTCACCCATCAATAAAAATAGATTCTGTGTATCCAAAACATCCCACCAGTTTATAAATAATGTTGTCTTCTTTCAGTTTCTGTGGGATTTTATATTGTGTTAGATGACCAGAAGGCTTTTATGGATAGAAATATGGAATGTTAGTTAAATCAATCAGAAACGAATAAACATAGCACATGTGAAGAATTACCAAAGCTTGTCTATCGTTTAGAATTCTAGTCTCTTAGTAAGAAAAATGCATGATAAAGACAGAAACTCTTAATATTTTCCAGAATTCGAGTGTGTTAGTTTTGTGTGTGTGTGTGTATACACACAACTATAAAACACCAAAACTCAGAGTTACTTCTCATTAATTAGTATAACAACTACTACAAAGTTTTCAAAAGAAATGTAGCATTGCTTTATACTCTCTTTTAAAATTCATCAAAATAAGAATAAAATTTCTAATACTTTCAGAATTAGATGTTTTAAGGACATGGAAGGCAAAATACCTCCTTTTCCCGCATCCCATATTTCCATTCATATCTCTCCACCATTTTGAATGACAAGATTTCTGAGGTAATTCAGCTATCTTGCTCCTATTGAATCTTGTCCATCAAATCCATATTGGGTTTAAGTACAACATATTTACGGCCAACTTCCCTTGCTTTCCGCATATACCTAAGGGAAATCAAATGCTTAGAAGCTCCTAAAGTAGAACTGAATTACCCCAGAAATACGAAGTTTATATTCTGTCCCAGCCCTTTTTTCAGTTCATGTTTGTTTCTTTTGTAAGCCCATTGATAGAAACTGTCTTTCTACTGGATTTTTTAAGCCATCTAGTACCCCCATCTTTGGGGTTAAAGATCAGATAAGAACTCTTTCTCTAACAGGGTACCTTCCAGTTGTATTCCATAATTCACATGGAATTGTGGGAGTAATTATCCAATGTATTTCAAGGCCACCAGGATGGAGATATGGAATTGAATGAAGTCCTGTTTGTGGGATTTTTAAATTCTGCACACAAAAGTCACTATTTGCTGTGGCAAATATTGAATCATGGGCATGCAATAGTTCATCATGTAGCATCATGGTTGTTCCTTGTGAATGTTGCAAGAATTAATTGGTGTTTGGTGTACCCTCCAAGATATACATGCCCCTTACAAATATTGAACCTCATTGGACTGAGTTTCAATAAACCATGAATTCTTGAACTCCCTTGTATAATATATGTCCGTTCCTAAAAATTACTTCTGTGATTCCCTGTAAGCCCAAACCAAATACATTCTAGTCATTCTTCCTTTCCACAGTCCAAACAGGCACTTCGTCGTTTCTCAGGAACTGAATTGAAGAAAGGGAATATCAGCGTTAAGTACCGTACTTTATTTTTGCTTTGGAATACTGCTGGATTCCTCAGTGATTATCATCATTATAGCTTCCACAATGGAGAACTCTGCAAAGAGCCTAGCTATTTTCCTCAAAGTAAAAGTTTTTTTCTCTTCACTTTCCTAGACATTAACTTTGTACTTTGCTTTCCAGAGAAAGGGTATCTGCACTTGTCCACATTACAGAACAGAATTCAGGAGACCAACATGCATCAAAACCTGAATCTTCAGGTGTTCATTGATGCTTATCCTAGACCTTCAACATATAGATGGATACATCATCAGGACTTTCCATCAGGAAAGTCCACAGTGTCTGGTGATATGAGCTTTGGCAATCACAGGTAAGGACTATGCAGTGTCTTCCCTTCCTTCAGTTTTTTTCTCTTCCAATTATAGTTCTGTTGTCAGTCCTAATTTAGCCTTTAGGGAGAGGAAGACTGTCCAGTAAGGTTGCCCCATATTATGCAGCAAATCCACTATGTGTTTTATTGAGTCTTTCTCTGAGAAATACCCCTGCTTAGGCATGATGCTTCAAGCATCAGTCTTATCTTCTCTGCTTTTTCACATCTATGTTAAGCCCTGGGAGAAGTAATTCTATACTTCAGTTTGTGATATCGTGTATATGTGATAATACCCAATTGTACATCACTAGCCCCAACCATGAGGAGATGCAATCAATTTCCTTTCCTGGTGCTAGGAAGCTGTCAGGGTCTGGATGGGAGACAATAAACTGAAGCTCAGTCTTCACTTGTCAGCATCCTCTGTTGCCACCAGAGGTATTCCTTGATGGTCAAACACTACCTAGCAAGAAGAAGGTTTGCAAATTCTTAATTCAAGGCTCTTGTTGAATAAGCAAATGAAAACTATCCCTAGAGGGAGTTATGCCCAAGTTGGGTTGGTGCATCAAGTGTGCTTATCTTACCTGAGGCAGGAGGACTTAGTTACTCATGCTGTCTAGTTGAATTAGTGAAAGTCATAGTAATAGGAGACTGCCCTTAAAGAGTATTTAGAAACTACAGCTGGTTGAAAATGCAGTGGCCTGCATAGTTTCAGCTTCAACATTGGGAGCACATAACTAGTTTTGCAATCCCTGAATTGTTTGCCATTTGTTTTTCTTGTCTAACTGAAAGTGTTGGTTTTGAACTACACATACTATTCATAGCTTGCCAAATACTTATTTCTTCACCCAGTTTTGACTCTACCAATTACTTGCATGCATATTTGTTCTCTCGTTTGGCAGACATAACAATACACTCAGGTTGAATTGGATGGAGGAAAAAGACAGTGGTGAATATATATTTTTTGCAGACAACGGGGAAGCCAATGCATCTATTCATTTTCACGTCTCTGTGAAAAGTACGTTCTGTGCTACTCATTTTTTGTAATAGCATGTGGGAATGATCTTGGAAGACAGAGATGCAGCCAAGGGAATGGATAGATTAATGGTGAGATAAAAGAGAAGCAGCAGGAATGTGGCTAGGGCAAGCATCTCAGAAGGGACCCTCCCTAGTTTCTTGGGCTGTAAAGGAGATGTGGGGGGGGGGGTGAGATTCTGTTAACATACAGTAGCCTTACAAATAGCATAGAATTAGCTCATCTGATCATGCTTTCCATCTGGAATTTCCAGAAAGGCTGATGTTTTTCAACCAGTGCTAGAAGACTGAAAAGCCACAAAAATCTTTCTAAGGGAAATCCAGTTTCCCTTAAAACCAAATATAATTTAACTATATCTGATCTCAGTGTAGGTAAGCAAAAGGAAATTATCTTCTTTTTTGTGGCAAAGCAAACACCAGGTTTTTCCCCAAACCTGTATCTTATCATTGTTGATATGGTCCTAGAAGTAATCCTGAATTCTTATCAGAAGTTGCCTTTCATTCAGATGGAAAAAATAATTTGACTTTATGCCCCTGTATAGAAAAAGTGATGGGGAGCTAAATTGCAAAGAGCATGCTATTAATCTGATTTCCCGCAAGTTCCATTTTTCAGTGTGCTCCCATTTTAGTGCTGCTAATGAGATTTGAAATGAAGAAAATATGTTGCTGTCTGTTAACTTTAATGATTCCTTTGTATTTGCTTTTTAGTTAAACCAAAAATTACAATTTTGACCAACCTTTCCAGTAGACTCCAATGTGAAGTAACTGGCTATCCTCCTCCACATATTCAATGGTACAAATTCCCCTCCCACGTTGATAGGTGAGTTAACAGAATCACAGCACAATCCAATGCATTTCTACTAAAAGATGCCTGCTGAGACTTAGGGGTGTAATGGCACTGCAGCTGTCAGATATCACCATTTTCATTATGGAACTGATACATCTCAGTTCTCAATATGTTGACTCTATTAACAGCTTAGAAAGGGCTGTAAAGCTCTGTGAAGCGGTTGATACTGTATGTCTAAGTGCTATTGCTATTGTTATATTTTATATATCTATAATGAAGGAAATCCACTGGGCTGATTTGTTTGTTTTGATTTTGGTTTCTTTTGAAATGCAGCTTCCTACTATGTAATCTCTGGGGTAGTTAATTTACACTGAATTAAAATTATAGAAGCAATCAATAAAAGACAAAAGAGCATAGGAAAAAATGGGTTTATGAAGCTGATTGCCATAAGAAACTGTTGCTAATTTGCAGATCGTGCTTATTTGTGAATGATTCTCATCCATTTGTTGTTTCTTTTGGAGTGTTATGTTCATTGCACAGTTTTGGAATTGTGATGGTTGCTGCTAATTCAAATGATCTAAAGGCCAATGTCAGTGAGATCAGGAATGGTAGCGCCTAACCCATGTGTTAGACCAGGGGTCCCCAACAGGGGTGAAATGCTCCTGGGTGGTTTGGAGAACTGGTAGCAAAACTCCCTGCTCCCCCCCCCATGCCCAGCTGAGCCGCGCGATCATCAGAGGCTTTTTTTTTTATTTTTAAAAGCATTTTTTCTACAACCTCTTTGGCCAAAAAAATGCTTTTAAAAGTAAAAGAAAAAAGCCTCTGATGATCGCGCGGCTCAGCTAGGATCGTCAGAGGCTTTTAAAAGCATTTTTTCTACAACCTGTTCGGCCGAAAAAATGGTTTTAAAAGTAAAAAAAAAAAAAGTTGGCCACGCCCACTCAGTCACATTACCCCACCACCACCAAGCCACACCCACAGAACCTGTAGTAACAAATTTAACATTTCACCACTGGTCCCCAACCCTCAGGCTGCAGACCAGTACAAGCACGCAAGCAAAGCTTCATTTGTGCATATGCAGCATCTAAGTAGTGCACAAAATCACTCTCCCCACCCCACCCCAGCCAGATCTATGGAAAATTTTCTTTTCCACAAAACCAGCCCTTGGTGCCCAAAAGGTTGGGGACCATTGTATTGGACAGTATCTCTTTGATGAATTAGCTATTTCCCCTGTTCTCATCATTTGGACAAGGGTAAGAAAAACCACTGATACATCAATCCTTAGAAATTCCAGCAAATAAATTTTTTATCCACCTGTCATACTAATATCTCTGACATTTTTGTTTGTCTATCAGATGTGGTCAATATGGGGCCCTGATTTTGAATGACTCCCATCTAGAGATCATGAGTAAAATTCCCTTTGTCAGAGTGTCATTGAAGAGTGTCCTTAAGGTGGAGACGGAGGACAGTGAAACCATTTGCTGTTTTGCAGTTAATAGTGCTGGAAATGACTCCAGTTTCATTAAATTTTCTGTCGATAAGATTATTGGTAAGATCAATCTAAATATTCATTTGATTTTAAAAAAAAGTTTTCCTGAGTTATTTCAGTAATTTTTCAATATACTCTGTGTGATTTCACCACCATCTTTTTTTTAAAAAAAAATATCATTTTTCCATTCACTTAAAGCAAACATTTGCTGCTATAATTTGGGGGGTTGGAGGGTTTGAGAAAACTAAACAAGGGTAGATTTATTCAAAAATTCAAATGTACAAAAAAATAAAAGAAAGAAAGAAAATCCAAAAAGGAATGGATTTCCACCTGAAACTTACACATTTTGGTTCCTTTTATTTCTTGTTTTTTGGTAACTTATGATACATTTAAAAAAAAAAAAAACTATTGGAGGTTTTTAGCAATAAATGCACATTTTCCATCTTTAATTTCTGCTCCCTGGGCTAGTTTTTCATCTTTTTATAAAGGACTAGTATTTTCAAAACTTGGGGGAAAGAGCGACATGGTGGATGAATATTTAATTCCACCTTCCCCAGCTGTTTTGGAAGATACATCTCTACTACCTTATTGTATTGCACCAAAAGGAATAGAAAGTCAATGCTTTTCTTTTTCTTTTTTCCCCTTGTCCTACACTTTTCTCTCTTCTCTTTTCCTCCCTTATTTTCACCATATTTTCATTTTTCTGTATTTTTTTGTATTTTATATTTTGATAAACTAAAAAAAATACTATAAAAAAGGAATACACATCTCATCACCCCATCAATCTGTGAATTATTGTCCAAAATACCTGGATAAATTTTCAGCATGAATTAACTCAATGCCATTCATAAAGGTATAAAGCACAAAGACAGATATAACAAATTTAAAAGAGTAGTTTGATTCATACATCATGCCAAATGATGGTTTGTTCAATTAACCACAATAGTCTCAGTTGGCATAACATGCTGTGCCAGAAACCAACAATTGAGTTCACTTTGCAAATTCAACAATATTTCAGACTGCTAGAGAAAAACTCTGATGCATGCTATTGTCATGTTGTGATTATATTTACCCTAGTTTGACAAACTGACAACAGAACCTTCTCCTGTTGGTCTCAAGGATGTTGGAACTCCCTGCAACTGTTCTCTTCCTTCTGCACTTTGTTTTTCCAGGAAACGAGAATGAAAATTCCAAACTACTTTATGCAGGCTTTGGAGGCACAATGGGTTTTCTTCTTCTGTGTATCATCTTCTTAGTCTATAAGTATAAACAGGTACGGTTTTTTAAAATTTATGTATAGAAGGAAAAATAATCAAGAATTTGTCCAAGAAGCCAAAGGAGCTCTGAAACTCACATGACTTGGTGTCATTTGGATATGTTTTGAACCACAATCTCCATCATCCCCAATGAATAAGGAAGCTGAGTGATTGTGGAAGTTGCAATTCAGAGAAATAATGTTTCTTAAAAAACACACATATGCCAATAGGCTGAAGGAAGGAAAAAAATAGAATTTTTCAATACGTTTCTTTCTACCACCTCCCAAAAAAGAGGGAAGGGAGAAATATATTCTGTGTGAAACTCAATTAAAGCAAACAACCTCCTTAAGATTAAGATTACAATATATAAACAGTCATTAGTACAACACCAGAAGTAAAATGTATAGAACAGCATGTTTGTGGCAAAAACAGGTTTTACCAAAGCCAGCCTAATTTCTTTTACTTGTTGCTTAAAAACCACAATTGGCCCTGCAATTTTGATCATAACTCAGGGCATAAGAATGTTACACATGACCTAACTCAATTTTCTGACCATTTTTTCCAATGGTCGTAAACTGAGTCACCATGATCATCAAAAAAAGTCACAAATCACAGTCATGTGACCATGTGATATTGCAACCAGTGGTAAATGTGAGCCTGTTGCCAAGTGCCCAATATGTGGTCATGTGACTGTAGGAGGCAGCATGACATTTTAGGCTGCTGGAAGTGCATATAACACCCTTTTGGAGACTGTCGTAACTTCAAATAGTCATTAAGAAACTGGTTGTTAAGCAAAGAGTATCTGTATATTTATTCTGGGAATTTAAAATCTCACTGCTACCACCCCCAAATGATGAAATGTGGGAGAGATTCTTCTGATAGTATTTTCTCTCTTGTTGTCTCTTTTTCTATAGTGCAGGGAGAGCAGGGAATAAGGGCCAATTCCTCAGGAACAATTTTAATTTTATTTGTTTTAATCTATGAAGTGATATTACTTCATTAACAATTATATTGTTGAACAGATTTTGTGAATATATGTCCTAGTTTTATAAGTCACCCAGAGTTACCCAGTGGTAAAATGGATGGCCAATAAGTTTGATAAATAAGTAATTTACAGAATAATAACTTAGTTTTCATAAAATGCATGTATGTCCTTTTTTCCCCAATATAATTATTATCTCTTGTTTTTCTTTTCCTCCCTTTTTTCCTTTTATGGGTATCTTTCTCGGTTCTTATGCTATGTATTCAGTTACTGCTTCACCTTTTTTAATAAGGAAATGCTCTATTAATTCTTTATTCACATTTCAATGCAACAATCTGTCATTTTATTAGATTACCATAATAGAATCAGGCCGTATAAGCATAACACCAAAATACTGTGAAACAGCACATCTGTGTTTCCCTGAAAATAAGACCTTATCTTATATTCTTTTGAACCCCGAAATATGCGCTTGGCCTTATTTTTGGGGAGGTCTTGTTATTTTGGGGCACGTGGAGCAAGACAGGGCTCCTCTTGCCGTCTTACCTGATTTCCAGCTCTGTCTCCCTAACCCTAACCAGATGAAATGGCAGGGACTGGCTGCACGTGCATTTAAATATTTTCAGGGAGGGCTTATTTACAGGGGAGGTCTTATTTTGGGGGAAGGTCTTATTTTCAGGAGAGGTTTTATTTTGGGGGGAGGTCTTATTTTTGGGGGATGCCTTATTTTCAGGGTAACACGGTATGATTCCTAAATAATTTCTTTTCTCAGAAACCAAAATATCAAGTCCACTGGAAAATTATTGAAACCTGTGAAGGAAACAATTACATCTTTATTGACCCCACCCAGCTTCCTTACAATGAGAAATGGGAATTTCCTAGAAACAACCTGCAATTTGGTGAGGAGCACCTCTAAATTTTTATCTCTAACCAAAAGCTCATTTGGCCCTACCAGCAGATTAGATACTGAAATTATACAACAGTATGAAAATATCTAACTGTGGAATAGGATTGTAGCATTATTCTTGTTGAAAATGTTGAGGTTTTATAGAAGCAGAAAAATGAGGCCAGATAAAAATTAACTCTTGAATCCAAGAGTAAATAAGCTGTGGAATATATATACCATTGGAATGTTGTTGTTGTTGTTGTTTTAAAATTGAGATTGAATAACCAAAGCGAGGCATAATGGAAAAACAGAATTGCCTTTTGAAAATCTTACCTTGGCCATATTGACTTATTCACTATTAACAAACTCTGGCAAAAATGTTTTCAAGATCATGTTTTCAAGCATATATTCTTACCCACACAGAGAGAGAATTAAAATCCTATTGTGTTTCCAAATTTATTATTTTATTTATTATAAATTTATTATAAAATTATAAATTTATTATTATCTGCAGCATGCCTCTTTGGCATGAGTGGAATGGGCCAATGCCAGTGGGGTGAGAAGGTTCTTCAGATAGCCTGATAACCAATACCTTGAATTCCAATACCTGGAAGCAAACCAGTAGCCATTGTAGCTTGTGGTACAGCAGTGTAACATGGGCCAACTTAGGCACCCCGAGAATTGGCCACGCCACTGCCTTCTGCAACAGTTATGGCTTTCCAATACTCTTCAAGGGTAGCTCCATGTAGAGTGCATTTGCAATAGTCGGATTACTTCAATTTGCATCCTAAATTACAACAAAAAAAAGAACTTTTTTTTTTCAATCATTCTTGAAAGTGCCGAAGGAAACATTCTGATTCTTGGAGATGTGAATTTTTTTTTTCTATATACATGGACAAATCTGCTTTTATTTTTGTTCATTTGAAATTGTATCTGACCTCAGGCTATAATAAATTTTGAAATCATTTGAAATGATTTTTCATGCTTACAAGTCTGCAGAAGATGAATTGTGGCTCCAACTACTTTTACATGGATACGGCGCATTTTTAAAAAAACTTAAGAAGCCAAGATCATGAATATTTATGACAGAAATGTACTTATATAAGGAGACAGGAAAAATCTGCCTCCTTTCTCCTTTCTTATTTTGATTGGCATTAGAGTCTCTGGCAAAGAATGTATGCCAAAAAAACAAACAAACCTGGAATTAAATTGGAAACTCAGAAACTAAAATAATACACTATTGATGTTGTACTTCCAATTGCTTAGCTAAATGTTCTATGTTAAAACTGATAACAAAATACATATAGCAATATGTCTCAATATTAGATTATTTGATCAATAAGGGCAAAGGTTGGCATGGAACAACTGAAGAAGAAAAGCAATATTTGTATTTGTCTATTAAATATTACTGTAAATGGTCCTTTCCCATAAAGTATACAGAATTAAATCTTCACTTGGTAACTGCTGCAAGTATTCCCTTGTTGCCTATTGGAAAGTAAGCACGGTTCTTTCTGCAGAAGAATGAATAATTTAAATTTTTTAAAGTAATTCTATGGATGCCTGTAAATTCTTTGTTTATCTACTTTGTGTTCTCTACTCCCTTCTTTATTTTTTTCTTTGTCTAGGCTTTTCTTTACTTTTCCTGATCTTAAATGTGCATCATTAAAAAATAATACAGAAGAATGCATATTATTAAAATTAATTTTAACAAAAATTTAAAAGACAGTATTTACTTCACAGGAAAAGTCCTTGGAGCTGGAGCTTTTGGGAAGGTGATTGAAGCCACCGCTTTTGGGTTGGGAAAGGAGGATTCTGTCTTGAAGGTGGCAGTGAAAATGCTGAAATGTAAGTACTAGATCAGTCCAGCTCCTATGAACCAGAAAGGCTTTATTTTTTCTCTTTAGCCCTACTCATTTCATTTTTTTCATATTTACAAAGATATTTTTTAAATCTCTATTCTGTTTGGCGCTACCCAGTTCAGTTCTTTATTTATATTTACTAATATTTTTTCTTTTTTCTACCTGTTTTCTCTTCAGCCCTACTTATTGCATTTGTAATGTATATTTACTAAGAGTTTTCATATGTTAAAACAGGGGTCACTAGCCCCCAGTCCATGGACTGGCACCGGTCCTCGCCATGCCATAAGCCAGCATCCCGGAGATGGGGCCTCATAAACAAGCAAAGCCCCATCTCCGGGATGCAGGCAGCACATGAAACCATGTCCCCTCTGGTCTGTGGAAAAACCTCTCTCCACGGAACCAATCCCTGGTGCCCAAAAGGTTGTGGGCCGCTGTGTTAAAAGACAAATCAAAAGAAGAAAAAGAAAAGTGCATGAAAAAAAGTGCACTAAAATTTTCTTTCTCTTTTTTCATGCAGTTTTCTTTTTAATTTTTTAATTTTGATTTGTCTTATAACATATGACATAACAGATAACTAAAGTTTCCTTTTTCCTAAAAAAATGTATAAGTCACTTTGACCTCCTTTTCAACAGATGATTACACACATATTGCCTTAAATATTTTACAACCCCACCCCCCTTTCTGGTCCACACCTTTCTTAATCTTCAAAACCATAAATCATCAATTAATTTTTCCTCTTTCAGCAAATGTTTAAGGTTTTCAGTCTTTCAAAAAAAATGTTTTTGTTGTTTGTTCTCTGAGTGAGCAGATCAGTCTTGCCATTTCTGCAAGTTCTGACATTTTCACAATCCATTCCACCACCGTGGGAATCTCATTTTTCATCAATGTTTGATCCACCCACTTCAGTGACTCAGCCACAGAAGAGTATTTGGGAAGTATGCATCCCTGATGTAATGTATGTGGATGCCCACAGTCACTCTTTCCCAACCATTACTGTTGCAGAAGTGGGCTTCTACATTGACCAAGGTTTGAACTACCTCCATTCAATTATTCTAAATGGTTCAAACCTTTCCATCATCTGGTGTTTTCATTTCAGGTGTCATGTCTATTTCCTATATTTGACTTCAAATTAATTGTTCTCATGTTGGATTTCAGCAACTGCACATACAGATGAGCAAGAAGCTCTTATGTCTGAGCTGAAAATCATGAGCCATTTGGGTCATCATGAAAATATTGTCAATCTTCTAGGAGCATGTACCCATGGAGGTAATTATTCTTCTCATCATTTCCTTTCTGGTTCACAGAAATATTGTTTCCTTTCTTTTCTATCAATGGTTGAATCATAGATTTTAAAGTGAAGATGACAGTCACTGCTTGAATAAATATTTGTTTGAAAATATCAGATACCCATCAAACTATAAATGCCACCAATGATTTAATTCTGGAATTTAAAACACATAGTATACCGGAAATTGAGCTCAGCTTGAGATATTCTTTATTTTTATATCTTCCTTCAGAGCTGTCTGAGTTGAATGAATAAAACAGATTAAAAAATAATTCCACCTTCACATCTTGAAGTTGCTAAGGTTGAGAAATATGGCCTAGTAGTGGATCCTAGATAAAGGGTAGAAATAGATGACCCGTAGGTCATTCTAACTTTGTGATTCTTTCAATACTGCACTTCACTGATCAATGCTGCTATGTAGCAGAAAAACAATTGTACTTTCAAGTGATGTTTCTTTTCTGTTTTCTAGGCCCTGTCCTTGTAATTACTGAATATTGTCCCTTTGGAGACTTACTGAATTTCCTGAGAGAAAAAGCTGAGCATCTCATAATCGAGGGTTTAACCTTGGAATGCACTCTTGATAGCATGATGGCTGATTACAAAAATATCTACCTTGGAAAAAAGTATGTCCAAAGAAGGTAATAAGTTAGTCATCAGTGATATGAGATGTAAAACTGTGTTAATAGTTTGTTAATACACTGGCATCGAAAGACAGCATATTTATTAAGTGTGCAAAAAGTTGCCCAGAATGACTTTGGAGAGTGAGATGGATGGCATATATATTTAATTAATTGAAATAGTAAGCAATTATTCTATTGCAATCTCCAGTAGAGACTCCAATTTCTATTTTAAGACAGATGGGTAATCTGAAGTTCTAGGCCCACATGTCAAACCCAAATCTCCTTTTTTTTAGATGCTGGAGATCATTCCAACCATAATTGACAAGAATCTCTTATTCAGTTCCCCAACATTTTAAGCCATGAAACCCACAGAAATTTTAACCTAAACCTGACTATGTACAATTCTGAAATATTCCTTTACTTACTCCAGGGAAAAGAGAGAAACTCTTGTTTGTCCCTGTGTGTAAACCAGGTCTATTCAGTTCCTCAGTAGACCTTCTATAATTAAATCAAAGCTTATTAACTATTTGGCGGGACAGATCTGCTCTTAAGACTGATAGAAACTATTAATGTTTTTTTTTCTCTTTTGATCTCTTTCATTCAGTGATAGTGGACTTGGATGCCAAAGTGTTGACAGTTATTTGGAAATGAAATCAATCATAGCATCAGTGCCTATGCCATCACAAGGTAATGCTCAAAGATCACTGCCAAGAGAAATGGAAAGAGGGATATATCTGTTCTAGAAATTTAGCAACATTACTAATATTTTGGCTAAAATTCTGTTTGCTTATTACTATGCATTTCTTTCTTTGGATAACTCAGTGCAACCTGGCCTTCTTATCTTCATAACGGTTATGTAAGGTAGGCCTAGCTGGCTGAGAGTTGATTCTGTGCCAGGGTGCAATCAGCCAACAAGAAGTTCCAATGTGAACAACACCACTTCCAATCATACCAATGTCTTCTCATTATTGCTGCTGATGATCCCACTGTCTCCCAGTTTTTCCAGTATCTTCCTATTGATGCCACCAATCTTTCCTCCTGCCTATCCTCTGATCTTTCCAGGGTCTTCTGGCTACTTCTGACACACTTCCTGTTTGTCTCCTCATCTTCAGTTCTAAAAGTTTTATGTACTATTTTATTCAGCATGGAACAACAAACGATTAGATATAATTCAGAAAAAAATGTGAATCTACTAGTTCAGTGGTCGGCAAACCACGGCTCACGAGCCACATGCGGCTCTTTGGCCCCTTGAATGTGGCTCTTCCACAAAATACCGAAAAGTCCACAAAGTGCCGAAAAGTCCTTCAGCCGGTGAGAAGAAAGCTGCGCATGCGCAAAGATGGTGGCAGTGGCTGGAGGTCTTTTTGGCGCTGTGCGCCAGTGGCTGGGTAGCAAGATCAAAAGGCGCAGAGCAGCCTTTAATTAGGTAAAAGAAAACAAACCACTGAGGGAAGGAGCCCACTGAAGCTGCTGGCGTTGCAGCCGCTCCCCCTCCCCACAGCTTGGAGCTCCAAGCGGAAGAAGTCCTCGGCTGTTGCAAAGAAGTGGCAGCTCTGGGTGAGCCATGCCCGCTTCGTTCTCTTTGAGAGCTGCTTTGCAAACAAGGTGCAAAACAGCTCTCAAAGAGAACAAAGCGGGCGTGGTGCACCCAGAGCTGCTGCTTCTTTGCAACAGCCGAGGACAGAAGAGTTCGCTCAGGAGTGACGCCAGCAAGGAAGGTGGCTGGGTCGGAGGAAGGCGTAGCCCGAGCTCTCTGGGACGGGTAAACAAGTGTGGGGAGGTGAACGGGAGCGGACTTGGCCCTCCGCGTGTTACATCCCTTTCCCCCTACTTTTTAATTGTAGTTAAAAAGAACTAATTAAGTTAATAACAATGTACCTACCTATATAGTTTAAGTTTAAAAAATTTGGCTCTCAAAAGAAATTTCAATCATTGTACTGTTGATATTTGGCTCTGTTGACTAATGAGTTTGCTGACCACTGTACTAGTTTAAACAGGTTGATATCATACCTATCTCAGTGACCAGACACCCTCATTTTTGGAATTGGGGGACAAAACTTCTTAGTTTAAATCTTAACCATGTCATGACTTATTAGCTGAAGTAAAAAAAAAATATTCTGATTTCCAAATAGCTCTTTGTAAAACATAAGGATATGTCATGGGCTTATCAAGAGCTAAAATTCCATATAGTATTTAAATATATATATTTAAATATATAAATCTATATATATATTTATAAAATCTGGCAATAAGTGATTAAGTTAAATATTAATTTTATTACAAATTTAGTATTATTATTTCTCTTAATATCATATTCTGCACAAGATACGATAAATTAGGGCTCTACTCTGATTTGACCAGAATAATAGAGTTGGAAGGGACCTTGGAAGTCTTCTAGTCTAACTCCCTGCTCAAGCAGGAAACCCTATACTATTTCAGATAAGTCCAAATTCAGCTGCATCATTTGAGACAGGATGGACTTCTCTTAATTCAAATCCTATCCCTAATTCAAATTCTTCTGCAGAACTTGGTCTTAGGTGAGTCAAGTGGGAACTCTGTAAACTAAAAACAGCATCCATGTCTTTTTTAAAAAAAGAAAAAATAGTATGCTATGGGGAAGGCAGGGGTTTGCCTTTGGAGGAAGGCAAACTCCATGCAAGGGTGATAATTATGTCCCCAGCTACCCCCTTTTGGATTAGTATCAAGATTGTGGGAGTTGGACCACCAGAAATGTGTTTATTTGCTGTTCTGGCACTCACCACTTCATTGTTACCCAGACACTGTATCTGAATTAGGGGTGGGTTTCAAATTTTTTTACTACCGGTTCTGTGGGTGTGGCTTGGTGGGCGTGGTATGGCTTGGTTGGCATGGCCTGGTGGGTATGGCAGGGGAAGGATCCTATAAAATCTCCATTCCCTCCCCAATCCAGGGGAAGGTTACTGCAAAATCACCATTTCCTCCCGATCAGCTGGGACTTGGGAGGCAGAGAATAGATGGGGGCAGGGCCAGTCAGAATTTTTATTACCAATTCTCCAAACTACTCAAAATTTCTGCTACCGGTTCTCCAGAACTGGTCAGAACCTGCTGAAACCCACCTCTGATCTGAATAGTTCAGTTTCTGTGTGATGGTGTCTCTCTTGCAAGGAATCTTTTTAAAGAAGATCCTTCAGTTTGTCTATCCAACTTTCCATTCCTTTTTTTTAATCTTCCTGTTTCTTCCCTTACTTTCACAATATATTATTTTCCAACCTTTTTGTTGTTGTTGTTGTTTAATCATGTATGAATTGAACTAAGTTTTATTTACTCATTCTCCCTCATTGATCCTTCCTGCAAATATTTTATAAAGTAGCATCTATCTAAACCAGGGGTGTCAAACTTAAGGCCCGGGGGCCAGATTCGGCCCACAGGGTACTTAGATCTGGCCCACGGGGCTGCCCTGGAAACAGTGAAGGACCGGCCTGCGGTGCTTCTGCCAGCAAAAATGGGCTCCCGGGCTACCCTATTTGGCTGCCACAGCCTCCGGCAACCCTCTGCCAGTGAAAATGGAGCTTGGGAGGGCTGCACCCAAGCTCCATTTTCACTGGCAGAGGATTGCAGGAGGCCGTGGCTGCCGAAAACGGAGCCTGGGAGCCTGTTTTCACTGGCCGAGTGCTCAGGCCACCACAGGCGCCACCGACCGGCGACATGGCCACACTGATTCTGGCCATGCCGACTTCACCCTGAGGTGAAACACAACCCTGATGTGGTCCTCAATGAAATTCAGTTTGACACCCCTGATCTAAATTGTAAATACCATAGGTCTGTGCATTTAGATTCTCCTTCCCCCTCCTTTTTTTCCCTTTTGCCTTATAAGCAATGTTCCCTCACAGCAGAAGATTTTTATAGAACCACTCCTACTGGTGGCTCATTCATTGTGGTCTTTGGCCAAGGACCCTTATTAGTGGAATGGCAAGCAGTGGATAAATATGTGCCATCTGGAGAACGCTAAAGCATTACATTTGTCTTCCAAACCATGCCAGTTTGGCTGTTCTCTCTTTGGAACACTAAAAACAGGCTCTTATTCTGAATGATTTACTTCTGGAAAGTTTTCAGGCCAGCCAACTCAGTGTGATCCAGGAAAAAGGAAACATTTCATCTCTGGAGTGACTGGAATGTTTAATTCACAGCTTCTACCTATAATTGCAATCCTTAAATATTCCCAGTAATGCATACTACTTATAACAATAATACAGCAGATTTAGAAGTTAAAGGTATATTGCCATAGATAAAGCTTGTTCTTTGTTGTAATGTTCTTTGTACAGTTATAGTTAAATTCCTCAATTATAGACAAGACACAGATTTCAATATGTGCAGGGTCTATATCAAATCATTGCCCTCACACCCCTATCAGAAAAGCCAGATCTGGACATGATCCTTCTATATGCTGGGGAAGGGAGTGTGGGGTATTTTATTACTTCCCTTTTATTTTTATTTTGTAATATTTATAGATTACACCAGGGGTGAAATCCAGCAAGTTCTGATAGGTTCTGGAGAACTGGTAGCGGAAATTTTGAGCAGTTCGGAGAACCAGCAAATACCACCTCTAGCTGGTCCCAGAGTGGGTGGGAATGGAGATTTTGCAATATTCTTCCCCCAGGAGTGGGGAGGGAATGGGGATTTTGCAGTATCCTTCCCCTGGAGTGGGGTGGGAATGGGGATTTTGCAGTATCCTTCCCCTGCCATGCCCACCAAGCCATACCCACCAAGCCACCAGTGAAATTGGATTTCACCACTGGATTACATCATTCAGTCAGTCTTTGCTTTGTTCCTCAACTTTCTTATAGGATCAGCTTGTTTCATGTTGTATTAATTTTAATGAGAGGTTTTCTTAAAGAGGCTGCAACTTTTTTTTTCAAACTTATGCAGAAAACAATTTTAAAAATGACAAGTTGCTTTAATGAAAGCCATTCACACAAAATTGAAATCACCTTTTTCAAATTCTTTTTAAATCAGACATAACCTTATCATTTTCAGCTGGAAGTCATTTTGCATGCAAATAATTGTCCATGAATTGTATCTTTACCCCTTGCATCTTTGTCATTTATATTGTTTAATCATCATCCATTAAGGTGAATTTCACAATTAAAGCTGCTTGGGTGTATATATTTTCTGGTCACAAATCCTTTCCAAATATAAAGCAGCTCCAATAAAGGAGAATATTTGTAGGTCAGAGTTGAAATGAGGGGTCTTTGGTTCTCTCTCTGAGGTTGGCTGTTTTCTTACAGATATTTCATTTACCAAAACTAGATAGCATCATCATTGCTAGCAAGCTCAGAGAGCACAAAAGACCTCTCATAAAGCAGTTCTTTATATGTAAAGTCCATAGATAAGCAAAACCAATATGTAGATAGAGCAATTATAGATGAGCAAAGAGCCATTAAATCTCCTTCTGCTCCACAATTTCCAGTTCATTCTTGGAAATGGCCACCAAAAATTCATTCCATTAGTTTCTTGCGAGTTACTTATATTTAGTCTCTAGGTAGGGAGGCCTTTGTTATCATGGGTGATTTCAGATTCAGAGAGTTCACTTCACTTGAGGATTATGCTTTTTGACCCTTCTTATCTTAATGTCTTATTGCTAAATGCCCTTCAAGGCCCTCTTTGTGGCTATTACCTATCCTTTGTGGCGGTCACCTATCCTTTCAAATGCATACCTTCAGTGACCTCTGTGAATTTTCTCCTAATCCAGGAACAAATTTGGTATCAACTGAAGGAAAAGAAGAGCTACGTTCTCTTGATCTCTTTGACTTGCTACAGTTCTCCAACCAAGTGGCCCAGGGAATGACTTTCCTGGCTTCAAAAAATGTGAGGACATTCTCCTGACAGCGCACATCATCATCACCATCCTAAAAGGAGTTCAGGCCCAAGCTTGATTTCCTGTATTATCTTCCTACCAGGAAGGAATTTTGTTGTTATTACACAGAATAATACACAGGTAGTCCTCAACTCACAACAGTTCATTGAGTGACCATTCAAAGTTACAGCGGCACTGAAAAAAGTGACTCATGACCATTTTTCACACTTATGACTATTGCAGCATCCCCATAGTCATGTGACTTACATTCAGATGCTTGACAATTGGTTCGTATTTATGATGGTTGCAGTGTCCCAGCGTCAGTTGATCATCTTTTGCGACCTTCTGATAAGCCAAGTCAATGGGGAAGCCAGATTCACTTAACAACCGTGTTACTAATGTAACAACTGCAGCAATTCACTTAACAAATGTGGCAAGAAAAGTAATAAAATGGAGCAAAACTGACTAAGCAATATAAATTCTGGGCTCAATTGTGGTTGTAAGTTAAGGACTACACTATATAACCCTATCAGTTCATAGTGCTGTGATTCCTGAGATGATCCATGTATAATTTAAGAATTTGTTCTTAGAGAGTATACTGCTTGGAAGTATTCTTTTGGATTATGTCTTTAATCACACACAACTCTGTGTGGCTTTTGAGAACAATAACTTTCTCTGTGTGAAAATGAATATATAGTCCTGTTAAAGATAATATGAACACTGTGTTCTCTCTTTTCTAACCAGCATAAAAAGAAGAAACATTGACTGGTTGATTGATTGATTGATTGATTGATTGATTGATTGATTGATTTAAAAAATGTTGGTTGACCATTTAACATACAAACTTTGGGCATCCATTTGAATATATATTTGCTTAGCTGCTGTAGGAAGCAAGGAGTAAGTAGTCTGACATAAACATTAGCTTTAGCAACCTCCGTCCTTTCCAATGGTAACAACTGAAAGTGACAGTTGATGATTTTTGACCTTGTCTTATAAATCACGTTGACAAGAGCACTCTCTTTGGTTCTTTATTACAGCAGAAGTTGTCCATACAAATTATATTCAACAGAAAATCCAGTGGCTGAGACACAGATTCTATAAAATAATAGGCCTTACCCTCTCTTCCTATATAGACTTTGTACAAGTCTTATGTGGTTGGGGGCACTGCCTTTGTGGTATCCTAATAGCTCTGTCAACCTTTAAATAATGGATGCACTGAGACAGGAAAAACTGCAAAGTAACATTTATAAGAAAGGAAAGAACAACCAAGTGTAGTTTGTATTATTTTGATCTTTTAATGTCCACCTTCATTTCAAGAGAAAAAGACAATGGAAGAGTTCACAAAAATAACTTTGCAGTAGTCAATTCAAATAGTTGAATTAGCCAAACGCATCTGCAGATGATTAAATCTTTTGTAGATATATTGGCACAATCAGTAAGTAGATTTTTTTTTTGCACAAGGTGTCCTAAATGGCACCTTTTTCCATTACTATAGGTAATGGATTACTATAGCTTGGTATAGGCCATAATAAAGTTCCTCCCTTCCCCATTACTCTAGATTGTATTAATTCCAATGGCCTAGAGTCTAGACCATATAAAAACATTTGTAAATACCATGTTGAAGACTTTTGACTGCCCTTGCACTGGCCAAACTGGACTAAATCTGCCTTGCTGCTAATCAAATTATAGGATCAATAAATTGAAACAAAGAGCTTGTGAGTTCCCGTTCTGCCTTAGGCATGAAAGCGATCTGAGTGATCCTGGGCCAATCATTCTCTCTCTTTGCCCAGTCCACCTCACTGGGTGGTGGTTGTGGGGAAAATAGGAGGAGGAAGGAATGTTAGTTGAGTTATTTATAATTTTAAAAAGGTAAAAAATAAATAAATAAAATGAGAAGAAAATAAATTTGACCCTTTCCTCTCCCCCCCCCATTCTTGAATCCAGTGCATCCATCGAGATTTGGCAGCACGGAACGTACTAGTGGCTGATGGACTAGTGGCCAAGATCTGTGACTTTGGGCTGGCCAGAGATATTGTGAATGACAGCAATTATGTTGTCAAAGGCAATGTAAGTAACTACAATGAATCTATACATTTACATCCCATGAAGCTGAATCAAGCTGTAGCTTTACTTGGCTCTGGAATGTTTCTATTGATTGATAGCAATTGTCTAAGCATCCCTCTGAGGTGCACCTGGACACAGGGATCATCTTCATGCTAAGAACATGTTCTTATGTTTAACCTCTAAAGAGTCCAGGTGGAGAATGCTAAGCATAAGAGCTTCCTCCTGAGTTTAGATCATATCATTCCAGGCTCGCCTCCCAGTGAAATGGATGGCACCAGAGAGCATCTTTGAATGTGTCTACACAGTACAGAGCGATGTGTGGTCGTATGGCATCCTTCTCTGGGAGATATTCTCCCTAGGTAAGTGAAGAACATTTCTATATTTGTTTGTTTGTTTATGCCTGCCTGTTTGCTTGCCTTTTCTATGTGGAAAGGCTTTGTCAGAAATGCAGCTTTGGGATTCATGCCTGTGCATCCACATCATGATGCAAAAATATGAATAACAGAGTTGGAAGAGACTTTGGAGGTCTTCTAGTCCAACCACCTGCACAAGCAGGAGACCCTATACCATTCTGGACAAATGATTGTCCAATTTCTTCTTAAAAACCTCCAGTGATGGAACATCCACAACTTCTGAAGGCAAGCTATTCCACTGGTTAATTGTTCTCACTGTCAAGAAAATTAGTTCTAGACTGGTTCTCTCCTTGATTAGCTTCCAACCATTGCTTCTTGTCCTGCCTTCTGGTGCTTTGGAAAATAGGTTGGCCCTCTCTTCTTTGTGGCAGCTCCTCAAATATTGGAACACTGCTATCAAGCTACCCCTAGATCCTTCTTTTCATTAAATAGAAATACCCAGTTCTACTATTTTTCATATGTTTTAGCCTTTAGCCCCCTAATCATCTTTGTTGCTTTTCTCTGCACTCTTTCCAGAGTCTCAACATTTTTATATTGTGGTGACCAAAAGTGGATGCAATATTCCAAATGTGGCCAAACTAAGACTTTATAAAGTGGTACTTCATGTGATCTTAATTCTATCCCTCTGTTAAAACCGTGTTCCTCCTGGTTGGTACTGGCCTCCCAGGAGGTTACACGAGGCTGGCTCCAGGGGATTATAACTGCTTCTCTGAGTGAGGGTGCCTTTCCCACCACCTTGAAAGAGGCGGTGGTGAGGCCCCTCCTCAAGAAGCCTTCCCTGGACCCGGCTGAATTAGCTAACTACCGTCCAGTCTCCAACCTTCGTTTTGTGGCGAAGGTTGTTGAGAGTGTGGTGGCACGACAACTGCCCAGGAACCTAGATGAAGCTATCTATCTAGACCCGTACCAGTCGGGCTTCAGGCAGGGGCACAGCACAGAAACGGCATTGCTCGCGTTGGTGGATGATCTCTGGAGGGCTCGGAACAGGGGTTGCTCCTCTGTCCTAGTCCTATTAGATCTCTCAGTGGCTTTTGATACCATCGACCATGGTATCATGCTGCAGCGGTTGAGAGGGTTAGGAATAGGGGGCACCATTCTGCGGTGGTTCTCCTCCTTCCTCTCCGACCGCTCGCAGTTTGTGTTGGCAGGGGGGTAGAGGTCGACCTCGAGGCGTCTCGCATGGGGAGTGCCACAAGGGTCGGTCCTCTCGCCTCTTCTGTTCAACATTTATGTGAAGCCGCTGGGTGAGATCATCCATGGTTTTGGGGTGAAGTGTCATCTGTACGCTGATGATACTCAGCTGTACATCTCCACCCCAGACCACCCCAACGATTCCCTTGATGTGATGTCTCGCTGCCTGGAGGCCATGCGGGTCTGGATGGGGAGGAACAGGCTCAGACTCAACCCGTCCAAGACCGAGTGGCTGTGGCTGCCAGCGTCCCGATATAGTCATCAGGTGCCATCGCTGACTATTGGGGGTGAATCTTTGCCCCCCACAGAGAGGGCTCGCAATCTGGGTGTCCTCCTGTCTTTAGAAGAGCATATGACGACCGTGGCCAGGGGGGCCTTTTATCAGGTTCGCCTGATCCACCAATTGCAGCCCTTTCTGGACCGGGACGCCTTGCGCACGGTCACTCATGCCCTTGTCATCTCCCGGCTGGACTAGTGTAATGCTCTCTACATGGGGCTTCCCTTGAAGAGCACTCGGAGGCTCCAACTGGTCCAGAATGCGGCCGCGCGGGTGGTTATGGGCGCAACTCGTTGTGCCCATGTGACACCCCTCCTGCGCGAGCTGCACTGGCTCCCAGTGGTCTTCCGAGTGCGATTCAAGGTGTTGGTTACCACCTTTAAAGCGCTCCATGGCATAGGATCCGGGTACCTTCGAGACCGTCTTCTGCCACCAATAGCCTCCCACCGATCAGTCCGTTCCCACAGAGAGGGTCTCCTCAGGGTGCCATCAGCCAAGTTATGTCGGCTGGCGACACCCAGGGGGTGGGCCTTCTCTGTGGGAGCCCCAGCCCCATGAACTGCCCCCAGAAATATGTAAGATCTCCGACCTCTGGGTGTTTCGCTGCACACTGAAGACCCTGTTGTTCCGCCAGGCAGGGCTGTCAACATAATAATTTTAAATTGGGGTATTTAAAATTTTTGGGGTTTTAAATCGGCCAAATCTATTTAATTATTTTAATTTTTAATCATTGTTGTGTCCTGTGTTTTTAAATTGGCTGTACACCGCCCTGAGTCCTTCGGGAGAAGGGCGGTATAGAAATAAAATTATTATTATTATTATTATTATTATTATTATTATTATTATTATTATTATTATTATTATTATTATTATTATTATTATTATTTATTGGTTAATCTTTAGTGAGATTCACAGCCTTTGAGGCTGGTTAATAGCTCAGCAGCTCGAGTCCTAACCAAGGACCTAGGAACTGTTAAGGTATCGTCGGAGGATGTAAGCTGTTCCGAGTAAGGTGGTTTTTTGTAGAGTCAAAATGTTCAAGTCCAGCAAATTTAGAATTTCTAAATAGCGGGGTAGCCCTTTGGGTATTGCTCCGAGGGCTCCAATTACAATCGGGACAACACACGATTTCTTTTTCCACAGTCGCTCAACTTCAATTTGTAAGTCCCGGTACTTTGTGATTTTTTCTTGCTGCTTATCTTCAATTCGTGCATCACCAGGTATTGCAATGTCAATGAACCATACTTTTTTCTTTTCAACTATTGTTATGTCAGGTGTGTTGTGGACCAAGTGCCTGTCAGTCTGAATCCTAAAGTCCCACAAGATCTTGAGTTTCTCATTCTCTAAAACTTTCTCAACCTGATGTTCCCAGTGGTTTTTGCTGTACTCAAATCCAAACTTCTGGCACAATTTCCAGTGAATGATTTTAGCAACACGGTCATGGCGTTGTAGGTAGTCAGTTTGTGAAATTTTGCTGCACCCACTGATCAGGTGGTCGACAGCAAAATTTCACAAACTGACTACCTACAACGCCATGACCGTGTTGCTAAAATCATTCACTGGAAATTGTGCCAGAAGTTTGGATTTGAGTTATTTATTTAATTATTATTATTATTATTATTATTATTATTATTATTATTATTATTATTATTATTATCATCATCATCATCATTAATGCAGCCTAGGATTGAATTGGCTTTTTTGGCAAGACTTACATGTTTGCATTGTTTATAGGGATGCCAGTATATCAGAGCAGTTTTTGACTATATGTATGCTATTATTTCGGTGTAATTTTGGCTTGCTGCAGACAAATAGCACTTCATTTGGGAGGAGTTGAGAAAAGTGTTTAGGAATGAAAGGCTTTTATAGCATTCCTTAAAAAATCTTAATGCCTTAGATCAGGGTGATATGTCCCATTTTTGGTGGGTTTTAATGGGCAAAGTTTCATCCCTTAAACTCTGCTCTAAAAATTAAATATTTTTACTCTTAGAAAAATCAGAAACATTCATCTCCAAACACCATGACCACTGCAAAGCCCAAACAGGTTGGGATGAACAAGTGTAGCCCCATGCCTGAAAAATGCTTGTCTATTGTCTTCGTAGCTCGGTTTCCTCCTATTTTGCTCTCAAACTGCCTGCAAAGAATGAGCAAGGTGAAACTAGTTCCTAAGAAATTTTAGCTAGTTCTATAGGGAGCATTCTAAAACTACAGGGTCCTTCCTCCATATGAGCATTAACCATTTCCTTGTGTTTATAGGAAGAAGTCCCTATCCTGGTGTGAAAGTGAATAATAAGTTTTATAACCTTGTGAAGGAAGGATATCATATGGGGAAGCCAGATTTTGCTCCAGATGATATGTAAGTAAAAGTACTGCAGCTCCAGGTATCCAAACCATTCACTTACTCATTCATTCATTCATTCGTTCATTCGTTCATTCGTTCATTCGTTTGTTCATTCATTCATTCATTCATTCATTCATTCATTCATAAAAAAGCTGAGGGAACCTTGATATCTTTCAAGATATTTCTCAGGATGCTCAGGATTTGCTCTGTCAATCTGCCCACCTGTTTACAGATTCTTCTGGTCACATGGAAATCATTTGTGTACAATTGAATTCCATTCATTTTGTCCACAACATGCGAATCTGAAAAATGATCTATTCAGGGCTGATTATATGGGATTACCTCCTTTCCCTCAGTTCAGAAAGGTTGATGTTTACGCTGAGGAAAGTCTCCCAGCCATCTTGGTTAGTTGTCTTTGGCAGCACAATGGTACATCTACTCAGACATTCAGCTCATTGAATTTAATGGGCACACATGGGAAGTCTGGAATAGAAGCTTTATGATACCCATCAGTAATCTAATTGCTAATTTCCCATTCATTCATAATATTTTTCAAAGAAAACTCAGATGGGTCATGGAGCCTGAACCATGCCAAAGGAGGAATGAGATGGCACAATAGTGCCCAAGGAGATCAAAGATGCAAAATTATAGACCAGTAACTGTCCAATCAGCTGTCACATATTATCCTGCAATTTCTTCTGAAAGTATCAAATTCAGATTTTTCTTCCTTTTCCACCTCCCATCTCCATACAGGTACAATATAATGACGGCATGCTGGAAATTGGAGCCCACTCAACGGCCAACTTTCAGTGAAATCTGCACCTTAATTCAGAAGCAGCTGGATGCCATTAAGGAACAGGTGAATGGTTTATTTTACAAAATTAAAAAACAAGAAGCTGGCTCAGCCAAGATTGTTTTCACATTTTTTTCATTTTGTGATAAAAGTTGTTGTAGAAAAACCTCCAAAACATCTTATGCTTCTCCTTTAAACCCTGTACTCCCCATATACACCCAAATAATGTCATTTATATGCACGGCAAAATAAAAAGAATAGAGTAGAGTAGAGTAGAGTAGAGTAGAGTAGAGTAGGGTAGGGTAGGGTAGGGTAGGGTAGGGTAGGGTAGGGTAGGATAGGATAGGATAGGATAGGATAGGATAGGATAGGATAGGATAGGATAGGATAGAATAGAATAGAATAGAATAGAATAGAATAGAATAGAATAGAATAGAATAGAATAGAATAGAATAGAATAGAATAGAATAGAATAGAATTCTTTGTTGGCCAAGTGTGATTGGACACACAAGGAATTTGTCTTAGGTGTATATGCTCTCAGTGTAAATAAGGAGAATAAAATACATTCATCAAGAATAAAAAGATATACTTTGTGATAGTCAAGGTTACTAATAAGCTATCAAATCGTACTAGGAAACAAATAAAAAACAATATAATTGAAAGATAGATGCAGCAGACTGATAGCATTGTGATTAACACTAGCTGTCTGCAATTACTGTAAGTTCGAATCTCACCAGGGTCAAGGTTGACTCAGCCTTCCATCCTTTCTAAGGTAGGTAAAATGAGGACCCAGTTTGTGGGGGCAATAAGCTGACTTTGTATAAATATACAAAAGTATGAAGGCTATTGCTTAACGCATTGTAAGCCGCCCTGAGTCTCCGGAGAAGGGCGGCATATAAATCAATTTTTTTTTAAAAAAAACATGGTTATAGTAATAAGTGGGAAGAGATAGATAGTAAGGAAGAGAAGAATAATAGTAATACAGTCTTAGTAAATTATTTGACAGTGTTGTGGGAATTAGTTGTTAAACAGAATGATGGCATTAAAGAAAAAACTCTCCTTGTGTCTAGTTGTTTTGGTGCGCAATGCCCTATAGCGTCTTTTTGTGGGTAGAAGTTGTAAAATGATATAAATCGCAGCTTGGGTACTCTATGTAGATAAATATATAAATAATGCAACATTGACCCCAAGGCCAGAGTAAATTAATTTAAATTAATTTAAATTGAATTTACCTTTTGCAAAATAACACATTTCAGACTCTGAAGTATGTTTGTATTTCTCTTTCTCTCCTCCTTCATATCATATGAAGGATTATAAAAACTTGTCCTGCCCCAGAGAAGAGGAAGACAGTGGATGTGAGCCTGCCAGCTACTTTGACGAATCCTGTGAGTCAGGAGAAGTGGAGCAACCCCTTCTTAACAGCAACAATTATCAGTTTTGCTAGGGTGTGTGTTCTGGGCCTTCTGGATGATGGAAGCCCAACTGAGCTTGGGCTTGGATTTCATGCAACCCCATCCCTTTTTGAGGCTTTTCGCATCAGAAAAACAAGACAGTCATACGTAAGTCACAGACTGGGATCATGCCTTGCACTGACAGCAGATTCCTAAATTCTCCATTCTATCTGATTCTAATTACTGGCAGGAGGGCTTTATCACAGTTGACAGTTTAAGGTATGCTATGTAGGACGTTGGAGAATCGGTGCATCAATTTTGCAGAATGGGAGAGATTGTTAAGCACAATCGCAGAAAACAAGGCTTAACAAGGCAGATGGACTTTTCTTTTCTCCATACACTTTCTTCTACAAGCTATCAAACCTATAAAGTATAATACGTGAGAGGGAAAAGAATTAGATTACCCACATTTTGAACCAGACGGGGGTTGCGCAGAGCAAGAACAGAGAACAGAAAGAATTAGAGGCATTCCCATTGTAACCTGCCGTTCTACAGTCATTTCTTGTAGCTTAGGTGGGCAGACTGAAATCCACAGCAGATAACCAAACCAAAGGGGGACATCGCTGGAAGACATCGCCTTTGGCAGTAGGAGGGATTGTTGAAGATAAGGAGGATTGTGGGAAGATTTCTCGAGAAAACACTGCATTCATCTCATCCTTGAAACAACCTCCAAACCTGGAAAAAGAACCAAAATTGTACCATTCTGTCACTGAGTTTTGGCATGGGTTGAAAGGATGGGCCAAATGTTGTCCACCTATCATAGAGAAGAAAACTGCTGGGTCTATAAGAAAATTAATCTAATTCTCCTACACTTTTTTTTTTAAAAGCTTCAAGAAGTGGCAACTCTATTTTTCTCTCATTTGGGATTACCATTTCAGAACATGCAAATTACTTGGTATTAATTGTTTTGCTATCCGAATATTATTACTGAAAGAAGGGAATATAAGCCATTCACTGTCGCTCTGTATTGAATTGGCATAAAACCCCCAATAAATTAATTACAGGTAGTCCGCAACTTACAATCACAATTGAGCCCAGAATCTATGTTGCTAAGTGAGAAATTTGTTAAGTGAGCTTTGCCCCATTTTTCGACTTTTCTTGCCACATTTGCTAAGCGAATCACTGCAGTTGTTAAATTAGTAACGCGGTTGTTAAGTGAATCTGGTTTCCCCACTGACTTTGCTTTGCTTTGTCAGAAGGTCGCAAAAGGGGATCACATGATCCTGGAACACTGCAACCGTCATAACTATGAACCAGTTGTCAATCATCCAAATGTAAATCACGTGACCATGGGGATGCCGTAATGGTCATAAGTGTGAAAAATGGTCATAAGTCACTTTTTTCAATGCAGTTGTAACTTTGAATGGTCACTAAATGAACTGTTGTAAGTCAAGGACTACCTGTACTATGATTTTCAGTAAAAAACAGTTTGTTAGCTAAGATTAGATTTAGATATAGGTTCACTTGTTATTAATGAGTACTTTATAATATAATCTTACATATGTTTATTTCAAATCAAAGACTATTAAATGAAATCAAACTTATTTCCAGATGAACATAATAAGATTGTTGCCTTTACATTTACTGATTTTCAATGTTTATCTATTAGATGGGAATAAAGAATAAGTGTAAATTACTTTGGGTCACATCTTTTTGACCCTAGAAATTTTTTTTAAAATCTGTATTAATGTGGTTGGGAATGGGATGTAATTTCAGACATGGAAGATAGCTAGCCTACCATAAATAGATGTAATTTCTCCTCCAGCAATGCAGATTTTGTTCCTGTCTGTTAAGAACATTTTGAACTGTGTTACAAAGTATTACAGACAAAATAAAAATCCCACCTGACTGCCATCTCCAACTTAATTTAGGCTGGATCTAGGCCTCCTCTCATCCAGGAGATCAAGTTTCATTTCAGAAATGAATTGTGTGAAAAGAAATGGAGGAAGATAGAAGAAAGGTCATTACTCCGTTTTGGCTGTGGCTTTGTCCACAATTAATTTCTAGCCTGTACAAGAGTTAACTTTTCTCATGAGTTAGCAGTCCTTCTTGGTTAAAAAAACAACAACAGTTGATTCCAGGTTAGAACTAGAATACCAAGAATTTGATGAAGTAGAATTGTTGTTGTTGATCTTTCTAATCTTTTTGGGATTACCCATACCTGGTATGCAAAAAAAAAAAAAAAACCCACTAGCAATTACTCTATTAAATGAATCATGTGCAATGCCAAGAGTTTATATTGCTGAGCGTAAAGCGAGGACTTATTATTCAGTAGATGGTTTACTGTTCCTCACTATACTATTACCACCTCATTTTTCACTCCTCTTTTGCCTAGCCTAAACCTCATAATAGACACAACTACATCTGCAACAATAGGGGGCACTGAGGTTTAAAGGGTACATTTAAAAATGAGATTGAAAGTATTGTTGTAGCTCACATCATCTAAGGAGCCTCTAACACCAGAATAAAGTTCTGGGAAATTTTGAAATTAAGCTAGTATTGTACACATGCAATAAACTTTAGAATAATTGGTAAAATGGAAACTTTACTTTTCCTCTAGTTTCCGTTTTATCAATTATTCTAGAGTTTAACGCATATGTTACAATACTAGCTTAATTTGACTACTAGCTTAGTCCGGAAAATACCGTCCATCTCTTGATGGACAGCTTATCTGATGGGATGATTCAGCCATTCAGTCCTCCCACCAAGTCTAAGGAAAATGTAATCATTCACATAATGCTGAATTAGAGTAATGTGAGTGCAGTAAAAGAGTAGTAGTTTCTGAAATTGTAGCTCAGTGAAACAATAGAACTGTACACTTTTTGAGTTAAGAGGATGCAGCTACATTCTATCTTCATATTAGATTATTGTAACATATTAGTCAGTAGGCAGCGTTTGAAGTCTTAATTAGAACCTCAGTTACACAACACAGCTGCTGTTATGAACTGGAAGTGGTCATAAGAATCGTCTTGCTACTTCAATTAGCTACCAAACTACCATTCCATTTCTGAATACCATTTAATGTGCTAATGTTTGTTTTCAAAGAGCTCAGCAGGATCAGAAGCTTACATGGCAAAATTCTAATATTATTTGAGTCAGGCTTTCTAGCATATTATATATAGTCTTTATTATTATGTAGGATTTTATCAATATCATTCCTTATTCTGTGATTAAACTGATCTTTTAGTTTCCTGTATTTATCTGCCCTTTGCATTACTGAGAAAAAGTATAGTTAAATAGTATTCTGTAAACTCAAGAGGGGAAGCAAACTACTGGCAACATAAGACTACTGACTTTAGGTATTTTTTCCAAGCTGTTTTTATAAATAAAGGATTTTAAAAATATCCTATTAGAGGACAAATGGGCAATCAGTTTGGGACATTTAACAAGTATTTGTTTTTGTAGCATGCATTACACACAGTATACCTGAAACACTGTGGCAATTGTACGTATTGTAGTTCATATGCACAAACTGCTAGGACAGATATTTTACTGTCTTTGAGCTGCACTTCTATTTGAGGAGGCTGTGCAAAGCATCACTCTTTAGAATTGTTAAAGCAGAACAATTTTTACAAAGTTACAAAGACCATAAAGCAGAACAATTGTTTACAAAGTCCATAAAATTGTTTACAATTTTTTTTGTAAATTGTTTATAAAGTCCATGCATTCTTTATCTATTTAAAAAAGGTTCTCCTACATTGCAATCTCTTTCAGTTAGCACAGTCCTGTTTATTTCCCACAGTGAAGGCTTTAAACTTGTAGTAGATCCGAACAGCTCCAAATAACTGGAACGATTTACCCACTGTTTAATAATTGCTCTATTTAATAATTTTTAGACAGGTTTTATGTAAAAGATTATTCACTTTGCTAAGCAATCACCCCTGAAGCTCACACAAATGAAATATTCATGATGCTTAGCCACAATTGTCTTATGTAAATTACAAAATCCATTGATAGTTACATGGGGATCATGCTTTTTTAACTGCACAAAACTCCAGCTAACAGAGATTACTCGTGCTCACCAGATCATTATTAAAAAAAAAATCTGCTGTTTCAAGCATCTTAATGTAACAATTGCATAAATGTGAATTTATTTGTAATTCAACTATCATGAAAAATAAATCAATTTGATCAAGTAACTTGCAGTCTTTTTTAAAAAAAAAAATCATTTTTTTCCCGTGTAAACTTATGACTTTACAAGGCTGGTTTTTACAAATTCCCAATAGTAAATACCAGATTATATTAATTGCAGCACTAGTTATGTTAATTAAGTTAATTATGTTAAGAAACAAAATCCAGCAACTTAATTGTATGATTCTACGAACTCTTGTATAATATAACTCTGTTTAATATGGCTACTAAGACCTGGGGGAGGAGGGAAAGAGAAAGTCTGTCATTTTTTAGTTTTGTGATGGAACTTTTATGATGTTTGGTGATATGAGAAAGTTTTGTATTGTTATTTGTTTACCTGTTAGCCACCCAGAGTTACTTTATATAACATGAGCAGCCATACAGATCCTTTAAATAAATAACCAAGCATATAGAAAGCATTATTCTAGCCTGAATGTTGAAGCACTGGTATAGCCCCCTCTGCTGTTTGAGCAGTGAGAAGGGAAATACCGGTAGTTCAGTACTACAAGAGTGGAATGATTAATAGGTGAAACTCAGAAAATGGTTTCTTTAGTTTAGAAACCATTGAAATTAATAATACTATTTCAGATAAACACAATAAAACAAAACCATAGATTAAAAGCACATTTAATTTTTTGAATGAGAGAAAAAATAGAAGCATAAGCAGTATGCATTGCCTGCGAAACTAGATCTGCAAATCATTTGTGGAGTGTATTATAATAAATGAGATTTGCAAAATCTAATTGAATATTAAAAATAGATACAAATCATCCATATTCTGGTTTTATCCTTCATAACATCTAAATGAGCTCAGATTATAAAGTTAAGAAAACAAAACGTGTTTATGCTGGCCGAATTACCCAAATGTTAAGTGTTATAATGAAAACAATTTAAATTCAGCACCAATGGATTCTATAGGGTTGTTTTCAAAGACAATAAAATATTAATACTGTTTCAATACATCTAAAATTAATATTTTCCATGCAAACATTTGATAAAGAAACACTTCCACCATATGGATTGGTAACTCTATTCTTTAGTAACCAGAATGAGGCGTCTTTCCCCACATCTTTCAAATTCCTGAAGCTACAAAATAAGGAAAACTCATTTGTCCAAATAGTTTTACTCTCCAACACAGGAAGAGATAATTTATTAAAGTTTACCACTGACTTAAAAACTGTATTTCATAAATTAGCATTTTAAACAGCAAGTCATAAATTTTCTTCAGAACTTTAATAAATTTCTTTTTTGTTGTTTTTTTTTTACAGCACAGTACACACTAGAACTCTTCACAGAAGAGAGTTTTAAATCCACACCACAAATCTGAAGAAAACATAGTGGATAAATTTACCTCAGTCAAGAAATGTTTCCCCACATTTCAGTGGTAGCAGAAATCTTTTTTTTTTTACTTTGTAGATTTATGGATGGCTAAGAATGAACACAAATCAGTGAACAGTGTAGAGCTTACACATCATGGCTCAGCACATTACACAGGAAAAACAATATAATAATAATTGACTATGACAGTATGAACTCATACAAGTCAGATTTATAACACTGGAATAGTGGAGTATGTAGTGGTTTCCAAGTGGCCCTTAAAGGTAAGTGTTATGTTGCATGCCTAACAATTTTAGCCATAGAAATAATTAGAAAAAACATCAGATTGTATTCATGGAACCCAACCATTATTCCACAAATACCTTTAGTAGCATCTGTGGTCAGAGGAATAAACAATCAATTAAGTCCATTAACTGGATTATAAAGTAAAGTGCCTGAATATCCCCGCCTGACCATTAGCTCACATCCTTTATCTAAAACATATAAACCCCTGAAGAACCTTTGAAATAACCATGCTAGTCAGGGCAATGATGCTTCTAGCAGCTTATAACTTAATATGCAAGCCAGTTTAGCTTTCAACCATTAAATAATGTATGGTTTTCTCAGATTGACGCAGAACAAGCTGAAGAAGCAGATAAATTCTCAAGCCTCCAATGCCAAGTCAAAGTTCAAGTCTTTTCAGAATAGAAACTTAAAGAGCTAGGTTCCAAATATTCTTCAATCTATGATGGCCACTTCAGAATATTGGAGCAGTCATACATGTTTTATGCTGGGGTTTTTTTTCACTTTTGTGCATTTCCAGCAACATGCGCACTTCAAAAAAAGTGATATTCTGCGTATGTATTTTATTTCTCTTGTCAGCAATAGAAAATTCTTCTGTCTTCGAACAATTATCCTGGGTTGCTTCTAGGTTTACCCAGCCTTTTGTAAAGAGAAATTTGTTCTTCAATAGCAATCTGTCTATAGATCAGAAGCCCAATCAATAAGCCATGACTCTTAGCTTAACATAGTCCTGTGCTGGATTGGAACTTTCTATCATAAATTGCTTAGCTATTATGTATGATTCAGGGATGATCATCTCACAATACATTAGACAACACCTTCTTCTTCTTGTATCTCATCTTCATCCATTTCTGTCTTGATCTGGGCAACACCGAGACGATATAGATTGTCCCGGATTACAACCTCACCAGGTTGGCAGCTTTGAACAATTTCGTGGATCTGCCTGTTCACAACCTCACGACTGGAGAGGAAATCTATCAAACGATTGTAAAGATAATAGTGGGTTGCACTGTCAAATGCTATAGGGTTTTGGCGGACATTATTGGTTTTGCTGTCGTTGATGGCTGTAATGATAGCACTGTAGGGCTCCAATTCCCGGCACAAAGAGAGGGAACGGTGTCGAGCCAGTGGATCACTTTGAGTCTTCTGCTCTGTCCCAGTGTGAACTACAAAGCGAGATGTTGATTTAGTGATTGGATGTTCAACAGAATGTTCATCAGTGGTTGTATCCACATTGTAGTGCCTGTCAAGGAGTTCTGGGCAGGACACATACTGATGGAGGGGAAAAAAGCAAGACAAAAGTGATGTATGTATTAGAAAACTGTATTTATAGTCTTCAAAGTTTGCTTAGCAATAAGAAAAATATGAACGTAATTCAAAATAATCCAATAGAGAGCACAATAGATTTGAACTCAAGTTCAAAACTGGTGGAAAGCTGTTTGAATAACCTGTACATTCTCATACCATGCGTACTTCTATAAAATTCAACTGACCATTCCTGAGGAGGATATTTCAACCAAGCAGTCAAGAACAAATGATGATGACATAAATACACATCTTGAATATATGAATTAAATGATGTAATTTTTAAAACTTGGAATCATATTTATATAGCTTTTTTGCAAACATTGAAAAAGAAAGGGGCAGTGACCCCAAATTTTCAGACGGAAGAAGAAGGCACTGTAATGATCATCCCTAAAAATATTCCTTCATGCTTAGTGATTAAGGAAAACATATCAGCCTGTCTTTCTCATTCGTAACAATATATTAAATTTTGAGAATCAATACAGATCCATTCTTGGTGTCAGGAAAGGTGACATGTTTTTCACTCTTTGGCTGATTTAAAAAATGAACTTAAGAGGGAGACAATAGATAAAATCCTTGCTTATTCCAATACTGTGTTCTAAATAAATGGGACTAAGTACTGTCGAAGGAGCTATATAGATCATCTAATAGCATCACTTTTAGAGAATATCATTTAGAGAATTATTATCAAAGTTATCAACAGATTTAAATAAGCCATGATTTTGTGAAAGAAACAGAAAAAACTATGCATGATAACTATTCCAGATATGTCAAAGTATCGGTAAGGAGCTTAATCTTCAAAGAAATACATGGCAACTAACCCTTAAAGGCTCCATAGGGTCAGAGAAGCAACCCTGGTTTCTTCCCCACATCTGAGCAGTCAAGTCAGGATAACAGATATCTGCACACAATGCTACAGAAGTGGCCATATCTACTACATAGACTGGTGGCCAGTGACGTGAGGAAGTTAGTAGATCCACATGGTCTCTGGGACTTTCCCCTCTGACAATATATTTTGAACCACACACAACCTGTAAAGAAAAAAAGATGAAGAAAGATTATAGAACTATAAAAGACACACAGAACTGTAAAGAAAAAAACATGAAGAACTACAAAAGAACCTGGGGACAAACCCTCACTCACTTTCCAAAGGTAAACCTGGTAATTTACACTTGTAATTCAAACTTTAGAATGCTCAATGTAATTTTCATCACATAGAAGCTTATTCCTTCACACTCTGTAAAAACTATACTAATACATCTTACAAATAATGTTTTTCTAGGCAAGCATCAAATTATATCAAAATACTATTAATATCAAATAGGGATAGAAGAGAAGAAAAAAGGCACCTTATGGGATCCATTATTACTAGTAGTGGGTTTCAATTTCATTCGCTACCGGTTTGCTTGTGGGCGCGGGTGCACGCGATGCTTCTCGCATGTGCAGAAGTTTCTGCGTATGCGCAGAGACATCCGGGCGGGTGGGCAGAGCCTCCCCCCACTGCTGCTACTGGTTCACCTGATCTGGGACAAACCGGTAGCAACCCACCACTGATTATTACACTAAAGTACTTGGCTAAAACAGAAAATATATAATTTATTAAAATACATTCATATTTTATATTTTTAAGCTTTTATATATTCAGGTAGAAGGATGTGATGGGAGCAAGGATAGAATGGTAGAATGACAATACAATGAATGTCAGTTTTAAACTAGATTTAGTTAATTTTCTTTTTTCTTTTCCCTTCTCTCCAGACTTAGTTATTTTTCTTACTTGTAACACTGTTCACTCCTGGAACAACACAAAAGTATGTGTCCATGCCTGTTTCACCATCCTTAAAAGTACATTTTCTGCTATAGGAATTATCCATACCTTTTCTGGAATGACATATTAGTAAGAAATGGGCACTACGTAGAAAATGTGATTTGTTTCAAATTCAGATTAAAACAACTGCATTCAACATATTCATTAAAACACATGAAATTGATTTTGTTTCATTTAACTCAAGTGGCTTCCAGGGTATTTGTTTCTCTCTCTTTTTTTTCTTTTTTAGCACAGAAAACACTGGGACCTTGAGAGCAGCAGTTGCTATTACTTTGTTTTATATTTCAGGGTCAAAAAAGAAGAGTGGTAGTAGCCCATACTGAATGAAAATTACCTACCAAATCACAGAAAATTACCTACCAAATCACAGAAAATTACCTACCAAATCACAGAAAATTCAATCAAGGAAACCTTTTTAAGAAAATTGAAAACCTTCAAATAAAACCCCAAAAGAAACAATGAGAAAATAAATGTGCAATCTCGTAATTTCTTTACAAGACAAACAGCAATTAACTTAACAACATGCCTTTCCATTATCATCTCTCCTACAAGTATTTACTAATGTAAACACTTATTCTTAAAAACTGATTCTTTAAAAAAACCCATTAACCAATTATTTCTTTTCTTTTTCTTGCAGCCTTCTTGTTAGGCCCAAACCCAAGGAAGCAATTGGCAATCTTCCTGATATATGTTGTCTTATAAGCATTAGCAACATATGTGTGAAGCAAGGCTGTGAAGTATCCCTTTGCATTACCTACCCACAAAATAGATTTTGTGAACCCACCCATCTATCCCCGTTAACTCTAAACTTCTGGATATCGCAGTTTTTATTAAAATGCCACAATGACTATAGGGCAGAAAGCAGTTATGCAGCTGTGATCAGCATTCTGCCTGGCTATATGCACAGTTCCATTTTTCTGTTTCATACTTTATCTAAGGGACCTAAAGACCCTGGGAATGGATATTAACAACTGGGAAACCTTGACCTCCGATCGTTCAGCTTGGAGACTAAAGATGCAGCATGGCCTTCTCCAATTTGAAGAGACACTTGTTCAGCAGGCTGAGGCAGAGAGGCAGTCCCGGAACCAGCGAAATCTGGGGGCTGGGCAGGGGACAGAATGTATCTGCCTTCAATGTGGAAGGGATTGCCACCCTCAAATTGGCCTTTTTAGTCACACTAGATGCTGTTTTAGGACCTCTTTCCAGAGCACGATACCACAGTCTCTTGAGACTGAAAGATGCCAATGATGATTTTATCTAAAATGCCACTCCATTTAATCTAGTCTAAACCAACAGCAACATGACATGACTGGTTCCTGCTGCTGCACTGACCAGACTGGGGGTGAAAACAGCCACATCGTGAGTCACAAAACACCTCAGGACTAAAGAACAGCCGGAACACTCAAAACTAAACCTCTTCATTCTTCCATGTTCCCAACAGAACATTGGGTTTGACTTCATGTTTTCAACAAAACCTCTAAAATACATGGGTTTGTTTCCACTCTTGGAATATTCACAGTGGCCATTTTCATTACGAACATCCTTACATATTAGTATCATTTTTTTTTTGTCAGCCTCACCTGATGTGGACACACTTTGTAGATTTTTCCTCCTGTTAGGAATGCTGGAGGCTGACTGATTTGTGTCCCATTCTGTACAAAATCATAAAGAGCCAGAAGAGAAAGACAAAGCTGCTCCTAAGAAACAGAGGGAAAAAAGACAGCTGAATTTTTCTAACAGTCTTAGCTTACAAATAGCCAGCAGCATGCAGAGTCAAGGAGGATAGAGACAAAATGTGGCACAATTGCAGGTCATCTAACAGAGATGATTAAGCAGTGTCCCACAGGCTTTATTTTGCTTCAGAATGCCACAAAAATGGGCAGCTTTATGGTGAAATGCACTTCATCATTATTAATCATTTGTGAAATTAAAATAATTTAATTTTACAGATTTAATAAATATAGAAAGAACCCGTGACGGCACAGTGCTTAGAATGTAGTATTGCATTGACTTTGCCCACAGCCTGGAGTTTGATCCTGATGGGTCTCAAGGTTGAGTCAACCTTCCAGTCTTCCAAGGGTGGTTAAAATGAGGACCCAGATTGTTGGGGGCAATATGCTGACATTGTAAACTGCTCAGAGAGGGCTGTAAAGCACTGTAAAGCAGTATATAAGTGCTATTGCTGTTATTATAGAAAGAGGGACATTACATTATTTAGGCACGGGACACAAGTAGTGCTTTCTTCAAAAGCTCCATGGCTTAGGGCCAGGATATTTGCGAGACCGCCTGCTGTTACCGATAACCTCCCACCGGCCAATACGCTCTCACAGAGAGGGCCTCCTCAGGGTGCCGTAGGTCAGGCAATGTCGGCTGGCGGCCCCCAGGGGGAGAGCCTTCTCTGTGGGGGCACCCGCCCTGTGGAATGAGCTGCCTCCTGGAATACGATTGATCCCGGACCTCCGGATCTTCCGTAAAGCCCTGAAGACGTTTTTATTCCACCAAGCTGGCCTAGCCTAAATGGTTTTTAATTGGGATTTTAAATTTTATGGATTTGGGGGTTTTAAGTTGGGAAGCTAAGGATTTAATTCTTTTTAATTATCTTAACTTTTGTATTTTTATGTTTTTTAATTTTGGCTGTTCACCGCCCTGAGTCCCCTCTGGGAGAAGGGCGGTATACAAATTAAATAAATAAATAAATAAATAAATAAATAAATAAATAAATAAATAAATAATAGCTAGCTAGCTAGCTAGCTAGCTAGCAGCATGACTCTATGCTTGAAGAACATTGTGATTACCTTGGAGTCTCCATCCTCCCAAGGAATGCTGCACTGTGTCAAGAAATTCTGCAGTTCTTCCTCACTGTAGGAACCAATCTGTTCCACTTTACAAATTTCATCCTGAATCAGCCTCACTAGAGCACTTGCATTACCTGAAAAAGCAAGATACAATTCTGAGTAATTGCACTTACCCAGATCAGCATCATCTCCCCAAGGGGAGGTCACAGCCTTAATCCCATGTCTGAAGGCCATATCTATGTCATGTTCATCAATCAGAATTCACAGAAATAAAACCGTGTCTAATATAAACACTGGAAGTGCTATTATGAGCATGAAAGCGTTGCTTTAAAAGCTGTACCTACACCGATATTCCACAGGAAAAAAGTAACCATTATATATTTATCCCTATGCAGCCCAATACATGCATATCTGGGGCTAGTGTGCAATCTAAGATGGCACACTCCTTTACAGCAAAGCATACTGAGTTTTTAATCTTAGTACCACTTTGGATACCATCAAAACTACTGCTTAAAAAGGTAAACAAGACAGGAATTTTGATTGCCACCTGGGATTACATGCGATTCAAGATTCTTCTCCCTTTCTGTGTTGACTACTATGGTGCTCCTCATTAGTGGTGGAAAGAAGGGAGCTATGATGGAGGCATCAAACTTTGTGATAGGTATACTGGAGGGAAACGCCACTTGCTCTATGACTTCTGTCTCCATGGTTGACCAAAAATCTTCGACATTTACCTCACTAGATGTCAAGAACTCTGGCCAGGTAAACTAGCATTGAAAAAAAAGGAGGAAAGAAAAGTATCAATGTTTAATTTTTATTGTACATATTATTTTAATCTTTCTCAAGAAACTGTTATAGCTTTATGTTCTTGTTTCTTTCATTGTTGCATTGCTTTTTATTCAAAAGGTAGTGTTAACATAAAACCAACTCATGAATTTTGCTGAACTAAAAGCCCACCTTTGTAGATTCTATAGTAGAAGGATGAAGGTGTTTGAACAAAATATGCACATCAACATTAACAAACAAGTGCAGCTTTTAAAATAATGCATTCCTGGTCTACCTCAATGTTTTTCAGTGACAAAACACTTTCCACGTTCCTCTGAGCTATTTCAACTTTTGGTGCAATGCCACAGACACCGCAGATCATATCATTGTAGTCTCGGACAGTGAGGCACTCAAAGGCCCAGTATCCATTGCACAGCAGTTCCTCAAGCTGATTCACCTCTTCAGTGCTCAGGTTTCTCTCTGAGGAAGTGGGGGGCGGGGGGGAGAATAAATGAGAATAATTTCTATCAAGAAGGCTCATGCAAATCAACCCTATCTGTAATGACAAACCACCAATTTGGACTTTTGAACTTTTGCTTCAAATAGAGAATCGCAGACATTACTTTAATTATAACTTGCTCAGACTCAACACTGCTTACTCATCAGGTGAATTAGTACTGATTACTCACTCAGGTCAGGAACCAAGACTACAATGCTCTAACAATGATTTGAAAGCTATGCCTGAACCACAGGCAAGCCAGTACAATTCAGTAACTTTCATATGCCACACTTAGAACAAGCAAGGAAAAACTGCTTCAAGAAAGGAAGTTTTACATTTCAGTAATTCTCTATTCAAGATTCACAGATTATCCTAAGAAATAAGACTTCCATAGTAGTATATATTCTGTTTTTACTGGCCACAAACAAATTATAAACTGCCACTCTTTGCACCCAGCAGTCACAGTATGAAGGTATTCCGTCTTAAATTACATCATCACCAACCATCTGTCTTAAATACTGACTTTCTCACTTGGTTAAATAATATTTTTTTGCAATCTCTCCATTCTCCCATTCAACCAAAGATTCACATCAGCTTGTTTTAAGGCTTGTTCCTTGTTTCTGAAGGCTGAAATATTAAATGGCAGTTATATCACAACCTCTGGGTAACTTTTTAAACGATTCTTTTCTCAAAATCATCAAATAACCAGCATTTTGGACAGATTTGGTTGGAAAAGCTATCTATATTAAACTTCACTTTGAGCAAAATTAATGTATTACAAAGTAATGTGTGAAAGCTGTAGCAAAGGCAGAAAAAAGTTGTAATATGAATACCTGTGTGTTCCTGCACAGTTTCCAAAATCTTGCTAATTGTCACTTTAGGATCCTCGCCAAGTTTTATATGGTTTCTTATTGTAAACAGAAGGTCTAGGCTCACTAAAAGCTTATTACCAATATTAAACAAACCTATAATTTAAAAACAGAACAGTTATTATTATGGATTTGAAAAAGCTACACAGACCATAAAATAACCTGATCTCAACTCCAAGTTAATAAATTAAAATGGCACAACCCAGCTTCACCAGGGAAATAAAGGAAGAAAATGGACACCCTAAATGTATTCTGCCCTTCGAAGCTTCCAATTTTATAAAAGCCTCAATGCTTTTAACTCACCAGTGTAGATATCACTGAAGCTGTGAAGGGCCAAGCACTGCACATTCACACACACCTTGAGCTGGGCGGTGACGACTTGCAGCCGATTAGCTGTTAACAACCAGCATTCCTGAGGGCCTGCAAGAGAGCTATGGAAATGGAAGAGAAAAATGCATATTGACCCATGAAATGCATGGAAGAGGGGTCTTTCTATAAAGCTGACTTTGTATAAAATATGCAAAAGTATGAAGGCTATTGCTTAACGCCTTATAAGCCGCCCTGAGTCTCCAGAGAAGGGCGACATATAAATCAAAATAAAATAAAAATAAAAAAATGCTTAACTATGTAGAAGTAAAATCAAAGCATTTTCGAAGTAGCTATCTTACTGATCAGGCAGGCAAGACTATGTACTGTTGGAACACATCTTGATTCCTATATGTATGTAATTTTGTGGGAATGCTGTAGAACTAGGCCTTTTTTTTTCATCCCCTAATGTTAACAACCTTGGAATTTCCAGGGAGTCTACCACCACCACCCATTCAAACAATAACCATGGCCAATCCTGCAGAGTTTCTGGTATCAACCAAGCATCTTTAGATACAGCTGCCTACTAAGTCTCATCTAAACACAGTTAAATAACCATCTATCTCCTGACAATCTAAAGTGGAAATGGTTGATTCAAGGTACAAGGGAAGTGATGGCGAACCTTGTCGCACAGAAACATTGTGTGCGCGCTCGTCGGGGCTGCGCTCTGGAAGAGCCAAACTTCCAGGTTCTAGCATGCATGCACGCCTGGCACATGCACAGGCCAGTTTTCGGCACTGCCGCGTGTGCGAAGGGATCGTGCTCCAGAAAAGCCAAACTTCCAGGTTCTAACGCCCATGCACGCCCAACAATCAGTTTTCGGCACTGCCGTGCATGCGAAGAACAGCTGATCATCACGCGCGCATGCACACTAGAAGACAAACAGGTAAGGTTAGATGTGCCAGGCGACATGGCTTCATGTGCCATAGGTTCGCCATCACAGACCTAGGTCCTCAGATTAATATTATTTATCTGAAAGAAGGTTAGAGTTAAAACACAAGAATTCCAGGAAGAGCTCTACTTTCAAATAAGACACCCATACATAGTTGTCTTGAGGACCACACAGCTCTTATCTGTTTCTTCATACTTTTTAAACATTTAAGGGTGGAAGTTTGCCTCTTTTGCTCCCTATTTTGATCACCGTCAGCCTTTTGATCAGCTTGGGGGAAAAAACCAACCACCTCATCCCGCTAATGCAGTTGAAGAGGGAAATTGCAAAATAGCAGACATAATTAGATACTAAAATTATCTTCTATTCCTTTCTGAAGAAAAGTGAGGTGTACCTCATTGACATATAATCTGTTCAGATTATATTTCCTGTATTGTGGTTGTATGGCTCTTAAAAGCTTTCTGAATCTCTGTTAACAAAATTAGACTACCCAGGTAATTTTCTCAAGCTACAGGATAAAAAAGATTTAATCAGGTTCTGGGATGAAGACACGGGGAAAAGAGCAAATAAACATAATAGCCTATTCTTGACAGGTATGGACAAGTAGTTCTTTTGACAATTTCATTTCATTTCATTTCAGTCATTAATGTGACAAAAATACAAATGCAACAGCAACATCTTTTCTGAGTTTCATTGCGGAGAATTTTCAAAAGGAAATGTACCATGGTAAGATTCAGAAAAGTGGCAATAACTGTAATTTCGCTTACTTTGGCCCTCCTTTGAATAAAGGGCTGTTGCAGAGAAGGCATTGGGAAGAAGGAAACTCATAATAGTTTGACCAGGAAGTCTGCTCAATGGTAACCGTTTCTTCGTTCATGTTAGACAGGATAAGTCGTGAGCTATTGAGTTCATGAATCAGTGCAAAAACATCTGAGAGTTCAGATTCATTCTCAGGGATCTGAATTACTTTGCGTAGAAGTTGCAGAGTGGATTGACGCTGGATCTCTTTTTGAGACTGAATTAGAGGCTCATTGGTATTCAGTACATGTGCAGGGCTAGAAGTGACTTCCTACAAAAAAAAACAACATTATCTTGATTATCTGTCAAGCCACCTGTTGATAATTATCTTACTGTTGGCAGGGTAATTTCTGCCATCTTGCTGATGTTTAGAGAAAACCGCTAATGCATACAAAATACAGTCAAGCCACTGGCAGTGGTGCAAAAGATGATACTGGAATAACAAAAACCATTGATCATAATTAAATTTTATTTTCTTTAGTTGGAAGTGTTAGTGAACTAAAGCTCAGGCTGTATGCTTTATAAAGAGAGGGAGGTAATTATTGCACTATACTGTAGCTATATCAATTTCCTTCCCCTTCAAGGAAATGTTGTGGTCCACCAGCAGCCTGCGGAGCTGGCAGAGAAGTCAGACAGTGAGGACGCTGGGGAGGACAATGGGTCAGTCCTGAAGTCAGGGGAAGGCCCAGAGGGCTCTGCGTCAGAGGCAGAAATGGGGCCAGGGCCATCTGGGAGCGATGCGCGGACTCCAGAGCCTCCAGAGGCGGACAGCAGAGAGGCAGAAGAACAGAAGGAGCCTGTTCCTAGTGCATGCATGCGAAGAGCTGCCAGAAGGCAAGAGCAGCTAAAGCAAAAAGGACGACTTGGGAGTAAGGCCAGGAAATGATTGGCCCCTCCCATAAGCCTTAAAAGAGCAGCAAAGGCTCTTGGGCTCTTTGTAGGAAAACAACGTTGCTACATTTGTTTCTTGTCGGAGTCTGGTTTCTGAACTTCGTGGGGCTTTGCCAAGAAAAGCCTTTGGCAGGGTGCCAAAGAAGACAAAGGTTTGTGATAAGGCCGAAGGACTTTTTCTGAAGGACTTGTTTTGGAATTAATTTGGACTAAGCTGAGAATGAAGTAATAAAATATGTTTGTTTAGGACTGATTGTGTCTGGTAATAACTACTTGGGCCTAGGTCAATACAGAAAAACTAGTTAAAAAGTAAATTAAGAAACATAAGAATTTAAATCCAGTTGCTAGAAAATCAGAAGTTCCTACAACCGCACTGCTACTGAATTCCCAATTCCTGTTAGCCCAAGACTTCACAAACTGAACTGTTTCAGTAGACTGTCTGAAAACATTCAGTATTAGACAATTTTGGCAATGATCTGTATTTGTCACAGATTTCTGAACTTATGTACTGAAAATTCAAAATGAGTCACTGGAAACATTTGAATAAAAGAGGTATCAGGTAGAAAAAGTTCAAAGATGAGATAGCTCACGTACAAGTCTAAATTCTAAATACAGGTAGTCCTCAACTCACAACAGTTCATTTAGTGACTGTTCAAAGTTACAACAGCACTGAAAAATGTGACTTATGATTGTTTTTCACACTTATGACAATTGCAGTATCCCCCTGCAATGTCATGTGGTCCCCCTTTGGTCACATGATCAAAATCCAGATGCTTGGCAACTGACTCATATTTATGACGGTCACAGTGTCCCATAGTCGTGTGATCACCTTTTGCGACCTTCTGACAAGCAAAGTCAATGGAGAAGCAAGATTCTCTTAACAACTGTGTTACTAATATAACAATCGCAGTGATTAACAACTGTGTCAAGAAATGTCGTAAAATGGGGCAAAACTCACTTAACAAATGTCTCGCTTAGCAACAGAAATGTTGGGCTCAATTGTGGTCCTAAGTCGAGGACTACCTGTACATGGTCACCTTTCACTGTTCACAATGATTTCTATTACAATAAACTGCAAATTTCCATTCAATTTGTGAGGCAGAAACATCTCCATTAAATTAATAACTTCTCAGCATTATCGGTCTGATTCTTTCTATCAATTATTATTTTAAAAGGATAGAATTCCAAACCAACAAAACTGGCATAACATAAGTCACATGGGCACAATTAGTCTGAGAAATGCATTACATATTTCTAGCCATAAACTATATGCCATCAAAGAAGATATCATTAAAAATGAAGAGGAAAAAAGAAGGGGTTGTTTCAGGACAGTAACATTAGATCAACTTGCATTGCTTAGTTTCACACTCTGCATTCCTATCTTTACAGCTGCAATTTGGCACTAAATTACAATATCGTAGCTGGACTAAGGGAAGAAAGGCCATGATGTTGTCAGAAGAACTGTTAACTGAACAGGAATAGGAAAGAAATTTTTCCTCAGAAAATCAATGCAGACTCTCACATCTTGAAAATATGTTAAAGACCAGTCCTTTCCTGCTTGCAAATTAATGCATCCATGAGCTAATAATTCCAAGTGATCCAACTGACCAATGAAAAATTGGTCAACACAGGGGCTTTCGCTTTATATTCATGTTACATCTCTAAATGCAACAGAAGGTCAGAAGAAAATCCTGTTTCTTTGCCTCATCCTCTTCAGCACCAGTGAAAGGGGAAGACCAGCTCTTGCCTACAACAAAGTCAAACCTTGCGGGGAGGCAGAGATTTGCTTGTCTCTAGGCCTATCCTATACAGATTTATTCAGAAATAAGGTTTTATGGACTTCAAAATCACAGACTCAGTTGAAGGAAGCTTAAAGTAACCGTAACTCACCACAGATTTTGCTGCTTTCTCAGTTCTGTCTTTGGCAAGGTTGTAGCCACAACGGGGACAGACTCTTGGCTTGTGCCGATTAGTATATACATAAGTGCAGGAAGGATTCTTGCATTTCCCTCTACCACGTAAGGTTGCCAATCCCAAATCCTACATAGAAAGCTCAAATGTTTATCCACTCTTATTTTAACTGTACTACATTTTCCAGAATATCTTTTCAAATACCAGCGATACAAAACTATGGAATTGGTCACTATGCTGTCAATCAGGGAAAACTATTCATCCGAAACCTAGTTAACTAGGAGGTGGTCATGCAAACAAATCTAAATTATTAATATTGGTATAAATATAGAGAAGTATTAAAATTTCACCAAAATACTAAGAAAAAAAACATTATTTATGGATTAATATCAAGTCAGATGACAATTTCCATTTCACTGCATTATTATGAGACACAGGCAGGTAAGAAAAACACATCAAAGTGGTTTTCTTTGTAAGAGGACTAGTGAATAGTGGACTAGATTGTTACACTTCCTTTTTTTCTTGCTTTACACTTTCGATTTCTTTGGTTTCTCTTTCTTGGTAGCCAGTTTGGTAGGCTGGCTAGGTCGCTCAACAGTGAGACGCTGGTGAAGCGGGCATAGCAGCTCCTGCATTTTCTGCATCGCATGAGGAAAGTACATCTTCCTTCCCCTGCCCTTACCACTTTCTACAGAGGGACGATCAAGAGCATCCTGTTGTATTGCATTACTGTCAGGTTTGGAAGCATTACTGCTTCAGACAGGAAAGCGGTTCAGAGAGTGGCGAGGATGGCAGAAAATATTATTTGGCAGTTCACGCCCTTCTATCCAGGACACAGCACATAAGCGATGCTTGTCCAGGGTCCGCAGTATTGTCAGGGACACTACACCTCCTCTTTACGACTTGGTTTCCTTGTTACCTTCTGGGAGGAGACTTCATGGTATCCTAAGCAGAACGTCCAGATTCACAGTTTTGTTCCATACGGTATCAGCCTTGTGAACTTTCAAGCTTCCTCTTTCAAATATGTATTCAAGATGGACAGTGATTAACATTTATATGTATTTATATGTATGTATCTGTGTGTCTTTCTATGTATGTATATAGCGTGTGTCTGTGCATGTGCGTGTGTGTATGTATATATGTGTATACTTTTGAGAGAAGCAAAAGTTTCATTTTTAATGTGTGCCAGTGTGCCCACAGTAAAAAAAATGACAGTAAAGTTATCTCTCTCTTTCAGGCCTTTCCATAAATTAGCCTAAACAGGAAGAACCTGATGGGTATGTGTATAGTACATACCAACATCTAGGATGACAGCACACAGTCCCCGAGTTCATTTATTAGACAGCATTTAGGTACTGCACTTACAGATTTCCAATTATCAATTATTCTTACCAAGGTTACAGTGCAGCTATATTTATAAGAAGGGAATACATCTGGCTTGACCTCCACCACTTTGACCTGAGATGTTGAGCTGTTTGTGCTGCAGTGAAGCTTTAGACAGAGAACAAGAAGGCAAGACAGAAACATGAAGTGAGGTGTACTGTGAAGTTTTCTGACAGAAAAACACATCAGCATAGTCAAAGTTCACAATTTTTTATGTTACATTACTTGCTCCACTCAAAACTGCTAAATCCCAAGAAGTGAGGGGTTTCACCGAACTAGGTCAAGATTCCATGAAGCATGGAGAAATCAATTCAGCCCTCCCCCATTTGGTACTGTAGAGAAATACCTACAGTATAAACTCTCTGAACTGGTTCTAATTGCTTCCCATTAGAAGACTATATTCAAACTAATTAACTAGTAAACTGAAGAACAGAAAAGCAAGCATTTTGGCAAAATCTAAAATTACCTTCTGATCTTCAGCAGTGGCTGCTTGAACAGGATTCTGACCCAGCTGCTTCAGAGTATTTGGCTTTAATCCTGAGATTCTTATTGGGGAATTTTCTTCTTGGAAAAACAGGTAAATGGACATTTTAACATCAGTAAGCAACGTACTGAATTATGTCAAGTTTTACAATAAGTGCTCCAGGAAAGATGGAATTTGGCAAGTCATCTCTAAATCTCATTTGATTTTCTGCTCTCTTCAACACCAAATCAAAACTTTTTTTGGTTGTTCAGGCATTTAGGCACAAATTTTGAACTTTAAATTAATTAATGTTTTTATGTAACTCGGCTGTAATTTTTTAAAAAAATTTATGATGGTTTCATTTTGTTACCTTGATTTTTGTAATTTCAGATGCACTATTCATTAGCTCTAGTGATGAAGGATTTTAAAAATAACTTTCTGAGTCTAAATCTAAATTACATCTAAGCTTTACCCATCAAATATAATGAATCACAGCCTACAATTCAGAAACTGTAGCATAAATTGGACTTATTTTTTACCACTGTTTCTAAATGACTGTCCGCAAGAGATCTGTTCTTGGTTAGTTTCTCTTGCCAATCTAACAGGAGCGGGCAAAATGGCTCTCATGGGTCTCGCAGCAGCCAGCAAGGAAGGCTTGGGTTTTGCTTTGCTCTTCTGCTCCAGACCCTTAGGTACAACACCAACTGCATCACCGCTGAAAAGGAAAGAAACGTAATTAAGAATCTCACAGGAAATTCCTGTCATAACAGTCACAATTTACTTAAAGGGCAAAGTTGCTTGACTCTTAATCTACTTAGGAGTCACAGGAAAAATTTTTTTAAAAAAAATAGCTAGCTTTAACTCATGGGTATAGATTCAGAACCAGTGATGGGATTCAAATAATTTAACAACCGGTTCTCTGCCCTAATGACTGGCTAGATGGGTGTGGCCATGGTGGGCGTGGCCAGGGGTGTGACAGCCTCCTGCACCCTCCTGGGAGTGAAAATGGGCCATGGAGGGGGTGCTGCACCCCCGCACCCCATTTTGGGCCTAAGATGCCTCTGTGAAGCCGTCTGGGCACAAAACTGGGTCACGGGGGGGTGCGCCACATCCCCCTCGTGCCCCATTTTGAGCCTAGGAGGCCTCCTTGCACTTACCTGGGAGCCAAAATGGGGCATGTGGGGACTCCTAGAAGGGGCAGGGCAGGAAGGGGCGGAGCCAGCCATCAATTTAACTACTGGTTTGCCCGAACCGGCCCAAGCCGGCTGAATCCCACCACTGTTCAGAATTAAAATTTTATCTGAAAAGGTTGGAAAAACAAAAGACCTTGGAGAACACTGAATAAAACATTGGTTTATTTTAATCTAAATTATACATTGCACTCTAACACCATGTTAACCTGTACCCCATTTTTGGTCCACATGAATTTGACTTACCCTGTTGTATTTTTCACAGTAGAAGTTGGGTGTGAAATAGGACTGGGAACATTTGCTGTCTCAGCAGACGGCTCATTTTCTCTCTCCTTCTGTTCTAACGATGGCTCTATCTGTGCAAGGCTCTCTTGAAGCTGAATAATGGTAGTGGCACCTCCTTGCTCTTCTGACTGTACATTGTTTGCAAGAATATGAGCCTCAGAGATTATCACTTCTTCCCATTCAGTCTCCTGCATTTGCCCCTCAACAGGGGATGCATTGAGAAGCTGGGTAACTGCTTCTGAACTTTCTAGCACACATTTAGCAGGATTGTCTTGAACCAATGCCTGTCCAAAGGTTAATGGTAGTTGATTCTTTTTCAGGCCCAAGGTTTTTATTGGTAGCCCAGAACCTGGTTCAGATTTGCCTTTTAGAGGTTTCTCCTGCAAAACAAAAACAAAAAACTCTCCAAGTTAGTTCTGGAGTTGAAATTCACACATCTTAAAGTTGCCAAAGATGAGAAAAACTGGGCCACATCAACAATAGTGCAATGAAAACATCAAACTCAGAACTCTTCAGAATTCTTAACATTATGACAAATTAAAACAATTCACTCTTCACAATTTTAATCAAGAAGTTAGAGAAATAAGAAACAAGCAGATCTAATCATGCTTTTTAAACTTCTCTAACATCTCAATTTAGCATTAAATATGTAATATATGAAGCTGCTACAGATACTGTACATGGCACCCTGTGAAAAATTAACTATCGTCTGAAAAAAAGGCAGAACTCTTTTAAATTTTAAGAATCAATGACAATTATATTTTGAAACAGGATTTTCTCTATTGTTATGACTTTGATTTTAATTTGTATTAAGTAATTGTAATCATTTTGTAAATCATTAGAGTGAAATACAAAACTTTGAATAAAAAAATCAAATCCATCTTCATAACCCATTTAAATACCCAAACAATAAGCTGTATTTTTAAAATAAACCTAGAATTTCAAAATAATAATTTATTTCATAATTAAATTTAGTTCAGTTAAGGTAGAAGACATCCTAAAGCATTTTTCCCTTAGAAATTAGCTGTAGTAGCAAATTAATTTTCAATGCTACTTTTATATGCTATATTTATGTAATGTATATTGTATATTTAAAAAACATTACTTGTACAAATAGTAATTTTGTAACACATAAACATCTTACAGACCCAACCCAAAACAAACAAAAGTCCCTCAATGCAATGTCATATTTTTAAAATTAATTTCACCATACCTTAGGGATCCATTTCCCTCCCAGAAAGTTTCCACACATGGGGCATTTTGGTGGCTTATGTCTGGTAACGTAAGTAAAGGTGCAGCCAGGATTGGTGCAATTTCCGTGCCCCCTACGAGTGTAAGTAGTTGTCTAAAGTGAAAGGATATAGATTACTTTACAAAACTGAACGGCATAATAAGGCACAACAAGAAATTTTGCTCCAATAGAACAGAATATATGTAGCTTTGTTTCTACCTCAAATGTCATTATGAGTTATTGCTCAAGACAAATATTATATGATCTAGGATAATCTCATATTTAAGTATTGTATTGCTCCTTGTATATAGCAGGAATTAGAATTTTATTCAAGATTTGAGAGCAGAATAAACAAATACTTGAGACAGCTGCTTTTATTACATCTTATTAATTATACTTGTATTATGCTGACTGGGTTTCATTATCTATATTTTATTTCCAGTTGTATTATAATGTCTCATTATGTTTTCAAAAGGTTGTATAATTTTAACAATCTAAAATTATCTAAATCTAAAATCTAAAATCAGAGGTATTATTGGAATTTTATTTTTTATAAACACAAATCAGGAATATTTAACTCAAAATATTGAGTCAGCAACTGCAATGTAAATTGAAATTATTTTATTCATGAGAAAGGGAGATAGTATACTTGCTCTGCATGTAAAGCAGTCAAATGCAAAGACATGATTGTTGTTGAGCACCAAGGGGAAAAAGAGGTTACATTGCATTAGCTATGCAAATCACATTTATTATGGAGGGCGACGGGTTTCTATTTAATATCTGAATACTCAAATTGAGTAACAACTTTTTCTTCCCTTTCTTTTTAAAGTTTGCATGACTGGTATTAATTGGGACAAATCTTGGATCAGAAAGAAACTCTTATTGTCTATTTTGATTTGTTATCATATAGGCTTCTTTTTTAATTACTGTGATTTTGTTTCATTTTCATATTGGTGTAAAGTATCAGAATGATATAAGATCACCTTTATATGTACTACTACAATAAGTGTTATTTAAAGAATCTTACTCAAATTAAGCTAGTTTGTAATTTTTTCTATTTCTTTTTTCTTATATTTTTAAATGTTAAAATAAAAAAGAATTTTAGTTGATCATAAATCATTTTAATTTTTTTCTAGATATGTCTAGATATGTCTTTCAAGTTGATTCTGGTGATTCAATAAAATGTTTTGTATTTATAGTGCATTAACTCTTTCTTAAAAAGTAAACTCATGTTATTCGATAATTTACAGTAACTGTTAACAAATCTAGATCTTATCTGGTTCCAAAAAGTAGCCTTGCTTTAAAGTCAAAGTTGCAATGATGAATGATCCAGATAAAAATGATGGAGAACCACTTCTATCCTACCCATCACTGCCAAAAATATTAGCCAATACTACTAGAGAGCAGGAAGGATCTAGGAACAAACAGCAAAGAAAAGTAAAACATTTCTGAGGAAATTTGACTGCATCCTTTGCAGATTTGATACATTGCTTCTTTCATGAGGAAAGCATATGTTTACTTTTTCCTGCCAAGATTCTACATTAACCAAAGTAAATTCTTTACAAATAAAGCACTTAGAAATATAATAAGATTAGGCAAATATATGGACTTATTTTATGATCTCACCATAGTCTTTTACTGATTTATGAATTGGAAATAATCCTAAATGGCATTTGAGATAGGGGAAAAAGCACTCACCATTTAAAAGATTGGATGACAACTGACTACAGCTAAGGAAGGAAAGCTAGCTTTATCAGGAGCCTGAGATGCTTCATATGGAATATAAAATCACCTTGCTTCCAGATGACAAAATGATACTAGCCTGACTCTTTAGTAGCAAAATCAGTAAAAGTCATGGATAATTTTGCAGTCCTTTTGGAGTATAACATTAACTATTGTAAATCAGAAATTATGCTTTTGGAGACTATCAAGATATTAGTGTCACTTTTTCTTGGCAGTTGATTTTACCTGGCTGCAATAACTTACTTGGATTGGAAGTAACTAGACAGATGCTTCAAATGATCAAATTGAATTTAAGCATCAGAAATATCAACAACATGGATTGTGAACTACAGAACCATCAAAATAAACATCTGAAGTAAAATAATTTAAGAGTGTATCATATGACATTCCTCTCTATAGTCGTAAATGTTCATTTTTATTTTATTTTAGAATCTAATTTTCAATAGAGATATATGATATAATTAGAACTATGGTTCTGAAGATTTATGTATCAAAGACCAAGGCTATTGTATTTCATAGGGAGAATGGAGTGAAGGATTGCAAGTTACACACAAATGGTGCAACACTAAACCTAACAAATGCAGGCTAGGGTAGCCAAGACATTCAATCCGCAGTCCCAAACCATTTTCATTCTATTGCCCATTCACGATCTCATGCACATAACTAATGGGAAATAATTAAATATAATTATTATATTCAGGATTAAAATTTCCATTCTTTTTTCCTGCTGGAGTTCATGGGACCAAACTATACCTGGTCATACCTGGACCAAACTATATTGCCTACCCCTTCATTAGCACATACAACGCATTTAAAATGCTTTTTCATTTTATTTGTGAATGCTTATTCCTAATAAGAGTAGAAATGGAATTCTTGTTTATTGGTTGAACTATATCTCTCCTCGGAAACCTTTAAAACATAAAACAAGCTGTCCATTTAAACTGTTTAAAGATAAGGGCTTTTAATATAAAGTGGGATATAGCACCAGAGGATACAGTCCACCTGATAATCTGGTCTGTCAGCTCCTCAGGGAGGAGAAAAACAATCCAGGAGGCAGTCTTGCTTAATCTATATTAAACATTCAGGGAATGCATATTTCAATATAAATTCAAATGCACTGTTCTTTGTAAAATGATGAAAGTAAATGTTTGGTTTCAGAACTTATATATATGGGAAGTTTGAGACCACAGAAAAATGCTTCAAATTAAAATTGAGTTCAATTTATCCTAGACATATTCAATGATCTATTGATACATTAAGATTCAGTTACTGAATAATACATAGTTCCAAGACACCTGGTGTCAGCATTTCTTTTACTGACCAGTTTGATTGATGCTGGATTTTCCAAAACAGAATGGGCTGTAAGAGGCATCATAATGAACTGTGCAGTGGGGGTTGCAGAATTACTTTCTTGTCTATCCTAGAAATAAAAGATAGAGGTAATGAAACTGCTTGTTTTCTACATTGTAGTCGATTTTAAAATTCTGAGGACACTTTGTAGCAAAACAGCTCACAACAAGCAGTTCATTAAGATCTCAAATGCAATTCTTTCAAGGGAGCACTTTACTTACTCTCCTAGTCACCACTGTTACCACAGAAACGCCATGCGAAGCCTGTGGCTCTGCCACAGTCACACTCCCATTTGGTGCCTCTGAGGTGTTAACCAAAGTTTCTTCAATAACCACACTGGTTGCTTGGCAGGGATACCCATCTCCTGCTTCTAAAGGGGCCTCCTCATCCAGGAAGATATCGCCAGACACTTTATGTGCAGCAGGTCTGACATAACGAGACAAGATCTCTGATGCAACAACTTCTTCTATTGTATCTGCCTGAACAAATGAGGTTGAATCTTCAGATACCCCTTCAATGGCAATGCACTGCTCAGAAATGCCAATTTGGCTGGAGTCCACTGAAAGTATGTTCTGCACAGTACTATGGGAAACACTTGTGACATTAGTAGCAGCTGTTTGTCCTTCCAGTGCTGTTTGGCCCTGGGTCACATGAAGTTCCACGTGTGGCTTATTCTTCTCATCCTGCAGGCTTCCTTTAGGAATAATTATGTAATCAGAACGAGGGAGGATTTTACGAAAACCTGGAATATCTGGAACTACAGCAGTCAGGGAAGACAACTTTGAGTTCTATGAAAAAAGTTAAGACAGAATATGGAGTCATCAGCTTAGCTGTACTTCAGTGGTTTCTTTGCCAGCTTTCTAATGCAAAAAAAAAAAAAAATCCTATTCTAAGCAAAATTTTCTCATTCTCTCACCTTCTCTAATTTTAACAACATTTTTCTGGCCTTCTGTAAGGAAGGCCAGATAAATATATATAAATATAAACATTGTGATTGGCACCTTTTATCTTTTTAATATTTTATTGTTTTTATTGTAATTTGTGAGCTACCCAATGATGTCGAGAGTCAGGCAGCATACATGTTTAATATATTATGTTTACTGTTATTAACAATTTAAACCATGAAACTGATGAAATTCCTGAGATATATTAGTCATCTCACACATAGTACTCTTCCAGCATTAGTTTTCCTATCTGGTGAAGCTTCCTATAGAGAACACATATTTGCCAAAATCAATCTTCAATAAATACTGAATTCAAAATATAAAATAGTGTAATGAGTTTACTGTTTGCTATTAATTCGCTCTTTGACATTGCAATCAATAATGAAGAATACTAGTATCCAATATTGCAGATGTTTAGATTCCTATGAACTTGGAATTTTCCATACAGAAACATCCTACGACTACAAATCTATAATAGAAATTCATGGAAACATAATTATCCTCCTGAGTACCTCTAAGAACAGCATTCTATTTGTTTTTGAGATTCAAATACATACAGCACATAAAATATGCATGTACACACACACATGCACACAAAAGACCTGCAGACTTACAAGCATATTTATAAACAAATTAATTACCGGGTCTAGACCTTCTTTTTCTAACTTAGCCTTCTCCAAATAATAACTTTTCTCAGCTACACTAAGCAGCCTCCAACTCTCACTGATCTTCTTGTTAATTGCAGACTGAGGAAGGTGTGGGAGCTCCTGCTGAACTTTCAGGTATATATCATAATAATACAGAAGATATGCAGATCTGAAAAACAAGCAGAATACTTTTCTAGTTTCCTCTCAAATTATAATGCAAGCAAATTATCCATCTACTCCTGGTATGCATTTTCATATGAATTTTCAATAAACAATGATAAAAACTTTTTAACAGAATTATACAAAGACTAGGACTACAAGCTTTGTTCAATTAACATCCCAAAACTATGTGTGCAAGCAAATTCTAAAGAACCATATTCCCTTGCAAGACCTATTGATCTCAGAAAGTCTTATTTTCAACTTACAGATGTACCCAAAAGTATGGGTACATCTTCTTCCCTTCCCCCCCAAAAAAATTACAATATGGCATGAAATAAATTGAAACAGACACAAGTAAATGGTATGCACCAATGTTTCGTCCATGGTCCATCGAACAGACACTTTGCTTTTAATATATTCTTGTAAACAATAAAACAAATGATAATGGCTTGTTTTGCTATCTAGGATGAAAAGCACAGGAGGGGGACTCTTTTCAGGATACTGTTGAGAGCAATAAGAATGAGAAACTCTTAAGCCGAATTTCTTGAAAAAGAATGGTGATTTTTAAAACAGCCACATCATCCAAATTCTTCTTGAGAAGAATCTTGATGAGTTCTTGAATACAGACAAAAATTGACATGAAAAAAGTTTCTAGAGCATTCTTGAAGCATTACTGCTTCAGACGGGAAGGCGGTGCAGAGAGTGGTGAGGATGGCAGAAAAGATTATTGGCAGTTCACTTCCTTCTATCCAGGACATGACATATAAGCGACACTTGAGCAGTGATTGTCTGGGTGGGACGCTACATATACTGTTCATGATCTGTTTTCCTTGTTACCTTCTGGGAGGAGGCTTCGTGGTATCCGAAGCAGAACCTCTAGATTCAGTCAGTTTTGTTGCATATAGCATCAAGCTTGTGAATTATCAAATTTCCTCTTTCCACTATGTATTCAAAATGGACAGTGATTAATACATATGTGTATTAATGTGTGTGTATGTGTGTGTGTGTGTGTGTGTGTGTGTGTGTGTGTGTGTGTGTATAGCATGTATATGTGTGTATTCTGTATATGTTTGGGTAGATAAATACTTTCTCTTGAGAGCAGGTAACAGGACTTCATTTTTAATGTGGACCAGTGTGCTCACAAAAATGACACTAAAAGTTATCTTAACTTAGGTATCTCTCATTCTTTAAGAAAATGGTCAGTTGGCCTAAATTCTGTTGTTGTTATTATTATTAACTATGTCTTTAATCTTGCCTTTGTAAATGAGCAATTATTTTGAAACACCAAATTTTAGAGCACCTTTAGACAATTGCATGCAAGTCAGGTCCATAGAGAATGTGCTTTTGTAATATAGCAGTCCAAGAATAGTCCATTATTTTGCTATAGAGCCAACCCTGTCATTTGACAAAGTGTAGTGGCTGCTTCAGACAGTTGATCTGGGGAATCATAAAAGCACAGAAGAGTTTTAGATGTTTAATGTATTATTACTGCAGTTTTGCTAAAGAGGTAATAGGATTTATTTCTCATATGTATACCTTGATCTGCTTCAACTCAAGTAACAAACAGATGCTATTCCATTAATGTGTCTGTCATTACTGCAGATGCAGGCAATCTGATGGCTTCCAGATGCTTTGCAGAAGTTTTTCCCACTCTTGACAATGACCATGCTCTGTGAGCTAATTTGAATCTATTCAGTGCCCAAGTGGAAACTCTGTGAGAACCCCATATACAGGTATTTCTCACAATTGAGAAATCACAATTGTGATTTCAATCACAATTGAGCCCAAAATTTATGTTGATAAGTGAGAAATTTGTTAAGGGAGTTTTGCCCCATTTTATGACTTTTCTTGCCACATTTATTAAGTGAATCACTGCAGTTGTTAAATCAGTAAAATGGTTGTTAAGTGAATCTGGTTTCCCCATTGACTTTGCTTTTCTGAAAGTTGCAAAAGGAGATCACATGACCCCAGGACACTGCAACTGTCATAATCATAGACAGTCAATTAGGTATAGCAGTTAAAGGTACTGGGCAACCATGAATTCTAGTTCTGTCTTAAGCATGAAGCTAGCTGCGTACATTTAGGTCAGTCACTCACTCTCAGCCATAAGAGAAAGGCAATGGCAGAACAATTTCAAAACATATTGCCTAGAAATCTGCAAGGATTTGCTGGATGAGATGGGCAGCATATAAATCCAATAAATAAATAAAAATAAATTCAAAGGTACAAACACATATACATATCTTCATAAGAATAAAGATACATAAAGTATACATATATATTTCCATAATCATTTCTCTCAAAAAGTTACTTAAGAAGCAAAAACTATAAGCACAATTTTTACGTGGAATGCTAAAGCTATTAAGTAATTTAAAGCATGACTAAATTATTAATTTAAAAAACAAAACTCTTCAAAGAAACTCATTATTGCCAAGTAAGAGTATAAGACTACTCACTTCTCAGTTATGGAACTATAGCTCAACATTTTAACATTTTAAACAGGGTATCATTTATGAAATGTATTTGCCGCCTCTGGGTGTATCCAAAAACTCAATTATAATTTCACAACACTCTCCATTAATTCTGTAATAAACGCCATTAGCCACAGAGCAGGTTGATTTTTGCTGAGCATGCATGTGTGTGAAAGTATCATCATAGATTTTAAAGTATCTAAGACAAAATAAGGAATAGTAATTCCTAAACAACAATTGTTTAGGAATTACAACTGATTATTCATGTAGAAAAATCACTCACCTGGGTTTTTTAATTTTTTCCCCTTGATCTCCAGGACTTCTATATTTCTTCTTCTTTTTAGATGGCACTGGGGATGAATAAGTGTATGTGCTTTCTATCTCTTCCATGACTACAGTTACTTCACCGCCATCATATGGAGCATCCATTGCTAGACAGAAACTCTAGGAAGTTATATTCTCCAAATCATTATATGTCATATATCCCAAACAATGAAACTTTGACCTTTGGCAGAAAGATCCAGTACATTTTAAGCCCTACTAAGCAGGTATATACAAAAGTATGAAGGCTATTGCTTAACGCATTGTAAGCCGCCCTGAGTTTCCGGAGAAGGGCGGTATATAAATCGAACCAAACAAACAAACAAATAATAAATAAATGGAATAAAGGAATCGCGGTTTTTTGTTTTGTTTTGTTTTTTGTTTGTTTGTTTTGATAACTTGGGACAGGAGACAGAATTTACGTCCTGGAAACAGATGAGCTTTTATAGGACCCTGAAGCCTTTTGTTGTGCCTCAATACAGCTCCCCCCGTGACATCTTCGCCTTCTCCCCACAGCAGAACCTGGGAAGTGCTGACCAACCGACTCGCTCTCCTTCCTTCTCTGTTTAAGGGCAACTAAGGAACCCGAGGGAAAAAGAGCCCTAAGACTTTTATGGATGAGACACCCCGGGACTTACTTGAGAGCGCAGGTCATACTCTGGGAGAAAAGACCGCCTCTGCCCGAGCATGCCGAGGAGGAAGGCCAAGCCAGGCCACTCACTCACTCACTCACTCACACACGCCTCGCAAGGAAGCTGTAACGGCCGGCGAGGAGAAACAGCCGAAGACTTTACACCTTGCCGGGAATGGTCAGAATGATTCTTAAACAAGGCACTGCACCGGAAGCTTTACCTCGACAACTCCTTCCTGGTTTATAGGTCATCTGGTCTGTAATCGTTCGATGGATGGAGTCTAGACTGAGAAGGGATCGTGGAGTAAATCATAGAGTTACGAGGATCGACGGGGAGGCAAATAAAAGCCTACCTAGGAAGAAAATATGATAGAGTTCTATCTCATCTTCAGGGCGGGACGTGTGTTATTCGGCTGCAGAAAGAATTTTGTGCCTTTTTTTTTTTTAAATAATCGAATAAATGTATTTTGGCGTATGGTTTCGCTAATATTTCGGGAGGGGGGAGGCAGAAAAAAAAGAGGGGTCATAGAGAAATAAAAGGTAGGAAATGCAGAGAGTGGCATTTGTAAATTGAAGCTGTTGTTTGGAGACCCAGATGGTTCTGCATAGGCGAGCTGATAAGCTTCCTTTTGGGGTGGGGAGGGAATTGCGGTGCTATTCCTGCTCTGGTAGGAGGAAGATAAAATGCTTTTAGCTTGCAATAAGAAGATCCTGGTTTTGAACACCTGCTTTTACGTGGGCGTTTGTTGTACAGTTAATCCTTGATTTATGACCACACTCGAGCCCAAAATGTCTCTTGCTAAGTGAGTCAGTTGTTAAGTGAATTTTGCCACCCTTTGTGACCTTTCTTGCCACAGTTGTTAAGTGAATCACTGCAGTTAGTAACATGGTTGTTAAGTGAATCAGGTCTCCCCATTGACTTTGCTTGTCAGTAGGCCGCAGAAGGTGATCACATGACCTCAGGACACTGCAACCATCATCAGTATCAGTCAGTTGCCAAGCATCTGAATTTTCATCACCTAACTGTGGGGGATGCTGCAATGGTCTTTAAGTGTGAAAAACGGTCATAAGTTCACTTTTTCAGTGCCATTGTAACCAGTGCTGTGGAGTCGGAGTCGGAGGAAATTTTGGGTACCTGGAGTCGGAGTCGGAAGCACAAAAAACTGAGGAGTCGGAGTCGGAACATTTATCTCCCGACTCCACAGCCCTGAAACTGAATGGTCACTAAGTGAACTGTTGCAAGTCGAAGACTACCTATACTTTTATTTTACAGAAGCAAGATGATTAGTTACACAACAGATTAAACTACAAAGTAACCAATTACGTTTTGAGTTTAGGTATGAACCAAGCCACTGTGGTTAGTTTATTATTACTATTACATTTCCTTGCTTAGTCATTCATTTAAGAGCCGCAGTGGTGCAGTGGTTAGAGTGTAGTACCGCAGGCTATTTCTGCTGACTGCCAGCTGACTGCAATTTGGCAGATCGAATCTCACCAGGCTCAAGGTTGACTCAGCCTTGCATCCTTCCGAGGTGGGTAAAATGAGGGTCGAAATTGTTGGAGACAATATGCTGACTCTATAAACCGCTTAGAGAAGCAATTGTGAAGCGATATATAAGTCTAAGTGTTATTGCTAGTGACTGTTCAAAGTTACATTACAAAAACTGACTTAAAACATGGTCCTCACATGACTGTTGCAACATCCCTGCGTCCATGTGATCACAATTCAGATGCTTGACAACCATCGTGTATTTATGACATTTGCAGCATCCTTTGGTCACATGACTACCATTTGCAGCCTTCCCAGCCAGCTTCTGACAAAACAAGGTCAAGGGGTTGCAAATCATATTCATGTGATGTGTTGCTTAACAACCACAACCCGTTGTAAGTTGGCCCGGGCATGCAATATTCTGCTTAGTGACAAAATTGCTGGTTCCAATTCTGCAAGGACAATCTGTATTATATTTTTATCCTATTTATTAATATTTCATCAATTCAAGATGGCAAACATATGTAATATGCCCATCTTCTATTTTCCCCACAACAATCCTCCAAAATGATTTGAGCTGAGAAAGAAGAACTGGTCCAAAGACGCCAACCAGCTTTCATGCCTAAAGGAGGCCCAAAACTTGGTTATTTCCTTCCAATAATATGATGACATCATTAGAAGGAAAGGGAGTGAATATTATTTTTCTTTATTTTTTCTTTATTTTATTTTATTAGGCTTATATGCCGCCCTATCTCCAACAGACTCAGGGTGGCTCACAACAATAAAACCACAATCCATAAAGCAAGTTAAAATGCCTAATTAAATCTGATACAATTAAAAGCCCATAAAAAAACCCATCAGTCCAGGCCGGGGGACTCGAATAACCACGTTTTTAATTCGCGGTGAAAGGTGCGAAGGTCAGGAGCCAGCCGAAGCCCCAAGGGAAGTTGATTCCAGAGGGTGGGCACATTCACAGAGAAGGCTGTACCCCTGGGGGCTGCCAGCCAACATTGTCTCGCTGATGGCACCCCGAGCAGGCCCTCCCTATGGAAGCGAACCAGGCGATGGGATGTTGCTGCTGGCTGCAGGTGGTCCGCCAAATATCCTGGGCCTAAGCCATGTAGGGCTTTATAGGTCATCACCAGTACCTTGAATCTCACCCGGAGGGTAACCGGTAACCAATGCAGGTCGCACAGGAGGAATGTTACATGGGAGTATCGGGATTCTCCCATCACAACCCACGCGGCCACATTTTGCACCAGCTGAAGCCTCCGAGTGGTCTTCAAGGGCAGCCCCATATAGCCCCAGTAGTCAATAGGGAAGGTGACTAGCGCATGAGTAACTGTGTGTAGGACATCCCTTCTTTGCTGGAATCTTAATGGTAAAATTAGTATCTAGAGCTCTCCAGGAAACAAGTGCCTTGTTTCTTTCCTCCCCCTGCCAAAGGTCACTTCAAACCATTTTTCATTTTAGAAAGTTTAATGTTACAGACAGGAGTGGTTTTCCTTTCCATGGGTTTCTGAATTCTCAAAAAAAAGACTTTTAAGTCTTTAATCTTCAAAACGCAGCAAAATCGCCAAACATAGGTAGAGAGCCAAGAATTATCAGGTGTTGTGTGTATGCGCGCAAGTTTTTTTTTCTAAAAAATAATCATTGCTGATTGTAATTGCCCTTAATTGACCCATTTTCTAGTTTTCTACATCAAATGAACCAGATACTATTAAATCTAAGTTTGCATCACGTATTTTGCTAGAGTATGTAGAGTATGCTAAAGTATGTAGAGTATAGAGTATGTAGAGTAGAGTATCTACCTCTTCATTTATTTTACCTCTTTTATACTGGATATATGGCGGCATAGGATGCTGATGACTGAAAATATAGTTTTTCCTCTACTCACCTGCTCATTTCCTAACAGCCTTGCAGGTGAGAATTAGTCTTAATTGGCTGAATTAGTCCTCTGAGCTGAAAAAGTGTGAAGGAATAACTTCAAGGAATAACGAACGGATCCTTTGTATCATCTAGCGGTCTGTTCTTCCTGCTACATTGCTCAAGAGAATGGGTCATGTTTGTGGAAGGATAAGCAATATTTTGCATTGGTGAAACCCATTCACTTCCACTCATGTTGTATTTTGTTCTTTTTCAACTGCAAACCCACCACAATAAAAAAAATCAGGCGGTGGTTTTGAAGAACCAATGATTGCTTACTTGCTGCTTCCTTGGTCAGGAAAAAGACAAATGGGTATCTGGAAAAAGCAGGAGTTTCTGTAACAATTAACCATTAGAATTATTTCCAGTGGTGAAATCCAATTTTTTTTACTACCAGTTCTGTGGGCATGGCTTGGTGGGCATGGTGTGGTTTGGTGGGCATGGCTTGTGGGCGTGGCAGGAGAAGGATACTGCAAAATCTCCATTCCCACCCCATTCCTGGGGGAAAGCTATTGCAAAATCTCCATTCCCACCCCACTCTGGGGCCAGCCAGAGGTGGCATTTGCCGGTTCTCAGAACTACTCAAAATTTCCTCTACAGGTTCTTCAGAACCTGCTGGATTTCACTCCTGATTATTTCCATTCATCTACCGTCAATCCCTCAAAACACTTTCACATCACCTTGCAAGTATCTTTACTGCTAATTTTCCACAACGGGTTACAGCATTTATTTTCCCAATGAGTTAAAAAAAACCAGTCTCAAGGAGAAAGAGCTGCAGAGATTCTCCCATCTCCAGGAAATTATGATATTCTGGTGGCCTACCAACTTACAGATCAGGAATGCCCCACCATGTGAAGCCATTCAACCCCTTCCAAAGGATATTGTCTATGCTACAAACTGCATTCACAGCATTTCCTTTTATGTCACTGTTGAGCCGGTAGATAATTGGTTGCACAAGGACAATTATGGGTTGTATCAGATCAGCACAAAGTTTACGTTCACCTTTGGATGGAATGTTTTTCAGTTTTTAATGCTAAATCACAACAGCATTTCAATGTTAGTACTTGGCATCTTTAAATTTGCATTGTTAGGATTGGTATGTCTTCTAATTGAGATGGTATCATATCTAAGAAGAATGAAGATGACATCTAATTTTTGTTTGTTTTGTTTATTTTTGTTATTTTGCAAAGTTTAATTTCTGGCAAGAATCCATTAGTTTATGTAATTGTTTTTTTTTAAAAAAATTAGCCAAAATGTCAGTATGTGTTAGCAAATATCTGCTGGCTTGATTATGTGGCAGAGAAAGCTGAGAAGCAGTGGAATAGGTAAAGGAATGTGCGTACAATAGTAGGACAAGAAGAGATAGGATCAAAAATGGATGGGGAACAAAGGGATGTATATTTAGTAGATGAGTACCAAAGTACCAAATAAATAGATTAAGGTGATTTGGTCATACGAATCAGCAGTCAGATAAAATCTCATTTATAAATGTGCTTTACATGTATTTATTTGGAAAGCATGTTAATTTAAATCACTTTGTGCTTCCCATCCCCCAAAAAAGCTTACTTGTGTCTTTTAAATATTTTAGTTTGCATTCTAAATCAGCATTTAGACTAGACAGTATAATCTATATTTCCCAGAGTAGGGGCTTTCTCTTGGTAACAGCTTGTTCTTTTCTTTTTTCCCTCCCTTGCCTTTTTTTTTTCCCCTTCCAGGCAAAAACATTACTTCTTTCGCAGTGCCAGCTACCAAATAAATAAATAAAATAAGGTAATTCCAAAGGTGAAACTTCAAGGATTGGGATGGAAAAAGATATTCTATGGTCCTGACTATGTGGTTTTGGGTCATGCAACCTAAGAGGTTTACTTTAAAACATTTTTGAAAGAAATCCCATTTGTGTTAATGGACTCTGGAATTAGTTTTCTGCCAGAATGTAATTCTGCCCTAGAGGAGGGAATTGATTTTTTTTTTAATTTGATTTATATGCCGCCCTTCTCCGGAGACTCAGGGCGGCTTACAATGCGTTAAGCAATAGCCTTCATACTTTTGTATATTTATACAAAGTCAGCTTATTGCCCCCACAATCTGGGTCCTCATTTAACCTACCTTAGAAAAGATGGAAAGCTGAGTCAACCTTGAGCCTGGTAAGATTTGAACCTGCAGAAATTGCAGGCAGCTGTGTTAATAACAGGGTGCATTAAACCACTGTACTACCAAGGCTCCTATTAATGGAGTATATGAGAGATTAAAGTATCTTTTCTTCTTTTTTTTATTAAAGAGAACTACGAAGTAAACTCTTCTCACATTCCTTTCAATGTTCATATCCGTAGGCAAAGCAAGGAGGAGACCCTGGCATTTGAACTCAAAGAAGATGGAGTAGGAGGATGATTAAATAAGTGCTTTCATAATAAGAGTTTTCAAGCTTATTTTAATATTTATTTCTACCAATTTTTTGCCAGCTAGTAGCACTCAGCAGGAATTGCTATTCTATTCATTCTTGCGGTCCTGAGGTGAAAAGAAAGGATCGATGGACATTTACAGTGTACTCACTCTGTCCTATGGCTGAAACACTCAATTTCAGTTTTGTTTCGGTGAAACACAAAGCATGTCGGTTTAAGTTTTCTTCTGCTGAAATGTGGCTAACTCAAAACATTTTATTGGAAGTTTCTAGATGATGGGGGTCATTTCAAGCTTGGAATAAAGAGCATTTATTGCTTTTTTCGTGTCCATGTTTACTAATATGGGGAATGCAAGTAGTTCTGCGGTTGGTTCCAATCAGTGGTGATGGGACAAGAAGGTCAAGTCTAGGATGCCTCAGGGCTCAATAGTCTTACCCCTTCTGTTTACCTTCTATAGAAACGATTGGGTAAAGTCATCCATCAATTGAGGGTTTGGTACATGCTGGTGATACCCCGTTGGATATCTCAACACTGGACTGTCCAAGCAAGATCATTAATGCCCTGTCCCATTGTCCTGTCCTCCCGGAGGCTATGCTGGTCTGAATGGGGAGAAATAGATTAAGGCTCAAACCTGACAAAATTAAGTGTCTATGTTGTTTGCCCCTCCCTTCCCCCCAGGAAATTTCTATCGCTAGTCTTGGATGATTTCTAGAAATTTCTATCTCTAGTCTCCACCCCCATCACCTTTACAGCCCAAGAAACTAGCTAGGGTTTCTTCTGAACCTCTTGCCTACCCACTGTCCAGCTGACTCTTGTCTGACCATTCCCTGGCAGTATCTCTGCCAGTTTCCCAAAGTGTTTATGGGTAGTCCTTGCTTAATGACCATTTGTTCACCAACTATTCAAAGTTGTGGTGCATGGAACGGATGATAGTTACAACTGCTCCTCAAAGTTACAGCTATTGCAGTGTCTCCACAGTCACATGACCAAAATTCAGGCACTTCACAACCAGTTTTCATTTACAGCCACAGTGTGCACTTCAACTTCCACCCAGGGGGAAATGAGTGGATTTCTGGAAGAGATGGCATTAATGTTTCAAAACATTAAGGACATTATGACAAACAACTCTAGAGAGAGAAAGAAGCTAATGCATGGCACAGATGGGAAAATAGAAAGCATTCAACAAGGGACAATAAATAAAGATCACTATGTCCAGGAAAGGGAGGAGACAACAGAAAGAATGGAGGAAAAGATAGAACAGACAAATCAGCAAATAAAGCAAGAAGACAAGAAGGAGAAGACAGTAAAGATAAAAATGACTGATGAAATAAAGCAAGGAAAAAGTATTTTAAGAGATTTAAAAATGGATTGGGATAAGCAGGATGTCGGAAGAGATAGGAGCTTGGGCAGAGACTCTAGAGGCCTGGCAGTATAAGATGGGAATAATATATAGACTGAATAGTAAAGATGTAGAGGTTGATAGAGACAAAGATCCAAGAGAGACGTATGGGAGGAACCCAAAAAATGAATAAGAATTGAAGCATTAAAAAGGGCAAGAGATGATGGATAGAAAGGAAAGGTCTTTTAATATAATGGTGGACAGACTGAAGCCTGTCTAAAAGTTAGAATAGAGGTAGAAATAAGAAATAGAGGGAATATTAGTATGCACATTTTTATATAACAGAATAAAAGTAATAACTAATTTGGAAGATTAGAGGTTGGAAGAGGGTATTACTATGTATGTTCAAATAATATTGTGATTGGCATTAGAATGGCATCTTGAAACAGTAAACAATTAAATGATTATATCTTAATACAAATATGTGTATTAATACTAAAATTATATAAGTTTGATTAATGTGATAAATATTATTTTTTTTATTTTTTATTGAAAAAGTTTTTCAAATACAAGTTTTTCCCCCTTTTCCTCCCTTCTTCCCCAACCCGCCCTCACCACCCATCCCCCCCGTGACTTCTTCTTCACAACAATAAGCTAATTCATAATTATTTACATAATATTTTACCATGCCCTTACTCACTCCTCAAAGTACTGACCCTTAGCATAGTATTCTTATAACTCCGCTTTTCTCCGCTTTTCACAATCTACCCTTTTTCTCCTCCCCCAAACTTATAAAATATTATTATTATTACAACAACATAACCTTTACTTTTATATATATTAATTTAACATTTCAAAGCAGCCTTCTCCAAATTTAACATTTATTCAGTTCTATCCAATTCTTCCACTCCCCAAAATATATGACTTAAGAATCCTTTTTCTTAAACTGATCAATCACTAAACTAGCCTATTTCAACCCGGTTTCCTGCAAGATTACCATGCACTACAATTCTAAATATAATCCACTGCCCACTCTGCTAAAATATACATATGTCTATATATACATTCCATTTTATAAAAAGAGAAAAGACAATAACTTTAAATTTATAATTCATTTAGTATCTTCTTTGATGTCTTTCCACTAGATTGTTAAATCCGTCATCCATAATAGGGTAACATAGCATCCTGGTGCAACAGTTTATTCAAAGTCTTCAATCATCTTCTGCCCCCATCAATAATGAATATCCTCATGTATATATAAAAGTAAAAACAACCACCCGAGTGACATTATAATTATATTCCATATAATTGTAATTGTGGTTTTCATCAGGATTATAAATCCCCATCATCTTAGTGGGTAACAGCCAGATCTTCTGCATGCCCCAGCAGTTGCCTTGTAACTCAAAATAGATATAATATATTTATCGGTAAAAGAAATCCAAAATAGATAGTTCAAATCCAACAATGTAAGGCTCTTTCCACATCCCAAAATCACGGCATTGCAGAGATCTGCCACTTTCCTCAAGATAGTATTAAACGATAATTCACCTCCAATATCTTTTCACATATTCATTTATTTTTTTAAAATCCCTGGCTTCACTGTTGCTTGGTTTAGAAACTACTATTTCTACGAGATCTGTTTCTTTTCTTTTTCTTTTGCGGGTTGCATTTCCATCCAGATTTCCTTCCTACAAGTTGTGTATCAGCTGATCGGTTGTCATTCTGCTTTGTAAATTGATCTTGTTGGTTTTGTTTTATTATCTCATATGTCTTTTCCATCACTTGTATATCAACTGGTTGATTTACGCACTTGTCTGTAAGTTGATAGTTCATCACATTAGAATCAGATGACACTGCTCTCAAATTTATAGACAGTCCAGCTGGGGTATCCAAGGAGTCCAAAGACAGTTTATCTACCACAGCCTCTGTAATTTGATGTTTTCCCTTTATTTCCAACTCCTTTTGCTTGTCCTGTGTTATGCCTAAAGATGTTAGATTTATTTTTAAAAATTTTTGATAAAATTCTTCCGCTTTTTCGACAGTATTCAGTTGGTATCTTACTCCTTGGTGTCTCAATATTAAACCAACTGGGACGTCCCACCTAAATAGAATATTCCTTTTTTTTAACTCATTCACTAGAAAACCAAATTTCTTCCTCTCCATTAACATCTTGGGCGGGAGTTCCTTAAAAATCGAAATCTTTCTTCCACGAAATTGCAAAGCAGAATCATAAGAATTCTGGACAATATTATTTCTAATTTCTTTGTCTGTGAAATAAATCACCACATCTCTAGGCAATTGCCTTTGTTTTGCCAACCAGGAGTTTATTCTATAAATTCTGTCAATCCTGCAAAACACTTCATCAGGTTGAACCTTTAAAATCCCAGCCAGAATTTCAGAAGATATCTTCCTTAAATCTCTGTCATCTTCCTGCAAACCTCTCAGTCTAATTGCATATTCTGTAAAATTGTATTGGATCATTAAAACTTCTCTTTCAATCCTCTGTTGTACATTTTCTTCATTAACAGTCTTTTGATCAGCCTCCATTTTAAATTTGTCTTCTGAACTATTATCCTGAATGTTTGCCAAATCCTTTTTAATTTTTTGGATCTTGTCATCCAAATTCTCCTCAGTTTCTTTCATTTTAGAGTTAGTATTTGCTTCCAACTGAGTCATAAAGTCTGCTAAGCCATTAGCTACTTTTAAAATCTTTCGATCCAAAAAGCCAAACTTAGATTTCACCAATTCACCAATTTCTTTGATTTCCAACTTAAATTTTTCAAGTTGCTGATTCACAATCTCATCCCTTCTTACAATCTCCTCAAGAAGAAATTCTATTATATTAAAGTCAGGTTTCTGAGACTGGAGAGTTAAAACTTGTTGATGTAATTTATTAATGGGGGAATCCCCCCCCACTGCCTGTTTGTCTAGTTTTATAAGTCTCAGTGCCATTTTTCCACGCAGACAAAATTTACTGGAAAAGAGAGAAAAAAAAAACTTTTTTCCAACCAAGATCAATATCAGATCCTCAAAGAAAAAAAAAAAAAAAGGAAAAAAAAACCAGAAGTGAGAGTGAGATTTTGCCTTCAGTTACAGCCAAAAGTATTCATTCCGCTACTTTGTAATTGAAAACGGAAGGAGTTTCCCTTTCAGCCTCTCTTCAAGCCGCAGCAGCAATTGCCATTTTAAAAAAACTTTTTTCCCTTCACTTCACTTCTTAGGCAAAATAGAATAAAAAGAATACTTGCGCTTCAGGATCAGAGGTCCAGCTCATATCTTCTTTAATTAATTTATTTGACAGATTTACAGGCTTGCTTTTGCCCTCTAGCTCTGCGTGTAGCAGAGATTTCCCAGAGCCCGGAGCATCGGCTGGGGATACGGGGAGTCTCTTCCGCTCCCTCCCAAAAGTAAATAAAAAACCTTTGGGATTAGGCAGAGGACTCTACCCACCCCAGCCGGCTCTATCTCCGTTTCCTAATGGAAACGGAGTTTTTTCGAGCCGCCATTCCGCTGAAAAAGGCGGCTCTTACAGGCAGTGGGTTCGACGATCCCGGGGGAGCATCCAGCGGGGACAAGCAGCAAACCGGAAGTCGTGATAAATATTATTAACATTATCGTTATTTGTATCAAAATGAATGATACTCAGATGCCACACTGTTCATGTATTGATATTGATGTATATATATGTAAGTGTATGTATGTATGTATGTATCCAGGTAGGTGGTGGGGAAAAAACCACTAGATCCAAAATAAAAGCCTCCCCCATCAGCGAAGAGATCCAGCAAAGAATCATTCCCAGAGAGAAATCATCCAGATGCCCTAAGCTCTATGAACTCCCCAAGATACACAAAGAAGGAACCCCACTTAGACCCATAGTCAGCTCCATAGGCTCATCTCTACAAAACCTAACCAAATTTCTCACCAAACAACTACAGCCCTATGCAGAATCCATCACCTCACACGTAAAAAACTCATTTCAGTTCATAGAGATCATAAAGAAACAAAATTTACAGCCCAGCGACCTACTCGTGAGCTTCGATGTCATATCCCTCTTCACCCAGGTGCCAATCAAAGAAGCCTTGACAGCTATCCAAAACAAATATAACCACCCCAAGCACATCCTAGATCTGACTAACCACTGCCTATCCAACACATACTTCATCTATAACGGACAAAAATACAAACAAATAGAAGGAGCACCCATGGGATCACCCCTCTCACCTGTCATTGCAAACCTCTACATGGAACATTTTGAAACCCAAGCTCTAGAAAAATCTGATCACAAACCCAAACTCTGGCTCAGATATGTAGACGACACCTTCATAATCTGGCCACACGGGAAAGAAAAACTGGACATCTTCCTCACACACCTCAACAGCCTACACCCCAAAATACAGTTCACCATGGAAACAGAAGCTAACAACCAACTTCCCTTCCTGGATGTCTTAGTCTACAAGAAATCCAATGGCTCCCTAGGACACACCATCTACCAGAAGAAAACACACAAAAACCGCTATCTGCACGCACTCTCACACCACCACCCAGCACAGATCAACTCCGTAGCCAAGACACTCATCTCCAGAACAAAACGCTTAGCTGACGAACAACACCTACAAACTGAACTACACACTCTCACTAACGTACTAACATCCAACGGATTCCAAAGAAATAAGATTACCAACCTAATCCAAAAATAAACCCCCACTAAAATCCAAGACAGAGAACAAGAAAACGGCAAAGCCGTCCTCCCATACATAAAAGGCACCACAGACAGAATCAGCAAGATCCTCCACAAACACAACATCAAGACAGCATTCTGCACAAACCGAAAAATATCCACCATCCTAAGAAACCCCAAAGACAAAATTGAGTTAGAAAATCAAGGAGTATATGAAATCCCATGCACCGCCTGCCCCACCACATACATTGGACAAACCAACAGAAGAATAAGTGCATGCATTGAAGAACACAAGAACTCAGTCAGAAAAGAGGAACCAACTTCTTCCCTGGTCCAGCACCTTAGAGCCACAGGACCCGAAATTGACTTTAAAAAGACCAGAACTATCGCCAAAACTGAATACTTTAACAACAGAATAATCAGAGAAGCCATCGAGATAGAAAAACGCCCACACAGCATAAATAAACGAGATGATACCTCCCACCTACCAGCCATTTGGAAACCTGCCCTTATTGACAAACGAGTCCCCAACACTAAGAATGACACCAGACTCACACTCACGAAAACCACACAGGATGTCACCACCACACATCCACGCAAAAAACAAACCCAAATCCACACCAATGAGGCACAACCACAAACCAGAAGCCAGACCACAGCTGCATCATTAGCCACTTTAAACCCCTCCAATCCATACATGAAGCAAACTGACACCCACCATGAAGATGTGGCACAACCACGAACGCGAAGCCAAACAACAGCATCGCAGCTCACCAGCTCAAATCCCCCTGCAATTCAGACTAACCCGAGCACAACCAAGCCCCCATCTAAACAGAGCACACCCCCAACCAATCAGAGCACAGCCAACCCCCCATCCAATCAGAGCACAGCCAAGCCCCCAACCAATCAGTTCACAGCCCCACTGGCAGTTAAAAGGAAGAAACAGCTGCGATCACACATTGCTCCTAGAAGCACGAAGCCGAAAACACCAGTCTGAAGATGACGAATGAGACCTCGTCGATACGTCGCCAAGATACTTCCAATTTTATGCAGGAGAAAACCCGAATAACCAAAGACCTACATACAAACACCCGCGAAAACCTCAGAAAACAAACAAACATACATACATACATACATACATACATACATATATATATATATATATATATATATATATATATATATATATATATATATGTAGGTCTTTGGTTATTCGGGTCTTCTCCCACGTAAAATTGGAAGTGTCTTGGCGACGTTTCGACGAAGTCTCATTCGTCATCTTCAGGCTGGTGTTCTCGGCTTCGTGCTTCCAGGAGCTTCCATTTGCTCCTGGAAGCACGAAGCCGAGAACACCAGCCTGAAGATGACGAATGAGACTTTGTCGAAACGTCACCAAGACACTTCCAATTTTACGTGGGAGAAGACCCGAATAACCAAAGACCTACATACAAACACCCGCGAAAACCTGAGAAAACAAATAAATAAATATATATATATATATACGAAAAAAGAAAAAAAAAGAATTAGCATCATGATTGTGAAGTAAATGAGTCAGCCCCAGAGGCCGAAAAAATGCCTGCTTTTTGAAAAGCTCATTTGGTAGCCATATTCTGAAGTAGCAAATGTTGGGAGTATTTATTTTCTCTTTCCATTTAGATAAAAAAGTGACAGGTCTGGATGGCCTAGACATCCATCTTATGCCTGCTCACATTTTTATTCCTAACTTTCTGCCAACAATGTTGGACATCAGAATTGACTTTCCTTATCACTTTATTCAGCTGGAAATTGATTAAAATAAGTCTTAAAAGGTTTATAGGCACTCTGCTCTACTAGGTCAGCTAAAGGCTCCCAAAGCACAATAGTTTAGCAAGACTATAATATAGCAGACCGATATCTCTTCAGATTGGCTTGGGGGTGTCTGTGGGATGGAACAATAAATTTTTTAATACATGTACAGTCCTTTACCTTATGGTAAGGCCTAATTTATTACAGTAGTGAGTGATATCTGTCATTCCTGAAAGTCTGTTAAAATGAGTTATATTTCATCATGGCCACACAAATGATATCATTGGCATGGAAAGTCATCATAGAGCTATCATTTTTGTAATGCTGTCAGGCAATTGATACAAATTACATTGTTTCTATAATGATGTAATAATGTGTTAGCGAAACAGATTCTAACCCCATGTCATCTGTTTTATTTATTTATTTCAGAAATTTATATGGCTCTCCAGCTCAAACAGTTGCAAGTCTGGGTGGTGTGTGTGATCTGATCTGATGGTTCATTTGCCCACCCAACAGGTGCCTCAGAAGAGTTATGCTGCTTCCTCCATCGTAAATTCCGCATTAAGAATTTCCTTCATTGACTTCCGGTTTGTTCTTCGTAGCCACCAGACGGTCTCTTGGGACCGCCAGCCCCTTCGCCTGTAAAGAGCCGCCTGTACAGCGCAAAGGCGGCTCGAAAAACCCCATTTCCAGGAGGAAATGTGGGATAGAGCAGGTGAGTGCAGGTAGAGCTCTCCGTAGCCCCCAGGGGTTTTTTTTTTTTACTCTTGGGGGCGGGCGGAGGAAGCTCCCTATAGCACTCGCCGCCCGCTCCGGGCGTTGGGAGACTTCTGCCTTTTTGCAGAACAAGGCTACGAAGACAAGCCTTTTAAGATATTTAACAGATTAACTAAAGATGATGAGATTCGGATTTGGATCTGTGACCCTAAATTGCAAGTATTAATACTTATTTTACAAAGGATATTCAACAAAGCAAAAAAGACCTTTTAAAATGGCGATTGCCGAAACTGGAGCAGGGAAGCTGAAAAGAGAAAGTCCTTCCGTTTCTTATTAAGTTACAAAATAGCAGAATAAATGCTCCTGGTTACATTTGAAGGGATTTGAGCTGGATCTGTGACCTCGAATTGCAAGTATTTCACTTATTTTATAACAATTATTGAAGAAGGAAAAGGAAAAGGAAAAAAGAATCTTTAAAAAGGGCGACTGCCGAGGCTTGAGAAGGGGCTGAAAGGGAGAGTCCTTCCGTTTCTCATTGAGATACAAAGTAGCTGAATAAATATTTTTGGCTACACTTTAAAATAAAGCTCTACTTTTGTGTTTTTTCTTTTCCTGGAGATTTGATATTCATCTTGGTTGGAAAGAGGTTTTTTTTTTTCTCTGCTGCCTCTCTTTTCTTTTTAAGAAAAATAGTTTGTCTGTGTTGAAACATGGCATTAAAGTTGGACAAACAAGCAATGGGGGGGGATTCCCCCATTAACAAACTACGTGACCAAGTTTTAAAGCTCCAGTCTCAGAAAACCGATTTTAATATAATTGAATTTCTTTTGGAGGAGATTGTAAGAAGGGATGAGATTGTGAATCAGAACTTTGAAAAATTTAAGCAGGAAATTAAAGAATTAGTGCAATTAAAGTTTGATATTTTGAATCGAAAGATTATTAAAATGGCTAATGATCTTGTAGGATTTATGACTAAGTTGGATGAAAATACTAACTTATTAGAGTCTAAAGTGGAAGAAATTGAGGACAATTTGGATAATAAAATACAAAAAATTGAAAATGATTTGACAAATACTCAAGACAATAGCTCAGAAGAAAAATCTAAAATGGAGGTTGAACAAAAGTCTTGTAATGTAGAAAATTTACAACAACGGATTGAAAGAGAGGTCTTAATGATGCATTATAATTTTACAGAATATGCGATCAGACTCAGAGGTTTACAGGAAAATAACAGAGATGATTTAAGGAAAATATCTTCTGAAATTCTGGCTGGGATTTTAAAGGTTCAACCTGGGGAAGTGTTTTGTAGGATTGATAGAGTGTACAGAATAAACTCCTGGATTGCAAAGCAAAGGCAATTGCCTAGAGATGTGGTGATTTATTTTACAGACAAGGAAATTAGGAATAAAATTGTGCAAAATTCCTTCAATTCTACTTTGCAATTGTATGGAAGGAAGATATGGATCTACAAAGAGCTTCCCCCTAAGATGTTAATGGAAAGGAAGAAATTTGGTTTTCTGGTGACTGAGTTAAAATACAGAAATATTCCATTTAGGTGGAATGCCCCAGTTGGCATAATATTGAGATATCAAGGAGAAAGATACCAATTAGATACTGTTGAAAAAGCGGAAGAATTTTATCAAAAAATTTTGAAAATGAACTTAACATCTATAGGCACAATACAGGATAAGCAGAAGGAGTTGGAAATAAAGGGAAAACATCGAATTACAGAGGTTGTGGTAGACAAACTGTCTTTGGATTCTCTTGATACTCCAGCTGGATTATCTACAAATATGAGAGAAGCGGCATCTGATTTCAACGTGATGATCCAACAAGATCAGTTTATAAAGCAGAATGAAAACCGATCAGTTGATATACAACTTGTAGAAAGGAAAACAGGATGGAAATCAAACCCACAAAAAGAAAAGAAAAAAAGAAATAGGTCTCATAAAAACAGAAATTTCTAAACTAAGCAACGGTGAAGCCAGTGATTTAAAAAAAAAAATGAATGAATATGTGAAAAGATAGTGGAGGCGAAGTATTGGTTAATATCATCCTGAGGACAGTGACAGACCTCTGCAATGCCGTAATTTTGGGATGTGAAAAGAGCCTTAATCTGTTGGATTTGAATTATCTATTTTGGATTTCTTTTCTTGTACTGATAAATATATTATAATTATTCTGAGCTACAAGGCAAGAGAGTTACGTTGGGGCATGCAGAAGATCTGGTTGTTACCCATTACGATGATGGGAATTAATAATCCTGATGAAAGCCACAATTACAACTATATGGAATACAATTATAATGTCACTCGGGTGGTTGTTTTTATTTTTATATATATATGAGGATATTCATTACTGATGGGGGCAGATGAAGACTGAAGACTTTGAACAAACTGTTGCACCAGGATGCTATGTTACCCAATTATGGATGGGGGACTCAACAATCTAGTGGAAAGACATCAAAGAAGATATTATATGGATTATAAATTTAAAGTTATTGTCTTTTTTTTTTAAATAACGGAATATATGTATATATATATATATATTAGTAGAGTGGGCAGATATTAAGAATTGAATTGTTGTGTATGGTAATTTTGTAGGAAAGTGGGTGGAAATATGTTAGTCTACTGATGGATTAGCTTAAGAAAAGGGATGTTTAAGTGATATATTTAGGGTAGTGGAGGAAATGGACAGAGTTGAATAAATGTTAAATTAGGACTTATGTGGAAGGCTGCTTTGAAATGTTATATTAATATACACAAAGAATAAATGTTAAAGTAGGATTTATTATACAGTCTTAAAGTGGAAGGTTGTTTTGAAATGTTGTAACAATACATAGATATAAGTTTTGGGGAGGACAAAAAGGGTAGATTATTGCTAAATTGGGGGTTATAATAATATTATACTAAACTAGAAGTTATCATACAATGTTATAGCAGACTGCTTTTTTTTTTTTTTTTTTTTTTGAAATGTATGGTAAAAGGGGAAAGTAACAATATTAATAATATTTTTAGTAAGTAAGGGTCAGTATATAGAGGAGAGAGTAAGGCGATGGTAAAATATTATGTAATCTGTTATGAATTAGGTTTTTGGTGTGAAGAAGTCACGGGGGGATGGGTGGCGAGGGGGGGTTAGGGAGGAGGGGGGGAAGGAAAAAAGGGGAAAAATTTGTATTTGAAAACTTTTTCAATAAAAAAAAAAAAAAGAATTTCCTTCATTGTTTCCGAGACTTTAGGCAAGTCTGTCTTTTCCAAATATTTCCGAATTTCACAGATATTTTCCTCTCCTTTCTGATAAAGCTGTGTGAAAAAATCCTGAGCTACCATTCTCTTGCCTTCCTTAGTACAATGGAAATTCCCAATTACATCTTTCAGCCCTTCTATTCTCCGTTGTTCCTGCTCCTTTCTAAGCCGGTAAGCCAACCATTTTCCTGTTTTATTCGCCCTTTCAAAAAAATTTTGTTTAGTCCACTTTAGTTTATTTGCTAATTCCTCTTGATCTAATAATTTAATCTGGTGTTGCCAGTACTCCCTTTCCTCTATCAATGTTGTCTGGGTTAATCCATTTTGCATCCTTTCTTCCACCCATTGTAATTTATTCAAGAGGTTGTCTCGGTGTTTCTTACCCGCCCTACGTTTGTCAATCATATATTTGATTAACCATCCCCTCATCACTGCCTTAACCGTATCCCATGTATTGTATATTGAAGTATCCTCTTTCTTATTTTCCTGGAAAAAAAGATATAACTCCTTCTTAAATTTACTCATGAATTCTTCATCTTTCAGGATACCTATATTCATTCTCCATCTACTCACCAGTAGTGAGGTTGGCTTCATCTCTCTTAGCATTCCATAACTTTCGTTATGTCATCAGGTCTGGGGGGAGTGGGTGTCCCATGGGAATGGTGAGTTGCTGAGTAGCTTTACTGTTATTAGTATTGGTGGCTTTCTCCTTGCCTTTCAATCATAATATTTTTAAATTTGTTTATTGTGTTTTATACAAGGGTGAAATCTACTTACCTTCCTTACTGGTTCGCTCGCACACGTGCATCACAGGCACACACAGACCTTCTGCGCATGTGCAAAACCTACGCATGCGCAGAAGGTAAAAACACATTACTTCCTGGTTAAAACCAGGAAGTAATGACACCTGGCCGGGTGGGTGGAGCTACACTCTGCCGTTGCTACCGGATCACCGAACCACCGGCCAAGATCGCTATCAGATCGAGCGATCCGGTCCGATCCAGGAGCATTTCACCCCTGGTTTTATATCACTGTTTTTAATTCTTATTACATGCCATCAGAGTCACATTTTGTGAGATGGGCAGCTATACAAATATGATGAGTACATAAATAAGTAAAATAATCAATAAACAGGATGAAAACAATGCAGTTGAAAACAACAAGAAAAATGTCTAGGTGTTTAGAAGACAAGTTTCTATTACAGCCCTCCAAGTCGGAACGCCAATAGACTTGCCCCATACCCAAGGGGTGGAAATGTTTTAGAGTCTTTGTGAAGATTGAGACTAGAGTAGGCTGCTAATCTTGTAGATCTTGTAGATCTATTCATGAGGACAGGAATAGATATTAAATAAAAGTGGGGAGAGGGCAGAGCCCCAAGACAAAAGAAGCAGAAGCCCCACAGTGCTGAGCTTCCCACTCCCAAAATCTTCAGGTGGTCCAAAAGAATATCATGGTTGATGGTACTGAGGGCTGCTGAGAGGGCCTGAAGGGACACACTGCCCCAGAGATCATCAGCAAGTGCAACCAATGTTCTTTCAGCATTATGCTATGGTCTGAAATCAGACTGGAAGGGATCCAGAGAATGTGAAATCCAGAAAATTGAGATTCATTATACACCTGAAGTTCATAGACATTTTCTTGAAACATATATGACAAAGAGCAAGTAAACGCCTTAATAGAGGGATGAAATCTAGCAGGTTCTGACAGGTTCTGGAGAACCGGTAGCGGAAATTTTGAGTAGTTCGGAGAACCGGCAAACACCACCTGTGGCTGCCCCCAGAGTGGGGAGGGAATATTTTGCATTATCCTTCCCTTGAAGTGGGGTGAGAATGAAGATTTTGCAATATCCTTCCCCTGCCACATCCACCAAGCCACGCCCACAGAACCGGTAGTAAAAAAAATTGGATTTCACCACTGCCTTAATACCATAGGTCTTCCAAGTCTCTTTCTCCTTTGCAGGCCAATTGCAGCACGTTCATTCCTTTTGTTTTGTTGGTAGAAAAAAGAACTATCACTTGTTTCCACCACAGGCAGTTCTGATTCCCATTAAAGCCATTCACCAGAATTTCAATTGCTTTTTATCTGTTTTAGGAGGCAAACGGCATCCATTGAGTGACAACTCATCAAACTTTTAAGGGTTAACCTTTACAGAGCTGGAATATTATAGTACAATATTAGATTAAGAGTTGCAAACCTGTAGCATTATGTTTCAAAAATGTTTCTTGAGTACATGAAGAGATGGATTGGGGAAACACTAAGTGTCTTTCAAGCTTTTGGTTTCATCTGAAATGCTACCATTAGCTCACTACTACTTTTCAGCACTCCACTTTTTAAGAGGAGTTATGGATCATGAAATCATGAGTCATAAAAATTTCATCGTAAACATCCCATCTAGCATAATGTCACTTCAGCTAGTTTTTATAAGATGTTGCAAAAAGAATAAGTTAAACTTTGCTTAGGAGACATCATGCTTGTGAAACTAATGCTACAACTGAACAATATTAATCCCATACTTTTCAGAAAACTCAGGTATATACAAAACCTAGTATAGTTTTATTATCACATGTGCTACTTCTTTGTTCCATCTAGAAAACAATTTTCCTGAACGCTTTTGCCAGTATCCTGAGACCCAGACTTAATGCTCATGCACATGAAAGTAAATACTTTCTGGTTGTTTAATGCCCAAGCATTACTTTCACACTTTTTAATTGTTCAATAATTGGACAGAGTGAAAATAATTAGGGAAATCTACACTAGCTTGCTAGTCAAGTAATCTGGGTCAATTTGTCTCAGCAAGTCTTATCAAGGAAAACCTTGCACAACCAAGCCCCGGAATGGAAGTTATCTTGGTGATCTTCTAATCTAATCCAATGCCATGCCTAATGCAAAGTCCACTGGTCCACTCATTTTCAGCTGATGGCCATCCAAGCTTCATTTATGATCTCACAATCTGAAATAAGTAAATGAATTCACACAACAAAGAACATTTTAAAATATGTATATTTTAATTTCATTTTTTTAGAATCTTCATTTATTATTGTCTGTCTTTGCAAAGCTAAGAATTGCCTTAAAATTTCTAGCCTTCCTTTTTTATTTTATCCCACAGTCCCCCAAGCTCATTTATTTCAGTCCTCTAATCAGGCATCGAACTTCTATTTCACCTTCTCCTCCCTACCATCTTTTGTTGCCCTCATTATTCCCTCTTTTATCCTATGTCAACAGGCAGCAACCATGGAGATAGATCGAAAGGCCATGAACCAATAACCCTCCTCATAAAAACAGAGGCACAGCTGTCTGCCTTCCAGCAAACAAATCTGAACATGATTAATGTTATTCTTCATAAGGTCACCTATCTTCTGCCTCTAAATTTCATTTTCCATCATTGCTGATTGCCAAGATATGTTTGTGCCATTATAAGCTGCCTTTATAACAAGACCGCTCCATTTTTCTTCTCCAGGCCCTCTGTTCAGGAGTCCATGAATTAGCATTTATGTTCACAGTGATTTCACTTAAAATGTCTTTGATTCAACAAAGTTATGCTGGTAAAATCAGTGATGAAAGAAATGAAAAAAAGAAGCAAGACTGACTAAATCATTTTAATAAGACTCAATGTTATTTTTTTAAACAATAGGTATCTCAGAGTCCTAAAGCCATTTAAACTAAAAAGTGTCAGATATTGCAATTACTTTTATTCCTCTGGCAAAAACTTAATTTAACACTTCCGTCAGTAAACATGAAGCTGAGTTATCAAAATAAGCATACTGGCATTCTTTATAAGATGTTCATATAAATGTTTCAGCTTAAACATATGAGCATCTAATATGTGAGCCTTGGTAGAGAAAAGTTGCAGGTGGCACTATTGCTCCACTAAAAGCAAGCAATATCTGGTAAACCATCAGTATAAAGAAATTAATAAAGTTATGTTGGGGTGGATTAATCTACAGGAGGCTAAGACTTTGATATCAGGAATTTATGTTCCAAATGAAGATAAAACAGCATTTTACAAAGAAATTATATATAAACTATTGGATTTTACATATGAAATCCTGGGGTCCCCTGGGTGGATTGTAATGGAATAGTTTTCCCATAAAAAGATAGAACTTCTTAGAAAAATATTAAAATAATACAAGGTAAATTATCAGGTTTTTTTTTTAATTTAATGGATAATTTGGAGCACGTGATGCATGGAAACATAAACCTGGCAATTCAAAATAATATATTTATTTTTCTAAAAGTTAGAGATCTTTTTCAAGAATGGATACATGACATAATGTTTATAAAGTGAATTTTCAAATCATAATCCAGTGATTTTAACTTTTAAAAGGAAAAATGGAATTTATAACTGAACATTGAATGAAATATTATTACAAAAAGAAATGTTGATAGAGAGCTATAAAAATAAGTTAAAGGAATTTTTAAAGGACAATATCTTATCAAAGGTACAGAAGTAAGAAAGTTTTGGGATGCAAGTACAGCTTTTGTAATAAGATATTTATGCCACATAATAGTGAATTTTCTCTACATACTCTGGCAACTGGACTTCTGGTTTTTCTTTAAAGACATTTTGCTTCTCATTTAAGAAGCTTCTTCAGTGCGTCTTCAAAGAAAAACCAGAAGTCCAGTTGCCTCTTGAAAAAGCACCTTTGGGTTAGAAAAAATACTACTTTTTTCAGCATGGGCTACAGAGGGGGGTGTATATCAGAGGAGACTGATAATACTCAGGGTACATCATCCTGATTTAATATTTTGATATGTAGAAAGTAAACAGAGAATATGTGTCTCTAATATAGTAAAATCTCACTTTAATGGACTATTTGGGGTAAAGAATCATATTAAATCCAAATGTTCATTAAATGTGATTTTTTTGTATAATTAATAAATATATGTCAACATAATAAATATATATTTATGCAAATAACATAAGTTATGTGATTTGTCCAACAGTTGTCCAGTATTTGGCAATGAGGTCTATAGTAAAATTTTGCTCATTGCTTCTGACATCTGCTAAATGGAAGCCTAGAGAGTTATTGTTTTACTATAATTCTATAAAGCAACCAGCTATTTTTTTTTCAACAAATAAATAAATAAATACCAATAAATAGGACACTGGAAGTGCTACGCTATGGTTTACTTGCAAAAGTTCCTTGTTTAAAAATATGTCAGAGATACTTTCTAATACTTTACATGCCTCTACAAAAACTGTTGACTCAAATGAACTTTCTTCAGGGCATGTTGGTTGGATAGGCTAATTTGATCCTATTCCTCCTTTCTATGCTGTGCTATAGTTTATAGTACATTTCATGAGGCATAGGGCATATCATCCTTTCACAATGCTTTTCATGAATTCCCAACTTCATTAACACTTAATCTGAGAAAAAACAAGAAGGATTCTTTTCCTCAGTCAGTCCAACAGCCATTCATTCCATACAGTTTATTCCCAACTACATCCAGTCAAAATATTTTATTTCTTTCTCCATGGATTTAGTCTGGAGCACAAATTTTGGTGCTGATGATGAGTGGAAAGGTACATAGTAGGAAATTACAATGGTGAAATATCTCTGCCAGATGAAATGACACAACAGGAATAACAAGAGATGGCCTATCAATCCTGACAGAATAAATGTTAGTAATTCAAGCTGGTACATGAATTTATGAATGAATTGATGGTTGAAAGATAACCGGAGCTAATTCCAAAAAGTAGCATGAAGGATTTCTCAACAATTTCATGATATTTGAATGGCTAAATGTTTCTTCATTTATATAAAATTATTAGGTAATGTCATTGAAAAGTTTGGAGAGAAATGTGATTTTAGCAGCAGAATCAGTTTAGTACATTCGTTGGATATGGGCGGAATGAAGGCCCAATTTACTAAAATAGAATTTAGATAAAATGGAGGCACCACCTTAACAGCGTGACCCTAATATGCAAATTTCAAGTTGTCCTTAAAGATAATTAAGAAACTTTACTTAGTGTAGGATTTTATTACTAGATGTCTTGCTACTTTAGATAGAAAGTGTCATGTTATAAAATTTTGGAGAATTTAAAATATTTAAGTTATAACTTTCAGTGTTTGGTGTTTTTATTTTGTCAAGGATTAAAGGGTTTGTTCTTCTTGCAGTCCAAGTTATTCTCAACAATTTTCTTCAGCAGCAGAATTTAAAGCCATCTATTTTTTTAATTTATTCAGCTTTTTTGATGGCCTGTTTCATAGCCATATGTTTTGACAGGGAACACCAGGGCCTTGACTATGTGTACTTTTGTTGTCACTGTTTCTGCACTTTCATATTTTGTTTCTACCTGTCACAGTTTTTCTCCCTGGTATGACTCATAGCTTTGGTTCATAGCTTCAGTCACCATTCCTGTAAATGCATGAGCCAACAAAATTGTATCAGTGAGATGGGCAGCATAAAAATTTAATAAATGTATAAAAATAAGTAAAAATATTTTTTTAAAAAAAGTGTCCACTTCATCCTCCTTTTGCTTTGTATTTGGTGGACATTGGCCAAATTAAAGGTTACAGTTTGTCAAAGCTCTTTAAAGTTGTCTATGGAGATTCTCAACCATTCCACAACCATCATGGTTGTCCCAAAGGTGCTTTTCAAAAGGCAACTGGACTTCCTTGTTTTTGTCCTTGAAAATATTTTGCTTCTTATCCAAGAAGCTTCTTCAGTTCTGAAGAACTTAACTGCAGAATTGAAGAACCTTCTTGGATGAGAGGCGAAATGTTTTCAAAGAAAAAACTCAAGAAAGTAGAGCTGCATTTTGAAAAGCACCTTTGGGCTCTTTAGAGTTTTTTAGGTTTGGAAGTCATATGTGGCTCTGGAGTTTCTACTCGCATCGAAGTAAATTCTCCTTGAACTTAATTTCTGTTGATTAATTGGGACAAAGTCTTCTTGTTATCTGTAGAGAAGAAATTTGCTACTGTCTTCTATTCCCTGGAGGTGTCTCTTCCATGCCAGTTTAGCTTCCAAGTTTAGACAAGCATGGCTTTCCTGTGGATTAAATGGTTGTGTGAAAAACTGCTTCTTTCTGCTATCTATAATCTGGAGATCTTTGGAACAAATAAAACACAACTTTAAAAAAGAATTGTTATCTGCAGATGCCAGGGGGAGTAGTTTTTCAGTGAATAGGTCTGTTGGAACGTTGGTATATCTTGCTAAATTAATACTTTATAAAATGTATGATGACTGCATCCTTTACTGAATAAAATTGTAATATCCAATTGCAAGAGAGCTAATAAAAGCTTTCTCATCATACCATGGACAGCATGCAACATATATGCATTTACTATTCTGATCATCACAGAGAAATATGTTGTATTAAAACAGATTAATAACATTTTTCTAAGGTAGAGGACCATGAGCATAAATGTATTATGAGTATTGAAGGGTAAATACTTCCCTCCTACAGAACTATGGTCTGTTTCTATATATTGTATATGTAACTGCTCTGAGAGTTAAAAATATGGTGCACACTAAATTAATGCAATTGTACATAGGCTAGAATCTATTTCTTTTGGGTTGATATGTGATGTAAGAGATCATTTAAAAGGGCAAATGACACAGATAATGTGATTTATAAAAGCATAGTTTTGAACCTGAAATATTATTTTCATCGTAATTGGCATGATATATTAGAAAGCAACTTTTGACTAAAAATGTCAAGGTCAGAAAGTTCAGTCGCAGATTTTTCATTTCTCCTGTAACTTGGAACTCAACAGAGGTTAGGGGCCCCAGTCCAGCAAATACTGGCTGAAGTTTTCAGCTGCTTTAATTCCCAAACTATATATTGAATTGTCACCCATTGGCTGATCTCAGGAATATTTTGAAGGCAACAGTTGGTAGATTGGAAACTCTATCGGTCATTTATCATGTAACACATACAGTATTAAGATTTAGAAAGAACTAAACTCTTTATCCTGTCCTTTGCCAAGTCTCTTTTCATTCTATTATCTCAAGGGAAAGATTAATATTCTGACAAGTGTATGCAACATTGTATCTGGTGCCCAGAGATTCTTAAAATAAATACAGGATACAGTGAGAGGAGAAACTATAGCTCAAAATCCCTTTTCTCAGTTGAAAGCCAGTTTCCAAAACTTTATCTCTGGGATACCCAAATTTGGCAAAAATGCTTCCCCCCCCCTCCAAAGCAGGGTACCAACTCACCCCAATGTCCTCTGCATTGTTTGTCAATGAATCACAGACACAATGAATCACACACACACATATCCCATATAGCTAAGATGCTGAAATAATCACATGTCTTGCCCAGTCAAAAATGTATTGCTTTGACTTAAATTAGTAATAATAATAATAAAATGATGTATGCCTAGTCTTGTGGAAAGCGGGTGGCCATCTGTGACCTCTGCTTGGCAAAATTCTTTAATTAACTTATATTAGAAGAACAGATCTTGTCTCCTGATATGGTATTCATATTACTTTTCCCCACCTTTTTGTTATTATTACATCAGCCATGTATCTTGTAAGATGTCAGCTAGGAGTCTCTACATTTTTGCAAACCCTTAATAGCTTCAAAAAAAATGTGTGAGACTGTTTTGAACATCACTACAAAATGACTGCCATAAGGGGAATGATCTACTCAAAAATGGCTATATTTCAACTCTCTTATCACTGGTTAACTTAACCATGATTTATAGAATAAGCTTTCTCTTGATTTGCACAGCGTTGAACTATAAATTAAGCACATGATTGATGCACTATTGATGCAAAATGCAAAACTAAAATTTGGCTACTGGTCTGTGGTTCAGTAGGTCAGATGCTGTTTTTACATTGTAAAAGACAGTTGGAATCTGCAACATTGCTGTACTGTTTCTATCACCCTTCAATGCCAAGTCATTACAGGTAGTCCTCAATGTTCAATTACAATTGGGATCAGAATTTCAGTCACCAAATGATGCAGTCATCAAGGGATCATGTGACCAGACCCAATGTTATGACCATGGTTGTTAAGTAAATCATGTGATTGAGTGAATCCAGCTTTCCCTGTTGGTTTGATATGTCATTTAGCGAATTTCAGTCGCTAAATGATGCAGTCATTAAGTGATTGTGTGACCAGACTCAATTTTACAGTTCATGGTTGTTAAGTGAATTATGTGATTGAGTGTATTCAGATTCCCCATGTTGATTTGGTTTGTTGGATGCCACCTGGGAAGGTCGCAAATCACAAACATGTGACTATGGATTCTGCAACCATTGTAAATGTGAACTGGTTGCCAAGCACCCAAATCCTGATCAAATGACTGAGATGGTAGAACAACACTTGTAACTTTGAAAAAAGGGGTTGTAAGTCACTTTGTTTAGGACTAAATGTCTATGGAGATTCTCAGTCATCCAGGTCATGGTTGTCCCTAAGGTGCTTTTTCAAGAGGCAACTGGACTTTCTGGTTTTTCTTTGAAGACGTTTCGCTTCTCATCCAAGCTGACTGGATGATGGGGAATTGAAGGATTTATACTCCTTGCAGACAGCTGGACATTTGCATTCTTTTTAGCAAGTCATTGAGGCCACCTAGAGGTTTATCTGTGTCACCTGAGTGGTGCAAATTGGTGTGGAACCTTCTTGGAACTGTTGAAAGGACTGTGTTGTAGATTTGTTCAGGGCTGTTTTAATTTGCAACCATTGTAAAATGAGTGGTCACAAGTGGGGAACTATCTGTACTGTCTTCTGTTAGAGGACTTTGGGAGGATTCAGCTGGGGAAAATAATAGGTACTTGATCTGTCAATCTGCCCAGCTCTGAAATGCGATTGCAAAGGGGGAATCCTAACTGCACTACAAATACACCTGGTTGTTAGTTTTTCATGCCATGTCCTCATGCCATTGCTTTTCATCTCATCTTCAGTCCACAGCTAATGGACTGCCTAATTATCCATACCTGTTCCAGTTTTAAAGTAGTGTTTTTCCTGTATCTTCTTATTGTGACTATTATCTAATATTTTATGATGGATGGCACAGGAGTAGGATCTGTCCAGTACCAACCGACCTCTTTAGACTTCTGCAGACATGGCTACTCCATGAAGGTTGGTAGGTGTAATTCTGATGGCATTTTTCACTGCAGGAAGGACTAGACTCCTGACTTCTATAGAAGAACCTGCCTACAACCCCCAAATATTGGCAAGTCTTGGGTAGGCTCCATAAAAAGGTAGGTTTAGTGTTGTTTTGAAAGAGTACTAGACTTGTCCTTTAGTGTCCTCCTGAGAGAATATTAGTCCTGTGCCCTTCAGTCAGGATTATGAATAAAACAAAGGGATGTTTTAAAGAGAAGAGGGTGAGAGTGACACTAAAAAGATAGGACTGACAAAATGGTTAGGATTTTTGTTTACTATATAAACTAAACAAAGAAAAAAATATCAACTGAATTATAAGAATTGAGTTGGACAGCCAATACATTTAAATGATTAAATAATAAAACCTAGACTATAGAGTCTTTCAAAACAGTTTTCAATACAGTCCCTGACATTTTAAAAAATATGCATCTTCCCTTTTTCCTCACTTTTCATTTCAGTTTAGAAAATCATGAGGCAGAAGAAAGAGAAGGCTGCTTCTCCACAAGGTTTAAAATATATGAAAGCATTTTCTCAAAAGAGATGAAAAAAAATGTCATAGCTTTTTTTAAAAAAAAAAACCAAACAAACCTAGAGTTTAAAATATAGGTGTTCTCTTTCTGCATCTGGAAGGCTTTAAAAAAAACATCAAAAACAATGTTATTGTATGGAAGATGATAAGATACACAAAGTAAGATGGTAATTGATTCCATATAAAGATTTCCTCAAAATAGCCCAAATATTTTCTCATGTCAGGATCTTGGATTCACTCTTCTGTTTGTGCCTCCATGATTTCCACTCTGGCGATGGAAGATGAATATATAGTACCTCTTTTATTTAACAGCACTTTTTACAGGAGTTCACAGAGCTCATTTGTTTTGAGAAGAGTTACTTCTGGTGATTTCCTTCCTTCCTTCCTCCCCTCCCCTCCCTTTGTCTCTCCCTCCACAGTGTGTGTGTGTGTGTGTGTGTGTGTGTGTGTGTGTGTGTGTGTGTGTGTGTGTGTATTAAGTAGCAAGGTTCTAAATTAAACAATATTAATTCCCTCAAGCTTTCAATCATACTTTAGCATGGGAAACAGAATTGCTTCTCAATTTCTTCTTCCCATATCAATAATTTATGGGTATAATTAATGTTAATGTTAAATAAACAGAAGCCCAAATTAATTAAAGACCCTGCTTAATTAGTTTTGAGGCTTATAGTATTATCTGTCAGTAGCAGTTCCTGCTCCAAAAGGTAACATATATATTTAAAGTGAAGTTCAAGTCTAGCTTTCTTGGCAAAAAAAAACACAAAACTGTTTATTTCAACAAATACATTCTGTTATTTTCTTCACATTTCATGTGCCATTCTGTGTCCAGCTCTTTAAGAAAAGAGTAACAGGTTGGGAGTGGAGAAGACTGACCAAGGACTAGAAAAGAAGGACCGCCCTGTATTTTCCTGAAACACTGTGCACCTCACACATCCCTCCCCCACCTCTCACCTGACTTTGTCTCCAAAATAATGGGTAGGGAAGCCCAACAGATTTTACATACCCAGAGTATGTCTTGGAAAATATTTAATTATCAGTACAGCTAAAGAAAAATTAAAGTGATTTCACTCATGGACTGAGGTAGAAATGAAGAGAATGTCATGGAGTCAAAGGGGGAAATGGATGTTGCCAGGGCATAACTGCTCTGGGTTAAGGGAAGATGGAGGCCTAGAGCTTCAGTGCAGAAATTAGAATAGACTAGATCCCAAATGAGTAATAATAATGAGTCTTCTCTTTTTAATTTAAATATTTGTATCTTTATACATTTTTGATTCTCATACAGTTTCTGAACTACAGACCAGGGATAACCACTATAATATAGGAGCCAGGAGGGTACTGAGTGCTTTTGGAGAAGTTGGCCTGGATAAGGATACTTAGAAGCTTGTTCAATTTTGACATCTATGTCAAAATTGAACAGCCCTTTCTCAACAGAGGGGGAGGAATACAACATCATCTATCTCCAGTCTACAACACAGTCCTTTCAACAGTTCCAAGAAGGCTCCACACCCATTTGCACTATTCAGGTGACCCTGATGACACAGATAAACCTCCAGGTGGCCTCAGCAACTCTCTAAAAGAATGCAAATGACCAGCTGTCTGCAAGGAGTATAAATCCTCCCATTCCCCACCATCCAGTCAGAGCTGAAAAAGCTTCTTGGATGAGAAGCAAAATGTCTTCAAAGAAAAATTAGAAAGTCCAGTGGCCTCTTGAATAAAGCACCTTTGGGACAACCATGACCTGGATGACTGAGAAGCTCCATAGACAGATTCCTTAGAGACTTCACTATAGGAAGTGAGAAAGATTTGAATTAGATAGAACCCTGTATTGTTCATTCTCAGAAGCCTCTTGTCCTATTTCTATCCTTAAAACACTGAAGAAAATAAAAACAACAGGCAAACACGTCAGTCATGTCACTGACTGGCCTCCTGTCATCCTTTAGAATATCAGAAGGCTGAGCCATGGCCTCTGACTCCTCAGGTATTGTTCATTTTGAACAGAGTTATCCAGATAAACAATACATCTCACTGTATCCATCAATTTTCTTTATAAAGTAAAAATAAGACAAGACACAGGGGCAATCGGAAAAAAGTAAAATAATTGTTCAGCTACATGTGCATAGTTTAATTGCTTTTTGTTGTACATTCATCTTTTTTTGTATATAATATGAAAGAACAGAATCTTTGGTTCACTCATAACAATCAGGTTTTGTTTCCCATCTCTGCTTTATAGATGTGTCGGAATACATAGTTTTATTTTGACAAGCACTAGTGAATATTAAATCGCTTTGCAAAATGTTTATGTGTGGAACAGAGAATAGTTTCCATTTCTCTTAAATGTCCTTCAAAAAAAAATCATCCTCCAAGGTTGAGAAGAGACAGCCATGTGAATAGAATTTTGCAGGCCGAGCACTTACATTTAGCTCTTTTACCATTCATCAGATTGCATTAAATAAAAAGAAGTGCCTCCATTCACTGTGAGATAGAATGAGAGAAAGAGACAGAGACAGAGATAGAGACACAGACAGGCGGACAGACAGACAGACAGACAGACAGACAGACAGACAGACAGACAGAAGTTATTACCAGCCGAAAGCAATTCACTGTAGAATAAAATCTTTTTTGGGAGGTAATAAAAGTGAGAGTCTGGCCCAAAGTCACCCAGCTGGTTTGTGAAATCTTGTGTTTCCCCACTCTTGATCCAGCACCTTAGCTGTTGGCTTATATATAACTTACCGTATTTTTAGGGAGGAAAATAAGAAAAAAGTTGATTGGCAGGTGGATCAGCCTCCCTGAATACCCCCAATCAGCTGTTCCTAGAGGTGAATTTTAGCAACAGGTTCCTTGGTTGTGAGCTCTGTGCCTTGCTATTTTTTTTTTATTTATTTTTTTGCTTTTTTTCCTGCTTCTGAAACTGTTTCAGAAAAAACTTTTTTTTTTTTTTTTTTTTTTTTTTGCCTCTGAAAGCCTCTGAAACAGAAATTCAGGAAAAAAGCCTCTGAAGCTCTGTTTGGGGGCTTCTTTTCTGAAGCTTCATTTCTGATGCTTTTTTCAGCCTCTGAAACCTCTGTCTGAGAAGCTGGGCGGGGCTACATTCGGAGTATAAGACGCACCCAGATTTTCACCCTCTTTTTGGGGACAAAAAGGTGCGTCTTATACGCCAAAAAATACGGTAACTATGATTGTCACCTATTATCTCAGAAATACAAGATAAGCACAATTTTCAAGATCATCCAAATCAGGGGTGTCAAACTCACATCGTCACTGTGTCATCAAGGGACACATCAGGACTCTTTTCCCCTTCACAAAATTGGGCGGGGGCAGGGCCAGCATGTGACGCATCCGGCCTGTGGGCCGCAAATTTTACACCCCTGATCCAAGTCTTTTCAGAATACTGTAAGTTTTATTATAGTGACACATGGACCCACTGTAGAAACAAGTGATGTCACCTAGCTAGATCCTGAGAAGCACCAAGAACCTGATTCTACAACTGTCTAAAGAGGGACATTTTTCAGACTGAAGTATACAATGGGAACTGATTGATGGGAAGGTCAATGGATGATTCATACTGTGGTAACCTAAAGGTTACATTAGTGCAAGGTGGTCTTCATAAAGCTGCCTTTTAAGGTGATCTGGAAATTATAGCTACTTCAAAATGCCATAGGTAAGTTACCAAGGGAAGAACCTGTTCCTGAACATATCTTGAATGAATACATTTTTTTCATTTCATTTTTCATTTTATTAAATTTGTATACCGCCCTACTCCCGAAGGACTCAGGGCGGTGAACAGGCACAAAATAAAACACATAAGTACAAAAGTTAAAACATGATTAAAACCCAATTAAATAATTTTTGCCCAAGACAATTTAAAACTTCCAATAATTTAAAACGAATTAAAATTTCAGTTTAAAAATTTAAAAGAAGGGGAAAAAATTAGGCCAGGCCGGCCTGCTGGATTGCCTCTGTGCTGGCTGGGGAATTTTGGGAGTTGAAGTCCACTCATAACTTTCCTGAGGTTCAGAAACACTGGTATAAAGCCATACACAATCTGGCTTCTAGGTATCTCTCCATCAAATATATCTGCTAACTTTTGAAGGGGGATGTCTTTTTTTAAGGTGCTCCCTTGCTCAACATTCACTATAGGGCAGCTCAACAAAAGGTGCTCTCAATGTAGGCTTCCCAATTATGATATATCTTCCCTGTCCAATTATAACTAGCTAGCTTTCCTTGTCAGTAAAGGCTTGCCTGTACATGCAGGTATTGGAGATCTGAATTCAGCAGGAGCCCTCGTTAGAGGAGGGTTTCCTTGAATGAAAACTGTAACACTGAAAGAACATTGTGTCCTTAAATAATTAAGTGTTCCACTGAGGGAGAAAAAGGCGCAGTCTATATAATTATTTTATTTTATTTGAAATAAAAACAGCTTTATTAGAAAAATGTATAAGGATAGAAAAGCAAGAGGGAAGAGGCAGTTCCCTTTTGACTCATCTCACTAATGGACCAGGTGGGAGCAGGGACTGTGTGTAAAGAGCTTTCTCTTCATCTATGCCTACATTAGACCTAATACCATAGTAGGAAATAGTTCATAAGGACAAAGAGATGAGATATAAGGCCTTTGGATAAACATATGATGCTGTGCGATTTAAGCAGTTCTGCACTGCAGCCTGTGCTCTTTGCCTCCTGTCTTATTCCAGGCTGTTTCTTAAACCAACTTCAGAAAGTCCAGATCAGACTGCAGCGGCTGGCAATGGAGACTGGTGGTCTGGACTAGGGCTATTACAAGACTTCACTGGTTGTTTCCCTGTTTCTTGTTTTTCCCATCTATGTAGGAAAGACCAACTTATCTGTGGCCTTGTCTCCCACTCTCTGCCTTTTCTCTTTAGGGGTTGCTCCTTCCTCACTGCTCTCCTTTCCATACTTTTATAGATGTTTACCCATCAGGAAGCCTAAAATCCCCTTCCCTCATTTCTTTAGATACCGGGAAGGAATATGAGGATGATTGTAATAAAGGAATAGATGAACTATTAAGTTAGGACAGCTCAGTACTGCAAAAGGGAGAGTGTGGAAAAAGAAAGTCAACATAATCCTGCCTCAATTTTCTTTAGTACAAGAGTGGGGAAAGAGAAATTCAGGCACTTAGACTTATATACCACTTCACCGTGCTTATACAGCCCTCTCTAAGCCTTTTACAGAGTCAGCATCTTGCCCCCAACAATCTGGGTCCTCATATTACCCACCTTGGAAGGATGGAAGGCTGAGTCAACCTTGAGGCTGATGAGAGTTGAACTGCTGAATTGCAGGCAGCCGGCAGTCAGCAGAAGTAGCCTGCAGTACTGCACTCTAACCACTGTGCCACCATGGCTCATAGAAATGCTTCTATCCCCAACCATTCAGTCAGAACTGAAGAAGCTTGGATGACAAGTGAAATGTTTTCAAGGAAAAAAAAAAGCGAGGAAGTCCTTTGAAAAGCATCTTTGGGGCAACCATGATCTGGATGATTAAGAATCTCCATAGGCATGAATCAATTCTCTCACTCACAGTTTAGCACAAGTAAGGCAGAATTTACCTGAATGTCTTTCTTATGCTTCTCTCCCTGCCCTGGGAGGAAGTGTCTCTTTTGGAATGGAACGTTTAGTTGCCGACTCTTAGCCATGCCCACTTGGCTCCCAGTCAACCACTGCTGCTAAAACAATGGAAGGCATTTCTCCTCTGCGGCCCTCGGCCAGTGATTATCCACCACCAATGGCCCCCTGGCTCTCCACCCCCAGCCCTTCATCCCAGTTTGACCCAGACATTTTACTGTACCAGACAAGTAACTGCCAGACAATCAGGCAGCGGGTGACAGCGATGGCACTGGGGGTAGGGGGGCAGCACATGATTAGCGGCAGGTGGGGAATTGAGGCTTTGGGGGGTAGCATGCAATTGTCAGCGGGCTGAGGGCAACAGCGTGCGATCAGCAACAGGCTGTGGGGTCGGTGGCGGGCTGTGGAGAGTTGGTGGCAGACTGGGGAGGGAGTGCACAATTGGCAGTGGGCTGTGGCTCTACCGGCCTGCTGGCTGGCTTCCTTGCTTCTTCTCTATGCAGTGAAAACTTTTTTCCTGGATCAAACAGTTTTGCATAATAACTCAAGTTGCTCCTGTTGTGAGGACTTCTCTCCTTCCCAGTCCCCCTTTTCATATTATTTCTAGGACAGTATTAAAGCTTTGCTGTCTTCTGAGCAGGAAGGCAGAGGGCACCGCAGTGCAGTGTAGAAACCCCAGAGTTTGCAGTGCAAAGCAGGCATTTGGCAGCCTGTGGTAGCTTCCCTCTCTCCTTCCTTCCCAGGCAGTGGGTCTCAAAACTGCAAGCACTATCAGATATCCTCATCAATTTCTTCCCCCATAGCCTGCCATCGATCACACACTGCCCCCTCCACAGCACACCATTCATCGTGCACTATCCCCCACAGCACACCGTTGATCATGTGCTGCCCCCCATAGTCCCTGCAATAGCCCCACCCACCGTCAATTGCTCGCTGCCGTCCATCACTACCACCAGCCATCCTATTGGCTGGTGCTACTTGTCCTGTGCAGCAAAACACCCTGGTCAAACTGTGTCTCAGTGAATGGGCTGGGATGAGGGGCTTGGGGTGGAAAGTGAGGGGGCCATTGACAGTGGACAATTGCCGGCAGAGGACCAGCAGAGGAGGAAAGCTTGCTGTTGTTTGGCTAGGTGGGTGTAGCCAAAGGTCAGTGCCCAAACATCCTAGAGCTGGGGTGTCAAATTCTATTTCATTGTGGGTCGCATCAGGGCTGTGGTTGACCTCAGGGGCCAGGGGGACATGGCCAACTGGGCAGGCATGGCCAGCTTGACACCACTCACTGGGCATGGCCAACTGGGTGGGCATAGCTGACTGGGTAGGCATTGCCAGCTTGATGCCACTCCCCAAACTGCTGCATTGGGTAGACCGGGCCAAAGCAACATGGGCTGGCCTCCTACATTTTTCAGGACAGCCCCGCAAGTCAGATTCGACCACATTGCAGGCCAAATCCGACCACATCGCGGGCTGGATCCAACCCACAGGCCTTGTGTTTGACACCCCTGTCCTAGACACTTTTCCACTTTCCTTCCCTTCTTTCCCTAAGATTACTAAACAATCCATCTCAGCAACTCATGATGTTATCAACATTCTGAGCAGTGTCTAAATGAGCTCAGCTGGCAAGCAGAGCAGATGGCCTAAAAAGACTCAATGCTTGTGAAACCATTTCTGCCCCTGCCATGTATTCAAATGAGATGATGAGCCCCTAGCCGATGTCTCTTGCTCAATCTCCCTCAAGCAGAAGATCTGTGCCACACAAGTGACGGATGAAGAAATAAAAGGCTAAAGATGGCTCAGCTTTAATAGCATAAAATCAATCCAAACAGAAGACGAGAAAGAACAAAGCAATTAACCCTTCAGTGTCTTAGTCGTGCAAACAACAATCTTATGGTTACGAGGTATGGAACCTAAACAAACAGAAGCGGAGAAGCTTTGAGTGATGCAACATGCGATGGGGTACTAAAATTCTCACTGAGAGGTCAAATCCAAAATACACAAATTCGTCACAGAACCAACTTTAAAGATGTCACCAAGGCAGCATGTTGCTCATGCAACACAATAGGTGGATCCACAGAAGCACATACAGGTGGTCCTCGACTTACAATAGTTCATTTAGTGACCATTCAAAGTTACAACAGCATTAAAAAAGCGATTTATGACCATTTTTCACAGTTGCAACCTTTGCAGCATCCCCGTGGTCCTGTCATCAAAAATTCGGATGGTTCGCATTTGCAGTGCGACAGTTGCAGTGTCCCAGGATCATGTGATCCCCTTTTGCAATCTTCTGACAATCAAAGTCACTGGGGAAGCCAGATTCACCAGAATCACTTAACAACTGGGTTACTAATTTAACAGCTGCAGTGATTCACTTAACAACTGTGGCAAAAATGTCATAAATTGGGGCAAAACACATTTAACTAATGTCTCACTCAACAACAGAAAATTTGGGCTCAATTGTATTCATAAGTTGAGGACCGCCTGTATTTGTGACACTATAACTTTGCAAATCCAGGGAGATGCACATAAACACAGGAAGAACTTTTGATCATGGCTTCCATCTGGACTTTTTTGGACTGCATAATGCAGACACCAGTAGGTTTGTTGCAAATTATGGTTTGTTGCCATCAATCTTCTAAACCTCCCTTTTTATGAGGGGGTATGTCAAATCTTTTAACTGAATTTTATCCAGATAAATGTGAGCATCATAGCACACCAGTGATAAGCTTTTAAGATTGCTGCAGCAATCGCACATCTTTTGATGACGGAAGTTAAAAATAGGCTTTTTTGTCTCACATGATGTTTAAAAAGCAGTATAGGTTATTTTTATGCCCTTTTTCTTGGATGAATCTAATTACAAAGTTGTCTCATGGGATGAGTGGGGGCTTATGTTTATTTAAGGCTCCTGAAATAAAACATTAAAAAATCCAGAAAGGAGTTGCAAACTCTTTCTTAATTGTTGCCTAGAAAATCATTTGGACTTATCCACAAAGACAATCAATCAAACTCAAGGAAAACATTATTAAGACTTATAATAAAAATCAATCAGTAAGTTCCAATGCTATGCAATCTTGGGGAAACTAGGGCATCTTAACTCAAACCTATAACTCTGATTTATTATGAAATATTAAAATGTATCCAGAACTATTGCTCTTAAAAATGTGTTGTTTCTTACTATTGAATTTAGATATATTGAAAAACAGGCCGTTGAATCAAATGGTTTCCATCTTCCATTCAATGGATTGACTATGATAGCATGTGACAGAAGAAGAAAATAAGTCATGTGAAGAGGACAGAATTAAAAAATGCTTAGACTAGAAGAGAAAAAGAAGGTGGAGGGCTACAGTAGCATTTTTCTGATACATGGAAAGGAAAAAACACAGAAGTTCAAGATCTGTTGTTTCTTGTTCCACAATGCAAGAGACAAAATAATGGACTTCTTGTAAATTCTAACATGGCAGATTCTAATGAAAGAGTCCATTTTGGCATGACAGTATCTGGAAACAGCAAAGAAGAAGAGAAAGGACTGGAGAAAAATCACAAAATATAAAGACCTGCAAATAGAAGTAGAACCGTGATAAAAGAAAGCAACATTAATACCAATTTTAATAGTGTTAGCTAACTTGGGAGATTGCATCCATCTCTGGGGCTTTAAATTTTCTGTCCTGAGAATTTCTATCCTAATCCCCCCCCTCATCTCTCAGAATTACAGACTGGGATTGGGAAAAGGATCCCAATCCAATCAGACCATTTCACCAACACAGACTGATTATTTCTGAGGCAAGTTCTGCCTCAGACTAGGCCTATGCATCTAACTAATGAGTAGTTTTATTTGGATCTTTTGGGGATCAATAGAAGAGAATATATGGACTCAGGATTGTTAATTGGGTAATAAAACATCCGCAAGCAAATAATCAGGCTCAGAAAGCACCAAGGACTTCACAGTTCTTTTTTTGAATATGGAGCTTCTTAGAAAATAAAGAAAGGGATCTCCAACTTTCCTATATTCAGAAATTGGAGTGGACTAAGGTCAAAAGAAGATGTTGAGTTATGATATCATTTGGATGAAATTGCTGTACTTGTTGAGCACTGACTATGTCACCTAGTTTGAGACAATGAAATGTCGCATTTCAATCCTGAACTGCAAATATTCTCCTTTATTGCTCTACTTACCTTTGCAAATTCCAATATTCTTTCGGTCATGCTGCAGATAATAAGCTGAGGACAGAGAGAAGCCTGGTCAGAGCTTTCCTTCTCCTTCTACAATCTCTTATGCTGAACAGGTCTTGGTTAGCTTAAGCCACTCTTTGATACCTTCAGCTTCCTTGTTGTCTTGAAAATATAGACTGGTTAAAAGTGTTGCACCATGCTTCCATTCACTGTAGCTGTTTGGATATGTTGGGGTGGTACAAGAGATTTGTGACAGATTCAAAGGTAAAATAGATTAATTACTAAAGGGTGTAGATCAGTGGTGGGTTGCTCCCGGTTCGTACCGGTAAAAATTTGTAGTAGTTCGGAGAACTGGTAATAACATTGGCTGGCCATGCCCCCGAACCGGTCCCCGGCCCAGTCACCGGTCGCTTACCCCGCCCACCTCATCAGAGGCTTTTTTTTTTTACTTTTAAAAGCATTGTTTCGACAACCTCTTCAACCGAAAAAATACTTTTAAAAGTAAAAAAACAGGCTCTGATGATCATGCGGCTCAGCTGGGATCATCAGAGGCTTTTAAAAGCATTTTTTTTACAACCTATTTGGCCAAAGAGGTTGTAGGAAAAAAAATGCCTTTAAAAGCCTCTGGTGATCCCAGCTGAGTTGCCTGATCTCAGAGGCTTCTAAAAGCCTTTTTTTCTGCAACCTCTTAAAGTTGTAGAAAAAATGCTTTTAAAAGTTAAAAAAAAAAAAAAGTTGGCCATGCCCACTGTCACATTACCTCCCATCAAGCCACACCCACAAAATAAGCCACGCCCACAGAACCAGTAGTAAAAAAATTTAGAACCCATCCCTGGTATAGATGTGTATATTGACATATCTCATTTTTCCATTATGAAGTCGAATGCAAAGGTTTTGAATGCATCTCTGTAATATCATACCAAAAAATACCGTAACTGTGCTGAAAAACTTCATTATCACCATCTTTTCTCTGATCACTTTTGCTCTTTAATTCTCTGTTGCACCAGAGTTTGTAGAGGTTTTGTTTTGTTTTGTTTTGTTTTGTTTTGTTTTGTTTTGTTTTGTTTTGTTTTGTTTTGTTTTGTTTTGTTTTGTTTTGTTTTGTTTTGTTTTGGGGTTGTTGGTTTTTTTGTCTTTTTTCAAGGGGACCCTCTCCTGGCTACAATCAAGGGCCAATCAATAGATTTAAACTCAATCTTGCCCTTTACTTTGGCTTACACTCTGCAATCTTAATTGTAGGAAATATGACTTTTGCAATAGAGTAGTAAATGTCTGGAACAATCTACCTGATCCTTTTGTTAGTCTCTCTAAACCCCATACCTTTTACCTTACACTGTCTACCGTGGACCTTTCATGTTTCTTAAGAGGTCCCTAAGGGGGCTGCATAAGCGCACCAGCGTGCCTACCGTCCCTGTCCTACTGTTCCCAATTATATGTAATCATTCTATGTGTTTATGGCTATGTTTTGTCAATTTATATCCTTTTTTTTTGTGCCAAAATTTTTTCATGTGTCCATGTCTGTGTCTACTTTGTTACTTGTTTTCTTATTTGTTTATAAATAAATAAATAAATAAATAAACAAATAAACAAATAAATAACAATCAGAAAGAAGAAAGATTTCCTAAAATTCCTGTGTTAAAGCAAAGGAACATAGCACTATTTTCTATACTTTTTTTTCCTGCTGCCTATATGGAACTTGCCAGATCAGAGATAGTATGCCTCTAAATATTAGTAATAGGGGAAAATGAGTGCTCTTCTGCTCACAATTTGTTCACAAATACTGACACCTCAGCCCATTTTCTTAGTTATGAAAGGCAAGACTTTGATGGAGTTCTGGCACACAAGTGCTTTCTCTTTGTGCCTCTGGAGAGGCCACTGAACTGTATTTGTTGGAAACCACTATGGGGGGGGGGGGAAGGATCACCTTCCGGAAAAAGGAAGGTGATCCAATTCCAGATGGTCTGCAACCGGCCCTTCTTAAATGGTTTTTCTTTGGGATGTGATAGATCTGTGGTCACTTCACATATAAAGAAAGTAATGTGCAATTTGTTTGAAGCTACCACCATTCATACAAGCATGGGCCTCCGCAGAGGGGACATAGGAAGGAGTCTGCATCATGACATCATAACCCGTACAACTTTCATATCTGCCTCAAGTATGTATCTTCTTCGTACACAAAACATATTTATGGAATATTATTTCATGGTGAATTTTGGAGCACTTACATCTCTCTGTGTCTTTTTCTCTGGTCAAAAAGGGAAAATGACTTTAGAAGTTATCATGAAATGTTTTAGTATTTTATCTGTTAAAAGACAAAATCATGTGTCTAGATAGTCACAGATAGAGTAATATTCATGATCCAAGAAAGAAAAGACTCCAAAGTTCCTTCCAGATAGATGTTTTAATGTACATTGGCAGCAATTTGTGATGATTATTTCACTGGGCATCATGAAGACATAGTTATCCATTACACCTCTAATCTCATTATAATCATTTTGACTCCATTCCTTTCCCTTAGCTAATGAAGATTTCATTTACATACTAGGACCCAGAGCAAACACCATTGTCAAGGATATCAATATTCCGTAGCATTTCTGAACAATTCTGGATAAAGATCACCTGGAGCAATGGTAGAATTGATACAACATGTTGGCAATGAACCACAAAATTTTCAGTTAGAGAGAGTGCTTTACTGACTGCCACAATGCTCACATTTGCTCTTTGCAATTACTCTCCCTTCCACCTGGAGTTATCCTGATTCTTACTTCAGACACTAGAAGAACTGAGAATTCAGGATAAGGAAAATCTGTTCTTCTATAGTATTCATGCAGAATCTGAATTGGTCAAGTGGATATAAGTGTAGGTGGTCCTCGACTTATGACCACAATTGAGCCCCAAATGTCTGTTGATAAGTGAGACATTTGTTAAGTGAGTTTTGTCCCACTTTATGACCTTTCTTGTACCAGTTGTTAAGTGAATCATTATAGTTGCTAAATTAGTAACCTGGTTGTTAAGTGAATCTGGCTTCCCCACTGACTTTGCTTGTCAGAAGGTTGCAAAAGGTGATCACGTGACCCTGAGACACAGCAACTGTCATAAATATGAACCAGTTGCCAAGTATCTGAATTTTGATCACATGATTATGGAGATGCTGCAAAGGTCATAATTTTGAAAAACGGTCATAAGTCACATTTTTCAGTGCTGTTGTAAATTTGAATGGCCACTAAACGAATTATTGTAAGTCGAGGACTACCTGTATTATAGGACATGTTTTTTGCAATAACTTACCAAGAATGAAGGCTATGGATGACATCTTAGAATCCCCCAAACAGAAAAAGTAGGAAAGCAATCTCATAATATGAAATATTCATGACAGTCAAGAAGAACAGGAATTTCAATTCCCAAAATAAATATTTACGTATTAAAGAACAAGATTTAACAATCACTTTAACCAGTGAATGAAATGCAAAAAGTGGAGTGCAGTGTGAGTGTCACTATCAATAACATTAGCCTAAAAACATTTAGAGTCAATATTTTCTGCTGGAAATCAAAAAGCAAATTTTGCCCTTTTTAATAATTGGAGAAGTTGGAATTAATTACTTTAGAACAACTTTTCACAGAACCCGTGTGTTATACAACTTTTTCATTCCTATTCTTTTGTTGAACTATAACTATAATAATGTATTACCCAGAATTCTGATTAAGGAATGGTAAGATAGATCTTTGGTATAAGGAGTGGAAAAAATCTGCAGGAAGTTAAAATAAACATCATGTATTTAATAAGTGCCATTGCTTGCTGTGATTTGTCAATATTGTTGCAAACACCTTCATTCCCTCTTAAGCGCCTAAAGCAGTGAAATAATCCTGCCTGCTATTTCTCCTGCCCTTCAAATAACAGTAAAATTTATTTATTTATTCTCATAAATTAAAGCATGCTGGAATGAAATGATTTCTGCTTCTTTTGGAACACAAAACACAAATTGGAGGCAAGGATTGTTTAACTTGGGAAAGCAGAATGGATGGTACACAAAGCTTGAGAGACCAATAGATAAGGTGCTTTCATCTAACTATGACAATGACAGCATTTTGGCAATTCAAATTTGGCAATTTTATTTTTAGGGGGGAGGAAACAACAGTTTTAGGTGGGCAACACAGGTAGGCCCTGTATGGAGATGAAGCTGTTATGTACTAAACCGGTGTTGGTAGCTGTCCATCACCTGTTGAGTGCTTGATGCTCCCATTCAAAGTAGTAGCCTTGAAAGTGAAGGACCTCCCCCGAATTGATCCCTCTACATAGAGCCTCTCTGGCTTTTTCTGACAATGGAAGAACATAAGGAATCCATTGCGGTAGTTCTTATTCATCCAGCCATAGAGCAAAGGGTTTGCAAAAGTGGAACACATAGCTATGACATGAAATACCGTATAAAGAAGTTTATAATCATGGAGGGCAAGTGCCATATCTAAGTCTGCGGCAAGCTGGAAAGCATGGAAAGGTAACCAAGAGACGGCAAACACCACAACAACCATGAAAAGCATCTTTGTGGTCTTTTTCCTGCGACAGTGAGTGTCATTTCTAGCAGAAGGACTAATGTGGCTTTTCAGTTTGAACCATATCCTGATGTAGGCATAACAGATGATAGAAAGAGGGAAGACATATTGCAGGATGAGCATGGATAGGCTGTATATAGTGGCATCTCTGTTGCCAGAAGGCCATTTCTCTGAGCAGACAGCGATTCTGAGGTTGATGGATGGAATTTCTTCGTATCTGTATTCTCGAAAGATAGCCAGTGGACTAGCTAGGAGAGCGGCAACCAGCCATGTAATCGCTATGATGGTGAAGCTGATTTTCTTGGATATTCTACTGTCTAAATGAAAAACAATACATCTGTACCTATCGAGAGCAATCACGGTTAATGTGAGAATAGATACATGAACACTTAAAGCTTGAGCAGAGGACACCAGGTGACAAAGTACAGCCCCAAACTTCCACTCATCCAGCAGAGTGTAAGCCAAAGTAAAGGGCAAGCAAGTATCCACCATTAGATCAGCAAGAGCTAAGTTAGCTATGAAAAAGTTGGTTACAGTCCTCATGGTTTTGTATCTCACTATCATGTAGATGACCAAGGAATTGCCAATGAATCCCAGCAGAATGATGAGAGAATAAGCCATTACCAGTATGATTTGGACCCCCAGGATCTTGGTGCTGTCCATCATAATTTCACTGGATCCGCCTTGAAATCCTTGACTGGGGGTGACAAGACTGTCTGCATGCCAGCGAGACTGTGGTTTCTTCTCTAAGATACGCTCTTCCAAGATGACGGTGCTATTGACTTGATCAAGTAACCCCATGCCTATTTTTTGTATTTATATAGGCCCTGGGTTGACAGTATTATGCTTGTATGTTTGTCTGCAGAAAAAGAAACAAATATAAGATTGAAAAAGATGATATTTAAAGACTTTAGTTTATAATCAAATACAGCATTTCAAATTAAGCTCTAAATTTCTGCAATCCTCGTGCACATTAAAACGATTAATATTTGGTTTTCATGCACAGTTGAATGGAATACCTGAAAGAAAAAAATTAGCCTCTGTAGATCCCATTATATCTGCATGATAAAATAAAAGCCAAGCAAAGAGCAAAAAAAGTTTGACCCTGATTAAATTCACATTATTTTTCACAAAAGATGTTTTTTTCTCTTTGCAATTCTCTTTATCTAAAATTGAATGAGTTAAAAAAAATAATCCTTCCAAATGTCATGCTCATATCATCACATAAACCAGATCACCAGTTTGGCAATTTGCAATTGCTTGCAATTGATCTACAATCTGCCTTTGTGCGCTCTCATGACCTTGCCTCTGCTTGTCAGAGTAATTCTATTTGCATGAAGAATGGCAAGGAAAGTCAAAATATAAATTAGCAATGAACTAGAAATACAATAAACTCTGCAGCTGTTTTGTTCATCAGTATGCTTAAGGCTTCAGTTCCTTGCCCATAGAATTGGATATAACTATATGATGGGACTGAGTGAACAAGATCCTCCACTAAAGACTAACCTGGACAAGCAACAATAGGAGCCATTTTTTTATATTCTTCATAATACTCCCAGCAAGCCATTTCGCATGGGCTAACGTAGATCTTTAGGAGCTGACACAGTTGCTGTTGGAAAACAATCATTCCAGTTGCTACGTAAATAAAAGAGAGCTAGATATGACCTTCCTTAAATGTCTTAGATTAGGGGTCCCCAACCCCTGGTCTGTGGTTCAGCACTGGTCTGTGGCATGTCAAAAACTGGGCTGCGCAAACAAGCAAAGCCCCATCCGCAGGATGCAGAGAACACACGAAACCACACCCCCTCTGGTCCGCGAAACAACCTGTCTCCACGGAACCAGTCCCTGGTGCCCAAAAAGTTGGGGGCTGCTGCCTTACAGCCTTATCTGGTTGTTGATAGGCTAAATCTGCCAGGCTGAGGAGAATCCTCTGTAATAGACAGAGAACAATAAAATAGCTAGCCTGAACACTACATGTGTGGATCTGCTTGTTTGCATCTAACAGTTGCTGTGTTTAGCACAATAAATTATGGTTTGCTTATCCATGGTTGAACCAGATAAATTGCAATTAGTTCACAAACATAAAAGTTGGATTTATGGTCCACAGGCTGTATGTGGAGCCCAGAATTCCCAGCAGGCAAGATAAGTGCCGTAAGGCCCACAAATGATCAATTCACTTTACTCTATAAAATAAGCAAACTATTTTTTTTTGGCTTAGTCAGTTGTATGGTCCCAATCTATATTAGGGAATTTTTTAAAGGTAACTCTGCATGAATGTTACTGTTTTCTGCCTTTCCTGCCATCTGGTAAGTCCATAGACTGAGACTAATGAGCTCATCATAAGGGACAAGGAGTCTCTTCAGAGATGGAGCTGTTCTGCTCTAAATAAACATACATAAGACTAGTCTAAGTCAAAACTGGTCATACTGTGAGACTGAATGAAGCAATTGCTTAAGGCAGTCAATGTTGGGAAAGATGAATGGTGCCTCCCAATGGCTCCTGTTGATCTCCTAGGATGTTCTGTTGGATGAAAGAGTGTACAGTGTGTACACTACCGGAGCCCCTAAATAGATATAGCAAAATAGATTATTCAACTGATAGTCCAAATGACTTTTGTATATGGAGTGAGAAACCAGCATATTTATGTCCTGGGTAAAAGACAATGAATTCTTAAGCCATTCCCTGAGAAAGATAAAATATTCACTATAAGAGAGATGATAAATGTAAGAGTCCTTATGTCTCCTTGTTGTGACTTCTAGAATCCTTACTACACACTACTGTATGATTTACTCAATCCTTTTCAAGGTTCGTAAGGCAAAATAACAAATAACAAATTAACTCAACCATGCTTGTCAGTAATGTCACAGCTGGGCTCCATATATGTATGTAGCAGAAGAAATATAGATTATAAATTTATGCCCTAAATCTTTAAGAATATTTTGCCAAAGCCATAGGGAAAAAATCAGAATCACAGCCTTTTAGTCAGTTTGATCATTATGCCCCCTTCACTGATTTGATTCTTTATTTCCAGCCCTGTATCTCTAATGGCTTAGATACATGTAATTAATCTCTAGGGTCTATGAAGGATTTCTTCTTGGTTTGAAAGCAAGTGTGTTTGCTTATTTTGCAGAACAAAGTTCAAAACTCCTCTTGGGAGCTCCAACAGGAATTTAGGCAGCTTGGCTGGAAACCTCTGTTGCTTGAGATGTTCGCCGATGAGCGGGAAGAAGGGCTTGGTTAGATTGGTCTCAGCTATTTCCTTTCCTTCTCAGCTCTGTGTGTGTGCAAATATTTTACCAGCTCTTAGAGGCTGACACCATGGAATTAAATTAGAACAATGAGCTTGGCAGCAGGCTCGGTAGTGTGACCACTGAAATTAATCTGTCTGTATGATACTCCGGATATAACACTTATTGCTTTATCTTCTTCACTGCTGTTCCAAACATTTGTTATTTTTCATCTCTCCCTTAAGCTGTAGATGTCATGTTGACCCAGGATTTTTTTTATGAGTTTCTAGAACTGCATAGAACATAAGATAAAAGATGGACATAGTTTAGCCTAAGTTTTCAGATGCTACCATATTGTTTGTGCAATTTAACTTCAAAGTTACACAATTAGGATTATCGTTGCCATATTTGATTCTTGGTATGACTGATGCTTCTTGCTGTTTTTTCTCCCTTTTTCTTCCTGTGCTGAAATCTATAACCTAAATCATACAACAAGGGTGAATAAAGGGTGGAAATTGAATTCCCTTCCTGTTTTTTCCATGTTGTGCATGAAGCGGCTACATAGAAGCATTTTAGATTAGGCTGATGCAATATTTTCTATTATTAAATCTAGACTTCTATTGTAATAAAAATATAAATCAAATTATAGTAGCAACAGCAGATTAGATCAGAGCCAGTGGTGGGATTCAAGTAATTTAACAACCGGTTCTCTGCCCTAATGATTTCTTCCAACAACCAGTTTGCCAAACTGCTCAGAAAGTTAACAACCGGCTCTCCCGAAGTGGTGCGAACTGGCTGAATCCCACCACTGATGAGATCATTATCACACTGAATTATAAATTTATTTTCAATACTCTTACTCAGTCCTATGGGTTCAGTTCCTCCAACTCAAGTTAAATAATACATTTGAAAATAATAACAAGTTTCATTTTAGCAATAATAGGCCTGAATAAACTCTGTTCACCTCTACTTATTTATTACCAATTTGCATTTTCATTGAGAATTCAAGAAGGAAGAATATTACAATTCCAAATTAAAATAATCCTTGGCCAGCTACATTGACACAGATGAGCAGTTCCATTTAGGTTTGAACTGGCATTAATATTCATGTAAACTGCATGTACAAATATCAGTTCAAACAAAATATCAAACATTGTATAGTTTCATTTGTGCAAGCCCATGAGAGCATTTTCTCTAAAACTGTCATTTTATACCCAGATTCTTTCATCTCTTTTAAATGGATTGAAATGAGTAAGGGCTATCCAGGGTTGTTTGATAAAGTGTTTTCTTAATATCTATGGAGATTCTCAGTCATCCAGGTCATGGTTGTCCCAAAGGTGCTTTTTTCAAGAGGCGAATGGACTTTCTTGAAAAAAGCACCTTTGGATGTTTTCTTGATATCTTACTGTACCCCAAATAACATCTGACCAATGGCATAATGTCTAAAAAGCAGCCCAACAGCCATTTATATAGCAAAGATAACCTGAGCCATTAAACCAGTTCTCTCAAAAGGGATTTTAAAAATAGGCTGATGTTTAAGAATTAATTAATTAACGTTGCCAATAATTATTGCAATGCTATTTCAGTTTGATCAAAGGCAATTTGCAATGCTTTGGATTGTTCAGAATCATATCATTAAGTTCTATCTAATCAAAAGCAAAGTCATTAAACTCACTGAAATGTTCATAGACAGTCACCACTTTCTGCTGGGTTACACAACGCCACCTCTGGCATTCATTTAGTTTTGTAAGAATGAAGCAATGGCTGTGCAGACTCACTGACTGGGCCAGACAGAAATATTTATTGCAGTGTCTTGACTATGTCCTATAGTCATAAAATCCCTAAGAGGCTATTAATTTTTCTTAACCTGATAAACATATATCTGTCCCCCCCATTGGAATAATAATTAAACAGTATTGCTCCAGACTGTAAGACAACGTTGAATGAGCTGGTCTAATGTGGTGGACAAAATGCAATCAGATGAAAAGAAGCATACATATGAGCTGGAAAACGTTGAGCAACTGTTTCCTGATAAGCTGTTTTACAGAATTAAATTGTTTGGCTTGTTTATAGTTCAGTGTATTCTGTATATCTTCAAAATAATTTAACTCAATTGCCAGGTTATGAGTACTCTGTGAATACAATTCAAGTTTGTCTTCTGATAAATTGATGTTTTCTGATTGATCATTCCCACTAGGAATTATGACTTTACTCATTACATGCTCTCAAATTTCAAAATGCACTCCCACGTTGTTGTTGTTGTTTTTTTAAAAAAAACACTTTTCTATCCCTGTCCAGAAAGGTCCTTCCAGAAACTTTGCATTATTTTCCCATCCTATGATATTTATGAATTGAAATCTACACTTTTGAAATTTATGAATTGAAATCTACACTTTTCTTTCTGCTTCCTGCATGGAGACAAACTCACAAGTGAAAGTTTAATGTCAAATAAGGTTAAGTACGTATGGCACATCGGCTCCAGCCCTGTTATAAATGATCAACTAATAAGAACAAAAATGCAAACTTTTTCAAGAAAAAAGATGAAACATAGAAAGATGTTGAAGAGGTAAGACAAATGGAAGTGAAAAGGCATTAGCCTCAAAAAAAATTTAAACAATGACTGCTTATTTGATTGAGATGATGCTCCTGAGAATTCTTAAAAAGTTCAAGATGTGAAACTCTTCTTCTAACTCAATTGTGCAATAACACAACACAACAAATCAATCTCATTACTACAGGAAGGAAAGACTGGCAGATTTGTACCAGAGAAAGCAAAGGCATAAGTGATAGGCTTGTTTGTCCCAGATAAATGTGGAGAAAATATCATTAAGCATATTAAAGAGCAGAACGTTCAGTGAGATTTCTGTAAAAGAAATTTCTATCCCACCAACCTTACATTTTTTTCATGGTTCAACCAACAGGTAGTTAGAACAATCATTTCAACATTTTTGCTCATATCTACCTTTCCCTAACCTCCTTTTGGATCGAGTCTATGCAAGAACTAAAAAGAGCATAAAGATCCCAGCTAGTGCCCAGAGACTGCCACCACTCCCCCAATTGGGAAGCCTGCTGCATTAACATTGAAATTACCTCCTACTCTCTCTTCAATTCCACCAAAATGACTTTTAATCTGAGGAAAATGTTAATCTTTTTCTAGTCCCTGTCATTTCATGGGTGTTTGTTCATGAATCAAGAATGTAAATTGACTGAATGTTTGAACAAATTTCAAATGTGTTTAAAATCAGTATTTAATATTTTGACATCAGAAATGGGCACTTCAAACTCCTTTTTTGGATCTTATAGAGTCATCCCTGTTTGCTGTGGTCACTGATTACCCAATGATTTTAATGTGAATTGAAATAAATGAATAAATAAATAAAATGTATGTATTATGCCTGAGATGATAGTGAACAAAAGAAGGAAGGGTTGGGCCAGAAGGATTATTCAGAGGAATTTTTACTGCTGTGATTCCCTGAAAACCCAGACAGCATTCAATCATTATCCAGATATTTGCAGATTTGATACACCTGGATTTCAGAGAAACCATTCTATTCTCTTTTGTATAGATTTTGAGTCTATGGATCAGAGTCTTCAGCCTTCCAAATTTATCCATGGTCTGCTGGTAGGAAATTGCAATAGAAGAGAACAAATGTGGCTCAGGGTTGAATTGTGGAGTCCTTGGTGCTCTCTGGGCTTGGTTGTTTCATTGTAGATGTTTCATTACTTGTTGGGTAATGAAACATCTGCAAGCAAACAACCAAGCTCCGAGAGCACCAAGGCAATAGGGAATTACTCCAACAGCAAAGGGTAGCTACTGCACACAAGGAAAGGAAGAAGGCTGAGTGGTGATTTTGTTTGCTGAGGAAAGCTAACACAGCATAGAGAGTCATCAATGCTTTCCTGGACTGGTGACATGAAGGGAAAAGTAGGCTAAGACTACCCTTCCCAGGAAACAAAAAATGGGGTGAAAGAAAATGATCTTGTTCCTTGGTTACAAGAATTGAATATCCATTCATCAGTCCATAGCATTCACTTAATCCTTGTGTGCCATATACATATGATCTGTACCATGGAGGAAGTAGGTATAAAGGTAAATGGGCATATACCTTCTTCAGAAAGTTATCTAGATTCAATTAATAAGGAGGGAGAATAAGAACAATTGTACTAATTCTCTCCTCCCATTTCATTTCATTTCATCCTCACTATGCTTTATATGTAGGGGACAATGGATAGCAGACCTCTTTTTGTGTATAAAGTGGCAGAAGACTATGGATAGTGTTTCTCTTCACATGAGGAGGACAGGAAGAATGCAATGGAGAGAACAGATCTACTACAATCATAACTACTCTTCTTCATATGTAGATCCAAGATACCTTTTCAATATCCCAGGAAAGCTAGCTTCTCATCGTCATCTGAACAGACACATCCAGAGGCACGCTGGATAATAATCTAGCTACCAATATTTCAGCCAAGCACATAGTTAGTCATAGTCTAGTGTGCCATATAAACTCAGAAAATGATTCAGTTAACCATGAGTAAGAGTCTTATGCAAACACAACCATAGAGTGAAAAGTAGGCTTTTGCCTCTCTTCCAGATGTCATCCAGATGCCATTCCTCTGCTTTGTAGAAGAGGGAAGACAAGAAACAGGGCTGCTCTACTTCAAAAGCAGCTATTTAGTCAGGAGCATCCAGGATGAGGAGATGGAGGGAAGAACGTATCAAGATGGCAACTGCAGCTGATGACTGAAGCCCAGGGCCATATTTTATGTGCATTTGCTCTTCTATTTTCTTTGAAACATTTCCATTCTAACCACTCATGTTATGAAAATCAGTAATGGCCTTTCAGCTACTACAGATATTATTATAGGAGTGCCTCATTAGAAGCAGCAGCCAAGTATTTGTGTTCCCTTTTGTCCAAACATCTCTCTGCAACAAGAGTCTCTAAAATGACTTCAAGGAAGAGGCAATATGAAAGCAAGAGACCCTTCCGCATGTTTTTTCCCCACGATGAATATGATAGATGACTTTAAAATCTATCTTACTAAAGAGAAACAATATTAAGAACATATAATCTGCAATCTGACTCTGATTTTATAATCAAATCACATGTTCATAATTCACCAGATCTGTATTCTGAGGAAAAGCAAATTATTAAACTCATGTGGGATTTTTTGTTACAATTTTTTGAAGGATTGGCCTCCGGGTATACAATGACATAAATGAAATCCTCAAAACATGGCTTTTCACTGTCTCTTAATTAAGCTGAATTTTCATTTCATGTATGACACTAAAAATATGGATTCCATATTTTACCTCATAACAGGGTTGATGGTGAGTGAAAGATAATTGCCTAATGTATATTTGTTCTCTGTCATTCATCATAGTTTATAAATTAAGCTGAAGTTTTAAAAAATCCCTGAAAGAATAGTTCTGTATTTAATGCTCTGCCTCTTACTGGGTTGTGTAGATTAGATCAATACTCTCAGTGTTCAAATGGATTTTAAACTCTTTTGACTTTCTAAATTTGTCTAAAGCTTGACAGTATATACATGACCCTTTATATCAAAAATCCGATGGGATATTGGTAAGTCACATGTTTCGCTAAAGACATGAATACTTTCTTTTCTAGACACGTTTATAAATCACCTTATCATTGCAGAATATCACTAACAGAATGGAGACATATCATTCTTTCCTTTTCCTAGAGATCTGCTCAGGCACAGTGCAACAATAACATTTGGAAATTAAATGCTGCTTAAGTAGGGAATAACCTTGACAGGAACACTGAAACAGTTGCGGGTGGGGGGGATGGAACTATTAGTCCCACAGAAGTTTCTTAAAAGTAAAATTCTGCCGGGACAAGATAGCCTTTGCCTATAGCAATTTTTGATAATGAGATACTGTGTTCAACTATCCAGATCCCAGATTGTTCTGTGTCTTCTGGTTCTTGGGGGCTATCCTGTTGGAGGTGAAATCCAATGGTGCTAAGCAGGGGTGAAATTCACTTACCTTCCCTACCGGTTCGCAAATGTGCGTGCGCCTGCTTCACTCACATGCATCATCGTCCACACAAGCGCAAAGCCTTCTGCGCATGCGCAAAGGCTTAAAATATTGCAAAAAAGCAATGTCTTGACGTCCGCGTGGGTGGACGGATCCTCCCTCAGCCGCTGCTACCGGTTCGCCTGAGCCAAATAGAACTGGCTGAATTTCACCCCTGGTGTTAAGTCTTCAGTATCTCATGACTAACTGGCCACAAGGAAGGCAGTAAGGTGTAGATAGAGTATTAAAGATTTATCCTGTAGCCCAGCTTTGTCTATCATTCTGCTTGTCCTTTGTCGAAGAAACTGTTGACCTTCTGTCAGTTTCTCTTATCTTTTTCCCCAGGTGCATGCATATGCACACACACACATACTCAGAATATATGTTCTTGAAGTCTTCTCCTGATAGGATGTAACTACCAATAGCTAGAGTCTAGGCTTTGTTTATCCCCACTGTGTATTTTCTGTAAATAAATGTGCTTTCTGCTACCCCTAGAAACTTGCTTCTCTAACTTGTGGTCATGTTAAACCCCCATTTTTTCAGGAGCACTCACAGGCATTCACCCCACACTTCCATCTTTAACAGAGTTATGGGCTCCAACCAGTGGTGGGATTCAAGTAATTTAACAACTGGTTTTCTGCCCTAATGATTTCTTCTAACAACCAGTTCACCAAACTGCTCAGAAAGTTAACAACCGGTTCTCCCAAAGTGGTGCGAACTGGCTGAATCCCACCACTGGCTCCAACAGTTGAAATAAAGATGTAAAGAAGTTTCACAAAGAAGAAAGGATGCCTCCTGAACAGCTAATGGAAATACTAAGGAATTTTTGGAAATTGAATCAGGAAAGCTACAGCTCATGGAATGCGGAAAGGAGCAAAATTCTCCCTCTCAAGATGAACATGATCTTGAAATCTCAAGAAACTACCAGTGTATTGGACAAGGAGAGAGAGAGAGCCAGAGAAACACAAGAAAGGGACAAAAATGCTACAAATGACAGAGTAGTTGCGAAGATCCACTTTAAGGAATGTTACCCACTTTAAGGAATCTAGACATTTGGAAAACTGTCTCAGATTTAGGGCTGATCTGCCTGAGCAGTTTTCCCCAGGTGAGTAAGGATGATGATGGCCATTCTCAAGGGAAGGAATGTGTATTATGCATCCAGAATACTGGAAAGGCAAACGGGACACAAAGCCACAAAGCCTTGAAGCATTGTTTAGTTTGATGTTGGGGGGAAGAGGGGAGAAAACAACTATGTAGTGTTGGGTTTTGTTCAATACATGACACCCCATGTCAGCCAAACAGTAAGCAGGCTTTGAAAGATCCATATCAGATGGCAAGGATCTGATTGCCTGGCAGAAGGAAAAGAGGCACCACAGCTCAGATTCTCCAAGAGGTCCAAGAAAGAGATTTCACTGCAAGGGCTGTTTACATTACAAAGAGCAAACAAGCAAAAGAACCTCACACATGGAAGGACCCTGAAAAAGATGTCAAGCCACTGAAAAAGACAAATGGAGAAAAAGAGATTGAAGCCACCAAGGACCACTATACTCAAGAAAAGGACTAATTGAACCAAAATATGTCCTTTCAGAAGGGGCATGTTTGCTCAGATATATAACCTTTGGATTGGTGCATGAGTTCATGTGAAGGGGTGTTTGGAGATGCAAATTCAGTGTGCTAATTGTTTAGCTTGCTTCACTAATCCTTCTTTAGGTTAGATTCCTGTTCCCCCCTCTCTCCCTCCTCTCTCCATCTCCTCTCTCTCTCTCTCCCTCCCTCACCCTTCCTCCCCCCTCTCTCTCCCCCCCCCTCTCTCTCTCTCACACACACACACACAGATTGTATAATGATACAGGCTGGAATGATATACAGGGACAGAAAAAGTGGTAATGATTGAAAGGAAAGGCAAAATCAAAGAAAAGGTACAAAGATAATAGCAATTCTCAAAGGCTGACAATGACAAAATTACCAGTCATCATCTGCTTCAGATCTGATTATCAAGAAACGGTTTCTGATATCAACTTGAAGTATAGATTACAAAGAAAATTGGGCACTCATATTTTCATCACCTAATCCAATCTTGTTCCCACTTATTGGGCTGCACCTTGTATCCACTCTTGTGGTTTCACAGAGGAAGAATGTTGACCTTCCTTGGGAAGCAGAAAGAGAGTAATGTTCCATTAGGAAGAGAGTTTCAGCACAGATTTCTCAGTCCTGAGAAAGAGGAACGCAAAAGAGAGAAACTCAAAATAACCCTCCCCTTTTTATTTTGTTTGTGGTACTGAGAAGTTCTGGTGGGCTTTTAAGATTCTGTTATTCTACCCTGCAACAATACAGAGCATTTCTGGCCTAAATTTAAATAATAAAAGATCAGTTTTGATTTTTCCTCTTAATATTTTCAGTTTTTGGCTTCCCTGAGCATTCACATTCTAGATTGCTAAAAGTCGTCCAATGGGCAGAGGGAAGAGAAGTGGATTCTGAGAGGTGGCAGCAATGCATTCAAGACCTGGTTCCCTCTCCTGCATACTTATAGGCCTATAACTTGGAGTGTCCAATAAATTGCCTCTGTTTCCTGAATTTCAAGTTGTCCTTACAAGATTAGATAAACCTCTCCCTATGTTGGCTGCAGGTCTCCCCTTAAAAGATCTTTAAATAAAATGCCACCCCTCTCATATCTCCATTGTCAGTGCAGAAGACTCACCACCAATCTGCTATCCACTCAAACACAAAACATAAATATCTTGCTCTTTGTGCGGCAAAAATCTTGATTCCTGTCTAATTCTATTTCTATGGTTATTACTTTCCTTCTGAAGTCAGTTTAGTATAGTGGTTAAGGCATCAGGTAGAATCCAGGAGACTTGAGAGCTCTAATCTGATTTTAAGCACAAAGCTAGCAAGTGACGTTTGGCCACTCACTCTCTCTCAACCCTAGGAAGGAGGCCATGGCAAACCATCTTCCAAAAACCTTGCCAAGTTACTTTTTCATCACCCCTCATAACTGTCATAACATAACTATCACTGAAGAAGGGCAGCAACCAAATGGGTATTATCTCTGTAAGAATGTTCCATACTTAAGATGAGCTGTTCTTTCTGTCCCATCTTATGGTGTTTCTTTAAATTAGCCAGTGAGACTTTTAATTGCCTCAGATAAATTCAGAGAATTAATAGTAGAACAGACTCTTCAAGGATGCCTTTAAGCATACATGTTACCTTGTAAGATCCACAAGAATTGGGAAGCACTGTATCAGAGGTGGTATTCAGCAGGTTCTGATCAGTTCTGGAGAACCGGTAGCAGAAATTTTGAGTAGTTCAGAGAACCAGTAAATACCACCACTGGCCCCGCCCCCATCTATTCTCTGCCTCCCAAGTCCCAGCTGATCGGGAGGAAATGGGAATTTTGCAGCAACCTTCCCCTGGAGTGTGGAGGGAATGGAGATTTTACAGTATCCTTCCCCTGCCACGCCCACCAAACCATGCCACGCCCACCAAACCACACCCACAAAACCAGTAGTAAAAATTTTTGAATCCCACCATTGCACTGTACGTGAATAATTCCTGCTTGTCCAAACGTCAGATCAAAGCAATAGTGAAATCTGGATGAGAAGCACAGTTCAGGTAATAAGAAATTGGAAAAAGACAATTGTATAAAACTTGCACAACTCCGAAACCTTATTTTAAGTTTGTCTCTCCTGTTGACTTTTGTGCTAAATCTCTCAGTGCAGGAATGTCCAGGCGGTACTCTTGATTACCGCCTGGTAGCTTCTCCCAACCCAATTATCATTTTTTTTGCGCGAGAGTGAATCTATGTGCCCAACAGAGGAAAGGGGTAAGTTCAAAGTCCTCTTTGAACAAGGAACTCACTCAAGGGAAAGTTCTGGGGATTATAAAATGCCGCCAGAAGAGGGCAACCACGATACTCCCAGCAGTGTTATTTTGTTGAGGATTCTAATAAAAAGCATGTTTACATTTAGCATGATAGTCAAAGAGAAAGAATACAGTACTGCTTTATCCCATATCCTTAGCATCCTGCTTTTGAAGTCCTAGCTTTTCAGCTACATCAATCTCCATGGATCCAAGACCTAAACAAAGGCAGATGTTAACTAGCGTGTGGAATGCTTTCTGACAAAGTAAGGAGATGCACAAAACTAGAAGTTAAGGAAACATGCTTCTGTGCCCAAGAATAAACGTTCCGTCCAATCCTTCTAACCAAACATGTTTTCTAGCCAAGCCAAGAGTCTTGTGATTAACATGAAAAACAAAAGCTTCGGACTTATGGGCCAAAAGCCAGCAACACAAAGTGAACCCTTCCAGCCTTGTCAAACCAAACTAATCTCGATCTACCTGTCAAAAGATCAATCCCACTCAACAGGAGTCATTTCCTGATATTGCATGACATCTGGCTTCATATTACAATTGTATTTATTTGATGGGAAGCACATAGGTTCCCTGTAATAGGTGGTTTGTTTTTGTTTTTTTAAACTCTGTGCCCTTGCAGGAAGGATGAGTTTATTGAAGCACACAGTAGTCTTGTCCTGGATGACGCCCTCAGGTGCTTACAATTAAGGAAATAAAAATGCAAACTGGAGCATGACAATACACAATTTCTGCAACAGCTCCACTAGCCCCCACTTAAGATATTTTCAGGTAGCCACCATTTTCATTCCCCAAACTCTCTTATATCAATTCACAGTAGCCTGCAAGTGTCTTCACCATCTCTGTTGTTGCCACATTAAGGAATTGTCAAGGAGGTTTTCCTCCAGCTGATCAACAGAGAAGATGAAAACTGATAGAGATAGCCTTCTAGTTTCATCTCCATCTGATTTTGCAATTTATTACTAAAACAAAATCTCAGCCGCTATGAGAGGGGATTCAACAAGGACTCACTTTTTAAAGAAACTGATGAAGAAATGCAGGGAACAATATGGGAGTTCAACTCCTGGAGGGAAAGCTAAGGAGGCGGGACAAAGGGATTATTCTTCCCAACAGTCTGAATCCTACCCTATATTGTCTGTCTGTCTGTCTGTCTGTCTGTCTGTCTGTCTGTCTGTCTGTCTGTCTGTCTGTCTGTCTGTCTGTCAGCCAGTCAGTCAGTCAGTCGGTCAGTCTGTTGGTCTATCTGTCTATCTGTCTATCTGTCTGTCTATCTGTCTATCTGCCTATCTATCATCTATCTATTTATCTGTCTATCTATCCCTCTGCCTCGCTCTCATACACACACACACACACACACACACACACACACACACACACACACCTAATTTTGAAACTGCCCATCTCCCTCAGATTTGCAATGATCCTCTTGGGCTGCCACGGAGCTGAAAAATCATGGGCTCTGCTATCTGAGGAGGATGATGGACTGTGATCTTGCTGGCACAGAGCCAACCCAGGAGCAGCATTTGTCTCCTGTGGAGGGAACAAAAAAGTTTCAGGACTAGAAAGACTAGTCTGAGATGATTCTCCTACTTAAAACAAAAAGCAACACGGTTTTCCAATCACTCTCACAAAGAGAAGTTAGCAAGTTATATACAATTTCATTTCCTCCACCCCAAAAAAAGAAAAAAAGAATTTAGAGGAAGGAGAATGCCACTGTGGTAGCTATTTCATGCTGGCTGAGAACACAGCAAGCCTTCAGGACTTTAGCCAAAACATACTGCAGGCATTTATTTTAATTCCCAAATTCTACGGATGGGGGGATGTAATGGGGAGGACATTTTCACGGATGACTGCAAAGGTATCTAGCCAAGCTGTAGGAATTAACTGCAAGGAGTCCTCTTTTGAAAGTCACCCCTAAACTGATCTTCCTGTGTGAGTTTGAGTTTTTTATCTAAAAAAATCAAGCTGGGATATACATTTCTCCTTTTTCTAGGAATAACCCAAGAGCTCAGCCTGCAGAGCACAAAAGAAGCAATAAGATAGGATGGAAGCAGAGAAGGAATGGAGTTCAAAAAGTACTAAAAGTGCTTGGTTTAGTGCTATATCTTCACCAGAAATCACACCATATCTGATCAGTCTAACTATTATACCGTGGGATTCCTTGATATATGAGGAAGCTTATTCTCAAAACTATCAGATGTTTCTAAATGCTCAAAAGCCAAAACACAGAGTTCATTCTGAGTCTGCAGGCTAGATCCAGAAGCAAGTGGGCAAAAGAGTATGTCAAAATATTCAAAAAGATCAAAGCAAGCAAGAAAGATAGACTTTGGTTCTATCTATGAACCGAGTACCGAAGGGAAAGCAATGCACAGAAGAAACCAACAGTTTTCCAAAAGTGAAAATGATGGAGAGAATTCCCCAAGATCTTTCTCCTAAGGGAAACATCCAGGGAACAAAAGGAACTAGGAATATTAACCAATCTGTACATTTCCCTTCCCTTGGCTCCCTGCTTCCCAATCTCCGCCTCACCATGCAAATATTTTGACATTCCTTGGAAGATTGCTTATAGCACGTGCAGTCTCGCTTCACTGGAAGTTAACGGCAGGCAATATTTTCCAACAAATGAAGATGGTGAGTTGCATCATAGCCCACGACTTGAATGTTTATTCCTCTGTTACCTGTAATACCTGTAGTATTCCCCAAACTGCAAAGCCCCTTTGATCAGAGATGTCAGTCAAATAAAAGAAACAGGTCCACGTATGGCATGGGAAGCTGCATGCTTCCATCTTACATCCTGCACCCCTCTTAAAAAAAACCCAAAACACCGTCACCTGCCAAAAATTAGCAGCAAAAGAAGGAAGTTTTATAGATGATAGCAGCATCAACGCATTCAAACGGCATGGTATGAAATAAGCTCTTCTCCCCCAAAACCTTGACGGTTTCCACTAAATAAAAAAGCATCCTCCATCTCACTCCCTTCCAACTTCCTTGACTGGAAAATGCATTCAAAAAAGCCACTTACCTGGAGTTATTGTTTCATTGCAGTATCTGACCCAGCTCTTTGTTCTTAGAATTTCCACTCTTTTTCCACCCTGCAGAATCTTGTGGTGAGCCCAAGGCAAGGGGTCTTGTTCAAAGTTTTCTCTTTTAGAGAAAACCTCCCTCTCCTGCCCCTTTAAATGACAGAAGTGGACTTTTCCCTGAAAGCTGTCCTTTTTTTATATAATGCTGACGGACCAAGGCTTCAACAGAGTGTCACTGATAATCTCTATCCCATGAAGCTGGATGTTCTGTCAGACTCTGCCTGAGTGAAAGCAAGACAGAAGGAAGCGTGTTTAGCAACAGAGAGAGAGAGAGCAGGAGGTGGGGGGAGAGAAAGAGAGAGAAGCAGTGGCTGCTGTTCATGCATTGTTCAACCACTGCAGGGCTTCTTACATTGCTGAAACATCCTGTGACAATTAAAAAGATTCATTCCCTGTGAAATATGAGTTGTGCTGGGGTGTGTGTATGTGTGTCACTGTGTGCATCTTCTTTAGAGGACTAGAATTCAGCAGATTAGTACCATGCATTGCTCACCTCCAGAACTTTATTGCTTAATAGCCCTTTCCAAGTCCTCTCCTTCTGTTTTTATTCGTGCCTTCCCTTTCCCTAATGTAGATGTTTGATATTAGATCTTATTCTCTCCTACATTCATCTGCAAATAATTTGCTTAATACTGCTTTTTGCATATGCACTTCCCATAGATTTGTCTCAATCTTTGGATATGCATGGTGCTCCCCATATAAAGTTTTATACTGGATTACCACCCCTGGATCAATGCTCCTGGATTGATTGACACTTTCCTTCCTTCCTTCCTTCCTTCCTTCCTTCCTTCCTTCCTTCCTTCCTTCCTTCCTCCTTCCCTCCCTCCCTCTCGCCAAAGTTTTTTTCTATCACAATTACAGAAATCAAACCCCACTGTACTTTTAGGACATACTTTCAGGCAAACATACAGAGAACTGAGCTGCAAGCACATTTACGAAACCAGTGCATAAAAATAATACAGTTACAGAGGCAGTATCAAAGACTAATATATTTTTTCTGACCAAATCTGAAAAATAAACAGGGGTGAATTAGGCAACCTCCAAGAGGTTGAGTTCATAAAGACAACACTTCCAAAAAAAAAAAAAAAGCACATTCATATCCTAAATCCTTCCTTCATATCTAGAGTTAGTTTCTTTCCAGTTGCATTACATTATATTCAAACTGAGATGGTTTCGTGAATGCAGTTTTTCCTATTAGTAAAATGACAATAGTTTTAAAAGGGCCATTGGCATGTCAGGTGAAAGGAAAATGGACAGGACTAGCTAGTTGCATAGGACATAGAAATATCCCAACATTAGCAATTTTTATCTTAAGTTGATTTTGAGTACAAATTATAGAATACAAATAGTGAAAAAAATCCATCATGGGACTGGGGAGGGCAAAAACGGCCTTCTCCACCCACCCGGAGGCCCTCCAGAGGCCGGAAACGGATCATGTCCTGACTTCCGGTGGGACCGGAAGGCCCATTTTTCACCCTCCCCCGGCTCTAGAGGCTTTCTAGGGGAGAGTGAAAATGGCCTTCTTCCCCCCCCCCCCCGGAGGCCAGAAACCAGTGGTGGGTTGCTCCCGGTTCGGTCCAGTTCTTGTGAACCGGTAGTAAAAGCGACAGGAGGCTCCACCCACCCACCTGGACATAATCATGGATGATCTGTGCATGTGCAAAAGCTTCTGCGCATGCGCAGGAGCGCATGCACACGCTCCCATTGCAAACCAGTAGTAAAGGTAAGTAGAACCCACCCCTGCCGGAAACAGCCCATTTCCTAATTTCCAGTGGGCCCGGAAGGCCCGAAAATCAGCTGGCCGGCGCACACATGCGTGCTGGAGCTGAGCTAGGGCAACGCTCACGTGCCCACAGAAATGGCTCTGCATGCCACAGGTGGCACACATGCCATAGGTTCGCCATCACGGTCTTTTACCATCCCAGACAAATGGTTGTCCAGCCTATTTTTGAAACCATCCAGTAATGGAGTACCCACAACTTGTTCTCACTGTCTGGAAATTTCTCCTTAGTTTTCTGTTGGATCTTTCTTTAATAAACTTACTTCTTATCCTTCCCTCTAACAAGAGAAGCCATTAAAAACAAATCTATGACTAGTACTTGTAAATCCTAATTCAAAGAAATATTGATTCCAAAGATGATCAAATAAGATTTTCGGCCGGTGCTTCAGCCTGAAAATAGCTGAATATTCAATACCAAATCCACCAGTGTTACTCCAAGCTGAACCCTCGCATCTTGCAAGGTACAAGTATCAAAATAAGCAAAGCCGAAGTGGATTTTTAAGCACATTGATTTTCTGGTTCCAAGTGGAATCTCTCTGGAAGCATTCCAGATGGTTGGGGGGGGTGGGGGGGGGAAGAAAAAGAAAAGCATCTGCATGTTCAAAATTCAGCCCTTCATTCTGGCACATTAGCATCCCTTTTCAAATCACCTGCAGCTTCCAGCCATTCAGCAAATGAGCATATTCAGGAAAAGTAACCAAGCGTAACTTTATTGGTTAATGTACTAAGCAAGCGGTACTCAGAGATCTCCAGAGAGTACTTGAGCGACATATATGGATATATGAGGTTTCTAATGAAACCTTGGGATGCTTTCTCATTGGTTCAAGATACTCCTACAGACCAGTTTGTAGCACACAAAAAAGGAAAGGAAATATACTTTTGATGTGACTCACCTGGATTGTGCACCATACTATTAATGTTCTGTTCCTCTGCATATGGCTGGCAAAAAGCATATTGCTAAGAATAACAGAATCTTTTGGTATGTTGAGTGAAGAACATATTTGAGCATTAGTTCTAGCTTGAGATATTTGTCAAGGACACATCTTTTAAGATCCTAAATTGACCTAGGGACCTACTTCTAGCCCCAGGAAAAAATCTGTCAAAATAAGCATTGTGATGTCACTGCACAAACATTGCCTTTTGGACTTACTTCCTGACATTAGATGCACGTACAAAAGTAGGGGCTTTGTAGTGTGATATCATGACATACGATGCATTGTTTGGGCTGTTTCAGACATCCAAAGATATGTATCTATGGAAATTCTCAATCATCCAGGTCATGGTTGTCCCAAAAATGCTTTTTCCAAACATTTTACTTCTTAACCAAGAGAAGTACTTTAGAAGAACTGAAGAAGCTTCTTGGAGGTAAATATATACTATGCACATACACATGTGGGGTCCTTGGTGATCTCTGAGCTTGGTGGTTTTCTTGTAGATGTTTCATTATCAAACTATGATCTGTGATGAAGTTATCAAGTCAGGTAATGAAACATCTTTAGGAAAACCACCAAGCTCACACTTCAACCTTGAGCTACATTCTCCTTTTTCAGTAACACTACACATATATGAAGTTGATTATGGGGCAAGTTGTAATCTTAAATAATGACTATATTCTGGTATGAAATAGAAGTGTAATGAAACCAAGGGAAAATCTGATTTGATAAAAATACTACTTCATTTAGTATATTTGCCAGTGAAAAATAGCCAGCAAGGTCCAACCTAGTCACTTTTGACTACAAAAGGCGAAACTTCTAAAAAAGGAAGGAACTGATGAAAAAGGGCCAGATCATTCCATAATGCCAGCAGTTATTTAAAACCACAATAATTGAGACTCAGTGGAATGTATTTCACATTGTAAGAAGAAGTCGGCCAAATCCAAGATGCCAACATAGTTTTCTAACATCCAGGAAGCTATAAAAATTAAGGAAGCATTTTTTTAGGAAATAGAAAGCACAAAGGGAAGAAGTAAAACAAAAAAACTTTTAAAAACTTATTTCCACATGATTGGGATAATCCCACATGATTGGAAGAGTTGGTTAGAAAATGGGTAACCACATTTAAATACATAAATAAAATAAAATAGTCAGCCTAGAAAACTGGACAAGGAAGCAAATTGAAAAATGAGGAGGGGGGAAATAATTTTTAAAAAGGGCAAGGAAGATGCAGAGATTGTTGAGAAAAAGAACAAGTTCTTTACAGTTCTTTACATCTAACAGACAATACAGAACAGGCATCTGAACCATAATTAACTTTCTCAGGCAGCCAGAGAATTAGAATACCAAAAGCAAATCGGGGTAACTAGAAAAAAATTCAATGATATTTTGAGAAACTATACAGGAAATGAATCACTAGGTATCGATAGCATTTACTATATCTGACAATTCTTAAATAAATCAAATATGCCATTATTTCCTAGTGAAATATGTAGTTTTGTCCTCAGATCAGGTTTGTGCCAAAAGACAAGTAAGAACTGACGTGGTATCAATTTTTAAACGTGACCCAGAGAAGATTTAAGAAATTATAAGTCACTCGGTTTAACATCTGGTTCATGAAAAAGTGGTGGAAATGGTAATCCAAAGGGAAAAAATAAAGATACAGAGAATGAAGTCTTGTTAGGATATGAGAATGGATTTGGTAAAGGCATGTCCCATCTAAGCAACTAAGAATTAGTTTTTAAAGTGCCAATAGGTGCAATGGGGACGAGAGGGAGGGAAGTGGACAGGACAAGACAAGACAAGACAAAAGAATCTTTTTGTTACTTTTTTCTGTGAACACACTGGCACACATTAAAAATGAAATTTATATATATACATGGAGAAAGAGAGAGATGGGAAGGGAGGGGGAGAGAAAACATAGATAGAACATTAACATAATATTAACATTATATCTTTGAATTTGCAACAGAACTTTGACAAATTCCTCATCAATTGCTTTTGAGTAAATTTAGTGGCCATGATAAGAGAGATAAGAAGACATGTCCTTTTAGGGATTGCCAATAGATTAAAAGCAAAAAATAAAGAGTAGGAATAATGAGGGGGGGGAGTGGAGTTCCTTAAGAAAGTGTGCGGGAACTGGTGCTTTTAAACATTTTCATACCTGATCTTTCTTTAAGGTAACTAAGGCCACTGCCAAATTCATTGAAGATAACAGCTAGAGATAGTCCTCAATTTACGATTACAGTTGGGACCAGAATTTCTGTTGCTAAGCAAGGTAGTTGTTAAGCAAGTTGTGCCCGATTTTTTGCCATGGTTGTTAAGCAAAACACTGCAGTTGTTAAGTGATCACACAGTCATTAAATGAATCCAGCTTCCCTCCCGTTGACTTTGCTTGTCAGAAGCCAGCTGGGAAGGTTCCAAACAGAGATCACGTGACTCCAGGAAGCTGCAACTGTCATGCTGGTTGCCAAGCATCCAAATTTTTATCATGTGACCATGGCGATGATGCAATGGTCCTAAGCATGAGGACCGGTCATAATTGCTTTTTCAATGACATTTAACTACAACATATAACTGCTAAACGAATGGTCCTAAATTGAGGACTACCAGTATTCAGGACAGTGAAAGGCAAAAGTAATGGCAATGTTTAAGGAGCTACATAAGTGGGGGAAATGTTCAGCCAATTGTAAATGGGTTTCAATTTAAATATGAGTCAAGGGATGCAAACTGGAGCATGAAACCTCTGACTTCACAAATATATTTACAGGACTTGAGCTGCCTGCGACTAACCAGGAAGAAGATCTTAAAGTCCTGGTTGATAGCAAATAAATATATTACTGTAACTCAATGTGAACTGAGCTATGAAAAGGCAAATGAAAAGGCTAAGGATCATTGGAAAAGGATTGGAAGTAAAATTGCCAACACGGTATTGTTCCTATGCAAATCTATGGCTTATCCATATGTGGATAAGTAAGAATTTGGTCGCCAAATTGAAAAAGGATATAATAAAATGCAAAAAAGGCAAGAGGGCGGTTAAAATAATCAGTGACTGTGACACAATTTCCTTATGAGAAAAGTCTTGAATATATATGGCTTTTTAGATTGGATAAAAAGGGATGTTGTGGCTCAGTGGCTAAGACATTGAGCTTGTCGATCAGAAGATCAGCAGTTCAGTGATTCGAATCCCTAGTGCCGCATAACAGAGTGAGCTCCCATTACTTGTTCCAGCTTCTGCCAACCTAGCAGTTCGAAAGCACGTAAAAAATGCAAGTAGAAAAATAGGGACCACTTTGGTGGGAAGGTAACAGCGTTCCATGCACCTTCGGTGTTTAGTCATGCCGGCCACATGACCACGGAGACGTCTTCAGATAGCGCTGGTTCTTTGGCTTTGAAACAGAGATGAGCATCGCCCCCTAGAGTCGGCAACGACTAGCACACATGTGCAGGGGAACCTTTACCTTACTAGATTGGATAAATGTTGGGTTTGACATGACTGAAGTTAATTCCACATTGGCAGATTTTCCAAAGGTTGCCAGACTTGATATCACTGTCTCCTCAAGAGGATGGCTACTCCATAAAGAAAAGAAAGCACCACAGAGCCCAGGTTCCAGAGCCTCAACATGGATGGCAAATTATAATAAGATGTCATGTGGCTAAAATGGCTTTTATCCACCAGTACATGAGCAATTGTATTTTGAACCAATCACGTTTCTCAGTGCTCTTCAAGTCCCTATAGACTTGCAGCAGTCTGTTCTGGTTAAATGATCACATGAATTATGATTGCCAGGTTTCTCACTCAGATCGAGCCAAGACTGGCAACATTAACCAAAGGAGAATGAAGGTTTTCCCTGGTCATGGCCTCCACCTACCTTACCTACAGTAACATGAGTCCAGAACAGTGTTTTCAACCTCAGGAATCTTACAATGTGGGGACTCCTCAAATTCCCCAGCCAGGATGGGTGAAGCAATGGTTCAAGTCACAAGTCTGCTCTTTTAGGGGTTGTGTAGAACCGTTCAAAATAACTACTGGAATAGGCAGAGAACCAGATGGTCTCTGGACAAACAACAATTCCATCTTGTCCTTATGACAGGTGGTCTCTGTAGCTGAGAGTGCCAACAATCTGGAAATCTGGCATTTATATTCTCTATTATACTAAAATTAACCTGAGGTTAGCCTCTTAAAAGAATTATCAGCTTAAATCCTAACATTGTCCAAACTGAATATTGTCAAAGATGGGTGTATTTATTTTTATCAACTCTTTTGAACTCTTTGTAGGACACCTAGAATAATCAGAGCCTTGATAGTACAGGGGTTTAGTGCACCCTGTTATTAACACAGCTGCCTGCAATTTCTGCTGGTTCGAATCTCTCCAAGGCTCAAGGTTGACTCAGCCTTCCATCCTTTCTAAGGTAGGTGAAATGAGGACCCAGTTTGTGGGGGCAATAAGCTGACTTTGTATAAAAATATACAAAAGAATGAAGGCTATTGCTTAACGCATTGTAAGCCGCCCTGAGTCTCCGGAGAAGGGCGGCATATAAATCAAATTAAAAAAAAAAAAATCAGCAAGCGGGAAGCTTTGAAAATTGATACAATAAATCTATTTATTAATTTATCTGTAACCAACCTCATGCCTCCCCTCACATCATTCTACTCTGTGGATGACATCATTTTATTGCAGATGACATCATCCTACTATGCATGTCAGATCCAAATCTACTGCATTTAACTGCAGCGCCAACATTAATACATGAAAGATGCAAAGCCCTTCACCATGAACCCCACTTGCAAAAACAAACTAATTTCCCCAAAGGAGTTTAAAACTGTAAGAAATTAAAGCGATTAAAAGGTGGAAAAGAGTGTTAATTTTGGGAATGTGGTAATGTTGCAATACAAAAAATAATATATCTTGACAGCTTGACTGTCAGCATAGTTAATGCAGAGACTTCTGCCAAATGGCAGATACCCTTGACATTAATCCTCCCTCTTCTCTCACAGTTAACACACGTCCCAGTGGAGAGTTTATCCCCCAAAGATTAGCTGCTGGAAGAAGGGACAAATTTGGAATTTACTGGACAACAAACAACTAATATTATTCTGCAGACTCTGACTTGCTTAATCAAAGGGGCAGCAGTTTCTACCTCTCCCACAGCAAAATAAGGTCAAGGAGCCTGGGAGATTGAGCAATCCTCATGGGGCCCTGATGGAACACAAACTCCCCCATGATCACAGCCTATCCAGAAAAGCCTTCAGGAAAAACGACAAGTGTTTCCCAATAGGGTTAAACCTTGTCATTTATGTGCAGGCCATTACCCCAGCAAATTAAAGAAACCCAGTTTAGGGATACAATAATAAAACAATTGCATAACTAAAAAATTCCTCTCCATCGTCGCCTGAAGGACCAGACACCTCAAATTTCAGTGCTATTGTTATGTTATTTGTAGAAAGAAAAGGAGCAGCAGGTGTACCACATATCATAATCTTGCTGTTCTCCAATGATTTAGTCTAGGCTATCCTAGATCATTAGAAAGCCCTGATCAGCCATTGGGTTACTCAACTTCCCTTAACGCAGCTCATAAAAATTAGATTTATGAACATCGGATTATTTCAACTGTATGCACTAATCTCCTCAAGTCACACCTTGTGAGAGAAATGCAGTAGGACATATGATAGAATGCACTCACTCAGAACATACTTATCATATCACATGACCCTGCCAGTTCTGATTATACTTAATTCTCTTGGTGGCCCATGAAAATCAAGTTGTTGAGTTTCCCAAATCAGATGCAGAGAACTAGCATTTCAAGGTATCATCTTTTTTCTTTTTCTTTTTAAATTTTTTATTGAAAAATATTAAAAATTACAGAAAAAAAATAGCAATATGGATAAAATTGCAGAGAGTAATATAATACCTATAGAGTTTTAAAGCATCAATTTTCGCCTAGAGATAGTACAAACCTCCATTAAACCAAATCATCAAAAAAAGAAAAGATTATCCAGAAGAAAGAATTCTCAACTGCCATGCAATGCTCCTATAAATATTTACCCACATTCACATTAAGATTAATATTTTACATTCTTCTTAAGATTTCTTTTTTTTGCAGCCAAGCATACCACCTGTCCCAACTCCTATATAACCCCGATTCTTGTCTATCTTGCAAAAGTCCGGCAAGCTTGTCTGCTTCTGCACAATCCATGATCTTTGCAGTTAACGTAGCCTCCGATGGGATATTTTTGGATTTCCATTCTTGCGCAAACGAGATCCTGGCTGCAATGATGATGTGGAGAGTGAGATACCAATTAGATTTGTTTAAGTTCTCTGGTTTCATACCTAGTAAAAACTTCAAGATATCATCTGTCATATGTATGCTCAAAACCTAGAATCAGTTCCACCCAGCACTATGTGCTCAAAATATCATAATCCGATCATAAGTCATAACCAGCTTTTTAGATGGATAAGTGTCCCCTTCCTTATAACGCCCTACATATCATTTACAAGCAATCCAAGATGGAGGCTGGGATAATGTCAGTCTAAAGCTTCTGCCATGATGGTTTCTACAGATCTTTGCTTCCTCACTTCACACAGGAGCTGGACGAAATGTCCATCTCTTTCACCTCTTTTATACTGTAGAGTAATTATGACTGAACAATATGTTCCTTCTCTTGCTGAAAATGCTAGCCATTTCTTGTGCTTTGAATTGTTTTCATGAACCTCAGGAATACTTATGCCATCAGTAAACCAGAAGTAGAATTCTAGTTTTGGCTCTTGACTAGTAGAAATGAACTAGGGGACTTGAAAAACTAGAAAAAAAATTGGCAACCAATCTTGCCTTTGAAGTCTGAAAGGCAGTTTATTGACTGATATAAAAAGTCAAAGCCAACCTGCTCTCCCATCCCAGCCCCCCAAAGTCTCATTAGAATTCTGGTCAGCAAAATATTGACATTGCTTTAAGTGCAGAGCATTCATTCTTATAATAAATTGAGCCCGCTACCCTGTTTTCTTTTAACATGCTGTATTTTGACTAATGAATGGAAATACTACTGCCTCATTAAAGGCAGTAGAGTGTTGTGTCCCCTTAAAAACTACCAGAACAATTGTGGCATCAAGTTCTTTTCATTACAGCCAAAGCTGAAGATAACACCTACAGACACCAATGTTCACCAATAGGCAAATACTGCTACTCTGCATTAAGCCATCCCTTGAGAAAGTGATACAGTAAGTCTCAACTTGCAGCCACCTTGTGGTGAGAAAAAATGTCTGTGGAATTAATTCTATGTTAGAACTAAACTAGACCAGTTTTATCTTAATTGTTGGATGAATATAATTGGAGTTAGAAAGGCATGATTTCAGGTTTGGTGGTATGGTTACTTATAGTATGATAAAATCAATTAATGTAGTAATCCAGTATAGATTTATCAAGAATAAATCAAGTCAAACCAACCCTGATCTCCTTTTGAAGGAGTGAACCATTTAGTTAAACATGGGAATGTGATAGACATAGTATATTTAACTTACTGATTAAAGTCTCTCATGAGATTGGAGTTGAAAAAATGATGAAATGTGGACTGGACTATGTACGATTAGATGAATACAATAATATCTAACAATGACTGTGTCAAATTGGGGAGAAGCATTGGATGGCATACCATAGTGGCCATTCTAGGCCTTGCACCATTCAACATATTTTTACATCACTTTTATCAAAAAGTTCAATAGACCACAATTTATTCAACGTCAAAATTATCATATTTTAGACTTACTGGAATTCATTCCATTTATACAGAAAGGAAACAAATAAGTTGTCATGTAATTGGAGATGCAGTGACAATAATGCTCCATTTAAATACATTAAAATGTATTACCATTTTGTGATATCATAAAATGGTTACATTTCAGGAAGAAGTTATTACATATATTAACTTGCCTTTGAAATAGGTTTGAAATAATTTAAAATGTTAATATTTTCTGACATCCATATTCTTTTGAATTATTTATTTAACTATGTGAAAATTATAACTGGACAATGGAAGGAGATTTCTGCATCCTTCTTATTGCTAAGGGAGTTACTGTTCAACATTGGGAAGATAAATATAGGATTTGTTCACCCAATAGACTGAAGACCTAATGTTCCTAACTTATCAAAGAGTTATTTATAGAGGTAGATTGTGTTTATACAATTACACAATTCTATTTTCATATATGAGTGCATGAAATGTCTATATTTCTTCTTTTCTTTTTTGTTTGTTCTGCTTAAAGACAAAATAAAACATTACTTGGATACAGAATTAGAAAATAAGATGATCATATCTGCAGTTGATACAGAGATACCAGGGATAGCAAATATCTTATAGGACAATATCAAGATTCAAGATCTTGACAAGCTGCAACATTGCCTAAAGTTGAATAGCATGTTGAATTTCAAACAGCAAGATACAAAGTCCTACATTCAGATAGGAAAGAGCTATGGCATGAGCATAGAAATAAAAGGGAGCCACACTGAGCAAAGACACATATAAAAAAGGCTGATGTCAGGCCCCCAAACCAGGAATGGCATATGGCAGCCCTTCCAAGCTAAGTTCTTTATTGTTTCACACCTATAGACAAAATCTTACCAGACTGAGGTCTCTACTATCTGCATCTAGAATACATATCCCATGAATTATTAGGTAGAGACTACCTTCATCCTCTTTCACACATAATATCTGGGCTATATTGCCTCTTACACACACACCCTCCTTCCTGGTCCACCTCCTCACTACATTCCATCACAGTTGGAGTGTCTTGCTGGCACACAAACTGAATGTATTCTACCGATAATAGTGTGATACATGTGGAATACACTTGAACAAAAGTTTAATGACATGTTCAAAAGAAGCCATTGATCCTCTTTATGGAGTGTTGGTCAGACTGCACCTAGATTAACTATTTCCAGTTCTTTTAGGAACAGCATGAATAAACTGGAAAATGCCATGAGGAGAACAACCCAAATGAGAAATAACATGGGAGGAAAAAAGCATACAAGGAACAGTTGGAGATATTGGGTATGTTTAGACTGGAAAAGAGAAGACTGGGGAGACATGATAGTCTGAAGCAATGGTGAAATCCAAATTTTTTTAATACCTGTGGGGTGGCTTGGTGGGCATGGCAGGGGAAGGATACTGCAAAATTTCCATTCCCACCCCACTCCAGGGGAAGGATAGTGCAAAATCCCTATTCCCTCCCCACTCCTGGGGGAAGAATATTGCAAATTCTCCATTCCCACCCCACTCTGGGGCCAGCCAGTGGTGGTATTTGCCGGTTCTCCAAACTACTCAAAATTTCCGCTACCGGTTCTCCAGAACCTGTCAGAACCTGCGGGATTTCACCCCGGTCTGAAGGTCAGAATTGGTTCAGAGTTGACTGAAGACAAGAACAAAGGGTTTCCATTATAAGGAAGTTGATTTCAAACATATATCAAGGCAAATTTCATACAGTAATTGCTTCTCAATAACGGAACAGATTGTCCCAAGGGGTAGCAAACTCTCCACTCGCTAACTGGGTTTAAAGAGAAGCTGGGTGATCAAGGGATACCTGCTCTAACCTGGACCTTTGGACTTTGGACTTTCAAACGGGGTGGGCTGCTGGGGATTCACAGGGGTTCGGGAGAACCTCTAGCTAAGATTCTATGCAGTTCAGAGAACCCCCAAATCCCATTCCTCGATGGCCCCACCCACCCTGCCCTGCCCTTCCAGGAGTCCCCATGCGGCCCGTTTTGGATGCAGGTAAGTGCAGGACGTGCACAGAGGCTCAGAGAGGGCAAAAGATGGGCCTACCGGAAGTTCGGCAAGACTGGAAACGGAGGGCCTCCAGAGCCTGGGGAGACGTTTTTGCCCTCCCGGAGGCTCAATAAAAGCCTCTGGAGCCCAGGGGGGGCAAAAATGCCACCCTCCCACCATGGCGCATGACTGACTAGGCCATGCCCACCATGGCCACACCCACTCAGCAACCAGGCAGAGAACCCCTTGTTAAAATTTTTGAAGCCCACCCCTGCTTTCAACTCTTACCTTTTATGGTTCTACCTGAAGGGCTACACTCCTTTGCCTACCTTTGCTTTCAACACAAGGATTGTATTTAATTCCCATAAGGCATTTCATCTAAATTAGGTTGAACAGGATTCGATAAGCAGAATACTGTAGGTAATCTTATTATATGTGACATATCTTGTGACAATATTTCTATTTTTCAGGGAAATTCCCACATTGCTTTTGTTAGAAAAATTTTTGGATCAGTTCAGAAATCAAATTCCAGCACTATGTGAGATGGAAATGTATTTAAAGCATACCCTCCATTTTAAAACATCTGTTTGGTTGTGTGCATTTCTCACAAGTGTTAAGAATGTTGAATTCTTCAGAGTTACTCCAGAAAAGGAGAAATTACATCATATATTTCTGATGAGGACACATAATAGCTAAATGCAATTAATTCATCAGTTCTAACCATATTCTTAAGCAAATTGCCCACAGATGCAAAAAGTTGCTATGTGGTAGAATAATGTGGCAGAATCTTGTGCTACAAAACGGCATATGTGCTAACAATATATGAGCATCCAGCCTTTCCCTAAACAGCAACTATAGCTGTAAAAATTATGCTGGCTGGGAATTTTTGGAGTTGCAATCCCATCACATTTGCAATGGTGGGAGAAAAACAGGAAAAAAAAACTGTAGTAAAAGAAAAGGACTTTGATAGTTGCAATGAAATGAACAGGGATACTGATCTCTGCATTTATAGAAAGTACCAATTCGCTTGGTTTATCACAGAGAAGACTTCTGTTCTTTGAGACTTGACTTGAAGGGGAGTTTTTTTTATTATTATTGCTTGCCTTGTTAAAAGAACCTAAAAATTACAGAATTGGAGAAGTCAATGCCTAATGAAGAAGAATGCTGGAGCGGGAAGGAACAACACAAAAGGAAAGAAAATCTAAACTGTATTGAAAGGGGAAAAAATTATGGAAAAATTGGCCACATACAACAGCAATCCCTACCTTTTTGTCACCAGGGACCAGTTTCGTGGAAGACAATTTTTCCACAGACCGGGGAGGGGGGGGAGGTTCAGTTTCACTCACTCACCTGCTGCTCACCTCCAGCTGTTCAGCCCAGTATTGGTCCGTGGCCCACAGGTTGGGGTGGGGACCCTAACATAGTGTATAGCATTAAAGGGGGAAAGTTCCAATCCTACTAGCTACTATCTGGGAATTGATAGAAGTCTATTACTATGATCTACTTTGATATGTTGTAATCTACATCTATGTAATATTTTAATATTGTGCATCATCTTAGGATCCTGAATCAGTACCAAGCATCCTATTGTCACCAAGCAGAGCCAATGAAGCAGACTTTAGCACAAGCCATCAAATCAACTATGCTTTTCTATTTCTATTCCTGTTGGCACATGTATGCATGCTTAAACCACATGTTCCAAACAAAGGAATCTTTTTCTAAGCAGGTGACAGACTTTTTAAAACATCCTTAAACTGCTCAATTCCCATGTTTGACTCCATCTCCTTTCCTTTGCTTTGATCTAGTGCTCTAGCTAGATTGCACTTATCACAGCTCTTATTTATGAATGCCTCTATTTCTTTACCCCTTGCCCCTGTGCCAGGAGAGCAAGCATTAATAGATTTCCATGGACAGGTCTCTGAGGACATGGCATGTTCTTTGGCATAGTAAACTTTTAGAATGAGCTTTCTTCCATTGACACTCTTTGATAGAACTTTTATATGATTCCAGCTTTTTGAGGCACTCCCACCTAGTGCATTCATTGGTGGGCCAGGGAAAGGAAATAGAACAGACTTCTGGGATTCTGCCCAAACAAAATTGGTAGATGTGAAATTGAGAAGAATTCTACTGGTCTTTCCCATCTAACAGATTAACAGAGTCGGAAGGGACCTTGTAAGTCTTCTAGTCCAACCCACTGCTCAAGCAGGAGACCCTACACTATTTCTGACAAATGTCAATCCAGATTCTTCTTGAAAGCATCCATTGATGAAGCTCCCACAACTTCTGAAGGCAAGCTGTTCCATTGGTTGATTGTTCTCACTGTCAGAAAGTTTCTCCTTATTTCTAGGTTGTCTCTTCTTCAGAGGACTGCCCAGTGTCATCCCAAGCAACTGCTTTTCTTTTCCTGTTTTGAAAGGGGTGGCGTTGAAGGGGTTGTTATTACTTTGGGATTTTCTCTCTCTTATCCTCATTGGCAATTCTTAGTATTGTTCATAGTGCTTATCAACAGGCATTCTCTAAAAAATCTCTTTCGTTTTCCTCAGCTCCAGCTATGGCACCAACGTGCAACCATGGTTACAAATACTGAGAAAAATGCCTAGCTTCAAAATTTCCAGCACGCCCTCCTTTCATTTTCACAGCTAGCAATTAAATACAACAGTGGAATAAACTTCACAGCTGCCCCTTAGAGCAATTGCTCAGATTTTTTTGTGGTGCTTTTTTTTTTTTTTTTTGCAAAGCAAAATAGCTTAGAATGTGGTATTTGACAGAATTAGTTCCACTAGTCGGGGGGAGGGACCCTGAAAAAGGACTGTGCCTGTGTCCCATACCCTCCCCCCCCAGTTCTCCACATTTCAAAGTCTGGAGCAGTGAAAACCGTTTCATAGCCAAATTCAAAATTATTTGAGGGACTGGAGAACAGAAATGGTGCTACATGGAAGTGTCCTTAGTTTTCAACTTCATTAGCCACTTTTAATTGCTAATATTTTTTCTCAGCTGATGTCACTATGTAATAAAGAGCCTTGGTGGTGCAGCAGACTAAACTGCTGTTAAAGTAGCACTTAGCTGCCAGCTGTCTGCAATTACTGCGAGTTCAATTCTCACCAGGCTCAAGGTTGACTCAGTCTTCCATCCTTCCGAGGTAGGTAAAATGAGGACCTGGTTTGTGGGAGCAATAAGCTGACTTTGTATAAAATAGAACACTGCTTGTGGGGGCCAAAAAGCCCTACTAAGCAGGTACATACAAAAGTATGAAGGCTATTGCTTAATGCATTGTAAACCGCCCTGAGTCTCCGGAGAAGGGTGGCATATAAATCGAACTAATAAAATAAAATAAAATAAAAATCTGTGTGATCCATTATATTATTGTAAACTGCCAAGAGACTTCAGGAATCAACAGTCTTATACCCTGCTGCTGTAAACTTTTGCTATTCTAGCAAAATATTCTCGAAATGTCCTAACTCTGCTATCCTCCATTTCTTCCTCTTCTCTCACTGATATTCAATACTCCCAAGAAGTAAATAAGTTGGAGCCCTGCACTCTTACTTTTGTCTACAATACAATTCAGCAATGAAATAATGTTACCTCATCAGTTGTAAAATCTTATAATATTGGACAAATATTCAGAGGAAATGCCTAAGGTGATAGATATGGTTGTGTCTTAAGAAAATAAATAAGATTATCAGGTCCAATTGGCTCCTTTCAGTTCGATAATACTGCCTGTAGATCTCATAGGCCTTTAACTGGATCGTGTTTAACTGAGTCGTATGCAGAATAATCCATACTAGAAACTCATTTTCTGCAATGTACTGCAATTACCCAGGTTATCTGTAGGAACAACCTGCATAAAAAGGAAGACAGGAAATAATAGATTGGGATTTTTCTTCCTGCTGCTATTGCTTCACATTAGTGAAGACAAGGGAAGCTGGTATAGAAAACAGGAGAATCCTTCATAGCATCAAAATAAGAAGCACAAGAATGAAAAGCTAACTTAGAAGACCTACTTAGTTACTCGCAGCTGTGATCTCCAAAGCTTTGCTTTATAAACTGATTCTGAATTGCAGTACAGACAATATAGCAATTTCTTGCATGAAGATCTGGTCCTACTGCAGAATATAAGAAACCATATCATCCAATTACCCATCAGTTGGGATGCTAATCTCCAAAGAAAAAACACCTGGGCCATGCTCTTCTTTAGATGTCTGGATAGAGTAAGGATGCACATTTAGTTGCCGGATGTTGGGAAATGCCCAGCCAGGCAGGGAAGAGGGATCAAGTGGGGAATTAGCTTACAATCGTTGTGCAACTATAGGAGATCCAGAAGCTAGCCCCTCCCCAACTTCATGGAACCTTATCTATCTGTTCCCTTGGGAAGAATGGAGAATCTCCATTGATATTGAGGTAGACTACTTTATTGCAAATCTACCTGTAAAGTCTCCCCAGACTGTTAGCCTTCCCTTGGGAACAGTCTGGGGAGACTTTACAGGTAGATTTGCAATGAAGTAGTCTACCTCAATGTCAATGGAGATTCTCAGTCATCAAGGTCATGGTTGTCCCAAAGGTGTTTTTCAAAAGGCAACTAGACTTTCTTTGTGTTTCAAGTCAGGTCAGAACTAAAGAAGTTTCTTGGATGAGAAGCGAAACGTCTTCAAAGAAAAAGCAAAGAAAGTCCAGTTGCATTCTGAAAAGCAACTTTTGGATAGTCAAATTCAACTCTTCATGTGTTGGTTTATTGATTGGGCCTAATACTACCTTATAGAAAATTGTTTCTGTCCTGACAGGATTTTCTCTGGATTCTATTCTTTGAAGGCTAAATTATACATCTAAATTATACATCTGATACAAACATATCAGAGCCTGACCCTTTCAGATCCTTCTGAAAGATTCAAATGTAAGAGTTTATTTTCTTTGTCCCATCAGCTTTCTCCTGGATATTATGTTTAGTCTTCTATTAAACAAATCAGTAGCAGGATCTTGTGAAAAGATAGGCCTTTCAGAAATAGAAAAAGATTAAACTGTGCTTGTTCTTAATAAGTCACTTGTCAAATTCCATATCAGGATGGATTTGCCAAATTCCATATCAGGATGGTACAATGCTGGGTCCTTGTTGTAATCACAGACCAATTAAAGCACCGTTTCCAATCCTAACAACTAAGAATTCTGGGAGATGAAGTCCACACATCTTAAAGTCACACCTTAACCTTAAAGTTAAGGTTGAGAAACACTGACTTAACAATAAATCAGATTTTCCATACTTCAAGAAATAAGGTTTCCAACTCTTTAAATAATTATCTATAAGTGAGAACTTCAGTAGGTATTCCATTAATAAAGGAATACCAAGCTTTTCAGGCTGTATGTTGTAAATGTTCTATTTCTGAAGTGTGTTACTATTTTTTTCAAGATGCCCATTTTGCTTTCTTGTGGAATTGTATTTCTAAAGTCTAAAGAATTAATGTTTTTTTTTTAATTCTTCCCACAAAGTAGACATCTGCCTTATATCTACTGACTGAGATCACAGTCATTCCCTTAAGTTTGAAAGCTGATTTTATGATTCCCCGATAACTGGACAGTAAAGTCAACTGCTCCGTGCAACAGATCATGATGACACTCTATAGAAAAACAGGAAGGCTGGCAGTAGGTTGTGCTGGCAGAAACCCTATTAGAATGAGAATTATACATAAAGTTGGGATGATTAGAGATGAAGTGAAATTTGATGAGTCTTTCAGATGCAATGCTCAGGAAAGCTGCTTGATTGACTAAGCGAGGGTTATTTCTCAAAAAGCCTAGTTTCTTGTGGCTGGGCTTTTTTTTTTTTTTTTTTAAAGGAGCTTCAAGGACTTGCATCAGCACTTGCTAATGAACAGGTGCCCTGTGAAAGGCTGATCTTTTGGTGGCTCTCAGGGGAAGCTATCCAGCTAGAAAGCCATGGATTTCAAATATGAAAACTAGGGTGATGTGCAAATTTATTCATTGAATGCAGCAAGCAAGGGAACCATTTTTAAAGAAGCACATTCTATTAATTTCCAGTGTGGTCAATCTTTAAAACTTTTGTTTCCAAGCATACATGAAATGCAAACATATTCAAGGGATTTTTGGATCTTCAAGATACTGTTTACTCCTGGAGGCTGTCTGGAGAAGTCCCTGCACTTTTCTTGGCAAGATTTCAGAAGTGGTTTGCCATTGCCTCCTTCCTAGGACTAAGAGAGTATGACTGGTCCAAGGTCACCTAGCTGGCTTTGTGCCTAAGGCAGGATTAGACACAGTCTCCTCGTTTCTCACTCGATGCCTCTAAATATTTCTAGCAGTTTCAGTATAATTAAAGAATAGATAATTCCCTTCCTCGTGGTCACAGGTCACATTGTCCAATTAGGTGTTCTGGCATCTCCTTGGCAACTCCCCTCAATCTCTGGCCACCACCTGTTGAGATGACCTTGCTTCCCATGGGATGGTCTGATATTGTTGTCTGGTCTGACATTCCCTGCCCCCTCCCACACTGTGTGGCAATCTGAGAAAAGGAACAAATTTCAGAGCCTGAACTGTTTCAGAGTTGACAGCAGGCTTCTCCAATTCATCTAGATACACCAGTCAAGTTATAGAAAGGTTGATTAGAACATTTTTCTCCCAGGTGTTGACTTTAAAGATAGCTTAGTAGAGAAGATCTTACAAATGGATTGTGTTCTTATGGATTAGAAAATCATCTTGCCTTCTAGATAACAACAAGGAAATGATCATTGAGATCAAAGGCAGCAAAGAGTAATGGTCTCAGCAGATGATGAATTAATGTCTCCTACAGCCCTATAGACAAAACTTGATTTATTGAGTAGTGTACTTAGAGACCTGTTTTGTAAAGAATGGATGATAAGGGCCCCAAATTTAAAAACTGATTTCATTTCATTTATAATAATGTTTAATTAAAAATCGTTAATATGAATACTCATTTGTGATACATTGAATAATTTTCCCTGTTACATTAAAGATTACAATTTGGCAAGAATTTGCAGGTTTCCAAGGCTTTCAGAGATTTCAAAGACTCTGAAGTCTTAGACTTGGCACCTAAGAATTATGGCATCCATGGAAAACACTGAAAAACATTGGCTGCAATGGAAAGCAATATAGGTAGCCTTGTGCAACCCATTTGTTAAACAAAGTCAGGCCAAAGAGAACCTTAAAGGTTTAGAAGCCTTGTTCTGTGTTTCTCTGTTTAAAATCTTACTTTCCCTCCAGCCATCCACCAGCATTCTCTGGAAATTCAGAGAATTTACCTTCTTGGTATATTGCCTTGTCTTCTAAGTATAACACCACAAAGGTACAGAACAGGCCTCTGGCATGTGTGATGTCCTCTGGTTCCCATGGCTACTGGAACAATTTCTGGAGTTCATTCATATGAAACCAAGTTTAGAGAATCTTGCCACATGTAGGTTTACAGTTTTTCCCCCTAAGGCAATAAATAGAAATGTACTTTTACCTAGGCTCTCCTCATGGATTATTTTTCTACAGAGTGGAACAGATTCCTTTCTACCACCTAGAGTCACAATGCATTTATGAAGCACATTTATCAGTGATTCAAATGTTGATCAAATTCAGCACCTTCTGACCTTCAGAAGGTCAGTCCATTGTCATTCGTAAAAGGCCACATAATGATCGATAAATCCCTTCACAAAACCACTTTAGGAAACAGTTGGGAAGTGGCTTTGAGACTCTACCGATGTCAGCCAATAATTGCAGGGTCTAACTGGCGTCCCTGGGGGAAATGGCCAAACGGTCTTCCCAGAATCTACCCCAGGCATGAAATTGTTCCTCAGTACCAAAAGACAACTGGTGTACATCTTAGCAATGTGATCACTCAAATAACATATAGTTGTAGGTTCCGTAATTGGACATTTTCTGTCCCAACCTTATTTTTGGCAAACCTTGAGCTGAATGCTTTCTGAATCAGCTGCCTTGAATTCACCCAAAGAAAGCACTTCATCTGACCATAATGTCTAGATCTGGAAGGTCATAAGTGACATAAAACTTTCTCTCTGTTTGTTATAAGATAGAAATAGAATTACTTTTGCTGAAAAGGCCTTTTATTGTTCTTTGAATTGTTTTTCAAATTCTGGAACTATCATTTGTTGTTAAGGGAATATCTAAGCATTGCTGCAGAATATCTATGATAACCTTGGAGACCACTATGTTTGGTTTCTTACAGATGAAAATGCTGACTTAGAGTTACTGTGGGATTCTTTCATGTCAACTGGGGAAGAAACCTTTTCTGTAGCTGTCCCATGTTTTGAAATATACAGTACCCCTTAGTCTGTATAATATTTCTAGTTTTAACTTAGTTTTACGGTTTTATCTTTGTTCTTATGGTAAGTCATCCAAGTCTAATTAAAGATGGTGACAAGATGTTGTTGTTGTTGATGATGATGATGATGACAATGACAGCAACAAGAACAATTATCCAGCTCTAACCCAGAATTTGATCCAGGGCAGATTCTATTATTAAATTCTCCTATGTGAGAAACTGGAGTAATAGTAGTAGCTCAGTAGGCACAACTCTAAGTCAGCATTTTCATCTGTAAGAAACCAAACATAGTGGTCTCCAAGGTTATCATAGATATTCTGCAGCAATGCTTAGATATTCCCTTAACAACAAATAGTCCAGATATCTGCTGTGATTAGTACAGTACATGGATGCAGGTTACACCCCTTGTAATAACAGCAGAAATAAAGGTATTAAAAAGATCATGTGCTTTTAGTGATCGAAAGCTGGCTCTGCTTGCTCCTGTGTACATTGGTTTAAGTCCAATTTTATGTTCGCAGATGGACACAGACCCCACTGTGCTTTCATTTTAACTATGTTTTTCTACAAAAAGGAAATGAAAACTTTTTGAGCTCCTGTCCATGAAGGAAGAATCAATGCAGCCCCCCTTTGTTACCATGTCCTTGGCACTTTCCCCATATTTTAGTGAATTTTGCAATGGATATTTACCAGTTTCTAGTGAAGTACAAAGTCCTGAAGCAAAAATGCTCAGCTTATTTTACTTGCTTAAATACTTAGTATGCCTCTTCCACAGAGAGGTTCTCATGAATGCCACACTTTAGACATATGTTGCATTGACTAATGCACGGAACTTGTAATTGTCACAACTATCATAAAAGCAGTCAAGAAAATTGATATCAGGAGGAAAGGTGGGATCTTGTGCCATGTGAACAGATATCACATGGACATGCTAGGATACCTATATGGATTTGCCGCCCCAACTATTTTCTAGCTCAACTGTAGGTCTTGCCAATATTATATCTAAGCAGTATGCTTAGAGAATGAATGAATGAAAGAAAGAAAGAAAGAAAGAAAGAAAGAAAGAAAGAAAGAAAGAAAGAAAGAAAGAAAAAGATTTTAAATACCAAGAGAAATTTCTCTAAAGCATGTTTCACAGCTTATCATGATTTCAGATCATTTGTTTCATCAATAATTGCTGTGCAAGGCATTATTCTATATATGGATAAACCATCCAAAGACAAACTTTATGGAATGAATTGTTGTAAAATCAGTGGTTAAGTTGCTGGCCTAGAAATCAGGAGACTCTGAGTTCTAGTTCTGCCTTAGGCATGAAAACTGGTTGAATGGCTTTGAGCCAAGTACTCTCTCTCTCTCTCAGTCCAACTCACCACACAGGTAAAATAGAACCATACTAGAATACGCCACCACTATAGAAAATAGGAGTGTTATGTGTGCTCGCTACCTTGAGTTAGTTATAAAAGTAATAAAGACAGGATTAAACTCTAATAAATAAAGCCTTTTGATGCAATCCATGCACATCTTCTGTAAGTAATCAGACAGTGAGAATTGTGATTATGAGAAATCAAGAGAGGTAGAAACATTATCTCCAGCTAGAGCTACAGCAGAGGGAAAGCATAACAAATATTCTTGCATTTAGCATATCTAGTTTGGGATCAGAGAAATGCAAATAAATGAGTACTGGAGTCTCAGATAAACAAATAATTGAAAGGATCTAGTGAATTCTTGAAAAACCTTTGCTGACCTATTCAACCTATGGACTTAGTCAACATTAACTGTATTCTCTTCTCTTCTCTTCTCTTCTCTTCTCTTCTCTTCTCTTCTCTTCTCTTCTCTTCTCTTCTCCTCCTTTCCTCTCCTCTCCTCTCCTCTTCCCCTTCCCCCTCTCCCCTCCCCTCCTCTTCTCTTCTCCTCCTCTCCTCTCCTCTCCTCTCCCTTCCCCTTCCCCTCCCCTTCTCTTCTCCTCCTCTCCTCTCCTCTCCCTTCCCCTTCCCCTTTCCCCTCTCCCCTCCCTTCTTCTCTTCTCCTCCTTTCCTCTCCTCTCCTCTCCTCTTCCCCTTCCCCCTCTCCCCTCCCCTCCTCTTCTCTTCTCCTCCTCTCCTCTCCCTTCCCCTTCCCCTTCCCCTTCCCCTCCCCTTCTCTTCTCCTCCTCTCCTCTCCTCTCCCTTCCCCTTCCCCTCTCCCCTCTCCCCTCCCCTCCTCTCTTCTCCTCCTCTCCTCTCCTCTCCCTTCCCCTCCCCTTCTCTTCTCTTCTCCTCCTCTCCTCTCCTCTCCTTTCCCCTTCCTCTCCCCTCCCCTCTTCTCCTCCTCTCCTCTCCCTTCCCTTCCCCTTCCCCCTCTCCCCTCCCTCCCCTCCCCTCCCTCCCCTCCCCTCCTCTCTTCTCCTCCTCTCCTCTCCTCTCCCTTCCCCTTCCCCTTCCCCTTCCCTTCTCTTCTCCTCCTCTCCTCTCCCTTCCCTTCCCTTCCCCTTCCCCCTCTCCCCTCCCTCCACTCCCCTCCTCTCTTCTCCTCCTCTCCTCTCCTCTCCTCTCCCTTCCCCTTCCCCTCCCCTTCTCTTCTCCTCCTCTCCTCTCCTCTCCCTTCCCTTCCCCTTCCCCCTCTCCCCTCCCTCCCCTCCTCCTCTCATCTCTTCTCCTCTCCTCTCCCTTCCCCTTCCCCCTCTCCCCTCCTCTCATCTCCTCTCCTCTTCTCTTCTACTTTACTAACTTCTGCATCTTTCTTAGCACCAATAAAGTAATAATGTGCCTATGGAGACGTTGCTTCTATAGAAAATGCTAATTTGACCAACTAAAAGGAGGAAGAGGGATTTTTTTCCATTGGCATATTGTTAACCAATTTCAAAGTGGGAATTTTTTCATGGCAGGCACAGGAAAATTAGGTTGTGTTAAAATTTAGTATTCTCCTGCCCACATCTAGTGTTTAAGGGTCTTGTTATTTGGCTTTACTTTTAGTCAATTAATCATCACGGCTGCTGCTTATACTGTACTTATTTATTCTTGTGGATGTTTTTATTGTTTTAATGCATTTTAAATTGTTTTCATTGTTTTATAATTTAGAACTATAAGCCACCCAGAGTCACTTGGTTGAGCTGGGTGACTATAGAAATTGAACGAATGAATGAATCAATCAATCAATCAATCATCTTAAACCTAAAATCTTGCTGAACCTGGGTGCAATAAGATTAAGGAGAGCCTCACCTGGTTTCTTAGTTTGAATTTGGCAGTCTGATCCAGAACATCCAATTTAACTTGAATGGTACCTAGGAAATAATGCAACATATGGAAAAATTATAGATAGGGAGTAGGTTTTCTCGTATCATACTCTTAATACTGAATATTGACTTTGTGGCTGAGATCAAGGTACAGTGAGGATTCCACATGGAATGGAGACATAAAGGTCTAGTTATCCAGGCAAGAGTTGGAATGGCGATTTTTTCTCCTTAACGTGCCAAAATCCTTGACAGATCATTTTGTGATTGTTGGAGGAGAAAAGCTATGCCAGACAAAAGTTCTATAGCTTTTCAGCTCAATATTTAACGACACAAAGGATAGAATTACACATTCCAAAAATAGGCCGGCAATCCAAAACAGCAGCCCTTAAAAAAATTGCCTCTCACTCATCCTTTGATTTTGTTTTTCTAAGCGCCTACCAAGGTACATAATTTGAAATATATACTTCCATCTGGGCATGGGAGTTGGGGGGGTGGGGTGGGGAATCAAGTGGCCAAATAGCAAAATATGTATTGTAATGTTATTATACAAGCTCTGCCCCTTTTGTATTTGTATTACATGTACATGTAAGAGGCTGAGTTTGTGTCGTGATGTCTTCCATGTTTTCTCATTTTAGTGAAAGCTTGGTCAGCTGTAGAGGCCCTCATATCTCATGAATTTATGCAACCAGAAGACCAAGCAATTCAGTATAAACTATTTCTTGGTGTAAGTTAATTTTTGGTATAAATAAGTTTTAAATATATTGTACAAATGGACGTTAATAACTATATATATTAATTTATATTCACTCAGTTTTTCTAATAGCCCTTCAAGGCAGGCCAGACCAGGAAACGGATTCCATTAAATTAACTGGAATATGACTTTAAGAAAGGCTACAGTAAAATAATCTGATGGTGTTTTCCTTCCTTCCCTCTTATATTCCAGAGAGTGAAGGCTGAGTCAGTCTCAGTTTCTTCCTAAGGTTTTACTTCCGCAGCTTGAACCATATTTGTGCATATGTTGTTGAAACTATCTCTACATACTTTGTCCAAGGTCCTGTGTGGCTCTCTACTTTTTCCTAGTACAACATATTATGAATTAGGTAGGGAATTTGTTATGGGGAGAAATGAAATGATTCTATGAAGTAAATAGCACATATAACGGCATTAATAAATAAATTAAAATTGTGTTTTCTCTCTTGTTCTCTCTCAAAGTCTCTCTTAGTTGTTTGTTTATATTGTTCTATCTTTCCGCTCCTGATGAAACCAATCCATACCAACTAACAAATTTAAGTGAATAAAAAAACAACAACAACACAGGTCAATCATTAAAACAAATGATACATAAGTAAATCATTAAAACAAATGATAAATAATAATGATAAACAGACAACAAGATTTATGATTACAATTATAAATTCTTCAGCTTACTATAATAAAAACATAATTTGTTGCATATGAAAAGGCGAATGCAAAAATGTTCACAATCCTACTCAAAGGGAACAACTGGATTAACAGTCGTGTCTGAAGATGCTCTGGTTTGCGTGTCTGAAAATTTATATTTATATGGATGAAAATCAATCAAAAGCAGGATCTTTTCTCTTGGCAATCATACCAGCATACCCAGACATGGAATTACTTACAGGGAAAAACATGGAGACAGAGAAATTGGCATCCATTCTTGTAAAAATAAAATTAGGTTTCGTGTTGACATTGCAAATGCTGGTTTATTGCAGTATTTCCCTCAGACCCTCTCATGGGTCACAAAATTGGAATTATTTGGCAGCTTATCTTAAAAAAAAAATACAATATTAACATCCCATCCAACAGTCGTGAGAAGCAGTAGTGGCAGATAATACATCAATTTTAATTTTTAATGTGGTAAATATCAATAAATATAACCCATAGAAACAAAAGCTCTTTTCTAGTCCTCCATAGCTTTTAAATGTGGAAGGCAGTGGGATCCTGATCTGGCAGAATCCTTTTTCCTGTTTCAGACGGTCTCTCTCTCTCTCTCCTTCCCTCCCACCCTCCCTTTCTCCCTCTCTCCTCCTCCTCCTCCTTTTTCTTCGAGCAGTAGTTGCAGCCAGCGTTAATCCAGGTGCATAAAGCTGATGGAGTTGGGCAGCCAAGCAATAGTTCTGAAACAGGCCTCTGAACAAGGCTTTAATATTTACTTTAGTCTAAATAAAATTATACAAAGGATAAAAGGTTTTATTTGTAACTGATGCTAGAGCAGTTCTAATGTGGGGATGCCATATTAGGGAAGGGAGCAAAACGATCATTCTCTCAAATAGCACCATCATCACATTGTTGTGATTATGATTATTAAAGAGAGGAGACCCTTGCATATTCGGTAGCATTAGTTTTGCTTGTTTTTAGAAGGCACAGGCAATTCTTTTTTACATGCTGGTCTCCACAGCATCAAAATCTATAGCTCCTATAAGATTGTTTACTATGTAGGGCAAATAATTCCGAAGGGTTTTGGATAAAATCCTTCCGTATTGAGCCAAATCCTTTCAAATGTAGGTTGATACTCTTTTCCTTCACTTATGAGTGCTGTGGCCAAAGATGCTTGGGACAACATGTTGTCCAAAAGATGTTAGAGGGACAATCGAGAGCCTCCTGTCCTATTGCACTACTGTCAGGTTTGGAAGTATTACTGCTTCAGATAAGAAGGCAGTGCAGAAAATGGTGAGGATGGCAGAAAAGATTATTGGAAGTTCACTCCCTTTTATCCAGGACATGGCATATAAGCGATGCTTGTCCAGGGTCCGCAGTATTGTCTGGCAAGCTACACATCCTCTTCATGACCTGTTTTCCTTGTTACCTTCTGGGAGGAGGCTTCATGGTATCCAGATCAGAACAACTAGATTCAGTCATACCTTTGTTCCATATAGTATCAACCTTGTGAACTCACAAGTTTCCTCTTCCCGCTATCTATTCAAAAGGGACAGTAATTAATGTGTGTGTGTGTGTGTTTGTATATGTTTGTGTGTGTGTGTACACACTTAGTAAAGCTTAGTAAAATAAAATAAAATAAAATTTTAATTCTTTTAAAATTTTAAAATCTTAAGTTCCGGAGTTCGCATTATGTCTGCTTCTTTTTTTACATATATGTGTGTGTGTGTGTGTGTGTGTGTGTGTGTGTGTGTGTGTGTGTGTGTATGTATGTGTATGTATCTATGTGTATGTATGTATATATATATATATATATATATATATATATATATATATATATATATATATATATATATAGCATATGTATATGTGTGTGTATGTATGGGCATGTATACAGTATATATAAAAATATTTCAACAGAATTTCATTTTTAATGTGTGCCAGTGTGTTCACAGTAAAAAAATGACAATAAAGGTTATCTTATTTATCTTATCTTATACGTTCTCTGCAAATTGAAAAATCATTGAATAGTATAGCTTTTCGTCCTGAGGTATTCTGCCTAAAATAACTTTCCTCAACCTGATAATTTCCTGACCTATTGGGAATATAGTTCCCAGAATTCCTCATTTACTTTTTAATCTGGGAATTCTTGCAGCTGTGGACTCAACAGATATGAATGAATCAGTGTTATTTATCATAGCAATTCTGGTTGGAACCTCCTTATGTGTTCAGGGACTTTTTGGAAGACTTTCCTTGTTTTTCCATGTCTTTTTCCATCTTCAGTGTCTCTACATGATAAATTGCTCTCCTGATTCATTTCAGTTTCTTGACCCATACAATCTAACTACATTTTCTTATTTCATGTTTCCAGCTCTGGCATTCCAGTCTCCAATCACAAGGAGCACATCTTGCTTGCATATTCTGTCAGTGTCAAACTGAATTTGGGCAGCTGGGATGATCTCCTTGCAATGGGTGACCCTGTTCTTGGCATACATTCCTGTGTTCTTTGTTTGTCCCTCCCAGAAATACACACACACACACACACACACACACACACACGTCATAATGACACAACAAAGCAGGATTCAAAACAGAATTGTGGGCTTTATTCTATACTAATGATATAGTTAGATTTGCCAGCTCTAATTAAAAGCAGCATGGATAGAATTAACTATGTATACTTGCAGAAATGTATAGTTGGTAGAAGAATGTCACAGTGGAAACATTAGCTGTAGGAGAACGAATAATGGTTTAAATAATATAGTTCCATATTTTACCATTGAAAATGTTATCAGTACATAGTTAATGTAAGTTAATTTACAATATGTTAATGAGCTACAGGTTCTCCAGAGACACAATCGTGAATTATGGTTCATTTTGAACTCTTGAAAAAAACACTTGAAATAATTGCAGAATTCCAGGGTTGGGCAGGATCCATGTTATATTTCCAATGCAAATGGCTGCCACCATTTGTATCATGCTGACATGTGCTTAAAGTAAAGCAAGTAATATAAAAGGACTGTCATCATCCTTTATCAGCCTTTTTTTATGCTAATCTGGTCTAAACTGGACTCTTTCAGCTATTCTGTTTGCAAGAGCAATTATCTAAAGGTTACTTTCTTGTGGAAATGAAAGCCTTATCTATGCAAGTCAGCCATGCTACTTTTTCCCTTTTCATTGCTTTTTTTAAAGGGTCACTACTTAGTAAAAATGAGGTTTTCACATTAATGTAGAAAACCATCTATCATAAACTATTGCTGTTTTTTAATGATCCCAGTCAAAGATGTGCTCCATATGGCTCTCACCCCAATGATATGTAAGAGGTCCTTGAAAACCTGGCTGTTTCCCCAGGCCTTGGGTTAGGATGGATGTCAAGCCCCTTATAGGATTTTATTGTCTTGTTTTTGTTTTTCTTACCATTTTAATATTGGATAGTCCCAGAGTCTTACAGAGTTGGCTAGCCTTTTATATTTAATAAAGAAAATAAATAAATATGTGCAAACCTCAGCTCTGGCTACTTATAATGTAATTAAGGAATAGAATCATGGAGCTGAAGGGAATCAGTGAGATCAGTAGTTCTCAACCTTGGCAACTTTAAGATGTATAGACTTCAAGCCCCAGAATTCCTCAGCCAGTATGCTGGCTGGGAATTCTTGGGAGCTGAAGTCCACATGTCTTAAAGTCGCTAAAGTTGAAAAATACCAATTTAGATCATTGAATTCAAATCCCTCTGTGGATATTCAGTTCCACAGTTGAACTGCTGTTAATATTAGGGAGTTTGAGCTAACATTCAATCTGTAGGAAGTTAGCACCCACCCCTCTCCTAGAAAAATGAAATACTCATTTCATAAAGGCAGAATATTATATCTCCCTGGATGAGAAATGGAGAAACATGTTTTTAGGCAGGAAGCAGACTCGCTCTTAATAGCCCCCACACTCTCAATAGCTCACAGCAGATGTCAGCACTTAAGAGATAAAGAGATAGCTAGGTCTATTCATAAGCAAATGTCCTCACCCAAGATCCAACAAAGATAGGATTAGCCCTCTACCCATCTAGCAACAGAATTCAGCAACATGGCACCTGGGGAAATTGCACCACCCAGCAAGGCTCAACCAAGCCTGGGACTCAAAAGACAACCTACAAAGTTACCCCTGCATGGCCCCATGGGAATCTGACAACCAATCAGAATACAAGCTCAAATTTAAAGCCCAACAGGATATAAATCTCTCTCTCACACACACACACCCATGTGCCATTTTGTCCAGACTCCAGGACCTCAAAGCCATGTGGTCCTGTCCACCATTAAACCATCTTTTCAAGCAGCCTCCATGTTTCCAGTGTCTTTCTTGCCACTTGGAACTGAACCCAGATGGACATTTCTTCCAACAAATCAAAATCTTTCTTTCGATGAATCCATGCCTTGTACTCTGGAACGAGAATCAGTCCTAATCTTCTATGTAACATTCCTTCAGAGAATGGAAGAGTACTAACATATCCTGCTCAGACATCTCTACTCATGGCTGGGTATACCCATTTCTTTCAGCTTTTTTTTCTCATGAGGTTTTGTTTTGGGACCCTGAAACATCTGTGTTACCCTGTTCTACCCTGTGTTACCCTGTTCTACTTTTGCTGAATTGTTTCACCATATTTTCACAAAAGGAAATATTTACATTACTACAGAGAGATGGAAGGATTACATGAATGTTCCTATCTCTCTTTTTAGAGCTACTACATTACTTTTATTAAAAAATAAACAAACAGTATTAATACCAGATTTCATTTTGTATACAAAGTCTCTGGATAATGTTGCGGCTAATTAAAGATTTGACAATATCTACCACATACAATAAATTCAGAGAAAGAGACAGTGAAGGAGAATGAAATTTTCTTTAAAAACATGCAATTCAAGTATAGAACAAGTGGTCAAAAGGGAAGATAGTAGGAAAGTTTCAGTACATTTCAGGTTTCTCTAATAGCTCATCAGTTCTGTAGTTTCACTCAGCTTTGAGAACAGCTTTCCCATTGGTTCACTGAATATATTTGCTTGTTTGCAAAGTCTTGGGTCGATTGCAGGGCTACATAAAGTTGGTGCCCTGAAGCAACAAGTTATTGATTTCTAAAGACCTGCTTGGTGTCTTTGGAAGACACACCATTTTTTTCCAGAATGAGCTCTGCAAACAAGATATCAAAATAATGAAATCCCTTTCCTGTGCAAGGGAAAAGGCACATTACACCTTTGAAAAACACCCTCTGGCAAAGGATGGCAAACAATACAAACATACAAACCCACCAACAAATATGCAGAAATGACAACATACTTGGTGATCCATGCAAAATTATAAAGTTGATATCCACTTACTGTTGGCTATGGTGAAATACAATTAATAGCTTCCTTGCTATTCTCAAATAGTTTGGTGAGTCAGTACAGAGAAACTTTGCAGCACAACTCATTAGCACTTTGAACAACTGGAAGAATATTCAGCCACCTTAGCCTGAAACAATAAAGATCTAGGACTCCTTTAATCACACTATCTTGGAGTGGAAAAGGGAGGGGGGGAATGATCCATCTGGCAGTTTTTGAAAATTGTTCCCGTCTCTCTATATGCCAAAGAGCCCCCCTGCTGCTATTTCCCTCCCCAAAATACCTTGTTCCGTCTATGACAAATGCCATGCTTCTTTCAGGCAATAACAGAGATTGGCATTCATGATTAAATATAGAACTATTATTTTAGAGATCGGGAAATACCTCAGGGAAAGAGTTATATAATATATGTAATATGCTCAGTTGAATTAGAGACTGAATGAAGGTGCATAAAGAACAAAGAGACCTAACCGTCACCTGTCAATCTCTGCACTCAAACTAGAACAAGAGCTAGATGAAATTCCCCAGGGTGGCTTAGGCCCTCCTTAGATGTGGGTTGCAAGCCCTATCAGCCCATTCACCATGAGGCTCAATTCCTCTGAGGCACTAAGTTGAAGAAGACTTAACACAAGGAAAACTATAGGAAAATATTACAGTTTTCATGCAAACTCCTCCTACTGTTGTGGTCCGCCAGCAGCCTGCAGACTTGGCAGCAGAATCGGACAGTGAGGCGGCTGGGGAGGAACATGGGCCAATCCTGGAGTCTGAGGAAGGCTCGAACGAGGGCTCTGCATCAGAGGCAGAGATGGGGCCAGGGCCATCTGGGAGTTATGTGTGGACTCCAGAGCCTCTAGAGTCAGACATCAGCGAGGCAGAGGAACAGGGGGAGCCTGTTCCCAGTGCGTGCATGCCCAGAGCTGCCAGAAGGCAAGAACAGTTAAAACAAAAGGGTGGACTTGGGAATAGGGCTTGGAGATGATTGGCCCCTCCCATAAGATATAAAGGAGGAGCAAAGGCACGTGGGCCTTTGCAGGAAGCAACTGTTGTTCATGCTGGCCGGTTTCAATACTGCAGCTCCGTTTTGAATCTGTGTTCCATGTGGCCTTGCAAAGTTAATTGCCAATTAGGTCTTGGCAGCGTGTCAAGGGAGACAGAGGTGGGTGCCTATCATCCTTATCAGAAGAACTGTGGCAGACTTCTGTTGGACTCTTTACAACTATTTGGGACTTCTCTGTGAAGGAACAGATTGAGAATGAACAGGCTCTGAATGAGCAGAATTCACAGCAGTTGAAATAAAAAGAGGGTTTTTGGAACTCATTGTGTGCTTTTACTGTATCAGGAAACCTAGGTCAGAAGCTCTATCCCATCCTGAAAAACAACCAAATGTTAATAATATTATGTATTAAAGCTAGAGGATTTATTTTCAATCATTCACTCAGTCACAGCCAACAGTCCATTTTCTGGCGCATATTTCCAAGTCCATAAAACATGGCTTCTCAAATTTTCCAATACATGAGTCCACAAAATGTTAATATGCATTTTTAATAAAAAGGTTGGGCTTGCTTGATTTTGCACAATTCCTGCAATTTGAGTTTTAGATAGCTGCTGTCATTTTTTCTTAATTATTTGTTTGTCATCTCTATTGGTTCTATATAGCAACAACTATAGAAAGCCTTGATTTGAATGAATAAAATATTACAAATGGAATCACTGGGCTCCTAGCTTCTCTTAAATCTTTATTTATTTATTTGTTTGTTTGCTTAATTGATATTATTATTATTATTATTATTATTATTATTATTATTATTATTATTTAATCTTTAGTGAGATTCACAGCCTTTGAGGCTGGTTAATAGCTCAGCAGCTCGAGTCCTAACCAAGGACCTAGGAACTGTTAAGGTATCATCGGAAGATGTAAGCTGTTCCGAGTAAGGTCGTTTTTTGTAGAGTCAAAATGTTCATTTTTTATTATTATTATTATTATTATTATTATTATTATTATTATTATTATTATTATTATTATTATTATTATCTCAAGTTGGCGAACATATGTAATACTCCTTCCTCCTCCTATTTTCCCCTGTGAGGTGAGTTGGGCTGAGGGTGTGTGGCTGGCCCAAGGTCATTCAGTTAGCTTTCATAACTAATGCTGAATTAGAATTCATGATCTCCTGGTGTCTGGCCTGGTATCTTAATCACTAGACCAAACTGGCTCTAGTACTCATACACATTTTTCACATTGATCAGAAAATGAGGAAGCAACATTATCAGGAATTTTATTTTGAAACAAGTGTTTGAAAAGACCTTAATGAATTATGCTTCTCTGGTTGTGGCAGGTGAACTATTACCCAGTAGGAAAAATACTTATCTTCACCAATCCGTTCTCTTTAAAGATATTCCAAAGACCATGGATATACTATTATATGCCATGTCATTTTTTAGTTAGGGCTGTATATTGTATTTTGTATTTTTGTAGTATTTTATATATATGATTTTATCTTTTTAATACTGTAAGCCATCCAGAATTACCCCGTGGTAAGGTGGGCAGCCAATAAATTTAATAAATAAGTACATAAATCATGCAACCCTGGATCTCTGAGCAAGCAAGGCAGGTAAATAAAACCCACCACCTATTCTTTCCATTCATCATGACGGCAGCCTTCCACTCATTGTGATTCAGTCTAAAGACAGGAGCCCGTTTACCTAAGGTTAATGATAATCATCATGCATTTGTGTGATTCCCCTTTAAAATCCATCAATAATAGTAGCTATCACTACATTTTCGGCAGCAATTTTCACAACTGTACTGTGTATTGTATGAAAAAATATCTCCTTCTCTTTGTCCTGGATGTTTTTGTCATCCTTTGCCCGAGCGACTCTTGTTAATAGAAACATAATTCATTTGCCTTTTTGCTGGGCTAATATCTTAATTTTGTCGCCTTTCTTCTCTGAAGAGTTGCTGATAACAGCAGTTGACTGATCATTAGGGTTGACCTTTCCTGCACCTTTTCTCGCTCCACACTGGCATTCCAACGTTTTTAAGCTGATTAATGAGATGTTTTTTAAAAAATAAAAATAAAACTTGGGACTTGGCTGAAGCTAAAAATCCACTCCCCTTTCCATGCTCTTTGGCAAGTGAAGGGCCCTTGTACAGACACTTCTCTGAACATATAATCTTCCTGCTTCATGCTGAATTTCATCTATTGGTGATTTTTTTTCATTTCCAAGGTCATGTGTTTTCTCAGCTCTTTGCCCACTATTTTTTACTGTTGCCAGGGTTATTGTTGTTGTTTTTTTTAATTAGGAAAGGATGTTGAAGAGGGGGAATTGTAATACTTATGCAGTGGCTTTTTTACTCATAACACTAAGAGCCATGGAGTTTGAAAAGATCCCCTCATGCTGCTGTTTCTTTCAAAATTTTGTCATTTACTCTTTTGAGTATAAATTGGTTTACTTGAGAGGTATGCACAAAGGGGGAAAAAGCACATATATTTAAAATTATTTCTGAATAGAAAGAAAATGATGAAGACCTCCAACGGACAAATTATATATTACATTCACTCTTTCTGATTTGTTCCGACCTTTATTACTTTTCATGCTGCTGAAAATTAGGTTACAAATACTTCAGGGAAGTAATCACTTGTTCTCTTATTCTGTTATGTGCCATAGACAGTGACACCAGTATTTCTGAAGAGAGATATTTCCCACACACAACTACAAAAGACATTTAACAAAAACTGCCTGGTTTCAAAATCTTTTATTTTGGTTTAGCCTTAAAAGGAGGCCTAGAACTAGTTCAGAGGATAAAATTTGCGACAGTCCTTTGATATTTAGTTATTGGTTGAGATTCAAAACAAACACAGCTCATGGCATATTTCACAGCCAGTTATTCCTTGAGATAGTTGCAAGTCTGGATTGCAATTAACAAACCAATTATAATTACGAAAAATGTGGTTTAAGAAAATATCTCTGCTGAATGTTCCCCTGAATAGAGAAGAATGCAAGGAAGCTCCCATTAGCCTGTAGGTCAGTGAAATATAAAGGTCGGCAGTTCGGCGGTTTGAATCCCTAGTACAGGTCTCCTGCATGAGCAGGGGGTTGGACTAGATGACCTCCAAGGTCCCTTCCAACTCTGTTACTGTTACTGTTACTGTTACAAAATGATTGAATTATGTAAAGTTGCCCCGAACTGCAATTGGATAGATATTGCTTGTTAGGGGGTTACTTTTGTAAACATAGTTGAGTGAAACATAAATTGTAATGACAAAGCCACCTTCTAACAAATGAGAATCCGCATGATCCAATTGTTTGTCCATTTTTTTAAAAAATGTTTTGGAATCTGATAGGTTAAGAGTTTTTAAATCCTGTCCCTGCTTTTATCCCCAGCTGCTAGACAGGCCTGTTATACACAGGACTCCTGTGGAGTTTTTAAAATGCCTGGCCAAAATAAAAACACACAAGCCTATTTAAAGATTTTTCAAAATGATTTTTGTAACACCTGTTACTTATTTACAAATACATATGAGATCTTTTCTATAACATCAGTAAAACTATAGTGAAGTTCAACAATCCAAGATTCGGCTCTATTTCCTTGCATTTGGTTAAACTTCCTATCTCGCTTCTTACCAAAAAAAATATCTTTTTTTCCTACTCAGAACATTCCCAAATGCTCCTGAGTATATAGTTCCCATGGTAACACATTACTTGTCATTTATTCCTAATACAGACTGCAACTGTCACTAACCCACATTAGTAGCGGCTGCCCTTATTTTTTAAAGCAACCGTCACATAGTTATTTTCCACAATTTTATCCGACTAATTTCTATAATACCAGGGCCCTTAACGTTTTCTTAAAGGTAGCTTTAATCATCTTTCTCTCTTCTCAGCTTCTGCAACTATCATTCAGAGCTTTATGCTAACTCTGAATTACCGCCCAGGTCTGCAGTCTGTAGTCTCAAAATTGTGAATGTGTGTATATACTGCCTCACTTTGAAAAATAAGAGTCTGAACAAAATGTTCAAAGCTAATAAGGCTGTATTAGAGGAAAATGAACTCTCCTGACTTTACTTGCTATTTACAAGTGTCTTACATACAGCGATGGCTTGATCGTCAATTCAGATCACTCAAAGGCTTACTTAGCTCAATGTGACAATTTTATAGTGGTTTATTGAAGTGATGTTTTTCAGATGGTTTTGACAAGTGTTTTGTTTGCCACAGAATTAATAGCGGCAAGCCTGAAAGTCATATTAATGGGTTATCCATTAGTCTTTTTGCGGGAAAAAAAGCATATCCTGATATTAAAAAATACTGTAGATCACCTATTTTAAGAGAAGGCATCCTACATTATATAGTCTGCATTTCAACAACAAAACAAAATTCAGACTACAGACAGGGTGTCAGCATTCCAACAAACTCCTCATAGTAATTCAGAACTCCGAGACAAAGTCCATCAAAGTAAGATTTTATTAGAGAAGTCATATTGGCACATCTGGGGAAAACCCAAATCTGAAATCCCGCATTTTCCCCCACCCACACTAAAACTGTCACCCTGCCCTATCCAGTGACATTTATATCACATGGCCCAATCATTCCCCTGTCTCTGCTGCCATCAAACTTCGGTCACTCCCTTCCAGGTGCCAGCAGCTCGACCTTGATCTCATGTGAAAGAATGTTATGATTTACTCCAGGGGCAGCTTTCAAAACCTGTTGCTACCACGGGTTCATGGGTGTGCACGTGCTCGCGCATGCGCAGAAACATCTGGGCAGGTGGGCAGAGCCTCCCACCGCTACTAGTTCGCCCAATCCGGTGTGAACCGGTAGCAATCCACCACTGATTTACTCCCTTCACTACTCTCCTGTTCCCACTGTGGCAGCCCCGTAAAGTCTGACCAAAGATGGATCCAGGGCTGACATAGAGGATCTACTTTAATTTTTTATATCATCACATGCCAAATAAGACATTCCTAACTGAACTGAATTGAATCTTAGCAAAGATTCGGTCTGAAAGAAGGGCAGCTCAATTAAAAATGGGATAAATATGCCATTTTAGCCTACTCAGGAGTTAAACATGATGATTAAGAGGTGCTAGGTTTGTTATGGTGGCAGCTAGAGCAAGGTGAAGCAAATCATGTTTAATGTGCAAAACATATACAGTACTGCCTTACCCTATGAAGGAATTACTTTTTTTCTCCTTCAGGGGCACTCTGAAAGGGCACCCTATTGCCTCCAAGCCCTCTACCACTTCCTGAATGAAATTAGTAGCTGTTGCAGTGTCTTTAGTAAACATGTCATGTGGCATTTGACCACAGTCTGTAGCCTGTTCCAGGACAAATAGAAAAACTGCCTCATCAATTTCAGTGAGGCTTAAATTAGGTATGACAGGATAAATAAACGACTCATTTAAAGGCTGCAATTCTGCATAAACTTCCTTTGGAATAAGCCTCGTAAATCATAAGAAGGACTCTGTTCTGGGAACTATGCCTGGCATAGGATATACCTGGACACAACCAGCACAAGCATTCAAAGAAAATAAACATTTACTCTTTGAATCTGTTCCCTAATTTTAATAAGATAGACAGTTTCAAATGACCATCCAAAGCCACAACATTTGCTCAGAATTCTTCTACCTGGGAAAGAAAGAGAGAAGAAGCCACCTAAGAAATAGCAATTCCACTGACTGAATGCAAACACAAAAATTAATATATGCGAAACACACAGAAGCACAAAAAATTTGAAGTCAAACGTGTACAGGGATTTGAGAATGGGAAAAGGAAACAATGCCAGTGTCTAAGACTGTAGTATGAGTTTGCAGTTATTAGAAGCACTCACTTTATATATTTTTAAAAGTTTGTTGCTCACTTAAAAAAAAGCAAAATATGGATCTTTTTCCAGAAAAAGTAGTTGTCATTAAACCAGTTCTCTTTTCAGAGAGAAAGTTCTTTTTAAAGATTACATTTTGTCAAGGCAATTCAATTAATACAGAGGAACTAATTCCATTTTTTAAAAAGGAAGTTGTCCAAATTGTATTTTAATCAATATCTTAGATAATTTGGATAATAATAGTTAATTCACATAATTAACTATTGCTTATGTGCCATATAGTGGCAATTACATATACAGACCATCTTCAGGATAATCTGTCCCCAACCTGATCCTTCAGGTTCTCCAACAGTGCACCCATCACTGAGCTCATACACCTTGCTGCCAATCCCTAATCCATATCACCACCATGGGGATGGATTGTTCTCTCCACAATTGAATGTTATGAATTGGGTTTGTGTGCGAATATATACATTTATATAATGTATAGAATTTGACTTTTTTTTAAAAAAAAAAAAGAGCAATAGTTTTTTACATGAAAAGATTCCATTGTCCTCACTGCTGACTCAACCACAACACCCATGCTTCCTTAAATCTACAAATAATTTTGCCATCCTAAATTTGGTTGTCAAGATCATTGGTTCCATCATGGTTTTGCAGCATCTGCAGTATCTTTGATGCTGAATTATGCTGTCTTCATTGGTGGGTAGGAAGTTAGAATATGCAACTGTATACCCAATACTATTCTGTTCTTCAACATCACCTCTTCGCAGAAAATAAATGTAGAAATCAGGATGCTATAAAAAGGAAGAATGGGACTGCTACATTCTGATATCATTTCATTTTGGACCATTTCAGTTCTTTGCATATCTGTCATTGATCCTTATCCCCATTCTGATTCCTTATTTTATTTTTAATCTGTAGGATGGATGGATGGATGGATGGATGGATGGATGGATGGATGGATGATGGTCATAAACCAATATGTAATATTTTTTGTGATCAAAGCCTCACACATTTGCTTGAAAAACAAAATTGTTTTACTTCAGAAAGCCAAATAAATTAAAAAGAAGACTTTGGCCATTTTGAAATGCTTATTTTCCCCTCTGATTTTTCTCTGAGATATGTTATAATAATCAAGAGTATCCTGCAGTGTGTGATCAAATAAGTCAAAATGGCATCTGCAACTGTACGATTACAACTCCATCTGCTTTTTACGTGCATTGCATGCTCAGCACCCATAAAAAGTTTTAATTGCATCATCATTTTTATCACACCTTGTGCTCACTCCTGGTTGCATTTTTGTGTCGAGATAGTGCATAGCAGGCAGAATGCACAGCAAGAAAGTGAGAAATAGATTGGGAGCATTGATGGTCTTATGTACGTAGCTGAATATCCTAATACCATTCTTTTCCAAAGGGGGAAATGATGGGGAATCTTAACAGAGAGGCAAATACCTGAAGGTAATTTGTGTCAATGGATGCCATCCAGTGATTAGAAGGAAAAAAGCATGACCACTGTGAGAGCAATATCCAAAAGCAAATCCCTGACCTACTCCCTCCCCCACCCCCCAAGTCAAAGAGACCGTATTAATTTTACACATCTTACTACAATGGCTTCCTCTCACTTAATCTTTGCAGCAGAAATGTGAAGTGATGAGAGAACCTGTGAATCCTCTCTCTACCCCCAAGTGAAAAACAGCAGAGCCAGGGGAGGGGGGTCTTGCCTCTGGGTTACAGAAAACTGAATGACTAGCAAAAGTAAGCTATAGGATTTCTGTGTCTCTTGGCTTCCATCTAATGGTCAACTGGAGTTTGGCATCTCATTTATAGTATCTCTACAGGTAGTCCTCCACATACGACCACAACTGAGACTAACATTTCTGTTGCTAAACTAAAAAATTAAGTGAATTTTTTCCCCCTTTTACGATCTATTTTGCCGCAACTGTTAAGTGAATCACTGCAGCTCTTACGTTGGTAACAAGTTGCCAAATGAATGCGACTTCCCCATTGACTTTGCTTTGCAGTCACACAAGGTGATCACATGACAGGACATTGCAACTGTCATAAATATGAGTCAGTGGCCAAGCCTCTGAATTTTATCATATGACCATAGGGATGCTGCAACAGTCATAAGTGTGAAAAATGGTCATCAATCCCTTTTTTCAATGCCGTTGTAACTTTGAACGGTCACTAAACAAATGGGTGCAAGTTGAAGGGGTAGAATTTGGCTTTTTCTGCAGCTTACATTCTCTCTCCCATTTACCTTTGCTTAAAAGTAAAATGCTAAAATGCACAAAAATGGGCCCCCTCTGAGTAGTATGCTCTTACAATCATGCTTGAGATGTTGCTGGGAGGGCAAATCCTACCCCCCCCTCCCAGTTAAAAAAGCATATTTCAAATTCCTGCAAACTAATTATATTTGCCACACTGCCACCTTAGGGAGAATGTAAGACTTGCACTGTACCAAATACATTTACGTTTCATCAATTTCTTCACCACAGTTTTGAGATCCTTGGCCTCCAAAGTAATTATTGGCTATGTTCCCTTTATATGACAAAGGCATTTCAATCAATATTATTGATTGAATAATAATTGACTATTATGGGCTGCCATGTAGGAACCACAACATGTAACTTTGCACTGCTGAAAATCACCTTCTAGTGTACATCAGAAGTTTGGAATCCTTCTGTGTGAATGCAGAGGAGAGCAAGAATGCAGAGGATGATTAGGGGACTGGAGACTAAAACATATAAAGAACGGTTACAGGAACTGGGCATGGCTAGTCTAGTGAAGAGAAGGACCAGGGGAGACATGATAGCAGTGTTCCAATATTTGAGGGGCTGCCACAGAGAGGAGGGGGTCAAGCTGTTTTCCAAAGCACCTGAAGGGCAGACAAGGAATAATGGATGGAAACTGGCCAAGGAGAGATTCAACCTAGAAATTGTGGGAATCAGGTGGCCATAGTACATGTATAGACCAGTTTAATTGGTTGGACACGTGTATGGAACTTAGCACCGAAATAATCTGACTATGAAAAGCGGGTTCAGCTACATGACCATTGGAGTGGCCCTATTTAGATTGGAGGCTGTGTTTGCCTGCATAGCAGAGACATCTCCTTGTAGAACATTCCTGACAACTGAGGTAGATCTCTGGTAACGGGGCCTCTCGGCCTAGCAGAGGAATATGCTGGGAACAAAGCCAACTATGATAACATAGCCAGAGTTAAGTTTTGTTTTTACCTTAAGTATCGCTTTCCTAGAATTCACGTGATTTACTGTAAATTGTAGAATGTGAAACCTATATGGATGCTTTTCTTCTTCATGCATGTAATATGAGATGTGTAGCCATAATAACACCTTCTGATGACGCTGTATTTTGATAACTAATAAAAGAGATGGCAGGCTTTTGTTCTTTGCTCTCTCATCACGAGAAACACCTGTCCTTGTGCTTTCTCTAATCTGGACTACTCATGAGAAGCCCACCAGGATGATTGCAACAGAAATGAGGAGGAACTTTCTGACAGTGAGAACAATCAACCAATGGAACAGCTTGCCTTCCGAAGTTGTGGGAGCTTCATCACTTGAGACTTTCAAGAAAAGATTGGACTGCCATTTGTCAGAAATGGTGTAGGGTGTCCTGCTTTGGGGGGGGGGGTATTGGACTAGATGACCTATAAAGTCCCTTCCAACTCTGTTAATCTGTCTAATATGTCTAATGGGAGAGACATGGAATCTAAGCATTCTGCACGACACTAATCAATAAAAAACAGGGGGAGGAAGGGGATTATGTGAGTGGGTTTACTACAGCCCAGGCCATATTTTTCCTCCTTCTCTCATATATGTAATGATATGTGGGAATGACTTTGGGAGAAAGGAGGAAGAGCCACAAAGTAGACAATGGTCAGATAAGAGGCAGCAGCTGAGCTCACAGAAGAAATTTAGGCATGGCAAACACCTCAGAAGGAACCCTCCTTTGTCTGTAAAGGCGAGGGGAAAGAGATGTCACCAATTCTGTTGGTGTAACCTTACAATAAAGATAGAGATAGTACTCCTTGGTGTGCTTCTTGTCTGGACTACCTCACGAGGCTGACAATATTTGCAATCATATTCACTGGCTATTAGGAGCAGAGCTACCCAGTTACCAGCAAACAAAAAACAAAAAACACCACCCTAAGTTGCAGGCCAATGAAAACCAGTACATTCTCCAAACTATCAACAACCAGCATATGACAGGGACGCATGATTAGCTATGCCCTCGGTTCACACTTCATATCAAGACTTTCCCAGAATGACTTTTAGTATTAGCAGCTATGAAATATTGTATGTTAAGATTTCACTTGTGCGTTAATAGCAATAATTGACAAATCTTGGAATCATGATCAACTCAGTATGTAGGTCTAACAAAGGTATAATCCGTGCTTGGAATCATTAGGAAGAGAGAACAAAAAATAAAATTACCAAAAAGCTAATAATAATGCTTTCATATAAATCTACAGTGAAACATAATTTGGGGTATTCTGCACAGTTCTGACAATTATCTCTGTAAAATAATATTAGGAACGTGAGGAAAATGCACAAAGAAGAGTAGATGAAGTTATCCTGGAACTAAAGCAATTTCCCTATGAGGAAAAGCTACAAACATCTAGTTTTTTTAAAAAACAATTTATAGCAAGTAAAACAGGCAATGCTGTGCTTGCTGTATCCAGTTTCCAGCCCTGGTTAATTCATCAAGCTGACCACATCAATTTCAACACCATATCCTGTTTGAAAGGCTGACTGAAACAGAACCACTATCAGTAATCTTGGGCTAAAGTGAATCTGCAGTGTCTGACTTCCATATCCTAAATTCTATAACCCCAGGATATCCTAAATGGGGGTTTGTTCATTTGCACTTTGTAACAATTTTATGAGATAGGTTAAGGTGAGAGAGACCAGCCTCTCTTGGATATGAGATTTGAAATTTTAAAATGTGTTAATAAATTAACAAAACAAAATGGCAGCTCAGAGCTGAAACTCCGAGGCTAGGAGGGAGATGTTTTGACATTTTCAAGAGTGTGGGGGTCAATTAACCATCCACAGACCCCCCTCCCAGCAAGCTGAGGTATTTTCGGCTCAATAGAGCTGTGGATGGAGCCCAAGGATAAAACCCGAGCCGAGCCCGAAGATCAGCTGTTTGTCAGTAAAAAGACTGAGGGCGGTGGGGAGGATGTCAACATGGCTGGCTGCCATGACCGGGTCAACCACTGAGTCTAATATAGCTGGTGAAATGGTTGGCGAGACGGTGGCAACAGCGACTCCAGATAGGGTGTTGATAATGATGCCTGGGCTAATAGGCACTGCTTGTAGCAACATGGCGGCGATGATGTCTATGGCAAGGGGGGTTACAATGGCGAGGGGAATGGCGCTAATGACAGCGACGGCGACGGCAACACCAGGAGGCTGCAAGGAAGCCCTTGTTGTTAATAGAGGAGAGGGCAATGCTGCAAAGGCTATAAATGTTAGGATCCCTTCAACCTCTAGGGATCTGTTGCACTCCTCTTTCTTGAAACTCTGAGGACTTATTAAACTAATTGAACTAAGTAGCCTGAGCAAGGTGATGGATAGGGACTGAGGATTACAAACTGGAGATGATGACTTACTCTCCCCCTCAACTGTCCCTCTCTCCTTTATCAGATCTAGATCTATTACGACCACTCAGCGTTAACTTGCAATCTTAGATCGATCTGCAGCTTTATTTACCACCTGTTCCCCCAAGATTACCCTGATTATTTAACCCTAAATACTTTGTCCAGTGGCTCTGCCTTACTTTTTTGATCTAATCCTCGACCATCGCTGGTATCAGGACTGGAGGAGATACAGACATCGAGAGTCTTGGATTATGGGGAGATAGACCACCTTCTCTTTGTTTGTTTCAAATGGTTTGGTCGCTGTGAGAGGACGACCTTTTGAGACCTCTACCCCCACCTCCTTTGGATGGACTTACTACAACCACAAGACTTCCCATCGTCGTGAGAGGGCGATGATGTTCCGATGTATTGACATTTGTAACTTACTGGTCTCCCTTTTACATCTATTTCCTCCCTTATTTTAAATTACCTGTCTTAACCATCTCTAACACTCTTAGAAGAAAATGATCCTTCATCTCCTTCAACTCGCTCCTATCTTTGATGTATTCAACTGCGGAGCTCCTTGCACTGCGAGATTCCCCCCTCTCGCATGTCTGGCCCTCTCAGTTATCAAGGGCCGCCCTTGAGGACGGGTTTTGGAACCCTGAGAGGTGGTTTGCAAAAAACCGACGGCTTTGGGGGTTTTTAGATAAATCTTTAAGTTCTATTTTAAGGGGTTCTGGGAGGGATTGTGGGAATGGATCTGGGGGGATCCATAAATCCACTGAAAGGGGTAATGGGTCTGATAATCATGGTGGGGAGGATGGGGACAGAAATCTGACAAGGATGCAGGGGGATGAAGCAATGGGCATTAGTATAGTAAGTGGGAGGGGCAGATATGACGGCTGCAGGGGGCCATATTATGTTTCGGGAGTGCGCACTCGATGTTTACGAGCGATTGCCCACTCCGACCCCCAAAGCACTGCTCGTTTCCCGGATTGTTCAGAGTCTCAGACCCTGGGTCTACGGCTGATGTTATGTAATGCCAGGTCAGTGGTAAATAAAGCCCCCCTCATTCATGATCTTATTTCAGAGGGGGGTGCTGACCTGGCAGGGATTACGGAGACCTGGTTAGGCCAGGAGGGAGGAGTTCCCCTTGTGGAAATGTGCCCACCAGGTTTCCGTGCATTCCATCAGCCAAGGGCTCAGGGAAGGGGTGGGGGAGTGGCAGCAATCTTTAGAGAAAGTCTTTGCCCGAGGGAGGCCACTGTTCCTCAGATAGCCGGATGTGAGTCCCTCCTTGTGAAGTGGGGTCAGGGGATTCAGATGGGCCTACTGATTGCGTACCTGGCTCCCTGCCACGTAACAGCGGTCCTGCCTGAGCTGCTCGACATTATAGCCGGGGTGGCGGTGGAAACCCCCAGACTTATTGTTATGGGGGATTTTAACCTGCCATCTGCTGGTGAGATGTCGGAGACGGCTCGGGAGTTCATGGCTTCCATGACGGCCATGGGCCTGACCCAGGTAGTTCAAGGCCCCACCCACTTGGGGAATCACACTCTGGACTTGATTTTTATCTCTGATCAGTGGCTGAATGATCTAAGAATAGGGGATATAGACATCAAGCCCTTGTCATGGTCTGATCATTCTCTCCTTCACATGGACTTTCAAGTCACTTCCACCCACCGCAGGGAGACGGAACCAACCAAATGGTTCCGTCCCAGGCGCCTGATGGACCCCGAAAGGTTCCTGATGGAGCTTGGGCCATTTCCTGAGACTCTGGCTCACGACTCGACTGAGGACCTGGTGGTCGCCTGGGACAGGGCGGCTACTGGGGCCTTGGACCGCGTCGTGCCTTTGCGGCCTCTGACCCGATGCCGATCTCGTCTAGCTCCTTGGTTTTCCGAGGAGCTGAGAGAGATGAAGCGTCGGAAAAGACGCCTGGAGAGTGATTGGAGGACAAGCCGATCTGAATCTGACCGAACACAGGTGAGATCTTATATTAAGATCTACCTAGTGGCAATAAGAGCGGCGAAGTCTAGCTACTTCTCCGCTCTTATTGCATCTGCAGAGAACCGCCCAGCTGCGCTGTTTAGGGTGACCCGCTCCCTACTTCAGGTGGGGGTACGGGAAGATCCCTTAAAGGGTCGAGCTGAGGATTTTGTACAATTCCTGCATGATAAAGTCGCTCAGATTCGGGAAGGCCTGGACTCCGATTGGGTAGATCCAGGGGAGGAGACGGGGGCAGGTCTTGAGAGCGTTATCTGGGAAGAGTTTGACTCTGTGGCTCCTGAGGACGTGGACAGGATTCTGGGCAAGCTTAACGCTGCCACATGTTTATTGGACCCGTGTCCCTCCTGGTTGGTACTGGCCTCCCGGGAGGTTACACGAGGCTGGCTCCAGGGGATTATAAATGCTTCCCTGAGTGAGGGTGTCTTTCCCGCCGCCTTGAAAGAGGCGGTTGTGAAGCCCCTCCTCAAGAAGCCTTCCCTGGACCCGGCTATATTATCAAATTATCGTCCAGTCTCCAATCTTCGCTTTGTTGCGAAGGTTGTTGAGAGTGTGGTGGCGCGACAACTACCCCGATACCTGGATGAAGTTGTCTATCTGGATACGTTCCAGTCGGGCTTCAGGTCACGATACAGCACAGAAACGGCATTGGTCGCATTGGTGGATGATCTCTGGAGGGCTCGGGACAGAGGTTGCTCCTCTATCCTGGTCCTATTAGATCTCTCAGCGGCTTTTGATACCATCGACCATGGTATCTTACTGCACCGGCTGGAGGGGTTAGGAATAGGGGGCACTGTTCTTCGGTGGTTCTCCTCCTTCCTCTCTGACCGTTCGCAGTTTGTGTTGGCAGAGGGGCAGAGGTCGACCTCGAGGCACCTTATTTGTGGGGTGCCGCAAGGGTCAGTCCTCTCACCCCTTCTGTTCAACATTTATGTAAAACCGCTAGGTGAGATCATCCGTGGTTTTGGGGTGAGTGTTCATCAGTATGCTGATGACACACAGCTATACATCTCCACCCCAGACCACCCCAATGATGCCCTTGCTGTGATGTCCCGTTGCCTGGAGGCCGTGCGGATCTGGATGGGGAGAAACAAGCTCAGACTCAACCCCTCCAAGACCGAGTGGCTGTGGCTTCCGGCGTCCCGGTATAGTCAGCTGGTACCATCACTGACAATAGGGGATGAGATCTTGCTCCCCACAGAGAGGGCCCGCAACTTGGGTGTCCTCCTGGATTCACGGTTATCTTTAGAAGATCATTTGACGGCCGTGGCCAGGGGTGCCTTTTATCAGGTTCGCCTGATCCGCCAGTTGCGTCCCTTTCTGGATCGGGACGCCTTGCGCACGGTCACTCATGCCCTAGTTACCTCCCGTATGGACTACTGTAATGCTCTCTACATGGGGCTCCCCTTGAAAAGCACCCGGAGGCTCCAACTGGTCCAGAATGTAGCCGCGCGGGTGATTATGGGCGCAGCTCATTACGCTCATGTAACACCTCTCCTACGCGAGCTGCACTGGCTCCCGGTGGTCTTCCGGGTGCGATTCAAGGTGTTAGTTATCACCTTTAAAGCGCTCCATGGCTTAGGACCTGGGTACCTACGAGACCGTCTTTTGCCACCAATAGCCTCCCACCGACCAGTTCGTTCTCACAGGGAGGGACTACTCAGGGTACCGTCAGTCAAATTATGTCGACTGGCGACTCCCAGGGGGAGGGCCTTCTCTGTGGGAGCTCCAACCCTTTGGAATGAACTGCCCCCGGAGATACGGAATATCCCTGATCTCCGTGCTTTCCGCCGTGCCCTCAAGACCCTGATGTTCCAACAGGCAGGGCTAAACATACAAACATGCAAATGATTTTTTAAATGTTATCTAATTCTGGGTTTTATTTAATTGACCAAACTAAGTAACAATTTTAATTAGCAATTTTATGATGTTTGTGTGTCTATATTTTTCTTGACTGTACACCGCCTTGAGTCCTACGGGAGAAAGGCGGTATAGAAATATAATAAATAAATAAATAAATAAATAAATAAATAAATAAATAAATAAATAAATAAATAAATTAGAAATTTAAAAATGAGAAAGCAAGCAATTCTGCACTCCTACAACCATTGTCAAAAGAGGTGAAAGAAGAGGAAAATGTATGAATTGAGGCTTGCCTCTATTAATTAGCATAATGCTAAATAATTATTTATCGTTGTTCTCATCAAAGCAAAGCCAGTTATAACTCTTTGCATCAGTGACCTCTTTGCCTAAGTAAATCTGTGGATCTGCTTTTTCCACAATCAAGATTATACTAATCAAAATGATTTTCCTATTACCTGCACTGCTTTAAGTAGTAGAAAGCAATAACTTCATTCTTAAATTTATTTATGAAAGACACTTTCTGTGGTTCTAGGACTTGGTAGTTTTTCTCTCTGTACCACAAAGATTCTTGGTCTCACAGGGTTTGAACAATTGTCAATACTTGTTTCTTCTGCCTAGTAAAGGAAATTAGAAAAAGCACATTTCACCCTCTTGTAGAGTTCAAGAGAGATACAACTTAAAACCAGTATTTCAATGTAGGTTTGCAAATAAACCTTCAGAAAGTAAAGTAGGAGAGGAATATATTGCTTTGCAATTTAATGGGGTTTATATTTCCCACTTCTATAGTACACTGAAAAACAATAATGTTGAAATTAATGAAACTGTACATCCCAATCTGACAATTTAGTGGAATGGGAATGCAATATTATACTCCACAGTGTAACTAGGTAGCTCTAGGAATTTATCAGGCCCACATTCAATTATGATCTAATCTTAATGCAGGTTCTTATTGAAGTCTGCCCTGAGCTACAAAACTTCATGTGCATAAGAGTTATGCCTAGGACTAGTGCTTATGACAAAGGTTCAAGGTACAGACATCTTGTATGGCCTTTTACCCAGGGGCCTCCAGACATAAATCACAGCTAAATAAACTAAGATGGAATTGCTTATGGAGCTTAACGCTAGGTTCCAAGAACTCTTCAGAACCACCTTCAAATATGGATATCACATTTAATTTTTAAGTCAGTTTTAATGTTAATGTTTAATGTTTTTTATTTGGTTGTAAGCCGCCTAGAGTCACCTCTGGGCGAGATAGACGGCACATCAATTTAATTTTAAAAATGACTTAAATTTGTTAAGCAGCTATAGCTCAAGGGCCAGTTCCATGTTTGGGTTATTATATGATATTCCATAGCCAAGAAAACAAACTGATGGATCACAGAACAAGAATTCTGGGATCATTGTCCCTGAACTGTCACTCAAGGCACAATGACCAGGCACAAATTATTCTGTCAGGCACATTATTCAAAGATCCAGCTCTCTCTAGAAAATTCTAAAGCTAGGAAAGGTGAAGGAAAGAGGACAACGAACAACAAGGTGGATAATCTGAGTTTCAGGGGTGATGAGTGCATCACTGGAAGACCTGAAAGACCAGGTTAGTGATAGATCATCCTGTACAAAAATATATCTATGTGGTTGCTAAGAGTCAATAACAACTTGATGGCACATCAATCAGTCAATGATATTTCAAAATACACTAAAAACAGGGTAATTGTTCTATAGGGCAATAGAGAGTCTTGTCTGTTACCTGATGCATATGTTGATTCAAGTGAATGGTGAACTAAAGCCATTTCAAGATCCCATTTCAGCAGGATGTCTTTGGAGATTCTCAGTCATCCAGTTCATGGTTGTCTCAAAGGTGGTTTTTCAAGAGGCAACTGGACTTTCTTGTTTTTATTTTGAAGACGTTTCGCTTCTCATCCAAGAAGCTTCTTCAATTCTGAAGAAGCTTCTTGGATAAGAAGTGAAACGTCTTCAAAAACAAATCAAGAAAGTTCAGTTGCCTCTTGAAAAACTACTTTTGGGACATTTTAGCAGGACTACTTTGTTGTTGCCCAATTGTTCTGGAAGCACAATGATGATGATTCCCCCCTTTCCAAATGCTTTTGTTGCTATCCCTATACATCTAATGATCCCTGCAACTTGCCAAGGAAAACCATTTAGCCAACTTAGTAGAAAACAGATCTATGTATCCTATCTCAGCTGAGCCTGTGCTGGCTTAGACTGCAAATCTACAGAAACAGCTCAAAGCTTTGCAACCAAGAAGGCAGCATGGAAAGTATCATTTTGATGGCCAAACGAGATAAACACGTCAGCTGCTATGCAACCCCCAAAAAGTTTACTTCAGAGCTTAAAATCAAGCCTTCTAAACTGTTATTTGCCATATTTATATCTGATTCTCATCTTTAGTGGACCGATAGAGAAATAGAACAGAAAAAAGGGGAGGATTTACCGAGGCCTTTCAAAATATTGGCCCAATTGGTTGCAGGGCTGTCATTTGAGTTTTGCCCCTTACATAAGAAAGTGGGGTAAAGGTGTGCGGCATAATACTGTATTAGATTGCGCAATTTAGCCAACTCCGCAAGAGATAAAAGTTGTTTGTTTGGGTAATGACCAATTGCAGGCTTCCACCGTTGGTCCTCCCTAATTAAAGAGCTCACAAAATTAAGTCCTGAATGCAAACTTCCTCGGCTTTTGCAGCCAACAGAAAAAAGCCCCTGCTACCGAGTTCAGCCACTGCAAAACTTCAAAGCGCGTCTTTCTCCTTGCAGCAAATAACGGAAGAGGCGAGCAGAGGCAACCGCCAGCGCCCGGAAGGCTTTCGCGGCAACATCAGCAGCCTCCGGGGCCCGACAAAAGAGTTGACCAATAGAGAGCGAGATCGGCCGTCAGGGACTGTCCCGATTGGCGCAAAGGGCCGCCGCTCAAGCAAGGTGAGTGCAGTTTGGAGTCTTAAGTTGGGGACTTTTAGCCTGGTCCCTCGGCGAAGGCGCGACGTGGCGGGTTAGTGAAACACGATGGGCGACGGCGCAGGGCGTTGATGCTGAGGAAGGGGTGGCAGCCCAGTCGTTGTCTTGGCCCGTAGTGAGCAAGGGCCGGGGTGGGGAGTCAGCAACGGGCACCCCTTCGCCCAGCCCTTATAGCTCCATGGGGCTTTTGGGAGGAGCATTTGCTTTTCTTTAGGGATCCTTAGGTGTTGGGGCTGTTGTTTGAATCGCTCCGCCCCTCCTGTTCTTGGCACTATTCTTGGGGTCGGGTTGTTTTGGAGAAAAACTATTATGCAGGCGGCTGTTGAGATGAGAACTGGGTCTCCGCTATGCCATGTTTTTCTTTTCTTAACAGGCAGCTTACGACGCCGGATTGCCTTTTCGGAGTGTTGTGATTTCTGTTTGGAGCGAGCAAATCTGGTCTGCAAAACTCCAAATGGCCACTGGAGGGCAGCAAAGAGGGGGGAGGGAGAAAACCTGCCAAACTGGCGGTTTTGAGATCTGGTAGCCCTTTCTTATTCCCCTGTACTATGGTTCAGATTGAATTCACCGGAAGGGCATCGGATTTCAAAATAGACTTCCCTGCTACCTATTAAAAAAGATCAAAACGTGTTGCATTTCTTTTTGCTACTTTTCTATATATGAAGAAATGCTTTTACTGATCGCTTCACATTTGCCTACAGGCGGAAGCTTTTATACAAGGGGGTGTAGATATGCAGGCCTGCTTATGTGTTTAGGGGAAGTATCTAAACTAATCATGCGTTTCTCAGTATGTTCCACTTGTAAAACTCTTGTTCTGGAAGAATTGAAACTTAGGCCCTCTCTTATATTTTTGCAGAAATGGCTGGCAAGAGCCAGGAGCAGAGCATTCAAGAAGAATTGACCTGTTCCATATGCTATGACCTCTTCAGGAACCCTGTCATGCTGGAATGCATGCACCATTTTTGTAAAGAGTGCATCCAGAAATATTGGAATGGATGCCCCAGAATTGCCACCTGCCCCCTGTGTCTTCAAAAGTTTCCTTCCCGATCCTTTCATCCCAATTTCATTGTATCTAATATAGTGGAGACAGTTCGAAGATCTGCCTCCGAGGAGCACAGAAGAAAAACCGAAGTAAGTAACCATGTGAGAAACAATTTTCCTTGGCCATTTGGCTAGTAGCATGTTTAGCATGTGGCACATTGCAGTAGAGATCCAGTTTGGGCATCTGGCTATAAACCAGGAGATTATAAATTCTAGTCCTGCCTTAGGCACAAAGCCTGCAGGGTGACTTTGGGCCAGTCACTGTGCTGTCTTTCAACTTTAGAAAGCAGGCAAAAGCAAGTCACATCTGAAAAATCTTGCCAAGAAAACTGCAGGACTAATTCAGGCAGTCACAGGAATCAACAATGACTCAAAGGCACCCAAAAAAACCTGAATTAAACCAATATGCCTCTTACGGACATGATTGATGAACTTGATTAGTTCTATCTATGGTTTATCTGTCAGAATCACAGTGAATAAAACAGGAACTGTGGTTTCTTCCTCTTTTACAAACTCATCATGGATTGTTCTTGGTTTGCATGGCTTCTGATTTTGGTTGGTTTGGAGAAGACAAGCCAGTTCTATTCACATAAAAAGAAAGATACATCCATTATAGATGGAATCATGAAAATGGGTGTTATCAAACATTGTGGACATATCACACATTTCTGAAGAAGTTTAATTTTCCATGGTGTGCAAACATACCTCATATCTTCTAGCAAATACTTAATCATGAAATTGCTGAAGAAAAGTCAGATAACTTTTGGATCAAGACCCAAAGGTGCTTTTTCCAAGAGGCAACTGGACTTTTTGATTTTTCTTTGAAGACATTTCGCTTCTCATCCAAGAAGCTTCTTCAGCTTTTGGATCAAGATATTTTATATTTTTGTTTTAATTCCATTCTCTCCAAGATCCTTTCAATTTACTTTGGCAACTGATGGTATCTACCATTTTAAAATAAATTTTAAATAAATTCCACCTTTATTATTTTCATAAATAATCCAGGGCAGGGAACATACTAATAGTCCTTTCTCCTTCTATTTTCCACTCGATGAACACCCTGTGAGGTGAAGTGAGCTGAGAGAGAAGATTATCTTTTCCCTCTCCATTGCATTTTGCTTTAGTCCTATCTTTAATTTATTTGAAGTTTTAATCCTTTGCTTAATTTCGTTCTCCTCACCTCACAGTGTTGTTCTTTGCAGTGCAATACTAAAGAGCAAGAATTTGTCTAGCATCCTTATCTGCCATTGGGACAAACAGGTTAGGAGGAAAATTCCTGAGGAAGAGATTGGGACTAAGGTCCTTATGTTTCAGTGATCTGAGTTCCCAATTGATTGACCAAGATTGATTTGTAAGGATGGTTCCTTATAGTCAGGAAATGGCTGCCAGTGAAAAGGTAGTCCATTTTTCTAACTGATTTTTTTTTTTTACATAAGAAAAAAGATGGAAGAAGAGATCACAAGTGAAAGAAAACAGTATTGGAAACCTTTGTTCAATTCTGCACATGAGAGCACAGCCAACATTTTGTCTGAAAACCTTTTAGGCATGGTCCTTTAGCTCGGGTCTGCAACCTTGGCAACTTTTAAGACTTATAGACTTCAACTCCCAGAATTCTTCAGCCAGCTTTGCTTTGCTGGCTGAGGGATTCTGGAAGTTGCAGACCCCTGCTTTAGCTCATAGATAGGGTGGGTGGAGAAAGCAAGAGAGAGAGAGAGAAGTCTCTGATAAATGAATAAAAAATATGGTGATAATAATTACTGATTAGGGAACAGTGGTAAAACAAGTAAAGAGAGGCTCATAGGCACAATGCCAACTCTGGAACTTACATGTTTGCATCCATTGTCAGCACCAAGCGGGAGCTTCCATATTTATATCTCACCCTTTTATACTGTACTTGTGTCCTGGCATTGGATGCAAAGAGGAAGATGACAAGATTTGTATCACAATGTCACTGTACATGATTTATCATTCCTTCCCACCTCTGGATGCCTTTGGAGAGGTTAGTGATTGGGAAAAAAATGCATAAAGAGAAGAAAACAACATCATGCTCACTATTTTCATATTATCCTTTCGCTAAGGGAGATTCAGGTGCTATTTGAGTTCTAACAAGCAACTTCATGGGATAGGCGAGGCTGGGGAAAAAATCTTGATCAAACTGCAAATCTTTATTGTACTGACTCCAAAATTAATATTGGAAATTATTCCGATAAATAAAGGCTTTACTTATTCATTCACTTTCAGATGGAGCTCCAAAAGGTCCTTCAGACCTACCAGAGGAAATGTGAGAAACTGCTGGAGATGAAGCAAAAGAATGAGAAAAATGCCAAATATTTGGTGGTAATATTACCGGTTTAGGGTCAGAAGCAAATGGCTAACATGCTAGAGATGACGTCAGGGGTGGGAGATTTGGGGTTTGGCAGAGGTGGGGTATTTTGTCCCTGCCGGAAAGCACTGAAACTGAACAATCAAGACAATCTTAATTGCAGAAAATATATAAAAGGAAGAGGAAAAACAACCCACAGTGAAGGCCAGGGATGGCGAACCTTTTAGAGACCGAGTGCCCAAATTGCAAACCAAAACCCACTTATTTATCGCAAAGTGCCAACAAGGCAATTTAACCTGAATAATGAGGTTTTACTTCCTAAAATAAGGATAAAAAAATGCAGAGTTCAGCTAATTGTTCTAAGAAAAACGTGATAAATGCACTTTTATGCCCCTTCATTTTTTTTCCTGCTTTTGAAATACTACGTTTAGCAACAATAAAGAAAAACTTTGGTAATATCATTTCTCTCTCTCTCTCTCTTTCCCTCCCTCTCTCTCTTTCATGCCCTCTTTCTCTTTCCCTCTCTTTCCCTTTCCCTCCCCCCCTCTCTGTTTCTCTTTCTTTCCCTCCCTATCTCTCTCTTTACCTCCCTCTATTTCTCTCTCCCCTTGAAGGATCCCCTAAACTGGTGCTGGGTGGTGGGAATGATGTTCGAAGGCCAACAAGCCCAGGAGCAGCACGCCCACACTCAGCTGAATGGCGGGGAGGCGGGGCATCCCAGCACAGGCAGCTCTGCAGGAAAAGCAACTGCATATTTTTACCGAGCCGACACAGGGTCGCATTGTGGCTCCGCGTCGTAATGGGCTTCAGGAGGAGGACGAGACCCCGTCTTCCCCCATTGTGAAGTGCATGAGTGAAAAAAGTTCCAATCAATTCCAACTTCACGAGATCTATTTTGCAAGAAGTTGGAATTGATTGAAACGCAATGGAGAAACGGCGATTGGAGCTGGGCTGTGGCAACTGCGCGCATGCCCACAGAGAGGGCTCTGTGTGCCATGTCTGGCACATGTGCCATAGGTTCACCATCACGGGTTTGTATTATAAGCATATTGTTTGCATTGTAAGACTTATCCAATCGATAGGACCAAAACTGGGATTCCTTGTGTTGTGTGACTTTTTCCTCCTAACATTATTCTTAAACTTCAGGCAAAATAAGATAGAGCAGTCAATAAAGAACAATTGCTTCTGCGTTGTCACAAGGCAAACTAAATCATCTTCCCAGATAATCAATGAACTGCTGAGGCCTCTTAGCAGAATAGAAGATTAATACCTCTAATTGTGGGTTTTGCACAGAGTAAGGAGGAATTACTGGGGAGAGTACGCAGATGGAAAAAGAGCTTAACCCCATTAAGCCAATCTTTTTTCTGCTTTGTGCCATAAGGCTTAGAAATCATATTTCACAGAGTGATTTCTGTGAAGAAAACCAGCAAAATCTCTCCTAAATAACAAAAAATAAGGTCAAAGGAGAAGGCTCTTCCATGTCAAAGTTTTGAACTATAGCATACGAAATAACACAGATGTTTGATTATGATGGCATCTTAAAAGAAAAAATAATATTGTACTGCTGAAATGCATTTGCCAAAGAAATGCCTCTAAAACAAACACTGAGATAATGATGCTATAAATAATATTGGGATAAAAGTAGAGCAAACTTTCTCAAATCTCCCTAAAGTAATTATGTTTGTGCATGCACAGATGAATGGGGGAAAAAACTGATAGTGGCATAGTGGTTAAAGTGCAGTATTGCAGGCTGACTCTTCTCAGCACTGCCAGGAGTTTAACTCAGGATTAACTCAGACTTCCATCCTTCCAAGGTCATTAAAATGAGGACCCAGGTTATTGGGGGAAATATGCTGACTCTGTAAATTGCCCAAACAGCGCATGCGCGGTGGTAACACCGGTTGAAACTTACCACTGATGGTCATGGTGTCATTATCTACACTCTGCTAGTATACTCTTTACAGGAGAAGACATATTTGTCCACTTTCTCCATCTTGTGATTATTTCTCTTTGAAACCACTAAAATGTAGAACACTTGGAATTTGTGGTTAAGGAGTGATTCTTTCTGACATGTGGTTTGCTGATCGCCTTACTCTTACCTTTTTAGCAGCATTGCCATTCATTGTGTTTTAAGTCCAGTTAAAAATTGCCAACAGAAAGTCCTAAACTTGAGGTTGTTGGAGAAGAACTGCCTTGGTTTGCATGAAACTTTGGTTTGTGTGAACTTTCTCAAATTGTTTATGTCCTACCCTCAAGAAAACTAGGTTGGCATGGGTGAGGGTATTCTCGGTTAATTAGGCAGAATGTTAAATATTGGTTGGCTTGCTTTGTGTTTATTATAATATCTCTATCCTGTGGTTTCTTCTATACCAAGATATGTAGGGTATCCATTTTATCTGTAACACAACCGTGTGAGTGATGACTGGCTAGGAATTGTGAATTCTGTGACTGAATGAGACTTGAACTTGGATCTTCCCAGTTCAAAGTCTTAATGACTGTGCCACATTGGCCGCCTTGATAATATAGCAATCACTAATAATTTAAAAATTAGAATCTGCTTTTCTCATGTACTTCATTCTGATATATATTAGAATATTAAATGTATATCACCTGAAAATGTCCTTTCTGGATTGAAATTTGACTAACATTAAGGGTTTTTTTTTTTTTTACAATCAAGGAATACAAACATGCATACATCTGGGTGTGGGAGATATATTTGCTAAACCATCTTAGTTTTCCTCTTGACGTCTTGTCAGAAATAATATTAAATATTGTGCAGCTTCTTCTGAACAGCCATGGTAATCATTAAATGGGCTTTTTTAAAAAAATAAAGCCTATGATTTACCCTTAAAGTGTCATCAAGGTGAAGGAACATGATAAGTAATAACAGTCTTCCAGTTCATCAGAGAAAACAGTACATCTAATCCACCTTCAACAAAATTTATCCAAGGTAAAGGTTGGAAGCAGGCAGATCTCCAAAGCATTAGATTTAAGTTCATGAAAGCTGTTTCTGTAATCATTCTGTTAGCTCTTCATTCATTATATATATAATATATGATGACAATTTCTGAAAGGCTTTGGTAGTCTAATAAGAGTTGCTAGTTTGAAATGACAGTAAGTAGCAAATAATGTTCACTTCAAAAGGAGTAATTTGAATTCAAACATTTAATCATTTTGAGCCCATTGAGACACACTTCAGAAAGCCTCACATTCAATGTACACTAGAGGAGTGTTAGAAAGAAAGAAAGAGAAATCAAATAATACAAGACAAATGAGCATTGGGGCTTATTTTGGTGCCCCTGAATATAAGCAGTATGTAATTAGTTTTTATAATTTTGTGCACAATGAAATCGAACGGCAGGAAAGAGAGGAGGTCAATGATAATGTAATGAGGCAAGGACTTCTTCCTTCACTGTATTGGACTGCCATGTTTGTAGGACACTGGAGAGGGGCAGACAAAACACTTACCAGCTTACAAAAGATGGTAAAGGGTTTATGTGTATGCACTTTTAATACATCTGAATTTTTAAAAACCCAAATGAAAGTGAAAGGCAAATCTTTTGCGAACATTTAGCAGAAAAGGCCCACTTCAATCAGGTGTCCTCCAGGTGTTTTGAAAAACCCATACCTTCAGCTTCTGACTCTTGTTTGCTGTTAATGTAATATTACTGATTAATTGCTGCATAAGTGCTAATTATGCATTTGCGTCACATCCTGTTGTGATAGGACTGTTTTTAATGTAAGAATATAGCAATATTTTTCAATAAAAGTTACAGGAGAAAATGAACAAGGGGAGTCAAGTAATTATAACTATTCCACGTGGGAAAGGAACTATTCACATAAAGACCAATCAAGGAACAAAGTAATCTTGCAGTTACACTGAACAGGAAGCAATTAGAGAAATAAGTCACAAAAAAGAAGCTTCAAATTAAAGTTGCAGTAGCTCTGAAAAGACTCGATAGTGTTCTGCCAGACCATGCTAAAAGAATAGGACCATAATTGCCTTTAAATGAGAAAAATCTTCAAGTCTGTTTGAAAGAAGACCGAGGAACAGCTTGAGAAAATTGTGGCGCGATGAATTAACTGCAACATCTGTATTCTCTGTAAAAGTGAGACAGGACAATTCCAGATTAAATAGTAGAATAGATACAGCTGCCACCCTGTGGCTGTGCGGAATGCTTTAAAAATAAAAGCATGCTTTGCTCTCATCTTAACAAAGTGATGATACATTGGTAATTTCTTTTGAAACAGTGGTTGAATATATCGGACATACACCTTGTTTCTATTTCTTGTGATCTTTTCCTCTCTCCAGAAAACATCTGGGAAACTGAACTCGGAGATCCAAGCAGCATTTCAACATCTTCATCAGATCCTACGAGAGGAGGAAGGAAGGATGCTGATGGAACTGGCTAGAGAAGAAGAAAAATGTATGCTCAGACTGGAAAATGTTTCTTTACAATTAATAGAAGAGATTTCTGAGTTGAAGAAGAGCATGGAGCAGATACAGCGCAGACTTGACAACTCTGAGATCTCATCAGGGCTGCAGGTGAAACTTCCTACACTTAACTTGAGGTGGGGGTTGAACTTAGAGGACTTGGAATGCAGATCAAATTTACTCTTCCTCAGTCTTGTTCATGCTACACACTGAGGTACGGGGAAAGTGATGGACCAGGAGGGTGCGGGGCAATTCAGAGAAATGGGTTATCTCCTGCCTGGGTGAGAAAAACATGGGCTCCAAGAAGTTCCCATGTATTACAGTAGTGGCCAAAATTGTGGAAACCTTTTGGGAAAAGCGTATTTTCTAAAACTAGCTAATAACACCACTTTTTTTTGGAGAAGTACCATAAAATTATATATCAATGGAAAGATAATTAAACAATGTAATGCAATAACTTCTATGAAGGATTTGCTATTAGAATAGCAGTTACAGTATAAGGAAGAAAAGTGAAACACGTAGAAAAAATGAGATATACAAAAATTATCATGTCAGTTAATACTTAGTTGGGTAACCTTTAGCATGAATTATGGCCTTACAACGTCTTCCCATGGAGTGAACCAAGTCTTTTAGTTCTGCAGCTGTTATAATGTGAAACCAAGATTGGATGATTGCTTCTGTTAACTGGGTTTTATTGCTGGGTCACTTCTGACTAACAAGTTTCTTTAGTCGGCTCCATAGATTTTCAATTGGGTTAAGGTTTGGGCTATTCCCAGGGCATTCCAGCAGTGGAATATGAATCTTGAAAATCCCCCCCAAAAAGTGGTGTTATTAGCCATCAAACCTTAAAAATACACTTTTCCCAAAAGGTTTCCACAATTTTGGCCACTACTGTAATTTACAATCTGAAAACGTTTGCCTTTATTGATTGCTTGTTTTATGTCTTGTCCGTAACTAGACTTGACATTTTGCAGCATGCTGCGAGAGAAGGTGAATTTCTGTTTGGCTTTTTAATGGCATCTAGTAGCGTTATCTCTACCTGTCTTCCCATCCTTCCTCCTTTTCCCCAGGGTGGCAATGAGAATTCCTCCCTCTCTCCTTCCCTCCCTCCCTGTCCCATTTCTTGCAGTCTTGACAAAGATGGCAAGGTAAACTTCAGCTGACATTCTCTTCTTCTTCCTCCTCCTGCTCCTCAGTAGGGAAGACCATTTGCTCTTTTCATTTCCATTTCCTGTAACACGAATGATAAGCCATGGTTTTTATGTCATCTTTTTACATTACAGTAAGTTGCTATGGCTACGGTAGCAGGATTGTTAAAGGAATGGCTCTGATACAAATTGCATGGGAAATTGTCTGCCTTGAGAAAGTACTGCGAACTCCTCAATACAAAGCCCTTGAGTTTCATAGTGCCCAAAGAATCCATGTTGGCTCTGGATTCTATCCAGCAAAGCTGTTCTAGGAAAAACCACAATTCTAGTTTAAAATATGTTGTCTTTCTAGCACTTCCTTGAATAATCACTAAAAAAAAGTTCAGGGGAAAATGTGACGAAAGGAGTCAGTTAATGGTTACTGAAAAGCTATCTATATTTATCCTGTTTTTCCTCTAGTGGGCAAGCTGGATCTAGGGAAGTTCCCAGACAGCCTTCAATTCAGGCCTCAGAAACCAGACCTGTTTAGCTTTAGCAAATGGCTTATTAACGTGCATTCCTCTAAATGTGAGGGATACAAATGTGCTTTAATGACAAACCCCTTTACAAAATGCATCAGAAAACATGGCATTCTTTTTCCCTTCATCAAACTTCTTCTTTTACTAAATGTACACATTTATAAAATTAAGTGTAAAATTAACCTGCTTTGCTGGCAGTTCATCCTCAAGCCAAAAGATGAATTATAATTTTTAAATAAATAAAATAAACATTCTTTACCTACCTAGTACAGGTAGTCCTCGACTTACGACCACAATTGTGCCCCAAATTTCTGTTGCTAAGTGAGACATTTGTTAAATGAGTTTTGTCGGCCTTTCTTGACTTTGCTTGTCAGAAGGTCGCAAAAGGGGTCAAATGACCCCAGGATATTGCAACTGTCATAAATATGAACCAGTTGCCAAGCATCTGATTTTTGATTACATGACCATGGTGCATGGTCATAATTGTGAAAAACGGTCAGAAGTCACTTTTTTCAATGCTGTTGTAACTTTGAACGGTCGCTATATAAACTGTTGTAAGTTGAGGACTACCTGTATGCTATTCCCTTTCAGGATAAGCAACATGCAAAAGGCAGAAAAGGAGTAAAAACAAATACGGTATAGAAATGCAAAAAAGAAACAATAAAAGAAAATACAGTTAATCCTCAAGTTATGACCAGTCGCTTAACAATGTTCAAAATTTTGACATTTCTCCTCAGAGGTACTTACAGCCCAGTTCCAGCAGCCACATCCCTCATAACTGCCCCATAGTGAACAGTTGCCTTACTAAATACACCTAGCAACCACCACAAAAAAAGTCATAAAATTGGGTCAGTCACATGGGCTTTATGACAGCAAGACTTATGACCATAATCGACCCTGCTCATTATGGTCTTAAGTCAAGGACTATTTGTATGGCTAAATGTCACTTATACCAACACTATAGTTTTCCATACCTTCCTGCCTTTGCAAATCACCCTTGTTGCCATAAATCAATTCACACATTGCTTTTTGTTCTTTAAACTTATATCCTCACTCGGAGGGTCTCATCAACTGTATTCGTGATTTTCTCAGCTTTCCTCTTCACTGTTCCTTCATATGTTCGTTTTATGATTCAGTCATCATTCATTTTGTCTAGATGGCCAAACCATCTCAACTTGCTTCTTCAGGCCTGGTAAAACTCACTTTTTAATCCGGTCCACATGGATTTGACACCTAATAATCTTGATTCTGCCTCTTCTTGTTTCACCATGCACATGTAATTAGGCTGCAACTTTGGATGTTTATTTTTCTCCTGACAAATCAACTCTTATATAACAAAGTAGGCAGAAGCTTGCTCTTAGGCAAAGCCTTTTCTGCTTGGTTTGATTAACATGCATTCCTCACAATAGATCACATATCATCCCTTACTTTTCTGCCCCCATTTACGCAATTTAAAATTCATCCATGCAGTCCCCTATATGTTAACTATTCTATCAACTAACAAATTCAGACACTTGCTCTAGGGTGGTTTATTTTTTTTACATTTGCGCAAAATATGCAGCCATTCTTTTCTCTCTCTCTCTCTCTCTTCAATGGAAGTGCTTTAGTCTTTGATGCATTAATTTACAGATCCATACTCCTTATTACACCGTAATATAACCTTAATATTCACTACAAATCTCTTGATTTCTCAGTCAGCAACTTTGTCTGCATACAAAGGAGTGCATCTGTTCATGTCTGTACCCTCTAATGTTACCATAAGATTGTGATAAGGAAATTGTGATTACATTAAACAACCAAGAGGACTTACGTTCTTGTCATACAGCCTGCATAAGTTTGAATCATTTGCTTAGTGCTCTGTTTCCTTCCCTGTATGATATACTTCCATCAAACAATACTTTTAGCACAATAGCCGGCCAACTTTCAGCGCTTTAGTCATACAAAACATTCCATCAGGGCACCTGGACTTCTGAAGAAGCTACATGGATAAACAGTGACACATTTCAAATAAAAAAAGAGAAGTCCAGTTGCCATGATAATATTTCCCGACAACTCTACCTGGATGACCGAGAATCTTCATCGACATTCCATAATTCCCCTTTTCACATTTTCCCTAAATCATCAAAAGTACAATAAACCGTTATTTCTCATCTTTGTATTTCAAATTGGTTTTCCAGTGTAATTTAAAGTTATAACGTACGGATAGGGATGAAGCTCTTCTGCTTTGCTGGTGACATACTACAAGTTTCCTTCACAAGCCAGAGCCTAGAAAGACATCAAAAATTATGTGTCTTGAAAAATGAGAGACTGAAAGCTTAACTGCCTCATCTCCCCATTCATGTTGTGAAATGTTTATTTACCATCTCCAGAATATATTCCTTTAGCATTTAGCTTCCCTTTGGAATTGTGTTTAATGTTCACTTAATTGTCCTCCTCTCCAACTTCAGGATAGAATACTTGTACTGTAGGATCTACTGGTGCTAGTCCACACAAATTGAGTGAGTTATTTCTTAATTTGCTCTGCTTCTTTTTGCAGGTGGAAACTGTGCCTGTCAGGTATGTGTCCGGAAAAGAAACAAAAAAAAAAAAATCTCCTTTGCAATTTCCTCTTCTCTCACCTGCTGGGGGATAAGGGGATAATTTCAGCAGGGTGGAGACTGGGATATCATCACCTTAGTATTCAACGCACTGAAAGTTTGGAGGAAGCCAGTGAACAGGCCAAGAATGTATCCTCTGAATGCTGGATACAGATGTGCTAGGAGGAGCTTTTGGGAAATGGCTGGACTACTTGAGTGAGCTCCACTTGTAGTTCCTCAGAACTGATGGACCGAAGACTAGCCTGCCAGATTTGCAGGACATCAGATCCAATATGAGCTCAGTTAATCTGATTTTGCCAATCCTAGAGAGCTTTCCAGCTTCACCTAAGAGGGCAGGAAACAGTCACACAAATCTCTCACTTTTCAAGGCCCTGTTGGATCCCAGTGTGCATCTTGTGGTTCTGCTTTATTGTGATGCTGCCAAATTGCTCTAATTATTACTTTGGAGATGTAGAATCCATTTTATTCGTGTTAACTGGGACAGGGAAAGATTGCTTGTGCAATTCTCTTTCTCCTTCACTGTACCAGGGGGGACATTTTTGCATGTAAGAAAAGGGCTGGAGGTTTCTGTGGAAACAAGAGTTTAAAATTAACTTGTTAATAGTATTTGGTTTATATTTTTATTAGGTCCATTTGTACACTGTGTACGTTTCTGTTGTCTGCAAACTAGTTTCTTGCATGATGCTTAGGACTTTCTCCTGGCCCTCCAAACTATGGGTCTACAAACCCCTTAGACTGAGAAAAGGAAGCGCAATGCCCAGGTCAGAAACTTCCCCTCCGATTTAAGCTGAACGGATATTGTAGGAATTTGGCAGTTTCCAAGGATGCTTCATTCTTCAAACGTCTGCAATTACGGGGGTCAATGAGTTGCATGGTTCCCTAGTAGTACAAGTAGTCCTCTACTTACAACCACAATTGAGCTCCAAATTTTCTGTTGGTAAGTGAGACAGTTTTTAAGTGAATTTTGTCCCGTTTTATTATCTTTCTTGACACAGTTGTAAAGTGAATCACTGCAGTTGTTAAGTTAGTAACACGGTTGTTAAGTGAATCTGGCTTTCTCCTTTGACTTTGCTTGTCAGAAGGTCATGAAAGGTAATCCCATGACCCTGGGAAACTGCATCTGTCATAAATATAAATCAGTTGCCAATCTGAATTGAATTTTGATCATGCGATCGTGGGGATGCCTGCAATGATCGTAAGTTGAAAAATGGTCATAAGTCACTATTTTCAGTGCTTGTTGTAACTTCGAACAGTCACTAAACAAACTGTTGTAAGTCGAGGACTACCTGTGCTGGAATCAGAAGCAAGAGCCCAGGCCTCTTTCCTTAGCTACTTGCTTTCAGAGGGCAATAAAGGGTTGCATAGTTTCCTGATCTTGGAAAAGAAGTGGTAGGGTTGGTGGATTTAATTAAAAACACCTCTACATCCTAATTTGAGCTTACTTCCATCTGTTATGTGGAATCGGCAAACAGCTATGACTGAGCCACTTTATAACAGTTTTACTGCCACCTCTTTATAAAATCGGGAACACAGTAATTTGCTCCATAAGAGTGTTGAGCACTTTGTGCTCAATAAAAGTACTGCATAACGTCCAGGTGAATTGACTGGAAAGCTTTGAGGCTGGAGACAATTTACTTGATAATGGAGGAATGTTGTGATGGCTATACTCTGTCTTGTTTAGCTACGTTTCTTTCCATTCCAGACCAGCAGTGCAACTAGGAACGTTGACTTCGTCTCTAAAAAAGTACACGGAGCTGTGTGATGGGCCCTTGCAGTACATAATTTGGAGAAAGATGTTGAAATCCATCAGCCCAGGTGTGTTTCCCTGTTTTAAGAAGGCTTGGGATAATGAGATACGGCAGAGGTCTCAGACAGCAAAGGCCTCACCTAACTCTATGCATTGTTCCCATAGCTCCTGCTGTTCTGACCCTGGATCCAGACTCGGCCCACCCCAACCTCCTCCTCTCCAAAGATCTGACTTCAGTGACAGAGAGGGAGTCACCACAGGCAGTACCCAGGAGCCCCAGACGTTTCCTGCAGAGCGTGAATGTGTTGGCCATGGAGTCCTTTGAAAGCGGGCAGCATTACTGGGAAGTCTGGGTGGGCAACAAGACCAAGTGGGAATTAGGAGTGGCTTCAGACAATGTGGACCGGGCAGCAAGAGTCCGGCTGTGCCCAAATAATGGCTATTGGACAATAAGACTGTGGAACGACTCCCAGTATTGGGCTGCGGCGACTCCCTGGATACGTTTGAAGCCCCAGTGCTCACTGAGGAAAGTGGGGATGTTATTGGACTGCAAGGCCAAAAAGCTGACTTTTTATAACGCTGAGGAAATGTCACTCCTCTTTACTTTCTACCAGTTGCGAGCTAGGAAATTCTACCCTTTTTTCAGTACCGGCTTCAGTCATGGCGAGAAGAATGCAGAGCCCATGAGGATCTGCCACCCTCTCAGGCTCTGAAATCTTCACGTTTTCACAGGACGTGGTGGTACTTTCGTTTCTTTCTGCCTTAGCGCTATTACAATAGTGTTCCTCTGTCCTCATAACTGCCACTGGTAAATGTTCGTTGAGATTTCAAACCATTTATATTTGTGATATAGATCCAACCAACCATAATGAAAAATGAAGGGTGGTTGACCATTTTTATTTAAAGTGGCCCCTTACTGTCTTTTCTAAGGTGGGTTTTCTTTATTTTTAATCTAACAAGATCATTGTTATTCATTTAAGATTCAACCTGGCAAATACTCAAGCAAAAAATATTGACTATAATTCTAATATATCAGAAGAAAATGATAGGTATAAATTTCTACTTCCTATTACCACTTTTTCCAAGTATAAACATGTTTTGTACACATATATAGGTTTGTACTTTAACTGCCTGAAGAAAAAAATTCCTTATCAGTGAGACTCAGTCATTTAAAAGTGCTGTTAGTTTTCATTTGTATTCTGAGTTAAGAACAACAACAAAAAAAATAGGTCTCAAAAGGAAGCTTAAATTTAAAGAGAGAGCATGAACCTACAAGTTGTGCAACAGACATAACACCAGCAGGCATGAGAATATCACATCTTGTCTTAGATTCTGAGGAGATTTTCAGTCAGTCAAAGAGATTGAAAGAAACTTTTTCTGTGATGCAGGACTAAGTTGCTGAAGAATTAGATCATGATGTATCTTTAAAGGAACCAGCCAGATTCACAAGCCCCAGGCTGAAGTACCTGCTTCAGTGCAGGTACTTCTGCTTATAGTGCAGAGGAAGATTTTCCCAATTTTGTTGCAGTTTTCAAATAAATAAATGAGACGTGTTTATTTTATTTCAAAATACAATGGTAGAAAAGCCCCTTTAAAAATCACTTTAAAGGAGCATTTTGTATGTGTGTGTTTTATGGACATGAAAAAAATGTCAATTTATGGAGGACTGAACCAGAAGCAGTATGTCAGCTTGTACTTCTTCAACATGTGAATCAGAATAGCAGCACAAAGTGATTTTGGTAATAACCATGGCAAATTGCAGGACAGGGTTGCTGCATTAGAAAATGGGAGATGCAGCTCTGCACTGTTGAAAGGAATTTTGAGGCTAGTGATAAAACTTCACCCATAGCTTAATGTTTGCCAGGGATGTATAAGAAGCTAGTCCTTACATCTATTCAATTAGTACAGAGTACTATGTACAATTACATATTTTCTTTAAAATAAAGTCAAATGAACATTTTGCTATTATTAAACAATTGTTCTGGAATTTTTCATTTCATACTATATATTTCTATCATTTGGTGCAGTAGCTTTTTATCTAGATTGTCATTAAAGAATATTCACAAATAGAATTCCTTTTCATTTTTTTCCTCCCTGCTTTTGTGTAATCCCTGGAGTTGCCAGCAGAGGGTGGTGTCTGCTAATAGAACATTTTAGCAAGAGTGGAACTATATATATCCGACCATTACTATTTTTTATAAATAACTCAAGGTAGCAAACATACATAATCTTCCTCCTCCTATTTGATTCATATCTGTCAGCCTTAGCATGGTATCCATAGTTGCTTGTAAAATGGACTTATATTTTTTTAAAAGTTGTAGTTCAAACAATTGCAAACAGGAACAATTTTTAAAGAAAATAATGTGTCCCTTCCAAGACCCCTTTGGTGGCTCAGAGAGCCAAAATTGGTTAAAACTAAAAAAAAAAAAGTGAATTGTTTTTGATTTAGAGGGTCTAATGTTTTTCCAGTCCTCAGAGATTATGTTTTCCAGACATGCCCCTAATCCTTGCACTAGGTGAGATAATATTTCAAAAAAAGGTCTAACTGTCTTGAAAGGGGAAACTCAGGAAACCTGCTGCTTTTCTCTCCTGTGTTGCCAAAATGAACTTGGCCAGGATTTTGAGAGGATGAATTCTCTTACCTACTAATATTCTTGTGGTCTAGTAGGATTTGTTGAGGGGAGACTTTCTGCCTCTGTTGTGCCACATAGAGAAAGGAACACCTGTCCAGAAGCTAACGGTTGGGTGTTTTCTGTGACATTGATTATATAAACAGAGCAAGTTGATTAATAGTTTCACTTAGTCAAACCTTCAAACTCAAATAGCTAATAACAGTTACTCCCTATAAAATGACATTCAGTTGGCCTCCTAGGGAGGAAGCTATATTAACTCTGCTTCACATATTTGAGGCCCTGCTTTTGGAAGACCAAAAATCTTATAAATAGGTGATTTCCTTTACCCTAAACTGCCTTCTTTGGACAGTTAATCCCTATAACCAAAAGTAAATCAGTAAAGTTAAGAACAACTAAATCCATTTGCAAATCTGGATGAAAACTTGATAGAAGTGTTGAATTTGAGCATTAAATCATGTTTCTGAAACTTGAATAAGGCTAGAACAGAGTTGGAGGTTACCCCCTGCTCAAGCAAATACTGTTTCGGACAAATGGCTGTCCAATCTCTTTTTAAAAGCATCTAGTGATGGGGCACCCACAACTAATGAAGCTGTTCCACTGGTTTATTGCTCTCACTGTCAGGAAATTTCTCCTTGGTTGGTTCTCTCCTTGATTAGTTTCCATCCATTGCTTCTTGTTCTACCTTCAGGTGCTAAAATAGGATAACCCTTTCTTTATGGCAGCCCTTCAAATATTGGAACATTATTTTCATGTCGCCCCTACTCCTCCTTTTCAATAGATTAGACATATCCAATTCCTGCAACCATTCTTCATATGTTTTAGCCTCCAGTCCCCTTATCTTTGCTGCTTTTCTCTGTACTCTTTCCAGAGTCTCGACATCTTTTTTTATATTGGGGTGACCAAAACTGGATGCAGTATTCCAAATGTGGTCTTACCAAGGCCTTATAAAGCAGTACTAACACTTCACGTGATCTTGATTCTTTCCCTGTGTTAATGCAACCTAGGAGTGCATTGGCTTTTTTGGTTGCTGCAGCATACTGCTGGTTCATATTTAAGTGATTGTCGATTAGATCCCTCTCGCAGTTCTGCTATTGAGCAAAGTTTCATTGTACATTTGGTTTTTCAGGCCTAAGTATAAAATCTTTTCTCTACATTGAATTTCATTTTGTTAGATAGGGCCTAGTGTTCAAATGTGTTGAGATCCATCTAGATCTTGAGCCTACCTTCTGGGGCATTGCCTGGTCCTGCCAGTTTAGTATTATGTGATGAGTTCCCCTTCTATTCCTTCATCTAAATCATTTACGAAGGTATTCAATAGTACTGGCCTCAGACAGAACCTGCTTACTTCCCTCCATGTAGATGTAGTTCCATTAAGGACTACATGTTGAGTGTAGTTTGTCAGCCAGTTATGAATCCATCTAGTGGTGATGATCCCACATTTTTCTAGCTTACCAAGAAATAGGTTGTGGTCTACTTTGTCAAATGCCTTACTGAAATTCAAGTATACTAGTACACAGCATTTTGCTGGTCCACTAATTTACAATGAAATAAGATTTGTTTGGCATGATCTGTTTTTGACAAACCCACATTGGCTTCTGGTTATAACTTTGCTTGCTTCTAGGTATTCACAGAACTGTTATTTGATCTTTTCCAGGAACTTCCAGGTATTGATGTCAGGCTGATTGATCTGTAGTTTCTTGAATCTGTGGTTTCCCCCCCCCCTCTTTTTTGAAGATGGGTACCACATCAGCTGTTTTCCAGGCCTCTGGTAGTTCCTTGGTGCTCCAGGATCTTTGAAAGTTCAGTGGTTCTGAGATCACATCTGCCAGATCCTTCTTAATCTGGGTTGTAATCCATCACGTTGCGGTGATTTGAACTCCTCTAGAGTGGACAGGGGTTCTCTTACCATTTCCTTCCTATTTTAATTTGAATTCCTAGTCTGTCTTTTATGGTTCTGTTTTTGGTAGATTGCTATTTTTTTCTTTTTCTGTGAAGACAGATGCAAAGAAAGAATTAAGCAGGTCTGCTTTCTCCCTGTTGCCTATCACTTCCTTGCGATCTTTTCCCTTTAGTGGACCAATTATTTCTTTGACCTTTTTCTTATTTTTTTTATACAGTATAGCAATAGCACAGACTTATATACTGCTTCACAGTGCTTTATAGCCCTCTCTAAACTGTTTGCAGAGTCAGCATATTGCCCTCAACAATCTGGGTCCTCTTTTTACCGACCTTGGAAGGATGGAAGATCCAGTCAACCTTGAGCTGGTCAGGGTCGAACTCCTAGCAGTGGGCAGAGTTAGTCTGCAATACTGCATACTAACTGCTGCGCCACCACAGCTCTATATGTTGAAACAAACTTTTTATTATTATTTTTGACATTTGTTCCAAGTCTTACTTCATTGAATTTCAATCTCAAATTTCTTAATAGTTCAAATTGCAACTCCTGTCTCCAAAGTTGAATGGATAATGCCTCTTACTGCAAGCTACTTGCAGATTTTCCAAAACCTTTTGAGCTGAGGTTCAAAAGTGGATTAAGCAGACTTCCTCTCAGGTTAATTTCAGGGATTGGCCTCGGCTGTATAGCTGTCAGCAAACCAAGAGCAGTTTTATTGTATGGAGGAAGGAAATTTTCAGCCAAAAAACTGCAGACAAAAATGGGTACCATACGTTTCTCCATAATAGACACAAGCTGGGTTTGCATAACCAAGGCACTTCCCCAAAATCATTGGCTTCATCTCCTAAACCTTCAAAAGCTTTGTGTACCTCATCTTTCAGTGCTCAATGTTTCCTATCAATATCATTACCCCTCAGGGAAATACAATTATCTAATCTTACAGAAGCCAAAGGTGGCCAATGTTGGGTTGCACCTTGGCACTGAATGAGAGATATTTTTTTCCTTCCTGAGAAGGTCATCTCCCTGACTTTGGAGAGAGAAAGACTTTTGTGAAATAGCACCCTTCCAGGCTCTCCGTGCATTTGCTCAGCCCAGAAGAATTGCTGGATGCGAGTCTCTTGCAAAAACATGCACAGGATTGACCATTTGTCCAAATTAAAACGCACAACTGTGTTTGAATTAAAAGAACAGGCAAGTGTGCTGATGTAACAATTGTAAACTGTGAGGCTCAAGGCTTGTGTTGCATGAAAGAATTAACCTCACCTGCTGCTATCCTTGGATAAACATTCAGTGTGTTTGTGGAAGATGGCCAAGGATGCAAAAACCCCTCCCCCCCTCCCAAAAAGCAACCTCTGGAAAAAGTCCAGCCTCTGCAAAGGGACAAATGTAAAATTGACCACTGAGGCCTGCGTGAGACAGAACCCGTTTACATAGAGTAGGGGATATCATGCCCACCCGCACTCACGCCTGCTCTTTTTTCACTATGATCACCAGCCAGGATCGCTGGGGAGGGGGGGGGACAGAAAAGAGGATGTTCCCAGAGATACCATGTTTTTGCGGAGGAGATCTAGGCACTCGTCTCTATGACGGCAGCCAGAAGAGAGCAATGTTGAAGAGCACCCTGAGACTTCAGCTGGTCCAGAATGCGGCCACGCGGGTAGTGACAGGAGCTGCATGGCGCTCCCACATAACACCACTCCTGCGTGAGCTGCACTGGCTCCCAGTGGTCTTTCAGGTGGGCGCTTCAAGGTGTTGGTCATCACCTTTAAAGCGCTCCATGGCATAGGACCTGGATACCTTCGAGACTGTCTGCTGCCACCAACGACCTCCCACCGACCGGTGCGCTCCCACAGAGAGGGCCTCCTCAGGGTGCCATTGGCCAAGCAATGTAGACTGGTGGCCCCCAGGGGGAGGGCCTTTTCTGTGGGGGCACCTGCTCTCTGGAATCAACTGCCCCCAGAGAGACAAAGAATTCAAGACCTCAGTGCCTTCCGCCATGCCCTGAAGACCTTCCTTTTTCAGCAAGCCGGGCTGGCTTAATGCTTTTTAAATGTTTTTAATATGTTTTGTTATTGTTTTTTAACTTTGGGGCCAAATTTATATATATCTTTTTAAATTGCTTTTAATGTTTGTATCTATGTTTTTTACTTTGGCTGTACACCGCCCTGAGTCCTTCGGGAGAAGGGCGGTCTATAAATTTGATAATAAATAAAAAATAAATAAATAAATGTTCCTCTGTTAAAACTGTATTTCCTTGTTTATTTGTATGACCCATCTGACTGATCTAATGCAGAAGTATCCAGAACTGTTTAGGAAGGAAGACATTTTGTTTAACCACAAAGCTGACTGGGTTTTTCCTGTTCAAACAATACACAAGCCCCACTCATAATTGGTTATGTTGTGTTAAAACAGCCAATGGGTGGTTTAGAATGAATACAAACACAGACCCACATATATAAATATATGCAATCCTATGTGTGCATGCACAGACGTGTGTGTATGTCTGTGTATATATAATTTAGAAACATTTAAGGCATTAGGAAAGGAAGTAAGATTAGCTTGTGTTACTAACACACACAGGTTTAAACTTTCTGTGTTGAGTGCAGCAGAAAAATGGACCAAGACGAAGCATTTCAATATAATTGCTTTTTTAAAAAAAGAAAAAAAAAGTAGATATCATATGTAGCACAAACTCCACCACTAAACCACTATGAATAGCTACTGGAGTTCAAGAGGTTCTCAAAGGGCATCTTTACTATAATCCTTCACCCAGTGCTGTGAAATACAGTAGCTGTTTTGCACATTCAAATGCCCCCACCAATACTTAAATGTGATGTTCCAGTGCTAAGCATTATGATTAAAATCAAATGAAGATCTTTACTTTCTTCCTTAGATAGGAAGGTGAAACCAGAAGCAACCCAGGTCCCCTTACAGGTCTGTGGTATAAGCAGCAATGATGTGCAATGACATTTAATGGCAGGCAGCTGGAGTGAACCTGGCATAGATCCAAAGCAAATCGTGCTGGGCGTGAAGGAGGCATCATCCTAACAATCAGGGAGGAGACAACATGATAGATTTGCCCCTGGGTTGCAGCTGTGAAGATCCAGACAAATGAACTTCCCGGATGTTGCCAATATCCCTATACCATCTAAGTTCCACTATGTGTAGTTTAAATGCCACCACTCTGAGCCATGGTGAGCTTGATGATCCCTGGCCATTGCTGAACTTATGTAGGATGGGAAATATCTGGTTTGATAATGGTATGGTTAAAAACCAACTTGTCTTGGAACAGTTGTTGATTGATAAATCTGAGGTGGCTGAAAAGAAAACAAATGAAGTTACAGACTGTATCGACAGAAATACAAATTAAATACAAATTAAAGATATTAGAATTTGAGTTACTGGAGGGCAAAGGCCAATTGAAAGTTGTAAAAAAAAAACCTTTTACAAGTAAGAGCATTTATCTCCAATTCCAAGTCTAAGTCAACCCTAGCAAAAATGGATTTGCTTTGAGTTTGTGCCCTCTTCCAGTCTCCAGTGATGTGTTAAATACTGCCATCCGGTGGAACATAGAAATTAAAACATATTCCAGCTTCTCCAGTGATCCAGTAGGTCCCTATCATTTTTGCCTTCCAGAAAACTGTAAAGAGCTGGGTTTTCCTCCAGTTGGTGGGACAGGGTAGAGTATTGTAAATAAAATTTAATATAATGACATGCAACCATTTATCCAGAAAGATGGTGGGCTTCTCTTTATTGAATTGTCTGGGATGCTGGAATTCAGATTCCTATATTGAGCGGAGTTTAGTTTTGATGGCCTAAATGGGCTTTCTAATTCTGTGTAAGTCTGTGACCTACAGTGTCACAGACTTACCATTTACTACATTATTTACTAAAATTTGCCTGAAGTGAATATGATTCCTGGATATGTTTGTACCATTAAGTATGCAGTATGTCAAACCTCTTCAATTTGCCTTTTAAGTCCTGTAGGAACAGAGATGGTATTCAGCAGGTTCTGACCAGTTCTGGAGAACCTGTAGCAGAAATTTTGAGTAGTTCGAAGAACCAGTAAATACCACCTCTGATTGGCCCTGCCCCCATTTATTCTCTGCCTCCTGAGTCCCAGCTGATCCGGAGAGAATGGAGATTTTACAGTATCCTTCCCCTGCCATACCCACCAAGCCACACCCACAGAACCAGTAGTAAAAAATTTTGAATCCCACCACTGTGCAGGAACCTCATTTTGCTAATAATGTCTCAATTGCTTTCCATATGCAGGCCAGTTTGCTGGAAAAGTTGATAGTTCTGTAGCCCCCAGAGATCTTAGATCAAAAAGGATATTTTTGCATTTAGGCAGACTTGATGATTCTGACAGATGATCTGTACTAGAAAGAGACAGTGAGAGTATGACCCTGTTGATACATCTGGATTTCCAGATTGCAAACCACAGTTGGCCACAGGATTTTGGACTGCTTCAAGGAGTTGAGGTTAGTTTATGCCTCCTGGCAGAGATTCTACCTTATGCCTCAGGGAGTAAAAATGCTTCTTCAAACTTGTGTTGAAAAGAGATTCTAGACACTATTATGAACTGCCACAATAAATCAATACCTTACACTCTCAAGGAGGTGAAACTGATTCCAATATTTATTTTTGTGGGTAAGATAATAAATGACTTATTCCCATCGAAGGTTATTTCGTAGATGCCTAAGGATGCCTCCCCACCCTGCTTCTTCTCATATTCCAGATCACTACAGAATTACAGTATATATCTTATTCCCAGTTCTTTAAAAGATATTTTGGCTTCTAGCAGTAGAATAAAAGCTACAGCTATAACAATAGATAGATAGCCTTTAGTGTCATTTGTTTCTGTGAACACACTGGCACACATTAAAAATGAAATTCTGTTACCCAGTCTCAAAAGATCGTGTCCTAATCACATTCAACCATCAAATGATTTTTTTTAAAAAAAGTTACTCTTATTGGAATCTGCTACATTAGGTTCATCCAATCTTAAACATGAGTTAAATATTTATTTTTATTGGGCAAAAAATGTATTTTAGCTGGACAATAATGCATTGTCAAAACCCAATGATACACTCAAGCTGTCACGTCTTCCTTGCTGGCTCCATCACTGTAGCTTTTTCATCTAACTAATCTGTGATGGGTGTTTTACACTAGGCAGTGCTTGTAATAATTGCATTTTTTAAAAAACTTTGATTCATCCATTTCTACTGCTTACTTCCCGAAGGGTAGAAACTGACATGCATAGCAATCAGATTTGCTGCTGACATTCTACATCAGCCTTCTCCAAACATAATGCTTCTCAGATAAACTGGGATTCCAGTTACAGCTAGTCCTCAATTTATGATCAGAATTGAGCCCAAAATTTCCATTGCTAAGCAAGGCAGTTGTTCAGTGAACATCGCCCCATTTAATGACCATTTCTGCTACAGTTGTTAAATGAATCACTAAAGTTGTTAAGTGTTGCACTTGTTAAGCAAATCTGGCTTCCTCCATTGACTCTGCTTGTCGGAAGCCAGCTGGGAAGGTTACAAATGATGATCCCATGATCCTGGGACAGTGCAACTGTCATGAATAGATGCCAATTGCCAAGCATCTGAATGTTGATCATGTGACCATGGGGATGCTGCAACGATTGTAAGTGTGAAAACCGGTTAAAAGTCATTTTCTTCAATGTGGTTGAAACTTCAAACAGCCACTAAACAAATGGTTGTAAATCAGTGATGGGATTCAATATTTTTTATTACTGGTTCTGTGGGTGTGGCTTGGTGGGCGTGGCTTGGTGGGTGTGGCAGGGGAAGGATATTGTAAAATCTCCATTCCCTCCCCACTCCAGGGGAAGGATACTGCAAAATCCCCATTCCCTCCCCACTCCAGGAGAAGGTTACTGCAAAATCCCCATTCCCTCCTGATCAGCTGGGACTCGGGAGGCAGAGAATAGATGGGGCGGGGCCAGTCAGAGGTAGTATTTACCAGATCTCCGAACTACTCAAAATTTCCGCTACCGGTTCTCCAGAACTGGTCAGAACCTGCTGAATCCCACCTCTGTTGTAAGTCAAGGAGCAAATTCCAGCTCAGCAACTGCCTAGGATTTTTGAGAGAGAGAACCAAGAGACGTAGGCTATTCAGGAACAAGTCACTGTTCCATTTTTAACACAATTCGCAAAGGATTGCATAATTGTAATAAATAGATCAAGGTTTGTTTGAAGCAGTTGGTTAATAAGAATGCTGATGAATCTTATGTACAAAAAAAAATCAATATAATGTACCATTCTCACAAGCACTGTATGAAAGTTTTAAATAATATGCACATAGCTTTAAATATATAATTAATATATGATTCCTGATCACAAGGAATGGATGATATCCATATCCGATTGGTTATTGGATCCATTTAGCATTTTATTTAATACTATGATCTGTTTGGGGCTTTTGAATTTTGTAACCACGGTTTCAACATCAGCTAAATTTGTAGATATAATTCTTGCAATCCAACTTCCATTAATGTGATGTCCTTTAGATTCATTGAATGGCCATAAACTGATAGATGTCTTGTGAAAATATACAGTATATTCAAAATATTGTGCCTCCTTCTGTTCCTTGGATGATCTCTTTCAATATAACTGTGCCATATGGCCCTTGATTTTTATTTTTACTTGCAAGTGGTGTTGCACTTCCCAATGGCATTCTTGTGCAGGTCACAATTTGCACACTGGATTGTGGTGGCAGAGGCACTGCAAGGAGAAGGCTCAGAAAGGCACTGAAATGTTCCAGCTGGAAGCTCATAGCCAACACATTGCAAGCTACACTGTTAGATTCATGATCCTGTAGTCAAGACTAGGAATTGGGTAACAGGAAAGAGAAAAAATATAGTCTTAATCTCTGTATAGATAAGAGATTTCTTAATTTCCATGCTGCAGAAGCCACCTAGCTCTGAAATAAAGCCTAAGTAACTGGAACACAGAATTTCTGAAGCAACTTGGTTAAAAGAAAGGTTAAGTTTCTCTTCCTTTTGAATCAGGAAATAATTTGATACAGCTGAAATGATCTACATTAAAATAGCAGAACTTTCAGCTCTTTTGAAGCATAACCTTTAGCTCTAATGAAATCCAACAGTTCTTCTCCCACTGCATAGGAGGTTTTCAAGCTGTAGCCCCCACACAATAGACAATCGTTCCCATCAATGTACAGAATTTGCAAAAAATTATAGTGACAACTACATTAGAAACAAGAGGCTCCACTTGGTATGGGGATAATCTTCTTGCTGAGTGTTTATTTGATTTTATCATCTTCACAGGTCATATATTAGTTACTCCTCTTCCAAGAATCAGCTTTAGAAATGTTAACAGAGGCTCTGGATCTTGGCCTATCCCTGCATTCCAGTGCTTGGAGCCATTTTTAGCTCTTAAATATTCTTATCCAACACCCAATATTGCTTGTGCTGGACCCAGGGAATTTGCTCAATCCATTTAAGTTTTTTTTTTTTCCTCCTCTCCACGGATATCCTGGAACAGCTCTCTTACAGCCTGCTGGCCATGGATGAAATGAAAACAGAATAGAAAAAGGGTTGTTTGTTTGAGATCTCCTGTGGGGAGGGGAAAAATGAAGTTCCTGGGGATGTTTTGTCCATGGCCAGGCCATAAGAAAGGGTGAGGTCTTTCGACTGAACGAAGAAACTGGCTGACCAGTATGAAACAGCTAATCTCTCTAGATCAGGAAGGGAAAAAAAATTCCTTTTTTGCAGGTTTGTTGGCTGCACCTTTGCTTCAGGGATATAGGTTAGCAGTTATGCTTGGATGGTTTCTTCTAACTCTTGCGTGCAAAGCAGCTTCCTCAGGATTGTAAGCTGCATTATGCAGATATAAGATCTATTCTGTCCCTAGTCAAACGGTTACTAGGTGTTGACACCATATTTCAAATCTAAATGACTCCATTTCCCGAATTAGTTTGTACAATCAAACTGTCAAGTTCTTTCTCAAGCATTTAATTCAATTCAACCTCCAAACTGGCTTTTCTGATTGTACTTGGAAAATTAGTCAATTTGGAGATTCAAATCAAATCTTACACTACTTTTTTCTGTCTCTGTCATCTCTTCGCACTGCAGCCCTGTCACAATATGTTTATTCCAATATCCTGCCTCTGGCCAAAATTATAGGTCTGTCCATACACGCAAGGATCTGTAGTTCACATGTGGCCATTTGTACCCAAATGCAAGTCTACATGTGACCCTCCATTTGGCCCTGCATAAAGTCATTCAGGCTGGAAAGGTAGTTTACTTCTTTTTAGAGATCCGTGTAGTGGCTATTGAAAAGCTGCAAACAGAATTCCTTTCAGTGGAATCATTACATGCACTCATCACCATCCAGGTGGTTTACATTGAACCCCAATGGATGTTTTTTTTAGTGAGAAAAGCATCCTCAAGACATTTTTTTTCATTGACTAGTAGCCAGACGCTAAGATATGTTTGATCTCTTCCTGCCTGCCATTCATTTGGTTCCGTTCCCTCCCTTTCAGCTTAAATACACTGTTATAGTCTTTTGATGGAATTCCCAGTCTATAGCAATAAAAGTATGCTTGAACCCCATAATAGGGAAAGTTAGCGTTTGGCCTAATTTTGCTAATGATGTTTAATATATAGCCTAGGGCTGAGAAAGACAGAGCTTGGCCCAAGGTTGCTCAGCTGGCTTTGTACTCAGCTTCTTCTGGTTTCTAGCCTGATGCCTTAACTACCACAGCCAACTAACTGTCTTTGGACATAAATACAATATACCCTAGGTATACAATATACCCTAGGTCAGTGATGGCGAATCTTTTAGACACTGAGTGCTCAAACTGCATGCACATGCATGCCCAAAGTGAAAGGTGTGCATGTGCACGTGCACGGACATGCATGCAAGCATGTGCAGTCATGCACAAACGTGTGCATGTGCAGACATGCGCACATGCACAGCAGAGGCCCGAAGACAAGCTGGCCGTCGAGAGACGGGGCATCCCAACACCAGCAGCGTGGCAAAAGGTAAGATATTTTTCTTTCATGAGCTTCTGTTTCGTTGTTTGCAGGGAAACAGAAGCTCACAAAAGAAACGCCACGGAGATCTGACCTGGGGAGACGGTGCGCATGCCAGCAGAGAGGGCTCTGCGTGGCACCTCTGGCACGCGAGGCATAAGTTCACCATCATGGCCCTAGATATACAATATGCCTAGGGTATATTCTGTTGCTGTGTCACCTGATCTCAAGCTTTTCTTTAATGCTGACAATGTGCAAATATACAGCTTTCAGGTAACTCATTCCCCTGTTTCCCCCTCATCCCATTCTCACATAACTTCCAATTTGTTGCTTCTGCTCTCCTTCGTCTCTTCCCTGTCTTGATGATCTCTATGCCTTTCTATTTCTCCTTGCATCTTTTTTTTGGGGGGGGGTTTACCCCAGTCCTCTCTCTTTGCTCCAGGATCAATAAGAGTTAGCATCAATTTCTATGGACCAAACCACAGTGATTAGAAACGCCGATTATGGCAAAATGGGCCAATCTCTCTCCCCAACCCCTCCCCCCAAAAATGAGTGTTAAATCCCTGAAGCAAGATTGAGACCGTTTAAAAGATTTTACTTCAATGATTCTTGCTGAACTTGCACAATGCCTGGGATTAACCGTTCTTTGAGCCGGAGATTAAAGGATGTTTTAAACCATATCACAACCTCTGTGGGTGATAGGTTTGAAAAGACCGATTCCCACTTTCAGGATGGCCTGCTTTGATTCACTGGATGTACCTTGACCCAGTTGCCTCCCGGGTCAGGAGGAGAGGAAGCACATTGAAGCCCCTGCTAGGGACACAGCCAGGAAATGAATTGCTGACAAGCATTTAAAAGAAAACCCTCACATGTCAAAATGTCCATGCATTAATTTGTTGTCCCCAGGTGATCAAGAGTATTATGCCAGTCAGTTCTTCTGTTTCAAAGTTAGTAATGTGGGAGAATGCAACAAACGATATACACTGGATAGATTGTGTACAATGCAGCCAATCAAACTAGGATTTTGAGATTATGGACAAGATGAACAAACCATTTTTATATCATATTTATCAAACATGTTTTAAAAGGAAACGAAAGTATTGTTGACAATTTGAAGAGAGTGCGCCTAGCTCAAAGAAAACAAGCAAATTCAGAGAGCACCAAGCTCACAATCTTCCAGTTTTTGGTCTGCTGCCTTTAACTACTACACCAATTGATCTCTCTTAAGCTTCTTATATCCCTCTATTTCATGATCTGAATCTCTCCATCCAAGCATTACTTTCTTTCTTTCTTTCCTTTTCCTCTCAACCCATTTACTATTCCGTGACCACCAAGCCATAAGAATTTCATATCATTCACCCACTTTACATTAGTTCACTACTCATTTTATGATGATCCCATCACCTGTGTTTCTGCACAAGCTTCTTATGTATCTCATTCTTGCTACCTTCAACTTACTTTTATGTTTTTCCTGATATACTCAACTGTCAATTCCACGTAACATTTCAAAATAGCAAAATGGACAGAAGCATACTCTTAACACATAGACATTTACACTTCATTTGATAAATGTTCATTCATGACAATAGGCTACATAGTGTTCATTATAATTCTACCAGTATTGCACATCTCAACATTTCTCCGTTTTCCTATGTTTAGAGTGTTTTTTACCACAGTACAGAAAGGTATCTAGTTGTTCTGGTTATTCACCATTCATATACTGTATATCTTGTGATCAGTCATCTAATTTTCTGTCTTGATATTTCATACATTAATTTTTTAGATCCTTACTCTTTATTGCCTTATTCAATCTAACACTCCTGTAAATTATTTGAATTCTCAGCCAACAACACATTATCTGCATAAAGCTACATTACACTGTACCTCTTTAATTCTGTCACCTCTTGTACACTTTCAAACAGAATTCTCCCAAACACATTTCAAGCACACTTAACAAACTAACCATCTTGTACCTTTTCTATACACTCTTTTCCCTTTCTATGCAGGAACAATAATGGCATTCTTCTAAGAGTCAAGCACAAATACAGCTTTCAAACACACATGAAACAAATTGCACAGCAACTCGACAAGGAAACTACATCCACATTTTAATAACTATACAGGTACACTCTCATTACTTCCAGCTTTATAATTTTAAAAGACAACACTGGAAGTCAATTCAAGACAGCTCACCCAAGTGGTCATCAAGCGTGGCACCAATGTGATGCACTGTTCCCCTTACTGTTCTTCATAGACTTGAACCCCCCTCAGCCCTGAATATGGATACAAGTTCAAGAACTATCATCAGACACCTCTTCTACCTGGGTGACATCAAGCTGTGTGCTAAAAGTGAGTGAGACATCAACTTGCCAATCCATCTGATACAGATCTACAGTGAGGAGATTGGAATGTCATTGAGACTGGAAAATAATGGTTGGATAGTAGTCGAGAGAGAGAAAGCATTTAAGACTGATGAGGTGGAACTACCAACAGGCCACATAGCAGACATACAGATCAGATCAGCTACAAGTAGCTTGGTATCTCACAATCACATTGAGGAGGCAAGGAAGACAACAACATCCAAAACCCACCAAAGGATAAGACAGGCCCTGAACAATCAGTTCAATGAGAAGAACAAAATCCACACCATCAACACGGATGTCCTGCCAGTCATCAAATATTCTACCGGTATAGTGAGCTGGACAAAGGAGGACATAGAGACTGCTGATGTGAAGACCTGGAAGCACCTCACAATGTATGAAGGTTTCCATACCAAGGGATCTACCACACTAGCCAGAATCCAAGGTGCAGACTATGCATAGAGGCCACAGAGACAATCCAACACTTAAGAGACAGGGTGAAAGATGCAGGCAGGAAGGGCATGCATTAACCAGCACAACCAGATATCTGGCATTGTGTATAGGAGCATCTGCAGAGTGTATGGGATATAGACACTCTCAAGGCAAAATGGGAAATTCCACAGAAGATTGTATAGAATAAGAGGACCAACATCCTGTGCGACTTCCAAAACCAGATAGTCAGGCAGGTACTGACCAATCAACCAGACATTTTGGTGGCAACAGCGATGTTAGATATGGAGACAGCAACATCAGGAAGGACTATGAGAAGTTGGACAAGTACTAGGGCCTGGAGGAGGAACTAGACATGATGTGGAAAGTAAAAGTCAAAGTGATAGTAGAGCACTCAGGGCTGTGGCTCCTAAACTGGGAGAATGACTCCAGCAGATCCCAGGGACAACATGTATAGCACACAACCAAAGAATGCTAGGAACAGCTAAGATACTGCACAGAACCCCCAAACTCCCAGATGTCTGGTAGAGGATCCAAGATTGAGAAAGATACATACCACCCACAGAGGTGAGAAGGGAATATATATACTATATATAGCACATGATATTGTAAAACAATGAACAGTTCCTGTTATTTTACTTTAGTCATTTATTTGTGATGGAAGTTCCTCCTGCTGTCAGCGTATGTATAAATAATGTCATGTTTCACTTCCTACCATTAGGTGGCAGTGTGGTAACTGGTGGGCACAAGGACTGTTACACACAGAACCGCAGTGCCAGATGACAAACTCGGTCGTGACTTGTGCTGTCTCTGTTCTTCAGGTATCATACAAATCTCTCCCCACCACACCATTACTGCCGAGGATCAAGTGTTCCTCACACCCAGGGGATGAAATAAATATGTGGAGCTGAAGCCAAGGTCTCATGATTCCCACGTTTCCTTTCCACTCCCATCACCATTCTTTCACATGGAACGTCACTGTTTCCTTCTGTGTTTAATATCTTTCAATGCCATTTCTCTATTCCTGTTACTTAAATAATAAACGTATTTGTAAAAAGGCTCCATTATTTTCACACCTTTGGTCTCTGCAGCGTGGGATTAATTCATAGAATATCATCAGTCAATTTCCATAAAAGATGTATAACAAGCTTTTAAGAGTCAAACTGACTGTGATCAAAAACAAACGAAACACCTACTTACACATGCACATTATAATACCGATTGTCTGAATGAGGTATCTGAATGAAGCTAGGTGATACCAGATCTGGGCTGCAAAAATCCAGGCAACCGCTAGTTGGCAGGAAGGAGACATTATTTGTCATGAAGAACAGTTTAATTGTTAAATGAGTCCACAAATGAAATGAACTTTTCCACTCTGGACAATAACATCTACTGCAATAGGTCTTAACAAATCTTGAAAATGCTGATAGTCCTCAACTTACAACCATTTGTTTAATGATCGTTGAAAGTTAAGATGGCACCGAAAACAAAGTCACTTACAACTGTTCCTCACACTTATAAGACCATTGCGGCATTCCTGTGGTCATGTGATCTAAGTCCAGGCACTTGGCAACTGGCATGTATCAACAATGGTTGCAGCTTCCCAGGGTCACATGACTCCCTTTTACGACATTCTAGGGTTCTTCTAACAAGCAAACTCAATGGGGGAAATCGGATTCACTTAATCACCATGATGGTTGACTTAAGCACCATGGCAAAAAAAAAAAAAAAAGATATAAAATTGGGCACGGCTCACATAAGACTGCATCAGTGGTAGGTTTCAAAAATTTTTACTACCAGTTCTATGGGTGTGGCTTGGTGGGCATGGCATGGCTTGGCGGGCATGGCTTGGCGGGCATGGCAGGGGAAGGATACTGCAAAATCCCCATTCCATCCCCAATCCAGGGGAAGGATACTGCAAAATCCCCATTTTCTCCCAATCAGCTGGGACTTGGGAGGCAGAGAATATATGGGGGCGGGGCCAGTCAGAATTTTTACTACTGGTTCTCTAAACTACCCAAAATTTCCACTACCAGTTCTCCAGAACTGGTCAGAACCTGCTGAAACCCACCTCTGGACCATATCACTTAGCAACGGAAGTTCTACAGGAAGTTCCTGTGGTTGTAAGTGGAGGACTACCTGTACTGTATCTTCCATGATTAAGAATACAGTTTGGGGCTCTCAAACATGAGGTCCTACAAGAATCTGTACAAGATTTAGTCAGAACCAAAAAACTGAACACCACTGTAGACTTACAGACCTCTTGTGCCTCCTTGCTGGCAGGCACCTTGGGAGACCTGGCTTCGAGGAGAGCCAGGTCTGGCTGCCCTTCTACAAAGGGTCCCTGACAGGCAAGGAATGGGAAGACGAGGAGAAGGCAAGAGCTCTCTGCTAAGCAAGGAGAAAAAGAGAGAAGGAGATAAAGTTTTCTCTTCTCATAATGAGAGAGGAGAAAAAGAAAAGCACCATTTGGGCAGCTCCCAGTGGGACGGTTGCCTAGACTATATCATCCAAGATATAATCCTGGGATAAATATTATGTATCAGCCCAGTCGTAAATCCAAATGTTAGTGTTCTAATTAATTTAAAAAATGCTGTCAGCTAAGTGGCCAAAAGATCATATGTTTTGTAGCTCTATTTTATAAGCAGCTGATAAAATATTTCTTTCCTTAATGAGTTTGTGTTTGATGGCACACTATAATAGGCCTCATTTTCCTTTATTTCTGATTCACGCAAGAGTTTTGTTTCCCTATATGACAAGATTTCAGTGTTGCAGCACTTGAGCCAATGAACAAGCCTTTGTGTGACACTTATGATGATTTGAGGTGGAGAACCCAGATATTGTTCAGAATGCTGTTAAGGTGACAATGGACAATGCACTGTCCACATCAAGTTATCCACAATGTACAACCCACATCAAGTTATCCCGATCTGGGGTAACTACCACCCAGTATTTTTTTAATCAGAAAAGATTTTTTTTATTAGTGAATTCAACAAACCGATCAAGACAGTTAGAAAGTATGTGAGGACATACAGACACATACATTAAAATGTGAATGAAAGGTTTTGAAAAGGGGAAAAGAAGATCCCTGTTAGTCCATCGGCATGTTTTTAAATCGATACCATATAGAAACAGACTGCTCCAACTTCTCATTTCTACCATATAAAGATATTTCAAAACAAATTGACCAAAAACACATCTCTTGGAACACTCTAGTCCCTTCTTTCACCTGTGGATACCACCTGCTTAGGACCAGCGGTATCCACAGAAACAAGTCACTTTCATCACAGTAACAAAATTGATGTTATAATGTTGCAACACAAGATCCAATCCTTTGGGGCATTTGTGCAGTGTTGTCATACATGGGCAGAGCCTGGTCTCTCTTATTGTCTCTCTTCCCATCTTATTAGGATAATTCTTTCAGCTGATCCCCACGATCAATAAACCAGGGTTCTTCTCTTCACCAAATCTCAGATTCCATGTTTTGGAATGAAGTTCAACATCACATCTACATCTTTGATGAACTATTTTTTTTCTCCAAAGTCATGTTAACATATATAATAACTTGAGAACTGAAAGCAAAAATGGGCTACCAAGGAAGATGATCTGAGAACGAAAACAGTTGTCAGACCTGCCTCAACTTGGTCTTCTAAGTAAAAATGATCCTTAACTCCATTTGTTGAGAAATGTATAGTTTACTAGAAGTCAAGTGAATTACAGTTATGCAAAACCAGAACTAAGGATTTAAACCTGTGGATTTCAACTCCCAGAATTCCCCAGCTAGCATGGGTCCACAAGTCTTAAAAAAGTTACCAAGGTTGGACATCCCTGACCTAGAATGATTAAAGCCATGATTGATGGTGAAGTTAAGTCTCTATGGCTCCATTTGGTGAAGACCATGGTATATGGAAGAATGTTCTTTGAAACCTAAGAAGAGTAAATATTGGGATTTTACGATTAAGTATTTTTATTGTGCTTTGTTTATTGCTGTATACCAACCTGATTCCTCCAGGATTTGAGCGGTTTCTAAGGATGGTAAAATAAATAAGTAGGTTAAAAAGCCTACTTTACAATTAAATGAACTAAGAATAGTTTTTATACTGTGTCTGTGAAATAAATAGAAAGGGGAAAGGTCAAGCATAACTGAATCCATAGGTTGATGATACTTGCATGTTACATTCTAGTGAGTGGTGATAACAGCTGAAAAGATTAGTTTGGGGAAAAACTATGCAACATTTTGAATGAACACCATCCATGGGAAAAATTATTCTTCTGGATGACATGAATGGAAGAAGATGTGAGGGCACGGAAAATGTTATTGGGCTGTAGAGACCAAAAATGAATGACAATGGTGATTGATGAGTATCTGCTTTAGAAAACAGTCTGCTTGTTTTGGATATATAGTTTAAACATAAGTCTATTCATATGAACACATGGCAAAAGAATGAAAATTAATCTAAAAATACAAATGAATTGTTTATGAAGGAGTGTGTATGATGTTTATTGATTAACAAAGACAGATTCTGCTTATGAGTGCAATTACTTAACAACAATGGAAATTGAGTCTACACCAGGGGTGGGTTTCACTTATCACCGGTTCGCCGCGTGCATGCTCACTTCACGTGAACGTGCTGTCCGCGCATGCACCCGACTGTCTGTGCATGCATTTTGCTCGTGCGCCTTCCATTCATGCGCCTGGCCTCGAAAACATGCCTAAATAGTACAACTTGGAGCTGAGTGGGGTGGGGTGGGTGGGGTGGGTAGGTTGGGCCCACCCCACCCTCACCCTCACCCGCAATTGCCGCTACCGGTTTACCCGAACCGGTGTGAACCGGCTGAATACAAATTCTGGTCTATACAACTGAAAGCCTGACCTAGAAAAAATTTTCTGTGTCTCTTGATGACTCCCACCAGTTCAAATCATCTACAGGTAGAAGTTTCTGAAAGTCTGTGCAGATCAAGTTAAGGAAGCAGAACGAGTCGCTTTGTCCCTCAGCAGCAGGGCGTGATTCTAGAAGCAGTCGCCATGCTTCCCTCGGCTGAATTACATTCAGGTAGCTGTAAATATTGCTGCCATTTTCAGAGTTGCACCACATGGTGATCTGTTCTAGCACACTGGAAGGCTATTTGGCCTGGTGGGACCCAGTGGGAGTGGGAAAAGGCCTGTGAGGCTCAAGGCGCAGGAAGTGGAGCATGAGATGTCTTGAGGATAATGTGGGGAGGCTTGGGAGAGCCAGGGCAAGTGTGCCTGGGTCTTTGCTAGGCCCCCAAGAGCTTCCCTCACCCCTGAAGCACCCCATGCTCCACATTCACCCCATGACCTACACATTCATTAAAAAATTCATTGGGGAGAGCAGGATGGGGAGATCATTAAGTGAGATGCTTCTTTAATGGTTTTTCTGACATGTGACTGTAATGGGCAGCCTTCGTTACAGTCGCATCTGGAGGATTATGTGTACAAAGCCTAACAATATCTGGTAGGAATCATGACTGCACACTGTTTAATCTGTGACAAATGGCTATATTGTAAACATTGTAAGTCTTTTTCAACAAAACTAGAAAGATATATAGAGTAAAGAAACTTGCTCTTTTAGACAGGACATTTTGTGAAACAACATCTAGACAGTAACATCCTTTCCTCTGCAAAATCAATGTTGCTTCCTAAAGTGGCTATTTTAATGTAAAGAACACTTCCAGAGACAAATGGTAACTCCATTAAAAGTTCCATCGTGATTTTTTTAAGGCTGCTCTCTTCTGTTTCAAAATTGCTGAATTCCACTGACAACCGGATTGGTGCAAGCAGATTCCTTCTTTAAATGCAATAACACAACCCATACAATGATGGATGAAGAAATGCATTAAGGACTTAGAAAAAGAACAAATAGGAAAAATGGTGGAAAAGTCCTTTTAAACTGGAAGAAGGCAAATATTCATGATTAAAAGGGGAAATGATAAAGTAAAAACATTTCATACAGATAGTTCTGATTCTAAGGTGAGTACAAGCCTGGAAGACAGATTATAATTTAACAGTGGCTAGCTCCTGGAGAGCTCTGATACCATTGGAGAACATGACAGTAGAAGCAATAAAAGAGAAAGTAGCATAACATTCTTATAAATCAAACTACTGCAAATACTATTATTTATTAAACCAGTTCATGGTTCATGCACCTTTCTAAATAATAGTAAACTTAAATTGGTGAAAATGCAGTGAAAAGTACTGTTCATTTGTTACACTAGGAAGTTTTCAACTCGGGAGATGAAGTAAAATACCACAGAATTATGGTTTCTTTGTTTTAGAAAGATTTTAAAAAGCGAGCCGAGATATAGCTTTCCTATTTTGGAATGTACTAGATCTAGAGGACGCACAATCAAATTAACATGACTCAGCTTTTAAAGGATGAACAGGAAATATTTTTTGAATTGTGTACTGTTATTCTTCATAACTGAGTTATATATTCCTTGAAAACAGGAATTTCAGTAATTTTAAAACAAAGATAATTGAGGCATATTTATTTATTTATTTATTTATTTATTTATTTATTTATTTATTTATTTTATTTATTTGATTTATATGCCGCCCTTCTCCGGAGACTCAGGGCGGCTTACAGTGCATTAAGCAATAAGCAATTTTCAGTAAGGCTAACCTCTTCATATTGAAACTGATCAATGTTATTTAAAAAAATTGTTTTCTTCCATTTTTATACAATTATTTAAAAAAATAGATAAATAGGGAGGTTGAGAGACTGAAGAAGTTTCTCAGTTAGTATCTGTATCAAAATATATAGGGAAAGGTAAATCTGTTCTTGATTACAGTGGTGATGGGTGCTTCTTTGAAGACCTAAAGCGGTGTTCCTCAGCCTTGGGCACTTGAAGTCCACACATCTTTAAGCTGCCAAAGTTAAGGGCAGATTGTGGGCAGATCATTCTGGAGAAGATCTGTGTGATTCCTTAGTCAACACTGACTTGATGGCACATTATCAATGAAATCCAAACTCCACATGTCAAGCTGGTGACTGCATCCACGCAAGTTATTTGGCAGCGTGTAGAAGTAATCCTCCAGGACTTTTAAAAAATGTATTATCCATCCATCTAATCAGTGGACCTGACATTCTGAAGTGATCGCTATTCCTTTCCTGTAAGTAATTCTTAATTTATTTGAAGGTATGAGTCAGATTCTAACCTGTTTTCAGATTAACTGTAGGACAATAGCTTCTAAGATGCACTGACATTTTGATGGACTGGGAAGTATTAAAATGTGGTTGATCTCATATTGGTTCAGAGATGTTTAGCATTTACATATAAACACATTGTCTCTCTACAATGCCAAGCAGCAGCTAAACAACCAATTAAGCAAAACAGAAAATGCTGAAAAACCAACAGCTTTATCAGTTTTCTTCACATTGATGCTTTTGCCCTTTAGACATTTTGGAATACAACTCTAATCCAACACATCTGGAAGAAACTGATAGAGAATCAGAAAGGACAATTTTGAATATTTAATTAAAGTAAAATGAAACTCTATTTCCTATTTGCAATTCCTCACTCTTAACCAATTCCTCATCCCTGTCCAAAGTAAAGCAAAAGGACTTTTTACAGCTATTTATCTTCCAGAAAAGTATTTTAAGGTTTTGGCAACACAAAGAGATGAAAACTCAAGTTCCAGTAGAAATAACTAGCCATTTCAATCCATCACTGTCTCAGCTAAATGAATCACAAAAGGCAGAACACTCAATCATATGCCCAAAATGGCTAAATTGGTTGTTCAGCCACACAGTCAACTATGGTGGAGGGTAAGCCTGCCAACAATCTGCTATTATTCATGGGAGAGACTGAATCTATTTTATTTGGAAGGTAAGCATGGGTCATGTTGTGCTAATAGAATGCTGAATGATCATTAGTTGTTCTGTTTTGACTGACTGATGGAAGAAATCTCCATTGGAAAAGGATTATCAGTAAATTGAAATATTCGCTATTTGTATATCCAAATATCCTTGACTTGGAGTCCTTTTGGTGTATTGAATTAGAATAGCCATCATCGCAAGGCATCATAGTCTTTGAGCATGCTAGCTAGGAAATGAAGTCCTATGTAATCTAAAACCTCTAGAGAGCACCAGATTTGAGGAGGCTGAGAAATTCTATTGCACCCTCCATTTAATCTGAGACACACTTTCAAAATATACTTGTTTTGACAAGCTTTTAGTGTTTAAATATTCCATTTGGGCACGTTGACAGATTCGGGAAGGGTGTAATATAATTCCCATAATCAGGGTCATTTTATTATCAAAATGTTTATAAAATGAAGATTTTAAATTTAAATCTGAGACTCAAGCCTTGTTGGAAAATTTTCCTATAATCTTAGGTTTTATCCCTAAAGGTATTTCCTGCCTTACAACTAACATTCATATGACCTTATCCTATGATTTGTCCTGTCTATATCCTACAATAGAAACAGTCAAGAAAGGGAAAGTTAAACTTCTTTATTAAGAAAAATTATGATGAGATTCTTTTGATAAAATCATGCTAACTTCCAGTAACTATTGCATTATTTTCAGATCTATCACTTTATAATCTGTTCTACAACATTCCCTGTTACTGCTTTTAGCTTGACTGATCTACAATTTCCCAAATTCTTCTTTCCCCTTTTTGAAGTTTACTCCTTCCACTCATCTGATACTTCTTTCTCCCAATTTCCCAAATTAATGAAGTATAGCCAAATCATCACAAGTTCCTGTAGAAGCATAAGATAGGATTGATCTACCCAGGAAACGTCAGCTTATTCAGGATCAACAGGCATTTCTGACAATATTTCTATCAAATGTGATAGAACATCTTCAACTGACTTCTTCAGTTGCCTGATGGAATGCATATTCTCTTCTCAGAAATTACTGAGCCAAAATCAGAATTCATGGGGGTCTTTAAGAAGAGACTGGACAGCCAGTTGCCTGAAATGGTATAGGATCTCCTGCTTGAGCAGGTTGGACTAGAAAACTTCCAAGGTCCCTTCCAGCTCTATTCTGATTGATTGATTGATTGATTGATTGAGTAGTTTTGCCTTTTCCTTATTATCTGTTGTTGTCTTCGTTAAACAAGTAATGTTTTACATTGAATACATCTAAAGTATGCCTTTCTGTTGTTCTTGTTATTTTTCACTAACATCATCTCCTTACAAACTTTAGTCTGCAGGCAAATCCAGGTTACCTGCATGTATATTTCCTTGATAATCTGATCCTCTTTCCACTCCCCTATACTGTATCTATTATTTTGATTTCCAGATTTTCATAAGCGTTTTGTGAAGGCAATTAGAAAGAAAACCAAATTAAAAACAACCAGCCTTGCAACTGACAATGGAGATACTGAAGTGAAGGATAGCTTCTGCCTTTTAAGATCAATCATCAACAGTAAAGGAACAAACAATCAAGTAATACACTGCAGACTGGCACTTGGCAGAGCTACAGACATGAAGGCCTTGGAATGGATTATGCCATGATAAATTTATGTTTACAAAGATGATGATGATAATATGTGCCATGGTATTCCTTGTGACATTCTATGAAAGCAAAAGTTATACTTTAAAGAAGCAAGATGGGAAGAGTAATGCCTTTACACCCTGATGATTTTGAAGATACCTAACAATACTGTGGGAGTCAAAAATGACTTGATGGCACCCAGTCAATCGATTGCATGTTCTCCTATCATTTCCCTTTATGATGGTTTTGAAAAACAGTTTCGGAATAAAGAGTGTTAAGAATCTTCTTCAAAACGTCAAGAGTGTGATCCACAGAAAATTTCACCTAGTATCACAAACTTTAAGAATTTGGAGGATCTTCTAGTGCACAATTCTAGAGCAAATGTAGCAGCAATAGCAATAGCACTTGGATTTATATACTACTTCATAGTGCTTTACAGCCCCATCTAAACAGTTTTCAACATCAGCATATTGCCCCCAACAATCTGGGTCCTCATTTGACTGATCTCGGAAGGATGGAAGGTTGAGTCAACCTTGAGCTGGTCAGAATCGAACTTATTCCTGCAATACTGCCTTCTAACCACTGCACCACCATGGCTCTTATGTATATAGGAACAGTTTATATAGGAACAGTTATTACACTTAATAAGTGTAAGTATCTATGTATGTATATAGTAACAGGTATTACACTTAATAAGATTCAGAAATTTAACTATACTTCCTTTGTAAAATTGGAATGATGGATATAAATTGTAGTTTTAAATAATAGAGCTTCAGGAAAGAAAAGGGTGATTTTTTAAAAAAATAAAAGCAGTTAATGCGATGCTTGTATTAAAATGACAGAAAACAAAGTTTGTACAAGTTCAGTAATTAAAGCTAGGAAATATCTAACTACCGTATTATAAAGGTTTACTCAGATGGAGTTTAGCAAACTGTCACCTTAATTATTCTTAACTCTTCTCGAAAAATTAATAAGAGTCTTAAACAATTAAGACTGCATACGTTTTGCTGAGAATAAAGCAATAACTGAATGACAAAAATATTTTATATAGAATAGAATATCAGAGTTCAAAGGGACCTTGGAGGTCTTCTAGCCCAACCCTCTGCTTAGGCAGGAAACCCTACACCACTTCAGACAAATGGTTATCCAATATCTTCTTTAAAACTTCCAGTGTTGGAGCATTCACAACCTCTGGAAGCAAGTTGTCCCACTGATTAATAGTTGTAACTGTCAGGAAATTTCTTAGTTCTAAGTTCTTCTCTCATTGATTAGTTTCCATCCATTGCTTCTTGTCCTGCCCTCAGGTGCTTTGGAGAATAGCTTGACTCCCTCTTCTTTGTAGCAGCCCCTGAGATATTGGAACACTGCTAGCATGTCACCCTTAGTCCTTTTCATCAGACTAGAACAGTGATGGCTAACTTTACCAGACCGAGTGCCCAAAGTGTGCCCAAACCCCCCAAATGCAATGCACGTGTGTCCCCCTCGCATGCACCCCGCCCCCACACATGCGTGCACGTCCCCCAAGTGCCCCACCCCCCGTGCATGTGGGACAGAGACCCGAAGACCAGTTGGCTGGCGGGAGGTGTGTGTGCATGTGCAGCGGAGCTGAACTGGGGCGAAGGCTCGCATGCCCACAGAAAGGGCACTGCATGCCACCTCTGGCACGCATGGCATAGGTTCACCACCACGGGACTAGACATACCCAGTTCCAGCAACTGTTCTTTATGTTTTAGCTTCCAGTCCCCTAATCATCTTTTTGGCTGCACTCTTTCTAGAGTCTCAACATCTTTTTTATATCGTGGCGACCAAAACTGAATGCAGTATTCCAAGTCATTATAAAGTGATATTAACACTTCATGTGATCTTGATTCTATCCCTCTGTTTATGCAGCCTAGAACTGTGTTGGCTTTTTTGGCAGCTGCAGCACACTGCTGGCTCATATTTAAATGATTGTCCATAGGACTCCAAGATCCCTCTCACAGTTACTACTATTGAGCAAGGTACCACATACTGTACACTGTACCTGTGCATTTTGTTTTTCTTGCCTAAATCTAGGACCTTACTTTTTTCACCATTGAATTTCATTGATAGCGCCCAATGTTCAAGTCTGTCAAGATCCTTCTGTATCTTGAGCCTATCTTCTGGAGTGTTGGTTATTCCTGCTAGCTTGGGTGTCGTCTGCAAATTTGATGAATTCCCCATCTATCCCCTCGTCCAAATCATTGATGAAGATGTTGAAGAGTACTGGGCCTAAAATAGAGCCCTGGGGTACTCCACTGCATACTTCCCTCCATGTAGATGCAGTTCCATTGAGGACTACACATTGAGTGTGGTTGGTCAACCAGTTACAAATCCATCTGGTGGTGACCCATATTTTTCTATTTTATCTGCATTTAGATAATGTAGATAAAATGTTTCTGTCATTCAGTTATTGCTTTAATCTCAGGAAAAAGTATGCAGTCTTAATACATTTACATAATGTATTAATATGTTTTATCATGAATGCTTCCTCTATGGCAAGGGTCATCACGTGATGTATCATGACTTTTCCCCCCTCGCTAAACCGGGATGGGCATGGCCAGCATGTGACTTATCTGGCCCACGGGCCACGAGTTTGACACCCCTGCTTTAAGGCAATAGTTGTTAAACATTTTAATTGCAATCCAAATGATGGGACATGATTTTAATTAAACAAAAATATTGAAATTTCCTAATTGACTCAATCAGCTATGTAAAGATTATGATTACAGTATACTAAATTCCACAGTATTTTTTTCCAAAATTTTGCTCCAGAATCTCAAAAATTTCCTATAATATTCATTCCTTGCCGTTTGATTTTAGAAACAGGACAATATGTATATTCAAAATAATTTGGGAAGGAAATTGAGTACACACCATTGGAAATATTGAACACCTATTTCTGTGTAAAGATACAAAATTGCATTTTTCCCTAGCGCAACCCATCCTCTTAATTTACCAAACTATGTACGCTTCGAAAGATACTCTGTTCTGAAAAGGCTGATGCCCAGATTGCCTACACGTTGAATCAACTTTAATCTTGAAATTATATAATGTTGTATATCTTCAAAGTTCTCACTTTATAAATGGATAAATTAGCACAATTTGCATATTGTTCTTTGATTTTTATGTTTGCTTGTTTCTTTCCTCCCTTTACCATAACCCAATTTGCTCTTTAGCTACATCAGAATACTATCCTTGCTCTGGCAGTCTGCATTGTGAATGGCTCCAGAACAGTTAGGAGCTCTGGTGTCTTCTAGAACAGCATACATGTAAACAATAGGGAATAAAAGGAAACATGTGCTACGTTGGTACATGTGTTTAACAAGTCTGCCAAGCAGAGCTAATGTAAGCTGCTGGTTCTTTCTTAGGTGCAATACTTACTATCTCTTTCCAATTATAACTGGGAAGGAGGCACACGATGTCAGGACTATAATGCAATCTACTACTCCCATTATTCAAATAACTTTAATTAGTGGTGAAACTCAATTTTTTTTTACTACCAGTTCTGTGGGCGTGGCTTGGTGGGCATTGTGTGGCTTGGTGGGCATGGCAGGGGAAAGATACTGCAAAATCTCCATTCCCTCCCCACTCCAGGGGAAGGATACTGCAAAATCTCCATTCCCACCCCACTCCAGGGCCAGCTGGTTCTCTGAACTACTCAAAATTTCTACTACCGGTTCTCCGAACTACTCAAAGTTTTGCTACTGGTTCTCCAGAACCTGTCAGAACCTGCTGGATTTCACCCCTGACTTTAATGCAATTTTGGATAGTGCTTTCCAAATGCTATTGAACACCTTCTAGCAGCTCCAGTGATGGAAGGATGTTGGGAGTTGTAATTCAGCCATGTTGGAAGTACCAGTTTGTCCAGTCTTAAGAGCTGCAATCTTAGGCTACATCAAACTCTGTGAGGTTGCATCAAACTCTGTACGTGAGTGTTGCAGAAGAAAATGATACAGTAGTTGTACCTCAGCCACTTCCTAAGCATTGTTTGGTGGGAAAATCAGTGGAGCTATTTTATGCTTATCTATTCCGCTGGTCACCACTTCCTTTTTTCATCTTCCACATTTCCCTCAAATAGATTACTTAAATCAGGTCAAAGCTGGTATAGAGAGGACAGCCTAGTAGATCCTAGTCTGCTCAGATCTGCCTCTGTCCTGAAACATTATTTCTTGTACTTGGACATCATTCTAGCCATCTTCAGGCAGCTTTCAGCAATTTGATAGGATTTTGGGTAGAAGAGTTGTAGGGATGAAAGTGTTAAATTAGCCATGCATGTATAATTTTTAAAACACATCAGCTGTTACTTGAGTATTTAGTTTCACTTCAAATGTTACTGTACTTTTAAAAAGCAGACTATGCAATGTTTGAATTATAACCAATCCTGCCAAGATAGATATAAACATGAGATGTAAAAGGCAAGTAATTTAGTCTATGCATTCTTACTTAGTTTGACACATTTCCCCAATAACTTGCAAGATTCATGTGTTTACATCTAGTGACACACTAGTTCTAAACTTCATCAAAGCAAGCTATGTATTTACATACATTTCTAAATGTGAATATTAAAACCTTAAGCCATTTTTATTGAAAAAAAATTGAAGTATACTACTATTTTCAGAACAATTCCAACACTTGGTTGCTTTCTAAGGGGCAGAGAAAAGGTGCTGTACTTTAAGTACTGTAATATGTTATAAATTAAAGGATTCAGTAATATTTCTGAGACGCAAGGAAAGATTCAGGTGTATTAACACAAAGAAGTCAATAATGCAATTTAATTTCTGCATTGTCCTCATTTTCTGCTTTCCTATCAAAGTGAAAAGTCAGCTGTAGAGAATAATATCCCAGTTCCAAATGTATCTCCTCTCAACTTTTGTTCACACAAGCCATTGGTTTAAAGACCCACAAACACACATTACAGCTGGTAGCCAACCACTGCAAAAATATTGTCTGCTCTTATTCCCTTGCATTTTTGACATGCATTTTTTCTGAAGATAGAATTACAATCCTTATATAGGAGGAAACGTGCCTGACTATCAAGCAGAGTTTAATACAGTAGAGCCTTTAAAAAGCAAAGCACTTAGAACAATTATCTTCTCTGCAGGCCATCTACAAGAACTCATCCTATAAGAATGCAAATAAATCTAGCATTTTGTAGGCTGTCAACACCTCCATGAATTAGGGCTAGCTAGAGCAAAAGGCAATTGAACCTATTGCTCATTTCACAGCAAAACAGTGACTTGAAGCAAAAAAACTACATAGCAAAAGATATCAATATTTGATTTCTTTCTTTTTGAGAACCTTGTTGTGCAGTTCTTAATGTGGGCTTTGCTGAATAAGAAACAAAAAGGAAACAAAACAACAAACATGAGAGGAAATAGGTCAGGTCTTCCAGATACTTTGTTTGCAGTTAAAGAGGTTTGTCAATGACTCTCATGTGCTTAAAATGTTTATACAGTACAAATGATACGTGCTGTATGTGCATCCATACACTTGTATAAATGCATGTTTGTGCCCTTAGAGTAGTGTATTCCCAAGCTTTGAATATGTTGGGAAAGTGTGCATGGCCCCAGAGTTCTAGTTAACGTATTGGTCGTTGGCAATGAATGTGAATGTACTTATTAATATGAAATGCATACCAGCATGATTTTATAGGATTTCCAATTTCAATTTGGTCAAATTCGCAAATACAGGAATGCATAGCAAAGTAGTTGTGGTATATTGATATTACAATGAATTTCTCTCCCCTTCCTTCAAGAAGCTTAAATGATCAACTTCAACTCTATAACATCGTTCATGACTCTCTGGAGAGGGTGATCCAGTGAGCCAAAAAGATTCTGAGAGATTCAGCTGGAGATCAGCCCATGCCAGTTCTCCCAATTATATGCAAACTCTTTGGTTTGCAAAGAGTAAAGGAACAGAGCCCAAAAGGATCGTTTTATTTTTTAAAAAAATTATTATTAAAGGAACAGCTCCGTACTTTCCACTTATACATACACTCAAGGCAACTCATAATAAAGACAATCTTGTTTTATGCTTATGGCCGTTATTCACCCCTTCGAATGTTTTGGCCACAGTAGAGCCGCTTTTAATTCAACAACGTTCGAGGTCAGGAAAAGCCCGATTTGCTGAACTTCAATCTTAGATTCTAAGATCCTAAGAAGTCTTTTTCGGAGGTGGTTTTTTTTTTTTTAGGTCTGGGGAATCAGCAGGGCTGGTGGGAAACTCTCATCTGCACTTCGCTTCGGCTCTTTTGGCTCGGCGTTTCGCGCACCTATTTACTCCGTTCTACCTATCTGCTCTTTCTCCCCCCTCAGCCGCTTCGTTACCGCCGTCTCCCGCTAAGAACCCCGATTCCCCTTTCCTCCCGACACGATTCATTTCCTCTCTCTCAACATCCCGCGCCACTTTGTCCGCTCCCCTCGAAGCATCCTTTCCTTTCCCCCCCCACCCCCCTCAACCCATTCTGTCCCGAGCTCGGCTCCGCTCCCCAGCAAGCCCCACCCCGTCATCTGTGGCCGCCTCCACCCGGCCTCGCACTTTCTGCTCTTCGCCCACTCGGCCTCCCGCAGCCGTCGATTAACACCTCCAGCGCCCTTCCCGCCTTTTTTTTTTTTTTTGCTTTGCTTTGCTCGCTTCCCTTCCTCTTTCTCCTTCCACTTTTGCTCGCTCCTCACACCCGACTCGGCACCTTCCCGGGGCAAAGCCGCTGGCCGAATTCCTCAGTTGGCTGAGCCGCCCAGGCAGGAGGGCTCGCTGGCAGCGACAGCAAAGGGGAGGAAAAGGAAAGGGAAGCGGGGGCGAGCCGTTCTTCCCCCCACCCCACTCCTCCTCCTCCCACAGCCCGTCCGCTCTGCTTGGGGGCGGGCGGACGGACTGAGCGGCGTTTACGCCGGGCGAAAACCGTCCGCTCCTTCCAGCAACAGCTGGCCGGCGAATAAAGATGAGTCCGTCTCGCCCCGCCGCCTTCCCTCCCCGACGGGCCTTCGCCTCGCCGCCGCGAATGGAGAGGCTGAGCGCCCTCTGCCTCTGCCTTTGGATCGGCGTCGTCTCGGAAGCAGGTGAGGCAGCGCAGGCGCGCCATCGACGGAGCGCACGCTTGCGCCGGCAAGTGGCGGGAAGGGACGGAGACCGGGTGGGAGGCTGAAGTCGGATAGAAGGACCGGTGGTGGTGGGGAGTGGCGGGGGGGGAGAGACGGACCACTGTCTTCCAGTCAGCCCTATCCGAATCCGACAGGGCTTCCCCGACAGTCCTCCTTTAGCCTTCTCAGGGCGCCCAAGGCTGCCGCTTTTCCTGCCTTTTCTCTCCCGCCTCTCGTCCTTTGCAGCATTTGCACCCAGCGCCCCGCGTCGCTGGTCTCTCTCTCTCTCTCTCTCCTCTACCTGCTGTCATTTTACACGGGATATCCCCATGATGTGTTCGGCCGCTCATTATGGATCCTGACACCCACTTCGTCGCCTTTGCTGCCTTCCATGCTCCGTTCCTCATGGACTTTCCCTTTTTGTTGCTTTCCACCGTTCTGGGCGCAGCATCTGCCTGCTAATTTAGCTTCTTCCAGCGCGCGTATCTTTTTTTTCCCCCCCCGACGAAGTTATGGAACAGCTATGCTTCATTCCACCGGCAGAGGGCACTCTCAGGTGTTAAGTCCTTCCCCCTCTCACTTGCCGCCCCCCCCCATTCCTTAGAAAAGGTGATTTTTGAAAAAACCAAAAAACCCTCCTTTTGCTAGAAGGATTATTTGCTTTGTCAATGTATGATAAGAAGGACAGGTGCTGGGTTCTTTAGGAAATCTCTTCTGCTGAGAACCTGTTCTAAGTTATCTTGTCTCTGGGCTTATGTGTATGTGTACAGGTAGTCCTCAACTTTACAACAGTTCATTTAGCAACCGTTCAACGTTACAACGGCACCGGAAAAAATGACTCATGACCATTTTTTCACACTTATGACCTTTGCAGCATCCCCATGGTCACGTGGTTTACATTTGGAATGATTGGCAACTGACTCACATTTATGACGGTTGCAGTGCCCCATAGTCACGTGATCCCCTTTTGCGACCTTCTGGCAAGCAAAGTTAATGGGGAAACCAGATTCACTTAACAAACGTGTTACTAATTTAAGAACTGCAGTGATTCACTTAACGACCTTTCTTGTAGGAAGAAAGGTCGTAAAACGGAGCAAACTCACTTAACAAATGTCTCATGTAACAACATAAATTTTGGGGTCAATTGTGGTCGTAGGTTGAGGACTACCTGTAATGTGTTTTTTAAGTACAGCCTGGTGCTTATGATTGCTGCTGCTCTAATTTAATTCAGTGGGCTTTCCAAAGAATTTGTTCGGGATTTAAAAGGTTTTGCAGGGAAGGGATCCATTCGTATTTCCTTTCTCAAGGGACTAGATGAAGTTTTGCTCTTATTTATTATGTATATGTCACATGTCATGGATTCTAGGCTGTTTCCAATAAAATAAAAACACAAATTACCATAAAACATGAAATATTAAATCTTATTTGGCAGCCCCTAACATAAAAGATAAGATCAGCTGCTGTAAGATCAGCTGCTCCCACATTTTTCATACTTAGTTGTAGAAGCCTCTGATACAACTTGGCTCTCCAAAGTTTGTTTATTTATTTAGAACATTATTTAGAAAAAAATAGGAAAGTTTTTTCCCGCATGCCATCACTCCGCTAAAACAACTAATTCCCACAACACTGTCAAACTATTTACTAAGACTGTATTACTATTATTCTTCTCATCCTTCCTATTACCTATCTCCTTTCTACTTATGACTATAACCTTGTTGCTTTTATCTTTACGATTTATATTGTGTTACTTAGTTTCCTAGTATGATTTTGATTGCTTATTTAGTATCCTATGACTATCACTAAGTGTTATATCTTATGATTCATGATGAATGCATTTATGATGACTATGATCATGATTTATCACTTATATCTTTTATGTACTCCGAGAGCTTATGTACCGAAGACAGATTCCTTGTGCGTCCAATCACACTTGGCCAATAAAGAATTCTATTCTATTCTATTCTATTCTATTCTATTCTATTCTATTCTATTCTATTCCATTCCATTCCATTCCATTCCATTCCATTCCATTCCATTCCATTCCATTCCATTCCATTCTATTCTATTCCATTCCATTCCATTCCATTCCATTCCATTCCATTCCATTCCATTCCATTCCATTCCATTCCTATTCCTATTCCTATTCCTATTCTATTCTATTCTATTCTATTCTATTCTATTCTATTCTATTCTATTCTATTCTATTCTATTCTATTCTATTCTATTCTATTCTATTCCTATTCCTATTCCTATTCCTATTCCTATTCTTTCTATGGCCGCTCACACACTCTCATTAACTGGGAGGCTTACAAAAAATAAAAACCCAACATACAACAATAACAAAAAATAATCATCCATCACCACCTCATGACAGCAATTAGTCAAACAAGCCACTTGATTGGCTCCATCCTATTCTGGGTTCTCTAGGCCTGTTGATAAAATCAGGTCTTCAGTGCCTTGCGAAAGAGTGTCAAAGTGTGGGCTGGTCTATGTAGGGATGATGTTCCAAAGGAAGGGAGCCACCATGGAGAAGGCCCTTCTTCTGGGTCCCACCAGATGTACCTCCTTAGGGGATGGGACTCCAAACATTCCCAAGTTCAATGATTGGTAATATAACTGGGCTTTAGTAATCAGTGATAGGCTGTAGAATTCTCTAAATTAGAAAAATGTTGTGGAAAATAAATTTTCAGTCCAGTTTCCTGAAGGGTTCACTTTTATATCTATAGTTTCTGACTAATTTTAAAACTGGACAAAAGTAGGTGGGCATTGGGTAGAAATAGCTGTTTCAGATGCATGTTGGTACAATTTATGCCTATCTTATTTCTGGTGATTTTTTTAGCATTTATCAATAAAGCAAAATGGTATTTGCGTCTGAATAAACATACGCTGGATCGAGCCCTGTAAAGTGCCAGACAAACCTGAAAGTGAATAGATTGTCTGCGCGGAATAAACAATAAAATAAATCTGTAGGCTGCATTTGCTGACATGGGGAAAATGCTTTTGTAGGAGACTGATACATGATTTGCTGGAGTTCAGCTGAGAGGCCATAAAGAGCTAGAGAAACCACAGAAAAATCTTACTGCAGGAAGCTTTATATGTGGTAAGATCAATTTTTGCAGTGTAAGATCATTTTTGATAGCCTCAGCTCTAGAAGCATCATGATTGTAGCCTATTATTTATTGCTATTGTATCAAAAAAAAGTGATATAAAACAGGATCCTTAAATGAGCAATAGTTGAAACGTCTGTGGAATGCAGCACAATGATACTATATTATGATCACTGCCATATGGGAATTTAATCCAGGGTGTATTATCTGAAGATGCTGCTGCCTTTTTTATACTAGCTTAATGCATATTCCATGGATGTTATACAGTACACTGGGTTGGAGTGATTAATCTACAATATTAAAATACATTCTAATTAATGTTACAACAAAGACTGACAACATTTCTTAGAGATTGGCAGGTGATATACAACAAGAATGTATATCATGCGCTCTTGAGTGCAGAGTACGTGCTGTCATATTCAAATAAAATAATTTACTAATGAGGCATTGAGGTATTGGAGTTAGAAAAGGAGTGCAAGCTGTGAGACCTTGTCATTCAAAGGGAGCAGGCCAAAAGAATTTTTTTTTTTTTGGTCTATTATTGAATTTTTTCAAGTTTGGAGAGGTTTTAAGGGGCAAAGTAGGACTTTTTGCAGATGTTTAAGGCTCCCATTTCATCCATTAACCTTTTTAAAAACCATTCCCCAAAGGATCCAAGCCCTAATGACTTTTGACATGCTATTTTCAACAGGACACAACCTGATGTTGTCCTTGAGCTGATAGATGTTATGCACCCAGAGTTAAATCGTTAAAAAAAAGAAGAAGCTTTGGCTACTTACATAGGACATAGTTTTAAATGAAACTATCATGTATTTAATAATGGACTTAACTGTATATCATGTTTACATACCATGATAGTTGGGTTCTCATAACACCCTAAGCCAAAAGCAACTAAATGACCTTAAGGTTTAATAGAATGTATAAACCAAGCCGCTCTCCGTACAGTCTATTTCAAAAGTAATGAAAGAAATATGTTTTTTTCTGTCATGGTGCCTCTCTCGTGGAACAGGCTCTCCCAGAGATATGGAGGACCTCAACCTTGTTGGCCTTCAAAAAAGCAGGGAAGATCTAGTGTGGTTGGTTGATGGATGCAAATTTTATTGTGGGTAGCCTCAATGTTGTTTTTATTTGTTTCAATTATTTTTTAAAAAAAAATATTGTTTTACTCTTGTTTTACACCCAAAATTCCTTCTAGTAAATGGGTGTTCATAAAAAGTTGGAGAATGAATAAATGAATAAATAAAATTTAGATAAATATCTAAGATCACTTAAATCAGGCTTCAGCCTTAGTGCATTAAAACAGCTTTGTTATCTATTATTTCTGTTGGAACAGGGACTGAGGGAATGCTATCTTTCCCTTGGTTACTTGATAGCATTGAGCAGAATTTCTTAGAAGAACGTTTTTGTGGGAATTGGGGGATTTTGTTGAAATAATTAGGTTTTTACCTTCAGGTTTGCTGCCAAAGATTTCTGCATTCCCCCATGGTTTCTTGGTTATGGATTCTTCTTGGTCTTTGCTTGTTAATGCCCATACAAAACTTCTTGAAAATATTATCTAGTTATTTGAACATAGTGTCATGCTGATCATATCCCATATGATCTATCTTTGCATTCCATAATGCAAAATAGATGATTTACAGGTACCCAGCTGAAACTGGGAGCAATGATCAATTTGATGAGAGTACATGCAGTGCAGCTGATTCTTGATGAGATGCAATGGATAGCCTTTTTAATGAGACTGTATGCAGTGCAAGAATCTTCCTTGAATTAATAAAAATGGTTGTAAGGATAAGGTATGATTATAGTCAACTTTAGCTGGTTCAGTATGTACTTTCCTGCATTAGCCTAGCTTTGCACAAAAAAAAGTCAATGTCCTAATCCAAGTCCTGTCTATGGTAAATGCTGTGTTGATTAAAAAAGTATTTCACCGATGGAATTCTCTTTAAAAATATGGGTTTTTTAAAAATCACTGCATCATATTTTACACAATTTAAAAGTCATTTTCCCTGGTCATTTGTAATACAGTTCTGGAACTTGAACTGAGATTTGTTTTAGCTGTCAATTTGTGGCCTATGCCCATCTTTCAGTTGTTTTTATGGATGGCTTAAATTCTAGTACTGGCTGTGATGTTATTGGTCTAGGCAGTGCAAGAAGAATGATATAGATGGTGATAAAATGTGATAAAATTGTGATAAAAACCTTTTCTAGACACTATATGTTTGTGATAAAAACTTTTTCTAAACACTATATGTTTGTTGAAAAGCTGCAGTTGAAAATTCAAACTTAAATCCTTCCATATGATAGGATGTGAATCAAATGTAATTTCAGGCAAATCTGCATAGAATCGAACTATCTGTACAATACAATTGTTGACAAGTTATTGTTAAAAATGTTGGCATCAGACTCATTTGTTATCTTACTATATTCAGCCTTCACTGCAATTTATAGCATTCACAGGTTTTATTTCTGAAGATTCCATTCCAGTTGTCACAAATATTTTAAAGCAACAAAATTATGAGCAAGAGTTTCACAATATAGTCTAATGCACATGTGCTTGGAAATAAATTAGACTTTTTTGGTGGGATACAGTCCAAAAGACACAGGAGTAAATGAAAGGAATCACTCACATGTGTTATTGAGTGTACAATCGTTGACTGTGAAGTCAAGAAGGCTTGTCAAATGTATTCAATCGATTATGCTTATTTCTACAGTAATGGATTCTTAAATATTCCAATGCTGAGCCAACCAAACCAGTTAGCAAAAATTGACATTTCACTGCCATACCACACCCTTCCGCAGCACCCTCACTTCCTTTCAACAAAGGTTGTAAATACCTATAACTAATCATAATGAAGGGACGTGGTGGCTCAGTGGCTAAAACACTGAGCTTGTCAATCAGAAGATCAGCAGTTCAGTGGTTCGAATCCCTAGCTCCACATGACGGAGTGAGCTCCCGTTACTTGTCCCAGCTTCTGCCAACCTAGCAGTTCAGAAGCATGTAAAAATGCAAGTAGAAAAATAGGGACCCCTTTGGTGGGAAGGTAACAGCCTTCGGAGTTTAGTCATGCCGGCTGCATGACCACGGAGACATCTTCAGACAGCGCTGGCTCTTTGGCTTAGAAACTGAGATGAGCACCGCCCCTAGAGCTGGAAACAACTAGCATGCATGTGCAGGGATACATTTACCTTTAAGCATAATGAATCTGTGGTGGCATCATTTCTGGTTAATGACAATAAGTTACATGCTATTGTTAGTTAGGTTAGCTTCTGTGAAACGCAAACTGCATTGAAGTGTTTCGGTGTTTATTTTTGCCTGATCCGTACATTACTTTGAAGAGTGATGAAGATTGGTTTTTATTCCAAAACTCTGGCTGTAAAATGAGGGACTAGAGGTACATATCTGGAGCCAAGTAACTTCTTAGACTGCAGGCCAAATATAATTTGGGTGGAGTAAACAGACTCAGATCAGAGAGATACAAATTAACTTCTATTTCTCCAGGGATCTCACTTGGGGGGAGGAGAGGGGACTGGTGGGACTAGCTTGGTTGGTTCTTGTTGATGTCTGTGAACTCCACAGAATTGTTGGGATGAAATAACTGAATTCCTCATATTAGTCACCTTGGGTTCTGTGGGAAAAAAGGAGGGAGAAGGAGAGAAAGTGAGAGGGAGGGAGAGATTAAAGTTGTAGCCATGGTGGTTAGAATGAAGTACTGCAGACTACTTCTGCTGACTGCCAGCTACCATTTGATTCTCACTGGTTCAAGGTTGACTCAGCCTTCCATCCTTCCGAGGTGGATAAAATGAGGACCCAAATTGTTGGGGGCAACATACTGATTCTGTAAACCACTTAGAGAGGGCTGGAAAGCACTGTGAAGCGGGATATAAGTCTAGTGCTATTGCTATTATCCTGGATTAGGAAGGCTTAGTTTCCAATCTGTTTTCAATCTGTGAAGTTTGTTGGGTAGCCTTGTTCAGTTACCTGCCAAAGCATTCTAATTTGCCTCATTTTATTATGAGATTAAACTGTATATTGGAAAAGAATCCAAGCAGCATACCTCACCATGGAGAAGTGTAAAAAATATTAATTGGTACATATTCTATAAAAAAATACTGAGTCTTGTAATTTTAAAAGATTCCTTGTTCATTTTTCCCAACAATCCGCTTAGGCAAAATCTATTCTAAAATGGCTCTTTAATTTGAACAATCTGGCAAAGTCTATTGATATCTGATAATGCGATCTGCAGTCATCACTTGAATTCATTTTCCTAGTAACCAATCTAGCAATAGCAATAGCACTTAGACTTATATACCGCTTTACAGTGCTTTACAGCCCTCTCTAAACAGTTTACAGAGTCAGCATATTGCCCCCAACAGTTTGGGTCCTCATTTTACCCACCTCGGAAGGATGGAAGGCTGAGTCAACCTTGAGCCTGGTGAGATTTGAACAGCCAAATTGCAGTCAGCCGGCAGTCAGCAGAAGTAGACTGCAGTACTGCGCTCTTAACCACTGTGACAACCTGGCTCATGATTAAAGGTACACTCATTTTTCTGGTAAACCCTTGATTGACATGCTCAATTCTAGGATCAGATCTCCATTTATAATGAGAAAACTTCTAAAAGTATCCCTTGGCAATAGGCCAAGTAAAATCCAAATCCACCACTTCTAAGAATGTAGTTGAGGGAGGCAGACAAATCCTTGCAGCAGACATACTGGATCATACTGATACGATGCAGAGGCATATGGAATGTATAGCTGCCTCCCTCTTCCTTGATAGATCCCCACGTGCTGTGGCACCTGCTTCAGTAAGGATACTTAACTTAATGTGCTCTATAGAAGTTCTTCCTGGCTGTAGCCTGTGACTTGGTGCTAGGCATTCCAATGGAGTGCGATACAGTCCTAGTTTCTCCTTTGTGGCATTGAAGAACTTCTGCAGCTGCTCAGTTAGTAAAATTAATCCCAGAATTTTTATGATCTGTGGATGTCTTAGAACTTTGTTTCTTATATCGTGCCAATAAGGAAGACATTGAAGTTAGTCCTGTGATTATATTTTCCAGACGGTCAAAATTGCATTGCTGCTGAAAGAGTGTGATTTACTTTCTTAAGTGCTTCATCATTTAATTCAAGATAGCCATTCACTTCCATTATTAACTCTGGCTCCACCTCGGATAAAAATGGTCTTTGGCTGATGATCTGATAAAACAATGGGCTGCTGGATGAACCAGTTGTGGAGCAATTCAGTATTCTCATATATAAGGTTATGTATAATATATGTAGCTTCAAACTGAAACTATCACCTCCCAAGAGAAATTCTGAAAGTTGAAGTCCATATCTTAGAGTTGCCAAGTTTGAAATATATGCTGTAGCTCAACAATAATGTATTCTTTGCAGCACAACAACCCATACAACAACTCAACAACAAGGACTGGGAGTACTCTGGTTTGAAACTCTGGAAACTGAGTCCCATTAAGTGGTTTGGTGCATGCCATTGTCCTACTCTAGGAATTATTCCGGTAATAGCTTTTCTGTGTTTTATTGTAATGTAAACTAGCAATTGTGGTTTATTTAACAGAAAATGGTTGAGATAGCCAACCAGGTTCCTCATCTCACCTGATTTCTCACAGTAAAAATAATTAATGGGTGTGTGAAATTCTGCAAATGTCCCAGCATCTTTATGTTAACAAATATCTCAGAATTCAAATCTGTACTCCAAAAGCTTTATTTAAAAAAATTGGGCATTTGCAGTCCACTGTTCATGGAATAAGCATATGTAAGATGCTGAGAGTCGTGACTGGAGTGACACAGAAGCCTAGGTAATGTATTATGATATACTGATAAATATAATGATTATTTGGCATCAATATTCTTTCCAACTTTCACTGCAGAGAATATCACCAAGGAAACAATTGCCGACGTGATTCCGATCTTTGTAGATATGGGCACCTCCTGACATCTGAATATCTTTTCCAAAGCCTTCATTGCTACTCTATCAAGTGCTTGTCCATGGTATATTTCTTCACCACTGGTTCCCTTACTGTTGACAGTTGATACTAAAAGACAGCTGTTATATATTGCTTACTGTAGGCTACTTCTGCTGATAGCCGGCTGCCAGCAATTCGGCAGTTCAAATCACACCAGGCTCAAGGTTGACTCAGCCCTCCACCCTTCCGAGGTGGGTAAAGTGAGGAGCCAGATTGTTGGGGGCAATATGCTTACTTTGTAAACCAATTAGAGAGGGCTATAAAGCACTATGAAGCGATATATAAGTCCAAGTGCTATTGCTATTATTAAACCAAGCAAGGATAGTACAGTTATTTTCCAGGATGTATGATAGAGGGGTAGCAGGTAAAACAGTGTAAAGCAATGCTTCATAACGATTTATATTTCCCATTCTTGCCAGTTAATGACTACCAGCAGCCATTTTGTAACATGATTCCAAATGTTCCTACCAATCTTAAAGGGGCCTTTTTAGCTGCCCTCTCCCCTTGTCTGCTGACTGACTTGTTCCAATATTACAAGGTTTTAGGGAAACAGTCAGAACTTGACCATCTCAGCAGGCATTTGGGAGAGAAATGAAGTGAGAGAGATTCCTCTTATATGGTTTTTAGGCTGCTGAATGTGGAATATTTCTATGTAATGTTTATTGGACTTTTTTTAACTGTTTAGTCATGGGTAAGATTGTAAGCTGCTTGAAATTCTTGACTGCAGTATAAGGGAGTGTGCCAAGGGAGGTGCACTACTGTAGATTTCATAGAATGAAGCTTCATACCTACAGGTTCTTTTCTTTAATAGGTATCCTCCGAAGAGTTAAATAAAGAAGCCTAGCTGTGATGCCAGGCATGATGTCTGAGCCTTTGGTGATGGAGGTCAGCAGTGGTTCATGGGAAAGGAAAAATTGGCAGCTGGGCCGGATATCCTGCATTTCCCCTCTTCCTGCAGCCGCTTGAACTACGTTCCTTATTTAGCTTTCCTGATAGGCAGGAGAAATCTAGTGGCGGAAACTGTCCTAGCCTGATAACAGCCCTTTCTGATGGGTGCTGTAAGGTATTATGGCAGGCAAAGGGTTAGTTTTCATTATAGTAGGATAGGACAGGAGAGCCACATGACTGGCTCTATCTTCGCCCTGTTTTCTCATTTAGGCAGAGCTCAAATAAATAGCATTTTTCATTGGAGAAGACACATATATTCAAGGGCTTTGGCTTGCTCGCTCACATGCATGTGACTCACTTTGCCTTCTTATTGGAAAGCCATCAAGGCTGTCAGCTGATGACGTTCTCCAGGGAAGCTCTGATGTAGGTGGCTGAGTCAGCTGATGCAGGGAGGGGCTCATAGGGGAGAGAAGAGGAGAGTCCTGAAATATAGCTTCTTGGCAGGTGTCCAGATCTGGCAAAGTTTTCCACTGACTTAAATTAGTAAACTAGCAGTTAACAATGGCATGGTTTCTTGTGACGGAAGGTTTTTTGGCTGGAGGTCAGGCAGAATTATGTATCCAAGCAGCATTTTTTAAAAAAATTGTAACATGTTCAGCATGAATCTGTTTACAAAGATCCACACTGATTTACAAATGCATATGAGAAGAAACAAAAATATTTTAAATAAGTTATCCACTGTGCGTATGTTAATTTGGAGTTTACTTATGGAGCAGCATGCTTCACAGATTCTACAGACAGGTCAGGCAATGTGACTTTAATCACATAATATGTTTTATAATATGTCAACCAAATAAATGCATGTTTGGTTGCTAAGCTTGGTTAATGGTAAAATTGGCTAGTTTTTTTTTATCTTCAGTATGTGTGGTGATCCGAACCTGTTCGCTACGCTGTTCCAGTATACTGTATTGTGAAAACCCAGAAAATGGCTTAATCTAGTAACATATTGTGCTAACACCACCCATTTGTGCACTTAGGGTATCTTAAGTTTATCGAGGATATCCATTCTGAATGGGAAATCTGGTCATTGCAGCCCAATACTTCTGGAGGGCTTCAAAATGAGAAAATCTGAAGTTAAGGGTGGCATGTCATGAGTGGTTTGACATGGTGACTAATAAGTAAAAACCAGAGTTCTAAAGAAAGAGTTAAATAAATAGAAACAAATGTAAAGAAAAACCAAATACATAACACAGTTATTCCCCACTATTGAACTAAAACAATATGAACCCCAAAATTCATGGCACAACTAAATGAGTCATACAAATATTTTCAGCCAGCAGAATTGCAAGATGCCAAGGCCCAGGATGTTGTTTTTCCATTGTGGTCTCGAGGTCTCTTGAAAGCGATCTTTAGAAGGCAAGGTTGGTTTTAGAAATTTATTAAAAGTAATAGTTCTGAAGGGCCACGGGAATTAACTGTGGTGACATCTACAGTGGTTGAATTGATACTTCCCTTTGCTATGGGTGTTTTTGTATGATATTGTAAACCTTCAGGAGCCACTGAGATGTTGCAGTGTAAAGCAGCATAAATTTCTGCCTGTCAAATTCTTAGCCAGAGAACTACTAGATATTAGCATCATATTTTGGCTTCAGTGCTGGGGCAGGGGAGCTTTCAAATGGGATACTGTCTGGGTAAGAGTGCCATTTTTTTTTAATCATCCTCCCATTTCCTTCATAACGCTCTCAACCATTATTAATAGGTTGCTTTTGCTGGTGTTTTAATGTCAAATTGGTCCCAAAGTGGCTGAAGCATGAATCCAGGGAGAAATTCTGTGGAAAGATAAGCATTTTTGGTCTACTGATTTGTTGCTATAAATGCTCGTTGCTTATGTCACTGGCAGATTTTGCTGAGTTACCCTGTATTTACATCCTGATTGTTTAATAATGTGCCAGACTTTTTTGGGGGAAGAGGGTTTGCTGCAAATAACCTCCAAAAGGAAGTGTGAAGATAAATGTTTGTTAAGTCAGACCATGCACCTTGAAAGATACTCCTGCCTGTTCAGTGCCCTTTCTCTATTTCAGCCCTATGTCTAATCTGTTTTCCTTGCTCATAGTTGAAAGCTTTCCGCATTTCCACTGTAGCATTTAGCATCTGCAGGAAGGAATAAAGACAATCTAGCAGATGGTGGCTGTACTACTAGAATAGCTGATAGTCGTGGTCTCCGGAGATGTAGACATAAAGAAAAAGAGCAGGGTCCTATAAAGTGTGCCTCAGAAAGAAGGAAGGAAGTTTTATTCCTGGGCTAAATACTAAATTCATTTTTCTGTATTCAATGACTTCCTAGGGAATATTGTCTGATTAAAACTGGGAATAAAAATTCCAAGAATTACTTCAAAGATCTACTCAATAATTGCTTGGCTTGTGCAAAAACTTTTGGCACATCAGAAATTTTATAGAAATTACACTTTTCTTTGCTTAAGGGGAAAATCAAGAGGAACCTGGATAATCCAAAAGATACAGAATAGCTTTCTCCACCCTGGTATCCTCCAGATGTGTTTTTTGACTTGGTACTCTCTGGAGGGTAGAAGGTTTGGGAAAACTATTGCAAAACAAAGATATGTGGACTGCCAAGCTCTGTGTGATTTATGGGATATGCAAGGCCCCCTGTTCTCAGTGCTTTCACTGAACATCCATGGGGAAAGCAATGGAAGACAAATGATGACAAGTGTGCTGGTGTCATTGTACAATTGCCAAGCCTTATATACTAGAAGCACACCTTGTGGAACAATGTAATTTCTGCATCTGTGGTCTGTTACAGCTGTCTCACAATTTGCAGTGCTACCTGGGTCTACTGAGAAGTAAGCTTCATTGAGTTCATAGGGCTTATTTCCAGCCAGATAAGCAGATGCTGTAGCAGCCATAACTTCTCATTTACATCAAACCAACACCACAGATTTACAGTATATATTTGGTTCGTTATATATTTCTCATCTGCTTTTTATGCCATCCAGGCCTATGCTTGCTAGTTATTCTTCCTACAGTACAATAAATGTATAACAAAGTTCCATATATATAATCAATTGTTTGTGAATGTGTATTATGCAGCTCTTATCTTGAGATGAGATTTTTCAACTTGTGAGCTTCAAGTTGAGTTATACTTAGTTAATTCGTGAATGGGGGAATTTCCATCAAATGCCAGGATTGTTGGCTAGCTGGGAGACTGAAAAAAACATTCTTAAAAGAAGGCAATGGTGATCCCCTTCCATAGTGTCATTATAAAAAAAATGGAGGATATGTTCATGTAGTTGTTAGGAGTCAACTTGAATCAAGTGAGTCTTTACTTTGTACTCGGAAATAAATATTTATTGATTTTATTAGTTCAATTTATATGCCGCCTTTCTCCGGAGACTCAAATATAGATGAAGAAAGCATTACCAAAAGGAGCGAGAACAGAAATGTTATTTGAAACAGAAAATAGAATGTGAATTTTGTCCAACCTATCTGGAAGAGAGGGATTTTATTTTATTTATTTATTCGCTTGTTACGTTAAGGAATCGCTGATCCGAGGGTGCCTACAAGGGGGAATTAAAATAATCATAATCACAACTGTGGCCATCATTTTGACTTTTTGGACCACTCTCCATGGACCCTTCTGGGCTGGCTTACAGTCACCTGTTCAGAGTGATGAGTTGAAGATAGCGACCCAACTCTAAAACTCTTGCAAAATCTACTTCTGTTTAATTATTTTTCAGTCATTTTATTCTAGTTGACCCAAGATGTAGTAAACTTCATTCAGAGGAGAAAATAGTTCTATTTCTTTGTGCCATTCTGAAAATTTGGAAATTGTTACCTTCTCCAACTGCATTTTTTCTTCCTGCTATTTTGCCTGTTTTCACCTTCTCATAATCTCCATCTCATAGATATGGGAACAGCCTCATTACATGCTCTTTTTTTTTTTTTTAATGTATGGGTTCATATTTTACTCTAAGTCAAAATGTGATTTGGGTTTGTGAATCCAAGGACTTTAGTTTATAAACAGTATGCTTTGATTTAGCATGCTGATGAATTCAATTAATGTGGCTCATTCAATAAATCAGATTTTATTTCTTGCCCTTACCTCATTGTAAATAAAATCTATACAACATCCCAGGGGGATATTTTTTTGAGTTAGATGTTGCAATATGTAGAGCTATATGCTTAGAAAAAGTTATTTAGAAACTTTCAAATAAGGAAACATGCAGGTTTTTCTTGTTATAATATGCTGTCTTATTCATCAAAATTCACTACAGTATAGAAATTTCTGGACACATTCACATTTATGCATTGTACCTTTGCCACGATGTAAACATATATACAAAACTAGTTCATGTGATTTTTGAATTGTGTCAAGCTTACTCAACTATTAAATGCTAGATCTTTAATAGTAACTGCTATCCAAAAATGGAAACAATTAGTATATATAAACATTTTCTTGCTATTGTGCTGTTTTTTTGTTTAGTATTGCTAGAGTTTGAATGATCTTTTTAATAGTTTTGGAAAGGAAAATAACGGTCTGTTGATTTGTCCTTTTTAAAAGAAATGGTTAGAAGATTGATGATTTTCTGGGAACAATTAGACAAATGTTTATTGGTATTTCTTTTTAGCGTACAGATGATTAGTAAGACTACAAAGGTAATCACATGTAGCATGTTGGCTAACTTATTTTTAAGCACAGTGGGGGAGGTTTGTTACGGGTTTGTTATGGCTCACAATTTTTTTGTGAGCTATTTGATATCCAAGATACCGTATCTATCAGGTCATCTTCTATCCTTTTTGTCTCTACTATTTTATCCATGAGGAAAAAGCTATGAAGGAGACCTTCAGCCTGGAGGCTGAAGGAGAGAAGTATAGAAGGATACAGTACAGGTAGTCTTTGACTTATGACCATAGTTGAGCCTGAAATTTATGTTGCTAAGTGAGAAATTTGTTAAGTGAGTTTTGCCTCATTTTATGACTATTCGTGCCACATTTGTTAAGTGAATCCCTGCAGTTGTTAAACTAGTAACATGGTTGTTAAGTGACTCTGGCTTCCCCATTGACTTTGCTTGTCAGAAGGTTGCAGAATGTGATCACCTGATACCAGGACGCTTCACCCGTCAAAAATATGAGTCAGTTGTCAAACATCTGAATTTTGATCACTTGACCATGGGGAAGTTGCAACGGTCATAAGTGTGAAAAATGGTCATAAGTTACTTTTTTCAGTGCCGTTGTAACTTTGAACAGTCACTAAGTGAACTGTTGTAAGTCAAGGACTACCTGTAATAATTTCAGAACTATTAAATGAATGATTCTGTTTCTGTCTCAGTTATGTTTTCTTACAAATAATTCCCTCAACAGTGTCAAATTAGTCATTAAGTCTGCATTACTATTAATCTTCTCATCACCCATCTCCTCCCACTTATGATTTTATGACTGTAACCTTGTTGCTGGTATCCTTAAGATTTATACTGACTGTTTCCCTATGACTATCATTAAGTGTTGTACCTTATGATTCTTGACGATGTATCTTTTCTTTTATGTACTCGGAGAGCATATGCACCGAAGACAAATTCCTTGTGTGTCCAATCACACTTGGCCAATAAAGAATTCTATTCTATTCTATTCTATTCTATTCTATTCTATTCTAGTCTAGTCTAGTCTAGTCTAGTCTAGTCTAGTCTAGTCTAGTCTAGTCTAGTCTAGTCTAGTCTAGTCTAGTGATATCTGATTATTCTTCCAAATATATTTACCAGTATTTATTTAAAAGACTTGTACAACTGCCCATCTTAAACATAATTTAAAACAATAAAATCAATAATTATAAAATCATAAACCACAAAGTCAAAAAATCATAACCTCAATCATACCCTTGGGATGTCCCACTAACAAGTCCCAATATCCTCATTCTAACCTCGTGTCTGGGAAAAAAGCCAGGTCTTGATGGCCTTCCAAAAGGCTAAAAGGATAGGAGGCTGCAGCCACAGAAAAGGCATGCTTCTGAGGTTCCACTAGATGGCAAAATATTAGGGAAAGGATCTGGAGTGTGCCAACGCTAATCTAATCTGGTAGGACATGTGGATATTCTCAGTCCCACAAATGATCCAGTCCTGTGCAATGTAGGGCTTTAAAGGTGATAACCAGCACCCAGAAGGAAACTGGAAGCCAGTGTAATTTGTGCCACACCCAGATATATTTTGGGCAAACCTACCCTGTTTCCCTGAAAATAAGACATCCCTTGATAATAAGCCCAATTGGGCTTTTGAGCACATGCACTAAAATAAGCCCTCCCCAAAAATATTTAAACCGTGTGCAGCCGGTCCCCGCCATTTCCTCTGGTTAGGGTTAGGGAGACAGAGCTGGAAATCAGGTAAGACAGCAAGAGGAGCCCCATCTTGCTCAACACACCCCAAAATAATAAGACCTCCCTGAAAATAAGGCCAAGAGCTTATTTTGGGGTTAAAAAAATGTAAGTCAGGGTCTTATTTTTGGGGAAACACAGTAGGAACACCAACACTGCATGTTTTGCTGTCTTCTGGACCAGCTTTAGCTTCCAACTGCTCTTCAAGGGCAAGCCTGTGTAAAGCACATTGCAGTAATCCAAATGGGAAGTGAGTAAGGCATGAGCGGCTGTGACAAGGCCTCTCACTCCAGGAAAGAGTGTCATTGTTGCACAAAACAATTTTTTTGTCGAGCACGCAATTAGTTTACTAGGCTAAAAAAAAAAAAAAAAAAAAAAAAAAAGCCAAAGCATGTATATTTGGAAAACCTAGTCCATTTCAAAGAAGAAAATGGTTTTGGCCACCTATCCCTAAAGAATCACAGAGCTGAGAAAGGGGGGAAGTTTTTAGAGGTAATCCTTCATTAACTACCATAATTGAGCTTGGAATTATGTTTGTTAAGTCATTACAGTTGTAAGTCAAGATGCTCACATGGCCAGAAGTCATTTTCGAGCCAGATATGTTTGTGGCAGTTATTTAGCGAATGCTGCTGTGAGTAACCAAATCCAATTGTTTGAATGGGTGATTTTTTTGCCAAAACTGACCCAAAAAAATCATAAATCATGGTAATGTTATTGTGGAGTGCTGAAACCATGGTAAAATTGACCTGCTCAACATGCGGTCATGTAGGGTGGGTGGCACAACCATTTATGGCAGCCAAGGGTGCTTAACTGGGCAAAAAACACTCATTTCATCACCAGGATAACTTCAAACAGTTGTTTTATGACCAGTTGTTAAACTAGGACCACCTGTATCTTTGAGGGATAATGTGCAACTCCTGATGGGAAGAAACCCAACTCCAGAAGTTGTGGGTGCTCCAACACTGGAGGTTTTTAAGAAGGGATTGGACAACCAGTTGTCTGAAATGGTAACAGTAACAGAGTTGGAAGGGACCTTGGAGATCATCTAGTCCAACCCCCAGCTCACACAGGAGACCTGTACTAGGGATTCAAACCGCTGAACTGCTGACCTTTCTAATTGACAAGCTCAGTGTCTTAGCCACTGAGCCATCTAGTATAGGTAGGGACTCCTGCTTGAGCTGGGGGTTGGACTTGAAGACCTCCAAGGTCCCTTCCAACTCTTGTTATTCTATTCTGTTCTGTTAAACAAAGACTTTATTGGCTTTGTCTAGTCTGAACCAAACTGGACGTAGATCCCAATAGGGCTGTGCCCCAAAGAAGAATGCATCACCTGTTGAATTTCTCTCAGGCAAAAGGATTGCTTGTAGAAACTGACAGGGATGGAAAAGGAGAGGGCAAATTCCTTGTCTAGCAGTTATTGGCAGGCCAGATCCAAAGGAAATGCTTCCAGTGAGTAAAGGGCATCCCTCCCACGACAGTTAAAAGCACATACCTAACTCCCCTGAGACACGGAAAGGCTGCTGACAATCCTAGTCCAAGAGGGGAGATCTGGAGGGTGGCTCTAGCTGACCTGGCGGCTTCAGGCCGGATGTGTGGCTACCTGACAAGCTAACTTTGGCTCAGGGCAACTCTTGAGAGGATGGAGTGGGGGAGGGACAGGGGGAAGGCATTGGAGGAAAGGAAAGCTGACAGAGTGAAATGCAAACATAGCCTAGCAGTGATGAAGGCTAAACCTGGCCAGAGAACTCAGGAAACGAGGCTGGAGTGAAGTGGGGAGGGGTGTGATGAGAGGGAGTTTCCTGGAGGGGCCAGAAAGAAATGCAGAAAGATAAACAGGCCAAGAGAATGTGGGGGAAAGGAACATATGCTGTTCCCTGGGTCAAACCCTAGAGGGCGCCACAAAGTTGGCAACTCCTATTGGAAGCGCTTGGCTTTACAGGACTTCAGCATCTTAGAGACAGTGGCAAAGAAACATATTCAGGACAGAAGTCACTGTTGCTCCCACCCCCCAAGGTTTTCTCTACTCTAATCTAATCATAAAGCATTATTCATAATACTTGACAATATGCCAGGAATGCCTGACGTCAGGACCAGATACTCGAAATGCAACACTGTGCCCTAAAGTGAGCATACCTATCTGACTGTTCAAGGCTATGAATTACAGGGCTGCTTTCTATTAATCCATGTCAAATTTAGGGAAGTTCAGTGCCCCCCTCTGTTTCTGAGATTGACAGATAATCAAAATGTGTGAAAGTAAGATGTAAACAGATCCAAACTGAACCGTTGGGCTAGCATGCCATGTATCGTGTTAAATTGCATTTTTTAATTGGAAAAATATGTAAAATACCTGCAAAATTTAAAGCGTTCAGCCAAATTAAATATAATTTAGGTTGGTAAAAAGCAATCTATTTCCTACAAAATGTCTCAAAAGAGAAAAAAAATCCCCCTTAATAATAAAGTTAGACACCTCTCCAATTTTCCACCCAGCATGGGTGCTGGCACTGGGCTAGGAAAGATGAGATTCAATCTGCCAGATATCAGCCTATATGTTATATGTTTCTAAAGTTTGTTTAATGAAATATTGTTTACACATACACATACACACACACTGTACACATACATATACAAACACATGCATATCAAAATACTGTATACAATGTTACACACTATATATACAAAACAAAATATATGAAATATTCTACAATATATATGCTATATACTATATAATGTACGTGCATTTGATTTTACGGTATTAAATGTCAAAACATCTTGTAAATGTTAAATGTTTTGAATATATAATTTATCTTAGTTCTAATGCTTATTTATATTCATATTGAGTTATTATATTTTTACTTTGGCACTATTAAGTATGATTCAAGTGCAAAACAGTAATTTTAAAAGTCATGTAGAAAACAGCCATCTAGTACATGTAGTCCTCAAGTTACAAACCCAATTGAGCCCGAAATTTATGCTGCTAAGTAAGAAATTTGTTAAGTGAGTTTTGCCCCATTTTATGACTTTTCTTGCCACATTTATTAAGTGAATCATGGCAGTTGTTAACTTAGTAACACGGTTGTTAAGTGAATCTGGTTTCCCCATTGATTTTGCTTGTCAGAAGGTTGCAGAATACAATCAATACCAGGATGCTTCAACCATCATAAATATGAGTTGGTTGTCAAGCCTCTGAATTTTGATCACATGACCATGGGGATGCTGCAATGGTCGTAAGTGTGAAAAATGGTCATAAGTCACTTTTTAATGCCATTGTAACTTTTTTTTTTCAAACATGTTTTATTGATACATTTTTTAAAGTAAACATAAAAAGTTCTATATCTATTCTGAACAGTGTGTTGTCTGGGCACAATTAGTTTTAAGTAGAGATACAATAATCATAATAAACATATAAATATTAATCACAAAATAATAATACAATTAGTTTAACCATCTTGAAAAATTTTCACTACAAAAAATGTTGTTGTAACTTTGAACCAGTCACTAAATGAACTGTGGTAAGTGGAGAACTACCTGTAATGAAATTGCACTGACTTACATTCACTATATTACATTCAGATGCAGAATGTAACAGTTGTCTTGAGGTTGCTGATCTGACCTTCTTTACTTCAATCAGGTATTGCTGCATTCTCTGCTTCAGGGCTGCATGTCTCAAAATGCATTATTTTTCTGGATGCAACAAATAAATAAGATGGGAAAAAGGCAAGAAATTATGTGAACGTCTCTATTAAAGAATGCTGGGTGGTCTGATTCCACTTCTTTCTGGCCAATATGTTGTGAAATGTATGTACAAATGGAACTGCAATTAAATGCTGCAGTATATCACCTAAAGGTTCTCTATATAGCCCAATAATTTCCGCATAAGAGGATGCTTCAGGTCCTCTGTATTAAAGCCATCTAATGGACAGCTGGAAGCATGTCCTCTCTGTGGAGGCACTTACCCCATGGGTGAAATGTAAAATTTGTTACTACCGGTTCTGTGGGCGTGGCTTGGTGGTGGCGGGGGTAATGTGACTGGGTGGGCGTGGCCAACTTTTTTTTTTTTTTTAACTTTTTAAAGCATTTTTTCTAATGCTTTGAAAAGCCTCTGCCGATCAGAAAACTCAGCTGGGATCGTCAGAGAGGCTTTTTTAAAAATGCTTTGAAAAGCCTCTGACGATCCCAGCTGAGCTGCGTGATCATCAGAGGCCTTTTTTTTTTTTTTTACTTTTAAAAGCATTTTTTCGTCAGAAGAGGTTGTAGAAAAAATGCTTTTAAAAATAAAAAAAAAAGCCTCTAATGATTGTGCAGCTCAGCTGGGCATGGGGGGGGCAGGGATTTTTGCTACCGGTTCTCCGAACCACCCGCCCCATCGCTACCGGATCAGGTGATCCGGTCTGAACCGGGAGCATTTCACCCCTGACTTACCCCCTGCAGAAGCATTTCCCCCACACTCAGATTTGAACCCCAACCTTGCTATCCTTTCATATGGCATGAACTATCTGGCTTTTTCCCTGAGCGCCAGGCCAGGCTGCTGAGTAAGCCCATCTTGGTGTTTTTTTGTGACATATTTTCTTCTAATATATTGTATTTCTATTCTACTGCCTGTTAGTCTTCTAGAATTATGTGTTGTGTATGACTGATAAATAAATAAAATATTTATAAGGTGATCATTTCCTTTTCCCTGTGCAAGAACACACCTATTTGGAAATCTTAAATTTTCCTCAGCGTGCATTTACACTTCCATTTTGTTCCTCAGTGACATTACTCTTTTGTAATGTGCCTGCATTAGGATTAATGCCTTAACAACCACACCAAACTGGCTTTTTGCATTAACTAGGCTGTTTATTTTATTCCTTTTTTTCCCTTCTTCAGTGTAAAGCTTGGCCTCTGTGAATGTTAAGGACCAAACGCAACTCTGGAAAACATTGAACCAATGATTTGGCAGGAGGCAGGTTTGCAGTGTAGTTCCAGTTACTACATCTGCAAAGCAGAAACGGAAGAGTACACAAGCTCAGAAGCAGGAAAGAAAAAACTGTGGCCTTGTCCTGACATTTCTGGTGCTGACATCACTAGTCAGCAATAACCTCTGTTCTTGTTGACACAAGGAACTAACCCAAAGGGCTGTCTAGACGTTGAGTTGTCTGCCAACTTATTCACTAATATCTGGAAGTGCTCAGAGATCAACTTTGGAGGCAAATATGAGGGAAAAGGGAGAACTGAGAAAGGAAATGCCATTTCCCTTGTTTGATTTTTTTTAATGGATTTCATTCCCATCTCCAAAACTGCTCCTTCTCCCCTGTGTTCACCCTTTTTCTCTGCTGAGTATTCACAATAATTTGTGTTATCCATTCTCCACTGGTTTATCACCACTGAGCCGTGGTGGTGCAATGATTAAAACGCAGTACTGCAGGCTACTTCTGCTGACAACAGTTCGGAAGTTCAAGTCTCACTGGCTCAAGGTTGATTCAGCCTTCCATCTTTCCGAGATCGGTAAAATGAGGACCCAGATTGTTTGGAGGCAATATTCTGACTCTGTAAAAAGACGCTTAGAGGGGGCTGTAAAGCACTGTGAAGTGTTATATAAGTCTAAGTGCTGTTCCTATTGCTGTCAAGTGATTCTGCCTGAGACATCTATTATAATCCAGCTACACCTACTTCAATCATTATAAGAGCAGATGGATTGAGAGAGTCAGACATTCCAGAATTGGATGAAACAGCAAACAGGAAAACAATCTGGTGTATAGTATCTGGAAAAATTTTGCTTATCAGTGTAAATTCAGAGCAACAAATACATAATGTGTTTCTTTGAGTAAATGGCAATTTAATGTGACGTGTAAATTCAATTTTAGAATCAAGCAGAATACTGTTACACAGGAGGAGTTACTTATGAAATTCATAGTTCTAAGGCAAAGTTTATTTCTTTAAACAACTGGAGCAGTAACAGGAAAATTAGCTATAAAAATACACTAGCTACTGATACCACCAGCATCTCCATAGACTATGTCAAGGAAAATTCAAGCCCCAGTGAGGAGCCTTGAACAAATTATTGTTAGATTCAAGTTATTCTAACTCTAGAGCAAAAATCAGCCAGTGGTTTCAATTTTTAGGGAACTGGAAAGGCATTGAGTGAGAAGGACAAAGTATAAGTACTTTGATGGAAGGACACCTTGTTAATCAGCAATTCTAGAAATTATTTGGGAGGGAGGGAAATGTAAAAAATGCTGAAGCATACTGAGAGCAAGGAAGTAAGGTGGAAGAGATTTCCTGCTGGAAGAAAAGCTTTTAAAAACATTTGGAAGCCAGGAAGACTTTGTGACTGAGCTTGTCTACCCTCTACCCTCTTGCCAGAACATGTCAAGGAAACAGGGCCTTTTCCTTCACTCTGTCTCTGACATATCCTGCCAGCAGAAGAAATCACGAGAGTGTTTGAGTGATTGGCCATAGATTATAGTAATTGTTGGGAATAAGCATGTGGAGTTGCACTCAAGTCAAGCAGCTAGGGCTGACACCAACCTAGGAAAGAATGAGATGTTTCTGCCATACCATAAGGGAAAAGAGTGTAGCTTGGAACAGAACCTATAGGAGAAATTTATAATAAAAAATGAAGCACAGTAGATCAGCAGCCCCCCAACCTTTTTTGTTCCAGGGATCATGTTCTGGGAAACCAATTTTTCCACGGATCGGTGGGTGGTGGGGAATGGCTTTGCATGCTACCTAGATCCCCACATATGCAGATGAGGTCTGTGGCCCAGGGGTTTGGGGCTCCTGCATTGCAAGAAAGAAGATATACAAATTCCACAAACTTTGATTTCTTCTTTTTTGCTGAAATGTGACCTAGACTAAGCCAATTGTGATTTATTGAACAAATCGTGATTACCATATTTTTTGCACTATAAGACGCACCTGGCCATAAGACGCACTCCTGTTTTTGGCCTCTGCGCATCCCGTTTTTGGCCTCCATACATCCCATTTTTGGCCTCCGTGCGCCCTGTTTTTGGCCTCTGCACATCCCATTTTCGCCCTCCGGGTGTCCCGTTTTCAGAGGCCAAAAAAGGAGCATGTGGAGGCCAAAAATGGGGCACACGGAGGCCGAAAACGGGGCACACAGGCCAAAAACAGCTGAAGGGTAGGGGCTGATGGGTGGGTGGGGCTTCAGCAATATTCGCTCCATAAGCCGCACAGACATTTCCACTCACTTTTGGGAGACAAAAAAGTATGTCTTATGGAGCGAAAAATACGGTAAATCATGCCATAGGATAATGTTTGAACCAAATCCATGTGGACTGCTAGAAACCTGGATGAGTACAAAATAACTATTGGATTTATCTGCAGGAAATCCTCTGTTATACAAAAAATTAAGTGAAATAATCAGATAACAGACATTCTTATTAAATACGGTACAAAGTTTTTTCAAGAACATTTATGAAATAGGTTTATCACCCTTGGGTGCATCCTTGAAAATCAGCTTTTGTCTGCTGAATTAAGCCTTTTATAACTAAGGGTGGTTTGTATTCTGTTGGAATAATGACATGTAATAGTTCCTTGAATAAGATGCAGTGCTCAGCAGCAAATGGCAACCTGTTTCTGACACACAAGTTCCAACAAATCAAATTAATGGAATGAGGACAAAAATGCAGTCATAAAGTCTTTCCTCAGTATTTTGGACCATACACAGTAATCTTTAATTATTATAATAAATTTCAACCCTCTTGATCTTCAGTATATTCAAGTTTGATGTAACTGCAAATCCCACATCAAATCATGAAATAACTTATGTTTTGTTTGCTAGTGGTGATGAATTGAAATGCTTTTCAAAATTTCAGTTGTGGTCTTATTGGGACTAGCCAGAATCTGAAATTTCTCTGAAGGCCGTATTCCTGATAAGCTTTGGGTTCTGAGCTGAAAAACTAAACAACAAGTCTCTTTTCCATTTCACATAATTATACTGCAATTCTTAGAGTTTCAAGGGATTCTTAAGTTCTTCCTTCCTTCCTTTACAAAACAGCTGCTACTTCCATTCAATACTTGAATGTAATCTGCTTTGAATTTGGAGCAGGGGTGAAACTGAGTATGCAAATCACTTCATGAATGGTTTGTTTAACCATTCATGAATTAACCATTAATTAATGATTAACCATTAATCATTAATGGATTCACACAACCTACTAAATCTTAAATACAAACCCTAAAGATATGAACTAGATCAGTATACTTTTTTGAAGTCCTAAAGTTTTCAGTGACAAGGTTAATCCTAAAGTATGAAAAAGTTGTTACTCACTGACATATTACTTACTTTATATCAATATTTTTGTAAGCCTAACCAGCTGTGTTCTTATATGGTTTATAACAAATTGTGGACAACCATTTAAAATTGATCTGCATGATTTACTTGCCCTGGTGGAGATGCAGGCCATTTCTTACTTCTCCAGGGGAAGAACTCTTTTGCCTTCCTACATATCCTTGTAATTTGTAGATATATTTCTTCCATCTTTTCTAGCAGTGCCATTTGTTTCAACATGAAACAGGAGAAACAAAATACTGGTCAATATGGCTGAGTAAACAGGAGGTCTGTTTCTCTCAATAGTGAGTCAGCCACCACCATTACATGCCTTTTCCAGGAAATCATTAGATTCCTTGTTTCTGTGACAATCCAATCTCTGTCCTTGCTATTAATGGAATGCTGAGTGAAATCTCTTCTCTAAAAATATGTGAGGCTTCCTCTACTGGTTGTACAATTCCACTGAGGGGGAACATCTCCTAATTTTCTTGGTCTTCTGAGTTACATGCTGTTATCCTACCTCCTTCAATGTGGCCAAGTGGACTTCTTGCTCCTCTACTTTCTCCTCCAATAACAATAACTTTGCACTTGGTGCAGGCATAGTTGGCATCTTCATCAGGCAGAAACACAAATATAGCAAATACCTTGCAGGTTGCCATGTTATTTTTCTCCTCCATGTCCATGTGCCTTTTGGAGGTTGTCTCCAAAAGCTCTTTCCTTCAAGCTTTTAAATGCTGTTAGGAGCATGAGCTGCTACCTTAAGTTGATGTTTTCCTTAATGACCACCTACTCACTCCCCAGAACGTTCCAGGCCTACACAAATTTTGCCACCGAGACATCAGATGGGAAGAGCTCAGCTTTGAGGGGGAGTGGAAGTGCAAGTTTCCCTTGTACATTCTCTTATGCCTCCAGTTCCTCTTAACCTTCTTTTTATATTTAATCTAATTTATAAAAAGTTCTTGAGAAATTGACCCCATCAGGTTGGACTTATGACTTGTGTAAAATTTGACTAAGCCCAACTCTACCCTCCTAAGAGTAGATTCTGGTAACCATTTCTATTATTGAACGTTATTGTTGGATATGCATAGTCTGTGTCTCTAGTAAAAATCCCAACATATGAGAGAAATAGTCACATGTACCTATCTGATTTCTAAAAGTGCATATATGATTCTAATTATTCTAACTAACAAGTAGAGTTAACATGAAGAAAGAATTACCATAATTAAAAAATCATGCTGCAGTTTCAGCTATACTTGTTTTTTCAAGGTAAGAGCTGGCAGCAGTAGGATATTAAAATCAACAGATTTGAGTCGATAGGATATTCAAAAAACAAACAAAAAAAAATAATGCAGAATTCCACAGATGCTCACACTCTATTTCTAGAAACTTGTATTTCCTATGTATTGTTTTCCCTATCCTTGATCTTCCATTTTATGTTTACTTAAAGGGAAAACTGCAAGCAAGGGACAAACTATGGTTTGTCACTATTTAAATATTCCTGTTGCCAGCATTCTTCAATTAACAGTTGTTCTGATTCAGCATATATTCTGCAGTGACTATCACTATTATATAGTGGGATGTCATCTCTACTTTTTGGGGGGGAGGGGTGCCTTTGAGTCAATCTTGATTCCTGGCAACTGCTTGGACAAGTTCCTGCAGGTTTCTTGGCAAGATTTCAGAAGTGGTGTGTGCTTGCATTGCCTGCTTCCTAGGGCTGATAGAACATCTGGCTCAAGGTCACCCAGCTGGCTTTGTGCCTAAGGAAGGACTAGAACTCATGGTCTTCTGGTGTCTAGCCTGATGTCTTAACCACGATATTAAAAAGGCTCTCAATCACTACTTATTCTTTATTATACAACATATGTTACCTGATTGCAGCATATATAGTAGAAAGAGTTCTTGCTGTTCTGACAAATTCTAATGTGACTTTTACTAAGGCATGCCCTGGCATCCCCCTGCACTTACTAATTTTCTACATGGCCAGAATATATGGTTTCCACTGATAAAGAGTGTATGACCCCTTTTAATTTATGACTGTAGTGTTCATTTAACAATCACTGCAAAAAAGTAAACTTGGTCATGTGGATGCCTCAACTTACTGTCATGATGTAGAGAAGAAAATTCTGGGTTCCATTACAGTCATAAATTGAGAACTACCTATAGACATTTAGAATATAAGAGTTGGAAGAGACTTGGAGGTCTTCTGGAGATCAGGTGCTTTGGAGAATAGCTTGATTTCCTCTTCTTTGTGGCAGCCCCTGGGATATCGGGACACTGCTATCATGTCATCCCTAGTCCTTCTTTTCATTCAACTAGGCATACCCAATTCCAGCAACTGTTCTTTATATGTTTTAGCCTCCAGTCCCCTAATCATCTTTGTTGCCCTTCTCTGCGCTCTTTCTAGAGTCTCAATATCTTTTTTACATCATGGCAACCAAAACTGGATGCAGTATTCCAAATGTGGCCTTACCAAGGCATTATAAATTTGATGAGTTCCCCATCCCCTCGTGCAAATCATTGATGATGATGTTGAAGAGTACCTGGTACCCATTAACTGAGAAATGATCACAAAAACAAATTATCTCATTCTTTACTGTACCTATGGCTTATTCTACGTTTCACACACACTAATTGTGTATCATAAGCTCAATGATTTTTAATTTCCTAGATTCTACTTAAGAGTTATCTTAGTGTAATGGCTAAAGACTGAAGGCTAGAAACCAGTATGTTCTTGTTCTTCCTAGACAAAAAGCCAGCTTGGTAATTTTGGGCCAGTCATCCTCTCTCTGTGTCCTAGGAAAAAAACAGTGGCAAACTACTTCCAAAAATCTAATAAAAAAACCCCTGCAGGGTCTTCTCCAGGAGTTAAGACTGATTTAAACAAAAAACAAAAAAAGAAAGTTTCTACATTGTTAAAGTGATTATTCTGCACATGAGATCTATCATTTGTTAACAACTTTTTGGATGGGGCTGCACACAAGACAACCTTCTTGAGACTGACAACATAGATCTACCAGACTATTTCCATCCACCCTATCTGCCCTCGTTGGGTGGAAGAAGAGGGATTGTAATCAAAGATTTGAAGTGCCCTGTATTGGGGAAGTCTGATTTACAATATTGCTATCACTTTAAAGCTAATCTGACCTCCAAATCCAGTGCCTATAAGACATTATTTTGAAGCTTGGTTGCTCTAAACCAGTGGTTCTCAACCTTCCTAATGTCGCGACCCTTTAATACAGTTCCTCATGTTGTGGTGACCCCCAACTAGGGGTGGGTTCTAATTTTTTTTACTACCGGTTCTGTGGGCGTGGCTTATTTTGTGGGCATGGCTTGGAGGTCATGTGACTGGGTGGGCGTGGCTAGATGGTCATGTGACCGGGTGGCCATGGCTATGTGTATAGGGACTATTCAGAGGGCTGAAAAAAGTCATTTCTTACAGGTCCTTGCACTTTTGACTGGTCCTCACACTTATGACCATCCTCACATTTATGCCCGTGCAGCATTCTTAACAATCATGTCACTCATTTCACCACTGCTTCTCTTCACCATGGTGACAAGATAGGGCAAAAACGTAAAATGTGAGGACAGTCGTAAGTTCGAGGACTGGTCAAAAGTGCGAGGACCAGTCAAAAATAACTTTTTCAGCCCTCTGAGTAGTCCATATGCACAAAAGGACTACCCAGAGGGCTGGAAAAAGTGATTTCTGACAGGTCCTCGCACTTTTGACCGGTCTTCGCACTTATGACTGGTCATCATTTATGCCAATTGTAGCATTCTTAACAATGTGTCACTCATTTCACAACTGCTTCTCTTCACCATGGTGACAAGATAGGGCAAAAACGTAAAATGTGAGGACAGTCGTAAGTTCGAAGACTGGTCAAAAGTGCAAGGACCAGTCAGAAATAACTTTTTCAGCCCTCTGAGTACTCTGAGTACTCCATATGCATAAAAGGATACAGAGGGATGAAGGAAGGGAAGGGAAATTAGAGTAGGAATGAGGGTAAGAGAGGGAGGAAGAGAGGAGGAGAAGGAGAAAGGAAGAGGAAGTAGGGAGAAGAAGAAGAGGGTGAGGAAGAGAAAGTAAGAAGGAAAGAAAAGAGAGAGGTGGTAGGTTTGAGGAGAAAGATTGCTGTACAATAAAAAAGATGAAAGGGAAGAAAGCCAACCCCAAACAAATATAAAGATATTAAGATAAAGAATGAATTGTTAAACTTTAAAGAATAAAAGAGAACAAATATGAATAAATAACAATAATTAGAAACACACATACAAACATACAATGTATTTTCTTTGAACAGAGTATTTGGCCGCTTCACAAATTTAAACAGTGTTTAGTCATTTCAATTAAATTTACAATTTCTATATTTCCTTTTTGCCATATTTATTCCTCATCTATTTTTGTAAAAAACCAATATTACCCTTCATCCTCATCTCTAATCTTAATCAAATTCAATTTTTCCCTTCTATTCTATATTATACCCCTTCCCATTGTCATCTATTTTTATATCCATCCTCCTAATTATGTAATATTACAGTTGTTTAATATAAATTCAACATTTTAATATAAATCAATTAGTTATATAACTACCTTTTTTGTATATTAATCAATATGAACATGAATATTCCAATTATTTCCATGCAATCCAATTTCTTACAAATCAATTAATTATATTTACCAATAATAATAAACCAAATAATTTCCCCCATATATTCCTCCAAACCACAACTTAACCATTTCTGCTTTCAACACAATATACAATTAATAGTATCTCAATTATTACAATTCCCTAGTTAAATAGAGCTTTTTTTCTTTTGTGTTTTAAAATCTCCTCTTTTTCCCTAAATTTCCCGTTGTTTGCACCTACCTTTTTTGGTGAGGAAAAAGAAAAGAAATCTGCCCTGCCTAATTTTCCAAGTTGCAGCAACAGCAAAGCAGTTTCAGTTTCTTTTTTCAGCATAGATAGGGGGAAAAAAAATCTGCACTCTTTGCAAGCAAGCAGCAGAGCCCGGAGCAAAACAGCTGAGAGCAAATCAGCTGGGGGTCAGGAGCCGATCTAATCAAGGGCTAATTAGCCTATGCTGAAGCTCCATGGGCCAATAAAATTACAAAAAAACACCGAACCCTTTGTTAAATTGCTGGCTCCCCCGCACCTCGCCCACCACTATTTATTGGCAATAAATAGTGGTGCGGAGGAGTGGGGCAAGCCAGCAATTTAACAAATGGTTCGGCTCCACCACTGGCTATAGGGCGGCCCTTTGAAGCCCCGCGGCAAGAATTTAAACAGTTTTTTTTCCTCTAGCCGTCAGCTGGGACTCCGGAGGCAGCAATAGATTGGGAGTGGGCGGGGTAAGCGAACGGCCGGCGATCCAACAGAGCAGAGAGTGAGGGTGAGTGAAGGCGTGGGGTGGGGGCAAGAGAGGGCTTTGGTGACCCCTGTGAAATGGCCATTCGACCCCCAAAGGGGTCGCGACCCCCAGGTTGAGAACCACTGCTCTAAACCAAAGGTGCATAAGCTGCACATTGTTTACTGATATAAATTAACTGGCACTCCACTACCATAACTTTACAATAAGAATGGCAAGCATGCACTTAACAAATATTTATATCGAGATTGTTCAACGCTTTGGATTTGATCTCCAAAAGACGTTTTGGGGAGATAGAAATGCAATAACTATTGGCAATACTTTAAATTTGCCATGCATTTTTCAGGGATATACACATACATACTGTACATAGAGAAGTAAAACGTGGACTTTCTTCTCCATGCTACACTAAATTCCCTTCAAGAGGTTTTCAAGCCTTCACACCTCTGTTTTGAGCCGACTGCTTCTCACTCTTCAAAAGTCATGTTTACAGTCTACGTAGTGTTTCTCAACCTTGGCCATTTTAATATGTATGGACTTCAACTCTCAGAACTCTAGATGCTTGTTGGAAGTTGAAGTTAATATGGCTGAGGTTGAGAAACCCTGGAGTCACGTGGCAATATGTGGTTACGTCTACAGCTCTGTCATTTTCCTGACTTATTCCCCACAGACTCCTGTGATTTCTGACTTGAGTCTATTCTGGCTGAAACTAATTGGTGTTAACATCTAAGGAAAACTGGGTCTTAACAAACAGGAAGATTTCTTTGAATTCACACACGTGAGAAAGACAGGAAATAAAAGCCTCCCGACCAGGCTCATCACTCACTTGCTGAATATTTGGAAGATGTGTTTGTATTGGAAAGAGGGTTATATGAACTTGTGTCAGGAACTTAAATGTAACGGGCACTTTTCCTTCTAGCTGTTGCAGCTAGGTAAGGACAGTAGATGCTGGGGACATACGTCTTTGAAACACTTGTCCCTTTTGCAGTTGTAAAGGAAGAAACTACACAGTAATAAATGACAGGAGAGAGTTCTAAGCTAAATCATCAATGCTACCCTTGTTTACACTGTTCTCTTTCCTCTTTGTTACCCTTTCTCCACCCAAGCGGCACATGGTGTATTCCAATAGAGAGTTTGTTCCTTTTCCTGTTGTACTTTTGGAAAGCATTAGACAGGATACATCTGCAGGAATCCTAGAACCTAAACCTGCACATTCTATCATAGTGTTGTTGACTAACAGGTCATAAAAGCAGAGAGAGGGAAGAGGGAGAGGGAGAGGGAGAGGGAGAGAGGGAGATAAATATATTTCTTTGTTACTTTGCATCCTTCCTTGTATCCACACCCAATTCCGTATCTGACAAGCATCTCTGCAGCAACCTATCTCATTATCTCTCAGAACAGAATGGAGGGACACTTATTTCAGTCAGCATCCATTGTTTTTCATGGTCTGCCTTTAGTTAAAGGAAGCAAGAAGTGGTGATACAGCTTTCACAGCCAGTCCTATAAATGCTTGAAGCTAAGTCGATCAAGGACACAGGACCTGCTTGATATCAAAAGGAAATTTAGTTTTGGGAAGTGTACTCCAAAATGAAAACAAAACAAAAATTGGTTCTCACTTTTAAATGCCACATCCAATGAGAAAAAAGTGAAAATAGATATATGTTCATTTGACCCTTTGTGCTGCCTTTCCAAACACATTTTCTGAGCTATTTTTTTTTAAACGGGATAGAAAAACAAAATATGTTCTGTTAGAAGAAAGTTGTGAACAGTTATCTCCTTTTTCTGATCTAATTCTTCTCTTAAAGTGTATTAGTAGAGAAGCCATTGCAGCAAAACTGGAAAATATATGGAGAAGGGCATAGACTGTCAATTGTATAGATCAGTGCAGGAAGGAAGACATTTATCCAGCCTTATATAAGAGGAAACAAGTCATCACAAAATTATTTTTCACAATGTTTTATTATACTGAGATACCATGACAGCCAGTATGATGCAGTATTGGTTAAAGGCTCATACTCAGAACAGGAAGACTGGTGTTTTCCAGTTTACCCTCCACCACAGAAGCTGACTGGGTAACATTTGACCAACCGTCTACTCTTAGCCCAACTTACCTCACAGTGTTGTTGTGGGGAGAAATCGAAGGATGGAGTGTTATGTAGCTACCTTGAACTCCTGAATGAAGTGCAAGATCAAACTCTAATGCTATAATACCCTGTTTCCCCCAAAATAAGGCATCCCCTGATAATAAGCCCAATCGGGCTTTTGAGCACATGTCAATAAGGCCAAGCGCTTATTTCAGGGTTCAACAAAATATAAGACAGGGTCTTATTTTCGGGGAAACACGGTAAATATTATCCTTACTTCATTCCCTATTGAAGTTTGTTTACAAATTTCCATATCGCATTTCCTCTCTAAGAATTTATATTGTTGTCCAACCATTGCCGTAACAATATGTCTTTTACGAAGACAGCAATGGCAGAAATGTTCATGGTTAAGCATTTACTTTGGCATAATTGACTACTCAAAACTCTGAGTGTTGTAGACATCACAATTGGTCCCAAAGTGAAGAAAATATCTCCAGAGCAGGATATTAAGAGTGCGGATTGGTATTCAGAATGAATTGGAAATACTTTGATTTAAAAATATTATATTTTCAAGGGATTTCTGAAAAATGTTTTCATTTATTTTCATTGCTAAGAACGCATTTTTGTATAACATCCAAAGGATAAAGTGATGCTTAACCCTTTCATTTGTATAGTGCGCTCTCTCCCTCCCTCCCTCCCTCCCTCCCTCCCTCCCTCCCTCTTTCTTGTACTGGGAGTTTGAAATAGCCTTTTTCTCTTATTTGCATTTTTATCTCAATAAGGAACTAAGGGAAGGATTCTCTATGTACAAAACTAGTTTGTTGGACTCTCATAGTTTACGTGTGATTATTAAAATGCATAAAAGGATTAGGAGTGTTCACCCTCAGCTTGCTTGGCAGAAGAATTTCTGAATACAGAAACTAACGTTTTGCTCTGTAAACAACAGAGCAACATTATTGTGATTAAAGTTTCCTTTCCTAGTTTTAGAAAACTAGCTTGGGTGGGGCTTTTACTATTGATGCAACCAATGAAAAATAGAAATTAACAATTAAAAACGCCCTATATTTTTATCCTGCGGAACTTTAAAAGCAGAGGGGAAATTTATAATCTTTTAAAATTGGAGTTTAAAAAATAAAATAAAATATACATAGTGCTTTTCTTTTTTCACTGTGATCATAATCTAATGTAATCTAATCTCCACTGCAAGAGTCTGTGAGCATCTGTATGTATGGATGCACATGCTGTACATGTACATCTATACATTGCACTGCAAGATCTGTCATCATATTACAGTTCCTGTCTGTTTCATGAAATCAATTATAAAATGATTTCAGTATTTAAACAAAAATAACAATTTAACAGCCTTATACTGACCACTGGCAGCATGTTACAGCTGGCAAATGAATTCTTTCTGAAGTGCATTTCATTTATTTACTTAATTAGTCAGTTTCTAAGTCTGTCCCCTCAGAAACAACTCTCGACTGTTTACATGTTAAACACTGTAAAAAAAAAATCAACATTAAAAGATTACTGTGCCAAGGAGAAAAAAACCTTTCTTTAGTTATAACTTAGCCTAGGCTAGTTCTAAGATTTTCCCTGATATTCTTCCTCTAAAAGGATGAAGAGGAGAGGAGGGCAATGAATTTCATTCAGTAGCCTTCCTCTTCCTAGCAAGTGATAGCATTCCTTTTATAGTTGCAATTACAGTACAAATAATAACTTATAGGTTTCGGCAAAGTATGGCTTTCCAGATGTTATTGCACTCCACTTTCCAGCAGCCAGAGTCAGCATTGCTAGTGCTGATGGATACTGAGAGATGTAATCAGCATCTGTTAGGCTTTAGGTGTCTTTTGATCCATGGATTCAGCCTTTGTGTTTGGTCCACATAGTTATAAAATTCTTTGTCCAGAATTTCTGCTTTCCCGAACATATGTCAGTAGAGGTATTTTCTGAAAATGTCTAAATGCTCAGGTTTGTGATCATTTTTAATGAGGATCAAAAGAATAAACCATGCATCTGCTGACAGGAAACAATAGATTTAGGCTGCTTCCAGGTAAATACATTATGCAAGTGCTTCATCTTTTCCTCGGAATATTTATGGAAAGAAAAAAGATGAAAGAAAAAGGTGGGAAAGTGCAGGAGAGTTATAAAGACAACATCTGGATTCACTTACAACATTCTGCAAAGGAGGCAGGGAGATTACACAATATCATCTGGATATTCTCTTCATTTATTTAATTCAAAAGTTAATTCACCTCACAACATATCAATAGTTTTCAGATGGACCCATTGGAAGCTCCTACATGGGAAGAAAAAAATGGTTTAAATCTTCCCATGATGTAATCAATGTCTAATCAAAATGAGCCTTCTGCTTAACAGTCCTTGTTAGCTGTCAACTGCCTGGTTGTATACAGCGCTATGCCACAGGAAATCAAACTGGTCTTTCCTATGCTATAGCTAAATCTGCTGAAAATGATTAATATTAACACTTTTTATAGCATGCTTGTTTGACATTTTAAGTCAGATAGGCTTCTGAGAATATCTCCACATCACAACTTCCTGTGTTCCAAATTTAATAGTATTAAACACAACTAGGCGGGAAAAAGGAATTTTTATGACAGATTTATATTTGTTATTACATTTACATTTTACATTGCACCACAAGCAGCTTACTCTCTTCTCTTACCGTAACGGATAGACTGGGATCCATGTAGCTTTAATAACAGTGTCATTCGTTTTTATATCACTCTATAGTTCCCCTAGAGTTTTGGCATGCCTTGTGACAATCTAAGCTCAAATATTTCAGATATTTGCTCTCTATGGGTCCTAGTCAATTACCAATCAAGTACCTAAACTACAGCAATCTGCATATGGCCTAGTATTTGCTTTAATGTATCTCAAGTATTTCTACCTCCTTTAACAGTGTTGGTTTGTTTCTTTTGGGAAGTCAACTTCAGACTTGATTCTAAATGCCTTGAACAAAAGATTTTTTTAAAAAAGCTAGTCAACACTGTAATAATCCAGGAAGTGTCTGCCTCTTTCCTACCATTTCATATTGTTGTAGCTGCTGCTACTACTATCACTATTACTGCAATACTCAAACACTTACTACAAGAAAAACTTTGTTGAGAGATGAGTAGGTCAATCAGAATAGGCATATGAGACTGAGGGTGTATCTAAAGAAACTAGGTGGCTCAGTGGCTAAGACACTGAGCTTGTCGATCAGAAAGGTCAGCAGTTTGGTGGTTCAAATCCCTAGTACAGGTCTCCTGCATAAGCAGGGGGTTGGACTACATGACCTCCAAGGTCTCTTCCAACTCTGTTACTGTTATCTGTTAAATAGCTTTGCTTTTACTACCATAGGAGAAGATTTTTTTAAAAGAGCTTTTAGAGTTACATTTGGGACAAAGCATTCTTACAACTTAGATGATACTTACACATTTCTCACCAATCTATGGGATTCTAGTTTCCAAATAAAAAAATATACTTTATTTTACTTCTCAGAAATATCTTACCTATTTTTCCAGATTGCAATTCATTTTGATTTTGGGTAGAGACAGGAACTGTATTTTTCTTTGATGTTGGTGTTCCGTCAACTCCCATTTTTATACATGCAAACATACTCTGGCCAAGAAGTGCAAATATTTAAAGTTCTTTTGGCCATGGTGTAATTGAAAAATTATTTATAATATTTATAAATATTACATTATTTTATCCCCATTTAGAACTTTAGATCTCCCAGAACTTTTAATATCAGGCTGTTTCATTCTCAGGAATTTTCCTTGCTGGAAAGAAGGGTTTTTTTTAGTGCCTTATGTGTTTTCTAACAATACCCTTGTATATAAAGACAGGACTCTTTATCTTCTGCTCAAGTGGTATTTTGTAATCTGGCCTTTAGAGTTCAGCACAGATTGGCAGATTAATTGTCTTTAAATATGAGCAGTTTGTTTTCTGTAAAAATGCAGATGTCTTCATAGAGACCTTTGATTGCATGGAGAATTGTAACCATGGTCAGGAAACCATGGTTATAGCCTCTCTCCATACTTTCTCTAACAACATGAGGCAGTCAGAGGCAAAGAACAGAATTAGGTGACCCATTTTCTTCTTTGATTCCGTTTGCCAAAGGTCTAAAAGAATTAATTTATGAAGAGTATTCTAGGACCATAAGATGCATAAATAAATGTGGGGTACAGTATTACAGAGCTGACAGACCATATTTATAATAACAGTGTTTGAGAAAAAGGCTTAGTAATCTTTCCATTCATGAGAGAAGAATATAGCTTTGTTCACACATGATAACTGGGAATTTTTAACCATAACTGTTAAACAAGCCAAAATTAGTCAAATCCATAGGCATATACTGTAGGTATAGTCAATAACTTGATTATACCTATTGACAATAAGTCAAATTATGGTATACTAACCACAGTGACTGCAATTACAAAATACACTAAGTCAAATCCACACTATTCACACTTAAAAATATAGGATCCCTGATATGTTATAAAATTATAACCTCAATCTTTTATTTTACATTTTTCTTATTTATTTATTTATTTATTTATTTCTTATTTTATTTGATTTATATGCCGCCCTTCTCCGGAGACTCAGGGCGGCTTACAATGTGCTCAGCAATAGCCTTCATACTTTTGTATATTTATACAAAGTCAGCTTATTGCCCCCACAAACTGGGTCCTCATTTAACCTACCTTAGAAAGGATGGAAGGCTGAGTCAACCTTGAGCCTTGGAGAGATTCGAACCAGCAGTAAATTGCAGGCAGCTGTGTTAATAACAGGGTGCTTTAAACCACTGTAGTACCAAGGCTCTTTTTTTTAAACACTTCAGGCTATTTCTATAAAGACAAAACCATTCTAATAATCAAAACCTAGACTCAAAGTTTCATTTTTTTTCAATTTCAAACAAAAACTCCAGAAGTGGTTTTCAAATGGAAACTGAACTAGATAAATTGTTCTGTTTAATTAAAACAAACCATCATCTTTACCATCCATTCTTCCATTGTGAGAATCAGTGTCTTTCCATTTTTGTGCATAAAAGATTCTTTAGTCATCAAACATTCCAAGTGCTTGCCATTTGTAACTATATCCATTCCCCCTTTACACTGTGTATATTTGTGTGCAAAAAAAAAACAAAACCCCAGAATGTGCACAATTTGTGAGTGTTTTATTCAGTGAAGCTGATGCCTCTTGTATGATAGGGGTGATACTAATGAATCAGTGATGTATTCATATTTACTAACATTAAATACTAATGTTAAAGAGTACATTATTGGATAATCTATTAGATAGTATCATGAACTTCATTTTTATTTCTCTCCCTAGATCTGGTTAGTGGCTATTCTATGACACCACCCATTCTTAGCATCACCGAAGAGGAATATATCATCAATGCTAAGGAGACCTTAAATATTACTTGCAGGTAAGAGTCAAATAAGAATGTTTTTCATGCGGCTTCACCTGTGTGTGATGTGGTCATTTTTTCCTCAAAGAGTATTCATAGGCATTTGAAATGTTGGACACCTCTTGTTATCTTTAGCATTGCTGAAAATACTAAATGTAAATTGATTCATTAGGACTACCTGAAATAGACTTGTAATTTGGACTGCCATATCTGGCTGCAAAACTGAGGCATCAAGGAGATATAGACAATGTTAATTTTATTGAAATATCTGTGCAAATAACTCTTTTGAACACTGCATAGATTCAAAGCATAATGACAGAATAACGGGGAAAGTGATATATATAGGAGAAAGGAAGGGAATATGTGTATTCATGTTTCAGACTAATTTGGCACTTTGTGTAAAACAAAGAATAACATATTGTAGTTCATTATAACAACTAAAATGAAGATACTATTTGGATTGGCCTTCCACTTGAGAAAACCTGGATCAATAAAATGCATAGCACACTGACCTGCAAGATTTTTGCATCTAATATATACTTATCTGAATTTAAGAGGTTGTCAGCATTGTCATGACCTGTTTATTAGCAAGAACTACATACATTCTTGCTCTGTTTTTTTTTAATTATGAATTGTTGAATAAGAGATTTCTTTGTGAATATTTGTGAAGATTTCTTGTGATTAGTTCCTATGTTAGACAAGTCGTAAAACCAGCATTCATTTAAGTATATGCATATTTAATTACTACATAGTCCTCATGCAATTGCATTGTATTAGGAAGTTCTGATGGACATCAACAAAAGGGGAAAAAAAACATTTCTTATCCCCCTGAGTGAGTAATGCCTTTTATTTCATATTTCCTCCAAAAATGAGAAAGCAGTTATATGAACATATTTTTAGTCCAAATCGCATTAAGCGATAATTTAGATGACAAAGTCTCAGAGGACATAGGAAAGTTTTTAATTTCCAAACTGGAATCTTATATGAAAAGTTGCTATTGCCAAAGTAAAGAGATCTGTTCTCTAAATCTTCCCAAAGAGTATAGCCACTCCCTTTGTTTTGATCCAGTTTATCCAGAGATAATAACCTGATACAGTCATATCAAGGCAACAAGATTAAAATATGATTATGTTGTGCTTCCAAACTCTAAATTTGCTGAGAAAGAATTTTGCAAGATTATTTGTGCCTGTTAGCCCTTGCCTCCTACAAAGTTCAGATCCCCTATTCTCTACACACCTACAAAGTATCATCTATTTTTTGTATCCGCATCCTGAGATTTTTGTGCAGTGCATGCTGACATTTTGTGAAGTACCACATATAAACATCTATTTACTCCCAAAACATGTCTAGAATGGTATAGACCAGGGTGACTAAAAGACCTCCCTTCCAGCTCTGTTATTCTGTCCATTGATTTTACTACCGCATTAAAAAAAATCACTACACCATAATTGCACAGAATTCTTTTCTATGCTCTGGTTTCACCTATGGGCACTGAAATACAATCAATCAATTAACTTAAAAATTGCAATTCTTGAAGTGGTACAACAAAGACTTTGGTGATTGCATGTAGCTCACTATAGAGCTCTCTGGCATAAGGCATAGTGATGGACCTTGATTTCAATTGTATTAAAGGAGGACTTATGAAGAAGTAGTCCATTAGCTATTATGATCAGGACAGTCTGCTTCCAGAAATGAAAGCAGCCTTTCAGTAGCTGATCTTACTTGATATTTTTATCCATCATAAACTGAACCATGGTTTGTTTAATTAAAACATTTTTCCATGTTTAGATGATATACATAGTTTAACAAAAGAGCTTGGGGTTATGTAATGTGCCAAATTAAAATAGTGTCACTGTGGATTGACAGGAGACATAAGCTGAGGCACCAATATATTTCTTGTTGACACTGGTGTGGCATCTAGTTGACCCTGTGAAAAATAGGGTTTTATTTATTAAAATATTCTAATATGATGCAAATAGGGCTTGGATCCTCAAAGCACTTCAGATGAAGATAATTTCATAACATTCTAAAGCTGGGTTAAAGTATTTATGAAAATACCTTTCAAAATCTTATGTGCATTTTCAGTATGCTCATGATTAAAAAGTTCCAGAAACTGACAGCAGAAATGTGTAAGAAACTGGTGCTACCCATCTCTCGTTTTATGCAAGTTCAAATATCAGTCGAATCAGCAAATATTCCGAAAGAGGTGCAAGTTATTGCTAGCTACAATTTGATAATATGACAGCAGTGGCAGCTTGTAGCTGTCATTGGAGAGAAGAGGAAACTTGACCAGTCTCCTCTTCCTACTTCTCACAGATAGACATCAGCCAAATATTATTAGAAGCATGAAAGTTTAGGACAACTCTGGCTTATAAAAAACTGAACAATTGTCAATATTCAAAATTAAAAAGCAAGGAGCCTTTACCTATAAAGCCCTTCATGGCATGGGCCCGAGGTACTTACAGGACCACCTCCTACCGGCCTCCCACCGCCCAGTGCATTCTCATAGAGCTGTCCTCCTCCGGGTGCCATCGGCCAGACAATGTCGACTGGCGACCCCCAGGATGAGGGCGTTCTCTGTGGCCACACCGACCCTCTGGAATGGATTACCCACTGAGCTCCAGACGGCTCCCGAGCTCCGCACTTTCCATGCTGGCCTGAAGACATGGCTTTTTCAGCAAATTCCCTGACCGACTATGAGGCTTTTAACTTTGGGGATTTTAAATTTGGATTGGTTTTAATATTTTATTGTTGTGCTTTTTATTGTGTGAGCCACCTTAAGTCCTACGGGAGAAGGGCGGCATATAAATTTTAAAAATAAATAAATAAATAAATAAATAAATAAATAAATAAATAAATAAATAAATAAATAAATAAATAAATAAATAAATAAATAAACAAACAAACAAACAAACAAACAAACAAACTGGTCTCCCTCCCCCCTTCTCTCCCTCTCCTTCCCTCCCTAAGGATCATTCCCTGAATACCTACTGTAATTGTATTTTTTTCCTAGCTGGCAACTAGGAAATAGACCTATAAAGTTTGTAATATGTGTGCTGAACTATGGATAAGTCTACAAAGCACTGCAATGCCTTATAGCTTTGATTCTCCCTTTATTATCCTTCATGTGTATTGTTCAATATAACTTTGACCATGCTGGTTAAAAGTTTTGAGACTTATGCTTCAAAACACCTGAAGGACACTGAGTAGGGAAAACTGCTGTAAAATTTAGAGACAGATGGAAAGAAAATCCCTCAATGCTTGAATTAAAGTATCACATTGCTTTGAAGCCGGGTACATGACACATGGGGGAATCTGATTAGCAAACAAACAAATAAACAAACAAATAAACCTCATAAATGGAAAGCTAGTATTGGTAGACATCTAGACATCTTGACTCTTTTACTACCACCTCTTATGTCTGCCTTAGTCCTTGCTGCCAACTAGCATGCATAGTCTCTATACAATAGCAATAGAATAGCAATTGCACTTGGACTTTACAGCAGTCTTTAATTGGTTTACAGAGCCAACATACTGCCCCCAGCAATCTGGGTCCTCATTTTACCAACCTTGGAAGGATGGAAGGCTGAGTAAACCTTGAGCCTATCAGGATTGAACTACTGGCTGTGGGCAGAGTCAGCCTGCAATACTGGATTCTAACCACTGTACCATCATGGCTCCTGCAGAGACTTGACTGGATGGACTCCCTTCCTTCCTTCCTCTCTTCCTCCCTCCCTCCCTTCCTTTCTTCCTCTGTCCAGAATATTCTGCAAATTGTAGTTCTAGTCTCCTCTTTTCAACAGGAAAATGTAAGAAGCATAAAGGCCATTATTATAGCTTAGAAACCATTCCAATGTGACTTTGCTGGCAGAAAGAATGGGAGAGGGGAATATTAGAACACAAGACTTGTCATCAGTAGTGGAATTCAATTTTTTTTTACTACCGGTTCTGTGGGAGTGGCTTAGTGGGCGTGGCAGGGGAGGATACTGCAAAATCTCCATTCCCACCCCACTCTGGGGCCAGCCAGAGGTGATATTTGCCGGTTCTCCGAACTACTCAAAATTTCTGCTACCGGTTCTCGAGAACCTGCTGAATAGCACCCCTGCTTGTGATAGACAGGAACATGATAACCCATCTAACCCACATTTTCTTCTTCTTTTGGCTGAATAAAGAGGACAACATCCTTTGGAATGGTTGTGGCCTGGCATTCAAGAAGACACTGTCCAAATAGGAAAGGAGAGTGACTCAGTGGTAGTGAGTGTCAACGGCATCCGAACAGTCAAGGAAGAAGATTGTGAGGGCACTGATACAAAGCCCTATTGCAAAGCCTTGACACTGACTGGGACTCAGGCCAACGACACAGGTTACTACCGCTGTTACTACAAGTACATCAATGCCAAAATAGAAGGCACCACTGCTGTCAGCACCTACGTGTTTGTGAGAGGTAAGAAGGGAAAAAGACTTGCTCGGCCAAATAAGACCCTGCTTTATATATTTTTTAACTCCGAAATAAGCGCTTGGCCTTATTTTTGGGGAGGTCTTATTATTTTGGGGTGCGTGGCACAAGATGGGGTTCCTTTTGCGGTGTTACCTGATTTCCAGCTCTGTGTTTAAATATTTTCAGGGAGGTCTTATTTTCAGGGGGAGGCTTATTTCAGCACATGCACTCAAAAGCCCGATTATCAGGGGATGTCTTATTTTCAGGGAAACAGGATATATATAAATATATTTTATATATTTTCATTTTATTCGGTTGTAATAACAACTTTATTCAAACAGGTTCATGGGCAATGTATAACAACATGATTGCGAACCTGTGGCACGTGTGCCCAAAGTGGCATATGAAGCCATGTCACATGGCACGCACGGTCTTGCCTGTTTGTCTTCCGGTTTTCTGGCGCGCATGCACACACGATGATCAGCTGTCCTTCATGAAAACAGGTGTGCGCATACGCGCTGGCCAGCTGATTGTCGGGTGCGCATGCACGCCAGAACCCAGAAGTTTGGCTTTTCCGGAGCATGGCCCCAATGAGCGTGTGCGTGATGTTTCTGCGCAAGTGCTGAAAAAGTTCGCAATCACTGGATATATACTAAATGATTGAAAAAGTTAATGTAATACAATAAAGCTTACATCTAATAGTGATGACAAAAGATAATAACTTTTCCATTAAACTTCAGTTATGAAGATCTACTGAGGTTCTTTTTTTTACACATACATATGCCCTGGTGAAAAAAAATATATCTGGAATGTCTCAAAAAATAAATTAAAAGCCAGGCAAATCTCTTTAGGAAGGGCATTCCACAGCTCAGGAATAATTTGTAATTATGTAGCATAAGTCTGATAAGAAAGGCACTTATGATAAGAAAAGCACTTTGGGTGTAGCCTTATGAGATACCCTGTTGTATACTTATGAGATAGGAAACATACTGAAAAGGCCTGAAAACAAACTGGCAATCTGTGCACTATTTTAATATTGGAAATATATGAACCATCTAGCCCAATAATGGTTAAACTTGGCAATTAAGTTTTTTGCTAATAAGAGTTTTTACTTTCTCTTCAAGGAAAGCTTAATGAAAAGAACTTTATTTCATAGTTTTAGATCCCACTTTTTTCTGTAGGTACTAAAATGGCATATATTTTGTTCCATCTTCCAGTTTTTTTCTCACATAGAAAATAATTCTTGTGAAATAAGCTGAGCTGATTGACCCCAAATCACCCACTGAGTTTCTATGGTTGGATGAGAACTTAAAGCTCAATTTCTCTGCTACTAAACCCGCATTATACCCATTCTGCCACACTTAGATTCCTACAGGAGGAAGTTACCAGAGAAGGAATCATAGTACGTTTGTCTTCAAATGGCCTCACCTGTCAAAGCTTGTAGAAGAATACATCTGCCTCTATTGACCAAGGGAATTGAGGGAATGCCCCCCCCATTCAATACAACATTTTTCTGACCAAAGATCACTTAATCAGAATGTCACAGCTTTGTCATGTCTCAATTTGATTGTGCATTCTACAGAGAACTTCATTTGCTGGGTGGCTTAAAAAGATAACAGATAATTAATTATTGGTCCTGATATAGCTAGTTATCAGAATCTGCAATTTGTGTTTATAAGGTAGTTTCTACCTAACTATACTTTCAATTAAAAAAGACCATGGGAATTGATTGCAAAAAGACAAAAATGCTGTTGATAGTTCTGAAATTTTTGAAATATCTGTAAACAGTATTTGAAGGAAGGTGAACGGTTGCTCGCAATCCCAGGTTGCAAGAGGACACAATTTTCCTTTCCTTATAGCACCTATGTAGAACTGCATTCCTCCTCTGTGCATTCTAAATATTTATGTGCCATATCCCTCTGTAATCTGCATACAACTAGTTAAATTTGGCCGAGTACAGAAGGAGGAAAAGGCTTTAAAAACAAATCAGTATCCATCCTCTTGTGTGGTACTGTTGTAGCTGGTAGCCTGTCGTCTGGGGGATTGAATTACATTGGTGCCTGGGGTGGATGTTTCTGATGTCCTGGAATTCAGGAGCTTTTGGTTCTATCATGCCCTAGAAATACAGTAGTGGCCCAGCTTACCGGCTGCTAATTTAAACAAATTGTTTTGGATATGGAGTAATAAGTTGTTTTGATAAAAATGGAAACAGAAAGAGATGAAAACATGCATTGCTAGATATGTTAAGAAAAGATTCTCTCGCCCTCCCCCTTACACATTGCTTTGAATAATAATAATTTATGATAGATTTTTTCAAGATTTCCAGAATGTTGTAATTTTATCCATTTTTAAAGAAGATAACATGCCCAGTCAACTAGGTATCATTCAAATAGTATTTAAGTTTAAAATTAAGAAAGATTGTGCACTACAGCTCTTTCAGATCAAGTCCTCTTTATCTGAAATATGTGACTCAGTATGTAATAACTTTCTTGCTAATAAAGTACTAGTACTTGCTAGTACATAATAGGATTAGCAGAAAAACATCTGTATTTATTATCTCAACTTTTTTACAATCGTTCTCTAAAACACATTGTTTATTTGATATGAAGAAAGAATTGTTTTCGAATCTACTGTATATTAGTTTGATCAAACATGGTTAAATAATGCAAGCTACCACTGTTTGTATTCAGATGGAATGACAAATATAACACAGTGTTAAAAATACCAAGATACTTCACTTCAACTTTGGAAACTAACTAAAAGGATTGTGTTTGCTCCAGATCCTTGTCTAAGGGTTACTGCACAAATAATCAGCCTATGTTGGAAAGTATCAGAAAAATAAACCAGTAAGATGAATATATACAATGATAAGAAGTGACACTTTAAGAATGAAAAGTACAAACATCGTTATTTAATCCTAATAAAATATCTGCCAAAGATTTTTCATTTCACTGATTTTTTTTTTCCATATCCTTTGCTGAGTACTTCTTGCAGACAGTCAAGATGGTATGTTACATAATTCAGTATGGTTCTCCATTCTCGGATCCAGACTAGCAGCATTGATAAGCATCAACAACCAGATATATATTTCATGTATAATGTAGTTATAGTATCCTGTCCAAACTCTGCATGCATCTGAAGACTCTGTGTGATCATAACAAGAGTCCATAATAAGGCAGAAGCAAATGTGATGTCTTATGCATTTATCTCTCCGAGTTTCTTGTAAACTATGAAGTCTAATTCATTACCAATTACAGTAACTAATTAGTTACTAACCAAGTAGTAATAGAGCTCAGATGCTAATTTTGTTTTGTAAGAGTTAAGGGTTATTTCATAATAGAAAAAAAAGGGAAGATTTTCCTTCCTGTCACTTCTCTAATTTAAAACTTCCTAAACTTTAAATGGCTAGGTCTAAAAAAAGAACAACTAAAAAAACCCCCAATTAACTATTTTTTTTAAAGCTCCCAAAGGGAAAAAAAACTTACCCAATAGAACAGGGGTCTCCAACCTTGGCAACTTTAAGACTTGTAGACGTCAACTCCCAGAATTCCTCAGCCAGCTTTGCTTTGCTGGCTAAGGAATTCTGGGAGTTGAAGTCCACAACTCCCTGCCTGCTTGATTGCCGGCAGGGAGATTCAGTTGCTTGCTGATGCAATGGATTGCAGGGATTACAGCAAGGTGTTGTGACCAGCAGCTAAGCAAGCTGAGGAGGGGAGGGGGAGGGATTTTTGCTACCGATTAGCAGGCAACTCAGCTGGGATCGTCAGAGCTTGGCTCGTCAGAGCCATTTAAAAGAAAAAAAAAGGCTCTGATGATCACACAGCTCAGCTGGGCATGTGGGGTGGGGGCAGGGATTTTTGCTACCGGTTCTCCGAACTGCCCGCCACCATCGCTACCTACTCGCCCGAGCCAGTCTGAACTGGGAGCATTTCACCCCTGTATGGGACATAGCAGAACAACAGTCTTACTACTATAGGAAGCAAATCTTTTAAGGCATAACTGAGCACAATTGGAGCAAAGTACATTGAAAAAATTATTATTTGTTTGTTGTTTATATTTCATGTTACCAATAAAGGAGAATATTTGTAGCTCAGGGTTGAAATGAAGAGTCCTTGATGCTCTCTGGACTTAGTCCTTGGTGCTCTCTTGCAAACATTTTAATATGATGTTACTAGGTAACATCATCACTGACTAGCACTGATAATGTTACCTAGTTTGGGTAATGAAATGTTGTAAGAAAACAACCAAGCTCAGAGACTACAAAGGATTGCTTGTATTTCATGTTTCTAGACCACCCATTTACCTCATGGATACTTTAATTTTGGAGCCCCCATCAGATATTGCCAGCTATATCCTCATAGGTAGTCCCAAAATTTTGAACCACCTTAAAGCATTCTGGGCGTTAATAATGTTAACTACCACTTCTTCCCATGCACAAGATGGAATCTCTTTCCCTTCGCCTTAAGCACATCTTGGGATCCCTTTTACATGCCTCACTTACTAACATCTTGCCCTTCCTTTGGATAGAGGTAACGCGATGTTTAGAAACAAGAGCTCACTTTTAAAGAATGCTACTGCTTTTGAGTTATCTGGGTATTAGTGTAGATCACGGACTTTGGGTATTTAGAATCCAATCTAAATTTAATATGGCCAATTAATGCTGAGCTCTTGTGGTTTGCCCACTGAGCAACTGTTGCTGGTATGTGAAAATAAACCATTCTCCGATAACAAACTCAAAATAACAATAGCCAGAGGCATTAGAAGTTTGGCAGGAATTTCCCCTCACAAATGTTAGTTCTCTCTTAATCTAATCTGCCCTTGGTCTTTGCTATGAACATCTGTGGCTGCTCTTCAAATACATCCTGGAGGAATATTTATATAAAAATGGAGAGATGGAATAAAATCCAAAACCTCCAGTCAGGAGCATTTAGCAACAAAGAAGCTGATGTACTGCATTGCCCGGGGGTGGGGGTGGGGTGGGGGATGCCTTAAATTGACCTTGCACAATTGTAGGATGATGAAGTAAATTTGTTTTCTTAGTCTATAAATCCATTTTGCTCTTTGTCAGTGTAATCAGAGAGTAAGCTGAGGGCTCGAGGATATAATGAGCTTCTGGAAAAGAAATGTAAGAATGAATACTTCAGAGCAATTTGAAGGTTGGTTTAGGATAAAGGAGGCCTTGGACAGTTTCTTTTCTGCAGATCTGAGATTGGCCTACTATTGCTCTAATCCCCCAAATTTTCTGTTGCTTACAAGGGTTTTGCTACCTAAGCCAATTAATTTCTATTCTAGTTGATCTGGAGAAAATGTTGTGAAGATAGTTTTGCACTGTTTTCTGTAGAGCTGTGTGCTAGACAGGTTCCTTTTGGTAGACATCCTTGCTGTATTCTGTCTCCTAACTCCTCAGAATTTCACCTGCCCATTCTGAAGTCAATGCTTCATTAGTCCTTGGAATCATCATCTTCTCCCTCTCAGTCTTTCAAAGGTGGGGCTTTTTCAGTTTCCTACAGCGCCCAGGTCTCAGTGAAAATCACAGTAAGAAAGGGAGGAGGAAGAGGGAGGGAGTGAAGCAGTAGCTGCAGTGATATTTTCCTTCCTCCCTCCTTCCTTCCTTCCTTCCTTCCTTCCTTCCTTCCTTCCTTCCTTCCTTCCTTCCTTCCTTCCTTTCTGCTTAAAGAACTTGATTCAGCAGTAAAGTAACGACACTCCACATGACAGTGATGCCTAAACCACTACATATTCCAACTAAACTTTTTTCTAAGCAGATGTTCATCAAACAACCATTTTCATGCATTCTTCTGTCTCCAAACAACCCAGTGCTCCCTCCTCATATTCCCATCCATCTATTGATGTCACTTAGTTGATTACTACCCACACCTGCTGGATAGCATTAATTCAAAATTTTGTATAATTTTCTCCAAATATCATCAATGGTTCTTCCATTGTCAGCATTCACTGGAATTTAATATGCACTATCATCTGCTTGTGAAGTCCTACTTTCATAAGCAGCCACAAGAACAACAAGGATAATTTATTGACATTTTGACATAAATTTTAGCCCTTTCATACATACATCTACATCTTTATTACTCTGGATATATTCATCAACTTTATAAAAATCAGACCATCATTTTATTCCATTTTGTTACAACATTTTTCTTTCTTTAGTTTTATAAAGCCACAACATAGTTGCTTTTCTTTATTTTATTCCTTAATTCAGGTTCTTTACTGTTATGTTATGTTGTAATCTTCTAAAAGCCATGATCATCACTGGAGGACCTCCAGTTTGGCGTTTAGAGTTCATTTCTAGCACATTTGGCCTGTATTCCATGACTACAACCAAAATTGAATTTTGTCTTGAGTATCAGCCTATTCCTTGAAAGCTCTTTCTAGCCAGACTTAATGAATGCATTTGAGCTGTTGAAGATGAGTAGAGCTTCTATTCTGAATGATTGTTACTATAGCTCTCTGGCAGAAAGGGACATAGGCCATATCTTAATGTGTTGCAATTTCTATAGATTACATGAGCCTCTTGGAAAAGATTAATCAGACTGAGAAGTTGAGGCGTGTTTGCATTCCTATCAGACTGTCAGACCAACAGCAAATATTCCATAGCCAAATTTTGTTTTAACTTGGATTTTATCTGCCTTTAAAACCATTCAATTTGCTGATAATATCCTCTGTGTAGGTTTACGGAAATAATGATAAATGACACCCTGATTTGTAGTCCAAGGACTAGAGGAGAAATCTCATATGCCCAAATTAATTTATTTATATCATGTTGTAAAACAAATGTTATTTTCCTTTTTTCCTCTAGCAGTTCTGCCATTTTTTGTTTTATACTGTTATTTTTAATTTTCAAGGTTATTTTAGTTGTATCTTTGTATGCTGCATGTGACTGGCCAATGACTAAATAAAAATGCTATTACTCTAAGTAAGCTTGAATCATTTAATATAGAGGTTTTGCTTGCAAGCCAGCCATCAACTAGAAGGAATATACGTACTCATGTTGTAAGCTGTCGGAAAGAATGTCCATTTTAAATACATTTTAAAAAATTAAATCTTCAATATATGCTTCATTATTTATTTATTTATAAAAGGGACTCTTTAAAGTCAAATGTGAATGGACTGCTTATTTATTTAGTATTGCCTATGTGGGTGGTCCTTTATAGAGAGCAACTCATTGAAAATATTTTTCAATTGTCAGGTATCTAGGTTTGTTTATACTTTTACTATATCTGCATATAATGTACTTTTTTTAAATCTCTGTGCAATGATAATTATTCTGTAGCCCTTGTATGTCACACAGATATTAACAAAACTCTGAATTGTTAAAGTTTTTATTCAGAAAAGCCTGTTTTTTTCTATTGTCCTGATGTTTTAACTGGGCACAGTAGGGATTTTACCATTTATCTACATTTCTATAGCCATCCATCTTACATAGTGACTCTGGGGGAGGGGGGAATGCCTAATAAAGTACATAAAAACAATTAAGAACACCATTTCAATTAATAATAAAAACCAAGGTAAAACTACAAAAGATGCAGCATGTCGAGAAAGCATACAGGATTGCATCTGGATAACTATTGTATAACCATCTAAAGGCTTCATTCAAACATGGGATCCTGTTTTGAGGATCTTTCAGAAGGCTAACAAGGTTGGGGCCAGCCTCATCTTGGGGGAGGGGCATGATTATGGTTTATTAGCATTAATCAAAGCAATAGTAGAAAAGATATGATTTAATTCTAATTTTGAATTAGAATTAATTTGAAGTATAAGTAAATCTTGAATCCACTTCCAGAATGAGATGGTGACACATGAGATGGCATGTTTGTGAGAACCATCTGATAACTTGTATACCATAAACATCGGAGTTTTTAATTCAAGCACTACGCATTAGCATAACCCCATATGAATAAAAATTGTTTTGGTCCAAACACGGTTGCCTATAGAGAAATCTCTTACCATCTCACTTGATTTTTATATGCTTTGGCTATGAAATGTGAGACAGTACAATAGAGATATGACTAACCTAACTTAACCTAGCCTGAACCCTATACAGTAATTACAGACATAGAATTTAAGATTATACCGAGCCTAACACAAACATAAATATGAATAAAATCTAAACACTCGTATTCCAAAGTTTGGATCATGTTTTATAAAAGTGCTTATACATTTATTTTATTTTATTTTATTTTTATTTTTCCAAGCTTGGTATCATTCCTTACAGCAATTAACTAACAAACCAAAATAGATTCTAGAAACTCATCACATTTTCTTTGGTTTTTTTTTTTTTTTTTTTTGCTGCAAATCCCTCCACCCTCTACGTTTTCTCCACTTCTTTCTTTTTTAGATTTTGAACAGCCATTCATTAATAAACCGGAGACTCTTCTTATCTACAAGAAAGAAAATATCTGTGTCCCATGCCTGGTATCAGTTCCAGATCTTAACATCACTTTGTTATTGGTAAGCAGTGTTCTTTTTTTTCAGAAAGATTCAAGATCCTACCTTATTGGCAAGCCTTCCAACACGTACAAAAACTGGGGAAAAAATTACTACAGGAAATAAATAGAGAGGGGGAGAAGCAAACCTGCTAAACTATGACCTTTGCAAAGTTCTAGACTCTTCTAAAACTATGACCTTTGAAAAATTTCTCCCCAGATATGGTGTGTTTCTTTTTCTTTTTCTTTTGGTCTTTGTTTGCTTTTGTATTGCTGTCTTTGGATTTTCTGTGGATTACGTTACTATGTTAACGATCTTCCCGGAGAAGCCTAAAACCACAACACAGAGGTTTTTAGTAAAAGAGAAGAAATTTGTGGAGGCAACAAAAATATTTCACTGGTATTGTTTTTTTCTAAGGCTACAGTGCCTGACACAGCAATTCAAGAAGGGCAGTTTTTTAGAAATTGCAGTGTTTTTAGAAGGCTATAAGAGCTATTTCTTACAGCTCTTGATCTTCTTATTTCTTATAACTTAAAACCAAGTTCAGGTTTGCTCTCAGCCAATTATTTTCATTGGCAAATATATTAAATAATACCCTGCCCGAAGCCAAGGATATGAGTTCACAAGCCATGTAGTACTTTCATTTTTAATCTCCTGCTCAGGAATTGCTGCTATCTGCTGATAATATTTAGATCACACTAAATATTTTTCTCTTTTTTTAAAAAAATGCTTTGTTCTCTAATAGAAGACATTCCAGTTCATTGGGATAATAATTGCTTGATAAATGATTCATTAGAGTTACTGTAGATAGTATTCACAAAGGGCCGTTATGCCTGTGGACATAACGGCAAAGCAAAGAATGAACAAAACTCAAATGATGTTTTATTTCATCAACAAGACAAACCCTAAAACAAGAACTGGCTGCAAAAACCATTTGGTGGAGAAGTTGTGGAAATTATCCCTCCATTTCTAAACAGACTTCCCAAAATGTTATTTCTAGACAACAACTGTCATCTATCCCGATGGAAAGAACATTCTCTGGGACAACAAACGAGGAATGCTGGTCCCCACTCTCCTGATTAAGGATTCCTGGTTTGTTCAGTGTGAAACTCTCATTGATAAGAAACCCTTCAAATCTAGTTTCTTCATTGTCCACATTGCAGGTGAGTTTTGGAACTATTTGTTCTGCAACTGTTATATAAAATTGCAACTAATAAAGAAGTTCTTTAAGGTGTGTTATTATAACCCTGGTTTAAGCTGTGGCTAGGTCATCGTTTTAGGGAAGGAATATCAGGCATGAATCCTAATCCCAGTCCAGAACCTCTGGGGCAGAGATATGTCTCTCATGCTGAAGAATCATAAAGAACTCCAAATATATCTGTTTCCATCTGATAAAGATTGGAGTAATGGTGCTCTATTATGAAATACATGCTTGTAAACATAGGCACTGACAACTTCACACTCTTAATTTCACCCCACCTCCATTACTTCTCCATATCCCAATAATTCATCTGTCACTTTTCTATAAGAGCACATATTTTTAACTTTTGCATGTTGCTAACAACAATACAGTTGTACTAACATGGAAGGTTATTTATTAAACACAAAAAGCATGCATACATTAAGGAGTAAACAACTGTTGCTGACAGAAATTATTGCAGAATTAGACGAAATTAAAATTAAAATTGAAGGGAAATAAGAAAAATATTGGTGCAAATAAAATTATATATACATATTTTTAATACAATGGTACTTGTCACTGTTTTTCATGGCAACATACTTTACAAGGCATATTCCTCATCCAAAATGCATTCGTTCTCTGGTTTTGGCCACTACAACTTTTGGACAATTGTAGGATGATGATGATTATATAAGAAAGAGATTATTGTTTTTAGGCAAGAATTTAAATGTTCACTCCAAGAATTGCATGAGAATACAGTTCAATGGCAAAGAATTTATCAAATGTAAGTAAGTGGGCCTAGAATGCCAATGAATCTACAATGTATAATTTTGCCTTACATAGTACCATTTTAGTCACTTAAAGCAAAAATTCTGTTTCCCAAGGAAAAATTGAACTAAACAAATAGCTGTCTTTTTCTTACTACATTTTCTACCAGGAAACGAGCTTTATGATATTCAGTTGTTTCCAAGGAAGGCCATGGAGCTATTGGTGGGAGACAAACTAGTTATCAACTGCACAGTATGGGCTGAATTTAATTCAGGAGTTGATTTCCAGTGGGATTATCCCACAAAACAGGTATGAATTAACATTTGTTTTTCTTTCCTTTTTAGCCTCTATAGTTAATATGTCCTATGTTATTTTTGTTATTGGTCTATAGAGGGGAGAGAGGAAGGGAGGGAGGGAGGGAGGGAGGGAGGGAGGGAAGGAAGGAAGGAAGGAAGGAAGGAAGGAAGGAAGGAAGGAAGGAAGGAAGAGTTTTCAATGTTCCCTGCCAGCTTCCCATAGGGAAATTCAGTGGGGAAGCTGGCAGGAAATCGAAAGTTTCTCTTGCTCCCACTGCTTTTTTGCCCACATGTGCTCATTCTGTTTTTCTGTTTATAGTCAATGAAATATCTCTGAAACAAAGACTCAATGGGCAACAGATTGTCTAGTTTTGCATTCAATTTCTACTCCCAAATGCTTTTTCAAAGTAGCCCCATGTAGAACATGATACAATAGTCAGGGCTTGGATAATGTTGAGAAATATGCTATTCATCATAATCACCACCTGCAAATCCATTGAGGTGATGAACCAGTAGCACTCCCAATGGGTGAATCTGCTCTTTCAGGAGGAGGGCATCTTTTACTAAAATAGACTATAACTTTGTCTCCAAGTGCAGCTATCCAACTACATCATTTTAGCTTCTGATGCTAATATTTTTTTTAAATAGACAAGAACAAGTTGGTTAATTTTTTAAAAGAGTTCTTAAACTGCACCTTCATCTACCTTTACTATTTTCAGTTGAATCCTGCTGGTTTGTAGCATTTTAATACATGTTGTGAAGTGCAGCCACAACTGAGGACAAGTTAAATGTCTTATTGGTCAGGCCAAGAACTCACTTCACTAAAGCCATGCTGTCCACATGGTTACTATATTCATTGTGATTTCTGTTTAGATAATGACTTTGAGCAAGAGCCAATACCTAGAATATGGTTGGACTTGCCATGAAATGACTCCAGGGTTTGAGGATTGGTGTTCATGTATCAGTGTTCTTTGAGAGCAACTGAAGATGGTGACTGAATAGGAAAAAAGACAAGAGCACCCTCTGACAAATTACTTTGGGCACCTTGGCTGACCTTTGACTCTTCCCTCCAAATGTGTCTCATTGTCTTTTTCAATATTCCTCCTATTTCCTCTTAATTCTTTGTTATATAGGGGGGGTTTAAGAATGAGGGGTCCTTGATGCTCTCTGAGCTTGCTTGTTTTCTTGCAGATGTTTCATTGCCCTAACTAGCACTGATGCTAGCATTGATGATATTACCTAGTTAAGAGTAATGAAACGTCTGCAAGAAAAAAAAGCAAGCTCAGAGGACCAAGGAGCCCTCATTTCAACTGTGAGCTTCAGATACTCTCCTTCATTGGTTTACAGAATAGGTGCTAGAATTTTATATCTTTACTGTTGGGCAATTTTTCACATGATTGAAAGAATACTTTTCAAAAACTCATAAAATGTTGACATATAAGGACCTAGTTTTCCTTGACATCCTGGGGAAAATATTTTATAGATAGTAGTGTTAATTATCATGAGAGTGAAAGCTTGGAGAGAGACGCTGTGTTTTTATGCCTCTGAATTTCATTTCTTCTACTATCTACTATCTGTTTTCTCTTCCCCTCTATCTCTTCTGGCAGATGAACCGGAAAGCCATAGAACTGCCTGAGAGGCGGTCCCAGCAGACCCATACTGAACTCTCCAGCATCTTGATCATCCAAAATGTGAGCCAACAGGACCTGGGAAAATACACATGCAAGGCTAGCAGTGGGGAGCAGAACTTGAAGGAGAGCATAGATGTCATCGTGCATGGTAAAAACCACTAACACAAGCTAAGAAAACCTTTTAGGTTCTTTTAGATTCTTGTTAGCACACATGAAAACTCTGATAGGACTATAATTCCCAGCAGGACAGTTAACCTCTGAGCAAGTATCTAATGCTTTGGCTATAAAAAATGAAAAATGTGGCCTTGGGAAGGAATTGAAGTGGTATGTTGCCATATATGTTGTTCTCCAAGTGAGATTTAATGAGATAACCTTACCAGAAGAAACAGCAGTACAGAATTGCTGCTCTTGTCTTTAGTAGCCAAGTAAATATTAAGCACTAGGGAAATCAGGACATCCAGGCAGTTCAAATGTGTATAAATATTTATTGTAAGCTTAAGTTTTCTACAAGAAAACTTGACTAATAGTCAAGGGAAATTAGTGGGAGTTAAGAATAGAAAGGAATTCAAGGTGGGCTGGACTTAGATCTCTTGTGGGTGTGAAGGGACTCATGACTGATGACACATTTGACCCTTACTTCGGGGTCAGCCTGATCATCTCCTACAGTAAAGGATGTATTATTTGGAATCTAATGTATCAAGAAGTTGTTCAGTTGCCCTCCATGGTCCTAGGGTAGGTACGTGCATGTTATTTTATAAAGAACAGCTGAGTGCAATGACTTTTTGAATAATTAAGTACCCTTTGTAATGTCAAAAAGCAATGAGTATATTAGCTTCCTGCTGTTTTTCATCCATGTTCTTGATTTATATGAATACAGTATATGAAACTGAAGCTAAACTGTTTTAATTTAGTATCAGTTTCATATACTGTATACAGTACTCATATTGGATAACAGTGCAGCCAAAATAGGAAAGTTAAAGTTTATGTGTCTTGGAAACATCTGGATGTCCAAGAACTGCAGATGGTATATTTATTTATGTATTTAAATTATTAAGTGTAACATGGCCTTTTTTTGGCCACCCCCATTTTTCTTGTTAATGTCTATGACTGGCACATTGCTCAGCATACCATATACAACTGAAGATAATCTTTGGCCCAAAGAATATTGTGCACACTATTGTAGGAAATTTGTAAGATTAATCATTCATAAATGCCTGTTCAAAAACACTTCTTTGCTTGAACAGGAATATTCTGGCAAAAGAAGTATAAAGCATTCAATTAACTTCTATGATGAAATAATATTTGTTTATTAATTCTAAGATGTCACCTTTTTTTTTGTTTTTTTCCAGTATGTAAGACAGCTTAAAATAAATGAAAAATGTAGTATACAAATCATAACAGGGAAATCAAAACTCAAATCTATCAGTCAATTAATTAATAGTAAATCTTAGCAAAATAAGCTATTAACCATCCTCCTAAATAGTAGGAGAGCAAGAACCAAATGCCCCTCTTTAGGTAGACCATTTTGTTGCCTGAGAATCAGACAGGAGAAGACTCCTTTCTATATACCATACTTTTCAGAGTATACGACCATATACAGCCATTTTTGGCCTCCCAAAACCCCGCATGTCCAGTTTTTACCAAAAACAGGCTTGTTTTTCACAAAAACGGGACACGCAGGGGTTTGGGAGGTCTGCAGAGTGCTTCTGGGGGCCAGTGAGGGCAAAAACAGGATGCGTGGGGGGTTCGGGAGGCCAAAAACGGGATGCATAGAGGGTTTGGGAGGTCTACAGAGTGCTCCTGGAGGCCGGGCAAAAACCGGACGCATGGAGGCCAAAACCTTTTTTTTTTTTCTTGTTTTCCTCTTTGAAATCTTGGTGCAACTTATACTCTGGTTCGTCTTATAGTCCAAAAAATATGGTACTCAATAACAAAGTTTCTGGCAATACTCTGGGAGCATCCTTCGAAGGTCATTTTCTCCTGATCTGAATAACTGGGCAGCTTCTTAAATAAGCACATTAGCATTCCTAGTATATTTTTTTAAAAAAATCAGCCAGTGTAGCACTGTGTTTTTGTGGCATAAAATGTAAATTGGTGTATCATTTTTATGTCTGGAAAAAAAGCAAAGATGTAGTGTGTGGGTCTACATCCATAAAATTATAAATTTTTTAGATATCTCTGCTCTTGCATCGGCTACTTGTGTTTAACAACTCTGACACTGTAATTTTTTTCCCTTCTTCTTTTTCTTTACCCATCTTGTTTTTTTACAGAGAAGCCATTTATCTACGTGGAAAGGAAAAAGGGCCCAGTGATAGAAGCAACAGTGGGAGACGAAATTGTGAAGCTACCAGTAAAAGTGGTTGCCTATCCCCAGCCTGAGTTCCAGTGGTAATACATTCTTTTTAGCGTCTTCTTTGGATTTAGAGGCAGAGGAGGGAATTAGAAAAGAGAAAAACCACTACCGGTAGTCCTCAACTTACCTGAGTGTGTGTGTTTGTTTGTTTGTTTGTTTGTTTAAGAAAATTTATATTGCCCCCTATTCGCACATGGCGACTCAAGGCAGCTTACATGAATTTAAGATATGTATTTTTTGTGGCAATCATTAAGTGAATAACTGCTGTCATTAAGCTAATTTACTGTTCATTATGGGACATTTTGCCAAAAACCAAAAATAAACACTGTTTACTAATTGCGACCACATGGCCAGTGAGGTTGCAAGTGGCTGAAAATGGGGTCTGTTGCTAAGCATCTGAAATGTGGTCATAACTTCCAAAATTCTTAACTAGCCTGGAGGGTGCCAAATTGGGGAAATCTCCATAAATACTGTGTTTCCCTGAAAATAAGACCCTGTCTTATCTTTTTTTGAACCCCAAAATAAGCGCTTGGCCTTATTTTCTGGGAGATCTTATTATTTTGGTGTGCGTGGAGCAAGATGGGGCTCCTCTTGCCATCTTACCCGATTTCCAGCTCTCCATTTAAATATTTTGGGGAGGGCTTATTTTCGGGGGGAGGCTTATTTTAGCGCATGCGCTCAAAAGCCTGATTGGGCTTATTATCAGGGGATGTCTTATTTTCGGGGAAACAGGGTAGTTCCCCTGCCCTCACTCCCCCCAAATAGCAATAAACCAATGATGAATCAGTGCATATATCTTTTTTTCCCCCTTTGGATGGTGCTTCTCAGCAGATTTCAGAGAAAGCTTTTCTTAAGGGGAAAATAAATGAAAAGGGTATTTTTCAGAAATTCTTCATTTCATTGGCTGAAGCCCCATGGCTACCTTTTAGAAGCTTAAGCTATATACATACCTTCTTTCTTTGCTTCCGCCCAGGTTTAAGGATGGAAAGTTAATTTCCAACAGGCAATCTCAATATTCCCTCCAGATCAAGGATGTGGCAGAGCAAAACTCTGGATCTTATACACTGGTCCTGAAGAACGGATTGGCTGGACTAGAGAAGAGCATTAACCTTCAACTGGTAGTTAACGGTGAGGAAGAATCAGATGACTTACGAGAAGAAGTCTTCAGCCATATAGCAGTTAAATCTATATTCCTAATTTGTTTTATTCCATGAAAATAGTTTCCCAAATCTACCAAATTAGGCATTTGGTTTTTAAATAGAATCCAAGGTCTGGGGTGGATCAGAATTCTGGCTGGACAGATGAAGATCCTGTTAGTGTCATTTGTGATGGAGGAAAGGCTATTATGGGCATCAGACATCCCAGTTTAAAAATGAAGAGATAAAAGCCTCCAGTTCTACTATCGTAATAGCAATAGCACTTAGACTTATGTCTAAGTGCTATTGCTTAATAACTCTCTCAAAGCGGTTTACAGAGTCAGCCTATTGACCCAACAATCTGGGTCCTCATTTTACCTACCTCAGAAGAACGGAAGGCTGAGTCAACCTTGAGATGGTGAGATTCAAACTGCTGAACTGCTGACAGTCAGCAGAATTAGCTTGCAATAGGGGTGAAATCCTCCCGGTTTGGACCGGATCAGGTGATCCAGTAGCAATCGTGCTGGGTGGTTTGGTGATCCGGTAGCGATGGCGGAACAAAGCTGGGTGTCATTACTTCCTGGTTTTAACCAGGAAGTAATGTGTTCTTTACCTTCTGTGCATGTGCAGAAGGTTTTGCGCATGCGCAGAAGGTCTATGCACACATGTGACGTGTGCGCGCGAACAAACCAAGCGTACTTACGTGGCGCGTGCACTTCTGAACTGGTAAGGAAGGTAAGTAGATTTCACCCCTGACTTGAAATAATAAAATAATATGTAGTCTAGACTGTACATCAATGTACAGGGAGGTAATCCTTCACATGTGACCACAATTGGGAACAGAATTTCCATTGTTAAACAAGGCAGTCGTTAAGTGTTTTTCTGATTTTACAGTTTTATTTGTCATGGTTGTTAAGCAAACATGGCTTAGGTGCATGGTCATTAAATGAATCTAATTCCTCTATTGATTTTGCTTGTTGAAAGCTGGGTGGGAGGGTCACAAATAGTGATCACATGATTCTAGGTCTATTGTACATGCTTCCTGGTTGCCAAGCACCTGAATTTTGATTACATGACGAGGGGGGGTGCTGCGAAAATTGTAAGTCATTTTTTTCAGTGCCATTGTAACTTTGAATGGCCACTAAATGAATGGTTGTAAGTTGAGGACTACCTGGATTTCTTTGGATTTGTACAGTAGTCCTTGATTTACAAATGTTTATTTAGTGACCATTCAAAGTTACAACAATGAAAAAAAGTGACATGACCATTTTTCGCCATTACAATTGTTGCAGCACCCCCATAGTCACATGATTAAAATTCAGATACTTGCCAATGACTCATGACAGCTGTAGTGACCCAGGGTCATGTGATCAACTTTTATGACCTAATAACAAGCAAAGTCAGTGGGGAAGCCAGATTCACTTAACAACCATGTTACTAACTCAACAACTGCAACATTCATTTAACAAGTGTGACAAGAAAGGTTGTAAAATGGAGCAAAATTCACTTAACAAATTTCTCACTTAGCAACAGAAATTTTGGACTCAATTGTAGTTATAAATCGAGGACTACTTGTAGTATATGCTTTTCTCTTTCTTCATGTCTGAATGTAATAATTCAGTATTATTTTTGCCATATTACATTGGACAGGCATGACATGCTAAGATTGGAATAGGAGGAGTTGATTGGTGCTAGGCCATTTCCTCTTTGTGTGGATAGAATAAAATTTTATAAGAAAGCTGCAAACAGGTTTATCTTCTTTCTTCCTTTACTATTTTCATCTATATTCTTTTTATTTCTGTTGATGGTTTTATTTTGAATTTACCAGGGTACTTTACCTTTTTACAGGGCAGTGTGAGAGCATATTTAAAAGTTTCTGGGAGTTAATTCCTCCCAAGAGAATAATATGGATGACTAAGAGCAGTAACAATTCAAAATTAGGGAGAGTTGGCCTGGTGGGGTTTTGACATGTGAATTGAAAAGAAAGGCATAAGCAGTCACCCAAAATGGCAAATAATATTGATATTTTATTACAATTATTATTTCAGTTCCTCCACAAATCCTTGAGAAAGAAGCTTCCTCACCAAACATTTATTCTCATAAAAACCGGCATGTACTTACCTGCACCGTCTACGGCATTCCAGCTCCAGAAAAGATACAATGGCAGTGGAGGCCTTGGACACCTTGCCGAATGTTTCCCCAGCACAGTCTGTAAATGTCTTTCTTTTTAAAATATACACTGAATTCTCAATACAGCACAAGGTGGAAAATTTTGACAGATCTATTCAGGCTAGTGCACATGTGCTAAGTCGACCATGTTGAAGCCACTTCAGTTGCATCACTTGGTTGTACTTTCTAGACAGTAAGCCATTTGGATGCAATTGAGGGTTTGTGCAATTTGCCTTTATTGTATGAAAGGTGTTTGGATAGTGATAGTGGAATTCTCTTATAATCTGTCCTTGGTTTAGTAAAGGCATAATATTAGCCAAGAGCTAGGTCAGGTCTCTTGTTGTGTTTAGAACTCACATGGAAAAGACTTGACTCTTTGTGTATGTATAATAGACTGATATATTTATGGAAATTTGGTTCAAAATCTGTAGCTGAATATAGATTAAATCTATATTCTTACAAGTGTGATTTGTGCTTTCCAAATGTCTCAGAGCCATGCAAGATAAAAAATGTGAATTATCCACAAAAATTTCTGATTGGAACTGAAAGCGTGCTGCTGACAGAGGGAGGCTTTAAGTTTTCCTTCCATCCTTGAACATCCTATTTCTAGGGTTGTGGATTTGGATGCAGAGAGGACAAGGTGCTTCGGGTCATTTAGCACCCCCGATCAAGTGCAATATATAACACCTCCTAGCAGACTCTTAAACCAAACGGGTCTTTTGCCAAGTTGGTGTGGCAGGTTTACAGAGTTGCCAGCTGGCAGCTAAGTGAGCACCTCATGTAGTCCATTGCACCTTTTCTTCTTGTCCAAAATAATGCAGGACCTTGTTATTTTCTGTTTAGAGAAAACACAGTCAGTCTTTTGATTGTTTGTACAAAGTAACAGAAAAAAGGAGAAATTACTAAAGATTACTAAATCGAATAGAAGATTACTACAGTAAATAGAAAGTAATGATTCTGTTTTAGTATTCGATTTTAAAAGCAGATTTGGAAGATTAATGCGAAAGTTTTCAGAAGTGTATTTCAGTAGCTTTGTTACTCACCAAAATAATACATGAAACTCAATCTATTCATGCCATTTGTAATTCACGTATTTTAAAAGATTCCATTAATATTAAGAGATAAACCTTTTATATGAGTAAATGGAAGGTGATATTTAGAATTAAAGTAATCTCCCTTGTGGTTTGATGATACCAGATGATAAAGTCTAGCAGAGACTTTATAGTAAGCTTGTACATATTTATTAACACTATTAAATTCCAAAACTGATTATTGACAGATGCTGGAAATAAGTTTGTTAACTTAAAGGAAAAACACTCTTCTGATAAACATATAAGCCATATCCTTGTTATAACAAAAAAAAAACAAAAAAAAACAGTAAGCTTAATAAAAAGTGTAAGTAAAAAAAGTTTCATATTTGATTTTCAAGCCATAGTAAATCAAGAGAATTTGTGTAAATCAAGAGTTTTTCTCCAGAGACTTTAAGACATTTTTAAGAAAAATGTTCTTGTTATTGCTTCATCAAGCCTATTTCTTTCTCAGTCAAATTGGCAAAGCACAATAATACAGATATTATAAATAATCATGAGGAACTCTTAAATGGACCACACAGAACTGTAATTTAACCTATTGCATAACAAAACTAATATCAGTTGCTGGGAAATTACAGCAAAAGAGTACTGATTTCCTTGTGTTCTGTGGTTGGTCTTCTTGGTCTTCTAGTTGGCCATGGTGGGAAGCTGGAATCAGAATTAGTTAGATTGATTCATCTGGGCTCTTATAGAAGATTCCATTTGTATGCAAGTTTTAGATACCACAATGATTAATTGCAATATTAAGGGCTGGATAATATCTAAATATATAAGGAAAAAGATATCTAGAAATACATATGGAAAGTCTTCACTGCTTTTGTAAGTGGAAATTCAGTTGCTGCTTGTCAAAGTGGAATGTAAAATCTCAACTCAAAAATGGTTTTGGACACAGATGTGTGTGTTTAAAGCAGAAAGCAGAATTAGTTATAAGAAAACAAAATAAATAACTTTCTAAAGTAAAGAAGAGGAGTGAAAATAAGTAATTTCTAAAAGATAGAATAATATTAGGAACTCAACAGCTCCACAGATTGCTACGTGGAGGAAAACAGTTTTGGATTTTAAAAAATTAAATTTTGCTGAGAGAGTACTATTTGGTACAAACGTTCATTGTATTAAGACATAGTTTGCTCGATTATGATTTATTAAGCAAATAAATGGCTGAGGTCTCATAATTTGATAAACTCCAAACCAACATCATATGGCTTAGCACAGTATGTGAGCCCTATATGGAATCAGAAACCAAATGTCAGACTGTTTGAGAAGTCCATACTCCTAGAAGAAGTGAGAAGAAAAAGAAGATGATGACCAGCAGCAAGTAGTTGGTCTTGATTATAGTGGTGATGGAAAAACATTGGGAAACCTGAAGGGCCAGCTTGGGGACAGTTCATCCTAGAGATTTACTGGGTAGATACTAAGAACTGACACTGAATTAATCAAATATATCAAGAAAGTCAGGAAGTTGCTAAGAGAAATTCCTGAAATCTTATGACTTCTCATAGCCTACTTTGTGTAGGCTGAGAAGCAGAGAAGTTAACCACCTTTTTTTCTGGTCAGTTTAGCGTAAGCAGATATATGGATAATGCAACTTTGTAATGGCTATCTTCCAGCCTCAATGTTATAGTGCTTGTCCTGTTCTTTATGACTCTCTTATATTTTAGCTTTGTCCAAGGTTTTTCCTGGCTGTCTAGTTAATGGATTTTTGTTTTACATAGAAGCATTGTTTGACAATACATGCTAGACCCCAACACAGCGAAATTCGTTTTTGAAGGTTTTTGGGAACAAAGACAATGATAGGATCTCTATCTCAAGATGGTTAACGCACAGGAATCAAACTGTCCCCTTCTTCCTTCAGTTAGGACAATGGGCAGCAAACATTTATTATTATTGAGACAGAAAGTGGCCTCTCCAGTTGAAAGGAATGTGATAGCAAGTACCACTGACCCAGAAGGAAGTGGAGCATCTATAAAAATACCGATGTCATAACCATGTAGTGTGACTGGTTAAGGAAATCAGGGCATTTCCAGTCCCATCAGAAGTCTTTGTAGCTCTGTCAAAAGGAAGAGGAGCTAGTGATTTATGAGCACTGTCTTCCAAGGCCACAACTTTTCTGCTTATCCCAGTTCATAATGAGTTCCTGTTTTTAAAAACAGGTTCTCATTCTTGCTGTGTACTGAAGTACAAAAAAAGTTGTTTTCTGCTCATCATCTCTACTGAACTCATATAACCATTATGTTCTTGGTATGTTCAAATTATCCAAGGACTCTGCCCGCATACAGTAGTTATCTTCTTCCTTTGTATGTTTTCTTTTTTTGCACTTTCCCAAGAGTAGCATCTGTGGGTCTCTGGATATCAAGATTCTGTAAATCCTTCACAGCTGCCAGTCCTACCACCCATAGACTTGTCAATCTCCTATCAAAGCTGCCTGACTTAACAGCCATCTTAATAAATATGGAGAAATTTTATAACAAATGATACATTATATAAAGGTCTATTTGTATTCTTCCTTTCTTGCTACTGATCAATTTTAGTGGATGTCCCCAACATTCTGGCTTCATTACAGAAGGGAAAAAATATCATACCCCTTTTAGGTACATGAATACAAAATGTAATCATGTTCCGTCTTGCTAAATTTATCTGCTTTCCCTGTAAAGCATTGTTTCCTTGTTAGGGTCTCTTATTTTTTTCCATTTCTTTCTCTTTTGTGGGTACTACATGAACTGTAAACTGAAGCAGACCAAGGGCTGTACAACGCCATCAGAGGGACCGGATGCCTGAGTGTAAGGACTGGAAGGATGTGTCACAGATGGATGCTGTGAACCCCATTGAAAGCATTGACACCTGGACAGAGTTTGTGGAAGGAAGGAACAAGGTGAGGCCATTTCCCTGTTTTCTATCTCCATTGGAAAGAGGTAAAATACTTCAAACTTATGAAATGGAATATTAGCTGGTTTTTTAACATAAATTCAAACTTTATTGATTTTCCCATATTATCAGTTTTTGATATACAGTTCATTCAACAAGTCTTTCAGCAGACTAATGCGACATCCAAAGAGAAGTTGAAGGAGAAGAATTGAGAAGGAGAAATGAATTGAGCAAGTTTGCTTTGAAAAACTAAAATTATTTAGTCTTTTGACTGAACAAACTTATCAATTAATGGAAAAAATATGTCATGAAATTATCTCCTGAAAAATCTCATACTGATAGTATTTATATAATTTTAATTAAAGATTTACAAAGAAATAAAAGATAAATATGAAATAATATAAACTAAAGAAAAAGCAAAAAGATAAGGAAAGGTATGAAAAATGTTGCAAGTAAAAGGAAAAAGAAAAAATATATAGCATCAGTAGGGCTGATGTAAGGCTGATGGTACCCAATTATAACTTTCAACATTGAGAAAATTGAGTTCCTAAAACATTTGCTGATTTGGATAGGATGAACCATATCCATCTCAATCCAGTGAAGACCAAATGGTTGTGCATTTGGGCTACCCAGATCTGAGGACATTCCATCTCTGAGCTTGAACAGAGTCTCAGTTCCCCATTTAAGAATGGTAAACAATCTGGGGTTTTCTCTAACTCACAGCTCCTCAATTAGCAAGTAGTAGCAACTGTGCCCATGGAGGCTTTTGTACAGTTTTTCTGGTGCACTAATTGGGCCTTTCCTAGACTGAGGGATCCTTGCAAAGATCACTCATACCCTGGTCACTTCATGGCTTGATTATTGTAGCACATTCTACATAGGCTTGCCATTGAAAACCATCTAGGAGCGTCAATTGGTCCAGAATATGGTGGCACAGGCAGTGATGGGTACAGTTCAATATGTCTATGTAACACCTTTTCTTCATGACCTGTGCTCATTGTCAATTTGTTTCTTGGTTCAATTCAAGCTGCTGATCATTACTAAGAAGCCTTACATGGCATAGCTTACTGGGGGACTGCCTGTTTCCCATAGTATCTGCCTGGCCAATTTGATCTGGCAGGGTTGGTGCATTCCCAGTTCCTTCAGTTAAATAATGCCATTTATCAGGACTCCACAAGCATGTTTTCTCTGTTAGCAAGACATGAGGTTCCCCTGAGATCCAGAAGATTCCTTCCATGCTATTGTTTTAAAGGCCTATGAAGATTTAGCCGTTTGCTCAGGCCTTTGGTGACAGTGATGAAGCCCTCTTTGGATTGAATGGGTTCGATTCATTTTTTATTTCTATCCGGGTTTTTTTTTTCTTCTTTTTTGTCATTCTTGCAATCCTCTCTTCATCTTTTTTGTCTATTATTGTATTTTTCAAATGTTTTTCTTTGTAAACCGCCCAGAGTCATTGGGAGTCAGATTGCATATAAATTTAATAAATTGTTATTGTTGTTATCCTTAATACTTTTGAAAATACTTTATCCAAAGTAGGCAAAGGAGTCTCAGACTTGATGTCAACACCTTCTCTGTATTTGTCAGGTGCTTCTTAAAGAAACTACACCTATTCCTAAACTTAGACACTTGCCCCATGGGCTGAGGAAAGCATGCATTTGAATGAAGGAGGAAGTAAGGGGGCAGTGACTCTATTCAGATGTGTTTTCCCTGGGTCCATACATTGACAGGCAGCCATTAGAGCAGCCAATGGCTACAGAGAAGTGCCCACACCAAAGCCAAAGAATCATTACATACTTTGGAATCACATAAACTTCCTCATTTGAATGTTCCATTTAAAGATAAGCCAGGAATTGCTATTATTTAAAAAGAGCTATGTTGAAATAATATCCAACCAAAAAAAAAAAATCATCCACATTGTAAATTAATTATGAAATGACATGATTGTGTTAACAGGAGTTAAACTCATATGGAGAATGACTTTGTCTTTTCATCCCTTTAAAATCTGTATTGCTATTTAATTATCTAGTATTGGTATTATCTAGTACCAGGGTTGTTGAAATTGGCAGTGCCTTATGTTACACACAAGTCCTGCTTATCTCTTCTAAGTTGAGCCAGAAAAATAGTACCTACTCTTTAGTTAAATTCTTCAGTTGCCAGTTTTTTGTTACTCTGTACACACCTTTGTGCATTTAATTTTATAAAAGAGGATAGATTTTTCTGGCAAACCGGTTCCCAAATCCAGGTCTCTTAAAGTGCCATTTTCAAAATGTTATTTTTCTTTTTTTGTATCAAAATTTTATTACTTCATCAGAATATAAAATACAAAGGAAAATAAAAAAAAATGGGAACTAAGGTAAGGGGAAAGGGGAAAAGAGAAAATGTGGGGAAGAAGGTAGAGAAAAAAGACATTGACTTCCGATTCTCTTTAGCACGGTAGAAGATAATAAAATCACAACCTCAACTTTTTACTTTTATGCAATTATATATACTAGCTATTTCTATAAGAATAAACCTATTTAATCAGCAAAACCAAAATCAACGTTTTATTTTTCCATCACAAGCACAAAATCCAGAAGTGGTTTTCAAATTAAAATTAGATATATTTCTTTGAATAAAGCAATCAATTTAACCATCTTTACTTTTTTTGCTCATTATGGAAAATAATATATATTCTACTTGCACTTATTAATCTTTATAAACTTTATAAACTATCATCATTTATATAGTTGTGGTGGTGCAGTGGTTAGAATGCAGTATTGCAGGCTAAATCTGCCCACTGCTAGGAGTTCGATCCTGATTGGCTCAAGGTTGAATCAACCTTCCAAGGTTGGTAAAATGAAAACCCAGATTATTGGGGGCAATGTGCTAACATTGTAAATTGCTCAGAAAGGGCTGTAAAGCTCTATGGATCAGTATATAAGTCAAAATGCTATTGTTATTGCTATTAGTAAAATTCACTATACTCTTTCAGATTCTTCAACTTTAATGAAAAAAAGCTTTTTTTACATTCGTTTTAAAACTCTAATTTTTTCTTTAAGAATATTTATAAAATCAATAAATTTTAATGTATCTTTTTCAACTTCCTCTTAACATAGATACTTTCAAATATACTTCAATAATATTTTGCAAGCTTTGGGAATTACTCAAGCATTATATACTGTACAAAGAAAAAACATTTTTAGACTCACTTTAAAGATATAAAGCTACATTAAAACATTATTTCAATTACATATATCAAACTGGTAAAGATCCATCCTAATTCCAATCAATTCATTAAATTTGTCACTCCTTCCAGCTTATCCTCATAAAATAAAATATTTTTCTTCTTCAGTTGCCAATTTTCTGTTGCTCTTTCCACACCTCTGTGCATTAATTTTTTAAAAAAGGTATTGAGGATAGATTTTTCTTGTGAAACAGTTCTCAAATCCAGGTCTTTTAAAGTACCACTTCCAAAATATTTTACTGTGAGGCAACTAAAGAAGATACGTGAGACAGAATTTAAACATGTTACATTTCACCCATCTGAGCACATATTAATGATATGCATGTACCCAGTGGTGGGATTCAGCCAGTTTGCACCACTTCGGGAGAACCGGTTTTAACTTTCTGAGTAGTTTGGTAAACTGGTTGTTGGAAGAAACATTAGGGCAGAGAACCGGTTGTTAAATTATTTGAATCCCACCACTGCATGTACCTCATAGTTGGTGGGATAGAATAACCACATGTTTACTCACAAAGTGTATTAGAGACCCTATACAACTAAGGTTGGTAAAGCTGAAAGCTTCAATTGACCAAAGGCATGGGGATATGAAGTTCAATATTTTGGGGGGCATCTCTGAGGATGACAATTGCATATGGAATATTGCACAGTAGAATAGAAAAAGAATAAAAGATCATGAACGAATGAAAGAAAGAAAAATAGGCATGTTGTTTATGTCACTAAAAGAAAAGTGAAGGATTGAATGGATACAGTCTGATCTCATGGATTGGAAATTATGACTATATATTGAGTAGTTTAATTATAAATTGAGAATCATAAGCATATTGATGATTCTGGACACTAAACTTCTAGTATTCCCCAGTGGCTTATAATAAAAGTAGTATTAGTATCCATAACTGTGGTTTCCTGGCTTGGTCTACCTTGAAAGGCTGACAAGTCACTACCAACTGGAACCAGCCACTGAGGAAGAATGGAAAACAGTGTCCAGCTCCATAACTGATTGAGAAAGTTATCATGTCAATAGTATTAAAGGCCATGAAGAGAATCATAAGGACCAGAGCAGGTTCTCTATCACCATCTGGGCAATAATTCTCCTTATTGGCAAAGGAAATGTTAAGGATTTAAAGGGAACTTTCTGTTTGCAGCATATATATTCATTGACGTGAGTCCTGCCTGCTATAATACAGTAGAATTCTATGGCAAATACAACACTAGCAAATCTATGATATGTATAAAAAATCTGGATGTACACCAAAATACTGCAGACTGTATTATTTAGAATTACAGATTATAAAGATAGTATTTATCCAAATTTGCTGGACACATTATTCATTTACTTCACAATGGAATATATATTGAATTTCATTCCCACTCCCAAATCAGACTGATTGTTGAAAAACAATTCCATGAAAGGAACCATGAAATGTCTGCATTGATCTAATTAATAAAACTGTCTATGAGCAAGTTGCTTGGATAGTAATATGCCACTAAGCATTTTCTTACAGTAAATATATTGGAATTGTTTGAAAAGAGCATTGCATAAGAGCAGTTATCAAAAGAGCCATTTAGCTTCTTAAACGGATTGGAAATAGCTTCCGCCCATTCATGTTTTTGGATCCCATATCATTGCAGTCCAGCCTTATGTGTCAAAGCAAATTATTTTCTATTTCTCCTTCACTGGGGAGGGGAGGAATTCTTAAGGAGTGAAAAGCACAGGAACAGCTCTTCACTTCCTCCTGTCTGTTATTCTCCACTGTTCTATATGTCACCCCTATTCATAAGCTTAATGTACATCAGCCTTAAAACTGATTTTAATTTGTCAGCCTGCCATCATCATGTCCAGTATATTTTTGAACAAATGGTTTTGTTGGCGAGGTGTTATTTTGGAATATGAGATATTCCAGTGGATCACCAATGGATGTCATCCATAATTAATTTTAGGGAGGGTTTTTTTTATCTTGATCTATTAACTTCTAAAAAAAATAGCCAGCATTTAAAAGTTGTTTCTTTCCACTATGCTGGTAAATATAATAAAGTGCCAGGATCATGCATGCCTTTCTGTGACTAGTTTCCTATTCTAAGTGACAGTGTCAGCTACCAAACTGTGCCCATGATAGTGATGCAGGCAAAAGAACAAACAAATGGCTTCCAGTTTCCTCAAGTCACTTCCTGTTTTCATATGTCCCTCCATGATTACTTCCTGCTCAAGTACTACAGTCAGGAATTCCTCACAAAAAGGTGAGAAATGATGATAGGAAGGAAAGAACCATGTTCTTGTTCTGCTTCGATTTGAATTACGCCAAGTAAAACTCAAATTGATTTATGCCAAGTTTTCCAAAGTTTATCTGAAGAATGAAAGAAGTGGATTTGGAAATACTACTTTGATTAGTCATTTGCTACATTTCTCTTCTCAATTTTTATGTGTCCAAAATGATTATCTGGCACATTGTATAATCTACATTTCCATCCTATACCAACAGAACGTGAAAAAAGAAGCAGATGCATAAAGATTTGAAGATATCTTGAAATTCTGATCCATGCATTTGCAATTTAGCAAGACATCAGGATTTTGGAGGCATAACACTATCTAAAAAATATTATATGGCATTGAAAGGAAAGGTTTACACCTAACCTCTAGCAATATCTAGATGTTATCTGATGATTTAAGCCCGTGATGATGAACCTATGGCACGTGTGCCATAGGTGGCATGCAGAGCCATATCTGTGGGCATGCAAGCATTACCCTAGCTCAGCTCCAGTGTGCATGCGCACACCGGCCAGCTGATTTTCGGGCTTTCCGGGCCCACTGGAAGTTGGGAAACAAGCCATTTACGGCCTCCAAAGTGCCTCCGGGGTGGGGGGAGGCCGTTTTCGCCCTCCCCAGGTTCCAAGAAAGCCTCTGGAGCGTGGGGAGAGTGAAAAACAGGCCTACTGGGCCCACCATGCCATCACATGCCAAAAGCGGGAGGAGCGTGGGGGGTTGCGTGCGCATGCATGGGGAGGTGGGGCGCATTGAATTATGGGTGTGAGCATGCAGATATACGACACCCCCCCCCCCCGTGCTCCTCTCACTTTTGGCATGCGACAGCAAAAAGATTAGCCATCACTGATCTAAGCTGTTTTCCAACATTTGTGTTAGGTTTTGTGAGGGAAGTTGCTTTGGGGTTCTTAATTTGGTAGGACTTGTTTAGTTGTGTTTTTCTCTTTTTTTTTTACAAAATAGAAAGGAATAAGAGTTTTTAACAATCTGGTCAAAATTAGTTTGCAGTTGTTTTTAAGTTATAACAAGATGACCCATGACTTGTCGGGTCATTCTTTCATAGCTGTTTCCTTACCTAAACAGAATGACCACAGGTGTGTGTGGGGGGGGGGAACGGTAAGACCAGGATCAACTTTTGACTTCCTGCCAACTTCCCATTGACTTTACTTGTGGGATGTTGACAAGGTTAGAAATCACAATCACCTGATCACAGCTGACCATGGCAGCACACCAGATATGCAATGGTCACAGGTTTGTGAATGCAATTGGTTTGAAGTACCTTCAGATTTCAATTCCACAGGAGTAATGGGTCCTTTCTGGATTTTGGAACACATTCTTTAAGTAAGTCCACTTAAGGTACCTTGCTTTAAAAATTGTTTCCCATATGATGCTCTCTTTTGCCTAATTGAAGGTTACAAATGGACAAACAGAAGAATTTTATCAGTATGTGGATTTTCCAGTCTTATTGTTTTATTTTGACATTATATTACATTGCTAATACTGTGGTATACAGGAAGATATATTTATTAATGTGATGTAATGAAAGGTATATGTCTTTGGAAGAATGGAAAGAAAGGGAGTAAACTTCTGGCTTACAGATTATCCTTCAAATAATTTTATTATATTGCTTTTATTCTGTTTTCAAGTGATGTTAGCTGCCCAGAGTAATGTATTTGTGATGGGCAACCATATAAATTTAACAAATTATTAATAATTAGTGGGCTGTAGCAATAATAATCTCAATGTTTCCCCGCCCATTTTTTAAAAATGTTGCAAATTTGTGAGTTTCAAAACTATTTTCTTTTTCTATTATTCAAAAGTAATTCATTTTAATATGTTTTATTATTGATGAAAATGTGATAAATGCAAGAAGTACTAAAATAAAATAATGGGCATCTGCCCCTTTAAGACATTACCATTGTTGAATTAAACAAGGTAACTAAAATAGCAAAATAAATTTTGCTTACACTTACCAATATTTACTGAAGTAAATAAATTTTGATGCATTACAGAATTAGTTAGGAAAGATTTATTGAGAATTTTAAATATTCAGTATTATCTTTTCTGGAAGGATCAAAATATATTAAAATGTCATTCGGACTATACTGAATGAGCATATGAATCAGGCAAATGTTTTGCTTTTTTGTGTTGTTTATGAAAGTGTGTATTTATGTTTAGTTTTTGAAGGACTAATAGGAGGCTGAAAACAGGAAAGCAATTATACATTAAATAAATTTTAATTTCAATAAAATTTTCAATAAAACTATTTTCCTTCAGAAAACAATATTTTCCCCTCAACAGTTGTTCCAAGAAATCTCTCCTCTAGATGCCTTTTGGAACAAAACTTCATTAGGTTTAATAATTTCATGAATTTCCTGACTATTCCCTGGACTTTTTCATATCTGCATGATGCTAGCAAAAAATATGATGTTTCTCACTTAGAGCTATCATTTTTTTGTTGTGGAAATGCTGAACAGGAATTCTGATTCACTAACCGCTATATTCCGGTTGTAGACAGACATAATGAAAAAGAAAGCAAAGCTGAACTTAAAACTTTTCACATTTCTTTAATAATGTGAAGAAGTTAACAACAATATATGGCCATATTTGTAAAACAGAGTTTTATCTCAGAAGTACAGAATAATCTACAGCTATCCAGGTTATGCATCCATCGTGAGCTTCCATTGTCTTATTAACTAGTTACAATTGTTTTTTTTTATTGAAACTGGCTCCTATCTGCGCTAGGGTATTCATACAACTTCTGTATCTAGAAGATATTGTTCAATGTGCCTATCCACCTGAATCTCCAATGGAGATTTATCCGATTTAATATTAATGTAGTTGGCTATGTCAGAATTTACCGTTTGTTGATATGTCCTGGACCATTATATTTATAATTTAAATTGGCATTCTGCCTATTGTATATTATATATTGAATCTGCTCACCACTCTATATATTTCAGAAGTCCAGAACAGACATCACGTGTTTTTCATCTGTTCTTTCTCCTGCTGTGATGGAGGTGTTTGATCTGTAATCTTTCCTTAAGAAGAAAAGACTGTGATTTTTCGGATGTCTCTCCCTCTTAAATCTTCTTCCATGCTAGTCCCCCGTAAATAGGAAAAAGTTTAGGAATGGATTTTGCTGTTTCATTGAGGAGGATATCACAGTGCAACAGCAGCATCACAGCAGCAGCAGATTGTTGGAGAATATTCATACTGAGCAGACATCCAATGAAACTGAATGCAGAGATAAAAGAAACAGCACATTGTGTGGACAACTGGCAGGGACATTAAATGATTTTTATTATGCAATTTTCCACAGGAAAGAAGAGCTACTGGGATAGTAATCTTCTTTAAAAACGTGTAGGGATGGGTGAAAGTCCTATATCTTTCCAAGTTAAAAACTTGGGAGTTACAGTCTGATCTAGTGGTTTAAGGGATCAGGCTGAAAAGTGGTGAGTTCTAGCCCCCCTTAAGTCATGATAGCCAGCTGGGTGACTTAGGGCCAGTCATTCTCTCTCAGCCCAAGTCACTTCACCGAGTTGTTGTGGTGAGGAAAATAGGAGAAGGAAGGAATATTAAGTATGTATGCCCCTTTGAGTTTTTATAAACTCCAGGCCTTCAGGAAGAGCCTTTACACCTGGTTCCGCTAGTTAACCTGGGGCCCCAATAGGGGTGCACTAGGCTGAGGGTGGCTGATGAGATAGAAAGATCCGCACCCCATCTTGGTTTTTTAGCCTTTATTAATCTTTCTTAATTTAAATTGTTTTGTTTTATCTTTTTATCATGCTGTAAGCCGCCATAGTCATTACAACAGTGAAATGGGTGGCATATAAATATAATAATAAATAAAATAAAAAATAAAAATGAGGCAGGATTTAAAAAAAAATCTTTGAAAAAAAATCTATATTTGTTCATATTATTTTTCTTTTTTTCCCAGACCATCAGCAACTTAATCATCCAAGAAGCCAATGTTTCTGTCATGTATAAGTGTGTAGCCTCCAACAAAGTAGGCCGTGATGAACGATTGATATACTTTTATGTAACAAGTGAGTATCTTAAAAACAGAGTTCACTTAAACAGCCTGTTATATAACATTTAAAGGATTTAAAGAATTTTAAAGACTCCTTAATCTCTTTGAAACCACTGAATGGAAATTGTTTGTCAAAGTATGTTTGGTACTGTGTCTTCGTAATTAAGCAATACAGAGTGTTAAAACATATATTTATTATTTGCTAGTCCAAATCATTATCAGAACCAAAATTTGTTGAATTTTTTATTTTAAAACTTAGACTTTTGAAAATTTTACTTGATAAAAATCTATATATTAGAGTTTGCACAGTTTGAGTTTGTATTTTAAAGTGTTTTATTTGAACGAAAACATCTATGACAAAATATTTAAGACATTATACGCTGAAAGTCATGTGAGGTAGAGAAGCAAATTGAGAGATGTTTTAGAGCAAAGAAAGAAAAGTTTTGCCCTTCTATCAGCACACATACACATCAGTGGGGGATTCAAGTAATTTAACAACCGGTTCTCTGCCCTAATAATTTCTTCCAACAACCAGTTTGCCAAACTGCTCAGAAAGTTAACAACCGGTTCTCCCGAAGTGGTACGAACTGGCTGAATCCCACCACTGATACACATTCAGATTATCTATTTTAAAAGACTGGCATATCTTTAAAAACTACCATTCCCAAGTGTTTCTGGTACAGTAGCACCACCTAGTGCCCTGCCTATTGAATAGAATCAACAAACTTTCGATTTTAGAAGCTGAGCTTTTGAATTTTGCTCACTGAATCTATAGGACTTCAAGAAAACATCTTTGTTTACTAATGGAACAAATGTGAGACCCCATAGACAGCAGTTCGCACAACCATTAAGCTAAGCTAAAATGTGGTTTAATGGTTTCTGTTTCAGAGTGCGATTTAACCATTGTGTTAACAGAGCATTCAATCATGTTAAGCCGTAACTGAAATTTGGGCATGGAGTATTACGTGAATATAATCACTGTGTTTTGATAATTAGGATTTGAGATAAGCATGTTATATGAATTTAGCCAATGAAATAGTAGGACTTGATTTTAATCTGAACTATTTATCAGTACTATAATGTTACTTCCCATCAAAGGTGGTTCCTATTTTTCTACTTTCATTTTTTACGTGCTTACAAATTGCTAAGTTGGCAGAAGCTGGGACAAGTAACAGGACCTCACCCTGTTACGCAGTACTAGGGATTCAAACCGCTGAACTGCCGACTTTTTGATCGACAAGCTCAGCGTCTTAGCCACTGAGCCACCGCATCCCAGTCTAACACCATACAAACAATTAAATAGAAAACAGTATCCTAATAACCAAGGAGAAAATCACACCTCCACCAACACAGGCAGACCAACCTACTGTATATAAATAAGAAGCAAACCCTACACTTACTAGCATTAATGATATTACCTGCTTGAGTAATGAAATGTCTGCAAGCAAACAACCAAGTTCACAGAGCACCAAGGACTCCACAATTGTGTGTATGTGTATGTGTACACACAAAGCAAAGCCACAGTGCAACCAGAATATTTGAGGCCCAAATTTCAGAGATCTTTGTGTTAAAATAAATGTGTAAAATGCTACAATTGTAAAACACGTTATCCAAAGTAAATAAGGGCAGTAGTATTATATGAGAATTGGAAACAGGCATTTTAGCATTTGTAAAACCACATCTGTTTTAGTGGTTGAATGTTTGTTTGTTTTTTTCTTGCTTTCTTGGCAGCCATACCAAATGGATTCGAAATCGAGTCCGAGCCTTCTGAGGAGCCCATTGAGGGACAAGACGTGAGACTAAGTTGCAATGCCGATAACTATACCTATGAAAACCTGCAGTGGTACCGGCTCAATCTCTCAAGATTAAATTATGAAGAGGGCAACCCTCTAGTCCTGGATTGCAAGAATGTCCACCATTATGCAATGAAGCTGCAGGGCGAATTGAATTTCAAACCTAACTCCAATTATGCTGCTTTGACACTCACCATCCCAAGTATCTCTCTAGAAGATGAAGGAGACTATGTATGTGAAGTGCAAAACAGAGAAAACAATGAAAAACACTGCCACAAAAGATATATCTCTGTACATGGTAAGGACCACTGAGAAAGTCAATTTGATAAGGAAAACTTTGTTATGCTGAAAGATGCACAGAAACGTGCATGTTTGGCTAATGCAAAACAAGGGTAACACTGTGAAGAATACTAACTAATTAGATTTATTCTGGATTGAAATGACCAGAAGTTAATCTTTGAGTATAGATCTCTCTCTCTCTCTGCGTACTTCTTTATGGAACATAGATGATTCTTGGAGACTTGAGGCAGATGGAATTGGATTTTTTTGATGGAAATAATCTGAGTCCTCATAGCAGTAGATATGCTGAGGAAAAAAGTAATGGCTGACAAATAAAATGTTGTCTAAGTACAAAATATGTCTCCCTCATTATTTCAAAGCAGGACTGGTGCTTTTGTGAATTGATGTGATCTTAAATGTCCAGAATTACACCATTTCCCAAAATGCACTGACAGTCATATGGATTCAGATTATTCTGAGGAGACTTGCTTGGTAATAGACTTATTACATTTCTTATTCAAAACTTATTTCATAAGAAGAAATGCACCCATGTGCTTATGTTTTTATGTAGAATTGTGGACAGATATTTATTTTCCTTTAACACTAGCACAATGTTAACACATTTACCTGCTTAGCTAAAGCACAATAACTTCATTGATAATGTTAGTGATAAGCCAGAGTTTTTGCTTCATAAAATCATAATTCAAAGTTGGTTAACAATCCTAACTGAAGGGTAAAAACCTGGTGAAAATGTACATTTAGAAAATATACATTTAGAAGATGTGAGTCAACAGATATATTAAGAAATCACCAACAAAGAAAGTGGTGCAATATTTGCCATGTTTATAAAGGAAGCTAATGTTGTATTATCATTATTGGATGCTATCCATGTGTGAGAGAGAAATATGTAGCATGTATTTCAACATTTGTATTTATAGCATGTGTACATGCTACAGGTTATCTATAGGGCAGTAATTGCAGGGGGAAAAGAAGAAATTGCCATTTTATGTTGCTTTTCTTTAAAGTTGGGTAATAGACATTTAGGCGTGCAGTAAGCCTTTTAATTTTCCTCTATCCATTCATGTTGCTCTTATAGCTTACTTTAACTGAGCAGGAATGCAGTTTTAGAAACGATATTGTATCATGTTTAATATTTATGCAGTTGGGTAGATGCGTAATGAAAAAAGAGCAACCATGGATTTCCTGCCTGCAAATTTGAAAAAAATGACATAAGGGAAAATATTGTAAAACAGGTTCTGTTTTCTTGCCATTTGCATTGGTAACAATTATAATGTTACTACTAGATTGAAACAAAATAAGCCAGTTGTGTCCAGAAACTACAGTCACCAAAAAAACAATAACAGAAGTGTTTGCAGAGGAAAAATGAAATGTTGAGATTGAAACAGTGCTGGGGGAATGATGCATGGATAATTAGAGCCAGATATTCCAATTTTTAGAAAAAAATACTATACAGATTATTAGAAGAATCCAGCCTGCTATGCTGTTCAGGAGGGCTATATTTCCACTGGCTTTCAAAGCAAATTACGATCTTGATCACCTGAAAATTATTTTAATTGGCCTCATTTTATCACATAATATACTAGAAATTGCACAAGAGCAATGGGTTAAATGCAATCTTTCTTATGGATTAAGAGTGATCTTTCCTTTGATTTGCCATGGCCAAGATTCATTTTTTTATTTTCTACTATTTGTAACATGCTGTCTTCAAGGACAGCTGTACAGCTCCCACCATACAGAGTACCTGTTCTTTAGTCTCACATTTCTTGCATTTCATCTTTGTTCTCTTAATATCATTGCTTCAGCTTTAGAGATGCCCAGGTTGAAACAGAACCTGTCAAACATCCTGGTGAACGTGAGTGATTCTATAGAAATGCGCTGCAAGGTGGACGGTGTGCACATTCCAAACATCAACTGGTATAAAGATGAAAAGCTGGTTGAAGTAGTCTCAGGTATGGCTAGTTAGTTTTATGGGTTTAAAGAATGGAACATTCGTGGATAGAATACTTGCACAGCTATGACTAGAAGCTTGAAAATTTCAAACAATTCAAGATGGGTGGGTGGTGGAAGGAAGGGCAGACAGACACCTGGTGCTACAGTGTATCCTCAAAATAGTTCACATATTAGTGAACTATTTAATTAGTACATAGAATCTGAAAATATAGAAAAAAATATAAATTATTATGAAGAGTTTGTGTATACCTCCAAGCAACAAACAGGCAACTCAGAATTTATTCCTTCGGTTTCTTTGAACCTTCCCTTTCCTACAAACACATTAATGCCCATGCTTGAAATATGGGCAGCAATCCAAATAAACTATTTGCATGCATAAAAGCAGCATTCACCAACCTGGTGCTTTCAGGGTACATGGTCTAAATTAAATTCTTACGCAAAACAGAAGATAGATTTGCACCAAGTTTGAAAAAGACCTCCTCTTTTGGATGCAAGATCCAGATTCCGTTTATTCTTGCTTTGGCAGTTTTTTCAGCTTGTTTTCCTCTGAGAATTGACTCTCACATTACAAATGTAATTTATTACATGTATATTACTATTACTTTGAAAAAGCATGCTATCTTCTATGTAGATTGTTTCCCGACTACATCCAAATGGATGGATACTAGTGTTTTATAGATATTACTTTAGTATGGGAACATATGGTTTTAAAACCATCCACGTGTTAATTATAAGGATAATACTATTGCTACTATTACTATGGTATTACTACTAATGATAATAAGGTTTTACCTCAGTTACTCATGTTGTGGTTACATCCCAAATAGACAATTACAGTGTTTCCCAACCTGGGTAAAAGTGGTTTTTCTTCAGGTATGACATAATGACACAAAAACTTATTATCCAATCACAACAAATTGGATATTTAAATTGATTTAAAAGATTTTACTTACATTGGGTAAAAAGAATTTTCTGTTTAGCAGTTTTGGATAATGAAGGAAAACATTTTGGAAGCACTGGACTATTTTAATGCATTCTCCATGGGGCTTCTGTTGAAGAATATCTGGAGCCTTAAAGCTTCAATTGGTGCAAAATGTGACATTGCAGGCAGTTATGTGTGCTTCCAGCATTGCATACGTTACACCTCTGCTCCAGAGATGCGTTGGTTGCCAATCTGCTAAAGGTTCAGTTCAAGGTGCTGGTTTTGACCTTTAAAGACCTTAATGGCATGTGACCAAGTCATATCAGGGACCCCCCCTCTCCTAGACACATTTACCCATCCCATCAGATTAAGCTGGAGCGGCATTTGACAGGACACAGGAGGCAAACAGCTGCCCTGTGGAACTTTATCCCCCCCCCATGTGAGATTGACCTCAACTCTATTGATTTTTCATAAATTAACCTTAATTTGGTCTTAGGGAGTCCATGAAACATCTAAGTTGCATGTAGGACCTTGAAGATACCCTCCCGTGGTTTTACTTATACTTATGTTTCAATTGTTCAGTTTTTATTGTATGCCACTCAAAGTCGTATTCATGAGATTGGCAGCTATATAAGCTTGATAAAGAAAGAAAGAAACAAAGAATGGTCCAATGATGGGCACTGGTGCTTAGAATCAGCTGCTTGAAATAGTATATAAATTTAGGAATGAAGATAAAAAAGGACTGGTGTCGGTTTATTATTCATAACTGAATACCTTTCTTTTCCTCCGTGTTTCAGGGATTGACTTGGCAGATTTCAATCAGAGGCTCAGTATCCAAAGGGTGAGAGAAGAAGATGCTGGTCTTTATCTATGCAGTGTCTGCAATGCCAAAGGTTGTGTGAATTCCTCTGCCAGTGTTTCGGTAGAAGGTACTATTACTAATTTCAGTCCTCTGATTTTATAGAGAGATTGGTGTATTTGGAAATAAAGCAGCAGCAGAAGAAAGCTAAACAATTTGGAAGGAAGGAAGGCCTTTTGCCATACTGGGGCAGTAAAACAAATTTCATTCTCCATCTTTTATATCCTAAAAAGTTATTCCTAACTAGCCCAATCAAAAGAAAATATAGAAAATTCCCAACAATTCCTCTTTGGCTCTTTCTGTGTGTTGACTTTCTCTATGAATATCCTTGATTTGTTAATATGCCTATTTATAACTGTTCTTCTATTTCTTTTGTTCATGATCTTCCTCACCTATAGGCTCAGATGATAGGACCAATGTGGAAATCGTAATCTTAATCGGAACTGGGGTTATTGCCATCTTCTTCTGGATTCTCTTGATCCTCATCTTCTGTAATATCAAGAGAGTAAGGCTTCTTTTCCATCCTCCATCTAACAAGTTTGATTTGGTGAGGTAGCAAACAGAATCATAAACAGCTCCAACCTTCAAATCAGACGAATATTTTACTAGTAAAAATATCTTACTAATATTTAAATTTTTATTTATTTTATTTATTTTATTAAATTTCTATACCGCTCTTCTCCTGAAGGACTCAGGGCGGTGAACAGCCACGAGATAAAACACATAAATACAAAAATTTAAAATGAATTAAAAACGAATTAAATTAAATAATGGGGAATGAAAGCAGATACATCTGAAAGGCATCTTGTTGGGGAAGATAACATAGGATAGCCATTTCTGTAGTCCCATTCCAGTACTGTCATGCTTTTATTCTCCTTCAGGCAAAAATTATCTGCTTTTTATCAGGAGAAAAAATGGCTGGCAGCCATGATTGAATAATGTTGGCCTTGCTGTGGAAAAGAACCAAAGAACCAAATAGAACCCCCTTCTCTGTCATTTGCCCATGCTGTTTGTTTGTTTGTTTGTTTGTTTGTATTGTAAATAAAGTGTAGCACACTTAATAGGGAAATAAAGTTTCTCACAATGAATCAGTTTCTAGCAGATGTTATATAGAGTGACTGGATGTCAGAACCATTTTTCTTTTTGCTAAGACAAGCAGAGCCAGTGTCAAGGATCAGGATTTGAAGAAAACTAAACAATGTCACATGCCCTTTGCAAAATGACCACAATCTAGTCTTTCACAATCTTTCTCTTGTGTTGCAGCCTGCTCATGCTGATATCAAGACAGGCTACCTTTCCATTATCATGAATCCAAATGAAGTTCCTTTGGAAGAACAGTGTGAATACCTGACCTATGATTCCAACAAATGGGAATTTCCTCGGGAGAGACTTCGATTAGGTACACAAAAACATTGGGTTTGCTGATGAGAGAGGAATAGTTGTAAACACTTTCTAGCAATCATGGGGATTCCGACTGCTGATAAGGGTATGTACCACAAGTTGAGTTGTACTGTAACAGCAACTCATAGAATCTACAGTTTTTGTTGCCTCAATCCAACATCCACTATGTTCTGGATTGCAGTATGAATACAGCCAGGGTGGATCTACTCAAAGGTATATGGAGAGTGGATACAGCAGTTATTGAAGTGCCATCTTTTCCAGTCTAATGCCCTCACTTTTCTGGTATTTTCTTTTCAAAAGCAAGACATGACATCCCGCTTCAGCTAGCAATTTCCTTCCTTTGCTTTGTTGACACTGCCTCTTTCTCACTTCCTCTCCTTACCCTTACTGTGAAAAGGCAGCACCACCTGTAGATGGTGAAAATGCCATTATTTCCTCTTCCTTTTCATACCTTTATTTCTTTGTTGTCTTGGTTTCCTGTTTTGTTTGAGTCTCATTCAAGTCATTGTGAATAGTTATATAAATTCCTCCAATTGCACTCTGAGATTTTTTTTTAAAGCCTGCTTTGCATTCTCCTTTTACTTTTTTTTCAGGTAAAGTCCTGGGCCATGGGGCTTTTGGGAAAGTAATGGAAGCCTCTGCATTTGGAATTAACAAAAGCAACAGCTGTGAAACCGTGGCAGTTAAAATGCTGAAAGGTAGGCGAAATAAATGGATTCTATAAATATGAGAATATTGGTGCTCTATCTGGAAATATCCATCAAGCTACTAATTGTCTCTGGAAGACAATTTTCCCATGATTTTAACAATCATTCATCACTTCTTGAATGTTCAACTGTGCTTTGATCAAAAGAAGTCACAAATCTGATCTTACTGGACTAAAGGTGGCACTTGAACCTGAGCAACTGAAGCAGATATTTGGCTGTCTCCAGTGAGATGAGGATAAAAATCTAGAAATCTAGAAAACAAATAAGAATTTTAGTGGACATTTCATAAAAAACTACCATTCCATAAAAACCAAAACTACCAGAAATAATTGTTGGCAGGTTAAAATTAAAAAGAAGAAACATGAAGGAAAATTGGTTGGAGACAAAAGATTTTAATATTTTAATTAATAGAACAGAATATCTTATTTGTAGCTTAGCTGTTAATACAACTGATTAATGTCTTCAGCCCTAAGTACTGTAATGGAATATTGATAGAATCTCATTTTATAAAAAGGCTTAAGGCACTTGAAAGTACTAACAGCTTTTTCTAATCAACTTAACATTTTAAATTGCAGCTTTTACATCTCTATTTATTTTAATTCTCTGTGGGGATTCTAAAACTAACCTCAATGTGAATTAGGGTAGGGAAAACCAAGGAAAATATTTCAAAGGGCTAAGCATTGAGTAATAATTATTACAACAGAATCAGGACCTTTTAGTAATTGGAGTTTGGTCTTAAAGCTATTCTCCCTCCTGTACAGAAATTGTTGCTGTTCCACTGAAATTAGAAAAGTGTTATTGCTACTGTAGATAAAGTCAACAGAGAGTTGTTGTTGTTTTTTTTTTTTTAATTTGATTTATATGCCGCCCTTCTCCGGAGACTCAGGGCGGCTTACAATGCATTAAGCAATAGCCTTCATACTTTTTGTATATTTATACAAAGTCAGCTTATTGCCCCCACAAACTGGGTCCTCATTTCACCTACCTTAGAAAGGATGGAAGGCTGAGTCAACCTTGAGCCTTGGAGAGATTCGAACCAGCAGTAAATTGCAGGCAGCTGTGTTAATAACAGGGTGCTTAGACCACTGTACTATCAAGACTTTTCTCCTTGCTGTGGTACTTCTAATTTTTCTGGGAGTTTTGAGAGCTTCTTTGTGAAAAAATCATCATGTTTGCCTGCATTACTGCTATTATTATTATTACAAAATTTACTAATACAAATTGGTAATACTAACTACTAATCATCATAGAGTTGAAAGAGGTCATGTAAAGAATCAAGTCCAAAATCTGCACTAAAGTAACACTACCTAGTCCCTGCGTGAAAGAGCTAGGAGCTGAATATTATATATTAAATTAGAGATGATCATAAAATGCTGATGCATCTTCCATGATCAAAGATTGTATCTTTCAATCGTTGAAAATAAATAAGATGTATGTCAGGGTTCCAATTAACACCCCCAATGAAAGAAAACTCCAAGGCTTGAGTTTTCTCAAAGTTACATTTTATTAGAAATGTCACATGGGCACATCTGGGAAAACCCGAATCTGAAAGCTTCCAGGTTTTCCCCACCCAAAGGAAAGTTCATGACCCTACCCAACACCCACATGTCCATCACATGGTCCAATCCAAACACCGAGCCAACTGGAGATGCTTCCTGTTCCACCCTCCAGGTGCAGGGCAAGATGTCCTTGACTTTCTGAGAAAGAAATGTTATTATGACTGTATATCACCTATGCTCCATACAATCCCTCCTCCCAATTTCCCACAGTAGTAAATGTGGCAGGCCTGAAGATGCAACGAAAAAGATGGCTTCCAGGCCTGACAATGTATTGCAATTCAGTATTTGTAGTATCAGTATCTGCTTCAGTAGGACACTAAGGTCTTGCTCAGGTTCAAGTGCCACCTTTTGTACAGCAGCTGTTGGAAAAAATACCAGAGTACTGTTTACCAGCATTGCTAGTTTATGATCCAGGAAGACGTTTTCATTCCATCTGCTTCAGTGTGTATCAGAAGATTTTTTTTTAATTATTATTTTAATGTCCTGGGGTTTATAGTTAGAATTCCAAGCTGTGGGGAAATTTAGGCTCTACTTTGAGCTTCTGTTCTGTTAAAATACCACTTGTATACAATTTTTTTTTAAAATAAGAAATTAAATCAAACTTTTACAGGTGTTTATGTGTTAGTTTATATAATTTTTATTTATAATTGATCACTGATATCACAGACATAATAAATGCTTGTTTTGATTAGTTTTGCTTTGATTTGAAATTAGAGCTAAAATGATGGCAAATGGCTACTGAGTCACAGAGATCTGAGGTGAAATTTGATGTCTTTATAAATAGTATTGATATGGAACTAGATTTTGAAGTAATCATTTCAATTTATTTATCCATCCATCCATTTACAGCTGCCCCGTATTGAGTTGTCATAATATATTTATCATGGTCTTAAGCTGAAGCAATATGCTTCTGAATTTTATTATTATATATATAGAAAACAACTCAGTTTTAAAACACAGCATTAAACCTCAATCAACCTCAGAATAATAGTGATCAATCTTTCCATTACATTAATATACATTCAGTTCATAAGCAGCAAGTGACTGTATATCATCAATCCAAGGTTATAAATCCAAGGATGACACATTCCTTCCCTTATAAAAGAGTAAAATTATATATTGCTTCATATAATAATAGATTGTAAAGTATTGGCTTATAATTCAGAATCACATTCACAACCTTAAACTGTACTGATCCTACCCAAACCACAATTAACAAACTTAAAAGCAAAAAATCAAAATGAGACAATAGTGGATCAAGTCCATATTGTATGCATTTGGTACTTAATTTAAAAGTAAGTAAATTTACAGTAAATCTTTTCTTAAAAAATATTTTATAGCCCAGGGACAAATTCGTTTAGGAGGATTAGCAAAGATGGCGGCTAGATTCAGAATCAGAAGTGGGTGAAGCTATGGTATCTCTGTAACTTTCCACCAATCAAATTAATTGGGCCAAAAAGCTGCACTGCATAAGCACTTTGGCTCTGAGATGATGTTAGAAAAAAAAAGTTACTTGATGGTAGTCACTATAAGTACAGATAGTTGTCCATCTGTACTTATGAAAAGCAATCAAAATAGAGCAATCAAGATTAGATTTTAAGTCAGTAATTTTATTAGTTAGATTAGATCTTGTCCTCACTGTACGCTACTTATATTTCCCCCCCATACATTTCTATTGACTTGTGCTGCAGTAAATAACTACCAGATCTCAGTGCTATGGTGGATTTCCAGAGCTCTTTTCTCTATTTTCAGAAGCAAATCCCAACTCATAAAGCGGGGCTTAGTCCCAAGTACGTGCATTTACAGTTCTGATGTAAGAATAAAGTATTTGTAAGAAAAAAGGCTTTGTTATGCTGGCACAATAATATCCATAGAAATAAATGGCCTTATTCAACAGGTTGCATGTAGTTGCAAAGACCTGCTTTAAAAACAGGATGCATAAAGAGAGGGTTCTTTTGTTTACAATGAATTGTTCTCCCTATGTAATGTAGATGTTTTTTATCCTTCCATCTGAAACTTAAATATAAATTTGAATGATTGAAAGACTAATACTGATACAAATAACTGAAGCTAGACTTGTTTCAGAGGGAGCTACTGCAAGTGAGCACAAGGCTCTCATGTCAGAATTGAAGATCCTCATTCACATAGGAAACCATCTGAACGTGGTAAATCTCCTGGGGGCTTGCACCAAACCTAACGGTAAATATGCTTCATCAGTACTGAGGGGCAAATGGGAAAAATAAAAGCAATGCTACAAAAATTTTTTGTTTGATTAAGCACAAGTTCTGATGTCAAATATTGCACTTATGCAGATTTGCAGGGGTGTGTGCTCTATTCCAGAGGTCTCCAACCCCTGGGCCACAGTCGACTACAGGGCTGCGGCCTGTTCAAAACTGGGCTGGATGAAATGGGAAAGCGTGCACGTGTGACGCTCCACTCACATGAGCAGTGGACGCTTGTGTCCTGTGAATGGAACTTTGTGGGCAAGCACAAGCGCTCTCCGCTCAAGCGTCCTCTGCTCGCACAAGTGGAGCTTTGCACATGAGCACAAGTGCCTGCTGCTTAGGCGAGTGGAGCTTTGTGTGCATGCGCAAACACCTTCCGCTCATGCGCAAAGCTCCATTTGCATGAGTGGAGAGCGTGCACACGCCACTCGCACAAATGGAGCTGTGCATGCACATGTGCGCCTGCCACTCACATGCGTGCCAGGCAGAGCCAAGCTGCAAAGATTGGGAACCACTGCTCTATTCAACAATAAAACAATTCCTTTAGATATGAAGTTCTACCAGGAGTTGCCATAAGATGGGTGGCTATATAAACATTTTAAATAAATCATTGAAACTGAAACTGCAGAGTTGCTGCTAATTATTATTATTGGTAATATTTAACTCAACCAACTGACCACCCCTCGAAAGACAGTTATAGTTCATAACTTTTTCTGTGTTCCAAAGATGTTTTTCCTGAAAGGCAACTGGACCTTCTTGGTTTTTTTTCCTTTGAAACGTTATGCTTCTCATCCAAGAAGTTTCTTCAGGTTTAGAAGTTGAACTGAAGAAACGTCTTGGATGAGAAGCAAAAGTCCAACAACATTGACTATTTCTGTGGAATTCCCTTTCTTCCTTTCTCCATTGGCTTTTCTTTCGCAGGTCCCCTCATGGTAATTGTTGAATTCTGCAAATATGGAAACCTCTCCAATTATTTGCGAACCAAACGGGAAGGATTCAGCCCTTACAGGGTATGTAACTGATGTTTTCTTAGCACTGTTTCTAATCCCTATTTTTGGAGAACGTGATGGTCTTCTGAAGAAAATTTAGCAATGATATTGGAAGTATGCTTGCATGCATAAACTTTTATTTAAAGTCTGTCACTGTTGCTTGATATTTGAATGGAAAACTACATGAGATGGTAAGATATAATTTGTGACTGAAGACATCGCCCTGTTGGAAAAATAATGATTATGATAATAATGATGTTTCTCCATTGTGAAACCATAACTTTTGCTTCCAAATTGCCTTCCCTAGTTGTGATTTTTATAATCTGGGAATCTGGCAAAGAGAAAATCAGCTGACGGGGCAAAGTAGGAAGGCTTGTGGAAGCAAGAAGAATACACCATTTTTTTCCCATTTATTGCTCCACTGTTTTAAATTTTCCCCTTCCTCAATCAAGTTCAGAAGCAGTCTGTCTTTAAATGTCTGTTGCACGGGAACAACAATGGAAAGGGACTCTTGTCCTCATATTCAGTTTGTGGGCTGCCAATGTAGAAGTCAGCATTGCAAAAAGGGAGACTGGAATAGATGGACCTTTGTATCTGTCTTCATTTGTTTAGTCTCGTCCAATTTCAGATTTATAGATTAGCACTCTCCATTCTTCCTGATGTTCTACAAGTTTGTTTAATGTTCCTTCTTTTATGATATCAATCCTTTGCCACCTCATTTTTTTTTTAACCATAACTGATTTAGCTAAGCAATTTGATTGCAGGACATGACCAATATGAGGCATCAACCAACCAACAACATAAAATGAGGTACTCTTAGCTTGGAAAGCTTCCAGTGATATCACTGGTTTGGTGATGCCTAATATCTCCTTGTTCGATACTGTTTGCTGTGTAAGATGTGCACAGTACAGATAGTCCTCAACTTATGATCACAATTGGGTCATAATAAGTCAGGATGGTCACCACGTGATGGGATTCAATTTTACAACCATTTTACGATGGCTGTAAAGGAAGTCATTGCAGTGGTTAAATAAATCATGTGGTCATTAAGAAAATCCAGCTTAGCCAATATCCTTTTCCATTATTGGCTGCATTAGGTGTAATTGATTTAGATGTGATACAATCCATTTGGTGAAATGCATGTGTATAAATAGTGTAATAGTTGAATAATCAATGTACCGGAGATCCTCAGCTGATTTTCTTGATAGAACTTCGCCAAGTGATCACCTACTGCATTCCTTTCTCCTAAACGAAATCTGTCAACGATTTCTGCTTTTTCTCAGATTTGGAGGTTGAAATTTCCATAATGTAATTCTACATACTATGTATCTTTTTTAGCATTTCTGTAATCTTTTCGAATGTTAGCATACAATTGTTCTATTTCTTCTTTGGATGCATCTGTAGGTGCATTTATTTGGAAAATGGTGACATTCAGAAGCTTTGCTCTGATTCAAATCACCACTATACTGTAATTTACTATTTGGAAGCTTTCAACTTATTTGATGATTTTCTTGCTTGTTATCAGTGCTCCTCCATTCCTTCTGATGTTGTCATTTCTGGAATAGGACACCGTCAACTCATCTAGTGAATGTCGCTGTTTCCAGTCCAGTTGATGGCAAGAATGCCTATTTTGATCCTAGCCATTTCTTTCTTGATGATATCCAGCTTCCCGTGGTTCATACTTCTTAAACTCCAATTCCAATCATACAGCCTTGTTCATTTTGTTCCAGCACAGATGGTGCCTTTCATCGTAGGCTTCATTAGCATTCAGGCTCTTCAAGGGGATTTCTGCTGCTGTCTCATTATCTCCTAGACTACTTGTAACACATTGGTCTTCCCAGTAGCACATTTGATACTTTCTTCCCTGGAACTCCAACCTTTGGTATCATAGTCAAACTTTTCTTTGAATTTTTCCCCACAAAACTTTATCTATCTATCTATCTATCTATCTATCTATCTATCTATCTATCTATCAAATTTATATGATTTCACTGTCAAGCAACTCTGGGTGGCTTACAACATTATGAAAACATAATATAAAACAGTAAGACCTGTAAAAACATTAAAAGATACAATATTAAGAAACATTAAAATTAATCAAAAGTTAGATAAAAGAGACCAATATGCAAATAGGCCGTGGGAGGAATCTTCCTATTTTACTAACCACCTTCAAAATAAGAGAGCCCATTGGCACCCCCAAACCAGTTGCCAGATGAGGTTTTCAGGGTCTTTCGGAAGGCCAAGAGGGTAGAGGCAGATCTCACTTTGAGAGGTACAATATTTCAAATGGTGAGAGTTACAGCAGAAAACGTTTTTCTCCTGGACCCTGCCAGCTGAAATTCTTTGCCAATGGAGTCCGCAGTATACCCCTTCTTGATAATAATATAATTGGAATAGGCCACTAGGTCTTTCTCCAGCCCTTCCCATTTGTCTGGGCTTAGGAATGGCATTTAGAAATTCTATAAGATACAAATAGGGATTTCTTATTTTCACCACCCACCTTATAAGCTGTTTGGCTCATCTGTGTTGTGACTTGCATGTCTGCTATTCCCATGTTTACTCTGTCTTTCTATCTGCTCAGTAAAGTTTAGTGTGTTTGGACTGTTTGATCTAATATGAGAAGAAATATCCCTATTGATTGAATCACTGTATAATTTGCCTCCTAGTAAGTATGAGCCATGGTGGCTCAGTGGTTAGAACACAGTACTGCAGGCTACTTCTGCCTGCTGACTGCCTGCAGTTTGGCAGTTGTCATTGGCTCAGGGTTGCCTCAGCCTTCCATCGTTCCAAGATCGGTAAAATGAGGACCCAGTTTGTTGGGGGGGCAATATGCTGACTCTGTAAGCCACTTAGAGGGAGCTATAAAGCACTGTGAAGCAGTATCTAAATCTAAGTCCTATTGCTATTGCTAACTTTTGTCATCCGGTTGTCTTCCCAGGAAAAATCCCCAAGGCTGCGCATCCAAGTTCGTTCCATTGTGGAAGCAGTTCGAGCAGACAAAAGAAACCGGTCATGCACCCATGACAGTGCAATTTTGAATAGACTTCTAATGAACAAGAGTCAGACAGCATCATCACCACATTTCATACAAGAAGGTAAAAAATTTTGTCTGACTGTTTTTCCTTCAGAGGACTATAATTCATTTCCAGGACTTCTTAAATCATGGTCTTAACAAATCTTGTAAAATAATGGTAACTATGTGGGTTACTTTCGGTACTGTAAAAGTAACCCACATAGTTACCATTATTTTTCATGATTTGGACTGCAAGGCGATCAAACCGGTCAGTCCTAGAGGAGATCAACCCTGACTGCTCTTTAGAAGACCAGATCCTGAAAATGAAACTCAAATACTTTGTCCACCTACTGAGAAGGAAGGACTCACTGGAGAAGAGCCTAATTCTGGGAAAGATTGAGGGCAAAAGAAGAAGGGGACGACAGAGAACGTGGTGGCTAGATGGAGTCACTAATGCAGTCGGCATGAGCTTAAATAGACTCCAGAGGATGGTAGAGGACAGGAAGACCTGGAGGAATATTGTCCATGGGGTCGTGATGGGTCAGACACAACTTCGCAACTAACAACAACAACGTGGGTTACTATTTATCCTAACCTTAGCTATTAGGAAAAAAATGGGCAAGCAAGATACTGGATGTTTTATATATTTTACATGGAGAGCCTGAAGAACTGGACTATTCACCATCAGTGTAAATGGTAACAGTGGTATGAGTTCTTGGCAGTTTATAGGATAGGGAGAAATAATGAGTCATTATTTAAAGTTCTTCTTCATAAGAATTAGGTCACAATAAAGTCAAGAAAGACCCAGAATTTTCAGGGGATCATTTTATGTAATGATATAATATATGCCATCAAATGAAAACGAATGAAGGTATGCCTGTAATAGGAGTGAGGATTTCATGACGCTGGCTGCATGTGCTTCCCCAGAGATTTTGATAATATCTCCTTGAAAGCCCTCTTTATTTTTTATTAAATATGTCTTCAAAATTCAGAGGTGAAAGATTTAGAATTCCAGTGGCAGCACACCCAGAAACAATCTCTTAGGTATTTGAAAGAGACAGAATTAAGGGGGGGGGGACCAGATTAATTCAGAATATTGAGCACTGAATGAATTTAAGATTTATGTTAAATTCAATTTCAGAAATATCTTGTGGATGTGTGTGTGTCTGTCTGTGTGTGTCTGTGTGTGTGTGTGAGAGAGAGAGAGAAAGAAGAGAAATACTTTTATTTGGATAAGAGTATATGCATAATGTTGACAAAAAACCTCTGTGCTCGTCCTGTTTTTGATAATAGTTTTTATTAATGAATACAATTATTACTAGTTGTATAGCTGAAGCAATTTTATTCAAATATATCTTTGAGAAATTTCACTGATATGAATAGTAATTACAATAATACAGTTCTCTTTTATCAAAACAATCTCCTGCCTTTCCGGGCACACCATTGTCTGTCACTTCATAAATATATAAAACTTTCCAGAAATATTTACCATTTTAGCTAAGGTCACATGGCAAAGATATATGATTCTACAAAAGATCAGTATCATTCCATGGCTTAATCGTTTGCAGCACCTGGGCAAAAAGAAACACACAGTTTTCCTGCAGGCAAGCAATTTTGTTAACTGTATTTCTTTTTTCAATCAGGAAACAGATGCAGAAAGCTCCCCCCCAAAAGACATACTCAATTCAGTCTCAATTTCTTTGACAAAATTCATGTTTATTTGCTGTTAAATCTCTCATAATTAAATTGATAATTCTTGGCAGATAAAAGATTTGCTTCAATTAATGGATAGATATAGGGCGTCTCTAATAAAGAGATGCCCTATAACTTATGTGAAGGTTGGCAATGTTGGCCATGTTCTCCACACTATTGCACTTGCTACTCAGCATACAGCTATATGTATGTTTAAACTCTTGTTGTTTTCATTTGAACTAAATTGTACAGAACTGGATCCTCTTAGACTTCCAGCTGCTGCTTGTGGGAAAATTCATTGTACAGATTCATCTTACGTGCCAATTGTGCCCTTTTGTGGACCAGGAGAACTTGCTCATGGTCACTCAAGCCTTTGTCATTTCTTGTTTGGATTACTGCAATGTGCTTTATATGAGCTGCCCTTGAAGTTCACCCAGAAGTTAGCATCGGTCTGAAATGTGGCCGCTTGCATAGTATTGAGCACCTCTCAGATTGTCTATACTATACCATTGCTGCATCAGTTGCACTGACTCTGCTTTCAAGGTGCTGGTTATCACCTTTAAAACTGTAGGAGAAGGGATGCCACAATGGGGGTGGAATGAAAAGGGGGATCGGCCTAGAATTCTTACATAGCCACAAAAGAACTCAGTCCAACTCCCTTTGAGTGCCATTGAGCCTTATCCAGCTCAGGCTTTTAGCAATAAATCAGTTTAATTGAACCTTCATGTGTGGACCTGGTCTTTCACACTTGACAAAAGTCCTATATGGCATCAGGCCAGGTTATCTGGAAGACCACCTCTTCCTATGTGGGTATCTACTTGTTCTACTAAATTGGGTAGAGTGAGCATGCTCCAAGTTCCTTCTCTTTCTCTGAAGTGTAACCACCTCTAAGTAGTGTGACTACTTAGGAAGTATGCCTTTTCTGTAGCAACACCACTTAGCTTTTCCTTAAAGTGTTGGGGTAGGGTGAGATAGGAATGAGAGGAGTGGTGTGGACATAATTTGGTTGTAATGACAAGTTTTAATAATGTTAAGTTTCTTTTGGTTTTCATTTGGTTTTGCTTTTTTTTACTGCCTGCATGTAATGCCTTTGGTTGTCAGTTTGTTTTAACTAACTTATAATCAACAATAACATTGTTCCTGGACAATAATAATTGATCCCAGTTATTCCACTACCATTTTCTACTTAGCAAGATTTCTGTGGGACATCCTCCCACTCCTCCAAATGCAGTGGTACAGCATAACCTGTTGCCTGGGGAAAGTAACCTTTTCTTTTTCACTGCCAGCCTACAGAATGTAACCTTCTTACTTGCACTTTTATACAGTGGATGATTTATGGCAAAGCCCTCTGACAATGGAAGATCTGATCTGCTACAGCTTTCAGGTTGCCCGTGGAATGGAGTTTCTAGCCTCTAGAAAGGTAAGCAATCTATCTGTCTGTCTGTCCATCCATCCATCTCAACATGCGTCTTCTCTTGATAGTTATTATTGGGGGGAAATATCAATAATCCACAGATTGATGCAGGATGAAAACAAATATAGAGAAGCTTTGGAAAAAATTAGGGAAAGCAGTTAGAGGATTCCACTGTCTGTGGAAGAAAATCTGTTTCCCTTATGGGGTGAGAACAGGAACAGGTCTGAAGTAGGGTGCAAATTTTGACAAAAGGCCTGACTATGTGTTGAGCCATCTGTTCAATAACGCTGATTTAAAGATTGGGAAGGAGTTATCCAATAAAGGAGAGACATTGTTTTCCCACCCACTGCACAGATCACATGTAGGGCCTCATAGCAATAGCAAAACCACTTAGATTTATATACTGCACCACAGTGCTTTATAGCACTCTCTGAGCAATGCTATATATCGGAATGGGTAAACAATTGGCAACTCCAAATCTCAACCAACAAATGCTCTGTCTTACAGATTGGCAAAAAAAAAAAAAAACAGAACACAAAATATATGCTGAGTGGACACATCCTTGTAGATGACCCTCACTCTGTCAAGTATATTGGAGTACTCAGATCATTAGATATCTAATGATCTAAGTGCCAAAGCCCACTGTAACAACATCGCCAAAAAGGCATTAAGAGTTGTAAATCTAATCTTGCGTAGCCTCTTCTCCGGTAATATCACACTACTAACCAGAGCATACAAAACATTTGCTAGACCAATTCTTGAATACAGCTCATCTGTCTGGAACCCACACTGCATATCGGACATTAATACAATTGAACGTGTCCAGAAATATTTCACAAGAAGAGTCCTCCACTCCTCTGCTCGCAACAAAATACCTTATGCCACCAGACTTGAAATTCTGGGCTTAGAAAACTTAGAACTACACCGCCTTCAGTATGACCTAAGCGTAGCTCATAAAATTATCTGCTACAATGTCCTACCTGTCAATGACTACTTCAGCTTCAACCACAACAATACACGAATACACAATAGATACAAACTTTAGGTAAACCTCACCAAACTCGATTGCAGAAAATATGACTTCAGCAAGAGTGCTTAATGCCTGGAATACACTACCTGACTGTGGTTTCATCCCAAAACCCCCAAAATTTTAACCTAAGACTGTCTACCGTTGAACTCACCCCATTCCTAAGTGGTTTGTAAGGGATGTGCATAAGAGCACCAGCGTACCTACTGTCACTGTCCTAATGTTTCTTCTATTTGTATCTTTTTTATGTATCCAATCCATGTTTATACTTATTACCAAATACGTTCTTGACAAAAATAAATAAATAAACAAATAAACACATCAGCATATTGCCCCCAATAATCTGGGTCCTCATTTTACTGACCATGGGAGGATGGAAGGCTGAGTCAACCTTGAGCCGGTCAAAATCCACAAAATGAGGTGACAGAACCTATCAGTAAATTGCAGTCAACATTGTTCCCCCTTCTGAACTGACGTGCAGTTGGGAAATACATTTGTATGCATGCAATGAAATGAAACCCATCCAAGTGAGCGGTTAGGATATTTTTTTCCTGTGTGTCTATTGGTTTACATGGTAGAGCATGGATGCCTAATGCAGGAGCAGCAAACACTGCTCTCCCCATAGAAATAGTCATTTGGGCACTTTTTATCATTTGTCCAGCTGTCTTCTGGAATGTATAAGTAGCAGGGGAAAATGCAACATCCTTGAAACACACAGCTGGCTAGCTGGCTGCCACACCATTGAACAAGAGTACAGTTTTATTATATGTCCCACCTGTGTCATTTTGTTTCAGTTGCTTGGCCAAGCAAAGACAGAGTAAAGCTATTGAGAGCAAGGTTTATTTATCTTTGCATATGCATTTTTCCAGGCAGGGGACTCCAGCATTTCTTACATTTTTTCTTACAATCATATTTGTGGTTTTGCAAATAAATGAGAGAAATCATAAGGTGTTCAGTACTTTCTGGAAAGGATTTCTTACTTCTTTTACTTATGTCTTTCACTGAGAGTACAAGCCTTAGAGAGAGTTAAGCATTTTTCTTTTTTTTTTTCAGTTTTTCTGTCCTTTTTGAAAATTTTGTATTAACATTTAATTTATTTTGGATTTCTCCCCGCCCTCTTCTGCATTTTCCTATAGTGTATCCATAGAGACTTAGCAGCTCGGAACATCTTATTGTCAGAGAACAATGTGGTGAAGATTTGTGACTTTGGTCTGGCTCGGGATATCTACAAGGACCCTGACTATGTCAGGAAGGGCAGTGTGAGTTCTGGGTTGTCCTTTGGATAAAAAGGAACTGGTTTCTGAAGTTGGTTGCCAGTCAATATCTTTCAGTGTTATTGTATAAAAATCAATATAGCTGTGTTAAACATGAGGGGGGACACCAAAATTCATGGTGGAATGAGTACTATTGTGTAGATATTTAATTAGTCCAATGAAGATATTGCCTCTATGGATTTTGGATTTATTTACTAATGACCTTTGGGCATCCCAATGCAGAAGAAATGTTTGTTCCTAGAAAGGTACAGTACCTGAAGGAATAAAGCAGACAAATGTTATATCTAGTGTAATTTCTTGATATAAACTAAGCATTAGGTTCAGTGCACAAGATGGAAATATATGCCTGCTTTGGGCAATCTATAGCCCTTATAGGTATTTTTGAGCTGTCGTACCACAATCCCTTGCTATTAAGATGCTGTTTGGGGTTGATGTCAATTGGAAGTCAGCATCAACTGGAAGCTACTTGCTTCCCGTCACTAAGAGACTCAATAGCCTTTAGCAGGGCTTGCAAGCAATCTCTGAGTCAGATACCATCTCCATTTACTGATAAAGGTCCCTTGATATAACTTTTTTTTTTAAAGTAGAAGATAGGACTTTTTTTCTTGCAAACCCATAGTCTATAAAACTGCTTTGAGAGAACAAGTAAATAATATTTAAACGTTATCTTGAAATACTTCCTTTTTTTTGTAATCTGTACAGTTTGAATTTAAATGTGAGCCAAATTTCACTTTTCTACCTTGTTTTGGAATTCACAGCAAATGCAGTTACAGTGTCTAGGCAGATAGGATTATGCCAGATTGCAACTTCCTGTTTGAAAATGAAAATTTCTTATTTATTGTATTTTCTGCCCATCTTCAAACACCATTATAGAATCTCTGGAGACTTTCCTGTGTTTTTTTAAAAAATATTGTTTTTCTTCCACTGTAATTTATGTACCTTGCTATTGCTGTACTATAGGCCCGTCTTCCACTGAAGTGGATGGCTCCAGAAAGCATCTTTGACAAAGTTTACACTACTCAGAGTGATGTCTGGTCCTTTGGAGTCCTATTGTGGGAGATATTCTCTTTAGGTAAGTATTAAATATTTGGACTCTTCATGGGATTAGTTATGTTTTTATGAGCATACAATTTTAAAAGTAGACTACAAAATTCCCTATATTTTGTGATTTTTTTCCCCTACCACCTGTATTTCCTATAGTTAAGTGATTAATTATAAAATTCATCAGCCACTTTATTTTATAATTACAAAACTTATGACTGGATGCTGCATATGTCAATGATCTGCTATCTCAAAAGTAATAAACCAGTTTTAATTATGGTTCAGCTATAATTAAAATGACAACATCTACCTGATTTTAACTGAGCTTAAAAATCTAAGCAGAATCAGTCCTGGATAGTGTTTGAACGAGAGACCAAGAAGAGATGCCAGCACTATAAGCTAGATTTTAAAATTAAAAAACATCCTGGAAGACAATGACAAGCCATTTTGATATTCTTGCCAAGGAAATTACATGGATAATCCATAAAGTCATTAGGAGTCAAACTTAGTTTGAAGTGGACTTTACTTTTAATTCTGAGAATGTTTGTAACATTCCCATATCATGCCAACTTTAGAAATTAAGGCTTGAAAATGTCTTGAGTAGTTATTGAACAACCGCAAACAAATCTTGTGATTCTTACCCTTTTTACAGAGGATGTTTCAGCTTGTTTAATGGCTTCTGAGTAGCTACAAAACAGTCATTGTGAAATAGATTCCATTACAGAAGTAATTAGGAAAAAAAATGCCTGTATTTTACTGTACTACATTTAATCAAAACAGTAGATAGGTACAGCTGCAAGAATCCATCCATTATTTTTTTTCCTCCCCTTTCTCTTTATACCACTACATCTTTTCAGGAGCCTCCCCTTACCCTGGAGTACAAATCAATGAGGAATTTTGCCAAAGACTAAAAGATGGCACCAGGATGAGAGCTCCAGAATATGCTACTGCAGAAATGTGAGTCAAAGTACTTCAATATATAGCCAACAATGAAGATACTAAATCAACAAATTATAGATGTGCAGGAGGTTTCAGAGCTTCTTGTATGGAAGACTGAGGTGAATTATAGTCTAGCTGCTTACATCTCCTTTGTAGTAACAACCGGTCTCAAGATTAGAGCTTTTCCATTTCATCTGTACCTGACTAACCTTATGCAAAAATTGGTTCTTTGCAGCTACAGAATAATGCTGAATTGTTGGTATGGAGATCCCAAAGAAAGGCCAACATTTTCTGATTTGGTTGAGATCCTGGGAGATCTTCTTCAAGAAAATGTTCAACAGGTCAGTTTCCAATTATTATCAGAACACAAAGATTTAGCTGAAATAGTCAGCAATATTTGGAGTTAATTATCATTATGGTTTTGTCACACAATCAGCCAGATGTTCAGAATGGATTTGGCATTTTGATCCATCTATCAAGTCCTTCTCAGGGGATAGGGAGATGTTGATGTTCAATGATATTAAAACTATCATTGCAAGTAACACTGCCTTTTGCAATTGACTCATGGTATTTTGTCAATGCCAATAGTATTCAAGTGGTGCTCCAGTTGTTTCGGGATTGCTCCCAAGGCATTATTACTATCGGCACTACCTTTGTTTTCTTTTGCCACAATCATTCTGCTTCTATTTGCAGGTTTTGCATATTTTGTTAATTTTCTCCAGTTCTTTTTCTTCTATTCTGCAGTCTCCAAGTACTGCCACATCCACCATATAGACTTTTTTTATTTTTCTTATCAACAATTGTTAAGTCTGGGATATTATGTTGCAGGTGACTATCTCTTTGAATTCTAAAATCCCAGAGCACCTCAGCTTCTTCATTTTCTATTACTTTTTCTGTTTTTGGTCTTGCCTGTTCTTGCTTGCAGGCAGATGTTATTATTACTGAGTAAACATAGTGTGATCTGGCATTTATGTTGGTTATCAGTTTGTGAGAATGAATATTTAGAGACCTCCTATCTCCCTCTTAAAGTGGCTCTATGTCATTACATAATACGTAGCATAGCTTTCAATGCAATGTTATAGCTCTCAATTAAATGTTATTGGACAGACATGTAATGTTTTCATAGTCTGTATATTATTTTTTTTAAAGCTAGAAGCAAAAATAGTTTATTATATTGCTGCAACCTATGTAATATCATCAACTTGGAAGAAACTACTTTATGTTTCAGCCATTCTGATAAAGAATCTTCTTTGCTCTGTTCCTGTTAACAAGTGCAGCTTATTATATCCCACAAATATCCTATTCAGTCTAGACCTGACATAGAAATATGTATTTTACATTGATTCATATATATGTATTTAAAATACATATAGTTTAAAATCATTTGTGCAAAGAAGGCAAGGCAAGGCACAAAATAAAAAACTTGTGGTATTCTTAGGTTGATTCCTTCCATGCTAAGAAAGTCAGAAAACAATTAGACTTTGTATTAGTAAATTGTGTGCAAGAATATCATGACCAAAAAAATGCACTGACTGTATCTTGGCTATAGTCAATATTTAGTTTTGGATTAAAGTTGTTTATTATATACTGCAGAACGTGCAGCTGGAAGCAGACAGAGGATAAGAACTGCATTAGGCTGTATTTGGCATCAGAAATGTTGAACGATACTACAGTAATGCTATTTAAACTTACTAGACAGTTTTCAGTTTTCAGTTTTTAAAAACCCACCCAATTTATTAGTATTCTCTTTGATAATGTTAAAGTATTCTAGATTGCTATCCGTTGCTATTCTAAATTGCTATTCTTCATTGTTATTCTTCATACACTCGCATTATTTATTTGCATCAGATCATGCAGTATGTTTTCTAGGGATAACCCCCTGGATTTACAAGTCACAGATTTTGTGAGCCAGTTTTTGATATTCTTGCCATGTTCCCATCCCACTTCAGGGTATATCATCAAATTGGCTGACTTGTTTATATCACAAAAGAATTTACATGCTTTCTCTCTCCACTGTGATTTCACCAGCCCTTCCCAATTGATAGATGACTTTTTAATATAAATTTTATTAAGTTTTAAAGGGAAAATAAAAGTTAACAAAAAAGTAATATATTAAAGAATAAAGAAAACAAAGAAAAGAGAAAGACAAACATGCAGAAAGAAAAGATAAAATGAAACAGAAAAAAGGTTCTAATTTCCTTTGCAGCAAATACAAGTATGATTACAAAATTATCTCTTACTCTGTGGCAGAGGTCTTCAAACTTGGCAGCTTTAAGACTTGTGGATTTCAACTCCAAGAATTCTCCAGCCAGCATAGCTTGGGGACCCCTGCTCTATGGTTACAAAAAAAAACCTCTCATTTTTTTCTATTATATACATTTTTTTCTAATCATCAAAATTACAAGTCATAAGTGCATATTTTCTATTTTATGCAATAATCTATAAGGGTTTTTTTAAATCTACACTAACCTTAGCTTTGTCATATAATATATATCCATTCAGCCCAAACTCAGCTTCTAACTTTAATAGCTACTATTTCTCAGCAGCACAATTTGAATGCATAATTTTAAATCTGGTAGAACCAATCCTCTTATTTCCTTTCCATTTTGAAAAACCTTATTTGGGGGGAGGGGTCCTCTAGCAATACAAATTTAGATATATACCATGTTTCTCCGAAAATAAGACCCTGTCTTATATTTTTTTCAACCTGAAATAAGTGCTTGGCCGATTGGGCTTATTATCAGGGGATGTCTTATTTTGGGGGATACAAGGTACTTCTGCCATTGTTTAAATGAACCATCAGTTGTCAAAACAGATACCGCCTGAAACAAAAATAACATTCTAGGTAAAACAAGTTAAATCCATATTAACAATTATTTGTGCTGCCCATGAAATGTAAATCAATTTCACTCATTTTCTAAAATTCTCTCCAAAATTCATATTTTCAGAAATTTAAGTAAACAAAAAGCCCAGTTCAAATTATTATAAGAAGACTTTTATAATAATTTGAACTGGGCTTTTTGTTTACTTAAATTTCTGAAAATATGAATTTTCTCTACATCTAAAAAGATGAGTGTAGCATGTTTTTTGATATCTTGTTCTAAATATTCCAAAATATCCAATATAGTTCTAACTTTATCTTTTAACCATCTTTTAAGTTTAAAAACCATATTGGTCCTCGTGAATACATTCTTGAAAAATTATTTTCAATCTGACAGCTAAAATAATTATCAACTAATTTTAGTTGTTCCATCAGTAATTAATACTGATTTGAAATGGAATGCCTTAGTTTCAAATGTTACGAAAACTAGAAATTGATATATATGTTCTAGAATTGCTTATTTGGTTATTTTATATTATGGCCGCTCCTAGAAATGAAATTCCAAGGAACTGATAACTAATTATGCAAATAGTTAAATTTTAAAGACTAATGTGTTATATCATTTTTATGAGATAAATTATTGTTTATTACTTTCCTCAGTATATGTCCAAACCATCACAGACAACTCTTTAGAAGTTCTTCAACTATGTCTTATTAAAGAAACAAAGAAGACACCAAAATTGTGTTTATATCCATTATTGTGTTGGTAAATTCTTCTATCATCATTGCTCATATACATTTATCTGGATTCTATTAGGAGGGGAAAGATTATATCCCGTTAAATGACTCTCAGAGTTCTGAAGATGATGGCTTCTCCCAGGTGGCTTCATCCATCCAGCAGAATTCTGATGAAGAAGAATTTGACATGAAAATACACTGTCATAATGTAGCAGCAAGGTAAGCTGGTACTGGTTTTTGAAAAATATGATAGGAAGTCAGAAGTAGCCAAAAGTCAGCCAATATTTGAACAAAGATTTTACAAGTATTGCATTTTTCTCAAACTAATAAAACTTTCCTCAACATTATCAGTCACATCTAAAACCTTTCCAATGAAGCTTTTTAAATTGTTTATTTAAAATACACCCCACAATTATTTGGGTTAGGCTTATTTGTATAATGTATATGCGGAGGGCTGTTTTCGTAATAAGTCAACAGTTAGCATGTCCTACTTCCTGTAGGACAATGAATAGTTTCTCTGTATTAGTAAAGGTGGCTACCTCAAGCACTAAGAAGGAAATTGCCAATTGAAATTGCAAAGTGACAAGTATTATGACACAGAAAAAGAAAGTCACTATTTCCAATCAAAGGATTAGATGTTTCTAATGCCAAGAGATTAATTTTCTATGCTGTTTGTTAGAAGATTAGGAAGGTTCACCTGAGGTGTGCTGAAAAGATGGATAAAAGTGTCCTAATATAAGAGAAGGGGGCTCACGACAGGTAAAATAATCCTTTGCATGCTAAAAGTATCACATAAAATCCTTGGCATCTCTATCCAGTATTAGGTGACGATTGAAATGTCTTTTATCTGTACAATTACAGATAGATAATTTAGCATTAGATGGACAAATAGTATGAGTTGGAATACTAAGGCAGATTCTTATATTCCTATATTTTAAAATGAAAAGCAGCCTTGAGGCTGCAATCAAAATGCAAGAATAGCAATGGGAGGAAGGAAGGTTTTAAAACTTCTCTACCATTCATTTTGGTGCTCAAATTTTTTTGTTCTTTCCCTAATAGGCTGGGAAGTTTAAACACGGATTCTTCCATGTTGATCTTCCTTTCTTGATCCCAAGCACATTAAGTTTGTATACTTCATAAAAAGGGGATTGCTGCAAAAATAATTATACAATGTACAGGTACAGACCTTAAATATGCAATCTGGAGAAAAAAGTCCTTCAGCCCAAGTTGATAATTTGCTGCAGAGCTAGTATTTGTAATTAACCCAGTTTGATTCAAAGAAAGAGCATAAAATGAAGGCTCCCATAGCTGAACTCGGTATCTTCTCTGATTTTCCTCTCCTAGATATTATAATTGTGTATCTTTCCCTGGCTGTTTGACTGGCGGGAATCAAATAAGATGTCCATCCAGATTAAAGACTTTTGAAGAATTTCCTATGACACAAACTATGTATAAAGCACATCCGGTGAGTAGACAGTTTTAAAGGTAACAAAAGGAAATGCAAAACCTATTAATTTATACTTATTTTTCTGCAAAAGTAAAGATGTCTTCAAACTGAGTGACTGCTTTTGAATACATAGAAATATTCAACAATACAAAACGGTAGCCTTGATGGCTTTAGACTGGGCTACTTATGGAGCCACCTCTTTCCCAGCTATTTCTAGTCATCCCATCTGGTCCAATAGAAGAAACATGGACTGTCATCTGGCAGGATTCAAGAGGATGTCCTTTTCTGCCAGGGCACCTGCCCTGTGGTACCTCATTATACCTGAGATTAGGTTACCCCACCACCACCATGTTGGGTTTTCACAAGGTCCTAAAAACTGAATTGCAATAAATCATGTCTCCTGGATTTGTTGACAGTTATTTTATGAAGCTCAGGGGCTATGTGTTTTAATTTTACATTATGTATTTTATTTGTTTTATCTATTTTATGTAAGACGCCCAGAGTCACGTTATGTGAGATGCGCAGCTATATAAATCAAATAAATAAATTAGCTTGCTATTGCATTCTTCCTGGCCTTGATGATGTTTTAACTTTCCAATTTAGTCCTGGGATATCCTAGTGGATTCCCATCCTAATACAACCAAGATCAGACTCTGCTTAGCTTTCTCAGAGTCAGTCAAGATCAGTTAGGTGCTGCCATCTGTTGTGACAGATATTCGTACAGTAATCTAAAGATTTATTCAAATGATATATGCGCATGTTTCATTTTCTGCCATAGCAAAACACTCACATAAATTGCAACTAGCTTGTGTGGATAGCCAATAAGCTTTCTAAATAAAGAAGAAAGGCATTAACTAGCTCTATTACATTCAACTAGACACAATTGTACTGTTTGGATTTTTAAAAAGTTAAATTTTGGTGTGAGAGAGCGGAATATAGTAAGATTTCAGTGCTGACAAAGTACAAACCTCAGGACCCATATCTTCCAATACTCCTTTCTGGTTTGTGAGTAGCATGTTGAGTGAGTTTGTGAGTAGCATCCCAGTAGACTCTTCTCCACAACAACACTGTAAGTTAGTTGGGCTGGACCCAAATCACCCAGTGAGTTTTCATGGCTAATGGCAGACTTGAACTCAGAGTCTCCCACTTTCTAGCCTGGTGCCTTAACCTCTAGACCAGTGGTTCTCAACCTTCCTAATGCCACGACCCTTTAAAACAGTTCCTCATGTTGTGATCCCCAACCATAAAATTATTCCTAAAACCATTGAAAATATGTGTTTTCCAATGGTCTTAGGCGACCCCTGTGAAAGGGTTGTTCGTCCCCCAAAGGGGTCGCGACCCACAGGTTGAGAACCACTGCTCTAGACCAAACTGGTATGCCATCTTCCCTGGCATACTTGACAGCTACTTGGTTGGGAACATAACCTACATACAGAGGATGATGCAGTAGAATCCATCTTCACCATTTCCATTCTGCACATGCTTCTCTGGCATCACAAAAATATCTAAGTGCATTGGTAGTGGTGGAAATTGCAAAACGTTTGCATCTATGATGCCTGTCAGTGACAATGCATATGCAGAGATATATCTATATATGAATGTGTGTGCATGCAGATGTCCATATGCATGTGTGTACATGTGTGTTCACCTACATACAGGAATCCCTGAGGCAACGAGGTTTCACACCAATTTGTAATCCCAAAGCTGCAAAAAAAAATGGTTCTTTTTAGACAGAATTAAAGAAAAACCTGGGAAGGTTCAGTTTTTTTCCCCCTGCAGGCTTAGCCAACAGAATGTGAATAGAATAATGATAGGGCATTTTCATAAGAAAGGTATGAAAGGTATTTATTCTTTCCAGTATATTTCTCTCCGGTAATCTGTTGCCACCCTTCATTACTTAGAAAAAATAAAATAAAATAAAATAAAAATAAATCAAACTGTCTTTGGAGGAAACATCAATGGGTAATGGAAGATTTAAGCTGCTCCTCCTTCCTGTTCATCAGTATGTGTGTGATACAATCCACAATGATGAAAAAATGATGAGACATGCATCACAAGTTTACAGTGCACTTTTCATCATTTGCTCCTTCCCAAATACTCCTCAATTTCCATCAGCAATTATTCTGCCATGTTATAGCAAGTTGTTTTTCCATTTCTGCAGTTTGGACACATGTACAGAAACCGTATTGGCATTTCTAGGGATACATTTTTTTCCCCCTAGATTTGGGAGACACTGCACTTTTTCCGTTTTTTTAAATACAAATTCATTCCAGCTTATTTCTCTATAAAGTCTGCACTGAAATTTGTGCTCATTTGCGTATGCACCAATATAAAAAGTCATATATTGGCAATTAATTTCCTAGTATATAACAGATCCCTAGTATATATATTTTTTTAAAAAAATTGGGAACTGCATTAGCACATGTGCAAAAGTGCAAAAAGAAACAGGTAATTGCTTACTGTATGTAGTTTTTGTGCATTCCCTCCTCCCTTTTAACCATTGCTTCTACTTCTTGCAGGATAATCAGACAGACAGTGGGATGGTTTTGGCATCAGAGGAGTTTGAGAGGATAGAAAACAGGCACAGAAAAGAAGGTGCATTCAGGTACTTCATTATCATGCTCTCCCAAATGAATCTACTGAGTCTTGTGTCAAAAATACCAGAAACTGCATTAATCTCCCAACAGCAGAGGTGGGCTGCTGCCGGTTCGGACAGGTTCAGGCGAACCGGTACTTCCGACCATCAGCTGAGCCCACCCACTTGCCCTGGCGCTATCCTGTCCTATATAATCACTGTTTATTCAATGCTGCGTGCATACGTGGAAGGCGCATGCACACTCACATTTTCAGTTCTGGGTGAACCAGTTGTTACAGTATGTGACGCCCACCTCTGCCCAACAGTGAATAGTGATATTATAAAGGCCATGGAGGTGGAAGCTTCCAGGAATAGAAATCTGCTTGTTTGTTTATTTAAAAGATTTGTATGTCTGTCCATCTTAAACATAACTTTGGGTGGCTCACAACAATAAAACCAATAATAAAATCATAAACCATAAAACCATAAAATAAAAAAATCATGAAAAGAACTACATTACAGAATGACACAGAAGTGCATGGAGTTATGATAATGGAAAATGTGCAGAAGGCCGTTTGGTGAAACAGATTGCAGGTTAAAAAAAAAAGCATGCATATAACAGAATTAGTGCTACCCAAAAAAAAAAAGGATGAAAAGTATGGTATAACATGGGAAATTATTGCACAGATGTAGTAAAAAGAAAAAGAGAAAATGCAGAATAATTTTGATGGAAAGAATAGTGAATGAAAAAGGCTAAACAAGAAGACCTCGCAGGATACATGGAGTTAGAGGTAAAAGTTATAGCATGTTTATGGAAATAATTTTGATTTGTTGAAGAGTGGAACTTAAACAAAGGCTATAAATGTTATTCTACAAAAAAAAGATGAAAATGTAGTCACAAAAGCTGTGAGAATATTGCTTAAGGCTGTAGCTGACATTGATGTAACTGTAAAAATATTCAAGTGTAGATTTGGCTTGTTATGGCATGGCTTTAGAAAGATCTGCTTACTTTGTAACCCTCTTTTTCTTACCTAAATTTATACATCTTCCAGACCAACCCGTCTGCAAAATGATTTGTTCTTGTTTTAATCTTTCTGTCGCTCAGAAGCTTTTTGAGGAAGCTTAAGTTAGAATATGTCAATATGTTGAAACTGACTTCCTGGCTTTTTTTTTCTCCAACAGTAGTAAAGGATCCAACCAAAATACAGACCCAACAGTGGATCAGTCCAAACCAAGGGGAAGAGGTCGGCCATTGTATCAATCAGAGCTCCGAGGTCAGACTTTTTATAATAGTGAATACGGGGAACTATCGGAACAGTCTGAGGAAGGCAGCTGCACTCCACCAACTGAAGGCACCAGTCCCTCCCTCCTTCATGCTTCATTCTTTTCAGACCAATGCTAAAGAGGAAGACAGTCATGGAGACACCTTGCTGAGAGATCTAACAACTTCTTCTCTTTGTGTACCGTTCAGTTAAGAATACATATTTTTGTCCTAGAAGAAACCAGTAGGATGATTCCTCTGGGACAGATGGAGAACTCCTTGGTTAGGAAGATGGAGCTGTGCCTTTCAAACTAAACACTATTCTTGCCGTTGACATGAGTGAAAATTCTTGCTCCGATGATCTTTTAAGGAAGAGATCTCAGATGCAGTTCTGTGGGATCTGTTTTGAGAGCTTCAATCACTGCTCAGTATTCAGCCTCCATTGAAATAGTTTGCCATAACGAGCTTTATTTCAGGTCAGATAAAAATAGATGTGTCTTAGCTGAGCAATTTTCCTGATATGCAGTTTTGTTTGTTTCTGCTCTTGTTTTTCCCTCTATTAGGAGAGATGGAATAAAAAAAAATTAAATTAATGTAGGCAATGGTGAAGCAGCAGCATCCCCAAGCTTGGATAATCCTTCACTTGATGTAGACATTCCAATAAACAAAGCGTAACTATATTTAAGTCTTACACAGACTTACTTCATTTATATTAGACACCAACGTAGTCTCCCAGCTTGAATATTTTCCATACTTTCACTGTTTTAGACATGTGAAAACTGCTACAATGTGTGTGTCTTAGGAAATTTGGCAATTTAAGGGGATTTTATTTTCATTGATTAGTTTCACATACTGCAAGAAACTAGTTTGTTTAACCATTATTTATTGAATAAAATACAACTGTCTGAGTTTACATAACATTCTAGGCCTGGTGTGAATTATACCACTTTCATCGAGAAGCAGAAATTGCATAACCAATAAGAGATATGTCTAAAAATAGAGAATGCAATTTTAAAAACTCACAATCCATTTATATGTCCAAATTATGAAGTTTTTAAAAGTATTCTGTACTGGATCTTTGTCATCTAAACAATCTGCCCTTTTGGGTCTGATGGTTTTGCTTTCTTTAATTGCAACTTCTGCTAAGGGATCAAAAAATTAATATGATCTATGATCGTACCAAAAAGTTGGTATTGTCCTTGTAAAATTTATATATTACTTAAGAACACGAGATATAGTTCTTGGTTAAGATAATAGAGAAGAATATGGCAGTATACAGCAAGGAATCTGACAAAATTGTAATACTCTCCTGTTATTTGTAGGTTTTTATTTCCTGTTTCTATTCATTTATGTATGATTTCCAAAATAATATGTCCTATTCCTGATAGAAAATTCCAAATTTTACACTCAGAATAAATATTTCAAACATTAATTTATCTAGATTTGTATAATTTGCATTATTTATTCTGATACTAGAATTTGGAAATACCTGAGTATATGCAGGTGCTTGCCTGCTATCAAAGACACAAAGTTTAGCACTGCTGAATTTCCTATTTCTATTTGGAAGCTGTTGCTTGGACACTTTTGTTTTCACATTTGTTGAACAGATTTTGTGTTCACATTTGTAGGAACAATGCGGATATATCCAATCTGATATGCTTATTCATTATGTCTTACATAATCTATCAGTCTTCCTATCCATGCTCCAGTTCTGAAGGATATTGCTGTGAGAAAACATTACAAGAACATTAATGAAAGCATTACAAAATGGGTTTTGATCAGCCTGTATACTTTCTTTTTGAATCCTGGACAGTCCTTGCTGCCACTCTTGATAGTGTTTCAACGTCAAATAATTTCTGCTTGCAGGCCAGGCTTCTGTTTAAAAAACTGAATTTTACTTATTTTTATTTTCCATATTGGGCATATTTTTGTAGGTAATATATATGTGTGTGTGTGTGTGTGTATGTGTGTATATATATATATATATCTACTATATATATATGTATCTTCCATAAGGCAGTTTTATGCTTTTACTTTTTTGTAACTGTTTTTCTCCATGTTTTTTCTACATCATTTTGTATTTTGTGCAAGTGCACTCAATGATATATTGTTTATTACATTTCTTATGTATAGAAGAATATAATTGTGACCTTAATTATTTCCAGAAGATTCAAAAGGTTGTCATTCTGTGCAGAAAGATTAATTTAAACAATACTTTCCATCAAAGAGTTTATGGAATTTAAAATGTCATATAAATGATACAATGGGAAAGACTTAACTGAAGAACTGCAGAATTCCTTCCTGTTAGCTGAATTTCCACTGAATTAAATAGCTGACAGCATCACAGAACAGATTCATTTCAAACACTGTAATATCCACATAGAAATAAAGATTCCTGTGTTTCCAATTCATAACTTGCATGCAAAAACACTCCCATAATGTTATGACTCGAATCTAATCTCCTCTTTCAGTCAGTAGCGGGAAGCAGAAAGATGATATTGCAACTACTTCATTAGCTGAATATGATGTCTCTTCAAAGTATATAATTAAGGTATATTTTGAAATTACTGAACTAGATGCTTTTTTTCAGCATTCATTTGCAGCTTATGTTATTGGCATTGTTTCACCTAATTTTAAATGGTGATTTATTTCGGATTAAGTCATTTGAAATTTTCAGCTACCCAGTGTAATTGGAGGAGGAGGAGGAAGGAAGAAGAAGAGAAGATGATGATTTCACTAGGCTTGTATAGTGCCCTAATTATGTCTGACTTTAAGCAGTTTGCAGACCTCCAATAGTAATAAAGTCAAAAATGGGGAAAAAATCTCAATACAACAATATAGAACACTCAAATACTGAGAAACAACTGTAATTCATATCTATTTATTCTCCAGAGGGACAAAAATCCCACATCTTCCCCGATGCAGTTGATTAATCTAACTTTGCTTTATCCAGTTTATAGTTCAACATGCAGTTAGGTGCAGATACATTGACTCCCAAGCAGGACTTCTGTCTCAGAATAGTAGCTCATTAAAACACAATTATAAAAATGAAAGTATGCAGAGATTACCAAAAGTAAGATAGAATTCATCTTTTCTTTACATTTATTATTTTTGTTGCAGTTATAATTCTGTTCAAATTCTCACAGTTCTACAATTGTTTACATTGTATACATATACACAAGTGTCTTCTGTTTCCCTCTTTCTCTTTGGGCGCGTGTGTGCATGTACGCATGCTTAAAAGTATACTTTTAAAGTACGGTATATATTATCTTCCAGATGCACATCTTCATTTTTTTCCAGGCTTTTATATATTTTGAAACCATGACCTTGTTGGTTGGCTGAGTCATTTTGCAGAAGTACCATATCTTTTAGAGGGATGAGATGGCATAGGATAATTGGTTTGTAACTTACCTCTTATTTGACATGCAGCTGTGCTGATGTTAATTCTCAGAAACAGCCTCTGTTTCTCCTATGAAGGACAGCTTCATGCTTTTAATTTATTGGTATTGAGTCACTAAAAGTTGCTGTGGCATTTCTATATTCTGCATTTTCTTTGAACAGATTCACATCATTTTGAGAGAGAGAACTGCACAGGCAAATACTTAAACTTTTAGTCTGTATAGACTCTAGAGCTAAAATGTTACAAAAAGAAAATGCTGAATTATGTAAAACTCTTCTCTGACCAAAAAAAAATCCAAACATTCAACAAATAAAGTATAATGGTAATATTCATTTATTTTATCGAAAGGGGATGGTATGTGGAACCAAGCATCACTAGTGAATTCTCCAACCTCACTTTAGATGACAAAAAATCCTTTAAAATGGTCTAGATCAATTTAGCTTTCCAAAATATTTTTTTATTCTCTGATTGGGATAATGGTTTTTATTCAGCTGAAATGTATAAATGATCCTTGACCTGACAAAAATATGAACAGGCAAAAATCAAAAATTATTTTTGCTGCCTCCAAATTCATCTTGGAGTAAATAATGAACATATTTATAAACTATTATTTAGGATTTTTTTTTTAATTTTATTTTATTTTTAATTTGATTTATATGCCACCCTTCTCCGGAGACTCAGGGCGGCTTACAATGTGCTCAGGATTTCAAAAACTCTTTTGACAAGAATTTCTCTTCTTGCCTCAAGTTCTAATATAAAATATACAAGAAACACTTTCTCATACAAGTTGTCCTCGACTTAACAACAGTTCATTTAATGACGGTTCAATGTTACAACAGCACTGAAAAAGAAGTGACTTATGACCGTTTTTCACATGACCGTTGCAGCATCCCCAAGGTCACGTGATCAAAATTCAGATACTTGGCAGCTGGTTCATGCTTATGACAGTTGCAGTCCCAGGGTCACATGATCACCTTTTGTGACCCGACGAGCAAAGTCAGTGGGGAAGCCAGATTCACTTAAGAACTATATTACTAACTGAACAACTGCAGTGATTCACTTAACAACTGTGGCAAAAATGAGGCAAACTTCAATTAACTGTCGCACTTAACAACAGAAATTTTGGACTCACTTGTGGTCATAAGTCAAGTACTACCTTTTTTAGGCTTGAGACTATCCAAGACCTTGGAATTAAAAGAACTTTTTTCTTATGAAACGCCAGTCCAGAATCTAAAGCTTTTATTTTAATAGAACACAAAAGACCAGTTTAAGAATGTTCTGTATTTACTTCCATATGTGTTTTTTTCAACAATAATTCTTCAGAGTTATAACAAGAACTCCTCTGCAACAATAGAATGATTTTAGAGATGTAGTGCCATGATGTCCTTATGGGCAATCTTGCAAAGCTGCTTCCAGAAAGCTGATGTATCCTATACTTTTAGCTTTCCTTGGCCAGAATTCTGACATCTATTTATGCATTCTGAAGCATATATTCAACTCAATCTACACTTTCCCCCAGAGATGCAGCAAGCCAGCTTTGCCTAAGTATGTTTTCACTAGGCAATCCAAATTATTAATAAAAAATAAAGTCTTCATTTAGAAAACTATAGGATTTCACCCAAAATCAACTAGAAGTACCAATATTTCCCTTTTATATATGAATTAGAAAGCTGCTGGTGCATGGATAAGTATCAAGGAAAGCAAACCCATTTGTGTTTTAACTGGGTTAAAAATTAGAGGACTTCATGAAATGTAGGTTTTTTGTATTGGGAGAGAAGGAAATTAGTTGTTACTTGAGGATGTGAAAGAAAAGCAAAGGGGGGGGGGGGTTTGCACAAATAATTTCAAATACCTGAAACAGGTATTTGTGGCAACCCCTTTGTAGGGTTGCCACAAAGAAGAGGGAGTCAAACTATTCTTCAAAGCGTATGAGGGTAGAACAAGAAGCAATGGGTGGAAACTAATCAAGGAGAGAAGCAACTTAGAACTAAGGAGAAATTTCCTGACAGAACAATTAATAAGTGGAACAACTTGCCTGCAGAAATTGTGAATGCCCCAACACTGAAAATTTTTAAGATGATGTTGGATAACCATTTGTCTGAAGTGGTGTAGGGGTTTCCTGCCTGGGCAGGGAGTTGGACTAGAAGACCTCCAAGGTCCCTTCCAACTCTGTTATTCCATTTCTATTTCTAAGGAGCCTGAACAAACCAAGCTGAGAAATAACTTTTGTAATTGTCTTACTTCTTACTATATATATTTGTTCTGTTTTGAAACCTGTCTAGACATCAGCTATAGCCTGTTCTAAACACATTTTAATTTGCTCGCTGTATTGCTAGCTGGGTAAGCGTAATTAAAAACTGGCTTTACATTTTAATAAACCACAAATTAGTTTGATTTTGATTTAGCTTTTGATTTAAACCACGGTTTGAAAACTGACTTAACCCAATGTGGGAAGCCAACCGAAGAGTAGTAATTTTATGTATTATTTATTTAAATTATTTCTATTATTTAACAATAGTGACTGGACATGCACAAAGATTAAAATCACAAAATATAAAGTGGAGTCTAATGTTTAAAAAAACATCAAAAAGAACAAATCACTAGTAAAAGCTTGCCAGGTTTTAAAGCATTACAAAAACTATCTGGCTATCTGGATCTTTATGGAGATACAGTTCCACAGGACATGAGAGATGATTTAGAGTAGTTTAATGAAAGGGATCTGAAACTCCCTGCTAGACTTGATTGGGCAGAGACAATGGAGGACAGGTGGTTCTGCAAATGGGTTGGTCCAATATTAATCCCCATATGTAGGATTTACAATATAGGAGATTACCAGCAACTTTAATCACACCCGGGAGCCTACTGCGATCCACTGCATCTCACAGAAATTGCCCTTGCTCCTGCATTCTGGACTACAGTAGCTGTGGATTCCAGATTCTCTTCAGTGACAGCCCCACGTAGAGTCCACTACAGTGACTCACATGGGAGGTGATTAAGGAACGAGACACACTATAAACAAAGCCATTTAATCCAGAACAGAAACAATTATTGATAGTCCTTGACTTACGACAATTGAGCCCAAAATTTCTGTTGTTAAGTGAGTTTTGCCCCATTTTACGACCTTCCTTGCCACAGTTGTTAAGTGAATCACAGCAGTGGATAAGTTAGTAACCTGGTTACTAAGCGAATCTGGCCTTCCCATTGACTTTTCTTCTGAAAAGGTCACATGATCCTGGGACACAGCAGCGGTCATAAATATGAATCAGTAGCCAAGCATCTCAATTTTGATGACATGGTCATAGGGAAGCTGCAAAGATCATAAGTGAAAAACAGTCATTTTTCAGTGCCGTTGTAACTTTGAACGGTCACTAAATGAACTGTTATAACTCGAGGACCACGTGTATATAACATGAACCTGTGCAAAGACTTCCCTAGCCATAGGAGCCACCTTGTCTTTAAGCAGGAACAATGAGTCCAGCAGGATTCCCAAATTATGCACCAATTCCAAATGGAGAAGTATAGCTCGGGTAGAGGTAAAGAAGGAAAATTTCTGGAGCTTTAAAACCCACATGGTTTAAGGCCTGAAAGAACGCATTCTGTTTTTTGAAGCATATTTATAGCCAGTTAGCTGTTTCAAATATCAAGCTGCAGGCTTGTAGGCCCATGTCATTAAGAGACTTCATAAGTGAGCTTGTATGTACCACAAGATTGCTTCAGATTACAATAAGAAACGCCGCCCTGAGTCTTTGGAGAGGGGCGGCGTACAAATTGAATTAATAAATAATAAATAAATAAATTACATATTTGTAAGTAAACTTCACTAAGTCAATATGGCTTCACTATGAATGAGATTGTCTACAGTGATGAACCACCTGGTTAAAATGAGCTATGCATAATTCATAATTAGGCAAGGACTGAAACTCATTTTTAAAAATATTTCTGCATTTAGGCAAGTACAGCCCAATTTAGTGGCCTAGTTTGTTCAACCACCTACTGTAAGCCCAATGTGATTATGAGCTATAGTTTATAACCATTCAGCCACAGTTGTATTGAGCAAATCATGGTGAAAACAAACCATTTTTATATCAACCAAATATCCCAACATTGCAATATCAGAAATATTGATGCATTCATGTTTCATGAATGAAAACAGTGCTAAACATGAGGCACAGAGAATGTGCCCTTATGTGAGTCCCCAAAAAGATCTTGAAGGCAAATTCTTGGATAGCACATTTTAAATATATACCATATAAAATCAGGATAAGCAGAAGAGAAGCAGCAGTTTCAACAAGGATTCACAGAAGAAACTGGATCCAAGAAAATGGCATTTATCTTCCTTATTTGGAATAAAGTGAACCAATAAAGGAGAATATTTGTAGCTCAGGATTGAAATGAGGGATCCTTGGTATTCTCTGAGCTTGCTTGTTTTCTTGCAGACGTTTCATTACCCAAACTAGGTAACATTATCAATGCTAATAAAGAGTGCTGTTTGCTGTCAGTTTATATTCTGGTGTCTTGCCTGCTTGTGCGGGTAGGGCCTGTCTTGGGGATTGTCTTGACCTATTTACTAATAGTTCTTTGGCAGTTCCTTGATTGAGGTATTGCTTACTTGACTGTGGGTTGACCTTGGAGTTAATCTATGCTGATCTGAGTCCTGATTACTGGGGGAGAGGTGCTGGAGTCTTTTTGTTCTCTTTTGGGCTGGTTGATTGTCTCTTTTGCATAGTCTAGCTATGTTGTTAATGTCTATTTTTTTAAAAAAAATTGATTTATATGCCACCCTTCTCCGGAGACTCAGGGCGGCTTACAATGCGTTAAGCAATAGCCTTCATCCTTTTGTATATTTATACAAAGTCAGCTTATTGCCCCCACTACTGGGTCCTCAATTTACCTACCTTAGAAAGGATGGAAGGCTGAGTCAACCTTGAGCCTGGCGAGATTCGAACCTGCAGTAATTGCAGGCAGCTGGTCTTAATAACAGGGTGCTTTAGACCACTGTACTACCAAGGCTCTTTGTCTACTGATGGCTGATTTGTCAGAGTGCCAAGCTTCTAGAAATTCCCTGGCATTTTTGGATTTGGCCTGGTCTAGGATTGTCACATTTTCCCAATAAAGAGTAAATGAAGAGTAAGAATATTGAGGGTGAAGGTTTGTTCTCCAAGCTTGAGGGTTGGTTTCTGAACGTTTCATTACCATGCTAGGTAACATCTTCAGTGAAGTTTAGGGGATGTCAGTGTCAGTGTTCTTCTGTTTATAAGGGCTTCAGGTGTGGGTGTGTCAAGTATTGTGATGGATCAATTGTGAGTAATCAGTGAACCTTGTGATGGGTCTTGCGATGGGTCTTGTGAGAAGGAGATTACATCAGGTCAGGGTCATTGGGAAGTGAACTGCTGGTGGGAGGAGTTACGTGGGTTGGTTGAGGGTTGGTGCTCTCTCTGGTTGGCTGTGTGGTTGATTTGGATTCTGAAGGGTTTATAGGCTGGTTGTAGGTCAATGTTCCTGTTGATGAAATTGCTTGTGGAATGCCAGGCTTCGATGAACTCACGAGCATGGCGGGTGGTAGTGTGGCCAGTGTCACACTGCAGCACCATAACACTAAGTGTGATGACCCAGGACAAGGCACAAAGGACACACTGTCAGCTGAGAGTTCAAACCCCCCTTTAATGCTCCAAATTTCCCCTCAAATCTTCCCACGTTCTTGTCCCGAGCAAAGTGCACACACACACACGCACACACAGCAGACTCTGGCTGTGCCCAGTCCAGCAAAACAAAGGAACAGGGAAATGAGTCCACGAAACAAGGAACAAACAGTGGGTCCACAAAGTCAGGAACAAGGTACTGAGTCCACAAAGTCAGGAAGAAGGCACTGAGTCTACAAGTAAGGAAGAAGCAAGCAGTCCTGCAAATTCCAAATGTCTGTACTGGCACACCAAACTCTACCAATTCAGCATTTGTTACCGACAAATGCCCCTCCCCACAGGATCTCCTTAAATCTCAGTCCCCAGGTGTGCCTTGTGAAGAGGGGTGGGGTGCTCTTCTCCCGAGTTGTCGGGTCAGCTTGCACTGTTCCCACCTTCTCTCCACTCTCTGTGCTTGGGGATCAGGAGGGGGCGGTCCTTGCTCATCGCCTGAGCTCCGTTGCTCATGTCCATTGCTTGCCCTTTCTTCGTCATCCTGCCCCCGTTCCTCCCTGCTAACGAGCCATCCCAAGCCTGAGGGGCCCTGGGCTGGCTCGGCCTGCACCTCCCCACATTCCTCCGAAGCCAACGAAGCTGCCCTCTTGATCTCCGTCAGCTCCAGCTCCGGCTCATCCTTCCAGATCCAGACTCTGACGGGGGCATGACACTAAGAACAGCGGAAGAGAAATGGCTCCTCAACATCTTTCTCTGTAACAGCTATCCAAAAAACGTCATATTCTGACACACAGCACTCAAACCACAACACACTATACAGCCAACCACCACACAAAAACTAACCTTACCATACACAAAAGGGGTGTCGGAAATCACAGCCAGAATTCTCCAACCCCTAGGAATAACAATAGCCCACAAACCCTGATGCTGACACTCACCTAAACTCTGCTGAAGATGTTATCTAGCCTGGTAACTAAATGTTCAGAAACCAATCCACAAGCAAACGAACCTTCACCCTCATACTATACCCGAGCTACAGATATTCGCTGCTATTACAAAGTAAGAATACTTTCTGAATGTTTCTCAGTACAAAATATATACCTTCTAATTGATGGGATGTTAGCCTTCAGATTTTCCAAAAAGAAAAATGTGTACATGCAGAAGTGGGTGTGCTTCAGGTACCTTTGATTGAATTGTTTAATCTTTATCAGGACTTAGGAAACGTGCTTCTTTGTTGTGGTACCTGCATCTGGAACAGCATTTCCCCAGAGAGACTTAGACAGCTCCTATCCTGATGACATTCAGAAAATGACTGAAAACTTGGCTGTCTCCCAAGCCTTGGGGCAAAGTGGTGGTTAAGCTCCTACAGGATTTTTTTGTTGTTGTTAGAAATTATGTGCCTTCTGTATCCTTATAATTTCTCTGCTTTTTTAATTTTTCCTTTTTTTTAAGTGTACGCCAGGGTCATTTTGGAGTTGAGTGCCTCTAAACTGTATAAATCAATCACTCCCAGCACCAATAATTCATAAGACTTGCAGCATAGATTTGCTTTTTCCCTCAGGAGTACAGGCAACATGACCTGAATTTGGAGACATTAATATTCATTTTTGTTAGGATTAAATCTTTCTCTGCCTGTCCTGGAGCTGAAAAGAATCTTTTCAGGTGCTCTGTGGTTGCTCTAGGTTTCCAGAGATACTTGGTGAATTTCTGAAGAATTTGGTAGGCAGTTATGCTGAATCTTTGCACACTTGCTGGAATGAAGAGGTAGCAACAGCCTTGGAGAAGAATGCACCTGTGTAGCTTCTTCTAGTTCACTGATTCAAAGGAGCTCCTTGGTTTGCTGATAGGTTCTGGTAGATGCTGCAAAGGAACACCTAGCGTGACAATGGCAGAAGACAGTGAAATAAATTTACAAAACAAGAATACTGTAAGAGCTCAGATTCAAGTGGCGATTCAAATGCTCTGTGGAGGTAAGAGCAGTGAAATGTCGATACTTCTCTACTCTTTTTACACTTTCAGATGCTATTTGGCATCTCTCTTTCAAGTAACCTTGAACATTTGGTGAAAGGATGCACCAGGATATCTCCTGAATGGCTGTAAAGAGTTTTGAGGACCCGGTTTGTGGGGGCAATAAACTGACTTTGTATAAAAAAAAAACATCGCTTCGGGGGGGGGGCGAAAGCCCTACTAAGCAGGTATATACAACAGTATGAAGGCTATTGCTTAACGCATTGTAAGCCTCCCTGAGTCTCCGGAAAAGGGCAGCATATAAATCGAACCAATAAATATTGCTTAGGTCCATTCAAGGTTAGACACTAACTGTGTAGCTCAAACTGAGGTGAAGAAAGACTCATCCTATGAGATTATCTAGGATGGTTTGAATCTTAGCCCTGAAGACATCAACTCCGCCCAGTGACGCACTAAGTGGCGGCAGGAAGGCAGTCTGCTCCAGGTACAAGCAATAAGGGCAGTGCTGCTGAATAATGAAGCAGTTAGTAGTGGGTATGGACTTGAGTTGCTGCTGCATGTGTGCCAGTCAACTGATTGGTGGTTGGCATCAATGCAGCAGCGACAGAGGAAAAGAATTGTTCTGTCAAGCCAGTTTTGACTCCTGGCACCTGTCCCCTGCAGCTTTCTTGGCAGCATTTTTCAAAAGTAGCTTGCCAGTTCCTCCTTCCTAAGGTTGAAAGAAGAGACTGGCTTTGTGTCTCAGGCAGGACTATAACTCACAGTCTCCTTGTTTCCAGCCTAATGCCTTAACCAGTACATCTCTACTCTTTAAAAAAAAAAAAAAAAACCTGCTCTAAGTATCATATATTCTAGGGGTGACCTTACCTCCAGAATGTTTTATTTTTTTGGTTGGTGAATACCTCCAAGGAGGTGATAGAAACATGGCTTATAGCTGTGGCAAATGGTATCACTAACCCTTAAAGAGGCAGTTGTGCATCCTTTATTCGTGAAGGCATCACTCGACATAGAAACCATCTTTCTGAGAGAAGTTTCATGCCTGGATACAGTATCAAGATCACACTGATCCCTCATGTTGATGACTTGTGGCTGGACCAGGATAGAGGAAGTGCAATCCTCTTCATCCTTCTTGGCCATTCAGCTGCCTTTGATACCATCAGTTATGGTGTCTTCTAGGATCTCTGGAATTTTAGAGTGAGAAATACTGTTTAGAATGGTTCTGCTAATTCCTGTCAGAACAGTTCTAGTAGGTAGTTGATTGGTTGACTCCTAGGGTCCTCTGTTATAAAAATGTTTTTAAAGCTTCTGGAGCCACCGAGGGACATCACTTATTGACAAAGATCAGGATTTATTAATATGCTGATAATGCTCAGTTCTACATTTTGATCTGTACATGGTTAAGATAGAGAAGATGTTGTCCCATGGCCTGGAGCTGCTAGGATCTAGAAGGGATAAATTGCTTTAAAGCCTCAGCATGACTGAATGATTTTGTTTTGTAGACTATCTAAAGTAAGAAATATATTCTCGCTCTCCACATCATCATTGCAGCCAGGATCTCGTTCGCGCAAGAATGGAAATCCAAAAATATCCCATCGGAGGCTACGTTAATTGCAAAGATCATGGACTGTGCAGAAGCAGACAAGCTTACTGGACTTTTGCGAGATAGACAAGAATCGGGGTTATATAGGAGCTGGGACAGATGGTATGCTTGGCTGCAAAAAAGAAATCTTAAGAAGAACGAAAATATTAACCTTAATGTGAACGTGGGTAAATACTTCCAGGAATACTGCATGACGATTGAGAATTTTTTTTCTGGTTAAACCTTCCTTTCTTTTAATGAGTTAGCTTAATGGAAGTTTGTACTTTCTCCAGGCGAAAATTGATACTTTAAAACTCTATATGTATTATATTACTCTCTGCAATTCTATCCATATTATTATATTTTTTTCTGTATTTTTTAATAATTTTCAATAAAAAATTTAAAAAAAAAATAATAAAGTAAGAAATATATCACTGTTAGTTCTGGATAGGTCACACTCCCAGTTTGTAATAGATGGCAATAGTGTTGAAGAGGGACGCTGCACAATTTTATCTTCTACACCAGTTGTGACCATTCCTGGATCAGGAGGCCTTGCACAATCATTCATGTCATGGTCACGGTTGAATTACAAGAAGGTATTGAAGATGGTATAGCTGTTGAAAACTACCTGGAAGCTACAACTGCTCCAGAATCCAGCTTCAGGCAGAGATGGGTTTCAGCAGGTTCTGACCAGTTCTGGAGAACCAGTAGCGGAAATTTTGAGTAGTTCGGACAACCAGTAGTAAAAATTCTGACTGGCTCCACCCCCATCTATTTTCTGCCTCCCAAGTCCCAGCTGATCAGGAGGAAATGGGGATTTTTGTAGAATGGAGATTTTATAGTATCCTTCCCCTGCCATGCCCACCATGCCACGCCCACCAAGCCACACCCACAGAACCGGTAGTAAAAAAATTTGAAACCCACCACTGGCTTCAGGTCACTTTCCTTAAATGCTGGATATAGCGTGACCTAAATAGTACTCCTTGTGGATAGTGGCACCTACCCTTCCCCAAAACCTGCATGTTCTTACCCTCTTGGTCTTCCAAAAAAAAGCTCCTTGAGGACTAGGTTTTAGTGAGTATTAAGTTTTGATGATAGTGTTGCTTCGCCTGCTCCAACACAGTAAATTGGGGTTCTGTGTTCAATTGCGGGCAGGGATGAAATCCAGCAGGTTCTGACAGGTTCTGGAGAACAAGTAGCGGAAATTTTGAGTAGTTTGGAGAACTGGCAAATACCACCTCTGGCTGGTCCCAGAGTGGGGTGGGAATGGAGATTTTGCAATATCCTTCCCCCAGGAGTGGGGAGGGAATGGGGATTTTGCAGTATCCTTCCCCTGCCACGCCCACAGAACCGGTAGTAAAAAAATTTGAATTTTACCACTGATTGCGGGTGATCTGAAGTCTCAATGAAAACCTCTTGGCCACTCTCTGAGCCCCATTCCTGATCAATATTTGGTTTCGTGCTTCCTCTACAGACTGAAATTCACCCTCCTCCTCTGAACTTGCATTCGAAGAAGGGTCTGGGGGTGGTTCCATGACAAACGATAACACTTATTTCTATTTGTGAAGTTGAATTGAGAAATAACATAAGATACACAGTAGGTTTTATAACTGAGATTTTAAACATGGGCGCCCCCACCTCTTGATAGTTTTTTTTTGTTTTTCTACACGAGCATTTACCTTTGAATAACCAAAGTTAATCAAAAGGAAATGCTTTACTTTGTACAAATGCAGCTTGACATTCTGTAACTGCTCATCAGAACTTGCTAAAGGATGGCTTGGCAGACTAATCTGAGGTTTTGATTCTTTTGGAAGGAAATATAATTATGATAGTAATTATGCATACATATACACTTTCATCCACATCTAGGGCATCTTGCAAATTTTTATATGGCAAAAAATAATAAAAGAAGGTGACACATTCCTCTTAGTTCCAATCACAAACTAACTAACCATTCCTTCTAAGAGCAAATTCAATTGTCAAGGAATGGGACCAGAAAAAGCAGTGAAAGATGTTGGCATGCTAAAGGGAAAATTATTTTTCATAAATCCATAAATATTTCAATTGCTTTAAATGTCCATTTTTCATGATGACAGATTATCTATCATTATTTCAGGCCGGCATGGAAACTTAAGACTATGGAGATCTCCATTCACCCCACATGATTCATTGCAAGGATTTCCCTTTGCAGGTCTGGGAACAATAAACATTTCAAAGACAAGAGCTTTTCTCCAACTCTATAAAATTTTTAAAAATATACTCCGTGTGATGATAGTATAGGGGATTTAATGCTTGATTACACATTTTCAAGGCAATTGCTTCTACTGAGTAGAGCAAATTCAAGAATCTGGATCTGCTCAGTCATCTGCATCTCCTTTGTTGGGGGAGAACATCTCTCAAGGCTTTTGGCCCAGTCATTCCCCAGAGATTAGAGAAGAGAAAAGCTCTTAGAAGAACTAATTGTCTCCTCTTTAACACTGCAACATCTCTTAAAGCATTTGCCTCTTGCTTCAAAATATCATATATTGATGTCAATGAAGGTACTTAAAAACTATGATTGGTAGATAGTGGAGGCTTTGAATCAAGACGACCCCCCAATTTTCTTCTAAAATTAGGCTTTAAAATCACTTCCATAGATGTTGGTGACAGAGTATTTTCAGGAGAATATCTGTGTTGTTGTCTAGACGAGAACATCAAGGGCTACATATCTGCCTACCTGGTGATGTTATGTGGCTACAAACACATTAATCCAGAGCCAATCTGGTCTTTGAAACAAAAAGAGTTTCCTACATATCCTAAAAAAGAATGCACCCTGAAAACAATACTGTGATAAATAGTTCTTACGTACTTAAATTAATTTTAAATTTAAAAACTTCCAGTTATGAACAAAAACTAGACTGCATCCTTTCAATGTTCTTTTGCCCGGCTTTTTAATTTCAATTTTAATGGGATATTCTGTCCAGTATAGCAGCAAGAAAGAGGTGTCTTAAAGCTTACTTCTTCTGAAATGAGTGTGAAAATTACTGTATTTGTGCATTGGACTATGTGGCTTATTTAAAACTGGTGGAAAATGTTGTATAGTTCAGGCACTATGAAGTGCTATGGCTCTTAAATAAAAATAAAATAAAATAAAATAAAATAAAAAACATTTTATTTTACAAACCAATATTGAATTCAGATATGGTCAGGGGAGGTTCATGTAAGTGGAGAGGTTTATTTGTAAATTAACAAGTCTGTTTTAATTTTCATATAAAAATGCAAACTTGAGATTCCCACGAAAAAAGAATCCAGAAATGCAGGTATGAACAGAATTTAATAGCCATGATGAATTATTATTTGTATTTTTATCTTGCCTTTTTTTATATATTTAGTCAACTCAAGCCAGCGAACATTCCTAACACTCCATATTTGTCTTAAAAAGCATCAGACAAAGTGCCCATAAAATGAAGCAACTGTCTACAATCTAGTTATGGCGAAACAGTTACATTCCTTGGAAACATATGTCATTGTGCTGCCCCTTTTTTAGTGAAAGGAATTATGACAAGTTTCAAAAAATGCTTAGAAAGTGGAATTATTGGGTTGTCACCCAGTATGTCCCAAGTTGTGAGGAGAAGGATATGCTGTGAAAGCAGAATGTTTGACTACTGGCTCAGAAATGGTTCCTGAATTATACTGATATTTCCACAGTGTTTTACATGAACATCATTTCTGAGAATTTACGCAGCCACAAACTGCCTATTTTTAGTGGGCTGTGCAGGGTCAATATCTACTATGAAATGTCACACTGTAAAGCTTCACAGGGAAGAGAAATGTGGCCTTCATTAAGGGAAAATTAAATCAATACAATATGATTTTCGTTTAGCTGCCTCACACTAGCAATAAAGTGTATCACAATTGCAACAACTCTCTGAAAGAAAGATTTAAGCAAGCTACTGAAGATTAATCATCGCTTATAATGTTGGAGCCTTCCACTTGCCACTAGGACTCTGGAAATATTTATGTTCTTCAAAGAACACTGAAAACAGGTATACAGTACTTCAAGTGTCGTCCATTCATACAATATGAATACGGTACATACCAACACTACAGTAGAATATATGTAAGAAACAGCCATGATTTGCTCAATGAGCCATACGATGTGCAAAAAGTTATATATTTACTGCTTCCCCCACTCCTCCCAGCATTTATTCTGCCTTTCTCAAGGACTAAAAATGTAAGAGCCAAAAAAGACATTAATACCTTGGGCTGAAGCAGTATTTGCTACCATGAGAGCCCTCACCTCCTCAGTCAGAATCAAAAAGTACATACCTAAAGAATAATCTTCTTTACCAACAGTTTATAGAAATGGTCATTAATCACAAGGGGTAAGTTGTGATGCCTACAAATCCTAAAAAAGTTATTGTTGCTGTCTGCTTGGTTTAAAACTGCATTGTGTGAGTTTGATCAAGGACTCATCTAAGGCAAGGAATTACAGGTAGTCCTCGATTTACAACAGTTCATTTAGTGACAGTTCAAAGTTACAATGGCACTGAAAAAAGTGACTTATGACCATTTTTCAGAGTTACAACCTTTGCAGCATCCCCATAATCATATGATCAAAATTCAGATGCTTGGCAACTGACTCATATTTATGACGGTTCAAGTGTCCCAGAGTCATGAGATCAATTTTGGGGATTTTCTGATGAGCAAAGTCAATGGGGAAGCCAGATCCACTTAACAACCGGTCCCAAAGGTGGTTTTTCAGGAGGTAACTGGACTTTCTGGTTTTTCTTTGAAGACGTTTCACTTATCATCCAAGAAGCTTCTTCAGCTCTGATTCTTAGATTCCTAGAGCTGAAGAAGATTCTTGAATGAGAAGTGAAACATCTTCAAAGAAAATCCAGAAAGTCCAGTTGCCTCTTGAAAAACCATCTTTGGGACAACCATGACCTGGAAGACTGAGAATCTCCATAGACACTTACTAACTTATCAACTGCAGTGATTCACTTATTATTGAATCATATTGATTATTGACTCTTACTAGGAAATATTGATTATTTCCTAGTATGATTCGATTGATTATTGTACCATATGATTGTCACTGGGTGTTGTGCCTTGTGATTCTTGACAAGTGTATCTTGTCTTTTTATGTACACTGAGAGCATATGCACCAAAGATAAATTCCTTGTGTGTCCAATCACACTGTCCAATAAAGAATTCTGTTCCGTTCCGTTCCGTTCCATTCCGAGGCAAGAAAGGTGGTACAATGGGGCAAAGCTCTCTTAACAAATGTCTCACTTAACAACATAAATTTTGGTCTCAATTGTAGTCATAAGTCGAGGAGTACCTGCACTTCAGCCGGGAGAATTAGCTGCGGTGAGGGGGGAGGGCAGAGAGAGAGGGAGGGAGGGAGAGAGAGAAAGAGAGAGAGAGAGAGAGGGAAGGGCAATGTATACTTCCATACATTCTTGGACTGCATCCTCCATCCGGCCGCAGTCATCACCAACATTACAGGGGTCACCAAAAGCAATAACCTGTCTACATCGGTAGGCTTACCCTACCTCGCTTTCTTACAGAAGCTCCCGCGCAGCATCTCCCAACTCTTCCTCCTCCTCCTCCTCCTCCTGGACCCTTCGGGGGTCTCTCCCTCCCCCGCCTCTCTCCCCTTCGGGGTGGTGGGGGGAGGGGGCGTGACTTCAATCCCACTTCCTCATCGAAGGGGGAGGTGAAGAGTCGGGTTGGTGCAGTGCGCCTGCGCACCGGGCGCGACACCCCAACCGAACAGTCGGCGGCTGGCGGTTCGGCCGTAAGAAAGTGTGTTGGCGAGCGCGGAGGAGCGCTGTCGGTTTGAGAGGGAAAGGAGAGGCCGACGGTTGCTTTGGTTGGTGGGTGGGTGGGGCCGCGCGCGCTAATAACCTGCCTGTAGCTTCGGGGCGCCCGGGACGAACAAAGGGCAGGGTCCGGAGCAGTGGGGCTGAGGGCTTCATGGAGCTCCCGCTCCTTCCTCCGTTGCGGACTCTCGCCTGCCGTTGGGAAAGGTCTGTGGAGGCTACGTGCGTGGAAGGGCTCCGCCTCGGGACCCAGTCAGAAGCCTGAGGTTGACCGGCGGCTGCGAAGCCTCAGGGGCGATCGAGAAAGCGACGTTCAACGGCCTCTCGCTCGGGGATTGCAGCAACCTGGAGGAGGAGGTGGCGGCCTCAACGACGACCGTCGTTCTTCGAGCAGAACGGCGTCGCTAAAGCCTAGTGGCCCCCGTCCTTCCCTCCGTGTTCTTCTCCTGCTTCTCTCTCCCGCCGCCCGTTTTCCCCTTCCCAGAAAAAAACAAAGCTCTGTCCGAGGAGCTGTTGCCATCGGCTGCGCTTCTTTGCCCCGGGCTTGACGGGACTGCGATTCTGGGGAAGCCCCAAGAGAGGCACCCAGGCAGGCCGGAGGTGGTGGTGGTGGGGAGCTCTTTTGGGCCACCCAAAGGGAAAGACTGCTTGGCCTTGGCTCCAAACGGCGGGATACGAATATTTCTCCTCTCTGCCCGTGAATAAACTGGCTGCATAGCCTCAGGCGTATCGCTTAGATTAGAACAGGTCCGGGTTTATTGGATGTGATTTGTTTCCTCTTTTTTTTTTTTTTTTCTCTAACCGTGGCAATTTTTTTTTTCTTCACTCTCCCACCATTTTAAGTCTTTTCGAACAGTATTGAAGTGGGGTGACTGGATGGAGAGATATACGAGATTACTTTTTGGCTTCTTTTGATTGTGGAGCAGATTGATATGACTAGGTGCCTGTAATAAACACGAGCATCTCGTCCAGAAGGATTTTTAACAATAAAATAGCGATTTTTTTAAGAGCTGAAAATGATTCTGAAGTGGATTTTGCCTTACTGGAGCTACTTGTCCTCTGTGCCCATTTTGGTCCTGTTTAACTGTTACCCTCTCCGAGCTAGTGCAGATAATTCCAATCTAATATATTATACAGCTCTCATAAATGTCACTGTGTTGAATCCTGATCGTTCAACATCTGCTTCAATAACACTTGAACGTGCACGCTATGGACAAACTTCCCCCAAAATAGGTGTCAAAGGCCTACTTCTGGCACCTTTGCCAATCAATGGAGGTAAGTCTTTTTTGTAGCTTTTCCTTCTATGTGCTATGTTACTATGTGCTGCAGTTCGGAGCAGTTCATTTTGATTAAAAGTATGTGCAGAAGTCTCTCTTCATTCCAGAATCCAAGAGTTCAGGATGCATTTTTACATATCCTTATTTAAGTAATCTACTATAATGAAGCTGAAGTATTTTGAAGCTGACTAAGGTAAATTTGGATAATATCTATGTGTACATTATGTATAAAATTAATAGAAATGTACATATAAAGCCACATTTATAGTTTATATGTTGTGGTGTTTAATGCTGTAAGCCACCAGAGTCACCTGTGTGTGAATTCAGCGACCATATAAATGTTTAATAAATACATGGAATAGTGTATCATAAGAATAGATCTAGACAGGACAGGACAGGAGTTGGAAGGGACCTTGGAGGTCTTCTAGTCCAACCCCCTATACCATAGTTGTGTTGGAATCATAAAAGCATGAATCATGAAAATCATGATTCTTGAGAGCCAGTTTGGTGTAATGGTTAAGGTGCTGGCCTAGAAATCAGGAGACTGTGAGTTCTAGTCACATTTTAGGCATGAAAGCTGGTTGGGTGACTTTCAACCAGTCACTCACTCAGTCCAATCTACCTCACAGTGTTACTGTGGAGAAAATAGGAGGAGGAAGGAGTATTAGGTATGTTTGCTGCCTAGAGTTACTTATAAAGTAATAAAGGGCGGGATAAAAGTCAATAAATAAACAATGAAGGCTTACAATGGTGCATTTTATTGGTAATGTTATCAACCAGAGGAATAAATAATAGCTTCCTATTAAATTGCTTCTTAGAAAAATCTTGATTTGTTTTCATAGAAAGTATGGAATGAATTTTAGTGAGTATTCAAGGTCATTGAAGAGCATTTTTAGGTAAGCTTCTTTTAAAAAAATAAAACCATAGAATCAAATTGGCTGTTGAAAAAAGTTGCTGCTGAATGTCATGATTTTGAAGAGCATAGCATTAAAATGTATGTAGGGATGAGTGGTGTGCATAGAATCTTTCATAAGTTGATCTAAATAAAATATCAATTGTATTTAGAATTTCAAACTTGTATTGTCATTTTTGAAGGTAAGAAATTGGGCCAACTTGTTTGAAAAGAAGAGTAGGATATAAATCAAATACGTAAAATTAATGTTTTCAATAACACAAACTTTGTATAATATTCAACACATCCATATATTTCTTGACTGCCTCTAGAAATAGTAATGATTAAATTACTTTCAATTATCCTGGAATTTTATTTAGCTTGCTTGTAAAAATGCTTAAGAATCCTCATACACAAGAAAAAAATATAAGTTGACATATTTATTTAGAAGTTGTTTATTCTTTTTTCTAATATGAGTTGAAGGAAAATGTGAGAAACCAAAGTAAAAATGTATTGTAGAATCTATGTTTTGAAAGTGAAAGTATTTGCGTGTATTGGTAATTTTTTTCCTTGAAGGATGAGAAAGTGCCATAAAGTTCTACTGTGTGTTGTTTCAGAGCTAATTTGAAAAATAAGTTTATATTTACATTTATTTATTTGTATCCTGTCTTTATTTTTTTTATTTTTTTTATTTGATTTATATGCCGCCCTTCTCCGGAGACTCAGGGCGGCTTACAATGCGTTAAGCAATAGCCTTCATCCTTTTGTATATTTATACAAAGTCAGCTTATTGCCCCCACAAACTGGGTCCTCAATTTACCTACCTTAGAAAGGATGGAAGGCTGAGTCAACCTTGAGCCTGGCGAGATTCGATCTTACTTTAATTGCAGACAGCTGGTGTTAAATTGCAGAGCTCTGTCTGTTGAGCTATCCAGGCTCCTTATTATTTTTACAAATAACTTAATATGATGAACATATCCGATATACCTTTGTCCTCCTATTTTCCTCACAACAGTATCCTGTGAGATGAGTTGGCTGAAAGAGAATGTCTCACCCAAGGTCACCCAGCTGGTTTTCATGGCTATGGCAAGACTAGAACTCATGGACTTTCGTTTTCTAGCCTGGTGCCACAACCACTAGACAAAACTGGCTTACCTTTCTAGCCTGGTGATTTTATTTACACACAAACATAAATATACACACATTTGATATAGGTAGCAAAATCTTAATTGCCTTGAACTTCAGTTTCATTTCCTATTCTTTTGAGTCTTTGGGTTTTTTTTTTCAATATTAGGTATATTATTTTTTGTATTTTAAATTGGCTGGAAATATGCATTTGGGGCACTTTTGGATTCAGTATTCAAAGTGTCTTAAAATACCATATCATGTAAATCAATTATTGCTTCATAAAACAGCTGTTAATTGCAAAGAATTAAAAGTAAAGTTTTCATGTTGTCAAAACTGAAATAGCTAGAGAATGTTTTGAAATGCTAATGTATGGTGCAAAGAAATGCTGTTGCGTATTCTTAAATTTTATTTGCCATGATCTTCAGAAGATTTCTATGATATGGTAAATCTAGACCATTTGGAATATGATAATTATCAAGAGACATCAAATGGGGGGGGCAGGAAGGGGAACAGAGAATTTTCAGTTAATCGAGTTGTGACAAAATCAGTAGTCTTTCTCCAATCCAGTGTAACAGGAAAGAGAACTGGAATTATGCTTCAGTGCAGTCTCTTCTGAAGTAGGTCATGATGGCAAAGTCTTTACACTCTCTTGTAACACTCACTGCACATAAGCAAACATCCCCTTGTACAAAGCAGCCAGCTTCTCTCTTGTACTGAGGTCTGAGACCCTAGAAAGAGTGCAGAAAAGAGGAACAAAGATGATAAAGGATCTGGAGGCTAAATTGTGTGATTAAAGATTGAGAGAATGTCTAGCCAATCAAAGAAAGGTTGGGGGAAGGGGATGATAACTCTCTTCCAGTACTAGAGGGGCTGCCTCAGAGAAGTGAGGATTGACCTATTCTTCAAAGCACCAGAGAGCAGGATAAGAAGTAAATGGGTGGGCATTTGTTAAAAGAGACCTTGAAGTAAGGAGAAATTTTCTGATGAGAACAAAAAGCTTGTCTCCTGGAGTTGTGAGTGATCCATCACTGAAGGTTTTAAAAAAATAGAATGGACAACCATTTGACCGGGATGGTATAAGGTCTGTTGCCTTGAGCAGGAGATTGGATTAAAAGACTTCTGAGTCCCATCCAGCCCTATGGTTCTATATTCTGTGTGCTAAATCTGCTCTAGAGAACCTTTCAAGTCTCCAGAAAAGAGTTGTGTGAGGAGGGAATGGGAAGTCTGTGGAGTGGTGGGGGGACAAATTGACTGTTTTGTTGCTGGTATATTTGCTACTGTAGAATGGATAGCATCCTTAGTTGTTTATACCATAAAGTGGCATGGGATTTTGGCAGGATAATGTGCTAATGGGGCCTGTGAATAAGTGAGAATTTTAGGGCAGTAAACTGTAATTTGAAACTATGGCTTGTTGGCTTCATGAGATGAAATAATGTTTTGTTTGTGGGTTCCTCAATTATTTCTGCTTTGTTTTTGTTCCTTATCTAGGCCTCTGACAATTCCATAAAGGCTTAAAGTGAATGGGTTTAAAAATGGCAAATGCAATTTAATATAAGCACATGCCAAATGATGCACATTGGCAGCAGAAACCCTAGAGGTTCCATATACGTTAATGGGAATTGTGCTGATAATGACAGGACTGATCATAGAGTCACAATGGGAAATTCAGTGAAAATGTCAACTCAGTATATAGTTGGTATTTTAAAAAGATAAATGTCATGCTTTGAATTAATGGGTAGGGAAGTGAACATAAAGCTACCAATATAGTCCTTATATAAATCTCTGATGAGTCATATTAAGTTATACATGGTATGAAAAAATATGACAAATATTACTTTTTTGTCCCTCTCAGTCTTAGAATTTAAGTCATCTATTTAAATGTAGGGACAGACAAATCTTAAATTCTTTACAAAGGTAAATGTTTGATTGCATTGTCAATTAATTGAGGATTTAAAAGGGAACAGGATTACTTCATAGAGGTTTAGAGTGATGGTGGCCAGGAGTCTTGGAGGTTTACTTTTTCTGAATCACAATAACATACCTTAACTACCAACTGCTAAAGAGCGAAATGAAAAAGGCTTCCACCTTTCTTTTTATATGAACTTACTAAATAAAATTTAGTTGGTCAATGATATCTAGAATGCTAGATAAATCATTGAAATGATCCAGCAGATTTCTCATCTTAAAGCAGAAGCAACCATAAAGTGGTGAAGAATCAATCATAAAATTAGAAATACAACATATACACGTGACTCATTATTAGTAATAACTCTGTTTAGTAAACTAATAGTTAAAGCAAACCATAGCTCAGCGTGATGTATGATTTAATAATGAATCTTCTTATGGCTGCTATTTTTCCATGGGAGAAAATGTAATAGGTGTATGCTATTCTGCCCCAAACAGACCACTATTCTGACCAACCCCAGGGGGAAATACATATATTTTAGTACTTTAAAAATTAGTAATAACGTAATTCCATTGATAATTGTACAATATTTAGGAAATGTCTCAGCTTGGAGGGATTGGGGACAGTAAGTACTTTCCTATCATAGTCTGTTGCTCATGATTGTTTTAGTTTATGTAATGTTCATATATATGTAGCAGACCATGTTACGATACGATTTTTTTAAAATCAAGCAAGCAAGCAAAGAGTATGGTAGTATTTTTTTTAAAAAAATCTCTATCAGTAGTTGTATCCCAAAGGTTGTTTTTTTAAAGAATTTAAAATAATTCTTTTGTTTATAACTTTTCTAATTTTGAATTCATATATTAAAATCTTTATTTTTGCAATTTATTAACAGTCTTAATGTCATTTTCATTTATTGATAGCTGATGGGCTGTCTAAGGCAGTTGCGGGAGGTTCAATATAAACCACACATGAGTGTCTCTCTATTTGTAGGGAACATTTTCAGCGCCAGAGCAAACCTCCCAGGGTCTCCCCTACACTTCTTAACCAGGATGTCATCCACTTAATGATTGCAACCAGAATTGCCAGGATTACGGTCATTGAAGAAAGAAGTCATATGACATCTGTCTCACTTGATGATTGTTTTACTCAGATTCCAGTCCCAATTGTAATCTTGTGAGCTACCTATAGGTTGGAAAAGTCTACCTATAGATTGGAAAAGTGCTCAGTCCAACAGTTTTGTACTCCTTCTAGTTCCTTAGTCCTTCCTGGTATTTGAGCAGGCTTCACCCATCAAACTGCAAGGGGGAATCTTTATGATATTGAAGAACTCTCTAGTGACATGTATGTTTGCTATAGTGTTCCATTTACTTAGCCTTTATTTGCCACTACTCATCCTGCATTTCTCATAGTTCTGCCTTTACCGTGAATAGCACTTCAAATTTACCTGTCTTACAGACTAATAATGGATCAATTTGTCAGTCTGTATAGGCCTTGTTCTTGGTCTGGAGGGCTATTGAAATGGTGATTTTCATCAAGCCAGTCTTGGTGCTCTCTGTTTTCAGTCTAAGAACAGTTTTTGCAGTCTGTGTGATGACATCCTTAAACTACATCCACTTTTCAGAACAGGTTCCTTCAAAAGGTAAATTGCTGGAGGGTCTTTCATTAAGTATATCTTGAAAACATTGGACTTATCCTTGCTGTCTGCCAGTGTTGAATGGTGTTCTTACAATCCTTGGTTGCATATGGCATAAAGGTTATGTGCAGGTTGAGGACTCACTGGACCAGCCTCTGATCTGTCCAGCACTCAGTGCTTAGCATGACTGAAGTGAGGTGTCTTTAATGTCATGTTGATGTATTATGATGTAAGTGCCAGTGGGTGGAACTCAGATACATCCAGCTAAGTGTGTATTTGTTTGCAAATCTGAATATTGTGTTAATGATGCACAGGTTGTGCTCAGCATACGTGCTTAGAAACAGCAGACTATTACTGTTTAGTTTCCCCACCCCATGCCGCCCAAGGACTCTATCCCAGTTGTGGCTGTTTGTTTGTACCCTGGTATTAAAGTCACTGAGAATGATGACAGTTGCAGAATTGTCATAGCCATTGAGTTTGAATAATCTGGTCCGGATTCATGGTTCATAGAAACATTCCTTATTCTTGTTTGCTCTCATGAGAGTTGGTTTATAGATAGTGACAATGTTGATGAGGTGGATTTGCTGAGAGGAAAGCAGAAAGTTCATAATACATTCAAGTGAATGGAATAGAGATCCTCTTCAGCAAAGCAGTTTTGATTGCAAACTCTACTCCAGGAGTCCTGTTGTCTGACTATGCTTTCCCTTTCTAAAGGGACATATAGTCCCTTGCTGTTTCCTATTACAATACATTGTCTGCATGTCTGGCATAACACTCTTAATAATCAGCTCTAAATCCATTATTAAAAGGTTCTTAATAAAGTATCACATTTCTCTTGCTTTTTCCCAACTTTCATAGCCATACATATCACTGGAAAGTTCATTTTAAAAAAAATTCTGATATTTGTTTTCATGAAATGTCTTTGTCACTGCAAGAGATAGTAGGTACAGCTTCAAGGAAAGATATATCACAGGTAGCCCAAATTGCGTCCAGTCGTTTGGTGACCATTCCAACTTACGATAGCACTGAAAAAAAGTGACTTATGACCGGTCCTTCACTTACGACACTCCAGCATTTACCGCTCAGGTGGACTGTGGGAATAGAGCTCAGATCTTCAGAATCTGTGCTCTGTTTCTGCACAGTGCCAAAATTGTTCAGCTCCACTCAGCAGGCAGGTCTTTCAATTAGTCCTCAGAGATAAGAGGGAATCCTCTTGATAGGCAGCACCAACCTTTCCTCCCGGCTTCCCCACTGACTTTCTGAGGAAGCTAGCAGAGATTGTACAATTATGGGGCACTTTGTAACTGGTTGTGAGAACTGGTTGCCAAGCACCCATATTGCAATCATGTAACTGCAGGGGGGGGGTGATGCAACATTTTATGACAGCTGGAAGGACTTTATGGGCAATAAAGCACAGTCCATCATAACTTTGGATGATTGTTAAAACGGCTATCATAAATCAAGGATTACATGTAGAAAGATAGTAGAAGAGTGATCTTTCCAAAAGTTAAGGGTCTTAAGAGGAATAGCTGTGCAGAAAGACTTAGGAAGTAAATAGGCCAAGTGACAGAATCAGCATCTGATGGGAAAACAAAAAAAAAAAAAGTATATATTGAGCTTTTCTGTAAAATGATATAAATGACATCAGATTACATCTTTTTAAATAGGTGATTTGTAGAAGTTTGAAATTACTCTTAAATTGCTTTTCATTATATCATGGAGACTTTCCAACTTGGATATCCAGAATCTCTAGCTTGGGAAAAATATATGTTATAAATGGATTCTGAATAACTGATCGTAGATGACAGATGGTAATGGAAAACTATTGATAATTAAATTTGCTGACATAGTTGTCTATGTCCCTTAAAATGCTGATTGATAAATCAGGCACTTTAGGTGTATAGTAGTATTCCTTATTTCCAGTAACTATTGAAATATGCTTTGGATACCCTAGTGATTGCTTAAATAATTGTTATGGGACTGTACAAGTTTATTTATTTATTTATTTATTGGTTTGATTTATATGCCGCCCTTCTCCGGAGACTCAGGGTGGCTTACAATGCGTTAAGCAATAGCCTTCATACTTTTGTATATACCTGCTTAGTAGGGCTTTCGCCCCCCCCCCCCCCCCCCGCCCCAAAAGCAGTGTTTTTTTAATACAAAGTCAGCTTATTGCTCCCACAATCCGGATCCTCATTTTACCTACCTTGAAAGGATGGAAGGCTGAGTCAACCTTGAGCCTGGTGAGATTCGAACTTGCAGTAATTGCAGGCAGCTGGTGCTACTTAACAGCACTTTAGTCTGCTGCGCCACCAAGGCACTTAACAACTGTTGCAACATACCCATGGTCACATGATCAAAATTTAGGTGCTTAGCAACTGGCCTGTATTTGTGACAGCTGCACTGTCCCATAGTCCTGTAATCACCATTTGTATCTTTCCCAGCTGGCTTTTTACAAGCAAAGTCAATGGGGGAAACCAGATTCACTTAACAACCACATGAATCACTTATCAATTGTGGCAAAACAGATTATAAAATGGGGCAAAACTTGCTTAACAACTGCCTTGTTTAGCAACAAAAATGATGGGCTCAATTGTGGTCGTAAGTCAAAGAATACCTGTAATTTGATGTTGGGGTAATTTTTAAGTATTTAAGAGTTAAGTAACATACCTCAATTTATGCTTTGTTTTTCTTAATGTTTGTTGCATGTCTAATAAAAAGATGAGTAGAAGAAGATGACATGGTAATTATCCCAACTTTTATTCTAGCATGAAACCTGACCTGGTAGTCCCAAGATTCATAAAATGTATATTAGGCTAAAGTTCTGCTGGTAGAAGATAAGAGATATTAGGCACAGATCATTTGCCTCTCCATGATGATATCTATTCCCAAACTCTGGAGCTCCCTCTGTTTGTGTCATTGCAGTGAAAGTCATTAATAGATTTCATGCAATCAAAAGTAGCAAACTTCAAATCGGGGGATAAAAAATCCAACCTAACAATAAAACAGAACTGGACCATTGCAATGCCCACTCTCCTCCAAGCCCTCACATAATGGAATATTATGATTTCTTTTGTCACTATTAACTTTTTCTTTCTGATTTCCTTTTATTCAGTGAATAGATGAATGCTAACTCCAGTATTGAGGATTTCAAATGTAAGATGGTAGAGGAAAAGGATTATTGCAGGCTATAAAACCTAAAGATAGTTTATCAGTTAAGGCCACAAATAACAGAAGTTCAAATAGTATAAATGAATAAAATCATGCAGTTTATATCCCAAGAGTATACCACGGTATAATATCAGATGCTGCGGGTGTGATGTTGCATTAGTTTTTTGGCATTCAATCTGTCCTTCATCTTGTCTTTTTGAATTTAATAAACTAGTTTACAACCTTGAAATCATTATGATAAGTGCATTTTTCCTTCTTTTTCGCTTTTCCATTTCCTTTATTACTAACTTCAGAATACAAAATATATTTTCAAGAAAATATTAGCTTGTGTTTCTTTAAATTGTAGACCAACAAACTCTGTTGCTGATTTAATATAATAATAAGAAGTGGCCGAAACATTGCACTATAAATATGATATTAAAATGGTGTCACAATAAAGAACACAAACAAGAACCCTTATAATAATACATTCAATGAAACCCATTAATTAGGAAAATCTTAAACTTGGAAAATTGGTCTTAACATGAAAAACAACAGTGTTGCATTCAATAAGAGCTAATGCAATCTTTCATTAGTATTCAAATCAAACTCAAGATCAGAGATTTAATGATATGGAATGTTTTACATAAAGGTTCAGCTGAAGTTGGAAGGTTGTAGAAGATTGCAATAATTCTGCCATTTTTATGAACTAGTTAAAATACTATGATGTATGTACTGTATATCTGCTTTCAGGTTAAATTTGCTTTCCTGTGGATTACACAGAGATATCTATGCAGAAAGTTGACTTTCATGTCATTGCCTTCTGGTATTTTTTTCCCCAATTTTTCAATTTAGCCATGATTTTCTCATGAACTTTCATCCAATCCAATACTATTGTAGAAAGAACCTCTTTTTAATCATTAAAGCAATCGTGGCCCTTTCCCAAGCTTCTGTGGCTGTTTTGGAAGATTTTTCCAACTGTCTCTGGATGCGTTTGTATTCAAGGAAGGAATTTTCCTTGGATCTGGAAGATAAATCACCCAGATCCATTCCCAGTTGGATGCCAAGCTTGACGCAAGCCCTGTGGAGATGCTCAGGGAACGGACTTACCCAGTTAAGCCATAGACTCACAGCTCTTGCTCCGAGTGCAGGTGTCAATCATGAATACAAAGATCTTTGCTCAACTTTGTATTGTGCACCAGTTATACCCTTTCCTGGATAGGGAGCTCTTCTTTTTATCACTCACACCCTGGACATCTCCCATTTGGACTGTTGCACATGAGAATGCAACCACACAACCACTAGGACACCCAGAGATAGTGTATGTAATACCTCTGCTTTAAGGCCTGCATTGGATGCCAGTTTGTTGCCAGATCGAATTCAAGGTATTGATTATGACCTTAAAGCTCTAGATGGTATGGGCCTAGGTTACATGTGGAACCATTTTTACATCAGCCTGACCCATCCGGTCAGGCAGGGAGGAGGGTATGTTGTTGCCTCTGCCAGTTAAAGAATTTTAACTGATGGGGTCCAGCAAGAGAGCCTTCTCTGCTGCTGCCTCTACCCTTTCGAACATTCTCCCCCAGAGGTAAGGCAGGCTCCCATTCTCCTTGACTTTTGTAAATTATGCTAATTGATGTGATTTGTTAATTAGAAAATATCTTATTTATTTATTTATTTATTTAATTAATTAAATTTTTATACCGCCCTTCTCCAAAATAGGACTCAGGGCGGTGCACAGCCAAGGTAAAAACAAGACATATATACAAACATGGTGAATCTAAAAAAAAACTATTTAAAATAATTAAATGTTTTGGCCGAATTAAAACCATTTCCAATTTAAAATCAATTTAAAAATTAAAAATTTGGTCAAGCCAGCCCAGCTTGTTGGAATAAATAGGTTTTTAGGGCCCGACGAAAAATCCGGAGGTCTGTTATTATGCGTAATTCTGGGGGGAGGGTGTTCCAGAGGGTAGGCGCCACCACAGAGAAGGCTCTCCCCCTGGGGGTCGCCAGCCGACATTGCCTGGCGGACGGCACCCTGAGGAGGCCCACTCTGTGTGAGCGTACTGGCCGGTGGGAGGCTATTGGTGGCAGAAGGCGGTCTCGTAAGTACCCCGGCCCTAAGCCATGGAGCGCTTTAAAGGTGGTCACCAACACCTTGAAGCGCACCCGGAAGACCACCGGGAGCCAGTGCAGCTCGCGCAGGAGAGGTGTCACGTGGGAGCGCCTCGTCGCCCCCATGATCCCCCGCGCGGCCGCGTTCTGGACCAGCTGGAGCCTCCGGGTGCACCCCAGGGGGAGCCCCATGTAGAGAGCGTTGCAGTAGTCCAGGCGGGAGGTGACGAGGGCCTGAGTGACTGTGCGTAGGGAGTCCCGATCTAGAAAGGGACGCAACTGGCGTATCAGGCGAACCTGATAAAAAGCCCCCCTGGCCACGGCCGTCAAATGATCTTCCAAGGACAGCCGTGCGTCCAGGAGGACGCCCAAGTTGCGAGCCCTCTCCGTGGGGGCGAGTGATTCACCCCCAATAGTCAGCGATGGCGTCAGCTGGCTATATCGGGACGCCGGAAGCCACAGCCACTCGGTCTTGGAGGGGTTGAGTTGGAGCCTGTTTCTCCCCATCCAGGCCCGCACGGCCTCCAGGCACTGGGACAACACTTCAAGGGCATCATTGGGGTGGCCTGGGGTGGAGATATACAGCTGGGTGTCATCAGCGTATTGATGGAACTCCACCCCGAAGCCACGGATGATCTCACCCAGCGGCTTTACATAAATGTTGAACAGAAGGGGCGAGAGTACCGACCCTTGTGGCACCCCACAAGCAAGGTGCCTCGGGGTCGACCGCTGCCCCCCTGTCAACACAGATTGCGACCGGTCGGAGAGGTAGGAGGAGAACCACCGCAAAACGGTGCCTCCCACCCCCAACCCCGCCAACCGGTGCAACATGATACCATGGTCGATGGTATCAAAAGCCGCTGAGAGGTCTAACAGGACCAGGATAGAGGAATGACCCCTATCCCGGGCCCTCCAGAGATCATCCACCAATGCGACCAATGCCGTTTCCGTGCTGTGCCCAGGCCGGAAGCCGGACTGGAGCGGGTCTAGATAGACAGCTTCATCCAGGTACCGGGGAAGCTGTTGCGCCACCACACTCTCAACAACCTTCGCAACGAAGCGAAGGTTGGAGACTGGACGATAGTTAGCCAAAACAGCCGGATCCAGAGAGGGCTTCTTGAGGAGGGGCCTCACCACCGCTTCTTTCAAAGCGGCCGGCAGGACCCCCTCACCCAAAGAAGCGTTAACAATCATCTGGAGCCAGCCTCGCGTCACCTCCCGGGAGGCCAGTACCAACCAGGAGGGACACGGGTCCAATAAACATGTGGTCGCGTTCAGCCGTCCCAGGATCCTGTCCATGTCCTCGGGAGTCACAGGATCGAACTCCCCCCAGATAACACTCTCAAGACCTGCCTCAGTCATCCCGTCCGGACATACCCAGTCAGAGGCCAGCCCTTCTCGAATCTGAGCGATTTTGTCATACAGATATTGCACAAAATCCTCAGCTCGACCCTGCAAGGGGTCATCCCGCACTTCCAGATGGAGGAGAGAGCGGGTCACCCTAAACAGGGCGGCTGGGCGATTATCTGATGACGCGATAAGAGCGGCAAAATAGCTAGTTTTCGCCGCTTTTATCGCCACTAGGTAGGTCTTAATATGAGACCTCACCCGTGTTCGGTCAGATTCGGAGCGGCTGGTCCTCCAGCTACTCTCCAGGCGTCTTTTCCGGCGCTTCATCTCTCTAAGCTCCTCGGAGAACCAAGGAGCTAGGTGAGTTCGGTGCCGGGTCAGAGGCCGCAAAGGCACGACTCGGTCCAAGGCCCCGGCAGCCGCACTGTCCCAGGCGGCCACCAGGTCTTCCGCCGAGTCATGAGCCAGAATCTCAGGAAATGGCCCAAGCTCCATCTGGAACCTGTCAGGGTCCATCAGGCGCCTGGGGCGGAACCACCTTGTCGGTCCCGCCTCCCTGCGGCAGGGTGCAGCGGTTAGAAAGTCCAGTCGAAGGAGCGAGTGGTCAGACCATGACAAGGGTTCGATGACTATATCCCCTATATCAAGGCCACTCAACCACTGACCAGAGACAAAAACTAAGTCCAGAGTGTGTCCCCCTGTGTGAGTGGGGTCATGAATTAACTGAGTAAGGTCCATGGCCGTCATGGAAGCCATGAACTCTCGAGCCACCTCAGACGTTTCACCGATGGATGGCAGGTTAAAGTCCCCCATGATGGCAAGTCTGGGGGTAGCCACCGCCACCTCGGCTATAACGTTAAGGAGCTCGGGCAGGGCCGTTGCCACGTGGCAGGGAGCCAGGTACGTGACCAACAAGCCCATCTGTACTCCATGACCCCACTTCACAAAGAGGGACTCACATCCGGCTATCTGTGGAACAGTGGTCTCCCTTGGATCTAGACCTTCCTTTATAATAACCGCCACCCCCCCGCCCCTGCCCTGAGCCCTCGGTTGATGAAATGCACGGAAGCCTGGTGGGCATATATCCACGAGGGGGACTCCCCCCTCATGGCCCAACCAGGTCTCCGTAATGCCCGCCAGGTCCGCCTCCCCCTCCTGAATAAGATCGTGAATGAGGGGGGCTTTATTAACAACGGACCTGGCATTGCACAGCATCAGCCGGAGGCTCTGGCCCTGAGAATCTGGACAGCCTGGGGAACAAGAAAAGCATTGGGGGCCGGAGTGCGCAATCGCTCTAAGATAGCGAGTGCGCATTCCCCGCACATGATATGGTCCCCAGCTTCCGCCATATCTGCCCCTCCCACTCACTATGCTGATGGAACAGCCCTCTTCAAATCGAACTCCAACCCCCTCCCCGACCTCCGGTTCTGCGTCCCTAGTGTCGCAGCCCTTCGCTAAGGCTGGTCTTGAACCCAGTGGATTTCCCCCAGAACCCACCCTAATCCCCCCCGAACCCCTTAAAATTTTTGTTAAAAACCCACTAAAAAACCCACTTAAAAAACCCCTCAAACTCTTCTTAGCCGCATGCCATCTCTCGGGGCTCCAACGCCCGTCATCAAGATAGGCCCTCGATAACGAAGAGGGCCAAGCCTGCGAGAGGGGGGAGTCTCGCAGGGCACGAAGGTCATTCCCCGAATACATCAACGTCAAGGGAGGTGATAATTCATGGCCAATAGCCAGGGGCCAATTTGATGTTAACACAGTCAGAAGGAGTGGAATGCCAGATTTCAATAGAGTTCCATTGGGGCATGTGAGACCTCAGTGCCCTCTCACGGCAATGGCGGGAGTAAAATGCTGTTTCGATCCGGCAGGGGTGACCCAGCCCCCCTCTCACGGCGGCTGGTCAACCACGATCGTCCAGAAGGCCGGAATTGAGACAGTAGTTATAGACCCACTCCACCACGACTTGAATCCCCAGATGTAAACCTCCATTCAATGGAGGGAAAGAATGGGATCAGGTCAGTCCACAAAGTCCAAGCAGGCTCAAATAGCGGAGATCATAACCGTCATTACCTCCGGGGAGGTCAAGATGGCACCTAGACCTGGAGATGAATTGTTCAGCAGGCATACCCAGCATGACATCACCACATACAGGGGGGGGGGAGAGCGAAAAGGAGAGCAGAGGCAACAAACTCCATAGGGGGAAAACCCCTCAGTCATAGTCCAGCTCTCCCCTACCCCTCCCAGATCTTCTTTGCAGCCATGCTGCTTGCCTCGCCCAACCTCGCCCAGCCTCCATAAGTCCACATGGAGGCCTCTGGGATGACCGAGGGGCCAAAACAACGCCCCACGGTCGCCCAGGAGATCCAAAACGGCCAGTGAGCGGCTGCCAACCTCTCCGACGCTCCCACGCACCAAACTATGGCGGCTTCTTTCTTGTCCCGGCGGCCGCCATTTCCACGCCGCCAGCATCGCCGTCGCCGCCGCTGCCAGCCTCCCCGTCCCTACCTCGCCCCCCCCTCCGCCCCTAGCACATGTCCAGGGCGGATTGGGTTGGCGAGGATCCCAGCGAGGGTGCTGCATCGCCGCCGCCGCGGCGCCGGCGCCGTCATCCTGGCTCTGCCGCCTTCGCAAGGAAAATCCGCCGCCGCCCTCCTCCTTCGGGCCGCTCTCGCCGTCCTACGGTCTCCGCAAGCCTCAAGGACACTCTAAGAGGCCGGAGACCCCTCAACAGAGAGCCCCAACACTCCTCCAGCTGGACCAGGGCTGCAGCGGTCGAAATTCAGCCCTCCAGAGGCCCCCTGGAGCCATAATCACCCCCCCGAGGATCACCCGGATCACAGGGAAGCTGCCATCTTGCGCATGCGCAGAAAGATACATCTTGATCAATGTATATTTATAGGGCTTTTGTTTAAATTGTATAATTAAATTAAAACCAGGATTCTATATTTTTAGTTCCAGATCGTTTAGGATGTGATCCACGAACACGGTTTCAAGTTCCTCCAAATACAAAGCAGTGGATTGCTCTATTACAGCGAGGAAATTGTACATTTAAACAAAAAATTCTGCGAGCAGCTTCACATAATGCTTCAGCTGTGGTAATTTACAACAATGTATCTGGCAATGAGCCTGTTACCATGACTCATCAAGGTAAGAGCTAAGATATTAGACCTTCTTTTCAGCTCAGGCCATTTCATCTATTATTTGGAGCTTTTAAAAAGGTTTATTTAATTAAAACTACAGGTTGTGATTAATTATATAAATAAATGTTACTGGCTGTCATTCTGAGCCAACTAATGCCCAAGGTAGCCCTGGTCCCCATTCCTCCCAGTTTTACCTTGATGGAGTAGATTTGAAGTGAAAGTTTAACTGTGGTTATATTGTCAGTTTATTTTGTAATAATTAAATATCTTAGTTAATAATTACTGCTGTTGTTGGCCTTCAACCTTTTTCCAGTCAATACTATCAGATGATCTTGAATTCTGGCTTTTAAGAGAATTTTTGTTATGGCTCTTCACAAACTAATAAATTACAATAAATGTATATAATTTATAAGTATTATTTCATTGAGCCTTTTCAGTAAAGAAGAGTTTGATCTATAATGAAAGTTCTTTTCTGCTAACTGTCCCAGTTTTATAGTTTTCCTGAATTTCTGAGTCTCATTCACATAAAAATTCATAAAGCCAATATTTTGAAATTCTTGCATTTTCAAATTTTAATTTAATTCGTTCTTTTTGGTGCTGCCTTACATTGGAGTAAACTCCATGTTTTGGAGAAAGAAATGGAAGACATTAATCATTTTTATTTCCTGAAGATGCTGGGATTAAAGAATGGTGAATTTAGAACTGAGAAGATGAATGTTTTTTTTAATTTTCATCTTTTCCTGGTATTATAATTAGCAGTTATGATATACCGTATATCATTATGAAATCAAATTATAGTAAGGAGATACTTGTGACATATATGAATATATTACTTAGAATATTTTGGTTATTTCCTAGTTTCTTATGTTACTAATTATAGATGTTTTAAAGACCCTAAATTTAATAAGAGTTCTTGTTTCTAATAGCATTATGTATAGTTGGAAAAATTCATAATGTATATTAACATATCACTCAAATGGTTTCTCCTGTATATATATTTATTTGTTTATTGTAGGAACTGGAGACATTGTTACGGTCATGATCACTGAAATGAAGGTTAAAGAAATCTTGAATTACTTAGAAAAAAATATGTCGGTCCTAATTGCAATAGCCGTGGGAACACGCCATCCAAGCAAAAATGTTAATCGAAGCTCCCTTGTCTTTGTATCCGTATCATTTATAGTTTTGATGATAATTTCTTCAGCATGGCTAATATTTTATTTCATTCAGAAGATCAGATATACCAGTGCACGTGATCGAAACCAGGTAATCATTCTAATCATAAAGAATTTGAAGTTTTATCTAGTGTTAATGCCTTGATAAAAAATATGTATACTAAGAATGCAAAAGGAGCTTTGCTGAATGTTTAGTTTTTTTTTTTAATTTATAAAACAAAAATAATACTTTTGTGGCAGGAAATGTATTAAGTTTAAAAGGTCTCCTGCTTAGGTGAGCTATTTTTTCCATTCTGTTTTTAATGTCATAAAAAAAACTTAGTTTCTGGTAAAAAGAATGACATTAATCCTGGGAGTTGCAATTAAGTTAATGTAAGAATATTATATAAGATGCGCACTCAGTCACAGTAACTAAATATTATTGTTGTTCAGCAAAAAAAACTTTCACTCTGAATGGGCTACTTTTAAAGGGTTTTTAAAAGAATAGCATTACCATACTCATGAAAAGTGTCTCTCCATCCTGCATATAAAACAATAAAATATTCTTTATGAAAAGCATCTAGTCTACTTTCAGAGTGGAAGTTCCTATATTTGCCCATTAAATTGTAAGGAAGTTTGAGTGGGACTTTAAGCTGATGTTTTTAAGGGATAAGGACAAACAGAGAATCGTTATTAAATACAGAACAGTTTCAATTAATTGTTCTGAAAAGTATAATGCCATTTGTTAAGGAATAGTTTAGCATCAATTGGATTGAAATGCAATCTTTACTTTTATAGATGTGAAATGCAGTTGTCATTTCTCTAGCATTAAAAACATTGTAAATATACTATTTTGGCTAGCAATATAAAAGTTATATTAAAAGATTTTGTTCTTTTGTAGTACTGCTTAGTTTTCTTTTTATCTCAGAGAAACTATAGTTCTATGTTAAAGTACTTGTAATTAATTTGAATGTGAATATCTCCGATTGAAATGAGCTTGATCACTGATACCTGAGAATCTAGAATGGCTGCTTTAGTTAGAGTCGAACTTTAAAAACTCAAGTCAAACATCAAACAAATTCTGTGATATAAAACTATCCCTGCAGTTTTCTTCATAACAATATAAAAGTGGTTTTCATAGGTTTCCTCAGGTCTTCTTTTGGTTTTTTACTTCTCACTCCAGCTGAAAAGATTTCCTTGTGGTCTCCAAATATTAGCTAGGTCTAAACTTGGAATTCTAACAAAAATAGTTAGCTGCACCCATTCAGTTTTGCAAGAGATAATAAAACATGTTTATATACAAGCACTGATCTGCCATTGTATATGCAGCTTTTCTCTATTAAATTTCTACAGTGTCAGCTACAACTTTGAGGCATTTCAGATAAAATGACTGATAGAACTCCATCTAAAAATACACTGCACAAACATATTGGACTAAGAGTATGAGCATGTTGAAATGGGTAGGAAGAGGAGTGAGCTAACTCTTTTAGTTCTGAAAGCTCCATTCTAGAATGTAATTACTACTTTTCATATGTGCACATAAATATATATTCATGATCTCTCTCTCTACACACACAAACAAAAACACAAAAGTGTTGATTTTTTTTCAATAATTAGTATTCATATGTTATACTGAGTACACATTAATACACATTAACTGTTTACATTAGCATAGGCCAAATGGGTATTTCATTTTTCCACAAAATATATGTTTTTGGTCTCTTAGCCAATTCCCTCCATACACAATGGATATGTTTCCCTTGTTTGCCATTAATATTTAATCTAGTATACAGGTAGTCCTCAGTTTACAAGCAATCATTTAGCGACTGTTCAAAGTTACAATGGCATTGAAAAAAAGTGACTGATGGCCAGTCCTCACACTTACAACAGTCACAGCATCCTCATGGTCACATGATCAAAATTTGGGCACTTGGCATCATCAGCATCTATTTATACAACAGCATCCCAGGATAATGTAATCCCCATTGGCAACCTTCCCAGCCTGTTTCCAACAAGCAAAGTCAATGGGGAAGTCAGATGCGCTTAACAACCACATGATTCACTTAACAATTGCAGTGATTTGCTTAACAACCTTGGCAAAAAAAGGTCATAAAATCAGATATGACTCACACCTTGCTTAGCAATGGAAATTCTGGTCCCAATTGTGGTAATAAATTGAGGATTCTCTGTAGGCTTTGGTAGCTGAGAATAATGGGAAATTGATTAGCAGATTGGAAAGAAAGAAGCAGGGAAAGAAAGAAACAATAGTGATATATAATTGGTTTACTCTATGTGAACTACACTTATTCTTTAGAGTTCTGGAGAATTTTTTTTTTTAAATTCAGGCTATTGGTTGAGAAAAAGTGCTTTATCATTTAAACTGTTTGTGGGATACAATATCATTATTAGTTGCCTAAATATAAATATTGAAGCATTCTTTATAACAATTAACTGCTGTGGCAGGAGGGGAATTTTAAGCCAAGATAAGAAATTCTGAAGGAATAGGGGATTCTGGGGACTACAATTTGCCCCCCTGGTTCCCTTCACAGGAGGGAAGTTGGGGAAGATACTTTCTAGCTGGCAGTCATACCACAATGAATATAGGCTATAGAGCATCTCTCCGTTATGTGGAGAAAGTCTCCTTTGGTGTTACTTGTCTAATCCAGAGCTTCTGCCAGTAATTAGCACCAAAATAGGTTTTACCTACCTTCTCTTATTTCCTAGCAATCATTGCAGATATATTCTCTCTTCTGCTTCATTCTATGTCCTTGAACTGGATATCTTCCTGGCTTTCACATTAGATAAGAGAATTTTAGGGCTCCCATGCGGAAGACCCAGGCTCTCTTGTGAAATAAAATACTGTTTGTTCGGTCAATTATCAGCAAAAGTATCCCCTGTGGAAAAGCAGTAGACTTTGTCCATGTTCAAAAATCCTGCTACACTAATAATATTAGAAAATCCTTTGTAATTCTCATTGTCTCCATCAGAAACTAAGATGGATTTGTAGTTTGAATATTGGTTATTGAAGTTCCCTTGTTTTGTATACAAAGCAGCCTATAATCATATAATTATATTTCTCGTTATTTTTCATTTATTTTATTATTCTATTATCTTACTTTTGGTCACACTTTTCATTTCCTCCTTTTTATTTTTATAAGACGTCTAGAGTAGCCCCATAACAGGTAGCGAATAAATAAATAAATTAAATAAATAAATAACACCTAACTTCCTACATCAGAATTCATGAAGTTAGAAATCCTTCAGATATTAATTAAAGCAAATGGGGAAACCGGTAGTATATGAGTTTCATATATCATGAACTTCACAGCTTATGTCTTTGGTATCTCCTCTCCAATTACAACATGTGTGTAATTTGAGTGTGTAATTACCTAAAAATAATCACTATCTTAAAATAATCACTTTTCTGACAGGATTTACTGGCTTGATGGGTTAGCTACAAGAAGTGTATCCTTAAAAGGGAATATTAAAGAAACAAACTGGTAATATTTTCAGAAATGGGAAAGGGTGTTTAAAAAGAGAATATAGTTAAATTAACAAGAATTACAAGGGTGCACAATATGTTAGATTTACATCTGCTAATAACAATAGCAGTGATACAAAGTTTCAATAAATACAGTTTAACTGATTTATTGCTATCCCATGATAGCAATAAATTATAGAAATACTTCTGAAAGGAAGTATCAAATAATACTGTACTGTTTCTTCAGGCTAAAACTTGAATATTGTTCCAACCCCTTTTAAATAGTATTGTTACAGATTTGTATGCAGAGATTTTAAAAATAGAATGCATTAGAAAGACATTTAAAAAAAAAAATTCTGGTCATTGTATGATACAAAATACTCTGTAGATTTTGCCGGTGTATTCAAATGTTCATGCTTTGATAATGTTAATGGGAAAGTATGGAAAGTCAGGTACTATACTGTTTTTCATCTTATTTATATTACACATTCCAATAGGGATAAAGTCAATTTGTCTGACTTTAAAATAACTGTTCATAGTGTTTAATTATTTCTATTTTCAAACTTTTTATCATGATTTTCTCATCTCTTTGCCATTTGAAAAATGTAGCATGTAAGCACTTGGAATGCAGTGATCCCATATAGACAGCATTCTGCATTTGAGATATCCATATCAAATAGCTATTCTGTAGGTTAAAAACTTAAGACCTTTTCTTTCTCCTGTATTTTATGAAGGTTGAAGAAACTTAATGTAAATTTTATGTGGTTTAAAAAGGTTGTCTTATTAAACTTTCATGAAGAAATAGCAACAGCTAAAGAACAGTTGAAAATGTTTAGCTGTTTTAAAGGAGAAAACAGTTGTTACTGTTCTGGTTGCAGGTAGCTGATGCACACAAACACAATGCGTGTAATTGTCACACAAAATAATTCCTTCAGCTGAGGTTCACAGATTTAAAAATACTACTTATATGGAATACATGTAAACCATAACTAACTAGGACCAGATTGACATGGCATAAAAAAAATCCCAGTAATAAGCTAGATACAACAGTGCAAATACTAAAATTTAAAGATTAGTAAAACTGGGATAAAAGGGTTTAATTTTTTTTAAGGGAAAGATTTTAGAGAAAGATTTGACAGGTTGAAAAGTTCTTCACAGAAAGATTAGAACTAAATGAAGCAAGGAACTGTTTATATCACAAGCTAAATAACAACAAATGCTCACTCTCCTCCCAACTTTTTCAACTTTTTTGTTTCAAGTATATTACATGATTCTTCATTATCTATAGTAGTAGACTAACTGGACTTTCCCTTGGACTAGTATTTAAATAGCATATTGGGGACTATGTTGCAGACTGCAGTCTACATTTCTTATAATTTGGATTACATAAAATAGGAGATTCATGTTTTTGGTTAAACAGATTTTAATTACCAAAATATCCTTGTGCATATACTATTCCCAGATCCCCCAGATTGTGTCTCTGCATGTGGATGGATAGGTAGAATAAGTGAAATATTGTAAAGTACCATCTAGACTAAGCATCAAAGCAAATGTAAGAAGTGCAATTTTTGTAATACTTAATCACTCTGTTGTTTCTCTTTTTTTCAAAGCGTCGTCTTGGAGATGCTGCCAAAAAAGCTGTTGGTAAACTAACAGCAAGAACTGTAAAGAAAGGTGATAAGGTATCACTCTGTTACTTTATTAGAAAATCTGTCATTAGCCTTTGGCTATGTCTTCTTCTTTCCAATTTATTTACCTCACTACAGTGATTGGTCCATTTTTTGTTTTCAGTAATTATTCACAGGGCTATTGTCAGTACATCTCCTCTATGTATATGTATATTTATGTATATAAATATACATATGTATATTTTTCCTAGCCTATTGCCTTAGTTGTGTCCTTTACAGCCAGAAAGATTATTTTTAATTTTCATAACCCCATTTGCTCTTGCTGATTTGTGGGAGCAAAGTTGTATAGTGATTAAGACATTAGCCTGGCATTTGAGAGAGTCAGGTTCAAGTTTATCCTCAGCCATGGAAGTTTACCGAGTGCCTTGTATAACCCCTTGCATTCCTGAAGGAGGAAAGGGGGCACAAAAATCATACATGATTAAACTAATTTTGAAATAATTTTTATGTAATTGATATTGACTTACTATTTTATACTTTATTAACATTCATTATTTTTATTTACTGATTGCCTCAATGCTTTATGTATCATGTACAAGATTGCCAAGAGATTATCAGGAAATATACCAATCAGGTTTTGATCCAATGCGATTTTTCTGGAAAAATAAATAAAAAAGGCTTCTCTGTGTATGCAAATCAGTTCTAGATTTTGTTGTTGAATTGTCACAAACTTTATTGTCCTATAGCCCCTTTATAAAGAGAAAATTTAATAGCAAAAATGTGCTAATGCATGTTTTAGAATTCTCTTAACAGAGAGGTAAATCCAAGATAAAAAGACATCAAGATTATAATGCAGCAGCAGATGTGCTTATTGTTGGCAGATAGAATGTATCTGCCATTCATCAGTTTTAACAACCAAGATTCAGAGTATGAAATAGTTTTTGTCTATTTGCAACACTGAGATTGCTAATTTTATAGTATTTAATATAATATAAGAACAAAGGAGCTTTGTTCTTATATTAAGTGGAAAAAGTATACACATTATGTATGCCACAATTGAAGATTATAAACTAAAATAAAGGTTCTAAAATCATAAAATGATCATGGTTTAGAAACATGATTGCCAGATTGATGTGGGCAGTACATAAATGTTAGTTTGTCAAAGAAAGAGTTTCCCATTTAACGTATAAACCAAGCAGTTTGTTTATATGTTAAATGGGAAACCCTTTCTTGAGTCCTAATATTTGTACAGTCCTACTGATAAATTTTGCAACTCAGAAAAGACATTTAAGGTTTTACAGAATTGGGCAACAGGAAGATATTTATTTGAACAACCCAGCTTTTAAGGACATGTGTTCCTTTTTACCACTGCAGTAGTTGCATCACTGGAACTTTCATAAGGGGTCTGCAACTAATGTTTCAGTTTTGTGTGAGAAATACTTCCTTTTAATATTAAGATGACAGTTAATTCAGGTTGCATTAAATAAATTCATCATTGTATGATTTATTTTTATGATCTCTGCATGTCGTATTCTGGCTCTCAGGATGGAAAAACTGAAGTAGGCAGGACTCAGCAATTTCAGGCAAAAGAAAACTGATATGTAAACTTGAAATGTGTAGTTGCTGATGCTCAGGTTTCAAAAAGGAGGAAGAAAAAGGTCTCAGATTTAAACCTTAAGGCTGATTTATGCATACAGAGCTTGATCCTGTGTTCTCCCTTAAACAGATTTTCTGCATGTGTAAGACTTTTTTCCTACTTGCAGTAAAGACTCTAACCTAGCCATGTTAAAGGCTATGAAACTTCTTCTGCTACTGTATGTGAAACTGGGTTTCTAAACACTTTGTAATTATGCCTGGCAAAATCTGACACAGGGATAAAAATGAGAGATTCTAAAATAAGCTCCCTTGAGCTTCTGGAAGAAAGGTGGGATAGAAATCTTGTAAGTAAATAAACATAGTCAGGGCTAAAACTATTCTAGCCCTTTGGCTGCTTGCTAAAAGTATTCTGCTGTAGATAGATCTTACTGGAATTTTCACTCTGTTCATTTTAGGAAACAGATCCAGACTTTGATCACTGCGCTGTTTGTATTGAAAGCTATAAGCAAAACGATGTTGTACGCATTCTACCATGCAAGTAAGCCAATAGTGTCTCTTTTGAGTTTGGTTTATTCTTCAAAATAAATTAATTGCATTTTAAAATGGTTTTGCAACGCCTGTCATTAGAAATCCTGGGCTTAATTATGATTTTCTTTCTGATGAGCATGACTATTTTCATCAGTGCACTGATGATGTTACCTAGTTTGGGTAATGAAACTTCTGCAAGACAACAAGCAAACTCAGAGAACACCAAGGATCCCCCCCATTTCAAACCTGAGCTACAAATACTCTCCTTTATTAGTACAGCTCTTTATATATATCCTGTTCAAGTTTGAGGTCATCTTTCATATATCATTCCTTCCATTGCTATTCCAGTCTCAATTTACTGTTAGGCTTGAGCTTTCAACTTTATAGGGACTTGTCAAAACATGCAAAACATTTAGTAAAAGATATACTATTTTATCCAGATAATAAAATTATTATTATTATCCAGATAATAATAATTTGTTTTTTACATTTCTTTTTCATTCTTAGGTAGTTCTTCCTTCTATCTTATATTAATATTAATTAATATTAATTAATATTTAGAGTAGTTATTTTTATGGGGGGTTCTACTTTGGTACACCACCCACAGTCCACTAGAGTTAGGCAGCCAATACATTTAAATAAATAATAATAAAATAATAAAGAGTAAAAGGAGCTAATTTTCCCATATAAGTCATGCAAAAATAGTCCTGTGTACCCCAAAAGCTGCAATACTTTACAATAGCAAATATACCTTACTAATCCAGTCTTGCGTTTAGTTGGCTGACTTTTAACTGCTGATAGATTAAATGCGAACAGGATATTTTAAATCCGTTTGCACTAGTTTCTTTTCTTGGCCTTTGGCTTTATTTTCGTTAAATTAAAGAATTCTTTCTAATGATATACAGGTTCGTTTCCTGCAAAATGTAAGACCATTTCTTGTGGGTGCCCCAGGCTTTTTTTTTTTTAGTTTTTAAATAAGAATCTAAGTAAACGGTCCTTTCTGCAGAATATAGTTTGCAATCCCAAAGGATATATGCAATGTCTTCAACAACTGGTGTGCCATAGTTACACAGTTTTTCTTTAAGTGAAACTCCATGGTACCTTCTGATTGGATCGGACTGGGAATTGAATGGAGAATCCATATTGTGAGATGGCATTTAAATGATTAAAATACTGCACTTCAGTGTTGCCAATTGCTTAATAACAATCTTAAAATCATTTCCAAAAATAATGCAAATAGATATCTACAGAATTATTGTAGATAAAGGTCCAGGAAAAAGCATCTTGTACTTTTTCTAAATTTATGTCACGTGGTTCCTCACTGCTAAGTGTGAGTGAGAGAGTAAGAAAGAAAGAAATTGAATGAGGCAATCTAATAATGGGATTATTGCCTAAAGATAAGGCAGAAAAAATATAAGAGCCAAATGAATTTTTATATATTGCCATACATACTTTGGGCAGTATAATAGGAGCAACTTGTATATACAGCTGTGAGATATTTTTCATTAATAAGCCTTATACAGCCAGATATTAGCTCATTTCTTTCTTCATGTTTACTTTTTTCTTTCAGGAAAAATAACAATAGTAGCAAAAAATATATTTGAAATATGCAATGCATAAGTTTCAATTATAATGTATATACTAAGGAAATGGTAATATAGTTAAAAGTACAAATGTCAGTTTATTAAAACTCCCAGGCAAATTATTCAGGATGCTAATCAATAATATTAAAACCTCTGCCATATATTGATGGTTTACAATTATTCCCATTTATTTTTAGGCATGTTTTTCATAAAACCTGTGTAGACCCATGGCTAAGTGAGCACTGTACCTGTCCTATGTGTAAACTGAATATTTTGAAGGCCTTGGGAATTGTGGTGAGTTGAAGCTTTACAGAAACAGTTAATACTGTTGAAGTATGCATTCTAAAATACCTCAAATCACAAATTCATCTAACAAGAGACAAGTTCCAAGATGCGTTAGTTGATTGCATGAGACAACCATGCTATCCCAATAGTTCATTTGAAACTAATAACTCAAAAAAACCTTTCATTATTCAGGATTGTTTTTATTAGTTACAGCTTGACATTTTCTGCCAAAACCTTTAGTCATGAAAAAGTCAAAATAAAACTTGATTATCTTGACATAAAGTAACCCATAAGTAATTGCTGTCTTCTGTGACATACCTATTTCACAAAACAAATTTGTCCTATTAAAAGATATTTTAACTAGATTAATCCATTAAAAAGCAGATTTTAATCCAATTTCCTTACTAAGTTTAAAGATTTATTTATTATTTGTGGGTTTGTTGGTGGTAGAAATCAAGGCAACCTTCATTAATGCACCCATGAAAAATATTTATATTAGGCTGATTAAAAAATATGGGCTGAATTTCTTTCCTTTGTAACTTTATGACATCACCAAAATAAAGCATAACTCCACTTGGAAGATGTCTATCTCTTTTTGGGGAGTGGGAGATTCTGAATAAACTTGAAGGGAATGCAATGCCACCTACTTCATTGGTTATTTTGTTTATATACTACCGGGTTTGTGAGCTATAAAATAGTTTAATTAATAGATTATATAATGAAGAAACACATGCACATAGTTGGGAATAAAACATTGGGGGGAGGTGCTCAATTTGATAATATTTTTTTTTATTAAAAAAGTTTTTTATTTTATAAACAAACAAACAATACATAATCAATAATTCAGTATATCTTCTAAATACATCTTTTTTAAAATACAAATTTCCCCCCCTTTCCCCCCCCCTCCCTAACCCCCCCTCCCCACCCATCCCCCCTGTGACTTCTTCATAACAAGAAAAAAAAACCTAATTCATAACAGATTGCTTACTCCTTCCTCTAAATATTGACCTTTACTTGCTAAAAATATTATTAATATTATAACATCCCCCTTTATCCATACATTTCAGAAAAGAAAAAAGAAAAAAAAAAGACATTATACTATAACATTATAGAATAACTTCTAATTTAGCATAATAGTATTATAACTCCCAATTTGGCAATAATCTGGCCTTTTTCTCCTCTCCCAAACTGTATCCATATGTTATTGCAACAATTCATAACCACCTTCCACTTTAAAACTATACGATAAATCCTACTTCAGCATTTAATCTTCTGTATATATTGCTATAACATTTCAAAGCGATCTTCCCCATAAAATCTAGTTTAACATTTATTCCACTCTATCCATTTCCTCCACTCCCCTAAATATATCACCTAAAAATTCCTTTTCTTAGACTAATCAATCTACTAACTAGCTTAATCACCCACTATCATACAAAATTACCATACACAACAATTGTTGATATCTTTGATTCACTGCCCACACTACTTAAGAATATAAGTCTATATATTCCATTATATCTAAATAAAAAAAAAGAAAAGACAATAACTTTAAATTTATAGTCCATATAATATCTTCTTTAAGGTCTTTCCACTGGATTGGTAGAACCAACATCCATAATAGGGTAACGTAGCTTGCTGATGCAACAGTTTATTCAGAATCTTCAATCATATCTGCCCCCATCAGTAGTAAATATCCTCTTATATGTATAAAAGTAAAAACAACCACCCAAGTGACATTATAATTATATTCCATATAGTAATAATTGTGGATTTGATAATATTTTGAACCAAGTTCTTAATGGATGGGATTTGCTTGGATTTGCTTTGGTGTTGGTATTTATGTTTCAAATGTCATGATACTATCTCATGAATGTATAATTTTGCTAACAGTATAAAAATGGTATACATTAATATGGCAATACTTATTTTCAGACAAATGTACCATGTGCTGACAATATGGCCTTTGACATGGAAAGACTAACCAGAGGCCAGCTAGGTAACAGGGGATCAGTTCTTGGTGACCTTAACAGTGACAGCTCGCTCACACTTGAGCCCCTACGTACTTCTGGTGTATCACAATTTCCGCAGGATGGAGAGCTGACTCCAAGGACAGGCGAGATCAACATTGCTGTAACTAGTAAGTAAAATTTACCTTTAATATTAGAATCACTGATCATATATTGCTTTAGACTTGTTTCTCTTCAACATAATACACATAATTTTATAGAGTTTACCAAATGAAGGAAAATACGAAATTTTATTGTGATCAAAGTTACAGTAAATCTGAAGAAGACCAACCTCAAAATGTTGAATTTAAAAATATTTCTGACAAAATATAATAATCAACAATTGTTGCATACTATTAAGGAGGACATATTGCTTAAATCAAGAGAAACAGGGTGTCACTTTCCAAATGTTGTTGGAGTGAATCATGCCCCACCGTTGGCCTTATTTGCTAGGCCTGATGGAATCTGAAGTTCAACTTTATCCGGCATGTCTTGTTTTGCTACCTTGGGCTTTGAAAGACTAAACAATTTGTGAAGATAACCTTGATGCAAATGGTGGTGCTTTCTAGGCTTTCTGCACCATATCTTTTAATGTTTTAGAGTTAAAAATGGGAGATTAGTGTACTGGAAAATAAAGTTCAAGCCCCATACTTATTTATGTGTCTAGGATCCACATGAGCACCAGATGATAAAAAGTTTATTTGATGAATGCTGAACAACATGGGGTGGGGGGGGGAAGAGAAAGATAAACTGAGGGAAGTGACCTTGGGGAATAATCAAAGCAAACGGAGATAAAGTATATTATTTATTACATAGTTTTACCTCAACTTTCTCTACTGGTAAAAGGTCAAATTGGCTACCAAAATTTTAAAAGTAAAAAGCAGAACATAAAAATTTATGAGAATAAGTTAAAATTAGCATTAAAAGTATAGTTAAATCAATTATATAGAAGTATGGCAGAAGAGGTTCATATTTACAGAATTCCTAAGTGCCAAGAAACTGGTGTCCAGGTATCCCAATAGAATGTAGATTGAGAACAATGCAAAAAAAGAAAAATCTTTGCCCCTGTTTTAGAAATTCAAGTCTCTGGCTGCAGGGCTTCTTCAGAAGGACCTGGCCTCGATGTTACTGACCAATAGGTTATTAATAGAAGTCAATATCAGCTTCTTAGGAGGTGCTCAGGAAGCAAATGACCTTTCAGTATATGATCTCTGTATCTTGTACCAATTAGCAACTTAGTTACCACATTTTGTACTAATTGCAACTTTAAGACCATTTTCAAGGGTATGCCTATATACAGTGGATTGCAATAGTCAAGATAAAATGAAGCCAAATGTGATATCTGTCACAGACAGAAAGGGACGCTATTGCATAACAGGCATAATTGAGGGAAAATTCTCCTCGCTACAGTTGCCACTTGTAAATTGAGCAACAGTTGAGAATCAAGAATTACTCACATAGCGGACGTATCTGTGAGGATAAAGGTTCGTTCTCCCAGATTGTGGGTTGGTTTCTGAACATTTCGTTACCAGCTAGCTAACATCTTCAGTGGAGTTTAGGGGATGTCAGTGTCAGTGTTCTGTTTATAAGGACTTCAGGTGTGGGTGTGTCAAGTGAGGTGTTGTGACAGTCTTGTGATGGGTCAGCTATGAGTCATCAGTGTGTCTTGTCACAAGACCCTCACTTGATACAGCCACACCTGAAGCCCTTATAATCAGAATATTGACACTGACATACCCTAAACTCTGCTGAAGATGTTATCTAGTCTGGTAACAAAACATTCGGAAACCAACCCACAAGCTCAGAAAACAAACCTTTACCCTCATCCTACACGCAAGCTACAGACATTCGCCACTATTGCAGAGGTATCTGTGTCAGCAGTATGATAACACTATGATCTGAATTTGTCAGCAGTAATATTTCATCAGTTAACAGTAACGTGTTTTAGACCCAGTTCCCCATTCTCAATATGAATTTTTATTGCTGTTTAGATTCATCCAATAAAGACTCCAAAGTTTTTGAACTTCTCAATATCAATTCAGTTTCAAAAAGAACTGAAAATATTTCACCACTGGTCTTGACATAGCAATAATAGATCTAAGATCTGGCCCAGAAAAATATTAAACTTTAGCTCTCAGGAGGCTGCAGCACCGTTATTCTCACGATCTTACATTATGCTCACCCCATTAGAGATGATAACGATTTCAAAGTATATGATACTAGAAGATAGTACTTCTGTAGGAGATAACTTACAGCCATGCTGATTAAAAATGATTTAGCATTTGATGGGAATTGAGAATACAGATATAACCAACAAGAAGAAAGTTTGGGGTACAATTAGAAAGATGAACAAACACCCCCAAAAGATGGAACAACATCATAGCGTAACAGCCAAATGAATTGACACACCACCACTTGCCCCTAAATGGCAACTCTCCAAATAGAATACAGAAAAATGGCAAGAATTATGAATCAAATGAGCATTTTAAGTGATAGAAGTAGCAAATTCCACGAACTTTTCTGGCCTTAATTATCTGCAAATTGAGCAAATATCTTAGATTGGGCATCATAAAATAGTTGCCAGAATGTTTCAGAAGCATCTGAAACAAATATGCAAGACATGGAGACAATCAGTGTTGCAACATTGTTGAAACTGGGCAAAGGCTCTTCAGGTCCAAAGAGCTTTTAGCCAATCTCACTCCTATGCCAAATCATGCATACAGTTTTTGATCTCTTGGCAGCATATCTTGCCTGTTAATCATCACATGTTACTTTGAAAGTTGTACAGTTTGACAGAGCATTTTGAACTAATACAAAACATCCAAAAATGTAGTCATAACTGCCATTTTAGTATAGAGCTTGGAGGCAAATACAACCAACCATCCATAAATTTAGTAGAATGGCTGATCAGAAGAAAAGGTGCTGGCACCATTCCTCTTTAATGTTGAAGTGAATGATCAATTAATACATTCAAATAGAAAAAGATTTATCTTTGATGATTGTGTAGCTTTAACAATGTAACAAGGTTTATTTAAAGGCAGTGATACAAGTAATTAGAAAAACTGACTACCTGTTACGCTGGCAGTCCAATTAGTCAGTGCCTTGAGCTCCATTATTCCCAAACTCCCAGTGGCGCTGATAAAGAAGGCACTGACCTCCTTTATCCATTTCTTTTTGATGATCTGAGGTCATTCTTTACTAGGTTTAGTTAGTGATTCAATCATTCTACTTAAGATTTAATTTCTGATCTGTATTTTGATTCTGCAAATGGAAAAGAGTGACCTAAGCTTTACCTGTGTTTTAATTTAACTGCCAGGTAGTCAGTTTTTCTAATATTTGTATCATTATCTTTAATCTAAATAAACCTCCTTGTTACACTGTTAAAGCTAGACAATCATTAGATGCCCTGTCTTGGCTTTATCAGTTCAGTGTTGATTATACACTGAAAAGCCACTTATTCAACAAAATGTGATTAGTTATTGAACAACAGGTGCTAAATTATTACAAACTGTTTGAAGCCCTTTAAATCCAATACATTTTATGTTTTTTTTTTAATTTGATTTATATGCCGCCCTTCTCCAGAGACTCAGGGCAGCTTACAATGCGTTAAGCAATAGCCTTCATACTTTTGTATACTTATACAAAGTCAGCTTATTGCCCCCACAAACTGGATCCTCATTTTACCTACCTTAGAAGGATGGAAGGCTGAGTCAACCTTGAGCCTGGTGAGATTCGAACTTACAGTAATTGCAGACAGCTGGTGTTAATCACAATGCTTTTAGTCTGCTGAGCCACCAGGCCCAATGTTGCTGGAATAAGCCCAGCAGATGTTAGAATGGAGAAAATGGCAGCAAAGGAATGAGTCATTTGAAAGTCCTAATTGCCTACATATTCAAATTAATAGATCGAGTGTGTGTACTCTACTAAATCATTGACCAGTGACTGGGACAAGAGGTATATTGTCAAAATCTACTTAGGATTTTGTTAGGGGAAAACAGTTGTACACTTTTGGACCATACTGTGGCCAACTCACAAGCCCTGAAATAATCACATCCAGTGGAAAGTATGACTTGGGGAATTGAATAAGATGGGGGAACATATCATTCCTACAAAAAGGCATTTATTGTATACCATAACTTGCGGTCAGTCACATTTTGGACTATTTAAATATCTGAAAGGGATAAGGATTGAATATTCCATGTGATCTGTTGACATCCTTGAGATCTATAAGGAAAAATAAACAACAGAATTGACAAAATATTATCTATAGGCCAGGGGTTAAATGTTCCCGGTTCGGACCGGATCGCCCAATCTGGTAGCGATGGCAGCGGGTGGTTTGGAGAATTGGTAGCAAAAATCCCTGTGCGCCCCCCCCCCCATGCCCAGCTGAGCCACACAATCATCAGAGGCTTTTTTTTACTTTTAAAAGCATTTTTTCTACAACTTTTTCCGCCGAAAAAATGCTTTTAAAAGTTAAAAAAAAAGCCTCTGATGATCGCGCGGCTCAGCTGGGATTGTCAGAGCCTTTTCAAAGCATTTTTAAAACCACCTCTTCCGCTGAAGAGGTTGCAGAAAAAAATGCTTTAAAAGCCTCTCTGACGATCCCAGCTGAGTTGCCTGATCGTCAGATAAGCTTTTAAAAAAATATCTGAGGATCAGACAACTCAGCTGGGATCATCAGAGAGGCTTTTTAAAAAATGCTTTGAAAAGGCTCTGACGATCCCAGCTGTGTTCTCTGATCAGCAGAGGCTTTTCAAAGCATTTTTTTGCATTTGCAGAAAAAATGCTTTGAAAAGTTAAAAAAAAAAGTTGGCCACGCCCACCCAGTCACATTACACCACCACCACCAAGCCACGCCCACAGAACCGGTAGTAACAAATTTTACATTTCACCCCTGCTATAGGCTCTGAGTTCTTTCTTTGAATTTGTACTAACTTGATGTGAGCTGATGTTTTCAAAGCATTGCTAGTTTGCTTTTTGCAAAAAAGTGTTTTGCATGGTAGGGTGATTTGATACTCAGGACCCATTTATCCCCTGTACATAATTTTTTCTCTAAGTTACTTTTTTATGCTCAACAGGTTAATAAATTAATGATAATAGAAGTGGTAATATTTTGTCATCTGAAAAATTGATGCTTTTCCCCCCTAAGTCTTTATGGCAACTATTTAGTAAGATCATCCATTCTGAAAGTTCAAAATATTTTATGAGCCTTATGAGCTTAGCAGTAACACATGGTTTCTGTTTCATTTTACCGATTAATAGTGTAGTTTTCAAGGAAAATATAATATACATTAAAGATCCTTGTAGTTCTTGCTAGACAACTTTGTGAGTTTTGACATATTTTACACAAGTGTAGAGATCAGTTTTGATTAAAGTCTCCAATTCAGTCTGATTCAAAAAGTCATATCAACCTGGAGACCTGCTCAAATTATATACAAATTTAACCTTTTAACACAGCTGTAGTATTTTATTAATTGAATGTATTTCATTTGTTGAAATTAAGTAATTTGAGAAGGGAAGTAGTGCTTCTACTTATGTTTCCATATTTCCTGCAAAACTGGTTACAAAAATCTTTGTCATAGAAGATTTCTGTAAAAATATGATACAGTATGTGGTGCTGGAAAGCTTTACTTATGGCGTTATAATTTTTGTCTTTTCATTTCATTTTTGCAAAGTCAATATCTAGATTGAAAGTTCAGACTTATTCTTCCTACAGTTTCAGTTCTATAATCATAGACAGGGCTAAGTTCAGATTGAAGAGTCAAGTTATGTCCATTTTTAAAAATATTTTGCATGTTTATATTATGCTTAGAAAATAATGCACCATTTTCTGATTTTTAAAAAAAAATATATGTAGAAATGGAATAAATTTGTATTTTAAAATGTAGGTCAAATTTCAGTGGTCAAAAGCAGTTCATCAAAACACATGTTTAAAAGCAACCATAGTAACCTGTTTCAGTATTGTTTGCTCCCCTGGCCAAGCAGACATAGAGATGACAATAATTAAAAATATGAAGCATTTTATTTCTATCTGAAAGCTTTCAGGTTTTGCTTTTTAAATATGGTCAGCCAACCATGTTACCATCCAGTTAAAAATGTTATACAGATAGTATTTCTTAAAGTTGCATTCATTAGATTAAAATTATGGTTTATTTTGTGCATTATTATTGGTTCTACATGAAATTGCGCCTTTAAAAAGTAAAAAGACAACAGTTACAGGTTCCATGTCATGTGTGTATGCTCCTAAATACTTATTTGGAAATTATCAATTTTGTCAATCTTTAATTGCAGGTAAAACTTTTGCTTCTGCTTTCTCAACTTTGCATTTGATTTAAGCAAGTCATTTATAACTAATTGTTTGGGTCTGCTAACCAGTCTACAAGTATACTGCCTACTTTTTTCACTTTTCCCCATAACTTTTTGGCTGCCCTTCTCCACCCAGTATCTTCCATTGCTAAACTTCTGCTTTCCTCTGGAGCTTCACTTCCCGGTGCTTCATGACTAGAATGTTTATCTTCTGCTTCTGATCTTTGAGGGCTGTGTTTTCATCGACATATGCCTTCCACGAGTGATTTCCTCCCTTTCCTTTGTCAACAGAAGAATGGTTTATTATTGCCAGCTTTGGCCTCCTAAGTGCCTTGACACTCTGCTACATGATCATCAAAGCCACTGCAAGCTTAAATGCTAATGAGTAAGTAATTATACAGATTGTTGCATTTATGTGCATGGCAGATTTGCAAAGAAGCATCAAGTAGAAGATGTAGGTAAATTGGCATATTAAGCCAAATAGTATTTTCCTACCATTTAAGCTGGGTATACAAATATGCTTCAGTTTTCGTTCAGAGCAAACTGTTCAATATTATCCTGTTTAGCATCAAGGATAAGTTGTAAATACAACAGTCTGGGAGAGAGAAAACATATGAGTGCCTGTTTTGCTCCATGGGAAGATAACAGTTTTATTTATCATTATACTAACAAAAGAAATAATCTATCAGAAAATATATAGGAAATATGAAAAAACAGCAAGGACAACATTTTATTCAGCACTTTTATTCCAATGGGACATACACCAACAGGTATATCTTTCCCCTGATACTGTTCACAATCTACTTACAGAAGTCTAGTTTCCAATTAATCAAAGGCTTGTTCACATAGCATCTCTGTATTTATAAAATACATAAACAGAGAATGAGAAATGTTTTTTCTCAAGTTTTCCTTTACAAACCATCACTTTTTAAATAGTGGGAACTTTTTCATTAGGTAGTCTTAGAAATAGTCCAGTAAAATTTCTGGTAAGAAATCGGAATCGATTTATCTAGGCCAGTACATTTTCACTTTTAAGTTTCAGCCACTAATTACTAAATTTGGTGATCATGCAATATAATTATTTTGACAAATACTACAAATACATATTATATCTCTTTGCAAATTACTGAACCAGGTTTACTGGTTTTCTATTGCTATTTAAAAACCAACGGTATTTGGCAATGTTATCTTGCAAATTGCCTCTATCATTATAGTTGGATGGCCACTAAAATCCTTTAAAAAGGTCTTCTCTGGGTTTTTCAGTCTAAAGTTACTTTAGTAACTTTAAACAGTCTTTTCTGTAGTAGCACCTGCTCTCTAGAATAACTCCTTCCCAATTTATGTGAGGCGGTTTGTCATAGGTTTTACCTTAGCAAATATCATGGATGACTTTCTGTCTACATTGTGATGAATTCTATTTATAGTAGTTTTATCATATTTTTGTTTTTATAATAAACAACTTCAATATTAATTGTATGGCAATAAGTACTAACTTACATTAAATTAGAAATGAATAATGCAACTTCCCATATACCTTTCAGTTTTGCTAAAGAAACAATTGTATCTCTCGTATCATTTTCCTTGATTAAAACATTTCCACTAATATGAATACATCATTTGATCTTATCCAGTTAGAAGTGTATCAGTTTCGCATAATACTTCCTTGTAACCAATAAAAAGTTGCAAAATAATATTTAATTTCACCAAGATTTTATGATCTTACAATGACATATTCAAAATAGGGTATAGATGATTTTTATATCTCCATCTTCAATTTCATAGACATAGGAGACTGTATTTTGATATGATGACACAACATAGAAATGGGGGAACCATCTACCCTACGTTCACTCTTCCTAGGATGGTTTGATTAACATAATTCATACTTTGGGGGAAATTACCAATATGTCGAATAAAAAAAGTGATAAATAAAATTCATTTTGTATTATTATCTTCTGAAGCTGCTTTTTATTTCTAATTCCTAATGTCTGTAGGTTTATCTTTACAGAATAGAATAGGTTTGTCTTCCTTCCCATTGACTTGAAAGTACTGTTTGTTGCCTCAGAATACTCTGCTTATAACTGTTTTTGAAATTTTCACAGTTTTACTAACAGTACAATATTATTACTAATATTATATGTTTGTTCTTACTTTCTTACAGAGCTGAATGGTATTGAAGATACAATCTAATCAGCTGCTGCCAGGAAGAAAGCACTTATTTCTATTATCATTTTTTGATAATGTAACAAGAATCTGTTGGTACATTTTGTTTGCATAATTTACTAATGCTAAAGCTTTGTACTAAGAAAAAGATCAATAAATTTTTTGAAAAAATTAGCCCAAAATTGACTTTTGTTTATTATTTAACCACATTGCAGTGAAAGATGTCTGTTTTCTTACCTTGGAAATCTTTTGGGCTGATTCTACTAAAGTGAACCATGAACACATTTTTCTAAGAACATGCTACTAGAAATTACATAATACAGCACTAGCTCTATGTAAATCCATTTAAATGTAAACCCGTTTAAAAACTGTTGCAAACAAAAAACATATATAACTCCGCTACCAGAGAAAATGGGGGGGCTGGTAGTCTGGTACAAATGTGCCCTTAAATACTATATTACTAAACTCCAAAATGACATTTTTAAAAAATTTTGTAGCCACCCATTTCAACAAGCTATTTATCTTTAGTTGCCTCTTATGTGCTTTCTTACAGTGGTCTCATTTAGTGCTATTTGGTCTTTATGCTTTGATATATACCATATAATTGTTCCTTCTCTGAAATTTCTATATATTGAATGCTTCTCTAAATAGCTTATATTGAATCTTTCTAGCATTTGGACTCTCCAAATGTAGTGTGAAATCTAATTTCATAAGAGAACCTCTCCAGTTAATGTCTTTTAACTAATGTTGGAAGTCTGTATCCAAGATACTAAATTTCTGAAATGTAGACAGTTCTCGGTCATTCAGCACAGGAACAAGTACCAGTAGTTGCTTCTTCAGACCTTCAATTGATTCACCAGTGTAGCATCCTCATTAATGTACAGTTGTAGAGCACTGATCTCCAGCCAAAATCCAAGATCAGTGACCAATGAACTAGGCAGACACCAAGGTATGAATTAGAAGATTCACAATAATTTATGCAATTCTTCAAATATAGCACTTTATTTCATTTATTGAAACATTACTGTGCATTTTTCTTTTTAAAAAACTAATTAATAATAGGATTTAATTATTTTCCAAGAAAGATTAGAAAGTGAGACACTTAATGCTTGGAAAAGCAGCCAAAGCGTATGTTAAAAAATATTATCAGTTGTCAAAAAGCATTCAGGTAAGGGAAACCTTTATAATTAACAATAAAGTGTCTTGAAGTTTAACTAATACAAATATTTCAAATAGTCCTTGCAAATTATTGAGAAAAATATCAAAGAGGGAAGAAAGGATTTTGGTTTTGAAAAGTTGAGTAATTTATATAGAGGAAATTTAGAAAATTCTATATAAAAATTTATAATAGAAAACCGTTTATATAGCTATTCTTAATGTGGCTATAATTTTCACGTTTCCTAGATTTCTTGCAACAACTATGTTAGGAAGGTTAGTCTTACTAAATTTAATATTAAATGTAATATTAGTCATGTTAAATATAATTTAAGATCGCTCAATGATTTATAGAGAAAGCTTATGTTGAAAATCGCCAAGATATCTGCTTAACTTCTCTGAGCATGTTATAATAGACCTTTAAATACACACCTAGTTTGAAGTGTTTAAGGCACAAGGTATGTTATGGCTGTTAGTAATATATGTGACTGCAACCAATGTTAATTGGTCCATGCCATGCGTTTGTGGTACTGCCTTATTGATAGCAATTGCATCATCTTCATTAAGACTGTTAATGTTTAAGTGATACAGAACATACTGCTTCATTCTTCTGTTCTGATGGGTATGATTAAGAAAGCACTAAGTTTGGTCTTACACTGCTAAGAGTTCTATAGAAGCTGTGATAGCAAACACTCAGAATTCGAAGAGAGGGGAAAGTCCCACATTTCATACTACCGTATCATTTTTTATTATCTTATTCAATGCATTAGCTCATTCAGAATTCAAATGCTTATCTTAATGTAGTGTTATGCTTCCAAAGAGCCTTGTGATAATACTCAAATAGACATATTTGCATAATTTAATTTTCATGATGCCATGACTTTCTAAAATAATAAATTAGTCAGACCCCTTCAGAATATTGATAATATTGATCATAATAATGTAATATATCAATAGCTACTGGAAGAATTAAACTCTGTTCAGGTGTATTAAATTTTTACACAAGGCAGTTCTGTGTGCAAGCTATCAGAGCTGCACAGATGCAAAACTGAAGCCCTGTCAGAACTTGCTCCTGTTCTGCCTGACTATTCTATGTTATAGCTCATCATTTTGTTTTTTCACAATACAGTAGTCCTCATTGGGACCTGTGGTTTTGTCATTAAGTGAAGTGGTTGCTAATTGGGAAATCATGTGACTGCAACAGTGCTTTCATTCCCCAACTCCTCCTCCCCCTCTTTGGAAGCTCATCCTAGCTCTGGGATAATTAGCAAGAAGGGAAGTAATGGTTGTATTTACATTTGTTGGAAAGAAAAGTATTTCAAGAGTAAGAAATAATGGGTACAATGCTCTGGTGTGGCAGCCCTGAGTTGCTACCCAAACAGCCTAGTGCAGGGGTGGCAAACTTGATTCCATTGAGGGCTGCATCAGGGTTGTGTTTGACTTTGGGGGGCCAGGGGGCGTGGCTAGGGTGGGCATAGCCAGCTCGGTGTCACTTATGTCAGGGGCGTCTGTGGTGGCTCAAGTGCTCTGCCAGTGAAAACAGGCTCCCAAGCTCCATTTTCAGCTAGGACAGCCTCCTGCAACCCTCTGCCAGTGAAAATGGAGCTCATGAGGGCTGCCCGCGGGCCAGTCCTTCGCTGTTTCCAGGATGGTCCCACAGGCCAGATCTAAGCACCTCGTAGACCAGATCTGGCCCCCGGGCCTTGAGTTTGACACTCCTGGCCTACTGTATTCCCCATTGTATGCCTGCTAATTCTTTCATAATCCCTTCCTCTCCAGTCTCTCTGCATTTCAAATGGCTTTGGCAGTGGGGAGAGAAAAACAACAGAGCAGGCACAGGACAACATGTAACCATAATGGCAATCATGTCATTGCAGGATACTAAAAGTCGTAAATGTAGGCATTGGTCATAAAGTCATTTTTTTCAACACCGTTGTAACTTTGAACAATCATTGAACGTGGTAGTCAGTAAACAAGGTCTAGCTACAGCAGCATCTGTCTAGAGTGCACATTCCAGATTTCTGAAATCTGTCACACCACTGCCATTATTACCCATTCTGCCCATTGCCACCTTCTATCTCATTTCTTCTCTGCCACAACAAGCAAGAAGCAACCAAGAGTTCTAGATTACTGTATCTGTGGTCCTTGACCACAGTCTTGTAGCACTGACACAATAGAATAAAATCCCAAAGTCCTGAACTTCCAACTTAGTTCTTTTCTCTTTCTATTACCATAATCACTTTCAGAACTTGAATCCTGCAGTTTAAGCCAATGGAGGAAAAACAAGGGTAGGAAAAAGTAAAAGCAACCTGACTGGGTAACACTGTCAGAGCCTATAATGGGGAGAGGGTAAAAAAGGGAAGTGGGGGAAGAAAAGGTGGTTGAAGTGAGTGAAATAGACAGTAGCAGGCTTAATATTTCCTGAAAATACAGGGCCTACAATAATTATATTGATTCACAATCAATATGTGAATAAAACACATGACTACCTTGTTCAGGTAGAGTAAGAACATGGTATCCAGCTCCACCTTTATCTGCAAATCCTCCAAAGGGAACCTTCCAAAATTAATCATAACACACCATTTGAAACTCTTGATTTAGTGTGATTGACAAGATCCCTCTCCTCCAAAAATGGCAAACAGGCATATTAAATGCAGATGATGTAAATCAATTGGTCACTGTTACTGCCCTGTGATAGAGTTGGATATCTAATCTCAAGAAATTGGCTATTGGTATTCAAATGATATGGTATAGAATGTCTAAGATACAAAAATAAAACTTTATGGAAGTTAATGGTTGATAGATTTTGTAGAAAAAAGTAAATAGTGTTTTGCAATGTAATGTGATATATTTTGGCACTTGGATCATAAAAAGAATTTGACGAAGGTTCAAATTGCATACTGCTTATATATAAATATCTCAGAACAGCTGCTTGGAAATAGTAGCCATCTCATTCTTTATACATTTTAAACTATTAAGTGAGGCTGCGATGTCTAATAAATAAGCTAAGAACATTTTAAAGAAACAGGCAAAATGATTAAGCCTCATGAGTGTCTCATGTGATGGTCTTATGTTACATCATTGTGTTAAAGAATATGTAAACAATTTTTCCCTTACTAAGCTATTTAGTATATTTTGTTAATTGAAGTTGCTGTGAGGAGAGCAATTCCCAGATAAGGGTGATAGTTTAAAACATAATAAGCGTATTTATAGCAGCAAAGTTATAAAGGCGTTCCTATAAGATTTAATGAAAACATTTTTCATGCTGCTCTACATATATAGGATTATAATCCATCATAATACCAGGATACATCTTTGGCTAGGATGCAATTTTGCCCATAATGGTGCTTTCTTGGCAGTGAAAAATTATCCCCTGAAATCAGTTCAGGCGATCTGAGAGTTGATTGCAGTAGAAATTTGTTTTCTCCAGCTTTGCCTATAATTAAATAAAAAGCTTTTTTAGGACCACAATAAAATACTGAGAATATGGGGAAATATTTTAAAGGACTACTGCTACACTGAGGTGCAGGTACAATGACCTAAAGACTAAGGGGTTACAAGTCATGGTTTATTTAAATAGTATACAGGGGAAACGAATAAATGAAATTGAGAAATGCATGGCATAGAAAGCAAATTGAAAGATCACTATAGGAATCCAATTAAAACATCGCTGATAGATGGCTCCCCAGTCAACGCATCCAGTGACAATAACAATCTCTAGTTAGATTGTTGAATTGTTCAAATGGAATCTGCCACCTATTATTTTGTGTCATGCCCTATCAGATGACAGAGAAGAGGCATTGAATAACTTCTTGTGACAGTATTTTAAAAATGTTAAGTACTATCGTCTTCCTCAGATTTTGGAAGAATAAGCCTTCAAATTTCTTTCATTTATCCTCCATGATTTTTCAAAGTTCAAGGGGGGAAAAATCAGGAATGAAAAATTCTCAGCTTTCATTACAGAAGTCAACAGGGTAAATGGCTGTTTGGTTTATCTATAACATTAGCAAACTATATTCTGCCAGTGCAAGAGAATGAGAGAATTTTTGCAGAAAAGTAGTTGATGTGTCATTTGACCAAATGAACAGAACCAACATCAGTTATACAGTACGTCCAAACCAGAGGTGGGTTTCAGCAGGTTCTGACCAGTTCTGGAGAACCGGTAACGGAAATTTTGAGTAGTTTGGAGAACCGGTAGTAAAAATTCTGTCTGGCCCCGCCCCCATCTATTCTCTGCCTCCCAAGTCCCAGCTGATCAGGAGGAAATGGGGATTTTGCAGTAACCTTCCCCTGGATCGGGGAGGGAATGGAGATATTATAGTATCCTTCCCCTGCCACGCCCACCAAGCCATGCCACACCCACTAAGCCATGCCACGCCCACCGAACCGGTAGTAAAAACAATTGAAACCCACCACTGGTCCAAACTCATGTTAAATTTAACAATTCACTTCAAATTAGAACTGAAGTATGGCATTGTAAATCTTTATTTTTAATATCAAAAGAGTAGCTTGATCTGTAATGAGGATTGCACAAATGATTTTGGAGCAAATTATTTTAGTTCTATACAGACAGGATAAATAAGTAAATAAATTCATTCATTCTTTTATTCATTTCCCCCAAGATTGCGGAATCTGATTTCTAATTCTATACAGACAATATAAATCCATCTATCCATCCGCTTTTCATAGATTCATTTTTTCAGTTAAAAACATAAGCCTTTAAGCATAATATTATGCCTGTAGGAAGCATAATACTGAAGGAAAATCAAAGACTGAAATTTTTAGCTTAAGCATGAGAAAATATTCATGGTAACTGGTTTCTATGTCACCCAATCACTGCAATCTAATACATTTGTACTTTTTAAAAGCGCTTTGATAATATAAAAAAGTCTTTTTATCAAAACCAGAAGAGGGCACCATCCTTCCTTTCTCAGAATAGGTCCCCAGTTCAATTCCGGAAACTAAGAGCTTGCATAGCAACTGAATCCTGGAAAGTCTTCAAGTCTGCCCAAATTAATTAAAGCTAATGCTGACTGGTGGCTCCTTTTCTGGCTGCCGTCCTTACTTAGATTAATAAAACCAGATCAATACCAGACAATTGGTATATAAAGCAAGACTTTTTTTTCTCATTCGTAAGGAAGAAAATAAATTTGATCCTTCCAATTATAAACCTTTTGTCATTTGGCAGCAAGTGTTGTGTTTCTCCCAGAGACTGTCATGTGGTGGTAACTTTATAAAGTTATAAAGTTAACATTAAAGATGTTCTTGGGTGGAGTATAGTCTTAGCTAAGTGATGTAAAATTGTGCGTTTGTCTATTGCTGGGAATCCAGAGCTGAATCTAAGTTGCTTGGTGGCCAAAATATTCTCTGATAGCATCCAATTCAATATTTTATTTGATATTAATCCAAAATATTATTTGCTAATTAGATATAAAATATTAATTGGTTGACCATTAGCAGGATCACATTTGTATATACTGTGAGGGTGGTAAAATTAAGCCAGCCTTTTGAAACATAAGGAATTATTTATAGCAGTGAAAAAAGACGTTAAATCTTTGCCTGGAATGTTGTTGCTTTTCAACTGAACTTTACTTTGGGGTTTTCTCTTTAATTTGGAAGCCAATTGGGAAGGGAATAATTTATTAGCAGGATGTAACAGATATTGCTTAGAAGTGCTTTGAATGAGCTACAGAAGTGTTTATCCCAGGCCTCAAGAAGAATTAAGTCGCTACTTGTAGAATAGAAGAAAAAAGGAAGTATCTGGGGAATAAATTTTGTAACTAAAATGGTATTTTGGATTGTATGATTCCTTTATATACCATTTTAATTATTTTAATTATTTCTTGAAAAATAGACATGAAACAAATATTTCTATCTAACACTAATGTTTGTTGTGATCCAAGAAATTTCTTATTCACTTTGATCAATCCAAAACGGTTTCATATGATGTGATAAACATATTTGTTTTTAAAGTTATATTTAACTGAGAATATTTTAAGACTTCTTATAAGCTTTATTTTCCAGTGTTTCCCAGTGAATATATCCAAATGTAGTTTGAATGTTTTTCTGATTTTCCGCCAGTTCTTGTATCGAATAATATTAAATACAGCATAATTCCAGGATGAATTTACATGGAATAAAAACAAAACATTGGCAACACATTGTTAATCACATTCCTTTTTATTTCTCTCCTTGTTTCTGACCGTTTTTATGTTGCTTCTTTTGTAGGTGGCCATTTTTTCCACCGTAATTCTCTCTCCCCTCGGAGCCTCGTCTACGAGAATGATTTCTCTTCGATCGAGCCTGTCTTGGACATCTACGATGAGAACAAGACCTGAAAGGGAATCTGCATTCTTCTTGCTTTGCTCTCTTTCCCTTTCCCTTTTCCGTTTCTCATTCCTATTGTTGTGTACTCCTTCCATGGATGTCCTTTGTCTGAAGAAGAGCTGCCTTTTTCCAGAACTTGTGCCTGGCTGCCAGGCTGCAAAGGTGAAGCTCAGCTGAGGCAATATCTGAGGATGACGTCTCTGAACAGATGAAGTATGTGCACAAGGTCGGCTGTTGGAGGTTGCCGAGTTGACAAATTGCCATTAGCAGTGCCAACGTGATGGTGTCAGTATGCTAGAGATTTTGCCCTACTCCGTTTTAATTTTGTACAACAGTCCTGTCTCTTGAGTAGGCACGTGATAGTTCTCTTATTTTCCAAACCAATAAATTACCGTGTTTGCCAGCTTACTTGCCTGATGCAGGAGCTGATAGGCTAACTGCCCAAAGTACTCCAGTTACTTTTAATTTTGTCCTTAATCTCACATTGAATACTTCCATTCCAAAGGGATCTACAATATATATATATATATATATATATATATATATATATATATATATATATATATATATATACATATATATTAGTAGTTGATGTTGCTGTTTAACAAAACAAGATATCACAACAGCAGCATAGCAACCTATGACATTTTCCTGGATTTGGAGGATTTTTTTTCACATCCTATTGTGGCTAAATATGGTCAGATGTTGCTTGGTGAGAACGGAACAACAGACACAGAAAGTGACCTTTTTACAGCCTTTTACTGACTTTCAAAGATTCCGTTGAGATTTATAAACCCAATCTTTGAGTGCGACATGATTAAGACTTCTTAAGAAGAATCCAGGAATCAAAAATATATATTATTGCTTGATTTTTAAGATACGTGTTCTTTTTTCACTCAGATTTTTAAGAAGCCAACAATGTTGGTGTTATATACTAAAAAAAAAAAAATCTGGAAGCTTCCTTCCTACATGTTTTTACTTGAGGTAACTGTATTCGCAAAGCAACACTTTTCTGAAGCTAATTCTGTTCCTGAGGAGATCGCTATTATGAAGCACGTGAGGAAGACAGGCAGCTGGGGCATTAAATGCTGGAGGAAATCAGTTTTGATTAGAATGGTGAGACACGGTAAAAAAAAAAGTATTCTGATGCAAAAACGGACAGGTAAAAGGACAAAAACAATCATGTTTTTAAAGCAGCCAAAATGCTGCTTCAGCAAAAAAACAAAAACCAGATCTGAACTATGTTATGGGGTTCCTTAGTTAGTTTTTCCTGCTAAGGAAGCTCTGTAAAATAAGTGACAAATGTCATTTTTCCCCATTGCAAATTTGAGCTCTATAGATATAAAAATGATACATTATGTGAAAACAAGCTTGATTCTATATGAAGCTTGATTGATGAAAAAAAAAACCTGAAACTAATTGAAAGGTAAGCTATGTTATGTGTGTGACTTGTCGCTTAGACAGCTGAAGCTGTAAATGAAGAGACATTATTGGGGTTTTTTTCCTACAAGGGTTGGGCTTTGAAAATAATCACTTCTGCCCTGGAATGTAGTCATGCTGAAACTTCAATGCAAAAAATGTGAAATTAGCTCTGGACTCTTTGCTAGGTGGAATGCTTAGCCAGTGTTGTTAGGAAGGTCATTCTATAGAGCTGATCATTCTTGACTGGTTGATATATAGAATTTTAAGGATTTAGCACTGGCAGTGTGGACGTATATGTACATGTATGTGCCAGATAAGTTTCAATATACTCCATTAGCCATAAAAAAAAAAAAAAAACCCTCGCAACAAAATTCTTTTAGAAGCACAGTTTTGACATATTATGAATTAAAATTTAAATGGTTAGGGTGGGGGTTAATAGTATTGAGGACAGGTGTAAGACCATTGTGATATTACTTGAATAGACAAGACAGAAAAACCCTGCATTTTTTTTCTTTTCAGACTGCCAGTATCCTGTAATTATATTTATCTATCAATAAGAGACAGTGTTATCTTATGTGAAGTGCTCTCTTTTGGAAAAGTGTGTAGTGCATAGCTGCAGTTGTGATAATTCTAAAAAATATTCAGTACCTTTCATATTAATTATAAATCTACAATTATTGATTACCAACATCATTGGCATACCTTATGTTTTAAACATAATCTAGCTAAACTTATTTTTAACCCAATGTTGACCAAGTGGAGACCTGACCTGAATTATTATGATACTGAGAACATTAAAATCTTTAATAGTCATTGAAACTTTAATAAGATTGGTGGGCTAATTAAAATGTCTCGTATTGGAACAGCTCCACACAGTTGACTCATCCCTGAAAATACATATATATCTTTGGAAACAAACACATATAAGGAACTTTAAGAAAAGAGGAATCCAGAATTTTTCCCATTTCAATTCCATTAAACTCAACCATTAAGGAGATTTAGGTATAACTAATATATTTTTGATTGGGACAAGGCAGAATTTTTTAAAGAGGGGGAGGTCATTTCACTATATGAATTGTAAATTCAAAAAATGTGTTTTAACAGATATGGAAGTTTTCTATATCCCATGTAGGATATAGGATTTAACTTTTGTGCTGGAATCATTCTATATGGATAATTAGGGCAATTATGGTTTGGGCTACCATCTAATCTCCTGATCCCCAGTTGTGTATGTGTGCACTTTACTCCATAAATCGAATTTTTACCTGACGTATACCGGATAATACCAAAACACAATCTCATCTCTATTTTCATTGGCAATGGCATGCTTGGATCTTGGAGCATAAGAGTCCTTAGATCTTCTGAAACTGGAAATACTAGGGATAGAATTTTCATGCAAAGACCTTTGCTTTACCACTAAACTCTAATTCTGCCTGGTTTCTTTTGCAGATAGGTAAGCTATAACTATGAGTTGTAGCTAGTTTTCCAATCACTAATATTTTGATTGTTGCCCAAGTCATTAAAAGCAGCATTATCTGGAACTGAAAGTTCTAAGATTAAGACATGAAATCGTTAATAATTCTAGTTGCCTGTCAACTCATTTTGGTCAAGATTTATAATACACAAATGTTTTCATATCCTGAGATTTGATGTATTTATTTATTTATTAAATTTATTGGCCATCTTATCACAGGGTAACTCTGGTTGGCATACAGTATTAAATTGATAAAAGTATATAAATAAAATGCTACAATAACACAGAAATGCAAAATACAATATGTAGCCTTAGCTAAAAGATGGTGTGGGAGAGAGTAGGATGAAGGGGGGGGGATCTATTATATGTGACACATAAAGTGTTGTTTCCTGAAGGAATTTTATCACTGTAACAAAAAAGCTGTTATGTGTTTTGTTTTACAGGCAGTGCAATACACTTGTCTAATCAAGTGAACAAGAGTCCTTAGCCCAGCTTCAAATTTTGGGAAAGCATTTTATGGACATTTGGGCATAACTACTTTTTACCCCTAGGTTATGCTATTAGAAATTGAAGAAAGGGATTCAAAAAGATTGGTTAACTGTTAGACATTATGCTGTTGTGATAACTACGTGGACTCTTTCAGAAAATATTGCAGTAAATGTAACACTTAGTTATACTAATATAATAGTCTGAATTTCACAATGTTCCCAAACTACACAATTGGCAGCCCCAAGAATACCCATTGCCTGAGGCCTACTCCTCTGCTCTCCACCATCCATGTGCTTTCCCTGGCAATGTTAACACCACCCCTCCTCCTCCAGCTGGACCAATGGTGGGTTGCTCCCGGTTCTGTCCAGTTCTTGCGAACCGGTAGTAAAAGTGGTGGGAGGCTCCACCCACCCTCCTGGACATCATAATGGACGATCTGCGCATGCGCAGAAGCGTGCACGCTTCCATTGCGAACCAGTAGTAAAGGTAAGTAGAACCCACCCCTGAGCTGGACACTCAATAGATGTTGCTCAGAGGGCATTCCCAAAATGGAATGCTTATTCTGAAGGACCATGCCTTTAGGTCCAATGATACCCAACCTGTGTCTCGTGATTTTCCTGGGCATCTCTCTGACGGTCCTTTTCCATTTTATATGGATGGCCAAGAGGAAGGGTATATGCCTTTTCTTGTGGGTATTTCAGGCCTTCCACATAGCTTTTTTACAGTATCAGAAAGGGACTTTTAGTAAGAAAGCTCATTTCATATGTTAATTTCCAGAAGGGTGATTCAAATCATGGTAATTTAATAACCTGAACAGAATCTCATCAGTATAAAATGATGACAGCTTCTGAGGAATGTAAAAAAGAATATTAACCGCACATCCCAAATATTTATATAGAATAAAAATACATTCTGCGTACTAGATATTTGAAACTGCAATTCCCATGACATCTTCTTATTTGCCCTGGTACTGATGGACGTCAAAGCTGAACCATCTGGAGGGGCATCAATCTGTCTAGCTTACTTTGCTGGAATTCTCCATGTGTCCCTCCTAAGTATATGGTAGAAAATTGAAATAAAGTAAGATTACTACATGATTAATTCATATTGAATAAATGCGATATAGCATAGCCTTCATAAATTGCTCCTAATTACAATTTTCAAAAATGTAGAGGAATCAATTTTTCTCTATTCAGAAATAGATTGTTGGCCCCAAAAGCAAAGGAAAACGTTGTTCAGTAAACCAGTTGTTCCACAGCCATGTTTTTTTATATAGTAAAATGAAAGCTTAAAAGTTTCAAGCCAAGTGGCATAGCAAACTATGGCTATATCCACACTACAGAATATCTGCTTATGTTATTTTTATTGTCATGCTTTCCCCAAAAGTATTCCGACATACTGTGCAGAAAATGCTAAGGATTTAATTAGCAATCTCTATTGCTTTCCTAGTCATCAACCTAGTTAGCTTTATATCAAAAAGAGAATGGTGGTACAGTCTAACTTTAACAAAGATGATTCATTATATAATTCAGTGAATGTTAAAAATGTACAGTCTTCATGCATATATCTAGCCACCTGAACTGTTTTAATTGAAATCTTTACTAAATTTCCATGAGCTCATTTTCGATTAGTCACGTTACAATGTGTTCCGTTTACAGATTTTTCTAATTAAACCTGCTACTTAATTTTTCCTTGTCTCTCGATACATGTTCCATTTTATACTATTCTCCCTTGCCTTGCATACACCTGTATTAATACTGTTCCTCACAGCTGTTATTTATCATTCAGTTTCTATCCAAACGATATAGAATTTGTGAGAATGGGAGAAAGTGTAGGAAGTAGAGTTTCCCAGGGCTGGCATGTTGAAAGAGTCAATACAACTTCCATCTTATTGTAAGCATGAGAAGCATAAAGCAGGATTTCTGTAATAGGAAGGGTGGGAGAAAATGCGTTGGAAGGAAGCTTAAGAGGGGAAAAAGGGCTGCAACTGCACTTGTCAGAGAGCAATAAATGGGAGTAGTTACAGTGTCTACGCTGTGATTAAGTTTCCATGTTAACTGTGTTGTAATGAGTGTCTTGGGAAGCAGTCAACACTGCATTCATTTGAATTTCTGGAGCTAGACAAAGGCCTGAAGAAGCATCATGATGTTCCATTATTGTCAGTTGTTTACAGTGATCTCTAGTAGGGAAGGACAGGTCAAATCTGCTGTGTCCCAATTATTTCCCAGTGGTTTAACACAGGTTTCCCCAACCAGACAATGTACAGAGAGTGGCATTAGAATCTACAGCGTCTCAAACTAATCCAACTGGAAGTTGGTGTGGATGGGGGAGAGTAATACTTTTAACAGCTGTTCATTTATTCTTATATATGATTTAATTAAAAAGCAAATCAGGTTTATAACATCTCAATAGAAAGAGTGTATCTTGACAGTGCAATGCTACTCTTTGTCAATTGAACTATAGCCTTGTCTTTATTTTGCCTTCTTGCTTATTAACTTTTCCCCTTGTTCTTTCACTACATCAATCCATATTATCCATGGCCTTGAAGATATTTTTATTAGGGACTATTATGCTAAGTGAAATTGCTACAGATATTGATACAAAACCTTACGTTGACAAGGCAACGGCGTGGTTTTGGTGTCCATTCAGAAGCTGAACAGTTGCAATGAAACATTAGCAATGTATGTCTACTGTGTTAGGACAACAACAATAACCTTAACATACTGTCCTGCTATTTCCAGGGATGAGTGGAAAGGATTTTGTGCATTCTTTCAATTCTTTTTATACTTGATGCGTATAGTCTTAAATGTGCATTGTAGTTGTACAGAAGCAACTTAGCTGCAGAAATTGCTGCTGCAGACTTGCACATGAAGTTAAAGTGAGCAAAACGAGTCTCAGAGAGAACTGTATTCACTTATGAGGGCTATTATATCTGGGGCTAGGCAGGAAACCAAGATAACAGTGGGAAAGACAAGGGAGCAGATATGCATTGATCCGTAAGTTTACATATCCACATAGTTCAGGAGGACTTGCTGCTCTGAGGTCTATCCCCACGTATGTTTGCATTATCCTCAAGTTTAGAAGACTCATGCCCACAGACTGCAACCTCAATCATGCTGCTTGGTTATTTTAGTTCAATGTATTAATAAGTTCAATGTAATAAGTTTATCCAGATGCAATTATTGGAGAAAACTATATTTCTTCACTTAAAAAGATAGTACTAGATAGGTTCGTTTATATTTCATCTTCAATTGCAGAGGAACTCAAAGCTTATCGGCAATAAGCCAGTAGTGTATAAGTCCAGATATGGGCTGAAAATTAGCAAAATCCTCTCATGAGCTGTTCTAGACATATTAATGGATTTGCTGGAAGAGGAGTTCTGGTTCACTTTTCCCACTGTCCAGAATATGAGGAAATAAACCCTAAGGTGTGACTTACATGCCCTGGGTTGGATCTAAACAGAAAATACTTTATTCCATCAGTTGTTCTAAATTTATATTCAGTGCTTTTATTTACTCATATGTAATATAGTTATAATACCTACCTCACAAGAATTGTGTGAGACTTCATTCATATTTATGAAGACTGGCAAGCTTTTTGCATGAATGGTGCTATGTAAACGCTTGTATGTGTGACCGTTTTGAAGATGTTGGCTTGTTTGCTCATGTTCTGATTGCCCCTTTTTTTCTCTTATAGACGTCAGGCATTCTGAGGTGCTGAATCATATTAATGAAAGCTTTGTGAAAATACCTTTTTGTATATTTACTTGAATTGTCTTCCTTTCTCTTGATTCTTTCTGTGTTTGTTCACTTATGCTTGATTAGTCTGCTTGTAGCTCTCGACTTTTGTGCATCCAAGTGATAGAATCGAAGGGAATATAATTTTAAGAGGATGTTCTTAATGCACTTAATTGATGTAGTCCTAATGTTTCCCGGATGCCTACATTAGTTTTAAGAGTTGAATGATTTATCTCCTTGGAATTGCTGGTGTTATCCATAATTGAATTTTAGCAATGGCTAACTAATAAATATGTGATCTTTCAAATAAATAGATTTCTAAAATTGCATGTTTTAATTGCATTGAAAATCAGTGCTTAAATTATAGAGGGAGAGGACAAGGGTCTGCATGAAATCTAAAACCCCAGCTTTTGACTTCACCAATTTTATGGAATCAGGGGTTTTCTTTGCAGCTCTTCCCAAAACAGCAGATAAAATACAGTCCTCACTTCCCCCACTGTAATTTGAGCACTGCTGGTGGCTCCAGGGAGAGGGTGAAAAAAAAACCTTAAAACACCCAGCTATCACATTTGCTAACAAGTTAACGAGGCTGATCTGCATCAACTAAAAGCACATATACAATAGCTGTCACTTATGCAGCTCTGTAGCTTGGTGAAACGAGTGGCCATTTTTCCAGCAGTGAAGCAAATTGCAATTTGAATGGCTTTGATTGTCCTATTTCCCTTTCCAAATAAACTTCTTGTCTTAGTTACAGCCAAGGACTGGGAGAAAAAACAATTTTGCTATAGTTATGATGGTAGTAGTGGTGGTTAGTATAATGTTATTTGTTCCAGGAAGAATTAACCTCAATCTGGTATTACCCAGGCACTATAGAAGAAGGTTTGCCAGCTTTTGTATCCATCGGCTTCTGTGCCTTTATTAGTTTCACCTAGGCCTTGTAGTTCAATTGGTACCCTTTGTCCTGGTGTAAATCTGTGGTAATGAAAGAGAGCTGCAAAAATTGAATTCTTCCCTGCTGTTAATAACTGAAACCACACTGAGATTTGCCAGGAAAACATGGAGGATAAATAGGCAATTTCTCTGTGGTTGTGGAAAATCAGCATTTGTGGGATTTTTACTTTTATTTTTTATTTTGTGATGCGCAGCCATCAGAATGAAGCATTTGTTTCACTGCACTCCTGTTTTCTTTACATCTGTACATTTGTCACTGAAATGATTAAAGTTTCACACTAAGCCTTATGTCAGGGAAAAAACATCTTTCAGAAGTGCACAAAAGCTAGAAGTATCTCAGTTATTGAGCAGCTTGCAGCAAAAGAAATGGTTTATCAGGAAGATGCCCTTTCTGTGCCATTTAAGGGCTATGCATTCAAATGCTTTTAAGATTTGTGGCTTTAAATAAGAAACGGGCATTCTGTTACAAATATACAAAGGATTGGTTTAAAATGTCAGACCCATTTCAGTGATTGCGCTGAACCATGATTCGAGCGTATGTAACATCTTAAGTCCTAGCTCTTTTCCCAAATAAGATTCAGCAGATAGCTATGTACTTAACGGTGTTATGTCTGCTCAGGATTTCCAAATACAGGTCAACATTAACTATGCACAAAACAAAAAAAAGTAAAAAAGAATGTTGAGAAGGATATTGGAGCGAGCGGATTTGACAAGTGAAAGTTATTAAAATACCAAATGCTGAGTGTGTAAAATACAATGACAGGGCTTATGTAATTGAATAATTTATTGCCATATTGTGAGTTATATTGATGAGAACAGTGAAGAAGTTGACGATCCAGAAAGCTACTAGAGGCTGGCAAAGTGAAAAGGACTATTTGCCTTGAGTTTAATCTTGGCATGTGCAAGCAGTGTGCCACCCTCTTGACAATCGAAAATTTCAGACTTGTGTGATAAACTGTAGCCTGGCAGCCACAAAAAAATCATAGTCTGCATATTTTGATGTCAGTAGATTACTGTATTGTAGCTGTGTGGTATATGCTGAACCATTAATGGTGTATACCTTTATGTTAGAGTTTGCTAATGTAATACATTTCAATAAAAAGCTGTTTAAAGACAGTCTTGTTCAATGGAAGCTGTGTTTGGGAGAACTGCATTGCTTGCTAAATCCCAATGCATAACCTGTAGGATTATTTTTGGATACAGGGCCCAGCATGTCTGTGAGTTGCAAGCTGGTTGGTCATATGTTTATGTCTTTTCCCTCTTTCACTTCTCCCCACCTTATCCCACTTGGAAATTCAAAATGACAGACACACTCCAGGATTAAGGCATCAAAAAAGGAGGAGACTAGTTTAAGAAATAAGGATGGTAATTTTATGTCTCCAAGGAACCAATTCTAGAAAAATCAGAGAGCGGTGCTCTAACACTGCATTCTGTTCATATTAATTTTATGTTGCACTGTACAGTATTCTGCCTTTCATTATCTTCCGGGGAAACCATATTAAATTTCTTGAGGGAAAAGAGTTAGATGGGAGAAAAGGGGGAAAAAAAGACTGTTGCTAGAGCCCAAGCTTAAGATTTATGGCTTCTATCTACACAGAACACTGAGCATAAAAATGCCAAATGGATATAAGTGATCTGTGGCAATTAATATGTTTTAGTAAAAAATCAAGAAGGCAAACTACAAAGGAAGTTATCTTTTCCAAGATCTACAGATGGAAAATCTCCTATCCCAAGAACTGGAAGATACAAAACTCACAACAACTTAATCTTGCTATGGTTAAATAAACCCATCTAGACTCATATAACCTCTATCTGTTGGGATACAATTTTGACATCATCACTTGGTTGGGGACAAATATGTATACCTAATTATCATCAATGGATGATTTATGCTGCACCCCGTACCAATGAAAGACCTCATGTAGGAGTTTACTCTTTGTCTTCCACTAACACCTACTGGAACTGGCCCTGGATCAAAGAAGTGAGCCACCATAGCACCATGCTTCCCCCAACATCCTAAGACAGTCCAGAAGAATACCATCTGATTTCAGTGATACGTACCCTGGGGACCTGGCAACTGGATTCCTGCAGCATGCATTGGGTGGCCTTTGAAGATGATTTGAAAATTGTGACTAGTTCAGAAAGCAGTGACTCAGTGACAAGTGGCATTTCTTGAGGTGACCTATCACTCACTATCTGATAGAATTGAAGGCTGTTGAAAGATTAAGGAAGGCCAGAATGGTTGCACTCATCCTGAGCTCACCAGAGATCATCAATAAGTGCAACTAATGCTCTCACAGTTCTGTGCCTCAGTCTGAAACCAGACTAAAAGAATCCAGATTACTTTGGGAAAGGTACAGAAAGCAACTGGCAAACCGTGAGTGTCACTGAAGTATCACTGAAATCAGAGGGCTGTTCACCAGGCAGGGGTGCAACCAATTAAATATATCAGCCATGGTTGGGAAGTTATCTAGCACCATTATTGACTCCAGAGTGCCACTCTTTAAACACAAACTTTCTTTACTAGGTTTATCCAGAAGCTTGAAATGGTTAGGGCTGCTTTATGAAGAGCAAGGAGTAAAGTCCTGAAGAATTCTCCTGTGCAATTTGCGACCATTGCACAGCCCTAGAACCTAAACAGCAGTGGCTTAATCAGGTAACCATGGTCAGGAAATCCACAGATTAGCACATTATATGATCTTATATAACTATATAATATAGTTGATAGATAGATAGATAGATAGATAGATAGATAGATAGATAGATAGATAGATAGATAGATAGATATAGATAGATAGATATAGAGATATAGATAAGATAGATATAGATAGATAAATAGATTGATAGATTGATATAGATATAGAGGGAGGAAGGGGGTAGGGAGAGAGTATAATATAAAATATTATATACAGCGCGTTATGTAACAACCTCAGACATCATAGCCCACGTTCCCCTCAACAAAAGCCAGCCTGATTTTCGTTTTAGTTCGGTTCTAGTGCTAAGCAAACGCAAGGATCCGGGTCGCTCTCAAGAAAAATAACCGTCTGATAACGGTTATTTCATATATATGTTCATATGTAAACAATAAAAATATTTTTCAAAAAAAAAAAGAAAAGAAAGAAAAATAACCGTCTGATAAATACGGCCCCCAATGCTGGCGTTTGTTTGGCCGCCATAAACTAACCTGAGCGAAGGGCGGGAGGGGGGGACCTGGGTGGTGGGTGGAGAGCGAATGGCCGGCCTCCTGGGCTGCCCTGTGCCAGCCGCACCGCTAGGGGGTGCCGCCGACAGACGCCGCCGAACTTGCTCGTCCTGACGGCAGCGTAAACGGCCCCGTGACCACCTGTGAGCGCTGGCCCGAGCGCAGGTTCTGAGAGGGGAGCCAGGCCGGGCGGTGGCGGTGGCTGGGCCAGCGCGGCCGTAGCAGCAGCAACGCCATCACCATGTGGCTCAGCCCCGAGGAGGTGCTGCTGGCTAATGCGCTCTGGATCACCGAGCGGGCCAACCCTTTCTTCCTCCAGCAGCGGCGGCGGGGCCACGGCAAGGGGGGCGGCCTGACGGGTGAGTGGAGTCGGGCTGCAGGGAGGGAGGGAGTGGCCGCCGCTTGCCCGTATGGCCGTGGCCCCGAAAGGTCCGCCCTGAGAGAAGGAGGCGACGTGCGGAAGGGCCGTGGCCTAGTTTCAGGGAAAACGCCTTGAGCAGGGGGCCTTGGCACCCTCTGAGTAGGTGGTCTCGCCCCCCCCCCATCTGCACATAAATGGTTTAAGCCTAACTCGGAGCAGCAGCCTCCCTAACGCTTTGATTGGCAAGATCTCTCCCACCCTCCAGTCGGTTTTCTGGAGATGCTTCTGGCTGGAGAAAAAAAGTGTTAACCCTCAAACCACCCATCTCCTTCCACTTATGACTGTAATCTTGTTGCTGGTATCCTTACGATTTATTGATTGACTGTTTCCTAATATGATTTGATTGCTTATTCGTACCCTATGACTATCATTAAGTGTTGTACCTTATGATTCTTGATGAAGTATCTTTTATGTACTCCAAGAGCATACGCACCAAGACAAATTCCTTGTGTGTCCAATCACACTTGGCCAATAAAGAATTCTAGTCCTAGTCCATAGTCCATAGTCCAGTCCAGTCTCCTTTGACAGGCTTGAAGGATTGTGCCATCAAGTCTTTATAGTGATTGGCATCCTCTTCTTTTCAGAATGTCCGTCAGGCCTTTCTTTCAAAGGCTGATATTCTATTCTGTTAGGTTCCTTAGGTTATGCTGTACCAGGCATCCATCCGAAAATATATAGGGGAGATGTTCTGGTGGGCTTATCTTTCAGGCTCCAGCAGTTCATGTAAAAAAGGATGTTGTATGTCACTTAGAAATTGGAATATCTGGGGTTGCTGAAGATCTTATTTTCAGAGATAATAAGGTCATATTCAATCTAAAAGTTATGGTTTTGAATTGCAGAAGTGTTATTTAGATTTGTTATAGATACCCATTTCAAAAGATTCTATTTTCATTAGCTCAAAGGGCTTCCATATTGATGATTCCTACCACTGCTAATCAACAATACTTATCCAGTGTGTGTGTGTGTTGTTGTTTTTTTACTTCAGTCTTTAACTTTTCAAATGCATTTTGTTTGAGAGATGCGTGGTTGTGGGCGAAAAAGAAGAAGCAGTAAAAAAAACAGGAAATTTCTGAATAGCACACACTGTCTATAGCTAAAATGAATTCCTTGGCACTAGAAATTCACAAATATGATATAGATAATCAGGGATGGACGGACGGACAGACAAAACAAACAAACTACATAACAAACATATAAACCAAAAACTCAAAAAGCCAACTCCGATCACCAGGTCTTTTCCTGCCATCAGTTTTCTATGTTTCTGTAACAATATATAAAACTAGAAAATCACAGATACAATATAGATAACTTTAAACAAGATTTTTTTTTTTCCTTCAGAAATTTAGTCCAAACATGGGAATTCTGTGGGTGACTTTGCTGATCACTCTTTCTTAACTCAAACTAACTCTCAGGGTTGTTGTGGAGAGAAATAGCATGAGGAAAACTATACATGCCAGCTTAAACTTGTGTAGAAGATGTGGGATGTTAATAAAATAAATATGTCTACATTTTAAGTTTAGATTTCATATTTTGTAAATATGTTGCAAAAAATATTTGCAGCAATGAACTAATAAGTCTAATAGAGAGAGCTTGTAATTTTGTATTTTGTAATTTTAATTTTGATTTTTATAATGACAGCCGTTACTTGACTCATCTACAGTTCTTAAGTGCTAATAAGGGTTAAAACTGTATAAGAATTAAAACAAAATTCCAGTAGCCTATGGATCAGGTGGGGGCAAATAATTTCACAATATTTAACTGTATTAGTAATGTAGGTGCCTAGAGGCCCTACTTCACGGTAAATTCCTTGAAGGCAAACAAGGTCAGAACAGTGCAGCCCTGGGGGTGGGGGGAGGATATTGTTCAGAGACCAGGAGTAGTCTTGCAAGTTTTATTGTCTTGAATAAATTTCCAAGGTAGTTTAAAAAAAGAACAAACACATAAAAGTAGAATTGGTATGTCACTTATCTGATACTAAAATGTCAGCCAGTTTGATACAGTGGTTAAAACACCAGGCTAGAAATCCAGGAGTTCTAGTCCTGGCTTTGGCACAAAGCCAGATGGATAATCTTGGGTGACTCTTTCAGCCCTAGGAAGGAGGCAGTGGCAAACCACTTTTGGGAAATTTTGCCAGAAAACTGCAGTGATTTGACCAGGTAGTTGAGCCCACACTGATTCAAAGGCACACATACAAACACCCAAACCCATGCAAACCATGGCACAGTGGTTAAAATGCAGTACTGCAGGCTACTTCTGCTGCCTGCTGGCTGCCTGCAGTTTGGCAGATCAAATCTCACCAGGCTCATTCATTGACTCAGCCTTCCATCCTTCTGAGGTGAGTAAAATGAGGACCCAGATTGTTGGGGGCAATATGCTGACTCTGTAAACCACTTAGAGAGGGCTGTAAAAGCACTCTGCAGCGGTATATAAGTCTTTTAAGTGCTGTTGCTATTGCTATTAAATTTCTTTCAAAATGACTAACATGCTACCATGACAGCCATTTAGAGGTGTATATTGGAATATTGCCATTTGTTAAATCATCCTAGGGCGACTAAAATTTAGACAAATCTTTGACTAATCTGGTTTAATATACCATTGGAAAGTGTCATGGAAATATTCTGTCCCTAAGATGTACTGTTATGCAATGTATACAAAAAGTATCTCTAAAAACTTGTATCAAGATATACTGAATCATACTCATACCGATAATAGTGCTGTAGTAAAACAGTTCTTCTATGTGTACTTAATTGAATTCATTTGGGTAGAGAAAACAATCCACTGAATATTTAAGTTTTCTGTTATGAAGCAATAAGTATTGTGGTTACAAGTCTCTTCACATAAGCTCTTTTTCAAAAAATACCATATTTTTTGCTCTATAAGACGCACCTGACCATAAGACGCGCCTAGGTTTACTGGAGGAAAACAAAGGGGGAAAAAAAATCAGGTGGAGCCTGAGAGGACCACAGAGACAGAAGAGGCAGGCAATGACAAAGACAGAAGAGGTGGAGTTCAGCACTGTAAAAAGACCCCAGCTGCTATTCACCAAAGGACTGGCATGGTCCACCATTTTTTGGGGGGGGAGTGTGTCTTATGGAGCAAAAAATACAGTAACACTGGAAATAGAAGCCAAGGCAGCAAATACTGGTTTTGTAATGTAATCATGTTGATGCCATTAGTTATCCAAAAAAAACTTACGTGATGATAATGTATGTTAATTTTATTGTGCCATAAGAGGTTATTTTCAGGATATCTTACAGTTTTTAGTGATTAATTTATTAAATCTCAATTTCATTTGAAAAACTCCAGATGAATACAGCACAGTAATTGAATAGATTACATGTACGACTTGTTTACAGATGTTTTATTTGTTTCACAACTGCTTTGTTTTACCATTTTGTAAATAGTTTACTACTTTATTTGCTTCATTAGTAAATGAACCTACCATTGAATAAATGTTTTCAGCAGTTACTGGAAATTCCCTTTTCTTTATTCTAATCTCAGAGACATGAACTGTCCTTCCTAATGCTTGTGGTGAGTTTGGAATTTGCAGCAGATATTTTTTCTTTGCACCCTAGGAGAGAAACATGTGCTGCTACCTAGGATTCAACTCTTAACCTTTTGAGTCGGAGGCAAGCGTCTTCACCACTAGGTCATCTAAATAGGGACCTTCTGGAAGATGCTCAGCTGTGGATTTAATGTATTTGAAAATGAAAAAAACATCCATTTTATTTTGGGATGACTGAAAATCCTCTCTGAATGGGTCATACATTATACTAAACTTCGGTTGATGAGTTGAATTAAGCATACATTTAATTGGTCATCAGCAATTGAGTGTAGAAATTGCATGTGGCAAATACAAAAGAGTTTGTTTGAATTCAAATTGGAGATGGAGCTTTATTAACATACATTTAACATATCATTTGGTATTATCTATGCAATAAATGTCTTCTAATCTCCAAATAATCCTTGGTTATTCTTGTTTATTAGTGACTTGTATATCTCTTGTCACTGTAGATTAGTGGAAATCATTGTCTATAATTGTATGTGAGAAAGACCTTGGGAGAGGGGCAAATAATTCCTTATTTAAAAAAGGTCAGATAAGAGACAGCAGAGCCCATAATGGATGGAGCAAGAAGCTCAGAAGGAGCCTCCCTAAGTTGTCAAGTTGTAAAGATGATGGCAGGAGCATTTTACTTTAAGATATGCAAGATTCTGTTAAAGTAGTTTTACAATTAGTTTATCTTGTGTTTCCTATCTGGTAAGACTGACATTATTTTATGGCAATCATTGAACTGAATTATAAATCACAACTCCAGTCAACATATGGTATAGCGAGGAAGCTGTACTGCTGCATTTGAACGTTGTTCCCCATTTGGTTTATAAGCTTTAGAAAGGTTCTGGTTGAATATTTTCTAAAAATCAAATTGCTGTAGTAAATAGAGTTCAGTTACAGAGGAGTTCTTATAAGCTGCGTTTGGCTCATGATCCAGAAGCTCCCCATCCCTGCTTTGGGAGTTTTTTCCATCAGGTTTTAGTAACGTACAAATATTACCTGCTAGAAAATTGTCTTCATAGCAGAGCAAAATTTATTGTCAGCTATGTGAACATTTTCTCAGAATTTTGAATAATTATTCTTTAAAACTCAGTGTACCCTCAATTTTTTTTTTCTAATAGCATAGAGTCAAAATATTGGAAAGGCCATTTAAGCTATTGAGCCTAATATCTTGCTCAATGCAGGATTCCAAAGTTAAAAAGACCTTGGCAGATGATTGTCTAGACCAGTGTTTTTCAAGCTTTAAAATGGTCAGAACCTGCTGAAACCCACCTCTGCTGCACTCCCAATTCTGAAAGTTTAAGTCCATGCATCTTACAGTTGCCAAGTTTGAACACTGGTCTAGTTTCAGCTTGAACATATCAAAGGAAGTGGATTGCACCATCTCTCATGGTCATGCTAGACGAAAGCAAATAATTTCCTTTATTTATTTAGCATATGATGAGAACATGATAGAAGAGAAGTAAACATATACACATAACCCACATAATTTTTTAAAAAACTTCTATAGGGGTACAGCAGTGGGCTCATAACTGGATGTTCAATTCAGCTATGTAGGCGATTTCCTCTGGCTTTGCTTCATGCAGATCTTCTAGGGAACCAAAGCACTCACGTCATGGGCAGTCTTGCACAATATGTTTAACAGTTTGCATATCAGAACCACAATCGCAACAAGGGGAAATCTATCCATCCCCACTGATATTATTTCATTTAAAAATGAAAGATGTAAATTGCCAACAGTAACTGTTTCAGGCTGGTTTTTTTCTCATCATTGGAACATCCAATTAGAGTTGGGTCAACATATTTTCAGATTTATAATTTACTGTCTTTTAAAATTTTATGTTCAATATAAATGATTACATTGCATTTTCTTTTAATTAGATAATGTCCATAATATTCTTTTCTGCATTTTCATTGTGTTAGGACTGCTCGTGGGAACTTTGGATGTAGTTTTGGACTCCAGTGCTAGAGTTGCTCCTTATAGGATCTTGCATCAAACACAGGATTCTCAGATATATTGGGCAGTGGCTTGTGGTAAGTTCTGATACCTAACCAGGCAAGCAAAGAGTTTTTATACACAAACTGATGAATATTTCCTGTTTTGCCCAGTTTCAGCCACTCATATATTAGGGGTGTTTGGCATGGAAACTCAGTCCTTTAATTTAGGACTCTTTAATTAAACGAGGGATTAAAAACTCCTGATCCGAATAGAAATTTAAAAGAAGATGACTTGACAAATGACTGTTTAATATAAACATTTTCATCCTTTTATATATGTGTCACTTTTATTATAGGAAAGCTTTGTTTATATCTTCTCTGGTTGTTCTTACTCTCTGTCTAGGCTCAAACCGTCAGGAAATTACAAGCCATTGGGAATGGCTAGAGAATAATTTGCTTCAGACTCTTGCAATCTTTGACAGTGAAGAAGATATCACTACCTTTGTCAAGGGTAAAATACATGTAAGAGGTGTTCTTGTCACATTCCTTAATAAATGAAAGACAAACTATAGAGAGCTATAGATTTTAAACCTCCATGTAAAACTCAGTGGGACAGATATTCATAGTATAGTACATATTGAATAGGGATTTTTCAAGGATCACCTTGCTTACTACTGTATCACTTTGCCTGAAGCTTCTAGTTAACTGCTTTAATATTTCACTGTGTAATTAAAGTGCTATAGCGTATGTCGACCTTCATTAGGAGAGAAAAATCTTTGAGAGTTTTGTTGATTTCTTCCTTCTGCCTGTATTCTTACTCTTTTCCATTTCTTTTTTTTTCCACTACCATGTTTCTCTGAAAATAAGACCCGATGTTATTTTCTTTTGGCTTTGAAAATAAGCATTTGGGTTTATTTTCAGGCAGGTCTTTTTTAAGTGCAGGAGGCAGCAAGTGTGGGCCTGACAGGAGTGGGAGAGCACCTACCGCTGGCCCCGCCCTCTCCATTCCACTGTCTGCTTGCCCATGGCTGCAACGGATCAAGCTTTCAGCATGCCCCTGCCTCCACCCACCCTGCCTGCTGGCCCAGCTGCTGCAGGGACACTTCTCAGCTTCAGCGGACACCATGCTGGCTACCAAACGACTGCCCATGCTGCTGCTGGCTTCACGGGGGCACTTCGCCCTCCTGGCAGGGCGGGTGGAGGCCGGGGCACGCCGAGACCTTTGCCCCGATTGAGGCTGCAGTCAATCAGACAGTGGGACAAAGAGGGTGGACCTGGTGGTAGCTGCCCAAACACTTTTCGCCCAGAGAGAGATGAAGCTTTGTCTGCTTGCAAAGGGGGCGCTTTGAAACAGCTAATCGCTCCATTTCAAACAGTTCCCTTTGCAAGCACACAAAGCTTTGAGTCTCTGTCATTTCTCTGTCCTGGCGAAAAGTGTTTGGTCGCCTATGGGGTACTTGGGAATGGAGCAAATCGTTCTGTTATATAAATATGTATGTATGTATGTATGTATGTATGTATGTATGTATGTATATATGTATATGTGTATATACAGTTGTGCTCATAAGTTTACATAGCCTGGCAGAATTTATGATTTCCTGGCCATTTTTCAGAGAATATGAATGATAACACAAAAACCTTCCTTTCACTCATGGTTTGTGTTTGGCTGAATCCATTTATTATCAATCAACTGTGTTTACTCTTTTTCAATTATAATGACAACAGAAACTACCCAAATGACCCTGATCAAAAATTTACATACCCTGGTGATTGTGGCCTGATAACATGCACACAGGTTGACATAAAGATGTGTGAATGGCTATTAAAGGTAACCATCCTCATCTGTGATTTGTTTGCATGTAATTAGTGTGCGTATATAAAAGGTCAATGAGTTTCTGGCCTTCTGACAGACCATTGCAACCTTCATCCAGTGCTGCACTGACATTTCTGGATTCTGAGTTATGGGGAAAGCAAAATAATTGTCAAAGGATCTGCGGGAAAAGGTAGTTGAACTGTATAAAACAGGAAAGGGATATAAAGATATCCAAGGAATTGAGAATGCCAATCAGCAGTGTTCAAACTCTAATCAAGAAGTGGAAAATGAGTGGTTCTGTTGAAACCAAACCACGGTCAGGTAGACCAACTAAACTTTCAGCCACAACTGCTAGGAAAATTGTTCGGGATGCAAAGAAAAACCCACAAATAACTTCAGGTGAAATACAGGATTCTCTAAAAACGTGGTGTGGCTGTTGCAAGATGTACAATAGGGAAGCACTTGAAGAAAGATGGGCTGCATGGTCAAGTCGCCAGAACAAAGCTATTACTATGCAAATGCCACAAAGTATCCCGCTTGCAATACACCAAATAGCACAGAGACAAGCCTCAAATCTTCTGGCACAAAGTCATTTGGAGTGATGAGACCAAAATTGAACTTTTTGGCCACAATCATAAAAGCTACATTTGGAGAGGAATCAACAAGGCCTATGATGAAAAGTACACCATTCCTACTGTAAAACACGGAGGTGGATCGCTGATGTTTTGGGGATGTGTGAGCTACAAAGGCACAGGAAATTTGGTCAGAAATGAATGCAATATGTTATCAAAAGATACTGGAGGACAATTTGCATTCATCAGCCTGGAAGCTGCACATGGGACGTACTTGGACATTCCAACATGGCAATGATCCTAAACACAAAGCCAAGTTGAACTGTCATTGGCTACAGCAGAATAAAGTGAAGATTCTGGAGTGGCCATCTCAGTCTCCTGACCTCAATATCATTTAGCCACTCTGGGGAGATCTCAAACGTGCAGTTCATGCAAGACAGCCCAAGAATTTACAGGACCTGGAGGCTTTTTGCCAGGAAGAATGGGCAGCTTTACCATCTGAGAAGATAAAGAGCCTCATCCACACATACTACAAAAGACTTCAAGCTGTCATTGATGTTAAAGGGGGCAATACACCGTATTAAGAACTGGGGTATATAAACTTGTGATCAGGGTCATATGGGTAGTTTCTGTTGTATTATGATTGAAAATGAGTAAACACAGTTGATTGATAATAAATGGCTTCAGCCAAACACTAACCATGAGTAACAGAAAAATTTTCATGTTATCAATATTTTCTGAAAAATGGCCAAGAAATCATAAATTCTGCCAGGGTATGTAAACTTATGAGCACAACTGTATATGTCTGGATGGGTGGGTGGGTGGGTGGGTGGGTGGGTGGGTGGGTGGATGGATAGATAGATAGATAGATAGATAGATAGATAGATAGATAGATAGATAGATAGATAGATAGATAGATAGATAGATAGATAGATAGATAGATAGATAGATAGATAGATAGATAGATAGATAGATAGATAGATAGATAGATGGATAGATAGATAGATAGATAGATTCTTTTGAGAGCAGGCAACAGAATTTCATTTTTTAATGTGTGCCACTGTGTTCACAGAAAAAAGTAAATGTTATAACAGTAAATGTTATTTTCTTTTGTGCTCCCTTACTTCCTGCACTGCTTTCTTTATAGTTAGGGAAGCATTTCAGATGCTTCTGTACAATCTATGGGACATATAACAGAAATATATGTAATTCATATATGATTCAGGCAGGTGGATAAACAGTCTGAAGCCACAATGATGTTATTAACAATCATCAATATGCTAACATAGTTTTTGGAGCATTGAATATGGAGTTTTGACCATTGGGAAATTGTGCATGCACACATAGAAGTGCAATTTCCAGAGGAATATTTGTGTTTAACGGTTAATTAGTGCAACAAATGAAAAAGCATCCATTTTTACTTGTCACTTTTTCCTTCAGGGAATTATTGCTGAAGAGAATAAGAATCGACAGCCACAGGGGGAAGAAGATCCTGGCAAATTTAAGGAAGCAGAACTGAAGATGCGGAAGCAGTTTGGAATGCCTGAAGTAGAGAAACTTGTCAATTACTACTCTTGCAGTTATTGGAAAGGGCGCGTCCCAAGACAGGGCTGGCTGTATCTCACTGTTAATCACCTTTGCTTCTATTCCTTCCTTTTGGGCAAAGAAGGTAACCTGTCAATGAGGTGTCTCTTATTGTTTAATGTTTCAAACATTTATTAAATCTGATAGCATTGCCTCTTTCAACCTGCTTTTTGATTAGGGGACTGCAACTAACACACTGCTCTAACAGTAAATTGCACAATTCCCATATCTCTCCAATAGAGTGGAATGGATCTGAAATATGCATCTTTTTGATCTTATTGCTTTATTAGAGTTCAGCAATGGGCAGTTGGCTATTTCACATTAATATTGCTAAAATATCTAAATTATTTTAAAATATTTCCCATGTAATTCTCTGTGGGAGTAATTGATGAATTGGGTTTATTTGTTTCCGCAGTGACCCTTATAGTGCAGTGGGTAGATATAACACAGCTAGAGAAGAATGCTACCCTTCTGTTTCCTGAGTGCATCAAAGTGAGTACCAGAGACAGTGAACTCTACTTTTCTATGTTCCTCAACATCAATGAAACCTTCAAATTAATGGAACAGTTGGCTAACATTGCCATGCGTCAACTGTTTGATAATAAAAGTTTCACGGAGGACATGCTGCTTCCCAAACCCAGCAAGCCACTCAAGAATATCTCAGCACTCAAGAGGTAAGCATGTATGTTTGTTTGTCTTCAAAGATTTTAGGACACCTTTAGACAAGGTGTAGGCCACTCTCTGATTGGCTTCAGTCCAAATAGAAACAGCCTCAAATGTTTCCATAACTAAGAACAAAAACAAACTGTTTTCCCAAAAGAAAGAAACCAATTATTTCCTTTGTACAGAGAGAATGCCTTTCACCATCCTGGTGAATTGTAACTCTCTTTATAACTGAATAGCTTGCCTTCTTCTATAGTGTGAAAATGTTTTTTTTTCCTGACATTTCATTTCTTATGGGGTGTACTTGGGATTAGTGTGCATATGTACACAGATGCATATATTCATACACACATAAAAGGTGTAGGCACATTTATTGAGGAAGAAAACATATCTAGCATTGATTTCAGCTGTGGTGATTGATGCTAAATTGATAAGACTGGGAAGCTAGGCATTAGTACATGTGTATGTGTTTATCATTTGTTTTCTGCCTGTTTTTCTATGGGATATCTTCTGTTTTGTGCTTTTTAGTATGACTTGCAAAAATAATGCATTTTATCAATTTTCATGTTTACAAATGAAAAAAAAATTGAAAATATGCAACCAGATAATAATCCAAGGAGGTTCTTTCTAATCTGCCCAACTATTTCAGGGCCATTCTTGATCTGAATTGCAGGAACACGAGTCTGACTGAAATCTCAAGTACAAAGTAGCTCTGAACTTTCTGTATTTTCTTCCCAATGTCTCTCATAAAAATATGCTTGATTTGTATTTTTCCTAGAGCTGCCAGAAAAAATGGAGATAAGAAACTTGTAGATGATATTTGAATTTGCATTTTTCTTCTTCCCATACAGCCTATTTATATCCCCAAAATTTATTGTTTATGTAATTCAAGAATTTTTGAATAAAATCTTTGATTTTATTGTAGATATGGAATTGATTTCTAGAAAATAGGATTGCTCTTTCTGTTGTTCCAACTAAATTTTCTTATATTTCTAACTATGGAGTCATGGGTGGAAATCCCCATATGGAATCTCCATAATTAAGCCACTGGGTTTTTTTCCAGTTCTCTTTATTTAGATAATTTACATAGCTGACCATCTTAAACAAGTAACTGGCCAGCAAACAGATAATGCAACAAACTAATGTTATAAAGCTAATTTAAATTAAACAAAAATAATTACAATAACCATAATAATAATAATAGTAATCAAGTCACCACAGAAATAGGTCACAATACTAAAACGCACATTTCAGGCTCTGTTAATAATCTGGCACTAATGCCTGAGAGAAAAGCTAGGACTTTACAACTTTTAAGAGACTGACTCTCATATATACATGCCAAGATAATTACAGTTTTTTTGGATAATTTTTAATTTGTTTTTCTACTTGAGATTTTCTGGGGGCAGAGAAAGATTAATCTTTCATTTATTTAGGCAGTATTACATACAGCTTCTTGTTGCCAACTTGCACAACTAGTTTTCTCTGAGTTGAATCCTGGAAAAAGTAGCTGTGTCTAATCATGCTGCAGCTAATGCATTTACCCCAAAGAAAGACAATTCAACCTAAAAGGAAAAATTGACAGAACAGGCTATATGCTCTTGAATTTATAAAGACAAATTCTGTGGAAAACAAAAATGGCTGTCCTTCCAGATGACTACTCTCCCAGAATGTAGTGACTTCTGTTATTAGGCCCACTTATACCCTATATATTTGAACTATTCTTATTTCTTTTTTTATCGCATCTAAATATTTATGTTGCCCTAAGCAGTGCCCTTTTTCTTTCTCTGACCAAATATCCTATAATATTAGCTAGATCTTTTCATTGACATATTATCTTCACAGTGCTATTGTTCTTTCTTTAAAGGATATTTTTTATTATAGTTCCATACTTATACTGAAAAGCATGTACAGGTAGTCCTACATTTACGATTACAATAATGCCTGAAAATCTTGGTCATTGAGTAAAGTGGTTGTTAAATGAGATGCCACACGACCATTTCTCTCAATTATTGCAATTCTGGCTCTCCCAGTTCCGGTCATTAAGCAACTACATGGGTCATTAAATAGAACACCATGGAGAAGGCTCCCAGGCATGGTGGGGCAGGGAGTGAAGATTGCAAATAGTGATCACATGGTCGCAGGGCATTTGGCATCTAGTCATAAATGCAAACTGGTTACCAAGCATCTGAAATGTCCTGTGACTCGGGGAGTCTGGCATGTCATTTTACAATGGCCAAAAAGCACCTGTTCTGAGGCCATTGTAACTGCAAGTGGTCATTATACAACCAGTTGTAAGTTGAGGACTACCTGGATCTGTACTAGGGATTTTTGGCAATCATTGGTCCAATATGACAATATCTCTGTTCTTAATTAGAAACTATATTGAAAAAGGATTGTGCATGATTGAAGATAAAGTCCAACACATCTGAACAGGACATGTTAGAAAAAGACAACTCTAATGGATTTCTCAGTAATTACCCCATCGGCATGTGTACATATATATTTCATTTCCTTTAGGGATCTGGATGCCAGAGCCAAAAATGAATGGTACCGTGCTACTTTTCGATTGCCCAAGGATGAACGGCTTGATGGGCACACAGACTGCACTTTGTGGACCCCATTCAATAAAATCCACATTCTCGGTCAGATGTTTGTGTCCAATAACTATATCTGTTTTGCTAGCAAGGCAGAAGAGGCATGTCATCTCATAATACCACTTAGGGAGGTGAGAAGTTGTTTTTGATAATGAATTATTCTGAGAGCCCAGCATTTAGTTACTGGTATAATTTTGAAGGATTTCCTTGAAGATAATAGGATTTTGGTTTTGAACCTCAGTATATTAGTCCATTGGTTAAATAAGTAATTCTCTGGGGTGACAGAAACAAGATCCATACCTTGATATACCCCATTTATCCCTCTATGTAGGTTACAATTGTTGAGAAAGCTGACAGCTCCAGCATTTTGCCTAGCCCACTTTCTATCAGCACTCGAAGTAAAATGACCTTCCTCTTTGCCAACCTGAAGGACCGAGACTTCCTGGTACAGAGAATTTCTGACTTCCTACAGAGGACTCCTTCAAAGCAAACATGTAGTGACATAGGGCAAAAGAAGAGTATTGGTGACCATGCCTCTGAGGTACAGTGCCAGCAATGAGCCTTGAAATCTATAAATCTATAAATCTTCTATAAATATTTATAAAATTCTGGCAGTTTACTGTTATTTCTATTCTTGACAAGGCCTTCAAACTGATTAGATAGCATTGACTTGAGTTCCCAGAGCAAGAAGGAAAACCACTGAGATCTCTATCTAAAGTAGCTGGGGGAGGGAAGTAGTTTGAGATTAGAGCATATGGAGTCATTTCATTCTGATTGACATTCCATTCCATTGCTCCCTTGATGTTGTATTTAGAATTGCCTTAATTTTATCTGTGAATTTGTGAACAGTGGATCAGGCTTGACTGTCACTAAGGCACTGACTGGCTATTTAGAGAAAGGATTTCTAATCCTGTTTAGATCTGTTTGTCATGATCCGAAGTCAAGGACGCCTTCATATCTGGATTTCTTCTGCTGTCTCAAGTGGCTGCCTTGCAAAAATTTTTCATTCATTTACCATTTCGTTTTTCCCAGCTTGCTTTGGCCATTCTGTTCATCCTTCTGCAGCCAAGTTTTTGATCATTAGTGAGCTTCCAATGTTGTGGTACCAATCTGAAATTATTTTTTTAACATTGAAAAGCCAATAATGCTTAATAAATAAACCTTGAATAAAAAGAAACATCAGTGAAAGGTGGATGGGGTACTTATTTAACTGCTTGGGTGGCCACATAAACCAGAGCAGAGGGACTCTAGTTTAGTGCTGGTATCTCTCATTAAAAGAGTGAGGGTGCAGCTGGGATCTATCAATTTGAGACCTCAATGATACCTGACAGAATAAATAATATTTGTCAGGGAATTGTGCAGCCGGTGTACAAATGAAATCAGAGATGCTGACATGAACTTACAGTTTTATACAGATAAATACATTTTATATCAATATATACAACAAACTAGATAGTCAGGCAAACAGGAGCATCATAAGGTAAATTACAGAGCACACAGGAAAAAAAAGGGAAACTCTCCACACCCACAGTAACCAATCACAGCACAGATTGCCTCATGCAGCCATCATTCTCCAACCAATTAACCACAACTGTATGTTCTGGCTCACTGCACAACCCCACTGCTCCAGCTACTAAATTTTAATATCTTAACAATATTGGATTGCTTGGATGAACACATTAATCTGTTTGCACATAATATGATCTCATGTAGGATAACCTGCCTATGGGAGGAATATGTTACTTATACATTGCTGCTATTTAAGTTGGAGGTTGCTACTCTCAGCTCACTTTTATTTATCCAGAATCACACACTACGTGCCCTGAGCCTGTTCAATGCATTCTACAAAGCATTCAAAGGAATGACCACTTTGCTTTATCAGCAGTATTACCCATGCATATATACTTACATGTGCAGATAACTAATAGCTGTGACGAGTCTTGAGAGGAAGCAAAGTAGCCATATGTTAGTGAAGCGCCCCTTACTATCCAATATCTCAGAAGTGTTGCTATTTATTAATTATGAAAGAAAGCAAAGCAGCTATCAGCACCAGGAAAATCAGAAGATCCAGGCAGTTCAAATATGTATAAAGCTTTATTGTAAGCTTAAGCTCTTTGTAAGAACCTGAACTACTAACAGTCAAGAGAAATTAGCGAGAGTTAAGAATAGAAAGGAAATAAAAATGGGCTGGACTTAAATCTCTTGTGGGTGCAAAGGGACTCATGACTGATGATGCGTTTGTCCCCTCCCTCGGGCTCAGCCTGGTCATCTACAGCAGCAGACTTTTGCTAGCAGTAGAAAAGCTAGCTGAAATTTTAGATTAATTTCCTACTGATAGCAGTTTCTTAAATAATTATTTTCCATGTAAAAGACTGGATTGATAATTAATTGTTATTCTACGTTAGAATGACAGTGACAGGGAATTAATAAGCCTATCAATTATTTTTCCCCCACTGGTTGTTAGATGTTGATTTAAACCTTGCATTTGTCAGGTACACATGTAATTACAAACACATTGCAAATGTGAGCTTTATGTTACTATATTTTGTAGGAGTTCCAGGGTTAACCATGGCTTCCTAATGGGTACATATATCATGAATAAAGAATTGTTGCTCTGTAATATACATGATGATCTTATTCCATAATCTATGAATATCTTAGATGATTTAAATGAGGGCGAAGGCATTAATGGAAATGCATCAATAATGTATTGTAGCCATAATGGATGTCTTCCTAGAACATTATTGATTGCACTAGAAGTCCAAGTAGCTTTCAGACTGCTGTTGAACTTGCTTGTATTTCCACAGGTTTTGAGTTGTACATTTCTTTTTTAGGAAATGTCTCCTAACAGTCCTCCTGCAGACAGTCCTGCTTCTCCTCTCAACAATCAGCCTGTGAACTTTTGCACAGATGAGGTACCCACAGCATCTCAAGGACTGTTGAAATTGTTTGGGACCAATTCAGAGGAATCCTCTGGAATAAAATGGGTATACTAAGGATTTTTTTTTTTATCAATTCAGAAAATGCAGTGTGTATAGTATAATTAAAACCCTTTTAATTATAACAACTCATAAAATTAAATTCTTACGGTATTAAGTGGTATATTTTTAGATGGGAAAATATTTCAAACATATTCATCTAAATGTGAAAAACACAGACAGAGGGAGATTTCTTTTTCTTCTTTTCCTCACCAAAAAAGGTAGGTCTGTCTTATACTCCGGTGCGTCTTATACTCCGAGAAATACAGTATGTATCTTGAAAATGTCTTCCTCCTTGGGTTGTTGGCTTTGAAAAGATGGAATAATACGTTTCCCTGGCTCCCATTGTCTGGCATTTCTAAAGGGAGCTTGCTGGAGCTATTTGGAAGGAAGCTTACTGGAAAGTGCTTACCACAAATCTGTCCTCTATGGAGGGCAACCCAGCTGTTGGTTAGTCTGGTGTGGGCCCTGGCAATAAGCTTGCTTTTTATACCAGCACTGAAGGTGCCCAGTAGGGGTTTGTCATGTTGCCTAGTCGCAGCTTTGTGACATTGTTTGATGGTGATGCTACATGGCTAGATGAGTTGCCCTCCCTTAGTGAGACCTAGGAAGGGAATTGGGATGTATGAAATGGAGATAACCCTCGGCCAACTTAGAGGGGTTGGTGGGAGAGGCCAGTGTTGGTAGATCATGTGAGGAAGAAGTTATTAAGTCCCCTATGGCACTGGTGGTGATTAATTCATTCTTGGGAGAGGGGGTGGTTCCTTCTCTAAGGGAGGTGTTGCTTTGCCCCTTTCTCAAGAAACCATTGTTGGATCCCACCATACCGGACAATTTTTGTCCAATGTCCAAACCTTCCTTTTTGAGGTAAGATTATGGAGAAGGTGGTCATACAGCAGCTTCAGTGGACTGTAGATGAAATGGATTATCTGAACTTTTCAGTTAGGCTTCAATTCTGGATATAACAGAAATGGCATTGGCTGCTCTTTTGGATGATCTGTGGCAGGTGCAAGATGAGGGTAGTGCATCCATCTTGGCTATATTTGACCTCTTATTGGCTTTCAATACCATCAAGCGTGGTATCCTTCTGAATCAGCTCTGGGGATTGGGAATGGGTGGCACAGTATTGTGTTGGTTTTCTTCCTTCCTCGGGTCAATACCAGTCAGTATTGATCCAAAGTGAGAGATCCTGTACTATGTACGATACTGCCAGGTTCAGTGCTCTCTCTGCTCCTGTCATCTACATGTGACTGTTATGGGAGATCATCCATCATCAGGGACTGAAATTCATCAGTGTGCTGATATTCAATTATATCTTTCCACTCCTGATGAATTAGGCAATGCTGTAGATGTCCTGTCCCAATGCTTGAAGGCTGTCAGGTCTGAATGGGGAGCAACAGGCTTTAAATGAATCCTGGCAAGACTGAGTGGCTTTGTTTTTTAGGGCCTCCCTAAACTTTACCATCTTTGATATTAGATTGGGTGGCACTGCCCCAGATATACCCGACTTGCAAACTGAGGGTCAAGGAGAAGATAGTCATTTCTAGGAGGGTGTTTGCACAATTTTGGGTTCTGTATCAGTTACACTCATTCCTGGATCCTGATGCTCCTGCTCACAGTTACTCATGTCTTAGTCACTTCTCTTATGGACTGTTCTAATGCATTCCACATGGAGCTGCTCTAAGAGTATCTGGAAGCTTCAACCAGTGTAAAATGTGGAACAGGCCGTTCTGTACGCCCTAAAGAGGTCACATTTTATATCTCTACATTGATTGCCAGATTGCTTTCAAATCCAATTCATGTTGCCAGTTTGGACTTTTACAGCCCTACTTGATACAGTGTGGGGCCAATTTGAGGAATTGTCCCTTTGTGATCTACCTGTCATATTACGTCTGGCAGGAGAGGCCTGCTGTGGATCCCATCTGTGAAAGAATCACATGCAATGGGACCTAGAAGACAAAGATGGAATAGAGTGTTAATCTATGTTCTGACACAGTTATAGATTGAGATCAAATTCATTTTACAGTATGCCAATCTAGATAATACAGTTCAAGAACAATGCTACTATTTTGCACTCTAATTCCTTTTTAATCAATTCAGAGGAAAACTTTTTGATATCATATTTCATGTATTTCTGTTTTAGTATTTTTGTAAGTTACTATTAGAGATCAATGTTTATAAATTACTGATAGAGTGAAAATGCTGCACTGGAGGGGAAGAAGAAAAATACTTGGCGCTACAGAAGTTTCCAGCGGCTTGTGGTGTCTGCAGCAAATCACAATGATGTCAGAATGCTCTATCATGCATATGCCACCATTATGTATTTGCACCGTTATAAAATTCTGACGACCTTGTGATTATGTATTTGTGATGCAAGTATGTAAGTCACAGCATTTCATAATGATCATCACACCCAAATTATCATAGCTCTCCTCAACATCCATAACAATGGTGTGTTCCCCTCTATCCTTTCCTCTTCAGGCAAAGGAGACAATGAAAGAAGAATCTTGGAACATTCATTTTTTTGAATATGGGAGGGGCATGTGTATGTACCGGACAGCCAAGACTCGTGAGCTGGTGCAGAAAGGAATTCCAGAGAGTCTTCGTGGAGAACTGTGGCTTCTGTTTTCAGGTGACGTTCTTGCTAAATGTGCCACAATAGATTCCTGACTTAAGGAGAAAATATTTTCCCCTGCTACACAGTTGCATAATACTACTGCTATTAAAATGAAATTGCTCCCCAAACTGCAGGTGACCTGAAAAGTCAGCAATTACTGTTCCCAGAGCTAGCATTTCTTAGTTCTAAGCTAGTTGCTTCAGACAATTGTGAGGCTTTTTTTTCCCTCAAAATATTTTTCTTTAAGTTTGCTAAAATGGAATGCAAAAAAAGTACTATTCTTTAAAATATCTTTTCTAAATATATCATTCTTATTAACATCATGCATTTAGTCCTCAGTGTAAACTAGCTGTAAAAGGCTTGATAACCTGCAGGAATGTTTTCTTTGTAGAAGCCTCAGCCTGAACCACATCTTGAGTGCAGTAGGAAAGGAAAATAATGTTTGTGTGTCAATACAGGGGCCTGGAATGAGATGGCCACTCACCCTGGATATTACAGTGATTTGGTGAAACAATCTATGGGAAAGTATAGCTTTGCCACTGAAGAAATTGAAAGAGACCTGCATCGTTCAATGCCGGAGCACCCTGCCTTTCAGAATGAACTAGGAATTGCTGCACTTAGAAGGGTACTAACAGCATATGCTTTTCGGAATCCTACAATTGGATACTGCCAGGTAAGGGAGCGATATTTTTAGATTACCTAGTAGTTTGATGGCACTCCTTCTCACATCTTGGCCATAGTTTGATATGAAGCTCAGCCTCTCCCTTCTTTCATGGGTAGGAATATATTATTGCTTTCCGAGACCACTATTTGGGCATGGTTGAGCAAACTGTGGGCTGTGTGATTCCCCAGCCTCTGTTTTGTAGACTCCTTCCATCTTCATGTGCTTCTTGAGAAAAAGGGAGTCTACCCTGAAAAGGTTCTGGAGGAAAAGAAAGAGGAAGAGAAAGGATAAGTGAGATTATATAAGGGCGTATAAGAATCTCTCTATTCCTCTTTCATTTCCCCAGGGAAATTTCAGGAGGATGTTTTATTATCTCTTGTTTTATTATTATAAAATTTTACATAATATTTGGGCACAGTGGTGTTTATACAATCTTGACAAGATTATTGATGTTAAATAACTTAAACTTTTAAGATAAAAAAGCTTGCATTAGTAATGATTAATTTCTAAACTGTTATCGTTGAAATAAGATTGCTTTAGATTTTACATCTAAAACTCGGTGTGGCATTTATAAACTGCAAAATATATTAAAATATTTATTATATAACAAAGGTTTCTATCTTGTGCTTAATATTTAACACTAAGGTTTCCAGACGTACCTACTTTCTTAAAGTAGTTGTATAGAGCCAAGGATATGATTCTGAGCTATACAATGCCCTCTTCATTTATAATTTATATCTGAGGGACCTGACAAATTGGAAAGCAAATAAATACTTGCCTTTTTAAATATGCTCCCTATCCAATATTAATGGTTATGTATGTGCATGTATGTCTTCATATTTGTCAGGCCATGAACATAGTGACATCAGTACTGCTTCTGTATTGTAATGAAGAAGAAGCTTTCTGGCTCCTCGTAGCCCTGTGTGAGAGAATGCTGCCAGATTACTACAACACTAGAGTGGTTGGTAAGTCACTTTGAAAGCTGAGATTAATTGGCGCAAAAGAATCTGAAGCAGTCAGATGAGATCTTTACATTATCTCTCTGTGATTCTATTGCACGAGATAGTTTTCACTTAGCGAAAAAACTGCTGCAATTCAAACTTCGCAGTAGGATTTTGTAACTGATGTTAATCACTTCCTTGAAGATAAGTAATATATAGTAAAGCCAGTTTGCAAATCCAAGTACTGACTGTGCATATGTGCGCTCATTATAAAGTACCCCAGATTTTATTTATTTGGTTTGGACAAATCAGCATTTGTAATAGAACCTTGTTTCACACTCTTACTCTCATTATATCACAGATAACACTTCTGTCTCTGTTGCCTCTTCAGGTGCACTAGTAGACCAAGGCATCTTTGAAGAACTAACAAGAGATTGCCTTCCTCAGCTGTCTGAGAAGATGCAAGATTTAGGAGTCATTTCCAGCATATCACTATCTTGGTTCCTCACACTTTTCCTTAGTGTCATGCCTTTTGAAAGTGCAGTGGTCATTGTTGACTGTTTTTTCTGCGAAGGCATAAAGGTCATCTTGCAGGTATCCCTGGCCATCCTGGATGCCAACATGGACAAGCTGTTAAATTGCTGTGACGAAGGTGAAGCCATGACTGTCTTGGGCAGGTAGCTTTGTTTTTAGTTTCAGAATTAAGTGTGGAGGGGGGGAGCAGACTTTCCATCTTAAAATTATACCCTTTATTAGACAACACCGCTCCATTGTGCAAAGTGGCTGCCAGGCAGATATTTTAATATCATTACATATGTAAATAAGAAGCCCACATAATGCATAAACAATGTGTTGTGCCCAATATCTCCTACTGCTCAAATCAAAATAGCCACCAGGAAAAAGTCACCAACCACCAAATTCCACCAACTGGGGAATGTGCCATGTCTGCAGGAGCCAACAGTGGCTAACAGGAACTAGATTGATTTCAAGCTTCACTATGTCATCACTGCAATTACCACCAAGGTGTCACAAATCATGCACAATTCTGCTTGTGTCAGGAGAAAATGATAACAATATTTTATGGGTTAGAGCAGATAAATACAACATTAGGTAGTTTCAGCTACAGGCTGGGAAAGAGGGCCGGATCAAAAAATATGTCCTTAAAAAGGTAGCTTAATATAGCATTACATTATTATTAATATGTAATTTAATTATAATATATGAATGAATCAAATATCTTGAATTATAAATATCATCTTAATTATTTTAGTTTTAAAATCAATTCAGCTTTTCATGAAAGATGACTCAGACATATATTTTATTAAATAAATTATATAGACTTTCCTGACCATAATCTTCAGATTATGCACTAATCCAAAATTCTGTTTTTTTAATTTTTTGTAGGTACTTGGATAATGTGGTTAATCGGCAGAGTATTTTCCCACCTATTCCTCACCTCCATGCTTTATTGACAAGTGGAGATGATCCACCAGTGGAAATTGATATTTTTGAACTTATAAGAACAGCCTATGAGGTCAAAAGATAACATAAATCTTATATTTTTACTTTAATATTTGTAAATGAATTATATACTGACCTTGTAGTTTCTATTGATCAGATATATGTCTTTAATATAAGCATTTACAAATTCAAGGTATGGGGGTCAACTGTTTTATGAAGAATGCAATGGATAAATCATTTAGCTGTAATTATTCCTTTCTTAACCCATTTTTCTTTTAATTGGTTTTGGTTTTGGTTCCCTAAAACCAATCCTATGTTTTCAGATGGTTCTTACTGCTGTTACCATTGGCCAACATACCATATCTTTTCCCTCTTTACTTTCTATTAGAACTTCCAAAGCTGACTTCCAGATGAGCACTAGGGGGTAGCAAAGAGATATTGAAAGCTCTGCCTCTTTGTAACTGTCTAGTCTAGTGCCTTGGCTTATTTTTGCAGTATAAATCTATGGGCTAAATTTTCCCCGTAGCTTCCAAACATGGCTATGGAGCTATGATTGGCCATGATCACTTCTGCAAGCATTGCTTCATCATCAGTCAAATAATTGCTAAGTAAAAGTATTCTATAAAATGAGTGTAGGTCTTTTTTTTCCCAAACATATAGTATTTTCTGTGGATTTAGTTATAAACCCCAGTTTTCATTTCCACTGCAGAAATTCAGCCATTTGAAAGCGGATGACATTGAACAGATGCGTTTTAAACAAAGATTGAAGGTAATCCATTCTTTAGAAGACACTGCAAAGAGAAGTGTGGTAAGTTGTATCCATATTTTTATAAACTTGTATTAAGTTGACTGATTTTGTTTCTCCTGTTTGGAATCTTTGAGGCAGTGGTGAAATCCAAATTTTTTTACAACCAGTTCTGGGGGTGTGGCTTGGTGGGTGTGGTGTGGTTTGGTGGGCATGGTTTGGTGGGCATGGCAGGGAAAGGATACTGCAAAATCTCCATTCCCACCCCATCCAGGGGAAGGATATTGCAAAATCTCCATTCCCACCCCACTCTGGGGTTAGCTCGGTTCTCCAGAACCTGTCAGAACCTGCTGGATTTCACCCCTGTTTTGAGGCTAGGTTAAGCTAAATAATATCAAGAAGTAAATTCGATAAAATAACTACTTGCCATGTTTTTCTTTATTTTCTACAGCTAAATGTGTAGTATGGTAGTATAATGGTATTCATGGTATGTCGCTAATTTGAATATTGATTAGAAGTCTCCCTTAAGACTGGTATTAAGCTGAAGATTTCACAGCCACAACATTTGGCATAATTCTATAATTAATTGTTCTGGAAAAATAGAAAGCTTTATACGTATGGCATTTTAGTTGATTCTGATACTGGTCCAGACAATTCCCTACTTACTAATAGGTTACATTCAGAGATCCTATTCATTAAGTCCGTTTTGTTCTCAAGTCCAATAAGAATAAAAACATGCTAGTGCAGTTCTTGCCGTAAATAAGGGGCAGCATAACAGTAAAACCTGACAGCTTCTATAACTCCAACCTAAATATTCTGGAAGTCAGGAGAAGGATTAGTTTCCAGCACACCGCGAAAGAGCCAGGATCAGATCGCTGTGCTCAAATAAAGAGAAAATTTCCTTAAAGATCGGCAGTTTGGAAATTCATTTATTTTGAGATAGCATCGAAACCTGACAACATATTTATTCCTGTGTGCCACATATGTTTTCAGCATACCAAATATGCATTCCAATGTACTATAAACTCACTCTTTCCTGCCTTCTCCTGATTTATGAGTGCAGATAGATTTATTTGTATCAACAAAAGTTCGCAATTCAATAATTTGTTAGTAGGGTAATTTCTGAATCAACCAACTGGGAGTTGCTGTTTTTCTCATAAGCAACATTGTGATTTCTTTTTTAATTTTTATCCCATAACCGGCTGATCTGAAAACATTCCAGCTTTCTTTATGAAAATACCTTGGCAGATTTACCACAGACCCATACTAGCTAATTTTCTGTCATGTTTTCTCCTACTGAAAATATAGCTGGAAATAGTGACCTTTCAATTCTCTGAAATTGCTCTATCTGGGAATCTCAAGGGAAGAGTGGCTTTCACATTTTCTTGCTACTGTTTTTGTCTGTTGTTTGTGATATTCCTTCCCTCCAGATAGCATCAGATGTCAAGCAATTGTCTCTAATGCCCTTGTAGAAGTTTGACAATGAGCACATTGAGAAAAAAGCTGGGCGGAAGAAAAAATCGACCCATTTCCTGTTCCTGCTCCCAATGATAATGCACTGAGTGCAGGAAATTCAGTACATATAATACTTTTGACCATCTTTTTGTGCTTATTGACTCAGTTCAAGAGAATAGAATTGTTCTTTTTATTTGTTATTCAGTTTTTAGAATCTTCTGATCTTACAGATCGGTCCCTCACGAATACAGACGACAACATTCTGTTCAAAATCATTAGATGCTACTTCCTTTTCAAAAGTTACTTTGCCATGCTTTTAAAAATATGAATTCCTCCTTTTACTAAATCTATCCTTTCCAGATTCCCAGCTGACAGAACTAAGATGTATTTGCTTCTGTGATTTTGCAGGTCCGAGCTGTATCTGGAGACATTGGCTTTTCTATGCAAGAATTAGAAGATCTTTATGTAGTATTTAAGGTGGGAGACCTTGACAAAACATTAGCCTTTTTATTATTGCTGCGAGTAGAGATAAAGCATGCTTATGAAAACTCCTTTAAACTACAGAGATGCCAAGATCCAAGCTGGTGGTGTATTAAAAAGACTTTTATGTTCAGACACTTTGACTTTATTTTTTTTGGTTGAGAAAACGGGGGGAAATCCAACAAAATTAAAAGGGATATTATTTTGTTAGGCTGATTCAGCTTTTTGTTATGTATTTGTTTAGCATTACAAGATGTAATGTAATGAATGTAATAAAACAAAAACAAAACAAAAAGCTAAATCACTCTAACAAAATAAGATCCTTTAAAAGATTTATTTAGTTTTTCTTTGGGAAAAAGAGCAGTATTTCAACCAATCTCCAATCAAAGATGCAAGTTCTGAGTAGCTGGGAACAAAATATTTTGCCTTGGATTCTATCTGGGTTTTGTTTAGAATTACCAGTAGCAATGTCCCTTAATAGTCTTTCTTACCTAACAAACATGAATTCCTAATTTTCCAAACACAGAGGTTGAATACTATTGTGCTTTCAACCAAGGCCTTTAAAATGATCACAGTTAAACAAAGAAAAATAGTAGAGTGTTCATTACAGTGTTAGAACCAACTTTTCAGGTAACTGTACTGTTTCAAAGGCTTTAGAACTTCCAGAAAATCCTATTTATTCCCAAACTGTCCTGCATTATTGAACATTTCTTGCTTTGTTCTGTTTGCAAATTGATTGGGTTCTTTATAATTATCCTTTTCATTTTCTTGCATGTTTCAGAACTGATTAAAAGCCATATCTAATCCTTTAAATTATGTCTTCAAGGCTGATAGATTAAAAAAAAAAAAAAGCATCACTCACTCTCTCTCAGCCCAGCCTCTCTCACAGCTTTGTTTTAGGCAAATAGGAAGAGGGAGCGTCTGTATGTTACTCTGTACAAAATAAAGGCAGTTTGCAGATCTGATAAATCATTCATTTTGTTTATAGGCAAAGCACTTAATGAGCTGTTACTGGGGAAATCGTACTTCAGCTGCTCAACGAGACCAGAGCCTACCTTACTTAGAGCAGTACCGCATCAACCTTGAGCAGTTCAAAGATTTGTTTGCTTCCCTTACGCCTTGGTCTTGTGGACTGCACACACCGGTGCTTGCAGAAAGAATGTTTCGACTTCTGGATGAAAACAAAGATTCCCTTATTAATTTTAAAGAGTTTGCAACAGGCATGAGTAAGTATCTAGTCTTATATGTTAAATCATTGGTGAAAAGTAACACAACAATAGAGTGGTGCAGCTATTTGGATTTCAAGTGAAAAAGGTCTTTGAGCTGGGACTGAGGCTAAGGCTGTCTTTATCAGTGGCTGTAGTCCTTTATAAAATACAGGGAGATACAGACAACTCTTATTCTTTATTGCCACCCAGTGGTCACCTAGTTCAAATACAGTAGCCCCAAACAACCCCAAACAAAACTGCAAAATTCTGTGACAATTTCTGAAGAAAGTTGAATCAAAACATATTATTATTATTATTATTATTATTATTATTATTATTATTATTATTATTAGAGTGATTCATCTTCCCCACAGGGTGGATAAAAATAATAGTCTTCCTGACCATTTCGTCTTCTACTCAGAAATCCAACCAAAGCTATTTACAGCTTTAAGTTGTTTGTAAAATATTTGTATTTGATTGACAGAAGCATGGAATAGTGGCAAATATCTGTAGCTCAGGAGTAGGATGAGGGTTAGGGTCTGATTCAAAACTCAAATTATTCCATTATTCAATATAAGCTCAATGTCTTTGGACAAACTGGTATCCCACAACCAAATTTCCTTTATGTTTATAGTTAGAATACTTACTTATTGATTGAATATGATTACTACTTATAAGCAAATCTATTAAACATTATTTTTTCAATCCTGATATCAGCAAAAACTCCATAATGAGTTGTCAGAACTTAGCAAAAAATGTTTTATTTTACCATTGATCAAATAAAATAACTTTATATTCTTTTCTTTTGCTTCTAGCAGCCGTAATATTTAATCAATCAATATTGTTGTAGAATTTGATTTCTTTTTAATTCTTCTTGATCCCATCACACAGATTTCTTCAAGGCTTTAACAAGCCTCTTTTGTAATTCCAATAAGAAAACATTTTTTAGACCATTCTAAAATGTATTTCCCTTTAAATTTTTAAAGTTTTGCCCAGTTTCAATTGTACATCCAGTAAAGAGTCATTTTCAAAATTATTTTATTGGCCAGTGATTTGCAGTTCCACTTTGCATAGTTTTTCTGTCTTGTCAGATGTGTCATTCCTTCATTAACATCTTTTGGACATAGTTTATCCATAGAAGCAGACATCATTAACTAACAGTGTTGATACTGTACTTATTAATTTCTGGCTCCATTCTTCAACTATCTTCTTTAATGTTTCCAATATTATAATGTTTTGTGTCATTTTGTGACTCCCAGCGTTAACTGAAATCAAGAATATGGTTATATTTTTTCCTCTTCTGCTTAGAATTTTTAGTCCCCCGTAGTCTACTTTCTAAAGTAACTTATCTTTTTAATGGCTTACAATAGCCAAGATGGGCAAAATAAGTATTTCCCAGGAGGAACTATTTATTTTTTTACAGTTAGTTCTAAAATCTTATATGTATGTGGGGAAGGGAAAGGAAATCATTTAGCAAGTGGCAGCAGCTTGCAACCTTTCCTGTCAACTTCCCCACTGACTTTCTGGGGAACTAGCAAAGAAGATTGCAAATGGCAATCACATGTTCACAGGGTGCTTGGCAACGGGTTGTAAGTGTGAACAGATTTCTAAGCACCCAGGTCACAAACATATGACTGTGGGGGGAAGGGGGGCAATGTTTTATAATGGCTGGAAGTGCTTTACAGACCATAAAGCACCTCTTCTGAGCCATGGTAACGTCAAACAGTTGTTAAACAAGTGGCTGAAAGTTGAGGACTACCTGTAAAACCATATATAGCTTGGGTCCATATTATGGAAGCATCTTCTCCAAGTAGAATTTGCTTGCTCTAAATGGTCTACCAGAGAGAGAATGGTCTGGGTATCAATCTAAAAGAACCCAGGCAGGTTGGAATCCATAGGATGCCATTCCTACTATTGCTCTCTAGAGCAGTGTGTCCCCCTGAGATCAGATGGGTCTCTGCTCTTTTGTTCTCTAGGAAACATAGCGAAGACAGTTCTTGGGTATCCAAATGGTTTTTATTAATACTACTCGCAATGTTATTTACTGTGAGGTTTTTTAATGGTTATTTTATGGATGTTTTAATTTCATAGACCAGGGGTGTCAAACTGGTGGCCCACGGGCAGGATGCATCACGTGCAAGCCATGCCCACCCAGCTCTCCAAAAGGAAAAACGTCACAAAACATTATGTGACAGCAACATGATTCCGTGAGTTTGACACCTGTGTCATAGACTATAAGCCACCTAGAATTGCTAGAAGAGGTGGCATATAAATATATCGATGTAAATAAATAAATGAAAATCAATCATGTTGAGAGAAAAAGCATAAAAACAAGTTTTAACCTCATCATAGGAATAGGAAAAACTTTATCAGCTAAACTTCCACATCATAAAAGTCCATCAGAAAAAAAGGCTATCTATGAATACTTCTAAAATCTAGGTATTTTTCTGATCCCAACAGGTGGAATGTATCATGGTGATCTGACTGAGAAGCTGAAACTCCTTTACAAACTACATTTGCCTCCAGGTGATACACTTCTTTAACACTTTTGTTGGTGGGAGTATAGACAATGCCTCTCTTTTGGGTGTGTAGACCTATTAAAATTATGGAAGGATTACACATTTCTTAAGGCTGTTCTATTAAATTTATTAGACTGATAGTACATATAAGTGATTACAATAATTTACCCATAAGAACATACGGTTGCAAGAAAAAGTATGTGAATCCCTTGGGATTACATGGAGTTTTGCATGAATTGGTCATAAAATGTGCTCTGAACTTCATCTAAGTCACAACAATAGAAAAACACAGTCTGCTTAAAATAATACTACACAAACATTAGATGTTGCCATGGTTTAATTGAACATAACATGTAAACATTCACAGTGCAGGGAGGAAAAAGTATGTGAGCCCCTAGCCTAATGACTTCTCCAAGAGCTAATTGGAGCCAGGAGTGAGCCAACCTTGACTCCAATCAGTGTGATGATATTGGATGTGTTGCTGACAGCTGTCCTGCCCTTTAAAAACATACACCTGTTTTGGGTTTACTGATTTCAAGAAGCACTGTCTGATGTGAACCATGCCTCGCAGAAAAGAGCTCTCAGAAGACCTACGAACAAGAATTGTTGACTTGCATGAAGCTGGAAAGGGTTACAAAAGTATCTCCAAAAGCCTTGATGTTCATGTGTCCACGGTAAGACAGACTGTCTACAAATGGAGAAAGTTTAGCACTGTTGCTACTCTCCCTAGGCATGGTCGTCCTGTAAAATGACTGCAAGAGCACAGCGCAGAATGCTTCATGAGGTAAAGAAGAATTCTAGAGTGTCAGCTAAAGACCTACAGAAATCTCTGGCACATGCTAACATTTTTGTTGACACATCTACAATAAGGAAAACATTAAACAAGAATGGAGTACATGGGAGGACACCACGGAGGAAGCCATTGCTGTCCAAAAAAAAATATTGCAGCACGTTTGAAGTTTGCAGAAGAGCACCTGGATGTTCCACAGCACTACTGGCAAAATATACTGTGGACAGATGAAACCAAAATTGAGTTGTTTGGGAAGAACACACAACACTATGTGTGGAGAAAAAAAGGCACAGCACACCAACATCAAAACCTCATCCCCACTGTAAAACATGGCGGAGGGAGCATCATGGTTTGGGGCTGCTTTGCTGCCTCAGGGCCTGGACAGATTGTTGTCATTGATGGGAAAATGAATTCCAGAGTTTGTCAAGACATTTTGCAGGAAAACGTACGACCATCTGTCCGCCAACTGAAGCTCCGCAGAGGATGGGTGATGCAACAGGACAATGACCCAAAGCATACAAGTAATTCAACAAAAAAATGGCTTCAACAGCACAGAATACGCCTTCTGGAGTGGCCCAGTCAGAGTCCTGACCTCAACCTGATTGAAATGCTGTGGCGTGACCTTAAGAGAGCAATTCACACCAGACATCCCAAGAATATTGCTACACTGAAACAGTTTTGTGAAGAGGAGTGGTCCAAAATTACTCCAGATCATTGTGCAAGTCTGATCTGCAACTACAGGAAACGTTTGGTTGAGGTTATTGCTGCCAAAGGAGGGACAACCAGTTATTAAGTCCAAAGGTTCACATACTTTTTCCTCCCTGCACTGTGAATGTTTACATGTTATGTTCAATTAAACCATGGCAACATCTAATGTTTGTGTAGTATTATTTTAAGCAGACTGTGTTTTTCTACTTTTGTGACTTAGATGAAGTTCAGAGCACATTTTATGACCAATTCATGCAAAACTCCACGTAATCCCAAGGGGTTCAAATACTTTTTCTTGCAACTGTAAATAATATTACTAATTTTAGTATACGTATGTACACTAATACATAGGTAGAGAGGCTTTAATTTCTCCATCCATGCTCAAATTAATGAAGAAAAAGCCCATCGGCAGAAATGGCAATGATTTCTTTATATGCTTTGTTAAGAGATGGGCCTAAGTGAGTTGTTTCTTCACACAATAATCTTAGTTAGGATTGGCCCATTACCATAAAAGAAGACGACAGAATTATTCTATGTACAGAATTTAACGAATATGTAGCCCCAGGACAGTTTTTAATTATATATATTTGCCTTGTAAATCTTAATTGACTTAATTTGTATGAATTAATTGATGATGTGGTTATTAGTGAACATGCTCATTAATATATTCATAAGACATAGGATTTTCTAGCTTTAATTTTCTGTGAGCTTTTTCATCCCTGCCTAATTTTAATAGCTTTGCAGAATAATTTGTATGTTTTGATTAAGTGCTTTGGCTGTTGGGTTTGTTTCCATTTATGTCATATCTTTTTCTACAGAAAGGAAGATGGGGGGGGGGGTCAAACCACTTCCTACTGAAATATAGACAATGCCTCTCTTTTGGGTGTGTAGACCTATTAAAATTATGGAAGTATTCAGAGGACTGTAGTGTAGTGCTAGTGTTGAAGCCCTGATCACCATGTAAAATACAATGGTAACACAAGCAGTTGACATGAGCACTTCCTAACATGCTCTTCTCTTCACAGACTCCATTTAGCTCCTGAGTATATATCTGAGTTGAGGGAAGAAAAGTAGACTGAGATTATCGAAATTTAAATAGAAGAAATTTTGCTTTAAATTCAGCTGAAGTATTAGTAATCCTTATTTACTAACTGCTTCAAAAGTGCTTTTTCAAAAGGCAACCGGATTTTGTTTTTCCTTGAAGACATTTTGCTTCTCATCCAAGAAGCTTCTTCAGTTCTGACTGTGTAATAGCTGAATTAACCCATTTTCTAGTACAATTCATGATTAATGCTTAGCTTTGACATAATAACTGCCTTGTTTTTCTATAAAAGTTTTTTTTAAAAAAATTGATTTATATGCCGCCCTTCTCCGGAGACTCAGGGCGGCTTACAATGCGTTAAGCAATAGCCTTCATACTTTTGTATATTTATACAAAGTCAGCTTATTGCCCCCACAATCCGGGTCCTCATTTTACCTACCTTAGAAAGGATGGAAGGCTGAGTCAACCTTGAGCCTGGTGAGATTTGAACTTGCAGTAATTGCAGGCAGCTGATGTTAATAACAGTGCTTTAGTCTGCTGTGCAACCAGGGCTCTTTTTGTTGGAAGAAGGACCCCGTTAATTCTCCTTGTCCTTCCAGTAGTTTTTTGGCCAATATAGTCATCAAGAAGAACTTGTCTATATTAGGTGTGGATGGTTCCCACTGATCTCACTTAAACTTGAATGACTATTTTCAGAGGGCTTATTAGTGGATCTATGTTTCACCTGGTGGCATTTGTGCCATGATTTCACATAATCCTGACATCCCATACAAAGCTACTGAGATTCATCAGAGTTCTTTTCTTCATCAAATTCAAGGGAAGCAGTGTACTTTGACAGGCAAATGGATTCATCTTTGTCATTAAAAATCTCAGATATTCTCTGTAATATCATCTTTTACCCTGTTAGGCTGTTACTCCAGTTATAATTCTTTGGGATAGCCTGGCTTCTCTGATTGGTGCAAAATAAGACATTCCCTGATAATAAGCCCAATCAGGCTTTTGAGCGCATGGCAATAAGGCCAACCGCTTATTTCAGGGTTCAAAAAAAAAAAAAAAAAGGTCAGGGTCTTATTTTTGGGGAAACATTGTAGGTATATTAAGATATTACAGCCTTGACTTCTCCTGAAGATAGTCTGGTTAATTGAAAGTAAGGTGGCTAGGGTTCTACTTGGAACTGAGGGTTAAAAAGAAGAATATACAAGATTCACTTGAGCTCATTATTGTAATGAGGAAGAGATAAGGCACTTAGATTTCCCCAATTCCAGCTACAATTGCTCTACTAATAGCAATTGTAACATAGGTGAGAAACACACTATTAAAATTGTTGGAGAAGTAACACCACCAACTCATACCAATTGACCAGAATATGGAGGACACAGTTTTTCTAAGATATTGGGTACTTCCTGGTGGCTTTGCATCACCTTCAGTGTGTTAGGATTTAGCATCAGCAGATGCAACAATACATTTATGCTTGCAAAACTTTCCACAACTCTAACAGGAACTCCCAAAGCTAATTCATCCCCTGTGGGAAATAAGGTGCAAAGAATTAGTTGAAATATGGAAAGACCAGAAGCTACAATGGATGCAAGAGGGAAGCTGCATCTTCATGGTACAGAAAGCAATCAATTGTTCAGTGTAGTTGTATTCCAGTTTGCAATCAATATTCTAATTGAGTTATGCTGTGTTGTGTCTCTGAAATATTTCAGCCAGTCTGAGCATTGTAGCCAAGTTAAGACATGTAAAGCCTAACATCAGCTCTATATTACCCTAAAATTACAGTCCCTGGAGAATTGTCAATCTTAGTTAGGGTTGCTTTGTTTTTATTTAATTTGTGTAGTAAGAAATTGCCTTAAATAACAAATAAAACAGCATTCCCATTCTGAAAAGGCAGCTTTTGTTCCTACAGATTTCCTCTTTTTCCTACTACTCACTTGTCTCTCCAGTGCTGTTTCAGAACTCCCAAATCCCCCAGAACAGATTTGAAGGGTGGACAGAAAAGTTGTAGAAGAAAAGGGGAATCAGTTAAGAACACCTCCTTCCTTTTTTTTTGTGAAAGCTTCTGTTGGGTCACACAGCCTTTTCTGAGTGGAAAGATTCCATTGGATATAGGGGATCAACTGAAGTCCAGTACTGTAATCAGAGATAGGTATATAGAGCTATCTTAAGTAATTCATAAGGAAACAGAGTATACATCCACTAACTTTTTTTCTCTTTGTATAGCTTTCAGTTCAGAGGAAGCAGAGTCTGCCCAGGAAGCTACAAACTACTTCACAGATAATAATGCTACAGAAGGTAAAAATGAGAGATTTTATCTGTTAGGGAAAGTGGTCATGTAAACATATTGAAGCCAAGCAGAATTTTCTTATTTCCTCTCCCATCAGAATATTATCCCACAACTGTTTTAACCTCTGTCATGGATTTTGATGGATGGTGGTTATTTGTAGATGAAACATAGGTCAGACTAATTATCCCCTTTTACAGCCCAAGGTACTTGCTCAAATCCTGTTCCTTTCTTGGTTTCTCTCTGTTATTCTATATTTTGACTCGCACTCATTCCTCCTGAATTTCTCCCTGTCCTCAAAGCCTTTCTTCTTTATTTCTCTCTTCTCTTTGCTCTCTAGTATCTCCTTTTGTCTCAGAACTGGATCTCTTCCTACGTTGTGATTTGCAAGGTTAGTCTGAACAACTAAGATGGGCTGCCATTGATGTTCTAAAGTGACCTGTTTAATATAAAATGAAATTGCTTTAGAATTTCTTCAAGCCACAGATATTACAGCTAAACAATCAGCCATAGTATTTCATTCATTTCCTGAGTCATCATATTCCCGTTTCTAATCCACTGTGCACAAACAAAAATGTTTTCAGTATAAAATGTCATATACTTGTGTTTATTCACAAAGACGGTCCTGCATCTCTTCTTTGATGTATGTCCCAACAACAGAGATTCCATCTCATCTGAAGTCCACTGCTGAGGCAAGTGAATCCAAGGTAGTAGATCAGTAAAGTGCCCTTTCCCGGCTATCATGATAGAAGACTCCCTTCCAGGCATTCATTCACAGAACATGAAAGAAGTGTTTTGAGTTCAGCAGTCTGCCAAGCTCCAGTTGCCCTGGTAGATCTACTATGTGACCATGTCCTTCCATCTATCCACTGGGCTTTGCACCTCTGTGACCATTTGTGTTGTGGCTGTCAGAAGGACCTGTTATTGGCGGAGAGATTGGAATATTGATCTTTTCCAAGACCAAATGCAAGCTACAAGGAGATTGAAATTCCCATTAGCAATCAAAAATATCCCACACCCAAAGAAGCAGGAATAAATGAAAATTGCAAAGAAAATCCGCTTAATGTCTAATGCCCAAGTCATTGCAATCTTGGCTGGGACATCATGAATCAACTGCAACATCACTTGAAAGAAAAGTTGAAGTATCTCATTTGAAAATACAGGAATTTCTGTCTGATCATCTGACGTGAGCCCTCTATTATGCTTGATCACGGAATGTCAGTGATGATGATTCTAATCCTGTTACTCCCACCTTCTTTCCATTGGAGGCTTTTTAAACACATACACACCCCGATGAAAACCACTCTGTAGTTTGTTCCATACATTCGGATTTACTTTAGAAAATTCCCCAATTGCTTGTTAATCTCAGACTTGGACTCCATTTGTTGTAATTAAGGAGTTGCAGGGCATGACTCCCTTTTTTCACCACAAAGCTCAAGACTCTGTTGTGGAGGAGACTTCAGATTCTTTTATGCTGACCAGGAGCAACGCAGGGAAGGGGACCTTCTCCTGCTTCCTTTTATTTCCTTTTATTAGGAGCAGTGTTTCCATATGCTTCCAAGTGAAAGCATTGAGATTTTTTTTCTAGGAGATGCTTTTATTTGAAACTAGGTTTTGTGATTTACTCCCATTTTTTTTCCTGCTGATCATTGCACACTGTGATGTTGCAGTCTTTTTTTTTTTTCCTTACCAAGTCAAATTTGTGGCTGATATAGTTTCTCCTTCTAGAAGACCTTGGTAATATTTTATTAATATAAACACTGATTATATTTTATGGATCATCTGATACAACCTTTCATTTTCAAAAAGAAAGAATCAGGCTTTCTGGGATAACTATACCATATATCATGATTTGTGCTTTGTGCTTTGAGTCTGATAATCAAATGTCTTATAACACTAAAGTCTGTTTTTATTGTATTTAGAGGTGCTTTGTAAGAAAGGACTTCCCTGATCCCATTTAAAGCATATCATTAACATAGGGCATCAGTTTGTGACCACATTGAATTTTTTTTAAATAAACCCTTTATTTGTATTTTAGTAATTTTATCTGAAATCTGTCCTTCCAGTACATCTGAATTTTAAAATATCTGATTACTGCTTATTTTACTTAACTTACATTTTTACTCATCTCCATATCTTCCTATACCCCCAATATATCAGGATTAAAAGTATTTAAATGCAGAGATGTCTTCTCCATCTTAATACGCTTCAGATATATCGGGATTATAAGAGAATTCTTATGTATGAGAATTCTTATGTATGGGAATTCAAGGAACTGAAGGGTCTCAGGGTGGGGAAACCTGATGTTTTTGTAATAACAGTATCTGCAAGTGAGAGTCCCCTGACTTTTCTTCTATAGTTTGATTTCTTTTCACAATGTATTTGAAAAATAAAATGATAAAAACAATAACAAAAAAATTAAGTAATCCATTTGACCTACCATAGGCACCTTTTTCCACCCTAAAAGGGGGTGAAAATTTAGGTACGTCTTATACACCGAATGTAGCTACGCCCACCCACTGGCCCCCTCCCTTTGGCCTCTGCCTTGCAACAGTTACCTCTTTGCAAGCAAACAGCAAGAAAAAACAGCTCCTTTCAGCTTCAGCATAGGCTAATTAGCACAAGTTGATTGGATCGGCCCCCCGATTCTCAGCTGGCAAAATTGCTCACAGTCAGAGGGAGATTTCTTTTTCTTCTTTTCCTCACCAAAAAAGGTAAGTGTGTCTTATACTCCGAAAAATACAGTACTCTTGTTCGGCAATGCTGCCCCCCCCTTTTTTTTTTTTAAATCTAAATTGAAAGTGTTTTGCTGACAAATATTCAGTCAAATTAATTTTCCCTTTGTAGTTTAAAAAAGCAGAATCAGCTTTTAAAAGGAAAAGCCATATTCAGGGCAAAGGAACTGGAGTTAGACACCTCACCTATTTTTAACCTATTGTACTTTTTTTCTATAGTAACTATAGTAGTCTTTCCTTAACTTTGATCCAGAATCTTCATTACATCTATTTCAGTCTAGATGCAGTATTAGGATAAAGATTTATTTGTACTGTTTGTAATGCCCTGCTTCTAATAAAAATAGCGATTATTCTTAATGTCCTTGATTTTATAGAAACAGATATTCAGGAAGATAAATCAGGAAGAGATGGGGAATCCAAAGATCAAGGTAATGAAGTGTTCTTATTGTTGGTAGTTTCCTTAAAGATGTCCTGCTCTAAAAGAAATCTCTGGACAATGCTGACATTACCAGAATTCATAATATGCATTATTTATATTGAATTAATCTTCCTTGCAGAGAGGGGCACAAGTCCTCATGATTACAGATACCACTTGCGAATGTGGGCCAAGGAGAAAGATGCCAGAAAAGAAACAATCAAAGATCTCCCTAAGATGAGTCAGGTAGAAAGTTGCTGGAGAATCTATGGATTTAAAATGATGTCTTTGAAGGAGATTTTTAGAATGTTAGACTAAGTTAGAAAGTTTGAAAAGTTTAGTGCTGTAACTTTTTAATTGAGTTGTTATGTAGGTAGGTAGGTAGGCATTTGAGGTGTCATTATTCCCTTTAAGGAAAATTGTCATGTTATCAGGATTAAGGAAGACACTGAAGTGATTTGACCTATGCCATATTTGAATAATATTACCTTTGAAGGATAATTTGTTATAGGATAATTTATTACAGAAGTGGTGGGAGTTTGAAGCTTGAATCTCTTCCTTTTCTTTTTGCTCACTTGTGCTCCTTTCCTCCCTATAAAATGGACTGAAAAAGCATACCCTTATAAGGATTTGCACTCAACATTTGCATTCTGTAAAATTATGAAATGACCAAAACAATCAAAAAGTAGCTTCTTTATTTAAAGATTATTTTAACTCTTACATAAGTATCACCAAAACAAGGATAGAAGAGATATATTGAAAGGATGCCAGATACTAGAGCTGTGAGAATAGAAAAATGAATTAACATCTTGTTTAGTTTTTTAGTATTACAAATAAAAGATTCGAAACAAAGACTCTATACATGATTATATCAGATAGCTAAGTACATAACTTGTGATTATGGAAAACAGCTTTAAACTCACCCAATCTAAAGATGGAAGTACATTTTAAAATTAAAAGTCACTATAATATACTCTGATGTACATGTACACTTATCTTCATTCTAATTGTCTAAACCAGATGACTTCCTTACAAAGTGAAAATGTTGTATATTTTATCATTGATTGATTAATTTGACCAACAAATTTTAGAGTTAAAGACCCAGTCATACGGTATCAATGCTTATAAATACATTGCAGCTATTAGGTGTTTCTGGTCTGGATCATTAATATGTAACACTTAATTGTCTACATTTTTACAATGTGAATATCTCAAATGGGAATTTACAATGCTATTGCTGGGAGGTTAACTTGGGAGGATTAAGAGAACATCTATTAGAAGTGGACATTAACTTTGCATTATCCTTTTGAAGATTTTTCATCTTATTAACTGCTATCATGTCTTTCTTTCTTTTAAGGAACAGTTTATAGAATTGTGCAAGACCCTATATAACATGTTCAGCGAAGATTCTTTGGAGCAAGAACTATACCATGCCATTGCCACTGTTGCTAGCCTTCTCCTACAAATTGGAGAGGTTGGCAAAAAGTTCTCTAATCAACCTGTTAAAAAGGACCCTGTAAGTAAAGAGTCTCCGGCTTCTGATCAAAGTCAGAGTTCAATACTAGAGCAATATTCTCAGGCTACTCCAGAAGGCAAGGCTTCTGGGGACATTCAAATTGAGAAAAACCAACAGGAAAATCAGATTTTTGTAGATGGAGGAGGTGAAGGTCCAGGATCACCCATACAGTTGTTTTCAGATGATGAAACTAAAGATGATATGTCCATGTCTTCATATTCTATGGTTAGCACAGGCTCCTTACAGTGTGAAGATATTGCAGATGATACAGTTCTAGTTGGTTGTGAGGCAGGCAGCTCAGCTGCACGAAATGGCAGCACCATTGATACAGACTGGTCCATCTCCTTTGAACAGATCTTGGCCTCTATCCTTACAGAATCAGTCTTAGTAAACTTCTTTGAGAAGAAAACTGATGTTACACAGAAAATCAAGGAGCAAAGGAAAATTGAAAGACAATTCAGTTCATCCAGTGATTATGAACTCTCCTCAGTATCAGGCTGAACTTGAGGAATAAGACGAAGGTTGGGCAAAGTCTAGGAACCTAATGGATGGACAGGTTCCGTTTTTTTTAAACCAACATCAGTAACTATGTATTAATTAAAGAAACCAAATAAGGAGTTTATCATAGTGATTCTTTGATATATGAGCTTCCCTGGAGGATAACTTGCTTGCCGAAGTAACATTAAATTCTTAAAAGCATGAAAGGGTAGAACTGAATAGCCTCTCGGCTTAAAATTACTACAGTAAATTATGCATGTGTGCCTCTGTCTTTCTTTAATGCAGCTTAATTTCAGGCACACCTCTGCTATATCTCCCTTTGCTTTGGGTTTCTTGGTAATTATTTAGAAGTGCAGCCCTGCTTTCTATCTTTACTCTGCTTCCCTGTGTCCGAACACAGACATTCAAAACGCTGTAGATATTTCCACCCTGCCTAAATCAATCTTGCTAGGAATTGATAAATGCAGTGGAGTAACCTGTTAAATGTAAATATGTTGTATTCTCTTACTCTTGGCATCTTGCAATTCAAAATGCCCCAGTGTCTTGGGACAGCTGGTTTCTATCCCAAGTGATTCATTAATATTAATCAGTACAGTATATAACTTTCAAAATTCCGAAGACAGATATTTACTAATATCTTTTAGCCCTTTTTTAACTCTTCAGTGCCATGTTCATTTTTAATTTTCCCGAAAGAAAGGAGTATAATAACTATTGAGAATAGAGCGGAATCCTGAGGATCACAAGATACAAAAGACTTAACTGTCTTGACTTTAGACCATTTTATTGTTTCTTCATAAGTTGAGATAGTATATAGCCTGAGCTCATAACTTACAGTCTGTTACTTTTGATTGCTGGCATAATTAGAAAGCTTGTGTAAGTCATGATTTTGTCTGTGATCTGAAGTAGGTCTAAATAATTTTTTTTGTTTGTAAATACTTCCATAGGAAATGCAAATGTAAATGCATAACTTACTTGCTATGTGGTAACCCAAATGTTGTACATCATTTGAATTGCAGTACATGGAAAGATTGCAATTGTATATGTAATGTATATTAATAGGTGAAGTTTAGATCACCTTGTGTTCTGATGGTGTAGTATAAATATTCAGATACAGGACCCATCCTCTACAAAATCATTTGTGGATTGGAAGAAAATTGGAGTTCCATTTTGGATTGATAGCTTCCCTATGGGAAGGCATTCACTCTCAAGAAGCATTATTTGTTTATATTTGTATACATGCTGTGTACACTAGTTGCATGAATTAAATTTAAATTATATAAATGCCATGCATGATAATTGCTGAACCAGCCATTAGTGTTGTCACATTGGCTGTTCAGAAGGAGAAAAGTCTAAAGATCTTGAACATATGTATCTATGGAATACACCAATAGGTGCAATACCCAGTGTTATTCTGATTGTGGCATATTCTGTATATTTAAGTCTCAAATTTCATATTCATGTATCTGAAAGCAGATAATGACATTAGCTTTTACTAATTCTTCATAATTTATTACCTTTTAATTATATATATATTTACACACACGAAACATACATGTAATTTTACATCGTTTGTCTGATCAATCATGTATATATTCAATAAATGAATCGAATAAGTCATAGATTTGTTTTCATTTTAGTTTATCATATTATCTGTTTAAGATAACTGCTATTCTGTTCCACATTTCATTTTTCAAATACATTGCAAAAGCTCTATTAAGTACTTAAAATAAAAAGACTTAAATAATGACTTAATTAGGCTAAAGCTCAACTCAGCTCTTTACTTTCTATTTAATGTCATGGGTCAGCTTTGAGATTTGCAAAAGAAGTGCCTTTCAGAAGGAAGAGACCCATTAACACTTCTCCATTCATTAGCATAGACATTTATACAGTTATTATCTGAGATAAGGATAAACTTTTGTCAACTTCTCATTCTAGTCTCCTGATGTCACCCATCCATGTATCAATGTTTTAAGAAACTTTTTGTTGATATTTCACAAGATTAAAAGAGTTGGGCTGCTACTTCTTTGGAAGATTTGTCCGGATTTGTCACTCCTTTTAGATCTTCATAGCCATCTCCTGCAATCATTTTTGCCTGCAAAGAATTGGAACAAGGATGCTATGTGACTCTGCTCTCATCCCAAATCCACATTCCAACACTATGAATAGCATTACTTAATAGTTATACTTTATGTCTGAGATAATAATTGTAATACCACATAATCTGTTACCTGGTTGCCCAAGCCATTCTCTCTCAAAAACTGTAACTACCTATTCGTGATACAGTACAACAGGCAAGATCCTGACATCAGTTTCTTATCCTACACCCCAATAAGAGCACATCTTTTATTCATTCTTTGGGGGATAATCACATTCTACAATTTATTACATTCTTCAGAATAGAAATGTTTACAGGACAATTGTTAAAACATCTTGACATTAGCAATCACACACTTGAGGGGTACTTGGTGCTCTCTGACCCAGGTTATTTTCTTGTAGACATTTCATTTCATTCATCTGATGTTACTAGTTTGTACTGTATATTATACAATTAGTATTGTATAATACTAATTGTATAATACTAATATTTTATAATAATAACTGTTGATGTTACCTAGTTTGGGTAATGAAATGTCTGCAAGAAAACAAGCTCAGAGAGCACCAAGGACCCCCTCAAATGTGTGATTGTTAATGTCAAGATGCTTAACAATTATTTGGCAAACATTTCTATGCTGAGGAATGTAACAAATTGTAGAATGTGATTCCCCAAAAAATGAGTCAAAAGCCCATATTGGGAAGGGTAAGAAACTGACCCAAGCAGCAAGCACTACTCATTTCAAGCCTAAGCTACAAATATTCTTTTATCAGTCACGCATTTTTCCAAATAAATAGATCTGACTTTTAAGAAAGCTTCACTTTTACGGAGGACGCGTGCGGGCAGGTACTTCTTTTCAACACTTACGTCTAAAAACAGAAATCGGATTTGTCCCCCGCAGACACAACAGCGCTTTGAGTTCCATCGGGGCTTTGAAGACCCCCGTTGCTCTCAGCCAATGGGATCGCGTCAAAACAGTCTCTGCGCGTTTAAACCAATACAAAAGGGCCGGCTTGTGCAAGGCGGAAGAGCCTGCGGGTGATGCATCGCGCTTTTTCCCGCCTAAATCCTTCACTGAGAGAAGTGAAGCGAAGCAAGTCCGGGCGGGAGTGGAAGCGGAGAGGCTGGCTTAAGACACAATATTGGTAGACTGGTGTGTGGTTTCTGAAGGAGGCTTTGTTTTGTTTTCGCTCGAAAGCCCCCAACAATCCCTCTTGTTTTTTTGATGGCTCAGCAGTTTCAGGTGCTGAGGTGCTGTTCCTGTAATATCTTCCAAGTGCAGCAGGTGAGAAACCGGGAGGGACTGGCTGTCGCGCGGGATACTTTTTTTTTTTTTTTTTAATTTAAACAGAAAAGGCTACCTCTGAATTGGATAGAAGGCTTAATTTGAACCGAACTAAGGAAATGAAATTCTACCAGTTTATTATAATAGCAGAAATATTTCATTTCCTAAAAGAAAAAATAATACTCTAGGTTGTGTGTGTGTGTGTGTGGGGGGGGTTATAGGAATTGTAGGGGGAAAGGGCATCAATTTTCAGGATTGTGATGCTTTTGAGCAAGGGAGAGCAACTATGGTCCCTTTACCACCAGTGTACTTCAACTCCCAGAATTCCTGAGCCAGCCATGCTGAGAGGCAGCAATTCTGGGAGTTGAAGTCCACAGGTCATGAAGAGGGGGGCATAATTGCTTACCCCCCTGCTCTTGAATAAGGGGCAGATCTTCATAATGAGAAGCACCTGGAATTAGAGAATTTTTTTTGTTTGGCAATAGCCTGATGCATAAAATCAAATAGGCTTTAGTTTCACTGAGCCTTTCCCAATCTCCGGTCTTTCAGTTGCCTTGAACATCCATTCCCCTAATCCACAATTAACAGAACACGAATAAGGGATGACCTTGGATTTATCTAGTGATTGTCTCTCAGACAGCAAGTTAATTTGCCATGTAACATATGTTCTTAATTCACTCTCCACACCAATTTTTCACTTCTATAATATAAGGAACTTTGGTTGAATCTCTTGGAGATACTAATTGAAAAATGACTTTTCTCATAACAGCATATTTTCCAGATTGCATATATAACACCCTATTAAAAAGTTGAAATCTCTGAGTTATTGAAATCACAGACAGGTCCATGCAATTTTCCTAACAATATGGAAATGGTTTGCCAGTGCCTTCTGAGATTTCCTAGTGGTCTCTTATCCAAGTGTTATCTAAATCTGACCCTTCCAAAAAAGTCAACCAGATGAAACTGCCTGCTGAGTTATGCTGTGTAGTGACAATACTATGGACAGAAGAGTGCTGATCCCATTTCATTATATATTTACAACAGATTTAAATTATAGAGAAGATTTCTGAATTTATTCTGTTTTTGTAATTCCACTGAACACTTCAAACTAAGAAGAAAATTAGGAAATTTCTAACACATATTGACTGTTAAAAAGGATCTCAAAGTGTGGAAAAAGTTAAACATATTAATAGTATGTTGAAAGAAATGTTTAAAGTAATAATAATACATGTAATAAATCCCCTCTGAAATCATAGATATTTAAAACATAAAACAATTAAAAATTATACAATGACCGGTAAGAAAAAGTAACAGAGTTGGTACAGTTTTAGCCAAAAACTTAAAATGTAACTTTTCTTTGCATCAACATTTCTGTTGCACATGACATAATTTTAACGTTAGGATAAATTATATCAGATAAATAAGTATATTTAATTTGCATAATTTAGACAGATTATGGTGCACAGTAGAATTATATTTTACAGGTTGAGGGTTTAGTCATTAGATTGTAAATTTAGAGCTATTTGGGGAAAGACCATTTTTTGTGTCCATATGTAAATTCAATGAAAGTTTGTCTTTGGAAATTCTGAACCCAATCTGAACTGTAACTGGAGTAACTATTAATATACTTAAAATTCTTTCTTAGGTTAAAAAAAGCAAAAAATGGAATTGCAAAATATGTGATGAAAAGCAGTCAATTCTAAGGGTATGTAACCCAACTCATATTTCTTTGTTAAAGTTAATACTATTAGTGGGATAGCTTTTTGACAACCGAACTTTTCTTTAATATCAGTCTTCAATTCTGTACCTAGTTATCTGTGGGTATGTCTCACTGAAGTTCACATAAGTTACTTCTGATTTTACATGTATTAGCTTTCTAATACTAAATAAAACTTTGTCATCTTGCAAAAAAGGTTTTATGAAAATGGTCATATAATGGAAGCATTAAAGTTTAACAATGCTTTCTTTTTTCTTTCTTTCTTATACACATATCTTCAGAGAATACTATTAATACATGGAAAAGTATGAAGAGTGCAAAATATGGCAGCTATGCTACTACTGGCCCAAATATAAGATCATGTGATATGTGTACTGAAAGATTTATACTAGGTTCATCATTTTAAATATTTTGTAATTTAATTATTGTTAACTACAGATATACTTGCTCAAGGAGAAAGGCAAGATATACATTCAATTATGTGTGCCGTAGTATAATGCAGTACAATACAACACAGTAGAGCATAGCATAGCATAGCATAACAAAGCTTTTACATTACGTGGTGAATATGGCAAAATGGCTAATTAATGTTTTATCCAGCTATGAAATGATGAACTGAACTTTGTAATATAAGCTTTCTAATGTCAACATTTCAGAGATATTTTCTTATCTAAACAGAGAAACAGAATGACTGGATAGGCAAAATATATCAATGGGAGCAGGAGTGACTTCCTGTTGGCTTTCCACTGGGTTTTCTTGTGGAAAGCTGGTAATAAACTGGAAATAATCTCTTCCATTCTTCCTCCCTCCCCCTCAGCAGGCAGGTAAGTGGCTGCTGTTGGGCGGGAGAATGAGTGAGTGAGTGTGGTATGAGCATACATGGACAGGCCTTTCCATGAATTTACAGGAAGCTGTCAGGGAATGTTGAAAATGAAAAATGACACACCCACAGTTGACTATGATTGCGCAGGAACAGCATTGAAGAAGCGGGACTCAGTAGCATTAAAGCAACCACAACTTCTCCATGTTTAATTCTCTTAGGAGTCATGGCACTCTGTAAGTTAGCATGTCTGAGGTGTCTGGGTTGGAAAGGCTTTGCCCTATGATGCACCGCTTGACCCAGTTAAAGATTCCAGATACAAGATTTTTAATAATATATAGATACCCATGTATCAAAATATAGTACAAGACTTGTTTTCCTTCCTAGCATGCTTGGAACAGCTGAACTCAGGTAGAATTATATTCTTTAATGTTCAGTTAAGCGTTCAAGAATTAAAGGGAGTTAAAATTAAATAGTATTTTAATGGGATTTCATCCTATTTAGGTTTTTGGCCAGGGCTCTGGGGTTGATTGCAGATGCCATGTACAGAAGCTAAACTTGCTGCAAGGAGAACAGGATCACACACCTGTAAGCAAACATAGGTACGGTATTAACATTTTGATTGCTCTTTGTTCTATATTTATGGTCATAGGTGTTCTAGGGCAGTGCTCCCCAACTTTTGCAGCTTGGCAGTCCGGCTGAGGGAGGAAGAGGGGAACTGGGCCATGTGAGTAGTGGGAGAGCAAGCATATGCAACTCATTTGAGTGGTGGGCCGGCATGTGCGCATGCACACACACTCAGCCCAGTTGCGAATAGGCCAATGCCTGGTAGTGGGCTGCAGCCTGGAGGTTGGGGAACCTTGTTCTAGGGGATGAGGTATATAACACAACATAATCATGCAAATGTTATCTCTATTTGTATACATGTTATTCTGCGTGCAGTAAGTTTAGTGTCATTGTAATTTGGTGCAGATTTGCTTTTGCTTGGCAGCATTTATGCATATCACTGACACTTCTCATTACAAGGATCAATAGATTTCCTTTATTCCCTTACTAAAATATAAGATTATAGGTATTTTGCATGTACAGTGCACATTTTTCCTGTTTGTACACTTAAACATTAGTTATTCCTGAATTGACAGCTTGATTTTATTTTTCCATATGTATATAAAGGTATAGTTATATACAGTAGTTAAATATGATCTACCTCTAGGTGTAAAGAAGAATCAGGACCAATAGTTGATGAGAATATGGCTGTTAACATCAAAGAAAAAACAGATTGGGAGGTAAGACTTTTTGATTTAGAAGTAGCATAATTATAAAGAATAAAATCATAAACTGTTAAATGAAGTAAAAATCATGATTTGATTTGATTTTTTTTGTTTTCTTGAGCAGTCAAGATAGTTACAATATTTAAAGAAACAGAATGTTTTAATAATGCAGGTTTAAAAAAATATCAAATAAGAAGTTTAATCTTAAAGAATGGTCAAGAAATGTGCCTTTGTGGATTTGCTAAATGCTAAGAGAATAGGGCCAATAGCAGCTTCTAAGCAAGTAAGTTCTACAGCCTGGGAACAAAGCAAGAGCCTTTCCTCTCCCATTGTGAGAAAGACAAGCTTTTCAAAGTGATAACATCTTCAAGCAGAGCTCTGCTGCTGTTGTTAACAGGTTTAGAGTGATTTGTAATGGGGTCCCTTGGATAATTGAATTCTTAGCCAACGACAATAGCAAATTGTGCCCAGTTGAACTTTTAAGACAGGCATCATAGAATCCCTGTACTTTGCACCAATTTGTAGTTTAGCTGCTATGTGATGTACCAAGTGCAATTTCTGAGTATTTTTCAAGAAAATTTTCACATATAGCAGTAGTCAATATTGGGCATAACAAAGATGTGGGTGTTCAGCAAATCTCACAAGCTCAGGAAGGGACAGGGACAGTGAATTCCATGCTAAATCTAACAGCTGTTGTGTGAACAATATCCAAGTGTGGGTTGGTTTGCCTTCTAAGGAGAGACAAGATAGAGAGTACCTGGCTTGCCAATAGTACTTGTGAGAATGATTTGGGTGTCTAGGTTGGCCACAGATGAAGCCTGAGCCAGCAATGTACCATAGGCCAATACTGTATTGGGCTGCAATAATAGAGGTATGTTGTCAAGATCACTGGAAGTGGTAACACTATTCTATGTTGCAGTGGTCTCACCACACCTGGAAATATGTTCAGATTTGGTCATCACGATATAAAAATGTTGAGAAACTGCGAAGAATGCAAAAGAGTAATGAAGATGATTATGGATTTGGAAGCTAAATTCTACGAATAGTAATAAAAGTAATTGTAAGGGATCACAGTCCCTTATGCCCTCATGAAAATTTGACTACTGCAACATGATCTATACAGGTCAGGTCCCAAAGAGCATTTGGAAACTTCAGCTCATGCAGAATGTGGCAGCATGGACAACTAATGGTGCCAGTTTTTCAGCATGTGTGACACCACAGCTTCACAAGCTGCATTGATTACCACATTCCTTCAGTGTTCAATTCAAGGTGCTGGTAGTTACTTTGAAAGCCCTTCATGACTAAGGGCTAGGTTTATTTACAAGACCATCTCTTCTCTATTGTTTCTATCTGTCTGGTCCAGCAGGGAATACATGTTGTGGGTTCTGTCAGTGAAGAAGTGTTGGTTGGTGGGGCCCCTGAAGAAGGACCACAGTGCCTGCCCTTTAAATTATCATCCCTCCTGAGATTAGGTTGGCCCCTGCCCTGATGGCCTTTTGTAAGGTTTTGAAAACCTGGTTCTGGGTCCAAGCCCAAGATCTCAGGTGTGAGACTGAGCCTGTTTCTTGGCTGTGTTGAGGGGTTTGTTAACTATTCTTCGGTGCTGTGTGTTTTTAAATATTTGTATATTAAACAACGCATTGTTTTAATGTTGTGAATCTTCCAGAGCTGCATACAGTACTTGAGATATTTAGCCTAGAGAAGAGATGATATTAGCCTTCCAAAGATGAAGGGAAATCACATGGAAGAATTTATTTTCCAAAACACCCATTGTAAGACAAGAACCAATGGATAGTAACTTTACAGTGAGCAATCCAAAAAATGAAACAAGGAATTTCCTGAGAATTACTAAGCATGGAGCATTCTGCCTCCTGAAGTCGCAGGATATCCATTAGAGGAAATTTTTCAAAAAAAGATTTGTTCAGGGTGACATGAGGATTCTTGCACTGAAGAGCCTTTTGGACTGGAAGATCTCCATCCCTATGATTCCTCCTTCCTTTGTTGAAAAGGTAGATGAAAAAAAAACCCAAGCTTATGGTTTTGATTTGCCTTTATATAATGTTAATATCTGAAGGCAACTGGAATCCCTGTATATAACTAACCTCTTTCTTAATAAGTCTTATTGATCAGAACTCTAGACTTGTGCCCTGAATGTTCATTTATTTCTAGGTTAGAGAAGTCTGTCAGAAACATAGCTGGCGCTTGATGTAAGTATCTTGCCAAAATCACCACCTATAAACCAAGTGACAGCTGAGGGTCAAACCGTGCTCCAATATTTTAAACAGTATCATCCAAAACAGTCCAAACTTTAATCTCCAAATCCAGTATCCTGCTTGTCTCTATCTATCTGGATTCATTTTCAGCTTGTTCTCCTTCATCCAGCCTATTTTCGAACTTGGGCAATATTCACTTTATCTCTCTTGAATTGTATGTAAGCAATAGTAGAGATGGGTGTGATCAGTGTACTCCAAAGCCACAGATGACCTAATATGAGCTTGCCTCCATAGTTTCATGTGAATGTTGAACAACTTGAGGAAATAAATCTGAATATTCATGATCTAGATGCTGAACAGTGGTAAACAACATCTTCTGGACATGGCCAATAGAAAGAAGAACCACTATATTAAAAAGACCCAGTTCCAATCCAATCCAGTTGTGTGAAACAGCTGGCAAGCATTCTGATCACAAACGTAACTACAAAGTTGCTGGGACAGCTAGAATTCCAAAGACGGGCGGTAACCACAATGGGTGCTAAACAAATGATCATACGTCAAGACTACCTGTATATAGAAATTATTCTTTTTACATAGTAGCAATAGTTCCTTTTTCAGTGAATGTATAGAATACTTCCTTTGCTTCTACAGTAGTGATTAGTAAGAGTATCTGATGTTTGTGAATTAGAAAAATATAAGCTATATATTGTCTCTGGTTTTGTTGGCATAGAATGGCAAGAAATTTTGAGGTATTTGATCTAGGTTGGTTTGTATTCCTATCTTTTTAACTGTGATGCAGAGTGCCAAGTTCAGTCTGCTGTCAGCTATGGAAATTTGCTGAGTAAGATTGGCATTAACCACTTGACAAGGAGTAGTGGATTTAAGTTACAGAATACCAGATTCTAGTTGAGTATTAGGATTTCCTAGATCAGTTTGGAGGGTGGAGTTCCACTGCTAACACATGGTTTCTTTTTAATTAATATGTATGGATCTATTCAGAGTATCTTTTGAAATATAATAGATCTCCCACTATTGAACATTTTGAGGGTGTTTTGAACACTTCTGAAGACATTGTTTTATATGTAACCCAACGATTACTTCTAGTAATCTGTACTGCAGCAACCCTCAACCTTTCCAGCTTTGCATACCAGCAGAGGGGATGGTTCCAGGCGAGCACATGCATACGCAGCTTCATTTGGATACCCGCCGCTCTTGCAAATGGAGCTTTGCACAAACTCATCCGTTGTTTGCACAATTGGAGCTGCACGCACTTGCCTGCTGCTTCTACAGCCTGGTTCCAAACAGGCCGTGGCCCAGTAATGGACCAGTGATTGGGGACCCCTATTCTACCGTGTAACTAGTGTTAACACCTTTTCAATTTTGTAATGTTGAGCTTTCCAAGTTGAAATGTTTAATTTATGGGAGAACTGTATTTTTCACCAATCGATAACCCTGACAGGCCTGACGATTCTAGAGGGTTACTATGGTATTAAAACCATCCTTACAATTCAAACTGCAATCACCATCACAGAAGTAAAATGGCTGTAGAATAAGAAAGCTCTGGGAACTATAAAGATATCAGATGGTTTCTCCTTTTAGCATTTAAGAATTGACATTGTTGCAATTTTTGTTTTTTATTTTAGGATAGGAGACACTTAGCCATGGTTAATGTAAAAAGCTGCAAAGATGATTTATGTGACAGTACAATTCCTGTGACTGAAGACCATGTGCTACAAAGAAATAATCAACAGCCTGAATCAAAAGTAACTGAACTTTCAAAATGGAATAAATTCCTTTTATCTGACAAGAGTTATAATATTAACATGACAGGTGGAAGGCAAAGGACATCAGACAAAACACCTGCTGCAGGCACAAGTGATGAAAGAGCCACCACTTCTAGTGCTGAGTGTGGTAACTGGCATCTCAAACCACAACAGAATGTATTAACCTGCTTTGACAGAGCAACAGATTCCAATCACCTTGGGACAAGCAGCAAATACTCTGCAGGTTTGGCTACTTGTCAAGATAAGGCACAACCTGCAGAATTTACCACTTCTTCTGGGTCTTGTGCTCCTGTTAAATCAAACAACCTTTATGGAAGTCTTTTTTCCACAGGAGAGGATTTTGATGATGATATTTAAGGCTCTACAGTGAGATTTGTTGATTTTTCCATTGAGATGGTTTAAAATAATAGCAATATGGCCTGCATTTAAACCAGACTCTTCACTGTTGAATAATAAAGTGGATCATATTCCAGCCATATTGTTTTAGGCATGGCACAAAAAGGCTTTATCTGTGGAGCTGTGCTGTATTGTTAATGGGACCATTATTAATAAAGAGGCATGGAAAGCAAAGGCTTTTACAAAAATCAAATCTTTGAATAAGTGGTAGCTTAGAAAAGCTAACATCATTACTGGTATCTATTTTTTAAAAATTGATATACCTCTAATTAAAGAAACTTAAGCACTAAATTAAAAGTAAAAATTAAACACTAAAATAACATTTCTAACAATCACATGGCTCCATGATGATGACTAAACATGGAAGATCCACCAAAGATCCTCTAACTGCCATTGCCACAACTTGAAGGTAAAAGACCACTTGTCATAACTTTAAACTAGTTCTATTTCTTGTGTAAATATTAACCCTTACCCAGTGCATAAGAAAGAACTCAATTTGGAAAGTTAGCATGATTATGATGTTATCTATGAATATGGAATTACAATCAGACCGTTACAGAAAGGAAAAAGGTATAAAAAGAGGTTTTAACAATGTGTGTTAAGAACTACGAGTTATACAAGAGCTATTTGGAAGCGGACGGTTGCTTGGCATACTGGATAGCATCCAGGGCTGCCCCAATGTCGTAGTTCTTGGAATGCAGCAGGTGAGTCAACCAGCCTCCCGTATCAGAAAATCCCATCGAGAGCATCTGGGACAAGGATTCAATCAGACGAGGATCTGCTTCTGTAAACAGATTGAATTTCAGCATGTCATATTCATTGGCCCATAAAAATTGTAATCACACACCTAAAATTTGCAATTCCACACTTGAATTTAATTAAATTCAGCCAATATTGCCATTTTTTAAAAAGTTACTTTATAGAACAATCCATCTCATTCAAATCTAATAATCATAATGGGGATTGATTTATACAAAATGCAAAGCTAAAACGAATCAGATTATAATCAGCCATATAAATTAAAATTTCAGGTTGAAAGTAGGTCTTTCAAATATTCCTAAATTGATTTTCTAGCTAAAGGATGCTTACGTTATCATTCCATAATAACTTAGGCAATAAAAATGCCAGGTGACCTACCTATAAAGCTGGTGTGACTTGTAAAGGTAAACATTGTGTTAGATCTTTAAGTCAAACTACCATTTGGGCAGAGGATTTCATGCACAGCACATTGGCTCTTCACTAAAGCAGCCTAGCTATTTTTGAACTTTTGTGCAAGCCTAAGAATATGATGCTGCTATAGTTTTGCCAATGCTTTAATAGTATTTTTACAGAAATATTTCTTAGGATTTAGTTTGTATCCAAGCTTATTAGGACACAGTAATTTCTATAAAATAGTTTTGGAGCCTGCCTAGTTCTTATTACCAGGTGGAAGATGAGGGTACATTGCAGCTTCTCGCAAGCCTGTTGGTCCGGTATTAGTGGGAGCTTCAACGGGATTTAGAGATTTTGGGCTGTCTTCCTCTAGCATTTGTAAGGACTGCAATTCACCAGTTGAAGGATCTACTTCCTTTGAAGATAAATGGGTCCAGTCTTCATCTGCTCCTGAACAACCACTGGATTCACTTCGTTCCTGGAATATACAAATACATAAAATGTTAGCACACCTACTTTTACTAGCTATATTTACAACTACATCTAGAAATGGTAATTTGCTTTTTATTAATTATTCAAAAGATATAGATACCTCTATATCTATATTGCAACAGATAGTAGTAAATCCTACAACATATGCAGAAATATCACTCTTCCCAGAATCTAAGGACAAGAAAATTTTTGCAATTCAGGTAGGAAGTGTTCCAGAGAACTTGGATAATCAATTCCGCTTCACTCCATGCCCATCTGAGGGCAGTTCAGCCATTTCATACAAAGGTCTAGTATGAATAAGCTTCAGATTAAATATAATAAAGTGTGTTTTATTGCTAATAAAAATATTAACAAGCTACTTTTCTCTTGCAGGTTAAAAAGTTTGATATCCCAACAGCTTCAGCATTCTTGGAGCACTAATTAACATATCTTTATATGTGCAAAACTGACATTTGTACCTGTGACAAAATAATCTCTTCTTCCATCTGTGCAGGTGGAGAACAGACTATCATCTCCTGCATTTGGTTTGCAAGAGCATCACTTATGTCTAGATTATTTTCAGAATTTGCTTCTGGTTTGGTCTGCTCAGTAGGACTGCTAGGTTTGGGGCAGTTCTTCTCAGAAGTAGGTTGTGCAGGTGATACTTTGCTTCTTTGACCCTCATGTTCAACATCAATATCCACTTCAATGCCTAAAAAAGCAGTTGACAATGGGTTATGTTAATGACATACTGCAGTACATTCATGGGCATCACTAATGTTCTGTCTATGTTTTCATTACTCTAGTTCTTTCATATTTTGTCTCAAAATTACAGATTAATTCTTCTGTCACCCACCCCCTATTTCATAGGCAACGTATTTCCAAATAAACCATCATTTGGGAGAACATAAAAATGAGTAACTAGATTATATCATTTGGGTATTGCATCCGGTGTTCTCTAGTACTTGATGCATGACTGCCAACTCATTCTCATATTACACGTTAATCCATGAGTTTCAAGTGTTTAGTTACTATTTGTACATCACATTGTAGAATGCTTAATCACTGTTAATTTATTAATGATAATATTCAAAGGATATGATCATAGTTGATAATATATTTTTAAAAACTCTGATATCTTACATAATTCACCCATGATATTCTATATTTTTTGGTGAAATTATTTGGGTGAACCAAATAAAAAGTTTGGTTTCTGGGAAATCCACAAGAGGGACATGAAAAGCAATATTTAATATTTTAAACCTCCCAGAATTACCTTGTGATAAGGTGGGCAGTTAGTAAATTTTACAAATAAATGTATTTTACAAATAAATAAAAATATACAGTGAAAGGAATTGTTTACCAAGCGGACCCAGGAATGCAGCAACACTTTCTCCAACATTCTTCAGGAAATTGACACTGGCATCTTGAGCTTCATTGCTAGTGGTTTCTTTTATAAAGCAAAAATATAAATGATACATATATAAGAATTATTCAAGACAAGAATTTTATGAGTTTATCAATCCTGATCAGAGGAGGGGTATGTGTACGCATGTATAAAATTAAATATATAATTTTAAAATACTTTTTTAAGATGTAGAAATCTAAAGTTATTTCCTTGCAAATGCTGTTTATATAGACAGGTATCAGATTTTTGCTAATTTATTTTGCATTTAAAGCCTGTTATTACAACTTCTTACCGCGCTCTGGAGCATCACTTTGAGAAGAAGTACTAGCTTGTGCCTGGCCAGAATTCTGGTGGTGATGGGCAGAACGTGGGTGTCCCCTACCACGCAACCAGGGAAAGGAGCAACCATCGTGTCTCATTTTACGAAGCCAGCGACCTTGAAGAAGCCACTAAAGGGTAAACAAATGTTTTTAAGCCACAGCAGCTTTAAAATAAATAACTTTATAAATTTTACAATTATCTTTGTATATCTGCCTTTTTTTATAGTACTAACCTCAAGCTGGTGGAATGGACTTGGAAACATGATCATGTTATGCTCCTTATGGACACCTTTTCCCTCACAAGTGCTGCACAGGTCATAGTCTGGACAAACTGCACATTTGAATCTGGCACCCACAACTGGGCCCTCACAACCATCGCAGATCACATTAGGATGCACGAGGTTTGGAGAATGCTCCTTGTTGCAGGAATGACGGTTCACATGCTTAAGCTCCTTTTTTTCTGAAAGACACAAACAGAAGCGATTGTTCAACTACAACCATGCTGATTAAACTATAACATGTAGTCCTCCACTTACAATTGGTTTAAGTGACTGTTCAAAATTACAACAGCGCTGAAAAATGTGGCATAACTTTTTTTATACATATGACCGCTGCAGCATCCCCCCCCCCTAGTCACGTGATCATATTTTGGGTTTTGGGCAACTAATATTTATGACAATTGCACTGTCCTGGGGTCACATGATCACCATTTGTAATCTTCCCAGCTGGCTTCTGACGAGCAAAATCAATGGGGGGGGGAAGCTAGATCTGCTTAATGACTGAATGATTCACTTAATAACTGCAGTGATTCACTTAACAACTTTGGCAAAAGAGGTCATAAAATATTGCAAAATTCACTTAACTGCCTTGTTTAGCCACAGAAATTTTGGGCTCAATCAGGGCTGTAAAGTTGAAGACTACCTTACCTGAGACTAAATTGCAAGACAATTAAAAGGCATTATAAAGCAAGGTTTAATCCCCTCCCTCCCACAGGTTAATTTAAAATTAACCTGTGGGAGGGAGTATTTAAAAGAGTATGCCTACCATCTGGGTGGATAAAAATCAATGATTTTTTTAAAAAAATCAAAAAAATCTGATTTTTTTTTATTTAAATCGGATTTTATTGATTTCAATCGGATTTTTTTGATTTTTATCGAATTTATTTTAAAAACTTGGGGTAAAAATCTATTGTAAGATAGTTTTCTATTTAAGATACATAAATAATTTAGTTTATTCAGCATTAAATGGAGCTTAGTTATGTAGCATGAGGCTGAATATTCTGCAACAGTGGGACTATTGGTGAGTCAACAGTGGGTCAAAGGAGTAGCAGAGATGACAGTTGCTCTTTAAAAATTATTTAAATTGAGTTGATTTAAATCAAGCCTTTTTACTAGTGATTTAAATTGTGATTTAAATCAACTCGATTTAAATCAAATCCACCCTGCCTACCATAATACAAATAGATATGTCTTAAGTTCACAAATCACAATAAGGCATATTTGTTTTCCATTTAGTGGGCTCTGTGAACCTAGCCATATCCGTTTTCAATTTTGCCTATAACAGGACCATTTTCCAATGAAAGACCCTAAGTCTTGAATAAACAACATCTCATGAAGGAAATCTAGAACAGCCTTTTTCAATCATCTCCCTCCTCCCCTTCACTTCTTAAAAATTCCTATGAAACAGTCCAGTTTAGTGTAAGAAGCTACCCTAAAAATGCAAACTTTGTTTTAGCATTTTGAAATAACTTGGGTAAAAACTGACTTCAATGTAATGCAATTAAAAATTAAAAACATTCTTAAATGACTCATTCTGCAACAGATGAGTGAACCACAACATTTTATTGGCAGGAAAAGTCACTTCATATCACATATAGGCTCCTTTGCTTTGAGTGATTGAAACTGTTTTTCCTTCAAATCATACCTGCAGATTCAATGCAATTAACAGCATTTTCGTTTCTACCAGAAGACAAAGGAACCAGTGCTACTCAATGCCAGGTGCAGACTTTAATGGTTACTTTTTTTGTATTTCCCAAGGCAGCTGCTGCTGCTTTCTTCAGAATAGCTGAGTGAAACCCATTTTTCATTGCCCATCATTCACGAACCATTCTAATTAAGTGTTCAAAATATTTTTTCAGTTTCAAAGCCTCTTGAGTATAGGTTGGAAATTAAGACTAAATGTAAGATAGCAAGAAAAATATCTACCTGCTTTACTTTTACATCAACAAATTACTTCTTGCTATAGATTGCTTCTATATAAAAGCCACAATGTCCTAATTACCTTGGCTTAGTTGCTGGAACAAGAAATTATTTTTAGAAATTATAATTGCAAGAACAATTGTCAAAAGTGAGGAGCTGCCACTGTACAGGTAATCCTCAATTTACAACCATTCATTTAACAACCATTTGAAGTTACAACATTGAAAAAAGTGACTTATGACTGATCCTCACACTTAAGACCATTACAGTGTCCCCGTTGTCCTATAATCAAAATTCAGGCACATGGCAAATGGCATATATAATGGCTGCAGCATCCCAGGACCATGTTTTCACCATTCCCAGGGGGCTTTCAACAAAGTCAATGGGGGAACCCAGATTCACTTAACACTTCACAGCAAAAAAGATCATAAAATTGGGGATGAATCATTTGATGCCCACATCACTTAGTGACAGACATTCCAATTCCAATTGTAATCCAAGGACTACTTGTATTTTAATTTCATATCCACCATTGTCTTTAATTTTCTCTGCTTTCTGCTTAGCCTGAAATATTTCCAATAATAGGATAAGGATTATGAATTGAAAATAATCTGTGTAGTGCAGGTTCTTTATTTGGAATCAATTGCATAGTCCAGAATGCATAAGAGTGCAACTGCAAACAATGAAAACAATGTTATCTTTAACATAAATGCAAACAATGTTACCTTTAACATAAATCCAAAAAACTCCAGCTTTCACAGAGGGTGGAACCAACTTCAATTCCTCATCACTGGAAAAAGCGATCATATCACCATCTTCATCTGAAAGTAAATAATTCATTTACTATTTGATACAAAAGATATACAATCATAGTCTGAACAATTCTTATATAACATCCACATAGAAAGTCATCAACAGGAAGCAGGAAACATGGTTGTGTTGCCTCTTAAAGCTTATGTTGAATAAGTTTAAAAAGGCAACAAAACACAACACTGATTATTCATTCCAGCTGTTGTTGTTTTTTTTGGATCATTGCGTTATAAAATTGATTACTACTTCTAGTTCTGCATCTACATTTTATACCAGTGAAGAAATATCCTTTTGTTATAAACTTACTCTGTCCCAGTGGTTTTCAACCTTGGCAATGTTATGAAGTGTAGCTTCCAAGTCCCAGAATTCCCCAACTAGCTAGGGAATTCTAGGACTCAAGTCCACACATCACAAAACTGCCAAGGCTCAAAAATACTACTCTACCCAAAATCAGTCTACAGACTGCATGCTTCCTACCTAACTCACTCAATTAAATTTAAAATTAAAATTAAATTGTAATTTTTTATTGACTGATGCATAAAAAATATAAAACGTATTATGCAGGTCTCCATTTCAAGGCTAAAAACAAGAGCTCCAACTAGAGCAGGGGTGTCAAACTCGCGACCTGTGGGCTGGATGCGTCATGTGCAGGCCACAACCCCAGCTCCACGAAGGGGGGAAAAACGTGAAATGTCACGTGATGGCAATGTAATGCTGTGAGTTTGACACCCGTGAACTAGTGTCAGTTTTGACTAGTGATTAAGGCACCTGGCTAGAAACCAAGAGACTGAGAGCTCTAGTCCTGATTTAGGCATGAAAGCAGGCTGGATGATGTTGGAACAGTCATTTTCTCCCAGGCCACATCATCATGGTCAGGTGACAAGCTGGTTGGTCAATTCCAGTTGCAACCAATGAATCAACACTCAATTTGAAGAAAAAAAAAAAAGCAGACCCCTGCATTTAGGAGAAAAACCTAGGATGAAAAAAAAAGAGGCTCCAACAAGCTTTAAAGAGGCTTTAAAGAAGGAGTAAAATTCAAAGTAGCATTTTATATGGATTCTTAGTTTTTATCTTTATTCTCAATCTGGAAAAGCAGGTATTCTTTTTGTAACTCTTGGATGGCAAACTAAAGCTCAGTCATACATACCCTTGCAAACTGTGATAGAAGTAACTATCTTTAAAAACTCTCTAGAAAAGCTAGTAGTAAGATTTCTACTAGAATGCAAAACGTAACAGAAGAAAAGGTATTTCTTCTCTGAATCAATCAGTAGTTATTATCCTGAATTAATTGATGCAGTGGTTTCCATAGTGGAGGGGAAAAATGATGAAAACATCATTTAAATAAAACATCTAATAAAACATCCAACCCTTTCCTATAAAGAGAAATGTAATCATTCCGGTGTCTTTCCAGAGTTACACCTCCCAATCATCTAAACTAGGGGTCCTCAAAATGGCACTTTAAGACTTGTGGACTTCAACTCCCAGAATTCCTGAGCCAGCACCCCACCCCTGATCTAACACAATCCCTTCATTCAGAAGGAAAATTTACCACACTACAGGTCAAAGCTACATGATTTTGCTTTTGTCCAGCTTTTGCTAAAAGTGAGTTCAAGGTCATTTTCCAGGATACATGTCTTTCTACGTATCTGTAATAAGATCTTACCATAGGCTTGGAAAGAGTCCCAAACATCTGAAGTTAATTAAAACTAATTAATTAGTTTTAATTTAAGACTAAGAATTTAAACCAGACTTTCTGGAATTTGTGCATAACCTACAGTACAATAGCAAGAAATAATAGAATTTCTTATGCCTTTTAGCAAACCTTGAGGCTTGGGTCTGTTCTGTTCTGATGAGGAAACAGGACTACTTTTAGGGCAGCAAAGTTTAGAAAGAATGATCATAACACACCAAGGGCATTGGACCTTTAACCACTGCATGACAGTCTTTCCTTTGCCCATGTGAAGTCATAATTGTTTGTTTATTCTTGTCCTTTGTGGATTACCTATTAAAGCTTGGAATTTGGACCAGGATATATCAACAAACTTTTTAATAAACTGCTATAAGTATCCTTGACTTACAACTACAATCGAGCCAAAACTTTCCGCTGCTAAGCAAGACAGTTACGTGAATTTTGCCCCTGTACAATCTTTCACGCCACAGTTAAGTGAATCACTACAAAGGTTAACTTAGTAATATGGTTGTTAAGTGAATCTCCCTTTCCTATTGACTTTGTCAGAAGGCCCCAAAAGGGGATCACATGACCCTGGGGCACCACAACCATCAAATACATGCCAGTTGCCAAGTGTCTAAATTTTGATTATGTGACCATGGAGATGCTGCAACATTCTTGTGAAAAATGGTCAGAAAAATGTTCCTAAGTCACTTTTTTCAATGCTGTTCAAACTTCAAATGGCCACTAAACAAATGATTGTTAAGTCAGGGACTACCTCTACTGACTCTTAGTTTAGAAGCTGAACTTTAGTATATGAATTCAGACAACAGTTTGATTTAGAAGCTAAGTGGCTGGCCTAGAAAGTGGGAGACTCTGAGTTCTAGTCCTGCTTTAGAGGTGAAAGTCAGCCGGATAGCCTTGGGCTCAACCCACGTCACCGTGTTTGTTACTGTTAGGAAAATAGGAAGAGAAAGGAATATCATACATGCTGGCTTCCTTGAGTCACTTTATAAAGTAATAAAGGTGGGATAAAAAAATATAATAGTTTCCTGCTGAGGAACCATGATCAGGAAAATCTCCAGCCTGATTAAACTGCTCAAGATTGTCCATTAAAGAGCTAAAGAGGTGCTATGAGAGGTGCAGTCCAGTGTATCATCTTATCAAGAGCTCCATTTTATTTAGTTCTGTACATACAGGGACATCTGTACAAAATCCAACACTGTCATACTCTGTAATACTCTACTGAAAATAAAGTACACCATATTAAAAAAAAAAAGAAAAATCCTAAAACGTAGGGAAAGGGTTGAAAATTTCTGGGTTTCCACGCATTTATTTAAATAGATACTCGCGTTTACGGTTTCTTACCTCCGGGCACTCTAAACCTACCTAACCCGAAGAGAAAGAAGCGCTAAGAGCCCCAGTAAATATCAGATTTTGGGGTGCCGCTCTCAAGAATCAGGAGCTGCTATTCAAGGAAAGCTCCATACCGGGGGGGGGGAATAAGAGAGAAGCGATGCAGCCTCGCCACCCCTCCGCCCCATCGATCCCCTCCATCGCTCACCCTTATAGTACATCTGAAAGGCTCCCGTGGCGGCGGCAGAATTGCGGAGCAGCCCCTGGAAAAGCTCGGCGACCTTGTCCCGTATCTGCTGGTAACGGGCTGGAAGGTCGACGGCGAAGCGCCGGATCTCGCGGGTGGTCTCCTCCTTGCCCAGCAGGTAGGCCTTGATCGTCAGTTGAGCCATCGCGGCGACGGCGGCGGCGCTGGGTTTCTGTGGCGCAGCAACAATTGGCGCTCCGGCAGGCTGAGGAACAGAGGCGCTTCAACCTCTATGCGAGCGACGTCCTTTCACCGCTTGGTTGCCGATGACGACCCGCCCCGGCTATTTATGGGCGCCGCAACCCACGGAAAAGAGGCGGAGTTCAGGTGGGAAAGTCCCGGCGCTGGCGAAGCGAGGATAATAATAATAGGTACCAAGGGGAGATATGCCGAGTTCTCCTCCCCCCCCTTTCCCCCCCACACCCTCCGAAGGGAACCTTAACTGGGTTTTGTGGTTAAAAGGAGGGTAAGACAACCTCACGAGAGGCGGTTGCAACGCCGCGATTGGCCCCGGCTTTCCTTCTCTCCCCCGCCCTCCCTTCTTCAGCTGGACGGCGGTGGCGAATCAAAACTTTGGGCCTAGCGAGCCTTCCACAAAGCCTCGAGCGAGCGTTACTCAGCATTTCCTTCGCTTTCCAACGTGAGGGAACGAGAGCAGGCTTCGGGGCGGCCGCAGGCCTCGCAACGGGAGGCGGAACGAGAGTCGCTTCCACGGATCTTGGACGCCTGACTTCCTTCTCCCGATTTGCTGACTCACGCCGTGACAAAGAAAAAAGAAAAAGACGCTGGAGTGTTTTGCAGGCCTTGCCGGAAGGCTCCACGCCTGCGCCCGGTTCCCCCAGACCGGTGGCCGAGAGTTTCTCCCGCTACCTGCAAACAGATTGGGGAGACCCTTAACAGCCACTTCCGTTACCGGAGAGGGGGTTATTTTGCTTTTCACTAGAACAGGGGTGAGCAACCGTGGCCCTTTTACAACCTGTAGACTTCAGCTCCCAGAATTCCTGAGGCAGCATGGCTGTCTTAGGAATTCTGGGAGCTGAAGTCCACAGGATGTAAAAGGGCCACAGTTGCCCACCCCTGCACTAGAGGCAATAAGTACAGCCTAGTAAACAGGTGTAGAAGGAATTGGGGGATGCTGAACCAGCCCATCCATTTAGCTTGGAGCCAGTCTCCCATTAATGTAGGCTTACTTCTGTATAGCCTTGCTGGTTCCTTAGCTCACAGCAAGCAGCCCAATCGAGGATAACAAAATGACAGCAAACCCCACTCCCTACCTAGCCCTGAAGATGTTACCCTAGTTTGGGTAATGAAAAGTCTCAAAACAACCAAACTCAAACAACACCAAGCCCTCTACGGTTCAGTCTTGAGCTACAAATATTCTCTTCCATTGGTACCATAAGCAGCTAAATGACATGACCAGTCTCGCAACCAGTGGTGGGTTCCAACCGATGTTACCACTGGTTCTCTTCGCGCATGCACTTTGCGCGCAATCGCTTCACACAAGCGCATTAGGTTTCTGCCCAGCTGAGGTGCAACAATCCACTCTGCCGCGCCTTTCAGCTGGGCTAAAAAATGAGAAATAAAGGTAGGTATAACACGGGCAGGCGGGAGGGCCCAGCTCCCAGTCAAAGAGAACCGGTTTGGTGATGTCACATCATCACCACTACCGGCTCGCCCGAACCGGGAGCAACCCACCACTGCTCGCTACCCTAGGAAGGAGGCAAGGCAAACTACTACTAAAAATCTTGCCATTGATAGGATTTGTCCAGGCAAATACCAAGAGTCAACAGATTCAAAGGCACCAAAAATGATTGCACCCTTCCCCCCACCATAGATATGACCAGGATGGAACCCAGATGCTCTTTTTGCTTAAACCCATCAAACCAAAAAACTCAGTGGCTAAGACGCTAAGCTTGTCAATCGAAAGGTCAGCAGTTCAGCGGTTCGAATCCCTAGTGCTGCGTAACGGGGTGAGCTCCCATTACTTGTCCCAGCTTCTGCCAACCTAGCAGTTTGAAAGCACGTAAAAAATGGAAGTAGACCACCTTTGATGGGAAGGTAACAGCGTTCGGTGCGCCTTTGGCATTTAGTCATGCCAGCCACATGACCACGGAGATGTCTTCGGACAGCGCTAGCTCTTCGGCTTTGAAACGGAGATGAGCATCCTCCCCTAGAGTCGGGAACGACTAGCACTTATGTGCAAGGGGAGCCTTTACCCCAGATAAAACTGCTTGCAATCCCATTTAGACAACAAAGCATTGAAGCCTCTATCTGGCAACTTTACAAAAGCATTGCAAACCTATCCTTTATTTTATCGATTGACCTTGACACTCAATTTCCTTAACAATGAACTTCCCCAGCTCTGCTGCCCTCCAGAAAAACCCATTTTGTCTAAAAATAGAACTTGCCTCAGGTACACTAACCAGGACCTGCCTAGCTTCCCAAACTGTCCAACAAATCAGATCCTTAGGATTTCCTTCCTTGCAGCCTTTAATTTCTATAAAAATTCTTTTCTTTTCCATTGTTAAGGGTCTGTCTGTCTTAAAAAGCAGGCATCCAATAAACATTGCAATAATAATGGTTATTCTCAGTATTGTGCTCCTTACTTCGGCAAAATTCCAAAATAGTATAATTGCACTAAGCAAGAGATAGAGTAGTTTAACCCAAATGTAATATTCCAGTTTATATATAACATGTAGCCACTGGTGGGATTCAAGTAATTTAACAACCGGTTCTCTGCCCTAATGATTTCTTCCAACAACCAGTTTGCCTAACTGCTCAGAAAGTTAACAACTGGTTCTCCTGAAGTGGTGTGAACTGGCTGAATCCTACCACTGCATGTAGCCCCTTTGCTTCATGAGTTGCCCTAGTTACCAGCTTGCTTCTGGGTGTGATTCAAGGTGGTGGTCACTTCATATAAAGCCTTACATCAGCGGCTTCCATCCTTTTGGGCATCAGGGACAGGTTCCATGGAGAGCCTGCATCCCACGGATGGGACTTCGCTGGTTTGCATGGCCCAGTTTCTGGCATGCCACAGCCCAGTGCTGATCCTCAGACTGGGGGTTGGGGACCCTGTCCTACATAACTTAAAGCCTGTTGCCTGTCTCCCAAAGTGTCTGCCTGGCCAGTTTAATCTGGCAAGGTAGGCACGCTCTGGGTTCCTTTGATTAAACAATGTTTAATCTCTTTGGGGGACAGGCAACAGGCTTTAAGTTATGTAATTTATCAGGACCCTGAAAGCACATCTTCTCTGTTGGAAACCCTGCCCCCACCCCAAGATTAAAACATCCCCCTCCTAATTGCTATTTTAAAGGGCCCTGAAGACGTGGCTCTTCACCCTGGCCTTTGACAAGGATTGATGCTCCTTTTTTCCATGTTACCATCTGGATGTTTTCTCTGCCTTCTTTGTTTTTTTAGTTATATTGTTTTTGTGTTGTTTTTAAATGCTTTCAAGAGTTTGTAAACTACTCAGTCTCACTGGGAATTCAGGTGGCATATTATTTTCTACAAGTGAGAGAGAAAAGCTCAGTTAGAAAAAACTCTTCCTTGATCTCCTGCCTATATTACTCGTTATGACATCATTTGTCTTCCAGAAGATTCAAAAGAAAATGAATCCTTGTACTTTAGGGCTTCTATTACGAAAGGGAAATTAACTCAGCTGATAATGACTCATTCAAAGACTCATGACTGCTTTAAGTCCACCTCTTTGTTACTGCCCTAGCTAGAAAAAATAGTCAGTACCTGCATAATCACTATCCTACAGCTTATGTAGGCATGGCTGTATTTACATAATACATTAACCCATAGTTTACTGAGATTTTCAACTATTTCTTTCCATAATATTCTAAATTATAAAATAGCTACAGGGATGGGGCTGGTAGAATATGAGAGCCTACAATTCTTGAATAGTTAACCAAAGAAAAAAAACTGACAGGATTTCAGTAGTGAAAACATTAAATATAATAAATATTGTGTGTACTTTGCCCACAATATTTGTGTTCTTAACTAGAATAACTAGATTAGATTTATTTTATGCAGGGAAATAAAGGGGAAAAATAAAAAGCCACAAGTTGTCTCAGCTATTACTGAGAGAATGGAATATTCTATACCTTTGGGGCTGATATTTTTCTTGCCTAGCCATCTTTTTTGTTATAAAAATCTGACCCTGTTCATGTTTTTTTTAAAGTAAAAATCAATGCATGGATTTAAAAATATGACCTCCATTCCTTAATCTAGTTTGATTCCCATAAAAATAGAGCTTTCTCTGGCTTGGAAATAAATTGCACCTCTCATTAAATTGTCTTTTTAACCACTGTTAATTAAAGAGGCCATAAAATGCTAAACAAAAACCAAATGAAACTCACTTTGTATGTCACATTGCTCCTATAGATGAAGAACCAATTGAGAAACTGTTAATTATTAGATACTTACATCTGCTGAAGATTGGTAATTAATGACTGAAAGATCTTTTTTTCATTTCTCAGTATCGACATGTTTGTTTCGGAAACTTTTCCTCCTACCCCCAACTTCTAAAGTGCTTCATGTTTACACATTTGGATTTCCTGACAGAAAATATATGTGACGGAAATGTTTATCCAGAAGGAGTCCACCTGTGATGGAATGTAGTGAGGAGGTGGATTTCCAGGAGGGAGGGGTACCTTCCAGGGGAGTAACAGGCAACTCAGTCTATGTAGTAGATGCAGTTAGTAGAGGGCTTAGTTTGGCAAGATTTTGGCTATACGTACAAAACAATAAAAGAACTCAGCTTGGTAAATCTCCATGAGTCATTTTTGTTTTGGGGCTTGACACCACCTGAATCTTCTAGTCCCTTCTGCACCACCTGGAGGAATGTAAATGTTGCAGGAATGACTCAACTGAGTCCCATGATCAATTTCTATTCTCCACAAATCCTATAGAGGGAGCTCTAGGCTGGGATTAGATAACGCCTACATCCTGGTAATTGTCACCTTTGATTCAAGGAGTGTATGACAGTCACCGACAACATTCCAGAATTTACTGGAATGTTCTCACTTTATGCCAAGTTACTAACATTTAAGAGACTTAAATTGTTTTTTGAAACAATTCTAAGGATCCTACATATGGAATAGAGTTTGACAGACAAGCAGTGTTACAGGCATAAGACTAGCCTGATTTGATCTTTGCTTAATTTAGTAATTTCAATGTTACTTTTCCACTGTTAGTGTTTCTGTTAAAGCAGAGGTCAAACTGTTTAAAAAAGAGATACAAATATTACCATAATTTTCATATAAAACAATACATAAAAGGAATTGAAAATGACACTTTTTTTTCAAAATCTTAATTAGTTATAATAGAATCATAGTGACATTTTTTTCTCCCAGAGTAGCAAACTAACTTTTTAAACAAAGTTATATAATACAGAACAGCATATAGGGTTTATAGATTTTTAAAGAGTATATAAAGATTAGTCATTGAAAGCTGATGAAAATCTTATGATTAGGAATGGTAATGAAAATCTTAATCTGTTTTGCTTCAAATGTCCATTTCTGGTTCACTGATGGCAGTTCCATCTTTATTGCAGGATCAAAGAGGAATTATTTGTACCAGGAATCTGGTTTAATAGCCATGTGGGCATTACTGAGTCCATCTCAGTAATTCACATTTCCTGGAGGGAAAGAACAAATCTATAGAAACTTCAACAATTATTCATTAGTTTTATATGTGCTATTAGATATAATATCACAAAACATAAAAGAAATACTCATTTGTGCAACTGTTGTATTTACAATATAGGTAATCAGTCTGTCTTTAGTTATAAGGAACTATAATCAACTATATGTGTATTAAAGAAAACCATCCTGAGGAAAATAAATGATTCTAGGACATCCTGAATGCCACAGTTCATATTTTAAGATTAGCATGTGAACAATAGATCTACTTCTTAAAAGCATCTATTGTAATTCCAAAAATAGGAGCGTGAAAGTCTTTAAAAATAAAGTGAATGCAAGAAATTCTGTTCTGATACCAGAACCTTTCTAAGGTTTCTGTGTTATGCTTGCAAAAGTATTGGATTTTGATGCTAGTACTTGTGAATACATTATGGACTATTTCTATTTTAAAATACCTATTAAGTTGCTTCTTTAAATTTGAAATTACAATTAATTCATCAATAAATTCTATTCCGAGAATATGAATACTGCAAAGAACGCATCAAAAATGATAGACTTGAGATTTTCTTTATTAGCCCTGTAAATAATTTAAAATATAGAGATACCTCAATACTTGTCATTAATTGGTTTCAGGAGGTGCAGTGAGTACACACACATTTTTTCCATAAGGAATAATGTATTAGTAATGAGGCAACTGACACCAGCAAGTACTAGCTTATGCATTGAGTACTAAACAAATAACAAGTACCCAGACAAAATTTTTGCATCAAAATGTGTCAAGTACCAAATTCGACAAGTTTCAAAGCAGTCAAGTATCGAGGTACCACTGTATGTTAATCTATCAGATTTGGATTTGTCCATTATTGGTTTCCTTTTGGAAAATAATAATACCAATAATAATGACTCAATAAGTGAGTAAAAATGTTAAATCCAGTTTAAACATCTAGGTTGCTGTGCAATCAACCAAAATATATTGTTACATATATAAGTAAATTAACAGATGGATGTTTTTATGTTAAAAGATGTGAGGGCTATTTTGAATAGTATTTCAAAATCATGGAATTTGACTGTTTTGAGGAACTTTGGTTATATCTGGTATGTCAAGATAATTCTGAGTGACTGAAAAAATATTGCTACTATGGACATCATGAACTCAGGAAATGTGTACTATCAAACTAATTGAAAAGGCCATTTTTTTCTACTAATAAGTGATACAATATGTTTTCCTTTAATGTTTTACAAGAACAAACAAATCTTTCTGTAATTTGATATATTCTTATTAAAGAAATGTGGTATTAAATTACATGAATTTAAAATGCTAATTCTTTTGTCATTTTATTTTTCTTTGTTTGCTGTGGTAACAAAAAATTAGACTTGGTAGGTGCATTGCTTTATTTCTTTTTGTTCATTGCTTTATATTTATTTTAAAATAATTGCAGAATTTTTTTTAAAAAATGGCAAAAATCATAGGACAGGTTTTGTGCTTTAAAACATCTTATTCTATTTTTCCTAGCTTTTTAAACTCATTTTTATTTACTTGCTTTAAAAATAGGGACAGGTTATTCACCCTCTCTGCATGGTGTACAAAATCACCAGAAAATTAAATAATGTATTTATTCAAAGCATTTGGAAATGAACCTTTTGCATAGTGCATAAAGTGCTTTTTCGTGTTCCATGTTCATTTCATGAAAAAGAAAGCTACTGTGCTAACTGAATTTGGAGAAAAACAGTTTTTTTTAAATGTGAATCATCTTAATTCATAATTGGCAGCACTACTCTAGGAGTAATTGAGGCTTAAACCCACACAAGTACAGCCCAGAAGTATACTCTTATACATCTTTGTCTGAAATGGTATTGCGTTTCCTGCCTGAGCAGGGGGTTGGACTAGACCGCCAATGTCCCTTCCACTCTGTTATTCTGTTATCTTTACTAAGGCCCAATATAGGTACTTCTGATTTCAGTTGCATTTCCTCTTGGTATATAGCCATAAGATAGAAAGTTTGACCTTTAATATGATTAGAATTTTCTAGCCAGTCTCAATATTGCCTCTTACATAAATGATCTTCAGATGTGAATAGCACCAATAAGCCCAGCCTCAGTGATGCCATGCATGTGGCAACAGTTTAGAATAGATTCCCATTTTATAGAGCACATGTAAAGAAGCATTTATACGTATAGTATATATTGCTTACTCTTTGAGGACTTCTGGCACTTAGCAAATGTATTAACCTATAACAAAAGATATGCAAATTGCATTTTTAAAAGGCCATAACATTACAGAATCAATCCATTTCAATACCCTGACCTTAATTGCATCCTACACAAGTAATTCATTGCAAAACAACTCCATCCATCCTCTTTAAAGGCATCCAGATGGGCACTATTCAGATTTCTAGCATAGACTTTTCCATAGAAGCAGAAATTAAAAGATCTGTTCTCTTCTCCTCTCTCACCAAAATCCTGACGTTCTGGGCAATTCTCTACATCCCAAATCAGGAACAGTGAACCACACAGATTAGTTCTACCTGAAAGAGATAGCTACCCTGATTTCCCCAAAATAAGACATCCCCTGATAATAAGCCCAATCAGGCTTTTGAGTGCATGGCAATAAGGCCAAGCTCTTATTTCAGGGTTCAAAAAAATATACAGTAAGACAGGGTCTTATTTTCAGGGAAACACAATATCAAAATACTGGTGCCAAGCCATATATGACTTTATAGAAGATTAAGTCACTATGAGCTGTGGTGGTGCAGTGGTTAGAATACAATATTACAGGCTGACTCTGCCCACCACCGGCAGTTCGATCCTAACCAGCTCAAGGTTGACTCAGCCTTCCATCCTTCTGAGTTGGTAAAATGAGGAGCCAGATTGTTGGGGGAAATATGCTGACTCTGTAAACTGCTTAGAGAGTGCTGTAAAAAGCACTATAAAGTGGTATATAAGTCTTAAGTGCTATTGGTATTGCTAAGTGTTATTTTGACTTGTACTTAGAAATCGAAACCTAATAGAGAGCAATGCAGTAACTGCTAAAACAATGTCACTTCTCACCTGTTAATAACAACATTGCTACTGTCATGGCTTCAAAAACACTCCCAAGAACAGAACATTGCAGTGGTCAGCCAGAGTGTGAATTACAGTCACCAGGGCCTATTGCTACAGGAAAGACTGCAACTGGACTTCCGGTGGGTCCACGTTTCCCGAACGGATGCTCCTTCAGGAGCTCCAGCCCCGTGATTCCGTTTGCCGCTAGAACAGCGAAAATCAGCTGTTCTAGCGGCTTGAAACTCTCCCCCAGGGAAAAAGGGGGTGAGAAGAGCAGAAGGGTCTGGGTAGAGCTCCCCTAGTCCCCCAGGCTTTTTTTTTTTAAGCTTGGGGCTTTCAGGGTGAGAGCTCCCTGAAAGCCCTTCAGTGCTCCAGATCCGGATTCTGCTTTATGCAGAACAAGGGGTCGCGACCACACCAGCAGTGCAATTTTAAGGATTATGAGAAAATTTGAATCTGGATGCTGGCAGAGCAAAATCAGGAGAACAGAAAATGCAAGTATTAAACTTTAACTCCATTTAAAACAAAGAAAAAAAGATGGGGCTTAAGAGCGGCAAAACGAAACTTATAAGTGAAAGTGATCATTAAAGCTGCAACATTGTAAAAGTTACTGGATTACCCAGCAAGAAAAAGGATTTAAAGTGCTAGTGAAATGAAATGAAATGAAATGAAATGAAATGAAATGAAATGAAAGTGAAATGAAAAGTAGTTGATTCCAACTACTTTATACTTCTAAATTGTGTGAAAATTATTGGATTTATTGACCTGATAGCTGAATAAATTTAAAGTGGAAATTGAACTATGGCTGACATCAAGGATGGAGGATCATTAGTATATGAGCCAGCAAATTCACAAGTTGTGACTGTAAAGATTTTACAAGAACTTTTAAATTTCTATACTTCTGCTATATTGGAATCAATTGAAAGGACTATTCAAAATTATAATCTGGAGAACAACAATGTTTTGCTGGCTGGAAAAGAGGAAGAAAATCAACTTATTTCGACTTTGGAGCAGGAAAAAGAACCAGTCAGGATCACGATGGAAGTTGGCACACTGAAAAAAGAGGTTTTGGCAGAAGCTTCTATGCAGTTAACTGAAAAGCAGCAAATAGACTCTTTCCCGCAGACTGTTTCAAGGAAGGAAGTGACTGATTATATAAGCAGGAAGAGTCAAAATGGAGATTTTGAATTGAAGGAGATAACTTTTAGAAGAGAACAATTTCCAAAGATGCATCAGCCTCAAATCTATATTCAAAAATTTTCGAAAATAAAAGCAGGGGGAGAAGCAATGTTGAAGAAAGTACTATTTCAGAAGAAGGACTGGAAAAAATATAGAAAGAAAGAAAGAATTGAAGATTAGTTTCTTTTGGGGAGGATTTTAATACTAAATTTGAAAAGTCTACTGAAATTAGTATTTTTTAAGTTTAAGTAAAAATGTTTAACTAAAAATGGATAGCTTTTTAAAAAATTATCAAGGTATTAAAATGATTAACTTTAAACTTAATTGATAACTTTCTGAAAGTTTTGAAACAGATTTTGAAGGATGAACTCAAGAGTTAGAAATAATTTAACTCAATGGATTAATAATATTTTTAAGGTTATATTTTGAAGAATATTCTATTGAAGTGTTTTAAAAAAAACTTACTGAAGTATTAAAATGGTTAATTTAAAATTGAATGGATATGAAATAATATTTTTTTTCTTAAAATATATGCTTTAAAGAAAGTTTTATAATGTTTAAATTAGAATTCTAAAAGGGGAGGCTGATGAACAATTTTTAAAAGAGGAGTTAAAGAGTGTGAGGGGGTTTTGAATCTTGTAGTAAGTTAGTATATTTTAGCTTATGTTTGTTTAATGCTATACCCTGTTTTTGCTCTGGGAAGTCGGGGTGGGGGTGGGGAAGGGGGGTTGAAGGTTGTGTGGGGATAAAATGGTTGTCTAATTCTTAATAAAATTAAAAGATAGTTTAATAAATAAATGTATTATTAATAAATGTATTAATAGAGAAGTAAGAAAAGTGGGGGAAATATAATAAAGGAAATGATAATATTAAGATACGATAAATATTGGAAGAGCAGAAAGAAGACACAAAAGATATATTCAGAAGATATATTGACTGATTATGTATTTGTTTGTTTGTTTATAAAATAAACTTTTTGAATTAGGAAAGACTGCAACTGGCACACCAGCTAAATCAAAGCAAAGCCAAGGGTCTCGGAGGGCCTCCAAGTGATGGACTTGCTCTTTCAGAGGAAGTGTTCTTCCTTCCAGAAGTAGAACAAGAGCATTTCAAAAGCCCGATGGTTTTTGAATAAAAGTGACATTGACTTGATATTCAACTTCATCTTATTACTATACATCTAGTTCCAGTCACAAGGTTGACATTTACTGTATTTCCAGCCTGGTCTGAGGTGGAAATCTATAGCTGTGTATAATCAGTATACTGATAACACCTTATCCCAAATCAGTGGATTACTTCTTCCACGACTCCATGGAGACATCAAATAACAGTTGTAAAAGAGCCAAACTCTGTGGAATCCCAAAAGAGGGAAACCCCCAGCTGACCTCTGCTCATTGCCACCAACTGGAATTACACTCTCAGGAAGAAATGGAATGATTACAAAGCAGTGCCCCTAAACCATAATAGTGTGGGTCACAGAACTAGAAAAATAGCATATGTGCAAAAGATTCTCTTCCCCACCCCCCATCTACCACAAATCTCACATTTACCATCAGGATGCTCTTTGTTTTCTGATATTAAATCCAATTTTTAAGTCATTGTGTTGGAATCTACAGTTGGATTTTTCCTCTAAAGAAATAGTGGGAAGAACCTAGTGTGGAATAGATATTCCAATATTCTAAATACATTAAGGTTTCAGTGATCTGTAACATGAAGACAGGAAAATATAATATTTGTAGAGCACTGTACATTGCTTGATTAAACTGTGTTATGATTGTTTCATGTAACTAACAATAATTATCGTCTTTCCTCTTGTCTTGATTTGAATTGCATATAAACTGCTCTCTAGATAACCATCTGGAGTCAAAGGAGACAAGAATTCTGGAATCGTCTTTCTCTAACCCAGAGGCTTTCTTCTCCAAATTGACACCACATTTCCCAATACAAGAACATATTTCTTGCCTATCTTTCACAATAAATAAAAGAAACCCAAGATTAATTTTGCAGACCAGGAGTAAAAATAAATAGCCCAAATTCTTTTTAGTTTTTATTTCTGTTCTGGTATTTATTACCCCTTCTCATGGTTTTCAGGCTTTCCTAGAAAGATATTCTAGAAGTCCATGAAATCACGGTTCTTTAAAAACATTTTGCCAAAGGTTGGAATAGGACAGAGTATTTATTGGAAAAGTAAATTTTGCCTCAGACTGTTGACTCCGAGTCTTGTTGTTGAAGTTTTACCCTTTTCAAGTTAGCTAGAGAAAATCTTTGGTGCGTTTCTATCATCCAGTACCTGGATTTTGTAATCCACCCAGACTCTATTAGACTGGGCAGGTGATATCTATCTGTCTGTCTGTCTGTCTGTCTATCTTTCCATCCATTTTATAACCAGCAATGTAAAATCAAAGCATCCAGTTCTTTAGCTTTAGCAAACTTTAGCTGAGTTTGGCTTTCGTATACATCAAGTTATTCCCAGGAACCTAGGATGTTGTAACATATCAGCATAGTATAGGTGTGGATCCAAGCATTATGTTCTTTGGTAACTGATAGATGGAAATTTGGTCAATGCATATTATGGTTGGTTGCATAATCAGCCACATGTTTATACATTTTTATCCACCTCAAGTACTTTCCAAGGATCTGGGATAGGCAGATATTTTGTTTGATGGTGTTAAAGGTATCATCACAGGATATAAGCTGTTTCAAGAAAAGCTGTCTTTCATAATTGACTGAGGGTGATTTGGTAAATGCTGATGGTATTCAAGTGGTGTGCTCTAGGTGTTTTGGGATTGCACCAAAGGCACCTATAACTACAAGGTTTGCCACAATTGTTTTACTTTTATTTGTAGGTCTTTACATTTTGTGATTTTTCTCCAGTTCTTTCTCTTCCATTCTGTTGTCTCCAAGTACTGCAATGTCCATTATCCATATTTTTTGTCTTTCTTATCAACAGTCCTTAAATTTGGTATATTACGTGGCAGGAGCTTTTCTGGTTGAATTGTAAAGTCCCAGAGTACTTCTTCATTTTCTAGCCTGTTCTTTGTCCGTTTTGGTAGTCCCACCAGTTCTTGCTTGCAGGCAAAATGTAATTTCTCATTGATCGTGGGTCCGGCGGTCAGGTATGGGTTAATGCTTTCCGATGTTGCTGGATCGGGTCTGCTAGTTGAGAAGCTCCTCCTCCTTCTCTTGCTTCCCAGCTTTCAGACTCGATCCGATTTGGATCAAGACACGGAATTTGAGCTGCCCTTTGATCGCTATTCTGACAATAATTTCTTTCTCAAATTTTCCCTAATTCCTTTCTAATTTGGCTAGTTTTGGTTTGCAATTATTCCTGCCTGACAGCTCCCCTCTGGGTTGAGCTTACCAGCGAGAAGGGCTTCCGCCCAAGCTCGCTGAGGACTGCCTGGCAGTGGGGTTGTAGGCTCCCCTTGGGGTCGAGCCTCCCCTGACATTGAGAAGGGCTCACGCCCGACTCCGCAGCAAAGCAGCCGAATTTTACCCAGTGCCTCCCAGCCTGGCTGTTTGCAGGATTCCCCTTGAAAATTTCCATCCGGCGGTTCCGCGCTTCGCAGAGCGCCAGGGGAACTTCAGAGCCTTAATTGCTCCATTTGGCTGCATCGCGCCCTGAAAGCGTCAGAGCATTGTTAACAGCCGATAGAATCGCGGACGGTAGCTGACGAGTGGCTCGCTTTCCTGCTCCTTTCAGAAGCCGTGTGGCAGGGTGGCTTTCTGTTGGACAGCGGCAACGGCGATCGGCGTCTCCTGGGCTTTGCCCAAACACCGCAAACAGGTCAGAGGGACTGCGGAGGAACTTCTCACCGCCGTGGAGGTCGTTTGCTGGACTTCTTCTGATTGTAAGTCCTCCCAGATCTGGGTTTTGAGCTCTTAGTACAGGGCCATTCTAGACTTTCTCCTTCCTCGTGGCCAGCTGCCATTTTGTCTTACTGTCTCCTCCGCTCGCCATTATCTCCTCCGTCTGCCATTTTGATCACAGCCTCGTGTGGATTTGAGGCCTACATCCAAGATGGCTTCTGCTAAGCAGGCCAGATCTAAAAGATATGGCATCTCAGACAGTGACCAACCAGGGACTTCTTCATCCCTTCCTGCTAAGAAGTCTAAGAAATCCTCTGCTAAGTCCCCTGATTCTAGATCTAAGGAGGAGATGAGGTTTCATCAAGCCATAGAACGATCAATACAAAAGGCTATCAAAGAACCCTCCATTAAGGAAGCAGGCCCTCCAGCCCCTACTTCAGTTCTGGCTTCCACTCCTGCTGACCCTGACCCGGACCCTCCTGTCCAGACTCCTGCTTTATCCCCAGATGGGGATACTACCACCTTGCATGAACAGAGACATGTCAATGAGACTCTTTTTGGGGCCCAAGGGGATATTTCCCCTATGGTGCAGCCATCTATTAATCCATATGCTCCCCCTGATATGGCTCCTCAGAGCAGTGGAGAGGACACACAGAGGCCCCTAATTTCTCCAGATCTGGCTGCTTATATTCACCAAGCCATCCTGCAGGGCATAGCAGCTGACCGACAGTGCAGGACGGCCTCTTGGGTTTCTGAGTCCCCTTCACAGATAGATGTAGAGAGTTCTTGTTTCACCACTGATAGGGTTCAGACCCCTGCGAGAGCCCAATCGACTGGCGCTTCGGGCCAAGGTTCCATGACTGGGGAGGAGTTGAGGGATCTTGAACTCTCAGATGATGAAGATTTGTCCCCTGATCAACCATCTTTCGTGGGTCTCTTCAAGCCCCAGATGTTTAGGTCCTTTTTGCATAAAGCAAAGATTACCATAGGCTTCTGTGCTTCCCAACCAATTCCTCCTTCTGGAGAAGGGGCTCCTCCAACCGTACCACTATTTGAGGTACCCACTGTTGAGACAGAAGAGATCCCTGGGCCCAAGTTATTCAGGGATGTCCTCATGAAACAATGGTCAGCTCCAGCCTCTGGTCCTATCCCCAACTCCCTTGACAGACGCATTTATAATATGGCCCCGGAGCTTTCTTCCCTCCTACAGATGCCTAGGATTGATGCTCCAGTGGCTGCTCTTTCAGCATCGCCAAATCCCACCTGTTAAGAATATTGTTGTGTTACCAACCAGCAGAGTGTAGAGCACAGAGAAATGTTGCTGAGAGCAATGAATAAGAGATATGCACTTAAAAGACCGGACTCAAGAGACTTATGCATGGGAATGGAAGAAATGGATAGATTATGTGCAGAATAAATATCAAACTAGGAAGTACCAGATAGCTTTTAGTTGAATGTTGTGTAGAAATGTATAGTATATAGGGGGTAGAATAGTTTAATGTCATGTAGAAATGTATAGTACACGGGGTGGGGGGGAATAGAAGGGCGGTAAATTATGATATAATATGATTTGGATTTGGAGTTCACCTTGGGGAAGTCATGGGAGGAGGGGAGGGTTAGGGAGGGTTAGGGAGGGAAAGGGGGGGGGAAATGGGAAAATTTGTATTTGTAAAACTTTTTCAATAAAAAAAAAGATATGCAAACTAATTTATCAAAAGTTTACTTTATAGTGAAAAAACAATCTCATAGTCTTTTAAATCAATCCAAGTCTTTGCCAGTTAAATCAGTCCAGTGATACAAAAAGCTTCTTACCACACAAACAGTAGTTGGTTAGAATAACAAGCTCACTCTGGTTCACAAACCACGATGGTAGCAGATCCATCCAACGATGATAGCACAATGATAGCAACTCCACATACTATGGTAGCTTATCATCAACTGAATACTTTACAGTACCTTTCTTAAATATGTTTACAACCAGTGATTATCTAATTACAGCATGAATCAGCAGTAAAACTTTAAAGTCACACAATACATATTCATATTAAAGTTACAGAACACATATATTGCCTGGACAACTTGTTAGGCTCAAACCATATCCTAACACCACTGGTCCTTTGGAGGAGGGTCTTCGTCCTGAGGAACGGCGCCTTGAGTATGCACTTGTCAAGTCTCACCAGGCTACGGCCTGGTCAGTGAAGTCAACCTTGGCAGCTTCCTCCTTTAACCGAGCCTCCATCCTGTGGCTGCGACAGCTTCAAGACCGTCTTCCGACACTCGCTCCCACCAGGACATTAACAAGGTACTGGCAGCGTTAGAATTCTTGGCTGATGCCACCTTGAACTCCTCCCGGTTCGCGGCGAAGGTCTTGGGAGCCTCAGTCACAGCCCGTAGACTGCTCTGGCTCAGACAGTGGCAAGCCGACGCTAAGTCCAAATGGCGTTTGTCTACATCACCTTTCGAGGGTCCTTGTTTATTTGGGGCTCCCCTGGAGCCCCTCCTAGTAGAGTCCAAGGATAAACGTAAATTCCTCCCAGCCATGTTCCACAGATCAGATCAACAATCACCCTCTTCCTTTCGTCCATTTCGGGGATCAGAGGGTAATTATCCAGGACCTAGAAGCCAAAGGCCTTTCCCATCCAGGCAGTCGCGTCCCTCGGACCAACGGATTCCAATCCCAGAGGGGTCAGTTCAAATGGCCCTTTCGTGGGGGACGGGGGTGTCCCTTCCGCAGGTCCCACTGATGGTTTGCCCAGTCCTCCCATTGAGGGCCGCCTGGCCTCTTTCGCCAGCCAATGGGAGACAACGTCTTCGGACATTTGGGTCAGGGAGATGGGCCTCTCCCTCGAATTTCTCTCCACCCCCCACCCCCCCAGGTCATTTTCTCCGATGCCCCATCTCTCGGGATTGGGTGCATCGGCTCCTGATGGTATCGGCAATCCAACATCTCCTTGAAATTCAGGCCATCGAGCTGGTACCTCTGGAGCAGCACGGACAAGGCTTTTATTCCTGCCTGTTCGTGATTCAGAAATCGTTGGGGGGATGGAGGGCAATTCTGGACCTCAAGTCTCTGAACCGACGGGTCATATACCGTCGGTTCAAGATGCAGTCCCTCCAATCCATCCTGGAGGGCATCAGGGTAGGAGACTACCTCACGTCAATTGATCTGATGGAGGCTTATCTCCACGTCCCCATTCACACTAGATTCTGAAAATACCTTCGTTTTTGTCATGTGGGTCGTCATTATCAATATTGAGCCCTTCCATTCGGCCTATCCTCAGCTCCCTGAGTCTTCACGAAATTGATGGCCGTGCTGGTGGGCTACCTCCGGACTCTTCCCGTAAGGGTTCAATTTTATCTGGACGACTTGCTTGTCCAGTCGACTTCGGAGGTTATAGCGCGCCAGGACCTGGACACCACCCTCCGAGTCCTGGAGAGCCATGGGTTTTCCGTCAACTTGGCCAAGAGCCACTTGATACCCACGACTCACATACAACAGCTGGGGGCCATCATCGATTCGGTAGAAGGCAAGGTATATTTTTCTCAGGACCGACTGTCCAGCCTGCGGTCACTGGTCAGGTCAGTCTCGTCAGGGAGAGCAGTCTCTCTGGCATCTCTGTCTCAGCTCCTGGGAAAGATAGTCTCTTGCATCGGGATCATCCCTTGGGCACGACTCCACTGCAGGGACCTGCAGTGGTTTCTACTCCCGTATCAAAAGAGACAGTTAGGGACTTCCAACCGCAAAGTCACCCTCCCCCACAAGGTCCTTCTCTCCCTTTGGTGGTGGACCTCAGCAGCAGTCCTCAAGGGGAGGGAATACAGGGAAGCACAATGTCTAGTCCTAACCACCGATGCCAGCCTTCAGGGCTGGGGAGCCCACCTGACATCCTTCATGGCCCAGGGCTATTGGACCCAGACCGACCTGGTCCACAACATCAATTGGCTAGAGCTTCGGGCCATTCACCTGGCCCTGTGGGTCTGTCAGGACAAGGTGCAGGACAGACACATTATCATACTGATGGACAATGTAGCCGCAAAGGCTCATGTAAACCGCCTAGGTGGGACCCGATCTCGCCACCTCATGGAGGAGGCTGAGAGACTGGGAGCATGGGCGGAAACATATCTGCGGTCGCTTCGGGCCTCTCACATTTCGGGAGTGGCGAACACCCAAGCAGACTGGCTCAGCTGAGCATCAGTGGACCAGGGAGAGTAGAGCCTGGACCCAGACTTGTATCAACTGATCATAGCCCAGTTTGGCACTCCAGTTGTGGACTTGTTCACCACTCGGGCCAATTGCCAGGTGGAGAGGTTCTTCTCTTGCTTTCCGGAACCAGGGACAGAAGCCGTGGACGCTCTGTACAGCGACTGGCCAGCTGGCCTCCTCTATGCTTTCCCTCCTCTGCCTCTGATCCCCAAAGTCATCAGAAAGATGCTGACCTTTCGAGTGGAGCTCCTGATGATCGCCCCCTTCTGGCCGCATCGTCCTTGGTTCGCAGACCTCCAGGCTCTATCAATTTGTCGTCCATGGAGTCTTCCTCTGGGCAGAGTGGTTCTCCACCAGGGGTCTCTTCTCCATCCGGATCCCGCCTAGCTTCAGCTGACCGCCTGGAGGTTGAGCGGAGACTGCTAAGTGTGGCCAGTCTTCCGCCTCGGGTTGTCACCACCATTCAGGCTGCCCGCCGTCTGTCAACCACACGAATATACGACTCTACCTGGAGATCCTTCTCCTCCTGGTGCACCCGACGGTCCATTGTCTCCATGGTGACCTCTACAGTGCAGGTACTGGAATTCCTCCAGGACGGCTTCGAGGCAGGTTTGGCTCCAAACACATTACGCAGGCAGGTCTCTGCCCTTTCTACCATCTTGTGTTGTGGGTCTAAGGGGTCCCTCTTAGGCCGTTCCCTCATCCGACTTTTTCTCAAGGGGGCTTCCAACCTTTGCCCGGCCCCTATCCATAGGTATCCATCCTGGGATTTGCCCCGCATTCTAGACGCTCTGACTAGGGCCCCCTTTGAACCTCTTCGGGAGGTAGGACTCAGTTTTTTATCTTACAAGGTCACATTCTTGCTGGCCATAACACTGGCCAGGCGTGTTTTGGAATTGGCAGCCCTTTCCATCAGAGCCAACCTTTGTGTTTTTCATTCCGACCGAGTGATCCTCAGGTTGGACCCTACGTTCCTTCCTAAGCTTAATTCACCATACCACCAGGCTCAGGAACTGGTCCTTCCCAATTTCTGCCTGAACCCTACCCATCCCTTAGAGCGGGCTTGGCACACCCTGGACGTGAGGAGATCCCTTATGATCTACCTCCGTCGGACCTCTGACTTTAGACGGACAGAGTCCCTCCTTGTATCCTTCCAGCCGTCTGTTGTGACTCCGACCCCCGAGACTGATTTATCGGAGGGAGAAGGCTCCAAACATGAAGGAGAGGAGTTGGCCAGGCCTCCCTCTCCAGGACCCTCCTCTCTGGCAATGCTTCAGCTGTCTCCCAAAGGAGAAGAGATTGGCCAGGAGCCAGGTATCTCCTCGCAGTTGGACAGTGACGGAGATAAGTCTTGGCTGGATCCACGCCAGCGTCGGAGAGACAAGCGCATGCAGCAGAAAAGGAGGCGTGCCAGAGATTAAGCTGAGTCACTGGACCACACCTCACAGGGGATAAAAGGGGGTGAGGTGGCCATTCAGACTCTGTGACGGACAAAGCTAACTACTAGCGAGTCACATTGTATCTTTGAAACAACGTTATCTGCCTTGGATTTAATACGGACTGGACTTGACAATTCTTGAACTGTGTGTATCTTGTTTGGGTTTATCTGTCGGAGGAACACCCCCTCCCTCTATGAGTAAAGTTCTTGGCAAGCAGCTACTGGGTTGCTGCCAATCCTCTTATCGAAAGAATTTGTTGTCTGCCAGTTTTATTTAACCCCTGGCTATCTGTTTGTATGCGTGTGTGAGATGGGGACAGAACACCGTCCACGATGGGCCAGAAGGTGTCTTCAGTCACGGTGGGGCACTGGATTAGGGCCACTATAGCCATGGCATATGAGTCCCAGGCCCTACCTGTTCCTTCTCGAATCCTTCCTTCTCACTCCACCCGCAGTGCGGCCACTTCGGCAGCCTGGGCTACCCAGGCTTCCTTGGAGGAGATTTGTCGGGCGGCGGCCTGGGCATCCCCTACTCCTTTCATCTGCCATTACCACTTAGATCAGTTCACATCGGCGGATGCGGCTTTTGGCCGTCAGGTATTACGGCAGGTTCACCGCAGGTCCTCTCCATCGGCCCAGGCAGTTCCCGCCCTATAGGTAATGGCTTTGGTATGTCCCATACCTGACCGCTGGACCCACAGTCAATGAGAATGGGCTTTGCCTTACCTGAAAGCCCTTTCTGATTGCAGTGGGTCCGACAGTCAGCCCCACCGTGTTGATACCCCAGGCCGATTCAGTGTGGTCCTGGGGTTCTTTCTTTCTTCTCTTTCAGCTCACCGTGTTGGTCTGCTACAAATTATCTCTCTTCAGAAAGCTGGGAAGCAAGAGGAGGAGGAGGAGCTTCTCAACTAGCAGACCCGATCCAGCAACATCGGAGAGCATTAACCCATACCTGACCACCGGACCCACCGCAATCAGAAAGGGCTTTCAGGTAAGGCAAAGCCCATTCTTGCAGATATTACAATGGACCATTGCTGCTACTTTATCATGCCCTTGTTTGTAGTCAGTCTGTGTGACTTTCTTGCAGCAGCTAACTAGTGGTCCACTGTTTCTTCAGCTTCTTTGCCAAGGCGGTATTTGCTGTCTGTTGCTGCCTTCTCAGTTCTGGCTTTGTATACATTTGTTCTTAAGGCTTGGTCTTGTGCAGCCAGAATTAATCCCTCTATCTCATTCTTCAACTTTCCTGCTCTTAGCTATTGCCAGGTCTTGTTCTTATCGATTAGCTAGTTTTCTGTATACTGGCCATGTAATACTTTGCCTTGCCATGTTTCATTTAGTCTTTCTTGTAGGCCAGTTTGGTCTCTCCAGTATTCATTAAGCCTTCATGATGTACTAGCTTCAGTGCATTTTCTTCACTATCCTTCAGATATTCTTTCAATCCTCTTTTTTCTTCTTCAACTCTCTGTGGTACATGCAACATTTCATGCCAACCCATTTTCTCTGATAAATAGAGTATCAACATTACTATGTGGATGAAGTGCATGATTCATTGTCATTATTTTTCTGGTCTTCCTATCCAGGGGTTTTAGTTCTGCTTTTTACAATCCACTGTTAGAGTTGTACATCAAATGATTGGAATTGCTCAGGTATTAATTGCCTTGATGGTATTTCCTCCACCGAGTTTGGACTTTAAGATCTTCTTCATTCTCATGATCTGTTTACTTTTAACCTTTTTCTTGACTTAGATATGCTTGATTATTATTATTATTATTATTATTATTATTATTATTATTATTATTATTATTATTATTATTATTATTAATTGAATTTGTATACCGCCCTACTCCCGAAGGACTCAGGGCGGTGAACAGCCAAATAAAATACATATAATACAAATGTTAAAAAACCATTAAAATACAATTAAATAATTGGCCTGGAAAATGAAATTTAAAACACCCCAAATTCATAAGACAAATTTTAAATTTAAAAAATTTTAAAAAACAATTTTAAAAGCGAGGTTAGGCCAGGCCGGCCTGCTGGAAAAGAAATGTTTTGATGGCACGGCGGAAAGCGTGCAGGTCCAGGATCCTCCGTATCTCTGAGGGGAGCTCGTTCCAGATGGCGGGTGCCCCCACAGAGAAGGCTCTCCCCCTGGGGGCTGCCAGTCGACACTGTTTGGCCGATGGCACCCTGAGGAGCCCCTCTCTATGGGAGCGTACTGATCGGTGAGAGGCTACTGGTGGCAGAAGGCGGTCTCGTAGATACCCGGCCCTACGCCATGGAGCACTCTAAAGGTGGTAACCAAAACCTTGAAGCGCACCCGGAAGACCACCGGGAGCCAGTGCAGCTCGCGCAGGAGGGGGGGTCACATGGGAGTGCCCCGTCGCTCCCATAACCACCTGCGCGGCCGCATTCTGGACCAGCTGGAGCTCAAGGGGAGCCCCATGTAGAGAGCATTGCAGTAGTCCAGGCGGGAAGTGACGAGGGCATGAGTGACCGTATTTAACGAGTCCCGATCCAGAAAGGGACGCAACTGGCGAATCAGGTGAACCTGATAAAATGCCCTCTCGGCCACAGCCATCAAGTGCTCTTCTAAAGACAGCTGTGAATCCAGGAGGACCCCCAGGTTGCGAGCCCTCTCCATGGGGGCCAACAACTCGCCCCCAATAGTCAGTGATGGCACCAACTGACTATATCGGGATGTCGGAAACCACAGCCACTTGGTCTTGGATGGGTTGAGCCTGAGTCTGTTTCTCCCCATCCAGATCCGTACAGCCTCCAGGCACCGGGACATCACTTCAAGGGCATCATTGGGGTGGTCCGGGGTGGAGATGTACAGCTGGGTGTCATCAGCGTACTGGTGGTACTTCACCTTGAAACCACGGATGATCTCACCCAGCGGCTTCACATAAACATTGAACAGAAGGGGTGAGAGAACCGACCCTTGTGGCACCCCACATACAAGGGGCCTCGGGGTCGACCTCTGCCCCCCTGCCAACACTGACTGCGACCGGTAGGAGAGGAAAGAGGAGACCAACCGCAACACGGTGCCTCCCACCCCAACTCTTCCAGCCGGTGCAGCATAATACCATGGTCGATGGTATCAAAAGCCACTGAGAGTTCTAAAAGGACCCTGTCCCGAGCCCTCCAGAGATCATCAACCAATGTGACCAATGCCGTTTCCGTGTTGTACCCAGGCCTGAAGCCCGACTGGAACGGATCCAGATAAGCCGATTCATCCAGGTATTGAGGGAGCTGTCGTGCTACCACACTCTCAACAACCTTCGCAACAAAGCGAAGATTGGAGACTGGATGGTATTTAGCCAATACTGCCGGGTCCAGGGAAGGCTTCTTGAGGAGAGGTCTCACCACCGCCTCTTTCAAGGCAGCGGGAAAGACACCCTCACTCAAAGAAGCATTTATAATCCCCTGGAGCCAGCACCAACCAGGAGGGACACGGGTCCAATAAACATGTGACAGCATTCATGTTGTTGTCAACCTGAAGGATGCACAAGTATTTGTAGTGAATTTCACTGAGTTTTTGATCTTACTTCCCTAGAGCATCTTGATTTCTTTATTTTTCACTATTTTTCCCTTGTTAATGGTAAGTATGGCACATTTATCCAGTTCAAACTCCATTACAATATTTTGGCTGCATATAGAGATGATGTTGACAGCATTCTATTTCTGATAGTATTTTTCCATATGGTTTCAGATCACTCATTTAATCCTATGCATAGTCAGGATCCTACAACCAACAACAGTCTATGAATGATTCACACAGAAAATGTATGAATTATTTCAACATCTATTTATCAAGTTGCAAGGACATGGTTTATTTATGAATGTGTTAGACAATTGTGGCTTTCTTTTTCCTCTCACTTTGCAGTTAAATAGATTTTTCAAATTATTCTATGAAAGTATCGAATAGCTTTCTACAAAGGCTGCTGGTATAACAATCCTAGAAAGGATTTATGTGATAATAACTTCTTCAGTCTTATTCAGTAGTCCTGATTTAGTCCTGATTTAATATGTGCACCTTTATACTATATGTGCATCCCAGTCACTGCATTCTACAGGACAAACCCCAAGATCAGACCCACATTAAAGGCATTACAGAAATCCAGTCTTGAAGATACCAATACATGAATCCCTATGGCCAATTGTTATAGTACTTTGTAGAATTGTGCTAAAACAGTAACCCACCCTAAAATAGTAATGTAGTGCATTATCAAGAGAGATTCATATCAATTAATAATCCCTCCTCCCTCTCTGGTTGCAGCCCCCAGAGAAGTAATAGTGCACGATTGTGCTATTTCTCCTGTCTTTTTCTTGATCTGATTATTTTGTCCTCTCTTTGACTCCTGCTACAAAAACAAGATTTTAATTTTGTTTCTCTGTTCACATTGTGGAGTTATAGATATTACTGCTTCATTGCTTGGTGCTAATAATTAAATGTCTATAGGACAATATGAAGCATAGCATTTTCCCTATTGCAAAATCTATAATAAGAACAGTAGATGGTGCTACTGATTTAACTGAGGATTGCAGAGGATCTCTAGATAGAAGACTATTCTCTCTTCTGTTCTCTGCTACTTTCATCAGAGTGCAAACAAGAAAATACAGAGAACAGTTTTTCTGCTTTCTTTACTTTAGTACAATCATGTAACCTGAATTCCCCCCCTTTTTTTAGCTATGTAGCAACTTGATGCCAGAGGTAAAGTGATACAGTGCTGTCTACTGCTGTAACATTACCATTAATTGATAGATTTTCAAGCTCTAAGGAGACAAGTGGTCTTATATGTTTCATATATTGACCTGGTTATTTACGGGACCGCCTGCTACCACCAATAGCCTCCCACCGGCCAGTACGCTCCCATAGAGAGGGGCTCCTCCGGGTGCCGTCGGCCAAACAATGTCGGCTGTCGGCCCCTAGGGGGAGAGCCTTCTCTGTGGGGGCACCTACTATTTGGAACGAGCTCCCCCCCGGAGATACGTAGGATCCCGGATCTGCGCACCTTCCGCCGCACGCTTAAGACTTTTCTATTTTATCAAGCTGGTCTGGCCTAAATCTTCCCCTTTTTAAATGTGGAAATTTTAAATTTTTAAATTTTAAATTCGTCTTATTTATAGGGGCATGGGTAAGGCGTTTTAAATTGGGGAGCCATTTTGGATTTAATTCTGTTTTAAAAGTATTTTTAATGTTTATATTGTATGTTTTTTAATTTTGGCTGTTCACCGCCCCGAGTCCTTCGGGAGAGGGGGCGGTATAAAAATCTAATAAATAATAATAAATAAATAAAATAATTACATCATGATGAAAATGCCATACAGGTAGTCTTTAGTTAACAATGGTAATTAGGACTGGAATTTTTATCACTAAACAATGCAGTCATAAAGTGCAATGTCATGTGACTGCATCACTTAATGAAAGCAATCCTGGCAATCTACTGCTTTCTTTAAGCAAGTTTTGTGGATTGTTAAGTGATTCCCATGTGGCTTGCATGCAGGCCAGCAGATAGGTAAGGCATGGCATGAGGCATGGCACAGTGTAGTGAGACTAGGCGTGGCTGGGTTGCAAGGTGGGAGAGGGTGTGCAGGTAATCAGGGCTGGCTGCTGCCAGGTAGGAGAAGGTGTGCAAGTGACCCGTTAAGTGTACCATGAGTGTGGCTGAGCAGGAATGGCTCCTGTCAGGGAGGAAAGAGTCCAAGTAACTTATAGGAGTGACTTGTGACCTTTCCTACTGGCTTCCCCATTAACTTTACTTGTGGGAAGACAGCAGGAAAGGGTGCAAAACAGGGGTCGGTTCTAAAAATTTTTACTACCAGTTCTGTGGGTGTGGCTTATTTTGTAGGCATGGCTTGATGGTCATGTGACAATTCTTTAGGATTTAGCAGAGGTACTGGTCTACCAGGCTTTTAACTGCTTGCAGAGCTGTACAGGTCTACTCATTTGTTTTTGGAGGCACTGGTCTACCCATTTATTTTTGCAGGCACCGGTCTACTCATTTGTTTTTGGAGGCATTGGTCTACCCATTTATTTTTGCAGGCACCGGTCTACTCATTTGTTTTTGGAGGCACCGGTCTACCACCACACTGCCTTTTAACACTGATCAGCTGTAGGGCGGCCCTTTGAAGCCCCACGGCAAGAGTTTAAACAGCTTTTTCCTTCTAGCCGATCAGCTGGGACTCAGGAGGCAGCAATAGATTGGGGGTGGGGCCAAATAAAAGGTAAGAATAATGCAGGGGAGCGGGGGAGCAGAACCAGTTCGGTGACATCATATCGTCACCGCTACTGGCTCGGCGGAACTGGGCCGAACCGGGAGGAACCCACTACTGGTGCAAAAGGTGATCACATGACCACAAGATGCTGCAACTGTTAAGTTGAGCTGATTGCCAAGTGCCCAGATTGTGACCACGTGACCACAGGGATGCTGAAAGGTTGGAAAACTAAGGTCCAGTTGTAAGTACCATTTGTTTAGCACCCTCATAGCTTTAAACAGTCGTGAACAAGTGGATATTAAAAGAAGATTACCATTTTGTTTTGTTTCGTTTCATCATGGTCTTCCTTCTGCATAACGATGCTTAAAAATGATAAGATATTTATATGTTATATGTTATATGTTATATGTTATGTGAATGTCATATATGTGTTATAATAAAATTACAAATTTTATAAAAAAAAAAAAGAGGATTACCTGTAGTATGTATCATTTGTATCATTATATGACTGACACAAATTATACAGTTCATATTATTTTCATGATGGTATCGTAAAGCACATTACATCATCATGACTTTTATTAGATGTGTATAAAGCTTGGTATACTTGACCAGATTTTAGGAAAAACATCTTATATACTGTATGTTGCATTGCTTACCTCCTGCTCACTCTGTTAGAAACCGACTAACTGACCTTGACTGATCTGGAAAGCTAAACTGGGTCAGACCTGATTAATACCTGAGAAATACCAGAACTGTAGCTTAGACTGGAAAGAGGAAGGGAGAAAGAGTGTCTGCCATATTGTGATCAAGAAAATGGCATAGATGTGTCCATGAAGGCACCAGGAAATATCAGGACTGTTCAGATCATTATTGTAGGGTATTTGTGCCCTTGTCAACTAAACCATTTTGGAAGAAAAAAGAAGTGGCACCCTGATTCTATGACAGGTGTTATTTACAGTTTCCTCTTCCAATGAAATACAGTCAGGAATTATAGCCATGATTGACTGACAGCAATGGAAAAAATTATAAACATTCAAAAGACAGGCAGCCATGCATATACAACTAATTTGGAAGCCTATTTGAATTTGGAGCTATTAATCCTGGTTAAAGCTCGCAAAAAGGATGTTAAATTAAAGTTAGCACTACTACATTCATAGCTATGTTTCATGCGTACAATATTTGTTTAATCTACTGTATTGGCTTTGTAAAGTTTAGTCTGTAAGGTAGAATACTTCCACCCTGTATGAAAACCTCATCTGTAAAGAGAGAAATTGGTCTCCAGTCTTGATTGCATGCAGAAATCTAGCAAATTTAGTCCAACAGGAAAGGGCTTCCCCTCCTCCTTCCTTCTCCACCATACTCCCTGCAACTAAATAAGGTTGATATTATCATCACAATTCCTCCTTAGCTCTGAAGGCAGTTTCTGCACTTTACTAATCTATATCTGTAGGGCTGCTGTGGGATGTTGCATGCAATTATCCAAAGCTTGTTTTTATTCTGTGCTCTCTCGCCTCACTTGGTTCACATTTACCATAGTAACAGGTCCCTTGTGTTAGCAGGCTATTTCTAGTAGCCTTCTCTTTTGCAAAACAGACTTGAAAAAAAGTATCTAGACATGCTGTGTGACTGTGCATGCAAATAACTTTTAGCAATATCAGTGTGTTCCAGATGCCTCTGACACATGACAGTTGTGCTATCATCAAGCGTGGGGTGGGAAGGAGAGCTGCATGTTCAGAGCAGATCTGAAATAACAAAACAAGCTAACGTCGATAGATGGAAGAAAATAAAATTGTCACTTTTGGGTAAGATAGCCGCGATTAAGATGAACATCCTCCCCAAAGTACTATTTCTATATCAAAATATACCAGTGAACTTAGATAATTTTTTTTTTCAGAACTAAACAAAATTATTAGGGAATTTGTATGGGAGGGGAAAAAGCCGAGGTTCTCTCTTAAAATTTTAAAGGGTAAAAGAGATATAGGAGGATTTGGACTTCCTGATTGGGAAACATATTATAGGGCAGCTAAGCTAGTTTGGATAAGAGATTGGGCCACCCTGGAAAATAAGAGGATTTTAACCCTAGAAGGCCACGATCTGCAAAGAGGGTGGCACGTATAACTATGGGACACAGAGAAGAATAAGAAAACATATTTCCATAGACATAAAATTAGAGATTCATTGATACAAACATGGACTGGAATTAGGCAGAGATATTATAAAAAGTCCCAAGATGGCTCTCCACGATGGAGGCCCTGATCTATCCCAATAGATGGGGAATGGAGAAAATGTGTAGGTATAAAGACATTTTAGACGAAGGAGGAAATCTTAAATCTAACAATGCCTTGAGAGAGCAAGGAATAAATTTAGATTGGTGGACCTATCTACAAATAAAATCCAGGTATCAGAAAGACAAAGAACAATGTGGCTTAGAACTAGGACATAATGGGCTGGATAAAGTCCTGATGGGAACAGGTAAAAAGATTCTGGCCAAATTATACAATTATTTATTAGATGAAGATAGAGCTGAGGATATAACAAAGAACCAAATGAATGCATGGGAGAAAAATATTGGACATGACATAAATTTTAATGAATGGGAAGAGGCATGGAATAAGAACTTTAAATTGACCAGAGCCGTGACATATAAGGAAAACCATTATAAAATGCTCCACAGGTGGTATTTAGCCCCGGCTAGGCTAGCAAAGATGTATCCTAACATACACCCAAACTGCTGGAAATGTGGCTATGGTCAAGGCACCTTCTTTCACATATGGTGGACATGCCCTGAAGTGAAAGGATATTGGAGTAAGATTAGGGGATGGCTACAAGAAATAATTGGGAAAGACATTGAATTGACACCGGAAATATTTCTCCTGGGAATAGTAAAGAAGCCATATGGAAAGGAAAAGAATCATTTAACAATACATATAATTACAGCTGCTAGATTGGCCTACGCACAATATTGGAAAGAGAAAACCCAGCCACCAGAAGAACTTATAACTAGGAAAATACTGGAGTGCGCAGAGATGACCAAACTAACCCATGAAATAAACGATGACGAGAATTCAGAATACTATACCGTGTGAGGAAGATGGTATGAATGGGTGAATGATAAAGTGAAAGGAAGAGAAAAAGATGTGTTAAATAAAAACAAAAAGTAGCCTAAATGACACCAGGTATATATTTTGTACATATGTATAAACACTGCATATCCGATATTAATGGAAATGTTAATTTATATATGTTTATAAATTCAATAAAATTTCTAAAAAAAAACAAACAAGCTAACGTTAGCATTCAAACCATTAACATTTCTTACCATTCTTTTAAGTGAAATGGTGACCTTCTATTGACCCTCTTCTTCAGTTGGGACAAAAAAAAATCCTTTTCACGATACAGAACTGTGAGAACATACATTGCATAAAACACATAGGTTGTGTTTGAAAACAGATACTGAATCACAGACCTGCTAACTATATTTTGGACCAACGATCTGCCCAAACCAGTCAAATAGTATATGGTTCCATAGCTGCTTTTATACCACACAATTAGACCATTGAAAGACAAACAATTACTGTATATTCACACAATATACAGTATTAAGCTTGGTAAATGATGCTAATGGCTTTGCATATTGTGAGAATCCAGAGTATTCAGTTAATTTAAGGTTCAGGGTGTTCTATGAAGATAGAAAATAGTTTAATTCACTAACCAGGTTAAATATGCATACTCAAGCAATTGGATTGATGAACTATGGCTAACTTAACTATGAATACTACAGAAGAAAACAGTAGCAAACTACTTCCAGCTTGTTGTCAAGAAACCTCTATAGACACGGACATGAAATCACCAGGTGCTGAGTTCAATTTAAGCGAGTTTTTACTTGTTACTCTTTCCAACCCAATGGAATATTGGAGAAAAGAAAGTATGACAAGGGGACAAGACTCCAAAAGCTGAACAGAATGGAACCAAATTTGGTGTGTGTAATTGGGAGAAGCTGGCAAAATAAACATTGAGTATGAAAATACGCTACATTTGCTTTGGGATTGTGAAGCAAAACATTCTACAAAAAAAATCCCCCGATGTATCCTCTTGGGAAAGGCAATTGGGCAGCAGATCAGCATGCTACTAACATTTTAAATTTCCTCCCTTTTTCCTGATCATTTGACCAAGAGTGGAGCTATTTTTAGTGGTTTGGAAAGAATTCCAGAATCCATGTTTGCTTTGCCTGCCATGTTTGGAATATAATGCTTATTGTGCTATGAGATTGTTGAGCTACTTTGCAAAATCTATCATTGTAATTTTCTGCAGAAAAACTGAAGTGAACCATTTCATAAGTATGCTATATCCAACTGAAGGCCCACCAATATTGGCATTGTACTATCCCTAGGAACCAGCACATATCTCAATCTGAATCATAAAATATATGAGCTGGAAGGAACCTACAGCTCATCTAATTCAGTCACCTAACTCAATGCAGGTATCCACCAGGCAGTTCCCAACAGGTAATCATTAGGTCTCTTTTGAAAGCCTCCAATGATGAAGAGTCTACCACTAACGTATACAAGAATGGCATCAAAGCAAGGTGAAGACTTACACATACTTTCCAATCAAAAAGCATGCTATGAAAAACGATGGAATCCTTGTGTCTGACCATTGCACTTGAAATTGTCACATGTGAAACTCATTCATCTTTTGTTATTTTTCTCATATAGTATGTATGTGAGCTATTCATAATGTCTGAAACACACATTTCTACACTCGAGTAAAAATTTCATTCTTCCATCTATACTTTTGATATATGAAGCCTGCTATAGACATTCCTTGCTGGGGAGGACATTCCAAAATTGGGGGGTTACCACTGCAAAAGCCTGCTCTCAGATTACTTCTCTCTACATTCAACATGGTGACCACCCATGATGACCACCCAGAACAAGCACCCAGAACAATATGATTTTAAGATATACATTGGAATATGTACAGGAAAAGATATTCCTTCAAAAACTCTAGTCCCTAGCCATGAAGAAATTTATAGAGTAAAACCAGCACTATGAATTGGGATTGGAAATGTCCATATAATCCAGTTTCAGGATAGCTCTGTGTGTAACATTAATCTTAACAAGAAGTTATCAAAACATGGATCTTTATAGCGAGACTAAGCTGGTGCCACACTCTAATCGGTACTCAAACCACACTAAATACCTAGGTTAAAACACAACTGGCTAGTCCACTGTGGATGGTCCACTGTGTTGTGCAAATACAGCTAAAAACTGAATTAAGAGCATCTGGAACTCGAAACAAAGCAAAGCAGCCCTACCTATGATGTCAGAATGCAAGTGCAGTGCTCTTTGCCAAGCAGACATATTTGGGGCAGGCAGGAGAGAAGGACAAGGAGGATTGCACAGTTGCTTCTTCCTGACCACTACCATAGTAGTTGGCCTGAATCCCATGAAGAATTCAGGAGAAGAAATCTTGGGATAATTAAATCTTACATTTGATTCATAGCCATCACTGGAATTCTTTAACATCATAACAGAGTTGGAAGGGACTTTGGAGATATTCTAATCCAACCTCCTGCTCAGGCAGGAAACCCTACCATTCAGACAAATATCTTCTTTAAAACTTCCAGTGTTGGATTACTCACAACTTCTGGAGGCTGATTAATTGTTCTGACTGACAGGAAATTTCTCCTTAGTTCTAGGTTGCTTCTTGCTTTGATTAGTTTCTATCCATTGCTTCTTGTCCTACCTTCAGGTGCTTTGGAGAATAGGTTGTTAATAATATCTTATTTAAATTTCCTACAGTATATCTGCTTATCACAGTACACGTGTCCTTAGAAATTTATTCGTATGTTTCCTGTCAGTTTCTTCTCCACCAAGAAAACTATGTATATATACCAGCTCTTTCTTAAAAGTTCCATGGTATTTAATATAAATATTTAGGTTTAGTCAAATGTTATGACCACACCATAAATGGTAACTAAACCATTCCAGTGAAATGCTACGACTTGTAAATATAGTTTTAATTTCATAGGAGTATCATCTTAAGAAACCAGCCAGTTTATACAGATTCAGGTAAATTAATTGTTACATTGATAGCCTAGCTGCTCAGCTGAGGACATACTAGTACTTTCACTAGCTCCAGCATGAGTCTGAAAGCTCAGATGATTAAATCCCTGGTCCAGGTGACCAACCCAGATTAGATCCTGCATTCTTGCTTATCTCTATATTAGAGTCAATAACTGATATGGGGGACATTTTTAATCCATTATTTAGCAGAAAAATAACGGCAGGGAAGAAGTGACCTTTCACAGAATCATACTATTAAAGAGTTAAAGAAGATATTTAGTCCACTGCTCTGTGCAGGAATCCAAATAAAAGTACCCTCATAGATAGGGCTGCCTAGCCTCTGCTTGAACACTTAAATGAGGGGCATTTCACCTTCTCTCTGGATAATTGGTTCAATTGTCCATAGTGTTTGGACTTTTTCTGCCAAAAATCTACCTTCCAGTCATTTAAGACTGAGTTCAGCCCTTTGGGTAAGAGAAGAAATCTTGACCTTCTGTGTCTCATCTTTTCAAGTGTTTTATATTATTCAAGTACCTGAATAGTACTTCCTTCAGCCTCTCTTTCTCATGGCTAATAAGTTTTTAAAACCTTTTTTCATGTGACTTAGTTTCTACTCGTCATCCTTGCCCTTTTCCATACCTACCCCACTTTGACTGAAACTTTCTTACAATGTAGCATCTAGAACTGGACCCAATTCTCAAAGTGGAGTTTAATAATGTAAAATAAATTTAAACACTTGCTCCCTGTGGTTTGAAAACTTTTTTGTAGTCCTATTTTGTAGCTATCCTGCTGACTCATATTCCGTTTATAATATTCCAAGATCTTTTTCACAAGTGCTATGCCAACTGAGACCTACCCCATTCCATACCTACCATATGCTTTTGATTTCTATTAAGAACATTTAATTTGTCTCTGCACTGGTTCATCTGTTATTTTCATCCAATTTTTCTAATCTATCAAGATCATATAAAATTTTATCTTTTTTGTTATCTCACCAGTTTTGTGTCATCTGCAAATTTAATAAGCTGGTCCTCTTCTTTTAATTTAAATCATTAGTAACAATTCAGAATCCCAGGCTACACTTTGTGGCATTTCTTTTCATATTGATGAAGAGGAAGTATGACGAACACTAAATGTGATTTTTTTTTTTTGAGTCACCTTGTGTCCTTTTATCCATTTCATTGTCATGCCATCCAACCTGATAATATTTAATGAGCCGGCTAATCAAAATTCAGCAGGTACTTTGTTAAATACTTTGTTGAAATCAAGGTATTTCTTTTTTCTGTACAATATTCCCACATTTTATATTGGAAATTACCCAATAAAAGTGAAATAAAAGTCTGACAAGATCCACTTTTGATAAATTCAAGATGACATGATAATCACTGTCTTAAAATCTGCTCAAATATTTCTTGCCACCTGGACTTAGTTGCCATTTATAGATCAGCCATGTTATAATAAATGCCCCCTCCACCTCTTTGTTGTTTGTCTAATATTCTTTCCCAGCCTCTTCACAAATTGTGAAATAACTTCAAAAGCATACTTTACACAAACCTTTGTTCAAGCAAAGCACCCTCTGAAGCATTGTGCAGTCCTAGTGTGTATTTTTCTTTGCCTTTTAACCTCCTGTGCTTGTTCTTTTTGTTTTCAGATCTTTATTGATTCTTTTGTGACAGGGCCACACAGGGTACTTCTGCTGTCTTTCACTCCCCCCTCATATTGCTATTATATTGCAATATTTCCTTTTTCAAGAATTCCTACCCAAACTTGAGTTTATCCCCCATTCTTTCTCTTGTTGTGGGATCTTTGCTTACTAAACTCTATCTTTTGAAATTTCCTTAGTTTTATTTTTCTTCAGTCCAGAATCCAAATACAGTAAAATCATTCTCTCCCCCCCCCCCACCATTCCAAGATTCAGCCTTATGTTCTTCCCTGAACGGATCCCATTCATAAACTTGAAATATGAATATCTAAACTAGCTTTCCTGACCTGGTGGCTTCCCGATAGGATTTCAGATCTTATAATTCCCTAGCCAGCATGCTGAAGACACCACGGTGGAGGAGAAAAGCTAACTGAAATGTTTCAACTCAGCGCTGTGAATAGGCTTCCAGCCTGTGCTCCTTGCTGAGAAGCGGCTTAGGCATTAGTCTGATTCCATTTCTGAGGATCTGGAATCGGAAACCGCGAACTTATCCTCGGAAAACCGCGGCCTTTGAGACCATTCAAAAAGTTCGGCAAGTCATTTTGGTGGCCGCGTCGATCCATTCACCAGTTTTAAGTCACCGCCTGCGGTTGCGAAAACCGAGTGATTTATATATGTACGTGTGTGAGCCAGGATCGCGTCGCCGTGTCAAACGGTGCTCACGGTCCCCGCCGGCACTTTCAGTGTTTGGCGAGGCGAGAGTTCATTCTGTCCGTCCTACCCCACCTCCCCAACTCCCAGCGCTGTGAGCTCAGTTGACCCGTTCTTTGCTTGCGTATGGGATTTGTAGTCCAGCCACTGCTCCGTCCGCGCGCAGCCGCCTTCCTCAAGTCCGTCGCCAGCACACCGGGCTCGCTGTCCTACCTCACCTCACGGAACCGAAGTAGCCGGTGCACCGGCGACGGCTTGCACGTGTCTGCCGCTGTGGGCAGCGCTCGGGCTGCCTGAGGAAAAGCGCGCGCGCGGCTCCTTTAACAGGATGGTACCACCTCCGCCCCTTCCCTTCCCTTCCCTTCCTTTTCTTGGCGGCGGCGGCGGCGGCACAGCAGCCCACTGTCTGCTCCAGGCCCGGGCAAAGTCAAAGGACTGAGAGAGGAGCCTTTGCTGCCCGCTAAAGCCGGCGGCCCGGTGGGGCGCGGCCAGTGCATGAGGGCAGCGGGCGGAGGCGCAGAAGAAGGAGGAGGAGGCGGAGGAGGCGGGGGCGGCGGTGAGTCCCTCCCGCTCGCCCGCCTGGGCACTGGCAGCCCCTGCCGCCGCCTCCGCTCCTCACCGGGCCCCGGGAGACTGAGGCCGCCGCGAAGAGCCCGGGACATGCGGCCTCTCCAGCCACAGCCATCGCCGAGGAGACGGAGGACATGAGGCTCCGCAATGGCACCTTCCTCACGCTGCTGCTCGGCTGCCTTTGCGCGCTCTTCTCGCTTTCGTGGTACGGGGCCTTCGGCGGGCACAAAGGTAAGGAAGGGGCTCGCGAGGGAGGGAGGAGCGCTCCCGCCTTGCGCACTGCGCCTGGCCCGGATGAGGGCAAAGAACCCCGGCCCATCCGGAGGGGAACCTAGAACAATATCCCAGCCTAAGGGAGCCTGAAACCTGCTGCCTCGTCGGTCCCCTCCTTCTCCCATTGCTTGAGGGAGACACCCTTAACCGGAACTTCAATGTGATCTCGGAATACCCCCCATCCCGAGTTCTTCAGTTGAACCCCCTGAGCCTGGAGCGCACCATCTCCTGTCCTGCTGCTTCCCCCACCCTTTTTTTTTTTTTTTTGCATAGAGCTGTTCCTCTCCGCATCCGTTTTTCTTCGTAGCACCCAAAACATGATCAGGAGATACTTCCCCCACTTCTTTTAATTTGAGATGAGAGCCCCTGTGCGTTTTCGTGGGGCAAGCAATAGTGATCAATGATCTTTGCCCCCTCCCCATTTAGGAGCTTCATTTGTTCATTTGTGAGCTAGGGTAAAAAATGTAAAGAAATTTGCACTTATCTTTTCCTGGAACAGGTAGTTGGTTGTCTCCTTTTTCTTCCACGCTCCTCCGCATTTCTGTTGTGGGCAGTATCCATTTTTGCATTAATATTTCCCTAGGAAAGCATCTACAAATCTTATTCAGTTATACAGGATGCTTATTAGGTGTACCTTTTGATTTTTAACTCAGGTTTGGTCAAGGAAAACATATGATTCTTCCTTTGTGTTCCTGGTGTGTCCCTAAACTTTGAAGCATTGGAAGTGAGCATAAACAAAGCAAGACCTTCAAATTGGGTCCAATGCTGTAGTTTACAGGACTGGAACATTTATCTGGTGCCCTTGATTCTATTTTCCCTCTTTGTTTTTATTAGTATGGTTCTGTATTGAACTGGAATATGTTTATTGTAAAGATCTATCCCTCTTGTTTATATTATTTTAAATATTTCGTGAGAAATGTCTTCATCAGTTGGAATTGTGAGTTTCCTTGTATCAATAAAAAGAAAATGAAAATTAATGGCAATGGCCCAAGGAAGAAGCCAGATATAAGAAGGAATCATGGCTGAGGCGTGTTAATAAGGTTTAAAGACTATATTGCATCTAGCTTTTGAAGTTGTAAATGTGTTAAATGATAATTCAGGAGTTTTATTCTAAGATTCATGTACAGTAAAACTGATGCTTCCATTGACTAAGTTAGGAAAGTATAAAAATTGGTTCTCTGATTATTACTTGTTTGTTATTAGCTACTTAGGGCTACTCAACACTTTGCACTTTTAAAACTAAAATAAAGGAACATGAAGGACAGTGACTGCCCCTATTCCATATAATGGTCCTGTATTACGTATATTTAGCATTGATATCTACTGCCAGCACAGCTATGTTAGACACCCATGCTACTGTGCCAGTATAAACTCACCATCAATTCTTCGGATGGACACTACAATATTGTCAAACAACAACAACAAACAACCCCACACCATTAACTACATTAACTCACAAGACTTTTAAAAACAAATACCAGTTAATTATCAAAATATATTGACAGTTGATTTGCATCAGCATCTTGAGATTATTGTATCTGCCAGCTCTGAAATTGAATTAATGGACTTTGTAAATATTGCCCTTTTGTATGACTTTTAACACATCCCGAGATAGTAAGTTTTACAATGGGACTGCAGCACTTTTATTTCATCTAAACACTGAACAGCATCATCTAAACACTAAATGATAATAACAACCTAGAGACCATTCTATCTAGAGAAACAAATACAAGCTTTTTATCAGAATTATGAAACAGTAATTTTTCAGTGGGCTTTTTTTAGCTCAGAAAATTAAAATGGCACAAATGCAATATATTTTCTATCAGTTTTCCTATCAACATTCTCGATATTTACATGAATGTCAATATTTTTAATATTCTATATGAAATATTAAACTGATTATAAAGATTTATTGTCTTATTGAATTTGGCAAGCGCAGACGCATGTTACATCACAGACACTAAGTTAAATGGCTACATGTATCTTCATGTGTTATGATAAGAGAGTTGGAAAAGCCTGTACAGAGTTGAAGGACAGATTTGCCTTTAGGAAGCAACGTTGTTCAAAGTATCAGGACTGGTATAAATTCTATCAACTCAAGAAGAAAGAGAGGGTTTTTTTTTTCTTTTCACTTCCTTCATGTATAGTAATTGTTGCTATGAAGTGTAAAAGGGAATAAAATGAATCTAATTCCCAAATCAATATTGTAAAACATAAATTTATATAAAAGCAATATACCACACAGGTACACATACAGGTAGCCCTCAGTTTACGACCATAGTTGGGACCAGAATTTCCATTGATAAGCAAGGCAGTTGTTAAGTGAGTCATATCCAATTTGACGAGCTTGTTTGCCATGGTTGTGAAGCAAATCACTGTAGTTGTTAAATCACACAGTCCTTAAGTGAATCTGGCTTACCCCATTGACTTAGCTTGTCAGACATTGGCTGGGAAGCTCACAAATGGGGATTAGGTGCTGCAATCCTTGCAAATACATGCTGGTTGCCAAATGCTTGCATTTTGATCACTTGACCATGGGGATTCTGCAAGGTTGTAAGTGTGAGGACCGCTTGTAAGTCACTTTTTTTCCAGTACCATTGTAACTTTGAACAGTGACTAAATGAATGATTGTAAATTGAGGACTATCTTGTACTAGAGCTGTAGAGTTCTTTGCCTTTGAAGGCAGAAAGGTGTTTCATGCATCTATCTGAATTCCTTATATCACCTCCCTCTGCTTCTGCGACTTCGTGGCTATTTTTCACAACTGATTCCAGGAAAAGGTGTGTTGGACTAAACCGGATTCAGACAGATGCTATGTATGATCCTCCTTGCATTTAGAAATACTTTTTACCTTTCCGTCTGAAGTGATATACACACTCTTTTACCCATGTAAAGCTGACTCTGCTTCTTATATTTCACCTTACATTCTTGTGCTGTAATTTTCTTTATTCTCCTTTACATGAAGATCTTCAATAAGGGTTTTAGGGATGATTTTCATCTTAAAATGTCCCAGTTTAACTTGTTATACCTGCTGCCCCTCTTCTCAAGTAGCATTAATATACAAAAGCAGGTATCGGTGATAATAATCTGTTCTTCATTGCTACACTGGCAATGTTTATACTAGGTAAAGGACTGTTGTATGAGCTAAATTTCTCCATCACTTTAAGATCCAAATTTCCAGTTTACCATGGTACATAATCATGCTTTAGGAACGTGTTCCCTCTGGTGAGTTGTATTTATCTTCAGTCATTATTTCATCCATTAGATTTTCCACTGAAAACACTATCCTACCATAGCTTCAAGGTTTGTAAAATATATAAAGTCAGACCTGTGGTCTGATGACTAGGATGACTAGAGCAAAGCTGAAAGAACAAAAAACAATCACTTTGTAAAAAAAAAATCAACAACTGTTGCACCTGCAAATCAGGACCACAGAATTTGGCAGGGATTCATTACAGATACAACAGGGTTGGGGGGATGCAGGGAGAGCAGACTTTAGGATGGCATCACTTTGCACAAACAGGAAAGTTGCAGAATGGTTTAACTCAATACAGTAGTAGGCAATGATGTGGTTTCTTGGTTTTGGTTTGCTTTAATGTGTTGTTGAACCCATCCAGTGATTTCCTCTAGCTTTGCCTTTTTATTGAGCATTATGCTGTTACTGTGCTACTAGAAAACAAACCTTTCTTTTTAATGAATGTTAATATGGTTGTTCTGAAGGTTAGGTCTGGAGGCTGTTGCTAAAGCTAGCCTCAGTCAAACTACTTAAGGAGAAGTCCTTCTTGTCAATGGGTTTTATTCTGGCAAGGCTAATGGATACTGTGCTTTGCCTACTGCTTAGCTTCTTTATTAACTTAGTGCCTCTACTTTGGCTGCTAGTTTCTACATTTTAGAAGTCATTAGGGCCATATCATCCATCTGTCTGGAGGCTATTTTACTCCCCCCTACCCATTTAAACAATGTGTCTTTGTAGCTCTGCATAATGGGTTTGGGCTGGGGATGCCCTTCCTTGCTTCCCTTGCATTACTCATCAACTAAAAGGTTCTTTCAGCTGTGGTATAAATCCCATTAAAACCTCCTCCCTACAGAGCTTTAAATAAACAGATTTGGAGAATGATACCAGTAGAGAGATTTCTGTCTATTCCTATCTAGGCCTTCTTGAAAACATTATATGTGCCCTTCTTTGTTCCCCTGTTATTTTAAACACTGGAAAAAACTGACTTCTGCTCCTATTTGTAATGGTTGTAAAAGACAATGGCATGTTCTTATCTATTTAAATAAGAAATGCCACTTAGGTAATACTCATATGAATGTCAGTGAAATGAAAACAGTCTTCTTACACTTTTTTCTTGCTGTTCAATTGGTAATCATTTCATGTTGTAAGATGGTGAATTCTAGTATTTTTCTCCTTTTGTTATTTAGAGTTGTAAGTCTTTCAGGTTTTTTTTTATTTAAGTCTCAGAAAAATATGCATGTTATTTTCAAATAACAGAAAACTACCTGTATACATTTAGGTAAATGTTGAATGGTTTATTTAGTTATTTGTTTGTTGTAGTCATAACTCATTGTTTGTCTAGAAATTGAAGCTGTCTTATACAGTACTTTTGCCCTCTAAATGTTCTTGTAAAAAACAGGGTTGAGGAATATAAAGCAGTTAGGCTGAAAGCTAGTGACTGGGCTACAAGTTACCTAGTAACTTTATGACAGAGGGGTTTTCCACATTACAGCCTTAAGCTGATTGGTCCCTGGGTTATTATAAGCCATATGGGAAAAAAAACCTCAGCTTAAAAAAGTCCATTCCAGATTTTCTTCAGTTTGGCCACATCATGATGTGCCCTTTGGATTGTGTTTGTGACAGCTCCTAATTGGTGGATTCCCTTGCTTTTTTTTTTTTTTTTTACTCTTTCTTAGCTGGTTAAAAAACAGAAAGAAAACAAATACAATACTTTGGGATGGAAGGGTGACTTCAACCAGAGGAAGAAAGTAGCAGAAGTGTTGAGATTTTACTTTTTTTTTTTTTTTAAGGACAGATCCCAAGTTTCACTGCTTTATGGGTGAACTTGCCAAAGGTTTTTTACCCCTGGTGAACCTGTTTTTTTTTTAAATGATTGTGGACCAGTGCCTGGAGAGGTGGGGTATTCTTGAACAGTAGCTACTTGGAGAGAATCAATTTGCCTACAATGAAATGAAGCAGAGAAGCTAGAGAGAAGTGCTTGAACTGGCACAGACTGGAAAACCCAGCGAGCAGGAACTTCAGATAGAGGTTTCCTTCCATGGGAGCATATAAAAGATTACATCGTGCATTCTTTACCTCAAGAAATGGTTAGTGGCAATGGTACAATGGCTACTGATGTGATGGCAAGAAGACCTTTAAGATGACCTAAGTGGGAATTTGAATTTGAGGTCTGCTGATCACTGCATATTAAATAGTTCAAAACAATCACCACAAGAATTAAGTTGCATCTAAGAAAAAATTATTAAGCATGCCTAGGCATATGGGAATGACACGCTAAAATTAGCTGAGAATACTGCCCTCTATTTTGCAATATTTAGGAGGAGGAAGAGGCAAGTTTGCTATTATAAGAATCTTGACATAAGATATAAAAGCTGAAAGAGATAATGCATTTTATTCCTTTATGACCTTTATATTTTAATATTTGTATATCCACTAGTTAACATCTTTGCAGCTTGGAATGAAGTGTTAGAGTTTGCATAATATGTGTTGACAGACTTTGGCTGACAATACTTTTATCAGGAAGGTTTTTTTTAAAAAAAAAAATCCAGTAATAAAGCATGGAAATGAGAGCTGCTGAAATAATCAATACCTCTAGCTTGTAACTAAAGCTTACAGAGGAGTCCCAAGTTAGTGGTATGGGTGAGGCTGTGGAGTACTCCTTGCCTGAATTACAGATTGTAGAGACATAGTTAGAACTGGGGAGTAAATACTGTAGACTAGAGGCAGTCTCTCAGAAAAAAATTGGTTTGATATTTATGGGCAAGACACAGGTTAACCAGCATGGAACAAGATAGAAAATAGGTACCGTAACTTTGAACATTACTATTGTTAAAGGAGTTGCAATTCAGTTTTTATGTACTTAAAACTCCAACAAGCCTGGTGTGTATTCTGCTGCTTGTGCAGTTAGAGAATGTTGTGGGAGTTTCCAGAGAAGACTTAATTTTTCATTGTTTGGGCAGTTGGCAAGAAAGTATTTGGAGCAGGTGACAGGAAGCATAATTGCCCTGTTTCTTCTGTTGGTCTACAAAAGAGGTCTTGACTATAATAGTATCTGTGATACTGCAGATTTTCCTTTCTGATGCAGTTTGATATGAAATTCAGGCCTGGTCTATTAGCTGGTTTGTGATTCAGTTTGTTGCTGAAAACATTGCCTGTGAAGTTTTACCTGGTCTCTTTTTCATAGTTATAGACTGTGAGCATGGGGCATAAGAAAAAGGGGATTCTAAGAGGCTGAGGAAATGTAGGAAAGGCAACAAAAATAAACTCTACTAGTCCCAACTGAAGGAGAAGCTGAATAGTCTTCTCATTTCACTTTCGTAACAATAGCAAACTTTTATACAAATATGGCTTATGTTCTGATTTTGTTTTTTTGGCTCTACATTGAACACTTAATTCCTCCCCCCCCCTTCAGAAGCATAACTATCTAATGAGTTAAAATATTTACATAAGGGGTTTCCTAATGCAGGCAAAGCAATTCAGGTGTGGCATATGAACAGCTCAAACTATCTTCATCATTTCTTTCTATCACTGTTCAGTGTCCTAGGACAGTCTTTTTGAATGCCTTGTCAGATGTGATAGATGACAACTCCCATCAGGCAAGCATAATCAGATTGTAAGAGGCTGTCTATTATGTCAAATTATAGTTGGAATTTTAAAAAATATATTTATTTATCATATTTATATGGCCTGTCATTTCAAAGAAAACAACTCTGGGCAGCATACAACGATCAATAAAAGCAACAAATATGTGAAAACCATCATTATAAACATATAAAAAATCATTATTAAAAATAAGAAACCCTAGAAGTTTAAAATACTGTATATAAACCGCATAGAGACAGCAAAATATTAAATACAATGGAGCTATCTAAGGACTTCTCCAGCTCCCTGGGGATCCCGGCCTGGTGACACAACCAGGTCTTGAGAGACTTCTGAAATAATAACAGGGATGGAGCTAACCTGATTTCAGGGATGGGGGAGGGACAATGTTCTATAGGGTGCACCCTATGTTGGAAAAGGCCTCTTGGGGCCCACCAAACTGCAATAGTTTTTTTCTAATTACTCCCATGGACCTATTTCAGGTGACTGGGTATGGATGGCTCAAAGAACCTTTTGCAAGGGCATGTGGAGGAATTTTCCCAGCATCTGTTGGATAAAAGTGCTCGGATTTCTTCTCATTTGGATACTGACTTGGTTGCAGGTCTTGTGGGGATGCTTAGGGAGGAGTCTTGCCCTGTTGTCTGAGAATAGTTTGACCAGCTGGACATGAGGAAGTGGATAGGATTCTTAGGGCTGTGAGCCACTTGCTGTTTAAGATTCACGCCCCTCATTGTTGATAAACACAGCCTGGTTGGGAGCGGGGAAGCATGTGAATGAGTTCTAGCAATGGTTAATGCTTCCTTGAGGGAAGGAATTGTTCCTTTGCCTGTTAAGGAGGCTTTCTTTCACACACACACACCCCACTTCAAGAAGCCATCACTGGACCCCCACTATACTAGATAATTTCCATCCAGTATCTAATATCCATTTTGAGGAAAGACGATTGAGAAGGTGGTAGCACAGCAGCTTCAGAGAACGTGGAATGAAACAGATTATCTGAATTCCTTTCATTTGGGCTTCAGGTCATGATATGGGACAGAAATAGCATTGATTGCACTTTTGAATGATCTCTGGCAAGGGCGGGGTGAAGGTAGTGCATCTATCCTTACATGATCTGTCTGTAGCTTTTGATACCATCTACCATGGTATCCTTCAGGATTGCGGTAGGCAGCACTGTGTTGTGCAGGTTCACATCCTTTCTTCAGGGCCAATTCTAGTCAGTGGTTGTTGGAGAGGAGAGATCCTGACATCAACCCCTGCTATGTGGGATACTGCAGGGCTTGGTACTCTCCTCTCTCCTATTCAGCATCTGTATGAGACTGTTCATCCATCATCACCACAAGGAGAAGTATTATCAGGATGCTGATGATACTCAATTATATATCCTTGATCCTGGCAAATTAAGCAATACTGCAAAGGTCTTTTGCTGCCTGGGGGTTGTTAGGTTCTGGTTGGGGAACAAGAGGTTTCAGATGAATTCTGGAAAGACTGCGTGACTTTGGATTTTTGGGCCTTCTGGTTATAGGATTATACCATCTTTTGTGCTGGTTGGGGTGGCACTACTGTATGTCCTAGACTCATGACTCCTGCTCAAAAAGCAGGTAGCAATTATGGCTAAGAGGACCTTTGCATGGGTTTGTGTTGTGTGCCAGTTGTGCCCATTCTTAAATCATGGGGTTCTACTCACTGTAACTCATGCCCTTAAATCACTTTGTATTTGGATTTCTGTAATGTGTTCTAAATGAGGCTGCCCTTGAAGAGTATCTGGACGCTTCAGCTGGTGCAAAATATGGCAGTATGAGGAGTTATATATGCCCATAGAGCAGAACACATTACACCTCTGCTCCACAAGCGGTATTATTTGCTGGTTTGCTTCAAGGAGCAATGGTAGCAAAGTGGTTAGAATGCGGTATTGCAGGCTAACTCTCCCCCTGGCCTAGAGTTCCATCCTGATGGAGCTCAAGGTTGAGTCATCCTTCCATCCTTCTGAGGTTGATAAAACGAGGACCCAGATTGTTGAGGGCAGTATGTTGGCTCTGTAAACCACTTAAAGAGTGCTGTAAAGCATTATGGAGCAATATATAAGTCTAAGTGCTATTGCTATTTGACCTTTAAAGCCCTTCATGGCAGCGGGTTGGGTTATCTGAAGGACCACCTCTCCCCTATTATATCTGTCTGCCCCATTAGGTCTGGCAGAGAAAGCATGTTGTGGGTCCCATCTACCAGGGTGTTATATTTGGTAGGGCCCAGGAAGTGGTCCTTCTCTACTGTAGCATCTGCCTTATGGAATATTCTACATCTTCCCCCCCCTCCTCCCCCAGGAGAGATTAATTCCATTCTTCTCAACATTCTGCAAGTCCTTGACGACTGGCTATGTTATCAGGCCTGGGGCTCCCATAGGCCCAGGCAAATTTTGCATCTCTTACTGTGGTTGGTATCATCCTTCTCTTGTTTTTATAGTTATTTCTTAATTGTGATTGTTTTATGTATTTATTGCTTAATTATGTGCTGTATGCTGTTCTGAGTCATTTTCATGTGAGATAGGCTACACAGATATGGTAAATAAATAAATAAATTTGCCCATCATGAAGCACTCAGAGGGGGAAAAATGTGATGAAATATTTAAAAGAAAATTAGCTAGATTCCAATTTTAGTTTAGCAGCACAGAGTTACAATTATTTTTAATACCTAAAGATTGCCAGAGCTATGTTGACTTACAGGAGAAAAATTATGAGTCACTGACATTTTTTGTGCATCAGGTGTCAAAATGAAGCAGCATGATGGTGCCCACAGTTGAAACTTGTTCATTAGGAACTGGACTGAAGCCATTTAATGGGCTATCAGGCATCCCTGACTTTAGCTAGGCAGCTGCCTGCACTGACAGGTCTGAATGATGATCTAGAAATCGGAAAATACTGCAGTGGCCAGGTAACAATTAAACCCTTGAAGCACACAATTCTATGGTAGCAACCTTTCGTACAAAAGAGTAACTCCCTGCCATGGCTTCTGAAAGATACCCAGCAAATCATTTATCAGAATTAGTACCAGTTCAAACACATTGTATTCTCTCTGCTTATTTACAACTTTATTACTGCTGCTAACTGGTAAACATTTATTATGAATGTCAGTCAGCTGTGTTTGTTTTTACATATACAATTTATTACGCAGAATAAATGTACCCATTTATCCAATACTGTAAAACAAAAATTGGGTAGAATTATGCCTCACTTAATATATGATAAGTAACTGACCATTCTGGAAACACAGAACATTCAGTTTTTGGGAAGATATAATGGATGTATTGCCAAATTACTATTACGGTAGAAAATGAAACAATTGGGAAGGAGCAGGCTACCCCTACACAAAAGGACAAAGGAAACTGTCCAAAACCTGAATGCCAAAGAGAACTGGACTAAAAGTTCCAAAGCACAATCATGTTCCTTTGAATGAATTGCTTGCATTTGCTTAACCCCTCCAACTCTATTGTTTTGGCTCAACACTCATAGCATCCAAGATCCACTTCCCCATGTCACTCATTTCTTTGTTTCTCTTTCAATCATGATCATTCCTTCCCATTTTTTTCTTTCATCTCCAGGAACAGCATCTGCTTTCTCTCCCCAGTTAGGTAGTTCTACAAGCTTTGCTAATATCTCCCTGTGGTCCGTATATTCTTCACTACTTGTGCCCTAATTCTTGCATTTTCCTTACCAAGTTGCAATATGTGTTCCTTTTATCAGGACAAACCCATATTCCCTCCTCACCAAGCAATGGTAACTGGATCTACGAGGACACTTTAAAGTGGGGCATTGACCTAGGAATGATTTCCTAGGAATATCTGATCTGATATCATCCAGAGGCATTTTGTATAATTATGAAAGCAGATTATGATTAGATGTTTTGATATTCTGGTGCCTTGAAAAGCTGTCCTTTAAGGTACTATGAAGATTTTTTTAAAAAGGTCTTTTTTTGGTACATTAGTGCCTATGGCATGTTATGTAATTCCTAATATGTTGTGAAAACAGACGTTTTATGTTTTCTTAATTTGGTCATTTCTAAAGAACTAATATGAAAACAAAATCTCCTGCAGAATCAGTTTGATTAATGAAGTCATTTTCTCCTCATTTCTCACCTTGTATCTTAAATATGAAATAACTTAATAACTGAGACATATTTATTTTCACTTTTCATTTCAGTATTTTTGTCTATGAGACTTTTCTGTTGCTCATGTTTTTTTGTGTTTTTAAAGTCACAGATTAAGTGGTAAAGGTACTATTTCCCCTTCTGCAGTAAAGTTAGATTTATTAGTAGTGCTTGCTTAATTGCACTTAACTTTTTCAATCAATGTCATTTTTGTAATGAGATTTTCTGTAGCCCATCATCACTGTCGGGAATACCTGCTGAATGAATTAAACCTCTTGCTATCCTAACACTGCATTAATAATCCCCCCCCCCAATTCATTGTCTCTTCTGTCTCTAGGCTGGTTGAACCAGAATAATAACCATATCACAATTCTGATATGAAAAGAAACGAAGTTGACCTCTTTAATATTCTATTATTTAATATGAATGTGTTATTTTACTAACCTCATTGAGATTCCTTAGCCGCAGGGGCAAAAGTTATATGAGGGGAGGGTGGTCAGAAAAATTAGAACAAACTAACACCTCTCATTCAGTTTTCTGTAGCAGAAATAAGTATTGATCAGTTTTTGAATGATAAGCTAATATACAGATGTATATATTCGTAACTTTAAAGTCATGGTATAGATTCTCCAAATGCCTTCTTACAAGTGATATTAGTCTGGGTGAGAGAAAATTACTTGATCACAGATTCATAAGTTAAAGAGAGTCATTGTATTCAACTCCTTATTGAGTTCAGGAACTCACATTATAGCAGCCCAGACAGCTGCTTAGCTCCACTTAAATATATTCAGTAAAAGGAAGCCCACCACCTTTCTGGGTAATTGGTTTTCATAGTTGAATAGTTCCTTCTGTTAGGAAGTATTTTCTAACATTAAGTGAGAATCTGCTTCCTGTAACTTAAATCCAATATTCCATATCCTGCACACAAAAGCAAGAGAAAATAGATCTTCTGTTCCATATGAGATCCTCTCAGGTACTTGAAGAGCACTAATATATCCTTCTTTAGTCATCTTTTCTTAAGGCTAAATATAATGCCTTCAATCTCTCTTTCTAAGACTCAGTTCTTAAGTTTTCCGATCACTGTTATTGCTATTTTGGTATCTGTTCCAATTTCTCTGAGCATTTCTTTTAATGTGGTGCCCAGGTTTGGACACAGTACTTGAAGTGGAATCTGACTGAAACAGAGTAAAATGGAATTATTCCTTCTAGCAATTTTGAAATAATTTCTGTTGTTATAGCCTAACGTTACATTTGCCCCCCCCCCCCTTTTTTTTGCAACTACTGGCTTGTACTGAACTGGTAGTCATCTATACTTCCAAGAACTTTTTCAAAATTACCAACTATCAACTGCTGCTAGCTGACCTGGTAGCAAGCTGGAATTGGGCTTTTTTTTATTTTGGCGTAGCACTTTGGAAAATGTTCCCCAGAACTGGCAGCCTTAAAAATACACATGTGTCTATATCAGAGGTGAGTTTCAGCAGGTTCTGACCAGTTCTGGAAAACCGGTAGCGGAAATTTTGAGTAGTTCAGAGAACCAGTAGTAAAAATTCTGACTGGCCCCGCACTCATCTATTCTCTGCCTCCCAAGTCCCAGCTGATCGGGAGGAAATGGAGATTTTACAGTATCCTTCCCCTGCTACGCCCACCAAGCCATGCCACGCCCACCAAGCCACACCCACAGAACCGGTAGTAAAAAAAATTTGAAACCCACCACTGGGCTATATGTATGTGTAGGTATAATTATACAGATAGTCTCAACTTATGACCATTCATTTACTGACCATTCAAAGTTATGATGGCACTGAAAAAAGCAATTGGTTCTTGCCCTTACAACTATTGCAGCATCCTTGTGGTTATGTGATTGCAATTTGGGCACTTGGCAACTTGCATGTATTATTATGACAGTTGTAGTACACTCCATAGGACACTCCATAGCTGACTTCTAACAAGCAGAAAAGGCAGTAATAAAATTGCTAGTCACAGTCATATGACGTCTTGTTTAACAACCTGCAGTGACTCACTTAAGAACTACAGTGGAAATGAGGTTGTAAGCCTGTCACAGTCACATGATGTCTTACTTCACAACTATACCACTTAACAATGAGGTTTCTTGTCCCAATCCTGATCATTAAGTGAGGACTACCTGTACTTGGAGTAATGGTTCTAAGTATTAAAACACGAGTAGTTTTATCAATGTGTTAGTTGTCTGTTCATAATATGGAAATAATAATGTTCATGTACTATTATAGAAATGCACTAATTATAAACAAATAAGCAAGGGGTAAGGATCCGAGAAAGCAAAATGGGGAGAAAACTCATACATTAAATGTAGGTTATACATGGAATTACGTGGTTCATGCATTCACACAGCTTTTCAAATATTCAATTGCCTTTGGATAAACTACAGTTTAAATAACACAGGAAGGACGTCAGGTTTAGAAAAAAAAACATTTCATCCTTGTATGAACTATAGATGTATAGTTCAGAAATATTCATTCAGATACCCTGACTCTTTAAGACAGGGATGTCAAACTCGCGTCGTCATGGCAGCATCATGTAATGTATCGTGACTTTTTCCCCCTTTACTAAACTGTCCGTGGGCATGGCCAGCGTGTGACGCATCTGGCCCACGGGCCGCAAGATTGACAGCCCTGCTTTAAGAGGTGTTTAAAGTTACAAATAGCAGGAGGATAATGCTTGATATCAAAGCTGGGGCTCACTGGGAAGCTGCAGCTGGATCTGCAGGGCTGAAACGCTACTCATTCCCATTTCACAAAAGTAGCTCACGGTTCAGAATCTTGCTACTAGGCACTGAAGCTTTGTGGAAATCTCTGATTGTACAAAAACCATTATCTCCAGATTATAACCTGGCAACAGAAGTACTGATAAAGTCATCATCATCATCATCATCATCATCTAGCATCATCATCATCTAGCATCATTGCTTTAAGTGCAATTACACTGGAATTTTTAACCTAGTGAAGCAGGAATTTCAGACCAATCTCAGATTCTTGATGATAGAGTACTCTCCTTTGTTATAACTATTTAGGAAAGAAGAAACATGAAATTATGGCAAAATTAAGCCCGCTTGTTACTTTTTCTGAGGAAATAACATTTTCCTGGAGAGCTTTGAATTTGAAAAATTAGGGTTTTGAAAATATGGCAATATACTAAGCGTTGATTTATGCAAACATTGAATTTTCTTAAGAATTCTAGGAATGTACCATCGGAAGCCGTAGTAGTGTAAGAGTGGGGGGAGTTATATGAATATTACTTCACAAAGCATAAATATGTAGTGGAAAGTGGCTGGTAATTTTTCAGTTAATCTTGCTTATTAATGGATTGATTCAATGCTGGGACAGTGGTTTTGTTGGAAGATAGGTAAACAGGCAGCTTCAAAAATGCAATTTCTTGACTGCTTCAGGCCCTGAAAGATTTATTTTGGCAAATTAGAGGTTTGTTTCCTAAGTGCAAACACTTGTAGCAAATATTCTCATTATAACATTCCTTTCCAAATCCTCCATGTGAGAGTTAACTTATGACCTGCAACAAACTATCTCTGAGATATGTTACATTAAGCCTGGCTCAGACTCAACTCTTTCATAATTTGTTTTCTCACATTTCAAAGAGCAGAAAAATGCAACTGACATTATTTTAGCTGTTTAGAATTTGATATTATCTGTATAGTTTTTTTAAACTAGTAAGTAAAGTAGGATTAGAGTATTTCTATGCTAATCCTACTTAGCAAGGATGTAAAAACAAGCCTTTTAAAAGGCACTGATAATAGAGTTATATTTTTATACCATTTGAAATAGTGACATGGTTATAAGGTATTTTAAAATTAAAGTAGAAGAAAAGATTGATTCACATCAAACAAAATATTATACAATTAATTATAATTACTCGTAATATGTCATAACTGATTATGGTAATCAGGGATGTCAAACTCGCGACCCCCAGGCCGGATGCGTCACATGTTGGCCACGCCCATCCCCGATTTAACAAAGGGGAAAAAAGTTACGATACATCATGTGACAACGATATGACACCACAGGTGTGACCCCCTCTGCAGTATTTGGAAAGAAAACTACATGAACATGTAAATGAAATATCTTGGTTATTCACAACATTGTGAAAAGTTGAAAAGCATATTTGCACCTAGGTAATAAGGCAGAAGTTAACTTTCAGGGGAATCCATTTTGAACATTTACACATTGGAAAATTATAGTCTGAAATTATTTAACAGTAACAGAGTTGGAAGGGACCTTGGAGGACATCTAGTCCAACCCCCTGCTCACGCAGGAGACCTGTACTAGGGATTCGAACCAATTAAGATGACATACCTTTTCTTTCCTACCATCATGAGCAGTATAAGTTTTATATCATGCAAAGATGCGTTAAAAAGAGTTGAGTAGAAAATTCCCATTGAGGATTGACTTGGAAACACCTGGTGGGTCAAATGCTTTAGATCTGGAGTCCCCAACCCCAGTCTGTGGACAGGCACCAGTTTGTGGCAGCCTAGAAACTGGGCCATACAAACAAGCAAAGCCCCATTTGCTGGATGCAAGCAGCACGTGAAACCATACAAAGTCTGGTCCACGGAAAACCTCTTTCCATGGAACCCATCCCTAGGGCCCAAAAGGTTGGAGGCCGCTGCTTTAGATAACAATTTTCATGTATAGCAACTGCAGAATCAAGGTATACTTGGACTTGGCTACATGTAGTCTACAGATGTCCATAAACAGCATTTGTACTCACTGTTCCAAATCTTTATTATTGTCCTTATTGTTATTATTATGCTGAGACTTTGCTAATTTATATTTCTTGTAGATATATTTCTCTAATACTAGTAATGTAGCACATTAATATTGTAAATTAACCTAAAGTTACTTGGTTTTAGGAATTCTTCACTATTTAGAATGTATGGTTCAAAGTACAGTATATTTGAGTAAAATAAATGGATAGAATAAAGGAGAAAAAATAATAAATTAATATGCATTTCTTCCTCTCATTTATTCTTACTATTTTTTTCTTTGAGACTTAGCACACAACAACTGAAACAGGAAACTATTTGCTGTTCTAAAATAGTATTCTGAAGTCACGTACTTTGTGTGTATTCTAATCTCCTGTTCCTCATTTTACTGTATATTTTTTCTGCTATCCACTGTTGAGCTGTTTGTTCAGTTTGGGTGATGGTTGAGCTCAAGCAAATTCTTCCCCAGACACCTCTTTGTTAGATCAAATTGCCCCTGCTCTTTTACTATCCCCTTTGTTCCTCCAATAGTACTATTTGTTTTTCAGACTGAAATTGAATACATTCTTCTTACTCTTCTGTATGATCAAGATACTATTTTTCCTACATTTTTCTCTCTTATAGATGAAAATTCTACATTATCATAAGTCTAAAGGCTGGAAAATCTTTGAATATACTTTGCTTTTCAACTTGCATTTTAAGTGAGGAGATTGTGTATATAAACATCCAATTCCCTTCTTCCAAGCCTGACAATGAAGTCTTTAAATTTAAGTCACAAGACCATTTCCCATGACTGTTCTCCTTTTTTAAAAAAAATAATAATTTTTTTTTTAACTTCCCCCATTCTTTTTTTCCTTCAGAAGTTAAAGGAAAATTCTTGCAGCCTCAGCTGTTCCATATCCCCACCTCAAAACTAAATGTTATTGCTTTCCCAGATCACTAGAATATTTACAAAGAATTCTGTAATATATTCTTTTCTATGATGAATCCTCTTATACAGTGTTGCATTCTAAACACATAATCCAGGGATGGAGCGTCTGCCAAACCCTGTGAGTTGGGACTTGCCTTTCTTTCTTGCACTGCATAATGAAGTACCGAGTATGCTGGTAGCACTTGGCAAACAAACAAGGGCAGAATAAGCCTACTGAGGTAGTTGGATTACTTTAATTTCAGAAGTTCTCTCAGCTCCAAAGCCTTGCCAGCAGCAGGCAAGCAAGGCAAAAATGAGGGAAGAGAGGTCTCTGCATCTAAAACTGAACTAAAAGGAAGAAAGCCTTTCTAGGCTGGTTCTAGAGCTGGGGGGTTTTTTTTGGTCCAAGTAAGCAGAGGACAAATACTGTATACTGGGAGTCCAACAGCTCTTTCACCTATTCTCCCCACACCTTTCCTGCCACACACCTTTTGTCTCTGTCCTTTTCTCTCCTTCAGCATTAGGGAACCAAGGACTTCTGAAGTATCTGCAGAGGTCAGGAGAGAGAATGAAGTGCCAGAATGAAGATTCATTTCTCCGTGTTTGGAGCTAAATCCAAATAAAGGAGAAATTATAAAACATCTTATGATCCCTGGGATGTTTAGCTTGCAGTCCGCGTAGAGTAAATGTGTAAATTACATTTTGGAGTATGTTAGAATGCATAAAATAGGTTTTGTTAAAAACCCAGGAAATAGGAAAGAATTTTCCTTCACTACCCTTGCTTTATACTTTATTAAACTTTACAAATTGGAATTTAAGATAAGTTGGACCCCTACTGATATCTTCAAGTATTTTGCTCCTTTATGTTACCTATTTCATTTGGATTTACTGTAAAAATTAAAGCTTTCACTATAGTGGAAAATGTCAGCCTCACTAGGTAGACCAGAACAGGAAATTAACTCCACAGGCACACTAAAAAAAACATCCATTGAGATTGGCTATAATAACAATCTTGCAAGTCTGATTGTACTGTATCTCCTCCTCCTTTTTATACTTAAGTGAATTAGGAAGACATCTGCCTGAGCCGCTTCCAAATGTTATATCATTCTACAGTTTAAAAATATTTCAGCTCCTTTTAATACTTCAATATTTTCATCAAGGTCACCTTGCTTTAGTCTCTACAGTAAAGGAGTTCCTTGTTAGAACAAGCAGAGACACGGAAAACAAATGACTCCCTATTTTGAAGCAAGTACTATAGAAGATGGGATGAAACTCATTTCCCAACTTGAGTTAATAAGCAATGGGTAGTTGCAAAAGAGAGTAAGAACATATTGTCATTAAGCTATATTGCAGCACTAGTATTCAAATAGCAGTTCTTCATTGTGCCAATGAAGGTGAATCTTCTCATCTTGATTTTTGTTTCCCATGATTTACAATGTAAATTTTGCGTAACAGTTGGAACAGTTGCATTATAAATCCTTTGCTGGCATTCTAAACTCTGGCTACATTTTCACTAAAATATTGTAGAGGTACTGGTAATTGCACAAAGTGCACTAAATGGTTAGATCAAAGTATTTTGGTGAGCTATGGGACTAGCAGGGTATATTCTGTACATACATAAATATATCAAAAGCAAATAACCTACCATATTTTATGGACAAAAACAATGCAAAACATTTTTATTAGCTTCCTTGTATAGAAATCAAGGAAATATAAAAACATACTGAACCTAATATCAATACCTGGGAAGATACTGGGGTGGGGGGGGCAGATCTGTAAACATCTAGAAACAAATAAAGTTATAGCTAGTAGCCAGCATGGGTTTGTTAAAAACAGATCATGCCAAAACAATCTTATTTCATTCTTTGACAAAGTGACTAAATTAGTAGACCAGCGAAATGCTGTGGACATAGCATATTTAGACTTCAGCAAGGCATTTGACAAAGTAGACCACAATCTAGTTCTCTGTAAGCTAGAAAAATGTGAGATAGACAGCATCACAACCAGATTGATTTATTTTTTTTTTATTGCAAAAGTTTTACAATTACATTTTCACCCCTTTTTCCCCCCCCACCACCCACCCCAAACTTCCCAACCTCCCTAACCCTCCCTAACCCTCCCCTCCTCCCAGACTTCCACACAATATACTCATATCAGGTAAAAAAAAACCCTTAGTATAAAACTTGTATAAAACTTGAACCCCTCCCTCCCCCTTATAATTTTTCTTTTTATCTTCATTACATTAAAATATTTCTAATGCATTATTTTCAAATAAAAGCTATTTGATACTTCCTAGTTTGATATTTGTTCTGAACATATTCTATCCACTTTTTCCATTCCCATTCATAAGTCTCTTGTGAACAATCTTTTAAGTATGCTGAAATCTTCGCCATCTCTGCAAAACTGGCCATCTTCAAAGTCCATTCCTCAATAGTGGGCAAAGCTTCGTTTTTCCAGTATTTACCTATCAACAATCTTGCTGCTGTTATCATATACAATATCAATTTTGCTTCACCCAATGTAAAACCTTTAACTATACCCAATAAAAACAATTGTGGAGAGAATTGAATTTTTTTCTTCAAAACATTCTGCATGACCCATCAAATTTTTATCCAAAAAGCCTTAACTTTCCTACAGGTCCACCAAACATGATAATATGTAGCATCCAAGCATTCACATCTCCAACATTTTGGCTGAACATTAGGGTACATACATGACAACTTTTTGGGGTCTAAATGCCATCTATAAAACATTTTATAGAAATTTTCCCTCAAATTCTGCGACTGTGTAAATTTAACGTTCTGAACCCAAATTTTTTCCCATGTTTCCAACATCACTGGTTCTTCAAAATTTTGTGCCCACTTAATCATACAATCTTTAACTAATTCGGTTTCTGAATCCCTTTCTAACAAAACATTATAGAGCCTTTTAATATGCATTGGACCTTTCTCTTTTATATGTCTAACCAATTCTTCCTCATGCAACATAATACCAGTTTTTTGGTCCTCTTTCCATCTCAATTGCAATTGATTATATTGTAGCCAGGTTAAATTAATCCCTTCAGCCAACAGTGTCTGTAGTGTCTTCAGCTGCCATCTGCCCGCATCTGTAAAAAGAACCTCTTTATATAAAAAACCCCCGAGTGACATTATATTTGTATTCCACAAAGTATGACCAAGATCCAGCCATAGCGGTATTTTATAATCCCATTTGAATCGGTGCTTCTTCCAAACTCTCATCAAAGAGTCTCTAAGTATATGGCTTTTAAATACTTTGTCGACTTTGTTGTCATAAAATAAGTAGGCATGCCATCCAAATTCAAGATCAAAACTTTCTACGTTCAATATTCCAGTCTTTTTCCTTCCAAACCAATCACTTGTTAGAGTCAAAGCTGCTGCATCATAATATAACTGTAGGTTTGGAAGTTTAAGACCTCCCCTTTCTGGAACATCTTGCATAATTTTCAATTTCACTCTCGGCTTTTTCTCGTTCCAGACAAACTTATTCACTCCAGTTTGCCACACTTTCAATTGTTTATCACTTTTAAGCACCGGAATCATTTGAAACAAAAAAATAAATCTTGGCAAAATGTTCATCTTAACTGCTGCTATTCTTCCAAGTAGAGACAGTTGCAGTTTTTTCCAAGTCTCCATATCTTTCTGCACCTCTCGCCACAACACCTCATAATTATTTTGAAACAATTTCGTATTTGATTCTGCAACCTGGACTCCTAGATATTTTACCCTTGGTACAACCTCAAAACCTGCCCTCCTTTCAAGCTCGTGTTTACGATCTTGTGTCATGTTTTTAACTATCATCTTAGTCTTTTTATGATTCAGTCTAAAACCTGAAACTTTACCATAGTCTTGTATAATGTCCTTCATCAGGATTATTGATTCCATTGGCTGTGTTAGGGTAACGACTAGATTGTCTGCAAATGCCTTTATTCTGTAATCCTCTTGCCTTATCATTATACCTTTCAAGATATTAGAGTCCCGTATTGTATTTAACAAGACTTCTAGTGTTAAAATAAATAAAAGTGGGGACAGCGGACATCCCTGTCTTGTTCCTTTTTCAATTTTAAACTCTGTTGTCAAACTTCCGTTAATAATAATCTGTGCCTTTTGCTCTTGATAAATTGCTGAAATCGCCTGTATAAATTGATCCCCAAAATTCATCTTTTTTAAAGTCTTTAGTAGAAAATTCCAATCCACTCTATCAAAGGCCTTCTCTGCATCCAAGAAAACCAGCACTGCAGGGATCTGTTTATTCTTCTCAAGATATTCCAATAGATCTATTACTTGCCTTACATTGTCCTTCATATATCTACCCTCGATAAATCCCGTTTGATCATCATGAATCACCTTTTGAATTACTGGCATCAACCTGTTGGCTAATACTTTCGCATAAATTTTATAGTCAGTATTCAGAAGAGATATTGGTCTATAATTCTCCGGTTTTTTAGGACCGGCTTGCTCTTTTGGTATCAAAGATATGTAAGCTGTTGTCCATGATGGGGGTATTTTACCCCCTTGTTGAATATTACAAAATAGATCTCTAAGTTGTTCCACCATTTCGACTTGCAAAGTTTTATAATAGACTGCAGTCAAGCCATCCGTACCAGGAGCTTTAGCTGTTTTTAATTGTTTAATTGCTACTATTATCTCCTCCTCTGTTATAGGATAATTCATTCTTTCCTTTTGTTGGTCAGTAATTTTTGTAACTCTTTTATCATCCAGGTATTTTTCTATAAGTCCATTCTGCACATCCTCTTTAGCATATAATTTAGTGTAATAATCCACAAAAGCTTCTTTAATTAATTTTTGTTGAAAAATTTCTTTCCCTCCAATATCAATACTATCAATAGTCCGTATACTCTGTTTTTTCCTCAGTGTATAGGCCAACCATCTGCCCGGTTTATTAGCGTTACAAAATGTATTATGCTTCGCATATTGTAAGTTTGTTGCAACTTGTTCCGCCATAAGCATTTGAAATTGGTCTTTCAGAAGTTTTATAGCACCACATATTCTTTCATCTGTTGGATTTTTAATAAGTAACTGTTCTTTATTCTTTATTTCTGCTTCCAATTCAGATCTTTTCTTTTGTCGAATCAGTCTATGTTTAGAGTTCATATAGATAAGCACCCCTCTCATATAAGCTTTGCTTGCATCCCACACAATTTCTATTGGGGTGCCTTTATTCAAATTTATTTCAAAAAATTCTTTCAAGTGCTTTTTAAGTTCTGTTATATTTTTTTCATATCTGAACAAGTTCTCATTTAATCTCCAAGAGCGTCTCTCAGTCTTGCCTATCTCGATTTCTATCCATACTGGGCTATGGTCAGTCAAAGTTCTTGGAAAAATCTTTGTTCTTTTTGTCTTAACGAGTAAATCATCTGACAACAAAATGAAATCAATCCTAGAGAAGGATCTATGTCTGTCTGAAAAGAAAGTATAGTCCAATTCTTTTGGATTGTGTATTCTCCAAATATCTTTTAATTCCAAATCTTCTTTCATATCAAAAAAGGTCTGTGGTAACCTGATCCTAGACTTCGCCAAACTCTTTTTATCTAATTTGGAGTCAATTACTCCATTCCAGTCTCCCATGATTAAAATAGATCTATAGTCCCATTGCAGTATTTTAGTATGTAACATTTTGTAGAAGTGATCCTGTTGTTGATTGGGAGCATAAATTCCAATCAGAAAAATTTGGCCGTTGTTGTAAATAATTCAATTGCTACAAACCTACCATCTTCATCTGCTTCTATAACTTTAGCTGAAAATTTTTTATTTACATAAATAACCACACCATTCTTTTTTTGCAAAGTTGAAGATATAAAATGCGTTCCTAATTTGGAGTTTATCAAATATTTTTGATCTTGAACTGTAATATGCGTTTCTTGTAGACAAATTATATCATTATTAAATTGTTTCAAGTATGCAAATAATTTCTTCCTTTTCTGTGCTGAATTCAACCCATTCACATTCCAAGACAAACACTTAATTGTCATCTTTATCTTTCTGGAGCAAAGAGCAGAATAACCGAATGTCTTCCGGAATCTTCGGTCTTGCTCCCCCCATGGCTCCAGTCTCTTGTGTAGTACTCTTAACTCCCTTTTTATCTTGTCGTTCCTGTAGTTGCTTTTCTTTAAGTTGCTTAGATTTTGCTTGAGTTATACGCTGATCCTTAACTTCAATCATCCGAGCCGGGTCCAAAATTGGAGAAGATTCCAGCAAAGGCTCATCCAAAAAACCTGCTTCAGCGCCCTGCATTTCCTCTGATTCCTGCTTAGACTGTTCTTGCAGATCTTGTTGAAGTTGCTTCTTATCACTCTCCTTAATCTCCAAAACTGTGGATGTACGTGGAGATGGTGTTCTTTCTTTAAGAATAGTAGTGTAAAAATGCTCCGCCTTCTCCACAGTGTTCAAGCGATGTCTTTCTCCCTTGTATCTCAAAATTATACCAGTTGGGGCATCCCACCGAAATGGTATCTGTTGGTTTTGCAATTCTTTAACAAGAAAACCAAAGTCCTTTCTGGTTTTCAACATTTTAGGTGGTAACTCTTTATAGACTCCAATTTGTGAGCCCCCCACTTGTACAGAAGTATGAAAGGATTTTTGCAGGATGTCATTCCTTATTGCTCTATCTGTAAAATATATGACCACATCTCTAGGCAATTGTCTTTGTCTGGCCACCCAAGAATTCACTCTGTAAATTTTATCTATTTTGTAAAAAACCACATCAGGATTAATTTTTAAAATCACAGCCAAAGCCTCAGAGCAGACCTGTCTCAAATCCTGTCTGTCATCTTCTCGAATTCCTCGAAGCCGTATAGCGAATTCCATTGCCCTGAATTGCATCATAACAATTTCATTCTCGACTCTCTGCATTTTATCATCAACATCATAAATTTTATAGTCATTATCTTTCATCTTAACATTGATTTCTGATTTAAGTTCTTCCACTTTAGAATCAACTTTGATAATAAATTCTGCCAGGCCAGACGCAACTTCTGATATTTTTTTGGTCACCTTATTTTGATTCTGTTTCACCATATCTTTAACTTCATTAATTTCCTGCATAATTTCCTGTTGAGACTTTTGAAGTTTGTCATCTATTTCCTGTTGGGATTTTTGAAATTTATCATCCAAAATTTTAGAAATAAATTCTTTTAAATCTCCCACATCAAAATCTTTTTTCTGAGTCTGTAGCTGTTGAGCAGGGGGAAGCTGCGTTTCATGTTTATGTGTGGGGGATCCCCCCCCGTTGCCTTCCCTTCCTGCTTCTTTGAAGCCATCCTGCCACGTAGGCTAGTTTTTCTGAAGAGGGAAGTTCCTTTTCCTTTCCCACCTCCACAGAGACTTCTAAAAAAGTCCCCCAGATTTAGTCAAATAAGAACTGAAGTAAAGCAAAGTCAAGTATTTAAGTATTAAAAAGGGAGAAATTTTTCACTTGTTTCTCTTATTACAAACGAGGCAACTTTGTAGCAACTTGGAAACTTTGTAACAAAGCAAGATGACTTCACCAATCCACACTCACTGGCTCGTTAGCTCTAAGGCTGAGCGCCATGTTTTTTCAAATCACTTTCACTCATTCGCATTTTTCTCAGGTTAAAGAGTCAACAAAGCGCTAATACTTGCATTTCCGAGTTTCAGGGTTCAAGTAGATTTTCGCTGCTTATTAAGGCTGGTTCCTTTTGCTTTAATGTTTCCTGCAGCCGGCTTGTTCTGCAAGAGCAGAATCGTCCCACGCCGCCTGGAGTTTCAGCAGGTTGGGAGGGAGCCGCGCCTGTTCCCTCCCCAGAAACAATTCCCTGGGGGGTTACAGGGGCTCGACCTGTGCCCTGCGATCTCTTCTTCAGCAATCCTGAGGATTTTGAAGTTTTCAAGCCGCTTCTGGGTCTTGAAGCGGCTCTACAGGCAGCGGGGCTGGCGGAGCTTCAAAAGGCACCGCCGTCGCCGAAAACAAGGAAACCGGAAGTCCCCACAACCAGATTGATTTATAACTGGCTGACAAACTACACTCAACGAGTAGTCCTTAATAGTACTACATCTACATGTAGGGAAGTTAGCAGTGGGGTATCACAAGGTTCCATCTTAGGCCCAGTACTCTTCAATATCTTCACAAATGAATTAGATGAGGGAATAGAAGGGGAACTCATCAAATTTGCAGATGACACTAAGCTGACAGGAATAGTCAACATGCCAGAAGACAAGCTCAGGATCCCAAAAGATCTTGACAGACTTGAACAATGGGCCCTATCCAACAAAATGAAATTTTAATGTGAAGAAAAGCAAGGTTTTACAACTGGGTTGGAAAAACCAAAGGTACAAATACAGATTAGGCAAAATCTAGGTCAAAAACTGTAACTGTGAGAGGGACCTTGGAGTCCTAGTGCATGATCACTTAAATATGAGCCAGCAGTGTGCGGCAGCAGGCAAAAAAGCTAATACAATCCTTGGTTGTATAAACAGAGGCATAGAATCAAAATCATGTGAAGTATCAGTACCACCTTATAAAGCCTTAGTAAGATCACACCTGGAATACTGCACCCAGTTTTGGTCACTACATTACAAAAAAGACGTTGAGAATTTGGAAAAAGTACAAAGAAGAGCAACTAAGATGATCAAAGGCCTGGAGAATAAAACACATGAAGAACCATTGCAGGATTTGGGTTTGCTAGTCCAGAGAAAAGAAGGACTTGGGGGGGGGCACATGATATCAGTATTCCAGTATTCCAGAGGCTGTTACATAAAGGAGGGGGTTAATTTATTTTCCAAAGCACCAGAAGGCAGGACAAGAAACAAATGGATGGAAAGTAATCAAGGAGAGAAGCAACCTATAATTAAGGAGAAACTTCCTAACGGTAAGGAAAATTAACCAGTGGAACAGCTTGCCTTCAGATGTTGTGGGTGCTTCATCACTGGAGGTTTTTAAGAAGAGACTGGACAGTTACTTGTCTGAAATGGTATAGGATCTCCTGTTTGAGCAGGGGGCTAGACTAGAAGACCTCCAAGGCCCCTTCCAGCTCTATTCTGATTCATTATGAATAGGTACATAGAAATTAGGTTCCTACATTGTACTAAACCTTAGTGTGGTGTTTTTGTTTTTGTTTTGCATGTATGGCTTGTCCCTTATTTAGTAAATCTCATTTAAAACAATCAGTGGCTTAATATGATGCATATTTATGCATAAATATGGCCTAAAACATGATCTGTTCTCTACTAGATAACTAGATAGAGAACCTAATTAAACATATAAGTCAAAAGCATGTTACTTGTTCATTTATTTCTTGAACAAAATTATTTAAAGGATATATTTATGGGTGACAAAAGAGCTGTAAAATGTTTGCTTTCAGTAACTAGTGTGCCCTTCTTGGGTAGCAACTGCAACTTTTCAAATAACTGTCAATCAGTCTTGCACTGAATTTTGATTTGAGTTGGATCAACTAAATAGAAAGATTTTTTAAAAATCTGAAAAAAATAAAGGAACTGAAAAAGTCCTCTATAGTTGTAACCTTTTTTATAGGATGCTTAGCTACGAGGTGCCTTCATCACATGGTTAGCATTTTTATTTTCATTTGCAATTGACTGTCACACCCTTTGATTGTGGCAAGTAAAATTTCAAAATATTCTTCACTGTATACCTGTGCAATGACACACCTGATAATGACACTAAATATTATGGACAACATCCTATGCAGTCCTTTTGTCAGCAAATGCTTACTTCCACAGCCTTCCCTACCGTGTACCTGGTCTAAAGGTGGAATCACCCACATTCTAAACTGGTTTTTATGCATGTACATATATGTTAACTGATCAGATGATAGAATTGTGAAAGATAGCTGTTGCTCAGTTTTGCTAGTGGAAGAACTCAAAGTTTATGTAGCCGCCAGGAGTCAAGACACACAATTTACTAGATAAGCAACTTTTGGAGTCAAAGGTAAAATTCAATAAACTACTGAACCTCCTGAATACACTTCTACTGAAGCTGAGTAAAAGTGCAAGCTAACCTACAGAAACAGTTGCATTACTGGATGTTTCATACATTTTTGATGTGGATAAACACCTCAAAATGTAGTTACAATTTGCTCAGTTGCCTATTCAATGTATATTTAGTGGGAAGTGCAAGTTTGTTCTGGAAAATGAACATGGATCTCTGGAATCATTTTTGATCCAGTATAAAATTGCAGTGATTCTTTGTGGAGGGATGGATAATATTCTAAATAATTTTACATATTAACCATGTCAGCTCTTCAAGGCAGTCCAGACCATAGAACCAACACCAAGAATATTAATACTGCCTATTATAAGGTTATTGTAACTCTTGCAAGTCTAAAGGTTCTTTTTCTCTCTTTCCTTTACACTCCAGAATACTAGGGAATACTAGGTTTCTCTAGCCTATTCCTGGTTTGGACTTAGACTTACTCTGTTGTCTAGGTTGCAACTCTTCCTCCTGCCTCTCAAGATTATTCTTGCAACCTATTAAACTATGTACACGTTATGGTTTGCAGAGATCCAGGGTCAGTGGCAGAATGTGATTCAGAACATGCATGTGCCTACATGTAGCTTCTGTTGGGAATATCTTAAAAGAGCTGTCCCTTTGGGGGGCGGGTTTAGATTTTAAATTAAAGATTTTAAAATAAACATGTGCAGTGAGGAGAAACGAATATTGTAAACAGCAATAAGCTTTTCTATATTTGTGTCTCTGGAATATGTGACTGAGAAGAAGATTAGACTCTGTTGAGTTAATATTATCTAGACTGACAGACATTTGTAACACTGATTATGTACAAAAGTGTAGAAAAGTCTGCCTATTGCTTAGAATCCAGTCCTCTTCAGCAGGGGTTCCCAACCCCTGGTTCACGGACTGCTACTGATCCGTGGCCTGTTGGAAACCAGGCCGCACAAGCAACAGGTAAGTGTGCAAAACTCCATTTGCACATGTGCAGGATTGCACATATGAAAATACCCCCCCCCCCCCCCCCACACACACACCATCCAAGAAAAGGGCCTTTATCACATCAGGAATGCTCCATAACTTTGCCAGGGTCTATGTATTAAAAAAAGAAATTTGCTGGTCAGGACTAGAAAATACCACCCATCTATGATCTATCATCATACATACACCAGGGGATGACATTTTCTGTTCAGGATTATCTCTGCCATATTTTCATATGTTTGGGTATGTTACTATCACTTTTGCAAAATAAATGGTTTTCTCTCTTCTTCCTTATTTTCCAGACCTTGTTTCTTAATATTTTATTAATCTGAGAAGATTGCAACTTTTTTTTTAACATTGTCCTCTCTTCTACATTATCATTTTATCTCCTTTTAATTTTTTTTACTAACATTACTATACAGAAAACATGTGAGACTGAATGAAAAAATAAATATTAAGCTTAGATTATGTTTTCATATTTTCTGAAAGGTATTTCTTAAAAGAACTATATTGCAATGATTGTTATAAATATTTGAATATGTGACTGCAGTGAGAAGGACATTTTTGCTAGTGAAAATCTGACTATTTTTAATTGGCATTTTCCCAATAATTCTCATGCTTTTTTAAAAAAAAAATTAAGCTCACACTTGTCTTTTTATTTCCTACTATTGAGACACAATCTTTGTCAGTGGAGTTGTCTTCCTCTTTTGTATCTCTTTCTATTGTTCTCGCCTGCTGTCTTGGCTTTCTGTTCCTCCATAAATCCTCATTTCCACCCCTCACCCAAATCTGCCCTATGTTTTATCTAATACATAATTTGATTTCCCAACAACAGTCCTAACAGTCACGTTAGAAGATTTAGTTGATAGAATGCCTGCCAAGGAAATGTTTTATTGATGAGATATAATACATTTGATAAGAATATCAACCAAGATGGAGGGAACCAGTAACTTTTCCTGTGCGCTGCTCCCACTATCCATCAATGGGTTAAATCCTTCAGTGCTTGGCAACAACTGAGTGAGAGCTAATTTCCCTTTCCTGCTGCCCAGCCACGCCCCCAAATCCCATGATTCCCTATCTTCACTCAGTTGCTGGCAAACAGTGAGGTGATTTTTGGAGCTCGTGCAGTTTTTTGCTTTTTCCCTTTCTAAAGCAGCGTTTAGGCTTTTTCTTTATTTTTGATTACTTTTTTCTTCTTGGGCTGCTTCAAGCAGCGAAGAGTGGCGAAGCGCTTATCAGATGGGAAGTGGAGCGGAGCTCCAGCCCGCCCACGCTCCAGCGCTTGGCAGCCGCCTCGCCAATTTAAACAGCGCAGAGAAGCGGCTTGTACAATCGGCGTCCCTCGGCGCTTCCTGGCAATGCGCCCATCAGCTGTGAGTCGGAGAAAGAGTGGAGGTGAGGGGAGCGCTCTGGGGAGCTGTAGATCACCGCGAGGAGCGGTTTCGAGCCCCAGGGGACAGGGGGCCGATCGGAACGCCACGGGCTGAGCATGGTATTTGGTAGGACCCTTGGGCTGCCATTGTGAGACCGCAGCCTCCCCAGCCCTGCAGGATCTTGGTGCCACGTGCGCCCGCCATTTTGGGGGACCTTCGGGCCGCCATTTTGAGCGATCCTTAGCAGCAGCCTTCCACAACCAGGAAGAGCGCTGCTTTACTCCAGGAGCTTTGGAAACGCCCTGAAATGCAGAATCTCATTTCTGGGCAGTTTGGGGACCCTCGGGCCCCAGCTCACTACAGGACCACAGTGAGCCCCTCCTCCCCCCCTCCTCCAGTCCAAAGCCTCAACACCAGAGGGACTGGGCATATCTGGAGGTGGCAATTATGTCTGACTCCCCTCTGTCGTCAGACTTAGAACTGGAGCTGAGCCCCCCTCGCAGGGAGGCGGGGTCTTCCAAAAAGAAGAAAAAGACTGGTAGCTCCAGCCACAAAAGCAGGGCGGACAAGGCACCTCTCATCCAGGACAAGGATGCCCTGAGGCGCCACAAGGCTCTGGAGTGCCAATATGCCAAAGCCCAGAAAGCTGCACTGGCTGCGACAGCCACGGAGCCTAGCCAGGCAGAAAGCATGTGGGCCTCAGGGGAAGCTACACCTGGAACTGCAAGCCTGGCGGAATTGGCTTTATCTCCGGTGACTCCAGACCTCAGCAGGTCGGGCCATGCTCTACTGCGCTCAAAGGGGGTTTCCCTATCGATGCCAGATGTGTCTGGAGCTGGCCTAGCACTTGCTCAGCAACGCGCGGCAGAGGCAACCTTTAGCCCAACGGCGGCAGGCCTGTGCTCACCAGAGGTACCTATACCACCTTCTCAGCTGGACTTCCAGGCTATGCTGTTGTCAGCGTTCTCATCCTTCCTGGCTGCAGGATTACAGCAGAACTCTCAAGGCCCATTACAAGCTCTGGGGGGCCAAGGGTCTCTTCACCGTCAACAGCCACCTGCCCAGCTGCCTCATGCCCAGGCAGATTCAGCCAATGACTCAGACCAAGCGGAGGAGGGACCTGAAAATTTGGAATTTTCCGAGGATGAGGGGCTGATGCCCGACTCCCCAGCCTTCACAGGCCTGTTCCGTCCAGCACTCTTTAAATCCCTCTTCCATAAAGCTCGTTTTACGACTAATCTGGGTGTACCCGGAGAAGTGGAGACCCCTACCAACATGTCTGCAGGGCCCCATGATGCACTTTTCAAGTCCTCCAAACCAGAGAAGGCTGCATCCCCTGCCAGCAATTGTTCGCGGATGTCATTCAGAACCCCTGGGGGCAACCAGCGTCCTTGTCGACACCCAGCAGTTTGGTTAAAAAACTTTACTGCTCAGCTCCGGAGTTGGAGGATCTGCTAACTCTCCCATCAGTAGACCAACGTCATTAATTTCTTCCTTGATGATTTCCACTGATGCCCTGGACGGTCTCAAGGCAGAAGACAAAAAGACTGAGTGGGCCTTTCACAAGTCTCACCAGGCGGCAGCTTGGGCCATTAGATCAGTGACAGCAACATCCTTTTTCAGCAGGGCGGCCCTCATCTGGCTGCAGCAATTGCAGGAAAGGCTCCCTCCAGAGGACACCAGGCTGCATCAAGATATAAACAAAATCATAGCGGCCACGGAATACACTGCAGATGCCTCGCTAACTTCTGGAAAGTTCACATCAAGAGCGATGGCCTCAACCATCATGGCCAGAAGACTCTTCTGGTTGCGGCCCTGGAAAGCCGATCTTAAACCAAAGTGGAAGCTAGCAGCAGCCCCCTACAAAGCTCCAGACTTATTCGGGGCAGCCTTGGAACCAGCCTTGATCGAGGACAAGGATAAAAGAAAGGTACTACCCTCAGCGTACCGTCGCCAGGAGCGCAGATTTACTCCTTACACTCACCAGCAGCCCTTTTGTCACAGCTCAGGGTCCAGGGGGCCCTTCTCACAGTGGCCTCAATACCAGAGCGGGGAACGCCATCAGGACAGACAGCAATTCAGGGACCGCAGCTGCAAACAATTGTCTAAATGCCCCTTCCGCGGAGCTGGCTTCAAAACTGCCAGGAGAGGGAAGTGACTCACAAGCAGCGGGTCCCATCGGCAGAAGACTCCTCCTGTTCCACCATCAATGGGCCCAATCAACAACGTACTTGTGGGTTCAGCGCACGACCTCAGGTCTTTCTATCGAATTCTCTGGACGGCCGCCCCATCGCTTCTCGCGCTGCACCATCCCTGCCTCCAAGGAGCTCACACTCCTGATGTCACAGGAGATAGATCATCTCCTAGGAATCAAGGCCATAGAACCAGTACCATCGAACCAACGGGGCTCTGGCTTCTACTCAAGCCTTTTTCTTGTACCCAAAAATTCCAGAGGCTGGAGGGCCATTCTAAATCTAAAGCAGCTGAACCAAGCGGTCCAGTATTGCAAATTCAAAATGCACTCACTACGTTCAATCCTAGCGGGGGTGAGACAGAGGGATCTCCTCCAGTCTGTCGACCTGCGAGAGGCCTACCTTCACGTACCCATTCACCCGGACCATCGTCAGTACCTGAGGTTCGAGTACGCAGGCCAACATTTTCAATACCGTGCAATGCCATTCGGGCTTTCCTCAGCACGCCACACATTCACCAAGCTGGTGGCGGTGGTGGCAGCCATACTGCGGGCGATCCCAGTTCGAGTTCTCTGTTACCTCGAAGACATTTTGGTCCTCTCATTGTCGCAAGACCAGGCAGTCAGGGATATGGAGCGGGTCCTGGAAGCTTTCCAAGCACACGGGTTCACAATCAACTTCGAAAAAAGTCATCTGCAACCCATTACCCGGCTCCTTCACCTTGGGGGCAGTAATAGATTCGAACAAAGGCCAGGTCTTCCTGTCTCCAGAAAGAATCCAGAGCATTCGAGATCTAATCCAGCAGATCATGAAACGGGGGAGAGTCCCGGTGCTCCAGCTATCCGGTCTCCTGGGGAAGATGGTCTCCTGCTTCGGCATCGTTCCATGGGCACGCAGACACTCGAGAGCCCTCCAATGGTTCTTGCTCCTGTTCCAATGGGCGGGCCAAGCCAGCTTGAAGCGCAAAGTTCTTCTCCCTCCGCAGGTCCGTCTATCCCTCAGGCGCTTCTCAAGAGAAGCGTATTTCTAGACCCAACCAGATTGACTCTCACCACAGACACAAGCCTGCACGGGTGGGGTGCGCACCTTCGCAACCTAGTGGCTCAGGGCCAGTGGTCACTGAGTGAAAGGAACAGCAGCATCAATCTCCTGGAACTCCAGGCGATCAGACTGGCTCTTCAACAGTTCCAAACAGCTCAAGGCCACCATGTCCTGGTGCTGACAGACAACATATCAGCCAAGGCACATGTGAACAGAGAGGGGGGTACAAGGTCATGGACTCTGATGTACGAGTCCGAAGCCCTATTCAGCTGGGCAGAAACACACCTCCTCTCGATCAAGGCGGACCACATCTCGGGGTCGTCCAATGTCAGAGCGGACTGGCTCAGCAGAGAACTGATAGACCCGTCGGAGTGGCAGCTGCACCCCTGACTATTCCAAGAACTGGCCACAAGGTTCGGCATGCCAGTAGTAGATCTGTTCGCGACTCCAGCCAACATGCAGTTACTTCGGTTCGTGTCTCGCTACCCAACGCCTCAAGCAGAAGATCACGATGCGCTTCGGTGCGAATGGCCCAGAGGTCTTCTATACGCATTCCCACCGATTCCACTTCTACCACGCCTCATCCAGAAGTTACTGGCGGAGAGGAACTCTCTTCTACTAGTGGCCCCCAACTGGCCTCGCTGAGAGTGGTACGCCGACCTAGTGGCGCTCTCAGTGAACGAACCTTGGGTGATTCCACCACACCAGGTCATGCTGCGCCAGGGGGAGGTCAGTCATCCAGAGCGCCAGTGGCTGCAATTGACCGTCTGGCATTTGAGCGGATCATCCTGAGGAAGGACAAGGTGTCAGACAAGGTCACCAGCACCATTCAGGCGGCCAGATGTCCTTCAACGACCCGCATCTACGAGGCTTCATGGCGGGCATTTTGTCGGTGGAGCGCAAAACACCATGTGGACCCGACAGCAGCAGCGGTCCAGGACGTCCTGGAATTCCTGCAGTCTGGGCAAGGGACTGGCCCCCGCGACGCTGAGGAGGCAGACAGCAGCCCTATCAACAGTCATCAGGTGCGCACCATACCAGGTGCTAGCACATCACCCGCTCATCAAGGGTTTCCTACATGGCGCCACAAACCTGTGCCCGCCCACAGTGCACCGCTACCCAACCTGGGATCTTACCTTCGTGTTGCGGGCCTTAACGAGGGCTCCCTTTGCACCGTTGGACTCGGTGCCTCTCAAGCACCTATCTTTCAAGGTGGCATTTCTCTTGGCTATCACCTTGGCCAGGAGAGTGTCAGAGCTAGCAGCCCTGTCAGTCCGGAAGGATCTTTGTATCTTTAGAGATTCATTGGTGATCCTGCATCTGGACCCCGCCTTTGTACCCAAGGTGAACTCGTGGTTTCATCGTGCCCAGGAGCTCATCCTGCCGGACTTCTGCCCATCGCCTCGTGACCATAGAGAGAGACAATGGCATACCCTCGACATGCGTCGGGCGCTTCGCATCTACATCCGGAGGACGGCTTCATTCAGATGCACAGAAGCCCTACTGGTGTCGTTTAATCCAAGCGCTATGGGCTTGAAGATTTCAGCCTCCACCGTTAGCAGATGGATTAAGGCGTGCATTGCACTGGCATATGACTTGAACTCTAAACCGTTGCCCGGCAAGTTTCTACCACACTCCACATGCAGCATGGCCACTACCGCGGCCTGGGCAACACAGGCATCGGTGGCAGACATTTGTAGAGTGGTGCCCTGGTCCTCCCTATCACCATTTGTTCGCCACTACAAGATTGACGCCTTTAGTTCAGCAGAGGCATCGTTTGGCCGTAGGGTGCTCCAGAGAGTCCTGTCAGAGGAGGACCCTAGAGGCAGTCAGCCTCCCGCCCATGGGGTTTGAGCTTGGGTATATCCCATTGATGGATAGTGGGAGCAGCGCACAGTAAAATGGACGTTGACTTACCTGAACGTCCCTTTTCTGGGCGCTGCGTACATTATCCATACCCTCCCTAGTTTCGGCTTCCTGCCAATTTAGTGTTCTTGGTTGTTTCTGTTATGCAAAATAAAATTTGGTTCATTATTTAACGGTGTGGTTACTGCGCCTTCGTTCAGACTGGGGAATCATGGGTTTTGGGGGTGTGGCTGGGCAGCAGGAAAGGGAAATTAGCTCTCACTTAGTTGTTGCCAAGCACTGAAGGATTTAACCCATTGATGGATACTGTACGCAGTGCCCAGAAAAGGGACGTTCAGGTAAGTCAACGTCCATTTTCATCTACTGGTACTATTAGATGAGATTTTAAATTCTGGATTCTGGAGACTATTCCTATCCTACAGCTATCAAACTCTGATCTCTGATACATTGCATATACTTTAATTTATACATTGCATATACTGTAATTTGCTCGGTTCTGCTGATTGCTACATAGGACCAATTTGCAAATACAAGAGGGAGATTGTAGACTTTAAGAAAATGAAATTTAATAGAGCAATGATATGAAGTTTTCTATGGTAGATTAAGATAATGAAAAAAGAAATCTATAAATGGTAGTTTATGAAAAGTCAAGAACTGAAAACACAATTGCAAATAATTCTAAAATGAAAGAAAGACAGAAGAGGCCAAAGTTATTGCAGAAAAAGCTTAGTGAAGATAAAAAAAACAAAGCAAAAGAATGCATATAAAAAATGGAAAAGACAGAGGGTTATCTAGAAAGAATATACCACACTAATTCAGAATACTAGAGATACAGTATTGTTAATATGAATTGAATTGTTGAAGGAAAACACAAAAGATGTTCTCAAAATAAAAGTAATAAATATACAGTAAAACTTCAGTAACAAATTTCACTTTCATGGAATTCAAATGCAGTAGACCAAATTTACATTCTTAATTGCTAAAGGAATGGAATGGAGGTCCATTGTTCCTTTTTTTTTTTAAAAAAAAAAAAAGTCCATTGCTTCTGAGCTCTGTTCAGACAATATATTCAGTTTCACTGATTTGCATAATTATATGGTTGACATTTTATGTTTATGTCAATGTGTGTATGTGTGTGCCTTTTGAGTCAGTTTTGACTCCTGGTGACTGCCTGGTCAAGACACTTGGTTTTCTTGGCAAAGTTTCCCAGAAGTGGTTTGCCATTGCCTCCTTCCTAGGGCGAGAGATAATGATTGATCCAAGGTCGCCTAGTTGGCTTTGTGCCTGTGGAGGGACTAGAACTCACAGTTTCCTAGTTTCTACCCAAGTATCTTTACCCACTATATCAAACTGGCTCTCACATAATTTGCATAAACGTGATACAAATGTCATCTTTGTCATATTATATAAATTACTCAAACTCTATATTAACGAACTTTTGGATTTATCAGGTGCTGCTTCTTGAAAGTGGTCACTTAAATAAGGTTTGTATGGTATCAGCTGCTCAATGATGATAGTAGAAGGGCAATAGGCAACAAAGAACATGGGTAACAAAGAAAGGTTCCACCTGGAAGTTATGAAGAGCAGAATAATGGAAGTTTGAGATTGATAAAAGCATGGTATGAGTTTGATTAATGCCATCTGTGCTGGAGTGAAAGACTCTTGTTTTAAAATTTTACATAAAAGACTCTATTTGGGAGTAACCTTGTGAGCAGCTGTTTTGAACCCTACCCTATGTCCCTTCTTGAATTGACTTCTTGGACTCTGACCCAGTTTGTACTTTGCTCCTTCTTATAATTTTTTTGACTGGACCTTATGTGGCTTGGGCGGTTTTTGGCCTATCTATAAACTATACCCGGCCTTTGGCTAGATGTGCAACATGAAGAAATTTTAACCCAACTCTGCTAAACTCCTTGGTTCTCACGAAACATTTTTCTTATTTGTTATGTTTTTATTCCATTTTATCTTTTTCAGTAGTTTTGTCCCATTTTTCTCTTCTTAAAAGCCGGGGTGATAGATTAGGCTGAGAAGTAATGATTTACTCAAGATCACCCAATAGTTGACCTTCATGTTTAAGTAATCATTTAAATCTGAATCTTCCAATTCATAGTCGACTACAGTTATTACCCCTTTCTTACCAATGTATCTGATGGCAGGAAATAGGATGCTGCATATGTGACATACAATTTGAAATTAAGACAAAATGGAACATAATTATCTGAGATTCACTGTAGTCTTCCATGCTAAATGGTTATAATGTAAAATAATTGAAATTCTTAATATCTTGGAACCAGGACTCTGTTTTTGTACTCTGTTAAGTATGTTGCCAATCCGATTCCTGGACTGCGACATCAAAATTAAAAACAATTGCTTAGTTTTTAATTGGCTTACATATTGTGTATTGAACTATGAAAATGAAAGTCACTTAGTTTGTAAATAATTTGCAGGTAAGATACTGTGCATATTAGTACTGATTAAAATCATTCAGGGATATGTTTCCTGTAATTAAAAATATACCCAATGCTATCAGAAGTTCTCTCCTCACAAGTCCTGCAACTCTAATGAAACCCAAGGCAACTGCTGACAGTATTGCTAATAGGGGACAGTTAGGCTCAGCACCTCTCAATCCAGTGAGAGATTTAAGAGCCAACTGAATTACTGATACACTAGTTTTTCTTCCTGAAGGTTGTTCTTCTATTGATTTCAGGTTTGCTTGTGGAGTGATTTGGAGAAGGACTGCTTACTGGGTATCTGTACTGTATAAGAGTTTACTGCTTATAAGAAATGTCTAAAGAAATGTTCATGTAGTTTATGTGGGGGAAAAAGAGCTGTATTAACAGTTTTACAAGTGGTTTTGCAGCTTGCTGTGACAGATGGTAAAATAAATTCCTAATGGAGAATTTAAAGGAAACTTGTCTCTGTTATCATTCATACCTCTTTTCTCTTCCTCCTTCCCTTTTCATTGCTTCAGAAGCCAATATATCTAACTATGCAAATAACTCTCAATCAGATAAAGTTGCAAGGTTGCAGAATATATTTGCTAAATAATGTTCATGATGGGAGAACTCTTGAACCTCTTGAACTCTGTTATTTGATGTAGGCATCTCCTTACTCTAGACTGGTATGTGTATAGGTAAACAGAGGTGGTATTCAACAGGTTCTGACCAATTCTGGAGAACCAGTAGCGGAAATTTTGAGTAGCACAGAGAACTGGTAAATACCACCTCTGACTGGCCCCACCCCCCATCTATTCTCTGCCTCCTGAGTCCCAGCTGATCGGGAGGAAATGGGGATTTTGCAGTAACCTTCCCCTAGAGTGGGGAATGGAGATTTTACAGTATCCTTCCCCTGGAGTGAGGTGGGAATGCCATGCCCACCAAGCCACACCCACAGAACCGGTAGTAAAAAAAATTGAATGCCACCACTGATGTAAAGAAAATCTACTTTTAAAAAATGGGAAGAAGTACATCTGGGATTGTGTTATTTCCTATGGAGGAGAGGGACTATATTTGTGTACTGTATGAACAGTATTATTTCCTGTTATTTAGAAGTTCCATTATCTTCAGTGAGGTCTGCTTAATAACTGTATATGGGACTGGCTTCCCCCTTTCACTCCCTTTGTATAGACAATTACAAGGCTGTTCTTCCCCCATGAGATATTAGATGAAAGGTAAGGATTGCACTGAGCAGAGCTCAGTTCCTGATGACTTCAAACGATCACTGAAATCAAAGCAGCTATTAGAACTAGAACGGCATGACCTGAGGTTTGGATGGCATGGCTTTCTGTGGTATGCTAAAGTTAAGGTTAGCGTAGCTTTTAAAAATCATTATAGTAGATGTGCCATATTGAAAAAATGGAATAGATATGAATCTAGATTGTGCCCAAAAATGCCTGTTTGAGTCTTAGCATAAATAGCATTTTATAGAAAAGAAACAGCAGGCAAATATAGAAGTGGTTCACATATAGAGAGAAAGGTAATTTATTTATTTATTTTATTTATTTATTTTAGGAAATTTATATTGCCAGCTATTCACGCATGGTGACTCAAGGCGGCTTACAGGAATATAAAAACCTCATATATAAAACAATAAAACTAATAAAAGAGAATAATCACATAATAAAATAATAAAATAATATAATAACCCCCTACCCCGCCGACAATACATCACAGGAGCCATTTAATGGGCTCCATCCCACTCTGTAATTATCCTCTCTGGGTAATAGAGCCTCCTATCCAAGTGCTATTCAATCCACATCTACCTTCCTGTAACTAAACTCCAACGTTCTGTGTCCTGCGCTATGGAATGAGATAGAAAAGAGCTTGATTTTTTTCTGTGTGACATATTTTCAAGTCCTCACAGAGTGATATCCCATTTCCTTGAATTGTCAGGTTTGCTTTGTAATCATATGGAAGTTGTTTACTGTACTACGGTACATCTATGGGGACACTTGGAACCTTCCAGTCTCACCTGCTGCCCTGAGACTCCTTGGTAGTCATTCTTTCAAGTACAAACCAGAATTAAATTTGTTTATCTTTTGCAATCAGCCAAGGCTAGCTAAATTATACTGAAAGGTTTCAAAAGCATGTTAATAAAGGATATGCATAATACCTTGGTTAACATTAACATGGCTGGGACAAAAATGAATACCGTCAAGAACCTTCCTCCTACATCTCTTCCACTAAAAATTAGGTTCTTGAGTTAGCTATTCATTAAAATATCAGCATTGTTGCACACTGTGTAATTTAGTAATTAGGTGTATAGTTTATATTCTAGGAAAGAAACAAGAACATGTTTCTTTTGCTAAGAAATACATTTATAAAAATACAAAAATACAATTAGAAGATTCCCTGCACATGTCTCACATTGCACAATAGCTTATCTGCTTTTTGTTTGGAGTAGATTAGCTAAAGATTAGAGTAAATAAAGTGAAATTATGCAATTAATGGACTCCGAACCTTTCTCCTGAATTTAACAGGGTAGAAGATGTATCTGATAAGATTCCGATGTGAAATAAGAGAGGTAAGCCTTCCCATTTTCCCTCCTTTGTCATATTCTTTGTCAAATTCCCAGGTATTTAACTGGGAATTCAGTGAGTTAGAGTAATACTTTAGCTTCCAGCATTATAAATAAGATGAGCCTCATTGATCCTTATTTTAGATTCAACCATTGGTAAAGCTACACCATTAATTAAAAAGTAAAGAATGGATTTTTAATAGTATAAGGAGTGGAGATCAATAGACAATTAACAGTTTAAAAGTAGCTGATTAAGCATTTTTATTTGGCTTTCAGTAACCGTAACGTATTTCCTTATGTATCATTCTTGATTGCCTACTTTCACAATTAGAATTTAGTCACTATATCAGTACCAATGATACCTGGGTTTATAACTTTTTTTTTTTTGAGATAAACAAGCTTTCTTTCTTGACCTTTTCCATACTTTGTCATGGATGACACCAGGGGCCTGGTGGCGCAGCTGGCTAATAGCCTGTTATTAACATTCAGCTGCCTGCAATTACTGCAAGTTCGAATCTCCCCAGGCTCAAGGTTGACTCAGCCTTCCATCCTTTCTAAGGTAGGTAAATTGAGGACCCAGTTTGTGGGGGCAATAAGCTGACTTTGTATAAATATACAAAAGTATGAAGGCTATTGCTTAACACATTGTAAGCCGCCCTGAGTCTCCAGAGAAGGGCGGCATATAAATCAAATTAAAAAAAAAGATTGCTTAACATCATCTGGTAAATTTGATGGTTCCTATTCCAGTGACATGGGGCATTTATTAATCCAGACCTTAGTGGTCTCTTGCTTAATCTATGGGCAAGTCCTCCTTTATCCTCTCTTTAACTGAATGTTTTTTTCCCGGTGAGATCGGTCTATCAGGGCAACCTGGTCTACCCAATTATGGGATGGAGCAGGGGTAGGTTCTACTTACTTTTACTACCAGTTCGCAATGGGGAAGAAACCACAGAGTCAGGTAGTGCATTCCAGGCCCTGACCACTCTGTTGCTGAAGTCGTATTTTCTGCAATCAAGTTTGGAGCGGTTTATCTTAAGTTTGTATCTGTTGTGTGCTCGTGTATTGTTGTGGTTGAAGCTGAAGTAGTCATTGACAGGTAGGACATTGTAGCAAATAATTTTATGTACTACGCTTAGGTCAGACCAAAGGCGGCATAGTTCTAAGTTGTCTAAGCCCAAAATTTCAAGTCTGGTGGCATAAGGTATTCTATTGAGGGTAGAGGAATGGAGAACTGCTCTTGTGAAATATCTCTGGACTCTCTCAGTTGTATTAATGTCCAATATGCAGTACAGATTCCAGACAGATGAGCTGTATTCGAGAACTGGTCTAGCAAATGTTTTGTATGCTCTAGTTAGTAGTACAATATTACCAGAGAAGAAGCTATGCAAGATTAGGTTAACAACTCTTAATGCCTTTTTGGCAATGTTGTTACAGTGGGCTCTGGCACTTAGATCTTTAGACATGATCTATACAACTGGGGCTTCTTTCTGCTTCCTTTTTGTGTGTTGCTCAGTCAGACTTGCATGCATTTCAGGAATTCAATTATAGAATTCTCTCTCTGCCTTTCACCCCCTCCACCACCCTATCTTACATACCCCAGGTGCATTTAAAAATCTGTTTATTCAATAAAGTAGATTGATCGGTGAAAGTGGTTGTGAGCATTTTCTGAGAATGGCAGTAGGGCTAAATTACTGTAAATTGTATTAGTAAAGTTAAACGGTAGATAGGCTTAGACTTTTATACAATACTATAATACTTTTTATATAATACATTGTGATTTTAGATATATATTAATTTTATTCTTTTTGTATAACTTAACTGCTGCTTAACTTTTATTTGTTAATTTCTACCATGATTGAACCCTGACCTAGTGGAGGGCACCTTATAAATAAAATGATTAATAAAAATATAATATGCAGTTAGCCAAGTCTTCTGTTTTCAGATTTTTTTCTGAAAAAAAGATGTTGTATCCTTTAATTGGATACCCTTCTACTCTTGTACTTATGAAATGACTCAATTATCATCTGTTTCCATTACCATATGCTTCCATAACTTGTATCCTTCAACTAAATGGTATCAATGTTACAGTAGAATTCTATCACAGATCAAATAGTTCAACAAAATATATTTCTGCCACTAAGACATTGTTCAGATAAAATGACAGTCTCTTAAGAATTTAAATACTATCCTTTCCAAGTCTGTAATTTATTTCTTGAGTCTTAAATTCCACCATATTTTATTTATTGATTTTAGCAATATAGCTATACAACACTTCCCTTGAAATCTAATGAGGAAGCTTTTAGAGGAAAAGTATTAGGGGAAAAGCTAATCCTGAAAAGTATGTAATCTTTGTTTGATACAATACTATAGAGATAATTCCAATCAAGACTGACTCTACAATAGAAAATAATTCTCAAACAATCCGCTTATAGTGTCCTCAGATACAGATGAAAGTCCTTAATGGAATAAAGAAGGATCCAGATAATTATCTTGGTTGCCTTAACTCTTATCCTTTCAGCAGGTTAGTTTTCACTGATGTAGTTTCCATTGTTTGGAAGTCTGTCTTGAGATTTGCAAAATATAAACTGCCTATGTTTTTTTCTGAAATATGAAGATGTTTCAAGAAATTATATTTATTTTCTGTGCATGTACTTAACTTGCAAAACTATTACAAGAGCATTAACTTATAAGAATAAACAAACTCAGAAGTGTAAGGTAAAGAAATTGGGACTGTAGAGAAGTAGATTTATCTAATGAGAAAGTGATTCAGGGAAGAAACAAAAGTGTCTTAAAATAAAATTGTATTTTGGAAGTTTTAAGTAATTAATTTATTATTAGGAAAAGAGTAGTTTGTTTCTTCAGAAGTTTCTATCTTTTTAATAATTATTTTATTAAAGATTGTATATCTCTTTTAATTTAATTATTAAGATAGCTAGTTTCTTTTGTATGCCCAGTGTAATATCCTTTTCTATATCATTCTTGCAGTCTGTCATTTTTAAATCTACTTTCAACTCAGCTTTGATCTTTTAGGGAAAACATCTACCTCTTCCATAACATCTTTTAGACATTATCTGTCTATATCCTTCAATATGTCCAGTTAAAATAGTTTGCTTCATTCTGTACTTGTAAAATCAAGTGTGACTATTCTTCTGCTTTAATTATAATCTTTAGTTCCCTCTAGTTCCCTCAAGTATCCAATTTTTAAAGTTTTACTATTGTTTTTAAATTCAAAACAAACACATTTTGCACATTTTAGCAGAATAACAGAGTTGGATGGGACCTTGAGGTCTTCTCATCGTACCCCTTGCTCAAGCAAGAAACCATGTACAATTTCAGACAAATGGTTGTCCAATCTCAGTGTGGAGCACCCACAACTTCTGGAAACAAGTCGTTTCACTGCTTAATTGTTTTAACTGTCAGGAAATTTCTCCTTAGTTCTAGGCGTGGTTTAGGTTTAGGGTTAGGGTTAGGTGTAGGTTATTTTCCCAAAAGCATTCTTTATAATTAATTCTAAAATCTTATTTCAAATTTATCTGGATCATTAGTCCATTTGTAACTTTCTAAAATCAAAGTTTCAGCCACCCTTTTGCAGTTTATTCTAATTTTTTTAAGTTCCTAAATTTAAATTCTTTCATTAAGGATTGAAGAAAACTCACTATCAAACTTGTCAATCCAAAGCTTCCTTATAGCTGAAAAGCAGTTCAAGGAATTTCTGAAAGTGATTAGAAAAGGAAATATTATTCAGATTACAGATTAACAGAGTTGGAAGGCACCTTATAGGTCGTCTAGTCCAACCCCCCGCTCAAACAGGAGACCCTATACCAGTGGGTCTCAATCTTCCTAATGCCGCGACCCTTTAATACAGCTCCTCATGTTGTGGTGACCCCCAACCATAAAGTTATTCCATTGACCATTGAAAATATGTGTTTTCTGATGGTCTTAGGTGACCCCTATGAAAGGGTTGTTTGACCCCCAAAGGGGTCCCGACCCACAGGTTGAGAACCACTGCCCTATACCATTTCTGACAAATGGCAGTCTAATTTATTTGTTTATATATTTATTAGTCCAATTTATATGTCGCCCTTCTCCGTAGACTCAGGGCGGCTTACAATGCATTATAGCAATAGCATACTTTTTTGTAATACCTGCTTATTAGGGCTTTCGGTCCCCCCTAAATGGCGATGTTCTATACAAAGTCGGCTTATTGCCCCCACCATCCAGGTCCTAAATTTATCTACCTTGAAAGGATGGAAGGCTGAGTCAACCTTGAGCCTGGTGAGATTCGAACTTGCATTAATTGCAGGCAGCTGGCAGCTAAGTGCTAGCATTTAACAGCACTTTAGTCTGCTGCACCACCGAGGCTCTAATCTTTTCTTGAAAGTCTCAAGTGATGAAGCTCCCACAACTTCCGAAGGCAAGCTGATTGGTTGATTGTTCTCACTGTCAGAAAGTTCCTCCTCATTTCTAGGTTGAATCTCTCCTTGGCCAGTTTCCATCCATTATTCCTTGTCTGGCCTTCAGGTGCTTTGGAAAACAGCTTGACCCCCTCCTCTCTGTGGCAGCCCCTCAAATATTGAAACACTGCTATCATGTCTCCCCTGGACCTTCTCTTCACTAGACTAGCCATGTCCAGTTCATGTAACCGTTCTTCATATGTTTTAGCCTCCAGTCCCCTAATCATCCTGATTGCTCTCTTCTGCACTTTTTCTAGAGTCTCAACTTCTTTTTTATAGTGTGGTGACCAAAACTGGATGCAGTACTCTAGGTGTGGTCTTACTAGGGCTTTACAGAGTGATATTAGTACCTCACTTGATCTTGATTGTATCCCTCTGTTAATGCAATTTAGGATTGCATTGGCTTTTTTCCGCTGCTGCTGCACACTGCTGGTTCATATTTAGCTGATTGTCCACTAAGACTCCAAGATCTCTCTCACAATCACTGCTATTAAGCCTAGTTTTCCCCAGTTTATTTGTTTTTTGGGTTTTTCTTACCTAAGTGTAAGACTTTACTTTTCTTTACCTTGAATTTCATTTTGTTAGACAGGGCACCGTGTTCAATTCAATTATTATTATAAATTATTCAACCTCAATAATACTCGGGCAAACAATAAATACAAACTCAAGGTAAACCGCTCCAAACTCGATTGCAGAAAATACGACTTCAGCAACAGAGTGGTCAACACCTGGAATGCTCTACCTGACTCTGTTGTTACATCCTCAAACCCCCACAGCTTCAACTTTAAACTGTCTGCCGTGGACTTCACCCCATTCCTAAGAGGTCTGTAAAGGGGGCATGCATAAGCGCACCAGTGTGCCTACTGTCCTACTGTCCCCATTTATTTATTTCCTATGTTCATGACCATGTTTATACTCATACCTATTATCTTGTACATGTTTGACAAAATAAATAAATAAATAAAAAAGTACGCAAACTTAGTGTCCTTTCAAAGGCAATTTGAGCAAGATGACCATTCTGTCATCTCCCAGAGTTCTGCTGGAGATTGCTTTCTTGCAGTTTCTTTGTGAAGGGCAGCTGCCTGAAGCACTTATGGACAATTTTAAGCTCTCTTCCTGTTTGGAACAGCTGGTTTACTCACTGACTTTATTCACAGCAGTCATAAAGTCTGCTTTTCACAAAACTGTCTCCAATCCATCATTTCTTTCCTAGAAATGCAGATTTTTTTTGTTATTTTGTTATATTACTTTTTATGACATTGGTTAAAGATGATCTCTCAAAAATAGATATATTCCTTTTGCACAATATTGCACCACTTTCCAATTTCAGAAAATCCTAGAGCAAGAACAATATGATATATTGGTTACCATGTTGGACTGGTAACAGGAGTCCAGGAGATATTGATTCAACTTTAACTTCAGCTGTAGAAATTTGGGACCAGGGATGCTCTTAACCAAACCTGTTCTGATGAGGACAAATTGGAAGAGTTAAGAACTGTAAGAAAACTCAAAAGAATAATAATGAAAAAGAGAAAAATATGGGAGCATTTCTGAAACAGCAATTTTACATATGTACTCTGAGAAAATTTCCTGCTTCATGTTTAGTTTGGTTCTTTGCTGACTTCCACATTATGATGAAAAAAGCCCTTTCTTTCCCAAATGTGCATTTGATGAATCACCAAAAGCCTCAGATGGATTAAGAATGTTTAGCCGTTCCTTTTCCTTCACTTATCCCTGTAAATCCATCTCACCAGAGTAACACCCCCCCTTCCACATATGGGCTTAATGCTGGTTTTGGAGTCTGGAGAAAAATGCCTTGCCTTAAAGCATGTCTACATACGAAAGGCATTGAATAAAAAAGAGGTAAAGACCTGACCTGCAAATGCAACTTTATAAGGAAAATAAGATTAAGTCCAACATCAACGGTTTTGTGGCTCTGAAGTCTACATATATCAGTTTTACAGAAACTTGGAGTAGGCTTTTTGATTTGATCTAATTACAGTGCAGAAATTGTGACTCACTGGTTTCTTTGATTTTGAACAGATTGGTTATCTAACAGCTTTTCCCTTTGGACATTAAAAAAATTCATCTATGGTCAAATTGGAGTAGGATGATACACTTTTCATTTGAATTATAGTAATGGTTTGTGTTGTGAGGGCTGATGGAGTGGAGGCCATTGGCAGAGCCAAGTTGAGCAATGCAATTCTCAGTGGAGCCAAGAAATTACAGTACATATTTCTTTTAAAAGTTCCTAAAGAAAGGTAAGCAAAATAGATCACAGTTAAAGAGCAATTAATAAAACATTGGAACAGAGTCTCATTCATAATGATTTAGAAGAAGTAGTCAGGAAGGAAGTTTGCATGGGAAAAACAAATGTAAGACTTCCACCAGTTCTTTCAATCATTTACCTCAGAATGCTTACTGAAACAAGTAAGAGCTTGCAGGGATTTTTTTCTTCAGATTTTGAACCAAAGCTTTTCTTCTTTCTTCTTCATTCCCTTTTCTGTATAGATTGTTACCTGAACAGAGACACTCCCTGAGTTCTTTTAAACAACTTGAGCAAAGAGTGTCTTAAATATGTTGAAAACAATACATAAAATTCAACTTCAGAAAGGTTTTTAGAGTGAAGAAGGAACAATTCGTTTAAATTGTTAAAGCAAGTTCTTTAACTATATAGCAACTGTCCTATACACAGAAAGGACAGGAGTGACAGTGATCTTTACATTAAAATATGGATTTTGTATATTGTTTTCCAGAAAATAGTATATTGAAGTACACACACACACACACACACACACACACACACACAAAGAGTATGTGACCAGCACATATGTGAGAAGGAGCACATAGAGGCTCCTTCAGGCTGGTAGTAGTAGCAGCCACAGAACCAGAGGGCATAGCTTGGTGAGTTGCTGGAGGGTGGGCATGAGAAGAAACAGGTGCGTTGAGTGCCAGAAATTTCTATCATGGAGAAATAGTCCCTACTGATTTGTTAGTATCTGGTTCCTAGCAGCCTGCCATCTGATTGGGTCACTGAAGTTCATAACTGCAAGTTCAGAGATTTGCTTTCTCTTCTCTCCCTCTCAGGTTTTCATTCAGCGGTGGCAAGTTTCCGGGTCCCAAAACTACTGTAATTTGCCAAACAGTTAGGCAGGAAACAAGGAAAGAGGAAGTTGCTAAATGCATGAGATGCGAAAATCAAAACAGCTGCAGAAACTCAGTGTGTTCTCAAATGAGTGCCATGTTACATATCTCCCAAACAAACCTCAGTACAGCATCCCAAAGATACAACACAATTTTAGTGTTAAAATACCTTACTTTATAGTATCTATTCCAAACACAATTCCAAAACTTTTTTTCTGTTTAGTTTTCTCTCCTTTTGCAATTGTGTCCTGTTGTGAGGTAAATGTACATGAAGAGCCAGCCTTAGTTCTTGGTTAGAGTAGGCCAGAGAAAGACAGTGGAGTAAATCTAATTATCAGTGTTTGAAGTCTGGCTCAAGTCTAATATTTGGAAGATATGTTATTTCTGCTAGGGTGGAGCTAAAAAACCAGTTGCAGTTTTGGTTTTAGAAGGCATCATCTGTGCCAGGAATGATAATTTTTGAATCTGAGAAGAAAATACTCAGAGCTGGAGACATAGGACAAATGGGAACTATGTCAAGGGATGGAGCTGCTTTGAGGACAAACACTGCTTGCTTCTATACTAGCCTGTTGTCATGCTGAAATCTGTATTTTTAAATTTTTATAAATTTAATTCCCTAGCTCAACTGCCTCCCTGCGAGGAAAAGAAAGAAAGAAAACTCTTTCTTGAAAATGAAAATAAAATTATTTTTCAGACCTGCTTCACTGACATCATGCTGCCCTCAGGCCAGACTTGCAGATTTTACTCAGTTTTCCCTCACAGAATATCTCTGGCTGCATTGCTTTCCCAGCGCCACCTGTTAACATATCCACAAAATTTCTTGCAGCCTGCTATTTTGGAAAACCTCATTATAGGTTGCTGGATATGGCGGTTATTCCCATCCTGGTGCTGCCAAGAAAATTTTCTTCATTGTGGGAGAAGCCTTTTGACCCATGATTTCATTGCATTTTTATTCCCATCTGCCTGTAAATCCCTTTGCTGCACTGGAAGGAAATATTTAGGAAGTAGTCTGCAAAGAAAAAATACACTTCAGACAGCTCATTAGCTAAAATGGAGAAAACAATTGGGTTCTCAAAGAAGCTGGTAAGAACTGACATTAACACAGAAGAAATTTATTGAATCCATGCCGCTATCTCTTTTTCTGCTACTTTAAGAGTAATTTTTTCATTAAAGGGCCTGTCTTTATCTTGTTTTACAATCCCTTGCAACTGTCTCTCTGCCTTGTTTCCCCTGTTAATTTACAGAATACAGCACTGCTGAGTTTTATACGCATTTGCAAAAGCTCTTAAATATGCTGCTGTAAATAAGAATCTACCTTTCCTCTTGATATATCTTTAGACCGACAAACTTTTTAAAATATTTCTGGATATATGAAACATTAAGAAAATCAAAAGAATAATAGTTTATTATATATATAAACCTATATATTCTAATGATTGGTGCAAAAACGTTAATTCAAATTGCTAGCATTTTAATTGCCCCAGCCATCTTTTAGAGAAGTGATTAGGTGCATTCTGTGTGCACAAAATGGGAATTTTGATCCTGTTTTATTAGGACAAAGGTTATTAATTACAGTAGTACCTGTGAGCTTTCTTGTGTTTCAGTGTGATTTGCTGTGCAAGCAGAGCTGTTTTTAAGGAATTGATATTACATTTCGGCTAATTGTTTTAAAAATACAACTTAAAAGGTAAAGGTTCTCCCGCATATGCGTGCTAGTCATTTCCTGCTCTAGGGGCGATGCTCATCTCCATTTCTAAGCCAAGGAGTCAGCGCTGTCCAAAGACGTTTCCAGGGTCAAGTAACGGGAGCTCACGCCGTTATGCAGCACTAGGGATTCGAACCACTGAACTGCTGACCTTCTGATCGACAAGCTCAGCATCTTAGCCTCTGAGCTACCACGTACCAAAAATACAACTTATGTGTATCTAATTGTTGAGATCACAAACACAATTTTTTATTATTCTTTAATAAAAAAAAATGTAATGGGCTTCTTTGACTAAGCTATGATTAAAAACTTGATTCCAACTACTAATTAGATTTTTATTAGTTCGCATGCAAATTGGAAAAAGAATAAAGAGTGGAATTAAAATATGATATAATGTCTCTATTCTCTCCCCACCAAAGGAAAAAGAATGCAAATTCAGTTGTACAAGTATTTATTTATTTATTCATTCATTCATTCTATTTATATAGTTCCTATCTAAAGTACATGACTCAGGTCAGCCAATAACTAAAAAAATTAAAATATAGAAATATTAAAATAAAATAAAAAATAAACACATAGAAGCCAAAGAATCATTAAAAAAAAAAAACCAACATAACCAAGAAAAGAGCTATATCCCACAACAGAGACCCCAGCCTTGGACACAAAACCAGATTTTAAAGCCTTAGGAAAGGCCAGCATGATGGGATCCAACCTAATCTCATGAGGGATGATGTTCCAGAGGGCGGGTTCTGTGACAGAAAAGGCTCTTCTTCGGAGCTCTGCCAGCCAATACTGCTTGGTTGATGGAATCCACAATATGTCTTTCCTTCCAGATCAGACAGGACAAGTAGAAACAACTAGAGCGAGACAATCCCATAACTCATGGGTCCCCAACCCCCAGGCCATGTTCTATCTGTGGTAGTTAGTAGATTGGGGAGCATAAAGGGAAAATAGGCATATTAATCCTTGCACATTTTAATTTTAATTTAAAAACGGGGAATTACCTGTAAAAATTTGGTGTCTTAATTATACTACATTTAGGTTGAGAGTCCAAATTGCTTTGATAGATTCTCTGTTATGTTATCCTATCAGCATAAAGATCTGTTCAGAGATCCAAGTGGCTCCTTTCCTAAGTACCAAGTACTTGAAAGTACACAGCATTTGAGGGGATGCCATGTGGGATATTTTGTTCTGCATCTGGGCCCTTGTGAAGTAGATTGTTTTCTCTTGCTTTGTGCAGCCTTCAGATGTGTTGAACCTCCCCAAACATAGCCAGTCAGTCTAGCTTTGTTAGTTCGAGGTAATGAGGATTGCAGTTCAAATACACTGGAATTGGGGGCAGGCAGGGGCAAATAGAGGTGTTGTCAACCTCATCCAGGAAATGTAACTTTCCCAATTATTTGCCTGTTGCCCTGAGGAGAAAAGTTATGTGGCTGTCACATTTATATTTGTTCTGTATACTTATCAAATGAGTATAGATGGCCAAAGTAGAAAAGAAAAGATTAACTGGAAATGTTTTGGGTGAACTTCTTTACCTTTTTCTTTTCTTCTTTTCATAAAAAAGTTTTAATAAAAGAAGAATATAATGATGGTTTCTTCATTTGGACTTAGGGAAAGCTTTCCCCATACGTCTTAAATGCTACTTCAGCATTTACTAATGCTTGTTCAGTTGAATCTGCCCCTTGGTTTGTGATGGTGATAGGATAAGTATAATGTAAAAAGGTTCCACCCAAGGCCCACTTCTTGGGAATTTCAAGTCTCTTGGCCCTAATTAGGAGTGCTTAACATTTTTTCAGACCAATAATAATAATAATTAATAACAACAACAATAATGCCTGGCCTGTGATGTGCCAGGAGCTACTCTTCAAGAAATGAATTGGATCAGATGTAGACAGAATCAGAAGGAATATTTTATTTAATAAAATTCAATTAATTGCATAAAATTAATATATACAAATATATTCATGAATATATGAATATATAAAATGAATATATATGAATCATTTGCTCCTGTCATATTAAACTAGAGGCAAATTTTGGAGGGCCACAGATAACTTTAATTAATTTGTATTAATCACCCATCTCAGCAAATGACTCTGGGTGGCACCAGTAGTAATAGGCATCTTGGATGCAATCCCAAAACAACTGGAGCACTGGAACACCATTGGCATTGACAAATTCACCATCAGTCAATTGTAAAAGGCAACTTTACTCAGAACATCTTATGTCCTGCAACAATACCTCTTAACACAATCTGCATTGGCCTTTCCCAGATCCTTGGGTAGAAATCAATAGGCAGACAAAAATGCCAAATCCAGTCAGAACATCTGGCTGACTGTTTGACAAACCAATATCAACATTAAAATACTTAGCTGAGAATAAAATACCCTTAAAACAAAGCTTGAGGATCCCATGGTAGAGTGGAGCTTTTTAGATTGTTTTATGATAGTTAATGAAATGCACCCTTTGTATGTTTTCCTGCCATTTTTAAAATTAATTTTCTATTGTTTTTATTTTAATTTAAATTGGTTTTAATGGTTTTTTTTATAATGAAACCGGTCTCTGCATACCTTCTGGGCCTCAGAGCCAGGTCTTCGAGGACTTCCAAAATGTTAGCTGGGTTGGGGCCATCTGATCCATAAGGCGGGCACTATGGTAGAAAAACATGTCTTCTAGGTCCCACCAACCAGGGTTCCATAGATGATTGGACCCAGAACATACCCATTCTGCCTAACTGGAATGGACAGGTAGAATCAATTGAGAAAAGATCCACAAGTAATCTCAAGATTCCAAGCTATGAAGGGCTTTAAAGGTGATCACCAGTATCTTTTTTTTTTTGAAAAAAGTTTTATTTTAGATTAAAAATAAAAAAACAAAAATAAAAAAAACACAACAACAACAACAACATAAAAATATCATCCTTACAAACAATTATAGACAGCATCTCAATCAGTTGAAATCATTTCGTGCTTACAATTCTCCAGATCTTCTCATATAACAATTATTCTTTACTTAAACTAAAGATAAATATTTAAACATTTCATATATGTTATCTCATCTCCATACTTTTTTGTCAAACCATTGATAAAATATCTCCCATATCAAATAATATTGTTTATCTTCCTGTTCTCTTATTTCAAATGTCAATCTACTCATTTCAGCACAGTCCAACATTTTCATAATAATTTCTTCATCAGTAATTATCTTCTCTCCTTTCCAGTTTTTGGCAAATACAATTCTGGCCACTGTTAAGATGTTCACAATTAAGTATTGTAATTCTTTATTAAATGTCTCTGGTAAAATTCCTAATAAAAATATTTCTGGTTTAAAGTCAATATGTCTCTTTGTCATTTTTTCTAACCACGTGTGTATTTTAGTCCAAAATCTCCTTGCTTCCATGCATGTCCACCACATATGGTAGTACGATCCTGGAGTTTGATGACACTTCCAACATTTCTCTGATTTATTCTTAAACATCCTGGCTATTCTCGTTGGGGGTAAATGCCACCTGTAAAACATCTTATACAAATTCTCTTTATATGCTGTTGACATTGTCATTTTATAATTATGTGACCACAATTTTTGCCATTTCTCTAAATCAATACTATAACCAAAATTTTTCCCCCATGCTATCATTGATTCTTTAACTTGTTCTTCTTCCAGTTTTGCTTCAAGTAAATATCCATATAACTTTTTAATTATATGGTCATCTGAACCCATTAATATCTTGTCTAAACCAGTCGAAACACTATAAATACCTTCTTGTTTAAAGTCTTTTCGATATCTGGAAAGTATTTGCATGTATGAAAACCAATCTATCTTAATTCCCTAATCTTCTAAATTTTGTTTCAATTTACGTTCACCCTTTTCATCCAATAATTCATTATATCTAACAATTTGCTCCCCTTCAAATACCACTGGATAAGAAAAAGCTTCAATTGTGGATACCCAGACTGGAATCTTCAAATAATGGTATTTTTTGATCTTCTCCCATGTCAAAAACAAAGCTTCATGTATCTGGTGCCTTCTAAAATACCCCTGAATTTTAGTTCCTTTATACCATAAGAAAGCATGCCATCCCATCAGCAAATCATGTCCCTCCAAATTTAATAATCTAGTATTTTTCAATGTTACCCATTCTTTAATCCACATTAAACAAACCGCTTGATAGTATAATTCAAAATCCGGTAATCCAAAACCACCCCTCATTTTAGCATCTTGTAACAGTTTGAGTTTTATCCTTACCTTCTTTCCCTGCCAAACATATTTCAAAACCATTTTATTTAAGTCTGCAAAAAATTCCTTACCCAGCTTTACAGGAATTGTCTGAAAAAGATACAAGATTCTAGGTAAAATATTCATCTTAATAGTTGCAATTCTACCAATCAAGGATAACTGCAAGTTTCCCCATTTCACCAAATCCTGTCCTATCTGTTCCTTGAGCTTATTATAATTATTTTCTTTAAGAGAACTACATCTTGCTGTTAATTGAATCCCCAAGTATTTTACCATATTTGTGTGAGAAATCCGTTAATCTGATAAAGAAGTCTTTCCTCCTGTGATTGATGCCGATGTTGCATTCACCATATGTATAAATATGTGAATTAATCTTTTGTGTGAATCCACAATACTGCCTATATAAAGCATTGTTTTGTGACATGCAGTCCTCAATTAGCCTTAAGATCTTGACTGTGAAATTCAGGTCATCTTCTTACAATACAGAGTTACTCAGTCGGGTTGTAATTCTACTTTTATATTGTGTTTATTTATTGATCAGATTAACACCTCACCACAATCAGAAAATGACTCTTGATGGACCTTAATAGAAAATTAAATGCAGTAACGACAATAAAATCTTAAATGTATATTAAAAAATATCGAAACACTACATAGAATCAACTCTCTGGAAAAGCTCTGTGTTCCAACTGGAACTTAGTCCCCAGGCCTGGCCTTGTCACTGAAAAGTCACACTTTCAGCCTTCCCCCCCACTTTCTCTCACACACACACTCTCCTTCTAAAAATGGGGGACAACCAGCAGCCTCTCCCAACATAGTCAAAGTAATTTGGTCCTGTAGGTAACTGAGTGCCAAGCCATAAGGACTTTATAAGTTAAAACCAACAGTTTAAATTTTAAGAGTTAATTCATTTCATATTTTCTGAACAATTAAAGTGTTGATTTAATTCAAATTTGCCATATTATTCCAAGAGTGGAGCTGATTCAAGTAGAATGTATGATTCAAGTTGTTAAATTAATTTAGTTCAAACATGCAGTAAGATAAATATTTGTGTGCACATCAAAATCAACAAATTGTTTTAAAGATAATTGGTTTGATTCAATGGATTAAATCAGTTTTGATAATGTGATCTAAAGATTCAATTCAAAGGACTAATTTAAAATGCTTTGTGCAGCTTTAAAAGCCACAGGATTATATATGTTAAACTGCCTGCATTGCTTTAAGGAATGTATGATGTGATGATGAGAGAGAGCTTTATATTTTCATTCAAAGAATGAAATTTAAAATCATGCTGAACTAAACCAAAAATTAATTGTTTTTATTACTTTTCATAAAGCTTAGTACCATATTTATGTTGAAGTCTCTTACATAAGTTATGCACTATATTAAGAGATATAGCTAAGCTTCTTTTATTGTGAAGTTTGCTTTCATATAAGTGCTTTACGATTAATGATGAGACATAAAAGAAAATGTGGCATTAGAACTGTGTTTTCCAGCAAAGATCTTGGATTAAATATAATTAGATGATGATGCTGAGTTTTGTTCCATAGTGCATGCTTAGTTACAGACTTCCATACTGATATTATATGGCCACAAGGAAATCCTTAGTAGTGGGTTTTTACCTGTGTATTGTCAAATTACCTTTTTAGCTTCCTCCAGGAACACTCTAGACATCTCCTCTGCCATTTCATCTTCCACAGTTTCTCTGAAAAACAGGGGGTTCCTCAAGATCCATGGGCCACATAGTTATATCTGATCGTAAAAAGTTATCTTTTTTCCTTTGATCTGTAGTATTACTCTTTTTTTTTTTGTTCTAATGTACACTTTTATAATTATTTTGTTTTTAGCTGTGGAAGGCTTTTAAATGGCTTTCCAACTGGAGTCAAATTTTAATATATTGGGTAATTTAAAAGCTGAAGTTTTTTTTTTAACTTTTCTTTTTCAAAAGAAACTCATGATTTTTAATTGAAAAATATATTTATCTACAGGTTGGGCCGGTCAAACATCTATTACCCTGTTTTCCCCAAAATAAGACATCCCCTGATAATAAGCCCAATTGGGCTTTTCAGTGCATGCGCTAAAATAAGCCTCACCCCGAAAATAAGCCCTCCCCAAAAATATTTAAACACAGAGCTAGAAATCAGGTAAGATGGCAAGAGAAGCCCCATCTTGCTCCATGCACCCCAAAATAATAAGACCTCCCCGAAAATAAGGCCAAGTGCTTATTTTGGGGTTCAAAAAAATACAAGACAGGATCTTATTTTCAGGGAAACACGGTAGTGGTAATTTCACTTTCTACTTGATTAACAAATCTTTAGAATGTGTAATGGAGTATTGAAATAAGTGATGCAGAACAGTATTATTTAATATTGGTGATTAAATATTTTGTCAAACACACTGCATTTATTAATTATTATGACCTTTCTAAGGGTCATATGGATGTTTTACTTAAGTGCTTTGAGCATTTTTCTATTATATTAGAAGTTCATATAGTTTTGGCTGGAGTTTTTAATCAAGTTTTAGATTTGTTGCTAGATTATTATATTGCTCCAACTAAATTTAATTTCTACATATAGAAAGTGCTACAACTGTATATGTTGGAGTATAGGTTGGTTGATATATATTGATTTTAAATCAGTCACAATATGGATTTAAACCAACATCAAATATTTTTGTGATTTGATTATTTATTTATTATTATTTATTTTAGTATCTCAATATTGAATTGATCAGAGGTGGGTTTCAGCAGGTTCTGACTAGTTCTGGAGAACCAGTAGCAGAAATTTTGAGTAGTTCGTAGAACTAGTAGTAAAAATTCTGACTGGCCCCGCCCCCATCTATTCTGGTGGGAATGGGGATTTTGCAGTAACCTTCCCCTGGATTGGGGAGAGAATGTAGATTTTACAGTATCCTTCCCCTGCCACGCCCACTAAGCCACGCCCACAGAACCAGTAGTAAAAAAATTTGAAACCCACCACTGGAATTGATTGCAGAGATCATTATCATTTAGGTTGTATTACTATATACAATTATGCTCTTGGAACATTTATCAATTACCATAAAAGTGCTACTTTTTCAAGATGGTACTTCAAAACAAATATTTACATTTGATAAAATAGATGTTAAAATATTATGGTTTTTTAATTCCATAAATTTAATTTAATTCTTTTTAAGATCATCTGTTTAATCACATGCTTCATTAAAAAAGAAAAATAAGGAATGTATAAAAGAACATTTGAAAAATAAAAATTAAGGATTTTTGAATGTACATACACTAGAATTTTGTAAATTACATAATACACTAAATCAGAATGTTTTTCCTTTATACACAGTAAAGAATATTCATTGCCATATATAAAGAAAAGTTATTGAGATCATGGGAAAAAATCATGTAATCAAGTAATTTCTTGACGTTTTAATTGAAATCACAGCATAGTAATAACTTTATTATTAAAGATAGTCAAGGGAAATATATAATGACTAAAAAATTAGCATTTTTGATATAAACTTTTTAATAGAGTCAAATATTACCGAAGAAGGAATTATTTTTTAAAAAAATATTTTCCCAAAGTTGCTCATAATCAAGACATTTTCTAGCTACCTTCCTATTTATTTTTACAGAATATTAAATGTGTGAAGCAAGTAAAGCTCACACATTGAGTGAGCACACTGTCACAGCCTGACAGATATTCTGCTCAGTATCTTATAGACATATTCTGCTTTCTTTTATATGGTTATGGGTTTACAAAGGTGCTTTTTTTTTTTTTACTCCAAATTATTTTGCAGAGGCTCAGATGTGTTTAGTCAATTATTTCTTGCATGGAAAAAAAAAACCTAATTTCAGACAATGCTGATGTGAGCTTCCCATGGTTTGATGGAAGCTCATTTTTCTAAATGGACAGTCTAGCATTGCCCATTGTGGATTCAGTACAACTAGAGGCTTATTCATGCACACATTTTATTTCCAAAGGGGTTCTTTTATGCTGTCCACAAAATGAACAAGTTCTGAAGCTTACACTTGGGGACAACCTTTGTAAAGAAACAGTTCAAGTTGTCTAAAATTGCGAAGTTTGCTAATGTAATGGAGCTCTCTGGTCTGCTGTTATTCACTTAATTACTTATAGTGTATTAGGTAATAGTCATATGCCTTGGCAACATATGGCAGACTTTTCTTCCTTTTAGTTGTAAGAATAAACCTCTGAGAACAAAAAACTTTCCTTCCGACAGCCTGAACTAGATCTGGGTTAAATGCTTAAATTTTGTTTGGCTGAGGTCTGCTAGAAGTTGAGTGTTTTTTTTTTTAAATGCATTCTTTAAAAATAAATAATTACATAAGTTCTAATACACACATACACACACACAAAATTTGATTATGATATATATATATATATATATGGTGTATGTATGTATACACACACACACACACACTTGGAGGTAGATAGGCTGTCATGAATCCAGAGCATGTATGCTAAGCTGCTGTCAAAGGTATCAAATCAATATAGCTATTCTCCCTTATAGTTTTTCAATAACAAAAAAAAAAAAAGGTGGGACAGCATGGGTAAACTGCAAATAGAAGATATTATAATCTAGATACTTCTCATTAAAGTTTATGAACAACTCAGAGCAATTGCATTATAAATGCCTCATGCAAAAGTATTCCTCGTCTAACTAATTAAGTCTCTAATTTCCTCCTCCTAAAGAAAATCCAAACCCTAACTAGCTTTCATCAACACATATGGGGGTTACCAGATTATGAACTTTTCCCCTCTTTACTGACTTTACTCTGCTAAATGAGAATGAGATACAGTTAGCCAAAGATAACTGCTATGAAAGACTCCTGACATCTAATCCAGTATTGTAATTCACATGGGGGCTCAGTCAGATGGGACATAGGGTCTGTAGGTAAGGAGTATTTCTATTATTCCTTAGCATTACAGATTTGTATAGAGTAATTACTGCAATATCATATTTATTACCTATTTCTTAATGTTTGCTAATTATTTTCACTAATATTAGTTGTGTTTCCTAATGAAGGAAAGTATAGGTGACTTGTTCATGACATATATTTAATTCAGTATAAAACTATGTCAAAATATTCCCTTCCTTTCATTTCCCTCTTTTTATGCCATCTGATCTGGCTTTTACCTGAACTATCCCCTTTCCATTCAGCCTTCCTTTCTGTCATATTCTCTAAACAGGTAGTCCTCAATTTAATGATGGTTCAAAGCTGCAACAGCACTAAAAAAAGTGAATTATGACCATTTTTCACACTAATGACCATTGCAGCATCCCCATGGTCATGTGATTTACATTTGGATGTACTCACATTTGTGTCCTGGGGGTCGCACAATCCCCTTTTGTGACGTCCTGACAAGGAAACTCAATGAGGAAAACAGATTCACTTATCACCTGTGTTACTAATTTAAGAACTGCAGTGATTCACTTAGCAAATGTGATGAGAAAAGTCGTAAAATGGAGCAAACTCATTTAACAAATTTCTCACTTAACAACAAAAATGTTGGGCTCAATTGTGGTCATAAGTTGAGGATACCTGTAGCTTGTTTTTCCTTTTCCAGAACTTCAGAAAGATATTTTGCCTTACAAGCTTCTAATGCTAATTTATCTCACTGTGATTTTTTTAAAAATGTTGCTAGCTGCACTAGGTTAATTATTGCAAAGTACAGTTTCTGATTTAACATGATTGTTCTGGTATGCTCTTATACCTTAATTTATTTTTTCCCTGCATTTAATATTGTTCTTCGGGGTATAGGTGGGAGCATAGATAGATGACTTTATTGATCCAGTAGACATTATTGGAATGCATTTTTTAAAAAGTTCCTTCAAAGTGTGGCTCTTTAAATTCATTTGAATCAGTCAACTGTGTGTGCTTTCATGTTGCATTTAAGTATGGGATGTTAAAAATCTTTCATTTAAAGTGGCTCTGAGTTGGAAATGGGGACTGGGTTGACTGGGGAATCATGGAATCAAAAAGTTGATGAAATACTATTTGAAAAACCTTTGATAGAGGTAGTTTGTAGAGTTTGTTAGTGCAAACAAAGCATTTCTCCTTGAATTGTAAAAACACTAGTGCCCTTTGAAAGGCTCACATGCTGCTTCAAAAGCTGTGCCAATTCTCTGTAGGAAGGAAAAATAATTTCATATCACTTCTGGTCCAAGCAGAACCGCTATTGTGCTTGTACACAAATAAGTAAACAACCTTTGAAGGAAGTATAGGAGCCCTGATATAGAAGCCCATAGAATGCAGTATTACAGGCTGACTCTCTGCTCCACAGCCTGGAGTTTGATTCTGATGGGCTCAAGGTAGACTCAGACTTCTATCGTTTCAAGGTTGGTAAAATGAGGACCCAGATTGTTGGGGGCCAATATGCTGACATTTTTAAACTGTTCAAAGTGTCTTGTAAAGCACTATGGAGCGGCATATAAGTCTAAGTGCTATTGCTATATAAGACTTTTTGGGGATATAGCCACCTTATTCCTTTAAGGGAAGTTATGTTTGGAATGCCTGGCTACTCTCTACCTTTATGGCTTTAACCATTCCTGAAATGTAAGTTTCTACTGTATAACTAGCATGTCAGGCAAGAATGCTTCAGTCCATATTGTTAGCCATTCTGCCTCGCAGTTCATCCTGTAACCGATCTGGTGCCAACAAAACAAATAGCATTGCCTTAAATTCAGGAAATGTTTTTAGATAAATTAATAGAAAATTGAAGTGGCATACTTTGGCAGGAAGCAAACAAAGCTAGCAATTATACAACTAAGAGATGTATTGGACAAGACAAGAATCAATTTAATCTGTATTACAAGAATTGACAATTGTCTTTTAACTGGTGTGCGTTTAGCTGCTCTACTTAATTAACAGGTCTACAACAATCAGAATTCATTGGGTAAATTCTTTTCCACAATAGTGGTCTCCATGATAAAAAAATAAATTGTAACACTTCAGGCTGGATTTTGTTTTGTTTGTTTGTTGCTATTGTTCCTTTTTTGTTTTTGCATTGCTTGAACACCAAAAGAGCAATAATATTGGAAGTTGCTTGCACAGCTTTAGATTGGTAGTAAAGACTGTTCTGTAGGCTATTTTGTCATTCTCCAGTGCTACTGTAAACATTTCATGCTATAGCTTTGTATTGCTTTTTATTATTATTATTGTTGTGCACATTTACAGCACTGATAGGCTGGATGCTTACTTTATAAATTAAAAAGCAAAATAAAATAAAAATATTGCTGTTGTATATTTTCTCAGGTTGGATTAGATGTTTACCAGAATATGCGCAGCACTAAAAACTATATCCAAAGGAAGAAAACACAGAATTTAAGATTACTCTCCCACCAAAGCAAATATTACAAAAATATTTCTGTCCCTCTTACTATATTCTCAGTTAATCTAAAATAATCCTTCCATTTGGGAACATTATTTGGAAAAAAAATAGTTTACTTTTCAAATAAATACACTAAACTCAAACCAGTATTTCATTTCTCTTTCTTATGATTGTACTTAAGCTAAAGAAATACTTACTTGAAAATTTAATACTTGCTAATATCCACTTGTAAATGCTCAAATAGAAAATGCCAAATACCTTGCACAACTAGTATTCCAAACATTTAATATACCAACACATTCCCACGTGAAATTAATAATCTGGGATAATAGGCAAGCACTGATATTATTCTTTGCCTGTATAAGATTTTGCCTGGTTTGCTTTAATATACTTTGTGTCTATAAATTAAGAAGATTTCTTTTCTTTTGAATGATTGAATTTTAAAAATGCATTCTTGCATTTTTAAATGGCCATTTCAGAACACTCTTAGACAGAGGAAGTTTTCTTTCTGGAAAAATATCCTCTTTTAAATGATGTCTGCTAAACATATTACAGTAGTCTGTAGAATGTCAGGAGTTTGCAAAAGTAAAAATATTATTCAGTAATTTTGAAGTTTAACAAGTATTTAAGAGAGGTTGAGGAGAGAGACTATTCAACTTGTGATATTTTCAAAGGTCAGATTTTCTTCTTTAAAATTTAATTTAATTTAATTTGAATCTATATACTAACTTTTCTTAAAAGCTGTGTTTGCTCGGTCATTTTCACTATGACATTCTATTTCCAACTGATGTAACATGTACTTGCAGAGCCTTAGGAATTCTACCTATGCTACCCTTTTTCACGTTTCTGGAATGGTTTATTCCAAATTCTCTATCACCTCCAGCTGAAGGTAACATTTGATTTGAGACTGTGTTCCCTTTTTGTAGACTTCGTGGTGAGTCACTGGCTGAGCACTAACTTTTTTGAAATAAATACATTGCCATGATACCATAATCTACTGTCTATGTACAATTCTACATAGATGTAGATGTACCACTATATTTTTACAGAGCATTTAGAGCCAAGAAAAATAGAGAATTATTAATCTAATTTTAATGCCTTGTTTTACATTTAGTTTTTAAAACTTGTCTCTTGTTCTGTGCTTTTCCTAGACTGTTACCAATTACCCTAATACATCATTTTTATTTAAAATCAGCAATGATGGCAAAAGCAGGGTGTGTTTGGGTTCAATATATCTGGAGGGTGTCAAATTAGGGCAGGTTACTCAGAATGGTGCAAATGACTAAGTTTTTAATGTCAATATTCATCTTTCTTTTATTTTGATGACCAGCTTTTTTCTAGGTCCACCTGTATCTTCCCAGTATGTTTTAATCCCTAATCAAATTAAGACCAGAAAACAAAATCTTTTGAATTGCTTGAATAATGATACTTTCAATGAAGAGCTAATAATGCTGTTTCAAGATACCCAACCAAAGAAGAAAGACTTTCTTAGTATCATCAAACTAAATGGGTCTTAATTCATAATCATTTAGATAATAATGGACTCTCCACTATGTCCTTTATAGTCAGAATGGCCAGTGGACTGAATTTTATGGATTGTAGTCTTAGATATCTAGAGAGCACCAGGATTATAACGAAGTCTAGCATGAAAGATAGTAGAAGTTATCTTTTAAGAATAAATTAAACTCATTTATACATGTGCTGTTTTGGAAGTATATTTTAATATAGATATGTTATTTCTCTTACATTTGCCTTACTGTGTCTGTCCTGTGCAACCTGCAACTTGACTAAATTAGTAGACCAGAGAAATGTTGTGGAGGTAGTATACTTATATTTCAGCACAGCATTCGACAAATTAGATGACAGACTACTTCTTGATAAGCTAGAAAAATAGACAGTATCACCACCAGATGGATTTGTAACTGGCTGACAAACCATACTCAACGAGTTGTCCTTAGATGACACAAAGCTGGCAGCAATAGCCAACACCTCAGAAGACAACTTCAGGATCCAAAAAGATCTTGACAGACTTGAACAATGGGCCCTATCCAACAACATGAAATTTAATGTGTAGAAAAGCAAGGTTTTACTCTTAGGCAGGAAAAACCAATGGTACAAGTACAGTTTTGAGTACTGACGCAAAACAGTAACTATGAAAGTGACCTTGGAGTCCTAGTGGATGATCACTTAAATATGAGCCAGGAGTGTGCGGTGGCAGCCAGAAAAGCTAATACAATGCTTGGTTGTTTAAATAGTGACATAGAATCAAAATCACATGATGTATTAGTACCGCTTTCTTAAGCCTTAGTAAGACCACACCTGGAATACTGCATCCAGTTTTGGTCACTGTGTTACAAAAAAGATGTTGAAGCTTTGGAAAAAGGGCAAAAAAGAGCAACTTAGATGATTAAAGACTTGGAGACTGAAACATTTGAAGGATTTGGGTTGGCTACCCTAGAGAAAAAAAGGACTGAGGGGGGACAACATGATAGAAATATTCCAGTATCTGAGAGGTTGCCACAAAGAGAAGGAGGTCAATTTATTTACCAAAGCACCTGTAGGCCGGACAAGAAACAATGGATGGTAACTAATCAAGGAGAGAAGCAACCTGGAATTAAGGAGAAACTTCCTGACAGTGACGACAATTAACCAGTGGAACAGCTTGCTGTCAGAAATTGTGGGTGCTTCATCACTGGAGGTTTTTAAGAAGAGACTGGACAGTCACTTGTCTGAAATGGTATAGGATCTCCTGCTTGATCAGGGATTAGATTAGAAGACTTCCAATTCCCTTCCAGCTCTATTCTGATTGGATTGCAATAATATCTCATAGACAGCAGCTCTGTCTGTCATGATCTGGAGGATAAACTAATTCAGATATAGTAACCCAAGCTTGTACATATGTTCTCATCAGTTTTAGTCATTTTGTATGCTAAACTTTGAGGCAAGAAGTGTATCTGCACAAAAAGTGTAAACATTTTGTAGGAAGCTGTACTGATAGGTTCCATGAATGGAGCATTCTGTCTTCAGTAATTTCTATACGCCGAAACTGCATTTCTATATGTATACTTTACTAGTATTACATTACTCATTCATGAAATCTTTGTATAAATATAAAGTATAAAATGGCATTTGGGTAAAGTAATATATGGCTGTCCTTGGCACTATCTTAATCATACTGTACTTTGGTAGGCTTGAAGATTAATGAGAGATGTTTGAAAAACATTTTGTTGATTGAAAATATAGAGAAATTCCTGTTGGTCATTTTAATGGTATATTGCTTAGTACAATGTGCACCAATGTACTAAAATTATATTATACATGTCTTTTTTACAGACTTGTCTTCCTGCTCTTATACAATAGCATTGAAAAAAATAGCTAAAACTACTAAGAACAGCTTGACAATATTTTCATAAACTGGAAGAAGAATAGCGATGACTTACGTATCTAATTTATTACTGTAAAGTAATTCCTTGAGTTTCAAGAAAATTGACAATTCCACTGAAATCTAACCACAGAATTCAAGCTTTAGCTTTGTAGGATTTCTTTCAGCTTTATGAAAATGCAAGCAGAACTGTCTTTGGACAGTTAGATGGGGTTTGCTTTCTAGCTCAAAATACTAATGCAATAATGTTTTTATTACTTCCAAAAATGGGTTTATTTGAGGTGATTACCTTTGAGACACAAATAATACATTGTATTTTTTGGTTTGTCTAAATTACCTGGTCTAAATTTAATGCTGAAGCATAAAATATGGTATGATTACCTAACTGAGCAAAGGGTTTTTAAGATCTGTTTCTGGTCTTAAGCAGTCTGGATTCCTACTGAGTATAGTTGGGATTAATTCATGAATTTTTGACTCTTCTTAAATCCGATTTGACTTGTGAATGCCTTGAAATTGCAACTTCATTGTTTAAAATGTTATAAAGTTTACATAATTGTCTTTTTACGTCATATTTCAATATTTTCAAGAGACAAACTCTGAGATGTTCCTGAGACATTCTCAGAAACAAGCCCGCCTAGGGCTATACCAGCTGCTGATTCCAGCAAAAACATGAGATTCTCCACTTCGTCATTGCTTTAGTCATGAGCCTGCTGGTTGATTTGAGACAAGCTACTTTCTGCCATTCTCGGCCCTTTTCCCTATAACAGCTTTTATAACACTATTTAAATATAAGCTTACTGTCCTTTGCATATTATTCAAACTCTTCTTTTAATCTGTTTTAGAGGAAGCTCTACTTAATTGGAAAGTGATACATACTGATATTTTGCCATTATGGAGGAAAGGCTGGAAGAGGAAGTGGTAGACAAGGGTCAACTTCTGTGTCCAGCTCCTGATTTTTAACCCTGTTGTATCGCTGTACCAGATTTTAATTTGTTAAAAATGTACTTAAACAGCATGCAACAGGATTGAAAAGTATAATGAGCTGTTCATTATTGTTTTTGCTGGTTGTGGTTACTGAAGTTTCCCTGTCATGTGTTTTAAATTTTCTGTAACGGTCCAGAGGATCTATTTTAAAAAGTTTTATTAAATTGAGGTTAATATTTCTGAAACAGACCAGGAGACTTCAACTGCAGTGTTTTCACCTGGACTGTTTAATATTTTAAATAAAGTATATATGAAATGAAGAAAGATCAATAATTAGGTATGAAGAATTTAGATCAAGGACGCTGCTCCTTCTATCTGAGGGTTCGATATGACACCCAGTTAGTCATTCTTTGTGGTTGTCTTTATGTGTTGTGTTGTGTACCTATATATAACTTATATCTGTTTGAAAATTACATTATATGTTTTTTTATTTATAAATAATCAATAAAGATCTATTTTTTTTAAAAAAAGGACGCTGCTCTGTTGCCTTGGGCAGAGTTCTTGGTCCTACTGAAGGACTACTCCTTCAGGGTCCAAGGTCTGTCAGATCTTTTTGTGTAAACAGTTCAGTAATATATTAGCCAGGTGGCTGGAGATATTTTGGTCAATGTTCGCTTTGAAATTCAAGGCACTAAAAGCTAAGTAGCAAATGTGCCAAGCTGCAAAACCTGGAACAATGTCAGATGCGTAGGTTTTCAAGTCGGTACAGTTCATTCACTAACTTGCAAAATACTTTGCCTGATGTGCTCCAGATCTCTTTGTATGTATGGACTCTTTTAGACATATTTTGTATTTTTTCATTCCCCACCCCCCCAGTTGTATATTATGGTACTAGAGAACAGTACTGTATATTGTTCAATAATACAGTTCTTCAAACTCTATCACCAAATTTAGCTCCAGTTTCATTCTGGATTCATAATGGCTAAAGTGGCTTAACAAAATGCCATACCTATGTTTGTGCAATATAGTATAAAGAAAAGAAATAAAACATATTATAGCTTAAATTGATGGCCTGGTTCATACAGTATGCTAAAGATTAACTGCAGGTCAGCCAGGCTGAACCAAAAAGATTCCCATCCCATTTGAGTTAGCATTTTGCACAAGTGCAATTTTTGAAATGAGTGTGAGTAGCTTTCTGTTAGTTAAATTATGTTCCCTAGGAATTCTACTTCTCACATCCCTACACACTCACCCTTCTTTCTCTCTGTTATATACATTATTACCTTCCTAATGGACTCTCGGTTCACTATGCAAGTCATCAAGCAGATCCCACTTATAGTACTAATGAGGAAAATAGTGTTCCTGGTGACTATAATATTAACCAGAGAATACAGGAGCTAGAGGCATTACCACTTAGTAATGATCTAAAGTGAACTCATATTTCTTTGTTGCAAAAAAATTATACTGCCTAACTTCCATCCAGTTCTGTCTTATGCTTAGGAACATGCTTTACAAAAGTCAGACATGTATAGGATATGTAAAATATATCTCAAGCACATCCAGAAAACCCTTCTATCAGCTTTTTTGTGTCTTAGGGCCCAGGAGGGCTGGCCAATACTTCATCATTAGCTCTTAGAAAAAAAGAATGTTTGACTAGTAGCAATATCCCTATACTTGCACACACACACACCTCACCCTCCTTCCCCAGTCTTCCTGATTCATGCCAAGAGTTGGCTCTTCCAGATTAAAACCTTTAAAACCAGCAGAGTTTCACATTTGATGTGTTTCTACTATAGTTAATGAAAGAAAATATTTTGGTAGGTATCTCAGCTTTGCAGTTTAATGAAAAATACAACACTATGTTGAAACAGGCAGACAATGCATGACTGATAATCAGTGACTTTTCCATTCTCTATGTGCTATAGATCTTCTAAAGAATTTGAGAGTTTTTATGTTGCTAAATAATCTTGATTTGTGCTACTGTACTCTTTCAAGGATTTGTATAAGAGATCTGGAAGTGAAAAAATAACATTCTTGACTTTATTTCAGAGTCCATCTTTTTTACAAAAATGCAAATTTGATCAAGTAAATATTACTAAATATTACTGTATTGCTCTAATAAAAGCAATTTTCCAATTTTTAAGATTGGAAAATTTATCTTATGAGTCAAGTTAGCAACTTCACTAATTTGAGCTAATTAATATTATGAAGAGCCACTTTCTTTTGTACTCATGAAAAACTGATTTTCTCAATATTTTATTTATGAATTTCCAAAATAGTTCAGACTAAGACTCTACGAAGCATATAAAAGTAGTTTAAAAATTATAAGTAATATAGCACTTCTTATGCTGGGAGCTTACTGCTTTCAAGTTGCAAAGCATTTCTGGAACAATGAGATGTTTACAAGTCTCTGAAAGGAATGAGAATGAGAACCTCCCTTGCTTGAGGAGGACATGGGGGGAGGGGAACCCCCCAGAGAATGCCTGCTTCAGCCTCTCTTGTCACAGTTCTTATTTATTTATTTATTATTTGGACTTATATGCTGCCCTATCTCCAAAAGGACTCAGGACGGCTCACAACAATAAAACACATAACACTTGTTAGGTGAAGGTTTTCATTAGGGATTCTCTGTGGCCCTGGGCAGAGTTGATATGAGATAGGCATGTGAATGCTCTTCATGCAGCAATCTGGCAGGCCCCTATCTTTTTAGCCTTCTGGAAGGTCATAAAGAGCAAGATCCAGTCCAAATGGACCACTGTGGTAGAGTGACGTGGGATAGCAGTTAGCTTGTTGCGGAGTCCCAGAAGGGTGGCTGAAGCACAGTATTTTGGTTCTGCTTTTTATGGGTTTTTTTTAATATTTAGGTTTTGTTGTGAGCTTCAAACAGTTGTGTTCTAGGATAGGTGGATAGATAGATAGATAGATAGATAGATAGATAGATAGATAGATAGATAGATAGATAGATAGATAATATGACAGTCAATCTTAGAAATATTTCACCTGCAATAAATTTCTTTACCATTCTATTTATGGATGAATATATAATAGCTCTTTAACTACCGTGTTTTCCCTAAAATAACACCCAACCGGAAAATAAACCCTACCATGATTTTTCAGAATGCTTGTAATATAAGCCTTACCCCCAAAATAAGCCCCAGTTAAGATCTGTCATCCAGACACATTTAGTACCGTATTTTCCCAAAAAATAAGACCTAACTGGAAAATAAGCCCTAATGAGTCTTTTGGAGCAAAAATTAATATAAGAACCAGTCTTATTTTCGGGGAACCATGGATAGTCCTTTGGATAAGGAGGACTAATGTGTTAATAACATTTTTTGTGAACTTATGAACTTTAGCTTTAGCTTTGCTGAAGCTATCAAGTATCTGATTGTGTTCCATTACATAGAATTACCTTGGTCATAAATGCTTTGAATGAGGTATACTTCCTTTTTCTATGCCAGTGGTGCCTGGGCAGAGCCATCTTCTGGTTTTCACTCACAGCTAAATTTAAACCAGGGAAGAAGGAACAAGATAAAAAGGAAGACTGTATAACATGAAATCAAGGCTGAGAGGAGTTACAGTTGCTATCATCTGCTGAAAAGTCATGTGAATTTGATTTTGCTCATCATGTTCCTCTGGCTAAATCAATTGTATGGTTTTATTTAGCACAGTTAGGAGAATCCTTAACAGTCTACAGTAATAATTAAATACTCACTCCATTCATTGATTTTCTTTTTCCAAGAGCTAACTTGTGAACCATCTGGCTAAGGGGGCAGTCTGAGGTCCTGGATCTTTCTTTAATTATTTATGCTGGCCTGTTTGTGAAGCAGCTGTCCCTTCATACATAGCTGGAAAACATACCTTCCACCTCCAGTTTTTTAAACCACAGCTAACCCACCACAGAATACTGATGGTGGAATGATGGATTCTTGTTTCTTTTTTTTAACTCTTGTACATTTTTTATATTAAAATCCTTTTCTTATAATTTTATTTTAGCCCCTTGGTTTTTTTCCCTTTCTTCTTAAACTGCTCATTGCTAAAATCCTGGACTTCCAAGTTGTACACAGGGTATCATAACTTTAGGAAATAAACAACAAACTGTTTAGATTTTTTTGCAGAGACTATTTTTGTGATTCCCCAAACAGCTACTCTCAAGCATACTTGTGCTACAGCAATAATAATTATAATATAATTTACCACAGAGAATTCCTGTTTTGAATATATAAGAACTAGTTTAGAACACTTTTGAAAAGTTAATCTTTATTTCAAGTATAGGTCTGTATTGATTCCTCAAAACATCTTGAGTTTTACAGAATGAATTTCCTGTCATAGGAAAGCCAAAAGAATATTTGCAGTACCGTGGGATTTCTCCTTTATCTGTCTTATTTTGAACACCATTTCCTTTTGATTAAAAAAAAACCTTAATAACATCATCACTCTTCTTGAACTTAATACAAGAGAAATTAGGAATATTGAATTAGTTACCATTTAGTATTTTCTAAAATATTTCTTTTGACAAATTAAAAATGCTAGGATTTGCTAGAATGGGTACAATCTTGTCTCTTATACAGTATCAATGGACCTGTCCATACATCAATATATTGTGTATTAACTGAATATATGCTCATATAAACAGGGCAATTTGCGCTTAGGTACTGCTGTATTTATGTGAAGATATTTATCTGCTTATTTGGGTTGCTCATAGTGTTATGTATCGAATGAATAACTGCTAACCCTGCTAAAGTGAAACTAATCTTTAAATGACCCTCACTGTTAGCGCCAACTGTTTTGGAGGGAAACTTCGAACATTCATGTTTGGGTGGGTTTTTCAAGCATTACGATTGGTTAAGACTCTGTGGCAGTGGTGGGATTCAAAAATTTTTACTACCAGTTCTGTGGGTGTGGCTTTGTGGGCATGGCATGGGTTTGTGGGCATGGGTTTGTGGGCATGGCAGGGGAAGGTTACTGCAAAATCCCATTTCAATTGGGAGTTGGGAAGCAGAGAATAGATGGGGGCGGGGCCAGTCAGAATTTTTACTACCAGTTCTCCGAACTACTTAAAATTTCCGCTACCGGTTCTCCAGAACTGGTCAGAACCTGCTGAAACCCACCTCTGCTCTGTGGGCCCAGAGTATAAATTACAGGCATTTGCCTGCTGTTCCTCAGTTCCAGTTTTGAGTCAATAAATGCTGTTGTAGCTATGCTGGTCTGGTTCTTGACTACTGAAACCCCCTACACAACACGTAGATAATCCAAAATCAGTTCTAACTAGATACTTTTCCTCAGCTGTGCATGCTATTATTTTCCTCCCTGAACTCAGCCTATTGCAACTAACTGTGCATGAACCAATAACTGGCCCTGTGCACCATTAATAGTTAAACAAATGAATAAAGTGAGTGCAATATCTAATTGTGCTTCTCTCTCTTTTCCCCATAAGTACTCTGACAGAGCAATTATATATATTGTGTGGCAAGCTTGCTGGTCAAGGTGACTTTCAAAGGAATCTGGTTTATATATAACCATTTACATACAGTATAACTTTGTTGTGGGCTGTTTCTAAAATGATTTGCAATATCTGAACTTCTGCCTAGAAGCACAAAACATGAATAGAATAACATATATTAGATTTTTTAAAGAATCTAATATAATTATTAGAATTTACCTGATTTGGAAACACATTGCGCTAATTAATATGTTCCTGTCTGGGCCAAAATATATTTGTTCTTTCAACATTAGCAGAAGAAAAAAAATGTTTTGCTTCTTCCTGCTTCCTCCTTCCTCCTTGGAAAGAATATAAAAAACTAGCAAAACTGTACATTGTTTAACATTACTCCCCAAAATAATCTTCCTTCCATTTGCAGCAATGTTACTTCTTTCTCGTCTCATTTCAGGTGACGTTGTGGATATCTATCAGCGAGAGTTCCTAGCACTGAGAGATCGTTTGCATGCTGCAGAACAGGAAAGCCTCAAGCGGTCAAAGGAGCTGAATGTAGTCCTAGATGAAATAAAGAGAGCCATCTCCGAAAAGCAAGCCCTACGGGACATAAATCGGACGTGGAGCAGTTTATCTGGTAAATCCGGCTTTTAAAAAGATGAGCTGTAGAGAAGTCTGCCTCAACCTGATGCCAAAGGCTGGAAGGTCTGGCAATTGGAATCCATCAAGCCTGGAAGCACCAGGGGTGGCTGGCCAGCAAAGAACATTTGCTATGCGGATGTTTTGTAGGTCACTGAATGTAATGACGGGGGCTTAAAGTTTATGAAAATGCATTGAATCATGATACTCGCCATGCATGAAATGATATGAAAATTATTTAAAATATTCTTGGTCCAGTGAAAACATATAGAGTTATGAACATGCAGGCTGATGTTGTAGAGGGAGGCTATTCCATTTAAGATCCCATATCAAGGTCCGTAGTTTTTTGCAACAAAATCATTCATTCCTGTGCTGTTATAGCGTTAGTTTTGTGTGAATACTGCTGCCTGATTTCTGTTTCTGCTGAAGCTTTCCTGCTTTTGTATAATTTAATTTAATTTAATTTAATGAATTCAATTTATATGCCGCCCGTCTCCGAAGACTCAAGGCGGCTCACAATATATTTAAAAAAATCATTATAAAAAACATTTAAAAATTAAAAACATTAAAAACATTAAAAACTCATTCACGCCATTCATGGTCAGATTTCGCCAGATCGCAAGAGTGAGATCAACGGCCCCAGGCCTGCTGGAAAAGCCAGGTCTTCACCGCTTTTCGGAAGGCCAATAGGGTGGGGATGGTCCGGACCTTAGGAGGTAACTGGTTCCAGAGAGTTGGGGCCGCCACAGAGAAGGCCCTCCCCCGTGGGCCCGCCAGCCGGCATTGTTTAGCTGACGGGACCCGGAGGAGACCAACTCTGTGGGATCTTACTGATTGCTGGGAGCTATGCGGCAGAAGGCAGTCTCGAAGATAAACTGGCCCTGAGCCATGTAGGGCTTTAAAGGTAATAACCAACACCTTGAATTGTAACCGGAGACCAATAGGGATCCAGTGCAGCTCGTGGAGAATTGGTGTAATGTGGGTGTACCTAAGTGCACCCACGACAGCTCGCGTGGCTGCGTTCTGGACCAACTGTAGTCTCCGAACACTTTTCAAGGGTAGCCCCACATAGAGCGCATTGCAATAATCTAACCATGAGGTGACAAGGGCATGACTAACTGTGAGGAGAGCCTCCTGATCCAAGTAGGGTCGCAATTGGTGCACCAGGTGAACCTGTGCAAAGGTCCCCCTAGCCACAGCTGTAAGATGTTGCTCTAATTTTAGCTGTGAGTCTAGGAGGACACCCAAATTGTGAGCCCGTTCTGAGGGAGACAATTTCTCCCCCCCAGAACCAAGGATGGACAATCAACATAATCTTTAGGAGGCAATACCCACAGCCACTCAGTCTTGTCTGGGTTAAGTCTGAGCCTGTTGACTCCCATCCAGACCCTCACAGTCTCCAGGCACTGGCACATCACATACACCGCATCACTGAATTGACGCGGGGTAGAGATATACAGCTGGGTATCATCCGCGTATTGCTGATACCTCACCCCGTGTCGTCGGATGATCTCACCCAGCAGCTTCATGTAGATGTTAAATAGGAGGGGAGAGAGGACTGAGCCCTGAGGCACCCCACAAATGAGGGGCCTAGAGGTCAACCTCTGTCCTCCTACCAACACCGACTGTGACCGACCAGAGAGATAGGAGGAGAACCACCGTAACACGGTGCCTCCCACTCCTAGCTCCCTTAGTCGTCCCAGAAGGATGCCATGGTCAATGGTATCGAAAGCCGCTGAGAGGTCAAGTAGCACCAAGATGGAGGAATGACCCCCATCTCGGGCTCGCCAGAGATCATCCATCAGTGTGACCAAAGCAGTTTCCGTGCTGTAGCCAGGCCTGAAGCCAGGCTGAAAGGGGTCTAGATAATCCATTTCCTCCAATGACCGCAGGAGCTGAAGTGCCACCACTTTCTCTACAACCTTTACCACAAAGGGTACGTTGGAGCCTGGATGAAAGTTCTTTACTTCTGCTGGATCCAGGGAAGGCTTCTTGAGGAGGGGCCTTACAACCGCTTCCTTTAATGGTTGCGGGAAGGCCCCTTCTCTCAAGGACGCATTAACTAAAGCCTGGAGCCAGCCTCGTGTCACCTCCCTGCTTTCCAAAACCAGCCAGGAGGGGCACGGGTCCAACAAACAAATGGAGGAACACATCACTCCTACAGCCTTGTCCACTTCCTCAGGAGTCACCGGCTCAAACTCATCCCACACAATAGGACTAAGACCTGCCCCCGTCATCTCGGTCGGAATTGCCCAATCAGAGTCCAGGTCCATCTGAATCTGAGCGACTTTATCCGACAGAAACTGCACAAACTCCTCAGCTCTACCCTGCAAGGGCTCCTCCACTCCCCCTACATTAAGGAGGGAGCGAGTCACCCTAAATAGGGTGGCTGGGCGCGAATCAGCGGATGCAATAAGTGCGGAAAAATGAGAACATTTTGCCACCGGTATCACCACTAAATAAGTCCTATTAAAGGCTCTTAAGAGTGTTCGGTCAGATTCGGAGTTACTGGTTACCTCCAGCGTCGCTCTAGATGTCTCTTCTGGTGCTTCATCTCCCGGAGCTCCTCGGTAAACCAGAGAGCTTTCCTGGATCCACCGCCATATCATTTTTCTCAATAGCTTTAGCCAGCTGGTCTCTAAAGAGAACTTGTAAACAATCCCCCTTTTGCACAGAAAAGTCTTCTTGCCCTTATGTGCTTTAATAATACATTGTTGTGTGTATAATAATAACAGTAAATTTATATGCCTCCTGACTCCCAGAAACTCTTGGGTGGATTACAGAGGGTTAAAAAAAACATTCAAAAACAAGAATACACAAAAATGAAAAACAAAGGAACAAGATAGTGAAGAAACAAACCTAGATAGAACAAGAGAAAGAAAGAAAGAAAGAAAGGGACTCCAGTCATCCTTGCTAAAGGCCTGGGAAAAAGCCACATCTTCTGGCCTTCGAAATACCAGTAGGGTGAAGGCTATTCGAATCTTAGGGGAATCTCATTCCAGGGTACAAGTGCTGCTACAAAGAAGACATGGTCCTGATAATGGCACTGTTTAGTCAATGGAATCTGGATTGTGTGAACCAGCCAGGCAGATACTGTGGGACACAGGCTGTCTCTCAAGTAACTAGGCTCTGTGCCATGTAGGGCTTTATAGGAAGCAACCAACTCCTTGAATTGCACCCAGAAACAAGCTGCCAACTAGGGCAGCTCCTAAAGCAAAGCTGTTACATTGGCATAGAAGAGAGGCCTTTGGAGAGTATAACCTCTGCTGCTTTAATAGACTGTGTCAAAATGTTTAAAATGAAGTGTATAAAGGATATAATTGCACTCAAAAGGCATATAATAGAAAACTCTTCTCATTTGAATTGAAATGTAAGATGTATGTTTCTAAAACATAAAATAGTGGTGTCATTTACAATTGGATTTCAGATCCTTACATACACTGGGTTTTTTTCCAATTAAAAACTTCTTTTCATGGGTACATTTGGATACAAGTGGCCCAAATTTAGAACATAACTTTGTAGTGTTATAGATTCAATATCCAAAATGTGCTATTAGTGAGGTTTGAAACATTTTTTGGTGAACTAATCTAAACAGCTGCATGGCTCTAATAAATATTAAAGAAAACTAGGTTCTGAGATTTGATAAACTGATGCTGTTACCTAGTTTGGGTAATAAAATCTGCAAGAAAACAACCTAGCTCAGAGAGCACCAGGGACTCCCGATTCCAGCCCTGAGCTACAAATATTCTCCTTTATTGATTTGATAAGTTTCTGTTTCCCTTCTTTCAAACAACCTGAGGAAGAGTGAAGCATGGCTGTTTAGGGCTTTAGGTACTTCATGCTAAACTTAAATGAAATTAGAGGATACAAAAGAAAAATATTGTACTATTTCACAAAATGGTTATCGCAATTGGTTAGACAGTGTATGAAATGGTTCTGTCCAGCAAAAGGGGCTGAATATATTATCCATGGGGTTCCCCTGTTTTTCCCCAGATGAAACTAAACTAAAACTGTGGAATATCACTAACAAGAATGTGCTGCATCTTCCAACCATCTTCCATCATTTGCCACATTTGTTGTCAAAGGAGAACAGCCTGCAGCCAGCCATTCATCTGGGACAAGGGCGCACTGGAGGTAAGTGGGTGCCAACCATTCAGTCAGTGGTTATTCTTTCCTAATCCTAGCTGGAGTCCCATAACAAAGCTCTGCCGAAGTATGACTTGCTTCTTTGTGGTTTGAAGTGGGAGCTCTCAAACTGGGTTTTGCCCTCATGGGGATCAAGAGCACTTTAGTCCCAATGCTTAAAGAGTTTTGCCTCAAAGATAGCACTTGAGCATTTTTCTGTATAAATTTTGATTTTAAAAAACTCAATGAAACCTCAATTTTTGAAAGTTTTATCACTGTTGTATTTGATATGCAGAATACATTTTAATTAAACAGGTTGTATATTGATATCTTACCAACCTCAATAAAATTATTAATACTATTCTTAGCAAGAGAATTACACAAATCCATTTATCATTCTAAGGATTGGGTATTGTAAAGTTTTAAAATCTTTGGAATAAGGCAGCTAATCAATTCAAATAAATATTATGATATGTAACTTGTAGTTTAAGGCATTGTGTGTGTTATATATATAACACACACACACACACACACACACACACACACACACACACACACATATATATATACATACATACTGCAGAGTTGCAGTTTGTCAGCAGAAAAAAGGCCCAGAAACTTGTGAATGAGATTTCACAGAACCAGGACTGTAGAACAACTTAGTTTACGTAGGTAAAACCTGGTTAGAAAGAATATGCATACATACATACATACATACATACATACATACATATATGTGTCTTCTCAAGTTTTCGCGGGGGTGTGTATGTAAAAAGTTAAAATCTCAGGTGTTTTTCCACGTCATTAAAAGTCTGTTAGTTGAAATGCTTAAAATCCTGGCTAAAATCCCAGTTTGAAATCCTCCAAAATCCCAACAAAACACTTTGTAAGGTCTTTTGAAACTCTGGCTAAAATCCTAACCAACACTTTAGTTTTCTTTTTGGCAAGTTTCGACAAGCTATCTAACTTGTCATCATCGGGCCCCTACTTTCAGTTTAGAAGCTGTGGGTATGCTGCGAGATCGGAGTTGTCGCTTTTCTTTGTTCGCTGCTGCTGATGTATGCTGGTTAGCCTGCAACTCTATATCCTGATTGGAGGGCAGCAGTTTTTTCTCCTGCTTCATTATCCTAGCTGCAGCCTGATTGCATGTTAAGGACCCAGCTTTCTCTGGTTCCCTATTACTAACTGTCAACTGCAAAGAAGGAAGGATTCTGGTAGGCATCACAACACCGCTAATTACTTGTTGAGATCTCAGCCTAGCCAACCGAGCCAACCGAGCCAAAAGATAGGCTGAGAAACGTTGCCAAAAAGAACACTTTTAAAGTGTTGGTTAGGATTTTAGCCAGAGTTTCAAAAGACCTTACAAAGTGTTGGGATTTTGGAGGATCTTAAACTGGAATTTTAGCCAGGATTTTAAGCATTTCAACTAACAGACTTTTAATGATGCGGGAAAACACCCAAGATTTTAACTTTGTGTGTGTGTGTGTGTGTGTGTGTGTGTGTGTGTGTGTGTTTCGTAGATTTTCGCGGATACAGGTATGCAAGTCTTGGCATATTCGGGTCTTTTCCCGTGTAAGACAAACACAACATCAAGACAACTTCTGCCCTGACCAAAAATAGCCAATATCTTAAGAAACCCCAAAGACAAGATCCATCTAGAAAACCAAGGAGTCTATGAAATACCATGCAAAATCTGCCCAGCCACATACATTGGACAAACCAATAGGAGAATAAATGCACGCATCGGAGAACACAAGAACGTAATCAGAAAAGAAGAAGAAACTTCCTCCCTTTTCCAGCACCTTAAAACAACAGGACATGAAATTGATTTTGAAGGAACCAAATTAATCTCCAAAACTGAACAGTTCAACAAGAGAATAATTATGGAAGCCATCGAAATAGAGAAACACCCCCATAACATGAATAAATGTGACGATACCTCCCACCTACCAGACATCTGGAAACTAGCCCTAGTCAACACACGAGCCCCAGCCACAAACATTGACACCAGACCCAGGATAACACATGACACCACCAATCATCCTTACCAGATTCAAACCCACTCCCATCCCATAGACGAAATGCAACCACCATCCAGGGGCCGGACCACGGCAGCATCGCCAGCTGCTGTGTCCCCCCCCCCCGATCCCCACACAAAGCAAACTAACACACGCCATGAGCACATGACAAGACCTCAGACTCGGAGCCAAACCAAAGCCCGGGATGTGGCATCATAGCCATCTGCTCAAGACAATACATCACAGAACTCAGAATGTTACAACACTAAAGCTCAGGATGTTACAACACAGCCAACTACCCAGGATATTGCAGCACAGGACTCAGGATGTCACAACACTAGAGCTCAGGATGCTACCACACAACCCATTATACCCAGGTCGTTACAACACAAAAGACTAATGGGCACACAGCTAGGACCTCGACCACACAGGATGTTACGAAACAGCTGACTAATCTGCAAACATCAACTCCATCAACTAATCAAGATGTAACAACACAGCCAACCAACCCGCTTACAACAACAAAACCAGCACTCCCCACCTCCCCACCAGTATTTATAGACAGATGGCATCTCCGATCACGCTTTGTTTGCACAAGCACGAAGCCGAAGACACCAGCCTGAAGATGACGAGTGGGACCTCGTCGAAATGTCGCCAAGATACTCTCAATCTTACATGAGAAAAGACCCGAATATGCCAAGACTTGCATATATATATATATATATATATAATCTCAGGCAATTATGCTTTATTCTGCAGAGATGTTTTTAAAAAACTATGGTTTACTATGTGTGAACATTAACAATATCATTTAGATTGTGAATTGCTTTAGTATTATAGAATCAATTATACATATTATAATAAAATATATAAAAAATATATAAATATATTATATTGTATTTCCTACATATATATGTAGAATTTTTTATGGCTATGTTAGAATTGGAGATCAGGATACATTGCACAAGCATAAACTAGTTTATTGTCAATGCAAAGACAGGGTATATAAGGATGACATTACAGTCCCTCTTTATACATATGATTGGATATAGCAGCAAGGCATTTCATCAAATAAATGATATCATTGCTTAGTAAGGTCATGAAGCAATTAGAGAATCACTGTGGGTCAGAATTGCAAAGGCGATGAGGTTGTAAAAGAAGAGGCAGCATTTCTGAACATAGGTTCTTTCGAGAGAGTTATTTTCTTCTGCTTTCCCAGAGCTCTGTTCATCTCCCAGTTCTTTGTTCAATTTATCAGCATTCCATGGCCTTCTAAATTGGCCTTAAAGTTTTAAGAGCCAAGAAGACAATTTTAGTTTCCTAATTTGACTCCATCTACTGAGCCAGCGCTTTGTTTTCCCTGGGACAATGTATTTAGGTAAGGGCTTAGTCTCCTCAAATGTCCTATATGTACCATATTTACATCAATAAATTTTCCTTAATTACCTATTAATTGGAGGATTTATAGATTAATAGTTGTGAATGGAAGTACAGATAGATGCAGAGTTCCAAAAAGATGAAGATTATTCTTTGCCTGAGAAGGACTACTTGCCTGGTGAATTAACCCTTTTCATAGTACCTGAATGTTGGTTTCCTTTCCCTTTCTCTTTTCCTTTCCTTTCATCTAGTTATCTTTGCACCTTGCTTTATCCCCAACCAATCTTGTTCTCATCCTTTTCTTCCCTCCCCAGTGAGCTGCTGAATTCATACCCAATGCTAAGTCAGGATTTTTAAGTCAGGACAGTGCTTTGTTAAGTAACTCATAATTGCTTGGTTATTGCATTATCAACCAGCCTAACAGAACATAAATGAAAAGTGCACCATAACAGAGTGATACTGCAGAACTTAACATTTTGAAATACTGGTATAAAATAAAAGGTTTTCTTCTTGAGTCTCTCTTCAGGTTGTTGTTTTTTTAAAATACTGTTGTCTTTTTTTTTTTTTAAAGAAATTTTCTTTGCAACTGCTGTAATGATCGGCATAGAATGTCCTTATTTATTAGTTCATATCCAAGAATATAGGTCAACTGACAGAACTGAGAATTGAACTCCTTTTGAAAGTGGTGTGAGATAGTGAGAAAGTGTTTGGTTGCTAGCAAGATAATTTCACATCTGCTTTGTTTTGCTCTTTTACAGTATCAATAGTCATGGGGATCCCCAGTGTCAAAAGGGAGGTCCACTCATATTTGACAGATACCCTGAACTCCTTGATCTCCGAGCTCAACCAGCAGGAGAAGGAAGATTCTGTCATTGTCGTCCTGATTGCTGAGGTAACATGAGTGTCCTTTTGCTTTTGAATCTGTCTTTCATAGCTCTATATCCTCATTTTGTGTGCTTGGCAGAAACCTGGTACTGAACTGGGAAGCCACAGCTAGTCATAAGATAGCAGGATGATTTTCACATGATTATGAGCCAACTTTTCCTTTGGCACAGAGAGAGAAGTCTAATTTCAGGCTGCTGTCCGACAAGGATCATCAGCCATATCCTGTCAATGGGTCCCAGTAGACTATTTCAAATGTGAAACAATGCTTGGGCGTATTCAGCTGTGGAGGGTCAATATGTTAGCAGAAGGCTGTTTACTGCCTTATGAACATTTATATACGTCCTTTTAATCTCAGTTGTACTGGGTTAGTTGGTTGATGTTTGTTCTTAGAGAGTTAGAGGGACTTGTTTACTGAAATGCTATCTCCAAAAGAGCCTTGATGATATTCTCTCAGGATTTGTTGCAGAAATAATAAGATAATAATAGAACTGAGAACTGAGCTGAAACCTAGGCATGTGCTTTTTCTAAATGAATGCCTTTAATCAAAACAGATTTTGAACTCTAGAATTAGCATGACCGTAACACATTAATAAACAATGGCTACAGTTTATCTTATGATTTATAAGCATGTGTATATGCATGTTTTCTCACTGTGTTCCCACTGTGGTTATTTATTCTCAAGTTTGAAATACAATTGTTTTCTTTTCAAAAACCTTTAAAACAACAGGATCTTTTGCATCCTGCTATTGTAGAGAGAAAAACATTTTAATGTTCACTTTCAGTTTTCATTTCCAACATTTTTGGTTAGGATGTGATTGTCATGTTTTAATATTTTGCTCCACACCATTAAGGAAAAAATGTTCTCTGTTCAGAAAGCAAAAAATATTCTTAGTGGAAAAGAGGATGTAAAGTTATGTGACCTAATTTGGACAATAAATTCAAGCATATAAAGAAGGTCCATCATAACTGTTGTGGCTCAGTTAGATAGTATTGGCAATAGGGACAGCTGGACTTTGAATAAAATTCTGGATGTGTAACCCAAGTGAACTCACTAGCACAGCCATTTTGATTTTGCCAGCCTTACTCCCAACATGTGTATATCTGGGACACAACAGGGGCAATAGGTTTAGGATCGTTGGTCCAGAACATTCACTGAAAGCCAGATGGCTGACTCTGGGCCAGTCACTCTGTCTCAGCTCAACCCAATTTACAGGATTGTTGTGGGGAAAGGAAGGAATATTATGTATGTTTGCCACCTTCAGTTACTTCTGAAGTAATAAAGGTGGGATAAAAATCTAATAAATAAATTTGTACTACCCTGTTTAACCCAAAATAAGACATCCCCTGATAATAAGCCCAACTGAGCTTTTGAGTGCATGGCAATAAGGCCAAGCACTTATTTCAGGGTTCAAAAAAATATAAGACAGGGTCTTATTTTCAGGGAAACACTGTACTACTGAACTGTGATAAACACTGAATAATTGCAATAGCTTGCGGGAGTCAGCACCTCTCCACAGGTCTGTCACAAAACATCCAAACCTTAAATACCTACCTTTCTCTTGTTGAATAGTAAGTAGAATTTCAGTACAGGAGATATAGTATTTTCTCATAACTTTGGCTAATCTTTTATCATAGGAGAAGATAAAGGGAATTGAGAGAAAAAGTAACTTTACTTTTAGTTAATTGATATCAGTGGTGGGATTCAATTTTTTTAACAACAGGTTCTGTGGGCGTGGATTAGTTGGGGGTGTGGCTTGGCAATCATGTGACTGGGTGGGCGTGGCTAGCTGGTTACGTGACTGTGTAGGCATGGCTAGCTGGTCATGTGACTGTGTAGGCGTGGCTAGCTGGTCATGTGACTGGGTGGGCATGGCTATGTGCATAGGGACTACTCAGAGGGCTGAAAAAAGTAATTTCTGACTGGGCCTCGCACTTTTGACCGGTCCTCACACTTATGACCATCCTCACATTTATGCCTGTGCAGCTTTCTTAACAACCATGTCACTCATTTCACAACTCCTTCTCTTCACCATGGTGACAAGATAGGGCAAAAACGTAAAATGTGAGGACAGTCGTAAGTTCGAGGACTGGTCAAAAGTGCGAGGACCAGTCAAAAATAACTTTTTCAGCCCTCTGAGTAGTCCATATGCACAAAAGGACTACCCAGAGGGCTGAAAAAAGTGATTTCTGACAGGTTCTTGCACTTTTGACCGGTCTTCGCACTTATGACTGGTCATCATTTATGCCCGTGCAGCTTTCTTAAAAACCATGTCACTCATTTCACAACTGCTTCTCTTCACCATGGTGACAAGATAGGGCAAAAACGTAAAATGTGAGGACAGTCGTAAGTTCGAGGACTGGTCAAAAGTGCGAGGACCAGTCAGAAATAACTTTTTCAGCCCTCTGAGTAGTCCATATGCACAAAAGGACTACCCAGAGGGCTGAAAAAAGTGATTTCTGACAGGTTCTTGCACTTTTGACCGGTCTTCGCACTTATGACTGGTCATCATTTATGCCCGTGCAGCTTTCTTAAAAACCATGTCACTCATTTCACAACTGCTTCTCTTCACCATGGTGACAAGATAGGGCAAAAACGTAAAATGTGAGGACAGTCGTAAGTTCGAGGACTGGTCAAAAGTGCGAGGACCAGTCAGAAATAACTTTTTCAGCCCTCTGAGTAGTCCATATGCATAAAAGGATACAGCAATAGAGAGGGATGAACCAATATTACCCTTCATCCTCATCTCTAATCTTAATCAAATTCAATTTTTCCCTTCTATTCTATATTATACCCCTTCCCATTGTCATCTATTTTTATATCCATCCTCACATTGGTTAATTATGTAATATTACAGTTGTTTAATATGAATTCAACATTTTAATATAAATCAATTAGTTATATAACTACCTTTTTTGTATATTAATCAATATGAACATGAATATTCCAATTAATTCCATGCAATCCAATTTCTTACAAATCAATTAATTATATTTACCAATAATAATAAACCAAATAATTTCCCCCATATATTCCTCCAAACGACAACTTAACCATTTCTGCTTTCAGAAATATACAATTAATAGTATCTCAATTATTACAATTCCCTAGTTAAATAGAGCTTTTTTTCTTTTGTGTTTTAAAATCTTGAACTCTCCTCTTTTTCCCTAAATTTCCCATTGTTTGCACCTACCTTTTTTGATGAGGAAAAAGAAAAGAAATCTGCCTGCCTAATTATCCAACGTTGCAGCAACAGCAAAGCAGTTTCAGTTTCGTTTTTCAGGATAGCTAGAGGAAAAAAAAATTGCTCCAGCAAGCAGCAGAGCCCTGAGCAAAACAGCTGAGACAAATCAGCTGAGACTCGGGAGCCGATCTAAGCAAGGGCTAATTAGCCTATGCTGAAGATCCGCGGGCCAATAAAATTACAAAAAAACACCGAACCATTTGTTAAATTGCTGGCTCGCCCGCCCCTCGCCCACCACTATTTATTGGCAATAAATAGTGGTGCGGAGGGGTGGGGCAAGCCAGCAATTTAACAAATGGTTCGGCTCCACCACTGGCTATAGGGCGACCCTTTGAAGCCCCGCGGCAAGAATTTAAACAGTTTTTTTTCCTCTAGCCGTCAGCTGGGACTCTGGAGGCAGCAATAGATTGGGAGTGGGCGGGGTAAGCGAACGGCCGGCGATCCAACAGAGCAGAGAGTGAGGGTGAGTGAAGGCGTGGAAGCTGCTTTCTCCATCCTGCTCTCTTGTGTCCGGAGCTGGTGGGGAACCACATGGCAGCCCACATGGATCCCAGGCAATGGAACTCAGGCTAGGGAAGGGGTGGGCAATTGTGGCTCTTTTACAACCTGTGGCCTTCAACTCCCAGAATTCCTGAGACAGCCAAGCTGTCTCAGGAATTCTGGAAGTTGAAGTCCACAGGTTGTAAAAGAGCCACAATTGCCTACCCCTGGCTACGGTAGGCTGGTGCCGCGCCGGTGGGAGGCAGGGCGGGGCGAGGGGCAGGCGAGCCAGCAATTTAACAAATAGTTCGGTGTGCTGCGGGGCCAATAAATTACAAAAAAACACCGAACCGTTTGTTAAATTGCTGGCTCGCTCGCCCCATTTATTGGCAATAAATAGTAGTGCGGAGGGGCGGGGCAAGGGGCGGGATGAGCCAGCAATTTAACAAAGGGTTTGGCCGAACCCCCTAGAACCGGCAGAATCCAAACACTGATTGATATGTTATATTATACAAATAACAATGTAAACTTTACCATTAGCAAAAAGCCTTACTGTAATGGTATGTGGGAATGACCTTTGGAAACAGGGAGAAGCAGCCAAAGGATCAGTCAGATAAAAGCCATCTTAGTCCACAGCAGGAATGGAGATGGGCCAAACAGCTCAGAAGGAACTCTCCATAGTTTCTTAGGCCAGGGGTTCCAAAATCCTGGTTTGTACACCGGCAACTGGCTGCGGCATGCCAGAAACCAGGCCACACAAACAAGCAAAGCCCCATCCGCGGGATACAGGCAGCATGTGAAACCATGCCTCCTCTGGTCCACAGAAAAATCTCTCAAGAAAAGAGGAAAAACCTCTCCACGGAACCAGTCCCAAAAGGTTGGGGGGTCACTGTCTTAGGCTATAAAGGGGACACTGGGAGAAATGAACTTTCAGCCAGGCAGGATTCTCTTGATGCAACTGTACAATTAGGTGGAATTAGCTCACTTGGCCATGCTTCCTGTCTTGTCTATTTCACAAGGTTAACATCTACTTTGCCAGTAAACATATAACAGTCATGCTTAACCTCCACTAAGGGTGTTTATAGAGTCAGTAGTGGAAAAACGTGTACTTTAAAAATACTTGAATAGTCACTTGATTAAAGTGACTATTCAAGTATCTTTAAAGTACACTTTTTTTTAGATAGAGTTGCTGGTCTTTATTGCTGTCATCATCAGCCACAGAGTAGAGAAAGATTTGTGGTTGATCTAGTTGCCCAGATACCTGACATTTTATGATTTTTTGGTATTTTAATTTTTTTTCTTTTTACTATACTACATCGACAATGAAAATAATGCAAAACAATGTACAAACTTTTAATTAAATTCAGGTAGTGTATTGCAAAATGTAGAGAATGGGAAAATCCAAAAGCTACATTCCCCATTTTCTAACCATGAGGTCTGCTACTCAGACTCAATATTAAGATGGTATTTGTAGACTGAATGCATGAAGGTAATGCTGGACTGTACCAACTTTGAACAATCAAAAGCATTGCTCCTGATTTAATAGCACATAGGATCCTAGTGTAGAAGAAAACAGAAAAACAAAAAGAAGTATAAAGTTTTTTTAGTGGTAAAGCCAGATAAAACTGTTGGGCATTGCACTAAGTAAAAAGTGAGTTCAGCTATATTACTTAGGGGAAAGAATTCTCTTAGCTAGAATTCCCTAATCCCAGCCACTTCCAGATGCATGGTTTAAATTCCGTAATTCTCAGTAATAGCTGAGAAATTCTGGGAGTTGAGTACACAGGTTGTGCTCTAACTATAGAGTAACTGTTTAGGTGATAGGAAGTTCTCTTCTTCTGTAATAAGAGCATCCTGCTTGACTGAATGCATATTTAAAGCAGTAATTTATTGGATCTAGCTATGCAGATCTAATAAAACATGAAAATAATCTTATTCATTCCAGCCTAGCACTCTCAATTCCAATCCTAAAATCCTGAGAACTCATATTTTATGTATGAAATGTCCATTGCCATTTTTGCACATCCACAAAGTACTGAAAAACAACTATTAGTATCTAAAACCCTTTATTACAGAAGCCAAAATCTTATCTCTCAGCAACTGTGAATGTGCCTAACCACAGAGAATGGAACCACAGGTAACAAGGAACTGTAGTATTTACTTTTTAGATGAACAATACTAACTACTGAGATTCCTTTGTCAAATCTGACACTTAAAAAGCAACAACTAATTATTACATTACAGCTGCACTGCTTACAAAACCACTGATATCCCAGCAGAGTGTATATTAGTTATCTAGTTACACCTGAAATGCAGCATTTTATTTATTTTTTCATAATTTATATAGCCAACCATCTCAGGAACAAGTAATTCTAGTTATCAGCTATACAATGTGATGACTTGTAATTTGTGTTTGTATTTTAAAGGACAAATAGTAGCCTGCACATGATTTCTGACTGTGTTTGCTCTTCTGGCAGTTCCAATTCTGCCTTGATATAGTTTGGTTTAGTGGTTAAAGCACAAGGCTAAAAATCAGGAGATTGTGAGTTCTAGTCCTGCCCTAGGCATGAAAGCCTTCTGTGTGACATTGGGCCAGTCACTTTCTCCCAATCCAGAGAGTTCGTCAGACTCTGGTGACAAACTGGTCAGTGAATTCCTATCACAACCAATGGATCAACATCCAGTTGATCTGAAGAAAAATAAGAGGACCCTGTACTAGTGCTAGGAAGAGGGATAAATTAGAAACTCTTTGGCTATAAGTGGGTGCCTTTGTCAACATTATCAAGACTACATGGGTTTGGGAACAATATTAACACAATGATATTATAAAACATTGTGTCTGCTGGTGGAAAGCAGGATAATGAGCCTCAACTGCTGCTGCTTGTCCCATTTTTCTCCCTTAGTTTGATATTTTATTTTGAGAATTTAATTTTGAGTGCTGCTGACATGCCAAACAGACTGTTTGTTTTCTGCCCCAGACCCTGAATGCTTAAGCATCTGGGAAGAATAAACTGCAGCAGATTTTCTGTATTTTTTGAGTTCTGTGTTTGTTTGCTGTTACTCACAAGTCAGCTCCTATCTCTCTGTCTGCAAGGGACTTTGCCATAAAGAGATTCTGCTTAAGGCCATGTTGCACTGTTGCTCATGCTTTTTTCTTTGAAAAATTCCTGGAATGTAAGGAAATTAAGAAGCCAAGAAAGCAAACAAATGGATTATCAAACATATTGGTAATCCAGAGTACTTATTCAAAGCATTAATGCCCAGGCTCAAATTATCTTAGTTTGGACACATTATGTGAAATCCTAGCGCTCTGGAGAAGGCTAAAATACTAGGCAAGATGGAAGGAAAGGTGAGACAACAGCCAGCAGCAAGGTGGTGATGAGTGCACTGTTGAAAATGCTGAAGGACCAATTTGGGGATAGATCATCGTAGAGAATATAGATACTAAAATTCAACAATGATGTGGTGGCACATAATCCTCACCATACCATGTGGGGGTTCATAGGTCATTAATCTGTTGCTTATTACTAAACACCTTAAAATATAATGTGAATTGGTATTATAGTGAGGGACTACTTTGCATCAGCTTTCCTCAAAGTGTGGTATCCACCTGTATTAGAATACAGTGGTCAGCTTGCTGGGAATGATAGAGCTTGTAGTTCGATTTGTCTGAAAGATAAATTGGGATGGTTGCCTTCTATATTAATGCAAATAAAAATTTCTTAAAATTAATATATGTGTATATTGTTATCTAATGCCTTTGTAAATTACTACAATTTTTAATATGTTTGACCCCAGAACTTTGTTCACATAGTAGCCTAGCAAATATCTTCAATCTTGCTTTAACTGGATTTAAAATGAAATATACAAAGCAGCACTTCCAAAGAAATTTTGGCATAGCAGAACTGTTTATTTTAGATGCAATATCAATACATCAATGACTTCTTAACCTGTGTCTGTTTACTGTCTTTTGTTATTGAAATTTTTCTCACAGACAGATCCACAATACACCACAGTAGTTGCAGAAAATATCAAAAGCTTGTAAGTATTCTTCTGCAATTTCATTGTATGGGATTTTTCTTTGTTTGATAGAAAATGTTTCAATATTGTAAGTTGTGTTATTGGTCTATTTAGTAATTTGGACTAAATTGTATGACTTTTTCCTGGTCTGTTTAAAACAGTCAAGGAACAATCTAGTTATCTTTTCCCTGCTGCTCCATTACTTTTTGTCAGGAAACATTATTAGAAAAAGTAAGATGTCTTTTTATGCTGGTTATAGGCTATATAACGAGTGCTGCTAACTTAGATTTACATGAGCCCGGGGGCAAACTGTATTTTTTATATGCATCCCAGCATGAAGGAGATATAGTGGTCAGCAGTCCTGAACTCAGATTGAATTAATGTTTTCTGTAAGGTTCACTTCCATTCTGTTTGACATCAATATTCCATCTTCCCTGATGCCATATCCTCCATTAGATCATATTCTTTCTCCTGTGCTCCTATCAGATCTGCATCTCTGGTTTCTCCTGAGTTCCACATTGATTTAACAGTTAATTTCTCTCTTGGTGTATTTTCAGTGTCATAGTTTCTTCATCTGACCTGGACTTTTTAAAATGATTTGGAAGGAGACACTGGTGGATTATTTTTAATTATTAGCAGAGTTGAAAAGGATGATGGGCAGGAATTAGAAGCCGCAGACACCAGAGGACAGGAAGATTAGAAGATAATGGTAATAGAAGAGTCCCTGACTTCATTACTACTCCTCCATTGTGCAAGTGGCCTATTAATAGCAGTAGCTAAGATCAGAACTTGAGGAGGATCGTGGAGAGAGTTGAGATGACCTAGCTACTGTTCTGTATTGTGGTCAGATGTAATAACTGAAATGGGAGCACTGTGGTTTCAATACAGAAGAAGCCACCAGTTGTGTTTTGCGGCATGATTCCTGATTGTTCTCTCTGTATCATTTTGCTTCTTGGCACAGCATTACCAAAAAAAATGAAAGAGCAGATGACAGTTCTGGCTAGAAGGGCCATTGTACAGTTTCATATTTGTGCAGCAGTTGTGCCCATTCTTAGATAGGGGGAAATCATTCATGATCACTCACGCCCTGGTTACCTCCCTGTTAGATTACTGCAATGGACTGTACATGGGGCTGCTCTTCAAGAATATCCTGAAATTCAGCTGATGCAAAATGCAGCAGTATAAGCAGTTGCATGAGTTTCTGATAGAACACATGTTATACATTTCTGTTTTATGAGCTGCATTACTTAGCAGTTTGTTTCTGGGTCCAATTCAAGGTGCTGGTGTTGACTTTTAAAGCCCTTCGTGTCATGGGACTGGGTTATTTGCCAGAGTGCCTTTTCCTGGTTTTATCTGCCTGTCCTTCCAGATCCATCAGGGAGGTCATATTATGGGGTTTGTCACCTAGGGACCTACATTTGGTGGGTCCTAGATAGTAGGCCTTTTCTTCAGCAGCATCCATGCTGTAGAATCTTCTCCCCCCTGAGGTTGGTCCTGTCATTGTTGAGCTTCCAGAGGTCCTTCAAGACTTAGTTATGTTAACAGGCCTGGAGACCCCATTGGACAGGTGAACTAATGAATTATTTTTAACGTAGCCTTGTCTATTATTATCTATTTTAATTTGGTTTTTACTTTTTAATGTATTTATTAACTGATTTAGCTCTGTTGTACACCACCCAGATTCACTGTTTGTTTGTTGGATAGCCAAATAAATTGGTTTAATAAATAAATAAAACATATAGGATTTATATGTAATAGACACTGATGGATGTGATGGTCTAAGGAAGAAACTGTCTCTTAAGTACTTTTGATTAATAGTAAAAATGACCTTGAATCACTTGACTCCTGATAACTTCATGTATGTAATTTATTTGGTAACAGTAGAGAAAGTTTTATTTTGCCCTCTTTAGGGATGCTTTGCTTGATCCTAGTCTAGCATGTAACCACATTATTTCTGGTAGTCTTCTATTCATTATTAACAAGAACTAAAACTGCTTAGCTTTCAAATCCAAATAATATTGGGGTGGTGCTACTACCTGCTGAGGTCAAGTACCTCAAACTTTTCCTTTGATTAACTTACCAATTTGCTTTTTCTCCTCCCTGTGAAATTGCTTGCTTTATCTTCTTTAAATTTAATAGGCTGAAGTGCCCTGGAAGGGGAAACACAAGTCTTAGATGACACAGAGAGGAAAAAGAAATTGCTGTGCAGCAAGAAAACAATATTAGCAATAAGAAGTCACAGATCAAATATTGCAGGAAGAAAATTAATTTAAAGGAGCACAAGAATATCAGCAGGAAATAGGAGGGTTGTACTTTTTAATTAGGTTAAATGTAGACAGCAGATTCTTTGTCTCTCAGCAATAGTACTTATTTGTCAGATTAGATATTTAAGACATTAAAAAGGTCACTGACTTCTTGAGAGTTCAAGGGCTTATTATTATATTGATGTATTTCTACGTATGAACTTAGCCGAACCAAGATTTCTTCTTAATGGCCCTTTAACTGATCCTTAACTGATGAATCCTAGTTTAATTTTTTTTAAAAAATATATATATATACCAGTATATAGTGTTTTTTTCTTCTGAAAGGGAAAAACTTCAAAATCTTTGAATGCGTTTTAAAGTAAAAGCCACTTTGAAAATATAACATCACTGTATTGGATCTTTTATTTCTTAGAACCATATCAAATATTTGTATTAGGATGTCATTTCATGGAAGAGGTACTATTGTACTTTTTCTTGATTTCATTGAATTATTCAGCCACAGATAAAATACATAAGAATAATTTCTATAAAAAATTATTGGAATTGTGTATTAGTAATCCAAAACAGAAGCAATTCATTAATAGAAGGATAATTAAAATTAAAAATAGATAACTCTAAATTGATGCAGTAGCTGAAAAAGGACAGTTGTGTTTATTGATATATTTGGTTTTGCTTGCCATTTTTATTGAAATGTGATGTTCTCTAATAAATAAATGTTCATATTTTATATCCTTGGGACTTATGTGTATTTATGAAAACTTAAAGAGCATCCATTGTTTAGATATTCCTTCTTCCATTACTGTCCATTACCAATATGACAGAGGTACCAAATGCCTGAGTTATCGTAGGATTTTTTTTTTTTAATTTAAAAGGTATCTCCATACTTTGGGATCCAAAAGATTTTTTAAAAAGTACTCAAAAGCTATCCAGTTTAGATCTGTATCCTTGACTATACTTATCAATAGGTTTCTTCACTTCCCAGTTTAGCATGTGTAATCAAGTTTGAACACAAATGCAAAAAAGTGGGATTTGTATCATAATGTCACCATGCATATATCATCATTTTAATATAATTTTAGTTTGCAGCAAGCACCTATGATTTTAGACTATTGGTTTTCAATCTGATGAGTTAGAAACTATTACTGGATGGTAATCTAATTTGAAGATTATTGCTGCCTATCGCTAATATATTTTTGTATGTTGGCAAAATATTAAGATGATGGTTTTCAGATACATGCTTGGGTTTATAGGTGGATACAAAGTCAAAGATTGAAGACTTTAGGCTACCAGACAGTATGTAGGGAATGATTGTACTGTGAGGTAAGGAAGAAAAAGGCCATATAGACAAAATAAAGAGGAAACAGCACTTAGCAATAGTACTTAGACTTATATACTGCTTCACAGTGCTTTTACAGCCCTCTCTAAGTGGTTTACAGAGTCAGTATCTTGCCCCCAACAATCTGGGTCCTCATTTTTACCGACCTTGGAAGGATGGAAGGCTGAGTCAACCTTGAGCCTGGTGAGATTCGAACTACCAAATTACAAGCAGCCAGCAGAAGTAGCCTAACTAACCACTGCACCATCAGAACTAAACATTTAGACTGGTCTCTGTGAGTCTGGTTGGAGTTCGATTTTAATTATCCCCTAGTGAGAAATGCCTAGAAAGATGGGAATTGCAGTACAACACAGTTGGAGTACACAAAGTTGGTTTCTCAGTCTGATTCAGTTGACTGAAGGGAGAGATTGAATGCTTTCTGAGCTAAAAACACTCTTGATAATCCTTTTGAGCTTTTCCAGAAAAACGTATTTAGGAAGGTTAAGCTCACTGCCAGTTTTCCTTTTGAGTGGGTATTCCTGAAGAAAAAATAACTGTATATGTATAAGAGGTTAATCAGAGTTGCCATAGACTTGAATGACTATGCTTTCTTTGCCCTGTTTTTAACCATTTGTTCTTTCTGTATACTGTGTGTTTTCTCCTTGCATTTAGTCAGTAAAGATTTAACACAGTGAATAAGCTATTAAGTGATGACCTAATCTTTCAATTCAATTTCTTGTATAACGATCAGGGCAATGGGTATGTAATCTGCAGAGGTTATCATTAAAAATAATTCTGGACAGCTCCAAGAACAACAAGCTTTCAAACCAACCAGTATAAAAAGAGGCATGAATATCACTGAAGAATCTAACATCTGCTTCCATCTGGCTTGTTAAATTTCAGCAGCTAAAAACTGAAGGTCAAAGGATCAAGAAAGCTACAGTTGAGAAGAGCAAGCAGGGAGGGCTTTTTTTAAAAAGGACATAAATATCTTTATTTATGTTCTTTCAACTTAAAATAGGGCTTCAAAGCATAACATCTCCTGTAGTGCCTTTGTTCAAAGTTGTTAATATTTCCTGGAGATATGTCTTAGGTTTTAGGCTATTAATCATTACTATGGTTAAATTTCATTTTCCTTTTTACAGAAAATGACAATTGTTTTCCTTACCTCTTCCTCTCTCTCAGATTCCCCAATGAAATACATTCTGGTCTTTTAGAGGTTATTTCCCCTTCTCCACACTTCTATCCAGATTTCTCCCGGCTGCGAGAATCTTTCGGTGACCCTAAAGAAAGAGTCAGGTAATTCCAGGCAATTTGATTTAAAGTGATTGCTAGGCTAGCAGGGCTTGTGATATTGTATTACACGGCTTTGTAATGGGTATTTAAACTTGCTTAGAAGAAAGCATATGACATTCAGAAGAAGTATAGTAAATAGTCATTGGGTGCTTGCTAATATGTATGTTTCCTCCACTTTAAAAAAAAACCACCTTCATGTACCCAAATAAATTATTCTAATGTTATGTGAATATTTGTTTCTGTGATTTTACATAACTTAGTGTATGATCATAGAATATGGTCAAATTGCATCTGATGTTATGAATGCAACTGGATTTGCTCGACAAGTTTTGGAAGTACATTGTAGTTGTTGTGGAGGAGCAGAAGATTAAGTTTAGCACAGTAGAGAGATTTAACTCTTTGCTCCTACCACAATCCCACTGTTGATGCTATACATCTCCATCGCTTACTGAGGAAAAGCAATGGGAGCAATGGGAATGTCAGTTGAAATCCAAAATAATGTTATAACTCTGGGCTTACAACAGCACTGTAAGTCTTCATATTTGACTAAAACCTTGTGTCTGATTAATCTTTTGCCAGTTGTAGCTGATACCTACCCAGAAAATACCTCCCAACAAAATAACAGCAATTTGTTTTGTGTGCTGTTGTAGGTGGAGAACTAAACAGAATTTAGATTACTGCTTTTTAATGATGTATGCACAATCCAAAGGCATATATTATGTTCAGGTAAGTTTTATGATGCTCATAGTTTATGTTTCATATTCGTATCTGTTTTTTTTCCCAAGTAAGAAATATTGTGCCTCAAACCCAGAATAGGCAACCTAGATTCTGCCATATTTTTTTAAAAAAAACTATAGTTCCCCTCATTCCAATTTCAAAACAAATGGCAAGGGTTTGTAGGAAATGAATTCAAAAACTCTGGAAGGCCTTGATAGTACAGTGGTTACGCACCCTGTTATTAACACAGCTGCCTGCAATTTACTGCTGGTTCGAATCTCTCCAAGGCTCAAGGTTGACTCAGCCTTCCATCCTTTCTAAGGTAGGTGAAATGAGGACCCAGTTTGTGGGGGCAATAAGCTGACTTTGTATAAATATACAAAAGTATGAAGGCTAACGCATTGTAAGCCGCCCTGAGTCTCCGGAGAAGGGCGGCATATAAATCAAATTAAAAAAAAAAAAAGGCAATATTTGCTCAAAATCTTGGATAAAAGTACATTCATTGGAGTAAGGGTTATTGTATCTTGTGGTCTAAAGAGGAGAAAACAGCTATAAAGAACTAATGAGCAACACTTTGGAAGATTTACTCTCTCCAAACTCTTCAACAGCTATGTGAATAAGCTATGTGAGCAGGGCCAGAATTATTGGAGGCCCACATAGAATCAGGAGCACTGGAAAAAGGTCACTCTTGCACTGCTGCTAATAGCAGCAGAAAAACTGATTTTGGCAGGGATCTTTTTGTGGAGGAAATGCAAGTCTTTTCTGATAATCCTTCTCAGAGTAATTATGGAGTGGAAAGACTTCAACTTTAGCTCCTTGATTGTACCTCTGATCAATACTGCTGCTTTCCTGCTGCTAATAGTGGGAAGTTTCATTTTTTAGTTTCTGCCTCTTAGCTAGAGCATGGGGAACCAATGAGATAATGGACCCACACTGTGTCTCTAAGAATACTTTCAGCTTGCAGATCAGTTATATGGTTTAAATAGTGTTATTAGTTCTTTTATTTTATTTATCCCTAGTAGATATTACTATAGGCCTCAAATACTATGTTTAGAAACCAAGCATATCAGCACTGATACTATGGGAATTAATTTAAGAAGTTTTTAGATACAATCAAGAAGTTTTAGGTATGTTGGTAGCAGGGGTGGGTTCTACTTACCTTTACTATTGGTTCACAATGGGACCGCACGCGCACGCTGTTCTGCGCATGCGCAGAAGCGTTTTGATGACATCAGGGTCAGTGGGCAGAACCTCCCACCGGTTTTACTACGGTTCTATAGGGGCAATCCACCACTGGTTGGTAGGTACTGGCATGTGTACAATATGTATCCGACATTACATATACCAATCCAAAGGAACAATTCTGATCACTTTTTAAAAAGCTAGAGTCTTGACTGTCTAGTACATTGACTGAGTTTCAGAAAAATGCTATATTTTCCACATTAGCATATCCAAAATACTTATCTCCAATAGCACACATCCATAGAGAATATACTGATAAGGGTATGAAGTATAGCCTTCCCCATTCTGTCACATACAGTCATGCTGTGGCAAGGTTTTCATTCAGTTTTAAAATAATGTTGACTATTATTATCATTGATCCTACACAGGGCAAAAATATTCCTCTTTCTGATGGACAGAACTTGTTGACTAAAGAGAAGCCTAAATGGATGTGCTTTTCCACCCAAGTGGTTTCTAGCATGTTATCAGAAATAGGAAATATAGAAACATACTGTAGTTATATTTTGAAAAGGCAAGTTATAAGAAAGTATGAATAAATAATGTTAAAATAGTGAATGTAAAATGTTTAGGAATTATTTTTGTTGGATGCTATATTGCTTACTTTTCATATTTTTACTTTTATAAGATCTGTATAAAATCAAAATCTAAGCTTAGCAGAAGAAATGAAACTTACACTTAAAAAAGTGACATATGAAAGGAATGACATATCAAAGGAGTTGTCATATCTATTACAACTAGGATATGCTCAAGATATCAGTCTTACCCACAAAGGCAAATAGGCATTAATCATGACATCTGTAAACATAAAGCCAGCATAAATAAACATAAAGAACAAAAAGGCTCAACCATTAGGAAGACAGCCAAAAACTGAGAACAGGTACCTGGTAACCGCAGAAGCGAGGAGGCACTCAACCAAAATAGCAAGGTATTAAATGGTATTAATACAATACAAAGCAGGATCATAAAGCTGTGGTAATTTGATGCATAACAGTATCATTGATAAAGAGAGATCAAAGGCAAGGCAAGCAAATAATCAGTCTTGCTCAACAGAAAATGAGTCTTGAATCAAGGCTAGGGCTCCCTCCCAATAAAACCTGCTGATTGTGAAGTCAGTGTGCTACTATTGATGCCAAAATACATTTTCAGATAATAAAAAAAAAACTTTTCAGTTTAAAAAAAAACTAATTTAATGGCTACAAAGTAAGTTTCCTATTTGATCAAATCATATTGGGATTTTTCAACACTGAGCTATTTTCCTTTATTCCTTGAAAATAAAAACATAGGTTTAATTCAGGGTCTTTTTATCCTTAATAAGAGCCCATCTTTAGCCAGAGATATCTTTCCTGTCTCCACTTTTTAGAGAGCTTTTCTTTAGTGGCACACAAGTTCTCGTTCAAGATCTGTCTCTTATGCAGTTATACATTTCCCTCTCTTATGCAGCTAGAAGATGATATTGTAGCCAAGCCAAACTATCTCAGCACAATGAAGAATTTTGCTTTGCAGCAACCTTCTGAAGAATGGATGATCTTGGAGTTTTCCCAGCTTGGTTTTATTGGTAAACTCATTTCCCATGTCTCGCTGAAGCTTTGGGTGTTGTTTTGGGTTAATGCAAGGCACTGTATTGCTCCTGTAATACTGGGAAGAATATTTCTCTAGCCCACCTTGCTAAGGCGAGAAAAGACCACGAATGCTTTCAATTGTGTGACTTTGGCATAAAAATGAAATACAGAGTAGCATTTACTACACTGGTCCTTTCTCAGAACATACAGGAATACAGTAAGACTAACCCTCTCTAGTTTATCTTTGCTTTTTATGTGTGACAAATCTTTTATTGCTGGATTTATTAAATACTATAGAAAAGGTTCCTAGGAGGGTTTAGTTAAAAACAGGAATGAACAAGAATTTCTTATAAATACTTATTAGTGGAAATATGAAGAAAGAGATTTTAACTTACTCTGAATCTTCAGCTTTTATGGATGAATCAAACTGGTAGTCCCTGTTCCCACTCTTTGTAAGTTATGGCATTGGGACTGTTGTGCAACTGAACAAGGAAATAATTTTGATCCTTATGAAACAATTTATAAGCAGAATTGCCTCCTTGTGAAAAGAAGCATTACTACAGATATAGCTCAAAGGTCAATTATTTGGATTGATTTGGCCACCAATGTCTTGCCTAATCTTGATCAAAATTGAATTACATCTCATACAAAAATGCCTATATTTTTGGGAAAATTGCATGCAAAATTGTAAATTCAAAAATATGCAAAAATAACTTCTGGGAAGATAGCATCATCACATATAGAGTTGTTTAGAACATAAATGACTCCATTTTATATAGAAAAACATTTCTACTTCTGTAAAATCCTTATTGCCAGGAATTGCAGAATTCCTGTGAGGCAGGAAAAGACATGTGTAATAAAACATAGAACTGTTCCCCCCACCATTTCCTGACCTGAAAACCACTATGCATGAGAATACTGTTGCAAGTCTTTTCTGGTTAGAGCATTTTAGAAAGGTTTCAATGCTGAATCCTAATTCCCTTGACATAGTCACATTAGATGCAGTATACTTGTCTTTCAAGAATTCCTAGAGTAAGGAGGATGTTATTTATCTTTTGTTGTTCTAGACTATAGTTTTATTAAATCTTAAATTATGCTAGTTTTAAGATTATATTTCTCTTTATTTATCCAAAATGTTTTCAGGAAAGATGTTCAAGTCCTTGGATCTCAGTCTGATTGTGGAATTCATACTTATGTTCTACAAGGATAAACCCATCGATTGGCTTCTTGATCATATCCTCTGGGTAAAAGTTTGTAACCCAGAGAAAGATGCAGTAAGTTAGTCCTCTATTAAAAGGAATGGTTTCTTCTTTTTTATGCAGAAATGTTTGTTCATAAATGTTAAATTCTGCATGGTGTTATGCAGTAAATATTTTTAAAATGTGCATTGAATTTTTCCTTATTCCATATTTTTATCTTTGTTATTTTACAGAAATAAAAACGATTGTCTCCATCCTTTGTTTTAGTTGAAGGGAGAATAATTCCAAAAGTGATGGGCCATTAATCCAGTCCTAAAGATGTTGTCTTCTTGTGGGAAACTGCTCAGAGTATTAAAAAAATAGTTTTTTCTGTTGGTATAAAGCAGTGGTGGGTTGCTGCCGGTTCGCACCAGTTCGCAAGATTTGTAGTAGTTTGGAGAACCGGTAATAACATTGGCCACATCCCTGAACCAGTCCCCAGCCTGGTCGCCACTCACTTACCTGGCCCACCTCATCAGAGGCTTTTTTTAAAAAACTTTTAAAAGCATTTTTTCTACAACCTCTTCAGCCGAAAAAATGCTTTTAAAAGTAAAAAAAAGCCTCTGTGATCACAGGTCAGCTGACAATGCTAAATTTAAGCTCTTCTTACGACTACAACTTTGTTGCTTGTATCTTTACGATTTGTATTGTTTTATTTAGTTTCCTACTATGATTTATGTTGATTCCTTGTGTGTCCAATCACGCTTGGCCAGTAAAGAATTCTATTCTATTCTATTCCAAATATATTTTAGGATTGAATCCAAAGGGCTGTATAGCCCAAAAAGTTACTAAGTTGAAAATCATTTTCTGTCTACTTGCCTTTTTATTTATTTAAAAGATGTGTTTTCCATTTTCTATGAAAAAGATTGCAAAATGGCTTATAATAATATTCAAGCAACTGAAACAGATTCAGAAACAAAATAAGTAACAAAATAAACCATAAAACAATAATAGAAAAAAAGCACAAATAAAAACTTTAACATATCAATTATTAAAAGTCCTGGGAAAATAAATATGGCTGAGACAATAAAGACAGCGACTTGGGCTTTGCTTTGTAAGTGAAACAACCAACTCCTAGGACCTCAGCACATTTATCTTATACCATTTATCCTATTACAATAGCAAATATATCTTTTTCTTGGGAAAAATGATATATTTGCTCTCCCCTGGATAATTATGTTCCATTTATGTTACCATTTATGGTAAAGTTATCTTTACCATAACTAGTTTTTTTCTTTGCCTGAATTGTCCATAAACTAGCTACTATTTTGTCGGGTGGACGTCAGATTGAAAGAATATCGAATAGGATGAAGGGAGATGAGTACTGGAAGTGATCAAAAATTATATTGACTATTACAGATTTTAAAAGGATGTTGCTAATTCTAGAGGCTAACATACAGATGTTGGATAATACATGTACAGTATAGTTTGGGAAACAAGATTTGAATTAATCCTCATTCAGCATAGTCTATCTTGGTGACCCTGCAGGCAAATGCAAAATCTTGAGGGGGCTGGCATGGACCAATCATTAATATATGTGTATTATATCTTTGAATGTTGTCTTTCAATTCTTCAAGAGTTACAGATCACTTGTGCCCAGCTATAGAACCTGGCATTTCCTATAGAACAAAATGCATACAGTCTTTTAATGTAGTCACGCTTGGAATTTAATACAAGAATTGGATTAATTTTAAGATAAGATCCAAATTTGTTAGATCAGCCCAAAGGTCTAGAAGGTTCAGCATTCTGGATTACATAATAGGTTATTGCATCTGGGAGGCTCATAAACCTGAACTGGAGGGCAATAATCTCTTTCCACTGTAGTTTCCTACCCCAATTATGCAAAGCATACTGCCTATGATTCAAGAGTTAGCAGGCAGCTATCAATATTCAATATTCCTTCTTATAAACTTGCCCAGCCTCTTTCTAAAATGAACCAGATTGTCCAATGTTACAAAGCTTCTGGTAGTAAATGCCATGATTTATATATGTGCTGTGTGGAAGAAGTATCTGTTTCTTTTGATCCTGAATTTAATTTCAGTTATGGCTGTTCATAGGATAGCAGCAGATGTCATTATGTAATTGCATCATTTGCACAACAACATAATGACACATGCAACAGCATTTTGAAGTCTTTGTGGCCTGTTACGGATGGTTCCAAGGGATGATTTTGAGTATAATACTGGAAAGAGGGAGAAAATTCTGTTTGTATTATCTGTGTCACTTACAATTTTATACCTTGGATGTCTCTTCCATTATCTGCCTTTGTTTCAGGCTGAAGAACTCAGTTACTGTAATATTTCCTTGTGGAGGGTGTATTATTCAACCCAATAATCATTTTGGTTGCCCATTTTGTCCTTTTTTCTCCCTTTCCTATAATAATTTTCATACTTTTAATCTTTTTCTTCTACAACATATTTTTTCACTAAGAGGTGTAATGAGTAGAATAATAAACATGTATGATCTTGCTATCAATTTGTATAAAGACATTATATTGGCAGTTCTATTTTCAATTCTCTCCCTAGTGACTAAAAGCCTTGTGTTTTGCTAAGTGCCAGAAATGAGATGTTGCTACATGCTTTTTCTCAGTTACAAAGCCTTGAATATAGATAGTATTTCAGTGTCATGATGTATCCAAGCTCACATATTTTTTCCTACCCAGTTATTTTCCTTTATGACACTTTCCAAGGGCTTCCAAGAATTTATAAATCATTTGTCTATTTAAATATATAATCTAGTTCCAATATGGATTTCTGTTTCTTCTTATGTTTATATGAATAAGTTCTCACACTAGCCTTCTTTATTCAGATTTTTCTCTTGTAAATCCTGCTGTTATCATCAAATCAGTAATTTGTAGGATTTATTTCCCTAATGGAAAATATGCCTGACCTGAAGCTTTGCGATAAGTGCTTTGTCTTCTGTGGATCTCTGTGGTTCCTTTTGTATGAAAAATAACATTAGAATTTACCAACCCTTGCTTGCTGTCATTACTCCTTTCATTACTGCACAAGTAACAAGGATAATGACAAAACACTAGGAGGAAAATGGATCTGTTGTTTAAACCTGACTGGTGTAGGAGGCTAATGCCTCCTACTAAGGCAGCATTTAACATCCAGCTGCCTGCAATTACTGCGAGTTCAATTCTCACCAGGCTCAAAGTCGACTCAGCCTTCCATCCTTTCTAAGGTTGGTAAATTGAGGACCCAGTTTGTGGGGGCAATAAGCTGACTTTATATAAATATACAAAAGTATGAAGGCTATTGCTTAACGCATTGTAAGCCGCCCTGAGTCTCCGGAGAAGGGTGGCATATAAATCATTTTTTTTTAAAAAAATGCAGTGTCCCACTTATCCCAGAGTAAGCAAAAGCTATTTGCTTGCAATAGTCACAAATGTTCTTATGAACAAAGTCTGATTTTTAATTTTCTAAAATAATGAGAGTTAGATTAGGGAATTTATATGGAACAGGCCTGCAAGGAATGATTTTGCAATCCCAAGTATTGCAGGTTGTACAGGCATGGGAGGACTGCATGTTTTAATCTTGTTCTTTTGAACCAAGGTACGGTTAATACCGGATGCCCTCAGAACCCTAGAATGATAGATTTTAGTGGGTTAACAAGCTTATTCAAGAGGTAAATTCTGTCCAGGACAGAATAGTCTAGTTTCCATTTATATTGAATAGTTCCCTGTCTCCAAGCCTGAAAGGTTCACTTCTGGCTACTAAAAAAGTATATTACTCTTTCTTGCAGCCAGCCATAAAGAAGATTTCATGTCATGGAATTACAAAAAAAACATGAACACCCTTTATGGATTCCATAATCCAACCCCAGGCAATATCTTTAGTAGGCCAGTTTAGACTTTTAAAAAAAATAGTGTATACACGTTTTGTTCTCAAGTGTTATTTATTAGGTCAGATAGGAAATGAAGGAAAGCAAAGAGTGAAAATGGTTGGTCAAGACTACATTTTCATGTAGTTGCAGTGAGACTGAACACAGAAATAGCCAGCAGTAATGTACATTGATTTATGATTTGATCATTTCAGATTGTATCAATGTTGCTGGATGAAGAAGCAACATTCTTCCCTTCCACCTCAAATATAAGAGCTGGTCTTCCATTTTTGAAAATAATTCAAGTCTTGGCTTATTTTAATGAAACCCTTGGTAGGTGAGGTAAAATTCAAAAACAACAAGAATCTAATTTTACTTGAAACTAAATAGTTCCAGCACCACTCACCTATAAACCAGCCCTAGACAGTTCACAATAAAACCAATTGAATAAAAATATAATGAATAATTATAAAAAAATAAAACAAACAAACAACAATGACCAATGTTAGATCTGGCTAACCCAGCCAGCCACAATTTAGCAAGGGCCACAGGCATCCTAACCCAAGGCATGGAAGAACATCAAGGTCTTTAAGGCTTTTCAGAATGTCACCCAAATAACTGAAGGAATGTCACTAAACAGGACAGGCACTGAGACAGAGAAGGCACACTTTCAAGGCTCTAATTGATTATATTGTTTATGTGAAAGGATCCAGAGCACTACAACTGTATTGGATTGAATTAGTCCTGTGACACCACAGGAGTTAAGCTATCCACCAAACAACCAGGCCATGTGCCATGAAGTTCTTTATAAGTCACAATCAGCATACCTGGAAGCAGACTGACAAGCAATGCAGTTTGCAACAGAGGTGTCACATGGGTATACCAAGTCATGCCCATCACTACCCATGCCACTGCATTCTGGACCATTTGTGGCTTCCCAGTAGTCTTCAAGGGCAGCCCTGTGTAGAGCACATTGTAATAGTTATGAAGTGACCAGGATTGAATGAAGGGCCTCCCAATCTAGAGAAGAGCACAACTGGTGCACCAGATGCAGCTGTGCAAAGGGTCACAGCTTCATGGGCACAGCTTCTACTTGCTCTTGAGAAGGAACTGTGAATCCAGAAATAATCCCAGATTGAATGTGACCCCATCTAAGGTTAAAGATGGAATATCCCTTGGATTTTTTCCTAACAGGTTTCAATAGTCATTCAGGTTGAAAAATTTATACAACTTTATGCTAGGAATTTCAGTTGGGAAAGTATATCCTAATATATTCTCAATTTGTGTGTGTGCGTCTCTCTCTCTCTCTCTCTCTCTCTCTCTCTCTCTCTCTGTGTGTGTGTGTGTGTGTGTGTGTGTGTGTGTGTGTGTGTAAATTAGGTAACTAAAAAGGAAACGGTGTAGAAAAGTTTATATCTAATCAGTTATAAGAAAGTTTGGATCTCTTGAATGGGGCAAATGGAAAATATGTCAAAGGGTTGTTTTCAAAATATGCAAGAAAACAGGGAGGAAATATAGTAGTTAATCTTTTTAAACTGCTACTTAATAATCCCAAAAATTAATAACAGATTTTTGAGACTGTCTATACCAGCTAAATGGTTACAGATGTCAAAGATTTTTCTGTTTCCACTATCCATCTTCTGACAACCCTGACAATTTTTTCCTTGAAAATTAACAATAAATTCTTTTTTAATATCCACGTAAGAAATCAAAAGTGAATCAACAACTTAAGAGCTTTATACCGTGTTTCCCTGAAAATAAGACCGGGTCTTATATTAATTTTTGTTCCAAAAGACGCCTTAGGGCTTATTTTCTGGTTAGGTCTTATTTTGGGGAAAATATGGTATTAAATGCATCTATCTGGCTGACAATCTTAACTGAGGCTTATTTTGGGGGTAGGGCTTATATTACGAGCATCCTGAAAAGTCATGCTAGGATTTTCCAGTTGGGTCTTATTTTCGGGGTAACAGGGTTGAAATCTTATCTGAACTGAAAAACTGTGTATGTATTTAGGTGCATTTTAACACTAAAATAATATTCTAGTATTAAAATATCCCTAAAGGGATTTCTATGGAATTTTCATTTTAACTGCAATTCAAGTTGGTCAGTTGACCTCAGTACATACAGCTGTTAAAAATAGCTATTAATTGAGATGGCAAGTGAAAGGAAGAGTTAAGGTTTGTTTGGAACAACCACACCATCTGGGTCCCAATGAAGATAGACCTAACCATTTTCTAAGATACTCATTTCTTTTGCAATATATTTGTGTTCATAACATTTCACCACACTTGGAGTGGAGGAGGATAAACCGGTTTAGTACTGTCATGAATCTGTGGGGTCGGATTGCAAGATGGGGAAAGGAAAGACGAACCTAAGTGAAAGTAATAAACTATTTTCCATTCTGTGCTTTGTTCTTCAAAACGGAAAGATTAAAAGTTTAGTTCCTGCTGTGTTTTTTTTCCTCCCCCAGAAACATTGTGATAGACAGAAGGCAAACCTAAGAATCCGCTTCAAGCCTTCGCTCTTCCAACATGTAGGAACCCATTCCTCTCTGGCTGGTAAAATACAAAAGTTGAAAGTGAGTAGAGAACATCACGGTTATAGAAATGAGAGAGGGGAGAAGGGGAGCTAGAAAAGAGCAAGTGGCAGAAAAAATGTTTGTTGCTTTATGTTAGCTATTGAATTATACAAGCAGTATACGTAATCTTCATTAAATGATTGCCTCATGTAGCAACCATTTTGAAATGACAGTAAATGAAAAAGCAACTTTACAATCAATCCTCCCACTTATGACCTTTGCAGGTCTGTAAAGCAAAGGAAAGTTGAAGTACAATTAGTTTCATTTAGCAGCCACCTTGCCTAACAATCAAGTTGCCAATCCCAATTCCAACTAAATGAGATTGTTAAGTGAGAACTACCTTAAAAGTTCTTGCTTTTATTCCCTGCATTGCTGAAAGTGGCTCAGGTGGAGTAAAAGAATGTAGATTGCATGAAGACAACCAAAATCTGGCTGAACTAGTTGTGCTTCACACTGGCAGACTTGCAGTATTTTTTTCCCCTCTGAGCTTAAATTTTTACCAAAACTGATTCCAGCGAGGAATCTTGTAATGCTAAACATCTTAGATGTCGAGGAATGGAGCCAATTTCAAGATGGATGGGGGGAGAAAAATGTTTTGAAAGTAAAAATAACTTCCGGGAGGGCAGGAAAGCCCTGATGTAATTCAGTTCCCCTGCAGTCACCTATGTGTGAGGTTGGGTGGCCATATAAATGTGTTTAATAATAAATAAAATTTACTTGTAAATCTGTATTAGCAGGTATGTATATCCATGTGCATACATAGTTTAGATGTACCTTAATAGGTTTGTGTATAAAATGCAATGGGTTTTGAATATGTGAAGCAGTTTTGGAAAAACAGGTGCTGCCTGATACAGATCTATTCCCTGGGGAGTAAAGGCCACCTGTGCTATTCTGTAAAGAGAAAGTAGAATATGGAGCAAATTGTAAATGGTTCAGAAAGTAAAAAGAGGCATCGGGTCAAGAGTCAAAGGAATAGGAGCTTATCCACTTTGATAAAAAGAGAGAGAGGCTAGGATAAATTAATTAGCTATGTATTTTGCCATTTGTCAAAGCCTTAACACCACAGTATAAAGTCTGAGAGTAAAGCTGGAGAGAGGATGAAGGGTTCTAATATACAAATAGTCCTCAACTTACAACTGGTTATTTAATGACTATTTGAAGTTACAACAGACTTCAAAAAAGCTACTTAAGACCTATCCTTCAAGTTAGAGTTGCTGTCTCTGCCATACCCCACCCACCCCCACTTACATGATGGTGTTTGTGGTGCTTGGAAACCAGCTCACCTTTATGACCACTTGCAATGATCTATGGTCATGTGACTGTGATTTGTTAAGGTTTTTTTGCTGGTTTCTGGCAAAAAAAACCCCACACCATTTGGGAGATTGGATTTGCTTAAAGGCCACAATGACTTGCTTCATGACCATCATAAAAACAGATGTAAAATTGATCACATAGTCCCTCAACTTACAACTGCAGTGACTGACGACTGACATTCTAGACTCCATTGTGATCATAAGTTGAGAACTCCCTGATTTGGGCTTATACATCTTATCCATACCTGAACTTTGGAAGTTCTGTGAGTGCTGCTTCTTTCTTTTATGTTGTATAATGATTTAATTAATGAAGGAATAGTTATTTTAGTTCAATTTATATATTTTTTCCTAAAAATGTAGTTCACATAAGAATTAAAAGAAAATATAACAGTAAATATACACTGAAATTTCCCCCTTTACTTTCTCCTTTACTAGTAGTAGATCAGTGCCTGTGAGAAAAGGAACACTTCAACATTCTTTCATTTGTTAATGTTGAGGATTTCTACAGACCCAATTCCATGTTATATCAAAAGCATTTTTAAGCTGCCTTGTTGGTGCCTTTTTTCAAGATTATGACTATGATAGCTCAAAAGGAAAAAAAGGAACAGCCCTCATGAGACCGAAGATGGCAGAAATTCACCCTTTGTGCAGGGATATGTGTCAGTGGTGATATGCAGAGAGAAAGACATAAGTTGGTGATAGATTGGCCATGCAGAGCAAAGGAGGAGGAAAACTAAAAGACGAAGTAAAGGCTTTGTATCTTACCAACAGGCTGGATAATGCTTTTGTCAAAAGAAATAATGAATATACAGTATAAAGTCATAAAGATTTGGGAGGGGAAAAATGTTAAATCTGTCCCTTAAAATCCTTTCAGAGCATCAGGTAGGAGATAGTTTCCACAGATGTGTAATATAAAAAGGGTATGTTCCTCAAGGAAATCATCTCAGTTTTCCTTTTATCTTGTATATTGAGGACAAAGATTTTGGAAAGCAGTCTCTTCGGAAAGAGCACGTGAACCCTCCTGCAGAAGTGAGCACAAGCCTGAAAACCTACCAGCACTTCTCCTTGGAGAAAGCCTACCTGAGAGAAGACTTTTTCTGGGCATTTACTCCCACAGCGGGCGACTTTATACGCTTTCGCTTCTTTAAGCCTCTCCGTGTTGAACGGTAAGCTTCGACAGCTTTGGGAAGCAAGGAATGGGAAAGTTTAGCTTATGGTTGAAAGTCCCTTGTTCTGGTGAAAGACAATTCAACTGTATAGCAGATTGCATGTCATTCACTAATTTTGCCATTTTAGCGAACTCCATCAACTTCTACAACCATTCGTCCATAGCAGTGTCCTTCCATTTTTGTGCATACATTAGTGTTGCTGAGGTCAACATATATAATAACAGCTCTACATCTGGCTTGTTGGTGGTGCTCATATCACTTTGGCTTTCCATCCTCCAAGCTTGCTGCTTGGTGTATTTTTTCTTTTATATGAAAGCAGTAATTGCTACTTGAAACTAAGGAGCCTTGATTAGGGTCTTTTTATCTTGCATATATTTTCTCATAATTTGAGTTATTTTTCACATACTGAAACTGCTAAAAATATATAGTGAAGCAACTAGTATACTCTTAGACTCCCAAGTCATGGTGGAATGCTGTTCCTACAGTCTCTAACACAACCTTTGGAGTTAGTGAAGGTTGCAGTCCAACATATCTGGAGATTCCCCAGATGATAAAACTGCCCTAGTGCTTCTGGAAAATATAACAATGAGATATAGTGAGAGAGACTAGCTTAGCATTAGATGAGTCTGGCTCTTGAAATCCAAAAATAACTGTGTGTGAAGTTCTACAATCTTAACTCAACATGATCAGAAGCTGCTGGGCAGACACAGACCTGCAGTAGGGGGAAGGATTCAAGATATTGCAAGAAATGTTTTTATTCTATTCTTCTGCCCAAAATGCATACAAAATGCAAAAATGTACTATTTTCAAAGAAGGTATAATTGTTTTCGGTACAGCCATAACACAATGAAGCCTTTCTTGTCCTTCACCTTGTTGAAGGACTTCATGAATGGTTTTTCCTTTCCTGTGTGCCTAATTCAACATTAAATTTATTTTCAATTCTTCAGTCTGAATTTTGGCAAGTAGTCATAACAGATGGGGCCTTAGTGGCATCTATGCTGAGCTGTACCATCCCTAGGGAAATTTGTCTAAACTATAGATTACAATTGTGGCTTCAGAAAGCAAATAATGTTTATTTATTTATCATATTTCCCAAAGACTCGTAGCATTGCACAATTAAAATCAGGACACATAACAATACCTCAAAAATGAACATAGTAAATCAACCAATAACATTAAATATTAATAATAACATTACAGCAAATATGAATAGTATCCAAAGACTCAATGCCAACCCTCATGTTCTTCTAAATAGTTCTGCTTTCAAAGCCTGCTGTAGCCTAGAAGCAAAGGGACTATCCAAATCTCTGGGGAAAATCTCTGTTTTGAAGGGTGATGTTGTCACAGAAAAGCACAAATTTCCCACTGAATCTCCCATGAGCAAGAACTTACAGTCAGGTCCCCTAGGACAAGCACACTGGATGATTAGGAGCTTTTTGAGACAGATGGTCAAGCAGGTACTTGAATACCAAGCAATGTAGACTTTGTAGATCAACGCCAGCAGTTTGAATGGTATCCAGAAGGCTATTCACAAGGAATGCATTGCCTGCAACACAGATGTTATGAGTAACACATGGGCTGGTATTTTGTACCAATGGTGATTATTAAGTAATCTTTAGAGACTTCCCCATGTAGTGTGCACTGCACTAATCTCTCCAGGAGAGGGCAAAGGCCTGAGTCACCTTCTCCAGGAAGGGTACATCAGCTAAAGCTGGGCAAAGATTCCATCAGCCTATCCAACAGCAGCTGTGATTCTAAGGGAACCCCCAAATCATGTACCTGCTCCCTTAAGGATGAATGCTACCTGAACCAGAGTTATCACTGGAGTAAAACACAGATGATATCTGGCAAAACTCAGTCTTGCTGGGATTCAGCTTCAACTTATTTCTCCCCATCCAAAGAAAGAGAGAAAGATGAGTTGTGCAACACACTCTTATTGAAGTAATTAACGGAAAGTTTGGAAACTGTATGGTGGTTGTATTACACAGCCAGTTGAAGGAAGTGTTTCTGTATGATGGGATGCATTAGTTCCTCCTTCAAGGAAGATGGTATCATCGCCTCTCAGGCCATGCCGCAAGACTTTACTTCTATAATCACCATAGATCCTGCAGAATAAAGGCCTTAGATGAATTTGAGCAACCTTACTGCCAAAATGTTGCCCAAAATTCTCACTGAGGTGTATGCACAAATATTGTTTTATTGTGGGGGGGAGGGAAGGGGGGAACACAAAGGAATGAATCATTCTAAACAAGGCTTCTAGGCCATAGACAACCAACTCAATAAAGGTGGAGAATTAGAAATATCCACCACTCTTATCACTAGAATCCATTCCTATGATCTATGCAGGATTCAGGGAAGCAAGAATCTTTCAGGAAACCAGGAAGTAAAGTAGAAGAATTACTATTAAGTCCTCCACTTGTGTAGTGGCATTCCTTTGTTCTACCCTTTTGGGCTTCTTAGATTATAAAATTATTGCCTTTATTAAAGTTTTCTTGTATTACCGTAGGATTTTCTTTAATTTTGTTATACAAACTGGCTTTGTCTGAAAGAATAGTGGGATAACAGTTACTGTTGGTTCATTCCATACAGACATAATTTCTCGGGGGGGGGGGTTTCTGCAAATATCTTAAAAGTGTTGTCCTCCTGAAAATGTTAGCATAGTTGAGGCTGGTAGGGTCCAGATTCAAGCATTATCTGCAGATAAAAATATTACTGAGGGCACAGTTTTAAAAGGACAAATATCCCTTGAAAAATATATTTTGTCAGACAATAAATGATTGAGATTTTCCTTTTGCTTAAGTTCAATCTTAGCATCTCGTATTTTTTGTATATTTTAGGACTGAGAGCCTGTCTGGTGATTTGATTAAGGTGGTAGAGGAGTAGCAGGTAGACACTCTGTTCTTATCCTCTCATAGGCACAGAATTTGGCTGGGAGATTTTGGGCAAATTGCTCTCTTTCAGCCCTAGACTGGGAAATCATAAAACATCTCTCTACCAAACAATATTGGCCCATTGAAGCATGGTCCATAACCTTCAATGAAAAGGCATGGAACCTTCAGTGGATTGGATGATGATGATGTTGATCCTGATGATGATGATGATGATGTTGATCATAATAACAATAGCAATATCACTTAGACATATATACCACTCCACAGTGCTTTACAGCCCTCTCTAAGCAGTTTACAGAGTCAGCATCTTGCCCACAACAATCTGGGGCCTCATTTTACTGACTTGGAAGGATGCAAGGCTGAGTCAACATTGACCAGGTCAGGATCAAACTTGGCTGTGGGCAAAGTTAGCCTGCAATGCTATATTCATATGCAAATTCTTCAAAAGAATTGTGCACTTATAGAGACAGCTGCAAGCAGATGGAAGGCAGCCCTGTGAGCCTGGAGTAAATTGCAGCTTCTTTATTGATTCAAAGAGAAGAGCTTTGTGCATGTTCCTGCATTTGCAAAAGCATTTCTTTCAAAGAATTTGCACTACAGTGGTATTGACTATCATTTGCAGAAATATGTATCTTTTCTTCTTCTTTTCCCCTGCCTTGGCCTAATTCCATTATGTTTAGGGCATCCCTCCTCAGTTCTTTTGTCTGATGTGCATTGCTTTGCTAGCTTCTGCTATCTTTGCCTGCAGCTAAAAGTATATCTTCAGGAACCATAGGAATAATATTAATGTCATTTCTAGAAATCCATTTGTTTACATTTCTTTGAATTAAATTTCTCTCTATAAATAAAAAAGTGGGAACAATTTCCCTTTGTGACCCTTTTCTTCCCAATGTGTCCTGGATTCAGAATGTATTTCCAGTAATGTCTGTTTCTCCCGTTTCAGTTTAAGAGTGTAGTTGAAAAGGTCACTTTCATAATGATATTTGTGCTTCTTACTGCTAATAGATCCTTTCAAATGCAATAGAGTGCTTAATTTGTGAGAATGGACAAATAGTTCCTCTGTAACTGGTGGTATCGTGTTTGTTTATACAATATAGTATTTTTCTTTCTCAAAAATACTTTACAGAGATGGTTATTATCGAGTTCAGCCAAAGTCATTGCTGAGATGAATTTTATGTTTTACCACTGTGGGGGCTCTGCAATCATTATTGATTCCTGTTGCACAGGTTTTTCTTCCGTAGTGGCAACATTGAACACCCTGAAGACAAACTATTCAACACAACAGTGGAAGTTTTGCCCTTTGATGTAAGTTTGCTGAGTATATTTTTGTTAATTATTATTATTAGATTTTTATCTTGTCTTTTTATATATTTTGGTCAACACAACGCAGCAAACATTCCCAGTGCTCCTTTCTCCTCCTGTTTTTCCTCACAACAATGACAATCCTGCAACGTAGGTTGGCCTGAGAGAGTGATTTAGCCAACAATGGCTTTTAGTCCTAAGGGAGGCCTAGAATTCAGATGTTCTGGTTTCTAGGCTAGCACTTTCACCAAAATAGCTCCATGATGGAACTCAAACTACTCTCCTTCAAAAGTTTCTGAGTCTCAGTTGCTGGTTCTATTTTGGTTTACTCATTAGTCCTTTTAGGGTCTAAGAATAGTGTTTTTTTTTTAAATACAATATTGCAACATTTATGATTCCCTAAGATTAGGTAATGGCTTTGGAATCCATAGTTATTACAAGTAGCCCTGAACTTATGACTGTAATGGATCCTGCCATTATAAGATTGTAAGTCATAATGCTCGTAAAGTGGGCCATCACGTGACCAATTTGATCTGACAAAATTTTTTGCATCAGTCATTAAGCAAATCACCTTGGTCATTAAGCAGATCCATGATTGTTAAATGAACCTTTTGTTTACTATGAGGCATTTTTGCCAAAAACTGGAATTGTAAATTGTAGTTCATGTGGCTGCAGAATGCTGCAAAAGGACATAAATGCAGACTGGTTGTAGGTACCCAAAATTCAGTCACATGACGGTAGGGAGGGCCCAGCCCTTGGAACTTCAGAATTGGGTCGTAACCTTCGGGTTGGGGATGGGGTACTTCATGACTTCAAAAGGTCAATAAGCGACCAGTAAGTCAAAGACTACAGGTTACCTGTATTGGAATGTTGAAGGCATCATAGATTGTTAGGAGTATAAAGCAGATTATTATTTTGTAGCCAGTTATCAATCTTGGATCGCAAAGTATAATCAGAATCTAAATTCCAATGTTCCGAGACTACATTGCAAATCTCAAAGCAAGTCTGTTTCATTCTCAATGTTAAATGCATAGCCTATAGCAGAGAAAAAGGTTTTCAAGTCTGATCCTTATTCGGTATCCTTCAGTAGTCTTTTATGAGTCCTTGAAAGGCATAAAAAGTTCTTCTAGTGACACTGACTGTTAGAATAATGCTCTCTTTCTCTAAAGCCATAAGTATTGCCTGGTGATTTATTGTCATAGCATTTCACACTGTATACACAGCAGGCTGCCTAAATCCTTATAGCTGCCTTTTTGCAAAGATTGTCTGTTTCCCTGAACAGAGTCTCCAGTCAGATAAGGAAGCTCTGCAGGAGGGAAGAGCAACGGCATTCAAGTACCACAGGACGTCTGATGGCTACATACAGATAGGTAAATTGCTGGTTCAAGTCCAACAATACCCTGCCGATTGTAGATGGTTATGTTGCTCTTCATATAACGCAAATACAGATTGTGATGGCCAGGAAGAGGTAGGATAAGCTTTTTCTGAATTCATTAGCATTTGTCATTAATTGCCCTGGCATTTAGAGTGAGAAAAAATGAATTTATTATCAGTATTGAGTATATTGCCCCATCTAATGATTCCAAGCACCTCACAGTAAAACAAACAATAAAGCTGTGCGACACTCCTAAATATGTACTTAGTTATCCATCTAATAATAAGCTGCCTTGCTGCAGAGTTTCTAATAATCTAATATTTACAACAAGCTCAACAATTCATAGACATTAAGAAAAGAGTAAGTGTGCCACAATTGTTAAAAATGGACCCCAGAATTTTAGGAAAAGAGTTCAGTTTTTAACAGTCCTTCTAAAAATACAAAGTGTGGGGGCAGTGCAAACCCCCAAAATCTTAATCCTGAGATCCCACACCTGTCACTTCCTGGAGGGCAAATGAAAGTGGGCAGATTCAATTCAATTGAAATAATCTGTTAGGTATCTGGGAACATGCCACATGGAGCTTTTTAAGTAAAAGCCAGTGCTTTTTATTGTTCTTTGAAATCTTTTGGCAGCCAATGCAGCAAGTACAAAATCAATGGTATAATAGTAGAGCAACTCTCATGTCTTGAGCTGTAGTTTACAAGTAGTTTCAAAGAGACCCAAGTGAAGCATATTGCAGTAATTGTACATCGGATGATGAGCTTGTGAGTATCTTCACCGTCTCCTACTCCAGGAAAGATCACAACTGGAACACCAGCCAAATTCGGTTAAGTTTCTCCTGACCACCAGTCCACCTACTGATCAAGGAGAAATTGTGAGTCCAGAAGAACATCTAGGTTATGAATTTTAGGGGAAGCCACTAGCCATTAGGGGAAAAAAAGGAGATCAGTGTTTTTTCAAAACACCCATTTTGTAATATTTAAACTTGGTTCTTCCAGTCAAATCTTTTACAGTCTCTAAATCCCTGGTGAAGATTCATCAGCCCTTCTAATTCAGCCTGCGATGTAGATATAATCGGGTGTCATCAGCATGTTAATACTTCTTCACCTCAAACCAACATATGATCTGTCCCAGTGTTGTCATATATAAGTCATAAAGCACGCATGAGACAGCTGAACCTTGTGGCACTCCACAGAAGAGGAGTCAAGTGCTCAGCCACTCATTCCATCGTGACACCAATTGGAACTTCCCATGAGGAAGGAGCAGATCCACTGTAAAATAGTGCATCTCTTCCAGGTTGTCCAGAAATATACTATTAACATGACTGAGAGGATCAACAAGACCAAGAAGAATGTATTTGTCTCATTTAGATCCTGATAAATATCATGTATTAGAGTGATCGATGCAGTTTCCATCCAATACTCGTAGCTGAATCCTATTCAGAAGAGATCAGTTAATTGGCTTCATCTAGAAGCCTCTTTAACAGGCATCACACCAACATCTGCAAAACATTCCCTAAAAATGGAAGATTGCAGACAAGGCAGAGGAGGTCTGAGATACTTAGATTGAAAGATGGTTTCTCCAGGAGGGAATGCACCACTGCTTCTCTTAAAGTAGTCAATACTATCTCCACTCCCAAAAAACAATTCATCACTTCATGAATCTGTCTCTTACCCTGACTGCATAAAATGGGGCAAGAATCTAGTTCACAAGAAGCTGAGCTTATATTACAGCATGCCCTATCCTCCTTTTTGTCAAAATCCAGAAGCTCAAATGAATCCCAAATGACCTTTAATATGCTACCCTAGATACCTCATTGAACTCCAGACTTGGTAAATTAATCAGCAAAATGTTCTGCAGACATGTCTTATCCTTGTCTTTCCCTTAGAGGGAAAAGGACATCAACAGAGCTGTTGTACAACATTTTAACAGTGCAGTCAATGTAGGGAAAAATAATGACACTTCACTTTTATCAACACAGTATAGGTATAAACCTGGGGTTATATTCCTGCTCAGTTTTATTCACCTTTGGATTTATGCCAGGGCAATTAACTATCACTTCTGCCATATATCAGTGTGCTCCCTGCATTCAACAGACAGAGTCTGCTTAGATGTAGTCTCATCCAGCATCCTCAGAACTGTCATAATCTAGAAGTCAGCAAGCACCTGCTTAAAACCAATAAGATACATTAAACATTTGGGGTAGACTATCCTAATCAATCCCCTGTTCTTGTGGAGATTACAGGTAATACTAAGCGCTCGTTCGCATATGATAACGATAGACAGTATGATAACGATAGACAAGTAATCACAATATCCTTCATTTTGAGATCACATGCCAACTGCTCCAAAGTAAACCCTAGATCTAAATACGACCATTTTGTGTGCATTGCTTGAGATCACCTGAGACAAGCCTATGGTTACTATGGTGGCCATCAATACCTACATTCTCCTTAAACTACCTTCACTCCATTGCATGGCAATTGAAATTCCTCAGAGCCAATAGCTGTGATTCTCTACCACTATCCAAGTAATGTCTATGGAGAGTCTTAGTCATCCAGGGCATGGTTGTCCCAAATGTGCTTTTTCAAGAGGCAGCTGGACTTTCTGGCTTTTCTTCAGCTGAAGAAGCTTCTTGGATAGAAGCGAAACATCTTCAAAGAAAAACCAGAAAGCCCATTTGCCTCTTGAAAAAAGGACTTTCGAGATGCCCAAGTAATGAGATCTAGGAGTTCAGAAAGAGACACCAATGGGCAGGCGAACCGGTGGTGATAAAAGCTACCGGTTTGGGTGAACCAGTAGTAAAAAAAAGCTACTGGTTCATTTGAACCGGTATTTCCGACGACCAGCTGTGCCGCGCAATTTATATTTGCTAGAAAGCAGGAAATCCTGCTTTCTAGTGAATCTAAATCGCGCGGCACAGCTGTTTCCCCCCCTCGCTGTTCTACTTACCTTGTTAAGCCTCCTTTTTCCAGTGTGTTTGGTGTGCACTGCGCATGTGTGCATGCAAAGCATGCACTGCACATGTGCATGCAGTGTGCTCTTGGCACATACTGCATATGCACAGGCAGTGAACCGGTGGCAATCCGTGGAGGATTTCACCACTGATCAATACCCCTAATTGCTTCTACAGCCCAAGCTCACATAGAGGCCCTTGAATCCAGTGACCTGTAGAACATGACATTTGATCACCACTGGGGTGTCTTGTAAGATCAGATGCATCCTTATTCCCCAGCCTGAGGGATGTGGCTATTGTAGCAGCTGAAATTCAAGACATCAAAATGAGAGCAGTCCTTGCTGATAGAACACTGTAAGAGAAGAAACCCAGGGAGATCCGTCATTCCTGATTGTTGCAGAGACCCTTGTAGACAGAACTGGGGAGTCGACTTGTGAGTAACAGAAAGCAAACCTTGGACTCTCTAAAAATGTAGAAAACCTGCTATGCTCTTTTCTACCTAGACCCTTAAGCACTTAGATTGAGGGGTTGTAGCAGGAAAAAAAAAGACTCTTTGGAACATCAACAATCCAATCCAGGAACTCAGAATTAAATTCTCAAAATAAAATATCAAAGGGAAGTAAATAGGTATGTCAGCAGCATTTTGAGGCTTCTCCTCCTCTTGCAACTAACAGTATCAGTGTATATTCCAACCTCACCTATGCACATACTTTAGAATACTTTATTGGCCAAGTGTGATTAGACACACAAGGAATTTTTCTCCAGTGCAAAAGCTATCAGTGTACATGCAAAACAACAGAGTAATAATAACCATAATAATGATACCAATTATGGGGTGGTAAAGAAGATGGGAAAGGTAATAATATTACAGCTGTATGACATAGGTAAATAAGACTGTACTGTGAGAATTAGGTGTTCTGCGGAGTGATGGCACAAGGGAAAAAACTGTTCCTGTGTCATTTTGGCATACAGGCAATTCCTTACCTGGGAAGTCTCTTTCTTTTCCTCTAAGTAAGACTTTCCAATATGAGGAACAAGCTCTGTTCCGTGCCCAGACAGTGAGCCAAATCCTGACCAGGCAGCATAAAAGGTGGGAGTCTGTTTATACAGGCCTATTCAGAGTAATTCCAATAGGCACTTCCTCTGCAGACTTCTCTTTGCTGTTGTCCTGTATCTGTTGTCTCCCTCAACCTCCTTCTCCAACCCCCACACAGCCCTTTAGTTGGAACATCCTTTTTGCTTAGCAAGCACTGCAGGCACTTACAGCCAGGAGCTGTGGCTTACTCCTAAGGGGCAAGAAGCCTTTTCAACACACTGACCATCAGTCTGTTGCCAGTTTCAGTGCAATCCAAGAACTTCAGTGTGTTTGTACAGCCTCCCAATTTGGCCCAAGGCCAGGTCCAGTCCATTCCTTATCTCCTCTGTGTGTACCTGTAATTTCTTCACCATCCTCTATCCCATTTCTTCATTACCGCCAATCCATTTACATACAATCCTTCCATTTTTTAATAATCTTTACTCTCTTCACTTTTTGTTCTCTCTTTAATTGTGTAATGTTCCGCATCCTACCAAATAAAACTCTGCTCAAACATCACTCAACAACAACCCAAACTGATGCTGGTTAAAGTAGGTATCTAAAAGGATGCCATTTTAACACTCCTTTTTACCTCCCCCTTTCTCTCTCTCTCTCTCTCTCTCTCTCTCTCTCTCTCTCTCTCTCTCTCTCTGTGTGTGTGTGTCTGTGTGTACATGCGTGTGCGGGCATTGATACCTTTACAAAAGGGCCTTGAGAAACAAAAGAAAACATTGTGACAAGTGATTAAGCAGTGCCCTCTGCCGGGCAACTGGGAAGGCTTTGCAAACATAGTCACCCATCCCTTAGCACTCTTCTGATCAAAAATGTTGCAGTAGACAACATTTGCCTGTGTCTTTATTGCCTGCAGCCTTTTTTTTTTTTTTTTTTTTGCATTACAGTAGACAATGTTGTCAGACTAACTTTTTTTTTGTTTGTTTGCAGGTTCTTTTTACCTCTAGAAATCTGTCATTTGCAAAGGTTCTCTTGATACTGTATTAGAAACTGCAATCTTACTTAACATTTCCTCTTTTGGCATTCATAAAGGATACAGTCGTACAGCACATCTACAAATTTTCCTCCACTGCCAAATGTTTGGCAGTTGTTGGAAAGGAAGGGGTTAGAGGGAAAAAATGCTGGAATCCAGCCCAATAGGGAGCCTTTTGTATAGCTGGTAATGTTTGGGAATTGTGAGTCAGCATAACAACATGCAGTATCTATTGAGGAATGTCACAGAGTGCTGTGTGTTCTATTAACACCAACTCATGACACTACGGCATCCACACAAACAGAGTAATTTGTGGGGCAAAATCACCCCTTGAAATCTCTTCATTGGATTACAATTGATTTTCTTTAAATAAATAAATAAATATAGTACTAGAGTCCATCATGACAAAATAACTCTAGCCATTGCAGATATTGATACAGTTCTTCTTCAAAAAAAGAAGATGGTGGCTTCACAATTAAAATTGTGCCCAAGACTGATTGAAACTGTAAAGGGCGTGCCAAAGCCTGCCTGGTGATGTAGAAGAATGGCTGCTTACGCTGGAACAGGTTCGTAGAGAGCTCCTATCTGGCTAAAGTCCTGCTGTCTGTCTTCTCACAGGCTCATTTTCAAAGGGCATTGCTGAAGGAGAAGTGGACCCTTCCTTTGGCCCTCTGGAAGCAATACGACTCTCCATCCAGACTGACTCTCCCGTGTGGATAATCTTGAGTGAGGTAATTGGCCATTCTGGTCAAGCTATTAAATGAGGAAGGCGGTACAAAGACAGACTGTTTTCTCCCACAGGGTCCTTTCAGTTGTAGCCTTATCTGCCTGCACAATAAGGAGGAATTGTTTAACCATTCCAGCCATGCACCTAAAATTGCATCTCTTTATCTCTTAACATACAAAGTTTCCAATCAAGACTAATAAATGCCACTGCCTTGGGCTTGGGACAAGTGCAAAAGTCAAGGTGTCGCATGGAGGCCTCGGTTGCTGTGGGTACCTGGCACAATTGTCTCCAGGATATATAAGTAGTCCTTGCTTACCACTTATTTAGTCACTGTACAAACTTATGGCAGCTCTGGAAAAGGAGACTTACAGACAGTCCTCAAAGTTCTGACCATCCCAGCACCCCCACAGTAATGTGAATGTGATTTGGATGTTCGGCAATCAGCTGGCACTTATGATGGTCGCAGCGTCATGTGATTGCCATTTGCCTTGACTTGCCTTGCTGGCTAGTTAATGGGGGAACATGGCAGGGAAAGTAACAAGTCACTCTTCTTTGCAGCCTCCCTCACCTGGCAGAAGCAACTCCCAGCTCTAGTTCTCTTCCACCACTGTCTGATTGCTGGCCTTCTTGTAAGATGACTGGGACTTAGTTTACAACCCACAGTTCTCGCTTAATAACAACAATGGGGAGTGTTGGGATTGTCACAGCTAAATGATGCAGTCACATAACATTGCATTTTATGATCGTGTCATTTAGCAATGGAAATTCTGGCCCCAATTATCGTCAATAACTAACTAAAATAACAATAACTAACTGAAAACTATCTCTGTGTACTGAACTGGTATATAATATTTGTCCACAGACATTCTCTACAGCTGGAGGTAGATGTTTCTGGTTGGTGCATTCATAGACCAAATTTTATTTCAGCTTTTAAAGGGTTATGAATATGATGAACCTCCAAGGAGTTAAATGTAATCTTGCTTGTTTCCTTATCTTAGAAAATGCAGCCTACCTGGAATGATCACAGGCATAATTTATGAAGAAAGATTTAATAGCAAAATCTACTAGATGGCACATTTACTCATATAATGCCATAATCCAAGGATTCTTAAAGTGTAGGTCATAACTCCATGGGTGGTCATGAGTAAATTAGAGGAGTGGTGTCCCAGTTTTCTGGGTGGCCAGAAGTTGAAAGGTGGAAAGACTGGGAGTGCAGCTTCCCTAGAGTTCTGATTCTCAGAGAAGGTGCCTGTGCTACAGAGCTGATGAGGAGGAGAAAGGGGCACTTCCTTGAAGCCATGATATTGAGCTCACTACAACACTTGGGGTTACCAAGTTGGTCTTGATAGTCTATTATTGTTTTGTATCGTCACAATACCATAAAGTTTAATACGACAAAATTTAAGAGCAACCCCTATAACATAAACAACAACAACTATAGGAAAGTCAGCAACATACTACATTTTAAGGCCTTAAGTAAATCAGGGCATCATATTAAACCATTGTGTGTTTCATTTGGGTGGTTACGTGGTTTGTAATCATAGTTTATGATTCAACGTGTTCTGCAAACAATCAGTGTTTGGATCTATTTTAGGGTTTACAGTAACCGCATAACTTTGTCAGACAATGACATCCTTCCATATCATACAGAAAGAGATAACTTGTAGTTTGGACAGTAGTTTTGTTATGCAATTTACTCTTTTGTAAGAGAGATAATTTATAAGCCCAAATGCTGATTGACTGAATTCTAATCAGTTTTCTTTTGCTATTCATGTACTTTCAGATATTCCTGAAAAAAGCGGACTGATCTTGAAGATACAGGGAGTAATATATCTAATGGTTTTCTAGCTCTTCCATTCTTCTAAGACAGTGAAGATGCATCAGAATGAGTGGGCTACTAATGAAGCGAAGCTAGATGGGTAAAGAGCACCTCCTGCCCCAAGAACAGGAAGAAAAATCTTGTGGTGAAATTTGGGAGAACCTTGGAGTTTTCTTACATTCTTAAATGAGGAAGAGAAGAATTTTTCACACATAGGTGCTGGGACTCAATTACAAGAAGCACCATTGCTGGCTTACTTTACAGTCAGTTGCCTTTGCAGCTAGAACACAAACATAGAAACAAATAAGGACTCTAGGGATGAACTTTCTGTGTAGAAGGTTTGTTTTTTTGTTCTCTTGAGTAAGAACTATGTTGTTCCTCTATTTCTTTCTTCCTCCCTGAACATTAATCCAGAATGTATCATTAAAAGGTACATTTAGAAGTGCAGGCTTATGGAATGTGAAGCTAACGAAAAGGAAACTTGACAATTGAGCACTTATGGAAAAGAATCAAGATGTAATAATACTTGGCCTCCAACTTTTCAAGTAACCTTTGCTATGTCCACACCTGAAAACAAAGTGCAAAAGAGGACCATTCTTTAAAATTGCAAACGTGGTAGATGGCAGGGATTAAAAAAAAAAAAAAGAAATAACATGCAAGAACCACCCATGGTTGAACATGCCTCTTTCATAAATACAGATCATGTTAAACTCTCCAGTCTCTTCATGCCTTGGGAATCGGTGCAAAGTTTACCCTTTTAAATCCATCTCTCTGTAATGTACTGGTTGATGTGAATTTTAAAAAAGAAGAAAACTTTAGGTCAATTCTCAAAGGATAGGGGTTAGAGTTGAAAACAAAAACCCAATGTCTCTAACTATACACTGGAATGCATTATACTACTTTCATGTGCTGTATGTTTTTATTATTGGATACATTTGGTTTTTTTCAAGAGTGTGTGCGTGCGTGTGTGTGTGAATATACATACACTCACAGACATATATATATATATATATATATATAAAGGTACACTGTAGAAAGTGTTTTATTGCATTTTCCTTAAGCAGAGAAATCTGACAAACTGAAAATATTTTGCAGGTATATTATAAGTATGTGAATGATTTGTCTTTTTGCATGAAGGTATAGCTATAGCCAAGAGATATTTTTGCAAGGGGGAAAACTTCTATTAAAAGCAAAACTTAGCCATTTCCTCTGCATGCCAGTGTCTGTGCAATACGAAGAATATTAGCATACCAAAACTGAGCATTTTACTTCCTTAAAAATAACCATTATAAACTAGAAGATAGGTGTTTTTCCCCTAATAAATGTTTTTATAATTTATAATTCACCTTCATCTTTCCTAGGCCATGAATTTGCATAATCTTACTTAACCAGCAGTCTTGCTGGATCCAATTGAATGCCCATCTCATCTTCTGTATTGGGCAGTGGGAAAAATTTTCCACTCGGATTGCAGAACATTTATCTGACATGAAAGTTACTAATCTTTTCAACCAATTTAATCAAAGCAATCTAACAGGCCTTTAATTTATTGAATCTTTTATATTGGTCACTTTTCAGTTCTTAAGTAAAATTTTAAAGACCTGGAACATATTTTGTGAGAAGAACTGCAACTTCACATTTGATATCTTTTAAAACTCTTAAGTTAATATTGTCTGAATCTAGTGATTTCTCCAATTTTTCAAAAAGATCTAGAAGTACAATCCCCAGCTTAACATCAAGGGATGTTCGTATACTTCTAGGCATCTTTAGGCCACTCACTAGTCTTTCAGTTTCAGTTGACATTTTATATTTCCAAGACATTATTTTAATTAAAAGAAATAGGAAACTGGCATGTTCTGAAATACACAGTTATCTTCCAGCATCACTTTTATTTCTAAAAACCTCCTGGGCCTCAAATGGATATGAAAGGACAAATATAAATAGAAGCAGGTAGCATACAAATGGCAGGTAGTGGTTTGGTAAATCAGAGGCTTGTGCATGCTTATATCCTTTGTAGCAGATACTCAGTGATGTGATTTATCAGTAATATGGGCTGCTGTAGTTTAGACTTGCTGAAGCCAAGGCCAACCCCATATAGAGTGAATTACAGTAATTTAAACAAGAGATTTAAACAAGATGACCAGGATATGAGTTGCTGTCCCCACTAAAGTTGGTCCTCGGATTATGACAGTTCTGTTCAGTGATCATTCAGTTATGATGGCGCTGAACAAGGGGGACTTGTTTAGTCACCAGGAGTTCTGGCCATCACAAGTTCCCCCCAATTGTATGATCACAATCTGAGCACTCAGGTGGCCAGTTTATGATTACAATATTGCAGTGGGCTGTGGCCACATGGTCTTCATTTACAATCTTCCCTGACAGCTTCCCACAAGCAAAGTCAAAGGTTAAACTAGCAGGGAAGGCCACAAGTCACCCCCACATTTTTTTTTCTGTTAAGAGTCCTTCTGCAAAGGATGAGATCCCAGGAATCTTATATTCCACAGTACCTACCCATGTTCCAAAGTGCCTGCCATCCCACCTATGTTCATTAGCATCCACCTGCAGCATTGTTTGCATAGAATTTCAGTCACCTGAGTCCTCTCTTAATGACCCACATAGTCTCTGGGTTTGCTGTTGCTTTCACAACCCCATCACTCAACGATAGGAATTCCAGTCCTAACCACTATTACAATCCAAGGATTAGCTGTACATCCTATTGCAGGAAAATGGCTGCCCTGTTTGAGTTGCATCTAATTTTGGATTCAGAAGCAATAAGGACACCAGTATGGGTAATCAAGGTTTTATTCCAAGGCAATATGAAAAACAAAGGAGAAAACAATAAAATACAATTTACAAAGAGCATAATACTAACATCTAAGAAAGACAAAGAAATCTTGCACCCCTTCTGTTAGTCAGGAAACTTCTCCAAATCAGCAAGTGTACATTAACTCCCAGATTAGGTCTGTTCTAAAGTTCCGCTTTATAATGGCTTCTGACTGGTTTATATATACTAGGTCATAGGCCAGTGATGGTTAACCTTTTTGCCGTTGCGTGCCAAAAGCGAGGGGAGCGTGGGGGGTTGCAGGTGCGGGTGCCCACATCCATAATTCAATGTGCCCCGCCCTCCCGCACATGCGCACGTGACCCCCACACACTTCCCCCTGCTTTTGGTATGTGATGGCACGGTGGGCCCGGTAGGCCCGTTTTTCCACCTTCCCAAGCTCCAGAGGCTTTCTAGGAGCCTGGGGAGGGCAAAAACAGCCTTCCCCATCCCCCCGGAGGCCTTCCAGAGGCCGGAAACAGCCAGTTTCCTGACTTCCGGTGGGACCAGAAAGCCTGAAAATCAGTTGGCCGGTGCACGCATGCGCGCTGGAGCTGAGCTAGGGCAACACTTGCGTGCCCACCAATATGGCTCCGTGTGCCACTGTGGCACCAGTGCCATAGGTTCGCCATATGGTCCTAGGCCCTAACTCTTCCCTCACCAGATTGGATCCACCCCAGTATGTGGGGCTTTAGTTAAAATAGTACCTATAGTTCCCAATATTTTAACTATTTTAAAACAATATGAATACAAGAGAGAAAAGAATAAAATCAAGACAATTTTTTGTGTTGTTTTAATGACCCTGTAATCCTTTGCATCAGGTTGGAGTTGGGGTGACCAAACGGAGCTGAGCATTTAAATGGCCGGATGCCATTCCTGATGCCTACACAGAGCTCACAGCAGATATTTTCTCTTTGCCCCCACAGAGAGAAATAACTGCTGCTACCTAGGATTGAACTCGCAGCCTCCTGATTTGTGAGGTGAAAGATAATTAGAATTATAATGAAGACAAAATCAGCTTAATAATTGGAAAATATGGTAAAAGAGTAAACCTTTTCATCAACTTATTTATATATAACCTCATTCTGGATGTGTCTTTTCTGAGAGAAGCCCAATAAGGGTTCTTTAAAAGAAACCTCGGTTTCATCCATGGTTCCTAACAATCATCTCTAGCTAGTTTGACTCAGGCTTAATTCTGGTTGTCTTCCAGTAGACTAGAGCCCATGAGCATAACATCTTAGTACAAGGCTTCGATTCCAACTGCACTGAATCCAGACCTTGACTGGCTCTCTTGATGCCTCATGTTTCTTGTTCAAAGCATCAGAGACCAGCTTAATAGTACATCATGTATTATTCAGAATTTTACTTTGTAAGTATGTCTGTTACAACTTAACAATTTTTTAAGCACAGGAAATAGATATAACAATACTACTGTAGAGAAAATTCATAGGAACATTAACAGAAAACAAAAATACATTTCTAGAAAATTATAGTTCAAAAAGGCTGATGTGCAAAACTGCTTTAATTTGGGGGGGGAAAGGAGAAATGAAAGTTGAAAACCAAGGCTCAAATCATCATTTTGTCAGTTGAATGGCTGATGTCAAAGCACATTTGAGGAATCAAAAGTTTCGCACAAAATGGACAAGTAATCCCACCATGGACAAACCAATAAGAATGCAAAGAACTCCAGTGCTGAAATACATGGGGCCCAACCTGTGCAAATAGGAAGAAAAAAAATAACAGTTAGAGTTAATTGAGGCTGGCTGTTGCCACAGTAATATCAGTGTTCTCACAAATAGCTTCCATAGTAACTTGGTAAATAGAGAGAGACAAACCCTGCAGATACAAGCTGCATTACTGGGGAAGGATTTAAAAAATGCCCTTCTAGCAGAATTAACTGACTGACTTGCAACTACTAGTGTTGTAGGATGGTAACAATCAAACTGTACCCACATCCTCAGCTTTGATTCTTTTTTCCCCCGACGTAACCTCTCAAATCCAGACATTCGTCTTTCTAAATTCACCAAACATGGGATGGCCTTGAGATGATCTAGAGTTGCACAATTCAGTACCTTATCTTCTTGGACTAACCACAGAAAGATAGGCAGTTTCTGGTGGTTTCTTTTCTTTTCTTAAAATATTATAAGGGGGAAATGATGTAGAACAGGGGTGGGGAATTATGGCCCCTTTATGACTTGTAGACTTCAATTCACAGAATTCCCGAGGAAGTTGAAGTCCACAAGTCATCAAGGGGCCATACAGTAGTTCCCCATTGCTGATGTGGCATGAAAGAGATGTTCCAAGATGCTGTATTTTCTTTGTCTTAATTATCAATGAAGTGCTTAATCTGTGTCAAATCTATACCCTTTGAGAGATGATGGGGTTAAATATAAAATTAATATATTCCTGGGGGCTACTTAGGAGACAGGAAGTTAGAGGAAGGGGAAAAAATATCTACATAATTTGTTTTATGCAAAAACTATTTATAGTTTTTGTATTGGAAAACATCTTACACTGTGTTACCTTCCTTTAGCCTAAAGCAGTCAAGTTCAGAGATGGATTTCTGTTGCTCTCAAGGCTACAAAATCCAGCTTGAACATACTTGTCTGAAAGACAATCTATTTGACATATTTCACAGAAGGATTACTCACCTTCTTTCAGCAGAATGCATATAGCCTCTAAAGTATTGATAGCGAGCATACAGGTAAATTACTCCACAGAATGCAGCCAAAACTACAGAGAAGGCAGTAATCAGTTACTTAGAAAGTTTATCAAATACTAATTTCAATAAGAAATACAACAAAGGAGGGGCTTTTTTTCTTTTTTAAAAAAACTATTTTCCTGATGCAACTCAAGGGCAGGACACAAGTACAGCAAATCAGGTTTGCAGACATTATCATTTTTGCATTGATGGAGTGATAAAGGAGGCATAACTGCCAATATTAAATATATATACAGTGAAGGAGGTAGTCCTGCCTTTCTCCAGTCTTCCAAAAAACTTTACTTAGATATGCATCTACCAGCTACTTGGAATGGTGGGAACTTTTACAGCTTAAGGAGACTCCCACCAGCCTTGCCTTAACAAAGAAACAGACAATAAAATTCTGCAAAAGTCATTGCTTAAAAGGATCTTTTGCGACAACTGAGGACTAATTAATAAAAGAAACCTTAAATCACAATTTCTCAATCAACCTTTATTTTTTTAATTAATTTATTTCTAAACTGTCTCAATTGCCAAAGTGACTCTAAGTATACTTTTCTGAAAAATCAGGAAAAAAATCATGAACAAAACCAATATTATAAACATATTTGGAAAGAAAATCACCAAGCCTGTTCTTGCTTTGCTGCTTGCTTTGTCAGACTTAGTGTAGCCAAGGTCTGTGGAATTTAAATCATGTAAAGGAGCACTATTATCTAGATCCTCCCATTATATATTAGCACAACTGTAAAGAATTTTAGGCAGAAGCAATAGCATTAATTCTTGGCTTCCCATGTAGCTTGAGCCTATAGAATATAATACTCATTCTTACCTACACTAGCCTGATCCAGATGGGATCTGTTTTACCCAAACTTCTCATGAAACATCTGCCAAATCTGAGAGTATATAATAACTGTGTACTTCAGTAGTGATAGTATCTAATTGTACCGCTTAGAGAGGGCTGTAAAAGCACTATGAAGTGGTATATAAGTCTAAGTGCTATTGATATTTCACATATACAGGTAGTCCTCAATTTACAACAATTCATTTAGTGTTCAAAGTTATAACAGCACTAAAAAAAGTGACTTATGACTGTTTTTCACACTTACAACTGTTGCAGCGTCCCCATAGACACATGATCAAAATTCAGATTGGCAACTGACTCACATTTATGACAGTTGCAGTGTCCTGGGGTCACGTGATCTCCTTTTGTGACCTTCTGACAAACAAAGTCAATGGGGAAGCCAGATTCACTTAATAACCATGTTACTAGTTTAACAACTGCTGTGATCCATTTAACAACTGTGGCAAGAAAGGTCGTAAAATAGGGCAAAATTCACAAATGTCTTGCTCAGCAACAGAAATTTTGGACTCAGTTGTCGTAAGTGGAGGACTACCTGTAATCAGTCTTCTTCAGCTTGTTCTCAGTGTATTGGTCTGTTACATCATTTACAGATGGTGCATTTTAGATGAACAGTGGAAAGCATCAGATTGGCCATAGATGGACCTCAGCATTTTGAGGCAAACAAACGAAGTGGGAGCCCCTGTGCTGTTGATACCAAAGTCAGTAGTAGATACTGAAAACACTCCAGGGAAACCCAAGGTACATCCTCTCTACCACTGCAAGGGTGAGTTCCTCCTTAATGAAAACTCTACCCGCCTACCGGATTTTAATGCTTAACTCTTTATTTACAATGCAGTTACATTAGATAAACATTAACAATAAAAAAATAAAAAGCCGTGGAAGTCTTTTAAAAAGTTCTCCAGCTTCTCACATATTATTCCATATTTTTACTTGCAGAAAGGACATCACAGTAGAGATTCTGAATTAGGATTTTATTTCTTACCTTGATGGGAAAAGACTCCAGCCACCCATAAGAGGGAGAGAAATATTGGGAAATATTCTGAGCAATTTGCTCTGATAAAACAAAGAAGAAAACAATCAGATCACCGCTGATGGGGAAAAATAATTGGGGCTGAACAAATCTGTCAAATTTGCTCTAATTCTCATTTTCTTGACCTCTATATGTTCATTTCAGCCCATTTCTGCATCCATTCACAATTTCATCTCAGACCACTATAGATAAATACGTGTACACATTTTCAGAACATTTCTCCTCTCTGCTGTTTTGCAACCACAATATTTTTGCAACCCGTGCATTATTTCCCTACTTCTGGATCTTTTTGTTCCAGTCTAAAAAAAAAAATAATCACTATATTCGTGTCCTTATTGCTGAATTGCATGTCTGGTGGTTGGTAACAATTGAAAATTCCTTTTGATTATAGAAATAAAAGGTTTTCCTTTTAAAATTGGGCTTACATTCTAAAATCTGACCAACTAGAGACAAGGGGGAAAAAATGGGACCGAAATGGAGATTAAAAAAACCTGGAAGATGTGATAATTATAGTATTGAGATATAATTACACAGAAACTGGACATTTGCCTCAGAAGTTTTATGGAAAAGATAAGTTTTGAAGAGGAATTGCTTGTAATTGGTTCTAATCGTTATCATTCTATAGCAGAATCTCTTCTGGCAACAAAAATAAATTGTTACAAGGAAGCATCACAAAAATAAAGTATCGCACTGCATACAAGGCAATTAAAAGGTGAAGGAAAACAAAATGAGCTTTGTCTACTGCCGGAAAGATAAAGTAAGCATTAGTAGAGCCATTGGAAGATGGTATTCCCTAGCGGTTGCAGGTTGGGGATGGCGAGGAGGAGGTTCTATTACTTTTTTAAAATGCCATATTCTAGAGTTTATTGCTAAAGCATGTGAAGGCACTCAAAATTGAGTCTATAGGTAAGGTACCACTATATGGGGGAGTGATATGTCTGTAAGATCATGGTGTCTAGCATAGAGGACCTTGTAGGTGAATAAGGTAGACCTGGGATCTGATCCAACATTTGGCATAAAGGAAGCAGAACTTCTCACTTCCATGTATAGCCTCCTACCTACCTCATTTTATACCACCTGAACTGCAATAGATCAGATAGAAGGAGTTTCATTATCACAAATAGATCATTTTCTTACCGGATCTGACCTTTTGATCAGTTCCTCCCTTCAAGGGAAAGTAAAACAATTTTAACTAATTTATCTTAGAGGGAGAGGTTGAAAAGTGTGAGCATTTCCAAGAAAAAAATCTCGCCCTAACTATATACCCAACCAAACCACAAATAAAACAGGAAACTGAAAACAGAACTTCATCAGCTGATCTCTGAGTAAAGAAGAACTGCAAAGGTTCATAGCAAGTTAGATGATGTCCAGAAATAAGCAAGAAGTCCGTGTCAGGGTTCCAAGTAACACCCCCAATGAAAAAAGACTCCGAGGCTTGAAGTCCTCAAAGTTCCATTTTATTAGAGATGTCATATTGGCACATATGGGAAAAACCTGAGTCTGAAAGTTTCCAGGTTTTCCCCAACCAAAGGAAAGTCCAAGTTCCTGTCCAGCACCCACAAGTTCATCACATGGTCAAATCAAAACATTGTCTCAATGGGAGATGCTTCCCAGCCATACCCCTCCAAGTGCATGGCAAGATGTCCTTGACTCTCTGAGAAAGGAATGTTATTATGACTATATATCACCCTTGCTCCATACAATTCCCCTCCCAATTTCCCACAACAGTAAATGTGGCAGGCCTGAAGATCCAATGCAAAAGATGGTTTCCAGGCCTGACAGGCCGCCCACCTCCATCCCCACCCGATCAGAAGATCGTGTCCTGCAATGAGAGTTGCTAATTCAACAGACTAACCACCTCCTCCCCTCCCCCAGGGGGACCCTTTGGTTTATCAGGATATTTATCATGGAATTGTTTTACTAGCCTGTCTGCTTTCACATCCCAGCTTTTAACCCAAGTTGCCACAAAGGATACCCTTTCCAATGCATTAAATATTGCAATCTACCTCTATATAACCTAGAGTCTAAGATCTTTTTTACTTTGTAATGGGGTTCCCCTTGTACCACCATAGGCTTGGGATGTGGTTGATCTTGCGGTTTTAATCTGGAACCCTATGGCTGGCTTCAGCAAACTACAGTCGAAAACAGGATGTACTTTCCCTAGAATGCGGGGGAGGTTAAGCCAAACTGTTACTGGGTTAATTACTTTCACCATTGGGAATGAACCCAATTTTACTAGGCAGCTTTAGTCTTATTTATTTAGTTGATAGATAAACCCAATCTCACACATGGAAAGGAGGTTGAAGAGATCGGTGTTCGTCTGCCTGCTTTTTGTATGCTTCTGTGGCTTCCACTAGCGCTTTTTTAGTATTCTACCAGCCTTTACTCAGCGACTCCATCCACTCGATCAGAGTCAAGGAGGAGGGGGGCATTCTCTGGGCAATTCGGGCATGGGTACAAAGTCCATGCCGCTGGTGACCTGGAAGAGGGTTAATCCAGTGCTACTGTGCATGCCATTGTTGTAAGCCACTTCTGTTTGATGAACATCTTTGCCAGATTTTTCTCTGGTGGTAATCCTGAACAGGCTGTGAAGTGGGCTTGTTTTGAAAACAAGTTTTGATTACTGTCCAAATGACTGTATTTTCCTCACTCTCTGGGAGCTCGACTGTAAAGTCCATTGCAATCTTCTCCCAGGGTCTGCTGGGGCTAGCCACTTGCTGGAGGAGCCCAGGAAGTTTCCCTGGTCTCATCTTCATGGCAGCGCAAGTGGCACAGCTTTTCCCATAGTCTTCTACATCAGCTTTCATTTTTGGCCATCAAGATTGCCTCCTGGCCAGATGTAGGGTTTTCAAGAACCCGATATGGCCGGCCAGTCGGGAGTCATGGCTGCCAGTCTCAGATTGGCAGGTACATACAGTTTTGATCCTTTCCAAGCAGTCCATCTCTCATGGTCAAGGCGTCTCTATTATCTATGAGCCATGGGTCAGTTGGAAGTGCCGTTTTCAGTGCCGCTATCAGTTTGTCCCACCCAGGGTCGGATTGTCGCCTGGCTCCAATGCAAAAGATGGCTTCCAGGCCTGACAGTCCGTGCAGTTCACTCAATATAAATAGAATATATATTCCCTCTGGCAGCATTTTGAACCAATCAAAACCGCATTTTGGAGCTGCCAGTCATCTCAGGAACATCTTGTGGCAATAATTCAAACAGTCGATTAGCAAGTGCACATATCATTGGAAGAGCCAAAGTCAGAGGATAGTAAGTTGAAAATTCAGTCCATTGATTTTAAAGATAATGTGGGAAGCCCCTCTCCCAAGAATGAAATATTTTGGGGAATATTAAAAGAGGCAGAATATTATATTTCCCCAAAGGAGAAATTGAGAAAAAAACAAAGGCAGAAAGCAGCCCCAGTCTTCCTGCCATAGGAAAACAGCTTCAAACCAAGTAATCCATTCAGAAAGACTGGGCCAATCTATTCATAAACAAAATGCTTTCAGCCAAAAGGCTTGTAAAAGACACAAGGCTCCATCATTAGATGGAGCATCTCAATCACAAAACTCCAGAACCCTATAAAGATCCATCCATTCAGCCATTTTGTGAGCCATCCCAGAAACATGCTGCTGTTACTGAAGTTTCTGGAAGCCAAATAAACAGAGACTTTCTTTTCAACCAGCCAGCCTCCATTTTATTTCTAGTGTCTTTCTCCTGGCTTGGAACTGGATTGGATTTTTCTTCCCACAATAGCAAACAGCAAATGCTTCTGTTTATGAACAGATGCAAGGAACTGGACATTTGTATTTGACTTGGTGGGTCTGGAGATGTGTTTCTCACCCTGGCCACCCTCCAGAAGTGTAGGCATCACCCCCCAGAATTCTCAGCAGAGGTCATTCTGGCTAGGGAATTTGAAGGGCCCATGTCGGAGCAGGTTATGTGGAGCATTCCATATTTGGAATGAACTATGCAAAGCTATGGAAAACAGGATACTCTAGCAAAAAAGCCACACCCTTGAAAACAAAGCTCTCATTTCCTCTCTCTCTTTGCTCAGTGCAAATCAGCCCCTCCCACTGGTACTTTGGAAAAGAGATGGATGTTTGCCTGAAATGTGTAGAATGCAGTTAGTTATCGCAAAACAGCTTTTTGTTATGAAAAACCTTTATGTGTTTACCTTTTCTCACAAAACACAGTTACAGCCATGTGGAAATTAAGCAGGACAGCTACCATTAATCACTCGTGAAAAGCTTTACTATGCCTTTGAATATTTATTTATTTATTTATATCCCACTTTTATTATTTTTATGATTAACTTAAGGCAGTGAACATACCTAATATTCCTTCCTCCTCCTCTTTTCTCCACAATAATCCTTTGAGATGGGTTGGGCTGAGAGTGGGTGACCCAGCCCGAAATCTCCTGCCAGACTTCATGCCAGGGTAGGATTAGAAGTTAGAATTCATAGCCTCCTAGTTTCTAGACTGATGCTTTACCCATTGTTTTACCAATTTTAGCTTTGCTTCTGAAATTATGCTCTCTCTCATAGAAACTGTAAGGAAGGAGCACATTTTCTAGTGAAAAGAAAGACTGGGGTGACATGCTAGCAGTCACCAAAGCACCAGAAGGCAAGGCAAGAAACATTGGATGGAAACTAATCAAAGAGAGAAGCAACCAGAACTAAAGATACATTTCTTAAGAGTGAAAACAACCAGTGGAACAGCTTGCCTTCAGAAGTTGTGGGTGCTACATCACTGGAGGTGTTTAAGAAGAGACTGGAATGCCACTTGTCTGGAATGGCATAGGTCTCCTACTTGAGCAGGGGGTTGGGCTTAGAAGACTTCCAAGGTCCCTTCAAACTCTGTTCTTCTAAACTTCTGAACATTGTGTTTCATTTTATGTCGTTAGAGAGAATTTTTACAGGCATTTTCTGCTTAGAATGTGCAATATTCTAAAACAGTTTGAACAGATTTGTGGAAACCAAAACAGAGAAAGAGACCAGAGGCATTCTCCAGACCTCCCAATTACTCCACATAATCAATATTTGTCAAGATCCTCCCCTTTGTTTAGAATTAGAAGGGTGACATTTTAATGCCCAATGTTCATTGCAAAACTGCACTCTGAAAATAGATTCATGAGAAAAGTGAAAGGAAGTTGCATGTAGTGACAAAGGCGTACTTGAGAAGATCATGGAATAAAGAAATATTTGAAGTGGCTCAAACATGCAGAAAGAATGAATGAAAATGAAACCACAGAGGAAATACATGAAGTCAACTGACTAAGAGGAAGAAAATTGAGACAGTCACAATTGGATGGAGTGGATGAGATGGTAAAAAAGAGAGAAAAGAGAACTTTTAAAGAACAAAAAGCATGAGGTCACCAAGTCAGAAAGCCATGGAAAGCTCTAGCAAATATATTACTATAAACTAGATCCAGTTATGCTTTCTTCTCCCCCTCTCCCCATTTCATCTTTTATTTGAGTTTTTCCTTCTATGAACTTTGCATAACATCATTTCCCTTGAAGGAAATACCTTATTTCTTCTAAATGCATTTCAAAGGCAACAAATATTCTTTTAAAAAAGGAAAAAAAGTATTTAACTTACTGTGCTCTGAAGATCCTTTCAAATTCTGGTGGGCCTGAAGTGATGGGAGGAGAGATTTTGAACTTCCGCCGAAAGGTGATCACTTGGATGGCAAAATAGGCTAGATGTGAACAAAAGATAAAGAGAAGCTCATTATTTCTTCTGATGAAAGAAAACAGCTCAGTCATTTGTATCAGTAAACACTGCTCATACTGAAGACACAAAAGCAGAACCCAAGAAAGCCTCAGAAGGACCCACAGACATCACTTGATTCTTATCGGCTTCTTCCTCCCTTTCAACATTAATAGGATGGACAGAATTTTACCTTCAAGTGGTCAAAGTACTCACATTTCCCCAAAAGGATTCTATTTTACATTGTGCATATATATTCTATTTATTTCTATAGGCCTACTGGTGAAGACTCTTGCCTCCCACTCGGAAGGTTGAGAGTTCAATTCTAGATGGCAACAGATTTCTCTCCTAGGATGCAAATAAAAAATATCTGCTGTGAACTCCCATGTAGGTGTCAGGAAGGGCATCTGGCCAGTAAATCTCATCTCCATCCAGTCGCTTCAACTCTACCCTGAATAGATACTACAGGGTCATAAGAAGGGAGTGTTTTTATTTGTATCCTGCCTTTATTATTTTTATAAATAACTCAAGGTGATTAACATATCTAATACTTCTTCCTCCTATTTTCCCCACAACAGCCCTATGAGATACATTGGGCTGAGAGAAGGACTGGCCCAAAGTCACCCATCTGGATTTCACATCTAACGAGGGACTAGAACTCACGGTCTCTCACTTTCTAGCCTGATGCTTTCATCACTAGTTCAAACACTTTTGCTTTGGCTTACTTGCCATGGGGACATACATGGCAGATTCTTCAATGGCTAGAAAGATAATTGACAGATTAGAGCCCCAGTTCTGTAAGGGCCTCTTACGTTGAGCAACCGTGAAAGGTTACCTTCATCTCTCTTTTCTGCTGCTGTTCTATGATGTTATTTAACTTTATCTCTGCAGTATTTTAAAATATTTTTGTGGCATCTATTTCAATAGTTTATATTTTTAAAAAATAAAATTTAAAAGAAATTGTGTTTCTTTTGCATGTAGTCTTATAGCAAATAGTTATGGAGCCTTTAAGAAACACTTGAAATAAATAAAACAATGTATTTTGTCATCCCTAGAGCCTACATGCCATTTTTAAAGGGTTAATGTATTTTTTTATTATTGTATACCAACACCACCATCAAGATTATGTGCAAATAAAAATTAAAGAAAACATAACGAAAATACTGACGAAAGTATCCCTAGAAATGTTAAATCAAGTGTGTGTCTGTGTTTCACCTAACATTTTCACCAACCACTTCATATGCTAATATTCAGATTGTAGGAACAAACTGCAAGGAATGAATTAAAGAGCTTTGACTCCACACCTTTAAAATCTGCAATCTTCCCTCAGACTGAGGGCAATTCTATAAGACGTGCATTCCACATTCCACCGTTTGGGAGCGGCAGGCAGACCTTTAGTAACCTCTAATTAGCAAGTCAGTCAGTAAAACATTCCAAGACAAAATGCTGAAATTAAAATACCTAACCGAGGCCAGAAAACAATTTGCAATTTGCAGCCTTACACAAATTTATGGTGTGATTTGATCTATATGTCTTTCCACTTTTAATCCTCAAATGGAAATTAAAACCATAGAATTAAAAAAAATGATGCAATATTTGAGTATTAAAACACCACAGTATCAAGCCCAAGTAAAAAAAAAAAGAATATTTATTTTAAAGATGCATTTTATTCATATATTTTGAATTGCTGTTCACTGTGATGTGCACAGTCATGTTACACTAGAAAATGTTAGACAATTTATTGTTATATGCGAGAAGAAGGGAAACAAAGGATATAAAATACATTATTACACTTGGATCAATTACTGTATTGAATTGGAAGTCTGCCAAGATATTGTAGGAAACATATAGCATATTTCAGGATAGCTTTCCTTATTAACTCCTCTTGGTTGTCACCTGCCAGGGAAGCATCAACAAAGCACACTTAAGGAACTTTGTCCCAAACCAATATTCTCCTCACAACTTCCACCTTTTCTTCTTCATCAGCCTTGTAATCTTCGCAGGGCAAGTATGAGAAAGGGCAATAGAAAAATGGTTGTTCTTTGTCCTTTTGATTCTGTATTTGTTAAACAGCACCAAGCACATTAGGGCCAGTTGTGGGTCCAGCAATTTAGGAAGAACATTTGACCCACTGGAGTGGGTCCAGAAGAGGAGTAACCAAGACAATAAGAAACCTGGAAGGAAAAACTCAGGAGCAGCAGTTGGAGATGTTTATCTTGCAGGAGAGAAGAATGTGTGAAGACTTGATAGTTATTGAATAACTGAAAGGTTCTTAGGTAGAAGATGGGACAGAAGTGCTCAGAGTACAGAATAGAGTGGGTTTAAATCATAAAGAAGTAAATTTTGCCTAGATAGTAGGAAAAATGCTAATGTTAAATTGTTTGGCAACAGAACAGACTGCCTTGGGAAGTGGTGGTATCTCTCCTCAGGACATTTAAGTGGTGGGTGACTGGGTAGCCTTCTGCTAGGGATGGCCTGGCAATGGATTTCTGATGTTGAGCAGGCACTTGATGATCTCCAAGGTAAATTCCAACTCTTCCAGTCTATGATTCCATAAAATTATTTGTTAAACACACCGCCCATCTCAACAAAGGTGACTCTAGGCAGCATATAATCATTCAGTAAAACTATGGTATAAAACATTAAAGCAATAAATAGAAATCTTACATTTAAAATTAAATTAAAATTAAATTGACCAAGGTGGATAGGAAGGGAGGGAGGAGGTGGGGTGACTGGGGTGTTATCTACCCCATTAGCCATCTCCAAAATGCCACACTCCTATTGGAGCGTGATGCACAGCCAGGTCTTCATGCCCTTTCAGAAGGCCAAAAGGGTGGGTGCGGATGTCGCCTCAGGGACCACGATGTCCAGAAGGCAAAAGCCACAGCAGGAAAGGCTCTACTTCTGGATTGATGGGTTCCACAGCATGCTCCTTCTGCCAGTACAAGTAGGGCAGGTTAGTCCCATTGGAGTGAGACAGCAGTGGGGAGAAACAAAGCACATGGCAGAAAAATATTTTGCAACATGAGGGAGGCTGCTTTTGCATCTCAACTTCACACCAAGAGTTATGTTTATCTTACTGAATACAATATAATAGTTGGGTTTACCTTCTGGGGCTTGTCCCTTGCTTAAATTGTGTCCCATTGAACTTGAGAAGATGCTTTATGGAATAAGTTCACATTTAATAGCAAAATGTTCCCTTGATTTTGGGAGAAGTAATTTCTTTTTCTAGTTTTTGTTCTTGTACTAGACAAACTAAACATCTCTACTACTAGCAATACACAATCACTGTTTCTATAATCCAGTCTTTGGCTTTTGCCCCGCCAAATAGCTGAAATTAGCTACTTTTTATTTTATAAAAGACTTACTAGAATACCCCAAATCATTTTGGCTTTTTGGCTACCCTACTGCTAAATTTCTTATACAATATACATTTCATAGCTAGCTTTTTTTTTTTAAAGTTTTTTTATTTTTTACACAAATACTCAAACAAACATACAATGTATTTTTTCTGAACAAAGTATTGGCCGGTTCACAAATTTATATAATCTTTAGTCATCTCCAACACAATTTAAATATTAACTTTTTGCCATAGTGTTTATTCTCTCTAGTTTTTATAGACCAATATTACCCTTCACCCTAATCGCTAATCTTAATAAAATTCAATTTTTCCCTTTTCGTCTTTAAGTTAAACTCCTTAAATTTAAAATCTCAGAACATAAGATAATCCCAATATTTCCTTAAATTTCCTTATTATAATTACAAACATTTTTCTTTATCAGCTGTTCCAAATAGTGCAATCCAACATGTTAATAAAGCTCAGTTATATATATAACATTCCAATCATTCATTTCTTTTCTATTATTTTTCAAATATATAATCTCTTCTTATTAAATAACAAACCAAATTACTTTGTATAGTACATTTTCTTAAGTTTTAACTCCAATTTTCAATTACTTTATCAAATATATATTTATAGCTCTTCAATCAATATCTTAATCATTTCTAATTTCACAACATATCTAATTAATTTATACCATATCATTTCCAATTTTTTTTAGTTGTTCCAAACTTGCAATTAAAAATATTCCAATTATTACAATTTCCCTAATTACAATCAAAAATATTCCACCTATTACAATTTCATATATTAAACTTATTCATATTTCTAAATCTTATTTTGTTCCAAATAGTACAATCCAACATCTTAATAAAGCTCAGTTAAATATATAACATTCCAATCGTTCATTTCTTTTTTATTATTTTTTCAAATATATGATCTCTTCTTATTAAATAACAAACCAAATTACTTTGTACAATACATTTTCTTAAGTTTTAACTCCAATTTTCAATTATGTTGTCAAATATATATATATATATTTATAGCTCTTCAATCAATATCTTAATCATTTCTAATTTTGTAGCTATCTTAATGACCCAGTTTTTTTGCAGTGTGTAAAGCTATGTTCAATTTGTTTCTGTAACAGCAGAATGCATCCCCTTACCTTGTTCCAGCACAGCCAAAACAGTAACAGTGGAGAGCAGAGCTATATTGTGCAACATCTTAATCTTCAAAAGACACCAGGAAAGTAAATCCGCTCAAAGCTAGACGCTCCTTGAAACTTCTCTGCTTTTAGTCATAATTCTGCAGTGCTGTCAGTATAATTAGACAGTGGATGCCTTCATTTCCTCTTTTAAAGCGTTGGTTAGTTAACTCTTTGCTTGCTGGTGCCGTAAAGGGATCCCATCAAGTACATCAACTACATTTCTCTTTGGAGAAAAGATAAGCCTTGTAGACCCATAAAAGCCAAAAGTTTCTTGCAACTCACCCTTTTATGACTGGGAAAAGTGATCATCTAAACGTTTTTAACATTGCTTATAACCAGCCCTTTTATGGAGCAGATTGCAAAAAAACTGGTCCATTTCTATGATATCTTTTGGAGCATAGTCTAGTTGCTCAACCAATCACACAAAGGAAGTTGAGGAACCAGGCAAAGGGGAGGATAGGGAACAGTCTTTCCCCCACCTTAACCTTGTTATTCTTCCTGGCTAAAGCAATGCAAATTCCATTCAAAGTAGTGTGTGTGGGATGGTGGAGATGGAATGAAAAGACAAAATGTACACATTTGAATATGAGAACGACTAAGAAGTATTGTTTCCCTTTTATGAATGACCTGAAGATGGTTTATCACCACAGAGAAACATTTGTTTAGCCTACCACATAGCTTGATCTAATTTTCTCTTTGGTTTTTACTTGCGTCACTTCCCAAAGTTAGTTTGGTCTTCCCCCTCCCCTTCTCTTACACACATTGGCAAAGGTGAGGAAATTGCGTACTTGTCTGAAGAAACTTTACATTAGCCTCTCATGTTAACTGGGATCTCCTCTGATGCTTTTATAATGTCTGTTGTTTTATTTAAGGCTCATCTTTGTGCATCTCAGAGTATTTCTAAACAATTTATTCTCTCACAGCTTTTGGTCCTTATACCTGTGCTCCATGTGAAATTTAACTTTTATTAAGGAAGTTGAATCTTCCACTGAAACTGTGGATACTAGTTTGAGCACTTAATTAGTAATTAGATAGTCTTAAAATGTATATAACCTGTGGAACAACATATTTAAATGTTCTGGTCTTTTGCAATAGAGTCAGTTTGCTTTGAAAAGAAAGTCTTTGTTTTTAAAATTAAAACTTTAATTAAAATTTTAATTAAAATTTTTAATTAATTTTTTTAAAATTTAAATTTAAAATTAAAACTTAGGTAAGAAAAACAAAAAATACACATATAAACTGGGTGAAACTAGGCTTAATAGCAGTAACTGTGAGAGAGATCTTGGAGTCTTAGTGGACAACCAGCTAAATATGAGCCAGCAGCGGGCAGTGGCAGCCAAAAAAGCCAATGCAATCCTAAATTGCATTAACAGAGGGATACAATCAAGATCAAGTGAGGTACTGATACCACTCTATAAAGCCCTAATAAGACCACACCTAGAGTACTGCATCCAGTTTTGGTCACCACACTATAAAAAAGATGTTGAGACTCTGGAAAATGTGCAGAGGAGAGCAACCAGGATGATTAGGGGACTGGAGGCTAAAACATATGAAGAACAATTACAGGAACTGGGCATGGCTTCTAGAGAAGAGAAGGACCAGGGGAGTCCTGATAGCATAGTTCCAATATTTGAGGGACTGTCACAGAGAGGTGGGGGTCAAGCTGTTTTCCAAAGCACCTGAAGGAATAATGGATGGAAATTGACCAAGGAGAGATTCAACCTAGAAATAAGGAGGAACTTTCTGTCAGTGAGAACAATCAACCATGGAACAGCTTCTCTTCGAAAGTTGTGGGAGCTTCATCACTTGAGACTTTCAAGAAGAGATTGGACTACCATTTGTCAGAAATGGTGTAGGGTCTCCTGCTTGAGCAGGGGGGTGGATGTTGGACTAGCTGACCTATAAAGTCCCTTCCAACTGTTTATTCTGTTGATATGTTAATTATTTTAACACTTTGGAAAAAATATTTAATATTCATTTAACACCTCAGCAGGGATAACTAATATGGAGCCTTCCCTGGTGCCTTTCAGGTTCTTGTTCAGTTTTTTTTTATGTAATGCTGATTAGCATGCAACTAATAAGCAGAGCAATATATCTTTAAAGACTTAATGAGACTACTTCTGAATCCTGTGTATCTTTCTTGCTCATCCTTTGTTGGACTTAGAGAAGCCATCACTGCTGGCCAAAGTTGAGTGCTTTGAAAGGTGAGTAAAAGGTCATATATTTAGCAAGATATATGCAATATATACGTATATTTAGCGAGATATATTAGAGAGCCTTGGTGGTGCAGCAGACTAAAGTGCTGTTAAGTAGCACTTAGCTGCCAGCTGCCTGCAATTACTGTGAGTTCAAATCTCACCAGGCTCAAGGTTGACTCAGCCTTCCATCCTTCCGAGGTAGGTAAAATGAGGACCCGGATTGTGGGGGCAATAAACTGACTTTGTATAAAAAAGAACACCGCCTGGGGGCCCCGAAAGCCCTACTAAGCAGGTATATACAAAAGTATGAAGGCTATTACTTAATGCATTGTAAGCCGCCCTGAGTCTTCGGAGAAGAGCGGCATATAAATCGAACCAATAAATAAACAAGAAATAAACAAGAAGCTGGATAGAAACATTCTCAAGTTTGTGTTGCACATTAAATAGGTTCCAGTAAATTCAATGTAAGCGGTGAATTTAATTCTGTTCTTATTAGCCAAACCAAAAGTGAATATCCTTAGAAAATAAAAATTGGAAAGTGGTAATAACTTGACACATTGAGTTTGAGAATGTATCTATCTGCCCGGAAAGAAGGAAATATGGAGTGATAGCAGTGGTGGGTTGCCCCTTGTTCTATAGAAACGGTAGTAAAACCAGCGGGAGGCTCCGCCCACTGACCCCAACGTCATCAAAATGCTTCTGCGCATGTGCCGAAGAGCGCGTGTGCGGCCCTGTTGCGAACCAGTAGTAAAGGTAAGTAGAACCCACCCCGAGTGATAAGTATTATGTTAATTAGGTATATTAAATATTGCTGCTTCTCACTTATTTCTTTAATAATATGGAGACTCACAGATTATGCTCCTTTGCTGTACAAAAAGTAAGTTGTTAAAGATACTTATATTTTTCTCAAGGTATATCCTTAATATATGGAATTGATCAATGCCATAAAATCTTGGTTTTACAGACAAGGTGAGAGGAAAAAGTTTGAACAAGAATGTCCATAAGTGAAAATGTCTGTAACTGACATTATTTACATAATTTGTCAATTGCATTATTACAAACTTTTACATCATTTTTTTACGCAAGTTAAATAAATTATGTAAGTTGTCCACGTTGTCATCTAGGAGTTGAGAAAAATGGAGAAGTTTCTGCACAGCCTAGTACATAGCACGGTAGATTTTTTAAAATGTAGTACATATTTTTTCTAATATGTATGCTTATTTTACCATGACTCAAATGTATCTGAGTACAGAGTTGCTGGACACTTTACTTGTAGCCAATTATCTGTTTCTAATGTGAGTCCCTTTGTTCCTGTAAAGTAGATGTAGCTTGTATTTGGTTAACAGTGGGAGTCTTTCACCTTGAAAATGTTGCTAATGTGTTTTGTGTGTGAGGCTCTGCAGACCTTCACAAATAAACAATTTGGAGACTGAATGTTGGGTTTGTGGTTTTCACTGAGCAGGCAAATGAACCAGAATGAACCTCACTGTAAAAATAGCTGAAAAGGAAAAGGTAGCTGTGGTTATCCGGAGTTTTCTCTCCAACAAGTGTGAAGTCCGAATTAAAATGTTTTCAGTTTCATCTCAAGCCAGTTAAATGGAGTTCTAGGAAATGAAGAACAAGTTATGGCTCCAAGTAAAAGCTGTATCTAAGATATTAGTACATTGGAAGAAAACAATCTATTGTTCATTTGTAGCAATTAATAATTAACAAATATTTAATGAATATTTAAATTGACTCTCTTCTGAAAGGAGAAGCAAGGAATACTTGTTATTAATTCATGAAATTAACAGTATAGCATGGGATTTTTCACATTTGTTTGTTCCTTTCTTCCTTTACTCCTTTTAATTAAAATATAATACAGTGGTCATACTTTCTCAAAATAAGCAGTTTCACAGTCCTTTGGGGAGGGTTAAAGGGATAAAGTACCTTACATCTTTTTAAGTGCGGGGTCCTTGTTGCTCTCTGAGTTTGGTTGTTTTCTTGCAGATATTTCATTACCCACACTAGGTAATATTATCAGTGCTAGTAAGGAATGGCGTTTGCTTTCATTTTATATTCTAATTTTTTTTTGTTCCCTTTGTGGCTTGTTAATGATCTCTTTTGCACAGTATGTAGATGTATGTATATATATTGTGCAAAAGAGATAAGCCAAAAAGGGAACAAAAAGAACAAAACACCTCCTGACCAGTAATCAACACCAGATGAGTAACACCAAGATTTACCTCAGACCAACAATCAAGAGATAAACAATACCCAATCAAGGAATTGTCAAACAAGCAAACAGTCCAATCAAAGAATCTCGGAGACCATCCCCACCAATATTGAGAGGGCAAGCCACTAGTATATAAATTGAGAGTAAACCCCATTCCTTACTAGCACTGATGATGTTACCTAGTTTGGGTAATGAAATGTCTGCAAGAAAATAACCAAGCTCAGAGAACACCAAGTACTCCTCATTTCAACTACAAATATTCTTCCTTTATTGGTAGCTTTTTAAGCCTTAAATGTTCCAATGGATTAAAAAAAAGCTTGATTCACCTTATGATGCCATCCTTTTAGCGGCTACTTTCTCTGTGGCCCTTGGCATGCATAATACATACAAAAAGAAATGTACAAGTGTTCTTTGATGGGAAGTTATTCCTGGGTCAGAAGGATACTATGGTCAAGAGTATCCAAAGCCACCAAAAGATCAAGGAGCACAAGGATGGATGCGGCAATGCCTTCCAGGCTTAGCTGCAGTTCCCTCAGGCATTTGATTTGGGAGTTTGAACCAGCCCTGATGGTGAATTTATTTTGTTTATGGTTTGAAAATGGAATAGTTTAGATGTGGATGTGGGTTATTTTGCATGTTATGTTATGGTTTTTTGCTTTTAATCTTTTGCGTGCTGTCCAGAGTTGGATGGCTATACAAATGGTCTAAATAGAAAGAAAAGAAATAGTACGTATTGTTCATTGTTTCGATGCAAAACATTATTCCACAGCTTGAAACAGGAAATAATGGATGAAAGTACAGTACAAGCTGTACTGCATACTTAATTTTCAGGAGTGTCCTGAAGGAAGGTCAGAATGAGTATTAGGTCTGCAACATAACTTGTAAGGGGTGTGTGTGGATATTCACAATACAGGCATTTGCTACTGAGAAGCCGTCCCAAAGCTCTTCCAGCCCATACTTCGCAGAAATAGGAGACCAAGTTTTTTTCGGGACATCTGAGTTGGGTTTACGATTCCAGTTGGGAGTCCTGCAGATGCCCTGATGCCAAACCATGTTATTATATTTCAGAGATGACAGCCAGCACATTGAATTGCATTTGGAGTCTAAAAGGAAGCCAGCACAGAGCTTAGAGCACAGGTATAACATGCATATAGCAATGCTAAAAGGCAAATTACTGCATTCTATATTAATTGAAGTTTAAAATGAGAGCCAGTTTCTGTTTCCGAGAACCCCCCCCCAGCAGTTCTCATTTATAGTTATCTTCTGATTATTTCCCTTCCTTACATTCTGAAGTACAGGGTTTGTTTTTTTTAAAAAAAAAAATGCAAAACAAGGCTTTTCCAAAACAGTTGCATTAATCTTCATGGCCAAAGATATAAGAAATTGGCATTAATAATTGTCTAGCACTCTGTTAAAAAATAAAAATGCATATTTAAAATATATACGCAATGTTGACATGGAAATGCATACACGACAAATGGAAGCCTTAAGCCAGTGCTCTGCATTTGGCCTTGCAGCATCTTTCAGTTTCAGATCAGCCAAGGAATAGAATGGAATGGAATGGAATGGAATGGAATTGGCTTCTGGCAGAAAAAAAAAAAGGATCAAGATCCATACAGTTCCAAAGATTCATCTCAGGATATTTTTTTAAAAAAAAAAACACAACAATGTGTTCAGTACACTAGCAAAATATTTATTTTTTTTAATAATGACATAACAGAAGTGAAAGGTTTTTGGTGTGCCACAATAATTGTAGTTAAAGAAAAAAAAATGGGATTAATGGACTCTTTATACATCTTAATGTAAAAAAAAAAAAAAGGTTAGCATCAAATCTCAACTGTTCACCATTTAAACAAATGTAAAACATATAACCGCCCCCAACATATATATATATAAAGAATTAAAGTTTTAGAATCTATAAAAAGTAAAAAATATACACTCAGAAGATCTAACTCTTATTCAGTCTTTAATATAAAACTGTAAACATTTATTTACACAAAGAAAATGTGTAGAATAGAAAAACTGAGCACCCTTTCCATTTTGCCGGGGTTTAGGAAGGCAGGGGGGGGGGTGGAGAATCTTGGACAGGTATGATTTGTTTTCACACCTTTTCACCAGCCCAGGACTGCAGCCTATAAATAAAACTGAGGCAACAGGCCAGGCAAATTGAGGGGAGGGAGGGGGTCTTATTGCTCTAAAGCTGCAGCAAATAGAAAACACAAGTGCAATTCAATTATGAACTGCTACTAGTGATTGATGGGAGTGCCCTGCACTTAGCCCCAGCTAGCTTCCGTGTTTAAGGATCACTGCACGGCACATTTTACCTCTTTTAACATTATGCTACATCTTCAAATCTGAAAGAGTTTTGCATCGACTGAAAGCAACAATTGAAATCAAGTTGAACATACAACTTGACTTAAATTTTAAGAAAATTTTAATTTTTTTCAATTTTGAAAGGGCACAGTCAATCCAAAATTATTTCCAGCTAATTTATTTCACCAGAAGGCATTTGTTACTCTTGAAAGGTTCCAGATTACAATTCTCATAAATCCAGTAGCAGGGCAACTGTGTGGGGAGTTGTAATCCAGGATACCTAAAAAGCAACAGGAGGTTTATCCATAGTTGTATGTGCTGCAGCTGATAAAACCTTATGTAAATAAACAAAGACAGGAGGTATCTGCCTATAGCATTTGAAACACAAAGTGTCTGTTACATTTTCTTCTGACCAAAATTTTATCTGATAATTAAGCTAGAATGATATAAAACTTGTAATTTTTTTTCTGCACCTAAAGAAGAAATAAGAACTCAAATAATTAAGAAGTAGGAGGCTCCAAGTACCTCCACAAACAAAAGGAAGGCACACTGGTGCAAGATTACCAAAACACATAACAAATATACTTTATCTCCATTTCAAATCTCTTCCTCCCAGACTCCAATAATTTTTCCATGGTCAAAAAAAGCAGCTACAAAGATTACAATATTTTCCAGCTGACATTCATTTTGGATCAAATCTTTGATTGAATTGAATTCACTGAAAAAAATTAACTCAATTGCTGATTTATGGAAAAGATTAGTAAATTTAACTCTAATCTAATTTACTTACAATATAGTGACACCTATATTTTAATTATTAAATTAAGCAACTCTTATTATAAAATGACATTTTAAAAATATACACTCAATGCAATTTGCTTCAGTTTGGACATATCAGTAGTGGAACCATTCATTAACATGCAGTTTTCACCATTATCCCCTATCAATTATCCACCAAAACACAAATGTCTCTTTAACGCGGCATACTTATCTTGATCATGGATGGCAACCATATACAATGAAAGGAACGGGAAAATTAAATTAAAAGTAGTGTTAAAGCAGATTGTTTTCCAAAGTGCACATTTGAGAGGAACACTGCAGATACAGTAAAATATTTTCCTATTGTTCATCTTTTTAATCTCTTCACTGTTCCCCCGTCCAAAATATCCCAGATTCAAATATCTCTGTAAACTCTCCTGAATGTATCTGAGGCAAAGGAAATTCTATGATTTTCAATTGCAAATGTTATGAAGTAAATTAAGAATCCTTATAACAGGAGGTAAATAGCCGTGTTCAATAAAGAACAAAACAAAACCCCGAGAAGGAACAGAGAGGTATCTATGCATCTAAAACAACTTTCAAATTGATTACCTTTATAACTAAAGGTTAAGGCAAAAGGTGGTTTGTTGGCAAGCAGAAATTCTTTTTGGTAACACATTAAAAAATAATTATCTTTTCCTTGCCATAAAAGAACTAATTTTACACATCCAGGAAAGTATCTCCATGGAACATGATGAATTAGCAGCATTTATTTCATTGGAGATTCATCTTTATATTTCTAAAGAGCTTCAATCACCATTTTCCCCAAGGGTCTTAAAATTCTTCAATTTTTTAAAAAAGTATAGTGTGCCCCCATCTTCCTGTGCCATTATTGCAAAGTTTTCAGTCAATAACTCCAAGGCATAAAACTTGCTTCACCTGCCTGACAAAGACTAAATCATCCTATCCACATAGTACTGTATGCACGTGGCAACAAAAACACTGCTAAGTATAAATGCCCTCTGAATCAGAGAAATGAGGTGTGATCAATCCAATTTTAATGAATGCAGCAATGGAGATAGAAAAAGTGCACACACTTGACTTTAAGTCTGTTTCTCCAATTAAAAAATAACTAAAAAAGAAAGAACTCCCTCCCGCCCCGCCCCTCCCCCCATAGCAGAGTGCAAATTGCTTAGTTCAGTAAGCCATAAGCCAATTAAGACCAGGTTCCCCAGTTTAGATCTACAGCAACCTGCTGCTGGAAATGTTGTAATAGTTAAGGATCTCCAGTAAGTAAACCCATTATCGATTATTGTGAATTCTTATATCTGGTTTGCTAAGAATGTTGGCACACACTGATTAGAAGATTACCCTCCCTAAACTAAGGAGGATTCCAGAAAAGAACAAGGGCTGTACACATTTTCCTTGAAAATGGTGGCAAGGTGGCACTTTTTACTATTTAGAGATCCAAATTAAGATAATGAAATCTATCAAGTACTACCTGTAGGAAAGAATACCTTAACACTGAATACTTACAGCCTATCTCTTGCTGGCTTACTTTCTGCACTGCAACTGCATGGGTTCACATTTAAGTCTTCAAATGTAAAACACTGGAAAAAAAAGTTACATTTTTGCTGGGCTGTTTGGGGTATGCACCAAACTGTTTGCATATGTTGTGTTCCAGACACACTACAGAAATGACATTTTTTCCTAGCAAGCCAGTGCATCTTTTTTATGTTCTTAGACCCAGAAAGAAGCAACTCCAATACATTCCCACTAGAGCCTGTGAGTTTTCAATGACACAGGTATTTGGTCCAAAGATAATTTGTAATTTTAAAAAAATGACTCAGGGAAGAAGAAAAAAACAAATCTCATTTCAGTGATTCCCTAATAACTCATCCAAATCATTCATCCACTCTTCTGAAGTCCTGTTTTTCAATAAAGTGTCTATGAGGTCTGTATCCCCAGTTAAGTTCTGTAGTCCATTACCTCCAGATGGGTTACTGTAGGCAAAAGGCAATTCCTGATTAGCTGTCCTCACAGGATAACCTTGAGTACAGTGTAGGTTGGTTCTGCTGGACAGCTGCTGATTCTGATTCTGGCTGAAAGTCAGATCTGGGACAGTTTGACTCATGCCTGCCAAGACCTGTTGTGACTGGACTGGCTGTTGAGTAGGAGGGTTTGTCCGCTGCTGGGCTCCTAATGGCAGTATCTGTCCAGAGACAGCTGAATTCATGGGTGCTATTGTCCTGCTGGTGTTGAGGCTTACCTGAGGCATTCCTTGGGCAAACTGTTGACTAGGCAACTTTAAGTGAGTCTGCTGCATATGGAACGTGGAGCTGGCAGTAAACGTCGCTAAACCATTATTTCGTTGAGCCGGATTGTTCATGTTTGATATACCTTGATGCTGCCAAGATGAATTTTGGGCCCCAATTGCTGGCATTCTTGCCATCTGAGGCTTGGATAATGTAGCATTTAGTGCTCCTTTATTATGTTGGTGAGAAATGCCTGAATTTCCTAGTGTGTTCTGTCCGTATCCAGCAGGAAGAGCAGTGCCCTGAGCCAAATTGGGTTGTCTTTGCATCTGTGGCTGACCATTGGCAGTTGGATTTGCATGTTGTTGAACCATCTGGGTCATACTAGATGCCATGCTGTATAAATTACTTCGCTGAATATTCTGCAGACCAGTATATTGATTAACCGCTCGATCTTGCGGATTACTGCTTGATGAGACAGAATTGTGCCCTGTTCCAATCTGAATCATGTTCTGATTCTGAGAAAACACTCGTGGACTGCTGGAGTTGGACTGGCCTAAATTATTTACCCCTGTTATTGATGGAGATGAGCCTGTAATATAAGATTACCAACGTTAGTGATTTTAAATATCAATCCAAACATTCTCAGAATATTTGATGCAACATTTTATATACCTAACGTGCAATAGAGTAGTTTCTAGCTATATTTAGGGCTTGCTGGCTTAGATCCTGAAAAATTCCAGTGGGATGGGACTTAGGAAGGTTATTTTCTTCTGCCTGCCAGCCTTCTGAATAGCCTCCTTTAAATGTTTTGTGTGACTCTGGAGGCTAAGGGAAGAAGTCAAATATTAAACAAAGGTAGCTTTACTGAGCATATCTTTCCTTCTATCATAATGGCATGCTTTATGTGTCATACACATCTCAAAAAACATGACTTTTCATAAAATTTACTGTTTTAAATGCAACTGATTAATCTGGAATATATTGTACAAAGATACAACTATTTAACAATGTTGATTTCTGTTCCAACTAGTTAGATGGGCATTCTGTTTAAATCTGTTTCAGATAGAAGATTAATCTATACTGCATATGTGGGTCAAATTACTATTAGCCATCCTTAAACACATATATATGTAGGAATGCATATCTGCAAACTGAGCCATACAGGGATATTGCTCCAATGCTTTTTGTAATTGTAGCAGTTGTTGCAATAATGAGAATTTCAAAAGCTGTTTAAAAGATGTGCTCATGGTGAAAAAGTAGCTGTGTTAACCAGTCTTAGTTATTTAAGATAAGAAGGACTGCAGCTGATGATAGAGTACACAGAAGAACCATCTAGTTATCCTCTACCCCACTCTCTAAAAACCAAAAGCCACACTAGGGAGCAGGAATAATTTTACTATTCATTTCATGCATTTATATTTCATCTATAACTATTCAGAAGAGTTCCAATTCTATGGAAAAGGATTCACATGGCACATGGGGAATAGGAATTGTAGAGTTAAAAAGTAGTTCTGCAAATCACTTCCAGCTTGTACAACCTGTGGTTACTCTACCTATGAAATACACACACACTTCTGCAAGAAAGCAGGAATATCTTTAATGATTAAATATGCAAAACAATATTACAGAGATTCCTTGTTGAATGACTTGTTTAGCAACTATTCAAAGCAATGATGGTATTGAATTTATGACTGGACCTCAAGTTGTGATCATTGCAGCGTCTTCATAATCACATGTTTGCAATTTGGGTGCTCAGCAACCAATTGTGATGTTGCAGCATTCTGTGGTCATGTGATCACCATTTGTAGCTTTCCTTGCTAGTTTCTTACAAGTAAATCGATGGGGAAGTTGATAGGAGGTTGCAAATGACAATCATTGACCATGGGATGCTGTGACCATGTGAGAGTTATTTGATGGCAACTGAGATTGCCAAAACTGCTACTGTAACTCATAGTGGTTGTATGATGTCATGCCTTATGATTGCATCACTTAGCAACAGAGTTCCTGGTTCCAATTATCATCGATAAGTGAGAACTAGCTGTATTGGACAATGCTTGCTGTGACACTGATAGAGGCATTTTTTCAATGGAGAATGAAGCAGCACTGAGATCAGGACAACTTTTTCTATTACAAATTAATGCATTTAATTATGAATCTAATACTTAGTCCAGAGCTAGGAAACAGAGAGGTTAGCAGGCAAAACAAATCTGTTAGTACATGTTTGTTTAAAACTATTAAACAAGGGCAAAGAGAGAGATAGTAATAGTGCATTTTCTTTATTCAAAAGATGGTTTCAAAAGTACTTTTCATGTAGAATAGGAGTGTCAAACTCGCATCATCATGGTGTCATTATGTGACATATCAAGACTTTTCCCCCTTTGCTAAACCAGGCATGGGCGTGGCCAGGGCATGATGCATCTAGCCCGCAGGCTGCAAGTTTGACAGCCCTGATGTAGAAGGATGTATACTTATATAAAGATACTCTGTTTCATGCAGTGTGCTATTTCACACTGAAAAGTTAACTTAGACAAATGAACACAGCTTTAAAATTCTTAGAAAACAAACAGGAGTATGACAACTATAATTATTCCAAAGAGCCTCAATATGAAATGTTTGTGTAAACCAATATCTTGTGTGCTAACAAGGAGAGAATCAATTATTACAGAAATATTAACAGTGTCCCAAACAATGTAACGTTCTTTATTCACACATGCTGCAATATAAAGGATTTGTTAGTTTTGTGAATGCTGCTTTTAAAACCTTAAGAATTTAAAAGCATGACATTTACTTGATTCTTGCCCTCTGGGGGAAGGAGATATGACAACTTGAATCTGGCAGAGGCCTTGAAAGGTGGTGTGCCCCTTACTCAAGCTCTCCTGGATCCCTGGATAGTTAAAAACTATCACCTAGTTTTTAACCTTCCCTTTTGGGTTATTAAGTGAGTGATGGAGATCCAGCTGCAGAAGGGGCACTGGCCCTACCTGAAAGACCCAGTTTCTGTCGGTGCTAAAAGACTCCAGGCATGGGTATCACTTTTGTCCTATAGCTCTATAGACTGGGTCTAAACTGAACACAAGCCCTCTGCTGACGCTTCCCAGTTTCGATGAGGTTACAGCAATGTCTCATGACGTACTACCTGCAACGACACCCCAAGTATACCCCGGACCAGACCCTACTTAGGCTGGGGCTGGAGTCTCTCAGCACCGACAGAAAATGGGCATATCATGTAAGACCAACGGCCCTTTTTCTGTATGGTGCCTCAAGACTCCAAGCATGGGACATACCAAAGCTGGCTGTCCTCACGGGAGGGTACCTATCTGGTCCTGCTCACCGGTCGTTCCCAGTACTCACTGAAGAACTCTCCTGCCAAAAGCTGCCTTTTGAATCCAGGTAAATGAATCCAGGCAAATGAATCCAGTCAGTAGTGCTGAATGAAAGGCGATGGCGAAGACTAGGTCTCCACACGACAAATGTCCTCCACCGAAGCCTGTGTCGCCCAGGCTGCCATTGTGGCAGCACTCCTGGTAGAATGTGCTGTGAGCGCCTTGGGTCTCGGAAGGGCCTGTAAGTCATATGCATTGGAAATGGTTGTGTGAAGCCACCTGTCTACTGTAGATACTGTAACTTTCTTTCCCATCATAGCCAGTTGGAATGATAGAAAAAGTGCCTCAGACTTTCTGAATATCTGTGTCCACTTTATATGGAGCCCCGAGAGATGGCATGCGGCAAAGAAGAGTTTGAGGGGTTTTTTAAGTGGGTTTTTTAGTGGGTTTTTAACAAAAATTTTAAGGGGTTCGGGGGGGATTAGGGTGGGTTTGGGGGGAAATCCACCGAGTTCAAGACCAGCCTCAGCAGAGGGCTGCAACACTAGGGATGTAGAACCGGAGGTCGGGGAGGGGGTTGGAGTTCAACTTGGAGAGGGCTGTTCCATCAGTATAGTGAGTGGGAGGGGCAGATATGGCGGAAGCCGGGGACCACATCATGTTCAGGGAATGCACACTCGCTATCTTAGAGCGATTGCGCACTCCGGTCCCCAAGGCTTTTCTTGTTCCCCAGGCTGTCCAGATTCTCAGGGCCAGAGCTTTCGGCTGATGTTATGCAATGCCAGGTCCGTTGTTAATAAAGCTCCCCTCATCCACGATCTTATTCGGGAGGGGGAAGCGGACCTAGCGGGTATTACGGAGACCTGGTTGGGCCAGGAGGGGGGAGTTCCCCTCGTGGATATATGCCCACCAGGCTTCCGTGCATTTCATCAGCCGAGGGCTCAGGGCAGGGGCGGGGGGGGGGAGGTGGCAGTTATTATAAAGGAAGGTCTGGATCCAAGGGAGACCACTGTTCCACAGATAGCCGGATGTGAATCCCTTTTTGTGAAGTGGGGTTGTGGAGTACAGATGGGCTTGTTGATCATGTACCTGGCTCCCTGCCACGTGGCAACGGCCCTGCCTGAACTGCTCAATGTCATAGCCGAGGTGGCTGTTGATACCCCCAGACTTGCTGTCATGGGGGATTTCAACCTGCCATCCATCGATGAAACGTCTGAGATGGTTCGAGAGTTCATGGCTTCCATGACGGCCATGGACCTTACTCAGTTAATTCATGACCCCACTCACACAGGTGGACACACTCTGGACTTAGTTTTTGTCTCTGGTCAGTGGTTGAGTGGCCTTGATACAGGGGATATAGCCATCGAACCCTTGTCATGGTCTGACCACTCGCTCCTTCGACTGGACTTTCTAACCGCTGCACTCCGCCGCAGGGAGGCGGGACCGACCAGGTGGTTCTGCCCCAGGCGTCTGATGGATCCTGATAGGTTCCAGATGGAGCTTGGCCCATTCCCTGAGACTTTGGCTCATGACTCGGCTGAAGACCTGGTGGCCGCCTGGGATAGTGTGGCCGCCGGGGCCTTGGACCGGGTCGTGCCTTTGCAGCCTCTGACCCGGCACTGAACTCACCTAGCTCCTTGGTTCTCTGAGGAGCTGAGGGAGATGAAGCGCCGGAAAAGATGCCTGGAGAGTAGTTGCAGGACCAGCCGCTCCGAATCCGATCGAACACGGGTGAGGTCTCATATTAAGACCTACCTAGTGGCGATAAAAGCGGCGAAATCTAGCTATTTTGCCACTCTTATCAAGTCATCAGATAATCGCCCAGCCACCCTGTTTAGGGTGACCTGCTCCCTCCTCCATCTGGAAGCGCGGGATGACCCCTTGCAGGGTCGAGCTGAGGATTTTGTGCAGTATCTGTATGACAAAAATCACTCAGATTCGGGAAGGGCTGGCCTCTGACTGAGTATGTCCGGACGGGATGACTGAGGCAGGTCTTGAGAGCGTTATCTGGGAGGAGTTCGATCCTGTGACTCCCAAGGACATGGACAGGATCCTGGGACGGCTGAACGCGACCACATGTTTATTGGACCCGAGTCCTTCCTGGTTGGTACTGGCTTCCCGGGAGGTTACACGAGGCTGGCTCCAGAGGATTGTTAACGCTTCTCTGAGTGAGAGGGTCCTGCCGGCCGCTTTGAAAGAAGCGGTAGTGAGGCCCCTCCTCAAGAAGCCCTCTCTGGATCCGGCTGTTTTGGCTAACTATCGTCCAGTCTCCAACCTTTGCTTCGTTGCGAAGGTTGTTGAGAGTGTGGTGGTGCAGCAGCTTCCCCGGTACCTGGATGAAGCTGTCTATCTAGACCCTCTCCAGTCCGGCTTCCGGCCTGGGCACAGCACGGAAACGGCATTGGTCACGTTGGTGGATGATCTCTGGAGGGCTCGGGATAGGGGTTGCTCCTCTATCCTGGTCCTGTTAGATCTCTCAGCGGCTTTTGATACCATCGACCATGGTATCATGTTGCACCGGTTGGAGGGGTTGGGGGTGGGGGGCACCGTTCTGCGGTGGTTCTCCTCCTACCTCTCTAACCGGTCGCAATCTGTGTTGACAGGGGGGCAGCGGTCGACCCCGAGGCACCTTGCTTGTGGGGTGCCACAAGGGTCGGTCCTCTTGCCCCTTCTGTTCAACATTTATGTAAAGCCGGCTGGATGAGATCACCCATGGCTTCGGGGTGGAGTTCCATCAGTACGCTGACGACACCCAGCTGTACATCTCCACCCCAGGCCACCCCAACGATGCCCTTGAAGTGATGTCCCAGTGTCTTGAGGCCGTGCGGGCCTGGATGGGGAGAAACAGGCTCCAAGTCAACCCTTCCAAGACCAAGTGGCTGTGGCTTCCGGCGTCCCGATATAGCCAGCTGGTGCCATCGCTGGCTATTGGGGGCGAATCCCTCGCCCCCACGGAAAGGGCTCGCAACTTTGGCGTCCTCCTGGATGCACGGCTGTCGTTAGAAGACCATTTGACAGCCGTGGCCAGGAGGGCTTTTTATCAGGTTCGCCTGATACGCCAGTTGCGCCCTTTTCTAGATCGGGACTCCCTACGCACGGTCACTCAGGCACTTGTCACCTCCCGCCTGGACTACTGCAACGCTCTCTACATGGGGCTCCCCCTGGGGTGCACCCGGAGGCTCCAGCTGGTCCAGAATGCGGCCGCGCGGGGGATTATGGGAGCGACGGGGTGCTCCCATGTTACACCTCTCCTGCATGAGCTGCACTGGCTCCCGGTGGTCTTCCGGGTGCGCTTCAAGGTGTTGGTGACCACCTTTAAAGTGCTCCATGGCTTAGGGCCGGGGTATCTACGAGACCACCTTCTGCCACCAATAGCCTCCCACCGGCCAGTACGCTCGCACAGAGTGGGCCTCCTCAGGGTGCCGTCCGCCAGACAGTGTCGGCTGGTGACCCCCAGGGGGAGAGCCTTCTCTGTGGCGGCGCCCGCCCTCTGGAACAACCTCCCCCCAGAGGTACGTATAATATCAGACCTCCGGATTTTTCGTCGGGCCCTGAAAACTTATTTATTTCAACTAGCCGGGCTGGCTTGATCCCACAGTTTTGGGTTAAATTTTAACTGATTTTAAATTGGGTTTGTTTTAAATTGCGGCCAAATATATTTAATTATTTTAAACTGTTTTTAAATTTTGTATGTTTTGTTTTTATTCTGGCTGTTCACCGCCCTGAGTCCTATTGGAGAAGGGTGGTTTACAAATTGAAACAAACAAACAAACAAACAAACAAACAAACAAACAAACAAACATAGATATGTAAGGCCCTCCTCACATCTAGCATGTGCCACTCCCTTTCTCTGGAGTGAGATGGATTGGGACAAAAATCTGGAAAAATCAACTTCTGCGCTCTATGAAATAGAGAGTTGACCTTGGGCATAAAAACTGAGTTCAGTCTCAATACTACTCTATCAGCGTGGAAGATGCATAAATCCTCCCTTACAGAAAGAGCGGCCAACTCCGATATCCTCCTGGCCAATGTTATGGCCACTAAAAACACCATCTTGTAAGTGAGAAATTTTATGTGGGTAGTTCTTAGGGGTTCAAAGGATGCGCTGATGAGGGCCTGCAGCACCTTGGTGAGATCCCTGGTGGGATATCTATGAGCCACCAGTGGCCTTAAATTGGTGACTCCCTTAAAGAATCTCTGCACCTCCAGGTGGTGCACTAGCTATGGATTCTAGATTCCCACAGGATAAAATTGATGCTAAGGCCGCTACCTGCCTCTGATGAGTGGCTAACCCCTTATCCAGGCCTTCCTGAAGGAAGTCAAGCAATTAAGGAACTGATACTGTGGTGGACTCCAAGTTACGCCCGTACACCACCTACAAAAAATCCTCCACGTACCGTTGTAGATCCGAGTAGTGAATAGTCGTCTGGCAGCCTGGATAGTCTGTATGACACTGGTGAAGAAATTTCACTCCATCAGAAGTCTCTACTCAAGCGCCACACAGCCAAATGGAGCCACTGTGGTTCTAAATGGGATAAGGGCCCCTGGCTGAGGGAGACTTTGTCCGGAGGAATCTTCCATGGCCTGGCAATTGACAGGCTGACCAGATCTGTCTGGGCCAGTGTGGTGCTACCAGTATCATCTCCTCCCTCTCGGCTAACATCCTCCTAAGCATCTGTGGAATCAAGGCCAGTGGTGGGAAGGCATAAAGAAGCCCTTGAGGCCACGGACAACGAAGGGCATCGATTCTCTCCACCCCCTGTGCCGGAAACCTCAAGAAGAAGCAGGGCAGCTGGCTGTTTGCTGGGGAAGCAAAATGATCTAATATTGGAGAGCCAAACTGATTTGTTATTTCCTGGATAAGTCCAGGTGCAGACACCACTCCAAATAGTCAATGGTGGCTGTGCTCAGCCAGTCTGCCCATACATTCTTCACCCCTGAGATGTGCTCAGCCCTTATGGAAAGCACGTTATTTTCCACCCAGTGACAAAGTCGCTCTGCCTCCTTCATGAGCACCTTGGAGTGCGTGCCCCCTTGCCTGCTGATGTGCGTCTTAGCCGCCACATTGTCGGTGAGGAGGAGGACATGCTGTCTGGCAATCTGCTCCTTGAATTCTCTCAGGGCCAGGTGAGCTGCCTTCAGCTCAAACCAATTGATCTTTTGATGAAAGTCTCTCTGTGTCCACCCTTGGGCCACCAGATTCTGGAAATGGGCTCCCCAATCCCCCAGACTGGCATCTGTGGTGATAGTCAGACGCTTCTGGTCCCTGTACATGCAACTCTTGTTCATACAAGTCCACCAGAGAAGCGACCTCAGGACCGCCCTTGGGACCCTAACTTTCACCGGTGATGTGCCTCTGCCTTTTTTCTGGAAAGGGAGCAGGAATTACTGTAATGGCCTAGCATGGAACCTAGTCCAAGGAACTATTCCTATACATGGTATCATCTTTCCGAGCAGTGCGGGCAGCAAGATGGGGGGCAGGCGGGGGGCTCTCTTTTCCAATCTGATCTGATCTGCCTTGCTAATGCCCTAATGCTCTCCAGGCGATCTGGAGATCGAAACACCTGCCCTGATAAGGTAACTATTATCACCCCTAGGTGTAAAAGGCAACTAGCTAGTTTGAAGTGGCTCTTTTCCACATTGATGGAAAAGCCATGGCTCTGCAAGAGCTGAACCATGACCGCAGGTCTTCCTCTGCTCGTCTGAGATACTGTATTAATATGTCGTCAAGATAACATTGTATCCTGACTGGTAGTGTCCTGAGAAAGGCTCCTAGCACTGCCAATAGTTTGGTGAACACCCTGGGTGCTGATGCCGATCCAAACAGTAAGGCTCTCTACTGCAGGTGTCTGCCGTTGTAACAGACCTCAAGTACTTTCTGTCTAGAGGTGAAATTGGTATGTGAAGAAACGCCTCCATGAGGTCGATGGAGGTCAAGAAATCTCCTTCTCTGACATTCTCCAAAATCGATTGTAGAGAATGCAATTTGAACCTCCGGTACCGTAAGTATTTGTTGAGGCTTCTGAGATTGAGAATTGGTCTCAACCCCCCCCCCCCCGAGTCTTTCTGAATCACGAACAGCATGGAATAATAACCTTGTCCCTCCTGATCGACTGGGACCACTTCCACGGCCTGTATATCCAGCAAATGCTGGATGGCGGCTTCCATGCTTTTCCTCTTGTTCACGTCTCTGGAGACGGGACAACGGATAAAAAATTTTGGGGGACGGGACGGAGGTAAATTCTAGGGATAGACCTGATCTATGGACTCTTTCCTGCTTCAACCAAAGCAATGGCACTCTGGTGAAAAATGAAGCGGCTTTGGCAGACTTGACCACCCGCTTGGTGGGCCTTGCGAAGCGTTAAGCTCCACCTTCTTCTTGTCTGGTTTAAGCACGTCCTCCGCAACAGAGAGAAGTTGAGGTGGATGCCAACGCCATCACAGGCTCATCTACCTCTGGAATCTGTAGAAGCTCAATGAGATCCAGGATGACATTGTAGAATTTTTTGTCAAAGGACATGGGATTGGGATAAGCCCCAGGAGAAACCCACTGCCTCTGAATTACGTCCATAAATAATCTTGGCGCTGGAATGGCCTCTGTTTCAGCCATGGGTTCTGAAAACAGATCAGAGGGATCTGCAAGCTCCTGAGAAGCCTAAGGCTTTGACGAATCCGTCCCTAGTCGGGTTGAAATCTTAGCCTTAAAAAGCAGTGCCTTAAACAAATGAGGCCGGAACAACACTTTGAAGCTAGGTTGCGCAATACCCTCATCTTCTGATAATTCCTGATCAATTAGGCCCTCTTCCTCCGAAACCGAATCTTCACTCCTTGAGGAAGAGTCCGGAGAACTGGAAGCCTGGTAATTCGGCAACTCCCTTGGATGCTGAGGTAAACTCTCCTGCACCTGCATTTCCGATGCCATCGGTGCTATTCCAATGCTATCGGTGCCAGCTTCAAAACCTCTCTTAACTGCCTCAGAAATTCATTGTTGGACTAAAGGAGGCATTTCTCCTTTAGAAATGGACAGAGAACGGAGAACCTTCCCCCAGTGGACGGAGCCCCACCACCGTGGGAGTGAAGGTAGCCTCAGATGGATGCCTTCTCCGACTTGCCACCCCACTCTCCTGTGGTAAAGGTGTGAGGCCCTTCTGGATGCCAAATGCCACTTGTAGATGGCCCAGGATCTGGGATAGAGACTGAACCTGGCTCCTCCTGCATAATCAAGTCTCCTGCAGCGCTGAGATTATCAGACTCCAATATCTGGCTGAAAGCAGGTCCAGCCCTAACATCCTCTTCTACAAAGGGGCTTAGGTGCTTCCTTTTCTCTGCTGCTTTTGCCCCTTTTTCCATCTGCTTCTCCAAGGCCCTTTGAAGCCTTTGCTCCACCTTCTCCTGGGCCTTAGAAGGCTTCTTTTTGGGGACAGCATTGGATCTTATCGTGGTTGCTACTCCCCTGGCCCCACTCTTATATCTAGATGATCCATGCTTAGAGCTGCGACTGCTAGCTCTGCTTGCTTGAGCTCTTTCAACCATCTCTCTGTGCACATGAAAACACTGCAGACACTGCGTAATACCTGGTCTACTAGTCAGCTCTCTTTTTCTCTTTCTTTTTTTTTTTAAGCTTCCTGCCTTACTGCCCCCCCATGTTACTCCACTTTCAAAATGGCACCTGGCTTCTTTGCCGTTTTGTGCCGACAAGAAAAAAAGGCCGCCCGAGCCTCCAGAACGCATCCAATGGTGCTGGCAGCCACGAGGAGTCAAAATGCGCCATTAGCAATCTTTCCTTCCAGCGACGCCTTCCAAACCTCCCTCGTTACGGGTGAGCGGGCTTGAGCCACTGGCTCTTCATGCAGGCCACTGAAAATGGCTGCCGCAGTTAGTAGAGCCTTTTCCAGCCTTCCTTTCCTGCAATACCAAGCCTCCAATAACAGCGGGCTCAAACCTAGGGCTCTTCATGCTGTAATTTTCTTCCTCTCTTCCTTGCACTTCCAAATTACTGCTGAATCAAAAGCTGTTTTTTGGCAGAGCTCACTCTGCCACATCTATCCAGAGCTGCAGATTGAGTTGAAACTGGGGAGCATCAGCAGAGGACGTGTCTTCAGTTTAGACCCAGTTTATAGAGCTATAGGACAAGAGTGATACCCATGCCTGGCGTCTCGAGGCACCGTACAGGAAAAGTCAGGGTTCAGGTCTGGACTAATTACTGAATGGCCTTTGGCACTGTGATAGATAATCTTTAGGGCCAGGGGGTCCTTTTGGATTACATGCAAAAATGGGAGGTTCTGTTTTGGAGGGATTCTAAAGCTTCCTGAGTAAGAACTTCCACTTCCAGTTGGTGATCGAGGGAGAAGAGTAATTGATCCAGTGGCTACTCCTGTGTGGGATGGTGTAGAGTTTGATTCTCTCTACTTCGCTATTTAAAATCTATGTAATGTTAAAGACAGGTTATCTGGTCACTTGGTGTAAGGTATCAGCAATATGGTAATTATTTACTGCCACTGGGGGCCTGCCAATGAGGCTGTTAAGACCCTGGATAAAAGAAAATAAGCTTAAATTGAACCCAAAGAAGGCAACATTGCTATTTGTTCACCATGGCTCTCTGCCACCTCTAATGGTAGAGCTGCCCCTGCAGAGCAAGCCCATGTTTGGATGATTTTCTTGGATCTCTTTGGGTGGGTAGCACCTATTGAAAAAGTCATGATCAGAAGTTCTTTTCTTCAAGCTCCATTAGTGTTCCCATTATAGACTGAACTAGAACACAAAACTTTCTTACAACGGCTGCCCTCAACACTGCTTACTTATAAGAGGACAATGCACATTACATGGGACTGCCTTCAAACAACACTTTGAAACTCCAGCTGACCCATCTTTAATGGCTTGCATACTGGCAAGCATTTAGCACAATAAATACATTAAACCAAGTTTGCAAAAACTACACTGGTTGCCAGATTTCCAAGAACAATGCTAAACCATACTTTTAAGGTATGAAGTTCTGCCCTTTATGATTTGACATCAGGATCATCTCCTCCAACCAGAAAATGTAGCTCCTTGATTCATTCAAGACATTTTTCTCAGGAGAACATGTTGATATTGTGTGTGGGTGGGGTGGGGTGGGGTGGGGTGGGGGGAAAGAGAACAATAGAACTATCTTGTGTCCTTTGATAAAAGATTGACTCACTTGGGAACAGCTTTTTGGAAGCTAATTAAAATCTAATTATCTTGGAAGGCATTGGGGTGAATGTCATGTTATCAGAGCTGTTATATGATTTTATTAACTTGAACAATTAATCTGCATTTTATTTTGGATATTTTAACCGTCTATTTTGTAGCTGTTATCAATCATTAGGAATCACACATTGTAATAGCACATGTATTTAATAAATAAAATAATAGTATCAGACTATATTTTGACTACAAAAGAGCATTTTAAATAGAATTCATGTCCATACTAGTCCTTCATATTTCAACCCCACATCCCCTTTACCTGGGAACTGGCCAACTTGTTGTTGATATGTGTTTTGTGTCTGATCTTGGTACTGAGGAGGTGGTCGTGTCAAATGCCTCTGGAGTTGTTGCTCCTGATGATGCCTTTGTTTCTCCTAAAATGGAAAGCCAGGTTATCAGAAGAATGTTTCTCCACACAAAGCATCAGATATGAAGCTTTATTGTTGAACCAACCAACCAACCAACCAACCACTGCTTTGATTGTAATATAACACCAATTTTAGAAAATAAAATATAGTTTATATGTAAAAGGTAATGTGTGCTCTTTAAAACATGCAAAACAAAAGGGATCAGAAAATGTTCTGAGAAAAAAAAAATACTTTATGTGACATTATACTTAATGTGAAGAAATTAGTGTAAACATTCCTTGGGTCAAGATTCATTTGGAATAACTTCCTCCATGCAGTTCTCTTAGTAGTTTGTCACTGCCTTCCTCCAGCATTCTTTTTCCACTCAATGTTCAAATGAGACTTATTAGTCTCTGGTTTCATAGTAGAAGCACAGAACTGCTTAACAGAAGGATTAATATTGTAGTTGACTACATTTGGTACTGTGAACTGTCTACATAGTCTATTATTTTGTATTTGCTCTTTCTGAATGCAATGATAGATGATGGGGATTACAATTAGGTACTGGCTATCTTTCTCAATAACTAACAGTCTTACTTTAATCAATCTGCTTTTTTGATTATGTTTCTCCTTGTCTATCTAAAAAAATCAGGAAGAACAGCAGATTTTGCAATAAAAGCAATAATCTGCAATAATCTTATTCAGCATTCTAGCCAGTGAACTGTTCACTTTGGGTCTAGGACAACTCAGTGCGGCCAGCCACCAAGTTCTCTCAGGACAAGTCAACACAGCCAATTTGCCACAGGGACAACTTGCTGTGGGCAGCCAGAAGAAGAGCTGGGTGGGCAGGCAAGAGAGCAGATGGGCAGAGCAGAGCAGCAGCTGAGGACTTCTCCCTGGAAGGAGCTGGACAGGTGGGTGAGCGATCAGGTTGGCAAAGTGCAGGGTGGTAGTAGTAGCCAGAGGCTTCCCACTAGAGGGAGAGCTGGCCAGGTGGATGAATGGATGGGCAGAGCAGTGGTGACTGGGGGCTTCCTACTTTCACATATACCCATACTGCCGCTGCCCTGAACTGCTTGGAGTTAGGTGGCGGCACTATTTGGGCCATTTGGAGTGGCAGCGAGATGTATGAAAATGGGACACACCTGGCCTCTACTGTCACCAAATGGCCCAAATGTTCCAAACTCTGAATGGCCAGGAGTTTGGTGCAGCTGTAGCAGGGTATATGTGTGTGAAAATGGGGAAGCCCCTGGCTGCCACTCCGCTCTCATCCACCTGCCCAGCTTTCCCTCGGGCCAGAAGCCCCTGTCCGTCGCTCTGCGTTCTGCCTACTTGCTCGCTTACCCAACTGGCTCTCCCTCCAGCTACCCACGGCAAGTAGTCCCCATGGCAAATTGGCTGTGTTGATTTGTCCTGTGACAACTTGGCACCAGTGAATTGGCAAAAGTGAATTGTCAGTAGCGAATTGTCCCATTCTGTTCCCTTCTCAATCATTTCCCTTCCTGCCCCTTGTTAGGGTTGTCCTAACCCAGTGTTGGCGAACTTTTTCGGCACCGAGCGCATGCATGTGCTGGGAAGATGATCTGGTCTTCGCGCACGCATGCTCGCCAGAAACCGTAAGACCAGGTGGCCAGTGCGCATGCGTGTGCTGGAAACCAGAAGGTCATCTTCCTGGCACGCGCATGTGCATCAGGCAGCTGCTCTTCCGTTTTTCTGGCGCTCCCACGCGTGTGAAGACCATCTGGCCAGCATGCCGGAACCCAAAAGAGCAATGGGCAATGGCTCGCAAGCCCAGAGAGATGGCTCTGCGTGCCACCTCCGGCACATGTGCCATAGGTTCGCCATCATGGTCCTAACCTGTTTTTGAACTGTTCACTCCTAAAGTTTCTTCTTTGGTTTCTTAACACTTCCTTTATCAGCAGAAATGTGCAATTGTGGCCAGATAAGAATCCATACTCATCCCTAAATTATGGAAAGAGGGATCATGTAGCAATTACCCTAACCTTCTGCTTAGACCAATTTTCAAGGCAGCTCACAATAATGAGCACCTATCCCCAAGGATGTCTGAGTGCAAGTCTTCCTAATCCTTTCTGAATTAAGGGCATGTGTTTAAGGGGTGGGTGGGAATCCTACAAAATTTGCAATAAGCAGTACTAGGCTACTCTCATGTGGTAAACATAATATGCAACCTGATTAACATAATCAAGTACTGAATATTCCACTACATTGGCACAATCTTTGTGACAGCAATATGTTTTACCTGTTCAGCAAGAAGTTGCCTCTGTCCCATTAGAAACTGTTTCTGTTGTTCTATTAACAACTGCTTTTGTTGCTGCTTATGATCTAGTAGCATCTGGTGCTGCTTCATTACAGCAGCTTGCTGCTGACTGTTGAGATAAGCTGCATTACCATGGTTACCTGCCATGGAAACATTGGGAGGCTGTACATTTACACCAGTGCCAGGAACAGAAACAGGAATGCGAGGAACACCAGCAGAATGATTTTGATCCTATAAAAGCAGAGACAGATATTGGCTATGCAACAAGGACATCACTTGAGAAAAGCAGTATCTCCACATTTTTAATGACCACAATAATGGAAAACTTCTTCAGTGTTTATTACTACACAGCAATTCATGAAAAAGTATAATCTAGCATAACTTTGTTTCTAAATGAAATGAGCCAAGGTGAATGAAATGGCTTGTACAGAAGAGCTGCCACCTAGAGGCAATCTAAAAAGATTTCATTGCAAGAGGCAATGAAGGATATCTCTGTGTTTGTGTATTTCTTCTTTTGTTAATCAGATTTAATAAAATGTTATATATTATTATATTATATATTCCCTATTCTGTTATCTTATCATGGGGCAATAGGAGAACAGGAAAGTGAGCTATGCGAGAAGTATACATGCAATGAATGCATAATAACAACAATATGTATGTTAGTGTGTCATTCAATAGGAGATGTAAACACGGATATGTTATTCCAACATTTCCTTGATTACCACAAGCACTTCATTCTTCAAGGTAGACAAGAGGTAGATATCTAATGAAATTTTACAGCAATTGAAACAAATAGTTTCCTTGCCCTAAATTTCATTTGGTCTTGAACATTTGCTTCATCAATAACATTTAATGACATGTGTAGGATTATGGTAATATCCATGGAGTTTTTTCACAATTAATAAAAAGCATATATATTGAGTTTTACAATTAATAAAAAACTATAATCAACTGTCAAAATTCAGTTTGTTTTCTACAAGACTAATAATCTTCATTTTAAAAAAAACTATCAGAAAAAAAGAAATTTCCTTAATATACATTGCATCTTGGTTAACAGATTTTGAACTGTATACTAATCCTGAAAGAACAATTCAGAAAGAAGAGCGAAAAACTATATACTGAGAAAGCATTTTAAGTAACTTTTCCCATTAAAAGATTAAACTTTTTTAAAGGACAAGGTATAACATGCTGTTTTTGAAGTGAAAGGCTGATTTTAGTAATTCCATTATCCTCTTACAATGAAACTTATAAGGCTATTTACAGCATATATATGAAATTAGTTAGTATGTTTATTCAGCTTATTCAGCCTATCTCATTTACTACACCCAACCAGCTGCTAGAAACACTTACCTGATTGTGTGGTACTAAAGGCCTATAAGCAATATTTCCAGACTTCTTCATTACAAATATCCCACTCTGCTCATCGCTCATATGAGGCAGTGTAGGCTGCTGATGTTGCTGAAGATATGCTAACATAGAAGACTTGTTTTGTCCGGGTACTGTGATTCCTTGCCCACATTCTTTGTAATGTGAAAGAGGTTTTGTATTCCCATAATCTAGCACAGAGTTTTGATTAGATGCAGAATTCTGACTTATGTTGCTTGGCTGATGGCTTAGCATATTTCCACCATGATAATTACCTCCTATTCTAGAACTCTTGTTTGGCATATTGGGTATCAGGAGTTTTTGGTTACTGAAGTCTTGCTGGTAAACAGAAGGACTAGTTGGATTTTCCATAGTGTATGAGACAGCCAGTGGACTGTGAGAAGGTCCAGATTGTTGCCAGCTAGAAATCTGATTGGATGGGTGGACCTGCTGTTGGTTCTGCAACAACTGATCTCTCTTTTGCTTAGCAGCTATTTGCTGTAGCTGTTTAGCAGATGACATCTCTTTGGCACTCCCTGTAGTTTGTCCAGATAACAATGAATTAGATAGAGGCCTCTGAACATTTTGGGCCTGGCTTGCTGGTTGCATTATTGACTGGTTGGGATTTTCAGGCATGGACTGATTTGAAGGCTGAAACATTGTTTGAGAATTACTAATTGCTGGAGAAGCAGCAGTAACAGGGATAGAAGATGTACCAATAAATGTTGTGCCAGTAGAGGTAGTTCTGACTTGTGGAGACCCTATCTGTTCCTGTTCAAAGTCTGCCGGGGAAAATTCAGTCTTTATAATGATATCTTGTGGTAAAGGAGTTTGTGCAGTTGAATTTGAAGGATCAGCATCTTTCTTTTCCTCAAAGTCTTCAGTAAATAGGTCTTTCATATCCTCATCAGGCATTGACCTGTTTAGTTCATTCATTAGCTCCTCCCACTCTTGGTCATTAAGGTTAAGATCAGACATCAAATTGTTTTGTGATATCGAACTTCCTGGTCCCGTAATCATACAAGGAAGATCATCTGGTTCTTGTTTGAGTTCTTTGTTAATAACCATAGCAAATGAGTCATCAGCATCACTGCTTCCATTCAACTGAAGTGTAGTATCTGGCAGATCCTTTTTGCTCATTCCATCTAGGCTTATGGAATGTTTTCCATTAAGCTGTAAATTTTCTCCACTGGAAGGTTTGCTGTCAGGCTGATGTAGAGGGGATACAGGAGGTATTCCATTGGAGGAGCCGTTCAATCCACCAAGACCATCATCATGACACAATTTCTTGGGCACGGGAAATATGTCCCCAAAGCCATTTGGCTGGTCGCCATTTTGAGGTGAAACAGAATTATCAAGTTTCCTTTTTACAGTTTCATGAAGCTGCTGAAAGAAAAATAAAGTTAGGTTAGTTTATTGCTTCAGCAGTCTAAATAATCTAGTTTTTTAGGCTAGCAATCTTCACAGATATACAATGGATTAACACTTCTTTCAAGCAACTATTTTTTAACTTAGATGATTAAAAAATTATGCACATTCTGCAGTAAGGAAATGAAGGATGTTTACACATGTAAAAATATTTTTTTAAAAATAAAATATTATTTTGGCAATATTAACTAACTCTTTCACTATACTTCACTTCCAGGGCTACTACTAAATTTCCTTGCAGCCGAGGTACTCAAGGAAAATTCTGAGGTCATCTAAATTATAGTAATGCTGAAATGGCTTTGAACTGATCAGATGTGGAATGGGAGATGACTGAAAACATCATATAAAAGTGATAAATATTGATAAATAGTTTAAAAACATATAAGCAAATTTTTGTACTCTTAAAAGTCTTTATGCTAAATGTGGTAACACGATTGCACGTGATTCTTCCATAAAACATTTTTGTGATAAACAATTAAACAATTGTACTCACAATATGCTCTTAAGATTCAATTACTCTAAGATTCTTACTCAGGCTTTAAGGACAGAAGAGAATGTACTATAACAGTTCACATATAACAGAGCTAACATGGAGCTCTCTATAGAGAAAGCAAACTGCATGCAATACAAATTCAGCTGTAAACCATCTACTTTCTGGGGATAATCCAAACTAAGAGGCAAACGTCAATCAAATTGATATGTAAAGATTATGCTTTCATAATTAAAAAATAAAGAAAAACTCGAGCTTTAAAAAAAAACCCAAAACAATAATTAAAAAATTAAAATAAAATAATAATAATAAAAAACAGCAAACTTTCTCTCTTCAGAATTCTTTAAAAACATTTTTATTTTTTATTTTATAGTTAGCAGTGGAGTTGCTTTTCTAGAAATAACAAACAGCATCTCTCTCATAAATCAAGCCTTAATGTATCTGATGCTTCAAAACCTCTACTTTTTAGTAAAATTCTACCCTCTTCTTTGATACCAGATATAAATTTTATAGTTGTTCATTTGAGATCTTCCTAAATCTGGCATGGGCAATTAAACAGATAATTGTACTGGAAATAAAACATGAAACTACTATAAGTGAAAGTCATTTTGGTCCTGATGTCAGCAAAAGTCCATTAAAGTTACCAGAGATAACATCATATATTTTTTAATCAAAGAAACCATCTTTATATTCCTTCCTTTTACATTTAACAGTCTTGATCTTTAGTCCCTTCAAATAACATTCTACCATTTGATTTCCTTTTTTTTTGTCCCTTATCATACATTTTTTCAAAGCCTTAAACAAGCCTCTTTTGTAAATCCAATATAGGAAAATTATCTAAGCCACTCTCTTGGTTTATTTGTATACCTCTTTTAATTATTAAGACGTCAGCTAGTTTCTTTTGAATGTCCTGTATGTATCATATTTTTCATATCATTGTTATGGCCTGTGATTTTAAAAACCACTTTCAAGTAGCTCTCAATTTTGCTAGTTAAAACTTTTTCCATGATGTCTTTTAAACAGTATTATCTATAGAGGTGGGACACTCTTTAAAAGAAACTTCTAGGTTCGTTATTTAAAAATATGTCAAATGTTAAAATATATTGATTCATTCTGTATTTATAAATTGAATTTAAGTGGTTTTTTTTAATTGTAATCTTTAGTTCCTTCTAGTGTCTAATTTTTAAAACTATACACCATTTTTTAAGAATTCAAAAGAAAAGCATTTTCCTACAGGAAATATTCTTACTGTATAATTATTTCCAAAATCTTATTTCACATTTATCTGGACCCAACTCTTTTGCTGTTTATTTCAAATTTATGATTGTCTTTAAACTTGCATTTAAAACATTTTTTCCTAACGACTAAAGGAAACTCAAGCTATGCTATAAAACACATAAAACTCATCTAGTGCTATAAAACATTGATTCAAAGCAACTTCCAAAAGTGATTAGAAAAGAGGTATGTGAACCTATTATCTTTTTGAAGGTACTTTGAAGGTGTTTGCCCATTTGAGAAAGATGATTGCTCCCTTATCACGCAGAGCATTAAACCTATTGCAGATTTTTGTCCTGCAGTCTCATCATGAGGAACAATTGTCTGGAGCACTTCTGGGCAAACTCAAGTCCTCTCCTTATCCAGGGAGAATTACGAAGAGCCAGTCTACTTGCCAGCTCTTCATTCCTCTGAGGTCATTGGCTCCACTTTTAGAAGAGCAGTCTTCTTCTGACATTTCTTCCCAAATGAATGTACATTTTGTGCTACATCACTGGAGGTTTTCAAGAAGAGATTCGTCAGCCATTTGTTCAGAATGGTATAGGGCCATGATGGCGAACCGATGGCACGCATGCCAGAGGTGGCACGCAGAGCCCTCTTTGTGGGCACACGCACTGTCGCCAGCTGCTCTTCTGGTTTCCGGTACTCCGGCGTGCATACGCACGGTCCGGATTGGGCACTCGGTGCCAAAAATATTCACCATCACTGGTATAGAGTCTCCTGCCTAAGCAGGAGATTGGACTAGAAGACCTATTATGTTTTTTATATACCAGTCACACATTTTTGCATTTAATCCACATTTCTTCATCACCCATTCATTCTTGATCTTATCTGTTTCATCATACATACTTCTGAGATAATCTACCCCCATAGATTCAATTCACTTTTATGTTTTACTCGATGTACCCAACTCTCGCTTCCATGTACCAAAGTGGGCAGAAATATACACTTCTTTCACCAAACATTCTTCTAAAGTTTCTGGGACCCTTTCCAAGTTATCTGCATGACTGGTGTTGTTACAAAATGGGTTGTACTTTAAAAGAACTGGTAATAACTGGCAATAATCTGAGCCTCAATCAGAATGGGAAGCTAGATCTTGAGCCTCACAGAAGATAAAAACCATGAAATAATAACCTCAGGTAAATACTTGTACACTATTTCAGGAAGTGAAACAGCTGCTGTAACAGGCCTATTAAACTATTCAATAAAAGATCAGGAAGAGCATTATTGGACAAGGTTTATGACACCTATTGTTTATATTGAGCATAGGAAATAAACAGGATGAGTCTGAACTCTTAAGAAATAAATATTAAGTTTATTATACATTTATTAAGTTTATTATAACATTATATTTATAGAAATATAATTTTAAAAATATAACAGTGGCCTGGTTATAGCTAAGATAATTTCCATGCCCGGAATACTGCAATTCAAGGATATGATTTGCTCAAAGGGAAAGTTTAAAGGCAGAATTTGTAATGTATGTTAAACAAAAGCATATCTACACAGTAACAAATTCAAATGAATGGAATATTATAGAACAGGAGTCCCCAATCCTCAGTCCATGGACTGGCACAGATCCGCGACATGCCAGCACCTTGGCCGCGCAAACTAGCAAAACCTTAACCCCATGATGCAAGCAGCACATAAAATCATGCACCCTCCAATCCGGGAAAAACCTTTCTCCATAGAACCAGTCCTTGGTGCCAAAAGGTTGGGGGCCACTGTTGTAGACTATATATTTGAATTAAAATAAGTGGGGAAAAAAAGTAAAGCCAAAACTGTTTTAGTTTACTATACAGGTAGTCCTTGAGATCCAATTGTAATGGAGCCTGCCCATTACAGTTGCATTTCGCAGCAGCCGTTAGGTCAGTGGTTCTCAACCTTCCTAATGCCGCGACCCTTTAATACAGTTCCTCATGTTGTGGTGACCCCCAACCAAGGGTGGGTTCTAAATTTTTTTACTATCGGTTCTGTGGGTGTGGCTTATTTTGTGGGTGTGGCTTGGAGGTCATGTGACTGGGTGGGCGTAGCTAGCTGGTCATGTGACCGGGTGGCCATGGCTATATGTATAGGGACTACTCAGAGGGCTGAAAAAAGTCATTTCTGACAGGTCCTCGCACTTTTGACTGGTCCTCACACTTATGACCATCCTCACATTTATGCCTGTGCAGCATTCTTAACAACCATGTCACTCATTTCACAACTGCTTCTCTTCAACATGGTATAAGATAGGGCAAAAAACGTAAAATGTGAGGACACTCGTAAATTCGAGGACTGGTCAAATGTGCGAGGACCAGTCAAAAATAACTTTTTCAGCCCTCTGAGTAGTCCATATGCATAAAAGGATACAGCAATAGAGAGGGATGAAGGAAGGGAAGGGAAATTAGAGTAGGAGTGAAGGTAAAAGAGGGAGGAAGAGAGGAGGAGAAAGAGAAAGAAAGAGGAAGTAGGGAGAAGAAGAGGGGGCGGAAGAGAAAGTAAGAAAGAAAGAAAAGACAGAGGTGGTAGGTTTGAGGAGAAAGATTGCTGTACAATAAAAAAGATGAAAGGGAGGAAAGCCAACCCCAAACAAATATCAAGATATTAAGATAAAGAATGAATTGTTAAACTTTAAGGAATAAAAGAGAACAAATAGCAATAAATAGCAATAATTAGAAACACACATACAAACATACAACGTATTTTCTTTGAACAGAGTATTTGGCCGGTTCACAAATTTAAACAGTTGTAGGAGGTTAGCACCCACCCCTTTCCTAGAAGAATGAAATATTTTGGGAAATATTAAAAAGGCAGAATATTATATTTCCCTACCTGGATGAGAAATGGAGAAGCATATTTTACAGACAAAGCAGCTCCCACCTTCCTGCCCCCCACCCTTTGTTAATGGGCCAGAGGCAGAAAGTCAATCCTTTGTCAAAGGACATTTGCAACACAATAGCAACAGAAACTAACACAATGGGCCCCATCAAGCCATGTGATCCTGTCCACCATTAAACCATCTTTCCAAGCAGTCTCCATGTTTCCAGTGTCTTTTTCCCCACTTGGAGCAGAACCCAGAAGGATATTTCTTCCAATACAGTATTTAGTCATTTCAATTAAATTTTCAATTTCTATATTTCCTTTTTGCCATATTTATTCTCATCTATTTTTTTTTTAAAAAAAAACCAATATTACCCTTCATTCTCATCTCTAATCTTAATCAAATTCAATTTTTCCCTTCTATTCTATATTATACCCCTTCCCATTGTCATCTATTTTTATATCCATCCTCACATTGGTTAATTATTTAATATTACAATTGTTTAATACAAATTCAACATTTTAATATAAATCAATTAGTTATATAATTATCTTTTTTGTATATTAATCAATATGAACATGAATATTCCAATTATTTCCATGCAATCCAATTTCTTACAAATCCATTAATTATATTTACCAATAATAATAAACCAAATAATTTCCCCCATACATTCCTCCAAACCACAACTTAACCATTTCTGCTTTCAACACAATATACAATTAATAGTATCTCAATTATTACAATTCCCTAGTTAAATAGAGCTTTTTTTCTTTTGTGTTTTAAAAGCTTGAACTCTCCTCTTTTGCCCTAAATTTTCCATTGTTTGCAGTTTTGCACCTACCTTTTTTGGTGAGGAAAAAGAAAAAGAAATCTCTCTGCCTCATTTTGTCACGGTGCAGCCTGCTTACTTTCAATTTCGCTTTTTCAGCATAGCTAGGGGGAAAAAAATCTGCTCCAGGAATTTACCTCTTTGCAGCTAGCTCTTTGAAGCCCTGCGGCAAGAATTTAAAGGTTTTTTTCCCTCTAGCCATCAGCTGGGATTCCGGAGGCAGCAATAGATTGGGAGCGGGCGGGGTAAGCGAACGGCGACCGGGCAATCCAACAGAGGCAGAGGGTGAGGGTGAGTGAAGGCGGGGGGGGGGGGGGCGAGAGAGGGCTTTGGCGACCCCTGTGAAATGGCCGTTCGACCCCCAAAGGGGTCATGACCCCCAGGTTGAGAACCGCTGCGTTAGGTGAAATGTATTGCCTAACAACCCTCCATTCCTGCTCTCCCCAGTGAAATGTAAAATGATTCTCAGTCCATAAGGAAGAACACCCTCCTCACATGTTACCTTTTGAAGAGCTCTAAGCCTTTCTGGAGTGCTAGGATGACTTATTCTTTGTGCGGCCACCTTTTTGCCCTGCCCACAAAATGGTGTCTGTTCCGGTCACACTGCACAGCCTAGGGACACATGGCTTGCCCACCTTCCATGAGATCTGGAGTGCTTCAGAAGTTAAGTTTGGGGTGTGATGGGCATGTGGCAAGAAGGCCCAAATGCTGTAAGCTTCTGGTGAGATGGGAGGGCAGGAGAGAGGCAGGAGGGTGCTGCAGCAACCGTGTGGTGGGTCATAAGGGCAAACAATTGCAGGCCTGTTGCAGCCATCACAATTTTGAAATGGGGTCATGAGTAGCTTGTGGGGAGGTCAGTTATAATTTTGAATGTTAAATAACCTGTACTATTATTTGCCCAGCCAAAGAAAAATATAATAGGATATTTCCAGTATGAAAATGCAATTCTTCAGTAAGTGATAAAAGCCAAACTTTATTCCGACATCTGTTGAGAAACAACCTTGCCAAGCAGAGTTTCTAGGAAATTCCTAACTTGTCTTTTTGACAACTTTTTCCTTCAGAGAATGAATCACACATGTGCACACAAACACAAATCAGCTGCTTTTTTTATTAACCAATATGGAGGATGTAGTTGAGAAAATTAAAGCACAGGGACAAAAATTGGGAGAAATAATTGTGCAATGTTAAATGTCAAGATTTTCAAGACAGCTAACATTATATGTCACTGAATGTATTTCCTGAACTTCAAGAATTGGATTTAAATAGAATGGTGATAAGGAGGATTCTTCAGCAAAAGAAGCTACTGACTAAGGAAAAGCATGGAGCATATCACTTCTGCAATTCATTCTAACTATTTTGTCATCAGTGATCATAGGAGGCATTTTCTTTTGTGTAATGAAGACAGAACAGTATCTGTGTTGTTTTTGCTCTCCCCTCAGGCCGTAATCCTCTAAAGTCCAAACTCCAAAAATGCTAGAGAATTATTGGAAACCTGGCACTCAGACAAATTGGCCATCAACAAGCACATAGACGTATGTAACATCTACACACCACTAAAAAGAAACAATAAAAAAGCCAAAAAGGAAACAAAGAGACCAAAATACCTCCTCAACCAGTGATCAACATCCAAATGAACAGTGATAAATACTAAGATTAACATTAGACCAACAATAAAAAAGCAAGCAAAATCCCAAACAAGGAACTACCAAACAAGCTAACAGTAAACAATAGCCCAATCAAGGAACCACTAAGATCACTCCCACCAACACTAGTAAGCCACTAATATATACAGTAAAATGAAAGCAAGCCCCACTCCCTACTAGCAGTGATGATATCAACTAGTTAGGTAATGACATGTCTGCAAGAAAACAACCAAACTTAGAGAAAGTCAAAGATCCCATAATTCAACCTTGAGCCACAAATATTCTCTTCTATTGGTACTGAATAATTAGTCACAAGATTCAGTAAAACAAACTCTTTTCTTTCACCGTGTTATCATGCCTGGAGGGAATAAAATTCTTATGAAAGCTTCTGACCATCTGTCCTAACCACTCTGTAAAGTGAATTACAACTGAGATGAAGTGAGAGGTTTGATTCTTGACATGGCATACCTTGAAAGGCTCAAAGTTTCACTGCTCTCTAATCAGAGAGGCACTGAACTCTGTGATCGTGCAGACAGTAGCAGATACTTGGAGACCCACTGCGAATAGATATATAAATGGCAAATCTACACAATGCTATGCAAGACTATCAGAGCAATTGAACAAGGTTTGTCTCATTCAAGAGCATTTTAACAGACTGCAGGTCAACCAATACCCCTTCAATTTCATGGAAGTTTACCAGAGAAGTTTGAGGGAGCCCAGGATCAATTTCTAAGCTTCTCTCCTCCACATGAATTATTTATGGCGAGTCAGCCAGCAAGATTTTCTACAAATCATTCCAGATAACTTTCAAGGTCACTGAAAGGAGTAGTAGTCAAATGGGCTATGCCCTGCATCAAAGACAACGCTCCATTAATGATAATTACCAAAATGTCTTGCAAATGTTGAATTGCATTTGACAATCAGACAACAAATTAATAATTTGCAAGCTGAAACAAGATTACAGCAGAATATAAACTGCGGTTTCAACTGTATGTCAGAGTGTGAAATAATGAGAGTGGCGGTTCGATCTCTGACCTTGTGGGTTGGTTTACGAACGTTTCATTACCAGGCTAGATTACATCTTCAGCAGAATTTAGTGAATGCCAGTGTTGATGTTCTGCTGCTTCTAAGGGTTTCATGTGGTCAATAGATCTTGTGATGGGAGGTCACGTTAGGTGAGGCTACAGTGATGGGTCTTTTAAGGGGTCAGGTGAAGGTCTTATGCTGGGTCTTGTGAGGGGGTCAGGTGTGGGTCTCGTAAAAGTGCAGAGATAGTGGTTGAGGATTTGGTGTTGCTTTCCACTAAATTTGTACCTTATGCCTGCTCGTCTAAAAAACTGAATTTGAACTCCCCTGATACTTGACTTCTGAAACTGTTCCTCTCCCATCCTATACTGATAGTTGGGGGAGACGACCATGATGCAGAATATATTCTGGATTCCACATTTAAGAGGAGTCATTTAGAGTATCTAATTCAAGGCCACCTGAATCTGAGAGATTGTGACAGTACACAACAGATGTTCATGCCTCATACTGATACATTAGTTCTATATGAAATTCCTGCACAAACTTTGCTCCTGTGATCTGTTCCCACTATCAATAGACAGTGAATCCCAGGATGAAGAAAACTCTGTGCTCTCCAATATAATAGACTTTCTGATATTGGTTACTGTGCAATAGGAAGAGAAGGGAGGACTTTCCAGATTCATTTGACTGTGTGCTGGCAAGACTTGTCTGATGACCTTGAGGAGTTGCCAAGTGAGAGCCTGGGGAGTGAGTCAGTGGTTGGTTTACATAGTAACTTGTAAGTATCTTCTTCATGTATCGGAGATGAGACAAATTCTGATGGGCTAATTGGTGTAAAAGAGTATGGAGATAATCTTGAAGAAAAATACAAGAAATAAATGTCAACTTAGTCCTAGGAAGGAAGAGGGGATGAAAAAGAAACCCAAGCTTAAGAGAAGGCAGAAGAAATCTTGACCATTTTTCAAGATTCTGTTATACTCTATAAAATAGTATTTCTGTGGTTGTCCCAAATTCTGATTTCTGACCTGGCCTACTTTGAAGGCTGACAGCACTGCTTGACTGACAGATTTGTCTTCTCTGTAAAAGCTTTTACTAAAAATAACAGAATTTGCCAATTCCTATTCTAAAACACATGTAAGTTCCTCTTATTCATTAAAAGGTGTTTTGATTTAAGAGCTTTTGTTTATTTGCAATGAGATTTTTTAAATGAGTATAAGATCCTATTATTCACACACACACACACACACACTGTAATTACTAAAATATGGTATATTTATTTCTTGCCTAGCCTATTTTTTTAAATGAGGAAAATCACATTAATTAATTTACCATGTTAGGGTACTGCAAACTATGTAAAGGATGGTAATGGGCCATTAATAACACTGGACAACAAAGATTTTGCTTCCTGGACATTTTTAGGTAAAACTTATAGATTTTGGCTGCTAATCACAAAAATACCCCATAATTTAACCTATCACATACTGTTTTATAGCAACCTTCTGTTTTTACACAATGACAATGTACACACTCTTCAGCATTTTTTGGCTATGCTGCACACTTGAAACATATGAAACATGAACTGTTGTTGAAGCAAATCAAGTATACCAAGAACAACTGGAATATCTGTAGAGATCTAAAAGCAGTGGCTCTTCTGCCTGGAATGCAGCTTGGATATACCAAGTATTGTTGTTACATATGCAAACAGAACAACCGGGCAAGAGAGTCACATAACATTAAAAAGAAATGCCCAATCCAAAAAAATTTGGTCCCAGGACAGAAAAATGTGGCACATGAACCACTTGTCGACCCAACTAAGATATTTTTGCTTCTACTTCACATAAAATTTGGACTGATGGAAAATTTTGGGAAAGCGATGAACAAGGAAGGTAAAGGTTTTTGTTATTTGAGAGATGCTGCCAAGGTTAAAGAAGGCATTTTAGTTAGTCCACAGATCAGATACACTGTCAATGGTAAGCGGTGCAAAGATCTGTTATTGGGGCCACAGAAAATTTGCCTGGAAAGCATTCAAGAATATTGTTGAGAATTTTCTTGGCAACTACACAGCAAAACTAAATTCAGATGGTTGACAAACTTCTTATAGCATTCAAGACCATGAAGTGCAACATGTCATTGAAGATTCAATTTCTGCATTCACACTTGGAGTTCTTTCCTAAAAATTTCGACAGTCAGTGATGAATACGGTGAAAGGTTTCACCAGGACATTGCCCAATGGAAAAACAGTATCAGGGCAACTGGAATCCATCAGTGTTGGCTGACTATTGTTGGACACTGCACTAAAATACACTGAATACAATTGAAAATCAGCAGAATACTTTTAGCCCTATTGAACTTATGCAATGTATTAGAAGCATGTGATTAAGTACATTATAATAATTAAAAGTTAATTTCATATTTCTGAAAATTCCTAGTGATAGTCATTCTGAAATTATATTTGTGTTCAATTTGAAGGGATCTATCACAATCACCAAAAGTTTTTCAAGAAGCAAAACTTTTGAAAAAATGTGTTATCCAGTGAACCAATGCAAACAAGATCGAACAAAAATCGTTAAGAGTATAGTGAAGTTCTGTTTAAGAAACATATCAACATCTAAGATACTTTAGATATTTTCTACTTACAAGAACCTCCAATACTAGAAGATGAAGTTAGACCAGTGCTCTGATCATTACTAATTGGAAGATTACAGGAATTATTGGAATAGCTTCAGAACTCTAACAAGCAACAGAAGAAAAATCAGTAAAGACTCTACTCAAGACTATGTCAAGAAAGCTGCAAAATTATACAGTGGCAAATTGTGGAAGAGGTCAATTTACATACTGATATCTAAGAGATTTAATAGTCTGTGCAAACTATTGTATTCTATCCTTATTTTCACACAATAGCAAAATTATACTTAAAATCATCCAATGTGGATTATTAGAGTTCTACACAGAAAGGAAATGTGGACCCTTTGGTGCTCTCTGAGCTTAGTTATTTACTTCCAGATGCTTCGTTACTAGATTAGGTAATCACGATCAGAAAACATCAAGGACTCCACAATTCAATCCTGAGCTAAATACATTCTCTATGAGGAGGGGAAATGCAGATGTTCAAGCTGGATTTAGAAACTAACATGCAATAATTTCACAATCAAATAAAAGCTCATTACTGAATAACAACAGCACAAGAATATATACTATTAGCAAACAGCACAATCTATGAAAAGAGGAAGCTAACAGCTGGTAGGGAAGAAATCAAATGTTTCAAAAGCATACACACACAAAAGGAAAGGGGAAAAGAAAGGAACACAACAACCAAAAACAGTAGCCACAGAACCCAGAGAAATCCAGAGAAAGGGAGAAACTAAGGGGGACTGAATGAGGGTACTGCTAGCCAGCTCCTTCAATAAAAAGATTCTATAATGAAACATTTTGTAGCAAATTCTATGTTCAGCATTGCAAAACAACTAAACTACAAATTTAAAAAGAAATGAAGCAGGATTTTAATCCTATTTTTTCCACTTTAGCAAGTATACTGTGAACTTTGATTATCTATTTGGATATGTATTACATTTTTAACTTTTGTGCTTACATTAGATTCATAATTGGTAAACTACACAATTTGACACAACCTAGTTATAAGAAGCCTCTCTTGAAACAAGAGTTTACAAAAGCTTAGTAAATGAGTCAGTTACCGCCCCACCAAAGTAGCGTCAAGACAAGAAAAACCTGTTGTAGAACAAAATCTCAAAGGAAAGGGAACTCTCAAAAAGAAATCAATACTATTTGTCAACCTATAAAAAAACCTTTATTCTATTTTAGACTTAGCTCATAAATAACTACAAATTGAATGAAAAAGTAGTGGGCATATATACAAATTGGAAAACCTTCTCTTAAGGACACTGAATAGAATAAGAGAAATATAGAACATATTTAGAAAAGCAATCAAATTGTATCACTTGTTATATTTCCATCATTCATATGAAATTATCTTAGTTTCTACCAGCATTCAACATGAAAGAAATTATGTATCTGGAAATATAGTATTATAATGTATTATGTATTCTAGAAATATAGTACATGAAGTACATGACAGATTCAAGCATTAATATTAGAAGACTAAAAATACTCAGTCACAATGAAATGAAAAAAAGTTATGACTTCCATACATTTTCATTATTGCCAGGAGAATGTTTGGTCTAGTGGTTAAGGCACCAGCTACCATGTTTCCCTTAAAATAAGATCCTGTCTTATATTTTTTTGAACCCTGAAATAAGTGCTTGGCCTTATTGCCATGCGCTCAAAAGCCCAATTGGGCTTATTATCAGGGAATATCTTATTTTGGGGGAAACACAGTAGAAGACTGTAAGTCCTACTCTTGCCTAAGGCATGAAAGCCAGTTTGGGCAAGTCATTCTCAGTGCAGTTTATGGGGTTGTTGTGGAGAAAACAGCAGGAGAAAGTGGTATTAGTTATGTTTACCACCTTGAATTATTTATAAAAATAATAAAGATAGGATATAAATAAATCAATAAAAATAACCTCTCACATACATACACACACACACAGAGATAGATATGCTGTATTAAAAACACTATACTTCAGGCAGTCAAAAAAAGAAAAAAAATCATTTTATATCCATAATATGCACACATCCTAGGCCCGTGATGGCAAACCTATGACATGCGTGCCACAGGTGGCATGCAGAGCCATATTGGTGGGCACGTGGACGTTGCCCTAGCTCATCTCCAGCACGCGTATGCATGCAGGCCAGCTGATTTTCGGGCCTTCTGGGCCCACCGGAAGTTGGGAAACAAGCTGTTTCCGGCCTCCGGAGGGCCTCCAGGGGGTAGGGAAGGCCATTTTCACCCTCCCCAGGCTCCTAGGAAACCTCTGGAGCCTGTGGAGGGTGAAAAACGGGCCTACCATTCCCACCATGCCATCGCGTGCTAAAAGCGGGGGGAGCGCGGGGGAGTTGCGCGCACATGCATGGGGTAGCAGGGTGTATTGAATTATGGGTGTGGACACATGCGCGCGAGACTCCCTCCCCGCTCCCCTGCTTTTGGCACGTGACAGCAAAAAGGTTAGCCATCACTGTCCTAGGCATATTACATGGACTTGGAAGCCCCAGATATCACAGACTTATAAGTGATATAATTGTTATTAACATAGCCATGTTTCAAGATCTTAATTAATTACAATATCTTCCAATGAAGACATCTGGCTGCTGGGATGTTACCATTATTTTTGCAATATAGATAGTCCTTGACTTACACCTGGTGGCTTAGCAACCAATCAAAGACAGGGTTCCCTAGAGCTAATGAGCCAGTTTTGAAGTTCCGTTGGTGGTCCTCCCCTCTGTCACATGCCTGAATTTGGATGCTTGGCACCTGATTTGCATTTACAGCTGATTGCAGTGTTGCAGGGTCACCTGACCGCAATTTATGTTTTTTTGTCAGAAATCTGTGTTTACTTCTGGTTTCCAGAAAAAAATGCCCACTGGCAAAAATGGTTTTGCTTAATGACCATCATGTTTACTTAGCAACTGCAGTGTTTCCTTAATGATTGCTGCAAAAAATCTCATAAAATTGCGTGCAGTCACATGGTGACTCATTGAAGGCACGACTTACAACCGTAACTCTGAGCTCAATTACAGTTGTAAGTTGAGGAGTACCTGTACCTGGCCCCCAGGTATGCTTGATACCATCTGAACACAGCTGCCTACACTATGGGAAGAGAGAAGTAAAAAAGTTTTATTTTAAATTAGTCACATAGTGCCTCAGTGCTCTTTTCCTGATATTTCTAATACAAAGCAAGTTAAGAATAGATTTTTCTTCCTAACAATGTAATCAAACAATGGTTCCTATTAAAAGTTGGATATCCAGAGTTCATTTTTGAAATGCTAAATACAAAGTAACATTTTAATTGTTCTTTATGCAAAATTTTCAATAATTGTTAGCATGCCAAAAATGTACTAGCTTTTCTAAAAAAATGTGAACACTTTGGATTTTAAATTCCCACAAACAGAATCCACTTATTGTGGGGAAAAGGTACTTGGTACTTGCTTTTGCTGGCTGGGGAATTCTGGGTGTTGAAGTCCGCCAGGCTTAAAGTTGCTAAGGTTGGAGACCCCTACTCTAGACAGTAAAAAGACAACTCTGGATTCAAGGCAAGTTTGAGTTTTACATTTTCAATTGGGGTGGCATTTTGTCATTAGACTATCCATCAGCATAGTTTGCTTTGTTCTTTCAATATAAAATTATCAGAAATCTGACTACAGACGTTACTAATGAATTTTTTAATTGTACATATTTGCCAATTCAAACTAACATGTCCACATTCAGAGGTTGGAGAAGGCAGAAAAGGGCCAGCTTCCATCACGCAGCATATATATGCAGCGTGCAAGAAACCAATCCTTCCTGTCCTCTCCTGATTCCCAGGACCCTCTAGGTTGGGAGTTCCACGCATGGCAGCACTGAAGCCAAACCTGATGGGTCCAGTAAACCCTGGGTGGAAGTGGGAGAAGATGGGAAAAGAAGTTGAGAGAAGGCCAGCTTCTGGCACATTGCACATGTATGCTGTGTACCAGAAACCTACCTCCCCTGTCCTCCCACAACCTGCCTCCCAAACCTACTGGACCACCATCCAGTACTGAACTGAAGTACACAATTTTTTATGCTTACTGACTTGAGAACAAAATGGACTTATGAAGAGCCTCTCAGAATATAACCTGTTCATACGTAAGGGACTGTATATACTGTACCTAATAAAAATATTGAATTTATCTTCTGTATTAAACATTCTGAAAAGTTATTGACAGTTAACAGAAAGAGAATTCTGATATTTTCTTTATATTATTATTTGATGCCAATTTCTTTTAAATTTAAGTAAGATTTACCAATTATAGTTCAGCCTCCTGATTTCTAGGCCAGCACCTTAACCACAATAGCAAATGAATGAAACAACACTGACATATATTACTCATAGCCTAAACTTTACTATTAAAGGATATAGCACTCTCAAACTGTTCAATGCTGCATTAAAAATAACTCATCTATAAAGTATCATGTACAGTCAGAGAATATATTATCTAGCCAGGTTTTATTCAATTTTCCCAATATATAACTAATTGAAAAATTCAACATCTCAAGTAAGTTATCAGAAAAGCTTGGAAATCCTGACCAATGACAGGAATATTAGATAGATAGGTATAAAAATATAGAAAAAAACTTTCCTGAATAGATTTGATAGGTCATTATGTGACACAGAATAGCTGAACTAGATAGGCCTGATTTTTCCAGTGTGGATTATAGAATTATAGGGTTGGAAGAGGCCATTAAGCCACTGAATGTAACAACGCATAAATCTCAGCTAAAGGAACCCAGACAGAGAGAGATGTTTTCCTCTGAAGATATGACTAGTCTATTTAACACTGATTATCTTACATTAACTTTATAAAATGTATTGCCACATTTTGTTTTGTTTTCCTCTTTTAAGCACAGAAGTGCCATATAACTTTCACTCTCAAATAAAAATTGTGACCAATCATTTGGACTGTGACCTATCTCTGTCCAGCTACCTTCTAAACAAAGAAATGACTAATAGATCAGACAACTTCCGATTCTACCATGTGAAAATATCACAATTTAAAATGACAGAACAAACTTTTTTCCCTTCTTGTACCCTAATTTATTAGGAACATAAAGATAATTTTACATGCTTTAAAATCACAGGCAGCTATTCCAGCTCATTTCCACTTTACCTACATATTTCCTTCACTACTGACAGGAAGAATATATAGGATTTTACTTGTAATCAATTTTTAACAAATTAACAGCATTCCACTTTTCCAGTGTATTCTGAAATATACTGAGTTGTGCTATTAATACAGTACAGACATTACGTGAGTCCTCCAATTCCAAAATAAATTTGATTAAATTTAGAGAAAACATTGATCAATAAAATGCCTATATTCTATCTCCAGTATTTGTAGATATTAAACTTTAAATGTTCATCTAGAAAACATGTTGAAAGCTTGGATCCTGAAGCACTGTCACATGAATTAACAATTTTAGCTAGAACACCTAAGTATCTATCTAAAAGACAATTATCTTATAATTTGTTCTTGTACAATTTAAAAAAAAACCACAGAATTTGCTCTATTTTTAGTATACCTAACTCAAAGGTAAATAGTTCAAAATGAAAATGGAATATATATTGTCTGAGATAACAAACTACAATAAAGTTGCTGTAGATAACCAATCCTCCCTAATTGTTCTGGATTATATAGTGCTGCTCCTCTAGCAAACCAGAAAAAGTGAATAAATATATGCTGATACAGACACATTCAAATACATCTTTAGATCCTAATTTAGGAGAGAAATAGGCATAAACAGCCTTATCAATTACTCTTACAAAATATTATAGAAATATTTGTTTAGAACGCTATAAGAAGGAAACTAGATTTCCTTGAAAATCCCACATAGACATTACGTTTCTGTTTTCCATTTATTTTCTCAAGATGCTAGTAATATATATCCTACTTTATAGCCTATCTAGTGCAAAAAAGCAGAAGAGGTTCAAATCATTTGTCATTGAGCAACTATTGGAGGTTCTTGTAAGTAGAACAGATACACTTTCAGGCAAACCTATTGCTCATATTGTCGTAAAAATAAACCAAAATAACTCCCAGGTGAATCACTTTCCGATCCTTGGGGAAAGATTTGTATTTAAGTGAAGGAAATAAAGCCATTATGTATTATTTCTGCCTTCCTACAGAGGTCATATACTTAAAAGCAAATACGTTCATTTGCAGTTTTAAATAAAATAAATCTGCTTCAGTTTACTTTTAATTTTATATTAAATAATACAGATGTCTACTTTGTTGATTTTTCAAGTTCTTAAAAAAAATCTCACGGGCCATTTAAAACTGCTTGAAGCAGCAAAGTGAAGAGATAACATGCATAAGTAAAACAAGCACAAACAGTGATTAAAGTATCTTTTGCTCCAAGTATCAAGTGGAAGACGGGGAAAAATGTTACTGCTACAATTCTGAAATTTTAATGTGAAGGAAAAAAACCCATACACACGGGAGTGTAAACCTTTTCCATTTTAAAAGTTTCGCAACTTTCCTAAAGTATGCTAATATTTTGACAAACAGGAACCCGCCTAAATCCAAACTACAAACACACAATTTATTTTAAGGGCGGGTGGGCTGTCTGCGAGCTGAAACAAACCCCTGGCCCCGACATCTGGAGCTTACCGCGATGAGGGCGCTGCTACGGCCGTGCTGTTGCTGTTCACCGCCCGCGGTGTCACCGTCCAGACCATTGACTCCAGGCCGGTCGGAAGAAGTGGAGGTAGACGCAGAGCCCCCGGCCCCAGGGGCCGGAGCAGAGGAAGGCGGATGCGAAGGAGCCGTCGGAGGTGGCGCAGTGGGGGGAGGAAGGGGCGGCTGGCGGTGCTTCCCCGCTCGCTTGGCCTTCGCCTGCAAGCAGCGCTGGTGAAGGGCGAAGGTCTGCTGGCGCTCCAGCTCCAGGCGCTCCGGGGACACGGCCTGGTAGCGGGACTCACAGGCACTGTGATGTCGCCGGCAAAGCTCGATGCGCCGGCGGAGCCGCTCCATCACCGCGCTGTGCTGCGACACCACGAACTCCGCCATGGGGCAAGGGGGCAGAACCATGAGCCGCGAGCGGAAAAACGGGAGCACCGGGAGCAGCCGGCTCTTCACTCCGCCATAGCTGGCGGTGAGGGACACCGGGCACTTCGGAGCCCAATTCTCCCTCTTCTTCTGCCGTCACCACTACCTTTCTCAGGCGGGGGCGCCCCAATGCCGCCCGACCCGACCGAGCCCGCCTTCCCGATGCAGGCCCGGTGATTTCAATCCCCTGCCCCAATCTAGCTCAGGCCCAGAGCCACCCAAACCTCCCGTTTCCCATTGTTATCCGCGCCTCAGCCGCCGCCATCTTGAAATTGTTTTACCCCTTTTCTCCCCCACTTGGGAAGCCTGCCCAGTCCGGAGCGGGTGGCCTTTCCTAGGTAGTGGCAGACGTCACGGCGCACGCACTCACTGGCAGTAGGCGTTAACAGACTGCTCAAAGAGCCAATCGGAGATAGGAATGGAAAACAAAAGGGCGGGGGAAAAGCTGGGGGAGGGGATTTCCCTTTCCGTTTCTCTCCTCCCCCCACTTCTCTACGACCTTTCCGGAAAAGTAGAAGGGGCGGAACTTTATGATTGACAGGAAATGTCCCCGTATGCAGCTTGTGCTGGGATGGCTGAAACTTATAGGCCTGCCCCTCGCATACGTATTGGGCAATAAGTGTAGGAATACATAAAAGTAAATACTGAACGGTAGTTGGGTTTTACACTGAAAATATGCAAATGAGCAATAAAGGCCGAACCAAGCGTTTGAATTCTCACCAGCCTTTCCTTTAAATTAAGGACAACTGCCATTTTAAGTGGCTTCTTCCATGTATTCTCTGATTTAAAAGTTTTCTTTACCGGACTAACGATTAACAGGGTATAAAAAAAAATAACCTAAGTCTGATTCCTCTTAAAACACAGAAATGTTTACGGCTACTAATCTCCCGATTATGTAATATAGTAAAGCTTTTCCCCGACAATAATAAATTAAGTGCCGCCCAACTCTCAACAATCCTGGGCGTTGAGAATAGTCTTAGATTAACCCACGGGATAAAATAAATGCTAACTGGAGAAAAGGAGAAAAGTTTTCACCTCTCACTGGAAAGCACGAAAATATTAAAAAAAACTTTCTTTTCCTCTTGCTTGATGGTGCAGTTCCGCTCAAAGGGCTTAAGTACACCAATGGAGACTAGGTCAAAAGACCATCCAACAACCTCAAAAACCAGCTACCAGCAAGAAATTTGATCAGGTCAGAATGCAAACTCTTTTGTATGTTTGGGGAAAAAAGCCCCAGTGTATTTGGAAACGTGTAAGCATCTGCAGATTTTGACGAGATTCTAAAATACTAGTGAAAGTGTCAACTCTTGAACAGGTATACATACATTTATGTAACTTCCAGTGTATCTATAATTTAGGCTTTTTAAATTGCTGGTAAGTTTTAGTGTTGTTTCTAGTTTAAGCATATTACTTGTGATTTATGTTACAATGTATTTAGAGAACATTTGTGTGTTTAAACCTAACGCTGAAAAAAAGAATGAATCCAACAATTTATTGGATTAAAAGAAGCAATTTATTGCTTTTCCTTAAGGAAAAGTATCTTATACGTTTAACACACAAACAACTTTTGAAAGTTTTAAGGCCACATTCTTGGGGTATTTCATAACATTCCTGAAATGAAGACTATTTCATTTCATAAAAATATTCCAAATAAATAGAATTATTTTGGCATACAAATTTGCACCAAGCTATCACAACATACTTTTAAAGTCACAATTACTCTAGGAAGCAAATTTGTAACTACCAGTAGCAGAAAGTTTGAAACGTAAGAAAGGCTATTCATTGATAATCATTCCATTTCTTCTATAATTAATGGTTCATATCTTAGAAATATGTGCTATGTAAATCAAATGTGTATTAACTATGTATCAATAATTAAAATATTTTCTATGGTAGTCAATTTTCATATTGAAATTGTGCATGTTATACTAGAACAACAAGGTTATAAACAGTGATATGAACGTGTACTTTGAACACTTCACAAAGATTAACACATTTCATGAAGGCTCAGGTTTCTAAACGCAAGATGCTCACTATGAAACCAATTTGGAACCACTACCTCAATATGGTATTATTCATACCTTTTAAATTTCCACTCTTTTAACAATCCTGACTCAAAATATTCTCAGTAGGATATTTAAAACATAATGCAAACAATTTAATCACTTTGCATTTTGTTCAGTTTTTTCACAACATAGTAATAGTTCTGAAGGAAGATCTATCAACTCTTCTATCAACTCTTTAGATTATGAAAGCCAATCCCCCAAAATATTGCAGACTAGACAGTAGAAAAATAGTGATCTATGTTTCTTTATTGATCAAGTAAGCTTACATTTGTTTATAACTTAACCAATATATTTATATGCATACTGCATCTTCAGATTTTTACAACAGTCAGGACTTAAGTCACAATCTTGTTTACCAACACTTGAACCCTGCGTCAAACAATACTGGCATTTAGAAAATTATAATAGAGAAGGCAAAGAGGTGCGAAGAAATGTATTCTTAGCACCATATTTAGTGTCACAGGAGAGCTGGGCCACATTATGGAGATCTAGGATAACCTTTGTCATTTATGGTTAATCATGTTCTGCTCTCCTGTCAACCATAACATCCCCATATGAAATGGGGTAAGTATCCTAAGACAGAACACACATTTAGTTAAGATCTTTATCTTTTTAAAGCATCTATATCTTCATATGTTGCATATGAACTGTGACTGATTTGAAATGGCTACAATGCACTTTCTTTTTCAAACAGAAGTAGTCAAATATATTATTCATTCTAAAATTCTTTAGAACATTTCCTAAAAGTCTGTTATAAGTCTATTTCTTTCCAACCAAGAGTTCAACTATGTCAGTGTAAAAATATTTCCTGCATCGGAATGGTTTTCCATAGTTTTTTAAAATCATCCATTAAGTTACCAATTCAGCACCCCAAATTACTTGGAAATTACAAATGACTTTTTATATTAATTTTTTGCTTTATTATTCTTAAATAGCAGATGACAATCTTCTCCCAGTACTAAGTAGTCTTAATAAGGCTTCAGAGGTTACACTGGGCATTTAAAAAAGTACATTTCACTAACATGAAAAAAGGCTAAAACATGCAAACAGAGGAGTATTCTGAAGAGGTCTTGAGTTCAGATTCATTCTTCCCAATATCCTGGAGAAAGGAATATATGTTTCACAAAAAGTGAAGACGATGATCAAAAAACATTAACCCAAGCACATTAAAATTAGTACTAGTATTAAATAGCCACTGCAAGTCAATGATGTAGAAAAAAATAGAAGAAACTAGGGGGAATAATTTCATTTAAACATACTGACTAGACAACAGAAACTATGGAAGCAAGCCACTGACTGTATTAAATTGAATCTACCAGTGGAATGGATGCCAAGTTTATAAAGCTCTCTGGAGGACACAAGGAGAAAAATAAAAACTCTCGCACAACTATTATAGATGTGCAAGGAATGATGCTGGAATGCAAGCCAAAGGCTGCAAGCACTGTAGCTTCAAATGAGGATAATTCTGCTGTTTTGGAAAGATAACAGAACTGAGGGTTCTGCAAAATAATCTGCAAGACAGCTGTTAGTCTTGTTTTGAAAAAGCTATGTATATAATTATATCTGAACAAAAGTATAAAATCTTAGTTACTCTGAAAAATTCTTACCCACCAAGTAGAAACTGGGAGTGTTTTAATTCAGTGCCATATATTTAAATAAAGAACAACAGGTGGCAAAATATTTCTTTTTCGCTTTCCTCCATCATGCACTTCAATATAATATAGAGGATTATGCTTTTCTTAAGTAAACACTCTGTATTCTACATAAGATTTCTGAATAGCTAGATACTCAATGCAACATATTTTTTAAAAATTTATTCATCTGGAACCCCCTAGATTCACAACATTTTGATACATGAAGAGCACTGAGATTCAAAATGTTACATATGCCAAGTTTTCACATGCTTATTCCTCAGCCACAAATACTGACATTTGCTTTCAGCACAAATAAAACTTGAAAGATCAGCTTGCCTGTGCCTTTTATCCTGTGCATAAATGTACATAAGATGGCAACAATAGGAAGGTTAGCAACACTGTCCTGTTTCAACGTTTGGACCCAGAAATAAGTAGTGTTACCTTCTGAGAATAAGAAACACAATTTTAACAGTGAGCTAAACAAGTGTACTCTCTAGCAGGAAAGCTGCATCTGAAAAAACTGTACAGGAGAAGCAACAGCTGGAACAGAAGGAAATGTTTAAAAAAACTGGGGGAGGGGGGACACCACAAAAACTGAAAGCAAATTCCAAATTGAGAAAAAGTTCAAAATCTAAATGAACAAGACAATCCAGTCTCACTAAAATCTGCTCCTAAATTCAGACTAGTGCAAACACTGTTTTAACTGAGCTGTATCTATGACCAATCTGAGTATTTCATGGCCACAGGCTTTTCATCAATAAGAAAGTTTGAGCACTTGAAGATTGCTTCAAATGGATTTTAACTTTATCCTACATTTAACATGATCATACTATGAGAAATAAGAGTTGTATAAGAATTTCCATCTTTGTAAGAAAGAAAAGACTTATAAAAACTTTACATCTGGCATTTGTCTTTAAGGTTTGCTCTTCACTTCCATTGATAGATTAATACATTAATTTAAGCCAAAAGTTTTGAGACTGGTAATTCTATCATCTATTTAAAAACAAAATAAAAATGTTAGTTTTTGTAACATTCCAGAAATTCATAGCCGGCTTGTGTTAAACGCATTCTTTTTCTACAGGAATATTATTTAGAAACACAATTGCAAATATTTGACTGCTAAACACTTTTCACTGCAGAGTATTTGACAGGAACCTATGGATGGTGAATTTTGAAGATTTTTGATTTTCAGCAAAAGGTATCCATGGTCCTCTCCCAAAACCATATCAGAAAAAATCATCAGATTAAGTTTTTAGGATATTTCATTCTCTTCTTGGTTTTCTATTTCTGGGAGATCTATTCACAGTTTCTTCCTCCTGCAAACATAAAACAACATATAAATAATCTAGCTACATTCAGATATTTAGCTTTAAAAGTAATAAGTAGATATTTTCAAAGGTAATTTATTGAGATCTCAAGAGTAATGTACATCAGTATATGTTGTTTGTTTTAACAATTGTTAGCAGTGCTGAACAGAGACAAGCTACTTCTTAAAACCCTAAGCCTGACTTTTAAGATATCAATCATATTGAACTATTATCCTACATGCTTATTTCTTTCAATATTAAAACAATAAAAATGTTTCAACTCTAACATACATATTAGGGTAACAGAAAAATCAAGTTCAGGGTTATTTTTGTAAATGGCATTACAAAACCTTAAGATTTAATATTTTTAACATTTGACATTAGCATCAACAATGTATACTTCAAAAAATATCAAATACGCTCATATGGGAATGAACTCTGTGAATATATCAGATTGCACTTGATAGCGTTCAATGTTAGAATAATCTTCTAATAATTTGTACAGTTATATGTAACTTCATTTAGAAATATTACTAACTGGAAAAAGTTGCTATAAATAAAATTTTGTGAAGATTAGTAGGAAGTTAAAAGTGTAGGAAAGGTAACAAAGTTGAATTACTATCTTGATTTGCTACAACTTCATGTAATGAGCTCATAAAAAGTTGTACAGGCTAGGGCTTAACCAATGGGTGGTTCAGTGGATAGGAAGTTCACTTAGGGTAGAGCCCGGTGTGTGATTATTAATGGGGTACTGTCTGAACAGAAACCAATCACACATACTGTGCCACAAGGTTTAGTTCTAGATTCTATTCTGTTCAACATGTTTGTAAGTTATAAGGACTGAAGGATTGCTTGGTAAATTTGTTTTTTTGCTGATGACACAAATTTGTGTAATAGAGTTGATGTTCTTGGAAGTATTCATAACATGGAAAATGATTTGGCACTGCTGGAAAATTGGTCAAATATGTGGAAACTCTAGTTCAATGTTTCTAAATATAAAATCATGAACTTGGAGAAAAAGAATCCTCTGGCAGAGTATAGTATTGGGGTACAGTGTTAGAACAGCAGAAGAAAAGCATTTAGATTTACTCATAGCAGATGTCTGCAAAATGAGTAAACAATGTGGCCAGATAACTGTGAAGGCAAACAAAATTCTTGGATGCATTGTTAGACGATCACCGGCATGAAGAAGGAGGCCCTAATCCCACTATATAAGGCTTTAGTCAGTCCCCATTTGGAATATTGTGTCCAGTTCTGGAAACCTAACTTACAAAAAAGTAGAAGATTGAACAAGTCCAGAGATGGACAACAAAAATGGTGCAAAGTCTGAGGGACAAAACATTATCAAGACAGATTGCAGGAACTTAATATGTACAGCTTGAAGGACAGAAAGGAAAGGGGAGATGATTGAAACATTTAAATATATTAAGGGCATGAATAAGATTTAGGATTTTCAATACTAAGCAAAAATCAAGAACATGGAGGCATAATCTCAAACTGACAGGAGGGAAGTTCAAAAATGTTAGAAAATATTACTACACAGAAAGTGTAGTGGAAACTTGTAACTAACTTCCAGAGGAGGTAGTGGGTCAATCTTTAATAACTGATTTTAAACATGTCTGAGATAAACATAGGTCTATCATTCAACAAAAATAAAAATAATAAAAAACAATAAATAATAAATTAAAAAGAAAAACAAATGAACAATCCAAAAATCAAAGGGCAGACTCAATGCACCACTGGGTCTTTTTCTGCTGTCTGTTTTCTATGTTTCTATATTTTCTTTTAGAATTATCAACTTTAGAACAGAGAAAACATTCAATCCTTGATTATCTGCAAATTATAGAAACTAGTAAAGTAAGTAAATAAGTAAGTAAGTAAGCAAGCCAGCTAGCCAGCCGGTCAATGTCATCTTGTTAAGACCCAAGGAGACCTGCCTTCTCTGCTGCACTTGCTCTTTGAAGAATATCCTCTCACCACTTGAGTTCCCAATTTGGGTCTTCCTGCAGGCATTGGCAAAGGTTTTATTGGATAAAACCATCCAATAATATGAATTTGCATTTTACACACAGCATGGGTGGGTGGGGGGGGCGCATGTGGGGACGGTTGGTGTATGTGCTGCATTCTTTCATATTTTTCTCTTTGCAATGGTTTGTTCTTAATTCTTTATAAGCCACTCAGAATCATTTGACAAACAAGCAGCCTAAACTCAAATATTTTTTAAAAAAATAATGGCTTCATTGGCTTTCAGAATTTTGTAAAATTGGACACCTGTCAGTTGAGTATATGGATAATGCATATATGGACTCAAACCCTGCAGCTGCACACAGTGTTGGGAAAAAAAATAACAAATGCTAATCTGCCTTAACAAATTTGTATCCCAACATGTGATGTTAGTACATAAATATTTACTGTTTCATTATAAAGTTGTGGTTATAGATTTAGGAGGCAATGTACTGTAAACTAGGCTTATTAAATATACTAACGGCCTAATAGCTTGTATTAATATTTGTCTCATACAAAGTTTATGTAATTAAATACTTGCCTCTGTAATGTCTCTGCTTTCTTCTTCCTCTTCCATCTCTACCTCTTCTTCTTCTTCCTCTTCTGCTTCCTCCTCTTGGCTCACATTTTCTGTATTTCCATCATTCCTCTCCTTCTCTTCTAAAGAAAGTATCACAAGGGTATTAATATTTTTTACAACAAAAGTGTCAGTTTTGCAGACCTCAATGCAACAGACAAAATTCCTGATGTGTTAATATAATTTTATGTCATTTATGTGAATTTGGGTAGTAACTATACCATGGATGATATAACAGATAACTGGGAATAATCAACACCTTCGAGCTTTCGCTGTACTGCAATATTCATCTTCCCTTTCTCAGAAATCGAGAGGTTTTTTGAAGATGGGGAATTTTCCAGAACGCTTTTAGTCATTTCCAAGCTTGGGACACTTTTATTTACCAGGCTTTTTTTCATTTGATTCTTCCTCTTCCTCCTCCTCCTCCTCCTCCTCTTCTTCTTTTTCTTTCTCCTCCACCTTCTCTTCTTCATTTACATCTGGTTGAGGAGCATCTGTCTTTTTGTACTCTGCAGCACTAGGTTGTTTTGTCTGAAATAAGATGTTGAAAGGGTTTTCAAGTTCAGTTCTTCTAAAATGGTCTGTTTTCTTTCTCAGTTTATCAAACAAAATGTTTAAAATCAACTACATCCATACACACCTTTCCAGAGCAACAGAAAAGAACAACGAGAAAAACCGGCAGAGCCACTGTCAAGATATATACTATCCAAAGCCAGGGACGTTCTTCAGCAGCAGCCATCATTTGGGTCACAACACCAGGCTAGAAGATAAATTTAAATCTAAATATATGCATATCCATTTGGTATAGTAAACAATATAGTTGCCAGAGAGATATAAGTCCATTGAATTATTAACACATACCTACTACAACTTTTATAGCATGGTACTCAAAGTTACATAGTTACTTTAAGTCATATAAATTAATATATTTATAGAACCCTCACCCTATTTATGCAGCTTTAAAGTGTATTAAATATTTAAGATGATTGGTAATTTCTAAATCTAATCACTAACATTTCCAAATATTAATTACTGCAACAGTTTCCGCACTGTTGTAACTAATATATTCTATGAGAGCAATCTTAAGGGTTTTTCAAGAAGATTAAGCATGCATATTTGAGAGTTATCTCACCATTTAGTGTTTCTTGAAAATACCTAATGGAAAGAATGCTAGAGCATGCTGACTGAAAAACTCAGGTCTGAAGATCTGTAAAGCTATTGCTAGCGATGGTTTTTCACAGCCAGTTGAATCAATTGGCCAATAGTCTAGCAGCTTTCACCTGATAGGATTCAGCTTTCTTCTGCCTTAAGTTTAAAGAAAATACTTTTGATCCTAAGATCTGGTATTAAACTAGTACTTTATCTAAGGCTACAAATCTTTAAAAAATGCCAAAGTTACTTAACCTAGCCATTAAAAAATAATGAAAAATGAAAATGAGTTAGCACACTCCAACTAACAACACTCGAACATTATGAAAAAACTGAATAAAGCTGTGCTTCTATTGGCCACAAAGAGAAGTTTTGTTTCTCTTTTCTCAAAGAGAAAAATACAAATCAATCTGTTTAATAGAAAAGAAAAAATAAGAATTTCTGAATTCCGTTTTATGCTGCACTATTAGAAAAAAATTAAACTTTTCTTTCTCACCTCAGCAGCACCATCAGCTGCTTTCTTCAGGCCCCATCCATCATTACCCCAATCATCTGCTACTGCTCGCTCAGTACAGATAATGAAATTATCAAAGAATATATCTGAAGTCATAGACCACAATTCAAGTCCCACAGCATTAAAGGGGGTCATTTTGAATGGCTGTAAGTCTTCAAAGAAGTCAGGGTTTGGAATCTTCCTTGGCTTCCAGATGCCCTAAATAATGCACAGACATCACTGAATCAATTCTGTAAGTTTTAATTACTCAGACATTTTAATTAATACTTCAAAAATTCCTAAACTGAATAGATTAATAGAAATCTTAATATCCAATTAAAATGTTATGAAGAAAGCTGTAAAAACACTGTGGTGATATTTGGGGAGACATTGCCTGAGCAGACATTGACAAAATATAAATCATAGTCTACTGCCATATAAGGCAGCTTCTATAGAGGCACTTAAATTATTCTCTGTAGCATCACAATCTTGTGGCACTTTATAGACTATTAATTACAATTCATTGAGAAGTTACCTGGATTTTAATGGAGACAACAGCTTTATTTTATATTTTGTATGGGAATGTATTATACAAACACAAACAGAAACTAAGATAGTAAGAGAACAGGGGAAGGGAAAGAAAGGAAAAAGAATGCAAGGTAAAAGGGGAGGGGAAGCAGTGATTTCTAACTTTTTTCAATGCAGTAAAATTTAAAATAGTCTGAAAATTTTCCCTTGCATATTTAGTAAGTACTAGGAATTTCTACCACAACAAATTAATCTAATCAACAAAACTCAGAAACAAAGTTTTATTTTTTTTTCTCTTTTGGATATAAAGTCCAGAAGCAGTTTTCAAGTAGAAAGAAAACTGGATAGATTCCTTTCTTTAATTATTTAAGTAGTTTGTTTTGCCATCTCCCATCGCTTTTTCCACCCATTCTTCCCTTAGGAGACAATGGCTTCATTTTAGTTTATATTTTTGTTTTATTCCACCTTTATTATTTTTTAAGTCACTGCAGTGAACATACCCAATACATTTTTCTGCTACTTTTCTCACAACAACAAACCTGTGAAGTTAGTTGGGCTGAGAGAGCTTTCATGCCTAAGGGTGGACTAGAACTCAGTCTCCTGGTTTCTAGCCTAGTGAATAATCTCACCATTGGTACACTGATTGTGTTGTCACCTAGTTGCTTGTAAACAAATGTTACTTTTTATGCGTACATTCAACAACAGAATGGTCCCTGATTATATTTGTTCCATTCACTTCCCTATGGCCTCGCACCTTCCAAACCACATGAATAAACATACTAACATCTGAGAGCAGAATTTCACACACTGGATGAAGTAGTCTTGTAAATTTATGCTGTAGCAACTTTTAAGATGCCACAAGACTATTTCTGCTTTTTCATGTAAAATTTTCTGAAGGGACGAACTGGGACTGTTACGGAGGGCTGAATCAAGAGGGCTGCAATTGCGGCCCGTGGCACCACTGCAGGCCAGGTATGGATAGCCAAAGGGCTGGATGTGGCCTGTGGACTATACAATGCCCAGGGCTGATGTAGAGGTAAATTCACAAGCTTACTCTCTATAAATAATCATCCACCTGTATAAAAGTGTTATAATTTAGTTCTGCATAATGACCTGACAATATACCTAGTTTAACATTGAAATAATACCTAAAGAAACATTCCTTGACAGAGATTTTTAAAATAATATACCTGATAGTTGGGGTTGTCAATCATAGTAGGCTTCCATTTGCCTTTATAGTTTGGATTGTCAATTGTGGGTCGTTGCCAGGTACCACAGCCAGGAGCAGATTCACATTTGGGATTTGCAATCTGGGGTGCCTCCCACTCTCCATCCATATCTTCATCCCTAAAACATGAATCTCTGCTTTAGGATTTTCTCTTTCTCATAAATGCAGAGTATGTGCATGGGAGAGACACTATCAATAGCAATTAAAGTTATAGTGATAAATCCAACATAAAAATACAATATAAATTACTGTGTTGAAATGTTATAATTTTATTTAGGTTAGCATAAAATACATCATCATTGAAAAATTATCATGTAAAATAATTTACTAGTATTATACGGATTGCTTCCATTTACTGACACATAATCAGAGAGAAACTTTGTGCTATAATATACAGTTGAAATTCAATTTATATTGGCCTATGCTATGAGAAAGTATTTGCCCTTTTCAGTCTTCTGTATCTTTGCTACTATTACCAGAACCTCATGGGTCCTATTGAAATAGAGAAAATTTGTGTTAACAAGTAACACTAAACTTAGGTGCTTGCTTGATTTATTTCACAAACTAAATCATCCATCATATGATATTTGAGTATGATAAAATAGTTGTCTCCTGCTTGAGCAGAGGGTTGGACTAAAAAGCCTCCAAGGTCCCTTCTAACTCTGTTACTCTGTATCTAGTAACTGTTTGCAATCAGCTTTAACTGCAACAACTGCAACACAACTCTTCCAGTAATTGGTGATCAGTCACTCAACTTTGCTATGTACTAGTTTTGATCATTTGTCCTGGTAAATTGCTCCAACATGGAAGCATTTGAGAGCACAAGCTAGCACAAACTATTCATTTCAAGTTATGCTACAAAATTTCTGGCATTTGTGGACTTCGATTTGGCCATTTCAAAACGTTACATCTGTTACTCTTCAATGTTCTTATAAACTTGTGTGGACATGTAGTCGCCATTTGTTTAGTGACCGTTCAAAGTTACAACAGCACTAAAAAAAGACTTATGACTGGTCCTCACAATTATGATCACTGCACGTGTATAGTTAGGACCATGCCCTAAAGCTAAATATATTGTGAGACCAATATTAACTTACCAATCCTCTGGTTTTTCTGCATCAGGATCAGCTACATATTCTGGCTCATCATCCAACCAACCTTCTGGCTTCACAGCATCTTCATCTGGAATTTTAGCAGGAGCATCCTCATCCCTATAAAAAATTAAATAATCAAAATTATGTTATTTTATTTACAATATAACATGGTTTAAAACCAAAATGCTAGCTTTTTCAAATATTAGTTGTTCTAACTAAATTAGTCCTCATTTACTGACCATTTGTTCAGTAACAGTTTGAAGTTATAATATGCTGAAAATTAATCTGACGGCCATTTACAATCATGTACAATCTTCCAAGTGTCCCTTAGTCATGTGATTATTAGTCAGTACATGCTGTCCTATACCTGCCTGGTTTTTTTTAGCCCTTGCAGAAAAGAGATTGGAGGAACGAATTGGAAGAGTAAGCTATTTGCTTTTCCACACACTGGAAGCAATGCAAATGCACCACCAGCATGAAAAGACCGATTACAGAAATCACTTGCTTCAACCATGAACCTTGCAGAGCAATGATTGGAGAGGGATCATGAATGTATTTTAAGCTGTTTGCATAGCATGTTTGCTGCATTGCTTTTGATGTTGGTAAGCAAGCACTCCTGCATTCCAAAGAGTGGGAAAATGATCAGGAGGCACATAAGAGGCAGCAGAGAACACACTAGGCCCGTGATGGCGAACCTATGGCACGCATGCCACAGGTGGCACACAGAGTCGTATCTGTGGGCACGCGAGCATTGCCCTAGTTCAGCTCCAGCAAGCATGATTTTCTGCCCTTCTGGCCCTCCAGAAGTCAGGAATCGGGCTGTTCCCAGCCTCCGGAGGGCCTCCAGGGAGGTGGGGAAGGCAGTTTTCGCCCTCCCCAGGCTCCTAGAAAGCCTCTGGAGCTGGAGAGGGTGAAAAACAGGCCTACCGGGCCCACTGTACCATCATGTGCCAAAAGCGGGGGGAGCGCCGGGGGGTCACACGCACATGTGCGGGCTGCATTGAATTATGGGTGTGGGCACGGACACATGCAAACCCCCCGTGCTGCCCCCACTTTTGGCATGCGACGACAAAAAGGTTAGCCATCACTGCATTAGGCAAACAGCCAGTGCAGTGATGGCTAACCTTCCTCTTAGGGTATTAGCAATAGCAATTGGAATTGTTAACTTTAACCTCTGTGGCTAAATGATGTAGTCGTAAACCACAATGTCATGACATTATTTAGTGACAGCAATCCTGGCACTCCCTGTTGCCATTGTTAAACAAGGACCTTCTAATTTCCAGCAAGCCAGGTTCCAACAGGCCAAGCCAAGGGGAAGCCAACAGGAACTTGCAAGCCCCTTACAAATTGCTTACAAGTCAGACAGTAAGTGACTGCTGTTAGGTGGGGGAATATGCATGAGAATGTGCAGGTGGATGTCAAAGTATGGCATGACATGGCACAGCTAGCCGGGGGAGTATGAACATGTGATTATGTGATTATGTGGTAAAGTGGAATAGCTTCTGCCAAACGCGCAGATGATTCTCAAGGTCCAATGAGAGCACAGCAGGGGTGGATGCTGTTAGGTGGGAAAGGTGACTGAGTGACTGATACATCTCCTTGCACAAGTACTGGAGTGGGTGTTTCCAGGTATAGGACTGGCTGTTGAGGAACAGAAGAGTGTAGTGGGGTTGACTGTTACCAGATGGGGAAGAGTGTGTGAGTGAGTGATGCAAAAAGATTGGAGGTGGCTGCTGCATGGTGGGGGAACGTGTGCAAATGGCTGCGGAGACATGGATGGAGCATGTTCATGGGAGAGTGTGTATGCAAGTGACCACCTCAAATTGATGGGTATTGTGGGTGCCATAGCCACAATACCCATCTTGGAGGGAAAAAGCTATCAGAATACAAGCAATTTACAGGAATGACAGATTTATGAGAAACTATGTTTGCTAAAGAGAAAAGCCAGAATAGTGTGCTGACGATATCCCAGTTGTACACCCTAACTCTGCCAAGAGCTGTACAGTTACTTTAGCAAGTGTTTGCAATTCAACAGTGATAAAAAATAACTGCAACCAATCCTCACGTGTACAAACCTTCACAGGACTGTAAAGCAAAGGAAAGCTGAAGTACGATCATAAGAACAATTGCAGTTTCACCTAGCAACTGCTTTATTTACTGAATTGCTAGTTCTATTTGTGGTTTCAACGGGTACCTGTACAAGTGATGATGTACAAGGACTTAAAGGTGCTTGCGGACTGGATGTACGTGAATAGATGTGTCTCAACTCTAGCAAGACTGAATGTCACTGTGTTTTGGTGCTGTTTCTGGAGCCATTTCAGTGATAGCGCTCCCTCAAAATAGAGCTGGTGTGCAATCTGGGGGTCTTCCTGAACCCATAACTACTGTTCAAGGAGTATATTAGAGCAATGGCTAGGACAGCCTTTGCACTGATCCATCTCACATGCAACTTGTGCTCAGGATCAGCAGGCTCTGCTTATAGTCATTCATGCCTTAGACACTTCCTGTCTGGATTATTGCAATATTTATATAGGACTGTCCTTTAGAAGACTCAGAAGCTTCAACTGGTTCAAAATGCAGCAGCACAGACAGTTCAGGATGCACTGAGGTTTGGCAAAGTAGTATCTCTACTGTGCAAGCCGCACTAGCTTCCAATAGATTTCCAGGTGAACTTCAAAGGGCTGGTTATCACTTCTAAGTCCCTACATGACATGGGACCTTATTTCCAATTATTTCTGTGATCCCACCATACTAGGAAAAGTGGTTACGTTCCAGATTCCCTCAGTGAAACACTATCATCTTGCAGCAACAAGACAACATGCCTTCTTTGTTGCAGCTCCTCTGTGGAACAGGCTCTTCCTGGAGATTGGATGGCCCTGACATTGTTGACCTTCTTGAAAGCTGTAAAAGCCTAGAGCCTCATATAAGTCTATGATTGAAAATAACTACGTCTCAGGTACCTTAGTTTTTGTATTCCATTTGTACAATGTTTGTTTACATTTGTATTTGTTTTTATCACTGTCTTATAACCTGTCCACAGTTGCTTCCAATTAGTAGCCATATAAAGTTAAATAAAAAAATGCAAAGAGTTACTTAATTGATAGATGAAACTCCCTAGCTTCAACACTCAGTATTTTTACTCCCTTTACCTTCACTACAGCAAGGACTGCAAGGCAATATATATAAGAACATTTCTGAAAAATTCTCAGCTTGCTTGTTTGCTAATGCCCTTAACAAAGGGAAACACAACAGTGCTGATTTACAAAATTCATGAAAAAATGTAAAATCACAACCGTAATATTCTCATCCTACAAAAGCCTTTCCCAGATTGCAGGATAAAACTGGGCTCAGTGCATCTCACTAATGAAGCTATTAAGCAAGTCCATCAATTAGTACACAGTGGAATTGCCTCCAATTCCATAATATAATTTATACCAAAGAAGGCTATTATAGAAGAGATAGGATTATGCTACAAAAAAAATGAACTCCAGACTCACCTTCTTTCATCCTTTTATAATAAAAATCAAAGGGTTTTCAACAACTACTTACCAATCATCTGGTTTAACAGCATCTGGATCTGGAATCTTAGCTCTCTCGTCCCAATCTTCTGGCTTCTGATCATTTGGGTCTTCTATCTCACGTGGAGGATTCACAGGAGGGGTCATATCAGATAGTAGATTCCCAGTGTTTACAACAGTTTGATCAATCAAAACTTCAAAACTGTTGTCTGGATTCAATACTATGATAAAAATCCAGAAATATAAAGATAAAATGAGTTCAAAAAAAACAGTCATTATCTTTTGGTCTACTGTCTTCCTATTTATACAGCATTGTGAAGGGATCTTGTGAATGGAATGCAGCATTAAAAAAATACTTCACCCAAATTCAAGCAAGAAATAATATTTTGGTTTCCTAGACTACTCAAAAATTTCATGGAAATCATATATAGTCAGTCCTTGACTTACAACCATTTTTTTAGTGATTGTTAGAAGTTAAAATTGAGTTGTGACCAGTTTTCACATTTATGACCATTGCAACATCCCCATGGTGGCATGATCAAAGTTTGGGCACTTGGAAACTGGCATTTATTTATGGCAGCTGCACTGTCCCTGGGTCATGCAATCACCATTTTAACTTTCCCAGCCAGTTTCCAACAAGCAAAGTCAATGTGGGAAGCCAAAAGATTCACTTAATAATTGCAGTGGTTTGCTTAACAACTGGCAAAAAGGTCATAAAATGGTTTGCTTAACAACTCTGGCAAAACTCACTTAACAACTGCCTTGTTTAGCAACGGAAATATTGGGCTTAACTGTGATTGTAAGTCGAGAACCACCTATAATCTATTAGAATCCCCAGTTCTCCTTATCAAAGAATCATGAGAATGTAAAGAAGTTATTCTCTACAATATAGTCCATATGTTAGGCCCACTGATAAACCAGAGCAGGAAATCAACTCTCCATGAAGGCAAAAACTAGCTTTATCGAGATGAGCCATAACAGAATTGTTTAAGTCTGACTGTGCTATACTTCTTATACGCCCATGAATCGGAGAGGTCTCTGCCTGAGTTTCTCAGTCATTAAAATTGTTTCATTCCTTTTTTCATAGGCAACATTTTTGCATATTTTCATCAAGGTCACCTTCCTTATTCACTCACTATACCATAGTTGAAAATGCTCCTCCTCTCTTGCCTTCAATAATTAGTATGTTATAATTTCACCCACAAAAGTATCTAAATATGTGTCTGCTTTACCCAGCGTATAAAGATGCGTCTTCTTATCAGTAAAAAAATTCTTTAAATCTGCTTCAGGACGTTTGGCATGTTTTTCCTCATATTGGCCAGTCTTTGGATTCTTGTGGCGGAAAATGAAGTGTAACTTGTAATCTTCACCACACTTGTCTGGACCAAACATGATTGTGTATGGAGTCTTATCATGGAATTGGTCCTATGAAAGATATAGATAGGAAAACCTTCAAAATATAAATTAACTTTTAACAAAGCTTTCATTTTACACTTTACTGCACACCTAGATTATATTTAATTGAGCCTACCAACCACCTCTAAGATAACAGTTTTAAATCAATTGTGGGGGGGGGGCAGAACTCTTTGTTAGGATCCCTTTTTTAATGCAAAATAAGCCACAAGTGCCCAAATCAAAAAAGAATGCTATTCCAACTAATGAGCAATAGTTTTCATTTCTTAGCAGTTTTCATAAAAATTGCATATATAACCTGAATGTAATTGAAATAATAGGATTTATGATAAACAGTGCTTAGTGTTCAGAAAACTGACATGCAATCATTTTAAAGTAATAAGATGATTTGCAAGAGTGTAAACCAAACAAATAAACATTAAGATCTCAAAATGAGAAGATTAACAATACTCACCAAGTTTAAATCATTTGATTTGGTAAGCAGTTTCACATATGCACCACCACATTCAATTCCATTTTGGAAGCTGACTTCATACCTAAGTTTGCAATATAAGAGGTTACAGTCATTTAAAAAAAAATCCTATTGGAAATGATTTCACACGCCACTACATTAACATTTGACTAACAAAGCTTACATTTTCGTTTGCTTTCTTCCCTCCTCTCAATTCCTTCCTAGGGAATTACATTTACTTATTTCCTTACACATACACCCCCCCCCCCCTCCAATTTCCAATTCTATCATATAAAATAATGGTATAATATGCATATACAAACAATGAGATACTAAATTTATTTCTTATTTATTTTTTAAATTTTTTAAATCCCGCCTTTATTATTTTTATAAATAACTCAAGGTGGTGAACAAACCTAACACTATTCCTCCTTCTATTTTCCCCACAATAGCTCTGTGAGGCAAGTTGGGTTGAGAATGACTGGCCCAAAGTCACCCTCTTGGTTTTCATGTCTAAGGTGGGACTGGAACTCAAAGTCTCCTGGTTTCTAGCCTGGTGCCTTAACCACTAGACCGGGTGTCGGCAACCTGCGGCTCCAGAGCAGTATGTGGCTCTTTCAGCCCACTGCTGCGGCTCTCGACACCATTGCTGTTGCCACCTCCATGGCCTGTCTGCTGCTCTTGCAGTGCCTTGCGTAGCACAGTGAAATTTAGTACGCTTCACAATGGGGGAGACAGGGTCCACTCCTTCTGAGCCCATTACGACGTGGAGCCACACCGCGACCCTGCCCCACTTGCCCCTGGCAACACCAGTGGCGACAGCTTGTTCTCGCCTCCAGGATGTCAGTTGCTTTTCCTGAAGGACCGGCAGGCTGCCGGTGTTATGATGCCCCCTCTCCGCCGACTAGGTGATCCGTCGGCATGCTGCTCATAGGCTGGTCGGCCTGCAGATGTCAAATTCCCACCACTCAGCACCAGTTCAGGGGTTCCTTCCCTCCCCCCCAGGTATGGCAAAGCCATGTGAGGTTTGACAGAGGTCAGGCCAGTGTCTCACGCACACCCAAGACCAGGTGTAGCAAGAAGTGGTTGGGGAAGGGTCAGGCGGGGCCGGGCATGGCAAATAATTTAACAACTATTCTCCGCCTAATGACCGGCTGGATAGGCATGGCGTGTGTGTGTGTGTGTGTGTGTGTGTGTGTGTGTGTGTGTGTGTGTGTGTGAGTGATGTGACTGGGTGGGAGTGAGTGATGTTGAGTTGGCCACGCCTACCCAGTCATACTGATTGTTAAATTATTGGCTCCCAATGTTTTATTTTCTGTGGGAAAGGGTCCAAATGGCCCTTTGAGTGTTTACGGTTACAGACCCCTGCATTAGACCAAAGTGGCTCTAAATTACATTGTGAGCCCTTATCTATTGTTTATGCATTGGTACAGTATTGCTGGTTCAGTGAAAAAGACAGCAAAACATACTTACTGTACAATGAGAGGCTTGGTGTCAAAGATAAAAGGCTTATTAAGTTTGGCAGAAATTGCATGATGTTTGGCCCGTGAAATCAACACAAGTCCTTTATCCCCAGGAAGTTTAGTATCCTTCATTTCCTGTACTTCCCATTTGCCTATAGAAACAAGACAGAAATAACACAACTTTGCTCTTTTGTTTCTGTAACAAATATGATGGATATGTCAAACACAACATTTTTCAAACTCTTCACAGTTATCATGTGCTTGCACTAAATGCTCCTCCCTCTTTTTTCCTTCAGAAATTTATCAGCAATACCTTTTGCAGACAGTAGTTTTTTCTTCGATAAAATTATGGTTTTTATATTGTTAGAAGCTACTGAATATCGATACATTTATGTGAGAACTAGGCATAATTATCTGTTCATAACTGCTTTTTGCAAAGTAACATTATGATTTTGTTAGAATTATTAATCTGGATACTTGTGAAAAATTATGCTTGTATTCTACTTTCATGGAATCATTTTTTCTAAGACTGCAATAACCATCACTTTTAGTATAATTTTATATAAAGTGTAGGACAAGAATTTTTCCTCTTACTAGGGGAAAAAAACCTACCTCAAAAAAAGTACATAAACAAATACTTTGGGAATTGGCCAAATTGGCCAAACAAATTTTCTAATAAACATCTAGACTAAGTTTATATGCTCTAACGGAACTCTGATTTAGCTTATATTAAGGAAATAAATTTGTATCTGGGCTGCACAGATTGCAAATTGAGCCTTATATAACTGAATAATCCTCTCTAATACTCTTTCTGTATTGCACCTGTATTGCAACATATTGCAATAAAACTTCCTATATAAAGAATAAGATGTCATACAAACCATCATATTTGGCAATCTCATCATCCGTATCATCCTTCTTGGCTTTAGACAGAAACCACCTGAAATGTTTTTTAAAAGTTTACATGAAGGTATTGTAGAACAAGGAGAATTTATTTTTCAATTTTATATAGCTACCCATTGCACAATTTTGATTTTGGATGGTACACAATAAAACAATTAAGAACAAATCTAAAAAAATTAAAATCAACTTAAATAATAAGAAAGATTGTGGGAGAATGGATCAATGTATTAAAACAAAATACAATCACCTTGCACCTTTTCCAAGCCTGCTAGAAAAAAAAAGGTTTTGAGAGATTTCCAGAAGGCAGATGTTATGACAGAAAAGGCTACACTCTGATCCCACACCATTGCAATTGATACATTTCAAAACATAGTAAATGTGTACTGCCAAACTTCTCAACTCAAATTACTTAAGAGAGACTATAATCTCCTATAATTAAAAAAAAAATAATTTACCAGATTATTTATGCATATAATATGTCAAAGTTTGGTAGGCATGCATAACAGCCATTTTCATTTTAGTATCTGGACTGGAATGTTATCTCTGGAAAGTCACTCTTAACTAAGACATTAGTGAACAAGTCATTTCTTCATAAATGTTTAAATGTGTTTTTCTTCTTTCTATATCAGGGATGTCAAATTCAATTTCATTGAGGGTCGCATCAGGGCTGTGGTTGACCTCGGGAGGCCGTGGCTTACTGGGTGGGCATGGCCAGCTTGACGCCACGCATTAGGCATGGCCAACTGGGTGGGCATCGCCAGCTTGATGCCACTCCCCTGGTGTGCTGGCATGTTTCCTCTTTGCACTGGGTAGACTGGCCGAAGCCACACTGGCCCGATGTTTCCTCTTCGCATTGGGTAAACCGGGGTGAAGCAACGTGGGCTGGCTCCTTACATTTTCCAGGACAGCCCTGCAGACCAGATCCAACCACACTGCGGGCCGGATCCCGCAAGCCTTGTGTTTGTCACCCCTGTTCTATATGATCCATTTTTTTCAACTGTTATCAGATGTACTCTGTATTAGGTATTTTAGTTGCACTGATTTCATTTCCTTGATTTATGAATTGATTCATAAAAATTTTTTAAAACATATTTTAATTCAAGCTTTCCTCATGTATATCTACTAGTACTTGTTTAGATGAATGCTTACCCTTCTAAAGTTCCTTTATCAAAGTTTTCGGCAAAATAAACTTCTCCTGTTGGTACTGGGGCCGTATAAGTTACCTGAAGACAGAAATTCAATATTAGATGATATTCTGAATAATTTTTTTACTACCGTGTGTTTATAATCAAGTGCAATATAAAAAGTTATAGTTATATGTTAAAACTCCTAATCATTCAACTTCCAAGTTAAGATCAGAATTACCAGAATACCTGTGTAATAAAATATAGTCTTGGGATTTACACATCAGGTAAAGTTATGTTTGATGAGAGGTTTTCTAAAAAGCAAAAACCAAGCTACAGTATGGATGGATTATACACACACACACACACACACACACACACACCATACTTCAGTCTTTAAATGTATGATTCAGAAGGTGATTTCTCCTAAATTTTGAATGATAATGGAACACTGATATTCCTTTGGTTTGAAAATAGGCATTAGAGATCTTTTTAAGAATAGATGCTATAATGCAAACTCACATAAGAATTTGTACAACATCCTGTGAGAGCACCCAATGTTGTGTGATTTGATTGCATGGGAAATCCTCAAATTATGCATGCTGTTTCCTAATCCTTCATGAAATCTTATATAAAATACTAAAAAATGCAAGCTTAATTCTAATTTTACAAGACAAAAGCTGGGTTTTCTTTTTGTAGCTTTTGCTGATTCTTTAACTGGAAAAATATTTAATCAAACCTTAGGTAATGGAGGCGCACTGGTTTCATGCTTTAATTCTTCTACTTCTTCAGCATCATTATCCAAGTCATCTTCTATATCTATTACATCTTCACCATCATGATCGTGATCATGATCGTGATCATCACCGTCATGTGCCAGGAGACTGGATGTTCCAGCTATTAGCAATAAAGCAAATAGCAAGCACTTTCGCTTCATGGTCTATGGCAAAGAGAGAAGAGTGTTAAATTTATCAATAAAATGCAGTTTAACTGCCAAGACTATGACCTTTTGCTTGTCTTATTTAATCCTGCATCTCTATAGCTGTCTGGTTTGGTTCTGCAATCCAACAAGAGAGACACAGACTTCAGAGGATAATTAGAACTGCAGAAAAAACAATTACTACCAACCTGCCTTCCATTGAGGACCTGTATACTGGACGAATCAAAAAGAGGGCTGTGAAAATATTTACAGACCCCTCCCCTCACATCCTGGACATAAACTGTTTCAATTCGTACTCTCAAAATGATGCTATAAAGCACTGCACACCAGAACAATTAGACACAAGAACAGTTTTTTCCCGAACGCCATCACTCTGCTAAACAAATAATTCCCTCAGCACTGTCAAACTATTCACATTAGGCTGCATTACTATTGCTATTGGTCTTATCATCGTTCCTGTTGCCCTTCTCCTCCCACTTGTGACCGCATGACTGTAACTCGTTGCTTGTATCCTTGCAATTTATATTGATATTGTTTCCAAGTATGATTTGATTGCTTATTGTACCGTAAGACTAGGTGTTATGGTACAATAACTAGGTGTTGTGCCTTGTGATTCTTGACGAGTGTATCTTGTCTTTTTATGTACACTGAGAGCATATGCACCAAAGACAAATTCCTTGTGTGTCTAATCACACTTGGCCAATAAAGAATTCTATTCTATTCTATTCTAAACCCAACCTTTACAAATACAAGGCATGCACCATGGCTGGGTACAATAAATTGCTTTAATGTTGATTATTATAACAAAGAATTTACACACCAAATTAGGTGTGATGCAGATATTTCATCTTGTATTGTCCATGGTATCCATTCTTTCTAGACAAGGATTAATAATAACATTTGAATATAAGAAAAATAGGAAACTTTAAAATAAATGTTAATACATTTATTAAAAAGAGGTTACATTACTGTAATATTTAATTTTGGACTTTGAGTAAATGAGATCTGATTTTTACATGAGTTACAGTTTTATAAAACATATCAAATACTGGGAACACACATGAGAGGACATGGCTTTCAAACTTCCATGGATGTTTTCCTAAGACACTAGGTTAACAATTATTGGAAAGAGATATTTATAGCATTCAATCTTTTCAGAAAATTCTACCTTATCTTAAATTTGTTTAAGGAAAGTAACATAATTTAGGGGAACAACTAGATATGAAGAATTGAAAATATACAGCCACAGATGTTATACATTACTCAATTGCCTACTATACTTTAAATCATAATATAATTTATGTACAAACATTACTGGGTTCAGGAAAGTTACCAATTATATCATACAAATAGAAGTTCCTGCAATATGTCCAACAATGTCATCTTTTCTGTCAAAATTTTAAATTTTATGGTAACTGAAAACTGTGATTATTTACTCATTTTTTTCACTTTTATTCTAATTTTTTTAAATGAATAAAAATTTTAAAGGTGCTTAGTTTTACATTGTTATTGCCATTTTTCTCTTCTAAACTATTTATCTTCTTCCTTTAGCGATCCAACTATACAAACCATTTTTAAAAAAATACGTAATAAATGCTCCTTTTAGCAACTTGTAAATAGAATTTTACCAAGCAGCTAAGTATTTTTTTCAAATTATCACCTAATTATCCGTGTTAAATGTTAAAAGATCAAAGCTACTGAAAAGATCACAAAAACTGCCTATTTTGAGAATACTTACAGAAATATTATGCACATTTTTAATGTTTGGAGTAATGTTGTGTTATGGATAGTGTGAGTAAACAGGAGAGTAGAAACTACTTTGGCATGACTGAAGAACAGTAAGAACTCTTGTTGAAATTGAGTTCATGACTATCTTTCACATACAGGTAGTCCCTTAGGTTATGAACATTTGTTCAATGAGTGTTCAAGTGATGATGGCACTGAATGAGTGTAGCTTATGACCGCTCCTCAAAGTTCCAGCCATCTCAGAGCCCTGTAGTCATGTGATTGGGGTACTTAGCAAATAAATCACACAACAGTAGTCGCATCCCCTGGTCCCATGATTGTCATTTGAGACCTTCCCTCCTGACTTACCACAAACTAATTCAATGGAGACATCAGACGGGAAGGTTACAAATCACTCCTGAAGTAGCCACGTAAGACATCCCAGGGACCTTGTATTCCATAGCAAACACTGCCCGCAGTCGGTAGCATGCACCCACTTGTAGCAACCTCTGCCCTGAGGAGGGCTCTGCTATGGCCCTCCTGCGTTCCATAGCACCCACCAGCACTCTACAGCACTCACTCATGGTAAAAGACTGCAGCACCCACACACACCCTGGACTCCATGCCTGGGACTCCAGCCTCTTTCCGCTTAATGATCCACGCAGTCCAATGGTTACAATGGTAACTGGGACTGCTATCGCTAAACAATGCAATCATGTAATGTTATGTTTTACAACTGCATCACTTAGCGACAGATTGCTGTTCCAGCTGTTCTTGTAATCTGAGAACTAACTGTAAATTGCAATACTAGAAATTTACACTAAGGGGTAAAAATGAGGATTTTTTTTTTTAAATAAAAGATTATATTGTTGTATCAGCATATTTAAATAATTAAACATTTTCCACTTTTAAGATCACATTTGTTATTGAAATCCAGAAGGTAAACAATTAAAGTGAAATGAGGTTTGATGAGGGTCCCTTGGCATTTATCTTTAGCACAGCTATGCTGCATTTTGGACTAGAAAACTAAATGATGCCTTAATTTGTGCAGAGATTTGAACATAATGCCTATGTGAAACTCTTTAATAACAGTCCATCTTTGTCCTGTTACTCCAAGTCTTAATTTAAGCAGCTGAAAAGAAATACATTCAAGTAGACCATATCTTCAGAAGCAGTTTTGTGCCTTCCAACTTGAAGTGTTGCACAGTCCTATTATTTAGCTACCAGTACATTCAAACTACTACTCAAACAAATGAGCAAGTTACCAAATATCACCTAATAGGGCCCGTGGAAATCATTTAAAAAAATGCTTTGTAGAGCCGCCTAGAACAGCTGATCAGCGCTACACCAAACCCCCTTCTCCCCCCCTTACAATATTCACTCTATAAGTTGCACAGACATTTTTGCCCACTTTTGGGGGGGAAAGAGTGCGTCTTATAGTCTGAAAAATACGGTATACAAGTATGGCATTTTTACCTAGTCTAGGGGCCAAACACCTGCTAGAACACACATTTGTCTGTATTCAAAATATTTGTCGAATAAGGCAAGTACTTGTGTTTTAAATATTTGACTGACATATATATGCATCACGATAGCCTGCTTTTTTGTTAAAATCATTTATTCATGTAATAAAATTAAAAATTACATTAAATCACAATGAAACATGAACAAAAAAAATTTCAACATGAACAGGAACGCCTTTATGCTATTCTGTAATTTTGGAACACAATACCCAGTACAGTAGTTACAAAATCTTTTGCCAAATTAAAAAACTGTCAATCACATTTAAGACAACACATAGATATTTCATATATACTGAATTGTCATTTCCAATTCAGTATCATTCCATTAAGAACTAGAATACTGTTTTGAAAACATTATTGCTTTTGTTGAGAATGGTATAGAATTGCTTAGTCCACTATGAACAATATGACTTCTTCTGCAGTCTGTTTTATGGTCATTTGGGAATTATTCCTTAATATTGTGCCACTTAATACACTTGTATTTTTATTTCTGTAGGAGTTTTTATAGCACTCAAACATCACTTTTGATGTAAAAAAGGCATTTATAACTTAGACACAAGGAAAATGACAAATGTAATTATGGAAGGCTATATGCCTGACTTGCAGATTTTAAATAAACTGCTACTTTCAAATACAAAGAGGTATTTCCTCATTCTTGTGACCATTATCCTTTTGAAGTTCAAGGTTTGTTAGCTCATTACACCACCTATATCCTGCACTCACAAGTTAACCTTCGACCTGCAGAATCATTCTCACACACAAAAATTAGATTTCTTCATGCTCAAACTGTGATTACATTAGCTCATTTTTTAATTAGACCATTTTTTAATTAGTCCAACTCCGTTTAGCTTTTCAAAATTGTAAAATCAATTCAAATTGAGCAGATGCCCTTATCCTTCTATCTTATCATATTGGTTTTTCAATTCATAGTAGGATAGACTCGATCAATTTTTCTCTCCCTAGCGCCATCTAGATTCCGTGGAACACAGATCCAAAATTTAATTTACCCATATTGTATGAAAATTATGTATTTGTCATTAAGTCCTAACTGGCAAAAGGCCAATTCATCTCAAATAGGAATAAAATACCTTTTTCTTTCCACTTTTCTCAGGGCTGCACAGGCAGAGAACCCACTTTTGATGCAGCTACTGATATCAGTACTAATGCCACATTATACGATTTTCACAATAACCACAATAAAAGATCCCACGAAAATACAACATCCGTTTTCCGCTTCATTCACTCAAATGCTCCCGTCCACTGCGCATCCCTTACTGAAGGGGCCCTGGGCCAAATTCACTCATTCTCCTTTTCACCTCATGACAGAGCAAACTTCTTCCGTATAAAGTCACGCGTATTTTCAGACTCCCAACGGCTCTGGAGGGCTTTTTTAATTATTTTTTTTTTCACACGAGGGAATGTTACCTACACTTCACGGCTATGCGTGTCCGGATCTTCTCCCTACTTTAGGGTTCCCTTCTCTGCCCAACCCGCTTCACGGGGTCCTTCGCCCTGCAGCGACACCTCCTCGCCCTTAACGGCGGCTATTCGTAACACACCCGCGACTGCAAATGCTAAGTCATTTACACGCATGTGGTCCTCTCCACCAGCAGTCACACCGGCCCCACAGGCCCGAGGGCTAAAGAGCCGGCCTCGGGCACCTTCCACCCAACTCCTCCTGAGCGCCGCACCCACAAACCCTCCAGTTCCTTCTGGGGTCGAGCGAAAAAAAGGAAGAGAAAAAGAAAAAGAAAAAAAGAGAAGCGACGGGGATGACTCTCCTCATTCAATTCCTCCGCTTAGGCCTCACGGGGGCAAAGGCGGCAATTGTCTGCCGCCTTTAGGCCCTCGCCACCGTTCTCAGACCCTCTAAGTCTCGGAATCCCTCCAGGAGTTCTCGATTCGCCGCCTTCGGGCTCTTTTTCCACCCGTCGCCCTCCCTCAGCCAAGACGCCCGCCTTGGCCGCTGCAAGTCCCAGCCCCCCCCTCCCCCATATCCCCCCCTCTCCCCCCGCACACGACAAAGAAGCAGCAGGAGCCCAAGGCTCTGTGGGGAGGACTCCCCTCCGGCTCCTGACAGAGACGGGCGAGCCCCAACTCACCTTACTCGCGCTCCCACCGGGCAAAGAACTCCAGGCGGCCCGAGTGCCTTTTATCACGTGGTCGCTTCCAGAGCGCTGCCGCCGCTACCCACTCGCCTCTTCTCTCCCTAGCACAAACCCCGCCTCTAACGCTAAGAGACTCCTTACCCCATTGATTCAGAGGGGCACGGAAGCTCCGCCCATAGGATCGCTCTTGGACTCCATTGGTCAGCCCGCGCTGTCACTTAACTTCGGTCTATCCTGAAGCGACGTCCCCACGACGCTACCTTCGTGGAGCGCTTCCATTGGAGGGTTATGAGAGAGGAAGTGGCCCCGGATTGGCAGTCGGTTAGATAAGGGGATGTTTGAATGAAGAGTTCCGATTCATTATTAAAGTGACATGAAACTCCTTAGACGGTTAGTTTTAGTTTCAACCCGCAAGCGGAGTCCTTCTTTATTATTTCATCTACTGTATAACTTTACCCCCTGCAGTTAGACATTACTTAGACAGGCTCGCATTAAATATTTTTGACACAGTATGACGGGAAAAAAAAAGAAGGAAATGATTAGCAGCCAAATGGATGACTCAGTTACAGCGATGAAGGGGTACTTGTGGTCACTCCAATAAGAGTACCAAAATCATCACCATCACAGTTAGACATATACTTAGAAAACGATTTTAAAATGAACAGCTTTCAATGTTCTTTTAGAAAACATGGAACTCTTCACAGAAGAGGGCAGAATAGTCTTGTTATGTAGTTTTACATTTTATTTATTTATGAGATGTAAGCCCAGAGCCTGTGACTGGATGCTTACATGCAACAAAAAGAAAAATACAGTAAAAACAAAAATATTGCTATATTATCAAGAAGTCTGGAAAAAATAATAATCACTTTTTTTAAAAAAAAAAAAAAGAAAGAAAATTGGCAAGGAACCCTTCTCCCACTCTAACCCAGGGCCTGGGGATAAGGAGACCTGGAGTATGCCCAACTCTCTCAATTCATATTGATTGAGTAGAAACAATGGGTGATAGGTAGTCCCTTAGATAATCAGGATTTATGCCACAAAGAACTTCATATGTAATAATCAGCAGCTTCAATTGCATCTGGATGCTGTGGCTGGGCCATAATTGGTCCTGGTGCCGCTTTTCAGTGGTTTTCAAAGGCAATCCCACATAGAATATATTGCAATTGTTCAATTAGAAGGTGACCAAAGCATAGGTGACTTTATTAAGGGTCTCCTGGTCTAGATATGAATACAAATAGTGCCTTAGATGAATTTGGTTTTAGTCATGCTCTTTCAGTATGACATAGCTATATGAGAGGTGTTCCAATTCTCATGGGTAATAAGGAATTAGCAGACTCATAAATTGTAGTACAGTCCACAGCTGTGAGCTCCTTAGAGGCTTTCCTGAGATAATTTAATTTATATCTGTAGACTGATGGTGTTTTCCATTATTTCAGTCTAATGCAGTATGTTGCAATTCCTTATGAGGAAAGTTGCTTTTTGATATAGACTGAAAAAGCTGCCTATATCTTTAAGGATATTTCTCAACCCTTCAGAAATGGTTTTGCAGTATAATTACTTCATATATAGTCATGGCATATAGGATAATCCTACATCTCCCTACTCGTTTCAGATACCAACATTGCTACAACATATGTCAGATTCTATGCTGCAGTATTCAAAATTTATTGAATGATGACCTGTACATAAACAAGACTTAAGCACCTAGTTCACATATTATTAAACTGTATTTAATTATATATAGTCTTTCCCTTTATGCTCCCCTATGCCAACCTAATGGGACACGGTGGCTCAGTGGCTAAGACATTGAGCTTGTCGATTGAAAGGTCGGCAGTTCAGCAGTTCGAATCCCTAGTGCTGCATAACAGGGTGAGCTCCCGTTACTTGTCCCAGCTTCTGCCAACCTAGTAGTTCGAAAGCACATAAAAAATGCAAGTAGAAAAATAGGGACTACCTTTGGTGGGAAGGTAACAGCGTTCCGTGCGCCTTTGCCGTTTAGTCATGCCGGCCACGGAGACGTCTTTGGACAGCGCTGGTTCTTCAGCTTTGTAACGGAGATGAGCACCGCCCCCTAGAGTTGGGAACGACTAGCACATATGTGCGAGGGAAACCTTTACCTTTACCTTTATGCCTACCTAACTAATGCTCCTACCCTTCTTTTAGATTCTTAGACTTTTATATATGCTTCCTGTTTTAATATTTTCTAAATTTTCATAATTTTATAGACCCTGTATGTGTCTTACTTAGACAGGCTCAAGTTTCTAATAGATAGATAATTCACCTACAAGTGTTTTCAGGCACAGGTAGGTGAGTCAGTTTGGAGAGAAGAATTTCTGGAATGATGATATTGAATGCCAAGTGGAAATCTACAAAAAGAACCTTTGCATAGGTCCTTTGGGATTCAAAATATTGTAAGATGTAGTACAGTGCCATGTTAACAGCATCATCTGCTGATCTATTTGCACAGTAGGCAAATTTCAAGGGGTCTAGAAGTGGATCTGCTACATACCGTAGATAAGTCTGGATACGTCACTGGACTTCAAAACAAATTTATCTCTTATTATGTACTGCAAAGTGATATTTGATTATTTTTCAACTTACTAGACTTGTCTTACTACCAAAAACAATTTTAATAGCATTAACAGGCAAAATGTGTATTTCACAAGTACATTCTAATTATATATTTCAGAATTAGCAGTTTACAAATGGCAATTGAATTAAGTCCCTTCTCTATTTGAAACCCTAGATAAACTACTCCGGATTGTGCAATCATCAGCAGAATTTGTAAATAGTCACTGTGCTTATTTTATACATATTTAAGTTTCAATATAATTGTCATTCCTGTATTGCAGTTCTGAACAGTGAATTCTCAACATATTTTGAACAGTGGTACCTGTATGAAAGTTACTACTGTACTGTAAGACTCGGTTCATCCAATATACTTGGCTAAAATGTATTGTTTAATTTTGCACAGTGTGCTGTGTGAAACCAGGAAATTGTATTAATGTAGTACATTGAGGTTCAGTAAAGCATACATGAGTACAGTTTATATTAATGACTTCAAAGTCTCAATAAAAGTAAGTTTTTTTGGGAAGAAGCTGAAATAGGAGGTAAAATTGTTTAACTTATAAACATGTTCTTTGTTAATAGGCCATTTGGTATGTGCACTTGACACATGAAACTTGTATCAACTTGCACAATACTAATTGTATGCAGTGGGTTAATTAATACCAATTAATGTAACCAGCTAAACACTGAAGTGTCATTTGACAGTCATAAAACAAAACCATCTTCATTTAAGTATTTATTGCATGCAAAAACATGATTGGATAAAACAAGAACAGCAATTGTGAGACATTGCAAGTCACATAGTGACATTAGGTAAGTTAACAATATGATGTGAGGCATAATTTCAGTGAGAGTGTATATACGTATGTGAATACACTCAAAAGGAATAGTTTATCTCTCTTGCCAAACCTGTTTATGTCTGAGGTTTTAGCTGAAACAAGAACTTGAACAGCTACAACAAAATACTATTTGGTGAGCATAGCTTTCTGAGAACAGGAAGAACATTTTGCCTATTTTAATGGCTAGTACTGTCTACAATCTGTCTCCATATGCTTTCTTCCAAAGCCCTCAACAACAGCCTGGGACTACATATTAGACTACTACAGTTATTAATACTTCAGTATTAATAACCAGGGTAACTGCTTATATCCAGAAAAGTGCAGTCCTCTTCTTTCCAGAAGACCATACAGGGGGAAGGGAGGGCCCATCTAACTATTCATTGTGATAGCATTGTGATAGATCATTTCAAAGTTCCTTGTGAGGCAACTCTTTGAGAAAGATGATCTATTCTTCTACTTGTGCCAAGGATCACCAAGACCAATAGTTAATGTTATGATTTAAACTTTAAAATACTGGAAAAAGGGAAAGAAGAGAAGAATAAAGCAAGCAATCAGGTTTCTGGAATATTGAGACTAATGGCTACACATCCAGGTCAAACTCATTTTTCTTTCTCTCATTTAGAAGCTATTGACCAGGACAATTTTCTCTACCTGATGCAGATGTGGACTATAACTCCTAGAATTTCCATCATCATGACCCTTCTTAAGCTATAGTTCAACAGATCTGAAGGACACCAAAGGTACACCTCTTATTCATGTTTCAATATCCTATGATTTGCTGAAACAATTATGGTATAATTATTGTCATGCTGCTATTATACTCAAATAGAGCTTGGGACAAGGAAAAGAATAGGATATTAATAGTACGACAAGGAAATTTTCAGTTACTGAAACAGTTTTCAGTTACTGAAAACAGAAAAACAGTTCTTAGTATGAGCAATCACAATAACACTGATAGACGAAATAACAGATACAGGAGAAGGTATGGTCCATAAGGTTTTAATAGTCATTCTCGTTCTGGGAACCATTGACCTGAAACTAAGTTTTGTATTCCATTTAGAGTCTTTAGATAGTTGTTTATGCTTTTAATTAAAAAAAAAAAAACAGAAATAGGCAGGGCCAATAAACTTCATAAACAAACAAACAAATAAATATAGAAAATTCTTATTTTTAATAGAGTACTTCTGGGAGAATATAAATTAAGCAAATGGTATTAAATTGGGGGAATGATGTTCTAAAGGGTGGGTATGATGATAGAAAAGGCTCTTGCCTCAAATCCCATCATGTTGTCACTTCATCCAACATTAAATCAGGATGATCACAATGAAAACATTACCCTATGTATATTACTATAAGGGATCTTTTTGTTATTTCAGTAATCTGAAGACTTATTTTTTCTACACAATCCTGTCAGATCATGAGTGGCCTTTTTGACGGTTTCTGTACAGTGTGAGACAAGGTGACAGTTCTCCTTGGTTTGGCATCCCCACTATGAAACTGTTCCCGGAGAAGCTTGCAGAAATTATTTCCACCATTCTTTTAAACAGAATGTTTACTAAGAACAAAACTAGTTCTGTGATTGAAAGGCTGTCAAAAGACAGCTTTCATTTTATTGACTATTTAGAGGCTTTCCAACCCAACAAGGACAGCAACAAGAAGGCTTTGAAATTGACTGCTCATATCATCTGGCAGCAAACTGAAAATACATAACTGTTATCTAATCAGAATCTTGTCCACCAATAGCAAATGAATGCATGGTTAAACCACATCTTCTAGCAGATTTGGCCAATATTGAGGAGTGTTGGGAGATGCAATTTAATATCATTGGGAAGGTCACATTTAGGAATTCTTGCTTAGCATCTATAGTATAGCTTTAAAAAGACATATATTCCTTCTTGACTTCTTTTTAGATGATATATTTCCTTTTTATATCCTGGTTTCAGCATGCATTTTTCTTTTTACCTGGGCTTTTAAAAATAGATGGCTTGGATGAATCTGACTGACTTTTAAAAATATAATACCGTGTTATATATTGCATGCTTCCAAATTTATAAACCACTATGGGAAAAGGTAAGCAGCATTTTAAATAAAGAAATTATGAAATTATACATCTAGCCAACTTCATTTCTGATCTAATAAAGCTATATAATATCCCAGTCTTCTCTTTAACATTGGACATGTTGGTTTTCTATTCCAGAACTTTCTTCTCTAGGATTCTTACTGGTATCCTCCATCTCTAATTCTCCTTGTCATGGAAACCATTTCTAACATTCTACAAGATGTACGTGATTACTGGGCTGATCATTTTTCTCGTAAATTCTATCCAAGAAGGCCAACACTTCGCCAAGCAACTTCATTATCCACCTTTTATTTATTGGACTACAAAACTCGACAAGCTGAACTTGGAATGGACTATGACTATCCATGTGCTCAGCTGAACAAATCAAAATTTGTCTTCCACAATGGTGAGTGGAAAAATGAGAATATCCCCCAACAGATGCCCTTATTACAGTTATTCCCCTCTCCAGATAAGGAATCACCCAACAAGGCCCTGAAGAAAGCAAACAAATCCTTACTGGAAGAGAACAATTACTTGAAGCTGCAGCTTGAGCTGCTTATGGACATGCTGACGGAGACCACAGCACGACTACATTTAGTAGAAAAAAAGCTGGACACTACTACTTGGCATTCAAATACGAAAAAGTCAAATAACAAGGTGCTTATGCTTCGAGCTTAATAAACAGCTTAGATATAAGACCTAAAACAATTGTATTTCTGAAGTACTGGCGTCCAGACCCTTAATACAATCTTGCAAAAAATAATTTTGTAATGGTTTTGATTGTGTTTAGTGTGTTTTTGTTTTGACTCATTGAGGTGTTGGGGAGCAAGGAAATCCTGCCTTTATATATTCAGATCTGATGATGGCTGGACTCAAAATCAGCAGCAATTGCTTCTTGAATAGTCTTTGCTTCTGATGTGACCACCTGTCCCAGAAGCAACTCTCCAGCATGACTTTCAGAATACTGAATCCACTGTTTCTGCTCTTATTTCCTAGCAGATATAAATGGGAATTTTCCAGGGTCTACAATAGGCTAACAGCAGAGGCTGGCAGTGTCACCTAGCAAACTGCTTCATGGGCCACTGCTAGAAGTCATCTGTTCCGTTGTGTGACTGTCACCTTTCTCTTCCTAAGAATCCAGTATCTGCTATCAGATAGCAATGCAATTAGAGCAGCAGACTTGAAGAAAATGCAACAATGTCCCACTTATTCCCTTCTGCACTGCGGCTTGCTAGTTACCTGCTTGTGCATAGATAACTTGACCAAATTAGAGTCCCCATTTGTCCATGGAAACTGGCATTGTCCACCCTTATGGCCAATGGCTTCCCAGGTTCTTTGGCAGAAAAGGCAATCTTATTACCTGTGGCTGATTCTTTTAAATCAAGGTGCTGGAGATTAAACATGAGGTTCATCATCAACATCATGTACTGTAGAGATGTACTTTAGTGTACTGTAATCAAGTATAGTAACATACTATATGCAAATGCAGATGTCTCTTCAGCTGGACTTCCATTGTTTATATGTACTATATGTATATGTGTGTGTCTCCTGTTTTCTGTTCTTAATATTTGTGTTTTCAATGTTGTGCTCTTGTGCAGTTTTTAAAATTTCCAATATTTTGTTGATCATTACATGTTTAATTGAAAAAAAGCTGTCTCTGACAGAGTGATTTATATTGTTATGTCAACAAATGCATTTAAGATGAGCATTTTGTAAATATTCAGCCTGTTTATGATTCTGCTGATTTTGTGAACCATTAAATTTGGCTAATTGAGTACACCATATTTAAATTAATTTTGGATAAACAAATCACATGCACCTAACTCCAGATACTTCTCTTGAACTCTTCTTTTTTGGGGTTGTAGATGAATGGTTGGCAAAATGGAAAAACCTGACACTCTTGATTACATTTGTATCCTGCAAATGTAGATACCTGAACTAATCTCAAATTCGGCTCTAGTCTAGAGCATGATACTGTGCTTCTGATCCAAGGCTAGAAGTACCCAAGTATCATTAGCATAGGTAACAGGGATTGGAGGGGATGAGAAACACATACTTCAAGAAACCTGCTAGATCAAGTGAACAATTTATTCAGTTCAGCATTTTGTTTATACAAAGGCAAAGTAAGGCACATTTAGGAAGGTTCGCAAATATGAACAAGAGGATAACAGCTCTCTGCTGCCTGTGATTTCAAACAACAAACACATTCAAAATTGTCATTAATAGCTTAACCCATGAATTTAGCCAATCTCCATTTAGCTGCAGTTAAGGAATAAGGTGATCATATTTTCAGTTCTTCCTTTCCCTCCTTATCTTAAATTACAGAAGCTAAATCCAAATGAAAATTAAAAAATTCAGAATAAAATAAAAAAGCAAATTCACTCTGGCCTCCATCCGCCTTTGGGTTGAGTGGTATCATAAATTGGAGTTGACTGTAAGAGAGCAGCTTTCTCTGAAAAACTTGGGTTTCCTAACTTCTACTTTTCTAAGCAAGAAGAAACAGACAACAGTGCTTCATCTTCAAATTTCCCAGGTGGCAAGCTGGTTATAACTTTGCTTACTTTTAGGCGTTCACAGATCTGTTGATCATCTTTTCCAGGATCTTCCCAAGTATTGATATCAAGCTGATTGGTCTGTAGTTTCCTAGATCTGATTTATTTCCTTTTGTTTGTTTGTTTTTTTTTTTTGGAAAATGGTAACCACATAACTATTCATTCTCCTCCTCTTGTATTCCAGCGCCCAAATACAAAGACTCTGGGATTTAAAAGGAAAGTGGGTGGAAATGGTGCCTTTGTAACCAGGCGATTGGTTAGCTGCAGAGGACGGGCGTGGGGAGGGGTTATTTAATCTGATGTCACAAGCCTACAAGGGGAAACAAGTTACTTGTAGAGGCGGAGAGCAGCTGCGTGGACGCTCGGTGAGCGCGGGGGCAGGTTTCGGAGGTTGGAGTGGGTAACTCCGGCAGTCAAAACCGAGCCTTTCCCGGTAGCGGCCCCTTGATTTAACAGCTTCATAGCTTCCGGGTATTGTTTTAGCATCCCACTTGACTCAGCAGAACCGCAATGATTCTCCGTTCAAAAATCCCGCTTCTACTCGGCCAATCCAAGACAGGGCAGCCAAACCTTCCTCTTTTGTTTTGGCTACTGATAACATTTTGCTTTCTGTTCCCGCTTTATGACGTCTACCGGTAATCGGATCTTGAATTCAGATTTGAGTAAGCTTCAAGTCGCTGCCTATTTCTCGAAGTGAAGCTTTGTAGAGCCGCTATTTTTCCCCGTCCTGTGTAATTTCTGAGTACATTTTATCCGGAGGATAAAAGGTCTGCTTAAATTAGTTTTCTACATATGGGATAAAAGTGCTCTTTTGCCTTTTGAGCGTCTTCTGAAAGTCTAAAACGTTTGTGTATGATTTCATGGATCCGTTCGTGTCTTCAGTTGCATGTGAACCTAGTTGCTTATTTTTACGATTGTAGTTGGACTAAATGGGCTAAAAAGAAAAAAAAGCCTAAATGCAGCTTTGATGAAAGATCATCATGTATGTGTGTCTTTTTTGACACACAGAGAGGACAAAATCTGAGTTTCGGGAGCAGGATAAAAACTTGGCGGGCTTTGTCCTCAAGAGCTGTGGGAATGGTTTTTCCTGGATGGGGAGATTGCACCAGTGGGAACGATGATGATTGCAGGAATGGGTATATGCTACAATAAGGTGGAGGCGACTCTAGTTTAATTCCGGGAAGCTTTATTTCGAATTACATTCAGTAGGGCCTTCTTTCAGAAGTAAAATCCACTTAAGATTTATGCTGTAAGGTGGGGTGGCACGTAAAGATGGAGGGGGGTGGGGAAGAGAAGAAACAATCTTCAGAACACAGGTGCACTATGGGAGTTTACCTGTTGTCTGTTTTCTGTTCCATTTTCAGCCACTATGCAGTTTAGTATTTGTTGATCCTAGGAAGGACTTCTGAATTTGGGATCCATCTCTTCAAGTTACTAGGAACAGTAGAAACATGTTTTTTGAGATGATTATGATATCATAATCACATTTTTCATAATCACATAATTAAGAGACTGGTCAGTCACTTGTTTGAAATGATAGGGTCTCCTGCTTGAGTAGGGGTGTGGACTACTAGAAGACCTCCAAGGTTCTCTTAGAAGAATTATCCTTCTGGGTTGAGTTCCAAGTGGGGGAAAAAGACACTGGAAACATGGAGACTGCTTGGAAAGATGGTTTAATGGTGACAGGATCACATAGTTTGAGTTCCTGAACAGAAAAAAGGGGCCAAGATGCAGCGAGTCCCTGGGTTATATGCTCTCTCTGGCTTTGAACTTCCTGGGGCCCAGAAAGAGTATCCCGATTGGTTATCAGACTCCCAGGGGGTGGGGGTCTTAGCTAGCCTTGCTGGCTGATGTAATCTTCCTAGGTGCCATGTGGTGAGTTTCTGTTGCTAGATGGGTCCTATTGTGTTGCAGATGATGGTCCTTTGACAAAGTATTGGGTTTCTGCCTCTGGCCCATTGACAAAAGGGGGAGGAGGCAGGAAAGTGGGAGCTGCTGTGTCTTTAAAACATGTTTCTCCATTTCTCATCCAGGGAAATATATTCTGCCTTTTTAATATTTCCTAAAATATTTCATTCTTCTAGGAAAGGGGTGGGTGCTAACTTCCTACAGTTCCTTCCAGGTCTATTCTGTCTGATTGATTATCCATTCAAACTCTGTGATTCTATGAGCTAGATCTCCCCACATCTTTCAGGGTTGCAAGTACTTCTTTGAGTTGTTGTGGTCCGTGTCAGCTTTGATAGTGTCCAGTCACTGTGTTCTTTGGTGGCCTGGTTTCCTTTTACTGCTAACTTTTCCAAGGAAATTCTCTCCAGAGAATTCCTCCATGACATGGCCAAAATAGGTGAGATGCAGTTTTGTGGTTTTTGCCTTCCAGTTATACTGGAGTGATGTTATGCACTCCAGTACTTGCTTGTTAGTCACCTTTCCTTTCTGAGAAATACATAGGAGCCTTTTCCAGGACCACAGCTTTTTTAAGGTCGAACTTTCACAACCATAGGTAACTATGGGGAATACAATACAGTGGATTAACCTATGTTTTGTTCCAAGGTTGATGTCCTTGCTTTTCAATATTTGGCTCATGTTCATCATTGCTGTGTGACCCAGTGCAATCTAATGCTTTATTTCTGCTGCATTCACCGCCTTGAGCGATCTGCAATGCTAGGAAGAAAGTGAATATGCCCACGCATTCTGTAACTTCACCATCAATATCTATTTTGATTTTTCTATTGGTTGTAGTGGTGATGAGCTTGGTCTTTTTGATGTTCAGAAAAAGACCAAAATTCTCATTTTCTTCTTTGATTTTCTTGATCAGATGTTCTAGGCCTTCTTCTTCTATTGTTGCTATTTCTTCCTCCAATCTTAACCCTAATGTTTGATTCTTCAAGATCTAATTTCCTCATGATCATTTTGGCATAAAGATTGAACAAGAAAGGGGAGAGAATGAAACCTTGTCACACTCTTTTCTCTACCTTAAACCAATTGGTGTCTCCATATGGTGTTCGCACAGTGGCTTCCTGATTTGTATACAGTGATTGTACCAACATGACCAGATATGCTGGTCCCCCCCAGATCTTGTAGGACTATCCATGGCTTCTCATGATCAACACAATTGAAGGTTTTTGTTTAGTCGATGAAGCACATGTAAATGATCCTGTGATATTTACAAGATTTTCCCATAATCCAGCACAGATTTGCCATGATCCCTTCGGAAGCTGGCTTGAACATCTGGTAATTCTCTTGATGGTTAGCGGTAGACTTTTTGTTGTATAATTTTAAGTAGAAACTTGCTCATATGAACTCTTCCTCAATGATGGCTGATTCTATTTCTACTTCTATTTCCTCATCATCTTGAGGCTGGGCCCCTTTGCTACCTGCGTATAGCTCTTTTGTATATTCTTGCCATTTGCTCTTGATGCCTTGTTGGTTGAACAGTTCCCTTGCTTGTTTTTAATAATGCCTATAAAAGCAATAAATGGTGTTTGGATCTTTTTGACTTGCATAAATGCATTCCTGAGATTGATCCTTCATCTACAGGTAGTCCTCAACTTATGATCACAATTGAACCCACAATTTGTGTTGCGTAGTGAGAAATGTGTTAAGTGACTTTTGCCCCATTTTACAACTTTTCTCACCACATTTTTAAGTGAATTACTACAGTTCTTAAATTCGTAATACAGTTGTTAAGTGAATCTGGTTTTCCCATTGATTTTGCTTGTCACAAAAGGGGATCACATAATTCTGGAACACTGCAAAACCGTCATAAATGTGAGTCAGTTGTCAAGCATCCAAATGTAAATCATGTGAACATGGGGATGCTGCAGTGGGTGATCATAAGTGTGAAAAATGCTCATGAGTCACTTTTTTCAGTACTGTTGTAACTTTGAATGATCACTTAATGAACTGTTGTAAGTCGAGGACTACCTATAGTCCACTTCAAGCTGTTTACATTGCTCGTCCCAATAAACTTCATTGTCCTTCCTTGCTTTCCTCTGGAAAGCTGCATTCAGTCTTGCTTCTTTCCGTTTGCCAAGCTGCCTTGGCTGTTTTTCTTTGCTCAGCTATTTTGCTGGTCTCATCTGGGAGCCACTTGTACTTTTTCTCTGGCTTCTTGTATGGTACGTGTTCTCCTGCAATTCCAATAATGGTCGATTGAATTTCCTGCCACTGTTCATCAGGTGTCCTCTCAGCAGTGTCCAATAGTTCTAATCTGTTTTTCACCTCAATTGTATATGTGAGGTGAAAGCAGAAATAAGGTCCGGCTGAGTTCGTTACCATTTCCTAAGAACGCAGCATGTACTTCTACAGCTGCTTGGCTTTCTGTGTTTGGAGAGGTGAAGTGACACTTTAAACCATTTCCGGTGTCCTGGACCAGGATTTGGGTCACCATATGTATTTGGGATAGACGTTGGAAAAACAAGGGCAAACAGGAAGACAGGAGTAGGGGGGAGTTCTGAAATTTCTGCTCCATTCAATGTGGCCATGTTTCTGTTACCCCTAGCAACAGAAAGCGAAACTGAAGCCATACTCATTTCTAGAAAGATCTCAAATACTGAAGGCGTTGAGGATTATGTTGAGAATTATGTCATTAAAGTGCAGGGATTGCCCTGGTTCTGCTCTGCAGATGAAATGCAAAGATTTTTCTGTGGTAAGTTTTCTGTCTTCTCGTTCTGGCTAAACCGTACAATAAACCTTTCCTTTTGTGTGGAGTTTTCCCTTTCAGATGCTGTAAAAGTGTGAAGTATTCTCTTTCCCCTTTTTAAATTGCATTATGTTGGGTGACAGTCTGTAGAGATTCTTAGTCATCTAGGTCATGGTTGTCCCAAAGGTGCTTTTTCAGGCACTACTGAAAGGGTCACTTGAGCACTACTCAGGTGACCCTGAGGACACAGATAAACCTCCAAGTGCTTCAACACCCCTCTAAAAGAATGCAAATGACCAGCTGTCTGCAAGGAATATAAATCATTTTATTCCCCACTATCCTGTCAGAGCTGAAGTTTCTTGGATGAGAAGCGAAACGTCTTCAAAAGAAAAAAACAAGAAAGTGCAGTTGCAGTTGAAAGATTGTGGTTTTACATTTCTTTAATAGCACCAATTATGCCTCTGATTCTAAATGCACATAGCCTTTTATTACCGTAAGAAAGTGTGATTATTAAACTTGTTCTATATAAAATTCTTCTGTAATTTTTCACATAAAAGGATTAACTATCACTATGGTCATCAATGTGTTAGGCCAGAGATCTGCAACCTTAAACACTCAGAGCCATTTGGACCCGTTTCCCACAGAAAAGAAAACACCGGGAGCCACAAAACCCTTCCCTTGCCTGACTATTTCCTGAGCGGCCACAAAACTAGCATATGTAGTTGAATTAAACGTTCTGTTTTCTTCTGAAACTTTTCTTGGATTTATCCATGGTTGGCCTACCGGGGTAGAAAAGCTCAATAAATCACATGCCGGCGCATTGGTAGTTATGACACATATTTTGAGTGACAGGGAGCTGCAGCAGAGGGGTGAAAGAGCCACATGTGGTTCTAGAGCCACAGGTTGCTGACCCCTGTGCTAGGCTGAAGAAAACAAAATTTGTTTTCCATAATGGTGAGTGGCAAAATGAGAGCATCCCCCAACAGATGCCTTTATTACATTTATTCCCCTCCAGAGAAGCAATCCCGCAACAAGGCCTTGAAGAAAGCAAACAAAGCCTTACTGGAAGAGAACAATTACTTGTAGCTACAGCTTGAACTGCTTATGGACATGCTGATAGAGACCAGAGCAGAACTACACTCAGTAGGAAAAAAACTGGACATGACTGCTTTGCATTCAAATATGAGAGTCAAATAATAAGGTGCTGATGCTTTGATGAACAGCTTAGATATAAGACCTAATTGTGTTTCTGAAGTACTGATATCTAGACACTTAATACAATCTAGCAAAAAAATAATTTTGCAATGGCTTTGATTGTGTTTACTGTATTTCAACTCATTGAGGTTTTGGGGGGAGAGGAAAACTGTCTATATATATTCAGTTCTGATGATGACTGGACTCACAATCAGCAGCAATTGCTTCTTGAATAGTCTTTGCTTCTGATGTGACCACCTGTCCCAGAAGCAACTCTCCAGCATGGCTTTCAGGATACCAATTCCACTGTTTTTTTTTTCTTATTTCGTAGCAGATATACATAAATGGTCTACGATAGGCTAACAGCAGAGGCTGGCAGTGCCACCTAGCAAATTGCTTCATGGGCCACTTCTAGAAGTCAGCTGTTCCGTTGTGTGACTGTCACCTTTCTCTTCCTAAGAACCCAGTATCTGCTATCAGACAGCAATGCAATTAGAGCAGCAGACTTGAAGAAAATGCAACAATGTCCTGCCTATTCCCCCTCTGCACTGCGGCTTGCTAGTTACGTGCTTGTGCATAGATAACTTGACCAGACCAAATTAAAGTCTCCATTTGTCCATGGAAACTGGCATTGTCCACTCTTACGGCCAGTGGCTTTGTGCCAGGTTCTTTGGCACAAAGACAATCTTGTTTATTAACTGTGACCTGATTTCTTTTAATTCAGGGTCCTGGAGATTAAACATGAGGCTCAACATCAATATCATGTACTGATAAGTGTACTGTAATCAAGCATATTGATATGTATACAAATGAAGATGTTTCTTCAGCTGAATTCCCAGTATGTGTGTGTGTGTGTGTGTGTGTGTGTGTGTGTGTATATACACAGACAATATACTGTATATCTTGTTTTCTTTTCTGACTTGATAAGCTGGCTGTAACTTATGCAAGCATTTATTACTATAGCCAGTTTACATAAACCTGATTCTAGCAGTTATGTGGTATTATCTGCACAGGAAGATTCAAAGGAAGCTTCTGCAATTAGTCCTCGACTTATTTCAGTCACTTGCTTAGTGACTGAATTTACAATGGCACTGAAAAAGTGACTTTTGACTATTGCAACATCCCCATGGTCACATTATCAAAATTCGAATGCTTGGCAACTGGTTTATATTTATGATGGTTGCATTGTCATAGGGTCATGGGGTCAACTCTTGTGACATTCTGAAAGCAAAGTCAATGGGGAAGCCAGATGCACTTAACAACCGTGTTATTCATTTAAAAACTGCAATGGTTCATCTAACTGCAGCAAGAAAGGTCATAAAATAAGGTTAAACTCTTAACAAATGCCTCGCTTAGTAACACATTTTGGGCTTAACTTTGTCATAAGTTGAGGACTACCTAGATGGGGAAGGGGGGGAAGGGTGAGTAATGTTTATACAGAATATACAGAAATTAACTAAATTCCCAACCAGACCTTCCTGACTTTAGTGGAAAGGTATTAAGTCACTTTTGTGGTTGTTGCTTGGCTTGAATCAATTTGCATGAAAATTCATGGCTGCTTTATTTGTCGTTCTAGGATTTAAGCGTGGCTAAGTTGACAAAGATGACTGATGAGTTGGTTCTGGAGAACAAAAAGGAGGATCTTAACTTTCCACTTATGTGCTAAATAATAAGGCAATAGCTTTTATAATAAAATATACTGTATATAAAGTGAATTGAAGTCCAAGTCAGTAAAATATATTTAGTTCTTTACTCCAATGCACCCAGTGAGCTTCTTGCTTCCTTCTTTGTGATCGTTCTGCTTTTCTCTGGTTATTTCATCTTAGAGTTTATGTAATATTTTGTTGAAAATGTTCTTGCTGATAAAAAAGTATGTTCATATGCTAAGCTTATCTTTTGCTGACAATTTTACAGGTTCTGTTCCTTTCTCAATTAGATAAGCAGCAGTGCTCACTGAACTATCTGCATGTTTTCTCCAACTTTTCTCTAGCCCATGACTATAACAGAGATATTACAATGCTGGAAAGTTTGAATATAAAGCTCAAAAAGCACCATCTGAATTCTTCTACACTTTCACCTAATTTGTAAAGAGCTGCCATAATGACACTGTGAGATATTTTTGGATCTGCAAAACCTGCTGCTAAAGTTTGTGATATTTAAATACCGAAGAAGCATACATCGTTCAGTAGAAATATCAGCAATCTGGTAGAATCTTTTCAAATTGACACATTTATTAAAACCCATAAGTGTTTGTGAGCTGCTGCTTACTTCATTAAGTAGATAACGTGGTAGAAGTGAGCTGCAGTGCACAAAAGCTTCTGCTTTTTGGCTAACGTAGTCTAATGTGGCTCTTCTGCTAGTATAGTTTTATTTCTTGTTTTTGTACTTTACGATTTTGGTTTTTTAATTGGCTGGCCGAATTAAGAATGACTGGAAAGTAATGGGAGTTGAAGTCCACATATCTTAAAATTGTCAAGGTTGGGAGACACTATGCTAGACAGATATTGTAGAGAGAGAGGAAAATCAAGGAGAGAGGATGCAAAGAGAAGAAGAGAACAAAAAGAGGAAGGAAATAAATGGGAGGAGAAAAATCCAGATACAGGGAGAATAAAGACAGAGAAAATGATATACATACTGTACATAAATACACTGACAAGGCATTAGCAGGAAGCTGTTTTGTGAAAGGCGCAAGGCAGCTCCCTCCCCCTATGTTATATAGAGCCATTACCGTATTTTCCGGCATATAAGACGACTGGGCGTATAAGACGACCCCCTACTTTTCCTGTTAAAATATAGGGTTTGGGCTATACTCGCCGTATAAGATTACCCCTCTTCCAACGCACACCAAATAAAAATTAAAAAACATCAGATTTGATTTCAATATGGTAATTTTAATTCAAATGCTTATGACATGCAGGTACTTAGCAGGAAAACTGTCACTTATAAACATAAGGCTGTTTGTCATCAAACATGTAAACATAAAACAGTGCAATTGGATTAAACTTTTCCTAATTCACTCTAAAGCTGAAAGGAAGGATAAAACAATAAACCCATGGGAGCTGCCATGCTGTTTGTTTTCTAAGCTGTCAACCAAACTGGAACTGATGATGATAGGAGGAAGATAACAAACAATAGAGAGCCAGTGCCGGGCAAGTCCCTGGCGAGTCAGCAACGCCCATCATAACTGCAAGCTATTTTTACAGGTTTTGCTGGCGGGACAGTTTCCCTTTAAAAGCCTTCAAAATCCTCCTGTTCATCATCTGATATCATAAGTACATCAATGACATCTTGTGATACATTTGTAAGGCAGTCATCATATGGATCTAATTCCGTATCAGATGGTGTGGTCTCAGCTTTGGCTTCCTCTTCATCTTGCCACAAGTAGTTGTCCTCCATACCATCTAATGAATTTGATATGCCACACTTCTTGAAAGACTTGATTACTGTTTCTGCATCAATATCATTCCAGGCTTTTATGACAAACTTGCACAAAACATCCAACTGTGGAGCACGCATGTTTCCTCCTTTTGTGAATGACTTCACCGCTAATCATCCACTCATTCCACTGTTCTCGAATGCGATCTTTAAATGGCTTGTTTAGGCACACATCCAGTGGCTGTACCAACGATGTCAATCCTGCAGGAATAACTGCCGCATCTGTGTTTATTCTTGCAAGCCTTTGCTTGGTGCTGGGAGTTAAATGAACCCTGAACATATCCCACACCAGTAGACTACATTTTTGAATAAGTCCACCTGGTCGCCTGCTCCATACATTATCAAGCCATAGCTTTACCCCTTCTTCATCCATCCAGCCTTTTTCATTCACATGTACAAAACAACCAACAGGGAACTTGAGTTTCGGCATTGTTTTTCTTTTAAAAATAATCATTGGTCTCAGTTTGGAGCCATCAGCTGTGCATGCTAGTACCACTGTAAAACTGGACTTCTCATGTCCTGTTGTTTTAATTAAAATTGTTTTTTCACCTTTTGGATGGACAGTTTTATTTCTAATCATATCAAAATTCATTGGAGTGTCATCCATATTTCCGATACTACTTAACGCATAGCCATGTTTATTGCGCTGTTTTATTACATATTGATGGAAACTATTTACTTTGGCATCAAGATCTGCAGGTAATTTTTGTGCAATTTTTGTCTTTTGCCTCAGTACCAAATTATGCCTTTCCAAGAATCTAGTACACCAGGATACAGTGGCCTTAAATCTGTTGCTGTGATCTGGGTTAGATTTGGCCCACTGAAGTGCAAACAAACGTATTTTATTTCGTGTCACTACATAACCGTTTTGGCGATGCTCATTCACCATGTCTGCTACATGTTTTTCGAGTTCTGGCCAATGTGGGGTGCCTCTTCTTAATGCACACTTACCCCTTGGCATACTCTTTAATGCTTTTACATTTGCTTTCCAGTCCCGAACCATCTTTTCTGTTACTCCATATTGTCTTGCAGCAGCACAGTTATTATGTTCCATGGCAAAGTTTACAACTTTAAGTTTAAAACTGGCTTCATATTTCTTTCTTCTTGCTGGTGGAGCCATGATGGGGTCTTGACTGTTAGCTATTTGTATACTGTACTGTATGTACTGTTGCTGTACTGTATGTATTGTTGCTGTACTGTAGAGATACCTATGAGCCAGGCTGCACATCTGCCTGTCAAGGTAATGGGCTACGCTAGGTGTAGTGGCAAGAGGGCTATTTTGTAGCCCTCACCCATGCAGCCTTGACGAGATCGGCACAGCTTCATGAATCTGAGTTGCTGGCGCTGACTGATGACGCTACGGGAGTGCCGATAACATTGACAGGAAGCTGTGCCGATCTAGTCAAGGCTGCATGCCGCTGAATGCTGGACCCAGCTGGTTGCTGAGCGGAGCTTCCTCCAGGCATCCAGGGGGTTATTACCGACGCTCCGACTTCCCCAGCTGACCCCTACTGATGGCGAGCCCCACCGGTCTGGGGAAGTCGGAGGGTCGGTAATATCCCCCTGGATGCCTGGGGGAAGCTCCGCGCAGCAACCAGCTGGTTCCAGCATTCAGCAGCATGCAGCCTTGAGATCGGCACAGCTTCCCCTCAATGTTGTTGGCGCTCCCATAGCGTCATCAGTCAGCGCCAGCAACTCAGATTCGGGAAGCTGTGCCGATCTAGTCAAGGCTGCATGCTGCTGAATGCTGGAACCAGCTGGTTGCTGAGCGGAGCTTCCCCCAGGCATCCAGGGGGATATTACCGACGCTCTGACTTCCCCAGCTGACCCCCACTGATGGCGAGCCCCACCGGTCTGGGGAAGTCGGAGCGTCAGTAATATTCCCCTGGATGCCTGGGGGAAGCTCCGCGCAGCAACCAGCTGGTTCCAGCATTCAGCAGCATGCAGCCTTGACTAGATCGGCACAGCTTCCCGAATCTGAGTTGCTGGCGCTGACCGATGATGCTATGGGAGCGCTGACAACATTGAGGGGAAGCTGTGCCGATCTAGTCAAGCCTGCATGCTGCTGAATGCTGGAACCAGCTGGTTGCTGAGCGGAGCTTCCCCCAGGCATCCAGGGGGATATTACCGACGCTCTGACTTCCCCAGCTGACCCCCACTGATGGCGAGCCCCACCGGTCTGGGGAAGTCAGAGCGTCAGTAATATTCCCCTGGATGCCTGGGGGAAGCTCCGCGCAGCAACCAGCTGGTTCCAGCATTCAGCAGCATGCAGCCTTGACTAGATCGGCACAGCTTCCCGAATCTGAGTTGCTGGCGCTGACCGATGATGCTACGGGAGCGCTGACAACATTGAGGGGAAGCTGTGCCGATCTAGTCAAGGCTGCATGCTGCTGAATGCTGGAACCAGCTGGTTGCTGAGCGGAGCTTCCCCCAGGCATCCAGGGGGATATTACCGACGCTCTGACTTCCCCAGCTGACCCCCACTGATGGCGAGCCCCACCGGTCTGGGGAAGTCAGAGCGTCGGTAATATTCCCCTGGGTGCCTGGGGGAAGCTCCGCGCAGCAACCAGCTGGTTCCAGCATTCAGCAGCATGCAGCCTTGACTAGATCGGCACAGCTTCCCGAATCTGAGTTGCTGGCGCTGACCGATGATGCTACGGGAGCGCTGACAACATTGAGGGGAAGCTGTGCCGATCTAGTCAAGGCTGCATGCTGCTGAATGCTGGAACCAGCTGGTTGCTGAGTGGAGCTTCCCCCAGGCATCCAGGGGGATATTACCGATGCTCTGACTTCCCCAGATGACCCCCACTGATGGCGAGCCCCACCGGTCTGGGGAAGTCGGAGGGTCGGTAATATCCCCCTGGATGCCTGGGGGAAGCTCCGCGCAGCAACCAGCTGGTTCCAGCATTCAGCAGCATGCAGCCTTGAGATCGGCACAGCTTCCCCTCAATGTTGTTGGCGCTCCTGATCATCGGTCAGCGCCAGCAACTCAGATTCGGGTACCTGGCATATAAGACGACCCCCGACTTTTGAGATGATTTTCCTGTGTTAAAAAGTCATCTTATACGCCGGAAAATACGGTATTTCATTCCTTTGCACACATGAAAAAATGACACTATATAGAGTAGCCATTGATACTGCCTTAGGAAGTTCAGCACTGAACATTGTACTCAATATTTGGGTATATCAACTATACCATCAACTTATGTTCCTAGAATCCACTTTTCTAACATATACACTTGTATTGACACTTCAAAGCTACATATCATACTACATATCATATAGGCAGGAATGCTAAAAGCACATAGATATTTCTGTGAGAAGCTGAACAAAATAAGATTGTAAATTAATGTAAAGAACACTGTTTTTTTGCCAGTTCATACAACTGATATGCCTCTGGTAAGGAAAGCAAGTTAAAAGTCCATTAATAAGTCTGCTAATGCTGAAAACGGCTCACTTACTGGAACAAACCTTTTGAAAAATGTACAACATTCCCCTTTTTCAATAGCTTATGTGTTTCTAAGAATTTTCAACTGATAATGTGAAACTTCAGCAATGGAAGAAAATCCAATACTATTTTCATGGTGCAACATGGTTAATTCCTGGTTCAGTAAATTGTGAGGAGTTAGGCAATTGAGTTAATTTAATGGCTCAAGTAAACAGAAGTTAGTATATTGCACAAACATGCCAATCTTGACAGTTATCTTCAAATTAATGTAGCAAGAAAAAATCTTGGAAAACCATTGAAACAATATTTTGTCTTCTAGTTACATTAAAGTAATTCAAACATATCTTTATTTTTAAAAATATGTTGTGAAAGGCTGAATATGAATACATTCTGGTATCAGAAATTCTCCAATATAATAATAGTTGGAAGGGACCTTGGAGGTCTTCTAGTCCAACCCCATCAAATGGTTGTCCAATCTCTTCTTTAAAACCTCCAGTGTTGGAGTACCCACAACTTCTGGAGGAAAATCTTTCCACTGATTAATTGTTCTGTCAGGAAATTTCTTAATTATAGGTTGCTTCTCTCCTTGATTAGTTTCCATCCATTGCTTCTTGTCCTGCTTTCAGGTACTTTGGAGAATAGTTGACCCCCTCTTTGTGGCAGCATCTTAGTTATTGGAACATTGCTTTCATGTCCTTTTCAATAAACTAGACATATCCAATTCCAGCAACCATTCTTTATATATTTTATCCTCCAGCCCCTTAATCATCTTTGTTGCTCTTCTCTTCTCTGAACTCTTCCTAGTGTTTCAGCATTTTTTTTCACACCATGATGATCAAAACTGGATGCAGTAAGTGTGGTCTTACCAAGGCATTATAAAGTGATATTAATACTTCATGTGATCTTGATTCTATCTGTTAATGCAGCCTAGAACTGCAATGGCTTTTTTTAGCAGCTGCAGCACACTGCTGGCTCATATTTAAGTGATTGTCATTAGGATTCCAAGATCCCACTTGCAATTACTACTATTGAGCCAGGTATCACATATTCTATACCTGTGTACTTCGTATTTCTTGTCTAAATGTAGAACCTTTAATCAGCATTGAATTTTATTTTGTTAAATGGGGTCCAATGTTCAGGTCTGTCAGGATCCTTCTGTATCTTAAGCCTATCTTATATTTACACATTATTAGTTTTGTTTCTGTGATGTCTGTGCTTAGTGTTGTCCTCTTGTGTAGTTTTTAAATTTTCCAAAATTTTGTGGATCATTACATCTTTAACTGAAAAAATAAATAAAAAACCTGACAGTGATTTATATTATGTCAACATATATATTTAAGGTAACACATCACCCTGCAAAGTAAACATCACTTTAGATGAGCATTTTTTTAAAACAGCCTGGTGGTCCATTTATGATTGTTGATTTTGTGATCCATTAAATTTTGCTAATTGAGTACACCATAGTTAAATCAACTATAGATAAACAGGCCACACACACCTTCCTCCAGAAACTTTTTTTAGTCTTTTCTTTTTTGGGTTGTAGATGATTGGCAAAATGGAAAAACTGGACACTCTTGACTGTGTTCTAAATCTATGCTTCTGATCCAAATATCCAAATATTAGCATTAGCTGAGATGGGATGGAGAGGATGAGAGACATGCATAACACATTTCAAGAAACCTGTTAGATCAAGTGAACAATTTATTCAGTTTAGCATTTTGTTTATGCAATGGCAGAGTAAGCACAAATATGGATAAAGGATAGGAGTTCTCTGTTTCTGTGATTTCAGACTAACTTTTCATTAATAGCTTAACCCATGAATCTGGCCAATCTCCATTTAGCTGCAGTTAAGGAATAAGATGGCCATATTTTCAGTTCTTACTCCCCCCCTTATCTTAAATTATGGAAGCTAAATCCTAATGAAAATTTAAAAAATCAGAATAAAATAAAGGAAAAATATTAACAAACTAAGCTATTCCTAGTGAATAGAGGAATTTGCAGAGATTTGCTGTATTACTCTGTTGGAACAAAACTACTACAAAGGCTTTAGCATCTTAAAAAGAAATGAATTAGAGTCTTGTATGGCATACATGCTAGAATTTTGCCAAAAACTAAGTATGGAATACTGGATTCACTCTAGCCTCCATCCATTTGTCTTTGGGTTGAGTGGTGTCATACACTGGAGCTGGAGGTAAGAAAGCAGTTTTCTCTGTAAAATTTGAGTTTTCTAACTTTTATTTTTCCAAGCAAGAAGCAATGCTTCATCTGCAAACTTCCCAGGTGGCAAACTATTTCTCCTAGTAATTTGTAGACCTCCATATCCACAGTATGAACTGTTTTATCCTAATACCCTCTATTCTGATGAACCATCATCTCTCAATTCATGCATAACATATTCCATTTTTCCTTTTTATGTACACTGAGAGCATATGCACCAAAGACAAATTCTTTGTGTGTCCAATCACACTTGGCCAATAAAGAATTTTAATTCTAATTTTAATTTTAATTCATTATGGTTTAACAATGGATATTTGAAAATAGAGGCTTTATGGGAAGGGGAGGCCCTCCATCTTGGAGCTATTTGGTCAACTGGATTAGGCCTATAGCAGGGTCCCCCTTGGTAGACTCACCTTTAGGCTTTAGCAAAATAGTACTGCAGCCTTCATCTGGCCATGGTAATTACTTTTATAGACCATGACAAAACAAGGACAATACAGTCTTGTATATATTGCCTTGGCAGCAAATCAACTGCAAGTGTCTTATGTGGCTTATGAGCATGTTTGAAATAGTATATTGGAAACATGCAAGAAAAATATAGCAATGGGGATCCAGATGTTAACTACTCCGGACCCCATAAGCCTGAGTGAAAAAAGTCTTTACAAGCGAACCTGAAGAAGCAGACTAAAGGTGTGCACCAGAGAAGATAGGACAGCACTGACAATATTGTTTTGAATATAGATTTCCCAGGAAAATATGAAAGGAGACAAAGGTTTTATTTGCATGGCAGCCTTTTGGAATTTAGTCAGACTTCCTTCCCTCTTCGGAGAGCTTCCTAGAGCGGTTGTCTGTCGCGGCCTTGTGAAACCAAACTATTCGCTCCCCTTGTGGTTTTCCAGCGCCCAAATACAAAGACCCTGGGACTTTAAAGGGAAGAAAGAGGGGCTGAAAATGGTGCCTTCGTAACCAGGCGATTGGTTGGCTGCAGAGGACGGGCGTGGGGAGGGGTTATTTAATCTGATGTCACAAGCCTACAAGTGGGGGAACGAGTTATTTATAGAGGCGGAGAGCAGCTGCGCGGACGCTCGGTGAGTGGCGGGGCGAAGGGCGCTCGGGGGCGGCCTTCGGAGGTTGGGGGGGGAGGGGGTAACTTCGGCGGTCGGAACCGAGCCTTTCCCAGAAAGCCGCGATAGCGGCGCCGTTGATTTAACCGCTTCATACCTTCCGGGTATTGTTTTAGCATCCCACTTGACTGATTTATTCGTCGCCCTTCGCATCCTCCTTGATCGTCCCCGGCCGCAAAGCAGAAGAGAAACGACGAGAGAAAGCGATGGATCCGTGTCACACCGAGGAGACTGGCCCAGAAATCCCCGGCCTTGGTGAGAGGGCGCCGCTGAGCAGCGAAGGGAGGGAGGGAGGGAGGGAGGAAGGAATCTGCGGCCTAGCGACGGTTGAGGCCGTTGCTGCGGGTTTTCGTGCGTTGGCGCAGATCGGGGAGGGGGAGGGGCCTCGCTTCACACACTTCGGCCCGATGCGAAGTCTCCTTTCCCCAAACACGCGGCCGGCGAAAGGGATTCCCTCCTCGCGTCGGTGAATTGTCCCGCGTGGCTTTTTAAAGAAAGCACCGGGGAGGGGTGGGGGGCTTCCCTCCCAATTATCCTGAGCGCCTATTCCTTCCCTTCCCCCGCCCTTTCTTTTGACCACGTCCTGCCTCCGCCATTGTCGTGGGTGTTTCCTCGAGGCGCCCCTCGCGTCTCGACTGGCCGGCTGCAGCGAGGAAGTGGCGGCTAGGGTTGATTCGGCCTTCTGTTCCATACCGGATTGTAGTAAAAAGAGGGCGGAGGTAAAGGATCTCTGGACGGAGGAAAGATCTGCAATGGTGGTTAGGTTGGAAATCCCCGAAATGGAAGGCAACGGGACACGTGACCGACGGCAATAACAAAACCGAGCGAACGGATCTAGCTCTGGTCGACCCTCGCCCCACTGCGCAATATAACGCCCTTTGGTCGAGCTCTGTTTTGAGCGGCCTTCTCATGTATCGTGTCGCCCAAAGAAACGAAAGCTTTGCTCTTCCCACGAACTGCCCTGTTCGTAATTAGGCCGTGTAATGGGAGTAATGATGGAATGGTAAAAAGATGGAATCGTGGGGCTCCCTCGTAAGCAATGCTCTGCTGGACCGGGCTCTTGAGCCGTCTAGCCCAGTGGACTGCTCTCACCTGACCAGCCAGCTGTATAAGGAAGCCCGCTAGTCTCCCAGCAGATGGTCTTGAGAGCAACCACGTTGCCATTAAAGCTAATTGTTTGTTGTGGAAACCGAGGTTCTTGTGTAAGAAAACGTACAAATTAATGTCAAGAAGGGGTCCCTTATTTTAAAGCTCTTAATAGAGCAGGGATGGGGAACTATGGCCCTTTTATGACTTGTGCACTTCAACTCCCAGAATTCCTGAGCCAGCCATGGAGTTGAAGTCCACAAGTCATAAAAGGGCCATAGTTCCCCACCTCAATAAAGCTTGATTCTATTTCTATTACATTAATCAACATTGATCAAATTCCAAATGAGAATTACAATACTCCAACTGCTAATTTTAGTCTACTATTTTAAGTCTAAAGTAAGTCTTTAAAAGTACTACTACCCCAGTTTTGGGGTAATTTAAGAAGTTTTCTTAATCTTGCGAAAGTTTCCACTGCCTTAAGGATTAAGAATGCTATAGTAGAGGCTAAATGTGTATTATCCTTCAGCTACCTGAAGAAGAGCTGTGCTCTTACAATTTAATTAGTGCAGTGAGCTGTGTTAATCAGTTGTAAGAATCTCTGACAAGTTAGGATTTTAACTTTGGTTCTTTATATAAAACACAGCAGCCTGGTTTGGGCATAACATTAAGCCTTAATGGACAAGTACATATGTTGTGAATCAACAATAAACCAAAACTGTTGCTGATGAAAAAATCTGTGAATTTAGATTAAAAATGTTTTAATGGTATATTGGATTAGTACAGTTTTTCCTTCTGAGAAATTGTCTTCCTCAACTTGCCCATTAATAGACAAACTGAATATAGAATTAATATGGCTGATAGCATACTTGTGACATTAGTTTCAAAACGCATTTGTCAGATTGGCCCTAATGAAAAAGGTAAAGATGTTGTACTTAACAAATCTTTATTGAAATTAAAGTACATATAAAATGGTAATAATTGGATTTGTTCACTGAAAATATTGTGCATGTTGAAATCTATTATTAGTGTAGTAATTTGTGCTCATTAGATAATACTTAGTGTGTTCTCTGAGCAATATCTTGATTTACTAAGCAGTCAAAAAAGCCTTGATCTTGTGAAAACAAAGGTACTCAAGCCAAGATATTTGAAGCTTATTAATGGGAATATTGAGGGTAGAATTGTGTTTGTGTATTCAGTAGCCAGTTGAAAATGGGTTTGACTGATTGGTCAGATAAGGAAATCTATTCAAGAGTGTTCTGGGCCTTCATTAGTTGGTGAACTGGTCTTATATTTTAATAAGTATGCTTTTGTTTTTTGTTTTTGTACTATACCCACAAGAGAAGTAGAAACTATTGTCCTTACATTTTCAGTAATATACTTTAATATTGTGTTGTGTGTTTGCAATAAAAAATAAGTTTGTTAATGTATCTCTATGTAAAAGACAACTGTTATGTCTTATAAGATGGTTTCCTCCACTTTGGACCTATAAGTAGCCACTATTGCAAATTGCATCAAATTCCTAAGAACTGCCCTCTAAAACATCTGCTTACTGTTGGTCATATAGATACATTTATAAACAAGTCTCTATTTAAATGGAGATAGTAGGCAAGATACTCATGAAAATTTTGAATATAATTAAAATATAGTGCAGATTATAAACCGAAGAATTTGCCAATATAAAAATGAAAAGGATGGAGTGCCTTGAGATATTTGAAGTTTCTTTGGCTACAAAACATAAAATGATTTATTATGGTTATTCATGTATCATTCTGCTTCAAAATGAGATGTATTTTAACATGGCATGATAAACAAATCTATTCTAAGAATAGGTACACGCTACAAAGTTATGAACTGAACCCCTAGTAATGAGTTTAAAAATGACAGTGTAAATTAAGGAGAAATAATGCTTACTTACTCTAATTGGTATTCTTGTTTTATTGCATCATTTCTGAAATTTTCATTCACATCTAAGACCAAAATGAGTATGTCTTTCAGATTGTCAGAATCCATTCTGCAAACGAAAATTAGATTGTATTTCACTTTGAGTTCAATTAATTGTTTTCACTTAATAACTAGGATTGCACTCTCTCAGATGAGTATTTTAATATATTTTTCATGTCTTAGTACTTGCCTCATTTTCATGTTATTGGAACTTTTTCCAAAACCCTTTAACTAAAATGTATTTCTACATATTTCATTCTTTATAAATATTCATGGAATTCGTAGTTTTCAGAAACTTATATTAGAATTAGAAAATATTTCTTGTGTCCATATTACTTTTTGTCTTAAAACTGTCGTAGCCTTGAGTTTTGCATACACTGAATTCTTAAGCTTGATTAAAATTCAATCAAACATTGCTAAGATCTGCTGTTATAAACTACCAAATGCATCTGTTCCTGAATCTTTAAAGATTCATGAGTATATAAGCATTTATGGCATTGTAATATATCATTTATATTCCTTACAAAGTGGCACTGAGAGCTAACCTTGAATATGTAATATTCAAATACATGATTACATTCTTCTCTGAAGGATTTTTTAATTTTTTTTCTCTAGCATTAAAAAAAGGTCTTAAGTAGCAAGAAATACATACCTCATTGTCCTCTCATAAAGCCAGATTTCATGTGAAGGTTTTCTAGATATTCCAGTTGAATTCCTTTTCTTCTCTTTATCCTATAGTGACTTCATGCATTTCTATATTTTAAAAATAGAGAATAGAAAGTATACTAATTAAATGTTTTGCAAATGCTTTCAAGTGCATCTAATTCTAATTCTTCCCTACATTTTACATCTTTCTACTTACTTAGAGCCTAATATAAAGCATATATGTCTATTGAGATTTTCAGTCATGGTTGTCCCAAAGGTACTTTTTCAAGAGGCAACTGTGGACTTTCTGGTTTTTCTTTGAAGATGTTTCACTTCTCATCCAAGAAGTTTTTTCAGCTCTGACTGGGGAATGGAAGGATTTATATAAATAAATAATAAATAACTTTATTGTCATTGTATGTGTATACACAGTATACCCATACAACGAAATTCACTTAACACCCAAAGACCAGGTCCAACACATAACAATCCCCAAACACACTCCCACCCATCACAAGAGTCCACTTGGAGGTTTATCTGTATCCTCAGGGTTACCTGAGTAGTGCAAGTGGATATGTGTGTGGAGCCTTCTTGGAACTGTTGAAAAGACTGTGGTTGTGGAGCTGTGCTTTCTGCAGGAAGTTTTCTGCCCTGTGTCCCTTCACTGTTGAACACAGGCGCAGGCTGTTGGGGATGAGTCTGTTGTCTGCATCTCAAACTTAAACACAAATGATTCCTGCAGACCACAGGAACACAGTCATTTCAGCAGTTCCAATAAGGTTCCACACCCATTTGCACTAATAATCGGGTGATCCTGAAGAAATGGACAAAACTCCCAAGTGGCTTCAACAACTCTCTAAAAGAATGCAAATGTCCAGCTGTCTGCAAGGAATATAAATCCTTCCATTTCCCACCATCCAGTTAGAATTGAAGAAGCTTCTTGGATAAGAAATGAAATGTCTTCAAAGAAAATCCAGTTGTCTCTTGAAAAAGCACCTTTGGGATAAAGTATGTACATTTGAAAATAGGACCTAATTGAATTGTGGATGAATTTGCTTAAGTATAGATTTAGGATTGCAGTCTTAATATTTAATTAATTAGAATTATCAGTGAATAGATTGCAGATACCTTAGCTTTAACATATCTATTAAAGATAATATAAGTGTCAAACTAGGCTAAGTATTGAAATTTCTATTTTAATAGCAATATTTTACCTTCAATGTTTAAATCAACATCAGAATCTCTTAACTGAATCTCCATTGTTGTTTCCTGGCAACAGTGAGTATGTACAGTATATGGAATCTTGACATCAGAACCATCAAAAGACTTGAGTCTACGGTTTAGACTTGTCAGGACTCCCAATTGCTGTAAGCAATAATCGATTTTTTGCCTATATACCTAAAATTAAGATATTCTCTAAATGTGTATCAGTTGAATTAAGAAATTGTGTTGGTGTAGCAAGATGGTGATGTGGAACTCTATGGAGGTCAAGATACAATCTCAAATCTATAAAGGTTATCACCAAATTATAATTTAATGAGATAGAAAAGGGAAACAAAATACTTGACTAGGAAGAAGGTATATTACATTTGTATCCTGCCACCACTGTCCAAACAACTTTTTTAAATCGAAAGATGGTTATGATCTATATATAACACAGATATAGTAGGTGGTGAAATCAAAATGTACTATGCATACCGGTACAATTCAATGATTTTGTTTTGTGTTAATCCATTTTGGGAAGTGACTGCATCTAGATTAAGAGAATATATGATCCTAACTTTGTGCCTCAATGGGATCTCTGCCAGCGTATATATCCTGGTTTGTATATACTTTTTGAAAGATCTAACTTCAAGAGCTTCCAAGAGGAAATCTAAAAGTTTCAAGTTTGCTTAAATCTTTCAGTTGTCATCAGATTGTAGTCTATATTATCTACATATGGCTGTAATCTCAATTTAATACCAATAACATATTTAAAATCATAACTAGTTTTGGCAGAAAGAAACATATCTCAGGAATTGTATGGAGATAGATAATTCCCTCTAGTTTTGTCAGACTCAAAACTTTCAATAGCCAGGCAAGCCAGTCCAGATAAATTGCCACTGTTTCAGTGATGTCTTTTGATTAAAATGAGTTGAGAGCAAACACATAACCTAAAGTAAAATAGATGCAAGTATATATTGTAGTATTAAAGTATACTTTTTAGATTTCTCCCTGTATCAAGTCAAGTAAATGTTTGGTCTAGTGGTTAAGGCACCAAGCTAGAAAGCAGGAAGCCATGAGCTCAAATCAAGCCTTAGCTATGAAAGCCAGCAGGGTGACTTTGGGTCAGCCAGTCTCTTTCTCAGCCCAACCACCTCACAGGATAGTTATTGTGGGAAAAATAGGAGGAGGAAGATGTGTTTGATATGTTTGCTGCTTTGAGTTATTTATAAAAATAACTCAAAATAAGATGCTTGCTGAACCAATCCTTCCAGATGGATTGGACTTCATGCTGGTATTTAGCAAAACTATTTCTGAAGTAGAGTCAGTTTGACGTAGTGGTTAAGGCACCAGACTAGAAATAGGGAGACCATGATTCTAATTTGGCCTTGGGCACAGAGCCAACTGGGTGAGCTTGGACCAGTCATTCCCCCTCAGCTCTTGGAAAGAACCAATGGAAAAACCACTTTTGAAAAACCTTCCCAAGAAAACTGCAGGGACTTGCGAACATACATATAAGCACAATTAAAACCTGTTTCTGCTAAGTTATATGAAACAAAACATGTGCAATGTTAAGGTGCTACATAAAATTACTTAAATTATTATATCTATAGACTTGGGCAATTCATATGTGTCAATGCCTAATCCTGAAATAATTCATGTTGGTTTGAATTTTTAGGAACTGATCTTTAGTCCCATTCTCATTTCAGTCAAAACTTTCTTGATACTCAACTTCAGGTATTTGAATGTTCACCACTTAGCAACTGATTCAGGAATTATTCCAATTCATCATAATATTTTAATTAAGTGGACAACTGTAGTCCCAAATGTGCTTTTTCTTCTTGGATGAGAAGCAAAATGTCTTCAAGGAAAAACAAAGTCCAACTGCCTTTTGAAAAAGTACCTTTGGGATAACCATGACGTATGAATCTCCATAGACATTTAACTGGACAACTGCAGCTGTGTAAAAGGTTGTCATTTATATTTAGCTATACAGCAAATGTAATATACAAGGTAATAGGATTTTCTGGTACATGACTGTCTTCTAAAAATCTGACTCTTGAAAATTACTAAGATTGAACTTAAAATTGGCAATGAGAATTGGCAATTTCCAAGAGGTTAATACTGTAATTGCAATGCAGCTTGTGTGGAAGTTGGGGTGGAAGACAAGATTTTTCTTCATTATTAAAATACATTTTAATAATCCCTATCCTTGCACTTAGAGATGTCGGTGTTAAAAAAATATGGGCACTTTTCAGTATAAAAAGCTTTTGGAAACACATTTAAACTTTTCCTTGATTTTTTTTTTAACTAAGTAAATTTATGACTTGTTAATTAGAAATAATTTTAAAAAGTTCACCCAAAGCGAACTAGCTATTTGGTACTTGCATGTTTTATTTTGGTCGTGGTAAGGTGGGGAAGAATTGTGATGCTCAAATTCTTAATAGAACAATTAGTCTGGCTCTCAAGAAGAAATATTTCTTGGACCTATGTTGCAGGACTTCATTTGCAGGATTAATAAATAAATAGATACATTGTTGTTTGGCCTAGAAGATAATCTATTATAAGACGCGAAGCTACTTACGTATATTTCATGCAATTGAGGCTTTTTGAAAGCTGTAATTCAGTGAGTTAAGACTCAGGCAGTGTCGTTTGGCGGGAGGATACATGATTAAGGTCTTTGTCCGCTGAGCGGAACCGAAATGAGTTTCTCTCGCGCCTTCTTCAAGGATACCGCTTCTACTGGGCCAATCTCTAACGGCACAGCCAACCCCTCCTCTTATCTGTTTTGGCTACAGATAACTTTTTGCCTTCGTTTCCCGCTTCCTTAGCGTCTCACCCGTCACCGGATCTTAGATGCGGATTTGAGTAAACTTCAAGTCGCCGCCCATTTCTCTTAAGTGTCGTTTTATAGAGCCGCCATTTTTTCCCCGTTTCTATGTACTTTCGCAATTTTTCTCTGGAGGATCAAGTCTACTTAGTCTTCTATATACGCCGTATATGGGCGTATAGGCTACGTTCTGAGTGCAGTGTTAGAGGTACTTGAAAGTCTAAAATTTGTTGCGCATGCTTAGCGGATCATTTTTTATTTTTTTTAGTTGTGAACGTAGTTGCGAAGTCTCGCGATCGACACTTATTCTGAGAAGTTAGCGATTGGCTCAAATGTGTTAAAACTTGCTTTAAGATAAGGTTATAAAAGAAAAGGCTAAACGCAGCTTTGATAAAAGGCTTTGGATGCGTTTATTAAATTGAGCAGCGGAGAATACAAAATTTGAGTTTCGGTGACAGGATAAAAACGTGGCGGGCTTTGTCCTCAGAGCTGCGCGAGTAGTTTTTCCCCTGTCCGGCAGGTTCCTCGCAGTGGGAACGAGGATGATTGCAGGAACTAGCAAATGCTTCAAATAAGGTGAAAGCGACTCTAGTTTAATTCCGGGGAAGTTTTATTTCGAATTATATTCAGTAGGGCCTTCTTTCCCAAGCAAAGTCGACTTCGGATTTGTGCTGTAGAGGGCGGGGTGGCGCTTAAAGATGGGAGTGGGGGGGGAAGGGAAAAGGGAAGAAACAATCTTAAGTACGCATGCGCACTACGGGAGGTAATGTACGCGCGTGCGTTTTGGGCTCCATTTTCAGCCACGCCGCGGCCGACTTAGAAGAAGGTGAGCTTACTTTTAGTTTAGTAATTTGTTGGTTGCAGACTAGTTCGAAGGACTTCCGAATTTGGGATCCATCTCTTCAGCCGGTTGTTCTCTTCAGGTTACTAGCAGCAGTCGAAGCGCGTTTTTTGAGGTGAAAGCGGCACTAGGGCCTGGCCGAGCGGAAACGCATTACTCGTTCGCCGCCATTTCCTAAGAACGCAGCGCGTACCGCTACAGCCGCCCGGCTTTCTGTGTTTGGAGAGGTGAAGTGACTCTTCAAACCGTCTCCAGTGTCCTGGACGAGGATATCGGTCGCCATGTGTACGTGGGGTAGGCATTGGAAAAGCGGAGATGGGCAAACGCGAAGTCTGGGGGGCGTTATATGGGCCGGGTTGCGAAATTTCTACCCCACTCAGTGTGGCGACGTTTTTGTCTGCCCCTAGCAACAGAAGGCGAAACAGAGACCACCCTCACATCTGGCATGATGTTGAACACGGAAGGCGGTGATGGTTATGTCGTAAAAGTGCGGGGATTGCCCTGGTCCTGCTCTGCAGATGAAGTGCAAAGATTTTTCTCTGGTAAGTTTTCCGTCTCTTGTTCTGGCTAAGCCGTACAATAAAGCTTTCCTTTTCCCGGAGCAGCTTGGTATTTCCGGGGGCGAGTTTTGTGGGGAGTTTTCCTTTTCAGATCCGGTAAAATGTGAAATACTCCTTTTTCGTTGTATAATATTTCATTATGTTGGATGGAGACATTATTTTAGGGAAGTAAGAGAATTGTGGTGGTTCTGAGTATACCTCCCTTGGTGAGAAAGAAATTCCTGTTTCGAGAATATAATCTTTTTGATAGCAATGTACTTTGTGATTAATGGGTTGTGCCTATTACCTTGTTAATTAGAATCATTTCCTCACCGGCTTAAATTGTTAATTAATTTGTTCTTTATGTAGCCTGTAATATATACTGTAAATAGTATCTTTTCCTCTTCCTATTTCAGAATTGTTTGACAATAATTCTTTTTTGCTTAATTTTGTTTCCAGTTTTATGGTTTGGATAATAGCCTTAAGCACTGTTATATACATTTGACTTTTGCTAGAAGTCTCCTTGTGTGTTTAACTCACTCCACTTTTTCTTAGAATGCAAAATATTAAATGGATCTTCAGGGGTCCGTTTTATCTACACAAGAGAAGGAAGACCAAGTGGAGAAGCATTTGTTGAATTAGAAACAGAAGAAGATGTGAAATTGGCATTGAAAAAAGACAGAGAAACAATGGGACACAGATATGTTGAAGGTTTGGATTAAATTGACCTAGTAACTGATCAGTTATTTTGGGTGGAATTTAGATGCATGAGTATTTTTTGTGTATATAAATGTGATCCTGTTCTCCAAATGATTGTCGTGCATTAGCCTTTTTATGCCAGATTCCAGAATTCATTAATTCTAAGTGCCTCTTGCAGTCTTCAAGTCAAACAACGTTGAAATGGATTGGGTTCTGAAGCATACTGGTCCTAACAGCCCTGATACTGCTAATGATGGTTTTGTACGTCTTAGAGGACTTCCATTTGGTTGTAGCAAGGAAGAAATTGTTCAGTTTTTCTCAGGTATGTGGGGTATAAGTCCTAGCTGTAAGTATGGGTAAAGATTAGAATGTAGTGGCTCTGAAATAATGCCAAGTATTAATTTAGTAATAAAGTAAACCATAACCATGCTTATTAAACTCTTAATATTGAATGGTTCTTCCTTTTATGTGTTCAAAAAGACAAAAACTTGAACTATAATTTGAAACATTTACTAAAACTTCAGTTCTTGTTTGATGTTGATAGATTGGAGGGAAAATTATTTTAATTGTTTCACTCCACTTAGACAAGTATTGTAAATGCTTGTTAAAATTGACCTGAGTCTCTAGTTAATTAAACTAAACAGTTGATTTTAAATTGGCTGAAAGAGTGGAAAACATTGTAGTGCCCAACTTTGGATATTGTTAATATATCAATCAAAATATCAAAGAATATCAAAGAAGTTTTAATCAGATGAAGTGTTTACAATGTGGGAGGAGGGGAGATGGGTGGGGAAGTGAGAATAAGATAATATGTAGTGTAAACATCTGTATTAAATTTTTGATTTAATATAATCTCTGCTATGTGCTAAAGATATATTACTTTGCAGAGCTGAATATTTTGAAATATTTTCTTTTTGATATACTTTGTTTACATTTATCTACTCTAAAATAAGAAATAGAACATTTTCTGACATTAAATATCAATACATAAAATTATTTTTCTATGTTTATAAAAAGGACTGGTTTCATGTTTTGCAATGTCTTTATAGTTGTATAAAATTGACTTAAAAGTTCATGCATTTATATAGCAAAAATTAAGAGTAAAACAAATATAAAAATTAGTTTTACATTTAAATGATCTGAATGCACGCAGTAGTCCAAAGAATCTTAAATGTATTTCTGAAATATGAGATCAACTTGCATTAACTTCAGATTTTATTGAAAAATGTCTATTCTAAAGGTCTTGCTACAAACCTTAAAAATGTTTACATTTTAGTTACTTGAAATAATATACAAATCATTGTCATTTTAGAACTGTGAAATATTTTACATAACTATTTTTGAATTATGTATTCTGTAGAATTATTCTTGCTGTGCTTTAATTTTAATTGAAAATTTTAATTTGTTTATATAAAAATGGACTATTGCTTTTCTTAGCATATCCTGCATTAACTTGAGAGAGTATTGTTATTAAAGCTGCAGAAATGTGGCTTTATATAAGCAGGATAAGTTAAGAATGTTATATTTGCTGCATTTATATTGACATGTTTCTGTTATAGAGTTAATACTACGGTGTACTGATTCTAAATATAAAGTATAACTTCTGGTATATTTTTAAAGCTATAAGAAAATCTTGATTGGGCTCGTGATGTTAATATTACCCCCTACTGGGGTTATTTGTCCTTGGGTTGAAGGGTTGGAAATCGTGCCAAATGGGATAACATTGCCGGTGGACTTCCAGGGGAGGAGTACGGGGGAGGCCTTCGTGCAGTTTGCTTCACAGGAAATAGCTGAAAAGGCTCTAAAGAAACACAAGGAAAGAATAGGGCACAGGTGGGGATGGATGGTTGGTTGGATATGTCGCTCTTCTTATGGTAAACTGTTGTTAAATCCATATTCTCTCTTCTTAAGTGCTCACTTTACAATATATACTTTCATATTCTAACACCTCCTTTGTTTTCATAAATATTACTTTCTTTTAATTCATGTGCAGACTGGCTGATGTGCTTGTTTTGCTCTTCCCTATTTCACATTATCTTGTTAATTCTGATTTAGTTTAAAGTTATTTACAGAAGTTGAGAGATTATGGCTTTACATTTCTTTAATAGCACCAATTATGCCTCTAGTTCTAAATACACATAGCCTTTTATTACCATAAGAAAATGTGATTACTAAACTTGTTCTATACAATGATGTAACATTTTCTTGTGTAATTTTCACATAAAAGAATTAACTTTCAAAAATGTCACAAAGGGTTATTCTAAATTTTGTGACTAATTAAAGCATGCATCTGTTGCCTATGCTAATTTGCTATGCAAACGCATAGGTCTTGTGAGCACATAAAGCTTATTGTAATGTATTGATGGGTTAAAGTTCTGGCGGAGGCTAGCTTTTTAACCCTCTTCTCAATTGCCATATGAGCAAAACATGGGTGCTGTTGAGTGGACATGTTTCCCTCCAGAGCATATTTTGACTATTAGCTGTCATTAACCCTTAAGGTTGGGATAGCTTAATTAGCACATACTTCAAACTGTTTTTTTTAAAATTAGCCTTGGATAATTCTTACTAAAATCTGGCCTATAATTGTCAGTTCCAAGGCTGCAGGGTCATCTTTTGTAATTTAGTGTGTGTGTTTATAAAAAAAAACTGAACTATTTTTATGTATGTAAACCTTCTAGGTACATTGAAATCTTCAAGAGTAGCAGAGCAGAAGTGCGCACTCATTATGACCCTCCTCGCAAATTAATGGCCATGCAGCGGCCTGGTCCTTATGACCGGCCAGGTGTGGGAAGAGGCTATAACAGCCTTGGCAGAGGCAGTGGTTTTGAAAGGATGAGACGTGGTGCTTACGGTGGAGGTAAGGAAGCACAACTTTTTTTACTGTACAAATTGTCTACAATGAGTGCAGTATTTGGTTCATTTCAATAAATGTTGAATTATGTTTGTAGGCTATGGTGGCTATGATGACTACAATGGATATAATGATGGCTATGGCTTTGGATCTGATAGGTTTGGAAGAGGTAAGTATTCTTTATACGGGTAGTGAAGAAACATAGTATACATACAAAAGATTTAGAGTGGACTCTCCTCTCTGCAGGAATGTCAGATCATAGATATGGTGATGGATCCTCTACTTTCCAAAGTACAACTGGTCATTGTGTACATATGAGAGGATTACCTTACAGAGCTACTGAGAATGATATTTATAATGTAAGTAGGTTTTTAAAATTGATTTGTTCCATTAATTGAATCACAAACTGATTCTTAATGTATAAGAATTTTTCATAGACTGACAGCTTCTGTATGATGTTCGTTATTTAGTTCTTTTCGCCTCTTAATCCGGTAAGAGTACACATTGAAATTGGACCTGATGGCAGAGTCACTGGGGAGGCGGATGTTGAGTTTGCTACTCATGAAGATGCTGTTGCTGCAATGTCAAAAGACAAAGCAAATATGCGTAAGTTGTATGCTTGATCTACAGCAGGCCTGTCAAACTGGCGGCCAGCGGGCCGGATACAGCCTGCGTAGGCCATGACCGGGCTGGTACAGGCCACACCCACCCTGGCTCCAGAAAGGCAAAAAACATCCCGATACATCGTGATACGTCACATGGTATGGCCCGTGATGCGATCGGGTTTGACACCCCTGATCTACAGCATTACACTATTTCTATCAATATTAGATAGTTGAATAAATTGTATTATTTCTTAATGTTGAACAATATATTTGCAATGAAAAACCTAAAGTTACTTAGGTCTTCATTGAAAATTTGATGGATTTGTGTGAGCGAAGTGCATTTTTGTCTTTGTATTTCTACAGAACACCGATATGTAGAACTCTTTTTGAATTCTACAGCTGGAGGAAGTGGTGGTGCATATGGAAGTCAAATGATGGGAGCAATGGGTAGGTGTAAACAATTTAGTTTCACGTTAGTGCTGCTGATATTTAACAAAACTGGCTGATGTAGTGATTTATGAAGTTCCTGTTCGTTCTAAATTATCTGAAACTGAAATTCAACTTTGTTTTAATCACAGTCAAAGAAACTGAAGGGGTGGTTCAAGATTGGAACACTAACACATTGGCAGGTATACAACTTTTAGATATACATTCCAACAATTAAGTTAAATATTGTGTGTGTATGAATGGAGCAAAGAATAGTTCTAGTTTGGGGAGTGGTAATAGTGGGGAATGTTGGTATTTATCAAATTTATATTGCCACTCATCACAAGAGAAGTAATGTTGCTATTTCCTTGTTGAATTAAGAATTTATGATAAAACACAAATTGTACTATATTTGGCACATGAAACAAGGAAAATAAAAATTGACATCTGCTTATATCACCACTAATTCCTTACAGCAGATTAGCAGCTATTAATTTACAGCAGATATTAATTTTAGTAATGTCCTATTAAATTCCTAGATCTATTTGATTTTCAGCATATACTTTTCAGTATTGCATAGAGGCAATTTCAAATGCTGAGTTTGCTTATGGAAATTCTTAGTTGTTTCATCTGGTGTAAAGGGTATGTGTGCTGTTGTTATAGCACTTTGCAAAATGATTTTATTTTGCCAAGTAAAGTTAAGAAAACTAAAGTTCATAAGGAACAATAAAATCACTTTCCTTACAAATTGACCAGCTGGCAATATTGAATTTAGAAGCCACAAAAGTAAATTATTTGAATGCTGGTGTTTAGAGAGGTCTTCCCTGACAGTTAAGGAAGAGAAAGTATTTATTAACAAAGCTTATATGGCTGCCCAAGTTCGCTCTCAGTGACTCTGGGCAGCTTACAACGAATTGCTACAAGAAGACAGTTTTGTGTTTCATGTAGACCTCTGGGCAAATGAATGAAATTTGTTTACGTGGACTATAATTCATACTCTTTATAAAATACAGTGATAGTAATTAACATACAATATTCTTAACTTTAAAGGAAGCCAATCCAGTTATGGTGGTCCAGCTAACCAGCAGTTAAGTGGGGGTTATGGAGGAGGCTACGGTGGTCAAAGCAGCATGAGTGGATATGGTAAGATGTTTTTATTAATCTTTAGAGGCTATTTAGAATTGCATTTGAATTATTTAGCCATTTATATGAGGGTCATCATGCTTCAGCAAACAAGTGCAGATATTTTGAGTTTGTCCCAAGTATTTGGTTTTAGCTTTAGAACATCAAAATCTAGAGGAGCAAGATCAATGGAGAGCCACTGATTGAGCATAGATTTTTTTTTAAATCTGAAAATAGTTTGGCAAATGCCGAGTGATCAAGATTTGGATCCAATCCACATGAAACTAGTTCTGGCATCTAATGGTATGTAATGTGGTCATGTGTATTATTTTGTGCAGTAGAGGGAGGGCATGAAGCTATTCCAGGATTTGATTCTATTCTGTTTTGCAAAAATCTGGGAAATTGTTTGCAGTTGGCTTTATAGACATCTTAAAACATACAATGACATAGAAGGAAGTTTGTCTTTTTAATAGTACAGGATTATGCAAGGTGATATAAGAGGGGAAACTTGGGAAGAGCATGTTGCCTTGGAAATAGCACTGCACTTTTGTACTAAATTGTATAATATGTTATCTGCTCTAGGTAACCAGAGTGCAATGAACAGCAGCTACTACAGCAGTGGTAATCGTGCATCCATGGGGGTGAATGGCATGGCTGGAATGTCTAACATGTCCAACATGAGTGGTGGCTGGGGAATGTAACTTGTCACCTGATTTTTTTTGTCAACTTTTTTAAGAAAACAAAAAACTAAGTTTAACAGTTTTGCAATACAAGCTTGTGATTTATGCTTTACTTGTAAGTGAAATCAGGATCATTTTAAAACATTCAGGTTCAGTATTTTTGAATATGCTGAAACATTCATCTAGGGTGTAAGTCCAGTAAAGAAGTTCCTGTTAAACAACTCTCAGCTTTTTCCAGTTTTTGTTGTAGGAATGTATTTGAGCAGTAAGTGTATTTAGGTTAAAGCTGTTTCAATTATGTTAAATGTTGCTCTTATACCACATAACACCAAACACTGTTTTCAGTGCATGTTCAGGAACATGCTTTTTGTACAAACAAGTTATAGGAGCTGTGTTGGAAATTCAAGTGAACCTTTGGCATGTTCTAGTTTTTTCTTTTAATATCTTGTAAGGCACATTTACGCTTTTTAAGTTAATAGGGAAATGTGAGGTGCAATACAGCTTACCTTTAGGATTTTGGTCTTAGTGTTCAGATGACATCTGAGACCTTGGTTTAATCTTTCATTGTGTTGTGATTTATTTTTAGGTGTATTGCGCTAAGTAAAACTTGTTCAAATAAAACTTCCTTTTAAAAACTGGGAACATCTCTTGATTTAAGTGAGCATTATATTTCCTGGCAACAATTTTTACATATGCATTTTGCTGCAAGAGTTTTTAATCTGTGAAACCAGCATAACAACACTGAGATCAGATCATGAAGAAAGTATCTTAGCCAAGTTAGTCATAAATGGCAGTTAAAATAAAACTGCATAGAAAAGTAAATGTTACTAAAACAAAAACGGATTATCAATAGGAAATATACTTTGTGTATGAAATTGTTTTGCATAGTTTAAGGAAAACAGATAATTTGTAAAACATTTTTGCCCACATAGTATTTTTTAAAATTGACATTTAAGAGTACCAAAATACATGATTACTGTACTGTTTTAAAGTAAGAGATGTGTAAAATGTTGGTGCATAGCTCCTTCCACTTGATGCAAACTTACATGTTTTCTGATAAAAATAGTGCACAAAGGACATGGAACTTTAACAATATTTTGAAATACAAATATTTCATAGGGCGTCCCCACAGGTTGTGAAATACATGTACAGGTACTCATTTAACATTTGCTCATTCACCAACTGTTCAGAGTTATAGTGGTGCTGAATCATGAGTACTTAACACAGGTCCTTGTACTTACGGCCGTTGTATAGGGTACAGTCATGTGATCACTATTGTGATCTTCATTGCTGGCTTCTGACAGGCAATGTCAATGGGGATCAAATGACCATGGGAAACTGGGACTTTGGGATTAGCCTAACAGTGGCAACTGGGACTCTTAGAATAAACATAAATTGACATGGTTATGTGATAATGTACCTTACAATTGCATCATTTGATGTCAAGAATTCCTAGTCCCAATTACTGTCAATAAGCAAGGATTATCAATACAGTGTGTTAAATGTTGGGGGATGGGGAAAGGAATGGCTATCTGTTAAAAACGATGTCTTGTAAATCTGAATGGGATTTTTCTAGTTTTATCAATTTCTCTTCAATATACAAATGGTAGTTGTAATACTCAATTGTTTACAAGAGTTGTGGGTGGGTGCATTGAGAACCTTTGCCAAATAAGAAATGCAGGATTGAGCTAAGGAATACTATTATTTGGACATTGGGTTTTAACACATGGTAGAGTTTAGACTTACCAATTACATCTGAAGAGCATTCAACAGAGGTCTTCTAAATCAAAGATTTGTTTGACTGCTGCACGAAGTACCAAACCCTGAACTGGTTGTACCTGAAAAAGCTTGAAGGCCATTAGTCTCCAATATATTTACATGTATACTGTATCTGAGGAAGGAATTCCAGTTTGCCTCTTAGTAATGAAATTTATTTTACCTTTCCTGTTCATGTTGTGGTTCTTTCTATACCATCACTTTTTAATTCTGTGTCTTCCTCATCCAACCTTTCCTCTGAACCATGTTATTGCTTCAGCCATTTAAATTTATCTTTTTGCCTTATTGAATTTCAAATATGCCTATATTTTTTTTATCCTCAAATTGTTTTATTTCAATTTCAAGCTGTACAAAATGGCATTTCCCATTTTATTTTTTCCAACTTGATTCTGGAGTTAATACATAGCGATTATTTATTAATCTTTAATTATTCCAACACGAGTTTGACACCCCTGGACTAGTACAACATACAGGCAATGTTTATAATGATGCTACTTAACTTTACCCCTTTTAGTGATTTCCATCTAACAGATCCAAATTAGTAATTGAAGACTCAACTGCTTGCTTTTTCAGGATGTTCGTTTCATAGTCATTCTTGTCTAAGTCTCTTAAGATACAAAGACATGACAACATTTACCATATGTGATTTATGCAGCTTTTAATGCTTTGCAGTTACTCTGTAAAGCTATGTAATTCCTGCCTAATTGTAAAAAAAAAAAAACATTCGAAGTTATAATAGTACTGAAAAAAATGACTTCATTGTTGCAGCAGCTGTGCAATCAGGTGATCCAAATTTGGGTGCTTGGCAGCAGACATGCATTTACAATGGTTGCAGCATCGTGGGGGGGGGGTTGTCACATGATCACCATTTGCAACCTTCCCAGACGTCAATGGAGGAAGCTGAAATTGCTTAACAACCAAATGATTCAATTGGCGAGAGTGATTAATTTACTGACTTTGGCAATCAAGCGCAACTCAAAACTGCTTCATTTACCGACAGAGAATTCCATTCCAATTTTGGTCATTAAAAATCTGCATTTCTATAAACCCTTGAAGGAGAGATCCATTAGTTTCTGCAGCATCCCCTTTGAAGTTCACGGATAATACACCTTAAACGTGTGCAGTACTTTGTTAATTTAACAACCAAGAAGGAAATTTACTGATGAATACATTAAGGAACATGTAACAAGTATGGATCAACTTTATTGCGTAATCACAGATAACTTACAGTATGTTATTCTGTTCACTTTTGAAAGATTTAGAAGGCACATCCAAGCATACATTCTTTAAAAATGCTTCCATAGATTTAAGATAACATTTTCATTTTTTTACTATATACAGATCAACAGAAATTTTAGTCAACTGTTACAGAAGATAGATCCATGAAGTGTTCAGAAAATTATTTTGTTTTAGAGCAAATCTATAAACCTGAAGTATAAAGTTAACATTCAAACAATAGATTTTTGAGCTTAAAAATAACAAGTGTGTGCATCTGAAATAGTGTATTTTTGAATATGACATTTTGCTGGCACTTAATTTATAAAAAATAGTTTCCATGATTTTGGTATCCCATTTTTATAAATTAAATCTTCCTGTTTGAATACAATATACAGTGCCATATATGTTAATGGAATTTAGAATATTAAAAAACTATTTCATGTTAGGTTCATTCCCTGGTCTTAACATTCTGGAATATAGATTTTAGGAAGAATTTGATGAACACCTCTGAAGCAGTAACGTATGGCAGGTATCACAAACTCGTACGGGCTTTGGATATGATGGAAGTGCAAGTTCGTTGCCTGAACAGGTGTTACAAAAGATGTGGCCACAGTTTCGACAATGGTGCTGCAAATACAGAAAAGATTAGTACTACTAATATCTTAAAATATTAACTTAGATTTAACATAAACCAAAATGATTTCAAAAATAGCTCCAGCTCTGAAAAATTTGCATGGTAATCCCATAAAAACAATGGAACTAGAAAATTTTCAAGTGCTGCTTTGGTCATCCTCTGTTCAATGTAGGCCTCCAAATAAAATATTCTGGGAACATAAACTGGAAATGGACCACCTCCAGAATGTCCCCACATACATGTTAAATTAGAATATTCCAGGAATGCTTTTATCCCTTTCAATCTTCTAAATAAACATGTTAGTTCTCTCAATGTCATCTGGGACACCATCCCGTCTTCCTGCTCACACTGGATATGTTCAAAAGACCTAAGAATCTGGCTTTTTCCCAAGCCTTTGATTAGAGTGGGTGTCAAGTCCTGCATGCTTGTCTTCTGTTTTATGTCATTTGAATGTGTATTTTTGATAGTTTGCCACCAATAGATGTAGAATTGGTCATCCTTGTAAATTTCATCAAATACATCTATTTGTCTTCATAGGACTTTGCTTTTAGTCCTCTGATAATCCTCATTGCACTTTTTGAACCTGTTCCAGTTCTCTGAAGCTTTAAGTGGGGAATTCAGGGGGATATAGTACTGGGCTCTGACCAGTGCACAAGAAACGTGCTGCTGATTTCTCTGGACTGTGAAACAGAAGAAACTTGGATTGAATTGAAGTCAAAGGGACATTTCAGGATCAAAAAAGGAATGTGAGGTGTCCTTGCTAAAGGCCTAGATAAAGAGCCATATGTTTTAAGTCCCTTCAAAATTTCAAGGTGGGGAACTGTTCAAAATTTTAGGAGAATGTTATTCCAGAGGACAGGTACTGCTATAGAGAAAGTATGTTTCTATAGTCCTGGAACTGAGAGTGAAACAACCTTGCTGGATTGAGTTGTATCGGAACACCCACCACTACTTGGTCTTGGTTGGAATGAGTTGGAGATAGCTTCTCTCCATCCAATCCCACAAAGACTCCAGGCATTAGGACAGAACTATTTGGCTGACCCAGAGTCAAAAGATATAACTGGGTTTCATCAAGAGGATTAAGACAGCTCCTGGAAAGTAGCAACGAACTATCTGTTTGTACCTCTTACCCATTCTATCGATTCAATCATCCAGGTCATGGTTGTCCCAAATGTGCTTTCCAAAAAGCAACTTTGACTTTTTTTTCCTCCCTTGAAAATGTTTCACTTCTCATCCAAGAAACTGCTGCTTGGATGAGAAGCAAAACGTTTAAAACAAAAACAAAAACCAAGAAAGCCTAGTTGTCTTTTGGAAGGCATCTTTAGGATTCTTACTCATTCTATTTTATCAGTGGAGAAAAGCAATGATAAAAAATAACTCCTGTCACGGAGCCTGGTATTACCTTTCTTCTTGAAATGGAGAACTCTTTCTCACACTGCTTACAGTTGGTTGCTTCATCATCTTTTAGCCATGCATGGCCCTAATGTTTAAAAATATTAGCTTAATTGAATTTATATAGGCTTATAACAAAAGAAAAAGATCTAGGCAAACTTTTGAAAGTTTCTGTAAATTAATTACACATCTAACTCCCCAAATAGACTTATATCAACCCTTAGCTATACATTAGAACAAGCCCAATTGAATGTTGGGCAATTTGCTTCAAAATAAACATGCACAGGATTGTGTTGCACATTGGGAAAGAATATACAGACAACTACATGCCAGAAATTGGTTGACTGACCCATAAATAAATATTTAAAGAACAGAAGATATTAAGATGTTACGTCAATACTTTTCTAGTTTTACTATTTTGTCCATGATATTCCCTATGCCACACACTGATAAAGGGAAAGATGTTAATAAAACGAGTTACCATTTTTTAAATGAACCTAAATGTATTACTGAATCAACAGTACCTTTAATGCTTTATTTACTTCTTTAATATCTTCCATCTTAAGTTTTGATCTGAAAAAAAAAAAAGAATCTAGTGATATTTTTAGTTGCCTGATATTAACCACTACAACGTTTCTTCCCATTAAAATATTGACTCGCCTAAAGAAACATCACTGCTACTGATACAGCACAGGTAAAATTCAAATAAGGAGTTCACAAGTCAGATCCTTCCTTTATTATATTACACTAACTTTTTGACACAATAAAGTATCTACCAGGAACAATTCCAAGTCCAACAGACAAAAGCCCAATAACAATCACCAATCGCAGCTGCATTTTCTTTATTAATAATACATTAACTTCAAAACAACATTTAGGCCATTTCATACTTCAATTACAGCCAGAGCATCACTCACTAAATTTACTGATTTGTTACAATAGGTCTCTCTCCTGGTGATTCTAGGGTTATCAGATTACTGGTGACCTTAGTCTCAAGCTGCTGCTTGAAATGGTACCACTTTGCAGCAAGATCCACCCTGTTGAGGTGGGTCTCTGGTAACAATCCATTACTCAGAAGGGAGGAGGCTAAACGCCATGGCTCTTTTTCTCTCTGGCCTTTCCCTGGAGACAATTCGGTTCCATTGGCAAAAATCTTTCAGAAATTATCATGAAAGGCTTTGGAATAGTAAGGCAATGTTGCCAGAACTGTTTATGTGATCTTAATTAACTTTTTATTTTGTGAATACTTTAATTGTACCTAATAACTGTTGACCAAACAGTTGCAAGATATGGTGGTACAATTAATTAATTAATTAATGACACAAATTATTGAAATATACTTACTGGCTTAGATGAAGCCCCATTTCTTGAAGGGCTTGTTCTTGTTCTTCACATATCTTTTCTAGCTGTTGCTTCTCTTCCTGCAGTTTTCGCAATTCCTACGCACGCACGCACACATACACACACAGACAAATGAAATGGACTACACTACAACTCTATTAATTAGTTTCCCCACTTTTCCTATTTTAAATGAAGTCTTTTATAAAACCTACTGAAGTTAAAAATAAAGATAATCTCTCTCACTTATGAATTGATATATTTTACTGGAAAGCCTATTCTATGCTCCTATAGCAGTAATGAAAGACTAGTGGTTTCTATCATGAAAACTCAAATAGGCCAAAGAACCTGTAAGTAGATAGGCCTATTGTACTAGCCACAAAAGGTCACAAATGCAATACAACTTTTTAAAACATGAAGCTATTTATCATCTAGTATTTTTTTAAACTTGGCAACTTTTTTTATATTTCAGCTTTCAGAATTTCCCAATAAATGTGTTGAGTGAGGAATTCTGGGAGCAAATGTCCACACATCTTAAAAGTTGAGATTCAGAAACACTGGCTCAGAGTGATTGATCCTTCCCCAAATTACATTGTAATTAGCAAATGTCCTATAAAACATTAAAAGTGAGAGGATGGAATGAAAGGAATGGAGTGATGTAATCTATTGACCTTCAACGTAATCCTGCTATACCTCTCTTAGAAAAATCCCCCCTGCTTTTTTCACTCCAGGGCAGAACATTTTCTCTCTTCATGAAATATCTTGCTGGCTTAAGCATCCCACCATCTCCAAAACACTGTGATTTCCCATTTCAGTTCTCCCATCCTTTTGATCTCTCTTGTTCTCTTTTTTTATTGCACATCCCTTTACTCTGCTTGGGGCTAGAAGGGGGAGGCAGCGATTCCCTTATGAGTAAGCAAACAAAGACCATCATTTCTAGGTAGAAAGTAATCCAGCTACTATGAAATCATAAACCTAACCTACCCTCTCTCTCTTGAAAGAAACTAAATCATGACGTGCCTTACTTTTTTCAAACCTTCTACTTGCTGCAGTTCAGCTTTCAGCAAAGCTGTCGTGTCTTTCTCATGGTGTAACTCTCGCTGCAGATTCTGTCGCTGTTCTTTCTCAGATTTTAACTCTCTTTCAATAACTGAACTGTGCAAATTAAAAGAAAGAAGCACAATGAAGTTAGAAACAAAACCTATTTTCAAAAAGAATTTACCTTATTAGCATTATGGAATAATTTTGAAAAATGGCAGGAATTTGTACTTTTCCTGAGGTAAAAAAAAGAACTTTTTTTGGGGGGGAGGGGGTCTGTGAAAATAGCCAGTAAGATCCAGATAGCTATTTCAAGCATGTTCAAGAGCTTGTCCAGAGAGATTCTGGCTTTCATTTTGGTTCAAAAGCATACCCTCAAAACCCTTTTTAAAATTGCTTCTAGAATTTTCATTTATCATGCAACTTTGAATCAAAATCCAAAATCTCTTCTTACTTCTTGAATACATGGTGTGGAATCAGGAACCAGAATTGATTTACAAGTTTTACCTATCTGAAAAATCCTCTGAAAATTACTTTTGAGACTGACTATCCCCCCCCCCCCCAAAATTAATATTTTTAAAACTAATGGTTACATTACCATAATCTCCAAATAGATGTAGGAAACACTAAATTTCTTAGGTTTAAACATAGCGATAAGATTGCTAGAAATGATATTTCCCAAAAAATCATTGCTCATACCTCAGAACAGAGACTTGGCAATGTAACAAGAAGAACCACATTATCAAACAAAAGGATTGCTAAGTGAAGGAAAGAGGAAAAATTTTGGGGTGATGATTTGCAAACCTGTTGCCCTATTACAGGTAGTCTTTAATTTATGATAATTTGTTTAATGAGAGTTTGGAATTACGACAGCCAGGGAACGGGTGTTTGCAAAGTACTGCTGTCAAAAAAACATTGTACCACCACCCTGAGGTCACATGATTGTAATCTGAATGTCAGTTGTCAAGCATTCCACAATCGTGTGATTGCCATTTGCAATCTTCTCTGCCAACTTCCCCTGAAAGTCAATGGGGAATACAGCAGGGAAGACTGTAAGATGCTGCCTGCTTGCTGCAGAGCTGAGATTCCCTCCTAGCAGGTAGCTTTTTAAGAGTGAAAGGGCTGTCTGCCACATGCCTGGAGGAAATCTTAGCTCTGCATGGAGCAGAGATTCCCCCCTGCCCCGTAAGCAGCCCTTTTGAGAGTGAAAGGGCTGTTTGCTGAGAGGAGCAAACAGTCTGGTGGGCTGCGCTAATGGAGAGCAGATCCCTAAGATCTGAGCTCCATTCCTGCAGCTCTTTGGAGGAGTTCCACTGCACAAGGAGGGGAGGAGAACTTCTCTGAAGGGCTACAAGAACTGAGCTCAGACCTTTAAGATCTGAGCTCCGGTCCTGCCATCCTTCAGAGGATTTCACTTTTGCGTTTGGAGGGGACCTGAACTTGACAGGCAGTTCTTCTGCTCTGTCTGCTTAACCTGGGAGACTGCTTAATGACCACAATCTGGACTGCCGGGATTACAGTCACTGAGCGAAGCAAACGTGTGGGTGTCTCATTTAATGACTGCCTCACTTAGTGACTCAGTTTCTGGTTCCAATTGTGTAAGTTGAAGACTACTTGTAGCTTCAGTGACAAAAGTATTAACTCTACTGGTTCCAGTTTAAGAAAGTAAGTACCCAATCTTTGGAGAATACAATTTAAGGAAGTGAAGTCCCCCCCCCCCCAACTCTTGGAACACCTCCTATTGAAGCTGCCCTATGGTAGCACATGCATAAGCCTCTATTAGGTGGGCACTGCTAGAGCAGAGATTCCTTCTTATCAGGAGTACTTATCCCTGTGGGTGGAAGAACACTTCTGCTGTCTAATTGATTTTGTGAACCATTAATTGTAAACAGAATGTGTTTCTTCTATTCAAAAGAATACGAACATAAGGGTAAGCTAAGGTTATATAAAATAACAGTACCAGTTGTTATCCAGTTGGAGTAGTTGCTGCTTCAGAGCCTCAATTTTGCTCCCCAATTCTTGTTTCAATTTGACATTTTTCTCTTCTGCAAGCTTCTTGGCCTTGTCTGCATGCTGCAGTCTAAAGTACAAAAAAGAGATATACTGTACCAACCTGGTTGTGAATGTTATTTTTTGTACCACATCAAAAGGACAAGTTTAAAGAAAAGGCCATTTCATGTCTCATCATGGAAAAGTGTTATTCTTGATGGGAAGAAGTTTCCAGGAAAAAACACCAAACAAATTGATATATGACTCTGATAATCTTTATTTGAGATGAACCTTTGGGTTCTACCATACTAAAATCCTGAGGTGGTCTGCCAGGAGCTTCTAAATAGGCCAACAGTAGCTTCAAGAAACTACTAGGGAGTGCAGAAGAAAAGAACTCACCACAACAGTTCCTATCATAAAATGTTATGATTAATTACAGTAACCCACCCCCAGTTCTATATAAATGCCTTGGTTGAAAACAGATATAACATTGAATAAATGTTTATAAGATATGGATATGGTTCTGATTCAGCCCTGTCTCAGTTTCTTGTCCCAGTGCTGATCACTGATTCATCCTCCTTTGACCCCTTTTCCCTTCTCTTCCATGTATCAATCTTCATCATATCAAATTAAGATTTTGGCCTCTCCAGTTTCATTTGTGCATTCTGATCTATGAAATTCTGTATCATTACAATATAGAGACTAGTCTGCCTAAAATACTTCTCCATTACCCATTCCATTTGACAGGGAAGCAAGTAGGACAATAGGCCTTTCCAGGTTTTCTTCTTGTCAGAATATGCCTTACAAGACTCTCCAAGACTTTGTGGAAAAAATCCACAAAGGTCAAGGGTCAAGAAGCACTGTGAAAAACTGGCATTCATGCTTCACTAGAAAACAACCTGTCTGAATTCTGATATGCAGAACACTGCAAAACTGCTAAGGTCACACCTTGACCAGATATGTGGAAGAAATCACCTGTCCTCCAATTGTTTCACAGAAGACATCATTTGATCTGTTTTGCCTTCAAAGGATGATATTGCTTCTTTTTTCTGTTGTAAAGAACTCTCTGCACTCTGGAGCAAAAACAAATTCAATCAGGTCACTTTAAATTAATAACTTCTTATAGCTTGGAGAGCTGTAACAGTTCAGAAAGATCCTTTTTCACATCTCTTTTCATATTCCTGTCTCTTCAAAGGTTCTCTTAATTCTAATATAGCAGAGTTTATAAACCTGATGGCAAAAACCAGGGAACTGCCTTAGCTGCAGTACTTCAAAAGAAAAAAAAGGGAATTAATCCAATACACCTACATTTATACCCAGATTGTAGCAATAAAAATAACTTTATGTTTGTAGTGCAGAAATGAGTGCTTAATTGATGGCTGAAGGACATACTTGTCTTTGTTTGCTTGGCAAAAGGTCTGAAGTGGGTGGAACTTTAATTTATATCACAGGGCTACCTGATAAATATGAGTGGAGTATTCCTTGAGGGGAAGTTTAAAAAACTTTTTTAAAAAAACCCCTCCATTTAGCTTTTTAAGACCGACAGTAGGAATTTGTGCTTCCTTCTAGCAAATGGCAGAAAGCCACAATATCACGTGTTTGCGATTGCTAGGAGCTTTGGGACTGCATGCTTGTTTGGCTACCTTATTCCAGAGCCTTTGGCCATCTGCTGCCTTTTCAAGTATTCTATTTAAAACAGTACCTGAAAAGAAAATAGTGCATAAAAGCTTCTAGTAATGTCTTAGCTAGATGAGTGATGGATGTTGAATAGGGCATCCCCACATTAAGCTTCTAAATCATTCCCCAAATCAAGAATAAGGATCTAATTCTTGCAATTTTCATCTTTTCCAGTCAGAAAAACAATGAAGTTAGGAAAACACACATTTGCTCCCTTTTGCTTCTGTCATGAGAATATCACAATTAAAAAAAACTGGGGAACTGAACAATTATTTGCTTTTCAGCTATGTGTGAAGAACCTCCTTGTTTGCCAACAGAAGACATCATACAGGTGAGATTGAAGACCAGGTTAGATACAATGATCCTGGTTTCATAATCTTTAGTTTATGAAACTAGAAATGAATTCTTGGCCTGAATGCTTTCTCTTACCTCTCACATGACCATATATTAACAAGTCATAATTCCTTGGTATTTCCATGAAAAAGAATTCTAGCACAAAATCCAGAGTTATCCTAACTTAATATCTTTATTAGTAAATTGATCTTAAGCCAGAGTTCCCTATTTGGAATATAACAATTAGGATCTCTAAGTTAAAATTAGCAATGGAAGTGAAGATGAGATGAGACAGAAAAGAATATGCACATTTTCAGCTTCATAAATAAGAGTGAATATTGTATCAAACTTGATCAAACAGACCAGACACTTTAATTCCTGAATTTTAGGACTATTTGTGGCCATAGCAAAGAGACTCTTGAATACCTGAGATTTATTGAACATCTGCAAATTGATAGCTTTAACTTCCTCCAACTGCTGGCGAAGAGCAACCAAGGTATCTTGTTTTTCATGTGTATCTTTCTCTAGAAGTTTCATGGCAATTTCCATCTCTGTTTTCATTGCAATCTGAAGCTCCAATTCTTTTTCCAACTCCTTAAAATTACAATACAAGCTGCATACATAAAACACTTCATGTACATCTTGAAAGCTCAATGTATTATTTAGGGCAGCCTTCTCAATTTTATGCCCTCCTGGACTGCTGAATTGGCCTACCTTTTATAGCTCAAGGCAATCAGGGAAGGAGATTTTACACTAAATAAATAAAAGGATCTTTTATATTTACTAGTTACATAGTACATTTCCTCCCAAATTGTTTTGGCTAGGATCCAAAGTGATTTATATGCATATTTGGACTTTTCAACTCTTTCTAGTACCTCCCAGGCATAATTGGTTATGTTCAAACAACAACATATATTCCAGAGACAAGCAAAAATAATGACCTCTGCCTAAAGGGACATAAGAATTTTTGAACCTTTACTAATATATTCCTGCAACCAACTGGAAAATCTACTCTTACATTCAGTCCTAATAAAAAAGCCAGGTTTACACAAGTCCATTTTTTGCTTCATTACATCAATCAATATTTGTAAATGATCATTATTTTATATGCAGATATATTTATTATATATTTTTATTATATAAAAATAAATTTAAAAGGGAAGTCTAAGGACTATTTAACATTTCCACTGCCATTTGTTAAATTATAAGCTCTCACCATTCGAATTCTTTTCTCCTCTTTTAATTGCTTCCAGACATCACTGTACATTTCATCTAGGCCTTGTCGTGATTGTTTATAAGTTTCCAGTTCCACTTTGGTGTCCAGTTTAGTTACCTAGATTAAAAAGTGGATGAATAATCTACTAATAGAGTGAAGACTCAATGTTTCTATTAGAGAAATCAGAGGTGAGATTATCAACGGATACTGCAATCAACAAGTTATTTTATACATGTGAACAATATGAGCAACAAAATGCTAAAGACTCAAAGACACTGATTTATGTTAATTTATGAAACTGTTGAAGTTAGCTGGGGAAACAAAGCAAAATACTCATTTCCATCCATTCATTTTCCTGGGAAAATGTCAAAGAAAGTTGATTTCTGCAAGAGGGAACTGGGAAGCCCATTTTTATAGGAGCTGTTATGCATTTCAGTATGTACAGAAGAACTATGGATGAGGAAAGTAGCTGGAAATTAAACCTTTCAATGTATACTTAATGGTATTAGTTTTAATGAGATGTATTTATTTGTTAGATTTATATCTTGCCTTTCTTTCAAGAACTTAAGGTAATTTACATGGAGAATGCTCTTTACTTTGTCCCCATAATAATTAATCTATGAAATAGGTTGGGCTAAAAGAGTGTGACTAGTGTGCCCCAAAGAGATACCATGGCTAGAGGTGATCTTTGGTCTCTCCAGTCTTAGTCCAACATTTTAAGCATGCCATCATTGGATACAGGATTGCCCTTCTTCAATTTACAGAAGGAAACAAGGAGCTATCCATCTGGAGATAGCTCAATAATTATCTTCACTTCCTCCATCCTCTATGGCACTTGGCTCTCTAATTGCTCAAATAACACGGGACATTCCAATGGGGCTTTTAATGGAAGGGAAAGTCAGTGAAGAGTCCATTCTTTTCAGTCAGATGTGCAGAGCATATGAATTGAAAGCATCGTCATCGTCTTTCTCTTCTTATCAAAGGAATAACTGAGCACAAACTTGTGTCTAACTTACTACTACTTTATCAAAATGAGGATTATCTTGTTGCAGGTCACGTATATAGGTGTACCTTTTTCTGCCCTAAGAGATTTTACATATGTATGTTCTGTGCATTTTTTATGTTAGAAAGAAAAAACAGATAATAAAAATAAATAAGCAAACAATAAGCAAACAATTAAGTATAGTCTTAGGAGATTATGTAGGCTTTTCATTATCTGACCTCAGCATACTTTTCACTGCGTTCACGAATTAATTCATTTTCCTGTTTCAGGTCCTGTTGTTCTCCCTGAAGAGCTTTGATTCGATCTGTTGCTGCTGACAGCTGGCCAAAAGATGGTAGAGGGAGAGTGATTAAAAAATGAGAAAAGTGCCTTTCCCCAAACAAAACATTCATATATTATCCTGCTGTTCATAAAACTCTGCTACTCAGTAGTGCCTCAAATGAAGATCTGACAAGACCGCATTTCAAGATTTAACTGAGTAATTATGTTCCTGTTCCAAAATAGGAACTAATTACTATTACGCTTTTTCATAAAGCACAATTATTTATTTATTTATTGGTTCGATTTATATGTCACCCTTCTCCGGAGACTCAGGGCGGCTTACAATGTGTTAAGCAATAGCCTTCATACTTTCGTATATACCTGCTTAGTAGGGCTCCCCCCCCCCAAGTGGTGTTCTTTTTTATACAAAGTCAGCTTATTGCCCCCACAATCCAGGTCCTCATTTTACCTACCTCGGAAGGATGGAAGGCTGATTCAGATGACAACAAGAACTTATTCTGCTCTTAATAATCACTTAATAAGATAGGTTTATAACTTAATGACCTGAACTTTTTAAACACAAAGTATATGTTTTCTAAAAAGCCTGATGGACCTATATAGCTTGTTATAAAAGTAGCTTCCTACTGTTGCTGTACCTAAAAGTTACAATCGGTCTACAAGTTGCAATATGTTACTTTCTTTATTTGTATCCTGTCTTTATTCTCTAGGTTTTTTCAGATACATGCCTGAGCTATTTAATTTAAAAAGTAATTGAAAATATGTCACAGTGTCCACAAACCTCTTCCTGGAGCTTGGAATTCGTTTTCTCTAAGCACTCTATCTTGCTCTGAAGATCTCCAACAGTGCAACTATAATGAAAGAGACTGAGTAGCTGTATAATAATTCTAACCATTTCATCCCAAATAGAAAAATATGTTTCTCAAAACAATTAGGGTCCCCAAACTAATAAAATGGTGTAATCCAAGGCAAAATTTGGGGATCTAACTAGAGGTAAGGGGAAGAAGGATATAAGATCTAGAGATACTAAAATTCAGAATAGTAAGAGAAAAAGCAAGCTTTTCTAAGTAGTACAACATCCTTTATGTAAGAATTGTGGTCTTCATATGAGGGTGGGGGGAATAAAGTATTAACCAACAAACTATACCTTAAATGTCGATTAAGTTCTTCTACATAATGTTTCTGGTCAAGCACAGCAGTAATTCCTTCATCTCTAACATTAAAAGAAAGTTCATTGTCTTTTCAAAACAGCCAACTCTTTCAAGTGCTATGTTTATATTTAGAATGGTTGTTGCATAAGAAGATATATATTCATTGTACATGCTACAAGTACAAATCCTGAACACCATAATAAGTAGGTATATTAATTTATTTTTATCCCGCCCTTTATTATTTTTATAAACAATTCAAGGCACTGAACATACCTAACAGTCATTTCTCCGCTTATTTTCTTCACAACAATACTGTGAGGTGAGTTGGGCTGAGAGTGAGTGACTGGTTCAAAGTTGCCCAACTGACTTTCATGCCTAAGGCATTAATTAATGCCTAATTTACTGCATTTTAAAGGTTTTTCCTTTTTTAATTTCTATTCTGGTTTCAATTTTTCTCTTTCTAAGATAATTAGGGAAGTTTAGACTTAGCTCATCTCTGATAGTTTTCTGCTACACAATTTTGAAAAGTAAAAACTTAACTATACATACCCTTTGTCATTATCAATGCACTGTGTATCCTTAAGGTACAGAGAAAAATCAATCACTGCTACCTGACAAGAAAGATAAATTTCATTAAATTATATTGTCTCTCTAATACAATTCACTGTGATGTACTTTTCATACCATTTTCACATTCAAGGGAATTAAATGCAAGGGGATTCAGGCCATTAACATAGTCCATTGATTGTCATTGTTCCAAGATGAGCTCAAATGCTTGTTTTCCTGATATAGTACTTTGGAAAACACCAGTGTCCAGTGCAAAGAGCCATGCAAACAGAAAGGCTGGTAACAATCATAGAGCACACCAGCTAGCTAAGCAGAACTGCTCCAAAGAAGGAAAACATGACATGACCAATGACACTCACTACAATCAAGCAAGAAAAAGGGTCAATAAATTGCATAAATGAACTCTGCAGGAGGAAGAGGATGAGCACAAGATCCAAAATGTGGCCACCTACTGTATTTTTCGGTGTATAAGATGCACCGGTGTATAAGACAGACCTACCTTTTTTGGTGAGGAAAAGAAGAAAAAGAAATCTCCCTCTGCCTCTGAGCAATTTTGCCTCTTTGCAGCAAACAGCCTGCTTTACTTTCATTTTCATTTTCACCATAGCTTGATTAGCACAAGGAAAAAAAAAATATGCTCCAGCAATTTACCTCTTTGTAGCAAGCAGCAGAGCCCTGCACAAAACAGCCGAGAGCAAATCAGCTGAGAGTTGGGAGGCTGATCCAATCAACTTGTGCTAATTAGCTTATGCTGAAGCTGAAAGGAGCTGTTTTTTCTTGCTGTTTGCTTGCAAGGAGGTAACTACTGCGAGGCAGAGGCCAAAGGGTGGGGGCCAGTGGATGGGCGGGGCTACATTCGTTGTATAAGACGCACCTAAATTTTTACCCCCTTTTAGGGGGGGAAAAGGTACATCTTATACTCTGAAAAATACGGTAATTTGCATAGATTCAAACTATTGCTATTTATTATTCGTGGTTTTATGTTGGGACAGAACTTAAATAAGCCAGTTGTAAATGAATTATTACATTTTCACAATCATCTAAAACAATATGAATTCAGCCTGATTATCCTTGGTTCAGGCCTACAATTGTCACTTGAGACTTAGTTTACAGGAGACCATTTTCACCTGAGAATCCAAGTCTTCGCCTTTTAAACAGAGATTTGCATCAATGACATTTAGTCCCACTAAAAGGCCCACAATCACAGCTCCTTCTTCTTCCATCATCAAGGCATCAGGCTCGTAATATTCACTAGGAAAGGAAAATATAATGATTTAGAGAGGAATATTTTACTGGTCATCACAGTGGAAGATTCACTTGACGATAATTCAAAAGGTTTTTTTTTTTCTTCTAAACCAAATGCCTCTTATCCAATTAATATTCTGAATATAAACATTGGGCTGGATTTAGCCCAAATGGAAGAGTTTCTTCTTTTGCCAGAAGTTTTAGTTGCAACAACACTTTTCTGTCTGCATAAGAGTGATAGGGAGAGGGAATAGCCTGTTCCTATTTTTCACTTGGCAGGACTGATCCAAACTGATTTCTAGATCTAATTTAACTCTTTCTCTTTCTGCGCAGTAATAAATGTTCTTCTTGAAGAAAAATCCAAAGTACCTCAAGAGACACTTGTGGTCCAAGAGTACTTTCAAGTAGTCTGCCAGTTTCTTTTGCATCACGGCAAGATAAAGCCAAGCTCTGCCTCTTCCGATTGGAGTCCTACAACCCCACAGGAAAATCATTGATTAAATGTCAAATCGCTCAGCATAGAAAAGGAATGAGAAACAAAATATTGCCAGGTTAAATATGAATAATTGCTAAAAATATAAACCATTTCCCACAGAAGATAATTTGTCAGAAGACCTTAAAATATTTAAAGTCTGTCCATTTTTAACTTAATACTTTTTCTTTAGTTTGAATAATTATGCCACTCTATCATTAGTATTAATACTTTACACAGATGATTTTGAAAGACAATAAAAATACAGGTTAGTAGTTTTAGTCTAAATAATATTCTGAATTCTTGTGAAAAAATTTTTGCTTTTAACTGATGATCAGCAAAGACCATCTGATTATTACTACTAACAGTATTAAAAAGATAAAAAGCATGCATTCTTTTAAACAATTCCAATTAAAGAACTATATTATCTGTGTCTACTCACTTTAATTCTGGCAGATTTCTGACACTTGTTGCTAAATCTGATGCCTCTGGACAAAGTTTCTCCACTAATTCTAAAGGCCCAAAAAATGATTTGTTCTGCCCAATAAAACTCTTCTTAGCTAGATAAAGGTAGAATGGAAGGAAAAACATATTATTCTACTTCAATTCATATAATGCAGATATTTACAGATGCAACCTAATTGGACTGTACTTTTAGACAAACACTAAAAAAAGTCGTGATATATTCTGAGTGGATACATCAGACTGTCCTATATTTTAAAGGAATTTAATATACAAGTAACATACTTGGAATGTCTATTTTCATATATGCCTTAATATAACTTTTGTTTCCCTAATGCACAGAATTAGGCAAATATGTCAAGCTATGCAGTCAGGTTTAAATATGTTTTTTTTCTTTTTTCCATTGCTTCTATGCATTTTCTCATGGTTCAATTATAGGAATTTAACTACACCATTCTAGGTAAGTTCTGCAAATATCTGGTGGCTATTTCGGTTGAATGGGGACAGCTAAATAATAAAAAAAGCCTGGTGTCCTTCAAATATTCTTAACCAATAAAAATAAAGTGAACAAATAAGAAAAATATTATGCTTTCAACCATACAAACATAAAATCAGATTTGAAGCAAACTCACCTTTAAGTCCATGCTTGAGACAATGTTCTAAAACAATAAAGAACTGCTGCAGAGGAGGGAAGTCAGAATCAAGAGTCCTCCCCAAACTCAAAGCTGACTGGATTAAGATTTTAATGCTCAATTTCATCATATTCACAAGATTGGAACGCTCTTCCATTGTGTGGGATCTGGCTGCTAAACACATATAGACAAGCAGACGTGTGTATAAGAAAGCAAAGTCTTGTAATAGATCTGTAGGCTTATTTTGAAAATGTGAATCCACACAAATAAGCATTTTCCTGTCATGCTAAAAAAAAAAAAAACACCCCAGCACCTGGAATTACATACATAAGGTACTATTCATAAAAAAGCCCACAGACTGCAAGTATTTTTAGTTCCTGTTTATGCAGCAAAAATGCATAACAATAATGGACTCTAAATCAATATGGTAAAACGTACCCAGGTACATGTGTGCAATGCATACCCAAATGTGAACAATAAGAACTATGTCACTATCATTAAGTTTCGGTATCTAGTGCAACAATCCTTAAAAGCGCACAGGTACATTTGTTCCACTCTCCCCAGAAGGATGCTTGCAGTGCAACATTTTAATCCCATTTCATGTTCCCTACAGGAATGGCCATCATGGTTGCTTATAAACACGAGAGAGAAGAAATCTTTGTAAGCATGTTAGTACGAAAAACAGTCGTGGCTATAGAATATAGTCAAAGTTACAGAAGAAACCCCCATGATTCATTCTCGGCCTTATTCAGACGTTACAGCGAGTAAGCAAGCATTGCAATTTCCTCCGAAAATCGGGAGCAGAAGCAGTTTTCCATAGCAAAGAAGGCAGAGTCATGGGCCTCCTCGTGCATGGGTTTTCTCCAGGGTCTCACACTTACAGACGTACAACGGGCTACTCAGTCCTGAAAACCTTCCCCGGCGGCGAATCCCCGTCTCCACCTCCCGGAGTGGATCACGTGTATACTCCAGCCTTCCCACAGGCAAAACTGTCATTTCCTTCCACCTCCCCCACCCCAACTGGCTTCTCACCTGCACCTACTTTACCGGAGCAACACTCCCCACCCCCTCCACGTTCAAAGAGAGGCCTCTCATTGGACAAAACACACCGCCTCTCTTATACCCTTTCAGCGAGCCAATTACAACTCTGCATCAACCATTCCAAGGGCCCGGATTGGCCATGCTCTCTCGTTTGCCTTCTTATGTTTTGACAGGGGAGAAAAATGTTCACATTCTCACCCCCCCCACCCCCAAACTCGCTTCTCATTGGACACAGAGGCAAATTGGCTCAATAAACACCCGAGCCATTATAAACAAGAAAGCGGAGGCGCCATTTTAGTTGTTCCTGCTTCTGGGGGTTGTCGCTTTTTAGGCTTTCTCCCCACGCGACCGCTGGGGGCGGGTGGTGCAATAAGCGGCGGGCTTTAGCTTCTATTCCCATTAAGAGTCGCTTCCCTTTTCCTGGGAAAACGGAACGTTTTAAAATCCATTTTCTAAATGGAGTTCAGTTCTGCTTCCCCAATTTTAAGGATCTCGGAATCACAGAGTTGGAAGGGGCCATTCTGTGCCACCTCCTGCTCAATACAAAGTAAAGCATATCTGACGGACCTCTCGCCGGCCTCTACTTAAGACAGGCTGGGAGGAGAGTCCCCCCTCCTTCCCCTAGACTAGTGGGACTTCGCTCCATTATTTGCGCTGTGTCTTGCAGGATTGCTTATACTCCCCCACTCCTTTTTCTGAAAATGAACCATCTCTCTAGCTAGGTTAGCATGCTGGCTGGGGAATTCTGGGAGTTGAAGTCCATATGTTTTAAAGTTGCCAATTTTTTTTTAAAAAAACCTGATTTAATACAACATAAGTACCCTGAGCAGCCTAAATTAAAGCACTTCACAAGCACTATTCGTTTCACAAGCACGACTCATGGGCGAATGTGACCACCTGGACTACAATAATAGCCGTAAGACATCGTAGACAGAACCTACGGTGGCAATGATGTTTTGATTTTTGCCTATAATCTGTGGCTGGGATACAGCTATCGATTTATTTTTCCTGCCAGACTGTATAGCCAGATTGATAACATGAGTGAGAAGTACCATTTCTGTCAGTTATATGATGCACCAAGTGTATTGGTACGCATGTGGATTGTGCAGTGGACAAACTGAAAGGTGAGCAGAAATCAGAAATTTGATTTTAGAAGCTTGCAAGCTTTTTGAAATTGTTAAAAGTCTTATCTTTAAAAGCCTATCTGTTAAAAGCCTATCTATAAAAGGTCATATGTTACTTTTAAAACTTTAAATAAAATACATAAAACCTCTAAAACAGACGTGATGGATGTGCAGGGAGATGATCCGTTTTTCCAGGAGGAATCTGAATATATACTTCAGATTTAATCCTAAAAATATTTGTAGCATGATGTTATGCTAAATCGTCACTTTAATATAGTTTATTCTAGAGTATGGGTGTAGTTGCTGCTTTGTTTAGAAGCAATTTTCATTGCTGGAGTTTATGCATCATTGTGCACAGCATATCAATCTTAATGTATTAAAACTTGCTGAGTATTTTCTTAAAATGTGGCTGATTATAAAGTAATGACTCAGTCTTTTAAACCATATTCTCCACCAAGAACCTATTTCAGAGAGGTTACTATCAATTTTAAAAAATATGAATTTGAGATGTAGTATATATTTTTTGCATATCTTGTTTTCTCTTACTTGAAAACATTTTTCTATTTCTGATAAATGTGAAGTTCTTTGAATACAATACTATTTGGTGAAAATAAACTCTTCCTGATAATTTTTTCTTTTCTTTTGCCTTTTAGTCAATCTTGATTCTAGCTATCTGCAGTTTACTTGGGAAGATTTTTTGGGAAGCGGTTTTCTATTGTATGCTTCCTAGGTCTGAGAAAGAGTGATTGGCCCAAGGATACCCAGCTGACTTTGTGCATAAGGCAGGACTTGGACTCCTTTTTAGCTTGGTATCTTAAACCACTATACCAAACTGGTTCTTCAAGACAAAACATTCTAATTAGTTAGTCTAATAATGTATGTTATATGAACCCAGCTTGGGGGGAAGGGAATTAGCTTATAACTTAATGTCTCATTCAAACCCAGAACATTGGCTTAACTGAATAAACTATGATTTAGCTACCATTGTTAATACGAATTTTCCCCAAATCCATAAATCAGTTAATGCAAGATATCCTGCAAATTTAGACATAAGAACAATACCAAAATAAGGTATTAGTGTAATCCTATACATTCAACTGCATATTTGCTAAAGTATAAATACAATAATCTGTTGTTCAATATTTCCTATTATTGGAAAGCATAATTATAAAATAGGATGAAGTGATAAAGGATTAAATTATAAATAGGAAAGTAGCAATGTTTAGAAGAAAATTATTGAAAGAATATTTTTTTCTGACTGAAGTATGAAGAATAAAACATTTTAGTTGTATTATATTTTTATCTCAAAGTAAATTTTTTGAATTGAAATTAAAGAATTATGATTCCCTTGATAAAGTTGAATTTATTAATATATTTACATTTTTTCTCAAACCCTTGATGTGCTTTTTTTCTTATTATAAAAAAAGTACATTACTTTTCATTGGGATGACAACTTTATAGTTTAATGTTCCAGGAATTAGGATATGCTTCATACATATGCACTTAAAATCATTAATACCCATTAAATCTTGGTAAGTACTAGTACTTCTGAAATACTCTATTGTATACTACTTTAATTCTCAGATTCTGATGAATATATGTATATGAATTTACATTCCATTCAACTGATTTCTCTGCATCATTAACATGCTTTATTTCTGCCACATAATTTATACATGGAATTAATTCATTCTACTCATGCCTTTAGGACTAGAAATATATTTATATAATCATTTCACTAGAAAATTTGCATTGATAGGACAATACTAAAATTCTTGTAGGTAATCAGTTTTATCAAATTTATTTTTGAAGTTAATTATTGTTAACACATTATTTATTGTGAAGCAAATAAACCTTTTTTTTTCTTCCAATCAAACACATCAGATTCTTAGGACTGCCACAAGTCCCTGCAATATTCTTGGCAAAGATTTTCAGAATTGCTTTGCCATAATCTCCTTCCTAGGGCTGAGAGAAAGTGACTGGCTTCAACCAGATGGTTTCATGCCTTGGGCAGGACTAAAACTCATGGTCTCTTGGTTTCTATCCAGTTGCCTTAATTACTACACCAACTGTCTCTAAATAATGCTTACATGGGAGTCTTAATAAACACAATGTATCTTCCTCCATGAAAGTAGAAATCTAAGACTGAGCACTTTTGACCAGACTGCTATTTTTCCAGATGGAGAGATTAGGGCTGTGCAGCAATATACATTTGAAGGAGAATTTGATTTGAAAATGTGTGGGGGTGTTCATGTTGCACCCAACACCTTTTAAAGAAGCTGTACCTTTTCCTAGGGTCCCTGGGATTTATCCCATGAAAGTTGTATTTGACTTAAGGAGGCTGACATACTCTAAAACAGGGGTGTCAAACTCGCGGCCCCTGGCCGGATGGCGTCATGTGCTAGCTCCACCCCCGCCTGGTTTAGCGAAGTGGGAAAAAGTCCCGATATGTCATGTGACGCTGCGAGTTTGACACCCCTGCTGTAAATAATCCCTTTGAATCTGAATCACTGCACAATCTAATGATTATATCCTAAAGTGCAGGGCCTAAGCTAAACCATATCTTCTTAAGCACCAGGTTTTGTCTCTCCCATTAGTAACTCATACTTTATTCCTTTTCAGTTTATTTAAGTTTGTATATTAAAAATTTCTCTTTGGAAATGTACTGTGATATGTAAGCCTAGACACAATGTAATTTACAACATACATTTCCCAGCGTTATTTATAATTTGATAGGCTTCAACATTTAGCAAATAAATATAAATTGCCAATTTATACACAGAAGTGTTTTCTTTTGGTATTTTAATTCAAGTAGAACTGTACTATAGAATTGTACTGTCATATAAAGAAAACAAGCCCAAGTCATGTTATGGGGGGGGGGGAAGATGAGTATAAAACAGAGAATCCCTACCTTTTTGTCCAGCATTCAAGGATCAATTCACAATAAGCTGTATTAGAAATATCTAGAAATAACTAGAAATGTTTTCTAGAATTTGCCACTGAATCTATTTTTATAGATTCGACCTTCAACATGTGAAGATCATTTCCAGGCATGTGCAGAAAACTTAACAAAATGAAGACAGGATACAAGGAAAAGCTCCAGATCCAAGGAAAAATGACTCCCAAAGCCAAGACCTGGGCATTTCTTCTAGAAACTGCATTTCTCTAGAATACATTCTTAGTCGGACCCTGAAAGTCAACTCGCCCTGAAAGTTTTCTTTACCCCAGCCCCTCCTCTACGGTGAGAAAAGCCACTTACTCGCTTTACACCCCACACCACCATTACCAAAGACAAGCAATAAACATAGCCATACTTTGTTTTGCTGGGCTGTCATTGCTGAGTGGTTTGGGAATGAGTCCTACCGAGGCTGCAGACTTCAGAGCGTTTCCGTAGCTCACTGCTAAGTTTTCCGAGGCTTTCTTGGCCAGGGAGAAGATGGGAGCAGACCAGCTGGCATCTGGGCCCCCCTTCTCTTTGCCATCGCTTTTCAGCTCAGAGGCGCTGGGGATCTGGGCGCGATCAACGACTTCAAAATCTTCTCTCGATCCAGCCGCAAGTTCCTCGCCGCTCTGCCCGTCTTCGGCCATCTTTCCTTGGGTCATATGACACCCGTCACAGCCAGGAGCCCCAGGACTTCTTCCGGCAGTGGCGCTGCGAGTTGGCGGCCGAAACTCGGTAAACAGAAGCAAAACCCCAAGAAGCTCCTTGAATGAAAGTTTACGTAATTGCCCTGCATTGCTATCTCCCTGCCGTTGATCTACTCTGGGTGGCCTCTCCCCGATTGCCGGACTCTTTTTATCAGTTTAAAAAAAAAACAAAAAAAAAACCCTCGGAAGAAATCTCACTTGTGTTTAATGAGGTTTATTTCCCAGTAGGTTTCCTGGGAGACCGTCTCCGTTTCCATCGAAACTGGTGGGAGTTTGGTGTCCTCCCTACACACACCGCTTTTCTTATTACCGCCCCCGCCGCCGCCTTTGACTAAAACCCAGCAGAACGATCAGTTTGTATCAACATAACATTGGTGTCAAAACAAACCATAACTCCCTTTGAAAGCCCAAATGAAAGAAATGGGCCCGAATACCTTTCCTTAGTGATGACGTGTTATGGAGGGAAGGGGGGGGGAGAACCGTCCGAAATAATACATTTTGATTTCACGTGCAAATATTTTACTGTTTTATATTTTGTTGGAAGGAAAAAGAAGCCTTTCCCTTTAAGGATTGTTGGCAGGCACAGCTTTCCCTTCCTGAATTCAAAACTCCCTGCTGGGAGATTACTTCCAAATGATTGGAGGTCAGCTGCTTGAGAGCAGAATTAGTTTATTGTTTATAGGAAGGCAGGCAAGAAACAAATACAAACACAGCGTTCCCAGGCTAGCCCTTTTGAGCTGTATGAAAAACCCTTTTTTATATCCTAAAAGGTCTTTTGATTTTTCTATGTGACCCTTTAAAGTCTTTTGAAATTCTTTTGATTTGGCATGTGAATCCTTTGATTTGTGTGTGTGATTGTTTTATGGTGTTTAAATCCTGCTTTTTTGTGATTGGGTTCTTCCGTCCTGGATCTGGCAAATAAGTAATTGTTTTATAGTCCAATTTCTGTTTTTCCTAGCCCTTTGTAGTTGTTCGTTCCCTATAATTAATCAGTTTGTTATGACTGTTTTAGTGAATATCTCCTTTTCTCATGTGTTTAATATTCTAATTACTTTGGCATGATTTCTTTTCCTTTTTGGGTGTTTGCTTTCTTCTGTGTCCCATACCTGTTTGGATGTTGCAGGCTCCTGTAATTTTGTCCTTCCTTTGTTGTGGCAAATAGGGTGGCTTCAGCTTCTTAATGGCCTATTGACAAAGGTGGGGGCTGAAACTCTGCCTAAGTTTCTGCTTATTTTCTTTTAGAAGAATTTTCCTGCTCTTTTAATATTTTTTGAGTTTCTTTTCCTTTTTCTAGGAGAAGAGCGAATCATATCTTCCAACAATTTTGCATGGTGATCCGTGTAACCTTTCTTCTAAAAGCGCCTACATTATGAGTCATCTAAATGAAAGATTGAGCCCGTGCCTTGTTCTAACTGCAGTAAGGTTCTCTTTCTCTTCTTAAGATGTTTACCAAACAAGAATCCTGGGCGTGGGGAACTTCCTTTAAATCTTCTAGGCTGGTTTGTGTAACAGGTAATACCATCAGTTGCAGAATGAAGTTTCGCTGCCATCTAATGGAACAATGTGGTAAATGATGAATCTGTTGATTCAAATGTTTTTAGAGAGCAATTAATTGGTTATAATCCCAGGGCTGGAGAACTTTAGAAGGGAGATGAAGTGCATATGAAGCACCTCTTTCGAAGATCTTTCATAGGGAAGAAGTACGTTTCATATCCTTTTATTTTTGTGAGTAGTAAGTCAGGCTGTACTTTGGACAATTAGAACATATGATTCAGATCTCATTTAAGCTATTTCTTAAAGTATCCCATCTCACTATAATTATTCAGCATTCAGTCAATTTAGATTGGACTTGACATTTTTGTCTACCTATCAAGTGTTTCCCAAGGACCTGGACGAGGCAGATGTTGTTAAATGTTGTTAAAGGTACTGTTGCAGGATGTAAGCTATTCCAAGTAAAGCTGCCTTTTGCAGTTGATTGATGGTGATTTTGTCAATGCCGATGGTGTTCAAGTGGTGTGTATTTATGATTGGTAAATAACTAATCCTATAGCTCATCAATAGATTTCCAGCCACACCTAAGGAATAGCAGAGATGCTGGGCTCATATGAGCTCAGATATATATTCTGAATTATTTTTGAAGTGTCTGTGACTGGTGGTTTCTGGCAGTCAGGTTTCTTGCTTGTCAACATTTATTGTCGGATCTTTAACTTTAGCTTCAAGGAAGTTTTGTCTCAGTATCAGGAATTCAATATTATTCTAATGAGTTAAAATTAGCCCAGAAACAGGTGCAATGAAATAGGAAGTTATCTTTCAATTATATCAAATAAACAGAGAAGATACTAGTGGACATAGGTAACAATCAGTTGCTTTTTTAGAGTAGAAGAGTAATACTTACTGAATTTGACCAAAGGGTTATCCAATCAAGCCCCACAGGACCCAACTGAATGCTAATAAAAAGACTACAGTTGGAAGTTTGATACCGACTTGTATTTATATGCATGCTCTTTTTGATGTACAGTAATAACTGCATCTCCTTTCAATTTTATTAATTTTTTTAAAAATATATCAAGTTGCCTACCATATCACCTATGGAAAAAACTCTTTCCATAACATAAGATACACTATATGGAGAAATGTTTCCTACTGTTATTCTTTACCTGGTTTTTATTCTTCAACATTCTCCAGCCAGTCCTTTTTAGATGGATTAAGCTATAATCCCCAGAATTCCTTGTCTATATGCTTAACTATGCATTTTGACTGGGAATTCTGGGAGGAGGAATTGGATATATTTGAAAAACAGGAGATTAGGCCAGGCAATTTCAGTTCTTTGCCATGTTCTGTAATTGTATGAGGGATTGGGCAGAACATAAGACTTTCCATTAGATGTCACTGTAGTAGTTACCTATTCAATTTAGAGTCTCTTCTCATAGTATTTTACATAATACTGATTTCTTCTTAAGTCCTCAAACAATATATCTGAATAACATCATTTTGAAAAATTAATGCCTTCATTGAAATAAAAGTGTATTTAAAGATAAATTTTATTATAGTATTAAAAGTATTAATACTATACCTTTAATAAATGTAATATACGTTTACATTTTTACAGCAGAAAACAACACTGTAAAAATAGAGACTCCATCAATTCCCCCCCTCTTGCTGTATACAAATGACAACACTTTCTTATTCCACTTCCAAATCATACTATCAGAATGAAAAAAGAAAATATTAATTTACAGAAAAATAACTCTTAAAGAGATTAATAGAAGCACAACTTTATGCTTAGGTATCCTTCCAACTTCTACATATTTGCTGCAAAATGAGCATGTTAAAAAAATTGGTGCTTTGCTGTGTTATGTAGTGATTATCCCAGAACATGCTATCATACAAAATCTCTCTTCTTTCAGCATTTAATCTTCCTGAGTTTATGACACTTCTCTCAAGCAAGTTATTTGCAGAACTGCTTCTCCCTGAGGATATCAGCCCATCCTTCTAGATTAGAGAGAGTGGATACACTCCAGGTCCCCCTCCCTTAAAAGTTGCCATCTGATGGGACCTCGGTGTCATGCCTTTTTGGTGGCCACCCCAATCCTTTGGATTAGCCTCTCATCAAAGATCAGAGGGACTCCTATGGGGTGAAATCTACTTACCTTCCCTACCAGTTTAGAAGTGCACACTCTGCACGTGTGTGCTTGCTCTGCTCATGTGCGTGTGCGTGTGCGCACCACATGTGCATTTTGGACCCTCTGCATGTGCAAAGCCTGGTTACTTCCTGGTTAAAACCAGGAAGTAATGACGACCGGGCGGGTGGGCGGAGCCTCACGCTGCTGCCGCTGCCAGTTTGACCGAACTGGTCCAAACCGATAGCATTTCACCCCTGGACTCCTACCCTTTTAGACTTCCAGAGGGTTATGAAGACCTGGCTCTTTCCTCAAACATTGGGCTAGGATGGGGTGTGTGTGTGTTGAGCTGTGAATCCTGGCTCCATGGCTCTGGAACCAGTTTTTTCTTCCCCTTGTCTCTGAAAGTTCGATGGCCTTTAAAAGGGGCTTAAAGACCTTTTTATTTGATTAGAGGATTAGTGTAGGGCTTGGTTATTCCATCTTATTTCTCATTAATCTTGACATAACCTAGATTCATACCTGTTTTAATTTAATGATGGATGTATACTTTCTCAATTGTATTGTAGGGCATTGTTGTAAACATATATGATAGTTGCATTTGGCTTGCTTTCAGGTTAGTATTTGTTTATTGGTTTGGCTGATAAGTTATGATCTAATTTTATTGGATGAATTTTCTAATTATTGTGTTTTTCTGATTTGTGCCATGGTAAAAGAATAATATCAAATAATAATAATTGTAATAAGCAGCTTGGGTGCAATCTGAAAACAATTCGAGCGCCACTTGAACACCATTGGCATTGACAAAAATTACCATTGGTCAATAGCAAAAGCTAGCTGTACTTGGAACAGCCTGCAAGGATACTTTAACAGTATCAAAGAGCAACATTTACCTATCTCAGGTCCTTGACAAGGAGTCAATAGGGGAATAAAAATGCCAGATCCAGTCTAAACATCTGGCTGACCGTGCAACGAAAAATAATAAGATGGGGCATATGAATCTATAATAGTTGGATAGAACATAGTATCCTTAGGAATTGATCGCTTAATCATCAAGGTTCAAAAATCATCAGGTTGTACCACTCTGTGCAAAAATAAATAGTATTCAAAGTGAACAGGATTATAGTATTAAATGGAAGAAACACAGCCACACAGCCACATACATCCAACAGAAAAAATTACAATATAGAATCCCATGCAGCATTGATCCATTTCTTAAGGAACACCAGATTGAATCCAGACTATGTTAGTCAAGTTTTTTTCCTGTTGAAGTTAATATTGCTAAATCTTAAAGAATAGACTGTCTTGTCATTAATTTCAGTTGACTTAAATGTAGTCAAACCATTGTACCGGTATGTTGTATTTGTGTGTTTGTACATGTTTTCTGTCTGCCATTGATTCACAGTATTAATTTTAGGAATCACAATTTTGTCTGGCTTCTTAAAAACTACATTGAAACATTCGATCATTTCCTTCAACTGAAGACAAACATTTGTTTCCAACTGGTTCTATATATCTAAGTTATTTTTCCAATAACTTGTTTGCAGATTTTTTCCACTCATCACATTTTACATGTGGGGAGGGGGGGGCAAATAGAGGATCGAGTGCTGAAGATTATAGATGCCTATAGAATGGACTATATTCTATATCAGCAGTTATGACACCAATTCTTTCAGAACTGAATGCATTTAGATACATATGATGAAGCAGCTATAATGTACAGAGAAGCCTCCTGTAGTGTCAGATGTTCTAATTCACAAATTTTGAATTGGCTAATGAATATAATGCAAATATTGCAGCATGATTATTATTTTTTCTTTTTATGATCGTGTAATCCCTTTATTTGTGATAGAGTCAGGGTGATTGAATGAAGCTGAGTGTTTACTGGCCAGATGCTCTTCCTGATGCCAATGTGGATTTCACAGCAGATATTTTCCCTTTGCGTTCTGAGTGAGAAACATCTGTCGCTAGCTAGGATTGAACATGCAACCTCCTGAGTGCGAGGCAACAGTCTTCACCTCTAGGCCACCACAGCTCTCAGTATGATGATACATACATCAGTTATCACTGTTGGAAAGAAAATCCATCTGGTTCAGATCCAAGCCAGAAATAAAATAAAATGGAGGCCGATTGGAAAGAAAGTTTAATGATGAACAGAACCAACAGCAGTTCTGGATCAGCTGACCAATTGGTTTGATGAGTACATGGATTTTACAAATTTCAGAGATGCTGCTAGGGGGGTTGTGCAATGTCTGAAATGCCCTTAGGAGATTGTGCAATGTAGTGAACTTCGTGTCTTCTGCTAAATGGTAGTGGGTTAATCCTATTATGCCCTTGTGATTCTGAATGGTTTCCTTATTTATAAATACATGTTACATATAAATACATATTTATAAATTTATTTATTTTTACTTTCTTTACAACAAAATGGAATACCTACCATATTCTTCTTGCAATCCAACCGGCAGATGTTTTTTTCCCTGTGCAAAAGAAGGAGGGCAGCAAAGACTGAGGGATCAGCCAATGTTTTTGCATTTCATGAGCTATACATGTATAATTAGAACAGTGTTGGCTGTCCTAAGCAGTGAATGAGATTAGAGACAATTGAGATAGGATAGTAATTGGGTTCTGAAAACTATTGTACTTGTCTGTCATCTCAAGGATGGTTGGTAGCATTTTTACTCAGGAGAACGTCTGGACAAGGGCTGCAAAAATCCAGATCACCCTGAGATGGCAGCAAAATAGTATTTTTCTGTATCTCCTTGCAGCTCTGTTATGATCATTTGTGTTTTTGTAGCTCAGATCTGCTTACTTTATCAATGATATATTTAATAATTCCTTTGAAATGTTTAAATCCTGTTGCATATGCTACTGGAAAATTATTGAAGGTTGGAAGCAACAGACTCATCCTGTTGATGGCATTATAGTTCTGAATGCATCTGCCAAAGCTCAGTGCTAAATTACATTAGACTGAACCGTAGCCATCGTTAAAATTTCCAGTTCTGGAAATGTCTCATAGCTATAATTGATTTCTACTGTGTTCAAAATGTTGCTTCTTGCAGGGGGTGGGTGGGTTGTTTTGCAATTATATCAAATAAAAAGTATTGTCTCCCTGTTGTTTTCTTTGTTATGCAGTAATGCTTTTTACACAGTGGAAGGAGATTTCTGTGTCAACTTTTATATATGAAATGTAATGCAGTTAAGTGATACAAGAATATATGAGAAGACTTAAACCAAACTCTTTAATGACAAATAGAAACCGAATAACCTTGTCACATCAGATGTTGGAGCAGGAAATTCTGTTGGCTAGTTACCTAGTTACCGAAAGAGCTTTCCAACACTTTTCCTCCTTCCAAACTTTGCATATAAACCCATTAACTCATGGCCACTGCCTACTTACAACGTTTTACAAAATCTACAAGGAAGAACATCCTATCTTACTAAATGAGAACATTCTCTTACTAAATGCCTGAGCACCAAGCTGTTAAAGAAATTGTATAGGGCGTTTGAGAAGGTTTTTCATTTGTTTCACAATGGCAGTGAGTCCTATTTTAGCCACAGTTTTGCAGTGCCTAGACAAAACACAATGCCTAGGGGGGGAAAAAGTAGTAATCCATTCAAAGTATGCCATGTCCACAGTGAGTCTAGCTCAAAAATGGAACCAGGCTGTAGGTATTTCCCATGCTAAATTTAACTACCCTTCAGAATTTGACTCTGAGTTATCTTATCCATTAGTATGTGTTTGTGCAATCTTCTGATAATATGATAGGAAACACTTGTCATGCTTTGATGTTGTGTTATAGCATCATCCTAGAAATGCTATACTGAATTTATTAATTACCAATTATTAGCAATATTTTCATTATCATTTGTAGCTGATTTTATTCCCATATATGTGGCCAATGAAAAGCAATCTTGCACAACAGTCTTAACTGGAATAACTTGGCTTATCTTCTGAGTAGGAATGTTTGTGGCCAGAAATTCTTTGTTTTGGCTTCCTAGCAAGGAACAAAAAGTCTTATGTAGCTAAAATGTTTTTAATAAATAAGAAGCTGATGTATAACAAGATTCAAACAAAAGGAGTATGCATTATTTTTTTTAAATGACATGTTTTGGATTAATAGCCATAACATTTAATAGGTTTTCCATAGTGTCCAAAAGGAAATTGGCATTATTTCATCGATGCAAACATGTGAATTAAAGAAGAAAATTAAATAGCTCTGTTAAGACAAAAGATGGAGAGAGAAACAGAGAAGGAATGTATACCACAGTCCTAAAATGTTTCCAATTTCTACAGTGATGGTGGATAAAAACACTATATGAGTATGAATTTAGGAAAAGTATAACATTATGAAATATCTACTGATTTTAATGAGTTATTTCCTGTCCAATTATAGATCTTCATAGGCAGGTTTAGAGTTTTTGTTTGTTTAATGGAAGTGGAAATAAATATATAGGAACATTGTTATGATGAGAATGTTAGCAATCCTGTTCATTTATTATTTTTCCAGACCTCTCATTATAAAATTTGATTACTGGCTCTTTTTCTTTTCTTGTGGTGCTTTGTGGGTTTTTTTTTGTGTATTTACATTTTTATTAGCTGGTCTCAGGACAAGATTGAAACAGTTTGTACAGTAACTGGAACAATACTCAGTTTGGTGCGTTCAAGATGTTTTGTATTACAGTTCTCATCGTCTCTTACTAATTCCTCCTGACTGGAATACCAGGAAACTGTCTAGATGCTGGATTACATTGCAGTTGGCTTTGCAGCCAACTGAGCCAGATCCTGAAGATAAGAGGGTTGGAAAGAAGAATGTCACCCTGAATTCTTTGAAGAAAAGGGTGGATATAAATATTATCAGTTATGGGTTTTTTTTTTAAATTTCTGACTAACCTGGGCTACTTCAGCTCTAGCTGAACTCCAGTATCAAGAGAAGAGGCTCCTCATGCTCCTTCTCTTGTCTGATGTGGGAGTGAACAGCCCAGTGTAATTATAATAGATCACAAAGTTTCTTGGAGCCTGCAGCTTTTCTGAGCAGGGGTCTCCAACCTTGGTAACTTTGAAACTTGTGGACTTCAACTCCCAGAATTCCTCAGCCAGCTCACTGAATTCTGGGAGTTGAAGACCACAAGTCTTAAAGTTGCCCAGGTTGGAGAGTCCTGTTTCTGAGCATACCAGCTGAATAAGCAAAGAGATAAATAGAAAATTAGGCAATAAGAAAAGGGTTCTTCCAGATTAACCCTTTTCTTTTCTTTTTCTGCAGTATCTACTCATGCATTTATTGACTGATTGTGTGCCATTGAGTTGGTATCAACTCTTATTTGACCAGATAGATACTGTATTTTTTGGAGTATAAGACGCACCGGAGTATAAGACGCACCTTAGTTTTTGGGGAAGAAAATAAGAAAAAAGCTGATTGGTGGGTAGATCGGCATCCTGGAATACCCCCAATCAGCTGTTCCCAGAGGTGAATTTTAGCAACAGATTCCTTGGTTGTGAGCTCTGTGCCTTGCTTTTTTTTGCTTTTTTTTCCCTGCCTCTGAAGCTTCTGAAACTCAGTTTCAGAAAAAAACTTTCTTTTCTGCTTCTGAAACAGAGCTTCAGAAAAAAAGCCTCTGAAGCTCTGTTTGGGGGCTTCTTTTCTGAAGCTTCTTTTCTGATGCTTTTTTCAGCTTCTGAAACCTCCGTTTGAGAAGCTGGGTGGGGCTACATTCAGAGTATAAAACGCACCCAGATTTTCATCCTCTTTTTTGTGGGAAAAAGGTGCGTCTTATACTCCGAAAAATACGGTAGGTTTTCTCCAGGATGATCTGTTCCTAACCTGAGTTTTCAGATCTTCCAATGGTGCACCTATTGCCCCAGATGGCCAACCGATTCATGCAATGCAGGTAGTCCTCGACTTACAATAGTTCATTTAGTGATGGTTCAAAGTTGCAACGGCTCTGGAAAAAGTGACTTATGATCATTTTTCACACTTATGATCAACACAACATCCCCATGGTCACGTGACTTATATTTGGATGCTTGACAACTGACTCACACTTATAACGGTTGCAGTGTCTCAGGGTCATGTGATCCCCTTTTGCAACCTTCTGATAAGCAAAGTCAATAGGGCAACCAGAGTCACTTAACAACTCTGTTACTAATGTAACAACTGCAGTGATTCAATTAACAAATGTGGTAAGAAAAGTCATAAAATGGGGCAAACCTCACTTAACAAATTTCTCACTTAGCAACATAAATTTTAGGCTCAATTGTGGTTGTAAGTTGAGAATTACCTGTACTCTCTTAGATGTTATATGTACTATATGTTTATAATACAACCTGATCATCTCTAGGTTACAACATTGTCATTTGTTTCAATCTAGTGGTTGTTCAGAGCTTTTGCAATTTAGATCTGGCAGCCCTAATAGTTCTAAGTACAGATAGTCTTTGTTTAGCAATCACAACTGGGGCTGGCAACTCAATGATAAGTGAAACTATGATGGTGTTTATGATTTTACTTTCAGCTTTCCTTTGTGTCACATATCTGCAAAGGTGGAATATATACAAGGGCTGATCTCAAAATCAACATTGTAACTGCAAATAGCTGCTCAATGAGGCACTCACTAAGCAAGTTCTATCTGTAATACCTTTGGCCCAGAAGTCTTCAAGGTGGATTATATTCTTCTACAATATTACAGGTTAAATATGCACACACAGATTTACAATGAGAAAAAAAAAACCCACACTAAATGTATTAAAGTAGAAAAGGACTTTTTTCCCAATTCAGGCAAGTATTTTACAAAGTTTATGAAGTTCAAACTGAAAGTTCAGCATTAGAAATGATGGATATTTCAATAATTAGGCAACTAAAGTTGAGTTATGTGTAGATTTTCAAGGAAATACCCATTATGGAGAGTAAGGACGTTATAAATAACATTAATGAGTACACATTCAGGAAAGCCAAGTTTTAACTGCATACACTGACATTTGCAGCTGTAGGCTCTGCATTTGTGTTCTCAAACCATTTTCACAGGGTGTTCAGGGGAGCTAGTCTCTGATTACTGTGCATGGAATTGTAATTCTGTTGTAAACCCTCTTGTGTGTGGATGAAGAGGGCATCACACAATACTTGCAGATCAGAACTCTGTTGCTGAATATCCACACCTCAGCAAGGAAGATGCCATAAAGCAATTTGTACATGAATAAAACTACTTTTGCTTATGAATATGGCATCCAGATTATGAAGGTCTTTGGATTGCCCCTGGGCAAAGACCCTGCTTACAGGCTTAGAATAAAAAGTTTCCAAATGGATATTAGTTGTTATGATCTTCTTCCTTGTTTCCATAACTGATTATCAATGGTTTCTTTAAGATATATTTTTGACTCCTATTTCCCAGGAATATGGATCTGTGCAATAAGAGGCAAAAAACATGCAGATTGTAAGTTGTAAAAACTCTACAAGAGTTGATTAGAAGAAATGGTGTCCCATGTAATGTAGAAGAAAATCAAACACTAAACCTGCAGCTCAGGAGACCTTCCCAGGCAAAAGGAAATTCCCTATCAGACATGGTCAGGAAGACATGTCCACTCCTGAAGTCCGACCTTTAAAAATGCTACTAATAATTAGATGGATTACCAGATTTTTGATAACTGTTACTGTAGCACACTTAAAATTGCAGCATTAAAGAAAGGCAAAATGTTTTATGAAACTGTTATGGTTCTGCATAGGGTGTTTGGACAGATACAAAGCTCAAGAAAGAGGGTCTATGTTTAAATATCATCATCATCATCATCATCATCATCTGATATAGCTACTCATTCCAGTAGACACTGAGTGATTTACTTATATAAACAGTTGAAAACATACAAGCGCAAGTCAGTCTAAAATAATCATAACCATAACAAACCACACCACAGGTTCCACTAATACATTAACCCTAGGCCTGAGACCAAAGCCAGATCTTAAGGGCATTTCAGGATCTCAGAAAGAGGCTGGTGTCTCAGAGAAGAGGGATCACATCCTATAAGATGACAATGCTTAATTTGGAGCACACCCACTTTGCTCAAATGTATTGGGTAGGCAGAAACAATTAGAGATAGGATGTGCCTCAGATATCCAGGCCCTATGCCAGTGATGCCAAAGCTATGACATTCATGTCACAGGTGACATCCCAGACCTTCAGACCCTTTGGAAGTTATGTAAGAGGGCCTTGCTTTCACACAGCTACTGAGGCATCCAAAAGTTGCGTAAGTGTTTTCAAGTGATATTCTGAGGCACCAGAAGCCATGTGAGAGCAGGGCCCTCTTGCACAACTTCAAGAGGGTGCAGAGAAGAATGACTGGAAAAGTGGAGAGAAGAGGCTGGAGAGGAAGCCTCTTTTGTTGGGGTGCGGGGGCGGGGAGGAAAGACATCAACAGAGTCAAGACAGGCATTTTCTGAATTTTTGACACATTGAGCCCAAAAGGTTCATCATCACTGCCCTATGCCATGAAGGACTGTATAGGTAACAATCAGCACCTTGAATTGCATCCAGAACCACACTGGCAACCATTGCAGCCACTCATTCTTGTCAGGATTGATTCCATCCAGACCTGAACAGCCTCCAGACACTGGGTCAGTCCATTGGCAGCTTCACTTGGACAGCCTGGATTACAAAATAAAGCCGGGTATTTATTACAAAATAAAGTCGGGTATAAAGCCCTGAGGCACTCCTCAGCAGGAGCTGTCTGCAGGATCTCTTCTTGTCAGCAGCCTGAAATTGACTACCGATGAAGAAATCGAACCATTGTAGGACAGTGCTTCCCATTCTGCAGCTGGTCTATAATGACACTGTAGTCCAGTGATGGGTAAGTTTTTCCGGTCTGAGTGCCCAAAGCGCGTGTGCACCTGAATCCCCAAAATGCAATGTGTGTGTGGTCCCCGTGCATGCATGCGCCCCCGCACGGGCCCTGCCCCCCACACATGCACACCTGCCCCTTGCACGCCCTTGCCCCCCATGCATGCGCAGCAGCAACCCAACAACCAGCTGGTTAGTGGGAGGCACGCATGCATGCGTGACAGAGCTGAACTGGGGCGACGGCTCATGTGCCCACAGAGAGGGCGCTGCATGCCACCTGTGGCACATGTGCCATAGGTTTGCCATCACGGCTGTAGTCCATGATATTGAAGGCTGCTGAGAGATCAAGGAACACTAGGATGGCTACGCCATCTCCATATCAGCTCCACCAAAAGTCATAGCAAGTGTGACTAGTACTGCCTCTGTACTACATGCCTGTCTGAAACTTGACAAAAATTGTGTGAAGCTTGACTGAAGGTAATCTATTTGTTCCAAGACTGTCTATAAGTACTGTACAACCATTTCTGTTACAACCTTACCCACAAAGGAAAGATTCGAAATGGAATAGTAATCATCTGGAATGGAGGGGGGGGCAGTTGCTGGGCTTTATGTTCAACATATATTCTATTTCTGCAATCTTTTGCTAATGCTAGATACATTCTCTCCTTCCTTGCTTCAAAATCCTCCCTTCACTCCTACATGCACTCTGTTTCCATTAAAGCTGGAATCCTAGTTTGGCATGAGACAAACCCCTCTGGGGAATCAAGCAATGCTGGTTCAGGGGTTGCAAAAATAAATACAATGAATAAAAATAAAATCTCAAAATATCCACACAGTTTAATGGATTGGGAATTCCTTTTCAGTTGCTTTCTTTGAAATTGACAAGCTTTCACTCTCCAAACCAAGCAGTCTGGCATTTTGCTAATAGCTAGTTCATTCTTAATTAACTCTTGTCACTTTTACCCTTGATCACTTCTTCTGGGCTATTGCACGCATTGAAAGTAAAACAAAGGAAAGAAGAAATGGTCAAAACAGCCTGGATAAGCTTCAAGATGCATTTTATGGTGGAATCAGAATGATTGGAAGAGGGAAAGGCTAATCTCCTGAAAGTATCTTGTGCCATTAACGTATCCAACTACTACAATTACTAAGCAACAACAGTCAGAATTCTATGACAATCTTTAGTTCATTGGGATGTGCCCAGCCACTCATATCCCAACACAAAACTGAGGTCTGCAGAATAACTATTAAGAGAAAAAGCTTTCCATTTTGTAGATAGTAAGATGACAAGATTGTGTCAAGAGTGGTAGGGACTTATCAGATGAAACAGCTTTCAAGAGGTGCTTTGCTTTGATTAAAGTTTGTGTGAAGTAGTTCCTTTTGAAACTGCTTTGCAAAGCCATACTGCTCACCTCTAAAAGTGAAGTGGCGATGCTACTCCTTTGCGTTGTTACAAGGTAAGTAGCTACATGGACACAAACCTCTTCTGGCAAATGGAATTGCTGGGACAAGGACTTGGACTGACAGGAAAGATTGTGATGACATCAGTCACCTTTGCTGACTTTGTACATAAAGCACCTTCTCAAAGCAAAATGCCTCCTGCACCTTTGGAATAGTTATAACTGCGATCTAGTGGTTTAGAAAGTACTAATCAATTCTCTAGTTTTTTGGTTTTTTTTACATTTTATATTGCCCATTCTTGAAAGCTCTTTTGTGCATATGAATAAAATTTATCGCCCCCTGGTCCTCATGCAAAACCACACTTAGAAGAGCATGGTTTGGATCACTGAAATGTATAAGAAATACAGAACCCCAAAAAATATTTCTAAAATTAACAAATCCCTCAACAAGGTTGGTTTATTGCTTTAATACATTTTGCTGATGGGAAGTATGAACCTTTAGCATTATTTAGTTATGGTTTCATCTTGTATCTGGTTAAAAATAATCCAATAAGCAGATAATCAGTTATTGCAGAAGCACAACTATATTAGGACTAACAACAATCAGATGAGCCATGGTGGCGCAGTGGTTAGAATGCAGTATTGCAGACTAACTCTGCCAACTCGATCCTAACCAGTTCAAGATTGACTCAGCCTTCCATCCTTCTGAGGTCAGTAAAATAAGGACCTAGGGGCAATATGTCGACTCTAAGCAGTTTATAAACTGCTTAGAGAGGGCTGTAAAGCACTATGAAGTGGTATATACTGTATGTCTAAGTGTTAGTGCTAACCTAATTGCATGTCTAGTAGCAAAACTGTAAGAATCATCCAATGATAGGTATATCAAATCTAATCGTACAGCTGGAATACAGATGATTAAAATCTAGAATTTAAATTATTCAATTGCTTCAATAGAATTGACTGAAATCATTCTGAAGCTAAAGTAGGTTTTGGAAACACTATTCTAATGTTATACCTCCAACATCTTCAGATGCAACTTCTAAGAAATGAATTTCTTATGAATTTATTTGTAAGAAAGAAGTCCAGCTGTTGCTTTTAGTAGCCATGAACCCATTTATTCATATGCGGAGATACATTTCCCATATGGTATGTTATACTAGATGAATGGATGATGCTGTAGATGATGCAGCAAAATTAGGGGAAACAATTACAGTAAAAATTGGGAAAGTCCCAAATGTGATTTATGTCCCTGATGTTATTGGGAGGGTAAGTTCCAGGACAGAGCAAATTGTACTTATGTAAATCCATCTGGATATCCCTTTAAGGAAATACTGTATCCCCAATAATCCAGTACAGCAAGATTAAAGTACATGGTTCTAGTTTAGTGTAAAGGCTTCAGTTGTGAAAAACTCCCTGATCAGTATGGAAAGCAGGGTCTTTCAAAAAAAACCGCCAAGCATACATTTACACAACTATAGTTCTGTCTTTTTTTTAAATCCTGAAAATATGATCCATAAATTATGTTTTTAAAAATCCTGAAAACACGATTCATAAACTATATGAAGACTTGGGTTGGACATTAATTTGAATGTAATTATTGTGTATGGAAACATCCTGAAAATGAAATGAAAATGATAATGAAAATAAATGAATATCATAGGGCAATATCAAGTCCCTGTGAATGGAAAACCCAAGAAAGTAAGAACAATGCAGATTTCAGTAAGGGATCTTTGAGGCTGGGCTTAGGCTGGGGGTAAATACCAGACCTTAGAAATTGAAAGAGGTCTTTCCTAGCCTCAGTTATTCTGAGTTAATTAAGGCAGGATCTCTTTTTCCCAGAACATTCATCACCTGGGCCGAGTTAGCTTTTTTGAGATAATCTTTCAGTGGATTCCTCCCCAGCTTTCTCACAATTATTTATAAGCATTTAGTATTCATGACCCACTTTCATGCAACTCCCATTGCATTGATTTGAGATTCAGTGGGGGGAAAAAACTGCATGCCTTTGGCAGCTATTCCAAACATTCAGCAATGAGGGAGGAAACAGCAGTGATCCTAAATGGTTACAGAATTGCAGAACCAGGAATCATGGTCCATGCACAGGAATCCATCTTTCTTCTTAACTGACTGGGTAGGAGTATTGGCAGTGGAGGAGGCTGGCTGGATAAAAACTTTCTGTATGTTGTCATATCCTTAATCATACTAGCTCTACGGGTGGCATCGGATAGTGATGTTTTGCAGGCACCCAAGCTTTGTGAATAACTGATAATATATTTTTCAGAACTGATAGGGACACTTCCTTCTCTCCAAATATGCCAGTGTAATCTGCATATTTGGTAGATGTATATAGGAAGATGTACTTGGTGAGCAGTGGTGAGCAGTGTGTGTGTGTGTGGTGGGGTGGGGTGGGGTTTGAAGCCCTACAGGGTGCGAATCTTGCAGGTCAGAAAATCTTAGCTGATCTTATCTTGTCCTGCTTAATAAAGTATATGGAATGCTAGCCTGAAGCCAGTCCCTTCCCAAGACTACTGGAAAATCTAATAGAGAGACAAAATAAAATTATAGGGACTCCTGCTGATTGCAAATGGGAAGTTGAAGAGGTCCAGTACATTCTGTGGTAGGTCTTGAGCATCAGAGCTAGCAATCAATAATTGCAACCATCACAGAAAAACTGAACAAATAGACTATGATGGATGTTTCAGTGAAGTTGTCTGTTGCCCCTAGAAACAATTGTATTTCAGAACTGATGTGTAGTTCTGGGTTGAACTTAATTCCAATTGCTCTTGGCACAAGCTCTGAGCCATTGGTCTTGTTTTCTGGTGGGCCAGATCTGAAGCAGGTATGGCATCTGTTTACATAATCCTATCTCCTTTGTAATGACATAACCAATGCTTTGTAGGCAGTGGTGGGTTTCAAAATTTTTTACTACCAGTTCTGTGAGTGTGGCTTTGTGGGCATGGCAGGGGAAAGATATTGTAAAATCTCCATTCCCACCCCAATCCAGGGGAAGGTTACTGCAAAATCTCCATTTCCTCCCGATCAGCTGGGATTTGGGAGGCAGAGAATAGATGGGGGTGGGGCCAGTCAGAATTTTTACTACCGGTTCTCCGAACTACTCAAAATTTCTGCTACCGGTTCTCCAGAATTGGTCAGAACCTGCTGAAACCCACCTCTGTTTGTAAGGAAGGTAGTGTTAATAAGGTACTCTGAAGTGTTGTAGTTTTCCGTAATATAGGTCTAGACCTTGTGTGTGTTGACACAACTTTTCTCAGGTAGATGGCAGAGCTCTGATGGCTATTAACTGCATGAGGCCAATTTCCAAAACCCCTGATGTACCCCTAAGTAGAAGGGAAAAAGAGGGAAAGAAAGAGAATAATGGGATCTTTCCTTTCTTCCTGTACTTTGCCACAATTTCTTGACTCTTCCAAAAGTACTCAAACAGATTTAGATGATTGTTGACAAAGTCTGTGAGGTGCCCAGATGAATGAATTTGCCTCTTTTATTCCAGTCCAGTTCCTGAGCTAACATATGAAAGACAATGGCATTCTCCTGCATCAAATGCTTACTCTGTCAGTGACCAATTTTACAGTTGGCAGTCACTCGCTTGACTAGATCATCACAATTAGCCCTCGAGCATGTCACAAAATAAGCATAGCTGTCCAAGTCAGGTTGTTCTGCATCAGAAAAGGGATTGCCCGTTTTGTACCTCTTCCTGTTGTTATATCAATTATAAAAGCTTCCTGAGATTGCTCTGTGGGAAACCTTCAGGTATTAGGGAGATGTATAATTCACACTGAACAACAAAGATAAATTAGTCAAGTTTCCCATCATATTCATCACACATAGAGGTAAGTGTTCAATATCAGAGTGTTGCTGCTGCTGCGGCAGGAGCTCCAGGAACAACTCCTGAATCTTGCAATGGGGCTGATATGGAGACTCAGGGCGGCTTACAATGCATTAAGCAATAGCCTTCATACTTTTGTATATTTATACAAAGTCAGCTTATTGCCCCCACAAACTGGGTCCTCAATTTACCTACCTTAGAAAGGATGGAAGGCTGAGTCAACCTTGAGCCTGGCGAGATTCGATCTTACTTTAATTGCAGACAGCTGGTGTTAAATTACAGTGCTTCTGTCTGTTGAGCTAAACCAAGCTCCATATTGTGTCTTACCTGCTGGACTCATTATTTATTGTCTCATCTGACTGGTCCCTCCAAGTCACAACTTTGTTTTGATACTCAAGCAAGGCATTGATGACTTGACTGACAATCAGGTTTCAAACAGTTATTCTAGCTATTACTGTACTTAAGCTTGATCTTGAGATGTAGTTTATCCTCATGGGATGTGGGAATGGAAGACGTGTGTGCGTATGAATACACACACACAATATCTATCTGTCTGTGATTTTCTGATTCTATCTCTATAAACCTCTATCACTCCATTACTGCATCCATCCATGCATCCATGCATTCCTCATCCATCCATCCACCCATCCCACAATATATATTTTTGTCTGTCTTTCTGTCTGTCTGTCTGTCTGTCTACCTTCTAACTATTCCTATTTAAAATCTCTATATCTTTCTCTTTCACCTCTCTGTCTCTCTCTCTCTATCATCTCTATCATCTATTGCACTATACATCAGCTCCTGGGTTTGCATTCTAAGCTTTATCCTCTTTTTTTTTTTTAAGTCACTGAATATTTGGCTGAATTCTTCAAGCCCTTTGAGGGAACTGGTTCTGTATTGGTAGCTATTTTCCTAACTGCGATGCTATGGAAAATGCAACATGCCATTGCCTCTTCCAAGGCATTTTTCTGTTGTTCAAGTGCAGTGAAGGAAGGACTTGTGAAAGGAGGGCAGAGATCATAATTGATCGGTCATCTTCAATCAGTCAACAACCTGGCATTCTTTATCAACCAATCCAGATGGATGACAGTGTCTTTCTCCACTGCTGACTTCAAATGTTAACCACCCAACTTCAAAAATGAAGCCAGCATGAAATTGATTGTCTCCATTGCCAAATCCTTCCCTTGCCTCTATCACTTCTCAGCCCTGTCCCTGATAGTGATTTGAATTCCCTGCAAGGTAATGGGCAACAAAGTTTATTAAACTGTATACATCTTAAGGTTGCCTTGGACAATATCAGAATAAGGATAACTTGTGGCAGCCACTTTGGTCTCATGGTTCAGAGTATGGCTACTACCATAGTTGGAAGACTGAATTCTAACCATATCTTAGGCACAAAACTAACTGGGTGATTTGGGGCCAGTTATCCGTGCTCAGCCTTGAGTAGAAAGCATTCCGAAAAATGTTATCAACATGTTAACAAAATGTTATCAAGCATGAACTTGTTCAGGCAATCAGTAGGAGTCAAGACAGACTTGAAGGCATACAAAAAAGAGGACAATTGAACTCTCACCTATGGGTTGAGGAGGACCTCAAGGCAATGTTATGAGAACATGGCAGAAAAATAAATGGTCAGGGTAGGTTTGGCTGTGATTAAATGCAAGTGGGAAACAGACCATAGTGAGAAGTGAGTCAAGCAACAACCTGAGTATTTTATACAGAAATTACAGTTATCATTATTTTTATTTTAATATTACTATTATGTGTGGGAAATCTACAGTTAGATTCACAGTCTAAGACTGATGGAAATGTAATAATTCAAATCCTAACCAAGGATAGGATGGTTGTTTCTAACAATGTTTGTAAAATATTTTTGGGGGGTAAAATTACTTATTATTATTACTATTATTTACTACTAAATCCAGCCAGCAAATGAATCTTCTATTTCTGAATAGAGAAGATAGTGTTATTCTTTCAGATCTTTTTAAATAATCCATATTTCCATTGAATATGAGTTCAAAGCAACTGAAACAAAACACAACCAACTGCAATACCAAGATAAAAAATGACACAATTCTGCAAACATCATTATAAAAATAGAATTAACTGTGATATGCGAGATGTCAGTAAGAAAATCAAAACAAATCCATACACTTGAAGATAATGTAGTTTTTCAGGAAGCTGTTCAGCAAATAGTGCATGGACCAATTAAGTTTCCAGCACTGCTCTCCTTCTACAGAGAGTGCCAAACATTATGTTGCTATTTCTAACTTACTTTATAAAGTTATACAAAAGCATTGAAACTCAGTCATAAAATGCTGCTTTAGAGTTGCTTGGAGTTGACCCAAGACAAATGTATGGAAGCCCCCTTACAATTATTTTAAGCCAGAAATATTTGCATTGTCAGTCCAAAAAAAATCTAGTCAGAATATCAGTGGAGGAAAAGGTTGCTGACCCTTTCTTTGTGGTCTATTTCTCCATTTAAATTTGCTCTCTGCTGTTTTTATTATACTGGAAAACATAAGGTAGTGTATTTTCCCTGGCAAGCAAGAAGACAGCTGTGTACATGTGTAGATGCGAATGTGTGGATATTGATCAGGGGAAAAAACCTGCAGAAATGAGTTAATAACCTCCTCAGATTAAGAGCGCTCCAATTACCTCTGCAATGCTTTGCAGCTATATTTTTGACTCGGGAGAGGGAGTGCTTTTAAACAATGCTTTGTGAGAAGTTTTATATCAAAATATATTTTATTCTTATACTGTTTTCATCTTCCCTTAAAACATTATCAGAATCCACAATGATCTGAGAATTAGCATCTCCATTAGATAATTGACAGTCAAGCTGAAACTAAATTAATCAAGTAGAAATAGCAAACAGGGAAAAATGTTTTACTTCCTCAAACCCCCAAGTAAGTTACCCAGACCTAATCCACATATCAAAGGATAAGAGTTACAAACACAAATAGAGTTAATTAAATTAGGTCTCCTAACTCCATGTTCACAAGACTAAGCTTCATAGACATACACACACACACACATGTCCCTCAAGTGTCATCCTAGAATCAGCAGAAGGCACTTCTACATCAGGACAAGTTTCCCCTATAAAAGTATATTGCTGTACTTTGCATTTTAGGATGCCACGCAGATGCTCAATAGGGTTTAGGTCTGGAGACATGCTTGACCAGACCATCACCTTTACCCTCAGCTTCTTTAACAAGGCAGTGATTGTTTTGGAGGTGTGTTTGAGGTCGTTATCGTGTTGGAATACTGCCCTGGGCCCAGTCTCCGAAGGGATGGGATCATACTCTGCTTCAGTATGTCACAGTACATGTTGGCATTCATGGTTCCCTCAATGAACTGTAGCTCCCCAGTGCTGACAGCACTCATGCAGCCACAGACCATGACATTCCCACTACCATGCTTGACTATAGGCAAGACACACTTGTCTTTGTACTTCACACCTGGTTTTCGCCACACATGCTTGAAACCATCTGAACCAAATAAATTTATCTTGGTCTCATCAGACCACAGGACATTGTTCCAGAAATCCATGTCTTTAGTCTGCTTGTGTCCAGCAAACCATTTGCAGGCTTTCTTGTGTATCATCTTTAGAAGAGGCTTCCTTCTGGGACGACAGCCCTGCAGACCAATTTGATGCAGCATGCGGCATATGGTCTGAGCACTGACAGGCTGACCCCCCACCCCTTCAACCTCTGCAGCAATGCTGGCAGCACTCATACATCTATTTCCCAAAGCCAACGTCTGGATATGATGCTGAGCACGGGCACTCAACTTCTTTAGTCGACCATGGCAAGGCCTGTTCTGAGTGGAACCTGTCCTGTATGGTCTTGGCCACCGTGCTGCAGCTCAGTTTCAGGGTCTTGGCAATCTTCTTATAGCTTAGGCCACCTTTATGTAGAGCAACAATTGGTTTTTTCAGATCTTCAGAGAGTTCATTGCCATGAAGTACCATGTTGAACTTCCAATGACCAGTATGAGAGAGTGAGAGTGATAACACCAAATTTAACACATCTGCTTCCCCTTCACACCTGAGACCTTGTACCACTAATGAGTCACATGACACCAGGGAGGGAAAACGGCTACTTGGGCCCCATTTGAACATTATCACTTAGGGGTGTATTCACTTTTGTTGCCACCAGTTTAGACATTAATGGCTGTGTGTTGCGCTATTTTGAAGGGACAGCACATTTGTCTCATTCGAAACGATGAAACAGCATACAGAATGGGAGGTTGAACAACTAGCCTCACGGTGTGACCAGAACAATCTGGAACTGAACACACTTAAAACCGTAGAAATGGTGGCAGACTTTAGGAGAAACTCTCCCATACTACCACCTCTTACTATACTAGACAACACAGTATCAACAGTAGAGACCTTCAAATTTCTAGGTTCTACTATATCTCAAGATGGTAGAACCTCACCTAACATCAAAAACGTCATCAAAAAAGCACAACAAAGAATGTTCTTTCTGCGCCAACTCAGAAAGCTCAAACTGCCCAAGGAGCTGCTGATACAGTTCTACAGAGGTATTATTGAGTCTGTCATCTGCACCTCTATAATTGTCTAGTTTGATTCTACAACCCAACAAGACAGACACAGACTTCAACAAATAAATAGAACTGCAGAAAAAACAATTGCTACTAATCTGCCTTCCATTGAGGACATGTATACTGCACAAGTCAAAAAGAGGGCTTTGAAAATATTTACAGACAACTCACATCCTGGACATAAACTGTTTCAACTCCTACCCTCAAAACGACGCTATAGAGCACTGCACACTAGAACAACTAGACACAAGAACAGTTTTTTCCCGAACGCCATTACTCTGCTAAACAAATAATTCCCTCAATACTGTCAAACTATTTACTAAATCTGCACTACTATTAATCTTGTCATCGTTCTTATCACCCATCTTCTCCCACTTATGACTGTATGACTGTAACCTTGTTGCTTGTATCCTTATGATTTATATTGACTGTTTCCTAATATGATTTGATTGCTTATTTATACCCTATGACTATCACTAAGTGTTGTACCTTATGATTCTTGACGAATGTATCTTTTCTTTTATGTACACTGAGAGCATATGCACCAAGACAAATTCCTTGTGTGTCCAATCAAACTTGGCCAATAAAGAATTCTATTCTATTCTATTCTATTCTATTCTATTCTATTCTATTCTATTCTATTCTATTCTATTCTATTCTATTCTATTCTATTCTATTCTATTCTATTCCATTCCATTCCATTCCATTCCATTCCATTCCATTCCACACCAATGTGAGGGGGTGTACTCAATTCAGTCTAACTATGCCTTTGTTTTCAGTCTGACTCAAGAATTTCAGTTAAAGATTAAGGATAAGCCAGGTCCCCAAAATCTTGGATATTTTTTCTAGCCTTCTGTGTTCAACCAGTACTAATCTCTAGTTTTCTATGAGAAGGCCACAGAAGAAAGATCTATTGACTATTATTCAGTTTTAATATTTGTAAATGTACAGTTTAAATATTTGATGTACTATTTCTCATGATGTAAACTATCATGTGGCTTGCAACAATATAAACAAAATGCTGTGAAATAAAAACAATACATTAAAATGAGCGGTCTTTGGTGGGAGTAAGTGGCCACAGAGACTCACTCAAACTCAGCTCTTTTTCCCAGTATAAATCAGCTTTCTAGGCACTATCCACCAATAGCTTTCCTTTACATTATTCTACACTATTGTGTTTCACCTACGATTGTGAAAGTTGAACCATGAAAAAATTAAGTAAAATCAACTCATTTGAGCTGTGATGTTGGAGAAGATTCCTATGCATTCCTGGGACATCAAAAGTGACAAACAAGCAAGCAATAAAATGTATAAAGCTAGACATACATTGGAAGGCAAAATCACAACGTTCCAGCTTGCTTATTTTGGCCATGTTGTGAGTTCCTCATTGGAAAAGGCAGTTTTGCTTGGAATGTCACCACATTCCTATGTTATACAACTTGAAATATTCAACTCTAGTAACAAAGTTAATTTACTGAAAATAATTATCCCCTAACCTTCAATAGAACCTAAATACTCCCTTCACCATGGTTTACCTGTTTCCTTAAGAATTATGTGGCCAATTGGCAAAATATTAGACTTATTCCAATGTATTGTATAACCAGAATATCTTGCACTATTTGTACAAAATTAGTAGAGAGAGTCAATAACTGTAAAAAATTTCCTAATTATCAATAGCATACTATAATATCATTTGTTGAGTTCTAGCCACCTTGAGTATCACAACATTATGACATTTCCAACATTAAATTAATATAACAGCAATTAAAGATACCATAAATAAGTTTCAAAGATATATCCTATTTGGGAGAAATAAACCTGTGTGTAATTACTTCATCAGAAAGACCAGAATAATACATTCTAATCCAAGAAATAATCTCAAAGAAAATATATTTTTCTATAATTTATTCTAAAAAATTAATTTATACCATATCAGCTTTTTTTTTTGTTTGTAGGCAACAAAGCTATTAGAGCTATTTCATGATTGGGTGAGAGAAATGCTAAGATTCTAGGGAGTTTTATGTCCTTTCATAACATCAGATTGTGCAAGAAGAATTATTGAGGATAATATCCACTGTAATCTGTGTGCCAAAGTCAAATCTATAGTTAATGATTCACACACTTTGAACAATCCTTATCCATTTTCAAGGTATTCATTAAATAGTTATCCTAAAATAATAAAGGAAAAGTCCCTTTTTCAAAAGATTATTTATACATCTTTAACTGAATAGGAATCAAACCCTTGGTATGATATTTATACTATTCTATGGCATGCCTATCTGTCTCAGTGTCCTTTTGGATTTCATTGATCCAGTTGTGTTAAACACCTTCAGCAATGATAATGGTGTGGCTAAATCGGTTTAATAAAGAAATCCTGAAAAAAATTATTTCATTAAAAAAGCTAACTAATTGCTAATGGGTAAATCTATTAATGGGTAAATCTAAATTTGAATTATGAAGTGATATATAAAAATACAAACCCTGAAAATTTATATTTTTTAATGTATTTATTACTATTTTTAGTTCTGCTGTATGCTGTCCAGAGTCACTTGTTTGTGAGTTGGATGATTATATAAATTGGTTAAATAAGTTAATAAATATCTAAAGCACACAATTGATCAAATGGCACCTAAACAGGTTTAAAGGCAGTATACAAATTATAATATGTTTCCAGAGTATGATTTTCCTCATATGTAGTAAAAACTTTCTTCATATAATTTTCTGAATTGATATGGTAATGTTCTTTCTTTTCCTTCTTCTGTGAAGCCTGCAGTATAGTCAGGGGTGGGTTCTACTTACCTTTACTACCGGTTCGCAAAGGGGCCGCACGCTCTTCTGTGCATGCTCAGAAGCATTCTGATGATATCAGGGTCAGTGGGCGGAGCCTCCCGCCAGTTTTACTACTGGTTCTATAGAACCGGTGTGAACCGGGGGCAACCCACCACTGAGTATAGCTTACTCTGTGTAAAAGCTTTAAATAACCAATGGTGGATTATCATCATGAGTAGGCTGGACTTGTATGCCATGTTAGCTGCTGTTTTGATACTTACCCTTTGATCATTAGATAGAGACTAAAGACACTGAATTTCAAAATATGCTAACCCAAAACTTATGATAGCAAATCAGTTCTTCTTCACAGGCTGACAACTTCTGCTTTGGTCTCATGCTTTGATATCCTTTTCTTAATATTTTCTTAAATTCATTGTCTTTTTATATTGAATCACATTTTCTTTCAAGCGCCTTTTTCATTATGCATAATTTTTAAAGTTTTACATATTGATCTCCTTATGACAAGAAGCTCAGAACAGACATTTCTTTCTTTTGGTTCAATTCCAGATGCCGACCTGGGAGTTAAAAATGTTCTTTATACATCTCACATCTGATATTGAATTGAGCCGTCATCCTCAGGAGAAGCCAAACTGTCCCACAGAAACAGCTGGATCAACAACTGGCAGGGATTTTTCTGTCTCCATTGAAGAAAGTGTCACTGGAGTGGGCCAACAAACAGTAGGCAAGCTTGCTTTTTATGCTTACAAGTCATATTATCTCCACCAGATTTCAAACTTAGTAGAAACTAGTTTAATGTTTCTGATTGCCAATTATTTTCCATAAGTGGTCTATATAATGGCTTTCAACACCTCACGGAGGGAGAGAAGAGAAGAACAAACTGCAGCTCATTAGGAAGTCTCACCTCAATGAAATCTATGAACAAGATTGGAGAAGTTATTCTGGCTAGACCAATGAGGGAGGGGCTGTATCTTACTTGGTGACCATAAAGCTTTGTGAAATGTATTGGCTTAATTAATGACAATGGACAATGCGAAGATCATGTAATTAACTGTTTATTAACAACAGCTGTGCTAACTGCCACAGCTATAACTGAAACTGCTTGGAACTCTGCCTGACAGCTCTTATCTAGCCAGCTGTCAGGCGGCTTAACCAATCAACAAACAGAACGTTACTTTAACCAATCAACGAACAGAATGTTACTTCCTACTTCAGCAGACTTAATACATTGTACTTTGATATGCTAAGTATCAGAATCAGAATCAGAATAGAACGGTTACCTTGGAGGTCTTATAGTCCAGCCCCCTGCTCAAGCAGGAGATCCTATGACATTTCAGACAAGTGACTGTCCAGTCTCTTCTTAAAAACCTTCAGTGATGAAGCACCCACAACTTCTGGAGGCAGGCTGTTCCATTGGTTTATTGTCCTCACTGTTAAGAAGTTTCTCCTTAATAGATAAGGTTGCTTATCTCCTTGATTAGATTCCATCTATTGTTTCTTGTCCTGCCCTCTGGTGCTTTGGAAAATAAATCAACCCCCTCCTCTTTGTGGCAGCCTCTCAAATACTGGAATACTGCTATCATGTCCCCCCAGTCCTTTTCTCTAGACTAGCCAAACACAAATCTTACAACCGTTCTTCATACATTTTAATCTCCAAGCCTTTAATCATCTAGTTGCTCTTCTTTGCACTTTTTCTAAAGTCTCAACATCTTTTTTGTAATGTGGGACCAAAACTGGATGCAGTATTCCAGTTGTGGTCTTACTAAGGCTTTATAAAGCAGTATTAATACTTCATGTGATTTTTATTCTATGCCTCTATTTATATAACCAAGGATTGTATTAGCTATTTTGCTGCTGCTGCACACTGCTGACTCATGTTTAAATGATTATCCACTAGGACTCCAAGGTCTCTCTCACAGTTACTGTTTTTGAGCCAGGTTTTGCCTAATCTGTACTTGTTTTTCCTGCCCAGGTGTAAAACCTTGCTTTTCTCCACATTAAATTTCATTTTATGAAATTTCTTTTGTTGGATAGGGCTCATTGTTCAAGTCTATCAAGATTTTTTTGGACCCTGAGCTTATCTTCTGGGGTGTTGGCTAGTCCTGCCAACGTGTGATCTGCAAATTTGATGAGTTCCCCTTCTATTCCCTCATCTATGAAGATATTGAAGAGTACTGGGCCTAAGACAGAACCTTGTAGTACCCCACTGCTTATTTCTCTCCATGTAGATGTATTGCCATTAAGAACTACTTGTTGACTATGGCTTGTCAGCCAGTTACAAATCCATCTGGTAGTGATGCTGTCTATCCCACATTTTTCTAGTTTACCAGGAAGTAGGTTGTGGTCTACTATGTCAAATGCCTTGCTGAAGTCTAAATATACTATGTCCACAGCATTTCACTGGTCTACTAATTTAGTCACTTTGTCAAAGAATGAAGTAATAATGGTTTGGCATGATCTGTTTTTTAATAAACCTGTGCTGGCTACTACTTATAATTTTATTTGTTTTTAGATGTTCATAGATCTGTTTTTTGATTATTTTTTCCAGTATCTTCCCATGAATTGATATTAGGCTGATTGGTCCGATAACCCTGTGCCTTTTTTTCCTGTGTAGCATTGGTGAAAAATCAACCCTGCCTTTGTTGGAGGAAGTGGTTTGAGTGTTCCCGAGTGTAGGAATCTAGCCAGGGCAAGGAGCAGTGAAACAGGATATTGCTAAAAAGTTATAGAAGGTTATTACTGGAAATACATGGAGTGGAGATGGCCTAGCTCTTACCTGGGACAAAGAGCTGGAGTGGACAAGGCCTAGCTCTTACCTAGATACAGCCTATCACGTAGAATGAGAGAATGAACATATTGTGAAGACCAAGGCAATACGGAAGCATCATGAGAATAGCTAGCTCATAGACACAGAGCAGTCAGAGTGAGAGGTAATGTTTGAGGCACCCCAGATAAGAAACACAACCATGAGTATGTAAGGTTACGTTAACAGAATCTTGCAAATCCAAAAATACTCCTCCCATCCCTCATTTTTCCTCCCCTGAAAACTAGGGAGGGTCTCTTCAGAGGTGATTCTCCATCTTTCTTTCTTCGGGCTCAGATCTCATTTATCAGATATTTATCAAATGTGCTACACATTTATTATTTGCCCTTCCATTTTTCCCCTACAGACGAGGTGCCCTTGGTCTGGAAGATAATAACAGTTGTTTATTGTGTTGGTATACTATGGCCTTTCTCTCTGAATGAAGTCACTGAGCCAGTTCATAAACTCCTTTCTATCATGTTCATAGCTTCCATCTTTAATCCTGGTTCAAATAAGATAATAACTCCTAATATGTTTTGTTTATTTTTGATTTAATGTATTATTGAAACCAGCTATTGGTAGTTTACGAACCATCGTTTATTAAAGTATGTTTTGTGAATCATCTACTTGTGGTGTATTTAATATACCATGGTTAAATAAATTATGGCTTAAGGTGATATGTGAACCTACTGTAGTTCATGTGTATATACATATGATTCATTTAGGCAATGTTGCATTTTCATAGCAGGCGCATCCTCTCTGCTGTGTTTGTCCCTGCTATGCTGCTTTTGAAAAATGAAAAGCAGAGTAAACCCCCCAAATATTGTATAAAAATAAAAATGTATTAAGCCAACGAGATTCAGTAAAAAAATCAACATTCAGAAAGAATAGGACAGCGGAATGGCATTCCAGGGGGAAAGCCCCCCACCCCCCACCGCAAACCCTGGAAAGACTAGTTATGTGTATTGTTACAAGAAACATGAAGAACAATCCTTCATTTCACACAGGTTTTGCAGTGGATTTCTGACTGTGTCTTACCTTCTAATGGAAAGTATTCAAATAATTGTTTGCAGTATTTCATATAGGTTATATAATGAGCTGTTTCCCCCCTGTAAGAGCTTAATAAATACCATCTACATGGGGTACATGCAGCCTATGGATCTGTTTGTTGCTTTAGAAAATTATTCTTTGGGAAATTATAGTTACTTGGTGAATAATTCAAAAGAAGGAATAAAACAAAATCTAATAAAAACCTGTCTATGATTGAACTTTGACATTAATTCAGTAATGTGTATATATAAACTCCATGTTATCAGAAGATATATTTTAAAGCTTTAAAAAAAAAATCTAATTTCTTTATGGAGATGAGTAACACTTTAAAATCAAGTCATGGTTAATCCTGGGAAAGCTCCAGAGAAAACTGCTCCAGAGGAAATATTTCTGAAAGGAAAGGTATGGCCATAAACTAGGGAGTTGTTTTTGATATATTGTATATGTTTTTTTCTTCCTTGAGCTGCATGATAAAATTAGAGTCTTCCTTGGTGATTGTGATCTTGGCTTTGAACTATTATATGAAGTCCACCAATTCAGACTAGAACAAGTGGAAATGTGCAACAAATTCCAAATGCTCACACGAAGATACTTTTAATATTAGTGATGACTATAAAAATGCATTAAAATTTCAATATATATTGTATCCAATAAATTTGCAATCTGATGTGGAAATTAGCCTAAATATGCAGAACATTAGAAACTGAACAAAAATAAACATCCATCCATGTACCAAACAATCTTTCGAGTGTATAAAAAACGATTAGAATTATATTAGTCCATGTTTTTTTAAATATCAAAATTCAAAAATTCAAAATCAATAGTTGGGTGGTGTCTTTATTAGGTTCGACCAGATTAAGTTAAAAGAATGTACAAGCTTTAAAGAATTTCAGAACTTTTTATCAGTCAAGTTGTTAACAGAACAGGAATGTCACAAGTAAATGCCTTATTCTCCATTATGTAAATAGTATATGAACGGGATATCAGGGGTTAATTTATTCTTCACCTCTTAATGTATTCATACTTCACCAATCCCATATCTAGCTCCACCCATTGTATATATAAGGAGCTGCACGCACCCATTCCTTGCTTCTATCTGTGAATATTCAGTGAATATAGAATGCCTCATGTAAATAAAGAGAGATATATTTGAACTCTTAATTCTCAAATGATTTATTGAGTCTGATCCTGAAAATATTGCAACAAGCTGGTAGCAGAGGATGGTTGAATTGACTCAATAAAAACTTAAATATGTCTAAGAGAGATAGGCCCAACACCAGGGCATACAGCAAAGAAATGGAAACGGATCAAGAAATAATCAATGAGTCCACAAATGCAATTTCGAGAGAATCTGAAGAATACACCACAGAAGACGAAGAAATAATAAATGAAAATGATGACCGAGAGGAAAACAAAATAGAAAACAACGAACTCAGGTCAGAGATATTAAAACTTTTAAAAAGCCAAAAGAACGATGAAAGCCTCATCGCGAACCTCCAAGATATGCTAAAAAACAGCGGAGCAGCGAGAGAGAAGCACATCGCTACTGAAAAGCCAAAAGATTCAAAAATAGTGAGTGATACGATTACAGACAAAAACGCAGTGAAGAAGAAAAACGGTGATCCCGCGCAAAATTTCGAATGGCAGCCATCTTGGTTTCAACAGACCTCCAAGGAGAGCGAAGCAGAGCCAATCAGAAAACTTGATTCAAAATTTCTGGCGCGAAAGACATTACTAGATAAAGAAAATGAAAAAGAAAAGTCACACACCTCAGAAGAATCGGAATCAGAAAGTGAAGGTGATTCAACAGACACACAAATAAAGTCAGCAATGAAAACGCTTTTTGCTGCATTTGGACCGAAACTGAAGATTACTAAAAAATCAACTAGAAAGCAAGCAAGCAAGTCAACGCCTCAAAATCTACCCGCTCCCATCCAGACGACGAGAGCACTGACACCTGAACCCAGAGAACCCTGCAGATACCACCCCACACCGCAGATCGATCCAAGGACCAACGCTCTCAACAGAAGAAAATGAACAACCGCTATCATCAGGACTCCCAAGATCGAGCCGGAGACCGATTCATCTGAGGAGGAGCAGAGCGAGCGAGCTGCAGCGACGAGAACCTCTCACGACGACTCCAGGAATGAAATGAGCAACGCGCATGCGCAAGACTACGCAGACGGTCCAGGAAGACATGAGATGCTGAGAGGATCGTGCAGACTCGTTGCGAGCATTCCCACACCGTTTTGTAATTTCCAGCATTTACGAGACCACGGACTACCCCCGGTTGTAAGTAATGGACACAATAATGTTGGAAACTTACCCAGTGACTTCCCAAAGTTGAGAATAGATGGCATTAATTTGCAAGAATGGTATCAGCAGCTCCAGGTTGTCTTTATGAAGGAAAACTTACGGTTTTTTATCACTAATCCCCCAAAAAGACCTTGGACTCTAAAGTTAGATTGCTTACACCATAGAGCATTTTTCTTATTAATTTCCAGTGTATCTCCTGCAATGTATCACAGCATTAAGCAAAATCTGACTGTCTCAGAAATTATTCAATGCATGTTCAATTTGTTTCACAGTGATAGTGTAGCTACTACCACAAGAATGTCTAAAGATTTCTTCTCTTCTAGGATAAAACCAGGGGTTTCCATAAGTGAACATTTAATATCTTTAAACAAAATTAGAGCTGAACTGCATTTAAGGGGGGAGGTGATTTCAGACCAAACGATGAAAAGTGTTATCATCAACTCACTTGACCCATCATGGGATAATTATATGTCACATTTAGACACAATCAATCTAGGATACTTATCCATAGAAAGCCTATCCAATAAGTTAATAGCTGAAGACAATTCAAGGAGGAGTCGCTCTAACAACCACATAGAACACAAACCATATAGAAAAGTAGCTTTTCAAGAAAGATATCATGAAACATTTAGATGCCACAACTGTGGGTCCAAAGAACACAATAGGAGAGATTGCCCCAAAATTTCAAAAGAAAGACATAGGTCAGAATATAGAAATAAATACAACAACAGACAGTCTTCCATTGATAGACATAGGTATAGAAGTCCACCCATTTATAAAGAACATAGAGGGGGCAGAGATAATTCAAAGGATAGAAAATCTGGTTCACTGAATGGACTAAACAAACAAGACAACACTAACATACAACAAACTGAGAACAATAATTGGCTTATTGATTCTGGAGCAACTAATCATACTACTAATAATAGAAGTATATTATCTTCATTTGTAGAAGATAAATTTGTAATAAAGGTAGCTAACCAAGAAAAAGTCCAAGTAATAGGTAGAGGGAATGTAACCTTACCTGGCCTAGGAAAAATAGAGGGGGTATTACTAATACCTGAAATACCTCATAACATACTTAGTGCCATAAAACTAAGCAGAGATTCTGATATTAATATTGTGTTTTCAAAAGGAAAAGCGACATTGGAGAAAAATAAAATAGATATAGGTACAGTAATGATTAAAGGAGGCCTACCTTATTTAATAACAAAGGAGAAATGGTTACACAACATTGATTCAAATATGGAAGATTGTATTGAAATAGATAATGGAAACATTAGTAACAGTGACAATGATGAATGTAAAGTAACTCATAATCACAAAGATACACATAATGAGAAAAAACCAAAAATAGGTAAGCCAATTCATGATGAGTGTGCTCATGTTTTACATAGGAAGTTAGGACATGCCAGTTTTCCTGTAGTACAAAAGATGACTGAACACGCAGAAGGTGTTAAAATAAAAAATTGTGAAAACTATTTGGAATGCTCAGTATGTAAGTCTACAAAGCTAAAAACTAGTCCCAGGCCTAGAAAATCAACAAGGTCAACCAACAAAATTTTTGATTTGGTACACATGGACCTGGTTGGTCCATTAACACCATCAATCACTTATAAAAAACGTTACTTTCTAACCATTGTGGATGATTATAGTCGTTATGGAGTTGTTTACACATTAAAACATAAAGATGAAACTTTTCAGAAATTTAAAGAGTTTTACAAACGCATAGAAACACAGCACAATATTAAAATAAAACAAATCATGACAGATAGAGGATGTGAATTCATGTCTAAGGAATTCTCCCAATGGCTGAAGGACAAAGGAATGTTACATTACACATCTAGCCCATTTTCTGCATTCCAGAATGGAGTGGTAGAGAGAAAGAACTCAACATTACAAACCATGATTAGATGCACATTGGAAGATGCTGGCTTAAGCAAACAATTCTGGTCAGAAGCCCTACAATATTCCAATTACACACAAAATAGAACTTGGTCCAGCATTGTAAATAAGACACCATATGAAGTAATGTATAATAGGAAACCAAAATTAGCACACATGCACATATTTGGAGTCACTGCAGACGTACACATACCTAAACAATTAAGGAGAAAAGGGGAAAATGTGTCTAGAAGACTTAGATTTATGGGATATGAGACAGGTACAAAAGGATACAGATTCATCGATAATAATAACAAATTTATAGTTTCCAGAACGGCTGTGTTCCATGAACAGGCCAACTGGTCTAAAATACATCTTAATGAAATATTCCCAAGCAACAACACAGATACTAAACCCCAAGAGAAAAGAGATATAGAAAAGCAAAATGACAACAAACATAGAAACAAAACCAAAACATGGACAAACAGTCAACACAAAATAAAGACAGATTCATTAACAAAAAAGGAAGCCAGATATTTACATGATAATGATAGTAAACCTGAAAAAACAATCAGAAATACCAGAAATCAAATGCCAAATAAGTACAAGGATTATATAATGCATATGGATGGAGAATCAACGACACCTAATACATATGAGGAAGTGTTAAAACTTCCTCCTAAAGAAAAAGAAAAATGGGAATCAGCAATGACAAAAGAGATGGAAAGTTTACGAGGATTAGATGTATTTACACCTGCAATTGCACCAAAGGACAAAACTATTATTGGCACTAGGTGGATATATAAAATTAAAAATTTAGAGGGAGGCAACACCCTATACAAGGCTAGATTAGTTGCACAAGGTTATGCACAGAAATATCCCGAGGATTATACTGACACATACTCCCCCACAGTAAGAACTGAGAGTGTCAAAACAGCTCTAGTTATAGCATCAGCACTCAATCTCGATGTATTCCAATATGACATACAGACTGCGTATTTACACGCAAAATTAGATAAGGAAATATATGTAAGAGCACCTCACAGTCAATACACAAACAAGAATGAGACTTGGTTATTAAACAAAAGTTTATACGGGTTAAAACAATCTGGTAAACGATGGTATGATTGTTTAGTAAAAGTGCTTAAAACTATGGATTTCAGTGCTACTACTGCTGATAACTGTTTCTTTGTAAAAAAAAGTGATGATTCCATAGAATTTGTATTGATCTATGTGGATGACATTTTGTACGTAGGTAAGCATAAAGAAAGAAGAGAAACATTTGTAACAAAGTTAAATGAACATTTCTCACTGAAATCTTTAGGCAAAGTAAATAAGTATCTTGGTGTTCAAATTAGTAAAACTAGAAAAGGATTCAAGCTTTCTCAGAGAGATAAGATCATAGAGCTCTTGAATAAATGTAATTTAAGAGATGCTAAACCCTGTGACACTCCTATGCAGACTGACTTTCTAAGGAATGCAGATGAATCATCCCCTGAATTCAAAGATAATACATTCTATAGATCAATCATAGGTTCCCTTCTTTACATTTCCAATTGGACCAGACCTGATATCGCTTTGCCCCTCAATTTATTGTCCAGACATGTCAGCAAACCAACAATGTACCATTGGGAAGCTGTCAAAAGGATATTAAGATATTTAAAGAATACCTTAGATTTTTGTTTGATATTGGAGACTAATAATGTCAAGGAGCCAAGCCTCACATGTTACGCCGATGCGGATTGGGCTGGAGACACTTCATGCAGAAAAAGTACATCTGGTTATATATTCCTCCTTAACAGTTGTCCAGTTTACTGGTACACTGGCAAACAAGATTTAGTGGCCACTTCAACAACAGAAGCAGAATATGTTTGTCTATCTAAAGCAGCAAATAACCTTGTATGGTTTAATGACTTAATTTCTGACATTTGGAAAAAAACCCACTTTGCCTTTTATCATGCATGAAGATAATAAAGCTGCTATCGAAATATCTAGATCTGACGCCATTGGACAAAGGTCCAGACATATAGATATAAAATTTAAACATGTGAGACAGTTATCTCAGGATGGATTTATTAAAGCGGTGCATTGTGAGACATCAGAACAAATAGCTGACATATTAACAAAACCTTTGCCATCTAAACAACATAAATACCTGACTTCTAAGTTATATGTTTTGTATTGTTCTGAATCTGAATGTAATTGGTGTAGCATATCGAATCGGCATTTAGAGGGGGATTTGTCACAAGTAAATGCCTTATTCTCCATTATGTAAATAGTATATGAACGGGATATCAGGGGTTAATTTATTCTTCACCTCTTAATGTATTCATACTTCACCACTCCCATATCTAGCTCCACCCATTGTATATATAAGGAGCTGCACGCACCCATTCCTTGCTTCTATCTGTGAATATTCAGTGAATATAGAATGCCTCATGTAAATAAAGAGAGATATATTTGAACTCTTAATTCTCAAATGATTTATTGAGTCTGATCCTGAAAATATTGCAACAAGGAATCTTTAAAAACTTGGCTTTTTCTGCAGGTCTTGGGTTTGATAGATGGATGGGCCCTGTGGCCTGTAAAAGATATGGGTGGATGCCTTTAATTCTCTGAATGATTGTAGTTTTTAATTGATGCTATTGTTTTGTACAATTTTGTTTTTAATTCTGTGAGTTACCCACAGCCTTCTAGAATGGAGCAGTTTACAAATTGAACTAACTAACTAACTGATTGGGAAGAAACGAGAAAGTCTAAAAATTAGACTAGATTTCTAAAGTAAAAGGTACACAACATAAAGCCGGTCTAAGTTAGAGTTTATGAACTGATTGTATAATCAGAACTAAGTAGAGCCCTTTACAGATAGATAACAAACTTTCTTTGAGAAGTTTTTTTTAAAGATGATGTCATCATTTGAGGACTTGTTTGCTTAACAACATAAAGCTTTTAATTTGCTGAAACAGACTCTACCTAGACTTAAAACAATTTATGCTGGGGATAAATTAGTTGCTAGATTTTTCATGGCATGACTCTCAAGAATATAAACAGACAACTGCTACCCTAAATTGAGTGTGGGAAATTTTAGATGAATTTACTACTACTCTGGGAAACTGGAATAAGAGATGATACCTGCTTTGAATAAGGAAATATTAGTAGCACATGCAGCTAAGGTAAAAGATAATGGTTTCTTTTTAAAAAAATAATCTGATATTGGGAGAAGCATAACATAATAGCATCTGTTTTATCTTGTTGCTGACCATTCTTCCTATACAAGATTTAAGTACAAGATTTTAGTATATTGCTTGTCACAAGAAAGCTTAAACTCAAATGAGAAATATGAATAGAATAGAAATGAATAGAAGAAAGGGAACAATCAAAACAATGACATGGGGAACATTCTTATGAACCTCAATGGTGAGGAGAATATCTCATCATTAAGGATATGCTAGACCAGGGGTGTTAAACTCAATTTCACTGAGGGCCGCATCAGGATTGTGTTGGACCTTGGGAGGCTGGGTGTGTGTGGCCAGGTTGGGTGTGGCCAGCTCAACATCACTCCTGTCAGGGCCCCCTGTAGTGGCCTGAGCGGTCTGCCAGTGAAAACGGGCTCCTGTGCTTCGTTTTCGGCTACAACGGCCTCCTGCAACTCTCTGCCAGTGAAAATGGAGCTCGGGAGGGCTGTGCGCGGCCCTCCCGAGCTCTGTTTTTGCTAGTAGAGGCACCACAGGCCAGTACTTCGCTGTTTCCAGGGTGGCCCCATAGGCCAGATGTAAGCATCCCACTGGCCACATCCAGCCCTCGGGCTTTGAGTTTGACACCCCTGTGCTAGTCTCAAGGAGCCACAGTACTCATTGAGTTATAGGCATTTAACAAGGCTTAAGCTATATAAACAGGAAGAAATTTGAAGACTGAACATTTGTAGTCAGGCAAACGTGTTTTTTGAAACAGCAGGTAAAGCTAGGGAAAATCACATTGAATACCCATTCAATTAGCACAGGAGCCCCCCACGGCTGTGTGCTCTCTCCATCACTCTTCTCTCTATATACCAATGACTCTATCTCAAAGGTTAAAATACTGAAGTTTGCAGATGATACAACAGTAATTGGTCTTATTTGAGACAATGGTGAGTCTGCATATAGACAAAAGGTAGATCAACGGCCTTGTGGTGGAACCGAAGCAATCTGGAGCTGAACACTCTTTAAACTGTAGAGATGATAGTATATTTTAGAAGAAGCTCTCCTATTCTACCTCCTCTTACAATATTAGGCATCACAATATCAAAAGTAGAGACCTTCAAGTTTCTGGGTTCTATTATCTCTAAGGACTTGAAATGGACACCTAACATTAGAACCATCATTAAAAAGGCACAACAAAGAATGTTCTTCCTGTACCAACTCAGAAAATTCAGATTGCCCAAGGATCTGCTGATATAATTCTACAGAGGAATCACTGAGTCTGTCACTTGTACCTCATTAACTGTCTGATTTGGCAGAGCAACCAAACAGGTTTTCAACGTATAGTTAGGACTGCAGAAAAAACAGTTGCAACCAGCCTGCCTTCCATTGAAGTTCTCTACACTGCACGAACCAGAAAGAGGGCTGAGAAAATATCTACAAATTCCTCACATCCTGGACATAATCTATAACAAGTTCTCACCTTAGAATGCTGCTGTAGAGCATTGCATGCCAAAACAACTAGACCCAAAGATAGTTTTCCCCTCTGTGCCATCTCTCTGCTGAACACTTAATTCCCATTGCACTGTCTCATTTTTCATCTTTTCTCATCCTCTCATCTTTCCTACTATCTTTTCCTATTGGTTTCTTATGATTTATCAATTGGTGTTTGTAACTTATGATTAATGATTGTAATTATAATTTATGATCTACAACCTATGACTTGCTGTTTATATGTACACAGTGAGTTTATGCACTGGAAACAAATTCCTTGTGTGTCCAATGTGTATACAGTAACAAATGTTGGAAATACTATGAAACAGAAGGAACATTTTACCACATATTATGGTATATGTTCAAAAACTCAAAAGTATTGGAAAGATATGCATACAGTAGCATCATTCAGAGAATTTTGGAAATTAAATTTGAAATGAAACCACAAATTATTTTACTAAGTATAATTCCAGAATATAAACAGAAAATATCACAGTTTACTGCCGTACATGCTCAGGGCTATGAGAATAAACATTGCCCACTGTTGGAAGAAAGATATAACACTTCTGATTGGAAACATAATCATAAAAAAAATACACAGCAATGGCAAAATTAACAGTATATATCCACAGCAGAACTTTAACTAAATGTTAGCAAGAACAGCTTTCCCAATTTTGTAGACTTGACAGGAGAGCTAGTCTTTGCACTATAAATCCAAAATATGATAATTTGAATCTGACCTTTGTGCCTCAGGTGAGAACTCTAGATTGTTTTGTTCCATAATTTATTTGTTTATTTTCTTGGCTATCAATGGTATTCTCAGGAGACTTCTCCAACACCAAAGTTCAAAAGCATCAATACTCATCGTGTTCTTCAAAGTCAAATGTTTGCTTCCATACAGTGTCGCAAGGAAAAATTCAAAGATACCAGAGCAGATATAAAAACCAGAAGTCACAATGAGATGGCCCATGGGCCTAACAGATGTCATATTATTATTGTACGGATTATAAAATGATGTGCACATTCATTTTGCAATATAATATATTCATGTTTAATTTCGTACTCAATGTCCCAACTGTATGGAAGACTAGTTTATTTATTCCCTTATGAATCCTTGACTTTAGAGGATTCAAAACCATATTTCATTTCTTTATTTAAAAGCCTTGTACACTGCCTATCTTATGTGTCTGAATGGCTCACAAAACCATAATCAATCCAAAGGCAAAAATAAAACTAATACTCAAAACTTCCAAAACAAAATCCCAAACATAATTGTTGGAATCCAGTTTCACCTTCTCCTTGTACCTGAGGGAAAATCAAGCTTTTTAAACCTTCCAGAAGGCTAGTAGACTGAAGATTTGCTGGATCTAGGTGACAATATTTAAGGGAAGAGACTTGAAGTTCACGTAGCTATTCCTTGATGGGACAGACAGATAACCCTTCAGAAGGGGTGGTCCAAAATTGCCCAGCCCCATGCCATGAAGGGATTTAAAGATGACAATCAGCACCTTAAATATATGCATCAATAGTTTAGCAACCAAGCCTACTGAGCTCTCTTTCTGAATTCATAGTGGCTGTGAAATGCTTTGATGAGATAATGCTATCAAACTTGTAGCCGCGGACCGGATGCGTCACATGCTGGCCATGCCAACACCCGGTTCAGCGAAGGGAAAAAAAGTCGCGATACGTCATGTGATGCCACCATGGCAATGCAAGTTTGACACCCCTGAGATAATATAACATTTGAGGCTGTTATATTGTGCATTGTACCTGGGGTGCATTGTGAATCAAATGACAGCCCAGAATGGCGTGCCTCTGTTATCATTTTTTGCACTGATACTTATGGGCTTGCCTAATACTGGGCCCGCTATTGGCTATCCAACACCATACAGGCTGGAGTCACTAACATTGTTAGACATATTCTTGGAATATTTTAATGAAAATTCTGTGCAAATCATCGCATCACTGTTAGCAGCTCTAAATATGATGCAGCTCTTGGATCATTATCATTACCAGGTTTCACATACCTAATGAGATTTTGTATCTTAGATCTTTAGTTCTCTTGTTACATTTAATATTTAGAACAACTTCTTCCTACTCTGACTACTGAACAAATATGGAGATTTGGGTGTGCCTGCAAATATATTCAGATCTAATTTCATTCTGTTTTCCGTTCTTACTTTGGGGCTTTGGACATTTAATTTCTTTCATACCACCTGAGAATTAATGTTTATTTCATTGAGCGGTGAGAATCAGCCTCGTTATTAGAAAAGGACCTGACGTAAATGCTAAGGAGAAACCGGCTGGCTTTCTAAAATTAGTGTTAGAGATCTCAGGCCAAGCTGATAAGTAAATGTTATGTCTTTTCTTTTTTGTTTTTGGCTGTTGGAAATTCTAGATAGCTCTAATTATAGTGAACGGAAAAGAATGGTTGAACAAGCATTAGTTTAAAGATAACTTATTTGTCCTATTTTAGTGCTTCTTAAGGACCAGGTGCATTATATTAAAAAAAAATAAAATAAAGAAAGGCAATATTTCCTTCCTTGCAAATGGACTTTCAATTCTGGCTGTGCAGAATAAGATGATAGGAAATATTGCAAGTGGGAATTCAGTCCCATTTTGGATTAGGATTTAGGATAAGAGTATAAAAGGCAAGATTTATGTCATAATTGTTGCCTGATAAGGCATGTATCATTCATTTTTTCTCTTTATAGAGGTTAAGTAATGTCTCTGTAGTCCCCAAATTGTCTGAAGAGGGATATTTTTCACTTTGAAATAAACTATACATTTGTTATGTAAATTGGCAGAAATGTAATTAGCTTCCTTATTAATAGGCACCTGTATGTCACGTAAAGCTTCAATTAGCATGGTTAGTTGAATACAACAACTAGTACAGTATAAGCACCATCATCTTTTGAGTTGGAGAGCTTACTAGTGAACTTCCCCTCTTTTCCTTCCATTAAGAAGTATCTTCGGGAATCAGAGAAAACAGTATGAATACAACAGTTCCAGAAATAAAATAGTAAAAGAAGGCTGAGTTTCTCTATGAAAACCTTATGATATGATGTTGATAGTTCCGATAGTTCATCCATCATCTATCATCTGTCTATCTATCTATCTATCTATCTATCTATCTATCTATCTATCTATCTATCTATCTAATACTTTGACCTGTATACCGCTTTCATAGTGTTTTACAGCACTCTCTAAGCAGTTTTACAGAGTCAGCATATTGCCCCAACAATCGGGATTCTCATTTTACTGACCTCGGAAGGCTGAGTCAACCTTGAGCCAGTCAGAATCAAACTGCTGGCAGTTGGCAGAATTAGACTGCAATACTTCATTCTAACCACTGTGCTACCACAGTAGCTACCATGTCTTATGCCAATAAATTCACCAGTTAATTGAAATTTTTGGAAATGTTTATGTGTGCAGAAAAACATAAATGTTGCCTCTTTGGGTGTCACCACAGGAAGCCTTTTTCAGAAAAGAAATGGTGGCAAAGCCAGACTGGCTGACGTATGGTAAAATTTTATCTTTCAAGTCTGGTGACCCAATATTAAAGCCAAGGGAAGAACTTGAATCAGAAGGTTATGTATGCCCCTGGTTTACCTATCAACAACTGAAAGAAAGGTTTAAACTGGATTAAAAATGTTATGGATTTGGCCTTTGTTAAAAATGAATTGGAAATTTCATTAAGTGGCAACGGTGAACATATTATTGCTAAAATCTATAAAATATTATTGAAATTGAATTTGGAAAATGAACATGTAAAACATTGTATGATTCAGTGGGCAAGGAACTTTGGATGCAATACAATGCTTGAACAATGGAAAAATATGTGGATGAAGGGTTTAAAATTTACATTAAATTACAATCTAAAAGAATTTTTTAATAAAATCATGTATCATTGGTATTCAACACCATATAAGTTATCTAAGATGTGTAAAGGTATGTCAAATGAATGCTGGAAGTGATAAAAGAGGGGACCTTTTATCATTCATAGTGGACATGTGATAAAACAAAAAAAAAAATCTGGAGTATGATTAATATTTTAATACAATTTTTTTTGAAAATGGAGATAAAAATGAAACCAGAACTTTTCCTTTTGGGTTTAATGGACAAAGAACTAGATTAAAAAATTGGAATGTTGTTATTACAGTATATATGTTGACAGCAGCAAGACTGTTGTTCCTACTATGGTCAAATGGTTGCAGAAGTTGATGGAATTGGCTGAAATGGCAAAATTGATCACTTTGATTAAAGAAAAGAACATAAGTACTTTTGTTTCCACATGGGGACCACTTCTGAACTTCGTGATGTGGAGAAGAATGAAACTCTGACTTTGAGTTTTACCGATTAGGCTGATAGATCTTTATAGAAATGGCTTGTTCATATTATTATGAAAAAGCAAAAAGTTGTGATTTGATGTTAATGCCTTATTTTACTGTAACAGAGAGAGTTAGAAGTCAATGCTTCTTTTTCTTTTTTTCTTATCTTTCCTCACCTCTCCTTCTCCTTTCCCTCCCCAATGTTTTCCTATTTAGTTTCTAGTTTTGTATTTTATATTACTTTATAACTCAATAAAAATGTTAATTTAAAAAGAAAAAAAAAAGAATCTTTAGCATGATCATGATGATTGTATCACAAACATCATCACAAGGAGCTCTGGTGGCTCAGCAGACTAATTAACATCTACTTACATCTGCTGCCTGCAATTACTGCAAGTTCAAATCTCACCAGGCTCAAGGTTGACTCAGCCTTCCATCCTTTCTAAGGTAGGTAAAATGAGGACCCAGATTATGGGGGCAATAAGATGACTTCGTATAAATATACAAAAGTATGAAGGCCATTGCTTAACGCATTTTAAGCCGCCCTGAGTCTCCGGAGAAGGGCAGCATATAAATCAAATTAAAAAAAAAAAACCCTAAATAATGTTATTTACGTAGTTAGCATTTTCGAAAAATCATGTTGCTTTAGTAATCTGTAGAAGATTTGAATCCTAATATGCAGCTTCTCCCATACACCATTTTCTTTGGGGATGCATTTTTTAATCAGCACAATTATTTAAGTTCCAAATCAGGGCCCCATTTCTGTTAGCGCAGAAGGAGGAGGATCTGACTGCCTTGGCATTTGACAAAAAGCTTTATTTTGTGGCTTTGCTGGGAATCTGCAGCATCTGTATGATACACATGGGATCAGTTAGCTTCAGAAGAAGCTCCTTAATGTAAACTAAAAGCTGAAATGATGAGCCTACATCTGTTACATAGATATAATCTTGGGTGACATTATAAACTGAAAAGGGCACCAGGCTTTGTTTGATTGCCTGTATCTTTTGAGAAATGAAGGTAAAAATGTATATAAATTGTACTTAGATAGCCTAAAGAATGCCACACAGGCTGCCTTGTTAGATGCCTTTAGATTAAGTTGCCCATTATTTATTTATTTTAAAACTGGATGTTATTTTCAGTATGAATTAGAAGCTTTTTTAAAAAACACCCATTTACATTAACCTTAACCCTAATCTATGATGAAAATTATCTGAAGTTGCAGATAACTCTGACTTGGAAGAACATCCCAAAGGAAAGACCAGGATCCTTCTAAACTATGGTGGAAACTATCAGAAATACCATGATCTAAGGCCAAAGTATGAAATGTTTGACTTAGGACATCCCACAGATAATGCGAGTCTTCTTTCAAGCATAACCACTCATTTTATATTGCATTTACCTCTTTTAAGATCTGCACATTGCACTGGACTAATAAAAAAAAACTGATAATAGGTTACCTTGCTATTATTCCACACTTGCTGCCTTTGAAACTTTTATTCCCCAGCCTTTCAAAATGCATTTCCTGGTAGACTTTAGGTATCAAAGTCTTCACATTTTCTATTTTTGGGGAAAAAAATGCCCATTTGCTTTATTTGATGACATTTTCAGCAGGTGAAATCTGAGCACAAACATAGGTTTCCCCAGGTAACTGGCTAGGTTAAGATTCTCATTACTATATAATGTGAATGTACTTGATTAAAATCTTAAGCTGTAGGTGATCTTTTGGTATCTTGTCCTCTCGGAGGGTGATCTTTATATAATCTCTTCTAAGGAAAAATAGAGAGGCAAGCTAAGCTCAGCAAGTTTATTTCTATTATGGTTTATGTAACCTCCTTTCATATTTTAATTTTACTTTCTTTTCAAAATTGTTTTTACTGAGCTGAAGGTTATACATATTTGATTAATAATTAAAATGTTTAAAAATTATTATTTTTCCTACTTTCTTATCCTTAGCAAAAGGAGCTGCTTTCAAAGCACCCAGAACTGGATTCCTAACAGCTACATAAACAAGATACTATTTTAGAAGGAACAAAAAAAAAAAAATAAAAAAAAATCACATAAGCCCACCTAGGTGAGCTGGTCTGTGAACCGAGAAAGATACAAGTCAAGCAAAACAAGAACGTTTACACTTGCAGGTCATTTGGGATGCAGACTACATGCCAGCTCTTCTTTCAGCATGGCAAGAGCCACTGTGACAAGGAACAGTGAGTGCAGGAAATTTTAATGGCAAAGTGTGTCAATCACAAAAAAACAAATGCTCCTCAGGGTTCTTTCCTCTGCCTCCCATTAAGCTTAACAGGATGCAAAATACATCTTCGCTTTGCTTGGTTGTGATAGTCTTCTCAAAGACAAGAAGGGATGGGCTATGATCTTCTCAAGCCTGACCCAGGATGTTTTGCTATGTGAAGCAAAAGAGAGGATGGCTCTGCTCTCCCTCCTCAAAGGCATCCTAAAGCCATGGTGGTGCAGTGGTTAGAGTGCAGTACTGCGGCTACTTCTGCTGATCACTGGCTGCCAGCGGTTTGACAGATCGAATCTCACTAGGCTCAAGGTTGACTTAGGCTTCCATCCTTCTGAGGTGGGTAAAACGAGGACCCAGATTGTTGGGGGCAATATGCTGACTCTGTAAACCGCTTAGAGAGGGCTGGAAAGCACTGTGAAGTGGTATATAAGTCTAAGTGCTATTGCTATTGCTATCCTTGTTGCAGAAAAGACATTGCATTTCAAAAATTGGGAATTTTAAAGCTCATACTAGTTGTGTAAATTGCATGATGCGTGACACACTTGTGTCCCATTCACTCTCCACGTGCAGAGACTGGCTGGACATAACTCTTGCCAGAGATTGTATTGTCCACTGGACCTCACAAAGCAGGGAGCTTACTCAGCATTTCCTTGTTCCTTTGGAAAAAAGAACCAATGAACTGGAGAGAGCAGACAGGACAGTTCTCAATGCACCAATAGCACATAATTATATGGGCTCCTTTGGATCTAATCTATCTTTTTAATATTTTTAAAATCTTAATTTAGAACATCAGTATGGCACATTTCAAAACCATACAGCAACACCCTTTAGTATCACCTTTATTTCCAAAACTATATATCTGGACTATATAGTTTCATGCCTTCCTCCTACATTTGACTCATTACAGATTGCCTATTGGAAGAACCGCTCTATAGATGATGCACTTCCTATGTGCTTCATCTTAGCTTGATGCACCTGGAGGAGAAGAATACTCATGTGTGAATGCTGTTTGTTGATTTTAATTTGGCATTCAACACCTCAGCATTTGGTGAATAAACTGGGCCTATTAGGTTTTAATACTCTTTTATGTTAATTGGATACTGGATTTCCTTATTGATAGGCCCCAATTTGTGTGAGTTGGAAGAAAAGTTTCCAACTCCATCTCCTTGAGTACAGGTTCCCCACAGGGCTGTGTCTTGAGTCCGCTACTGTTCACCTTGATGACCCACGACTGCTGTGCCAAATTGTGTGGGTGCGATGCAAACCGGTACTAAAAGTAAGTAGAACCCACCCCTGCTGCAGTGCCTCAGAGAGAAAGTTCATTCAGAGAGTGGTAAGGACAGCCGAGAAGATTATAGGAAGCTCGCTTCCTGTTATTCAGGATACTGCTTATAAGTGCTATGTGCTTAGAGCTCCAAGTATTGTTAGAGACCCCACACACCCACTTCACGGGCTGTTTCTGTTGCTCCCCTCTGGGAGGAGATTTCAAAGTATTTCTAGCAGGACTCCCTGATTCTGTAACAGCTTTGTTCCCTCTGCCATCCGTCTGGTAAACTTGCAAGATTTGTTTTTCTTGCCATGTACATGTATACATCCAAACTAGACTGTGTTGTTTCTCCATGTCATATAAAATATGTGGGCAATATGCTTAATTTCGTATTTATTTATTTATTTAGTCATGTCAAAAGACGCCTAGAGAGTAGTTGGAGAGCTAGTCTTTCTGAATCGGACCGGACACTGGTTAGATCCCATATTAGGACTTACCTAGTGGCGATAAAAGCAGCAAAATGTACGCATTTTGCTGCTCTTATTGCGTCATCAGATAATCGCCCGGCCGCCCTGTTTAGGGTGACCCGCTCCCTGCTCCACCAGGAAGCGCGGGAGGACCCCTTGGAGGGAAGAGCCGAGGACTTTGTTCAGTATCTGTATGACAAAATCACTCAGATTCGGGAAGGTCTGGACTCTGACTGGGTAGATCCAGCGAGAGTGACGGAGGCAGGTCTTGAGACTGTTATCTGGGATGAGTTTGATCCTGTGACCCCAGATGACGTGGATAGGATTCTGGGTAGATTGAACGCGACCACATGTTTGTTGGACCCGTGTCCCTCCTGGTTAGTGCTGGCTTCCCGGGAGGTGACGCGAGGCTGGCTCCAGGGGATTATAAATGCTTCATTGGGTGAGGGTGTCTTCCCCGCCGCCCTTAAGGAGGCGGTGGTGAGGCCCCTCCTCAAGAAGCCTTCCCTGGACCCGGCAATATTGGCTAATTATCGTCCAGTCTCCAACCTTCGTTTTGTGGCGAAGGTTGTTGAGAGTGTGGTTGCGGGACAGCTTCCCCAGTACCTGGATGAAGCGTCGTATCTGGATCCGTTCCAGTCGGGTTTCAGGCCTGGATACAGCATGGAAACGGCATTGGTCGCGTTGGTTGATGATCTCTGGAGGGCTCGGGACAGGGGCTGCTCCTCTGTCCTGGTCCTGTTAGATCTCTCAGCGGCTTTTGATACCATCGACCATGGTATCATGCTGCACCGGTTGGAAGAGTTGGGGGTGGGAGGCACCGTACTAAGGTGGTTCTCCTCCTTTCTCTCCGACCGGTCGCAGTCTGTGTTGACAGGGGGGCAGAGGTCGACCCCGAGGCCCCTCATATGTGGGGTGCCGCAGGGATCGGTCCTCTCGCCCCTTTTGTTCAACATTTATGTAAAGCCGCTGGGCGAGATCATCCGTGGTTTTGGGGTGAAGTACCATCAGTACGCGGATGACACCCAGCTGTACATCTCCACCCCGGACCACCCCAACGATGCCCTTGAAGTGATGTCCCAGTGCCTGGAGGCCGTACGGATCTGGATGGGGAGGAACAGGCTCAGGCTCAACCCATCCAAGACCGAGTGGCTGTGGTTTCCGACGTCCCGATATAGTCAGCTAATGCCATCGCTGACTATTGGGGGTGAATCAGTGGCCCCACGGATAGGGCTCGCAACTTGGGTGTCCTCCTGGATTCACGGCTGTCGTTAGAAGAGCATGTGACGGCCGTGTCCGGGAGGATTTTTCATCAGGTTCGCCTGATCCGCCAGTTGCGTCCCTATCTAGATCGGGACTCCCTACACACAGTCACTCATGCCCTCGTTACTTCTCGTCTGGATTACTGCAACGCTCTCTACATGGGGCTCCCCTTGAGGTGCACTCGGAGGCTCCAACTGGCGCAGAGTGCGGCCGCGCGGGTGGTGATGGGAGCGACATGGAGTTCCCATGTGACACCTCTCCTGCGCGAGCTGCACTGGCTCCCGGTGGTCTTCCGAGTGCGCTTCAAGGTTCTGGTTATCACCTTTAAAGCGCTCCATGGCTTAGGACTTGGTTATTTACGGGACCGCCTGCTACCACCAATAGCCTCCCACCGGCCAGTACGCTCCCATAGAGAGGGGCTCCTCCGGGTGCCGTCGGCCAAACAATGTCAGCTGTCGGCTCCTAGGGGGAGAGCCTTCTCTGTGGGGGCACCTACGATTTGGAACGAGCTCCCCCCGGAGATACGTAGGATCCCGGATCTGCGCACCTTCCGCCGTGCGCTTAAGACTTTTCTATTTTATCAAGCTGGCCTGGCCTAAATCTTCCCCCTTTTTAAATGTGGAAATTTTAAATTTTTAAATTTTAAATTCGTCTTTTTATAGGGGTATGGGTAAGGCATTTTAAATTGGGGAGCCATTTTAGATTTAATTCTGTTTTAAACGTATTTTAATTGTTTATATTGTATGTTTTTAACTTTGGCTGTTCACCGCCCCGAGTCCTTCGGGAGAGGGGGCGGTATAAAAATCTAATAAATAATAAATAAATAATAATAATGTTTATGTAATGTATATTGGAAGTTGTATGCAATGAAATTTCATTTTAATATATGCCTATTAGGGTACATGCAAAGTGACAATAAAGTTATTCTAAGCAGGGCCGGATTTTCCTATAGGCTAACTAGGCTTCAGCCTAGGGCCTCAAGATCAAGAGGGGCCTACACAGTGGTGGGATTCTGGGGGTTCTAAGGGGTTCGGCCGAACCCTTTGTTAAATTGCTGGCTCGCCTGCCCCTCGCCTCCCACCCGCGCGGCGCCAGCCTACCGTAGCCAGGGGTAGGCAATTGTGGCTCTTTTACAACCTGTGGCCTTCAACTTCCAGAATTCCTGAGACAGCTTGGCTGTCTCAGGAATTCTGGGAGTTGAAGGCCACAGGTTGTAAAAGAGCCACAATTGCCCACCCCTTCCCTAGCCTGAGTTCCGCTGCCTGGGATCCACGTGGGCTGCCACGTGGTTCCCCACCGGCTCTGGACGCAAGAGAGCAGGATGGAGAAAGCAGCTTCCACGCCTTCACTCACCCTTACTCTCTGCTCTGTTGGATCGCCGGGCGTTCGCTTACCCCGCCCACTCCCAATCTATTGCTGCCTCCGATGGCTAGAGGAAAAAAAAACTTCAAATTCTTGCCGCGCGGCTTCAAAGGGCCGCCCTAGAGCCAGTGGTGCAGCCGAACCCTTTGTTAAATTGCCAATAAATAGTGGTGGGCGAGGGGCGGGGGAGCCAGCAATTTAACAAAGGGTTCGGTGCTTTTTTTTGTAATTTTATTGGCCCATGGAGCTTCAGCATAGGCTAATTGGCCTCCCGGCTCTCAGCTGATTTGTCTCAGCTGTTTTGCTCAGGGCTCTTCTGCTTCCTTGCAAAGAGTGCTGATTTTTTTCCCCCTAGCTATTCTGAGAAACGAAACTGAAACTGCTTTGCTGTTGCTGCAAGGTTGGAAAATTAGGCAGGCAGAATTCTTTTCTTTTTCCTCACCAAAAAAGGTAGGTGCAAACAATGGGAAATTTAGGGAAAAAGAGGAGAGTTCAGGATTTTAAAACACAAAAGAAAAAAAGCTCTATTTAACTAGGGAATTGTAATAATTGAGATACTATTAATTGTATATTTCTGAAAGCAGAAATGGTTAAGTTGTGGTTTGGAGGAATATATGGGGGAAATTATTTGGTTTATTATTATTGGTAAATATAATTAATGGATTTGTAAGAAATTGGATTGCATGGAAATAATTGGAATATTCATGTTCATATTTATTAATATACAAAAAAGGTAGTTATATAACTAATTGATTTATATTAAAATGTTGAATTTATATTAAACAACTAATATTACATAATTAACCAATGTGAGGATGGATATAAAAATAGATGACAATGGGAAGGGGTATAATATAGAATAGAAGGGAAAAATTGAATTTGATTAAGATTAGAGATGAGGATGAAGGGTAATATTGGTTTTTTACAAAAATAGATGAGGAATAAATATGGCAAAAAGGAAATATAGAAATTGTAAATTTAATTGAAATGACTAAACACTGTTTAAATTTGTGAACCGGCCAAATACTCTGTTCAAAGAAAATACATTGTATGTTTGTATGTGTGTTTCTAATTATTGTTATTTATTCATATTTGTTCTCTTTTATTCTTTAAAGTTTAACAATTCATTCTTTATCTTAATATCTTTATATTTGTTTGGGGTTGGTTTTCTTCCCTTTCATCTTTTTTATTGTACAGCAATCTTTCTCCTCAAACCTACCACCTCTCTTTTCTTTCCTTCTTACTTTCTCTTCCTCCCCCTCTTCTTCTTCTCCTTCCTACTTCCTCTTCCTTTCTCCTTCTCCTCCTCTCTTCCTCCCTCTCTTACCCTCCCTCCTACTCTAATTTCCCTTCCCTTCCTTCATCCCTCTCTATTGCTGTATCCTTTTATGCATATGGACTACTCAGAGGGCTGAAAAAGTTATTTCTGACTGATCCTCGCACTTTTGACCAGTCCTCGAACTTATGACTGTCCTCACATTTTACGTTTTTGCCCTATCTTGTCACCATGGTGAAGAGAAGCAGTTGTGAAATGAGTGACATGGTTGTTAAGAAAGCTGCATGGGCATAAATGTGAGGATGGTCATAAGTGTGAGGACCAGTCAAAAGTGCGAGGCCCAGTCAGAAATGACTTTTTTCAGCCCTCTGGGTAGTCCTTTTGTGCATATGGACTACTCAGAGGGCTGAAAAAGTTATTTTTGACTGGTCCTCGCACTTTTGACCAGTCCTCGAACTTACGACTGTCCTCACATTTTACGTTTTTGCCCTATCTTGTCACCATGGTGAAGAGAAGCAGTTGTGAAATGAGTGACATGGTTGTTAAGAAAGCTGCACGGGCATAAATGTGAAGATGGTCATAAGTGTGAGGACCGGTCAAAAGTGCGAGGCCCAGTCAGAAATGACTTTTTTCAGCCCTCTGAAAAAAGTCTATGCACATAGCCACGCCCACCCGGTCACATGATGAGCTACCCACGCCTACACAGTCACGTGACCAGCTAGCCACGCCCACCCAGTCACATGATTGCCAAGCCACACCCCCAACTAAGCCACGCCCACAGAACCTGTTGTTAAAAAAATTTAATCCCACCACTGGTGAAAGGGCCTCATAAGTGGAATAGCCTAGGGCCTCTTTTCATCTAAATCCGGCCCTGATTCTAAGTCTAAGTCTAAGTCTAAAAAAGATTTCTGGACTCAAACAACTGTTTGAGAGAATAAAAATGGAGTGTCTGGACTTCAGTTTTTTATTTGGAAAAAAAAGTCCATACATCCAGAAAGAAGACAAAAATAAACACTACTTGACAGCTTGGCTAATTTGTCCTTTTGATTGGATATGTTTCCCAAGGTGACCATTTTTTGACTGTCAAACCTCAATTCCATAGTAGCTTCCAAAAGTACAAAGAATAGGGTTTCAAAATCCCAAACATGCTTCCCCAATATCGCAGATATTTACTTATTAGATATTATCAAGGGACTTGTGGTGGAAATTATCTGAGACACCGCCTGTCCCCATTTACATATCCTCATTCCATCAAATGTGGCAGGAAGGGCATGTTACTGGCCCCATCTAATGAGGAGTGTCATCTCATAGGACCCAGAAGGAGAACCTGTTCTATTGCAGCGCTCACCCTTTGGAGCATCATTCCCCCCCAAAGTGAGGTTGGCATCACCCTGTTTGCCTTTCAAAAGGTTCTAAAGACATGGTTGTGTCAACCTGTCTGGGGATCTGGGGATGGCTTGGAGCAGGGGTGTCAAACTCAAGGCCCACAGGCCAGATCTGAGGGACTGAGGTAAGTCCTGCCTTAGTACTTGACCACCACAGGTGCCCCCGACACGAGTGACGTCGAGCTGGCTACACCTAACCTGGCTACGCCTACCCCAGCCATGCTCACCCGGGCTTCCCGAGGTCAAACCCTGATGTGGCCATCAATGAAATCGAGTTTGACACCCCTGGCTTGAAACTTCCAGAGGGCTACAGTATATGGATTGATCTATGACTTTTCCCTGCCTCCTTTTTATGTTTCTTGGTTTTATTTTTGATTTTTGATTTGGTTTTTAATTTGGTCTTAAAGAGAGTTATTTGTTGTTGATTTCTCTATTGTTGTTGTTTACTATTTGGCTGTTTTTAATTATGTGAGCACCCCAGAGTCACAAATATGGAATGGAGAACTATACAAATTGAACGAGTGAAAGAATGAAAAGTCAAAACATGAATCAGAGGCACCTGTAATTCTCCATTATGTCTAGTTAGCTTTTAATCTTTAGGACAGAATAAGCTGAAAGGGACCTTGGAGGTCTTCTAGTCCAGCCCCCTGCTCAAGTCCCTGCTCTTTTGCTAATAAAATAGTTATCTTGTGATCATAATTGTATGTAGACACAATAAGAAATATTCACATATTACAATTTTGTATGTATATTTCTGTGACTATTAGCAGGAATACTCTTCTGTAGAATAAAATAGGATTGCGGAAGGACCCCTTCCAAAGATTTATATTTGGAGGAAATTGCTAAGAATGCTGAATGACATTTGCATCTCTGCCACCCTTGCTTGGATCAAACGTGAAGCTATAATTACTTTGGTTAATTCTACATGGATTGCAAGTGGATGGCAAGATTAGAAACTTAATTGCAAGTTTTGTTAAGGAGTGGGATTTCAGTGCATAAAAGTAGGCAAGGGTCTTTTATCAAAAATCTTTTGCATATATTCAAGATTCTATTACAGACAATATATGAAAACATTTATAAACTTATTCATGATATTTCCCCAGTATTTTCTCACTGCCCAGTTGGTGAGTCATATATTTTAACCAATGTTTTTTTTCTAGCTTTTTCATGGTTATTTATTTATATTTATTACATTTATGTGTCACACATCTGAATGTCAAGCAACTCTGGATGATTATTAAGCTAATCCACTGTTAAGAGACCAATGCTCTAATAAATAATGTTATTTTCTGTGAAATTTTGTGATAGAAATAGAAACAAATTGTCAAGCATGACATATCCCCTTTTGGGGCTTTCTAAGAAAAAGAGTCAGCTGTAAAGGCTTGTCGAGATCTAGTGTCAAGTTGTATCAGCTAAGTATAGTTTTTAACTCAGAAGGAAAAATTAAAAAATCCTATGACTTTTTGGATTATATATTTTGAGCCTTTAGTTTTATAACAATTCTGTTTCTTGCCTAAATACTACCAAAAAAAGGGGCATTCTTTCCTTCACAATTCTCTTGCAATGTCCTGACTGAGATTAACCCAGAACATTTAGAAATCCAGGATAAAGAGGAGGAAGGGACTTGCTGCAAACATTAGTTTGCACTCATGTGAACAGAGATGTTTAGCAGCAGCAGTACATTTTCAAAAGAAAATAGAAAACAGTTTATATATCTAGGGAGTTGGATTTAAAAATTTTGACTCCTTTTTTTAAAAAAAGAATGTAGAATATGAACATGAAGACAGAGATATCTGTTGCTGTGGCAAAATAAGAATCAAACTAGAGACCATTTGTTTTCAATTCTTGATTTGTAACTGATTACAAATTGAAATGAAGAAAGAGAGAGAAACACTTCTGAAGTTGGTTTATTGGGCTTTTCCTTTTCTCAATTGTATTTCCTTTTCTGTTGTATTTCATGGATCTCAGAATTAAGTAGCATTCAGTGGTAACTTTTAAAACCCTTACTTCTGTTACAGAAAGATTAATAATGCCATGATTACTCTATCTGCTTTAAAAATAAAGTAAAATTTGAATTGTTTGACTAGATTGAATTTGGTCTTTATTTTCCTTCTGTAACCACAATCCTTCAATATTAAGTCCACCAATATCCTGCATCTTTTATATCAGCGTGTGCTGTCTCCCAGCAACAGAATATTTGCTCTTTAAAATTACCCAAGATATCTACAGCCAGCTTTCTGTGTAGTTGGGAAGAGGTAGTGCCCTCTGTATTATAAAAAATATGGCCATATTTTGTTTAAATGATTATTAGTTTCTAGAATTGGGGCTCAGCTAAGTAGATAACTGTCTCCTTCCAAGCATTTTGCTACAGCTATTAATCAATGTTACTTTTTTCTTTTTGTATATTTGGTAACTGAGAACTGAATTTATATCCAGTTCCAATTGTTCTAGATGGACTGCAAGTAAAAAAAAATGGGCACCCCTCTGAATTTAGCCTTCTCATAATAATTTTTTCATTTTTAAAAGGTTTTGTGTTTCCAGGGTTGAAGGGCTCTCTGATTCTTTTTCAATCTGCTTCATAAAGTCATAAAGTGCAGGTTTCCAGATTAAATATCCCTATCCTGCTTGATTATATTTTGAAAAAGGTAGTTATTTCTAACATCATGTAACTTCATCATGTAATAGAAACATCTTCTATTGTCCTCATGGAAATGGAAATGGAAATGGAAAACAGACCATGGTTTCCTTCTGAGTGAGATCTATTGAGATACTTGAAGAATATAATCATACTTTCCTTAATAATCTTTTTCAAATCCTTAATCTCTTTTTTACAGGACATTTTCCATTCCTCTGGTCATCATCTTGCAATCAGTTATAGTGTTCAAGATCACTTTCATGTATTTTATTAGCAAAGTAATTATTTTCAGTCCTATAACCTTCTTATAGATAATTTAATTACCCATCTAATTTTATTTCATATACTAATTTGATAACCATTCCCTCTATCTTTTAACCCAAACCATTAGAAATAATGTTGAAAATACAAGAAGCAACACCGCTTGGGAGTTCATTCCAGTTTGATGTAGAATTGTTGACGAGCATTCTCTGAACAGTGTTTTCAGACTAGTGATGGATCCACTTAACAGATATAACTATTGTAAACCGTCATTTACAATTGAGATAGGTGGCTATAGAAACTGAATAAATAAATAAATAAATATAATCCTGCTCATAGCTTGGTAGCCCTAAAGGTGTTGTTCAAAAAGCAGCTGGATGTTCTTGTTTTTTTTTTCCCTTGAAAATGTTTTGCTTCTCATTCAAGAAGCTTCTTCAATTCTGGAGAAACTTCTTAGATGAAAACTGAAGAAGCTTCTTGGATGAGAAATGAGACCTTTCCAAGGAAACAAGATAGGGAAGCTATGATGCTTCTAGTAACCTCTGGTAACCTCACCTACTGTGGCCAAGAGAAAGAAATTCTAGGACCAGAAACTAAGTGACATCTATGTTTGTGAGTGTGAGTATGTGTGATGCTTCTGTAAACAAGCAGAGTTTGGATCAAGTCTCAGCTTTAAAGGGGCATGGAAGAAAGGTTTCTAAGAAAAATAAGATACTAGGAATGTCAAATATTTCCACCATGTTCTTCTGGAACAAATCACACTGAGTCCTCAAATTTTTCCAGACTGTGCTCATTTTAAATGTAGGAAGCTAAACTATTTCCTGACTTGAGTTAAACATTTTGTTGCTGTATTTGTTTGACATTTTTATGACCTGAAGCAGTTATGAAATCAGATTGGAGACTAAAGAAAAATGGCCTATTAAAATTTAGCATATTATTAAAGACAATCATCACTACCGCACAAATAAGATTTGTTAATTGGACCTTAGAGACATATTTTAATCACTTTTCAAGACACCAATCTATATTTTCAAATTAATTTTTAATTAAGTTTTTATTTATTTGTTTTTATATATTCCCTAGAAAGAAATTCCAAACTTGTTCTTCCAGCAACATTGTAACAAAGCAAAACAGATTCCTATTAGAAAACTATTTGTCACATTCTTGAACACATAGACTTATTTATTATATACCCTTTTCTTATAATAACATGCATGTCTTACTGCACAGTGATCTTACAGATAATATTGGGACTATGCCTTTATTTTGTATAATTGTACACTCACTTGATTTTTATCTTTTTTAGGTCATCTTGGGGAAGAGAGATTTACATTATACAATCACGGTCTGCAGGGGAGAGTTGTCAGAAGGAATTTGTTTTGGAAACAAGTTATCCAGAAAGGAATGCTAATGCCACCATTTTAATTCCCTTCTGATGTGAAGTTCACACACCATTCCACTCTTCTGGACAAAGTGAAAATGGTAATACTGAATTCAGCCATAGAAGTCTAATGCTTCAATCAGTGCTAGATAAGAAAAAACCAACCAACCAAGCAGTGATCTGTGTTGGCCTCTGCTGAGACTCTAGGGCAGACCTGATCTCCATTAATTCAATGTATGTAATTGATTCACCCCAAGGACAGTTGAAGGCTTCTGAGGAGTTAAGTGGAAGCTTGGTCAAAGGACATTTAATGTTATGTTTCTTATTTACCTTTCTTTATAAGACCACCCTTCCTCCAAGTAGCTGATGTTTGTATACATGGAGATTGTGTTATCTCAGGGGTGTCAAACTCTATTTCATTGAGGGCCACATCACGGCCTTAGGGGGCCGGGGTGGGCATGGCCATATTGATGTCACTTGTGTCAAGGGCGCCTTTGGTGGCCTGAGTGCTCTGCCAGTGAAAATGGGCTCCTGAGCGCCGTTTCTGGCTATGATGGCCTCCTGCAAACCGGTCAACAAAAACAGAGCTCAGAAGGGCCTCATGCAGCCCTGGCGAGCTCCGTTTTCAGCTGTGATGGCCTCCTATGCCCTCTGCCAGGGAAAATGGAGCTCTGTTTTTCCTGGCAGAGGCACCGTGGGCCAGTCCTTCGCTGTTTCCAGGGTGACCATGTGGGCCAGATTTAAGCATCCCGTAGGCCAGATCTAGCCCCCGGGCCTTGAGTTTGACACCCCTGTCTTATCTCATTTCCCCTTATAACTATCCTGTAATGCAGGTAAGGTTGAGAAATATTGAATGATTGAGCATAATTTACCACAAAGTTTCCCCATTGCTCTCTTAATCTGCAAGGACAGTCTGAGAAGGATGCATATGATGTGGAAACTCCTAGCAAGAAGGAACTAGAAGGGATTTATGGAATTTATGGGAAAGTCCAGATAATATTGTCCCACCATTTGTTGGACCGGATCGCTTGGACCTGTTATTTCTGCCATCTTTGTTATTTTTTGCTTTCATGTTATTTTCTTGTTTTAATGATTTTTAAAAGATTTTTTTTTTCAAAATTTGTAAACCATTCAGAGTCACTGGCAGCTGGGCATCATATAAATTTAGTACATAGTAAATAAATAAATCACAGAAACCTAAATTGACATCAGTTGACCTACTCTCCAAATGAGCTCTGGTGGCACAGTGATTAGAATGCAGTACTGCAGGCTACTTCTATTGATTGCCAGCTGCCTGCAATTTGGCAGTTTGAATCTCACCAGGCTCAAGGTCGCCTCAGCCTTCCATCCTTGGTAAAATGAGGATCCAGATTGTTGGGGGCAATATGCTGACTCTGTAAACCGCTTAGAGAGGGTTGTAAAGCACTGTGAAGTGGTATATAAGCCTAAGTGCTATTGCTATTGCTGTTGCTGTGGTCTATACTACTTTAGCTGTCAGAGAACTTGTGGAACATAAATGTATAACGATGAATGATGATGATGTTTCAGGAATGTCCCTCCTTTTCCATATCATTTGCTCATTTTCTGTTGCAGACCAATGCAATGTAAATTGGCTCTTCAAGTAACAAACAATTTACTTTACTCATTTTGAAACCAGCCTGATAGAGATTCTCATTATTAATGGGAAAAAAGTTTCAGAACCAAATGCTGGATCTCCAGATTTACTTTCAACTTCCTGGTGAAACATGAAACAGTTATGAGCAACAACAACTTCTTTTTGCATGTTTTCCAGTATAACTTTTATTCATTCCACAAATAAAAAGAGGAATTATTGCAAACTTCCCAATCATCCTAAATCTGATTAGAGCTATTTAAACGCTGGAAGGAAGGAGTTACTCAAATTTTCTTTTTACACCCAGTCTGAGTGTGAAGCCCCATGTAGTTAGCAAACCCAAGAAGTGAAAACTCTAACTATTTTAGAAATATTTTGGGTGCTAATTAGCATGAAAAAAACCTTGAAAACTATAAGAGTAAATTCCCAGGTGGACTAATAGAAAGCCAATTAAGTCAGAGGTTTTCTTTGTTTCCTTCCCACAGCCCCCACATTTGGGTTCTCACATCACTGAATTCTTCCTCTTCTACCTGGTTCCCAGAGTCTCTTTAACCAACTTCCAAAGTTTTGACTCAACTCAATTACAAAATATTGCATCATCATCATCATCATCATCATCATCATCATCATCATCATGTTATGGTTATCTCTGTTTGATTGTTGCAAGATGCCCAAAACAACCATAATAATACTAATAATAATTATGACTTTCTTGTTCCACCCTGCTCAATGAATGATCATATGAAGCATACAATGAATTATTGTGGGAAGGGACATCAGCTTTTTGCTACTTTGCCTTCAGTCTTTATGAAAAGGAAATTGACTGGGGAATTCTGGGAGCTGAACTCTTGAGAGTTGTTAAGGTTGAGAAACACTGGTGTAGACACTGCATAGCTACACAAGTACTTTATTTCTCGAAGATGCTGACAGTCCATTGCATTTCCTCTTACATTTTTGCAGCAGAATTGTGGTGAATGCTCAGAACAAATTATTCTGCCTGGAAGTTCTGTCACACTGAGTTAATATTTTGTCACAATGATTCTGAATCACTTATTCATTTGAACAAAGTTCTTTGCATTTCCATATTGTTTCTGATTTCTTTGTGCATTTAATATTGACAGAATTTTTTTTAAAAAAACCCTCCTTTGCTCTTAGACACTCACATCCTTTTAATACTACAGTAAATATCTCCCTGACAAGTTTGTGTTTCCATTCGCATAAATTGTCACTTCAAGTTCCATATAAAAACCAAGAGAAACATTTTTGGACCAAGTAATTAACGGTTTGAGAATTGGAAGTCATAGCTGAGAATTGAGAAAGATTTTATAAGATAACAAAGAACTTTGCTACTTCCTTGTTGTTTGAGACACATCATAGTTCCCTGATGTCACCCTGACAAATATTTCAATTCTTAACGAACAGTAGGAACAAATACTGATTGTGAATAGATTTGAATGACTAAATCTGCAAATTCCTTGTTTAGATAGTAACAAAGAATCCTGCACAGATTCCTTCCAAAATTTCTTATGCATTTGGAAATGAAGCACATTTACATGCAAGAGGAAACATATAGTAATGATCATGAATGGGATTAGATGAATTTTCAGGATGATTCCTTCTTGGTCTTTTTCTTAATTTAAACTATAGATTAAATGCTTAGAAGAGAATCATTGAAATAAATATGACAGGTAGTCATTAATTTCATTGAGCTTACTCTGGATCTAACCTGTAGCTACAAAAGCACAATGTAATGTGTTCAATTGTTCCAGAGCTTTCAGTAAAACATGACTTTATAAGCAGAAAAAAAGGATGAAATATTTTTTAAATTTAAAAACATTTTGTTTAATATAGAGGTAGGCCTCACTTACTGATTGCTTTATTTAGCAATTACTCAAAATTAACAATGCTAAAAAAAATAACTTTACAACCAATGTCCACATTTATGACCTTTGCAACGTCCCTCAATCACGTCATTACAATCAGTATGGATTGTCCTACGCCTGATCTATTGTCTTTGTCTCCCTCCCCCCCAACAGAGCAGAGAGATTTGAGATTGATAGATATGCTTTTTCATAGTAAGAATATATATGTTTTAGCGTATGCATGGAAGTTTGCATGCTGAAATGTTGCAACTCTGACCATTTTGAAAATAACAAAGTGCCAACTTGCAGTCCTTTACAGATGTTTTACATACTTCTCTTTTTTCTGTGTTCTTTTTGAAGTTCTTTTGCAGTTGCTTTCATTGGTTTCATTATGAAACTGTCTTGAATATATTTCCAAATAAATACCAAACCGCAAAGTAGAGCATACAGAATGCAGTACCATCTGCTGAAAGATTCTGCTAGGGTTGGATGCAGAATTTTCACCAGTGGTTCTCTTCTGTACTTCTTTAAGACTTTTTCAGTAGCATCTTGGGAGGAAAGGAAAACAATAGAATGACATGTAAATATAAGCAAATCCTTTTTAGAGACATATTCTCAGAATTAGTGCAGGTTTTTAAGATAACATAAACTTCAAGACTGTCAGTTGACTAGGTTGATTGATAGATGATGATGATGGTTCTATACTACATAATAACCACAGAGTTCTAGAATTACTGGGACTAAAAAAAATGTAAACTGTTCTTGATTTGACCTTGATTGCTAATTGACTCTATGCAGATTTGTGGGCAATACAGAAGGAGTAATTGCTCACTGTCTTCTTCCAGTATGTTTTTGAAATTTCCAGGCTAGCTAAAAGTGTTTACCCAAGCATTAGCCAGGCCCAACTCTACTTAGCTTCTGAGAAACTTTGGAGATCCCTACCAATATATAAACATCTAAAATGTCCAAATGGACATTTTTATTGGTTTAAATCTATAAAGGTGATATCAAGTCATCCATATCTTTGTTGTAGCTTCCCAAATAAGAATCCCATCAAACAAAATAGATTGCCATAAAGTTGATGCCACAGATATCTCAAAGCTTCCAGGCTTTGAAGCTATCCCACAGACTCTGAAAGAAGCTTAGTTGACAGCTCTTGTCTACTGCACCTTATATTGGCACATTGCTGAGGACTTAATAAAGGCTGCAGATTCACTATGGTCCACAGGAATATACCTTACTTACCAGTACAAACTGGAGTGATTATAAGGGGTTTTACTTGATGTTGGGTAAACAAGATAGACTGTTGGTGTACTACTTATTCTGATATATAGCAATCTTCCTAACTGAATTAGATGTGGTAGTCTCTAGCATGGTATTGAATAACTCCAGGATGGTGATCTTGATTGATTTAACAGGGCCAGTTCAGGACTTAATATCATTCATAATAACCACGAGTCTGTTTAAATTGTCCATAGAGCCAAGAACATCTGTAATTTAGTGTTTGCCTCAGATCAAGAGGACATTGGCCCGGATAGTGGGGGAAGGAAAAGTTGTGAAAAAGAGATGGATCCATGCATCCTCAAGAAGTCAACAGAAGCTTTTAAGTAAGGAATTTGCTGCCATCTATCAAATATCTGCTGTGATAGATTTGTAAGGCACTTTGAGGGTAAAAATCACTTGTCCTCATAATAATTTGAACCCTCCTTTTAATACAGAATGTATAGATGTGTCTAATGTTGTTTTTTGTCAGGCATTGGTCTAGGGTAGGGATGTCAAACCTGATCGCATCGCAGACTGTATCATGATGCATTGGAATGTTTTTTGCCTTTGCGGAGCTGGGGTGGGTTTGGCCTGTGTGGGCTGTATCCGGCCCACGAGCCACCAATTTGACAAGCCTGGGCTAGGGTGTTATGTGATTCCATAATGATTGAATATTAAGTTTGAGTTGTCAACTTGTAATTTTCTTTGTTGTCACAACACTACATCGATGCCATTGACCACATGAATTTCTTGGATGGGTCTTCTGTGATTTGTGTGTGTATGTGGTGTTTAACAGTACTAGATGACTTTCTCTTTTGATCCTGGAAGTTTCGATGTGGGCTACACCGGGCACTATTTTGCTCCTAGTGCTATTTAGCATCTATATTAAACTGTTGAAGATGACCTTCAGGAATCTGGGAATCACTATCATTAGGCTGAGGAGACACAACTCTACTTCTCCAATAACAATAACCTAACCAGAGCAGTTAGTGATGAAACTGTCAGTCTAGGCAGTGGTGGAATTCCAGTAATTTAACAACCGGTTCTCTGCCCTAATGATTTCTTCCAACAACCAGTTTGCCAAACTGCTCAGAAAGTTAACAACCGGTTCTCCCGAAGTGATGCGAACTGGCTGAATCCCACCACTGAGTCTAGGATTGGGACTCAACCATGGTTATTTCTGACCCAGGGTCCAATCTGGTTTCAACCATAGAAATTCATTGGGTAACTTACAGCTGGTTGTTATTTTGCAGCCTAGTCTATCTCTCAGGGTGGTTTTTGTGGGAAAATAGGAAGGGATGTTATATAAAGAGCCTTGATAGTACAAGGGTTTAGTGCACCCTGTTATTAACACAGCTGCCTGCAATTTCTGCTGGTTCGAATCTCTCCAAGGCTCAAGGTTGACTCAGCCTTCCATCCTTTCTAAGGTAGGTGAAATGAGGACCCAGTTTGTGGGGGCAATAAGCTGACTTTGTATAAAATATACAAAAGAATGAAGGCTATTGCTTAAAGCATTGTAAGCCGCCCTGAGTCTCCGGAGAAGGGCGGCATATAAATCAAATTAAAAAAAAAAAATTCTCTTAAATTCCTGGAGAAATGGCAGAATATACAATAGTAGCAGAGGCGGTGCATATTCTCAGAAGCTGTTCCTGGAATTTGGAAATTGTGGCCAAAAAAGGTTGGATTAGTTCCTTCACTGTTGACTTTTTGCCCTTTAAGATACTTCTTTTTAGGCAGACATTTAAGTCCATTTGTGCATTGATGTACAGTAGCTTTTAACAGGCTGGCTGCTGTTTGTTTCCTTTGGTTGATATGTTTCATACTGCTTTATTGCTATGCTTCACGCTTTTTGGCTTGATTTATTTCTGCTTAGTTTAATGCTGTTTTATTTTTATCAGCCACTTTGAAGCACCATGGTGGGAGAAAAGTGAGCTATAAATCTAACAAACAAACACAAGTCCTGTTCCTGGCTTCTTTTCATCTCTGTAATGAATGTTAGGCTCAGCTTGCTGGCTAATCCTCCAATATGGTCTCAGAAGCCTTTAGAAGAGCCGTGTATGCAGTGGTGAAATCTAATTTTTTTTACTACCGGTTCTGTAGGCGTGGCTTGGTGGACATGGTGTGGCTTGGTGGGCGTGGCAGGGGAAGGATACTGCAAAATCTCCATTCCCATCCCACTCCAGGGGAAGAATACTGCAAAATCCCCATTCCCTCCCCACTCCTGGGAGAAGGATATTGCAAAATCTCCATTCCCACCCTACTCTGGGGCCAGCCAGAAGTGGTATTTGCCAGTTCTCCGAATTGCTCAAAATTTCCACTACTGGTTCTCTGAACTGCTCAAAATTTCTGCTATTGATTCTCCAGAACCTGTCAGAACCTGCTGGATTTCACCCCTGTGTGTATGACAGTACTGCCTCTGTTCCAAGGCAGAAAAAAAAAGTCTTAAACCAGGAAGAGAGAGAAAAACCCAGACTTTGCAACTTGCTTAATGCTCTCCTTATTCATCTCGGTCCCATTCTTCCTGCAAGACCACTTCTTGATCTGACAGCAGCTGGTTGGGTTAGCAGGGAAGTGGGTTTTTTGCCTTTTTTTTTTTTTTTTTGGCTGTGAAATAATTTTTTTGCGAAGGTTAAAGAATGGTAGATTTATGGCTGTTGTGGCTTCTTTTCAAATAAAATGTCAGGAACATTGGCCTTTGAAAACTCTTTTGCTATAACCAAAAGAATGGAAAACTAGACAGAGCTGATCTAAGATGACCCACTGCCTGTCTAGATTAGAGGTTCAAGACTGCCCAAATTATTTTGTCCCCTGAAAGAGGAAAAAAAATACGGTAATTAATGTAGGAATTAATCTGTAGCAAAATAAATATAACCACAACATTGAACTTCTGTGATACACTTAATCTGTTCTCTGAAGTGTCTCCTTTATCATGTTAAAAATACATAAAAACAAGTGATTCTCACAATGATATTGCCGGGAAAGGACTGTTAACTTATAAATACATTTAGTCCTAGCTGATGAACTTTATTATTGAAAACAATTATTGGGTACAAGGTATAATGGAAGCATGCTGAACAGTTTACAGCAGAGAGGTTAGAAATTGCAAAGGATTGGCAAGGGAAATCCATTTTTAAAGACCAATACAACTGTATAGCTGAAATATACTAAGCCAATATATTCAAGCCAATTAAATCTGGGGAATGCAAAAAAATCATTTTAAAAAAGAATTTCTGTGCTGTTAACATATAGTGTACACATTCATTTTGAATAAAACTAGTTAATACCTCAGAATTTGTAAGCAAGCAATAAAAATTGTCATCATTAAGTGATCAATCTATAGTTATTTGTTTTACTGAACATTAAATATCATGTTCATGAAGAAAATCTATATGATCACTAAGACTGATACCAGCTTGCTGGCACATAATCAAATATCATGCAGAAAATATCAGCCAAATTCAGGGCTTTTTCATATACAAAGAACAATGTATTAGCATCCACCATTTTTTCACATATAACTATTCCCTCACCCACCCCCAAATAGCATGTTCAAACAAGATAACTAGCTGAAATGTATATCTTCCCACATTTCAGCTAGTTAGCTTTTAATCAGGGGCGGGTTTCAAATCCCATCGCTACCGGTTTGCAGAAGCATCCGGGTGTGTGGGTGGAGCCTCCTGCCAGTGCCACTACTGGTTCGTCCGATCTGGGGCGAATCGGTAGCAACCCACCACTGCTTTTAATGCAAAGTTTGATCAGATCAGCAGATCAAATCTCACCGGTTCAAGGTTGACTCAGCCTTCCATCCTTCCGAGGTAGGTAAAATGAGGACCCAGATTGTTGGGGGCAATATGCTAATGCAATATGTTAATATGCAATATGCTATATGCTAACTTTGTAAACCGCTTAGAAAGGGCTGTAAAGCACTTTGAAGTGGTATAGAAGTCTAACTAATAAATAAATAAATAACGAACCATTCAAAAGGATTGAAAAAGATAGCTTCATGAAAGCCATTTTTTAACTGGAGTTCTCTGAAATGTCACTAGAAACTAGACTGTTTTCCAGTGCAGATTGTGTAGTGATATAGGATTGGCAAGCTGAGAGGTATCTAACACTACATATGCCACTGCATTCTGGAACAGTTGTAACTTCTGGGTGGTTTTCAAGGGCAGCTCCACATATAATGTATTGCAATAGGCCAGCCAAGGCATGTATGAACATGAGCAAGGCCTACTGGTGCAGGAATGGGCGCAGTCGGTGCACCCATATGAATCTCTTCAAATCACAGAGTTCCCACTCCCAGCCACAACTGCCACTTGCTGCTCAAGCAACAGCCATGAGTCCAGGAGGACCAAATTACTCACCAGCTTTGTCTGAGGAAAGGTTGTCCTATCAAGGATTAAAGATGACATTTCATTGGACCCTAGGAGGCCGAAACTCCAAAGCAACTCTGTCTTGAGAGGATTGAGTCTGAGTCAATTCTTCCCCATCCAGACCCTTGCAGCCTTCAGGCCCTGGGTCAACATCACCTGACTGATCAGGGATAAAGATATATAATTGATTATCACCAGCTCACTGATGATATTGTATCCTGTACTAAAAAATGATGTCACCCAGAAGTTTCATGCAGAAATTAAAGAGGAAAGGTGAGAAATGAGTCCTGAGTCCTACCCTATGCTGTAGAGGTCTGCAGCCGGACCTTTCCTCATAAGGCTGACTAGAACTAGCCAGAGTGGAAGGAGAACCACTGTAAGATAGTGCCTCCCATTCCCATTATTCAAAGCCAGAGGGTTACCATGATTGCTGATACTGAGAGCCATTCAGAGGTCTATGAGGGGCAGGACAGTTGCACCACCTTTGTCTTAAGTGTAACCACTTTACTCTGGCCTGAATCAGATGATCTGCTTTATTTAGGGTTCTCTGCAGTTGAGTGCCAACTACTGTCTCAATAACTTTCCCTAAAAAGGGGGTTCTGGGTGAGGACTTATGGTGAGTTAGAAGTCCCTGCAAGCCTCTCTGCAACCAGGAACAACACTGTGGCAAAGCCTGATGGCCAAGTAGCAAGTTCTGGCTAACAACATTCTCTCCAGAAAAGAACTCGAGAGATCACCCATTTGTGCTCTGGATAGTGTTTCCTTATTAGGACACCACAGAAATCAAATTTCTTATGGTTGATTGTCGGTTGAGTGGCTTGAGAGCGGAAGGATTTCTAATGCAGTCAAAACCACTGTACAGCCTTGTGGATATTTGACCTGCAAAAGCCTCATTTTCTTAAACACTTTCAGATACAATTAATTTACAACTTAAGACAGATCTTATGACCAGCAGGAAAGACAGAAGACTGAGTGTGCTGTCTTCTGTATGGCATTAAGAAGATAGACAGACAGACAGACAGACAGACAGACAGACAGACAGACAGACAGACAGGCAGACAGATGATAGATAGATAGAGAACTATCTTTCAAAAAAGCAAAAAGTTTAACAAGATTGTGATTTAAGAAAGTTTTAAACAGATAAAGGAAACAATAATTTTAGAAAAGAGAAGAATATTTTTGTTCGATGAAGGTGCCTTTAAAAATAGTAAAATTAACTACTCTCTAAAAAGTGAAGGTTGGAGAACAATAATTGTCTTGGATTTATTATTACATTATGAGACATATTCCACTTTTTAAATGGTTTAAAGAGTGAAATTTCATAAATCTATTCCATCACATATTCAAGTAAATAAATTTAAAATGAAATAAAAAAGATATACCTTTAGTAGATGCAAAAAAAATGATTCCAAATGAACAGTTAAACTTTTATGGACTCAGTGTATTGCAGTTTTCACATTTCCCTATTTGTGGAAATATATATTTTTTTAAGTCCATATATATGGGTCTAACATATTTCCTGAAACATTCCTTATTCAAGTTTTATTTCATTGATAAGGCCATTCTTCTCTAGATGCCAAGAGAAAATTCATCTGTCATAACCTTAGAACATTACTTATTAAAGAAATAATCAAAGAATTGAAAATGAGAATGAGAATCAGAGGTGGGTTTCAGCAGATTCTGACCAGTTCTGGAGAACTGGTAGCGGAAATTTTGAGTAGTTCGGAGAACCGGTAGTAAAAATTCTGACTGGCCCCATCCTCATCTATTCTCTGCCTCCCAAGTCCCTGCTGATTGGAAGGAAATGGGGATTTTGTAGTAACCTTCCCCTGGATTGGGGTGGGAATGGACATTTTACAGTATCCTTCCCCTGCCATGCCCACCAAGCCACACCCACAGAGCCATGCCACACCCACCAAGCCACACCCACAGAACCGGTAATAAAAATTTTTGAAACCCACCACTGATAAGAATCCCTCTGTCACATCTTATTTTGGAGTATTGGTTGGGGTCTCTGAGTCTTCTGTCTTGCACAGAAGTTAACTTAGTAACATCTGTATTATCCACTCTAACGGGTACATTATCTATTGAAAAATTAGTTATTTGAAGGATAACTTGTCATCTTAAGAGCAAAGCAAAATTAAACTGTTGGCTGATCATGCTGAATAAAGTAGAAACCGAATGAAGCCCAAAGAACGTTAGTCTGGCTGCTGTGAAGATGCTGAATTTAATGAGATAATAAATCTCATTGTCTGGCCACTCATGTCAATATCAGAGAGCTATCACCCTAGTCAGTTCTGAAAGAAAAAAGAAAAGTTGTAATGTTGTACCTTATTTGTAATAGCCCAGAGAAGCAGTAGAAAAGCCACCAAATCTGCAAATCTGTATCAAAATACTACAAAGCCCCTAGAAGCCTCAGAAGCAGAAGTTTCTGCTTTGATTTGTGAATCTATTTCATAAGTGTGATTCAAGCAAAACATTAAAGCTTTGTATTGGCTTATTTTGTAAATTTGGCTATCCCTCATCTATTTGGTAGACTATATTTATATCCCACTGTAATGCTGAGTTTGGTGAGGGTGATGGTGGTGTCCGCCTGAATTGTTGTACAAATACTGAACACATACTCCCAATTTCATGAGTGGGCAAGGAATGGCTAAGGGTCTATTTACTTGAAAGGGCAGGAAGAAAACCATAACGTTTACTGTACATCAGTGGTGAAATCCAATTAGTACCGGTTCTGTGGGCGTGGCTTGGTGAGCATGGTGTGGCTTGATGGACGTGGCTTGGTGGGCGTGGCAAGAGAAGGATACTGCAAAATCTCCATTCCCACCCCACTCCAGGGGAAGGATACTGCAAAATCCCCATTCCCTCCCCACTCCTGGGGGAAGGATATTGCAAAATCTCCATTCCCTCCCCACTCTGGGGCCAGCCAGAGGTGGTATTTGCCAGTTCTCCAAACTACTCAAAATTTCCATTACCGATTCTCCAAACTGCTCAAAATTTCTGCTACTGGTTTTCCAGAACCTGTTAGAACCTGCTGGATTTCACCCCTGCTGTACATGCTGGGGCTGACATTCCTATATCAGTATCTCTATCTCTCAATTGCTGTGTTCTCTAATGGGTAGATCTTCATATCATGATTTCTTAATTGACGACAATAAAATAACTTATCAAACAGGTTTGTGTCTGGGAAGATTTTGCTGTTATTTAGTTCCTGAATGTGCAATTCTGATCAGGAAGAGATGGATCAGGAAGGCTAAAAGGTCACATGCTGAAAGTCCAAGCTATGCTCCTACAAAATGGCATAAAAACTTTGCCAGGCATGAAACTGATGTAGCTAAATTCTTGCTCTTACAATGGGAAGAAAATTCTTTAAAAAAAATAGTCCCGAGGAAGAGGAGAAATTCTACTACTGCCTTTCTCTTTGGCTTTTGCACCTCACTGTAGGGAGGATTTTAGGAATGGTGGGACATCTAACAGGGCAAGGATTTATGACAGATGCACCGATTTAGTTAGACTCTCAAGAAAGAAGTTTGTAATAAGATATGTCAGAATTTCAGAAATGAAAAAGTGAAAAGAAATCAGGTTTTAGGGCAGTAATTGAAAGATTGTGAAAGGAAGGAATATAAAGTTGGTTTATTTGACCAAGGTTAAAAAAGATGCATTCATAAGGACTGAATGATGAAGCTTTAAAAACTTGCTTATAGATAAGAGATGACATATAGAACGAAACATCATTTGTTGTATTTTAAGAAAAGATGATAAGTTACTAAAACTATTTATTGTATAATTGTTATGAAGGGAGGAATCATTTCTTCAACACATTCCTTTTCCTTTTCCTTTCCTTTTCTCTTATTTTTAACTATTTTTTCTATTTCCCCTTCTTTTCTGCACTTTCTATTTTTAATAATTCTTTTATTTCTTTCAGTTTGAATTAGTTCTTAGTTTTTTAGTTGTAAAGATTCAAAAAAGTATATTAAAATAATCTCTATGGAATATACTGGGATTCAAGAGATGACCCAGCTGAATCTGACACCTATCTGCCACTGTTGATTATTTCGATTTAATTGACAAAGAAGAAGAGACGGCTTGAGGTGAAATATAGTATAGATAAAGGGATTTGAGAAAGATCTTGAGACTAGGATGGATTAAGCTATAATCCAAATATAATTTAGTGTCCAGAAACTTGCTGTCAGGCAGGGGTATTTTTCAACCTTAGGGGACTCTGAATTGCTGGGGACTTTCCTGGTCACATAAGTTTGGGCGTATGCATGTATTTGGGCCATTCAGACTTCTACATGTTTACGATGGCAATAGAAGGAATAGAAGGCAATCTCTCAGTACTGTGTTTTCCCAAAAATAAGACCCTGTCTTATATTTTTTTGAACCCCAAAATAAGCGCTTGGACTTATTTTCAGGGAATTCTTATTATTTTGAGGCGCATGGAGCAAGATGGGGCTTCTCTTGCGGTTTTACCTGATTTCCAGTTCTACATTTAAATATTTTCAGGGAGGGCTTATTTTTTGGGGGAGGTTTATTTTAGCGCATGCAGTCAAAAGCCCGATTGGGCTAATTATCAGGGGATGTCTTATTTTTGGGGAAACAGTGTACCTACAGCTAAATGTTTAGGTAGAAATCTGTGAAAGTATATGTTGAGAATACAATGAATGAAGGAGAGAGAGAGTCTTATCCCTAGATATTAATGGAGTGTGTGTGTATGTGTGTGTGAGAGAGAGAGGGAGAGAGAGAGAATATGTGTGTCTATGTATGTAGTTAGATTTATATTGGGGTTTTTTTTGCAAGTCACATTCACATAAAGGGACTCTGCATGTTCACCTAATGTGAACAAGCATAGGCTTTATGCTATAATGTCATTCTACATTTTTAAAAAAATCAGCAAGGAGCCATTTAATATAATTACATCACCCTTTGCTTGTTGAATACATGTGGACATGCTGTATGGACAGGACCAGGGGTGAAATGCTCCCGGTTCGGACCGGATCGCCCAATCCGGTAACGATGGCTGTGGGTGGTTCGGAGAACCGGTAGCAAAAATCTCTGCTCCCCCCCCATGCCAAGCTGAGTCACGCAATCATCAGAGGCTGTTTTTTAAAATTTTAAAAGCATTTTTTCTACAACCTCTTTGGCCGAAGAGGTTGTAGAAAAAAAAATGCCTCTAAAAGCCTCTGGCGATCCCAGCTGAGTTGCCTGATTGTCAGAGGCTTCTAAAAGCATCTTTTTTTGCAACCTCTTTGGCCAAAGAGATTGTAGGAAAAAAAATGCCTTTAAAAGCCTCTGATGATCCCAGCTGAGTTGCTTGATTGTCAGAGGTTTTTAAAAGCATTATTTTCTGCAACCTCTTAAGGTTGTAGAAAAAATGCTTTTAAAAGTGAAAAAAAAAAGTTGACCACACCCACCCAGTCACATTACACCCCCCCCACCAAGCCACACCCACAGAACCGGTAGTAACAAATTTTAGATTTACCCTGGACAGGACCATAATTATTTAGAGGTATCATATGCAAACAAGTAGATTAACAGAATGTAAACATGAGGCATTTCCTTCCAACTTTTATTGTAGAGTGTGGGGATACTTCTGTTCCATTATGTTCAAAGTGACCTTGAGGTGGCTATGACTAGAAAATTTTTCATATTTTTTTTTTTTTTCATTTTCAAATTCGTTTGGAGAACATCAGAAATCCCAGACTAGGACCTAAGACTACAACAACAACAACTATTTATTATTACAGTCTTAGATCAGAACAAATAAAAGCACTCGGTATATATACACTTAAAACTTCTAGTATAAAATAATAAATAACAACTAAAATTTATAATAAAATCCAGTGTGAATTATACATGGTCTGACTATATGATAGTTGCAATCCCTAAACTGTGTCGCCCGTTGTAGGTTAGGGTTAGGATTAGGGCAGTGGTGGGTTGCTCCCGGTTGTGTCCGGTTCTTTAGAACTGGTAGTAAAAGCGGCGGGAGGCTCCGCCCACCCGCCCGGATGTCATAATTGATCTGCGTAAAGGTAAGTAGAACCCACTCCTGGGGTTAGGGTTAGGGTTAGGGTTAGGGTTAGGACTAGGACCTAAGACTGTGTACTGGGGTTATTTCTTTATTTTTCACCTATTAAGTTTTGTTTTCTTTAAATCAGAGGATTCAGTCTCATTTTCTCCAACAACTGGGCTCATGTGACGCCATTGTTCTAGTCAGCAAACATTGACTTTGGCACAAACTGATTCTCCTTTCTGTCAGATATCAGTCTGTGTTGCAGCCAAAATGATGCTTCTATAGTGGCTAGCAGGATGTTAATTTGAACCATCTTTCACCACCACTCAGCATGAATCTTATTCAATGTTTTAGTTTCCTTCCTTCTGGCCAGAGGTGGGTTTCAGCAGGTTCTGACTAGTTCTGGAGCACCGGTAGTGGAAATTTTGAGTAGTTTGGAAAAATTCTGACTGGCCCCGCCCCCATCTATTCTCTGCCTCCCAAGTCCCAGCTGATCGAGAGGAAATTTTGTAGTAACTTTCCCCCAGAATGGGGAGGGAATGGAGATTTTATAGTATCCTTCCCCTGCCATGCCCACCAAGCCACACCCACCAAGCCATGCCATGCCCACCAAGCCACACCCACAGAACCGGTAGTAAAAAAATTTGAAACCCAATTTGTGATTGAACTTGAATGTGCTCAACTTTCTGACTTCTGATTTCTTAGATATCCCCTTTCCTTGGAATACTTGTTCCATAAATGATTATATAATCAATTCAATTAACTATGCTTTTATATTTCCATCTATGAGGAATTACCCTGTGATTGGACATATCTGTAGCAAATGTTGATAATACCAAAATATGTGATGATGTAATTGTACAAATGCCACAATTATGTCCTTGCATCAGGATATTTGACACAGATACATAATTCATGGCATTTACATGATTAGGTTAGTTTGTACATGTCATAATAGGGCCCCCGGGCCCCCATAGGCCCCAATGTTTCTACTTGATGTTGTCTCTTTTATATCTGGAAATGTATTTCAGATAGGCTGTAAAGAAGAATGGCATTCAGATATGGGACAGCACTGAATCCAGAGGGAAAATGCTTAAAGGTCTGAACATTTGCAATGATTCTTAAGACCTGCTCCTGAAAATTAAAGGTTAACCTGATTTATATATCAATCACTCATAAGCAAGTCCTATATTACACGGAATTAAAGAATGATAATGAGCTTGTCTTTTCATTTGCCCATCAAAAAAAGATTTGCAATATCTAATTTCTTAGTGTGCAAATTTCTATTCATAGTTCATGATAAATGATAATCTATTCTACATTTCTTCTAAGTAGAACCTCATAGATGCCTTATGCAGGAAATCATATAAATTAGTAACATATGTAAACACAGAACCTTTCATGCCTGCAAATATTGTAATGTGCATGATCAGTAGACCACCTGCATCAATTTATATTTATACACAGGTGATGACACAGGTGAGGTATACAGACAGAAATTATCTACTGCTGTCTAAAAATGGGGAGAAATAGCTGAGTAACCACCTACAACTTCAACTCATTCAGTTTATATTTTTAAGAAAAATACTTACAAAAACAATGGACCCAGTTTGAGGACCCAGTTTGTAGGGGCAATAAGCTGACTTTGTATAAATATACAAAAGTATGAAGGCTATTGCTTAACGCAGTGTAAGCCGCCCTGAGTCTCTGGAGAAGGGCGGCATATAAATCTAATTTTTTAAAAAAATGTTGTTGGGTTAATAAATAGTGTTATTTATTTATTTCCCTCTTTTATTATTTTTTAAACATCTCAAGGCAGCAAGCATACCTAATACTCCTTTCTCCTCCTATGTTTCCCACAACAACTACACTCTGAGGTAATTGAGCTGAGACAGAACGAATGGCCAAAGGTTACCCTCTACATCTTTACCTAAGATGAAGTTACCCTGTTAACTTCATCGTGAATATACCGTTGTAATATTGGAAAAGCAGAAATGGAAGAAGACAGAGGTGGAAACATCAGCGCTTATGGAATCAGGAATGGAGATAGTGCTGTGGAAATGGCAAGCAGGACTTGGAAAGGCTGAAATGGGATATTTTTGTGCTAGTGAAATGAGAGAGGAACAAATGCTAAAAAGAAACAGAGTTATTTAACATAACTATTACTTTGTATCCCCCCCCCCCGAATACTATATACATAACTTTTGCTAAAGATGCTGGGGGCCCAAGCATCAACAAATGGACAGAAATCAGTTAAATGAATTGATAAGTTAAAAACTAAATTTAATTTAAAAGAAATTGATATGGATTATTTATTTATTTATTTTATTTATTTATTGGTTCAATTTATATGCCGCCCTTTTCCGGAGACTCAGGGCGGCTTACAATGCGTTAAGCAATAGCCTTCATACTTTTGTATATACCTGCTTAGTAGGGCTTTCGCCCACCCCCCCAGCGGTGTTCCTTTTTGTACAAAGTCAGCATATTGCCCCCACAATCCGGGTCCTCATTTTACCTACCTCGAAAGGATGGAAGGCTGAGTCAACCTTGAGCCTGGTGAGAGTTGAACTCTCAGTCATTGCAGGCAGCTGGTGTTACTTAACAGTGCTTTAGTCTGCTGTGCCACCAAGGCTCATTTATCATTTATTAAAATGTACAATTTAATGGCAACTTTGGATAGGTCTCTGGAAGTTATATCCAAAGCTTGTAAGATCGCAAATTATGAACCTCTGCTTTTTGACCATGACTTGAAAAAAAAATATTACAAGATGTAATGGTACTTGGAAGCCCCTTATGAATCTTTTGCTGAAAAAAGAGGAAAATGAACTTGTAATTTATGGATTTGAAGATTAGAAAGGGTAGTTTATGGAAAGAAGTTGCCATAGAGAAGGGATAAAGTAGAATTAGAAAACAGCCCCTCACCTAAGATCCAACACAGAACAAAAGCCATTAGCCACAACAGGAATTGTCCAACACCCTTTTAGAACACAAGCCCCTTCATTGCACTCCCCCCGAACAGTTCAAACTTCAAAGTCACAGAAACCTATAAAGATCCATCCACTCATCCAACCATTTTGTCAGCTGCACCAAAACCACAAACCCTGGTGGTTCTGCTTCATCAATAAACCTTTCTTTCCAATCAGCCTCCATGTTGTTTCTAGTGTCTTTCTTCCAGCTTGGAACTGAACCAGATGGATTTTCCTTCCAACACATGTATGCCAAAAGAACAAAAACTGCTAGGTTTCCAAACTCAAAGGGCAGTTACAGATTTCAAAACAAATGCTGCAAGGCAGTCAATAATTTGAACACTGGAAATAGCCAGAGACTTCAAGGAGTAATCCCTTTGAGTTCAAACTGGACATGCATTTGGGAGATAGTTAAGCAAAGTATACAGAATAATACAAAAATAACATTAAGAGTTCTTAGATGTTGTGTTATACAGATGACAGACCTTGCAATAGTATTGGTCATATGCAATTCATGAACAGAGTAGGATGTGTGTCGAGCTGCATCTCTGGAATGAATTCCTCCTGAGATACAAATGGTCCTCATCAGAGGTGGGTTTCAGCAGGTTTTGACCAGTTCTGAAAAACCGGTAATGGAAATTTTGAGTAGTTCGGAGAACCGGTAAATACCACCTCTGACTGGCCCCGCCCCCATCTATTCTCTGCCTCCTGAGTCCCAGCTGATCGGGAGGAAATGGGGATTTTGCAGTATCCTTCCCCTGGTGTGGGGAGGGAATGGAGATTTTACAGTATCCTTCCTCTGCCACGCCCATCAAGCCACGCCCACCAAGCCCTGCCCTGCCCACCAAGCCACGCCCACAGAACCGGTAGTAAAAAATGTTGAATCCCACCACTGGTCCTCATCCTTCATATATTTTTAAGTGCCCTGAAAGATGTGACTCTTTGCCCAGGCTTTTGGTAAGGATGCCTGAGGGTTCTTTTCTTCTTTTCCTTGTTTCCTCTGGATTTGTTCTTTGTTTTGCTACTTTTCCCAAAATATAAATTGTAATGCCAATAAGAATGCAAGTCAGAAGTTACATGTATCTGCACAACCATCAGTCTAAGCTCTGTAATCCACTAAAAAGAGGAATTTTAATTGCATTTTCTTTAACGACTTTGCAGCATACTATCCAAGCTGTCTAAAAGCATGTTGGAATGTTATTAGAATTTCAGATTCTGGATCAAATTAGTTTGGTCAGTCTGATCCTCATGGTGAGTGAACAAATAAGAGAGAGTTCCTTCTTTTTATTAGATTCTGAAGCTCTCAGTTGTACGCGCTCTAATTTAACTTAGGCAATTGTAATTCCTGACCTCTGAGAGCCACTGCTTACTATTTTATAGACGCTGACCTAACCTGACCTGTGGGTAAGAAATGGAGACAAACACAAATTGCTTCTGAATTAATCCTCTCCTTAATTATTTTATATTGGAATGGAAAAAGCTCTATTATATCTTATTTCATGCCACCTAGCTGGGACCTCTGTTAATCAGATCAGGTAACATTCATTTAAAGTTTTTTTTGCATTTTTCACGGGTTTACTATGCTTCACAAAATAAGTGTTGAACTTAATGTTAATCCATTACTAGCAAAAAATCAGACTAATGACCTTTATCACTTATTGATAATTTGTCTTTAGATTCCCCTTTGGGAAGTACTGAAATAGTAGAATCAAAATTATTGATAATTTTGCTTGCCTCATCTCCAATATAAGTCAAGGTTATCTGTAAAAGCAGAGATTTCTTGTTATTGAATTGTTTGTGATATTCCTCAGTGTAGCCCTTAGTTCTTGATCTACAAATTGGCTGTCTGAATAGCGAATCATGATTAAGCAAAATCTCATTTTGCTTCTTCATAGTGGTCATTTTTCAATACTGTGTTCTCTTCAGGGATTCCTTATCATAATTATGCAAATAACACTGCACTACCTATCCCTACCGCTAGATGGGGATGTATTCTCTCTTTAGCTTTACTTTTTTGTTTGTGTTCCTTCCAACAAATCTTGATTCCTGATGACTTCATGGAAGGATCCATGCAGTTATCTTGGCAACATGGTGAACGTAGTTTGCCCTTACTCCCCCCGCCTTTAAATCATGCTTGGCAAGGTGAATTTATAAAAAGGTTACTCTGAAACCATTTACATTTATGTATCGAAAAATATATATTAGCTGCCAATTCTTTCCCACCACACTTCAAAGTTTAAAGTCTTGAAGTTCTAAACGACTGAAGGAATATCAGACTGCTAACTCATCTGCTTTCTGAAGCTTTACACGTATTTAAATGAATTTGGAATATTTACCTCTCCCCCTCACCCCGATTTCTGCTGATAAGTTTATAATCATGACAATGATGTCTTATTTTTTCCAAGTTTAAACTTCAGCAAATCAATATTACTTCTAGCTGCATCCAAAGTGGCCAACAGTTGAATATCCTTGAGGCTTTTCATTGGTCCTGCATACAGACAAACAACAACAACAACAAATCTTTTGTCCACTTCCATCTCCATTTACCCTCTCTCTTTCTCTCTCAGAAGGGCTGTTCATCCCAATCCATGTATTTTGCTAGATTTGTTAACAGTGCAATTACAATTATATTTATTTATAGTTTATTGGTTCGATTTATATGCCGCCCTTTTCCGGAGACTCAGGGCGGCTTACAATGCGTTAAGCAATAGCCTTCATACTTTTGTATATACCTGCTTAGTACGGCTTTCGCCCCCCCCCAAAAGTGGTGTTCTTTTTTATACAAAGTCAGCTTATTGCCCCCACAAACTGTGTCCTCATTTTACCTACCTCGAAAGGATGGAAGGCTGAGTCAACCTTGAGCCTGGTGAGTGGCCAAATTTTGATGATGTGATGGTGGGAATGCTGCAACAGTCATGAATGCAAGGACCAGTTATAAAGCATTTTTTCAGTTACTGAACAGATGGTTACAAGTTGAGGACTGCCTATACATGTCTGTCTGAAGATGCAGAGAATAGAATAGAATAGAATAGAATTCGTTATTGGCCAAGTGTGATTGGACACACAAGGAATTTGTCTTGGTGCATATGCTCTTGGAGTATATAAAAGAAAAGATACATTCGTCAAGAATCATAAGGTACAACACTTAATGATAGTCATAGGGTACAAATAAGCAATCAAATCATATTAGGAAACAGTCAATATAAATCTTAAGGAACAAGGTTACAGTCATACAGTCATAAGAGGGAGGAGATGGGTGATGGGAACGATGAGAAGATGAGAAGATTAATAGTAATGCAGACTTAGTAAATAGTTTGACAGTGTTGAGGGAATTATTTGTTTAGCAGAGTGATGGCGTTCAGGAAAAAACTGTTCTTGTGTCTAGTTGTTCTGGTGTGCAGTGCTCTATAGCGTCGTTTTGAGGGTAGGAGTTGAAACAGTTTATGTCCAGGATGTGAGGGGTCTGTAAATATTTTCACAGCCCTCTTTTTGACTCGTGCAGTATAAAAGGTCCTCAATGGAAGGCAGGTTGGTAGCCATTGTTTTTTCTGCAGTTCTAATTATCGTCTGAAGTCTGTGTCTGTCTTTTTTGGGTTGCAGAACCAAACCAGACAGTTATAGAAGTGCAGATGACAGACTCAATAATTCCTCTGTAGAATTGGGGTAGAAAGGGATAAAAGAAGATCACATATAAGCAATGCATACATACAGATATGGATTAATGGAAGCTCCATAAGCAAGATGCCAAACCTGCAGGGGGAGGGGTAGAGAAGAAAATGGATGGCAGGTGCTCTTGTCTAAGATGGCAAGGTGGTAAGCAATGCTTCCCATGGAAATCAGATCACCACCTTGATTATACAGTCAATGTGATAATGACGCCCGTAGCATTGTATACTGTGAAACAAAAAAAAAAGTCTTTTTATTGTAAAGATATGCCAAGTGCGGGAGGAAGATGCAGGGGTCACCCACAGGAAGGTATCTGTAGTTGCATCTCCACGTATGTTAATCACAGTTCAGAGAAGTCCATGTAACCTCTGAATTCTGCTGTGGTCCCAACAGGTTGCCTTGGCTTTGTCCTCAGCTAATGAGCAAAACTATGTAAGTTATTCTCTGTGATTCTAGTTTCAAGCTGGCAGCAAATGATTACTTAATAAACACAAATTAATAAATGATGAAAATTGTATAAGATAATTATTGTATGGAAATAACTTTTCTTTTGGGTAAATGTGATTTTTGTTGTTGTTCCAAAGCCAGACCAGTGAAATTGTTGTATATCAGAATAAGAGATAATAAAGATTTTGATTCCGCATTCTTCTAAACATGCTGAAAGGGTTCTTCTGGATTTATGGCACAGCTTTGACTGCCTCTAAACTTGATGTATTTGTGCTTATGCATACAGTAGTACCCCGTGCGGATTTCTCAAAGCAACAACTTCTTCATATTTTGCTACCATGCCACAAAACGTTTAGCCACACATTCTATTGCTCTTTATGATGAACTTGAACTAAAATCTTTCAGTCTCTTTCTCCACTATATATTGAAACCTGCAGCTCATTCGTAATATATTGCCATTTATTTCACAAAGTCAGAGCTTCCAAAATCTTATTAGATTTTGGCTCAACCAAAGCATCATCTTACGCACTGATCTTTTAAGATGTTGGATATTGTAAAGGGCAAAATAGATTCCCTAATTATTATTGAGTGAAAGTGCAAACCCTTGATCACTGGAGTAAAGGTTGCATATCTGATAAATGACTGATAGACTGTGATTTTGACCTGGATATAGGATGAAGAGAATCATAGAATCATAGGGCTGAAGGAACTTTGGAGGTCTTCTAGTCCATCCTCTGAAATACTGCTCAATGTTGTCAATTTATGGAACTGAACAATTCAGCCACAGATGTAGTGGGAAAAGTATCCAATCGGTCCTCTGAACATTTCCTATTATCTATATCAAGATCTACAGCTGCATCCAATTCTTTTTGTATTTCTGGGGTGGGGATGGGCCTGATGAATAAAATCTTGATTCAAGTATCAAGATCAAGCTTCAAAGATTTAACTATCAAGTTGCATGTGTACTTAGGAAATTTAAATATGCATGTACATCATTACCCTTTTCCCCTTTGATGTACAATATTTCAGAATACAAAGGTAGTATCCTTTGTGGTATAGTCTAGTTTTCCCAGTGAGAGCAAAACATGTCTTCCTTTATCCGGGGCTCAGTCAATCATAACAGGAGAAGTAGTGAAGTTTTTCTCTCTGTTGCAAATCAGGAGGGGAGATAAACAGGCAGTTCAAGGCTAATTATAGCAAGCAGTCCATAGTCAGGCTGGAACACTGAACACACCTTTGTTCCTTAGCTGCAGTATTTCTAGAATTCATACAAATTGAGCTCAATCCTGAAAAGAAGTATTTGCATTTCACAACCCAAAGGCTACCAGTACAGAATGGAGCAAACCTTATGCCGATCCCAAACTACAAAGCAGATTTGTTGAACTAACATAAGCTGTTTTGAATATAAAGATATTAATGATAGATTCACTTACAGAACTGGATTGCTAGGTACAAATGGGAGCTTAGTAGGAAAAGAAAAATAACCCCGAAAGAGTGAAGGCAACAATTATACACAAACTTTCAAACAAAATCAATCGTATCAGCTAAACTAATTACTGAACATTTCCTTGAATTAACTCATAGCTTTCGGTTCATTGCAGAGAAGATGGTAGGAGAGTGACCTTCTGGGCCTCTCATTTGTATATTATTAGGCAGATTCTTTTGCTCTTTATTCCTCACCCCTTCCTTAAATACTTCCCTCAATGAAATACTACTGCGTTTTCCTGAAAATAAGACTGGATTTTATATTAATTTTTGCTCAAAAAGATGCATTAGGGCTTATTTTCTAGTTAGGTCTTATTTTGGGGGAAATATGGTAGTATTGCTTTATAAAACCTTATTAAGACCACAGTTAAAATACTGTATCTAGTTTTGGTAACCATATCACTATATGTTGAGACTCTGGAAATAGTGTAGAAAAGAGCAGCAAAGATGATTAGGGGGCTGGAGGCTACAATAGATGACGTTTGCAGGACTTTGGTATGTCTAGTCTAGTGAAAAGAAGGACTAGGGATAACATGATAGCAGTATTTCGGGGGCTGCCACAAAGAAGAGGGTGTCAACCCATTTTCCAAAACATCAGAAGGCCAGGTAAGAAGCAATGGATGGAAACTAATCAAGGAGAGAAGTAACCTAGAACTAAGGAGAAATTTCCTAACAGTGAGAACAATTAACCATTGGAATGGCTTGCCTTTGGAAGTTGTGGATGCCCCATCATTGGAGGCTTTTAAGATGAGACAGTTGTCTGAAATGCACAGGGTCTCCTGCTTGAGCAGGAGGTTGGACTAGAAGCAGTGGTAGGTTTCACATTTTGTTGCTACTGGTTTGCCACATGTGTGCATGCTTACTTCTCACACGTGTGCATCTTCCGTGCATGTGCCCACCCTTCTGCATGTGCGTGCATCTTCTGTGCATGCGCCCGGCCTCAAAACTGTGCCTAAATAGGATGGCATAGAGCCGGGGCTGGTGGGCATCCGTGATCTCTACTACCGATTCACCCAAACTGGTATGAACCGGCTGAATTCCACCTCTGACCAGAAGACCTCCATGGCCCCTTCCAACTCTGTTATTCTGAATATATAAGATCATTAAAAATTAGCCTCTTTTGGGACTTCTTTGTCTGATTGAGGAAAATGTTCTGGCTTTTATCAATCAGAAATGGTTTTACTGGCTAAGCCCAACTTCCTAAGGACCTTTAATGGAGTCATGACGTTCTTCAGAGCTGTCACTGTATAAACAAACACTTTCATTTCATTTCATTTCATTTCATTTCATTTCATTTCATTTCATTTCATTTCACCTTCCTTCCTTCCTTCCTTCCTTCCTTCCTTCCTTCCTTCCTTCCTTCCTTCCTTCCTTCTTTCTTTCTTTCTTTCTTTCTTTCTTTCTTTCTTTCTTTCTTTCTTTCTTTCTTTCTTTCTTTCTTTCTTTCTTTCTTTCTTTCTTTCTTTCTTTCTTTCTTTCTTTCTTTCTTTTCATATATTCAGGCCTGGTTCTTTGTCTTTTGAGCCCAAGATTTTAACAGGTTGGCCTTTATGTTTCTTCCAAAACAGGCTATTAACTATTTAAAAGGAAACATCAAGTCAGTACAGGCACAGATTATCTTCTATAACAGTGGTTCTCAACCTTCCTAATGCCGCGACCCTTTAATACAGTTCCTCATGTTGTGGTGACCCCCAACCATAAAATTATTCCTAAAACCATTGAAAATATGTGTTTTCTGATGGTCTTAGGCGACCCCTGTGAAAGGGTCGTTCGACCCCCAAAGGGGTCCCGACCCACAGGTTGAGAACCACTGTTCTATAAGCTTAATGTCCTTTCTCCTTGTTTTAATAGCTATCCTCTTCTAAAGCTCCTACTTTCTGATTTTTAGTTATTTCCCAGTTTTTGAATGCTGTTTCTGGCCAGCAGGTGGCATGATAGAGCAGGGAGGATAGGTTTGAAAGAGGTATTTTTTAAAAATGTAAATACAAAGTTCGGTTGTTCAAGCCAAATTGCAAATTCTGCTTTTCTTTATCAAGGGAAAATGTGCAAAATCTCCTTTACATATTTTTAATATAAATAAATATATAAATAATACGTGATCTAATGACATGAAATATATGGGTGCATATATTAGTATACAAACAGACACTTTTGTATGTTGATTTAGGAATGAAGAATATGAAGAATTGTACTGGAGAAATACATATAAGCTTAAACATTGTGTTGCTATTGAACAATTCATTTCTGAAGATTATATTTTTTAAAAAAGTAAATAATACAAGTCCTCAGGAATGAAGACAAATGTGATTCGTACTCTTTTTATCTAAATTGGTTTGAACAACTTCTATTATTTAACAAAAGCAATATAAAATATTGCTGTTATTCTTTGTTTTTCTTCATCAAGAAACAAAAAACAAACAAAAAGAATCACATTTTGGATTGATGTTCTTGGGAACTTTGAATTCCAACCAGGAACCTGGGAATTATCCAAGTAGTGTTGCAAGCTATAACATGTCCATAGAAAAATGTCTATGTGTGGGGATTGTGAATCTGCAGCTGATGTAGTTGAAATATTTAGTTTCTGTAAACATTTTAATCTGTTTGTAATTCCATTTTATATGCCAATAACTTTAGGAATAAACATTGCAAGATATTTTCCTATTTTAATTGTTAGATCTTTATATTTTATATCTCCCCCTTCTTTTTTCTCAATTCTCCTGTCCCCTGTACTAATTTTCTTTTCAGTCGTTGTTATATCTAGTGTGTTGCATTATTGTTCCTGTTATCTTTAAGAAGCTGTTTATTTATTTAAAATATTTAAAATATATTTAATTTTTTAAATAGCTGCCCATTTTTCGGCAAACTTTGGATGCTCCTGATCAAAGATTTAAAAAATATAAAATCCTTTTGAAACTATTAAACACATGAGCTAAAACATAAAATGTTAAAAAGTAACAAAAACATAGTGCCAATCCCATGCTAATGTACCATCAGTGAATGTCTCAATGTTTGAGGAAAAGCCAGGTGTTTAAAGACTTATAGAAGGAAGGCATAAAGGATGGAATCATGTTGAAATTCCATGATGTTCCATAGGGCAAAGGCTGGCATGAAAGAGGCATGCTTCCTAGTTCCCATTAGATGATAATATTTGGGGGAAGGAACCACAAGCATGCCCGCCCGATCTAACCTGGTAGGACAGATAGAAGTCCTTAGGGAAACATGGTCCTGAAAACTATGGTTTGTACAGTTTTTAGCACATTATGGAATAATTCTGCATGACTGGGTACTCATAGCCTATAGCAATGATGGCTAACCTTTTCCTGACCCAGTGCCCAAAGTGCATGTGCGCGTGCATGCCCCCGAACCCCCAAAATTCAATGCCCATGCATGTGCTCCACCCCATGCATATGTGTGTGCCCCCATGCTCCACCCCCGCACATGTGTGGCAGAGCCCCAAAGACCAACTGGCCGGTGGGAGGCAGGCACGCATGCGTGGCAGAGCTGAACTGGGGCGACGGCTCGTGGGCCATCAGAGAGGGCGTTGCGTGCCACCTCTGGCACGCATGCCATAATTTCGCCATCACGGGCCTATAGTAAATGAACTCTTTTCTCTCCCAACTCCCACATTACAACTTCACAACTTCTTTTGTCCTGCTACAAATAAATAATTAAACACCATTTGAGCAGAGTAAACAATTCATCTGACTTGAGGTCTAAGGAGGGAAATTGAAAATTGATTCCGCTAGGAACAGGGGTGTCAAACTCAAGGTCCGCAGCCTGGATCTGGCCCGCGGGGTGCTTAAATCTGGCCCACGGAACCAGCCTGGAAATAGCAAAGGACTGGCTTGCAGTTCCTTTGGCAGCCAAAACATTTTGGCTGGCAAAGTGCTGCAGGAGGCTGTCCAGGCCAAAAAGGAGGCACGGGGGTGCCCATGTACGCTCCCCCAGCAACCCATTTTGGCCGGCAGGGGGCCGGCAGGCATCTGTCCCGACTTTCCCCTGCCCCCCCCCACCAGCCAGCCCGTGGAGAGAACTACTATGTTGATCCGGCCCTGGAAGAAATCCAGTTTGACACCCCTGTGCTAGGATGTTCAGAGTTGGCTTGCAAAAATCCAAAAATTCCACTAGATGGAAGCAAAGAATTATAGTTTTGGTAAAGCTTTGCTGATATCTAATGAGTCTTTGAAGTTTTGTGTCCTAGATATGGTAGTTCTAGCCTCCAGCCTGTATAGTTCTAATACAATTTGCAATACTAAGCATGAGGTAGACTGCTAGAAAAAGGTTCTCTTTTTGTGACCCGCTTATATGCAGGGCAACATGATACCACAAAAACCAATTTATCACGGAGTTAAATATTTCCTCCTTTTTGCTTCAGAAGTTGTTAATGCAAATGTTCCTATGTTTTAAATACTTTGAAGTTAATCATAGCTCGTTTCTGATACATTCTACAATTTACCTGGTCTGGATATATCAAAGACCTGTAGACAAAATTCAAGGATGATGTGATTACTTTCTTTTTAGTGCATTTTGACCTTTGGTATTTAAGGAATAGAATTATAGGCTCATAAGAGGATCTTGCATGTCAGAAAGTTAGATTTTGTCTGCAACATGACAAACATGCTGCCTGATATTTGTCTCATACAGTCTTAAAATCTACCACAAAGCAGAAGCCAGATGGATCAATCAGATTTTCATCAGCTTCCTGAATCTGAGAAGGGGCTGATTGCCCATCAGACAAAGTACTTTTCCAAAAGAGAGGGGCAGTGACTTAAAAGGCAAGCGTACATGTCATCCAAGGGTGACAGTCCAATTAAGGAGACATGAAATGAGTCTGCCCCAGGGGTGAAATCCAGCAGGTTCTGACAGGTTCTGGAAAACGGTAGCGGAAATTTTGAGCAGTTCGGAGAACTGGCAAATACCACCTCTGGCTGGCCCCAGAGTGGGGTGGGAATGGAGATTTTGCAATATCCTTCCCCCAGGAGTGTGGTGGGAATGGAGATTTTGCAGTATCCTTCTCCTGCCATGCCCACCAAGCCACACCACACCCATCAAGCCATGCCCACAGAACTGGTAGTAAAATTTTTTGGATTTCACCACTGGTCTGTCCTACTCATAGGGCAGGATGATTTTGAAGAGGAAAAGTGGTTCTGTGGATATTCAAGCTTTGAATCATGAAGGGCTTTAAAGGTGACAATTTAGGCATCTATTGAAGTATAGATGAACCCAGAACTTCCTGAGTTGCTTACATTCTGGACTAATTGCTAACTTCTAACTTTTCAAGAACAGCTCCAGATAGAGTGCTGTTATGGTATGGTACAGTGATTAGAATGCACTATTGCAGGCTAACCCTGCCCACAGCCTGGTGTTTGATCCTGACAAGGTCAAGATTGACTCAGCCTTCCATCCTCCCGAGGTCAGTAAAACCAGATTGCTGGGGCCAATATGCTGACATTGAAACTTCCTAGAGAGTGTTTTAAAGCACTATGGAGAGGTATATAAGTCTAAGTGCTATTGCTATGTGGGAATGGCCTTGGAAGACAGGGGAAAGAGCCACAGTCAGGGCAATTGGATAAATGTAGGCCTGGCAAATACAGCAGTAGCACTTAGGCTTATATACCGCTTCACAGTGCTTTATAGCCCTCTCTTAAGCGGTTTAAAGAACCAGTATATTGCCCTCAACAATCTGGGACCTCATTTTACTAACCTCAGAAGGATGGAAGGCTGAGTCAACCTTGAGCCTGGTGAGATTTGAACTGCCAAATTGCAGTCAGACGGCAGTCAGCAGACATAGCCTGCAGTACTGCACTCTAACCACTGCGCCACTGTGGCTCATACTTATTTCTTGAGCTGTAAAGGTGACAGAGAAGAAACGTACTTCAGACTTGCATGATTCTGTTCATGTAACTTTACAGTAAAGTAGAATTATTTCATCTGGGTGTGCTTCTTGTCTGGACCATTTTGCAAAGCTGACATCAATCTTGCAAGTCTGAAAGTACATTTCTCCCTTGTTACCTTTACAGCCCAAGAAGCTAAGGAATGTTTGACATGCCCATATGCCTCTTTTCTGACTGTTGTCCTGGCTGAGGCTGTTCTTGGTCTTCTAAGGTCATCCCCTCATCCTATTACAAGTGAAATAAGCCATAATTGCTATCTGCTCCTGGAACAGAAATTGCAAGTTGAAGAGGACTCCCAAATTGTGAGCTGATTCCACCCATTATTATTAACTTAGAGTTAATAATGAACGGAAACCTGCCAACCTGAGAACCCATAATGACTCCAGTTTGCTCGGATTGAGTTTCAGCTTGTTCCTCCTGTCCTGACCTGGACAACCGCCAACTATCTGGACAGCCATAACATGTCAGAACCACAAAGCAAGGCAAACTTGATGTTGTCGGAGTAGAAATGTCCAAACTGAATATTGATGTTCTGGGAATCAGTATGCTGAAATGAACTGGAATAGGTCATTGCACATCAAAGAAGCATCACTTTCTACTGTGGCAAGGAAATCATAGAAGAAGCTAGACAACCTGTGCCCCTTGGATCGTTGTTTCAAAGCTATTTCCGTACCTCAATAGAGAGACAGAATTACCACAGCTGAGGCAAAAAGCAAAGGTACCAAGAGCAATTTTGAACTTCCTGCTGGCTTTCCTATTGAGTTTCCTTGTGGGAAGCTTGCAGGGAGCATAAAAAAATCTTTCCTTTCCTTTCCTTTCCTTTCCTTTCCTTTCCTTTCCTTTCCTTTCCTTTCCTTTCCTTTCCTTTCCTTTCCTTTCCTTTCCTTTCCTTTCCTTCCCTTCCCTTCCCTTCCCTTCCCTTCCCTTCCTTTTCCTTCCCTTCCCTTTCTCTCCTTATCCATATCCACAGGATTCACTCTTCACACACAAGCCCAGATAATAATAGTCTGTTCCACATTGACGCTTTAAACACTATTGTTCCCTTTACTAATTCTCTCATTTTTCATCAAAACAGTTCAGTCAATCTTGCTCTTGATACATTCTTTTCCATATGTACAAATGAATAGGCTTACAGTATGCTTTGACCACAGTTTTATAATGAAATAGGCTTTTACTAAGCATATTCAAAAGTCACCATCTGAATATGTTTTCACTTTGTCTGAACTCCCCCATCTCATTCCATTCTATTCCATCACCCATTCATATCATTTAACAGAATCTTTCCTCAGGATCACATTCGTTGAAGAACTTGCAGAGTTTTCTCCAAAGTTCAACTCTGGTTCTTCTATAACGGTGATGGTGAACCTATGGCACGCATGCCGCAGGTGGCACATGGAGCCATATCTGTGGGCATGTGAGCGTTGCCCTAGCTCAGCTCCAGCGCCATGTGCATGCCGGCCAGCTGATTTTTGGGCCTTCCAGGCCCACCGGAAGTTGGGAAATGGGCTGTTTCCAGCCTCTGGAGGGCCTCTGGACGGTGGGGAAGGCCATTTTCGCCCTCCCCAGGCTCCAGAGGCTTTCTAGGAAAAAACAGGCCTACCGGACCCACCGCGTGCCAAAAGCAGGGGGAGCATGGGGGATCACATGCACATGCATGGGGGATAGGGCACATTGAATTATGGGTGTGGGCACGAGCATGCGTGACCCCCCCATGCTCCCCCCGCTTTTGGCAAGTAATGGCAAAATGGTTAGCCATCACTGTTCTATAATTACCATCCATTTGGGCATAACATACAAATATCAGCAGCCCCAAAATTCCTACATTCATATGCACCACACTAATCTATAGCACATCAATTAATGTTTTCTGACATACATTTTAACCTTGTCATTAGGCATTAAACTTAATGCTCAATGAAACTTAAGATCAGATCATCTCTGTTCAGACTGAGCATACATTATTTGCTCTAGAACAATATCTCCATATAACAACATTTGTTGCCTTGAAATAAAGGAGATTGTATGTATGTATCAATATGTATACATGTATGCATGCATGCCTATGTATGCATGTTATGGCCGCTCCTAGAAACTGGTTGTTCTTACAGAATGCTGAGCCCATCAATCTTGATCGAATAGGAAACACTTCTATTCTATTGAAGGATTGTGCAGAATAAACAGACGGTTTCTAAAGAGATCAAGCCACTTTGGTTTAGAGCAGTTAACATTATTCAAAGCAATCAAATGGTTTGCAAACAACTCATTATAAATTTATACAAAAGTGGAAAAAAAGTTATCCACTGCTTAGATGAAGCAAAATCATTTGGATTTTCAAAAGAGTTCTGAGTTCATTGCTGTTTTAAAAGCAATCTACCCAAGGTGACATTTAACCTTTACTTACCTGAACTATTGTTTGGTTTGTAGGGTTTGATTATAGCATCCAGAGCAATTTCTTATTGGCTCTGATGCTGTTTGTTGACCCAGGGATTCAGCATTCATGCTGTTGCTGGGAAACTGAGAACAAGAAGATGGAAGAAATGTTACAAGTGCTAGCAACTTTAGAAAAGACTCATTCATTTTAACAAGGCTTTCTGATGTTATGGGTACGGGAAGCCTGCACTTGTTCAAGTCTGCAGACCTATGAATACCAGGACATTTACAACATTTTGGGTTGCTTCAGGACTACCTGTTTGCAACACCTTAAAGCTGCCATGTGATCTTAGGAAAAGATCCAACTGCTTTCGGTGGTTGCAAAAGGCGCTTAACCTCCATTTTGTGCAACCTTTGGTGAACATATCTCCAAAGTATTGCACGGTGAACACTGATATGGAAGCAAGTCCCATCAAACTTAACTGCAGTTTGCAATGTATGACTATATTTGCATGACACACTGAACCATAAGCACAATTTAACCTAGCATATGGGATTAATTTATGGCTCATTCCAATTCAGAAAACTGGTCTAATCAGATAAATCATGGTTCAGAATACTGGGTAACTCTATTCTGTGAACATAGCCTATATGTAATCTATAATTACTGTTTCCAGGAAGATGTGAAAACTTAAAGATGCACTTCTATGACTATTTGGTACTAAAAGCATTTAAAAGAAAGTACATCTTGAAGCCTCTGGTTTTGCTGGTTGACAATTGCTGGTTGACAAAACCTCACAGAAATTCTCCAAAATATCACTAAGGCTTAGATTTGCAGATTCCAATCTGAGTCAGTCACCAGGACCAGAGGTTTAGTCTTCCAAGCTTTTGGACTCATGCTGGAACCCATCCTCAGGGAACTTCCCTTTACCAGAATATGTGCTTTGGGCTATTCTATGCATAGTATTTATGTGGTGCCTGGTTATGAGTGGCTTTTTAAAAAATTGTTGATTGAGGTGTTGATGTCCAGCTATTGTTTCCTTTTGTTTCCTATTGTTGCCAAGTTCCTTGGCTCCTAAGTACTTGATAAACTGGTAGTAAATCAGCATTCCTGTTGACTGACAAGGGACCCATTTCGCAGGCTATCTTTGTACCTGCTTGGCCAACAATCTTAATACCTGCAAAATTGAATGTATATCCTTGTTCAATGCAATGAGTTATGAGTTAAGATTTGATACTATGTATACTATGATACACATGGGGAACAACCATAGTAATTTAAATCAAATTTATTTTGTTCTGGTTCAATATACTTAATATTTGGACTGTGGCCTCTGCCATGCCACACCATGTTCAGATATAATCCTTTGTCCACTGGAAATTCTGTATCTCTGATTTAAAGCAATATGAAACATATTTTGGCAAAGAAATCATTTTTGATACTTTCCCCATTAGTTTTGGATTTGTTCTGTCTTACTGATTTATAACGTTTCAGGCTTTGTCCAAAACATTTTGCCATTTCCGTCCACCAATGTATTTCTTTTCTCAACCAAGATCTCCTTTTCTTCTGCACTAGGTATATTGCCTCCTGACCTGCCTTTAATGTCAACCCAACCCCAATCAAATACTTACTCAATGGTTCTCTATGGTGGACCTGTTGTTTGCAGGAGAGTGAATGAGGCTGGAGTTGCAGCAATCTTCTTGATTATTTCCTTAGTCTGCATTGTCTTATTTTCTTAGCCTCCTGAATATGTTATCAGTGATGCAAAGCTTGCTGTGTTTTAATGGAACCAATTGGGGATTCATGTTTGATGCAAACAGAAATCACTCTCCTTAGAAGAATCAAGAAAGGGTTCAGTGCTTTTGAATTCTAAGTAGCAGAGCAATGACCGTAATTGGAAACTGAGGAATTTAGAGCTCTTCTTTCTGGTATCTGACCTTAAATTGGGCACTTGGAAAGTGTGATGATTATCCCTCTGTGGCCATTTTCAAGTAGGCCTCATGTATTAAAGAGCTGTGAAGAGAATCCTGGCATTACTGCCTTAGGAAGACTATTACAAGCAGTAAACAGTCCTATACCCAAAGTATGTATGAGTAATGCAGAATGCAGGAAAAACAATTACTACCAAACTGCCTTCCATTGAGGACCTTTTATACTGCATGAGTCAAAAAGAGGGCTGTGAAAATATTTACAGATCCCTCGTATCCTGGACATAAATTGTTTCAACTCCTACCCTCAAAACGATGCTATAGAGTACTGCACACCAGAACAACTAGACACAAGAACAGTTTTTTCACTCTGCTAAACAAATAATTCTCTCAACACTGTCAAACTAGTTACTAAGTCTTCATTACTATTAGTCTTCTCACCGTTCCTATCACCCATTTCCTCCCACTTATGACTGTATGACTGTAACCTTGTTGCTGGTATCCTTAAGATTTATATTGATATTGATTGTTTCCTGATTGCTTATTTGTACCCTATGACTATCATTAAGTGTTGTAGCTTATGATTTTTGATGAATATATCTTGTCCTTTTATGTACACTGAGAGCATATGCACCAAAGACAAATTCCTTGTGTGTCCAATCACACTTGGCCAATATTCTATTCTATTCTATTCTATTCTATTCTATTCTATTCTATTCTATTCTGTTCTGTTCTGTTCTGTTCTGTTCTGTTCTGTTCTGTTCTGTTCTGTTCTGTTCTGTTCCGTTCCGTTCCATTCCATTTACAAAATGTGAGGGGGTGTACTCAATTCAGTCTAACTATGCCTTTGGATAATTCTTTACAAAAATTAATTAATATATGGGTATGTCAATACATTCCTTATCTAAGTTTGCCTTTTCCAAATCTGATGACTCCCCAAGTGTGTTGGGCTTCTTATGTTGTCCAGAGAGTATTGAACTTGAAAATTAACATATCCTGGGGAACAAGAGGTTGGGAATGGTTGAACAAAGTGATCCTGAAGTCATAGTTGCATTCAGAGAGAAAATGGGAACTGGCAGCCACATATAGCCCTCATATTTTTTTGTTCTTTTGGCCTAAATACTTTTGTACTGCAAGAACAGAGTTATCTGAATCAAATGTGGCTGAATGAAAATTCCTAGTTACTGATTATGAGTTATATGATGGGTGTCACTGAGAGTTGAAATTCAGCAGCTTCTCAACCCTGATGTACAAGGTTGTGTAATGCTTCTAGCATGTGTTTGTTCAGAAGTAAATATCTCTGTGTTCAATGGTACCTACTTTAAATGTGTTTGGTTATGAGAATTTTGCTACAGATGGAGGTTTTAATTGGATTTGTTTTTTGATCTTAGAAATCTTGGAAAAAATAGGCAAGATTTAGCTGTTCTCCTAACATGTCTGACTAAATGGAGTTGATTGACTATCAGATCATTGGCTACAAATAACTGGATGATCACTAGATAGCAGCACAAAGTCAGTTTTTAATATTCCTTTACTGCCATTTAAGTATTATTTATTTAGCGTATGACATACAATGCGGTGTCTAGCCCAGGGGTAGACTGGTGGCCTGCGTGGCTGGTGGCCACGCCCTCCCCAGCTCCACAAAGGGAAAAAAATGTCGCGATATGTCACGTGACAGCAATGTGACACGCGGGTTTGACACCCATGATCTAGCCTAAATTGCTAGTTCATTCTGTTTAGCGCTTGGGTGCTCTCCTTGGTGCACTGCAGGGGGTGAACTAGCTTATACCAGCTGACTAGCAATGCTTGGGTTTCTAACTCTTCCGGTCTTGCCTTGTCTCGCCTTGTGTTGTGTTGCCTCACGTTCAGCCAGGTCCGGCACTGGCTTCCATTCTCCATGCACACAAACACAGCTAGGTTTTTCCCACCAAAGGGGTACCCATTTATCTACTTGCAATATTGCATGCTTTTGAACTCCTGGATGGACAGGAGCCAGGGAGAGAGTGGTGGGAGCTCACTCTGTCTCATGGAGCTTGGGTCAAACTGCTGGAGTGCAGACCATTTCTAGCCAGTAGTTCCAGTGTCATTAAGCCGCTGTGCCATTGCGTCCCGATTTGCCAATAGAACAGAATATATGTAGCTCAGAGACAAACAGTAGAATTCTTGGTGCTCTCTGAGTTTTGTTGTTTGCTTGTAAATATTTCATTTTCCAACTAAGTAACAACATCAATACTAGTGAGTGTGGAGTTAGCTGCATGTTTATATACAGTAGTTCATTTGCCAGTTTTGGTGGGAGGATAGTTTTCTCCTTGGTAATACCGTGATATGGGTATTGTTTTCTGCTTGATTGTTTTCCTGGTATTAATTCTTGCTTATCTGGGTGTTTGTTGTTGGAGAGGATGTGTTCTGATCTTTTTGTTTCCTTCTTAGCATTTTTATCATGTCCTTTGAATGGTGTGTAAATAAGGCTTATTTCTATGTGTCCATGGATGACTGAAGTCAATGTTTGTCAGCTTCAGCAATGTTAAGTGATGTGGGTTTCAACCCTCAGGATTCCACAGACTATCCACCCAGACTAGACTTCAGCCATATACCCTTAGTGTCACTAGAACCCTATTATTACTCACTATTCATGCATATTCATAAACTACCATCCATCTGCCCCACCTGCCAGCCCCTTATAAGTAAGGGCAAATCAACCTCCCTGCTCAAAATGGATGTCTATGAGCCAGCTGGAGTTCATCAAATTGATAAAATTAAGCGGAGTCTCAAATTCAGGAGGAATTATACTTTGAGCTATACGGGTCCTCATATTACAACCACAATTGAGTCCAAAATTTCTGTTGCTAAGTGAGATAGTAGTTCGGTGAATTTTGCCCCATTTTACAACCTTTCTTGGCACAGTTGTTATGTGAATCACTGCATTTGTTAAATTAGTAACATGGTTGTTAAGTGAATCCAGCTTCCCTATTGACTTTGTTTATTAGAAGGTCGCAAAAGGTGATCAGATAACCCTGGGACAGTGCAACTGTCATAAATATGAACCTATTTCAAGCTTCCGAATTTTGATCATTTGACCCTGGGGATGCCGCAATGGTCATAAGTGTTAAAAAACAGTCATGTCACTTTTTCAGTGCCCTTGTAACTTTGAACAGTCACTAAACGAATGGTTGTAAGTCAAGGACTAGTTGTACTAGGAGAGGTCCTAACTCAGAGCATTAGGTAAACTGCTCGTATGGTGTTGCTAGTAGACACTTTCTATATTCAGGTTTAATGTATTCCTCTCTATGCTCCAAGAAGAGGAAATGTAAAGAAGAAACAACATAAAATTCATGGTGTCTTCTGCTATGCATGATGAATAGAGGTCAAGGATAAACATCTTAAAGGCCACCACTTATATTAGTTGAATCAACCAGAGCAAGGAAATGTCAGTGGAAAAATAAAGATTTTTAAACATTAATAATGGATTCTAAATGATCCATTTAAAGATTAACCTCATTCTGAAACAGCAGAAAACAGCTATATGTATGTGAAGGCTGTCTTCATTTGATGAGTTTTCTCAGTATTTGCTCTTTATTATCAGCAAATCTATAATGTATGTTAATTACCATAGGTGATTTCAGCTTGGTAGCTAATCACTACTTTATGTATAAAGCTGTTATAAACATCAGGAGTGAAATGTACATGAATATTCTGAGTCTTTCAGACATTCTCCTAAACAAGACAAAGAAAGTCAAAGAAAAACTGTACTGAGGTACTTTTAGGTGACCCACATTCATATGGAATATGATTCCAGCATATTGTATTTTTCAGAAAAAAAAAACCCACAAGAAAAAAAAAATCACTTTGGAGCATACTAAGTTGGATGCAAGTAATCTCATCAGTTGGAACAAATTGTTGTGATAAAGAAAAATGATAAAATATGCCTTATGTTATCAGTTGCAAGAACCGTTGTGTACTGGTTAAGTGTAGAATTAGGAGTGGGGAAACAGAGTTCCAGTCCAATCTCTGCAACAAAAACCCTCTCCTTAATTGATGGCTGATCGCTTTTTCTTAGCCTAACTTACCACATAAGAAGGTAGTTATTATGGGAAAAAATAGAAAAAAAATAGGAAGACAGAGCAGTATGTAGGCCGGTTCGAGTTCCTGTAAAAGATATGCATCAATAAAATAAAATAAAAATATGCAATCAATAATAAAAAAATTAACCTAATTTTCCGAAGCTTTTTCTCTGGTAACACTGTACTGCTAACTAGGGCATAGAAAACCTTTGCCAGACCAATCCTTGAATACAGTTCATCTGCTTGGAATCCACACTGTATATCGGACATTAATACAATCGAGTGGGTCCAGAGGTATTTCATGAGAAGAGTCCTCTACTCCTCTGCTCACAATAGAATCCCTTATGCCACCAGGCTTGAAATTTTGGGCTTGGACAACCTTGCACTATACCACCTACGGTCTGACCTAAGCATAGTACACAAAATTGTCTGCTACAACTTTCTTTTTTTTTTTTTTTTTTTAAATACTTTATTGAATTTTCCAATTTTTAAAAAGACAATATACAATCACAGTCTTAATCCGAGGTGCAATGTTACACATTTCATTAGATCAAACAATAAATGAAATCCATCCATAGCTATACAATATACAGTTCTATACAGTTCTCTACATTTCTATACAATTAAGTCCATTTCGGGTGTCTAACAGATCGTAGCCTATTATCATATTTTTATTCTATTCTTTAACCAGTTATACCAAATTCCCCATACTTCGTAGTACTTAAAGTTCTCTTCGTTTTTTAGCTCGCTCGTCAATTTGGCCATCTCTGCGCACTCTAGAATTTTATTTATTAATGTTTCTTCAGAGGGGGTAGAGTTGGATTTCCAGAGTTTCGCAAAGGCTAATCTAGCCGCAGTAATAATTTGAATTGCCAGTTGGGTTTTATTGTTGTCGAGACCATCTTCAATCATACCTAAGAGGAAGTATTCCGGGGCCAGGGCTATCTCTTGTCCCATTATTTCCGAGAGCCAGAGTCGGATCTTTAACCAAAACTTTTTGGTCTCAGGGCAAGTCCACCACAGATGATAAAAGGTGCCGACCGTCTTTCCACATTTCCAACATAAAGCAGAAGAATTTGGAAATATTTTGGCCAGCCTGTCCGGGGCTAGGTACCACCTATGCAACATTTTGTAGTGATTTTCCCTGAATGTTACGGATTTCGTTATTTTGAGATTTCTGTTCCAAGCTATCTCCCAATCATTAAAATTAAGGCCATATCCTAAATTTTTCTCCCAAATGCTTAGCTGATTTTTAGCTATCTTCTCGGCTCTATCCTCATCTAATATAAAGTTATAGATTTTCGATAGCATTTTCTTATCTGGTCCCCAAATAATTTTGTCAAAATATCCATATTTCATTTCAATACCACATTTATCTCTATCTTCTTGAAATCTAGACTTAATCTGAAGATATTTCCACCAATCCAGAATATACCCCTGGTCCCTCAGCACTTCCAAGGGTTTGAGCTTCCCTCCTTCATCCAAGATATCCTTATATGTACCCATTTTATAATTCCCTCTTCTATTTGGGGCCACTAGAGCATCCATAATCGACAACCAGCTAGGAACCTTGGTATATATCTTCTGTCTAATTTCCAGCCACGTACGAATCAATGTCTCTCTAATTTTATGTTTATGGAAATGAGTTTTCTTCCTATCCTTTATGTCCCAGAGGTAGGCGTGCCATCCTTCAAGGAGATCGTGTCCTTCTAGTGTCAAAAGTCTACCTTCTTGTAATTTGATCCACTCCTTTATCCAGATTATTTTTGCCGCCTTTTGATATAATTCCCAGTCAGGGAGCCCGAACCCTCCCAAATTTCTTTTCCCTTGAAGTGTCTTGAGAGAAATCCTCGATTTCTTACCCTCCCACAAAAAATTCCTGATATGTTTATTCAAATCCGAAAAAAATTTTTTATCTAGTGATATCGGTATATTTTGAAATAGAAATAAAAATTTCGGTAAAATATTCATTTTGATCGCCGCAATTTTACCAGTCAGGGACAATTTAAGCCTCCTCCACCTATCAAGGTCTTGATTAGTTTTCTGCAATAAAGGGATATAGTTATCATCTTTTAATGAAGAGAGTCTCGCCGTAATCCATATTCCCAGATATTTTATCTTCTTAACTACCTGGAGGCCTAATATATCTTCTAATTCTTTCGTTTGTAGATTTGTCATATTTTTCACAATTATTTTGGTTTTGTTCTTATTAAGTTTAAGGCCCGCGACTTCTCCATAATTCTGAACTTCCTGCATTAATTTTGAGCCTGTATCTAATGGGTCTTCTAATATGAAGGCAACATCGTCCGCGAAAGCCTGCGTTTTAAATATTTCCTTCCTAATCTTCAAGCCTTTGATACTTTCATTAGTTCTAATCCTTCTGAGTAAGACCTCTAATGCTAGGATGTAAAGTAAGGGGGATAGGGGACATCCCTGCCTGACTCCTCTTTGGATCTGAAATGTCTGGGTTCTGCCTCCGTTAACTAATATATTTGCCCTCTGATTTTGGTAAATATTCTCTATCATCCTCCTAAAGTTAGTCCCGAATCCCATTAGATCTATTTGGTTTATCATGAAGGTCCAATTCAGATTGTCGAATGCCTTTTGGGCATCGACAAACATTAAAGCCATCTGTTTTCCAGGGTGTTGTTCATAATATTCAATGGTATTTAAGACTGTTCTCAAATTGTCTCTAATCTGTCTCCCTGGGAGAAAACCATTTTGATCCTTATGTATCCATCGGTTTAAAATTTTCTTGAATCTCTCCGCTATTATAGTCATAAATATTTTGTAGTCTGCGTTAAGCAGTGAGATAGGTCTATAGTTGGAGATCTGTTTCGGGTCGGCACCTTCTTTCAGAATGATCGTCAGGTACGCTTCCCTCCAGGAGTCTGGGATTGTTATGCCAGCAATAGCATCATTTAGAATTTCTAGCAATTCCAGTTTCAGAGCATCATCAAATTTTTGATATAATTCTCCGGGGAGGCCATCCGGGCCTGGGGTTTTATTCTTCTTTATTTTGGATAAGGCGGTTCTTAACTCCCCTATGGTGATCTTTTCATTTAACATTTCCTTTTCTTCTTCCGGAATTTGAGGAAGGTTGGCTTCCAACAAATACTGTTCTACCTTGTTTATCTCAATTCCTTCATTTTTGTACAGACATTCATAAAATTTTCTTATGCTTTCTAATTTGTCTTCTTCTTTCGTCAACAGGGTGCCCTGAGGATCTTCTAAAGCTAGTATTTGGTTTTTTTCCTTCTCTTTTTTTAATTTATATGCCAGCCATCTCCCCGACTTGTTAGCGTTCTCGAAACAATAGTGCTTAGATCTTCTTATTTTTTGAGCTATCTCCTCCTGGTCCAATAGATTCAGTCTATGCCTCGTCATCAACCACTGTTGTTTCGTCACCTCATCTCCCGGTCGTTGCTGTAATTCAGCCTCAGTTTGTAATAATTTTTGAGTAAGTTCTTCTCTACTCTTTCTTTTTTCCTTATTTTTAAAGGCAGTATATGAGATGGCTACTCCTCTGACATAGGCCTTCATAGTGTCCCACACAATTTCTTTGGCTGTCCCTCGATTTCCATTTTCTAAGAAGAAGCGTTTGATTTCTTCATTCAATTTGAGTGTGAACTCTTTTTCATTTAGGAGATTGGTCCTTAAGCTCCATCTCTGTTGTATTTTCTTCATACCATGGGACCAACTGATTTCAAGGAGCTTATGATCTGCCCAAGTATTGATGCCCATGTTAACTTTCTTAATTTCTAATGCCAATTTTCTAGTAACCCAAACCATATCAATTCTGGACCAGGAGTTCTGTGGGATGGAGTAAAATGTATATTGTCTGTCCTGGGGGTGTAAGGTACGCCACATGTCAATTAAATTTATCTCATCCACCAAATCAAAAAAAACCTTTGGTAAGGGGGATCTTTTATTCTTTTTGGTTATATTGCACTTATAATCAAGCTTTGGATCTACAATTCCATTAAAATCCCCTAGCATACATATTTCAAGATGTGCCCAATTTGCCAACTGCTCCTGCAGTTTCCTATAGAATTTCCCTTGTTTTTTATTCGGTGCATAAACCCCTACTAATAGCAGTCTAGAATTACCTCTCATTATTTCAACTATGAGTATTCTCCCTTTTTCATCTTTATATTTACATTCTGCCATTATTCCTTTCTTAACATAGATAGCAACCCCCCTTTTCCTTTTCTCAGCTAGTGAGGAGAATACTTTACCAAATTTACAGTAATTTAAATATTCAGCTTCATCTTTTTTTATATGGACCTCTTGGATGCAGATAATATCGGGATTTTGTTTCACCAATTTCGACAATATTATCCTTCTTTTTTTGTAATCGTTTAATCCATTCACATTTACCGATATGATCTTGGTATCGTTCATTCCTGAAATTAGTTTCTAGTCTCTTGTTCTTATTTACCTTTTAAAGTTACTGCTCTCACTGGTCTTGATTTTTTCCCTCTTTCCTCAGTATCCTCCTTTTTCTTCTCCTCTTCTATGTCTTCCCTAGTAATTTGCTCTTGGGATATCTCTTCTTCCGTATTTACTATCTCGTTATCCTCCTTGCTGGTTTGCTCCTCCTCTCCTCCCCTTAGTTGTTCTAAAAAGTCTTGAGCATCACTTAGACAATCAATTCTTATTTTCCTCCCTTGCCAAGAAATTTGCAGTCCTTCTGGCAAAAGCCACCTAAAAATTATATTTCTCCTGTTTAGATAATTTGTCAAAAACCTATAGTTTCTCCTCCTTTCCCTCACTCTTCTCGGAATTTGTTTCAGAATATTAATTTCTTTTCCCCCATAGGTAATTTTTTCCTCCCGAGCTATGTTATACAGGATATCCCTAACTTTTTTTCTAGCAAAGCGCACATGGACCTCTCTGGGGAGTCTGTTTCTTCTTACGTAATTTGTCTGGACCCTGTACACCTCATCAATCTCACGAATTATTTCCTGCTTGTCTTGCTGCAGAGTTTCTGCAATCAGCTCCGCTATCTTATCACCTAAATCCTCATCTTTATCTTCCAGGATGTTCTGGAAACGCAAGAAAAACGAGGCCTTGTCCATCTCAAGTTGGATCAGCGCGTCTTCCGTTTCTTTATTTTGTGCCGACAAAGTTTGGTCTACTGTGTCCAGTTTTTTCTCGTTTTTTTCAATTCTTTGTTCTGCTTTTAAAATTCTATTTTCGTTACTAGCAATAGCCGTTTGAATCTCATTCATTTTAAAATCAAGAGCATGGATGTCTGATTTTAATTCGGAGTGACTATTCAAAAGTTTTTCTTGCATCGCAAGCATTGTTTCTTGGATTGACTGAAGGGATGTTTGTACCGTTTGCAATGTAGGAGTTATAGGGGGTTTGTCTAGTTTCTGGAGACCTTCTACTGATTTCTGGGTGGCTGGGGAAGACATCGCTAAGGTAGGTATAGATGTCGCTTTTTTAGCAGTTTTTGCAATTGTGGAGGTCAGACTTGCCATTTCTTTCAGAACCGATTTTTGGTCTCTTATTATCTCCTCTATCTTTCTCCAAATTCTCATCCAGTGGCACTTGCCACGTTTTCTCTGAGGAGCTTTCTTAGACCTTTATTTCGCTCCTTTATTGGTCCTCTCTACACTCTCAGTAAGTTAGTTCTCCTCCAAATAGGTAGACAAAATCTCAATACAAATCAATTAATCGCTTAATATAATCTAAATTCAATCTTAGAAAAAGTAAGTAATATATATAAATTGTTAAAGGTTAACAATACAGGTAATTATTTTAAGTTAATAAATTCTAAGTTCAGTTCCTAATAGGTAGTATTGATATAGATAAATACAGCTATATATTCTAAATTGTATAAGTTGACCACAATAAGTTAATGAACTAATAAATTCTAAGTTCAGCTCTTAATAAAGGTTGGATATAAATAGATATAATAGATATAAGTAACTATAAATAGGCATAGATAAATTACAATAAGTATAAATAGATATAATAAATATAAAATCTTATATAATGATTTAATTAGTAAGATACAAATCCAACCCTCTTTTCCCTAAACTAGTACTAATTATAGAAATCTAAATTCTCATATATAATCAACCCCTTTTTTTATATATATATATATATATTTATAAAATGACTTAAGAGATCTAAATAATATTAGTTGTAAAATTATAAAGTTAGAGAGGAAAACAGAGTTCACTTATTAATATCACAGATGCTCAAGAGAAGGATAGGAAAGATATAAACATATAAATATATGAGTATAAGTATATTGTTTTATAGTGTTTATAGTATTTACGGAATTTTAGAGTACAAATAGGAGATCTTCAATTTCCCACTTGCTGGGCTCCAACCAAACTCGATGGTAATAGTCTCTGCCAGAGCGTCTTCTTGTTCAACCGCTGCTGTTCCACTCTTCCGATTCAATGGAAGCACTTCCTGTTTGCTGAAAGCCTCAAACAGCTAGTCACTGTATTTCTTCTGTTTTCTTCCACTCAATCCCAATACCAAAAGCCAGCCACACCGATGGTCTTTCCTTTTTCTTTTACTCTCTCACCACACCGCACTCTCCAAAGCTCCTTACAGACGCAATCCACTCTCCTCGTTTTCTCGCCTGCTCTTCGGCTTGTCGGATCGCCGGGAGTACAAGCTGCTCCACCTTCTCCGTCTCTGCCCCTCGCCGCTCCGAGCACTCCTCTCCCGACACCACCGATCCCCTCTCTGCCGCACGATCGTAGGTATAGGGGAATAGGCTTGAATCTGTCACCGCACCTCCGATCTTCTTCTTAGCTTCCCGTCTTTGTTGGCTATTGCTGCTTCGCGCCCGCCATCAATGGCCGGCTCACCGCGTTGGCTAGGCAGAGCCGCCTGGTCAAGCGAGAGGTGATCGCACCCACTTCCCGCTTGCCTGGCTTCCTCTTTTGCCTGCAGGGCTCTCCGGGTCCCGCGTCCCCCGAGGGGATCCCCAAAACGCGATGTTAAAAGGTGTTGAGGAGCAGCGAGCTCTCACTCAACACCCTGTCGCTGCAAATCACCAACCGGAAGTCGTCTGCTACAACTTTCTACCTCTCAACAACTACTTCAGCTTCAACCGCAATAATACACAAGCAAACAATTGATACAAACTTAAGGTAAAACTCTCCAAATTCAATTGCAGAAAATACGACTTCAGCAATAGAGTGGTCAAAGCCTGGAATGCTCTACCCAACTCCATTGTTACTTCCTCAAACCCCCACAGCTTCAATGTTAAACTGACTACCTTGGACCTCACACCATTCCTAAGAGGTCTGTAAGGGAGTGTGCACCAGCGTGCCTACAGTCCCTGTCCTACTGTCCCCATTTATTTGTACTCATTTCTGTGCTCATGTCCATGTTTATACTTATACCTGTTATCTTGTACACGTTTGACAAACTAAATAAAACAAAATAAACAAAATAAATACATAAATAAAATAGCTGCAAGTTCAAAAGTTATGTGGTTTGACTTAAGACCTGAATGTCTTAGTAGCTCTTAAGATCTTCAGGAATTGTGTTATTGCTGGAAGATTTTTCATTTGAAGGTTATCAGATGTTGTGAAAAGATGTCCTGGTTTTGCAATAAAATCAGAACTGAAGCACATGTTCTGAACTGCCAGGGTGGCAGGTCAAAAGAAAACTGGGAGGCTGAATTGCGGTCAACAACCCCTCAGAAATTGCCCAATTTTGCACTAATCCAAAGACAAATGGTTGCCTTACAGGAATATTATAGTGTGGAATGCAGCTTTTGTGGTTTTGGGGGTCACAGGAGCCCTTGAAATTCATTCTGGTAGTTTCAGTGCAAGTTAATTTAATGTGGAGGGAGACGAAGAAGATGATCATTTGGTCCAGGTAGATGGTGAGAGAAAGAGAATGATGTTGTACCACTAGCCACCTACCTGTCTGCTTTTTACCCATTGAAAACAGCTACCTTGCAGGACCAAGCTTTTGACTGTGTGTTCACAGCAAAGGCCATCAGTTAGGGAAGAGAAAACTAAGTGCTGGAGAACAGTAGGGTTGGAGGCTCAATGCTTTTCAGATTAACCTTCAGCATTGCCAAAAAGGCATTAAGAGTTGTTAACCTAATCTCGCGAAGCTTCTTCTCTGGTAATACTGTACTGCAAACTAGGGCATACAAAACCTTTGCTAAACCAATTCTTGAATACAGCTCATCTGTCTGGTACCCGCACTGCATATCGGACGTTAATGCAATTGAGCGAGTCCAGAGATATTTCACGAGAAGAGTCCTCTACTCCTCTGCTCACAACAGAATACCTTATGCCACCAGGCTTGAAATTTTGGGCTTAGACGACTTAGAACTACGCCGCCCTCTGACCTACAACGTCCTACCTGTCAATGACTACTTCAACTTCAACTGAAATAATACACGATTACACAATAGATACAAAATTAAGGGAAATCGCTCCAAACTTGATTGCAGAAAATATGACTTCAGCAACAGAGTGGTCAATGCCTGGAATGCACTACCTGACTCTGTGGTTTCATCCCATAACTTTAACCTTAGACTGTCTATTGTTGACCTCACCCCATTCCTAAGAGGTCTGTAAGGGGCTTGCATAAGTCCACCAACATGCCTATTGTCCCTGTCCTGCTGTCCCCATTTTTTCGTATCCATTTCCTGTATTCATAACCATGTTTATACTTATATCTGTTATCTTATACATCCTTGACAAACAAACAAACAAACAAACAAACAAACAAACAAACAAACAAACAATAAACCTGACTTCAACAAATAGCACTGGCAGATGAGGTGGAATATTCTCAAAGAATATTCAAAGAGCCTTGGTGGTGCAGCAGACTAAAGCACTGTTAAAGTAACACCAGCTGCCTGCAATTACTGCAAGTTCAAATCTCACCAGGTTCAAGGTTGACTCAGCCTTCTATCCTTTCGAGGTAGGTAAAATGAGGACCCGGTTTGTGGGGGCAATAAGATGACTTTGTATAAAGCCCTACTAAGCAGGTATATACAAAAGTATGAAGGCTATTGCTTAACGCATTGTAAGCTGCCCTGAGTCTCCGGAAAAGGGCGGCATATAAATCGAACCAATAAATAAAGCAAATTCAGGAAATCAGAGTACCCAATGTAGGTTGTCAACCACATCAATAAAGACTAATATTAGTTTTAACTATTAGTCTGCACACTCACATTTATAATGTTCTTTGCCTTTCATCTCTTGGCAGATTCCCAAATTAAAAATAATTTCAAAGGTAGGTGATTAAAATGAAAACCCTCTTATATACATATTTGCATATGTAGATGTGTCTCATACACATGAAAACAGCAGAATCAGCCTGTGAAGAGAGAGCACTGGGGAATATTTTCCTGCTGAGCAGCCAAATCTAGGGAAAGGTTGAGAGTATAAAGCTTTGCCAGTTGAAATCTACAAATTAAAGTAATGTTTTAAACCCAGACTTGATTTCAGTAACCCTCAGAATTTTTTCAAACTTGGCATTCTCATATTACAAAAGAAGGGTAAAAAGATGGAATAGTTTATTTTGCCCACCCAATATATTAATATCTGAGCCAAGATTTGAACTGTTGCATTGCTATCTTCTGAGACTTCATTTTTAAAAAAATATTTCCAGTCATCTATTATTCTGTTGTTAAACAAGGAATATTATTACAGTACTTGGTTAGCTTCAAATATTTTCCCTGCAGAAATATATTATTATTATTTTTTAAAAAAACAATTGTTAAGTGACTTCTTGATGCGAACAAACTAAATGAGCTAGAAGATGTCATCTGCTATATTCATCTGTTGCCATCAGTTAATTTTTAGCAAGAAAATCCATACCTTGCTTGCTTTGGGTGCTGATTGAACCCTTGGTCTCTTGTTTTATGCAAGAATTTCCATTCTTTTCAAAAGAGACTTACTTCTCAAAGCAGCTGTGACTAAAATGTGCACATAGCGATTCTCTGCAGACCCTGGAAATCCCATTGTTTTATTGGCTGTCCCTGGAGAGCCTTCTTGATAACCCAAAACTTCCTCTGCGAACACTTGGAGACAGATTTTGCTTAGTTAGCAGCATCAAGCAAGAATATGCTTCACACACAAGAAAAATAAACTGCACTCTGGCTCTCTCCAGATGAAACGTTTAGGTAATTAATTGAATGTAATCTGCCGAATATGCAGAGGTAAATTAAGGGCTATTTCTTAATTGAGATGTTACTCTTAATTTGCATACATAGAGTTGCTTTTCTCTGGGGTGAATTTTGAGGAAGCCGGAAGATTTTTATGGCCTTTGGAATCTTGCAAATGTTTGGGGAGTTGTGGTACAATCGTTGCCCAAAATTGCAAAATTAAAAGTTCATGAAAAATTAAGTCAGGAAAACTTTTAATCCAGTATTTGCTTCATAGCAAAAGTGTTGCCCTGTTCCTGATTTTAAGGGGATGCATCAGGGGTGAAATGCTCCCGGTTCGGACCGGATCGCCCGATCTGGTAGCGATGGAAGTGGGTGATTCGGAGAACCAGTAACAAAAATCCCTGCCCCCTCCCATGCCCAGCTGAGTCGCACAATCATCAGAGGCTTTTTTTTTTTACTTTTAAAAGCATTTTTTCTACAACCTCTTCGGCCAAAAAAATACTTTTAAAAGTAAAAAAAAAAAAAAAGCTTCTGATGATTGTGCGGCTCAGCTGGGATCGTCAAAGGCTTTTAAAAGAAAAAAACCCTTTTTTTCTTTTAAATGCCTCTGATGATCCCAGATTAGGTCCCTGATCAGCAGAGGCTTTTTTAAAAAGCCTCTGCCGATCAGGCAACTCAGCTGGGATCATCAGAGCCTTTTGAAAGCATTTTTTTACAACCTCTTCGCTGAAAAATATGGTTATTTACTTTTAAAAAATGGTTTTAAAAGTAAAAAAAAAATGGCCACGCCCACCCAGTTCCCCCCCCCACAAGCCACACCCACAGAACCGGTATAACAAATTTTAGATTTCACCACTGGGATGCATTAGGTTGACAGTGGAAAGGGAAAATCCAAAGACTTCTTTTCTGTTCTGCTTGTTTCATAACTTGAGATCTACATATTTAGCATGAAAATTGCAGTGGGGGTTGTATCCTAAGTGTTTTTACTTTAAGGCCCTTAGATCTGCTCTCCAGACTTCCTTATTTAACATAGGGAGGCAAAAACTGACATGGAATGGGGTTTGACCAGCATGTATGAACCTACGTAGAGATGGGGGCTCTCATGGGTGATCTTTGTACTTTAGCCCCTTATTTGTTCACTTGAACAAATATAGACGGGTTTTTGTCATTTTGTAATAAATGATTTGAATATAACAAAGCTTCCTTGATCAGCTCTACTGGCAAAATATTTTGAAGCCACTTTTTCACCTTGCTGAATGATTTGCTGATGATATGAAGAATAGCAACATATTCAGGAAAAAGTTTTAGTACCTTTGGTCAGCCTTGCAATAGGAAGTTCAAATAATTTAAGTGAAAAGAAGAGAATAATAACTTAAGAATAGAAATTAATTTATTTCTTTAGTAACAGGAAGTTCTCCATTACATCTGCCTAATAATCTAAAAACTAAGGAAAATCAAAACATGCCACAAAACAAGATCTGACAAATTTATCATGGAACGGAATATAAAATAAATGATTTAATATATTTAGTTTTTGTTGTTGCTATCATCTCAGAATTCCATATTTTTTCCAATTTATTATTAGTCCAATTTTATAGCACTGGACATGATGTCAGTTCATCAAACAACTCTACGGGTATTCCTCGTCTTATAATCATTCATTTAGTGACTGTTCAAAGTTACAATGAAAAAAAGTGAATTATGACCATTTTTCATACTTATGACCGTTGCAGCATCTCAGTGGTCACATGATCAAAATTTGGATACTTAGCAAGTTGCATGTACCATGTTTTCCCCAAAATAAGACCCTGTCTTATATTTTTTTGAACCCTGAAATAAGCGCTTGGCCTTATTGCCTTGCGCTCAAAAGCCCGATTGGGCTTATTATCAGGGGATGTCTTATTTTGGGGAAAACAGGTACTTATAATGGTTGCAGTGTCCCAGGGACATGTGACCACCTTTTGCAACTTTCTGACAAGCAAAGTGAATGCCAGATTCATTTAAGAATTATGTCACCAACTGAACGACTGCAATGATTCACTTAATATGGTAAGAAAGATCATAAAACAGGACAAAACTGACTTAACAACTGTCTTGTTTAGTGATGGAAATTTTGGGCTGAATTGTGGTTGAAAGTTGAGGACTACTTATATCGACTTTTTTAGATTATTGCTCTGGTTCTTCCTATCCCAAGTTACAGTTACATTTCTGTGTTATAAATGAAGACTCAAGGAGTTTTGCTTGATTGTTATTGGATATATGTAGTTCTTGAGTCTTCATACAGTTCTACATATGTATATGTAGAGCTGTAGTATAAGCATACAGTTTTATTTTGTATTGATATTTATTTGTGGTTTTTTAAATTGTTTTCTTTTTTTGCTGTTGTTAGAAGAGTTCTACAATACAGTAAAATGAAAGGGAAAAAAGTAGGGTTGCCTTGGCTCTTGCTTTTTCCTAAAGGAAGCTGCCATTTAGAAGTCAATACATATTTACATTTCTCAAAGTGATCAACAAAATTGGGAAGATCAAAATTTAATACATACATTGAAGTTGATAGATCTACTTGAGCTGTTAAATAGACTTCTCAGCACCCAGAAGGAGAAATGCAGATGGAAGCTTGGGAGCTTTATTGTATTTAATCAAATTGCACAATGTTATTTGTAGGGTTTCTTATAGGCATATATTCTATCAGAGTTGATCATTGTGGAAAAGGTTCTAAAGGACTTTCCTAAATCCATGGTTAGCTTGAAACATATTTTAGATGTTTAAACTAGTAAATAAGTAAGTAAGTAAGTAAGTAAGTAAGTAAGTAAGTAAGTAAATAAATAAGTAAACACATTCTCAAAGTCCATTAAGAGTTACCAGAAATAATATATATTTTAACCTTAATCAAATAAACCAACTTTATATTTCTCCCCTATTAACTATTGACAATCTTGATCTTTAATCCATTTTATAGTGTCTCAGAACTTGATTTCTTGTAATTTTTTCTTTGTCTCTTCTCAGAAAATCCTTCAAATCTGTAACATGTCTCTTTTGTAAATCCAAAATAATAAAGTGATCCAAATCACTCTTTTGATTTGTTGTTTGTATATTCTTCTTACTTACTAAGACTGTTTTACTAACCAGCCGTTTTCATTTGTACAACTAATGTAACATCTTTCTTCATATCATTCTTCTAACCTAATATTTTTAAACCCACTATTGAATCAACCCCAGCGAAACTTCAGTGGTGGCAATCCATTGGTTCCCAGATCTCTAAACCCACCAGAGACCACTGTTTCTCATGGGAAAGTAGTATTGTCTGGAGTATATGTGGCTGATCCAAAGTCCTGTCCAGAGAAGAATTCTGAGTAACAGGTCCATTTGCTGTCTGCTCGTTCTGCCACAATTGTCAGCTCCGCTCTCAGCAGAACCATCTTCAGTTCAGTTGTTTTCCTGGAAGTCCCCACAAGGACAGGTTCTCACTATATAGGATCCTGCCAGCCTTGTCCACCTTCTAAGAAGGAACTAGCAGACCTTTTGAGCCATTTCCATCATTTTACCATTTGCTCAGCTGCCATAGTTTACTGAATTTTATTTTACTTGGAATGCTGACTAGTAGATTAAAACAGAATATTATAATCCCCTGTGCATGTGCTGTGAACCATTTTCATCTGTTAAGATCATTTTGTTGTCTATCATTATTGTTTTTAATGAAAATGGCAGGATGTAAATTATGCAACCTTACAAGATGGGCTTAAGGGACTAAAACACTGAACATCTGTTGTAAAGGCAAACAGAATGGAAGCTAATCTTGCATTGGCAACAGGATGCTGTGTGTTTGTGTATTCTTAAACTTTTAAATTTGGTACTGTTGTCTAATGCAAGCAACAGAAGTACAGGAATTAATTATCATTCATCTTTTCTACAGCTTATATATGGCATCTGCAAAAATCAGTTGAAGGTGAACTAAGAAGTTAGTAGCATCTAAATATAAAGGGATGAGGAATAAAGCATTCTGGCCCTCTTCTAATCTCTGATGTCAGGCCCAGACATGGAAGAAGGAAAACCAGTTTTTCTACAAATGGTATGGAAACATGGAAGGAGGAAGACCGAGTAACTTTAGCTTCATAGAATATCTAATTGTCTATAGTGACCAGATGAGTGATTTTATTCAAGGTTGAATGTGGTGCTGATTGTGATTTTTATAGATGATCACCTAAGAAAACCCCATTCAACCAATTGTCCAAGAGAATATGTATGGGGCTTGCTAAAGGTAAAGGTAAAGGTTCCCCTTGCACATATGTGTTAGTCGTTCCCGACTCTAGGGGTGGTGCTCATCTCCATTTCAAAGCCAAACAGCCAGTGCTGTCCGAAGACGTCTTCGTGGTCATGTGGCTGGCAAGACTAAATGCCAAAGGCCCTCGGAACGCTGTACCTTCCCACCAAAGGTGGTTCCTATTTTTCTACTTGCATTTCTAATGTGCTTTCGAACTACTAGGTTGGCAGAAGTTGGGACAAGTAATGGGAGCTCACCCCATTACGCGGCACTAGAGATTCGAACCACTGAACTGCTGACCTTTCGATCGACAAGCTCAACATCTTAGCTACTGAGCCACCGCATCCCTTTTGCTTGCTTGCTACCAGACTTGAAATCCATGATGTTTTTCTCCATAATTTGAAGATCTAGACAGTCTTTCTTAACAAGACAATTCTAGACAAAATATGAAAACCAAGGAAATTGCAGCATATGAAAAGTCAATCTCACTAAATTTAATGGTCCTAATTCTGAGCAAACATTCATAGGATTGCACTATAAAGTGCCAGCCTCACTTCTATGGACCTGTGAGACTTGTTAGCACAAAAGAAGTGTGTGATGCCTTAGCAAGCTGAAATAGTCACAAAAGGGATATTGCAAAGGCTCTTCTTCTGAAAAGAATTGGTGCGAATGTTTTATCCATTTATGTAAATCCATGCTTTGTTCTCATTAATCTCTGAATTTGATCCAAAATGCTTTCAATACCTTTGGGGAAATGACGTTCTCTGATTACTAGGGGGAGACTAACTTGGGTCTGTCACTTGCTGAATTAATTTTGCCTTTAACCTCTGGATAAAATCTATCCAGAGAATATTCTGTGATTAATACTCTTAAATAAATGGCTCCATAAACAGGTTATGTGGCTTGGCTGGCCTTTTAACAAACAGAGAAATAGGAATTCCCATACAGCCAATCTTTCTCAAATTTCCTATATGTTTGCGAGTTTCAGAAGTAAAGGTAGGATAATGTTTAAAATTCCGATGGTAGAATTCCTTGTGATTTCAGAACAATATTGCCATGAACCCCCACTTGTTTTCATTTCATGCTAGCATTTATTATTATTGTTACAAAGATGGCTAGTGTTATGAGTAATGCATTCTTTTCATACTGGTGATTGATTATTTTTCCTATGGAATATTTTAAAAGTGCCTCATACTTACTGTTGTTTGTTCTTTCTTTTATTTCAAGAATTTGAATAGCGGCCAGAATAAAGGCATCTCCAGGAAATAAGAATCCAGTCCAGTGACAGGGAAAAAGAAGCGATGCAGCCTCTGTTCAATACAGGAAATGGCACTTTAATGGAACAGAACAATCTTATCTTCAGTTGTGAAGTTTTCTGTCTTCAGAAACTGTGTGCTCTCCAGAGGGTCATTTGTGATAGATTTTGCAGAGATAAACAGTGCCCTGGTTATTTCTATGGAGAACTTTATGTCCTAAATATTGTGCTGTCAGTGACCTCGTATTTTTCAATTTCAGAGTTCACTGACAAAATGCCCTAGCTAGCCTTACACTGTACGGTCTACCCAGGAGGAAGCAGGTTGTAGATGGCCACTGTGATTCTTAGTTTCTCACCTGCTACCATCTCTCTGTCCAGAATAATGGGGGTCATCTGGAGAAGTGTCTTTATATCTCTCCCCTGAGTCATTTTATTGCACTGTGTTATGAGCTTTAAGCACCAATCAGGCAAAATCCAGTACTCTTATGAACCCTATCTACTTTCCCCTTTATTCTTAGCATCATAGTAATAGAGAATACTCATCTGTTTTATTGAAAGGTTGACTTTTCTAATCAGATAACTAATCAAGGAGAATTGAGCTGAAGCTTACAAAGGAGCTACAGGTCTTCCTCTTTGCCTGCCTAAGGTGGATGCCTGCAGAGAAGAATGCAATGTAGCTTGTTCTTCTTCATGGCTTAGCCCAGGGGTCTGCAACCTTAAACATTCAAAGACCCATTTGGACCTGTTTCCCAAAGAAAAGAAAATACAGGGAGCCACAAAACCCTTCCTATCCCTGACTATTTCTTGAGCGGCCACAGAACTAGCATATGTAGTTGAATTAAATATTCTGTTTTCTTCTGAAACTTTTCTTTTCTTGGATTTATCCATGGTTGGCCTACCAGGATTGAAAAGCTCAATAAATTGCATGCCAGTGGCTATCGCACATTGGTGGTTGTGACGCATATTTTGAGTGACAGGGAGCTGCAGCAGAGGGGCGAAAGAGCCACATGCGGCTCCAAGCTACTAAACTCTCCAAAGAGTTAATCATGAGCTTCATTTAAAACTTGGCTGGCTACCTCTTAACAACTAACAAAATCTAGATCTTCTTTTTGTGTCCTCTCCCTTTGCAGGATGATGGATCCCACACTGTGTTGCCTTCCTTGCATAGTGACCTTTATTCTGTTTGGTAGCCTTCAGTCACCTTGGAATTTACATCTGTCCAGAAGCCCAAGATTGCCTAATTCCCATTCTGCATGCTGATCATCCACCTTCTCCAACTTCCTCAATTCCATGAGACCCACTCTCTGCGGAAAACCCTTTTATCTGGTTCTTTTCCCAGATTCAGACTAAGACCTACTGGTACAGTTTGTATATCTGGAGGGTCAGTTAACAGGATGGCAGAAAGTATTTACCTTCTCCATTACATGAATACACTCGTTGCATATGTGGATGAAGCTGGTGCTTCAAAGTGTCAGTTATCAGAGATTTAGAAGGAACTCATCTTCATGCCTGAGATGTGCGTCAGAAAACACAATCGCACAAGGACATTTTTGTCAGATGTAGTTATCCTGAAAATACTCATGCATTGACCAGTGTTCAGGGAGAAAGGGTCATTCTAGCAGTTTTATAGACTGACAAGTGGGAATGCAGCTGGTACCCAGGTTGACTGAAGGGCACAGAACCTGAACATCTGGGCTTGTGCCCAGGACAAATCAGAAAACATCAGTTTTGAAGCCAACAAGGAAAACTCAACCACTAGTTGCCTCCTTGCAAGGGGCAAGATGAGAATGACTTCATCCTTTCAAGCCCGCTCAATTAAACTGCTAAAGTGCCCAGTTGCCATTAATGTGTACAATGGGAAGCAGGAATAACCTTGAGTAAGAGCCATGATCCAGACAATGGTTAGATAAAAGAAAGTTGACTCTGGGGCAGAAATGTAAATTAAAAAAGCATCTCAAACATGACTGTTCCTAGTTCTCATAAAGATAAAGGGAGTGGGGAAGCGCATTTAAGATTTTGCTCTATAATCCTATACTAAAAATAGTAAGATCAAACTTCATATCTTTGGTTTCCTAGTCAGGTCTACCATGATAGACTGACAGTGGATCAAGAGGAAAATCTCATAGAGAGTGAAAGCTCCATATTATCCATGTCTCCAAAGACAGTGTTTCAAATGGCACAGGATTGCAGTGAGAATCTAGAACTGGATTTCTTTCACTGTATCATAACCACATAGAGCAGTGATTGCTAGCCTTTTTGCCATCGTATGCCAGGAGGGGGGGTGTCCTGCACATTCCCACACCCATAATTCTATGCGCCCTGCCCCCGCGCATGTGCATGTGACCCCCCCCGCTCTCCCCGCTCCTAGCACACAATGGTCCAGTAGGCCCGTTTTTCTTTCTCACCTGGCTCCAGGGCCTCTCTAGGAGTCTGGGGAGGGTGGAAACTGCCTTCCCCACTCCCCTGAAGGTCCTCCGGAGGCCAAAAATGGTCTGTTTGACCACTTCTGGTCCCACCAAAAATCAGGTGGCCGGCACGCGCTTGCATGCTGGAGTTGAGCTCGCGTGCCCACTGATATGGCTATGCCATATTCCTCTGAACCTACCTCCTCAGTTCATCCTTTGTCATCATTTTTTCCTCCGTTGGCTTTTGCCTGTTGGTCAAACAAGTGGAAGTATGTGTGGAAATGAAAAATACTCAAATAGAAATATAATAGGAACGATTATGTGAGGATTAGTTATTTATTTATACAATTTATAAAATGCAAACCCAAAGGATCCTGTATGGTATACAAAACTATTTAATGAATGAAGGTGAATATATGTGTCCCAGGATAATGTTGCAGGATCCAATCTGGTCACCAGGACTAGATTAGATTCTTCAAAACAGTTTAAATTGCTGATATCATTGCTTTGAACAAATGCATCTGTTATTTCAGTTTCAATACTGAATACTTTGACAGGGACCCTCAGTATGTATTGGACTATGGATGATTGCCCTGTAGAATGAAAAAGCTTGACTTAAGTGCAAAAGAATAACTCAGCTAAGGATGATTAAAGTGGTGGACTCTCTGAGACAATGGGTGGACAACCTAGCTGAAAGGACTAATCTATACTTGAGTTTTGTTCAGATTAAGTTTTTTGAAAGCACAATTTTTGCTGGGAACCTATTTCTCTTTGTTTTTCAAAGCTGGAATTACTTGTTGATCTCCTGAAAAGAATTCAAGAGTCCACCAGACAATCCCTGCTTGTTTTGGCTCCATCTCTGTTTTATTTGCATGGTTCTAGATCAGGGGTGTCAAACTGGCGGCCCGCAGGCCGGATGCGTCAGGCGCAGGCCATGCCCACCCCAGCTCCCTGAAGAGGGAAATGTCATGAAACATCACGTGACAGCAACATACGCTGCGAGTTTAACCCCTGTGTTCTAGATGGTTCTGTGTTAATTGCAGGATCTTATCAACACCATGTGAAGAGGCTGAGTATTTAATTTTAGCGCAAAAGCCTGGTGTTGATGGTAAACGCTGATTAGGATGGTGAGTTAAAAATGCTCAGGAAAACCTCACATACAGTATAATTGTAGCTAAAAATAGGTTTCCTCAAAGAAGTTATTTGTTTTTGAACTTCTAATTCTCCATAACAATTTATCAGAGAGAGAATGTTTGTGTTCTCAAAGAGTTTTCTTTACTTATCTAACAGCTCAGTATCACATTGTGTTGCAAGCCTTTAGAAATAGCACATCAGCTTACATATTGTCCTGTGGATGTTTTGAGAAAAATCAAGTGCTGTCTTTCTATTGTCACACAAATTCTATATGGCTACTATATATTCAGGACAATAATTATGCTTGAATCCTCACTGAATTGAAGATCATCCTAGCAATTTCATGAACTAGTTCACAATGCTAATGGAAAATCTATAATGATTTATTTATTTATTCGTCAAGAACATATTAGGTAATAAGTATAAACATAGATTGGATACATAAAATAGATACAAATAGAGGAAACATTAGGACAGGGATGGTAGGCACACCGATGCTCTTATGCATGCCCCTTAGTGGTAACAAAACCAGCAAACCACAGCTAGCAGAAACCAGTTTAAGTCAGATACCGGGACCAAAAGAGGGAGGATCTCAGTGGTGGGTTGCCTGCAGTTAAGACCAGTTCACAAGAACCGGTAGTAAAACTGGCGGGAGGCTCCGCCCACTGAACCAGACGTCATCATAGGTGATCTGCGCATGCACAGAAGTTTCTGCGCATGTGCAGAATAGCGTGCGTGCGTGCTCGCTTCGCTCTCATGCGCATGCAGGCACAATGCAAACCGGTAGTAAAGGTAAGTAGAACCCACCCCTGGAGGATATGTGCTGAAATGTCCAATAGGAAGTGGGCAGATTCCAATCCTTGACTTCTGCAGCTGTCATCATTGGTGGAACATGCTGGAATGTGTATCCATATTTAAATTGTAAATTTTGTTGGGAGAAAAGGGGTAATACTGCTTTAAAACTTTAACATTGCCTCAGCTCTGAGTGGGAATGAGGCAAAGGTTATATATCATGAAGCAGTTTTTCTTCTTCTCCTTTAAATGGAGAAACCAAATAGAGCTGCAACAAAAACCCAACAGAAAAAGAAAAAAAGAAAAAAAAAACAACCCAAAACTAGAGCCACAACCCAATTTTTATACACACACAAACACACACAGTTCTCATTCTTTTACATACAATTTCACATTAGGAAAGAATTACCATATTTTATTGTAATAATCCATGCAATTGCTTCCAGATGTGGAATAGGTATGGAAGATTACATCATGACGACAGAAGAAACAATTCATTATGGGGATAGGAAGAATGGCTCTTCCAGGGTGGGTTTCCCCAGGGTGGGAATAATCCCCCCCATTTCCCAATCTTGTCGACAGTCCAGGGATTTCCTACAGCCTCCTCACAAGTGCTATCGCTGTCTTAGATAACTTTGTCAAGATTGGCTAGCTGCTGCCACCCATTCTGAACAGCAAGTTTTACATAGTCTCTCATTATGCTTCCGAGTATACATTAGATTTGTTGAAATCCATATTGAGTATTGTTAGGAAGATACCTCTAGCTTGGTAAAGAAAGTATCCAAATCCAAGAAAAAGGTATAATTTTTCCTTATCCATTCATGTGAAAAGGAGAAAGCTGTGGTTCGAAGATCTATATGTTGTGGCTCCGTTGCCTGAGCCTGGGCTATCGACAGATGCAGACTTTGAGAGTGAGGGAGAGGAGTTGGCAAGGCCTCCCTCTCCAGGATCCTCCTCTCTGGCAATGCCTCCAGAGGACACTGAAGGCCAAACGATAGGCTCAGAGCCAAGCACGTCCTTGCAGCCAGAGGTGGACAGTGATGAAAAAGATAAGTGCTGGCTGGACCCGCGACAGAGGCGCAGGGAGAAGCGTGCACAGCAGAGGGGAAGGCATGCCAGAGATTAGCTGAGTCACTGGACCACACCCCACAGGGTATAAATGTGGGTGTGGTGGCCGGTTCAGTTTGTGACGAGCAAAAACTGGAAATACTCCATGATCTCTGCGTTACTGGACTTTGCCTGCTTTATTGGACTGCATTTGGATTAATCCTTGTATTGTTGACACTCTGCCTGCTTTATCGGAATGCTTGCAGTCTAATCTTTATTTTGTGTGAGTAAAGTCTGAATTGGCAGCTAGCCACTGGGTTGTTGCCAGCTTTATCTTCAGAGTTTTGTCGTGTGGCTTATTAACTCCGGGCCGTCTGTGGGGGTGCGTGTGGGGTACGGGGACAGAACACTATACAATATTCCAGGACAAAGGCATGAATGATCAAGATGAGCAGTTACTTCCATTGGACCCTTCATAAGGCTGTTCCTATAACATTTTTAGTAGGTAGGTCTCTCCAATATAACAGAATAATAGAGTTGGAAGGGACCCCTGCTCAGGTAGGAAACCCTGTATCATTTCAAACAAATGGTTGTCCAATCTCTTCTTAAAAACCTCCCGTGTTGGAGCACCTACAATTTCTGGAAATTCCACAGCCGTTCCACTGATTGATTGTTCTAACTGTCAGGAAATTTCTCCTCAGTTCTAGGTTGGATCTCTCCTTGATTAGTTCACATCCATTGCTTTTTGTCTTGCCTTCAAAGCTTCAGGTGCTTTGGAGAATAGCTTGACCCCCACTTCTTTGTGGCAGCCCTTTAGATATTGGAATTCTGCTATCATATCAGTGGTGGGATTCAATTTTTTTTACTACTGGTTTTGTGGACATGGCTTGGTGGGAATGGCATGGTTTAGTGAGTGTGGCTTGGTGGGCATGGCAGGGGAAGGATACTATAAAATCTTCATTCCCACCCCATTCCAAGGGAAGGATACTGCAAAATTCCCATTTCCTCCCGATCAGCTGGGACTCGGGAGGCAGAGAACAGATGGGGGTGGGGCCAGTCAGAGGTGGTATTTACTGATTCTCTGAACTACTCAAAATTTCCACTACCAGTTTTCCAGAACTGGTCAGGACCTGCTGAATACCACCTCTGTATCATATGTCCGGACTGAACAAGGCTATGCCATGCATGATAAAGAATTCCACTGAATACTGAATACAATGCAATTTACTTCTTAGTAAACACACAAAGAGCTGAGCACTCACAATAGGTGAGTTTTTTTAACCATATTATTTGATCAAATTGGCCAACTATTGGCCAGAGAGACAGAAGAGGCTGGGAGATGGAGATCTGCCTGTACAGATCTCCAATAATATTCCTGTTATGTTTCTATGTCAGGAGTGTCAAACACAATGCCTGTGGGCTGCATCCGACCCGCAGGACTGTCATGGAAAATGTAAGGGGCCAGCCCACATCGTTTCGGCCCAGTCTACCCAATGCAAAGAGGAAACATGCCAGCAGTTTGGGGAGTGGTGTCAAGCTGGTCATGCCCACCCAGTCAGCCATGCCGGTCCAGCCCCCCAAGGTCAACCACAGCCCTCATGTGGCCCTCAATGAAATTGAGTTTGATACCCCTGTTCTATATGCTTATGATGGGAATGGAAAAGAACCAGGGCTCCTGCATGGATATTTCACAATGCTTGAATCTATTGTTATACTAATACTAAGCAGGGATAAGATCTGCTGTTTTTTCAAAGGGCCTCATGGAGATTCCGAAGGTTTTGAAGTATTCAACTATGATAGCAACCCAGGGCAGATTTGGCTCAAACAAGCCCATTTTTCTTTTTCCTTTCTCTTCCCCACCCTGAATTTTTAATCAACTGGTCTTATGAAGTGTTCACAGCAGCTGAACATATATGCAAGTCAGTATTTTGTTTTTAATTGGCCCAATAGTGATATAGCTTTAATACACATTTTGGAAATATTTTCTCATGATCAGTTAGGTTGCCTTTGCTTTTCATACATCCTTTAAAAGTTTCTAACAGTCATTCAATATCATCCACATTTTGAAGATGTCAGGCACAGATCTGAGAGATAATGACTTGCTGGAGAAATTCACCACATGAGGAACTGGAGTAAAGTTCATGGCAAAATGAAAGATCTGACTCAAACAAGGTATGATTGCATTTTTCTCATTATTTGTCCTGCAGGGAAGAAAAGCTTTCCCTCATATATTACCATTTTCATATAGGAGTGGAAAATGGTACCCTGAAAAATACAGAACCATGATAGTACAAGCGAAAGGGGTAGTTTGGAGAAAGGACTGCATTTTATATATTGATTATGACTGTACCTCACCTTATTATGTGATAATCAGCAAGGGTTACTGCTATTTCAGAAGTCCTGCCTACTGCTAATATTGAAATAATAGATGTATGAAGAAGGAGGACAATCAGGTAAAGAGGAAACAGGTAATTTTATTTCTTGAAATAATTTTATGGTACCCATAATGAAGTCACATCACTGAAAAATGGTATTTGCACCTTTTGTCTGAAATAGTATAGGGCTGTGATGGCAAACCTATGGCATGTGTGCCACAGGTGGCACGCATAGCCATATCAGTGGGCATGCCAGCTCAGCTCTGGCGTGCATGCCCGGGCCGGCCAGCTGATTGTTTGCTGTCCCCAGCCTCCAGAGACTCTTAGAGAGGCTCTGGAGGCTGATGACAGCAAAAAACATTATTTCCTGTCCCACCGGGAGTTGGGAAATGGGCCGTTTCAGGCCTCCAGAGGGCCTCCAAGGGAGTGGGAAAGGCTGTTTTCGCCCTTCCCAGATGCATAGAGAGGACCTGAGCCAGGTGAGAAAAACGAGCCTACTGGGCCAGGAGCAGGGGAAAGGGATGGGGGGGGGTTGTGCGTGCAGGTGCAGGGCAGGGCGCATAGAATTATGGGTGTGGGCACATGTGCGTGTGAACCTCCCCCCCTCCTGGCACGCGATGGCAAAAAGGTTAGCCATCACTGGTATAGGGTTTCCTGCTTGAGCAGGCGGTTGGACTAGAAAACCTCCAAGGACCTTTCAACTCTGTTATTCTGATTAATCCACTTTCTGTTCAGGGCAGGTATCCAGATAAAGCATCTCCAAGAGAAAGTTATCCAGCTGGAACACATCTAGTGAAAGTTGTTACCACCTTTCTTGATAACTGATCCCAGGGGTTTTTCTTAACATTTATGTGGTCTGTAATGGCAACATATAAAATGTATTTTTTTAAGAATAGACATTGTTATACATATAAAACGTCAGATAAAAGAACAAGATACAAACTAGCCTTTCCCAAATTAATATTCTCTAAGTATGTGGTGATCCAAACCATCATGGCCAATGTGATTTAAGAACAGCAGTCATACCAGGAATCATCATAGCATTTTGTTCCTCATAATGGCCAAATTGATTTAAGTTAGATCCTTTTTTCTAACTTATTTCCCCTAATATTCTCTTTATTTTATTTCTAGAATAAAAAGATTAAATATTCTAGTCTTTTAGTGTTAAATTCCCTTGATCAATTTGGTTGGCCACTTCTGCTTTATTACTCAATATCCTTTTTCAAATAGGAAACTCAGAGCAATGCCTAGTCTTTTAGATGCAGATACATCAGACACTTGTATGTGGATAATGTAATGTAAATTTCCGTTCCAGTCGGGCTTCAGGCCTGGGTACAGCACGGAAACGGCATTGGTCGCGTTGGTGGATGATCTCTGGAGGGCTCGGGACAGAGGTTGTTCCTCTGTCCTGGTCCTATTAGATCTCTCAGCGGCTTTTGATACCATCGACCATGGTATCATGCTGCACCGGTTGGAAGGGTTGGGGGTGGGAGGCACCGTACTGCGGTGGTTCTCCTCCTTTCTCTCTGACCGGTCGCAGTCTGTGTTGACAGGGGGGCAGAGGTCGACCCCGAGGCCCCTTATATGTGGGGTGCCACAAGGATCGGTCCTCTCGCCCCTTTTGTTCAACATTTATGTGAAGCCGCTGGGCGAGATCATCCGTGGTTTTGGGGTGGAGTACCATCAGTACGCTGACGACACCCAGCTGTACATCTCCACCCCAGACCACCCCAACGATGCCCTTGAAGTAATGTCTCGGTGCCTGGAGGCCGTACGGATCTGGATGGGGAGAAACAGGCTCAGACTCAACCCATCCAAGACCGAGTGGCTGTGGTTTCCGACGTCCCGATATAGTCAGCTGGTGCCATCGCTGACTATTGGGGGCGAAGCATTGGCCCCCACGGAGAGGGCTCGCAACTTGGGTGTCCTCCTGGATTCACGGCTGTCTTTAGAAGAGCATTTGACGGCCGTGACCGGGAGGATTTTTCATCAGGTTCGCCTGATCCGCCAGTTGCGTCCCTTTCTGGATCGGGACTCGTTACGCACGGTCACTCATGCCCTCGTCACCTCCCGTCTGGACTACTGTAACGCTCTCTACATGGGGCTCCCCTTGAGGAGCACTCGGAGGCTCCAACTGGCGCAGAGTGCAGCTGCACGGGTGGTGATGGGAGCGACGTGGCGCTCCCGTGTAACGCCCCTCCTGCGCGAGCTGCACTGGCTCCCGGTGGTCTTCCGAGTGCGCTTCAAGGTTTTGGTTATCACCTTTAGAGCGCTCCATGGCTTAGGACCTGGTTATCTACGGGACCGCCTGCTACCACCAATAGCCTCCCACCGACCAGTACGCTCCCATAGAGAGGGGCTCCTCCGGGTGCCGTCGGCCAAACAATGTCGACTGGCGGCCCCCAGGGGGAGAGCCTTCTCTGTGGGGGCACCTACTATCTGGAACGAGCTCCCCCCCGAGATACGGAGGATTCCGGATCTGCGTACCTTCCGTCGCACGCTTAAAACGTTCCTATTCCAGCAAGCCGGCCTGACCTAAACTTCTCCGCTTTTAAATGGGAATTTTAAATTTGGTTTTAAATTATTGGGGTTTTAAATATGGTTCAGCCAAATTTATTTAATTTGTTTTATCTCTATTTTAAATTTTGTATTTCCATGTTTTATTTTTATGGCTGTTCACCGCCCTGAGTCCTTCGGGAGTAGGGCGGTATATAAATTTAATAAATAAATAAAATAAATAAATAAATAAATAAATGGTTTTATTTTCAATCCACGTTAGTATGCATTTGACTTTTTTTTAGTAGCTGGGACACATTGAATTCATATCTTTATTGAGTATCCTTTATGATGGGTCCCTAACCCTTGGGCCACGGCCCTTTGCTAGGCCACAGCCGGTTTGGAACCAGGCTGCGGAAGTGGTGGGCATGCATGTATGTAGCTGCAATTGTGAAAGCTGTGCGCACATGTGCATGAAACTGTCCTCTTCCCTCCTCCCACTGCTGTCCTCTCTGCCTGTCCTCCAAACTAGAAAGGTTGGGGAACGCTGATTCATGAGACCAAGATCATTTTCTTGGCTAGTTACATACAGTCCATATCAGTGGTGGGTTGCCACCGGTTTGCACCAGTTCTATAGAACCGGTATTAAAACCGGCAAGAGGCTCCGCCCACCGACCCCGACGTCATCAAAATGCTTCTGTGCATGCCCCATTGCAAACCAGTAGTAAAGGTAAGTAGAATCCACCCCTGGTCCATATGTGACGTCATGGTTTTTCATCTAAATGTACATTCCTTTACAACGAACTGCACCTATTTGGTTGAATATCCACCAGTTTAAAGAGATTCTTCAGAAGCTCATTATAATCACTTTTGCTTTTCATTATCTTTTGTATCATCCATAAACCTGGCCAGTTTCCTGCTTACTCCTAAAATCATCTATGAACAGCTTAAGAAGGGCTGGTCCCATCACTCACGCTTAAAAGACTCCTCCACTGAGGAAATTGTCTATTTGTACCTAGTCTCAACCTTCTGCATTTTAAACAGTTAGCATTCCATAAAAGGATGGATCTTCTTATTCCATGACTGTTAATTTTATCCAAGGGCTTTTCCTTGATGAAAAGCTTTTTGAACAGCCAGATATACAGTGTCAAGAGAGTCAACTCTATATGCTTGTTAGTATTGTTAGAAAACCCTAGAAATTTGATGGTGATTTCCTTGGCAAACCCATATGATTTTTCTGTCAGCAAGGCTTATTTCTCTATTTGCTTAGCTATAATTTCTAAAGTCTCCTCTGGGTCCTTTTTAAAATATTGGTATCACTTTGGCTACCTCCCAGTCCTCTGCTACTAAGGCCAACCTGAGGGACAAATCAGATGTCTTTGCTAATTCGTTAGCAATTTAATACCACAAGAACTCTCAGGACTGATCATGGACTAATGATTTGTTTGTGTATAAATATTTGCTTTAGTTGGTTAGATTTGCTCCCCGAGAAGGTCATTTCAGGCCCAAATATCTCTCCTAATTGTTTGCGGCAAGGGCAGATGTACTCAGTTCATCTCAGTTCCTTTGAAATCCTCATGTATTTCTTTTACTTGTCATTTAATGGCTGAACTCTTCTCCTGATTAGTTGTCTGCTTCAGACATATTTGTCTTATATTCCTCAGGTTCTTCTACTATTTGTTTTGCTTTTGCATTCCTTATTATGATTTCTTCTGCCAAAGTTCATTCTTGTTATAAAAGACTTTCCATTTCTTAAATTTATCAGCTTTCTGGATGCTGCAAGAAAGTTATCCTGGCCCCTTCCTGGACTTGGATGACCTTTACTTGCATTGTGGAATGCATTTCAACTGAGCCTCAATTATTGTGATTTTTAAAAAAACCAAAAACCTCCCGGTATTACGAAAATATCATTTTTTGAGGTTTTTCCTTTTGAAGTCAAATGTGGTAGTGTTAGGCCCTGCTGGCTTTGTGTACCCCAATTTTGCAAAATCATGGGCAGCTTTGTCTCAAAGCTGAAGGGCTATTTGAGGGTGATTCTTTTCCCCCAACCAGATCAAAAAGGGTAAATCACATCAGAATACACTGAATATGTTCCAAGTATTAAATAAGTCTGGGTTTGAATGTATATTGTTTCCAAAATTTGAAAAGAGGATTTTTTTTAGATCATAGCATTTTTGGATAGATTATCTTGACTTCTTAAAAAGAATGGTTGACCCATAAATATTTTCTCTTTCTCTTGGTTTCTCAGATAAGCAGAATGGTTGTGCCACTGCAGTGTGTATTATTTTGTGTTGCAGAGACCAAGCATATCAGAATGGCACACAATAAAGCCTATATTGTGATGTCCCAGTGTCTGGAGGCCGTGCGGGTCTGGATGGGGAGGAACAGGCTTCGACTCAACCCTTCCAAGATCGAGTGGCTGTGGATGCTGGCATCCCGATATAGCCAGGTGGTGCCATCGCTGGCTATTGGGGGCGAGTCATTGACCCCTACATAGGGGGCTCGCAACTTGGGCATCCTCCTGGACACACGGCTGTCTTTAGAAGAGCACATGACGGCCGTGGCCAGGGGGGCTTTTTATCAGTTTCGCCTGATATGCCAGTTGTGCCCCTTTCTGAGTTGGGATTCCTTATGCACAGTCACTCATGCTCTCGTCACTTCTTGCCTGGACTACTGCAACGCTCTCTACATGGGGCTCCCCTTGAGGAGCACCCAGAGGCTCCAGCTGGTCCAGAATGCGGCCACGTGGGTGATTATGGGAGCGACATGGCGCTCCCATATAACACCTCTCCTGCATGAGCTGCACTGGCTCCCGGTGGTCTTCCGGGTGCACTTCAAGATGTTGGTTCTCACCTTTAAAGCGCTCCATGGCTTAGGGCCAGGGTATTTACGAGACCGCCTTCTGCTACCGATAACCTCCCACCGGCCAATATGCTCTCACAGAGAGGGCCTCCTCAGGGTGCCATCGGTCAAGCAATGTTGGCTGGCGGCCCCCAGGGGGAGAGCCTTCTCTGTGGGAGCACCCACCCTCTGGAACGAGCTACCTCCCGGAATACAGCTGATCCCGGATCTCCGCACTTTCCGTAAGGCCCTGAAGACGTTTTTATTTCAGCAAGCCGGCCTGGCCTGAATAGGTTTTATGGAATCGTTTTTTAATTGTATAGCTTGGGGTTTTAAATTGGGAGGCCGATTAATTTAATTTAGTTTTAGTTATCTTAACTTTTATATTGTATGTTATTTTAATTTTTGGCTGTTCACCGCCCTGAGTCCCTTCGGGGAGAAGGGCGGGATATAAATTCAATAAATAATAATAATAATAATAATAATAATAATAATAATAATAATAATAATAATATTGAAAAGAGCTTTTTCCCTCTAATGAGAGCATCTGACACCAGCAGCAACAAAGCTTGCAAATTTGACAGCTCTCAGTTAGGTATCCTGTCCCTTTCTATATAGTTTTTTTTTTTACATCACCTTGCAAAATGCACAATGTACAATTTCACCTGTGGGCATGCTTTAGAGAATTGGCACGGAGATAAATCTGTTTCTGTATGTTTCGCGTTTCTTTGTAATTTGATAATCCAAGATGAAAAACAGAGAAGTATAAGGGTTAGAGTCTAATGCACTGCATAGGAAGGATCTTGGTTTTCCTAGTGTAAATAGTAACTAGGAGGACATGTGACTCAGAATGAGCGTTCAACTAGACCAGTGGTTCTCAACCTTCCTAATGCCGCGACCCTTTAATACAGTTCCTCATGTTGTGGTGACCCCCAACCAGGGGTGGGTTCTAAAAAATTTTTACTACCAGTTCTGTGGGCATGGCTTATTTTGTGGGCGTGGCTTGGAGGTCATGTGACTGGGTGGGCATGGCTAGCTGGTCATGTGACTGGGTGGCGATTACTATGTGTATAGGGACTACTCACAGGGCTGAAAAAAGTCATTTCTGACAGGTCCTCATACTTTTGACTGCTCCTCACACTTATGACCATCCTCACATTTATGCCCGTGCAGCATTCTTAACAACCATGTCACTCATTTCACAACTGCTTCTCTTCACCATGGTGATAAGATAGGGCAAAAAACGTAAAATGTGAGGACAGTCGTAAATTTGAGGACTGGTCAAAAGTGCAAGAACCAGTCAAAAATAACTTTTTCAGCCCTCTGAGTAGTCCATGTGCACAAAAGGACTACCCAGAGGGCTGAAAAAAGTGATTTCTGACAGGTCCTTGCACTTTTGACCGGTCTTTGCACTTATGACTGGTCATTATTTATGCCCATTGTAGCATTCTTTTTTTTTTTTTTTTTTTATTGAAAAAGTTTTCAAATACAAATTTTTCCCCCTTTTTCCCCCCCCTCCCCCCCCCTCCCTAACCCCCCCTCCCCACCCTTCCCCCCCTGTGACTTCTTCGTAAAAAAAAAAAAAACCCTAATTCATAACAGATTACTTACTCCCTCCTCAAAATACTGACCTTTACTTACTAAAAGTATTATAAATCCCCCTTTATCCATACATTTCAGAAAAGAAGAAGAGAAAAAAACAAAACAAAAAACAAACACATTATACTATAACTATTATAAAATAACTTCTAATTTAGCATAATAGTATTTTATATCTATACATTATCGCAACAATTCAAAACCACCTTCCACTTTAAAACTATGCGATAAGTCCTACTTTAATAACATTTCAAAGCGGGCTCCCCATAAAATCTAATTTAACATTTATTCCATTCTATCCATTTCCTCCACTCCCCTAAATGTATCACTTAAAAATCCCTTTTCTTAAACTAATCAATCTGTAGCTAGCTTATTCACCCACTGTCTTACAAATTTACCATACACAACAATTCTTGATATCTTTAATTCACTGCCCACACTACTTAAAAATATATATATATATATATTCCATTATATCTAAATAAAGAAAGAAAAGACAATAACTTTAAATTTATAGTCCATATAATATCTTCTTGAAGTCTTTCCACTGGATTGTTAGAACCAACATCCATAATAGGGTAACATAGCTTGCTGATGCAACAGTTTATTCAAGGTCTCCAATCATATCTGCCCCCATCAGTAGTAAACATCTTCTTATATATATAAAAGTAAAAACAACCACCCGAGTGACATTATAATTATATTCCATATAATAATAATTGTGGGTTTCATCAGGATTATTAATTTCCATCATCGTATTGGGTAACAACCCGATCTTCTGCATGTCCCAATGTGATTCTCTTGCCTTATAATTCAAAATAATTATAATATATTTATCAACACAAAAAGAAGTTTCAAAGTAGATAATTCAAAACCATCAATTTGAGGCTCTTTCCATGTCCCAAAATTACGGCAATGCAGAGATCTGCCACTATCCTCAGGATGATATTGACCAATGTGTCGCCTCCTCTATGTTTTCACATAATCATTCATATTTTAATATCACTGGCTTCACTGTTGCTTGGGTTAGAAATTTCTATTTTTGTACAACCTATTTCTTTTTTGTTTTCTTTTTGTGGGTTTGACTTCCATCCTAATTTTTTGTGTCTCGCGTTTCTTTTTTATCCCTTGTATATCCTCTAATTGGTTTCCATGCTTGTCCTTGCCTTGATAAGTCATCACATTAAAATCAGATGGCACTTCTCTCGAATTTGTAGATAATCCAGCTGGGGTATCCGATAAATCCAAAGGCAATTTATCTGGTACAGTCTCTGTCTTTAGTTCCAGCTCCTTCTGCTTATCCTGTATTATATCTGAAGACGTTAAATTCATTTTCAACCTATTTTGATAAAATTCTTCCGCTCTTTCAACAGTATTTAACTGGTATCTTTCTCCTTGATATCTCAATATAATACCAACTGGGACATCCCACCGGAATTGAATATTTCTCCTTTTTAACTCAGACACCAGAAAACCAAATTTCTTCCTTTCCATTAATATCTTAGGTGGGAGTTCCTTGTAAATCCAAATCTTTCTTCCATACAATTGCAAATTAGAATTGAAGGAATTTTGCACAATTTTATTCCTAATTTCTTTATCTGAAAAATAGATTACCACATCTCTAGGCAATTGCCTTTGCTTGGCAGTCCAGGAGTTTATTCGATAAGCTCTGTCAATCCTACAAAACACTTCCTCAGGTTGAATCTTTAAAATCCCAGCTAGAAATTCAGAAGATATTTTCCTTAAGTCATCTCTGTTATTTTCCTGCAAACCTCTAAGTCTTATTGCATATTCTGTAAAATTATATTGTATCTTTAGAACCTCTTTTTCAATCCTCTGTTGCAGAGTTTCTACATTACCAGACTTTTGATCAGCATCCATTTTGAATTTTTCTTCTGAACTATAATCCTGAATATTTAACAAATCATTTTCAGTTTTTTGAATTCTATTGTCCAATTTGTCTTGAATTTCATCCATTTTTGACTCTAGTAAATTAGCATTTATTTCCAACCGAATCATGAATTCTGACATTTTTAAAATTTTTTGCTGCAAAAAGTCAAACTTGGATTTCACCAATTCCTTAGTTTCCTGCTTAAATTTTTCAAGTTGCTGATTCACAATCTCATCCCTTCTTTCAATCTCCTCTAAGAGAAATTCTATTATATTAAAATCAGGTTTCTGGGACTGAAGAGTTAAAACTTGTTCCTTTAAATTCTTAGTGGGGGAATCCCCCCCACCTATTTTTTTGTCTGACTTCACAAGCCTCAGTGCCATGTTTCCGCCTAAGCAGGCTTTGTTAGAAGAAAAAAAAAACAAGACAAAAGACTTCCAGCCAGCAACAATCAGGCCTCCAGGGGAAAAAGAGAAAAGCAAAAACAGGAGCGGAGTTTTGTCTACAAATGTAGCCAGTGGTATTTATTCCGCTACATTGTAATAATAAAAAACGGAAGAACTTTCCCTCTCAAACTCTTCTCCAGCCGCGGCAAACGCCATTTTAAAAAAAACCTTTTTTCCTCTTTCTCTTCCTCTATTCTCTTAAGTAATTTTTAAAAGATAAGTAAAATACTTGCGCTTCAGTATTACAGGTCCAGCTCACATTTTCTTTGAGTAATCTGTCAAGTTCGCAGGCTTGCTTTTGACGCCTAGCTCTGCATTAGCAGAGGTCTCCCAAAGCCCGGAGCAGCGGCTGGGGATATGGGGCATCTCATCCGCTCCATCCCAAAAGTAAAAGAAAAACTTCTGGGACTCTGCAGAGAGTTCTACCCACCCCTGCCGGCTCTATCTCCGTTTCCTCATGGGAACGGAGTTTTTTCGAGCCGCCGTTCCGTTGTGAAGGCGGCTCTGACAGGCTATGGAAGCTGACGATCCCAAAGGAACGTCTGGCGGCGGCCAGCAGCAAACAGGAAGTCCCCATTGTAGCATTCTTAACAACCGTGTCATTCATTTCACAACTGCTTCTCTTCACCATGGTGACAAGATAGGGCAAAAACGTAAAATGTGAGGACAGTCGTAAGTTCAAGGACTGGTCAAAAGTGCGAGGACCAGTCAAAAATAACTTTTTCAGCCCTCTGAGTAGTCCATATGCATAAAAGGATACAGCAATATAGAGGGATGAAGGAAGGGAAGGGAAATTAGAGTAGGAGTGAGGGTAAGAGAGGGAGGAAGAGAGGAGGAGAAGGAGAAAGGAAGAGGAAGTAGGGAGGAGAAGAAGAGAGGGGGAGAGAAAGTAAGAAGGAAAGAAAAGAGAGAGGTGGTAGGTTTGAGGAGAAAGATTGCTGTACAATAAAAAAGATGAAAGGGAAGAAAACCAACCCCAAACAAATATAAAGATATTAAGATAAAGAATGAATTGTTAAACTTTAAAGAATAAAAGAGAACAAATATGAATAAATAACAATAATTAGAAACACACATACAAACATACAATGTATTTTCTTTGAACAGAGTATTTGGCTGGTTCACAAATTTAAACAGTGTTTAGTCATTTCAATTAAATTTACAATTTCTATATTTCCTTTTTGCCATATTTATTCCTCATCTATTTTTTTAAAAAACCAATATTACCCTTCATCCTCATCTCTAATCTTAATCAAATTCAATTTTTCCCTTCTATTCTATATTATAGCCCTTCGCATTGTCATCTATTTTTATAGCCATCCTCACATTGGTTAATTATGTAATTATGTAATACAGTTGTTTAAGACAAATTCAACATTTTAATATAAATCAATTAGTTATATAACTATCTTTTTTGTATATTAATCAATATGAACATGAATTTTCCAATTATTTCCATGCAATCCAATTTCTTACAAATCAATTAATTATATTTACCAATAATAATAAACCAAATAATTTCCCCCATATATTCCTCCAAACCACAAATTAACCATTTCTGCTTTCAACACAATATACAATTAATAGTATCTCAATTATTACAATTCCCTAGTTAAATAGAGCTTTTTTTCTTTTGTATTTTAAAATCTTGAACCTCCTCTTTTGCCCTAAATTTCCCATTGTTTGCAGTTTTGCACCTACCTTTTTTGAGGAAAAAGAAAAAGAAATCTCTCTCTGCCTCATTTTGTCATGTTGTAGCAAAGACCCTGCTTTACTTTCAGTTTCGCTTTTTCAGCATAGCTAGGGGAAAAAAAATCTGCTCCAGCAATTTACCTCTTTGCAGCTACCTAGCAACAGAGCCCTCCCCAAAACAGCTGAGAGCAAATCAGCTGAGAGTCAGGAGGCTGATCAAATCAACTTATGGTAATTAACCTACGCTGAAGCTGAAAGGGGCTGTTTTTTCTATTTTTGCAGGCACCGGTCTACTCATTTGTTTTCTTTTAACACTGATCAGCTGTAGGGCGGCCCTTTGAAGCCCTGCGGCAAGAATTTAAACAGTTTTTTTCCCTCTAGCCATCAGCTGGGACTCAGGAAGCAGCAATAGATTGGGAGTCGGTGGGGTAAGCGACTGGCGACTGGCGATCCAACAGAGGCAGAGGGTGAGGGTGAGTGAAGGCGTAGGGAGGGGGGGCGAGAGAGGGCTTTGGTGACCCCAGTGAAATGGCCGTTTGACCCCCAAAGGGGTTGTGACCCCAGGTTGAGAACCGCTGAACTAGATCCACCATCCAGAGATACCTGCTATTTATGTAAATCAAACAGAGATATGTATCTTTATGCAAGGGTATGCTGCAGTGGTGGGTTTCAAAATTTTTTACTACCGGTTCTGTGGGTATGGCTTGGCGGGCATGGCAGGGGAAGGATACTGTAAAATCTCCATTCTGTCCCCAATCCAGGGGAAGGTTACTGCAAAATCCCCACTTCCTCCCGATCAGCTGGGACTTGGGAGGCAGAGAATAGATGGGGGCAGGGCCAGTCAGAATTTTTACTACCGGTTCTCCAACTACTCAAAATTTCTGCTACCGGTTCTCCAGAACTGGTCAGAACCTGCTGAAACTCACTTCTGGTATGCTGCCCCGGTCACCTGTTCCTGACTTAAAGATTTCACTTCCGAAGTAGAATATTAGAGATCTATTCAACAGCAATGTAGTGCAACATGAGTAATGCTATATTCTACATAATAAAAGTTATTAGAAATTAAACTGGGTGATATGATCCAATTCTGATCTATTTGCTCTCTCCCTTAAAAAAAAACAACAAAGTGCCATTTAAGGACACCGAATCTCTTTTCACTCTGAGAAGTTGTTTGCAGTTAAACTGTGGTTGTCTTCACTTCCACCAACTTATTATTTATTTACTTATGTGCATTTATATGGCTGTCATTGTTCATAAAGCAATCTCCTGGGGGTGGGTGGGTGAACCCAGTTAAAAACACTGATATAACAATGCAAAATGAAAATATAATAAGGGTATTATATATAACAACCAGAATACAATGAAAAAGTAACAGCTGAGAATAGCTATCAAGAATTATTTGCAAACAACTCAGAGTTACCTAACCCCCAGACCTCCTTGCCTGGGAGAATAGCCAAGTTTAAAGGGCTCTCTAAAAAGCTAGAAACGTTGGGCCAATCTAATCTTGGGGAAAATGATATTTCAGAGAGCAGCGGAAAAGGCAAACTTCAGGGTGCCGTCGGCCAAGCAATGTCGACTGATGACCCCCAGGGGGAGAGCCTTCTCTGTGGGGGCACCTGCCCTCTGGAACGAGCTACCCCCAGGAATACTACTGATCCCGGACCTCCGTACTTTCCGTCGAGCTTTGAAGACCTTCCTATTTCAGCAAGCCGGGTTGGCTTAAAATTTTAATGGGTTATTTATGGGCAAAGGGTTTTAAATTTTGGGAAGCCAATTTGATTTAATTCTGTTTTAATTCATCTTAATTTTTATATTGTATGTATTTTAATCTTGGCTGTTCACCGCCCTGAGTCCTTCGCGAGAAGGGCAGTATACAAATTTAATAAACCTAAACCTAAACCTAAACCTGGACCCCACTATATAACATTATTCAATCTGTGACCCTCCTGCCATGCCTGATGTGGCAGGGAGAGACAAAGGCCATTCCTCAAGCAATAGCACTTATATACTGCTTCACAGTGCTTTACAGTCCCCTCCAAGTGGTTTACAGAGTCAGCATATTGCCCCCAACAATCTGGGGGCAATTTTACCGACCTCAGAAGGATGGAAGGCTGAGTCAACCTTGAGCTGGTCAGAATTGATCTGCTGGCAGTGGGAGCCTGCAATACTGCATTCTAACCACTGCACCAACAGGGCTCAAGGTTGACTCAGGATCAAGGATCCTGGCCCCACTGCTATATAGGCTTGAAGGATGACAACCGGAACCTTAAATTGCTCCCAGTAAGATATTTGGATCCAGGGCAGCGAATTTAAAATGAGAAATCACTTCTGTTACATACAGAAAGTAAAGAAAAAGAAAACAGCAGTGTGCCTTTTCCCCTCTCAAGGCAGCTGCTTCTTCTTTGTTAAAGAGAAGGACTAACTGAGCCATTCCATGTTGCACTTTGGAGCAACCATGCTTTTGCCTTTGGAGAATTGATATTTTCTTCTGTCTTAGCTGCTCAGACCCTGAAATATCAAGATTTGGGTTCTGTAATTTGAGACACTCAAACTCTGGGAGGCAGCATTTGCATCCTTCTTTGGCTTGATGTCTCTAGGGCACCTTTTTTCCTTTTGTTTCTTCACCATTTGAGAATTTACCACAGGAATCCAGGCCAAGGCTAGATTGTGGGTTGGAGGGTTAGGGTTAGGTTAGTGAGCTCAGAACAGATCTGACAGTTCTTGCAGTAATGATAGTGAGGATAATTGTGGGCCATCTGAAGAACAGTGCTGAGCACTGGAAGAATATTTGTAAAGTGGTTGTGTGGGAAGCGTCCTGACAAAATTATAACCTGCACTCCTTACTTTGTTGGGGCTATGAGGTGATGTCCAGAGTCACCTTGAACCATGAGGTGGGCGGCATATAAATTTAGTAGGTAAACAAATTGAGGGAGATGCAGAACCATCACGTTAGCATTTCCTTTACAGCAGGGGCCTCCAACCTTGGCAACTTTAAGACTTGTGGACTTCAATTCCCAGAATTCTGGGAGTTGAAGTCTACAAGTCTTAAAGTTGCCAAGTCTGGAGATCCCTGCTTTACAGGACTTGAAATTCAGGAACTGGGAAGAAGAGTTATTCCCTTGATAGAGGAAATGAAGCCACAATGTCTTTGTGTGTGTGTGTGTGTGTGTGTGTGTGTGTGTGCGCGTGTGTGCGTATAATGCTTAGTTTGGGAACAGTTTCAGCTATGCTCCAGTCTGAAGTAAATCAGCTCAGCTCCCAACATCATTAACACTATAGGAACACAATACAAATACTCATCTGGAAGTGTTCTCAAGTTTTCATTATGAGGAGATTTCAGCAAGGTTTTGCAAGATCAGTTAAGGTTTTTAGATATATAAGAATTTGGGCTGGTTATCCAGCAACTTGACCAAAATAATTTTTTCCCATTTATCACCTAGGGAAGCAGTAGGGTTCCAATACTTAGTGCTGCAGCAGATGGAGAAGTGGGCGGTAGGTAACAAGGCTGGATATATTGCAGCGGCAGAAGTTGGAACTCTCAAACATCTTCTCAGTCATGAAAATGACTATTCACAAGTAGAAATTTGGAAAAAGTCCTCTTGAATTTTTAAAATCAGAAATAAAGATATGTTTGAACAGGTGATAGTTTAAACAAATGATGATATTGCGTAATAGGTGTATAAAATCATGTTTGTACAGTAATGAAAAAATACAGGGGGATCTGTGAGATACAGCCGTATCTTATAAAACAGTTTTCTTTACAAATCCCATCAAAAGATACTGAATTTTCCTCAAGGAAAACAGTTTCTAAAATAAATGGAAAGTTACTCCATGAAGTACTGCATTTTATGTTATTATATCTAATGTTCATAAAGTACTTCATTAACCAGCAAGGAGATTAACATCCTTTAAAACTGGGGACATGAAAATAAAGATCGGATACTCCTTTGGTACATATCTGATTTGGACAAAGTGGAGCACAAGGACTGAAAACAGCTCTATAGTCCCCATTTTAATTAGATAAAAAATGAAAGAAGATTTGACAATCAGGTGGATCTCCAGATATCCTGCTCCTGCATTATTTAGAACTTCAAGACTAAAATAAAATCTCTCCCTCCCTCCCTCTCTGTCTCTGTCTCTGTCTCTGTCTCTGTCTCTGTCTCTGTCTCTGTCTCTGTCTCTGTCTCTGTCTCTCTCTCTCTCTCTCTTTCTCCTTTTCTTTCTTTTTTTCCTGGAATGTCCAGCCTTTGGAGGCAAAAATAAAAAGTCCCAGGCATCTCTCTGTGTCAAACATTCGCTTATTCTTCAAGAACAAAAGAGGCTTTTGAAAATGATAATCTGTCTCTGTACCTGGGAGCAATTTATGCATTTCATCTTCCAGATCAGAAAATCAGCTGCTGAAAGACTTTAATAAGCGTCCAGCTCTAGTTGAAGAGATACTTTGATTGTACGGACAGAGAAGCCATTCAACAAAATTAGATCAGGCTTAAATAACTACTAAAATCTTTATTGCACAATTTTATTCTACTCTAAAATTATTTGTTTGGACAGAGTCATATATCTTGTGGTTCAGGTGCTATGGGTGTTAAGTTAAGAGCCAGAGTTTTTCAAGACAGAGATGTCAGTTACATCAACAGTCACTCAGTTTAGAATAGAATAGAAGAATAGAATAGAATAGAATAGAATAGAATAGAATAGAATAGAATAGAATAGAATAGAATAGAATAGAATAGAATAGCAGCTGGAAGGGACCTTGAAGGTCTTCTAGTCCAGCCCCCAGCTCAAGCAGTAGACACTATACCAAGGGTCCTCAAACTTTTAAAACGGGGCCAATTCACGGTCCCTCAGACTGTTGGGGGACCGGATCAGCTGGGTGGCCATGGCTAAGTGGTCATGTGACTGGGTGGCCGTCCTAGGTGGTCATGTGACTGGGTGGTCGTGGCCTATTTAGCAATCTATTTTGCCTATTTAGCAGTCCATTAAACTGGCTCCTGAGAGTGTTTTATTTGCTTTTGTTTGTAGAGTCTAGTGGTCCACTTCAGGAAACTCTGTTTTGCAGCAATTCTCAGCTCCAAGGAGCTTACAATCAATAAGTCTCTCTCTCTCTCTCTCTCTCTTTCCCTCCCTCTCTCTTCCTGGGGGGTGAAGGAACCTCCGAACTGGTGCTGGGTGGTTGGAATCTGATGTCCGGAGGCTGATGAGCAGCATGCTGAAAACCAGCTGGCCAGTGGGGAGGCGGGGCAATCCTGCAGTGTCCCCAAAAGTAACACATCTCTTGATGCTTGAAACTTGAAAACTCAAGGCAGCCCTTGCCTCCTGCTGCTCAGGCTCAGAGCTGTAAGCCACATCTGGAAAGCACTGCAATGGAGAGAAGTGGCTGGGGTCAAGCCCAGCTTTGCTGTCCATTGCAGCTAGGAATCAGCCAGCTAGACCTCCGTGCTGCGCCGGATTGGCAAGGTTGCCTCTCCATTAAAGCACGCCTAGCCAGTCGCCAGCCTCCCCCTTCCCGCTGGGCGTGCGAGCACTTCTGGCGAGGAGGAGGAAGAGAGGAGATTATTAATTATTATACCTGCCAATAATAATTGGAAGGCATAAATAACTGCCATACAAGGTGACTAGATTTCAATCGGCAAAGTGGAGCCAAAGCATACCCCTTTGTCTCCTGATATGCTTTCTTTTAAAGCTGAAAGTAGTCTGAAAAAACACAGCAATTTCTGTATCTATTATTCTTATTATTAAATTAAATTTATTTGCTACCCATCTCGCCATGGGGCTATTCTAGGGGGCTTACAACAATTTTTAAAAAAACCCTAAAACAATAAAATGTAAGTTTAAACCAGGGGTAAAATGTAAAATTTGTTACTACCAGTTCTGTGGGCGTAGCTTGGTGGGGGGCTAATGTGACTGGGTGGGCGGGACCAACTTTTTCTTTTTTTTTAACTTTTCAAAGCATTTTTTCTAATGCTTTGAAAAGCCTCTGCCGATCAGGCAACTCAGTTGGGATCGTCAGAGAGGCTTTAAAAAAAATGCCTCTCTGCCAATCAGGCAACTCAGCTGGGATCGTCAGAGACTTTTCAAAGTATTTTTTTTACCACCTCTTCAGCCAAGAGGTTGCAGAAAAAAATACTTTGAAAAGCCTCTGACAATCCCAGAGCAATCATCAGAGGCTTTTTTTTTTTTTACTTTTAAAAACATTTTTTCATTGGAAGAGGTTGTAGAAAAAATGCTTTTAAAAGTTAAAAAAAAAAGCCTCTGATGATCATGTGGCTCAGCTGGGCAAGGGGGGGGCGCACAGGGATTTTTGCTACCGGCTCTCCGAACCACCCGCCGCCATCGCTACCAGATCGGGTGATCCAGTCTGAACTGGGAGCATTTCACCCCTGGTTTAAACTAAGAGAAAATAAAATAAAAAAATAAAATAGAACGATAAAATAAAAAGAAAATGAAAACAAAGAAAATACATTAATAGGACTAGTTAAAAATAGATGAGTGTGGGGGAGGGGCAGTCTGCTGTCAATCTAGCAGCTGCCTCCAGAGTAGAATCAGACCATTGGTCCCTTTAAGAGTTTAGGCTCTTACCAAAGGATAAGAACTCGGGGGTAGATCTTACCCTGGAATGAAGTGAGCTTGTCAGTGAGAAAAAAGGGTGCCACCAGGCTTAACGATTACTTCAGATTATTTTTTGTCAGTTTTGTAGCCAACACATCTTCCCTGGGCCTTATGGAAATTATACCAGTTTCCAGAGGCAGAAGCTGATCTGGAATACAATTAACAAAAGGGGCTAAATATCCCAAGAAGGAGACTGCTGCTAACTGGTTCTTTGGGCAGAAAGAGAATTATTTGATAACATATTAAGGTTATGGGTGGTGGGGGGGGGGGGGGAGAAGCAGAATTGCTTGGAACTGAATAGCTGCATGTAAGGCATTTTATTAGTTTTTGGAAATAAGAAAAGGTAATTAGAAAGATTCAGCTATTTCCTTTGGCTCCCCAGGGACCCAAAATGTTTTCTGCATATTTTTGCATCCTTCAAGAAGAAAATGCTGAGTCTGGGATGCTGCCTGGGTGTCAATTACTTACGATGCATCTTTGTATATCTTTCCTTAAATTTTAGCTTCCCAACAGCTTGTCTCATCATTCTGGAGAATGCCCCATCTTTCATTTTGCAATGGTTTGCCCATTCAGGGAAGAGCTATTTATTAAAATCCTTAAGTTAAATTCCTTTTAATGTAATCTTTAAATCTTTACTTTTTTTTTTTTAAGAAAATGAAGCATTTCTTCAGTAACATTTTATTAATTTATGAAATTTACTGGGGGATGCGTAGAGATAACCCCAGACTGAGAAGTTTTTAGAAGCAAATTATTGGACCAAATTTCCCATCTTAGTTCTCTCCAGGTGTTCTGGACTATGATTCCTACAGTCCTTGGTGGCTTGACTGGAGAAGATAGGAATGGTTGGATGAGGTTGGATTAGACAAATTCTCAGGGAGAGACCACATCTTGTCTAGGAGCCTTGGTGGAGCAGCGGACTGCTGTTAAGTAGCACTTAGCTGCCAGCTGCCTGCAATTACTGTGAGTTCAAATCTCACCAGGCTCAAGGTTGACTCAGCCTTCCATCCTTCTGAGGTAGGTAAAATGAGGACCCGGATTGTGGGGGCAATAAGCTGATTTTGTATAAAAAAGAACACCGCTTGGGGGGGCCGAAAGCCCTACTAAGCAGGTATATACAAAAGTATGAAGGCTATTGCTTAATGCATTGTAAGCCGCCCTGAGTCTCCGGAGAAAGGGCAGCATATAAATCGAACCAATAAATAAATAAATAGATAAATAAATGAACCAGGATACAGGATTAAAGTTGTATGCCAAGGGTAAAGTAGAAGGGCTGGTGCTTTCAGACAGATTTCTGAGATACAATGTGGATGTGGTTTGCTATTACCTTCTTCCAAGATTTTTTTCTTGAGTTTCTAGTTCAACATACCATCTTGACCTTTCTGCCTGGTTTCCTATCCAATCACTAAAAAGGTTCAATTCATCTTAGGTTTTTGAAATCAGCTGAAGACAGCACTGTACACCAGTGGTGGGTTTCAAATTTTTTTATTACCGGTTCTGTGGGCGTGGCTTGGTGGGTGTGGCATGGCTTGGTGGGCATGGCAGGGGAAGGTTACTGTAAAATCTCCATTCCCACCCCACTCCAGGGGAAGGATACTGTAAAATCTCTATTCTCTTCCCACTCCAGGGGAAGGTTACTGCAAACTTCCCATTTCCTCCCGATCAGCTGGGACTCAGGAGGCAGAGAATAGATGGGGGAGGGGCCAGTCAGAATTTTTACTACTGGCTCTTTGAACTACTCAAAATTTCTGCTACCAGTTCTCTAGAACTGGTCAGAACCTGCTGAAACCCACTTCTGCTATAGACTCCTTGGGTTTTCATTAGGATAGTAGTCTATGGGAAGGAAGTTTGCTATAATTCTTCTATGTCTTGCTGCCATAATGCCTCTTAAAATCGCTCCATCCTCCTCCTTGTGCAGCAATTAGCATACAAACCTAAGCTTCTATTGGCACAAGATCAAAATGATATGTGAAATCTTTAATAACCTATTTTTAGAACTACGCCTAGTTCTCAAACTCTCATCGATCAAATGAAGATATAATTACAAACACAGCGGTACCAAACAGCAGTACCAAACCGATATTGAGGATGATAAGAAAATGTTCCACTGATAATTAGTTAAATTAATCTAACTAGTCACACAAGGAAAACAGGTATTTCTAGAAAATTTCTAAGTTACACCTCGGAATGTATATACCTCATAGCAATAAATCTGATATATAGGTGATACTTTGTGGAAATATACATGTTTGGAAGCTAAACCAGTCACTAAAAAACAATTACACTTATCATTAAACACAGACGGCTAATGAAGAATGAGTAGTCATAACTGTTTTATGAGCTATGATGGGAGAGGAAACCTGGAGGGAGAATTAAGATTAAAGATTTGCCATGGATTGACAAACAGTTTCCAAGCCAGTTATTTTGGAAACAGAAGAGGAAGTGTTTCAAGAGATGATCTTTTGGGAGAGGTGTTGGGAGACAAATAAAGCACTCAAGGAATGTCAACATGTTATAGATTAAGGAAACTGATTAGAGCATAAGCGATTTAGGGATTTATAGTGACAAGCTAGAAGGGTGAAAACAGACACAGAGCAGCTATCATAAGACTAGCAGAGTTAAAACATATGAGCCCACCAGGGCACCTTTGGCCTAATCAATGAGAACTGCTTAAGAACATGCGACAGACCAAATTGTAGCCGGGGATGCTAAAAGTTGCAATTCTTTTATTCTTTTGCAGAATATTCTGAAGATTTAGGGAAGAAACATGAATATGGAGCCCTTGGAAGCATAATGTACATTGATTTGGCTGTGGGTACATATATATCCTTTGAATTTTAAATTGAAATCCAGTGCTGTTTTTCTGCAGAGGTAATACTTGCATCATTGGAAATATTTATTCAGTTCCCCAATAAACTCCTGAGTCAGCTCTGGGGCCGAACAAGAAATCCCATTGCACAAGGGTTGAAGTACCTTAATTTGCAGTTGAAGTTTATTTACCTGTTTTCAGAATGCTGGAAAGCAAAGAGCTTGAATGAGTGTTGTGAAAATTATTCGAATCGACAATAATTGCCAGATGAGATTCATTGACAAATTGGATTAATTGTAAATACAATTAAATACAAAGTACAAGCTGGAACAAAGTGTGTGTCAGGTTTCGTTGCTATCTTAAATAAACTTCATTCTCAAACGCAAGGTCTCTGATGAATCTTTTCTTCATTTAAGAATAGAAAGAACGACATCCCTGAACTCTTTGTGCAGCCAAAACTGGCACCTCCTTCCAAAACCCTCCCTTTCCGTTCTTCAACCCCAATGTCTCATTGGCCATCGTGCAGATCCATCTCTCCGTCCCAAGCACTTTCTGTTCACAGGAATTCCCCCCTCCCTCTATCACCCAGGTAACACTATCTACTAAAGAGCAGGAAACTAGGTAAAAGTTCATCTCAGCATTAAAGCAAAGCTTCTCCCTCTCTCATTCATGTCAGCGCTGGAGGAGATCATAAATTGGAACGCTGACAGTGTGTTAGCTTTACTCACATTCACAAATGGTGCCTGAACTGGCAATGACTAATTAAGCTATAATAAGCACCAGTGACCAGGGACATGGTGGCTCAGTGGCTAAGACACTGAGCTTGTCGATCGAAAGGTCAGCAGTTCAGCAGTTCGAATCCCTAGTGCCACTTAATGGGGTGAGCTCTTGTTACTTGTCCCAGCTTCTGCCAATCTAGCAGTTTGAAAGCACGTAAAAAATGCAAGTAGAAAAATAGGGACCACCTTTGGTGGGAAGGTAACAATGTTCCGTGTGCCTTTGGCGTTTAGTCATGCCAGCCACATGACCACAAAGACGTCTTCGGACAGCGCTGGCTCTTCGGCTTTGAAATGGAGATGAGCACCACCCACTAGAGTCAGGAATGACTAGCACATATGTGCGAGGGGAACCTTTACCTTTAAGCACCAGTGAACTACTGTATATGTGCAGGTGTGCAGGTGTAAGAGAAATTAGGAAATGATTAAAACCCCAAGCAAAGCAAGTGATTTGAAGTGATTGTTTTCTATTTAAAAAAAAAGAATAGGATCTAACTGTAGAAGGCATTTGTACATAAGACATATGTTAAGTACTGAAAGGAGCTGGAACAATAAAGCATAGCAACAGCACCGAAAACTACCACTGCAGCATAGCCATGATATGGCATGATTATTGTTTGAATATTTCTGTGTGTTTCTCTGAGCCTCAACAGTTGTACAGAATAGATATTAGGACAGAAAACTGCAGAGTTGAAGGAAACTGGTCAGGATTATTTAAACACTGACGACCCCTCTAAGCTGAAACCAGATGGAGTAATATATATATAAGGTAATATAATGATGTAAATATTGTTATTTACTTCCTCCCCCTTAGAGGTTTTGTGAAGCAATAGGAATACCAAGCCTTGCCTGTCAGGTTGTCTTTGAGGTATTGTAAAATATCGTCTAGAATGCAGTCTGGATATACTGTATTAATTTCATATGAAACTATTTGAAAACTCTCTATAACAGAGTATGTCCCTCTGAAATTCACTAGGGCGATAGGGCTGGACTTACTGTGCTTTCATTGTTCCTTTAGGACTGGAAGTTTTGCAGAATCACCTCAACCATGCATATTTTTCATTGATGTTGTGCATTGCTCATATAAAAGGGGAAACAGGAGATTCAAAGGGCAAAGGGCTTGGAAATACTAAGGGTAAAGAGAATAGCAAATAATTTATTTTTTTCTTTTTAGTTTTCCAATATTCAATTTTTAAAATTATTTCTAGTAGTAGAAAGCTGCATAAAAAGGAGGTGGATAATTCCAGTTTATATGGATCCATGGTAAGCTTCTTGGTGCCATAAGTGATATTTAAAGAGTGCTGATAAGAGTGCAGATGGAGTTTATTAACTTAAAGAGATTATTATCTACTCACACTTAATGTTTATGGCTCTTTATAACGTGTTTCACTTTTAGGCATGCTGATCTCTGAACTGTTTCCTGCTTGATGTTATTCTTCTTACCCATCTACTCTCTTTCTCTACATTTGTCTTTTTCTTTACAGAGATATTTGTAAAAAACCTTGTCCTTCTCTGGGTTATTAAACTGACTTGTAAATTTACAGTTTTTCTTAATACTCCAAAATATTGCACCACTACTTTCAATGCTTGCTTGCTTGTTTGTGGGATTGAGATGTACAATTGGGTATCATCCACACACTGCTATTTGATCCCAAATGATGGATTACTGCATCATGTAGATGCTAAACGGAAGGGGAGAGAATGCTGAATGCTTCAGATTTGATCGCTTCCTTCCTGTCAATTTTGGCTACACCTGACCGCAGAGAAAGGTGTAGAATCACCACAACATTATGCCTCCCACTCCTAATTCCAGCACACGGGTCAGAAAGATATTATTTTTGATGGAATTGAAAGATTTTGAGAGACCAAGAAGAACCAAGATATTTATATTACCTCTGTTCCAAGACTCCGAACTCTGATAGTCCATCAACATATTGCAGCATCTGTCCTCTGGAACATCTTACCCTCTGAGGTTAAATGACTGTTGGAATGGGCAGCTAGAATAAATTTAATGAAATGAATAAATAGGCCTGGCCCCGATGGCCTTTTGCAAAGGATTGAAGATCTGAATGTGCTCCAGGGATTGAGAATTGGTAGGTTAGATTGTTCTTGAAATGTTATTGTTACTTGTAATAGTATGTGGGAATGACCTTGGGAGACAGCAGGAAGAATTGCAGACCAGACAACTATCATGCAAAAGGTATCTCAGTCCACAGAAGAAAAAGGGCATGGGAAGCTTCTCAGAAGAGACCTTCCCTAATTTTCTGAAAGGTGAAACTAAAGGAGGGGAATAATGCTTTCAAGAGTCTTGTCTGTACTCAATGTATACTGAACTTGTGAGTGTGATATAGGTTTATTGGATATGGATATAGTTGTTTAGGAGGAATTATGTAGTATGTTTGACATGTAATGAAGTAAGATATATGTAAATTTGTATATAGATTAAGGAATATATTATTTATTCATTTGAATTAGATGGAAATGTTAGAAACCAGAGATGTCAAACCATGTCCATTGTTTTAAAATTTGAATTATTAATAAAATTATTTTTTAAAAAGTGTTTGTCTCTACTACCTCAAAGATCTGACATTGCTGTTGAGTGTTTATTGGATTTGTTCCCAGTGACCATTCCAATTTTTTTTTACATATTTGTTGATATTGTTTATGTGTTGTTTCTAAGATTAGCTGTCCAGAATTGCATCTGTAAGATGGGCAGCCATATAAATTGATTAAACAAACCAATAGTATGATTGATGCTGTTTGAGAAATATATCTTGGCTTGAAGTCAGTCTAAAAGGGGTCTAGATAATCAGATATTATTTTGCTAATTTAATTACCAATGATAATATGAGCTTTTGGTCATGTTTGGTTAGATTCCCTCTTTGTCTTTCTCCAACTGTGTTCTAGGTAACTCCCTGGTGTTTCATTTCCTGACTTTCTTCAAAGAGCTAACAGAGATCATAGTAGGAGGCCATCTAGGAGAAATTTGATCTAAAGCCCTCATCTGCCCATTCCAGTCAGCCAACAAGGCTACAGCTGAACTACCCACCAGATCTTCAGGATAACTTCCAGGTGAGCAGTGAGATGTGAGGTGGGCAAGTGGATTCAGGGGATGGTTAATGCTGCTAGAATGTGGGTCAGGAGAGGAGCTGATACAAACACATTCAACCAATAGTTAAACATTGAGAGGTCTTATTCCGGACACCATGATATCTACAATACACTAGTAAAGTAATATGATTTAATATTATATACTTACAAGCTAAAGTACTGTTGTACTATTTGTACTATTTGATAAAGTACTATTTATCAAATCAGAGTATTTTTCTATGTATGTTGTGTAAGAAATATAAGAGATCAAGTTTTACCCTACTTAACTCTCTAGCCTCTTGTGTCCTTTTCCTTTACTTTCTGCTTGTAATTTATTATGGCTTCTTCTCCCCCTCCCCCACTTATCTCAGTTATTGATACTGATATGGCTGTGCTGCCAAACAAACTTTTTCATTCACAAAGTTCCTCTGTCCAGCTGGAGAAGGTAATTAGATTGCAGTTGAGGATTCTGGAGAAAATGGATCATCGGTAATTAGAATTCTGGGTCAGGATGTGGAATGAAAACTGCATTGGTCATTGTTGTTGATTATTTCCACTGGAACCTGCTAGGAAGGAGCGAGACCCTCCTGGTCCTTTTGGATTTCTCAGCAGTGTTTGATACCATCAACCGTGGTATTTACTTATTCATTTATTTCCCACCTTTATTATTTTCATAAATGACTCAAGGAAGCAAATGTACCTAATGCTCCTTTCTTGTACCATTTGCCCCACAGCAATAATCCTGTAAAATTGGTTGGGCTGAAAGAAAGTGACTGGCCCAAAGTCACCCAGCCAGCTTTCATGTTTATGGTGGGACTAGAACTCACAGTTCCCTAGTTCTAGACTAGTGCCTTAATCATCAGACTCTCTGCAAGTACTCTACTGCATCATGCCCACTTTATCCTATTTTCAATTAATATTAGCACGAGAGGTGTTTGAGCCCTATGATTCTCCATTACAGGGCAGTGCAAGTCTTGATGCTCTCCCCCCATGTTATTTAACAATTTTATGACATGCTGGAAGAGTCCATTCATCCATTTGGTGGAAATCGGTTTCTTCCCAGAACTCTTACCCGTCTCAATTCCCATCTCAATTCATACGGATAAGAAGATCTAGTACTTCAGTAGTGTCATGTGTCTGTCACTTTTTCCACTTAAAAGATTTTAATGGCTGTTATTTACATTTTAATGATCTGCTTGTGCTTTATAATTTTATTGTATTTGTATAAACCATTTGGAATGTGGGGGATCAAGGTAGATTTATTTAAAAGATTTATACCTCACCTTTTGTCTACTTAGAAGCAAAAGTGGAATACACATACATATATAGGATTCCTTCCTCCAATTTCTCTCACAACAATACTGTGAAGTAATTTAGATAAGTCACCCGGACTATCCCTGGAGCTGGGGATAAATTTGAACCTGAATCTATCCCGGGGGTTGGATTTGAACCTGTATCTTCCCAATCGTAGTCCAATTCCTTAACCACCTTAACCATCCTTAACCCCCATTAAGAATTACATATAATTGTTAGATGTAACAATATCATATTAAAAATTAATAGGGTCAGGCTGGAAGTGAATTTTTTTTTTTAATAAAAAGTTGTGTTTTGTGGAGTCAAATACAGGGCTGGGATGCAAAAGTCGTTAGTATATGATAACATTTCCATCTAGATTTTATGATAACCAAGATGAGAAAAATCCAGGAATTTTTAGTGCAGCCAGAGGGGAGGCTTAAATATAATCTAGCAATTACATTTTGATCCGGAAGGATCCGATTCTACCTTTCTGGAGTGGATACCATGATATCGGAAAGTGCTACGTGGATATACCACACACAGAAAGCAAAAGCCGTCTCTAATTAGACTTCGGGAGTGTGTGTGTGGGGGGAATAAAATCAGACGACCACTCCCCTTCCTAAGTTAGGAGAGTTCAAGATACGGTACGAGATCTTTTTTTTTTTTGCAGAAGATCCTCGACCGATTCCAAACCAAGGATCTGGAGTGGGGGGGGGGGGCTTCTGTCTGGTGCGATCTTCCCTTCTGGTTCTCTTTCTAAGAAGAGGAGGATTTTGAGCGTTGGGTGGAGGGAAATGGTCAGAATCCCTCAGGAACCGCCTCTTAGCTGGGCTGGGGAAAAGTGTCCCGTAACCGGAGGAGGCTGCAGAGTTTTTTCTCTCGGCCGGCAGCAGGAGGAGGCTGCGAGAGTTCCAGGGAGAGCCGCCGCCAAGCCAAGCCAAGCCAAGCCAAGCCAAGCCGGGCCGGGTGAGGCGAGGCCGTGGCCGTGGCAGGCTCGCAGGCAGCGGCGGCAGCAGCAGCAGCAGCAGCGGCGGCGGCGGCGGCAGTTCTGTCAATCAGGCGGACTTCCCTCCTTGCACGCCCCGTGCTTTCCAGCAAGCCGCCTGCTGGTGTCTCTGCTGCCTTCGTCGAGGCTGAGCGCTGGAGAGGAGCGGATGAGCCAGGGCAAGGAGCCGCGGGGCTGAGGTTGCCTGGTGGTGGGCTAGAGGGCGGTGCCGGCTGCCTTCAATGTGGCCGGAGCCCCCTGGCACCGAAGTTGAAGGCTGGGGTCGGGCTGAGCTACGCCTGCCATGGCTCCTCTGGCCGGGATCGCCTTGCTTCTTCTCGCCTGCTGGATGCTCCTTTTGGCCCCGGGGGCCCCGCAGAGTCCCGGGCAGAAAGGTAAGTGGGCTGCCGGGTTCTTTCGGCTTCAATTGCCCCTAGCCGGCCGGCTGGGATTAGCCAGACGCCCCTTCTTTGCCCGCCTCCCCTTGAGGCTGCCTATCTTAACTTCACCCACGAGCGGAGGACTTTTTGCCCGCTAGACTTCTCCGCGCCACGCTTGGTCCAAGGGGCCGAGGCGTCCTCCCCGCCGCCACGTGTGGCGTTGTTTTCCGGAGGGGTGGGTGCGTGGGTGTACTTTCTTCGATCCTGCTGAGCTGGCGGGGCGCCTTTCAGCTGCAAATTAGGGAAGCTGGGACCTCGGTTGAACTCGGACGCGCGGGGCAAGAGACGCCTGTCGAATCGCCTGCGTCCAACAAAACCACCTGGCAGGGACCAAGTTTTCCTTCCGTCTGTGTTGCTGGAAGGAAGGAAGCGAAGCCAACAGCTCTTTTCATTTTTCTTTTTTTTTCCTTTTTTAAAAAAAAACAAAAAACTTTTCCATCGACATCCCCATCCTTCACGTTCGGGAATGATCGAAAGTTTGAGGAGTATGGCTGGTGGCAGAGTTTGAAAGTTGATGCGAGGTGTTTGCCACGCACACACACCCACACCCAATATCCTCAAGTTGATGGCTTTCAGAAGCTTCATCGCTTAAAATGGATTTATTCAGCTGTGGGATGTTTCTAGTCCCTCTTGCTCAGTTGCAGAGGGGGCAGCATCTTGACCCCTCTTCATCCCTAAATACTTGCCGTCCTTGCCAACTGGGCTTTCTTAATAAAACAACTGGAAAAATAAGGCATGATGCATCTGCCTTAGTATTTTCCCTTCCTTAACCTCACGGACCAATGAAATAGATGACCGGGGCCAGTGGTAGTCTTAGGAGCGAGGTGTTCAGCCCGAGTCTTATTACTCATGATTTTCTCTCTCTCTAGATTCTATTTTGGGAAATCTAGAGGAATACAGGCTGGTCGTCCCAACTAGCACAGACTCAAAAGGCAGGTTCGTCTCCAAAGTCGTGTCGGGAGCATCAAAGAGGCGTTTCCCAAGAGACACCAGGGATCTTCCTCAGGATGCTGCAGGCAAGGAAATTTTTTACAATGTCACTGTTTTTGGACAAGAATTCCACTTCAGTTTAAGACCAAATTCCCGGCTGGTGGCTCCTGGAGCAACTGTCGAATGGCAGGAGGATTCAAACATCACTTACACTGAACCGCTTCATGGGGATTGCCTCTATGTGGGGCATATCACGGACTTGCCTAATGCTTCTGTTGCGATCAGCAATTGTGATGGGCTGGTAAGTCTGTTTCTCTTTCTTTCTTTCTTTCTTTCTTTCTTTCTTTCTTTCTTTCTTTCTTTCTTTCTCTCTCTCTCTCTCTCTCTCTCCCTTTCTCTCTCTCTCTGTCTCTCTCTTTCTTTCTCCTTCCTTCCTTCCTTCCTTCCTTCCTTCCTTCCTTCCTTCCTTTCTGTTTTTTTTCTCTCTCTCTCTCCTCCTCTCCCCTCCTCTTTCTCTCTCTTTTATATTATCATTTCCCCATGGGGAAAGTTTGCATTTTCAGCATTTAAAAAGGACAGCAGCAAATCACACCTAATTTGCTATGTTAATTGTGAAATCAAATAAGGAAACGTTCCCTTACATGATGCCAAGTGTGATGAACCAGTGAGCCTCTTGTATAAAGAGTGGAGAAGCAGATTCACCCTGAACTGGCATATAACCGCTGTGACAAATCACTAATTATCAACATGAAAGTCTCGATCGCCCTCTGGAAGCTTTTCAGCGCATTGAAAAATAGTGACCTACATCAAAAACAGTGACCTAATGCTATCACCTGCATGTTTCCTTTCTTCATAGGATCTTAGCCATCTTCTGGTTAGGAGAGCATCTGGAGACCTAGATGGGTTTTCAAAAAGAGATGGTATTCAAAACTACCATCCCATTGCTGGGAATTAAATGTGCTCAGAATTTTGGGAGAAATTTTTGAGAAAATGTGTCTCACTTATGATGCTCCGCTTCTCGTATCTATGCCAACTTCCTTAACTCTGAATGCACTCCCATCACCCCAGCCACACAGGGATGATGGGAATGATAGGATCTGTAGTCCAACACTTTGGAAATGAGCTCCAGGCAAGGAAAGCTCATTTTAATAGGATAATCTGAATGATAGAAGAGTCATTGTGATTTTCAGGGTAAATACCTAACAAGGTGCTTATTTTAAGAGTTCTTCATCTGGAGATATTTATTATTCTATATCATCCATCCACCTATCTATCTATCTATCTATCTATCTATCTATCTATCTATCTACCTACCTACCTACCTACCTACCTACCTACCTACCTACCTACCTACCTATCCATCCATCCATCCATCCATCCATCCATCCATCCATCCATCCATCATCTATCTATCTATCTATCTATCTATCTATCTATCTATCTATCTATCTATCCTATCAACCATCTATCGTCTATCTCTAATTCAGTATTTCACTCCAGACCATAGCAAGAAAAGTCAAACTATGTCTCTTAAATACTATATTTTAAAGTCTAATTGCTTTGTTGAAGTAAGTTCTCCTTTAGGGGATGAACATCTAATTATATCCAGCATCATCTTATTTATATTGTTTGAGAGAGAAAACAGCTTGCTAACATACAGCTGGTAGCACTTATAAGATAAATGGATTTCAGCTTAGATCGTGACCTTTCTGTTGTCTGAATTCTGTCCAGATTCTGATTAAAAAATAAGAGGCAAGATGTAGTTGCCAACTTTCTCTTTTTTTGGGAAATATTCCAATACCTTTAATAGTAGCTTGGCTTACAAGTATTTAATAGGCAAAATTTTGGATACCATTTCATCTATTGCTATTTTTCTGTATTTTGTGTAGCTATTAACCCAATTTCTGGCAAGCATCTGCAATATTAACTATCCTAGATGGAGATCTTGGTCTTGGTGACGTCCAACAAGATGGCTCTACTTGGACTTGAACTCATTCCTCTATTCTTTCTATGTGCTGGTGGCATTAATCAACCATGTCAAGTTGGTTCGTTATCCAATCATGGGGGAGGGGGAGGTGTTTGGTGCGTGTGTAGGTGCAGAGTACAGACTTATAAGACAACAGAGAAATATTGGGGGCTTTATCCTTTAGAGAAATTCGTCTCTGGTGTTTTTGACTATAATTATCATCCTCCTCAGGCAGTATTATGGAAGTTTTCATCCAAAAGTTCCATCAGAGCACCGAGCTGAGGAAAACTGATATCAAGAATGCACGCACAAGTATTGTATTCTCAAGGGACACTTGGTTCTCTTGACAATGTCCTTGAGGCTGGAAGTTCATTTTGCTATACTCTATGGCTGTGCAGCATTTCAGATTCAAAGACAAAATAGGTGCTCTGGAGTGCCTGGTGTGTGTGTGTTTGCATGTGTGCGGGTGCGTGCATGCGCCTGCATGCATTCATAGCGACTGTCTGCAACCCCTTAAATCAAAACACATCTTTTTCCTAGACTTGTGATTCAGCCAGGGAAGGAAGATGTGTGAGTCCAGAAAAAAATGCAGCTACTTTAAGGAATTTCAGATGGGCTATGGGAGCAGCTTGGCAGGTTCTAAAGCACTTTTTGTCTTTTAAATCCGAAGTATCACAAAAGCACTGGGACCAAAGGTGGTGCCGTGTAGCATGTAATTGTGGATCATGTGACGTGTAACAACCATTCAGGGTTGTTAGGGCCTAGAAACTCTGGGTTGGGCTCTGAAGTTGGTCCTCTTTTGTGAAGGAGTTTTGTGTTTTCCCAAGACACGGGAAAACACTGTCTTTGTAAGCTGCCTTAGGAAGAAAATTTTCTTGAAAGAAGACTAAGAATTTGATTTGGCTGAATAATAAAATAAGTAAATAATGCAATTTTATGGAGTCATAAAGAATTAAAAAAGATTTCCAAGACTATCATATATCAAAAAAAGCTGCAGATAGACAGACGGACAGACAGACAGACAGACAGACAGACAGGGAAAGTTATTGGACATAAGAGGTTGTAGAGCCGTGGTGGTGCAGTGGTTAGAATGCAGTATTGCAGGCTAATGGTGCCGACTGCCAGCAGTTTGATTCTCACCAGCTGAAGGTTGACTCATTCTTCCATCCTTCCAAGGTTGGTAAAAATGAGGACCCAGATTGTTGGGGGCAATATGCTGATTCTGTAAATCACTTGGAGAGGGCTGTAATGCACTATGAAGTGGTATATAAGTCTAAGTGCTATTGCTATGTAGCTTTGAGGTTTTTTTTTTCCCCTCTTAAAAATGCAAAATACCTCCTTCTGGTTTGGTTTAGTGATTAAGGTATCAGGCTAGAAACCAGGAGACTGTGAATTCTAGTCCCATTTTAGGCACAAAACCTGCTGGGCAAGGTTACTCTCTCTGAGCCTTTGGAAGAAGGCAATGGCAAACCACTTCTGAAAACCGTTGAGAAGAAAACTGTATCGACTTCTCATGCATTCTCCAAGAATTAAACAACAATTCAATGGGGAAAAAAATTAGGCTACCCTCCTTATGATGCTCTTCCGGAAGTTACAAGAGCATATGGGGAATGACATTGGCATGGGAAGTTTATTTATTTACTTATTGTGTCTTAATTGCTGATTTGACCTTGATTAAAAAAACTGTACTTGGTAAGTCACCAAGAATTGGCAGGATATCCATTTTAACAACAACAACCAAATCCTTCTGTTTTACCAGCTGTTTGATCCATATTCATTTGTCCTATGTATTTAGTCTCTGCCACTTTCCATGACTTTGGAGCCATTTATTGCTTCATTATATTTGTTTACAAGAAATAAAAGGGAAATGTTTGCACCCTATTTTTTTAAAAAAAACCTCAAGTAACTAAACTGAAGTAAAATCTGAATCTTAGAGATGAAATTGATTTGAAATTCAAAGCAAGTTCTACTTTTCCTACTTTCTCCTCATTTCTATCAATAAAACTTTGAACAAACTAAAGCATCTTCTTATCTGAAATTTGGTGTATTTAATCCCCTCACATAGTAATCTTGAAAACAACAAACAAAAACAGATTTAGTTTGATGATTTGAATATACTATACTTCATATAGCATATATGGATACTCAGTGTATTGAACTAAGCTTTAGACTTTGCTGCCACTCAGATGAGTGGCCTTTAAATCAATTCAAAGTGAAGTGGCTTATGTTTTAAATTGATGAATGTTGCTTGTTTATGTCTGGTATAAATTGGATTTGAGAAACATTCTATTCAAATACAAATAGAATGAAACATGGAGAAAGCATCTTGTGATGCTCACCTAATAGTTAAATAGCACCAGTGCTATAAGTGAACTTAATTGGAATGTATCCCATTGATTTTCCTTTAAATAAAGGAAGTTAATCAAGTATGGGGCTGAAAGCTTGCTGGTTGCCTTTCCTATTCAGGTTGCTTTGCAGATAATCTTGCTTCGCTCCTATCAGCTTGTGAGAGTAAGTCTTCTTTGAATAATAGTAATATTATTAAAGTTTATACTTACAGTGATAAAAAGTAATGCCAACTAAAAGTATTAACAAATGAAAAGAACAGGTAGAAAGTGCAGAAAAGAATATAAAAAAAAATAGAAAAGAAGGAAAAATAGAAATATAATAAAGAAAACTAAGAGAAATATACAAAGAAATGAGTTCCCCTTTTAACAAGCAACAATAAGTTCAGTAACTTATTACCTTTGAGCATGCATCAAAATATCTCTTCTTCCCATATCTCATCTCTTATCTATAAACTACTTCTTTAAACTTCATGTTGATTCTGGTCAGCAAAAGTCCATTAAAGATTACCAGAAATAACAATATATACATTTTAACCTTGATCAAATAAGCAAACTTTATATTCTTTCCCTTTGCTTTTAACAATCTTGATCTTTAATCCCCATAAATAATGTCCTAGATTTCTTTTTCTCTTTCAGAAAATCCTTCAAAACTTTGGCAAGTCTTTTTTTGTAAATCCCAAATTATAAAGTTATCCAACTAACTCTTCTAGTTTGTTATTTGTATATCCTTTTTAATTATTAGGACATCAACCAGTTTCATTTTTATATCCAAAGTAACATCTTTTTCTATATCATTTTATTGCTTATTTTTACATTCAAATCAGCCTCAGTCTCAATCTTGTCCAGTAAATCTTGTTCCTCTTCTATAATGTCTTTTAAATCCAGTTTGTCTATAATAATAGAAGATAATTGTAAGATTAATTTTTGAATGCATTGTCCCTAAATAGCCTTCAATTCTTCCAAAGCTACAGTATTTTGTTTCATTCTATTTTAGTCTGTCAACTTTACTTGTTCTTCTTCTTTAATTATAATATTTGGTCTTTCTGCTTCCCTTTAGTGTTCAACCTTCAAAGTTCTATCTTACTATGGTTTTCCCCTAAACAATAGCATTTTCCCATAAGAAGTTTCCTTTATAATTAATTTCAAAAACTTCATTTTTAAAAATAAAATTCAGAACAATGACATTTTCCCATAGGACGGATTCTTGTAATTAATTTCCTAATCGTCTTTCAAATCCATCTGGATCTTTAGTCTATTTTTTCTCCAGAATCAATCTTCTAATTGCCCTTTTGCCATTTATTTAAACATGTATAAACTGTCATTTTCGAGGGATTGAAGAAGATTCATTTGATGTGATAAAATTGATCAAGAAAGGAAATATGCAAACCTTTTATCTATAAATGTGCAAATTGCAGTTTGGGCAAAGATGGTGATCCGTTGTCTTCCAGAGCTCTAAATCCACTCGAAACCACTGTTTTATTGTCTATTTGTAAAGAGCTACTATCTGGAGAACTTGTTAGTGATCCCAGGTCCTTTTCTTGTCCAAAGAGGAATTCTGAGGAGCCAGTTTCTCATTTGTTGCATTCTCAGCGAAGCTGTCTTCTCCATTGCTTCCCTGAAAGTCCCATGGGAGTAAGTCTGATTATTAATATGCATATCTACAAGTGGTTTGCAATCATGCAGAAAGCCTTCCAAAACCAGCACCACAAGACAGCATTGGTTGTCTTTGGTTTCATTCCAACCAAAGAAAATTTCATGGGATCCATCCAATGAGTCAATAAGGACAGGCCTTGAAGGATCATTCTGGAAACCTTCCTAAATTCCCTCCTCCCCCAGGTTAGGGTTTATGAGAAGTAATGTGCCAGACATCTTGTTCAAGCTGTAGTATCTAGCCGACCATAGCTAATCGTGGGGATCAGGCAGGAGGGAAGCAGATCTTTTTAAAGAACATAATGCAATATAAAATATAAACATTTTAAGCGAACAGTTTATTCTTGGCTAGATTAGGAAGTTGAAAAATATTCTGGAAGAAGGTTTTGGCAAACTACTTTGTAACATTGCCAAAACTCCACATGGCTATACAGTGAGCATATATTAAAACAACTTACCCAGAGCAATTGGACAGCATGACACTTTCTTGGATGTTGGTTGTAGTGAGAAGAGTAATGTAGGAGTGATAGTAATGAGAAGTAATGGTGGCTGTGATTAGGAAAAAGGCCAAGATGTGAGGTTCCAGGACAATTAGATGAGCAATTTGAATATGATGATGACAGACACAAAAAGATATCTGTCCTTCTATATTTTCTGGCCCGAGTCCCCTCAAATCTAGTAGTATCTCTCTCTTTCTGTAATGGACAGAAGGAATAATCTTGAGATAATAAGAAAGGCAATGGTTAGATAAAAGAAATCTGAGTCCGGAGAAGAAATACAATTTGAGAAAGCATCTCTGACATGGCCCTCCTCAGCTCTCATGAAGATAAAGGGAGGGTGGGGGAAACACACTCAGGCCTGCAAGATTCTGTTATCATAACCTTGTAATAAAGTAGTACTAGCATTCATAACTTTGGTCTCCTAGTCTGGTCTTCCTTGAAGGGCTAACACTTTCCATCTCTTTCTTTACGTTCCACAGCTGGTAATGAACACTTTCACCTTTCACATGATCATTTTTTAAATCTAATAATAATGATCTTTGTGCCTGTGACTATAATGAAGTGAAAAGAGCTTGCTAGGTTCTTGTACAGAATGCCCCGCCTTTGTAGCTGAAGAAGTTGAGCAGGAAATAAAGAAGTATATGGATTTAAAAGTATACATGTCTGCCTTTTTTATTCTTTCAGTCTCCATAGCTATTAGTTTTGTGGTTACCACTTATACGTTTTTGGCACCTCCATAAAATGGAATAGATCAGATTTCCATAGCTTAATGAGAGTGGTAAGATTAATCACTACATTAAAAGCTTACAAGGAAGGACAAGAGGAAATTATAGGATGGATTTAATAGATCTCATTAAGGTCCTTCTACATGTGGATGTCCCCTTGTCGCAAGGGAGGGGCTTAATGTAGGTTAGTTTGCTCTATTGTGTTCTCCATAACTACCTATGACTGTGAAAGTTGGATCTTAAAAAAACAAGGCAGGAAAAAAATTGACTGTTTGAGCTGTAGTGCTGAAGAAGGGACCTGCATATTCCTTGGAAAGCAAAGGTGACTAACAAGCAACTACTGGAGTAGATAACACCAGACATGTCACTAAAAGGCAAAATCAGGAAACTGCGTCTTAACTTATTTTGGCCATATCACGTGGGGGAATTCACTGGAGAAAGCAATTATGTTCAAAAGAGTTAATGGTAAAGGAAACCAGGCCATCAGAGAACATGGTGGCTGAACACTTATCAAAGCTGACACTATCAAACCTGGTCCATAGAATTGTCAAGAGTCAGGCTCAACTGAACAGATATCATCATCATCATCATCATCATCATCATCGTCTGTCCTCTGCTAATTTATATTGAGCCAACACATTTTAGGAATGTTCCCAGGGCCTGTTTGGGAACGGAATTTTCTTCAGGAATGACTCTGTCATTTAAGGTTGTTGAAGAAAGCAAGCAGATTGCATCAAATCAGGTAGGGGGGCAATTCATTCTGTAGCAATTGTTGCGCAGCCTCTGACCTTCTTCTTACATGTCTCACATTAGTAGGGCAGGTGGGCAGCAGAGATTTGAAAGCTCCTCTCCAGCATTGTTCCAAATTCAGGGACTATCCAGTAGCAACAATGATCTTAAACAGCTGAAATTTCACAGCAGGAATTACTGTTGCCTGTTTCACTAGCAAGTTGAAGTAGATGGGAAATACTTGATACTTGTCTGGAACAGAAACCAGTATAGTAGTTGCCCTCCTTCACCATAAAATGCATCGCCATAAATTAAAGTAGAAGATGTACACCTGTATATAATTTACATATGCTGTTTTGCAGATACTCCATCTAGTCTTAGACATCTAGTCTTAGACATATCTACTCATGCATTTATTGACTGATTGTGTGCCATTGAGTTGGTATCAACTCTTATTTGATCAGATAGATACCGTATTTTTTGGAGTATAAAATGCACCGGAGTATAAGACGCACCTTAGTTTTTGGGGAGGAAAATAAGAAAAAAGCTGATTGGTGGATGGATTGGCCTCCTGGAATACCCCCAACCAGCTGTTCCCAGAGATGAATTTTAGCAACAGGTTCGTTGGTTGTGAGCTCTGTGCCTTGTTTTTTTTTTCCAGCCTCTGAAACTTCTGAAACTCCCTTTTAGAAAAAACCTTTTTTTTTCTGCCTCTGAAAGCCTCTGAAATAGAGCTTCAGAAAAAAAAGCCTCTGAAACTTCATTTCAGAGGGTTTTTTTCCTGAAGCTCTGTTTCGGAGGCTTTTTTTCTGAAGCTTCATTTCTGAGGCTTTTTTCAGCCTCTGAAACCTCCATTTGAGAGGCTGGGTGGGGCTACATTTGGAATATAAGACACACACAGATTTTCACCCTCTTTTTGGGGAGAAAAGGTGCGTCTTATACTCCGAAAAATACGGTAGTTACTGTAATTTAAATAGGACTAAAAACCTCATATCAAGTAATACTATGCCTCAGTATCTTGTCTGTTTGATCCATCTGTTTGATAGGTACTAATGGTTAATGCTGTTAATAACAATGATTTTCTTTATATGCCTGGCTCTTCTACTTAAGTTAATACAGTAGCCAAAGCTGCTAATAGAAACACATCTCTTAACAATAACATTTGACTGGGCTGTCATTCAGATCAATTTAGTTGAGAAACCTGTGATCTTACAGAGGTTGCTGATAGTAATTTCCATTCCGGATACAAAGGTTCGAATTTGGTGAAATTCACCCAATAATATCCCAGCGCAGATGGAAGATCTTCTGACGCATAGCCCCCAAATAGGCCAAAATTTATTAATGTATTAATGTATTAATGTATTAATTAATTAATTAATTAATTAATTAATGTAATTAATGTACGCCGATGACTTAGTGCTGTTTTCTAGAACCCAAATAGGGATGAGGAGACTTCTCGCCAAGCTCTCATGTTATTGTACTACAAACCATTTGACTATAAATGTAGCTAAATCAAAAGTTTTAGTCTTTGGCAATAAGAATAAAAAGCATAATTGGCATATTAATGTCACAAAGATTGAGCAAGTTACCCAATATACCTATCTTGGAATTGTTTTTTCCAGTGCAGGTGGTTGGACTCCGCACCATCAATACCTTTCTCAAAAGGTCAGAGCTGGGGCAAGCCTTGTATCCAAATTAAGTAAACGTATTCAACCAACCTCGATTTTACCAATTCGTAAAGTCTTTCAGGCTAAACTTGTTCCGATTATGCTCTACGATGCCAAAATCTGGGGTCTTACAGAGGCCCCCATATTGGAGAGAACTCAAAATAATTTGTTAAGGAGGATGCTGGGGGTAAACAATTCCACTTTGGCGGCAGCCATCAGAGCTGAATAGGGACATTTTTCACTGCACACCTACACAATTACTAGGGCAATAGCCTACTGGCTAAAAATGACTCAGATGGAAGCCAGCAGACTTCCCAAAATCTGCCTAGAGGAACAGCAGATTTCAAATCCTCAAAGGTATTCCTGGCTAACTTGGCTGTCAGAAATATTGAATCGATATGGTGTAGGGTTCCCGTTGTGTGACACACTGAAGCAAGTTAAACAACGGATTAAAGATATACATGGGCAAATGGACATGGCAACTCTCTCAACTAATCACTCCCTTAAGCTTCTGACAGCAGTTAAAACAACTTTCACCCTGGAAAAATAGTTACATCTAGAAATGCCATCAGTAGAGAGAGAGCTATTTGTCAAATTTAGATTTGAACTTTTAGATACCAACGTCAAATTCGGCCATTACTGGAAAATCTCGTATGACGAAAGAACATGTATATGTGGTGCAAACATCGTGGAGGATACGGCACATATAATATTTGAATGTAGGTTGTATGAGGAAGTAAGAAAACAATATCTGTCCCCAATTATAAATAAATTTCCCCACTGAAATGTAAGGCATAAATTATCATTTCTATTGAAGGCAGACTCTCCTCCCCTGGTAAGGGCTATCACTCACTATCTTAAAAGGATGACAGCAATATGAGCCAGTTATATCAAAAAGAATTTCATTGATTGTGAGAAAGATGAGCTGAGTTAGAGAGGAGCTATCTTATTTGGGTTATCTAGTTTTGGAAATCTAGTTATTGAACTTCGATATTGTTAAATTTTAAATGTCATATGTATTTTTAGACTGTTATTTCTGTAACTTTGTTACAAGCCTCAGAAATGAAGCTTCAGAAAAAAAGCCTCTGAAATAGAGCTTCAGAAAAAAAAGCCTCTGAAACTTCATTTCAGAGGGTTTTTTTCCTGAAGCTCTGTTTCGGAGGCTTTTTTTCTGAAGCTTCATTTCTGAGGCTTTTTTCAGCCTCTGAAACCTCCATTTGAGAGGCTGGGTGGGGCTACATTTGGAATATAAGACACACACAGATTTTCACCCTCTTTTTGGGGAGAAAAGGTGCGTCTTATACTCTGAAAAATACGGTAGTTACTGTAATTTAAATAGGACTAAAAACCTCATATCAAGTAATACTATGCCTCAGTATCTTGTCTGTTTGATCCATCTGTTTGATAGGTACTAATGGTTAATGCTGTTAATAACAATGATTTTCTTTATATGCCTGGCTCTTCTACTTAAGTTAATACAGTAGTCAAAGCTGCTAATAGAAACACATCTCTTAACAATAACATTTGACTGGGCTGTCATTCAGATCAATTTAGTTGAGAAACCTGTGATCTTACAGAGGTTGCTGATAGTAATTTCCATTCCGGATACAAAGGTTCGAATTTGGTGAAATTCACCCAATAATATCCCAGCGCAGATGGAAGATCTTCTGACGCATAGCCCCCAAATAGGCCAAAATTTATTAATGTATTAATGTATTAATTAAGGGCTATCACTCGCTATCTTAAAAGGATGACAGCAATATGAGCCAGTTATATCGAAAATAATTTCATTGATTGTAAGAAAGATGAGCTGAGTTAGAGAGGAGCTATCTTATTTGGGTTATCTAGTTTTGGAAATCTAGTTATTGAACTTCGATATTGTTAAATTTTAAATGTCATATATATTTTTAGACTGTTATTTCTGTAACTGTTTGTTTTATCTTTTTTTTTTTTTTGAAAAGGCCTTCGGGCTATTCAATAAAAGAACTTACACCCAATAATACTAGTTTGCATTGTGATATTTTAGAAGTTAGAATAAATGTGCCTTGTGCTGTTTTGTATCAGCACCCTTAGATTTTTCCTTTACTTTAAGGGAGTATTTGTCAAAGGCTGTCTGATGATTCTAGTGGGTGTGGGTATTTTATTTCGTACAAACATGTGGTATAAAGAGTACATAGTTGTATCAGTTGACAATCATAAAGTGAATGTATTTCAGCTTGTCAGAACTTCATACATCTCTACTTTCCTCTGTTTGCTCACAACAGTCACTGGAAAGAAGTGGGAGCCTGACTTTTGTTGTCACTCTGGTATAAAGCTTTGAGTCAAGCTGAACTTTGGTAATTCTGTCCATGCAGTTTTCTTGGCAGCATTGTGAAAGTGCTTTGTCACTGGCTTCTTCTGGGGTGGGTTTTTTTCTTTCTTTCCAACTTTCCATTCTAGCCTGAATTAGTAATGGAAAAGCACTGATCTGGAACAGAATTGCGGATGAGGCTTCCCCCCTTCAGGTAGCTCTGTGGTGGATATATTGGTGACATGTGCATGCTTATGTATCTGCTTGGTCTCTGGACATTGATCTGGAAGAAATACAGCTGTCATGCCCCAGATGTCCTGTGACGCAGGATTTAGAGTCTAACTAGGTGGAATAACAATGAACTCAATGCTAGAATGCAACTTACGCAGAATAGATGAAAACTGGAGAAAGTTTTAGGGGTGTGAATGGTGCACTGGACTTCCCTCCTGTCTATAATCAACTCTCCAACTCCTTATTTTTCTTCTTGTACATTTCTTTCTGATCTTTGAGCCTGTCCAGGAGAAAATCCTGTGCCTGTGTGGAGAGATATAGATAGATAGATAGATAGATAGATAGATAGATAGATAGCAATAGCACTTAGACTTATATACCGCGTCACAGTGTTTTACAGCCTTCTCTAAGTGGTTTTACAGAGACAGCATATGGGTCCTCATTTTACTGACCTCAGAAGGATGGAAGGCTGAGTCAACCTTGAGCCTGGTGAGATTTGATCTGCCAAACTGCTGGCAGCCAGTGATCAGCAGAAGTAGCCTGCAGTTCTGCATGCTAACCACTGCGCTACTGCGGCTCATGATAGATAGATAGATAGATAGATAGAAAGATAGATAGATAGATAGATGATTAGATGATAGATAGATAGATGGATAGATAGATAGATAGATAGATAGATGATTAAATGATAGATGATTAGATGATAGATAGATAGATAGATAGATGATTAGATGATAGATAGATGGATAGATAGATAGATAGATAGATAGATAGACAGACAGACAGACGGATGGATAGATGGATAAATGAGAGAGAGAAAGAGAGAGAGAAAAAGAGAGAGAGAGGGAGAGAAAGAGAGAGAAAGGGAGGGAGGGAGGGAGAGAGGGAGATGATGTGAGTTTCCAATTAAAACACTGGGGATGGAACCTTTTAAGAAATCAGGCTTAGCTGTCACAATTTTTTTTGGCAGTGATATAAGTTTCCCCAAAGATATGCCGTTATCACAAGAAATTTGATTTACAGATGTAAAAACAGTTTTAATATTCTGTCAAACATGCTGCTAATGTGATCATTGCTTTTTAAATTAATAAATGATAATTTAGACATAAAACCAAATGTTCAACATAAATTGATGTAAAATAAAAAAGGTGAACAGTTTCTGTTTTCATTCAAGATATTCATTTTTTCTTGGTGTTGGAGATTTTGGAGTTAGCCAAGAAATAAAAAATGTTAAGGTTGAAGTACTGAAAACTTGTTGTTTGAATTAATTCAGCATCACTGCAGATTCTAAAATGTAGCTTATGATTTAAAATCAGCCACTTCTTTATGTTAAATTAACTTAATAGACTCTGTAATTACTATGCTTGATCACGATCATAATTTTTACTTCAGTGCAGAATTGTATGTTGGTATTCCAAAGATGTGCAATTAGATTTGTTACAGGAGACCTGCTTTTCAAATTCATATTACCAGGTATTTCAGGGTGTCAAATCTTCGCTTTAGTCTCTGATTCTGTCAATGAAATATTAAGCATGTTTACTCAGAGGTTAATCCCATTGAATCAATAATCCTTACCCTATTGCAAGAGTAGCTAGGGTAGCATTTTAGAACCAGAAATCTCAGTATTTGTGTTATGCATTTATTAGTAGTAATGCAAGTAGGAAGGAAGCATGTCGACATATAAATAAAATAAAAGCCACATCGAACAATGTAAGTTTGACAACTACATTCTGGCCTTTTGTGTGAAAATAGCTTTGACAGTTAGGGCTTCCTCTGTCTCTAACCAATCTAAACTGCTGAAATGGTCAAGATAGAAGTCATGTGATAGCACAGAAACAGAACCATTTATTCCCATGCTCCATCTATGTTTAAATGGCAAAGGTCTCCAACAGATAAGATTGTTCAACTGAAGAGCAAGGGCAACGCTATTAGATACAGTGTTAGTTTCTTACCTTTCAATATTGGAATTCACCATCCTGGGGCATTTACCAGAAATAGTTGCCGTAATTGGAGTCTCCATGAAATGCTAACTCTCCCTTGGCATCAATGGAGAAGGTGAAGCTGATGGATGAAGCAGGCATCTAAAAGACAATGAACATTGGGAGATTTGCTGAAGGTGCTTCCACAGTTCTCTCTGCCAAAGTAGCGGGAGACTTCCTGGTAACTATTAATGAGAAATCATTCTTACCGTGATTCGTATTGATTAGAAGTGATGGCAGGATATTGCTCCTCCTTCCTTATCCAGCATGATGTTCAGTTTGGAAAAATCTCCTTTTATTGTCTCAGGTTGTGGACAAATTGCTAACAAAAGTGCTTTTCGTGTGGGACTACTGAATGCTTGCTTCTATTTTTAAAGCACAATTGGGTTTGTGCTTTAATTTCAATTTTAGACTGAATTGTAAGATTGGTTCTCAACATGGATAAAGAATCAAATGACTGCTAGATAAGCGACCAGCTGCAGTCTTCCTCAGTTTCATTGAGAAGAGCCTCTTCCTCTTCAGTGCACATAGGATTATGAGAAAAAGATTCAGAAAGTCAAATGTACACAAAGATAGATAGATAGTTCTTCCATTGTTATTCCTTTCATGTTAAGAAATCTTGCTAAAGAGAACTTTAAGAGAATTGTGCTCAGAGGGAAAAAAACATTTTCAGTCCAGGTAGGTAGTTGCCCGCAATCTAATGTGGATTCTCTTCTTGTGACAACATGTTTATATATTGCTTGACACCTGGTGCTTTGATTTATGATGTTTAACCATTTCCCCTGCAACTAACATGAAAAGAATGACGAGCAGATCTACCGGCAGACCTTCTTATACTAGCAATAAGCAGTGAATGGGTAGTAGGACCCATTCCCTTGTTTAGGGAATGTGCATCAGGCCTGAAATTTTAATATTCCATTAATTTGGTAACTCAGCATCCATAGCCATAGGGATTAGTGTTCAGACTGGCTAGAATCCTAGGGATTGTAGTTCTCCCAAAGTTCTCCCAAAGGCAACTGGATTTTCTAGTTTTTCTTTCAAGACGTTTCGCTTCTCATGCAAGAAGCTTCTTCAGCTCTGAAAATCTGAAAATCAAAGCGAAGTGAAGTGAAACGTCTTCAAAGTGAAACGTCTTCAAAGAAAAACCAGAAGTTCAGTTGCCTCTTGAAAAAGCACCTTTGGGACAACCGTGATATGGATGACTGAGAATCTCCATAGACATTTAGGGATTGTAGTGCTATTCCATGTAGAGGGCACCAGATTCTAGAAAGTAAATCTGCATGTTTGCTGAAGGGAGTGGTTGATGCAGCATCACTTTAGCTGTGGTAAATAGCCACATAAACTATCAAGGTATTGTGAATAAAACCTAGAAGGGTTTTATCTAACAGATCCCTAAAAGATATTTGAGGAAAACTAAAGATTTGGCTGCTTTCCCAGATTCTAATTTGCCTAAAAATGCCAGTAACAGTAGTGCTGTTTCAACTTCTCGAATAGGAGAAGTGACTGAATTTCAAGGCACATTGTGCCAATTTAATGACAATCAGTGTTTGCAGCCACTCATTAATCTTTAGAATCTGGGGTGTGGTTCCACTTGCTTTAAGTTTGTATGTCCAGATTCCTAACAAAGCCATTTTCATATGTGGTGCATTTGAGTGCATCTTCCTCTTAGAGAGAAATAATACAGAAATTGAGAAATCAAGAAAAAAGGAAGAAACAACTTTAAGTTGTTTCTGAATGTTTTGAGAAATATCAATGGCATTTTAGTGAGGTCATTGGGGAACTGAATTTGAAATACGCCTTTCCCACTGATGAATTGTGGTCATTGTGTACAATGTTTTGGGGAGACTGTTCTGCTTGCCATCTTGGAGTGATGATGTCCATTCACAACAGTAGATATAGAGCGACATACCTGAGTCAGCCATTGCAATGCAATGATGTAGAAGGCAGCATTTGTGTGATGATATCATTATTTACTTATCATTGTTTTAGTCTGTGTCATCCAGGTCATGGTTATCCCAAAGGTGCTTTTTCAGCAGCTAACTGGACTTTCTTGTTTTTTTCTTTGAAGATGTTTCGCTTCTCATCCAAGAAGCTTCCTCAACTCTGACAGGATAGTAGGGAATCCTTCCATTCCCCACTATCCTGTCAAAGCTGAAGAAGCTTCTTGGATGAGAAGCGAAATATCTTCAAAGAAAAAACAAGAAAGTCCAGTTGCCTCCTGAAAAAGCACCTTTGGGATTGTCATTGTTTTGGTGTCATTGAGGTGTTCTGTAGACCATTGTTTCTCAACCATGGCCACTTTAAGCTTTGTGGACTTCAGTTCTCAGAATTCCTCAGCAAGCCATGCTGGCTGGTGAATTCTGGGAACTGATGTCCACAGAGCTTAAAGCAGCCAAGATTGAGAAACACTATGTTGTAGACTTAAAACTGAACTGAATTCAAGCTGACAAGAATACTCCTAAGATATTAAATAATTTCCTCTTTCAGTCATAGTTCAATGACATGTTGCTATGCTTGGATAGGAATTTACCGTAATTAAGGCTTTTGGAAATGGTCTCAGTTTGTATATGGTTGAGTTATTTCCCAAAAATTAATAGAAATCTTCTAATAAAGAAGAAGCTGGTGTCCTTCTGAAATGGAAATAATCTTTTGTTGCCTTACTTAGAATTCTTGTTGATTTTCAACTTTGCTGCCCTGGGCTGAATCAAGCCAGATTGTAGCCATATTAGTAAACTGCTACCATTTGCTGTTTATATTGTCATCATTTTAATTCGATAGAAAGTCTTTATGGATTATTTTATTAATTTTGTCTTCATTTGTGTAGCTAGCACATACCCATTTCAAGACTTCAACTAAGCTGTTAAAATTTGCATCCGCTTGATGTTTCCCTTGTTCAGCAATGCATCTTTCATGACGTTTATTCATGAAAAAAAAAAGATGACTTTTCTTTTCAGGGTTGCTGTGTTGCATGAAAAAACAACACCGATTGTCTTGATGTTTTAGTTAGCACAAAGAGTCTAAGATGAGCATGGAAACATTGTTTTGAAAATGCATGTCATTGCTTTGTAAAACGCTATAGGTTATTTGAAGGTGGGGATCACATCCTAGGTTTATGACTCGCAGAATGCTAATAAATTGAATTTATGGCTAAAGGAGGAAGTGGGCCTTTAGGATTCTGGAAAAAAATCCTAAATTATTTTGTCTGCATGCATATGTGAGTAGAATAACTAGAGATTATTAAATATTTATTTCTTGATTATGTCTCTTGGAGTATACAGAGAGGTTTTGCTATTGTTATGGATATTTCAAACACCATATCTAAGAATATAAAATATAGAGAAGAATATAAAATATAGAGAAGATGATTTAAGAGCTGTGGTGGCTCAGTGGTTAGAATGCAGCACTGCAGGGCTAACTCACTGCTCACTCCAGGAGTTCGACTCTGAGAGGCTCAAGGTTGACTCAGCCTTCCATCCTTCTGAGGTTGGTAAAATGAGGACCCATGTTCTTGGGGGCAATATGCTGACTCTGGAAACTGCTTAGAGAGGGCTGTAAAGCACTGTGAAGCGGTATATAAGTCTAACTGCATTGCTATTGTATAGCAGCTTCAGAGGACCTTGGTGGAAGTGAATTATCTGGATCCCTTTGATACAGGGTTCAAGCCTGGGAATGGGATGGAAATGGCATTGGTTACACTTTTGGATGACTTCTGGCAAGAATGGGAATAGGTTTCCTTATTATGCCATCTTTGGTGCTGGATGAGTTACATTGCCCCAGACCAGGGGTGGGTTCTAAAATTTTTTAGTACTGGTTTTGTGGGCGTGGCTTATTTTGTGGGCAAAGTTTGGTGGGGGATAATGTCACTGGGTGGACGTGGCCAACTTTTTTTTTTAACTTTTAAAAGCATTTTTTCTACAACCTTAAGAGGTTGCATTAAAAAATGCTTTTAAAAGCCTCTGACGATCAGGCAACTCAGCTGGGATCGCCAGAGGCTTTTAAAGCCTTTTTTTCCCTATAACCTCTTCGGCCGAAGAGGTTGCAGAAAAAAAGGCTTTTAGGAGCCTCTGATGATCAGGCAATTCAGCTGGGATCGCCAGAGGCTTTTAAAGGCATTTTTAAATCTGCCGCACGATCATCAGAGGCTTTTTTTTTTACTTTTAAAAGCATTTTTTCAGCCGAAGAGGTTGTAGAAAAAATGCTTTTAAAAGTAAAAAAAAAAAGCCTCTGATGAGGTGGGTGAGGTAAGCGAGCGGCAACTGGGCCGGGGACCAGTTCGGGGGCATGGCCAGCCAATGTTATTACCGGTTCTCTGAACTACTACAAATTTTTACTACCGGTTCTTGCGAACCGGTGCGAACTGGGAGCAACCCACCACTGCCCCAGACTGACCCAGTGTAATGGGATGTTTCGTGTCTAGTTTATCTAGGAGGGCTGACACCTTGTATGGAACCTGGGAGTCCTCCTAGATGCATGACTCCAGCTAGATGAGCAGGTGACAGATATGGCTAGGAGGACTATTGCACAGTTTCGTCTGTCTGCCAATTGGACCCATTCCTGGATTGGCAGGCCTGCTCATAGTCACTCGTGCCCAATGGACTATTGCAATGTGCTCTGCATGGGACTGTCCTTGAAGAGTATAGAGAAGCTTCAGCTGCTACAGAATATAGCAATGTGGGGAGTTATGGGTGCTCCTACAACAGTGCATTTATATCTCTGCTCGGTGAGCTTCATTGGTTACCATTTTGCTTCTGAGTCTAATTCAAGATGCTGTTTTTTGACCTATAAAGCCCTTCATGGCATGGGACCAGACTATTTGAGGGACTGTCTCCCTAGCTACATCAGCTCACTCCATTACACTTGTCACAAAAGACATGCTATGGGGGGTTTTAGGACAACTAGCTGTGGCCAACTCGCCATGGCCAACTCACCACAGGACAATTCAAAGCTGTATTAATCATTTCATTCAATTTTTTTTTATTCATTGGTGACCACGTTTTTGTTGAAATTATTGCAACTCTTGTAGTTCTGGATTGACTTCCTTTATTTTATTATTATTATTGGTCCTGGTTCCATCAAAATTAATTTAACTTTTGTATTTGTTGAATTGTCCCTGTGGCGAGGTGTCCTGAGATGAGTTGGCTGTGGTGAGTTGTCCCATGGCAAATTGCCTGTGGTTGGTTGGCTGCAGCAAGTTAGTTGTGGCAAGTTGGTTGTGACATGTTGGCTGTGGCAAGTTGTCACATTCCATGCTATGGGTACCATCAGCTAGAGACCTATATTTGGTGAATCCCAGGAGATGTCTTTCTCAGCTGTGGCATGCACCTTACGGAACGTTCTTCTCCCACAAATTAGATTGTCTCCATTCCTTTTGATATTCCAGTTGACCCTTAAAACCTGGTTATGTCATCAGAATATTATGAGATATGGAACAAATTTTATCAGTGGTTGGAATGGAAAGGAGGGACGAAAAATAATGAACTGATTAGAATTCATAGAATGGAGAATTAAGGTTATGTATGTAATTACAATAGAATGAAAGTGGATGTATAAGTAATATAGAAAGAAGAAGAATCTTTATATATGTAAATACCGAATATACCAAAATGCATATAAGTAGTAAGGTACATATGATATTTATCTTTTATTTTAGGATGTATGGCAAAGATAATGCCAGGACAGTTTCACCGTGTCCAAAGTTTTAATAAAATTTTTCAAAAAAAAAAAAAAAAAGGTATAGGGCTCCCAAGGAACAAGAGATATGTTTGGATGGCTATTTTGATTCCAGGGTTTCTCTCTCTTTTTTTATAATTTTATTATTATTTATTTATTATTCAAACTTCTATACCGCCCTTCTCCTTTCGGACTCAGGGCGGTGAACAGCCAAAATAAAAACATTTATACATAACATTGCAATAATACCCACTTTTATTTTTATATCTGTGGTATTTATATGTGGTTTTACCCGTTTGTGGTACGCTGCCTAGATGGGATGGATGACTATGTAAATTTGATAAATAAATGTTATAAACTGCTGTTAGATAAATCATAACTTAATGTAATATGCAAATTCAATCATATTTTAGCATGATACCTGAAAGCCTGGTTAAGGTAATGTGTATGCTACTTAAAATCAGCTGAGATTTGGATGAGGCCCAGGTTTAACTTTCTTAAAGCAAATGTTTATGAAATATGGCAGTAATGGTATATGAGAGAGAGGGGTGGGGGAAGGAGTGGGGGGTGGGAGAGCGAGCGAGCAATGTTCTCAGAACCCAATAAGCTGGCACATGGAATTTCAATTTTATTAAATTAATCTGGTTTAATATCATCCTGTATGAATACACGTTCAGGTTATTAGGCTAACGGTCCCAATATTCTGATCCATCAGATATTCTGAAGTTGTTACCTGCCCGGCATAAACACACAATAATAATTACAGTAGCTATTTAGTTAAGGTTCTGGCTAAAGCATTTTATTCATTGTATAAAAAAAAAATAATAAGTCAACTGCATCTTGTTATTTCTGCCAAGTCGTAGGTTTTTTGTGAGTATGTTCTGAACATATCATATTCCCACTGGCTTTTCATCAGAGAATGGGATGGAATAATTTCCTACATCAAACAGGTGGACACCATCTGGACAGGCTGTTCTTATGCAATCACACTGGATATCTTAGCATTATGCAGCAAGCCTTTGGATAAAACAGTAGGTATTTGCTACTTTGATGTCCTTCTCTTGTGTTATATCACTATGGTATCACGAATTGGCCTCTAAGCTATAGCTATACATTGCAAGAAGTACTTCTCTATAAAATGTTTTGACAATTATCACTGTTTTAAGGGCTCTCCTTATAGCCTACTCATTATCAAACTAGATTCAAGGTCTCCCTAATTCAAATACTTCTAAAGATAAATATTTGTCCTCAGTCAGAAATACCTCAGTAGGTAAACAAAATATTGGCTCCAATCTTCAAACAGCTCCTGCTTTAAATTTTGTTGCATTTATTTTGCTTTGTAGGTTGTATTTTTTGTGTAGCGAATGCATTTATATACTGCTTCACATGCTGGAACACCCTTAAATAGTTAAAATATATGATAAAACAGTATAAATATAAACAATATAAATATAAACAATATAAATATATTGCTTTATAAAAATAGAAAAACAATACCCAAATATCCAGTTTATGTATCTCTATCATGAATAAATTTTTAAAAGGTAAGGCTATAGAAAAAAGAATTAGTATTCCTACCAGGAAGGAAAACCAAGGTGAATAAATTCTTTTTTTAACAGCGATCTAAAAGGTAGTATAGCAGATGCCTCCCAAATTTCAGAGGAAAGAGAATTCTAGAGTTTTCAGAAAGCATTTGGCAGCAGTATCTCTCCAGATGTTCTCTGTGATCAACTATGTGAAAATCATCTGATAGGTATTATTGTTCTCAAGTTGTTTAGTTTCTTATAGGGGTGGGCTTCAAAAATTTTAGCAAGGGGTTTTCTGTCCGGTTGCTGGGTGGGTGTGGCCATGGTGGGCATGGCCTAGTTGGCCTCCTGCATCACGGGGGGGGGGGGCGTTTTTGCCCTCCCTGCGCTCTGGAGGCTTTACTCGAGCCTCTGGGAGGGCGAAAAAAGCTTCTCCAGGCTCCGGAGGCCCTCTCCCGAACTTCTGGTAGACCCATTTTTCGCCCTCCTTGAGCCTCTGCATGCGGCCTGCACTTACCTGCAGCCAAAACGGGCTGCATGGGGACTTCTGGGAGGGGCGGGTCAGGGTGGGCAGGGCCAGCCATGAGTGGGATTTGGGGGTTCTCTGAACTGCACAGAATCTTAGCTAGAGGTTCTCCCGAATCCCTGCAAACCCCCAGCAGCCCACCCCTGGGTTCTTGTATATTATAAGAAAACCCTGAATCTGCTTTAGTAGTTTGTTCACCAATGCAATTACTTTATCAGAGGTATAACCATGTGTGCATGGCCTAAATATTCTGTACCAACTACACCTTTTTGGACCAAGTGCAGGGGTGGCCCCATGGCAGAAGACTAAATGTGGAGACTAAACAGACAGTTGTAATTAGACTGTTCTTGTCTAGGAAAAGGTGTAGCTGAGATACCAACTGAAGCTGGCAATAGGTATTCCCAACCATGAAGGTTATTTGGGTCTTCGGTGACAATAATGAGCTGGAAACAGTTTCAAACCATGTATAGTTCTTTTTAAGGAACTGCAACGCCACTTAGAATGGTGACATTTCTAATTCCTGAACCTGGGATCTATTATCCATAAACTGTATTGGGAACAAGATAAATCCTCAAGGATACAAGAAATTAGCACACAAAAGATTTAGGCAACAGATGGTACAGACTTGACTCTCAGCCATACTTAGGAAGCTGGACTATATGAATAAGATCCTCCTTACCAGGGGTGGGTTCTACTTATCTTTACTACTGGTTCGCATCGTAACTACCTGACCACTGCTCCTTACCAATCACTGTTTTTGATTGTTTGCAAGTAAGCTTTAAACCAGGATTGAAGAATTCTTTTGGTTTCAGGTGCCTTTTTTTCTCTTGCTATGTTTGACTCTTAAGTTTGCAGGTCATCATTTCTTCTGAATTGGTGCAGCTTTCTCTAAAGCAGGACAAGGCTAGATTTTTGGGGCTACTGTCTCTGCACTGTCAAGGTATAGAAGGTAATTGGACGTTTAAAAATTAAACAAGACCCCGTGTTGTGCTCAGAAATGGACTAAGAACCAGCATAACTGTTTTAGTATCTTTGAGATGTAGTCCGACTACCTACTCCAGTTTATACAGGTAGTCCTTGACTTACGACCACAATTGAGCCCATAATTTATGTTGTTAAGTGAGAAATTTGTTAAGTGAGTTTTACCCCATTTTACGAATTTCCTTCCTACATTTGTTAAGTGAATCGCTGCAGTTGTTAAATTAGTATCACAGTTGTTACGTGAAACTGGCTTCTCCATTGACTTTGCTTGTCAGAAGGTCGCAAAAGATGATCATATGACCCTAGGACACTGTAAGTATCAGAAATGTGAACCAGTTGTCAAGCATCCGAATGGTAATCATGTGACCACGGGGATGCTGCAGTGGTCATAAGTATGAAAATTGGTCATAAGTCACTTTTTTTCAGTGCCGTTGTAACTTCAAATGGTCGCTAAAAGAACTGTTGTAAGTTGAGGAATACCTGTAATCTTTCCTACTGTATTCAATCATCATTTATAAATGGCCTTGAAAGGCAATCCTGCATGTACAGCAGTCTAGATAAGAATGCTGACACTGAACACCCTTAAGTAGCTGTGATCCCACATGCTATATTTTAGAAGAGAAAGTGTGGAAATTACTTTCCAGAAAAGACATATAGAATTGGATTTTCCAACCATTCCTGCTATGTAGTTGGCAGATCAATCCAGCTAGCAGGAAAAAAGAAAACTTTAAAGTACTGCCAGTGCCATGAAACCCATTCATCATGATTGCATTTACAGCTATTCAGATGTAAGCCCGCCAAATGTCCAGAAGTTTCCATCTATCCATTTTGACAACCCACTTTTTGTCTTAGTTTGACTATGCATTATAAAGAAGGATACAACTTGTGAATCTTTAGAAGTTGCATACTGCAGTGGTTTACAGATGTTCCTCAGGGGCCGTTTTCCATATCAACTTGTTTAAATCAACACGAATTTCAAGTTAAGTGCTGGCTATTAGATCATTCTCTGTATAAACCAAATGTGCGTTAGAGTATTTCCTTGTAAAATTGGAGGTGTTTTATATTATCAGACCAGGGGTGGCTTCTACTATCTTTACTACCAGTTTGCAATGGGGCCCCCGTGAGTTCTCGCTTTGCTCGTGCGCACGCACGCTCTTCTGCACATGCGCAGAAGCATTCTGATGACATCAGGGTTGGTGGGTGGAGCCTCCCGCCGGTTTTACTACCGGTTCTATAGAACTGGTCCGAACCGGGGCAACCCCCCACTATATCAGACTATTGATAGCAGTTTCTTGCATAGAGATGGAGGTAGCTAAAATGATCCTCCAAGTGAAGAGGAAAGAAAACCTGCTATTCCCTTTATTGTCCTCCTTTTTCCTTTTGGTAGTAGTGCCACCACTTGTCTTCTGCCTATTCCAGTACCTTCCAGCTGAGCTGCAAATATGGCATTACCTTTCGCTGCAACAATTGGAAGATCTATTTCAGAGAGGTACTTTGGGGGCAGCTGACTAATATGGCAAGCCATTGCTAAGAATTGTGTTCCTTAGGTGCAATTTGCATACTTTACTAGGTAGTGGGTCAACAGCAGTGTGTAAAGCTTGTCATAGAGTCCAATCAACTATCAATTGAAAAAGATGTGACATGTCATCTAATCCAACTTCTTGCTTAGTGTAGGAATCCACTTAATCACCTCTGACAGGTGATCCTTTAGCCCTTATTTGAAAATCTTCATTGAATGGGAGTCCACTAGTTCTAGTATTATATTGCTTATTAGGTTTAATAATCAAAACTCCATCTTTTACTATCCTAGCAGTAGGCATCCTTCCTTCCTTCCAGTATATTTTAGTTCTCTTCACCCCTCCCCTATTGAGCATCCTGCTGTCCTATTTTGAGATTTAAACAATTCACTCTCGGATGAATAAGGTTACAACTTTGTTTTTACTGACTACGCCTTCTGCATTTTTATTTAAAAACAATCCACTTCAGCTACGAAGCTGACAGTTCAGGAGAATTTAGTATAACAAGGGTATATTCAAAATTCCCTTTGCTCTTCTCATCAGGAAGCATGGATTATTCACAACAGCGCTTGTGTTTTTGAAAAGATTCAAGTAAAATTTGGCAGCTTCTGTCTGGTGAATTTTTGCCAGTGATTTGTGTTGTTTCCCTTCTTATTATCATCTTCTTGAGCCTCTTTCTTTATCACTTTGTGAAGATGACTTCTAGACTTGTGACCTAGGCTATGTAGGATAGTAGATAATATGGACTAAGAATGGGAACCTTTGCTCAAATATTCATTTACATATTATTAACTCTAAGTCTAGCATACCATAGATAGTTAGCAGTAGAAAACGATGTAATTTCACAATGCCGTCATGCACAACTTACAAAGAAGGATATTTTAAAAAGTAATTCTAGGTTATTTTATCTTGTTCACTGACCCTTTTATGAACGAGGTTTATTGAATTAGTCTTTTGGAAGGAACCAAAGCAGAACTTAGTTGTGTTGTAGCTAGGATCTGTTACAACAAGAAAAAAAATAAACATTCCAAATTGTCCACATCCTTAATAATTAAATAGTGACATACAGAAAAAGTGCATACAGAAGTCAAATTCACATATAAATAAATGAAATCATGAGGAAAAATTCAGAGAACATTGTTATCTCTAGGAATTTTTTATGTTGACTGGCTTTTTTTTTTTTTTTAAAAAAAAATCCTGTTTCATTTAAGAATCTAAGACTGAATGTTTATGAAGTTGAAAATAAACAGGCCAAAAGTTTAAATAATGTTCTTTTTATGAAGACTTTAAGGTTGCCTTAAATGCAAACAGAGACCTATCTGAAGAATATTATTTGAGAAAGAAAATCTTTCTCAAATGATAGGAGACTTTTCAATGTGCAAAAGTAAACAAGGATTCACAAATGTTTGGCTCCATGGTTTTAAGTAAACCTTCCTTAATTGGATGCCCTTAAGACATCTTGTTTAGTTTTGATAATTCTGAGCCTCCAATGCCAAAATTATAATTCCTTGCATTGTAATCAGCTGCTGTCATTTGAAAAAGCCCGTTTTATAAGAGAATGGAAGTTTGAGGCAATTATAAGTGGGCTAAAATGGTCTTCCCCAATCAAATGCTCTTCAGATGTGTTACATGTTATTTGGGAATGATGGTAGATGCAGTTCAGCATATCTAAAGGCATCAATTTGCTGAGGGTTGATTAGGGTTATTACTTATTAGTGTGATGTGTTGAGTGCATATCCTGCATGATATAAATAATGACGTTACATTTTAAAACTGTGTGTATGCTGGTATAAAAGTAAGATCTATTGTAGTGTGAGGATGGATATTTGTGAAATGCAGTAAAACTGTCTACGTATAAGAGTGTTCTTCCACTCACATATGGGAATGAGAGTTGGGTACAGCTGGAAAAACATGAAAGTAAGTAAAATACAATGAGAATGTAATGTGTGTGGTAAAACAAGAAAATAGAATCAGGAATATTGAAGGAGTATAGGTTGAATACAGGTAGTCCTCAACTTAAAACAGTTCATTTAGTGACTTTTTGAAATTACTATGGCACTGAAAAAAGTGACTTATGACTGTTTTTCACACTTGTGGTCACATGATCAAAATTCAGATGCTTGGCAATTGACTCATAATTTATGACGGTTGCAATGTCCTGGGGTCATATGATCACCTTTTGCCTTTTTGACAAGTAAAGTCAATGAGGCAGCCAGATTCACCTAACAACCATGTTACTAATTAACAAATTGCACTGATTCACTTAACAACTGTGGCAAGAAAGGTCATAAAATGGGTCAAAGCTCACTTAACACATGTTTCGCTTAGCAGCAGAAATTTTGGGCTCAATCGTGGTGGTAAGTCGAGGACTGCCTCTACTCATGTGAGAGATTAATATAAAAGAAGAACATTGAGGTGAATTGGTCCTACAGCAAGAATGAATGAGGACTGAATTACAAAATAAAAAAAAAACATACAAAAGAAGAGGGGCAAGAGGAGGACAAAGACTGAAAAAGTCTTGGTTAGATGGAGTTGATGATTGATCCTTAAAAAGCGAGAAATGAAAATTTAAAGCAATGTATAAAGTGATGGAAGGATGCGTTGCAAAATATGGAAAAAGAAATAGCATTGAAGTAAACTAGATTTATTTAGATTTCCTTTTTTTTTTTTAAATCCTTTACCTCCTGTCTTTAAATGATTTTCCTCATTACTTCCAAAATCAATTGGCAGACAAAAGTCTCTGCCATCCAGTCCAGGTAGCCAAGAAGGGGTTCATGTTTGAGCAGATGGATTAAGGGCTGTGATGCTCTCATTCTACAGAGTTGCTGCTGCTGTTTGAATCGGTGTGTGGGTTTCAAGGCAGCCAAATTTTGTGAGAGAAGTACCCACATGGCGAGGTCTGGCTCTGAGATCAGAGCAGCTGCTGCCAGTTTTATCCCTCCCAAAGGGCATGATTTGTCTGAGCTGCTTTTTGTCCCCTCATCCTCCGAACACATCTATTCAGACAAAGCAGACTACAATAAAGCAGCAAGTGGGCCTTCCAGTGGAAAAGAATAAGGTATCCTCAAAGGACCCATAACATAGTAATTTTTCCTTATTCTTTATAGGAGTCAGTTTGATCCGGTCTGCAATTCTGTCACAGGAGCTTTGGCGATAAAGGGTTTTGAAAAACTATCAGGAGAAAACAAAAAGTATCCGTGTGACAAAATGACATGCCCTTTTAAGATCTCTACCATGTTAACTACTGCCTTATGTCAAAGCACTTTAGCGGTTGCCCCATGATGAAAGAATGCTAGGGTTAGTGTCTAGATTCATTTTTAAAAAGATATAATTATTCTCTATCAGTGGGCTTGAATTTTTTTTCCAGGTCATGGCCAATTTTGTAACAGTGAGGGCTCAGGTAGGAGGAGAACTAAATTTAATTTGATTTGATTATTTATCTATTCGATTTGTATGGCCATCCCTCTCACCTAAGTGTCTCTGGGTGGCTCACAACAGTTAAAAACAAAGTCCAATTTTTTAAAAAAGTTAAAAACTAACTGCTTAAAACGCAAAAATAACCTTGGTGAATAGCCAAAGTCCACCGTTGCATCAAGCTCAACAAAACCCTTGTTAGAGCTCCTCACCATTGCTACTCCCCAAGCATGTGGCAGAGCCATATCTTCAAAGCCTTCCTGAAGGCTGACAAGATCAGGGCCAATCTAAGTTCCAGGGGGATGTTCTCCATGTCAGAAGAAGTTCTCTTCTGCCAGGTGACACTCTTTCACAGATACGACCTGCGCCATGCCTCTCCTGCTTGCCCCACTGGAACAGATTAATACAACCAAGGAAAGATGGTCCTTCAAGTAACCCTGTCCCATGCTATGGAGTGCCTTATATAGGTCATTCCATACATTGCAGGAATATCTGAAAAGCTCAGGAGGATCTTCAGCCAACACAACATACACTTTAAATACACTAAGGCAGAAACTTGTCTACCCCAAGAATAAAATGCCCAACATGGTATACGCAGTAGAATGCAATGTGCAGATCTGTACATTGGGGAAACAAAACAACCACTTCATAATCACGTAGCACAACATAGGAGAACAAACCCACCAGGACAAGATTCAGGAGTTCATCTGCATTGAAAAGACAAAGGCTGTCTGAGGTCCACATTTTGGACAGAGAGGACACCTGGTTTGAAAGAGGGGTCAAAGAGCAAAGTCCACATTTTGGACAGAGAGGACCGCTGGTTTGAAGGAGGGGTCAAAGAGGCCATCTATGTCAAAATTGAACAGCCCTCTCTCAACAGAGGGGGAGGGATATGGCTTCATCTATCTCCAGTCTACAACCCAGTCCTTTCAGCAGTTCCAAGAAGGCTCCACACCCATTTGCACTACTCAGGTGACTCTGATGACACAGATAAACCCCCAAGTAGCTTCAATGACTCTCTAAAAGAATGCAAATGGCCAGCTGTCTGCAAAGAATATAAATCCTTCCATTCCCCACCATCCAGTCAGAGTTGAAGAAGTGTCTTGGATGAGAAGCGAAATGTCTTCAAAGAAAAACAAGAAAGTCCAGTTGCCTCTTGAAAAAACACCTTTGGGACAACCATGACTTGGATGATGAGAATCTCCATAAAGGTCATTACCAGCACTTTGAATTGTCTTTATCTGTTTTCTTTCTGACATACAATATTTAAAATTACAATCATGATCAACTTTGAAGGAACAGCTTGAAGAGACTTGCATGATACTGGACTCTGAATGGTAACATCAGTTTACATTACATAAAGGACACGATGATCCAGGAGTTAAAGATACTGAATTCGTCAGGTGGAAAGCTAACAGTTTGGGTTTGAGACCTGAGCATTGGGCACCGGGGTATCTCCCATTATTTGCCCCAGCTCTTGCTCACCTAGCAGTTTGAAAGCATGCAAATGCAAGTAAATAAACAGGTACCACTTCAGTGGGAATGTAGCAATGTTACATGCACCTTGGCATATAGTCATGTTGGCTAGATGACCATGGAAATATTTTTGGACAACACTGGTTCCCTTGGCTAAGAAGTGGAGATGAGCACCACCCCCTAGACTCTAGAGCCTAGAGTGGGACACAACTGGACAGGGGAAACCCTGTCTTATGAAACTTTATCCTGTCTTACCTTGCATCTCTGTTCCTGGTTCAATTTAGCTTCAGAAAAAACTCAGTTGTTGGTCTGAGAGATAATGGCTGACCTCAAAATAGCCTGTGAGCTTCACAAGTGAGAGAACCGATATTGCCTTGGCCCTAGTTTAATTCTCTAACCACTGCACCTGCTAGTGCCATTTGGAAATTGGTTCTCATTCCAACTGACCTCATAAAACCTACCCTGAGTAGGTAGAAGGAAGGTAAAAGTCCGTGTAACCATTCTAGCAGGCAGTGCTTGACTTGATGCAACATTATTTCAGCACAGATAGTCAGAAGTAGCATTCTTTCCCAGTTAACTTCAGCAATTAATCAGGCTTTTTTTCCTGCACTGTGCTTTCATACCAGAAAAGTTTTTTTTCCCCTAGCATCCAATGTGTGGGTAGCTGTAGATTCAAACATTTCTTCCATAACTCATTTGTTTTTGATTAAACACTAAGAGGGTAAGAGTTAGCAACCATTAACCAGCAGGCTTTCCATGAAACTGCTGATGGAGGATATCACCTCTCTGTGGGCAAGAGATCATATGTCAGGCTTCCTTCAGCATCTAAATGGCCAGCAATGCTCTCACCACTGCTGTTAAGTAGGACATGACTTTGGAGGAATCTGAGTCAATTTAAAGTTGAACAGAATGGCTAAAGATGGGCTTGTTGCGCATATGCATGTATGCACTAACTTTGATTTAGTATAAAAGAACAGAATGGATTTTTTTCAGCACTAGAGGTGTAATCTTGAATTTATTTTCCCTGCCCTGCTCCCAATGCATATGAAGGCATATGTAAAAAGGATACTTGTTGAGTCCTATCTGAATGTTTACTCAGGTTTTTTTAGGGTTTGTTATGCCCTCCGCCCATCATAGACATATTTTGCATGAAATTTGAAGATTACTACTTTGAAAATGCAGGTTGATATATTTTCAAATAATTTTTATGGAACAAATACCTAATTATGAAGACTTCTAACTTGGGGTTAGATAGATAATGCCTAAAACATTTTTGAAATGCATATTCACTTTAAAATTAGATATTTAGCTAGGATGGAACAAAGTCAAGTTTTTGCAAAACAACATGGAGCAATATAGCAATAATCAGATTTATGGGATACTCCACAAGATTTGTTTGGAAGCATTAATTTAATGTAGTATTTTATTGCAAAAGCATGAAGCATATTACACTACAGTATTAGATTTGCAAATTGTAAGAATGGATATGTACTGAGGCAGATTAATTGTAAATCGTGTGTGTGTGTATGTGTGATATAAATAGAGAAATATCAATAGACAAACTGGCACCCATTAGATGTTTTGTCTACAACCTCCACAATCGTTTGTCATTGTATATATGCTGGTGGCTGATGGGAATATCCCAAACATCTGGAGGACAACAGCTTGCCTATCCTGGACCAAGTTAGTTATGACTTACTGATCCAGGTAAGTCAGGTATTCTACTCTAGTTGTCTCTAAAATAATGTCATCCAAAAGTTTTGATGACAAAGCCTGGGAATTCAGAAGCAGTAGTTTCTACTCATCTGGGTGTGAGAATGGGAAAAAGTGGGTTACCTGAATATGAATAATTTATACTTTTTGAGATGCTTTGTGTACCATCGGTATTATGTAGCCTGCTTTGGAAGAATAGCATCTTGCATGCTAAAAAGTATCATAAAATAAAACATCTTAAAGATACAGAATCTTCTCTGATTGAAACCACACTACACTTGATGTAGCAAATATTTGCAGTACATACCAGCTATGTAATTAGATAATGACTAACCCTGAAATGTATACAGGGACAAAGCATTGCTTGGGAGCCAGTGATGGCTTAAAGAATGCTGTTCTTTTCCTTAGTGGCAAGTTCCTTTTAAGGAACTAATTAATTGATTTCTGTGTTTAGAAATTTGTTTTTTGTATGTTTTCCCAGCATTTTCTTTTTTAACATTATTATTAATTTCTTTTTATTTATTTTTTTAAATGCCATTTTCACAAGATGGGCTATAGGAATACTATGCAGTAGCCTGCAGAATCTTATTTTTTGAGTGTTTGGTTGGGCTTAGTCTGATTGGCTGGATGCTGAATTATCTCAGGCAAATGAATTCCAAATAATGTGTGAATGCAACTAACTGACCGAGGACAGAAATTTGCTTATTGAAAGACAATGTAATATCAAGTGGAGTTCTCAAAAATTCTCTAATCCCAAAAGGACTACAAAAGGGAATTAGTCCAATTCCGATGAAAACAGTATATTCCTGAATTATATATTTTGCACCTGAGTTAATATTTGGTTGGATTTTATAAGGGTGATCTGTTTTTGCTCACACTTCATGGGCTATAACAAAATTTGTGAGACTGGATAATATATTTCTGTAACATTGAAATATTTTTAAAATTATACTTTGCCCTCATTTCTGTTCTTATATGTTTTCTGTCTACTTGGAAAAATGTAGTCAAATTAATTCATAGAGAAAAATTTGGGCAAGATCAAAGCTAGATGCTAGCAAGAAAAATAATCTCCTGAATTGGTTAAACAAAACAAAACAAAAAAAACAAACCCAAAGCAGACTAAATCCTTGCCATTGCAGGTAGCTCCATGGCTTTTGATAAGTTAAAGACATAACTTCCATCATCCACTGTCATAGCTGATCAAGTTTTGTGATGCTAGGAGTTGCAGTCCAATCATCAAAAGGAAATTAGATTGGAAAAAGAGGATTTAGATCAGTTAATCCTCCCAAGTTCCATAGTAACTTCAATAATTTACAAACTAAAACCAAATATATAGCAAATATGAGCAGGGGAATTGTTATTTATATTATATTGGAGAGATTTCAGTGGAGGCTCTATTCACAGTTAAGGAAAGGTCTAGTTTATAAACAGAATACAATTGGAATCCTTAACTTGCTCACCTTTGAACAATCTTTTAAATAGACCTATGTAGGGAACGATTCTAAAAGAAGCATATAGACATTTGGCTGAACAGAATAGTGTAATAGCCTTGGTTGCATAACTGAAATCTTTCCAGTGCAAATGAAACAAAATGATGCATAACCCTTTATTGTGAGAGTGCTTGCTGAGACTTTCCACCCTTCATGCCCCTCAAGAAGTAGGATGGGAGAGACTCTGAGACAAACATTTTCTGCAAGAGTTTCCTCTTTCTGGAATCCCGTCTGGAAATTGATTCTGTTCAGGGGTGAGTTCCACTTATCTTTGCTACCGATTTGCATCAGGAGCGCATGCGCAGCGTGTCTGTGATGATGTCCACGTGGGTGGGCGGAGCCTCCTACCACCGTTATTACTGGTTTGCAAGATCCAGATTGAACCGATAGCAACCCACCACTGATATTATTAGAATTTTCAAGAGCCCTCAGGTTGATGGAATGAGGAATAATGTATCCAGAATGTAGGATGCCACTATCAGTACAAATGCGATTAACTGCTTGTTATAGTGGAAGAATAAGATTATTCAGAGAGATTATAGATTATGGCATGGATAATATTTTAGGCATTTTTTAATATTATTGTAATTCTGTTTTATACCGCTGAATTTTTTAAATGCAAACCATTTAGAATCAGAAGGATTGAAGCAATACAGAAGCATTTGAAATAAAGTACAGTACAAAGAACATGAAATAAAGTATAATATAAAGTACATGAAATAAAGTACAAATAAAGCAGTACAGAAGCACGTGAAATAAAGGGAAGAAAAAGAAATGGAGAATATTACATTCTATATAATTAGCACTGTATTTTTATTCTTTTTGTTTTGTTTTGAACAAAATATATTAGGTCTCAGCTTCAATAGATATAATTTTACAATATTGACAAAGTTTTAATTTTAAGGCTGTTTGAGGAGGCTAACCCTACCCCCAGAACCTAAAACAAGCCACAGGAAAATATTGGAGGATAGGAATCATATTTATTTGCAGATCTCATAGATACTCATAGAAATTAAATCTCTGCATCTACATCTTTATTATGGTATTTGGCATCATCTGTCAACAGTGCCCCATTGTTGTTTAACTGAACAAATTGTCCAATCTCTTAAAAAAAAATCAGTGGGCACAAATCAGACATCAGTAGTGACAATATTGAGAAATTGTTAGTGTTCTTTATGATATTCCAGTGCTGAACTCCTTGAAATAAAGAAATCAGGAGTAACATCAAAGCTAGAATTGAACACTATCAGGGTACCGGAATGGTCAAACAATTGGCAACTCCAAATCTCAACCAACAAATGCTCTGTTTTACACATTGGCAAAAAGAATCAGAACACTAAATACAAGCTGAGTGGATATGACTTTGTAGATGACCTTCCCTCTGTCAAGGACCTTGGAATACTCATATCAAATGATCTAAGTGCCAAAGCCCACTGCAACAACATCGCCAAAAAGGCATTAAGGGTTGTAAACCTAATCTTACGTATCTTCTTCTCCGGTAATATTACACTACTAACCAGAGCATACAAAACATTTGCTAGACCAATTCTCGAATACAGCTCATCTGTCTGGAACCTGCACTGCATATCGGACATTAATACAATTGAGTGTGTCCAGAAATATTTCACAAGAAGAGTCCTCAACTCCTCTGCTTGTAACAAAATACCCTATATGACCAGACTTGAAATTCTGGGTTTAGAAAATTTAGAACTATGCCGCCTTCGGTATGACCTAAGCATAGCTCATAAAATCATCTGCTACAAGGTCCTACCTGTCAATGACTACTTCAGCTTCAACCACAACAATACACGAGCACACAATAGATACAAACTTAAAGTGAACCGCTCCAAACTCGATAGCAGAAAATATGACTTCAGTAACAGAGTTGTTAATGCCTGGAATGCACTACCAGACTCTGTGGTCTCATCCCCAAACCCCCAAAACTTTAACCTTAGACTGTCTACTGTTGACCTCACCCCATTCCTAAGAGGTCTGTAAGGAGCGTGCATAAGAGCACCAGCGTGCCTACCATCCCTGTCCTAATGTTCCCTTTAATTGTACTCATTTTATGTATTCATTTCATGCTTATATATATTATCCAGTATGTACTCGACAAAATAAATAAATAAAAAATAAATAGATATATTGGTAACTTAAAGTTCTCTATGGAGGACCACAACTAAAGGGCTAATCAACATTAATACAAAAGCATTTCAAGGAGTGCTTGGCACTTGTGCATCCCTCTGCAAAGGTGTACCCAGATACTGAATCTGTCCAATGCAGCTCTCCAGCGGTTACTGAACCACAACAAGCTTCATTACTGACTACAGTGGTTGGGAGTTAGATGTGACTCCACGCTTATCATCTATCACAGACCTTCTTGAAGCAACAACAGCCAGCCAATACTTCCTTCTAAAAAAGTATTACTTAGTAAGAAGTATTAACCCAGCAAGAAGTATTACTGAGCTGGAAATAGTAATTTAAAATTGTGTTTGGATGCTGTTCAGTTGAACAGGACAGTGTTATTTGTAGTTGCTCCTCATTAACAGAAGGTGACCTTGCAATTCTGTCTTGGAAGTTGGGGGAAATGATTGTGTTCAATGTTCAAGGACCTTATTGAACATCTTGTTACGTATCTGTCTGCTTCATTTTAGTGTTGCCCCTTCCAGGCAAGGGGCCAGACCACATCCATTTGTATAAACCTCAAATTAACCAAGCATGAAACTTCAACATCCTTTTATTGCCTGTTGCCTACACTTGTTAGCTTTTGTTTGGCAGAATAAGACGAAAACACATATTCACTAAAGGAGATTCTGTTATCTGCACATTTGCTTGACTGGAATATATAATGAGAAGGAAACAGACTCATCTCTTGCTACAACCTATTGGTAACTGAAACCCCATTCTTAGTTTTATTGGTGCTGAGTGGTGAGTTCTGTGCTTCTGCAAGATGAATGTTGTGCATGCATGCACTGGTGTATGTGTGTATTTGTATACACACACATATTCTATGATCACCTGATTATTCTATATTAATATGTCCATTAGGGCTGCACAATACCATGTGCATAATTCAGAAAATGGTTGATTCTTATGTTTATGTCATTTTCATGATAGCACTGTAGAAGTGATTGACCATTTATTCTTGCAGATGTTCTTCCTGATATTTGCTGTTGGTCTTCTGTGGCAATTAGGCCCAAACTGATTAACTTTTTGAGATCATCTGCTGTCATATAGATGCTGCCATATTGATAAATATAGATCTAGAGCAGGGTGTCAAACTCAATTTCATTGAGGGCCACATCAGGGTTATGTTTGACCTTGGGGGGCCGGCATGGGTGTGGCCAGGCCAGCTCGACATCACTCATGTCAGGGGCGCCTGTCAGTGAAAACGGGCTCCCAATCTCCGTTTTCAGCTGGGACGGCCTTCTGCAACTCTCTGCCACTGAAAACAGAGCTTGGGAGGGCCGTGTGCTCCTTCTTTTAGCATTAGCTGAAAATAATGATATTGAAAAAGAACAAGCCGTGGTTTCTGTAGAACAGGGGCAAGGAAAGAATTTGAGTAATCAAAATATGGTGTTTGCATGAGTGCTTAGAACACAACATATTTGATGTTATTCCTAGTTATGTATACTAGGCTAAAGTGCAGCAGAATTCATCTGTTCCTAACATATGGCAGGACCTTCAAGGCTATTGAGCATAAGTCTCCTCTAGTCTGATGTATTTGTGATTGTAACTTCCAGAATGATCTCTAATCATGCTGAATGGGAATTCTGATAGTGTGCCAACTCATTGGGAAGACTCCAAACTAGGAAGGGCATACCTTTACCTAGTAATCTAAGTTAACAACTTAGTTACATATTTGTACAGCTTACTCTTCTTGGAATGAGCTGCTGCCATTTGAATAAGGTTCGGTGGACATCTCTTTGTAGAGATGTAGGAATAAATGGATGTCTGCAAAGAGGCAGATTCATCCTCTTAAGTGACCCAACAATCAGAACTACTTGAAAATTATTTAAAGGGGCTTTAATATTCCCAAACCTACTGGTATATGGATGACTCCTGTGGGTCTGACTGGTCATTCAAGAGATCCTTCTTCTGCCAGGAACTCAATGGTAGTGATCAAACAGAATGTCTTCTTGATTCTCTCACCCCAACCCAGTTACTCCTCCCATGTACTACCACTACATGTTTCATTCTGAAAACTGAGTGCTTATAATGATACGTCATTGTAGAGGGCAGAAGGCCCAAGAGGACCTTGTAGGACAGGAGGAAGAACTAGCAGGGCAATCAAATAAAAGTTTTTTTTTAAAAAAAAAACTAACAAAAGAAATAAAAGATAAAGGGGAAACGGAATATTATTTGGTATGGAATGAATGGTATAAATGGTTAGAAGATAGGTGCAAAACTAAGAAAATTTCAAAGAAAGAAGACTTAGAAGTTAGAAAATAGTAATAAATCTGTATAAATATATATGACAAAAATGTATGTTTATAAATTAGTACTGTATATTAATATGTTGATATGTATAAAAGATAATGGAACCACATGTATGGATATATAGATGTAAGGGGAAAATGGATATATAGTGGATATATACTGATGTGGAAATGTTGCAAAGAGGAAAACTGTCAAAAACTTTTAAAAACTGTTTAATAAAAATATTTTTAAAAATAAAATAAAAATAATTTGAGTTTGGAGGAAGAAAGTAACTCAGACAAGCCCCTCTTTAATTCACATGGAGATGAAGGGAGGGGAAATATATTCAGACTTGCATGATTCTGCTACTATAACTTTTACAATAAAAGTGGCACTAACCTATATGGCATTGGTTTCTTAATCTGTTCTATTTTGTAAGGCTGACATTAATAATCTTATATACATTATAAATATTCTGATTAACAAGTGGGTACTGTTTGCCAAATTTGTCATGCCCTGTTTAAAAAGGTGATGGTAACAATTTAAATAAATTGGGTACATTGAAATGTGGCTTGAGGGAAAAGGAAAAGGTATCATCAGACAATGAACAAATGTTCTAACAATTATACCTAAAATCAGTGTTACAGTCTTAATTTTTATGCAACCTTGGAAATACTTTATGTCAGCAACTAAATCACTGCGGATTTTGTTCTTGCCATTATTTCTTCTAATTAATTTGTTATTAATTACTGATGATGCTGAAATCTGCTTATATTTGAATGAAATAAACAGCACGTATAAATGTTAGATTCTTTTTCTTTTCATTGGGATCAAGATATCTTCTTCCAGGGGAGCTGTACTAAAGACATTTAATTTAAACATACCTCTGTGGAGTGATTTTCTATAGGTATTAGATCAGGCATGCTACTGTTGGGAAATTACTATGAGTAATTTTCAAATTAGGTTGCACCCAACACACTTCCAATCAATCCCTAGATCCACTTAAAAGCAAGCACACTTGCCCCTCAGTTCAACTATCAAAAATACACCTTGATATTTATTTTCCACTAAATAACATGTAAGAATTTTCTTTTTTTATATTTCTATCTATGTAGGACAAAAGGCATAGCATTTTCCAGGACCATGGGAAACAAGATTATGAGTAATTCTTTCCCATGGGAAGGGCTTCGGTCTTTCCAATTTTAATCCCCTTCCGTATGCAATGGCCACAGAATAAAGAGAGAAAATGGGACACCTGCAGATGTGGGTTTCAGCAGGTTCTGACCAGTTCTGGAAAACCGGTAGCGGAAATTATGAGTAGTTCAGAGAACCGGTTGTAAAAATTCTGACTGGCCCCGACCCCATCTATTTTCTGCTTCCCGAGTCCCAGGAGGAAATGGGGATTTTGCAGTAACCTTCCCCTGGAGTGAGGTGGGAACGGAGATTTTACAGTATTCTTCTCCTGTCTCGCCCACCAAGCCATGCCACGCCCACCAAGCCACACCCACAGAACCGGTAGTAAAAAAATTTGAAACCCACCACTAGTGATGGGTGATCTTTTCTCTATTGTCCATCATTAAAGTAACAATTTGAAGAATGGGGCTGATATAGCCAACAGATACAGATGCAACTGATAATGTAAATATTTTGTGAATAATAAAGCGTAAACTCTGATCTCCACTGGGATTGAAAGAGCAAAAGAGAAGATAACAGGATAACAGCCAAAGAAGCCCTACTTTGTTATCTATTCTCCTTCTGAGATAACAACAGCAAAAACCTTAAAATATTAAAGCATTACACATGCCTCTTGCTTTTCCTTGGCCAGTCTTTCTCAGCTCATTTTAGCACTTACAGTTATCAGCTAAAAGGAAAATGGAAGTGGGTTCAGGGGTGGGCTTCAAAAATTTTAGCAAGGGATTCTCTGCCCAGTTGCTGGGTGGGCATGGCCTAGTCGGCCTTTTGCACAAGGGTGGGGGGGATGTTTTTGCCCTCCCTGGGCTCCGGAGGCTTTTTTTGAGCCTCTGGGAGGGTGAAAACAGCCTCCCCAGGCTCTGGAGGCCCTCTGGATGCCAGAAACGGACCCGTTTTCAGCCTTCCCGAACTTTCAGTAGGCCCTTTTTTTGCCCTCCCTGAGCCTCTGCACATGCCCTGCACTTATCTACATCCAAAACGGGCCGTGTGGGGACTCCTGGGAAAGGCAGGGTGGGCTGGGCGTGGCCAGCCAGGAGTGAGATTTGGGGGGTTCTCCAAACTGCACAGAATCTTAGCTAGAGGTTCTCCCGAACTCCTGCAAACTCCCAGCAGCCCACCCCTGAGTGGGTTTCATAGCACAAAAACAAGCTTTGGGATTTGGGTACTGTATCTTTCAGTTGTAGTACAATAGGAGATCACCCCTGAACCCTTCTTGCCCTTCTGTACCAGGAAGTTAAAAGATATAAAGGGCAAAGTGGGACAATTGATCCCAGAAAGGAGAATTATTTGTTGAAGGAAAAACAAACATAGCCAATTATGCAAAGCTCATAACAAATTTTTCTGTACAAAATAGAAAAATAAAAAAGCATTTAAGTGCCCATGCCAAGCTAGACTACAGTAACTTTTATACAAACCCTTTCCCATGCGTAATTTCCTATTAACTTAGTGGGGATTACTTCTGAGAACACATGTGTAGAATTGTACTATAATTTGACTATTGCTAGTAATAATAGAGTACATCTTCCCAGCTTAGACCATCTAAAAATATAGGTGCATACTGTGGCTAAGTTATTCTGAATTTGATACCTGTGCTTTCAGGATCTAATACACAGAAACACCCCATAATCAGTCATTCTTTTTCTGTGCAACAAAAATTCAAAGAAAAGATCCAAGAAAAATGTTTTTAGTTGAATCTAAGAGAAAAACTGGCACAGCGCAACTGCTCTCTGCTCTTCTCCATAGTATATGGCAGGAAGGGAGGCTGTTCAGATCCAACTGCCAAAAAGTACTGGATGCTGAATGCTAATTGAAATGTAGGTGATTGTTATTTCTGAAGTTCCAATAGGCCTTGAGGGGTCCCACAGTTTGAAGCTGAAAAGGGGTTAGGGATTTTAGCAAGGGAACAGTTCAAAACATACCTCCAAGAACTTATAAGAAAGAGGCAAAGGATTTGGAATTATTTTACAGTTTCCGGACTGGAATGTTAATGAAAATCTATGAGGACACTTCAAACTTGCAGTACATGCAAAGAGGCCTAAGAATATTTCTGAGTGAGAAGACTTGTGCAAAGAAAAGTAGGGGAAAAGTCCAAAACTAAGAACAGAAAGACTCTTAACTGTCCAGAGGAAATATTTGGAAAATGTTATTTCTGCCAAAGGAGGTGTTGTCAAAAACTCACCAGAAAGATGTCCAAAGCTCTGTGCCTGTCATATTCACTGTACAGGTAGTCCTTGACTTACAACAGTTCATATAGTGGCTGTTAGAAGTTACAACTGCATTGAAAAAAGTGACCTATGACCATTTTCCATACTTACGTCCATTGCAGCATCCCTACGGTCATGTGATCAAACTTCAGACATTTGGCCACTGACTCATATTTAGGATGGATTGCAGTGTCCTGGGGTCATGTGATCAACTTTTGTGACCTGACAACAGTCAATGGGGAAACCAGATTCGCTTAACAGCCATGTTAATAACTTAGCAATTGCAGTGATTCATTTAGCAACTGTGGCAAGGAACATCATAAAATGGGGCAAAATTCACTTAACAAATGTCTCACTTAGCAACAGAATTGTTGGGCTCAATTGTGGTCATAAGTCGAGAATTACCTGTACAATAGGTATGCATTCAAATTTCAGAAAGAAATTTCAATATTGAAATTTGTATCATGTCAAGATTGTGTCCTTTCTGCTCACTTAGAGATTCATTGAAACATACAATTTCACCTAAACTTTGCATCCAACTAAGGAGCTGACTAAGGATTCTCTACTATTATTATTATTTTTTTAGTTCCATTGATACAAGTATATCCTAACTGCAAAATCAACCATCAATGCTATGTATTATCATTCTCTAGAACACAGGTCCCCAACCCCTGGTCCATGGATCAGAAACGGGCCACAGCATGCCAGAAACCGGGCTGCACTGCACAAGCAAGAAAAGTTGCATCCGCGGGATACAGGCAGCAAAAAAAAAACAATGCCCCCTTCAGTCTGTGGAAAAATCTCTCTCCACAGAACCGGTCCCTAGTGCTCAAAAGGTTGGGGGCCACTGCTCTAGAAATTTCAGAGGTTCCAGAGGTTGGAGTTTATACTGATCTGTCTACCAGAGCTGCAGTATGCTTACCAGGCAAAGGGTTATTAGAGCTGTGTAACTGATCATCCATTTACATTCATACACAGAGAGATTTTTCCTTTCCTAAATTAACACAATTCTGTGTAACATGATGACACAATCTCAATATAGTCTATCTAACAGGTACCACAATTTATGGTGTTAATATTTTAATAGGAATTTTTCCCTGGTAACCTGAACTTGTAGGTTGAGTTATAATGTAGGTTCTCCTTTTATAAGCATCTTGTGAATTTCATTTAAAATGAACTTTGACGGGAATATACTCAGAGTACAAAGCAGAGTACTAAGGGAGATTGAATAATATTTTGGTATTATGGAATATTTCTGGAATTCAGCGGAATGTGAGCTGCCAAGGAAAACAGTAATGTTTTCTTAGACTATCAACATAATGAATAAAGGAGGCAATCTCTTCTCTTTTGGAAAACTCTCTATGTATCATATGAAGGAGGATGTTTACATTTTTATCCTTGATTTTTTCCTGATAATTCAATATCCCTGAGCCTGACTCTCTGTTACATAGTACCTCATATTATCACTTATGAAAAGAAGAGTAGTTTTACTGTCAATAGGACAGAAATTCCTCATCTTGTTATGTATGTTTTAATAGTTAAAGCATATTAAAAGTAAAAAAGAAAGTTATGCAATGATATGTTTGTTTTTTTAAAAATCTTTTGTTTTAATGATTGCTAGCTTTCCAGGGTCATGTATGAGTGGGTTATTTCATAAATTACAATACAAAAGTAAAACGATGACTCACAGGTATCATTTAATCTTAAAGATATCTAATTCACCAGTTTTGATGATATTGGAGAGAAGCAAAGGGAATTGTGCTTATCCTCCTCTCCATCTTTTCCTGGAACAGGAAAGCATTTTGAAAATATAACTAAAGTAGATCCATGTTTTGAAAAGATTTTTCTGCCTGGATAAGAGAGAGTGATGTTGCTTTTGCTTGGACAGGAGAATCCCAGTTTTGAAAACACAGATCAGTTCAGATCCATCAATGATTTGGTGGTCAGGAGTTGACCAGCCACTGCCAACCTTTCCATCTGATTCACAAGGCAGAGTGAGCACTTTGGGCCACAAACCACTAAGGATTGTTGTTGTTTTTTAAACAAATGGTGATTTACCGTAATACATAGTTCAACTGTCCTCAGATTGTATTCATTCCAACTTTCAACAATGAAACAAAACAGGCTTAATTCTTCACAATTACTATTATCCTATATAAAAGAGACCCATCTAAAATCTCATAATCAGGAATCATTGCTATAAATAGATATTCAGTCTCTAAATTACTTAGTGCTTATTCTACAGAACTACATGTTTAGTCTATTTGAAAGGTTTCTTAAATGTTACCAGATATACCAAGTTCATTTTTAAGTTTTCAATTTTAAGTTCATTTTAGTATTTTTAAAAATGTGAATTCTATTTTAAAAATCCATAGAAGCAGAAGGGTGGTTTTGGGCCAGTCTCTCTCAGCCCAACTCACCTCACAAAGTTGTTGTTGTGGGGAAAATAGGAAGAGAAAGAAATATGTTCATTGCCAGTTATACATAAAAATAATAAAGGTGGGATAAAAATAAATAAATTAATTTCTATAGGTAATCCTTGACTTACAACAGTTTGTTTAGTGACCATTTGAAGTTAAAGATAAAGGTAAAGGTTCCCTTTGCACATATGTGCTAGTTGTTCCCGACTCTAGGGGGTGGTGCTCATCTCCGTTTCAAAGCTGAAGAGCCAGCACTGTCTGAAGACATTCTCCATGGTCATGTGGCCGGCATGACTAAATGCCAAAGGCGCATGGAACGCTGTTACCTTCCCACCGAAGGTGGTCCCTTTTTTCTACTTGCATTTTTATGTACTTTTGAACTGCTAGGTTGGCAGAAGCTGGGGCAAGTAATGGGAGCTCACCCCATTACGCGGCACTAGGGATTCGAACCGCTGAACTGCCGACCTTTTGATCGACAACACTGAAAAAAGTGATTTATGACTGTTTTTCACACTTATGACTGTTATAGCATTCCCATGATCACATGATCAAAATTTGGATGCATGGCAACTGACTTATGACGGTTGCAGTGTCCCAGGATCATGTGATCAGCTTTTGTGACCTTCTGACAAGCAAAATCAATGGAGAAGCCAGATTCACTTAACAACCATTTTACTAACTTGATAACTGCAGTGATTCATTTAACAATTGTGGCAAAAAAGGTCATACAATGGGACAGAATTCACTTAACTGTCTCACTTTAGCAACAGAAATTTTGAGGTCAGTTGTGGTTGTAAGTCAAGGACTAACTGTAATCCACATGATCAGGTTTTCCAAGACATTCAATTATTTGGGAGAGCAAGAGACTCATATTTCAGAACATGACAAATGTTTTTATTTATTTATTTATATCCCTGTTACCTGGTCATGCCTTTTCTCCCCCAGTTAATTTGTTCACTTCTAAATATTGAGGCTAGATATCATAATAAGCATGTCTAAATGAATTTTTCTTTCTTTTTTTTTTTTTTTTACTATGTATCATTTTGTGATATTGCGAATTATTTTCACATTTCTTTTCTGGACTAGATATTTTTCTTAGAGACTTTTGTGCTGTATAGAAAAGGAGATTTCAGCAGGTGAAGCTTGCCGTGGCATTATGATCCCTTTACAATCGACCCATCTCTTTCTAACACTGTATCTATTTCCTTTATCATTGCAAAAAAAAAAAAAAAAAAACACCCTCAAAAACCTAAGGCAAAGGGAAAGAATAGACCAGCAGGTCAATTTTTCAGCAAGTGAGGGATCACTTAGATATGCTGTAACTTTCTCTATCAATTGCGGTGCGTTTTGGGTTCAACAAAGCAAATTCCTTATCTGTTATTTTCTGAATTATTGAAAAAGGAGGTGATCTTACTGAATAGAACAGTGTGCACAATAATTCTGGACAACTGACAGCAAAGAATATGAAGAACAAAAACAAACGATCAAATAGTGCAAGAAAACCACTACAGGCAGTTCTCAACTTATAACAGTTCATTTAATGACCGTTCAAAGTTACAACATCACTGAAAAAAGTGACTTGTGACCGTTTTTCACACATATGACCATTGCAGTATCTCCATGATCATGTGATCAGAATTTAGATGCTTGGCAACTGAATCATATTTATGACAGTTGCAAATGTCCCGGGGTCATGTGATCACCTTTTGCGACCTCCTGACAAGCAAAGTTGATGGGGAAACCAGATTCACTGTACAACTGTACTGCTAAGTTAACAACCGCAGTGGTGTATTTAACAACTCTGGCAAGAAAACTTGTAAAATGGTCCCAATCTCACTTAACAAATGTTTCACTTCAGAACGCACTGACAATATCTCCTCAAATGGTGATGAAACATTTACAACCAAATTACCAAGCTCGGAGCTCAAACCAGCAGTGAGCTACCAACCTGAGCTACTAATATTCAGACACATTTCAACAAATGTTTCACTTAGCAACAGAAATTTTGGGCTCAATCGTAGTCATAAATTGAGGACTACCTGAATAAACATTTACAGTGTTGGGCTTAAAATTTACCTCACACATATTAACATATACTGATGGTTCTCACAACATCCTAGCCCAAGGCCCAATGGGGTGGCTTTTCGATGCCAGAAGAACTGGAGCCGATTGGATCTTTGGATAGGGTGGGCAGGGGGATCTTTCTATCTTTCAGGCAGGTGCACTGTCATAAAAGGCACACATGCTTGGTCATGCCATGTTTCACTATTTTATAAATAGGACCCAGTGTATGCAAATCCTGTTTGATCTTATTAGGAGATAGACTTGTAGCCAAAAGCTGATTGGTAGGTAGGGTAGCTCATGCAATACTTTTACATTGGTGAATGGAGGTGAATTCATAACTAGTTTTAGCTTCTTAGTGTTCTTCAAGGGCAGTCCTATGTAGAACGTATTGAGTAACCTAAAGATTACTAAACTGCGACTGACTTGTGAGTATCACCCACTGATCCAGCAATTGGTGCAACTGGCACATAAGATGAATTTTATGCAAAGGTTTCTCCTAGCTATATTTGCCACCTGCTCCCCAAGCAAAATCTATGACTCCAGGAGAACTCTCAGATTGTGCATTGAGGGATAGATAGTTCATGAAAGGGATAGTCCAACCCTTTCCAGAATTAAAGATGGAAAATCTCCAAAATCCAGTGGCTCCCAAATGTATAGTCACTTGTTCTTGTCATGGTTGAGTCTGAGTCTTTTCTTCCCCATCCAGATCTTTATAATCTCTAGACACTGAGACAAAACTTTGACAGTATGACATTTAGGACTGAGACACTGTATATAGTTGTGCATTATCAGAATGGATCTGAGTGATTTTATTCATTGGATTCCTGGAATACTTTTCACAGGAACATCTTAAATGCTCCTTTGATCATTTCCTCCCTAATAGGGGCTAGGCCATCCTAAACAGGACAGTTGGTGGCAATTTGTGAATGCCATAAGAGAAAAAAAAATGCCACTCTTATTGCCCCAGTGTAGACCTTAATATGTGTCTGAATGGACTTGATTACAGTCTTACTCCATTGGTGCTCCAGTTATCTATTTTGCCATTTCATTTCCTTGAGACCCTCTGAAAATCAGAGGAATCCATGGATCCATGAACAGGGGAAAAGCTGCACTAACCTAATGCAATCTAAGACTAAGGTCCCCCTTTCATTTTAAGGCAACTCAGCTGAATTGTGTATTAAATCCTGAGGGATTTCCCTAATTCTCTCTGAAACTGAATAGCATCCATCAGTTCAAGTCAAGTCCAGCCTTCTTATAGTAGGGAATATCTCCATGCCAATCAGCGGTTATCTGATAATAACAAGGGCAGATATTAATATGCTCCCAATCCAGATCACGTCATCACTGCCCTGAGACAAAAGCCAGATCTAATACACTGCAGTATGTGATTCTGTTGTACTATATGCCAAGTCCTCACTGACCTGATCATGGTTCTGTGGCCATGAACTCTTGAGATGCTTCCGACTTCATGCCTAGGGAAGGAAGGTTATGTTCCCCAATACCATAAGTCTGGGAAATTCCACTGTCAATCCTGATATGTATCAAGTAGCTCTGGGAAAGAAACCAAGGTGTAAAACTGCAATCCTCTTCCCATGGCTAAGTTTCTTTTAACTGGATGATAAGAGCTGTCAATCAGTGGAACAGCTTACCTCTTGGAATTTTTTCTTCTCCTTTTACTGGAGAGTTTCAGACAGTGGCTGGATAATCATATATCAGGGATAGTGTAGTGAATCTAGTAATGTGCAGGAAGTTGGACCTGATGACTTCCTAGAGCCCTTTCAACTCTAATATTCTGCGACGTTACGGGACTAATCACGAATTGTTTTATTTCGTTTATTTGTCAATTTAACTTTCTCCTTAGAGCTGAACTGGCCATTTCAAATATGATCAGAATAGATGACTAGGTTAATACAATTTCTTTTTCATATCATAGCTAAATCAAACGGTATCACAATGGGAGCAGGTTAAAAGCCCATTTAGATACCAAACATGTCAATTACTGGGTTTGTCTTAATGTAAAGCAAAGTGCAGCATTTGCTTCAGGCAACAGAGAACGTTCTAACTCCTAACTTTCAACCTTCTGCCAGGTTTCATTAAAAAATCATTGGGGATGTCTTCTCAATGGTTTGCTTCAGATAGGAATACTTAAAATACTGTATAAGATTAACTAGAAAGCTATTGGATGCTGTTGCCTGACCGTGATGCATGCATAAATGTGCTGTTGGCATGCGTTTCTGGCCTTTATCTTCCTTTCTCCCCATCTGGGGAACATTTTTGGGTGCCCAGTCCACTGTCTGTCTTCCTACCTCTGTCCTGCATTCCATTTGTCCCAAAGACACTGAATATGTCTTTCTTCAATGCAGTGGTTCTCAGATCAACCCCAATTATTCTGAAGGACTCTATTTCTATCTGTTTGTTATATGATAATTACATGAAAATTAGCCTTCACTGATTATTGTATTTATAGTTTCATACCACATGTATGGATTAATTATGTAAAAAGGCAAGATAATATATTGAAATAATACAACGAATTAGTCAAAAATTAGTCAAAAATCCTGCTTTATCCACAGTAGGAATAAAGCTATTAGATTTTGTTTATAATGGCAGTATTGTGCCTTCTGGACCCCTTTAGAGTTCTACTAAAATAAACCTAAATATATTAACAGCATTTTAATACAGCATGAACTGTAAGGTTTTTAATGCGGGAGTTGTTTTTCAGGACTCCGACAACTTTAGGCAGTAAGATTTGAGGCACACATTCTTCTAGAAATGGTTCCAGCTGGGTGTAACAAAACTCCAGTCACATTTGCTGCACATGCATGTCATTGAAGGTAGAGCTGAATTAGAAATCTTAATTTCTAAGCTTGTCAGCAGATTTCTTAGGAAACAGTCATCTCCTCTGAGTTGAAAGAAAGGTTTTCGTATTGCTATTATTTTTCCCCCCCAGGTTGTGGCAGAGGGTGTGAAGGGAAGCACACCAGAATCCAAGTTGCCACTTGCTTTTTTGCTCTGAGCAAAAATTTACCACTCAGACATCTTCATATTCAAACTGACAATGCTGCTTACTTGGATCAATCCATCCCCACTGGCTTTTAAGTCTTGTAGCTAGTTTATGGTATTTTGGGAATGTTTGTGCATAACTGGGTTAATCAGAAATACAGCTCCAAACTTAGATTGGCATTCACTTTCTTAGCTTGTTTATAAGGCTGTACCAGAATAACAACAACAAAAAAAGTTCTGAGCTCAGGACAAAACTTTCATACCCAGAAAATGGTTTTGATGTTACGAAGCTCAGAATGTTCTCGGTGTTTCACCATAGGGAACAACAGGAACTTGTAATTCAGACTGTAGTTCAGACTGCCTGATTTTTGGTTTTAGGGTTACAAAAGTAAGTGGGAATGATAATCATTCTGTGTGCTACCCACCGCCTAACTTGCAGAATATTCTTATAACAAACAGTAGAATTGAAGACCAAGCATACTTTCTACAGCCTTTGCCTGAACAAACCCACCACAAGACTGAACCCAATAAAGAAGCAACGACAATGGATTCATTTCATCACTGACCAGAAACAACCCAGGAATAATAAAAATAAGTCATTTATCTCAGTAGCAATTGCCACAAACCACAACTATTCCAAAGACAAAGCATGCAGTGATATCATTTACAAACGCAACTCTTGGCTACTTGAATCTGACATTTGGCATCACCATATAACTTGCCCCCTTGCAGATCCTCACAGGGATTGGCTTGAGGCTTCTTTGCTCTGCACACATAAAGTGTACATTTGGCAGTCTGTCCACAAGCCTGGCTTTTCTGCCAAATAAGAGCAGCAGACTAAAGCACTGTTAAGTAACACCAGCTGCCTGCAATTACTGCAAGTTCAAATGTCACCAGGCTCAAGGTTGACTCAGCCTTCCATCCTTTCGAGGTAGGTAAAATGAGGACCCAGTTTGTGGGGGCAATAAGCTGACTTTGTATAAAAAAAAAAGAACACCGCTTAGGGTGGGCCGAAAGCCCTACTAAGTAGGTATATACAAAAGTATGAAGGCTATTGCTTAACGCATTGTAAGCCGCCCTGAGTCTCCGGAAAAGGGCGGTATATAAATCGAATCAATAAATAAACAATAAAATAAATCTCTGTCAGTTGAATGTGGGTTCCAGGTAGTGCTCTAGAACTACTTGCTGAAGTGGAAAGCATGTGCTTCTTGCTAAGATTACCAAATGTGTTCCTCATCCTCATTTCTTTCCCTAGAGTCTTTCAGGGAGAGAAGGATGAGTAGAAAAATAAATGCAGTTGGTTCTTCACCCTCATGACTCTAATTACCCTGTCCTTCATGCCTTCATACCCCATCTTGAGTAGAAGAATTCAGGTCATAAAGGGTCTCACCCAAAGCTTTTCAAATAAGTAGTTTTGAAGTAAGAAGGAAAAAAAATCACAGGAGGTGAACTTCAGATTTGTTGTGCTGTTTGTGTAAGTATTATTAACCAATGGAAAGTACCATACCTTATATGGCAGACAATAATACCAGACTACATCATGAACCTTGTGTTTGAACCAGTAAACCTTTTTCTCTTCTTCAAGGCTTCCCTGGTTGATTTGGAAGCTGTTGCCAGGGGTTTTTCACAGGTAGATTCCTCTGGAAAAAGAGGCAAATGCTTTAATGTTTTGAAGAGAGGTGCTTCATATATGTTTCTGCAGGTTGCAAAGCATTTCTTGGGAGGATTTGTACAGTCCTGGTAAAGGATTTCAAGATTGATCATTTAGCATCCTATTCCATTTTGAAAAAGGCATCAAAATCCTGGATATCTCATGGCATTTGTTCCCATGAATTGGTGTCTGGAGGCCGTGCGGATGGGGAGGAACAGGCTCAGGCTCAACCCATTCAAGACCGAGTGGCTGTGGTTTCCGATGTCCCGATATAGTCAGTTGACGCCATCGCTGACTATTGGGGGCGAATCGTTGGCCCCCATGGAGAGGGTTCGCAACTTGGGTGTCCTCCTGGATTCACGGCTATCTTTAGAAGAGCATTTGACGGCCGTGACCGGGAGGATTTTTCATCAGGTTCGCCTGATTCGCCAGTTGCGTCCCTTTCTGGATCGGGACTCCCTACACACAGTCACTCATGCCCTCGTCACTTCCCACCTGGACTACTGTAACGCTCTCTACATGGGGCTTCCGCTTGAGGAGCACCCGGAGGCTCCAACTGGCGCAGAGTGCGGCCGCGCGGGTGGTTATGGGTACAACATGGCGCTCCCGTGTGACACCTCTCCTGCGCGAGCTGCACTGGCTCCCGGTGGTCTTCCGGGTGCGCTTCAAGGTCTTGGTCACCACCTTTAGAGCGCTCCATGGCTATTTACGGGACCGCCTACTACCACAAACAGCCTCCCACCGGCCGGTACGTTCTCATAGAGAGGGTCTCCTCCGGGTGCTGTCAGCCAAACAATGTCAACTGCCCAGGGGGAGGGCCTTCTTTGTGGGGGCACCCACTATCTGGAACGAGCTCCCCCCAGAGATATGGAGGATCCCGGATCTGCGCGCTTTCCGCCGTGCTCTTAAGACCTTCCTATTCCAGCAAGCCGGCCTGGCCTAATTTTCTCCCCTGTTTTAAAATTCTTTTAAATCAAAATTTTAATCTGTTTTAAATTATTGGGATTTTTAATTGTCTTGGGCTAAATTATTTAATCTGGTTTTAATTATGTTTCTAACTTTTGTATCTATGTATTTTATTTTGTGCCTGTTCACCGCCCTGAGTCCTTCGGGAGTAGGACGGTATATAAATTTAATAAAAACAAACAAAACAAACAAACAATTGTTTGCTAATATTTTTCCCAATTGTTTGGAGTGAATGTATTGTTTCTTAACAGTGAGATGCTGTGTGATGATGATGATGATGATCATCATCATCATCCCAGCACCTTCTTTTGTTCCTGTGTTTTTAAAATTAAAGTGACTCCCGCTAAAGCCTATAATTTCTTCTGCAGAAAGCGTATTTGTGTTTCCCAGTCAAGGCTGTCTGCACTTATCTCATTCTTGGCATCATCCCATTTTCAACTAAGACGTGGCAGTAAAGTATTTTGTGGCTTTGCCAAAGAGAGATTGTTGTAGGAAAAAATGTTTCTTGCATGTTAAGTTAAATAACTTAACATGCTTTGAGTTGCTAGCAAATTCAACTATATTTGTGTAAAAAGTTTGCAGAGGGTAGATATTAAGTGTGATCTTGCTGCTGGATGAAATAGAGAAAGTGGTGGAGTTCATACCAGAGAAAATGAACATTTCTTTGATAGGACTGAGTTATCTGCAGTACTCCAAATGTCAATTATTAGAGAAAAGCAAGGCTGGCCTGTAAATTTACAGTTACTTCTTAAATTCTAAAATTATGATTTTCAATTTAACTCAGGGATACATAGCCTTAAAGGTAAAAGCATTATTAGACTGTTATTCTTAGACAAGTAACTAGAGCATAAATAGAATTTTGAATCATCTGATAATCATTCTCATGAAATTAGTCTACCTTGAAATTCTCAAAAAAAATAGTAGTCTTAGTATTTTACAATAAAAATGAAATTACTGTTCATTGCAGTTATAATCTCCCTTCTCTCTGGGAGTTGAAGGTGGCTTGCATATGGTGAGTTCCCCTCCTTTTATTCTTAGGACAACACTCTGAGTTAGGTTGGACCAAGAAAGTCTTATCCAAAATCACCTTGTGAGTTCCATTGTTGAGTGAAGACTAGAAGCTGATTCTTCCCAATCTCAGCTGAGCATTTAACCATTAAAATGTATTTAGCAAATAAATGCTAACTTTATTAAGTATAAATTATATATAATTGATATTAGGTGACATTCCTATTCATTGGATTGCTTTCAACTGAAGGTCAAAAAAACAACTTTACTGACTTGACAGACTAATCAATAACTTTTTAAAATTATCAATATTTCTTATAGTCATTAGATTTCTCCTTTATTTCCCAACTCTATAACTACATTATCTTGTTTTTATTATTGTCTTTCATTGGTTTCACTTGCCAAATGTTGGAATCATTAGCACTAAGCTTACTGTGTTTATGAAAGAAGAATTGAAAGAGTGGAATGGGATATAGGAAACTGGGGCGGCAGAAAAAATTCAGAGAATTGGGAAATAAACACACTTTAAGTCAAAAGCATATGTTTTTGCTCATAAGCAGGCATTTTGTAGAGAAGATTCACCCATTGTCGAATGGGAAAGGATTAAAAGCAGATCTCTGTTTGTCTGTTTGGACTCAATGAAATGTGGGAGAAGGTTCAAACTAGTTGAAACATGATAGAATCTAGTTCAGTCTCTTTAAATATTTGCAGCTGTTGGGGCAAGGATTCTGGACTGGTAACCTGGACCAGTCTCCTTCAACAGGATTTATCATTTTTAAAAAATGAGTTATCATATTCCATCTGAAACTGTAAAACATGTGGTTGCTTGTGCACATGTAATTTTTTCCAAATTAGCCAGACCAAAAGTGACATTACAAGAAAGGATTAATCTCAGTATCATGGCATTGATCTGAGAATTGAAAGCTGAGCATGGAAGAACAAATAAACACATTTCTTTCATATTCTAGAGCTGCTGTTATGGAAACTTACCGAGATGGTGATGCCAGATCTAGGAGCACCCATAGGGTGGAAAACAAAAATGTCAGAATGCTGGCTAGATCATTTTTTAAAAATGTTGCTTAGTTCTAACACTCTCTCTGTACAGATGTATCGGGATCAAAGAATATGATCCATGCTGCCCTCATCATTGCTTTTCTGCTTTTACGGGGGAGAAAAGAATGTGTTTGTGGGAGAGAACAAGAACAATTATAGTGAATTTATATTGCCCTTATACTGTATATGTGGATTTTTTCATGCGTTCTTTGGTTAACCACTTTAAAATCTGTACATATTCCTTTTCCATGTATTGGCTGCTTTACAAAAATTTAAGAGTTTAAGCTCTCTTAATTAAGATCAAGTTGCGAGACTATTGATAGGTAAATATTGGAAGAATGAAGCTTTGCCCACGATTGAGGAATGGACTTTGAAGATGGCCAGTTTTGCAGAGATGGCGAAGATTTCAGCATTTTTAAAAGACTGTTCACAAGAGACTTATGAATGGGAATGGAAAAAGTGGATAGATTATGTTCAGAACAAATATCAAACTAGGAAGTATCAAATAGCTTTTATTTGAAAATGATATTTTAAGATAGAAATATCTTAGTGTAATTAAGATGGAAAAATTATAAGGAGGAGGGAGGGGTTCAAGTTTTATATAAGTTTTATATTAAGGGGTTTTTTTTTTCTTACCTGATATAAGTATATTGTGTGGAAGTCCGGGGGAAGGGGTGGGCTAGGGAGGGTTAGGGAGGATGGGAAGTTTGGGGTGGGGGGGGGAAGGGGTGAAAATGTAATTGTAAAACTTTTGCAATTAAAAAAAAAAAGATCAAGTTTTAAAAATGGAAAAAGGCTCCAATCTCGTTAGTCAGCCAATTCCTAGGGATTTGTGTTGATTATGGGGTCCTTGCAAAGAAACATAGCATTTCAACAATTCCCATATCTCATGAGGTCTAGTGGAAGATTGTCTCTTGTAAGATATCACAAGACCTGGGAATGTTTTCACTCCAATTTCATTAGATTTAGTGAACTTGTGGATTCCATGTACTTTTGGAAGAATGAAAAAGTTGCGCTGTTGTATCCTGGTATCCAGGACCTAAAAGATTACCCAGAATTCTTTAAACCTTGTTTCTTTTTAACAGTCTGTAATAGTCGTTTTTTACAGCTAACTTAGGTAGCATTTCAACTGGCAAATAAAGTATGATTGCAAAACAGGAACAAGAAGAGTTATTTGAAATGTGCTTGTACTTGACTCTGGCAGATAGCAAGAAACCCATTTCATCTCCTCCAGGGTGAGGGATGGGAGGGGGCTTTATACAAACAATCAGCTGTGTGGAGGGCCAGAACTGAGCTTCCCAATGAAAAGGACTCTGATGGGGGAAAAGAAGAGAAGACTTTGAAGTGTTATAGTATTTCCAAACATGTGGATTTTGTTAGATACATATAATGCAATAATCATGTGGAAAATAGGGAAGGACAGAAAGCACGTGGAGGGCAAAGCAGGGAAAATTGGCCTTGAGTTACCAATCACTGCATTTGTGGTTGGGGCTTTTTTTTCTTTTTGAAAGGAGCTTATCCGAGAAGTATTCCTAATGAGTGTTTCCCCATCATACTCTTAAACAAATGCTGAGTTTGGGATAGTCTCTTAGGTTGAACCCTGTAGGAGAAAATGAGCATCCTCATCTCGATATGCAGGATCCAGAGCTAACAACACATACAGGATATGGGATTGGGGTTTATTTAATTACTGAGTTTTACAACACATTTGTAAAACATGAACTTCAAAAGTTTTTTTTAAAAAAACACCAGCAATAACCTATCAGGCAGGCAAGCGGCTGTGAGCAGTCTTATAGCTGTCTATGCTTCAGTACTGTTGTTTCTAGTTACACCATTCCTTCATCACTGCAGCCAGTCTAAACCAGTAGCAGCAGATATGTGACTGATCCATGCTGCTCTGCTAGATAGGCTGGAAGTTTGGGGCAGGGGTGAAATCCAGCAGGTTCTGACAGGTTCTGGAGAATCGGTAGCGGAAATTTTGAGTAGTTTGGAGAACTGGCAAATACCACCTCTGGCTGGCCCCAGAGTGGGGAGGGAATGGAGATTTTGCAATTTCCTTCCCCCAGGAGTGGGGAGGGAATGGGGATTTTGCAGTATCCATCCCCTGGAGTGAGGTGGGAATGAAGATTCTGCAGTATCCTTCCCCTGCCACACCCACCAAGCCACGCCCGCAGTAGTAAAAAATGTTGGATTTCACCACTGGTTTGGTGAAAGCGGGGAAAGCTTAACTCACTCAAAACTACAAAATGAAAGATCTTCGTAGTATTGAAACAACTGAAATATTCATAAGAAACCCACTGAAGGTGGCCATGAATCTGTTGGTTTTTTTTTTTTTAAAAATCATAATACTTGAAAGAAGATGGTTTGACCATGAAATATTTTAAGGTTTCATATCACTAATAAAATGCCTCATACTTTCTAATGAAGAGTTCCCAATATGGCACTCTCGGGGCACATTGGGATTACAGTTCCTGTAATTCCTAGTAGAAGAATTGCAAGAACTTTCCAAGAGTCCTATTCACCTATCTCTAGGAAGGACATGATGTTGCTGGTACCAAATAAACTGAATGAAAGGATGGGATATAACTATTAGGAATTACTAACCTACCAATAGAAATGTTATTGTTGTTCAGTTGCTAAGGCATGTCCTACTGTTCATGATCTCATGGACCATAGCATGCCACGCCCACCCTGTACACCACTCTCTCCTGGAGATTGCCCGAATTCATATGCATTGTGTTGATGATACTATTGGAAGCATTATTGGGCCCATTATGTTGAACTGAGAACATTGTAATATTTATTATTTAATGTGAACATTTCAGTTTGATAAAACTAAATGAAAAAATTTATATTTATTGTGGATGTTTCATTTTGTTGCATGGATGATGGACATTTGTAAGCAACCAAGAGTCAAAAGAAATTGGTAGCATACAGATATGATGAATGAATGAATGAATGAATGAATGAATGAATATTTATTTATTTATTTATTTATTTATTTATTTATTTATTTATTTATTTATTTATTTATTTATTTATTTATTTATTTATATTTGTCCTGTTAAGATGAACACACACTCTAGAAGGTTTCCCCTTACACAGGAAATAACAGTCTTTCAGCTCAGAAAAATGCAAGATTTAGAAGATTTTCCGTTACAAACTGTTAATGTCAAATGGGGCTCTTAACTTCATTTAGGCAGAGGTGTCTTGAGATAAGTAACTTTATCTGTTTAGCTATTACATAAAATTAATTTAAGTTTACTTAAAGAATAACCTTCATGAGGACATCCAGTGCTGATTAAACTTTGGGTGATGGAAAATCCATGGCCTGTGCCAATGCTTAATCATTGCCCCATTAACAAATAATCACTCTTGTTTCTCATTTACATTTTTCCACCCTATCTTTAAGCCAACCATTTTTCTATATTCAACGTGGAACTTGAACTTAAATAGAACCCAGTACTTTAATTCTATAAATATACGTATGCCATATCATTTTCTTTTTCTGAACTCAGTTTAGTCAAAGGCAGAGTTAATTAATACCTTTTTTCCTCCCCAACAGTGGTGCCCAAAATTCCAGGGGTTTTGTATAAAGTAGTGATGAGTGAACTTGCCCAGGCATTGCTTGAAAGAAGGCAAACAGGGAATAGTTACAAACTTATTTTCTCTACCAAGAATTCTAAATTCTGTTATATTAGCTGCTGCGCATGAGCCTTCAAGTCCCCCCTTCTTGAACCAAAGCCCCTGATCATCTGGCAACTGTTACTGAAATTACTGCCACAAATACTTGTATTTGCCTGATGTGGTTGGATGCCTCTTCTTGCATCCTTCCCTTGCAGAGGTTATTTCCTTTTCTCTTTCCCACTTCCCATCATATTCTCTATTTTCTTTTCTTGAAGCTTGAAGGGTTTACAGAAATGTCTCAGGTCTTGTGTCCTGTGAGACACAAATACACACACACACACACACACACACACACACACACACACACACACATATACATATACATATACACATACACATACACACCAGTGGTGGGTTTCAATTTTTTTTTACTATCGGTTCTGTGGGTGTGGCTTGGTGGGTGTGGCATGGCTTGGTGGGCATGGCTTGGTGGGCGTGGCAGGGAAGGATACTGTAAAATCTCCATTCCCAACCTACTCCAGGGGAAGGATACTGCAAAATCCCCATTTCCTCCCGATCAGCTGGGAACTGGGAGGCAAAGAATAGTTGGGGGGGGGGCAGTCAGAATTTTTTACTACAGGTTCTCCGAACTACTCAAAATTTCCACCAGCATCTCTGATACACACATACACATATACACACAGACTCCTGGAACCTGGAATACTATTATAAAGGAAACTTTCATACCATCATTGTTTTCACTCCCCAAACAGGAATATTTTGAAGCTGACCTATATTTGTTCTTTAACCCTTCAGCACTCCCTCTTTAGGCCCAAGTGTTTTTCTTTGGTGGGTAGTTTTTTTTTTTAATACCATGATTGTTTTGAGGACCATTCCTTCCTCCATTCATTGCAAACTACTTTCAAAAACTCTATAAATGCTCATCAAGAGTGGCAGGAACTCAGGAATAGGGAAGTGGAAGTACCTTCTGAAGGGAAAATGTCTTATCCCTTAGTCTGCAGCACTCGCAGTTGTGCTATGCCATAGCTGAGCTGGAAACCAAGCTTCAGAATGGTAAGGATAGAGCGATACAGTGCTAACTTGGGAGCCCCAGGGGGAGAGCCTTCTCTGAGGCAGCACCTGCCCTCTGGAATGACCTGCCCCCTGAGATACGCACGATATCAGACCTCCAGACTTTTCGTTGGGCCCTGAAGACACACTTGTTCCATCTAGCTGGGCTGGCTTGATCCCATCCTCTCAGTTTTTTAATCGAATTTCGGTTTTAATTGGGTTGTTTTAAATTCGAGCAAAAATTTATTTAATTGTTTTTTTAAATGTTTTTAAATTTTATATGCTATATTTTATCCTGCCTGTACACCGCCCTGAGTCCCGCAGGAGAAGGGCGGTATAGAAATATAAATAAATAAATAAATAAATAAATAAATAAATAAATAAATGCTCTCACTGAGTAAGATACCACATTTCCCAATCTTTCCACGTGAACGTTAGCACCTTATTAAAACATGGCTAGCCTTCCTGCAATTAGTTAGGATCAACATCCTAGAATATCTAATTAAATTCTCTTCTCTACAATAAGAATCTCTTCTCCTCCCCCACAAATTACTATGTGTGTCACCGGAATGTCAAGGAAGAACTGCAATCATGCACGTGTTGAAATGCGAGCGACTTGCAAAGCTGATGTGGGTTGTACAGAGGAGATATCTTTAGTCAAAGGAGCAACATTTGTACATCGTATTTCTTTTTTACATGATATTCCAGCAATTTGTCACATAAAGCCAAATAACAATATGCAGATTACTTTTATTTGGAAAGACAAACAGTAAATATTAGCTATATTGCCTCAAAATGTCAGATGTGATATTAAAAGAAATATCACACAAGGGCTTTTGGGGTGTTTAATTTGGTGGAGGGGAAAGAAAGGATGGGTCCTTAATTAGCTACTTGTAATCCTTATGACTCCCTCGATGAGAACTAATCTTCTTAACAAGTGATTTATAATAGTGTTGCTGGGTGGCAACATGGGGTAAAGTACAATAAAAGGGCTAATAATGTCATCTGCTCACTATCAGATTCCTAGTTGCTAATTTTTATTTGAGGTAATATTTTGGTGAACCCTCCTACCACAGGAATGGCTTCCAACAATGTTAGAAGGTGGCAATGGTTTGAGAGAGGAGTGAAGGAATCCATTTATCCAAAGTGGAAAATCCTTCCCTCAATAGAGGTGGAGGCCTCAAACACAACCTGTCCCCCATTTTTTATGCTCTCTTGCATCAGTCCCAGGGAAGATCAAGACCACTTCACAGGTTCACCAGGGAAGCCACACTTAATGATCCACCCCACATAGGAGAAAGCATTCTACTTTAGGAGCAAAGACCCTTAGTGCTCTCTGCCTGTTCACCTAAGGAACTTCTCTATTAGAGGAGAAATGAAACCATCCTAGAGGAGATATGTATGGGCTCACATGCTGAGATTGAAGAAGCTACTTAGATAAGCAACAAAATATTTCAAACCAGAAAGAGAAGAAGTCCAGTTGTCATGACTCAACTTGCAGACATGCAACTGATAATTATTCTAAACTGTTTTAGCTTCCTTGCTAGGAAAGAATGGTATTGCTCACTTATTCATGTTTGATGTGGTATTGGCCAAAAATGAATTTCATGTGTTGAATGCAGAACTAACTGAAAGTACACCCTGCCCTTTAATTCCTTGGGACAACAAAACTTTTGATCATGTTTTTGTTTGCATAAAATGATTACTGATCCATACTTCCATTATACTTACCATGTAAGCAAAAAAAAAAAAAAGAAAGAAAGAAAGAAAACTTTTGATACAAAAAGCAATGAATATGGAAAGTCTGCCTTCTACAGATCTTAGAACTTTTTCTCCTGTGGCCTTTAAAAAAAAAAAATTCCTTCTTGTGCCTAAAGATTAATTTAGGCATGTCTTTATTTGTTTTATACCTGCCCTTCAACAAGATCCAAAAATAACTTTCCAAAGTAAAATAACATGAAAATAAATTACAGCAAGTCTTAAAAAAACATCACAGCATATAAAATAAAAACAGTTAATAAAAGTAAATAAACCCTAGGCTATATTAAAGTAAGGAAATTAAAATGTATAGAAGATTAAATAACTAAGAACGTTAGGCTTTTGTCCATTGATATCAAAGGGATTATCGTTTTCCCCAATTTAGGAATGTGTATCATATCACTGATCTTAATTATCATTTACTCTTATACTTCTAGGAATGCTTACTCTACACTTGGAAATGAATCAAAATGATTTGTATCTCCCGAAGGACAGGAAAGATTAGAATACTTCCTGATGTCACACTTCTTTGAAACTGGATAAAGTTTTTGTTTTTTTTTGTTTTTTTTATTGAAAAAGTTTTCAAATACAAATTTTCCCCCCTTTTTCCCCCCCCTCCCCCTCCCCCTCCCTAACCCCCCCCTCCCCACCCATCCCCCCCTGTGACTTCTTCGTAACAAAAAACCCTAATTCATAACAGATTACTTACTCCCTCCTCAAAATACTGACCTTTACTTACTAAAAATATTATAAATATTATAACATCCCCCTTTATCCATACATTTCAGAAGAGAAGAGAAAAAAAAAACATTATACTATAACTATTATAAAATAACTTCTAATTTAACATAATAGTGTTTTATATCTATATATTATTACAACAATTCAAAACCACCTTCCACTTTAAAACTATACGATAAATCCTACTTTAATATTTAATCTTCTATATATATTACTATAACATTTCAAAGCGGCCTCCCCATAAAATCTAATTTAACATTTATTCCACTCTATCCATTTCCTCCACTCCCCTAAATATATCACTTAAAAATCCCTTTTCTTAAACTAATCAGTCTGTAGCTAGCTTATTCACCCACTATCCTGCAAATTTACCATACACAACAATTCTTAATATCTTTAATTCACTGCCCACACTACTTAAATATATATATATATATATATTCCATTATATCTAAATAAAAAAAAAAAAGGAAAAGACAATAACTTTAAATTTATAGTCCATATAATATCTTCTTTAAGGTCTTTCCACTGGATTGTTAAAACCAACATCCATAATAGGGTAACATAGCTTGCTGATGCAACAGTTTATTCAAAATCTTCAATCATATCTGCCCCCATCAGTAGTAAATATCTTCTTATATGTATAAAAGTAAAAACAACCACCCGAGTGACATTATAATTATATTCCATATAATAATAATTGTGGGTTTCATCAGGATTATTGATTTCCATCATCGTAATGGGTAACAACCGGATCTTCTGCATGCCCCAGCATGATTCTCTTGCCTTATAATTCAAGATAATTATAATATATTTATCAACACAAAAAGAAATTTCATAGTGGATAATTCAAATCCATCAGTTTGAGGCTCTTTCCACGTCCCAAAATTACGGCAATGCAGAGATCTGCCACTATCCTCAGGATGATATTGACCAATATGTCGCCTCCTCTATGTTTTCACATAATCATTCATATTTTAAAGTCACTGGCTTCACTGTTGCTTGAGTTAGAAATTTCTATTTTTATACAACCTATTTCTTTTTTTGTTTTCTTTTTGTGGGTTTGACTTCCATCCTGGTTTCCTTTCTACAGATTGTATGTCAACTGGTCGGTTTTCATTCTGCTTTGTAGATTGGTCGTGTTGATTTTGTTTTTGTGTCTCATGTTTCTTTTTTATCCCTTGTATATCCCCTAATTGGTTTCCATGCTTGTCCTTGCCTTGATAAGTCATCACATTAAAATCAGATGGCACTTCTCTCAAATTTGTAGATAATCCAGCTGGGGTATCCGATAAATCCAAAGGCAATTTATCTGGTACAGTCTCTGTAATTTGATATTTTCCCTTTATTTCCAGCTCCTTCTGCTTATCCTGTATTATACCTGAAGATGTTAAATTCATGTTCAACCTATTTTGATAAAATTCTTCCGCTCTTTCAATAGTATTTAACTGATATCTTTCTCCTTGATGTCTCAGTATAATACCAACTGGGGCGTTCCACCTATATGAGATATTTCTCTTTTTTAACTCAGACACCAGAAAACCAAATTTCTTCCTTTCTGTTAATATCTTAGGTGGGAGTTCCTTGTAGATCCATATCTTTCTTCCATACAATTGCAAATTAGAATTGAAGGAATTTTGCACAATATTATTCCTAATTTCCTTGTCCGTAAAATAAATCACCACATCTCTAGGCAGTTGCCTTTGCTTAGCAATCCAGGAATTTATTCTGAAAACTCTGTCAATCCTACAAAACACTTCCTCAGGTTGAACCTTTAAAATCCCAGCTAGAATTTCAGAAGATATTTTCCTTAAATCATCTCTATTATTTTCCTGCAAACCTCTCAGTCTTATCGCATATTCTGTAAAATTATATTGTACCATTAGAACCTCTTTTTCAATCCTCTGTTGCAGATTTTCTACATTACCAGACTTTTGGTCAGCATCCATTTTAGGTTTTTCTTCTGAGCTATTATCCTGAGTGTTTATCAAATCATTTTCAATTTTTTGAATTCTATTGTCCAATTTATCTTGAATTTCATCCATTTTAGACTCTAGTAAATTAGTATTTGTATCCAACTGTATCATAAATTCTGAAAAACCATTAACCACTTTTAAAATTTTTCGCTCCAAAAAATCAAACTTAGATTTTACCAATTCTTTAATTTCCTGCTTAAATTTTTCAAGATGCTGATTCACAATCTCATCCCTTCTTTCAATCTCCTCTAAGAGAAATTCTATTATATTAAAATCAGGTTTCTGAGACTGAAGAGTTAAAACTTGTTCCTTTAAATTGTTGGTAGGGGAATCCCCCCCCCTTCTTGTTTATCTGACTTTATGAGTCTCAGTGCCATGTTTCCGCCCAGGCAGGCTTTGTTAAAAAGAAAAAAAAAAAACAAGAAAAAAAACTTCTTTCCAGTCAACAACAATATCAAGTCTCCAGGAAAAAAAAGAAAGAAAAACACAGGAGCGAAGTTTTGTCTACAAATGTAGCCAGTGGTATTTATTCCGCTACATTGTAATAATAGAAAACGGAAGGACTTTTCCTTTCTGCCTCTTCTCCAGCTGCTGCAAGCGCCATTTTAAAAGGCTTTTTTCCCCCCCTTTCCTTTCCTCTTTTCTCTTAAGTAATTTTTTTAAAAGATAAGTAAAATACTTGCGGTTCAGTATTACAGATCCAGCTCACATTTTCTTTGAGTAATCTGTTAGATTCACAGGCTTGCTCTTGACGCCTGGCTCTGCATTAGCAGAGGTCTCCCAAAGCCCGGAGCAACGGCTGGGGATATGGGGCATCTCATCCGCTCCGTCCCAAAAGAAAAAGAAAAACTTTTGGGACTCTGCAGAGAGTTCTACCCACCCCTGCCGGCTCTATCTCCGTTTCCTCATGGAAACGGAGTTTTTTCGAGCCGCCGTTCCGTTGTGAAGGCGGCTCTGACAGGCAGTGGATGCTGACGATCCCAAAGGAACGTCTGGCGGCGGCCAGCAGCAAACAGGAAGTCCGATAAAGTTTTTGTTAAATAAAATGTACAGGAAATTGTTCATACCACATAGATTAATGTGGCAATAAAATGAACAAGACTGAGGAACAAATTATGTACAAAAGGAACCTGGCCAAAATTAAAGTGATTTATAAATTTATATTTATAAAGTGAAGTATCTACATCAATAATCAGCATAATTGAATTATGCCTACATTTGCAGTCTTTTTTTGCACAGAAATTAAGATCCTGGGATTTTTTGTACATATTCTTCTATAGGTTTCGAGTAGTATATGCACATGTGGGTTAAGAAAGTACATTTCTCAATGGGAAAGTGAAATACAATACTGATATTTTAAAAAAATATGTATTCATTTTATAAAGTCACAGAGAGTATTAGAGATTTTAAATTTAGAAAACTAATTTTAACCAATGTATTGTTGCTAACTTAATGCAAGTTTAAGTTTCTGTTTCTTTTAAGATCTATTTTTCTTCTGAGCTATTAACTTTATACCTTAAAAATAATTGAATCGTTCCCATTAATGACTCCCTTGAGACTTTTTTTCTGTTTCAGACAATTTTTTTAAAAATGTGGCTAATCAGAACAATTGTCTGGGATGTTGAATGTTTTCCTTTTGGTGGGACAACACAAATCATTTTAACAGGTTCCAATCTTAACAATTTGATTAACCATAAGGACTCATAGGATTCAGCCTTCAAGAGTTTCAACAGCTTTTATTAGAAACAACAGTGACAGATTGCTTCTCCTGTTTAACTGCATTATTTTTCTTTTTCACATGTTTATAGACTGCTTTGTACTATGAAATTCAGGGCTGGTCTTTCCATTTGATAAAGGCTGATGGGGAGGGGAGGGGAGGGGAGGAGGGGATGAAGTGTTAGAAACCAGTTGTTTATCTCTCACACCCTAAGCCTCAACTCAGCAAGTTAACCTGATTCTTCAAGTGTGTCAGAGACAAACCCAGTGTTTATATAGCCAAGTCGCAATTATCATTGCTTACCTTAATCATTGTTTATGTTAATACCACTTTATAATGCCTTGGTAAGACCACACTTGGAATACTGGATCCAGTTTAGCTCACCACAATGTAAAAAAGATGTTGAGATTATAGAAAGCGTGCAGAGAAGAGCAACAAAGATGATTAGGGAATTGGAATTCATAAAACATATAAAGAACAGTTGCTGGAATTTGGTATGTCTAGTTTAATGAAAAGAAGGACTAGGGCTGACATGATAGCAGTGTTCCAATATCTCAGGGGCTGCCATAAAGAAGAGGGGGTCAACCTATTCTCCAAAGCAACTGAAGGCAAGACAAGAAGCAATGGATGGAAACTAATCAAGGAGAGAAGCCACCTAGAACTAAGGAGAAATTTCCTGACAGTTAGAACAATTAATCAGTGGAATGATTTGCCTCCAGAAGTTGTGGGTGCTCCAGCATTGGAGGTTTTAAGAAGAGATTGGACAACCATTTGTCTGAAATGATAGTGTTTCCTGTCTGAGAGGGTGTTGGCCTATAAGACATCCAAGGTCCCTTCCACCTCTGTTATTCGGTTATTTGTTGAGCAACCATAGTGACCTGGTTTACACATAATGCTAAGTCACCAATCATGATTAATACACCATATTTGCTAGGCTCACCGGTTACATTAATTCTCATCCTCTACATTGGAATTGGATGCTCTCTGCTCTAACTCCTACTCAAATAACTGATTATCCTTGTAACTTTGAGCAGCAGAGCTTCTGAAGATGTTCCATTTTCATAGGGAGAATTTACCACAGACCTCATCTACCATTGTCTCCAAATTGAATTTATTTTTATGTGAAATGTCATCTTATTTCAGATTTTTCAGAGGGGTGTCTCTGTTATGTTTATATTGTCTGGATTGGAGCTCAATAGGATCTGCCTTGGCCATAGACCCAATGGTTCTTTGGTATATCTTCAGTGAAGAGGGCTCCAAAACTGAAAGAAAATGTACAATGTCGATAGTACACTATACTATCTATGTATAGTGAAACAGGGCCACACCTGTTTCATAAGAAAATTGTTATTGCCCCAGGAAATTTTCTTCTCAGTCCAAATAGCTGTTTCCACATGTCTTGGTAGAACATGGAACATTTTTAATGATGCAAGCCATCCTGTGAAACTAGTATTGTATGGGATATATCATTTGGCATTAAACAACTCCACTTTTTCATTTCAGAACATTTCCTATTAGAACTCAGTGGCTGTAATCAGTTTTCCCACGAAAGGTTCAAGATTACTGTACAATTGCTTTCTGTCTTACAAAGTTATGAATTCCAGCTGTAATAGTTCTCCTTCCCATACCATTTTGCAATGCTAGATGTTTACATTGCAAATATTCATTTTTAAAGAAATACAAATAAATTTACAAATTAATCTGAAAAAGCCAGCAATTTTCATTTGCACATTTTTGTTCCTTTGTATTGAAAGTTGTTTTAAAATCTCAACAAGGCCATCTGACAACTGTTTGAATGGTAATGGTTTTTGAAAGGCCGACATCCAAACGCAATTTGAAAAATGAAGGAAAGTTAATTCCTAACAGATAACCTAATAATCTGATGATGCAAATTCTAGATCACTGGTTCTTTTCAAGTTCTGCCTAAAGGTTAGATGGAAATGTCTATTGGGTCTTACCCTCAAGGTAAACCATCTGCATTGTGCTTAGTTTCTCTGATAATCACCTCTATAATCAGGCAGGAAATTTTGGCAACATGCATTTATCTTTTCTGCTTTCTTAATATAGTATTTGAAGTCATTGTCTATTTTGTCTACAGATTCCTTAGGCTTTCTCTCAGGAAGATCAGCTTGAATGTTTTGGAATATGTAATTGGCAAAATATCTAATAGAATACAAATGTTTCTTTTGAGATAATGGCCATATATCTCCAAAGAAGAGAATAGCTCTATAGCTCTGGACTGAACTGTGGAGTTCTTGGGGCTCTGTGAGCTTGATTGTTGGTTTGCAGATGTTTCATCTCCCATCTAAGGGGTGGGTTCTACTTACCTTTACTACTGGTTCGCAACAGGAGCACACATGTGAACTTCTGCGCATGCGCAGATCATCCATGATGACGTCCAGGTGGGTGGGTGGAGCCTCCCACGCTTTTACTACCAGTTCGCAAGAACCAGACAGAACCAGGAGTAACCCATCACTGATCTAACGTAACATGATCAGTGTGAGTGAGTGTAGGGTTTGCTGCCTATTTGTAATACAGTATCTTACCCTGCTAGTGAGCCCCTCAGACAACTCCACCACATTTATCCATCAAAAGAGAGCCAGTTTAGTTTAAAGATTAAAACACCAGGCTGAAAACTGGGAGACTGTGAGTTCTAGTCCTGCCTTAGCTATGAAAGCCAGTTGGGTGATCTTGGGCCAGTCATTCTCTGTTAGCTTAACTCACAGGATTGTTGTTTTGGGGGGGAAATAGGAGGCAGAAGGAGTATCAAATGTGTTTGCCACCTTGAGTTTATAAAAAAATAATAATAAAGGTGGGATGTAAATAAAATAAAAATGAAATGAAAAAAGACTAAGGGAGTAATCTGGCCTCACAATGTATAAGAGAAACATGTTTCCCCCCCACCTCCTGATGAAATTGAGGGAATAGATGTAGATTTCTTTGGTGGTCACTTATTATGTCATGAAATTGAATGATAAAAAAGGCGGGTTTTTTATAATCAGAGAAAGAGAGAATTTTGTAAATGTAATATTTCTGTAAAAGAAATTGAAATCTTGGTATTTGTTCTTTTTGATTCTTTCTTTCTTTCTACACTTTCACTTTTTTTTATTCTTTCCTGTTTCTGCATTTTATTAGTTTGTGTTAGTTTTTCATGTTTTGTGAAACTAGTTTCAAAAACTGTATTAAAAAAGCAGAGAGACAAATAAAAAAAAAAAAAGAAAGGGCATTTAGTACATATCTACATCCTGGTGGACTGAGAAGTATTGAGCACTGTTGCAAATAGTTTTTAATCACTGGGAAACGGATTCCTAGGGAAGGGGGCTTCAAGTGATTCTTTCCAGCTGCCAGCTGGATCTGAAAAATTCATAAGCCTAGCTTCCTAAATCTCATCAGTAATCCTACTGAATCAGCTGCTTAGTAATAATCAATTTATATGGAGCAACTCTATTTGTTCCTTATTTAAAGTTGACTGATACTTCTGAATTCTATCTGCTTTCAAATGCTTTTATTTCAGTAGCTAGACACCCTTCCATACAGTTAACAGAATAACAGACATGGAAGGGACCTTGGAAGTTTTCTAGTCCAACCTCTTGCTCAAGCAGGAAACCCTACACCATTTCAGACAAATTATTGTCCAATCTCTTCCTAAAAACATCCAAGTAAAGTAGCAGTGATGTTCCTTGGGATGTTGGGGAGAATCACAGGACTGGCCTGGCTCACACAAAGAAGTATTTAGTACCAAGGTACCCAGAACTTTCTTGTTCTAAGAGCTCAGTGTAACCAATGAGCATTGCCACAACTAATTGTGAATGGAGTTTGGGTTATCAATAGGCATGGCTGTGCTTGGCATCTTGTCATTCCTATCATACTATGAGTATTTTTCTACCCATTTCTATAATTCCTACCTATTTATTTCTCATATGTTGATACCTTTCACGTCTTCTTTTTAACACATACATCCCTCTAAGTCCTGAGCAAATGAGGACAAAATCAGCATAAGAAATTTAGGAGATGGATTAGAAATAAACACACTTGGAAAAGAATATTAAGAATATGCAGATTTCAAGTGAATTCAAAATGGCAAAGCAAAACAATAACAACAGGAAGTGATGATTGCTTGCTAGTGCCCTTTCAGGCTAATTTATATATTTCTTAATTAGGATTCTGTCTCTTGGGTTTCAGAATAATTGGATAATTTAAATAAAGGAACAAGGGAAACAAATGAAAACATTTTTAAAATGTATTCTCTCATTATTAGATACTATGGAAAATAACAGAAAATATATACCGTATTTTTTGGCGTATAAGTGCACTCCCCCCCCAAAAGAGACTGAAAATTTGGGTGCGTCTTATACACCGAATGTAGCTTTTTCTAAGCTTTTTTTCAGCCCTAACGAGGCGCTAGCGAGTGAAGCGATCTCCGTGCTTTGCCTGCTCCCTCTGACTCTCAGCTGTGCTTTAGAAGCTTTTTTTAATCCCCAAGCAGGGGATAAAAAGCGCATGTCTGCACTCAAACCAGCCAACTAATGTGCTGAAGATGAACAGACTAAGGACGCTAGCCAGATGAATACCTGTAGGCAGATTTTTTTTCCTATTTTTCTCACCAAAAACTAAGCTGCATCTTAGTTTTTGGGGAGGAATCTGCATCTGGTGTGTCTTATACTCCGAAAAATATGGTACCTTCCTTCCTGGTATAAACTTCAGTAAAACAGTGATTTGCTTTCAGGTAGGATGGCCATGGTCTAGCTTTCTATTGTCTTGACATATCACCAACTGATATGACTAGCATCTTCAGAGGTAGAGTAAGCTATTTTGTGATTAAATTCTTGCATTTAAATCTGATAAGCTGATCTGCGTTTTCCATATTACAGAAGGTCAAGAAAACTGGTTTCTGATTGGTTCCTTGTCTAAGTAGACTTGTAATTGGTTTATTTTGAAATAATTCTAAGAGAACTGGTTTCTTATTAACCTGTCTTTGAGTCAAGTTGCTGATTAATTCTTTTTATAGGTTGATTTCTAAATGACCTATTTTGGAGAATTCTTTCCTACTGCCACTGAATTTGTTTCTGAATTTGTACACATGGTAGTTTGATGTTGTTACTAGTACATGTATGTCTTTGAACTGAAGAACTTCATAGGAAGAAGGAGAGTTTGAAAATCAAATTGCATTCAGTCAAATCCGGAGTTAAAACAACACCTCAGATTGATTATATGGCTTTACAAAGAGGAGCAGGAATGTCATCAAATGATCAAAACTAAATCTGTATTATTACTAATACATGTAGTTCAATGCTTCTGTATGCTGCAAAAAGGCAGATGTGAAACTGTTATATATAAACATATGCAATGGTGGGATTCAAATAATTTAATAACCGGTTTGCTTAGAGTCAGGTTGGCCATCGTGGGAGGTGTGGCCCATTCCCATCCTCAAGCTCCGCCGCACATGCGTGATGAGCCTCCCGCAATGGCCAACCTGACCCTGGCTGAACCAGTTTTTAAATTACTCCCTCTCCACTGTCAAAATGGATCTGGGGTGCTGCAATGGAGAAACGGGAAACAGAGCGGCCGGCGTGAGGGAAAGAGGAAGCTGCTTTCTTTCTTTCTTTCTTCTTCCTGCTCCTCCTCCTTCCCTTGCGCTGGCTGCTCCATTTCCTGTTTCTCCATTGCAGTGCCATGCTACAGAGTTTGCCCCACCCACCACCGCCCAGATGCTCTCGCTTCCCCCAAACATTTCTTTGCTAATCTGATTTCCAGCTCTGTCGCATTTCTTCATTGCATTTCTTGTTGTTGTGTGCAGGGAAAGAAAACTTTGTGAGACTAAAAAAAACCCTTCAATCAATCAATTCCAACTTCTCATGAAAAAAGAAAAAAATCTCACGAAGTTGGAATTGATTGATTGCACCTTTTTTAGTCCCACAAGTTTTCTTTCCCTGCACACGATGGTTGAGAAACATGATGGAAAAATGCAATGGAGCTGGAAATCAGGTTAGCAAAGAAATGCTTGGAGGAAGTGAGGGCATCTGGCGCCAGGTGCTGAAACAGGCTCGTCTCTCTCCAGCAGCTGCCCAGGCCCACCAGAGGGAAGACCGGCATCTATGGGCACTTAAATGTGGTGACCTTCTGTCTCTGGCCAGGAAGGGGAAACTGGTATGGGCGCTGCAGGCAGGACCCTCCCCGACCCTCTGGTGCTCCGTCGGCGTTTTGACCCTGTGCTGCCACCTTATGCACAGGGCCCACCCTGTCCCTGCCGCCTGCTGTAAAGTAAGACAGTTTCATCTGAGTGACGTGATTGAAGGTGCCATGTGTCTGTTTGGTTTCTGTTGCTCTTCTCTTGGACTTTTGGGAGGGCTCTCACCCCTGCCTGGAAGGAAGTTGAACGTAAACCATACATGTTCCAGAAAACACAGATTTTCCAGAACACATCTAAACAGTGCGTCAAACACAGCAAAAAATTAGGTATCAGTTCTACCATACCGATGCGAACTGGCTGAATCTCACCAATGCACATACATACGTCTCTCTCTCTCTCTCTCTCTCTCTCTCTCTCTCTCTCTCTCTCTCTCTCTGTGTGTGTGTGTGTGTGTGTTTGTTTGTTTGTTTGTGACTGATAAAGTTAACTTTCAGTAATGGAAATATTCATCAACCCTGTAATGATCAAGTTCTCCTTTTCCTACAGTTAAAATAATAAAATTGTACTAAACACACACAAGTTTAACCCCTTTTCTGTAGGTGTTTAAACACCAAATTTGAAAGAAGCTTACCTCCAACTACCCTTCTCCTATCTTTTTGTAATTTGAGAGACATACTTACCAAGGGGAACCTTTATATGTCTTTAGTTTCAGAGAAATTTCCTGTAAAACAATTCTAAGAATTCATATAGGTAGAGAATAGTTTTACTACATCAATTTTTTAAGTGTTCTGAGGTTAGATAGGCTCTCATTTTTTCAGCAGCATCTTCTCTGCTTGTGCAAATTTCATCATAAACTATTAGGCCCAATTGTGTTTTTCTATTCTGGGTACAAATTTCCCTTTGGTTTCAGCTCCAGATCAAGTCGGGTAATAGTCTTCGGTTTGTCTGAGATCGAACTAAGGTATTTTCTCAGATACTCTTATGTGTATGAAGAGTCCTTCCTTTGATTAACAAGTGATGGGGAGACTTTATCTAGTTGTCTGTTTCAGACTAGACAATTCTCTAATGCTGAGTTTTGGAAAAACATCTTAATAATATGGAAGTGCTAAAAAGCCTTCACAGTCATGCACACTACAGCTGTGAGATGGATGTGTCAGTAAGTCTCCTTGTTTCTAGTTCACACTTTACCTGAGAATTGGTTGGAGCTGTCAAATACTTTTTCCAGTCTTTGTTCCTTTGAGACCAGGCCTATCTTAGGCCAGGTAAATTACCTTTGTGGGTGTTCAGACTGTTTTTGATTCAGGCCAGCAAATCTTGACTTAGGATATTCATTCTTCCCAGTTTCTCATCTTTCCTGAACTTAAAATATTCATTTTGTTTCATTCAGTTAGTGATTTTTTAAAAGAAATCAGAGGGGGATGCATTTTACACAAACTATTTCCTCTACACCCTGTACTTTTCTGTGACATTTTCCTTAATAGATGAACTGTGCAAGTGATTTTACCAAATATAATAATTTCTGTGCTCAATCTATCATGTATCTGCATTTACGTGAGCAGAAGTAAGGATTTTGGCACGTAGCAATTTTCCAGCATTTGAATGGTCTGAACATTCCATACTTCATGAGTTTTCACCTCCATTTATCTGTACACACACACACACACACACACACACACACACACACACACACAGAAATGCTGTAGGTTGTGTTATACATCAAAGAACCTTCGCAACTTTTTGTATTAAATATGAACTCTAATAAATACATGCTTCAGATATGTTTACACTGTTCAAGATGGGTTCATGTACATAATCATGCATAAAAGGGGTATCTGCCAGAAAATGTTGCAGTAGATTTTCCATTTCAAAGTTTCAGTCAATCCTCTATTTTCCAGAATATTCCATTTCCTTCTCCTATTCAGCCCTTTTCTCAACATCCATGCTCGGTCGTCATACTGACTCACTGCCATGAGAAAGGTGGCCATAGAGATAGATAGATAGATAGATAGATAGATAGATAGATAGATAGATAGATAGATAGACAGACAGACAGACAGACAGATAGGCTTTTTACAGGGATGTCCTATTACTCTTTTAAAAATTATCACTTCAGCTCAGCTGATTTTTCTCAGAATTGTTTTTGTGTGAAAGTATGCCTTGCAGATTTGCTAAAAAATCAGGAAACAACCTCCCACTCTTTTTAGAAGAGAAAGAAATTAAGGCCAAGGAGCTGTATGACTGTTTTTTAAAAAATGGTAGTTAAGAAACAAAGACAGGCTTATAATGAGAAAAGAAAACTGAGACGCACATGCCGATCAATGTTTTCCTAATTGTTGGGTGCTGTTTTTTTCACTGAATCAAATGGAGGCATTATTAAAGTAAGTTATAAAAGTGAAGAGCTGTAGAAACAAGCAAATCTCTAGATGGGAAAAGAGATTGTTAGGAAGTCCTTATATTCAGAGAACTCACTTGAGGCATCCAGACTATTCCCACTATTTGCTTTCTTGTTCAGAAGATATAATTCATTCAGAAGGTATAATTTGAAGAGCATGGGAGTGTCTTGGAATTCTACATGGTACCATTGGCACCAAATAATAGAGATACTTTATATTGTATATTGTATATATTGTATATTTATAGAAATATAAATCCTTCCAAATAGAAATTTATATAAGGAATATAAATTCTTCCATTCCCCACTATCCTGTCAGAACTTCTTCTTGGATGAGAAGCTAAACGTCTTCAAAAGAAAAAACAAGAAAGTCCAGTTGCCTCCAGAAAAAGCACCTTTGGGACAACCATGACCTGGATGACTGAGAATCTCTACAGACTTACGTCTGATTTACTTTGACCACGTCATTTGTGCAAATTCATTGGAGAAGTCAATGATGTTAGGAATGGCGAGTGGAAGAAGTGGCAAGCAAAGGACTCGTTGACTTCATATCCTCAAAGCTGATACACCTAACAACTAAAAGAAGCTGTGCTTGAGAGGGTAACATGGAGAGCACTTGCTTAAAATATCGCTAAGAGTTGGACACAACTGAATGGTTAAAACTAATTAACTATTTCACATTTACTTGTGTAGGCCTACTTATTTAATGTTGTGTGAAACCTTGGGTTTAGCATCTTAAAGAATTAGCTTCAAAACATACATTATATATTTTGGTGTGTAGTTGCTTTTGTTTTTATAGTTTTGAGGAGCTACAGAATTTAATAAAGTGCAAAAAATTGTCTGGGGAAATACAAATCAGTTTGCATTGGTACATAAATTCAGATGCCTATTGTTTAGGATTGTTTTATGAAACCTCTCCTTTTTATGCATAGATTGATGCTTATTTATACAACTTTAGATTTGCTCTAAGTCTCCACTAATTCACCACTAGTTATCCTTACAAATGAAAATAACTGTGTAATAATTGCTAATGGGAAAAAAAGTCAAAACATTAAAATAGTTTGTACAGGTCATAGAAAGACCTGTACATAGAGTTTTATAGAAAGCCCAGGGAGAGAAACAGATTATTAAAACTATGGGTTATAAAAGTAGACTGTGCAATCACACTTCTGAAATTTTAAAACCTGAAAGAAGTAAAACACAGAGATTGCAAGTAAGGAAATAATATTTTGGATGGTTTCTAAAATGACCTATGTTTCATGACTTAGATGACCTATGTTTCAAATGGTGATTGTAGAGAAAGGAGATTTGGTACAGGAGATACAGTGCATGTGATCTGCAAATAGGTGGTACTGAAAGTTTTGGGATTTAACGAGATCCTTTAGGTTCAAAAGTAATAACTGAAGTTCCAATAGAAAATACATAGATGGAGGAAGCACTCTGGAATCCATTCTTAGAACTCCAAGGATTTACTAATTCATACAGACTTTCAAATGGCTATAATTATTTTATCTGCATCAGGAAAGACATCTGGAAACAATATATTTGCAAATCTCCTGCACCAGTTTATTCTGAAACCACTGCATGTGGACCACACTAAAAGATGGTTTCATACAGTGGTGTGATTCAGCCAGTTGTTAAATTGCTGGCTGGCCCTGCCCCTCCCCTTCCCTTCCAGGAGTCCCCCCCACGGTCCGTTTTTTACTCCCAGGAGGCTTCAGGGAGGCCTATTAGGCCCAAAACAGGGTGCCGGGGAGGGTGCGCCCCCTGTGGCCCATTTTTGCTTCCAGGGGGGTGTAGGAGGTCGAGTGCTGCTTATCACACCCCTGGCCATACCCACCATGGCCATGCCCACCCAGCCGGTCATTAGGGCAGAGAATCGGTTGTTAAATTATTTGAATCCCACCACAGCTTCATATGCATTGAGAAGAAGGGTGGAAGGTTGCTATTTTGAGGATTCAGAATCACTCTTGCCTTCTTCTGTATTTATAACAACAAGGTCTCTGCTTACCTAAATGCAAACTTAAGAAACTATACTTTCAAATGTGATTGTGATGCTATCATTGCAATGTAGAATCTAACAGAGAGAGGATTTCTCTAAAGAATGCAACATCTTGTTCCAGCATTAGAGCTGTTTTGCAGCTTTTGAATCTATGTGCACATTTGTTTATTAAGGAAAAAAACCAGATAGTTTTTCTTAAAGTAAATACTGCCAAACAACTGTGTTCTCTTGTCAAGGCAACTTATTATTGTACAGCCACAGTAAAGCTGCCAACACGTTTCCTAGTGTAAAGGAAGAGGAACATATTTCGGCTGATGCTTTCTTCCCACAACATGCACTTGAAAGCCTGTACAACTCTATGAGTATTAACTGCTATGCTCCATCCAAACTTTAAAGAACATATTTCCCAATATTCATTCCTGAGAATATTAAGTGAGATTTGACTGCTCTTCTTCCAGGAATTCCAATTCTCAAATTTACAGAGAAACTATCAGAAGGATATTATTCTGTCTCTTTTGGGGAGTAACACCACAAAGAGCTGTAATCTCCAATGGCTCTGTTTTGTTCCAGGGACATGTTTGCAATTTCAGACTATCATGATGCCAACCCTAAATGGCTGCTAAGGAGACCTGGCTCATCTCTAAAGGAAACAACTCATCAATTAAGCGCATCTTATTTATTTGTTTATTTGATTTATAGGGCTACTCATCTTACCATATGTTTTGATCCTACAATAAATCACAGAATGTCTGGTTTTAATGCACAATTGCCAGTACACTACATTGCATAACCACATTTTCAATGAAAGAGAATGTTCTCCAGATTACATCTAATTGGTTGTGTTTTCCAGTTGCAATGGATCTAGAAATAATATTGTCCAATTCTATCATACACAGATATACTTCAGTTGTACACCCTCTCCTCCTTTCCCAGTTGTTCACCTCTTGCTCAGTTTCTTCTTGCCCTTAGGCTGGCATTGGAAGTTGAAGTCTTGCTGGCCTCCATGCTGTTTAGATGAGAAAAACTAGACAAGTTAATAATGAAGAAATCCAGGAACATCAAAAGGCACAAGCCATAAATGTAGCAGATCCAAGAGTCAAATTTGATTGCTCTTCTTTTCCCTGTTTGGCTGGAGAATTCCAAAAGTTGAAGTCCATACATCTTAACGTTGCTAAGTATAAAAAAATATTGATTGTACATCCTGTACTCCTTTATGCAGATATTCTTTCTAAATTCATAGGCCGCTGGTAGTCCATTAGTACCTCCTGGGTAACTCCAGAATGGATGGGTCGGGCTTCTTTCCCCCATCCTTTTGCTGGGGTTAAAGTGAAAATAGGGACATAAGGCTCAGTTTTACCTTTCTCCTTCTTAGTTCTGTGAACTCTTAAGCTAACAGAAATTGTGTATTGGTACTCTTGCATTGCAAAACACGTCTGCATACTATGTATAACAAAGCAGAATAAGCACATCTCTCTTTTTCTTCCTCCTCTCCATTCATAACTTCTGCCTGCTCTATGTAAGCCATGTTGTTCTCAGACATTCCTACTCTATATAAGATGTCCACAAACTCTGCCAACCACTTAGATTTCTCCCCCTTTCCAAGGAGAAGTTTCGGCAGCTATAGGAAAGAGGCATTTTTAAAGCTATGTCGTCCTTTAGGCTGAACTTTTAAAGGTCCCTGTCACTATCCTTACAAAACTTACGGGAGTTTTGTAAGTGAGTTCTAAAACCTTAGACTGTCTACTGTTGACCTCACCCCATTCCTAAGAGGTCTTTAAGGGGCGTGCATAAGCACACCAACGTGGGCAATGTGCTAACATTGTAAACCACCCAGAGAGTGTTGCAAAGCATTGTGAAGTGGTATATAAGTCTAAATGGTATGGCTGTTTTGTTGGGTCCCATTCCCTATGGCTTTGTATCTATTCCCCCTTTTGAAAGAAGCAACTATTTATTCTTTCAGGCATATGAACTCAAGTGCACTTTCTTATTGTTATTATATTATGTTAATGTTATGAAAAGAAAATATATTAGCCTATATATGTTCCAACCTTTATCATTTTGTACATAAAGCCTCTTCCATTGGGTTTCCCTTCTTGTAACTCACCTTGCTCATGGACTTTTTGGTGTGATACTTTTGGCTTGCTTTCCTGTTGCATGGCATTAATCTTGTAGGACATCCCATAACATCCTGCCTCTCTTCCCTTTTTGATTCTGCTGTTCTTTCTATGGAAGGTAATTTCCAGCCTTAGCAGCAAATGTAGATAAATGTTGGCAGTTTTGGACCAGGAACAAACAGGAAGTTACTGCAAGCTATTTTTTTTTTTAATTTGATTTATATGCCGCCCTTCTCCGGAGACTCAGGGCGGCTTACAATGCTTTAAGCAATAGCCTTCATTCTTTTGTATATTTTATACAAAGTCAGCTTATTGCCCCCACAAACTGGGTCCTCATTTCACCTACCTTAGAAAGGATGGAAGGCTGAGTCAACCTTGAGCCTTGGAGAGATTCGAACCAGCAGAAATTGCAGGCAGCTGTGTTAATAACAGGGTGCACTAAACCCTTGTACTATCAAGGCTCATTTTTAAATTAAATTAAATCTTTATGCTCTAGACAGACTCTATTTCTCTATTTCTATTTTATATTCTCTGTAGGTAAGGTCTGCTGTAACTAAAACATATACCGATGTGTCAATATTTATTTCACTTATTTATAAACTTTTCTTTCTTCAGGATATAATCTCACAGATTTGGGGATACCATTCACATTTACTCATAAATCTCTTTGACCTCAGTGGAGTTCAGAACCAATATGGATAATTTGCTCTGTGTATTATAGAGTATCTTGGAAAAGATAACAGAGTAACATTAAAAACAGAATTAAGTATTCATCATGTTATACCTAATCCAAAAGTACATTTCATCATGAGTTACTGCTGTGGTAAGGCTAAAATATTTTAAGAGTTGATGCTGTTGTAATAAAGATGGTACTTTTAATTAGTTTTGAAATTGATCCAGTAAATGAAAGTCAAAAGAAGAGGAGGGAGGCACATAATGATTTTATTCTGTAAGAATTTGACATTTGGCAATATTCTTTCCCCCTTCTTTGAATAGAAAGTTGAAATGTCAAAATATTTCATAAAAGAGTGCTTGGAAATGTCTTCATTTGGAAGTATCACCATGGGAAATGTCAGGAATTTCAGTCAATATTCACATTTATTTATTTATTTATTTATTTATTTATTTATTTATTTATTTATTTATTTATTTATTTATTTATTTATTTTATTTCTATATCGCCTTTCTCCCGTAGGACTCAAGGCGGTGTACAGTCAAGAAAAATATAGATACACAAACATCATAAAATTGCTAATTAAAATCATTATTATAACATAGTTTGGCCCAATTAAATAGAACCTAATACACATTGTGTGTGTGTGTATGTGTTTTGTAAAAAGAATTCTGGGTGAGTCAGAATTAACTTTTTTTTTTTATTTTTAGAATTATACCAATAAATACATACATCTCTTTGAAACTTACCCTTTCTAGATTATAAATGTGTTTTCAATGAAACTACTTTTTAAATACAACATCTTCAAATTGCAGATATATCTGGTCTACTTAATTCAAGTTCAGTTTCTCGGTATTGAAATTAGATCATTTAAACTGTTGCACGTCTGCATTAAATTAAGTTTTAAAACAAGAGGCTTTCTTTTATCAGAAGCCAATACATTAGTCAGATGGGGGTAAAAGACAAATAGCACAGAGATGAGCAACTTTCCAATAAAAATGGCATCGCCCAATTTCGCCCAGTAACCAAGTGCACTCTGCAAAATCACGAGAATTTGTAGTGGATTTTTATGAGATTTGGCATAAGAAATCATAAGATATTGTCTGTATATTACAGTTTTGTATGTCTTCAGTTTTCAAAATGGCCCCATGTGGCTTAGTAAGACGCACTGATAACCTTACAGATAAAAATCACATGACAAACTATAGAGAGGTGGGTTTCACATATTGTTACCACCAGTTCGCCACGTGCATGCACGCTCGCTTTACACACACACGCATCTTCCGCGCATGCGTCCGGCCTCAAAAATGTGCCTAAATAGGATGGTATAGTGCCGGGGTGGGGGTGGGGGTGGGGGGAGGGGTGGGGGGCAGGGGCAGGGGCGGGCCCACCCACAATCTCCGCTACTGGTTTACTCAAACCAGTCCAAGTCGGCTGAATACCACCTCTGAAACTATAACAATACAATAAAAGAAAGCACCAATCTCTTAGAAAAAAACCCCATGTCCTATTGTTGACATAATCAAGCACATCTCAAATTCTGAAAAATAAGATAGCTTCTCCTCCTCCCCCACACTTTTGAAAAAGACAAGATAATTATCTAATGATCTCTGGAGGGAGGCTATTGCATGGCACAGGTCTACCATCAAGAAGGACTGCCTCCAAGTATCTCTTCCACCCGCCTCTCTGAAGCATCTTCTGTCTCTATTTGGCTGTCAGAAAATCCTTTTGTAGGCTAGTGATGCTATTATCACTGATGTCTGTATCTATTACAGTTTCATATTTTTTTTTCTTCTATTCAACTGCATACAGGGAAATAAAACAAAACAAAGCATGCAGTTTCCATATAGGAATGACATTGCGTCATTGCTCTATCTATATAATAAATCCACTAAAACAACATTGTACATTTATGTCAGTCTAGAAAACACAATGAATTTTTTAAAAAAGGCTTTGTCTTGTTATATACCTCTGCCCATTTTATCTGCATAGAAAACATCTGGTACAGTACATTCTTTTATCTTCTTGTTTATTGGTGATTCTTAGATAATACCGTGACAGTTTATAGAATAGCCCAGCCAAAACTAATGAATAAATCATTGTTGGATACTCGTGGACACGACGCCTGCGCAACCGGCTCTGTTGCCAGGCGTCGAGGATTGGCTAGGACGCGAGCAGCTGCGGGAGCGGGAGAATGGCTGCCAGGGATTGGTTTGTGTAATCTGACAGCTAACTATTTAAGGAGCTGTCAGACGAGTTGTTGTTGCTTGAGTTACGCGTTCCTGTTAGAACTGTTACGTTTGAATAAAGTTGGTGTTTAGCATATAACCAAGCCTCTCGCCTGTTTACCCACTGGACACAACAATCATCATCATCGTTTTAGCCACTGTCTATCCACTGCAGGATGAAGGCCTCTTCCACATGTATCCAACCTATACGGTCCTGAGCTTTCTTTTGCCAATTGGGCCCATGGGCCCAGTGAATAAATGTATAGCTGAAATACAGGTTGCTTGCCCCGAGGCAATTACAATCTAACTTAATATGACTATATTTAATTTCCATTAGAAGATCCATGGAGAAAGACAGTAGCATTAAAACTGTGCAGGGCCTTGGATATAACTGGTAAGAGATGTTTGGGCATACGTAGGAATGCAGATCTAGCACTTGATGCGATTTGCTAAATAAGCTTCATTTGCAGCTGTATAATCTGAGAAGGTGATGGCCTTCTTTAAAATTTGCAGACCACTGCAGTCTTTCAGCTCCCAAATGGAAGCATCTTTTCCCAACTGAATCCAAAGTTCTACACAACCCTAAATACGATTCCAGCTTTGCTGGAAATGCTAGAAATCAGAAACAAACCAGTGTACAGGTAGCCCTCAATTTACCACCACAACTGAGCTCCAAATTTCTGTTGCTAAGTGAGACAGTTGTTAGCAATAGCAATAGCACTTAGATTGATATACCACTTTACAGTGCTTTACAGCCCTCTCTAAGCAGTTTACAGAGTCAGCATATTGCCCCCAGCAATCTGGGTCCTCATTTTACCAACCTCGGAAGGATGGAAGGCTGAGTCAACCTTGATCCTGGTGAGATATGATCTGCCAAATTGCAGGCAGCCAGCAGTCAGCAGAAGTAGCCTGCAGTACTGCACTCTAACCCCTGCACCACCGTGGCTCTTTTAAGTGAATTTTGCCCAATTTTGCCCAATTTTATGACCTTTCTTACCATAGTTATTAAGTGAATCACTGCAATTGTGAAGTTAGTAACAAGTTAGTTGTTAAATGAATCTGGCTTCCCTGTTGACTTTGCTTGTCAGAAGGTTGCAAAAGCTGATCACGTGACCTCAGGACACAACAACCGTCATAAAAATGGACCAGTTGCTGAGCATCTGAATTTTGACCACATGACCATGGGGATGCTACAGTGATTGTAAGTGTGAAAAACAGTCATTTGTTTCCCAGTGCTGTTGTAACACTGAATGGTGACTAAATGAATGGTTGTAAGTCAAGGACAACCATATTGAGCAGAATGTAAAAAGTGAAAACCTTTTAAAAAGTGAATTTATGGGAAATGGGAAATCTAATGCACTGCATATACAGGCTATTCATATTTGTTGTGCTCTGAAGCTTCTATCTGAATCGTCTCATAGCAAGCATAAAAACAAATCTTAACAACTGCTCTATAATGAATAAACATGCACTTACTTGGAATGACCCTTTTCTTATCTATGGAAAATTTCTAGGGATCACTGGAAGACAAATGCTTTAAACAGTCAAATGTGTTAAACTTTTTAAAGCTATAGTGCATAAAACTGATACAGAGGAACAGGCTTTGTGAAACATATTTTTGTTAATTTCTGGTTTTCCCTTAATGTATCTTCCTCAAAGATTGTAAAATTTTTCTTGATTTATCTGATCAAATTCATAATGTAATATTTACTCTTTCTTTGTCAAAGCTAGATAGATTTAGTTCATATTTAGCAGTGCTCATTCATTAACTCATTTTTTTTCAACTTTCAGACATGCTATCTCATTGAAGAATGGCAATAACTATTTAAAACTATTTAAAATATGTATCCTGGAGATTAGATTCATGGAAACAGACATACTTAGGCAGTAATCCTTTTGTAACAACATGACACTGCTCTGGGTTATTTTATTCTGTGTGCTGTGTGTTTCCCAGAATATTGTCTCTTTATACTACTCAAAAAGTTTCTGATGCTTTACAGCAACTGTACTGGGAAGGCTAGAGCAGAGGTGCAAACTATGTTAAGAAAAGGGGGAGGGGTACTGTTGTAGCGCGGGAATAACGAGAGGAACAAGCAAGCTAGTGACAACAGCTCTTTAATTCAGGGTGAGACTTCAGCAAAGAAACACAGGCAACAGCCCTCTTTATATACAGTTCTGAAATACCCGTTAACCAATCACAAGCATTGCTGCATTTGAATTTCCCGCACAAAATAGATACATACATAACACCCCTCCATTCCCAGAAGGCACTTATCCTATCTATTTACATACTTACATACAAAATCACGCAGGTGACCAGGGCGTGACTTCACTCTGGTTGACCTGCGCAGTTCAGTTGTTGGTGAGCAGTCGAGCCGGTCAGAGGGACCTCCCGTCTCTCCTGGCTCCGCCAATGGAACCTCCTGGATTTCTCCAGAGGTGTGGCCATCCCCGGCTGGGAGTGACGACTCGTTGGGGCGGCGCTGTAACTCAGGCTTACCCGATAAGTAATCCGGTTTACTCGGGCTTGAGATAGCTGTTTCGGGGAAACTTTGGAAGTTAGGTTTAACAATGTCGGAGCTTTCACAGGCTTCACAATTCAAACATTTACGCAATTGATCTATGTGCCTTCTCCAAATTTTACCTTGCCCTACGTCCACTGTGTATGATTTCGGACCGGTGATTCCCACAATAATTCCCCCAATCCACAGTAGACCGCTAGCATAATTTATTGCGAATACCGGGGTCCCGATTTGGAATTGTCTTAATCTTCCCTCTTCCCACTTAAAATTATCTGTGGAATAGTTCGCGTGTAAGCGATCAAGAGTGCACCTGAGCTTACGGCCCATTAAGAGCTCTGCTGGGCTGCGCCCTGTGGCAGTGCACGGGGTTGCATGTTGTATTGCTAAGAATTGATCAATCCTAGCTTGCCAGTCCCCCGCATCGAGTCGGGACAGGGCTTCTTTGGTCGTTCGTACGAATCTCTCTGCAAGGCCATTCGAAGCCGGATGGAACGGAGCAGATAATATGTGTCGTATTCCTAACTCGGCCAGGTAGCTTTCAAATTGAGTTGCCGTGAATTGGGGCCCGTTATCAGAAACCAGGGCGTCTGGCAAACCATGGGTTGCAAATAGTTTCCTGAGGACCTTAATTACGGCCTCGGAAGTGGTTGATGGCATTAAAACTATTTCCAGCCATTTGGAAAAAGTGTTGACAATTATAAGAAAATTCTGGCTGTGGAAGGGCCCTGCAAAATCAATATGAATCCTCCCCCAAGGACCCTTAGGTTTTTCCCACTCTCTAACGGGAGCTACAGGGGGATCCGGGCGGAACTCCTGGCAGGGCCTGCATTTCCCCACCCACTCAGTGACATCTTGGTCGAGATGTGGCCACCACACATAACTCCAAGCCAGACTCTTCATTCTAACTATACCAGCATGCCCTTCGTGTAGCAATTCCAACACCCGATCCCTTAATCGTGAGGGAATAACCACCCTATCGCCCCACAATAAACAGCCCCCCAACATAGACAACTCATTCTTTTTGTTAAAGAACCCTTGAAAATCCCCACTGTCCACCTTAGTTGGCCAACTCCTCATGACCCAGCCCATCACATTTCGTAAAACAGTGTCTTTGGCAGATGCCCTTGCCACCTCGCCAGACGAGAGGGGCCCCAGGGATACAACATCGATCAACAATACAGGGGCTTCCGGAGTCGGGTTTTCCAACAGATCGGGCAAGAGGCATCGGCTGAGGGCATCAGCATGGCCCAGAGTCCGGCCCGGTCGGTGGATTAGTCTGTACGAGTACGCGGACAGGAAAATAGACCATCTGGTCATCTGGGGGGAGAGAGCAGCCGGGGTTGGTTTGTCGCCAGCCAAAAGTCCCAACAATGGCTGATGGTCCGTTACAAGTTCAAAAGTCCGGCCAAACAAATATTCGTGAAATTTTTTGACCCCCGCTACAGCCGCTAAGGCTCCCTGTCCAGCTGGCTGTAATTTCGTTCTGCACTGGACAGAGTGCAAGAGTAATAGGCAATGGGCGCCTCTAACCCATTCGGTAGTCTATGGCTCAACACAGCGCCCACACCAAAAGGGGACGCATCGCAGACAAGTACAAGCAGCAATTCCGAGTTATACTGGATAAGAAAGCTGTCCTCAGACAAAAGTTTTTTAACAGCCTTAAACGCGGCTGCTTCAATCTTGCCCCAAACCCAGGGAACATTTTTTCCTAGTAGTCTATGCAATGGTTCCACAATGGTGGCTTTGTCTTTGAGGAACATGGTATAGAAGTTCAGAAGTCCTAGGAAGGCCTGCAGTTCGGCCTTCGACTTTGGTGTGGGTGCATTTTGGATGGCCCTTACTTTGCTTTCTGTGGGGTGAATGCCTGTGCCGTCGATTCGATAGCCCAAAAATTCTATGGAGGGTACTGCAATTTTACATTTGGACTTTTTGAGTTTAAGTCCCGCTTCTCTAAACCTGGTTGGCACTTGTCTAACTCTATCTCCAAGCTGCGCCTCATTCTGGCCGCTAATAAGGACATCGTCAAAATAGGGAACAACCCCAGGGAGTCCTTGTAGAAGGTGCTCCATAGTGCTTTGGAAAAGCCCTGGGGCAATGCTAACCCCAAACTGCAGTCTAGTGCATTTGAATGCACCTCTGTGCGTTACTATAGTTTGTGATTCTGCTGTAGCGTCATCTACCGACAGCTGCTGGTACGCCTGCACAAGGTCTAACTTAGCGAATATCTTGCCAGGGCCCAGGGAGTGAAGCAGATGGTGGACAATCGGAACTGGACAGGCGCTCTGTTGCAACGTCTTATTGATCGTGCATTTATAATCAGTGCAGATTCTGATTGATCCGTCTGACTTTACTGGTGTGACTATTGGGGTTTCCCACTTAGCATGATCTACAGGAACTAGCACCTCTTGTTTGATCAGTTTGTCAAGTTTTGCGTCTATTTTTGGTTTTAGGGCAAATGGTACTCGTCTTGCCTTTAACCTAATCTGGGCTACATTAGGGTCTAAATTAAAAGAGATAGGGGTCCCCACGTACTTGCCTAGCGTCTCTTCAAAAATGTCCTGAAACTCGTACAGGAGGCTTTCCTTTAGTGACGGTCTACCAAGGCTGTGGACACCCGTGAAGCCCATGCCGAGGGCTCGAAACCAAGCTAGGCCCAGGAGACTTGGCAGCGACTTGCTGACGATGGTCAGGGGAAGCTCTTTCTGGAACTCGCCGTAGATGACCCGGAACGTGCCAGGCCTTCCACAGGAACTCTGTTTCCTTGGTAGTCGAGGAGGCGAACTTGTTGCCGTGAAAGCTGGTTTTTCTGGAACTTCGGTAGAAGCGATTTAAGCGTTGCTCAGGACATGATTGACAGGGCAGACCCGGTGTCGATTTCCATGTCGCATGGTCTCCCTTCAATTTCTACCCTTGTGTAGACCTTTTCCTCTACAGACGTGCTGGCTTGGCCGATTCTCATGCTGTAGGTCTCTCGCTTTTGATTCTCGCGCCGTTTTCTCGCGCCACCATCTCTGGTTGGCTGATTTGAACGTGTCGGTTTTGGTTGGTCGTGATAGTCACGTGACCTGTTGTTTTGAGGGATTTGAGCTCTACAGACTCTAGCCAAATGGCCCTTCTTTTCACAGCATCTGCAAATGGCATCTTGGTATTTGCAGGACTGTCTCTCGTGATTTCCACCGCAACTCGAGCAGATCTCACAGCGGCGACTTTGCTCACACTTCTTTTTGTCTGTATGGAAGACGTCCTTGTCTGACTCTTCCTCTGTACTGGTTCGTGCCTCCTTTCTATGGACAGGGGCTGACTTCGGGCTGTCTTTGCTCAGCTGTGGACGTTGTAGCGCTTCGGAAGCCTTAGTAGATGCTTCGTGCGCTCTAGCTTCATCTAACGTGCCTGCTAATGTCAAATCTGGCTTCGCAAGGAGGCGCCTCTGCAATCGAGTGTCTCTCACACCACAAATCAATTGTTTGAGGAGTGCTTCATCTAAATCCCGGTAGTCGCAATGCGTTGCGGCTTTTCGAAGTGCGGCCACATATGCGCTGACCGTTTCTCCTTCTCTTTGTACTCGTTGCTGGAGCTGGTAGCATTGTACAAACTTCGAAGGAACGGGAGCGTAGTGGGCTCTCAGGTCCTCCCAGGGGACCGTCTGAACCGGAGTTGGCTCGCAGAGGCACTCTGCCATCTCGAAAACGTCTGGCCCACAGTGGCTCAAGAAGAGGGCTCTTTTTCGGTTCGCAGAGAGCACTTGCATCTCACTTGCTTCCAGGGAACACTCGAACCTGGTCAGATACGACCCTCACTTCTCTTGGGTCAGGTCGAAGGGTTTTGGCAGGACGTAGGCAGACATCGCAGTATGTCTCCGTAGTCCGCTCATCACCCTGGCTGAAACTCAGAACTCTTTTTGATTTGCTTCTTGTGGCCTCAATCCCACTTTCATCGCCAATGTTGTAGCACGGGAATAACGAGAGGCACAAGCAAGCTAGTGACAACAGCTCTTTAATTCAAGGTGAGACTTCAGCAAAGAAACACAGGCAACAGCCCTCTTTATATACAGTTCTGAAATACCCATTAACCAATCACAAGCATTGCTGCATTTGAATTTCCCGCACAAAATAGATACATACATAACAGGTACCTATATTTCTAATGTTGTAGATAAAGACTCAATTTCCCCATGACTGCATGGAAGCTGTGGAGTTTTAAATTCGTTCATCTCTCATTATGCTTGGGGCCTGGGGTGGAGTGGGGGAGGAGTTGTAGTTCTGAAATATAAGAAGTTGCACGTTCCATACAAGCATTGGGCACGAGAGAGTATTGGAGTTACTAAAAACTCTTGCACATAGGCAAATAGGGCATAGTGAAAGAACACAAACAGCTCTGATCTCAGATAGCACAGTTTTGAACCAGTATCAGGTTTTCAGACTCTTCCTGTTTCAAACTCTCAGCGCTATATCTAAATTTATGCTTAATTCAGTCTTAGATTCCCACAATCTCTTACTTCTGTATCTCAATTAATAGGTGAAACTGGCTCCCCATATTTTTTTGTTCTCCCTCATTAATAGGAGGGTTCATCCTCCTAAGCAGATGGCTGCCTATATTTCTAATGCTGTAAATAAAGATTCTCAGCGAATAGGAATTGAACAGCTTTCTATATTGTTGGCCAATCACTATATTGTGAAGTTAGTCCAGTATTGTACTTCTGTTTTTAATCTTACCTGTTTGTGAAAACAAATAGGTAAGATTAAAAATGATGATGGTTCTTCTGGTTCTATTGCATCTATAGTTTTAATCTCTAGGTACAATAAATAGTAAACTGGATGTCGGGTGAGCAACATATGAATAGAGTTTTAAAATGGCATTTGATGCTGTTCACATTACAGTTTCAAGCACTATAAAACTTTTATCAGCCTAATAGCAAGTCATAATTTATACAGGTTTCAGTGCCATAGGAATGTTACTGCACGTGTGCTTTTCTATCGTTTTCCTCCATGAGATGTCTGGATTTCCCTGGAACCAAGTCTCAGTTTTGCACGATAGAAGAAATAGAATTGGGTGGCCTACTATTTCCAGCTTGAAATTTGTAATGCTGTATCCGCTTTGTGTATTTGCCATGGATTTGTACATGGACGATGGAACAAACTCGTTATGTAAAAATATGGCATACTGTGTATCTTATTTTTTCCGAAAAAGAGCATGCATACTAAAGAGCATACTTTAGCGCAATCTTTATGGGAAGGATAATTTATGCAGGAAAGAGTGCTTTCATATCTCTACGACTGGTGATACACTGTGTATTGAGCCTGAAAGGGGTTAAGGGACACATAAATTGTCTGCATTCTGGTCTGGACTAATCAGTTTGCATCATTGGGAACATTTTAAGATGCATTCCTTGCATGCAAGCTTTGGAACGTTCTGTTTCCCGAGGTGATTTAGGATGAAGTAATTACAATAATTTTTTGGCAGTTCAGTAAATTCTCTCAAGACTCCATTGGGCACATCTTTAAAGTAGATCTCACCTTTTGAAGCTCTTCAATATTCTTATAAAGTTGGGCCTATAGGAAAATGGGAATAATACAGTTAAGAAATAACTTAGCTTAATTCAGAAGTTGCTTCTAATGGCGTAAAGAAGAATTAAAGAGAAATTAAATTAGGTGACAATACTTGATTGAATTAAAGATTAAGACTGTTAGAAGTAAAAAAGGAAGGAATATAAAACTGATGTGCTTGATCAAGGTTAAAATAAGACATTTTTTGCAAATTTCTGGCAACTCTTTATGGACTTTTTGTTGACCCCAACACTGAAAAGTTGATATTTTATGAATTTGCTTATAGTTAAGGGTGGAATATGGGATGAAGAGATGTCTTTAATTTTATAGAGGATGAAGAGTTGTTAAATTTATTTGTACATATTGTGTAAATAATTTCTTTATATATTTCTTTTATTTATATTATATTTTTCTAATTTGAACTGGCATGGAACCAGAATGGGCTGAGTAATATCACACGAGTCCAATTTAATTGATCACAGGGATAAAGTTATTGAATATCTTTTTTAATTAATATTTTTATTGTGTTTTTACAAATAAACAAATCTTACTCATTTCTTATGCATAACTGTGAAAAGTTATTGAATATCTAAACTCTTGGGGATAAGTGTAAAATATTTCTGTGTATGTCCTTACTGCCAACTGATTAGGCTACACACTCTATGTGAGGCTAAGCTTAAAAACTGTTCAGAAAGAAGGTTCTCAAGATAAACTGTAATTTGGTTTAATCATAATTCATTGAACAAATAACAAGCAGTAGGGCGGGGTTCAGAAGAAGCAAAATGGCAGTTGTGGCATTGGAATCAAAAGTTCCTCTTTTGTGTGAAAATCAAAGGGGTGTTGCCTTGATTGGGGCACTAGGACTACCAGGTTGCCTGCTTTCATCCCCCTATGGATACTGTTGGTTCACCTATATTTTGGAGCAAGCCAGAATCGAACCGACTATACTATGATATAGCATGTGAACCCACTGTATCCATGACATGTCAGTTGCTTACAGATGTTTTATACACTGATGGAATGGAAGAAGAGAAGCAGAACATGCAAAGCGAGATAGTTCAAGCCTTGATTTGTCAAAATTTTGATGATTATGGCTTACAGCTCATGGAAACCCCAAATTCACAATCTCAGAAAATTAGAATATTACATGAATTCAATAAAACAAGGATTGCACATAGAACAATATCGGGCCTCTGAAAAGTATAAGCATGCATATGTACTCAGTACTTGGTTTGGGCCCCTTTTGCATCACTTACTGCCTCAATGCGGCAAGGCATGGATGCTATCAGCCTGTGGCACTGCTGAGGTGTTATGGAAGACCAGGATGCTTCAATAGCCTTCAGCTCTTCTGCATTGTTCAGTCTCATGTCTCTCATCTTTCTCTTGGCAATGCCCCATAGATTCTCTATGGGGTTCAGGTCAGGCGAGTTTCCTGCCAATCAAGCACAGTAATCCCATGGTCATCAAACCAAGTTTTGGTACTTTTGGCAGTGTGGGCAGGTGCCAAGCCCTGCTGGAAAATGAAGTCAGTATAACCATAAAGCTCGTCTGCAGAAGGAAGGATGAAGTGCTCCAAAATCTCCTGGCGTTGACCCTGGATTTAATGAAGCACAGTGGACCAACACCAGCAGATGAAATGGCTCCCCAAATCAACACAGACTGTGGAAACCTCACACTGGACTTCAAGCATCTTGCAGTGTGTGCCTCTCCATTCTTCCTCCAGACTCTGGGTCCTTGGTTTCCAAATGAGATGCAAAAGTTGCTTTCATCAGAAAAGAGGACTTTGGATCACTGAGCAACAGACCAGTTCTTTTTTTCTTTAGCCCAGGTAAGACGCTTCTGACGTTGTTTGTTGTTCAGGAGCAGCTTGACAAGAGGAATACATTTGAAGCCCATGTCCAGGATCCATCCGTGTGTGGTGGCTCTTGATGCACTGACTCCAGCCTCAGTCCACTCCTTGAGAAAGTCCCCAACACTTTTGAATGGCCTTTTCCTGACAATCCTCTCCAGGCTGCGGTCATCCCTGCTGCTTGTGCACCTTTTTCTTCCACACTTTTCCCTTCCACATAACTTTCTATTAATGTGCTTTGATACAGCACTTTGGGAACATCCAACTTCTTTTGCAATTACCTTTTGAGGCTTTCCCTCCTTATGGAGGGTGTCAATGATGGTTTTCTGCACAACTGTCAGGTCAGCAGTCTTTCCCATGATTGTGATTCCTACTGAACCAGACTGAGAGACCATTTAAAGGCTCAGGAACCCTTTGCAGGTGTTATGGCTTAATTAGCTGATTAGAGTGGGACACTTTGAGCCTAGAATATTGAACCTTTTCACAGTATTCTAATTTTCTAAGATTGTGAATTTGGGGTTTTCATGAGCTGTAAGCCATAATAATCAAAATTATGACAAATCAAGGCTTGAACTATCTCGCTTTGCATGTAATGAGTCTATCTCATATATTAGTTTCACCTTTTAAGTTGCATTACTGAAATAAATGAACTTTTGCACAATATTCTAATTTTTCGAGATTCACCTGTAAGTTACTATAGCTAGGTCCCGCTGTCCTTCCCTAGTCAACTCAGTTTCTAAATAGGAAACACATGTCAGTGTTAATGAATGAGACAATCATTTTATCTTGCCCAAGTGTGTCTGTGGCAGATCTGAGACAGTTAAGACATAAATTTAATTTACAATTCAATGTATAATAGTTGAATTACTCAGTTACGTGTAAATCTATAGTAAGTGTACTTAATTAGGGTAAAAGTCTATTATATTGTTCTGTTTTTTTTAATTGTCAGGGATAGAATCAAGATCACATGAAATGTTAATACCACTTTATAATGTATTGGTAAGACCATGCTTGCAATATTGCATCCAGTTTTGGTTGCCACAATATAGAAAAGATGTTGAGACTCTAGAAAGAGCGCAGAGAAGAGCAACAAAGATAATTAGGGGACTGGAAGTTAAACCATATGAAGAATAGTTGCAGGAATTGGGTACTAGTTTAATGAAAAGAAGGACTAGGGGTATATGATAACAATGTTCCAATATCTAAGGGATTGCTACAAAAATAAGGGGATAAATCTATTCTCCAAAGCACATAATGGCAAGACAAGAAGCAATGGATGGAAACTAATCAAGGAGAGAAGCAACCTAGAACTAAGGAGAAATTTCCTGACAGTTAGAACAATTAATCAATGGAATGACTTGCCTCCAGAAGTTGTGGGTGCTCCAACATTGGAGGTTTTAAGAAGCGATTGGGCAACCATTTGTCTGAAATGGCATAGGCTTTCCTTCTTGAGCAGGGGGTTGGACTAGAAGACCTCCAAGATCCCTTCCAACTCTGTTATTCTGTTATTCAGTTTCCTGAAGATTTCCTTTCTAGTTACACAAAGGATACTGATATTTTCACACTTCATGGACTTTATCTGGCTGCACAAGAGTTTTTAACTCCAACACATAATGTGATTCTGGTGTTTCTAGCGGCTGTTAAAAGCAAAGGTGTTGCATGAGACTGAATTGGGCTGCAAACATCTGGTTTAAACAGCTGCCAGAGCTCTGGGTTCTGGAAGCATGCCTGTTTGCCTCCTACAAATGCTGCTGCCATGGTTTAACAAGGTAAAGTTGCTGACAAATTGAGCTTGACTCCTAGTGATTTTATTGATTTATGAATCTATATAGTTTTCTTGGCATCAGTACAGAAATAGCTTGTCATTGTGTTCTTTCTTCATAGTTTAGCTCAGTGTATCTCAACTTTGGCAACTTTATGATGTGTGAACTTCAACTCCCAGAGTTTCTCAGCCAACATGCTGGCTGGGGATTCTGGGAGTTGAAGTCCACACTTCATAAAGTTGCCAAAGTTGAGAAGTACTCATTTAGCTTATAGCCCAAGAATTTCTTAGATAACTTCTATCCAAGTACTTACTGGGTTCAGTCATTCTTAGTTTCAAAGCCCAGACAAAGTTGGCTCTGTACCAAGTGTCTGCTGAACTCAGCTCCATGGCAACTTGTGCTATCTCTGCTGCTATGTTGTCCATTTCCTTTTCTGTGAAAGAGACAAAATAACTTTCCTCCTGTCCCAAGAAGGGCAGAGAAATGGTGGTACAAATCATAGCAAGTTCATGCCAATCAAGACCTGGAAGTCGTAACCATTCTGGCATTCCTGGTCGTATTTTCTTCACCAGGAATGTTGGGAGTTGTAGTCCTAGCCTCATCACTAGTAGGAATCTACGCTGGTACAGTCTGATCTTGCTTCTGTTGCTTTTCTTGTCAGGTGAATTGCTGATGGGTGATTTGCTGGGGAAAGAGGTAGCAAAGGAAAGTGCCAAAGTAGGCATTTTTCAAGTATTTGCAACCTTTTGCGATTTGCTTGAATCATGCCCTTGTCCCGTCCCCCCCCCAAAAAAAACCCCCAAAAAACCCTCATATTTTTGTATTGTCTGCAATACCTTTGTTATTTCCAGCAAATTTTCACTCTGCCAGATTTTGAGTTTTCGGAAGGGTGCCCGCAGACTTCTTTTAAACTTAATTTTTAAATGTGTTTTTGCCTTTGTGTTTCACAATTTGTTTTCAACAATTTGTTACCAATCGTTGTCTTCATGTTTTTATGATACAGGAATTGCTTTCTTGTTTCTGAATTAGTCTCCATCAATTTTCAGAATGATACTACAACCTTTCTCCCAATAAACAAATAACTATGTAGACGCAGCTATTAGTGTTGACCTTCAATCATAAGATTTTTTTTCCCATTTTATTTCCCTGTTCCACTAGGAATATAAAGATGGGAACTGCAAAGAAAATAAAAAAGACTGAGATAAATTAAGATCTTGTAAAAAGATTATACATAATCTGAAGAGGAAAAATCCCTGTAGAGGTTGTTAATTGGAATTAATCCTAATTTATATGTATTGTATTGTTGCCATTTAAAAACATAAATATGTATGCAAGTAATCCTTGACTTACAACAGTTCATTTAGTGACTGTACGAAGTTACAGCAACACTGAAAAAAGTGACTTATGACTGTTCACAGTTCACTTATCACAGTTACAACCTTTGCAGCATCCCCATAATCATATGATCAAAATTTGGATGCTTGGTAACTGACTCATATTTATGACGGTTGCAGTATCCCGGGGTCATGTGATCACTTTTTATAATCTTCCAACAAGCAAAGTCAATGGGGAAGCCAGATTCAGTTAACAATCATGTTACTAACTTAATAACTGTAGTAATTCACTTAACAGGTAACAAATGGGTCAAAATTCACTTAACAAATGTCTCACTTAGCAACAGAAATTTTGGGCTCAATTGTGGTTGTAAGTCGAGGACTACCTGTATTTATACATATATACATTTATGAATCTTACATAGTTTGCTTTTAAAGTAATCTGTGCCCTGCTGGATTTTTTATTTTTATTTTTTTGTTTCCAGATATATATGTATACATTTCTATAATCTTAACATGCTACTTGATATATAGGAAGCAACCTGTTTTCTTTCTTTTTTTTAAAAAAAAGAGATTTGTATTCTTTTTTCTGGGCCAGTAGTTTAGGTTTGGCTCTTTTATTGTTTGGGGTCATCCCAGGACTAAGACTGTATTCAGTTCTTTGTGGCATGGTGACAACAGCACACAAAAAATTGGGTCACTAAGAAAAAGTAGATCGAACCAAAAGAAAAATTAGATGGACGACTTAAATAGCTGAATTAGTCAAATAAATATTCTGGCCTTATTCTAGGTAGAATGCAGAAGAAAGACAGGAAAGCAACTTTTCATTGTACTTTGCTTGAAATGGAAGAGAAATAGTTTCAAACCATGTGTTTAAACACACACACACACACACACACACACTTTAGTAACCACTTCTCCAAAACGTGAATCTGGTTGCATTGACACAACATGCTTGGCCTGCTTACTGAGTTCATCTATTTTATAGGGTTGCAAACTATGTAGAAAAATAAGCTAACAAGATTGATAAACTCACTAAGTCATGGAAGGACTAACCAAGTTTAAAATGAACCCAGATTAGCATGATATTTTAGGGCAACCACTCAGTCTTAAACTGAGTTGCTAAAGTGAATTTTATGAAGATATATGCATCTTGGATTCCTGTACGTGTGTGCTAAAAAGTAAACTCTGTGAGCTTGGTGTGGTTTATACACAGATTGGTCAAAGAAGAGTGTAAATCAGATGTGCTTTCCATTGTCCTTCATTTTCCCCCCTCTCACATTCCTGTGTTCTTTTCTGCTTCTGATACCCAGACTCTGCTGGGACTTGTCTCTGTTTGCCTCTGTGTTTTGTTCCTTCTTCTTGAAGTGTCAAAAACTTCTCATTACGGTTGCCATAGCAGAGATGGCATGCAGAAAGAGCAATCTAACAATGTAAATCCCTTCATTAAAAAATTAAATTAAAAATGGCCTTGTCCTAAGCTACAGTATTAGGACTGTAATTAGCAGAAGAACTACTGCTTTGAAAGAAACCAGGCAATGAAGAACATTAAAAAAGTGGACCCTGCAGTGAGACACTGAAATAATGAATAATCCTGTTTTTAGGTTACTTCCTTATTCTTCCATCCTTTCTTTTCTGTTTCCCACTCTGTTGTGTTTACTGAGCATGCTCAATCATGAATCTACCTGGCTGGGGCTGATTAGAGCTGGAGTCTGACAACTGAAGAGATACAAACTGCTGTTTCTTGGTTTAGTCCAATGGCATACTCAACCTTCAAAGATGAAGGGACATATCATAGAGGAGTGGCATCCTTAGAGAAGGAAAATGCACACACTCACTCTTCATTGATTCTGCAAGTATTTTTTGGCTTCTGAATTGAGATAATGGATATTGTAGTCCTCATGTATTTTGTTAGGGAGGGTTGTCCTGTGATCTTCCTGACTCCAGTAAATAGTTGAGCAGACTCATTTCTTTACTTTTTTTTTTAATAATATACAAAATATATAAATATATAAATAATATATAAAATCCCCATTCCCTCCCACTCCTGGGGGGAAGGATATTGCAAAATCTCCATTCCCAGGGTCAGACAGAGGTGGTATTTACTGGTTCTTTGAACTACTCAAAATTTCCACTGCCGGTTCTCCAAACTGCTCAAATTTTCCGCTACCAGTTCTCCAGAACCTGTCAGAACCTGCTAGATTTCACCCCTGAATCAAAGGTAGTCAAACTTTACAGGCTTCCATAGTTCTTTGAGCAGAAAATTTCTTATATCCATACTCACATCCCTAATAGGGGCAGTTTCTCAGCTGGTTTTGGAGAGTACTTATGAGTAGTATTTCTCAACCTTAGCAAAGATGTGTGAACTTCAACACCCAGATTTCCCCAGTCAGCACATTCCCAAGTCCCTACATCTTAAAGTTGCTACGTTTGAGAAATACTGCTTGTAAGCCATAACAGTTAGTGAAGAAGGCAGAGCAGTAGATGATGAAGCTGGTTAAAAAAAGGATTTAGTTACAGAACTAAGGACAGCTCCTAGTGATGTTTAAGCCTGTACAGATAGTCCTCGATTTACGGACACAGTTGAGCCCAAAATTTCTGTTGCTAAGCGAGACAGTTGTTAAGTGAGTTTTGCCCCACTTTATGATTTTTCTTGCCACAGTTGTTAAGTAAATCACTGCAGTTGTTAATTTAGTGAACACCGTTGTTAAGTGAATCTGGCTTCCCCATTGACTTTACTTGTCGGAAGATGCAAAAGGTGATCAAATGACCCTGGGACATTGCAACCGTCACATATGAGCCAGTTGCCAAGCATCATGAATTTTGATCACGTGACCATGCAGATGCTGCAATGGTCGTAAGTATGAAAAATGATAATAAGTCACTTTTTTCAGTGCCATTGTCACTTTAAACAGTCGCTAAATAAGATGTTGTAAATTGAGGCCTACCTGTATTTCCCATCCACACTTTTTAAGCTGTACCCCATTTCCTGGAAAACAGGAGAGCGATAGTCTTGAGTCTTGACATCATGTGTTGGAAAAGAAAGACAATTCATTAATATATCTTCTAGCCAATCATGGAAGAAATAACAAAGCTTTGTAATTGTTTCTGGTCAATTTGCATAGAGGAAATAAGAAAATGAAATAACCATGGACCCAACACTAACATTTTAAGCGATAGTATTTCCCTGAAAGAATATTCATGTTTTTAAAATACAAAGTAAAGGTTGTACTTAAGTTTCTGATAACATAGTCTACAAATTGAACAAATTGTATACAGGCAAAAGGTAACATTGCAAAGATCATTGGAGCTTATTTGTAGGTAATATTTAGAATTGTTTGTCTAGCCCTTAAAATTTAAGTATAAGATGTCCAATGGTGGTGTACTTATTTTGTCATTGGTCATGGTATCAGTACAGTGATTTCATATCACTATAACAAGATTTTACATTTTAGGATTATGTCATAGTTTACAAAAACTGCAAGGATATAGACATATACCATTTGTCGAAGATGACTTTGCCAAGTATGATTCTGCCCATTTGATCTATATATATTGAGAGAAGGCTCACTGAGAGCCCTTCCCCATATGACACACAGGTGATCTGAACTAGGTATCAGTTTATGTTGGAACATGCTGCCCCTAGATGAAAGCTTGGTCCCAATCATCTTTTCATTCTGAACTGTCCTGAAGACCACTTTCTTTCAGTGGCCCTTTGGGCCAAGAAGAACTTAGGGACTACCATAAGTGCGGGACAAGAGCTCACAGTTTGTCAGTTTCTAGCCCGGTGCCTTAAACCTCTATGGCAAATTGGCTGTTTAATGTAAAATGGTTGATATTTTTCCATATCATAACATAAAGATCATGCAAAAGAGCTACTAATTCTTTGAGGAAATATATATTTATTGAGGGATAAATTTAGGACGTGAGAGAAATCATCTGGTTTTTAAAGTACCACAAGATCCTTTATTTTATGGATCTTTATGGCAGCTCATCTTTCTATGCTTGGGATTTGCTATATGTTGGAGATGCACAAGTTTGTGAGCACAAGCTCACAAATATATAAGAATGCTTGTACAGCAATGTAGAATTATTTGTGTGTTTTTCTTCCTGAATGAGTTCTGGATATATTGAGCTATTAATATTGATATATTTCTATGGTGATCCACATGCTTAAAGACATCACTGAAATCCATACCCTATTTTTCCCTCTTTCTTTTTGAAGTATTTTTTCAGTCCGTAAATGGAGGAACCGAATGTTTGGGATTGCATTGGAACATGTTTGAAAAGAATTTGGGTGGTTTTACTAATAATCGGGTTATGGGGTATTGATAGAGAATAACTTTTTAAATTCCTTTCATTGGCCGTGTCAATTTGTAGTCCACACACAATTAATCCATATTGTCTGAAGCTCTAAATCTTCAGGGCATCTCAAACATTTATAAAATAACTATGCATGTAAACCAGGGATAATCCATTATATATTGCATCCCTAAAGGCAACATGTAGAAGACACACTCCTCTCCCCTTCTCTCAGGATATTTCCAGCTGATTGTCAGCATGCCTCCATAATGGTATAACAACCACAAATTTATCCCATAGAATTTCTAAGTACTGTAGCAGTAGGAGGCAACCTACAAGTCAAGGCCCTTGTGGGGAAGAATTGTTGTATAATTATACAGATTACATGCCTAGATCCCCCTGGAATTAATCTCTCTGATTTATAGATGTGTGATCTAGGGTTGGCAGTGAAAGATTTAGCCTTCGGGTGCATTTGCACATATCTGGATATTATCCTGGATTTCTATAGTTTATTATGACTGCAAGATCTGGGATTCCACAATGCAAAGTTTGGAGTGTGTCTTTCAGTGTAGGATAAGCAGATTCCAAGCTGAGTGCCAAGAGGTTTTGAGACCCACCTTCATTGGAAAGCCTAGTTCTCTTCTCACTTTAATGTGCCAACCATGAGTTATTACTGACTGATCCATGAGACGTGTGCTGGCAGAGAATACTATGGTTTGGATTACAAGCTACTGGGCTATCCTGTCAAACCTCTGTTGCCAAGAGTGAATTTTCCTAAAGACCAAAGACATAACCCAGCTTTAATCATTTACTTAATTTGCTCAGGGTTGTTCCCTATTTTCTGTAGAAAACAGAACAATAGATAATGCAATGTTACTTTGGGAGATACGTTAATAATATGTAATGCTTTATTTCTCAGTCCTAAGGGCACTCTGCAAGTGTAAACATTTGCTTTAAAAGCCTGAAAGACTTTACAGAACTTTAAATGAAATAAAGAAAACACCTTGCTTAAGTTTAAACCTTCCAGCTGAAAGCTGCATAAACGATTATAGCTATAGGGAAATAGTTAATTTATGTATAGTCAGAATGTGGCAGACAGTTGCAAGGTTTTGTGCTTATTTTTCAGTCTTTCTTTTACACAAAAAGAACACAAAGTTGACTATTATCCAGTTTATTCAATTTTTTGGTTGTTGTTTTGGATAGGGCAGGAGTTTGAGAAAAATAAATAATGTGCAGTACTTTCAAAGAATGTTTCGAAATGCATGAAAGGGCATTTTATAAAAATAAGTGTAATGTCATACTTCATTTAACCAGAATGCATGGTTTGTTTACATGACCATGTATAAAAGCGTTAGAACCTTGAACACTAATCCTGCCACCAGCATTCCCCTATTGAATGTGCCTAGAAACCTCTATTCCAGAGTTTCCCAAAGTGGTCTAAAAGCTCAATGTTGTTGTTGCTGTAATTATGATTGTCCAGAGTACTATTAAAGTAATATTTATTAAATTATTTTCCTGTAGCAGAATTCAATCTGAGTCAGTCATTGGCTAAATGTTTATTCTCTCCAGAATGTGCACTGGGTTGTTCCATGCATTGTATTTCTATGGTGCCTGGTTGTATGTAGTTTTTAGTTCTTAATTAGGGTGTTGATGGCTGGCTCTTAGGTCATTGATTGTTGTTTCTTTGTGCCCTAAGTAGCTGATAAGTTGGTGGTTAATCAGCACTCCTGTTGACTGACAAATCAGTAAATTTTCATATGGCAAATGTTTGGGGGTCAGTGAAAAACCTGAAACTTCATAAAAGGGTTAATGCATTGCAGTACTTGGGGATCCCTGAACACGGAATACCGTATTTCCCTGAAAATAAGAGATCCCCTGATAATAAGCCCTCCCCTGAAAATAAGCCCTCCCCAAAAATAAGCTCTCCCCGAAAATATTTAAACGCATGCACAGCCATTTCCTCTGGTTAGGGTTAGGGAGACATAGCTGGAAATCAGGTAAGACAGCAAGAGGAGCCCCTTTTGCTCCACGCGCCCCAAAATAGTAAGACCTCCCTGAAAATAAGGCCAAGCCCTTATTTTGGGTTTCAAAAAAATATAAGACAGGGTCTTATTTTCGGGGAAACACGGTAGCAGCATTTTTCAAGATTCTCACTCATACAGGAGATTCAACTTGTGTTCAAGCCATTACGAGAGAAGCTCTTTTATAGTCCATGTTGCTCAAGACATGAGTGGTGGGGATAATGAAGCTGCTGTTACCAAGGGCATGAAAGAGACAATGCATGCAGCTTTATGCTCGTAGTTATTCCAGAGCACAACTAAGATGTAATGATGTGCCCTGTGTGGGATGCAAGTTTTCCAGTTATTAAGCGTTGCAATTCTAAACTAGTTTCCCAAGAGCATGTCCTTAGGAATTCAATGGAACTTTTTTCTGAGTGGTCATATAAAAGATTGTGTCCGAAATGAATTCAAAACCCAATAATATACAATGTAGTTACATTTAAAACCAACTCCATGGAAAGAGGGATTGCATTATTCTTGAATTAAGATTTACAGGTAATGTGGTGATTGTTTAAATCATAGTGATTATACTTTAATCACTATTTCTTGCAATCTTAACTTTTGATAGGTTCTGTTATAAGAATGGAATACCGGGAAACATCATTATTCTCAGAAATGCTTGTTAGCTGGCATCTATGCCAAGAAAGCCTGTATAAAAACATTGCCCTTAAATCTTGTTTATTACTCAAGGCACATATATTTGACCTATAACTGGCGGGGATGCCATTTTTATGGATAGTGACAGGAACTGTGAGATGTAGGAACAAGACGCTTCAATCTGAAGCATAGCAGACGGTAAGTCCTGTCCAAGGTAAAAGCAGATGGCAAGGCCAAGTTTACATTTATTTCTAAATTTATTTTTGTACTTTGAAAGGATTCATGGCAGTTTGCCATATCAAAGTGAGACTTTTTCATTCAATTTACTTAAATGATTAATATGGCTCCCTATCTTGCAGTGGTGACTCTGGGAAGTGTTCACATTTTTGAAATGCAAGAAACATGGCATACAACCCCCGGCACTCAAGGATAAAACAACCACATTCATCGTGAAACTCATCAAGAGCAGCAGAGTTCACCTAAATTCCTGACATAAACTCAGTGCCTTGAGGAAAGCTAATAGGATTGGGATCCTCTGGATCTACAGGGAAATGATGTTCCCTAAGGCAGCTACTATCACTCAGAAAGCATGACTCTGGATTCAAAAAGATGATTATTTGATAGGAGGGACCCTATCTAGTTGAGTGAGAAGGGACAGCATATATGAACCTGATAAATACCAATCAAACCAGTAGTGGGTTTCAATTTTGGCTGCTACCAGTTCGCTCAGGGGCGCTCGCGCGCTCGTGCGCACACACAACGCTTCTGCACATGAGCAGAGAGATCTGGGCGGGTGAACAGAGCCTCCCGCCACCACCGCTAGCAATGGGTAGCATTCATTGGCATCCTTCAGTCTCAAAAGACTATGGTATCGTGCTCTGGAAAGAGGTCCTAAAACAGCATCTGGTGTGACTAAAAAGGCCAATTTGAGAGTGGCAATCTCTTCTACACTGAGGGCAGATATATTCTGTCCCCTGCCCAGCCCCCAGATTTCGCTGATTCCGGGACTGCCTCTTTGCCTCAGCCTGCTGAACAAGTGTCTCTTCGAATTGGAGAAGGCCATGCTGCGTCTTTAGCCTCCAAGCTGAATGATTGGAGGTCAAGGTTTCACAGTTGTTAATGTCCATTCCCAGGGTCTTTAGGTCCCACTTGCAGATATCCTTATATCGCAGCTGTGGTCTCCCTCTGAGGTGCTTTCCCAGCACTAATTCTCCATACAGGAGATCTTTCGGAATCCAACCATCAGCAATTCTCACGACATGTCCCAGCCAGCATAGACGTCGCTGTTTCAATAGTGTATACATGCTAGAAATTCCAGCACATTCCAAGACTGCGCTATTTGGAACTTTGTCCTGCCAACTGATGTCAAGACTTCGTCGGAGACAGCGCATATGAAAGGTGTTCAACTTTCTCTCCTGCCGTGCAACCCACCACTGAATCAAACCCTAAACTTCTATGGTCCAAATGACAATAATTACTAATAAAAGAGATGCTCAAATTATCTCACTTTGAACACATCAGCTCAATGGAAAAGGCTCTAATGCTGGGGAAAGTGGAAAAAAGAAGAGAAGAAGAGGATTAACAGCAAGTTGGATGGAGTTACAGTGGCAATAAGTGCACTGTTGGAAGACCTGAATGGCCAGATTAGGAATATATCTTCCTGGTGGAAATCTATGTGGTCACTAGGAGTCAAGAGTGACTTGATGGCACCAATGAATCAAACAATAATGTTTTCATTTGAAAAAAAGAATGGCTTCCAATAGAAAAAGATGATAAGAATCTCAAGAATTCTAGTGCATGTCAGTCTGAAAACAGCTTTTCGAGGAATGGCAATCTCTTTATAAATATGGGATCTTTTTTGGCCAACCTACAGATGCCACAGTTCATATTTAATTGACTTCCTTGAACTTTCACTTTATAATATCTTCAGTTTTTGCTGCCTGCCATCCTTCTTCTTGCTTACAGAAGTTTGTAGCAAATTTATCTCTAATGGACCTTCTAACACTGCATGTGTGCTGATTTCAACAGCAGTGATTTTCAATCTCTTTTCAAGAAAGCTGCCATTTTCAGGTTTCAAACAGTGGCTCAAAGCAAAGCTCAACTGGATGCAGTGGGAAATCAAATAATGTCTTCCTTAGACCCAGCACTAAATGCTTAGAAAGGAAATCCAGGACAAATATCTACCATGATTTTACCTAGGATGTTATGGTGCTATAAGCAGTGAACAGAATCAGATAACTTAGACCTAAACATAGTGACTCTCTAGGTCAGCTTCCATCTTTTGACAATGAAGATTTCTGTATGTCCTGAGTTTATATTCTGGTGTTGAAGTGAGTTTGAACCTGGAAATTTGCTATTCAATATTTATTTTGTTGAATTTAGTTCTTTACAGGAAAGTTCATTGTAAAATTTCAAAGGAGTTGTTGTTCATTCACAATTGAATTCCATTCCTCTCTAGTCAATAAATCATGGCCACCTTACTGATTAGCTGATATCATGACTGTTTAGTCAGTACATACACATCTCTACATTGGGAAATGCTTGAAGAAGTTTTCAAAAATAGTGAAATTATGCCATAAATTACTTTATTACTTACCTATAGTTAGTAATATTGGGATCAATCCTTCAGGGAAAATCTGGGGACAATTTTGGTTCGAGCTTTCCAATTTGTTGTTTGATTTCTACGCCAACCGTCATCCGAAGTTGTATGCATAGCAATCCCTCCACCAGACCTTCACAAGAGCCAACCTGTGAGGCAAGAGAATGAGGGGACAAAAATCAATATATTAAACTGAGCATATATTTGTGAGAAGAAAGAAATCCATTAAAAATGGGATTTAAAAGTGAAAGATGCCAAAGGACAAATCCAAAAAGTTAAGTAACATTTATGAATGAAGTTATATGTTCTGTTGGAAAGGATGCACCTCACGCTTCTATCTGCATGGTGGAAATTTTTCCTGTGTGAAATGGGTTGAAGATAAGTCTTTCAATCTGGGGATAGCAGCATAATGATGAGGAGAGGACCAATTGTCTTCTAGTGATCAGAATGATAAAATGTCCAAATATTCAATGCTTCTGGAGTTGCATTATCAACAAATCCTCCAAAATAGAATTTTTTTCTCTTCTAATTACACTCTCCAAAATAGTTTTTCCCTCCTCAAATTAAAATGGAATTACTTATATTTCCTTGCTGTGCTTCTAGTTGTAAAAAAGCAGTGATAAAACTCTGTAGGGTGAAAAGCAATGTATATTCACTTGTACTAATGAGGAGAAAATGAACATCAATTAAAGCTGAAGCTACAGCATGGATCTGAACTCCAGAGCTTTAAGAAGCAGCTGTAGAAGCTAAGCAAGCTGACTTTATTACGGGTCTAGAACATGAAGCTGTGATATGAATGTTAATAAGGAAACAATTAAAGCACTTGCTGAGTGTTCAGCTAGAGGAGACATTTAATTAGTGATAGGACCTCAAGCTGTAAAACCCGGAGATGTCTGTCAATTCCAAATATGCTGGCAAATTAAAACTTTTAAGGAAAGCCACCGAAGACATTCAAAATGACCGGGTTGAGGGGGAAATGTCCTCCTCTTTAATGCAATGAATTGCAGCCCTGATCCTGTTTTAGGATAAATTGGTGGTGGAAAGATGGACTTAGGTTAGTCAAGTGCAAGAATTTCTCTGGACTAAAAAATGGGAAGATGTGCGCCCTTGAGCTAACATCAACAGATCAGGTTTTTTTAATGGAATATATTTATAGATTTGACTATTGGAACTTTAAAACTTATAGAGAGTTTTGAAACTTAAAATAGAAGCGGTGTCAACAATCAGTCCTATCACCAAAAAGAATTAAGTCAGAGGTGAATGGGGAGAGTTGTTAATTATCAGGAGTGTTTACTACACATGGTACCCTTGAGATGTTTTGGCATTGAAGCTCCCAGCATGACTGAAATTTTAAGAGTTGTAGCCCTAATATATTTTGAACACATAAAGTTGAGTATTATCCAACTATCCCAAAGGCACTTTATCAAAAGTCAGCTAGACTTTGTTTTTGCTTGAAGACATTTCACTTCTCATCCAAGAAGCTTCTTCTGTTCTGGATAAATGAATTTATATTCCTTGTAGTCATCTGGTTGTTAGCACTGTTTCTGAGAGCTGTTGAGGCCACTTGGCTGTTATTCTGTGCCTGAAGGACCACTTGAATAGTGCAAATAGTTGTGGAACCTTCTTGGAACTGCTGAAAGGACTGTGTTGTGAACAGGAGATGGTAGTGTCATATCCCTCCCCTTATGTTGAGAGAGGGCTGTTCAATCTTAATGTAGATGGCCTCTTTGACCCATCTTTCAAACCAGCAGTCCTCTCTGTCAAGAATGTAGACTTTGCTGTCTTCAGAAAAGTGATCTTTGTCTTTCAAATGCAGATGGATTGCTGAATCTTGTCCTGATGGGTTTGTTCTCCTATGTTGTGCCCTGCCTTTGTGAAGCGGTTGTTTTGTTTCTCCAATGTACAGATCTGTACATGTCTTACTGCATTGTACTGGTTCCACACCCATTTGCTGAAGTTCTTGGGTGAGAAGCAAAATGTCTTCAAAGAAAAACAAAGTCAAGTTCCCTTTTGAAAAAGCTCCTTTGGGACAACCATGACCTGGATGACTGAAAATCTCCACTGATATCATCCAACTAATTTCTCCAGAAATATTAAAGTACTTTTTCCATTCCATCCCCTTCAATCACCATTTCAAAAAGATTAACCTCTAAACAATATGGCATGAAATTATTCATATCCATAGTTAATTTAAAAAGACCATCAGAGATTACTGAGGTAAATAGCCTTATATACTTGAAGATATGTTGTGGTTTTTCTGTCACGTTGTATGTCTGTACAATCCCTTAATTAAGAGTCTGCTTGGTGAGCGATTAGGGTGTTGGTCCAGCACTTGGGAGATTCTCAGCCATGGAAACTCACAAAATGAGCCAACTAGCCTCAATTCAAAATTCCTCACTGGGTTGTTGTCGTGGAGGAAAATTGGCTGAGACAATGCTAGGTCTGCTGCCTTGAGCGCATGAAAGAAAGAATGGACATCAATCAATCAATCAATCAATCAATCTTACAAACAGAAAAACAACATGCATATTCATGACAATAAAGATGGAATAACTTAACTGAGTTGAAAAATGTGCTGATTGTCAATAAGAATTTCCTAATGCTAAATACTTCTTTAAAGTATTTTAAAAAAATACTTGAATAATCCTAGCCTTCTCATTCGTTGTTTTTTTTTTTACCCTGCAAAACTTTGATTCTTTTCTACAATTTTTCTCCAGTGAATAAAATATTTGCTGTAAAAATTCATAGCTAAGCAGGGAAAACACCATACTATACAAGAGACGACTCCTGAGTTTTAGTTTGAAAATCCATGGAGTAGAATTTCCTATGTTTTTCCCAATTTTCCTCCTAAGGAATGATCACCCAATAATACAAATTGAATGATAACTGTTTCTTAGAAGAAACATAAACTATAGCAAGTCCTTGATTCACTGGAAGCATGCATGTGGATATGCAAGTATTATTTAAAGTGAAAATAAAAAGAGACATTGCCTTTGGTTACCTCCAAGCTAAGTAGCCTTCACTTCCCTGTTTCTGTTTAGTTCCCTTAAATTTGCTTCTTGTATCTTTTTAACTGAGTTAAATTAAAAAGGAGTGAACCCATTAATAAATACAATTTTTGGTAGGCTTTCCTTAGAACCAGATACTAAATTAACTAAATTATCATAAATAAGATAAACATTAAGATAAATCCCAAAAGGACCAAAAATGAATGATGACTCGCAATAGTGGGTTTCAATTTAGTTTGCTACCGGTTCGCTTGTGTGTGCGCATGCGGGGCAGAACTGGTAGCAACCCACCACTGATGCCTAGGATCAGTACTGTTGGTATTTAACACCCAATAAATTGCCAAAGATGCACAAAGATATTTCAAATGTATGCTGAAAATGTAAATGCAAAGAAGGAACTTCTTACCATCTTTAGTGGACTTCTGATAAAGCAAAGAGATACTGGGATAAGGCTCATTTTTTAATACAGAAGATTCTTAAAATGAATATATAAATTAAACTATAGGAGATGACCCGGCTGAGCCCAAGGAAGGAGTCAAGTGCATCATCAGTTTGAAATCCTTTTGTGTCCACAAGAGATCTAAGTCCTCCCTGAATTCCGTTGATTCTTATCTACTGCCAATTTTCTTTGATGATTATAGAGAGCTAGCATGCAATAAACAAGTACTCGTTTGAAAAGCTTGGTTCTGATTGCTTGCGCCTGTCAGAGACTTTTTTAAAGCTTAATGGACAAAGAACTTGGAAAAAAAACCCTGGAACCTTGCTGTTATATATGTTGACATTAGTAAGAATGCTTTAGATACAAAAATGGAAAGATACTCTAATTCCCACAATGGATGAATGGCTGGAAATACTAATGGAACTAGCAGAGATGGCTAAATTAACTGACGTAATTAAAGAAAAGAACACAACCAACTTTGTTTCTATTTAGAAACTGCTTCTGGATTTTGTTTGAAGTGTGGGGGGGAAATAAATTTTGGTTTGGGATTTTGATGATTAGATAAGTTTGTTGTTATAGAAAGTATGTATGTACAGTATGTAAAAGTAAAAAGTTGAGGCTGTAATGTAACATTGCAGCATAAAATGTAATATTTTATTTTATGGCACCAGAAAGATTCGGAAGTCAATGCTATTCTTTCTTTTCCCCCTTTTCTCCTATACTTCTTTCTCTCCCCTTTTCCCTTCCCCCTTTTCCCATTATTTGCATTTGCATTTTAAACTTTGATAAGTTCAATAAAATTATTAAAAAGAGAGAAAGGACAAAAACCTGAAATGAAAATGTTCAGTTAAGTACAACTGAACAATTCACAGACCTGGGGGGGGGGAGATTTAAATTTTAAAGTCAAAATTATCCAGATCCAGATTTGCTAAAACAAAACAAAACATCTTTTCTTTGGAACTGATAACTGGGTTTTTAAAGGAATGTTTACACCACATGTATGTACTTACATTTACAAGTTCTGGTCCACACTTTTAGTGAGGCAAAAAAATTCCTCATGTTTTGAGAGGAAGACAAGTTATTTTGAATTGACTCAGGTTTATCCAGTAGAGACAGAGACATTATATGCGGCAAATGAAAACTAAGTGCTGTGTTATATTGCAATTGTAGATAATTTGTTTTTGTCAGTTGTTGACAAAACAACTATCAGGAAATTCCTCTTTGATCTTTGTAGATTTTCTAGCTGCCATCTTGTCTGGAATTTTAATAATCCAAGTTTCAGTGCTCATTGCAGCCTCATTGAGTTATTCCAGAAGTGTTCATTCCTTTACCAAGGTTGACTTTTTTAGACCTGAAAGCAGAATGAACATCATTCAGTTTTATTCATCTAGAAATCACCACACAGAAACTGCTATAATGTTATAAGGGACAGCAGTAATATTTAATTTATGCACTTAGTAAGGACATTATGTCTTGTACTAATGACACTGTGATAAATATGGAAGAACAAAGGAAGGAATTCCATAATTCATCCATTTTGGGATTCTCTGATTGTTCTATGAGGTGCATTTTTCTGCATCAAAAATATTTTTGTGCAACAGGACTAAAAATATGGTACTGTCTAGCCTTTGCTGCACATTTGCCCCATGGATTTCAAAATTACATCTGCCATTTTGCATGCCATCTTTAAAAAGAGCCTAATTTTTTTGGACTTCCGGGTTGGCTCCACAGCACCATTGACGGTCTTTTTAGACCGCCGCCCCCGTGATTCCGTTGAGCCGTTCTGACAGCGTTAATCAGCTGTCAAACGGCTTGAAAATCTCCCCTTCGGGAAAAGAAGGGGAGGAGAGCAGGTGGGTGAGGGTAGAGCTCCCTGAAAACCCCTGGATTAATTCCAGGGGTTAGGAGGGTGAGAGCTCCCCGTTCAGCCCACTGAAGCTCCGGATCCGGGGGGACTCTGTTTTTTTTTACAGAGCTAGGTGTTGCGTCCAATTTCTGCTGTCAAACAGAAGATTAAATGATTTCAAAAAAGCAGGCGGAACAGAAGCAGGAGGACAAGCTTTTTGCAAGTATAACACTTAACTCCGGGGATACAATGTTTCTAATTGGATTTTCTGAGCTGGAAGTTAAGATGGCGTTTCTTTGTTGCGATTTTAAAAGGGAAAGTTAGAAAAAGTTTTTGCTAATAGACTCGTGCTCAGAGACTGGCTTTAAGTTGCTGGAATAGATTTTGAAGAGCTGTTTGGGAAAAGATTGTTTATAAAGAAATTGCTGAATGCTGCTCAAAAGGATGGCTCTGACTTTATGATTTTATGGTTGTGGGAAGAAAGAAAATTTCTTTAAAATAAAATGGCTTCTAAGAAAGGAGATCTTGAAAGTGCTGGATGCTATTTGGAGGTGTCAGAAACGAAACAGTTGTCTGATTTACAGAGTTGTAAGGATTTTGATGCAGAACTTACAGAATTTATAAAAGAAGCCATGAATAATCATACTGCAGCTATAAGTAACCAAATAGCAATTCTTAAAGGGATAACAACAGAAATGACTGAGGAAATCAAAACAACTACGGAGCATGATGACAACTCAGGAGATATTGCAGCAGAGAGGGTGGAAGAATTTTCTCAAGAATTTTCGAGCTTACTCTCTGCTCTTTTCGGAAAAATTGATAGAATCCTTCAAAATTATGACTTGGTTTGGAAAAAAGTAGTAAATGACCAGACTTTCGAAGTTTCAGAAGATGAAGGAGACTTGTCAGTGGCATCTATACATTTAATAGAAAAGAAACAATTGAACTTTTCTTCACAAACTCTTGACAAACTTTGGTTTTACAGACGAAGGAATGAACTGATTTATATAAGCATGAAGAGGCGATTTGGGGGCTCTAAATCAGAGGAAACTTTTTTAAAAAGGGGACAATTTTTGCAGTTATATCAACCTCAAATTAAAATGAAAAACCTCCTCAAAATAGAAGTAGGAGGGATGCAGAAAGATTGGAAAAAATATAAAAAGAAAGCAAGAATGGAAGATTAACCTTTTCTTTTGGCTTTGTAGTTGTTCTACTCATGGTTAAAAATGATTATGTTGTAGGTATTATAACTACTGAGGGGGGAAAAAGTATAAAGTTAAATATTGATTTTTAAATATGATGTACTAATGGTTGATTAATCCTTTTTGGTTTTTTAGTTTATGTATTAATGGTTAATTATGTTGTTGATTATCTTTTAAATTTTAAAAATTGGAGGGAGGAATAATGAAGGGGGGAAATTTAGAAACTTAAAAAATGTAGAAATTTAATTAGTGAATATCTAAGGTTTATTTTTTGTTATGAGATTTCAAAATAAGAAACCAAGAATGGAAGATTAATTTTTTTTTTTTGGCTTTGTAGTTGTTTTATTCATGGTTTAAATTGATTATGTTTTAGGTGTTATAACTACTGAGGGGGAAAAAGTATAAAGTTGAATATTGATTTTTAAATATGATGTATTAATGGTTGATTAATCTTTTTTGGTTTTCTAGTTAATGTACTAATGGTTAATTATAAAAATGTAGAAATTTAATTAGTGAATATCTAAGGTTTATTTTTTGTTATGAGATTTCAAAATATCTGAACTTTGAGAAAAGTAGGAGGGGGAAAAATGTTTTTAGGTTTGAATGTTTAAGATTTGTTAATGGTTTTAAAATTCTTAGAGTTATTGGATTACATGTTACTTTGTGTTTATATAAAGGGAGGTTGATGAAATTGTAAAAGGGGAGTTAAGGGGTCTTGGGAGTTATTAAATCTTGCAGTTAGCTAGTTTATTTTAGCGAATGTTTGGTGAAATCTATGCCCTGTTTTTGTTCTGGGAAGTCGGGGGTGGGGGGTGGTGAGGAGGGGTTGAAGATTGAGTTTACCAAATTGATTTTTTTTCCTTTTTTTCTGATGATAGTATGAATGATTGTTTATATTGTATACTTGTTTGATCAGAAAATAAAAACTTTTTTATTAAAAAAAAAAAAAGAGCCTAATTTTTGTTTGCAGTGGTCTTTAAATAAATGAGAAAATAAATCAATGCAATTTTCTGGTACTACGTAAACAATGCCCAGATCATAGCTCTGTTCCAACATTAAGCCAGTAGAAAATCTCAACTACGTAGGAGCCAAGAACTGTGCTTGTTGGTCCTACCCATTACAGCTCTCTCATTCCAAACATCTCTGCCGACTCTGGTCTTGGCCTCCCTATGCTGAGATTATCCTACTTAATCCATCTAGACTAGCAATCAAGGTTTTGAATTGGTTAGTTTGCCAACTATCTTCCTATTTTCTCTTGCCTTTGGCACTATTACCGAGCTTCACACAGATAGTTTGGTTCTGTTCCTTTGCTTTCAAAGAAGCCCATGTGATCTCCCATAAATTCCTACAAATAAACATAGCACATCCATAATAACATAAGTGTGATATCAAAGGGCGTGTCTGAATGATTCATGATCTCCTTTTGTATCAGCTGCCTCTTTACATATGGGAAAACATCATAAAGTGCCAAAAGAAATACTTAGGAGAATGAGGAGCCATTTGAGGAATGAGGAACAATATGTTCTGAATGATCTCCTGGGTGGGATTTAAAGAAAGAGATTTTTGCTTGCTTTTATGTGAATATTGAAATTATTCTCAGACTGTGTTTGAATTTTATGCACAGATTTGCAAATTTGTCCCCCCACTTCCTGGTATGGAAATATGATGCCAAATTACGTTCCAAATTGATATTACTTTGCCTAAGTGTTGGGGGGGAAGCTAATTTCCTTTTTCAGTTTACTGCTTGTAAATCATTCTGATTAGTTTTGTTTGGTTTTCTGTTTTCCTGTGTTTAATGTGAAATCTATCTAAATTACAGTAAGAAGTTACATGACAGAGTTTTAAAGTGCAGTTACCTTTATGCCACTCGGGTCCATGGTGAAAGTAAAGTATAAGTACTAGCTTGATATCAACTTTTTTTGTAGCAAAAAGGGGGTGATTGACTGAAGAAAATATTCCCCCCAGACAACCAAAGAAAATAAAATAGCCATACAATTAGAGCAGGGATGTCAAACTTGAGGCCTGGGGGCTGGATCTGGCCTATAGGGTACTTAGATCTGGCCCTTAGGGCCACCCTGGAAACAGCAAGGGACCGGCTCTCAGCAAAAGCAGGCAGCAAAGGACCTGCCAGCAAAAACAGAGATTGGGTGGACCACGTGCATCCATCCCAAGGTCCTTTTCACTTGGAGAGGGTTGCAGGAGGCCATTGCAGCTGACAATGGAGCTTAGGAGCCTGTTTTCACTGGCAGAGCACTCGGGCCACACCCACCCCAGCCATGCCCCCCGGCCCCCCAAGGTCAAACACCGCCCAGATGTGGCCCTCAGTGAAATTGAGATTAACACTCCTGAATTAGAGGTATCTTGGGACAGGATGCAAATTCTTTTTTCTTTTTCTTTTTGTACCCAAAATGACTTACCATAGAAATTATACACTGAGTGAAATAGGGAAATAGCCCTAATATCTCTGGAATCCTGGCACTCCAGCATTATTTCTCTCTACCAGTGCAATTAAGATGTCTCTTAATTCCCAACGCCTATTTCAATGCAACAGAGTTGGCATATGTTGGGTCCTTTCCATTAAACAGTGTGATCTAGCAGACTGAAGAGGCGTGCCTCCTCTGTCATGGTGTCTGCCCTCTGGACTGAGGTCTCACCTGATATCCAAGTGGTTCCCACCCTAATGGCATTCCATAAAGCCCTAAAGACCTAGCTGTTTTCCCAGGCTGAGGTAGGGTGGTTGGGCTCTTGGTCAGATTGATTGATGGGGGAAGGTGTGGTTAGCTGCATTTGCTATTAATTCTTGTTTTTTCCTTTCTTCTTACTCCTTTAATAATTATTGTATCTTACTTAATTTTACTAATGTACACTGCCCAGTGTGGGTTCAGAGTCAGGCAATGTCTAACTCGAATCAGTTGCATAAAATTAATTAAATTTCCATGATGTGAAATCTCAGGGTAGTTGATCAAATTAGTGATGTTGAAATGCAACACTTCTGTTTTTTAGCAGCACTTGGAAGTTCATGCTCAGCTTGGTGTGGTTTCTAATGCCAGAACTAAACCAAAGCCCTTTCTTATAAACTCAGTGATAGAATTTAGTCCCTAACCCAATAGTAATTTTCAATCCAATTAAAGTTTCTTTCTGTATGTAGAATGTAGTTGACTCTTTGATTTTCTTTCATTATTGAGGTGAAGGGTCCAAACTGGGAGTAGGACCACAGTGTGTGCAGGTTGGAAGAAATTAAATCTTCCTGCCACATCTGCTTCATTTCAAAAACCATTTCCCCCTTCTGTGCTCACTAATTGAAAAGAAAAGGAAAAGAAATTTAGTTGCTGACCTTTCTTCCTTCCCTCACTTCTACTTGCCCACATGGGGAGCCGAGGCTCTGAAGTGTGGCAAAGTTATATGGAAAGCTTAAGTGTCTTGAATGCAGACATGCTGGTTCCAATATGGTTCAGAAGTACCTGCCTTCATATTAATATATTTAAAAAATCATGGGTCCAGCATCTCAATCAAATGAAAGATAGGGTCGTAGCCTTGCATTTGTACTCATTCAAACTCTTATGGAGCATATAGGTAGACTTTTTAAAATCACCAACTGGCCCTTCAGGTCTCCCAACAGTACGTTACTATTGAACCTTGTAGTAGGACTATTACGTACTCCTGTTGGTATTTTATGACTATCACTTTGTTCATTGTATCTTATGATTTATGATTGTAGCTGATGATTTGTGATTTATCACTTCATTGTTTGTATGTATATTGAGTGTGTCCAATCACACTTGGCCAAAAAAGAACTATTCTATTCTATTCTATTCTATTCTATTCTATTCTATTCTATTCTATTCTATTCTATTCTATTCTATTCTATTCTATTCTCCACTATAATTTTGTCACAGAAGTGAGTGCTAGAGCAGGATTACAAAACATGGCTTCTCCATAGACTCATCTCTGTTGGGCACTTTGACAAATAAAATGGGGCAGGAAATGGAAGATAAAATTTTATCCACCCCATCTGTAACTGCTGTCAACCCAATCCTCTTCTTCGTCTTCCTCCTCCTTCTCCTTGGATGGCAGCCAAGATGTCTCCACCCAATGTAATTGGGTTGGATTTGCTATTTACTGGTAGACCAAGTCAGTGCGAAGGCAACCAGTGCAGAATTTGTTTCAAGACTTTTCTCTTTCAAAGCCTGTGTGTCATACTTCTGATGCCATTTTAATGCACTTTACCACTATAACTTCATGCAAATGACTATTATAAATTCTTCGACTGTAATGGTGTTTGGATCATGACTCCCTCTCCTCCTATAGCATAATCCCGGCTCTTGTTAATTAGATTCCAGAAGAAATCCCTTTAGTCTAATGCTTTACTATTGCCCTTCCTTGTCAAGCACAGGCACTGATGTTGCTCTAATCAGGAATTCATCTTGCTTACTATCTGCATCCTAACTGCTCCCTGGAGAAGGCTAAAGTGTGCTTGTGCATATTGTAGAGATTTATTCAAAATGTCTGCAGCATGGGCAGTAATTTGAAATGTTCAATCTTTGCCCTGTCACTTCAGGCTGGCATGATTCGCACGGACAAGGACGAGTATTTCATTGAACCTCTGCAGAAGGGGAAACAGGAGGAGGAAGAAGGAAGGACCCATGTGGTATACCGCAGGACAGCTGTCAAGGGAACATTTCACAGAGAGCACCCAGACACCCAGCCTAGAGGTAAGGTTACAGTGATCCTGAAAAGTGATGCCTGAACACTTTCAGTTAAAAGCATGTGTTCAGTAGCACCATAGGTAGAATTCTTCAGCTACCACTGCTTTACCTCCTTGAGGAACGAGATGCCTTCTTTCTGGTTGTTGTGCTCCAACGTTTGTTGCTTAAATGAAATAGAAGACCTAAAAGAAATAGGTTTAGATTAATTAAGCTTCCCAACATCAGTTATTGTCCCAAGTACTTTTTTTGGATTGTTTGCTAAAACAATCTCTTGATTGATAAAACAGGCAGCATAGGCCAATTGTGACAAGTTTGAACTATGGAAAGGAGGTCTTTAAAATGTAGATCCATTGTATATAAATTAACAAAGAATGCTAGATATGACAGAACCAGGAACCTCTGTGAATAATATAGATATGCATTGATTATGTTAGCACTAGTCAGGTATTTAGCTGACCTTGGAAAAATTGCCAAAATGTATAGGAAGACTTGTCTATGGGCTTCTTGTACCCCCAGTGACCCCTTGTGCATCACCCATTCCATCCATTCTCAATATGGAAGTCAGAAAGGAAAACACTGATTATGCATCTACTGTAAGTGCAAAAAAAAAAAAAAATGCAACTAGCACTTGCTTTTAGACCTGCACACTGAATTTGTCAGGATCAAAAGTTGACCTTAACTAGCATAGCCATCTCCAGATCCCTCTGGCCTTGAAGGGTTCCATGCTTAGATTGAATGTTTGAACAGAATTGTGGCAAAAGTTTGTGTGGCTGAAACAATCAGCCTAGCTTGAGCACGCCAGATTGATGTGGTCAGAGACATTATTCAGTGAATGCTGTTCACACCTTTAGATATTGATTGTGAACTGTTTCATAATCAAGTGCTGATAAATCAAGACTCAAATAGTATATTTGAATCGACCCTTAGGGCTTTGTCCAATTTCAGTACTGGTGAATTGTTTCCAGAGTCTTATAATTAACTAGAATTATAAGTATACATTCACTTTCTTCATAATATTATCTTTATTCTTGATTGTGCCGAAGTGTGTGTGTTTGGAAAAAACCTTTTATCTGTTCAGTCTTTCTTTGGATTTGAACATTCTAGAATTCTATCTTGCTGTTAAGAGTTGATTAGAGTTAGACTTGGGAAAGTTGTGTTATAAGAGTTGATTTATTGTGCTCTGAGATTTTTAATAAAATCTATGTTCTCATACATGAGATGGGACTAGAGCCCAATAATCATGCTCATGCATGGCATACTGAAGATACTACTCCCAGATTTGGAACTTCCAATGAATAATTTTGAGTGAAACATGATGGGAAAGTTTTATTGGATTTGATGGGTGAAAGTCTGATATCAATCGTAGTTTCCTATATTCTAGTAGCAAATTCACAAGAACTGTTATAAAGCAGATGTATTATGTTGTTCCTCCACTGTACAATACAGACTCACATGATATTAGGAGCACTTGGGTTTGCTGAATAAAGTGCCAGAGCACAAGTTACAAAGGGTCAAACTTGGCTTTATATCAGACAGAAAATACTGAGGAGTCAGGGGTGGGTTCTACTTACCTTTACTACCGGTTCACAACAGAGCCACGTGCACGTTCTTCTGCGCATGCGCAGAAGCATTTTGGTGACATCGGGGTCAGTGGGCAGGGCCTTCCGCCAGTTTTACTACTGGTTCTATAGAACTGGTGCGAACCGGGAGCAACTCACCACTGCTGAGGAGGCCATGGCATTTCCACACCATTTATCTTGATCTTCCTGTTCATCTTGGCTGAAAGGCAGAGCAATGTGTATCTCAAGGACTGTCCTGCACACCTGGAACTAGAACCTCACTAATGGTGAAGGGCTTTGTCCCATAAAGTAAGATTGGACTACCAATTTAATTTTCTTCTGAATGGGGGTGAGTGGAGGTAATGTCATTTTGTCCTTTAGCTAAAGCAAGTAAACAAGCTAGACAAACATTGAACAATAAAGGTACATTCTCTCTCAAGTCAAACCATGTATCCATTTAGCCTACAGCCCTGGGGCCAACCCTGCCTAGTGTTTTGTTTTCTTGAATCAGCCAAGCAGCTAAGTGCTACTATCTGCTGAGGACAGACAAGGATCGCACATGAAAAATAGTTGTTCCTGATCCCGATAACTTAACTGTATGTAATTTACAATGTGAGAGGGTGAATGGAAGAGCCAAAGCATTGAGTAAGTGTTGGTGTACAAGGTAATTAGTCCTTTGTTGTTGTTTTTAAATGCACTTATTTACTAAAGAATTTTTGGGTGTGACTAGGTGATTTACCTGCTTTATTATTTATTTATCAAATGTATATAGCTGCCCATCTCATTTATATGTACTGGTATAAGAAAATGACTTTGGAAGACTAGACAATAGTCTGATGAATGAAATCTGAGTCTAAAGGAGAGCTGGAGGTGAACAAAGCATCTCAGAAGAGATCTTCCCTAGTTTTGGGGAGAATAAAAATAGGGAAGGGGAGAGATGTTTTCAGACTTGCAAGATTCTATTACTGTAATCTTGTCTGTTTGTTTGTTTGTTTGATTTGAACTCACGGACTCCTACTTTCCAGCCTGGTGCCTTAACCACTGGACCAAACTGGGCATATCTTGCAATTAAGGTGGTGTCACCTTAATACTCATGGTTGATGCTTCTTGTCTGGACTACCTTGAAGGGCTGACAGAATGTGGCTTGGGCAGTGCACACAATTAAAACAAAAGCCTTAAAAATATAAACAAAAACACAGGAGAGTGCATTCAAAATTTTAAGGATTTTCTTAAATTCAATAGGTTTGGGACCATCCCCCCTTGAGGGGGATGATGTTCTACACGACAGGTGTCATGGCAGAGAAGGCTTACCTCCTGGGTCCAGTCAGGTGGAACACCTAAGCAGACTGGGCCCAGTGACATACTCTCTTCTTGGAAATGTTGTGCTGATTGCTGCCGCATCAAGAGCTTACTTTCCGCTTGAACTAAGTTTGATTAGTTGATTAAAAAGCTGCTTAGCAATGATGGGAAATACTCACCTCTACTACGCAGATCAATATCAATCATGAGTTTTACATAAATTTGTCTCGCTTGGAAATGTAGTGAGGAAAAGAGAGACATAGCATTAATTGGGGCTCCTATTTGTCTATTGCTTTCTATCTCATCACTGCAACCCTAGTGAATGCATAGGAATCCACATTGCTGCTGATGAAAAGATACTCATCCTATTCAAGAGTAAGTTTGAATTCAGGAGGGTTTGAAAGTGAGCAGGGGATGGGCATGCATGCTGGCATTGCATTCAGTTAAGTCTGACTATGTTTTTAGATGAAAGACCTAAAGGATAACTGATTATATGATAGCATACTTCTGTGGATGATACAAGGCTTTGCTTCCACAGGATTCCAGATTTCATGGGTTGCAAGCATAGATTACTTTAGACTTTCTGATTAATCCTTGGAGATCGGAGAATGAAAGGGGTGAGGTTGCATGTGCAACCCTGATCCCTACCCATTTTTTAGGCTGTTACACATTGAAGCAAACTTCTGAAGAAGGTTTCTAATCATTTAAATTTGTGCTGAAGCCAAATGATCAAGTTTCCTTTGTAGCACATTTTTTTGTTATTCTTCTATTGCAGATTGTTGGGTTAATAATGTGTTGATGCAAATTATTTCAGTGTTGGAAAAATATTTAACTGCCACATATTTTTCTCTGAAACAAAAGAGCTTGAGCATAATTCATGCCTTATGGCATTACTTTTAAAATTCTTAGTTGTTAAAATAAACAGAAACAGAAACAGCAAACAGAGATTCCACAAAACAGTAAGATTTCCTACTGCAATTGACTGAGTTGGTCAATATAGTCTTTGCCACCAATGTCTCAGAAACAGTAGCTGAAATCCAGGGTATGGAATGTAAATTCTTCCCAAGAGTTATTTGAAATGCTCACCCATTTATTAATGTACCGTTGACCAAATCTAAGTCCTGTTTTCTTTAGGCAAAATAGTCTGAAACCAATGATGCTACAAATCAAGCTGAATACTTTTTCTGTGTACATTTGATGAAAAACATAAGAAGACTAGATCTTTCTGGTAAACAAATAAACAATTAAAACAAATAAAATGCAATGAATGCAATTTCTTCCTGTTTGTGACATGTTTATCTGCAGTTGGTATGCCATAGGAGTTGTGGTAGTCCTCTAATATCAAGTTTACATACTCTGTTTGTTTTGTTGTTCATTCAGTTCTCAACTGGGTTATTCATTTTGATGCTCTTGTATCAGCTAGCATTGTTGGATGGTAATTACCATTAGCTAAGGCTTACCTAAGACATCTGGGAACCAGCAATGGATCTGTGATGTCAGAAATCCAAACATCTGTTTAGCTCTATCTTATTTATTTATTTATTTATTTATTTATTTATTTATTTATTTATTCAACTTGTATGCCGCCTTTCTCTGAAGACTCAAGTCTTGTGCAGGAGGATGAAGTTTAGAGTGCCTCCTGAAGCAAGTTTACTCATAGCATTCTGGGATGCAGATACCTACTAGTTTTTGTATATTTATAATTCTTATAAGAATTAATTATGACGCATTTCAAGAAAAAAGGAACACAGTAACACATTTGTTCAAAAAAGGCACTGGTGAGAACTGGCTTTTCCACCCAAAAGAACAGGCTGGGTAGACCGTAGAGTGAACAGGAGAAGGTTTGACTATTGATTCTAAAAGTAGGGCTTGCTTCTATAAGATAACAGTGAACTGAATTCTTTCATTATGACTTTCTATCTTTTCTTCAATAAATATTACTTATCATAAATTCTTGGAATTTTGTGTCCTTGTCTAATTGATTCCAGTCTGGGATAATTCTTCTATGAGAAGAAAAGTAAAAAAAGGAACACTATATTTACAATATCAGAACAGCCCCTTGAAATTACAGTCTACAACATAATATAGTAAACTAATCTCTTCTGAGCTCTAGTTTTCTATTAATCTTTTCAAATCCTGATAATTAAATAGAAACTTGGTCACCTCTGCAATGCAATACTTTTTCAGTTTTGAGCTTTCTGGCTCCTTGTTTTTATGGTGTTGCTTATCTATTTAATTAGGAATAAAGGAATAGCAGGTAGTCACAACCTTAAATGGAGACATTAGATACTTTCCCTTTTTTAAATTCTACCTTTATTATTCTTATAAACATTTCAAGTCATTGACTATGTCTAATACTCCTTTTTCCTCCTATTTTCCCCACAATAATTCTGTGAGGTAAATTGAGAGAGAGAGAGAGAGAGAGAGAGAGAGAGAGAGAGAGAGAGAGAGAGAGAGACTTGGCTTGGTGCCTTAACTACTAGGCTGAACTGATTCTCTTATTTGTGCTCACTTTGCCCACAGATTGTTACCTAAAACTAATGGTAATGCTACACTTGCTTGCAAAGATTTGTCTATCTGTCCTTCACTGTTCCATACTCTTTTATTAGCCTATGCATAAAGTTGTATTCTATCTTTTCCACAGAACTTCAGTGAAAACGCAAGCAAATCAACAAAGCAATTCTTATTGTTGACTTCCAGACATTTTGTCTTTGAGAGGAATGCTATGTAGTTGAAGAAAACATACACTAATAGAATGGCATAAGATTGTGTCAGTCTGGAAATCATTTTAAGAAATGCATCTTGGCAAAGCAGTCTGGTTTTGGTTTAATGTCAGTAAGAGACTTAAGGTTATAACATTTCAGGATCACTTGATGGTATTTTGCTAGTAGGCTGGGGAATATGAGCATCCCAAACAAGTACCAATATTAATAGTTCAAGTGCAACACTGATATATTTATGCCAAACATAATAATAATATGTGGAAAAATGAAGTGAAAAATGATCTGAAAGCAACAGCTGCATTAATATGTACTATAGCTGTGGTAGTCAAATGCGCTGAACAAACTTTTTTTTTAAAAAAAAGTTTTATTGTTTTATTACTACACATTATGACAAACACATCACATACAACATATAAATATATTCTCTTTTTAACAAGTGTTTCTTCGTGGTCTGCTTTCCACTGTGATCACCCCCCCATGTCTCTCATATTGTTTCATTTCCTTCATTGTCCCCTTTTTGATTGATTACAATGTATTTTCTAATCCTAATAGCCTTAATTTTATACATTTCTATATATTTGTTTCAGATGCCTGAAAAACCCATTAGTGCTTAACTTTTTCCCCCTTTAAAACAATTAGCTAAGATACATATTTTATATATATATATAAATATATATTTGTTACATACATACTTTACATTTTATCTTCTCCCCTATTTGTGTTGTTCTTTATTTCTTTATTTCTGCTCTCGAGCCATTCATACATTTATTCCAAATTATATAATAATCTGTCTCTTCATTTTCTTTAATTTCTTTTGTTAACTTGTCCATCTTAGCACATTCTAAAACTTTTTTTATCACATCTGAACAATTGCGCTGAACAAACTTAATATATTTCTCGTAGGTTCTGGTATGAGAACCACTCCAAAACGTGTCTCTGCTAGGGACAGGCAGCAGTGAGATAAGAGTGGCATTTCTAATTCTTGCTTCTTCTTTTTTTTTTTTTAAAGGAAGGCTTATTTTGCACTGCAAGTAATAAGTTTGTTTCATGCAGTGCCTATGCCTTCTAATTGGTGGGATGCATGCTACACTATTTTGGCTTGCATGTAGTCAATTGTTCAGAGTTCTAGCTTGCATAGACTAGTGTGATCCTACATAGAGCAAAACTGCACTTAATTTGTGCTTATGGCATACTAGCTAAAATGTGCCAATGCTGTGATTGTCAGGAGGGTCCATGTGCTATAGGTGTGACTAAGATGGCAATGCAGTCTGCATCAGTGGTGGGTTTCACTTATCTTTGCTATCGGTTCGCTCGTGCGTGTGCGCTTGCTTCGCTCATGTGCGTGCCACTTCTGCACATGTGCAGAAGCTTTGATGATGTCCAGGTGGGTGGGCGGAACCTCCCGCCGCATCTGCTACCGGGTCACCCGAACTGGTGTGAACCAGTAGCAACCCACCACTGGTCTGCACTGTATCCTGCTAAAAGGTATTATATGAATGGCTGGATTGAGTATTGATTGGATTGAGGAAGTCCATATATAATATAACAGAAGCAAATACAAATTTAGGGGAAAATTGTAGAACTTTCTAAGTGACTAAATAGCAATAGCATTTAGACTTATATACCGCTTCACAGTGCTTTACAGCCCACTCTAAGCGGTTTACAGAGTCAGCATATTACCCCCAACAATCTGGGTCCTTATTTTATTGACCTTGGAAGGATGGAAGGGTTATTCAACATTGAGCCGGTGGGAATTGAACTGCTAGCAGTCAGCAGAATTGGCCTGCAATACTCCATTCTAACCACTGCGCCACCAGGGCTCAATAAATCATTCAGAGATTCAAGTATTAATGAGAAAAGTGACTGCTTGATGAACAGCTTTGTAAAAAAGTGTTAATATTAGATACTTGGTTAAAAAGATAAGTCAATGATATGTCCATGTAGTATAGCAAATGAATGAATACAATCAAAATAAATGATTGATTTTACTTTTTATGATCTATAACTGAGACAATTTGGGCTATATGGGTGACAAAAGATTCGGAATGTGAGATTGATTGTTCAACACTGAACAGGATATTTGATGTCTCCCTGGATAATTGTGTAAGAAAAGCAGTGTGGTGATATCAGGGATATTTTGATTGGATATGTGAATGTGTGTGTACTTTTATGTAGATCAGGGGTGAAATGTAAAATTTGTTACTACCAGTTCTGTGGGCATGGCTTGGTGGTGGTGGTGGGTAATGTGACTGGGTGGGCGTGGCCAACTTTTTTTTTTAAACTTTTCAAAGCATTTTTTCTAATGCTTTGAAAAGCCTCTCTGATGATCAGGCAACTCAGCTGGGATCGTCAGAGACTTTTCAAAGCATTTTTAACCATCTCTTCAGCCAAGAGGTTGCAGAAAAAAATGCTTTGAAAAGCCTCTGATGATCCCAGCTGAGCCGCGCAATCATCAGAGGCTTTTTTTTTTTTACTCTTAAAAGCATTTTTTCATCGGAAGAGGTGGTAGAAAAAATGCTTTTAAAAGTAAAAAACAAAAAAGCCTCTGATGATCATGCGGCTCAGCTGGGCATGGTGAGGGGGGGCAGGGATTTTTGCTACCGGTTCTCCGAACCACCCGCCGCCATCGCTTCCAAATAGGGCTATCTGGTCTGAACCGGGAGCATTTCAACCCTGATGTAGATAGTATCAAGTTGGCTGAGAATCAAATTATTTTCAGCAAATTTTATGTAGATTGTATAATGCCATAAGGAGAATTGATCTGACAATTAATGCATGAATTAATTTGACTAGTGGTTGACATGGAAAATGAACTAGACAGTTGCAAATTGCACACGAAAGGCAAAAACTGAAGCAAGTCGATGAATTCGTGTACCTTGCGAAAAGTATACAAATGAACAAAGATGAGAAAATGATGGAGAAATTTTCAGAGGCACAAATGCTAGTGGAAAGGTGGTGTAGTCTCTTGTGAAGGATGAAGATTTATTGGAAAAAGTAAAAATGGCTTCTGTTCACTTTGTTGATCAACAAAGAGTTGGGTATGTCAAGCAAACCATTTCAATGCAGACGGAATGGGATAGTTAAGAATTGTGTGAGATTAAAAAAAAGAAAACATAGGATCAAGAATGAATGGGTGCTGAATGAATGTAGATTGAATATAAAAATGAGGGATCAGTTATGGAAGAAGTATGTTGAGGCCATCTGCTCATCAAAAGAGAATAATGAAAAACAAATTTCAAAAAAAAAACTACATGAAGAAAGAGTACATGGATTATATCTTCTCGAGGAAAAAAGATTTCAGAGTTTTCTGCGAACAATTTGACTCTTACGCTGTCATCCTGTGCAATATTCTTACAGATTAACAGAGTTGGAAGGGGTCTTGTAGGTCATCTAGTCCAACCCCCCGCCCAAGCTACACCATCTCTGACAAATGGCTGTCCAATCTCTTCTTGAAAGCCTCCAGTAATGAAGCTTCCACAACTTCCAAAGATAACTTCTGTTCCATTGGTTGATTGTTCTCACTGTCAGAAAATTTCTCCTTATTTCTAGTTTGAATCGCTCCTTGATCAGTTTCCACCCATTATTTACATTACTTTTTGGGAAACAAATGCATCTATTTTTTCCTTTGTTCCTTCGGAATTCCTGAAATGACTCAAACTGGCTGCTAGGCATTCTAATTTAAAGAAACTCTGGCGGTTACCTTTAAAAAGGAATTACTCCATTAGAAAACTGATGTTTCTTCAAATCCAGTCAATATTTCCCTTTCAGTGTATGGTCCCAATGATTAATGAGAATTCTCTTATTCTGCAGTCAGGAAAGCAGCAATGACTTTTTTTTTTTTTTTTTTTTGGTTTCCTGGTATGGTATGTGCATGATAAATACATCTGTCTTTTCCCTGATGTCCCGTCTCCTTTTCGCAGAATCATATAGATTTTCCAAGATGTGATGGATGTGAATTTTATTGTGAATCAGCTCCCTCAAATAAGAAGCATAGATGTGCCCTTCTGAGGACATGAATCTCATCTGAATGTTAAGACTATTGCTAACCACACAGATGGGTGACAAAGCTTCTTTTCCTAAAAAAAGAAAAGAAATAAAGAAATAAAAATTATATCTCACTAGACATTAGATCTATCACAGGAGTTTTCTTTTCAATTCATATGGTGGGTGAGTTGATCCTTATTGTCTACCGTATTTTTCAGAGTATAAGATGCTCCGGACTATAAGATGCACCTACCTTTTTTGGTGAGGAAAACAAGAAAAAGAAATCTGCCTCTGCCTCCCAGCAATTTTGCCTCCTTGCAGCAAATAGCCTGCTTTACTTTCATTTTCGTTTTCAGCATAGCTTGATTAGCACAAGGAAAAAAAATCTGCTCCCAGCAATTTACCTCCTTGCAGCAAGCAGCAGAGGCCCGCGCAAAACAGCTGAGAGTCGGGAGGCCGATCCAACAGACAATCAACTGGTGCTAATTAAGCTGTGCTGAAGCTGAAATGGGCTGTTTCTTCTTGCTGCTTGCTGCAAGAAGGTAAATTGCTGGGAGGCAGAGGCCAAAGGGTGGGGGCCAGTAGGTGGGCAGGGCTACATTTGGTGTATAAGATGCACCTAAATTTTCACCCTCTTTTAGTGGGGGGAAAGGTGCATCTTATACTCCGAAAAATATGGTATTTATTTCCTCCTCCTGAGCAAAAGAAAATAGAAACTTTTGATAGATCTTCCCTATTATTTTTACTACATTTAAGAGGTGAGATCCATGATCAAAGCTAATGGCCAGATTTGCACATTATATTAAACATTTCACAGATACTGCTGAGCAAAAAGAGCACCCCAAAAAGATTTATAAAACTCAACGACTGGGTTCACACAAATGCAGAGACAAAAGCAAACACATCTTTTCATATGGCAGGTGAACTCAGCCAATGAAGCGACTCACAGGAAATGAAATGGGGTCTTGCATGAGTCAATGGTACTCAAACATTTTAGAGGTTGTAGAAATTATTTTATGGGCTGATGTAGTTGCTTATAAATAAAGGGGAAAAAACAGAAAAAGGGTTTCATTTTCTCTGGACCATAAGAAAGCATAAGGGAAATAAAAAACCACGTGTATAAGCTGTTTACTGCAATTTATGCTTTTAAACTCATCTTTGGCTTTTTTTGGTCAGTTTGTAAAGTTTCTTAGAATTACTGTATTTTTCAAGAGTATAAGACGTATTTTTTAGAGTATTTTTCAGTATTTTAGAGTATTTTTAGAGTATTTTTCAGAGTATAAGACATACCTTTTTACAGGGGGGAAATCTAAATTTTTTTGCTACTGGTTCTGTGGGCGTGGCTTAATTAGTGGGCGGGGCTTGGTGATAAGGTGACTGGGAGGGAGTGGCTTGTTGGTCAGGTGGGCGTGGCCAAGTCAATGTCACTTCTTTGCCCTTTTTTAACCTACAAAACACAACACAACACAACTGGCTCACCCACAATATAAAAGCAGCTGTGCTAGACCCAAAATGGCCCCTGCAACAAGCAGGAACCTCACCCAGCCACAAAAAGCCCAAACAATCAACTTTCACACTTTACACACACAAAATACCACATACAGCTTTGTGCGATTTTGTGTATTTGTGTAGTTAGAGTGAAACACTACAGAAACACATTAAATCTCAGAAAGCTGCACAAACATTATTTTATTTTATTTTATTTTTATTTTTATATAAAAGCAGCTAAATTTAAAACTTCCTAAACTTTAAATGGCTAGGTCTAAAAAAAGAACAACTAAAAAAACCCCAATTAACTATTTTTTTTAAAGCTCCCAAAGGGGAAAAAAACTTACCCAATAGAACAGGGGTCTCCAACCTTGGCAACTTTAAGACTTGTAGACTTCAATTCCCAGAATTCCTCAGCCAGCTTTATTTTGCTGGCTGAGGAATTCTGGGAGTTGAAGTCCACAACTCCCTGCCTGCTTGATTGCAGGCAGGGAGATTCAGTTGCTTGCTGAAGCAATGGATTGCAGGGATTACAGCAAGGTGTTGCGACCAGCAGCTAAGGTAAGCAAGCTGAGGGGGGGAGGGGGAGGGATTTTTGCTACCGATTAGCAGGCAACTCAGCTGGGATCGTCAGAGCTTGGATCGTCAGAGCCATTTAAAAGGAAAAAAGTTTTTTCTTTTACATGGCTCTGGCAATCCAAGCTGAGTTGCCTGATTAGCAGGCAACTCAGCTGGGATCGTCAGAGCTTGGCTTGTCAGAGCCATTTAAAAGAAAAAAAAGGCTCCGATGATTGCGCGGCTCAGCTGGGCATGGGGGGCGGGGGCACGGATTTTTGCTACCGGTTCTCTGAACTGCCCCCACCATCGCTACCTACTTGCCTGAGCCGGTCCAAACCGGGAGCATTTCACCCCTGCCTTTTTACCCCAAAAAGAGGGTGAAAATCTGGGTGCATCTTCTAGTCCAAATGTAGCCCCACCCAGAGCTGAAAAATGCCTCTGAAACCTCAATTTGAGAGGCTGGAAAAAAAGCCTCTGAAATGGAGGTTTCAGAGGCTGAAAAAAAGCAAGGCACAGGGCTCACAACCAAGGAACCTGTTGCTAAAATTCACCTCTGGGAATAGCTGATTGGGGGTATTCCGGGAGGCTGATCCACCCCCAATCAGCTTTTTTCTTATTTTCCTCCCCAAAAACTAAGGTGCGTCTTATACTTCGAAAAATATGATACATTGACATCTAAGCTTAAATTAGCTTATATTTTAGAAATCTATAATTATAATTTCCAAAAAAGAAACCTCCCCAGGTAAAATGGTAAGACCCGTGTTCCCAATGGCTAAATTTACTTTAGAAGATTTCTGCCTCCCATGATCAATTCATCCACTTTCTCCCATCAGTATGAAAGAGACAAGTGTGTGTGTGTGTGTGTGTGTGTGTGTGTGTGTGTGTGTGTATGCGTCTGTGCGTATGTATGTAATCCTACCAGTGGTGGGTTCTAAATTTTTTACTACTGATTCGGTGGGCATAGCTAGGTGGGGGGGGGTGACTGATTGGGCATGGCCAATGTGACATCACTCACGCACACAGTCACATGACCCCCCCCCAAGCCATGCCCACTGAAAAGGTGGCTAAAATTTTTGGAACTTTTTAAAACTTTTTTTTGACACTCTGGCCCCATTTCCAGGTCAGGACATGTGGGGTGGCATCGGTTGTCTCGGCTTTCCCTCCATTGCCCTTTCTGGCTGAAAAGTGCCCCTTCTCGCCTCTGACGGGCCTTCCTTGTGGTTGCAGCTGGAGCAATCCACTCCGCCAGCTCAGGGCAGTGGACTTAGCTGCAGCCCAGACAAGCCAAGGAACTGCAGGGAGCCTCCCGCGTGTTGCACCTCCTCCCAGCCTTCCCCCCATGCCATTTTTAGGCACCCATCTTACTGGGCACTCAGCTTACTGGGCTGCCCCCATCCTTGTCGCGGCTTCAACGGCGGCAGCTTCGGGAGACTGTGGCTTTGCTTCTTGTTTGCAAAGCGGCTCTCAAAGAGAAAGAAGCGGGTGTGGCGCACCCAGAGCTACCGCTTCTTTGCAACAGCCAAGGACTTCTTCTGCTTGGAGCTCCAAGCTGCGGGGTGGGGTGGGGTGGCTGCAATGCTGGCAGCTTTGGTGGGCTCCTTCCCTCAGCGGTTTGTTTTCTTTTACCTTGTCTAGGCATCATTAAAGGCTGCTCCACGCCTTTTGATCTTTCTCGGGCACGGAGAAAAGCCATCCTGTGTGAAGGGACTGAGCCTGCTGTTGAACTTGGAAGCTGAGAGGCTTCTTTTCCACCCAGCCACTGGCACACAGTGTCAGAAAGACCTCTGGTCACTGCCGCCATCTTCGTGCATGCACAGCTTTCTTTTCACCAGCTGAAGGACTTTTCGGCACGCTGTAGCCAGGCGGCTGAGAGGCTTCTTTGCTCCGGTTAGCTTCGGGTGGGTGAGCAAGCAGTGACCGGGGAACTGGTTCGGGGACGTGGCCTTGCTGCTGTTACTATTGGTTCGGAGAACTACTTCCAAAAGTTACTACCTATTCGGTAGAACTGGGCAGAACCGGGAGCAACCCACCACTGAATGGTAATCTATCTAGGTGTCTGCCCTTGAGCATTTAGCTGCTGTCCTTCCTGTAGGGGCCCTCATGAAACATTGTGCTCCATATGGTGAAGACTGGATGAACTTTCACCATGGCTTGTATGACTGAATGAGCTTTGCTTAGCAGAGGTGTAATCAAGATAGAAGGCAAGAAAACAGGATTTGTGTAGCTCTTCTGTAATTACATGGTGACACTGAAAGATCATAGCTTTGAATTCTGCAATGTAATATTTATTTATTTGCATTTATATGGCCACCCTGCTTGCCAAAATGATCTGGGCAGCAAATAGAGTATAAGAATTATAAATCACCATTTTAAAAAAAACCCACCACACATAATCTAAACAAAAAAGAAGAAATTGCAGCCAAGAATAAAACCTCAGAGTAATAACTAACTACCTTAGCTTCACAAATTTGCCAACCCCCAAGCCTGGTAAACAGTCAGGTTTTTGATGCTTTCCTGAAGGCCAGCAGGTATACCAATATGATATTTGTAAAATGGGTCATAGGATGATATTTCATATTGTGGTCCATACCAAGGAGCTTTTGTGGTGTGTCTGAAGAGGTTCCAGCCATAATACTATGTATCTCTTCTGGTTCTTAGTGCCTCGAGGAAGATTGGTTGTTGAGCTGATGAATAGATTGTTAGCTCACCTCATCATCCTGAGGGACCTAGGAAGTCTTGTCCTCATATTGCGCAGCTTATTACCTGCTCCCACAGCCAAGCCCATTTGATGATGAAACGTTCAGTCACCTGAAAACAAAATCCTTAGTCTTCTCTATGCGAGCAAAGCTTGATCGGAGATGCCATCTCTCTATAAATACTGGTGGGGAGGTGTGGAGTGCTGGCTTTGTTGTTGTAAGGGGGTTGGTTGGCTGTGTTGTTACATCTTGATTAGTTGATGGAGTTGATGTTTGCAGATTAGTTGGCTGTTTCGTAACATCCTGTGTGGGTGAGGTCCTAGCTGTGTGCCCATTAGTCTTTTGTGTTGTAACGACCTGGGTAATGGGTTGTGTGGTAGCATCCTGAGCTCTAGTGTTGTGACATCCTGAGTCCTGTGCTGCAACATCCTGGGTAGTTGGCTGTGTCGTAACATCCTGAACTTTAATGTTGTAACATCCTGAGTTCTGTGATGTATTGTCTTGAGCAGATGTCTGTGATGCAACATCCCAGGCTTTGGTTTGGCTCCGAGTCTGAGCTCTTGTTATGTGCTCATGGTGTGTGTTAGTTTGGTTTGTGTGGGGATTGGAGGGGGGCGCAGCAGCTGGCGATGTTGCTGTGGTCCGGCCCCTGGACCGTGGTTGCATTTTGTCTATTGGATGGGATTTTGTTTGAATTTGCCAGCTGCTGCACCCCCCTCCGATCCCCACACAGGATGTTATGAAACAGCCGACTAATCTGCAAACATCAACTCCATCAACTAATCAAGATGTAACAACACAGCCAACCAACCCGCTTACAACAACAAACACACACACACACACACACATATATATGCAAAAAATTAAAATCTCAGGTGTTTTCCCGCGTCATGTTAAATAAGTTAGTTAAAATGTTTAAAATTCTGGTTAAAATCCTAGCTTAAAATCTTCCAAAAATCCTTACAGCTCTGTACAAACAGAGCTTAAGACCCTCACAGAAGTATTAATAGAAAATGGGTTCCACGAAAATAGAATTAGAACTATAATCCAGCAAGGGACAGTAGGACAGAGCAAAACCCAAGAAGAAGAACAGAATATGGGAACTGCCATCCTGCCCTATATAAAAGGGACCACCAACAAAATTAGTAAGATATTACGGAAACAAAAAATCTGTTCCGTACAGATAGAAAAATATCGATGATGGTGAGAAACCCTAAGGATAAAATTGAGTTGGAAAACCAGGGGATATACGAAGTGCCATGTGCCTCCTGTCAGTCATCTTATATTGGACAGACAAATAGACGAATAAATGTACATTTAGAAGAACATAAAAATGCAGTGAGGAAAGAAGAGCAAACTTCTTCTTTGGTACAACACATTTTATTTTATTTTATTCATTTTATATACATACATACATACATACATACATACATACATATTTGTTTTCTCAGGTTTTCGCGGGTGTTTGTATGTAGATCTTTGGTTATTCGGGTCTTCTCCCACGTAAAATTAGAAGTGTCTTGGCGACGTTTCGACGAGCAATGCTCCTGGAAGCACGAAGCCGAGAACACCAGCCTGAAGATGACGAATGAGACTTCGTCAAAACGTCGCCAAGACACTTCCAATTTTACGTAGGAGAAGACCCGAATAACCAAAGACCTACATATATATATTTCATAAGCACGGGGAAGATCTTACATATATATATGTAAGAATTATGAGGATGAATTATGTGAATACAATACAGCAGCAGAGGCTGGCTGTTGGAAGGGACAGACTATTATAACCAAAATCCCCCATGCTAACATGGCTAATCTCTGAGAAGGGGATGCCATCTGCTCCTGCCTGCAGAGTTGACTTAGGAATTCTGCTTGCATGCCTGGCATAGATGATGGTGGAAGATCTAATCTGGTCAATGAGTATTATTTGATGGCTCATGCCAATCCTGACTGTGTGCCCTGGATGACAGAAAGTTTCATGTCAGCATTCTGTTATGGTCCCTCTTCCTGGACTGCTTTAATTTAATTTAACTGTTGAGTTAGGAGTGACTTGGAAATGTCTTTCATTTCCTGTCCCTTTGCTCCTTCTTTAAAGGCTTTGCAAGTGAGTGGGCTTTTTCTATGGACAGGTTTGGTATCTAGGCAGGGATCAGAGTCACAAAGAATGTGGAGTGGAGAGGTACTTCAGTGGACACCATCCAGTGGTTGGGAAGTTGCTGCTATGGGAGGTGAGATGGGACTTTTAATGGGTTTTTATTAGGTGGTGGATCTTAAACAATTTTGTAAGTTGCTTGGAGTCACCGATATGTGAGTTGGACAGCTATATAAATTAGAGATAGGTAGATGATAGAGATTGATCAATAGATAGATAGATGATATAGATGATAGATAGATAGATAGATAGATAGATAGATAGATAGATAGATAGATAGATAGATAGAGATAATTTGATAGAAATAGATAGGTAGGTTGGTAGGTAGGTAGGTAGGTAGGTAGGTAGGTAGGTAGGTAGGTAGGTAGATAATAGATAGATGATAGATAGATGATAGATAGATAATAACTTTATTGCCATTGTACGTGTATACACAGTTTACCCATACAACGAAATTCACTTAACACCCAAAGATAGATAGATAGATGATAGATAGATAGATAGATAGATAGATAGATAGATAGATAGATAGATTATACATTGAAAGCCTGAATGGGATGTGTGCTTGGAGTTCTGCTGCTTTTGGGGATTTTTTTTCTTAGCATGAAACCTTGCCAGTATTCTTCTGGTCCAAGACAGTCCAAGGCAGTGTTATCATGCATGGCTGCAAAAATCCATACAAGATGGCATCAGAATTAGACTTTTCCTTACTCTTTATTGCTATCTAGTTATTTCTAGATTTTTTTTTAAAGCTGAGAGATAGATTTTGCCTTTATGCACAGAATAGCATCTCTGACTTCTGGTACTCATCCTCATCCTCTGGGCTTGCTTCTGCGATTCTCTTCCTTAGGGAGTTGATTCTTCTGCCAGTTTGTTACTGTGCTCATTTTTTAATTCAATAATTAAATGAGCATTCTTGCTCATCAGCTGAAGTGTGGCTACCTGCTTCTCCAAATCTTTGACTTTTTCTTGAAACGCCTGTATATTCTCTCCTTCCTGCCAGACTCTTCTCAAGCAGAATCACAAATAAGTCATTAGTATTGCAGGTCACAACTGCAGGCTTCTGTCCTTCTTTACTTTTGTTTCTTAAAGATCTACAGCAAAAGGCTTTCTTTTTCTTTTTATACTTTTTATACAGTTATTAGGAACATTCTCTTTAAATTCCCTCATCCAAAAAAAATCCCCAGAAGCACTCTTAAGCCTCTGCTTGCTCTCTCGAATCTTTTGACCAGATTGTAATTGCAATTATTCTAATGATGGTGATGATGATGAAGATGATGATGATGAAAAAGATGATAACCATAAATAAATGTTGGTGGTCCTGATGAAAATTGTATACCAGGTGTCTATTTTTAATCTCAGAAAATTAGTTTTTATTGTGCCAAAGGAGCTTCTTCCTAAGATTAATGGTAAGTAGATCAGGAATGCACTTTCATTATTATTATATACACAATAAGTGAGAGGGATCACAGCTGCCAGTTCATTACAGTTGGTGTTGGCCTTCATATGCATCAAGTGCTTGCCAAGAACATAGGATGTCATAATATATTCGGCATAATATATGTGCAGATCCAAGCAAATGGCCTTTTGTAATTGACAGATGGAAATTTGTGTTATTATTGTGGTTCATCACATTGTCAGCCAGATGTTTAGACTGGATTAGGCATTTTTATCCACAGAACGTGTCCTTCCTAAGGACCTGGGATAGGCAGATGTTGTTTGATGGTGTTAAAGGTATCATTGCAAGATATAAGCTGTTCCAAGTAAAGCAGTAGTGGATTTCAATTTAGTTTGCTACCAGTTCGCTTGTGCGCATGTGTGACGCTTCTGCGCATGCGCAGAAGCATCCAGGTCAGTGGTGGGTTGCCCCTGGTTCACACCGGTTCTATAGAACTGGTAGTAAAACTGGTGGGAAGCTCCGCCCACCGACCCTGAGGTCATCAAAATGTTCCTGCGCATGTAGAGAAGAGCATACGCGCAAGCAAAGCAAGCGCGCGCATGCAGCCCCGCTGCGAACCGGTAGTAAAGGTAAGTAGAACCCACCCCTGGTCCAGGTGGGTGGGCGGAGCCTCCAGCCGCTGCTGCTACCGGTTCGCCCAATCTGGGGCGAACCGGTAACAACCCGCCACTGAAGTAAAGGTGCTTTTTGTAATTGACTGATGGTGATTTGTCAATGCCGATAGTGTTCAAGTGGTATTCCAAATGTTCTGGGATTGCACCCAAGGTGCCTATCGTATTGGTTAGTTAGTTTAGTTTATTGATTAGCCCATAGGCCATAACAAAATATCACTATTGGTATTATTTTCACTTTTTTGACTCAGCTTTTTTTTTTTTACTTTTATTGGCAGGTCTTTGTATTTTATGATTTTCTCCATTTCTTTCTCTTCTATTCTGCTGACTCCAGGTATCACCTTGTATTCTATCCAGACTTAAGACTGCTTGGTGACTTTGGGCCAGCCATGTTCGCCACCCTGAGTTACTTATAACCTAATGAATAGTTTTCTTTCTGGAGTTTTGGGTGCTCTATCATTGGAGGTTTACAAAAACAGACTGAACAACCATTTGATGGGATGGTATAAAGCAGTGGTGAAATGTAAAATTTGTTACTACCGGTTCTGTGGGCGTGGCTTGGTGGTGGTGGTAATATGACTGAGTGGGCGTGGCCAACTTTTATTTTTTTACTTTTAAAACCATTTCTTCTATAACCTCTTCAGCCGAAGAGGTTGTAAAAAAATGCTTTTAAAGCCTCTAAGATCCCAGTGGACTTGCCTGATCGGCAGAGGCTTTCTTTCTTTCTTTTTTTAAAGCCTCTGAAGATCCCAGCTGACTTGCCTGATCAGCAGAGGCTTTTTTTTCCTTTTAAAAACATTTTTTCTATAACCTCTTCGGCTGAAGAGATTGTAGAAAAAATGCTTTTAAAAGCCTCTGATGATCCCAGCTGAGCCGCGTGATCATCAGAGGCTTTTTTTTAACTTTTAAAAGCATTTTTTCTGCCAAAGAGGTTGTAGAAAAAATGCTTTTAAAAATTAAAACAAAAGCCTCTGATGATTGTGCTGCTCAGCTGGGCAATGGGGGGGGGGGGGGCAGGGATTTTTGCTACCAGTTCTCCGAACCACCGATCCAGTCCAAATCGGGAGCATTTCACCCCTGGTATAAGGCCTCCTACAGAGGATTGGACTAGAAGACTTCTGAGGACCCTTCCAGCTCTATGGTTCTATACAGTCCTATGCTGTATAGACCCATTGTGATCAGTATAGATATTTTGGCTTTAATGTCAAGTGAGCTTCCTCTTCCCAGCTATGCTTATTTTAATACCAGTAGCACTTAGACTTATATACTGCTTCACAGTGCTTTTACAGCCCTCTCTAAGTGGTTTACAGAGTCCGCATTTTGTCCCCCAACAATTTGGATCCTCATTTTACCCACCTTGGAAAGATGGAAGGCTGAGTCAACCTTGAGCCTGGTGAGATTCAATGTGCCAAATTGCAGGCAGCCGGCAGTCAGCAAAAGTAGCCTGCAGTACTGCACTCTAACCACTGCACCACCCTAGCTCATATAATTATATTTAGTATTAAGAACTTAAAACCACACTCGGAGCATAAGTCCAAATACAGTAAATTACAAGGAAGGAAGCAGTAAGAAAGAGGGGATGCTCAGGAATATGCAGCAGGATGCAGGAGACAAATTTAAGAAGGACAATGTTAAAAAGCCATAATGCTAAAGGGAGAACCTGAAGTCCTAAAACAGGAAGGGCAGGAGATATCTTACATTGCTGGTATTACATGGTGAAAGTGGAAGTACTATGTCCAGTATTGATTATCACAATACAAGAAAGATTTTGAGAGGCTAGAAGGAATACACAGAAGAACAACAAAAATGACAAGGGGCCTGGGGATCAATTCCTATGCATAGTTCAAGGAACTGAATATCCAATTGCAGGGAATATATGTAGCTCAGGTTCTTGCTGTTCTCTGACGTTGGTTGTTTCCCTGCAGACATTTCATTATAGTACTAGGCTAGGTAGTTATTGGTGCACATTATCAGTGCATCATCAGGTACTGATGATGTTATTTAACCTGGTAACAAAAGGTGCCCAGGAAAACAACTAAGCTCAGAGAATACCAAGCCCCTAATTGAATTTGGTATGCTTGACTGGAAGAAGTGAAAGCAAAAGGGAGACATAATAGAAGTGTTACAATACTTGGAGTGCTGTCATAGAAAATAGGATGTCTGTTTATTCTCCGTTCATTGATTTTCAGAGTGAGCTGATATGGGCATATGAAAGGAAGGAAGGAAGGAAGGAAGGAAGGAAGGAAGGAAGGAAGGAAGGAAGGAAGGAAGGAAGGAAAGAGTAGGGCAAGAACTACTGGGTAAAACTTTATAGAGAAAGATCCAAACTCAAAGTGAGGAATTTCCTGACCACGGGAGCTATTAAGCTGCGGACCAACCTACCTCTTGGAATTATCACTGAAGGTTTCAAGCAAAAATTGGACAATCATTTGTCTGGAATGATCTGAGGATTCCAATTTCCAATTCTGGGAAAGCAGTTGAACTAGATGATCTCTTCTTACCCTTTAATTCTTTGATATGTTCTTGTCGGCAGAAGGATTGGGTGAAGATTTATGCTGGTTTGATTGGTTCTAATGAGTACAATTGTGATTTCACGTCAAAGAAAATACTTCAGTGCATAAATTAATTGGTGGAATTTAATTTCACAAGTCATGCTGATGACTGTTAGCTGAAGTGGCAATCTGTCAGAAGCCCCCAATTATACTTCGATTTGATCTTCCCCATGCTTATGAAATGGATCTTCTACTTAAAACCTGTATGTTACAACTCAAGTATCAGTTCTTATGAGGTAACAGTAGGGAAAGCCTATTGAATGTATAACTTGCCTGTGGCTAGTTGCTGATAAATGGGTCATTTGTGTACTTGTGTTATATTCTCTTTATTATCCTGTCTTGAGTTGCTTCATTCTCCTCTGTATCCATTTTCTCTAGATTCTTTTCTTGCTATAAATGTGGCAACATTTTACAGTTCTTTAAGAACTTTGCAGGAGCTACCTGCCGACTTTGAATGTCATGAAATGCTAAGAGATGGTTTATGCCTGCAGCAGCTACATCCTAATAACTCTGTTCAAAATACATCCTCTCTGCTGAACCATTCAAGAAGAAAAAGAAGCTAGGTCCTAGCTTCTGTCTAGCCTGCCAGTCCTCATCTTCTTTTTGTGAGAGCTCTGGTTTTTAAAACAGTAACATTGTTTTTTTTTTTATCTTTGCCAGATTACTTATTGCTTTAAGCATTCGGAGCAGTAGAAGGGCATGGCTGCATTTCAGACTTTTAAGGAACAAAAGCCCCCCACCCTTCTTAAGCCCTAAAGCAATGAGATCTCTTTTACCTGCATTATAAAATCAAAACAGAATTGCACATTAGACATGCTGGCAATGGTACATTGCATGCAGGCATGGATCTAAATAATCTATAGTATTTATGAACTGAGGTTGTGAAGCCATTACCTTCAATTATTTTTTATTTGTAATCTTCAGGTGTTTTTTTTTCCTCTCCCCTTGACGAGTAAGATTTCCGGTGTTCAGAGAGCCAGATTGCATTGATATTTCCATGGCAACTCTGTATGACATTTCAGAGGCTGACATGGAGCCCTTAATATAATTTAAATATCAAGTCAATATTTTTTTTTAAAAAAACTGTTAGTTCTCATGTAAAGTTTTTGAAAAGCAGTAAAATGCTCTTAAAACGTAATAGAAAGAAGTGAACAGCTTTAATATCAAATTAACTTAAATTAAAAGCTGTTTAATGAAACAGTAATGAATGTTGTAGGATAAAACTGAGTTTCGATTATGCTTTCTCTGATTTTTACATCACCTGAAATTTGATCATCCAGTTCAATTACTGAAGGGTCTTGTGCATCTCCTCAAAATGCTAAAGTCAATATAGATCTATAAAAGCAGGTGAGAAATGTCTGACCGTATGAATCTTTAAAAGCTGGGTGACTTCTCTTGTTTGTGAATAAGTTAAAGTTTATTTAAATCAACTTTTCCTAATACAGTCTCCCCCAGATGTGTTGGAACTGCAAATCCCAACATTCCAAATAGATTCTGTCTCAGTATTCTAGGAGTTACACGCACAACCCAGGTTAGGGAAGATGTCTGTAGAAATTCTTGTGTGCAACAGCAGCAAGATAGTGATTTTTTCCCCTTCTTTTTTGCTGGAAAAATGAATGGTGTTGTGTGTGATAACGATTGGTGGATGGAGTAAAGAGAACGGTTGGCACATGTAGACAGGGGTCAATTAATTTTGCAAATGAGATAGCAAATGTATTTTTCCTAGCCTTGATCTTTTTTGGAATGTACACAAGCACCCATACATACACCACACAAGTGGCTTAAATGCATACATACTGCATATTGAGTGGAAGGAGAGCTCTATACTTTTGCTTGAAGCATTTGTGTGCACGCGCATACACAAACACACACACACACCAGCTCTAGTCAAGAAGTAGTCATAGAGCAGGGATGTCAAACTTGCAGTCCAAGGGCCAGATGCGTCACACACTGGCCACGGCCACCTTGTTGTGGCCTGCCAGCGGCCTGCATGGATTGTTGCTGATCCCGACGATGTGGAGGCTGGTGTGGTGTTGCGTCAGCAGCCTGTGCAGCCGGTGCTCAAGTCGGACAGTGAGGAGGCTGAAGAAGATGTGGTGCCAGAAGCAGAGATTCAGCCAGGGCCTTCAGAACCTCCAGAGGCTCCTTCAAGTGAAGAGGATGAAGTGGAGGAGCCTCTTCTCAATGCACGAGCACGCAAAGCTGCCAAAAGGCAGGAGTGGTTACTCAGGAGGAGGTCATCTCGATAGTAAGGCTTGGGGTTAATTGGCCACTCCCTTAGTCTATTTAAGTTTGCACACAGCTTGTAAACGTTGCAGGAAACAACGCATGTTCGCTCGCTGGTCATTGAATATGGATTTTCTTTGCAAACCTTGCTTCTGGGCTTTCTGCCAACTCTCGTAAGACTTTATCTTATCTGTGGACTTTCTGGCAGGTTGTTAAGGACGTTTTAATTAACAGCCTGCATTTGCAAAAGACTGTGTTTGTAGTAAACTGAGTTGTTCGGAGTTTTGTGTGTGCTACATTCCTTGGAATCCATAGCTGGGGCAGAACACACCTCTGGTTTAGCGAAGAGGAAAAAAATTGTGATATGTCATGTGATGACGTGTCATCGCAAGTTTGGCACCCCTGTCACTGAGTCTCAGTATCTCTCTCTCTCTCTCTCTCTCTCTCTCTCTCTCTCTCTCTCTCTCTCTCTCTCTCTCTCTCTCTCTCTCTCTCCCTCCCTCCTCCCTCCCCCCCTGTATATATACATACTTTGCATTTGCTATCTGATCATCAAATGACTGGTGCTGTAGAGAGGAAGTTAAAAACACACTATAACAGTAAAATAAATATCATAAAGCAAATAAACACCCAGACAATTAAATCAAGATTAAGTGCTAGCATACTTCTGGGCTAATATGGACCTTCTGGACACAATAGGTCATTGTGACCTTCTGAAAGACAGCTGGATGGGACCCTGTGGACCTCAGGGAAGCACTGGCAATAGAGAAGTCCAGCTTCTCAGGTACTTATGACATTTTTTGGCAGGAATTATGTTAAATCGTTACCTTTAGGTAACAAGAGTAGATTGGAAATATAAGATGGGAAGAAGAGTGACACCAATTTTGTCTTCTTTTGCCATGCATTGCTTTATTATAGAGATATGAAACATGCTACAACAGGTTTTAACAATCGGAAACCAGATAGGATGCTTAGAGTTCAAAGTTATCTTATAAGAGTGTGACAAATTTTCAGATCCTGCAAGGCTTTTTCACAACTTGGAAAAACTATCTTGTTTCGGGGCAGCTTTGTGTCCTCCAGACTAATCTCAGTTCTCAAAAGGCAAGAAGGATAGTTGAGAAAATGTAATCAAACTTGGGGCATCAATAAAATGCAATAAAATGTATGGGTATTCCTCAACTTATGACCACAAAGGAGCCCAAAAGTTCTGTTGCTAAGAGAGAGGTTGCTAAATGAATTTTGCCTTATTTTATGACATTTCTTGCCACAGTTGTTAACTGAATCATTACAACTGAATCAGTTGTTAACATTACAACTGAATCAGTTGTTAAGTTAGTAACCCAGTTGTAAAATGAAACTGGCTCCCCTATTGGCTTTGCTTGTCAGAAGGTGATTACATGATCTGGGACATTGTAGCCATCATAAATATGAGCCAATAAAGATTGCCAAGCATCTGAATTTTGATCATATGTCCATAGGAATGCTGCAATAGTCATAAGTGTGAAAAAATGGTCATGTCATTTTTTTTCAATGCCGTTGTAACTTTGAATGATCACTAAATGAGTGGTTGTAAGTTGAGAACAACATGTAGTAGGGTTAGAAAAGATACAGTGGAATTCCATATCAGGAGGACTTGTTTAACGCCTCTCTCAAGGTTTTCTATTCTCTTGTGAAAATTTCCTTTTTTTTAACCTATTATACTGAATTTTTTTTTATCCTTTTGTTTTATCTTATGTACTCTTATTTTGATATTTTAAAATGTAAAATGTAATTTAGTCTTTTAAATTGTTGACAGATTGTTATTATATCCTTTAAAAAACATGTTATTATGTGCCAGCATAATAACTCCTAGTGACCACATCAATAGATTTTCTCCCTGATGATCTATCTAACTTGGTCTTTCAGGTCTTCCAATGGTGCACTCACCTTGCAGCAGGTCATTCTCTTCTTCTCTTTCCTTTTATCTTTCCCAGAATTAGAGCTTTTTCCAGTGAGCTAGCTCTTTGCATAATACATTGATATTTTGCATAAAATAGGGTATTTTAAACTTGTTCAAAAATCCAATGACCATAATAATTGAATAATTTTGTATGGATATCCGTTCAGAAATGAATACCATAAAACTGCAATCTGAACATTTCTCTGGATAAGCAAATTACTGTAACACTGATATGGGTCCTTTGTATAATTTACCTCAGAGTCACCGTATTGCATATAATCAAATATTTGTAGATCCTTTTCCCACATTTTTCTAACCATGACAGCTTCAGTTTATCTAGAGAAAATTGCTATATTATTATTATTACATTCCTGACTTATTTTTTGTCTTTTGTGTGAATTTTGTTACATATTTTCTCATCATACTTTCATTCATCAGGTTTGTCTACAATCCTGCAATTTCATTTTCCTTCTATGTAGATGCTTTCAGTTTTTTTTAAAAAAATATTGCCACTATGTTTTGGTTCAGAATGCTTATATGTACCAAGAGGTTTCTTGGAGGTTCCAGGATTTGGTAGATTTGCTTGAAATCTCTGCATACGTTGGTCAATGTTTTCTCCCTTGCAGACTGTGGGGATCAGGTTAATTTTCTTAACCTTGGTCAATATTTTTAAAGACATGTGTGGCTGGACACCAACTGTTGGACAGACGGTTCTGTAGAGAACAGGAGTTCTGCTTATAGTCCTAGTTTGCTATTTGGGCATTACAAGCTGGCAAAACCACTGTGGAAAATATATGTTTTGTGTTAAAACTAACTCTGTCTAAGCCTGATTGGTTCAGCTATCTACACATAAATTCATAACACTCTTTAGAGAAAGCACATTAAACTGCTGACTGACCTCTGTCGATGTGAAGATGCAATTCTTCCTTACATTCACATCAATGTAAACATGTTGCTCTTTCTTTTTTTAAAAAAATTTTTTATTTATTTCTTTACAACAAAATATTTATTCGCACACAGATCGCGACGGGAGCTTTACAGAATATATTAACTTCAGTCAAGATATACAAATAAAAAAAAAACTACACTAACCTTATCCTTTTTTTATTCTATTATTCAACCAAGTATACCATTGGTCCCAGCACTGAAAATATACGGAGTCCTTTTGATCTCTCAAAATTTTTGTTAACCTGTCAGCTTCCGCATATTCGATAATTTTCCCCAGAATCAGGTCTTCAGCCGGTAGGTCTTTCCCCTTCCAATGTTGAGCAAAACATATTCTTGCTGCGGTTGTGATATATGTAGTCAAACACCATATATTCGTGCCTATCTTATCTGGCCTAATATTTAATAGATAGTATTCAGGTTTCAATTGTAATTTATATCCCGTGATTTCTAATATCCACCTCTGTATAGATCTCCAAAATTCGATTGCCTTAGGACAGGTCCACCATACATGATAATAAGTATCTATCTCCCCACACTTCCAACAATTTGGGGAGAGTCCTGGAAACATTTTGGCTAATCGAGCGGGAAGGAGATGCCATCTATACACCATTTTTTACAAGTTTTCTTTATAAGTAGTTGCCATCAGAAATTTCAATTGTTTCGTCCAAATTTCTTCCCATTTTATCAGTTCAATTGAGTAACCAATATTTCTCCCCCAGGCAATCATTGAGTCTTTAACAATCTCATCCCCTATCCAATAAGTTATTAAGAATTTATAGATCTTAGATAATATTCTTTCCTCCTTTCCTAATATAATACTATCTATTTCTTTCTGGGTCATGTCTATACCACTTTTTTCCTTGTCTTTCTTATATTTAGAGCTAATCTGGGCATAAGACCACCAATCCAGTTTTATTCCTTGAAGCTCTAACTCAGTTCTTGTTTTTAAGCAGCCTTGGGCATCCAACAATTCCCGATAGGATAGGTGTTTTTCTCTATTATAAAGTGAACTATATGTTGTAGCTTCTAACGGGACCAACCAAGAAGGAGTTGAAAAGTAGAGTTTACATGTTGCTCTTTCTTTTCACCTCTCTTACCTTTCAGTAGTGTTGTGGCCTGCCAGCGGCCAGCGGAGCTGGCAGCAGATTCAGACAGTGAGGAGGTTGGGGAGGAACATGGGCCAGTCCTGGAGTCTGGGGAAGGCTCTGATGAGGGCTCTGCATCAGAGGCAGAGAAGAAGCCAGGGCCGGATGCCAGTTTCAGCTGCCTTCAGAGGCAGACATCAGTGAGGCAGACAAACAGCTGGAGCCTGTTCCCAGTGTGTGCATGCACAGAGTTGCCAGACAAAGAGAACAGCTAAAGAACAAGGGTAGACTTGGGAGTAAGGCCACAGGTGGACGATGAATGGTCCCTCCCAGAGGGAATAAAAGAGGAGTGAAAGGGGAGTGGAGTTTGCAGGTAGACAATTGGTTTGTGACTCTCCGAGACTCTTTGCCAAGTTTTGAAGATATTGGCCTGGCAGCTCTCCAAGCCAGATAAGGTCTGTGACTGTAAATTCTCCCTTGAAAGACTTTGCTGAAGGTGAATGAGAGAAATTCACTGTTTAATAAAAGGGGTTTTGTCGGGACCAGGATTCTGCTTCATGCTTTTTGGGGAAGCCTAGGTCAGAACAAGTAGATACTTTTGTTCTTTGTTTCACAGCCTTGAAGGTAAGTGGTTGTTGGTTGTCATCAACTGGCATCTGTCCTGAAAACAGCTGACCCTGAGCTTAATTTTCACACATGTAGAGTTTGAAGTTTATCAGTTATCTGCAGTGGTTAAAACCTGTGGGTCTGTTATGCTCTGGGCAATGGTCATGCTTGACTTCACCTTTGTGAAACATACATATTGACAGGGTGGATGAAAAGTTAGCATAGAGACTGATTTTCAACAGGAAAAACCAGAGTGGCATGTATGCTATATAAAATAAAATCTAGGAGGATGACCGTAACCAGAGAAACCCAGGACAACCTGTTTTCCAAGAAAGGTGGTGGGTGACTTTATTCATACAGACTAGGAATTGTCAACCTTTTCCACGAGTCATTCTAAGAAATAACACTGCCATAAAAACAGATGCTGACATGACCTGTATTATATCATGCTCAATGCTTGAAAAATGCTTTATGCTTAATAATTCAAGTCAGAAATAGTGTCTGGATTTTCAGCTCAGAGGATTGGCTTTTGTAAAATCTCAGGGTTCATTATCATAAAACCCTTTGTTGTTGATGATGAAGAAAAATGTGACAGAAATGATGAAAGCTTTCCAAATAGATATTTGGTCTTCATCATAAACTTCAAACTCTACATCTGCCTTTCGCAGACAAGCTCATAAATCTATCCTTTTTGTCCACTTTCTGGAAGATTATAGACTGATGGGACTTATTCCCAGTGAATAAATAGCCATAGTATCGCATCCCAAATGATATAAATTTAGATTATGTGTTTCACTGTAGAGTTCCAATTTTGATGGCCATGAAATCTCTTTCCCTGTGAATATGCAGAATATATATTCCCTCTCTCTCTCTCTCTCTCCCTCCCTCCCTCTCTCTCTCTCTCTCTCGTGTGTGTGTGTGTGTGTGTGTGTGTGTGTGTGTGAGAGAGAGAGAGAGAGAGAGAGAGAGAGAGAGAGAGAGGGAGAGGGAGAGGGAGAGGGAGAGAGAGAGAGACCTAATAATATTTGAGTCCAGTAGTTTCTGATGGCTTTTACCTTTTTTATAATTTATCTTTTGTATAACTTCTATTCATATAAACATCATATGTGCAGGAAGCCTTCCCAATGTTCCCATTACATTATGTACATTTTAAATTTATTTATAAAGCTCGTTCTTCACCCTGGAATAAAGGTCCTTTCAACTTTCTTTCACAAATATAAATCTACTTGCTATAATCTAAAGCTTGCTTCCAAATTGTTGGCATAGGAACTGCATTATATAAGGGCAAATCTATAGTATATATGCCCTGAAATACTGTGTATCTTACCAGTGTCAACAAGGCTTATCCTCAGGTAAATGGATATAGGGTTATTGCATTTATGACTATCCCATGTGAGAAAATTGGATGAAGATATGATATGATATTGAGAAAGAGCAAAAGATGATAGAACCCTATCTCCATTCTGAAAATTGTATCCCGAATCTCACCAGTATTAGGAGATATTATTCAGAACTTGCAATGAGGTGCCATCAGAAACTTCAAGGAACTAATTGATTCCTTTCACCTATGTTTGGTAATGAGCAGGATAAGAATGAATAAATTGCAATTAAATCCAGAAAAACCTAGGTATTGTTTGTCAATAGAAACCTCAATTTCCCACATACTAACAATATTGGGATTCTGAAAGATAGTATCCTGTTGGTTTCAGGCATATACATTCACGCAGAGTTTCTTAGGTCATTTCAGTTTACTACTTAGAAGTAGTAAAGAAAAACTTAGAGAGAAACAAGGAAAGTAAATGAAGCACAGAATGTAAACAAAGCTGAGGCTTGCCTGCAAGTTTTGCTTTGAGAAGAAGGAACATGCCGAAGAATCATCCAGAATAAGTCAGAGCCGGATCAAAATTGTCAGCCAGTCCAAAGGTCAGAAGTCCAAGAATCAGAATCCACATATGAAGGTCACACACCAACCAGATGTTAAATGTTGTCTCCAGCAAAGAAAAAATATGTATAATGTTACGTACAAGCTTAAGTTGCAGGAGGTGGTATCAAGGAAGAACTTCTTGTTTCTAGTTGACATTTTATGCCTTGCATTGATGGCCTAGTGGTGAAGACACTTGCCTTCCACTTGAGAGGTTGAGAGTTCAATCCTAGGTACCAGATGGTGCAAAGAAAAAAAAACTGCTGTGAACTCCGCATGGCAACAGGAAGGGCATCCAACCAGTAAACGTTCAGCTTCATCCAGTTGCCCTGACTCTATGCTGAATTAAGGGATTACAGGATTGTAAAAGGGAATTTTGGGAGAGTAACAGAACTGTGTCCACATGCTGATTAAGGGCTTTAAATTCATGCATGCTGTTAGAGAAATACTAGCATGTAAGATGATGATTATAGGTATCAGAAGGAAGGCCAGAGGTGCTGTGAGAAGGTATTGCAGAATGGTAGGCAGTGATGTTGACTTTACAGCTCAGCTTGGATATTCTGTCCTGACATTTATCAGTGACTGGATAGTCTAATTCAGAAGTTACCAACCCACGATCTGTGGACTGGCACTGGGCTGCGGCATGACAGCAACCGGGCATGTAAACAAGAGAATCCGTGGGATGCAGGCAGCAAGCAAAAGCACACCCCCTCCAGTCCACAGTAAAACCTTTCTCCATAGAACCAGTCCCTGGTGCTCAAAGGTTTGGGGGCTGGTCCATTCCTGAAACTTAATAAGATCAGAGCAGAGATTATTTACAGGCTGACATTCCTTTTAATCCATTAGTCTCATAAAGCATCAAACCACATTTTAAAACTACTGCCAGAATAAAGGGAAAGGGATATTCGATGGATTTTAATATCAGTTGCAAATGCTTGTTAACCAAATATCCTCCAGTGGTCCTTTTAGCATTCCAAATAATTTTCCATTGTTTCGTTCATACATTTGGGGTTCCAAACTGAAGTCTTCAGAGCTTCAAAATTCACAGTTTGTCTAAAAAGTAGAGGCTTGGCTCCAGTTTTCTCTCAGTCTTGTCTTTTCCTAGGTTTCATACATGATGCAATAATAAACACAAATAATGAATTTAAAAACACATTAGAGTGATTAGGTAAAAGAGGAAAGCTTCTCTTTGTATTCCAGCCTATAATTTGCAACCATTATTCTTCACTGAAATGTTTTTTTTTTAAGTTCAGCAATGGGTTCATTCTTTCTCTTTTTAATTTCTTGTGTGGCTGAAGCTGTATAATTGATCCATATGTTGATAAAATGAAACAAAGTTACTTTCTTTATCATTTTAGTTGTCTCCCACATTTTCCTTATTAAGTCCTCCTCAGATTAAAGCATAAACTTTTACTGCTTCAATTTGTTTTTTATATAAGCCAGGATCTCTGTGTCTCATAATATTATTACAGTTGCTGTTTAGAAGATCTATTGATTGGTAGCTAAAGCTTTTTGAGTGAAATAAGCAGGCATTTAAGCAGACATTACCCATTGATGTGTTTTTGTTGTTTTAAAAATACAGCATGTGTTGCAAATTATTTAATGATAGCAATTATAATTTGAGTTATGTATCATTGAATAATAACAATGTGAACACTGTGAAGATTTGTTAAAAATAGTGTCTCCTATTATGCGCTTTGTAATTATTCCAGTGGCCTCATCTACTAGACAAAATACACATAAACATATGTATACAATAAATATACGTAAACATGTGTATCTAAATATATAATAGATGATGGTGGACTGATATTTCAATCATGTTTTTCCCCCCTAAAATTTTAAGATGATGATAATGTTAGTAATAATTTATTAAATTATTTTTTTTTTCATTTTCATTTGAATTTAATTTAAAATGAAAATGAAAATTTACTAAATTTATAATAGCAATAACACTTAAACTTATATACCACTTCATAGTGCTTTTCGGCACTCTCTATGCTGTTTACAATGTCAGCATATTCCCTCCAACAATCTGGGTCTTCATTTTACCAACCCCGGAAGGATGGAAGGCTGAGTCAACTTTGAGGTGGTCAGGATCAAACTCCTGGCTATGGACAGAACCAGGCTGCATTCTAACCCTTGCAGCACCACGGCTTCTGCTACCCAACTTTCATTCAGGTATTCTAATTTATTATAAATATGGAAATTATGAAGAAAAATGTATACATTGTACTAGAGTGTATCAGTTTTATCTGTTGACAACTTGGAAATGCAGTAAAGCCATCTGCTATAAATGAATGGTATTATTTGAGAGAAAGACTGGATGCATAAATCTGTCTCTGTCTGCCTTTTATTTCCACTGGAGAAAAAAAAAGAGAGAGAAAGAAAATGTTCCCCTTGTAATAAGCCAAATATAAATCATTGTGTTATGGTGTATGCTAACTACAACATAGTAAATGATGCCAGTCACATATATCCAGTTTATTGCTTTAAATGGATGGTTCAGCAAATCCCAGCCCGTTAAATCATTTCAGTAAGAACTGGTGAGAAGATAAATTAACAGAAGAAAAGTCAAATGTGTTGCATAATGGAAAAAAAATCTAAGATTTTTACTAATCTTAGTAAATATTCATATGCTTACTAATATTCATATGCATTTTCTTCTCTTTTAGTAGTAAGGTGAGGTAAGGAAGGACAAGAGGACCAGATGATATTTTTTTTCCCTTCCAAAATAGCCCTTGCATTTATCTCTTTTCCTTCAAGAGGGAATACCCTCTTTGGAAATCCGTAAATCTTTTGTTCTCAAAGACCCAAGACGTTAGCCTACCAATGAATGATTCAGTCTAGTACTGGATATAGTAAAAGTCTAACCCACTTGTTATTACATATGCTATAGGAAGCGGAAACAGAAAAATTAATTTAAAAAAAACCAGCCTTTTCAGAAAATTAGGTATCTTTTGGGTCCAAGAACATCCTGGTTTTTGATATTTGTCTCTGCAATCTTGACTTATCCTTGATTTAGATCATGTATCCCTCTGACAGATGGTTTTTCAAAGTCTTGAGTTATCTTGAGTTTCCAGAAACAACGCATTCGTGGCACCTGAAAAATAAGAATGTATCGTGGTATAAATTTCCTTAAACTGTGGTTTTAGTCCTCAGATGAATAAAGTACATCTGCCCAGAAGCATACTGTTTGAGTTGAGTGACCTTACGCATCTTCTTAATCATACACAAATAGATGATCACATTTAATTACAAATACATTTGATGATTGTTTGAAGTTATGACCGTGTGAAAAAATGACTTATGATCAGTCCTCACACTTATGACTATTGTCGCACCCCATGGTCATGTGATAAAATTTGGGCACTTGGCAATCAACAACCATTGCAGCATCCCAGATCACTTGATCTCCATTTATAATCTTCTCAGAGAACTTCCAAAAAGCAAAGCCAATGGGGGAAGCCAGATTCATTTAACATTCATTTAATGACTCACTTAATGGCGGTGGCAAAAAGGGTCATAAAATCAGGTACAAATCACTTAACAACCACATCCTTTAGTGGTGGAAATTCTACTCTCAATTGTAGTAAATCAGAGACCACCTGTATATGTCGCCACCTTAAGTTCATCTTGGAAAATGTGGTAGGCTTGGTTCTCTCATCTTGGAAAGCTACATTGTTCTGGCCATTTTTTTAAAAATACTGCTATTTTATAACTATTTTTTGATGTTTATGTGAAATTCTCCAGGCAGCCTTCTATGATCTCACACCTCCAAATGTTTGGGGCTATCGCACCTTACTGGCAAAAGAATGGTATATATTAAATTTGCAAGATAAGATGGTAGATGACATTATGAAGTCATATCATAGCATCGTCAGAGTAAATAAGGAGTCAGATTCAGATAAGGAGTATTTCCATTTCGCAGGGCAGATGTCATTCTTGAATGAAGATGTGTTACAAAGGTTGCAACATGAAACAATTGGATTACAATTTCTAAAGAAGTTGTTAAGGTGCTGCATTCCTTATGTAATTCAACATGCAAATGGAAGTGTATATTATCATCTGTCCTTTTAAAAGTTATCCCGGGGACATAACTGAAGAGCTGTTCTCTATAAGTAAAGCACAATTAGCTGCAGACTTTGCATACATACAAATACTGGCACATTTGTTGGAACCCTGATAATTCAACACATGTAAAAACCTTCACATATATACACAGGTTCCCCAGAGCAGGCAGTTAGAGGGTACCCATAGAAACTAGATCTTGAGTGACATGTCCAAGATGCTCACTGCTCCTCATATATTGAACATTATATGGGAAAATATAAACTGAACAAGTTTCTCTCTTCTGTGAAGATAGGCTTGTTACTATTTTTAAAATCACACTATTGTATAATGTTAATCAGAATGTTATCCTCCAACAACAATTTTGCAAATGGCCACATTTAATAAACTATTCTGAGTTTACCTCTAGAAATCCAGTATTCAAATATGCTGTATTTCCAAATATGGATTGGGGTGTTCCATTGGACTAAATGTTATCTGTTTCAAGGTATTAACTGATGTTAATTATAATGTGCTGTATTTATTAATGCATCCATAATAATATACACACATAGTATATGTGCATCCCCTGGCAGTCACCAGAGTCTAGTCTTTTTCTATTTCATCCTATGTGAGGTATGGTAAATTCAACACCCCTTAAAGTTTTATAGATATTGTGAACGAAATTATAATATCAACTCCTAGTCCAAATCAGAGATTCTAATCACCAACCTTAAGGCATTTTCTGATCCCACTTTTTGTTAAGTGATGATCTTTAAGTGTGTTGCATCAATTCTTGACCTGCTATTCCTTCTTATGATCATCATGGTCCAGAGGTGATGGGATTCTGTAATCAACATTTCTCTTCTCTGCAGATCTTAAATGTATGTAGGTCCTATCCAACTCTGGACTCTTGTGCTGGTAACTTCAGCTTCCTCACTTACAATCTCTGAATTTCACTTGTTTACTTACACACAGTAGTCCAAAATATGTTTTGTGGGATTTTGGAGTGAATGGTTTTCTCTCTCCTAGTAGAAATAAATACACACAAACACAAATACACCCAAGTTGTTCTAATGCCATACACCTATAAAGATCTTCTAATCAGGGGTTCTGATTAGCAGGTTCTGACAGGTTCTGGAGAACCGGTAGTGGAAATTTTGAGCAGTTCGAAGAACCGGTAGAGGAAATTTTTAGTAGTTCAGAGAGCCAGCAAATATGACTTCTGGCTGGCCCCCAGGAGTGGGAATGGAGATTTTGCAATATCCTTCCTCCAGGAGTGGGGAGGGAATGGAGATTTTGCAGTATCCTTCCCCTGGAGTGGGGTGGGAATGGAGATTTTGCAGTATCCTTCCCCTGCCACACCCACCAAGCCATGCCCACCAAGCCACACCATACCTACCAAGCCACGCCCACAGAAGTTCTAATGTTTGCTATTCTTCCACGATGCCTAAAAGTAACCTGCCAAATGGTAGGGCAGAACAAGCAGTTTTTAACTAAAATGGAATCTGAGCTCTAATGAGAGCAGTTTATTTTTTAGTTGAACCTCTGGAGTGACAGAGGTCTAGGAGAAGACGATTAATCAGAAGCCATAGAAGGAGCTCATCCTTCCTTATTGTCACACAAGGAGCAGGACTGAAGCCATTGGTTAGAAATTTTGTCCGGATTAACTCTGTCTTGTTATTAATATTATTCTTGAATATTTCCTCTGTTTGATGTCAAACAGCTGTATATTGAGTTAATTGAAAGCACAGAATTGTCTCTATGATGCATAAGAATTCAGATTCAAATAATCTGAAAAAACTTCTCCTAGCCACGGTGAAATGGAAAATAAAGCAAAAAAAGTTTTATTTATTACCCATTTAAACGTAATTATAATAAATCATAAGGGTAGCTCAGGAGGGAGTTAGATTAATCCTTTAAAAAAAGTTAATAAAATTCCTGTTGTCTTAAATCAAAGTTCGCTAAGCCTATTGTTATTCACAATTACTCCATTAGTTGGCTGTTGTTTGTTTTGGAAACATTTGATTAGAGGAGAAACTTTGAATTGTCTAATGTGATTTGTGACTTATTCAAGGGAGAAGATGTAATCTTAGCTCATTCAGTGACTGGAAATGGCACTTTAATTGGCTACAAAATATTAAAGTTTGGCGCTTTCAGGAGCATTTAAATGAATGAATATTTCAAAGTTTTGGCGGTGATTTATTGAACAATTCAAGCAAAAGCTTTACTCCACAAAATGACAGTTTTGACCAGAGGGCTGGATTCAGCCATCACAACCGTCACCCTTCAGGTACCAAGTGAAGCTTCTCTTTTCTCCAAGCTTCCTCTTCAAGCCTAGGGAATAGAGCCATGCCAGCTGATTTGGAACATAAATTGGGAATGGATCGAGTCAATTCAGATTAATTACTAAGAGATTTCTAGGTGACCACTGTTTCTGAGCCTTGTGATTCCCAGATAATGTGCAGCCCAAATTGATCCAGACAGTTGATTGCTTGAAGCTCAGCTGTTCATTTGTTTTAAGAATGAATGAAAATATATTATTTTAAAAGTCCTTCAAAATGAAAAAAAAACAATAGATTTTCTAAAAACAACATAATGTATTCATCTTTGTGTTTTGGTCCTTTCGTTTTTTTCTTTTTGTATTATTATTTTAAAAGGAATAAAAATATTTTTTAAAAAAAGATGAAATTGACCATCATTAAGTAGCAAAGGGTCTCCTTTTCCCCCCTCAAGGCTTGTTGTTTGGTTGGAGGAAACAACTTCCATTAAATGGAAGTGTACTGCACAAGAAAGGGGTTGCCACAAAGAAGAAGGGGTTAACCTATTCTCCAAAGCACCTGAAGGCAGGACAAGAAGCAATGGATGGAAGCTAATCAAGGAGAGAAGCAGCCTAGAACTAGTGAGAAATTTCCTGACAGAACAATTGATCGGTGGAACAACTTGCCTTCAAGAAGTTGTGGGTGCTCCATCACTGGAGGTTTTTAAGAAGAGATTGGACAATCGTTTGTCTGAAATGGTATAGAGCAGTGATGGCTAACCTTTTTGCCATCGCGTGCCAAAAGCGGGGAGAGTGTGGAGTGGTTGCGTGCATGCGTGCCACACTCATAATGCTATGTGCCCTGCCCCCCCCCATGCATGCACATGCAACCACCCTGTGCTCACCCCGTGATGGTGCGGTGGGCTTGGTAGGCCCATTTTTTGCCCTCCCCAGGCTCCAGAGGCTTTCTAGAAGCCTGGGGAGGGCAAAAACAGCCTTCCCCACCATCACCACCCTGGAGGCCCTCCAGAGGCCGGAAACAGCCCATTTGCTGACTTCCGGTGGGCCCAGAAGGCCCAAAAATCAGCTGGCCAGCACGTGCACGCGTGCTGGAGCTCAGCTAGGGCAACACTCAAGTGCTCACCAATATGGCTCCACGTGCCACCTGTGGCATGCATGCCATAGGTTTGCCATCACGGGTATAGAGTTTCCTGCTTGAGCAGGGGGTTGGACTAGAAAGGTCCTTTCCATTCTATTGAAAGAAACAATGGGCATTGATCAAGATTTTATGCAACTGCAAACCCCTGATTGCAGCACTATTTAATCACTAAAGTATCCCAAACAAGATTATGTCTTTGTCCAATAAGGTTTTTATGTTTTAAAAATTGAGACATGCAGATTTGATTATTGAGCATATAACTGGAATATAACTGAGTTTACTAAAAATGCCTCTGTGGATAAAATCAATTTATTCACTAAAATGCTAATGGATTATTTTTGGATATTTTAATAACTTACAAAGCAAATTATTTCTAATGTTAGCATGCTGCTGAATGAATGTTTCGTGATAATATTTTTTCATCCTGAGTAAATCTTGCAACTGTATAGATAAGCCTATTAGAGCTAATGTTACTATATTTAATGGAGCTTACTGTTAGGTAAGTGAGAATAGGACTGTAGCCTTAATTATATAAAATTTCAACTGAGATTAGGTGTGAGTAAAAAAAAAAAGGAATATATCACACGGTTAATTTCTCAGGAAAATTGTGAATTTAAATAATGCCCAAATAATAAGGCACTGTCTAGAGAAAGCAGATAAACATTGGTTAGAAAGTGTTTGCAAGTATTTCCTTCATCCTTTTCACATCTCCCTCCCTCTGCTTCTCTCTCTTTCTTGCAATAAATCAACTGGAAATTTCTCAAAAAAGAGGGTGGTGCCCATGGAAATATTACTTTTGGAAATGTTAATGTATGATTTTTTCCCCACATGGATGCATTTTTATAATTTCCTATATTTACTGATTCCTGTGTTATCTCAAGCCAATTTCCCTTATATAACCAAGTCTTTATATAATCATGCAAGTTATTTAAACATATACATAATATAATAAGATCACAATAGGAAAACAATAAGAAAGGAAGCTCCTTATTGTATTATGCTTTTTTTTTAAATTAAAGATATAGCTGCTTTATAGAAGGCAAATTTTTGTTCTTTCTACATTGTCCCCTTTGACTGGCAGTTTCCCAGTGTGACTATTCCCTCCTTTGCTTATCTTCATTAGAGATACCAGGAACTGAAGTTGAATTGAATCTGACTTTCTGAGCTTAATGAGCTGACAAGCTCATTATGTCAGCTATGATTTGAGGTACTTTTTAAGAAAATAAACTATAGCAATAGGAAGAAAAATAAGTGTTTAATTTATTAATTCTCTTTCTCTGTATTTATATGCTAAAATGGCACTTGAAAAAGTTGCTGATCCATATGCATATCCAGTCACAACTATATGTGTGTATCTAATATACACATCTAATGATGAGCCATGGTGGCGCAGTGGTTAGAGTGCAGAACTGCAGGCTACTTCTGCTGACTGCCGGCTGCCTGCAATTTGGCAGTTTGAATCTCACCAGACTCAAGCTTGACTCAGCCTTCCATACTTCCGAGGTGGGTAAAATGAGGACCCAAATTGTTGGGTGCAATATGCTGACTATTTAAATCACTTAGAGAGGGCTGTAAAGCACTGTAAAGCAGTATATAAGTCTAAGTGCTATTGCTATTGCTAATCTATACCCAATAATTGGAAAATATCAAATTCTTTAAAAAGGCTAACCTTGGTTGATTTGGCTATCCAGACAGCCCTCTAAAGCTTGTGAGTGTGTGTGTGTGTGTGTGTGTGTGTGTGTGTGTGTGTGTGTGTGTGTAACAATGTCAAAGTTTTGAAAGTGATATGAAACTGAAAGAATCATACTTTCACTAATCAGCTAGCCTTTCTGGATTGGTGATGAGAAACTTTAATCAAAAAAACTGTTTTATCTGTCAGAATGTAATTGGTTCAGATGATTACTTCATCTCATGTGCAGTTTCTTTGAAACTCTATTGATTATGTTATCTATCAAACCCTAATAAATCTTGGCTCAATATGCCATGGAAACATTCATCTTGACATGAAACACAAAGGACATAATGTAATAATTTCTACCTATTTTATGATGGAAACGTTATTTTGTTTTCTATCACATATGATGAGGGACTTCACACATAACATCTTCCAACATGAGAGGTGGTGTTTTAACTGTTTATAAAGCATTGTTAAAGAATAAAATCCTTTTTATCCTTGTTCAGCCTTTGCTAAAATGTCTGAGGCTACCTTCAGACAGTCTGTACTAATAAATGAGTTTCTTTAAATGAGTTTCTGTTCCGATTAAGTAAGGAGGGGAAAAAAAAGAATTCCAGTATTGTAGCATGTTGCTGAAACAACTATGGGAAAGTATATGTACACTTTTGAAATGAGATAAAGATATATGAGGAGACATTTCATGATGCGCCCTCATATCTTGAAAATAAGTCTATTTAGAAGATGGCACGGGTGTAAGTCCTCATAGTCAGCACCCCTTGATCCAAGAAAGGTCGAAGAGAGCAATGTAGAACTAAGGAGAAATTTCCTGACAGTTAGAACAATTAATCAGTGGAACAACTTCCCTCCAGAAGTTGTAAATGCTCCAACACTGGAAGTTTTTAAGAAGAGATTAGATAACCATTTGTCTGAAGTGGTGTAGGGTTTCCTGCCTAAGCAGGGGGTTGGACTAGAAGACCTCCAAGGTCCCTTCGAACTCTGTTCTATTCTATTTTAAATCAGTAGCACTTGATCAAAATCACCCCTGACCACAACTTTCATCTGCTGGTCTAGCAGGACAGAGCCTCATGTCCAAGAGTACCCCAGATACTATACTCACTCCTTCAGACAGTGCCATCCCATCCAAAGCTAACGTTGGCTTCCTTTCAACTCTTTACCAGTTATTTCCTTCCCATTTTAAGGAGCAAGTCTGAAACCGTTATTTAAACTTACAATGAAAAACTGGACATACTGGTTTCATTGCATCTGCATTCTACCCAAGCTAGACTTTTTTTTAAGTAGATACTAAAATATCAACAATGATTAATAGATGATCCATAAACTTACTCTGTTCTTCTAAAGGTATGATCAAATTAATAAGTATTGATTAGCTGACTGTGACTCTTAGTGAAAAAAAGGATTTGGTCTAGAGGGCATGTTGCTTTTTTATTAGTTTTGTGACAGGATTTGTGCTCTCTCTCTCCCTCACACAGTCACACACACATCTCACCATCCAGTTATTTATGAAAATCAAAGCAATCAGACTCTCTACACTTATTCTATTTCATCTCAATGGTTTTATGAACAATTATCAAGAGATGACAAATCAATAGCTTACTTAGCGATCAAATTCTAAAGTAATTCATTCTGACCAGTACATAACCTCATTTATGAGAGTTATTATGGTAAGGGAAAAGTTATTTTTGTTTTCCAAATACTGCAAATTATGTAAGCAGTATTTTAAATGTTAAAATATTATTTTTAAAAAGCATGTGCTTGTCAGGACCAAAACAAAGAGCTATGCATCAGCATGACAATAATTTCTCTCTAAAGCTCAGTAATTTTCAGCAGAAGATGAACTAAGTATCAAACATCAGAAGAAGAATTAAAACATTTCGATGGGGAAGGAAGTGAAATATTCATGGTTAGATCAGCCAAAGTAATATAGAAAGAGGCTTAATCATATGTTGGAAGTGTGTTTAAATCTCAGGCCAAATTTGGGGATTTTGCCTAGCTTGAAAATAAGCTGCAATTACATTTTTAAATTTGGATGTTATGAAGTAGATGAAGATGCATTTGTGGATTTAAAAATGCACATTCAGATGATGAAAAAAAGGCCAGATAATATGATTTTTATATCTTAGTGCTCTGCAGGTTACTAGACAGATGGAGCCACAATGAGGATCACCTCTCCATCTGTCTTTGATCATTTGTAGTTTCTCATTTGGTTTTTCTACAGGTTGCTAAAATTGTTTTTCTGCCTACGCTATGTCCATTCTGCAGTTGATAATGAATACTTATTCTAGCACTGCTATTCCCCAAGAAGCATTCTTGGGACACATCAAGAAGCTTTTAGCATCTCTTTTTTTGCCATAATTAATTAAGAGCGTCCAGTTCTTTTTCAGAAAAGGTAACGTTCATGGGCTGCACAGTTCTATAAGGATGAAAGCTTGAGATAGAGATAGAAGGGATGAGAGAGGTCACATTATGGATAAATCTTTTCAGTCTCCAAGGAAAGAAAGAAAAGGAAGAACCAAAAGCAAAGTCAGAGTATGGCTAATGAAGCCTGACTGGCTTTGAAAGACTCCTGAGACCATGAATGTCATAGTCTTGTCATCAGGAACTTTGCACACTGGAGAGTTAATTCCAAATTCAGTACAAGATTGAGCCCCATGTTCTTCTTTCTTTACGTCAGAAGCAACAGGTTCTGCAAACCCACATCTTGCCAGTCTGCTTTTCTAATTACCGTATTTTTTGGAATATAAGACACACTTCCCACAGAGAAGGGGCTCCTCAGGGTGCCGTCGGTCAAACAGTGTCGACTGGTGGCCCCCAGGGGGAGAGCCTTCTCTGTGGGGGCACCTGCCCTTTGGAACGAGCTCTCCCCGGAGATATGGAGGATCCTGGATTTACGCACTTTCCGCTGTGCCCTCAAGACTTTTTTATTCCAACAAGCGGGGCTGGCCTAACTGTTTTTTAATTGCTTAATTTTAATTTGTTTTTAAAAAATGGGGGGTTTTAATTAGTATGGGCCAAATTTGTTTAATATGTTTTAAATTGTTTTTAAATTTTATATTGTATGTGTTTTATTTTGGCTGTTCACTGCCCTGAGTCCTTCGGGAGAAGGGCGGTATATAAATCCAAATAAACTAAACTAAACTAAACTAAACTTCCTTCCCCCCCTTAAAAGTGGGTGGAAATGTCTGTGCATCTTATACAACGAATGTTGCTGAAGCCCTGCCCACCCACCAGCCCACATCCTTTGGCCGTTTTCAGCTTCCATGTATTGCATTTTCGGCCTCTGCATGCCCCATTTCAGACCCATTTCAGGCTGCAGGGATTGCCACAGCACATTGCCGCCGATCGCCAGCTCCATGTGTCGTGTTTTCGGTCTCTGCATGTCATACTTTCGGCCTCCGCATGCTATGTTTTTGGCCTCTGCACGTTACATTTTCAGCCAGTTCCAGACAATGGGGATCGCTGCTGCTAATCCCCGCTGCCTGGAACCAGCCGGAAGTGCGGAGGCCAAAAATGGGGGTGTGTGGAAGCTGAAAACACAACACGCTGAGGCCGAAAACATGAAGCAGAGAGGCAGTGATTGGCAGCAATGTGCTGTGGTAATCCCCACAGCCTGGAACAGGTCTAAAACGGAGTATGCGGAGGCCAAAAACGTGATGCGTGGAGGCAGTGATGGGCTGTGGCTATCCACATAGCCTGAAACAGCTGATTGGCAGTATTCCAGAAGGTCAATCTAACTGCCAATCAGCTGCTTGTGCTGAATCAGGCTGCAATAATGTGCTGAAGCTGACTAGGCTGTTTGCTGTTTGCTGCAAGGACGCTAGCCAGATGAATACTGATGGATGCTGGTAGGCAGAGGCAGATTTCCCCCCCCCCTTGTTTTCTTTCACAAAAACTAATGTGCTTTTTATACTCTGGAGTGTTTTATACTCCGAAAAATACGGTAGGTTTTTTTCAGTCTGTCTGTCTGTCTGTCTGTATTTATATCGTGGTTGATTTTTATTTGTAGGTTTCCCAGAGTTGTCAAGGAGTCAGGAAGCTTCTAAATGTATAAGTAAACCAATACATCATCACTTACACAGTATTTGCAAATCTATATCCTTCTTGAGGGTGGGCCTTTTCTTGTTTTTGTCTTTTTTGTCAAGGCCTAAATAACCATTTTAAATAATGCTTCCTCTTTGCCTATTCATCAGGTTCAGACTGTGGGAAGCCACTCCCCTCTTAGAAGAATGAAAAATATTGAGGAATATTAAAACACAGAATATTATATTTCCCTGGATGAGAAATTGAGAAACATGTTTTTAGAGGGAGAAAGCAGCCCGCACCTTTCTTAATAGAGCCTGAGTGGCGCAGCAGACTAATGCTACTGTTAAAGGTAGTATTTAGCTTCCAGCTGCCTGCAATTACTGCGAGTTCAATTCTCACCAGGCTCAAGGTTGACTCAGCCTTCCATCCTTTCTAAGGTAGGTAAAATGAGGACCCGGTTTGTGGGGGCAATAAGCTGCCTTTGTATAAAATATACAAAAGTGTGAAGGTTATTGCTTAACGCCTTGTAAGCTGCCCTGAGTCTCCGGAGAAGGGCGGCATATAAATAAATAAATAAAAAAAATAGCCCACAGCAGATGTCAGCACTTAAGAGAGAAAAAGATAGGTAGCTTTATTCATAGGCAAAGTAAATACTTCAGGCAGAAATCCATTCAAGACAGGATATTTTGAAATTCCTTGCAGTAAGGACTGGAGGTAGGATTAGCCCTCAGCCACAATAGGAATTGCCCATTGCCCCTTCATTGCATCAGCAGTCTAAACGTCAACCAAACGTAGCTCAGAAAAACACCTAGGATTTGTACTTTGTATAGAGCCAGATATGACCCCTACATAACCCCTACATGGCACCATGGGAGTCTGACAATAGCCAATAGAATACATGTTCTTGCCCAGGAATAGGAAGCTCAAGTGCAAAGCCCAAGAGAAGGTATAAAAAACCTCACTCTCAACTTCATGTGATCAGCTGCCCAGAATCACACCTGTTTGGTGGTCCTGTTCATCAATAAATGAACCCTCTTTCCAATCAGCCTCCAGCCTCCATTTTATCTCCAGTGCCTTTCTGCCTGTGTATTACTGAACCAGATGGCTATTTCTTCCAACAAGACTTAGGCTTAAGCCTTTCCTCTAGAAAATGGTTCTAAGCATGGTCATACTCTGCCAGTCTGAATTTTGATCATGTGACGATGAGGATGCTGCAATGGTCGTAAGTGTGAAAAATGGTCATAAGTCACTTCTTCTTTTAGTACCGTTGTAACTTTGAACAGTCACTAACGAATTGTTGTAAGTTGAAGACTACCTGTGCACAGAAGAGAATTCTAAACTGAATAAATTAATTAAATAATAAAGGAAGTTGTGCTGCATAGAGGAAATTTGGAATACTTCCTGCAAATCTTTAGCTTACCCAAAGTTTGCAATATGGAGCCACAACCAACTTTTATCAGATATCCAAGTGTTTTTTTTTAAAGCAATCTTAAGTGGTCTACAGATTTGTTTTGAATTGTCTTCCATGGTCAATACTTACAGATGTTCTTCCTTAGCGGCCCCCAAGAGCAATATACCATATGCTTACCCTGAACTTTATGAACTGAAGCAGAACTATGTAGAAAGGGAGACTTGGATATGGAAGGGCTACATAGTGTATACTGAGGGTGTCCAAAGCAAATAACTCACATTTGTGTTGAAAAAGTGTTTCTTGCAGCTGAGATTTATGTTGAAGCCATCTAATGTCACTTCTTTGTTGCATTTCATTATGATCCTTTCTCTTTGAGTATTTTCAGTAATTGGGAAATATTGCAATCATCATTCCCCAATCTTAGATACGGGAGTCTGTCTGCTCTGCAAAAACATTTAATTGCAGTCTTTAAAAAGAAAGGCTAGAAAAATTATTTTTCTATTTTTATTTTTATTGAAATAAACAAGGTACAAACTAAAAAAAAGTAGAATTAAAAAAAATCACAAAGTATTTGGAAGGCATGAGTGTGTACTAATAGTCTTATAGATAAATACTGCTAATTTAGAAAAAGATTATGTTACAATTTTGATCAGTCCCAAGAACATCCTACCTACTAGTCTCTTTGTACTTCCCAGGACATTATTTCAGGCTTTCCAGATGGTGGCTATGGACCAGGGGTGAAATCCAGCAGGTTCTGACAGGTTCTGGAGAACCGGTAGTGGAAATTTTGAGTGTTCGTAGAACCGGCAAATACCACCTCTGGCTGGTCCCAGAGTGGGGTGGAAATGGGGATTTTGCAGTATCTTTTCCCTGGAGTGGGGTGGAAATGGACATTTTGCAATATCCTTCCCCTGCCATGCCCACCAAGCTATGCCCACCAAGCCACACCCATAGAACCGATATATTTCACCACTGCTATGGACACTAAGGATTCTCAGTAATGTGATGGTCATGTAGGATTCCAGGCTGATCTAGTGGTAGAAAAAAAATCATCCAGAAAAAGGAAACATTTCTTCCCAAGCATTCGGTGAATGCAGTGGGTGGTTGTAATGTTGTAATGGGACAAGAGATAACTGTGGGTGCATAGAAAGAAAATGGGTGTGGATGGGAGACTGTAGGACCAAAAGAGCGGAACGTAAGGCTTTTTGTGAGTATGTATATGAGATGGATGGATGAGGTGCTTGTTTGCATTGATGTGCAGATGATGGGTGTGTAGAAAGATGTATAAAATTTATATCAGAAATAACAAGATATGACCTTGAGAGAAAGGGATGCATATTTTGGGGGTGAATTGTAGGGGAAAAGGTGTAATCCTTGGTTGGATGTTGGTTAATCTGAGGAAGAGAGAGATATTCAAAGTAGGTTTTTTGTTTTGCATCTCTGACTCTACTTATATGTTAATATATATAATAATATTTCTCATTTGTTGTTTCCCATTTCGAAGATGTGCCTTTTGTCATGTAGAGTCAAATATACAGTCTGGTTGTTTGGTTCAGAAAGTTGGAGAGTCTCCTTTAAACAGATAGTGAGCAATTTAGAATCTATGGATTTTGCAACCTATCATTGATTTTACTATTTGGTTTCCAAAGCAGTAACTATAGCAACATCAAGTTTGCACAGTACAGTTTGACTTTCAAAGAAATGGCTCTTAACCATTGCTTTCCAGAACACTTAGTAAATTGAGTTTCTTCTTCTTCTTCTTCTTCTTCTTCTTCTTCTTCTTCTTCTTCTTCTTCTTCTTCTTCTTCTTCTTCTTCTTCTTCTTCTTCTTCTTCTTCTTCTTCTCCTTCTCCTTCTCCTTCTCCTTCTCCTTCTCCTTCTCCTTCTCCTTCTTCTTCTTCTTCTTCTTTTTCCTGCCCAGGGCTCTGGATTCACCAAATGAGCAATCACTTGGGCTAAACTAGCAGTTGTTGCAGTTCAGTAGTTAGAGAAGTCATCTTACTGGATCCGGAGATTTGCCACCCTTAAGACATTTCCCCAATCAGAGTTAGTATGCAGCTTGGGGTTTTTCCTGTACTTGAAGAGCAAGTGGCAGCCATGGTTGGGAGGACTTTTGCATAGATTCTTCTTAAGCACCAACAGCACCTGTTCCTAGACTGGAGGTCCTGCTCACAGTAATTCATGCCTTAGAGTGCTCCTGTTTGGATTATTGTAATGTGCTCTGTGTGGGGCTGCCCTTGAAGAAGCTGCTGGTAATTGTCACCTATAAAGTCCTACAAGGCACAGGTCCAGATTATATGTGGAACTGTCTGTCTCCCATCCTTTCTACTTGCCCCACCAAGTCTAGTAGAGAGGATATGATTTGAATTCCTTTCATTAAATAGCATCATCTTCTTAAATCCTAGAGTGGTATCTTCTCTACAATAGTGCACTCTCTGGGGAATATTTCTGTGGAGCTTTTAACCCTTATATGCCATTCAGAATCACTTTTGGAAGATGGGTGGACTTACATCTTACAGACTGTTTAAACAAACAAATAAACACATCTACAATATTCCTATGTTAGAGCCCCCATGCTAATGCCCATGGAAAATAGAGGTGGAAGAGAAGGATCACTATAACAGCCTGAGTGTGAGTTTTCTGGAAGTATCTAGTTGTTAATTGTGTGATAGACTCTTGGGCTGATCCAGCATGGCTCTTATAATCTGGCAGAAAATATTATTTCTGTTGAAAATCAATCTATTCATTTTTTTTTCATTTTCCTGAGTAGATATCTCTATATTCATTTGAATTATGAGAATTTTTTTTAGAAATCTTCCCTTCCTAACTCTTGCTCTGTTGTTAACCCCTCTAATATGAACAGGAAAGATAAAAATGCAAATATTTAACATCAACACAGAGAAAGTATGAAGAAAAATAATTATGGGGAAATCAGGAAAAGTTCATCAAATATATTCTGCTTTTGATACTAGTTGCTTAACTTAAGTTTAACAAAAGTTTCAGTTAGAAATGAAATAACAATTATCTTTTATATTTTCAGAACACCCTTTAGTTGTAATAATATGAATAATACACTATGTTGACAAGAAGTTTCTTGAATTGTTTCCACAGTCAGTGTAGAATTGATTTTTCTTTCTTTTCCATTACTCGAATTGTCTCACTTCTTAGAGAGTTCAGTTCTTCTTATCATCAAATCAAAAAGATGGTGGGCTATAGGAATTCTTATCCTCTTAATTCATTGAATAACTGTTGATGCTTTCTGTTCCTGAGACATAGAGCAAAGGTTAACTAATCACTGATTCTCCTCCCCCCACCCCTTACCCCCTTCTTCCCCTTCCTATTATTTATTTTATTTTATTTTATTTTATTTTATTTTATTATTTTTTATTTTATTTTATTTTAAATTTATATACCGCCCTTCTCCCTGAGGACTCAGGGCAGTGTACAGCCAGAATTAAAAAACATAAAATACAAATATTAAAAACAATTAAAATATATATAAATTTGGCCCAAAATTAAAAATACAAACCAATTAAAACATTTAAAATTTCTTCTTAAACCAGCCCGGCTTGCTGGAAAAAGTGGGTTTTAAGGGCACGGCGGAAGGCGCTAAGGTCTTGGATTCTCCTTATCTCTGGGGGCAACTGATTCCAGAGGGTAGGTGCCCCCACAGAGAAGGCCCTCCCCCTGGGGGTCACCAGCCTGCATTGATTGGCTGATGGCACCCTGAGGAGGCCCTCTCTGTGGGAGCGCACGGGACGATGGGAGGTCGTTGGTAGCAGCAGGCGGTCTCGAAGATAGCTAGGCCCGATGCCATGGAGCGCTTTAAAGGTGATAACCAGCACCTTGAAGCGCACCCGGAAGACCACTGGGAGCCAGTGCAGCTCGCGCAGGAGCGGTGTTACATGGGAGCGCCAAGCTGCTCCCATCACTACTCGCGCTGCTGCATTCTGGACCAGTTGGAGCCTCCGGGTGCTCTTCAAGGGGAGCCCCATGTAGAGAGCGTTGCAGTAGTCAAGGCGAGAAGTGATGAGGGCATGAGTGACTGTGCACAGGGAATCCCGATCAAGAAAGGGCCACAACTGGTGAATCAGGCGAACCTGACAAAAGGTTCCCCTGGTTACAGCTGTCAGATGTTCCTCCAAGGACAGCTGCCTATCCAGGAGGACTCCCAGATTGCAAGCCCCTTCTGTGGGGGCCAAAGACTCTTCCCCAATAGTCAGTGATGGAGTCAACTGACTATATCGGGATGCCGGGAGCCACAGCCACTCAGTCTTGGAAGGGTTGAGCTTGAGCCTGTTCCTCCCCATCCAGATCCACACAGCCTCCAGGCACTGGGACATCACTTCAAGGGCATCATTGGGGTGGCCTGGGGTGGAGATGTACAGCTGGGTGTCATCAGCGTACTGGTGGTATCTCACCCCAAAGCCACGGATGATCTCGCCCAGCGGCTTTACATAAATGTTGAACAGAAGGGGCGAGAGGACCGATCCCTGCGGCACTCCACAGATAAGAGGCCTTGAGGTCGACCTCTGCCCCCCTGCCAACACAAACTGTGATCGGTCGGAGAGAAAGGAGGAGAACCACTGCAACACGGTGCCTCCCACCCCCAACTCTTCCAGCCGGTGCAGCATGATACCATGGTCGATGGTATCAAAAGCCTCTGAGAGATCTAACAGGACCAGAACAGAGGAGCAACCCCTGTCCCGAGCCCTCCAGAGATCATCAACCAACGCGACCAATGCCGTTTCCGTGCTGTGCCCAGACCTGAAACCCGACTGGAACGGATCTAGATAAGATATTTCCTCCAGGAATTGTGGGAACTGTCGCGCGACCACACTCTCAACAACCTTCGCCATAAAGCGAAGGTTGGAGACAGGACGATAGTTGGCCAATATTGCTGGATCCAGGGACAGCTTCTTGAGGAGAGGCCTCACCACCGCCTCTTTCAAGGCAGCGGGAAAGTAGCCCTCACTCAGCGAAGCATTGATAACACCCTGGAGCCAGCCTCGTGTAACCTCCCGGGAAGCCAGTACCAACCAGGAGGGACACGGGTCCAGTAAACATGTGGCCGCACTAAGTCTCCCCAAAATCCTGTCCACATCATCGGGAGTCACAGCGTCAAACTCCTCCCAGATAACATTCTCAAGACTATTCCTCGTCACTCTGCCCTGATCTACCCAGTCAGAGTCCAAATCCCGCCGGATCTGAGCGATTTTGTCATACAGGTATTGTCCAAAATCCTCCGCCCTGCCTTATTATTTTATTTTATTTTATTTTATTTTATTTTATTTTATTTTATTTTATTTTATTTTATTTTATTTTATTTTATTTTATTTTATTATTTTATTTTATTTTATTTTATTTTATTTTATTTCTTCATTCAGAACTTGTGAATGAGATTTCACAGAACCTAGGGCTGAAGAACAACTAAGTTTACATAGGTAAAACCTGGCTAGAAAGAATATGCACATAAAAGCCTATGAAAAAAGAAAAAAGATACATTATGCCTTTTACAGGGAGGATAATTGGGAAGTGGGTGTGGCCCACTGATGACGCCTTAAGAGGTAGAAATAGCTATCTGGGTCTCCCAGGAAGCAACACAGAGTTGCAGTTTGTCAGCAGAAAAAGGGCCCAAGAACTTGTGAATGAGATTTCACAGAACTTAGGGCTGAAGAACAACTAAGTTTACATAGGTAAAACCTGGCTAGAAAGAATATGCATATATATATATATATATATATATATATATATATATATATATATATATATTATTATTATTATTATTATTATTATTATTATTATTATTATTATTATTATTATTATTATTATTATACTAAAAAAATAAAATGGCCAAGATCTTATGTGAAAACACTTTTTTTTTTTTTAGATTTAACCAGTTCTTAAAATTTGGACAATTTTAGAACTGCCTGGGGATATTGGTGAGGTTATAAGTATCATGATGCTCATGGACTCTGCCTTGCTAACATCTGGAATAATTACTTTGGTTGGAATACAACATTCAGAAATTCAATTATAAGAACTAACAATGAAAATCCATTAAGCTGATGGCCCTCGTAGAAGGGAAATGGTTTCTACATTGCTTTTTTCTCAAGGAAAGGAAAGTTTAGACTTCAGAAATTTTAATAAGTTATTATCTTTTTAATCTAATCTTGAATATTATCAAGAATAATATTTTTATATTCTTCTTTTTTGTACAAACAAGTATGTGATAATACATTTTCTAAATTCATCTTAACATATATACCAAGCCTGCTCTGTTTCTTAAGATTTTTAACTTGCCTTTCCTCCCTTTTCCTGTGACTGGAAAAGATTACTGTGGATTGATTTTGAACATGTGTTTGAAACGGTTCATGAAAATGTAAGACCATTGAAAGAATTACTGTTTGCTGTTAGAGGCAGCTAAAACTGTGAGGTGTGAAGCCCAAATGAATTTAATTGGAATCATCTTGTTGCCATAGTTTCAAGTATAAAGTTCATGGTTTCAGAGTAATGGAAAGACAAGTTCCACCTAATGATAGTTTTAAAAGATGTCATAACGTTTGGCCAGCAGGAATTCTCAGGTCTTTGAGAGATGATCACAGGCATTGCTGGCTGCATTCAGGAAGTATCTCCTTCCTTCTGTTTTTCATCCAGGCCTCTGCAATTAATTTAGTCAAAGTCTGGATCTGAACTAAAGAGAGAGGGTGGGTGGGAAGTTGCAGATTCTGGGGCATTTTCTCATATCCCCAGCCCATTCCAGGCTCCAGGAATATTTTTGCACTAGGATAAATTATTTAGAAGCAATTAAGTTAAAAACTACATGTGGACTAGGATGATTTGAAAGCACTCACTCACGGGAATGGTTCTATAAAATGATGCCAAGGGAATGATCATCAATTAAGATTTTAAAATGTGATCTAATTTCTTAAATAACAAGAAACTTATCCTACCTGGAGACTGGGAAGGGAATTCTCTAGCTGGGAATTCAATAAACCAAACACAACTTTGGATTCAGTATCCAAAACTGCTTTGTATTATATCATTCTACAGATGCATTTGATACCCAGTATTCTCTGATTGGCAAAGGAAAGTATCAGGCATGGGATATTTCAAATTTTGATACTTGAGATGTTGAACATAGAACCTTCTGTAGGGATTAATTCTAATCAACACATTGAAAAGATTGTGATGCCTATAATCAGTGGTGGGATTCAAATAATTTAACAACCAGTTCTCTGCCCTAATGATTTCTTCCAACAACCAGTTCATCAAACTGCTCAGAAATTTAACAACCGGTTCTCCTGAAGTGGTGTGAACTGGCTGAATCCCACCACTGCCTATAATATACACTAAATACAGTATAGGATTGCCAACATGATCACCAATGTCCAATGATGGATATGGCACAACAACAAGAAGAAATATAGTATATATAGACAATGGATTTGTACAATAACCAATTTATAACAGACAGTATTATCTAGCTGCAGGTGAACCAGATTAGATTTCAATGTTATTTAGCAAATGCTTGTAAAAGATAGGCAAATAATCAGGTTAAAAAAATATGGTGATTTGATAATCTTAAAGTTGCAATGTAATGATTTTTATAGGGATTCTAAAGCACCTAGCAATTTAAAACCTGCAGTTTAAAATAAAATCCGCATAGAACATTAGATACTCTAGAACATTAGCAACACTGGTGAATATTAAAGCAATATAAAACATTTGCGCCAATAAGACAATGAAAATTAATATTTCTAAAAAACATTTGGGTCAATAAACTAGTTTTCAGCATGTGGAAATAATGAAAAAAGAACACCAAACAATAATTTTAGCAAAAGCAATTCTGACGGTAAATTGTTTAATTTCTTAATTCTTAATTTCTTGATTATACACTTAGTCATTTATACATTTATAGTCTGTGACATTATTATTCCCCATTACTCTGGTCTGGATTTGCCAGTTGCCCTTAGGAATACCTAGGCAGTTAACACTTGGATATGTTCTACATTTGAGTTAATGGTTTTGTAGAATATCTCATTGCTTTGCTAATGTACTACTGCACTATAATATACTATAGATATAACTGGATACAGTATATAGCCTGGATTTGTTTGAGAACTTTACACTGTGTTTATAACCTGGTTGGTTTCAGAATTGTGTTAGTTCATCTGTATCAGTTTAAGTAGAAATGCATGACTTTTCAGCAGGCAACCCTATTTCCTTAATGAGTATGAGAAAATGAACTATTCAACTTCAGCCTGCAGTTTATCAGTTAGTCCCCAGTTACTGGAGAACACTTCCTTGATTCATTTCTCTTAAGCACTGCCTCACAGTTTCATCCCAATTAAATCACCCATCCAAACCCACACTCACCCACATACCCATGCACATACAGAAATACACAAAAATTGACAAAGACATCCTCAAATGAGCTCAGCTCCTTGTGAGTGCATCCATGTTTTCTTCACGATGAAATGGGAGAGATTTATCTTTGACTTTTATAGGATTTTTAAAAATTACTTCTCATTTTAGCCAATAGCACATTAGTTTTATCTTTAAATTTGCTTTAGAAAAAGTGAGGCCAACTTTTCTTTGATATTCTAGAATCAATTTATTCTTTGATAGCCTAGAATCACTTTCATTGTCATTAGGTCTAAGAAAGTGGTTCTTTAATACCCATGTATCTTAAGATATTGATAAGTAAGAAATGAAGTAATCATTTTATTCCATATATATTAATGTATTCAGACAACAAAACAGAAGGTATTGAATTGAAATAATTTATGCTAAAATATCCGAGTGATTTGATTTTTTTTTCTTTGAAAATGACTTTGTCAAGTTTTGTTTCTAGTTCTGTTCCCAAGTTAATCCTAGCACTGCTTCAATATGATTGACAAGGTATTCACAACTCACAGGTCTTAGTTGGATTAATTTTTTATAATGGTTTCTGTAGCACATAGAATTCCCAAGAACTTTGAAAGATGGGAAGTGATAGCTAGAACAATAATGACAGGACACCTGTGCTTCTTGCATATATTATTTGAAAACATCATTTTTCACAGTATATTAAAATCTCCCTGTGATAGTTAGTGTATCTGTAACATATTAGTGAAAATAGTTAGTAAATAACCTTGGAAATGCAGATGATATGAAGTAGACAAAGAATTATGGGAACTTATGCATCAATAGTTCCTTTCAAGCTCATAATGTTGGAATAATTGGTTTCTAAAGAGTAGAAAAGAGAAGACAACTAGTAGATTCCAGATGTTTGGGACTTTAGGTGCCATAAGACTCAGCCTGCAAGGCCAATTAACTGGAAGTTGAAGCAAAACATCTGGAGATGACCATGTTGTCTATCCCTGGGTTAAATCATGCGGCATTGTCAAATATTTTATGCAGTAAAAATAAATGTTTTGCAGTATAAACATATACTGCTATGATCTATGATGCAGTCCTAGGCCAAGAAACACTTAGCAAACCACAGTCAGATTTATTGGGCAATATTATTGAGTTATTCAGAATATTAGATCTCTATTATTAAGATAGCCATATTATTTATCATCGAAACTAGGATACTTTTAAGAAAGAAAGTGGTACTAAAAATAATTAAAATTTCACATATTTTGAACTATTTATTGGTAGACAAGTGGTTTTATATTGATAAACCAATAAAATATTTCTGTTCAAAAACTTGGAAAAATTTGATTGGTTTTCTTTCTTCTTAAAAAAATAATATTTCAATGATGTGAAACCATCTTTATATTGATTAAATAAACATTAAAAAATAGCATCTGCAGAATAATTATTATTGGTATGTAGCCACATACTTTAAGCAGCATATCTGTTTAATATTATGCCACTGGTATTTTTCTGAAAAATGCTTCTTTTTATTTTGCCCATTACTTGAAATCTTCTTCAATGTTGACATTTAGGATTAATACATTTGAAGTTGTTGATGCCTTCAACAAATTTTTTCTATCGAGCATACTATTTTTAATTGAAAAATATCTTTGCTAAAGATGTTGAATTACCTGCTAAACTCAAAGTAAATTCTGCTAAATGTCAGATGGTCTTATTTTTTTTAATTGCAGACCTTCTCACTTCCATTCCATTACAGCCCAGATTATATATTTATCCATCAAAATATTCTTCCAATTTATAAAATTTAAACATTCAATCTTATTTGACTCTCATTCTTTATTTCTTTTTTATTCTTCTCTTGATTTGTAAGGATAAATGTAAATGACTTTCTGTTTGAAGCTTTGTTTCCAATAACTGCAATTCACTAAAAGCTTCGAAATAGGAAATGTTTTGACATGAATTTACAAAACAAATTCAGTACCTCTACAGGAAGTTAATATTATAGCTCTTCAGCTCATTTCAAACATTTCTAAAATCTGATTGATGATGGGTAGCAAAGACAGAAAGCATGCATTACAATGCTGAAGTATTTTTTTAAATTCAAAATCAATCTTTCTTTCTTTCTTTCTTTCTTCTTTCTTTCTTTATTATTTAAATTTGTATACCGCCCTTCTCCCGAAGGACTCAGGGCGGTGAACAGCCAAAATTAAAATACATACAATATAAAATTTAAAATAATTTAAAAGCAGAATTAAATCAAATTGGCTTCCCAAAAATTAAAACCCATTACCCTTAAAATAACCCATTAAAATGTTAAGCCAGCCCAGCTTGCTGAAATAGGAAGCTCTTCAAAGCTCGACGGAAGGTCCGGAGGTCCAGGATTAGTCGTATTCCTGGGGGTAGCTCGTTCCAGAGGGCGGGTGCCCCCACAGAGAAGGCTCTCCCCCTGGGGGTTATCAGTCGACATTGCTTGACCGACGGCACCCTAAGGAGGCCCTCTCTGTGGGACCGAGTTGGCCGGTGGGAGGTTATCGGTGGCAGAAGGTGGTCTCGTAAATAACCGGGCCCTAAGCCATGGAGCGCTTTAAAGGTGAGAACCAATACCTTGAAGCGCACCCGGAAGACCACCGGAAGCCAGTGCAGCTCGCGCAGACAAGGTGTCACATGGGAGCGCCATGTTGCCCCCATAATTACCCGCGCGGCCGCATTCTGGACCAGCTGGAGCTTCCGAGTGCTCCTCAAGGGGAGCCCCATGTAGAGAGCATTGCAGTAGTCCAGGCGAGAGGTGACGAGGGCATGAGTGACCGTGCATAGGGAGTCCCGATCCAGAAAGGGACGCAACTGGCGTATCAGGCAAACCTGATAGAAAGCCCCCCTGGCCACGGCCATCATATGCTCTTCTAAAGACAGCCGTGCATCCAGGAGGATGCACATAACCTTTATAAAAAGGTTAGTTACTCTACAGCTTCTATTTTGATTGGTATAATATCAAAGCTTGTTTGTATATTATTATGCATTAGGTGTGCATTTCAACCAGTTCTAAGCATATTTCTGCTCTATAGCTTCTGTTCTACGTAGCAAGAACATTATTTTTACTATGATGCTGTGCTCCACTCAAAATATGTGTTCATATAATCACCATAAAAATATTTTTGATCTTCAAACTTTATCTTATAATAGCATTTGCCATAATGTCAGATGTTCTAACTCTGACAGAATGAAGTTCTGAAAGCCTTACTCTGAGTTCATGAATTAGATGCAAAAAATGAACCATTATTAGAATTATGTTTGTTTCTATTGAAAGTATATGATGTCACTAATTTAAAATTGGTATCTTTTAATTATTTGTAAAATTATTTTTCTGTTAATGGAGCTACACATTAATAGCTGAGATTTGACTTTTCATACATGCACAAGAAAACTTTAGCAAAATGAGCAAAATTAATCTAGTAGAACAATTGTTTGATCTGTTGCTCCCATCTGGGAGAAGGTTTCGAAATATTTCTAGCAGGACTACCAGATTCTATAACAGCTTTGTTCCCTATGCCATCCGTCTGGTAAACTCACAAGATTCATTTTTCTCGCCATGTACATGTATACCTCCAAACTAGATTGTGTTGTTTCTCTGGGTCATATATGTGTGTGTATCTGGGTATATGCATAATTTTTTGTCAAGTTTATGTAGTGTATATTGGAGGTGGTTACAGTTTGAGAGCTGTATGCTCTCAACCAACCTGTTTGAGGTTGTTGAGAGTGTGGTTGCACGACAGTTTCCACAATTCCTGGAGGAAACATCTTATCTAGATCCGTTCCAGTCGGGTTTCAGGTCTGGGCACAGCACGGAAACGGCATTGGTCACGTTGGTTGATGATCTCTGGAGGGCTCGGGACAGGGGTTGCTCCTCTGTTCTGATCCTGTTAGATCTCTCAGCAGCTTTTGATACCATCGACCATGGTATCATGCTTCACCGGCTGGAAGAGTTGGGGGTGGGAGGCACCATATTGTGGTGGTTCTCCTTTCTCTCCGACCGGTCGCAGTTTGTGTCGGCAGGGGGGCAGAGGTTGACCTCGAGGCCTCTCATCTGTGGAGTGCCTCAGGGATTGGTCCTCTCGCCCCTTCTGTTCAACATTTATGTGAAGCTGCTGGGCGAGATCATCCGTGGCTTCGGGGTGAGATACCACCAGTACGCTGATGACACCAAGCTGTACATCTCCACCCCAGGCCACCCCAACGATGCCCTTGAAGTGATGTCCCAGTGCCTGGAGGCTGTGCAGATCTGGATGGGGAGGAACAGGCTCAAGCTCAACCCTTCCAAGACTGAGTGGCTGTGGCTCCCGGCATCCCGATATAGTCAGATGACTCCATCACTGACTATTGGGGGCCAGTCTTTGGCCCCCACAGAAAGGGCTCGCAATCTGGGAGTCCTCCTGGATATGCAGCTGTCCTTGGAGGAACATCTGACGGCTGTAACCAGGGGGACCTTTTGTCAGGTTCGCCTGATTCTCCAGTTGCGGCCCTTTCTTGATTGGGATTCCCTGTGCACAGTCACTCACGCCCTCGTCACTTCTCGCCTTGACTACTGCAATGCTCTCTACATGGGGCTCCCCTTGAAGAGCACCTGGAGGCTCCAACTGGTCCAGAACGCCGCAGCGCGGGTAGTGACAGGAGCAGCATGGCGCTCCCATGTAACACTGCTCCTGCGCGAGCTGCACTGGCTCCCGGTGGTCTTCCGAGTGCGCTTCAAGGTGTTGGTCATCACCTTTAAAGCACTCCATGGCATAGGGCCTAGCTATCTTCGAGACTGCCTGCTGCTACTGACGACCTCCCATCGACCCGTGCGCTCCCACAGAGAGGGCCTCCTCAGGGTGCCATCAGCCAAACAATATAGGCTGGTGACCCCCAGGGGGAGGGCCTTCTCTGTGGGGGCACCTACCCTTTGGAATCAGCTGCCCCCAGTGATAAGGAGAATCCAAGACCTCAGTGCCTTCCGCCATGCCCTTAAAACCCACTTTTTCCAGCAAGCCGGGCTGGTTTAAGAAGAAATTTTTAAATGTTTTAATTTATATTATTTTAATTGTTTTTTAATATTTGTATTTCATGTTCTTAATTCTGGCTGTACACCGCACTGGGTTCTCAGGGAGAAGGGCGGTATATAAATTGGAAATAAAATAAAATAAATAATAAAATAAAATAAATAAAATAAAATAAAATAAAATAAAATAAAATAAAATAAAATAAAATAAAATAAAATAAAATAAAATAAAATAAAATAAAATAAAATAAAATAAAATAAAATAAAATAAAATAAAATAAAAATGCAACAGAATCTCATTTTAATTTATGCTGATTAGTGTACATTTAAAGTGACAATAAATGTTTCATTAACCATGACTTTTATTTTTTTGAGTTTATTGCTGCCAAAAGTGTTACTACAAAATTAAAAAGTCCTGTCAACAATTAAGTAAATAATTTTAGAAGTACACCATATCTGACATTAAATACATCATAAATGACAAAAGCACATTAGCAAAAGTGTTCAGCTTGCTTTCTCTATATGACAGGACCCTGTATTTGATTTTCCAATTATATTTTCTCCATGTTTTCCATTGACCTCATTTTTCGTTCCCGAAGCACTTCTGGCTTTCATTCTTCAGTGGATGGATAATCTAGCTGGGATTGATGGCTCAGAGGAAGCAGGAGTTCAAAATGCTGTGTTCCTTTTCTCTAGATATTATTCCTTGATGGGCAACTCCTTCCTTCTGCTTTTAGCATTCAGAACATTATTTGTAGACATGTACACATAGGTCTGCACCCAATGATGACTTTTATGGAAAACCATTCCATCAATACATAGTGGGCATCAGTTCTTTATTTATCACCTTGCCAGTTATTCTCAGTGCACTTCACAGAGTCTTTATTTAGATTGCAGGACATTTTTCTTTTCAAATTACTCCTTGGCAGTAGTTTTCTTGGGTCTTCTAAAACTATGGAGATTGCTGGTAAGTTGCCCTAGCCATATCTGAAAGCTTATGAACATTTGCCTTCAGGAGTTGTGGGTGCTCCATCACAGGAGGTTTTTAAGAAAGGACTGGACAGCCATTTGCCCAGAATGGTATAGGATAGCGGTCCCCACCCTTACCCAGTTTCGTGGACCAGCAGCGGTGGTGGCGGGGGAGGAGAGGAGATGGATTTGTGTGTGCGCCTGCCATTTGTGCAAATGGAGCTTTGTGCACTTGCGTGCTTGTCTGTCACTTGCACAATCTGGTTCCCATGGGATGTGGACCAGTACCGGGCTGCAGACTGCGGGGGTTGGGGACCCTGGTATAGGGCATCCTGCTTGAGTTGGGGATTAGACTAGACAACCTCTAAGGTCTTTTCCAACTCTTGTTATTCCGTTATTCTAAAAGACTAACATTGTCCTGCCTACAATGCATAAGAGGGCTCAGTGGTAGAAATACATCATGGCTTGGTGATTTTCAGGTATCTTATAATAGCAACTGTGATATAGTTTTTCACTATAATTGAGAGATGTCATTTGGAGCAATTTGATTACTGATCTTTTGCCTTCTGGCAAAGTATGTCTCCGAAGGATGAATGATCACTATGAAATGTATTCCTGTTTGATATGCGTGGGCTTTTTAAAATGAAATAAAGAAATTTCCAATAAATAGCTTAAGTGCAAGTAATTACAATGGCTCAGTATTCTGTACAGGAAGAAATTAATGTATGAGGTGAAAATGTCAAAATAAAAGGTCAGAGAAATGAATTGAGAAAGAAAGTTGAATGTTAGCTAAAAGAACTTGTTTGCTGCTAGAAGCTCCCAGCAGTATTTAAAAAAAAAAAAAAAAAGGTTAGGAGGGAATATAAAAATGGCTGAGTATTTCACACTTCATTAAAATTTTACATAAGATAGCCAAAATGTCCTGTTTCGTGTTAAAAAATGGGACAATTAATATCATGAAATACTCATTGCCATAGGATTTTTCATGAAATAATTTATACGCCAAGAATTTTTCAGCAAAGATAATTTCAGGAGACGGACATGAAATAGATTCTTAGAGAAAATCTATTCAAATATATATAAAATATGGAACAAAATATATGGAAGCTTTGGACAATACTGCTGGGGCATAGAATTAACCATTGTGCAGATATGGGAAGGGAAAGGATGATTAATACATATACCATTTTCAATAATTTGTAACATTATTCAGAAAATGAATGTGTCTGAAGAAACAGGAGCAATTTTGGGCTGTATCACACAAGAGGAGAACCTTTGACAATCTTGGCCACAAATCAAGCCCTGACCCTGACCTTCTCAAGAATCTGCTTCTTTTTTCCCTCTCCTATGTTTTATTTTCTGATTGGAAGAATACCAGATCTTCCTTCAACCTTATATCCCTGGGGGAGGGCAAGATCCTTTCAAGGGATCTGCAAAATTAAATGAATAAATGTTGACGTTTCTCAGGTTTTTAATTTTTAATACAGTACACAATTCTTAAAAATGATTGAGGATCTCAGAGAGTTTTGATTTCTGTAGGACACATCCTGCAGAAATCAAAACTCTTTGGGGTCCCCAGTCATTTTGAAGAATAGCTGTAACAATATCACTTAGATTTATATATCACCCCTTAATGCTTAACAGCACTCTCTGGGCTGTTTACAATGTCAGCATATTGCCCTTAACAATGTGAATCCTCATTTCATTGACCTTGAAACGATGGAAGACTGAGTGAACCTTGAGCTCCATTTGGATTGAACTTCAGAGTATGGGCAGAGTTAGCCTGTATCAAGAAGGTAAAGGGATCCTGAGACTAATTTTTTGAGAACTGCTGTCCTATAAGAAAGTGGGCTAGAACAACTCACAACAGTTTGCTGGTTATAAGAGCAGGCAATGTGATAGATTTGGTAGTCTGTTTTTTGACAGATTATTAACATTGTTACTGTCAGATTGTATAATATATGTATTTGGAACTGGCAGACAGGTGCAACCTAGGGATCCTCCTTGGCTCATAGTTTCTTCTTGATGAGCAGTTGTAAGGAATGTCCAGGAAAGCATTTGTACAGCTTCATCTTGTATGCCAGTTGTGCCCTTTCCCAGATCAGGAGGCACTTTAAGACAGTCACTCATGCCCTAGCCACCTCACAGTTTGACTGCTCCACTTCATGGAGTTGTCTTTAAAGATTCCATCTGGAATCTTCAAGTGGTCCAGAATGCAGTGACACAGGCAGGCTGCGTATGGGATGGGAATTCTGAGCGCTGAAGTCCAACGTATCTGCAAAGCACCAGTCTGGCAAAAAGGCAAACAAGAATCCAATATCAAGCCTTTTAAGCTGAATAAGGATCCATGCTCGGTTATAATGCTGTTATTATAAAAGAAATGCTAGTATTATAAAAAAAATAATGCAAAACTTTCAATGAAGTGCCACATTGGAAAGATTTATATATAGATTTTTATATCTGAAAAGGCAGATATAAACAGATCAATCCTTCAAGTATAGAGCTTAATTGGAAGTTTTGCATCTCATTTTTTTTTTCTGGTAATAAATATAGGACTGATCTGTCCAATCCTTTTAGCAAGGCTAAAATATTTTCCTCCTCCTCCTCCTCCTTTTTCTTTAAATAAACAGGCTTTGCTATAGAACTGGACGTTTCAGTGAGTAGGTGTGTTTAGGAATTCTTTCCCCTGCTTGCAAGGCCTCTGAAGGTCTGGCTCTGCCATATTAAAAATACATTGTGATTTCCTGACTGGAGAATTTAACAAAAACCCAACAAGATTATTGGTTTCTCTGGCAGGCTCCAGATTTCTAGCTTTTTATGCTTGGCAAAGCCAAGCAGGACTCTTCTGTTTTATGATGGTTTGGGATTACAAAGCAAATTGCAGACCAGTGTGTTCTCTGGCGCTGGGGAAGTTTCAAAGTCGTATTTTTTCCCCCTTCTTCCAAATTTCAATGACCCAGTTCCAACTGTTTTCTCATTCCTGCTCATTTTCAAATGGTTGACAGGTTTTTCAACTTGTTATCATTCTGATTCAGTATCTGGCATCAAGCCATGGACTTTAACTAGATTAAGATTTTAAATTCAAGTTTTAGCAGGGTTTTTTTCTGTGCATCAATTAATTTCCACTAATTCATAAAAAACTACGTTGTTATAGAGAGGAAGGCTTAATCTGGAAGGAGCCAATATAGAAATAATATGAACAAGCAGAGAGAGAATGTATTTGAAATGAAAATGTCTTACTAAAAGCCAGATCCTCTTTGTGAAGTTTTGCTCTCTTGCTCTTTAAATCTTTTTTTCCATAATAAAAGACTACTTACTAATAAAGAGTTGAAAAATTAAACCTCTCATGCTAAGGCAGATGAATTCTGACATTTTGTGATATTCATATATATATATTTCTGCAGTTGAAATCACTGACCTATTCTCAATGGTGTAGAAGAAAGCAGTTTGACAAGTTGAGCATAGCTGTGGTGCTGGTTTTATACTCCAGTGCCAACATTAAATTCATGTATTCTGTTAAATGGTGAGTCAGGCTTGGAGGCTTCAATAAAGGATTAATACAAATACTGCAATTTTAATTAGTTATACCATGATTGTCCAACAGCTTGGCTGATCTGTATTGAGTGAAGAGGAATTGTCTTGGGCCACATATAAGATATATAATATAGTCAATGTATATAAATAACAAACTTATTTGATTTTAAAAAAATATTTTTAATTTTCTTACGGAGCCACATTACTAGCTGTCTAGGGGCACATGTGGCCTCTGGGCTGCAGGTTAAACGCACCTGAGTTATACTCAACTCTTCCATACATTTGGCAAAACTCTGCAGGCAAAATACCAACAAGAATGATGAGGATTTCAGCCTTGTTCAGACATAATTAAAATCAGGGTACCATGCCCCTCCCTTTCCTTCTGAAAGAAATAAGTCTTTATACAGTAAGTGCAATGTTAAAGAAGACCTGGGAATTTCATGTTGTAGTTAATTTGACACATTCTTTTCATTCTTAGCAAGTAAGCTATTGTTTTCTTAGCATTAAAATTGACTGTGATGGTATATGTAAGATACATCTGAGTGGAATGTTCAACAAGATTGTGGAAGATCTTGGCTTGGGAAGAATTAATTGTGGGCCTGTTCATGCAGTTCACTCATGCTTGTTTGGTTCCTCCACTATAATCATCTATATGTGTACCCAACCTATTACCCCGTTCCCTTTTGCAATAAACAATATTGTGCAGAGTGCAGAAAAGGAGTGACGAATCATAAACTAAGGAAATTGAAAGCATGCAATAAGAAAAAGAAAACACCTAGTGATGATTTATACCAGTACCAATTATTATAATTACGCTACTACATAGATTGCCTTTGTTCTTTAAATTTCATGATTTCATCAGCCTTAATTTAGGAATTTCTCAGTCTTTCCTCTCCTCTTAATGCATTCAGTCTTTCTTCATTTATTTGTTATGTAATTCATTCAAATGAACCCTTATTCATTTTTACTGATATAACCAAACAGTTTCAACATTCTTCTTTCATGTTGTTTATTAATTTTGATATTAATTTTGATTAAGAGTGGTTACTGAATTAACCACTCTTGACTCTATATGTTCTTCTTTCACCAAACACCATTCTTAAGTTCCCCATTCTAACCTGATGCAGCCTTTCCTTCCTTCTTGTTCAACACTGAACCATTCACATTTCTTTTCTCAGAGATATGCTAGGGAACAAAACTATAATCCTGGCACAAAACTGCACTTTACTTCCCATAGTTTAATCCTTGTCATTTCTCATATTCTTTTGATCAGGATTTGATCAACACATTTCAAAGTACATTTAACAAATTAATCTTTATGTATTAAAAATGCATTCTGGTTAATGTGGGTTTGCTTTTTTATTGTTGCCTGTTTTGTGTTATTTTTGTTCCTTGTTTTTATTACTATTGGATTATTGGATTATTTTATTGTTTATGAACTGCCCAGAATCATTGGCATTAGGCAGTTAAATAAATAAATAAATAAATACTGCATTAGGAAAAATCTCTTTTGTTTACAGCAATATCAAACAAAAGACATTCTGCGATTCCATTTTCTCCATTAATGAGTTATTAGTTTAAGAAGGTGATTTCCCACCCACCTTTTTAAAAAAAATTCAAAAGTAAAAGTGATTGTAAAACAACCGATTGCTTTCCTGGAAATTCAGCAAATTCATAGTTTAGTGAGGCTTATTTATGCTTAAAATCTTGCAAAATTTTAGAATTTCTATAAAAGTGCAGTTGGTTATTTTCTATATGTTGTTTTTGTTACTAAATTGTTTACAAGGACTTGTATTGCTTGCATGCTTATTTTACAATAGTGAAATATAATTTAGTTTTTCTAGGAAAGAGATGGTTTACTTAAAAATACAAGGATGACATACCATACCTTTCTGTTGTCATCGAAATCTTATACTGAGCTTTGGCATTTCATTCTTCTCAAATTGAAAATGAGATTGTTAGAGGTGTCACTCACAATGCCAAAAGGTTGCCTTTCATTGTCATTAAATGGGCTAATTTTCTGTAATTTAATCATCTTTGACTGGTGAGTAGATGCAGCATTGGCAGAGGTTAATGAAAATAGCCCTGAACACATTCACCTTATAAAGCTGGCATAAGAAAGTGCCTTTCCCCAAATCCTCATCAAGTAATAAGATAAGGCATTAAGACTCTTGTAAAATTGACAGGGAGAGACAATAACTTTCCACTTTTAAGCAGCTTTCCCTCTATAGCAGGGGTGTCAAACTCGATTTCATTAAGAGCTGCATCAGGGTTGTGTTTGACCTTGGGGGGCTGTGGGGGGCATGGCCAGAGTGGGCATGACCAGCTTGACATCACTCATCAAGGCTCTGTTTTTGGCTGCCATGGCCTCCTTCAGCCCTTGCCAGTGAAAATGGAGCATGGGCGGGCCGCACGGGGCCTCCCCAAGTTCCATTTTTGCTGGCAGAGGGCTGCAGAAGGCCTTCACGTCGTGGCCAAAGACAGAGGCCGGAAGGGCTGCATGCAGCCCTCCTGAGCTCTATTTTTACTGGCAGAGGCACCATGGTCCGGTCCTTCGCTATTTCCAGGGCATGCCCGCAGGCCAGATCTAAGCACCCTGCAGGCCGGATTCGGCCTGCAAGCCTTCAGTTTGACATCCCTGCTCTATAGTAATCTTCTGTCTGCCTACTGCTTGCTAGCATGACTTCCACTTTTTCTAATCAGTTTAACCAAAAGTATCTAGGAATTCTGGGAGTTGTAGTTTCAACCTATCTGAACAACATCATATTTGGAAAACTGCTTTGATTATTCATTGCCTATTGATTTCACTGAACAGGTAGTTCAGTCAAATAGAGAAATAAATAGAAACAAATAGAGGAGTTATGAAAAGCTGACACAAAAGCAAAACAACATAATACTACTGATTGTCATCTACACTTCCAGCTCAAGTCACTGAAATGCATTGTCAGTAAGCCACAACCTGTACTAGGCAACAACACTGCACTTTCCTGGGTGTCAGTCCCACACTTGCATACAAACTGATAATACAATGATGATGCTAACCTAGAAATGAAAGGTGAAACAACCCAAATGTCTTTACAATTTGATTTGTTCTAAACTTGCAAGCTTCATAACAATATACAGAAATGACATGAAAAGATGCACCTCAACCTCTTTATTTTGCAGAGATGAAATGATATTTTGGTGGTGTGGAACATATTGTACTCCAAAGATTCTGGCAACATTGTTGCTAGAACAATGGTAGAAAACCTAACATAATCCTCAGACAATCAAAATGATGTAAAAGGAAGAAGCAATGTTTTCTCACGTCTCTGATTATTTTAAAAAATAACATTTAAGGATTTTCAGGTCAGTGGTAGCTATGTCATAGAACAAGATAAACTCTAAACAAGTCTGAAATATTAGGTTTATAAGGCAGAGATATCATATAGAAGTGGACTTATTTGTGACAAACTAACTTAGGTGCCATCTAAACATGGTCAGCGAATTGCCCCAGGTCTTCTTTGAACTTGGTCATGCAAAATGACCAGGTTAACTTTAAATGATTGAGAAAATTAAGACAAAGTCTGAGATTAATGGCAAAGGAAGGTCTAGCAGCTAGAGAATAGATCTGTTCTGAAAATTAGAAATATAAATAAGCTCAAGAAGTATAGCTAAGTGGTCATATATATAATTTTGGACTATGATTCTGAAAACACATAAACTTTTTTTCAGTTTTCATAAGCCTAACATCCCGCCGAAGAAGCTGGAATAACATATAGGTTGTTATGTATGGATTGGCTAGAATCTACATAAGTTTTCATGCTCGCCACGGATTGGCTAGAATCTGCATAAGGTTTCATGCTCACCGCTGATTGGCTGTCCAGACCATGGGAGATTTAACTTGCTGTCATTGGCCGGCTGGTCTGCCTGGAGCTCCTTAAAAAGGCGAGCTCTGGCAGCCCAGCTGGCAGAGTGCAGTCAAATTTTGCTGGAAATAAAGAGGTGCTGAATTCACTAACGACTCTTGCCTGCTGCCTTTGTGCCGATCTAACACTGGTGATGAAGGACAAAAGGGACCTGAGAACCTCCTCGTGAACCATGCAGCTGTCTTGAAACGAGGACCTCCGGCCACCTGCATGAATGGCATTGCAAGTATCGCCGGCCCCAGTGATCTTTGACCCGCAGACGGAAGACTGTCACACGAACATGGGCCATTTCAGAATGTTCCTGGAGGCCAACGATTACCAGGACAGACCGGACAACAGGAAACGAGCATTACTCCTGACCTACTGTGGCACCAAGATCTACAAAATGGCACAGATGCTGATCACCCCAGCAGATGTGGAGACCGTTGCCTGGGCCACCCTGCAATGTGCCCTGGAAGACCACTATGCACCATCTGCCGCCCCCATGGTCAGCCAAACTGAGTTTTACCACCGGCACCAATGAGAGGGAGAAACCGTCAATGATTTTGTGGCCAGCCTCCGGGAGATCACTACCAGATACGAGTTCATAAATCCCAAAGAAATGATGAAGGACCGGATCATCCTGGGGATGAGGGACCTCACTCTACAAAAGAAACTGTTGATAAGGAGAGGGATCTCATTCAAGGACGTTGTCAAGGAGGCCAAGGCTGCGGAATCATCAGACAACTTGGCAGCAAATGTAAGGAAGACTAGCGGGATGCACCACACATACCGGGAGCCCGAATGGTCAACCAAAGTCCCTGAGTACGATGACGACTGGGATGACACAGACAACACCATCCACCACGTGTATCCAGAAAAGTGGCAGAATCCCAGGGACGCGGAGAGCAGGCAGCCATGTTGCCTGGGCTGCATGGGTTTCCACACAAGGGCACCTTGCCATTTCCAGGATGCAACTTTGCAGGGCTAGTAGAAGGACAGACGTTTCTGATTGTCATGGACGCATACTCCAAGTGGCTAGAAGTGATCATCATGCAGACAACCATGACAGAAGCCACCATCCGAGCCCTCCGATGGCTGTTCGCCACCCACGGTCTACCCGATGTCCTGGTTTCCGATAATGGCCCACAACTGACAGCCAAGACCATGGAGTCATTCCTTGCAGAGCAAGGGATCTGGCACATACTCATCTCCCAGCAAGCAACGGGCAGGTCGAGCGAATGGTGAGACTAACCAAGGAAACCCTCACCCGAATAGGCCCAGGGAATTGGCAGGAAAAAAATTGACCAGTTCCTCCTTGCTCAACACATCACCCCCCCATGCGACCACCAACAAGAGCCCAGGGGAGTTACTGATTGGAAGAAGGCTGAGGTCACAACTTAACCAATACCACCCGGACTACCTTCCTGAGACCCCCTTGGACTCCACATGGCCCACGCGGGCATTCAATGTACAGGACTGGATGTTCGCACACAACTATGCAGGGTACCCAACCTGGCTGGTGGGCCGAATCGTGGCTGTCACTGGCCCCAAGTCATACTGCATTGAGCTGGAGGACAGGTGGATCTGGAGGAGGCATATTGACCAACTCAGACACCGCCAGGGGGACACCGAGCTGAGGAACCAGGGTGACTGGACCGTGACCGGAGGGCCAGAGCAACAATCGCAGAACCTGAGGTCTCCACCCCGAGGGGCACGCTCCGCTGCCAGCTGGGAAGCAGACGAGCAGAAACCAGGCTTACCCGGTGGCCCAACAGGGGGACTACTCGCCAACCAGAGCCGTGACCATTCCTCTGGGATCGAGGGCGTCCAGCGGGAAGCAATGGTTTCAGAAGCCGAAGGAACCAGGCCGGAACTTGACTCGCGGGCTGAGGAGCACCAGAAGGTTCCTTCCCAGGCAGCCGGAGGAACACCAGACTCGACCGCTACAGCCAAGATCCTGGGGACAAGTGAACTGCGCAGGTCCAGTAGGAAGCTGGCACACCCTGCCTATCTAGAGGTCTTATGTATGGATTGGCTAGAATCTACATAAGTTTTCATGCTCGTCACGGATTGGCTAGAATCTGCATAAGGTTTCATGCTCACCACTGATTGGCTGTCCGGACCGTGAGAGATTTAACCTGCTGTCATTGGCCGGCTGGTCTGTCTGGAGCCCTTTAAAAAGCCAAGTTCTGCAAGCCCAGCAGCAGAGCACAGTCACATTTTGCTGGAAATAAAGAAGTGCTGAATTCACTAACGACTCTCGCCTGCTGCCTTTGCGCCGATCTAACACAGGTCATCCTGATTGTTTTATACTTTTATGATGTAATGGAGTCCATTTTTTTTTAATATAACAATTTTCTCTGCATATTTTGTCTCCAAATTTAGTGATAGGCAAAACTGCTAGCTGTAAAAACACTCATGTCCCATAGCAGAACATTTGTAGTTTATCAGTGAGAATTTACAGAATAGCTTTATTCACCCTGCCTCACTCTTTTCTTCTCATTTCTACACTCTTGCAATGTCTTTATAAGGTCTATATTTGTGCCAAATTGGGCCTCAGAGGAACCTACTATCTGATTTGCATGAAAGACAGACATGAATATTTAACTGCCTTTGATTCTCGTTATCAGAAGTTTGATTATAGTGTAATAGTCTTTGGACTGGTTAAAGCCCCATTAGATTTCATGTGATTTATGAGACAGAGTTTCCAGTTTGGAGACAAATTTTTGATTGTGCATGTCATAGATCCTTCCAATAAGGGATATTGGCAACGGGGCAAGAAATAAGGCCTCAAGTACAAAAAATGGCTTTGTTGTGTAGTTAAGTACAACATATACAAAACACTTCTTTTTTTGAATCAAATACTTTCAAGTAAAATAGGAAGGAACAAATTCTGAAAAATTGAAAAGGTTATGGTTTACAATGATACTGTTAGATTTTGTTTTAGCTTTTAATCTCTTCCTGTACTTAATCGCCTCTTTCTGTACCTGGACATCTAATCCTTTATTGTTTCACAGTTTAACTCTGCGGGTTTTTTTCTATGATACAATCTCTTCTCTCTCTTTCTGCTTCCTGTTTTCCAGAAACATTTGTTATGCTGCCCTCAGCTTCTTCTGAGACCTGGGTCAGAGGTTGGTTGCCCTCAATAGGACAGGATTTGCTTGTCTTCTGCTGTTATATAATATCACTCATCTCTCTCTGAGCCTTCACCTTTCTTTCAATGGCCTCTGCGGAAATTATTCTCCGGTTGAATGGCAGAGGAATTTCTTTTGGCAGCTCTCTTCTTGTTCTGGCCTTTGCAGATCCATTCATTTGCCTTCCATCCCTTCTTTAATAAAGTTTGCCCCAGCTGGCCTTCATTCTTCATTCTGTTCACAAGTGAACAATGGACCTTTATCCATCACTCTGTCCTTATTTAAGATACATCTTGTATATGCATAAACTTCTTTTGACTTCAACAATAACCAAACACATGTTTTTAGAACATGTTCATACCAAAGTGTTTTCTGAACCAGGATGGAATAAAGGAACATTTGTTAGCAAGCAGTGTATAAATATTAAGCTGAAACTTCAATTTGGCTTCACCTCACAGAACCTCCCTTGCAGTTGAGTCTGCCTAATTTTCTGATGCATGATATATAGTGTAAGATTCCAAATGCGATGTTGCTGTGAAAAGAGAATTTATAAATTATGAAAAGGCTTAATATCTTAGAAGGAAAAGCACTGGATAAGATAAAAGACAAGTCGAGGTCTCTTGGATATAATAAGAAAAGGTACAGATGAACAATGTAGTAAAATTATAATTAACAAGACAGAGAAGGAGATGGAGTTAATGACTATAAAGACTTCTAGCATTGCAATGCTAGCAACAGGTCAAAGCAGATATGCAGTTGGGTTACATGAACTTTGATGATGAACTTTGACTATAGATATGAGGAAATAAAGAATAGTTGAGGAGTTCTGAAGTCTTCACCTGTCACAATCATTTCACTGGTTGAGTTCATTTCTGGTCTTGGAGACCATGGGTTGACAAAGGGTTGGTACAGAGGATGGCAAAAATAGATTCAGCATTTCCTTCTTCCTGTGGTGTTTCAGCCAAGGATTATTTTCTAGTTCTCTCTTGCCATTTTATTGTTATTTGATGCTGCTTGCCATTGAAATTAATCAATTATTAAGACATGTATGTCCCATTGTGTAAGCAGCTTCCAAAAAATATGGTACAAACAAGAATAATAACAAAAATAGAGTCTTCAGTCAAACCAATAAATCAGTAAAGTATCCATGATAACACATAGTGTTAGGATCTTTCTCACTGTTACCAGGAAAAATGTCTGTCTGCTACCATTACGTTCAATTCTACCTTAAAACTAGACGATAGTACTATATCAGATGTAAATCTAGAAAAAAAAAGCAGCTCCTTTTGTCTCTGGTTTTATAGATTACATCTTATTTGATGTAAATTGTATTTATTTATTTACAAGCAAGAAGATGATCCAGGTTAGAACCAGGAAACTATAGGCCTTTAGATATGGTTGGATTTTGGCTTCTTTTCTCTTAACAAACAACATCTGAAGAATCAAATATTTCTTCGTCTTGCAACTATTATTTGAAATAATAATAATAATAATTATTATTATTATTATTATTATTATTATTATTATTATTATTATTATTATTATTATCATTATCATTATCATCATCATCATCATCATCATTATCATTATTATTATTATTATTATTATTATTATTATTTTATTTCTATATCGCCCTTCTCCCGGAGGACTCAGGGTGGTGTACAGCCTATTAAAAGCACAAAGACAAACATAAAAATAGCTTTGGCTCAAATTTAAAACCCCCAAAATTTAAAACACCTAATTTAAAATCATTACATTGATAGCCCGGCCTGGCGGAACAGCAGGGTCTTGAGGGCACAGCAAAATAAATGGAGGTCGGAGATCTTATGCATTTCCGGGGGCAGTTCATTCCACAGGGCAGGGGCTCCCACAGAGAAGGCCCTCCCCTGGGTGTTGCCAGCCGACATAACTTGGCTGATGGCGCCCTGAGGAGACCCTCTCTGTGGGAGTGGACTGGCCGGTGGGAGGCTATTGGTGGCAGAAGTCGGTCTCGAAGGTACCCAGGTCCTATGCCATGGAGCGCTTTAAAGGTGGTAACCAGCACCTTGAATCGCACCCAGAAGACCACTGGAAGCCAGTGCAGCTCACGCAGGAGGGGTGTCACGTGGGCACAACGAGTTGCGCCCATAACCACCCGTGCGGCCGCATTCTTGACCAGTTGGAGCCTCCAAGTGCTCTTCAAGGGGAGCCCCATGTACAGAGCATTACAATAGTCCAGCCGGGAGGTGACAAGGGCATGAGTGACCGTGCACAAGGCGTCCTGGTCCAGAAATGGCTGCAACTGGCGAATCAGGCGAACCTGATAAAAAGCCCCCCTGGCCACGGCCATCATATGCTCTTCTAAAGACAGCCGTGCATCCAGGAAGACGCCCAGATTGCGAGCCCTCTCTGTGGGGGGCAGAGATTCACCCCCAATAGTCAGCGAAGGCACCAGCTGACTATATCGGGACGCCGGAAGCCACAGCCACTCAGTGTTGGAAGGGTTGAGTCTGAGCCTACTTCTCCCCATCCAGAACCACACGGCCTCCAGGCAGCGAGACATCATATCAAGGGCATCGTTGGGGTGGTCTGGGGTGGAGATGTACAGCTGATGGACTCTCACCCCAAAACCACGGATGATCTCACCCAGCGGCTTCACATAAATGTTGAACAGAAGGGGCGAGAGAACCGACCCTTGCGGCACTCCCCATGCGAGGCGCCTCGAAGTCGACCTCTGCCCCCCTGCCAACAAAAACTGCGAATGGTCGGAGAGGAAGGAGGAGAACCACCACAGTATGGTGCCCCCTATTCCTAACCCCCTCAACTGCTGCAGCATGATACCATGGTCGATGGTATCAAAAGCCGCTGAGAGATCTAATAGGACCAGGACAGAGGAACAACCCCTGTCCCGAGCCCTCCAGAGATCATCCACCAACGCGACCAATGCCGTTTCTGTGCTGTACCCCTGCCTGAAGCCCGACTGGTACGGGTCCAGATAGATAGCTTCATCCAGGTGCCGGGGAAGCTGTTGTGCCACCACACTCTCAACAACCTTCGCCACAAAACGAAGGTTGGAGACCGGATGGTAGTTAGCTAATTCAGCCGGGTCCAGGGAAGGCTTCTTGAGAAGGGGCCTCACCACCGCCTCTTTCAAGGTGGCAGGAAAGGCACCCTCACTCAAGGAAGCACTAATGATGAATTGTTAAAAATATGAGCTTCTTTAGTATTAACTGCATGATTTTTTTTTTTTTAGATATGTCAAATTGGCAACTAGTGGGTCATGGAAATCTTTAATGATTAATAGTTGGAGTTGTCATCAGGTTTATCAAAAAAAAAAAAAGCAAACACAAATTAGTTCAAATGTTCTGGCCCTTGTTCTAAGGAATCAGACCATTTATTTATAACTTCTTAATATTATACATCATAATCAAAGGGGTGGAAGGGACCTTGGAGGAGTCAATATGTAAGGCTAAGAGTCATACTGTTACAAATCTGTATGATACAATCCTCTTGCATGTTTAATATGCTCAGGGTGATTTACTCATTAAGGATATATTCTGTGTCTTCCCACGGAGTCAAGGCAGCTGACATGGAAACTTCATTCATTTTATTTCTACAATCTTATGAGATAAAAGGGATGAGAGAAAGTCAGTTTTTGTGGCTGAGGTCAGTTTTTGTGGCTTTAGTATGCCACTCATTAATGCATGGGTGTGAGAGTTGGATACTAGGAATGGCTGATCGAAGAAGAATTGGTGCTTTTGAACTGTGGTGCTGCCATAAATTACTGCAGAGTTACTAACAGAGAGGTGTTAAATTGTATAAAACCAGACACATCATTGGAAGCTAAAATCATAAGTCTATGACTGATTTTCTTTGGCCATGTTATGTTCGTGAATTCATTGGAGAAGGCAATGATGCCAGGAATGGTTAGTGGACAAAGAAGAAAGGGCAAGGAAAGAGCATGCTGGTTTGACAACATCAAATCTGATGCAAAGCTGAAAATACAACAATTAAAAGAAGCTGTGCTTGACAGGGTAGCATAGAGAGCACTCCCCTATAAAGTCACCAAGAGTCGGACATGGCTAAATGGTTAAAAACAAACAAACAATACCTGCTCATAATCCAACATCTTGAGCACTGTAGCATATGGGTTATCAGAATTTTTTTATTTTAGAAAATACTGTTTTTAGAAATCATTCTTCATTGAACTTTCAATTTAAAAAGCCTCCTCCCCCCTCCTCCGGTTTGTCCTTCAATATATTAGATATAAAAACTTATGTATCCAAGCCAGTGGTGAAATCAATTTTTTTTACTATTGGTTCTGTGGGTGTGGCTTGGTGGGCATGGTGTGGCTTGGTGGGCGTGGCTTGGTGGGCGTGGCTTGGTGGGCATGGCTTGGTAGGTGTGGCAGGGGAAGGATACTGCAATGTCGTATCTAGATCCATTCCAGTCGGGTTTCAGGCCTGGGTACAGCACAGAAACGGCATTGGTCGTGTTGGTTGATGATCTCTGGAGGGCTCGGGACAGGGGTTGCTCCTCTGTCTTGGTCCTGTTAGATCTCTCAGTGGCTTTTGATACCATCGACCATGGTATCATGCTGCACCGGTTGGAAGAGTTGGGGGTGGGAGGCACCGTACTACGGTGGTTCTCCTCCTTTCTCTCTGACCAGTCGCAGTCTGTGTTGACAGGGGGGCAGAGGTCGACCCTGAGGCCCCTCATATGTGGGGTGCCGCAGGGATTGGTCCTCTCACCCCTTTTGTTCAACATTTATGTAAAGCCGCTGGGCGAGATCATCCGTGGTTTCAGGGTGAAGTACCATCAGTATGCTGACGACACCCAGCTGTACATCTCCACCCCGGACCACCCCAACGATGCCCTTGAAGTGATGTCCCAGTGCCTGGAGGCCGTACGGATCTGGATGGGGAGGAACAGGCTCAGGCTCAACCCATCCAAGACTGAGTGGCTGTGGTTTGCGACCTCCCGATATAGTCAGCTGGTGCCATTGCTGACTATTGGGGGCGAATCATTGGCCCCCACGGAAAGGGCTTGCAACTTGGGCGTCCTCCTGGATTCATGGCTGTCTTTAGAAGAGCACTTGATGGCCGTGACTAGGATAATTTTTCATCAGGTTCGCCTGATCCGCCAGTTGTGTCCCTTTCTAGATCGGGACTCCCTACACACAGTCACTCATGCCCTCGTCACCTCTCGTCTGGACTATTGTAACGCTCTCTACATGGGGCTCCCCTTGAGGTGCACTCGGAGACTCCAACTGGTGCAGAGTGCAGCCGCGCAGGTGGTTATGGGAGCAACGTGGAGTTCCCATTTAACACCTCTCCTGCGCGAGCTGCACTGGCTCCCGGTGGTCTTCCGAGTGCGCTTCAAGGTTCTGGTTATCACCTTTAAAGTGCTCCATGGCTTAGGACCTGGTTATCTACGGGACCGCCTGCTACCACCAATAGCCTCCCACCAGTCAGTACGCTCCCGTAGAGAGGGGCTCCTCCGGGTGCCGTCGGCCAAACAATGTCGACTGGCAGCCCCTAGGGGGAGAGCCTTCTCTGTGGGGGCACCTACGATCTGGAACGAGCTCCCCCTGGAGATATGGAGGATCCCGGATCTACGCACCTTCTGTCGCACGCTCAAGACTTTTTTATTTCATCAAGCTGGCCTGGCCTAAATCTTCTCCCCTTTTAAATATAAATTTTAAATATAAATTTTAATTTGTTTTAAATTATGGGGTATTTTAAATTCAGCCAAATTATTTAATTCGTTTTTAATCTATTTTAAATTTTTGTATTTATGTGTTTTATCTTGTGGCTGTTCACCGCCCTGAGTCCTTCGGGAGAAGGGCAGTATAGAAATTCAATAAAATAAAATAAATAAATAATAAAATAAATCCCCAACCCCACCTCATTCTGGGGCCAGCCAGAGGTGGTATTTGCCGGTTCTCCGAACTATTCAAAATTTCCACTACCAGTTCTCCAGAACCTGTCAGAACCTGCCGGATTTCACCCCTGATCCAAGCCACATGGCCAAAAAGTCTTTGAAATCCTGGTTACAATTTCTTATTATTCCAAGTTATATTATTTATCTCGCTTTCCTATATTTTTTACATCTGATTGTAGAGCAAGGCAGTAATGGCACTTTAAAAAGTTAATCAAATTTATTAGCATAGTGGTTTGATTGTTAAATCAATTAGTAATATTTTCCCATTCTACTTCATATAGCAGTGTGCACTATCTTCTAACTGCCTGTCAATATGTACATACATATTAATATAGAATGTGCTTTTTAAAATACACACATACACACACATGCTGCCACTAGTTATTTGGCAATATTTCTCATAAGGAAATCATGCCAAATTATTCTCCTTTTAGTGTGAAATATAAGAACATTATATATTTGGATTACAATTCACAATCCGTATCTACTATACATAATGTAATATAACTATAATTGTACAACTCCAAATTATCCAATTGTTATAGATATAGCTTAGACATTGGAGAAGAAAATTTATTTAATTTTACCATTTCTGCTGTTTGTTTAATTTTCATCTTAAATGTTTACATCCATGTTTAATGTACTCCTGTTCTGATATCCTATGACTTCCTGTATGTTGAGATGCGTTGGCTAAAAAAATATTTATTTTATGAAACTCTATGGTTATTTGTGTACAAATATATAAAATCCGAACAAATAATTCCAGAAAGCAAAATCATAATCAAATGATATTCACTATTAAAATATTAAACCCTAACTATTAGTTGAAACAGCAATAAGAACTATTAAAACATCACTAAAAGCTACTTTGAAAAGATTCAAGTGGCTACTTTTCTGAAAATAGAATATTACAACTCCCAAGAGAATCTATACTGAACTTTTGGAACAACTCAAAGAAAACTGATTCATACATATAACAGGTGGAACTTCAAATGTGAATGGCCTCAGTAGTACATCCCCAGCAGTTTCCACATTACATGGAAAAAAGTGCTTTAGATAGCCATGCTGTTTTGTCTATAAAGGTCAAGTCTTGAACTAAGAGACCATTAAAGCATCTGACAATATATAGCTTTTGCAATATCAGTATCATATGACCCTGTAGCTGTAGTTGTATGTAAAGTATATCACAACATCTAAATGTTATATAACCAAGACAGGGACAGCTGCTATTAAATAGTATGTATTGAAAAATTAAAAAAAGGAAAATGAGCCAATCTAAGGTTGCTAATATGTGCTGGGCTCACTGAAGATAGAGTATTTGTGTAAGAACCTCTTGGGTCTTACTTATTTGGTCATGACACGATCTATAGCAGCCTTCTCCAAATTGTCCCTTCCAGATATGTAGGGACTGTATCTCTCAGAATTACCAGCTGCTATAATCAAAGAATATTACAAGCAGACTGGATGTTTTGGTTTCATAACATCTGGAAAGTGCTGCATTATGAAAGAATAAGAAATTAAATCTAAAATTCAAACACAATTTTTTTTTATTTTAATTTCTTCTAGAGGCTGATTTGAGCAATCTAGACAGCATGCTGTATCTATTGAAAGATGAAATCAGTTCCTCGAGGAAGAGGAGGAGATATCCAAGACATGCAGCTGACGATGACTACAACATTGAAGTGCTTCTTGGAGTTGATGACTCAGTTGTACAGTTCCATGGGAAAGAACATGTTCAGAAGTATCTTCTGACTCTGATGAACATTGTGAGTTACTTATCATTTTTTAGTGCCAGAGATTTAATTGAGCCCAGTTGGATTACTTAATGGGTCTTGTAAATCTCTATTGTATTTATTTATTTTTAGATCAAGGTTGTCCGACCCTTGGTGATTCTGTGGGACTTAAAAATAAATGTGAAATAATGCATAGAAAAAGAGAATGCAGCTTAACCAAAAGAACAAACACCCAATCTTATGCTAGACAAAACTAAAAAAGGGGCTTCACAACCATCCTATCCCAAGGCCTGGCAGAAGAAATATCTCAAACATTCAGATCATTATCTCTTTATCCAACTGTGAAGGCTACTTTAGCATTTAAGTAATGCTTCATCTACTTCAAGCGCTAGAGTATAAACCAAATTGAGACCCGTTCAGACTATAGTTCTTTTATATTCAACAACATAAATTCTTTACAATTAAACATTTTCTACTGCTTCAAGTAGAAAGAGAGGGACCTTGCACATTGTAGAGCACTTCACTATATCCAAGAAAGAAATAGAATAAGCAAGCAATAGCTTGCTCTTGAAATCTTGAAGAGTTCTCACCAGTTAATGACAAAACTAGATAGACCCAATGTTCTATCTCAGTACAGTGCAGCATTCTATATATCTAAGGTTATTTGATCATATAATTCACTGAGGTTCCAATCCTATAAGCACATAACAATGAATTAGATTAACTAAATACATCCAGTTTACTTCTGAAAGTGGCTTACCGGTATCGTTTTGTATTAATAGGAAACAGATTGATAATTAGCTCTAAAATGTCTACATAAGAACATTTTAAACATAGATGCAAAACACAATGGAAGCTCTTACTTTTGGAGTTCAAGTGGAGCTCATTTGCTTCAGCCTCACAGCTTTCCATGCTAGTGATTTCAAATAGACTTTCCATGGAAGAATTAGGGAAACTCTTGCACACACTGGAACAGAGCAGAATAAGTAACCTCTCTGTGTCTTGCTTTTCGTGTTACACAGTCATACTTCACAGTATCCTCTGATGACTCCCTTGTTCAAGCCAGAACTATGGATACTTTAAGAAAGATGCAGTCTGGATCAGAAGGAATATATTTGGGGTTTAGTAGGAAAGAATCAATTCAATACAAAACTGAAAAGCTTATGATTGATATATTCCAAATTAGACTGTTAAAAAATAAAAAGAAAGATGCAGGTCTTTCCAAGTAAATAGTTCTTCTGAAGTCCTAGTGAGAGCCAGTTTGGTGATTAAGACACCAGACTGAAAATGGGAGACTGTGAGTTCTAGTTTCTCCCTTTAAGCACAAAGTCATCTGGGTGACCTTAGGCCAGTCCCTCAGCTTAGAAAGAAGAAAACAAGAGCAAGCCACTTTTGAAATCTTGCCAAGAAAACTGCAAGGCCTTGTCCAGGCAGCTGCCAGAAGTCAGCAGTGGCTTGAACCCAAAAGTCCTAGCAGAATAACTGTCTAATATGTTTAATTTCACAAAAGAAGGATAATGGTGGTCCATTCAGACCAGTTATAAACAGGAGCATTAATGAAGGGTGGCAGGACTTCAGCATGAGCAACACCAGTGACACATGTGGAAGTGCCTTAGCTTTTTCCTTCACCCATTCTTAGATGGGTCCATTACTAGATTCAGACAGGATTCGATAATCAGAAACTTATTTCTGTGTCTCTCAGTCAATCCCATGCCTATCTTCCTTAACCACTGTCATTTTATCCAGCAGTGAGCTCTGGAAAACCCAGGAGCTTGCAAGTATTTTGAAATGCTCCATTTGATTTAACCTGAATCATTCTGGATTTGGTTTCCTCATCACCCTTATTGTTTTTAAAAGTATTAAATTTGCAAACTTCACCTGTCAGACTCGGGATTGATAGGTGTTTATAATACTGAAGCCAGTAAGATTGAATAGGACCATGTAGGAACTGATCATTACATATCTATACATCATAAAAGAAAGAGAAAGCTTTCAAAAGGGAAACATTAAGAGAGATGTGAACATTTTTTAGAATCACTTCCTACTGCACTACTGCACTGCATGTGTTAAGCATTTTTTGTTTCTCAATTATTAGTAACAGAACCATTAATTTGCAATCTGAAGTACAGAATTATTGATCTCTGGATTCCCCCCCTCCCCTTAATCTGTCAAAACTTCAGGTGCTGAGGTTAATTCTCTATTCTGATTGTAATATAAGTATTAAGCCAGTTTTCTGGGTTCTTCCCTCATTAACTCAATACATTTTTTCCCAATTTACTATGATGATATTGTGGATACTTGATTAGTGTATCCAGTGCACTGATGGACAGAACTTGGAGTAAGAATAAATTAGGAGGAGAGACTCTTTGTTTAATAAAATTTTAATATTTTAACATTTATCTTTGTTGCATTTGAAGACTGCACTAATGTTATTAAAGATATTTTACTTGGTTGTGGGATTGAATGTATGTTTATGATTGTCTTCATATTTTTCTTTATATTAGTTCAGTGATGGCTAACCTTTTTGCCCTCACATGCCAAAAGCGAGGGGCGCGCAGGGATATCGTGTGCATGCAAGAGCAAAAAGGTTAGCTATCACTGAACTAATATAAAGACCCATAATATGCCCACACCCATAATTCAATGTCCCCCCCCCCACATACACGTGTGATCCCCCATATGCAACCCTTGTTTTTGGCACGCGATGGCACGGTGGGCCCGATAGGCCTGTTTTTCGCCCTCCCCAGGCTCCATAGGCTTTCTTAGACCCTGGTGAGGGTGAAAACGGCCTTCCCCATCCCCCCGGAGGCCTCCAGAGACCGGAAACAGCCCATTTCCCGACTTCCGGTGGGCCCCCGAAGGCCCAAAAATCAGCTGGCCAGTGTGTACATGTGCGCTGGAGCTGAGCTAGGGCAACGCTCACGTGCCCACAGATATGGCTCCCCATGCCGCCTGTGGCACTTGTGCCATAGGTTCGCCATCACGGTATTAGTTATTCCCTTGAAAAAGAATCTGCAAATAACTTGAGATGCAGATAGATGAAATCAAGAAAATCCTTGCAGTTACATGTGCAGTTGAAACAGATGGTTTTTTTAACATGTTCAATTTAAAAGTAGCTATATAAATTCTACACAGAAAAAATAGATTTTGAAAAGAAACATTTTCTTATCATGCCACTTAAATCTATTTTAAGGAATATAAATCCTGTAAGGAAGTCATACATTTTCAGTAAACTAACCAATGTTTTCATTAAGGAAATCATAATCTAATTTTAATTTTAAATCTGAGCTTTTGCAGAAATGCAAAATATTACTTTGTCTGCCTTTTTTTTCTACCTCAACAAGAATTTCTAGAAGTCCCTAGCACAATGAATATTTATTCTCTCAAATGATTTGACGGATTATTCCTAATCTTTGATAACTCAGGGAATCCTTTACCCTAAGTATATTTTGAAGACTGGGTCACAGTTTGCCAAGCCTTTGGTCACCATGGGCAACAGGTACCCATACCTCTCTTATTCCTACCCAGAATTCATATTTCACTGATATTTATCATCTATCAGTCTCTATTTCTCTCTCTCTCTCTCTCTCTCTCTCTCTCTCTCTCTCTCTCTCTCTCTCTTCCATCTGCGTTCATCTAATTTGAAAAAGAATAAAGCAGAAAATAAGATGCCAATCTTATCCAAGTGCCAATCTGTAATGTAATCTTTACTGCTAAAAATGCTTCCAGCCTTGGAGATACTTTAGAGGGTTGTTAGAAAAGAAAAGTAAATAATAGGGCAATATAGAAACTGTTCTATTTAGAAGTGTGTCCACTTACTCAGAAGAGAGGTAAGCTGAGATGGTTGAGTTTTGCAAGGCTAGAAGGCATACATTTTGTCCATGACATCTTGTGGCAGCCAATTTGAGAGACTATGTTCCTCTGTAAAATTTGTCAAATATCCAGATATCTTTAGCAGCCCAAGAGGTTGGGGAGAACTCAATTAAGGTATCATGAAGATTGCTGTTTGTGGCTTTGTACAATTTGTAAAGTCCCTTTAGAATTAATCAAATCCCTCAATATTTATTGAGATCATTGTTAAAGCTGGTTTTGACAAGGACCTTTTTGGTGAATTCATTCCTTGGGTTTCCCAGCTTTGATTTAGTGTGAGAAGGATTAGCCGGCAAACAAAGTTGCCGTTGCCCAGGTATGCCTGATTGTTGTTTGAAATATTGAACTACAATATTTCTCTGAATAGGTTGAGGGTTGGAGTGCCTAAACCAATATACTCAAATGGAGGCTCTTAGCAGATAACAGCACGCTATGTGAATATGGAGAGATGCAGAGTCCAGCCCATCTGGCTACTGCCAGAAACATGTTGTCAGCCTTTTTCATTGGATCTTCAGGGCTGCCACACTTAGTGCTGTGGGAAAACGGGAGGGGGTTTGCATGGAGTTGGTGGAGATATATAGCCATAATAACATTCCTTTCTCTGGGAGTCAAGGACGTTCAACCTGCACCTGGAGAGGCATGACTGGGAGATCATCTCCAGTCGGGATGGTGGATTGATTGGACCATGTGTTGGACATGTGGGTGCAGGGGAAGGGACTTTGACTTTTCTTTAGGTGTGGAAAACCCAGGGGCTTTCAGATTTGGGTTTTCCCAAATGTGCCAATATGACATCTCTAATAAAATGGAACTTTGAGGAATTGATGGCCTTGGAGTCTTCATTGGTTGGGAATGTTACTTGGAACTCTCACACATGTACTGATAATGACTTATTTTTAGCTAACGACAAAGACAAGAAGGTGGCTTCATCCTGGCATTTTAAAGTTTGATCTATACATGGAAAAAGAAGAAGAATATTAACCAAATCATGGCTCATGTAACCCTCCCCCCTCTCACTTGGAGGCAAGCAGTGATGTCTCCACATGCCTCATATATTAGTGAGCCCAGTTATCATTGACATAAATAATACAATATTTCACAATGCTTAATAAAAGTGTATTGTGTGTTTCTAAAAAGAGAATATAGTTATATAAAAAGAGTACAGTTATATAAATATAAAAGGATAGTCACAGTGGAAAAGTACAAAGTATAAAATTTTTAAAAATAGTTTTGAAAAGGTTGCTTGGCAAATTATATTAATATCTAAAGTATTAGGGGACCCTGTCTGCAAAAGCAATAGAAATCACAACCAGATCATTCTAAATGTATTTCTAGCCAAATGACCTTCTCTTTAATTTTTTTCAGCAAAGGGATGGAGTCTGAAAAAAAAGTTGAGGAACTGAAGGTTCACATAGCATCAACTATTTCTCAGAACAAGTTACCTCTTTCCTTGAATTTATTTAGGATTCCAAAGGATTTTTCTCTGACTGGTCTCTTTCTCTTCCTTGGAATCATTCCAAATATTGTGAACTAAAGTCATCATCTCCAAATCAATGCATCTGGAGGAGGTCTGGGTTTTGACTTTCAGGTGGATGTCTCTTGCCTGTCAATCCATCCCTCAACTAATTAATCCAGACCATTGCCTATTTGTCAATAGTATCCAGATCTATCCTTGTAGAAAGGATGAATCTCAAAATCTGCATGAGGAGATTTACACGGAACTCAATAATTTAACAGTTCATTCATTCTTTGACAAAGGTGCAAAGGTGCAAAGATAATTATTTCCTGGGTTTCAAAAAGTCATCTTGGAATGAAGAAATGAAATCCAGCTTTATAATTTTTAAATGGCATTTAAGCAAACTGCCTGCATCAGTCCATTAAAATAAAATCTGAAGCCAACTGTGTGGTTTATCTTTATTTAATGCATGTGTTTTATATTGCATGACCAGAATCTATCATAAAAACATGTGTATGTCTAGGCATGCATGAGCAAGACAGAAAGAAAACTTGATTTATGGTTGAAGCCTATCTTTTAATTTTGGAATGAAGTCACCCTCTCAGAGAGAGTAGTGACCCCAAAAGATACGAGCAGCTTCCAGAAGGATTTCAAGAAAGAAAAGCAAACTCACTGGGGTTTTAGCTTCTGTTTTGAACCATTTCTTCCAAGGCCAGATTTCATGCTTCCATTGCTTTTTAAATTATTGTATTGAATAATACAAGTTGCCTATTATTCAGATTTTTCAGTTTTCTTTGCTAAGGAATAAAATGTTTCCAGAATTGAGATGGAATGAAGGTTTGTGCACCTCATAAGGGCTGAAGTGCATTTTGGGTCCAAATGATTGTGTTATTCAGGACACATTAGAATTTTGTTTTGCTGTTATATTGTCCCCAAGGAGATGGTTTTACTGACTCCCGTAGTAATGAAGGTGATCCTTATTGAATGTCCTCATTTAGCAACCACAATTGGGAGTGGCAACTCAGTCATTAAGTGAAGCAGGTTGCTTACTGTTTGCTAAGTGAAATTACAGTAAGTGAAACAACTCTGCTAGGATCTTACTTCAGCTTTCCTTTGCATTGCGGACCTGCAAGGTTTGGCCATAAAGTTATTTTGTCATCCCTGTTGTTATTGTGAACGGTTGCTAAATGAGGCAATTGCTAAACGAGGATTACTAGTATTACCAAAATCTTTTTGCAATGTAAATCTTCTGGAAATTAGAGTAATATGTTTGCAATAGACTTTAATAAAAAAAAGTAAACATGACCTCAAACAGAGCTTAGTTCATGGTTCTTTCATCCATGACTTGGCAAGGTCATGGAACTGGTTTGGGCCTAAACATTTGCTTCTGCTGCTGTGGCACATCTCTTTCCTCAAATAGGCAAGTACAAAATGTTTCTCTTTTGAACTAAAGCTGGCAATATAAGTAGCAGAAATGTCCCAGGCTGAACAGCATGTTAGAACTGCTCTCTATCATATCATAGACAAGTCCCAGTTCCTCTCACATCTTCCAGCTGTCAGAGTCATGCACTCAAAGATATTTGCTACTTGTGGTCCCTCAGATCAAGATAGGGGTGGAATAAACTAATAAATCTCTTGCAGAATCAAGTTATTTGGAAACAATTTTCTTTCTTCATCTTTTCCCCCCTTTTGATATATCAGTTCAAGGCACGATATGTGAGAATGTTTCTTTCTCTGGATGCTTTAAGACAGTGGGTTTTCTGAAAGAGAGGAAGGAAGGAACAGCAGGTCCCAGTTGATAACAAAAGACAGAAATGCTGGCTTTTCTGACAGTTTCTCTAAATTCATAAAATAAAATCTAAGCTGCTTTGAGGAAAAGAAGATTATGAATGATACATATTTTCATTTTATTTTTTTTGGCAGAGTCACAGTTGAAAACCTTTCCCCTGAATTCTGAAACCATAGAAATATTATCAATAATATTTGAAAGAAGAGATTATCTCCACTCCTTTAAAATGTTAAGGCAACTTGCTGATTAAGGGGACCCAAATGGTGCATTCAGCTATTAACAGCAGTGCAGGAAGATGGGAGAACTGCACAAATCTCTCCTTGGCTGCCCAGTTTGTCCCCAGAATGAATGGTGAGCTCCTTGCAGAGTTGTAGGATCATGCTGAGTCAGCATTCTTGATTCTCTTTAGCTTCTCCCTCCCTCCCTTTCTCTCTCTCTCGCTCCCTGTCCACAATTCAGATTTTAAAGCAACTTATTTACACTCGGATAGGCAGTTGTTTGAGATGACTCCTGTCACAGTGAATGATGAAGAGTCTAAGGAAACCTTTCTTAACTTGGGTCTCTCCAAACATGTGGGACAACAAATGTGTTGTTGCTATCCAGTCTTCTGTTGAATAAATTTAAAAAAATTAAACCTACCTAGTGATGAAGTACTTATTCACTGGAGATTTTTAAAGGAGAGATTGGACAACAATTTGTCTGAAATAGTATTGGGTCTCCTGCTTGAGCAAGGGGTTGCACTAAAAGACCTCCAAATTCCCTGACATTATTCTGGTGTTGTTTTTTTTTAAATTATTACTATTCTGCTGGTGAAGTGCCTCAAAACTAGCCTTATACTCTTTATAGAGCCCTTATTTAATCCAGTTTGTAATCTCCTCCAATTTACCCTATTACCTTTCCACCCTGAATTTTCCCAGTCAGGCAATTATGTTATGTTTCTCATGGGAGTATACCAGGGGTGAAATGCTGCCAGTTCGGACTGGATCTCCCAATCCAGTAGCGATGGAGGCGGTGGTTCGGAGAACCAGTAGCAAAAATCCCTGCCCCCCCCCCATGCCCAGCTGAGCCGCACAATCATCAGAGGCTATTTTTTTACTTTTAAAAGCATTTTTTCTACAACCTCTTTAGCCGAAAAAATGCTTTTAAAAATAATTTTAAAAAAAGCCTCTGATGATCGTGTGGTTCAGCTGGGATCATCAAAGACCTTTTTTTTAAAAAAGCCCTTTTTTTCTTTTAAATGCCTCTGACAATCCAAGCTGAGTTGCCTGATTGGCAGAGTCTTTTTTAAAAAGCCTCTGCCAATCAGGCAACTCAGCTGGGATCGTCAGAGCCTTGTGAAAGCATTTTTTACAACCTCTTCGCTGAAGAGGTTGTAGAAAAAATGATTTTAAAAGTAAAAAAAAAAATTGGCCACGCCCACCCAGTCACATTACCCCCACCACCAAGCCATGCCCACAGAACCGGTAGTAACAAATTTTAGATTTCACCACTGGAGTATACGGTAGGTGGGGAAACCTCACAGATCTTGTATAATCTATTGATCATCAAGATAGCACTCATGGTTTTCCAACCATGACTGGAAATTTGGAGAATTACAGTCTTAATCTGTAGTACTGTAGGATAGTAGGTCAGGGCTACCTCATGCTGGCTCTCCATATGCTTCCTAATTAGCCCATTAGCCCATACATTGTAAACAGTCATTTACTAATCGTGATATCCTTCTATCAACAGATTACATGATCTGGAGACTGCAGGGGAGGCTAATGGAAACAGTGTTTATACATACTTTTAGGGTTGTTGTTTTTTTGGGGGGGTTTGGTGCTGTAGCTCATAAGCAAAAGTTGAGAAGGCCAAATAGCCTGAGGGAGGAACTCAATAAATTATAAATTGGTCATGAATCCAGAAGAGAGTCTGTAGCCTCTGACAGCCAATATTGCTGTCACAGAGGAGACAAAGAATTCCAGATTAGCTGCTTTTGCCAAGGCATCTAGTTTGTGGATTTTTTTTAACAAAGTTTGACTAGCAGCTGATAGGATGATTTGTTAGAATGTTTACAGAACAGTCATGAAAGCAAAAGTAATATAGTCCACTGAGATTTTGAGACTTACGTATACTGTGCAGTGGTTTCTGTTGAGAACTGTTATGTCCTTCCATACCCTTCCTGCAGTCTTACCTTCCAACTGAAAACAGAAATTAATCTGCCCATGAAAAATCTGCTTTCTATTAGGACAAACTAACTCACTTTGTCCTTCCAGATTGGCCAGGGCTCTCCAAAGCCTGAAGCACATTGCTTTCCTTAACTGGAGATGTTAGGGATTGAACCTGCAAAGCCAATGTTCTCTTCCAAGAGCAATGGGGTTCTCATATATGATTTAACTCTCCTTTTCTCCCATCATTTACAAATGTGTAGCAGAGTCCGGTGAGTTGCTACCATTTCGCCCCGGATCGGGTGAACTGGTAGCGGCGGGAGGCTCCGCCCACCTGCCTGGATGCTTCTGAACATGCGCAGAAACATCACGCTCATGCAAGCATGCCCACACCCGCAAGCGAACCGGTAACGATGGGTTTTGAAACCCGCCCCTGAACAGAGTGTATGGGGTTGCGTGTAGAGGGTTGAAATCTGGATGCCAACTTTTCCCCCGAAGTCTTAAGTAGATAATGTTAGGAAGAATCTTTTTGAAAGAACTGGGGATGCTGTTTGAAGACAGTGCCAGGCAAGAGGGTCAAATTCTCTAACAAGATAGGTGATAACTTCCTCATATTCATATGATTCGCAGTCAGGATCCAGCATGGTTTAAAATATTTGTAATTGACTTGCCTCTGTTCTGCCTGTTTGTTAATGAATTCACTGGTTATGAATCTGAATTGAAAAGTTGCATTTTATAGCCCACCTTGAGGGGAATGCTGGAACCTGTCTGTGGAGCATAGGTTCAGGCATATTTGAGCAGGTAATGATAACAATAATCAGGGATGAAATTCAGCTGGTTCTGACAGGTTCTGGAGAACCGGTAGTGGAAATTTTGAGTAGTTTGGAGAACCAGCAAATACCACCTCTGGCTGGCCCCAGAGTGGGGTGGGAATGGAGGTTTTGCAGTATCCTTCCTCCAGGAGTAGGAAGGGAATGGGGATTTTGCAGTATCCTTCTCCTGCCACGCCCACCAAGCCACACCCACAGAACCGGTAGCAAAAAAAATTGAATTCCACCACTGACAATAATGTAATCTTATCTCTCCCATTTTAACTGCAATCATGTTTCTTCTGTGGTATCTGGGGAGTTGTAGATTGCTAAGTCTACTGAGGATTATCTGTTTATAAATCCACAGCCATCCTCAACGAATTGCAGCTTTCTTAATTCTCAGGAGAGATTGAATAAATATTAAAGGTGTTTAAATCAACAGGGTAATTATGCTCCCCTTGGGAAAGCACACATTAAAACAACTATCAAAATATTCTTCTGCAGCAGCCTGAAATTAGCTAATCACTTTAAATATAAGTACTTCAGTATTATTGTCTGTATGTCCTGATGTCAGGTGAAAGCAACCCAATCCACATTTGTAGAATTCAAACTACTTTATTGTATCCTGCCTATAATACAGGAATTGCCCCAAACTGCTTGCCTTCCCTTGGGAGCAGATAGATAAGGTTCGGGGAGAGGGGTGTTAGCAGTGCATCTCTTGTGTCTGTACAAGGATTCAAGGCTAATTCCCTGCTTGAGTCCTTTCCCAACATATGCCTTGGTTTGAAGGGAGGGAGGGAGGGAGGAGGGAGGGAGGGAGAGGGGCGGACACTATAATTTTCATTCAAATAAATTTCATGGCCAAACATTATTTCTTGATCTTTCTAACCTGGCATCAAGCTGCACATCGTTCTATTGGAATGAACACCATATATTTGCAAAATTATTGTAAATTTACTGATTTCTAAATTGAACCCAAAGGAGAAATGAGATCTGTTGCATTAGTCTTCTAGAAAAGATGATGTGTGGTATTGAGTTGCAGTTTAACACAGCCAGGGGGCATCAGATTCAAGAACAGGGATGCAAAAGATTATTAGTGAGCATGGTGAATACTGGAGCAAACCTACACACACACACACACACACACACACACACACAAACACACACACACACACACGCTGAAGCAGGGGAAAAGGAATTTTCCCAATCATTTCTGTTTATTGTAAATTTGTTTGCTTCTGGAATCCCTGTGGAGAAATTTCTCACTGTTTCTGGACAAAAACTCTTGTTACATAATATTATTCTCAGTCTAGCAGGGAATGGACTTTTTCTTTTTATTCAGAGTAATTTATCTAGTAGCCATATATCATACATCTAAGACCGCTAAGTTATTCAAGGACAATCTAATGGAAGCCCTCTATATTTTTAGGTCAATTCAAGACTCTTGCATTTACAACACACCATAAACTATGTTTAATTTGTATTTTGCACTAAGGCATGATTTATTTAAACACCGTTATCTATTTTTCCAGTATCCTTGAACTGAGTTTTACCTCAAAGCTTATTACCTGTTATCTGATTTATTCCCTATTCTCTAATGTTGCTTTTACACTGCATAACTTTGACCTGCAGAATTGATCTCCCTAACTGTATAATTTGAACCACCAACTGGGAGCTGGAACGTTGCAGACAGTACTCTTCTGTGTCTCCCTTTAGCTCAACTCTTTCAACTAGATTGTTGCTCCTTCCGTGCAGAGAATCAAATTGTACGTAGAGGGGAATCGCTATCATCACGATGATCACAACCATCACCTTTGTGATTATAGTGAAATGGTATCAATGACATTCTTTTCAAAGCTGTCTGTAGGGGAGAGAGAGAGGGAGGGAGGGAGAGGGAGGAAGAAAGAAAGAGAAAAAGAAAAGAAGGAAGAAAAAGAAAGAAGGAAGGAAGGAAGGGAAAGAAAGAAAGAAAGAAAGAAAGAAAGAAAGAAAGAAAGAAAGAGAAAGAAAGAAAGAAAGAAAGAAAGAAAGAAAGAAAGAAAGAAAGAAAGAAGAAAGAAAGAAAGAAAGAAAGAAAGAAAGAAAGAAAGAAAGAAAGAAAGAAAGAAAACTGTAATCCATCCATTGGGAATAAGCCTGTGGATAACTTCCACAGGCGTATTCATAGTTGGAATTGGGGCAAATTTCTCTTCTAATCCAACAGAGACGGATGCTGTATCTGTTTAGCCTGCTTTACAAAGTGATGAGCCTATTTATTAGCTATGTTATTCTCTCAATGCCATAACAATGCTTTTCTGTCCAGTATAAATAATGATTGGCAGAATATCTAATTTTCTAAAACAGCTACGTGTCTATTATCCCGACTGCCGGCATAGTATCTAAAGTGACTATTAAATATAGTATTTTTTTTTAACTGAGCCCTGCTAAACTGCTGTCCTCAGTACTGCTGTTGTGAAAAGTTCATGCTTTCATTTCATTGTCTCAATGTTTTTGGTGGGGTTGAATTTCATTTCCCTCTGACCTGCTGTTTATAGTTTCTTTCTCTCTCCACTCTGTGTTTGTTCATAGGAATGGGCATGTGCAATTGTGTGAGGATAATTCTTTCCAAATCTGATGTAGAAAATTCTAGTTCATGGGTATTTGTCCCAGCCTCTCGCAGCCTGATCCCCTTTTGACTCAGGAACTGTATAACTTCTGAACCAAAGATGCTTTTTCAAGAGGCAACTGGGCTTTCTGGTTTTTCTTTGAAGACATTTTGCTTCTCATCATCTATCTCCAATCTACAACACAGCCCCTTCAACAGTTCCAAGAAGGCGCCACACCAATTTGCACCACTCAGGTTTCCCTGATGACATAGATAAACCTCCAGGTGACTTTAATGACCCGCTAAAAGAATGCAAATGACCAGCTGTCTGCAAGGAATATAAATCCTTCCATTCCCCACCATCCAGTCAGAGCTGAAGGAGTTTCTTGGATGAAAAGCGAAACATCTTCAAAGAAAAACCAGAAAGTCCAGTTGCCTCTTAAAAAGCACCTTTGGGACGACCGTGACCTGGATGACTGAGAATTTCCATAGACACATAACTTCTGAAATGAAGCAAGCTATGTGAAACCAGGTTTATAATTTTATGAGCCTTGAACATGCCAGAAGACTGTTGTCTTTGTTACAATCCACTCTAATCCTTCTGGAAACTATTGGGAAATATTTTAATTGTGTAAGTTACCCTATCAAGCTTCGTTTTTGTAAGTTGCCTGTAAGGTTTCTAATGGGTGAATAAAACTAATAATTACTTGAAATAAAATTAAACTTAAAATCTTGCCATTCATTTCTTCATTTTCATGCATTTAGCTATGCATGGCTCCAAATATTATGATCAGTTTAATAGTTATTATTGTTATTATTGAATAAACCACAATTTTATTCACCGGTTCTAAAGCCATAAAGCACTCTAAGCTATAAGGTGTGATTTACAAACCATGGTTTGGTTTGCATCACACTCAGCCAGAGTTATTATCATTAAGATCAACTGCATGAACTCAAGTTTATTTGTATATATTTAGAACTGATAATCAAATAGGTAGATAACTTCTGCCTTTTTAGGATCAACCATCAACAATTAAGGAAGCAAGCAGTCAAAAAATATGCCACAGGTCATAGCTATCGCTTGGTTGGGCAATCATGAAGTCCTTGGAAAATATATTCAGATGTCATCATGTGTCTGTACCTACAAAGATCAGAATAGTGCAAGCTATGGTATTCCCTGTGACAATCTATGGAAGTGAAAGTTAGACTTTGAAGAATCTGGATAGGAAGAGTATTTATGCTTTTGAACTTTGATGTTAGAGAAGACTTCTGATAATACTTTATATAGTCAAAAAAACAAACCAATGGATTGTCAAACAAATCAACCCAGAGTTCTCATTTGAGGTACAAATGAGAATTTTTTCTACTTGGATGCATTTTGCAAAGACCTAGCTCTCTAGAGAAGGCTGTAATAGTGAGAAAGGAGGAAAGGAGGAGAAGAAAATGATCAGCACAAATTGGTTGGATCCCAGTTTACAGTATTGATTAGTGTACCGTTGGAAGACCTAAAAGACATGTTAGGGATAGGCTGTCTTAGAGACAATCTATCTATGTGGTCAATAAGAGCCAACACTGATCTGATGGCACATAATCAATCAATGTATACATCATTTTCCACTGTAATATGGAGCCTTGTTTGTGAGGATTTGTGAAGACTTGGCAACTCTCAGAGATATTTTCATCTTAAAAAGTAATAAACAAACAAACACATCCCACAGCTATGTTAACAAAAGCATGAGAGAGTCACAGAATGGTTTATCTCTTTGTTCACTAAGATAAAGCATACTTCTAGGTTTATTCAAACATTTCATAGTATGCACGTGATGCTAAAAACTGTAGGATGAGAGGCAAAGGCAGTCAAAGGCAAGGCACCCATTCAGTCTGAGTCTTCTAAGAAAGCTGGTGCTAAGCAAGAATGGTTGTATCCCTGCTCTTATACCATTGATGACACAGTCGTGGTGGCTCAGTGGTTAGAATGCAAGCTATTTCACTGCTCACTCCAGGAGTTCGATTCTGAGCTGCTCAAGATTGACTCAGCCTTCCATCCTTCTGAGGTCAATAAAAAGAGGACCCAGATTGTTGTGGGCAATAGGCTATCTCTGTAAACTGCCTAGAAAGGGCTGTAAAGCACTATGTAGCAGTATATAAGTCCAAGTGCTATTGCTATTCAGAAACTTGACAAGGTACAATGTCTTTACAATCCATACACTTATGAGGCAGATAAGTCTTACGCATCATTATCACCTTTTTTATAGTTTTATAACTTCAACTCTAATTGACTAGGAAAGTTTTCTTAACTAATAAGTAAATACAAATTATAATTTAAGCATAACAAATGTTCTTTTTTCTTTTCTGCCTTAGCAATAATCCTTCATGTTCTTTTCTGGTGTTGGGGAAATAAAACAATATTTCAAAATGTCACAGCTAGCATTTTATTTCCAGTTTTAATTTAATACAGTGTTGCAGTTTGATTGTTAGGTAAATATGTTATTATTAAGTAGATTTTGAATTAAAAGATTGTAACAAATGGCTTCATCCAAACTATTGTCATGTTACATGAATATTTTCATGTTCTGTTGTAGGTTAATGAAATCTATCACGATGAGTCTTTAGGTGCCCATATTAACGTTGTCCTGGTAAGAATCATCTTGCTGAGCTATGGAAAAGTAAGTATAATTTTAGTACCAATTTTAAACAGTGAATGATTTTCATCATTTGCATTGTTTTCTTTGTAAGACTATGTCTGATAGTGTGATAAAACAATCTGCGAGTAGACAGTAGTTTGGAAAATGATGCTTTCATGGGCTTCCCAATCCAGAAGGCCAGAGAAGATCTCCCAAAAACTTTCTGGAGTGTATTTCAGGTTTCCAAAGACTTCTGGCCACAGTTTGCTTTTTTACTTTTCTTCAGCCTCAGGTGACCAAAAGCACCATTGCCAATAGCATCACTTTTCAGGGTGATGATGGCAGTGATGCTCATTATTACTGTAAGAATATATCACATATATTGTTCAACATAATCCGGACATTCCATAGTTGCATAGCAACTAGTTTCTCTATGTTTAGGGAATTTGTTAATGCAGTGAATTAGCTTTCAACAGAGTAAATAATTGTCAGTTAATTCAAGCTAGGAATTTTAACCAATGTCATTCATTGAAATTTTTTATGACATATTTTTATGACAAAGAAAATGGACAAAGTGCATGTTAATTAGGCCTGACTTCCAGCATTATTAATAGTGGCTTTTTGAAATATTCAGTGACTTGAAAATAAACCAAAAGTGCTTGTCTTAATGCTTCTAAAAATCAGTTGCATTCATCCACTGTATACTTAATAATGGTAAGAGGTGAAGCTGACAAGGTGGGAACTCGTGTTATGTAGACCAGAAATTCATTATGTAAATATTAAGCAGATGTATTCTATTCTCAAGGCTTGATGGTTATTTGTACTATTGCTGCAAGATGATGCAAAATTTGTTTAAGTTTCCTTGACTAAGGAATACTTTGAATTATGCAGCAAATTAAAATTTAAGACCCTGAAAAATCAAAATAACTGTCTTGGTTTGCAATGGTTCACCAACTTTCTCTCTCCATTAATTTCTAGAATAGTTTGATCAGATTTAGTCTTAAGTGGTAGCTTCAGTTCACAAAGAACATGGAAAGAGTTGGTTTCAATTTCTTAAATCCCTCACAAAATTTTACACGTAGTCTCGGTGAACCTTATTTCATAATTCACATTGTATAATCTTGGGATATTTTGCCAAAACAGACAAATCAAATTTTGAGATTTCTACAGAGTTCCAAATAAGGCAGGTGTACATTTTCTAAAGTTATTTTTAATGTACTTTTGAATAGTTTCCAAAACTTTTCCCATCCTTTAACCACATTGTTTCAAAACATATATAATATATAATATGCTGTTCTCTTTTGGAGTAAATGTTTACAGAACACAGAAACAGAGTAAGACAATGGAAAGGATGACATTAGGGGGAAAAAAGGAAATATAACTAAAACTATATTGTACACATTCCATTTGCTGTAACTCCCCATAACATTCTATTTTTCTAAGCAAAGCTTATTTACACTACACCCATATGTAAATTCATACTGTATGGTGAGGTTTTTACTTTAATTTTTTTTGTCCTTTATTTCTCCCTCTGAAGATCTCATCAATTCCAGAATAATAGAGTAACAGAGTTGGAAGGCACATTGAAGGTCTTCTACTCCAACCCCCTGCTTAAGCAGGAAAGCCTATAACATTTTAGACAAATTGTTGTCCAATCTCTTCTTTAAAAACTCCAGTGAATAAGTAATGTCATCCTCAGGACTGAAGACAGGTTTTTTTTTTCTAGTTGCCCCTTTTTCTATGCAATAGCATTCCCCAGGAGTTTGGGATGGCCACTAATCTGGGTTTTAAAAAGTCATTGAAAACTGGCTTTTTCACTAGGCCTTAGAGATGGGAATGTTGTGAGTAGCTGTGAACTCTTAGATCAATCATGCTTTTATGCTTATTACTTTGTATGTACACATTTGAGTAGACATATGTTTAAACCATATATTTAAAGAGAAATTCATAGAACAGTTATTCTCATACATTCATGAGTATCCATATGATTCAATCACATTTTTGGTACTATCCCATCACTCGAGGTTTTTACATAACATTTTTTATTAAGATAGAGAAGATATCAACTAGGTGACCAGTGTTAGCTATATCCATGTCATAATAATAGCATTCCTTACTGAGAATAAGACTAGAATTGGTAACTTTGGACAATTTTGATTGTCCAACTGGAGTATTTGATTTAAATACTCCAAGTGCAATTAAACCCCACTTTTATATGAAATGTGCTTATGCTATTTTATGTAGCCTATGACCTCTAATCTATAAAGGATTCTGGACATAAAGGAATAAATGACTGCATTTAATAATTGCATTTAGAATCACAAGGGTTCAGTGAATATTACTGAGAGGAAGTAAAATATTATTGTTATAAGTTTCTCTCTATCATTCCTTTTCACCTCTGTTCTATATAATTACTCAGTTTTATGAAATAGGGAAAAAGCAATTTTTTAAAAAAAACAAAATCTAAATTACACATTTCTTTTCAGATGTTCCTTTGGCTTATATTTACTCTGGATGTACTATTTCTTCTACGCATATATAATACAGTGTTATTAGAGAGAAAAATCTAATAAAATATTGCCATGAGATATTGCTCACAGTGCTTTGAAAGCAAAATGCCAATTTGCTGGTTGAGTTTATTGATGTTGGTATTGTTGATTCTGTTACCATGGTACCAATAATTGTTTTTCTTTTCTTGTTTTTCTCCCCCTAACCCCCCCCCCCGCCCCACTTTTCACAATAACTTGCCTAGCTCATATGACAGCGGGAAATAATCTAATCTAAGTAAATAGTTTGAAGGAAAATATTTTGAAATGCATTTTTGGTTGCAGTCACTTTTGACAGCAAATGAACATACAGTATTTCAGATTGCCTCATACAGGCATTACTGTTACTTTTAAATTTGTGAACTTAATAATGTCCATTTATAAATCTAACAAGATAACCATTTCATTCCCAGTAGGTATAGATGTGTAGAATTGTCAGAAGTTACAGCTGGAGCACCATCTAATGGATGTCTCTTGAAAGGTTTCTTTTTCGAGCGTATATAAAAATGTTACTTCTTGGCCTTTTGGTTAAGATCAAGTGCAGCATTCATCAGACAAAATATTTAATTTATTTTCTGACATTAACCAATACTGAATAATCTGTTAGTACTATTCTCTATCAGTAAATCCAATCTCTGGTTGTGAATCTTTATTTAGCCAAGCAGTGTCATCAATGCCCCCCATTTTGACATTCTTTCATAAGACCCTGAAGACCTGGTTTTGGGGAATCCAGAGTGGGATGGAGCCCATCAAGTGGCTTGTTTCATTGCTTGTTGTCACCAGGGATGGGGTGGGGGTTATTGTTTTTATTATTTTTATATTGGGGTTTTTAATTGAGCGGACTGTTGGTATGTAGAAAATGCAATTGGTCAAATTAATATTGAAAAAGGAAGTAATTATGGGAAGGCAGCTGCTTTTAAAGATGAAAGGAGGGGGACATTTTTGCAGGGATTGTCTTCTGAATAAAATGACTGGTTAGTCAAAATTTTGCTAGCCATAGAGTTGATTCCATATAAATCTTATAAACAAACAAGCAAGCAAGCAAGCAAACAAACAAACAAACAAATAAATAAATCCAGAAACACTATCAGTAAACTTAAGCTCAAAGGCATTTCTGCAAATATATTTAGGGAAGAAGGGAAGTAATGCAGATCAACTCATTGATGACTAGACGTACTTTGAACATGAAACATTGACTATAAAAGAGGTGAGAGAGAAAAGGTAAATGACAGAAATGGAGCCTCCTACAAAAGGGGCATGATTGCCTGGAATTATGAACAGAAACAGCAGAGTCATATTTTTTTGAAACTCTCAGCAAAGTATGAATTCTTACTTTTTAGCAATACTCCCTTAAATGGTTCATGAACAAAGTCTATAAAATGATACAATCCAACCACATTAAAAGAACAACATTAAAAGTACCATCAAGCATAATAAATAGAAGAGACACATGAAAGCAGTTTTTTTCATCAGTACAAAGATAACTGGACTCAGGAAGGAAGACGAACAGGAGAGACGATTTTTTCTAAACAATTATCCCCCCCGAAATGATAGCAGGGCATTTAACTGAAAGGGATTTCAAAATATCTTCTCTTGCTAAACTCGCACCATATTTTAGTGGTTTTTTTATGAATTTTGAAAACAGATGTTTCAAGTTAGAGATTGTAAAGATGAGATGTGCTCCTTCAGGCAACCATTTCAGAACATCCAAAATCTCCGTTATGGATCAATACACTTTCTTAAAGACTGGGGATAACGTGGCCCTTTAGTTATTTTTGTCAACTGCCTGACCACAGCAATCAAGATCTGGTGGAAGTTTTCTGCTAGATTTTAAAGGCAGGCCAACCCGAAGTACTGTAATCTAAGCTGGAGGTCACCACAGCATGTTTGGCAGGCTCTTTCTTAACTCAGATGCTGCAGCTGTTTCGCCAAGCAACTTATAAATCAAGCAACAGTGCCAAATTCATGGGCAAGTCTTCTCTTAGAAAGATATAATAGATTGGACAAATCTACTTGTGCCAAATTGATTGGTTAACCATTGCTTCTCCGAGTCTCCCCCCCTTCTTTTCCTTTTCTATTATCTCCAGGACTTATTAAGCAACAGCCAAGAATTCAATTTGAAATGTGTTTACTATAGAGGGAGATACCCATCTGCATTATGTCTGTGTCACTTTACCTGTCTTCGGTCAAAATTCCACTTTATCTACTTTTAATATTATTTTACAAACTGAGACCCTAAGAGTTGGATGCCAATCAGAACGGGTGGCACAGCCTAAATAAGCAAATAAATTTTTAAATGTATGTTGATACATGTTAAAAGCGATTAGTTTTTTCCTGAATAATATCCATGTTGTTTTGTTTCACTCCCTCGTTCCTTTCAGCCTGATCATAATGATTAGTTTCATAGCATAATAAACATTTTAAAATTAATTTTAGGAATCTCTTGGAACGCAAAGAGGGATGTGATCCTGTTAAAATGTGTGGATCTATCCAGATTTGTTTATGTTACAGTTTCTCTAGGTTAGTCACTCAGAGACATGTTTTAATTTTATCTGAAATTCTTAGTAGTAATTGGTAACAACAACATAGAGTGCTAACAATTCCATCACTAGCTATTCAGATTTGATGCACTAGAATCTAATGTCTCTTTCACTTCATATTATTTCTCAGGCATGAATTTATTATCACTTTCAAGTGGAGCTTGTCTGGCTGGGAGATCATGTAAGATGGCTATATCATTCTGTCACAGGATCCTTCCTTTACATCAAATGAGAATAAGCTGTTATCAAATTATAATTTTAGTATAAAAGGATGAAATTGTTACATGCATGACTAAAGATTTATTATTTAGTTTGAATGAACTGTAAATGTAAACTAAAACAAATTTACTTTTTATCCTACTTTCCTTCTCATTAATTCTGAGAGTGTTGCTCTTGGCAAACTACACCACTAAAAAACAACTGAAACTTTTAATTTTAGAAAAACTTCTTGAAAAAATTAGGTGCTCCAGCTTTACATTTATAACATCTGAAAGTTATTTGTTATGGAAAACATAAATATGATTCTAGACCTACCTATTTATGTTCTATTGTTACTTCATACAAAGTTATGAATCATAATTGTGTAGTTTGTGTAGTTTACTTTTTTTAAAAAAAAAAGTAAACTACACAAAGTCTGTGATATCAAAACAGATGTGATTCTCAATAAGACCATATTTTCAAATCCAAAACATCCACGACAATATGAAATTCATACTGTAAACTATAATAAAATACATTTTAAAGTATATTTTTCACTGCTAAATCCTTATATCTAAATTATAGGACTGTGTAGATCATTGAAGATGCTTCACTTCCGAACAGAATTGCTTGACCTTCTCTTCTGGTTCTGTTTGAAATTTTGATTTGAAGTGGCCATGCCACATTGATTTAGGCATTAAACGGGGATTTTCAACATGTGCCAATACCAATTTCTCCAATTTTTATTAGGCCAGGTTGGCTGATCAGATCCAGTTGACCCATTTCGATGGTTGGATCTGAAATGTTGAAGCAAATCAATGATTTTTTTTTTTTACTTGTGGCATTACTTTGAAGCAGATGCCACAAAAGGACATAAGTCATTTGTACCATAATTGTTTTGACATCTTCACCTTTTGGGTGAAATCTAGTATCTGTTCTTATCAGACATATAAATAATATTGTGATTTTTGCTATGATAACATTGTTGTTCTATTAATATGGTTTTCATAGGTAGAAGATTAGAGTTCACATTTTTTTAAAAAAAGCTGGAAGGTGTTTTTATGCTGCTATTAGGCATTCAGTTATAACATTTCATGTGTAGTAAGGCTTGAAGTAATAAATATTTGTTTTTTTTTGGGGGGGAATATGACATGTTTGAAGAAGCAGGAGTGAAGGTTAGAATCCTTTCATTTGCCTGATTTTCTTTGACTGTAGATTTTATTTTCATTTTTTTCAGCACGTAACCCTGAAATGTACAGTTTTGCAGGCATCCCCGTAAGGAGTCTGCTTTCTGCATTCTTTTACTAAGTTTAGAGGGAGGGAGAAATATTATATAGATATATGTGTTTTAGTGTGGGTGGGTGTATATGCATGCACAGAGACTGTGAGTGTCAAAGATACAGCCATTTAAATCAATGAGACAAATTATATCTTGACAAGTTCCACTAGTTGGGCCTACTACAAACAGTGATTAAGTGTGCTGGCTAATTCTTGGACTGAGTATATTTGGTTATTTTATTTTCTGAAGATTATTCCAAAATCTTAAAAATCTACTTGAAAATGTATACCTTTATCCCTACATCCTTTGTTTTTTGGGCGGAGGAAGCAGGGTGTCAGTAGTTATTGCACTGCATGTATTCCAAAAATTTTTTTGCTTTCCTTCTGTACAATCATGTCTGATTCTTTCGGACAGTTTCTTAGTTTCTAGCCAAATGCCTCAAACACTGCACTAAACTGGATCTCAATGTCACAAAGTAAAACAGGTATATTCCATAGGTTTATATACAGGGGTGCAATTTAAAAATTTCAACAACAGGTTTGCTGCCCAGTTGCTGGGTGGGCGTGGCCTACTCAGCCGCCAGCAATACGGTAGGGGGATTTTTTCAAGCCTCCAGGAGGGCAAAAATGGCCTCCCCAGGGCAGTGGTGGGATTCAGCCAGTTCGCACCACTTCGGGAGAACCGGTTGTTAACTTTCTGAGCAGTTTGGTGAACTGGTTGTTGGAAGAAATCATTAGTGCAGAGAACCGGTTGTTAAATTATTTGAATCCCACCACTGCCCCAGGGCACTGGAGTCCAGAAATGGGCCCATTTCTGGACTTCCGGTACTTCTGGTAGGCCCATTTTTCACCCTTCCCAGCAGCGGTGGGTTCTACTTACCTTTACTATCATTGCTTGCACGCACGCCTGCTCTTCTGAACATGCGCAGAAGCATTTTGATGACATCAGAGTCAGTGTGCGGAGCCTCCCACCAATTTTACTACTGGTTCTATAGAACCGGTGTGAACTGGAGGCAACCCACCACTGCTTCCCAGGCTACAGAGCCTTTCCTGGAGCTTCCAGGAGGGTGAAAACTGCGTCCCCCGGGCACCGGAGGCCCTCTGGAGGCTGGAAACAGGCCCATTTCTGGATTTCCAGTAGGCCCGTTTTTTCCCCTCCTGGAGCCTCTGCATGTGCCCTGTACTTACCTGGCATCCAAAACGGGCTGCGTGGAGACTCCTGGGAGGGGCGGGGTGGGATGGGAAGGGTCAGTAAGTCCTTGGAACAACTGGTTCAGTGAACCAGAGTAAAATTAACATTCGGTTAGCCCAAACCGATCCGAACTGGTTGAATCCCACTCCTGTTTACATATTACACTCTAGTGAATGGTGATAATGGAATCACAGATGAGTTTGGGGAAAATTGTGCAACACTCTAAACGAATGCAGTCAGGGAGGGCGACTCTGTTAGATGGAATGGATGGATGGGAAGGAGATGAATCAGTAGAGAGAAGGTGACTGGCACATTCAAAATCCAAAAGTGAAGGAAAGTGGGAACTGGTGAATTGAATATGTGGCTCAAGCATCTCTTTTCATATGTGCTTCTGGCAAAGAAATATAAATGATTGAAACATGAATGATGTGGTATCAATGATGCACAAATCCAATTGTATACAAGGGAAACAAGACATCCAGAATGTAAAGATCAGCATTTTGATAAAGATAAAAGTGGCCCTTGAAACAAATGGATATGAGGGGGGGAATGATTGCAGAAAAAAAGTTTTGTATAAATAAGTATTAGAATAATTTTACATAGGAAAAGAGAATAGCAATAGCACTTAGATTTATATACCACTTCATAGTGCTTTCCAGCCCTCTCTAAGTGGTTTACAAAGTCAGCATATTGCCCCCAACAATCTGGGTCCTCATTTTACCAACCTCGGAAGGATGGAAGGCTGAATCAACCTTGAACCTGGTGAGATTTGATCTGCCAAACTGTTGGCAGCAGGTGATTAGCAGAAGTAGCCTGCAGTACTGCACTCTAACCACTGCACCTCTGCAGCTCTTATATAGAAGTTGTATAGTTATATAGAAGTTATATAGAAGTTGCTTTAAATAGAGTGAAGAATAATAGTTTACAGAGTACCACAGAAATGTGTGGAATTACACTAGTTGAAGCATGAAAAAGGATGCCATGTGGAATGATAAAGCTTCCAAAATGTGAATGGAAATTAAAACAAAAGTTATGAAATTATTTGAAATTAAATTATAGAGAAGAAATGCTAGAGCAAGTATTTTGGAGTTTGATATGGCAATGAAATGACATGTCAAAGGCAAAATTGAAACATATGCTACAAATGTTAAATAGCCAAGAAAAAATTATGAAAAGGAAGTCATAAATTATTTTCTAAAATTGGAAAACAGTAATGTGAAAAAAAATTGTTACATATGAAGAAGAAAAGAAGAAATCCAATGATATGTCAGAAAAAATAATGGAAATTGTCAAGAAGAATAATGAAGACAAAGCCAAGAAAGATGAAAGAAGTCGGGAAAGATTTTAATAAAGAATTAACAAACAGTTGCTAGAAAAGACAAAACACAGTATTATAACATTTGTAGACACAAAAGATGAAACAAATATGGAAAAACAACAGAAGTCTTCCAAACAATCTCCAGTTTGGAAGGTCTCCAACTCAGAAGGGGATTTCAAACTTTCGGTATGCTAAAGGACACCAGTGGATTGATGGTAACTGATGCAAAGGAGATCAAACAAAGATGAAAAGGATATTCTGGAATTCCAAGAAATAGACCTTCTTAGAAGATATTCCCCACCTACAATAACCTCTAGTACTGAAAATAGATCAGCACTATGATAATTATCAAATGAGAAGGCTACAGGAATTAATGGAATACTGTATCTACAGAAATATAGCAAGTAACAGAAATGTCTGTAAATGTTTTCATCTATTTATGCCATCAAATTTGAAGGACAATGCAGTGCCCAATATATTGGAGTGGATAAACAACTGTACAGTATCTTTAACTTCATGTGCTAGCAAAATAATACTTAGGATCATCCAATGCAGATTAGAGCTGTACAAAGGTTATTTAAGGAGACGGCAAAAGTTCAATCTGGCTTTAGAAAAAGCTAAGAAACATCGGAATTATTGTTATGGCACTAATAGTAATTAACAGTAATTTAATAAACAGTAATTTTAAAACAGTAAATTTTAAAAAACAAGAATAAAAGAAATTAAGTGTTGATTAAAGAAAGACTTCAGCTTGTAGCGATCCTGTCAAACTGATGAATGTGCTTAGTAAAACAGGAATTCCCAAAACATGTCATTGTCCTCAGGTAAAGTGTATACACGTGGGAAGCCAGACAGAACTCTGCTCCAATGCAGAGGTTGATTGTTTAATGCCATGTTAATTCCATAACATGGAAGTAAAGCATATGTGAGAATACATGGACAAATGACTAAACAAATCAGTACTAAGCAGGAAGCAAGATAACAACAGTACATGATGTCTCCTTAGGTGTTGTGCAATGCTTATATGGGTACATACAAGGAATGCTTTTGATGAATTTAAGAATTTGGATGATGCGGCTAATGGGTATATGTACACTTTTGTAAACAGATAGTACCTTTTTGTTAGCTGAGAACTTAAATGATTTGCAGCAAACGCTAGATAGATTGCATGATGCCATGAGGAGTATGTACCTGAAAAATTAATCAAAGATTGTTGTTCATGCTTATTTCTGGAATATATCTCAAACTATAGACCTAGTACATGAGCGTAACTTCCCAGCCTTCCACCCTCAAACCTTTGTCTCTAAACTACAGACATTAGCATTATTGTGTCCATTACAGTGAGGGAATGAATGAGATATACATACCAGTTAGGATGTCTACTATGGATTATTTAATTGATTACCTTCTTTCAGGAGTGGGTTTTACTTAACTTTTCTACCGGTTCGCAATGGGACCATGCGTGCGCGTGCACACTTCTGCACATGCGCAGAAGCTTCTGCACATGCGCAGATCACCCATGATGATGTTGTGGCGGGTGGGCAGAGCCTCCCACCAGTTTTACTACCGATTCTATAGAACCGGACCGAACCGGGAGCAACCCACCACTGCCTTCTTTTCTATCAAGTTTCCCTACCCAACTCTGCACCTCTGTGCAACAGTATAATTTTTGCTAGATATTTCACACAATGTCAAAAGGCTGTGAGTCCAAGTGAGGGGGGGGAGGTTAATGAGAGAGAAACTGGACGTGCAGCCAGCTGATAGTGATTTGGCTGGAGTGCAGCTGCAGCAGGACAGCCCTGAGGCTTCAGGTGGGGAAAGCACGCAGCTGCAGCCAGTCAGTTATGAAGAGGAGGAACTGCCTTCTGCACCTGATCCGAGACCATGAAGGGAAGTTTTTCTTCCACATTCAGACAACTTGGAAATGGAATTGCTTATGTTGTGTAACAGTAGAAAACAGCACTTAGCTTTATTGTGTAAGGGTGTTTGTAATCAATTACATAATGTGATATGTTTCCAGGGCATGTGATATAGCTTTCGGTATCACAAGAATTCGCAAGTATTAAATTATTACTGTCTACCAACTTTAGATCAGTTCTCAATTTTTTTTCCTCTTCTCTACAGTTACCTACAAAAGTGAAATGTATCGCTTTACTTTAAATAAGTAGATATACAATTGAAAGTGAATAGGTCAGCATGTAACTTATAAAGCCATTTTAAAATATATCATAAAAGTCCAAAATGCAATAACAAGATACATTGCTACAGGAAACAAAAATAGCTGAAAATAATCAGAGTCAGTCCACATTAAAAAAACAACAACCCAAAACATCCATTTGACAATAAAATTACTTTAATAAGCAATAAAAAGAGGATTTGCTTAGTTATTGTTTATTTGGCTTTGTTTCTTTTTTATTTGTTCATTTTAATTTCTTCCAAGCTAATATGGAATATCATAAATGTGACATTTTTAGAATGTCATAAATAAATCTTTCTTGACAGAGAATTCCATTCTCACACTGCAGAGAAGGCTTTCTATTGCATTTGGGTCAGTTTTGTGTCTGTCACTTCTGAGTCACAGAAAAATTTCTGGAGCTTGAACAACAAAAAAAGGAAGCTGAGCTTGATTACATCAACTAAGCAGTGCATTTGGAGAATTAAAATAGATTGAATGTCACAATTAGCACCTTTAATGGCAAAAGGAAGCGAAAGCCTATTTTTCTTTTAAACTTGTAAACATGACATGACCAAGCCTGGTTCCCCACATTATCTTGTTAGGAACTATATTCCTGCCTATAACAAAGTTCCTTTCAGCCTTTTGTGACAAATAGAAAGAAATATTACTTATCTCAATACAAATGGGATGAAATTGACAAAAGGAAATGGAGATTGAGCCCATGAAATTGGTGGAGGCAGACCTGAAAAGCAACAGTCACTCAGGAAAACTGCAGAGGCTCCAGTCCATAGCCTAATCTCATCAAAGTTCCACCCTTTGGTCTGAAGAACCATACCAAGTGCTATTTCCTGTGCTGCTGCTGCTTCAAAAAAAAAAAATGGCTTCTCTTACATAGACAAAGAATAACCTGGTTCCCTTCCTATGGTTTCAACATCCTAACAGAAAGTTAGAATCCTAGAATTTCCAGCTCCACAATTCAAAATTCCTAGGAAGAACTTACATTTTTATTGTATTCTGTCCCTCTTTTCTGTAAAATGGAACCCAACAATTTTTATTTCAAAAAAATGTATGCTCTTTCCTTAGATCAGCGGTGTCAAACTCGTGACGACATGTCATCACGTGATGTATCGCACCTTTTCCCCCCTTCGCTAAAATGGGGGTGGGGGTGGCCAGCACATGATGCATTTGGCCCATGGGCCACGAGTTTGACAACACTGCCTTAGATCCTTAGAATTATGATCCTTAAAATTATGCTCCAATTTCCACAATACCTCTTCCACAAATCACGGTAGTATTTTAGCAACATTTGATCATATAACTTATTTTTAATCATAGACTGCAGAAGAATATAGAGCTATTTCAACTAATCACAAGAGTGTTTGATCAGTTTGGCTTTCAGATTAATAATCTATCCATGCAAATGTCATCTTTCAAACAGGAAACACTGCTCCTTTTGTGAAACTGCCATTACTCCTAGTACTATAGTCCTTGTATCAGTTTTCTTGACTACTAATATATTAAGGCAAATTTATATAATTTTATAGTGTTTATTTCCATATGACTACATAAATTAGGGTGGATACTTCTATGGATAAGAAGGGAGGAAAATATTGTAGCGTAATTATTCTTCCACTTTGATATGTGAGCTAGAAAACACAGATGATATTCTTTTACCTAATTGGTTTAGAATAGCTACTCATATAGTAATAGACAATTGAGGCATGCTTGCTACATCATTTGTACAAAAGTCATAATACAAGTCTTATTTAAAACCTGTTCCTTCAAAAAAATCACCAAAATAGCAGTCCTTCCCATTCCCAATTTTTTAAAATGTAAAAAATAAAATAAACAATTGAGGTGGTATGTATGTACTATAATTGTTTACTGTGTTAGGCATGTCAGAACATAACTCTGTCTAAGAAGCTGCTCTTTGTCTCATGTCTCATTATTTTTTAAAAAGCAAAAATGCTCTCATATTTATGTTGTTTCAGAATTCACATTTTTTTAAAAAAAATGCTACTAAATGTATATATAATTCTGGTGATGCTATAGAACTGGGATTCCTATATCAATATACAACTGAGTGGAAAAATAAATTTTCTTTGGTTTAATATCATCTGTAATTCTATTTCCTGTGGAATTCCTCATTCAGAGAATAACAAATTACTTGTACCCACCAGGTATCTCAATCTGGATGCAGCATTTCCATAACAGAATAGTAACTCTATGGTGGAACAAATTTACATCTGAATCTTCTGTATATTACTGAAAAAGTTAGTTAAAATCAATCTAACTTCTTTCTTTTCTTTTCTTTCTAGTCCATGAGTTTAATTGAGATTGGCAATCCTTCTCAAAGTTTAGAGAATGTGTGTCGTTGGGCCTATCTACAACAAAAACCTGATACTGGACATGCAGAATATCACGACCATGCAATTTTTCTCACAAGGCAGGACTTTGGACCTTCTGGAATGCAAGGTGAGTAACTTTCTACCAATCACCCTATCTAACTTGTACTGTTAACCAGGCCATTCAGTGAAAAACAAATCTAAATTATTAATGCTTTGCTACTGAGCACAGATGGATAAATGACATTCTATAGATCCTATGCAGGTCTCCACTATTTTCTCACTGAGCCCCTGGATTTTCTATGCTGAACCCACTCAACCATTCAGCCAAAGAGCCATGCATTGACTCTCTGAGACATACTATGGTTTGTCCTTCTCCACACCAGCAGCTAAAACCTTTGAAGGCTAAAATACTATTGGCTGTCACCAACATAATCTGATCTTTTAAATGGCCTCTCTTTCCTAGGTCTCATGTTTAGGGAGAAAGAATAGAATAGAATAACAGAGTTTAATAGAGTTAAACAAGAACTACTTGAAGAAGACTTCCCTAATTAATATTATAAAGACTATGACATTTTAGCTTTTTCTTAATCTGTTGGTAGCAGTTGAACAGAATAGAATAACAGAGTTGGAAGGGACCTTGGAGGTCTTCTAGTCCAACCCTCTGCTTAGGCAGGAAACCCTACACCACTTCAGACAAATGGTTATCCAACATCTTCTTAAAAACTTCCAGTGTTGGGGCATTCACAACTTCTGGAGGCAAGTTGTTCCACTGATTAATTGTTCTAACTGTCAGGAAATTTCTCCTTAGTTCTAAGTTGCTTCTCTCCTTGATTAGTTTCCATCCATTGCTTCTTGTCCTACCCTCAGGTGCTTTGGAGAATAGCTTGACTCCCTCTTCTTTGTGGCAGCCCCTGAGATATTGGAACACTGCTATCATGTCTCCCCTAGTCTTTCTCTTCATTAAACTAGAGATACCCAGTTCCTACAACCGTTCTTCATATGTTTTAGCCTCCAGGCCCCTAATCATCTTTGTTGCTCTTCTCTGCACTCTTTCTAGAGTCTCCGCATCTTTTTTACATCATGGTGACCAAAACTGGATGCAGTATTCCAAGTGTGGCCTTACCAAGGCATTATAAAGTGGTATTAACCAGGGGTGAAATCCTACCGGTTCTGACTAGTTCGGCCGAACCAGTTGCGGCAGTGGCGGGTGGTTCAGAAAACTGATAGCGGCAGCAGTATGAGGCTCCGCCTACCCCACCTGGACATTGTTACTTCCTGGTTTTAACCAGGAAGTAACCTGTTTTTTACCCTCTGTGCATGTGCAGAAGGCATTGCACATGCGCAGTGGGTCCAAAATCGCATGTGAGGCACACTTCCAAATCGGTAGGGAAGGTAAATAGATTTCACCCCTGGTATTAGCACTTCACGTGATCTTGATTCTATCCCTCTGTTTATGCAGCCTAGAACTGTGTTGGCTTTTTTGGCAGCTGCTACACACTGCTGGCTCATATTTAAATGGTTGTCCACTAGGATTCCAAGATCCCTCTCACAGTTACTACTATTGAGCAAGGTACTACATATAGTGTGCCTGTGCATTTTGTTTTTCTTGCCTAAATGTAGAACCTTACTTTTTTCATCATTGAATTTCATTTTGTTAGATAGCGCCCAATGTTCAAGTCTGTCAAGATCCTTCTGTATCTTGAGCCTATCTTCTGGAGTGTTGGCTATTCCTGCCAGCTTGGTGTCATCTGCAAATTTGATGAGTTCCCCATCTATCCCCTCGTCCAAGTCATTGATGAAGATGTTGAAGAGTACTGGGCCTAAAACAGAGCCTTGGGGTACCCCACTGCATACTTCCCCCCAGTTCCATTGAGGACTACACATTGAGTGCAGTTGGTCAGCCACTTACGAATCCATCTGGTGGTGTTGCTGCCTAATAGTTTAAACAGAGATAGTTTAATAGATAGTTTAAACAGCTAAAGAATGGTTTGCCTACCTCAGCCATTTTAACATGGGCACCCTCTCAATTTTTTGCAGTGAGCATGCTGAGTGGGGAATTCTCGGAGTTGACTTCTGCATCCAAACGATGCCAAGTTGGAGGGGGGTGTCTTATGTGAATATGCTATGAAGGCCCACTAACTAATCTATCAGCTCAGACAGTACTAGAAGGCAGGATAATATGTGTTCCTCCCCACTCCTTAGAAGGAATATTCAGCCCATATCTGTTTCTCTGTAATTGGCCTGTGTCACGTTGTTTCAGATTTATTCTTCAGTGTTCAGGGATTTCTGAACATTTTTCTTCTTAACAAAGCCAAAGTAATCTTGCAAGTTAACATCCTTGCCAAATGCAGTGCAACTACTTTGGGACACAGATCTTAAATGTTTTAGTTGGAAAGCATAGTAATTTCTTAAAATGTATTTCTGAACTGAAGAACATATTTCATTTACAAGATTTTTTTTTAGCAGTGCTATGATGCCCACATATTTCACAAGGAATATAAAAACAAAAGGAAATAAAACACCATGACTGAAAACTACAATTCAATCCTTTCTTCTTCAGTTAAATTCATGGTCGGTTCAGTTGGTTAAAAGTTAGCAGGGAATTCATTCATAATTAAGTGCTGGGCAATCTGCTGTTTCAATTTCAGTTACCTTTTTTAAATACTTAATTTATATGAAAGTTTTTAAGAACAATAATAAGAACAAGAACTGCAAAAAAAAAAAAATGAACAGAAAGAGTGAAAAGGAAATAAAGAAATAATAGAAAAAACAAGATATAAAGGCATAAAGAGGCTTCTGATTCTTCACAGCAGCTATAAATATAATTAGATAATTAGATCTGGCCCACGGGCCGCCCTGGGAAAATGAAAGGACAACACGCACCCCCGCTGAACTCCATTGTTGCTGGCAGAGGGCTGCAGGAGGAAGAAGAAAAGAAAAGGAAAAGGGAAGGAAAAAGAGAAAAGGAAGGAAGGAAGGAAGGAAGGAAGGAAGGAAGGAAGGAAGGAAGGAAGGAAGGAAGGAAGGAAGGAAATTATGTTTATAATGAGAGTGAGGGAGGGTCTGAGGGAAGTCCTGCCTTAGCACTTGGCCACTACAGATGCCCCCGACATGAGTGACTTCGAACTGGCCATGCCCACCCTGGCCACACCCAGCTTGGCCCCCCGAGGTCAAGCACAACCTGGATATGGCCCTCAATGAAATTGAGTTTGACACCCCTGCTCTAAAGCTATAACTCTCTTCTTTATATAATCTATCTAATTACGAATTCATTTCTTTTCCTTTTTTTGCAAAAAAAATCTAGGGTTTTCAGTCACAAATAAATGTGGATATTGCCTTTTCTCTGTTGTTGTTTCAGTTACCTAAGTTGTGTTCAAAATTGTGTGTATTTCCCTGAATGCATATTGCACTCACCTAGTACTGTAAAGTCTACAGATTTAATTTTTGTTTTCTTGGAAGTGATTGTGTAACTTAGTTGCATAAGGATGATTAGATCACTCGATTCTCGTAAAGGTCTGCAGCATCTACAGGTTTTATTTTATTCCTGAAAATAAGGAATTCGCTTCATTCTGCTGATTTACATAAGTGGGTGGTTGCTTGAGTGATGTAAAGTTTATACTCTGGTTGCTGAACAGTGCTGGAGTTGGAAGCAAATTAACAATCATCATGATAATAGTAGTAATAGTAACTGCTGAAGAAAAGATTGGGATTATAGTAATGAGTAATTTAGTACTGATGCACATCTTTAGGTGAGGAACCGAATTATTATTATTCAATTAATAAGATTTCTTTGGAAGAATGTGGATTAGTTGGAAGGACAACAGATTAGGAAGGTTTTCTAGCTACACAGAGATCCTTCAGTCCATAGATGCTCTTCAGTATTATTCCTGTTCAGATAAGCAGGAACTAAAGAGATCATAGAACAGAATATTCCAAATTCTGTTTGGAACAGAATATTCCAAAGAAGACTTCCCTGTAGTGACTGAAATGTCAGTCATTAAATTCTGTTTTTTGTCCATGTCTTGGTCCCACCTTGGCATTTTCCATATTTTTTTTAAAATTTGATTTATATGCCGCCCTTCTCTGGAGACTCAGGGCGGTTTACAATGCGTTAAGCAATATTAGGATGGTGAAGCTTTTTAAGGTGCTTTTTATGACATTTATGTATATCACTGGTACAACTTTCTATTGTTTATTCTGAATAGGGTCCTGATACACTTCAGCAGTGAACCTCTCCAAAAAAGTTTTGATTTGGGAAAATCTGATGAACGTTCCTAATTGTTGATTAGGTGCCATTTTGTACACACTCATTTTATAGCCATTGCATCTTATTTCCTATTACATTTCAACCGTACACATTTCTTCCTAAAATATTTGTTTTGGAAGACAATTTTCTTTTTTGGAAGACAGTTTTGGAAGTTTTGGAAGACAATTTTCTTTTTTGCTTCTTAACTGCCACATATTTTAGCTGGGGAAGTTGGGAGGGGGTTGTTGTTGGAGTGGTAGAAAGTTAGTAATAACAACATTCCGTATTCAAGGACTTTTGCCTGCATCTGATGAAGACTGCCGGAAGATTGTACCCACTTGAGTGTGAAGAGTTGATTGGACAATGTGATGAACTTGTGGGTATGGGGCAGGGCTGTGAACTGTTAGCTGGGTGGAGAAAATCTGGAAGCTTTCTGATTCGGGTTTTCCCAGATGTGCCAACATGACATCTCTAATAAATTGGAACTTTGAGGAATCTCAGGCCTCAGAGCTTTATTTCGTTGGGGTTATTCCTTGGAACCCTGACATGTGGTTTTATCATGTGTGGTAAAATACTTTTATATAAACGCTCTCTAAAACATATCCTTGGTAAAGATTTTTCATAAAAAGCTCATTTTATTTACGTGTTGGTATTTTTTAAAAAAGCATAGCTTTCTACATTTTCTCTCCATTTAAGAGCACAGCACCATTCATTGTAATGAATTTCATTTTTCCTTTTGCTTTCCTTTTTATTTAGGTAAGACTTCTGTTGCAAGATCACTTGGAGACTGGTGCTCTTAAATAGTTATTTGAGCTTAATTTTCTTTTTCTTCATTACAGTCTTAATCTTCTCCTTAACAGGCTATGCTCCAGTTACTGGCATGTGTCACCCAGTCCGAAGCTGTACACTTAATCACGAAGATGGCTTTTCCTCAGCATTTGTTGTAGCCCATGAAACTGGACATGTGTAAGTAGCACTTCCATATAGTTGTCATGGTACTGCATGTTATATGTTTGGTGGGATATGATTTCAGTCATTTCAGTGGAGAGAGCTTACAAGCAAAAGGATGCAGTTGCAGATTAGTTTATTTCATTTATTCAGGGAGTCTTCTTCAGGAATAAAAAAAATGATTCACAGAATCTTAGAATATATGAATTGGAATGGAACTTAAATATTATCAAGGCCCAACCCCTGCTCAGTGCAGGAATTCACTAAATTATCTACAACAGGTGACCATCTCTCCCTTGTTTGAAAACCCCCACTATTAAAGAGTCCATAATTCCTGCCCTCACTGTGTTATAATTTAGGTATAGAATACCTAATTATAAGATAATTATAAAATGTTGTTGTTGTTAGTTGTGAAGTCATGTCCAACCCATTGTGACCCCGTGGACAATGTTCCTCTAGGCTTTCTTGTCCTCTACCATCCTCTGGAGTCAATTTAAGCTCACACCGACTGCTTCAGTGACTCCATCCAGCCACCTTGTTCTCTATCGTCCTCTTCTTCTTTTGCCCTCAATCTTTCCCAGCATTAGGCTCTTCTCCAGTGAGTCCTTCCTTCTCATTAGGTGGCCAAAGTATTTGAGTTTCATCTTCAGAATCTGGCCTTCTAAAGAGCAGTCAGGGTTGCTCTCTAGGACTGACCGGTTTGATTGCCTTGCAGTCCAAAGGATTCGCAGGAATCTTCTCCAGCACCATAGTTCAAAGGCCTCAATTTTTTGGTACTCAGCCTTTCTTATGGTGCAGCTTTCACAGCCCTACATTGCAACTGGGAACACCATGTTCTGAATTATAAATACCAAATTATAAATACCTAATTTTATAACCTGCCACTTTTCTTCATTTCTTCATTATTTATGTATTCAGTTTAATCCCATTACATTTTAGTAAATTGATTTTTAAATAGCCTCTCTAATCAGATCACGGTCATTATCCATGGCAGTACAGCTTGCGTTTGAAACAGGGCTTAGAACCCTTATTGCTCTTCTTTTTACTTCTGAGTATATCTAAGGTAGGGAGAGGCCTATACATCAGATTTGAATAGATTCTTATATAGATGCAAATTATTTCCTCTCTGAAGTTCAGTAACTTTGCCCAGCCACATGGATAAGTTGATGATAGGATTCCCTTGGGGACCCTCCTCATGTGCACTGAGGGCGAATGAAGGAACTCTTTTCCACGGTCTTATGAAATAACTGCCCAGCCTTTGCAGACTTTTTCATGTTTTGAATTCTTCTCTAGCCAACAGTAGCATCATAAAATATTTTATGTTGAGAAAGGAAGAGAGTGGAGATAAACCCTGCATTGCTGGGACAAATATGTAGAAAATAGTTGTAATTGTTTTTCTCTTTCCCAGAAAGACACAGAGTCACCAGTGCACAAGGGAAAAAGGAGGGGAATGACTCCATCTCCTCCGTCATATTCCTGATGTTTGTTTTCTGTTTGGGAAGATGAAGATTTGCAGCAGGGCATAGTCTCTCTCCCTGTGAAGGCTCCCAAGCTATTTTTTTTTATTGTTATTATTCTGGAAAAGAAGGGATCTAAATCAGTGTTTTCAAACTTGACAACTTATGATGTGTGGACTTTAATTCCCAGAGATTCCCAACTAACTTTTAAGAGCTGTCAAATTGGAAAAACATTGATCTAAATAGAGATGGAAGCCTCCACAAACTGACCCTTGCTGCAGAAATTGACTTCTGGTCGTCATTGGTTGCCATGAAAGAAAACTGGCAACTCCCAGGGGGAGGGCCTTCTCTGTGGGGGCTCCAACCCTTTGGAATGAACTGCTCCCGGAGATACGGAATATCCCTGATCTCCGTGCTTTCCGCCGTGCCCTCAAGACCCTGATGTTCCAACAGACGGGGCTAAACATACGAACATGTGAACAATTTTTTAAATGTTATCTAATTCTGGGTTTTATTTAATTGACCAAACTAAGTAATAATTTTAATTAGCAATTTTATGATGTTTGTGTGTCTATATTTTTCTTGACTGTACACCGCCTTGAGTCCTACGGGAGAAAGGCGGTATAGAAATATAATAAATAAATAAATAAATAAATAAATAAATAAATAAATAAATAAATAAATAAATGAGAGCCACTGACTCAACCTATTTTCCCTCTTGTTTAAAAATAAGGAGAGTAGACTGCCTAGTAGCAGTGGTGCTATTCAGCTAGTTCTATCCAGTTCGGGCGAATCGGTAGCAGCGGCTGTGGGTGGCTTCTCCTACCGGATGTAATCAAGTCCCATTTATCCACATTTTTGACACTCTGCGCATGCGTGGAAGGCCCTGTGCATGCATAGAGGTGGCATGTGTGAGTGAAGCAAGCGTGCACACGCTCACATTTGCGAACCAGTAGCGAAGGTAAGCGAATACCACCCCTGCCTAGTAGGATACTAGTAAAGCTGCCAAGCTTCCCTCCACACACTGATGCTGTTCTCATGTAAAGGGTAGACCGCAATGGTCAGAGAGTTGTCTTTAAAACAGGCCTGTACTTGTATGCATAAGATTAACCCCAATTTGTGGCAAAGTGGCAGGATTTTTAAAGCTTTGTAATTATTCTTTATGCAAAAAAAGGGGAAGTTTAAGCACTAAGAGGTAAGGAGTTGACTCACTCTGGTAGATCAGATGTTTTGCAAGAATTGTATACAGGTAGTCCTCGACTTACAACAGTTCATTTACTGACTATTCAAAGTTACAACAGCACTGAAAAATGTGACTTATGACTGTTTTCCATAGTTACAAACTTTGCAGCATCCCCATGATCACGTGATCAAAAATCAGGTTCATATTTATGACCTTTGCTGTGCCCCATGTCATGTGACCCCCTTTTGCGACCTTCTGACAAGCAAAGTCAATGGGGAAGCCAGATTCACTTAACAACCAGGTTACTAACTTATCAACTGCAGGGATTCACTTAACAACTGTGGCAAGGAAAATCATAAAATGGGGCAAAGCTCACTTAACAAATGTCTCACTTAACAACAACAAAATTGGGCTCAGTTGTGGTCGTAAGTCAAGGACTACCTGTATTTTGTTTGCTTGATATGGGAATAACTCATGGTCACAGGTTACAAAATTGCTTAACTTGCACAGTGTTTATCTGCACCATTCTTAAAAATTTGAACCTGATGTTCTCAGGCAGGATTTTAGTGTACTTTAGGAGTTGCTTTTTTGTTTCCTGAATTGAAAAACCTTTAGTTTAGTTTAGTTTAGTTTAGTTTAGTTTAGTTTAGTTTAGTTTAGTTTAGTTTAGTTTAGTTTAGTTTAGTTTAATGCGATTTATATGCCGCCCTATCTCCAATGGACTCAGGGCGGCTTACAACAGTAAAATGCACAATTGCACATTAAAACAATATAAAATTAAAAGTCCATTTTAAAACAATTTAAAATCAATTAGGAAACCCCCCCCCCATCAGTCCAGGCTGCGAAACAGCCAGGTCTTCAAATCACGAGCGAAGGTCAGGGGCCATCCGGAGCTCCAAAGGAAGTTGGTTCCAAAAGGTTCCAAAGTAGTGTCTCAAGAGGGTAAAAACTCCCAGAAATATATTTCTCCCAACACATTATATTTAGTGGATAGTTGATGCTGTTTTTTATATTAAGCACTGATTGCTTCCTGTCCTTTTAAAAATCCTGATTTATTAGGATTCTTAAGATTGTACCTGTGCATGATTTGTTCCCTTTCTCCTCTAGCATTTGTAATTATTTATGACTGAAAAGTGAAGTAAACAGAACAAGGTCAAAAGGGAAATGTTATTTCCTGCATTACCACAGATGTCAGCAATGTTAGGGTGCAAGAATTTATCCCAAGGAATCTCCATTAGAATTCACATTAAACTCTTAGTGCATGAGCCTCAACAAGGAATAAAATAGGCAGTGTTGGCACGTTATTAGATAAAGTTCTCTGCCAGTTGGTCAAATGAGGTAGTGCCCCACACACATGAATGACAAGCAGCCAGGGCCGGATTTTCCTATAGGCTAACTAGGCTTCAGCCTAGGGCCTCAAGATCAAGAGGGGCCTCAAGATCAAGAGGGGCCTACATTCAAATTGTTAGCAAAATTAAAATTACACTTTCACTATAGGTGAAAGGGCCTCATAAGTGGAATAGCCTAGGGCCTCTTTTCATCTAAATCCGGCCCTGCAAGCAGCTGAAGCATTCACACTCTGATTACAGGATGCATAATAAAGGCGTTGACCTTATTGACCAGCTGGCCAACAGAGCATTTTTAAGGCTGCCCAACAAGCAAGAGAAAAGGCTACCATCGCAATACTGTATAAAGGCAGAACAATAGTGGAGTAGATTGACTGATAGTAGCAGTAAAAATAAATGGAGCACTAGAAGGCATAAGGGAATTCTAAGGGGTTGCCAAAAAAAAAGAGGGGGTCAACATATTCTCCAAAGCGCCTAAAAGCAGGACAAGAAGCAATAGATGGAAACTAATCAAGGAGAGAAGCAACCTAGAACTAAGGAGAAATTTCCTGACAGTTAGAACAATTAATCAATGGAATGACTTGCCTCCAGAAGTTGTGGGTGCTCCAACATTGGAGGTTTTAAGAAGAGATTGGACCATCTTTTGTCTGAAATGGCATAGGCTTTCCTTCTTGAGCAGGGGGTTGGACTAGAAGACCTCCAAGGTCCCTTCCAACTCTGTTATTATGTTATTCTGACATCTTCAAGCAACTCCTGCTTCAGGAGCCAGGATATCATAATACCATTGAAACTAATATTCAAGGTGTAGACCTGGATGGGAGACCAGTGGGAACTCCCATCTTTGACCTGGATCAAAGTAAATTAAGCCACTTTTCAACAGTGTCCTGATGTACAGACTTCACAGCAGAAGCCATACTGGCAACAGTAGGCAGGGGGTGATTGGGTGGTCCATATTTGGCAAAATCAGACTAAACCATGAACAAATGCATTGCAAGAAGAATAAACAGCTGCTTTTATTAATTCTTTTAAAGCACTCCCCTTTGTTCTGACTTGTCTTCTTCTAGATTAGGCATGGAACATGATGGCCAAGGGAACCGATGTGGGGATGAAGTGCGGATGGGAAGTATAATGGCGCCGCTGGTCCAGGCCGCATTCCATCGCTTCCATTGGTCTCGCTGCAGCCAACAGGAACTGAACCGATACCTGCAGTGAGTACAACGATGGAGAAGGATCAATTCTCAAGAGTCGTATGGCACCATTTCATTAGCTAGAAAGCGTGGTGCTGAATCAGAAAATTTTCCTGCTAGAAAAAGTTAAACAAATTAAATGAAATTTGTTGTCCCAGACTAATTTATTATGCTACGGTGGCGCAGTGGTTAGAGTGCAGTACTGCAGGCTACTTCTGCTGACTGCTGGCTGTCTGCAATTTGGCAGATCAAATCTCACCAGGCTCAAGGTTGACTCAGCCTTCCATTCTTCCAAGGTGGGTAAAATGAGGAGCCAAATTGTTGAGGGCAATATGCTGATTCTGTAAACTGCTTAGAGAGGGCTGTAAAGCACTGTGAAGTGGTATATAAGTCTAAGTGCTATTGCTATTGCTATTTGCTCTGAATTAAGTAAGATTCACTTCTAAATAACCATTGGATTTCTTTGTAAGGAAGTACCAAGGTTATTTTGTAAGCAGTTACATCTTCTATTTTTTCAGAATAAGCTTCTTCTCAGTTCTGATATTTTTAATCATTTTTTTTATTAGTTAAAACACATAGGAATAAATACATGTTTGTAAAATCTCTCCAGTCCCTTTAAAGTTACATTTATTAAATAAAAAAAACTCTGTTTGGGGTTTATGTTTTTAAGAAAGAACATTGGCAAAGAAAAGGGTCATTGATGAATAAAACTTTTCTCTGTGACAGCATGGTACCCATGAATGGTGTGAATGAGTTTTTAATGTTTTTAATGTTTTTAATTTTTAAATGTTTTTTTATAATGATTTTTTGGATTGTATTGTGAGCCGCCCTGAGTCTTCGGAGAGGAACGGCATATAAATTGAATTAATTAAACTAAATTAATTAAATTTCAAAGATAAAATAGGGATATGCCCTGAATACTATGAGTGGTAACGGATTCTTATAATTGCCATCTCTGTTTTTGTGATTTTAAGGAGGGGGTATCACTTTTGAGTTTACTTATCCAAGATTTGGATAATTCATCTTCTTAGATAACCAGATTGGTCCTTGTTACTAAACTCTTGTTTAAGTAACACATGTTAGCATAATTTGTGAAGCGAAAATGCAATTAGAATTATTTTTGTGGCATCAGATATGCTCCATTTGCCAAGCTTTTATCCTTATGTTTATCTTTTTCACTCTTATATTTCTGTTAGCAACATGTAAAAAAAAGAAAAGAAATGAGAATCACACCATAAAACTGAAAAAAGGTTACAGACATAATGAAATTATTATAGCAATCATTTTTATTTAATTTAAACTGCTTCCATTAAATGCCAGTCATTTTTCACCAAACAGATGAATCTAATAACAGCCAATAAATCAATTATTATACATATGGAAATAGTTTCATCTCTATTTATAGCAACTTCTTTTTTAATTATTATTCTCCTCTCCAGATGACTCTCCTAAGGTGTTTATTATAGAGAGAGAATTTCCTTGCAAATGAGGGTTATAACTGAGGGTTATAATAAAAGTTCTCTTGTTTCAGATGCTAATTTACTAAAGTGAATGCTGGGTTTGATATACCTAAGTATGAAGTGTACTTTCTGAACTCATTTCTGAGAAACCATGTCCTTGATTATGCTTGGAACAACCATGGACTGAAACTCACAATGCTTAAAACCTCCCACAATCCATTTGCGTGACTGTGACTTTGTCCATTGTAGTTCCTACGATTGCTTGCGTGATGATCCCTTTGACCATGACTGGCCTTCCCTTCCTCAACTGCCAGGACTCCACTACTCCATGAATGAGCAGTGCCGCTTTGATTTTGGTTTGGGCTACATGATGTGCACAGCTGTGAGTATTTAATCGAACTCTGCTGGCCCTTATCCAGGGCCTTTGAAAAGCATCCCCAAATAACTTTAAAAGGGAGCATCAGAAGATGGACAAAATGGCTGACGGGTATAGAACAAAGCTTACTGGCAATCTATGAGGTGTCTCGGAAAGTTGTGTAAATATCCTGTTTTCAAAAAACTGGAATGGTAATAATTATGATGCTATAATTTTATTAAAGGGTTTTGGAAATAGAAGATCTATGGAAAGAAGAGGCTTTGATTAGAATTAACTCCCAGAGTTCTGGGGATTGGTTGCATAAGGGTTTCTCTTCTGCCTTATGAAGGAGGGGATTAGATGCATGTACTCAATGACCTATCATGGTTATTTAGTGAGTGCAGCTGTCAATCCGTACATGTACTATCCAGCTTTTCCAAAAGCAGAAGACTTGATTTATCTATGTCCAGACTTCTTTGCCCCAAATCCTAAGAAATTTACAAAACAATAATTGGATAATTAAAGAGCCCCCCTCCCCCTTTAAAACAATCTGGAAGCTGCAATGCAAAAAGTGTCATAAATTTAAAACGTTTTTGAAATAACAGCCAGAAACTGAATAAAAAACAGCAAACTAAAATTATTACTAAAAAGAAAGACCCTTCAGATTCTGAAAGGTTATTAAATCCAAAGCAAGAAGGACTTCCATGGAAAGGCTGCCTAAGGCAAAGCTGGCCACCAAAGTCTTTTGCTAGAATGACTTAAATTTAGCACTATAGTATTTTCTTCTGGTTCAGGGGCTCTCTGAGGCTCTCTGTGGTATGTAAATAATTGAAACAGAGCTTCTTGTCCCCAACCCAATTCTGACCAACCAGGAAGACAACCTCTCCCAATTCTGGCATAGAATTAATCTGATTTTCCAGATTTTCCACTCTCCACAAAACATATGGCATGTGTGTGTACACAGACACAGAGAGACAGAGAGTATAATGTCTTCTGCTGAGAGAAAGTGACTAGCCATGGATTTTCCATGATCTGAGCAAAAGATCCTGTGTGATAAATAATCTTTGTTCCATTTGATCTTCTTCTTCTTTTTTGGATGGTCTAGATATTTGTATAATGCTACTATAACAGTCATGTCCAGTTTAAGCCTGTAATTATCAGTAAAAAATTCTGTATCTTCAAAGCCATCAGTGTCTTCTTATCCTGATAAGGGTGATAAGTAGATAGATAAGTAGGTACCGGTAGATAAGAAACATTTTCTAGACTGTTCAGCTCAAATTAGATAATGCATTTACAAAACTCATAAAACAAACTGATAGTAGAAACGAACTACAAAATTCACATGGAGTCCAACTAAAGAAGAGTTAGATGGGAAAGTCCAACTCAAATAACAGCAAAATGGGAGCTGCTATCAGGATAATTGTAGATCTACGTTCCTTCCAGCATCCACTCTTTTCTCTGTTATAGTCATATACAGTCATAACTGTCCTCTATATTCAAGGGTAGTCTCTTAGTAATGTATTCTACTTTCCAACAGAAATTTAATTGCATAGAAGCTTTGAAAAAGCCATTTAGTAATATAAATACTTTTTTCTAGTTCCGCACCTTTGATCCTTGCAAGCAGCTGTGGTGCAGTCATCCTGATAATCCCTACTTCTGCAAAACAAAGAAAGGACCTCCATTGGATGGAACTATGTGTGCTCCTGGAAAGGTAAGAATCTTTGCCTCATGTCTCAGATAGAAAAAGAAGAGAGAGAGAGAAAGTTTATTATCGTCTTCAGGTTTAATGGGAAGCTGTTTCCATCAGAAAGAGTTAAAAGATCAGGGAGTAAAAGGACAGAAGAGTTTTAAAATATTTGCCATAACTAAAGACCATAACTAAAAATATGGAGTGCAGGAAATTAGGAATTTAACTATTTAAAATGAATGTTATGAATTCCCAGAAAAATTGGAAGAACATTTTTAAAAAGGGTTTGACCTTAGTTTACCAACCAACTCTGTATGTAGCAGACAAAAATCTGTCTCTTGGTATGTCTAAAGCCCCATTCACCACTTTATAGATGCATAAAATCCTATCTGCTATGTTTTGCCTTATGCATAAAATATCAAAAATCCCATTCAGCTTTATCAGCCATTTTGCTTTTATGAATAGCCTTTCCTCATCATTAGTGCATTAAACCAAAGGAATTAAAGGGATGGTACTTGATCATTTCCCCAGTTTGCAACTCAGGTTGCATACTCCAGGTTGTACAGGCATTGAAGAATCTGTTGCTAGATCTGTTAGCCTTGCCAGGTAGACCAGACAGGAAAAAGGACCAGATATGCTAATTCTGCCTTATTGTAAAGTTACATTAACAAGATTTTGCATGTCTGAAAGTTCAATTTTCCCACTGTCTCCTTTATAGCCCAAAAAACTAGGGTGGATTCCTTCTTGAGCCTCTTGCCTCACCCACTGTCCGGCTGGGTACTATGTTTTTCTCTTATTTGACCATTTGTTAGACAGCAACTTTTCAACCCCTTTCCCAAGTTTTTTCTCACAATGTCATTATACTCCTGACTCAATGGGTAGATCTTATCTGGTTTTGCTTTCATCCAAATTCCTATCAGTTGAATTGCCTGCAAGTAAAGCAAGGATGAAATCCAGAAATCTGAGGATCTTCGGCTTTGAGGCAAATTTGGGGTTCCACTGGGGACAGCAAAAATGGAAATGATCCTTTTATTAAATAATTTAATAAGAGTATTCCAAATGCTTCTGAGCTCTATAGCAAAGCTTTATTCTTATTTTTTCCACAATACACCCATTAGCAGTCATGCAGATTAATAAAAGAGTCTCATGGTTTATTAAGATCCTCAAGAAGAAGAAATAAATAGAAGTAATGAGGGTAATAAAAGCAAAAATAGCAATGCAGCGGTTCCTTTTGAGGGGAAATGTATTTATTGCTATTGTAGAGCACAAAATTGTTATTTCAGATAACAAGATTATGGCCATTTTCAAAAATATGCTGAAGACGAAACTATGAACATGCCAAAGAGAAAAATATACAGGAACAAATTTAAATTATCAGTATAAGATTACCAATCTCATCTTGGAGAGCTTTTTAACATTTCACACATATGTCATTTCTTACATGCCTGAGTGTTTGCATTTTTAATGATGTTATTAGCTGGTGAGTAAATGGAGGGATGGGAAGGAGAAAAGGGAAAACAAGAGAAGGAAGGATCCTTCAAGATGGAAAATGGTGCTCTCCTTGCAAGTGTACCTTTCATTTGATCCAAAGCACCTGTAAGTTGGAAATATGTGTTGATAGATAAGCTTCATTCATTCCCTAGCTCAGTCAGAATGGTCTGGGGGAAAAGATCAAGCTACCTTTTGGAAAACAACACAGCCAACTTTGTTTTCCCTCTAGAGTAGGGGTGTCAAACTGGCAACCCATGGGCCAAATGCATTACATGCAGGCCATGCCCTTCCTGGCTCCGCAAAGGCAAAAAAGTCACGATATGTCATGTAACGCAATCGAGTTTGCCACCCATGTTCTGGAGGTAAACTTGCATTCATCTGGCTCCCCAGCTAATTCTTCCTACATGACTGTTTCCTAATATTATTTGATTGCTTATTGTACTCTATGACTATCATTCAGTGTTGTACCTTATGATTCTTGATGAATGTATCTTTTCTTTTATGTAAACTGAGAGCATATGCACCAAGACAAATTCCTTGTGTGTCCAATCACACTTGGCCAACAAAGAATTCAAGTCTAGTCTAGTCTAGTCTAGTCTAGTCTAGTCTAGTCTAGTCTAGTCTAGTCTAGTCTAGTCTAGTCTACATTTATTCATCATTCTTTTCCTTCTCATTTATCGGATTCTGGCATTCTGGTTCCAGGAATAGCAAGAGTGGGAGAATCTGCCCTTTTTCTTATCTTGATTAATTCAGAGGGATCACCTTAAAAGTCCCATAGACATATAATAGATTAACTGAGTAAATCAAGCACTGCTTTATCCAAATGGAATCCACCTGTCTGATCTGAACATCTCCCAATGAGAATTCCTCATTCCCTCCCACCCAACTCTCTTTAAAAACAAAATGTGCATGTGACATTGCATAGGCAACAAGCCTTGTCTGCGGAAATCCTGACATTGTGGAACATACTTTTCCCACAAACACATTTGATCTCCGCCTTCCTTACATTTCTCATACTGGAAAAATCTATATTTATCCCAACATGATTTAGTTGATGGTAAATTTTTATGATTTGTTCTGGGTTAATTATATGAATTGTTCTCGGTTGTTATATGATTTATAAATCATATCAATGATTTAGTGGATTGTAGAATTTTTATGATTTGTTCTGGGTTGGAACCGAGTCTGTAATGACTGGGGCAGTCAGAAAATACTACTTATATAATACAAAATTACTGCTCAATATCAATATCAGTGCATTTTTCACATGTATCAGTTAAATAAATCCTGATGGAAATTAAATTATTCCGTATTTTTTAAGAGAAAGATTCCAACAATTGACATATAGTATGATATTTTCAGTGATGGTTTCTCCAGCCTTACCATTAGGCAGAAGGAAAGATAAATTGGGTATAGGCCCTGATCTTTGACCCTCTTGATTTGGATTTTCTGCTAGGAACAGGTCCTTTACTAAAGCAAAACACGCAGCTTTCTTAAGCAGCTTGTTACCTACTGAGAGCTCTGTATGATAATCATCACTTCAGTTTAAAGGTGGCTGCTGCAAACCCTGGTTATTGCTGACACTTTTCAATGCATCTCTCTGAGGGTGCTCTCAGAATGATCACTACAGGACCCCTAGTTGGATGTCTGTCAGGTGAAAGGAAGTTCCCCGTGCTGCAGTTATTAGGGAAAGTGCACATGTATGGATGGAAACTGATCAAGGAGAGAAGCAACCTGGAATTAAGGAGAAACTTCCTAACAGTGAGCACCATTAACCAGTGGAATCACTTGCCATCAGAAGTTGTGGGTGCTTCATCACTGGAGGTTTTTAAGAAGAGACTGGGCAGTCACTTTTCTCAAATGGTATAGGGTCTCCTGCTTGAGCAGGGGGTTGGACTAGAAGACCTCAAAGGTCTATTCTGATTGATTGACATAAAAAAGAATGTTGGATAGAAAGTGTTTATGAAAACGATGGAACCTTCTCTGTCCTCAGATGGAGGTCATCTTCAACCACTACAGAATGAAGGCTGTAGAGTCTGATAAGCTGGTACTTACTGGTATGCTTATGGAAGATGAACATATTTGTTTCTTTTGATGGTCCTATATCACTTTATGATCAGAAAAAAAAATTGCTTCTCAATAGCAATTCATGGAGAAAATGAATGTTGTATTCATATCTTGCTTTTGGATGTCGCATTGGCCCAGTCACTTTAGAAAGACCATGCTAGACTCCGAGGGCTTTCTAGTTTTTAAGTCTTACCAAATGATAAATTGCTACCCAGTAAATGGCTCTTTGCATCTATTGGTGCTCAGGAATCAAAATGCATTTTAATGTGGGATGTGTTCAAGGCCTTTAATCAATTCCATTCTATGTAATAAAAAATATTTTATTAATAATGTAATAAATAATAATTATTATTATTATTATTATTATTATTATTATTATTATTATTATTATTATTATTTATTGGTTAATCTTTAGTGAGATTCACAGCCTTTGAGGCTGGTTAATAGCTCAGCAGCTCGAGTCCTAACCAAGGACCTAGGAACTGTTAAGGTATCGTCGGAGGATGTAAGCTGTTCCGAGTAAGGTGGTTTTTTGTAGAGTCAAAATGTTCAAGTCCGGCAAATTTAGAATTTCTAAATAGCGGGGTAGCCCTTTGGGTATTGCTCCGAGGGCTCCAATTACAATCGGGACAACACACGATTTCTTTTTCCACAGTTGCTCAACTTCAATTTGTAAGTCCCGGTACTTTGTGATTTTTTCTTGCTGCTTATCTTCAATTCGTGCATCACCAGGTATTGCAATGTCAATGAACCATACTTTTTTCTTTTCAACTATTGTTATGTCAGGTGTGTTGTGGACCAAGTGCCTGTCAGTCTGATTATTATTATTATTATTATTATTATTATTATTATTATTATTATTATTATTTATTGGTTAATCTTTAGTGAGATTCACAGCCTTTGAGGCTGGTTAATAGCTCAGCAGCTCAAGTCCTAACCAAGGACCTAGGAACTGTTAAGGTATCGTCGGAGGATGTAAGCTGTTCCGAGTAAGGTGGTTTTTTGTAGAGTCAAAATGTTCAAGTCCGGCAAATTTAGGATTTCTAAATAGCGGGGTAGCCCTTTGGGTATTGCTCCCAGGGCTCCAATTACAATCGGGACAACACACGATTTCTTTTATTATTATTATTATTATTATTATTATTATTATTATTATTATTATGTAGATGCCTTCAGATAAACGTTTCAATTTTTGTTATAATGTTATAACAATATTTTGTTATAATGGCTTAGATCAAAATTCTTAAGAAAAATCTAAATAAACTGAGCAGTAATATTGCCTCTTCCTTTTGCATTTCTGGTGTCCTTTCCTTTTTTAAAAAGTTCTTTATGTTTCCACAGATTTTTAAATATTTAAGGTGATGCCTTCATCCTATTCAATTTCAGTTTCTCTGAGTTTTTTTGTGTTATCTGCTGCAATTTATTTGCAGGTGTTCCTATCTTTTACATATTTACTTTTTAATGCCTTTTCACCCTTTATTTATATTTAAGACATATGAATAAACTTTATTTCTACCCTTAAACTTATATATTAAATCATCAGCCTATTAGTAAATATTTAAACATTTTGCTGTCAGGTGTATAGGGCACTATTAGCCCTAATGCACTACTATGTATTAGGCTTCCTGCTATCTCTCGATCACACCAGCCTCCAGGAAAACATTATCCCACATTATCTTTTATCTTAAAAGAATGGAGTCTCTTGACTCAATTTACTTCTACTCAGTTATTGTAAATACTTAAGTAAATTTCATGGGATTACTTATGCTTTTATTAGTCTGTAGTCTCATAGAGATCTATGCTTCACTATCAATCCAATTCTTCCTGAAAATTTTCTAGGTAGAAGGAATACAAAAGATAGGTAAAGGTAAAGGTTCCCCTCGCACATATGTGCTAGTCGTTCCCAACTCTAGGGGGCAGTGCTCATCTCCGTTACGGAAAGCTAAAGAGCCAGCGCTGTCCGAAGACGTCTCCGTGGTCATGTGGCCGGCATGACTAAATGCCAAAGGTGCATGGAACGCTGTTACCTTTCCACCAAAGGTGGTTCCTATTTTTCTACTTGCATTTTTTTTACATGCTTTCGAACTGCTAGGTTGGCAGAAGCTGGGACAAGTAACGGTAACACCCCGTTACGCAGCACTAGGGATTCGAACCGCTGAACTGCCGACCTTTCGATCAACAAGCTCAGCATCTTAGCCACTGAGCCACTGCGTCCCCTATAATATTTGCAGTTTCATATAATGTGATAAGCTAAGCTTGTAATGCACTAAATTGCATGTTAATTGTAATGGCTTCTTTGATATTAGAGCTACATATGAAATCATGTAAATTAGTAACAAACAAGGATTACCTTACTTTATGGCAAATGGCAAATGGCAACAACAAGGTTGTTTCTAGTTTTGCTTGTAGATCTGTATCAGAGCTCTTGGCAAAGATCTACTTCTTGTAATATGTAATATTACAAAGTAATATGTAATTTATGTAATGTAGAAAAGTAATTATTCTCCAAATTATATCATTTCAGATTGATTTACCTAGTTTTGAGTGAGCTTCCATGTGAAATATTTCCTTGCATACCAAAAACTATCATGTCAGGACAAATGTTTAAATTAGATTTGCTTTCTATCTGACTTCTGGTCTCTTTGTAGTAAACTTAACTTTTATTTGGTATAACATGAATCACAGTTTTTTTCCACTGAGAAATAGTCCAAGTAAGCTATTTTGACCAACTAATTTGAATAGTTTCCTGAGAAAAAGTTTTAATATTCCATAGAAATGAGAGCCCAGTTACAGAACAGTGGAAGCAGATGGGAAATTGCAATGGAAAGAAACATAATCAGATTTGATGTGGAAAAGAAGAAAAGTAATTGATTGCTTTTAACAAAAAAACAATCCTTTAAACTCCCTCCCTCACATCATCAAGTGATTTGCCTTTGAACTCGTATCTCAATCAATGGGAGGCAAATATCAAAAGCCAATACTGTATTGACTCTGGGTATACAATTGAGAAATGTTCTTCTAAAGGATTTTTCAGACATTAACAGGATCCTCTTTTTTTTTTTTTTTTTGCTTTAATTTATATGCCGCCCTTCTCCGGAGACTCAGGGCGGCTTACAATGCGTTAAGCAATTTGGAGGATTGAATGACAAAATTTTAATCGGAGAGCCCATTTGGCATAGTGGTGTTGGCCTAGAAACAAGGAGACAGTGAGTTCTAGTCTCCATTAGGCATGAAAGCATGAATGACTTAGCATGACTTTGGGCTACATACATACATACACACAGATGCTGTAATCTTATGTAAACTTTCTATCCTAGACAGTAATCCAAAAGCATATTATTGCTTTAAAAAAGTCTATTGCTAGACTCTCAGAGATAGGGAGACCATCATATTTCCAGAGCTATATGAGAATTGTTTTGATTTGAACAGGATTCCATCATACAATAAGTAACAAATATGCTTTTGACACAGTTGCCAGACCCAAACATTAACTCTCTTTTTACTGTGCATTTCTTACTAATGTTAAGTGCTCCTTCAGCTATTAATTCAGTCATGGTAAATAGTGATCATTCATTTTATAGTATTCTGAAAGTTTATAAAAGCAGGTTCAATCTCCCTCTGTTAAGGTCATAAAAAAAAACTGTATAGCTCTCTGCTTCAACATTGTCAGATGTGTTGCTTGGAACACTGTTAGTGAAACAGAAAAGAATGATAATCAATTAAATATGTGAGTTCAGAAAAGCAACAATTCATCCTCTCCCATCCACAAGCATGTAGTTATTGTGATTTCATATCCCTGTTCCCAGTGCCCTTTAGTAAAACACACGCCAATCTGAGCATGGCTGGCGTGTTAAGAAAATACCTTGGCTTAGCAACAGCTGAGGAAATTAAGTGCCAGAAAAGCTTTTTTGGGTGTCGGTTTTGTTTAGTTTGCTTTAGTAAGCAGAAGCCTTCACTGAATGCTTCCCACCCATAAATTCTGGAATGGGGTAACTGAATTCCATATTTATCAGCAGTCAAGTTTGGTAAATAATGGAGATAAAATTACCCCTGAAAGAATGGAGTATTTCGCCCAAAGAATTCCCTAATTCTTATGGGACAGGGAGATTTGTTTATCTGCTTTGACTGCTCTTCTCCATCATCATGCTGAAACTGTGGCAACAGCTAGATCATCTTGACTGACCAGAGGATTCTGTAATGTAGCTTCAGGATAACATCTGGCCAGAAAATCTTTTGGATATTTCTGGAGAGGCTGATTGTAGAAGAATTAATATACTGTATGCTTGAAATATGGGAGAAATTCATACAATGTTTTTGTCCTGAACTGAGGCCAGCAGTCTATTTCTAAAGGACAAGTCCACATGCCACTACCTGCATCTAAGTTAATAATTCTAATAATTTCCAGAGAATTCTGCTGGGGGCAGCTTTTCAGTTGGGATAGTTGACGCTTCTTTCCTTATGATGCATTGAGTTGAGCTGCACAGTTGACACAATCATTCTGAAGACGTTTTAATCTTTGCCAGAGTAAAATTTGCCTTTTGTAATTGAAGGCAACAATGCAAACAGGATGACTGTAGAAATTCAGCTAGTGTAGAATCTCATCAGATGGAAAATAAAGTTTATTATTGACACTGTTACCACAGAGAGCTACTGCAGTTGCTGAAGGAATCAATATATATTGTATTCTGATCCTGAATGGTAATGCGTTATGACTTTGATGGCTTGTTGTCACCAATTTTCGAGACCCTTTGAAAATAAAATTGCTTACATCTAGCCATGATGTGTACTTAGTTGTGCAGTTCCATTAATGGACGTATCGAAAGCAGAGTTGGAATTATTGAGGCGAGATTGCTAAAACCTGAAGATGAAGACAAAGACCTTCAACTGCTTTCATGTTTGTTTGTTCACCATCTTAGCTTGTAATATCTAAGAAGAGTGATTTCCCCACTAGTTATTTATAGCACTTGGAAGGGTGATTGACTCACACCACCACCGTTATGTTGATCTAAAGTCCATCTTCATGTCTGATATGTTAGCAAAGCAATAGCTAGATGCTGCTGCAAATCACCAATGATGAAATGGTCAAGAAGAAATAACTGGTTGAGTCAAGGACATTATATTTTGTTCCTTGAGAAACAGGTAGCAATCAGGCTCTAAGTAGAGAAATGTAATCTTAATCCAGAAATGCAGGATAATTACTGGCTGGTTTTTTGCATTTCTTCATGGGCAAAATGCTTAGCTAGATAATTACCAACTAACAGTGTGATTAATTTGATTTCCTAAATCCATTTCATTCTGCTAAAGACCTGATTTTGGGATGACATTTTCTTCCCTTTCTTCTCAGAAAGTAAGCTGTTTTCTTCACTTCTTTCTGAAACTGAGCTTTGCCATTAGCAAAATGGAGAAAAAAAGTTTTGATTTTCTAAGACCTCTGAATTTTCTCAGATAAAGATACTCCTTTTAATAGCTTTACTGGATAAAGTACAAGCATCTGGTCTGTGATGGATGATATTACATGTACTGGTCTCCTTTTACATATTTTTTCTGTTATTTTTTAATTTGCCAATTATATTTCGCAAAATAAGTGTTTCCTAAGAATTGTGCCTTTCAAAATTGGTCTTTAATCTGTTCCTATACATTTACCCAATGAGATACTACCACATTCAATTTTCATAAATCTTATGACAATGTTTCTTTAAACAGCAGAAAGTTATGATGCCTTTTGCATCAGCTTAAATAACTTTCTGTGCTTTTACACAAACTTCTGTGCAGCCAATGGCTGTTTAAAACCCTAACTGTGCAGTCTTACATCTCTATTCTTTGGAGCTAGCACAGTGTTGAATTCAGTTGGACTTTTGGTATAAAATTCAGCCTTCCTGAAACGTTATCTTCATTGGCATGTTTTTCTCAAAAAGAAAGAGAACATTTCTTTTGCAAGTAAAGGAACAATTTGACTGTTGTATGTCTCAGTTACTCTCAGAATAGACAGCTCTGTGCCTCCAGTTTTGGACCATTTCACACATTGCAGTGAAATTAAGACTGAGGCAAAAAGATTCTGGAGTTATCTTCTTAAAAATGAGGATCTTCCAAAATACCTGAATTAATCTAAATCCTCCTGAAGCATTGCTAGCAATTTTTAAATTCAGAGGATTGTCCAGAGCCTTACATATTTCTCATTATGCTCTTTGTATAAATATAAACCACTGGACATAGTTTTGCAACTGGCATTTCTACTATTAAATTGCAGAGAATTATTTTACCATCACTCTCAGTGATAATGCTTTTTAGAGGATGGACTCAGAGACTACTACATCACTGAATCCCCTCAGTATTGAATTACTCTTTGCTATTCTATAACCTGTATGAATTTGCCAAAACCCATAGAAGTTTTTGCTTGTACGGAACATTTTTTGCTTGTGTGTTTTTCCTAAACACACAATCTGTTTTCTATTTTTTTTCTCCTCCATTTCTTTTATTCAAATATATGGCAGTTATCAAACAGGGGAAAAGACTGGGAAAGAAGAAATAAGGAAAATATTAGTTGTGAATTTCACAACTGAAATCAAGCTCATGATCATAAAAAGGAAACACACTTTAAGTTCAATATCTAAAATTACCTTGCTTTCACCCCTGCAGGAACTATTTTGAGTTGTGTTGGGAGCAATAACATTAAGGGTGTTTCTATGTAGATTCCCTTCTACCCTTTTAGTCTAATTTCTCCTCACAATACTTACAGAAATACATATAAGCATTCCATAAAGGAAATTAAACAGGAGATATTTATTTTGCCAAAGACAATCTTCACAGTCCAGATGATTTCCCTCTGAGAAAGCTGACCTCAGCTTCTCCCAGACATGAAACAGATGGATAAATATGTGCTGTGTTAGTCACCACAGAGACAGATTTTGGAATATTAGAGATAACTTTTATGGGTTCCACAGTCTTTTTTGACAGGTTTCACGTAAGATCATTCTTTGCACATTAGCACATGCAATGAGATAGACAAGACTAGTCATAGCAAAGCTATGTCATGAAGAGACAGAGAAATAATACCTCTTTGCAAACAGGATTTGACTACAAAATCAAACATCTGAAAATGTTAAAATCTGGAATTGAGAAGAACTTCAGATATTTCCTGACAGAGTCTAATTACATTAGGTAGGCTGGAATTTATTTCAGTAAGATAAACCATTTAAACTCCTGTCCTCATACAGTATGTATTTCTAGTGCAACAGCATTCTCAGATCAGCCCATTATATAAATGGAGCTGTTTATGTTAAATAATTTGGGAGAGCCCAGTTTATATTAACCATAATGTGATATCATTTAAGGACTATTCAGGAATCTTGGCTACCTATTACCTAGTGCTGTCAAAGCAACAGAAAGATCTAGTGTATAATTATTAATCAACTGAAGTCTAATTTACACAATTCTCAGTGATTGCATGATAATTTTGTCATATCTGTAATTGCCATTCATTATATATGAGTGATTCTGATGTAAAAAAAAAAAAAGAGGAATTGCAACAATATGATTTTACTGTATTTTAATTTAATTCAATTCACTTGATAGATTATCCAAACTATGCATTATAAACATGTCTTCATTGAAGGTAAATATTGCCTTCAAGTTGTTTTCCTTGTTATATGATAGCTTCAAAAGTTGAGACCCTATTGACAACCTGGTGAAGCAATTCAAATAGGAAACATTTTCACCCAATAACATCATCTTTCCTTTTTTCATTCTAAGGTTTGGGAAACTGAATGGATATTTTTGTAAATAGGAAACCTGGGAACATTTTTTTTTCTTTTCCTTTGTTGTATGAAATCAGGATCCCATGAAGATTTTGTATGGCATTATCTCTAGTACAAGTCATAGGACATTATTTTCTGTTCCCTTATCTATTCTGATGCCCTACTGCAAATTGAGCTGCATGCACATACATGTGTGCACCCGCCCACCACTCACGTGGCCCGGTTGCAAATAGGCCATGGCCCCCAACCATGGTTCCCCAACCCCCAGGAAAAAGGAAGGTGTATCTCCATAGCATTTAATGATCAGTTCACCTTCAGAAGTATAACACATCACTTTTGTAAGTACAAAATAAGAAAGTTGTCCAAGTTATTCTTCTGAGATGAAATCCATATATCCAAGGCACTCTTCTGATTTATTATTTGTGTGTCCCTTTTAGCTATTAAACATCAGCCAGTTTCATTTTTAGGCCCTGTGTATCATCTTTGTCAATATCATTCTTATAGATTGTCTTTTTAAAATTCATATCCAAAAAAAGCCTGATTGTCAACTGTATCCTCTTCTATAGCCTTTTTAAAATAGTAGCAGACAATCTTAAGAGAAACCTCTGAATACATAGTTGCCTTGAATTCTTCCAAAGTTCAAATACTTTTTCCCATTCAGTATTAGAGGGTCCTATCTCTCCTTTAATCATAATCTTTAGTTCATTCTGGTTACCTCTAGCAACCAGCCTTCAAGTTCTCCTCTTACAATGTTTTTCTCTAATCTATAGCATTTTCCCATATAAATATTTTTTACACTTAGATTCAAAATCTTTTTATTTTTAATAGAATTTAAAACAAATCACAGGGAGGGGTCTCATTTCTTATTTTGAGTCAATCTGATTAATCTGTTTATAACTTTCCAAAATCAACATTCTAATCTTTTCCTCCTTATTTCTTATTTTCTTTTAAAAAAAAAATCTTTAAGTTGTTAAACGTAGATGAAACTTCTTTTGCTGAGGATTGAAGGAGAATCACCCAGTGTAATAAAACTTGTCCTTCTAAAGATTCATACTATTCAAAAAGTAATTTACAAGCCACTTCCAGAAGTGATTAAGAGAGGAAGTGGGCAAACCCAGTGTCCATTTAAAGTCTTCAAACTCCAGCTTGGGCAAAGCTGACCTTCCCAGCTCCCAAAATTCTAAAACCTGCCAGAGAACATTGTAGGGAGCATCTGTATGGAGCACTAATCTCAGGCCTTTCCCTGTATATGGAGAGGAATTTAAGGGGCCAATTCATTTGTCAGCTGCTTGTTCTTCTACAGTCATCAGCTCTACTAAAAGCAAATACATCTTCAGTCCATCATTCCTTGAAAGTCGAGTATTGGGGGAAAACAATTCAGAAGAGGGTTTTTTTTCTCTGTCAAACAGTATTTTATTTAAAGCTAATATAAACTTTAAAGGGAAAAGATTCAGAAAGATGGGGAGAGGAAGTTTATTTTTACAAGCTAGAACTTTTTTTTTTTTTTACAAAGCTTTAACTTTGGTATGTACCTCGTTTCCCGCAAAATAAGACCTAACCAGAAAATAAGCCCTAGCATGAGTTTTCAGTATGCTTGTAATATAAGCCCTACCCACAAAATAAGCCCCCAGTTTAGATTGTCAGCCAGATGGATGCATATACTAGCGTATTTCCCCCAAAATAAGACCTAACCAGAAAATAAGCCCTGATGTGTCTTTTGGAGCAAAAAATAATATACAATCCGGTCTTATTTTCGGGAAAACATGCACCAAATCAAAACCAAATTGGATATATGAAGAAGATAATAAAAGCTTGGAATATATTTGGCTGGGAAAAACTAATTCTAGGGGATAATTTAAATACTGATGCAGGTACACCAGGGGATAAAATAGCTTTTCATAAAAAATAAAAGGCAACTTTTACTACCTGAGACATTGCAGACATTAATGCAAATATATGTGCTCATGTTTTTGGTATTGGGGGTATTATGAATCCTTCAAAAAAAGGATTTACATATTACTCAAGTAGGGACCAATTTCATTTAAGGATAGATTATATTGTAGTTTCAAAAACATTTTTAATCGATTGGGGTGAGCAGAAATTTCACCAACTGAATTCCAGATCATGTCTTAGTTATTATCGGATATAACTTAGAAAGCTCCCATTTGCTCATTTTGAGCATTTGAATCCTAGATTGCTTTATAACCTACAAGCAAAGCAACATCTGTTCAAGTTTTGATAAGCTTTTAAAATAAAAATTGTGTGGAGCAAAGAACAAGACGGGATGCCATGAAGGCAGTAATAACAGGCAAATGTATAAGCCAAATGAACAGGATCAGAAAGAAAATTACATACATGATAAATGTATTACATTCAGAAGAAGAATGTAGACTATATAAATAAAATATAATAGAGCAAGATTATGCATTAGAAAGAAAAAAAGCTGGATATTTCAGATATCAACACAATGTTTTATTCTTCAAGCCAAAATATTAGGAAACCTCAGAAGGTAGTAAGCAGGGCTGCCCACTATCCCCTTTCTTATTTAATCTTGTGATAGAAACATTAGTAGAAGCACTTTGTGGTAACATTAAGATAATAACGGCAGATAAAAATAGGAGCTGAAGTTAATGCACTGGCAGGCTGAGCTACCGCCAATGTTAACAATGGGGCTAACCGGGTCAGAACAACAGGAGAGAACAAAGATCTCCAGAGTTATGGCCCTTTGTGTGAGGTTTTCTAGTTTCCCAGGGATCCCTAGGACTGGAGGTGAAGTAGAATGAAATGCAAATCTGCAATGAAGAGTGCGGTGGTTAGAGTACAGGAACAACATGAAGATGTTATTCTGGATGATATTTTTCTATGGGCCAGATAAGGAAGAGGGAAGTAGCGAGTGGTGAAGGAAGAGAGGAAAGCAGAGCAGATTTGAAGTAGTTTCCTTGAGTACAAAAGGAATAGCCTGGGGATGCCCTCATTAACAAAGAAGGGATAAATGGGGGGATGTGGATTCTCTGGTTTAGATGTAATAGTGGGAGAATGTACTCTTACCAATACTCTGTTGGTTTGTTTTACTTTTTTGAGATAGTCTCTCTCTCTCTCTCCCTCTCTCCCTCCCTCTCTCTCTCTCTCTCTCTCTCTCTCTCTCTCTCTCTCTCTCCCTCCCTCCCTCCCTCCCTCCCTCCCTCCCTCTCTCTCATTTATCTAGCTGTCAAATATATTGGCTGCCCATCCTACTATAGGGTAACTCTGGGCAGCTTACAGAGACACATTTAAAACATAAAAAGTTAAAAAGTACACCCCCAATACTAGGTCTATTACAGGTAGTCTTCAACTTACAACCATAATTGGGACCAGAATTTCCATGGCTAAACAAGGTGGTGCAACAAGGAATTGCACCCAATTTTAAAGCCTTGTCAAGGTTGGTAAATAAATCAATGCAGTTGTGAAATGAATTATGTGATCATTAATCGAATCCAGCTTCTCCCAATGACTTTGTTGGAAGCTGGCTGGGAAAATTGCAAATGGTGCTCACATGACCCTGAGATTCTGCAACCATTGTAAATAGAGACCAGTTGCCAAACTCCCAAATTTTGATCAAATAACTATGGGCATGCTGTGGCATATGTGTGAGGACTGGATTTAAGCCAGACAGTTGCCAGACTGCAAATGGTTAATAAATAAATAAATGTTTGTAAGTTGAAGACTACCTGTACACTATCAGAATCTTGCAAGTACAACTCTTCCTCCCTAACTTTTACAGTCCAAGAAACTAAAGATGTCTTTTCTGAGACCTTTGCCAGGCCCATATTCATTCTGTGGGCTCAATTACTGCTTGTCTGATTGTTGTCTAGTCTGCAGCTCTTTTCTCCCAAGGTCATTCTTGTATATCATTACAATTTCTAAGGTGGATAATTTTTGGGTGGATAATTGGGAGAATATGAGTAATTTGCCTTCATTTGTAATGGTTGATCCCAATTGGGATCTTGATTTACTGAGGATCTCAAGGAATCAAAGGAGGTAACAGCTCTAGGGCCAATGGAGTAAAATAAAAAAGAAATCTTACGGAGTCTAGCTACATGTGCAAGCGTGAGTTTACATGGCGGCATTTGGGAGGCAAAGTGTCATTACATCAACTCCTTAATTGTGTCAGTGAACTGTTGTCCAACAACTTCGTTTAGAACCAGGTTGGCTATTGTGATAGATTAGCATAGCACATTGTCAAAGAAATATTTTAACAGAATAACAGACTTAGAAGGGATCTTGGAGGTTTTCTAGTCCAACCCCATGCCCAAGCAGGAGCCTCTATACCATTTCAGACAAATAGCTGTCTAATCTTTTCTTAAAAATCTCCAGTAATGCAGCACCTGCAACTTCTGAAGGCAAGCCACTGGTTAATTGTTCTCCTTACTTTTACCTTACTTCTGTCGTTGATTAGTGCTTCTTGTCCTGCCTTCAGGTGCTTTGGAGAATAGATTGATCCCCTTTTCCTTGTGGCAATCCTCAAGTATTAGAACACTGAAAATCAAGTATTGACTTTTCATGGCCAGTGTTGGGTTTATTTTGAATTTATAGCTTGCCATAATCCCATGACTTTCAGTGATTTGCAAGAAAAAAAATTAAAACATCTATATGTATTTCCAGTGAGTGGAGGTAGGGAAAAGCAGGAGGAGTTGGAGCCATTGGTTTTGATAGTTTATGTGATTTTTATAACTGTTAATGTGTTATGTCTATTTGTTGGCTGTTTTTGCATTTTGTGGATATTTTGTTGTTATTTTTACAGATGTATGTAAACTGATAGAAGTCTATTTTGACTGTAACAGCTACAAATCATATATATATATATTCATTATCAGTAATGAATAAACTCATTTGGAAATATTATTAAATGTTCCAATAACATATAATCCCATAAAACTTTGTGGCTGAAGCATTCAACCAAGGGTTGAATGCAGCTGGTTCTATCTGGCTCGGGCGAACCGGTAGTGGTAGCTGCGGTAGGCTCTGTCCACCTGCGCAAACATCATGACGTCGCTTTTTTGTGACATTTTAAGCCGCTGCGCAAGGGGTGGGGTCTACTTACCTTTACTACTGGTTCTCAGTGGGCCCGCGTGCCTGCTCTTCTGCGCATGCGCAGAAGCGTTTTGATGACGTCGGGGTCGGTGGGTGGAGCTTCCCGCCGGTTTTACTATTGGGTCTCTAGAACCGGTGCGAACCAGGGGCAACCCACTACTGCTCTGCACATGTGCAGAAGGCTTTGTGCATTGCGGATGTATGTGCGAGTGAAGTGAATGTCCGTGTGGCGCATGCACATTTGTGAACCAGAAGGGAAGGTAACTGAATTTCACCCCTACATTCAACCTTATCCAAGACAGTACTAGTTTCAGTGAGAGAAGCAAGCACATGTTGGACTGCTGTTCTGAAGCTGTTCTGATTCAACTGTAACAAATATTTAAATATATGCAACTTCTCCTCAATAAATTCAGAGTCATGATGCAAATTAGTAATTGTTAGAAAAAATGAACTCACTAAGCACACAACCTAGAGCAGATTTAACCCATAGCAGATTTATTTTCAGATTCCTCTTCAATTACCCACTTCTGGTTTTCATACTTTAAAGTCATGTGATAATACAAACATATCTTGACCTAGGCTATTACATTGAAGAGATTCTTGACTTTAGTTATCTGCTGATCATCCAAATCATCAATAATGTTTTCTGTGTAGCAGGTCTACAAATTATGGTCTTTTCTCCTGCTTTTATGAGGTATTCAGGACGTTTTTACTTGATTCCTTGCTAAAGTAGTCTTCATTCTCTGTTTAAAACACATTTTGTATTATGCATCCTTCTCTGTTTTTGCTGGTGGTGGGTGTTTGTTTAGCCATGTGTTTCACATACAGTTCCTGCCAAATGCCTAGAATTGAAGGCTGATCGAGTGGCACAACATTTGTTATGGAAATGATTATTAAAAAAAGTTAGGGAATGATTGTGTATAACCATCTGTGCGTGTGTCTTTATGCCCAGATTCTTATACTGACAAACCATTCATGCCCAGGACCTACAATTACATCCGGGTATAAAGCAGTGATAGTATATTATGAAAGTATTTCTAGCTTCATATTTTCTTAGAGAAGGTTCATGTAGATGGGTTTGTAACACAGTAAGCCTTCCCCAATATCATAGTGCCAAAGGGATTGGGATACAATTTTGATCAATCCTAGCCATATAAACTATGGCCAGGAAGGAGGAAGCTTGCAGACAACTGGAGACTTAACATATTAGGTGTAGCTTTTGTTGCTGTTGTTAGTTGCAAAGATGTGTCTGACCCATCGCAACCCCATGGACAACGTTCCTCCAGGCCTTCCTGTCCTCTACCATCCTCTGGAGTCCATTTAACCTCATGCCTACTGCTTCAGTGACTCCATCCAGTCACCTCCTTCTCTGTCATCTCCTTCTTCTTTTGCCTTAATCGTTCCCAGCATTAGACTCTTCTTTGGTATATATTTAAAAGACTTACATAGCTACTACTATTTTATTATTAATAATAAAAACATAAAAATTATATATAATTTTAAAAATTATAAAAGTGGTTGTATGGTGGCTATATACATTTGAGGTAGAGAGAGGGAGGGAGGGACAGAGAGAGAGAGGGACAGAGAGAGAGAGAGAGAGAAAGATAAAAGATAGACAGACAGACAGACAGAGATAAAGATACAGATAGATACAGATACAAATATACTGTAGGTAGATTCACTTTCCTAGGTTTCTGAATTTTGTTCCACAAGCCAAAAGGAATCTTGATTGTTTTTTTCTTTTCTCCTTTTTCTCAGGCAAAGGGGGCACATTTTTCTTTGGAAACCCATTCTAGAACCCCTTTCTAGAAATTCACTTTAATGGAGCTATGGTCAAAGAAAGCAGCTTCAGAAAAACAATCAATCAATATAGGGCTTCCTGCCATAGCAAAAAAAAAAAAAAAGCAAGGGATTTAAAGATGTAGCACTCAAAACACACATAGATGTAAATAGAGCATATGATGAGGGGACTACTTAGCATTGGCCTTACTGTATTTTTCTCTTTACCAAAATGTTGAGTTCAGGTAGCTATTGAGGTTCATTTTGTTTGTGTTTTTTAAACTACTGTTTCTATATGTTCACATACTTCATAGAACTATCAAAATAATTATTGCTTCTAATGTTTTCTGAGGCCATCAGTGTTACCATACAAAGAAATATTCCTTCCCTGCTGCTTACTATAAGCACATGTTAGCTAAAGCCCTTTTTCTTACTTGCTGTTGTAAAAGCTTTTCTTCAGTCCTGCAATTAAATTGTTCAGAATTTCGTTTATAAATCATAACTGAGAAAGAACTGTAGATTTCAGCTGTTGAAACATTACCACTCTGATTTTAATTAAATAAAATCCATTTGTGTAGGGTGGGGAGCAACATTGTATTCTACTGATGTAATGTGGGTTTAGCTGTCTCTGTTTGATATTATTGTGAATACAATGGACCACATCAATTTTGGGTGTTTCTCCAAAAACTTGCCTATTGCGTGTAGAAAAACAATAAATACCTGTCTTGTGTAACAATTATAGTGATATATTAATTTTGGCTTTTCTCAGATTCTTATTTTTGTTAATCTGTCAGGTTAGGGTCATCAATATTTAGTTTCAATTTTTGTTGCCATTAAACTTGGGAATTATTTATCTTATGTTTCTCCAAAGAGAAATATTTACATTTGTGATTTTGGTTGTTAGATTCAATTTTTAATTGATTGTAAAACAAATAATGCATTTTAACATTATTTTTGAAGGAGAACATGAGTTCTATTCCTACCTTAGACATGAAAATTAACTGGATGACTTTGGGTCAGTCATTCTCTCTCAGCCCAGCTCACCTCAGAGGGTGGTTTTTGTGGGGAAAATAGGAGGAGGAAAGTGTGTTGGATATGTTAGCTACCTTCGTATTTATAAAAATAATAAAGGCAGAAAACAAACAAACAAACAAATAAATAAATGTAATCCATGATTTACAACAGTCAGTTTAGTGACCATTAGAAGTTGTAAGGGCACTGAAAAAACTGATTTATGACCATTTTTCACACTTATGACCGTTGCAGCATCCCCATGGTTACATGACCAAAATTCAGATCCTTGGCAATTGACTCACATTCATTATGGTTGCAGTGTCCTGGGGTCATGTGATCCCCTTTTGTGACCTTCTGACAAGTCAATGTTGAAGGTCGCAAAATTTACATCCGTGTTTTGATTCACTTAACAACTGTGGCAAGAAAAGTCATAAAATGAGAAAAAACTCATAACAAATTTTATGACAAACAAAACACTTAACAAATTTTCCCCTTAGCAGCATAAATTTTAGGCTCAATTGTGGTTGTAAGTCAAGGACTACCTGTACTACACTTTTCACATGTTTCCCTAGGATGTGCTTTTGAACTGGCAACCTGCTTTGAAAATTTGGGAAAAGAAAGTGTGAATTTTGAATAAGAAGATCACTTTCTTCTGTCTCCATTTTATTGTTGCTCCATTAGCACATTTGTCTCCCTGCAGTCCTCTAGGTCTACCCAGGGAACTGACATAGTACAATAGGGGCAGGTTTTATTTTATTTTTCCTTCTGGAGATTCAGCTACATAACTGAGGAAGCTATATCTGGGTTACAGATGGGTAGGTATGAACTGACGTGCAATGGACCAAATCAAAAGCAAAGTATCAAACTCTAGCAGCATTTTTTTTCAATGGCAGCAGTTCAAACATCTGAATTTTAATAATATATGAAAAATGCATATATGAGAAACTAGTGGTTTCTTTTGGAGTAGTATTTCTTTTTAAACAACAATTCCTTTCAACCTAGGCCCAATTGCCAAGAAAACAAAGTTGATGAATTTCAAAAATATGCATACCTGTATATTTTTCTCTTTTAGCATTGTTTTAAAGGTCACTGTATCTGGTTAACTCCAGATATCTTGAAGCAAGATGGAAACTGGGGAGCATGGAGTAAATTTGGTTCCTGTTCCCGAACTTGCGGAACAGGAGTGAAATTCCGGACACGCCAATGTGACAATCCACAGTAAGTTGAATTTAATCAAATTATGCCCTTTGATAATGGATTTTAGTTTAGATGTCTTCAATGGATTTGCAATAATGTTGTTAAACTAACACAAATTATTTTTTAAAATTGCTTAGTTCTGACTAAGGATTAAGCTAAATTATAAATAGTTTATAGCCATTGCCTTGCTCTTGTATTTGTTTCACTGCGAAACTACTGGAAAGATAAAATAGAACAGAGCACACAATATTGTGGCAGATTGTGTTAGGACTGTACTATAATATCCATAGTATCCTATCCTATCCTATAATATCCATATACTAGTCCCGTGATGGCGAATCTCTGGCACGCGTGCCACAGGTGGCACGCGTAGCCATATCAGTGGACACGCCAGCTCAGCTCTGGGGTACATGCGCCTGCCGGCCAGCTGATTTTCAGGCCTTCTGGGCCCACCAGAAGTAGGGAAACAGGCTGTTTCCTGCCTCCAGAGGGCCTGGGGGGCATGGGGAAGGCCCGTTTTTTTTCTTACCTGGCTCCAGATCCTCTCTATTTATCTGGGAAGGGGAAAAACAGCCTTTTCCACTCCCTCGGAGGCTCTCCAAAGGCCTGAAACGGCCCATATCCCAACTCCGGGTGGGACAGGAAGTGACATTTTTTGCTGTCCCCAGCCTCCAGAGACTCCTAAAGAGGCTCCTAGAGAGGCTCCTAGAGATTTCTAGAGAGGCTGTGGAGACTGGGGACAGCAAAAAATGTCACTTCCTGTCCCACCGGGAGTTGGGAAATGGGTCGTTTCAGGCCTTTGGAGAGCCTCCGAGGGAGTGGGAAAGGCTGTTTTCGCCTTTCCCAGATAAATAGAGAGGGTCTGGAACCAGATAAGAAAGAAAAACGGGCCTACCAGGCCATCGCATGCCAGGAGCGGGGTTGCGCGTGCATGTGCAGGGCAGGGCGCATAGAATTATGGGTGTGGGCACGCGCACGCACGACCCTCCCCCCCCTACTGGCATGCAATGGCAAAAAGGTTAGCCATCACTGTACTAGTCCATAGTATATAATACTATTTCATTTTCTTATTGTCATTCCTTTTAAAAGAATTAATTTGATGAGTTTAAGGTATGTAATTTAATAGATTTCAATCTGTTGTGCGTCCTGCTTGGGAATTCTAATGAATGAAAGTAATAGTAATGCAATACATTTTATAAATGAATATTAACTATGATCAAAGATAACCCTGCTGTTGTTTCCCCAGTCGCTGCCTTTTTTTAATAGGCAACCTGCATCCAAATTTCTAAACTGCAGAATACTTTAAGATGCAAGTTATCTATTCACTTTGTAGTAAAACCAAAAGAGACTCAACTGGATTTTGTCTGTGTGTAAGATGTCCCTTTCTAATATAAGAAACATATATGTGAAAGTCTGTTGTGGTGTTTAACTGAAATAATGAAAAATTAAGTACTTTTATTTTCACTAAAATGTCCTGTTAACTTTAAGATCAGTGCGCCTCTACATCAGTGGTGAAATTCAAATTTTTTTTACTACCGGTTCTGTGGGCATGGCTTGGTGGGTGTGACAGAGGAAGGATACTGCAATATCTCCATTCCCACCCCACTCTGGGGCCAGCCAGAGGTGGTATTTGCCGGTTCTCCGAACCACCCAAAATTTCCGCTACTGGTTCTCCGAACTACTCAAAATTTCTGCTACTGGTTCTCCGAACCACTCAAAATTTCTGCTACCGATTCTCCAGAACCTGTAAGAAATTGCTGGATTTCACCCCTGCTTCAGATTCACGCTTATTTCACGTTTTGCAAGGCAATTCCATTGATTTTACTTGGAAGAAACAAATTTATGCTCAATAGATTTCTTCGTGCCTTATCTGATCACAAATCTGTCATCAATTGTTCGAAATGAACCACAAAATCATTTTATAAGCAGTGGTGGGATTCAGCCAGTTTGCACCTATTCAGGAGAACCGGTTGTTAATTTTCTAAGCAGTTTGGAGAACCAATTGTTGGAAGAAATCTCCTTTTGTTTTTTTCTACTTTACAGGGCTAGGTAAGGAAGGCAGGTAGGAAACATTCTGGTGTTCTTTCTAGCCTAATCTTTATTGCCCTGCTTACAGATACTGCCTCTCTTGTTAACCCTTATTACATTGTAATAGCTAAGGCGAAGCACCCATCGACGTGAGTGACGTTGAGTTGGCCATGCCCACACAGTCACATGACCACCAAGCCACACCTACCCAGCTGGTCATTAGGGCAGAGAACCGGTTGTTAAATTATTTGAATCCCACCACTGTTTATAAGTATCATGTTTTTGTGTTTATTACTGAAACCAGAGAAGATATAAGAGAAGTTTATTTTTGCCAGACAGCAAATTGAGCATTCAGGGACTTAAAAGAAATCAGTACCACTTCTGGTGCTATTAAATAAAAAAAAAATCATTATTATGTATTCTTCATGTAAAGTAACAAAATCTAAAAATAGCACAAAAGGCAACATGAGAAAATACAGTGGTAAGTTAAAAAGTAATAAGATAAATATTTGATGCATAATCTCTTTAATAAATTACAGCAAGATTTAGGAAGTTCAATTATCCAAGCAATAAATGAAAAATTTGGACTGGGTTCTTAACCTGTCAGACAAATATCATAATCACTTTGAGTGCTGCATTAAAGGTTTCATAGTTAATGTGTGCGTGTGTATTCAGGTGTTTCTTCTATTCTACAAGATGATTATGAATGAAACCCAGCTATTCTTAAGTGAGTCATACTTAATCTCTTTTAACTGCTGAAAACTGCCACGAGTTGGGTTGACTGCAATGGATACACTTAAACTTACATACCACTTCACAGTGCTTTACAGCCCTCTGTAAGTGGTTTGCAGAGTAAGCATATTGCCCCTGACAATCTGGGTCCTCATTTTACTAACCTTGGAAGGATGGAAGACTGAGTCAACCGGCAGCCTGTCAGGATCAAACTCCTGGCTGTGGGCAGAGTCAGCCTGCACTACATACTTAAGAAATAATCTTTTCTTCTTTTTGTTTACTTGATTCCCCACATTCCCACTGAGAAGTCCCTTCTGTCTACTCCCCAAATTTCCAGTGTGTCTTTTAAGGTTATGTAGAGGCTGCAGAAGGGAAAGGATAATCTCCCCTAGCTTTGCTTGCAGGATCTCTTTCTTAAGCATACAATCAACATTGTATCTCACCCACAACTATTTCAGCATAGTGCATGCTCAGGGTTTCATATTTATCCATATATCCCATTAGGTCATATTGTAGATATTGAGACTAAGAATATATTGTAGATATTGAGACTAAGAATGTGCCTTCCTACCTCATACGTGTTCAGATTTTGGAAACCATTGGAAATTAATATTGGAAATGAACAATAAATAAGTACAGGTAGTCCTCGACTTACAATACTTCACTTAGTGACTGTTCAAAGTTATGACTGCACTGAAAAAAGTGACTTACGATGATTTTTCACACTTATGATCATTGCAGCACTCCCATGGTCATGTGATTTACATTCGGATGCTTGACAAGTGATTCACATTTATGACTGTTGCAGTGTCCCATGGTCATGTGATTCCCCTCTTACGACCTTTTGACAAGCAAAGTCAAGGGGGAAACCAGATTCACTTGCTACTAATTCAGCGATTCACTTAACAAATGTGGAAATAAAAATCATCAAATGGGGCAAAACTCACTTAACAAATTTCTCACTTAGCAACATGAATTTTGGGCTCAGTTATGGTCGTACGTTGACGACTACCTATAATAAAGAATCTGTAGCATTCCAGACATTGTTGGACTGCAGTTCTTTAAATTCTTGAACTTTTCTGAGCGGAGTTCCTGGGAATTTAAATCCAATATCTGGTGAGATACCACTTTTCCAGTTCCAATAAAATGCAACAGTCTATTATATTATTGATCTAGAATCATTCATTAGTATTACTTGTTCTTTTCCCTAGCCCTGCTAATGGAGGCCGCACATGTTTTGGGCCAAGCTATGAGTTTCAGCTATGCAATAGTGAAGATTGTCCTGATGGTGATGAAGACTTCAGAGAGGAGCAGTGCAGGCAGTGGGATCCCGTTTTTGAATATCAGAATATGAAGCATCACTGGCTTCCATATGAACATACTGATGGTTCGCACAATTTATCTTTTTCATTTCATCCTTAGCAGAGCAGACCAGGATAACTCTGCCCAGTTTTAAAAACTGGAATGTCCTGTATGCAGAAATACTGCAGTTCATTAGCATTAACCCTCAGATCAGGGATGGACAACTAGGCCCCCTTCACAACCTATGGGCTTCAACTCCCAGAATTCCTAGCCAGCCATGCTGACTTAGGAATTCTGGGAGTTAAAAGCCACAGATTCAGTGGTGGGTTGCCCCCGGTTCAGACCGGTTCGCAAGAACCGATAGTAAAATGGGCAGGAGGCCCCACCCACCGCCCCGGATGTCATCATTGGCGATCTGCGCACACGCAGAAGCTTCTTCCTGTTGCGAACCAGTAGTAAAGGTAAGTAGAACCCACCCCTGCACAGATTGCAAAGGGGCCATAGTTGCCCATCCTTATCTCCTATCATACTGTCAAGTGTTTCTAGTTTCTCTTCAGAGGAGAGCATATTTTCAGACAGATGAGTATGCACTTCATAGTAGGAATTATTTAGGCTGCAGAATCACTCAATTTATCCATTGTACTTTAATTGAATTAAGGTATATGTTATGCATGATTGACTGTAATAGCAAATGAAACATTTTTATAGAATTGTATTTTAAGGGTCGATTCATTAAGATGGTAGAATCGCTTTCTCTCACTTCATGCCATGCAGGGATATTCAATTCCCAAATCTATCCCCAAGATGGTTTTGTGATTCTGCTAACTAGGAACTCTGAAATAGAAGCTACACTGATGAGGATGAAGTGGGGAAACTCATACAATCTACAAATATTCCCTATTAAATATTTGGTTCGAAGTATAATTCCAGTTTCTAGAATATGGCTCTAAATTTCTCTCTTTGGACAAGTTGCTTAAAATTTTTGACCTCACCACAAAACCTCCATTGAATCAACATTTACAAAATTCCATAATAAGAAGATAAATTACCCAAATATTTTCCCTTATAGCTAAAGAAAGATGCCATCTCTACTGCGAGTCCAAGGAGACTAATGATGTGGTGTATATGAAAAGATTGGTACATGATGGAACACGGTGCTCCTATAAGGATTTGCACAGTATCTGTATGCGAGGAGAATGCCTGGTAGGTTATATCTGTTTCAGATATATCTTTTTCCATTTTTCTATCTGTAAGAATAATATTAAAATTACAATGAGCTGTGGCAGTGCAGTGGTTAGAATGCAGTATTGCAGGCTAATTCTGTTGATTGCCAACTGCCAGCAGTTTGGCAGTTCGATACTCGCTGGCTCAGGGTTGACTCAGCCTTCTATCCTTCTGAGGTAAAACGAGGACCCAGATTGTTGGGGAAAATATGCTGACACTGTAAATTGCTTAGAGAGGGCTGTAAAGCACTGTGAAGCGGTATATAAGTCTAAGTGCTATTGCTATAATGGGCTAGTTTTTCCCCTTCCCTGACTAATTTATAAAAAATTCTATAAACTATAGAAATTATATTGAATGATATTTTAAAAGAAATCAGATGTGTAGTACTTTACTGTTTTATTAGAGGTGGCAGAATATTTTTCAAATCATAATATTTACTAATAGTGAACTTAATCCTCGGGAGGGGATTATAATATGTGAAAACAAGTATTTAAAAGGAAAGTATTTGTTGAAGTGCAACAGTTTTTAAAGGGGAAAAAGTCATTATGTGGAGAGAAAATTCTCCAAAGCATCCCAAGAAAAATAACTGTGTTCCACAACTGTAGAATGCTTTAAAAGTTAGAGATTTAAGATGGAAAGAAATTAAGTGATATGGTTAGAGACACATTGATGTGTTGTGACTGTGTTACGTACTTAGCTTAGAATGGCTTTTGAGCACGCTTCTAAATTTGTTTTTGTTAACAAATTGTTAAACAAATTGTTAAATTTGTTTTTATTCAAGGAAATAGTGATTGCTATCTATAAGCACATGCAGTAGATGACCACATAGATCCAGTCAACTAGACAATCCTTAAACTCTTCTTTTAAAACTCTTCTTTTAGTTCCTAGTGCATGTTGGAATAGCAATAGATCTTAGACTTATATACCGCTTCACAGTGCTTTACAGCCCAGTCTAAGCAGTTTACAGAGTCAGCATATTGCCCCCAACAATCTAGGTCCTCATTTGACTGATCTCGGAAGGATGGAAGGCTGAGTCAACCTTGAGTTTGGTAAGATTTGAACTGCCAAATTGCTGGCAGCCGGCAGTCAGCAGAAATAGCCTGCACTACTGCACTCTAACATGGTGGGATGTCATATCCCACCATGGCTCTTATGAAATTATGGAATGTTCCATAAGGACAGTGTTTAGAAAGAATATCTGTTAGTTAATGAATTGTTCATGTCTTTCTAGTGTTACTTTGAGCCACCACATACATGATTTTTATAGCACTTTAGCAATTTCCAAAGTTTTACCTATAACCCCAAAAAAGTGACCCTGATATAGATAAAGATAGCTATTTATTGTTTGTCATGTGATACAGTCATTCTAGATATGCTTGGGTACAATTTTCAGCAATTCTTAACCAAAACCATACCTACCATTCAGTCTTCAAGTTATCTGCTTTAAATAAACCTTGTGTTCAGCTCATTTCCATGATATGTAACTTGAGGACAGACTTACTAAAGTGTGATGTCTTTAAACTGAGAAAGAGAAACATATGGGTTTTTTGGGTGTTATTTTCTAAGGGATTATAGATATGAAACTCTAGCTCTATGATTTTCACTATTTAAAATAGATGTGGGGGAAAAAATCAAATATCTACTTAAACTGAAAAGAGTTCTTCTGTTCTTGAAATAAGGCCCCGTGGGACTGTCAATATATTATTTCAGGAACATACTTATATTTTAGTTCTGAATATCCTGCTTAAATATCTCGATCTTGTTATCATTAAAAAAAAATTCTCTTACAAACAAAATGAATGGATTATTTTTTTCTTGGTTTCAGAAAGTCGGCTGTGACAAAGTAATAGGCTCATCAAAGCAAGAAGATAAATGTGGTGTGTGCGGTGGAGACAACACCCATTGCAAAGTGGTTAAAGGAACATTCTCCAGGGCACCAAAGAAACAAGGTTGTTCTTATTTAAATATAATATACTTGCCCCAGAAAAGTATGTTTTAATTTTAAAAGGAGTTCAAGAATTTCTTTAACAGCATATTTCCTTTGCTGCATCAAATGCTGGTCTTGAACAGGTTCTGATGGAAACATGTTTTCTTAAATAAAATCAATATAAAAAGAAAACCCTAATTTATGTGACTGAGACATGTTGTCATGTGATGATGTCTTGGTCTATTCAAACCATGAAACAGAATTCTATGTTAGTCTACTCAGAAAGAGTCTTTTGAATCTGACTCCAATAAGTGAGTTTAATTTAACGCAGACATTGTCATCTGTATCCCCCATTTCTCAACATCTTTGAGGAGCATCTATCAATTGTCCCACTACCATCTTAAAGTGAACCAAAGAAAAATACATACCCCCCAAACTGGGGGAAATAGATATTTTCAGACCTGCTTATATCTTTGTCCCTTTTCAGGGCTTCTGTCCTTCCATTCTGACCACTGTTGCAACTCTTTAAACAAGGTCTTAAAAGAAAGCAAATCAGCACTGCATTCAGACCACCACTGGCCCCTGCTGAAATATTTGTCTGTCTTAATACCTCATCCTTAAAACCAGAGTGTTGGATACATTCAGACTTTCTGCTTTCTTGGTTGTTCATTCTAAACTAGGTTATTGTCTGACTTGCAAAAATCTTTCCATTTTGCATCATGTCTATTTGTCAGGGAGGGCAAAAAATCTTGTCAAAAAGTTGAGTTCTTCAACTTGGACAACAGCGAAAAGACGGAATTGAACAAATAAGCTGAGATCTATGCATAAAAGGTTCTTTTCTCTAGGAGGAAAAATAGTGGTTTTCTTTCCCTATCCAACCCTGCGTGTTTAGGAATAAAGAGGATAGTGAGCCTTTAAAATACAGTAGATAAAATGACTAAGATTGTGCAGTGATCTTGATTCAAAAAGGAAAAGTTAATTGGGAGCAAACAGGGATGTGTACGCCACAGCTTTTGGTTCCTTGTTGTCTTAAAAGAGTTGCCAACAGATGTGATGTGAACATCAGTGTGCACTCTAAATCACCTTTCCCTTTTGAGTCTGGCTCAAAGGCTCCATCCTGTATTTATAATCATTACTTTTGTTTCCTGCTTTTATTCTTCCAGGAATGCAAGATGATTTCTATGGAGCTACCCCATTTTATTTTTACAAAAGCCTTATGACTAGGTCAGAATGAATTGTATGTTATGCATTGGCACCCTATCTCTCTCTTTATTCTCTTGTTCAGTTTCTCCACATTATCAGTATGCCATGTTTTACAAAGAGGAGAAGGGGAAAACCAGATATCAGAGGAAATAAAGTCATTTTGTTTAATTAATTGAAATTTCTCGATAATAAATATGGAACACCACTTCCACATTCTTTTTATAGCTCTTTTATACTCTTGTGCTGTTAGGCTGCAGAGTAAAAATGACATGGCAACAGGGGTTTAAGGAGGTTAAGGGGATTTAAAGGAGGAGTTCCAGGATGACCAGGGTTCAGAGAACTAAATCTTTTGGTTGAAGGAGCCGCAAATGTTTAGCTACAAATATAGGCTGTTGATATACTGAGTCATGGTGGCACAATAGTTAGAATGTAGTATTGTAGGCTAACTCTGCCCACTGCCAGGAGTTCGATATTGACTGGTTCAAGATTGACTCAGCCTTTCTTTCCATGGTCAGTCAAATGGGGACCCAGATTGTTGGGGGCAATATGCGGACTCTGTAAACTACTCAGAGAGGGCTGTAAAGCACTATGAAGCAGAATATATCTTTAAGTGCTATTGCTGTTGCTACAAATATCTAAAAAAGCAGTCATCTGGAAATGTGCTGAAACTGGCTGTAGGATAAAGACCAGTGGGCTGAAATAAGAGATTCAGGCTGCATATTAGGAATCTCCTGATGGTAAAAGTCATAAAGCAGTGGGCGAGTAGTGGGTTCCCCCATGCTGGAGGTTTTCAGGTGGAGTCTGCATCAAGTTGTCAAGGATGATATAGTTGATTCCAGCACTGAATAACGGAAAGGACTAGGTCAGGGGTGGGCAATTGTCTCAGGAATTCTGGGAGTTGAAGTCCACAGGTTGTAAAAGAGCCACAATTGCCCACTCCTGGACTAGGTTTATCTGTAAAGTCCCTTTTAAATATATTGTACTGATTTTATTCTTGATGTTTTAATTTGAAGAGTATATTACGATTTTAAAATGTTGTAAACTCAGATGAACACACCTGGGTTTGAGAGGAAGCATCTACATTCCTTAGAAAAGAAACAAAAGGTGGCTTAGAACTCACAAGTTAAAATGGGCAAATTTCTTCATGGCTACAGGTTGCTTGGAATATTTGCAGGCAAGACTGAGAGAAATTTCTCAGTGGACAACGTGATGGTGCGAAGATATGTGCACTATATGAAACCAGTCTTAGAGCAAAGATTGCCATGTTTATGCATTTTCTGATAGTAAACTACGCTACCAATCTTTGGCAATTATGGTTTAAGTCAGTTCTGGAGCTGCAAAAATGTTTTTTAAAAGGAGTTAGATGGCATCTACTATATAAAATAAAATACAGCAGATATTCATGATTTTTTTTTCTTTTGCTTATAAAAGTTATTGTTAATAGTTTTGATGCTTTCTTGCAGGATACCTCAAGATGTTTGACATTCCAGCTGGTGCCAGGCATTTACTTATACAAGAATCCGATCCTACTGTTCATAATCTCGGTACGTATCATATTGCATCATAGTCAGCATTTGCTCATGGATATGCTTTTTCTGACTAGCTGAAATACTATTCTGGTTATAAAATATATTTTAATTGAGTCGGGGAACCTTTTTGTAGAACTAAAATAGCACTAATGCAACGATATAGAAGCTGGGCAGAGCAATTTTAATCAGTTTTGAGGTTGAAAACCAAACTAGTAGCAAATATGGATAACTCCATGTTTGCATGTTACATTCATTGCTGGAATTCTCTGAGTTTATTTGGTTTTGCAGTGAAATTGTTTCTATATGTCCCAAACTCATGCTTGGAGAACTCCAAGCATGCAATATTTTACATTGTATTCTCTTAATCAAAGCAACCTACAAATGTATTTGTTTCCAGCCAGATCCTTTTTTGTTGTAGAAGTGGTGGTGAAATAAGTTCTATTGTGTAGAGAGGAATTTAAGAAACAAAATCTCTACACAAATATATAGAAGTTTAAAAATTCACAGATCCTATTTGGATCATAATTTGAACTTTACCGTACTAAATAACTTAGTACATGCTCTTTGAAATAGTATGTCTAACTTTCCTAAAATTTGGCTTTGAAATAATAAATGCCCAGAATCACTTGGAGTCTGGCAGCATACACATTTAATAAATAAATAAACAAATCATATGTCATTTCTACTCAATGTAATTGTGCAATGTATTCTGCAGAGCCCACATTTCCTGTGCATCAGATTTACCAGATGTGTTTTTGCTTACATCTCCAGCATCTATCCTCTTGGTCCTTCTTTCTAGTTCTAAGCCAGCTGCAGCAAGAACGTTCAATCAAGCAAAGTTTCAATAATTATTGAAGCTCTCAATCTTTACAGCTCAGTGGATCAATAAGAAGCATTGTCTTGTAGGCTGTAATTAATTAGAAGCAGATTCATGTCCACTGACCTAGTAACTTTTCTATGAATCATCCAAGCTTTGTTTTAAGAGATATGTTTCGTGAATTGCTGTTCTCTGCAGCTGTCTGCGATTAATAATGTTCATTGCACAGACATATTCCTTACGTTAGGCAAACCATTTCTGAAAAACCATGAGCAAGATAAAAACCTTCTGTTTTTGTAAATCTGATGAACGTATGGGTGCTGACAACACAAATGACTCTTGAAGCAGTTGGGAAAAAGGGCAGTAAATGTACAAGGCTGTCATGTCTGACTATTATTTTGAAAGAGAAAATATTCCTTACGTGTTTTAATGTAGACGTGGGCCAGCAAATTTAGCAGTGACAAGAAGAGAGATATAAAAGCTGTGGCAGAGTTGTATATGAAAAGAGGGAAGATTGTGTAAAATTCTCAAGTTCGAAGAAGCTTGGTACAATGAAATCGCCTTTCATGGAGAAAAGTTTTTTCATATTTAACATACATGGTTTTCGGTCATTGACTCTATTTGAGGATTTCTGTCTGTCAAATTAAACTATTTTCCTTTTTTTTGAAATCAGCCAATAATGAAACCTACAAATTTGCGCCCATACAACTGCAATCAATATATAGCTATGTATTATCCAAGAATAGTAGCCAGTTTGAAACTCATTAAACTACAGTTTGGAGGAGGTGGGAGAATCTGCCATGTCCTTGTTAGGTTCCAAGAAATATAACAAGCCTTAGGTTTCAATAGTACAACAAGCCTTGTACTATTGTCTAAGGTGAATTATAATATAATTCATAGTCTACCACATTTAGAACACATAGTACACTGCCTTGAGAAATTTGACAGTTAGGCAGCCAGATAAAAATAAAGAAATCCTCATTTTTCCAAAACTCTGGGTAGGACATTAGGAACTACCGTTGCTTTTTTCTCAAGGTAGAGAAGAAAGAATGCAAACAATTTCTGACTATAGAAACTTGAATACAGACTTAGAACCAGAGGGTTCTCAGTTTTGTCATAGATAAGAAACAAGGTTTCCCAATTTTTTATTTTGGGGTGAGGGTGGTGGGTAGGAATAACTAGATAGGATATTTTGGTTGCTTTGTAGTAAATTTTATTTTGTTAATACTAAAATGTTTATAGAAATTTTTCTGGTGATATTTTTTGATGAATTCTCCAAGTAAAGTAAATAAAGCAAGAAGTCACTTCTGTGACTTCTAGTTTCTTTGCACGCTGGAAAAAAAATAAAAATGAGAAGGAAGGGGAAGCCACTGGACATCTCTTGACTTCATATTTCTTATTTTGTTTTTAGCGATCAAGAACCGAGAAACAGGGAAATTTATTCTAAATGAAAACAACTATGTGCCAGACTCCAAAACTTTCATCCACATGGGTGCAGAATGGGAATATCGGAATGATGAGGACAGGGAAATGGTCCAAACGATGGGTCCTTTACATCATGGCATCACCATTTTGGTAAGTTCTTCGAAGACGAGGGTGCCATGTGACAGTGAGTCATGCACCCTTTATTTGATATATAGTATCAGTTGATTTTAAGGATGAAAGCCAAATCTAGATTGTGCCTCCCAATTATATATGTTGCCTCTTTCATTCGTGAGAATTCTAGGGATATGGATTTCCCTTTTTTCAGAAAACAAGATTGGGGATCTTGTGGGGGAATGTGGTTGGCAGAGTGGCAGAGGTGAAATGAAGAGCTCATGGACCTGGAACAAGACCAGAGAATCACGGAAGCCTAAATCTTGGTTGAAATCTGGTTTTGAAGAGATTTTAAAAGTGATGTTAAAATGATCTTCCTGAAAAGATATACATTATTTGTCTAACTAGGTAATTCCTCATGGTAATGGGAAGATTTCATTGACATACAAATTTATGATCCATGAAGATTCTTTAAATGTTGATGATAACAATGTCTTGAAAGATCCTGTACCATATGAATGGGCTCTGAAAAAATGGACCCAGTGCTCAAAACCTTGTGGAGGAGGTAAAGAAGCTGATGACTGCATTGACTTTTCTGTCTGTTATGAAAAACTGTGATTCTAATTATGCTTTTAAGTATGCTTGATGGTTTAATTTGGCTCATAGCTGAATTTGAGACAGGAATACATGAAGTTAAAATGACTTAACAGGCTTACCTGTAATTTCTTATCTGTGGTATTGTAATTAATTCATTCAGTGCAGCACATTTGATTTCTCCAAACAATCATCCGTCAAGTCTTTGTGAGATTATCCAAGGTGTAATTATTTATTATGAATCATTAGATATTGACATCTTCAGTTACATTTTAATAGGGAAAAGTTTAGGTCATAAGTAGAAAAATACATTCCATGGGAATTATTTATTGCTGTCTATTACACAAAAACATGCTGCACATCTAGAAAATGGACAGTAGTTTAAAAAGTAAACTGATGAAATAAACAAATGGCAGGAGACAAAATGCTGCGCTGTAAATTTTCACTGGAGAATATACCTTGCATTTCACATCTAGAGTAAACTGAACCAACCAGTAATATGTCAGCTGTTTGTTTTTACACAAACATGCAAAATTGTTCCACATTATCTCATTTCCCAGCTTCCAGAATTCCACCTGCTCTGAAATTTGTAATCCTCCTTGATCATTAGAAGGATATGAACATACATTTCAGTCCTTTGAGGTCATATTGGGAGACTGACCAATGAAATCAAACTTTATGAGAGGGAGGGAGGGAGAGAGACAGAGAGGAGAGGGAGGGAGGGAGGGAGTGGGACTTTCTAAATGTAAATACTACAACGTAAAGAGTCAATAGAGAAGGAAAATGGTTACAGAGTTGTTCAAAGTATGTGGGAAAGGCAGATTTTAAGAGTTTATAAAATATGTAATGCTCCTGACAGACCACAAGATGCCACTGATTTGCTATAAATGAATGTTCTGCCAGGCTATTTAGATTTGGATTAATTATTATAAATCAAAAAATATTCTAAAATGATGCACAGCATGAGGATATGTATAATAGGCAGAAGTACACACAGTTACTTGAATTAAGAAAAATCTTTTAAAAAGGTAATTACTCTAACACGAAAAAATATATTAATGCTAGTGCAAATTCTGGAGTAAACTTATCAACTAGATTTCTCTTGAAACAGTTATTTCCTTTGTCCATTTTGCCTGAACATTACCTCAGGTAAATTCTCACTTTATTAGAAGTTTCCCAAACTCAGCTCATACATCCTTCCTATGTTTCTTTCTCGTGTTCTGCTTTTGTCTTTTTAAGAAGATTCATTTTCTGCTTCTCAGTATTGCCTACACATCTGGGATTTCCAGATGGCTGGATCTTAGTTTTTTTGACTAACTTACAACTAAGTGTAAGAACTGGGGAGGGGAGCATGATCCTATTTTAACCATTTTGTGATTGTCCTGTTTTTTGCAACCTCTATCTGACAGCCCAAGTGTGTTGATTTCTCTGTATAATTGAAACTTGATGTTGTCTGATCTGGAAAACTAAGCAAAGTCAATCCTGGTTTGATGGAAGAGCACCTTTTAGGAAGCACAGGTAGTTGGACTACATTGAGAAGTCAAACTTAAAGGAAGAAGGCAATTACCAAGTGACAGGAATGTACCTGTGTAAATTATCAAGCTTGACTACAATAAGATTTTACTTAACTTTTATATAATCGGAGTCGGTCACCGGGACCAGAGGTTTTGTCTTCTGAGATTTCAGACTTGTGCTGGAGCCCATCTTCAGGGAATTTCTCTCTAGAAAGAAGATGGGCTCCAGCACGAGTCTGAAAGCTCGGAAGACAAAACTTGTGGTCCCAGTGACTGACCCAGATTGGATCCTTCAACAGATACGTGATCCTGGGACATGTATATTTGCCTTCATTCATAAAATAGTGGCCAGAGTATTTTTAGTAGGGGGAAAATGAAAATATTTGAATTATGTAAAAGTTCTTGGAAATGTTGAAGATAAAGTAAGGTTTTCCCCCCCTCAAGGCTACCAGTTTACAAAATATGGTTGCCGGAGGAAGAATGATCTGAAGATGATCCGTCGCAGTTACTGTGAGTCTATCTCAAAGCCCAGGCCCATTCGTAGAATGTGCAATCTCCAGGAATGTTCCCAGCCAATGTAAGTGGGTCTTTCTGAATTTTCACTGCCATTAAATACTTATCTCCTAATGCAACATTGCCTTGCTTCAGATGACTTTGTCTTAATTTTAATGTTCTTCCCTTTCTGATGCTTTCTTTTTTCATCAAAGCTGCTCTGATACATTTATAAAGTTACCACTTTAGGAATTACATACAATGATATAATGATATAATATGAAATTATGAAATTAGCAATATTAAGAGACTTAAGTTTAAAAATCACATACATTGAGGATGCCCCCCAATTGCAAAATGAATTTTGAAGAAGATAAACTTTTTTTAAGAAAAACAACTTAGTAAATATAATAGAATAAGTCATTATTGAACATGTGTAAGTGCCTGAATTTTTGAAGGGGAAGCAGATAGAATTTATATAAATTGATTTTCAGTTCTTTAAAAAGGCCATTATTGAAAAATATTCCATTTGCTAATCCTAATCTAAACAGCAATAAAAACTGTAGTGTAACTTTTAGAAATTTTGGGTTGTTGAAAAATTGTGGAAAATGAGGATTTTCTGCTTACAAAACATTTATATGTAAGCAGTGGTGGGATTCAAGTAATTTAACAACCGATTCTCTGCCCTAATGATTTCTTCCAACAATCAGTTTGCCAAACTACTCAGAAAGTTAACTACCAGTTCTCCTGAAGTGGTGCGAACTGGCTGAATCCCACCACTGGATGTAAGCATTTATGGTATTTTTCACTTAAATACTTACTTCTGGTAATTTTAAACAGATATTTACACTCCATGATTTGGATTAGCAGACATTGTAAAGATAGAGGTTATGCCTTTGTTCCTAGTTTAACTAGAGATTAACAATTTAAAAAATGTAAATGGGATTAACACTTTTTGGATTGAGAATCTCATACATGTCTGCAAGAAAACAAGCAAGCTCAGAAAGCACCAAGGATCCTTGATCTCATACATGCTCATTCTTGATAAATCAGGATTTTGGTTATTTAGCATCATATCTGAACTAAATTAGTTGATGTGTCTATAATAATGTCCCAATGCTATGCATTCCATTACCACTTAGCTCACATCATTGGATGTTAGCAGAAGCAGACCTTCCGTGTAGTAAAACAAACATTTGTTTGTTTATTCCTTCCTAAAAGGAAGGAATACCATAGAGCAAGCTTTATGTATGCACATTAATTTGAAAATTCTAAAATCATAGATGACTTGGGAATAGTGTCCTCTCTATAATTTGTTTGCCTTCACATTCCATAGTTCACTGTGTCCTAACTAAAAACTGAAATGGACATTTAGGTATTTCTTGGAAAGAGCAACTATTTAGTTCTGCCCTGATTTTAAAGAGGAGTTTCTCTATGGAGGTTGTTTCTATTTCACTTACTGTAGATCAGAGGGTATCACTGCCTGAGCAAACTGTCCTCTGATGCTATTTGTGAAGCATCTTGAGCAATTCACTGCTGGGAAATGGAACTGGTATTAGATGGAATATTGCAAAAGAGAAGAGTTCAGAGTTTTGCAACGCTTACGTTTTTAATATTTATATGATTATCATACACTCTATGGTTATCACAGATGCAGAAATAGTTAAACATTGTTCCCGAGAAAAATGGCTCTATTGCTTTGAAATATTTACAATGGAACAACAAACCATGACGGCTTTCATTCTCTTTAGTATGGTACTATTGAATTGTTGGCAAAGTAGCAAATTTATTTCTAAGAATTATGCTGCTTCTGTGCCAGCTTTTGCTAACAACACTTGTTTTAATAGTGACTCTCCCTGCTGGTTTTCATGTTGATTGTTTAGAGTATTACGAATAGATGATCTTATTTGTCAGAAAAACTAGAAGGAAATTTTGTTCTCTTAAGTCTGGCATCTGGCATCTACATTAGGATAGTTCAATAGCAGAATTATTTTAGGTGTTATATTTTTTAGAATTATGTAAAGTCCAGCTCTGATTTCTAAGTACAGGTTGTCCTCAACTTATAACCGCAATTCAACCCAAAATTTCTGCTGCTAAGCAAGGCAATTTTTAAGTAAATTTTGCCCCATTTTATGACCTTTCTTGCTATAGTTGATAGTGAGTCACTGCAGTTGTTAATTTAATAACACGATTGGTAAGCGAATCTGGCTTCCGCATTAACTTTGCTTGATGGAAGGTCGCAAAAGGTGATCTCATGACTCTGGGACTCTGAAACCATCATAAATATGAGTCAGTCACAAAGCATCTGAATTTTGATCACATGACCATGGGGATGCTGAAGTGGCCAAAAGTGTGAAAAATGATTGTAAATCACTTTTTTCACTGCTTTTGTAACTTTGAACAAATGAATGGTTGTAAGTTAAGGACTACTTACATTATATATTGGTATTTTAGATATTTATAAATTTGTCAAGTTTATTCATTCTTCTCCTTTAACTGAAATCTTTAGTTTTCTCTTTGTCCTATTATTTTTAAAAAAAAATCAGAGAAAGCATTTTTTCCAAGGGAAGAATTCTTTATAATTAATTCCAAAATCTTATTTCAAACTTAATTGAACCCTTAGTACATTTGTAGCTTTCTAAAATTGAAGCGTTAACTAATCTTCTGCTGTTTATCTTAAGATCTTAAGCTTGTAGCTAAAACTTTCTTTTGTTAAAGCAGGGGTGTCAAACTCGTGTCATCATGAAGTCGTCACGTGACATATCATGACTTTCCCTCCCTTCACTAAACTGGGCATGGGTGTGTCCAGCGCATGATGCATCCAGCCTGCGGGCACGAGTTTTATACCCCTGTGTTAAAGCATTGAAGACAAACTTACTTGATGCTTTCAAACTTGCTGATCCAAAGATTTCTAATAGCTGATAAGTAGTTAACAAGCAATTCCTTCTGTGACTTAGTATCTCCTTTCCATGGGGCCAACTGTAGTTTGAGCAAGATGACTATTCCCTCATCTCTCACGACTCAGAACCTGCTGGAGACCACTATTTTGCAGCCCCTTATGTGGAGCACTTGTGGACAATCTTTCCCTGACAGAGAGGTTTTAAGAGCTGGTCTACTCATCAGCTCTTTGTTCTTAATCACAATTGTCAGCTCTGCTTTTCATGGAGCTGTCTTCAGTCCCCTATTCTTCCTCTGCAAGTCACAGACTGAACAATACTCATTCTCAAAATACTCATACTAGATAGGAGGATATAGTGGTGCCATTATATATTTGACTTAATTGTTTTTCATTGAAACAGATGGGTGATAGGTGACTGGGAACCTTGCAGCAAAAGTTGTGGGAAAACAGGATATCAGGTGCGTTCAGTACGATGTATCCAAACATTGCACGACAACACAAACCGTTCTGTCCATACCAAATACTGCAGCAGTGATCGTCCGGAGGGCAAGAGGGTTTGCAATCGGGAACTTTGCCCTGCACAGTGGTGGATTGGACCCTGGTCACAGGTAAGCGGACATTTGAATCACGGTTCAATTTATACATTGATTTCAACTGAAATAAATGGGGAAAGTCTGGGTGGCCTTTCAGTTCCTTTATCTTGGAAGTACAAAGTGGAATGTATAGATGTTATGTTTCTATAAACAACATGACTCCATGTTGGCCTTAGAGTCATCCGGAAGTTTAGAAAGTTGGAAGAAGAGTAGCAATAGTGCGATTGTTAGCATTAAGTAATTGTGCATGTGTGTGTGTATAAAGATGAAAGATATAAACCAAAAATGCATTTACAAAAGAGAATTGGAAGCCCATTTTTCTTTGTTTGCTCTCCAGTGTTCTGTAACCTGTGGTAATGGCACACAAGAAAGGCCAGTTCTCTGCAGGACAAGAGAAAACATTACTGGCTTTTGTAAAGAAGATAGGCCAGAAACAACAAGACCCTGCAGGCTACCTTCATGTCCCAGTGAGTCTACACATTTTAAAAACTCTTTGTTAGATTCGATGATGGAAGAGATGGACATAGCTCTTTCAGTGACAACAGCTCTTTATTAGTAGACCAGTACAACCCAACAAACTGCTTGTCTGGCAGTGTCCCTTTTTTTATAGAGGGCTGCCAGACAGCTTAGCCAATGAGCTTCAAGTATTTTCCCGCCATTTTGGAGGATCTGAGTGAAGCCTATAGCTCACTCCTTATATGGGTACATAACACTTTTCTTGAGTCCTCTGGAGAGGGAAGAGGGAGGGCTGAAGTTGGGAGGACTCCTTTGTGAAATGCCAACAAACCATAGAGATACTATAGTCACACTTGCCATTTAACTTCTGTATTGTCAGAGTAGTCTGTCCCATATTCCCAGTGTTAACGGCTTTACCTTTATTGCACCTGGAGAAGAAATTTGAACTTAAAGAAGTTTGATTTGGGGGAGGGGGGCTCACTGCAGATGATTTTGGGGGGTGGGAATCCTAGCAGGCTAGTATGAAATAATAAAGAAAGCCAAAGTGTTGAGAATCATTTCTTGGCAAGAATCTAAAAGCATTGTTTCTTCTTTGTCGATTATAATATTTTTCAATCTTGACAGACTAGAGAAGTGTGAACTTCAACTCCCAGAATTCCCCAGCCAGCCGTGGCAATTAAAGTCCACACATTTTCAAGCTGCCAAGGTTAAGAAACATTGGTCTATGAATTATCAGAGGACCACACACCATTTTGGAAACTTTGATAGTGGAGACTAGATACTGAGATTAGTCGATTATCACATTTTTATTTTTCCTCACTGCTTTTTGTGTGTGTGTTTGTGTTCTCTAGCTCCTCGACTTCTATATCTTCCAGTGTAGACCCATAATGGTCCACAGTTGCCCTCCCTATAGTTGTGGCAAGCCTTAGTCAACCCCTGTCCCTGTCCTACTTGTTCAAAAGTACACAAAGTTTTAATTGCTTACCTAGCAGCCAGAATATGTGAAGATATCCTAAATTGGAAGTAAACTTCTCTTAAAAACATTTATTCACTATCTACATTTGTACTGGTAGCCTTTCTGAAAGCATGCCACGTTGTGATACATCTGAACAGAAGGGCTTAAATGATTAACTTCATCAAAACTAAAAACACTGGTGTTTTTCTAAGTATAGTTTTGGCTTTTAAAATGTTTTCCTTTTTGTGATTAGAAAGGGGGGCTATTAATTCAGCTTTTGGATTGTAAAATGTTCCTTAAAAGCTACAAAAAGTGCTCATATTTTTTTCCCCTTTTCCACCCCAAATCTTTCTTTCTCCTTTAGAAAATTCATCAGATACATCCAAGAAGACCTATATGATACAGTGGCTGTCAAGACCGGACACAGATTATCCTATCCAGAAAATATCTTCAAGTAAAAGACCCATTTATAATTCTGCCTTTGCTTTTAGCTGCATGCCACGTCAAATGTGGACTTTGCCTTCTGCTCTATTCTTTTTCCTATATGGAACATTTTCTTGAATCTTCAGAGTTTTATCTTGAGAGGAATCTTTTTTCCCCCTGCACTGGGTTGCAGTGTCCAATGTCTTACTTCTCTGGAGATTGAGCAGCCCTTCATTGCTGCAGTGGAGGTCGTCAAGGGGTTGGGTGTATGAAGCAGAATATCTGCAGTTTGTTGTAAGTCCTCTAAAAAGTGAGCTGATGTCGGTTTGCTTGTTGGTTAGTGATGGTGAAAAAAGGCTCTTAACTGGCTCATGATTTGAGTTTGATGGTGAAACTGACAACTTATTGTGAATGTGATCGCATCACAATAATGACAACTTGTAGTGCTAAGGTTTTCCTTTCATCTAAAGGTCCTCTAATTCATGGCAGATTAGGTAGATCAATGTTTTTGCAGGGTATTCAAACAGGACGAAAGCACCCATTCCATCTTTCTATCTCATTGCTTCTCAATCCATGTGTCACGATGGCTTTAAAATGTGTGTTTGTTACCATGAGAAAAACTTATTCTTCAGGAAGATGAGACTTCTTTTTATATATAGTCCATCAAATGCTGCTGCTACTACATACTATGCTTCAAAGGAATCTTCGTTTGGTTTATATTTATTTTCAAAAGTGGAAAAACACAATTTTATCAGAGCGTACCTTATGTTCTTTTTTTTCCTTTGAAAAAGCAATTAGAAAAAAAACATGGCAGAACATGTACTTATGCTACAAGTTGTGATGTGCAGTATTGTAATATTGTTGAGACAATATGGCATTGACACACAGTGTAATGTCAAAAGTTGTTCGGCAATTAATTCTTTATTCATCATTACATTCATCAGTCTTTTTTCACCATATGCATATTTGGCTTGACTGTTCAGTTTTTCTATTTGTGTGTGTGCGTGCGTGCGTGTGTGCGTGTATGATCTATAGATGTGTGTCAACTGGCAAGCATAATAGTGTGAACTACAGAATTACCTCAATTTTTATTGATTTGTTTTATTTTGCTTAGGGAAGAAGAAACTATGTTTAGAAAAATGCCTTAAACTTTAATTGCATTGGCATTAATCTCCAGTTCCAGCTTTAAATACAGTGTACTGGTATCATGAATTGATATTCACGTACAGAGTGTTTTACTTGAATGATTAAACTCTGGAAGGAAATTTGCACAGTCCATGTATGAGAAAGAAAAAGGATCATTACCAAATTGGATGAAGAAAAGTATTTTGAAACACTTAATTTATTTAATTGAAATTTATTCCTTTAACAGGCTTTGTGTTGAAGAACTAAAATATATTCTCCATGGACCATTCATGTAATATCAAAGAATAGAAAGGCATTAGTCCTGGGGTATCATAACAATTTTCTTGCTCTCTTTCCGCTAACATTTGAGATACCTTACAAAGGTGACCCTGTGGATTTTGGCAATGTAGCACTTCAAAATGGTCATTATCATGTGATCACATATTTAAATTTTGCTGTTATTATTATTTCCCGCTGCAACATGTTAGTAATTACACATGGCAACATAAAAGGCAAAGACGTGTTATCTGGCTCTAAATACTGTTATGTAAAATAATTGGTGTATAACTGTTATCAACTTACTTATGACTGTTAGTTACCTTTCAATAGACAACTGTTAAGTGATGTTTGACAATATGGGTGGCTCTAGAGAATGGTGCAATAAGATACCTGGGCATCGTGCGCAGTTCTATATGCACTTTGGTTTATCAGGGATATTTTATCAGTGTTTTGTATGTATTTAACACAATATTAAACATGTGCCAATTCAGTTTGCTGTTCAATATTTTCTATCAGGCCAGTTGAAATGTGTACCAAAGTGATTGTACAAATAACTATTTTTTTCTTACTGCTGAGTTAAAAGAGATAACTTCCAGTCTGTCATGCGTATTACAAAATAAAAGATTAAAGTTCAGCAGGTCTGGGAGTTTTGTTGGAAGAATAACCACCTATATTTATTCTGATATATATACAAATCACAAGCTTAAGACAAACAGCTTAAAGACTTTTGTACCTTAGAACCAAGAAGGTTAATGGTCGACTTTGTGCATGCAAATGGCTTGCAATCCAGGAAGCAATTGATGCCAAAATGAATTTGTTACATCTTTAAGCTGTCACAAATCTTGTTGATGCTCCATGGCTAACTGCCCCCTCCCCATTGCCCCCCACTAAGGAAGTAAAGAAGATGTTTTTCTATAAACTCTTAATTATAAATGAAATGCATCTTAATAGCATCGTAGGAGTCATTTCACCTGACTCTGTATTTAATCTACACATTTCACATATTTTACTATGGAAAATAAGGCATTTTTCTAAAGCTGTTTCAACAGGCACCTTGAAGCTAAATGTTTCTTGAATTAGTTTGAAAATTATGCTTAGTTGAAAAATTAGTTTTAAATATATTTGAAAAAAAAAATCAAATATGGGTCATTATTTTGCCATTTTTAAATATCTAGACATATTTAACTCTACAGTTGTTAAATTAATAGTTCTATATATAAAACATGTGATCTCTAACCTAAAGAGTTCAGGCAATTATTTCCTTTGTGAAACTGAACTGGAATTATATTTTATAAAATCAGCACAAAATCAAATAACAGGAACAAAAGGTATTTATTTATTTATTTCCCATTTATTTATTTATCTGGGAACTTTAATTTTGTTTCATAATGCTGCTGTACAGTTAAATTAGTAAAAGTATTAACATATGTTAGACTGATACGTTTGCCAATTAAACACACTCATGCCCAATTAAACACACTCATGCCCTAACTATTATATATCTTTTCTCAAATCAACAAATATTTCTGAATTAGAGTAGGCTGTAATTTGCAATGCAGTTGAAAGGCTATCGCCCCCTAACACAGAGGTCCCCAACCTTTTGGTCACCAGGGACCAGTTCCTTGGAGAAAGGTTTTTTCATGGACTGGAGGGGGCGTGGTTTTGTGTGCTGCCTGCATCCCGCGGTTTGGGATTTTGCTTGTACAGCCTGGTTTCTGGCATGCCATGGACCGGGGTGAGTTCCTACCAGTCCATGGATCAGGGGTTGGGGACCCCTGCTCTAACCCCTGTGCTGCCATATCTGCATGCAGCTTCCTTCTAAGTGGCCTGATGATGCTGTCATACCAACCTGATTGTTATACATTTCCAAAGATGCATTTGAAATTTCTTTCTTCTGGAGCACAGAAAGATGGTGAAGCGTTAGCTTGTAGCCAGACACACATACATACACACAGCACAGCACAGCACAGCACCGCACAAACTATACTCCACCACAACTTTAACCAGAAAGCATTTGTAGCGTGTATATAGGAGCCTGGTGGCGTAGCTGATTAAGCACTGTTACAGTGCACCAGCTGCCTGCAATTACTGCAAGTTCAAATCTCACCAGGCTCAAGGTTGACTCAGCCTTCCATCCTTTCTAAGGTAGGTAAATTGAGGACCCAGTTTGTGGGGGCAATAAGCTGACTTTGTATAAATATACAAAAGTATGAAGGCTATTGCTTAACGCATTGTAAACCGCCCTGAGTCTCCGGAGAAGGGCAGCATATAAATCAAAATAAAAATAAATAAAATAAAATAAAATATCACAGATTGTTTAAGCATCAAGAAATTCACATGGTATGTTGCTCCCAGAAATTAAAGTATGTATATCTGATTGGACATTTTCTTATGCCGACTATAGTGAAATGATTGGTATTAGATCAGCATATTGCTCTATGCTTCATAGCTCCTATAGTTTTTACTGAGGCAACTTTTGAAAACTTTCTTGTTGTGTTCTATCATATGAGAAATTTCAGTCCTCCTTTAAAATATGCTTCCTGCAACCTGCATTTACTTCTACTTAACTTAGTTTTCAGATTGCTCATCCTTTCTCTTTCTGCAATGCATACTTAGAAACCTAGTTTGAATGTCAATATTGATTTCTTATGTAAACAAGGGCGTTTAAGATTTTTTTTCCCCCATGCTTTATAATCACTGACATTTCTTCAGTGTATATGATCCCTGGAGATATCCTGTTCTTATTTACACTGGGGTAGCAACAAATGAATTAATAATTAAAGCAGGAAGGCCATGTTGCAACCAGATGTAGTATGAAATTAAATACCATGTTAACTGTGCATCCAAATTAAGATTATCACTAGATGGCAATATGGGTTCCTTCCATTTGGACAGATAATGCTGCAAAACTCAGAGTTGATTTTGCTGCATGCACAAGGACTTGATCTCTATATTCATCTAGCATTTCATGCTAATCTCTCTCTTCCTCAGCATGTCTCTTCATACAAAGAGATGTCCTTAGCACATCTCTCCCTTGTTTTCTTTTTTAAAACTTTCCACATTTTGAAGGCCTGATTAGGCACACATAGATGTTGAGATAAGTGCATGAACCCTGCAAGAAAAGCAATACTAATTTTCAGAAGAAGTGAAGTTTTTGAACTTGTTTGGGAGTTTTTGTAAACGTTCAATTCTTCATGACAAGGAAAATATGTACAGGTATTATGACCAGTTACTTAACAGCTGGTCAAAGTTATGACAGACCTCTACAAGTCTGTCTCCCAAGTTCTTAAAATTTACAACTCAGATTTGAACTTCGAATGGCCTCTAGCCCTTCCATGACCATATGACAGTTTGTGATGGATTTTTATTTTTATATTTTAGCTGGAAACGGGGGTTTACTTCTGGTTTCTGGCAAAAATGCCCATTGTGGACAATGGATTCACTTAACAGTTGTCATGTTCACTTACAACCATAGTGATTCATAGTAATTCACCACTGCAAAGAACATTGTCAAATTGGGTGCAGTCACAGGGTGGCATGCTTAACAACTAGCATGGCTTTCATCTTAATTCCGAACTCAGTTACAGTCATAAATTGAGGATTACCTGTATTACCTTCTCTTGATGCATCAGTTCCTACAATGAATTATTCATGAATTATCTAAATTAGTGTTAAGTGCTTTTTTTAAAAAATGATGGGATCTCAGTTATATAGTGGACAACCCTTTTCAGAAAGTGAGACAATCAGTTTAGAGAACTGCCTTGGTTCTTACCTTTAAGTAGTTACTGACTGAAGGCTACCTGGTAACATTCTAGCAATGTATAGAAACTCAGAAAATGGTGCACTCCTTATAGACAAAAGATTCTGTACATATGCCATTTGGTTACAAATAGAAATAGAATAACAAGAGTTGGAAGGGATTTTGGAGGTCTTCTTGTCCAACCCCCTGCTTAGGCAGGAAACCCTACATCACTTCAGACAAATGGTTATCTAAGCTCTTCTTAAAAACTTCCAGTGCTGGAGCATTTATAACTTCTGGAAGCAAGTTGTTCCATTGATTAATTGTTCTAACTGTCAAGAGATTTCTCCTTAGTTCTAAATTGCTTCTCTCCTTGATTAGTTTCCACCTATTGCTTCTTGTCCTGCCCTCAGGTGCTTTGGAGAATAGTCTGACTCCGTCTTCTTTGTGGCAACCCCTAAGATATCGGAACACTATATCGGTATATTATGGGGCGGGGCAGTGACTCAGTGGTTAAGATGCTGGCCTTATCAGCTGGAAAGCTGGGCAGCCCAGGATCGAGACCCAAGCACCATGCAATGGGGTGAGTCCCTGTCCTCACCCTGGCTCCTGCCAACCTAGCAGTTTGAAAGCATGTAAATGTGAGTAGATTAATAGGTACCACTTTGGTGGGAATGTAACAGTGCTCTATGATGTTATGCTGGCCACATAACTGCGGAAATGTCTTGGACAGTGCTGGCTCAATGGCCTTGAAATTGAGATGAACACCACCCACTACAGTCGACGACTAGGGAACTAAAATCCGCAGAGATTCCTTTAGGAATATATTATTATTATAAAATAATAGACACAAAAATGATGAAGCCTAATGAATTGGCTTCTGTGATAGCAATTTATCATGATGTCAGAGTGAAAAAGAAAAAAGAGAATACTTTCAGCTCAGTGCCTGTTATTATATAGCCAAAGGAGCCTGGTGGGTAGCTGATTAAGCACTGTTATAGTGCACCAGCTGCCTGCAATTACTGCAAGTTCAAATCTCACCAGGCTCAAGGTTGACTCAGCCTTCCATCCTTTCTAAGGTAGGTAAAATGAGAACCCAGTTTGTGGGGGCAATAAGCTGACTTTGTATAAATATACAAAAGTATGAAGACTATTGCTTAACGCACTGTAAACCACCCTAAGTCTCCTGAGAAGGGCGGCATATAAATTAAAAAAAAAAAACCAATGCCCAAGAAACCTGTAGAAAAACAGTAAACTCTACCTTCCCCATCAAAGACCAATGGAGATTTAGCATGCACAGTGATTGTATAATTCTTAGTGACTTGTGAAGGTACTAGCTGAAACTTTTATGACAAGTAGTATAGTGAATGGAGTCTTTCAATATCATCATTGACAATGTATATTTTGCTCCAGTTGTTAGTAATAAAACAATGAAATAATAAGTCAAACAAGTGCTGGTATGCTGGCCGTGTGATCTGTGCTAGGCCAAATATAGTAAGTAACTTCCTGTGGTCAGATTAACATAATGCTTGAAAGTCAATGAGAAAGCTGCTTCTTATATAAATAATTTTCATTCCACTGATGTACCATAGTCAAGACACGTTGTTGACATGAGCTTAGGAAAACCCAGCATGTAACTAGGGTGATCCAGATGACCAATGGTTCTAACAATATAGTCACTATCATGCAGTGGTTAAATTCAATTTTTTTTACCAGTTCAATGGGTGTGGCTTGGTGGGCGTGGCAAGGGAAGGATACTGCAAAATCTCCATTCCCTTTCCACTCCTGGGGGAAGGATATTGCAAAATCTCCATTCCCACCCCACTCTGGGATCAGCCAGAGGTGGTATTGGCCGGTTCTCCGAACTACTCAAAATTTCCGCTACCGGTTCTCCAGAACCTGTCAGAATCTGCTGGATTTCACCCTTGCTATCATGCCTAAACATATCCTGTATAGTAGGTTTGTCAAACTCGATTTGAGGGCCACATCCGGGTTGTGTTTGACCTTGGGGGCTGGAGTGGGTGTAGCCAGGGTGGGTGTGGCCAGCTCAATGTCACTCGTGTTGGGGGTGCCTGTGGTGGCCCAAGTGCTTTGCCAGAAAAAACGGGCTCCCAAGCTCCATTTTCAGCTGCAACCCTCTGCCTCTGTTTTTGCTGGCAGAGGCATCGCAGGCCAGTCCTTTGCTGTTTACCTGGGTGGCCCCAGGGGCCAGATCTAAGCACCCGTGGGCCAGATTGAGCCCCCGAGCCTTGAGTTTGACACCCCTGCTGTATAATTTTAATGTGTACATTTGGGGACACACAAATGTACATCACTCAGAAATTGTCACTGCATTCCCAGTTGAAAGTTGAATCAATGCATAAAATTTGTTTTATAGCTTTAGATCACTATAAAAAACATGAGAGAGGTTGTTAATTTTTTTTGTTTGTTTTTTAAATTTGATTTATATGCCGCCCTTCTCCGGAGACTCAGGGCGGCTTACAATGCGTTAAGCAATAGCCTTCATACTTTTGTATATTTATACAAAGTCAGCTTATTGCCCCCACAATCTGGGTCCTCATTTTACCTATCTTAGAAAGGATGGAAGGCTGAGTCAACCTTGAGCCTGGTGAGATTCGAACTTACAGTAATTGCAGACATCTGGTGTTAATCACAATGCTTTTAGTCTGCTGAACCACCAGTTAAGAACACATATAATACCTTATTTATGCAAGGCCCCTTAAGACCCAAGTTTACTTGATTCTGTTTCAGATGTATAGCATACACTTAAATTTATTTTTCTCTTCCAGCAGAACATTGCAAAGAAGACAGATCAATGTTTTGTCGCATGGAAGTTCTCCACCGGTACTGTACTATTCCTGGATATAATAAACTGTGTTGCAAGTCTTGTGGTATGTATGCTAATGAAACAGGGCATGGCAACTCAACAGTTAATGATATTGAAGAGGACATCACTCCCACCCTTGCAACATCTGTTGAAGATCACACACCACATAGAGCAACAGGTCCACCAGATGTTGCCAAGGTAAATATCTCCAGTTCTAATGTGACCATAGAGCAGCCAGAAGGCAACACGCTGGATGCGCCCTATAAAATTCATGAGACGGAAAATGAAGTGCTACAACACAACATCATCTGGAGGAGGAGACCACCATATGAAAGGACAAAGAACCAAAGAATTCAGCAGCTGATTGCAGAAAAAAGGAAAAAAGGAATGCTCAGGGAATTGCGTTAAATTGGAAATATAACTCTATATACAGATATATATATTTTCTCTCTTATAGAGATGTTACAGTACTGCAGTATTGCCCATGCCACCCTAGAGACTAATTTTTTTAATAGTGGTGCTATGGCAGAAATGCCTAATGCTACAGCTTGCAATACATAGACATGTAGGCTTATTTAATTAAAGAAAAGATAAACAGCATAACAAATGTTAAGTTACAAATATCCACTGAAAATGATACAATGGCATCATAGCTTAACAGCTATGCAACAATGCTACATACAGGTAGTCCTTGTTTAAAGTCTGCCTTGATTAGCAACCATTTGCAGTCATGACCATGATTAAAAAATGTTACTTTACAACAAGTCCTCATATTTATGACCTTCACAGTTCTGTAAAGCAAGAGAAATTGAAGTAAGATCATAAGCATGGTTGCAGTTTCACTTAGCAACCACTTTACTTAATGAGTTGCTGATCCCAATTGTGCCCACTTAAACAAGGACTACTTGTAATAAATGTCAGCAGGGTTATTTCTTTTTATTTACCATCTTGCTCCATCTCTGTGTATGTTTGAATCCAATGGAATCTACCTGGGTAATACTATATAAAGTCTTATCAATTGATCCAAAATACTTAATAAGCCTACAAAACAGCCTATAGAATTTCAGTAGCAATGAAGTATGTGTCTGTTTTTTAAAAAACGATTGTCATTTATTTGGACAGGTCAAATTGTTCCATGTACTACAACTTTGATATCCATTGCGAACCCAAATATACTAATCTTTTCATTGAATTCAAAGGTGCTACTTCCACACTCAGGGATGACAAAAAGTCTAACTGAAGTGTTGAGGAATTAATTCAATCTGATTTTGGGAGCCAAACCCAATTAATTGCAATAACCACTTGAAAAGCGCACTTGGTGATGTTACTGTACAAAATCCAGCTGGAAAATAATGTTCTTCAGAAATAGTAAAAGAACATTAAAGAAAGAGTTCTAAGGCTATCTCTGTACAACTATCAAGTTTTCCATCTCATTCATGAAGAAGGAATGTTATAGCCATAGGTGCACAAGACGTTTGAGTATGAGGTCCACATTTCATCTTTAAAGATTATGCTGAAGAGCCCGCACTCCAGAATGATGATGGGGCCAGGACAAAAGAATGGGCAAAGCCAGGACAAAAATCCAAAATTAAATTAATTTAATGTATATATATATATATATATATATATATAATCAAACTGCAAGACAAGATAATTCCCAATATATTTAACAGTTTCCCTTTCATTAGCTTAAAAGTGACATGCTGGAGGCCCTTTTGTAAGGAACTGTACCTAACCTTTCACAGATGTCATGAGGCTGTGGACCTCAAGATCTATACCTCTGACCTTAAGGATTGCAAGACCCTTCCAATCTCTGTGTGACTTTTCAACTTCTCAGACACCAAAAAAACCCAAAACCCCTTATTTATGATATACCAACTCCTGAATCATCTTCAGCAAATTGTGATGCATCATCTTCATGCAAATTGTGTTGAAGAAGCCTGAAGGAGATACTTGGTGGCATCATCCACCAAATGCCATGCTTACACACTTGAATCCAATCTCTGATTCAAATATATAAATGGCAATAATTGTGTTGCTGTTGCACCAGTCTTGTCATTTCTCCCCTTCCCATGAATGCCCACACTAAGCCCATCAACTTTAGGTAGATGACCCATGTACTAAATCTAACTCCACTATAAAAATATGGTTTGTATTGTATATTTAAAGAACTAAGTTGTCTTGTACATGCTTTTAATGTACAAATTTGTCTTCTAAAAGTGTGCTTAGGCCACAAATGTTGATTTGAGATTTCATTCAATACTTCAGACAATAATCATTCTGACTCAAAATGAAAAGAGACTAGCTTATTCTAAAGCTAGAACAAGCCTGCATCAAACCGTATAACTGCAGCAAAAATGAAGATCAATGTTTTGTTACTTTTTGCAAGAAGTGATGAACTTTATAGGCACAATAGGACCCTCTAAGAGTGAAGCCTATTCAGTTACAAAAAGAGATGCAGTGATGCTCTTTTGTTTGTTTTTAGTGTCAAAATTGGCAAGCAATATCTAACATTCATTCTTGTTCTGTTGGGATTCTTACATAAAATACAAGCTTAAGGTACTTGTTTAAACAAGTACTTTGGTTAGATGATATTTCATTAAAACAACTAATGTTCTCCTTTGGCAAATATTTTGATTCTGAGATCTCTTTAAAAGCTTAAAATGAGCACTCAGTGGTCTCCAAAGTGCTGTATGCAAGGATTCCTACTTGGAAGTCTCCCTTATGAAGTCATTCAGTGATTAGAGGGTGATGGGTCAGTCTCTTGACTCTGCTCTCCTTTCATTCTCTTCCACAATTTGGTGGTTATGGAAACAAAACAGTAGATTTTGCAAACAGCCTCTGTCTCCAGCAACATGAGGCACTCATAAATACTCTTGCTCAAATCGACATTTCCTTGCATGGATCTTCTTTGACCTTAATCGCAGATTTGGCCATGATTTGCAATTTATTTGAATCACATGTGCAATCCTCCTGACCCCATGAATCACATTTTCAAAAACTATTTGAAATTAAATTGTATACATTAACTCACTGGAAAGATATCTTAAATAATCCTAATGTCACTATTCTCCTCCCTCCCTGCCCCCCAAATATCCGCATATCATACTCTTAAAAGCTTGTGGTAAAATGATTGCTTTTATTCAAATCTTAATGATTTAAATGACTGGATTTTCTTTTTTATTTCAGTTGGTGCTTTTTGTTTGAAGAAAGTGTAGCTTTTGTTTATTGTCTACATATTGCACATATCTACTGGGGTAGTGAACAATTTGTGCTATCAACAGGTAATTAGGTCTACTGTATTGTTGCAGAAGGGAACAGATGTCATTAGGCATATAAATGCATAACGATACTGAATCTGCTTAGATTTTAACAACCTCTGTTTGTCAGCCCTTTGAGTCCCGGTTTCCTCTTGCACAGCACTTTCTGAAAGCATGCATGGATATCAGCAGCATCACGGGTACGTTACCGCTCACTTGGTTTAAAGAGAGAGCTGCATTTATTCATGGGTAACATCCCCCCTCCCCCAGAATTTTTTTCTTTTTAGTAAATGCGCTTGTGAATATAGCTTTGCTTTGATTATGGACCTTTTCACCTGTAAACAAAAGCAAGCAAGCAAAAACAGTTAAAGCCATCTTGATGGCTAGAGAGTAGGTATCAGCATAAACTGGTGGCAGGTTTAAAAACAGCTTACCTCAATGGTTGGTGAGAAAACCCAAGGCTAGGCAAATAGTTTGCATGCTATTCTCAACAACTGATGATTCTTTCATTACATTCCTGGATTCCTGGACACTTCCCCTGTTGATTGAACTGATATATTTGTTGTCTTTATCTGAGCAATGCATGTAAAAGAAATCCTTTGCTGTCCTTACCCTCAAAATCTAACTGAAGAAGCACCTGTATTACTGCAGGTTTTAAATAAATAATCACTGAAATCTGCTCTTTTTGTTTCTTTGTTTCTTTATTTTATTTCTTTGGTTGGCTGATATTCTGCCTTTCTTCTAGTAGCTGAAGGCCGCTCACTCAGGAGTCTCCATTTTATTCCCTCTATAATAAAGTTGTGAAGACGACCAGGCTGAGAGAAAATGATTGGTTAGGGTTAAGGTCTGCTTAAACAGACCAAAGTTTTTGTATAGCATACCACCTGTATATAGGGATTCACGTTATAGCCTATTGAACAAGATCGATCTGGAGGCATCTGATAGCCAGGTCAGACAGGTGGAGATAAAAAATAGTGAATGCTGGATATAGGCAGAATCTGAAAGTCATTAACTTGAGGGAGTTAACAGACAACATAGGATTGATTCCACATTTGAGCAACATAATGGCCCTTTATAATGTTTATTTGTCATGTTCCAATTCTAGTCGTTTGCCACACATCCTGGCATTTGGATATGCATTCTCTTAAACATCAAAAGACATTTAATCATTTGAATGGTACTCAAGTAAATATGGCTGCACTCTTGCTCATGCTTCTGCATGTATATTTGGTGCTTATTTATAGAGCAGCTTCTGCACAAACACCATCTTTGTTGGATTATGAGGAATGTCCAATGAATAAAGATGGTGAGATTATCCTTGCAGAACATGAGAAAATGCAGTAAATCATTACATATCTCAGTTAGAGGGGTTCGTATTTATGTCTTCCATTCATATGTTCTTAATTTAAAAACATATACCCAACCACTCCAAATTATTACTGCCCCTGATAATTTTTCCCTGTCTATGGTAATTTGGAAAAGAGCCTTTGTCACCATTTAATAATTACTGGTAATTAATAAACTAGCAAGGACAATTGCAATACAGATTCATCTATGAGAGTATTTTCGGACTGAGCTCCTGAGGAGATTTGAACATATTAATTTAAAACCTGAGCGTCATTACAACAGGCACTTAAAAGGCTTGTTTGTAGTGCCTTTCAGTATGTCATGAATGTTTCTCATTAATGAATGTTTGTCATGAATGTTTCTCATTAAATGAAATACTTGACTCTCAATACACATCAATACACATCAGGAAACCCTACACAAGTATCTTTGTGACCAGACAAAAGCTGTAGCTACCTTTCGACTGCCAGCATATGCAACCAATTTTCCACGAAGAGAAAGTCAGTCTGAGTAGAACATTTAGTTGCAGATGCAATATGGCCAACAGTTGTGTGAATTGGTCCACAGAAAAGTTTTGAAAAAAACCTAAGTATTTTTTTTGAAGTATCTTTTTCAAGGATTTTTGTCATTGACTTTTGTTGTACAATGTATTTACTACTTTATTTACTCACCTACAATGCACAGTATTAGCTGTCTTTGAAAGATACAGCCAGTTACATAAAATGGCTTAATGTCAGTTGCAATGCATTCCATGAATTGTTTATTCAAATGTATATACAAATTCGAACCTTTAATTTTATAATTTATTAAAATCAAAATATTTGGGCTCTTTACCAAGGAGTATGACTTTGTAACTTTGTTGACTCTGTTTGGGCTGTTGACCATATGCAGTAGTATGCACTCAGTGAGTAAAATGTAGATATTTTTCTATACCAAGTATTCCTGAGCATTCCTAAGGCATCCTTCTTTGGCAAAGACATGAAAATAGATTCAGACTGAGATTCCACGTGGCTTTTCATGTGAGATTATGTTTCCTTTTACAATTCCATAAAATCCATCATCAGAAGTAATAAGATACATTTGCTCAGAAATGCAGTTTTTCAAGAAAAGATCCTACTTAACAGGATTTTTCGAATTGTTTCCCACAGAGCCCACAAGAACTTGACGAAGTTCCACAAGGCACTAAGGGCTAAACAATTTTTTTAAAAAAAAACATTAACTCAAAATGCAGCCAATTTTTCATTACTAGAGTTTTGCCTCTTGAACACTGGTTCTGCAGGCTTTATTTCAAAGAAACAGATTCCATGAACAGAAAATATTGGGAAACCTTGGTATTTAACATATTTTTCCTCTTTTTCATGCTTGATTTTTTTTTTAGTGGAGTCCATTTCTGACCACTTGTGTGAAAAAAACAAAAAAATACAACAGAACACAAAAAATAAACAATTCTATATTGTTACAATATTATAATTATAATTTTCTTTTATTTATAATAAATATTAAAGTACATATATACTTATTTCTAATATATGCATATAATTATCATTCCTCTTTAACTTACTATATTTTGCATAAATGAATTCCATATTTTATTATAGTTGTCCATACAAAGTTTATATTTATAGTTAATCCGCTCATAGGTGGCAGGTAAAATCAGGTCCTCAATCCATTGAGTGAAAGGGACCATACATTTATTTTTCCAAAGCTCCAAAACCAGTCTTTTAGCCATAGTAATAGCACAAATAATCCATTTGCATTGTCCAGTTCTCAGTTTCTTTCTCATATGTATATAATTCAAAATAATATTTTCCTCTGAAAAACTTAATTTTTGTCCCACTTCTATATAATTCACTATTTTCTCTGAGAATTTAGTAAGTATAGCATATTGTAAAAACATGTTTTTAAAAAAGAATTATCCTTATTACATCTTCAACCATAAAAAAGACCTTTTCTATACAAAAGTAGTGAGGACCAATCAATCCTAAATAGTATTTTGTGTTGTACCAGTCATAATTTAAGGTCCACTAAATTGCTATAGAAGTTAAGACACTCTCCCACAAGCAAAAGAGGAACCTCTAGTTCCTTATTCCATTCATGTCTTAATATGTATTAAATTGGTTTATTGATTACACATACAGACTAAGGGTTTTTTGTTTTTTTTTTAGTTTTAAAGGATTATCAAGTTGTTCTAGTATCTTGTGTATCTACAAAGGTGAAAATTCTGCTGGTTCAAATAATGTTATGAACAAATGTTGTAGCTGTAAATATTACCACAGGGTTACATCTGATAGATGATATTTCTTAACACGGCATATGTTAAACATTCATCTTCATCATCTATCAGTTCGTCCAAAGTCAATATCCACACTTGTATCTAATTTTTCCATGTTCCATGTCACCATATTTTCTCCAAAATGGAAGTTGGGGAAGTTGAGCACAAATTATTGGCAAAATGACATTGGGAAAGCCAAATCCTTCCTCATTAGTTGGTAGCTGCATTTTCTGTAACCATATTCTCAGAACCAATAGATGCATACCATTTTGTGAATGACAAGTCTCTTGAGAAAGACAGAACCAAGCATTTATTCTCAAATTTTGGTACATCTCCTTGCACACAGTGACTATGGATTCTTATCTATCAAGCCATACCTAGGAATTGTGGCACACTGGAGAAGAATAATTCAGGAGTAAAAAATGTTATACTAACATCCTAAGAAAAGCTTCAATGTTGCTGGTTATCTTCACAAAAATACTGAAATAATTTGTTTAGAAATATGCTTAGGTAATATTTTTAGATTCCAAATTTTTTCAGAAATATATCTTCCCATTCTTTGGAGGTGCTACAGAAGCATTACTTAAGGAGCTGTGGTGGCGCAGTGGTTAGAATGCAGTATTGCAGGCTAACTCACTGCTCACTGCCAGGAATTCAATTCTGACCAGCTCAAAGTTGATTCAGCCTTCCATCCTTCCGAGGCTGGTAAAACGAGGACCCAGATTGTTGGAGGCAATATGCTGACTCTGTAAACTACTTAGAGAGGGTTGTAAAGCACTGTGAAGCGGTATATAAGTCTAAGTGCTACTGCTATTAATTGCCATTTCTTTCTAAACCTTGAAAGACTATGATCTAGCCTACCATACAAATATTTGTTACTGCCTTGTCTACTGATTTTCTTCCATGCATACCCTGAGTTGTGAATCAGCACCGTAAAGGATGCACCTTCAGATTTAAATTGAGATAAAGTTAAGTATCCTTTGATGCAAAATAAAAGCAAATAATTCTGAGCAAATAAAATGTGTATTTGTAGGGCTATAAAACTGCAAATCTGGGGCTTATTATATTAGTCTCCAGTGTTTTAAAATATCTTTCTAAATATTAAGTGGTATTTGAGAAATGGAAAGAACAAACCCACTCATGTTGTACTTAAAATAGCTAACATTAAAATATAAAAATTGAACACAGATGCAACTCAATTTGCCTAATTAAAAGCAAAGCCTGGGCAAAAAGCTGAAGAATGCTTCACTGTCTCCTCTTCAACCGCATAGACGCCAAGGAAAGATGGTTCTTTGTTTTACTATTACATTTTAAATTAAAAATTGGGCTTTGCTCTTAAGTAGAAGGAACCCAGTTTGTGGCCTTCTTTCTGATCTGTATGACAGGCCTGAGAATATGTCAAGAATCACTCACTGGAGGACAGAAATATAAATAACAGAATTAACCATCTGTGAAAAATGAGGATGTCGGTTCACTTCAGATTGTTACAGGGGAACTGAAAAAGAAAACGTTTCGTTTTTATTTAGTTTTTATTCCTAAAGCAAAAACATCTCTTCACGACTCTCAAGTCATGAGTGACAAGTCAAGCTCAATGAACTATAAGTCATGCTCAAGACTTGGTTTTTATTTAGGTCAGTTTGGTTATGCTTCTGAATATCTCTTCAAATCTGACAGGAACAGGTAGCATCTTTCTGCTTCCTCCAGATCAACAGACTTCCAAAAGAGATCTGGATTATTTATTACTTTGTGATTAGGATACTTTGGCAGCTGTTTTCCTATAATAATGGACAGTTTAAAAATTGGGCACCTATTTGTCAAACTGTCTTCTTGTTATAAACATTATTCAATTAGTTCTATACATCTCTGTCTGAATGCAGCACCCTACTCTGAGTTTTGCTGAGACAGTAGTGAAACAGTGTCACCATCTGGAAAATATGGGCAAATTCTTATATGGCAATAATTAAAATAAAGTAGGGAAGAAAGCTGCTGCTGATCTCAGGCTTTTGTACAATATCTGTTCTGACAAGAAGACCAAAAAATGTCTTCTCATGTGGTTGTACCCATGTTTAGCATATTCATACTTGTCACACTCTCTTGCCAGCATTTTTAATCAAGGGGTCAAGGAAAGGAATGTCCTTAGCTGGAAACTACAGAAAACGGCTACAAGCATAGTTGGGTTAGACAGATTAACAGGCTGCTGCGTCCCTAATAAGTTTTTCTTAATAATTTTACTAAATTTTCATAATATAAAATACAAATGGAAATAAAGATAGCATGGAAATGGGGAAGGGAAAAAGAAAAGTGTGGGGTGGTTAGAAAATAAGAAAAAAGTGTTAACTTCCAACTTTTTTCAATAGTTGAATAAAAACCTTAGACACAGCTTCAACATTTTGCTTTTACATATTTAGTATACTAGTCATTTCTAAAACCACAAATTTATCTATTCAGCAAATCCCAAAATCTCAATTTCTTTCTTTTTTTTCTTTTTTTGTCTTGAGCACAAACTCTAGAAGTTTCCAAGTAGAAACAAAACTGGATATATTCTTTTTATTATGATTAAAACAGTTAATTTGGCTGTCTCTCCTAACTCCATCAGTTTTTCCATCTACTCTTACGTTGTGGGGTTTGATATATCTTTCCAGTCTTGCTGCAATAACAAAGATCCAGATTTGTTTTTTCAATTTCCTTGTCCAGTAATCCTAAAAAAAAAGCCTCTGGTTTCAATTTTATATTCTGTCTCTAGATACTGTATGTCGATAAGAAGGAAAGTGGATTATTCTTTTATACAAGATATAAATAGTGGAAAGCTTCTAGTTTAAGTTTTTCAGGATGTGGCAACAGGAAATTTATACATATATAAATTTATAAATGTGTGATAAAATGGAAAACCAGCATTTGGCATCTAAACTCTACATAAATTGACACTTATATTATACCAATAGCACTTGGACTTATAGACTGCTCCATAGGCTTTACAGCACTCTCTGAGAGGTTTACAGTCAAAATGTTGCCATGAACAATTTTTTTTTTTAATTTGATTTATATGTCGCCCTTCTCTGGAGACTCAGGACATCTTACAATGCGTTAAGCAATAGCCTTCATACTTTTGTATATTTATACAAAGTCAGCTTATTGCCCCCACAAACTGGGTCCTCATTTAACCTACCTTAGAAAGGATGGAAGGCTGAGTCAACCTTGAGCCTGGTGAGATTTGAATTTACAGTAATTGCAGACAGCTGGTGTTAATCACAATGCTTTTAATCTGCTGAGCTACCAGGCCCGGAACTCAACAGCTGACCTCGGAAGGATGGAAGGCTTGACCTTGAGCCCCATCAGGATCGAACTCCTGGCTGTGGGCAGAGTTTGCCTGCAATACTGCATTCTAACCATTGCACCATGATTCTTGACTTTTCATGATTTAATTTCATGGATGTTTATTTATGAGGAATCACTTTGAAATGTTGCTTTCAATGCAGATAATTTTCATATAAATGTGCATAAGGTTTCAGCTTTTGAAAAGGATCTTAAAAGCCTCAACCACCTGCCCATTTCTTAGGTAGATCTACTATGTTCATTGAAGTTATTTTGCCAGTGTGGATTTCTGCAAATCCATCTGAGTCACATAAGAGCTCAGCCAGAAAATGAAGGTAATAAATATTTCAATGAGATTTCTTAATACAAAGCTCAACTCCCAGAAGATTATCCAATTGGTCACTTAATGCAATAAATCTGCTGCTTCATTCTTTTGCATTAAGATAAATAGAATTGCCTGCCCAATGTCTTTCATTTCCAAAGAGTGAAAATGAGGCAATCAGATCTGGGCTGCAAAATTCTGAATAATGACTATATATTTGCCATCTGGTGAATGTCCAGATTTTTTCCTCTCTTATCTGATATGCTTATTGACAATAGACATATCCCACAATATGAGTAGCATCCCCAATAGGTTCAATAACACTGACTGAGAAATAAAGAAATCACATATATGGAGGGGGGGAAATGGATGCTAGATATAAAAGGAAAAATCAGAATGTATAAAGGACATATTTAGTCAGTGGTCAAAATAGCTATTTAATGCGTCTCTGCAGGTCATGCCCCCCAAAAATAAGAACTCCAGGATACCTTGGCTTTCTGCCTAGGCCATGGGTCGGCAACTTTAAACACTCAAAGAGCCACTTGGACCAAAAAAACACACCAGGAGCCACAAAACCTGGGTGGGCATGTCCAACTCAATGTCACTCTCACCCAGTCACATGACCACCTAGCCACACCTACCCAGCCACAAAACTATTCTCTCTCTCCCCCTGTATCTCTCCCTCGCTCACCCCCCCTCTCTCTCTCTTTCCCCCCTCCCTTTGGGCCACCGTCCTCCTCCCCCCCTCCTCTCGTAACTCCCTGGCCAGCTGTGGCTGAGCCGGGAGTGTTCGCACATGAAGGGAGACTCCAGCCTGAAGTAGCAGGAAGCGAATGTGCAAATGTGGTGCGAAGACAGGTACAGGGCAGCTTCGTTCCTGCACTCTCCAGCGACCCTCTTCCCCCTCCTCCTCTCAGGATGCCCGGGACAGCTCTGGCTGAGCCGGGAGCTGTACATGGGTGGGGAGACCCTCCTCAAGCGAGCACCAAAGCTTAGGAAAAGCATGCGCGGGGCGGGCAGCGGCTCACTTAAGGAGGGTCTCTCCATGTGTGCGCACACTCCCGGCTCAGCCACAGCTAGCCAGGGGGTTATGAGAGGAGGGGGGGTGGACAGTGCAGGAGCGAAGCTGTCCTATACCTGCTTTCACATAAGGCAGCCTTCACTTCCTGCCGCTTTGGGCTGGAGTCCAAAAAAGAAATAAGAGGGGCGGGGCAAAACAGTGATGGGACAGGGAGCTACGGCAGAGAGCCTGAAGAGCCACTTGTGGCTCCGGAGCCGCGGTTTGCCAACCCCTGGCCTAGGCCAATAAAAGTATCTTTCTCTTGGAATTATAATGTTAAAAGAAACCACCTAACAGGACTGTGGAATACCTCCTTTACAAAGTATGTTAACAAAACTATGGACTACAACAGCCTTGATCTTACTAAAGCAGTATATAGTGGTATTAATATTTCACGTGATCTTAATATTATTCCTTTGTTGATGCTGCTTAGGACTGTTTTTTTTTTCCCCCTGGCAGCTGCAGCACATTGTTGACACTTTCTTTCTCTGACTGTTTAAGCCACTGGGGGTTCCTGTCTCTCTTGTCTTATAGTTTCCTAGGCAGTATCTTTCCCCAAGATCATCCATATACTACATCAGGGGTCCCCAACCCCTGGTTCATGGACCGGCACTGATCCGTGATATGCCAGGCCGTACAAACAAATGAAGCCCTATCTGCGGGATGCAGGCTGCATGCAAAACTATACCCCCTCCAGTCCTCGGAAAAATCTTTCTCCGTTGGGGGCCACTGTACTCCATTGCAATTATGTCATACGTCACACATCATACTTTCAATTTCATGAAAAAATTTTCTCATACACTTTTTAAGTCACCCATTCCTGTTTATTTCATTTAGTCATATCAACAAACATCCTTCTCTATACTCCATTAGCATAATTCCATATCTTGGGGGCCAAAGGGAATGGGTAGGTTACAAGAGCCAAGATAGTGATTGAATTATAATGAAAGCCCCACGTTTTTGTATTTACATTCATTGCCAGTGCATATGAAAAATGGGCTTGAATTGCAATACTGCAGCCACAGCCTGTGATTATTCTAGGAATGCTGACACTAAGTAGAGTGAGGAAAAAGGGCATTTTTAAGACAGAAGTGTCAGCAACATCCTGCAAAACTATTTCTTTGCCATGACAGGACAGAAAAATTAGGCCATATGGAATAGCTTCAACACATGAAAAACACCCCCAGGGGCTCCAGTTAAGGGCAATTATATTATTTTGAACCAGACGTGTAAAAGATCTGATAGCTGAAGGATATTGTTTACTGTCTGTCAGTAGAAGAGAGCAAAAATTTCATCTGATCAATGAAAATAAGCTTTAGGAAATGTCAGGAAGTGTTCATACTTCAGAACCGAGCAATGTTTCTTGCTGAGGTTTAGGACTAGGACTAGGAAATTTCGAGATTCCCTTTGGAGTTCTGCTGAGGCTTCTCAAAAGTATCGGAGAAGTTATGCATTTCTTCAGGAAGATATAATGAATAAAAATCCTCCATTCTTATATATTAAAGAATTATTTATATTCTGTAGAATATAAATCCTTCCATTCAGGTGACCCTAGGACACAGATAAACCTCCAAGTGCTTCAATGACCCACTAAAAGGATGCAGATTACCAGCTGTCTGCAAGGAGTATAAATCCTTCCATTCCCCACCATACAGTCAGAGCTGAAGAAGCATCTTGGATGAGAAGCGAAACGACTTCAAAAGAAAAAACAAGAAAGTCCACTAGCATCCTGAAAAAGCACCTTTGGGATTCTTATATATTGTTGTCCTGGTTCTTTCATAGAAGCAGGTTCTGCTTTGATTCTTTTCTTGAGCAAGAATGTCGGAGCAATGCCCAGACATGATACAGAAGCTTCAAGAAACAAAATAATGCTAACCATAGATAGTCCTTGACTTAAGACTGTTTGAAGTTCTGACGGACTTACCTGGGAGGATACTTATGAACATGATTTCAAGTTCCAATGGTCAGCCCTTCCCTTCAGTCATGTGACTGCACTTCAGGTGCTCAGCAATAGGGCTGCATTTAGGCCATTTGCAACACCCTGCGGTCATGTGACTGTGTTTTATGATGTTTTGGTTGAAACCATGCATTTACTTCAGTTTTTGGCGAAACCACAACCATAGCAGACCATTGGTTAGCTTAACACTTAATGTCTGTGGAGTTGCTTTATGGCTGCCACAAAAAGGTCATAAAAATCAGGCCAGTCATGGAACTGACCATCACAAGTTATGACCATGATGGGAGGTTCCATTATGGTTGTAACTTGAGGACTATCTGTAAATAAGAATCTAAACTGAACATTTATATTTATTTTAATATCTAGATCTGCTTAGGGCTGTGCTGTAAAACATTAAAACCAACAAATAAAAAGCTGTATCCACATGTTTACAGTCAATACAGTTAATAAAGAAATCATGATGAAAAACCCAAAATAGCATTTTGGTTTGCACTTCCTGTAGCATTTTAATACATAAAATATTCTGGGCTTGAGCAGCTGGTTCAAACTCAGCATCTCTAAATCTAAATCAAATTTATTATAGCCCTGAGGAGAGAGATACAGGATATTGAATTTAAAAAGTATTATATCTTTCTATATATATACATGTATAAGAGAAAAACAATAAATATAATGGGAATCTAAAAATAATTAAGAACATAGTTACTAAAATAAATTCAAATAAAATACTATTATAAGAAATGCCAGTCCTAAGTAATGGTACACTGTATTATATAAACAGCAACACAGAACCGGGCGATTTGAGAGGTTATTTTCAAGGCCTTATCTTAGAGGAGTACCATTAAATAGAAATCACACTCCCTACCTGGAAATTTCTGCAAGATAGGATAAATAAGGGTCTGTATATAGCAGTAGTGGGTTTCACTTACCTTCGCTACCAGTTCGGAACTGTGAGCACGCATGTCCACTTGCTTCACTCACGTGCAGCGCTTCTGCGCATGCGCAGAACTTTCTGCACACGTACAGAGTATCTGTGATGATATCCGGGTGGGTGGGCGAAGCCTCCCGCCACCGCTACCGGTTTGCCCAAACCGGGGCGAACCGGTAGAAACCCACCACCGGGAATAGCATAATAGCATATGGCCTAGAATTTCTATTGAACAATCACCACATGAACATAACTAAAGATGCATAGAAGCACCCTTAAAATATCCAAGAAGGAAAAATCTATTGAAAATACATATCCCAGATTTGTTGCTTAAGAGCAGTTCTAGCAATATCAAAGTCTTCCTCTCTATGGAAACAGACTTTCCACAGAGAAGCCCAGCAGCTGAATTTCATCAGGGCTTTTTTTAAAGCCCTGATGATGTAAAGCGATTTCTAAATATTAATGAGGCAACTCAGCACCGCCAAAGCACAATCCAAACTGCTACCATGCCATTTGCTTTAAATTGCCTTGCTAAATTTTCAACCAGCCAAAAAAGGGGGGACATTAAATGTGATTTCCCCCTCCCTTTAGGAGCATCCAGTAAGAAGCATGTCCATCATTTTGTTTTCAACTGTCAAAAATAACTTTGCTATTTGCTCTAAAAATATAATAATTGTACTGACAGAATTGCACTTGTATAAACTTAAACAACACTAGACAATGGTACTCAGTGGATGAATCTCCTGTTCTACAAGCAGAAATCTGGGAGTTGAAGTCCACAAGTCTTAAAAGTTGCCAAGGCTGGAGAACCTTGTCCTACAGAATGAACAGTTGATACATAACCAAGTCAACTCCCTAAAGCTGCAAAAAGTTTCAAAATATAGCTAAATATAAGCTGCTTATTGGACATGAATACAATTGAGTGAGTCCAGAGATATTTCATGAGAAGAGTCCTCGACTCCTCTACTCGCAATAGAATACCTTATGCCACCAGACTCGAAATTTTGGGCTTAGACAACTTAGAACTATGCCACCTTCGGTCTGACCTAAGCATAGCACATAAAATTATCTGCTACAATGTCCTACCTGTCAATGACTACTTCAGCTTCAACCGCAACAATACATGAGCACACAATAGATACAAACTTAAGGTAAACTGGTCCAAACTCGATTGCAGAAAATATGACTTCAGCAACAGAGTGGTCAATGCCTGGAATGCACTACCTGACTCTGTGGTTATTTCCCCAAACCCCCAAAACTTTAACCTTAGACTGTCTACTGTTGACCTCGCCCCATTCCTAAGAGGTCTGTAAGGGGCGTGCATAAGCGCACCAGCGTGCCTATCATTCCTGTCCCACTGTCCCCATTTATCCATATCCATTTCCTGCATTCATAATCGTGTTTATACTTATATCTATTATCTTATACATGCTTGACAAATAAATAAATAAAATAAATAAATAAATAAAAAGCAGAGGAGCAACAAACTGTTCACAGCAAAAACTGTCTCACCCTCCAAGACTAGCATCTTCTCTTATTAGATGGAGGAAATGAAATTCCAGCTAGACAAAATGCTATCAAGAGAAAAGTCTCAGACGTTCTTTCATTTCCTGCTTTCTCACAAGTATTTTTTCTCCTTTAAGTTATAGGTTTGATTCTTATTCCTTCTATTTTCCTTGGCTGCCCCTTTCTTGATTTCCTTCTCTCTGCCCTTTGTTGCTTAGCCATGCTCCCAAATTAAATCCACTTGCAACCAGTCTTTAGCATTAGTAAATAATTTCCTTGCATGTCTTGGCAACCCTATGTCAGTTTCACCAGCTTTTAATCCCTCTATTTCTTTCTCAGTTCTACTGTAGCTGGGTTACACATAATTACAAGTTTCTTCCGCAGTAAAATTTGTACTCCATGAAATAACACGCATTTCATATCAGAAAAATCACCATAAATAGGGAAGAACTGGGTGTACGTATCTGAAAAGTTTCTGTCTTCTTTTCCCATCCTCCAACATGAAAATAGTACAATTTAAGCAGTTTAACTGCATTCATAATTGTGGTTTAAACTGTTCTCCTGCAGGCAGAGATGATGACTCTTTTACATAGCAGGGCAAGCAACCAGTTTGATTAAAAGGTCATTTGCCAAGTCCTGTTTCAAAAAAATGTGACCAGTCATTAATCTGAACACTCATGTCGCCATGCTATCCAAACCAAATTTAAAAGAAATCCTCAAACTATCAAACAAAACTAGGCATCAGATCTCTGCTTTAATGCTGAATTTGGGGGATGGAAGCTTTGCAATCAAACAGCCACTAGATGGTAGTACCTGAATTTAAATGATGCCATAGAAAGTACAGAATTGCTTTTTATTCAAACTAACATTCAAACTGGAACTAAGAAGAAACTTCCTGACCGTCAGAACAAGTAGTCAATGGGACAGTTTGTCTCCTGGAATTGCTGGAAATTTTCAAGAAAAGATTGGACAACCATTTGTTTGAGAGGGAATAAGGATTCCTACCTAGGACAGGGGGTTGGACTAGAAGGCCTCCAAGTTCCCTTCCAGCCCTATAATTCCAGCCCTATGTAAAAGAGAAAATCAACCAGCCCAAAAGAGAACAAAAAAACTCCAGCACCTCTCCACCAGTAATCAGCAATCAGATCAGCATAGATTAACTCTAAGGTTAACTTCAGACCAACAATCAAGTAAACAATACCCCAATTAAGAAACTGACAAAGAGCCATCAGTAAACAGCCAAAGAATCTCTAAAACCACCCCCACCCACACAGATAAGCAAGTCAGCAGAATATAAACTGACAGCAAACAGCATTCCTTACTAGCATTGATGATGTTACCTAGTTAGGGTAATGAAATGTCTACAAGAAAACAAGGAAGCCCAGAGCGTACCAACCCTAACCCTAACCCTCAGCCCTATAATTCTATGGTTCTATGTTCTGCTTTCTGTTATCTTACTACTAAGAGAGGCATAAGTTAAAGTCTTTGTTTAAACTATTTAAGGAAAGTGTCAAGCTCAAAGCACGTTCATGCTGTTGCAACAATTATCACTTCTCTAGTTGCCAACAGACGGGGGAGGGAAAGGTAAGAAGGAATGCAGATTCCAGACTTCAAGGAGAAGAGCCGTGAGAGCCAAGGACACATCTGCAGGTGTTGGCCAAAACCAGAGACTCTTTCTCATAACAATACAATGACACTCAATTGGACGATGTGAGCTGGAGTAATAGGAGGGAGCGGGAACTAAGTTGCAACTATGTGGGTTTGCATGGGAATGAACTAGAGCTGGTTTTGTCTTCAATAGTGCCCAAATGATATACTCAATAAAGTTTTGCATAGAGACGTTGGCAGATCTCGAATGCACTGCTTTAGTTGGGATCGTCAGTTGGGATGTTGACAGAAAGGTTTTGAGCAGTGTTATGAGTGAGTGGATATACAGTCACATTCATATGTGTAATCTAAAGAATGACAACATAGGAATTCAAAGTTAAGTTGGAAGACTGTCTCTGTGGTCAGGGAATATCAGAGTTTAATTGGTTAGATCTTCTATTGAAAGTCTATAACAAGCAACCTTGTTATACCTACAGAGAAATTAATAAGGAATTCTCCAATTATCTTTCTTGAAAAAGAATGACTTCCTGATACTGGTCTGTGTCCCTAGTGATCTTTCAAGCATACTATTTCTGAAATTAGCAGCATGTTTTGAAGCCTGATAAATTTCTGCCCAAATATATACTAATAAACAGCTACTGATTCAATAATCCTTCATAGCAATCGCAATCACTCCTGCACTTGTGACCTTTAGAGTTAATGTAGCATATAATTTATAAATCCACAAACTCTATGTTCTTTTAATACACAGTATTAACCTGAAAAAAGCCACTCCATTTTCATTTTGTTTCAGTCATATTGATTTCTAAAGGATTAGTCAATTTATTAGTTTATTTAAAAGGATTTTAAAAACACATTAAATATATATAGAAATAAATAATAAGAAATATTTGGGCAAAGGTTGACATTTTAATTTAAAAGCAATGCTAGAATTATTTCTTTCTGCAACAAGAGAGAGAAATAAAGTCATTTTCACATGCAGGAATGTATCTTGAAGAAATATTCTGAGCTTGGAATAATTTATCTGAGAAAGAGGCTTCCTGCTTACCCCATCTTCTCTCCTCATGCTTGACTTGGGTAATATGTAGGCATGTCTGAGCATGCATCAGTGCAAAATGAGATTCTGTCAGCTTAGCAACGTTTTCACTGAAAGGCTCGGAAGCTAATGAAATCTGGGGTCACATTAGTGCAATCAGTTCTATATGCACTGTCGAAACCCATGTATCCTGTTCTGCCTTTATCACTTGGCATAATTTAGGGACCCCTAATGAGCGTACTCTGCTGATAAAAACACCTTGGAAATAACTGAAAGCAGTAGTGCGCTTGTGAGTTTCACCATGTTCAGTTTCATGCCTCTGAATGTTGAATTCACACAAGCCTATCAAAGGATTTGAGCGACACCAAACTATGAATTTAGGTCAGATTGGGAGTCAATTTGGGCCCAGTTTGTGGGGGCAATAAGCTGACTTTGTATAAATATACAAAGGTATGAAGGCTATTGCTTAACGCATTGTAAGCCGCCCTGAGTCTCTGGAGAAGGGCGGCATATAAATCAAATTTAAAAAAAAAAATTCATTGGGGCAGCTGATCATAATGTTGGAAAGGGCCATTTCTGCCATTGAATCTAATCCCCTCTCAGCTCAGTGCAGGGATCGCAATTAAGATGCCTGTCCATTCTGTGCTTGAACCCACACAGTAAAGGGGAGTCAACTATCTTTGTTAGTAATTGACTCTCCTGTGAAATTGTTTGCAGCATTAGAAAAATTTTCCTGACAAGATTCATTTTCAATCCTGTGGCCTAAAACTAATATTTCTGAACTTTCACTCTGAGAGAACAGAAATTAATTTTCAGTGTAATACTAATGCATTTACTTGAAAAAATTTTGTCCTATCCCCTCAATCATCTTTTCTCTGAGCTAAACATACATACCTTCCCCCCTATCATTTTTGTTGTCCTCCTTTGAATTTAGTGTCCAAAGTGAACAGATAAGATGGACTCTAACCAGAATTTAATCTACCATATTTTTCTGAGTATAAGACGCACCGGACTATAAGATGCACCTAAATTTACAGGAGGAAAAAAGAAAAAAATAGTTTTTGGCCTCTGCGTGTCAGATTTCTCCCAGGCCCCCAGAAGCACTCTGCATTGCTCCTTATGGCCTGTTTTTGCCAAAATGAAAATGGGCCATAAGGAGCACTGCAGAGTGCTTCTGGGGGCCGGGAAGGCCAAAAACGCAACACACTGAGGGTTCAGGAGGCCAAAAATGCCCATATTCGGTCTATAAAGCCCACCTAAATTTTCACCCACTTTTTGGGGGGGGGAAGGTGCATGTTATACTTCAAAAAGTATGGTACTTCTATTACTGCAGCCAAAAATTGTATTTCACTTCTTAAGCAGCCATTTCATTCTACCGAATTACATTCTGCTCAATTACAGTTTCAAGATCCTTTTCACATGTATCCTCTTCATCCTGTCCGTTTGTTCACTTTTCCCTCACTGAAAAGCTTGTCACTTGTTTTTCTCTATTCAATTTCATTTTATTATTTTCAACTGCCTGCTCTAACCTCTCAGATCACAGCTATCACCTTCAGCTGTGTCATTTGCAAATTTGAAAAGATCAGTGTTCCTTCTATTTCTTCACCTAATCATAAGGAAAAGGTTGACTGGTCATGCCTGAGAACTGTGGCATTCTACTGAACACTCAGTCCTGTTTGATGAGGGACATCTGATTGCCATTCCTTGAAAAAAAAAAATGCCAGTCAGCCCATATTTAATTATCTTACTGATTCCAATGTCTTGGTGGTATCTGGTCAAATGTTTTACTAAAGTTGACATTAATTATATATCCCCAGTATTGACAAGGTTTTTCTCAGGAAAAACTCTAGACAAATATAACCTAAGATTAATCTGGCAAGACTATGCAGTATGTGAGAAATCACGAAATTATTTTCAAGGTGATTATAGACAAATAGTTTTGTGTGCTGCTTTTTTCCCCCAGGTATTGTTGGCAGACTGCAGTTTTCTGGGTTCTCTTTCCCACCTCTTTTTTTGAAAACAGATACCAAATTTGCCCTCCTGCAGACAATTGTTTGTTATTTTAAAAGTTCAAAATCCTAGGATGCAATCTATCTGGTCTTGGAAAGTGGAATTGATTAAAACTCCTTCCACCTGCTCTTCAAAGTTTCTTGAAGCTCAGATTTTGCGTCTCAAGAGAGTGATGTCTTAAAAATCAAAGATAGTATAGGAAAAAGAAGAGACCAATGCTATCATTTATTCTCATCTATAATAACAGAGTAACAGAGTTGAAAAGGTCTTTGGAGGTCTTCTACTCCAACCCGCCCACCCCCAACTCAAGCAGGAGACACTATACAATTCTGTCTCTATACAATTCCGACACTATACAATTCCGTCTCAACTACTGCAACGCTCTCTACCTAGGGCTGCCCATGAAAACCACTCGAAGGCTTCAATTGATGCAGAATGTGGCCGCGATGTTACACCCCTCCTGCGTGGCCTGCATTGGCTACCAGTTGCCCTTTGGGTGAGGTTCAAGGTGCTGGTTATCACCTATAAAGCCCTTCATGGCTTAGGTCCGGGATATTTGTCAGACTCCATGCAGCCAGCAACAATTTCCAATCGCCCGGTGCGTTCCCACAGACAGGGCCTCCCCAGGGTGCCGTCGGCCAGACAATGTCAGCTGGCGATCCCCAGGGGGAGAGCTTTCTCTGTGGGTGCACCCACCCTTTGGAACCAACTTCCTTTGGAGCTCCAGATGGCCCCTGACCTTCACTCATTTCGCCGTGATTTGAAGACCTGGTTATTTCGTAGCCTAGACTGATGAAGGGGATTTTTCTTAATAGTTTTTAAACTGATTTTAAATTGTTTTAATTCGGACTTTTTAATTTTATTGTATTAATGTTATTGTGTATTTTACTGTTGTGAGCCGCCCTGAGTCCATTGGAGATAGGGCGGCATATAAATCGCATTAAACTTAAACTTAAACAATTCTGGACAAATGGCTGTCCAATCTCTTTTTAATAATAATAATAATAATAATAATAATAATAATAATAATAATAATAATAATTATTATTATTATTATTATTATTATTATTATTATTATTATTATTTTATTTCTATACCGCCCTTCTCCCGAAGGACTCAGGGCGATGTACAGCCTATTTAAAAACACAGACAAAACAACAATATAAAATTTAAAATAATTAAATAAAGTGGCTCAAATTTAAAACCCCAATAAATTTAAATACCCCAATTTAAAACTATCATGTTGATAGTCCGGCCTGGCGGAACAACAGGGTCTTCAATGCGCAGCGAAACACCCGGAGGTCGGAGATCTTACGAATTTCCGGGGGCAGTTCGTTCCACAGGGCTGGGGCTCCCACAGAGAAGGCCCTCCCCCTGGGCGTCGCCAGCCGACATAACTTGGCTGATGGCACCCTGAGGAGACCCTCTCTGTGGGAACGGACTGGTCGGTGGGAGGCTATTGGTGGCAGAAGACGGTCTCGGAGGTACCCGGGTCCTATGCCATGGAGCGCTTTAAAGGTGGTAACCAACACCTTGAATCGCAGTGGAAGACCACTGGGAGCCAGTGCAGCTCGCGCAGGAGGGGTGTCACATGGGCACAACGGGTTGCGTCCATAACCACCCGCGCGGCCGCATTCTGGACCAGTTGGAGCCTCCGAGTGCTCTTCAAGGGGAGCCCCATGTAGAGAGCATTACAATAGTCCAACCGGGAGGTGACAAGGGCATGAGTGACCGTGCGCAAGGCGTCCCGGTCCAGAAAGGGCTGCAACTGGCGAATCAGGCGAACCTGATAAAAGGCCCCCCTGGCCACGGCCGTCATGTGCTCTTCTAATGACAGCCGTGCGTCCAGGAGGACACCCAGATTGCGAGCCCTCTCCGTGGGGGGCAAAGATTCACCCCCAATAGTCAGCGAAGGCACCTGCTGACTATATCGGGGCGCCGGAAGCCACAGCCACTCGGTCTTGGAGGGGTTGAGTCTGAGCCTGTTCCTTCCCATCCAGACCCGCACGGCCTCCAGGCAGCGAGACATCACATCAAGGGCATCGTTGGGGTGGTCTGGGGTGGAGATGTACAGCTGAGTATCATCAGCGTACAGATGGCACTTCACCCCAAAACCACTTTAAGAAAATCTTTAAGAAAAGATTGGAGAGTCATAGTTTTAATTTACCATTAATATGAGATAACTTCCTTCCTATTTTCTTTCAAAATACTGTATATTGATAATGATGTGTTCATATTTTGCTCACTCTTCCATCCAGAGAGCCGGGTGGATAATGAAATCTCTGTAAAACTGTCTGCTATTTGCTCTCTCTCCTCTTAGGATGAGAGTTCCTGACAAGAAGGCTAAAGCTGAAATCTTAAATCAAGCTTTCAGAACAAGCTATTAAGTTGGATCCCAATTCAGAGTATGTTTTAAAAAAATATTGCATGAGACTTTGAGAGATAATAGGAATATTTGTTCTCAGTGGCACTCAGTCTCCACGGCCCTCTAAGCCCAGAAGGGTTCTATTCTCTATGTTCTTCAGCTGATTGAGTGCTACAAGAGGTCATCTTGTTTCAGGTTCTATTTGATAGCCACGTGAAACTGCCAGATGAGATTATTTAGAGATCTCCAAGTCCTTTCTATTACTCTATGTACCATTTGGAACATGGAGCAAAGATTGATGTATGGTTGCCATTGGATTTCAATAAGGAGATAGAACCTGAAGTTGAAGATGGATCTAAATCAAATGAGGATATTATTCAGTAACCAATCTGATAACTGTCTGGTTTGGTTCTGCAACCCAACAAGACAGACGCAGACTTCAGATAATTAGAACTGCAGAAAAAACAATTGCTACCAACCTGTCTTCCATTGAGGACATGTATACTGCAGGAGTCAAAAAGAGGGCTGTGAAAATATTTACAGGCCCCTCACATCCTGGACATAAACTCTTTCAACTCCTACCCTCAAAACGATGCTATAGAGCACTGCACACCAGAACAACTAGACACAAGAACAGTTTTTTCCCGAATGCCATCACTCTGCTAACAAATAATTCCCTCAACACTGTCAAACTATTTACTAAGTCTGCACTACTATTAATCTTCTCATTGTTCCCATCACCCATCTCCTTCCACTTATGACTGTATGACTGTAATTTTGTTGCTTGTATCCTTACGATTGATATTGATATTGTTTCCGGATTGCTTATTTGTACCCTATGACTATCATTAAGTGTTGTACCTTATGATTCTTGATGAACGTATCTTTTCTTTTATGTACACTGAGAGCATATGCACCAAGACAAATTCCTTGCGTGTCCAATTACACTTGGCCAATAAAAATTCTATTCTATTCTATTCTATTCTATTCTATTCTATTCTATTCTATTCTATTCTATTCTATTCTATTCTAATGTCACAGAAATTTGGGAATTTGCAGGATTTAACCCTAATTTTGGATGCCCAGGAAATTGCAGGAGTGAACACTACCTTTTACCATCTTGGTCTGGTTTTTGCTGCACTCAGTGTACAAATACACACTTATACAATCAACTATTGGATAGACGTATTGAATTCTGTCATTGGATTATTGTATTTGATGCTTATGTTATGAAAAAACCTCGCTATTAAAGAAGGCAATTGATTAGATTTGGATCAAAATACATAAATTGTATTTACATTAAAGCTCTGGCATTAATACAAAATCCAGAAGTAATTTGATATTTCAATTAAGCTTGGACTAATAACTATCTAAAATCGGTAAGCAGAAAAAGAAAAGGAAATATGGATGCAAGGAAATTATTGTTTGATCACAATAAACCAATTACAGATGTACTACATGAGTTTCAATTTCCAGAATTTTCCAGTTTGCATGGCCCCTGAAGAGCGTTCTGAGAGTTGAAAGTTGAAAAGCTTCCAGGATGAGAAAGTCTGAGGGAATCAAGGGAGAAAAGAGTCAATATAGAAAAAAATATTGAAGAATTACCATTATTGAATAAATACTTAGAAATTCCCAACCCACAACTAAAATTTAGAGCACAGTTGAATAATTTCATTAAGAATCAAATGAGAATCTTCAAAAAAAAAATAGAATATATTATTGAAATATCTTGTTTTTAACAAGTCAATGGGATAAAGATATGAAAGAAAATTAAACGTGCATGGTATCCGGGGTGAAATGTAAAATTTGTTACTACCGGTTCTGTGGGTGTGGCTTGGTGTGGGGGGGTAATGTGACTGGGTGGGCATGGCCAACTTTTTTTTTTTTTAATTTTTCAAAGCATTTTTTCTAATGCTTTGAAAAGCCTCTGCCGATCATGTAGCTCAGCTGTGGATCGTCAGAGACTTTTCAAAGCATTTTTTTTACCACCTCTTCAGCCAAGAGGTTGCAGAAAAAAATGCTTTGAAAAGCCTCTGACAATCCCAGCTGAGCCGCATGATCATCAGAGGCTTTTTTTTTTTTTTTACTTTTAAAAGCATTTTTTTCGTCGGAAGAGGTTGTAGAAAACCAGTTGCTACCGGCTCTCCGAACCACCTGCCGCCATCGCTACTGGACTGGGCGATCCGATCTGAACCGGAAGCATTTCACCCCTGATCCTATCTGAAGATTTAATGAACACAACAAAAGATTATTGTTTGTGTCTGTTGGACACCTCAGATGTCTGGTAATAGAGAATTGGTTTCTATTCCTGGATATGTAATAGTTTAGACTCACAGCGGGGTGTCAAACTGGCGGCCTGTGGGCCAGATGCATCATGCGCAGGCCACGCCCATCCCAGCTCTGAAAATGGGAAAAAAGATCATGTGACAGCAACGTGACACAGCAGGTTTAACACCCGTGCTTTAGAGTAAACACTTTTCATATGTTTTAGACTTCTTCTAAAGTGACATAGTTTGGGTTTCTTATTCATAAGGTTATTAATTAATATTAATTAATTCCTTGCATTTTTGAGAGTTTTCAATACCCTTGGCCATTATATCATTATGAGTTGGCTCTGTGGGGTGCCACAAGGCTCTATGCTCTCTCCCCTCCTTTTCAACATCTACATGAACAATATTCAACATCTGCTAGATGAGATCATCTGCTGGTTTGGGATTTGATATCATCAGAATGCTGGTGATACCTAATTACATCTCTCAAGTCTGGGCCAGCCAAATGAGGCTGTTGAGATTCTGCCCCAATACCTGGAGGCTGTGTGGGTTTAGATAATGAGAAACTGTCTCTGATTTGACATTTCAAACAATCATACATTCCCTAGTCATCTCATAGCTTGATTACTGCAGTCCACTCTGCACAAGTCTGTCCTTGAAGATCACTAAGAAGTTTCAGCTAGTCCAAAATACAGCAGCATGGGCAGGAATGGGCATGCCTTGGTATGCCCATGTAATATCTCTGCTTTGTGAACTGCATCGGTTGCTGGTTTGCTTCCAGGTCTGATTCAAGGTGTTGGTAACTACCTATAAAGCCCTATAGGGCATCGGGCCTAATGGTTGAAGAACAATCTATCTCCTATAATCTCTGCCTGACCTATTCCATCAGGAGAGGTTGGCACAATATGGGTTCCTTCAATTAAACAATATAACGTATAGTGACCACTGCAGCATGGCTTCTCAGTTATACTGCCTGCCCTTTAGAATAAGGATCATCCCAAGATTCAAAGAGTCCCCACCCTACTAGTATTTCTAAGCTTCCAGAGAACCTTTGACAGGGATGACTGACACTCTTTGTCTTCGTTTGCCTTGTTTTCCTCTTAGTTTGTCCATCATTGCTCTTTTGTCTTCTGTTTTTTGTCTTGTTCTTTGTTTTTAAATCTTTTTAACAAGTTGTAAACTGTCCAGAATCTCTGGGTGTCAGGTGGCCCATAAAATTTAACAATAAGAGCCTTGGTAGTACAGTGGTTTAAAGCACCCTGTTATTAACACAGCTGCCTGCAATTACTGCAGGTTCAAATCTTACCAGGCTCAAGGTTGACTCAGCCTTCCATCCTTTCTAAGGTAGGTTAAATGAGGACCCAGTTTGTGGGGGCAATAAGCTGACTTTGTATAAATATACAAAAGTATGAAGGCTATTGCTTAACGCATTGTAAGCCGCCCTGAGTCTCCGGAGAAGGGCGGCATATAAATCAAATTAAAAAAAAAAAAAAAAAAAACCAAGAATAATAAACTTATTCTAAATTGCCTTTCTTTATAATATTTTAATCTATATGTTTTTTTCTCTTTCTTTTTAATATCTGGCCTAGAACAGCATGGGTGAGTTTTGAGACCGCTGGTCTAGAACCATTTGGGGAAAGGTTTGGGGAAAGAAATGGGTGTTTGAGGCACCACAGATGCAGGGGTGAAATCTAAATTTTTTTGCTACCGGTTCTGTGGGCGTGGCTTAATTAATGGGCAGGGCTTGATGGTAAGGTGACTGGGTGGGCGTGGCCAAGTCAATGTCACTTCTTTGCCCTTTTTTAACCTACAAAACAGAACACAACACAACTGGCTCAGCCACAATGTAAAAGCAGCTGTGCTAGACTCAAAATGGCCCCGCAACAAGCAGGAACCTCACATAGCCACAAAAGGCCCCAAAAAACCAACTTTCACACTTTACACACACAAAAATTCCACATACAGCTTTGTGAGATTTTGTGTGTTTGTGTAGTTAGAATGAAACACTACAGAAACACACTAAATCTCAGAAAGCTGCACAAATATTACTTTATTTTTATTTATTTTTATATAAAAGCAGCTCAATTTAAAACTTCCTAAACTTTAAATGGCTAGGTCTAAAAAAAGAACAACTAAAAAAAAACCCCAATTAACTATTTTTTTTAAAGCTCCCAAAGGGGGAAAAAACTTGCCCAATAGAACAGGGGTCTCCAACCTTGGCAACTTTAAGACTTGTGGACTTCAACTCCCAGAATTCCTCAGCCAGCTTTGCTGGGAGTTGAAGTCCACAAGTCTAGGCAGGAAGGCAGGCAGAAAGAGCTGTTCACCGATGAGCTTGATTGCAGGCAGGGAGATTCAGTTGCTTGCTGATGCATGGATTGCGATCGTCATGCGATACGCAGCTAAGGTAAGCAAGCTGGAGGCTGTGGGGGGGAGAGAAAAAAAGAAACTTTTTTTCTTTTACATGGCTCTGGCGATCCAAGCTGAGTTGCCTGGTTAGCAGGCAACTCAGCTGGGATGTCAGAGCTTGGCTGGTCAGAGCCATTTAAAAGAAAAAAAATGCTCTGATGATCGCGGGGTTCAGCTGGGCATGGGGGGCGGGGGCAGGGATTTTTGCTACCGGTTCTCCGAACTGCCCGCCACCATTGCTACCTACTCGCCCGAGCCGGTCCAAACTGGGAGCATTTCACCCCTGCACAGATGTAAAGCTCTCATTCTCATACTCAAACTCTCCCAAATGCAAAAGAAGGCCAAATTTGAATCCAGTTGATCTGGAATGTGGTGGGAGTGGAAGGGGAGCAACAAGACAATCATGACAGGCTCTACCCGAGCTAAATTGTCTCCTGATGCTAATGGTATACAGTATACATATTTTCTATTCAAACTAAAGGATACGGTGTGCATCTTAAGAATGTATCCTTTATTCATTTACCAAAGTGGCACTCAGAAATTAAAGCAAATACCTGCAAAATTACAAGTTAAAGGATAGCCCTGTTGTTCCAGGTCTCTTAACTAGTTATCTGCTTGTCTGAACCAGCATAGCTCAGGCAGTTGCATTCCTGCCATTAGTACTCAGGCTGATTTATTGTATTTGAAAAAGGTATAAATACTGATACATTCTTCATCTTCAGGCATTAAGACAAGGACTTTTTCAGAGGTTCAATCAACTACTTTGATGATCATTTAAAGAAACCAGGGGGAAAAGCCGAGGTAAATAAAAGCCCCTTTTATTCTAGCTGGAAAAAAAATGCTTTGGATGAAAACAGAATGCCTTTTTAAATATGCATGTGACTCTAACATTTAAAAATGCTTTTAGTCCATCAATAATTAAAAGAAACAAAGATATATAGAGAAAATGTTTCATTATTTTATATGTAATACATTACTTCTGAATGCAGATCAATAAAAATTATATCTAGGGCAGTTATTCCATCCTTTAATCAATTAATGCCCATTCGTATACTCACTTAGTGGACATAAACCCTATTGAACTAATTTGAATTTACTTCTGAATAGACATATGTAATACTATGCTGAAATTATGTTGCGTATAAAATTGCATATTACCAAAGTCATCTTAAACATTTTTAATGAGAAAAAACCTTTCCCCCCCCAGTTTAGGAATCTCGAAATCACGAAACGTCAGGAAAACACAAAATGTTCAGACATGTTCAAAGTCATCTGTATTGTGGGAAATTCATAGGGTGGCATGTGTGTGCACATGTCATTGGGTAAATCCTGTGATTATGTACTTATATCCCATCATCTGGCATGGAAGTTATAGTCTATAGCATAGATGTTATAGATGTTATAGATGTTATAGATGTTATAGATCCGGATCTGCGCACCTTCCGCCGCGAGTTGAAGACGCTTTTATTTCATCAAGCTGGCCTCGCCTAAATCTTCTCCCTTTTAAGTGTAAATTCTAAATTTTTAATGGATTTTAAAATATGGGTATTTTAAATTATGGGTATTAATTCAGCCAAATTTATTTAATTCATTTTATTCGATTTTAAATTTTGTATATCTCTGTGTTTTATTTCATGGCTGTGCACCGCCCTGAGTCCTTCGGGAGTAGGGCGGTATAGAAATTCAATAAAATAAATAAATAAAATAAAGATGTCATCACAGATATTTTATCATCTGCCCCAACCTTGCTCCCTTTCCATTGTCCATGAATTTGGATTAAGGACGTATTTCAAATAGAACAAAACTAATTTGATGTAGTTTACAGCCCTTAGTGCCTAAAGAAAGTCAAAGTGATTTCACCTTGAGACTGAAAGTAATTGCTAACAAATAGGAAGACTATGTCCAATCCCACAATATTGTACAGGGAAAGCTGTTTCAGAATATAACTAATTCTTGGTTTTGGGTTTGTGTCAAAAAAAATGAAAATGTAGACACTAGCTCACCCACCATTTTGTAGCAGTTAATTCATGTCACGAATTTACCTGTTTGAGGCTAAATCCTAAATGAAGAGATCCAGGCATACAATAAGTTGACTTCCCAATATTTTCCAAAGCTTGGAAAAGGACAGAGACAACAGAAAGTGAAAATTGGGAAATGGGGATAGTCAGAATATTGGGAAACAAAAAAGGGGGGGATAATTGAGCAGAGAATAGCTGGGACTTTGAAGACTAGAGACCAGTTTCATCCCAAACCCCTCATTCATGACATTCTGCCTGTATAATATTTCATATCTGAATGGTGAGATTAATTTATATGAATAAATATTTATACTCTTTTTACAGATTAGGAAATACAGTGACTTTAGTCCTATCCTATTATTTAATCATAGAAACAGAACACCTGTTAATTACATTTTTTTTTAGCAAGGATGCTGCCCTACATCTGCTGATGGAGCAGCCTGGAATTTAGCTTGATGCATTACTAACTGCTTCCCACGGATGCAAATGCAGTGCACATAAAATCATTCCCTTTCTGGTGCACCAGACCTCTTGAATAATTCAGAGCATAAAGCATAACCTAATGCTTTTATTGTGCCAGGAGACAATGATTTATTTTCATGGAGATTATCTGAAAGTTGTCTCCCCAATTTGCTGCTTCGAGTCTTTCCAGTAATACAAGGCACTTATCAAATTAGAATTCTTAGGGAATAGAATGACATATACCAATCTATATTTAGCAACAACAACCAAAAAGCAGCTGAATCAGCTGACTGGAAGCCACTACCCTAATGTTCAGTCTTGGTTTAGACAGCACATATTCAGTACTGAAGTGAAGGAGAACAGACAGTGCAGGAGAGACACTGAATCTGGAGATTTGCAAACAGCCAAGCTGTATTTGAAACAAACACATCCAGGTAAGAGAGAGGGCATATCAGTGGAATCTGTGCTCAAATTCTCGTAAATGCAGGGATTGAAATGGAGAGCTGAAGGAGGAGAAGTACCAAGTCAAGGTATGGACACTAATGCCACTTGGATGTACTGGCTATTTGTGTGGCCAAGGCAGGAGGAGACCCAAGGGAACTGTCACTGAGCAGACTATTTGAGGAGCTCCAATGCTTGCGTGTCTTTGCTCTGTTTGCCCTATTTGTCGTTCTGTGGATTTCAGAATGGGTTATGATTATGCTCTGTGCTTAATACAGGATGTGGAAAGACCAAGTAAGACCAGGTTAGAGCAATCACAGTGAATGAATGGAAGGGGGGTAAAATAAAGCGATTCAGTTTATTTTGAATTCAATTTTTTTCACTGCCAATATTATTAGTAGATACCAATGAACATTTTTAAAAATTGGCATTTCTAGTGAAAATTTCATGTCTGTGTTCTGTCGTAGTTTTGTGTTCTACAGACTCTTGGACCAGAGCAGGTGGATGAGAAAATGCCACTGATATAATAGTCGTGATAAGCCAGGTCTGCCTTTTCTCCAACTCAGCTGGAGAGTCTAAATGGCAAGGACCAAGAGTCATCTCAGTGAATGAATTCTGAAGGTTTCCTAAAGAAAAAATTGTAGTTTTCCTTATAAAATAACCTCCCCCCCCCTCCATCAAAGAAAGAAAGAACGTTTGATAGCATTGGGTTAAGATGCTTCAAAATATCCCTGGACCAATGGGTTTGTGTTTACCTTTGAAGAGTTGGGAGGGGGTTTCTTCCTCACAGCATGAACATCCTTTGGTAACTGCATTTTCTCCCTTTTCTTTGTGGCATTTCCTTCTTCTCTTCCCCACTCCCCATCTGAGGCCTTATTAAAGCTGTTTTCCTTAGTTTTGTCATGGCTTCCTTCATTAATAATGCAGACAAGGATTGGGAATCTGCCCAGCATGTCCTGAATATCTATCTGTCTTTCTCCTTACTAGAATTTATATCCTGTCCGTTGCTGGAGACTTTGAGTGATTTATTGGCCCTAAGGCCAATTTAGGCTCCTGCTGACATAGACCTATCCACCCTCTCCATGGTCATTTTTGACTTGGGCTACCAAGACAAAACACCTGGTATCCACAGGTACATTTGCTCATAGAATACCTGATCTTCCAAAGTACTTGATGGTTCTTCCCCAAGCTCCTTAGAAACATCACTTCACTACCTCTTCAAAGAGCTGTAGGTCTGCTGTATAGAAGAGCTGATTTAAACAATTCAAGAGAACTGGGTTGCTAGTTCTGTCACCCTTGGTGCATTATTTCCATTGCTTTCACTAAGAGAGGCTATTAAATGGCTGTACCTCTTTGTTGTTTTCATTACTTTGTGAGGGGGCATCATCGGGGTGGGTTCTACTTACCTTTACTACCAGTTTGCAGCGGGGCCGCGCACGCATGCTTCGCTCGTGCGCGCGCACTCTTCTGCACATGCGCAGAAGCATTTTGATGACGTTGGAGTCAGTGGGCGGAGCCTCCCGCCGGTTTTACTACCAGTACTATAGAACCGGTGCGAACCGGGGACAACCCATTGGGCATCATGTTGTCTATAACATTTTATGTTATTTTAATGACTTGTTATTAGACAAAGATCAATCCCGATTGCCTGCTGACCACTTCTGTCACTTTGTGCCAGCACTGCCATTCTCTTGAGGCAGGATGTGTCAAGGACAGAAGTTTCTTATAATCATGATCTCCCACTGCATTTCACATAATTCCCAGTTTATGGTCCCATACTTCCCAGCTACTCTTTCCACATTAAAGAAGGATAATAGATACTCAAAATGAATTCAAATATCCAAGTATTACTTCTAGATAAACAGACAGATAGATTATATGCTAACAAGTTGCTTTTTACTCCTAGCAACCACATGCATAGATTTTCTCCCTGACAATCTATCCCTAAGCTGGTCTTCCAGATCTTGCAAGAATGCACTCGTTGCAATTGTCACTGCATCAGGGATGGGTTCTGCTTACCTTTACTACCGGTTTGCAGCGGGGCCGCCCGCACGTGCATGTTTCGCTTGTGCACGTGCACTCTTCTGCACATGCGCAGAAGCATTTTCATGATGTCAGGGTCAGTGGGCGGGGCCTCCTGCCAGTTTTACTACCAGTTCTATAGAACCGGTGCGAACCAGGGGCAACCCACCACTGCACTGCACTGCATCCATCCAACTTGCTTCCTGTCATCCTCTTTTCTCAGCATTACATCCTTTTCCAGGGAGTTAGATCTTCATATAATATGTTCAAAGTAGGATCTTTAGAACAAAAAAAAAGTGTTTGATAGAAGTAATACCCACTGCCCTATGAATGCCTTTTGACTTTAACTTGAAAATGGAAGAGTAGTTAGAAGGAATATATATATATATATATATATATATATATATATATATATATATATATATATATATATATATATATATATATATATATATATATTATGATATGGGTACTGTAGTTAGCTGAAATATAAACAAAGATTCTTGATAAGCAGTATCTGGTTTCTTGCTTTTATCTTTTAATTATTAATATTTAAAATATTCTTCACCCTACCTACATGATTGTTTCTTAGCGTAATCCTAAGGAATGAACTCAATTCTATGAAGCCAGAATTAGTTTATCAGTAGGTTAAGAACAATACTGTTAGGGGGGAAGGAAGGAAAGAAGGAAGGAAGGAAGGAAGGAAGGAAGGAAGGAAGGAAGGAAGGAAGGAAGGGAGGGAGGGAGGGAGGGAGGGAGGGAGGAAAGGAAGGAATAGTTTGTGTATTAGGGCACTGAAGGGTATTATGGTCAAATCAGGAATGCTCCCTTAAACATGAGGGATTTCAAGTTTTAAAGAATGCATGTAGAACAGAAGCAGGTTGTAGGGTACATGCCAGAAACATGGATGAAACAATTTCTTTTTTATATGCAAAAATATCTTCAACTCTAATGTTTTTTATAGTACCCCCTAATAATAAAATTGTTAATAAATAAAGCTTGATAAATCAGTTTCAGTCAGTGGCATCACACAATTGTATAATGGGACTCTGGTTTGTTCGCAGTTGTTAGATGGGAATGTTCTTCAGAAACCTGGGTATCATGGCATATTGTCCTGAACCACACATCTGCTGAAAAACGTACAAAAATGTTATCTTTTCTCCATTGTAATAAAATTGCCTACCCAGTTTTAAGAGAAATGTTCCTGGAAAAGGGGGAAAACATGATGAAAGAAATGCATATATTCACCTACGGTAAAATATATATATAGGCTTTATAGGTAGCCTATAAAAAGTTGTCTGTAATAAGCAAAAAAAAAAAGGACTTAATACTGAATTAATTTGTGTTAAAAAAGAGTTAAAATAACAAGACAAAGTCTTATTCTAAATAAAATGTATTTATGCTTGCTGCTTCCATAAGAAGGTTTACATTAATGTAATATATTGCTTACAAAATATAATAATTTCAGTAAATCTTTGTGATACATTCACATTGGTTAATGATATCCTATATATTATTTTCAGTAATGGCTCCTTGGATAAGACTGAGCTTAGCAAAGCCCCTCCCAACCATCAGTGAAGCTTTTGAAGATATTCTAGAAGACATAACAAGCAACACAAATAGTTTTGGAAATGTTTACATGAATCCAGGTTCTTGTTCAGTTGAAGATCACTGTCAATCAAACTTCCAACTAGCAAGATCTGCTTTTATGGGACCTCTGGAGAGCAAGCATCATTTCCAAGACAAAGAGAGATGCGGAATGCTGCCCAACCGACAAACAATCTTAAACCTGTCTGAGTCACCACAAATGGTTTCTAGATGCACTCTTCCTAAAGTGTTGTCATTACAACAGAACAGTTTCATTCATGATTATATCAAAACCTACTCCGCTTCGGGCAGGAACGCATTAGAAGACCTGTATGAAGGAGCCCAGAAGACTTGTGGATGGAAATGTCCTATTGGCAGTGAGAACACAGGAACTGACTGCACACAGCTCAACTTTCACAGCACCTATGCAGTCACACCTCAAGAAAAAATGAGCAAAAAACAACATGTGACTAGCTTACCAAGATACCCTTCTCCAAGACCATCGCAAAGAGAAAATGGTTGCCAGGAACAAAAATATAGTTACAATCAAGACAAGGTGCCAGCTTTGGAAAGCAGCTCCAATCCAAACCCTCTTCCTGTTAACGGTAAATCAATCTGGCTGCCCATCAGAGAAGCACCCCTGAGTGCCAGGGATTGGCGATCTTCACAAAGAGGGCAGCATGGTTTGAAGACAACTGGATCTCCTGAAAAAGAGTCTCTGAAGTCTTCTACTCATAAACAATCTCTGAAGGGAGAGACAGATAACAGAAATAGCTGGGTGGAATATTTCCATATTGATAAGAAAATCACAGGTCGTGATTGGATTGCAGAATACCAAAGTGCTTGGAAAGAAGCCAAGGTTAGAGCATGCCTACTCCCTGCCATAGAAGAGTCATAGTTTTCTTTTTTATTTAATGGCAACAAAAATACATATATATAAATCTTTACGTCCCTATTGTGAAGAGCATCTGTAGCATTCCTCCTGTTAATGGCACAGAAATGCTTTATTATGTGCAAATGACCAGGAAGATGTGTGGATCTTCAGACAATCAAGAGGAACAAGCAGCAGTGCACCATAGAAGACATAATGAGGGTTCTGTACCTTAGGCATTCAGATAATAAGCCATAATTGTTAAACATGTTTCTAATCTCTTGTAATTTTGACTGTCGGAACAGTCATGAGACATTCCAAGCACATCCAGCTTGAACGTGCTGGAACTGAAGTCTATTTGAATCTAGCTAAAGAGCACTCCAAAACATACAACAGAAAAAAAAAACATTTAATATATTAATAGTAGGATAGGATTTATTCTGTTAGATTTTTTATCATAATCAAAAAGAGAGCCTGGAAGAACTCAGAAGCAAAGATCTACTACTTCAGAGGAGCACAATGGCTCAGCAAAAGCTCAAAATCAGGGCAGCAATGTCCCTCCCATCCTGTTGCTTCCTCCCCAGCATCTATATTCAGAGTAACTAAATCTCAAGACTGCAAAGAGCCGCTGATCACAGTATCGCTGATCACAGTATCTACCCTGATTTATCTGCTTCCATTTTAATTCTATTAATTGGAAAGCCATCAGTGTACCTTGCTTATCAACACATCCCATATGCTATCTATTGCAAGAGGATTTTGTTTGCCTTGATCTCTGGGTTCACCAGAACACTATCGTGGAACATTAGACTATACGCCGACTCTTATTAGCTTTTATCATCTTTATACAGAACTTAAATCTCTTTCCCCAGCTGTAATTTCACAAGAGAAAGTAAGCCCTCATTTGTTTTCTAGGTAGCAACCAAACCATTTTTTTAGCAGAGTCTTCTGCCTATTAGGTCACATTGCTTAATCAAATTACAAAATACTGTTTTTTGTTTGACTTTTATTACTGTCCTATTTTCATAATGGTGAAAATTTCATTGTTTTGGCTTGTGTGTGTGTGTGTGTTCATTTGCTTTCCTTTTGTGTATTCAGAAATACACAAGTTGCTTGTGCTTATCTAAGAAGTAACAGAGGGATTTTAGCTCCTCTTATAGGAAGACTACTCATAGGTGGTCGCTTCCTGGCTGAAACAAGTATATTAAAAATGTTAAAGGTCATCAATAGCTACTGAAAAATACAGTGCCTTTCAATTAGAGCATTCCATTTTTGTCATGAATTTACATTGTTTTTTTCTCATGAGTTTTTTGTTACATCATTGCATTGTGAATAGATTTTTGTTTTTAGGCCTCTTTGTTTCTGAATCTAGCATGAATAGGTTAAAATACTTCTACTAAATGAAAAAGACATTTGAAATCAAACTGTGGTGTGTTTGTAAATTAGCTGCCCAGAGAAGGAAGGAAGGAAGGAAGGAAGGAAGGAAGGAAGGAAGGAAGGAAGGAAGGAAGGAAGGAAGGAAGGGTTGATTGGTGCATAAGGCCTGACTAGTCAGATCTGCTCTCAGCTGGCTTGCAAAATTCTAGAAACTTTTGCAATGGTCTCTTGCAAACTGGTATAATCCAGCTCCAGTACATGGTGTAGTAAACCATAATTCTCTTCTAATTTGGTAGAGTTAATTTTATTTTTTCCTGATATAAATTGAAATCCAACTGTCTATACTTGGTGGATATTTTTGGTTTGCTGCATTTTTGCTGGTCAGATGGCGGCGTGTCATTTTTTTCCCCCCAAAGCAAATTGCATTGTTTTCTTGAAATTCACAATAATAAAAATCACAATATTTAATCATTAGTGTACATATGATATCAAGAGACTGCTTTACATATCATTATATTAAATAGCAATTGTGTCTCAATTCAGTTGTGATAGTCTCCTACTTGCGACTGTGGTATACCACTCTTCTTATTGTAGGTAAATATAATATAGGCTGAGAAGTTGCATGAAATGTATACATACACAACAAATTGTGTATCACTTTAATTAATTGCTGAACATAGTTTGTGGTGTATTATAGTGGTAAAGGAGATGGATTAAGAATGGTGAAATCCAGGTCTAAGTCCATTCTTAGCCATGGAAATTTACTGAGGAGTCTCACCTAATTTTCCTCACAGATTTTTCTTGTGGGGAAGAAATGAAAGGAGTTCCATTTCAAAGCCACTTTGAGCTCCTGGAGTAAAGGCAACATACATATATAGCAAATAAACAATTAAATATATCCACTAACTTTCTAAGGATTGAAGTGGACATGAGGGGAACCATATGCTTTTCATGTTATTCTATATAAATTAGGTATTGCATGCTGTATGCTAAAGTTATTCCTTCATGGACCTCCACAAATTTCCATTTTGAGCTTTATTCAGGATCCACTCATCCTTACTAAGCTCTTTGTGTTGGTAGTCAGGAAATATCAAAGAGACAGTAGCACAATTCTCTTTCATATTCACCCAACAACCCATCTTCCTCAGCTAAATTAATTGGGAGAAAAACCGTGATACCTATAGTGGTCCACAAAGAAATATCAGCTCACAGCATATCCTGTAAAAACAGTAGAGGCATTGTTCCTGATGTATTACTTCAGAAAATCTTTGCAAAAGAATTTGACCACTCAGTATGAATGGTGTGAGCTCTACCAGATGGGGAAATTAATTCTTTCTGGAAAGTTTGAGTTACATGAAGGAGTGATTAGCAATGCATAGAATTTCTTTCTTCTGCCTCCAGCTAGTCATCACATCGGTTCTGGAAAGTTGGGGAACGTTCAACAATGTGAGTTAGAGAATTAACTGTTTATTAAATATTTATTTTTAAAAGAGTCTTGTTTTGGTTTTTAACTGAGAACTGTATGCAACAAAATTTCATTTTAATGTGTACATTAAAATGATTACATACCGATTAGTGTACATTCAAAGTGACAATAAAATTATTCTAGGTCTAAGTTCTAAGTCTTAACTCCTTGGAATAGAAATAGAAAGCCAGCCAGAAATAAAGGGAAAGGATCAAACTTTTCTCCTTCACGTTCTGGTTTGCTATAACTCTAGATTTAAACTGCATGAAAAGTAAGGAAAGTAGACAAATTTACCATCTTTTCATCTTGGATCTGGGCAAATATTTTGTTACATTTTAAAAGCTTCTTAATTCAATTAATAGCTTATTTATTGTACACATTTGTGGTAAATCAGAGATGATTACATGAGAATGGGAATATTTGTTTTTACCCATACTTTCATACATTAAAAAATACATGAAGGAATAAATGTTCATTCAAGCTTTTGCTTTAATCAAAAATTAAAGGGAAATGCAAAGTCTGTTCCAACTCATTAAAGTTTGAGAACCTATAGTGAATACCCAGCACTTATATTGCCGTCATTTATGTGTTTCAACTGCTGCAAGAGTCCCTAACAAAGCCTATATCTTCTCATTTGCAATGCTGTGAATTGTCCAGTGAGGATTTTATCACAAACTGAATGGAGGGGAAAATGCAGATCAATGTTATGTTTTAAACATAACAATGTTATGTTTTAAAGCTTCAGCCTAGGGAAGAAAAAATGCCATCATAATTAATATAAGATACTTCCAAGTAAGCTTGCCTAGGATTACTGAGAACTAAGCTATATCAGAAATCCGAATAGATTCTTTTAGGAGAATGATGTAAATCTCAGGATAAAGATGTTTGGAAAACAACATTGTTATGAAAAAGCAGCTAGAATCTATGGCAGCAGCAGAAGGATCACCAACTCACCCATAACCTAATGAAAAGGGGGTTTTTTAAGTGTGTTTGGAATATTTTTCTGCTGGTGTCAACATCAGATGGATAGATAACCATCTTAATGTCTTTTTTTCCCTGGACCTGTGATGCACACTTATTGTGAAATATATTCTATGGAGTCTATTGGGCAGCATTCATAAAGAGTGGAGTATAAATTTGACATGAGAAAGATACTGGAGTATTGCTAATCCAAACTGGCCTTTAGCGCCTTAGAATGGCTTTGCAACAAGGCAGAACATTCTGGTATTCAAATGAACTAAGACGCTATTGACAGAGAAACCCTTCAGAATGATTTATTGTTAAATTCCTGTTATTTCAAAAGGACTTTTCTGCCGTGTAAAAGCCACTGAACCATCACAGCGTCTCATAGCATCACAGCCTGTGAACCATTATAGCATCTCATGGAACTCATGCTGACGTATGATGAAAATTAAAGAACTGTTTCAAGCACACTTACCTACCACAGTTAAATTAGTATCAAATATCAAAAGTGGCTTGTTATGTGATATGAAGTTTGGATGTGTTTTTTTTAAAGAAATACCCCATTCTCCTTTGGATACATGGAAGAAGTTGGAGGGTCTCTGGTGCTTGGCTTTACTTTTTCCTGGAGGTTTTTTCCAGTCGGAGATTCCTCCATAAGCTTTTTGCTGTGTAATGGTACCTTGTAATGCTGAAAAGAATGGTTTATAGAATTGCTTGTAAAACAAGAAGCTCTTGTTTTATCATACCTTGAAATATTTTGGAACAGTTAATAGCTAATAAGTTTGATATGTAAGTCTAAGAACGATACATATATATGCGTTGAAAAATTATGCAAATAAACATTGAAAAATTGCATTTATTGTCTTGATTAAAATTATGTTTTCCTATCATAGTACATAAAGCACAGATCAAAAACTGGGAAGTCAGTCTTACAAGCCTTGCTGGTACCTATGACAAAAAACATTAAGTGGTAGCTACCGCTAAACACAAATTCATTTTGCCAATGTGTCCTTTGTTGTATATGTAAAATCCAGATTACAAAAATGCTAAAAAGTGAATTGCATGACATTTCTGTTCTATATACAAATAAACTTTCATTTTGTGAAACTATTTAAAGGGTCATAGAATATGGTGCATACATAACTGCATCACATATAAAACATTTAGGGCTACTCTTAGAATAATAGAATTCAATTAAAATTATTAGGGGAAGCCCTTTTGTGTTTTATTAAATTCAGTGGAACATCATCACATTAATTGCACAGAAATATGGCGTCAGTCTTGGCTAATCTTGGAAAAGCTATAGTTGAATAGGGCAGACATGCAAGTAGACTAGGGTAGGAGGCTGGAAAAAGAGGGCGAGAAGAGGGAAGGGAGAGAGAGGGAAAGAAAAACAGGAAGGAAGGGGGAGGAGGGAGGGAGAGAGAGAGAGAGAGAGAGAGAAAGAAAGAAAGAAAGAAAGAAAGAAAGAAAGAAAGAAAGAAAGAAAGAAAGAAAGAAAGAAAGAAAGAAAGAAAGAAAGAGAGAAGCTCAATGGCAAACTATGCTGTATTTCAAAGAAAACAACATGAACTGGTCCATGTAATCACCAGGAGTTAAACTTAACTCAAGGGACAATTGAATTTTTTAAAAACTCATTTATTTTTAATTCTGTTTTCTGTTGTCTCAGAACTTTGTTTCTCTTGTCTGTGTCATCCCATATCTCCTGGGAAACCTTCTTTTCTCTAAGCTTCTATCTTCTATTTTTCAATTTATTTTTTTATATGTCTTTTAAGTTCTCCCTCTCAAGCCTTTAGCAGTCATGAGGAAAATGTGGCTATGCTTCAGGTCTAAATTAAACTAAAAATTCAAATCATAAACATATAATTCATTGGGAATAAAGGAACACCCTTACCAATAAGCAACTTATGGAAAATGTGTGTGTGTGTTTGGGGGAGGGAATAGAAAAAAGGAAATGAATTAAAAGTGTATCTGCTAAAAATGGTTTATTCAAGCCTGTTAACAAAACCACTTACAAAAAACCCTAAAAGCAAACTATTAAAAGTATAAAAATAATGAACAAATAAAAAATAAAATTAAATCTACCTATGAAAATCAGGATTACCAGATGAAACCTGGCAATTAACCAGATTCCTCTTTCTCTGCCTGTCTACCAAAGCTGTAAACAAAATGAAAACTGGGAGAAAAAAAGGAGACAAAGAAAAATTATGGTATATTTAATTGATAGGCCCATAGATCCTGCAAACCAACATAGCTTTCTGCTATGGAGCGCCTACAGCTAGATGGGAAAGCTGCTTCTTTTTGTAATAATTTACAGGCTTTTCAAAACTATAAAATATCCTCATGCCAGTTTCCAAGGTAAGAACTGTAAGCCATCCAGAGTTATTTGGTTTAGATGGGTGGCCATAGAAATTAAATAAATAATAAGGCCAATTTTACAGGATATAGAAAGAAATGTGTAATTCTTGGTTGTAACCATAGGAAAAGGTTGGAGAAATTTTCTGTATGAGTCTGAAAGATAAATCTGACAAGATTATCATCATATTACTCTCCTATTCCAAATGTGTTGTCAGTCTAGTTATTTGCAATATAATATCTCAATCAGCTCTTTGACACAATTCAAAAGATCAGAAAATTCTGAAGCTCGCTTCTTTCTAGATGACACCCAATAGGCTGCAGTCTGAAACAGATAAAAAACATTTTTTTGAACATCTTTATGCTACACAGAAGAAACTCCAAGCATTTTTTTTTCCTCCTCTGATTTGATCCAAATCTTCTTTGCCAAATACTAACTCTTTTTTGTTAGGTCTTGAACAGTTGTAGCTGCAATTAATTTTTCACTTGCTGGAACTTTGCTTATGTGTACTTTTAACTGTTTATTGATATTGCTCTATTTCCTGTCAATCTTACCAGGCTTATCAGCAAATTCTTCTTGGGCCTGGTGGCTCAGCAGACTGATAGCATTGTGATTAACACCAGCTGTCTGCAATTACTGTAAGTTCAAATCTCACCAGGCTCAAGGTTGACTCAGCCATCCATCCTTTCTAAGGTAGGTAAATTGAGGACCCAGTTTGTGGGGGCAATAAGCTGACTTTGTATAAATATAGAAAAGTATGAAGGCTATTGCTTAATGCATTGTAAGCCGCCCTGAGTCTCTGGAGAAGGGCGGCATATAAATCAAATTAAAAAAAAAAATTCCAAGAAGTATAAATGTAATGAAGTGCAAAGCATCTCAAAATGCCTACTTCTGAAGGGATAAAAGCAGATGCAATTTCTGGAAATCTGTCACTTGGAATATCTCCCAAATGAATAGTAATGTCAATCAGAGGTCTCACCTGGGCATATTTTCTGACTTGAAGCCTTAGTTCCTCGCTCTGTAACAGTCTCTCTAGAAACTAAGAGATGGCTGTGCCACAGGAGAAAGGAGGGGGAACTCCTTTTTAGGGGGGATGAGATATTATCTTCCTCAAATGCCAAAATTAGCAGAATTCATTTTACCCTCTCTCTTCAAATACAGACTACAAACTATATCTTTGCAACCATTGAGGGAACAGCGAAATATACATGTCCTTCCAATTCTTCACTTTTTGCATTCCTTTCTTTCTCTGTATTTCATAGTATTCTTAGCTAGTTAAGTTTTTGTGGTAAGGTCTGTTTTCAAGCCTTCAGCGCTTCAAAAAAAAAGTAAATTATAGCAGCATTGCTATGCTTCAAGTAATAAGTTTACAAAGCAGCCCTGTTCAAACCGGGTTGTTCTAAGTTTACCAGAATGTGTTCTGACACTGTTTCAAATATTCTGGAAGTATCTTGACTCAAAGCAATTCTGATTTAAATATGAAAGACTTTCTGAATCCAAAATAAGTCTCTCTTTGAACATTTATGGAAAGGGCAGATGAACACTTTGAGCAAAGACTGATCAGCCAGTTTTATACTTGAAAAAATTTATAGTCAATATGTTTTATATACCCATGTCTTTAATTCAGAGAGCCAATTTGATGTATAGTGGTTACGACAACAGGCTAGAAACTGGGAGACCCTGAGTTATAGTCCCTTAGGAACAAGGCCAGTTGGGTGACCTTGGGCCAGCCACTCCCACAGTCCTAGGAGGGCAAACCACTTCCAAAATCTTGCCAAGAAAATTGCAGGGACAATCCAGGTAGAGGTCAGGCATCAAGACTGACTCAAAAGCAATTCTCTATCTTTCTTTCTCTCTCACCCACACACACACCCACACACACACCCTCTACTTCAGTCACATTTTACAATCTAGATGTTTTAACCACTGTCCAGTGTTCCTTCTGTGTTTACCCAGTGTTTTGTTCCCTAAATTTGTTTTGTGGGGTAAGAGCTAACATAGCAACACAATTTCCCTGTGACATGAGTAGGAAAGCATACAGTGAAAAATCTGGTGGAAAGAATTGTATTAAGTCGCTGAGTGTCGCTTGACAGTGAGACAGGTGGCATATAAATTAAATAAATAAATAAAAATCTCAACTTTGGGGAAGGACCAGACTGAAAAAATAAACTGTAATTCTTCTTGTAGCTACTGTACTTTCTATATTAGCTTTCAAAAGAAGAGCAACGTCTGAAAAACATTAGGGTACCATCTGGAAGCACATTAGGGTTTTGCATCTTGCCAACCATACTATTTTTACCACCACAATCTTCTTAATTGACTATTTTCACATTTAATTAAACCATGTTTTATTGAATTAACCTAAGCTCTTCTCACGACATGCTGAACTATAAAATAATGCTATGGGTTGGATTTGCACAATAAGCTAGAGCTAGGCTAATTACAACTGGATCACTGTGCCTTGATGTACTCTGTAAACTGAGTGGTGATGACAGCACCAAAGCTCGCAACTCCTGAAATTGATGCACTAATCCTGTGACAACAAGCATTAATAAACAGAGACCTATGCATCAGGGGTGACATGCTTCCGGTTCGGACTGGATCGCCCGATCTGGTAGTGATGGCGCCGGGTGGTTCGGAGAACCGGTAGCAAAAATCCCTGCCCCCCCCCACATGCCCAGCTGAGCCGCACGATCATCAGAGGCTGTTTTTTTTACTTTTAAAAGCATTTTTTCTACAACCTCTTTGGCCGAAAAAATGCTTTTAAAAGTTTAAAAAAAAAACCTCTGATGATCGCGTGGCTCAGCTGGGATCGTCAGAGCCTTTTAAAAGTATTTTTTCTACAACCTCTTCAGCTGAAGAGGTTGTAGAAAAAATGCTTTCAAAGGTTTTTTTTTTTTTAAAAAGTTGGCCACCCCCACCCAGTCACATTACCCCCACCAAGCCACGCCCACAGAACTGGGAGTAACAAATTTTACATTTCACCACTGCTTCAGTCCTATGCAATGTTCATTATCAGTGAAAGATAAAGAAGCTATTGGAAATGTTATGTCCTGGTTTTTCCACTCTGCTCAATTCCACGGTGTAACTGAGCCTCATGTCAAAAAGGGAGCCTCTGTCTCGCCTTCACTGCTGCTATGCCTTACCTACAAATCCTGGCTTAAGCAATGGGTAAATCAGGGAATTGCTCTGGACCAGTCCTTGATGAGGCCTTCGATTGTCGCATAATTTCAATAAATAAAAATGGAAACCTAGAATGAACCATATACTAGTCACCTAACCTTCACAGGCAGAATAAGAGTTGGAGGTCTTCTAATCCAACCTTCTGCTCAAGCAGGAAATGCTATACCATTTCAAACAAATAGCTGTCCAGTCTCTTCTTGAACACCTCCAGTATTGGAGCACCCACAATTTCTGATTAATTGTTCTGTCAAGAAATTTCTCCTTATTTCTAAACTGGTTCTCTCCTTGATTATTTCCATCCATTGTTTCTTGTCCTGCCTCCAGGTGCTTTGGAGAACAGATTGACCCCCTCTTCCTTGAAATATTGGAACACTGCTATAATGTCATCCCTAGTCCTTCTTTCATTAAACTAGCCATACCCAATTCCCGCAACTGTTCTCCAAGTATTTTAGCCTCCAGTCCTCTAATCATCTTTGCACTTTGCACATTCTCTGCACTCTTTCTAAAGTCTCAACATTTTTCTTTTTTTCTTTTTCTTTCTCTTTCTTTCTTTCTTTCTTTCTTTCTTTTCTTTCTTTCTTTCTTATTTATTTTTAGGCAGGGTTATATCACCTGATACAGTTTGTTTATAGCATGCAAATTTTCAATTCATTCATGTGTCTTGGCAACAATAGGGGAGCCATTTGCTATGGGTTTCTTCATTCTTACAGTTCTATGACTTTGTGGTGGTTGCTTATTTTTGGTATAGTTTTGTTATATGTTTATAATAATTTTAAATTAAGAATTGGCAAAAAAAAATTTAGGTAGTGCCATTTTATAAAACAAAAGGGCTGATTCCTGCCATTATAAATAAGTGAGTACATCACATAGCAAAACTTGTATAAAGGAAGACATACATGGGAAAGACAAAATGCCCATTTATATACACATTGTGGTTAGGATATGGTTTGAGCCTAACAAGTTGTCCAGGCAATATATGTGTTCTGTGACTTTAATATGAATATGTATTGTGTGACTTTAAAGTTTTCCTGCTGATTCATTGTAATGCTGAGTCATGCTGTAATTAGTTGTGAACGTATTTAAGGAAGGTACTATAAAGTATTCAGTTGATAATAAGCTACCATTGTGTGAGAAGTGCTATCCATTGTGCTATCATCGTTGGATGGATCTGCTACCATCGTGGTTTGTGAACCAGAGTGAGTTTGTTATTCTAACCAACTACTGTTTGTGTGGTAAGAAGATTTTTGTATCACTAGACTGATTTAACTGGCAAAGACTTGGATTGATTTAAAGACTATGAGATTGTTTTTTCACTATAAAATAAACTTTTGATAAACCAGTTTGCACATCTCTTATTTGCAAATCTCAGCAACGTTTCTCTGTGCTCTACACTCTGCTGGTTGGTAACACAACAACAATATACTTAACAGTGGTTAACTAGAGATAAGGAAACATCTGTTTTAACAGAATATGAAAGGAAGGAAAGATTGCAGAGAAGGAGAAATAAGTTAATGCATTCCATTCTATTGATAATGATTTTTCTAAATCTTTAGACTAAAAGCCTATAAGAAGGGAAACAGAGGAGCAGGCTCTTCATGCTCACTAACCAATGTTACTTGACAATCTTGGGTTGAATAAGTATTATTTTCTTTGGCCTGAACAGTTTGGCATGTTTTATTGGATTCCTGGCTTCAGCATGAACCTTGGAAAAAGGTGTCTGATCCTTCTGACACCATTAAAGTACTAACTGGGCCTGATTCTTCTTCCCTCCCTCCCTTTTCCCTCATTCTCCAGCACAACATGAATATGAAAGAAAAATCTGTTGAGATCTTCTGGCATACCTTATCCTCTGAGATGACAAAAAGACAAGGCAGTCTTTATCAGGCATTACTAGTTGGTTGCCTCTTTTTACTGCTTTCTTCTTTAGGATGTTCCTTTCTCTCCTCCATGTTGTGGATGACTACCTGACAAGAAGCAGCTGAGCCTGCAGAAGAAATGGGGGCACGACAAATATCTCAGAAGAAACGCCCCCAATTTCTTGGACTGTAAAGGTGAGGGGAAGGGAGATGGACTTGCAACATTCTGTTAACATAATCATACAATAAAGTTAAGAGTTCATACTTCTGGATATGCTTCTTGTCTCGACTACTACAGAAGGCTGACATCACTCTCCAAACAAAATAAAATAGACAAAGCAATTTAGGCCCAGGAGTACTTAGAAGGCCTTCCACTTTCTATCAAAAGAAATCCTGAGTCCATAAACCAGATTGTTGACTTTGGTGCTGGTTTAACATGTTAGAGAAGCCCATCAATATAAACCATAGTTTAGGGTTTAGTATGGCATAAGTAGCAACTTTTGCTTGGTTCATTAAATCACGATTAAGCAAATACAGAATGAGTTATCTGAAAAGGTAGTAATTCAGACAGCGGCATGGAACATATGGGAATGGGATTTGAGTCTTCCTTTATGATATTTACTTATCCATTTAATTATACTTCTCCAGAATTTTTATAATCTCACATAACTCCAAAAAATATGAATGAATCATTTTGCTCTTCGCACCTTTTATTAGTAGAAATTTCAGATATTTTGCTAATTGCATTTTACACATTTTTACATTTCATTAAATCATTTTGAACAGCCTAATTCTGTTTTAAAAAGTGTCCCTAATAGGAGTAGTTGGCTTCTATTTTTGTGATACCCCGAATCTCTGAAATGTGTTGTGTTGTGTTGTACTGTACTGTACTGTATTGTTATCAACCCTACTAGTCTTTAGAAAACCTGCCAAGTTTTGAATTTTTCTCTGGGTCTTTTGTGATGTGTCTGATTGGATGAGGGAATATTGTTGTTTGATTTGCCATGTAATCAACCCTTCCTTCCTTACTGCCTGCCTTTTTATAGGAAAAGGCATACTGATTTTGTATTCTTTTCATTAGGTTTTGATAATTTGTTTCTGTAAGCTAGTCAGCTGGACATCCATATATATGTCTTAAGTAAAACAAATTAATAAATGTGTGAAGTAAAATGGAATAAGGATGCAAAGCAATAATTTGCAGCTACTAGTCTTTAAGAGTAGAATATTAGCCTCACAAGTGGAAAATATCTCAAAATATGTCTTATTGCTCAGGCGAAAGTAATAGGGGTTTTGTGTGTAATTCTGAATAAAAAGTAGTACTAAAGCAATCAAAATTCATATTATGAATCCATTATGTCTGGATTTGCAAGCATTGCTAGCTTTAAAAAAGCCATTGGGGTAATGTGATGTGCACATAATGATTACAGACTCCTATAATGAATGCAAAGAGATTCTCCAGAGTGACATTTGACTCTTCTTAGTTTAACAAACTCTCTGAGGATAAAAAATAGGCATAAATAATTTCTCAGAAATAATCAAATTAAGATCCAGTCTGTTCTCTTACTCTGCATACCATCACCTCCTTTCTTTAGCAAAGAGGAATATCAAAGATAGGAAGCTAATGTTATGGTAGAAACAGGAGAGATTTTCCTGCATTTACTCTTAGTAGATTTCCTTTTCACTAGGGGAACTATAATAGTCTTTTTCCAGTTATCACAGATGTAGTCTTCCACGTACAATCACATTTGTAGCATTTGGTTCAATTCCACTCTTGGAGATTTTAGCAATCTTCTCATCCAATCTTTAATATCTTTCTTTCAGCATTCTCTCCCTCAGTTTCATCCCAAATCACATCATCGCTTTTATTCTTAATTCCACCCACTGCTGAAAGCTCTTTATTTAGCATACTTCATCTGCTTACATTTTTTCCCCATCAGAATTGCTCTATATCTTCTCTGTTCTTTTTAACCATTTCTTGCTTTCATTTGGCTACATTCTTTTGCAGCTATCTTTTTCTCTATGTGCACTTTATACATATTATCTTTCTTTAATCCTCATTTATTGCAGGAATCAGTCTTTTCTAGCATTTTATTCCTGTTCCATGTTTCACAGAGTATCCTTTCTCACATAACATTACTTACTAGTAACATTAAAAAAAATTATAGTATAAATGATATAATTTTTCCATCAACCAAATTCGTTTCCACCAAAATAACAAAGTTGTTTAAACTCTGGTGCCAATGTTGTCAACACCTCTAGCACCCATTAAAGTTTTCACATTTTTTTTTTATTTAGGTGGAGAATATACCCTAGACCTAGTCATACCTCTGCCAGCTGCAGTATTCCCAGCTAGCCTGAAGGACAATCACAATTTTAGCCTGTTTGGGCGAGGTGTGCTAAAAGCATAAACAAAACTCAGTTTACTGAAAGTATATTCCCCCTATTTTATGCAAGGTAGAATCTCTGATCTAAGGTCTATTTTGTAAATTAACGTAGGCTTCCCCACATCCCACCAACTTCCAGATATATGCAGGAATACCTATACTCACTCTGGTTACCAGAGCAGAAGAGACATCTTGAAAGCAGTGGAGCTTGTTATATCTTCCCATTTAATTAAAATGAAGAAAGGGCTATAAAGTTCCCATTATCATAAAGTTGGGAAATACTTGCAAGCACAATGTCCTCGGAAGCTGAAGCCATACAGATTTCAGATGGATTCCCAGAGAGGTTTGGGAGCAAAAGAGGTTAAAATTCAAATGAAAGGGATTTCTGTGTAAATTTTTAAATCAAAATAGCACATAAAATGATGGAGAGATTGCTATGCCAATAACCTGTCAAATTTCAGGAAAAAAAACTGATTCAACATTTGGGAAGTTAGGATGCATGAAAAAATGTTTCAACTTTGCCTTCTTCTTATTTGGCACCAAATGGGAAATTCCCCCAGCATAAAACAGCTATGATTCACAGTGAAATAGTGAAATACAGTGAAATAAATACCCCTGATAAGATTGTTCCCATCCATTACATACTCCCACTTATTTTTTAAATGGAGCGTTTGAAGGGAAAGTGCTAATAGGAGCCCTGGTTGTTGAACACCTTCTGCCTCTTCCTAATAGACGTGGCATTTGAAGCTGCAGATGTTTCACCCTACAATAGAATCTTTTACTTCAAAAAGGTTGAACAGTTCTGAAAAATCCACTTTAGTGATGAAATCGGGTCTTTCTCTGAGAAGATGCACTCCCTTCTCCTGTATGCAATGTATCTCTGAACAATAGTACAATTTCCTTTGCAACTGAACAATTTTCTGGTAACAAACTTTATTCTGTGACAGCTAATAAACATTCCAATGTTTCTGATGATGGATTACAGGGCATGCATTTTGACAGGGATGGCACTATTTATTAGCCCAATGCTTTAGACTATTTTCCCTTAGTTAAAAATGGTTAATGTCCTCCCATTATGCATATACACATCAATTCTGCCACCTTGTGGTAATGTAGCATTTTGCACAAGGCTATATGTAATGTACATTTTGGTGAAAAAAATAATTTGCCTCTTTCAGATTTTCTGAAGGCTTGCATACTTTTAATGCTGATCAGAACTTCATGTGGTATCTGCTGATATCTAAAGGGAGACAACTAAATATAATACTGAATCTTATGTTTTCAAACTTAATAAGACATCCTTATGTCTTTATTTATTAATATATTTATTTCTTTATTCATTAATAAATTTTATTTGTATCCCACTTTTATTTTTTATAAACAACTCAATATGTAACACAAACTTCTATCTTATTAATTATGGTTTGCATGTTATATGAAATTCAAACTCCTAATATGATTTTTAGAAAACAATGCAGAAATATAAAATATGAACAAACTGAATCTCACAGACAAATCACTATCTTAGATATCAATATCTTAAACAGTTTCTTAAGTCCATACAAAATATTGTCTTATCCATGCATAGAGAGCTTCTAAAACATTTCCACTCATCAATTTTGGGTGGGTAATGGGTAGGACGTGATGCCTATAAAACTGAGTTTCAAGAAGATTCAAAGTTTGGTGAAAATGTTTGCAGTGCAGATAGTTCTATAAATGATAGTAATATCACAGTTGAGTTAGAAATTAAATTATGATGCTTATTGGTTTTATATCAAGATTATAAAAAATAGAGTGCAAAAATACAAAGAATAATGAAATACCAAATGACTAATAAATGACCTTCATCACCTTTATGATGGATAACATTTTAATATGATGGATAACTAACCATGGTTGGAAAATAGAAATAAAATATTAATATTCTCTTATCTTTCTATTGATAAGAGGATTGAATACGTTTTGATTTTCTTGATGTGAAAAAGCATGAGGTTTTGCTAACTATTTTAAAGATTTAGGCTCCATTTTTAGATCAAGCTTGGATAAGTAAGAATGATATGTTTATCAAGTTGCTAGTAGATTGATTTGATAGTTCTGACACAAATCTCGGAAGCATGATATTCCAAATTGAAGAAAATAAATATGCATATCTTTAAAATGCCAAGCATTTTCATAACTGTTAATCTGCAGATACTTAATGCTGTGAAAGCTAGCCCAGTTATTAATTAGGAAGTGAAGCAGTCTTTATATTGTTGCTGTTGTTACGAACAATTAAACAAATACAAAAAGAACCCAATACAATTTAAAAACAAGAAACAATATAAAAGCCTACTGTATTTAAAAAGCATCATAAGATACACAAAACTCACAGCTCATATTCCCATTCATCAAATTCAATATAGCCACAACACTGGCATAACCACACTCCTGTTTTCATGTCTTCAGGGCTCTGCAAAAAGCCAGGAGAGTCAGGGCCCATTGAATCCAGGGGGAAGATGTTCCACTTGGTGGATGTTAAGAGCAGAAAAGGCTCTCTTTTGTACATTCTCTGGCTGATGGGACCCTGCATTATGCTCCTCCTGCAAAGATCTGATGAGATGGGTAGATGTAACTGGAGAGAGGTGGTCCTTCAAATACAGTAATTCAAATGTATACTTGCTACATTCAGGTGAAGCAAAAACTCTTGATTTGTAAGCTGAACTCTGCCCCTAATAGATTTGTTTTCTAATAATAGAACTGTTGAAATGCTATTTCATCACATCTGGGATTGAAATCTGTAGTGTACAAAGCATTTTCTGTGTGCCTGAAGTTGGCCCCAAGTCTAATTTTTTCATGAGTTAAATGTGCTGTGATTTGCTTTGATTTTTAAATAATGTATTCCTAGGAACAGACAATAATCTTGGCAGATTATGAATGAAATGGCTGTCCTGGATGACCTGTCAGGACCTGGATGGGGATTGCACACTTCCCTAGGTACTTTAATATCATATTGGATCACCTATAAGGGTTGCTTTAAAAAAAGGGGGGGTTGGAGATTGAATAGATTAGTTCCCCTTCTTCATCAGTAGATGGTTCCAGCCTATTGTAATGGGGAATGAGACAGGCCAGATAGTCTATGACATATTGGATGCCATATGTAGTCCTCAGTCCTTCTTTTAACATGTATAGTATATGTCTTTGGAGATTCTCAATCATCCAGGTCATAGGTGGTTTTTCAAAAGGCAACAGAACTTTCTTGTTTTTTCTTTGAAGATGTTTCACTTCTCATCCAAGAAGCTTCTTCAACTCTGACTGGACGGTAGGAAATGAAAGGATTTATACTCCTTGCAGACAACTGGTCATTTACATTTTCTTAGCGAGTCATTTAGCGAGGGGCAGGATACCACATCATCTATCTCCAATCTACAACACAGTCCTTTCAGCAGTTCCAAGAAGGCTCCCCACCCATTTGCACCATTCAGGTGACCCTGATGACACAGATAGACCTCAACAACTAGCTAAAAGAATGCAAATGACCAGCTGTCTGCAAGGAAAATAAATCCTTCCTAAGATTTGACCTAAAGTAAATGCAAAATACTTCACTTTCAAAAATAGTACAATGACAAATGGAATATTTCTGAAGAAAAAAGAGCAGTTACTCTACATGGAAGATATTTAGAGCACCTTTCTCTCATGGGGGGTGTACCAGAGAAAAGGCATGAATACATCTTTTCATTTGTCAGAAAAATTAAGTAGGTAATATTTCCCCTTTTAGGTTTAACTTTTAAAATACAGTACTCTTAAAGTGTTCTCAAAGCCATTAAAATTCCAGTCCTTGTTTTAAAATCATTTTTAATATACCCACACAGATTCAATGAATATTTTTAAGGTATTTAATGCAATTTAGATCACTAGCTCGTAGCTTTTTATATCTATGTCACAGATATGTCACACAGCTACTATGTAACTGTAGCTCTCTAGAACCAGGATCCTTTTATTACAGAAATACTCCCGTTATTTCTTGAAAAAGACAGGCACATATTTATACGCATTCTGTTATTCTATTTTTTATTCATAGTAAGTTTTTAAGCTCCTTAATATTTCATTGACTTGTGTTTCATTGTAGTAGAGTATATACATTTAGACACCTCTGCACCAAAGTGTAGCAAGTTGGCCCTTCTGGAATAGATTAATCTTTCTCACAATCGCTGCTGTTGGAATCACCACAATTTTGAAGTGTTGCTACTGTTTTCACACAGAAAATTTTTTTCCACACTCTGGAAGGGAGTGGAAAGTCCTCCTGTTTATTATTCCTTTCATTCTCTTCTGTAGCATCAGAAGTGCACAGGGTTTTAGCTTTCTTCTTTGGTAGAAGAGATGTCAGGATAATAAGATACTTTAAGATTTATTATGTGTTAACTGTTAAGGAACCAATTTAGAATTAAAAAGACAAAGGGAAACAAGGAAATGAGGATTCCTGTCCACATGAGGATTCCTGTATATAGCAAGTACACAAAGAAGAGTTCAGTTCAATCTATAATACACATTGTATTATATCTAATCCCATTTTTTTTGCAGAGAATAAATTTCTTCTGATTTTCCAATCCTCGTTCCAGGACTCGGACAATTAGTTTTCCCTTGGAAGGAGCAAGCCAACAATGGTTTCCTCTTCCTGTTGGGAAGATATAATATAGAACGAACATCCAACAGGGTCCATTTTCCATCTTTCAAAATTAATCTGTGAAGAGCTTTCTTGCTCCTAATTGATTACTTACAGTTCGAGTTTCCTGGGCTTTGCTGGACTCCATCCTCTATCTAGATTGATAAATTAGGTTTAATTCTTTTGTATCTGAACATTTAGGAGTATTTTTTCCCCCTCTTCACTACATCATCTAGAGTTACATCTACTAAGGTTTCAGAATCACTGATTTAAATCCCAGCAATGTAAACAAAATGCAATTATTTTATCAGAACTTTGACCAGTATCACTAATAAGAGAAAGGAAACAAGATCGCCACGGCAAACCCATTACCAAACAATCATAAAACAATAGAACAATGCATCTAAGTCAGAGTTTTACAAAACGGTATGGCTCAGTAAAGGTATTTGGCAACTTGGAATATGAGTGAAAACATGGTTTAAAAATAATGAATATAAAATTTATCTGTATGTCCCTTAAATTTGGATATAATTGGGGAGAGCAAAACATGTGTCAGCATATCATACACACACAAGGGAGACAGTAAAAAGAGACGGGCAAGAGTTTAACCTCCCTAGAGCCACAAAAGCTATGTCTCTGAGGATGTGGTCTCATGAAATCTACCCACCTAGAGGGAGGAAGGAAGAGCATTAAAACCAGTTATAGAAAAAGACCATCTATATTTACTCAGGATTAGATGTGCAAATACCACACAATAAAGGGCTTGCAGTGGTTTAACATAAGGGTCCTCAACCCCTGGGCTGTGCAAGAAGCGGGCGAGCGGGCTCATGCGCACAGCTCCACTTGTGCAAGTGGCACAAGTGGATTTGCTCTCCCCCCCCTCCGCCAGTCCACAAAGGTGGAAAGGTTGGAGTCTGTTGGTCTAACATTTGGCTAGAAATTGTAGGAAGAGCGGTGAGATCATTCTCATGATCTATGTCTCCAATTTGCTCCTTTACTAGTGACCATATTCAGAAGAGAGGCTGAGACGACAAAATTCATTCATACAAGTTTGATACCAACAGCATCAACTATCACAGCAGAGGTAACAATCCTGTAGGATCAAACATGATTCCAAAGCATGAAGTTCTCAGAAATGTAAATTCTAGATCTTGCAAGTTCCTCACCATAAGACCCTTGAAAGAAACTTGTTCTTCAGACTGAATGAGAGCTCTGACAATATTTCACTGTTCCTGTTCTTGAAAAATATATGCCATTCTATTTGTAGTCAAATAATCAGGTCAACATTTATACTCCTTTTATCAGAGGCACCATAGATATTAAAAAAATGTAATTCCTGGTTTAAGTGGCAAAAATGAAAGGCAAAAAGCAAACAAAATAGAAATGCCATTTCTTTCCGATAGAAATCCAAGGATTCAAAATGTATCTACTTGCATTTTCAGTCTCAATTGCTCTGGTCAATTAAACGGAATTATGGTCTGTCAAAACAGAGATCTTCCTTAAGACAAGATTCACCCTTACTGTAAAAACAACCGAATAATCTAATGAAATTAGATATATTCATACACAGATGAAATATGAAAATTAGACTTCAAGGAGATTTGAAACAGATATTGAATTTATTGGTCAGCTATGAGTAGGAAAATACATTGGTAAAGAAAAAAAAGACAACCCTGTATATAAATATAATACTAGCTAGTTAAAATTTGACCAAGAAGAAAGTTCCACTGAAGAGAACAGTAAAAGCCCTTGTTTACCATCAGACCATATTCAATTTCCCATTTATCATATTGAAGAGCTGCCTATGGACAAATGCAACATTCTTTGAGCTTAGTGCAGATGATGTGCTGGTTTTTTTTTTGTTTGTTTTTTTGTTACACATATGGTAAACAAGAGTTAGTCCAGTGCATTACACGTTATACAGAAGTACTGTGAATAGAGACTATCTAAAATTTAGACACTACTTAAACATACCAAGATTACCTACATTTTAAAGAAGCTTACACAACTGAAAAGTATATCAGGAGTTAACATATATGAAAATACTGTGTCAGGCTGGATGGGAAAATAAAACAGACTCACTACTTAAGCAGTAAATTTGACTTGGAAATTTGCAGTGATTAACTCTGTTGAAAAATGGTAGTGCAATTATTTTGTCTTTGAGTTCTTTGTCCTATGGATGAAGTGAGAACTTGACATCTGAACCTACTATTCTATATTTAAGCCACAGCAAAATTCATATAATTTTATCAGAGATTTACATAAGTGGGTGCAAGTCTGCATTTTGAATGGTTAGTTTTACAATGGAGACTTTGTATGTTTTAAACCCACAAATAAACAGGGACAAAATAATTACACACATACCCTTGATATTTTTCTCGGTGATCTTAACATTTCAAAATCCCTAACGTTGATATTTTCCATTTAAGTTTTGTTAACAACTGAATGTATGCACATTTCAGAACCAAACAGATATATGTAGTTCTTTTCTTAAATTAGGGGACAGGGACAGGACACTTCATGCCCAGCGATGCTCTACGCTTTTGACTTAATATATGTGATTACATTAATAAGAAATACTGAACATATATTATGGCAACATCCAAAGCCACCTTAAGAAAATAAAGTGTTAAAGTTACTGGAAATTAGCATTTTGTGAAGACATCGTTTATTGCATTTTATTTATTAAATATCTGAATTTGTTTGATGCAGAAAATTATTTAAAAATAGTATTACACCTGGTGCAATTAATGTTATTCAGTAAAATTGCAGAATATTTCCTCAAAGTGAGCTTCAATTCATTGCTGCAGGATTTGACCAAAGGTCCACTGATGCCAAAGGGGCTCTATTGTTTCTGAGGAGATTTTATTCTTCATCTTCTTATCCAAACATAGAAAATTAATTTGAGCAGTTTGGAGACTGCAATATGCCCAGGCAAGAATAGAAGAGCACCTGAATAGGCTTCTAAGCACTGAATATGCTACCACAAATTCATACAGATATGTATTTAAGACGAAACAATTAAAGGTGAAAATGGATTTGTAAAGCTTAAACCTTTAAGATTTACCAAGTGCACTCAAGCTCCAAATTAAATGGAAAAAAAAAATCAACTCCTTCCAAGAAATATAAAATGTATAAGTGCTTCCCTTCTATAAAGCTTTCTGGACATACTACTAAATAATCCAGATGATCAGGAAACAAAAGAGTTGCAAAATATGACAAGCTAAATTGGTTCCACTGTCAGAGAAAATTGTCATGACATATATTACCAACACATTGTTAAGGAAAGATGAGTAAAACACCTTTTATTCACACTTTTACAAAATAACCCCAACCAAAAAAAGAACAAAAGAACAAAAAAACCATCACTACTCATTGGATCTACTACATCAATTGTTACCAGCATTCCGATGTACTGATTATAAACTGGACATGTTTGGTATTTGAATAACTAAAAAAAAAAACCCAAACAAACAAAAAACAAAAAAAACCCACAACAACAACGACAAACAGAAAAAAAATCAGGTCCTAGACAAGGATTCAAGATCTCCCCTTTTTCTACTAAAACTTTAAAATGTTTTAAACATGAATTCATTGCAAATTTATTGTTCTCTTCAAAACAAAATGGTTAAGCACTTCTAAGTGCAGATAATTTCCTCTTTATAAAATATTCAATTATTAAGATCCATTTTTATTTTTTAAAAAGTCATTATTTTCAGAATCTCAATACAAGAGCGAGCTTTTATTTCTCTGCCTGCAGTTGAAACAAAAGCAGTTTGACCAAGTTCTTTCTTTATATAAGGTAATATTGAATGTATGCCTACTAAGGATTCGATAAAATTCCCCTTTAGAACAAATTGTGTATGTGTGTGTGTATACAAATACATACACACACGGCTTTCAAATACTAATGGCACTATGTGGGTACACAATTTTATTTTTGTTGACACTTTACAGAAAAGGACTTGGTCACTTTAATGATTGATCTGAAATGTTGTCTAGGGAACCTGTACTGAAAAAGCATTTCTAATTACACTGCTTCATAAAATAGAAGACGGCATACTTAATCTTCAAGGAATGGCGACTGAGGAATACAGTTAAATTGAAAAAGGAATTCACATGATGGTATTTAGTGGGGGAGTGAGGCTAGGAAAGAAACAGCATTATGCAATAACATTGAAAGAAGCAGTGCAGGGGTATCAGAAGCTTAGAATTTGTGTACCCACCATCTGAGCATGTTCATAAAAGTGATATTCCAACGCTTCACAAAAGGAAAACAAAATAGATGCCACAGCTTATACAAAAGTATCTTCATAAAATTTTCACAAAATGTTAACATTATTTTTTAAAAATAAAAGAGGATGCCCAGGTTCCCTCTGCATGCACAGGCAGTGCTAATTGAGAACAAAATCAAGCAGGCACAGTGGAGATAGGAAATTGGTGACTCAACACAGAAACTAAAGAGCTGTACACAATGTTCTGCCCAACCCACTTCTGACAGGAAAAATGCTAGAGTGATCAAACTGATGAGTGCTATCCATCCACAAAAGCCTAATCAGACACTGCTTAGCTTATCTGTTCCAAAAACAAGTGAAAGTTGCCACTTTAAGTTAAAAGAAAGAAAGAAACGGATGCATGTTAACTATGAATTTACCAAATTCAGATTTAAAAGCGGTGTTCTCAATTTTAAAAAATGAAGTAGTACATATGGGCTAAAAGCCCTAACAGTGCAAATCATTAGCAGAGAAAATCTGGTGCAACTTCTTTTACAAGCTGGCCTTTATAACACATGAAACAGATAAAAATTTAGCCTTAGTTTACAATACAATCATTTTCCAAATCTGATTTTTTTTAAAGTACAAAATCTCATAAATCAGGTTTTCTGTTGTTCATATACAATCAATAAAGGCTAAATTCAAATTCTATATTTTACAAACAAACAAGTCTGAAAAAGAAGGGAGTGAAGTATGGAAGAATGGTCTTTTGATTTTTAACTACTGGCCTCAAAAAGTAGTGCTACAGATATCTGTGCAAAAGAGAATTTATTATAGTAATTCCCTATTTTCAAGGCATGAAATATTACATTGGATAAAACAAACAGATTATTGGTAACAAATCTAAGAAAGGTGCCCATGCACCAATCCCTGTCTAACAGTATATAAAGCATGTTGGGCTCAGAATTGTGTGTCTGATAGCACCTGGCTTTTACTATTTCTTTAACAAATTATTAGATTTAAAATTAAGATCATTAAGAAAGATCCCTGTTGGCCATACCTCACTCCTCTATATTCAGATTTTACAATTTTACAAATTACATCGAGGTTGTCCTCTAAAATGTACTTGACTACCTCCTGCTAGGCAGATGGATTCCATTTACCGGGGGCAGGAAAGGCAGCACCAGCTCCAGTTGTGCAAAAAGTGAGAAGTGGTCAGAAGGAATGAGCGGGTGTGGACAGCCACTTATATTGTTCTCTATTAGCCAATGATGATCCAAAGGTCCTAAGATGCCAAGAATATTCAGCTGAGGTTTAGAATAGAAGATGTAATCAATAATACCCTAAAAAAGAGAGAAAGGAACTGCATAAATATCTTTACATTAATAAACTATAGGTTTGTATGAACACATTAATTTCATGTTAAAATATCCACTGGTGTATTTTTAGATGGCTGGCCTATGCAGAGTTCTCAGACATACCTACTCCAATATACATTTTCCTATAGTTTGAAATCAGATGTGGCATTACTACTTCAGTTTCCACTGCTTGTAGCTATCAGGTTGTCACTCCAATCCCCGCTGCCTGTAACATTTAATTTACAGTTCTCTCTATCCACAGCTGATGTGTGCAATAAATCAGCTCACATAACTACCGAATAGGAGAGGTATAAAAATGTAAAAACCATTTAAATATCTGGAACCATGAGCCAGGGAAGATGGCTTTTGCCATGCTTTCTTAGCTACCTGGTGTAACATATGCAGCATCAGAATGACTACCACTACATGTGTGAGTGGGCTGAAATACAGGACTTTGATAGGGGACATTTTAAAATGATCTATTGTCTCATATTTGTGATATTAAGAAATGGCCCCTGGTCCCAACTTCAGGAGATGAATTTGATTAATTACCTTCTGATCAAAAGATAGATCCACAATGAGAGAAAAACTGTTGTTTGCAGGAAAACAAGATCAGGTTTATGGCACCATAAAATATGGTGTGATATTTTGGTGTGAAGAGAAGAAAATAAGCTATAGTTACCACAGATGATACTGAAGTTACATAAACTCAGTTGTGAAACTAGTGGGATAGCTATCTATAGCGATGGCAATGGTTACGATATCCTTTTTCAAAAAGATAAAAAAACACAATGTCTAGACAAAAAAGGAGAGGTGATGTAAGAGTAGCCATAGAATCTGAATTGGTTTGACACATTCACGTAATCTCAAAAGATGGCGTGTGAGATCCATAACTAAGGCCTTCAGAATTAGTGAGGCTTATTGTTCCCAGAGGCAGAACAGAAATCTTCATTCTACTGGTTTAGAAGAAGTCCAATTCTACTTCTTAGGACAGAATATGACATTTTCAAAATGCTTAGAACTAAAATGTACACAATCCCATAGCCCTGGCTATGCTGGTTGGGGCCTAAACATCTGGAGAACACCAGATTGCTTAGCTACGGAAAATTCTAGACTCTAGGTGAGACAATGGAGGCTAAATTAATTCCCCATTTGCCAGACATCTTTCATAGTATACTAGTACCAGTAGTTCTTGGAAATACCAATAATTTAGCCAATGTACATAATAAGAATATTGCCTTGAACTAATACAACAGAAAAAACGTTCATCTTATTCAGAATCCAGTATCTGAACCTTGCTGAGCCAAGGTTTTTTTTTTCCAAAATCAGTATAGGAAAGGAGAAGAGACATGAGAGAAGCAATGATGAGATAATATGAAGTAAGAGTATTAGCTATAAATAGATTTCCTAATCTGGAGTTTATATATTCAAAAAATTAATATACTCTCATCCACTTAATGGCTTTGGGCAGCTTACAAAGGTGTGCTTAAAAACAAAAATATTAAACAAACTCCTAACATTAGAATACTGGTGGTCTGGCTAGCTATCTGTTTTAGAAGAGTAAAATAGATAACAGGACACTAAATCATATGATCTGGTTCCGATCCATTGTCATCAAATTTTGGTTTAATATTCATTAAATTTGTAATTGTACTGTTACAAACTTCAATGTAATTTAAAACTGGAAATATATTCTTGAATTGTACATACACACAAAATGTAAGTTCTCCCTGTATGAAGAATTACTGATTTTGAGCTTTGGAGTGGAGCAGCAACAAACAATATCTCTTCATGTTGTAAAAACAATGTGACCTCCGATTTGCAACTTTGGATTGTCAATATGTGTTTGTTGTGTGATTGCGAGCTGGCTATTTATCAATGCAATGAAAATCCTGATATTATTCCATGGGGTCAAATTTTAATGACATATTTAAAAATTGGGCTAATTGTCCTGGCTGATTTGGCAGGGCAGGACATTCTCTAGATCAGTGGTCTCCAACCTTTTGGGCTCCAGGGACTAGTTCCGTGGAGAGAGGTTTTTCCGCAGACTGGAAGGGTTTCATGTGTTGTCTGCATCCCATAGATGGGGCTTTGTTTGCACAGCCTTGTTTCTGATGTGCCCGGTTTGGTGCCGGTCCACAGACCTGGGGTTGGGGACCCCTCCTCTAAGTACCTTCAACTAAGGAGTATTGGCTAGAGGAGCCCAAGACAGCCTTTTTTGCTGTGGCACCCACTGTTTGGAACATCATTCTCACATATTAGATTGGCTCTGGCTTTTTGTAAAACCTTGAAATCTTGGCTTTGGAGCCTAGCCTGGTGCCCTGGGCATGTATTACGACCTATCGCTTGGCTGTGTGAATGATTGGTTAGATTATGCTGGCTGCTGTGAATTTTATTTATTTATTATATTGAATATTTTATGCATTTTATTTGTTTTATTGCAACCTGCCTAGAATCACATAAAAGTGAGATTCACAGCTATATAAATTGAAGAAATAAAAGGTTTTAAATGTACATAACATGTTTTGGTCATTTCCTTACTTGTGGGGTATTTTCACCCAATTCCCCCCCTTTTTAACATTATACCCTGTTTTTAAAAGCAAATAAAAACTCAGGTATTTTCTGAGCCCCCTCTAAGCTGTAATAAGAAAGGAGCTTGCTTCATCTCCTGAGGCCATCTGTTATATCTACAGAAAGCAGAATTAATCGCTAGTGTCAAATGTATCTCTGGCAAGATAAGCAGTAAGTGCTTCTTTGAGGTCAATAGGAGATGAGTCACCAAAGCCAAGTCTCTCTCGCCAGGCAGGGACAGGTCTGATTTATCAGATGAAAATGATAAAAGATCCACATGGTCACTGATGTTATATGATTGTTTCTTCATCAATGATGAATCAAATAGGATAATCTCAAGCCGTCCCTGATCCTTAAGAATAAATGCCATCCCACTCCACTCATAGTAAGTGTTTCTTCAAAATTGTAAATCCATCTCCCACATTCAGTAACAAATATGTCTTGTCCTGGTTTAGTTTCAGTTTGTTCTCCCAAACAACCTGGAAATGCTCAAGATTTTCTGAGATGTCCTGAATTTACAGAACAATAAAAATAAACCAATGTTACCAACAACTAGATCTAATCCTATGATGATCATTTCCAGAAACTTTATATACATATGAAATAACAGAACCTTAGGGGACACTTCTAGATAATTACAACAGAAAATTATTTCTTTCTTTCTTTTCAATTTCCAAAGCCCTGCACATTCTCAGCCTGTACATCCCTAATTCCTACCATAATTGACTTCACATTTCATAATGTTTCTGGATTCGGTTTTCCACGCTAAACTACATAAACCTTAAAGCAACATTAGTGCAATGGGAATTTGTTTTAAGGAGTCATAATCTCTGTATAAAATCAATCTTACCTTGAAATCAAATGTGTAATTTGTGTAAGGCATTAAACCATTCTCATAGGCACTCTTCAACTTGAAACCATGAGTAATCCTTCCATTAGTAGTTCCATTTTTCCCATTATAACTGAAGTTAGTGAGACTCTCATTATATCTCAGTTCCTTGAAATCTTTATGATTTGTTTCTACGCCACCAGTGCTCAAATATTCAACCACACCTATTACAATGTAAATTAACAAAAGAACTATTAATAAAAAAGCAAATTTGTTCATTTCAGTACTATTGCTCCATTGTGGCCAAAGGAAAATATTACCATGTATTTCATTTTTATGCTGCTTTTATTTTACCAGCTTATCATATTTTTTGTTTTCTATACGACAATAAGGATTAAGTATATGATTTGGACCAAATCAACTAAATTAAAGACACAATGATGTTCTACGTGTTTGTGAGCCAAAGGTTAATAAAACGAGCCTAACTGCACCACTGGTAGTCATTGACTTACAACCATTCATTTATTAACCGTTTGTAGTTACAAAGGTATTGAAAAAGTAATTTATACTTAAAAAAATGTAGCATCTCCATGGACATATAATCAAAATTCAGACGATTGGCAACTGGCATGTATTTGTGACAATTGCAGTGAACCAGGATTATGTGATCACCTTTTGCAACTTTCTGACAAGCAAAATCAATAGAGAAGCCAGACTGACAGTTGTTAAGTTACCATGTTACTAACTTAACTGTAGTGATTCACTTAACAGCTGTGACAAAAAAGGTTGTAAAATGGAGCAAAACTCACTTAACAACTGCCTTGTTTAGCAATGGAAATGTTGGGCTCAATTGTAGACATAAATCAAGTACTACCTGTACTTAGCATTCATATCGAATTTCAGTTTTCAAAATTCTTTCACTTCACCAATACTGTAATGCTTTACTGAAGGTCAGTATTATTCTATTCTATTCTATTCTATTCTATTCTATTCTATTCTATTCTATTCTATTCTATTCATTTATTCATTTATTCATTTATTTATTTATTTATTTATTTAATTTATATCCCGCCCCTCTCCCCGAAGGGACTCAGGGCGGTGAACAGCCAAGAATTAAAATAACATACAATATAAAAGTTAAAATAATTAAAAATAAATTAAATTAAATGGCCGCCCCAATTTAAAACCCCTAGCAATACAATTAAAAAACTAACCCATAAAACCTATTCAGGCCAGGCCGGCTTGCTGAAATAAAAACGTCTTCAAGGCCTTACAAAAAGTGCGGAGATCTGGGAGCAGCCGTATTCCGGGAGGTAGCTCGTTCCAGAGGGCGGGTGCTCCCACAGAGAAGGCTCTCCCCCTGGGGGCCGCCAGCCGACATTGCTTGACCAACGGCACCTTGAGGAGGTCCTCTCTGTGAGAGCGTATTGGCCGGTGGGAGGTTATCGGTAGCAGAAGGCGGTCTCGTAAATACCCTAGCCCTAAACCATGGAGCTCTTTAAAGGTGAGAACCAACACCTTGAAGCGCACCCGGAAGACCACCAGGAGCCAGTGCAGCATGCGCAGGAGAGGTGTTATATGGGAGTGCCTTGTCGCTCCCGTGATCACCCGCGCGGCTGCATTCTGGACCAGTTGGAGCCTCCGGGTGCTCCTCAAGGGGAGCCCCATGTAGAGAGCATTAGCGTAGTCCAGGCGAGAAGTGACGGGAGCATGAGTGACTGTGCATAAGGAATCCCGACTCAGAAAGGGGAGCAACTGGCGTATCAGGCGAACCTGATAAAAAGCCCCCCTGGCCACAGCCGTCATATGCTCTTCTAAAGACAGCCGTGTGTCCAGGAGGACGCCCAAGTTGCGAGCCCCCTCTGTGGGGGTTAATGACTCGCCCCCAATAGCCAGCGATGGCGCCAGCTGGCTATATCGGGATGCCGGTATCCACAGCTACTCGGTCTTGGAAGGGTTGAGTCGAAGCCTGTTCTTCCCCATCCAGACCCGCACGGCCTCCAGACACTGGGACATCACTTCAAGGGCATCGTTGGAGTGGTTTGGGGTGGAGATGTACAGCTGAGTGTCATCAGCGTACAGATGGCATCGCACTCTAAATCCACGGATGATCTCACCCAGCGGCTTCACATAAATGTTGAACAGGAGTGGCGAGAAGACCGACCCTTGTGGCATCCCACAAACAAGGCGCCTCGAGGTCGACCTCTGCCCCCCTGCCAACACAGACTGCGACCGGTCGGAGAGATAGGAGACAACACGGTGCCTCCCACCCCCAATCCCTCCAGCCGGTGCAGCATGATACCATGGTCGATGGTATCAAAAGCCGCTGAGAGATCTAATAGGACCAGAACAGAGGAGCAACCCCTGTCCCGAGCCCTCCAGAGATCATCAACCAACGCGACCAATGCTGTTTCCGTGCTATACCCAGGCCTGAAGCCAGACTGGCACGGATCTAGATAGACGGTTTCATCCAGGTACTGGGGGAGCTGTTGTGCAATCACACTCTCAACAACCTTCGGAATAAAGCGAAGGTTGGAGACAGGACGGTAGTTAGCCATAACAGCCGGATCCAGAGAAGGCTTCTTAAGGAGGGGCCTCACCACCGCCTCTTTCAAAGCAGGCGGCAGGAAACCCTCTCCCAAAGAAGCATTTATAATCCTCTGGAGCCAGCCTCGCTTAGCCTCCCGTGTAGCCAGTACCAGCCAGGAGGGACACGGGTCCAATAAACATGTGGTTGCGTTTAACCTCCCCAGAATCCTGTCCACGTCCTCAGGAGTCACAGGATCAAACTCGTCCCAGATAACATTCTCAAGACCCGCCTCAGCCACCCCGCCGGAATCTACCCAGTCAGAGTCCAAGCCTTCCCGAATCTGAGTGATTTTATCATGCAGATACTGTGCAAAATCCTCAGCCTGCCCTTGCAAGGGGTCCTCCCGCGCTCCCTGATGTAGGAGGGAGCGGGTCACTCTAAACAAGGCAGCTGGGCGATTATCTGCCGATGCAATAAGAGCGGAAAAGTAATCACACTTTGCCGCTTTTATTGCCACTAAATAGGTCTTAATATGAGACCTAATTAGTGTTCGACTGGATTCGGAGCGACTGGCCCTCCAACCACTCTCTAGGCTACATATGGGAGATTAGAAAAATTTCCAGCAGGTGTAGTGAGATTGAATTGAAACTAAATTTATTACATGTATTAGTTAAGGTGCTGGACTCGGACTAGAGAGACCTAGATTCAAGTCACCCTTGGCCATGGAAGCTCATTATGCCACTTTGGGAGAGTCATTTGGGGTCACCAAGTTAACTGACAATATTATTACTGTGGGGAAAACTGAAGGAGGAATAGTTATGTATGTCACCTTGAATATCTGTGGAGGAAAAGTGGAACAAAAATCTAATACAAAATGCTAAATCCATAAAAAGCTTTACACACCCATCCTCAATTAAATGCCCTCTTAACTCAGAACCTGAACAAGTGATGGTCAAGCAAAGACTTTAGAGTGCTTTGGATCTTTGCGACACATAATTTTGAATTTTGAACCATGTACAGTACAACTATTAGGGCACCTCTTACATTTTAATTTTGTACTCCATCCTCTGCCTTTTTTTATTCTTTAGAAGTAATTGAACCTGAATTCAGAACTGATCATTTCTGCACAACAGTGTGCTCAAGAAGAGCTTAGCAGCTTGAAGTTTCTGAAGTCCTAATTAACAGCAAGGAATCCATCCTACACTTTCAGAGGTATTTCAGTAAATAAAATCTAAACTCTTTTAGACTGTACAAAAAATTAATGAGTAATATCATTATTCTAATAATTAATTAGAATATGTATCTGCTTACCAGAATCTGGCAAGGAATTCAAATCTGCACACAGTACAAGTGGAATTGTTGCATGTTCCCCCGAAGCACTAGGTCTGAGATTCCGTGAGGCTTTGTCAATTATGTTCTTTACTTCAGAAAGGAACATCATGGTCTGAACCAACTTCACATCAGAATATTCTGGGTCCCAGTGCATGTGTGCATTTGCTACCAGAATCAGCTGTTTATCCATTACAGAGTGTGGCTTGCCAGCTAAAAACAAACAAACAAACAAACATATACAATGTGGCAAGAATGGAATTGCACTGTATGAATCTCAATGGTTAATTCACTGTAGCCTACTTCTGGGCAACTAAATTAGAGATTGTCAATGGAAATTAACCAGGATTCATTAGCCTAGCTAGCCATTTTACCATTTAAAAAGAAAAATTAGCTCAATATCATTTTTGTTGGCATTATTACATTACTAACACAAAAACAAAAAGCCACGAAGATAGTCTACACACAAATTGTGTTACTTTAAAACAACTACTGCTGCTATCTATAACTATGTAGCCAAGATGATCCTTTAGTCTTTGTACTGTCTGCTCAGAAAATTAGAAGCAACATGTAATAATTTTGTAAATGGAAAAAACCCAAAGAAACTTAGGCCTAACCAGTAATTATACACCCTCTAAGGGCCCGTAGCAATAGAAAAGGACCGCAGCATATCTTTAACCTGACCCTCATTGTTGCTTGAACTCTCTATCTTCTAATGTAACTTCTACATTTTCTCTTCATAGAGGCTCCCTACATGAACAGAAATATGAGAATATCAGATCTCTAAGTCACACAGCGACTCCCATGAATAGACAATGGTCTCCCTTGCAGAAGAGATACCTTCACAATTAAAAAAGAAAGTGCCATGTTACTTAGAGGCAGGGCTAAATGCTAATAAACTGTTCTACAACTGTTTTTATTCAAGTTGCCCCTTTGTGTGAATAACTAAAGAATCTGTTGTAGTACTATCAAAGAAATCTGTTCTCCTGTAACAGTACAAGGGATCAGCGTTTTTTATAAAGCAATTCAAAAGTGGCCTCCTTACATAGTTACATGAAATACTGTATATAAGTCCATTTTTAGTGTTTAACATATGATCTAATTTTCATTAGACATTAACAAAACATACACAGAAATATGAAAAGATGACATGAAAAGCAAGCTGTAATAACTCACAGAAATATTCATATTACATTTTTATTTTCAATTTTGACATCAAAGGGTCTTTTGTACTGCAAAAATCAGATGTAGAGCCACCTCTTGTGTACTAAGTAAGATTGTCAGTTGTAGCTGGGTCAGATAAAATATTTTTCTTTGGTACAAGAACTGAAGGTTTGCTCTTTTAGTAATATTGAAAGCTAGGAAATTCTGATATGTAAAGAACAGGGGTTTTTTTCACTTCCAACTAGCCATGTTGAAAATAGGAGTACAGGTAGTCCTCATTTAGTGACTGCCTTGTTTAGTGACTGTTCACAATTGCAATCATAATTGCAAACAAAAAAAAAGTTTCTAGACATTTACAGGCCTAGAAAGGGGAGGGGGAGCAAAAGATTGTAAACACAGTTGCAGTTTCACTTAAAAACTGTGTTACTGAACAACTGATTTGCCAGTCACAATTGTGGTTGTCAAATGAGGACTGCCTGAAAGGGCTAGAACTAGAAAAGTATTATAAAATAAATTTTCATTCTTAAATCAATCACAACATAGAAAGCTTTTAAGTGTCACTGATTAGTCATCCATCTTTGTTTTTTTTACAGCCCTTCTGAATGATTTTTCCCTCCCAAAGTAGGTGTGTGTGTGTATATGAAATGAGTCAATCCAATCTACTACTGGATTAACAACAAACTTACATGACATTTCTATTAACTCCTTTCGCAGTTCTAACAGCACAGCAACCCCAATGTTGTCTTTTGTCATGACTCTGTTCAGCATTGCTTCAGATCCTTCGGAGTTTGCCATAGCCAATTGGTTAAATTCAACAGTATGTTTTTGAACCAAGGTGAACCTTAAAAGAACATGGCAGAAACAAAGACGTCATTTCCCATTTTTTAAAAAAATTATACTTGACGCATCTTATTTACTTAAGAACAGGCTTTTTAAAATATAGAAATGATATATTGAAACGTAGTATCTATTTAATACAGACAATGCAATGGCGTAATAGTTAAATGTATTTAATGTAGACAGAGCAATGAAGTGATAGCTTATGCCATATATAAGTAAAGGTCACTCAGGCCAAATTTCTGAGTAGGCAAAAAAGAGCAATTCATTGGCAGAATGAAACAAATAACAAGGTTAACAACATATGTACTGAGATGTCAGCATTTGGCTGCTAGCATTCATTTCCAATCTATATAATTTTTTAAAGGAGCTTTATGCCAATGTATGCTGTAAATAGCCTCTCTAACAAGGAAGTCTGGGGTTTTGCTCAAATTTAATAAAGTTAATAAAGTAAAAAACAAAAACAAGTAGTGTACTGGCAAACCAGTTCCATATTATTGCCAAGAAAACAACTTGGTATATCCATGAAATCATTAAGAGTTGAAGAAGACGCTACTTTACTTATTCCTACTAAAAGAAGACCAAACTAAATTGTAGTCTAGTCCAAACTAAAAAAATGCTACGTTTATAATTGTTATAATTGTAACAGCTGATGTATATATAGTCTTCTTTAAAAATAGAAGCACTTCATTTTGCAAATAATGTTATCTTGAATTCATCGTTTGAGAACCAAGTGAATTTTAAAATGTTACAGAATTATTTTAGTGAATCCTTCAAAATAATACTTAGTGAATGCTAGTGCTTCAGTACTATATAATGCAGCGGGATGAACTCAATATATTAATTCACTTAAGATTCAGTATATTGATAGCTTCAGAATCAAGGTAAAATATAATTTAGTGATTTGGAAATTTATTGGTGGCAGCAATTACACCAAAAGTTCTTTTTAAAATCAGTTGCATTTTGCCAAAACAGATAATACCCTTTAAATATAAAGGGTATTTCATACAGCTTATTTATTTATTAGATTTATAGGCTGCCTTTTGACCTCAAATAGCAAATACAACATTTCCTCACATCATTTTTCCAACAACAATCACAACCTTCCAATAGAATGGATTGAGACAATGTGAGTGGCCCAAAGACACCCAAAGAATCTCCAGGGCTAAGGATGGGCTTCACTGGATCTTCCAGATCCTGATGTGGTATACTTTAACCAGTACACGTAGTCCTTGACTTACAACAGTTTGTTTAGTGACCATTCAAAGTTACAATGGCACTTAAAAAGTGTCTTATGACCATTTTTCACACCTATGACTTTTACTGCTTCCCCATGGTCACATGATCAAAAGTGAACTGCTTGGCAACTGGCATGTATTTATGATGGTTGCAGTATCCAGGAGTCATGTGATCACCTTTTAAGACCTTCTGACAAGCAAAGGGGGAAGCCAGATTCACTTAACAATAATTTCACTAACTTAACAAGTGCAGTGATTCACTTAAATATGGCAAGTAAGCTCGTAAAACGGGGCAAAATTCACTTAACAAATGTCTCACTTAGCAACAGAAATTTTGGGCTCAATTGTGGTCATAAGTCAAGGACTACCTGTATACCACACTGATTTTTATTAAAATTGACAGTAAGTTAAAAACCTGTAACTGTTTAAGCATCATGTCTCATATTGTGCATTGAGAGAGTGAGATAAGTGAAAGAGAAGACAATTGCTTAAGATTGTCTGGCAATCTTATCGTGATGGTTTTTTATATTTATTTGTTTGTATCCCACCCTTTATTAATTTTACAAATAAATTTACAAATAATTCAAGGTGACAAACAAAGATGCCTCAATTCATAGCTCAGTCAAAGTTTTTATGCTACACCAGGACTATGTTGTAACTTCAACATAGGATATCTAAGATAAATATTCATATTCTTTCACTTACAAATACACATTTATGTCAAGCACAAACTACAAAGAAAACAAAAAAACTGCTTTCAACCAGTATACTAAACAATTCTAAACATCTGAATCTACATGGAAAAAAAATCAATACTGATTCTTCAATAGCAATCAAATCCCCTTGCTATTATGAAAATAATGCTGAAGAAACTGGTGTGCAAAATATTTGACGCCAACAGTTTCAAGTGCCAAACACCTCATTAAAATATGAAGTGCTCCATCTTGAATGGAGAGCAGGCTGTTTTGTATTGCTCTGAAGTATTTTGAGCTCAAATTAATTCTGTTCTCTTGTTTGCAACAGTCCCCAAACACTTTGAAACACTTCAGGTATGCCCATCTCATACCTGAAACAGGTATTTCACAATCTTGTGTGGGGCCATTTTGCACTCAACATGGGTGTTTCAGATTTGAGGTAACTCAGATTGAAATGTATTTTACATTCTTACTTTAAAATCCACAGCCCCCTTTCTTCATACCACATTAATGAACAGTTTTGCTGTTAACGGCTGAGGTATTACAAGATTCTTAAATCAGTAACTTATAAAAAGACCTTTTAATGCAAAGTAACTAAAGCTAAAGCTAAAGAAATAGCTTTTGTTGCAAGGGGAAAACTTGATTTTGTTATGCAAGTTAATGCATGTGATCCAGGGAAAAAGCGTTTGCTTACTTTTCTGTCTTAAAAAATATTGCACAACCATCAACATGTTTTCTTTCTTGTTCAGACATTGTCCTAGCTCTGGATTTTGGACTAAAGAATCCATTGTACCCACGTTCTTTCAATTCTGCTAGGAAAAAACTGTAGTACTGCTCGGTTTCAACCTCCTAAAATATAAGAAAGCAAATAATTAGTTAAATACAATATATTCATTTGTAATTATTACAAAGATTTGAATATCATCCAATTCCGAAAAAACTCCAGGTAGTTTACAAAGTAATAATGAAAACATCACATTCAAAAACACCCACAAAACAAAAATCACATTAACTGAAAACTGTTGACTGAAAACCAGCAAAACATTAAAATATACCCTTCTCCCAAAAGGCAGTCCAATACCAACATGAATGGCTTTGTGAAAGTAAGCTGTTCCATAACCTTGGGACTGCCATGATCAAGAAGAACTACTTGTCAAATGCAGGAAATGAGGAATCCAGGCAGTTCAAATCGTTTATTATATGTTAATGGGGTCTACAAGAATCTGAATTACTAACAGTCAAAGCAAACTAGTGGTAGATAAGAGTCAATGGACTGGATTTAGATCACTTGTGGGCATGAAGGGACTCGAGATTGATGACGTTTGACCTCTCCTTTGGGCTCAACCTGGTCATCTCCTACATCACCTCTCTTTACTTCTTGTAGACTGTATGCATGTATTCCTGGAATGAATAGACAGAATGGTTTGATTCTTACTATAATAGATGGCTGTGAAAATACATGAGAACTGAATCATGAATGATTTTATAGGCTGAAGACTGCAGTATGCATTGGAACTAGAAATCTACTAGTAACCACTGAATTTATGGAAGCATCAGATGTTATAGTCCTAAAGTTGCTAGATTTTGCCAAAAGCTATGTTTTCAGCCAACTGCAGTTTCTGAATTATCTTCAAACACAGACCCATTGTAATAGTGTAAATACAGCATTATGGGAGCAGAAGGCACAGCTTAAGGGCTTCGTAACTCAGAAGCTACCATAACAGAAGTGCCAGACAAAGCTGGGCAAAGACTCCCATGGTCATGGCCTCTTTTTTTTTAACTCAAGCAGAAGTTGCAAGTTTAGGAAACCGCTCAAGTCGTAGACCTGTTCCTTCAGATCTAAACCAATTACTTATAGTATCTGATGATAACCAGACCAACTGAAAGAGCGGGACCAAGTTGTGTCAGTCAGCAAAATGTTTGCACATTTCCTTGTCTGATCCTTAAACACCTGAACCTTAAGCACTTGAACTTCCAGTTGTGTAGATTCAAAGGCTGGCTCTTATGATTTAAAGTAGGCAAATGATAAAAAAGTAGTTTAGCCAGTTTGCAAAATAAGATGTTATTCCTGTGGATGTATGCTATATTTACATTTGTAGCCCATAGAATTTTATATTGTTAATAGCAAAGTAGTTTATGCATGGCTGCAGCTTTTTTACCATATAGAAGATTTTGGGTTAATGGCACAAAATAAGGCTTGACTTAAGCACTGGTATAAAAACTTGGCATGGAACAAGCACTCTTTCTAGCCTTCTAGCACTGAAAGAGTGACCAGTTGCCCAGATTATGCCTGAGGCAGGCCTGGAGCATAGAATCTCCTGCATGTCTAGTCCAGTGCCTTTAACCATTACATCAAACTGGTTCTCATGTGAATGGGATTTCATGTTCCAAAATAAAATGTTTGTGCAATGCATAAAGCTGGGGATGTGGTTCAGGACAAATGAGTTAATTTGTTGGCAAGCATGAGGAAGGTATAAAGTGTACCATTTTAGAAAAAAGTATCAACACTTTTGTTCAACAACTTTGGATTTGATAAGTCAATAATGAAGAACAGATACACTTTTCCGGGGTCTAGGTAGTAGAAATAAAAGCTTTGTGCATTTCCTTGGTTGGTCTCTGACAAGAGCTAATAGCACTTCTGAGCTGCTTGTAAGTATTCCAGGTTACAATGACCTGTTCCAACTTCAACAAGGTTTTGAGCTTCTTCCAGTAAATGCCTCCAAGTTTCAAAGGCTACATAATAGCCAAGAGTTTCTTGTCCCAGACAATATAGTGCGATTTTGATAAATTTAATTTTATCTAGTTACAGGCTAGATACAGGGAAGTAAGGTCTGTATTTTTGCTGTAGCTCGTAACCAAATAACCTTTGGAGTCCTTGGAGCTCTCTCAGCTTGGTCGTCTGCTTGCTTGCAAATGTTTCATTACCCATCTAGATAACATCATCAGTTCTTAGTGACATTACCTAGTCAGGTAATAAAATGTCTGCCAGTAAACAACCAAGCTCAGAGAGCACTAAGGACTCCACAGTTCTACCCTGAGCTACATATATTATCTTGTAGTTGAAATAACATTTATTATGATATCAGAATCATTAGTTTCTATTGCAAATGGTTCAGCAGAGTTAGGATGTTGGAAGATATGCTGGGTGGAGAAGGATTCATTTAGTTCTTGGAAACCTTACTGCATGGGGTGTACCATCTGGATGGTGCACTTTTTCAGAGATGGTAGGTTGAAGAAGTCGAGAGTTCTGAAAAGTTCAAAATGAAGGTTTCAGCAAATGTGAGGTCAATGAAATTCCTGAAGGATCCAGAATCAATCATGGCTTTAGTCTGAAACTTTACAGACAGGATCAAATGGACCTAGCTGAATGGCCCCAATTTCCTGATCTAGTCAGCTATACTCAAACATGGTAGAATGTGATTTCTTTGGCTGTACATATGGCATATAGACATGTTCTTGCATATTGTTTATTTTCCAGATATAAATGAGACCAGCTTCTGATTATTTGAATGAATTTTTCAAACAGATCTTTGGGATCTAAAAGGAGAATGTATCCAAGGGAGAGCTGGATGGGATAATCCTCTGTATTGTTGGAAGCATCCATCAATAGACAGGTATAAATGAATCAGGTCTTGCAGAGAGATCGGGCACTTTACTCTGGCCAACCCAGCCAGATCCCAGTCAATCTTTTCTGCAACTGGTCCATTCCAGCTATTTCATTCCACTTCAATTTTTGTGAGAGGAAGCTCCAGTCATTTGCATAATGACTGACCAGCTTCCCTGTCAGTGTCAATTTCAATTTGAAATGATTGATAATCTCACTATAATTAAACAATGAAGCTATGGAGGTATAACCCATTTTGTTACTGAACTAGATACCCTGTTTCCCCAAAAATAAGACATCCCTTAATAATAAGCCCAGTCGGGCTTTTGAGTGCGTGTGCTAAAATAAGCTCCCCTTCCCAAAAATAAGTGCTCCCCCGAAAATAAGTCCTCCCTGAAAATATTTACTGCATGTGCAGCCGGTCCCCACCATTTCCTCTGGTTAGGGTTAGGGAGACAGATCTGGAAATCAGGTAAGACAGCAAGAGGAGCCCTGTCTTGCTCCATGTTCCCCAAAATAAGACCTCTCTGAAAATAAGGTCAAGCTCTTATTTCAGGGTTCAAAAAAATAATAAAAAGACAGGGTCTTATTTTCAGGGAAACATCAGCTTGAAAATGGTGCATGGGAGGTTTTCAAGGCACAAACTCATATATAAATTGCACTGGGCTAAAAAGGCTAAAGCATTCTCAGGCACTACTGCAGGGCATTTTTAAAATGGTGCTGGTACATTCTATATTGTACAGCTTGTATGATCAGATGAAATGCTTTGTTTTCAATTGTCAACGATTAAAGGAGTTACTTTCAATCTGTCTTGTGCTGCCAACTGCACATTTATAGCCAGCTTTGATACAAACTCAAGGTCTTTATTGTAGTCATAAATCCTTAACTACGGTGGCATAAACGCATTGCAAACAGCAGACTTTCTACTTAGAGAACGAAAACATGACAACTAACTGTAGTCCAGAGAGCGGAAAAAAGGCCAAGTCAGAAGTGTTCCTAGAATGATCCGGTTTTATAATTCATCCAGATAATCCAAAGAAGCATTAATATATGATCACATGCGTGCAGATTGACAGGGGGCCGTGGGTGTGGGTGGGTGGGTGTAATTGTCAAGTTTCCTTTCCATAGCCCTTACTATCATCTTGATTAATTTGCTGAGCCATACTTCTTTCTTTCAGTGTGATGTGACTTCATTTGGTCTTCTCTTCGTAATTTCGGATGCATTGCTGGGTTTGAGGAGTTTGCCTAACTCAGGCTCTGGATCAGCTGATTCAGCTGCACTGTGTCTTCTTAGAAATCTCTTCAGCTAATTCCTGTACGTAGTATAGCCTCAGGGTCAGTGGTTTAGCTCTTCAGCTTCTGAAACTGAAGACTCAGACTAATTCCTAACACTAAAAGATCTATCTAATAGGAGTTAGGCAGGTGTGCTCTCTTCATTGAAGTCTGTAGAAGTCCATCAGCCAGAACAGTCTTAGTCTCCAGTCCAAGTCTGAATCTTGATTCTAAGGGATCCAGTCAGTCCACTTTAGAACAATTTGCAACTGAAGCCCCATCAAAATCTTCTCCTAAAAGAAGTTGAGTAATATGACCGGTTGAGAGTCATCTTAAGAACAGGCAACCCAACCCCTCTTTCACTTACTTCCTCTATCAAAGAGGCATTAATAATATCCTGAATCCATTCCCCTTCACCCCCCTCCTGGTTGCCTAAAGTACCTAAGGGGGTGTGGATTCATCCCACAAGTTTCACCACAAAGTATCTTTTACACTTTCTTGTGGTCCATAAGGTCAGAAGATAATATTGCCAAGACATTGCTGCAATATCATCTGCATATGGTCTGGGAAATACTGAAAGACTAAAAATTCTTAGATCAAATACTCCTGTTGGATAGTACACCAGCAACAGCCCTAAAGTGTGCCCAACTTCAGATATAGAAACTGACACTCAAGTTACTGCCAAATTGGAATAAAATCCTTAGCAGCACGAGTCTTCTATTTTTAAGTATTCTGACCATATGAAATAATGAAACTTTGGGGCTTGTGTCTGTTCCCTCATGGTTCCAGAGTAGATGGAACAGATTTATGTGCTGAATGCTACCTACTATTAAAACTGCAGAAAACTGGGCCTATTCAATATTATTAATAGCATAAATTCCTGCGGGAAACAATGGAAATATTTCTCTTATCTAACTGAAAAATTAGATTAAATTAGAATGTACTATCAAACCTGACAGTTGTCTTTTCAAGTTCTTTAAATAAACCTTTTCAGTTAATAGAGTACTGAAAGTGCACAACTCTTTAAAATGTCTTTCAATTAATTAATCCGCACTTTGATTTGGGTTTTTTTTTTTAAATAATCCCTTTATCTGATTTTAGCAGTTACTGTTCCTTCCTCCTTCCTTTCCTTCCATAGCCTTATACCACACGCAAGCATAACAAAAGCAACTTTGTTATTCCCATTGCTGGCTGCAGAAATAATTGAACACATATCATTAACTTTACAAGATATCAAAGTACACACACACACACCCATATACATCAAGATTCAACAAACCAAAGCACTGTCTATATGTCAAGACAACTAATGTGAACATTTCTATATAAAGTATAGGCACGCATATACCTTTGCAATACTTATCTGCAAAACACATCAGAGCTCTCTCTCTCCTACATGAACTCTATTTCCCCATAGTAAAGTCGCTGTGTTTTTTTTTAATGGCAGGAACTTGGTAGGCTGCCAGGCATGAAGCTTTGAGCAGGTTTCTTCTGTCTGATCATGTGTTTAATTGTATTCCCAGCCCCCACCCTGAGTCTAAAGCATTAATAGCTAGGGCATGACTGGCTAGACTGGAAAATGGCTGGAGAAAAGAACGCAATTACAACACAAAACTATTGCCCAATTATACTGCTCCGAACAGACAAAACCCTCAAAACTAGCTCTTGAAACCAGTGTTCTATTACATGAAGTTTGCAATTGAATAATTTTGCTCCTCTCTAGTGACAGCCTCTGTAAGGAAAATAAAGTTATACAGGACTCGTCCATTAGACTTTATTTCCTAATTTTAGACAAATTCTTCAGCAAATTACTTGGTATTTTTTGATGTTTTGGCACTATTCAAATAACTTGAGAGCCGAAGAATGTAGAAATATTTAAATTTCACATAAATTGCTATAAGGAAATGCTATATAACTGTCCCAAAATTAAGTTATGACACTATGGTTTAAACCAGAGGCATCCACAGGATCCAGAACTTTCATCAAAATGACAAAAGCTGTCGCACTGTTTGCATTAATACTTTCATGCAGCTTACGTACAAAAGGTCAGAGCTTATTTTATATCAGTGCATCATCCCTTTCCCCAGTCCCCTCTGGATGCTTTTAGTTTAAACCAAACACGAGCCCTAAGAGTGATAGATAATTGAATTACATATAGACCAGGAGTATCAAACTCGATTTCATTGAAGGCCTCATCAGGGTTGTGTTTGACCTCAGGGGGGAGGGGGGGCAGGGGGGCGTGGCCAGCATATCACTTGTGTTGGTGCCTGTGCTGGCCCGAGCACTCTGCCAGTGAAAGCAGGCTCCCAAGCTCCACTTTCGGCTGCAATGGCCTCCTACAACCCTCTGTCAGTGAAAACGGAGCTTGGGAGCCCATTTTCACTGGCAGAGGCACCGTGGGCTGGTCCTTCATTGTTTCCACGGCAGCCTCGCAGGCCAGACCTAAGCACCCCATGGGCTGGATCTGGCCCACGGGCTTTGAGTTTGACACCCCGATATAGATTGACCGAATAAGCCTAACCATTGCTGTGTCTTTCTTTGCATGAAGGTAACTCAAATACATGTACAGTACTACTAGTACTGTATACTGTGTTGGTTTGTTAAGCTTTGGTACATTTGAGCAACCTGTGCATGCTCTTTTGCCTTCATGTTGCATCGGGGTTCCAAAATATTTAAAAATGTCAGAACAGAGACAATGTTGTTTTGCGGTTTTCAGTGAGCTCTTCTTATCTTTTTGTATTGCTAGGCTTCTTCTTGGTTTAATTTTTCTTGACTTGAGCCCTGTATATGTGTGACTGTTTCTTTGTCTGTTGTGAGCTTTTCATTATTTCTTTCTGGCAAAAGAACAGCTTATTTTATGGTACTGTACAATCTCTCTTTCCGAATCAACGCACCATAGTAAGAGAATTATTAAATGCAATGCTAAGTTGCAGTGCAATAATGTCAAAGTAATTTTTGTAATAACAAAACAATGCTTCATAGTGAACACAGGACGTTCCCATACTGGGTAACCAGGCTTCTTCTGGTCTTTCCAGAGGAACAGTAGGCCTGCTCTGTTAAAGAACTAAATGTTTGTTAACTGCTAAAACTAGGTGCTGATAGAAAGACTGTCAATGAGCTATTAGCTCCCTTTGTTCTCTGCATGCTGGCTGTATGTCTCATGGGTTTATTTAACAATACAAAGATGACACTCTCTGCCGTGAAGAGGAGGTTCCAATTCAATCTGCTTTAGTATGTAGCCTCTTTTGTACTGAGCTTGAAATGAAGCACATTATCTATCTAAAGCACATAGGTGCAGATCTAATTAAACTAATTGCAATAGTAATTGACTGAATAGTCTAAAGCTTCAAAAAGGTAAGGGTATCAGTCAGCAATAAAAAAAATTAGAAAAATAAAATTAGAAGATAAGTACATCGGAGAAGGAAGAACAATACAAAATACAAAACAATTAGTAGGATTTGTAAGATCTCATAGTAGGCACTAACTAAACTATCATTACAAAAAAATTATTTCATTACTTCAGCCAATCAAGAATTTAGTTTAGAGTCCACTGAAATTACAAAAGATCAAGTTGAATGGCAGTTAGACCCTAAAATTCAGGAGCTCAATTCTAAGCAATTCTTTTCGCACATTAGCATCTGCAATAATCTTTTATTTGTTCACTGTTAGAGATGCATCAAGTACTTGAATATACAAAATATGCAGCTATAAAAGCTTCTACATTTATGGAGCAAAATATTTCCCTTTGACAATGAGCATTTTTCAAGATCAGAAAAATCCAGACCAATAAAGAATAGCTCTTAAGAAACTTGGGACCTATAATATGTAGTTTCCTCAATAAACTAGGAGATAAAGAAGTATCATAAAGGAGAGCTATTATTTATGCCAGAATTCTAGTGGTAAGTGCATCACATAAAAGGTAAGATTAAAAATACTAGATTACCTATTCAAAAATATGTCCATAACAGGAAAAAAAAACTAGGTCACAATGAAATAACTATACATTTGAAGAACAGAAGATAAATGAAACTCCAAAAGGCAGGGTTGGGAATCTGGACAATTTTTGCCCATTTAATTGCTATTTAGAAAACATCCAATTTATATCTATTGATGGACACTTTAAACTCATGAGATGACAAGCTATAATATAATATAAACTCATGAGATGACAAGCTACATTTAACACAAAAAACAAATTAGCATTTCTCTGGCTCAGTGAAGTATGCACTAGCCAGTGGGGTTGACCCTAATTCCTGTTTTCTGCTTCAAGGCCCATGTAATCCCTAGCAGAGAAGCTCTGCAACTTTATTTTTTTCAATACATCTGTTAGTTTGGCACATCATCTGTGACCATGTAGCCCATCCTTAAAACAGATGGGAAAGCAACTGAATCACAAACAGATGAATGATAAATCTGGAAATGACTTTCAATGCCTCACTATGGGGTGGGGTAGAAAATACTTAAGCTTCATTGTACTTGTTTACTATTGCCTCTATTCATTTATCTGTGATTACCTTCAAATAGTTCACAAGCAGAAGCTAAGGGCTCACTTTAGTGATAAAGGCAGTGATGGATACTACAGATGACAAAAATGCATTATAACTTATGTATTAACAGCTTTAAAAAGTGATCATCGTATTACAAAAGGAAATACACTTACCTGAAGACTTATGATGTCAGCATTACAACTCAGAATTTCCTGCATTATAGCTTTTTTCCTGTATTCCCAGTTCAGTGCCCATGATGGGCAATATCCATATAGCTGCCGAGTAGCATATTTATCACATAGAACATTGTAACACATGACAGAGAACAGAGCTGGAAAGAAAAAAGTTTCCCTCAGACCATTTTAATAAATAAATAAACATTCTAATAAATTTCATAATTTTAAATATTTTGTCTAAATTGTACTCCAATTTATATTTTAAAAGCAACTATCCATGCATATCAGATAGCAAACCTCACCTCCACCTCACATTGCTGCTTCTCACCCCCATCTTTAAATCTCACATTACGGTATTTACATTGTTTCATTATTTTGCTACTGTTATGTTTACACTTGTTTTTATTTCTGTTTTTATTATTGTAAACTGCCCAGAGTAGTTGCTTGGTGAGATAGGCAGGAGATAAATTGAACAAATAAATAAATAAATACTAAATTATGGAATGTAATTCATATTCTGCTTTAGTTTAACTGTTTACCAAATCTTGTAAATTAACTAATTTAAGCCCTACCCCAAAAATAAGCCCTAGTGAAGGGGGTGAGCGTGGCCAGCACAGGAGGCAGCCCTTCCCTTCCCCGGTCACCTCATGGCTGCTGGGCCCCTTGATCACGGATCAGCTGATCCAGTGAAGGCTGGAAATTCTGTCTCTCCAGGTGCCTGGAGATGTTTCCACAGCACTCGTGCTAGCCCCAGCCCTGCCCACAGCGCCAGGCAACCTTGCAGCCAAGGGCCCCTCTGGTCCACAGTTTACCTTGTGGCTATGGAGCAGATGGCGATCACAGTTTATACTCCACCAGGCCTGGAGTTTGGGTGTTGCTTAGGCTGCTGCCACAATGAGGCAGAAAGCCATGAGGCCGTCAGAATTGCCCCCCACCCGCCTCTATCCAGCTGCCACTGCTTGAGAAAAGGACAGGCAATTGTGGAAAATTTGTGGGAAGTGCATGCTTACGATACAAGCAAAGCCCTGGAGGCCATCTTTTTATTTGGATCTTCAGGGCTGCCACACTTAGTGCTGTGGGAAACTGGGAGGGGGGATAGAATAGAGTTGTGGAGATACTTAGACATAACAACATTCCTTTCTCTGAGAGTCAAGGACGTTCGGGCCTGCATCTGGAGTAGCATGACTGGGAGGCATCTCCAGTTGGGACGGTGCATTGATTGGACTATATGATGGACATGTGGATGCTGGGGAAGGGACTTGGACTTTCTTTTGGGTGGGGAAAACCTGGAAGCTTTCAGATTTGGGTTTTCCCAGATGTGCCAATATGATATCTCTAATAAAATGAAACTTTGACAAATTTCTAGCCTCAGAATCTTCTTTTGTTGGGGGTGTTACTTGTAACCCTGACATTAACCCAAATCTCCCTTAAAAGTTCAACCAGCTCCCCGATCACTGGGGTGCTGTCCAGGATCCTAAGCCCCAAGCGCTGACCCAACATCAGGTGGTGTGAAGATTCAGGGAAGATGAAAGTGAGCAAGGCGACCACAGAGGGAACCACTGGGACTGGTTCAATGGTCCACATGGAGACCATCTATTCTCCTTCTGAATCTGTGTTGAAGGCAGCAGAGGCCGCTGAAGCGGAATGGCGACAAAGAGCCGGCGCCCTGGCAAGCTACTCAACCCGATCCCTCACTGTGGGGCAAAGCTGCAGGAGCCGTGCCGCCCCAGGAGCTGCTGACCAGGGCAATGCTGCGGGAACAATAGATGGGAGTAAGCAGAGTGGAGCAGACCCAAGCCCTCGAACAGAGAGCACCTGGAAGGGCCGATCTCAGCAATTCCCGAGAGTGGGGTTTTCCACTGCCAACGCGAAACCAGTTGCTGGCGAGTCTACCAGAGCAGTTTGACCAGCTCAGCATAGGCAGTATCGCACAACCTCCTAGCACCAGCCCACCTGGGTGAGAGAGAGAGCATCACCACCAGCCTTCCGAGGTTGAATCAGATCTATCCCCCCACCCCACCCCCAGCAGCAGCAGTGGCAGAGCTTCAGTGCCTGGCCAGCAGGGAGCTTCTCACCCACCCTGCCTGCTGCCCCAGCTGCTGCTGGGACACTTCTCGGCTGCAGCAGGCCCCATGCTGCTGGCATCATGGATGGAGCCATGCTGTCTGTGCTGCCTCGCCGCTGCCGCCTTTGGGCTACTGAGCGCTGGTCTGCATGCCTATTCAGTGCTGTGGGCATCGGGCTTACAGCTACGCTGAGCCTGGCACTCTTCGGGCCCTGGTGGGCACTGCAGCTCTCTTATTGGCTCTGTGTGGGGCAGCATAGACTGAGAAAAAGAGGACAGGCAGGAGAAAGCCCAACCCGGCGCAAAGGTTGGCTCCAGCCACCTCTTCATCGTGGTGAAACTCCTCTTTGAAAGGACAATCTGCAGGTGGGGGGGAGATTACCATATTTGCTAAAGACGGCAGCCTGAGTGGCACCCATGAAGCAGCTGTTTCGTGGATGATGGGATGGTCTGCTGCAACCCTTCGGGAAGCTGGCGCAAAGGGCCGCTTGTGTCCCCCCCGGCCTCCATACCGGTACAAGGGTATGGAAATAAAACCCTCCCCCAAAAAAGCCTTAGCTGTTTTTTCGGGGGTCAAAAGAAAATAAGACCCGGTCTTATTTTCGGAGAAACACGGTACCTTATATCATAGCTTTTGTGAAATTGTTATTTTTAAACATCACCAATTTTTGAATCAGAAGAGAATATGTATTTTTTTAAATCTAAGTAAAACTCATATAAAAAATACACCAACCCCCATTTGGGGTTTAAATTTGTACTACCACACAACCGTATTTAGAATAAATTGCAAAACAGCCAACCCAACACTACTTTACCTTAAGAACTAAAGTAATTTTTTCTAGAAAAAAGATAATGTTTATACTACTAAATTAATCTTACTCCATTTCAGACTTAAAATAATTGAAGTTTTGTTTCATGATTAGCCTCAAGCTACCATACGCACATGCACCTCTAAAATGGAATAACATGGTTGAAGAAATTGGTCAAGCAAATCTATTAAAAAGATCGCTTCACCATTACCTGTTGGTCTTGTCCTATCTGGTTCTTGCAGCATAATCCAAGATCTGGGAGGAGGCTGTTCTGTTGAAACTAGTGAGGAAAACAAAAATACCTCAATAATAAAAGAGTATTTATGATATGTGATACACACATATGTATTTGGAAAGCACTACTTACTTCTTTTTGCAGTACCTGCCAGATTATCAAGCAAATAATTCAGTAGCCTTCTTGTTCCATCTGGTTCCTGATAAAGATTCAGAATGTCCTGTGTAAGTGGGTTTCCTGTAGAAATGTTTAGACAAAAGGAAGAATGAAAGCTCAAGAACATAGATTTAAGTGTTTTATTATTACGGCTAGTATCTGGGAAATTCAGTTCAAAATACCAGAAGTCAAGTCATTACTGAAAACCTGAGGTTCTCACTTCATAAAATTATCAGTAAACCAGATTGGATTCAGCAAAGGGGGGCGGGGGGGGGGGAGAAGAAATTCAAACACTACTTTTGTTCAGGCATGACAAAAAAAATGAAGACTGATTTAGTGCCTTAAAAAGGGAAAAGAGAAATAGAATGCAGTACAAAGATATTTATGAAAATAATTTAAAGCTGCTTAAATCTAACCTTGTTTATTTAATATCAGAAAGAAAGTGATGGTTACTGAAAGTAAAACAAAATGAAAAATGGAGGAAAAGTACAAAAGTGAAAATGCATTACCTTTCAAACCCAAGGTCTGTAACTGGAACAGTTTTCCCAGCTCAAATGGTAGAACTCGTAACAGGTTGTTATTTAAATGGAGTTCCCTGAGTCACATAAAGAAAAAAGGTAGTAAGATGACATACTGTATTTAATTAAACTAAACCTTTCAGTGAAAAATAGAAACAATATTAAAGCACCCACCAAAAAGACAAGCAGCTTGAACCATAAAGATTAGGAATATTGGACAGAATATAATGATTAATAAAATAATATTAAACACGATGAATTAAAACAAACCTGCTAAACATAATCCTATTACACTATTAAGAAAGTAAAACAATGAAGCAATGATTCCTAATCCAGCATTACTAATGAAAATGATTTAAGGAGCTAATACAGTAAATACTTTTTAAATGGCAGCCAAAAGACAATGACTGGTTTAAGGTCACTCAGAGGATTTCATGACTGAGTGGGACTTTGAACCCGGATCTCCTAGTGCTAATCCAATGAACACATATTACAACTCAAAAATGCTTATTCAAAACTATATAAAATTCATAAATATTTCTTACTTCAAAAGCAGTAAATCAGATCTTTATACAAAACCAGAATATTTTAAGTCCGGACTTTTACCCATTGCTCTTCTTGAAGGAACAGCACCATTTGTATCCATTTATATACTACTAAAAATCTCGTTTCATTCATCTGTTTGTAACCTCGAGTTAGCCGAAAAAGTGCAGGATATCGCAACAATTTTTGAATCAAGGTACCTAAAATCCTTTAAGTTAAAGAATGCTCTAAAAATCTAAGACCCATTACTCCTGTAGAATTCAAATGTCTGAATGTTCAGATCAATCTTATTTGCAAAACTGTGACCATTGCAGGGTTTCTGTGGTCATATGATTTGTGTTTTCCAATAATCCCTGTCAGCTTCTCACATGCAAAGTCAATGGGGAAGCCAGCAAGAAATTGGACATCACTCTAATTCCCACTGTTTGCCTACCTGTAGCCATTCTGTTTACCTGTTAGGACTTATTATTAAAGTTTGTTTTCAATGCAATTATTTTTGTATTTATGATATATACTCTTTTTAGATGATCATGGGATCGTCCAGCACTGAGATAAAAAAAAAATTGGTCAGCCTATAATTTAATGTCATTCTGGTCACATCGCCCTACTTCATCTCAAAGGATTAGCCCAGTGGATCACAGAATTATCTAGTATTGTTTGAAAAAGGGAAACATTTTTATCACAGGTATTCCAAATAAATTCATTCCAAGCAACAATAAAATTGTAAGTGATTTAATATATATATGCTCAGTATTGATGTTGCATTCAGAGTTTTATTATAGAAATAACTGAAATCAAGTAAGACTATTTACTACTGCACTGCTCATAGTGCAACCTACAACACAGCTCCAAAGATAAAACAGGAAAACAAAACAAAACTAGGTATTATGTGGATAGATAATGGATAGAACTATATTTGTGGACATGTGCATCAATAAAGATAACTAACTGGGAAAGTACAGATAATTTGAAGAGGTTTTCACAAGAAAACATTGAAGCAATGCATAATCCAAAGTGCCCAAAAGGGGTGGATAAAGTGGGAGAAGAGGTCAATATGCAGAGTATTTATCTCTTATTACCTCTCGCCACTCAAATATGTTAACTGTTTCTAATAATTACAAAATGTACTATTCGTCATATTAATGAAACACACATAGCACATTTCAGTCTGCAACTAATAAGGAGTCAGATCCACTAAGTTTAACATGGATTAGGAAGCACAGGGAAAACTGAAATCTCAAAAAAAAAAAAAAATACAAATGCTTTAGCTTTGATTCGGTGTATATTTTCACAGCAACTGAACTGGAAGCTTTCTGCCAAATCACAATGCCAAAGGACACAGAACACTGAAATGCATTCACAACGGTCTAAACTATCGTGTTACCTGAGTGACACCATGTTTCCGAGCTCAGCTGGTAAACTGCGAATCTTATTAGATGACAGATCCAAATAAATCAGGTTATGAAGCTTGGCAATATCTGAAGGAATACGGGATAAGGAATTGTCACTGAGATGCAAAGCTGTCAAGTGGGTCAGTGACCATAAGGATGAACTCAGGCTTCTGACTTTCCCTAAAAAACAAAAAGGATACGGCTATTTTAGATCACTTCCACTTCTAATATGTTGAGGCAAAGTGGACACTAGATGTTACTAAGTTCTAGCTTCCTTTACCGCTGGCCATGCCTGGAGCAATCAAATGGTTCTTCAAAGCAACATTACAAAGGAAAGCAAATTTGAGCATAAAATTTAAAGCAGGCATATCAAACCTGGGTAATACAGCCCCAAAAGATAATAAAAAATAGTAAAAAAAAAATAGTAAAGAAAAAAAAAGTATAGATAGTCCTCAACTTACAACAGTTCATTTAGCGACTGTTCAAAGTTACAATGGCACTGAAAAAAGTTACTTATGACCATTTCCCACTATTATGACCTTAGTAGCATCCCCAGGAACATGTGATCAAAATTGAGATGCTTGGCAATGGGTTCAACCGGGTTACTAACTTATCAACTGCAGTGATTCACTTAACAACTAGGGCAAGAAAGGTCATAAAATGGGGCAAAACTCACTTAACAAATGTCTCACTTAACAACAGAAATTTGGGGCTCAATTGTGGTCGTAGGTCGAGAACTCCCTATAAAGAATGTTTGTTTAAATACAGGTAGTCTTCAATTTGCAACCACAATTGAGCCCAACATTTCTGTTGCCAAGTGAGACTTTTGTTATGCGAGGTTTACTCCATTTTACAACTTTACTTGTCACAGTTGTTAAGTGAATCACTGCAGTTGTTAAATTAGTAACACATTTGTTAAGTAAATCTGACTTCTCCATTGAGTTCTCTTTGTTGGTCAGAAGGTGACAAAAAGAGATCACATGACCCCAGGACACTGCCACTGTCATAAATATGCCAAGCATCTGAATTTTGATCACGAGAGTGGGGATGCTCTCTTTTTTTAGTGCCATTGTAACTTAAGTCATGAAACAAACTGTTGTAAGTTGAGAACTACCTGTATTAGCCACCCAGAGTTGCCCTGTCTCACTTAGTAACAGAACTGTTGGGCTCAATTGTGGTTGTAAGTCAAGGACTACCTGTATTACAAATAAGTATATCACATATTCACTGGTACAGCACCCAACATGGATAGATTAAAGAATGTTTACTCCAGTCCCCAAAGGAATGTATATTGAATAATTTGCTAATAACAAGTATGTGCCTATACTTTGACATTGTCATGTCTATATTCCATATTAGAATTTCAGGTTCACTGGATAACAACTAGTAGCTAACATCAAAAAGGTCACTGAGCTTTTCAAATTGATTTCTCTGAAACATCCAAAAAGAACTGGAAACGCTTGGCTTAAAATGACACTGTAGTCAAGAGATAATGGTATAACGGTACTTTGGTTCATCACACTACAGGTAAGTAAGGAAAACATTAGAAATGAGTGTAAAGAGTTCAATTACAACCACTTAGATAAACTAATGAGTCCCAAAGAAATGGTACAAAAAGAACATATAAACCCAATACTCCATGGATGGAAGGCGACAGCGGCAATTGCCAGCTGGAGATATTGGCTAGAGGTGATCCTCCTAATGGAAAGGGGGTGAGCTATACCATTACTATTTCTCCTGTTGCTGGCTGATAAAAGGGCCAGCACTAACTAGAGAGGTAATCAAGAGAAACAGATACAGGTAGTCCTCAACTTCATGGTTCATTTAATGACCATTTGAAGTTACAACAGCACTGAAAAAAGGGACTTATGACCATTTTTCACACTTAGGATCCTTGCAGTATCCCCATGCTCACGTGATTTATAATCAGATGCTTGCTAACTGGTTCATAGTTATGACGGTTGTAGATCACGGGGACTTTCTGACAAGCAAAGTCAATGGGGGAAGCCAGATTCACTTAACAACTGTGTAATTAATTTAACAACTGCAGTGATTCATTTAACAGATGTGACAAGAAAAGTTGTAAAATGAGGCAAAACTCATTTAACAAATTTCTCACTTAGCAACATAAATTCCTGGGTTCAATTGTGGTCATAAGTCGAGGATTACCTATAATTAGCAAAAATCATCACTCTGCCTTCCTCAAGCAGAGAGTTCTGCTAAATGCTGTTTTCCCCTGGCAAAATGAGCCCTTCTACAGTACTCCTCAATTTACAACCATTCATTTAGTGACCGTTTGAAATTACAATGGCACTGAAAAAACTGATCTATGACCATTTTTCACATTTATGGCAGTTGTAGCATCCCTTGGTCATATGATCGAAATCCAGATGCTTGGCATCTGGCATGTATTTAGGATGGTTGCAGTGTTCCGGGGTCATGTAATCACTAGTTGTTGTTTTCTGACAAGCAAAGTCAATGGGGGAAGCTAGATTCATTTAACAACTGTGTAACTAGCTTAACAACTGCAGTGATTCATTTAACAACTGTGGCAAGTAAGCTCCTAAAATGGGGCAAAACTCACTTAACAACTGTCTTGCTTAGCAATGGGTATTTTGGTCTCAACTGTGGTCATAAGTCGAGAGCCACTTGTATTTGGAAAGGGTCTGCAAATAAAATTACTGGCCAATCTCCCTCAAAAGGCAGGCGGTTTATTAGAAAAGTATGAAAGCATGAATAAAGAAGAATAAATAGAATGCAAATGAGATAATAAAATATTAAATGTTAAATCTTTAAGGAGGAAGTTTTAATATCTAAACTGAAAATCAAAACATTCAGTACATATAGCACATTCTTTAAAATTCTTGAAGAATATGAATGCAAAAATTACTGTGATACTAAAATAAATAATTAAGATTACCCTTCTTACCAGAAGATAAAAGTACTGTGAATGTAAGAAATACAGATTATTTAATATTTAATCCAGAAAACTAGTGGGAACGATTTTTATATTAAGTAGAAATATTAAACATATGCAAAACCAACCAATAGCTCAAGAACATCCAACATGATTTCTGCAAGAGAAGTTTCCTTGACACACTTTTCTAATTTTGTGGCTAAAATCTTGTGAATAAAAGGAATCCAGCAAATATTAAGAGCCAAATCCAGAGATTACATGAAAACAAAGAATCCAAAGAAATAAATTCAAAGAAATAAACAGAGCGAGAAACACTACAATTCATTTAAGAAACATTTTTTTAAAAAAAAATATTTTTTAAAACATTTTAGAATAAATTGAAGCAAAATAGCGGCATAGGAAATAACTTGTGACATTCCAGAAGTTACTCATCAGTAACCTCCATGATTCCTATGAAGGCTAGGGAAGATGGATGCTAGGAATTGTGTTTAAACAATATCTGGAATGGTACAAGCTTTGTATAAAAACACAGTATATGGAAGGCATTTCTGCAAAGGTGAGAAAAAATTAGGCTATAGTAAGATACAGAAGATCAGAAGAAACCTAACCCCCTTCTGCAAAAAAAAAAAAAAAAAAAGCATTCTTCACTAACTTGGTTGCTTTTTAAAAGGAATTAAATTCTTGGATGAAAGATGTATAAAAGAAAATGGAAAATCTACGTTCAGAAACGTAAACCTTGGAATACTGTAGGCTTAATATCCTGTAGAGAGACAGATGGGTCATTGCTAGATAACCTATTTATCTGATTGAACAGGGCTGTCACTGATGTATATTAGGGAAGGTCAACATAAAGTATCAAAGATGGGACGCCTTTTTCTGCTCTCTTTGTCCTCTAGCTAAGACACTGAACAAAAGCACTTCTGATTCAGAATTTTCTAGAAGCAATGTCAAAGACTGTCAGTACGAAACCATTTCCACAGCACACACTTCTCTCTTATCCTCCTCCAATTTTCCACTTTCATTCAATACAAGTTATTTTTATTCTTGCTTTAGCATATAAGTAACAGAAGACTACAATGGAAGCATTCATTAATATCTATTTTGTTCCCCCTGTGAAAGGGAACAAAGCAGGACTGGATCAGACCTATAGTTTTTTTTTATAGTAATACCATATGCAAGCCCCAATAAGATTTATTTATAAATAATGTTTGGCATCATAAAGATAGTTCTCGACTTAGAAAAATTGGAACCAGAATTCCCATTGAGTGATGAGCTCATAATATGTGACATGATGTGACTCCATCGCTTATGTGACAATCTCAGAAGTCCCAGTTGCCGTTGCAGCTCTGGACATGTGGGTCATTAAGCAGGAAGCAAAGGGACTCCCAGGTAAGGAGGGAGGGAATGTGCAAGGCATGCATGACCTGGGAGGTGGTGCAGTGCGAGCCCAGGGAAGCCAGCAAAAAAGTATGCAGAGGTATGCACTATTATTATTATTATTATTATTATTATTATTATTATTATTATTATTATTATGTCATTGTACGTGTATACACAGTATACCCATACAACGAAATTCACTTAACACCCAAAGACCAGGTCCAACACACATAAAAATCCCCAAACACACCCCCACCCACCACAAATTCCCTGTCCCTAAACCACCCAAACATCCACACAACAGACCAAGTAATGCTGTCCAACAGCTCACTGATGGTGGCCCTTTATGCAAGTGAGAGAGGCTGGGGAAAGGATACAGTGTGGCTTTTGAGGATTACCTGTATTATTTATTTAAGTACAGTAGCTGATTTTAATCCAAGTGAAGAATCTAGTTCCAAATTTAATCAGCATATTACATTCATTTTGAACTAGATTAAATTTTAATAGAATGTTTACTATAACTGAAGTTATAATGAAGAGGTGAAACTTGTCAATAATTAATCCAAAGTCACTTTTTTGCCATGGACAATTTTTTTTCTCTTACCGCTTATTTCCAACTCTGCCCAGTGTGATTTTTTCCCATTGGCTGCTTCTTCTGAGGACATAATTGTGTACATCCTCCGTGGATCAGGTGGTTCGTACTTTTCTTTGGGCATTCCTGGGGGAAAAAATTGCATAGTGTTGAGTCCAAACTGTTTACAGAAAAACAAACCTTGTATTTCAGAAGCATGTGGCATGTGACAGGGTCATTCCATGTTGTTTTCATTAAGGCAATGATCACTATTATTTTCAGTCAGGAAATCAATCATCAGTCATGACAATGTACAGATAACAACTAATGTTCCATATAATTAGTTATAAAAGTTACATTGAAAATTACCATCAGACCTACTAATTTAATAACTTGACATATTTTCCAGTACAATATATTCCAAATTTATCTGTTTCTTCCCAGCCCATTGACTAACGGTTTTCTTGTTGCTGAAAGTTGCAAAAAACAGAGTCATCACACATCAAAATCATAATATAATGATTTCTAGTGTACAATGAAAAATAAAAGTTCTTGGTCTTTTAAAATTTTAGGCTTTAAAAAGACCTAAGAAATAAAGTAATGAAGATAAACTCGACAACAAAGTTAAAAATCTTGTAAGACACATGCAACCCCCGCCTCCCCCGCTAGATATCAGTGTGTATACAGTATTTTACATTAGTTTGTGCTATTTAATGCTATTGTTTTCATTAGTTCACTTTTCAAATGTTTTTATTTTGCTTTCTTTAATTTGTCAAAATGTGGGTTTGAGGTGAAATAGAACTTTAATAACAGTGAACAATCTTATTTAGTTTCATGAATGTATTCCTACTAACAGTCTAAGTACCAGTACATGGTAACAAATATTTCTGCAAATTGTTTGTAAGAAACTTTCAGAGACCAAGATTCCAACAATAAAACCAGTCATGGAGAGTCAAGAGGATGAACAGTTCTGACCTTTGCATTTTATAAACCAAATTAAACATTTTTTTGCTAAGGCTTATAATTAATTAATGTTTCCAAATCACTATGTTATGTTTTTCACAAATGGAAAACTGTAAGGTATTTTCTTAGATGTCTGGGACACCTTCTAAGAAATACAGACTCAGGCTGTTCTTTCCGAGTCTACACAGAAAGAAAATATATACTGTATTATGTCTTTCAAGTCACATACAAACACTTGTATTTCAAAGTACCTACTAGATTTAGTGGCCACTTTGAAGCTGGTCTCATGAATTCTAACAGAAGAATCTGTTTCTATGAAAGAACACCACCTATGTAACTAAAAATGTTTTTAAACATACCTTTATAAATCAATGACAGTAAGTCTTTTTACCAAGGCTACATGGCTGAGAGCATTCAGTTTAGACAGAAAATGAAACACTCTCATATATTACATAAGTGCTAAAAGAATTCAAGGTAGGGGCTGCTCTTAAATCCTTTAGCACTATGTGGCACCACAACAAGGAAAGATTTCAGAAATCCATGAATGAAAGACAATTTTCACTGAAATGACAAAAGATCTGATACAGAATGGACAAAATCATTGGCAAAATAAATGATATTAAGTTATTTCTAGTGCTGCCTATGTAGCTCTATTTCTTTTGTTAATTAATGCATTCTGCTTCAGAGTTAACACCAATGTTAAATTGCTCGGTTTCATTTCCTTAATCCTGCTAGTTTTAATGTCATTCTTAACATAGGCCTGCTGTGATGCATCAAACAGAACACAGACTCCCAGACATATCCTGTGCCTCATCAGGGGCTTGCTAAACCTATTACCATTGGCTGCCTGGGATTGCAAAAAATAGGAGCTGACACTACCAGGCCTTAATATTTGACTGGGGATTTATGAATTACAGATTATGAAGAATTTCTGCCCTATAGATAATTTATGATAGGTTGTTCCTTCATTTCGGTAAGAAAAAAATTGTTCCAAAATTCAAATGCATATTGAAGGTTATCAAAACCCCAAGGTAATGTATTGATTCATTTTTCTAATTTGCAATTCTACTTACATTTTATGATTCCGGGAGTCAATTTGGTCTACTGGTTAAGGCACCAGGCTAAAAAACAGGAGACTGTTGAGTTCTAGTCCTGCCTTAGGCAAGGAAGCTGCCTGGGTGACTTTGGCCCAGTCATTATCTCCCAGCCCATGACATCAGACTCAGGCGACAAGCTGGTTGGTCAATTCCAGTTGCAACCAATGAATCAACAGTTAGTTGGTCTGAAAAAAAAAGTGGTCTTTCTACTTGTGGGGAAAAACTAGGAAGAAAAATAAATTTTGTGATTCTATACTTTCTGTATTTGTGTTTTTTTTATCTTTCTTTGCCCTTTCTTCCAACTGTGCTGCCAACCCTTAGCACTACTTCTGAATTCTTTATAGCTCAAACTGTGAAAACATTCTGAAAATGGGAATTTCCTTAAAAAGAGTTTGTCTTCTTTTGTTTCTATTTTACAACTGCCTTAACAAATAAAAATAAAGGGTTGTAGCAGAATGACTGAAGGTCTCCTTAGGTAAAAACCTCTTGCATTAGGCAACCTAGAAAAAAACTCTTGACGTATTCATATTATTGCTGCAATATATAAATAGCAAACATAAATCAGTCCCTATTTGTTTCCTTCAATTTAAATTTTGTGTGTGTGTGTGTGAGGAGGGAGGGAGGGAAGGAGAGACAGAGACAGAGAGAGACAGAGACTTTCCAGGTACACTTTGCTGGCTTACTTTTTCTGAAGCAGGATAAAAAATTCACAAAGAATGCTAGGGTGTGGTATGAGACCAAGCCTGCTGCTATTTAAATTTATTACCTAAGAGTGCTTTGTAGATAATATTAAATTTTAATTCGAAGATCTTACAGATTTGCACATTTGCTTCTTTGACTTCTGCTCAAACTAAATGGAGTATAGATAAGAAAAAGCTATGAATGATAATTGATGTTATCCACACATGATTGAGAAATATGTGGTTTACTTTTCATTGCTATCATCAGCAGAAATTTAAATCCATTTGACATGGATTTAAATTATCAAACTGTGCTTTCAATGAAACTGCCAAATGTGACAGCATATTAAGCAATTTATTCCATAGACAAAATTTATAACATAAATTGCCATTTGCAAGCCATTGCAATGCATTTATTTCAAACAATTCTATACCACCAACCATTAAAATAAGCTCTGAAGCAATAAACTTATAATATTTAATAGTTTATATGTTGGAACCTCTGAGGTTAGAAACATAAAACAACATCATGTAGTATCACTGCAGAGCCAGGAAGGGATGATTGAAAATGTCAGTATGAAATTTTATTGACAATATGACGTTCCCTTTACCAATTGGCAGAGAATATTTTTCTACTTTCTTATCTTGGGGTGTCTGTTATATGCTTTACAATTTCTTTCCTAAGCTATATATTATATATACTATATTAATTATATAATTAATATAGTATATATTATCAATAACAATAGTAGTTTGCATTCCTAGAGAGATTTTAGATAAGGGCTTCCTTCTAAAAGGCTCAGATAATTTTAAAAAATTAGTCAAGTTAAAAATCCATCCTAATATATTCAATGACCTTATTTACAGCAGTTATGTAAAATGTTGCTGCATAAATCAGAATGTATTCTCTAGGGTATTCTCAACTTCTTTTTCAGATATCAAGTCCATGTGGAATGCAGTTATCCTTACATTCTAGAAGATGCCTACATTCTCAGATGCAAATTGATCTAATCTGGGTCAATCTAAATTATGGGACAAATATAAATCTCAGCACAGTTGGGTAAAAAAAAGGAAAAGGCTTTCGTTCTGGTGGGTGAAACTTGTATCCATCAGTAAAACAAGTGACAGAATAAAATCTAAATTCTTGTATTCATCAATTTATCCCCTTTTTCAGCTAACTGACTAAATCTGATACATATTCTGACAGGCCCAATATTATATTTCTTTTTTAAAAAATGCAAATGAAGTTAAAGCTCTATACCAGTGATGGCTAACCTTTTTGCCATCGCGTGCCAGGAGAGGGGGGAGGATTGTGCGCGCACATGCCCACGCGTATGCACGTGCAACACCCCCCCCGGCTCTTGGCACATGATAGCCTGGCAGACCCGTTTTTCTTTATTACCTGGTTCCAGATCCTCTCTATTTATCTGGGAAGGGCAAAAACAGCCTTTCTCACTCTCTCAGAGGCCCTCCAAAGGCCTGAACCGGCCATTTCCCAACTCCCGGTGGGACAGGAAGTGACATTTTTTGCTGTCCACAGCCTCCAGAGCCTCTCTAGGAGTCTCTAGGAGCCTCTCTAGGAGTTTCTGGATGCTGGGGACAGCAAAAAATGTCATTTCCTGTCCCACCGGGAGTCAGGAAATGGGCCCTTTCAGCCTCTGTAGGGTCTCCAAGGGAGTGGGAAAGGCTATTTTCAGCCTTCTCAGATAAATAGAGAGGATCTGGAGACAGGTAAGAAAGAAAAACGGGCCTTCCCCACCCCCCAGGCCCTCCAGAGGCAGGAAACAGCCTGTTTCCCTACTTCTGGTGGGCCAGAAGGCCCGAAAATCAGCTGGCCAGTGCGCACATGTGCCCCAGAGGTGAGCTGGCATGCCCACTAATATGGCTCCGCGTACCACTTGTGGCACGCGTGCCATAGGTTCGCCATCACGGCTCTATACTTTTAATTAGATAAAAAAGTAATAGCAATTATTCTGTTAAATTTAATTTTCTGTACACAGGAAAAGCTATAGAAGCCTGCCTTGTACTGCTTCTAGTTGGTCGCTTTTTCCAGTTAACCTTTTTTAAAAAAAAATAAAAGAAGGGGGGGTGTTATAGCTCTTAGTCATTCTCTACTATCCATATCACACTGCATGACACATGGATCCTGAAAACTACTGAAATGGGGAAAGACACTGATTGTACGCTCTCTTTGTATACTAGAATTGTACTTTTATAACTTTTTCATATTCCATTTTTTCAGGCATATAAAGTAAGAGATAAATCAACTGTGTCAACAGATTAAAGAGCTATGAATCAGTTCAAATATTCTTAAATGAAAGAGGAAAGAATTTCCCCCCAATTTTCTCTTTTTCTTTAGCCCCTGTATTCATATGAATTTGCTCCAGAGCATTTAAAAACCCTATGGAAGAACTTCAGAGATAAAGAAAGGGGTCATAAACAAAAAGGAGAAATTGTAAATGTGAACTCAGGGAAGCCGCCACAAAATCAAAAGCCTTCTGCATTAACATGTAGTCAACTTACGACCACAATTGAGCCCAACATTTCTGCTCTTAAATGAGACACTTGCTAAGTGAGGTTTGCCCCATGTTATGACTTTTCTTGCCACAGTTAAGAGATTCACCATAGTTGTTAAATTAATAACACGGTTAAGATTGTAAAAGAGGATCACATGATCTTGGGGTACAGCAAGGGTCATAAGTATGAACCAGTTGCCAAGCATCCAAATTTTGATCACAGGATCAAGGGGATTCTGGAAAAGTCATGACTGTGAAAAACCGTCATAAGTCACTTTTTTCAGTGCTGTTGTAACTTTGAAGGGTCAGTAAATGAACTGTTATATGTCGAGGATTACCTATATTTGATAAAAATACATGGTGTAAAATGGTGAGCAAACTATGAAAACACAGCTATATCTATTTTAAATCCAGAAAAGCAAATGTATTGTACTTCTAGCACCGTATACCTGCCCAACATATAATCAATGCTTTCAACCTCAAGAAATCACTACAGTAAGCATAGAGAGTATAACCTGCCCTGGGAGGCTTCACAGCAAGAATTATAGGCCATTCTCCTATGCCTATGATTAACTGGATTAGGGAAAGCTTAACAAACAAGGCTTAATTTGAGTATCTGAGGCTCAACAATAGAAGGTTGTCCATGCCAAAAAAAAACAAAAACAAAAAACATACACATAGATTGAAAAGTTGTCTCTTAAGCACCTAGCATTTATGCAATTAGTAGACTCTGTTTTAAATTTAATAAATATGAAGACAGGTTTATCTAGATTGGATGCAAAATACCACATAATATAGAAGCAGTAAAAATAGCTGCAGTAGATTCCTTTTTACAAGATTTTAATTTTTAAGGCAAGAAATCAAAACAGGAGACCATTTAGATTTCATTAGCTAAAATGTGGTCAGAGCAGCTGATGTTTCTTTAATTAGTCTATATTTGCATAGTCCACAATTATTTGATACATAGTGAAATCATGCAACATCATTTTGATTCTGATTTTATCAATTTGCATGTTTACTGCTGTAATATTTCACTAATATTGACTGGTTAAGCAATGTGATTTGGAAACGATATGGAATGTAACATTAGTGATAAGATTCCTTTGTACAGAACAATGTTGTTTCAAAGAAACAAAAAGCAACTTTAATTAAATCCAAGACTACATGAATCTCTAATTTCCTCACAACTCCCTTACTTTCCATCCTAAGAGGAAACAAAATAGACTGATTAGTTCACTTGTAGGACTTCCTGTACAAATCTGTAGTTTGTAGTGTCTGTTGCAGGTTTGACTTTTGAGCATTGAACAACATTAGTTATCTATATATTTATGTATTTCTTTAACTGTATCATCTTGGGGGGAGGGAAATCATGAAGCTATACATTTCAGACATTAAGTCTGGCTTAAAACTCTACAGGTTATTGAAGACTGATAGACATTGGTGGATTATTTGTTGCAAGATATAAGCAATTTCCCTTTTCCATTTCATTTCAGACTTTATAAATCATGTATCCGTAAACATGATTAAACAGCCATATTAATGTAGCCGAATAAGTTTTGTATTTTTCATTTTCTGCCTAATTTTAATCTTTTTCTTCTTTTACTCAATTTTGTAACTTACTGAATGATTCCAGGTCATCATGATTTCTAGATATGTTCTACTACCAAGATTCCTCTATATACTCAGGTGAAGTTTTTTTAACACGATTCCACATTTCTGATTTACAAAATATATAGGAAAGTTCACAAAATGTGGTTAAACGAATACTTCCCTTCAGGTATTGAGCTACTGAAAACTCAAGTACTTGTATCTTCAATTATGTTTTAGGTTTACATATTTACACATTACATTACTATTTATTCAGTTGTTTGTATATTCTAAACAATCAACAATTCCTGTTAAATACAAAAAAATCTCACTATAAAGTTAATATTATTAATGAACTATGTTTCATGAATTCAGTCAATTTAATGAAGTCTCAGCCATAACTATATATTCAGTAAGCAATGAGATGAATTTAACTCTAATTGCCTAATTATATTTGTCTTATTTTGTATACACAAACTAAAATGGATGAGAAAATTCAAAAATAACAGAAAAAAACAAGTCATACCATATTAGCTTTTGGAAGCTCACTAGCCAGGATTACCCCAAAAAGCAAATCATATTGCAATTCACAGTATCAAAAGCATAAAAAAGATTAATAGATACTAGGGTACATGTAATTCAAAGCACCAAAAAATATTTTACATTATAATAAATCATGATTGATTAAAAATACTCTTAATTCTGGGCACTATAGTTACAAGAGTATGATAATTCCAGTTTGGTAAAAGTTGCATTTGGAAGTATCTCCAAAATATGCAACCACTGTATTTTAAATAAATTAGTTCTATGTCAGCAAAAACTAGATTTCAGATGTAAATACTAAATTCCAAACTACAGTATAGAGAATTCAATATAGCTTGCTAAGAGAAACAAAGAGCTCATTCAAACAGCTCAGCAAATTCCTAGCTATCTTCAATTTTAAAAATAGATACAACTGATTGAGACATTAGATGTTTAGCACCCATTAACTTTTTATGAAAGTGATGCTTATGTGCTATCATAAAGCTCTTATTATTTTTTCACTTCAGTAAGTCCAAACAGAATCCTATTAGAGCACTAGCTTCCCGAAAAGAAATTCTCTTTCTATATATCATACGGACACTGGAAATGTTATATCATATAATAGCCTGGAATGTTTTAAAAGATATTTTTGCAAAATAATTATTTGTTTTGAATAAAAAGAATGAGAAGCATCAAGTCTCTAAAGTGCAGGCCTAGCTTCTTGGTACCTTAGGAATATTTACAGTATCTTATGATTTTTTTAAACAAAGATTTTCCCACTGAAGTCCTATCTTCCAATTGATGTGAAGCTTCCAAATTTACACAATATTTGCCAGTAAAAGTGCACCAGAATATTAAAGAAATTTTACACTTCTCTGAATTTTACACCCCCTGATGTTAGACTTGCAGTACTCCCAGCTTAATTCACACTGGAAACCGCAGATGGCTGATCACTAGAAGAGTTGCAAACCACATTAAGAAAAACAAGAGAAAATCCAGTTAGAGTAATGTTCTTATTTGGTATAAAAGGAATTTGGGCAAATATGCTAAAAATTGGAAATCTTAAGAGCTTATTTGCACTGTTTTACCTACTTAAGGCAGAATATTTCAATTCCTACCATTTTTACTACTATACACCAAAGATTTTCAAATAATTCATATTTATTGCTGAAGTAAGTTAAGCCTTTTTAGAAAAAAAATAAATAAATATTTGAAAGTCAAAGTCACCATCTCTAACATTTTCCAGAACTGGAGCTCAGTTGCTGGAGTAAACTAGTTTTACAATAAAGCCTGTTAATGTAATATAATTTAAAATTATGTAATATGTCATTTTCTTTTTAGTCCTTAAATCAGAGTTAAAATCCAGTTAATTGTTATGAACCTTATAATTAATTCACTTAATGATCTCACTTGTGAGGAGGAGATTGCATTATTCCAGATAAAATACTTAACACAATGTGGATATTGATATTAGTAATGAATAAAGAAAAATAAATTGGATCACTGAGATGTGGAAGAAGAATAGGACCATGAGCTGGATCCAAGGCAAGCAAAATAAGGAAATGGAGGCCTAAAACAGCAATCTGATTTGTACAACATGTTCAGCTATAGGTTTTCCTGGTTTAGCATGATATGTGGACCTCACTGTTGGTAAAATGTAATTTATGGCTTAACAATAACCTACACAACTATGGCTTATACATTAAATCATAGTTAGGCAAAGTATGTTTTGCATATGTAAATCTAGTCAGAAGCTTCACACAATAACAGAAGCCAAAAACTAGCAAACCACCTTATAACTTAACATTATGCATGAACTCAGCATGATGCATCAGGCAGCCTGTCTAGAGGAAGAGGTAGTGATAAAAGAAAAACAATGATTCCTCTAGGAACCATAAAGCTCCTTCTGTCATTTTTAATTTTAAATTTCACCAGGTGACTTGTGAGAAGAGTCAACAAGAAAGGTGGAAATAACAAACAAGTGATCAATTGAATTGATCTATTACACATTAGATTAAGCATATCATTTTACATACACTGACTGCATTCTTAGTCATTAAAAGTGTTAATATATAAGAAATTCTTCCAATCAAAACAGGGTTGTTGTTTTTCTTAGTGTGTTTCTTGCTTGGTTGCACAGATTGCTTGACTTGCATTGTGCCCATCTAGTTCTTTCAGTGAAGCTTATCCATGCATGGTGCAGTGAGGAATTTTGATTCAGCCAGCTTAATGCAGTGCCTGACATTGATTGGGATGAGAGGGAGTGACTATGCCAAGGTCATCCAGCTGGCTTCCATGCCTAAGGGAAGACTAGAACCTGTGTCTCTATACTCTTCATCCAGCACATTAATCATTATGCCATGCTAAGTCTCATGTTTCCAATCAAAATATGAAGAGGAACTGGTCTGCAAAACCAAAGAAATTTTCTTAACAGAGTTACTCACTGAAAAAGCCCAGGGAATATGTCTATATAGGAGATTCTAAAAAGAAAAAACTTTTCTATTGCATTTGACATATAAAGTTTGTGCTTTTATTTCTATGGGTACGAACTCATAGACCCAAGCTTTCATCCCCACCCAGAATTGCACATGTGAATATCCCTTTATTACTTCATTATTTCCCCACTGCAGCTGGTCTTAACCACACTCTTAACACCTTAGTGTACTACTGCAGGGAATACCAACTTGTGATTAACTGTTAAAAGACCAAAATAACAGTCTTTGCTGAAATAATTTAGGAGTCTCCACTGGATAACAGATGGCTAAGAGACTGAGCAGGATAATGTTTTTTGAATACTTAGGTTTGATCTTCAAGACATGGAGTGGGGTCATGGAGTAAATATTTAGCCATTCTAAAGTTCTTTCACACTAAAGAAAAAGGAGGTATCCCTGTGACTTTAAAACTAAATCTCTGGCTCAGCTGCTTTATGGTTCCCATCTAAGTCCTTACCCAAATTATAGATAAATGGAAATGGTGCAAATTAAGTTGATCAGAATTCTGTTCCATGTCTCAAAATGCATATCCAAAAGTAGGTTAAAACTTGGTTATTAATTATTAATTACTGGGTCAAGTGCCACTATATTCCAGTGGCTTCCATTGATTCCACCCTTACTATCTGATAAACTACATGGTTAAAAAACCCTCCCTTCCTGTGGATTTTCTTTTGAGTTCTCATAGCTTTTTTGAATTTATTCAGACTAAGAAAGTAATTAGAGAATAGGCTCCTGGACATTGATTATCAGAATAAGAAAGGTCTTATTCCTAAATCTATATAAATTCAGTTTAATTATTCCAGAGGGAAACCAGCCAATTATATAAATTCATTAATCTCCCCATCACAATTAAAGTTCTTTTTAAGAGCCAGATTCAACAGCCTTCCCTCACCAGCTCTATATGGCAAATTTAATAAAATTATATGCCTAGCTGAACCTACCCTTTGATGAGAGTTCAACTGAACCCATCCTGCATGTGCTGTTACACTGTGATATTCAAAGAGGTCTAATCTTTCCTCTGTCATTCTATGTTCCAGGTTGGCCTGAGGAATTTTAAGACGATTTTCTTCTGTTAGATATGAAAATTCCGTTACAGTAAAATAAGGCATTAACATCAAATCACAACTTTTTGCTTTTTCATAATAATATGAACAAGCCATTTCTATAAAGATCTATCAGTCTAATTGGTAAAACCCAAAGTCAGAGTTTCATTCTTCTCCACATCAAGCACGAAGTTCAGAAGCGGTCTTCATGTGAAAACAAAAGTAGAGAGAAAGTAACCGAGAGTTGGAAGTCGATGCTTCTTTTTCTTTCTTTTTTCTTATCTTTCCCCACTACTTCTTCCCCTTTCCCTCCCCCACTGATTTCCTATTTATTTTGTATTTTGTACTTTACATTACTTTATAACTCAATAAAAATGTTAATGATGAAGATTAAACTAAGAACTGGGGGAAAAAATATACATATGAAAATTTCAACCAAAGTGGACTTGTAACTAGGTTTTGTGTTATAGCCCTGCATGTGCATAAGCAATTGGTCTCAAGCTTATGTTAGTAATCACTTCTATATTTGTATCTTTTAATTCTTGTAGATGCTGTGATTTATATTCAATTTTTAAATTTTAATAGGATGATTTATGCCTTTTGGTCAAATTATTTTATAAATTGAATATTTACTTCATCTTTTTGATTAAAATACAATTTTTATTCAAGAATTTTAGTTGCACTGTTATATCACTTATTTGTTTAATCATAACATATTTGTACACTTGGTTTTATTGCACCCTTTCTCTCTACCATTTTTTAAAATATGGATTGATCATTGACTGAAATAAATAAATTAATCGTATAGAAAAATACTTGGTCTTTACTAAGAAAACTTTGCCAAAATGCAAGCATTCTTGGATAAACTACAATATTACTTTTAACAATACCTTTTGATACAATGGTAGCTAGAAATATCATTTATGTCTGCAAGACCTGGTCTATTATAGTTTAAGATGGTAAAACACTAAAATAAATTTACTATTGTGGTTTACATTGAGTCTTTGACATTATATTTCCAATAATTAGCTGAAATAAAGAATCTAGAAAAGCGTAAAGTAATAACAATCTTGGATATAATGAAAACTAGATAATGGAAATAGATCAGTCATGTGTTAAGAAGACATGACATCCAACAAGCTTCAATGAACCTATATAAAAATGGTCCCATGGTAAAGATCATGTAACTCTAAAAAGATTCTTTCAAAAAGAAGCAGAAAATATTATATTGAAGGCACTAAACCTTAGTAGGAAAGAACACATATACAAGCAAATAATAATTTCCAATCATAAGTAGTAGAAATAAATGATAGAAAAATGAGGAACTGATATTCAAGTAAACAGATGTTGTAGTAATAAACAAGAAAGCTATTTTCAGTGCACAACATAAATGAATTTAGTTTTCTAGCAAAATACAGCCCCAGTTAAGCTTCTTTCCAGACCTAATTATGTTATAAGTAGACTGTGCTTCAAGCAATTAAGAGAGACAAATAGTATTGGTAGGTAAGCGGATGCTGGACAGGAGATTGTCCACATGGGCATTTGTGTTTGTACACCTATTACAAAAACAAAACTGGGTAAGTGAAATTAATATTCGGCATATTAATATTCATGTAAAAGTTTAAATTCTTTTCAGAGTAATTAAGAAACTTCATATTGTACCATGCAATTTCTCTCTTACACAAAGAACAGAATATTTCCCCCATTCAAATTCTATGTTATCAAATACAGTTTATTATACCTTGATTCTGAAACTTTGTTACACATATTATATAATATCCTAATCATACAACTTATTAATGGTGTCTATACACAATATAGAAAAGCAAGGATGAGTTATTGACTTCTCAGTTAATTTGCCAGCAACCTCCTGCAGCAAAAACCAGTGTTGCACATTTTTTTGCCATTTGTGTAAATATAGCAAAACATAACAGCTACTGTATTAGAGTTCTGAGGTTCAGCAAGCTTCATGTCATGCAATAATTTTAATAACTGACCACTACAATATAAAAATACTTATATTGCATAAAAAGATGCAATTCCACTAATCTAATGTTTGTAGACTGCTACCAAGGATTATGATATTTAAAACAGAGTTCTATGCTATCCATTACTTTTACTTTCATTTTACAGTGGGAAAATCTTGTTTCTCAAATGTTAGTTATATCAGACCATGATTCATTTTGCTAAAGAAAAATCTTTTTTACTTATTTGTAGTTTTACATTTCTGCAGATTCAGCAAGACTTCTCAATAAAAATGCAAGCTGTTTTCTATTGGTCTTAGCATAAGCGATTCCCTAAACTTTACACAAACTTTGCTATATCTGTTTAAATGAGAAAATAATTCCTGCTCTGCATGTGTCATCCTACGCCCAATTTTCAATCCAGCTCCCAAAGCAGGTAAGTGAACACTTATCATTTTTTTTCATTTGCACTCTTTCCATCTAACACAGGGGAAAGCATCCACTGAAAAAAAAAAGGGATTCAAATGACTAATTTCATATCCTATATTATATTCTATGATATGAAATGATCCTATCATATCATATTCATATGCAAATATATGAGGAAAACTGATTTAGAATTCCAGTTTTGAATTCAAAGCCCAAGTTGTCCAGTAAGCATGTAACAAGAACTGTTCTCATAAAAAATACTAGTTCAACAGTGGTTGTTTAAACTTATCAAAATGTTTGCTTTTTTAAAAAAACAACAACTAAGCATTAACCTATTTTCAGCTCTTTCAGGAAATATGTTTAGCTCGCCAAGACTAAATTGTCAAATGTATTTTTAAGCCAGACATTTTGGGGAATTCTTAATGCTTTTTCTCTGAATAGTCATTTTGAATCATAAGTGCTTTAAGAATAGAAATACACAAGTTTTAATATACAGGTAGTCCTCAACTTACAATAGTTCATTTAATGATTGTTCAAAGTTAAAACAGCACTGAAAACAGTGACTATTGACCAGTTTTCACACTTATGACCATTTGCAGTATCCCCATAGTTACATGATTAAAATTCAGGCCCTTGGCAACAGGCTCATATTTATGATGGCCGCCATGCCCCATTTGTGACATTTTCAGAAGCAAAGCCAATGGGGAAGCCAGATTCACTTAACGTAAGTTCTTCTAACGTAAGAACTACAGATTCACTTAACCACCTTGGCAAGAAAGGTCATAAAATGGGCAACATTCACTTAACAAAAGTTTGCTTGGGCTCAATTGTAGTCGTAAGCTGAGGACTACCTATACTGACTTCCAAATATTTCCACAGTTTAACCTAATTTACACTGCAGGATGCTAGTTGTTTAGCCAATCAAGATTAAAATTTTTAAACTCATTGTAAATTAATCTAGTTTAAAATTACCTCACTGCTCCACTAAATTACTGCATGTTTTGTAATATTTGCTTAGAATCATACTTCAGTCTGAAGTAACCAGATTGTCTAGAGCCGTGATGGCGAACCTGTGGCACGCGAAGCCATATTAGTGGGCACGCCAGCTCAGCTCTGGGGCGCATGCGCACGCTGGCCAGCTGATTTTCGGGCCTTCTGGGCCCACCAGAAGTAGGGAAACAGGCTGTTTCCTGCCTCTGGAGGGCCTGGGGTGGGGTGGGGAAGGCCCGTTTTTCTTTCTTACCTGGTTCCAGATCCCCTCTGTGTATCTGGGAACAGCAAAAACAGCTTTTCCCACTCCCTTGGAGGCCCTACGGAGGCTGAAAGGGCCCATTTCCCCACTCCCGGTGGGACAGGAAGTGACGTTTTTTCCTGTCCCCAGCCTCCAGAGACTCCTAGAGAGGCTCCTAGAGACTCCTAGAGAGGTTCTGGAGGCTGGGGACAGCAAAAAATGTCACTTCCAGTCCCACCGGGAGTTGGGAAATGGGCCCTTTCAGCCTCCGTAGGGCCTCCAAGGGAGTGGGAAAGGCTGTTTTCGCCGTTCCCAGATACACAGAGAAGATTTGGAACCAGGTAAGAAAGAAAAACGGGCCTACCAGGCCATCATGTGCCAGGAGCGGGGGAGAGGGGGGAGGGGGTTGCACACACATGCACGTAGGCACATGCGTGCGCGACCCTCCCCCGCCCCCCTCTCCTGGCACGCGATGGCAAAAAGGTTAGCCATCACTGGTCTAGAGTATTTTAAGCAGAATACTCTCACAATATAAGCTAATATATCTTATTGCACTAAGAAATTGTGTGGCTGTTAGATCTGTGTTATATGTGAATCACATCACTATAAATGTGTAAACTATGGATTAATGCAACATATGACTCACACTCCTGGCTGCAATAAATGTTTCATCTAGGTGAGCAAGATTACTAAAAGAGGACTGGAATGCTTTGCCCTCGACGGTTCATTAGGTTTCTATTTGAAGACAGAAATCTCATTCATCACAGAAAATAGAAGAGTTCAGGCAATAGTATGAAGGATTTCATCCATCCTCATCTACCAATCTGCTGTTTCCATTTTGGGCATAGATGATGCAAAGTCCTTTTTATTTGTCTAATGTAAGACCCAAGGAGTTGGTAGCAAAGCTTATAAAGGATTATGCTTTTCCTCTGCTACCAGCATGAGGTATTGCTACGTTAAACACACAGATAGTGAATTTTTGGACATATTATAAATACAATAATTGTTGGTCTTGCATGAACAAACTTCACTTTCTAAATAAATCTGTGATAAAGGGAAGATGCGGCCTTCCTTCCATCTTGCTTTGTAATTTATGATGCATGAATAAGATAGTACTTAAAATCATAGGTTAATTGAGGAAGGACCAAAGGAAGGAGGCCTGGTTTTTATGCTTCATGAAGAAAAATGGCTCTTTCAGTAAATATATTATAAATAGCAAGAAAAAGACCTGCAAAAGAAGTGTGATCACTTCAACTCATCACCACCAGCGAAAGCCTCTTCCAGGTACTCAGAATACAAGTGTAAATCGCAAGATACTGTTCCTTCCTGTCCTGTGGGATGATTCACTAGACCCGTGATGGCGAACCTCTGGCACGCAGAGCCCTCTCTGTGGGCACGCACGCCGTCACCAGCTGTTCTTCTGGTTTCCAGTGTGTGCACGCACGCTGGCCAGCTGATCTTCACGAGCACCAGAGTGCCGGAAACCCAAAGACCCATTGTTCTAGCGTGTACGAAGACCAGGTGGCCAGTGCGCATGTGTGCAGCGGAAACTCAAAGACCAGGTGGCCGGTGTGTGCATGCACACACACGCATATTCCGGTTTGGGCACTTGGATGTCGTAAAGGTTCATCATCACTGCACTAGACTAATTTTTATTGATAAATGTTGACAAAGAACAGATAAAAAGTTCCATATGTCTCATTACCGTAAGAAAATAAGAGTCTTATAGTTTGAAGGCCAGTAACTTCATAAAATTGAACTTCAAAACATCCTATTGTTCTGCCACTTAGTTCAAGTGTTACAACTGGAGTTCATAACATCATGCCTCATACTTATCTCAGCTAAAATAATATTTTGCACATAAACCTATAGATTTCATGAACAAATGTACACCCCATCACTCCAGCATCTACAAAACAAAAATTAAAATATACAAAATCACACAACTTATATTAGACACATAGTAATTGGAATATGATCCCCCAAATCCTCACAGAGGATCCTGCATTCGGAAACTAAATAAACTCAACATATGGCTACGCATTTAAACTATATTTATTTCACATGCAATGAACACAATTTAATATATACAAATTCATTTCCTTTAGAAACATTCTCTATAGCCCTGAATTAACTTTTCCACTAAAGAAAAATTATCATACAATAGTATCTATAAAACTATAGTGTCTAGAGAACTATAAAAGTTTATCATTATGTAAAATCATAATCTCAAGAAATCAAAAGAGAAAAAATGAAGACATAAAATCCTAAAAAAGATTATCTATTCATGTATTTATTTTAATATGTCCTTCTTTCTCAATGATTCAGATACATTTAACAGACTGAACATGAGTATGTTCAAAAGTTCAACAACGTGATACATATCAGTCACCTTTATAAAAATGAACTGATCCAAGAGATTCAGGTGAAAAAGGAATAAAGCTTTAATCCACATGTGAATGATTTCAAGAATATTGTGAATAAATCTCCAGAGAGGGCTTCATTCCTAGCATCACACTCCAGAGTCCACTCAAATCAGTAGGGAGAACACAAGGCGGATAGGTAATTCTGTAAAATTACCCTAGTGAAAATGTTGATAAATCCCCAATTATGACACCTGCTCTAGGATAAAAACAAATGCAAAATACAATACAATCACCAGTTAATATTTGCAAACCTTTCACACAAAACATTAATCCTCTTGAATTTTAAATGTTATCAACCTGATAATATAAATTTGAAATGCCAAAATTTATAACTATTTAGAACAGAGTCCACATCTTCATTGAAATTTGTTTAACATAATCACAAGATTATGTTAAGAGTTTATCTCATTATCTCATCATATTATTATCTAGTTTATTAAGATATTGAAAAATCCTGAAATGATCAGGATAACATTTATAATATTTTGGAAAATGTTATCAACTCTTTTGCCACATACTATGCAAGATTAATAATTACACTGTTGCAACAGACAACAGGTAAGTTACTGATAAGTTAACACAAAAGTTTATTAGCAAGTATCTACAGGTTAAATGCTTACATATTCAAAATGGCCAATATGAAAATAACACTGCATATGGAAATATCACATAAAACATGGCTTCCAAAAGTGCAATTTACCATTTTTGTTGCCCAAGTAGGCTTTTCCTTTATTCTCAACCATAAGAAAGTTCAGGTTTCTCATCAACATATTAGCCTTTACTGAATAATTCTCTACTCAAAAAACAGGAAACAGTCTTATTTTTATACCCTAGCCTCAAACATTTGCATTTCAATTCTCCAGTTTACACCTATATGTGGAGTTTGCGGTCTCCATGGGCCAGCTGTCTTTCTACACATACACTCAACTCCTGCCCTTGTTTTATTACATTGGCTAGCACAGCTGCCAATCATTTCAGCTAATGCTCTTTCCTTTCTATTTCAGACACAGACCTTCTATTGTCACATCCGTATTACCAACTAGGCCTTTCAGCACCACAAAGTGCAAAGCAAGCTTCAATTTATCACCAACTATGGATCCTGTTCCCAGCAATCAGGCTTATTAGTCTGCAGATTTCCTTAAAGTCCTCCTCTATTTTTCTTTCAGATGGCAGAGAGGAAGAGACACTGTTTTAGTGGTGGAGTCCCTTTTTTTTCCTTTATTTATTCCTAAATAGCCCTGAAGAGTTGCAGCAGCCTTGTTTTGGTTAAATCAGTTTCATCTCATGTCATTATTCCCTCAATTGTTTTTTGTTAGTTTTGGGTGTTTTTTTTTTTGTTTGTTTTAGTGTAAACAGATACTAAAAGGATATCTGTGCACGGAGCCAAACGTCATTTTGTGTGTGTGTGTTACTTAATTAAGTTAAGACCAAGTTACTTAATAAGCTTCTACAGAACGCTAACAGAACGTCAAGGAAAAGCTTCTCTCCCGCCCCCCCCCGCCCCTTCCTCCCCTCCTCGCCCCTGCCACCCCAGCTCTTGTCAACAAGGACTGAGCACACGTCACTTCCTCCAGAACCTTCCCATAGCTTCCAGGAAGGCTCACCCGCCCCTTTCAGTGCAAAACATCCATCCTCTTTCGCAGACTCAAAAACTTTTTCTTCTTAGGGACTCGGACCGTTCCTGCCAGCCCTCAAGAAGGCTCCTTGCCTTCCCTTTAAAAAAAGCCCCGCTTTCTGGATGCATTCCGTCAGCTCTAAAGCTCCCCAGATCGTCATCCCCAACACCATATTTCTCCCTCTCTCTCTCTCTCTCTCACACACACACACACACACACACGCCCCCCCCATAAAGATTTAAGAGACCTTGTACACAACCCTCCCCCGACGGCAATAGATCCCTTTCGAGCGAATGCTCGCCAACCCCCGTTTCCTTCCGGTAGTGCTGGCAGATTCCCCCCCCCCCCACGAAGCTCCCCCTCCCCCCCCCCCGCATCCCCTTCAGAATTCCTCACCAACCGCTCCACCCAATTCATGCCTCCCGGCTAGCTGGGTCTCGCGCTCGTCCCCATTCCCGTCCCTCCCACCCCCTGAGAACAACCCCTCTCTTACTCTCCAGAGTAGTAAATCTCGCTTCCTCTTCTTCCCCAACCCGCGCCGACTACTACGCTGGCTCTCCCGGCCCTCGAATACAGCTCCCAGCCTCCGCTCCGCTCACCATCTGCTCCCCTGACCTCCACAGCACCCACCATCTCCCGCCCCCCACACACATACACGACATCCCGACCCAACGGTCGGGTTTCCCCGCTTCCTCCCCAGCTCCGGGGTATCTTCCCCCCCCCCAATCCCCCCCGCCGCCGCCGACCTCTCTGCCTCACAGCAGACTCACTTCGGCAGTCATTAACCCCGAGGAGCCCCGACCGTTTCCCTCCTCGGTTGCCCACCTCCGCCCCCTCCCGTCTGCCCCAGGCCAGCCGCCCCCCCCTCCCGATCGATCTCCAGAGGGGGGGGGGGAACGGAGGACAGGAGCGGAGCAGCCCCGCCCGCGCCTCCCCCTCCCTCGCCCCCCCCTCCCCGTACCTGTAACTGCAGCATCCCCGTCTCTGAGCTGCCGGCCTGGCTCTTTGTTTCCTGCCGCGGGCCGGACAGGAGAACTGGCTCCCCCCGCCTCCTTCTTCGCCTCCTCCTCCTTTTCCTCCTCCGCCTCCTTCTCACACTCATTGAAAGCAAACAAGCATCATGGCGGCGGCAGCGGCGACGACGGCACGGGGAGCGCCTAGGCCCGGCCCACATCGCTCGGCTCGGCCGCCCACTCCTCGCCGCGATTGGACGGCCAGCGCGGGGCAGTTCTCGGCGGGCGGCTATGGCTGCGCAGAGCCAGAGGGACGCGGGCGGAGACGGGGAGGACGGGCCTTTCGAAGGAGGCGGCGGCGCCGCCGCCGAAGAAGGAGAAGCCGCGTCCGCAGCCCCGCCAAAGAAGAGCGGTTGCAAGTCGAGGGAGAGAACTCCCCGGGATGGGGTGGGGGAGGGTGTCAGTAGGACCCGAATGGTTGGAGAGACTGCTTATCAAGAAATCTCAGGGCTGTGTTGAGTAGACTTGAAACTATCGGCCCATAGATGCAGGGGCAATAATATTTACCTATTCTAAGCGAGCAGGAATCGTGGACAGGTAGTCCTCGACTTACAGCAATTCATTTAGTGACAGTTCAAAGTTACAACAGCACTGAAAAAAGTGACTCATGACCGTTTTTCACAGTTAATGCCCATTGCAGCGTCCCCATGATCACATGGTCAAAATTCGAATGCTGGGCAACTGGTTCATACTTACGACCGTTGCAGTCTCCCGAGGTCGTGGGATCCCCTTTTGCGACCTTCTGACAAACCAAAAGTCAATGGGGGAAACCAGATTGATTTAATAACCGGGTTATTGACTTATCAATTGCAGTGATTCACTTAACAGCTCTGGCAAGAAAAGTTGTAAAATGGGGCAAAACTCACTTAACAAATGTCTCGCTTAACAACAGAAAAATTTGGGCTCAATTGTGGTCGTAAGTCAAGGGCTACCTTTACTACGGTTGTGGTAATGGGAGCCAGATTGCATGGTTTTAAAAACACTGGATAGGAGGATCAGTGAGCATAGTTCATGCGTTCACTCATTGGCAGCATGCCTTAAAACAGTAGGAAGTGAAGTGCCAGTTGTCTGTCACTCCTGCACCAAATCAGCTTAATCATGTAAAGGACTCCCTAGATATTAAGGAAGAAAACCATGAAAAAATAATTACTGCACAGTAAATCAAAAAAATCAAAACCAACAAAAGTACAGGTAGCCTTCAACTTACAACACTTCATTTACTGACTGTTCAAAGTTACAGCAATGAAAAAAGTGATTTATGATGGTTTTTTCATACTTATGACCATTGCAGTATCCCCATGGTCATATGTTCAAAAGTCAGATGCTTGGCAACTGACACATATTTACGACGGTTGCAGAGACCTGAATCATCCCCTTTTGTGATCTTCTGGCAAGCAGAGTCATATGGGGAAGTCACATTCACTTAACAACTGCTATTAACATCTGCAATGATTCACTTAACAACTATTCCAAGGTAGATTGTAAAATGGGGCAAAATTCACATAAATGTCTGCAACAGAAATTTTGGGTTCAATTGTGGTCGTAAGTTGACGACTACCTGCATTTACTTATTTAAGTTGGAAAATATTAAACCATTAACTTGTTTTAATGTTAACAGATGATTTTGTCTCAATGTTTATATCTTTTGTTTTAATATTTTGCTAAGATTTTTTAAAGTGAAAATGAATTTAAGAAGACTAAAAATTTAAATTTTGTAAATGTTTGGGGAATTGTTTTAAAAACCATGATTGCTGCAACTTTTCATAAATAAATGGAACTAATTTTTTATTGTATTTTTAAAAATTACAGAAATATAGGTATTTCATAATTTACTGAATTACATGAAAATGATCAGGTCTTTTTTTTTTTTTTTTTTTTTATTTGATTTATATGCTGCCCTTCTCCGGAGACTCAGGGCGGCTTACAATGTGTTAAGCAATAGCCTTCATTCTTTTGTATATTTTATACAAAGTCAGCTTATTGCCCCCACAAACTGGGTCCTCATTTCACCTACCTTAGAAAGGATGGAAGGCTGAGTCAACCTTGAGCCTTGGAGAGATTCGAACCAGCAGAAATTGCAGGCAGCTGTGTTAATGACAGGGTGCACTAAACCACTGTACTATCAAGGCTCTTAATTTGAATATTGCAAATAAATTGCATGCTACTTATTTAAGCCAGTAACAAAAAAATAGGTCTGTGTAATTGTTTACATTATGCTACAAGTAAATTCAATGGTAAGATCAATGGTATGCAACATAATTTCTATTTTTCTGAATTTACAGGTTGTACTATTCAGAATTTTGAAAATATTGAATTTATTTCATTAATGCATTTTAGCAGAATCTTGCTATTAGAAAATGTCATAAATTTAAGGTAATACTAGAAGGTTTTTTAATTGAAAAGTACATGGTGCCTGAGAATCTGTTTTGTTGCATATATGTATATGAAATAATGTCAAGTGAGAATGTAATTAGTGGAAAGAATAGGTCTCTGGTTTGTACACTGAATAGAATCTTTGACTAATTGCCTTTTCAAGTATATTATGTAAAATTAATATTGTCAAAGCTTACCAGTTTTTATTCAAAAGAATAATCATTACTGATCTTGTGACCTTGCTTGGTAATGTATTCATGCACTTATTGATTACATATTAGTAATCTGGATGGCCATTAGAGGTGGTAAAACATAGAGAAAAACCTAACCCTTTGATATTATCTAGTGGTTGTCTAGGCTTTTACCACCAACCTATTGAAGCCGCTATCATCAGGAAACTAATTATCAAAGGAAAAAGTATGCATACAGTATTAGAAATATAATGTAACCTCAAATTTAGTTATCAGCAAAAGAAAATAATAAAGGACAAGGTATGAAAAATTATGGTGATTATGTTATAAATAGAAAACCCGAAAAGAATTGACTACCATGTTTTTCAGAGTATAAGACGCACCTTAGCTTTTGGGGAGGAAAATGGGGGAGGGGATTCTGACTACCAGGTATTCATCTGGCTAGTCCCAGCACATTAGTTCGCTCGCTGGTTTTGAGATTGGAGCTGGTTGGGGCATCAGCTTCAGCACATTAGTTTGCTCGCTGGTTTTGAGGTTGGGGCTGTGCTTCTAAAGCACAGCTGATTGTCAGAGGGAGCAGCAATTAGAAAAGCAGGCAAAGCACAGAAGATCACTTTGCTCACCTTGAGGCTGAAAAACAGCTTCAAAAGCACAGCTGATCCTCGGAGGGAGCTCCAGTGACTAAAGCAGGCAAAGCGCGGAAGGGGTAAGAGAAGGCAGCAGCTGTTCTGGGTAGCCATTTTGGGCACTGCGCGGGGTTACATTCGGAGTATAAGATGCACCCAAATTTTCAGCCTCTTTTAGGAGGGAAAAAAGTGTTTCTTATACTCCGAAAAATACGATATATTTAAACATCCTGATCCTTTCTTGAAAACCCTTAATTCAACTGTTGACAATTACATGTATCAACAATTCTTTACTGCAAATCTATCTTTATAATATTGCATAATCATTCTTTTAGCCAGTCCTCTTCCCTAAAAATCCATAATTTTTTATTCCAAATCAAGTGTCAATTCTTCCCATGAAGAGCATATACATATTTAATACACAGTGGTTTTTCTTGAGTCTTGTCTTGTTTATTTCCACTAAAAATATAGCAAAGTGATAGTTTTTCTGTACCAATTCCTTAATTTCACCTCCAATAGTAAGAAAATGGCAAATAATCCTTCCAGTATTATATATGTTTTGAGATAACAAATATACAAAAAACATTCTTTGCTGTAATAGCTTCCTATTAAGATCAGAGGAAGCTAATTTCAATTGCTTAAAGCAACCTCCACTGACATTTAACCTCATTCTTCTAGAGAACATGTAAATAATGTTAGAACTATTTCCTGTAAAAAAGGTTACCGATTTATTTACTTCCTTGATTTAAAAATGTTTTATCTGTTCGAATTTTTCTTTCTGCTGTTTTGAACTTCTATGATTTTTCCTTTTCAGTCAAATGATTATTAGTAGTACTACTAGTCCTCTCTTTTATTCTTATGTATTATAATTATATTTAATTTGCTATAGTGTTATTTAAAAGCAAACAAAAAAGAAGAGAAAAGTAAGAAATAATATGGTCATCTCTACATGTTAATCAATGATCAAACTACACTTAAGGAAAACCAACCTTTTTTCTTAAGTAACTGATAGAAAATTAGATCACAGTTGATAGTCTCAAGCTCTTTCTTTCCAGATCCTCTTACATGAAACCTCTTTCTCCCTGCAACAGAAGGAGGACCTGGATTTGTGAAAGGGTTAAGATCATAAAGCCACCAGAGAGATGAAGATAATTTAACACAAGCATGTCCAATCCACGACCTATGGGGCTGCATGCAGCCTGACAGCTAGTAGTGCAGCCCCACAAGATTATTAAAAAATATTTAAAAATAGAGGAAATTTGTTATTTACATTAACTATATTATATATTTTATTCATAGCCCAAGACAATTCTTTTTCACTCAATGTGGTACAGGCAAGCCAAAAGGTTAGACAACCATGATTTAACCTTTGATATGGGTTTTATTCTTCTCCTTGGCATAAATCTAAAATATTTTGGGTCTTGGTGTATTGCTTTCACATTTTCACCACCATGAAACAATTATTACATCATATACTAATTCAATATAATCTTAATTCTGGCCCTCACTTATAGATGTATGTTTTATAAGTGTATTTTGAACTTTATTTTGTTTATCATTTATTAAGATAGAACATATATATTCATATTCATTCATAGAAGTTCTCTTATACTGGTCTGTCATCACAATCAGTTGAATTGATCGACCAACATGAAAAAATCAGTATTTAAATGTTATTGTTTTCATGTTAGGGATGAAAGAATGCATGTATATACTTATTTAGAAAAATTATATAATTGCCTATCTTACAGTATATCTTATATGATAACGTAAGACATGAAATTCTAGGCAGCTCGCATTGTAGTCCAATAAAACAATAAATAAGACCAAACAAACCATACAGCAACATCATATATCCTACCACAGCACCACAACTTTCCAACAACTCAATATACATTTGCTGGACTCAATTCCATACTAATACGTTTCTTTTAGAACATATCCTCTACCAATTGGGGATAGCATGTTTGGGACTACTGAAATATGCCAATCAGAAATGTGAAAGAAGAAGAAAAGCTGTTGTAGTGCTTGTTATTGGTCACCTCTTCCTTCCCCAATGCTGAAGCTTGCAATTAAAACCAATTATGAGTCTAGAGAAAGAAAATTGAAGAGTGATGAAAGGTTCTAAATGTGTGACACAATTTAATATCAAGAGTGTAATTTGGGAAGAAATGGATTGGAAGAAAAGGAAACGAGTACAAATCCTGTATGAAGATTATAAGAGGATCTATTAATTTCCACATAGGAAAGAGAATATGAAAGCTCTTTAAAACAGAGTAGAAATAATAATGTACTATAGAAGTCGATGCGGTTACAATAATCAAAAGTATGAAAAAGGTTTGATAAAATGAAAAAGGCTGTGGAAGAGAAAAAATGTATATAATAGAATGATTGTAGCAAAAGATGAAATTGAGAGAAAGCTAGTACAAACTACACAGAAAAGGTGTGTATAGAATGCAATCAAGGAAAAGAAAAAGAAAGGAAAAGAAAATTGTTAAAATTAAAAGTAAGAAAATGCAGATATTTTCATATAAATTAAAAATAAATTGGGAAGTATGAAAAAGGTTCATTCATTTTCATTTCATTTATTAAATTTTTATACCGGTACGGAGGTTCGGGATCAGTTGTATCCCTGGGGGTAGCTCATTCCAGAGGGCGGATGCCCCCACAGAGAAGGCTCTTCCCCTGGGGGTCGCCAGCCGACATTGCCTGACCGACGGCACCCTGAGGAGACTCTCTCTGTGAGAGTGTATTGGCCAGTGGGAGGTTATCGGTGGCAGAAGGTGGTCTCGTAAATAACCGGGCCCTAAGCCATGGAGCGCTTTGAAAATGAGAACCAATACCTTGAAGCGCACCCGAAAGACCACAGGAAGCCAATGCAGCTCCCCATGGCGTGGGAGCGCCATGTCGCCCCCATAAGTACCCGCGCGGCTGCATTCTGCACCAGCTGGAGCCTCCAGGTGCTCCTCAAGGGGAGCCCCATGTAGAGAGCATTGCAGTAGTCCAGGCGGGAAGTGACGAGGGCATGAGTGACCGTGCATAAGGAGTCCCGATCCAGAAAGGGGCGCAATTGGCGTATCAGGCAAACCTGATATAAAGCCCCCCTGGCCACAGCCGTCATATGCTCTTCTAAAGACAGCCGTGCATCTAGGAGGACGCCCAAGTTACGCCCCCTCTTCGTGGGGGCCAATGTCTTGCCCCCAATAGTCAGCGATGGCACCAGCTGGCTATATCGAGACGCCGGCAACCACAGCCACTCAGTCTTGGAAGGGTTGAGTCGGAGCCTGAGTCAGAGTCAGAGGTTAAAGTGGATTATTCTCTGCAATATCTGGATCCTACCTAATTAAAATGAAATCTGAACAAAATGATACAGATTTAGGAATTAATAACGCAATGAGCACTTGATATGATTCGTACACAGCACTTTTTCACACAGTTCTCATGGGGGCTCTAGGTTGGGGAAGGGGAAAAAAATTCTGAAATGTACAATTGGAATACTGCACTTGCTTTATTATTAAAATGTTGGAGAAACCTATTTGGATTGAATGTAATAACATTTTTTACACAGGAGAACATTGCTGGGGGAATTCTATCCATTTTAAATGTTAAATGTAAAAAAACTATCCAAAATAGTGTCGATAATTATATTTTTGTTTAATCTTATTAATACAGTAATGACTTGTTTAGTGTATCACAGGGTCTGTTGAATGTCTTGCTCAATGTTCCCTAAAATATGGAACCTAAATAGTTCCAGATGTTTTGATTACTTCATTTCAAAGCTCATTAGAAAAATTTGTATACAGTATATGTTACATGAAACTAGAACTAGAAAATATTGATCTACATATAACTGTAAATACCTATAAGCCACTTCTTGTTTATCTTGATAATATGTTCTGCTGAATCCATTGCCTCTTTTGTTAAAAATTGCATGTTCTGATTTTTTTTCATATAAAATTATTGCTCAAGTTTTGTCACCAAGAGGGTCTTGGCTGCTACTTTCAAAGTTAAACCTATGAGGATTTGCATCTTCTGAAGATTCTCATCTCAAAGGTATATATCCCTAAAATTACTCCCAACCCAGTACCTCACATATGTTGTTCTGCAACTCCTACCACTGTAGTTAGTTTGGAATACCAAATTACAATGTGTGTGTATGTAGACAAAGTAACTGAGATCAAAGTTCACCACTACACAGAAGATGATTGGCGTTATTAATGAAGTAGCTTTATATAGCAACCCCATAAGTTTTGTGGGAGGTTAAAAAAAAAGATACAGCCTTAAAGATAACAGCATAGAATAATTGGGGGGGGGGGTTCAAAATAAGACATAACATATTCTAGGACATATTTGTTAGTCAAAAACAAAATCTCACGTCATTTTATCTTGTATCTTATTTTTCATCTTTTACCAAAATTGTGCAGCTTGTGTATGAGTAAACATACATAGGATGCAATAAGCAGAAAAAAGCTGGTGTAATAATAATGTGAGAATGAATGAGAGAGAAAAATCTTAACAAGAACAGATACATAAGATTAGAGAGTCTGCTGGTTTCACTTCAGTGTTGTGTTTGCTCTCTTACATTCTGATTACTGTCTAGCGTTCCCAACCTCAAGGCTAGATTTAGAGATGAGGAAGCCCTAGGTTTAAGTGAAGCTGTAGAAGCTTTATTGGCAAATACTAACAGAAAATAAAATTATGTAACATCTGAACTTGGCAAGAATGTCCTGAAGATTCATAACAACTCTGATAAAGTGGGGAGCCCTCTTTGAACAGAAAGTGTGAATGCGCACAGAAACCAAGTATATCGTAATCTAGTAACAAGAATCGTGAGTCATACAGGAGTGCTTAATTTATGGAGATACTTGTATACTGTATGAAATTATAATGAAAGGATAACAAATAAAAACAACGGACATTTTAAGAGGCTCCTTCAGATTGTGAGACTCTAGGCTACAGTGTAGTCCTTAGTTTATGCCTAAATCCAGACAATCCAGTTTTCTTTAGCTTTGCTTGGATTACCATTTCTACCCAGCTCAGAGAAGAGGTCCCTGTTTTCTACATGTATGAGATCTATAGTTTCACTAGGAGTAGAGTATGAGTTTTGACTCTCCTAAAACAGCAACGTTGCTCCTTCCACCATTTTCTGCTTTTTGCTGTAGATTTGAAGATGTATATTTAAAGCTTCGCATGCTATTATGAGTGATCTGAAAGCTGTCATACCTCTTCCCTTTCTAGTGGCAGAATTTTCAGTTTCAGTTTGCATTATATAATTAAGTATAGAATTGAAATTGTTTATTGAAGTAGCACAATATACTTTACACTTTTTCTGTTGCATTTTTTCACTTTTTTTTTTAAGCACTTGCTGTGTATTTTTTAAATTAAAGGTTTATACCAAGGACTAAATATTAGGATGATAGACACTGTAATAACCAATAACCACATACATTATTGCTAAAGGTTAAATGCTGGACTCTCAAAAGGTAAAGGCCTATTAACTGGTGGGTTAGGAGCAATTATTGGTTCACAAATAAATGGTCTCTCAACTCCAAAATTAATTAAGCTAATTGCGCTAGATTTGAAATCTAAAGATATCTGAAGTACATATCACAATACTCAATTAAATATATTTTTGCATAACTTCATAGATATATGTAGTTGACCAGATTAGAAAAGGAAAACACAATTGGGAGGGGTTGGGGATGTGGATGTCTTAAAGAAACTATTTTCTCCTGGATTCACTTAACAACAGAAACAGACTGAATGAATTTAAGGAGGTACAAACAAGAGTGTACATCCCAAATGTTTTTTCTATAAATCTGGATCATTGTTGAACTCCACACTGTATTTTGTATATATCACCTCACAGTAAAGATGTACTATATATTTGTCTAGTTCCATGAATAGAGGTAAACATCCAAATGCCATCTTTTGTAACACTTCATCAGAGAGATTCCAGTGTGTGCCACTAGAGGCTACTGTTTTCCTTTTCACAAAAACAAGCATCTTTGCTCACTTCATTATTTATTGTTAAACCAGTCAATACAGAAAAAAACTGTAACAGATTTTGTTTCATTGTAAAAGAAATCCAAGGGTGAGAAATGTGAATTTAAATTAAGAACTTATCCTGATTTTTATTTTCTGACTGATGAGCCGTAGTCATTGTAAAGTTTGATAATAATGTTTTCCTAAGATTGTTCTCATGCAGTATTTTAAAAATGTCTTTAAAATGTGAAAGTTGTCATTTCACTTCATTTTCAGCTACTGGACCCTGCAGGTCATTGTAGTGTATTAGAATATGTAAAATAGAAAAATTAATTAGGGCATTAAAATAAAGAGTTAAGTTTAGATTGGATACTTTCTACAAAAGGATGTTTAACACTGCACAGTGGTTAAGCAGAGTTCTATTATGGTTTAAAGATGTAGAAAGTCTCCAATCTGGTCCTGAAAGGCTGCCTCGTAAGTAGAGAATAGCTTGAATTACATAAACAAATGAACTGACAATATAAAAAAGTATATTTTCACATGAAATACAAAACAAACTGTTTGCCACAATAAAGCTTAATGTAATGACAGTGGAGCCATTGGTTACTTGACTAAGTAAAATCATCAGTGCACTGTTGCATGCTGATGATGTTACCTAGTTGGGTAATAAAACAGCAACATACATTTTATTCTACTGACAATTGAATATAATAATAACAGTTTGTTAGCCTGGTGATAATGTTTTTGCTAAAGTTTATATGGAAATGATATTTTTCATGGTACAGTATTTTGATTATATGTTGATGCAGTGCCTTGAATAGAGATAAATCTGGAAGTCCTCTAGGGTAATGATAAAATATCTGCATTTATGGGCTATTAACTTCAATCAGATCAGATCAAGTCTATGTGATATCGAGGCTTATTCACAGAAGATCAAGACTGTATTCTGTTAAAAAAAATTGGACTGCTTTTGCTTCTGAACTTTGGAAATATTTTGGAGGAGACTGCAGAGCACAAAACCAAAACTGCGTCATGATTTGTGAATAAGACAAGAACTGTCGCAATTGCATTATTTCCATAGCAACCTGGCTATAATAAAGCAAACAGATTTTAAGAAAACTAACAAAGTTAACTGTTTAGAAACAATTGCATCAATGAAAGATAGTAATGATTAATAATAAAAGAAAGAATATCTGTTAACCTGCCGATGATTCCTATTTGCTGGGAATGTTAAATATGTAGTGTTAAGAACAAATTAATGAGTTTCCAGGATTTATACTCTGCACAACTAGGACAGAAATGAAATTATGAAATTCAGCAGTTACATTAGTGAAAACTTTAAAAACCTCCAAATGTCTAGGCAAATGTTGTTAGTAGCAAAGTCGTGTCCGATCCATCGCGACCCCATGGACAACGTTCTTCCAGGCCTTCCTATCCTCTACCATCCTCTGGAGTCCATTTAAACTCACGTCTACTGCTTCAGTGACTATCCAGCCACCTCATTCTCTGTCGTCCCCTTCTTCTTTTGCCCTCAGTCTTTCCCAGCATTAGGCTCTTCTCCAGTGAGTCTAGGCAAATAGTAACCTTTAATTTGAAGCCAAAGATATTATGAGAGCAAAGCCTCAACTCTCACAATGACATAGTATATATTTCCCAAAAATTCTATGTACAGAGGAGGAGGAGGAGGAAGATGGTCCAGCTTTGAAATTCAGATAGAACACATGCATATCTGGAAGAAGCAGAGAATAACTTAAGTATAGTCATATTTACTTTATTCAGATAGTTTTTAGTAAACAACTTCTATTATTTTTTTCCAAATTTATAACAAATTAAATCCTAACCAGTGTTGTTTTTACATTTCAGGTTATTGTGCTTCATAAAATCTGGTTGGTACAAAAGCATGTGGAGCATATAGTAAAACTAAGGATCCCTCAGCTCCAAATATAGGTAGTCCTTGATTTACGACCACAATTGAGCCCAAAATTTCAGGTGAGACATTTGTTAAGTGGGTTTTGCCCCATTTTATGACCTTTTTTGCCACAGTTGTGAAGTGAATCACTGCAGTTGTTAGGTTAGTAACATGATTGTTAAGTGAATCTGGTTTTCCCGTTGACTTTGCTTGTCGGAAGGTCACAAAAGATGATCACATGAGGGCACAGCAGTGGTCATAAATATGAACCAGTTGCCAAGCATCTGAATTTTTATCAGGAGACGCTGCAAAGGTCATAACTCTAAAAAACAGTCATAAGTCACTTTTTCAATGCTGTTGAAACATTGAACGGTCACTAAATGAACAGTTGTAAGTCAAGGACTATCTGTATGCTCAGATTGAATTGGCCAACATTGGCTTAATCATAAGAATCATTCTGATCCTCTACCTGCTTCCACTTTGGGAGAAATCGTGGAATTCAATACTTAACTTCCTTCTTTAGGTTTATGTAAATATTCAATCCCCACCACCACCTCTCCTGCCTCTGCCCACTGTGCCTCTGAAAAAACAGAATTTGGGCTAGAAACTTTTTTAAGGTCATGTATCAAAACAGTAATTCTATCTGCCCTGCCTTGGAGAATGAAAATCTGTTCTGAATTACACACTTTACCTCAGGATCCAAGACTCAACTAAATCCAAAACACAGCTGTAATTCAAATGTTTTTTGACCTGAGTAGTAATAAAAAATTGGGAGATATTTAGCAAAAAAGCATTTCCCTCAGCTAAATAGCAAGAACAAAATATGTTTGTTTTGAAAGCAATCTTCCTCTTTTTCCTTGCAATTAATTTCCATGCAATTTGTAATAAAATTTGTTCCTTGAGAAAATCATATTTAAAACCTATAGTTGGTAGTATCCTTTAGAATACATATGTAATGTTTCTTGGGCAATAGCCAGTGATGGGATTCAGCCAGTTCGCACCACTTCGGGAGAGCTGGTTGTTAACTTTCTGAACAGTTTGACAAACTGGTTGTTGGAAGAAATCATTAGGGCAGAGAACTGGTTGTTAAATTACTTGAATCCCACCACTGGCAATAGCTATATGGTATTTTAGATGAGACCTATTTGTACTAGGGCTGTGCAGTATTTCAGATGGAATGAGATTGTGGAATGAGATTGAAAAATGCATATAGGGATCTAAAAATAGGTTTAATTATGAATAAAAGGCTGAGTTTTATGTCAGAGATGATAACCACTGTCATCTAAGTTGTGGGTACTTACGAAAATAGAATATGTATGTTGCATATTACACTACAGTAAATAGTGATAATGGGAATAAATTTGGGGAAAACTACACCATTCTGAGTATGATCTGGGGGAGAATTTATTCAGCTAAATGACAGGAATTGATCCATTAATGCAAACAAGTAGAGTTTTTAAAAAACGATTGAGCTATTTGGAGACCTGACAATGAATGAGAATAGTGTCTGACAAGATTTCTATTCTATTCTATTCTATTCTATTCTATTCTATTCTATTCTATTCTATTCTATTCTAAGAATTTATCTCACAATAGTACCTCTAGGTAGTGTACTATTCAATGGCAATAGAAATTTAAAATAGCTGATTGTGATTTTATGGTTTTTCATGAAAAACTGAAAAGAATTCTGAGAGAATTGGGGAGAAATACATGATTTATGAGGTTTGATAGAGTCAAGGGAAATCTTTGAAAAAGGTGGACAGGCAAGAAAATGATAGTGAAGAAAAACTAGATAAAATTAAAATGCCACCTAGAAGAGAAAATAGATTCCATTTCTACAAAATGAATGAAAAATAAGTATAAGTAAAAGTCATGTGGAAGCTGCTTAAAACAGTAAAATGTGTTAAAGAGTAACACAGAAGTATATGGAGTTTCACTAATGGTACAAAATTTATTTTTGGTGAAATGATGGGATTGTAGAATGGTTCAGATTTTTAAAAATGCATTTAAAAGTGGTAAAAAAAATTAAGATACTGTGTATAGAAGAATGTTAAAGAATGTCGTCGAACAGCAAGAAATATTTAAGATTAAAAGATGCAGAAAAAATACAGAGTGACTTTGAGTTTTAAATTTAAATAAAAAAATATTTGGAAGTGGTAAAGTGGGCTAACCATGAAGTCTCCAGCAGAGTGAGCTTAATTAGAAACAAAAGTGATGAAATTATTTGGAAAGAAAAAGGAGCTAGAAAGAACGGTTTGGAGATTTGTATGGGAATGACATTGATACATAGAAGAATATAATTCTGGCAAATGTTATAAATGTTAAAGAGGCCAAGAAAAAAATGTGAAAAAGAAATAAAAGTGCTGTCAGAATGATACAGCTGCAGAAGTAGATTTCTCACAGTATTTGTGTATTCTCTTTTGCCTTGGCATCATGTTGCTTTCTTTGCCTTGGCATCACTATTCCAAATGGGAATAGTGTGATCTGACTGTATGTATGGGTACAGTTACATAGTTTAAATATATTTGCCAATTATAGCAGTTAATTAGTTTAATTTCTCACATTGTCTTGAAAAAAAACCATATAACTCTAAGATTCTGAATGACTCCTTCATTTCTTAAAGTGACGGGTGCACAACAGGCAACCCTCCAGATATTGCTAAAACTTCTGAATTGGCATTCAGAAATAGTTGGAGGGCTGCATATTATTTATGGATCCAATAAACACAAAAATCAGCAATACCAGTAATTTCATCTGACATAGCTATTTTCTATGTGTATTAAGCTTTTTTTTTTTTTTAAATTAAGGTTGCTGTCTGATTTTCTGGGATTTCAGGACTCATATCTATAAGCTCAACTGAGGATAAAAATAACAATAAAGGAATGGCAAATCACTTACATATTCATGCCACAAATCTACATGTCCCTGTGATCACTAGAACTGAGTTCAATTCAGGGAGACTTTATTTACATATATATTTAAAACTAGACATGCTTTGTGGGAGTTTGTAGCTTTTACTTTTTTGTTGGGGGGTTGAGTTAGTCTTTTTCAAACTGAAACTCTGAGGAGAGAGAAAAGAATTAATTTGATTTAAGATGTTCACTATCAAATATTGGGAAAACAATTTCCAGCCCTGAAGAAAGCAGGAGAGGAGATCCTGGAAACGGAGCAGAAAGTATTCCTAAATAATGCCTAAGAAACTATTTGTAAGAATCTAACATGTATGGTGGTGGAGGATATGGCGTGGCTTGGAAAGACTTGTTTCAGAAACAGAAGTGGCTGTGACTGAAAGATCTCAAATTTCTCCACCAAAGGAAGGCTGGTGTGGGGAAAGGGGGAAATAGATGAGACTCCACTGACTTTCCTCCTATTAAGGGAGGGTAATGTTGTTTCAGAATGTTATGGGTCTGTTTTATATAAAATGACAGTGTAAAGCAAAAATTGAAAAATAGGCAAGCTTCCACATAGAGTTGTATGTGTTGGGAAAGTGAATTCTGAGGAATCATGGCAGTGAAAAGACAAGATTAATTGCTTTTTTAAAAAATATATTCTAAGATCTGTGGGCCAAACATGTGTCCTTAGTCACAGGGGTGTTCCTTATTTCAAGGAGGAACACATTTTGTCATTACAAATTGCTGTCTGACAGAAAGAAGCATCTGTCTCATATTACTGTATACGTTTTACTGTTTACTAAACACATAATCCTAAATAGTATTCTACATGTTAAATGATTCACAGGATTATATGCCAAGCCTCACCTGATGCTAGTCTCAGGACTCAACCCAGGAAGCAGTCGGGATCTTGTTCTCTCTTCTATAGAATTCCACTCTTTCATTATTTTTTATTTTTATTTTATTTTATTTTGAATTTGTATACCGCCCTTCTCCCTGAGGACTCAGGGCGGTGAACAGCCAAGTAAAAACATCAAGTACAAATATTAAAATACAGTTAAAATATACATATATAAATTTGGCCCCATTAATTAAAAACAATAAACAAAACACTTAAAAACACTTAAAAAATTAGGCCAGCCCGGCTTGCTGGAAAAGGAAGGTTTTAAGGGCACGGCGGAAGGCACCGAGGTCTTGGATTCTCCTTATCTCTGGAGGCAATTGATTCCAGAGGGTAGGTGCCCCCACAGAGAAGGCCCTCCCCCTGGGGGTCACCAGCCTGCACTGTTTGGCTGATGGCACCCCGAGGAGGCCCTCTCTGTGGGAGCGCACGGGTCGATGGGAGATTGTCGGTGGCAGCAGGCGGTCTCGAAGATAGCTAGGCCCTATGCCATGGAGCGCTTTAAAGGTGATAACCAGCACCTTGAAGCGCACCCGGAAGACCACTGGGAACCAGTGCAGCTCGCGCAGGAGCGGTGTTACATGGGAGCGCCAGGCTGCTCCCGTCACTACCCGCGCTGCTGCATTCTGGACCAGTTGGAGCCTCCGGGTGCTCCTCAAGGGGAGCCCCATGTAGAGAGCGTTGCAGTAGTCAAGGCGAGAGGTGACGAGGGCATGAGTGACTATGCACAGGGAATCCCGATCAAGAAAGGGCCGCAACTGGCGGATCAGGCGAACCTGACAAAAGGTCCCCCTGGTTACAGCCGTCAGATGTTCCTCCAAGGACAGCTGCCTATCCAGGAGGACTCCCAGATTGCGAGCCCTCTCTGTGGGGGCCAACGACTCGCCCCCAATAGTCAGTGATGGAGTCAACTGACTATATCGGGATGCCGGGAGCCACAGCCACTCAGTCTTGGAAGGGTTGAGCCTGAGCCTGTTCCTCCCCATCCAGATCCGCACAGCCTCCAGGCACTGGGACATCACTTCAAGGGCATCGTTGGGGTGGCCTGGGGTGGAGATGTACAGCTGGGTGTCATCAGCGTACTGGTGGTATCTCACCCCAAAGCCACGGATGATCTCGCCCAGCGGCTTCACATAAATGTTGAACAGGAGGGGCGAGAGGACCGACCCCTGAGGCACTCCACATATAAGAGGCCTTGAGGTCGACCTCTGCCCACCTGCCAACACGAACTGCGACCGGTCGGAGAGAAAGGAGGAGAACCACCGTAATACGGTGCCCCCCATCCCCAACTCTTCCAGCCGGTGCAGCATGATACCATGGTCGATGGTATCAAAAGCCGCTGAGAGGTCTAACAGGACCAGAACAGAGGAACAACCCCTGTCCCGAGCCCTCCAGAGATCATCAACCAACGCGACCAATGCCGTTTCCGTGCTGTGTCCAGGCCTGAAACCCGACTGGAACGGATCTAGATAGGATGTTTCCTCCAAGAATCGTGGAAACTGTCGCGCGACCACACTCTCAACAACCTTCGCCAGGAAGCGAAGGTTGGAGACAGGACGATAGTTGGCCAATATTGCCGGATCCAGGGACGGCTTCTTGAGGAGAGGCCTCACCACCGCTTCTTTCAAGGCGGCGGGGAAGTGACCCTCACTCAACGAAGCGTTGATAACACCCTGGAGCCAGCCTCGTGTAACCTCCCGGGAGGCCAGTACCAACCAGGAGGGACACGGGTCCAGTAAACATGTGGCCGCACTAAGTCTCCCCAAAATCCTGTCCACATCATCCGGAGTCACAGCATCAAACTCCTCCCAGATAACATTCTCAAGACTATTCCTCGTCACCCTGCCCTGATCTACCCAGTCAGAGTCCAAATCCCCCCGGATCTGAGCGATTTTGTCATACAGGTATTGTCCGAAATCCTCCGCCCTGCCTTCCAAGGGATCCTCCCGCGCTCCCGGATGGAGCAGGGAGCGGGTTACCCTGAACAGGGCGGCCGGACGATTCCCTGATGACGCAATAGAGGCGGAAAAGTAGTTAAACTTTGCCGTCTTTATCGCCACTAGGTAGGTCTTAATTAGCCACAACAATTTGCATTGCATTGGAAAATGTACTTAGATAACAATATAGTACAAATAGGAAATTCCTGGTAAAATATTGTATTATTCAAAAGCTAACTAGGTGTTCTCAATTAGGTGTTATGTGGAATATACAGTATGTGAAGTTGCCTTAGCTGATTTTTTTTTAAATGCGCTGTTCATAGGCGATGCTGCTCTTAATTTATTAATTGAGAATATGGTTTTGGAAATGTCAACAAAAACTAGGCTCTCTGTAGGCATAGTTCAAAGAACCCATTATTCCTGGAAAGCCTTATGATTGGGTTCCTGGAAGGTTAGCTTCTTGCTCAGATCTTGTGGCCGATGTCTTTTTCCATCAAAAGCTATGGAAGAAAAGTGTCTCAGCTGTGACAGTACCTGTGAAAGCCTTTCCCATAAGTTATTTCAGGGTGCCAATTGGTCAAAGATATTTTTATTTATTAAACTGTAATCTAGATATTTTGACCATTCTCTTGAAAATTGCTTTGAATTGGTGCTTTCTACTGCTTTACCAATTGATCTCTGTTGGATTTTATTTTCTGTACTATTTGGTATTAAATTTCCCTGGTAGTTTTACTGAAACAGTAAATAAAGTTTTTCTCACATTTTATAATTCCATTTATTCATTTCTTCTCATCAAAGGTTTAAGTAATAAGCCATTATTTAGTGATCAAAAGTCTTCTAGCAAACTAGAGAGCTGAACTGGGATTAAAATTTCAGCCTCTCCATCTTAATCCCAGTATTTCCAATGTGAATATAGGGTTACACCCAAGACATTTGTGTGATTTCTCCTCATAAAATTTGATTTTTGAAAGAAACATTTCGTTCAGAATTTATCTCTATATACTGCCCTAAGACTCTGGTTGATGGGCCAGTTGAATTCATTGCAAACTTCTGGGATTTATCCCTAGGGCCCAGGGTTCAAACTCTCACTGAAGGATTATCTGCACTGATGTGATGCTTGGCACAATCCTGACTGCGTTGTGTGTACCTTGGCTACATTTGAATGGACAAACATATTAAAAACAAAAAATCATGGTTGTCAGCTGCTGACTTCATCCTTGCAGCTTTCACCACACCCCTTTTTTCCTCCCAACACTCAGATAGAATGCTGCTGCTAAAAGGCTTTAGATGAAATCTGTCACATTCATAACAAACTATGCACCATTTGCTTTTGTACATAATAGTTATTCAGCAATAATAGTATCATTTATATTATGCAGTAAAAGTAAAGCCTGCTTCAAATACATGACATGATCATTTTTCACTTACAAACATTGCAACATCCCCATGGTCATGTGATTAAAGTTCAGACGCTTGGCAACTAACTCACGCTCATGATGGTTGCAGTGTCCTGGGGTCATGTGATCATCTTTTGTAACCTGACAAGCTATCAATGCAGGTGGGTGGGCTTCAGATCCTTTAGCAATGGGTTCACTGCCCTGTTGCTGGGTGGGCGTGGCCATGGTGGGTGTGGCCTAGTCAAACACCTGCACCATGGGGGGGGCATTTTTCACCCTCCCCAGGCTCCGGAGGCTTTCCTTGAGCCTCTGGGAGGGCGAAAACGTCTTCCCCCAGGCTCCAGAGGCATCCTGGAGACCGGAAACAGGCGTGTTTCCGGACTTCCAGAACCTCAGGTAGGCCCGTTTTTTGGCCTCCCAGACCCTCCACACGGCCCCTGCATTTACCTGGAATGATGAACTGGCCACATGGAGACTCATGGGAGGGGTGGGGTAGGCGTGGTCAGCTGGGGTTGCATTTGGGGGTTCACCAAACCCCAGTGATCCTTGGCTAGAGGATTGTCCAAACCCTCCCAAACCCCCAGGAGCCCACCCTGAATGAGGAAGCCATATTCACTTAACAACTGTCTTAGTAATTTAACAATTATCTCAGTAACAGATATTTTGGGTTGAATTGTGGTCGTAAGTCAAGGATTACCTGTTTATATTCAGCATATAAATTGAATGAATAAGAGTATGAAACTTGCTACTTTACTAATGTGGACCCTGTCTGTTTGCCCAGGTTCTGTCCAGACTGTCACTTCCTGTCTATTTTGCTTTTTACAAGAACAAAACCAGATATTCTGAAATTGACATTTTCCTGAAGAGATTCCATAGCTTGATGTTATCAAAGACCTTTCTTTGACTCAGTAAACCACATATTGATTTATTTTAGTGGTCTTTGGTTTATCCATCGTGTATCAGAAATAATGCATCTTGTTCCTCAACTAAATAGATATAAGCATGTTTGTCAATTTAGGGATTAGAAACAGCATCACCAACCAGTCTAATTTCTGAAGCCATTAATGCTGTTACCATTAATTAAATATGAGGCCAGTATGGTGATTTTTCTTTTTTATCGGGATATTTGAGTTAATCACTACCTGGCTTTCTATTCTTTATAACATTACATCTTCCCCTTCCTTAAATACCCTTATACATCATTTCCTCTTGCTTCCTGCTGATGTATTTGTGTCTTGTCATTACATTATTAGGAAAATGTGAATATAATCATGTATTTATAGATGTCCTGAATAGCCTATGTAATTAGAACACTTATTGAAAAGTGATAATGACTATAATTGGGATTTCATATTGTTGTAAGTAAAAATGAGAATTTTGTAGCCACAAAAATAATCCAATTTTTTCCTGTGTTTTTGAGAGAGGATACACTTGAAATATCCATGTTAGTTTTAACACATTTTACAATAGAAAGTCATTTTATTATTTTATAAAATGGATTGTGTATAGTATAGTTATAAAAATGTTTGAAGCTGTACATTTAAAATATTTATTAGTTTATTCTGATTATAATTATGAAACTATCAATTTAATTTCTTTTTACATTATTTTTATAGATAGAGCTATTGAACTTTAAAGAATACAACATATCTTAATTTTGACCTTTTCAGGAGAAGTAAAACAATGACAGCCAAAGAAATATTCAATATTGTAATACAACAAAAAAGTTATGAATTCTAGGATTTTGTCTTACTGTGCATCAGACTGATACAGAAAATGTACAAACAACCCTAATAAAAAGTAGGGAGATGGGTACCAAAGTTCATGTGCATATTTTGTCACATAGGACATTCTGAATTTATCACCAGTATCTGATGATAATATGATTCCGTTTCAATTTTGTAGACCTATGAAAATTGAACTGTTATTTGCTTATTATGTAGTCCTTGACTTATAGCACAATTGAGCCCCAATTTTCTGTTGCTGATAAAGACAGTTGAGTTTTGCCCCATCTTATGATCTTGCCACAGTTGTTAAATGCACTGCAGTTAAGTTAGTAACATGGTTGTTAAGTAAATCTGGCTTCCCCATTGACCTTGCTTGTCAGAAAATGATCCCAGGATACCACAACCTTCAAAAATTCATGCCAGTTGCCAAGTGTCCAAATTTTGATCATGTGACCCAGTTGTGGGATTCAATTTTTTTAACAACCGGTTCTGTGGGCGTGGCTTAGTTGGGAGTGTGGCTTGGTGATCATGTGATTGGGTGGGTGTGGCTAGCTGGTCATGTGACTGGGTGGGCATGGCTAGCTGGTCATGTGACCGGATGGGCGTGGCTATGTGCATAGGGACTACTCAGAGGGCTGAAAAAAGTCATTTCTGACTGGTCCTCGCACTTTTGACCGGTCCTCGCACTTATGACCATCCTCACATTTATGCCCGTTGCGACATTCTTAACAACCGTGTCAGTCATTTCATCACTACTTCTCTTCCCCACGGTGACAAGATAGGGCGCAAAATGTAAAATGTGAGGATAGTCGTAAGTTCAAGGACTGGTCAAAAGTGCGAGGACCGGTCAAAAATAACTTTTTCAGCCTTCTGACTAGTCCATAAGGACATAGGGACTACTCAGAGGGCTGAAAAAAGTCATTTCTGACTGGTCCTCGCATTTTTGACCAGTCCTCACACTTATGACCATCCTCACATTTATGCCCGTTGCGCATTCTTAACAACTGTGTCAGTCATTTTACCACTACTTCTCTTCACCACGGTGACAAGATAGGGCGCAAAACGTAAAATGTGAGGACAGTCGCAAGTTCAAGGACTGGTCAAAAGTGCGGGGACTGGTCAAAAATAACTTTTTCAGCCCTCTGAGTAGTCCATTTACTACCGGTTCTGTGGGTAATGTGACTGGGAGGGCGTGACCAACTTTTTTTTTAACTTTTACTTTTAAAAGCATTTTTTCTACAACCTTAAGAGGTTGCAGAAAACAATGCTTTTAGAAGCTTCTGACAATCAGGCAAATCTGCTGGGATTGCCAGAAGCTTTTAAAGGGATTTTTTTTTCCTACAACCTCCTCGGCTGAGGAGGTTGCAGGAAAACATGCCTTTAGAAGCTTCTGCCGATCACTCAAATCTGCTGGGATCGTCAGAAGCTTTTAAGGGGATTTTTTTCCCTACAACCTCTTCAAAAAAATCCCTTTAAAAACCTCTGACGATCTAAGCTGAGTTGCCTGATCCTCAGAAGCTTCTAAGAGCATTTTTTTTCTGCAACCTCTTCAAGCTTCTGCCTTTTCAAGGCAAAAAAGGGCGAGGGGTGGGACACACATGTGTGGCAGTGAGATATTCCACAGCTCAAACCTCCCCCCACCAGAAACCTTGGAAGGTTTCCTGTCTCTAAACAAACAACTCCTGAAAATTGAGTGGCAGGGGCAAGAAAGTCTCTCCCAGCGAGGAAACAGATTGGATTTCGGAGGAAACACAGCTCGGTTTAAGGTTAAGGCAGGGCAGAGGGGCTGAGATGGCTATGGGAGGTGGAGGGGGCAGCCTTTCCAACAAGCAAAGGCAATGGGGGGGGAGCCGGATTCACTTAAGTTAACAACCATGTGAATCACACCTCCCTGCCTAGCCTAACACAACACACACATACATATCCAAGAGACCCTCTCCCCAGGCGAGAGAGACCCAACCCTGCAGAGCCAAGACAGGCAGGGAAGCCAGCAGCAGAAACGTTTGGACAACCCATCCTTTTTTTGGGAGGGGGGGATCTTTACAAAGAAAAGGAACGCAGATAAGGCAGGTTTAAAGACCCCTCCACTGCAAAGCCAGGAGCATCCCCTAGAAGTCCCAGTCATTGGAGATCCTGGCCCCCCACCCCAAACAAGCCAATCCACAGGCTCAGATTCCCGCCCACCCACCCCTCTCCCCGCGAGCCACACAAAACGCGCGTTGAGCATCAGAATCCCCAACTCGCGCCTGTTTTGCAAAAGCCCAGTTGGATAGGACCCCCCCCATGCCCACCCTCCCCACTCCCTCCGCCAATTCCCTGGCGGCATAGGTGCAGCAGCCCCGGCTGGGGAAAGGAGGTGCCGGCCATGAGGCCGCTTTGCAAAGACGCACCTGCGCTGTGCGGCGCCTCCTGCGCTCTCACCTGTTGGATCTGCCCGGACGCCATCGCCACCGTTGCCGCTGCAGCCACTGGAACCCGTCCGGCGCCAGTGGGGAACTACGTGGCAGCCCACGTGGATCCCAGGCAGCGGAACTCAGGCTAGGGAAGGGGTGGGCAATTGTTGCTCTTTTACAATCTGTGGCCTTCAACTCCCAGAATTCCTGAGACAGCCAAGCTGTCTCAGGAATTCTGGAAGTTGAAGTCCACAGGTTGTAAAAGAGCCACAATTGCCTACTCCTGGCTAGGGTAGGCTGGCACCGTGCGGGTGGGAGGCGGGGCGGGGCAAGGCGCGGGCAGCCAGCAATTTAACAAACGGTTCGGTGTGCTGCGAGGCCAATAAAATTACAAAAAAACACTGAACCGTTTGTTAAATTGCTGGCTCGCCGACCCATTGCCCATCACTATATATTGGCAATAAATAGTGGTGTGGAGGGGTGGGGCAATGGGCAGGGCGAGCCAGCAATTTAACAAACGGTTCCGCCGAACCCCCTAGAACCGGCAGAATCCCACCACTGACATGACCATTGGTATGCTGCAACTGTCATGTGAAAAACAGTCCTAAGTGACTTTTTTCAGTGCTATTGTAACATTAAATGATCACTAAATTAATGGTTGTAAGCAGTGGTGGGATTCAGCCAGTTCGCACCACTTCGGGAGAACCGGTTGTTAACTTTCTGAGCAGTTTGGTGAACTGATTGTTGGAAGAAATGATTAAGGCACAGAACCGGTTGTTAAATTATTTGAATCCCACCATTGGTTGTAAGTCGAAGATTAGCTGTATGTGTATTTCTAAACAGCATCTTCCATATTTTACTCATTTTAATTATACTTAATTATCATTTTAAATTTTTTAAAAAACTTGTAATCCATTTTTTCAAAAGATTCAAGAAAATTCAACGGTAGTGATATGTAAATTTTAACCTGCATTGCATAAAACAGAAATAAGAATTGAGAGTGCATTTAGCCCTTGGTGAGGAGTAGGCATATTAGTTTATTCTGATAAACTAATTTTATGTTTTTATGGACATATTTGATATTTTTAAAGGATGGTATATGCACTTTCTCGAAAGGGCTACAACAAAGTGGATCCACTAAAAATAATAATAATATTTTTTTAAAAGTTATGTGGGAGGGAAATCCTGATGGTAAGATCAATGGCATTTGGCAGTCCTATACACAGGGGTAGGTTCTACTTACCTTTACTACCAATTCGCAACAGGGCGCATGCACAGAAGTGGTTTTTTTAAAAAACACTTTATTAAACTTTTAATACATTAAAAACATAAAAAAATATATCACTCAATAACAGCTATTTGTGATGTTTTTCTTGTGACAGTAGTTTGTGCATTATTTACAAAAATTAAATTGTGCATATTTACATTCTCATTTTATCTATTACTTATACTTAATAACTATCTTTCATATAGATATATATAGTTAGGCACAGAAGCGTTTTTATGACGTCAGGGTCAGGGGACAGAGCTCCCACTGGTTTTACTACCGTTCTATAGAACCGGTGCGAACCAGGGACAACCCACCACTGCTTATACAGGTAGCTCTCCACTTACAACAGTTCACTTAGTTACAATGGCACTGAAAAAAGTGATTTATGTCCATTTTTCACATGTATGACCATGGCAGCATCTCCATAGTCATGCGATTTACATTTGGACGCTTGACAACGGACTCATCATTTATGATGGATGCAGTGTCCTGGGGCCATGTGATTACCTTTTGCAACTTTCTGACAAGCAAAGTCAATGAGGAAGCCAGATTCACTTTACCACCGTGTGACTGATTTGAAAAGTAGAGTAATCCACTTAACAAATGTGGCAAGAAAAGTCGTAAAATGGGGCAAAATTCACTTAACCAATTTCTCACTTAGCAACATAAATTCTGGTCCTAATTTGAGGACTACCTGTATTGTCTATCTTACGCTATATAGTCCAAGATTACAGGATGAAGGAAGGAGGTATTGACAATGCATTATGAACCCTAATTGTACTTATTTGTGGTTGACTCTTTTTCTGCGTGCAGGAGAGTTCATCTCAAAGCTATTCTAATCTGGTTTTGCTTCTGCCCTTCACATCTATTGTGTTTTGTTTCCTCATTCACAGACTCTTTCATGTGGAACATTTCGCAATAGGCTTTGCATCCATAATACCAGCTAAATGCCAGAATTAATGATGTAGGTTTCCCAAACAAGCGCTTTTCTGCCAACTATTCATAGTGTCCCAACAAAACCACAAATAGAGTTTCCTTAAAGGATGGATACATTTACAAGCATACTCGATGACACAGTGTTTAGTCAAGGATTTGAACTAACCATGTCTGTCTATTCATGCAGCATAATGTCTCGTTCTAGTACTGTGTGATCACATCCAAAATAAAGAATGTATTTTATATATTCCAATTTGGACAGTGTCTACTTAACTGATTTTTATTAACTGTTTTTTAACCTTAAAGGCACATTTTTAAAATGTATATCTTATCTGAAGCTAGCAGTAATTATCCACTGCAAAACAAGATCCAGGTTTGGTTCAGATGTACAATCTGGTTGAATAAATAAAATATTTATTTTTAAAAAAGAAATTAAATGTTTAATCAAATATTTAAATGAGTTGCCATTTTTTTAAAAATCCTTCTAGTTTCCTGCAACTTTATTCATTCACTGTGCTTCTGAGCTATTGCTCTTAGTATAGGTTTCTGGTCCTTCTGTTACTCATTGTGGGAGAAGGTTGCTGGATTAAATATACATTTCTTTGATCCAGTATAAGGCTCTTTTTACATTCTTTGGAATCTTGGTGCGTCTGGCCAATTGAACGATAGTTTCTGTAAGACGTTTGTTGCCAATTATGTAGAACTGCGTAAACCAGAAATGATTTAATTTTAAAGTTATCTGGTCTATTTCACTCCCATTCACCTCCCTCTTCCCAATGAAATTCTCACTGTTTTAAATTTGCAGAGCATACGCACTTGGAATGGTGTCCAGAGTTATAACTTATACCCCATACCATTATGAATTTCCATTCTCTCCTCAGGCAAAGGATGCAGGGGGACAGAAAGAGGTGCTAAGGATTTGATGATAGAAAATTTGGCATGTGGTTGACCTGTACTTTCAAGTTTGAAATTCTTCAGTCACTTCTAACTCTTTATGACCATGTAGACATCATAATGCCAGGAATGTCATTAACTGAGTTTTTGAGTTATTGTTAACTCTCGTGTGTGTTATTAGTGATAGTAATCATCTTGTCTTCTGCTGACTACTTTTTCAGTTGCCTTCATTTTTTCCAACCATCAGGGTCTTCCCCCGTGATTCTTGTCCAACTTTAGCTGCCAGTGAGCAGTCTGGTTTCACTTTATCTAATATTGAACAATTAATTTGGAGAAATGAGGTGGGATTCCAGGGTATTCTGAATAATTTTATCCAACATCAAAATGCATAGGTTTTTTTTCTTTATTCAATCTTTCTTCTATGAAGATAAAGTCTTACTTTCTCAATTTTTTTCTTGGCCTATTTGCATTTGAGTGACATTATCTCTTGACATATCATTACTATATTTTTAATATTGAGCAACAAACTGGCTTTTGCAGTCTCAACTTAAATCTTACATACTTCTAAACATTGAACTATTATCACTAGCATTATGAGATTAGTGTTTCCCCCAACAATTTGAATTCCACTTTCTAATACTTCTAGTGCATTTCTTATTATATATTCAGCATATATGTTTAATAAAAGGGATAATTTGCAACTTTGGCATGCTCTTTTTCCAGTTTTAAACAATTTAATTATTCCATATACCATTCTAACTGCTGTTTTCTTAAATAGATAACTCAGTATACCTAGGCTTTAAGGGATATCCACTTAAAAATTAATTGCAATCTATATAGCTAACAAGCTTAATAAAAGCAAACATAGACATCTTTTTGGAACTGTCTTGGCTTTTCTGTGGTCCATCAGATGCTTGTATGAAGTTAGGTATCCCGTTCTCTGCTGTATCCACCTTGTATATCTAGCAGTTTGCATATCATGTATTGCTGAAGTCTGTATTGTAAAATCTTGAGCATTATCTTGCTAGCATGTGAGAAAAATGTCATTTCATTTAAAATTTATTTATTTATATATTTATTTAGATTTATATGGTTCTCACCTCACAAATGCAACTCTGGGTGGTTAACAACATATTAAAAACCATATATCAAAGGATACAAACTTAGAAGGGTGGATGAAACCCCTCACTTCATACAAGATGTCCACAAGAGCTAGCAGTAAGCAAACACAGCTGTACAGAAATCTTTTCTCTTTTATTTTAATGATGCCCATTTTTTTCTTCTAATGGTGAAGGATTAACTAAGAGACTTAATATCCCAGCCTGAGATTCATAAACATTATGTTAAATATTCTTCGATTCTAGATATGGTTATGGTAATAAACTATGGAGTGAGTGAAAGGAGAACATGGACTAGTTACTTATGGGCTACAGTTTCCTCTCTAGTTTTCCCTTTCAGATGATGGAGAACAGATGATACTTGCTCCTAGGAATTTGTCCTTCAGCCTTTCCTCACTAGTGCTCTTAAGTGTCATGCTGGCTGGGAAATGTAGACCCAACACATCTGGAATGAATTGGATCGGGGAAGAATTGAATATAGTCAGTAAAAGGAACAATTCTGATAACCCGAAACAGATCTTGAGTGGATTTATAATAATGAAAATGTTTACATTTGTCTTAGTTTTACCCCTTATGCACCCTTCATTAAGTGAAGGGCTGCAGTTGACCCTAGACATGGAATAATGCTTCTCATAGGCCCTGGGTTTATTAACATCTGTAGGCATTTATAATAATCTGTGATTATGGTTAGACATTTATTACTGAGCAATTTCCAAGTGTGTGCAAGAGAGTAAAGGGAAGAGAGAAGGAGAGAGAGAGAGAGAGAGAGAGAGAGAGAGAGAGAGAGAGAGAGAGAGGGAGGAAGGCTTCAGGAAGTTCAGCATCTGGAAGCAATTGTTGTCTCATTATAGAGTCACTCCATAGTGACATGAATTTGACACGGCAAAAAGTTTTAGAACTGACTCCTCTAAATATTTTATTCCTGTTTCAAAATATCTCTGAAAAGAAACCTTTTGACAATCTTGCCTCAATCATTGGACATAAAATGTCAATTGGCCACACTAATGAAGGTGCTGGCCTTAATATAAGAATATAAAGTTCAGACTGCTCTTCATCATGGTTATTTTTTCTAAAGCATCATTTTGTATATTGTGAGGAATAGGATTACCCCTCCATTCAATGAATCCTTGAGAAGTACAAATAAATGAACAAAAAGAATTAAAAAATAAAAATTGCAAAATAATAAATAGCTTCAGATTTTTCTTCCCACATTGACTTTATGGAAAAATTAATTGCAAACAGCAGCATTGATCATGAAACAATATTATCTGAAAGAAGGCTTACTGAGAACTGAGCTATTACTACATAAATTAGACTATGGCCTGAACACTCATCAACCCCACCCTGTGCCTCAGATGCTAAAGAATAACATTAAACAGAAGACAGATTTTCAAATGCTCAGTTAATTTTATAGGATCTCCTTGATTTAGGCTTAAAAGAAATTTGAAGTGCAGTATTTCAAGTGACATAATAGATAACCTGGCCGCCATATCTGGACTTGTGTTTTTGAATGCTCTTCAAGGGCCGACCCTTTATTCCAGTAATGTAAATGTAATAGAATTGGGCCAGATCTTAATTTCATAGGCAGGGATGCAGCTAGTGCAAAAATTGAAGCTGAGCATAGTCTGGTCTGCTTCTCATTGTCATCTGACCATTCCATATCAGAACTGAGTTCCACAAACTGCTTGATTCCTCAGGAAAAAAAAAATTGACTTTCTGGATCCAGTCTCAACTTCCAATCCTGGGTAGGCCTATCCAGAAAGACATCTTGGTCCTCCACACTGTATTGATCTATCTCTAATTGTTTGCTATATCCAGACAATGGCTAAGGACCTCAAAAGACCTTGAATGATGCATCTTCCCCCTAAAATGCAGTTCTATAACACTGGATGACATTTCCTAGCAGTTTCATGTAATTTTATTAAAACCATAAGAATTGAAAGCCCCAAGAATGCTACTAACCAATGGGGTCAAGCAATACTATCCCATTATCACTTTTGGGGAATGGCCACTTAGTTATAAATTTGACATCTTGAACACCACCAATCTTCCTCTATAAAACAAAATGAGTTAGGACCAATCTGCATACCAGACAGAATAAATTCTCTACCTTAGAAAGGATATAGGAAAAAGGCTAGGCCCAATTATTTGATTCTTCTGACTTTCCAGCTAGACTAGCTAGTTAATAAAATGTTTTGCACGGAGACCTGACACATAAGGATAGCAGCTACTCTGAAAACTGCATCAAAAATTTGAATACTTCATAGAAAGGTATCTAAGAAGTGGCCAAATTCCCCAGTAGCTCATTCTAAGAAGACCTTAAAGAAAGTCACTCTTAGAGGCAAATGAGAGAGTCACGTATACTGGTATCTTGCTATAAGGCAGTGATGGTGAACCTTTTAGACACTGACTGCCCAAACAGCATGTGCATGCAAACTGTGCATGAAAGGTGTGTGCGCAAGAGAATGTGCGCATATGCGCAGGCATGAGCCAATGTACGCATATGTATGGGCACATGTACAGACATGTGCATGCGCAGCAGAGATCCGAAGACCAGCTGGCCGGCAGGAGGCGGGGCATCCCAACACCGGCAGTGCGGCAAGAGGTAAGATTTTTTTCTTTTGTGAGCTTCTGTTTTGTTGTTTGTAGGGAAACAGAAGCTCACAAAAGAAACGCCACAGAGACCTGGGGCGATGGCGTGCCACCTCTGGCACTCTTGCCATAGGTTTGCCATCACGGCTGTAAGGGCTTCCAATATGAGGCAATGAGATTGGGCATGTTCTGAAAAGCTCAGGAGGGCTCTTTTCCTGGTGTAGAATATACACCAGATTTCAACTGGGTCTTCACTATGCATGCCATTCAGGTATCTGTATGTATAGACAGACATAAAGACATAAAGCATACATGGAAAGATTACCTCAGTTGTTATCAGTGGTTAACGGATTTGTTCATTCATATCTAAGTTAGGTTATGCCACCATAGCATGTGCACTGGCAACTTTTTTTTTCTATATGAGAGCAAAATATTTATCATCAGGTTGAAGATTTCTAATTTTACCAAAAAAACAAACAAACCCAAATCCTTTTTCTAAATTTATATCAAAGATGCCACTCAGAACTTTGCCATATTCCATGTCCTAAAATATGTGAGGGTTCCAAATTTTTTCAGGTCTAAATGATTTGTTAAGCAATAGAGTATGATTCATCTCCATTCCCAAAACCCTGAATTCTCATTTCCCAGCCACAAACGCCACCCATTTTGTCTGGCAAGGAAGTCGTCCAGAAACCATAATATTTATTTTCAACAAAAATCTACTAAGGAAAAATATGTACAACAGGTTCCTCTTGTTTTTTGATAACAAAAGAAGACCTGTCCTAGGTGCCCCCCCCCCGCCCTCCCTGTGGTAACATCTACCTTTCTTAAAATCATGCTTAGGAGATTCAGGGTGCTACTCCAACTGAAAAGATCTGACCAGACTTCAGACTGTAATGCCATTTGGAACCATATTTATACTTATCCTTGAGCCTGAACTTTTCTAAAACAACCAGATGGCTAGTTGCTGTCTATTCAATTGGGAGGGATTAAATTTGGCATGACTAAATTCCACTCTACCATCAATAGGTAACACCAAAAACAAAAGAAAAACTCAAATTATATAAGGCTAAGATAAAAATGTAGTCAGTTTTTGTCTATCTCCTATTTTCTCAACACAAGTCCCACTTACCCCATTTCTGATGCTAGTCTACCTGTTACTATGAAAGAAAATGTTCACAAAATTTGGAACTGATGAAAACATATATTTATATTGCTTCACTGCAACTGAATTCAGGTTTCGGGGAATATAATTCTAATGAATTCAGGTTTCATTGAATAGGATTCTAATGAAAATCTGTTTCGTTCATTTATTCATTAAGTTATGAATGAAAGCCACTTTTTAAAAAAGTCTTTTAACTTCTTGATTTGAAGAAAAGTTTCCAAAATTACCAAATGGTATCTGTGTACTATGAATGATATCTGAATAGTAATTGTATCAGTATGACTGAATGAAGTCTGCAGCTTTTAAAAATTTAATTATGGGGGATGGGGGGGAAATCAGAAATTAGAATCCACTACAGTATTTAGTTAAAATATATTCAGTGGTGGGTTGCCCCCAGTTTGGACCAGTTCTATAGACATCATCAGGCAGCTTCTGCGCATGCGCGCGAGCAGCCCCATTGCGAACCAGTAGTAAAGGCAAGTAGAACCCACCCCTGAATATATTGTATCTTCAAGCAACATTGAAGGATAAGTGGGTTAATAAAATAGAAATGTATTTTTAAATGCTTTGCTTCCATCACCCAAACTCATTCTGGTTCTTCACCCCGTATCTCTGCCTTCTGTTTTGCAGTAGATGCCTCATCTGACATTGAACCTCTAGCCCTGACCTACTAGCAATAAAAAGATCAAAAATCATATACTGAAATAATTTACGTACCATCCGTTGGCTTTCTTATATCCTCCTCCCAACAATTTATGTTTGCTGGATATATTTTTGGGGGAGGCACCAAATTCTCTCAGAATTTCTCCTAAATATTTTCTGTATTCCTGAATCTCCTTTGAATGAATAGCTAAGTAAGAGCTGTTGCTGTAAGAAGCGACTTTACTATAAAATATATACCAGGAGTTGACAAACAGTGTAATTTTATGATCTTGGTGCCATGGACATCTGCAGGCAGGGAAATGAAGCATGCATTGTGACATTGCAACACAAATTCTATTTTGTATTTGCATTGTAATATTGTAACAAGTATGGCATTTGAATTGTAATGCCCCACTGCACATTTTCCCCCATTTTTACAAAATTTTGCTAAAGATAACTGAAATATAAGAATTCAACAATCTCATCTTGAGGTCTTTTGATCTGATGTGAAACTTCAGTTAGTGTTTATGTACAGTGTATGACCAATGTATCCATCCATCCATCCATCCATGATGTATATAAATGAATACTGCAATTAAATGTTGCAAAGCAAAGATGTTTGTGGGCTTGTTTCCAGCCACTCCATCTTTCCTCTTTTCATTTTTATGTTCAGTATTTCTGTTCAGTATTTAATGTCAACATTATACTGAACTGTTCTATGAGATTCTTTCATTCCAGAGTTTTTTGGAAATACTTTTGTACTTCAGCAAATGACAGAATTTTTGCAAGTTAGTTGATCTTTGTCAAATGTCTGCATTATGATATTTGGCTACATACGTATTGTAGCTAAGTTAATTAAATTGATAATACTATAATTTATGGAAAAATATATTATAAGGGTTTTAGAATCTTAGGAAATTAGCAATAATTGTTACCAGGAAAATTTCTGCTTTTGCAACAGTGAATTATTATATACTCATTAAGTACATTTTTAATTTATCTTGTTTAAAAGCTTTTAGTTAATATTTTTTATTGTTGTGCCAGAAAGTTGAAATAATGTAATACTAACTTAAATTGACCCACCATGGAAGTTCCTAATCAGGCTTTGTAGTTTTAAGCAACTGTCTAGATTTCTTGATGGAAAGACTACAAAATTGAGCAATATTAAACCACATAGAGAATTTCCACATGAGCAACTTCAGCACTTCTTTTTTCTTTTGCATTTATGTGGCACAGTGCCTCTCTTCTTTCTAATGCATTAAATCTGTCGATTTGCAATTTACTGGTTTAGAGAGGTTTACCACCGTGTGCATGAACCATGATTTCTTTGGTGTTAGTGTTAGGCGAGAATAAATATATAACTAATTGTTAGCCTACATATCAGATAATATGATATAATCTTGCAGGTTTGTATAATGAAACATTTTCACTGGAAATAATAAAGTTATCATTTTAAATAATTTTTTAATAGAAAGGATGAACTTGCTTTCTTCTGCCTATTTCCTGAAATCTGGGTTTCATTTTTGAGATAGTCACTGTTTTTCATTCACCCTTTAGTTAGGATTGTTATTTACTCTTTTAGAATAAGGTAAAAGTAAAGATTCCTCTCGCACATATGTGCTAGTCATTCCAGATTCTAGGGGCCGGTGCTCATCTCTGTTTCAGAGCCGAAGAGCCAGCACTCTCCGAAGACGTCTCCGTGGTCATGTGGCCAGCATGACTAAACGGCAAAGGTGCATGGAATGCTGTTACCTTCCCACCAAAGATGGTCCCTATTTTTCTACTTGCATTTTTTACGTGCTTTCATACTGCTAGGTTGGCAGAAGCTAGGACAAATAATGGGAGCTCACCCCGTTACGCAGCATTAGGGATTCGAACTGCTGAACTGCCAACCTTTCGATTGACAAGCTCAGCATCTTACCCACTGAGTCACCGTGTCCCTTCTTTTACAATAGTAACTGGAAAACTCTTGACTTTGCTATGGGCACTTCCAGATGGAATGGAGCTGAGATTTCCTATCTATCCAGCTTTGGATATGCAAGCCATGAAAAAGCCAAACTATTATCTTTCTACTTCCTTTCAGGGCGGAGGCGGGGGGAGAAGAACTTTAACATTTTCAATTTGTGTTGGTGTCTATATTTGTGCATACTGTGTGTGTCTCTCTGTGTGTTTGTGTTTGTGTAACTGGAGACCGTCCTTGCTGCCTTTTCCTAAAGGACAGCACAACTTGGATCTACAACATGAAGGGCTGTCTCCCCCATTTCCTAAGTTAGACATTGTTAACAGCCTAATTGCCAAAAGAAATAAATTTCAATTTGTTGGAAGAAAAAGAAAACATTAAAATGAGATAAAAACTAGGGAAAGGAAAGAGGGTGAGAGCTGACTAGTGTAATTAAAACTATATAAAGAATCTGACCTGGATTTACATGAGAATCAGAGTTTTGTTTTTATTTTTGCTGGCATCTAGGTTGGCTATAAATATATTAGCCAAAGCAAAGCTAAATGTTAAAAATCAAACTGTGTCATATTGTGATGGAATAAAAATTGTTGCAATTGTACGAATAGCAACTCTGATCATTTTTATTCTGTTATTGAATCACCAGGCAATTAAACTGTAGGAATGTTTGATTGACTCTATTGTTATGCTTTGTTAATGAGAATACATAGATGCACCTGTGCAAAAACACATGTACTTACACAAATATAAACACAAGATTCACTGAACTGTTGCTCAGAGTAAGTTTATATAATAATTTTGAAGTGTCATTGAAATTGTTTTTTTATAGTTACAGGCTTCTGGATAAACAAAAATGGAGTAGTAATCTCAAGATTCAATCACATCAAAAGCAAGCATTTGACTTTTGATACATTATGACTCAGTGGCTCTGGTGTACTGTAAATTCTTCAGTGTTTTGGACTTTATGTTCCATAACAAGATGATATTCTTTTTTTTAAAAAAAGATATTATATTTTATATGAATTTGTCTAATATTTCTGAATAGGCATTGGCCCACTTTGGAATGGGTTTGGTTTGAACTGAATTAAGGTCACTAAATTTAAGCCTACTGGTTTCTGTAAGGAAGATTTGCCAGGCATATGGCAGCATGAATGTAAATTAAAAAGAAAAAGGGGATTGGGTGAGAGAATTAGACTTTTTCTTCCCAAAGATTGCTAGTTGTAGTTAAGGAAGGAACAAAATTAGGTTAATTGTGTCTCCATCATTAACAAAAATCAGGTAGGCAGTATTAGGGAAAAATGGCAGCTTGGGTTAGGGAAGGGATCTTTCCTCACTTCTCTCTACTGAATTTCATACAATGCATGATTGACGTTAAAAACGTCTTGTCCTAAATTCCCTGTGGCAGAGCCAGTGATAAGGAATAGAAGGAAGATGCATGGAACATAATTTATTCAGTAATTAAATAGCTTTCCATAACCAAAAGAATATTGTTGGTTTATGACAGTAATTATTATGAAGAATTAAGAAAGACTGTATATATTGGGACTTTTCGGAACATATATCCATGGTTTCATGCTATTAATGTGATATATTTTATGAAGTTGTTATTAAAAATGGTAACAGCCATAATAGCTGACAATTATAGGATTTATAATCTGAGACCGACACCATATTTGTTGCTGGCACACCATAAAAACTGTGTGAAAACATTTTAGTTTACCATTACCACACAGTCTAGAGATACTCTACAATATTAATCTGATAAACAGAGTGTAGCTCAATCCAGTACTACAATTAACAGAAATGGCTGAATTAAACTCATTGGGTCTAGCAAGAGTTCTTCAATTTTTATTGATGTAGAAATAGACTGGAGGCCCATCAGTTTATTTAGAAGCTGGGTAGAAAGAGTATTGATACTTTTGAACTTTGGTGTTGGAGAAAACTGAGAGTATGATGGACTGCCAAGAAAACAAATGGATCATCAAGGAAATCAACCTTGAATTCTCTTTCAAGACAAAAGTGACTAGGCTCAAATTGTCCTGTGCTGGGAAAATAGAAGGAAAGAAGAAAAGATGAAGACCAACAACTGAGTTGGTGGACTTAGTTACAGTAGCAGTGAGTAGGAAGACTTGAAAGGAAAAAATCTATCCATGCCAATACTTCTCAAACCTAGGAAAATTACACAAAATTGAGTAAAAGTGTTTTTTCTTTACACACATTAACCCATTACTTAGTCACACCATATGTACATTGACTTAAAGCGCTTTAAATATATTGTGTAAAAAGGACTTTATGGTAAGTAGTAATGTAAGTAGTAAGGTAATGAAGGAAGAAATTTGGGGAGCACTCATCTATTGTGGCTGCTCGAATCAACACCAAGTTGATGGTACATATCAAAGGCTAAAATATCTGGGTTACAAACATTTAGAAAACAACTTGGAAATGATATATAGAAAACCTGCTGCTGTCTAGTACTCATCTGCATTTTTGCAATCTAAATATGATAGCCCTATTTCAGCAGAAGAAAAATATTGCTAACCTCTCTGTATATAGGGCAAATAGCAAACTTGCCTCACTCCCTTTGTTGCTAGGAAACAAATGTACTCAGAACAGTTAATCATCACTGAACTCTGAGGAAAGCCCACTATTGTCTTTTAAAACTCTCACTATATATTATAATCCTTTATTTTGGTCTTGCATCTTCACAGTTTGAGAGGCAAAGAGGCACCATGAACAATACCATATCTGTTTTCCATGTTAATGTGAGTTAACCCATCAGTTTGTCAGCAAGTTTATATCCAATCCCTTTCTTGATAAGGATTGATTAGATCACCTCAAAATATCCTATTGTTCAAAATATGACAATTCCAAGATTGGGTGCACATTGAGTGGTAGTTCTTACTTAACAAACTTACCAATTAGTAAGTTTGTTAGTTCTTACTTAACAAACTTACTAATTGGACAGACTGGCAGCTCTGTCACAAAAAATATGGTTGTTAAGTGAAACTTCATGTTTCACTTGCACACTGGACTTGCATCAATCCCACCCAGGGGTGAAATCCAGCAGGTTCTGACAGGTTCTGGAGAATCAGTAGCAGAAATTTTGAGTAGTTCGGAGAACCAGCAAATACCACCTCTGGCTGGTCCCATTGTGGGGTGAGAATGGAGATTTTGTAATAGCTTTCCCCCAGGAGGGGGGATTTTGCCGTATCCTTCCCCTGGAGTGGGGTGGGAATGGAGATTTTGCAGTATCCTTTCCCTGCCACGCCCACCAAGCCACGCCCACAGAACCGGTAATAAAAAAAGTTGAATTTCACCACTGATTCCACCACTTGCAAAATTCTATTACTGTAACCCTTTAATAAACTTAATATATTTAAATTGAATATGTAGTACCATTCATATCTTTGCTTTCTTTGTCTGGTCTACCTCAAAGGCCTAACGTTAAGATGACCAGCAGTAGTACAGAATAACAGAGTTGTAAGGGACCTTGAAGGTCTTCTAGTCCAACCCCATGCTCAAACAGGAGACCCTGTATTAGTGATGGCGAACTTTTTAGTGCCCAAATTGAAAAGTGTGTATGCGTGCAGGAATGCACAAATGTGCACATATGCATGGGCATGCATGAACGTGCACATGCGCTGGCATGCGCACATATGCAGCAGAGACATGAAGACCAGCTGGCCGGCAGGAGGCAGGGCATCCCAACACTGGCAGCTTAGGAAGAGGTAAGATCTTTTTCTTTCATGAGCTTCTGTTTCATCAATTGTAGGAAAACAGAAGCTCACGAAAGAAACGCCATGGAGATCTGACGTGGGGTGACGGCGGGCGTGTCAGTAGAGAGGGCTCTGTGTGCCACCTCTGGCACGCATGCCATAGATTCACTATCACGGCACTATATCATTCCAGACAAGGTGGATAGATTCCATTATGGCAGCCATAAATATATTGTTGGGAGACTAGAGAACAGATTGGCGACATATCATCCTAAAGAAATCTCTCTCTTGTCACTAAATTGATGGGCATATAATCATCCTAATCATTTTACCTTTCACTTCCTTTACCTTCACATTCTGTTGTGAATGTCAACTTCACTTGAAGCTCCCAATATTCAGAAAAGTGAAGAGGAAAGCAGATCTCCATTGTTTCATTTGGGGAGGAAGAAGCGGCATTTTAATGTTTGTCAGTGTCTCTGTACTTGTCCACCATTTGTTTCTTCTTCTGTCCAAAGGAAGAGAATAATTTTCTGTAGGGTTCAGCTAATTACATATGTTGGCAAGGTGTTTTCCCCTCTCTGGAGCTATTTTTGCTTTTGTCATCTTCTCTACAATGGAAGTAAAGACAAAATATTATTTGTTTCTATTGTGAAACTTTAACAATTATCTATTCCTTTTATATAAAGGCTTAGCATATTCAATAACATTATTTTCAGAAATTTGGGGAAAAAAACATTCTTGTGGATATAAATCTGGATAGATCTATAACATAGAATGTTTATATTAAGAGACTGGGCCTGCAGGAGAGTCAAAATATATGGAAATATCCTAGGTTTACATATCTAGTGATACTATCTGGCAAAAGGAATCCATGAAATCTGCAAATTTTATACTTCTGTTCATGAAAAATATTTCCTTTATGCAAATATTTTATTTTTGCTAGCCAAGAAATACTTGTTTTGCATGCACGAAGATGCATATGATGGTGAAATAAATGTACGCTATTCCGCCCATAATATGAAGACATTCTATGGACCATGTTAATATAGGAACCCTGGTGGCGCAGCAGACTAAAGCACTGTTATTAACATCAGCTGCCTGCAGTTACCCCAAGTTCAAATCTCACCAGGCTCAAGATTGACTCAGCCTTCCATCCTTTCAAAGGTAGGTAAAATGAGGACCCAGATTGTGGGGGCAATAAGCTGACTTTGTATAAATATATACAAAAAGTATGAAGGCTATTGCTTAATGCATTGTAAGCCACCCTGAGTCTCCGGAGAAGGGCGGCATATAAATTAAATCCAAAAAAAAAAAAAAAATGTGCCCATGAAAGTTCGAAAACAATGCTAAAGTCTATTTCATCAAACCACAGTTTAATTATCTATATATTGATTAATTGAATTTAGATCCAGCTTTTCTTCCATAAATTCTAAATAATTGACTTGTGTTTTAAAAAGCTTCCAATTCTATAATTTTTATAGGGATGGTTTCAGGTTAGCTCCACTGAAATAAATTAGATTTAAGCCAGTAATGTTTAATTTGTGCTATTGATTTAAGGGTGCTTCTCCATGCATTACTAGGTTTGAATCCAAATGTTCTAAGGTGAGTCGTTTTAAATATAGTTGATCATTCTTTATAAGAGATACATTGCACATTTTTTTCTTATTCACTATTCTACTGTATTTTTATTAGCATTCATTCTAACTAATACATTTTTAATATGTACTAATGAATGTTGTAGCATTATTAATAATAATCAATAGAATCATGATTTTAATTTGTTTAATTGATATACATTTGAGGGGGGGAATGCAGTTGTCACAATTAATTTGTATTATGAGAAGAAGAAATATTTCTGACACAAACCAGTCTTATCAAGTATTTAATTTATGGTATATTTCTTAGTTTCCAGAATTATTGTTTGTATTTTATTTTTATTATTCTAGTCTATGACCATAATAAAGATCTTGGTTTAATTACCTCTTACGCATTCTCATTAGATCACTTTAGATCACTTCAAATGTGGCATTTGTCACTTTATACATGTACATTATAAACTGAATAAGCATACCGTAATCATAGTTGTGTCCGTATTATTTTATTCATGTAGCTGGATTCCATTTGCAAGACAGCCTTTAGAAAATACAGCTGTTTGAAGAGTTCAAGGCTCTGGAGTCCATTAGCAGACTTTTTTATTTTTTTAATCCTTCAGTTTACTTGGAAGAAATAGTTGAAGCAAATGATGAAGTAGTTGAAGCAAATGTGGAGGAGGTTCACAGACCTCATTTACTGAAAATGAACAGGCATTAAAATAGTACATCGGGAAGTTTTTCTTCTATGAATGTTAATTCTGTATTTTCAGAGAAGATCTCCTGATATAATAATTCAAGATAATAACATTTGGGACCCAGTGAATGTTACAGAACATTCTGTTATAAGGAGGAATCATTCAACTATTACTACATTCTTACAGTGTCCCAGGGGATTGTTCCAGAAACACAGCTTCCTTGACAAACTTTTAAAGTGTGTTGCTTGATAATTGAATTGAGTTTTCAACTCAAATGTCCAATAAATGCCTTGCTGCTTACTGGTTTTTAAGTAACTTTTGAAGAAACCTATATTACTAGGCTATCATACTAAAATCATGGGATAGAAGAGACCCTTGAGTTCAACTCTTCATGTGGTAATATGGCCACTCAACTCACTAAGCAACTCTGAGCAACTTATAGTTCACAGAAACATGAAGACAAGGAATTCCAAATAGAATAAAGATAAAATACAATGTAATAAATATTCTAGACATAAAAATCTAGGTCTTTAATTCTACACATGGCCATCCCATAATCTGTTTTGAACCAATCCCCTGGGGAAGAACCAGATTTTTAAAGTCTTCACCAGTGAACAGAAGGGGGAGGATCTTATAATTGAGCCAATTATTTAATAATTTTAATTATTTTTAAATTTTGTCTGTCTTTGTGCTTTTAATCAGGCTGTACATCGCCCTGAGTCCTTCGGGAGAAGGGCGGTATAGAAATAAAATTAATAAATAAATAATAAATAAATAAATTCCAAACCTTTGGGGAATAATATCCCACAGGGTAGACACAACAGCAGAAAAGGCAGACAAAGAACCTTTGAATTAAGCAAGAGATTTTGGTCTGTGGATGTCTGTCATTCATCAAGATAATTTGCTGTTAAGCATTACAAATTTTTTCAAGGTAAACTAAAGTGGGGCAGCAGGCTGCAAGTATAAGGGAGAGAATATAGAAAGAGGTGTTTGGTGTTATGGCTGAATGCTGCTAGTGGAAAAAGATACATTTGTCAGAACTCCTGTCTTAAAAACAGGCATATCAGATTGACAACCAGGCCTATCTTTTAAAAAAAAGAAAAGAAAAGAACATGGCCCCAAATGGCTTTTTTGCTGTTTGTTTTTCTTGGGTTTGGGGGAGGGTTTTATTTTGGAAGGAATCTTGCTTTTATTTACTTTAGCACTACACTGGAGAAAATTTGGCATTCAAAATTGACACACTCTAAAAGAAATTGATTTAATAAGATGAGGGAGAAGCAATTCTGGCATGTAAAATTACAGCTGGGCTTGATGTTAGGAATTCTGTTGATGAAAATGTAGATTGGGAAACGGTCTCTGAAGTATTCCCCCAATTGCGTAATACTGTTACTAGTCTGTCAGTGAGGGCAGCATAATGTCATTAGAACAAGGGCTCAACTAATATCAGAGACAATGTTTAACAATTTATATTTTCATATAATGCTGAGATAAAGCAATGCTTTTGTGTGTCAGCATGACTTCCTTTTTACTCACTTGGAAGTTACTTTTGCAGGCAGTACAGCATTTTTCATCAAGAGAATATTTGACATTTTGTTAATTAATAAAATATACTGCGTAATTTTCAGAGTAATACAAGGATTAGGAAGAAAAAGAAAAGATAATAGTATGCTATATTATTTATAAAACATAATTCATACGCTTATTAACTTTATACATTTCAAAATTCTGTGGGAAAGGAGTAAAAGAGGTTCACAAGCTCAATTAGCAAGTATTCATGTTTGTGTAAAGACCTTACCAATGGTCAAAATTTTTTATTACCGGTTCTGTGGTTGTGGCTTGGTGCCATGGCATGGCATGGCTTGGTGGGTGTGGCTTGGTGGGCATGGCAGGAGAAAGATACTGCAAAATCCCCATTTCCTCCCAATCAGCTGGGACTTGGGAGGCAGAGAATAGATGGGGCAGGGGCAGTCTGAATTCTTATTACCAGTTCTCCAAACTATTCAAAATTTCCGCTACCGGTTCTCCAGAACTGGTCAGAACCTGCTGAAACCCACCTCTGGACCTTACATATAAAAGAGTAAAATCAACATCCATGTGTCTATACTAATGCTAGCCTTCAAGCTGGCACAGTCTCTAACCAAACATTCTATTTATAAATCGGTTAAAACAAAAACTAATAGTGGTTTCTCTATTTATACCAAGATAACTTCTACAAAGAAGAATATTTCAAGAAGGCTTAGGAGAATTATCTGATGAGCACCTTCAGTGCTAGGTGTATGTATGAATGTAACTTGGATTCAGTGATAGGAATCCAAGTTATATTCCAGTTATTCCACCTGTTAATCTTGTCTGACTCTCCCCACAAATCCTTTTGATCTCCTTTTTCCTGCCCCTTGAAGGCTGCCTTTATTTGATTTGGAGGAAGGAAGGCAAATAGATAGTTGGCAATGAAAGTTTCCATCTACACTGGATTTTACTCTTCAGTGATACTTTCTGTTGCCGTTCCAGAAGGTTACTGGATGGAATTCATTCAGGTGGGAAAGTAACTTTCTGTATATATTGCTCAGTGATTCCTGTGTGTTTTCCATCCTCTCATTTGGATATTGGACAGTTAATGAAGCTGAGAAGAAGATGAGCTTATACTTATCTGCTCTATCTGCTCCCTCCCCTCTTCCTGGTGTGGTAATGAAACATCAGATTTCCTTGATTAATTAGACATACTTTCTCAATACATCTTGAAATCTATAGTAGGGTTCCCCAACCACCAAGTTGAGGCCCACTACCAGGCCTTGAGCTGATTGGAAGTTGTGAGTGAGAGCACTCACTTGCCCACTGCTCGTCCCTGAACCATCCCCTCTCCCGCCCCATCCCTACTCCGCCAGTCTGCAAAAGAAGAAAGTTTGGGGAACTCTGATCTATAGTTCTAGGTTAATAATGTAATAAATCAGAAACTGAAACTTGATCCAGGATTTAGATAGCCATAGTGTCTTAGAGTTGTTAGTTACTTTAGTATTTTGCCTGTTGCATATTTTATTAATTGACCTTATGCATTTAATTTTTAAATATAGGCAGTCCTTGATTTTTTAAATATTATTATTTTATCATAAAAAGTAAAATACAAAACGGAAAAACAAATAAAAGAAAACAAAAGAATACATTCAACCCTAACAACAACCAAAAAGAAAAATGTAGTGTACAAAAAAAGAGGAAATAGTGATCAAATAAATTTCACATTTAACATATAGGATCCACCCTGGCTGGGTACTGAAAAAAAAAAAAAAGAAAAATCAGCAAATTCTCTTCCCCTTTTACACACATAAACAGTGGTGGGATTCAGCCGGTTCGGACCAGTTCGGGCAAACCGGTAGTTGCGACCTGCGGGTGGCCCCCCGCTGCCCCGGCGCTATGCCGTCCTATTTAGCCACGGTTTTTAAGCCGCACGCAGGCGTGCAAGCCACGTGCGAGAGCCAAGTGCATGCGCAGAAGGCCGCATGCATGCATGGAAGGTGTGCATGAGAGTGAAGTGAATGTGTGTGTGTACGCGCTCACATATTCAATTCTGGGCAAACCAGTTGTTAAATTATGTGAAACCCACCTCTGTACATAAATATACACATACATATGCATACACACACACCAGGGGTGGGTTCTACTTACCTTTACTACAGGTTTGCAGTGGGGCCGCATGCATGTGTGAGCAAAGTGAGCACGTGCGCTCTTCTGCGCAAGCGCAGAAGCGTTTTGATGATGTCAGGGTTGGTGGGCGGAGCCTCCCACCGGTTTTACTACTGGTTCTATAGAACCCACCACTGACGCACACACACACACATACACATGAAGAAGAAAAAGCAGTCAACAGGTTAAGCTATACATTAAACTAATCTTCGAATCCCTCTGTTAACCATCTGTTATTGTATTTAACATGTAGAAAGTCTTATAAAGCTGTCTCAGTCCATTACTACTAATCAAAGCAATTAATTTTTCCACCTCTGCTAATTCAGTCGATTTCAAAATCCATTCTTCAACAGTCCATTTATCTTCAATTCATTTAGTGACTGTTTCGAAGTTATAATAGCTTTGAAAAAAGTGACTTATGACCATTTTTCATACTTATATCCGTTGCAGTATCCCTGTGATCATATGATCAAAATTCCGATGCTTAATAAGTGGCATGCATTTATAACAGTTGCAGTGTCCCAGGGTCATGTAATCACCTTCTGTGACCTTCTGACAAGCAGAGTCAATGGGGAAGCCAGAATCACCTAAGAACCATGTTACTAACTTAACAACTGCAATGATTCACTTAACTATGGAGCAATCATAAAACGGAGCAAAATTCATTTAACAACTGTCTTGCTTAGCCATAGAAATTTTGGGCTCCTTTGTGGTCATAGGTCAATGACTAGCTGTATGTATTATTGTCTGTAAGGTGCTTTAAGGGCCATCATTTAACTTCCTTCTGTTAAGATGAACAGGACCTAAAATGTACTCAATCCAAGTTGTTGAAGCCGTTTTATATCACATCTTTTGTGTTGTGCTTCTGTTTTGTGTTAATTTCTACAGCATATATAATAAATAATAGTATTTCCCTTTGAATATAAGTGAGTATAGGTGGACTTCACTTAATGACTGTCCTGAAAAAGTAATTTTATGAGCAGTCATTGTATTTATGACTGCCACCGCATCTCTGCAATTACATAATTGACAGCCAGGCTCTATGCAAATTGTAGGCGTTTACAATTATCACAGCGTTCCTGTGGTTACATGATTGCCATTTCCATGATTCACAACCGGCTCCTGACAACCCAAGTTAATGTAGAAGCTGTCAGCAAAATTGCAATTCATGGCTATGTGATGTCTCACTAAATAAAAACCCGTAGTGACTCACTTAACCACTAAACGATCAGAGACCTGGTGAGTCTGTCATGATCGTGCAATGTCTCACTTAGCAACCATGGTGCTTAGCAATGGAGTTACCAGTCCCAGTTGTGGTCGCTAAGTGAGGACTATATGTTGTTGCAAAAGAACTTGATCCCTACAACTATGATTCGGAAAGTAAATTACATGATCTATATACTGTATATATATATATATATATATATATATATATATATATATATATATATATATATATATATAGAGAGAGAGAGAGAGAGAGAGAGAGAGAGAGAGAGATACATTCATTTACAAGCATTAATCTGTGGGGATGGAATAATCAGAGTATTTCCTCCAGAGCGAGTTTTTTTTTAAGGACATTTTAGAAACCAATTTCACGGGAAAAAAGATGATAAAAGCATGTTGTTTTTCATACTTCTCAAACAAAGCAGGCCGTTGAAAGACAAACAACAAGCTTGACATTTTGGAAGGGCAGCAGCTGGAGCAACTTCTTCTTCATGTTCCCATTACCTCCACCCTCTTCTATCATCTGCCCTTCCCATTCCCTGGTGTATATTGACCGAATTAAATGGCAGAAGCTTAGGCGGAAATGTGCTAAGGAATAGCTATATACCATCTTTGGCCCTCAAAGGGGATGCTGATGTTCTGGCAGTAGTATTGATGGGGAGGAGGAAGAGGTTTAATTATTAGTCTTGTTTAATCCTAGAGAGATTAGCTAATATATGAACCTTCTCCCCTCCCCCTCTGCAAATAATTAGGCTATCATTCCGTCGGTTGTATGATGGAAGGTCTGGCAAATCGGTTTGGGTTGGAAGGAATGTATACTTGCCTCATCCCACATTTCATGGCATTTAGTGCCAGTGATAAAAAGTTACTGTTGGCAATTTATACCATTACCAAACATTTCCTAATAAATGTTGTTTTGATTGAATCTTTAGCAGATGACACCCGTCACTGTTTGTTTTGCCTCTTTTGCTCGAAGAAAATTGTCTCATTTAACATATTCTGCAAAGTACACAAGTGTTATCATGTACAAGGAAATGTGTGAATCCTTATAAGTGAAGTCACTGGAAAAGAACTTAGCACATAGATGACTGCCTGACACCTTTAACCATGGCATTTTGGCAGATTGTTCTTAAATCTGTTTTATCTTAATTTGTTTTACATATGTGATAGTCAGGCAGACTAGCTGGGTATCTTCCAATGCCTATTTGCTACCATAGTCTTTTCCAATTAATCCTGCAGTTGTATACATGCATGCACCGCACACAACACACAGACACACACATACATATACAGTCTTACTTAGGTAAACTATTTTACACTATACACTAATTTCTAGTGTATCATATGTATATTTGAGAACAACATTACGTTAAGTTAGTTGTGCTTTATGTTATGGTACATTGTGTGTTATGCTGCATTGTGTGTTGTGTTATGTTTATGTCATGTCATGTCATGTCATGTCATGTCATGTCATGTCATGTTGCTATTTCTGAATGAATAAAATATGAGAACAATAATACATGTTCTGTTTACAACCTAAGATCATTGGTGCAAAATGTAGCAACTACATAATGCAAGGTACTATGAACTCATCTGTGCCTTTTTTCTTTTTTGAGAAAGATGTAAAAAGTTCACCAATTTTGGAACAGGATGCAGTAAAAAAATGCCATAGCAGTTTGCTCTTCCTTTAGACCAGTGGTTCCCAATGTGGGGCCCACGCCCCAAAGGGGGGCAATTTGATTTGTAATGGGGGCAATTTGAACCTTGTTTAAACCAAGTTAATGGCCTTTTGGGCTTCCTCCGTGTAAGTAGAGTTCACTTTTTGAGTAAAATAAGAATTATATGTCACAGGAGGAGCATCAGGATTTTAGAGATGCTTAGGTGGGGCATTGCCAAAAATGGTCAGGAACCACTGCTATATCAAATCTCCTAACCATGACAGTTCAGTGACAGTCTGACAATTTCCAGAAGCAATTTATCAGAACTAGAAGCATTTCAAGGTGTCCTGGAACTGCTATTTTCCTCAGAGGTGCAACAGAGCATTGCTGAATCAGTGAGTGTTGCCTATCTATGCTTTCTGAGTTCAATTGAAAATGTTGGAGTTAAAATTTAAACACATTTGACAGCTGAAGACTTAACTATCAGAGACACTGTCTGATATATTATAGAATTCTTTTTACCTTAAGATGATTTCACTTTCAGAGGATTGCTTTTAGTGAGCAAAAAAGGACTTCTCTTATGTTGTTTCCAAGAAAAAATCATCAATATATTTATTTCCAGTTTAGCTTTTAGAATTTTTCATACGTTTTATGATTATTTTGTGTGCAAGTAATGTATTATGTTATTTATCCTTTAAATATGTTTAAATTTATCTTTTTATTGTTTACTTCTTTGAATACTGTTTTTATTTCAGGCAAAGATAAATTATAAACCAAACTTAGTATAATTCTTCAGCCATCTTCAAAATCTGTTTCTTTTATCTATGATTACGGTACTTGTAAGACCAACAATAAAACAGTTTTGTAGAGTAATGGCAATAAAAATTAGTATTTAATTTTAAATAAAAGCATGCAGTATTGTATTGCTTCTGCATAATCCAGATTTATTTATTTATTTATTTATTTATTTATTTATTTATTTATTTATTTATTTATTTATTTATTCATTCATTCATTCATTCATTCATTTCCTTCCCACCTTTATTGTTTTTATAAATAATTTAAGGTGGTGAACACACAAAATATTTTTTCCTCCTCCTATTTTTTCCACAACAACATTCCTATGAGGTGAATTGGGCTCAGAGAGAGTAATTGGCTCAAAGTGACCCCCCTGGCTGTCATGGTAAGGTGGGACTAGAATTCATAGTCTCCTGGCTTCTAGCCTTATCCACTAGACCAAAGTGATTCTCATATTATGTTTGTTGCAATATTTTCAGGATCAGACTCAATAAATCTAGTAAGAGTTAAAAGTTCAAATATATCTCTCTTTATTTACACTAGGCATTCTATATTCACTGAATATTCACAGATAGAAGCAAGGAATGGGTGCGTGCAGCTCCTTATATATACAATGGGTGGAGCTAGGTATGGGAGTGGTAAAGTATGAATACATTAAGAAGTGAAGAATAAATTAACCCCTGATATCCCGTTCATATACTATTTACATATTAGAGAATAAGGCATTTACATGTGACAAATCCCCCTCTAAATGTCGATTCGGTATGCTACACCAATTACATTCAGATTCAGGACAATACAAAACATATAACTTGGAAGTCAAGTATTTATGCTGCTTAAATGGCAAAGGCTTTGTCAATATGTCAGCTAATTGTTCTGATGTCTCACAATGCACCGCTTTAATAAATCCATCCTGAGATAATTGTCTCACATGTTTAAATTTTATGTCTATATGTCTGGACCTTTGTCCAATGGCGTCAGATCTAGATATTTCGATAGCCGCTTTATTATCTTCATGCATGACAAAAGGTAAGGCAGGTTTTTTCCAAACATCAGAAATTAAATCATTAAACCATACAAGGTTATTTGCTGCTTTAGATAAACAAACATATTCTGCTTCTGTCGTTGAAGTGGCCACTAAATCTTGTTTGCCAGTGTACCAGTAAACTGGACAATCATTTAGGAGGAATACATAACCAGATGTACTTTTTCTGCATGAAGTGTCTCCAGCCCAATCTGCATCTGCGTAACATGTGAGGTTTGGCTCCTTAACATTATTAGGCTCTAATATCAAACAAAAATCTAAGGTATTCTTTAAATATCTTAATATCCTTTTAACAGCTTCCCAATGGTACATTGTTGGTTTGCTGACATGTCTGGACAATAAATTGAGGGGTAAAGCGATATCAGGTCTAGTCCAATTGGAAATGTAAAGAAGGGAACCTATGATAGACCTATAGAATGTATTATCTTTGAATTCAGGGGATGATTCATCTGCATTTCTTAGGAAGTCTGTCTGCATAGGAGTGTCATAGGGTTTGACATCGCTTAGATTGCATTTGTTCAAGAGTTCTATGATCTTATCTCTCTGAGTAAGTTTGAATCCTCTTTTAGTTTTATTAATTTGAACGCCAAGATACTTATTTACTTTGCCTAAAGATTTCAATGAGAAATGTTCATTTAGCTTAGTTACAAATGTTTCTCTTCTTTCTTTATGTTTACCTATGTACAAAATGTCATCCACATAGATCAATACAAATTCTATGTAATCATCACCCTTTTTAACAAAGAAACAGTTATCAGCAGTAGTAGCATTGAAATCCATAATTTTAAGTACTTTTACTAAACAATCATACCATCGTTTACCAGATTGTTTTAACCCGTATAAACTCTTGTTTAATAACCAAGTCTCATTCTTGTTTGTGTATTGACTGTGAGGTGCTCTTACATATATTTCCTTATCTAGTTTTGCGTGTAAATACGCAGTCTGTATGTCATATTGGAATACATCGAGATTGAGTGCTGATGCTACAACTAGAGCTGTTTTGACACTCTCAGTTCTTACTGTGGGGGAGTATGTGTCAGTATAGTCCTCCGGATATTTCTGTGCATAACCCTGTGCAACTAATCTAGCCTTGTATAGAGTATTGCCTCCCTCTAAATTTTTAATTTTATATATCCACCTAGTGCCAATAATGGTTTTGTCCTTTGGTGCAACTGCAGGTGTAAATACATTTAATCCTTGTAAACTTTCCATCTCTTTTTTCATTGCTAATTCCCATTTTTCTTTTTCTTTACGAGGAAGTTTTAACACTTCCTCATACGTATTAGGTGTCGTTGATTCTCCATCCATATGCATTATATAATCCTTGTATTTATTTGGCATTTGGTTTCTGGTGTTTCTAATTGTTTTTTCAGGTTTACTATTATTATCATGCAAATATCTTGCTTCCTTTTTTGTTAGTGTATCTGTCTTTATTTTGTGTTGACTATTTGTCCATGTTTTGGTTTTGTTTCTATGTTTGTTGTCATTTTGCTTTTCTATAGTCCCTTTCTCTTGGGATTTTGTATCTTTGTTGTTACTTGGGAATATTTCATTAAGATGTATTTTAGACCAGTTGGCCTGTTCATGGAACACAGCTGTTCTGGAAACTATAAATTTGTTATTATTATCAATGAATCTGTATCCTTTTGTGCCTGTCTCATATCCCATAAATCTGAGTCTTCTAGACACATTTTCTCCCTTTCTTCTTAATTGTTTAGGTATGTGTACGTCTGCAGGGACTCCAAATATGTGCATGTGTGCTAATTTTGGTTTCCTATTATACATCACTTCATATGGTGTCTTATTTACAATGCTGGACCAGGTTCTATTCTGTGTGTAATTGGAATAATGTAGGGCTTCTGACCAGAATTGTTTGCTTAAGCCAGCATCTTCCAATGTGCATCTAATCATGGTTTGTAATGTTGAGTTCTTCCTCTCTACAATTCCGTTCTGGAACGCAGAAAATGGGCTAGATGTGTAATGTAACATTCCTTTGTCCTTCAGCCATTGGGAGAATTCCTTAGACATGAATTCACATCCCCTATCTGTCATGATTTGTTTTATTTTGATATTGTGTTGTGTTTCTACGCGTTTATAAAATTCTTTAAATTTCTGAAAAGTTTCATCTTTGTGTTTTAATGTATAAACAAATCCATAGCGACTATAATCGTCCACTATAGTTAAGAAGTAACGTTTTCTATAAGTGATTGATGGAGTTAGTGGACCAACCAGGTCCATGTGTACTAAATCAAAAATTTTGTTGGTTGACCTTGTTGATTTTCTAGGCCTGGGACTAGTTTTTAGTTTTGTAGATTTACATACTGAGCATTCCAAATAGTTTTCACAATTTTTTATTTTAACACCTTCTGCTGTTCAGTCATTTTTTGTACTACAGGAAAACTGGCATGTCCTAACTTCCTATGCAAAACATGAGCACACTCATCATGAATTGGCTTACCTATTTTTGGTTTTTTTTTCATTATGTGCATCCTTGTGATCATGAGCTACTTTACATTCATCATTGTCACTGTTGCTAATGTTTCCATCATCTAGTTCAATACAATCTTCCATATTTGAATCAATGTTGTGTAACCATTTCTCCTTTGTTATTAAATAAGGTAGGTCTCCTTTAATTATTACTGTACCTATATCTATTTTATTTTTCTCCAAGGTCGCTTTTCCTTTTGAAAAAACAATATTAATATCAGAGTCTCTGCTTAGTTTTATGGCACTTAGTATGTTATGAGGTATTTCAGGTATTAGTAATACCCCCTCTATTTTTCCTAGGCCAGGTAAGGTTACATTCCCTCTACCTAATACGTGAACCTTTTCTTGGTTAGCTACCTTTATTACAAATTTATCTTCTACAAATGAAGATAATATACTTTTGTTATTAGTGGTGTGATTAGTTGCTCCAGAATCAATAAGCCAATTATTGTTCTCAGTTTGCTGTATATTAGTGTTGTCTTGTTTGTTTAGTCCATTCAGTGAACCAGATTTTCTATCCTTTGAATTATCTCTGCCCCCTCTATGCTCTTTGTAATTTGGTGGGCTTCTATATCTATGTCTATCAATGGAAGACTGTCTATAATTGTATTTATTTCTGTGTTCTGACCTATGTCTTTCTTTTGAGATTTTGGGACAATCTCTTCTATTGTGTTCCCTGGATCCACAGTTGTGGCATCTAAATGTTTCATTATATCTTTCTTGAAAAGCTACTTTTCTATATGGTTTGTGTTCTATGTGGTTGTTAGAGCGACTCCTCCTTGAATTGTCTTCAGCTATTAACTTATTGGATAGACTTTCTATGGATAAGTATCCTAGATTGATTGTGTCTAAATGTGACATATAATTATCCCATGATGGGTCAAGTGAGTTGATGATAACACTTTTCATCGTTTGATCTGAAATCACCTCCCCCCTTAAATGCAGTTCAGCTCTTATTTTGTTTAAAGATATTAAATGTTCACTTATGGAAACCCCTGGTTTTATCCTAGAGGAAAAGAAATCTTTAGACATTCTTGTGGTAGTAGCTACACTGTCACTGTGAAATAAATTGAACATGCATTGAATAATTTCTGAAACAGTCAGATTTTGCTTAATGCTGTGATACATAGCAGGAGATACACTAGAAATTAATAAGAAAAATGCTCTATGGTGTAAGCAGTCTAATTTTAGAGTCCAAGGTCTTTTTGGGGGATTAGTGATAAAAAACAGTAAGTTTTCTTTCATAAAGACAACCTGAAGCTGCTGATACCATTCTTGTAAATTAATGCCATCTATCCTCAGCTTTGGGAAGTCACTGGGCAAGTTTCCGACATTATTGGGTCCATTACTTACAACCGGAGGTAGTCCGTGGTCTCGTAAATGCTGGAAATTACAAAATGGCGTGGGAATGCTCGCAACGAGCCTGCACAATCCTCTCAGCAACTCATGTCTTCCTGGGCCGTCTGCGTAGTCTTGCGCATGCGCGTTGTTTATTTCATCCCTGGAGTCGTCGTGAGAGGTTCTCGTCATTGCGGCTCGCTCGTTCTGCTCCTCCTCAGATGAATCGGTCTCTGGCTCGATCTTGGGAGTCCTGACGATGGCGGTTGTTCTTTTTCTTCTCTTGAGAGCGTTGGTGCTTGCATCGGTCTGCGGCGTGGGGCGATATCTGCAGGGCTCTCTGGGTTCAGGCGTCGGTGCTCTCGTCATCAGGATGGGAGCGGGTAGATTTTGAGGCGTTGGCTTGCTCGCTTGCTTTCTAGTTGACTTTTTGGTAATTTTTAGTTTCGGTCCAAATGCAGCAAAAAGCATTTTCATTGCTGATTTTATCTGAGTATCTGTTGAATCACCTTCACTTTCCGATTCTGATTCTTCTGAGGTGTTTGACTTTTCTTTTTCATTTTCATTATCTAGTAATGTCTTTCGCGCCAGAAATTTTGAATCGAGTTTTCTGATTGGCTCTGCTTCGCTCACCCTGGAGGTCTGTTGAAACCAAGATGGCTGCCATTCAAAATTTTGCGCGGGATCACCGTTTTTCTTCTTCATAGTGTTTTTTTCTGTAATCGTATCACTCACTATTTTTGAATCTTTTGGCTTTTCAGTAGCGATGTGCTTCTCTCTCGCTGCTCCGCTGTTTTTCAGCATATCTTGGAGGTTCGCGATGAGGCTTTCATCGTTCTTCTGGCTTTTTAATAGTTTTAATATCTCTGACCTGAGTTCGTTGTTTTCTATTTTGATTTCCTCTCGGTCATCGTTTTCATTTATTATTTCTTCGTCTTCAGTGGTGTATTCTTCGGATTCTCTCGAAATCGCGTTTGTGGATTCATCGATTATTTCTTGATCCGTTTCCATTTCTTTGCTGTATGCCCTGGTGTTGGGCCTATCTCTCTTAGACATATTTAAATTTTTTATTGAGTCAATTAACCATCCTCTGCTACCAGCTTGTTGCAATATTTTCAGGATCAGACTCAATAAATCTAGTAAGAGTTAAAAGTTCAAATATATCTCTCTTTATTTACACTAGGCATTCTATATTCACTGAATATTCACAGATAGAAGCAAGGAATGGGTGCGTGCAGCTCCTTATATATACAATGGGTGGAGCTAGGTATGGGAGTGGTAAAGTATGAATACATTAAGAAGTGAAGAATAAATTAACCCCTGATATCCCGTTCATATACTATTTACATATTAGAGAATAAGGCATTTACATGTGACAATGTTATTATATTTTGGTAATGAAATCACCATTTTGGTTGCTTTCTTTTAGAAGGTATTGAAACAAAATGTTTAAAATTTATTTTAACATTAACATGTTGTTTCCATTATATTACCTATTTATCAAACACAATCTTACCAAGACTGTAATTAAGAAAATAAACTATTTGCAAGGTAATTCCTTAATCCAATGTAATTTTAAATGTTTTAAATAATGAACATTTAAATAATTACCGGTACTTGCTTTTATAAGACATCATGATCAGATGGGTCAGTTTTTACTGTGCTTAAAAAACTATATAATAAAAAAGTACTAAATGTTTCATTAAGACTTTATCTATATGTAATTGATGTTTTAGTAGGCAAAAACTTTGAAATCAGGTAAATCCATTCCTCAAATCAGGGACAGGTAAAAACTGTCCCTCTCTCCTATCTAAAAGTGATTTTCAAGCCTTTTGCACCATTCATGAGAGAACAAAAATTAGCCAAAACTGAATCTTGATTTCATTATTAATAGGGCTCATTTTTAATAGATAGCAGTTGCTAGAATTCTTTCATAATAGCTTCATTAGTTTTGTTATCATAAACCTTATAAGGCATTTGCATCCTTGAATGCCTGATAGTGCTTGCTTCTGTTTTTAATGTTGAGAGAAGCCTGATAGCTTCCAACATTTTGATCATAGCCATCTTTTTTACCCTTTCAATCAGAATTTGATTGAATTTCTGTGCACATAACCCCTTTTCATTTTTTGTGCTTGTCCTTTTGTACAGAGGAAGAATAATGTTTATTCAATTGTCAGGCCCAGAGGCAATCTTCACATTCATTTTAAATAAATTGCACAGCCACCCATAAGCATATGACAGCCTATATTTTAATAATTCTTCAGTAACATCATCTACAATGCATACTCACAATTTTTCAATATTATAACAGAATTTATTACTTCCTTTTCATCTCTTTTTTTTGGGGGGGAGGGCACCAGCATTTATAACATTCATTTCAGTTCTACTTTTCAACGTATCACTATCATTCCCATATCAATCACCAAAATGCTCGTTTCAGCATTCCCTCACTTCACTTTCATTCCAAATAATTTCATCACTGTTATTTTTCATTTCCATTTGCTCTGCTGGGTGCTACTTGGTTAACCTTTTTCACCCCTCTCCTCAGCAACTGTTTATTTCCATCATAAGAATTCATTTTCTCTCCCTTTTTTAATCTAACTGTTCCTTGTTCTCTTTGACTATATTCTTCTCAGCTTTTTTTCTTCCTATGCCTATGATACAATATCTCAGCCTTCCTTTCTGCAGTAATCATTCCTTTGAAAGCCTTCCCCCCCTTATACATAGATTCTGTAGCTTCATCATTCCAGTAAGCTTTCTTTTTATATTTCATTAGAGTAACTATATGCACTTCTCTAGTATTCTATCTATATACTTCAAAAACTGTTGTGTCTGTTTAATACTTTGTAGCCTTCAATTGTGTGAAATAGTGCATCATTGACCAATAATTCTTGAATCAACACACCTCAAATGGGTTGACTGACAGAATGCATCCAAAATCTGGGCCCCACAAATCCTGTTGGATTAAATGTTTGCAAAGTTGTGGCCGTCTCAAGACCACCACACTTCCCAGAAACTTATACATTGTGTGGTGAAAGGGAAGATTGGAGGTGTTAAGGATATTGGTGTGTTAACCAACCAGCAGAGCAAGTGCACAGAGAAATGGTACTGAGAGCAATGAATAAATACATACAAACTGGTTTAACAAAGCTTTTACTTTGTAGTGAAAAACAATTGCATAGTCTTATAGTCAGTCCAAGTCTTTAGCCATTCAAATCAGTCTGAAGTTACAGATATCTTCTTACCATACAAACAGCAGTAGGTAATAAACAGCAATTCAACGCTGGTAACAAATCACGATGGTAGCAGATCCATCCACTTCTTCACACAGTAACAGTTTCAACCAACAAGTCAAGCAAGAAGTCAAGCAATGACTCATCAGTACAATTACTCAGCATTACATCTTAAAGTTACAGAATACATTTAAAGTTATAGCACACATATATTGCCTGGACAACTTGTTAGGTTTACACCATATCCTAACAGGAGGGGCATATCACTATCCCCTTTCCCACTTCCCTCTGGCTTCTGTTCCCAATTGGGTAAGGTAATTTTGGAACTGAGGCCAAAATTTGAAATTTCTTAATGCCAGTGACTTGTGAGGGAAGAATGAGAAAGGGGTTCTGATGCCTGCTGGCAAGTTTGGGGTAGCTGGGGTTTTCTTCTTCCCTGGAGGGTGGGAGTCCTTGGGAATAGCTCATCAGACTAATGCATTGTAATTTAACTCCAGCTGTCTGCAATTAGTAAGTTCGACTCTTGCCAGGCTCAAGGTTGACTCAGCCTTCCATCCTTTCTAAGGTAGGTAAATTGAGGACCCAGTTTGTGGGGGCAATAAGCTGACTTTGTATAAATATACAAAAGTATGAAAGCTATTGCTTAATGCATTGTAAGACGCCCTGAATCTCCGGAGAAGGGCGGCATATAAATCAAATTAAAAAATAAAAAAAAATATGCTAAAATGGGAAGCAGTCATACTCTTTTCCTTGAAGTCTACAGCCCTCTTTGTTCCCCCTCCCCACAACAAGTGGCAGGCAGTTCTGCGAATCCCCTGAATAGAAAAAGGAGGCAACTTCATGGGCATCTCCAGAGGGTTATGAGGGGAGGGGAAATGGCATAAGCCTATATTAGATGTGGAAAAAGAGAGGCAAAAGAGTGACTGGATGCCTGCTAAAGAGCCAGGGGCATTGGCAGTTGAAGGGTGAGCTCTCCTCCTCTTTGGAGAGAGGGCACCTTTGAGGAAATGACAGAATGCAGAATTTTTCCTTGGATCCCCCTGCTCCTAGCAAAATGGCAGGAAGTTCCACAAGTCAGAGGAGGAAGTGGAGGAGGATAAAACTTCCCCAGGGCTCTCCTGAGAGTCGGGGGAGCAGAAACAGTGCAAGCTTATATGTGGAAAGTAGGATGATTTAACAGGTCACTAGTAACATAATATTTTTCACCCTATTCCAAGCAGCTTGTACATCCTTTTTTCCTATATGAGCCTCAGATCAGTCTGTTATCAAATTATTCCACCTTCTAATAGTTTTTAATATAGCACTTAAACTTTGTTTACCTTCTCGTATTTTTGCCTCTCATGCATTTGTGCCATAAATTCTTTTTTTTTCCCTTGTGAATTGCCAATTGATTGTACCATTTTACCTAAAATGCACCTCTGGTCTTTTGATTACCACTATTACCTGGAGCATAACATGCAGTTAGAATCAACTTATGGATTTCTATTTTCATACATATCCCTGACAATGTATATGTTCCCAGTTCCTATTGTCTAACATCCGAAATAACGTTCATTGTCATTTTTATTACTATTTTAGTATAATAGCCATGCAATTAGAAGAAATGAAAGAAAGAAAAAGGAAAAAAAGAAAAAGGCACTGTTTCTACAATGTTAAAAATATGTTTAAAAAATGCAAACAAACAAAAAAAAATCAACTATAAAGACATGGCTCTGGACAATTGAGGCTTTCATACATCCGTCTTTAGTTAAATAGATACTAGCCCTAGTCATACCAATGCCAGATGCAACATCTCCTGCTACTGTAACAGTAAGAACAACATCTCCAGTTTTGTCAAATTTTGACCATATGCTATAAGCCCAGCCAAAGCCGTCATTCACTTGCAAAAGTCTCTGCAAGATAGGATCTCTAATCTAGAGACTGCCAACATACTGTTGCTTGCATCCCACTAGTTAAGAGGTATCTGCAATGTACTGACGCACACACCGGATGTTCTTTCATTGAAATCTATTCAGAGAATGCAAGATGAATAAAGCTGGATCAGGACAAAAAGCCCATTGAGCCAAACATCCTGACTGGATCTACAATGGTCAGCCAGATGCATATGCAAAATCCATTAGCAACTCATATTGTCTCCAAACATGATATTATACTGGTCTTGTTCTCTCTTACAATTTATTACAGGATAGTCATGCGTTGAGAATCCCAAATTTATCCCACAAGGCATCATTAAATATACTGATAATAAAAACAGTATTTTCACTCTTAATAGAATAGAATAGAATTCTTTATTGACCAAATGTGATTGGACACACAAGAAATTTTTCTCAGTGTACATAAAAAAAAAAAAATTAAAAATCATAAGATACAAACACTTAGTGACAGATAAGCAATCAAATCATACTAGGAAACAAATAAAACAATATAAATCATAAAGATATAAGCAACAAGGTTACAGTCATAAGTGGGAGGAGATAGGTAATAAGAAGAATGAGAAGAATAGTAGTAATACAGTCTTAGTAAATATTTATTTATTTTATTTATTTATTTGTTTCAATTTCTATACCGCCCTTCTCCAAATAGGACTCAGGGCGGTGAACAGCCAAAGTAAAAAACAAGACATACAAAATTTAAAAACAATTTAAAATAATTAGATATTTTGGCCATAAATTAAAACAACCCAATTTAAAATCAATTTAAAAATTAACTCAAGCCAGCCCAGCTAGTTGAAATAAATAGGTTTTCAGGGCCCGACGAAAAATCCGGAGGTCTGTTATTGTACGTATCTCTGGGGGGAGGTTGTTCCAGAGGGTGGGCGCCACCACAGAGAAGGCTCTCCCCCTGGGGGTCGCCAGCCGACATTGTCTGGCAGACGGCACCCTGAAGAGGCCCACTCTGTGCGAGCGTACTGGCCAGTGGGAGGCTATTGGTGGCAGAAGGCGGTCTCGTAGGTACCCCGGCCCTAAGCCATGGAGCGCTTTAAAGGTGGTTACCAACAGCTGGATCCAGAGAGGGCTTCTTGAGGAGGGGCCTCACAACCGCTTCTTTCAAAGCGGCCGGCAGGACCCCCTCACTCAAAGAAGCGTTAACAATCTTCTGGAGCCAGCCTCGTGTCACCTCCCGGAAAGCCAGTACCAAGCAGGAGGGACATGGGTCCGATAAACATGTGGTCGCGTTCAGCTGCCCCAGGACCCTGTCCATGTCCTCGGGAGCCACAGGATCGAACTCCCCCCAGATAACACCCTCAAGACCTGCCTCAGTCATCCTGTCCGGACATACCCAGTCAGAAGCCAGCCCTTCCCGAATCTGAGCGATTTTGTCATACAGATACTGCACAAAATCCTCAGCTCGGCCCTGCAAGTTTGACAGTGTTGTGGGAATTAGCAGAGTAATGGCATTCGGGGAAAAACTGTCCTTGTGTCTAGTTGTTCTGATGTGTAGTGCCCTATAACATGGTTTTGAGGGTAGAAGTTGAAACAATTTATGTCCAGGATGTGAGGGGTCTGTAAATATTTTCACAGCCCTCTTTTTCGACTTATGCAATATACAGGTCCTCAATGGAAGGCAGGTTGTTAGCAAATGTTTTTTCTGCAGTTCTAATTATTCTCTGAAGTCTGTGTCTGTCTTGTTTGGTTGCAGAGCCAAACCAGTTATAGAGGTGCAGATGACAGACTCAATAATTCCTCTGCAGAACCTGCACCCATGATGGCAAACCTATGGCTCGCGTGCCAAAAGCAGAACACGGATAGGGTTGCCAGGTGTCCACTATTTGAGCGGACAGTCCATTTTTTTCACATTATGTTCACTATTTTTTTTCACAAAATAGTGGACTTTTTTTTATTCAAAAGCTTTATGATGAAATGGTACGTAATCTAAAGCTGTACAGTCTAAGAGAATAAGGATAGGAGAATCGTGTTTTGTCTTTTTTTTCATAAGTTAGAATGAGACAAAGATCGAATGCTCATTGCAATAATCACATTTTACACAACAGCGCAAAAAATGCATTAAAGCAGTTATCTTTTGATATCAAAAATGTAGTGCTGAAGGTTTTTGCCAAATTTTCGAATTCTGCGAAGAAACGAGAAGAGTTGAAATCATTTTTTGAGTTTTGCGAGTCAGAATTCCATGAAGTTTTGCACCATTTTGCACCAAGTTTGTTTAAAGTGGTTGAAAGACTTATTTTAAACTGGATACCTCTAAAATCGTATTTTATTTCTCTTGGATGTGATGAGTGCCATAAGGTTATCTGGAACCTTATTTTGGATCAGGAAAATGAACTCGCAAAGGACGATGAACCAACAATTTCAGAATTGTATTTATATTTCACGCACATCATGTCAATAATGCAAGACACCCTACTGAAGCTGGAAAGCAAGAAAATTCTTGCATGTAATCTTCACATTATCATGTGTAAGCTGCGTGATTCTTTGCAAAAAAAATACGATGAGCAGTTTTTTGGAATGAAAGTTTTATTTGCCTTACATAAAAAAACATTTGCCTGAGAATGCCGTGCAAAAGTTCAAGAAAGAAGCCATCGTGTATCAAAGAGCCATTGCGTACCTAGAAAAGTGGTATAATTTCACCGATTCAGTATATGAGACGCTAAGTTGTTTCACTCTAATTGATCACAATAATCCTCCAACTTTAGAAGAAATGACGAACATCTGGTTATTATCACCATGGCGAGAAGAACTTCCAACCAATATTCTCTTCGATGAAATTTCTGTCTTAGAAGAAGTTTATGTTCATCTTCAGGGCGATTCATCCCTTGATAAGTGGATGTACTTTTTCAAGAAAGAGCCAGCTCTGAGTTTACTGAAACTGTTCCAGTATTGTGCATCAATTCCGGTATCAAATGCAAACGTTGAACGAATTTTCAGCGTCATGGGAAATTTGTGGACTGATGAACGTAACCGACTGCTTGTATCAGTTCAAAGTGAACTTTGTATATTTTTTAATATTTCTCAACATTGTACTGAAATTAAATAATTATTCCTTAAACAGAAAGAATTGATCAAAGCTGCACAGTCAAATAAAAAATACCCACGACAGCAAAGTAAAATGTAATTTAATATTTTACATATTATTATATTTGATGTTTTGAATTTTAAGTAAAGTTTTGAAGTGATTATTTTAATACGAGTTAAAATGTTTGTAAGAAAATATATAATTTAATTGTAAAAATTTTTTAATTTTTTTACTACTTAACCCCCTCCCCCCCCGCTTGTCTGCTATTTTTTGGAAGCAGACCTGGCAACCCTACACACAGAGCCATATCAGTGGATACATGAGCTCAGCCATTTCTGGCCTCCGGGGGGGGAAGGAGGCTGTTTTCACCCTCTCCCGGCTCCTAGAAAGGCTATGGAGCCTGAAGAGAGCAAAAAACAACCCTTCTGGTCCCACCAGAAGTTGGCAAATGGGCTGTTTCCGGCCTCTGGTGGGCCTCCGGGGGGGAAGGCCATTTTCACCCTCCCCAGGCTCCTAGAAAGCCTCTGGAGCCAGGGGGGGCAAAAAACAGGCCTACCGGGTCCACCAGGCCATCGTGTTCCAGAAGTAGGGGGCGCGCGGGGGGCCGCACGAGCATGCATGGGGGACACATAGAATTATGGGTGTGAGCACACGTGAGCGCGACCCTCCCCTGCACCCCCCCGCTTTTGGCACACGATGGTAAAAAGGTTAGCCATCACTGACCTACACTATCTAACATAACGTTTGTAAAATCTTTATCATCAATTTCCTTGGAAGCAACGAGGTAATTGCTAGAAGGGGGTTTTGAGAAATGTGCATTATATGTATCTCAGCCTTTGTCCTCTCATTCAGCACTTCGTTTTCTGCGTTTCCTATCAACTTCCACATGCCATATTTTTATCTTTTTTACCTTTTAAGGTAAAAGGGCAGAGAGCAGAGTTCTGATTTTATTTTTCATACACATTAACTTTTATTATTGAAAACTGTTCAGAGTCGTGGAAGATGGGGAATATATCATATTATGTAAATAAATCAATAGATTAAAAAGAGGGGACTTAATAATGCAATGTTGTTTTTAAATGCTTTTTCAGTTGTATTCTGAAATGTTAACTCTGGTTTGTTTACTTTTAGAGGCAGCAACCTGACCTTTGCTGATGCAGTGACCAGAAAATAACAGGCTTTTGCTGCTCATCTGTCAATTTCAGTTTTCCAACTCTATGGGATGAAACCAGTTGCACATTCTATTCCCACTCACGCTACAGTATCTTGACTAGAAGATGTTTGTCCACTGAAAAGAGATGAAGGCAAAGCCACAGGAGAAAGTTAATTACCTTGCCTATAATCTTTGGCTTATTCACAATATTATTCACAGTAACTTGAAACAGATGGAATAGGATTTTGGAAGTGATTTTGATTATTTATGTGGTATCAGGTGGTTATCCAGCCGAAGAGGCATATTATGGGTCCTATCAGCCATAGACTTGGGCAGGACCTAGGAAGAACGTCTTTCTGATGTGGTTCCCCTATGGTAAAATAATTTCCTGGGAGGTGAAGCTGGTCCCAATCCTGTTGGCCCTTAAAAATGGTCTTTTCTACTAGCTGGGGATCCCATGATAGAATGGGGCCTGTTAGATGAATGTATGATAATTAATAGAATTCACTCTCTATTTTGCCACCATTTTCTTTTTCTACTTTTTACTTATTTTTTTAATTTAAATTGGTTGTTTGAATGGTTTTCATATATTTTATTTATAGCGTATGTCCCCTCACTATGTGAGATGGGCAACTATACAAATATGATTAAATAAATATCCACATAGATACATCTCTTCCAGAATGATCTCTTCCCAACCTGGTCCTTCTGATCTTTCAACATTGTTTCCCATGTTAGTTGTTCCATTGATCTTGGTAACCTTCCAACACAGTAATAATTGGAGTATTGATTTCTGGCTTCTTTTTTTAATACTAGAGAGATTCTCCTGAAATTTTATTCTCCAGCTTCATTTCTATTTCCTAGGCCAGTGGCTGCCAACCGTTTGGGAGTCAGGTTTTATGGACAGCATTTTTTCCACAGATGGCTGTGCATGTGGTTTTATGCGATATCTGCATCCTGTTTGTGTGCAGATGGGGCTTCTGTCTGTGGCTTGCGCGACCTGGTTCCTGGTAGGCCACAGACTGGTGCTTGTCTGCAGGCCTGGGGTTAGGGACCCTTGTCCTAGGTCGCACAACACAATGACATTTTCCTCCTTACTATTTTTAACTTTGGCATTTGAGTCTTCATTCACAAACAGCACATTTTGCTTGCACATTTTGTTGATACTCTCTAGTATTAACAAAATGTGCAAGCAAGATCTATTTGTGAATGAAGACTCAAATAAAACTCATCAGCCTCCTCCTTTTCCGCATCAGTGATTGGAGCATAAACATGGATAAATGTCACATTTGATGATTGTCTATGAAGTGTATTTAATCTTATTTAGTTATTGACCATATTGTACCCAAGTACTGGCTTTGTTATACTGCATCTTTCCTGACTATGAATGCGATGGTATTCTTCATAATTTCATATCTTGAATAGTAAACAATATGATTTTCTGACTGAAAGTGTCCAATCCACTCCCTTTCAATTTGCTGATGCCTAAAATGATAGTCTATCCATTAATACATTCAGATTACAGTATATCTTGCACAAGCGACTGGACAGGAATAGATAAAAAATATCAATATAATGATAAATAACAATTCAAACAGAAGTATAATTAAATAAATTATGCATTTAGGACATCCAAGTGGAAGGCCATCCCTTTATGCTGAGGTAGCATATTGTCTTTTGAAAATTAGAAAATCAATATGGCTGATATGTAAAATTTATTTATTTATTTATTTATTATATTTCTATACCGCCTTTCTCCCGTAGGACTCAAGGCGGTGTACAGTCAAGAAAAATATAGACACACAAACATCATAAAATTGCTAATTAAAATTGTTACTTAGTTTGGTCAATTAAATAAAACCCATTTAAAAATAAAAATGAATATTAAACATGCAATTTCTCTCATTTTTATGAGGGATTCAAGAATTTAGTCATTTAGAAATACCATAAATAGAATATGTCTGTAGAAATGCTCCTGTGGGAACTCACACAACTTCCTTGAATGAAATCATCATGAAGACAAATATTCTAGCCCTGAAGTGGAATTCCTTTGAACTCTTAGTTGCTCTACAAAGAAAAGTTTAAAAATGCAATGGGTATATTTATTTCCTGCATAATTCGAAATTGCATAGCTTATTCTTTCCGGTACAGTTTGAGTGGATTGAATGTTCCAGCAGTCAGTTAAATAGGATCAGCAGACATTGTTGCCAAATTGTCTGGGCAGTAAACATTCCACAAGAGCTCCAGCAAAAAGGATCACAGAAGTGACACCTGAAGACTCAACAAGTTTTTAAAACATTAAACAGAGAGCCAAGATTTTTGATTGCACATCTGGTATTATCTCACCGATTCAAAAAAAAATATTAAGTCACACCCAATAATTGAATGACCATTACGCTATGTTTTTCTCTCTGACCTTTCCTATTATTATCCCCCTTCCTTCGTAGGACGGTACCCCACGCATGTGATCATGTCTGTAGTCCACAAAAGTTATGCAACAGTACTTGCGTCTTTTCTTGGTACCAGAAGCTCATGGGTTTTCTATGAAAAAAGAGGCCCATACCTTTGCCCACAAGTGCCATTTCTGTCTTCCATAAATTGGGTTGGGAAACAACACTGTTTGAAATCCCCTGGGCTGGAACAATGGTCTGATCTGATTTCAAACCTTTCTAATTTGCCCTATGGGATTGTTTTGATAAACAGTAGCATATAAGTAGCACATAACTGGAGGCTAAAACATATGAAGAACGGTTGCAGGAACTGGATATGTCTAGTTTAATGAAAAGAAGCACCAGGGGAGACATGATAGCAGTGTTCCAATATCTCAGGGGCTGCCACAAAGAGGGAGTCAAGCTATTCTCCAAAGCACCTGAGGGCAGGACAAGAAGTGATGGATGTAAATTAATCAAGGAGAGAAGCAACTTAGAAATAAGGAGAAATTTCCTGACAGTTAGAACAATTAATCAGTGGAACAACTTGCCTCCAGAAATTGTGAGTGCTCCAGAATTGGAAGTTTTTAAGATATTGGATAACCATTTGTCTGAAGTGGTGTACGGTTTCCTGCCTGAGCAGGGGGTTGGACTAGAAGACCTCCAAGGTCCCTTCCAACTCTTGTTATTCTTTAAAAAAAAAAATCCCTGGGAAGAAAGATAAAAGTTTACCTTCCCAAGGTGGTGCATCAATCCTGATGCATTGGACTTTAATACTCCCCCCCCATCACTCCCCGCAGCCTGCCCAAAGGTATTGTGGGAATTGAAGGATGGCAAATGCTTATTATGAAGCCGATCGACTTATCGGGATGATGATGATGATGATGATAATGATGAAGACACCGTATCATTTGCTACGCTTCAGCCGCTAATTAGGGAGGAGGAACCTCTAGAAATCCCCAAACTCCACCTCTCGTTAACCACTCTGGTTGTGGGCTGCTGGGAGTTGGAGTTCGGGAACATCTGGAGGCAGACCGGGACGTAGGCGGCTCCTCCGGGGGGACAAAAAGTCCCTTCCTTTCCTTCGACCTCCCAGTCTCGTATCCCCCACCCCCCACCCCGTCTTGGTTCCACCTCGTGAGTCAGGGTGACGGCTGGAGCCAGCAAGAAGCTGGGAAGCAGCCTTCCCCCCCCCCACGCCCCATCTCCCCGCGCTCCCGCTCTCAGCCAATGAACCACCACCCAAGGGGGTTGGTCCAAGACACGTTATAAAGAGGCAGGCGAAGGAGAAAGAGGAGGTGACAGGGAGGTGTGCGGGGTTCCAGGCTTGCCAGCTACAGAACGGGGCTGCGTACGCGGTCGGGGACTAACCATGTGCGGTGAGTGAGGGGAGGGGAGGAGGAGAGGGAGCGGAGTTGGCTGGTTGCCAGCTTCTCCGCGCAGTTCGCGCGGCAAAAGGGGGTTGCATAGGCGGGCTCAAAGCAGGGGTGCAGTTGTTCGGATTTGGGAGTGGGGGAGGAGAGGGAGAAGGAGAGGAAGAACGTCTGCCATGTAAAACCTCCGCAGTTCCAAACGAGTAGTAAGATCAACCCTTCTTCCTTAGGAGGAAACACTGCTGCCTTTTGCCCGGTGGTCGGAAAGGAAATGGAAGCTGAATGCTTTACCCCCTCCCCCCCCCCTCCAACACTCTCCCCCACCGCCCCCCCCCCATAAAAAGCACAGGAGGAAACGTGTTTCTAAGCCACGGTTCCATCTCTTCCTTTTCCCATTCCCCTTCTCGTTTTCCTTTCTTCTTTATTCCTTCCACTGCCCCTCCTTCCCGCGGGTGGCCATTGGAGTGGGACGACCTGACCATGTGCTTGCTTAGCTTTGCTCCTCCAGCATCCACCTCCTTTCTTTAGCTTTGGATGGAGTACAGTAGTTTTAAGTCAAACTCAAGTTTTGCCCCATGGCTCATTGGGTTGATTCATTTTCTCAAGGGGAGAGAGATAAGGTGAGGGATGAAAGCAAGTCGGGGCAAGAAGGAGCTGCTTTCTCCTAGCCTTTGGCCTGAAATGTGACTGTAAGGCAATGGATACTGTAGAAAATCTAACCTCTGATTATTAGCAGGATCAATCTTTAGTAAAAGTGAATGTTGACAAGCAAAAGTGCCCCTTCAGGATTATTTATTTATTTATTTGCTAGCTGCTAAATTTTCATTCACAGATCTTTTTTAAATTTTCCTTCTCCAGGTTCCATACTTAGGGAATACTACTTGGGGAATGAATTATTTATTTAGTATTTATGGTATACTTGGTGAATATTTCTACTTTTAAAAAATGTTTTGTACTGAATCATCAGCAAAGTACACGTTTAGAATTATTCTTGCCTACAACAAGGAAGTAAAACTACTACAAGAAGAGTTTAGTTTCAGGAATTATTTGAGGCAGTATTGCTTGTTGGGACAGTTCAAGTATGTAGTTTCCTTCCTGGACTGCAATGTATTGATGGCAAATAGGTCCTCAGGCTGAGATAAATGAACTTTTGCACACCATTGCTCAAACTGCATTTCACCAGAAACAACAGTATAAGCCTTTTTCAAATTTGAAAAAGGTGTTTGAACTATACATGCACAGGGCCGAGGTTTCTGTAAGTGCGGATAAAGCCTTCCCCACATGCAGTTCCTCTGCATTTATTAAGCTGGGATGGGGAGGAGGGGGTAAGATTTATGTCCAAATTCCTTGCAATGCCTATCTTTTCATGCACTTTTAAGCATCCAAAAAAGACAAAGTTATGACAGTGGCATAATATAGAGAAAAACAGGACCAATGTCTATAAATATAATAAAATGGATTGTTTGACAGTGAGTAGGTATGGATTATACAACTGACTCATAAATAAGGTTTTGGATTGAGAAAAATCCAATGAAACTAGTTTTAAATTTGTATATTAGAACAGGAAATCAGCTGTTCTGATTTGTATATTAGAACAGGAAATCAGCTCCAGACAATTAATGTATTTTCTTTGCAAGATAAGCAAGGAATGACTTTGAGTTCTAAAAGATTATTTTGTTCCAGAAAACCAAATTAGTTTATTGTGTTGAAGCTGATAAGGAATATTTTGTGTTACCCTTAGTTACTCATTTAAGACCTAACAACAAACATAGTGAAATCACTTTATCTAAAGTGAGACATTTGTGCTTTAACTCAGAAATAGGGATGTTCCACTGCTCAACCAAATGCTAATCAAGAGAATTTATGGCTGAGTCAGAATACTAGGTCAAGGGTTTGGTGTGATTTCAAAGCATTTTCCATTATTGATGATGTCGAAAAGTTTGGTGAGGTAAAAATAAGATATAAATCAGAACTCTGTTCCAAAAATGTTTCCGGAAGTGATGAAGGGAAGCTTCCTACTTTGGGATGAAAATCTCTTTAAAGTATCTCCACCCAAAGGAAAGCTATGTAAAAAATGCAAAATATGTCTGATGTTTCACCTTTTCATATGTTGTTATACATAGCAATCTAGTTGTGTATAATTAGCATAAATAATAAGTCAAGCTGACCTTTTTTGTGCCAATCTTTTACTCCATATGTAGAAATATCAGTGAGTTTAATAAACTTACCTGTGAGGTCATTGAGACAAAAGCTTAGGTTTCTAAGTCAATACATTATTTTAAATGGAGGGATTCTCTAGCACATTAGAACTATAGTGCTCAGTTAAGCAAAAGAACCTCAAAGTCTAATGCTGATACAATCTTCTTCGACCAAAAGATCCCTAGATGTTTTGGAGCTACCACTTCCAGAATTCCACATCAACAGGATCCCTAGATGTGGTTGCCCTATAATGCTATTATTCCCAGCTAACATAACCAATGGGCATAGCTGATAAGAATCCAACAGTACCTAGGGTTACAAAGTTGGCCACTATTACATTATTTTTATGTAAATTATTTTCAGGTTTATGTCCTGAACTTCCTCCAAAAGTTCAAGGTGCTGGGCATGGCCCTCCATTTCCAACCTTGTACGCCTTTGAAGAATAAGGTGCCTTCTTGACCAATTATGGTTGAGATGGATTCTTTTTACAATGTCTTAACAACTGTTTTAAAGGATAATTTTCTGTCAACAATTCTGTCAATAATTATCTTCCTAAAGATAATCAATAGGTACATTTCACATTTGGACGTTGAGTAATTTGGCTAATTAACCACATGAGAATATAGGATCACTGTTTGTAGAATGGAGGAGGAAATTCAATACATTTTAAAAATGGTATCTTTCGAAAGAGGAAGCAAAATAGTTACAAGGAAACTTAATTATAGCCAGAGATGAATCCACTCAGCATACTGTCTTCATCGTGGAAAATAGATTTCTTGGTAAGGAGGTAAACTTTAACATAGTGAGCAATACATCATTTTCCCCTAACATGGCATCTCCTAGATTAGTTTGGATTAAAATGCCTAAGATTCCTAATCAGTATAGACAATACCTGAGAAATTCTGAGAGTTTCAGTGCATACATATCTGAAAGGCAACTTTGAAGAAGCTTCAGTACATAGCCAAGCAACAAAGATAAGGGAAGGGTTGCTGAGCTTACTTATTATGAATAAAATATAAAAGGATCCTAGCTTGATTCTGGTTAAATAAGCATTGACATTCTTGTGGAATTTCCCCACTCAGGGGTCTTTTCTTTACCAACCAGTTGCATTCCAGAAAAAGGAATCAAGAGCTTCAAAGTGTTTTTAGGATATTAAAGGGGGAATCTCAAAACAAAGGTTAACTTTGTTTTGTATAACTTCTAGTTAAACTCCCTGCTTGAACTGTTTTTTAAAAAGTATCACAGTAGAGGTGCTTCATTCAGTTATGGAGACCAAGGCCTTTTCCTGTGACATTATTTCTGTGCAATCATTTTAAAACAACTCTATCCATTTTGGTTTTTATCAAGCCCAGTGATTAGGTCTTCTGTAAGTAGAAGTACTTAAAGCCTTTTCTTATCTCTTGAATAATGAAAATAACATGCTGAAGAGAAAAGATTATGAGGTCAAAGGGGAAGTGGTCTAGTTAACAATAGAAGTTTATCTACTGGATAATGTTTGAACTACTACTTATTCATGTTTCTGCATTTGCCATAGCTAATTTGTGCCACAATAAAATAATGTCTACTTACACTGCCACAAAGATTTTTAGAATGTTTTCTAGTCTGAACATTTATTAAAAACTGTATATATTTTAAAAGTGTCTAATTTTAAGTGTTTTTAATGGTAATATTATTGCTTAGAAAAATAATAGCATTTAAAAGTGCTTAAAACTAGACAAATAAAATTGCAAGACTATAAAACTGGATCCTTCATGATAGGGAAAAAATAGGGTATTTTCAACTATGGTTAACATTTGTGACTTTCATTTCAGTAAGGAAAAATGCAAAATATGATACAGAAGTTTATTCTTTGTGAATTTAGAATTTGGGCTGTTCAGGTTTGATTTTTTTTATCTCTTGGAACTTCAGGATGATTTATTGTACAATCCAAGCTATTTCTAAACCAGCCTGAGCAGCACTAAAACAAGAGAGGCCCATCTGTTTATAGAAGGAGGAAAATGAGAAGGGGGATGCTATTGGTCACACCGACTATTGAACCATGGACTTAAGAATCTATAAGTCCTGTGGTCTGAACTTTAACTTTGTGTTGGATTGTGGCCTTTATATTTTGAAAGTGAACAGTCAATGCGGTTAATAGGAGGTATGATGGGATGTATATGTTGAAACTAAATTTTCTTTCCTCAAGCCTACACAACTGTAATATATTCCTTGGCAGTCTAGACTGCTGCTATCATTTTCAATGAAAAGTCTCTAGTGGCCTCTGAGTCTCTTTGTATGCTTAAATAGGAGCATTGCTAGAATTCAGTATAAACAAGGAATCTTTACCAAGCTCAGCACACTGCCTCCATTGTGGATAAGTCCCTCAAAAAGGCCTTTCCTGGAGTGACCAAAGCATAAAAATATTGCTTCAAATGAGGACTCTGTTAGATCTTTTATATGTGTATGCAAGCATGTATGTATATATGTGCATGTCTGTCTGTCTTTTGAGGGTATAAACTGCTGATTTATAAATACTGAGAATGTGCAAAAATGTTAGCATTTTAAATATTGCTCTGGAAAAATAGAAAAGAACTTGAGCTGAATCCATGAGAAAATTGTTAACAGCCCTAGCCTCAGGAAATTTTTGTGTTGAACTGGGGCAACTTTTCTGTTGTGATTCATGCCAGAAAACAGGATTTAATACGTTTTACTAGAAGTTTCCCTAATAGATTTGTGAAATACTAGCTGTAGTCTAGTGTTGTCCAGATAAGTTCTTGGCTAAATTCTGACTTAGGTTTGTAAATATATTTTTGGGAAGGCAGAGAATAATAGCTGTTGTTCCAAAAGTACAAATTTATGGTGCTAGATAATATATATTGCCATCTGTAGCTCAAAACCTGATTAGTAAAAGATTCATGTTATCTTATTTTAAATGAACTAAATCAGAAATAAGCAGTCAACCAAAATAAAATTGGTCAACCATAATCAAATAATTGTCAACATTTAAATACCTAAGATTATCAGGCAATAGTATTTTAATTATCCTTTTTATTAGTGAAACTATGTACAGTAAGTCATAAAGCTATCTTTGCAAGAAATAACATCATGATAAAATAACTGATAAGGTTTTATCTCAGTTGGTAAAGTTGACATGGGGAGGGAGGGAGGGAGGGAGAGAGAGAGAGAAAGAAATTTAGACACTTGGCAACTATTTATGACAGTTGCAGTGTCTCAGGGTCAGGTGATCACCTTTTGTGGCCTTTTGAAATGCAAAGTCAGTGAGGGAGCCAGATTCATTTAACAACTAACTAGCTTAACAACTGCCATGATTCACTTAACAAGCGCAGCAAGAAAAATCGTAAAATGGGGCAAAACCCACTTAACTGTCTTGCTTTGCTATGGAAATTTGGGAGTCAAATGGGGTGATAATTCGAGGACTACTTGTACTATAAACTAGGATAATGGGACAAGACGGAAATCATATTAACTTATGAATGGCAAAATATTGGCATTTCTTGTTTTTTTTTTCACTGCCCTTTCTTCAACAGGTATCTTTGCTTATTTGAACTACAAAGTACCTCGGACAAGGAAAGAGATATTTGAAACACTGATAAAAGGACTGCAAAGACTAGAATATAGAGGATATGATTCTGCAGGTATGTAAAATGTCTTACATGGACACTGACCATTGTTGTCTTATATTGCTTCTATTGCTTTTCGAAAAGCACGTTAGAAGTGGTCTCTGAATAGATTAGATACTGACAGGGTTCTCATATTGTAATTAACCCAGCCACAATGGCTTAAATACTGTAGCTTGTGGTTTAATGTGATGTGTGAACTTATTGTGGCTTATTTAACAGTGTTAAAAACAAGCCATGTGTTATTTCAATGCATGAAGCCCACTGTAAGGAAGATGAGTCAGTTCCGTCTTTTCCATAGGAAGAATTCTATCCTCATTTAATATTATTTTAATAATTGAGGAAGTGAAAGGTTACATGAGCTGTGTTTCTATCACACTGCGTCAGATTTCTGAAGAATTTTTACAATGAATTGCATGCACTTTCACTTTTCTCTTCCTGCAGGAGTTTATAATTAAAGCAATCAGAGGCTTGTAATAGGCAAATCAATGTTAGTTTCATTTTGTGATATATATTTGGTTCTTGGACAATGTTTAAAAATATACTGTTGAACCATTGACATGAGGTACAAATAAACTTACAAGACAATCTTAGAGTTTTATTTATTTATTTTGTAATAACTTTAACCTATAGGATCACTTAAAACAGGTTGGGTCAACTTATATACAAGTCAGGAAACCACAGTAAGGAGAGAACATGATGAGGAACATTGTCCATGGGGTCACGATGGGTCGGACATGATTTCGCAACCAACAACAAAAAGTTGGCAAAGGAGTGTGTGACAGGGCTACACTCTCTCCCCTTATTTATTCAATCTATATATGGAATACATATGTCAACCCTGAAACAAAGCTGGCTGAGGCTATCTTTGAGGCTTCATGGTTGCCACAAGGCAGAGGGGAAGAAAGGGAGCGGAAAAATTAGATAGCTTGGCTTTGCCATCAAAATAAAAAGTTTTATTGTGGGAACTAAGGTCATTCCAACAGGTGGCTGAGAAGAGGAGGAGTGGAGTAACCAGGCAACCTGCTATCACCACTATTGGACAATGTGACTGATGACCTGGGGGGAACTTTCACTTTTTAATTAGGTGAAAACCACAGAAACTTTCAGAGTCTGTTTTCACCAGTTGTGCCAATATGATGTATCCAATAAATTGTTCTTTGAGGAATCTACCTGCCTTGGAATTCTGCTTTCAATGGGTGCATTACTTGGAATGCTGACAACATATTAAGGAAAGCTAGATTGGAAGAATATGAGTATGATTTTAAAACTGGATGAAGAGACATCAATAATTTGTGCTAGGTTGATGACACTACCCTGATAGGCAAAAATTCAAAGAATCTGCAAGCTCTAGTACTAAGCACAATGAAAAAAAATTGGACTAAAATTAAATATAAAGAAGATTATAAATGGCAAAGGTAGGGCAACCAACTTTAGAATTATCAATGAAGATATCAAAGGATCTCTTTGGATCAACCTTCAACAGTAAAGCAGTCAAGAAATGCATTTGGTAGAGTAGCGATGAAAACCTTTATTCAAATGCCATGATCCTCCACGAAAGTTAGGCTTGAAGAAAAAGGATAAAAAGAAACGGGATAGAAAGAATACAGACACCTTTGAAATTTGGTGTTAGAAAATACAGTGGACAGCCAAGAAAACAAACAAATAAATCAACCTAGTGCTTTCATTAGAAGCGCAAATGATCAGGATATCCTATTTCTGATGTATTATGCAAAGACCCAGTTCTGTGAAAAAGATTGCAATGCTGGGAAAAATGGAAGGAAAGAAAGAAAGAGGATGCGTAGGAGGATGCTTAAGATGGACAGCCTCAGCTGCAGTAGTGATGAGCTGAGACTTGATAGAACAGGTTAGAAATAAATCATTATGGAAAAAACTATATGTGGTGACTAAAATTGAAAATGACTTGATAACACATAATAGAAATGCTAAGAGTCAACACTGACTTGCATGATCAACCAATAGGAATTTTAATCAGATATAAAAGGAAAAACAGACGAGGCAAGTTTTGAAGCCTTAGCAAAATGTTAAATACTTTTATGGCTATCTTTATAAAAGGATTTTCAAGGCAAATCATTTCATTAAAAAAAATCAATCAAAATATCTCATCTGCTGAAAAAAAATTCTGATATTCTGTTTAAGCAAATGTGTACAGTAAGTTAAGTAATCAGGAACAGTATACAATAAGATATACTTTATATTACAGGTGTTGCAATTGATGGGAATAATAATAAAGATAAAGAACGGTACATCAAATTGGTGAAAAAAAGAGGAAAAGTAAAGGCTCTTGATGAGGAATTGCAAAGTAAGTATAACAAAACTGCATTTTGGTATATTTATGGCCAATCTTTAATATAGCATGTTTATTTAGAAGTACCATACTACTAATAGTACTAAGAAGTACTATTAATCAATTGCCAATTGATGGGATTACAATTACACTTCCTTAAACAAAAATTTCATTTGTCTTAATTCTACATTTTACTCTCAAATGATTTCTGAACATTTTACTACCTTTCCTCTATAAATTTTATTCATGTGTATATAAGGGCAGTTATGATACAATATGAGATTGTGGAATAATATTCAATATGAATTATGTGTACATGCAATAGTACATCCACAAGCCAAGCCTTTTGCTAATATTTTAATGTCATTTTGAGACTAAACCTCTGATAGGAGTAAGAATATCCTAGGAAAGATACCGTGTTTCCCTGAAAATAAGACCCTGTCTTATATTTTTTGGAATCCTGAAATAAGCTCTTGGCCTTATTGCCATGCACTCAAAAGCCCGATTGGGCTTATTATCAGGGGATGTCTTATTTTGAGGGAAACAGGGTAGATGGAAATATACTTTCTACTTTGTGAAGTTAAATCTCCCAGTTATTACACAAGGATGATGTAAATCCTATTTTCATTTAAGATCTAATTAACTGTAACAGAAGTAACGCCTAAATCATAAGAAAAACAAGCAATACAAGTTATGTATATCATTAGCAAAACATTAAATCATTTAATAAAATTAAATAATAAAATTTAATAAAATGTCTTTAAAGCAAATTCTTTCATTAAAATAGAAACAAATAAAATAATGATTGCTGACTCCCATGCAGTGTTAGACATTTTCATCTGGATTTTGAATTTGCTCAGTGTTGGAAGTGATTATTTTGTACTGAGAAATAAACTCTGTGTGTGTGTGTGTGTGTGTGTGGTTTTTTTTTTGTGTATGATGATTTCTGCATGGAATGTGTTTACTGTAGAATTTGTGATATTATTAGAACATACTTTTATGCATGTAGTGCTCACTTAACAACCAGTCACTTAACGACTGTTCAAAGTAACAATGGATCTTCCCCCAAAAGATACTTATGACCCAATTGTAAAGTTCTAAGAACTGCACACATTCACAGACCACGATCACATTTTGGATGCTTGGCAACCAGTTCAAGAGCCATTTGTAATGTCCTGTGGTCACGTGACAACAATTATTATCCTTTTTTGCCAGTTTCTGGCATTTACTTATGGTGTCTGACAAAACCCACCCATTAGATAAAATGGATTTGCTTAACAACCACTGTGTTTGCTTAATGGCCGCGGTGTTTAATGACCATCACAAAAAAGGTCAGAAAATTGTGCGTGATTGCATAGTACCTACTTAACTACCACAATGACTTACAACTCTAATTCTGGGTTCAGTTATGGTTGTAATGCAAAAAAAAAAACCACCCCTTTTATAGCCACTAACCATTATTGAAAAGCTGGAAATTTAGAATTGCCTATCATTTTGAATATAAATTATTATACATTTGTCCTGTATAGAGCAAGAAGGTTTGGATTTAAAGGCAGATTTTGAGACACATTTTGGCATCGCTCACACTCGGTGGGCTACTCACGGAGTACCAAATGCTATCAACAGTCATCCCCAACGATCAGATAAAAGTAATGGTAGGTAATTTTTTTGGTGGGTTAACAGAAATCCTTAGAGGTAGTTGTTGAAACCAAAAAACCACCATCACGTGTTAGTGTATGTTAAATGAGATGGGTGATTCAGAAAGCAATTTTGCACGTGTAATATTGACACATGAAAGACACGAATCTGCTGAGTCCAATATTCTCCAAACAACCAATATCCTCTGATTTTTAAACCATTTTTAACTGGTTAGTTATACTACTTGATATCCATTGGGCTCCATCTCAATCTATGCACTCACAAACACAAAAAGGTGGTTGCAAACTTTATGCAGAAGTTTCTGAAGCTTGTGAGCAGCAAAGGAAATGTGAGTGCAAATGCGCGCACACACACAGAGACATGCACACTAGAAAAATCAAGCCACCCAAAGTCAAGCAACCTTGCCATGAGAGAGTCCCAAATCCAAAGCAGCCCAATGTTTCTCATTTGGAAGGGCAAGGAGCCTTGCAGAATGCCTTTGCTCTGCTCATTGCATGACAAGCCCTTAGACTGAGAGTGGATAGAAGCTCAGACTCCTCATTTTATGAATCTCCTGGTTACTGGGTGGTGCAGCCGCCTCTCCGTACAGCTGCTCAGCAGTTCATCTGGCAACTCTGGAACTGGCTGTTCATTGTCAGTCTCTTTGACAGAGACCAAGCTGGCCATGACTCGTTGCTGAAAGAACAGAATTCTATGAAACACTTTTCTAATGCTAATTTAATAAATACACAGCTTCCACCCACTTTTTAAATTAAAGTCTCATTGTTTGCTCTTACCTATGTATTTATTTCCATATATATTCCTTTCAGAATTTGTTGTTATCCATAATGGAATCATTACAAATTACAAAGACCTACGGAAGTTTTTGGTAAGCTAATCTAATGCAGCATATTGTAAAATTGTGTCACTCCAAACTGTGTGACGAGTTATTTTTATATGTAGAAGTAAAGCTTTAGTTCTTTAGAGAGATCTGTCCTTGCCTGCCATTAGATTTAACGCCAGATGACAAGTTCCAGATTCAGTGTCCCCTTATAAAAGAGAATAGTTTGTCTACAGCTTTTTCCTCTCCTTTCCTATGTGATCCCAGTGTTAGCACGGGGCAGTTAGAGCAGCATTCTCAACCTTGGCAACTTTAAGATGTGTGGAGTTCAGATCCCAGAATCCCGCAACCCAGATGTTAAAATGGCTAAGTGTGAGATGTCAAGATGTTAAAATGGCTAACACTGAGCTAGAGAATAACACAGTGTTGTTTCTGGCAGGAATTAATCTTGTGATTCTATATTGTTATGAAGCAACATTAATTTCATGCTGTTTCCATGGCATGATTAATAAAGTCCTAATAAATAAAATCTAAATAAATAAAATGTAGCTTGTGAAAGTGATCGTCCTGGGGAGCGGGAACTAGACCAGTAGTGATCAAGGCATTAGATGTCCCTTGATGCTATTGCATATGAATGAAAACAGCCTGAGGTAAGAAACTCGAATCTAACATTTTGTTTAAAACATTCTAGGAGACCAAAGGTTATGAATTTGAATCTGAAACAGATACTGAAACAATTCCGAAACTGATCAAATATGTATATGATAATAAAGAAACTGAAGACGTGAGTTTTTCTGTCTTGGTGGAGAGAGTCATTCAACAGCTGGTGAGTGAGAGATTCTCTTATTTCCTAGCATCGGTAATGTTTACATAATATTGAATTATCTTTCACCTACTGAGTTTAACCAAATGAGGTTGTTGGGTGTGTTTTAAAACAGAGACGATCCTTTTCAAAATGCCTTGCTATATTTTCTTTTTTACAAAAACACATAGTTGTCCAGAGCATAGGTGAAAAAGGAGACACAAACCCAAATGAAATCCAGATGCATTCCTATAATCTATTATTGTTTTCCTTTAGATTTGTCAATCTGATATCAAGGGTTAGGCCGCAGCCTGTAAATAATCACCTAATAAAGCTCAGTATATGGATTCTACAGCTGGACATGGATTAAAAATACAAGTCTTCCCACTGATAATCAGGAAACTAATTGTTCATCATTAGAAATATATCTGATTGAGTTAATTGGGGATCGTCCCCCTATGTAGATGCCAACATTGTTGTCAGTGAATGAAGTGTATTTGCTACTTTTTAAAAATTTACTCCCTTTATTAGGGATCACGAAAGATATGAAAAGGGAATTTTGACTAATATATTATCTTACTCATTCTTTAGATATTTTTGATGTGCATCCCATTCACTCTGTTTTTAATATTAATGTTCCTCTTACGTAGGAAGGTGCGTTTGCACTGGTATTCAAAAGTATCCATTATCCAGGGGAAGCTGTTGCTACCAGGTAAATAAACAAAACTATAAATTGGGCTATGATGCTAAATAAATATATATCAGCACAGAGCTTACACGGAAGATTAGATCTTTCAAGATCTAAATCTTCGCAAAATACCCGAATGTATTTCTTAAAATGAACATAACCACTTTCATTGTTGTTTTATCACTTGACAGGAGGGGGAGTCCTCTACTTATTGGAGTTCGTAGTGAATCTAAGCTCTCCACAGAACAAATTCCCATTTTATATCGAACATGTAAGTTATTATAATACTATCACCATCCCTGTATTTTGGGAATGTTGTGGGTTGTGGGGGAGAGGAAATCGATTATATTGGCCAGAATTCTTTCTTATCAGTCCATTAACTACAAATCCATGGTACTAAAATATTAACTATATTAAACAAACCCTTATTTCAAAATTGACAAATTTTATATTTATGTATTGAAATTAATGGTGTGTAACATTCTTTTCTTAGTAATTTTTATTCCTTTTAGTAGTTGCACTGTCCCTTATTCCTTCTTTTATCTTCCATCCACTTATACCACCCTTCCCACACCATATAGTATTCCGAATTTTCATCATCATTTAACTCATAAGTTAATTTACTCATCTCAGCGCATTCAAATACTTTTCTGATTATATGCTCTTCCGGTGGTAGTCCCTTTTCTTTCCAATATTGTACATATATTAATCTGGCAGCCGTAATAATATGTATGATTAGGTACCTCTTTTTTTTTTTTTCATATGTCCTTTTTATATTCCCAGGAGAAATGTTTCAGGTGCCAAATTGATATTTTCCTCAATTATTTCTTGTATCCATTTTTGAATTTTTTTCCAATATTTCATCGCTTTGGGGCATGTCCACCACATATGGAAGAAGGTACCCTGATGATGGCTGCATTTTCAACAATTTGGACTTGTAGTTGGATAGATTTTTGCTAATCTTGTAGGGGCTAAATGCCACCTATATAGCATTTTGTATTGATTTTCTTTGTACGCTACTGCTCTTGTCAATTTGTAGTTCTTGTTCCAAATTATTTCCCAATCATTCAAATTTATACTATGCCCGATGTTTTTAGCCCATGCAATCATTTGATCTTTAACCAACTCCTCTGCCCTATCGTATTCTAATAAGTAGTTGTATAATTTGGCCAAGATTTTTTTCTCCGTTCCAATCAATACCTTGTCAAATCCGTTTGATCCTATCTCTATACCGAATTCCTCCTTATCTTTTTGATATCGAGACTTGATTTGTAGATATGGCCACCAGTCAATATTAATGCATTGTTCTCTCAGTGTCTCATTGGATTTAAGATTTGCGCCGCTGTCTAAAATATCCTTATATAACATTTTTTCGTTTCCTAGCATGTTGGGGTATATCATGGCTTCCATTGTGGAAAGCCACTTCGGGACTTTCATATATTGCTTTTGCCTAATCTCCGTCCAAGTTTGTGTTAATGTGTCCCTTATTCTGTGTCTGTGTCCATTTTCTTAGTAATTTTTCAATGAGGTAGTAATGATTCTTGTATAATTCATGAAGTTTAATAATTTGATTTCAACTCTGATGAATTTGGGTACTCACTGCTGATTTAAAGATGTTACATGTGTATGCTTTTTCATTGATAGGTAATATAGAAAATGTAAAGAACATATGCAAAACTCAAATGAAAAGACTGGACAGTTCAACCTGCCTTCATGCTGTGGGTGATAAAGCAGTTGAATTTTTCTTTGCTTCGGATGCAAGGTAACAGACATAATGATTTGTAGCTTTAGCAGGATTGTGCAAAGCACGCGAGTCCAAGTGAAACAATGAAATAGCTGCAAACTCTGTGAATTGCTTCAGCAATTTTCCCCAGCTGCTCTGTTGACATTTCCAAAGAATGTCCTGTCCATGTCTGCAAATGCAGAGAACTAGAGAAAACTTACAGAGCAGCGGTACTCACTCTTCTGGGTGATGAGGATATTTCATTGTTTGAGGAGGGGTCCTTAGCTCAAACCAATTGAGTTTGTCAAGCACCTTTTAAAGCTGCTTTGTATAGCCCTAGATCCTGATTTTTTAGTTAGCCAGTGGTGCAAAATAATTCTGGAAAAACTGATCCTGCTCCTGGCTCGTATCTAAGGAGAAATAGCCTTTGGTTCTAAATCTAAATGGTAATTCATAAAAGTGTGTTTAGCGTGATCATATATAGTACAGTTTGGGATGCAGGAAATGTCAATAATATCATAATATCAAAGAATATAAACTGTTCTTAGTAGCTGTGTGCAGATTCCAGATTCTTTAGATTGTGCGGATGATCTATGACCTGACATGCATGTGCTTCAGTCAAGAACTGGATGATGCATAATTCATGCTTATGGTTATTTATAGCTCTTATGTACACCTACAGAACAAAGCTTTGTTGCACTTGAAAGTTCACATCTTACCTGGATTTTTTTTTTTTTAATGGGGCAGTGCCATAATTGAACACACCAACAGAGTTATTTTTCTGGAAGATGATGACATTGCAGCAGTGGCTGATGGAAAGCTTTCCATTCATCGGCTAAAACGTGCTGCTACTGATGACCCATCTCGAGCCATTCAAACTTTGCAAATGGAGCTGCAGCAGATCATGAAGGGTAAGCCCAGCAGAACAGCTTTCCTAGTATCAACTTAATATTTTTCCATCTGAGTTCAGATGCAGACTTAGCCACAAAAAAGAAGGTACTGATTGGGGGAAAGTATTGAAAGTGCTAGTTGTGACCTATAAAGTCTGATAGCCTCACAGCGAGATAGATGGCAAATAAATTTAACAAATAAATAATAAGTTAACATCTTGCATCTATAACATAATTCTGTCCAGCCTGTCTAGAGCAACCTGGAAAAAAGATCTGTTAGGATTTCATCTACATGAGTGTGTGAGAAGTTAGAAGGGTGGACTCCAATTGTAGAATTCACTCCTTCTGGAAATACACTTTGCCCCTACCCTTCCCATTTTTGGAAGGGCTTGAAATATTTTTTTTTTCATGGACAGTCTTCTTCCATAGGGAGTTGTTCTGGAAAACCATCTAGGTCAGGGGTGTCAAACTCGCGTTGTCACGGCGGTGTCACAGCATATTGCAACTTTCACTAAACTGGGCATGGGCGTGGTCAGTGCGTGACACATCTGACCCGTGGGCTGGGAATTTGACATCCCTGATCTAGGTACTGTTTCATATTAATATCAGTTGTAAAGTTATTAAGACTTCTGTTCTGACCCGGCTCCCAAATATGAATAGAGTAGAGTAGAATAGAATAGAAAATAGAATAGAAAATAGAAAATAGAATAGGAATAGGAATAGGAATAGAATAGAATAGAATAGAATAGAATAGAATAGAATAGAATAGAATAGAATAGAATAGAATAGAATAGAATAGAATAGAATAGAATAGAATAGAATTCTTTATTGTCAAGTGTGATTGGACACACAAGGAATCTGTCTTGGTGCATACACTCGGTGTACATAAAAGAAAAGATACATTCGTCAAGAATCATAACGTACAACAGTTAGTAACAAACCTTCTGTAGTTAACTAAATGTTTCCTTTATTAGGAGCATCAGCAGCCTCAGCAAAAAGTCTCTCTTTCTTACAACAGGCTAACAAGTGTATCGGGCAGGGAGATGAATGTCTGCCACACCTATTCATATCCACCTCTTGCCTTTTATCCCCAGAGCTAGGGTGGGGCTTTGCTAGCAGTGATGTGTCTTCTGTCCCAAGGACTGGCGTATATTTTTTCACTGCTCCCCTCTTCTCTGCCTTCTGCGCATCCACATGTCAGGCACTGGACCCACAACAGCTTCTGTGTATCATCTGGAATCTGTTGGGGTTGAATAGTATATGAATATAAACAAATAAACATTGAAACCATTTATATTCTACCTATTTAGCATTGGAAATTTATAGGAACAGCAATATAGTCTATGTATTGCTATTATAAAACTAAATACTGTATGGTATTTAAGACCTTTTTTATACATACAAGCTCATGTCTAAATATAAACAATATCATTTTGAAATGCCATAAAATGAGGTAAACCATGGTAGTTGTATAAATAGTCCTTGACTTATCATCGGTCACTTAGTGAGTCTGCAGTGAAATTACAACAAATCCTCCAAAAGGTACTTATGATCTAAATTTGAAGTTCCAACAGACCCACCCCCATTGCAGAATGATTGTATTTTAGGTGTTCAGCAACTCGCCTGTATTTAGGGCTGTTTGCAGTGTCCCACAGTCATATGATTTCTAAAGACATGATTTATAGCTTTTTTTTTTTTTTTTTTTTTTTGCTGTAAACTGGCATTTACGACTGCCACAAACTATATCATATATCATAAAATGGGGTTGGTCACATGGATATTTTGACTTACAATTGTCATGATATATAATGGAAATTCCAGGTTCTATTCAGGTTGTAAGTTGAGTATGCTTTAAAAAAGATTTTCAACTTCTTTATCTGATGTACAGATCCCATTATTAATGAAAAAAACTCTTTTAACTAGTCCTGAAAATTAAATGTTAGTAAAAATCTAATCCTTGGAAGTACATACTTCGGTAATGTAACAGCCAAAAAGGGCCCTGGGAGGACTCTCGTCATGGTCACATGATATGGGAATAGGCATTCCTTTAACCAAGTTTAAGCGACCAAGATTAAGGCTTGTGACTGAAATTGACATTCTGTCCCAGGTTATTTTGCTGTAAATACCATCCTTGATTAAATAGTAACATTAACAGACCGTTTTTATTCAAATGTAAAACAACAGGGAATTTCAGTGCTTTCATGCAGAAGGAAATATTTGAACAACCAGAATCTGTTTTCAATACTATGAGAGGACGAGTGAACTTTGAAACCAACAAAGGTAAATGAGAGGAAAATTCTAATCTCCCTTTATGTTACCATTAATGTCTGATAGGAACTTGCCCAGAACTAAAATCTTCATATCGTTTCTGTTTTGTGGAAATTATAGTTCTTTTAGGTGGCTTGAAAGATCACTTGAAAGAAATCAAAAGATGCCGTCGATTAATAATTATTGGATGTGGAACCAGTTATCATGCTGCTGTGGCTGTAAGTTTAAAATATTTCAACATATGAAAACATATGTAATAAATTTCTTCATAGTATGTTTATAGGAGTTTTCTATGTTTTAAAGAACAAGCTTTTGGAGTGGTATTAATCATAGAACTATGAATCTCTTTGATTGGGATTGATTCCAGCTTGATCCTTCAGATTTTCCAATAGTACATAATTATATCACCAGTACAATAGAATCCATCCACCTGTTATTTGTTATCCTCTTTCTCTTTCATTCCATCTTTTCCAGCATTGTAAATTTCATAAAGGAGAATAATTGTAGCTCAGGGTTGAAGTGAGGATTCCTTGGTGCTCTCTGAGCTTGGTTGTTTTATTGGAGATGTTCATTACCTAAACTAGGTAATATCATCAGTGCTAGTGTAGCACTGAAGTTTGGGTAATGATACACCTGCAAGAAAACAACCAAGCTCAGAAAACACCAAAGAACCCCTCATTGTAAAGTTCTCCAGAGAACTATGTCTTTGCATAATGTGCCACAAGTATGATAATTTGAACCTGGCAATTTGTGTCTTGAGTGAAAACTCTGGCTTGATTATCCTTTTGCTTGTTTTCTTGCCTACCCGTGGTATTTTCTGGAGTCTTCTCCCACCATTAGAGTTCAAAAGTGTTGAAACTCTTACCATCTTACTTCTTCAAAGTGCAAATATTACTCCCACAAACTGTTACAAACCTGCATGATTCTGATCTTCATAGTTACAGCCACATCCTGGATATGTAATGTCTTCAAGGCTGTTCTATCAAATGCTGGTCTGTGCTATATTTCTTGACAAATGCTGTCATAACCCAAGGAATATATTCAGCATATAGTTGAATAAATAAGCAGAGTGTATACAGGCCTAAGTCAGTCGTTTGCCAACCTGGGCTGAAGTCTTGTTTCACGGTGAACATTTTAGTGTGCATTAAAGCAGTAATTTGCATTATTCCTACAAAACTGATTAATTTTGCTTCACCCGGCTAATATGCTAATCTGACATGATGTCACAAAAGAATTAAAGCATTGTTTTGTTTATGTTTATTCAGACACGACAAGTATTGGAAGAACTGACTGAGCTACCTGTCATGGTGGAACTGGCTAGTGATTTTCTGGATCGGAATACTCCTGTATTTCGAGATGATGTGTGCTTTTTTATCAGCCAGTCAGGTAAATTGCCTTACATTTTAATTTGGGAAATATTGGGAATTTGACAAATGTGTGGTTTGTTTTTTTTTTTGGTATATATTATTACCTTCATTTATACCAAGATTCCTGATTGCAAGCTTTTAATTGTATTTACATTATGAGAGGAAGATCTTGTTACTATAATTCACGTTGATTTTTATTATTAGCATAAAGGGCTTTCCACTGAGTGTCTCAGAAACTGCATCTGGCAGTTTTGAAATGTAAACTTTTCAAAATTAAGCTTCCCTGTGCCTGTATTTTAAAGAAAATATTACTCCTATTTCTGGGGCCAATTTAAGATTTGATTTTGCACTCTAAAACACTAATCTTTTCCTGACCTGAGGAATACTCTATGATACTTTATCTCCTACTAAAGCTAAACAGATGGATGGCAGTCATTTTTAAAGATTTTGCAGATAATTTTCACTTCCTATTTATAACAGCCAAAACAAGAAACATAAAACTTTGGCAAGTTCACAAAACAGGAAAGTTGTTCAGTATCATGATGAATAGAGCAGATCAGAGCATTCTAACTTCGACTGCCATTCTAATCTAAGTAATAATGTCATTGTCGTAATGTGTTAAAGGAGAAACTGCTGATACCTTGATGGCTTTACGATATTGTAAGAATCGTCGAGCTTTGACTGTTGGCATTACAAACACTGTGGGAAGTTCAATATCCAGGGATACAGATTGTGGTGTACATATCAATGCAGGACCTGAAATTGGTGTTGCAAGTACAAAGGTAAGTTTCTTTTTTTTTGTAATTGACCTTCTCTTTTGGACCAAACCATAGCCTTTATTGGAGGGGCAATAAAGTATCTTCCTTGTTAAGAAAGCATTGTGTTGCAAGAAACTGTCAATACTATCTATACTAATACTATCTATACTATAAAGATTATACAGGATTTCAAAGCATCCCTTCTGCAGCTTATGGATATGAGTGACTGAGCCAGAATCTGATATCCACGGATATGGGCTGTACTTGGTCCATCTGGTTTCACCAAAGCAGATGCTAATAGATAGTCTTAGGCTCATACACTTAGGATCATACAACCAAATAAAGGATTTTTTTTTTATCTTCAGGCTTATACCAGCCAATTTATTTCTCTCGTATTGTTTGGTCTGATGATGTCAGAAGACAGGATATCCTTGCAAAAAAGAAGACAGGAGATCATAAGTAGTTTAAAGTCATTACCTGGTATGTTCATACGGGGAATTAAAGTTTGTTGTGAAAAGGAAAAAAATATTGTCACAAACTTGTAAATCAATTTTCAGTTTTGTAATTTTGAAAGGTATTCCATTATAGGATTCATATTATTTGCTTGCACTTTAATTTCTCTGTTGAGAAAGAGATAAGAGAACAAAACTGGACTTCACTCTTATAAAATAGAATCATGCTTTGAAGGTAAATGTGTGACGTATTGTTAATAGATAGGCAATTTTATAGTTATGTACTTTAAGCTAAGAGCTCTGCTTTTTAAATTAAAACCTCCCTCCCTCCTTCCTTCCTTCCTCTCTCTCTCTCTTTAGTGAAGGTTAAAAACTGTTCAGGATAAACAATTGTTGAAACTTGTACCCCTCTAAAATTTCATGAACAGATATTAGGTGCTATCAAAGGGTAAAATAGTATGTTTTATACTGTAAAGCACATAAATTAATTGATGTAGTCTGTCTATATTTGCAATTTTAATATTTTGAAATATTTTGAAATTTGATAGTATTGCAAGAATGAAAGTAATTCTCATTTTTAATTTGTTGGCAGAGATGATTAAAGAAGTACTGTCTTTGGATGAGAAAATACACGATCTGGCACTTGAACTATATAAACAACGATCACTTTTGGTTATGGGTCGTGGATATAATTATGCCACTTGCTTGGAAGGGGCACTGGTATGAATCCTTAACTTTGAATTTTTCAAAAGTATAAATAACTTATTATATGTAAAACATATTTGTAAACAGTGCTTTGGAGAAAGTAAAAAGATTTATATGTCTTTCAGATCAGGAATTATTTGTTCAACTATACATCTACACCCTCAAATTATACAAAACTATTGATGCTTTGCAACATCTGTTCCTTAAACCGAAATTTACAAGAGAGAAATCCATAGAATAAATTTTAAAGTGTACTGAAAGGATACATGATTAATGTTTAATGGATGGTTATTACTTGGGATTCTTCATCTTAGACTCAGCACATATTTGATGTTAGTTTTCATTTAAGAATTAGAATGTACAGTACCTAGGCAATTCCAAAAAATTGTATATCCGAGCAATGATCACTAATTAAAATTTGGGCATGCAAAAAGCAGCTTTGGGGTTCTGACTTTGGTGTTATTTATCTGTGTTTTAATTGTTATCAGCAACATAATGCATTTTTATTTTGTCCTTCGTGATTTTCTTTCATTTGCTTTGCAGAAAATCAAAGAGATTACATATATGCATTCTGAAGGCATCCTGGCTGGAGAACTGAAGCACGGACCATTGGCTCTGATAGATAAACAAATGCCTGTTATTATGATAATTATGAAGGATCCCTGCTTTACCAAGTGCCAAAATGCTTTACAGCAGGTCACTGCCCGACAGGTAAACACTGTAATTTGCATTTCATTTTTATGATTAATCTGTACATTTGTTGCAAGAATAAAATACAAAAAAGAATATATATATTAATGAAATATATTATTTATATATCATCATGTTTCAGCATGAATAATATGCAGGGTCAAAAGCCTGTCTAAATAGGAGTGCTTTTGCTTGCCTGTCACAGATGTCAAAAGAATAATTCTAGAATTATTAAGATGTTATATTATTAATGATTAAGAAGGAATTCTAGAATTCTTAAGAAGTCTACTGAGACTTGTAAAGCTTGCTAGATGAGAAGTTGCACTAAGCAAAGACCAAAATAATATTGAACTAACTGAACATAGATGAACAAGATCATCGGGGAATATCTGTAGACTGAAACAAAGCTCATCATTTTAAATTTGAAAGATTATTTGAAGAATGAAGCATTACCGACCTTAATACTTGGATCAAAGTACACTGTAAATCTTCTTAGTTCTCAGAAAAGACTTTATATTTTAAATAAAATGTATTACTGAAGGCCTGAACTATATATATAACTGGCAACTGGGGGAGATTAAACACTGCATAACTATAAACATTGTAAACATCTGATAGCGTACAAAAAATCCTCATATACCCTGTTTTCCCTAAAATAAGACATCCCCTGATAAGCCCAATCGGGCTTTTGAGCACATGCGCTAAAATGAGCCCCCCCCTGAAAATAAGCCCTCCCAGAAAATATTTAAACACATGCGCAGCCGGTCCCCGCCATTTCCTCTGGTTTCCTCCATGCGCCCCAAAATAATAAGACCTCCCCAAAAATAAGGCCAAGGGCTTATTTCAGGGTTCAAAAAAATATAAGACAAGGTCTTATTTTCAGGAAAACATGGTAGCAAAAACCTAGTTTAGCAGTCTTAGGATTTAAAAGCCAACGTTTCTGGACCTGAGTTTTGTCTGAATTTCAGGGTATAACATATTTGACTCCAAAACCAGGCAAAGTAATATTTTGCTGAATTTAATTGACACAACACAAATAGAACGCTTGTGAGTTCAGAGTTTGCTATTTCAGGTATAGAATTAATCCTACCAAGCCTTCTTACATGTTTTAATTTAATAAAAGTTATTTGAGTCACTAAGACTATGAGACCCAATGTGCACAATATTAATAATTTAATAATATATGAAGAACTGTATAATTATGTCATACTATTATGACCTGGAAGATCACTGGGAATGTGTAATTTTCAGCTGAAATGGATTCTTCAGAGTTTGGTAAACTGCTTAGAGCTTAATGGTAAGAGTGGGAGAAAAAAGCTTTTGTAAAAACTATCTTTTGAAGAAGACATATTTATTGCCTCTTAAATCCCTAAAATCTTCAAATGCTAATTAGTTCTAACTGGTAAGGAGCTTGCTAGCAGTGTATTCTGATGTTATGTTTTTATAACAGAAGTATAAAATATTTAATTATTCTCTTTACCATTCTTCTGTATTATAAAAACAAGATAAACTACCCCATTAGAGGGGAAAAAACCTTTTCTTTGTTATTGTTTTAGTCATCTATATTTAATTAGCTAGAATCTGGGGATTTCAGTGCTGTTAGCTAAATCAAAAAAGTTGAAAAAATATTCTCAAAAAGGCAATAGCAAACTACTTGTATATTGTTGCAAGGAACTATGTAGATATTTTCATGAACTTACTAAGAACAGAATTTTACTCAAAGGAGATTTTTCCTCTTAAAGGCATCTTAACAGCCACAGTTTTAAGTCAGTAGCTGTCAAAGAAACAAGAGAACTGAAGTGAAGCTAGTTTGATCTCCCTTCACAATGGAGTTACAGAGTTTGGAACTAGCCCAGAAGCTTTTCTTGTTTCCTTGTCTGGTATGCCTCTGATAGTGGATACAATGAAATTGTTCTTATTAAAACTGCTTTTAATCAATAATATAATTAATTCATAGATAATGGATACGATCCCTTTTTGATGTCAACTAACCTGGCTGCCATATTTTGTCATTTCTTATACTAGCCAATTGAATGAGGATTTTACCTGTTCTGAATGAGTGATTTCAAATTAGCAACCTTACAAGAGAAAATGGAGTAAATATTCCCATTTGCTCTATATTATCCATAAAGTTATAAGTTAAGAAGATCTCAATCATTACCTCTCCACCATTAAATTTACTTATTCCCTCTTAGGGAAAGTGAGATGTTGCATTTCTTGAATGTTGTAGTTCCCTTTTTTGCTCTTTCAATAGCAGTGCCTTCCTTGCTTTTGTGGCGTTTACTAGGAATTCTCTTTTCTTTCCAGGTTCTAGTTTTAGATAAATTGAGCATATTAATATGTCTCTATACTTTTCTATTTCCCCTGTTCCTGCCCCCCACCCCCCAAAAGACCCTTTTTAGGCATTGTTGTGATCAAATTGCATTGGATCTCAAACAATATATTTTTATATTGTCCATTATACATAGTTTTAATTTGCCATGCTTTTAGCTTGCTGAGAACTTGGGGGCAGGTGAAGACAAAAAAGTCATTTTAAAATAAAGTATGTTTCCTGTTTGTTAAAATAGTAATAATAGTTATACACTCCTTGGTTTATGCCCATTTGTTCAATGACTATTCAAAGTTATGGCAACACTGAAAAAAATGGATGTACAAGCAGTGTCTGAAGTTTCAGCTGTTGTAGCAACCCCACAATCAAGTAATTGCAATCCAGGTGCTAGGGTGTCCAGCTCAAAATTATGACATCCCAAGATCATGTGACTGCCATTTGGGACTTTTCCTGCCAGCTTTCCACAAACAAAGTAAATGGGAAACCTGGCAAGAAAAGTCTCAAGTCATTCTGGTAAATTGCTTCAGCCTGCACACCCACCTTCCCCTTGGCTCTTGTGGGACCTCCACTGGGCCTTCTAAGCTCTCCCTGGCCTTCCTTGATTTGCATGAGTCCGCCCAAGCCTTCCCGGTCCTTCCCCATCCCAGTGTGGCACCCCAAGCTCCTTACCTGAGGATCTTGCAACTTCTGATTAATGACCACACATCTCGAAGTTATGATGGTGATTGGAGCTGTCAGGATTACTATCAGTAATCAATGCAGTCAACATTGCACTTTGCAATTGCATCACCTAGTGATGGCAATCTGAGTCCCAATTCCTGTCGTAGCATGTGAACTACATGTAATATTATATTGGGTTACTGCAGCTGTAACATTTACCGGTAATGATACTAAAGCATTTAAACTGTTGCATTTTAGGTTGAAGCCAACATTATCAATACCTATATGTATTCTTTTAGTTTAAATACAATGGTATTTTCAATGTTGTTTTATTAATGTTCTTGCTACATTTATTTATTTATGAAAATAAATATGGCCACCCAACTCACTCTTGATGACTCTGGGTGACTTACAAAGATAAAAACCTAATTTAAATCTTATAGGGGAGGTGGACAGCATAAAAATTTAATAAATAAATAAATACAATACTAAAAATAACTGCTACATATTGGAAAATTGTTTGCAAAGTACAGCAAATCTATGTATAATCAATAATTGATTAATCATTAATATTAATCCATACTACTTGATTTGTTTCTTAGGGTCGTCCTATTATTTTATGTTCTAGAGAAGATACGGAGAGCTCCAAATTTGCTTACAAAACAATTGAGTTGCCACAGACGGTTGATTGTCTACAGGGAGTCTTGAGTGTGATCCCTCTACAGCTGCTTTCGTTCCACCTGGCTGTTCTCAGAGGATATGATGTAAGTTACTTCCATATTTAGTCATTCCAATTAAAGCAAGAACTGTTGGATACTTCCTGGTTTCTTCAAATTGGAAACAAGAATGAGTGATAGGATTTAAACAAATAGCTATAAATAATTGTGGTTTCTATAAAGATTAAGAAATTATTAGCATTTAGGCATCTTTTAACTTGAACCACAAACTTCAATAAAGATAGAACTAACCATCTTGCTTGGTGTGTGATTCCTATTATCCAAAATATAGTAATAAGAGCCAAGCAGTGATTGTGATAAGAGTATTTGCAGAATCACTATTGATATAGTATTTGAATACTGTAGACAGTCATTTTCTTAGCATGTAAAAGGATATCAAAGAATGTAGGGTCTGGGTCATGGCACAAATGAAATGAAACAAAGAAAAGTTAGAATCAAGCAGAAATCAAACTAAGCCAGCTACTTAGGGATATTAATGGTATTGGCATATATTTACATAGTTTGGGAAGGCATACAGCCATCAGGATATTTTATTTTCTTTTATGTTCCTTTTAAATGGGATAATTTTTATTGTGGTATGATGAAAATCTTTTTCTTTCTTTTTCCAGGTGGATTGCCCAAGAAATTTGGCTAAATCTGTGACTGTAGAATAAGTATTATGTTATAAAATATAGCCTGATAATTTCATGATGCTAAGTTAGGCTTTATTTAACCTAACTTTGGCTGGGTTTAGTGGATAAACTCACCACAGGTAACAAATCATGGCTGTTTCTTGGCAGTTTGAAGCCATGATCTGAAATCGATTTTCAAATCCTGATTTATTTTAATCAACTTGTTATGTTTAAACTTGGACTCCTGGTTTGTTTTTGAATTTTGTCAGTGCAATTTAAGAGTAGTTTTAAAAGATACCATTCATCAGGATAAATGCTCTACTTTCCCAAATCCTTAATTTTCCTGTTAACATTCTTCTTTCCAAGGTGAGCTCTCTGTGTGTAAGGCAGAGACCAAGCATCTCATTTTCCTAAAAGCTCAATATCCATTTCTGCGGAGGGAAACTAATGAAGCCCATAAAATATCATTAGGGAAAGCACACCTTAATATAAAATCCCAAAACCTTATGTAGAGGTTTTTACATTTTTTAAATGTAGCAGTCCAGAAGCAAAGCATATACCATCCTTCTTTCCAGAAAATACAAAACGCATACAACAAGCCCATTGTCCACAAGAACACAGGCAAAATGCACATATTATTAAAGAGACTAATAAACACGCAAACAACTTTAGAAATAAAAACACAACCATCCATATAAAATATATGTGCACACCTACCATTGCTACAGGCAATCCCATCCTTTATGTGATAGGATGCTTAGGAAATGGTAGAGAAAGAAATCAGGAGTTCACAGGACAACTCATGGTTATTTTTTGTCTGAGACATTGACTATGGTTTGTTTAAATGTCTTTTTTGGGTTTCAAGCAAGTATTCTAATTATTCTGACCCTTCACTTCAAACCATAACTTTTTTTACTGTGAGTTTTTTAACATGAGAGTAATGAACCAATAACCAGCATATTGTTAACTAGAAAATATTTGGAAAGATGTCCTTACTTTTTTTTTGGGGGGGGGGGGGGAGAAACTACTTAATGTGCCTTTAAATATTTGTTATGTACTTTACTAAGTGCTCTTGCTTGTAGCGTTATTGAAATAATCAAATTGCCAAAGAAAGAAAAAAAACTGTTGTTTACATATGTTTAATGAATAGTGTTTTTTTACAACTGTGCAATATATGTACATAGCTTTTTTTCTGATTTACTGTGAATAAATCAACACTATGAGCAGCCTGATGCTATACATGTTTACTCAAACTAAGTCCTTATGAAATTGGTAAGATTTGCTTTTGGGTACATGTACATACAATGGTTGTCTTACTTTTAAATACAAAGTATTTATAAATACACATGTATAGCATTTAAGTTATTTAGCATATGGATTACCTCTATTAGTAGATAATGCCTAGGAATTAATCCTTGTTAATTAAGTTTGTATTAATTTGTTACATTTACACATCTCATTAAGGCAGAATAAATGATGCAGTCACTCTCACCTGACCTCCTGCCAGAGCAGCTCAAACAACCATAGAATCCCATTCTGTGGTTTGGCTAACATAATTAAATCAGGAACTCTATTGTTCTGCCTGCTTAAAAACCAGAGTTTGAAGCTATAGGACAGCCAAGCAGAAATGTTGAATGAATGAGTCTGGTTTAAACATAATATGTGAATGCAGTCACTTGTATATTGACTATTTTACTTTGGGCAGTTGTACTTTTAACTGAATTTCTATTGCATTTACCTGACTTTTTATATTTCTGTACTGTTGTTAATGAAAACTTCTCAAACGTCATTTAAAGTTGGTTGTGTTTTTGTTGAACTGTTGTGTTTAGACAAAATTCATTATATATGCCTCAGACTATATTTTCTTGAATAGTTGTATTTAACCCTATAAGTTTACTGCATATTTTGTGAGTACGTTTCTACTTAACCATCAAACAACCAAAATGCTATGCAAATTAAAGAAATCATTGATTACAAAAATGTCTCGATTTTGCTGCATCTGATTTTTTTTTTTACTAGAGCTATTATATATAAAAGCTGTCTACAATATTCTGTGACTAAGCAGAATGGATGATATTTGATTTTTAAAGTCTGGAATCAGTGGCAGATTGTAAGCAAAAATTTGGGGAAACTGTTGGAAAGAACGCAAACCCCCAATCCCCAGTGGAATTCTAGTTAGGATGTTCTGAGTCCTTGTATCTGTCTTTGAAGGACATAAGCCTTCAGATGTTCATAGAATAGAGAATGAGAATATTCTCATAGAATAGATGCATGCAGTGGTAAGGACTTGCCATAGTTTTAATCTGGTCAGGTGGAAAAATCCCATTTATCAGAGGTTGAATTGATTATTTTGATCCCTTCTGTTGCCTTCGGCATGCCAGGATGCTTTATTGCCCTGCCTTCTGTTCTATCTGGACATGTAAAGACAATTTTAAACTGTACCATATAAAAATGTATAGGGATATGTTTGAGGCTGAAATACTTCGTAAATACAATATAGATGCTGCTAGCTAGAGACTGACATTTTTGTTTGTTACATATTAGCCTCCCACTTTAGGACGAGTCTTTATAGGGATTTAATAGGGATTTAAAATGAGTCTGGTACCTTTCCAATGCACACATTTTATTAAACAACGTAACTCTTTAGTGAGTTGTAACTGAGATAATCAAATGTATAGAGTGGTTGAACTGATGTAGCTTTATCGCTAATTAGATTTATATTCCATCTTTATTTTGTGTAATTCAAAGCAACATACAAATCTTATTTCCCCCCACAAAAACTCCTTGAGATAGGTTGGGCTAAGAGAGAATGACTGGCCCAAAGTCACCTGACTGGCTTTGATGCATAGACTAGAACTCCCAGCTTCTAGTTTAGTATCTTAATGACTACACCTAACTGGTTCTTGTTTAAAAAAAAGTATGAAACAGGAGCATGTAGGTAGAGAAATGATGATACAGATGCAGGTTTCACACTAGAGACATTGAAAATACTCATCAATTAGCATGTATAATCTGTTAAAAACCCATTGTATTAAGACCTAATAGCAGAATAACACAGTTGGAATGGACCTTGGAGGTCTTCTAGTCCAAACCCCTGCTTGAGGAATCTGTATGCCATTTCAGATAAATAGTTGTCCAATCTCTAATTAAAAATCTCCACTGATGGAGAACTCTCAACTTCTGGACTATCAGTTCTCTGCAACATGTAGGAACTACGGGAAGTACTCCTGAATACACTGGTGCCCATGACATTAGGTTGCAAACCCCTACTATTTTCATCATTTAAAATAGAAAAGCAGAAAGGTTTGATAGATTTTCATATTTGGTTTTGGGTCAAGGATGAACCACATAGTTGTCTTTGAAAAGATAATCCTCTATAGCCAGTAGAAATGCATCTTAAGAATAAAACAATAAAAACACACCTGGGCAGGCACGAACAATCAAGACCAAGAACTTAACGTAACGGCCCCAATCAGAAGGTGAGTTACTTTTTAAAAATTTGCTCCTTCATGGATTACTGCCTTGTCGTGGTGAAGGGGCTTGCATAGTTCAATGAAGCTATGAGCTATGCCATGCAGGGCCACCCAAGGTGGACAGATCATAGCAGAGAGCTCTGACAAAATGTGATCCACTGGAGAAGGATCCAGTATCTTTGCCATGAAAACCCCATGGATAGTACCAAAAGGCAAAAAGATATGACGCTGGAAGTTGAGCCCCTCAAGTTGGAAGGTGTCCAATATGCTACTGGGGAAGAGCAGAGGGCTAGTACTAGTAGTGCCAGAAAGAATGAAGCGACTGGGCTAAAGCTGAAAGGACGAACTGCTGTGGATTTATCTGGTGGTGAAAGGAAAGTCCAATGCTGTAGAGTTATACTCCATAGGGACTTGGAATGTCAGATCCATGAATCAAGGCAAGCTGAACGTGGTCAAACAAGAGATGACAAGACTGAACATCGACATCTTAGGAATCAGCGAACTAAAATGGACAGAAATGGGTGAATTTAATTCAGATGACCATCAGGTATACTACTACGAGCAAGAATCCCTCAGAAGAAATGGAGTAGCCTTCATAGTCAATAAAAGAGTAGGAAAAGCAATACTGGGATACAATCCCCAAAATGACAGAATGATCTCAGTTCAAATCCAAGGCAAACCATTCAATATCACAGTAGTCCAAGTCTATGCCCCAATCACTGGTGCTGAAGAGGATGAAATTGACCCGTTCTATGAAGCCCTACAGCACCTTATAGAATTAACACTAAAAAATGATGTCCTTATCATCATGGGGGATTGGAATGCTAAAGTAGGAAGCCAAAAGATAACAGAATAACAGGCAAGTTTGGCCTTGGAATACAAAATGAAGCAGGCCACAGGCTGATAGAATTTTGTCAAGAGAATACAATGGTCATAGCAAACACTCTTTTCCAACAACCCAAGAGACGACTCTACACATGGATATCACCAGACAGTCAACACAGAAATCAGATTGACTACTGTATGTGCTCTGCAGCCAAAGATGGAGAAGCTCTATACAGTCAATAAAAACAAGACCAAGAGCTGACTGTGGCTCAGATCATGAGCTTCTCATTGCAAAATTTAGGCTTAAATTAAAGAAAGTAGGGAAAAGCACTAGGCCACTCAGGCATGAACTAAATCATATCCCTGATGAATATACAGTAGAGGTGACAAATAGATTTAAGGAATTAGATTTGATAGACAGAGTGCCTGAAGAACTATGGATGGAGGTTCGCAACATTGTACAAGAGGTAGCAACTAAAACCATCCCAAAGAAAAAGAAATGCACGAAAGCAAAATGGCTGTCTGAGGAAGCTTTGCAAATAGTTGAAGAAAGAAGGGAAGCGAAAGGCAAGGGAGAAAGAGAAAGATACATCCAACTGAATGCAGAATTCCAGAGAATAGCTAGAACAGATAAGAATGACTTCTTAAATGAACAGTGCAAAGAAATAGAAGAAAACAATAGAATAGGGAGGACCAGAGATCTGTTCAAGAAAATTTGAGATATGAAGGGAACGTTTCATGCAAAGATGGGCATGATAAAGGACCAAAATGGCAGGGACCTAACAGAGGCAGAAGAGATTAAGAAGCAGTGCAAAATTACACAGAAAAACTATACAAGAAAGAGCTTAACATCCCTGATAACCACAATGGAGTGGTCACTGACCTCAAGCCAGACATCCTAGAATGTGAAGTCAAATGGGCCTTAGGAAATCTGACCAACAACAAAGCTAGTAGAGGTGTCAGTATTCCAGCTGAACTATTCAAAATCTTAAAAGATGATGCAGTAAAAGTGTTACACTCAATTTGCCAGCAAATTTGGAAAACTCAACAGTGGCCACAGGATTGGAAAAGGTCAGTTTACATTCCAATTCCAAAGAAAGGCAATGCCAAAGAATGTTCAAACTATCACATCATTGCACCAGGGGTGAAATGCTCCCGGTTTGGAACGGATCGCCCGATCCGGTAGTGATGGCGGCAGGTGGTTCAGAGAACCGGTAGCAAAAATCCCTGTGCCCCCCCCACCATACCCAGCTGAGCCTCACAATCATCAAAGGCTTTTTTTTTTAACTTTTAAAAGCATTTTTTCTACAACCTCTTCTGATGAAATCATCAGCTGGGATCATCAGAGGCTTTTCAAAGCATTTTTTTCTGCAACCTCTTGGCCGAAGAGGTGGTAAAAAAAATGCTTTGAAAAGTCTCTGGCAACTTCCAGCTGAGTTGCCTGATCGGCAGAGAGGCATTTTTAAAAGAGCCTCTCTGACGATCCCAGTTGAGTTCCTGATGGCAGAGAGGCTTGTCAAAGCATTAGAAAAAATGCTTTGAAAAGTTAAAAAAAAAAGTTGACCATGCCCACCCACCAAGCCACGCCTACGCCCACATTACCCACCCGCCCGCCCACGCCCACAGAACCAGTAGTAACAGATTTTACATTTCACTCCTGCATTGCACTCATTTCACATGCTAATAAGGTTATGCTTAAAATCCTACAAGCTAGGCTCCAGCAGTATGTGGATCGAGAACTACCAGAAGTACAGGCAAGATTTTGAAGAGGCAGAGGAACTAGAGATCAAATTGCCAACATACGCTGGATCACGGAGAAAGCTAGGGAGTTCCAGAAAAATATCTCCTTCTGCTTCATTGACTATGCTAAAGCCTTTGATTCTGTAGATCACAACAAATTGTGGCAAGTTCTTAAAGAGATGGAAGTACCAGATCATCTTATTTGTCTCTTGAGAAACCTATATGCAGGTCAAGAAGCAACAGTGAGAACTGGACACGGAACCACTGATTGGTTCAAAATTGGGAAAGGAGTCCAGCAAGGCTGTATACTGTATACTGTTGCCCTGCCTATTTAACTTATATGCAGAGCACATCATGAGAAAGGCGGAGATAGATGAATCAAAAGTTGGAATTAAGATTGCTGGGAGAAATATCAACAACCTCAGATATGCAGATAATACCACTTTAATGGCAGAAAGTGAAGAGGAACTAAAGAGCCTCTTGATGCAGGTGCATCAAGAAGGAGAGTGCAAAAGTTGCTTGAAATTCAACATTAAAAAAACTAAGATCATGGCATCTGGCCCTCTCAATTCCTGGCAAATAAATGGGGAAGAAATGGAGGTAGTGACAGATTTTATTTTCCTGGGCTCCAAGATCACCGCAGATGGGGACTGCAGCCAAGAAATTAAAAGATGCTTGCTCTTGGGAAGGAAAGCTATGGCAAATCTACAGCATACTAAAAAGCAGAGACATCACCCTGCCAACAAAAGTGCGTATAGTCAAGGCTATGGTTTTCCCAGTTGCAATGTATAGCTGTGAAAGTTGGACCATAAGAAAGGCTGAGCGCCAAAGAATTGAGGCAGGAAGGCCTGGAGGAACGTTGTCCATGGGGTTGCGATGGGTCGGACACGACTTCGCAACTAACAACAACAAAGCAACTTGGGGGTAGACCCTGAAAGTCCAGCTGTTAAAAAAGAGTACATTTGTAAGTGGGAGATTAAGGATTTTCTTAACAGTGTTCCCTGAGGCAACTTTTACTGTACAAGAATATCTCAGACATTTTCTTCCATTCTCTCCTTATTAACAAAAATGACGCCACCAGCCTAAAGAGCTGTCTAGTTTCAAATATTCAGACCAGCCAATCATTATTTTGGAAAAACCATTAAAACATAGCCCAATGAAGATCTTAATCCATATGATCCATACCATTTTTCCTCAGAATCTCTGCTTGTTTTCTTTACCACCAGTTTGTATTTTCTATTTTCAATAGATCCTTCCAAAGACGTTCTTGGATCTCAGTAGTCCTTTTATAAAAATGAAGGTATCTATAACTTTCTATGACGAGTATAAACTTCAATCCACATTTCAAAAACCATACACAACAGTGCCACTTTGAGACTGGGTAAATAAATACCCATAGTTAAAACAAATCAATTCCTCTTCCTTTACCCAACCCCAAAACTTAGTTTGGAAAAAAAGGCACAGAGGTTTCTGATGCAAGGATCTTCTGTAGTCTTACCTCTCATCTATTAAATCCTGCAGCTTTTTAACACAACTGGGGAAAGTGGTTATTCCTATCTCTCTTAAGCAACCTGTTTCAGGATAGTGCAATAGCTAGCTAGCCTAATTCTTCATACCAACTAGCAAGAGGGTATGGGATCAGAAGAGATGATGACTGCTGTTAAAATGAGCAACCGTATTATGCTTGCTCATTTTCATTTGTTCCTTTCCTTTCTACCTCATGTCAGGGAAGACCACTTTTTATTCAGGGATGAAATCCAGCAGGTTCTGACAGGTTCTGGAGAACCGGTAGTGGAAATTTCAAGCAGTTCAGAGAACTGGCAAATCCACCTCTGGCTGGCTCCAGAGTAGGGTGGGAATGGAGATTTTGCAAGATCCTTGCCCCAGGAGTGGGGAGGGAATGGGGATTTTGCAGTATCCTTTCCCTGGAGTGGGGAGATAATGGGAATTTTGCAATATCCTTCTCCTGGCATGGGGTGGGAATGGAGATTTTGCAGTATCCTTCCCCTGCCACACCCACCAAGCCACACCATGTTTACCAAGCCACGCCCACAGAACCGGTAGTAAAAAAAATTGAATTTCACCACTGCTTTTATTCAACCACATCAAGCATGTTATGGCAGGCACAATAGTTTCCACTGCCTTGTCTGTAGAGAAGGAGAGGTTCTGAAGCAAAAGAAGACAAATGAGCATTTCAAGAGAGAAGTAACCATTACCTAATGTTTATTCTCTGGGGAGTGAGAACACAGATGAGCAATAGGATGAGATAGCTGTTCTAAGACCAATCATTTGCCCTGCATAGCAGAGTGGTACAAACAGCAGGTCCTTCCTCTTGTGGTAAGAGAAAGATACCAAATAACCATTGTCCTACTTGCCAAAAATATATTGTGCCTACTGCCAGGTAGCCAAATGTAGAGGTGGCACTGTCAGAGGGAATCTAGGGGCTTTGAGTGCTGGCAAAAAGCATTCTCTACTGTCCATAAATCTGATGTTTTTATTATTATTTTCTTTTAAAGGTAGCATTAAGCATAGTTTCCAGCCAAAGGGATAAATTTCTCAGGGAGTTACATTCTTAGTTTGTGTTTTGTAAATGGTCCTTACCGACCAGTTACAAAAATGGTCGGTAAAGAGGTAAACTCTGGCTGCAACATGTACCTTTTGTGCTGTTCTGAGTAAGGCAGCCTTGATTTTGTATTCATGGTTTTGGAGATGTGGGTTTGGCGCAATAGTTGCCAAAGGTTGAAGCAAAAGCATGAGAGTTCAATTGAAGGCAACTGTAGAGTTGCATGGGCTAAATCCTCCCCACTTTGTCTGAACTCATGTTTAAGTTTTTGCTATAAACCACCCAGAATTACAGTATATTGTATGTAAAATAAGTGGGAAAATAAGTAAATAAAAAGAATTTATTAGACAATGATCAAAATATTAAATTCAGGGACATTTGGGTACTTCCTAAAAAGAGGTATATATGCCAACTTTTTTTAATGACACATCTGTCATTAGGTAGCACACTATATCACAATATATCCAAACACATTTTAATCTAGACTATTATGTGAACCTGACCCGAGTAGATCAGTTTATAAATACTATCTCTTACAGAAAAGGGGGTTGAGAAAACTACAGGTAAATACAAGTAGTTTACAATGGCTAATTCTGCCCATCCTACTTGCATTTACCCTACCTCATGCCATAATTAAACTAAATTAGTGCATTAAAAACGGAAGACTTTTTCTTGTACTCTTCTGTTGACTTGTACCATTTCTGTTGTTGTGAAAAGTGGACGATTACCGGGGAGCAGACATTAGTCATGATGTACTTTCAAACCGAGCAACCGAATCGGAAAACTCGTCTTAGCCAAAGTCACGCACAAGGCGTGTGGCATTTCAGCCTCCCAGACGCAGATAACTTCGCCTCCGAGGAACCCACCCAACACCAGCCCCCCCCCGCCCCCCCACACCCTCTTAAGAGGAAGGCGCCTGTCGCGCCTACTTTATATAGTGGTCTTCGGACTCGCCTCCGAAAGCTGGTTGGTAGACACCTGCCGAACGTCCGCGGCGATTGGGTGGCACGGCTGCTCATCAGCATGCCTGGTTCTGGTGCGGCCTGTGAGGCGCTGAGGGAGGCCATTGCGGCTCGAGAGTGTATGAGAGCTCGATAAAGACGCGAAGCGCCTCGCCCGGGGGCACCAGAGGAGGTGAGGCGGGAGCGGAGGGGGGGGGGGGTGAGGCTCTCTGCGGGGCGGGCAGGCGGGGCAGCCGCGGGGGCTTGGCGATGACAGCGGCAGAAGCAGCGCCGCTCTAGGGCTTTAGCCCCCCCTCCCCCTCCCCCACCAGGCGGTTTGCCTGGAAAGTTTCCCCGGCATCGCGTCGCCTCTTCGGCCTCCTGGCTGGGCGCGGGTACCGCAGAGGCTCCTCTCGGAGCCCCAAGGCGGCTTCCTGTCCTTGCGCTCCCCCCGCCTTGTTGCCGCGGCGCGCCTCTTCTGCGCTCGGGTGCCTTGAAAAAGGAGCCCTCAGTCGCCCTTGCGCAGAGCCCGTGGTGGTCCTTGGGGACGGAGCCCAGTCCTGGCCGTCTTGAAGGACCCCCGGTCGGGTGTCGTCCGGCTGGACCCCGAGCTCTTGTCTCGGTACGGACGAGCATATGTTAACGCCCGGCTCGGTCTACATCCCTGCCTCTCCCTTGGCGCTGTGTCCTTTCCTTTTACTATTGGCAGCTCGTCCGAGGTGGCTGCTGGTGCTCTGTCTGTCAACTGGAGTGATTGATCGGAGCGTAGAAGATCACTCCGATCTACCCCTCGGAGGCATTACAGGGGGTTGAACAACTTTTCGGGGCAAATGATTTCAAAATCGTGAGGGGAAAGCGGGGAAAGGCATTCCTTTGCACCCATGGTTTTTTTTTCTTTTTTTTTTTAAAAAAAACCTTTTTAGAGAGTAGGATCTTGTGCAGAAAAGGCATAGGGAAGTAAATAATTTCCACTCTTGAGTTGGGGATAGTTTTATCTCTACCATATCAAGCAACCATGCTTTCGAATTAACATGTTTCTATTCTGCCGACAGTCACCCCCCCCCCCACACACACTGATAACTGAACCACATGAGAGGTCAAACATATGTCAGTCATCATCTCTTCTACTCTGAACCAATTATAGATGAGAGAGATGTACACAGTGAATAGAACCTCATCTTATTTCCTTTTTTAATTTTTCGATAGAGAGTAGAAACTAACAGAGGGGTGAGGGACCTCTTGGCAGGAAATCCTCCCCATAATGTCCTCTCTCCAAGGTGAGATTTTATTTATTTTTTTTAAGTTTTTCCAAAGATGTTATTGCTTCTAAGAGTTTAAGAAATGGATAAGGCAAAAAAAGCAGCAGTAACTCCTGTTCCTGTCTTTTAAGGGTGCAGCTTTGGTTATAACAGGAAAAGGAAGGCTGGCCTCAGTGCTGCCCATTGAGAAAGCAAGAGCAGTTGTCGTTTCTCTCTTTACCTAGACAGCATACAGGGAAATCTCAGAAGGATGGTGTCACTTGCTATCTATATATTCAGATGTACTATCATTTTGAATGGTGTTGAGAGGATTACACTTAATCTCTTCAGGGGTCCATTATCACCAAGGGAAAGAAGGTTAAGGAGCAAGTTGGGTTGACAGTTTCTCCTCCAAATAAAGTCGTCTCTTGATAACTCCTCTCTTAATTGTTTGCTCTTTCTTCTTTGTTCTGCATAGTAAAATGAGGCAACTGAACAGTTACCTTATTTTTTCGGTTGACTCACTCTCAGTGTCCCTTTTAAACATCTGCATATATTGCCCAAAATGTGAGGCTAAGTTGACAAGCGAGAAATTAGACAGCAGCAGCCATGATTACATAGCTTTTCCTGTCCAGAAAATCTCAGGAAATTGGTAGATTACAGGCTTCTGACAAGTTACTCGCCCTCCGAGAAAATTCAGTTTACTGAGCTGTAGCTGAACCATTTTGCTACCCAGGAGTAGGAGTCCAGATTTATGTGGTAGAGAATAGTGTTCCTGCTACAATCCTGTTGCTTCATCAGTTAATAAGAGGAATAGTGATAACTGCTGTTATCTAAAGGAACAGGGCCCAGAAAACATGAACAAGAGGGATTGGTAGTATAAGATATTTTTTTTCTGCAATTAACATGCTTTTCTTAACAGTCATTCCCAGAACTATGCTATACAGGAGAAACGTGTTAAAGCTGTAGTCACTACTTCTATACAATCCTTCAGCTTTTTTTCATTGTATAATATGCTGCTTTGCATTCTATGACTTGGCCAATGCAACAAGAAGAATATAATTATATCTAATTCCAAGAGCAACCTGGATTTTATGAAGGAGTCACTTGGTTGGACCCAATCTTATTTGAAGGTCAGAGTAGTGGTTATGTTAATAATGTGAGTATAGTTGCTTCTCTCAGTTTTGGTCTCCTTAAAGTAAAAGGTGGGAGTCCTATAAGGTTCCTTCCTATCCAAAGCTCTTTTTAAAAATTGAGCCCTCAACTTTATAATTATAATTTATAATTATTTCTTTCAGTTTTAAGCAAAAAGTCCAAAGGAGGTTTTCAAATAGAAACAAAGCTAGACTAAGTCTTCTTTAATCAAAGCAGTCAGTTTTGCCATCTCTGCCAACTCCATTAACCTTATCATTTATTCTGCTATTGTGGGAATTTGTAAGTCCTTCCCTCTGCATACAAAAGTCTTGCTACTGTTGTCATATATAAAAACAAAATCCAATGGTTTTTTTCTGGTTTATCTATCAAACCTAAAAAATCCCATCTGGTTTCAATTGTACATTTATTTTAAGAATTCTCTGAATTAAAGTACATATCTGAACCCTATATTTCATACCTGCCTTATATGTCCACCAAAGATGGTAAAAGGTACCTTCACATTGATTATATTTCCAATATATATTTGACACATCCTTATACACCAACCTTTACATCTTCCCTCTTCCTCTTTGTTCCCATGATGGGTAAAATATATATTCTAGCTTTCTCAATCCAGCCTACAGAACTGCAGTTTCCTTTTTTATTTTTGTTATTTTATTTATTTATTTTATTTTTCCCTCTTCATCCCCCCTTTAAGTTGCAACCAAGGAATGAGCTGCTTTAATGTTGTGAAGCTGAATTGTGAGTTGTTTCCTGCTAGAGTTTCTGTTAACTTACTGAGAAAAATAGGAATGAATGAAAACCAACTTCTCTATTGCTTTGAGTATAAGAAGTCCTTGCTTAATGACTGCTCTGTTAAGTGACTATTCAAAATTATGGTACTGAAAAAGTAACTGTGTGAACTTTATAAACTCATGTTTATGACCATTGTAGCATCCCCATGGTTCTGGGTTCTTCACATCTGGTGAGCATTTACGATTACAAGCAGAGTCAGTGGAGAAGCCAGCAGTAAAATCACAAGTCACAGTCATGTAATATCTCACATAATGACCGCATTGCTTGGCAAGAGAGTTGCTGGTCCCAGTTAGGGTCATAAGCGAGGACTAACTGAACTGTATCCTCAGAGCTATGATAATACCATAAGAAGGAAAAAGGAGGCATCTGTGTCAATATCAGAGAAGAGAATTGTGAAGGGGAAGTAAAGTCATTTGTTTGTACAAATTTCTGTACAGGAACTATTGATGCGGGAGTAAGTCTTAAAAGGAAAAGGCAGGTATTGGTCACCAAAACCAAAACCAACCAGTGAAGTTTGCCTTCCCTGCATGGTTGGGAAGGGTGGAAGGCAGGCGAAGAACCATGCCAGTCTTGCAATGGGTTTAGTCCGTGCTGAGCAGCAGCCTGACCCATTGCCAGCTTGCTGCATTTTCTGATATTTTTGGAATTTGATGTTGTTGAAGAAACACGTGGGAGCATCATGGGAGGCAATTTGATATTGTTGAAGAAACGTGACACTTTCGGAATTTGATATTGTTGAAGAAACATGTGGGAGCATCATGGGAAGCAAGCAACTTAGCCTGCAATGCTCAATTATACTGAGTTGGATCCGGTGGGGAGGGAATAGTAGTTCAGTGGGTTGACTACATTGACTATATTGGAACATCTTTGTTCAGGTAAGATGAAAAGCACTCCTCTAAACCACTAAAAATTGCTCTCAGTTGATGTGTTCAGTATTGGAATTAATTGGACCAATAGTCTGACTCAGTATAAGGCACATTTCTAATATATTCAAAAGCCTCTCTTCTGCTTAGCTCCGATGGTGATGGTGGCCAGATATTTTTGTTCTTTTCTCACTAAGCAGATTCCTAAGCAAAATCTTTCCTTCCTACACTACCCACAGAGGCCAAGGAAGAAAGAATAAATAAAAGCTGGTGCTGCCCTCTCTTGTTTCCACACTTCTTTTTCATTTTCACTAACAAAGTGTTATGGTGAGGGGAGGAGCTGGAGACTTCCTGCTTTCTTGTTTTCTTTCAGCATCAGCTGTGGGACAGAGAAAATGAGGAACAATTGCTAATTATTATTTGATTACCTCTTCTCACCACTGGGTTTCCTTTCTAATAAAAGGGGCATTTGAAAATAGCCTTTTCAAATACCTGTACAAGTGTCCTCTCTAGTTTGGCACAGAGGAGAGAGAGGAAGAGCTCTTATTTTCCTGCCTTATAAAGAGCCCTTTCAGACTCTAATGGCAAGCCAAGCAAATAATTTTGAAAAACAAGAATAGTGTAAAACATTGGGAATGTAAAAAAAAAAAAATGCTGAGAGCCTTTGGGCATGCAGTACAGACATCACAATTATTTTTATTTCTCCAGAGTACTATTTTTAAAAATGTGAAAAAGCAATGTAAGCTGATATGCTTCCAGTTATGAACAAGGGCTTTCCATTCATATAAAAACATACATGCCCCATCACAAAAAAACAAAAAATGCTAGCATCTTTTTTAGTATTCTTGGATCAAAATATATTTATCTACTTTATGAAGTGCTGTTTTGTATTAAATGTTAGTTCATTAATAAAATATTATTTATGCTATACAATAATGAGATAAATCTCACTAATTGGTGACAGATCCTCCACATGTTCATTTAGGAAATTCATTGAATTTGACAGGCTTAACTTTCAAGAAAACTTTTGCCTAACCTTCCTTTTATCTAGCCACTATCGCATCTCTCTTTTGTGTCCATGAAGTGTTATTTAAAATACTTATCAATAGAAAGAGGATAGGAATTATCCTTTGAAGCTGTATTAATTGTGTAATGCAATAGGCTCTGCCTGGCAATATTTGAAGTCACTCTTGTGTGAGATTTATAGCTGTCTTTTAAATTAGTATAGAATTTTGATACGTTAAATAGTTCAGTGGGAAGTAGGATTAATTACGTTACAGAGATTTTTATCTTCTGTTTTTTATTTGTTGGAGTCATTTATTTAAGCTGTCATAATTGGTGACTCTGATATTCTAAATATCAGAAAAAGAACAATAAAGTGAAAAAAAAAGATATGTTCTTGTCACAGTACAGATTCATTGGAGGGGGAAAAGCCAGATCTTTAAAGCTCTATAGAAAGCTAAGAGGATCATCCTTATTTCAAAGGTCAGGCATAGCAACAGAGAAGGTCTAATTAGGTATTGCATCAGAGACCTGAAGCATCCTTATCTTCTATGATCTTATACAAATGGCCATTACTTGCTACTTATAAAGTGTATTATAGTTTTTTTTCTGCACTTAGTCACTGAAATCAGCAAAAAAAAAACCTTGCAAATCATGGTCACATGACCATGGGACATTGCAACCAGTTGTAAATGCGAACAAGTTGTCTAGTGCCTGAAATGTGACTACGTGTTTCTGTGGTAGCGTAACTTCAAGGATATATCATAAGTAGATTTTAAATTCTTATAACTTTGAAGTCATTAAATGACTAGTCATAAGTTGAGAACTATTTGTTATATGAACATTAAAAAATTAAGCCTTAGATCTATAACTAAATTCAGCTTCTAGTAATGTTAACAGCATTAATTTTAATAGAAAATAAGACTAAAATACTGATGTAATTACTAATATAAGAACATAGACTGCTAATATCAAGGTTAATATTCTCTGCATTAGAGGAAGGCAATTGTTAATAATGTGGCCTTGCATTTTTGTTGTTATTGTTCCTAAAAGGGACAACACATAACATTATATTCACTGAAAAATGTATAGTTATGAAAAAGTTGGTTGTATGTTTGTTGATATAAGAAAAGTGCATGATAATTAGCTTCAGTTACGTAATGTGAATGCAATTTCAAAGTTGGTTGTTGAATGCAATAAGACGGATGAATGATGGAAGTAAAGTATGTGATGAAATGGAATAAAATGCATAATACATAGTTCAACATTGAGTAAGGAGATACGTTTGCTGGAGATATGAATGTGTGTACACTTTTGTATGTGAAAAATTTGCAGTACATTCACTCCTCGTTTAGCAACCACCTTGGTTAGAGACCATTCATAATAAATGGTAGTAAAAAATAAATAATTTTCCAACTAATGCAGATTAAGAGCAAATTTTATGCACCTTACAACAAAAGCCTTCAATGTGAAGCTGATTAAGGTCTAGTCAGTTTCTGGCAGCAGCATCAGAAAACTAAGGTGTCTAATCAACTAATTAAGGCACAGAGCTGAACTTCTTAAGTGATAGCACTTTTAAAGGAAGTGCTGTGTGAGCGGGAACGAGCTCTATGCATGTGTTCATCATTCTCACATTCTTTTACTTCTTATACATTATAAATTGAAGGATTTCAGTCTTTTAAATAGGCTTTAATATGTTTTGCTATTTGGGAAAGGTTTTCCCATAAAACAGAAAGTTGTTTTTACTAGGTAAACTTCTATATCAACATATAAATATTTTTATTATATTTCATAAAATACATAAAATAAACTTCTGTCTTTTGTTTTCACAATAGATTTGTGACAGTAGCTATTTGATGCATTTGCAGTGGAACAGTACTTTACTTTTGATTTAGTCATTATTTGATTAACACATGACCGCTGTAGTTTGGTGTTAGTCACTATTAGAAGATTTTGCTTTGACGTTTCCTAGACTATTTAACAAAAATAGTATGAATTCATACTATTATTATGTCCTGTAATACAAGACATGGTTCTTACTTTACTGTTGAATTGCCAAAAATACTAAAATGTACTATTTCATATAATTTTTAGAGTGAGAAAAAATGGAATCATAAACTTTCTGATGTTGATACAAATATAGCAATGCATAAAATTCGAATTCATGTCAGTGATATTCAAAAACTAGTTGTCCATATTCAATCGTACTAGAAAAGTCTACAGCTTATACAGGAAGCTGGTTGATGGAAAACAGGAAGGAATAGGGAAGGAATATAAACAGAGTATCTTGGCATCTGTTCATTGCATAGAAAACAGTACACACGATATGTTCTTGATATTGACAGATGGAGCATGTTGAGAGTTGGGAGAAAAGCATATTTAAATATAGCTGTTTGTTCGCACATTTATTCCCTTGTTTTCAATTTTCTTCTTGGTTCTTTCAGAGCTGCCTGTTTCAGCTTTGGATGCTTGGAAATTACAGTCCTGAATTCTTGAAGCTTGATCATCACAATTCCAGGCCTAATTTTCAAAATAGCCAAAAAAAGTGGTAAGAATATGCCCTGTTAATACACACTTTCAAAGAGCAGGCAGAATTCACATAATTAACTACTTTTAGGTTCTAAAACATCCTGTCTACCAAAAAATTAGAACTGGTTCATACATGCTGAAGTATAATACGTGGATGTATATATGATAAGTTACATATTCATGTCAGTAAACTGTTTCAAAGGAAAGGTGTGATTCTATCAAGATAAGAAAAGTAATTTTTACCTTGAAGGAATATTTCTTAGCATCTTAAAATTTCTCTATGGTTTTTCTTCTGTCACTGCAAAGCTACAAGAGGCATCTGTGAAATGCATAGAAATCTTTTTATCCTGCGCTGGTAACTGCTAAAAGGAAAGTATTTCTTTGCAGTTTACCTACTCTTGGCATATTCAAAAGCAGGAGCCTGTAGCACTCACCCAATCCAGAAAAGGCTTCTGTGCAGTTGTTTGTAGAAGTCTTTATTGAATTTTCAAGTGCTAGAGAATACTGAGGAGGACTGCTTTTCTCTGCTCTTAAAAATGAAGGGTATATGTTGTTTATCAAGGGGGTGTTTTTCTTGAAACTTGAAACCTGAAGCAAAGCATCCTTTTGTAGATATGCACGATTATAGTAACTAGTCTGTTGTTTCAAACTAGCCATTAGTTTGAAAACAATAATTTTTAAAGTGTTGAGTTCCCTTACCATTGCTTGAGTCCATGCAATATCTCTCTTGCTTTCTGCATATCTGTAAGAATATTCCCCTCTTAAAATATTAGTTGACTGTCTTACCAAGCATTTCATTGCTATTAAGACTTTTAAATACACACGCTTGCTGGTACCATAGAAAATACAACCATTTAAACTTTATATGTTTTATGAAATAAAGCTTTCTATTTTTATATTAGTATTTATAAAAATTTCTTTGTGTTATATAAGATTTTTTTTGACAATATTTTGCTTTATGGAGCTGCTTAAATTGATAGCTGGAGGAAAGTAGTACCACAACACAGAACAGAAAGTTGCTTAGTTCAGTGCTCCAATCAGCATGAAGATAGACTGCTTTTGCCTGAATACCTAATTTCAAAGAATTGTCTTCTGCCCATGTGCATAGAAGATCATTGAAGGCATGCAAAACAGTTGTTTCAATACAATGGTTGCTGCTTTTGCAAAGTTATATCAAAGGAGCTCTTCTTTTCCTCACCTGGCATACTGTCTTTACTACAGAACAAAAAAAATTGTTCTAGCAACATATTTAAAAAATATTCCTTGTGATTCAGTGGCTTTCTATGGAAAGTTGATTCAGAATTTGAGTTTAGATCAGGAGTGGGCAGCCTATAATAACTCCTCTAGTGATGGAATGAGAGTATAATGCTATAAATCATTGATGTTTCTAAAATTTTCTTTACTAGTGCATGGGATTTCTGCACTTATGGATCATAAAGGTAGTCCTTAATTTACGACCACTATTGAGCCCAAAATTTCTGTTGCTTCTGTTGTTTGAGACAGTTGTTAAGTGAGTTTTATCCCATTAAAACCTTTTTTGACACCGTTGTTAAGCGAATCATTGCAGTTGTTAAGTTAGTAACAACTAACAGTAGTAACTAACAGTTAGTAACAGTTGTTAAGTGAATCTGGCTTCCCCATTGACTTTGCTTATCAGAAGGTTGCAAAAGGTGATCATAGGACACCAGGACACTGCAACTGTCATAAATATGAGATAACTGCCAACTCTGTGAATTTTGAACATGTGACCACGGAGAGACTGCAGCAGTCATGAGTGTGAAAAGTCACACAGGTGTCCTAAGTCACTTTTTTTCAGTGTCATTGTAACTTTGGTCACTAAACAAACTGTTATAAATCGAAGACTCTCTGTATAGCCCTTGTACAAGTACTTGCATTATAACTTTCAGTTATAACATTGTACAATCAAAATTTGGTGTCAGAATAGTCAAATTTTTGGCTTTGGGGGCTTTTCCAAACTCAAAAAAATAGAAATTGTGGCGTTATAATATTCTTTAATTGGCCAAATTATAGTAATATAAAATGTTATTGTTTCTGTATTGTTGATTTTTTTTGTTTTTTGAGTTGTATATTGTTTAGAGTTGAAAAACCAAATCTGCATAAAAAGATTCCCAATAAATAAAGCAATAGAACCCTGAAAAGATTACTGAAAAAATAAATGCATCCCACCTCAATGATATCTCCACACCATTGGATAACTTTATATGGTTCCTCTGTAAGGTTGGGGGATTGAATTCAGTGGGGGGTTGCCCCCGGTTCGCACCGGTTCTGTAAAACTGGGGGGAGGCCCTGCCCACTGACCCTGACATCATGAAAACGCTTCTGTGCTTGTGCAGAAGAGTGCACAAGCGAGCGAGCGTGTACGGCCCCGTTGCGAACCGGTAGTAAAGGTAAGTAGAACCCATCCTTGATTGAATTGTATATGTAATTTAAATGTTGTCCATCCTGATCTAGACAATACAAATATTGTCAACAGAGTAGAGACACAGAAGACTCTTCCTGCTCATTTAATATATCTGAACCTTATTTATTTATGAAGGAAAAACTTCCTTTATATCCAGTTGTGTCCATCCATCAAGTTTACAGACATTGCTGGCAGATCAGTTTTCTCAATCCTCTCTCTTGCATTCTGTGGAATAAATCTGAGATGTGCAGGAGAACAAGGGGAACTCCTTATGTCCATACAGTGGACATAATATGTAGATTCTTTGCATGCAGTTTTTCATGTAAATATATTCATCAATTGAGAGAAAAACAGAATGTTGTATCCAGAGATCGACAACACCTTTGTGGAACAGTGTGCTGGCAAGGCATTAATTAATATTTTTAAATACTAGCAGTTCTATTTACCCTAATACAATGCTTTGACAGTTTGGATCTGAGTTTTAGTATAAACTTTAAATTCTGTTAATTATTGCTACATATTGTTTATAAAGCACAGAAAAGGAAAGGTTAGGTTAATGAGCTATTGCTGTTTAGAGAATTGCTTTTACTTATTTTTTTGCTAATATTTACTGTAATTCAAGACAAATATGGTTTCTGACCAAAGCAATAACTTCACAAGTTTTATTTAGGAGCCATAGCAAGAGGATACCTAGCAATATCAGAAATCTGGATGGTCCTAACAGCAACGAAGTGTAGATTTATTTTCAGTTAATTTATCATACATTTCTTTTTGTGATAAAGTACTGTTAAATTATCCTGATAAAAATTCTTCATAATATTGGATTTCTGCCCTAAATTGGCTTCCTAGAGTATAGGGGAATGTTAACCATTAGAAAATATTAAAATTTTCTAATACAATATTCTGCCAAGAAAAAAAAAACCTAAGCGTGTAAGGTATATTATATAGTCAGATCTGAAATTAGAAGTTTGCAGACATACGTCTCTCTGACACTCTCTCTCATACACACATGTTAATCATATCAGAAGCATTTATTTATTATAATAATTAGCATTGTATGATAGATTTGTTATGATATCAAATAGCCAGAATGCCTTTAGGGGCACATTAAAGTTATGCATAATAGGTTATTTGCTACATAATGGAAAACAAGTAGTTACAATGATGCTAAAATTTCATTTAAGTACTGTGTTACATTGATCAACCTTTTAGATCGGGGGTGTCAAACTCGCATCATCATGGTATTGTTACGTGACATGTCACGACTTCCCCCCCTTCGCTAAACTGGGCATGGACGTGGCCAGCGCTTGATGCATCTGGCCCACGGGACGTGAGTTTGGCACCCCTGACCTATAGCAATCAAATTGCTACTTTGAAGATAATTTTATTTGTATGCTTACAAGCAATAATACTGGGTTCCTAGCAAAGCTTTGATACTTTGCTGAGCAGCTATGAACAAAAGCAGAACCAGGGCTTATATATTATTGGCCTGCTACATTACAAGGCAAACAAAGGCAACAGCAATACAAAGAAAAGGGAAAACATGATGGAACCTGTGAGATGTGGGCAGTGAATAGAAATAATTTGGTTTACTGGGCCACAGGTTCCTGAGGAGTCTTATCTCTGTCACCACTTGGGCAGTACAGCTTGTTGTGAATGTTTTCTTCAAGGGCACTTTAAGCAATTCATATGTGGGAGAGGCATCTTATAGGGTGACATGTAGAGTACTGTATGAGGAAAGGTGATACCTATTACCCATTAAAGATTGATTCATCGTACCTATAAAAATTTTACTTGGAAATTTTAAAATCTCCAAGTAAATCTGGAGCACATTATGAAAAGTTAACATTTGGAAGCAGCAGGCCCAGATAATATCCCTGGGCATGTTCTTAGGGAATGTGCAGATGAGTTGGCTTGTGTTCTTACAGATATTTTCAATCTTTCATTGCAGCAGGCAGTGGCCCCATCGTGTTTTAAGACTACCATTATTTTGCTAGTGCCAAAAAAGTCTACAATTACGGATCTTAATGTCCAGTTGCACTTACATCCATCCATCATTATGAAATATTTTGAGAGGTTGATAAAGGACATTTTTGCATCCAGCCTCCCTACAGCATTTGACTCTCTTCAACCTCGTCTTAAACGTAGGAAAAAAATAAAGAGATCATTGTCGATTTCAGAAAAGGCAAGCAAAGCCACACACCTGTGTATTAATGATTCACCTATTGAGATAGTTAGCAGCATCAAGTTTCTGGGTGTGCAGCTAATGAGTAGGCTAGCTTGGTCGCTCAACAGTGAGACATTTTCTGTGTCACATGAGAAAAATACATCTTCCTTTCCCTGTCCTTACCACTTTCTATAGAGGGACAATTGAGAGCATCCTGCCTTATGGCATTACTGTCTCGTTTGGAAGCATTATTGCTTCGGACAAGAAGGCAGTGCAGAAAATGGTGAGGTTGGCAGAAAAGATAATTGGTAGTTCACTCCTTTCTATCCAGGACATAGCATATAAGCGATGCTTAAGCAGGGTCCACAGGATTGTCTGGCACACTACACATCCTCTTCATGACCTGTTTTCCTTGTTACCTTCTGGGAGGAGGCTTCATGGTATCCGAAACAGAACATTTAGATTTAGTCACAGTAGATTTAGTTCCATATAGTATCAATCTTGTGAACTCTCAAGTTTCCTGTCTGTGGAGATTCTCAGTTTTCCAGGTCATGGTTGTCCCAAAGGTGCTTTTTCAAGAGGCAACAGGACTTTCTGTTTTTCTTTGAAGATGTTTCGCTTCTCATCCAAGAAGTTTCTTCAGCTCTCAGCTGAAGCGAAACGTCTTCAAAGAAAAACCAGAAAGTCCAGTTGCCTCTTGAAAAACACCTTTGGAATCTCAATTTTCTTCCTTCCACTATGTATTCAAAATGGACAGTGAGATGTGTGTGTGTGTGTTACATGTGTATATCTGTGTTATGAATGTGTATGGGTAAAGGTATACTTTCTTTTGAGAGGAGGCAACCGAATTTCATTTTTGATGTGTGCCACAGTAAAAAGTGACAATAAAGGTTATCTTATCTATCTTAAAAGACGTTTCACATTTCAAAAATTCTTTTCACACAGATCCTGAAAACTGCCAAATTCTGAGACAAAGACTACATGACACTACAACATGAGCGAGAATAAATGTGACACACAGTTTTACAGTGTTCAAGTTGCAGATTCAACATTCACTGTACTAAAACGCTACCAGCAATTGAAACCTATTGGCTCTGGGGCTCAAGGCATTGTTTGGTAAGTAGGCAAACAAATAGCAGCACCTATCTTTTCTTGGTTAATCCCAAAGAAATTTAGTGGGGTTATTTGTAACAGTAGGCTAAATTATTCAAAAAATAACCTGGCAGTTGACAATGGCAAAACAGTTAGATATTGCTAACAAGCAAGCTGCTACAGTGTGTTGGTCAAGTCTCAGGAAACAAGCTTGACTTGAGAGTCTTCATCTTTTATTTGCAAACACTAATATAAACAACTGCTAAAGTACAGTCCACCTCTAGGAATAGTAAAATAGTAAAGTGTTAAAATTACCAAAATTTTAAATATTTCATATATAAGAGAATTGTTAGATAGTTTGTGGCTGGGTCTTCCCAGTGCCAACCCCCCGCCCCCCAATCATGACAGTCATTCAGCCTAAAGGGATATGGGAAAAATACGACTGAAAATATGAGCTGGTTGCCAAGCACCAAAAATATGATTATGCAACTGTGAGCTGTGTGAAACTGTTGGTACTTTGAAACTTTGAAAACAGGCTATAATAGCTCTAGAGAGATCAGTTGTAACTTTGAGCAATTGTTAAGCAACTGGTCATTAAGCAAGGACTATATTTTAATTACTTGGCCGAAAAACAGCATCTAACTCTTGGCATTCACTTTAAGGAACAGCCAGATGAATTACATAGTGGCCAAAATTGTGGAAACCTTTTGGGAAAAATGTATTTTTGAGATTTGATGGCTAATAACACCAATTTTTTGGGGGAGTTTCAAGATAATCATATTCCACTGCTGGAATGGCCTGGGAATAGCCCAAACCTTAATCCAATTGAAGCCAACAATATGGAGCCGTCTAAAGAAACTTGTTAGTCAGAAGCGACCCAGCAATAAAACCCAGTTAATAGAAGCAATCATTCAATCTTGGTTTCACATTATAACAGCTGCAGAACTAAAAGACTTGATTCACTCCATGGGACAACGTTGTAAGGCCGTAATTCACGCTAAAGGTTACCCAACCATTAACTGACGTGATAATTTTTTTATATCTCGTTTTTTCTATGATGATAATTTTTATATATCTCATTTTTTCTACGTGTTTCACTTTTCTTCTTTATACTGTAATTGTTATTTTAATAACAAACCCTTCATAAAAGTTATTGCATTACATTCTTGATTAAATTATCTTTCCATTGATAAATAATTTTATGGTACTACTCCAAAAAAAAAAGTGCTGTTATTAGCTAGTCTTAGAAAATACACTTTTCCCAAAAGGTTTCCACAATTTTGGCTACTACTTTATATAGCTCTGAAGGAACAGGTGTTTGAGCAAATTAAAGATGGTAACAAAATAAGTAGATGAATTTAGATTGAGGAACAGATGAGGGAAGGTAGCTAGGATTGAGGCACTATAACATCCTTGGCAATTGCACAATTCGTAATTTACAATTGTATGTTTATGCCAGTGCTGTTATCCATGGGTGCAAAAATTCATGGACCAATGAATAGCTCTTCAAAATCTGACATATATTACCGCCATTTTAATGTTATTATTGAAGAGTTGCTATAGGTATGTGGTTTTTCTGGGGCTGGGAATCCAGGTTCCCATCTCATCTGGGACTGTTTAACCCTTTGCCAGAAAGTTCTTGGTATACTTCTAAAATTCACAGGGGTAGTCATTGGAGGGAATCCTTGCTTCATTCTGGAGCTCTACACAATCATTGTACAGTAACTGCACTGATGCTTGTTTGTCTCCCTATCCCTGTAGAATTTCCTTTGCACACTGGATGCGAATCTTATTTTTCCTCAGTCCGATATCCATTCACTCAGCTTAGCAGTACAGTATGCTGCTCATGATCCTGGTTGTTGGGAAAGCAGGAGTTTTACGTGCCCTGCTCAGAACAGGTTGCTGGCTGGCAAATGTTAGTTGGCTCAAGTTGTCATTGCTTTCAGCGTACACTAGTCTTGTTTTCAAAGAACCTGAGCTGTAATGTTTCTGCTTCAATGTTTCAGTGCTGCATTTGATACTGTTCTTGGAATAAATGTTGCTGTAAAGAAACTGAGTCGTCCTTTCCAGAATCAAACCCATGCAAAGAGAGCTTACAGAGAACTAGTGCTGCTAAAGTGTGTAAATCACAAAAATGTGAGTAAATTTAATATAGCATATTTTGAAAATATGTATTTTATATTGAAATCAAATGACTACCCAAAATGTTATGTATGTATGTATGTATGTATGTATGTATGTATGTATGTATGTATAGGGAGGAAGAGGGGGGAATCTGGAAATGTGAGAAATACTTAACAATAGTGTCAATAAAAACATATTCGTATGTTTTTATTGAGGAATTTTCAACCATTTCTTGCATTAGGCTTATTTAATATAATTATTGATATGATGTATTAGCACAGCAGCTTGAATTAGATTGTTGCTAATTTCATTTATTTTAATATTTTAATAGCAGATAGCTTACTGTATCTTTGTAAAGATTGCTTATACTGAGGTGTGAAGTTATACAAATAAGCTTTTATATGTGGCTAATAAAATAAAACACTTGAGCCAGTCATTCTCTCTCAACTCTAGAAAATAAACAATGGCAAACCACTTCTGAAATCTTGCCTGAAAAACTGCAGGGATTGTCTATGCAGTTGCTAGGACTTAACTCTGACATGAAAACACACACACACACACACACACACACACACACGGGACAGAAAAGTTTAATGATGAATATTATTAGTAGATTTGAGTGTCATAGAATAGCTGAAAACATTTACATTACAGTTTTGGAGTAAATATATCTGTCAGTTGTCATTACAGTCTAAGATAATATGTAGTAAATCTTAATAATTTGCATTAAAACTTTTCACCAATGTTAATGAATTATGATAACTATAGGAATTGCTTTCTATAAGGTGTCAAATGTGTAGAATTTATTGTTCTGAAAATAATTTTATTTACATTAGCTTTTGTTTCATTTTGTAATAATTCTACTCTGAAAGCTGTTTGAAAGGGTTCTTTTCTTTGATATATACTTCAACCGTAAAATTTCAGATATAATTATGTGCTCAGCGCAGCCATACAAAACTATATATAAGAAATTGAGATAATATTGTTGAAACACAGAAGATCTATTATTATATTAGAAGAAACTAAAAAAGATTTTTCATTAAAATCTATTTATCATATATATTAATTTTGCCAAACATTGCTGAAAGTGGAATGATGGTTCATTGGCTTGCATCATAAGTTTGCAACCAATATTTCTATAATTTCTTAAAATGGTCTAGACAATAACATCTTGATTGCTCTTTATGGTTTTGTCACCTTTCTTCAAACTAATATAGACTTGATTATACTGCATTACTGCATTTTACTACAGTATTTTAGAATCTTTATAGTGTACTGTATATTCTTTGATCTTAGCACTCCCAGAATGCTTCATATTAACAATTACTGAATGATCTGATTATTATATCATCATATAATAATTGTGCAATTTTGTGGTTGTGCTAATTTTGTTTATTTCCATCTGACTTCTGCTTTTACAGATAATTAGTCTATTAAATGTATTTACACCACAGAAGTCATTAGAAGAATTTCAAGATGTGTAAGTTTTTATTTATTTATTGAGGTGTTTTTATAAATATACATTTTGACCAACAGTAAGCTAAACATATAATTCTTCCTAATGTATCCTTAATGATCTTTCAGTAAATATGAGAAATATATGTATATATCTGTTTCTCTCCCTCCCTCCCTCTGTCTCTCTCTCTCTCATTTGTTCATTTTTAATCTTTACTAAACAAACCTAATTGTTAAAGATACAAATAGTTTTTGAATTAGAACCATTCATTTAGTGATCATTTGAAGCTGCAATGAAAAAATTTCCTTTAACACAAACTGGGCAAATGAAATACTTTAGGCTTTCCATATATACCAGATTTCTTCACTGTCTATATAAAGTTCAGCTAAGAATAGTAGTAAGACAAGTTATTTTCCCATTAAAGTGCATATTGGAAATGATTTTTGGGATACAATAACCTGTTTGGTATATAGTTCACATTCTTGTTTTAACTATATTCTACCTTGTTGTGGACAACATGCCGTTTTAAAAAAATCTATCATCTATCTATCTATCTATCTATCTATCTATCTATCTATCTATCTATCTATCTATCATCTACCTACCTACCTACTTAATCTTCTGTAGTTGTAATCCAAAGAACTCTCAGTTATTAATCAAAAATAACCCCCCCCCAAAAAAATACAAAGAATAACAGAAACTAACAATAATGAATTTATCTGTAACAGCAGACCACCTCTCCGATAATTCTCTCAACATTCTATAGAGAAGACTTGTCCTATTTGAGAAATGCTAATGCATTAGGTGTCGCTCCAGTCTTTGGTGGGAGACTAGTCCACAGAATAGGAGAAATTACTGGAAAATACTTTTTGGGTCCCCACTTTCCTTACCTCAGAAAAATTGATTGAGCTTTTGAGATATGATAATGATTATGATAATCCTTGATTAAAATGATTTCTGCATAAACATGCAAGTGGTCCTCGCTTAATGACAACCCTGTACAGCAGGGGTGTCAAACTCAAGGCCCGCGGGCTAGATCTGGCCCATGGGATGTTTAAATCTGGCCTGCGGGGCCGCCCTGGAAACGGCGAAGGACTGGCTTGTGGTGCCTCTGCCAACGAAAATAGAGCTCAGGAGGGCTGTGCGCGGCCCTCCCACACGCAGCCCTCCTGAGCTCTATTTTCGCTGGTAGAGCACTTGGGCCACCACAGGTGCCCCCGACACGAGTGACAGCAAGCTGGCCACACCTACCCTGGCCACATCCACCTGGCCCCCCCAAAGTCAAACACAACCCTGATGCGGTCTTCAATGAAATTGAGTTTGACACCCCTGCTATAGAGCAACTATTCAAAGTTACTATGCTGCTGAAAAAGTAACTGTACAATCAGTCATCATACTTATGATCATCACAAGGTTCCTGTGGTCATATGATCAAGATTCACGCACTTCACAGTCAGCAGGGACTTACGAAGTCAAAGTGTTTTCCAGTCATGTTTTTGCAATTTGTGTGCTTCACAGCCAGTTTCTAATAAGGAAAGACAATGGAGAAGTCAACTGTAAAATTGCAAGTTGTGGTCATGTGTTTTCTCGCTTAATAACTGGGAAATGATGGGAAATGGGAAATGATGTCAGAAATCCATCATGGTCATGTAATTAGTGACCACATAATTTAGTGATTGAGTTGCTGGCTCCAATGTGCTGAGCACATTGTAAGCCGCCCTGAGTCTTCGGAGAAGGGCGGCATATAAATCAAATTAAAAAAAAAAAAAGTGTTAATTAAGCAAGGACTATCTGTACTATAGTTTTAAGCCTGTGTTATCTCACTTATTGTACTGAAATTATTTTATATTGAAGAAAATACACTGATGGCTTGAACTGTGTATGCATGAAATAGAATATATGTTAATTACTTTTTAAAAAATATTTCAGGTATTTGGTTATGGAATTGATGGATGCTAATTTATGCCAAGTTATTCATATGGAGCTGGATCATGAAAGAATGTCCTATCTTTTATACCAGATGTTGTGTGGGATCAAACATCTTCATTCAGCTGGTATCATCCACAGAGTAGGTAGTGCTGTTATAATCACACTATTAATGTGACTTTTGATGACTATTGACTTTTATTTTACATTGTTGTGTCTATATCTTCTATAAATCTTTCTCTAGTTCATTTTTCTACCTGTTGAAAAAATAAAAGTGTATACGATGACATTAGTTTTTATGGATTACTTAGATGCACTGTTGCTAAGAATCTTACCTGCTATGTATTTTATCAAAATACATAGGTAAGGTTTTTTAGAGCTATACTGTTGCTTTGATGCTTGCCTGTGGATTTTGACATTAGGGTGAAGGTATTCACCCCAGGTATTTTGCACAATTTATTTATTCTGTTCCAATGCAAACAAAAGTGACTCTCAACAGTTTATAGGAATAATATTAAAATATATAATGAGAATCAAGTTATTTGCTTCTTGAGGAGAGTCTGTACTGTTTCCTCCTTCTTCATGGCAAGCAGCACCACCTTGTGTCCTAAGGATCCATTAATTGTCACATATAATCCAGCCTTTTATTATGTCCCTGGGGTGGAAATATTTGAAATGTAAACATAATATTGATTTGCTATAACCCCTCTCTATATTTTTTTACCTTAAGTTATTGTTTTTTCTTTTACAGAAAAGGGGAATCCATTAAGTAGAAAAAGATAGTGGTGCCTTTTTATTGTAGTGGTGTATGAGCCATCTCTCTGAAGGCATCCAATTCTTAAAATGAAATTTAGGAGAGTGTCTTCCTCCCCATCCCCCCAAAAAATTAGCCTCTACCAATACTGCACGTTCTTAACTATTACCTGTCATTTTATTCAGAATTAGTTAATAATTTAAGACTGTATAGCCCACCTTGATGTTCCATTTTTTTTTACATTAATTTTTTAAATTATGTGAGTGAGTTCCTCAATGTAGGCTACACTGTCAGTATTATTACACCAATAAACACCAGATAAAATTACAAAGAACTGTAAGTGCTTTTCCAACTGTCGAAAATATGCCACTGCTAAGGCAAAGTTTCAGTTACAAATAACTTTTTGAATAGAGGTAACTCAGAACAGGGTTCATTGGAATCAGCTGGAAAGCATCCGTGACACCTGTCAGCATCTGTTCAATGTGATTAATTGATCAATAGGTTTTGCCTAATAATGTGCTGACTTTTAAGGATTATGCTACTTTTTCAGCATTTAACTGGATTCATTTTTTGTCCATAGGATTTAAAACCCAGCAATATAGTAGTAAAATCAGATTGTACTCTCAAAATCCTTGACTTTGGACTTGCAAGAACAGCATGTACTAATTTCATGATGACCCCATATGTAGTAACACGATATTATAGAGCACCAGAAGTTATTCTTGGCATGGGATACAAAGAGAATGGTAAGTTACAGAATAGAAGTGACATGTTTGGAGTACTTGATCAGTGGTTAGATTTTTCTACTTTTTCACTGTCTTACCACAAGCTTACTGGTTTCAGACTGTAACTTAGTTTTCTTGCCCTGTGAGGTAAATTACCTGAGTCAGTTTGGCTAGGCTTGTTCAGAGAAGGAGTCTTTATTTTGAAGATGAAGATGGCATAATATAATATCAAGTGATATAACTAACTCAGCCATCGATACTAAATAGCCCCTTGGAATGAAGGGGATCTCATGCTTTGGCTAGTGTAGGAAGTAGCTTTAGTTACAGGAGAAAATGTTTTGGTGAGTAGAAGTTCCACACTTAACCCAGCTGCTCACTTATGCAACTTTAGTTCTCAGCACTATCTAGGAAGTACCTGCTGATTGCTTACAGTAAAAGTGGGACTTCTGTCCTTGATTACTGTATACATGATAGTTGACAGAAACTTTTCTGCAATATCTTCATGAGTACAGAATGAAAGCTAATGATAAAATTGATTTCCTGAATTGCTACATGGCAATTAGAATTTTAATGATAAAATGTGACACCTGCAAATAAGCCAAGTGTTTTTTAATTTTCACAATTGACTTATCCACATGTAGTGCATCTTTCACATTATTTTGGTTGAAAATACAGCTTATCCATGATTGGTTGGCTTTATCGGTAGATTTATATAGGATATATAGGTACTTTAAAAAAGTATTACCATGTATATTTACAGAAAACCCAAACTCAATACTTTGGGTATATTTTGGCATTTAAAATTCTTGGCTGATTCTTGAATATATGCAGTACATTTGCCAATGACTCCTTCACAGTGCAATTATTTTATGAAAATATATGTATAGATTTTTTAAAAATGTTTAATTTTTATCCCCATTACACTTAACATTTAATAGTGGATATCTGGTCTGTTGGGTGCATAATGGCCGAAATGGTCCTCCATAAGGTCCTGTTTCCTGGAAGAGATTGTATCCTTTGCAGCTCTTTCAGGGAGTTCAGATTATTCAAAATAAGCTTGACATGTATGTGTGTGCGTGCGTGTGTGTGTGCGTGCATGTATATGTATATGTGTAAAGCAAATTTCTTGTATGCCCAATATATATACATACATACATACATACATACATACATACATACATACATACATATATATATATATATATATATATATATATATATATATATATATATATTTTCCTGAGGTTTTCGCGGGTGTTTGTATGTAGGTCTTTGGTTATTCTAGAAGCACGAAGCCGAGAACACCAGCCTGAAGATGACGAATGAGACTTCGTCGAAATGTTGCCAAGACACCTCCAATTTTACGTGGGAGAAAACCCGAATAACCAAAGACCTACATATATATATATATGTATGTATGTATGTATGTATGCATGCATGTATGTATGTATGTATATGTATATGTATATGTATATGTATATGTATATGTATATGGGTATGCATAAGATTTACTTTTAATGGTGTTCTGGTTTTTTAAATTTGTAATTAGATCATTATTCCTGTCCATATTGTTCCAAAACATGTTAGCTGTTTTACTTTATGCATTGTTATGTTTTAAATGTAAAAATGTTTTTTCGTTTTCTGCTTTAGTTCATAACACTTCATAATTTTATCATTTCACTTTTACTTTCAGTTGATATCTGGTCAGTTGGTTGCATCATGGGAGAATTGGTGAAAGGTTGTGTGATATTCCAAGGCACTGATCGTATCCTTCCCTAATAATCTTTGGATCCTAATTCATATTTAGCAACAAGTTATTTGATTAATGGGTGTAAAAGATGCTAATCCCATAGCATCTGTTCAGTGGAACAGTTCTTTCTTGTATGAACCAAATTTGTGAAATTTGTTGTTTTAACAAAACAGCTAAACTTTTATTCTTATATTAATTGCATTAATTATAGTTTTTGAACATTAATTGTCCATTACAGGAATTTTATATTTTTACAGTTTTAATAATGCAACACATTTATTTAAACTGAAAATTCTGCAAACTGTTGCTCAAAATTTAAACTGATTGCTTTTTTCATTTTTCTGCACAATGGAAATGGACTCAACTATGGTTTTGTCTTGTCACTTCTTATCCTGCTACATACCTAAAGAAGGCATGAAGGTTAGAAAAGTATAATTACAAATGCTTAATTTTAGGTATTTTAATGGTTGATTATGTGTTAACCTATTAACACAATAAAAGAGAGGAATCTTGATTTTCATTTTTTTTTATTTCTATCCTGTGTATTCTTTTATTCTCTAAAGCCTTATGACCAACCTAACACAATTCTTCATGAATGCTGTGTCTCCTGTGGATTTTATGTTAATGCTGATTTTCATATTTGCTGTCTTCATATATGTGTCTTTCATGCTTATTAAAACTTTTTGCAATAAAAATATCTTGGTTATGGGAATCTTGCAACATATTACCCATGTTGTTACTTTTTATTTCTGAAGTTGTATTGGATCGAACATAAATTGCAGAAATAATTGTAGTTTCTTCAGAAATGTTATTTCTGTTTATGATTGAGCAGGAACAGATGAAAAAGCAGTAGTCTTCACAAGACTGGATAATATTTTAGGGTGGAGGCTGTAAGTTAGACTTCTTGATCTAGAACAGGCCTGTCAAATTGGTGGCCTGTGAGCCGGATGCGTCACATGCAGGCCACACCCACTCCAGCTCCGCAAAGACAAAAAACGATACATCATGTGATGCAATCGAGTTTGACACCTGTAATCTAGAGGATCATATATAGAGGATGTGGTGAAGTCATTAAAAGAGGTGTGACTGATTTTTTTTTTATATATTTGGCTGTGTGTGTGTGGGAAAGCATATTGCTACAATTCTCACCTTCTAAATTCAGAAGAGTGCCCCCAAATTTGTGCCCTTTCCCCGTCCTATAATTTAGCAGAATCTGCAATTTAACCTTTAACTGTGCTATTAATTCTCTAATCTGATGTTCTTCAGAAGTATAAAAACTTGAATTCCTAGAGATCAAGGCATGAGATTAGTCACATCAGTGGATGGAATAAAAAAGCTCAGAGATTATCTTGATAACTTCATATCTCCAGCATGAAAGGCACAGATTTTTAATTATTAGCATTACTTTTGAAATATGCAACAATTTCCTTCCATATTTATGTTAAAAATTCTTATCTTTATAATGTGAGCCTGCTATATTGTGTTTATCCCCCGCCCCTTTATATGGCGTGCTCTTCTTCAATATACTTTCTAAGTACTTTTTCCCTGTTCGATTCTCTGGTTGATGTAATGATTTCCTTACCTATCTTATTGATTCCTTGCAGGATCTGATATAATTATGTGGTGAGTATCTGTGTTCATACTGATCATTGTACAGAGTTTGTTTTATACTCTTGGGTAGAGTAAGAAGAAAAGTAAGACAAAGAAATGAAGAATTATTGTATTAATATTTTAAATAAGTTTATACACACACATACACATTTTTTGCTCCACTGATTGAATCCTTTAATAAAAATATTTACCAATACAGAGGAAAAACTGTTTCTATTTGCATAATTTAGGGTCTGATTGTTTTGATATGTTATAGTACTAAGTTTTGTTTATAAAATTTATATAGCCACCTATCTCCCTCCCATGACCATGTTGACCATGTTTCAAAGAAGGAACTTTCGTTTTGAGTCTTCTGTGTAATACGTTAATTCAGCTGACAATCAGCTGCAAATTGTCACATGGTTAGGGTACCTAGAAGCAGATAGGATGTACAGTAGATAAAATATATTAACTACCAGGAGGCAATTTGTAATTGGTTTCATTCTTACTGGGAATCTTCAGTTGTATGTAGCCATATCTTACTCTATAGGTAGTATATTAAAACCTACAGAGAAGGTGGATTATATATGCCATTCTGACAGAATCTATATTTTTGTTGGTCTGTCTAGCTCTCTAGCTTTCTAACTAATTTAAATAGCTACCCATCTCTTTCTGAAATACTGCTGATCAATAGGAGCTGGATAGTTTTTAAAGCTAATGCTTTGTATATAGTCATCTAAAGTGCAATGAGTTATGAGTTCTGATCCCAGTAAAGGGTTTGAATCCCATAAAATAAGATCTGCCTGCTTATATCTGATAGTTCCCAGTAAGGATGAAACAGGTCACCTACTGCCTCCTGGTGGTCAGTGTGACTGAACATACCCCCCAGGACATAAAATATGAAAATAGATAAATTTTAGAAAGAAATTGGAAGTCATGGAAGCATGACATCTATCTCTCTATCCCTCTGCTTAAGGGAAGATGAATAGAATAGAATAGAATAGAATAGAATAGAATAGAATAGAATAGAATAGAATAGAATAGAACAGAACAGAACAGAACAGAACAGAACAGAACAGAATTCTTTATTGGCCAAGTATGATTGGACACACAAGAGATGTGTCTTGGTGCATACGCTGTCAGTGTACATAAAAGAAAAGATACATTCGTCAAGAATCATAAGGTACAACACTTAATTATAGTCATAGGGAACAAATAAGCAATCAAATCATATTAGAAAACAGTCAGTATAAATCTTAAGGATACCAGCAACAAGGTTACAGTCATACGTGGGAGGAGATGGATGAGAGGAACGATGAAAAGATTAATAGTAATGCAGACTTAGTAATTAGTTTGACTATGTTGAGGGAATTATTTGTTTAGGAGAGTGATGGTGTTTGGAAAAAAACTGTTCTTGTGTCTAGTTGTTCTGGTGTGCAGTGCTCTATGGCGTTGTTTTGAGGGTAGGAGTTGAAACAGTTTATGTCCAGGATGCGAGGGGTCTGTACATATGAAGGAACCAAATATGCCATTCTGATAGTATATTAAATAAAATATCAGAACAATTAGCAGCATTAGTAAAGCTAGTTGTACAGATGCACTGAAATGCTCGTTGCCAAACATCCAGAACATATGACCATAGGATCATTGCAATGGTAATAAATGTGAGGACCAATTGTTAACTTTTGCCACTTTTTTCAGTGCTCTCATAACTTTGAACAGTTGCTAAATGAATGGTTGTTAAGTGAGGACTACCTGTACATTTCTCTTTCTTCTGGAAAATACATATCTCAATATGTTTTCTCCAAAATAGTGATATTAAACTGCGCATGAAAGCCATTGTGCTCTCCTTGTCAGTTGGGCTATGTTGTTTAATGAAGAGGCTCTATTTAATGAAGAGTCGGCAAACCTTTAGGGTAGAGGGATAGATTTGGAATTTTGGAACAGACTGTGGATACTCACACAAAACAACTTTCATGGTAGGCAAGGGCAGCAATAGCAGTAGCACTTAGAATCTTAGACTTATATACCGCTTTACAGTGCATTACAGCCCTCTCTAAGCGGTTTACAGAGTCAGCATATTGCCCCCAACAGTTTGGGTCCTCATTTTACCTACCTTGGAAGGATGGAAGGCTGAGTCAACCTTGAGCCTGGTGAGATTTGAACTGCCAAATTCCAGGCAGTTGGCAATCAGCAGAAGTAGCCTGCAGTCCTGAAATATCCATCCATTTACTTTTAGAAAGTATAAAAAGGTAAAAAAAAAAAAAAAAAAGCCTTGTATCGCCGGTAATCCTGTTATGTGTTATATTTAATTTTGTTTCAATTAAAATCATTTTTAAGAGTAGAACAGTAAGAGTGTTGGGAGCCAAAGAAAGTGTCTGCAGATGCATAAGTGCACATGGTTAGAACAGGCTTTATGCTCCAACCACTTCACAGGACTCCTGAAAGATTTTGTTATTGTGAATTAGAGATTATTCACATAAGGATTTAACAGAACTAATTTCAGCACACTCATTATAAATACTTAGCCCCCTTATTCAGTCATCCAAAGCAGTAGGCTGTATTCTGTGAATAAATGCAGTTGTTGACAGAGAGTGCAAAAAAATCTGATTTGCTTTAACTATTTGATTTTCAGGTGTTTTTAAAAATATTCAAGGTATCATGAAATACTATTGATGAGCATGAGTTCAGAGTGAAACAGAAACTAAAAACAAATCTAGTTCATATACCCTATGAATTTTAGCAGCATTATCCACAGTCAGTTTTGTGAACCTTGTTCATCCAAATTAATGGTTCTTGAGATTTTGTTTTGTTATCACAATTTCTGTAAGAACCTGTTTTGTGAAATAATGATGTTGTTTAAAATAGCACCTAATTTTCCCAAAGTTCCACATATTTACAATATAAAGTTGGAAAAAAATGTTATTTTCCTAAATGAAATTTTTGCAGATATTGATCAATGGAATAAAGTTATTGAACAATTAGGCACACCATCAGCAGATTTCATGAAAAAACTACAACCGACTGTACGGAATTATGTAGAAAACAGGCCAAAATATCCAGGTATCAAATTTGAAGAACTCTTCCCAGATTGGATATTTCCATCAGAGTCTGATCGTGACAAACTAAAAAGTAAGTTTATGTATATTTGTTTCAGTAAAGATGTAGGATTTTTGTTCTATTTTGCTACATTTTTATAGAAATGTGTATTTGTCAGGTTACAAGCCAGAATCTACCATGCTAACTTGATTTTATAATGGAAATTGTTGATTTATTATTTCATTTTTTCAACTGAATCGGTCTGAAGTTCCAGTGAAGTAATTTAATCTATGAAAATTCAGGTATCATGCTCCAAGATCAAACTTTGAATTTTTTTAGCATTTTGAATGATAGTTTAATTGTTGAACATTACTTATTCTAATTGATACATATACTTAATAATGTAAGAGGTATCTGTTTTTAATTGTCTGATTATATTTACAAGTAGTGCTCATATCAGTTTCATCATCTGATGTTGTGAATATCCCAAGTTCCTATATTTTTTTATTACCTATATTAATAAACAAAGAGTAAATGAACTTTAACAGTGAAATGCCTTTAACATGATAGATAGATAGATAGATAGATAGATAGATAGATAGATAGATAGATAGAATTTTATCTTTATGTATCAAAATTTTAATTGTAAGATTTTTCTTTTACTGTTTTCTAGCGAGTCAAGCTAGAGATTTACTATCAAAAATGCTAGTAGTAGATCCAGACAAACGAATTTCAGTAGATGAAGCTTTGCGACATCCATATATCACAGTTTGGTATGACCCAGCTGAAGCGGAAGCAGTAAGTGTACCTTAAGGTCTTTTTATTTTTATGTATATCACACTCAGTAACAAATATTGCCTTCTTCTTCATGAATTTAATATTTTACTACAATTTACATAACATGTAAGGAAGAGATAAATCATCTGAGGATAGCATTAATGCTAAGAATTTAAAATTCACTAAAAGATTTTAATATTGGAAAGACCAATAGGAATAGATGACTCTTACATTTCACCTTGATGAGTCATTTGATAAGGGTTGTTCATACAGGGCATTTATAGATAATCTTCAGTTCTCTGTAAAAAAATATTAATTCTAACACTTGAATTTGACTTGAAAACTTAATAGATTCCAGTTCAGATGCAACATATAGGCATATCATCATAATCACTACCACCACCTAAGGAGTGCACCAAAATACTGTTCCCAGCTCCATAAGCATTTTTAACTGTAAGATTTGCAGTTGTATTTATCAAAAGATAAAGTAGCATTCTTTCTTTGTTTATAGCCACCTCCCCAAATCTATGATGCACAATTGGAAGAAAGAGAACATGCCATTGAAGAATGGAAAGGTAAGTAAAACTTGCAATATATTAAGGAACTTTGATAAAATATTTTGCAGATATGCCATAAGTAACTGAGATAAAGTGAATACACCCTTTTTCATAAATCAGTGTCTGTTGCTACTAAGCAAATTTATATTCCATTCAGTCAATATTGATATTTAAGATTGGGTTGTTTTCATTTAAATGTCACAAGTCCTTTTCATCACCAACAATGAAAACATTTTCATCTGCAATAAAATTTAGAGCTTTAATGATTTTGTCCAAGCAAGACTTACTCCGAGAGCTCAGGACCATAATCCGTAGGTTGGTAATATGCAGAAGAGGCCTTCATCCTGCAGTGGATAGACAATGGCTAAAATGATGATGACAACGATGATATATAAGCAACAAGTGTATTATTATAACTTATGTCCATATTTGTTCTCTTCTTTATATGCAGAGTTAATATATAAGGAAGTAATGGATTGGGAAGAAAGAAATAAGAATGGTTTGGTAAAAGAACAGCCTTCAGGTTAGTCATTGATGTAATAGATTGGTTTTTTTTCTTTTACAATTTTTTTTAATGGTAGGTTGTTTTAACCATGGTTGCTAACAAAGGATATGTACCAAATAAGTTATATATTTTGCAATAGATAATATGCACACATGACTAAAAACAAGATAAAAAGCATATGGACAACAATAGCTTTTTACCAAAAAGAGGCTGCAAAGAGTTAAAGACTTTTATATGGATGGAGAGATACATTATTTCTTTTTTGAAACAATTTTACTTGGAATATGCTTGGTGATTGGGAATTCTGCTTTATTTAGAAATAATTTCTGGGGGGGGGCAGATTCATTGCTCTTGATGAGAAGCATCAAGGGAAACTTTGTGTTTACCACTGTAATCTCTCTTAACTGCAGCATATGACAGAGATGAATAAAAACACTGCCTGATTTGCACTCCAAGGAAGTGTATTAAGTGTTATGGATGACAATTTGCACCTAGCTTTCAGGAACAGATCAAAATAGTTATTTCTATCACTTTTGGAAATGCAAACTCTATTAGTATCCAAGCTATTACTGGTCCTGAGTAAATTACAGGCCTGTGACCTGGCAGATGGTATTACCAAAGGCATTATCTATTTGTGATGCTAAATGTGATTTTCTTGCAACGTTGTAAATAGCTACAGTTCTTTGTTTTTTCTTGTGAAAATTAAGCATAGAGAATGGAGCTGTTAATATGAAACTACAACATTCCTTGTAGAATAAGGTTATTATTCTTTCAGAATTGAAATCTGTTCTTTCCACACATCTTGCACATCACATAAAAGTGCATGTGTTTCTGTATTGACTATGTTTTTTTGTTACCTTAGAGACTACCTTCGAGAGAAAAATTTTCAAATTGGCATTGTTTCTCCATGCATATGTTTTTAAGTGCACATATATCTTTATGCCACATAAAACACCTACGCTTTCAACCATGTCTTGCCTCAGATTTTCTTATGCTTGGTTTACTTAGCACAGATGCAGCAGTGAATAGCAATACCAGCCCTTCTCAGTCATCATCAGTCAACGACATTTCATCCATGTCAACAGAACAAACATTGGCTTCAGACACGGACAGCAGCCTTGATGCTTTGACAGGAACACTTGAAGGATGTCGGTGATCAGCTTTGAAGATTAAGATTAGCAAAGAATCTTTGCTTCTGTTGGGCCTCTATTGCTTGTAAGTTCATGGAGCCAAATAGAAAACTTCATGTTCCGCATGTTCCTCTAAAATAATGCCTGTGATTTTACTCAGTTGCAGTAAAACTGTCTGCTTAATATTGTAGAGTGAATGCAACTTTGTATCTCAAGGCAAATGAAATATAAATATTAATATAACCTATTCTGTTTTGATCTATATCAGGTGAGCAGTTAAAATAACAAGATCAAACAAATCCATGGGCATTCTCACAGATTTTTTTAAAAACATGTTTATAAAACAAATGTGTGTATGTTTGAGAGAGGGAAGGAAGGAAGGAAGGTGTAAATCTTGTTGAATGTATATTCTGTTTCTTAACTATTCAATTGCAGTCATATGCCATTCTTAATATATCTTGCTGGTATTCTCAATACTGTATAATATAGATGCAATTGTTTTTCTGTATAGCACTCTTTTCTTGAGGCCTTTTTCTCTCCATCACCAAATAATATTGTACTCCTTCTCATAGAAGAAGCAAATTTGTGAATTTTTGCTTCACATTTTACATCTAAATGCGTTTTTGAATGTATTATTTCAGTGCTTTTCTTTGAAGAGTAGGTGGGATAAGTAAAGATAAGTCTTAATACTTATCAGAGTTAGGGTTTGTTTTTAAAATAGCAACGTTGGCACCTATTTTTAAGATGTGACTAAACACTTGTACGACCTGTCTCTCCATTGCCTTTTCCTAGTATTAACATAGAGACTCTGATGTTGACATCATGTTGGAGCTAACTTTGAGCCTCTTAATAGATATACCTTTAGTTGCTTTTGATATGTTTTAAGGGACCACTACATAGCTTATCATTACTTTCAAAAATTCACATATGGGAAAAATTGAAATACATTATAAAAAGTGAAAGGAGTCATTTTTAGAACTAAAACACAGAGGTAGGAATTAGAGGTAATCCTCGCTTAACAACACTAACTGGGACTGGGCTTTCCATTGGTCAGCGAAGCAGTCATTAGGCAAAACATGACATGGCTCCACCACTTCGTGACTGCAATTCTGGTAGTCTTACTTGCATGAGTTAGACAAGGACTTCATGCTTCTCCTGTCCTTCCATGCTCATCTCTGCTTTAACTCCCCTCACCCACCTATCTGGGTTCTTTTGGCTGCCTTGTGTTCCACCACTGCCTCATTACTCACAGCTGACCTCCATCTTCTTTCTCCCCCTGCTGACAAGACACCCTGCAGTCGTAAATGTGGGTAGCTGCCAAACGCCTGAATTTGGATCACATGATGGCGGGGGTGCTGTAGCTTTGTGCTATAATTATGATTCGTTCAGTGACAGTGTAATTTTGAATGGTCATTATGTGAGGACTACTTAAATATTATACCCAGTCTTGACTGTATTTGCTTTGCTTCAATTTCTTTCTAGCTCTGAACATGAGCAAGGTTGATTTAACAGGAAAATATTTATGTGACTATGTAGGTGGACTGGCAGATGAGCATTAAGTTTTAGAGAAGGTATGGTGGATGAAGCAAAGTTGTGAATCAAAGCCAGGTGGTACAGTTATTGAAGATTTCCAGGCTGGGGGAGGGGCAATTCCCTTGGAAGAGATTGGGAAAGGCATATTGTGTATTACCGCCTTTTTCTTCGGGCACCAGCACTTTACTAGCAGCAGAAACATATGACTGGGAATAAGTCCTATTAAGTTTAATAAGTGTGATATAGGATCACAGCATAAATTCATTGTTTTTAGAAAGAACATTTTTTTTAGCAATAGGTTCTTCAAAACACACTATCAGAATGAGCCCCACACTCCTAATTTCTCCAAATAGAATTTGCTATCAGATCTTTTGGCTATAAGATATTCATACAATTTTATCACTTGATAAAATTCAATTACTAAGTTGCAACTGAACATATTAATTGCTTTCCTTAAACATTCTACTTGAGATATGAGATCATATGAAATGCCTGTGAGAGCTTAAATGTAGCAATTAACAGAATGTTCATATTTATTCTTAAATGAATATAAATATACATTTTATGATGTACAGACACACAATCTATTATTTGCACTAGTAACATATTTCCAAAGACAATATTAATGAGTAAAATTAAATGAAATATATCTCATTGCTAATTAAAATAAATATAGGAAACAAAAGAAAGACTGAAGTGAAAGAACAAAGAAAGGTGTTTAATCATATCCAATAAAGCTTAATTTGTAACGTTGTTAAGCGTTCCACCAAACTATGTTGAAATAACTCTATAGCCCCTTTTTTTGCACAAAATCCATTCGATTTACCTGCATGAAATTTGGAAAGAGCATTTCTCACTGTAAATGCTATCTATTTTGAAATGTAATATTGTGTTCCAAAATAATCAGTTTTCCCCTGTAGTAGTGTTCAATCACATTTAGCGCATTGTAAAAAGATAGATTGCTTTTGATTTCATCCCATTCTGCCAAACAACCATAAAGCCACAGTTATATTTTTCTTAGGCTATGCTGGGGAGATTAAACTCTGAAATTCAGTTGGGATCAAGATCCCAGTTGGTACTGTATTTAACCAAAAAGAAGACAAGGATAGGAGTTAGACATAAAAGTATATTGATTAAAGTAATAACTACTAATGAAAACTCATTGCCTGTAAAAATTAGGTCCCTCATTCACAATATTAATTGATTTCCATCTCCATCTTCATATACCAACATTCGCTGATCCATACAACCCACCCCCCATCGCATACAGAATCATTCAACTACACAGATGTATTTTCCCCCTTTTTTCCAGCAGAAGCCAGCAATTGAACAAGAGGGATATAGAATAAGATGAAGGGATGCCTGCAGTAAGAATGGAAAGAAAGAGAAGGGGTGAGAGCAAATTGGTTAGAGATTGGGTGGTGGGTGGTAGATAGAGTTACTGAACAAAGAAGGAAAGAAAAGAAAGGACAAGTCTTTGTGGCAGCCTCTGAGATATTGGAACACTGGTATCATGTCCCCCCTAGTCCTTCTTTTCATTAAATCAGACATACCCAATTATGAAACAATTCAGCTGTTTCTGAATTCTGAAGGCATTATAATAGCGAGTATCTTGGCTATAACTAAACAGAGAATAATTATTGGCTAAATCCTTATTTGGAGAGAATGTGCTAAAGAAAGGGTAAGGCGTAAATGAGTTGATTATCATCTAATAGGGAACAATGTTTGCTGTAATTATGTTATAGCTTTTTTGTTTTATGTATCTGAGGAGACAGAAAAATGTGGTTGCATGTACATGTACTGTAGTTGCACTGGGACAACCAGTTAAGTGCGCTGCATACATAAAGGGGTAGGTAGAGGTAACTTTTATAGCAGCCATAAAACATTAATGCTATAGTTCAGCTATTTCTTTCATGCTTTGCAAAATCCATGACATAAAATTAATAATAGTAAATATCACTGCCCGTTAATGACACACACACATAAACACAATTTAAGTGATAGAAATATTTAACCACACTTGCCTAGATTTTTTCTTCTACATTGCTCCATACAATTTTATAACAGATTATAAACTGTTTGGAGGACATGGTAAATGAAGGTAGATTCAAACTTTTCTGCCACTCTAGATAATGTTCTTGTTGTAAATCAGTTGATAATGTTCTTTTGAGCAATGGGTATGGCATTAATTCATTAAGAAAAGCATGGACAACTCCAGGTATGAGAGGGAAGGAACAATGAATTAAACATTATGATTCAATGGCCATTTTCCATATCTTAACTAATGTTTGGCTAGCATTATATCATCACCAGGCTAAGTATGACTCTCTTCTAACATTTATTCATTGAGTTGAAAAGATAAAACTAGTCAATATTTTAAGTATAAGGACAGAGTTCTAAGCCTGAAGCATACATTTGCACAACTGATTTTCTTTCTATAAAAGAATGTAAGTAGGATGTAACATGGAAAGTTTTCCATGTTTTGTTTATAAGTTTGATGGTGAATCCTACATTTCAGTAGAGTCATTTCTTACTAATTTAGATCAAATAGTATATAATTACTAAATACTTTCAATCACCTGTAGTTTGATGTGTTCAAATTAGTTCAGTGTCACTTTTCCAAAAGCTAAGTGTGTATTTGTAAATGTCCAAGTCTTTCTGTAAAAATCCTGTCACGAACCTGTCTACTCTAGCATGCTCTGACATTACTGTGAAATGTTTTAATAGGCATAATGTGTGTACTTCCTGTACTTAACTGCTCACCTGAAAAAAAGGAGAATGAAGCAAATTGGCTAGTAAATGTTCAATTTCTGTCCTCTACATATTATTTTAAATATACTGAGTAGCTGAATGGCATTGCAGAGATAGAATGGTTTTCCAAGTTATTTTTGTATGTGCCCCTTTCTTTGTTCAGAACATTAGAGTCTGGATTGTTTGGAAAGTGCTTTAAGGAAATGAGTTTACACAAACTTGCATATTTATGATGAAAATTATATGAAGAGGCATGTGTCTGTGCAGATCATTTTCTTTTTAAAAGCCAAGAGGTACATTTCATGATGCAGCAACAAAGGAAGCAAAAAGTGTGTCTTACTAGGAAAATGGATGAAATGGCTTTTTGTTAATACTGCAGCACAGTTTAAAAGTGAAGGCAAAGTCAGTAGTGCTTCCTGCTGCTTCCAATAATGGGTGCCAAAGGCTTAAAGAAAGTTGAATAATGCTGTTTTAGTTTAGATTAAGTTGTCAGAAATTTAGACTACATTAATTAAATGTAATTATAAGGGAATATTTATGCATCCAAATGTTTACTTTTCAGATGACTTCAGTGTCTGTTTACATTATGGTTCAGAGTTGGTTTAAAGACCCTAACACCTGCACCTTCATTGATCCATTCTATCTAAAACCTTTTCTGCAAAACGGTATGCTGAAGTCTTTTGTTGCTGTTACATCATGTTTACATGATTTTTTTTATTAAAAAAAACATAAATTTAGAGAGAAGGGCTTAGATCATATTTCTAATTTAGGCCTGGATGTGCCCAGTGTGCCTTGACTCTCTTTTTCCTTTGAATGGCAGATCACAGGTCATATCACAAATATGTTTTTGAAACTCTGTTAGCTTCACAAGATGCTTGTCAACTGCTGGACTTGGGAAATTATGTTGAAAGCTCCTTTGATGTATGGAATTAAGTATAAGGTTTGTTGGATTAAGACTAAAGTAATAGGATATAATAGTATTGATCTGTATCTTTGGGCCATTATGTAGCACTCTATGAATTAGGGAAAAATTCATGTGTGCAGTCTACAAATTTGTGCTAGGATGTACTGCAAGTTGCCAAGTTAATGATGTCTGAATCCCAGAGATTCTGAGTTCCAAAACAGAATTGGTGACCCTTTTAGTTTGAGAATTACTTGCTGGATAAATTCCTAAAATGGCAAAATACTTTTTTTTTCCAAGTGCAGATACATTTTGCAGTAATGAGATCTATGTATAATAGTTGAACTGCAAAATCCAGAACTAAAGAAATGTATACTAAGAACCTTGATTAAATTTTATGAATCTAAAATCAATAGTGCCTGTAAAGCTGGTTGAAGTTGTGATGTATAAAACTAATCAGGGCATATAAATTTAGTAATTCTGTTGGAGCGGAATTTCTTCCTGGTGATGAATGTATTTGTAGAACTTAATTGAAGCTATGTATGTTTCACAGATTCCCAGGTCTAGTACTTGAGCCCCAAGTTAATTTCTCTCAGAAGACTCCCTGATTTTTTATGTCTTTCTTCCATCATGTATACTTCTGAGATCATATTTTATATGTTGGGACATGAAAATTTGCCAAATATTTAAATAATTTGCTTAGAATCTTTTTTAATGCCATTATGTAACAAATCTCATGATATATGCATTGTGCATGATAAGAACTTTGTATTGAAGAATTGCAAGCCATCTACTCCTTATATGTACAAAAAACCATTCTCATTTTTGAATTATAAAATTATATTTTATTTTTATAATTGTAATTCTGATTGTGAATTTCACTGCCACTAACTCATTGTGGATATTGTAGATAAGCTTGGGTCCTATATTTCAATACTTACACAATTTAAAAAAAAATAAAGTAATGCCTTGGAAGTAGTAACATTTAATTAAACCCCAAGTTTAATTGGTTCTTAAATTAAGAAATGAATTCTTCTAAAAGCCAAGAAATAAATGTTTAAAATGAGTTTAAGATTTACATTGTGTTATTTAAAATTTTAATGTTCATGTTGTCATGCTGCTGTTCAATTTTTGCACTCCAGTAATTTTTAAAAAAAATTTAAGCATGGTAATTCTTCTCAGTATATTCATGCCTCCTGTCTTTATTGGTAAATCATTTATAACATTTTGCATACTACAGTTGAGATTGATGCAATCCAACACAACTATAGCCCCAATTCTTATAGATACCTGTGCATTAAAGTAATATTTCCTTATTTTCAGAATTTATATAAAGCTGCACATATATATGGTCCTCATTTAACAATTGCACATTCAGTGACTGATCAAACTTATGATGGTGCTTAATGAATGGTAGTCCTGATTAGCCATCAGTGCTAATTTCTGTGGTCATGTGGTCATGATCTGTTTGCTAGTGCCCGTCTTGTAATTGCAGCATCCTATGTCATGTGATTGCAATTTGTGAACTTTCCTGCTGACTTCCCACAAGCAAAGTCGATGGGGAAGCCTGCAGGAAGTCATGGTCACAGGAGGTCCTAGCTTAACAAATAAATTTTCTTGGCATATTTATTTTCCACTAACTTCAGTTAGAAAATTACTAAGTTTGCAGTTTTTCATGATGACTTCAGAATTATGGCCTAGGAGTGGAGCAGTAACTTTAAAAATCCATATATTTAAAGTTCTGTGAGTGAAGTATTCGCTATTTTTTCCTCCGAAATCAATTTGCACTTAAACATTGGTTAAGTTGATTTCAGAGAGACCTAAGCGCACCTTTCTGGTTAGATTTAAAGAATTATTAGCATTAGTATTTATAATATAAACATAGTGCACTATAATACTATATATAATTACGTTATTTATAGTGTACTTTAAGCATGTCTGTATGTATGCAGTCACACATACACACACATACATGCATAAACAAAACCTTTGTTAAGAAAATCCTAAAGGTAAAGGTTTGTCTTGTCCAGTCGTATTTGACTCTAGAGGGTGGTGCTCATCTGTTTCTTAGCCAAGGGAGCCAGCATTATCAGAAGAGATTTCCATGATCATGTGGTCAGCATGACTCTACTATGAGGCACAAGGAATGCTGTTGCCTTCTCACCAAAGTGGTACCTGTTTATCTAATTGCATTTGCATGCTTTTGAACTGTTAGGTGGGCAGTAACAGAAGCTTACCCTGTCAAGCAGCACTCTGTCCTCAAACCCAGGCTGTCAACTTTCCAGCTGAGAAGCTTGGCATCTTTAACCTCTAAGCCATCGTGCTAATCCTAATCATGCTAATAATGTTGCTCTCTTAATTAAGAGAAATGACTTTGTTTATAGGACCCTACTGTTGCATGGTGTGCCCTAGACTGAAATATGAATGAAGGAAAGCCTTAGTTCTTTCTCCTTTAAGGTGAAGTATATACACAATGACCACATTTCACTGCTCTTGCAGGGCACATTGGGAGCAATGGTTCTTTCACAGTATATCTTATAATGGGAAACTACACTATACTTTTATATAGAAACAGGTAAGTAAAACATGCACAATATTTTAATGTTTAGGTGAGATTTTTCAACAGAAAATAATTGGTGGGAAGTGGAACCGAAGTGAATTCTGGTAAATTCAAAAAGATTAAACAAAACTCAACTTTTGACAAGGATGTCAACATATCAGCTGGTAATACATTTTAAACTAGATTCCCACTTCCACCCCCACCCCATAATCTTGTCACATCGAATTATATTCAATTTTAAAGCCACTATAAAAATTAAATGTTGATGAAATATGCATACAATCTCTCGCTCACTGATCTTTGTCTCTTGAAATAAATACCCTGTGTTGTTGGAATGGGTGGGGATCATACAATTATTTTCCATTATTTTATTTAAATTTGTATCCCTTATTCCATTTCTTAAGGAAATTAAAGCAGACTAAGGCATTCTGTTAAAGTTGGGAATGTTTTGAAAATAATTTGAAAAAGATACTTCAGAACCTGCAGAACATTCACTCTACAGTAAAGTGTTACCATACTTTTTCAAGTTTCTGTACAAGTCTGAGAAAAGGTTCTGCAGGTTTAATGAGTTTTCTGCTTATTAAAACAGTCACATCATTTTGCAAAATCTCATGGAGTCTTGAAAAAGTGGACTCTTTTAAAGCTGTATTGCAGCCATATGTTCCAAATTTATCTCCCCTGAATAATTTTCAAAGCGTATCCCCTACAAAATATAAATCAATTTAGAACCTTGTTTAGAACAGCACCTAAAATAATAACCAGTCTAACTCATAGACTTTTCTAATAACAAATTGGGGCTATGTGCAAAATCAAAGACAATGCATGCTAATGCTTGGAAATGAGGCACTTTGGAAATAATGTGTTTTAAGAGAGTCCCTCAATAATATTTTAGCGCTTAGAGAATTCATGAGGAAGGTGTTCTTGTCAGTCAATTGGCCTCTAAGCTAGCTAGGGTTGAAAGGTTAAAATCAAACTTAGCTGCTCCTGCGTTTTTGTACTACTTGAAACTTCTATATAATTTTTAAGAGCACCTCATTTACAGCACACTGCAGTAGTCTCCTTTTGTAACTTACAGAAGTATAGATAATGACTAGCAGATCCAGCAGGTTCAGGAACAGCAGAAACACTAGATTTAATACAATGCACTTCTTGCTGTAATCAATTTATTAATCAGACTTACATAGCCATTCATCTCACAGAAATGTCTCCGGATGATACAGAATAATAAAAAAAGAATGCATATATAAAAACTGGCCAGGAAAATCAGCATTAAAAATGGATGTAATTAAAACAAATTCTATACAAACCTCAAACAGATTGCACCAAATAGCTATCTGTTAAGGTTGCCAAGGTTAACAAGCACCTGGTGGTGTGGTTATTAAGGACATCTTTTTAAATTTAAAATATTTGTATTTTATCATGACATGCATCTCCATGATTTCAAGGAAAGCACTGTTTGATCTACATATTTTAATGCATTTATAGATTCCAAAGTAAGTACATTGTTGGCCTGAAGCTACAGAAAGAAACGTCAAAAATAAATATTTTTTGTAATATTCATTAAAATTAAACATCTGTATTTCAAATAATAATAGAAAAAAAGAACCTTTCTTTTTCTTCCTCTTTTTGTTGCTATGCCAAGATTTCCTATTACAAAGACATCTACAGAACACTAAACAAGAAGCTGATGGACTTTATTACAAAATGGAAAATTCTTCTGGAAAAATAGGCTCATTCAAAATGTCCTCATGATTATATAATGACTCCTACGAGTGAGCTTCAGTGACTTTGAACCTTGACATTTCTTAAGACATTTACCAAGATCCAAAATATGTAACCCACTAGATGCCATAACTATACTTGTAAAATGCAAAATGTACTTGTACTTGTAAAATGCAAAATGTGAGAGGGGAAATATTCTCTTTTACACACAAAAAAGCAGTTAAACTGTCCAGCTCCTTTTCAGCAAAACTGACTGATTGAATCTTGTGTATTAAATCAGCTAAATTGTAGAAATTTGAAGATCCCTCCTGTTAAAACATCTGAGGTAACTTTCAGTACTAGACCTCTTTCTGAATCTAACAGTCCTCTCACTAACTCCTCCTCCTCCTCCTAAGTGTTGGTTGCCCTGTACTAAGATCTATTATTACTTTCACATATATGCTTGTATCATTTTTAATGGAAGTCAGATCACATATAATTATAGTCTATCAATAATTGTAACAACACATTTGAATCTTGAGAGATGTTTGGATTCATTGCAGGATCCCAAACTGGATTTTGCAATTCAAAACAACTCTCAGTCTTTCTTTTTCTCCTCTTGCAGGGGATGCAAGAATGGGGCTTGCTGTAGAAATTCTGTTTTCTACTCTTAACAAATACTTATTCTAGATTTTTCTTCCAGTACATAAACCATTCCAGGCTCAGTTTTAAAAATGTAATTCTCTAACCATTCAAACAAAAGCTTACTAAACATTTAGTGTTTTAAAAAATGTAACAAAGAGGAACTTCATTTGTATTTTTACCTTTAAGTACTTGGATAATTAGTACATTTATAGGGTTTTTTTTTTTTTGTCAGATGAAGTTAGGATCAAATAGCATCTAAAAATTTTGAGTAATTTGCTCCGGCAATTTTTCTTCACTTGTCAGTTTTCCAAAAGTACAAAAAAACTCTTCCATTTCTCTCTGAAGTGTTTCATTTTTCTTCTCTGCATCCTTGCGTGCCCTCTCTGCATTGCATATTTTAATTTCCACTAAATGATGCCACTGTCGTTGCTGATTCAATTTTGAATGTAGATCCTTAATCTTTATGTCCCTTTCTTTATTCTGTTGCTCCAGGCTGTTGGCATAAAAACAGTATGGTTTTGCATTTTACAAGGGCTTCATTTCCCTGGCTTTATCCCGAGTTACGTTCATTTCAAAAGTAGAAAATACTTGAAAGGTTTTATTCTAGACTGTCAGTCATATAAATCAAGAGCCACAAGGTAAAAAAAGATGCTCACGTGTCATTGTAATAATTTGATCTAAAAAGTAACATCTCAGACTATAATCATATCTTTGTCTCCATTATCACTGTCATGTGTTGAAATCACTGTTTTCACTTATTCACAGGAAGAAAACGAATCTGACACTAGTAGCCCAAACATTGTACCAACAATTAGAAGACTTGTAGTTCAATAAAGTGGCAGTAAAAAACCCCAAAACTTCCCTGTGAAATGTGAATTAGGATGATTACTCAATACATGCAAATGATATGTGATTTATTTTTCTGTTTGCACTTGATGTTTACCATGCAAAGTGCAATCATATTAACTGGTCTTTCAAAATGCATTGCTAGAAGTATATAAAGCATGGGACAAATATTGGTAGATTTTAATCTAATTTATCATTATTCATTTCAACCAATCCATAAATTTTCTCATAAACCAATATTTCCGCTGCATTTCCGACAATAGCAGCACAGAAACCATCCAAATGCATGTTATTGTATGCTGTCTAGAATTGCTTTGTGTAAGATGTGCAGCCATATAAAGCTGATAAATAAATAAATACAGTAAGCCAAGCCCCAGTTGTTGACGTATTGTGGACTTGAATATTTACCTTAAAATAATAGCTTCGTACTCTGCCCTCTGTTGGGCCATCTGTCTCTTTAGATGGGCAAAGTGGCACCGCAAGAAACTTTGACACATGGAAACGTCTTTGTGTGAAATGGAGCATTCGCTACGGTTGTTCATCTGGCCTTGTTCCAAGCTGTCGACAATCCCTCAAATGTTTGTTGTCATCTTCTTAGCCCCTGGAAATTCTTCTTTATGCTTATGCCTGTTTTTTTTTTTAAAAAAAGCCAAAACCTCAGTTTTAATCCAAGCTTCGTATTATCTAGGTAATTATTTGATTAGATCTCAGTAATATGGTTGATAATCTTTAAGCTCCTTTGAAAAGTGCAAGCGGTTTTCTTCTAGGTGAGAAGTAATTTTTAATTTTGCCCGTTTTCCGGTTTGACGTTGGACATGGAGGTCTTATCCCAGCTGCAGCTGTCTGAAGCTTCTCAGATGCTTGGAAATAATAATCCACTTTTACAGGATCTTGGATCTTCTTTCATTCCTGACTTTGTTCTGGATAAGGAATGGGAAACATCTCACACTGCCACGCTTCCCATGTTCTCTTGCAATAAGGGCTTATGTCTATTTGCCACCACCCTTTTATTACCCTCCGTTTTCTCATATGCAGCGTGCGTGACCAACATTGGTGGGTGGAACTCTCTTCAATGAATTGTTATTTACTTACTGTTCAGATATCTGCCAAGCTGTTCTTGGCTGTGAAGCAGCAGCAGCAGCACAGCCAGAGTGTACAAGTTTTGTATAGACAATAGAAATATATTCAGCCTGTTTTAGATTCACTGGTTTAACAACCTAAATAATTGGGGGAGTGGGGGGGAAGGATAGTGATGCCAGTGCCAATGGCTGATATCAATACAACGTTCCCAAGCTGGTGCCATCATTACCTGACAATTCCCATCAGGGTAGTTGAGATGATAATTTTTTTGGGTAGAATACAATTAAAGGTCATTAGGCTAGGGAAAGCAAGATAAGATAGGATTACGTTTGTTTCTCACTATCTTTATTAAGGTTGTTGGCAATGCTGAAGAATCAATTCACACAACTCATCTGTTTAATACCAAGTAATAAAAATAAAGTACTTTGACATGTGCTTTTTCAAACTCAAGAAATACCTGTTACTGTTCCATGCCTGCCAGTTTGCCATCTGTGTTTTACTCATTTAAGCAAATAGCTTTTCTTGAAGAAAGAAGTTTATAAACTAACAGGAATATTATGACAAATCATTTACTATAGTATTCTTTCCTTTCCCACTTGAACAAAACTGGAGAATCTTATGCCAGCCATTCAAGAATTGAAACTAGAGAAATGAAAGTGTTCTCCTATTTTTACTCTTCAGCAAATATTTTCCAGCTCCAATGTAAACTTCACTTTTGCTGATGTTTGTGTATGTGAATGCAGAGAGATGTTCACACAGACAGGTATGTGTACATAAATGTAACCGTTTGTATTAATGTATCAGTACCTCATTCAGCTTGTTTGGGTATTGTGCTTTTTTGGAGCCTGAAAGAAGCAAAGAAGGTGTAATCGGAATATACTTCTGAAATGAATTCTGTGTCCTGAAGCCACACACCAAACAATCATGATTTGTTCCAGCAGTAAGGCTGTTCTTTTATTATCTTCCCCTTGTTGTCTATGTACAATGATGGTGAATTTTATCCACTGAATCTTGAAACTGACCCATAAAGAATACAAATGTGCAATATGTAATTTAAAAACAAGATTGAACATATTCTAGAGTTGCACATAAAATCATACTGGAACAACTCTGTGTTATATTTTGCAGTTAATTTTATAGAAATGAAATGAAGAGGTTCTTGTACTTTCAATATTCCTTGGAACATCATGTGCAATTTACTGACATTTTCAGTTATTTAATTTTACTTTCAGTTAGTTACAATTTTACTGTCCTCCATCCTCTATTCATAATCAAACCCATGTAGTTTGGAAAAAGTCACTGCAAATATTTTTTTTTCTAAGTTGTTTGTAAGATTCTGCCTGTGATTTGTTTTTTGAAATGGAGGAAGAGATATATGATTTTAAAATGATATTTAAAATGCAGTTAATTGGCATCTTTGAACTCTGCAAAAGTAGCAGAGTGGGTTTTGATAGTCCATGCCAGATTCATCATGGATCTAGTTATTTTTCAAGAGTTGTTTGAGAATTTCCCAAGCAGACTGGCAGGTAAACCTCACATGAACCCCACTAAGCTCTTGAATGGAGAGATGATGAGAGGAATTGCCTCCAAGTACCCTTTTTCTGTTCACCAGAGTGAAGACTCTTGACTTACTGGGGAGCTCATGAGATGATGGAGCAAAAAGTGAATGATTGAACACTGATGGTAAAAGATAAGAAGTGAAGATTGAGTATTTATTTATTTATTTACACAAATTTATATGCCGCCCTTCTCCCTAAGGACTCAGGGCGGCGAACACAGGTTAAAAACATACAATAATAAAAGGAAACGTAATTAAAACCAATTTAAAACAGCGACAATAAATAATAAAACCCAGGAATCAGAATCAACCCATTTGTTGAAACAGCCAGGTCTTTAGGTCTTGATGGAAGGAGCGGAGGTCAGGCGCTGTCCGAAGCTCGGTGAGTAACTCATTCCAGAGGGCAGGAGCGCCCAGAGAACGCTCTACCCCTGGCTGTCACCAGCCAACATAGCCTGGTCGACGGTACCCTGAGGAGGGCAGCCCTGTGTGAGCGGACAGGACGGTGGGAGGCGGGTAGGAGATGGTCCTGCAAATCCCCCGGACCTAAGCCATGTAGGGCTTTAAAGGTAAGTACTTGAAGCGGATCCAGAGGACCACTGGTAGCCAGTGCAGCTCACGTAGGAGAGGTGTACAGGAGTAATGGGGAGCTCCTGTAACCACCTGCGCGGCCGCATTCTGGACCAGCTGGAGCCTCCAGGTGCACCTCAAGGGCAGCCTCATGTAGAGGGAGTTGCAGTAATCCAAGCGAGAAGTAACCAGGGCATGAGTGACCATGCGAAGGGCATCTCAGTCTAGGAAAGGGTGCAACTGACACACCAGGCGAACCTGGGCAAAAGCCCCCCTGGTTACGGCCATAAGATGGTCTTCCAGAGACAGCCGGGAATCCAGGAGGACACCTAAGTTGCGGCCCTTTCAACGGGAGCAAACACCTCCCCATCAAAAGTGATGGCACTTCTAGAGCACGAGACGCCGGCATCCACAGCCACTCAGTCTTGGAGGGGTTGAGTATGACCCTGTTCCTACCCATCCAGGCCTGTACCGCTTCCAGGCAACGGGACATCACGGAAAGGGCATCCCTGTGGTGGCCCGAGGTGGAGATATATAATTGAGTATTATCAGCGTATTGATGATACCTCACCCGGAAACCACGAATGATCTCACCCAGCGGCTTCATATAGATGTTAAAGAGTAGGGGGGAGAGAACCGATCCCTGAGGCACCCCACAGATTAGGGGCCTCAGAGTGGACCTCTGTCCCCCCGCCCATACAAACTGCGAACGACCTGAGAGGTAGGAGGAGAACCACTGTAGAACAGTGCCTCCTACCCCCAACCCCCCAAGTCGTTGCAGTAAGATACCATGGTTGATGGTATTGAAAGCTGCTGAGAGGTCAAGTAGGACCAGGATGGAGGAACAACCTCCATCCCCGGCCTGCCAGAGATCATTCACCAGAGTGACCAATGCCGTTTCTGTGCTGTGCCCACGCCGGAACCCTGATTGGTACGGGTCTAGGAAATCCATTTCCTCCAGGAACTGTGGGAGCTGTTGCGCCATGGACTCAACAACCTTTGTTATGAAGCGAAGGTTGGAGACAGGCCGATAGTTATTAAGTGAGTCTGGATCCAGGGCAGGCTTCTTGAGGACGGGTCAAACCACCGCCTCCTTAAGAGAGGCAGGTACGACCCCCTCCCTCAAAGAAGTTTTAACAACAGCCTGGATCCAGTCTCCAGTCACCTTCCGGGCAGCCGAAACAAGCCAGGAGGGACACGGATCCAACAAACACGTGGAGTACGAGTTCAGGCTCATGCCTATACTGTAATGTGGGACACATAATTGTCTGCTCTCAATTAAATAATTGAATGTTGTCTTTTTTTAAGATGGCCCATACCATTTTTGGTAAGAGTGGATGAAATATTTTTATATCTTTGTAAGCTGCCTTGAGTCACCATGTGTGAGTAGGCAGCAATATAAATTTTCTATAAATAAATAAACTAACAAATAAATAAATAAATAAATTGCCGCTGTTAGCTAGACATTTTACCTTTGGAGACTAAGTGGAAATGTTAGTTGATACAGAATGTGACAGCCCATTTAAAGAGCCATGGTGGTACAGTGGTTAGAATGCAGTACTGCAGGGCTAACTCACTGCTCACTCCAGGAGTTCAATTCTCATTGGCTCAAGGTTGACTCAGCCTTCTGAGGTTAGTAAAATGAGGAGCCAGATTGTTGGGGGCAATATGCTGACTCTGTAAACCTCTTAGAGTGGATTATAAAGCACTGTGAAGCAGTATGTAAGTCTAAGTGCTATTGCTAGTTACACATGAAAACTTCAGTAGCGTGCCCCCTGAACTAAGGGTGTTGCCAATAATTTTCTGAGTTCAGAGCAAAATGCTGATTTTGACCTCTAAATCACTACCTGGCATAACCCTTCCCACCGCCCAGTGCGCTCACATAGGACTGCCCTCTTCTGGGTGCTGTCAGCCAGACAATGTCAGCTGGCGGCCCCCAGGATCAGGGCGTTCTCTGTGGTCGCACCGACCCTCTGGAATGGGTTACCCACTGGGCTCCGGATGGCCCCCGACCTCCACACTTTCCACGCCGACCTGAAGACATGGCTTTTTCAGCATATTCCCTGATCTGCTGCGAGGTTTTAATTGTCTGGGGATTTTAAATGGGTTTGTTTTAGCACTGTTTTATTGTTATGCTTGTTTTTATTCTGTGAGCCGCCCTGAGTCCTACGGGAGAAGGGCGGCATATAAATTTGATTAAATAAATAAATAAATAAATATTGTTGGGACCATGGTCTCCAACTGATCTGTCCATCCTGTGTGTTCAAACTCAGACAGGATATTTTAGTTCCTCTCCTGGGGTAGCGGGTAGGCAAGTGTTCTTGGTGTGGCCCCCATTTCTATGAAATAGTCTTTCTTCTGAATTTTGGATACCTCCTTTATTGGTAGCATTTAGGAAGGCCACGAAAATTGTCCTTAACTATTGGGTTTGGGGGGCAGGATTAAGTTGTTTCCTCAGGCCACTTAAATGTTTATATGTAATATGTATGTAATATATATGTAATATATATGTTTGTGGATGTTTGTGTGGGTGTTTATTGTACATCTGTTACTCCTGGCAACTGTCTGGACAAATCGCAGCAGTTTTCTTAGCAAGATTTCAGAAGCAATGTGCCATTGTCTGTTTCCTAGGGCTGAGAGAAAGTGACTGGCCCAAGGTAACCCAAATGGTTTCATACCAAAGATGAAACTAGAACTCACAGTCTCCTTGTTTCTAGCCAGATGTCTTAACAACTACACCAAACTGATTCTGGCTTTACCAAATGCTTATTTTTAATGATCCTAATTCTTATTTATTTTAACTTGAATCTTGGTTAATGTTGTTATTTAGAACTGCCCACTTTCATGAAATTCCTGTCCTGTGATTTCTTTTATTTTGGAATATAATTTCTTGCGAGACATCCCCAGTCCCAATCCCCACAAGTTTTGGCAAAAACTCTGCCCTTTTCTTTTCCATATGTAACATATTGTTACTGTATAGGTCAGCTTTAATTTATGCATTAGAGTTTGCCAAAATTGAAAGCAGGAAACAACATTCTTCTGGAAGAAAAGCTTTTGTGTTTGTGTGTGTGTGTGTGTGTGTGTGTGTGTGTGTGTGTGTGTGTGTGTTGTTTAATTGTCCAATCATTCTGACTTGTTCGTGAAGCATTCAGAGGGCATCAGATGAAAGACTCTGCTGTGCTTTTCCCATTCCATTAAAAATAGATAAGAAATAAAATGGATGCATAATATATTTTATGTATTATGGAACAGGAACAATTTCTCTGAAAGCACCAATACTATAGATAATGAATACATTCATTTAAAAAAATAATACCTAACTGAAAACCATTTCAATGAAATCAGTATTGTATCCCTGATACTGTCAATGGTAGCCACACGCCCTGGATCCTTACTGGTATCCTCAAACCCAGAGAATTTAGCTTTGGCATATCATCGTCACAGGCTGATGACAAAGGCCTACGTCTTATGAATGAAAGTTATGGAGGGAAAAGACTTGGGAGGAATTCAGCTCATCAATTTATGAATCAGCTTATGAATCTGTGCACAAGTGCATGAGCGATACACATCAGCATATTACCAGGTCATAATCACCAACTCAGGTATTAGAAATACGAAATTAATGTGCTGCATAATACATTTCCTCTCTTGTTCTTGCTGGTGAAGGCCATTAGGCTGAATCTGAGTGTGAGCAGTGGCAATAGCCAAAACGTTTAGATTAGTGTGCTCTCAGATGCATAGAATGAATATGTTACAAAGTCAAACAGATGGCTGGGTTTTCACTTCGCTCAGTCTTTCTACAATCATCAAAGTTGTGTCTCAAGGGAGCTAGATTCTGGTCTTCACCTCCAGGAAATGGAGTAGCAACTAGCTATTAAAATATAATTAGACTGGAAAATAATCACCTCCTTCAAAAGCATTTCTGTATTCCATTAGCACCAATAGGTGGGCTCCCGACAAAAATAGGATAAGCATCTTTTTTGAGCAAGAGACACATTTGGAAATTTGAGAGCTTGTGAAAAGCACACTTGGAAATATCCATTGTGGCTATATTGCCAATTAAATAACTCTAAATAGTATTTTGTTTAAGGAAGAACAGGTTGCAGATTAAATATATAATCATAATCATAAATTTATTTTGTCAAGCATATATAAAATAACAGTTAAAAGTATAAACATAATTTGAATACATGAAAAGAGTAAGAGTAAAACAGAATATTAGGACAGGGACGGTAGGCACGCTGGTGCACTTATGCACGCCCCTTACAGACCTCTTAGGAATGGGGTGAGGTCAACAGTAGACAGTTTAAGGTTAAAGTTTTGGGGGTTTGGGGAAGAAACTACATAGGCAATGTGTGTTTGTGTGTGCGTGTGTGCGTGTGAGCACACATGTGCAATAGCCTTAGACTCAAAAAAGGGGGTTACATGATTGAAATGATGTCTTGATTGAACTGTAATTCAATAAATAGTTTAAATATCTTGGGTTCCCTCACACATTTCTGTTTATTGATTCGTAGGCCCTCCAATAGAGAAAAAATATATTTGTTGTTAGTTGCGAAGTCGTGTCCGACCCATCGCGACCCCATGGACAAAGTTCCTCCAGGCCTTCCTGTCCTCTACCATCCTCTGGAGTCCGTTTACGCTCAGGCCTACTGCTTCAGTGACTCCTTGGAGGGAGACATTAGACTACTATGCACAATATTCTGCTTAATGCAAGAATCCAGATTAAAGCTCTCCTAGCAGATTAATCCAGATTAAAGCTCTTCTAGCCTCTATTTTACCACATACATCAGTTCACTCACTGCTCTTACTGTTAGGATATTTTTCCTAGCATTCAATTATTATAATCTGCCTTCCTATAAAATTAAATACCCTGTTTTTTATTCCATAGCTTGCGCTTTGGAATGATAGGGAACAAGTTTTGACCTTCTTTGGTGTGACCTTCTTTCAGATAGTTGAAGAATGCTATCATTTCCCTCTAAGTTTTTTCTTTTCCCAGGGCTAAATATGTCCATTTCATTCAACCTCTGGAGAAACAGGAATTCAGCAGAGCACAAAATGTAATCCTGCTCCCTCCCTTGTAAATTTATGGTACATGAAACCTACTGCAAAATAAATCACAGTTAAATCTTTGCAATTTATGGCAAGGAGAACCTGGAAATGCAATGTCAATAGAGAAGCATGAAATAGGCAAATACACAGAATGAAGTGACTTTCATGCCATGCTATTCCGCTAAAACCCCAGAAGAAGCAATTTGTCAGCCATTTCAATTTGTTTACTTTAAACCTTGAAATCAAAACGTATGAAAACTGTAGGGCTAGGGAGTGGCCACTAGGTGTCACTACCGGAGTTTATTTTCAAAATTGAAACTGAGGAATAAGAAATCAATACTTCCTCTCTTTTTAAAAATCTTTTGCATATCATTATTTGGTCTTTTCTGTCTTAAATTCTTTAAAGCTTGATCTGTGACACTTCTAGTTACGGTATATAAGAATAAACAAAAATGTCAGGTTTCTACCATCCTGAAACAAAGGTAGGATCTCAAGAGTGAAATGGAGAAAAATTTAAATAACAAATACGAGAATCTCTGCTACTTACAGGATGTCACAAAATGGAGTCCATAGAAGAAGTGCCAACAAAGGGAAAGTTAATTACAGAGTTATTTTAGGAATCTACAGAGGAAAGAGAGAGAGAAGGGAAGCACACTTCTTGGCCCATGCCACCTCCTCCGCCCCCTGATGCTCCCTCAACCTGTGCCATGTCTGAGCACTTTCCCCACTCCATACAGTACCTCTAGCATTGCCCCCCCCAAAGTGCTCCCCTCTGAACTATGCTGGCCCACCCTTCCTTTCCTGAACTGTACAGCACTTTTGTGCACCACCATATACAGTACATCGAGATGGATAGTTTGTCTTGTTACTCTTGTATATCCTGGAGGTCTGTAAAAAATCTTAGCCCATCTTCCTCCTTCCTCCCAAAATTAGCAGGACATGTTTGGCATTTTGCTGCTAGATTTCAGTGGCTTCATCTTGAAGAGAAACTTAGAGAGACCTGAACCTATGGATTTTCAGAATAAACATTTGGCTCTTCTTATGACATTTAGCAAAGACATTCTTGTCCATTGTGAGAGCTTAAATATTCAATTATTCAGGATCTAATATGCAGCTCTAAGAGCAGCACTGGTTTACAGTTTTGTCTACAGAGATTCTCAATCATCTAGGTCATGGTTGTCCCAAAGGTGCTTTTCAAAAAAGGCAACTGGACTTTCCTGGTTCCCCCCCCCCTTGAAAACACTTCCCTTCTCATCCAAGAAGCTGAGAACTGAAGAAGCTGCTTAGATGAGAAGCAAAATATTTTCAAGGGAAAAAGTCCAGTTGTCTTTTGGAAATGCACCTTTGGAGCTTACAGTTTTCATTATGGTGAGTTTGTGAAGTTGCTCTAATGCAATATTTTGGAGAAAACATATTGAAGTTGAAATCCACACTGCCCAAAGGAAAGAAAAATGGGTGGCCTGTTTTAATTTTCTCATTTATTTGTCTACATTTCTAACCTGCCCGGCAGATTGTAACCAAGCTAATCTTTAAACTAATATTGTAATTCTTTCTCCAACCAATGTTACATGCCAGTTATTCCATAACTGTATTTACTCTTACTTCTAGTATAAGGTGACCAGATTTTAACATTGGTAAAGAGGGACATTGTGGGCGTGGCTTATTTTGTGGGCGTGGCTAGCTGGTCATGTGACTGGGTGGGCGTGGCTAGCTGGTCATGTGACCGGGTGGCCATGGCTATGTGTATAGGGTAAGGTGAACAGATTTTAACATTGGTAAAGAGGGACATTGTGGGCGTGGCTTATTTTGTGGGCGTGGCTAGCTGGTCATGTGACTGGGTGGGCGTGGCTAGCTGGTCATGTGACCGGGTGGCCATGGCTATGTGTATAGGGTAAGGTGAACAGATTTTAACATTGGTAAGAGGGACACCATTGTGGGCGTGGCTTATTGTGTGGGCGTGGCTTGGAGGCCATGTGACTGGGTGGGCGTGGCTAGCTGGTCATGTGACCGGGTGGCCATGGCTATGTGTATAGGGACTACTCAGAGGGCTGGAAAGTCATTTCTGACAGGTCCTCACACTTTTGACTGGTCCTCACACTTATGACCATCCTCACATTTATGCCCGTGCAGCATTCTTAACAACCATGTCACTCATTTCACAACTGCTTCTCTTCACCATGGTGACAAGATAGGGCAAAAACGTAAAATGTGAGGACAGTCGTAAGTTCGAGGACTGGTCAAAAGTGTGAGGACCAGTCAAAAATAACTTTTTCAGCCCTCTGAGTAGTCCATATGCACAAAAGGACTAACCAGAGGGCTGAAAAAAGTCATTTCTGACAGGTCCTCGCACTTTTGACTGGTCCTCACACTTATGACCATCCTCACATTTATGCCCGTGCAGCATTCTTAACAACCACGTCACTCATTTCACAACCGCTTCTCTTCACCATGATGACAAGATAGGGCAAAAATGTAAAATGTGAGGACAGTCGTAAGTTCGAGGACTGGTCAAAAGTGTGAGGACCAGTCAAAAATAACTTTTTCAGCCCTCTGAGTAGTCCATATGCACAAAAGGACTAACCAGAGGGCTGAAAAAAGTCATTTCTGACAGGTCCTCGCACTTTTGACTGGTCCTCACACTTATGACCATCCTCACATTTATGGCTGTGCAGCATTCTTAACAACCACGTCACTCATTTCACAACCGCTTCTCTTCACCATGATGACAAGATAGGGCAAAAATGTAAAATGTGAGGACAGTCGTAAGTTCGAGGACTGGTCAAAAGTGCGAGGACCAGTCAAAAATAACTTTTTCAGCCCTCTGAGTAGTCCATATGCATAAAAGGATACAGTAATTGAGAGGGATGAAGGAAGGGAAGGGAAATTAGAGTAGGAGTGACGGTTAAGAGAGGGAGGAAGAGAGGAGGAGAAGGAGAAAGGAAGAGGAAGTAGGGAGGAGAAGAAGAGGGGGGGAAGAGAAAGTAAGAAGGAAAGAAAAGAGAGGTGGTAGGTTTGAGGAGAAAGATTGCTGTACAATAAAAAAGATGAAAGGGAAGAAAGCCAACCCCAAACAAATATAAAGATATTAAGATAAAGAATGAATTGTTAAACTTTAAAGAATAAAAGAGAACAAATATGAATAAATAGCAATAATTAGAAACACACATACATACAATGTATTTTCTTTGAACAGAATATTTGGCTGGTTCACAAATTTAAACAGTGTTTAGTCATTTCAATTAAATTTACAATTTCTATATTTCCTTTTTGCCATATTTATTCCTCATCTATTTTTTTTAAAAAACAATATTACCCTTCATCCTCATCTCTAATCTTAATCAAATTCAATTTTTCCCTTCTATTCTATTTTATACCCCTTCCCATTGTCATCTATTTTTATATCCATCCTCACATTGGTTAATTATGTAATTATGTAATACAGTTGTTTAATACAAATTCAACATTTAAAAAAAAAAAAAAAAATTCCTCCAAACCACAACTTAACCATTTCTGCTTTCAACACAGTATACAATTAATAATATCTCAATTATTACAATTCCCTAGTTAAAAAGAGCTTTTTTTTCTTTTGTGTTTTAAAATCTTGAACTCTCCTCTTTTGCCCTAAATAATTTTCCATTGTTTGCACTTACCTTTTTTGGTGAGGAAAAGGAAAATAAATCTGCTACCTAATTTTCCAACGTTGCAAGCAAACCGCAAAGCCAACAGCCTGTTTTACTTTCACTTTCGTTTTGAGCTTGGTTTGCACAAAGAGGAAAAAAAAACTGAGCAATTTAGCAAGAGCAGAGCCCTGTGCAAATCAGCTGAGAGGGGGAAGCCGAGCTAATTAACGTAGGGCGGCCCTTTGAAGCCCCGCGGCAAGAGTTTAAACAGGTTTTTTCCCTCTAGCCATCAGCGGGGATTCAGGAGGCAGCCGGGAACCAGGAGGCAGAATGAAAAATCAGACTTTTTTAAAACGCCGCGGGACGCGGGACAAATTGCTCAAAAGCGGGACTGTCCCGCCAAAAGCGGGACGTCTGGTCACCTTATTCTAGTATGAAAATGTCTCCACGGGGTCTGTATGCTAAATGAAGATTAGAATCATCTATTTATTTCTTTAAAGATTTATCTGGCTGCCCAATTTAAACATAATCTGAACAATTCACAATATAACATTTGCAGCTCCATCCACTTCGTGCTCTGGTTTCAGTGAGGGCCTCAGCAGAAGTAGAAGGGATCACTAAAGGAAAAGCTATGCCAGATGTAAACTGATCTAAGTGGAGTGATCAGTAGGTAGTGGTCTCATCTAATGGCTGACCAAAATGGATCTTGACTCTTCCTAATTTTTTATCGAATATAATGGATAATTCTTTCTGAAAGACATGTGCAGGTTTTTAACAGACATTCTGTACTGATGTTAATATTTTTTCTTTTTGTTGGTCTGTGTTTTATACCAAGAAATTTGATATGTGAGTTAAAGGATTGTTGAGGGGGAACTCAGGAAATGTTAAACTAATCCCAAAGTAAAGAAAATAAGTGGCGAAAATAATCCCTCCCACAAACAACATTTTCTTAGATTCCACTAGTGTTATATTTTACTAGACTGTCAGTAGCTGTAACTTCCAATACAGCTTCCAATAGTCCTTGACTTACAACTGGTTGCTTAGTGACTGATGTTCTGACAGACCTACTTGGTAGGTACTTACGACCCACATTTTAAGTTCTTTTTAAAATATTATTATTTGTTTATTAGTTTATAAACAAAATACAAAAATACCGAAGAAAATAGTAGGAAAATAAGGGAGAAAAAAGGGAAAAAAGAAAGAAAAAGCATTGACTTCCAACTCCTTTTGGTGCAGTAGAATAGCATAATAGCATCAAACCTCAACGGTTTTTTTTACATAATAATATAAACTAGCCATTTCTATAACAACAAACTTATCTAATCCTATCTAATCTAATCTGGAAACCCCAAAATCAAAGTTTCATTTTTTTCACCTCAAGCACAAAGTCCAGAAGAGGTTTCCAAGCAGACCCACATTTGAAGTTCTGATGGTTTCCTCCACAAAGACACGTGACTGCACTTGGGGCACTTGGCAATAAGGCTGCACTTATGGTTTTTCGGAGCATCTGTCGTGTAACTGTGTTTTATAACTGTTTTGCTGAAAACTAGCTTTTATTTCCAGTTTTCAGCAAAACTGCACCCTCAGGAAACCATTGGTTTGCTTAATGACCCCTGCAAAAAAAAAAAATGTTGAAAAATTGAGTTGGTTACCATTTTATCACCCTCATGACAGTGGTGAAATCTAAAATTTGTTACTACCGCTTCTGTGGGCGTGGCTTGGTGGGGGGGGGGAATGTGACTGGGTGGGTGTGGCCATTTTTTTTTTTACTTTTAAAACCTTTTTTTCTACAACCTCTTTGGTGAAGAGGTTGTAAAAAAATGCTTTCAAAAGGCTCTGACGATCCCAGCTGAGTTAGTTGCCTGATGGTCAGAGGCTTTTTTTCTTTTAAATGTCTCTGACAATCAGGCAACTCAGCTTGGATCGTCAGAGCCATTTAAAAGAAAAAAGGGGTTTTTTTTCTTTTAAAAGCCTTTGACAATCCCAGCTGAGCCGTGTGATCATCAGAGCCTTTTTTTTTAACTTTTAAAAGAATTTTTTTGGCCGAAGAGGTTGTAGAAAAAATGCTTTTAAAAGTAAAAAAAAAGCCTCTGATGATTGTGCAGCTCAGCTGGGCGGGGGGCAGGGATTTTTGCTACCAGTTCTCCGAACCACCCGCCTCCATCGCTACCAGATCGGGCGATCTGGTCCAAACTGGGAGCATTTCACACCTGCCTCATGAGTATGTGCATGATAGGTAGGCTCCATCATAATTTAAAGTCCACCTGTACAATATACAGCACTGGATGGGTTTCATATTCCATATGTTACATAGATTACCCTCCAAAACTGCTACTTGGATTCTTTGGATATGCTTAAAACTCAAAGTCAAATAGGTCAGCTACCAACTTTTTCAGTAAGGATGAAATTTAAAGCAACTGCTTCTTTGACAGATGCAGCTGTTCGGGGATTTTATGATGATGCAAAAAATCTGCTTACACTGGGCTTCCAAAGCTTTAAAACACCAGGCAAGTCCTACGTCTCCTGCTTCTTATATGAGCAGAGAAAATTTGTTATCATTGAACAGGATTTACAGCCCAGAAGACACATAAACTGCCTTTTGTATGCGCATCTCATTCGATGAACATATTTACAACACACTGCACATAGTGCAATAATTACAATTATTCAATTCTTCTCACCTTTCCAGAGCAGTTATATCTATTCAACGAGGAGGATCATGTTAAAATGCAGAGCATACAAATTGGCAGAGGTGTGCTTTGGAATCACTTAAGTCTTTCTCACTGCTATTCCTTATTAAAATTCCAAAATATTTTTAGCAGCAAAAGAATAAAACAATAAAATACCATGACCACTCTTCCAAGACACAAGTTAAATACGGTAGCAAGACAGAGTTTATTTTAACTACTGAGCTGATGTATTTTAAGGTAGGCACTTTCACAAGGCAGATCTAATTGATATTTGGTCCATTCATATTGGTCAGAGTTCACCTTTGGGGATCTTTCTTTTTATTTATTTAGCATATTTATCTCTAGTTTTTAGTTTTGGGTTTAATAAATGTGCATGATGGCATGAATAAAGATTAGAGGGGTTCATCATTGCTCTGCAAATAACTAGGAGAAAAAAAGAACAGTGAATAAGGATTGAATACATGAGAGGATGTGATAGAAAGAACTGTGCATGGCACCCAAAAAAGCACCTAGGACATTGGTGGTATATAGGATCAGGTATATTGGTCACTATCATCCATAGGGTTTCCATCATCTTCTTTGGCATCTCTGGGATGCTGGTGTGGACAAATACAAATTTGGAAGTTTTATACCTTGTGTTTGAAATTCTGGGCAGGCTGGGGTTCTACAGCTCCTTGTGCTGCCCAGGAGTTTTGCTGCCTGACATGATTAAGGCTGTCTCAGATTTAGCGTTGAAGATTCCCACAGTGATAGCCCTGAAGGACTTCAACATCTGTTGCTCTTTCTAAAAGAAATGCAGGGTTTCATGGTTGCCGTGACAACCTAACAAGTTTCAAAGTACTAAAGAAAAGTGGGCGGGTGCCGAATGACATAAACAGCAAAAGGCTAGTGGCAAACTTTCTTTCCAAGATTGGATGATCAAGAGAAAGCAAGTTATCGCCACCAAGTCATGGTGGGGCAGTGGGTAGAATGCAGTACTGCAGGCTAACTCAATGCTCACTCCAGGAGTTCGATTCTCACCGGCTCAAGGTTGACTTAGCCTTCCATCCTTCCGGTAAAATGAGGACCCAGATTGTTGGGGAAAATATGCTGACTCTGTAAACCACTTAAAGAGGGCTGTAACACACTATGAAGTGGTATATAAGTCTAAGTGCTATTGCTATTGCAAGCAGTCCAATTTGTGACTATCTTGGATGGTTGAATGAAGCCAAAGATAGGCAAGAAAGCAAACCAACCAACCAGATTTGTTCCAGATAAGTCAAGAGCTTTTGTGTTTTTGTGTATTTGCGTTAACACTGGAGCGTAAATTAGGCTACCTAATTTTACAGGTAGTCCTTACTTACAACCAGTGGTGAAATGTAAAATTTGTTACTACCGGTTCTGTGGGCGTGGCTTGGTGGTGGGGGTAATGTGACAGGGTGGGCGTGTCCAACTTTTTTTTTTTTTTGCTTTTAAAAACATTTTTTCAACAACCTCTTCGGCCAAAGAGGTTGCAGAAAAAAATGCTTTTAAAAGCCCCTGCCGATCAGGCAACTCAGCTGGGATCATCACAGCTTTTTAAAAGGAAAAAAAAAGCCTCTGCCAATCAGGCAACTCAGCTGGGATCGTCAGAGCCTTTTAAAAGCATTTTTTCTACAACCTCTTCGGCCAAAGAGGTTGTAGGGAAAAAAAATGCTTTTAAAAACCTCTGATGATCCCAGCTGAGCTACGCGATCGTCAGAGTCTTTTTTTATTTTTTACTTTTAAAAGCATTTTTTCGGCCGAAGAGGTTGTAGAAAAAATGCTTTTAAAAGTAAAAAAAAAAAAGCCTCTGATGATCTCACGGCTCAGCTGGGCATGGGGGTGGGCAGGGATTTTTGCTACCGGTTCTTTGAACCACCCGCCTCCATCGCTACTGGATCGGGCGATCTGATCCGAACCAGAAGCATTTCACCCCTGCTTACAACCATTCATTTAACAATAGTTCAAAGTTATGACGATACTGAAAAAGCTCCTCGCACTTATGATCATTTCAATGTCCTGGTGCTTGGCAACAGGCATGTATTTATAACAGTTGCAGCATCCCAGGGTCATGTGATCACCATTTGAAACCTTCCCAGGGGGCTTCCGGCAAGCAAAGTCAATGGCGGAAGCAAGATGAACGCAGTGGTTTACTTAACGACAATGACCAAAAAAAAGGTTGTAAAATTAGGCACAACTCACTTAATGACTCACTTACAACTGTGGTTGTAAATTGAGGGCCAGCTGTGATCCAGTCAGTAAACTGGAAAAATACAATTAGCCAAGGCATATTCTAAAAATAATTTTAAAACGTTACCGTTGTTAGGGATTCCTCTGACTCCAATGCTGAAGAGGAACAACAAGCAGACTCCATCAGCAGTTCAAGACGTAACAGACAGTCAGCGACCTCCTCCAAGTGATGTGACTGACTTAGTGCACTGGTGACTAAGGAGTAAGGAGTCGTAGCCTGTCCTTGGGAGAAGGCTAAAGAGGGCCAGCAGCAGAAGAGGACGGGATGCTTAAGCAAGGCAGGGATTTTGGCTGTGCTCCAGATCCCTCTTCTTGTTGGAAATTACACTTCAGCTTCTAATCTGTACTCCTATAGTATCCTGTTCGAGGTTCCTCCTGCTTCTAGCCCTGGGATCAGACCTTCTGTGGAATTTTCTGGCGTTGCACTTATAGACTGTCTTGATTCCTCTTGACATTCCTGCCTCTGAATTCTTCAAACTAGCAGCTTGTTCCTCTGATATAATTTATGAGGCAAGCAATCTTTCCTTCAACTCTCCAAGACCTTGTTTAAATTACTGGCTCTTAGCTCTGTCTTGGCTATGATGGAAGATTTATAACATGGTAATTAAAGTTTTAAGGTTTGTAATTGCCTTACTTTCTGCTTGCAATCTAAGGCTCACATAGGACAACCATATTAAGGACTTCCTCCACATTCATCTTTGAATCAATTATATGACTAAATATTAATTATGTCCACTAATATTCTAATATTATCCAAGAGTTGACTGTTTCAGGCTGTTTCAGAATTAACTATTTAAGGTAATGGTAAGGTAAAACCATTATTTAATGGTAAGATAAACCCTTTTTTAAGGTAAAAAAGACTTTGAGCCAATATCACAGTCAAAATTGGAGCATTCACATATTAAAAAGATTTTGGATATCTTCATCAGTTTTCAAAATCGGTTATAAAAGTATCAATAAAAGATGGAAAAGCTTGTACCAAACAATGCTGTGGTAAACCTCAAATAACACAAGACTGAGAATAAAATCAATAAAAACCTTGCACCAATCAATAGGAATGACATTTGTACCAGCTTTCTTACCCAAATTCATTAATGTAATAATATCCATTATTTCTTGAAGATGTAATAATGCAGCTAAATAAGTTGCTTGATCCTGAGTGATCTTTGGGAGATATTTTAACATTAAAACATTTTATTTTAACACCTAATGCCTTTAAATCAATGGGAAAATGGGTGATTTATCAAATTAGAATAATTATATATTCACCCTGAGATGGTATTCAGAAATTGCCATGTATCTAGAAAATCAAATTCCATTAAATAAATAAGGATTTAGCAATTGAAAAAGAGAATTTCATTTACCTGAAACTGTACTGTGATCAAGTAAAAAAAAATAATAATCCAAAGTTTGATTAAAGTCACTACTCATGATTACCATGATTAAGTGATTAAAATTAATGAAGAAAAAAATTTATATAAAATATCTGGGTGTTCTTAAATTGGACCATAGTGATTACTGTACAATCTTGTTACTCCTAAAATTTTAATATGAATAAAATTTTAAGGTGTGGTGAACAGGTGCTATGTTTATTCTTCATGTGCTCTGAAATATCTTTTTGTGATTGAATCCTAAATTACACCTAGCCCAACTAAATTGCTTTTTTTCAAGTAGAAAAGAGAGATCTAACAAACTTGTCATGTTGAGCATTTAGTATTCATCATGACATAGTAATTGGCGTGTTTCTGTTATGGGAAAAAAGAATCCTTCTATAGAGAGAGAGCCAGTTTGGTTTGGTGGTTAAAGCAACGGGCTAGAAAGCAGGAGACTGTGAGTTCAAGTCCTGCCTTAACCATGAAAGTTAGCTGTGTGACCTTGGGCCACTTACCCAACCTACCTCACAGGGTTGTTGCGGAGAAAATAGAAACAAGTTGTATTGGATATGTTTGCTGCCTTGACTTATTTGTAAAAATAATAAAGCTGGCTATAAATAAATAAATCTATCTTGTAAGCTAATTGACCACAGCTGCATTATTTTGTGAAGAGATTAGTCTAAGATATATGAATTTCCTGTGAAACTACACATAGAACACACAGCCTGCTTTGAGACTACAAAATGGGACCCAAGATCTTTTTCATGTGGGAATACAGGTATGTCAACCGAATATGATGATGTACTGTCCATATTATAAACCCTTTCATAAATATTTAAATGTTTAAGAAGATTGGTATGGAAAAATTATGGCAGAATAACAGAATTGGACAGGTCTTCTAGTTCCTATACCATTTCAGACAAATGGTTGTCCAATTCCTTCTTAAAAACTCTTCCAGTGTTGGATCACCCACAACTTCTGGAGACAAATCATTTCATTGATTAATTGTTCTCGCTGTCAGGAAATTTCTCCTTAGTTCTAGGTTGCTTCTCTCCTTGATTAGTTTCCATCCATTGCTTCTTGTCCTGCTCCCAGGTGCTTAAAATCTTTTGAACTCTCTCTCTCTCCCCCACTACCTCTCTCTCTCTCTCTCTCTCTCACACACACATACACATTTCTGCCAAGTTTTGCTTTAAGATTTAATTGTAAGCACTTATTTCTAAAAGAGTTGTTCTGTGGAGTGGGCCATTTGTAACTGCCATATTTAGGTAATTGATTATCAGTTCCTTTTTATTTTATCCATTGGGTGACAAGGCAACTGCAGTACGACCACAACATAGATATTTTGTACAATTGATATAAACACATCCATAGTTAATCAGAGTACGAACTATAAGGTGTAGATGTGCCAAAAGAATGGAAGATGTATGTAGCTGGGAGGGGAAGGAATGGGAAACTAAAACTACTTGCTGTATTAATTTGAAATATTATTGCATAGAAATAAGTATGGTGACTTTTCATGTGTATGGAACTACAGAGCCCAGAGTTCCCAGCCAATATGGCTAAGAAAATACTGGCTGTGAATTCTCAGATTTGCAGCTACTGTATTCCAGTGTTTTGTAAAGTTTGAAGGTACTTAACATTTGAATGATACACAGACAGGGTCACTATAAAGAAAGGAAGTTAGTATAACAAAGCACCAATCAATAATAAACAATTGTATCGAATAACATATGAGGAAAAAAGCAAATTCAGAAACATCTAAGAGAATACGGTAACTAGTTTATAATAGTTTAGAATTTTGAGTCCACCATTATGCTGCTCAACTCATCTCCAAATATCAGGGTGGACAGCGTTGGGCTTCAGGGTTTAATGATGGTCAAGATGCCAGTCACAGTTGCTGGTGAAATGTCAAGAAACCAGGCATTTTTTTTTATTTGATTTATATGCCACTCTTCTCTGGAGACTCAGGGCGGCTTACAATGTGTTAAGCAATAGCCTTCGTATTTTTGTATATTTATACAAAGTCAGCTTATTGCCCCCACAAACTGGGTCCTCGATTTACCTACCTTAGAAAGGATGGAAGGCTGAGTCAACCTTGAGCCTTGGCGAGATTCGAACTAGCAGTAATTGCAGGCAGCTGAATGATAATAACAGGCTATTAGTCTGCTGCGCCACCAGGCTCTTCTAATATCAGCAGAATAGAATATTTGTAACTCACAGTTGAACTTTGCAAGAGACCATCAAGGATCCCACAATCAGGGGTTCTCTGTGGGTACCCCTACTCTTCAGACAAGTAAAAGAAGCAGCTAGAATCTGAAAAGAACCCAGAAATAGTGGGGAAAAAGAGTGAATTGATCTGGAAATAAAAGCAGGATATATCAACATATAGGTACCGCAAGCAAAGGCGGGGAGATGCAAACACCATCCAACAAACAAGCATTTAGGTTCCTCTACAGCAGGGGTGTAAAACTCGATTTCATTGAGGGCTTCATCAGGGTTGTGTTTTGACCTGGGGGAGCAGGTGGGTGTGGCCAGGGTGGGAGTGGCTAGCTCAATATCACTCATGTCAGAAGCATCTGTTTTCGCTGGCAGACAGTTGCAGGAGGCTGTTGCAGCCAAAAACGGAGCTCAAGAGGGCCACGCCGAGCCTCCCAAGTTCCATTTTTGCTAGCAGAGACACCACGGGCTAATCCTTTACTGTTTCCGGGGAGGCCCCGCGGATCAGATCTAAGCACCCTGTGGACTGGATCCAGCCTCCGGGCCTTGAGTTTGACACTCCTGCTCTACAGCTTATTCATTTAAGTGGAGGAAGAAAGTAATGAAATCCCTAGGAGATAAAGTATTTAAGTTAGACTTTATTGCATCCATAGTGGTTTAGTTAGAGTTAAAAATTAGAGGAAAAAAGACCAGGATGTGAACAATAGTAAACAATAAGGTGGATAAAAATGTGGAGGAAAAAGGATTAGAAAAAAATATTTCTTTTTTAAAAATAGATTTAGTTCCATTGTTCTGCTTCTCTTTCTGACACTTAAGTCTTATTTTCCTCCTGCTGGACCTGTTGGGTTAATTAGTTTGGACACAGAGTATTGAATGTCTAGTGATTTTATTACAAAGAAGCTCTTAGTGATACAGAAAAGACAGGCTGATACTTCTCATTCAGGGGAAGATTAGGGGCAAGGTGAATAGGTTAATTACTTTTATAGACTTACCAAATACTTAAAATTGTTTTCTTTTATCTGTAATTAGTGGAGCTACTGCTCTAATCTTGCAGGCAGTCTTTGCTGAATAATTCACATCCAGACAATGCCTAGTCTGGCTATCTTTTCAGCAATGAAGAAAGACCTTGAATGTGTTGGAGAAATGAAATAGTTGATTTAAATAGTGCATCTCCTGAGAAAAGGCTACATTTCCATCACCTTCATGTAGCAGTTGTAAGAGCTAAGTTCAAAAGTGCTTCATCTCGGTCATTAAAAAATGAGAAAGCAACGGTCTTACCGATAGAACCATCTGGAACAGAAGTTTATCAATTAGTTATTTATTTGGTATTATATATTGTATCTATTTTGCTTTGATTTGTGAAATTGTAGTCCACATTTGTTATTTTAGTCCAATGTAGTCCATTTTTATTTTACAATGGACATTTTACTATACTTCTACGTTATTGCAAGTCACTGTAAGTATAAAAGATTTGGCTGCATGCAAATATAATAAACAAGCAAACGAAAAATAATGAGAGTAGCCATAGAAATATGCTTATCCTAATATTTAATGCAGCTAGTCCTCAATTTACAACTGTTCATTTAGTGACCATTAAAAGTTACAATGGCACTGAAAAAAGTGATGTATGGCCATTTGCTCCATGTAAACAAAAGAGTGTTACTACTACAACTATTTTTGAAAAAGATCTTTCTGTGGAATGTATTGCCTATAGTTGTAGATCACGAGTATCCAACTCGTTGCGTCACGTTGCCATCACGTGACGTTTCGTGACACTTTTCTCATTTGTGGAGCTGGAATGGATGTGGCCTGCAGGTGATGCATCTGGCCCGCGGGCCACCTGTTGCAGATAGTGATCATAGTTTACAAGTCTGAGTTTTAGTGAATTATAGATATTTAGGGAAATCAAATTAGTTTCACAAGTAATATACACTGCTCAAAAAAATAAAGGGAACATAAGCAGAAGACATCCGAGATCTGAATGAATGAAATAGCCTTATTAAATACTTTGTTCGTTACATACAGTAGTTTTGTGTTCCCTTTAGTTGTTTGACCGGTATATAAACTACTGTTTATATACTACTGCCAGTGCAGTTCGCGCAGGAGAGGTGTTATATGGGAGCGCCATGTCGCTCCCGTAATCACCCGCGCGGCCGCATTCTGGACCAGTTGGAGCCTCCGGGCACTCCTCAAGGGGAGCCCCATGTAGAGAGTGTTATAGTAGTCCAGACGAGAAGTGACGAGCGCATGAGTGACTGTGCATAAGGAATCCCGACTCAGAAAGGGGAGCAACTGGTGTATCAGGCGAACCTGATAAAAAGCCCCCCTGGCCACGGCCGTCATGTGCTCTTCTAAAGACAGCCGTGTGTCCAGGAGGACACCCAAGTTGCAAGCCCCCTCTGTGGGGGTCAATGACTCGCCCCCAATAGCCAGCGATGGCACCAGCTGGCTATATTGGGATGCTGGCATCCACAGCCACTCGGTCTTGGAAGGGTTGAGTCGAAGCCTGTTCCTCCCCATCCAGACCCGCACGGCCTCCAGACACTGGGACATCACTTCAAGGGCATCGTTGGGGTGATTTGGGGTGGAGATGTACAGCTGAGTGTCATCAGCGTACAGATGGCACTTGTTAAGGATATTGGTGTTGTGTTACCAACCAGCAGAGTAAATGAACAAGGAAACGTTGCTGAGAGCAATGAATAAGAGTTATGCAAACTGGTTTATCAAAAGCTTACTTTATAGTAGAAAAACAGTCTCATAGTCTTTAAACAAATTCCAAGTCTTTGCCAGTAAATCAGTCCAGTAGTTACAGAATCTTCTTACCCAACAAACAGTAGTTGGTTAGAATAACAAACTCACTCTGGTTCACAAACCACGATGGTTGCAGATCCATCCAACGATGATTAGCAGATAACAACTCCTCTCAATGGTAGCTTATCATAGCAGCTTCATCATCAATGGCAGCATATCATAGCAGCAACTGAACACGTTACAATACCTTGCTTAAATACTCTCACAACCAGTCATTACCTAATTACAGCATGACTCAGCATTAAAGTCACATAATACATTTACAGATTAAAGTTACAGTACACTTATATTGCCTGGACAACATAGTTAGGCTCAAACCATATCCTAACAGCACCGCACCCCAAATCCACGGAGGATCTCACCCAGCGGCTTCACATAACTGTTGAACAGGAGTGGCGAGAGGACCGACCCTTGTGGCACCCCACAAACAAGGCGCCTCGAGGTCGACCTCTGCCCCCCTGCCAACACAGATTGCGATTAAACAAATAGCACACAAAACTGAACATATTGAGATGGTTTTCATGGTCTCTGTTGCAATTTTGTTCCTATCTGTATTCTGGTTGGAATCAATGTAGATTTAGGGTAGTTGGAGACACAACCCTATTGAAAAGAGACTCTGTAAAGACTCCTGAAGCTACAGTGCATTCAGAAAGTATTCAGACTCCCTTCACCGTTGTCAATTTTGTTATGCTGCAGCCTGATTTTGTTGTTGTTGTAAGTCGCAAAGTCGTGTTCAACCAATGGACAATGTTCCTCCAGGCCTTCCTGTCCTCTATCATCCTCCGGAGTCCATTTAATCTCAAATCGACTGGTTCAGTGACTCCATCCAGCCACCTCATTCTCTGTCATCCCCTTCTTTTGCCCTTAGTCTTTCCCAGCATTAGGCTCTTCTCCAGTGAGTCCTTCCTTCTCATTAGGTGGCCAAAATATTTTGAGTTTCATCTTCAGGATCTGGCCTTCTAAAGAGCAGTCAGGATTGATCTCCTCTAGGACTGACTGGTTTGATCACCTTGCAGTCCAAGGGACTCACAGAAGTCTTCTCCAGCACCATAGTTCAAAGGCCTCAATAATTTGGTGCTCAGCCTTCCTTATGGACCAACTTTCACAGCCTGATTTTACAGTTGTTGAAATTCATTTTTTCTTCATTAATCCATAATGATGAAGTGAAAATGCCTGCAGCACAACAAAATTGACAAAAGTGAAGGGGATCTGAATACTTTCTGAATGCCCTGTACATGCCATTAGTTTTATGAGTCCTTAAAGAATGGTCCCGGACAACTACTGGGAGATGTTGATCAGATTCCAGTAAAATTCTCTGTAACTGAAGTGTCTCTGAACTGTTAGTGTCTTGATCATGGTTTGTTTTGTGTGTTTTGTTTCTTGTCTGAAATGGTATAGGGTTTCCTGTTTGAGCAGGGTGTTGGAGTAGAAGACTTCTAAGGTCCCTTCCAACTTTGTTATTCTGAATGAGTTATTATCAGTCTAAACTAGAAGCAATTTAAAGGACCACAATATTTGATTCCGTGAAGAATATATGCTACTATTCTTCTCATGAACTGTAGTATAATCAACCTGATCTATACGCTGGACAATCTGGTCAGATGCCTTTAACTAAAAGTGGTCTAAATGAGCCTGATCTGACAGCTTGCCACCATGTAGTAACATTTGCTTCCATCTACTATTGCCCTTGTCCCTGCTTGAGGACAAGCACATATATTTTAATGCTCAAGAATTAATTCCACGTAGATAGTGGTTAACCTGATTCTTATTGGGACCTAAACAAAAAACTTCATTGCTGCCACCCTGAAGGAACCCTTCCTCTTGAGATACCTGTCCAGCTCTCCTCCACACACTTTGCATTTAGCCATAATGTGGTTTGGATTTGGATTTTTTTTCCTTTTGGCTTTGTGGATTCAGCGTTAGCAATATGCTCAAGTTATTGCTCAAAGTTATATGAGGTCTATTTCATTTTACATGTTCTTTGTTTTTAACATTTATTCTGTCGGGGGTATAAATAAGATGCAAAAGAAAAATTTTAAACAATGAATCAGTGAACAGGAACAACTTATGCCCCCAAATTTGAAAAAACAAAGCAAAAGCCCAAACACTTACAATAGGGCAAAAGGAATGAATACCAACATATGACTTGAACAAGAAAATTTAAGTCAATTCAGATGCATTGAAACCCACTGATCGGCTAAAGAAAATTAAGACTGTTAACTTTAAGTACTTCCAAGAACCATAGAAGGTACTGGTTTAAAAAGTCAGTCTTTTTACTCTAATTGGCTGTCAATTCCTTTATGCTATTCAAATTAACTCTCAAGAAATGTCCTGTGCATTCCTTAGTGGTTTTCAATAAAATAATTTAGGGATGAACAATTCATTTGTTGTGAAGGTCTCCATTGTAAATTGTTTTCCAATTCGAGGTCAGATGAATTAAACATTTTGACATTTGGTTTTCCATTTGGAGACTGAGACAGCTTTCCAGGTTGAGGAGTTACTAATATTTTCTGGCAATCATTGTGACTTTGATTGATTGATATTAGCGATTCAGCTTTCAGGACTCCTGCTGCCATTGTTAAAGACTATAATCACTACCACCCCTGGACTTTATTACCTAACTACCCAAGTCTAAGGGAGCAACCACAATCATGGTGCTCATCAAAACCTTCTCAAAATTGGTACATTCCATTCCTTGTTTATGGTTATTCACAGCCAAAGAATCATCTCAAGTGTTCCTATGCCATCTGCTCTGGCTTCGTGGATTATGTGAACATCTGGCCTCAGATCATGTCTTCTCTACGCAGTTCAGAAGAATTTTAATCCAAAATCTAAGAGTCCATCTGTCATCCCTCAGTTTGATAGCCAGAAGCAACAAATAGTATCCTGGAATTTTTTCAATGCTGTATCAGTTTTCAAAAAGACAACTGAATAGAGCCGAGGTGGTGCAGTGGTTAGGGTACAGTACTGCAGCTACTTCAGCTGACTGCTAGATCAGCAGATCAGCAGATCAAATCTCACCGGCTCAAGGTTGACTCAGTCTTCCATCCTTCTGAGGTGGGTAAAATGAGGACCCAGATTGTTGGAGGCAATATGCTATTTAGTATATTGTCTTTGGTGTAAGCCATCCAGAGTCCTCGGAGAGTGGGCAGCATAGAAATATGAATAATAAAATAAAATAAAATAAATTGGGATGACATCTTCCTGAGCTACATCTGAATGTTGACTCAGTTTTCTGGATTTTTTAAAAAATGCTTTGGTCCCCCTTTGCCTATGTAACAGTTCTTGCATATTTCTGCCAAAATCATCTTTCTTATGCTCTACACCTTCAAGAGAATTTCCAAAAAACTAGACTATTGGTTTTCTGCACTCTTATTCTATCACATCAGCCTGGTGTCCTTCTGTGTAATACTCCTGTCAAACCTTAGACCAGGGATGGGTTCCACTTACCTTTACTATTGGTTTGTAGCGGGATCACACACGTGTGCTCTTCTGTGCATGCGCAGAAGCTTCTGGGAATGTGCAGATCACCAATGATGATGTTGTGGCAGGTGGGCGGAGCCTCCTGCCAGTTTTACTACTGGTTCTATAGAACTGGACAGAACCGGGAGCAACCCACCACTGCCTTAGACTAATTGTAGCTTGCATTGGATTCCCCCCCCCCCCCAGTCCTGAACAGGATAATATATAACCTACTTGTGTTGTGTTGTGTGTGTGTAAACTGTGAAAGTTGTTTTTTTGGGCTTTTTGTGGCTGTGTGAGGTTCCTGCTTGTTGCGGGGCCATTTTGAGTCTAGCATAGCTGCTTTTACATTGTGGTGAGCCAGTTGTGTTGTGTTGTGTTTTGTAGGTTAAAAAAGGGCAAAGAAGTGACATTGACTTGGCCACGCCCACCCAGTCGCCTTACCACCAAGCCCCGCCCACTAATTAAGCCACGTCCACAGAACCGGTAGCAAAAAAAATTAGATTTCACCCCTGATTTAAACTAATTATTATTCATATGTTTTATATTGTGAATTTTCTTTAGGAGCTTAAGGTGCTTTATATATGCATCCAATTTTTCACTATTACAACAACCCAGCGGTGGAATTCAAATTTTTTTACTACTGGTTCTGTGGGTGTGGCTTGGTGGGCGTGGTTTAACTTGGTGGGCATGGCAGGGGAAGGATACTGCAAAATCTCCATTCCCAGCCCACTCCAGGGGAAGGATACTGCAAAATCTCTATTCCCACCCCACTCTGGGGCCAGCCAGAGGTGGTATTTGCCGGTTCTCCGAACTACTCAAAATTTCCGCTATCGGTTCTCCAGAACCTGTCAGAACCTGCTGAATTTCACCCCTGCAACAACCTACATAGTAGGTTAGGCTGAGTGATTACACTTAGCTTCAAATAATCTAGTGAACTTCAGTGGTTGAGGAGAAACATGAGTCTGGGTCTTCTTGATTCTAGTCCAGCATTCTTAGCATTGTACTAGTGAGGTCGAATACAGAAGAGTATGTCCACTTCATTCCTGCATTTGAAATAGTTTCTTTTTTTCTCAAACATACTTAATTAGCAACTAAGTAACTAGAATGCTGGGCTGCATGGATAATTACTCTTGGAAATAGATTTGGTTCTTTTGTGGAAAGCTAATAATGACAAGAATAAAATGATAAAATATGCTATGGCACATTAGATGCTGTTGGGAGAGTTGGTTCATCTTTTGTTAGATTGCTTGTTTGCTAATGAACAGAAACAATCCATCAATTTTCCATCAAGTAGGGTTAATGAAAGGAGAAACACTTGCAACATAACACCCAGCAGGATTTGGTATGGGAAAATATCCTTTTTTCATAGAGGACATGATGATAATAGAAAAAGGCTAGGCCAGTGGGGAGGGGAATGTATTTTCCCCAGGGGTAGAATTCAATTTTTTTTTACTACCGGTTCTGTGGGCGCGGCTTGGTGGGTGTGGCAGGGGAAGGATACTGCAAAATCTCCATTCCCACCCCACTCCAGGGGAAGGATACTGCAAAATCCCCATTCCCTCCCCATTCCAGGGGAAGGATACTGCAAAATCCACATTCCCTCCCCATTCTGGGGCCAGCCAGAGGTGGTATTTGCTGGTTCTCCGAACTACTCAAAATTTCCGCTACCGGTTCTCCAGAACCTGTCAGAACCTGCTGGATTTCACCCCTGTTTTCCCCTCAATTTTTACATATCTGAGATTTCCAGATGAGATTAAGCTCATTGGATACCTAGTGTAGCTGTGGCACCAAGTGTTTCTTTCCTGTTTTTTCCTGTTTTTGAGTGATGGTGGTGCTTGCTGTTAATTTTATACTATTTTATATTGTTTTATTGGTTGTAACCCATCGAGGATTGTTTTTAAGAGGGATTGCTATATAAATGTTTTAAATAAATAAAGACCGAATATACCAAATTTCTTTTATTTCTAAGTGAAAAACTGGAAAATTTGTCATGTCCCTGGTAGTGGAATCATTGTGCTTAAGTTCATGTTTGGACTGATTAACCTTTGAGTAAAAATTGTGACAGAACATAAGTCTCGTACAAAGCCTAGAAATTAATTTAGCATTTAATGCTGGGTTCACAACTGGCAATAAAATGGAATTTTTAAAGCAGGATTACTGAACAAGCCATGGTATATTAATTCACCAACACTAAACGATAATGGATATTTCATGTGTTCTAAAGTAACACACACACCAGCATGCATACATAAATATACAACATACAATTGCTTTTTCAGGATTGGTAATATTACGCAAAACTCAGAAAAGGGCTTAAGAAATAATACTCTGATGGGATATGTCTACAAGTTCAAGAAATCTAATTGGAAGAGGTGAGACCCCATAACTTTCTGAGTTTTGTTACTTCTCTGGGGCCCATTTTTATTTACTTAAAAGATAGTAAAGAGCAATTTCCAAGCTTAATCAGGACACTTTTCCAATTCATTGATTATTTTGCATTCCTTTGGAAGTGCTTTTCCCTCTCAGCCTAATGCAAAAGTGCCAGACCACTTAAAGCCTTGGAGCAACTCTAAGAAAGCTCATCTTTGCAAGTTATGTTATGCGTGTACACAGTATCAACACAATCTTCTAGGTTCCTAAATACTAAAGCTACTCTTATATACTGTAGATTTAACAAAGAGGTTTACAGAATTTAATGGTAAACTTTCCGTATCTCTCAGTCAGATGAATTAGCAGTTGTTTTGGAACTTATTAATAACCTTCTGTCAGGTACAACTTTGATCCTGTTCTTCCTGTCTGCCTTTTGGCACAGCCTCCATGCTATCTGCATCGTTATGATGGATCCCATGGTGCTTTTCCTGGTCTCACCCTCAGGCAAATCATAGACTTCACACCAGCCATGAACAGATGAGCCTTCAGAAGGACAAAAGACTGCTTAATTCATTTTGGGATCACTAGCCATTCCTTCTATAGATTAAGCTCAACAGGCTATGCTTAACATAGCCACTAGAAATGGCATAGGCCATTGTTGCCATGGTAGCACCTTCAGCTACCTTCCATCCTCTGCTCCTTCTCAGCATTCTCTTTGATGTTCCAGCAGCATCCTGGATGGTTTCAGATGTCCCCTCTTTTGCCAGTTCTGCCTCTGCAGCCCCTCCCTTCCATGATGAGCACAACATCGCATGAGAATCTAAACAGTCATCTATTTCCAACTCCTTATCAGCAAAGCCTATTACAGAGAATTAGTACAGAGCTTGTTTAGGTGTCTGTATGCATGCACACTATAATGGAGAGCCAGCTCATCACCAAACTAAATAAATGAAAGGCATAAGATGAGGGCAGGAAAGAAATATAGCTAAATATAGTCAACACCATTCACCATTCCTCTCCATGCATTTCAGTCTTAGCAAACCAGCTTTTCTTTCATTGTGTTCATCCGCCATTTCATAAAGTGAGTCAAATTAACAACTCAGCATGAGACATGGAGACGGCTGTCTTAAAATCCCCATGAAGGCTCACAAAGGGAGCTATGAGAGAGTATAGTGTGCACGCACACAAGTGCAGGCACACACACACACACACACACACACACACACACACACACACCAAATACTATTGTCTAATCTCAACGCCCAAATAAGCTTACATTAGCCATGCCCCAATATCATTTTTCATGAATATGTTTGACACAAACATATGATTCCTCTTGATAATGATTAAATATGTTTCTTCCTCCACCAACAGAAGCCAGGTTTATACATCACCCTTATACAAGGTATGCAAATGTCACTTTAATTTCTTCTGAAATAGGGAACATGGTGGGACGATTAATTTTGTTTTCTCTCTCTTGGATGAAACATTGCTCTTTCCACCCCATTTTAAGGGAAAGGGAAGAACTGGTTGGTTCTTGAATAGTAGCAAATCTGGAAGATCATATAAATATTCAGATATGAAAGGAAATTAATCAGGCTCTGTCACTTTCCTACCTTTTTAACATGATGATATCCATAAGGCCTTTTTGAGAACCAGTGGAATATAATCTGTGAAAATTGGTTTTAATCAATCACAGGATCCAAAAGACTCCCTTTCTGTAATATTAAGCACACACTGTATTTACCAAAAGGCATGTTCAGATGTCCAACAAATTTTAGCATTGTTCTCCTCCATTTTCCGCTCAACCTGGCACACTCTGATTGTCTTGATTGTTTTACCCCACAAAAAAAGAAGCTGGGTAGGAGGCCAGTATGGAATTTGAAAAATGCATGTCAGAAGTGACATCAAAGATTTCATTTGTAATCTCTGTTGAGATTTTTTTTGGATGGAAAAAGAACATGAGGTTGCAAAAACAAAAACAAAAACACCCTCTTTTTAAAAAACAAAACAAAGCTATGCAGGCAGTTAGATATTCTTAAGTGACTTGGTTAAGTCAGTATTACTTGCTGCCAACAAGATCGTATTTTGACATATTTTGCAATTAAACTGGTTACCCATGAATTGTATAATTCAATTGTTTGTACTTGCTATTTAGTATCTAGAAAATAGTTGGTAGTATTTTAGCATTTTCGAAACATCTATTTAGAAAAGCCACAGAAGATGAATCTGTTTGATAACATAGCCAAAGTAGTTAATCTTTGCTTTGGTATTTTGCAAGCTTCATTAGTGTTATTTATGTAATAAATTGTTAAAGAAGAAATGAATGTGGAATATCATATTGCTTTTTCCAACTATTTTCAGGAACTCATTCAGGGGTGAAATCCAGCAGGTTCTGACAGGTTCTGGAGAACCAGTAGCAGAAATTTTGAGTAGTTCGGAGAACCGGCAAATACCACCTCTGGCTGGCCCCAGAGAGGTGTGGGAATGGAGATTTTTCAATATCCTTCCCACAGGAGTGGGGAGGGAATGGGGATTTTGCAGTATCCTTCCCCTGGAGTGGGCTGGGAATGGAGATTTTGCAGTAGCCTTCCCCTGCCACGCCCAACAAGCCACACCATGCCCACCATGCCACACCACGCTCACCAAGCCACGCCCACAGAAACGGTAGTATAAAAATGTGGATTTCACCACTGAACTCATTATTAAGAATGAGCTGGCAATATATACAGTAGGAACACACCAGTAGTTGGTTCCACTTACCTTCGCTACCGGTTTGGAACTGTGAGTGTGCGCACGGCACTTCTGCGCATACGCAGAACCTTCTGCGCATGCGCAGAGCATCCATGATGATGTCCGGGTGGGTGGGCAGAGCTTCCTGCCGCTGCCACAACCGAATCGCCCGAACTGGGTTCGCCTGAACTGGTAGAAACTCACCACTGGAACACACACACACACACACACACACACACACACACACACAGAGGGAGGGAGAGAGAGAGGGAGAGGGAGAGAGAGAACAAAATAGGCACCCCAATCAACAACTAAAAAGCCACACATAACCAGGTACTACATAAATACTACACCTAGAATAGCCCAAAGCACACATTTTGACGAGAAAGAAATTACCTGAGGATGGGCTCCAGCATGAATCTGAAAACTTGGAAGACTAAACCTCTGGTCCCGATGACAGACCTAGATTGGCTCCTGCAACATTATCCTGGGACATGTATATTAGCCGTCTTTTGTGAAACAAAATAGGTTTGAGTTAATGGCAGATCTGTTAGCAAAAGTAGCAGGTATACACAGTTTAAATACAGATGGACAAATTAGAGACTGGCCAAATTTGAACTCATAAATGTGCAGCATGAGGGAACATGATGGAGATCCAATGAATCATTAACCATAAACCAAGTTTTAAACCATACATTCCAAGTGATTTTCCCATGCTCCTGCATTGGTTGGCAGTTTGCTTTTGGATTCAGTTCAAGGTTCAGTTAGCAGTTGAATGAGAAAATCACCAGATCAGAGGTCTTCAAACTTGACCACTTTAAGACTTGTGGACTTCAACTCCTAGAATTCTCCAGCCAGCTATGCTGGCTGGAGAATTCTAGGAGTTGAAGTCCACAAGTCTTAAAGCGGCCAAGTCTGAGGACCCCTGCACCAGATGGTAGAGTCAATTGACAAAGAAAAAACCCAGAAGAAGGCAATAGGAAACTACATTCAGAAAACAGCCAGGAAAACCATGTGGATGTAGGCATTAGGGGTCTGGAGAGAGTTTATTTTCAAATCTTTTCACATCTTAATCAGCATCTGCTTCCCCACTCCACCTGTTACTCCTCTCCCTAACTTAGTGACTTAGCACTGCCGTGTAGAGAGCAAGGGATTATAACAGATGTTCAATATGTGGTTGATTAAGTCTTCTCCCTCACTGCTTGTTTCTAGAGAAGCTCAACCCCCCAGGAGAAATCTCATCCTAGCACCAAAAGGAAACAGCCCAGCAATAGTACAGCAAGAATAGAAATCCAGCAAGTGATTTTCTTGCATGATAGGTTGCCAGGCAACCATAAAAATGCTCTGTCTCCTGTCAAAGGAGGATGACCCGGGTGATGAAGTGGTGAAGACTCACATTGTGTAGGTACTAAAATGTGATCTTGTTGTGGGCTTTAATCAGACCTTTGCACAACTAATCTGATACCAAAACCAGATTGTTATTCTGAAAATCAACTCAAGATAAATTGATTGTCAGTGTCAACTCTTTGTACCACTGAGAAACAAACATACTGCCAGCTTCTGTTGCTACTACTTAAAATGAATTTTGTCTACTAGTGGCTTGTCTGTTCAAGACGTCTTACGGTTCAAAGGGAAAAATTGTCCAGATGGGAAAACTATTGTGTAGGCTGTGGTTTAAAGCACTTGTCCTACCAATAGAAGTATTATTTATTTGGCTGCTAGAGACTCAGGTGGAATTAACAAGTTTAGGTCTAGTTGATAAACAACAGATGGTAAAAATGTTGGATCTAAGCAAGTCAGAGAGAAATGTTATTTTTCTCACTTCCTGACCAGTATTAACAGATTCTCTTTAATGACCCAATGGATAGGGTTGACAGTGCTTCATGGTGGAATGGGACTACTCGCCACAGCTGACCCGCTATGGCCAACTTGCCGTAGGACAACTTGCTGCAGGACAATTCAACAAATACAAAAGTTAAATTAATTTTTGATAGAACTGTGGCCAATAATAATAAAAGAAAGAAAGTCAATCCAGAAATACAGGAGTTACAATAATTTCGATGAAAACGTGGTCACCAATAATAAAAGTACCTGAATGAAATGATTAATACAGCAATGAATTGTCCCACAGCGAGTTGGCTATTGGCAAGTTGTAGCCCTTTGACAGCAGAAGATCTCCAATTCAACATGTCAGCAGATCTGGTTGATACTATCTCCATTCTTCATGAAGTCATTCAGGTTCTTTGAAAATATGGACTGCAAACATTCCTACCTACTGTGTAAAGACGTACAGGCAGTCCTTGATTTATAACCATAACTGAACCCAACATTTCTCTTGCTAAGCAAGACAGTTGTTAAGTCAGTTTTGCCCCCATTTTATGATTTTTGCTATGCTGCAATTAAGTGAATCACTGCAATTATTAATTTGGTAGCACAACTGTTAAGTGAATCTGGCTTCCCCATTTATTTTGCTTGTCAGAAGGTCGTAAAAGGGGATCACATGAGCTCAGGACACTACAACCATCAAAAATACATTGTCAGCGTTCCAGAAAACCCCCAACTCCCAGTAAAGACACGGAAGCAGGCATTTTCCAAAGTTCTCTTTACTAGAATAGGCAAACTGGCACATCTGGGAAATCCCGAATCTGAAAAGCCCGGGCTTTCCTTCAGTAATTCAAAACTCCCAAAACCAGATAAGCTGCAATGATCATAAGTGTGAAAAAAGTCATAAGTCACTTTTTTTTCAGTAGCACTATTGTAACTTTGAATGGTCACTAAAGAATGGTTATAAATCGAGGACTACCTCATAGAGATGCTTTGAAACCACTTTTTGTGGAATTTTCTTTTATTTTTGTCTGAGGTTTATCGTTCCCCCACCCCCATCCCCACCTCCTAAGCAAATATTTATTTCCAAAGCCTCTGTGGTATTCAAGATTAGGAAAGCTGAGGTACAAAATCACATCACTCTTATCTTAGGTTATTCTTCCACTACAAAAAAAAAAAAGAAAGAAAGAAAAGGGTTGCATGACAATATAATAAAATGTGGCCGGAATAAACCTAAAGGGAGGAAACATCAAATTGCATTCTGTTATGTTCCCTGTGGCCACACATTTCTACATTCTAACAGCATGATGCTAATGCATTAGAGCATTTATGGCACAAATTAATGTTCTGTCTATAAGTTTTTGAGGGGTGGACTAAAATAATCTGCTCTGTTGGTCTCCAATTAATTAAATGCTGACAGATCAGCTAAATGCAGACTAGTGAATTTATTTCTTGCCTTTCATATAAGTTAAGACATACCTAAGTTCATAATGAATATGTTCCATTAATTAAAATCAATATTGCAGAACTCTTTGAAACTATCCAACTATATTATAAAAAGATTATTTCCCCCAAAAAAATATTTGATGTGAGGGAGTGAGCATTAAATGCTGAAGTAGAATCTTTAAAGGTTACCTTGCTTTTAACAAGTTAATACCCTATTCTGACCTTGTTTAGAGAAAAGGCTTTTTCCCCCAAGGATAAAATCATTTGCCAACATATTCAATTTGCCACTGGTTAAAAATGAGTAAGAGATGGCAGAATGGAGAAAGAGAAGTTGATTCATTTGTTGATCTATTAAAAATTAGAGATTTATTTCCATGTGAACAGAGGAAGTCCATTTGTCTTTGGTACATATGCTCTCAGTATATCTAAAAAGAAAAAAAATGCATTCCTCAAGAATCGTAAGATACAATGCTTAGTGATAGTCATAGGTTACTAAATAAGCAATTAAATCATACTAGGAAACAAATAAAACAATATAAATCGTAGAGATACCAGCAACAAGGTTATAGTCATAAGTGGGAGGAGATAAGTAATAGGAAGGATGAAAGAATAATAGTAATACAGTCTTAGTAAATAGTTTGACCGTGTTGTGGGAATTAGTTGTTCAGCAGAGTGATGGAATTTGGGAAAAAACTGTCCTTATGTCTAGTTGTTCTGGTGTGCAGTGCTCTGTAGCGTCGTTTTGAGGTAGAAGTTGAAACAATTTATGTCCAGGATGTGAAGGGTCTGTAGATAATTCTGTCCAGGATGTGAGGGGACTGGCTGAGAATAGATAATTCACTTTTAAAACTTATACATGGTATAAGACTGGGTTATCCAAATACCACCTTCTCTCTAGAACATCTTTCACACCACATGCTTCCACAGATAGAGCATGTTACAGTGTTCTTCATTTAACCACTGTCATCTTGTAGGACCAAGGTAGTGTACCTTTTTAAAGGCTATCCCTGTTTCCCAGAGGGATGCCCTTCCTTGATACATGATGATACCCCAGGCTCCTTGCCTGTAGAAAAGCTGTTAAAATTTGGCTTTTTCCTTAGGCATTGGAGCCCCTCTTAATTCTTCAATTATCCCCTTTGGGTTACCATTTTATATTTTGGAGGGTTATTTTAATGAGATAGGGTTATTTCATTACTGTTTTTTGTTGTTGTTGTTGTACGCAGCCAAGAATCAGTTGAGAATGAGTTGGGTAGTCTTTAAAATTTGAAAATTCAATTAGATTCAGAGAAAAAACCTCAAAAATATTCTGCTTGGACTGACTACAGTATGAGCTCTTGGACAGCAAGTAGAAGGAACTTACTACAGAACCTATTTGTCAGGTTTTGATATTTAAAGGCAAAGAATTCAGTACTGCAATTAAAAAGGCATGTATTCTGTTCAGCTTGGAGATAGAAGAATAGAGATTTTGCCAGAGGCCCCTCTGGATATATTTTGAAAGCAAAGAGATGTGAGATTTTTGACATCCTGTCTCCATGAAAGAAAGATCAAAGTCCCATGGGCCATTCCATTTCATCTCAAGGTTTTTATGGATGGTGGCAAAGCAGAGGACACTATTAAAGTGCTTGAATCATTGTCAGCAACAGAACAAGCCCCAAAAGATCCAGAACAGACAGATGATCAAAACTAGATCAAACAGCAGCTCTATTTTCATAAATTACATTGATAACTGACATCCTGGATCAAACCAAAATATTCTTATCAAACATTAACGGACTGAATGTGGTACTGTATTTAGAGAAAGAAAAAGATAGCTTTGAAATTAAAAAAAGGAAAATGCAAATAAAAGTTCAGAAGACATATATTTTAAAAGATAATTCTAGCATTTTAGAATGCCTTTTAGGTAAAAAGAATTTCAGCCTTGATAGACAGAAAAAATGGAGCATAAACTTCATAAACTCGCCATTGACTCTGGAAAAAGGGAATGGTAATGGACTCCACTGTGTTTCAAAGGGAACTTAGGGGTCTTCATGAAAGTCTGGTTCATGACCTGACCAAAATCTTGGCCACTGCTTGGAATAAGAGGATGGCTGGAACTTTGGATTGCCTTGTTCCCATATAGTTCTTCTTTTGCATATCCTGGGTTTACTGCGATGCTGAGGGAGATGAAGCAGACACCTATATCACCATTGGAGAATGACAAGGAATGAACCTGACCAAACATGAATGAGAACCATGGTTAACATGGAAACATCAGAAGTTGTCCACCTTTATTGCCATCTGCAAATAACTGCCAAGTGGGCCTGCTTAGAATGACCTGACTCTTTCTAGGAAAGATTGAGTTACATTTATTTATTTATTTATTTATTTATTGCGATTTATATGCCGCCTTTCTCCCTAGGGACTCAAGGCGGCTTACACAATGACAACTTCAATACAAATCACAATACAATACCAAATTAAAATCAGTAACCCAATTAAAAACGATTTAAAATTATACCAGTGTACCCCCAACCGGATCAGTTTAATTGGCGGAAGAGCCACGTCTTCAGCTCGCGACGGAAGGAAAGAAGGTCGGGGGCTGTCCTGAGCTCAGTGGGCAATCCATTCCAGAGGGTCGGGGCTCCCACAGAGAACGCCCTCCCCCTGGGGGTCGTCAGCCGACATTGTTTGGCCGACGGCACCCTGAGGAGGCCGACTCTGTGAGAGCGCACAGGACGATGGGAGAACGGCTGGAGATGGTCCTGCAAGTACCCCGGGCCTAAGCCATGAAGGGCTTTATAGGTGAGCACCAGCACCTTGAAATGTATCCGGAGTGCCACCGGTAGCCAGTGCAGCTCACGCAGGAGAGGTGTTACACGGGAGTATCTAGACGCCCCCGTAACTACCCGCGCGGCTGCATTTTGGACTAGCTGAAGCCTCCGGACACATCCCAAGGGCAGCCCCATGTAGAGGGTGTTACAGTAGTCCAACCTAGAGGTAACAAGGGCGTGAGTGACCGTGGCGAGGGCATCCCGGTCTAGGAACGGGCGCAACTGGCGCACAAGACGGACCTGTGCGAAGGCCCCCCTGGTTACGGCCGTCAGATGGTCATCTAAAGACAGCCGAGAATCCAGGAGGACACCCAAGTTGCGGACCCTGTCGGAGGGAGCAAGGGTTTCACCTCCGATCATTAAGGATGGAACCTCCAGATCCCGGGATGCCGGCATCCACAGCCACTCAGTCTTGGAAGGGTTGAGTCTAAGCCTGTTCCTCCCCATCCAAACCCGCACCGCTTCCAGGCAGTGGGACATCACGGAAAGGGCATCCCTAGGGTGGTCAGGGGTGGAGATGTAAAGCTGGGTATCATCAGCATATTGATGATACCTCACCCCAAAACCACGGATGATCTCATCCAGCGGTTTCATATAGATATTAAAGAGCAGAGGGGAGAGAACCGATCCCTGAGGCACCCCACAAGTGAGAGGCCTCTGGGAGGATCCCTGACCCCCCGCCCAAACAGACTGTAGACGGCCCGAGAGATAGGAGGAGAACCACTGTAAAACAGTGCCTCCTAACCCTATCCCCCTGAGCCGCTGCAGCAGGATACCATGGTCGATGGTATCGAATGCCGCTGAGAGGTCAAGAAGGACCAGGATGGAGGAGCAACCCCCATCCCTGGCCCGCCAGAGATCATTTACTAGGGTGACCAATGCCGTTTCCGTGCTGTGGCCACGCCTGAAACCAGATTGGTAAGGATCCAGGTAGTCAGTTTCCTCCAGGAATTGAGGGAATTGCTGTGCCACCACGGACTCAACAACCTTAGCTAAAAAGCGAAGGTTGGAGACTGGACGGTAGTTGTTAAGTACGTCAGGATCCAGGTTAGGCTTCTTAAGGAGGGGTCGAACCACCGCCTCTTTAAGCGCAGTGGGAAAGACCCCTTCCTTTAGTGAAGCGTTGACAATAGCCTGGATCCAGTCTCCAGTCACCTCCCGGGCTGCCGAAACAAGCCAGGAGGGACAAGGGTCCAGTAAACATGTGGAAGACCCCAACCTACCCATAATCCTGTCCACGTCATCCAATGAAACAGGCTCAAACTCAACCCAGATGACTCCACCGAGACTAGGCCCTGTCACCTCAACGGACTCTGTCCAGTCGGAGTCCAACCCGGTCCGAATCTGAGTGATTTTATCTTGCAGAAACTGTGCAAAATCCTCAGCATGGCCCTGTAAGGGGTCCTCCCTCACTCCCTGATTAAGGAGGGAGCGGGTCACTCTAAACAGGGCTGCTGGGCGATTTTCTGCAGATGCAATGAGAGTGGCGAAATAGTTACGTTTCGCCACTTCCATCGCCACAAGATAAGACCTAATATGGGTTCTTAGTTGTGTTCGGTCGGACTCGGATCGGGAGGATCTCCAACCACCCTCCAGGCGTCTTTTCCGACGCTTCATATGTGTTTATTCCAGGTCCCTTATAAGGGATTGGGCAAGATATATGTTGGAGAAGATCACTTGAATTTGGTCTAAGTTGGACTACAGTCTTGAAGCAGATTCCAGGATGGTTACAGAGACCTGGTGTGTATACACGGTTCTTGGAACTATTAGGTCAGCCATTTGTACGCTGGACCCATATCTCTCCTAATCAGGAAAAGCTAAGGCTTTCCATAATATTTTTATTATTAATTTTTTATTATTAATTTTATATACCACCCATCTTGCTATCAAAAGTGATATATTTGATTAACTCATGAATTTTTTTTATTATTTTTTTTAATTTGATTTATATGCCGCCCTTCTCCGAAGACTCAGGGCGGCTTACAATGTGCTCAGCAATAGCCTTCATCCTTTTGTATATTTATACAAAGTCAGCTTATTACCCCCACAAACTGGGTCTTCATTTCACCTACCTTAGAAAGGATGGAAGGCTGAGTCAACCTTGAGCCTTGGCGAGATTCAAACCCTGCAATAATTGCAGGCAGCTGGTCTTAATAAGCTTAATAACAGGGTGCCTTAAACCCCTGTACTACCAAGGCTCTTATTATTCATTTTTGAGAGGGAGGTTGGTTCTATAATGCTTAAAGATGTGGTATTTTATCTCCTCTGTAAGAAGTCATTGCTGAAGCCAACGATTCTGGATAATTTTTGTCCCATCTCCAGCTTTTTTTTTTTTTAGGGAAAGTTGTTGAGAAGATATTTGCACTGCAACTTTAGAAAATCTTGAAGGAAACAAATTACCTGGACCTTTTCAGTTGTCATGGATAGGAAAATGAAATGGCATTGATTGTGCTTATGGATGACCTCTGGCAGGAACAGGATGGAAGTGGTTCATCCATCCTGGTTCTCACTGATTCCTCAGCACTTTTAATACCATTAATCATGGTATCCTAGAACAGCTCTGGGGTGGGATTGACAGTTATACACTGATTCTTCACCTTCCTCCAAGCCAGTATAAATTTAGAATGTTTTTTTAGATTTATTTATCCTGCCTTTATTATTTTTTTATAAATAATTTAAGGTGGCAAACATACCTAATACTCCTCCCACCTCTTATTTTCTCCCCAGCAACAATCCTGTGAGATGATTTAGGCTGAGATAGGTCCGCTCCAAAGTCACCCAGCTAGTGTTGATTGGAGGAAAATATCTAGCCCAAGGTCCTTCTCTGTAGGTCCCATCAAGTCATGAAGCTCTCCTAGTTAACATCTACACAAAGTCACTGGGTAAAGTCATTCAACAGCATGATCTAAACTAAGGTCATCCAACATTATGCTGATGAGATCCAGTTCTACATTTCCACCCTAAGTTACCTAAGTAATGCCCTATGTCATGGTTCATTGCTCATCTAGAGAATAAGTAAAATGTACAAGACCTTGGATTCAGTAAGTAGATTGAACAGCATAGCAAAGACACTTAGTGAAACTCCTTCCCAAACAAAGGTGTACCTGCTTTAATTAAGGACAGCTGGCTGCAGCCTGATTTAAAAGACAGCCCTGACCCAAGTTTCCTTGTTGAAGACAAGCATTTGATTTCTGACATGTCATTGCCTTTTGCTTGTATAAGCATTTGCAACTCTGACCCAGACAAACTGACAAACCTTGCTTGACTCTCCAAATGTGCATAAAACCTGATCAATTTATTTACAGAATTTATATGGCTGCCCATCTCATAAATGACTTTGGACAACTTACAGTGTTAAAACAAATCTGCCAAACAGCCCCCAACCAAATGTGGATTATATGAAAGAAATTCTGAAAACTTTCAAATATATAGTTCTACACTGTATATTATTACTTTCCTCCTTAGATGAAAATTTAAATGTCCTTTGGAAAAATAATATACCTTTCTTCGGCTCACAATACTTGCTCTACAATAGGCATGTGTTGGATATCTAACTCATTGTTAACTATGCTTACAAATATGGAAGTTGCAGCTCTTATTTATGCAGATCATAATCCATTAATAATTGTAAGACTGCACTGGGGGACCTTTAGTTCAAAAAGCTGGAGATTGAATTGCTTATTATTTTAATAAAATTAAGTTAATATTAAATTGAAGTGTCAATTTGAATTAAAGAGCTTGTTTCAAACTCACACCACTTCCAGTTTTAATGGAGCAAGTGAATGAAGATAAATATATATCAGGAAGATTAATTTCATGAAATAGAAAAAAATGAAAAAAGTAATAGATCAGACAAGTTGTTAGCTTATCAACAGATGGAGGGAGGGAGGATTATTTCAGTTTGGGATGAAACTAGAAATGTCTTGTCTCCAGAAAACATAATGATTCAAGTTGTTAAATATTATTCTTAACAATACAGAAAACAGACACCAAGTCTGGAGAAGATTACAGAATATTCAAATGCAACACAGAATATGAAATTCACAAATCAATAAAAGGAGGCTCTAAATAAGCATAAAAACAATACAAAAGTAAAATGGAACAAATCCCAGACCTTAATGGATTTTCTGCAATAAATTATAAGACTTTAAAAGAAATGCTGATAAAACCATTGGCCCAGCTAATAGATGAGATATAACAATATCAAATCTTTCCTTCTTTGTGGCAAAAGGCTTTTATTGGCTTTGATTTATAAAGAGGAAAATGTTCCAACTTGTCCAGAATCATAAAGGCATATCCTTTCACTGAATGTAGATTATAATCTTTTTTATAGCTGTACTTGCAAAGAAGTTACATGGCTTTCTAGCTGCTCTAATTCACTCTGATCAGATCAGGTGTGTCACAAAGAGATATATGAGGGACAATATTAGATATACCTTGAATGCTATTGAAAATATAATAGTAATCAGAAAAATAAGAAAGCGGCAGTGGTGGGTTGCCCCTGGTTTGGACTGGTTCGCAAGAATTGGTAGTAAAACCGGTGGGAGGCCCCGTTCACCGTCCCATATGTCGTCATCGGTCATCTGCGCATGCACAGAAGCAAGGCATGCACACAAGCGAAGCAAGCGCATGCTTGTGATCCCGTTGCGAACTGGTTGTAAAGGTAAGTAGAACCCCTCCTGGAAAGCTACTGTGATATTTCTTGATCTGGAGAAAGCTTTTGATAATTTGGAATGGGTTTTTATGCTCACAATTTAGAAGATGAAATCCAATTTGAATTTTTCCACATGAATACAGAATATATATAACCCTCCTATCCTAAAGGCTTAAAGACTTTCCTCTGCCAGTTGGCCTGGGGGATAACACAGTGGAGGTGGTTGATCAAGTAACAACAGTTCCCCATATTCTGCCCTCATCTTCCCCTCATGTCCTTAGGTTTTAATCCTTGGTTTTAATTTATTTCTGTTTTACTCCCAATGTCCCACATGCCATTACATCATAGGACCAGCACAACAGGTGTTTAACTCTTAAGTGGACCCAAAGGCCTTTAGCCAATAGATACTTTGAATAATCTCCTTTGCAGATCTGCAAAGGTTCCTTTGAATACCAAGGAGGGACATCATCATCCAAAAGGGGAGCGTTGGGCAGACCCAATACAAATGGAAAAATGAACATTTTTCACTGCCTTTATGCCACAAGGTATTCTTAATAAAGCCTCTTTATTTGTGCTCCATTAGAGCCACTCTTCATCTTCCTCCTGTGACACTCTAGGCAACTCATATGCCACTTCATTTCCTGGAGTTCCATAGATTGAAACTAATTTCAGATATTGACTTTTCCATCTTGCTGGTTTTCTGTTGAACATCACTAAATCTCAACAGAGGCTTATACAATATGCATTATTGACTTTGTATATGATAATTGTTGCTAGGATACCTTATGCTTCTTACTTGAAATTACTTACTTGAAACATAATTCCTTCCTAAACTATGGGAGCATGTCTCAATATGAAAAGATCTGATCCTGAATTTAATTTAACCTGGAAACCATTTATGGACTGTGCCACATTGAAAAATTAGGTTTTTCTTAACATAAAACTTTAAAATATTATATTTTGCTTCAAGTGTTTTAATAAGGGCAGATTTTCTCTGCTTAGATAGAAACTCCTCTTAATTTTTTTATTCTGGTTCACGATTCTTGTTATATTGTCTATCTTTTGCTAATTATTGATTTTATTTTAACAATGATGTTCAAGTACTAAATTAATCGTAGAAGAGCTTTATACACAGTACTAATCTAATATTCCTTTGAAAATTCTTATTCGTTTGCATAAAATGGAATAAGAATTCTTTTCTATTTTTTTTTTTGGCTCCTTTATATTTCTTTTCTGTGTTTTTCTTGGATGCCTCTGAATATGTGATAAAATAAAAAATAAAACTCTTACAAAGCTATTCAGCCTCTAAAGAGTGATAATTTTTTATATGGAGGGTCTCACTTCATAAGAATAAAGTAGTAAGTAGCTGCTTCGATTTTTTTTTCTTTTAACTGTAGCATAATTATTTTTAATGACCACTTGTCCTTTTATTTTAATATCCAAAGTGCTGAAATGCTCCCTCTCTATGGAAATCAATTAAGGGCATTTCTAGCTTAGTTTCCTGTTTTAGCCATTAAACTTGCTGCCCAGCCAGAGTACTCAAAAATTATCCACACTGGCAAATTGGTCACTTACTCCCTACAAGATGCCTTGTAGTGCTGAGTATATTATTTAGTAGGACAATCCCCACCAAGTATAGGAACTCTTCCTCCTCCCCCCTCTCCTCCTCCTTCCCCCTCCCCTCTCCCCTCTCCCCTCCTCTTCTTACTTCTTACTCACCCCCTCTTCCTCCTCCTCCCACAATCTATTTTCAGGTTTTCTGTTACTAAATCAGCATGCCTTTATTCTGCTGAGAGAGAGGAAAAAAAGGAATAAAATATGCTCCAGGCTTTTCTTCATTTGTGAACACGTGTCTGACATTGCACAAATGTATTAATACGTTTGAGAAGAGCTAAATCAGAGAAGGTTAAAGATGAAGAAATGTACAGAAAGCCTTCAAAAGTCTCTTGGTCCTCTCTGCTGCCTCTGTAATTTGCAATTCCAACAATTCGTCGGGGCACCTTTCCCCCCACTTGATTGGGTGAAAGGGAAGAGGAAGTGAAGGAAGAAATGATCTCCTACCCACTGAAAACTTGAAGAGTGGATCATCAGGTTCTGTGACAGGCTGTGGCAAAGGAGCAAAATTTCATTGTATCTGCTGTTATGCAATGAATTCAGAAGATGGAAGTCATTCTCTTATGCCAGACTCCATGAAGCAAGAGTTTTCTGAAAGGAAACCCAGGGTGCCTCTTAAAATGTAAGACAATAATAATGTGCAGATTTTTCAGTGAGTCATTTACAAGACCATAAAAAGATTACCCTGGGTATGGATAAAACAGCACTAGCAATAGCACTTACTTATATACCACTTCATAATGCTTTACAGCCCTCTCTAAGCAGTTTACAGAGTCAGCACATTGCCCCCAACACTTTGGGTCCACATTTTACAGACCTCGGAAGGCTGGAAGACTGAGTCAACCTTGAGCCGGTCAGGATCGAACTCCCGGCTGTGGGCAGAGTTTGCTTGCAATACTGTATTCTAACCAGTGGTGGGCTGCTCCTGGTTCGCACCAGTTTGCAAGAACCGGTAGTAAAAATTTGTAGTAGTTCTGAGAACCGGTAATAAAATTGGCTGGCCACGCCCCCGAACCGGTCCCCGGCGCAGTCGCCGCTCGCTTACCCCCACCCACCTCATCAGGTTTTTTTTTTCTTTTAAAAGCATTTTTTCTACAACCTCTTCGGCCGAAAAAATGCTTTTAAAATTTTTTTAAAAAAAGCCTCTGATGATCCCGCGGCTCAGCTGGAAATGTCAGAGGCTTTTCAAAGCATTGTTTTCTGCAACTCTTCGGCCGAAGAGGTGGTAAAAAAATGCTTTGAAAAGCCTCTGACAATCCCAGCTGAGTTGCCTGATCGGCAGAGGCTTTTCAAAGCATTTTTTTCTGCAACCTTTTAAGGTTGTAGAAAAAATGCTTTTAAAAGTAAAAAAAAAAAAAAAAAAAGTTGGCCACGCCCACCCAGTCACATTACCCCCCCCACACCAAGCCATGAGCACAAAATAAGCCACGCCCACAGAACCAGTAGTAAAAAATTTTAGAACCCACCCCTGATTCTAACCAGTTGTTAAGTGAATCACGAGGTCCATCTTCTCCCACTGATCTTGCTTGTCAAGAGCCAATAGGGAAGGTTGCAAACGGTGATCGCACTTACTTTACTTACTTTACTTTTATTTGATTTATATACTGCCCTATTCCCGAAGGACTCAGGGCGGTGAACAACCAACAATAAAATACATATATACAAAATTTAAAAAGCAGAAATAAAATTGAATTAAATAGTTCGGCCCAGACAAATTAAAAAACCCCAATCAATTTAAAACAAATTAAACTTTGAATATTAAAAATATTTAAAAATATTAAAAAAATATTTTTATTTATTTTTTAAAATTAAATTTATAGGCTGCCCAATTTGCAACCCTGGGATGCTGCAACCGTCATAAGTATATGCTGGTTGCCAAGTGTCCAATTTTGATCAGGTGACCATGGTGATGTGGCAATGGTTGTAAATGCAAGGACCGTTCATAAGTCACTTTTTCCCAGTACTGTTGCAACTTCAAACAATCACTAAATAAATGATTATAAGTCAAGGACTATCTGTATTTAAAAGCAGTTTGTTATGTCTGCCATGATCACTGCAAATCTTTGCCACTCTAGCCACAGCGTCCATCATGCACTCTGAGTCTTTTCGCAAAGGTAAGGCAGGCATTTGAGATTAAGTGCATTCGTTTGCAAATCAATATCCCATCACATATTGATGACATAATGGAAATTGGCCATTCTTATATAAGGAAGACTAGTTACCCCTCAATACAGGGCACATGGGTGGCTCGTGCTGTGCCTGTATTTTAATAAGCTGTTCAAAAACAAGAGATCCAACCAGAAATATTATTTTATAGAAAGAATGTCATCAGGATCAAGTGATTGAAAATACTTAAAATGGAAGAGGGAATCCCCCGCCTCCTTAGCGTTATCTACATGATTGCTTTTCATTGCCTGTGTATTATGGTTAGCAGAGCAGCTATAATGTGGAGAGCAAGGCATAATAAATCTTGTTTTGTGCAAGGCATGCTTTTCATCACAGTGTTTGAAATTACAAGGTAAGCATTTAAAACACACAAAGAGATGCACAGACATACACAGCGTTGCTTGCTTCCAAACAATATTTAGATCATTAAAAAAAAACTAGTATCTTGTGGGGATAAGGGAGAGAAGAAAGAGAGACAGAAACAACTTTCTTTGTTTCATGCTCATTTTGTTGAAAATTCTAACCAGGCCACTGAGAGGTTTACATTGATGGATCATATATATTGCTATCTGTGTAAACAAGGAATAGTATCAGCACAATGAGTTAGATCACGTCAAGGAGCAACCAGCATGGGGTTTATTTATTTTATTTTATTTTATTGATTTATTTATTTGTAAAATTTATTAGCCACCCATCTTGCCATATGGTAACTCTGGACAGTATACTAAAGGGGTTCCTGGAATGCTGTTATAATGTGGTATAATAATAGAATCCTGAAGATCTATGGAGATTCTCAATCAGTGGTGGGTTCCAACTGGTGTTACCACCGATTCTCTTTGCACATGCGCTTTGCGCACTCTGCCGCGGCTATCAGCTAGGCTAAAAAAGACAAATAAAGATAGATATAATGCGGGGGCAGGCGGGAGGGCCCAGCTCACAGTTATAGAGAACCGGTTTGCTGACATCACATCATGACCACTACCAGCTCGGTTAAACCGGACCAAACCAGGAGCAACCCACCACTTTCCTCAATCATCTAAGTCATGATTGTCCCAAGGTGCTTTTTCCGAAAGAGAACTGGAAATTGTTGGTTTTTTGTTTGAAAACATTTCGCTACTCATCCAAGAAGTTTCTTCAGTTCTAAGCTTCTTGATTGAGAATTGAAACTTTTTCAAGACCCCCCCCCCCAAGAAAAGTCCAGTTGCCTTTTGGAAAAAGCATTTTGGGACAATCATGACAATCATGAAGGTTTCTCTGTTCCATCTTATAATTTAAAAAAAAAATCAAGGCAGGATTATTCTGAATTTCTTTAGGATGCTTGCTTCAAGCTCTGGACTCAAGCTCATACCAATGTCAAGTCTACATTTCTTTCCAGGTGGGAAGTTGCTTATTCAACTCCAACTTCCATCATACATTGAACATTTTGACATTCCCTTGAATAAATCCAATTTTAAGTAACAACTCTGTAGACATACAGTCAGTGTTATTTAATTGTTAATTCATCTCTCTTTTTTTGAGCATTTTGAAGTTCCACAGTCATTCTGGCAAATTCCTTCATGTAAAAATACTTGAATGATTCCAGAAAGAGCAAAAACAACAACAACAACAACAAAAACCCATCAGACTGTTTCATTTTGTGGCATGGAGAGAAATCTGGCATTTACAAAAACAATTCAATTTCATAAGAAGGAATTTGTTTTAAAAAGATCTGTCAAAGGAGAAGAAAACTTTTGCCAAATCAAGAGAGAATGTGCTGTTCTTGTAAACTAAAAGATGCCAATAAGTATGTAAGAAGATTCTTTTCTACCAGAGTCTCCCCAGCAATCTGCAGTTTCTTTGGTTTTCCATATATCAGTAATTGTGTAATTACATAATTGTGTACTGCTAGGAATAAAATGCCCACAGATCAGAAATGGTTAATCAGAAATGGTTAGGATGGTCCATATATGAAAGAGTGTATAGAAGAGTGACAAAGATAATTGAGGGGTGGGGGGAAGGCTAACACATATGAAGAATGGTTGCAGGAATTGGGTATGTCTAGTCTAGTGAAAAAAAGGACTAGTGGTGACATGATAGCAGTGTTCCAATATTTGAGGGGCTGCCATAAAGAAGACGGGGTCAACCTATTTTCCAAAGCATCAGAAGGCAAGACAAGGGGCAATGGATGAAAACTGAACAAAGAGTGATGTAACCTACAGCTTAGGAGAAATTTCCAGACAGTAAGAACAATCAACCAATGGAACAACTTGCCTTCAGAAGTTGTGGACACTCTAACACCGGACACTCTTAAGAAGGGACTGGACAACCATTTGTCTAGAATGGTGTAAGATCTCTTCCTTGAACAGGAAGTTGGACTAGAAGACCTCCAAGGGCCCTTCCAACTCTGTTATTATGTTATTCTGATATGTGCCTTGTGAGTACATTTGCAGTGTCTCCTATCTAAAGCCATTTGACTTCAGTTTAGAAGCCTGACATCTAGATCTACATGGATTAAATGTTTCTTCCTTAAAATCAGAGGGAGGGAGGGAGGGACAGAGAGAGAGAGAGAGAAAGAGAGAGAGATATCTTTCCCCAGATAAATTACAACCATTTAAAAAGAGTTACATGAAGTGCTTGAAAATGCTATTGTTCACCCATGTTTTCATACATTAGCATAGAAAACTGTGTCCCCTCAGCAATACAAAGAAAATCAGAGCAATGGTAAGACAGATATGGATTTTCTTCTACTTCAGGTCACTGGTGCAGATAATGACTAGTAATAAGGAAAATATTTCAAGCTATCCCTTGGGCTTAACAAGATTTCAGATCAACAGAGAAGAGTGTATATATTTAAATGAATAGTTTATGGCTAGTTTTGCACAATACACTTAATCAAGTGTGTTAAAGACATAACAACTGCATCACAAAGTATGCAAAGCTTGTTTATGTTCCTCTTGATTTGGGTCTTTCAGAGCAAACTGTGAACTAAGAAAATGGCTTACCTGAATAACCAAATAAAGCATGTTCCATAAACCCAGCCAGCCATTACGTTCCTATAATATAAATTACAGAGAAATTACTCCAATCTCTATCTTTTTGCGGATATGATTCACATTAGTGTGAAGAGCCCTTTTTGTTAGTGTGAAAGACAGCCAGGATTCAAATTCATGAAGTCATCTGAACAATTATGGCTACCCTGAAGTACTGAAATCTTTTGGCAGATATGGGTGATGTGGTTGAGGCAGGGCTCACCTTGGCCTCTGGATAACATGGTTAGGGATAAACTCCTAAAAGTGTTTTATATCAGGGATAAAATCCAGTAGGTTCTGACAGGTTCTGGAGAACCGGTAGTGGAAATTTTGAGTAGTTCGGAGAACCGGTAGCAGAAATTTTGAGTAGTTCAGAGAACCGGCAAATACTACCTCTGGCTGGCCCCAGAGTGGGGTGGGAATGGAGATTTTGCAATATCCTTCCCCCAGGAGTCCGGAGGGAATGGGGATTTTGCAATATCCTTCCCCTGGAGTGGGTGGGAATGAAGATTTTGCAGTATCCTTCCCTTGCCACGCCCACCAAGCCACGCCCACCAAGCCACACCATGCCCACCAAGCCATGCTGACAGAACCGGTAGTAAAAAAATTTGGATTTCACCACTGTTTTATATATATGAAATATGAAGAGTGAGCTGGATTTAGGAATAGAAGTTGTACCCACAAATCAGTGTTTTAAAGGATTTAAATCAGAGGATTTAAAGGCCAAATTTGCATTCAGCAGCCCACATACTGTAGTTTGAAATCGGAAAAAAATATTAGTTTATAAATGGTGGAATGCATTACCCAAATTTAAATAAAACAAACAGAAAGTGAGAGTAGGATCCAGATACATTTGAGCACTTTTAGTGTAAGAGGAATTTAAACATATGCTAAACTTCAATGAAAACATTAATCATTCTGGCTGAACCATGTGCAGAATTTTTAGAAGTAGCCGCAACTGGAATTTGATGAGCTCCTTTAATGAAGAAGTACATCCTGAAGCCCCTTGAGCTTTGAAAATAAATATTCATGGGAGAGGTAACATATTGCAAAACTTGATGACACTTTGTAGCACAGAAAAATAAAGTGGAGGCATGCCAAGAGAGGGTTTTCCAATTTTGTGCAACCATTGGAAGAGTAGGACAATTAAGTCTGTTTCATTCATCAAGCAATTGCGTCTAACCAAAAATTTCCTGTGTTTGGAATTGCAGCATTTATTTTCACTGATATATCCATACAAGAGTCTCTTATGTAGTACATTTTCTGCATTATGACATGTAAAATTAAAAGTTATATGCCAGCCAAAGATAAGACATTTTGGCTTCTGCTGAATTTAACACAGTAAAAGCATTAAACAGGACAGTATTCTAAATGCCTAATGAAAGCAGTTTATGCCTGAGTAAGTTAGTCTAAATCTGTTTCGAGTTCAAAGAAAGTCAGACATTCTTATTAGTAATTAATTTATTACAATTAATTATTGTCAATTACACAAAATAACTGATGAATTAGTCTTTGTCATAGCCATGTATTAATTTTATTAAAAGTTTTAAAAAGATATAAACAAACAAAAACTAATACAAAGTGAAGAAAGAAAAGAAAAGAAATAGGAATGAATGAAAGAAAGAAAGGTGCAAAAAGAAAAGATAAAAAGAAATAAAAGGAAATTTCCAGGTTCTTCTGCAATAAATACGATTGCATAATTATTTTTTATTCTAAAGTTACAAAAAAAATATCCTTCTTTTTTCTATTACCTAATATTTTTCAATCATCAAAACCATGTTCATCTTTTTCTAAGGTTTTCATTATTGTCCAGGTAATTACAGATTCTGCTCCACTCTTTGATCTTTGTTTAGAAAATACAAATAGCTTGGGTAAGATTTCAGAGCAGTAATGAAAGACACAAAAATACTGTATTTAGGTTTTGCTTAGCTATGAATCCCTTTGGTTTAAACATATGCTCTAAGGGGCATTAATGCAGTCTGAGACTTGGATATAACAATAATCCATGGTTTATAATGGCAATTAAAATTTAAGGCATACGCAAAAGGGGGGAAATGTAAATTCCAACTAGCATTTTACTAACAATATGAATACTACTTTTACAGTGTCTATTCTGTAACAATTTTTTAAAATCTCTCCCTGGTGCCTTTTATTCTGAAGCAATTATCTAATAGAGAACAGTGAATGTGAATGTGGAAGAGAAGGCAATGTTGGTGAAAAAAGAAACGTGAGGAACATACAAATGCAATTAGGGTCCAAGTCTATAATTGTGGCAATTATTTAATTACATAATTGTGTAAGTGTTGTCACTGTACATCACCACAGGTTGCTGAAGGAACCTCTGCTAGCAAGAAACTACTTACATCTAATTATGGCGTGGCCATCATCTGAATTGATGGTGGTTACTTAAGACAGCCAATTTGGGGTCGTGTTTAAGGCATCAGGCTGGAAACTGGGAGACTGTGAGTTCTAGTCCCACCTTAGGCATGAAATGGGCAATTTGGACCAGTCATTCTCTCTCACCATTAGGAAGGAAGAATGGCAAACCATTTCTGGAATCTTGCCAAGAAAACTGCAAGGACATGTCCAGGCACTCACCAGGAATCAACCCAAAAAAGATAGTCACCTAAATGAACCAAATATGTACTCCAAGTCCAGGGAAGCTGTCGAAAGCAGGCTGCTGCAGATGATAATTATCTCCCTTGCATCTACTTGCCAATCTATTGCAGGCTACACATATTTATGTGGGAGATCAGAATCTGTAGTCATCTGTAGCATGCAGATATGTGATGAGAGTATCATATTCCACAATTATAATTGTAATTGTGAGGCAAGCCCAATTAGTGACTGGACATACACCAAAACCAAATTTGGTTTTCTTCGTGGGGTGTTGTGTGGTGCCAACTCAGTAGTTTTTTTAAATTAATAAACTATGGTTAACAAATATATTGGGTCACGATTGATAAACCAGCCTCTGGCTTAATATTAAATGCAAGAAACCTACAAGTTAACAAAATTCAAGGGACTGAAGTCTCATCTACTGTCTTCTTTTTCTGTACTTCAGATACTGTACTGGAAACTCTATTTTTCTCTCTCTCTCTTTTTTTTTGCTTTAATTTATATGCCGCCCTTCTCCGGAGACTCAGGGCGGCTTATAATGCGTTAAGCAATAGCCTTCATTCTTTTGTATATTTATACAAAGTCAGCTTATTGCCCCCACAATCTGGGTCCTCATTTCACCTACCTTAGAAAGGATGGAAGGCTGAGTCAACCTTGAGCCTGGTGAGATTTGAACTTGCAGTAATTGCAAGCAGCAGATGTTAATAACAGTGCTTTAGTCCACTGTACTACTACAGGCTCTGTAGTACAGGACTCCTGTACTCAGGACTCCTACTTGTGTAGGACTCCTACTTGTGTAAGAAGACATGAAAGGAGAACCAACAGAGTCACCCCAAACAGCTAAATGGATGGTATATAAATTAGATAGATAGATAGATAGATAGATAGATAGATAGATAGATAGATAGATAGATAGAATGTGTGCCATTCCAAATTTACAATTTCCTCTGTGGATAAAAAATATTCTATCTTCTGCACATCTCACTTTGGCATTCATGGTTCTATGAACCCCAAGAAACAGAAAGGAACACTGTAATCATCAAATTGATATGTTACTTAGCACAGGAAATCAAAGTAAAGCATCTGAGGCAAATGGGAAGCCTTTCTGAGGAATTGGTTCCATGATCAAAAATATCTTCATTCTAGTAAGAGTATTATTATATATTCTAATAATACTCTTACTAGAATGAAGGCTTTTTCTTCTTCTTCTTAACTTTCCCTTAGAATCTGCCTTTTTATAATTATTCAGCATCCTGAACTTGAAAAACGAATAAAATCTGGTTTTAGCCTTCTTCTGTCAAAATATAGTACTATTTTTTCTTTCAGATTGGCTTCTAAGTTTCTCTCTTAAATTGTAGGGATATAGTCCTAAATACTAAACTAGATTTATTAAAATAATCCCTGGTGGCATAAAAATGGAGACATATTTTACAGCTCCTGTTGTAAGTGCAGAGACCTCTAAAACCTTTTCAACAGATGGCTACCCAGCCTCCTTCTGAAGATATCCAGTGAAGGGAACTAACCATTTCATGAAGCAATTTATTTCATTCATTGACAATTCTTATCCTCAGGAGATTCTTCCTAAAATCTAATCTGCTTCCCTGTAGTTTCGACCCATTCATCCTTCTTCTGCCCTCTGGGATGACAGAGGACAAGTCTGCTCCTTCATCTATTGATATCTGAAGACTTATGTTGTATTTCCTTTCGCTCTTCTCTTCTGCAAGCTAAATATACCCAGTTCATTTAATTGTTTCTTAAAGGATTTTCCAGTCCCACTCACTTTGAACTCATGCTAGTTTATTAATGTCCTTTTTAGATAGCAGGCTCCCAAACCAGACACAATGTGTCCTTCAAAGGCACAATAGAGTGGAGCAATTACTTCCCATAATTTGGGCTCTCTACTGCTATTAATGCAGCCCTAAAAAGCAATTGACTTTTTAGCAGTTGCATCACGTGTTCTTTTTGTAAATTATGATTACTCAGCTTTTTTTTTGGGGGGGGGGGTTATTATTGCCAAGCATGGCCTGCTCAATCTTCCATTCCTTCAGGTCTTTATGAATTTATGAACACTCCCTAGATACAGTCATTTATCTGGCTATGAATCCATCTTATACTTCTGTCATCTGGTCCACATTTGTATTAAGCAGAATCTCATGAGCCACCTTGTTGAAAACTTTACTGAGGTGAAGCTATGCTATATCCATATATGGTTCTACTAAGCTAGGAACTCTTGTCAAACAAGCAGATAAAGTTAATCTGGCATGATTTGTTTGTGACAAACCCATGCTGGAGCTTGTTATTTGTTGCATTCCCATCCAAGCAGTCACACATATTCTGTTTAATACGCTGCTCAGGGACATTGTCCACCGCGTCTTCTACCACATCAGTACATTCTTTGCTTTTTGTTCTTTAAACTTCCTATCTCTCACTTTTGGAAGATCTCATTAATTGCATCCTACCACGTATTTTTCAGCATTGCCCTTTCTCTCAACCCCTGTATCTTTCTTCCATCCAGCAACATGCAGGTGGTTGTCAGAAAAATCAAGATAGCAGCTAGCTATTGAATTGAATTGAATTGAATTGAATTGAATTGAATTGGATTGGATTGGATTGGATTGGATTGGATTGGATTGGATTGGATTGAGAGCTTTTCATCACGCACACATTTCAGACCCTATCTTTGTTTCAATCACACACGATTCCTGAGTGCCCCATTCCTAATGCATTCAACTCCTTTTTACATTTTTCTTCATGGGTGCTATTCAGCAGGTTGTCAGCATTCCAGAAAAACTCCCAACTGTCAACAAAGCTGACACAGATTCTGACAGGTTCTGGAGAACTAGTAACAGAAATTTTCAGTAGTTCAGAGAACTGGCAAATACCACCTCTGGCTGGTCCCAGAGTAGGGTGGGAATGGAGTTTTTGCAATATCCTTCCCCCAGGAGTGGGGAGGGAATGGAGATTTTGCAGTATCCTTCCCCTGGAGTGGAGTGGGAATGGAGATTTTGCAGTATCTTTCCCCTGCCACGCCCACCAAGCCACACCCACCAAGCCATGCCCACAGAACCGGTAGTAAAACAAATTGAATTCCACCACTGCTTTTCTTGACATACTCACGCTAACATCCATATTGCAAAGTGTCTAGAAGCACGCTTTTACACAGAGCAATTTTTACTTCTTTTAACAAGCATTCATTCCTCACAGCAGATCACATGATATCTGCCATCTTTCTGCCAGTATTGCATACTGTACAATTTCTCCATTTGTTTTCTCATCTTTAGTAAATAGTACATTCCAGAGAAATGCCCAAATTCACCTATTTGTCCCCTCCCTTCTTTTTGGCATTTATGAGTAACCTGCAATGGTTTATTTCATTTTCTTGGTCATTAATTTTCAGTTCTATTTTGCTCAGCATCCAACCTATCTAAAATTTACTATAAATCTTCAGGGTTCTCAGCCAAAACATGACCTTGTCTGCATACCAAAAGACACCCCAACAAAGACATCACTAACATCATAACAATCATTCTTTTATATCAACCCATAAATACATTAGCAATCATAGGACTTCACACATTATTTTCTTATTCAATGTTGAATGGTTCAATTTATTCTCACACATGCTTTACTTCCATCATAAACCACTTTTATCACATTCATAAACTACTTTTATCACCTTCCCTTCTATATTCACACAAAGCTTTTTATAAATCAAACGCAAGCTTTCTTTAGATCAACAAAGTACAATGAACTTTTTCACATTAAGGATTTTCTCCACAAATGTGTTAAAGAGCAAACCTCTGTCTTGAAACATTTTCCCCTGGGAAGGTGTTTGGCAGAGTTCTGATTAAAAGATTATGGGAGGTAACCATGAGAAAAACTTGTCAGCCTTCTCCTTCCCTGGCATAATTCCACACATTTTGCTGACGCAAATTCATCTCCCTGGAACTTTTGCATTCACTTTTTGCTATTTTTAACTTTGTATGAAAGATGAACAGCAGCATCTTTCTATTTTAATTGTCAGTTTTCATGCAAGCATTAAATAAATGCTTCCACATTTTAACATTTCTGCAATTATACTACCTACATGTGCAGCCTTAGCATTTTTCCATAGTTTTCTTAACATTTGTGAGTTCCTTTTCATTACTTTTTTCTTGGATTAGTTATCTATTTAAAGCATTATTCCAATTGCCCTCTTTGGCATATTACTACTCATCCCATACAGACATTAAAACTCTTCCTTCTAGCATTCCCTTTCTTCAGTTTCATTTCACAACATTTATTTTAATTTCCATTCATTTTTCTGGAGGCTCCTTGTTTAGCCCTTTTCTCCCACTTTAAAAAAAAACCCACAATTTTATTTCTATTAAAGCATGCATTTTTTCTGGCTCTTTTAATGATAACCATTCCTTGCTCTCTTTGACTACACGTTTTAGAAGCGTCTTGTTCTTTGTATATGCCATATACCATACCATCCTCTTTTTGTCTTCATTCTCATTTTTTGTAGCATTCAATATCTTACTTTTTTTTTCTTCACTCACAGACCTTCCTTTTCATGTTTCACATCAGTGTAATTCCCTGTACTTCAGGGGATTTTTCTTTTCATTTTGTCTGGAGCAGCATCCACATCCTTTTTCTCTGTATCCCTTTTCCATTTATTCTGTAGGTGCATTTAATGTTCCCAAAGAATGGCCCATCCAACATTCAGAACCATTCAGTACTCTTGTAACCTTTATTAATCCTCTCAAATTTTGCATTATAAATAGTAAAATGATCCATGCTTTTATATGTATAACCATGTCATGTGTATGCAGCAATAGACAAAATTTTAACAAGCAAAATGTTATAGGGGCTCACCTATCACCCTGTTGCAAGACCTGGGAGAATGTCCATATTTGCAATGGAACATCATTAGTTTGGGGTTGGAGCCATAAAGGTCTCGGGTGGAATAATTATGCATAGTACATGTCCAGTGTTCCAGAAACAAATAGTTCCCATTTCTGATTTGAAAACTCAGCTTCCAATGAAGGTTGGAATAGTTACAGCCTTTCTCTGCAACCTGTACTTTTTCATAATGTGACTGACAGTTTGGGGTTGGTTTCTTGCCCAAGCTATCATTAAGAAAAGGAGGGAATACAGAAGAAAATAATTGTTCTGACAATCTAATGCCAACAAGTTGCTGAAGCAAGCATTTTCCATTAGTAGTTCCTGGCATGTATGATTGGCAATTGCAAGCATTCCCTATTAATTCCTAAATGATCGATTAAATTCTGATTCTTAATTCAGTCAAGAAACTGCAGTAGTGGAATTGTTTTCAAAACCTTCTCCAAATATGGGGCCATCAAATATGAGCCAACATAATATAAATAGAGTCACTTTGGGTGAGTTGATCCACTATATAAATTTGATAAGTAAATAAGCAAACAAGCATCTGAAGTACTGCGAATGCATAAATTGTGCTAGGAGCAAAGCAGAGTTGAGATATAATCTTGATGTGTATATCACAATGGTGTGCTAATTTCTGTGCATTTACATTTTTTGTATCTACTGAACTATATACATTAAACTCTGGAATTTGCTACCATGAGATATGATGCTGGCTACCAGTTTAGCTGGCTTCTAAAAGGGATTGGACCAATGGTGGGATTTTTTTACTACCGGTTCTGTGGGCGTGGCTTGGTGGGTGTGGCATACTTGGTGGGCGTGGCTTGGTGAGTGTGGCTTGGTAGGCATGGCAGGGAAGGATACTGTAAAGTCTCCATTCCCACCCCACTCCAGGGAAAGGTTACTGCAAAATCCCCATTTCCTCCTGATCAGCTGGGACTTGGGAGGCAGAGAATAGATGGGGGTGGGGCCAGTCAGAGATGGTACTTACCGGTTCTCTGAACTTCTCAAAATTTCCACTACTGGTTCTCTAGAACTGGTCAGAACCTGCTGAATACCACATCTGGATTGGACCAATTCATGGAAGTCATGGGGATTCCTAAATGATGGATTAAATTCTGATTCTTACTGGCATGGAATGGCATGACGTCAAGCAAGCTGGCCATTTTGGGTTTCTCAAGACACTACATCTTGCCAAACATCAGTTCTGGTGGCCTTGAATGAAAACAGATGTAGGAACCTACATGAAAAGCTGCCCAGTCTGTGCAACCTCAAAGTATTGTTCAGGGAAGCCTCCTGGTCTGTTACAGGTGGTAGCAGACCCAACCCAGCCATGGAAAGACATAGCAATGGATTTTGCTGTTGAGCTGCCGGAGAGTAATGGCCATACTGTTATATGGACCATTATTGATCTCTTCTCCAAGCAAGCCCACTTCATGCCATGCCCTGGATTACCGTCCACATGGAGGCTGGCTAAATTATTCATCACCCATGTCTATTGTCTCCACGGGGTGCCCCAGTGGATAATATTGGACTGTGGGGTACAATTTACTGCAAACTTCTGGCAGGAGTTTATCCAGATGATTGGTTCATCTCAGGGTCTTAGTTCAGCCTTCCACCTGCGTACCAATGGGGCAGCTGTGCAGACCAGTGCCATGATAGAATGGTACCTCAGATGTTATATCACCTACCAGCAAACCAACTGGGCAGAACTGCCATTTGCGGAGGTGGCATATAACAATGCAGTGCACTGGCTTCACCCCATTCCAGGTGGTCAGTGGGTTAGAATTTGTGCCTATTCCCGAATACCCCCAGGAACCTCCTTCCCCTTGCCGGCCCAACGAGTGGATGGACACAATACAGGGAGTATGGAGTGCCATGAAAACAGCACTAACAAAAGCGGCCAAAACCTATAAAGCCCAAGCAGATAAAAAACTGGCCCCTCACAAGCCTTTCCAGGTTGGAGGGAAGGTGTATGTGTCAACCAAATACCTCAAGTTTATTTATTTATTTATTTTGTCAGATTTATATGCCGCACTTCTCCCGTAGGACTCGGGACGGCTCACAACAATAAAACAACCCGACAATAAATAAGAATTTAAAAATATTAAAACCAAATTAAAATCCCCAATCCCCAAGTTAAAATCCACAGCAGATCAGGGAAGTTGGTGAAAGAGCCATGTCTTTAGGTCGGCGCAGAAGGTGCGGAGGTCGGGGGCCGTACGGAGCTCGATGGCAACCCATTCCAGAGAGTTGGTACGACCACAGAGAACGCCCTCATCCTGGAGACCGCCAGCTGACACTGTCTAGCCGAGGGGACCTGGAGGAGGGCAGCCCTATGTGAGCGCACTGGGCAGTGGGAGGCCGGTAGGAGGTGATCCTGTAAATACCCCGGGCCCATGCCATGAAGGGCTTTATAGTTGAGAGTACTCTGCAAAAAAAACTGGGTCCAAAGTTTCTGGGCCCTTTTCCCATAGTAAAGGTAATAAACCCAGTCACGGTGGAACTGAAACTGTCTCACTTGTTGGGATGGGTTCACCTGGTATTCCACAGCAGTTTACTAAAGTCGGTGGAGGTCTCCCACATCCTGCCCCTTCCGCATCCACCAGGACCCATCAGTGGGTATCAATATGAAATTGACCAGGTGCTAGATTCTAGAGTCCATGGGAAAAAGTACAATACCTGGTGCAATGGAAAGGGTACCCCTCTACAGATGCCTCCTGGGTGGCAGAGAAGGACATGCAGGCTGCCCGACTGAGCTTAAGAATATCCCAACCCTAACCATTATAAGTATTAGAATAGAGGACTCCAATGGAACATTTTTTTCTATTTTCTATTTCAATAAATGCTCTGTGAATATCTGTCCTGCAATTATAAGAAACAAACTTCTGCTTTTTCTGTCCTCTCAAAGCGCTTGATAACTTTTGGTGGTGTTTCTGAGTTTATGTTATTGTCTATTAATATTTCAAGGATGTGGACCTGGTGCTACTGTTCTGCTTTCAATTCAATATTATTCCATCACTTAACCCTTCCAAACCTGATAAAGCTCCATGGTAGGTCCTTAGTAATCCAATGAAGAGTAGGAAGCCAGAGGTGTTGCTGGAGTGACAATTAGTTGTCTTGTGGCCAAAGAATTGCAAGAACATCACTCTGAAATTCTCTTATCTTTGAAGAGAAATTTAAATGCCAATTATTTTTCTTCAAATTGAATAACAACTGTTAAAAGAAATGTTGGAGAAGTTGTCTGCATGGAGCTAACTTCAAGCCTTTGGTGTAAGACTAGTTCAGTTATAGCAGATCTAAGACAACTCCATATTGGAAAAAAAGGTGCCTACCATGACTAAAGGTATATAAATAAATACTGCATGAATAACTCACAAAAAAGGGGTTCCATGGCCTGCACAAATATCTATGGCCAGAGGTCAAATATGTGGGCAAGACTAACTTTGTAATATGGAGTAATGAGCAAAGGGGGTTGTAAAGAATAGGAAAAGGCCAGAAAGTAGATTTTAAAAGTTCAAAATAATTTAGAAAGATCATAAAAGTATAAGCAGAATAATTCTATATTTTATTTATTTATTTTATGTTTATTTTATTAAATTTATATACCGCCCTCCTCCCGAAGGACTCAGGGCGGTGAACAGCCAAGACATAAAATACACATAATACAAACGTTAAAAAACCATTTAAAATACATTAAACACTTTGGCCCACGAACAAATTTAAAACACCCCAATTTATAAAACAAATTTAAAACAATTTAAAAGGGAGGTGAGGCCAGACCAGCCTGCTGGAATAAGAATGTTTTGAGGGCACGGCGGAAAGTACGCAAATCTGGGATCCTCCGTATCTCCGGGGGGAGCTCATTCCAGATGGCATGTGCCCCCACAGAGAAGGCTCTCCCTCTGGGGGCCGCCAGTCGACATTGTTTGGCCGACGGCACCCTGAGAAGACCCTCTCTATGGGAGCATACTCTATGGGAGCATGAGAGGCTACTGGTGGCAGAAGGCGGTCTCGTAGGTACCCCGGTCCTAAGCCATGGAACGCTCTATAGGTATTAACCAAAAACAATATTTTCATATATAAATCACCTTGAGAATTGCAACAACAACAATTTGTATGGGAAAACATCAGTTTCCATGTTTGCAGCAATGCAAACTTTATAAAAGAGCATAATTGTTCCTCTGCTGACTTTACTGAAGTTAGTCAAGCAATGAGAGAAATTTTTTTAAAGTGGCGGCCTTTTTAATATTTTCTACAGTTAGAGATTGTCAAAGTCTTTTTTTACTGTTCTTGTTTTTAGGATTTTTATGTTGTCTACTAAACCCAGCCTTACTATATTAACAATGAGATAATCACAAAGAATCTCTTCCGTTCGGTTTAGAACTGGGAATTTGAGGGTGTCAGCCAATAATCTTTCACAATTTTATTCCCAATATCACTTAGCTTAGACACAGAACAGTCTGGCATTTTCTGCAGGACAAAACAGAGCAGCAGAGATTTTCATTTCATCATAGGCTTCATGAGCACTTCTAAATTACATTAACATTGTCTGCAAATGAATTGAAAACAATAATTAAACCGCATTGTAAAAAATCTATAATGAAATGACGGATCAGTGTTTATGAGCGAGAGTTTATGCAAATATAAGAGAACAATTTAATTGAGCTTTTAATCAAACCAGTCTACATTTGACAAGGGAGATCAGGAAACAGCTAGCTTCAGTATCTTTGAATCATCCATTATGAAATCCCCAAAGAGGAAGAGTATCAGCCGGTGCCAATTCCGCATCCCACTATATCCTCTGAAGTGCTGGCAGACGAAAAAAAGAAGAATGGCAGGTCTGGGTGGGACAAATGATTTTGCTGCCCAACATTTTGCAAGCGCTCAAGGTAAGGCTTTGTTCTCTCCTAGTGCAATGAAGAACAATGCGGATAATCTGGGGATTTATGAAAAGACTTGAAGAAGGGAAGAGGTGGGAAGAGATAATAACTTTTTTCCTGAAGAGATGTCATAAAGAAGAAAGACCACAGAAGGCAGAACAAGGAACAATGCACTTGTTACCAGAAGGAATATCATGGTTCAATGTTAGGAAAAAAGCAAAGGGTAAGGGCAACTTAACAGTTGAGAAACAATTAGCTAGGAAGGTAGAAAAATTCTCTTAATTGGAGGTGATCAAGCAGAGTTTGGGCATCCATCTGTCGAGGCAGTTTTAATTTATATTTCTGCACTCAGCAGGAGATTGGATGTAACAAGATGAAAGAATTCTCCCAAATTTATGATTTTATGATAGTTCAATTTCAAATCTTTATTGTCAGTGCACAACATATGTACAATGAGCTCCCTCAATGCACCCCCCCCCAATGCAATACAACTCACAGTGAAGACAGAAAACAAAACACCCGGTCCTATTGCACCAGTGTGAACATGTTACATGTTGCATCGGCCCTGCAAGTGACACACAAAGACTGACGATTGAAACATTTGGACATCTATGTACCCTGTTTTCCCCAAAATAAGAATACCCTGATAATAAACCCAATCAGGCTTTTGAGTGCATGGCAATAAGGCCAAGCGCTTATTTCAGGGTTCAAAAAAATATAAGACAGGGTCTTATTTTCGGGGAAACACGGTAATGTTTTTTCCTTTCCCCTTATTAATAAGTAATAATATTTCTGCTAAAATCTGACTTTTATTCCGTACTGAAAAAATTCTTCTAATATTATGAACTAATTTTGTTGTCAAAAAATGACTATAAATTTTGTACAATAATATTGGTCAAGAGACTTTTTTTTTTTTTTACAGAACTTTATTCATGATGATCAATCTGGACTTTTACCTAGAAAGCAATTAAGGGACAATGTGAGAACTATATTGGACATAATAGAATATTATCAACATCACAATGAAAAACAAGTTGCATGCATCTTTTTGGATGCAGAGAAAGCTTTTGATAATTTGAATTGGGATTTTATGTTTCAAGTTGTGAAAAATACGAATTTAGGAGATAACTTTTAGCAAGGGATTAAGTCAATTTATATATCCCAAAAGGACATATTATTGTTAATGTGATTTAACTGAATAATGTGAGATACAGAAGGGAGATTCTCTATCACCTCTACTTTTTATCTTGGCTTTGGAAGTATTAAACGGAAATATAAGACAAGATGAGCAAATTAAAGGTCTGTTAAGAAGGAAGTTAAAAGTCAGAAAGTTAGCATGTGTGAAGAAAATCTTTTTTTTTTAATTGAAAAAGTTTTACAATTACATTTTCTCCCCATTTCCCCCCCAACCCTCCCTAACCTCCCTAACCACCCTAACCCTCCCTAACCCCCCTAACCCTCCCCAACTCCCCCTAACCAACCCCTCCCCCCCGGACTTCCACAGAATATAATCCAATCAAAATCCCCTTTTTATAAAACTTGAACCCCTCCATCCCCAATATGATTTTTCATCTTCACAAAAGTCAAATATTTCTATCTTTATATAACACTTTCAGTTAAAAGCTATCTGATACTTCCTAGTTTGATATTTGTTCTGCACATAATCTATCCATTTTTTCCACTCCCATTCATAAGTCTCTTGTGAGTGATCTTTTAAATATGCTGAAATCTTCGCCATCTCTGCAAAACTGGCCATCTTCAAAGTCCATTCCTCAATGGTGGGCACAGCTTCATTTTTCCAATAATGACCTATCAGTAATCTCGCTGCTGTTATCATATACAATATCAACTTTGTTTCACCCAATGTAAAACCCTTAACTATACCCAATAAGAACAGTTGTGGAGAAAACTGAATTTTTTTCTTTAAAACATTCTGCATAACCCACCAAATTTTTATCCAAAAAGCCTTCACTTTCTTACAAGTCCACCAAATATGATAATATGTAGCATCTAAGCAGTCACATCTCCAACACTTTGGTTGAACATTAGGGTACATGCATGACAATTTCTTAGGGTCTAAATGCCATCTATAAAACATTTTATAAAAATTTTCCCTCAAATTCTACTGTGTGAATTTAACATTCTGAACCCAAATTTTTTCCCATGTTTCCAACATCACTGGTTCTGCAAAATTTTGTGCCCACTTAATCATGCGGAGGGGGCATCTGGGTTTGAACCAGAGACCTCTTGATTTGCAGAAGAAAATCTTAAAAGTCCAAAATAAGTGAAGGAAATACGATCAAGGCCATTAACACCTGGGAAATTCCAATCATTAGATACACAGCTGGAATAGTGAACTAGACTCAAGCAGAACTAAAAGCCCTGGATAGGAAGACCAGAAAAATAATGACAATAAATCATGCCCTTCATCCATGCAGCAATGTTGATAGATTTTATTTACCAAGGATGGGTGTGGACTGTTGCAAGTACATAGTGGAAGTGCATAGCTGCACAAAACCAAGCCTTAAGAACAAATTTATACAGACCCAGAAGAAAAATACAGGTGAAGAAAAAAGGGCATTGGAAGAACATCTGAGAGACAGAGAGAAGATTCCAGGAAGGCTTACAGATAACAAGAAGACCTGGCAATGGTTAAGAATAGGAAAGAAAGAGGCAGAAGGGCTAATTCTAGCTGCACAAAACTAAGCCTTAAGAACAAATTTATACAGAGCCAGAACTGAGAGGACAGCAATAAAAAAAAACAAAAACAAATGCTGCATTGGCAAAACAAGCTGAAAAAAAAAAGTGGACCATCTAGAGCTGCTGCAAGAAGATTGCACAGACTGACTATAAACAATGGCATGACCAAACAAGGATGCAATGTAATATTTGCAATCCCAAAACATTGTAACACCACTAAAACACCATCAGCATTGACAAAACCACCCACCAGTCAATTGCAAAAGGTAGTTTTACTTGGAATGCCTTACATCCTGTGATGATACCTTTAATACCATCAAACTTCAACATCTGCCTAGCCTAGGTCCTTGGGAGGGACTTGATAGGTGGATAAAAATGCCCAATTCAGTCTAAACATCCGGCTGACTGTGCAACCAACCATAATAATAGAATAACTGGCAAAAGAAAGCTAATAATAAAAGATTGCCTTGAGTGCAATCCCAAAACAATTGGAGCATTGACAAATCAATGTGGCCACCCATAAGTTCTTTATTCAAAAATGAAACAAAATAATGATAATTCCTGAGAAACTCCTTTTAAATTACCTTTGCCCTTGAAAGAAAATGGAAAATCCAATTTGCTTCATCCAATTGAATGAAGGCACTGGGGTAAAAAAATGCAAAAGAATGATTTCGCACGGTGTTAATTTCAAGCATTCCATACTTATTCGGCTTTTAAAAGATCCTCTTGCAACAACATGATCAAACAGCAACCAGTCAGCCTGGCTGCCCAAATTTCTCATCCTGAAAAAAAAGCCCAAGGGAAAGAATTTATTTAAAATAGACAAATTGCAAGCCACGAAGACAGAGTCTGATAATGAAAAATGGGACTTTCCCTCACAAATGTATGAGACCTTTTCGGTATGGCATTAGGCAGAACTGCTATGGTAGCCCTTCTTTCACAGGAGATAAACAGAGGTCACCCACTTAGCGGAAAATACTACCAAGTGTACTGTATCCTTTGTCTTTCACAGCAGATTTGAAAGGTCAGGAATCAGCTTGAGCATAACCTTTAGCTCTTCCCCAAAGCTGATTTGCAAGTAAGGATTCTTATCAGCCTCAAAGCAAGAACAAAAAAGGCTGGTGGTGTTTGAGTCCTTTGTCCCCGAGCATCAGTCTACCTGCACTGCTCATAAAATTCATTTTCTCTCACCCCGTGCATAGGTAATTTTTTCCAAAAACAGCGAAGCAGCCTAGCTTTTCATTTCTTTTGTGTAGTGGCTCAGAACAAGATTTCCTTTGAACTACTTGGGTTGGAAGCTTATGTTAAATACATTGAATTAACTGTCAAAATAATTGCACAGAACTTGAGGAGACTCAAGATTAATTGCGGTGTTATTTCTCGGCCTTTCATTTGTCTCAGGCAAAAGGGGATTTATGGCTGATTCTAAAACTTGTGTTTGTTTGTTTTTTAAATGAATCACAAATAATCTTCCATCAACTCTTTCCATATAAAAAGGATTATTGCACAATACAATCCCACATCTGCCAAAATGTAGGTTAAACAGAAATAGCAAAGTAAACATGCCTGGAGATTTCTCAATGGACTCCACAATAGGAATGTTTGTTTTCATCTGCTTCTATTTTTGCTATTGAGTGAAAAGCAATTATTTATTGTTCTTCAGATTCAATGGCTTTAAATACTAGCTTAAAATGTCAGCAACTGTTTACGAGAAGCTTTTATGCAGGTTTATATATCTTAGAGGAGAGTTTGTTGTATGTTATAATTTTGATTGGTCATGGGTAGTTGCTACTATATCACTTTTATGGGGTGGAAAATCAGTTGAGATATGAAATTATTCTTCTGTTGAATCAATCTTTACTAGGCTAAGTGTTCAAGCTTAGATATCATATAATGGTAAAGCCTACATTTTGAAAACTGTACTGAAATCAAGTGAACAAGTTATACAGCTCATGTATACTACCATTTTATGTAGCTACATGATGTCTCACTCATCTGTATACCAGGTGACACATCTCAACCAGTGGTGGGATTCATTTTTTTTTACTACCAGTTCTGTGGGCATGGCTTGGTGGGCATGGCAGGGGAAGGATACTATAAAATCCCAATTCCCTCTCCACTCCAGGGGAAGGTTACTGCAAAATCCCCATTTCCTCCCAATCAACTGGGACTCGGGAGACAGAGAATAGATTGGGGCGGGGCCAGTCAGAGGTGATATTTATCGGTTCTCTGAACTACTCAAAATTTCCAGAACTGGCCAGAACCTGCTGAATACTACCTCTGAACTCAACCCGTCTGAAATCACAATTTCTTTTTTCATATTGTTTTTAACAAACTATATTAATTGCCGTTCTTCAGATGAATGTGATTTTTCTGAATGATCAAGTTATGGGTATTGGGTTTTAACTTCATCTATCAACATAATTACTCTTACCTATGTGTGTATAATCCCATCTGCTTGGTTTTTAAACTTTAAAACTACACATATACAGTAGCTACCACATTTTTCAAGAAGAAAATAACATTGAAGTGATGGAATAAACTAAGAAGAAGTTAAACTTATGAATTGTCCTCTATTTTGGAAATTGATCTATTTTTCCTATAAAAACATCTGAATGAATTAAATATGAAGATTGTTAGAAGTAAAGAGAAGGAATATATAGTTGGTTGGTTTGACCAAGGTTAAAGCAAGCTCTGGTAATCCTTTATCAATTTTTTGCTCACACTAAGATGGAAATGTTGATGATTTGTAGATTTGTCTTCTTAATTTTTCAGAGTTGCAAAGTATGCTAATCTTTGTAGATTTGCATATAGGTAATGGATGGGATATGGGAAAATAGATACTTGTTTGTAACTTATGGAGGTGAAGAATTCTTAAATTTGTTTGTATTTGCTGTGGTAAAAATCAGTATCACTTCTTGAAATATTTTTTTTTTCTTTCTCTTACTTTCTTCTTTTTCTTTTCTTTTTTCCTTCCTTGCACTTTTTACTCTTTCTTTTTATTTCTCTTTCTTTCTATTTCTCTTTCCCTAAATTTAATTTGCATTCATTTTACTACTGTAATCAAAATTTCAATGAAAATGTTTTTTTTTAAAAACAGAAATGAATCCATTTTAAAAAGCAATCCAAAAAGGCAGTTTGCAGTGAAAGAGAAGGCTTAAGGCCTGTATCCCATACTTTAAATGTAAATAATATAATTTACAATCTTCTGAACTCATGATCTTTCTATCCCCACTTAGTTCTCCCCATATTAGGACAGTGTGCAATTAGGACATTGTCCTATTACTTTCAGCAGGATTTGGGCATTTGGGGAACTCCCTCAGGCTCTAGCTCAGAGTACAAGCCAGAGCATATTTAAGCATGTTTAATAAGGCAGTCTACATAATAATAAGACCAGTTTTAAATCTCTTCACTGATTTAATTACATGTAAATGGTAAACTTGTAATTTCATGAGGACATAAAAAGTTGCAGGTCTGGTAAATTGGTATTAATGTGCTTTAGTACACCAATATACACTGCTCAAAAAAATAAAGGGAACACAAGCAGAAGACATCCGAGATCTGAATGAATGAAATAGCCTTATTAAATACTTTGTTTGTTACATACAGTAGTTTTGTGTTCCCTTTAGTTGTTTGAGCAGTGTATAAACTACTGTATGTAAAGAAGAAAGTATTTAATAAGGCTATTTCATTCATTCAGATCTCGGATGTCTTCTGCTTGTGTTCCCTTTATTTTTTTGAGCAGTATATTTTACATGGGTAGCTTAGGAGCTGTGTTATCACAGAGCCAACAATGTGCACAGTAGAACTAAATAGATTCATTTGTCACTTAACAAATGGTTGTAAGTCGAGGACTACCTGTATTTTAATTAATTATCAATGTTCATGACTCTGAAAGCTAGATGACAAGCTATGTCCCCCTTCCTCAGTCAGTGGGGAAGAAACAATTGCTATGGAAAAGCCAGTAACAGACAGTATTAAAGATGTTAGTCTTATTTTGCAACACATATATAGGACAATCTTAACTCTCAATTTTGATTCCAGAAATGGAGAGGGGCAAAAATCAATCTTTAGACGTATTCCATGGTTGTAAAATGTCTCTCATGTCTCTCAAAAATGAACAGCCGCTGTTGAGAAAATCACGTCAAGAGGCTGAACATTACATTTATAGTAAAGATGTAGAGGAGTTAAAGAATTACAGATTGTCTCGAAAATAGAATTAATCCATTTGGAATTAAAGTGCCTATTTAATAATTTTCTGGATAACCTTTATAAACATTGAAATAAATAAATAAATAAAGTGATTGAGTAAATAAATAAGGCATATAAAGGCATCAATGCATTGATGATGTTACCTAATTTGGTCCTGAAATGTCTGCAAGAAAACAAATAGGCTCAGGTAATACCGAGGATCTCATGGTTCAACCCTAAATTACAAATATTCTCTTCTATTGGTAACTTATAATAAAACAAATAAGTATTGTATTATGGACTCCATCCAACTGCCATTTCAAAGTGACTTGAAGGTCTGGCTCTTCTCCCAAGCCTTTAGCAGGGGTGAGTGAAGCCCACCTGGGCTGTTGGTCTAAAGTAAGGAGGCTTTTTTCCTTCTTCTGTTGCTGTCCAATTTCTGCCATCTTTTTCCTCATGGTATCTTTTAAAAAGCATTTTTACTTGTGAGCTGCCCAGAGTTGTTGGGAGTCTGGTAGCACACAGATTTAAGAAATAAATACATACATTTATTAGACATTCAGTCTGCCTTTTAATCAGAAGTATAATACAGAAAACATAAGGCATTTTCCTCTTTTCTCGTCTATTAAGAAACCTGTGAAAATGATTGAGTTGGGGGAGTGGAGTGGAGGGCTGAAGTCACCTGCTTTGCTTTTGTGGCAGAGAGCGGGATAAAACCTGGGTCTCCCCTCTTTTAGTCCAAAATTTTAAAGGTTATACCAACTTGGTTTGGTGGCTTATTTTTGGAAAAAAAGAGAAAAAGAACACAGTATTTGGAAAAGAAAGTTGAGAAGTCTTGAGTTGGAACTATACATATCTACTAAATTGGAACATAATCATATTCATATCCCCCACAGTGTAATTAATTTAATATTAATTAAATTATTCATTGCATAAAACAAGACTGCTGGGAGAAAGGGGAAACAAACTGGAAAATTATTGACTTTCAGACTAAAATGCTACTAACAGCATAGTAATATTTTCACAATTAAGGATTCCAGGTGTAAAGCATATAATGAATGTAATTTGCTAGGATATATTTTTTTCATTTTCACACTTGATCTTAAAATGTAGCTGGAGTATACGTGAATACCTGGTAGTTCTAACTCAAGACTTTTTAATGTTCTTTTCCAACAGTTTATAGTGAACAACTTTAGAAATTTTACATGATCAAGTCATCATCACTGCAAGAAATAAATGACAGTATGAAATCTGTATAATGGGAAACCTCTTAGCTGTAATACCTTCCTCATATACCGTAGAAGTATAAATCACAATGTTGAATATTCTGCTCACATGGTATTAGAGGTACATAATGGTCTTTTTATGATACTTTTATCACTGTAATATTGAAGGTGGGTAAAAATTCCAGAGAATGTGCACATTGCCACCTCTTTTTGTTGTTGTTGCTAAATGTGGATGATAAACTTACTGACAGCAATTCTGACACAGTGACTTCAAACTAAATTATGGTCAGTGATTTTTTCCTGTACAATTTGGTTTTGTAAGAGGACAAATTGCTTCAGAGAGAAGCTGAATTTTACAGTCAACACATAAAAATCTTTTGATGTAATGTAGCTTAAATTATTGGAACATATTCTGGAATTTTTTTTTAAATCAACTGGATTAAAATATGACAGGTCAACCTAAAAACTAGAATTATTACAAATGCAATTATTTCTGCACCTGTCATTTTGTGGCATTGCATTTTATATTTAATTTGAGGCTGGAACCATTGGCCTGTCATGTCAAACAACTGGATGACATTTCAGGAATGAAATGTTGCTGGAGCTGGACACAAAATGATGCTGTATGAAAATGCCATTTTAGCTCTTAGTTATAATTACCAAACTATGAGAGCTTTTGATATATTATAAATTGATTTAATCTGGTGGGTAAAGGTATTTTTAAATTCTTTTAAATATAATCATTCCTAGAAAAACTGTTCATCTTGCAGTTTGAAAACATGCAAATGCAAGTAGAATAATAGGTACCACTTTGGTGGGAAGGTAACAGCATTTCGTGCACCCTTGGCATATAGCCATACTGACCACATGACCACAGAAATGGTCTTCAGACAACGCTGGCTCAACAGAGATGAGCATTGTGCCCTAGAGTCAGACATGACTGACAGTGAACCTTTACCTTTTTTTACTTTGTAAAAATAGGCTTATAGAAGTAGTTTTTATCAGATTAATATTGATTTAAATATATGGCACTATTCAAAAGTTACACTTTTGACTCTTTGATATCTTGAGTCTTTGATAGGGGACTGGATGCTAAAACATTTGAAGAACGGTTACAGGAACTGGGTATGTCTAGTCTAATGAAGAGAAGGAATAGGGGAGACATGATAGCAGTGTTCCAGTATCTCAGAGGCTGCCACAAAGAAGAGGGACTCAAACTATTCTTCAAAGCACCTGAGGGTAGAACGAGAAGTAATGGTGGAAACTAATCAAGGAGAGAAGCAATTTAGAACTAAGGAGAAATTTCCTGACAGTTAGAACAATTAATAAGTGGAACAACTTGCCTGCAGAAGTTGTGAATGCCCCAACACTGGAAATTTTTAAGAAGATGTTGGATAACCATTTGTCTGAAGTGGTGTAGGGTTTCCTGCCTGGGCAGAGGGTTGGACTAGAAGACCTCCAAGGTCCCTTCCAACTCTGTTATTCTATTCTATTCTATTCTATTCTATTCTATTCTATTCTATTCTATTCTATTCTATTCTATTCTATTCTATTCTATATCCTGGCAGGAATTTGATTCTCCTCTCTCCATTATTCAGCTGTTTCTCTAGCACTAAAAGTTGCAGAAGATTCTGAAATAGAGGTTATTTGTAATCCTTCGAGAGTCAACTGTTTAGAATAGTCCTAATTTGGAAAATGCAGGTACATTGTTTTGGGGAAAACTGGGCACAAGTAGATATTTAGTGTAGAATCACTTTGCTGTTATCCAGACAAATTATTCAAAATAGGTGATGCATTGCATGCCTCTGGCTGGCGGTATGTTCAATTAAAATATCTTTTGACTTGAAATTGGATTTGACGTGTTGTCAATCCTTTGCAGTAGACCTGGTCAAGAAACAGATATCACAGGGTTTCCAAGAATACATCTTAATTATTGTAGAATATTGTAGTGGAGACTTGAAATCTTGTCCCATGTTTTCCATACATACACTAAACAAAAGCAAAATGAGGTTATTTTGAGTTTCTTTCTGTTGCTTATTAAATTTCTGGACTGTTTAAACTTTTCTGAAAGCCACTCTTTAACAATTATTTTATAAAAGGTAAAGGTAAAGGTTCCCCTCGCACATATGTGCTAGTCGTTCCCAACTCTAGGGGGTGGTGCTCACCTCCGTTTCAAAACCAAAGAGCCAGCACTGTCCGAAGACGTCTCCGTGGTCATGTGGCCGGCATGACTAAACACCAAAAGCGCACGGAACACTGTTACCTTCCCACCAAAGGTGGTCCCTATTTTTCTACTTGCATTTTTTATGTGCTTTAAAACTGCTAGGTTGGCAGAAGCTGGGACAAGTAACAGGAGCTTACCCTGTTTTGCGGCACTAAGGATTTGAACTGCTGAACTGCCGACCTTTTGATCGACAAGCTCAGCATCATAGCCACTGAGCCACCACATCCCAATTATTTATATCTACCACAAAATCATCTCAAAATTGCTTTATATATGTAAACAGTCTCTGAAACTCCTAAATTACTTGTACTATTGGAAAAATGTCTATGGAGATTCCTAGTCATCCAGGTCATTGTTGTCCCAAATGTGCTTTTTCAAGAAGCAAATGGATTTTCTTTGTTTTTCCTTGAAGACATTTCTCTTCTCAAACAAGATGCTACTTCAGTTCAGTCCAGTTGGCTCTTGAAAAAGTATCTTTGGGACTACTATTGGAAAATGTTTAGAATCCATCTAAATTTACCATTTATTTTTACAGATTGCTTAACAATACTATTAAGATTAACTTGATTATTCATAAAAATGTCTTTTGCTTTTTCTGGAGACAAGAATTAAAACAAACAAATTATGCCGCTGAATGGCTGTGGTCCTTTGATCAAGAATAGTGCCATCCAAATATAAGCTCCATCCATAATTAACCAACTAAATTCAGTGTGTAATTCCTTGGTAATTGTTTACTGGATGGTAAAATACCATTTTCTCTCAGGAACAATGTATTAGGATCCATATATTTTTAACACCAGTGAGTTGTTGAGGATGATGGATTGTTCTTGCTTGAGGTATCTTATGCTCATTTCTGAAGTTCTTTAGAGAAGCCCACAGCAAAAAGGATTGTCAGCTAACTTCTTCACTAAGTTCTTTAGCACTGCAGCCTCAAATAAGTTTTCTCTCCAATCTGATTTTCTTTAAAGATTAACATGCTTCTAAATACCAACCACTTAATTAGGCTAGTGCAGATGTGGCTGTTTCTGATAATTCTTGGGTTGCCTTTTTTTCCTTCCCTTTCTTGCCATTCTAGTCACACCCTGTTAGCCTGGCTTTGGCAGGCTCTTTGTACTGCACCAAACAGTGAATAAATAATCACAAACAGTTACAGAAATGTATTCAGGAAATGCTTTACTGGATCTAATTTATTCTGCATTATTATTTATGTGCCAATAGACAAAATTCAAATGCCTCAAGGTACAGTAGCGGATTAGCTGAAGCACTTAGCAGCCATTAGCTTTCATTCACTCTTTCTGGAAAGGCAAATATTACTTTTGGAGGGATTTTATTTGTGGTTTTAAAGAACCTTCTTAACAAAATTTATTTCGGCTTCTTCCAAAGTTAGAATGAGAATCAGTGTTCTGCATTTTTGCCATTCGTGGGGTTTTTGATTTAAGCTCTTGGCTCAGAGCCATATAATGCATCACTATTTCAATTCTGAAATTACATTTCCTACTTGGCTATGGAAAAGTTTTATTTATTTTGAAAAACTGCAGCACTGACAGATATCCTTTAGATTTAGGAGGACCTGTAGTAGTTTCCTCTGTTTAAAATCTGATCTTGGCACTTATTTTTTTAATCAGGCATAATACTTTGGTGTATATGCATAAATAGATGACAGATGACAGATAGATGAAATAGTGAGATGATAAAGATATAGTGACTGTATCAGTGGTGGGTTGCTCCCGGTTCGCACCGGTTCTATAGAACTGGTAGTAAAACTGGTGGGAGGCTCCGCCCACCAACCCCGATGTCATCAACATGTTTCTGCGCTTGCGCAGAAGAGCACGCAGCCCCGTTGCGAACCAGTAGTAAGGGTAAGTAGAACCCACCCCTGGACTGTATGAATCCTACCAACTAAAGCCAATATCTGTCTGTCCCTTGAGTCAATGTTCCTGGACATTATAGTACCTAAGAATAAAAGAGACCCTATCTTTCATGAGACTCTTGCTTCATCTGGCTCAGTGTTGTCACTATTGACTTGCAGTGGTTCTTCAATCAGATGCCAAGACCTGAATCTAGAACTTTTTCCATACAAAGCATGATGTTCTGCTTTGTATGGAAAAGCATTGGGATTGCCATTTCCAACATCTGTCCTTACTGCAAACTACTGTCATTACTGAAAATGGTTAAAAACCATTTTGAATTGTTGAAAAAGTATGTCACTCGGGGGAATAAAAATCTATTTCTCAAATGCAAGTCCTGGTGAACCATATAAACATTCACTTTCTGCTCTACAGAAGAAGCTGGAATAATCATTCATTGTTCTTGTCCAACATTACTTCTGATAGATTCCAGCATCACGTAAGACCTGGACAATAGCTACATAAATTCAAGAAAAAAGGAATCCATTTTTCTTCTGAAGTATGAGCTCAGTTTCTCTTGTGGTAGTGGAACTGCTGCCCTCCAGCCCATGTTTAGAGGATACTTGAGTAATAGTATATACCAGGTGTCAGCAACCTGCGGTTCCGGAGCTGCATGCGGCTCTTTGGGCCCTCTGCTGTGGCTCCCTGTCGGGTGATCCCACCACTGGCTGGCCCCGCCGCTGCCCTCCCCTTCCAGTCACTCCTCATCTGGCCTGAGAAGGTAAGTGTGACGGCGGGGGATGGAGAAGCGGCTGGGGCAGAGACAGAGAGATACAGAGAGAGGGGGAGAGAGAGAGACACAGAGAGATACAGAGAGGGGGAGGAAGAGGGAGAGAGAAAGAGATGTCAAAAGGGTTTTGTGGTTTCCAGTGTTTTTTAACAACTGGTTCTCTGCCCTAATGACCAGCTGGGTAGGCGTGACTAGGGGGTCATGTGATTGGTGGAAGTGAGTGACATTGAGTTGGCCACTCCCACTCCCGGTGTTTTCTTTTCTGTGGGAAACAGGTCCAAATGGCTCTTTGAGTCTTTAAGGTTGCAGACCCCTGCAACCTTAACTTGGGGAAGAGAACAATCTAATTCAAAGTCAGACAATTATTTCTATATACTGTATTTCTTAAGAAGACAGGCAAGAAGATCAGGAAACTTCAGGAAGTACCACACTTTAGACGAAAGTTTCTAGGGGTGTTCCTAAAGGCCATAGCAATCTAATCATTTTGTTTTTTAAAAAATTCTTTATCAATGTTGTTTCCAGAGGCTCTCTGTGCTCACCAAAAATGAACCAATCTATTCTTTTAAATGCCTTCAAAATATTGCACATTTTCTGGTACAATCGATTCTTCCAAACAATTTCCCTTTCTTTTCACAATGTATTGCACTAGTTGTCATATACTGTACATTCCTCCAATTTTTTGGGGGGCGGGGAGGGTGTTTCATTTTTCTTCTCATATCCATATGAGATTAAAAACTTCTAATTCACAAATGGTAAATTTTATTTCAACCTCCGAAGAGAAAGGTTAAATATATGCTTCACTGGGCTTCAATTACATTTGGCTGAACAAACTATTTGCTCTTATACATATCAATAACTTAATTACAGACTCTGCAGTTGGAAAAGTAATTGAAAACTTAATATTTGTGTATGTGTGCATTTCATTGTTACACTATTAGCCTTACTTATTCTGAAAGTCCAGCAAGCAGAAAATACAACAAGGTATCGGCTAAACACACCCAAGCTTATACTATGAAGAGAACAATCATTGTACCTAAGCATGTAGTATATATTCTAAAGCAGGGGGCCCCAACCCGCAGGTTGCGACCCACTAGTGGCCTGTGGCCTGTTCAGAATAGGGACGTGCAAGTGGTGAGTGAGTGTGTATGTATGTGCACAGCTCCATTTGCACAAGTGGTGGGCGCTCACACTTGAAACTCTATTTGTGTGAGTGCAGGCACAGGCGCACACACCTACCTCTCATACTGATTCTTTCCCTCTCCCCACCCCGCCTGACTGCCAAGTTAGAAAGGTTGGGGACCACTGTTCTAAAGCATCCTGCCCAGTGGTGGGTTTCAAATAATTTAACAACTGGTTCTCTGCCCTAATGATTTCTTCCAACAACCAGTTCACCAAACTGCTCAGAAAGTTAACAACCGGTTCTCCCGAAGTGGTGAGAACTGGCTGAATCCCACCACTGATCCTGCCCCAATTTAGTCTCCCTAGAAACATAGGAACTACAACTCCCAGAATCCCACACCAAATTGGCTACTGGATGTTGCAGCCCTGATTTATCTACACAACTCTAGTTTTGGAAAGGCTACCCTAGTTTTTAGCACTTAGTTACTCCCAGAATTTAAAAATTCTGCTAACTTTAAGGAATTCAAGTCTCATCCCCTTGACCTTCTGCGTTCACAGTTTGAATTTGTGATAAATGCAAAGTTTGTGACATGCAATTAAATGTTTTTGTCTTCGTCTCTTCTATATCTTTTCTAATCTTTCTGCTTGCCTGTAATTTCTTTCCTTATAAGACTAGTTCAAATAGGTAACATGTACTTGTACCTAATCATATAAAAATAGGCAAAAGAAAACGTATGTGACTCAGTGACTTTCAGGCTTACAAAGATAAAACCCCAATATAAAAACAATAACAAGCAATAACGTCCCCCAGGGTTAATTCCTGTGGACTGTCTCATTTATGCTGAATTAGATGAAGACTGTTCAAAGTCATGAAGTCTAAAATTCCACTAAGGCTAGATTCTTGCATATATTTGGCATTAGCTCCCCTGGAAATAAGTTAGTAGCATGCATCACACTAAGTCATATTTAAATATGCTTTGTTGATCAAACCATGGCAGTTTGGTTTGTACAGTAAACTAAATCCTGAACCATGGTTACAAATCACAATGTTCACCCATTGCACTTGGTTATAATGCGGCTTTGTGCCGGTGTGGTATGCAAATTAGCTCATTAAGATCTAAGCTCTTTAGACTTTTGCTGGTTAAAAAAACCTTCTACAATTGCCTGTATTTCATGACAGCCTGTTTTATTATGTTATGCCTTCCTGCAATGTGTACCTTAGTGAACTTTTTTCTTAGGATTGTTTTTGATATATTAACATCGAGAAGCATGGCAGAGATTGTTTTTACTGGTTCAGTGTTCCCAGGACAGAAGACAATTGTGTATTTTGTCCAGGTACAAAATAAATGAAGTATTGACCTGCAATTATCAGCTAGGCATCTCTTTCCGTCTGCAGCATTTAACATGAAATCATTACAATATAATAAATATGTAATAATTGTGTGCCTCCCACAAAAGTTATCCTTATTGCTGTTATCTAGACTTGCTGTTATCTAGAGCTGCTGATACAGTTCTACAGAGAAATTATTGAGTCTGTCATCTGCACCTGTATAACTGGTTTGGTTCTGCAACCCAACAAGACAGACACAGACTTCAGAAGATAATTAGAACTGCAGAAAAAACAATTGCTACCAACCTGCCTTCCACTGAGGACCTGTATACTGCATGAGTCAAAAAGAGGGCTGTGAAAATATCTACAGACCCTTCGCATCCTGGACATAGATTGTTTCAACTTCTACCCTCAAAACGACGCTATGGAGCAACTAGACACAAGAACAGTTTTTTCCCAAATGCCATCACTCTGCTAAACAAAAAATTCCCTCAACACTGTCAAACTAGTTACTAAGTCTGCATTACTATTAATCTTCTCGTTGTTCCTATCATCCTTATGACTGTAACCTTGTTGCTTGTATCATTATGGTTTATATGGACTGTTTCATAATATGATTTGATTGCTTATTTGTACCCTATGACTATCATTAAGTGTTGTACATTATGATTCTTGACAAATGCATATTTTCTTTTATGTAAACTGAGAGGATATGCACCAAGACAAATTCCTTGTGTGTCCAATCACACTTGGCCAATAAGAATTCTATTCTATTCTATTCTATTCTATTCTATTCTATTCTATTCTATTCTATTCTATTCTATTCTATTCTATTCTATTCTATTCTATTCTATTCCTGTGTTTATGTCTTGCAACAATAGTGGTACATATCTGAGAACAAATGTGTCTTCCCAATCTTGGAGTTCAAGGACTCCTGGTTGCAGTCTTCCAATTTGTTCAGCAATTATTGTTTATTGTGGTGATGCCATTCTTGTTTGCTGTGCACGAGGCCCTTTCTACTTTAAAAGCAATTAAAAACCTGGTTGGCTTTGTTAAGATTGGGCCAGGCATAAAAAAATTTGTGACTCTGATTGAACTCCAACTAATTTTTTTTACATGCATTACACTTACTACACACATGAAAAACAGAAGGCTTTGATCTTAAGGTTGCAACCTCATTTTGATTTGTTTTAATTTGCATACAAACACAGTGGACATCCTTGGTTTTGCCTATTTTTAAATGGATGTATGCCAATTATCATTGCATAAATGGGAGCGTATACAATAAGATGACTTTTATTTTAAATGTTCAGCACAGGCATTTTTTTGGTCAGTTCTATTGCTTATATTTTTGTCACATGAAGTAATTGAGGGAGGCTTTCCCTCCAAAGATGTTGTATATAAATGCATTTTTGGCAATCTCCAAATGGAAATGCACAGGAATATAATACATCATTTCAATAAATATGAGGATCTTAAAAGATTTTTTTTAAACAACTTATGCAAATTTTGGGAAGGTTTTGTATGATAAGTTCAAATTGAATTCTTCATCCTTTTTTATGTACATATAATAAGTGGAGCTTAATCCTGAAATGATCTTATACATTTTTAATATCAATTCTTTTTCTGGTGCTTTCTCGGTGCCAGATAATATATTTTCAAAAGTTGTTAATGATCTATAAATATTTATACTTCTATCCAGTTCTAATAAATAATTTTAAATTACTGATGCTGAAAATTGGAGTTTACTAAATCTTCTGTTCCTGACAAAAAATCATACAAATGGTGCAGTTTTCAGTTAAATTCCTTATCCTATATCCTTGATTGTCCAAAGCCCAGTATAAACATATTTCTATCATTATAAACTATGCAGAATATGAAACGGATATTTTGAGGATAAATGGTTGTCAGTATTAAGCCCACATTTTCATAATCAGTTTCCAATTTGAACTGATTTTTTTTTAAAAAATGGGATTTTACTTTCTGATCCTCTATGTGCTGCAAATAATTTGATTTACAAAATCCTGCAACATTGCATTTAAAAAGTCAATTTTTCCTTATGCATAAAGTTACTTTGCAAAGATTAGAATGAGGATGTGCTATATAACAGCATATGCCAATCATTCCTCTTTCGAATCGCATCCTACAATTCCATGCAGCACCCCCAAAGTCTTGTGTGAAATTTTCAGAGACATTCTAAAAGCTCTCCTAATTGCAATTTTTGATGTAGTAGAAAGAGAAAATATTAATTCATAATTAAAAATGATGAATTACTATGCTGCAACATTAATTAGCCTGGGATCTTCAGATGGGTTCACCAATTCCAAGCTGGCATAGCTGTAGGCCTTGTTTGTTAGAAATTTATTTATTTATTTATTTATTTATTTATTTATTTATTTATTTATTTATTTATTTATTTATTAAACTTCTATACCGCCCTTCTCCCGAAGGACTCAGGGCAGTGTACACTGTACAGCCATATTAAAACAAACATATACTCACAAAATTTAAAAAAAATTTAAAATAAATATATAAATTTGGCCCTTAAGTTAAAAATTACAAGTGTAGAAGTTTAATATATCCATAAGGGTATCAGAATGGGAAAATCTGACATCTCTCAAACTATCATACTCCATTTATTCCAAATTCTGTGCACTAAATCTAGAGGAAAAATAGCCTACAGGAATGAATATTTCTATCTATAAATACTCAATAAAAAAGCAACTGAGTTCTCTCTGAGTAAAAAGGTAGGGTAAAAAATAAATATATGTAAGGTAAAGGTAAAGGTTCCCCTCACACATATGTGCTAGTCGTTTCCGACTCTAAGGGGTGGTGCTCATCTCTGTTTCTAAACCAAAGAGCCAGGCTGTCTGATGACACTTCCATGGTCTTGTGGCCGGCATGACTAAACAGCGAAGGTGCACGGAACGTTGTTACCTTCCCACCAAAGTGGTCCCTATTTTTCTACTTGCATTTTTACATGCTTTCGAACTGCTAGGTTGGCAGAAGCTGGGGCAAGTAACGGGAACTCACACCATTACACGACGCTAGGGATTTGAACCACCTGCCGACCTTTCTAATCGACAAGCTCAGTGTCTTAGCCACTGAGCCACCAAGTCCCCCTAATTATATGTAGTATCTGTTTAATAAATTAATACGTATATGGTTTCTGTTTCTTCATATTTTTTTTCTTCCACAATTTTCAGTGCTTCAGGATTTGTAACAATGAGAAATGATTGACTCTGAAAGATGACAACATTTGCAGAGATGGCAAATTTGATTTGTTTGATTAGGGAGAAGACAATTTGGTTGTCTTTCCAGGGATTTAGAAATGTCTAATATGGAAGGAAGGAAGCCATGAAATAAACTAAAAGAGAGTAAGATAAAATATAAATGCATTTATAATTTCTGTAAAGAAATTTGAAAGCCACCCATTCACATCTTTCTATTTCTTTTCCCTTTCTTCTCTTTTTAATTCTATTTTTTTCTTATTTACTTACCTTTATCTTTACTTTCCATTTCTTTCCTTTTCAAAAGTGTATTGTTTTTATTCTCATTTAGGTTCTTGGCATTACTCAGTCTACCACCTCTGGCATACAGTAGCCGGACAAGCAGTTTGCAGGTACAGGAACATCTTCCATTGCCCAAGTAGATGACAGAGCGGCTGTCTGATGCTGGAAGGCCAAGCAATGTGGCAGCATCACCTCATTCCTTAGAGGTAGTGCTCCACTTAGCAAACAATAGACAGACACAAGGACAAATCTCTCTGACAAATGAGGCACTGACAACCAACATTTCAAAACAGTTATATGGACGTCTACTTAACCTGTAGGATCCATCTCTGAGCTTGATGGTTTTCTTGCAGATGTTTCATTACTCAGCTAGGTAACATCATTTATGCAGTCTATTTATTTTGTAGGTGGGAATCCTTTACTACTCAGGATTTTGGGTCAGAGTTTAAAATAAGTTCAGTTTTGTTTTCCAGACCCCATATAAATCCATCAAGAGAAACAGAATGTGTTGTTTTCCACTTCTTAGCTTAGTAGGACAAGGAAGAAAGTTATAGGTGAGGAAGCTATTAAAGCTACTAGTTTTTGTGATCTGTCTCTGATCTGAAATAGAAGCAGTGCCTTTGATCAAGCTTCCATCAGTACTCCTGGTTTACAAGTGCCTTAATTTACAACCCTGGGTAGATCATTTAAAAAAAAAGAAGAGATGATTGCACACCCTAAGGCTTCATGTTTGCCCAAAATCCCAATCATTTTTCTAGAGGAACGGAGTCAGGATTAAATATAGAAAGAAAGCGAAGCTTTAGGCACCATTCTGGAATGTGAGGATTTTTCTTTTAAGAAGATGATTTTTCTAGATCTATACTACAGGATAATAAACTTCAGACCTCTCCAAAATATAGGCTATTCAATTTTTTCAACACTTTTCTATGCAACTTTCAAGCACCACTAAAACCTTAGATGGCTGATGAAGACAGGGTAGTTTTCAGTTAGTAAGATAAATGGATAGGTTTCAGATGAATAGTCGTACACTTTGAAGATCAACTGCCATTGTTTAGGTAGACTTGTAATAGTCAGAATCAAAACAGATAATGTACACATATTCTGACCATTAAAATAAAAGAGATTACACACACACTTCACTGTTTATCAAAATACTCATTAAAAAAAGAACCAAAATGAAATTAGGAGTTGCCTGTTTAATTACTCTCAATAACAACCTTGCTAATTTAGTTTAGGGGCCAATTGGCTTGGTCTACTTTTCACGCTAAGCCATAGATCATGATTTATAAGATACTGAAATTGCATTCACACATGCTAAGCCAGCAACAACCAAATCACATTATTGTTTGGCATAATGTATGAAACCAGGTTTTTTTAAGGTGTTCCACTACAGACATGGAACCATTTCAACAAGTAATATATTGGAGGAAATGTATGATGGTTACCTTCAGAAGCCAAGTCCAGTAGAGAAGAAAAAGCTCCATTGATCATATTCATTTCCAGATACATTTTTAGGACTTTATCCAAATTTATATTAGGTTTGAATGACCTGTTGATTTTAAATAGAGAATAATAAAGCTAACGAGACTGCTGGGTGTTTATCTGGATTGTCTCCCTCATTTGAGGAGCAAACATAACTGCAACTCTTAGGACCAAGCTTTCTATTTCCTACTGAAATAATTTTTTTGAAAATGAACATAGCTTAGAACCCTAATAAGCAAATGGTTCTACATTACATAATAATTGTTGGCTGTTGTTATTATTACTGCAGTATTTTAATGTGAGATTACTACTGCTTTACTTAACATGTCCTTTCATAGAATAATGGGAAAATCCTATCCCTCAAGCTGAGAGAACAGGCTCTAAATAAATCAGCTAACAGTGGGGGAGCCCATGTGAATCAACAGCTCAACAGCCTGCTTCTGACTCCAGGGAATTCAGATCAGCAGAGATGCAACTGCAACAGATGGTCTCGGTTTGATTAGTCTAGTACTTCCCAAACCTGGATAAATTATCCAAAATTGGGCAAAAAGTTATTTTTCTTAGAGTAATGACACATGAACCCATTACCCAATCACCACAGGGACATTTTAAATTGATTTATAGTGTTTTACTTAAATAAGGTAAAAGGGACTTTCTGATAAGAGGTTTGGGATAATGAAGGAAAATGTTTGGAAAACACTGGATTAGTCAAATGTCCTGAATTATATCCATATGCAATGTCCCAGAGTGCTCAAGGTAGCCTGACTTATAACAGTCACTCTTGCTTGCTTCCAACCACCCCTGCTTCCACTGCTCAGGTTCTCTGAAGTGATTTCAAGCCAGCCTGCCACCGTTTTCACTTCTACTGGCCTGGAAACCTTGAGAAGATGTAGAGATCAGCATGCACCAAACAGACTGGCCCCAGGGTGAGTGGTAGAGAATGAGAAAAATACTCTGTCAGTGCTTTGCTTCCTGAGTCTCTGTAAATCCTGGGAGTCCTTAAAAACACACACACAATTCATCCAAAATTGATTTCTAGTTCAGGTCTCCTCCATGTTGTTGTGAGAAGCAATGAAGTGGAAGGTCATTAAACTCCCAAGGTGAAGTAATAAAATATTGGCAGTAGGGAGAGAGAAGGAGTCAAGGAGCTGGGAAATGAGGCGAATTAAAAATTCCCATCCATGAGAAAATGAGCCACCTACAAACTCTCCATTGCAAAGAAAACACTAGCTTTGCGCCAGCTTCAAATGAACTATAACAGAGAGAAAGAAATGTAGCTCTCAAAATCAAGTTCCCTTTTCAAAGATGTTATTCCAAATTTTAAAGGTATCCCCAAAATTGACCAGAAACATACTTTAGAAAAATATACATTAGCCCAACAAATAAGCTAAATAATTATTAAATTATATCACCAAAACAAAGAAAAATATTCCTGCTGTATTTTTGCCATGAACTGACTGACAGGTAAATCTACAATTAATTATATAAGCGAACTGAAAGTGATAAAAATGGACATGTACATATACTTGCTGAGTTCCAGTGAGAATGAAAGCAGTCATACACTGCTTTCTTTGAAGCGGTAAACCACAAAAATGTCATGGGAGAATGTGTGATTCTCTCTGTATGCATATTTCCTCAGATGGTAGGAAGTAAAGAATTATGGAACCTCTTGTTTGAGAGCTATGTCAACTCTCGAAAGGACTCTAGCTGAAGCTATATTTTCCTTGCTTCGTTTCTTAGTTGCCATACTTATGCGGGGAGGGAGGGACTTATGGAATGTAGAATGTTTTCCTCCAATGTGCCAGACATAACAGTGATAAGGCTCCTGAGAGTCAAGGCCAGATCAACATACCCTAGCAATGGCAGGAGGGAATGCTGAGAAGTTCATCACCTACTTGGTTGGCTAACATGACCTCTGACACGAGGGGGTGGCTAGTATCTATTCTTTAATTATACCAAAGCACAGAAATTATTCAGTGTTGGTTTCACATTTGACCGTGCCAATATGATGTACCCCAGGGGTGGGTTCTAAATTTTTTTACTACCGGTTCTGTGGGTGTGGCTTATTTTGTGGGTGTGGCTTGGAGGTCATGTGACTAGGTGGGCGTGGCTAGCTGGTCAGAGTCATTTCTGGAAGGTCCTCGCACTTACGACCAGTCCTCGCACTTACGACACAACTCATTTGTTTGCTTTTAACACTGATCAGCTGTAGGACGGCCCTTTGAAGCCCCGCGGCAAGAGTTTAAACAGTTTTTTTTCCCTCTAGTCATCAGCTGGGACTCAGGAGGCAGCAATAGATTGGGACTGGGACCAAATAAAAGGTAAGAATAACGTGGGAGGGTGGGGGGGGTGGGAGGGCGGGGGGGGGGAGAACCGGTTCGGTGACGTCATATCGTCACCACTACCGGCTCAGCCGAACCGGACCGAACCGGGAGGAACCCACCACTGATGTACCCAATAAACAGGATTTTTGAGAAAGCAACGGCCTCAGAGCCTTGAATTGATTGGGAGTATTACTCGGAACCATGACATTCTAATCCATTAAAAAAAAAAACAATTAGGCAGCAGCAAGATTGTCATCAAACTCTAAAGCAATATGATTACAATACCATTAAAATAAAATGCGAAAAGGCTTTTGCATAAAATAAAAATATTTTCACCTAGTGACAAAATTATGGTGATATGGGTGCCAGTGGAAATTTGAGGAATGTATTGCATAAATAGGGTACCACCCCAGAAGAGACACTTGCAAAGCAAAATCTCATCTCCTTTGGTGAGAGAAGATGAAGGAGAACCTTGTTAAAATATTCTAAGGTCCAGAGACATATGGGAAAAGACACTCCTTTAGATCTTTAAAAAGGAACATTATTGGACAGTCACTTGTTTGAAATGGTATAGGGTCCCTGCTTGAGCAGGGGGCTGGACTAGAAGACCTCCAAGGTCCCTTCCAGCTCTATTCTGACTGATTGGTGAATCTACATAATCTACATTGGTTCCCATTCAACCAATAACCCAAAATAAAAATTAACAATTACACTATTCTTCAATCTATTCAGTTTTCCTTTAAGAAAGTGGACATAATATGCATAATAGTATTTAATTCCTAAGCAGGGATAATTGGGACACTCCAAGAAGGCAGAGAACAATGGTTGGTGATGTGAGAGAATTCTAAATTTGATTATTCCAAAGTTGGGACTTGATTTTCAAAAGTCTAGTTGGATACATATTTTCTTGATTTTTTTAAAAAGGCCAAATAATGCATACCACTGAAAGTTATATACAAACAGCAATATGTTAAAAAGAATTTACATTAGGATAATTTGCTGTAAGAGCAAGGAAAATCATATTCCAAAGAATAAAAGAAGGGCTATTTCCATTTTTGTACTGATTCCTGGGTAATTTACTTCAACAGTTTTACAAATTAGGTGAGAATGCATAGGTAAAGGTAAAGGTTTCACTCACACATATGTTCTAGTCATTCCCAACTCTGGGGGGCGGTGCTCATCTCTGTTTCAAAGTCAAAGAGCCAACACTGTCCGAAGACATCTCCATGGTCATATGGCCGGCATGACTAAATGCCAAAGGCACACGGAATGTTGTTACCTTCCCACCAAAGGTGGTCCCTATTTTTCTACTTGCATTTTTGAAGTGCTTTCGAACTGCTAGGTTGGCAGAAGCTGGGACAAGTAACGGGAGCGTACCCCGTTATGCGGCACTAGGGATTTGAATCGCTAATTGCCGACCTTTCGATTGACAAGCTCAGTGTCTTAGCCACTGAGCCACCGCATCTCTGTTTGAGAATGCATGTAGGGTTCTAATAGGAAGGAAAAATAAATGGTTTTTTAAATTATGTCACTTTAAAAAATCTATAGAATAAAAACACTGAACTATCATAATAAAGCAGACAGAAGTTTTAACAATTTACACATATTCAATTGATTTATAATTACTTTCTCCTTTGGGATCAAAGGGCATAGAAGAATTCTAGGCTCCAAACCCATCCTTCTATCAAAAATACTATACTTTGGATGTAACATAGCTTATGCACCAGGATCACCTACATCTGGTGTAGATTAGTTTTACCTTGAATACTGCAATAATTGCTCCTAGACATGATTAAAAAACAATATTAGTTAAGCATCATTAATTTATTGATCTCATTCCACTTCAGAGTTTTGAAAGATTTTTCCCCACTAGTTTCATGTTGCTGTAATATCATATTCAGTGATATATCACACATTGTCCAAGAAGCCAAGCCAGCTTTCATTAATGACCACATTAGATATGATGTAGCTGAAGGGAAAAGAAACATGAAACATTAATCAAGGCATCTGATTTTGTTGTTCAGGTAATTTCAATAAATAGCATGATCTATTGTGAGGTCACCTGACCATATTCAGTCTGCAGATACAAGTTGTTTAGTAAAGCAGTGTAGGTACATATTCAGACATACCCAGAATAAAATGGGTCAAGAAAAGACCTTTAATACATATTGTTCTCACTGTTCTGATCCACTTGATAAAATTAAAATAATAGGAATGGGACAACTCACCACCTCCAATTGCCACCGCCAACTTGCTGCAGGACAAATTAATGTGACATAACTGTAATATTATTAATAATAATAGTATTAATTATATTATTAATAATATTAAGAGAATACAGTTATCTCACGTTGTTGTCCCACGGCGAGGTGGCTGCAACAAGTTGTCCCACTGCAAGTTTGCCATGGTGAGTTGGCTGCGGCAACTTGTCCTATACTTAAAAATAATGACCACTTCCCGTATTCATCAGAAAATTATTACATAGATTTCATTAAAATATGATACATAGAGCACTGTTGTAGTTAGTGAGCTTTATTTGTGCATATCATTTATATATTAAAACACTCTGATGGACGTGTTTTCATTGGCCTAATTTAGCATGTAAAGAGGAATGAATGAACAAGTGGGGCACACCATTAGTCATGTGATGGTACTGTTGAGTGCCTTGTTTTTATGGCCTCAAGAAAAAACAATACCAGGAAGTTTATAAACTGTCATACCTGGTTAGTAGGTTGAATTCAGCTTGGGAGGAGAAAATCCAAGTAGGAATTTTACTACTAAAATTTTCTAAAGGAAAATTTTCTAAAGGAAATCATTTCTGAGGATTAAAAAAATTAGTCTTCACAATCTTAATTAGCAACATCTAGTGATTTGTCCATTTTAATTAGCAGTGTCTTTCTAGGCCAAAGATCAGGGGTGGGTTCTACTTACCTTTACTACTGGTTCGCATCGTGCCCGCATGCTCTTCTGCGCCTGCACAGTGGCTTCTGCGCATGTGCAGATCACCTATGATGATGTCCAGGTCAGTGGGTGGAGCTTTTCACCAGTTTTACTACCGGTTCTTGCGAACCGGTCCGAATCGGGGGCAACCGACCACTGCCAAAGAGGCTATTAGGTCTGGAAAATATGAACTCCAACTCACAGTTAAAAAGTAAATATTGATCACTATTATTTGGATCAAATTAAGCTGGTCAGATCTAAACATTGATTCCATCATCACGTAGGGGGTGTTTTTTGACTCATGGATCTTCAGTTACATTGGATTCAGGAACAGTCATACATCTCCCTGCCTCTGAGTTCTGTTGAGATTCAGCAGTGACTGATTGCTTTGGAAAGTGACTGTTTTTAAGAACTTACAAGTGATGCTTCAAATTATTTAGTAATTGATTTACATTTATTTAAACTTTACTTTATCTCTCACCCTAATATCCTGCCATTTCATTTCCGAATAGATTGCTTCCAATTAACTGCCTGTTTGTTTCTGTGTTTTCCTCTTATTACAGGGTCTTTCTCTTGCTTGCTTTTTTTTTAGCAATTTCATGGTGAAAAATGATTTTTTTTTTTTTGTCTTTTGACATTTCTTCTCCAATCAAGAAATGAACAGAAGCAAAATTTCTTCATGGTGGAATGAAACAGAAACAAAAGTCAAGAATAGCAAAGCTGATGTATGTCAACTAATTTCCACCTTTATCATACCTACAAGAAACAGACCAATCAGCTTCTATGGAAATACTATACCTATGGATCCTACAGAGAAAAATCCTGTTGTGCTATGGAATTCTTTCCATGCAGTGGTTAATCATTTTAGTTTAAACTAATTTAAGCTAGTTTATTTCAGATGTGGTACAGGAATGGGTTATGTAGTTGCAGACCAGCAATTTTGTACTTGGGAAGGAACTTATTTTAAGTCAGCAAATTTTTGTACTACGTTGTCTATTTTACATTAAATTCATATCTTTAAGTATATGTTAAACTTGTCTATAGTTAAGAGTATATTGTATTACAGCTTGGTATCTAACTAACTATATAATAAAATAACTAACTTGTTTATGCAGTCTATTGGTTTGGGACATTTAACACTTTCACTGGGAGTTAATGCAATTTTAACTGTTTTTCAATGAAATCAATAAACTTAAAAGAACTTAACTTTGACTGCAATATGCCCAGAGTTATTTACTGAAACCTTATTTATCTGTATTCTCTGTAGATAATAATTGAATGACTATACACCACACTTGCCATTAAAATAAATGGATTTCAGCATGAAGGTGAATGAGTTGAGTTGTGACTAATGGCAGAGATTTACCTAGCCATAAATATCCAGCAAAAGTTAGTGAACCTAATATGCACCCTATTTTTTTTTTTCTGATTTCAGTCTGGCCTAGGAAAAATAGAATAAGAATCAGTTTCTTTCTTTGCAAGCTGCCGTGCTGTACATGCAGAAAGAAACATCTAGAATGTCAATGTATGTCAGAAATATTTCACACTAACAGAGCAACTTGTCAAATGGCTCATTGGGCTCTTAAAAATTACTCTTTGCCTGAAGATGTTGGTAACACTATTCCAATAAACAACCACAAAGCAAAGAACCAGGAGGAGAAACTGCAAATTCAATGAAAATTTCTTGGAACAGGTAAATAAACTTTTCATCCATGTGTCTTAATACATCCAAAACTGTACCCATGCTACCTTACCCATAAATGCTCCAGTGTCCAGTTTCAAACCTGTATCAGAAAGGTCTGTAGAGATTCTCAATTATCCAGGTCACGGTTATCCCAAAGGTGCTTTTTCCAAAAGCACTGGACTTTTTCCAACTGGACTTTCTTGCTTTTTTTTCTTTGTAAATGTTATCCAAGAACTGAAGAAGCTTCTTGGATGAGAAGGGAAACATTTTCAAAGAGGAAAACCAAGAAAGTCTAGTTGCCTTTTGGAAAAAGCACTTTTGGGACTGTATCCAAAAGCCCAAGCATTTCACCATCCATAGGAATTCCATTGCACGGAATCATCTGTGGAAAGTTTAGGAGTAGAACTCAATTTTCCATTTCATAGAGCTGTGATGGCGAACGCATGGCACACGTGCCAGAGGTGGCACACAGGGCTCTCTCTGTGGGCACGTGTGCCATCGCCAGCTGCTCTTCGGGTTTCTGGCATGCCAGGTGGTCTTTGCACACGCCGGAGTGTCAGAAACCCGAAGACCAGGTGGCCAGTGCACGCTTGTGCACCAGCCAGCTGATCTTCAGGTTTCTGGCGCTCCGCTGTGCACCCGTATTCCAGTTTGGGCACTCGGTGCCGAAAAGGTTTGCCATCACTGTCATAGAGCAATTAGATCAGGTTAGACCGGACAGGCATTTTAAAGCACGCAGGAACACAAACAAAGCACCTTTATGTAACTCTTTAAAAATTCTTTTCCAAAATTTTGTTAATTGCTCTTTCCAGAAAGACTCAGCTCTAAAGCACTGTACAGCACTGATAATCATAACCAAGGGCAGAGGTGCCCTGGCAAGTCCAACTAGAAATATCACAAATGTATTAACTTATTTTCATTAATTTGCTTATTTCTCATGTATGTATCTCACTGTCCTTCCTGGAGCTCAAGACAGATACTTGCACAATGCCTAGAGTTGCTGCGAGCAAGTGGGTGGCTATACAAATTCTAAAATATAGCCTGGCTAAAATAAAATCAATAAATAAATTTTTCCACCTCTTTTTTATCCTCCCAGCAGGTCAAGGGTGACTTTGGATCTGGCTTCCCTCAGCCCAAACTCAAACTCTTCTACCTGTACATTTGCTGTCAGAATTGTAGCAACTTTTCATGCACTAATGTATTTAACATATTTCCACACAGCCTTTCATCATAGGAGACTCTGGGGTTCTGCTCAGTGTAAACAAGATATCTCTAAATCTCTCAATCTTGTCAGTTAATCACTGTAGTCATCTCCCTCTCCCTCTCCCACACCATCCAAAAGGACATTGAGCTTTTCTCTTTCAAGGAGGCATGGCAAAATTTCATTCCATCAGACCTTTTTTTTTTTTTTTTTGTGGGAATTCATGGAAATTCATTCCAGTGGAAATTCATTCTAGTGACCAATTGTATATACCGTATTTTTCAGAGTATAAGACGCACCAGAGTATAAGACACAGCTTAGTTTTTGGGGAGGAAAATGGGGGGGGGGGGAATCTGCCTACCAGGTATTCATTTGGCTAGCGTCCTTAGTCTGGTCAGCTTCAGCACAATAGTTTGCTGGTTTTTATTCCCTGCTTCGGGATAAAAAACAGCTTCGAAAGCACAACTGATCTTTGGAGAGAGAAGCAATGAGAAAAGCAGGCAAACCACTGAGATCACTTCACTCCCTAGCGCCTCGTTAGGGCTGAAAAAAAACTTCACAGCTGAGAGTTGGAGGGAGCAGGCAAAGCACAGAAGATCGCTTCACTGAAAAAAAGCTTCTAAAGCACAGCTGAGAGTCGGAGGTAGTCGCTTCACTCACTAGTGCCTCGTTAGGGCTGAAAAAAAGCTTCAAAAAAGCAACATTTGGAGTATAAGACGCACCCAAATTTTCAGCCTCTTTTAGGAGGGGAAAAAAGTGCATCTTATACTCTAAAAAATACGGTATGTTTGTCCTTTCCTGCCCTTTTGTATTACAACCCAATAGGCACTGAGCTGTAAGATGAGTTGATTTCTTGTCTCTTAGTATAAAACTTGTCAGCACAAAGCAAAACGATCCTCAGGGAGAAATCAATAATAGTTAGCTGAGGCCAATTGATTTACACCATGTCTCTAAAGCAGGTTCCCCTATCCAATGGATTGAATGGAGGCTGGTATACTGTTGTGTTTTGGGTTGAGATTTTTTTTAAAAAAGAGAATTGGCTAGTTGGAAATATTATACTTTTGAAAGCACTATGATACTGTAGGAAGCCCCCCCCCAACTAAAATATTATTTATTCTTAATATTAAAAAGAGGCAGGACTTCCCCAAAGGAGAAATGGGAATTTTTTTTACCAAAGATAGAAAGCAGCCCCAGTCTTCCTACCATAGGAAAACAACTTCAAATAAGAAGCCTGAAGAGGCTGACCTTTAGGAATGCAGATTTTGTATCCATTCAGAACAGGGGTGGGTTCTACTTACCTTTACTACCGGTTTGCAGCGGGGCTACGCAAAAGCGCAGAAGCTTCTGCACATGTGCAGAAGCATTTAGATGACATCCAGTGGACGGAGCCTCCCGCTGGTTTTACTACTGGTTCTATAGAACCAGCGCAAACTGGGGGCAACCCACCACTGATTCAGAAAGACTGGACCAATCTATTCATAAACAAAACATTTTCAGTCACAGCTCCAGATGATGGGATTAAGAATTTACATTCCCCCACCCAAATTCTAAGGGCAGGACATGGCTTTTAGGACATCATGGGATTTACCCACCACTATTAGAATAGTAAAAGACACAAGGCTCATTACTTTGCACAACTCTCTGGAGCATCTCAATCACAAAACCCCAGAACCCTATAAAAATCCATCCACTCATTCAGCCATTTTGTCAGCCACCCCAAAAACACTGCTACTGTCACTGAAATTTCTGGAAACCAAATAAACCTTCTTTCCTTGCAATCAGCCTCCATTTTATTTCCAGTGTCTTTCTCCCAGCTTGGAACTGGACCAGATTTTTCTTCCTACAATACCAAAGGGCAAGAAAGAGGATTGAATGCTCAGTTTCTAAGTACAGTAAGCATCCAACTGAACTTTCTGTTTGTGACCCTGACATTCATGGCTCAAGAAGCAAATATTGTAGTTCAGGATGGATGAGTTGGCCTAACTCAACTCCAATTAACTCACAGAATCATAGAGTTGGAAGGAATTGTAAAAGTCATCTAATCCAACTCTTGGCTCAGTTCAATGTAATGAATTATCTGAGGGTTTCCTTCAAAACTATAGAAAATCCTAATGTTCTGATGGCTGAAGAATTATTCACCCAGTTCTTTAACTACCCATGTACTTAAAAAAAACCTTTCAATTCAAGCACTTTTGTTGGTAAAAACCTATGAGTGTAGAAATTTTGGATTGTTCAAACTGAATTATTTTGGCTGGTTCTAAAGGAAGGACATGCATGTAACATTCATAGCATTTTTACAGCCTAATAATTTTGCAGTCAAAGGCAAAACTGGCAGATAATTCCAAATTAGAAACCCTTTTAAGTATCAAAAGCACAAACATGAATTGGCCATCAACATCTAAATAATGTACTATCTTACTTCTATTCATTGGAATGAAATATCAGTCTACCACATCTTCCAAAAGAATGCCAGAATTCAGCTTCAAAGCTGGCAGTGATGTTTGCTGCTCTTTAGTAGAACTTTAAAAAAAAACAAACCATGAACAGAATGAAAAGCACATACACAGCAAATGCTAAAACCTCTGAAGTCAGAAAATCAAAAGCCTCCATCCAGTTGCAGTAAAACTAACAAAAGGAATTATATTAACTTAATCGTGTGCTATAGCTGTGGCTCAATATGTCTTGATTAGAACAAAAAACATTGTCATTTTAATAGATAAATATTAAGTTTCATGATTCACAAATAACAACTCTATCTCTGCAGTGCAAATCAATATTGGAAAGAATATGAAGTTTTGAAATATAATTTTTAAAAACAAAAACACTTTGGGGGCAGGCTGGCACATTGGAAATTTCAGGAACCTGTAATGGATGCTGTTAAAAATGACTTGCATGGAATGGTTCTCTGGTCACAGAGTGGCTACCATATTTGGTGTGTGATTAGTCACCAAACACTCATTTACAAGAAAGCAAACTGTTGAGTGTTTTCCCCATTAACCTCTATAGTTCTGTTCCTTAGTTCTTTTCACCCTGGCTGTCTTTCACCTTCCTTCTGAGCAGGCCACATTTGCTTCTAGACAGAATCAAAATCTGCAACTACATACCATTTGTATTTTGTGAAAAAGGCTGTGGACCCTTTCTGAATTCTAGAGCTACTCTTGTAACGAATTGGGGAAAGAATTTTTTGCTAGGTGGATTTTAAGGTTATGACTTTAAATCAGTTTTAGCTCCATCCCATTGCCAAATAATAATTCTTTCCCTGCATATAGTTTATATATTCTTATTATTTCAATATGTCCTTCATATAAAAGTTCCTATTTCTTATTTTTTCCCTTATTTTCACTCAAATCTTCTTAAAGTTCTAGAAAGCTGAACATAAAATATTTGGTATGTTGCTATCATCTACATACTGTAGTGAATTCTCAGGTCTTAAATTTGAACTGTTGTATAAAACCTGCATAAGTCCATCTTGGGCTGTGAGTAAGATGGAGAATATATTTGAGGTAGGACTTTTCCATATGTCTCTCGGATCTGTAACAATACTTCACAAATATCAGCTTTTACCAAGGTCCCATTAAGATTTATGTAAAGCAACTGCCTCTTTCTTCCAGATTTAATCCGTGATATTTCTATATAGGGGACTTAAATATTGGTTTATTGCCTAGATGAAGATATCTAGACCTGAAATCTTTAAAGTACAACTCTTCTATATCCATCAATCAATGCCAATTATATTGAGTGGCTGGACAGGAAACTAGCACAGAAACTAAAGTGCCTGGAAGAGTTTGTGTTCATGAATCACTTTGCCTGAATATGATCTTTTTCCCCTCTGAGAAGAAAGACGGAAAAGCTAATAGGAAAACTTTAGAACAGAATAATAGAATAACAGAGTTGGAAGGGACTTGGAGGTCTTCTAATCCAACCCCCTGCTCAGGCAGGAAACCTATCTCTTCTTAAAAACTTCCAATGTTGGAACATTCACAACTTCTGGAGGCAAGTCGTTCCACTGATTAATTGTTCTGTCAGGAAATTTCTCCTTAGTTCTAGGTTGCTTCTCCCCTTGATTAATTTTTTTTTTTAATTTGATTTATATGCCGCCCTTCTCCGAAGACTCAGGGCGGCTTACAATGTGCTCAGCAATAGCCTTCATCCTTTTGTATATTTATACAAAGTCAGCTTATTGCCCCCACAACTGGGTCCTCATTTCACCTACCTTAGAAAGGATGGAAGGCTGAGTCAACCTTGAGCCTTGGCGAGATTCGAACCCTGCAGTAATTGCAGGCAGCTGGTCTTAATAAGCTTAATAACAGGGTGCTTTAAACCCCTGTACCACCAATTTCCACCCATTGCTTCTTATCCTGCCCTCGGGTGTTTTGGAGAATAGTTTGACCCCTCTTCTCTGTGGCAGCCCCTGAGATATTAGGACACTGCTATCATGTCACCCCTAGATGTCCTTTTCATTAAAGTAGACACACCCAAATCCAGCAATGGTTCTTTTATGTTTTAGCCTGCAGTCCCCTAATCATCTTTGTTGCTCTTTTCTGTGCTCTTTCTAGAGTCTCAACATGTTTTTTAAATTGTGGTGATTAAAACTGTTTCAAAATAGACCAAAAAGTTCCTTCATATAAGAAAGACATTAGATGTTTTTTCCATGTACAAATTCTGAAACTGTTCTTTTCTTTGATTTTATATTGGTTCGTTGAAATTAATGGTTCCAATTTGCTCTTATGATTTTACTCAGATTATTCAATTCATGTCGCCATCATTTGGTGATCACAATTGAGACCTGCAACTCGGTCATTAAGTGAAGCAGTCACTAAGTAAAAACACAACTGTGCTGGTGATCTTACTTCCACTTTCCTTTGCTTTACTGACCTGTGAAGGTTGAAAAGACAGGGACAGGCCAGAGAGTTATTTCATTGTGCCTTCAAATAGTCACTGTATAAGGTAGTTGCTAAATAAGGATTATCTGTAATGCATAATAGCTTGGATGGTCTATTGCTCTGTATTGAAAAATTTCTTAATGTGATTCTCTTTTATCTAACAATTTGTTATAATTCCAGTCACATTTAGAGTAAAGTGCACCATCACCCGTTGGGGAATTTATATCTCCTGGAGATTTTGGTGTGCCAGGAACATCTCTAATTTTTTTTTAAAAAAATAATGTCTTGCTTTCTTTTTCTTTTTTTTATCCGAACACCTCTCTATTACAGGTTAAAACAAGCTAAAATAATATCAGTAGATTGCCAAAATAGTATAGAATAGCACTCACCTATTCAAACTGGTAGCATATTTCTACATCAAAGGTTTCAAAAATAACTCCATACTATATCCATCATGAACTAGAGAGGAGCTGAGGCAGTTTCCGCATAAATTCCTTTGTGTATTTTTCCTAATATAACTGATTACTAATTCATTGCTCATATTTCACAGCTAATCCAAGTGTGATAACCTGAGAAAACAGTATTTTCTTTGCTGAAGAATGCAATATTCCTGTGTGGAATATTATTATCAATATAGACAGTCTGTGCATTATTTTCTCTCCCTTTCTGGACTCTGCTATTTAATAAACATATGGGATATGATTACAAAATAAAAGGGAAAATAAATAAACATATATGGAGGGTAGTACGTTAGGAAGGACTGAGCTATGGGATTATGCTACAAAGAGAGAAATACTGCTGAAATACTGCTGTACATTCCTTGTGAATGGTGTACAAATCCATGCAATAAACACACAAATAAGTATATATTGAATTTATTTATTTACGCATTTATATTAAGACTTCCTTTTCCAACAAAGCTACTCAATATGATTTTGCATTTTAAAAATATATGAATACGTAAAAGCTGATTCTGTCCAATGACAGAATGATTTCAGGACACTAGTGCCTTTTTTAAAGGTTTGATAATACAAGCTTTCTAGTCTAAGGGTATATTGTAGCATTTAGAAGTTATATTAACATATGTGTGTTGTTCGTGCAGATATACACATTCATCAGAAATGATAATGAAGACAGCTGGAAAAATGTCACAATAAGAACCAAAATAACCACAAAGCAGGTCATCCCTCGACCTTGGCAACTGATTCTCACCTCTAGCCACCAATGAAGCTTTTATAACCCTGGGTGACCAAGAAAAGATCACCATAGTTGAAGCTCATCCCCTGATCCAAGTGATAGTGATTCATTGCTAATTACCAAGAGGATTTAGAATAACAGAGTTGTTCCAGTCACTATTGGTAGAAGAGGAGAGATCTAGCCTTAGACCTCAGGGCTGTGGCATTCTAGATGCTTGCTTCTCTTCCTGCTCCTAGTTATCAAGCACTTGAAACTGCTTGGTGAGGTCATCCATAGGCATAGGGTCAAGTAAACTTCAGGATACTGTTGATAGTTATACATCACTGTTGCAGGCCACCCAAATAATGCGATTGAAATGTTTTCCCAATGCCTGGAGAGTGTCCAGGTCTCAATAGAGGAGAACTGTCTTTCCTCAGTCCTGATAAGACTGAGTAGCTGTGGTCTTTAGGATGTGGGGGGGGGAGGGGGGAGGAACTGATTAGCTTAAATTAAGTGTACTCTTGTAAATTCTGGATTCACTTCCTTATGAACTGGATAACACAATGGATTTTGGTAGACTGTGGAAAATTGCTTAAGAGAGTACCTATCTATGGAGATTCTCAATCATCCAGATCATGGTTGTCCCAAAGGTGCTTTTCCAAAAGGCAGTTGGATTTCTTGGGGTTTTTTTTTTCCTTTTGAAAATATTTTACTTCTCATCCAAGAAGTTTCTTCAGTTGTAAACTTCTTGGATGAGAAGTGAAACATTTTCAAAGCAAAAAAAAAACACGAAAGTTCAATTGCCTTTTTGAAAAAGCACCTTTGAATTATGAGTATATTCTTTCTTTTCTTTTTCCCTGATTATATCAGGAAATTGTTTTTAGAATTATAGATTAAAATCCTCTTCCTACATGCCAAGTTCCCAATAAATTATTTTTTTTTTTAAAAAAGATAGAACTCTTCCATTTTTTCCAGTTTGATTTTTAATGGAAGAAAAATAAAGAAGGAATTAAACTCGCAAAGTATATTATATTTAACCTCTCGACCTCTTGAGATATGTAGGATTTAGAAACAGACCAGTTTCCCTTCCTGTGCTTTTACTTGGATTGATTTTATCAAGGGGTAATGTTTGAACAGCATTTATGCATCTGAAAGCTCCTGGGTTTGTCTTGTATTATCAAACAGACGCATGTATACCTTTCAAATGTTTCAAACTGGTATTTATTTTATTTATTTTATTTTATTTCGAATTTATATACCGCACCTTCTCCCAAGGGACTCAGGGCGGTGTACAGCCAGATAAAAACATACAATACAAACATTAAAAACAATTAAAAGAATATATATTAATTTGGTCCCAGTTTAAAATGACAAACCAATTAAAAATGACATCTTGTTGTATTTTTATGCCATATGGCAGCTCTGATTTGCCTGATGTTTGTTTCAGTTTTTCAGTTTTATTTGATTTGTATACTGCCCTATACAAATTAGTTGTTATCAACTACTCTACATCGCTGACCCCATGGAAGATAATGCCCCCCCCCATCCCACAGTTTCTGATACGCTGCTGAGCTACTATCAAATTATGGCTTTTAGTACAGGCAGAATAATTCCTGCCCTGTCTTTGGTTATCATTTCTCTCCTACTGTAATATTTTCTGAGGAGTGTGATTCCATTTAGACTACATGCAGAATCAGGTCAAATAGGACAGAATCAGGGTTTTTTTGTTCCATCTCAAACCTGGATATTCTGACAGCCCATATAGCTCATTGACTGTGATTTATCCAGGAAGACAACTCCTTCAGCCCAAAGTGTTCAAAGTACATCAGCTGAGGAAAGGGTGCTGATTGTAGAAATGTTTCTTTTTCCGTCCCACCACACTTTTTGTCATTTTCTTGACAAAAGCAGATTAATTTAATGAGGAGAACATGAATATTTGACTGTGAATCTGGAAATCATTACTAATTGCAAGAGCAATTTCTTGCTAATGATGCTGTAATGATTCTGTCTATTACAAGCTGTACTGCTGTCATTACAGCATTACTCATATAAATTCTCCATGGGGAGAATTTGGTCAGGCAAATGCAGATTGAATGTTCTGTAGGGAAGCAAGTACCTTCAAACTTCCAAAATAAAATGTGCAGTTTGGATTCACTGTACTAGTACAAAACAAACAACCTAGCCATAAGAAATTTCTAGGGAACAGGAATATTGTTATTCCATTTATTCTTCAGTGTGTTTTCTAGATACGTAAGTGCTCCTTTACGAATCCTTCAAAAATATATTATAAAAGCAACCATCAATTGGTTTGGTAATCAACAAATGGTAATGATATTATACTAATAGGGAATGAAGATCATTTCAAAATAGCACTGTAATTCGACAGAATAATTCCAATTAATTAAATTAAGAATCTTTATGCTCAGATTTTTATTGACGAATTAATAAAATGTAAAAATAATTTTAAAAAGAGGAAGAAAGAGAAAGAGAAAAAGGAGTGGAGAGAGAGGGAGACGAGAGAGGGAGAGTGGGAGAGAGAGAGAGAAACTGAAAGGGCAGACTCAATGAACCACTAGATCTTTTTCTGCCATCTGTTTTCTGTTTGTTTCTGTGGCACCTTCCGTTTGAACTGTCAAGTTTTGAAAGCAGGGGAGATCGCTTTCCACTCCAACACTCCTATAGATCAGAAGTGAGCACTGTCACCCTTTGAGATAGGCCAGGCAGAGACACAACAAAGGCTACTGGAACTCTAATTTATTGTTATAGGACATAGCAGAAAGTGTGTGTGTGTGTGTGTGTGTAAAGATTGTGTGCATGAAGTTAGCTTTCAGTTCTCAGCTATTTCATCTTATTTGTGCAAAGAATACTACTAAAAAGGACCATTGAATATGTATATGTATGCGTATGTGTATGTATATATGTATATAAGTATACATATATCAGTGGTGGGTTTCAATTTTTTTTACTACCGGTTCTGTGGGTGTGGCTTGGTGGGCGTGGCATGGCAGGGTGGGCGTGGCAGGGGAAGGATACTGTAAAATCTCCATTCCCACCCCAATCAGGAGAAGGTTACTGCAAAATCCCCATTTCCTCCTGATCAGCTGGGACTTGGGAGGCAGAGAATTGATGGGGACGGGGCCAGTCAGAATTTTTACTACCGGTTCTCCGAACTACTCAAAGTTTCCGCTAATGGTTTTCCAGAACTGGTCAGAATCTGCTGAAACCCACCTCTGACATATATGTATATGTATACATACACACAGAGTATACACCCATGCACAAACACCATCTTCTGGATGCTCGGTTCTTATGAAAGAGCTAAGCCTTTTTCAAAAAAAATATTTAAGTATTTTTGAAAATGTTATTTTCAAGAGTGATATTTAAGAGAAAACCTTAACTGCTGCTCTGTGATATAACCTCTGCAGCCCAAGAGATTGAATAGATGTCTCTATATGTGCATATAAATGTTTGCATTTTTCTCATTAAATTAAATTAAATTTGGGGAAAGGAAATAAAGGGGCGACCTGATCTCAGAGTAAAGTCACACAGACTGAATTCTTGGCTCCAGTGGGATAGTATGGGATATACTGCTAAAGTGTTTGAACTAAAACAGTCAAAGACATCCGGGGGAAGGGTAAAATTTCAAAATGGGAGCCACAACCATGTGACTAAAGACCCTCCCCTTTTAATCTACATCATATGGATTTTTTTTTTTTTTAAAAAAGGATTGATCACACTGCAATGTGTGTCTCAATAAAATAAAATTTGAATTTTATCAGGTAGGATGCTTTTAAAGGGAGGGTCTTACATAAGACTCCACAAATAGTGGGCTGGGGGTGGGGCATCCAAAATCTAACTTAGTATTGGAAATGATTACATGTATCAAATTTTTTCATTCATGGCCGCAAACCCAATCAGTTAAAAGAGTTTGTTTTTTAAAGTTTTGCCACATACTCCTGCTTACCAGACTATGGTAAACTAGCGAAGAAAATTATTGCATTGGGATGAGGTTCAGCAAAAAGAAAGCAGGTGTGTCGGGTCAAAAATCAAAGGTTTCTCTGAAACCTGCATCTTGTTTCCATCAATGGCCAGCCCTGTTGCTTATTCAAATCAGTGCCGTAAAGGAATGTAAAATACTACTAGGGATAATAAAAAGAAGGTGCCTGCCAGATACCCTCAGTCATAGTATCAGCACAATCACAAAGGAGGGCTTTGCAGATAGTCCTCAACTTACAGCCCTTTGTTTAGTGGCTGTTCAAAGTTACATCAACACTGAAAAAAGTAATTTACAAGCAGTCCTTGCACTTACACTGACATCCCCATGGTCATGTGATCCAAATTCAGGTGCTTGGTGATCAGCATGTAAATACAATGAGTACAGCATTCAGGGATCAAGCGATTGCCAATCAAGACTTTCCCAACTGGCATCCAACAAGCAAAGTCAAGGGGGGGAAGTTGATTCCCTTAACTGTGTGAACCACAGTGATTTGCTTAACAACCTTGGCAAAATGGTAATAAAACTGGATGTGACTCACTTAACCGCCTTCCTTAACACCAAAATTCTGGTCTCAATTGTGCTCATACGTCACGGACCACCTGCATAAAATACAAGCAAGCAAACAAATGAAGGAATAAATAAATAAGAATGAAGCGCTTAACCGGTTTTATTTTTTATTTTATTTTTCAAATGCATATAAAAGTTCGATCTTTCTACCTTCCCACTTGCAGAGATCCATTTCAACCTTCCCCGCTAATTAAATTCCACTCCCAGCAACCCACCAAGTAGCTTGTACATCCTCTTCTCCAATAAGCCCACGAGGTAATCTGTGATCTGGGGGTGGACCAGTGGTGGGATTCAAATTTTTTTACTACCGGTTTTATGGGTGTGGCTTGGTGGGCGTGGTGTGGCTTGGTGGGCGTGGCTTGGTGGGCGTGTCAGGGGAAGGATAATGCAAAAACTCCATTCCCACCCCATTCCAGGGGAAGGATACTGCAAAATCCCCATTTCCTCCCGATCAGCTGGGACTCGGGAGGAAGAAAATAGATGGGGGTGGGGTCAGTCAGAGGTGGTATTTACCGGTTCTCCGAACTACTCAAAATTTCTGCTACCAGTTCTCCAAAACTGGTTAGAACCTGCTAAATACTACCTCTGGGGTGGACCCAGTTGTGCAGGTACAAAGTACAGTTTAGCAGAGAAAACAAGAAGATGGAGAAGAAGTTGTAGGAAGAGGATCATTACCTGAAATGCACTTAAGACCTGACCCCAAGTACTGGGATAGGGTGAGATGGATGGACTGCATATGAAAGTTTGCTTGGTGACAATTTTTAATGTTATTGGTTTAAATAGATATATGTAAGTATTAATGATACACTGATAATTGTTTTTAATGGTTGGTTGGGACCCATTGAGAGTGTGATATAAGATGTGCAGGTAGTATATAGGTAGTCCTCTATTTACAACCACAACTGAGCCCCAAATTTCAGTTGCTAAGTTGTTAAGTGAGTTTTGCCTCCTTTTACAACCTTTCTTTCCACAGCTGTTAAGTGAATTACTGCAGTTTTTAAGTTAATAACATGGCTGTTAAGTGAATCTGGCTTCCCCATGGACAACTGCTTTGTCCGAAATTCGCAAAGGATGATCACATGACACCAGAACACTGCAAGGATCATAAATACACACCAGTTTCCAGGTGTTCATATTTTGTTCACATGACCATGAGATACTGCAATAGTTGTAAGTGGGAAAAATAGTCATGTCACTTTTTTTCAGTGCTGTTGTAACTTTGGTCATTAAATGAAGGGTTGCAAGTTGAGGAAATGTTTTAAGTAAACATCATTCCCCTAGAGATTAGAATGGCCCCCACTCTAACACTCTTCCGGAAGGCACCGAAGACTGGTGTAAGCCGCCTTGAGTCGTCATGTATGAATAGGTGACAATATAAATTTCAATCAATCAATCAATCAATCAATCAATCAATCAATCAATCAATTGTGTACTCAGAAATGCCCTGATGCTAAATCTTCAGGATACACTTTCGCTATCACCATTTGACCCTCTTCTTTGGCACTGCTGAGGGGGGAACGCTAGTACGTATTAGCAAGGCCTAAACTCACCTACTCCTGAGCTCAATTAAACTTCCTCCATATAAATCTTTTCACTGTCTGAAAGCAGAACAATATTTTTTTGAAGTTCAGCAACTATCGAATTCTCCCCTCTCCCTAAGCTAGAGCGCAGAACATAACTCACAAGGAAACACATAATCGATGCCTGCTCGTCTCTAGCAGGCTCCGCACTTGAAGCTACAGTGAATTCTGCTCCTTGGAATTCATTGGCTGGGGTGGCCTGACAGCCTTGGCAATCTCATTTCACAAGGTTGCACCATGCATTTATTTTCTCATTAGCATCTGTGTTCAGTTGTATGTTTTCAACAAAGGTAACCTTGGAGTGGGGGGCAGGGAGCATTTCTTTCTGTCAAGGGAAACATGTGATCCTCTTTCCAGGGTGCATGCATGACTGAGCAGCAATACATCATGAGAACTGCAGCCCCGACAGAGCTAATTCTCCAGAGTCTTTGTTGGAAAAAAAAAAAAGAAAGAAAGCTGCTTTTGGGTGATTTAGCACAGGCTCCATTTGTGTGGTCAGAAAAGGTGTGACAAGTTTTTTCCTCGGAACCAACTGTTTATCAGCTGACTCCCCACCCCCTGGATAAAAGATGGAGATGAAATGTTTTTATTTTAATGACTTTTAAATGGAATTGCACTGTTGCTCAAATGCTTTTCAAGGATTTTTTAAAAATTCTTTTAGCTTTCGTATTTTTTCCTCACTGAGAAGCAAATGACATTCTCACAAGGTGGATGACAAAGAATATTGCAAGTTTTGCACTGTATCATTTCTCCAGTGGTTTGGAGCCTCTCTAACTTCTCACATCACAAAGGCACCTCATTATTTAAAGACATCAATCAACCCCCTATAATATATTAAAAAGATGACCTCCCCCCCCCCAGTTCAAGTCCATTATAATCTAACCAGTGATTCTAACAACCTCACACTAATTGAACATGTATACTGTGAATGAACACATGAACGAAATTCACAACCTGACTCAGTCCCTGGAGAGGGTGAGATTTTCTCAGCCTTCCGAGGGCTAAGAGAGTAGGGTCCCATGGATCTCAGAGGAGAGGCATTGCTACAGAAAAGGCATGTGTCTTAAGTCCCACCAAATGACATTGTCTTAAAGAGGGACTTGGAGCACACCCACACTGCCAGATCTGATGGGATGGGCAGATACCTTCATGATCCCACAAACAACATGGCCCTGTTTTATTCAGGGTTTTAAAGCAGACAACTATCACTTTGAATAATCCCAGAGGTAAATAAAAGGTATTCCAGCTCATGCAGCAGTTGTGAAACATGGACACACTTCAGAGCGCCCCAAACTGTGCATGTTGCTGTTCTATAGACTAGCTGAAGCTTCTAGGTAGATTTCAAGAGCAGTCTCATGTATAGCATGTTACTGTAGTCCAAACAGGAAACGATTTGGCCCCATGAATGACTCTAGAAATGAGTTATGGAGGAAAACACTGAAGTTCAGAAGTAAATCAAATGGTTCAACTTCAGATTCTAGTTAAAAGACTCTTGAGTAGAAGATAATGTGGAAAAGGTTTGGCTGAGACTCCAGAGCCCACTTAGGAGTAAAGATGGGAACATTTTAGAAACTGGTGGATGTACCTGGAATCTTAATACAAAATAGGTGCCCTGAATTAGGGCTTGCAATTTTTAATAAATGGCTGTGATGGTGGCTATGACTTTCTATTAAGTCACAGTCCATCAGACAATATTGCTCTCCATTCTTGCCTTTCACTCTCAGAATGTCCTTTCCTTATCAAAGCTTCAGACAAGCAGGAACATTTCTAAATAAAGCATTGGACTGCAGCTGTACATCAGATTCCCATTTTTGTCATTTCATGCTGCTGACATAGTTACCGTAATTTTTCCTACAGAAACACTATTTATGTGAATGATAAATGTTTGCACTGTCTTTACCTCCTCCTTTGCACTTCCTTCTGACCCTGGCTTTTATTATTTCCTTCCTGCCATTAAAATATTTATACACCCCTCCCAGAATAATACTCCATGCCTCTCTCAGGAAGTTCTCCAAAGTACTGGAAACAAGTAAGAAATAATGAGCAAAAGAGAGTGTTAGATACGAAAAAGAAATCTAGATATAATGTACACCAATTCTATTTTTCTTCATACTTTTGTATACCTTTAAATGAACTTTGCTTTCACCGCCTGGACTATTGCAACGCTCTCTACATGGGGCTCCCCTTGAGGAGCACCCGGAGGCTCCAACTGGCGCAGAGTGCAGCCGCGCGGGTGGTTATGGGAGCGACATGGCGTTCCCATGTAACACCTCTCCTGCGCGAGCTGCACTGGCTCCCGGTGGTCTTCCGGGTGCGCTTCAAGGTTTTGGTTACCACCTTTAAAGCACTCCATGGCTTAGGACCCGGGTACTTGCGGGACCGCCTACTACCACCAATAGCCTCCCACCGGCCGGTACGCTCCCATAGAGAGGGGCTCCTCCGGGTGCCGTCAGCCAAACAATGCCGACTGGCGGCCCCCAGGGGGAGAGCCTTCTCTGTGGGGGCACCTACTATCTGGAATGAGCTCCCCCCAGAGATACGGAGGATCCCGGATCTGCGCACCTTCCGCCGCGCCTTAAAGACCTTACTATTTCACCAGGCCGGCCTGGCCTAAATTTCCCCCTCTTTTATAAAAGATTTTTAAAATTTTAATTTAATTTAATTTAATTTAATTTCGAATTTATATACCGCCCTTCTCCCTGAGGACTCAGGGCGGTGTACAGCCAAGATAAAAAACATAGAATACAAATATTAAAACATTTAAAAATATATATAAAATTTGGCCCAGATCCGGGGGGATTTGGACTCTGACTGGGTAGATCAGGGCAGGGTGACGAGGAACAGTCTTGAGAATGTTATCTGGGAGGAGTTTGATGCTGTGACTCCCGATGATGTGGACAGGATTTTGGGGAGACTTAGTGCGGCCACATGTTTACTGGACCCGTGTCCCTCCTGGTTGGTACTGGCTTCCCGGGAGGTTACACGAGGCTGGCTCCAGGGCGTTATTAATGCTTCCTTGAGTGAGGGTCACTTCCCCGCTGCCCTGAAAGAGGCGGTGGTGAGGCCTCTCCTCAAGAAGCCGTCCCTGGATCCAGCAATATTGGCTAACTATCGTCCTGTCTCCAACCTTCGCTTCATTGCGAAGGTTGTTGAGAGTGTGGTCGCGCAACAGTTTCCACAATTCCTGGAGGAAACATCCTATCTGGATCCGTTCCAGTCAGGTTTCAGGTCTGGGCACAGCACGGAAACGGCATTGGTCGCGTTGGTCGATGATCTCTGGAGGGCTCGGGACAGGGGTTATTCCTCTGTTCTGGTCCTATTAGATCTCTCAGCGGCTTTTGATACCATCGACCATGGTATCATGCTGCACCGGCTGGAAGAGTTGGGGGTGGGAGGCACCGTGTTACGGTGGTTCTCCTCCTTTCTCTCCGACCGGTCGCAGTTTGTGTTGGCAGGGGGGCAGAGGTCGACCTCGAGGCCTCTCATTTGTGGAGTGCCGCAGGGATCGGTCCTCTCGCCCCTTCTGTTCAACATTTATGTGAAGCCACTGGGCGAGATCATCCGTGGCTTTGGGGTGAGATACCACCAGTACGCTGATGACACCCAGCTGTACATCTCCACCCCAGGCCACCCCAACGATGCCCTTGAAGTGATGTCCCAGTGCCTGGAGGCTGTGCGGATCTGGATGGGGAGGAACAGGCTCAGGCTCAACCCTTCCAAGACTGAGTGGCTGTGGCTCCCGGCATCCCGATATAGTCAGTTGACTCCATCACTGACTATTGGGGGCGAGTCTTTGGCCCCCACTGAAAGGGCTCGCAATCTGGGAGTCCTCCTGGATAGGCAGCTGTCTTTGGAGGAACATCTGACGGCTGTTACCAGGGGGACCTTTTATCAGGTTCGCCTGATTCGCCAGTTGCGGCCCTTTCTTGATCGGGATTCCCTGTGCACAGTCACTCACGCCCTCGTCACCTCTCGCCTTGACTACTGTAACGCTCTCTACATGGGGCTCCCCTTGAAGAGCACCCGGAGGCTCCAGCTGGTCCAGAATGCAGCAGCGCGGGTAGTGATGGGAGCAACATGGCGCTCCCATGTAACACCACTCCTGCGCGAGCTGCACTGGCTCCCGGTGGTCTTCCGGGTGCGCTTCAAGGTGTTGGTTATCACCTTTAAAGCGCTCCATGGCATAGGGCCTAGCTATCTCCGAGACCGCCTGCTGCTACCGATGACCTCCCATCGACCCGTGCGCTCCCACAGAGAGGGCCTCCTCAGGGTGCCATCAGCCAAACAATGTAGGCTGGTGGCCCCCAGGGGGAGGGCTTTCTCTGTGGGGGCTCCCACCCTCTGGAATCAGTTGCCCACGGAGATAAGAAGAATCCAGGACCTCAATGCCTTCCGTCGTTCCCTGAAAACCTATCTTTTTCAGCAAGCCGGGTTGGCTTAAGAAGAAATTTTTAAAATTTTTAAATCCTTTTAATTAGTCTGCGATTTTAATTTTTTGGGCCAAATTTTATATATATTTTTAAATGTTTTAATATTTGTATTCTATGTTTTTTATCTTGGCTGTACACCGCCCTGAGTCCTCAGGGAGAAGGGCGGTATATAAATTCGAAATTAAATTAAATTAAATTAAATTAAAATATTTATACACCCCTCCCAGAATAATACTCCATGCCTCTCTCAGGAAGTTCTCCAAAGTACTGGAAACAAGTAAGAAATAATGAGCAAAAGAGAGTGTTAGATACGAAAAAGAAATCTAGATATAATGTACACCAATTCTATTTTTCTTCATACTTTTGTATACCTTTAAATGAACTTTGCTTTCACCGCCTGGACTATTGCAACGCTCTCTACATGGGGCTCCCCTTGAGGAGCACCCGGAGGCTCCAACTGGCGCAGAGTGCAGCCGCGCGGGTGGTTATGGGAGCGACATGGCGTTCCCATGTAACACCTCTCCTGCGCGAGCTGCACTGGCTCCCGGTGGTCTTCCGGGTGCGCTTCAAGGTTTTGGTTACCACCTTTAAAGCACTCCATGGCTTAGGACCCGGGTACTTGCGGGACCGCCTACTACCACCAATAGCCTCCCACCGGCCGGTACGCTCCCATAGAGAGGGGCTCCTCCGGGTGCCGTCAGCCAAACAATGCCGACTGGCGGCCCCCAGGGGGAGAGCCTTCTCTGTGGGGGCACCTACTATCTGGAATGAGCTCCCCCCAGAGATACGGAGGATCCCGGATCTGCGCACCTTCCGCCGCGCCTTAAAGACCTTACTATTTCACCAGGCCGGCCTGGCCTAAATTTCCCCCTCTTTTATAAAAGATTTTTAAAATTTTAAATATCTTTTAGTATTTATATATTCAATTTTAAATTGGTTTTAAAAGTTTGGGGTTTTAAATTTGTCGGGGCCAAAATTATTTAATTTGATTTTATTCTATTTTTAAATTTTGTATTGTATGTGTTTTTATTGTTTGGCTGTGCACCGCCCTGAGTCCTTCGGGAGTAGGGCGGTATAGAAATCTAATAAAATGAAATGAAATGAAATGAAATATCAAAACATTGTTTCTCTCTTTTTAAAAAGGATTTGGTTAACTCCACTTCCGCATGAATTATTTGGTCTTTGCCAGGCACAAAGAACAGATCCATGTGAGAAGAGTTCACTTAGCTGCTAAAGCCTATACACAGGAATGTACTCAGATTGATAGTTTGCACATGGGTAAAACTAGCTAAGGTTCAACAGCATTCAAAGGAGGGGGTCAGATTTCCCCTCTTGTGCCTAGGAAGGGCCTCCAGACTAATTCCTCATTTGACTCCTCCCCTTGGCTCAGCCAGAGTCTCTCCAAAAGTCTTTCCTTTCCTTCCATTCACTTTTCCTTCAGGTTTGCATACATTTATTATTGTCGTATGAGTAACACACCTCTTTGGTATTGGTAACTTTTGAACCATATTTATTTAACACCCATTTATTATTGATCCTGCATCTTCACGTATTTGTTGAATACTCATTTCCACTACATTCATTTTATTTTTATGTTTATCTTGTTATACCTGCTTCTCAGTTCCATATAACAGATTGGGCAGAAGCATGCTTTTAAGTACATCACTTCTTATGACAAGCATTCCTTGTGAGAGCCTTCATTGTATCTACTACCTTTCTATCAGGATTTACAACTTCTTAAAATTTCACCATCCATTTCCTCCCTCTTTAGTAAACATTATACAAAGGTACAGAAATGCATTGACTGCTTTTTTTTAACCATATATGCATAACTTGCTTGCCATATTTGTCTTGTCAAATACAACTATCTTGGTCTTCAGTGAGTTAATATTTAGATGTTCCTTGATGCTTTATACAATCTATCCATTCATCATAAATCATTTGGACTCTCAGCCAACCACACTGCATTTTATGTATACAGAACTACACCCACCCACCTACACACCACTAACAAGCAATCCCTATATACTTCTCCATCAATCCATTAAACTATCAAGGGGTCACCACACACCGTTGTCTCACTCCCTGCTTATTATTGAAACCATTAGCTAAACATGTCTTTCTCATGCATGCTTTAATTCATCACACTTTGCTCTGAGCACTTCCAGCCACCAACTTGACACTCTGTATTTGCATAAAACACCTCATAATGCAAGCCTGTTCACTTCATCATACATGTTCCTAAACCATGAAATCCACCAAGAGCTCCTTTCTGACATACATGCATTTCTCAGAAACTTGCTTGAAGAGAGAAAAATCTGAAAGTTGCATTGCACTTTCTAAATTTTGTACTGTACATTGTCCTTTCTCATCCCCCTTCAATCAGAATAATAACACCCTTCCTGACACACTTAACAGATTAATTCCCTGTAGGTTTTCCAAAGTCTTGCTACTTTACTCTTTGTGTAGAAAAAAACAACAGCATCATTCCAATTATCAGGCACAGATGTCATATTTATATACATTACAAAGTCACACGTTCACTCTGTAAATCAAGTGCATATTTTATTTTACCATCTTCAACATTTTCATATTATTTTTCCTGTGCACCGACATGAATAGCATTCTTTTCAATTCCAGACCTTAGCATACCACATAGCACTGTCATTTCTTAAAATATTCCTTTCAGTACTCTGTCACTTCAGTTTCAACCCAAATTGCTTCATCACTTTTATAATTACCTTCTGCTCGCTCTTTAGGAAACTACTTGCTTAATCTTTTCCAACTACTTCTAAACTCTTTTTAAAATTTCCTTCCAAGTTGCTCTGTGATTTAATCTTTTAATCTTAATCCATTGCTTTATTTGTTTATCAGAATTATTCAAACAATTCTATACAGCTTACATGTCATGCCCAAGAACCAAAAATTAGACAAGAATTTCTGAAATAGAATTACCGTATTTTTCGGTGTATAAGATGCACCGGAATATAAGACGCAGCTTAGTTTTTGGGGAAGAAAATAGGAAAAAAAAAATCTGTCTACCAGGTATTCATCTGGCTAGTGTCCTTAGTCTGGTCAGCATCAACACATTAGTTTGCTGGTTTTGAGCACGCTCACGTGCTTTTTATCCCCTGCTTCTAAAGCACAGCTGAGAGGGAGCAGCAATGAGAAAAGTAGGCAAAGCACAGCAATCGCTTCACTCACTAGCGCCTTGTTAGGGCTGAAAAAAAGCTTCTAAAACACAGCTGAGAGTCGGAGGGAGCAGGCAAAGCGCAGGGAAGATTGCTTCACTCGCTAGCGCCTTGTTAGAGCAGAAAAAAAGCTAAAGCAAGCTAAGAGTTGGAGGGAGCAGGCAAAGCGTGCGGAAGATCGCTTGACTCACTAACGCCTTGTTAGGGCAGAAAAAAAGTTTCGAAAAAGCTACATTCAGAGTATAAGACACACCTAAATTTTCAGCCTCTTTTGGGTGGCTGGGAGTACATCTTATACTCTGAAAAATATGGCATTTCAGAGTACTTTTTATCACTGCTTGCCTATAGACCGGAATCTTGCCAAACTGAAGAAACTATCTCCATGACTATTACATATATCCTGAAAACTGCTGGACAGGATGCATTTTTGCCCTTTTCTTGCGTATCAAAGATTCCAAGTTACGTTGGCTCCCTGGGAAAGAACCCTCCTTCCTGCAACTTTGGAGTACATTCTACTACATTACATTCAACATCTATTAAATTCCATAAATATTAAAATAATTAAAATCATTGGAAGTTGGCTGCTGTCTTCCATAAAATTCTAAATGCTTTGACAAAAAAAAAGAAACAAAAAAAAAGGAAATTGTGTTATTTTGTATACTGTACTGACTGATGATCTTGGTAGATTTGTTGGGGTAGAGATTAATTGCATGGGACGAAGACTTTGATTTTGGGAATTTATGTCTCAAATAAGGACAAAGTATTGCTCTACAAATAATTTATGAGGAGTTTAATAGAATTCTCTGCTGAAAATTTGTGTTTAACGGGGATTGGAATGAAGTGATCTCCCCACAATTGGATAAGACTTCAGAGAAAAATATTAAAATTAGACAAGGCAAATTACCAAAAGTTGTCTTTGATCTGATGGAGATTTAGGGCTGTTTGATATATGGAGACATAAAACTGGCAATTTAAAAGAACGCACATACTTTTCTGAAAAACATAGACTCTTTTCAAGAATAGACATGATGGAATCTGAAGAACTTGGCTACTAAGGTTTCTAAAGTAATTACCAAAGACATTTTCACATCATAATCCTATGAGTTTGGTTTATAAAAAAAGTTCTAGTTCTTTTAGATGAAGACTAAATGAAATGTTGCTATAGAAAGAAGCAATAGTAGAGTATTGTAAAAAATGAAATTAAAATAATTTTTTGAAATGAATTTAGGTAAATGCACTGATATAAAAATAGTTTGGGATTTGAGTAAAATCTGGTCAAACACAATTTTTGGAAAATAACCTCTAATTTTATTAAAAGTTATTTTGTATAACATAGTAGTGAACTCAGAAAGAAAAGTCAAGAGAATTTTGGATGAGATAAAGAAAAAGGAATTGACATAAAGAGAATTAAAGAAATTTTGAGAGAAGCTAAATATTTTTCAATGAATTAAAATTTTACAATAACTGTCTATGTTATCAGTAAAAAAATTGAAATAAAAATGAATTATGTAAAGCACAACAAAATTTGGCAATGAACCAGGAAAAATACTTGTATAAAGTAAATGATAGCGCTCTAGAGAAAATAGATGAATACCTAAAAAAACAAAATTTACCAAGAATTACACAGGAATAAAGATTATGAACGAATCTATAACTTTAAAGGATAAGATTAAACCAGGAAGTGAGACTGGCCCAGATGGATTGTTAGGTTCTTACTGAAAATATTTTGAGGAGGAATGACTACAACTTTTACAAAACACAATTAATTTTATTTTATAGGGAGGAAAAATGCCAAATTGAAAAGAGGACAGTACAGCATTAATGCCTGAAAAGGGACAAGATCTGACTTTGATAAGAAAATATTAATAAGGATTAATGTGGGCATTTACCTAAAAGGCAGTTAAATGACAATGTTAGAAAAGAGTTGGACATTTTGGAATACTTAGAGCAATGTAATGAAAAAGAAGCTGCACTGATTTTCTTAGGTGCAGAGAAGGCCTTTGACAATTCAAAATGGACTTTCTTATTCAAGGTTTTGGAAGATACAAATTTTGGAGAGAACTTTATAAATGGCTAAGATCGATTTACACTTTACAGAAAACACAAATATTTGTCAATGGAAATATAACAAATCCCTGTGAGATACAAAAAGGAACAAGAGGGGAAAGTCCACTGTGTTTTCTCTTGTTTATTTTGGTTTTTGAAATACTGAAATAGAGATATAAGACGAGATCGGCCATTGTGAGAGTAAATATTAAAAAAGAAATGTATAAGTTAAGGACTTTTGCAGATAACTTGATGTTGGTTCTGGAATACCCTTTAAAAGGAACTGAAATATTAATGGGCAAATGGAAAGGGAAGGGAAGGGAAGACTTGGATTAATGGAGTATGGTTAACATTGCTTGACTATGTTCCAGTTCAGCCAAAACATTATTCACTTCTATGTTGGGAAAGAACCTCTTCTTTATTCTTCTGCCTAGCTTCCCACAAAACCAGGGCTTCTATTTTTCTACCCAATTCTCTTTTCTGGGTGAGACAGACAGACAAACAGACAGAGATTTTTTAAACATATAATTCCAATGTATATGTATATAACTGAACAGAGCTAGTTCATTTTTATGCTTTGTCCATTTAATCACTTCCAAGCACCTTCCTTTTAGTGAAAGGAAATGAATCACTCTATATTTGCCTGGTCAGGTTCCAAACATAATTAAATAACTACATTAAAGGATTTCTGCTTGAGTTATGTACATTTTCAGATTCTAACATGTATTTTAGACATGCCTTGGAAGCAGTTTACATTTCATTCCCTGCCAATCTCCAGTTCTGTGATTTCAAACAGCTGGGCTGGGGAAAACTGTTGCAATACCAAGTAGGTTTCTTTATTTCCAAAACCTTTAAAAAAATTACCTAACAGGTTACATGTTTTGTATAACAAATGTCTTATCACAAAACATTGGCAGGGAGGAAAACAGTTTATTATTCCAGAAGAACACATTGACTAAGTCAAGCTTTCATACGATTATTATAGTAGCGTACAACACTACCTCCAGCAGTGGCAATTGCCTTTTCAATCATTGTGTCTATCATAAAGCAGTTATTTGGAAATTGGTATTCATGGAAGATTTATGGTTCTGTTCAATGACTTCTCCAGAGTTTTAAACCAACTGTGGCAAGTGACTCAAAGCCACTTTTAAAAATATCTAAATTTGTGGTACTAAGCAATTATATCCAATGGCTCAATCCAGACAACGATGTCTGTCTGCTCTTTCTAGGAAATCGACTAGAGGGCAGCACAAATCAGTCTGCTGAAGGATATGGGCACTCTCAAAGGGAGAATAAAAATACTGCAAGTTCTCCCTGTAAGCTTGCATGAAGATATTTTCCAGCTATAATTGATAGCACTAACTCTGTTCATGTCTCAACAGTTTCTCACTCTTAAAACACAGATTGATGATATTATTAACCCATCATCATGCAGTGATGGTGATGTAAGAAAGTGGCCACCTTCATAAAAAAGAAACTAGATTCAGAATAACAGAACAGAGTTGGAAGGGACTTTGGAGGTCTTCCTGCTAGGCAGGAAACCCTACACCACTTCAGACAAATGTTTGTACAATCTCTTCTTAAAAGCTTCCAGCGTTGGAGCACCAACACTGAAGACAAGTCATTCCACTGATTAATTGTTCTAATTGTCAGGAAATTTCTCCTTAGTTCTAGGTTGGTTCTCTCATTGACTGGTTTCCTTCCATTGCTTCTTGTCCTGCCTTTTGGTGCTTTGGAGAACAGGCTGACCCTCCCCCTCTCTTCTTTGTGGCAGCCCCTTAGATATTGGAATACTGCTATCATGTCACCCCTAGTCCTTCTTTTCAATAAACTAGATATACCCAATTCCAGCAACCATTTATATATGTTTTAGCCGCCTCCTATATGTTTTAGATTCTAACTTAAGCTTTCTACTTTGCAGTCTTTTAGTCAGGATCCAACTCTGGCTTCCTATACCTAAGCTGCTATATTTTTTTAATATCATTTTTTATTTATTTGCTGAAAAATTATCACTGCCTATCAATTGAATTAAAGAGACCTGTTTCTACACATCCTTGATCCTATGAGAAAAATACAGTATCATGGAATATAAGAAAAGTCTTAGCCTTTTATTTTATTTTTATTTTGAAAGAGATCGGAATGCAGTATATTCACAATTTATTTAATTTGAGGATATCATGTCAATTTTAACTTTGCAATGAGAAACACTAACTTTGGACACTCACAGCAAAATTGGGGAAACCTTTTAGAACCTTTGGGTTCTAAAATTTTTTACTACCGGTTCTGTGAGCGAGGCTTATTTTGTGGGCATGGGTTGGTGGGCGTGGCTTGGTGGGGGGTAATGTGACTGGGTGGGCATGGCCAACTTTTTTTTCCCTTACTTTTAAAAGCATTTTTTCTACAACCTTAAGAGGTTGCAGAAAAAAATGCTTTTAGAAGCCTCTGACAATCAGGCAAGTCAGCTGGGATTGCCAGAGGCTATTAAAGGCATGTTTTTTTCTACAACCTCTTTGGCTGAAGAGGTTGTAGAAAAAATACTTTTAAAAGTAAAAAAAAAAAGCCTCTGATGAGGTGAGCGGGGTAAGCGAGCAGCGAGCGGGCCGGAGACCAGTTCGGGGACATGGCCAGCCAATGTTATTACCGGTTCTCCGAACTACTACAAATTTTTACTACCAGTTCTTGTGAACCGGTGCAAACCGGGAGCAACCCACCACTGCTTTGGTACCAATCTCAGATTTGTACTATCAAAGTTTTGTTTCCATTCCTGGAGCTCCTGAGCAATTCCCATAGATCTAGCTTACAACTTTCTGTCTTTTGCCAGACAGTTAGATTTTCTAACTTCTCTTTTCCTCATCAAGAATGCTCCAACTTTTTCCAAAGGGATGACATATCTGTCAAAGTGGATGAAGGCGGGTCACAAATTGGGCTCCATTTTTTGGCTTCTCCCATTGGTCCATTACCGGCTTTAATCTCTTCTTCACTGTTCTGAAACTGGCAGCAGTGAGGCTTGGCCTGGGGCACTTTGAAACAGTTTCTGAGGGCTTGGGGACTTAAAGTAGTGACCGAATTTAAAGGTCGAATTCATTTTTATAAACAGTAATTTCAGTTTTAGCTGGCCAGTTTGTAGCTTTGTACTCCCTTGGCTTCCGCAGCAGTCTTTGAGATTCAGAGCTTGCCTTGCAACTGACCTTCAAAAAGTTTCATCAGAGGGTCATTACTTTTTCACCCCTGCTGTTTTCACTAAAATTTCAGGGAAAGTTCCTTGCCCAAAGCAGTTTTCTGGCAAAGTGAAGCATGTGCATTCCCAAAGGGTAATTTCTTCCTGATCAAGGGCACCAACCAAAATGAGATGCCAATGAATTAAATGAGCATTTTAACCTAATCTAACCCAGCTAATTAGATTCCAGTTATAAATTAAATATCTAATATAAATATGGAGTGTATTTTCTTCTCTAGATTCATTCATAGACTCTTTGGGGCAGGTGACATAAGCATCTAGGGCTACATACTTAAGATCAGCAGGAACTCACCAGGTCTTAATTGTGGATTATCTACATCATGTTAAGGTACAATGCTAAGCATGAATATGCTAAATAGATTCACACAAATGCCTTTGTTGGTCCTTTTCTCCAGTTTAACAGAAACGACAGATTTGTTTTCCACATTAATAATATGCTAAGTTGGCTTCCTAGTAATATGCCAACTGTTTTCCAGAGTTTAATTCAGAGTTCATAAAATTAAGCTACATTATAATTTCCATAAAAATGTATCTCTTTAAAAGATTAATAATTATAATTATCTTTATAATTATAAAGATTAATAATTATAAATCTGCAGGGTTTTCAACTTGCCTGCACAATCATATTCTCTCCCTCTCCCTCCGCCCCCCCCCCCCACCCTTAGGCAGAAAAGGAGAACAATCCCATTTAAACTTTTGAATAAATTCTGCCAGGAGTGCAAAGCTTTGCCATGTCTTTTGAACTTGTGCTCTATGTCATTTCTATGGCTAAAATGTGAGCCTCAGATCAAACCACATGTTTTGCTTCATTTTGTGTTCTATATGACAAGTTTCCATACGCTACCACGTTCTGTTAGGTATGCTTTTTGAAGTTACCCTGTTAAAAAACAGATTCTATAAAGGAAATTAAGGTCTGTTTTGACAAATTTCTACAACGTACAGTGAGGGCAGTTTTTCCAATGCAACCAGGCTCAAATTAACCTATTTTGGACAGTCTATGAAAAAAACTCTAATGCTGGAAAAGATGGAAGGAAAGATGACAACTGGTAGCAAGGTGAATGATCTCAGTTACACAGTGATCAATGCACCATTTGAAAAACTGAAAATAGATATTTTTGTGAACAAATCATCTTAGAGAAAATCTATGATGTGCTTTCTGTTGACTATTATGGCACATAGTCAATCATAATCATAATCATAAGTTTATTTGTCAAGCATATATAAGATAACAGGTACAAATATAAACATAATTTGAATACATGAAAAGAGTAAGTAAAAAGGAATAGTAGGATAGGGACGGTAGGCACGCTGGTGCACTTATGCACGCCCCTTATAGATCTCTTAGGAATGGGGTGAGGTCAACAGTAGACAGTTTAAGGTTAAAGTTTTGGGGTTTGGGGGAAGAAACTACAGAGTCTGGTAGTACATTCCAGGCATTAACAACTCTGTTACTGAAGTCATATTTTCTGCAATCGAGTTTGGAGCGGTTCACTTTAAGTTTCTATTGTGTGCTCGTGTATTGTTGTGGTTGAAGCTGAAGTAGTCATTGACAGGAAGGACATTGTGGCAGATGATTCAATCAACAGCATAAATAAATCCCTCAAAGAGGAACTGTGCAGGAAGACAGAGAAATTTTTATTTCTGTTTCCCCACCTTTGCTCTGTATAGCAGCTGATTTTTGAATCAAAACCTCAACTTGCAAGCCAAGTGTGACACTGTCTACACTACAATGTGCCAGTTTTCTCAGCTATCCAGATCAGTTTTGCATAGTTGAATAATGTATGAGAGTCCAAGAAAATCATAGATGTTTAGTGTAAATTTGCTCATCTTAATCTCTATAACGTGCTCAGAGAACTCTACTTACAATGAAATTGTTTATTATATTAAGAAGTGAAACATTTCAGAAAGTCCAGTTGCCTATTGAAAAAGCACCTTTGGGACATTATAAAACTAATTCAAAACTTCAGAGCTTTCACAAGTCAAAACATTACAGTGAAGAATGGAAGCATAGAAACTATCTGCTGCCCCTTTCTATTTATTGTTGTTTATATACTTCAGCAATGCATGTAGAATGGCAATTAATTGACAAACATATATGAGATCACATGTGTTCACAAACATGTGGAAGTGGATCTGGATCATGTCTAGTTATTCATACTGTATATTGTATGGAGTTTTAGAGTAGATTTACCTGTATGGTAACAATAGTTGCTAATTTTGACAGGCTGCAGAAAGATGAGATGGGAACATCTCACCTGAAACCAAGATAAAATTGATAGTTTCTGTTTTCCCTTCTGGGGATGAAACTTAAGCTGTATCTATAACAATTAAAGAGAATATTAAAGCTTGCGAAATTTCCAAGGAGAGTCATACATTTTATAATATTAATGGTTTTTTTATTTTTTACTGCTAATAATGGTTAGCAGAAGCAAAAGAAAAAAAATCAAAGCTTCTGAGTATAAAAAGGAGTATTTATTGTAAAAAGTGGCTGGGTAGGCCATGAGTAAATATTGTAGTTCAAAATCCCTGGGAATAATATTTCTGAAATTATATATAACTCTTCTTATGTAATATCTGTATCATTACATTTTGGAAAGGAGATCCACAACCCCACAAGCACTGTTTGTAATGTAAGATCACTCTCAGTGGTAGGTTTCACATTACGTTACTATCGGTTCACCCCATGTGCGCACGCTCGCTTTGTGCGCATGCAAGGCCAGTTTGTGCACGCACCTGCCTTCCACGCATGCGCCCGTCCTTCCATGAATTCACTTTGCTCGCACGTGCGCCGGGGTGGATTCCACTTACCTTTACTACCGGTTCGCAATGGGGCCGCGCACATGCTCGCTTCGCTCGTGCACGCACATGCTCTTCTGTGCAAGCGCAGAGGCTTCTGCACATGCGCAGAAGCATTTTGATGACATCAGAGTCAGTGGGCAGAGCCTCCCGCCAGTTTTACTACTGGTGCTATAGAACCGGTGCGAACCGGGGGGCAACCCACCACTGGCGTGCGCCTTCCATGCATGCACCCGGCCTCAAAAACGTGCCTAAATAGGACAGCATAGAGCCAGGGCCGATTTCCACTACCAGTTTGGGTGAACCGGTCTGAACCGGCTGAATACCACCTCTGATCACTCTGTATTGGTCTGTTCCAGGTAACACCTAACGTGCATGACCAGAGACTCTCTCATACAACATGTAAGGATGAAGGAAGACATGGTGCGAAGGCTCATGTCCCCAAGGCTAACTTGGAACCATCCTTCCTGATGGAAGTGAAGTTGAACCCCTTGCAATTATTATACAAATTACCATTTATTTAGGTCTTTGGTTACCATTTATTTATTTACATTTATTATAGCTGCTCACTACTACAGAATCATATAATTTCACATGCCTTTACAGGGATATTCCCCAGTGTGATTTTGATTGTTTATTGTAAACCTTCCAGAGAGTAGGAATAACAAAACCTGACAGATTTTGATTTTCAGGCAGGAGTATTTCCTATTCACAAAGAATCTCTTCTGAATTCAGTATAGCTTTTTGATTCACACCACACTTTAAGAGAAGTTCTTTCCTCCTAGTTTTATTGGCCCCAAATTGACCCCCGCTGTCTTGTGATGGGCTGTATCTGAACAAAAGAAAGATAGAAAGAAAAGGGTTTTTAAAAATTATTTCCACTGGTGTCAGTTTTCAGCTAAAAAATAGTTCTCCTAAGGTGATTTTTAAGCTGAAGAATGAAAAAATATTGGTGATAAATTACCCTAGGAGAATGTTCATTGTCAGCTTAAGAAAAATGGAAAGATTACATAATATGCTTCCAATCCATATGCTTCTTAGAGAAAATCCTGCATCCCATATTGAGAAAAATGTAGGGGTGATGGCTGCAAAAAGTGTAATTAGTGTAATGTAGGGATCTTGGCGGCAAAAATCTGAATGAGCACAAGATGGCAGTAATACAAAAAAACATCTCCTGGTCATCCAAATTTTCACAGCCCAATTATGATACTCCATAAAAGAGCTGACATAGAAAAACTTAACTTTAACATAACTTTAAACTATCACCTGATACCCACTGATTTGGAAGTCCTATCAAACTCAATGGGAGAATTTTAGAAACAAACACAAGTAAAACCAAGCTCTACACATATTAACTTCCCAGTCTTTTAAAAAGGTTCATTTTTAACATTTTAGTAATTGGGTTTAACTTTATTTCAAATTCAGACTCAGGGAACACCAGGCCTCCACAGTTCAACCCTGAGCTACATGCATTCCCCTCTATTTGGTACTGATATCATATTTGCCCCACAGTTTTCTTTTTCCCAGACTGAACATCCCTGAAGATACGTCCTCAAGAGTCTAAATCCTCTTGTTACTTTCCTCTGAACTTGCTCTAAGTTGTCAATATTGTTCTGGAAATACAGTGCCCAGAATAATACATAGTACTATGTAATAATTTACCTTAACATAGCTGCCATACTTTAATAGCTTTTCAAAAGGAAAGTCATGATGAACTTTATTGAAAGCTTGCTGAAATTAAGGTAGTTTATTGTGATCTGAATGGCTCCTACCTTACTATATTTGCGGGACTTTTAAGACCTGGCTGTTTGCCCAGGAGTTTGCTCAGGATGGATGTAGCCCCCTTTGAGGGCTGTGTGTGCATGTTGAAACATGCTTGGAAGTTTAAACATGCTTGGGATAAACACATGCTCATCATCCATCAAACACTCATTTAGTGACCATTCAAAGTTATAACGACACTGAAAAAAGTGACTTATGACCATTTTTCACATTTACTACTGTTGCAGTATCCCCGTAGTCACATGATCAAAATTCAGACTCATATTTATGACAGTGACAGTGTCCCAGGGTCATGTGAGTGATCCCCTTTGTAAATTTCCGACAAGCAAAATCAATGGGAAACCAGAGTCGTTTAACAACCATATTACTAACTTAAGAACTGCACTGATTCACTTAACAACCATGGCAAGAAGGGTTGTAAAATGGGGCACTCACTTTTTAGGGACACTTAACAAATGTCTCGTTTAGCAACAGAAATGTTGAACTCAATTATTGTCGTAAGTCAAGGACTACCTGTATAAAAGTAATAATTAAAAATAAATTAAGTAAATTAAGTAAAAAGAAAACAAGTAAACTCAAAGGGCAGACTTGATTGACCACTAGGTCTTCTGTTTCTATTAACTCTGTTTCTGAATTAAGACTCAGTTTTGCTGTTGCTTGTTCTTCTTTTGCTGCATTGTTTTTACTGTTTTATAGTTCTCTGATGAACCACCAGAGTCATTGAGGATTGAGTAGTGTAGATAGATGATAGATAGATAGATAGATAGATAGATAGATAGATAGATAGATAGATAGATAGACAGACAGACAGACAAATGACAAAGAGATTGATAGATAGGGAGAACATTCCCTTTGTCCATTAAAAGTAGTTACCTGGTCAAAGAAATTGACGATTTGTCTTGCACTATCTATTTCTGACAAAGTTGTTGTAATTGCAATAGCAGCATTGTCTTCAAAATCATTACAAGGTGATCTGCCTTTCCAGGTGTCAGTCTTAGGCTCTCTTGTCAAAAATTCCTTTTATTTTTCATACCTTCCCTCCTCATTGTTTTTCCCAAGAAGAAAAATCACAATTGGTCTTCTCCATCCTCCACAGTTTCTCAGACCCCTCAAAGATAATTAATAGAGGTTCTGACAGCATTTCAGCCAGTCCTTTCAGTATTCCTAAGATGTATTTTATCAGGGCCCGTATTGATGGCTGTAGCGTTCGCGATTCAGATACCACCAAATAAACGCAGAGGAGAAAATCCCAGGATTATTACAATCAATAAAAAATTATTACTTAACTGCAGATATTTACTGCATTGGAGAGATTCTTCCTAATCAGCTGTAGTGAGCACAAACAGGGGCAAAAACAGAACTCTATGACATCCACCTGTAAGGAAATGTCCACCTGTTTCCCTGAAAATAAGACATCCCCTGATAATAAGCCCAATCGGGCTTTTGAGTGCATGTGCTAAAATAAGCCTCCCCCCGAAAATAAGCCCTTCCCAAAAATATTTAAACGCAGAGCTAGAAATCAGGTAAGATGGCAAGAGGAGCCCCATCTTGCTCCACATGCCCCAAAATAATAAGACAATAATAAGGCCAAGTGCTTATTTTTGGGTTCAAAAAAATATAAGACAGGATCTTATTTTTGGGGAAACACGGTACCTTTATGGAGAAGGTCTTATGACCCCCCCTCCCGGTCCCTTGGAATGCTCACCCAAGTCCAGGGAACATTAACCAGTAGTTCATTTGCTGAGATTCTATTATCTCAAAGCATAGGAATAAAACATGTAGTCAGACAATGGTGAATTCACAAAGAAAGTTACACAGTAGCAGAGGCCTCTAGTGGTGAGGCATGATCTGTACTGGAGGTGAAACTGGTTAGTAATTAACATATTAAGGTCAGGGCAGGAAGCTTCTTAGTTCACAACTGGCACTTGACAAGCAAGTAGCACATTGCATTGGAAAGAAATATAAGGAGCTAGCAATCTTCTTTTCCTGGTATTACATTTTAATACAAGTCAATTACAGGACCAGTGCCATTTGCATTAGCTAGAAGATCCTTTTCCATAACCTTATGGACCCCCAACCTTCTCCTCATGTATTCATTTACAGACTGCGCTATTCAAATGTCCATTTCCTTTGGATATAAAGATAGAGACAAAATAGGAGTTGTATTCCTCTGCTTTCTAGTCTTCTGTTAATGTTTTACCATTTGGAGTAAGAAGAGAGTCCACAATCTCTTTTGTCTTCCTCTTGCTGTTGAACCACCAGTATATTCAATTATAAAATAGTTTAAATTTGTAACAAAACATTATAGCGCGACATCATTATAATAAATTCTATATACCCAAATTTAACTCCAAATTGTTGGAAATGTGGATGGAAGCAGGTACCTTCTATCACTCATGGTGGCTGTGTTCAGAATCAAAAAAATATTGGAAAAAAATAAAAAATTGGTTGCAGAAAATAACCGGAGCTCAACTGGAATATACACTGGAACTGTTCCTTCTGGAGATAATGAAAAAAAAACTTATGATAAGAAAACAAGACATATGATCAGTGGTGGGTTCCTCCCGGTTCGGCCTGGTTCCGCCGAGCTGGTAGTGGTGACGATATATATGACACAAAATAAGCCAAGCCCACAGAACCAGTAGTAAAAAATTTTAGAACCCACCCCTGCATATGATCCTACATATAACAACCGCAGCAAGATTGGCCTTTGCGCAATGTTGGAAGAATGCAAAGATGCCCTCTGATGATTTAATAATAAAAAAAAATCTTTGATTGCGCTGAAATGGACAAATTAACATTGGAATTGAAAGGAATGACAGACTTGATGTATTATGTACCATGGGAGAAATGGTACAAATGGATTGAAAACAGAAAAATAAAATACATTCAGATATAATAGAACTTAATGAAATAAAATGTATAGAGTATAAGAACTGATTAGCAATATGTTGTGTAAAGGGTCACAGTTCTGCACAGAAATTTTCTTCTTTGTATTTTTGTACTTATGTTTTTGTTTGTTTAAAAATTAATAAAATATGTTTAAAAAATAAATAAATTCTAAAGCTACTAAAATAATAGAATAAATGAAAAAAAAACCCGATAAGGAAATACGTTAAAAATATATAGTGTCAGCAGATTAAAACAGAAGCAAAGTAGGCATGACTGTAATGGGAGTAACGTAATTAACAAAAACATGCTTTGATTTTTTTTCTCAAAACAGTCATGCCCACAACAAGTTGAGATTTCATCAAAATGATGAAACAGGTATTGTGACATTATTTATCTATTTAATCTACCTAGGCTGCCTCAATCACAATTGCAACCCTAAGCATCTTAGAATGCATAATCAAGATTAAAGCAATAAGGCAAGCAAAATCATGCAATCAGGTTGCCTAAGAATCCTATCAGGGAAACAGCAGAACTATGGTAGTTACATAATATAAAACAGATTAATAAATGGGATCAACAAGACCCTGATCCAGGTCCTGCCATCCATCTCTTTGATACGTAAGTGTGATGTCATAATGCAAGTACCAAAGGGCCGAAGCATATGCCATGATGTATATTTCACCATTTGTTGCCCTTTGCTTTATAGTAACTTCTACAAAGTTTGTTCACTGTCTCCAAATGAATGATTCTTTGTGGCCTCCAGGAAGTCAGCTCTCTTTTTAGATAGATGATAGATAGATAGATAGATAGATAGATAGATAGATAGATAGATGATAGATAGATGAATGAATGAATGAATGAATGATAGATAGATAGATAGATAGATAGATAGATAGATAGATAGATAGAGCACAGTGTTAATTAAATGGGTATCTCATAAGAACAGTGCTTTAATTACTTCTCTGTCTCTCTCTCAGCAATAATCAAAATTCCCCTTGGTCTTCAACTTTAGCCACATACTAATTAGGTTACTTCTTCTTGATAAACTAGAGGAGTAATTAATGTTATTACTTTTAAACCTTTAACAATCCGTTAGTGAACTAAATGGTGATATGAAGAGCACAAGAGAATTTCTAATTTTTCAAAACAAGTTGCTAAGCATGCCTGCAGTCTAGCATTGTGGGAATGCCTGTACATGCTGTAATTCTTGCAGAGTCGATTCTAGAAATTTCAAGAAAGCAAGCAGCAGAACTACTTACTCCTCATTGTAGGGCCAGTGTTGAATCAGCAAAGATGCAAATGTCTGTTTGTATGTTTAATAATGGACAAATATATCATTGTTTTGGGAAGAACATAGAAAGCAGCTTCCAAATGGGGATTGCCTTAGTCTGAAGAACTCAAAGTTACCTTGGCCAGGAGAGCAAGGACACTAGATACCTATCTCCTCTGCCTCCCTGGAACAGTACTATAGTACAGTACAGACCAAATTAGTTTCATGTATTATTCAGAAAAAGAGAAGTTTTAAGGGACTGCCTTCATCTTTTCCTTCCAAAGGATAATGTAAGAACTTTGCAACTAGGAATTAGTGTCTTAGGGAACCTTCACTGTTCCAAAGCAACTCCAGATATCTGTGATCCCACCTAAATATCACCTATTTAGGATAAGAGCTGAATCTACTTTTTTTTTTAATTTGATTTATATGCTGCCCTTCTCCGAAGACTCAGGGTGGCTTACAATGTGCTCAGCAATAGCCTTCATCCTTTTGTATATTTATACAAAGTCAGCTTATTGCCCCCACAAACTGGGTCCTCATTTCACCTACCTTAGAAAGGATGGAAGGCTGAGTCAACCTTGAGCCTTGGCGAGATTCGAACCCTGCAGTAATTGCAGGCAGCTGGTCTTAATAAGCTTAATAACAGGGTGCCTTAAACCCCTGTACCACCAAGGCTCTTATTTTTGGTTCAGTGTTAGTGTTTTTCAACTGCTTATAAAGTCAGTATTTCCTTTTGCAACATTCTGAATCAGAGACCCGAGTTATCTGGTGTTCCTATTGACAAGAAGTTTTGTCTCAGCTCATCTTCTAGCTTCTCTGAACTCAAAGCAATCTGAACTCTTCCAAATACAGATTCAGTTCAGAAGAAATATCTAGGGAAGTTCCATTTCAATGCACTCCCTCAAAGCAAAACAAAGCAGTGCCCCGGGTATTCTATAGCAGGTTACTTGGCAGAAAGGATAAACAGATAAAACCTTTTTATCAGTTTTTACCCTCCTCCTTTGCTGGGGCTGTGTGCGCTCTGCAGAGTTGAAAAAAATCTGCAGAACAGCTTAGATCAACCATTTCTTCCTACTCCTGCCTCTGCATCAACAATAGTTTGGGTTATTGTAACTATCTGAAACATTTAATTATTGAAGATAAACAGAGAAAATGCAAAGAAATAGAGATATGCAGTGGTGTTGCTAAAATTCAAATAGAATCACAGTGCATCTTAAAAGAAGACAGCCTGGGATTACCTGCTTTATCTGATGTCCAGATATTCTTGACTGGACACAATCTAAGGTGAGGACACCTTCCATCTGAATACTGACTAGCCTAATCAAGCTTTTTGATTAAGAATCATCAGAAGACAGAAGTAGGGTCTTGAATTTGCCCATTTCCATTATTATATTATCTATCATTTCTGTATGTTCATCTGAACATACTAATTAACATGCATACACTAAGTGCTCTTATGTATCCTATTGATATCAATCCTATTGAAGAATCTCTTACAGGGAGAGATAGTATGGCCATCAATAGTATTTACCTTTTGGTTTCAGTACCGCATTACAATTCTGATATTTTATGGTCCTAGCAGATTTGAAGCTAGAGATCACGCCCCCCCCCCACTTACTGGTAATAGGCATTCTAACATGAATCCATAAACTATAGACCCCAGATGTCCCAGAAAAATGATTTCAATGATTACTTCAGCTTCAACCACAACAATACATGAGCACACAATAGATACAAACTTAAAGTGAACCGCTCCAAACTCGATTGCAGAAAATATGATTTCAGTAACAGAGTTGTTAATGCCTGGAATGCACTACGAGACTCTGTAGTTTCTTCCCAAAACCTTAAACTAAAACTGTCTACTGTTGACCTCACCCCATTCCTAAGAGGTCCGTAAGGGGCGTGCATAAGAGCACCAGTGTGCCTACCGTCCCTGTCCTAATGTTCCCTTTAATTGTATTCATTTTATGTATTCAATTCATGCTTATACTTATATATATTATCTAATATGTACTTGACAAAATAAATAAATAAATAAACAAACAAACAAATAAATAAATAAATAAATAAATAAATAAATAAGGGTTTTAAGTACAGAACAACAAAGATGAATATTTGGAAAAACTTTGTAACAGCAAGAGCAATATGACAGCACCTCTTTATCAGATGTGTTCAAGCAAAGGCTAAAATGCCATATGAATCCTTGTTCTGATGATGCTACCCATTCAATTAGGTCTAATTCTTCCCAATTCTATAGACCAGCTGCTCTCTCCACATTTTCCAATATTGTTTGGCTCCTTTTAATTGTTTTATGCTTTGGTTGGTGTTGGCTGTAATGGTGAACACATGTCTTAAATACACTGACTTCTAATAGTCAATGCACTGACTTCTAATCATTCATGCAACATAAAAAAAGCAGAATGCGTTTAATAGAAACTGTTCTTCTCCTTAGCATTCCTGTTTCTACCTGTTCATAGGCAAAAGCCCACTGAATCCCATGGGAGTTTTTCTGGATAGTACTTTCACTAGTTTTGAAGTGCAGCAGATCCATCAAAATGATAAAGAACTATTATGTAATAGAACAGAGATCCTTTCATCTTTAGATCTCCTGCACAGGCAGAGTTATAATAGCCTGGGTTGCAGCTTTTCTATAACAGTGGTGGACAAACATTAATATTTCAACCTTACATAATTGTTTAAATGGAAAATCTATCCATTTTTTAAATAGAAGGGCATAAAAAAATAACTTTCCAGATTCATTGCTAAAAAGGTGGCCATGTTCCAGGAGACACTTTTTCCAATATTTGCTTCTGGAATCTGAACAGGCTTTGATTGGTTAATATGACTCAATCTCCATCCCTCTTTGGCTGCAAAAAGCCCCACCTGCTCCCCCTTGACACAAAGTCATCCTTTTGTCATGAAGCTCACCTACAGCATTTCCTAGTGAGGATCATAGGATGAATGTCATCATTTGGAGTGTTTTAAAAACTCATTTTAATATGCCATCTGTTGTTTAGAAGAAAAAATAATATTGAATGTCACTGCTTTGCAGCTTAATACTGATGGTACATGTGGGGGACGGGACTTAGGCAGTTGTGAAAATGAAGCTGAAGTGGCCATGTAGGGATTATATCTATGCTGCCTGGTTTTGCTGCACCAATAATTTCTGGGGGGCAGGAATGGACAATGTCATCTTCTACTCAACTCCTGCTCACCATAAATGCCATCTCCAAATTGGCTTGCTACCCAATTTGTCTGCTGTACTTTACTTTATTCAAGGCAACACTTTGCACTGTGCAAAGCAAGAAGCACCCCCTCTCTATTCCCCCCCACAACTTTTGCTCAAGGTTTGCTGCAACTTCTGTGATAGGTCTTCCTAAATGGAATAGTGTTTTAACACTTGATATACAGAATGTTCCTCTTTGAAGCACAGGAGAAATTGTACATTAAAAAAAAAATCTTTCCTTGAGTTATAAGCTTTTCCACCAGGCCTTTTATTTTAATTTTGCCAGTGCACTGGTGGTTTCATTTTTTTTAAAAAAAAAAACTAAATATAAACATATGAATGGACTTATACTATAGATAAGATGCTTTGGTAAATTGTTTACGAGCTGATTACAGTAACAGTTCAGTTAACAGAGGGTTTTGAAACTTTAATCTTACCTTTTTATTATTATTATTGTTCCTGTTAACTATTATGTAATTAAAATAGTATATAGATGACAGGTTAATAATTTGTAAATAGATTTAGTAGTTTAAAAATTTGTGGGGGGACTGTTTTGCAAGGTTTGGGAAACTAATATTGTTGTAATATATTAATCAGCATTCAACTGGGGGAATGATATATCTATATGTATTAGTGGCTTGTTAAATGCACTTTTTAATGTCTTGTTTGTTTGGTGTTTTTTTTTCTTTGTTTTTTTAAATTTTGGAGTTGGTATTTGCATTTTGTATTTTAATATTTTCTGAATAAAATACAAGTAGAATTGGAAGATGGACTTATACTAAAAATGGACTACATGGAGATCATTCAGAGTAGGCCACTGAGGTAGCAGGGCTTGCTCTGAAATATTTCACTTGATGAAAGATATGGAAAAATACCAGGAATAAGGCTTCTAAGACTTAACAAAAGATGAGTCTGAAAATAAACTGGCTTTCAAAATATAATACAGTTCCTATGTGAATTGGATGAGATGAAGGCCAGCAGCCAGTGAGAAAAGTACATGAGACTTACTAAACCCAGTTAGTTGGTGAGTTGGTTGGTGTTGGTTGGTTGGTTTTTTAACCATATTCAACTCCTAATTTGCAGCATGAAAATTAAAAATATTTAATATAATATGAAATTATGAAAATGAAGTAAGTGCCCACGTTAAGAACCTGGTTAGGAAATGTTCCCACTTGTTTCAATGCACGTTTGTGCTCTAGTTGTGTTTTCCTCAGTTTACTACTTCAAATCAACCGATAGTTACCTTTTATCCATTTAGTTTTCCCTCCTGTCTCCTCATAAAACCTAAATATATCCAATGGAAGTTTCAGTGGCACTTGGTGAATCAACTTCTTGCACCAGTCCATGCAGGAAGTATATATTTCTCTTTGGGGAGCTGAGTTAATCTTATCAGTTTAAAAGTATGAGTCATCTAGCATAGTAAAGACATTGTCCAGGATCAAAGTCTACATTCAAATGATAAGGCAGGTATTTCATACCAGGAAAGAATAATGCCATGGAAGAAAGTTTTTTTCAGTTAAAAACCACAACCCTCCTCCCACTTTCTCTGAACTCACTCTTTAAAAAAAAAAAAAAGTCTTAAAATAATAGCATTGCTTGGACATGCAGACAATAATGTTAACAGTTATTGTTCTTTGAAGGCATTGTCAGATAAACGCAATTGGCATGTAGCCTTAACTTGCTGATGCTTTTTGTTATATCTTTGAAACAGCCATCGATTCAAGGCTGCTTCAGGCAAATGTGCACTTAACAAGATAGACTGCTAAATTAAGCGGCAGAATGCTTTTAAAACACACAGAGAAAAATAAATAAATAAATGGAGGTATATTCTGCAGTAATGTCTCCTGACTGGTTATTAGTTCGATATTTTCATTACGATAGAATAAAGTCACAACTATTGGATTTCCCTGGGCTTTTCTCTTCCTTTGATTGAAATGCCCCTTAGAAATCTGCCCCGTGTTTTCTGAGTAAACAGAAGCTGGGGTTGATTCGAAAAGAAAATATCGTTTCAGGACCAGATATCCATAATCTTTGATAAACAAGCAAATAAACAAACAAAAAGTAAAGGAATGCCCATTTGGTGGTTGAGCGTTTTGTCAGTAAATATAGTAGAATTATTATATAGAATAATTCTACAGAGGAATTATTGAGTCTACAATCTATAATCTTACTAAATATTTTTCCATTCACTTCAGAGCAACTGAAGGTGGCCGACAAAAATAATTTCCTTTAATACCTCCAACAGGTTAATTATTACAGGTAACTAGTCCTCAACTTACAACAGTTTGTTAAGTGACCGTTCAAAGATACGGCATTGAAAAAAGTGACTTATGACCATTTTTCACACTTACAACTGTTGAAGCATCCCCATGGTCATGTGATCAAAATTCAGATGCTTGGCAAGTGGCTCATATTTATGACAATTACAGTGTCCTGGGGTCATGGGATCAACTTTTGTGACCTTCTGACAAGCAAAGTCAATGGGGAAACCAGATCCACTTAACAACCGTGTCACTAACTCGCAACTGCAGTGATTTACTTAACAGCGGTGGCAAGTAAGGTCGTAAAATGGGGCAAAACTCACTTAACAAATGTCTCGCTCAGCAACAGAAATTTCTGGCTCAATTGTGATTGTATGTAAAGGACCTGTATTGTAAACATATTATAGGATGAGTGGAAATTTGCCTAGTTTTTATTATAGCTATGATACCCCTCCAGTTTGAGTGTCTTGTTGCTTCTTAGCTTATTAATAGGTAATTTGAGGCTTTTGTAACCTAAGAATTAACTTTAGCCATAGCCATTAGCTTATTTGTGTCTTTGTCTGCTAGAAGCAACATTTCTTTAACAGATTGGCCATAGCGGTCGACCACAAGCAGGCCATAGATTGACCATAAATGTCTCCTATATAGACTAGCTGACAGGATGTGGTTTTGATACTTGGCTAAGATACCTTGCAAGCGAAGCTCTTACTGGAATCAAGGAAAGTGATGTGATATTTAAGAAGTAACAACTGGACAAGGGTCTGGAGGTAAGCAAAGTTCATCATTAGCATGGTAAAAAATATACCCAGAGATAGTCAACTTATATGATAATGAAGTAGAATTAAATAATGGCGTATTATGGAATGGCTTTGCTTTGTGAGCATGTGTGACTGTCATGTGACTTTATAACTGGTCAGCAATTCTCCTACTTTTGTTTCCTTGTTTGGTAAATTGTATAAAAATAACTATGCCTGGTTTCATCTGTGGTCCTTAGGGGGAAACTCAGAGGTGTCCTCTTTTACTTCTGTACAGAAATAAAAGAGTTTTTCCTTGATCCTGTGTGGACACTGGCTTCTTCACACCTGGTTCCCATACCTGGCCAGTCTTGTGGCCAACAATATGTCAGGATCCAGAAGATATCTGAAGTTCAGTTTGATATTTTATGCAGTCCTCAGAAATGTCACAATAAAATACACCTTGCCACACCCTGGTACATACCAAAATGAAGTGCTCATGAATATACCACATATATCACAATTCTGGCTCAATTATCACTCTGTGGGATCTTACCGGTCACTGGGAGCTATGTGGTAGAAGGCGGTCTCAAAGATAGCCTGGCCCTGAGCCATATAGGGCTTTAAAGGTAATGACCAACACCTTGAATTGCATCCGGAGACCAATAGGGAGCCAGTGCAGCTCGTGGAGAATTGGTGTAATGTGGGTGTATCTAGGCGCACCCACTATAATTTGTGCGGCTGCATTCTGGACCAACTGTAGTCTCCGAACACTTTTCAAGAGTAGCCCCATGTAGAGTGTGTTGCAATAACCCAACCGTGAGGTGACAAGGGCATGAGTGACTGTGAGGAGAGCCTCCTGATCCAAGTAGGGTTGCAATTGGTGCATCAGACGAACCTGTGCAAAGGTCCCCCTAGCTACAGCTGTCAGATGTTGTTCCAGTCTCAGCTGTGAGTCTAGAAGGACACCCAAATTGCGAGCCCATTCTGAGGGGGGCACTTTCTCACCCCCCAGAACCAAGGATGGACAATCGACATAGTCTTTAGGGGGCAATACCCAGAGCCATTCGGTCTTGTCTGGGTTAAGTCTGAGCCTGTTGACTCCCATCCAGATCCTCACAGCCTCCAGGCACCGGCACATCACATCTACTGCCTCACTGAACTGACGAGGAGTGGAGATATACAGCTGGGTATCATCAGCATATTGCTGATATCCCATCCCGTGTCGTCAGATGATTTCATCCAGTGGTTTCATGTAGATGTTAAATAGGAGGGGAGAGAGGACCAAGCCCTGAGGCACCCCACAGATGAGGGGCCTAGGGGTCGACCTCTGTCCTCCTACCAGCACCAACTGTGATCAACCAGAGAGATAGGAGGCGAACCACCGCAACACGGTGCCTCCCACTCCTAGCTCCCTTAGTCGCCTCAGAAGGATACCATGGTCAATGGTATCGAAAGCCGCTGAGAGGTCAAGTAGCACCAAGAAGAGGAATGACCCCTGTCTCGGGCTCGCCAGAAATCATCCATCAGCGTGACCAAGGCAGTTTCCATGCTATACCCAGGTCTGAAACCGGACTGAAAAGGGTCCAGATAATCCGTTTCATCCCATGACCGCAGGAGCTGAAGTGCCATACATTTGTAAACAAATGTAAATGTATACATTTTTTCCTAGTGTACAAATGTTTTCTAAGCTCTTTTTCAAATACAATGAATGTTTATGCATATGTTATCCCAGTATGGGCATTTTGTGTATGTTTTGTATAATGCATGTACTGTATTGTTGACCTTGTTTTTAAAAATTGGAAGCCAAATCACACAAGCCTGAAGGGAGTTGTTGTCAAGTTATACTTGCATTCCAGTTCTCCCATTGCATTGATGAAAATATTCTTTATGTATTTGTTTCTTATGCTTACATGGTCAGCCATTTCACATAACGTGATTTGGATGGTGTACAACAAAATTGGACAAATAGGTGAATGAGTATCAATATTTCAGTGGAATAATTTTTCTTATCCCTAATTTATGACCAGAAAAGGATAGGGGGAAAAAAGGGAAATACGTGGTTGGCAGTGCTGAGTGAAAGCTTCATATTTGGAATGTGGGTGTAGTTTGATTGCCTAAACAAGGCAATAAAATAATCAGGTGATCTTTGGCTGCAACAAACTTTTGCATGCAAATCAATGACTTGAATCGCAAACAGTATGCTTCGTTCTCTCGGTTCCTGGTATGCCTGCATTAGACTCAGCCTCCTGCATCTTTCTTCCGTTACTGTAGTGTACAAGCTGCTATAGAGTCAACTGCACTTACCTTTGGAGTAAAAAAAAAAAACCATCTCCATTTAGCCTTTGGATTGATGTTCTTGTTTCTCAATCTTGCCTGAATGGAGAATTCTGGGAGTTGGTCTACGCATCTGAAAGTGGACAAGGTTGGGAAACTCTGTTCTAGAGGAAGTTCACTTTAGTTGGTCTTTTTTCCTGGAAGATGCATCTGGCGACATTACAGGAGAACCTACAAAACAGCACATAGATCTGGTCATTTTAATTTAGATCACTGGGGGACAATACAGTAATTAGATTACTTAAGGAAAGCTCATTTCTTACCATCAGTCTGGAAGAAAGCATTCTCTGGAAAACAATGTTTACTGGCCAGGTTGCTTTAAACTATGTCTGCTGAATAAACTGTAATGTTTGCACAGTACAGAAATCGTAAATTAAGGTTTACAAATTGCAGTGGCTAATTTTCCATATGTTTCTACATTCCAATTAAGCAAACTAATACCTTAAGCATTAGTTGTGTTCACATGATGCAGTGAACCACTAACAAGCCAGCTGCTGTTGTTTGAACTCAGCCACTGTGAATAGTTCACATTTTAGTGTATTGTGCCAAACTAAGAAATTGAGGTAATTGGATGAAACACTTAATCATGGTAAGCAGGTTCTGTGTATATAGCCTCAAAAACAAAATAAATAAAAGACCTAGATTTCAAAAGAAAACACAGCAGAAGCCAAGTTCAGTTCTCACTGGAGTTCAGTTTGAAGCCACACCTTTAAAGTTTGTATTTCTGATTCTTATCTATGTCATAGTGGTGCAATTCTCTTTTGGTCAATGAAGCCTGACTGAACTTTCCAGCTTGTCCTGATGAAGGAACCAAGCTAAAGTCCAGTTCAATGAACACAATGGGGCTTGTGTTACCAACGGAGAAGCCATTCCTCACACACTTGCAGGGGCTTCTGATTCAGCATGCAACTTGTTCCACTTGTGAAGGTGTGTTGAACTTTTTTTCAATATTGTCAGAAGTGATCTTGGAAACATCCTCTTCAGACCAGACCAGCAGCCTGACTTCTCTAATTAAGCCTGATGACAAAATCCCAGGTCTTCAATTTAATTACAGGCACTGCACCACCTGCCTGCAATTAAGCTGCCAAAACATTGGATATGAAAAGGCATACAAAGATTAAAGAAGTGTTGGATCCTTGTTCAGAGCCAGCCTTTTCATCCCCACCTCATTAGCTTTAACAAAGGCAGTATCATTTCATTTGTGCCTACCTATTTAGCCTGACAGTGCTTGAACAAAATGCCAGAGAGAGTCCTTCCTGGTTGAAAGAAGCAGAAACTTTTGAAAGAATGGAAAAGTAAAGGAATGTGAAAAAATGGAAGGAATGTTGATTTGATAATGCATTTTCTCCCTGCCATTCAGTGTTGGGATTCAAATAATTTAACGACTGGTTATCTGCCCTAATGACTGGCCGGGTGGGCATAGCCACGGGTGTGGCTAGCAGGTGTGGCAGGCAGCACTTGGCCTCCTGCACCCCCCTGGGAGCAAAACTGGCCACGGGGAGGGGCACACACACCCGTGCCCCATTTTGGGCCTAGTAGGCCTCCCTGCACTTACCTGGGAGCCAAAACAGGGCGCGTGGGGGACTCCTGGAAGGGGCGGGGTAGGAAGCGGCAGGGCCAGTAGCAATTTAACAACCAGTTCGCCTGAACTGGCTTGAACCTGCTGAATCCCACCACTGCTGCCATTGACTCTTAAGAGGTCCTGATGTATGGGTGTCTTCACATTTAAATCAACTCTTCGAAAATGGGTACAGGATTAAAAATCCAGCCAACGCTTAGCATTTCAATGTACAGAGTATCTTACAGGAGAGTCAAGATGGCTGTCTTAAACCCATTATTTAAATTTAGGTAGTTCATTGCCTATGTTTATTTAGTACCAACGCTCTGTAAAAGGTTAAACATACAAATTTACTGGGTTCATGCATCATACCAAACCATAGTTTGACTAATTATGGTTTGTGGAATAGACCACAGTTAGCCACAAACCATGTTTTATAAACCACAAAGACTAAATGCACAAATCAAGCCAACCAATCCCTTTGAATAATGTGCAAATGTGCTAGGTATTAACATGCTTTACCCTTATCTGCTGTCTACCACAGAACAACACCTATAGCGGCTGTTTTGCTGCAGGCTCTCAGGCAGGACTGCATCTTTTTGCTTTGGATTTGTCCATTTTATTAAAGTGTTCTTAATAAAATTGCTGCTGCTTTTTACAGTAATTGGGAGCACAGAAGTACAGTTTAACCTACTAATCCCCTGGATCATTAAGCCTTGGGGAAAAGTCCTGCACTGCAATTTGATTTTGGAGGGGCAAAAAATAATTTGCTCTGCTGCAGGTCTGTGTGGTTGCTGATGCAAACATCTCGTGGTCCTACAATCACTGCTCTGAGCTTGGCTTTCCTTCCTCCGAAAGTCCTTTCATACTTTTACCAGTCGACAAAGCAGCAGCATTTGCTTACTGATTATGCATATCAAAACATTTTCTGAATGATGATTAGATATTCAATTAGCTCAAGGCTGATACTTCATGGGCATGTTGGATTCCGGAGCAATCAAAAACAAATCAAACCAGAAGGTCATGGTGCCTCTGGGTGCCAAGGGAAATGTCTGCCGGGACTCCACAACGGAATCAAGAGTTTCAGATCTCTCCACCAATGTGATGTACTGTATGCTGTCAAATGAGCATTGTCACTCTTCTTGCTGCATATTAGCAGTACATAAATTCACATGTGGTATAAGCTACAATCATGAGCTAAGCTTTGTAGTACAAGTACCTTCTTCATTGTCTCCATTCAGACATTGAATGCATTTTTGGTTAGATCAATTTTGTATGCTTATGCTTGTAGTTCACTTAAGCTATTCTTAATATGTACTGTATATTTAGTTCAGACTCATTGAGTCCCATTGAGTCCAAAAAAGAGAGGAATTGCTCTAGAACTGCAGTGAGAAAAATAGGTGGACTCTTTTCAGAGCTAATTGCATTCACCTAGTCCTGTTTTGCAAAGATCAATAAAAATGACCAAAAGCTGTTTCTTAAAAATTAATTATTATAAATCTCATCTTGAAAGGAACAGAATTAGGTCTAATGGTACCTACTTCCTAGTAGGCATTTTAGGAGTGTAATTATGGAACAATGGTATAATGCCATAAGTATGTTAACAGAAAATAAGTCAACTCTTAAAAACTGGCTCTGCAGTGAGTCTTTGAACAGAATTTACACTACTTCTCAATTAATACTGGCAGTTCTTGGCTACGGAGGATTCTTCTAAAAAGGACATTGCTAAGTAAATAGTCATATATTAAGTGCTGAACAAAGCCACTGGGTGAATTCCATTTCCAATTTTTTTTTTTAAAAAAAAAGCAATGTTCCTGCAGAATTGAAGTGTCTGAGTACTTAGGCAACAAGGACAGGCATCTTGAAACAGTTTATTAAATTTACCTTGTTTCCCTGAAAATAAGACATCCCCTGATAATAAGCCCAATCGGGCTTTTGAGCATATGCACTAAAATAAGTTCCCCCTCAAAAAATAAGCCCTCCCTGAAAATAAGCCCTTCCCAAAAATATTTAAATGCATGTGCAGCCGGTCCCCGCCATTTCCTCTGGTTAGGGTTAGGGAGACAGAGCTGGAAATCAGGTAAGACTGCAAGAGGAGCCCTGTCTTGCTCGATGCGCCCCAAAATAATAAGACCTTCCCAAAAATAAGGCCAAACTTTTATTTTGGGGTTCAAAAAAATAAGACAGGGTCTTATTTTCGGGGGAACACGGTATATGCCACCATCTCACTCTGAAAAGCTACTATGGGTGACTATATATGAGATTCCTACAGATTAGTACCATATCAATCAACATTTTAATTTAGTTGATTAAAATAGCATGCACAGATATATGATATTATGCATGTCCATGCTTCTTAGATCACTCTAAAAAAAAAAAAAAGCAGCTTCCTGCATAATGATGTTGACAATAGTGAAGGTGAGACTATCCACTCTTCCCATTTTGCCAGACTCCTGCCGCCTTCTAACCAGAAGCTAAAAAAATCACCAAAGGCTTTTTTTTTTTTTCTTTCAAGGGCTATCTTTCATCTTTATGAATAACTTTTCTGAAAGAATGTCTGTACAATTACACCTGGTGCCTGAATGCACTCCCAAGTATAATTCCTGGTCGATCATTTCCCTTCTTTGTTAAGCAGTGGACTAAGATAATATTAGAAGAAAGTCCTCCTAAAAATCATGTCCATTTTCAAAATTACAGTAACCTCCTGACCTCCTAGGGCAGCTCTCCATGTATCATGCACATTACTTATCTTCTGCTTCTCCATGGCAAATATGAGTTCAATTGAAAATTTAAATGGATTTCTAAATAAAAATAATTTATGAAAAGCTATGGCTGACTGACAGCCAGAAAAAAAACAGCTCTCCATTTCTCTGAGAAATTCCTCAGGAACAGTTAGAAGCAAATGTTGCGGAAAGCCATATTAAAACCCTTGTGATGGCAACTCATGTCTTTACCTTGTCAAGATTAAGCTACTGCAATGGGTTTTTACAAGGAGCTGCCTTTCAAGACTACTCAGCAATTGCAGAGTTGGAAGGGACCTTGGAGGTCTTCTAGTCCAACCTCCTGCTCATGCAGGAGACTCTACCATTTCAGACAAACAGCTGCCTTCCATGACTTGGCCCTCCTGGTATTTTCAGATCTTAGATGGACCCCTCCTTCCCAATATGCCAACTCTATTCAGATAAGCACAGTTAGACATAGTAGATCACAGAATGACCCCATTTCAACAAGTAACTAAAGCAAGGCTCAGTGTTACAAAAGAAAAACCTCATCTCCCCACCCAATCTCTCAGTCTTCTGCTTCAGCCTATCCTCTTGGCATAGGGGACTGATTTGATGTAGGCTCTCAACTAATTCAATTTAGAAGAGAGGCAGAATGAGTGAATGCTAGTCAATAACCCACTCCCACTCCCTCCAAAACAGGCAGTGAGTCCAAACAAGGTAAGTACTGTATTTAAAAACAATCTGTGCTTAACCAATCAGATTCATATCTCAGTGATGTGAGAGTTCAAATACCAAAGAAGCGTGTGCAGAGGCCTGGACTGCCAGTTTATACTAGACTAATTTTGACCAAAAGGGATTATTTGAAAAAGGAACATTTATGGATTCTTTTCTTTTCTTTTCTTTTCTTTTCTTTTCTTTTCTTTTCTTTTCTTTTCTTTTCTTTTCTTTTCTTTCTTTTCTTCTTTTCTTTTCTTTTCTTTTTTCTTTTCTTTCTTTCTTTTTCTTCCTTCCTTTCTTCCTTCCTTTCTTCCTCTCTCTCTCCCTCCCTCCTTCCTTCCTTCCTTCCTTCCTTCCTTCCTTCCTTCCTTCCTTCCTTCCTTTTTCTTTCTGCCTTCAAGTCAATCCTGACTCCTGGTGACTACATACGTGAATCCATGCATTTTCTTGGCACATGAAGCAATTTACCTTCTCTTCTTCTTCCTGGAGCCGAGAGAGAGAAGTGCCCAAAAACTCCCAACTGGTTACCATGCCTAAGGCAGGATTAGAATATACAGTGTATCCAATTCTAACCTTAACTACATCAACTGGCTTTCTTATCCTACTCCGTACATCAGGTGTTCCACAGTCAGGAATATTGAATATGCAAGTCCTCCTTTGCCTCATCATTCAAATGTCATCAGTTCCTTCAAGAGAAAAACACATTTGCCTATCTTTAATACTGAATGGGTATCAGACCCTGGCGTGTCATTAATACTGAATGGGTATCAAACCCTTGCATGAAAACCAAGGTTTGTACAATCAGATTTGCAAAGGCTTCTGTCCAGCAGAGGCATGCTTTTTGGAAGCTGATGTCATCTGAATGACATCAGTGGAGGTCAGGCTTATCAGCAGTGGTCACTGCATGGAAATTCCAGTGACTGCCCTATTTAAATAGGGTTATGGGTTACCCTAGATCTCAATTGAAAACTTTAAAATATGGGAAGCAGCTCTTATTGAACAATTAACATAACAATTAACACTGATCCATTGAATTGATGAATAGAAGGATACATTCATGAAAATGTAGCTCTCTTTCTTATCAAAATGTCATTCATTTGAACTCTATGGACCAACAAAATTTGAGTTGCGAGGCATATTTTTGGGTGGGAATAGAACAAAACCTAGAAATGAAAAACAACATTATTTCACGGTACCCATAGTTATCATAGTTAACATTTTAATACTGAATCTCTCATATATGTTGTCATATAAATTAAATCTTATAAATCCAATTGCATTGCTGTTGTTTTGTCATTACAATGCCATTATTATAAAACAAAACAAAAAGGCCAAATCCATAGTTCCTCTATCCCAAGCCTGTTCTAAAAACAATAAGAAATGTTATTAAGTTTCTTTTCCTCAAATCAAATAGGACTTATTTAGTTCTGAAGTAACTCAAAACTGGTGCCTGCGCCTGAAGCTCCAAGTGTGTGCAGAGACTCACTTCTTGATTCTATTAGTGATTTGGATTGTTGTTCCTCAGCCGTCCGTATCTTAATCTTATTAATGTTTCTTATTGTTTATATTCTCTTTTAATTCTGTTTGCTTCTTGAGATGGGCAACCATGTAAATCGGATAAATTAAAAAAAAAATAGACCTATTTTAGAAAAACTGGCAATATGAAGTTAGAATTTCATTAAACTGTATAGTACTGAAGGTCCTGGCCAGCTGGAATTAAACAGAAGAATCTTGTAATTTCATGATTAAAAATACACTGAGTCTCTGGCTATTTCTGTGACCTAAACACGTGGAGCCTCAAGCTCAGGCCCCAATTTTGAGTTACTTCAGAACTAAATAAGTCCTGTTTGATTTGAGGAATCTCAATGTCTTCTCAGTACTAAAGTACACACTGTTGAATACAATAACATCAATATGTTTACTTCTCATGTATTTGATCACTTTCCCTTCACTGTGCATCCTCATTTTAACTAGGCTTGTGACAGAATATATATAAAAAAGAGAATAGGAAAAAAATGGGAGCTTCCTGGAGATGGCTATTTGCTATTTTGCATTGGAAATATTAATGAGAAAAATATAGATGGACAATTTGACTTAGGAAACCAAAAGGAAAGAGGAGAATAATTTATTAATATCTTTCAGTCAATTATTTCTTCATGGGTAACACAGTCGTCCAACAACTGAAATGATGCTTGTATACTTGGACATCACCAGATATACAGTACCCACAATCTGAAATGACTTTATTATTGACATAAGGAAATGGAAGAGCTCATTTTTAATCACAAAAATTTGGTTAGAAGCAGATTATAAATGGCTCATGTCCAGGTTTCAAATCAAGTAAAAACTAAGAAAGAAATCAACCAGTTTCCAAAGTATTATCTCGACCATATATCCAACATTTTCAAGGAAAACATCAAGAATCACTTAGAAATCCTGAATCTCATTGATAAGAAACCTAAGGAACTATGGACTGAAATCAAATAAGTTGTTAAGGATGAATTAAAGTCCAAAAAGCAAAAGGATGCAAAGTGGATGTTGGAATAAACAGTAGAAATTGCCAAGAGGATAAGAGAAGCCAAAGTCAGAAAAGACAAAATCTCAGGAAGGGATTTAACAAAGAATTAAAGAGAGCTGTTAGAACAGATGGGAGCAGTATTCCAACAATATCTGTAAAGGCAAGGAAAATCTTCCAAAAGATCTCAGAAGGAAGTTTCCAACTTTAAATTAGAATGCTAAAGAAGTGCCAATAGAGAGACAGTAATTGATTCAAGGAAGTTTAAATAAAAAACTCTGTACAGTAGGGATGTCAACATTGGGCCATGGCCTGTTTGTAACCGGGCCACATGACCAGCTGGCCAGTGCACACACATGTGAGTGGGCTGGTTCCCCTCTCCCCCTCACTGGGCTGCCAAGCCATAAAAGTTGGGCTGCCTTAGAAGATATTCCATACTTGCTATAAAATCGGGTAGTTGGTTAGATTGGCATTCTGTTTATTATCCAGCTGGAAAGCTACCACAATTGAGGAAATTCCTAAAGAAATGTAGGAGGAAACAGAAGAAAAATCAGTAAATGGCAACAAATCTGGAAAATGACACACTGACCAACAAACTGGAATAGGTCTTTCTATATATAACAATATCAAGGAAAGGAAACTAAACTCTTGTACAATATCCTGAATTTCACATGCTAACAAAATAAAGCTTGGAATCATGCCACACAGATTAAAGCCCAGACGGAAAGGGAGATGGCAGATAGCACATTATCACTCATTTGTCAATCAGTCAAAAGTGGTTATATATGGAGTAAAAATAAATAGCCCATAATCATTGTCATATTAGCAAATGGGTTATTAGTATTTTTCCCCTTTAGAAACTGAATGTGTAAAACTTAATCAAGGCATTCTTATAGGTCTTTTGCAAGAAGAAAATCAAACAGATTGGAAATACCTTTCCTAATTGCCAGTTAGTCAAATAATATATAATTGCTACTCTTTGTATGCTACTCTTTGTATTCAGCAGTGTGTACTTTAGTCCTGGGAAGGCATTGTGGTTGTTCATCTTAGAATGATTCCCATTATCTATCTTTTAACATAGAGATGGGATAAGAGCCATGAAAGGAAGCTGGGCTATTGTTTCAAGTAGGTTTAATCATAAGTAGAAGAAGTACCCCCAACAAGCCATCATTACAGGTATATATCTACATATGACAGGAACCGGAAATACCTCACAGGCGCAGCTGAAGGCAGCTCCTCGAGAATCAGGGAATACATCTCAAACTAATCCTGCCAAGACTGCAGACATAACCCTTGTAACATCTTCCCTTTTTCATTAATACAACTATCACATTTTAAAACATTAAAAAACCCCACTAACCCTATAAGCATTACACATATACATTAAAACGATATAAAACACTGTATTACTAAACACTACATTGTGAAACATACGAAGTTCCGATGCAAGCAAGTGTAACATCTTCCCTTCATATTAACACAACTATCACATATTAAAACATTATAAAACATTGTGAAACATGCAAAGTTCTGATGCAAGCAACTGTAACATAACTATAACATCTTCCCTTCATATTAACACAACTAGCACATATTAGGAGTCTAATCTTTTCTGCAAGATGTCCATAAGTGAAATCTAATGCTTCTTTGCTTTTTCTGCAACTATTTGCTATCACTGAGTCTTTTAGAATTGAAAACAAAAACAAAAAATGCAAAGTAAGTTAAGCGTAATATGAAGCTCTCTCTTGTCTCAATCACACACATATTTTTCAACTCCAATAAGAACCATGTGTCACCATGCAGCTGGTCAGCCTGGATGTCCTATTCTTTTTGTGACAGATGGTTGCATTTGTTGGCATTGATGGAACAATTGTTGTGACAACTGTAGGAAATTCCCTTCTTCACTTTCACTTTCTCCCTATCCTGTCCCTCAGTAGTTCTTTGGCTTGTTTCTCTAACATCAATCTATTAAAAATGAGGTTAGTTCAAGAGAAAGCAACTTGATTAGCCAATTTCTGTAATTTGACAAGATGATGGAGAAGGAAAAGATTTCATGACACATTTTTATTTGCAGGACAATTAGTTATCTATCAGAACGTGCAATCTGATTCTAGAACAAGATTATTTCCCCACCCTTCACTCTAGGTTTCCTTGAGGAATTTTCTTATATACTGAATACTTTATCCCCATCCTGGCGTTTTCTTTCCCCTGATGTACTGGCTTATTTCAGTACTGGGTTTTTTTGCTTGGTATAAAACAATTATCATTGTAATGGTGCTACTTTCCAAGGAGGAGGATTTTCACGGAATTAGTTCTAATACCATAGAGTTGTTTACTTCTGACAATATAAGTTCTAGATTGTTTTAGATGTTCTAGTTTCTATTTTTTCTTTTTGTTGATATATTTTATCTTGAACTTGTAGGTTTTATAAAAAAAATTTCTTGGTAATATAGTGTTTGTAATATATTAAACCTGATAGCTATAATGACAGGAATGTTTGCGTACATTTCTTTCTGAAAAAAAACTGAAAAAGGCAAGAATCTGTATTACAAATAGTGTACGGGGCCTTTCCCTTGGAACGTAGCTTACTCTTGGAAATAGTTTCTAAGATTTCACTTTAATTGGAATGTAGACTGAAGTCAAAAGTCTCTCCCCATTCTAGTATTTTACTACATAAAGTGGCAATTTTATTTATGCACCTGTATTTTTGGTGGTTATATTGACATCAATTGTTTCCAAAGGACCATGAAAATGTATTATGCCTTGGTTCTTTTTCCTTTCTTATTTTTAACCTAAGAATCCTTATTTATAATCTAAGAACGATTCCCATGTTTGCTCCTTGAACTGGAACAGGAGTGTCAAACTCAAGGCCCCTGGGCTGAATCCAGCTTGTGGGGTGCTTAAATGTGGCCCTGCTGACCTGAAATAGAAAATTGGCTCGCAGTGCCTCTGCCTGCAAAAATGGAGCTTGGGAGGGTTGTGCGCAGCCCTCCTGAGTCCCATTTTCACTGGCAGAGGGTTGCAGGAGGCCATCACAGCTGAAAATGGAGCTTGGTAGCCTGTTTTCATTGGCAGAGCGCTCAGGCCACCACAGGTGCCCCTGACACCAGTGACGTTGAGCTGGCCATGCTCATCCTGGCCACGCCCATCCGGGCCCCCCATGGTCAAACACAACCCTAATGTGGCCTTCAATGAAATCGAGTTTGACATCCTTGAACTAGAACATTAATTCTAATGCAGCTGCATTAGAATTCATTAGCTAATGCAGCTGCAACTCTGTTAGCTAAAGCAGCTGCAAGTCTTCATTAGCTAATGCAGTGCAGTCTGCAGTGCCACAAGCAAAAGACCACACTTCTCACTAGAACTCACAGTCTGCTGGTTTCAAGCCTGGTGCCTTAAACAACTATACTGAGTTGGCTCCCTTAGTTTTCAATTGCAAAGTAGCAAATTGTGCTTTCCACCCCTCAGTCTTTCTTCCAAATTTTGTTCAGCTAGAATGTAAGCCAGAAGTCCACATTCAAGCTCTGTCATGAAAAGAATTCCAATGTGGTGCCATAACACAAGAAGTTGTCATCTTCTGCTTTTGATAAAACACTTCAAAATCTAAAAACTATTTTAGGTTAGGGGGCTGGTAAAGCCAGTTAATTTGAATTGTACACCAGAAATTAACATCGCAAAAATTACACCTATATAGTAGTCAAAGTAATTAACAGTTCAAGTTTTCAGGCATGCTTAATCAATGACACAGTAACAATAAACTATAGTATATACCAGTGGTGGCTAACCTTTTTGCCATTGCATGCCAAAAACAGGGGGGAGTGTGGGGGGGGAGTCGTGCAAAGCCGTTTTCACCCTTCCCAGGCTCCTAGAAAGGCTCTGGAGCCTGGGGAGAGCGAAAAACAGGCCTTCCCCCCCAGGCCCTCAGGAGGCAGGAAACAGCCTGTTTCCCTACTTTTGGTGGGCCCAGAAGGCTCGAAAATCAGCTGGCCGGCGTGCACATGCACGCCGGAGCTGAACTCGCGTGCCCACCGATATGGCTCCGTGTGCCACCTGTGGCACGCGTGCCATAGGTTCGCCATCACGGGTATATACTGTACATTATGCCACCAAGCAGATTTGTTATGGATTATAGACCTCATCCATAATTAACTACAAATAGAACACTTTTACGTAGTTTTATGTAAGGTAAGTAAGGTACTTATCATTTAAAAAACATTAAATGGGACAAACCTTCACCAAGAGGGTTGCCTAATTTTTATTGTTGTTTTAACTGCCAGATTTACCACAGCAGGACACTGGAAAACTAAAGCACATTTAGCTATTATTTAGACTTATAGGAAATAACATTGGCTGGAAAATTAACAGCAAGCAATAACCCGGCCCCTTAGTTTTACCCAATGTAATTTCAGTTCTTATAGTTATATTTACAAAGTCATTCCTAATTGATTATTACCCCAATTTATGCAAGGCTCATTGCACAGAGATAGAAATATTGAATATGGATGTTTAGTAGGACTCAGCACTTTTTAAAATAAAAAACAAAAAAACTTTTTTTATTTATGTACTATACCATTCTTTATTTTGTTATATTTTATTATTTAATATTTAAAATATGTTAAATATTTTTTCAAATAAGAATAATTAATTTATTAAAATAATTTTAATTACTTCTGAGTGCGGTTCTGAATATTTATTTCAAAAGACAGGCTTGCAGAAAGCAAAGACAAGATTTAATAAAGAGTGTTTATTTCATAATAAAGCATACTTATTTCATATGACAGTAAAATATGCCATGCGTGTCACCTCTAATAAAATGAACAGTTGTGTAGGCTGAAGTGGAGTAATAATCAACAGTGACCTGTACTCTAATTTTACATTAACAATTCAAATGTTGTGCATATATATTAATGATTACAGCATGATTGCAATGCACTCTTTGATGTTCCAGTTCACCCTTCTCAACCTAATGTCCTCCATGTATCTTAAAGCTGTACCTCCCAAAAATTCTAGCCAACTTAGCCAATGACCTTGCAAGATGGGAAATTCTTAAAATTTTCCGGTACATCTGAAAGGTGCCAGACTGAGGAAGTCTGATCTGGCTGTCTAGCTATACTAGTGGATAGCAAATTTAATCTCTACCTCTTCTTACTCTCAGGCAGGATTGCAATGGAACATCTTTGATGTTCCAGTTCATATATACAAACTTTGCTGAAGTCCTCATAGGAAAATATTTTGCAAATATCTAATCTTACCTTAGAAATACAGTATTTGTCCCAAAGCATGGTCAATTTATACCTGTAGTCCTCAATTTACGGCCACAATTGAGCCTTTGTTGTTAAGTGAGGTATTTGTTAAGTGAATTTTGCCCCATTTTATGACCTTTCTTGCCTCCATTGTTAAGCAAATCACTGCAATTGATAAGTTAGTGTTGTGGCCCGCCAGCGGCCTGCGCAGATCGTGGCTGATCCCACACCTGATCCTGGTGTGGTGTCGTGCCAGCAGCCTGGGCAGCCAGTGCTCGCATCAGACAGCAAGGAGGCTGAAGAGGATGTGGTGCCAGAGGCAGAGACTCAGCCAGGGCCTTCAGAACCTCCAGAGGCTCCTTCAAGGGGAGAGAGCGAAGTGGAGGAGCCTCTCCTCAATGCTTGAGCACGCAGGGCTGCCAAAAGGCAGGAGTGGCTACTCAGGAGGAGGACGTCTCCTCGAGAGTAAGGCTTGAGGATAATTGGCCACTCCCTTAGCCTATTTAAGTCACACACCGTTAGTAAGTTTCTTGATGGAAACAACTTGTAATTATCATCAGAGCACTTTTGGAAAAGTCTTATTGTATCTTGTTTTCTGGGCTGGTTGCCAACCTTTGCCAACCTTTGGTTTATACTTGCTACTTAATAAATTTGATAAGGACTGTTGGTATGTGTCAATATCCTCCATAGCACCCGCCCTCTGGAATGGTAGTTCCAGAGGGCGGGTGCCCCCACAGAGAAGGCTCTCCTCCTGGGGGTCGCCAGTTGACATTGCTTGACCGACGGCACCCTGAGGAGACCCTCTCTGTGGGACCGTATTGGTCGGTGGGAGGTTGTCGGTGGCAGAAGGTGGTCTTGTAGGTACCCAGGCCCTAAGCCATGGAGCGCTTTAAAGATGAGAACCAACACCTTGAATCGCACCTGGAAGACCACCGGAAGCCAGTGCAGCTCGCACAGGAGAGGTGTTAATGGGAGCACCATGTCGCCCCCATAATCACCCGCGCAGCTGCATTTTGGACCAGTTGGAGCCTCCGGGTGCTCCTCAAGGGGAGCCCCATGTAGAGAGCATTACAGTAGTCCAGGCGGGAAGTAACGAGGGCGTGAGTGACCATGCATAAGGAGTCCCGATCCAAATAGTCCTACTTATGGAATAAAACTTGTTGGCAGAACCAGCATTCTTTCTGTTTTCACAGTGATTAACTAATCTAATGGAACAAGAATATCCATTCAATGCATGTCTTCATGTACTTACTTACCTATCTGAAAAAGGTTTTGGGACATTAATCACTGATTAATCACTATTTTTATATTGCATATGTAATTTGTTTTACCAACTGTTGATAACTTTCATAAGTAACTGGTCAGGCTACAGATATCATGCAAAAATAATCAAATTGTGGGTTTGGTTTTTTTTACTAAAGTCTGATCCCATCTTTAAGAGACTTCGTATTATCTAAAAGACAACCATGAAAAGACCCATAATCCAGTCTTCCCCAGTCAATGACCTCAGGTATACTGTGATGGCAACTTGAAGAAAATCATCAGCCAATTTAATCATATTATTCTGGTTGACAGCTGATGAGTTTTAAAATAGAATTAATTCTGCTTTCAGCATACTTCATAAATAGATTCATTCTCTTCTTCATCTGTTTTGGTTTTCATATTATATTGTTTTCAAGTTGAGCAGAAAAATGATTCAATTACAGTGTTATCTTTTTAAAACTGAGGAAGCCAAATCCAAGTGCTGGAAGCACACTGTAGGAGAGAGCCTGTGTTTTAATAAATATCTTTATATTTGCTTTGTGGTCAGATTTACTACTGACAGTGATCACATGTAAATCACTTTTTTTAAAATGTGAAGAAATGCAATGGGAATGACAAAGGTCAAGGCTGCTACCCATGGAAGTGGGGCTAAGTGAGGAGATTCCTATTAATGGTTCTGGAAAATTCCTTCTCTGTCTAAACAGCAGCTTCTAAGGGGTACAGAATTATTATCAGGGCTATGTGATGGGGGAAGGATTACATATTTTTGGAGCTTCAGTGTTGCCATACTGGAGCTGAGGGATAGGGAGGGAGGAATAGAGATAGCTGGGGTTTTGTAGCCAAAACAAAATACTTTCTCCTGGGAACCAAGGACATTCTCAGACCTGGTCAGAGAGAGGAGGAGTGATGTTACCAGGTCACCAGACAGCACCCTGTTTGGACTATGTGACTGATTGTTTGGGGAAGGGGAAACACTTTTACTTTTAATTAGGTGAAAACCGCAAGACCTTTCAAAGTCGATTGTCACCAGAACTGTGCCAATATGATATATCCAATAAAACTATTCTTTGAGGAATCTACCAGCCTTGGAATTTTGTTTGCTATGGAATTATTACTTGGAACCCTGACACAGTCCTTGATTTACAACCATTCATTTATTGACCATGTAAAGTTACAACAGCACTGAAAAAAGTGACTTATGACCGATCCTCACACTTACAATCATCACAGCATCCCCACCGTTGCTTGCTCAAAATTCGGGCACTTGGCAACCAGCGTGTATTTACAATGGTTGCAGCATCCTGAGGTCATGTGATCATCACCATCAATAAGCAATGGATGGAAACGAACCAGCCTAGAAATAAGGAGAAATTTCCTGAGAGTTAGAACAATCAATCAGTGAAATGGCTTGCCCCAGAAGTTGTGGGTGCTCCAACACTGGAGGTTTTTAAGAAGAGATTGGACAACCATTTGTCTGAAATGGTATAGGGTTTCTTGCTTAAGCAGGGGGTTGGCTAGAAGACCTCCAAGGTCCCTTCCAACTCTGTTATTCTGTTATTCATCTGTGACTTTCCCAGATGGCTTGTGACAAGCAAAGTCAATGAGAGAAGGCAGATTTGCTTAATGACTGCTTGAGTACCTTAACATCTGCAGTGATGCATTTAACATACGTATCAAAAAAATGCCATAAAATCAGGCATGACTCACTTAAACACCACCTTGCTTAGTAGCTGAAATTTTGCTTAAAATTGTGGTCATATATTGAAGATTACCTGTAGTGGAGAGACAGGATTTAGGCTTCCATTGTCACAGAATAATATGGATCAAAAGATTTGCATGGTTGCGTTTGTCTTTTTACCTTCATGCCCCTGGATTCTGCTTTCTCTACTGCCTCCCACTGAAATCCATCAACTCTTGCTGCTTGATATAAGCATGTCTGTCTGTCTGTCTGTCTGTCTGTCTTTATATATTTTAAAGATTTAAATATTACCATCTTAATGATTACCACCATTACTTTTTAAAGCAACTAAAGTAAGCCATTCTAAATTTAGAGAAAGATTGGAACCCCTTTTTAAAAGTAATAGAGCTTTCTATCTGGCAATAATCTCTCATTATTAGACTTTTGCCATAGTATCTTACATGATTTATCACTAAAAATATCCCCCAGGGATGCTATTGTTTGCTGAATGCCTGAAATCAATATGAAATATTCTCTTTTCACTATCTGCCATGATTACAAATCTCTGTTGCTGTTACTTTTTTTTCTCTGTTAAGTGCTGGTATAACCCAGAATGTGTTTATTATTTAAAGTATTTCAAATCCCCCATTTCCCCATTCTTGCCTTTTCTGAAATCTCTTTGATGAGGTTTTTTTTTTTTTAAATCTCTTTGATGAGCAGCAGCGCCTTGATATTCAGTTTTTTCGTAATATCTCTTCTGCTTCAGCTCCAAGAAAATACTTGTTCTAACGTGTGAGTACTAATCAATAATTTTTAAAGTTCAGGCAGCATTAGTAGAATCACTGATTTGATTTTTAGAGTTCCAGAGATAAAAGAAAAAGTTACAGAGACCAAAAAGCAAATCATATATTGTTGCCAATTGCGCATGGGCCCTACACAACAAAGAGGACTAGTAATCCCTAAATTAAAGGCTTGTGTATCAGCCACACATTAAAGAATTTAAAGTGCGATCCTTTGTGTTTTGTGTTTACTCAAAATTGAATCCTATTGAATGCTGTAACATAGACTTCCAAATTTAGGGAGTAGAAGATTTCAGACTAAAGAAATTGAATAGAAAGGAAAAGAGACAACCAAAAATACAGCAAAAGAAATACTTTTAAACAGAACACGTTCTGCCATTGTATATGGAATATGAAGTCTAATTCAGAATATCATTTATAAAGTTGTTGTTTTTTTTAAAATCAATAATTATGATGTCTTTTGTCTAGGACACTTTTTAATGAGATAAAGGAGCTCCTGGAATTTTAAAACTTGAATTAAGTTTGTATCCTCAGATGCAAGAAATCCTATCCTGATCAAAAAAAAAAAAAAGGATAAACACAATGGTTGCAAGGAAAGTAGAAATCATACAGGTCAAAGAAGAATTAAAAGATGTGTCCTATATTTTGACAGTAGTATGCATTAAACAGTTCTGTAGTGAGACACAAATATTCCTGCTTTGATGAGTTAAATTTACTCAGGTAATGTGATAAGAACACACTATTTGTGTTTAATCCAAAGGAAATATGGTTGAACATCGTGACAATTTCTAACTCAGCTATCACAACCACAGAAAAACATAGAAGTTTGGATTCTTTTGCTCAAGATTTCCACTCTGAATCCCCCTCCCTATTTATCAAGGAGAGTACCATTTCTAACATCAAACTTTTTTTCATAGTGACTGGCCAGTCTCTAGGTATAATGCAGTAAAACAATGCTGACAACAAATCAAAACATATATAGTACATCAAATAAGCTGCAGTAACAAAATAGATAGGAGGACATTCATGTAATATCTGCATTTTCCATGAGTGCAGTCCATGAACCTGTCTCTCTTCTGCAATGTGTTCCAAAGACTAAAATGCTCCAAAGGCGGGACATCCATCCAAATCTGATTTTCTCTGAAAATGATGATCAGTGTTTATGTTTTTTTACAGGTAGTCCTCAACCTATGACCAGTCACTTAACAACTGTTTGAAATTATAGAAGACCCCCCCCAAAAAAAACTATTTACAACCTGTTTTCAAACTTATGATTCCTGCATCCCTCTGCAATCAAGTAATTATATTTTGGGTACTTGGCAACTGGCTCATTTTTACAGCCATTTGTAGCATGAATATGATTTGGGATGTTTTTGTCAGTTTCCAGTATTTACTTCTGGTTTCTAGCCCCAAATGGCCATTGGTGAAAATTGATTCAGTTAATGACTATAGAGTTTGCTTAATGACTGTTGCAAAAAATCAGATCCAGTCACTCGATGCCACAGCTTACATCAATGAAGGATGTACGTAAAGGACTACCTGTATTTATATGTTGTGGCTCCGTTGCCTGAGCCTTGGCTTTTGACAGATGCAGACTCTGAGAGTGAGGGAGAGGAGTTGGCAAGACCTCCCTCTCCAGGACCCTTATCTCTGGCAATGCCTCCGGAGGACACCGAAGGCCAAACGATAGGCTCAGAGCCAAGCACGTCCCCACAGCCATAGGTGGACAGCAACAAGGAAGATAAGTGCTGGCTGGACCCTCGACAGAGGCACAGGGAGAAGCGTGCACAGCAGAGGGGAAGGCGTGCCAGAGATTAGCTGAGTCACAGGGTATAAATGTGGGTATAAATGTGGGTGTGGTGGCTGGTTCAGTTTGTGACAAGCAAAAACTGGAAATACTCCATGATCTCTGCGTTACTGGACTTTGCCTGCTTTATTGGACTGCATTTGGATTAATCCTTGTATTGTTGACACTCTGCCTGTTTTATCGGAATGCTTGCAGTCTAATCTTTGTTTTGTGTGAGTAAAGTCTGAATTGGCAGCTAGCCACTGGGTTGCTGCCAGCTTTATCTTCAAAGAGTTTTGTCGTGTGGCTTATTAACTCCGGGCCGTCTGTGGGGGTGCGTGTGGGGTACGGGGACAGAATTATATACCGGTATATGTGTGTATGAGTAGCTGCCTTATATCAAGTAAAACTATCATAACCATATAACTTAGCAATGTATATTAAATGACAGGAAAAAACCGAGGGAGTAGAATCAGAGATGAGGAGAGAACTGAAGGAACCTAGGAACCTAATGAAATAAGCTGATCTGTGGCTCATTATTATTTATTCTGCCTGCATACTGCCAATTCAAAACAGATTCATGGCAGTTAACAAGGTAAACACAAACACCTATTAACAGTTAAAATGACAGAAAATAAAAGTAATTTAAAACAATCAATAACTAATAAAATTTACCTTACAAGGATAAATCATTATATGATAAATAAACAGAATCAAACAAAATAAAATAAAACAGTATGATCAAATAAATTAATATAAGCAAAGTGGAAAACAAGAAGCATGCTGAGAACAAGCCATTTAACCAAAATGCTCTCAGAAGAGGTCTATCTCCAATAACTTCTGAGACTGACTAGATGGCTCAGTGGCTAAGACACTGAGCTTGTCGATCAGAAAGGTTGGCAGTTCGGCGGTTCAAATCCCTAGTATAGGTCTCCTGTGTGAGCAGGGGGTTGGAGTAGATCACCTCCAAGGTCCCTTTCAACTATGTTACTGTTACTACTGTTGTGATGGTAAAGGAAGAAGAGGGGGCAGAGAGAACATCTCATAGGTTTGGTAGTGAATGCAGCTCACATGGTGAGGGGGGGGAAGCAGTATCTTTTACCATCAGAGGGTTGACATATTTTGTTAAACAAAACATATATTAGAATCTAGTTTAAGCATTCTTCCAGGATACATAAAAACCTTGATACATCCAAAGTTCTTCGTAGTCTGACAGATTTTAAATTTTGGGATCTTTTTATCCCCCACTTTTGGTAGTTTGGTATAGGGAATTTATTTTCTTTTTCCCCCAATATATATTTTTGTATAACAGGTGAGGTTTCTTTTTAAAAATATAAACAACCTTTTACACAGTAGCAATATAATTACCATAATTACGCATCCATTTGATTTATTTGCCATATTAGAAACTATGGTAATAATTGATTTTGTTAAAGAAAAATTAATTATAAAGTTTTTAAAAATAAATAACGTCTCAAAAACAGTTTCATTCAACAGGTGATTCATTCATCAGGAAGTGAAAGATTTTTTTTTTTAGAATTGCTTATCCTTTCCTGTTCATTTATTTGATGGAGTCAGGACAAGCAGCACATGAACCAAGGACTGATCTTTTCCTTTGTCTTCTGCCACTGATTGGCCAACCAATCTAGTTGCCAGCCGTTGGCCAGGAAGTAAAGAAATTCTACCATCATTAAGGAGCCAGCCTCAATGTAATTAGAGACTAAACATTTTGTTCTGTAGGTGGGTCTTTGGCACATGTTCTTTCTATAAGTCCTTTCTGCTCAAAAGTCATCAAGATATCGTTCAGCAGTATTAATACTGTTTGACAACAGATCCATTGACTTTTCAATATCTGAATGGAGATGTACTAGGGCTCATGCCGCTGCTTCCCTTTCCAACTGTCCCACCAAAAATCTGTTCTAGGCAATGCACCAAGGGGCTCACCACAACAGGAACGCGCTAAAATCACCTCATTTTTACAGTAGAAGCATCCTGAATGAGCTTCCACTTTTACTGCCCCATTAGCAGAATAAAATATCTGCTCCACTCCACAGTATATGTTGCTCTCTCACACACATATATGGTCTCCTTTAATATTTGTCAGTTTTGATCTTCTGATTCTTCCACCTATTTCCATGATAGCAGACTTTTTTTTTTTGCATTATTATGCAGTAATTCCTAGATTTAAGCATTGACAACATTCTCAAATCAATGCTTAAAAAAAACATTGACAACATTCTTAACTTAAACCATAGAGCTTAAACTATCATCTTCATTAAATGGAACAATATTCCTGGAAGTGAAAGATTTTTTTTTTTAGAATTGCTTATCCTTTCCTGTTCATTTATTTGATGGAGTCAAGACAAGCAGCACATGAACCAAGGACTGATCTTTTCCTTTGTCTTCTGCCACTGATTGGCCAACCAATCTAGTTGCCAGCCGTTGGCCAGGAAGTAAAGAAATTCTACCATCATTAAGGAGCCAGCCTCAATGTAATTAGAGACTAAACATTTTGTTCTGTAGGTGGGTCTTTGGCACATGTTCTTTCTATAAGTCCTTTCTGCTCAAAAGTCATCAAGATATCGTTCAGCAGTATTAATACTGTTTGACAACAGATCCATTGACTTTTCACTATCTGAATGGAGATGTACTAGGGCTCATGCCGCTGCTTCCCTTTCCAACTGTCCCACCAAAAATCTGTTCTAGGCAATGCACCAAGGGGCTCACCACAACAGGAACGCACTAAAATCACCTCATTTTTACAGTAGAAGCATCCTGAATGAGCTTCCACTTTTACTGCCCCATTAGCAGAATAAAATATCTGCTCCACTCCACAGTATATGTTGCTCTCTCACACACATATATGGTCTCCTTTAATATTTGTCAGTTTTGATCTTCTGATTCTTCCACCTATTTCCATGATAGCAGACTTTTTTTTTTTTGCATTATTATGCAGTAATTCCTAGATTTAAGCATTGACAACATTCTCAAATCAATGCTTAAAAAAAACATTGACAACATTCTTAACTTAAACCATAGAGCTTAAACTATCATCTTCATTAAATGGAACAATATTCCTGTGGACCCCCAACTTTCACTCGCTCCGATTCTTTCTTTTTTCACATACACAGTTACAAAAGAAAGGAAAGAGAGAAAAAGATTTCTTGGATACCAAGAAATCAAAATGTCAGCTTCTCTAGACCATCTCTAACAAGGCATTTTTTCTGATTGCACTGTTGGTAATTCATTTAAAATCCAGGCCCAAACAATTACTTAGTGCCTTGTTTATTGTTAAATATCTTTTCCAATGCTGTTAGATATACTTCTGTCAAAATAATGGGCTGAACTGTATTCTCTGTCTACAATTCAAGATAATTACAATCGATTATTTCAATTCCACTATGATCCTCAACATGTCTTTACTAAATACGTACATTTATAAAACAAGTTTTATTGCGCTATTAAAAATAAATATTTTAAAAAGAAATGGATTGCAATAATTAAATATGTACATTAATCATTCTTTATAGTATTATTAAAATAAATATTTGATTTACATAACAGACTACAATTGGATCTTATGGATCTTATCCAAATATCCACTTCTGCTAGAATATAGTATATTTCTCTATAATCAATGAGAAATTAACTGCAACACATATTTTATTCACAACCCGGCACATCACTCTTGGTTTCTTTATTGGGAACCTGCCTTAACCAGTTGATTTGTATTAAAACATCATGTAAATTTCGCTTTTCCATTCTTGGACATTGCAATCTGATGCATGTTTGCTTAGATATACATTTGAGTCCAATAAATGTTTTGCTAGAGAACAAAGGGATTACCAACTCATTTCACAGACTATGCCTTCTGAAGAGCTTCCATCTTGATAAATAATGTTCTTAGCAAATAATTATGACTCATTTTTCCATCAGTAAAAGATGATAGTGCTATAAAGTAAAAGACAGCAATGTTCACAGTGGCAAAACAAAGCTAATTCCTGCTTCCCTCACTTCAGTTGGATTCCCTGTTCGAGTGCCCTCCACAATTGTTGTGTAACCCAGAGAGAACCAAATTAGAACAGTTTAGCCTAGACAGTTGGCACTCTGAAGCACACAATTCTTTTTCCTTGCCTCAGCAACAATTCTTTAGTCACTTTGATGGGGAAAGAATTTCTCCCCGTTGTTTTTGGCAGCAGAACTGGCATCGCTTGGAGAAGCAGCTCTCTGAACAGCTTCCACTTATTTCTGGGTAATGCTGTATGATGGAAAAGATATCTTTGGATCTGCCTTCACATCCATTCTCAGCTCAGTAAGCAGCCTGGGAACAATTACTGTTTTGCAGCTTACTATGGAGCACTGTTGAGAAAATAAATTAGGAAGTGGTAGCATTGCATGATAATGAGATGCAAGGGTGGAAAGTTCTTGTGGACATTACCCTTGTGAAATCTTTGGTAGGTTGAGAGACCTAACATGCTTATTTAGACTTAGGGGGGGTCTAATCAAAAATCTGCACTAACAACTTCATTTTCCCCCTGATAAACGATTTTTTACTCAGCCTTTCCATAACCTGCTGTGATTTTCCCCAATCTTGTTTTTCCCCAAAGTATTTGGAATCCAGTTCCAAAATTTCCAGTCAACATAGCTGTCAATTGGAGATAATGCCTAATCAAAGGCAACAAAAGATGTCATGAGGACCACTTTTAGAAAATAAATACATTTACTTTGCTTAGAAATTTGGCTTTCCCATACTAACATATTCCAGATCTTTAGGAATTAAAATGCTCAGAATACCAAACCCAAATGGATAAAGTTAAATCTTATGCTGATCACTTGACTTCCATTGCACTCATATTTTTCAGAATTAGTTTTTTCAAAATTAGACTTTTAGGACTGCTGTCATGTTCTGAGTAAGCATAAAACTTCCTTTAACTGATATCCTGAAAATTTCAGCAGACTAAAAGTTGTACCAGTTTATGGGATGTGACCAACAGTATATTGGGTTGCAACGTAGTCTATAGATTGGAAGTGGGAGCTTTTATAGAATAACATGAGCATATTTGGGGTGAAAATGGGCTTTGGTTGCACTTGTAGCATCCTGGTCAAACTATGCCAGAAGTGATCAATATTGCCCTTAGCAAGGAATGCTGCAAGGAGGATGATACAACCAAGGCTGGTTTCCTAGTCTATAACTTCCCTATTTTGCTAAAAAGCATTATATTTATTATTTTATTTATTTATTAATCAAATTTCTATACCGCCCTACTCCTGAAGGACTCAGGGCGGTGAACAGCCAAGATAAAATACAGATAATCCAAATATTAAAAAAGTCCCTTAAAATTATTAAATATTTCGGCCGAAACACAGATTAAAACACCCAATTTATAAAATCACAAATTAAAAAATTTAAAAAATTTAAAAGATGGGGAGTTAGGCCAGGCCAGCTTGCTGAAATAGAAAAGTTTTGAGAGCACGGCGAAACATGCGCAGGTCCGGGATCTTCCGTATCTCTGGGGGGAGCTCGTTCCAGATGGTAGGTGCCCCCACAGAGAAGGCTCTCCCCCTGGGGGCCGCCAGTCGACACTGTTTGGCCGACGGCACCCTGAGGAGCCCCTCTCTATGGGAGCGTACTGGTCGGTGAGAGGCTATTGGTAGCAGAAGGCGGTCTCGTAGATACCCCGGTCCGATGCCATGGAGCGCTCTAAAGGTGGTAACCAAAACCTTGAAGCGCACCCGGAAGACCACCGGGAGCCAGTGCAGCTCGCGCAGGAGGGGAGTCACATGGGAGCGCCACGTCGCTCCCATAACCACCCGCCCATCTTAATTGATGGACACCATGAAGGGCTGTGGAAGTTAATAGCTATCGGATAATCTGATAATATATTCATAATATATTGAAATTTAAAAGGTTTGAGTCTTCTGCTCCTGAGGAAGCTGACAGGATCTTAAAGAGAATGAGGGCAAGAATCTGTTTTAGATCCATGCCCTCCTGGCTTGTGAAAGCTTCCCAGGAGGTGACATACAGGTGAGTTCTGACAGTGCTTCCTTGTGGGAAGAGATTGTGCCCCAGCATTTTAAGGAGGCTGTGGTGCACCTTCTTCTTAAGAGGTCATTGCTAGATTCCACCTGTTGGATAAGTTTTGACCTGTCTCTAATCTTCCCATTCTGGGGAAGGTGGTTGAGAAGGTGATTGCATGGCAGCTTCAAAGGTTCCTGAATGGAATGGATCATCTAGATCCTTGCCAATCAGGGTTCAGGCCTGGATATGGGACAGAAATGGCATTGGTTGTGCTTTTGATGATCTCTGGTGGAAGTGGGGTGAGAGTAGGGCATCCATTCCTCCTCTACTTGACCTCTCAGCGACCTTCGATACCATCAACCATAGTATCCATCTGCAGTAGCTTTGGGGGTTGGGAGTGGGAGGCTCTGTATTGTCCTGGTTCACTCCTTCCTCTATGGGTGCTCTCAGTTGGTGTTGATAGGAAGCAAGAGGTCCATTCCTTGTCCCACAGGACTCTCTCCGCTTCTGTTTAACATCTACAAGAAGCTGCTGAGTGAGATCATCCATCACCATGGACTGAGATATTATCAATATGCTGATGAGACCCAGTTATATGTCTCAGCCCATAGTGAGTTAAGTGAATCTCCCTCTCTTAGTGCTTGGAAGCTGCTAAGGGCTGGATGGAGAGCAATGGCCTGAAACTGAACCCTGGCAAGACCAATTGGGTTTAGGGTTCTTTGGTCCATGAAGACTTGCCATCACTGGTCTTGGCTAGGAAGGCACTGTCCCAGACAGACCCAGTGAGTAATCTGGAGGTTCTTCTGGACTGACAACTCTTCCTTGAGGAGATGGCAGTTGTGGCCAGGAGGGCTTTTATGCAACTGTGGGCTGTGCACCGGTTATGCCCTTTCCTGGACCAATAATCCCTGCTCAGAGTCACGTACACCCTAACCACCTCCCGTCTTGGCTATTGCAATGCACTCTATATGGGGCTGCCCTTGAAAAGCATCTGAAAGCTCCATTTGGTTCAAAATGCATCAGCCGGCATGGTTTTGTGCAGACTCGGATGTGCACATGGGTCACCTCTCCTGTGGAGCTGCATTAGGTGCCAATTTCCTTCCGGGTGCAATTCAAGGTGCTGGTCATCACCTTTAAAGCCCTATGTGGTTTGAGACTAGGTTATCTTAAGAACTGTCTCTTCCCAGTTTTATCCACCCAACCCACCAGAGCAGGGAAGCAGGGAATTTGTGAGTCCTCTCTCCTAAGGAGGTACATCTGGCAGGACCCAGAAGAAAGGCTTTCTCCATGGTGGCTCCCTCCCTTTGGAACATCATCGCCATGGAGATTAGACTGTCCCCCATTTTCACACTTTTTTGCAAGGCCCCGAAGACCTGCTTTGGCTTGGGACACCCAGAGTGGAGCCCATCAAGCAGCTTGTTTGGTTGCTTGTTGTTGCCATGGGGTTTGAGGGTAGGTACTCTTTTTATATTGGGTTTTATTTTTTGTAAACCACTTAGAATCACTGAAAGTGAATGGGCAACCATATACAGTAAATCTCCTAAACAAACAAACAAACAAACAAACAAACAAACAAACAAGGTTTACCTATATTTCTTCATTTTTTTTCCTTTTATCGTATGCCTTTAGTTTCTTTGATTTACTATTTCTTACTCTTTTCTGCACTTTTGTTTAATGCCACTTTGCATAGTCTGAAAGGGAATAGTATGATGGATATTATATATGTTGGAGAACCCCCAAAGTGGGATCAAATCTGCTCTGTGGGATCTTCTGAAAAGAATACTGAGACATATTAGACATCAGACAGACAAAAGTATGATCTAATGCTGCATTATTGTGGCAAGAGAAATATAAAAAAATACTTGATGTGAAAGACTGCTTAACATAAATAGATGTTGCATGGAAGACAGCTTGATACAGATTCAATATTTATAATTAACCACTTAGGAGCAGGAGCCCACATGTTGTTCAGCTATATTTTCTTCATGTCAGCTCAGATATCAGGTGTAGTTCTATCTATCTTTTCCTACATTTTTCAATTGAAAAGAAGTATTTATTGGCTGCATGGAAATAAGTGACATACTGTATTCATTTTTTAGAGTATCCGGGGCAAACTATTGTTATGATGAATACCTGGCGACTTTGTTGTGTTTTACTGTTACCTTTTCTATCTGTTGCAAAAAAAGTTTAGCTGGCATCTAGCAAACTCCCAATCAATTCTTATATTAGAGAAAAACAAGTATGCATGCCACTCAGTTCAGAAATATATGCAGCCTGAGGGTTATTTATTATCAGTGAACATCAAAAACAGTTGATGGAAAAAATGGGATAAAAAGAAGGCAAGAGCATGAATTGATATATAAGAGATAAAGAGATAGATGACTTAACAATGTACATTCTCTCTTGATATCTGTATCAAAGAGGCAGAACTATCCAGAGCCACTGGAAACAATATTTTAAGTAATAAAGAAGGACAATCCCAAAAAGCATTTGGTGATTCCAGACTTAACCTTTACAGGTAGTCCTCGATTTACAACAGTACATTTAGTTACCGTTCAAAGTTACAATGGCATTGAAAAAAGTAAGTTATTAACATTTTTCACATTTATGATCGGGGTGAAATGCTGCTGGCTCTATCCAGCTCGTGGGAGCCAGTAGCGTCAGTGGCAGGTAGTTCAGAGAACCGGTAGGGCCAGTAGCAGGAGGCTCCGCCCCCCCCCCCAAACTGGGACGTCGTCAAGTCCCGGTTTTGACCATCTGCGCATGCAAATCAGCGAGCCAGTAGGAAAGGTAAGTACATTTCACCCCTGCTTATGATACCTGTAGCATCTCCTTGATCATGCAATCAAAATTGAGATGGTTGGCAATTGACTCATTTATGATGGTTGCAGTGTCCTGGGATCATGTGATCCCTTTTGCGACCTTCTGACAAGTCAATACAGAAGCCGGGTTAACAGCCGTGACACTTAAGTGTTAAGTAACACTTAACAGCCATGTTACTAACTTAACAACTGCAATGATTCACTTAATAACTGTGAATTAAGAAAGGCAAGAAAGGTCATAAAATTGGACAAAGCTCACTTAACAAATGTCTCATTGATCAACAGAAATTTTGGGCTCAATTATAGTCATATAATACATAACATAATACATAACCTGTATATGTGTAATAGTAGAATAGAATTGGAAAGCAGGATACCAAGAGATTCTCCCTTCTGTTGTGCACCACAAAAACAATTGGATGGGGAGGAGGGGGAGGAGTTAGAGTTATCCAATACTAACAACATACTGGAACAGTTACATTCCCTGTTTCTTGCCATTGCTATTGATTGCTATTTGTTTCAAGGAGATCAGGCAGCCATTTGCACCAGCTGGTCTCTTTTGCTTGTCCACATGCTGCTCTGGGAAGCTGGTGTTGGCCTTACACAGTTGCTGACATTTCAAACTGCTTTTTTAAAAAATAAACTCCTTTCATTCTAATCCATTATTTTGGTGTTTGTGCGCTTTCAATTCTCCCCAGCTTCCCACTTTTAGCCTATTTCAAATTTTTTCACACATTCTTCTAATAATACATCAATACTACTTGGTGCCATGGTTGAATAAGTTGTCAGTTTACTGGAAAGCAAGTCCCTTAAATCATTAACTGGTCATACTTCTAAGAAATCGGGCATAGAAGTGCACTGTAGCAGGCGGCCCTAGAAAGATTAATGCAATGTAACAAAACCAGAAGTGTCTCAATGTGTTTTTGTTGTCTGAAACCATATCAATTTTAAGCCCACTGTAAACAGCTTTTCCCCAAAGACCCCTGGCAATCCTTCATCAGGAACAGTTATGTCATTTTTTCCCTCACAATACAGTCACATATATAAACAAAAATATAGCAACCAACTAGTCAAATACTGATCAACAATCAACAAGAGAATTTCATGTATTTCATTTACAAATCCCCTTTTTTGGTCCACTACTCTGTATGTATCATGTGGAATTTGATCTGCTTACTTATACATTAATCTTAATTTGTCTCCAATACATTTTCTTTGTACTACCTGTGCTTAATGAATGTTCAAAAAGACAATGGCTGATATCGTGCTTAACAGGGTCTCTGGATAGCAGTTTCTCTCAAGGTTCTTATTAGCAATTACAATTGCATTTTAAAAAAAATAGCCTTTTTGCTGCAATTGAAATTGCTCAGTTGGTAATACCTTTGTTATGTTCATTTTGCTACAACTAATAGAAGAGATTACAAAATATTCATACTGCTAATAGGTGCATTCTAAACATTTCACAGGTCTCTGAATATTTCTTAGGGATAAATGTCAAGCTGGCTAGTGTTAGGCATAGCCTAAGAGTGACATAGATAGAATAATCCAGCCTAAATTCAGTTCTGTAGTTGCTAATTCCAGATAAACAGAATCTGAGAATCTAGGGAGTGGCAATCCTAACTTTCTTCCTCTGCCTCTGATCCAGCTCTTGGTTGTGTTGCCTCCTTGTCTTAGCCCCCATCCCCACCCCCACCCCCACCCTGCAAGGTTCTATTTGTTTCCACAAACCCTTGTTGTGCCATTCTGCAGACCATCTTTATACATTTTTATAGTTTAAAGGCAAGGGATGACAGTAATTCAGAAAACAGTGAAAATATTATATTGCTATGACACATGGATTCCACTGCCACAGGATGAGACAATTGCTACTGGCTTAATCAGGAATTAGCCACAAAGAAGGAGTCAAGCTATTCTCCAAAGCACCTGAGGGTAGGACAAGAAGCAAGGGGTGGAAACTAATCAAGGAGAGAAGCAACCTAGAAATAAGGAGAAATTTCCTGACAGAACAATTAATCAGTGGAACAACTTGCCTCCAGAAGTTGTGAATGCCCCAACACTGGAAATTTTTAAGAAGATGTTGGATAACCATTTGTCTGAAGTGGTGTAGGGTTTCCTGCCTAAGCAGAGGGTTGGACTAGAAGACCTCCAAGGTCCCTTCCAACTCTGTTATTCTATTCTATTCTATTCTATTCTATTCTATTCTATTCTATTCTATTCTATTCCATTCCATTCCATTCCATTCCATTCCATTCCATTCCTCTCTTTGATCACAGCCATAGCAATAGCAATAGCATTTAGACTTATATACTGCTTCAGAGTGCTTTTACAGCCCTCTCTGAGTGGTTTACAGAGTCAGCATATTGCCCCCTACAATCTAGGTCCTCATTTTACCGACCTCAGAAAGATGGAAGGCTGAGCCAACCTTGAGCCTGGTGAGATTTGAACTGGCAAATTGCAGGCAGCTGGCAGTCAGCAGAAGTAGATTGCAGTACTGCACTTTAACCACTGCGCCAACCTGTGGCATCTTTGGTGCTCTTTAAGCAAGGTGATTTTCTGGCAGACGTTTCTTTACCAAACTAGATAACATCATCAGTGGTCAACCTGTATCAGACAAGTTTGACCAAATATATGGAAGAATGCAAAGTGTTGTACCTTCATCAATTCCTACCTAGAATTAAAGAATTTTGAGAAGACAGCTTTTCTTCTTGTCCCCTAAAGTAATAATGATTGAGGAGTCTATTTTCTATTGATCTATTTAATAATATTAATGTTTTTTTAATTGTCTGGACAATTGTTTTATCCTATGAAATAGTCATCAGAAATGAGCATGTCTAAGAAAGGGAATGGGTTCACCCAATATAATAAAGCATCATGTTCTTTTATAATTTAACATGTGTGAACCTAGGTATTATGCAAGGTAGGTCTGCAAAACTTGGTTTATGGCTAAGCACAATGTGTGAGCCCAGGTAATGGTGGTTTATTCATAAAGAAAACTATAACTTACATTATACACATGCTGCCAGACACAGGCATCGTATATCTCACTAAACCATGATTTAATTATGATTTAATAGCAAAACCATACTTAGGTTCACATCACACAGTATAAACCACATAGTAAAGAGCTAGAGTGTATTTCATTAGTCATTCATTTAAGAATTTGTAGCTCTTTTTAATGCTTTTTATTTTCTTTATAGTTCCTAGGCTAAGTATGTTCTGAACAACCAGAAAACTACAGCTCCATTCTGTCTTATAATGTTCAAATTCCATAAATCATAATCATAAAATTCCAGTCTGTGCTGATAAACAGATTCTTTCCACAGAAACACTGGGTTGGAGAGTAAAATTCTGGGCAATAGAAGTCTTCTGAACTATGATGTGGAATTTCTTGTAAATAACTCAACTAAAGACTTTTTGTTGAACAGCCAGAGACTTGATGATTATTTCATCGTTCTCAATTGTGCCTTTGTTTAAATTCAGAGGAAAAAATATAAATGGCCTTGAGAAGATAAGAACTCATCCTAAATAAGGAAATTTAGCAGCAAAGATAAAATATAGCCTACAGCTAAAACAGTGCAGTAACTAATTGCATTCAGACTTTCTCACTGTAAGAGCCATCATCAATTTCTACTTATATTTATAATGGGATACCAATGATATTCATCACTTCTCATCTGATGTCTTCTGCATTGGTTGGACTACAACTTCCATCTTTCAATGAGAGTTCGAATTTAGAGTATCTGGAGAAGTGAAGATGGGGAAAGGCTACACTAGTTCATACCAGCAAGAAGACTATGGAGTTAGAACAATCCTAAATTGCATTAACAGAGGGATTCAATCAAGATTACGTGAGGTACTAATACCACTCTATAAAGCCTTAGTAAGACCACACCTAGAATATTGCATTCAATTTTGGCATCACACTACCGTGTTTCTCCAAAAAAAAGGATGGGTCTTATTTTCTTTTGACCCCCCCCCCCCCAAAAAAAAAGGCTAGGCCTTCTTTTTTGAGGGTTCTAATTATTGACTCACCTCGCAGTGGTGGCACCAACAGCCCTGCCCAGCAGGAGCCCGCTGCTGGCCAACTTCTGTGGCGCCTTGCCGCCATTCACATGCATCGCCCCGGCCTCCATTTCGCCTTCAGATACCTGCCAGAAGGCATCTGGAGCCAATAACAGAGCTCCGCGGAAGAAGGCGAGGCAGGTGTCAGGGTATGCAAGGCCTGGTAAGTAGGGCAGCTCCACCCTCCATCCTCACCCTAGCTTATTTTTTAACTGTGTGCCTTGCCCCACTCCCTGCACCCCGGGGTGGGTGGGTCTTAATTAGGAATAATTTTGTGGGTGGGGCTTAATTTTATCGCATGCGCTCAATGATAGGGCTTCTTTTCAAGGTGGGTCGTCTTTTTGGAGAAACACGGTATTAAAAAATATGTTGAGAGTCTAGAAAGAGTACAGAGAAGAGCAACAAAGATGATTAGGAGACTGGAGGCTAAAACATATGAAGACTGGTTGCAGGAACTGGGCATGATTAGTCTAGTGAACAGAAGGAGGGGGGAAGGACATGATAGCAGTGTTCCAATATGTGAGAGGCTATCACAGAGAGGAGGGGCAGAGGTGGGATTCAGCCAATTCGCACCAGTTCAGGTGAACCAGTTGTTAACTTTTTGTCTAGTTCAGAGAACCAGCTAATCCCACCTCTGGCTGGCCCCGCCCACCTTGTTCCTCCCCTCCCCTCTCAGGAGTCCTCCCACCCACCCTGTTTTGGCTTCCAGGTTGGTGCAGGAGGCCCAAATCCCTGCTCTACGATGAGTTGGGAATGGGGATTTTGCATTATGATTGCTCATAAGTAAGTAGGAACCAGTAAAAGAGGAATGGAAAAATCCCTATCTGTAGATCAGCATTTTTCAGTCCAGTTTAAGATGGGCAAACTTCATGCTGCCTGGGGAATTCTGGGAATTGAAGTCCATGCACCTTAAAGTTGCCAAAGTTGAGAAGCATGGGTCTACACTAGACCTTAGGATTTTCCATTCCTGTTTTATTTAGAGTTTGGTGCAATTAAATAAATCATTTGTGGTTTTGTTAACAAAGTGATTAAAGCAATATGAACCATTACTGGTCTTTTTGTGAGAAACTGAAATTTATGTGTAGCTAAAAGTCAGTCTACCTTTAGTATACATCTGACTATTTCTTCATAACCAAACAAAAGTGTATTTTCTGTGCAGTTCACACTCCTTGCTTGCTGGATCTGGATGTCGCAAAGCCAAGCCCACATTTTGTAATTAGCCCCCGTGCCCCATTTTGGCTGGGAGAGTGTTGCAGGAGACTGAGTGCTGTCACGCCCCCTGGCCATGTCCACCCAGCCACACCCACCCAGTCGGTCATTAGGGCAGAGAACCAGTTGTTAAATTATTTGAATCCCACCACTGGGAGGGGGTCAACCTATTTTCCAAAGCACCTGAAGGCAAGGAATGATGGATGGAAATTGATCGACCTAGAAATAAGGAATTTTTTTCTGACAATGAGAACAATCAACCAATGGAACAGAAGTTGCCTTCAGAAGTTGTGGGTGCTTCATCACTGGAAGCTTTCAAGAAGAGACTGGACATCCATCTGTTAGAAATGGTATAAGGTCTCCTACTTGAGCAGGGATTGGACTAGATGACCTACAAGGTCCCTTTCAATTCTGTTATTCTATATACATCACAACTATAGCTATAAATAGCACTCATGGGCACTTTTTCTTTCATGTTTTACCATCTAGTCTCCTGTTCTGCCTTTCTTAGCACACTACACTATATACTTTTCATCTTCATTTTCATTTGCTTTCCTCCATCTGAATTGCTTTACCATTTGTCATGCAGTGCAGTTTTTGTAGTGTTTGCCTTTTTCTTTTAAGAAAAAATATTATTAGCACAATAACAAAATAGATGCTATGAAAGAAAGTTTTGATCCTCCCCTCCATAACAGCTTACAACCAAAGTCAATAGAGAAGCCAGATTCCCTTAACCAATTTACTAACTTAACAATTGCAGTGATTAACTTAACTGCGGCAAAGAAATGTTGTAAAATGGGGCAAAATTCACTTAACAACTGTCTCACTTAGCAATAGAAATTTTGGGCTCTATTGTGGAGGACTACCTGTACTGGGAGATTGAGAAAACATCTTGGAGAAGGGCACTGGCAATCCAATGTTGCCAAGAGAAATACATAATTATTCCAATAGTCTTCAGAAGTTGAGACTGAACTTTTCCTGATTAATTGAAGGTAGTTGTTCCTTTTTCAGTTACATCAATAAAAGGGAGTTATATATACACCATTTACTAAGGCAGCTTTCTGGATGAGTCACAATACCATCTATAACCAAGTTAATGTTACATACATAGGATGGCTGGTGGTAAAAATAAAATTATCTAGCTATGAACTTGTCAGGTCAAAATCCGTGGTGAATTATGAAGCAGTTCAATTTGATATCTGCATTGCAATTAGCACCTCCTGCACCATAAGAGTGAGAACTTACTTTATTTTTCAGCCATTTCTTCTCTCATAAAAGTTCCAAACTCTGTGGCTTCCTTGCTTGAAATCTTACATTTTGTTTGGAGGGAGACAGTAAAATCAGGCTGCCCCACAGATAGCAAAATAAAATAATGCTTGTATCCTCTAGGTATCCAAAGAACAGTTCAGGGTCAGGATCAAGCTTAGAGCATTTGTAAAAACAGAAAAGTAAATGATGTTCTATAGGGTTAGGAAAGAAGGCAGCCATGTCGACAGAAACATAGTGTGTGTGTTGCCAATTCTTCTCATTCAGAAGATGTTAATGGCAAGGCAAACTTTAACAGCAAAGCAGCATGGGTACCATTTATGTCTGAATCTGGAGACTTTATCATGCCCAGTTACTGTGCAACATCACACTTTAAAATTCTGACTGCTATCATACAGTTTTCTAGTTTTTATCATAAAGTACAAACAATATTGCTGAGCACATTGTAAGCCGCCCTGAATCTTCGGAGAAGGGCGGCATATAAATCAAATTTAAATATATATATATATTACTTTGCATTGGTATAAAAGAAGAGAATGCCCAGTGGTAGAAACTGATCTCTTTAACTTCGTACACAAGAATATCTCATTTGCTGCATGGATTAACCACTGTACAGATTTATTTTGCATCACTTATTGCTTGTATAAGATTAGTTAGAATTAGCTAATCTAAACCCTTTACAAATGTTGCTCCTCCCGCCCCCATCTGTAATTGTCAGTATAAAGACCAGCAAAATGAAAATGAAAAGCTTTGCCTGCACCAATAGCGGTTCCTTAGTTGAATGGGATAAACTATGAATCCTGTTTGGTTCTGGATTTCCTCCAGTTTGGGTCCACTGTGTTTTATTTCTTTGCTACAGTTGCATTATCATACATCCCCCACGAGGCAATAAGAATTCATTTGTGTTTTTAAATAACTACATTGATATGATAGGATTTTTTCCCCCAAATCTATATTTTTACTATCACCATCACAGGTTGTATACATTAAAAACCCACTATCAACTTTTAAAGGAAAACATATGAAAACCACCATCTCTCCAACAATGTGTGGTGTGAATAGACCCATTTTGTATGGCAGCCATGGCAAGGGTGATTACCTCCAATTCAATTGGGATTACAGATAGAGATTAATAAATTAGATGCTGGATCTTAAAAATCAAGATATATTCCCATCCTTAAAGATTATGTTTATATTATAATTGATTTTAGGTTGGTAATTTATAACTATGTTTTTCATAAATTCTACGTCGATCAACTCCATTTTAGTTGTTGGTCTCACTCAGAATTAGAATATGCCAAACACCTTAGGTGTTTTCTTGAGAAAAACACAAGAAAAAAAAAAGACCTCTTAATAACTGCTTTTTTGTATCATACATTTTGAGATTGGTCAATCATGATTTATTCTGAGGACTGTAAATTTTAGTGCCACCAAAGTCCTGTTACAATTGATGTATTTAACAGAGCAGTTCTTTATCTGATGTTCTTCTTCTTTAACATGCCACAGTAAAATAAGTGGCTGAATCATGCCCTAAACTAACTGCTAGTTATCTTTTTCTTTTTCTCACAGTGTCCCACTATATTTTAATTACTAAATAGGATGATACAAAGATAAACCATCTGCATCTTCATAGCACCACCAACAGCCTACACAAATCCTTCAATTCAATGGTCTTTAAAATGACCTTATTCAGGTCTCTTGTTCCCGACCCTCCACATGTTTTGGATCTACAGAACTGTGATTATTTTCTCTCACACTCTCTTGGATGCCAATTCCTGCCATCCTTCTTCAAGTCTGCTAAATGTTATGATACAGTGGTGCTCATTCAAATTGCTTCCAGGCTATTCTAGAAGCCAGGAACTTGTAACCATGCTCTTAAATCATCATTTGAAGGAAAAACAGTTGAAATGATCAGTTTGGACATTGTTTATTTATCATACTTTGGAACCACCCATCTTCCTCCCGAGGGGCTCTGGGTGGTATACAATAAAATATCAAAACATAAAAACAGTATATAAAAGGTAGACTTTTTTTTAGAAAGTCAAAGATAATTAAAAATTAAATTACAAATTAAATTACAAATTAATTAAAAGGCAAAGGGAATGCTTTCAGGATACTAACCAGCCCCACGGCTGCCTACTCCGCTGTGCTCTCCATGCAAGGCTGCAGAGACACATGCTTAAAACATGCTTAAGTACTGTACAGCCAAGCTATTTTTGACTCATGGCAATCACATATATAATTTCTCCAAGGTGATCTGTTCCTAACCGCCTTAACTGAGTCCATCCACCTGGCTACTAGTTGTCTTCTCCTTTCTTCTAACTTTCCTAATGTTAGAACCTTTTTCAGAGAGTTAGGTCTTTGCACAGTAATGTGTAGGATAGGATAGGATAATTGGAGCCTGATCATTTGTGTTTCCAGTGAGAATTGATTTGTTCAGTGATCCATTGGTTGGGGATTTTGGGGAGAGGGAGAAGGGCTGTCCACATGAAGAAGGAATAAAATTGAAAGACAGGAAGAAGGAGGGTCCAGTCTTTCTAGTAATGAAGTTACAGGTAGTCCTCAACTTACAACAGTTCATTTAGTGACTGTTTAAAGTTACAGCAGCAGTGAAAAAAGTGACTTACGACCATTTTTCACGCAACCATTGCAGCATCTTCCAGTCACATGATCAAAATTCAGACACCCGGAAACAGACTCATACCGGTATTTATGATGGTTGCAGTGTCCCAGGCTCATGCCATCCGCTTTTGCGACCTTCTGACAAGCAAAATCAATTGGGAAGCCAGATTCACTTAACCGCCTTGTTACTAACTTAACAAGTGCAGCGGCCCACTTAACAACTGTAGCAAGAAAGGTGGTAAATTGGGGGCAAAACTCAGTTAACAAATGTCTCATTTAGCAACAGAAATTTTCAGCTCAATTGTAGTTGCGAGTCGAGGACTACCTGTACTAATTTGTCTAAATCAAATGAAGGTTCACTTTTTCACATAACTGCTTCCCTGGCTTTTAAGTTCTGAGATTTTAGAGTAAGAGGCTGACTGCAGGACTATACAATAAGCAGCCACCTCAGCTAAGGAGCTCTAAAATCTCAGAAGCAACTGGTGGAGCTTCATGAAATAAATAAGGGCTCCTACTTCGCTCGCTTTAGAGCATTATCCGTTTCATTGAGGAACCTCCTTCCTTCCTTCCTTCCTTCTTTCCTTCCTTCTTTCTTTCTTTTTCTTTTTTCAGGAGGAACAATTGCCCGCAATAGATCGGAGCTTTTTAAAGCGTAGGTGACGCGATTTTGGGATTTGCCGGCAGAGCCTTCCTTAAACACACGAACTGACCGACGCGGAGCCAGTCATCGCTCGACGTCCCAGGGACAAACCACAGAAGGAAAGCCAAGAGGGCCTGGCGCTGGAGGCCCGTCCATTACGTAGGCGACACCTGTTCACCCTGACTTGCCGCGCTCCTCTGTTATTGGCTGTCCGCGGCCGCGGGTGGGGGTGGGGGCCGTCCGCCTCAACACGTGCCTGGGAAAAGCAGCAAAGCCCGGCTTTAGCCGAGGCGAGAAGCGCTGAAGAGGCGGGGAGGCGCCCCCTTCGCGGCCCGTTTCCACGCACGGCGGCCAGGCGGCGCTGCATGCCTCCCTCCGCCCTGGCTCAGCTCGGAGGTGCGGCACGCGTGTTGGCCGCAGCCAGCCTCTTGCAGCGAGAGCGGCGGCGGCGGCGCCGTGCAAGTGGCTGGCTCCTTAGCGCTGGGCAAAGCGGGCTGAGCTTCCGAATCCCCTGGTAGGCGGAGGAAGGATCCGGCCGGGCGATTCCGATCTCGGAAGCCCTTTCGGGAACTCTCACTGGCTTTCGATGGCGCTGAGCGGACCGAGGAGCACGTAGCTGGGGTGAGTAGCGGCACCTTCCCTCGCCGTCGATTCTCTTCCAGGTGGCCAGTGGACGGACGGTGCCTGCCGCCTGCTATTTCGGGGCGGCCGCGCGTCCACCTCCCCTTCCACTCTTCCGCGCATCACTTACGTAGCGGGTGCTAAAGCTGCTGAGCATCGGTCACTCCCCCCCCCAATCTCTTCCTGGCCAAGGTGTCGCACTGATATCGCCTTCAGCCGTGGGGAGGCAACCTTTTGCGGGCGGGGGCCGAGGGCAGGCAGGCGGGCATCGCCATGTCCGTACCTGGCGTCTCGAGAGAGGCACCTTGCAGCGACTGAGAGATAGTCGCTGGGCTGGGCATGTCGTTTTCAAACGTTTGATCGTGCTGGAAGGGAACTACCGGTACTTAGATCCCTGGATACACGCGTGTGTGTGTGTGTGTGTGTGTGTGTGTGTACGTGCTGCGCACACATACACTTTAGGCAAGGGGAAGGCTAGGGCCCTGGGATGTGGGCAACCATCGTAAATACATGCTGATTGCCGTCTAGGGTTGGGAAGCCGGTCCTAAGACGTGGGTCCCTTAGACTTTTGCGATTGAGGAAGAGAAACTTTTAATTCAAGTAATGCACTTCCTTATCGATTGCTGGTGGCGTTTGGAGTGGAAACGGAAAAGCTGAGCTGGTGGGGCTTGTTTATATCCGTAAGGAAGATTGGGCTGCCTGGGAGTCACCCAAGATGAATGAGGTTGACCTCCTGTGTGTTCTCTGGGAAGGGTGATGGAGCCCCTTCTGGCCTGCCTTAGACTGGAAAATCCTGTAATATCTATTGAACTGAGTTTAATGGAAGAGGGGAAGGGAATCTGTCTCAAAGCTGCTAAACCAAGGGTAATTGTAGTGATAAAGGAGAACATTTGTAGCTCAGGGTTGGAATGAGGGGTTCTTGGTGCTGTCTGAATAGGGTTGTTTTCTTACAGATGTTTCATTATCCAAAGTAGGTAACACCATCAGGGTTAATCCATCCCTTATTAACACTGATGATGTTATCTAGTTTGGATAATGAAATCTCTGCAAGAAAACAACCAAGTTCAGAGAGCATCAGAGACCTCTTAAAACATGTAACCATATATTAGTTGACATTCTCTAGGCTTTGATAGGGTAACTGTTCTTAAAGAAGGAGAACATTCTCTTTGCTGCCTCCTTGTTAGGGTCACCCATTGTTTGGAAATACTGGCCTTTAACCTAGAGCACAATTATTTTTTGAAAATGCTGCAATTCACAGAGATGTCACTTGCCCCCCCATTTTTTCAAAATGTTTTGTTGCCAGACAGGCTTGTGAATCCTGGCATATTTACTCGGAAGTCATGTGCCTTGTATATGCTGTTATTTGCTTCCAAATAGGTTTAGGTTCATTTCTTTGTTAACTTCATCATTCTTCATCATTATCTAACTTTAACACGTGTTTTAAAATATGATTCTAGCCATATTAGGCAAAAATAAGCACCTTGCAGTTTCAGGGACTGGTCGATATCATGTGTCCAAAGCAAGAGTGTGAGATATGCAGATCAAAGAGGTAACAATAAGTACACATATCAAATGCAATTTAAGGTATAATTTTCCATATTTAGTTGGGATTAAATTTTAGAAGACATATTAGGTTTTAATTCCAGGTATATGTTACTTAGGGTTGCAGTGACAGTTGTTAGTTCCTTTTTTGCTCATTTGCTGGAAACCTAATCGCAATCTTCAGCTTAAAAGGATCATCTTGCTGCTTGCTATTGTTAAAATATATCATTATTTTTGCTTAGATCTTAGTTGCAGAGTATAATTCATCCTTGAAAAACTTGTTTAAGATTAATGTAATGTACTATCTCAGTTCAGGCATCTTTTTCAAGGAAAAAACCCTCCTTGGCTTGGAACTGTGCCTCCTTGTATACTTAGCAAATGTTGTATACCTAGCTTGAACTAGGTAAGAATTAATCCATTGAATAAATAAAACTCCATTTTTACAGCCCTGTAGTCCCTATTTGGGGCAGAGCCAGGATGATTGGATGGAACCAAGCATTTATTGGCGGGATGCCCTTCCAGATGCCTATGCGGAGTTTGCAGCAGATATTTTTTCTTTGCACCCTAGGAGAGAAATATCTGCCACTACCTATGATTGAACTCTCAATCTTTTGAGTGGGAGGCGGGCATCTTCACCACTAGGCCATCACGGCATTTAATCCATTCAATAAATAAAGAAAATACATTCTTGGAAAAAAACTAAATCATACAATAAAATACTTGCAATTTTTTTTCTATAAACACTTTAAAAATAGAATACGGGCAATATGTGTTGTCATTGCTATTACTTAATTACTTGGTATGGCATGAATTCAGTGAGGAATCAACTTTACTATACCGCAGATGTTCGCCTATGATAATTAAACTACAATGGAACAACTGTTGTATATTCCAAAGTAGCAATTAGTTTTAATCCTTTGCTTTGAAAATAAACGACTGTAGTATCATCCTATTTTTTTAATATGAAGAAACTGGAATACTGTGGTACATCAACTGTTTTGATTAGCTTCTTCTCATTTTTTTACTGTTTGTGAGATTAAAAAGATAAAGATGTTCTTAACGTGAAACCTAACTCCTGATTGTTGTATGGATTCAAATCAGTAGCTTTCCTGCAATACTGAAATGGTGATCACAGGACCCTGGGATGGTTGCAGCCATTGTAAATAGATGCTGGATGCCAAGCAGCCAAATTTTGATCATGTGACTATGGGGAAGCTACAATAATTGTAAATGTGAAGACCAGTTGTAAATCACTTTTTTCACTGCTGAGTAACATCAAACAGTTTCTAAACGAATGTTTGTAAGTCAAGGACTATCTGTATTAAAGTGATTGGCTTCTGGCATTCTTTGATTTTTCTAATTCAGTTTATGGTCTTAGTATTCCATAGTGATCTCTCACTTTAATACATACAGCCTACTTAGCTTTGAAGTCCAAATGAGATCAGCCAGATATGCCACCTGAGTCACAGCATCTATTTATTGTAAAGGCAGGAGACACTAAGCATTGTATTTCAGATAGACTTTTTCCTTACTTAAACACTGCGTAATTGATTTTAATTAATTGATTTGAAATATTAACAATTAAAGTTGGTGAGATGTTAGTTCATAGTTTATACCTTAGATGGTTTAGCTTGTGGTCTTCTTTTAATGTGTTTGAAGTAACAGAGCCTTTCATGCAAAATGCATATGAAATTTTAGAATACTCTAAACAGTTTTGCGTTCGCCAGGAGCAATAAGTCAATGTAAATCATTCCCTGGTTGAAAAAATACAGTGTCAGTAGATGAGGGATAGGCAATATGCTGCCTTGCAGTTGTTTGAGATCGATGGGAATCAAAATCTAATAGTATCGTGGCATAGAGTTATGAGAGTTGCAATGCATACTGTCTAGGAGACAATGGTTGTACTTTCTTGCTGTATTCATTGATTTATTGATTTCAGTATGTGTTTGACATAAAAATCACTTCTAGAGAGATAGCCCTGTGAGTCTTCAGTTCCATAGGGTTGAGCCTGTAATTTTACACCTTAAACCTAGTGGCCTTTCAGCATTCCCTTCTTTAGGCAATAATGAAAACATTGCTTACACAACGCTTTAGTAAAAGAAATACTAGATGCATATAGTTCTGCATTTGACTGAAGATGTGTCATTTTTGCACATGCTTTGGAAACTTCTATTAAATAAAGGAATTCTTACTGTATACCTGTAACCAAAGGCAATTCAGTGTAGAAACAATAGATTGCAGCTAGCATAGCCAACAAGACAGTGAGAAAGGTTGTACAACACGCTTCAGAGTTTCATTTGTGGACTTTGGCTACAAAAATCCCTCTAGCTTTTCTGGTTTTACCACTACATAACCTATTTATTTCTTGTATCAAATTTCTAAATTCCTTTAATCCCCTAATGACTCTGGATATTGTGCAATGTTTTAAAAAACCAATTTAGAACAATATAACATCAAAAGAATGGCAAATATCGAGAAAGAGCAATAAAGCATAGGATTGCTTGATACAAACAATTCCTATATGAAGCCTGCCGGATACCCCAATCTAAGGTCTGGAGAGGAAAGCCAGGGTTTTAGGGTTCTTTTAAATTAATTTGGGGTCAGTCAAATATGTTGCAGGGACATTGTTGCCCAGGGCAACAATGCTCTAGAATAGAGAAGGCTTTCTGGGTTCCATCAGATGACATTGCCTAATCAATGGGATCTAAGTTGCTAAGGCTGCTCATACAGATTGGACAGAAAGTACAAGAGCAGATAGCCAGACCATGGGCCATCAGAGGCTTTATTGGTAATAACCAGCACCTTGAATTATACCTGGAATCCACTGGTAACCAATTCTGTTTACAAAGCAGAGAGATAGGTATTATGTGATCACATTGTGGCATGCTCATAATTACTTGTGCTGCTACATTCTAGACCACTTGTTGCTTCTGATTGGTTTTCAAAGCAGTCCCATTGCAGTACTTCATACAGAAAGTAACCAAAATGAGTGACTGTCTGAAGACCCGCCAAAACCAGGAAGAGTTGCAATTGGTACAGCAAAGGGTCTACTTTATTGCAAGGACTTTCTCGGCCACAGTTCTCTCTCCTCTGAGCAGTAGCTGTAAGTTCAGGAAAACTCAAAGGGAAAGTACAGACCTAAATTCTATTCAGGACTAAAGAATCTCTGGGACTTGGACTGAGTAGCCTAAATATGCTTCAGATTAAGCCTGAGTCTGCTCCTTCCCATCTAGATACTCACATCCTCAGACACTGAGTCAAGACTTGGACATCATTATTTGGTTAGTTTGGAGTTGAGATACATAACTTGAGATTGATGATACCTGACCCCAAACTAATAGATTGACCAGACCCAGCAGCCTCATGTGGATGTCAAATAGGAAAGGCAAGTGTATTAGCAGTAGCATTTAGTCTTATATATCGCTTCATAGTGCTTTGCATAGTGCTTCAAGCAAATTACAGAGTCAGCACATTGCCCCCAACAATCTGGCTCCTCGTTTTATTGACCTCGGAAGGATGGAAGGCTCTGTCAACCTTGAGCTGGTGAGAATAGAACTGCTGGCAGTCGGCAGAATTAGCCTGCAATACTCATTCTAATCACTGTGCCACCACAGCTCTTCAAGCCTTGTTTCACTACAGGTGTTAGAGGGCTCAGGGTTGACCTCTCTTCCCTCCTAGTACCACATGGAACTGATAACAGAGAAAGGAGGGGCAGCATTGCCATTCCATGCATTTCTAAACCATGTTGAAAGGGGGAGTCAATTTTTTATAGGGTCCTCTGGAGCTATAACTGCCCCCCCCCTTTTCAACAGCCTTCCTTAAAAAGGGAAGATTGGATGAAAATTGTCCAGGATGGGTGGCTCCAGTAATGATTACTTGAAGACTGTCCAACGGTGTTTAAGCTTGGCATATATTAATTAAAATGGTCCTGTTTATGGGGATTATAAAACAACCACATTTTCTTTCCCAAGTAATTTTTTCATAATGATTTACTGCTGAAAAGACAGTTGGGTAGAATCAGGTTCAGAAGTAATTAATGAAAGAGTTTTTAAGAGGCCCTTAGGCATAATTAAGCAACATTGCTCACAGTTTTGGGCTATTTCCATTGAGTATTTTTCATTTGTAAGTTATTTATAAGTTTAGTTTGTTATATTCTTACATAATTTATAATGTTTACAGAACTGCTTTGTGATCAAGCTTTTTTTCTGATGTCCATTTAATTTTCTTTTTCCTGCTGTCCATTAATTTTATTTTTATCTTTGTTCATTGTGAAGTCATAGTTCAAAGCCAGCTTTCTATATGTAGTATTAATATTGATCTGATAGGGAACATTGATTTTACTAAATAAGATTGCTCTGATAGGAATGCATAATTATGCTTTGGGACTTAGTAGAAACTGCTGACTAAGAAGAATATTTCTGATTCTGTAAATATTTTTCTCAATATTATGCATGGCCAATCATTTACCAAGTTTAACCACTGTTACATAGAACACATAAAATGAATCATAAGGCTTTAAGATGCTGGAAAATAGTATTTGGAGCAAAGCTTTGTACTAACCTAGAAAAGAATAAACCGCTTTAACTCTTAAACTGAAGGCAATTTAGGGATATAGCATATGAATGAAAATGCAAATGTAATTATTGCCACCTAATATCTCTAAATGATTAACAAGCATGGCAAATGCAGAGGTACAATTCCTAATCCATGTTTTCAGGCTGCCACTGGTATATAATGTATAATGTAATCAAACAGCAACAATAATCCTAAAGAAGTATGAATATAGGACCGTGATGGCAAACCTATGGCACGCATGCCATAGGTGGCATGCGGAGCCCTCTCTGCGGGCACGCGAGCCATCGTCCAGCTCAAATCCACTGCGCATGCGCACGTGCTTCCCACTGGCCAGCTGATTTTCGGGCCCCTGCCCTGCATGCGTGGGGGGGGGGGGCTACCTTTCTCCTCACTTTCTGCTGCCTGTGCCTTCCCAGATCTCCGGAGATTCCCCTCCCAGCGCTGTTTTGAGAGGCAAGGCTTTTTCCCCCTCCCAGCCATTTTGGGACACGAGGCTTTTTTTCCTCTCCCAGCTGTTTTGGGAGATGAGGCTTTCTCCCCCCCCCAGCACTGTTTTGGAATGTGAGGCCAAAAGGGGGGTTGTGTGCACATGCATGGGTGGAGGGGAGTGGGGGGTCTCATGCGCATGTGCAGGGGGTGGTGCATGCAGGAGGGGCATTGCATTATGGGTGTGGGCACACACATGCGCAATAATGCGCGCACGCACGCTTTTGGCACTCAAAGAAAAAAAGGTTAGCCATCACTGATATAGGAGATTTAGCTGGAGTCTTTCTTGAAGATCCAACGTTTCCCAACCTGACCCAAAGAGACAGTGTACTCTAATTAAGAGCATTTTGTCACTCACACTGGCAAAGAGAACAATGCTAAATTTGGGTTTGAAGCCTAGGACTCTCACACTGCTGAGAAGACAAGGGCATACTTTAGAGATGGTCTTAGCCGTGAGAAAGTTCCAAACTTTGAAACTTTCTGGTTCTTCTAATTGTTTTAAGTATTGCCCAAATAATATTTGTTTTTCCTGGAGTCTGTCCATGATCCAAAATGCCATTTTTCACTGGTGGATGACGCCTGCTTTCATTATCTTCCTTCCAGCATTTGTAGGCTCCAGCTTAGTGAGAATATGAAGTTGCGTCAAGAACTGAAAGGAAATATTAGCATGCTGGAGAGTTCTTTGAAGGTTTTGACCACATCTGCTTGTGTTCCCCAAGGCAAGCTACTTACCACTTCACACTTTGAAATCAAGCATATATGGCACACTCCAAAATTAAGAGCAGCCCTCCATGTGTATTGGGGGAGAGATGGTGTCAAGAGAAATCTGGAGTTTTCATCTCTTCCAAGAGATGTCAGTCTATCAAACTCCAGTCTTTTGAGTGATTTTGCCCTAATGGCAGCCATGTGGGTCATGGATTGAAAAGCAGAGCATTTGCTGAGCAGCTTTTGTATATTACAACCATCATGGAGAGCAGCTTCTGTGCAAAATCTTTCAAGTGGCTTCCCATGTGGCAGAGGGAGCAGGACAGCTGCCTCCAAAGAACACAAAATGGAGCGATTTCTTATTTAAGGCTTTCCAAGTGGTTTCCTACGTGGGAGCTGTAACTGAAGAATATGTGGTGACCCACAAGACTTAAGCAAGGCAGATCAGCTATTTTTCTATTGGAGCAAAATTTAAAAGTCGATTTGTGCAACATAAATCAACTGTTTATATTTTATATTGGGATATTTTTATGTAACCTAATCATGCAATATTTGGAGTATCATTTCTTTTTCTGAATAATGGGACCAATAGTAACTTACCTAACTTTCAGAGGTAAAGTAAAACCTAATTACTTTTGTCATTTTTTTGTAGATGAAAGGCAGTCCTTGTTAATTAGAAAAGTATTTCCTGATGTATACAGAGGTAGTACAAAACATATTGATTAAAAACTGCATGTGTTAAAACTACTGGGAAGTTTTGCTTCCTCCACCTGACAATTTTTGCTTTCATCCAGACAATTTCTAGGAGCTCTGGCTTTAATCGATTTTCATGTAATTGCCTGTAGATTAAACCTCATGCTTAGAAGCTTTGTTGCTCCTGCAGAATCTGAGTATTCAAAATATGATAAAGATAGTACAATTGTGCCATTTGGAGATAATTCCTTGGGAAATGCCTTATGGAGAGAGATTGTTGCCAAGCAGCTAGAGCCTATGTCAAGGCTATAAATATTGGAATAAATAAATAATGCGACTACGTGTCTGGGGAATACAGAACAGGTTTATAATTGAATGGAAACAGGCTCAAGTACAGCATTAGTAACTGTTGCACTCTAGAGTGGGGAGGTCTATTTGCACTTCCATGTTTTGCTTATCAATTATTGGTGTGTGTTATTTTTTACTTTGCAGAAAGGGCCATAATATTAGAAGGCTGCATATGTGCAGTAATATGGATGGGTTTGGGAACTAATGGTGCAGAACAACTTTATGGCCATGAAGGATTGCATTTAATGGATATTCACCCAGCCATAACTTCTATCTGATCCCATGCTAGCCTGAAATGTTTCATTTTATTCTTGAGGAAAGAAAGAGAGAAGCATAAGTACTATAGCAAGCAGAGGTTGCTACCTGAACAGGGAGACTTTTTTTTTGTCGGGATGGATCAAAGGTGGTTGACACATGCCAGCCTTAGGAAGCCACACTTTATCCAGCACATATAATACTGAGCCACGGCTTGGTAGGCAAGTGATATTTTATTTATTTTATTTATTTATTTTATTAAATTTCTATACCGCCCTTCTCCCGAAGGACTCAGGGCAGTGAACAGCCAAAAGATAAAACACAGAGATACAAAATTTAAAATAGATTAAAACAGATTAAACAATTTGGCTACATTTTAAAAATATTCCATAATTAAACAAATTAAAATTAGTGTTTAAAATTTAAATTTTAAAATTTTAAAAGGGAGAAGATTTAGGCCAGGCCAGCTTGATGAAATAAAAACGTTTTAAGCACGCGACGGAAGGTGCGCAGATCCGGGATCCTCCGTATCTCCGGGGGGAGCTCGTTCCAGATCGTAGGTGCCCCCACAGAGAAGGCTCTCCCCCTAGGGGCCGCCAGTCAACATTGTTTGGCCGACGGCACCCGGAGGAGCCGCTCTCTATGGGAGCGTATTGGCCGGTGGGAGGCTATTGGTGGTAGCAGGCGGTCCCGTAGATAACCAGGTCCTAAGCCATGGAGCGCTTTAAAGGTGGTAACCAGAACCTTGAAGCACACTCGGAAGACCACCGGGAGCCAGTGCAGCTTGCGCAGGAGAGGTGTTACATGGGAGCTCCACGTTGCTCCCATAACCACCTGCGCGGCCGCACTCTGCGCCAGTTGGAGCTTCCGAGTGCACCTCAAGGGGAGCCTCATGTAGAGAGCGTTACAATAGTTCAGACGAGAAATGACAAGGGCATGAGTGACCGTGTGTAGGGAGTCCCGATCTAGAAAGGGACGCAACTGGCGGATCAGGCGAACTTGATGAAAAATCCTCCTGGTCACGGCCATCAAGTGCTCTTCTAGAGACAGCCGTGAATCCAGGAGGACGCCCAAGTTGTGAGCCCTTTCCGTGGGGGCCAATGATTCGCCCCCAATAGTCAGCGATGGCACCAGCTGATTATATTGGGACGTCGGAAACCACAGCCACTCAGTCTTGGATGGGTTGAGCCTGAGCCTGTTCCTCCCCATCCAGATCCGTACGGCCTCTAGGCACCGGGACATCACTTCAAGGGCATCGTTGGGGTGGTCCGGGGTGGAGATGTACAGCTGGGTGTCGTCAGCGTACTGATGGTACTTCACCCTGAAACCACGGATGATCTCGCCCAGCGGCTTTACATAAATGTTGAACAAAAGGGGCGAGATCCCTGCGGCACCCCACATATGAGGGGCCTCGGGGTCGACCTCTGCCCCCCTGTCAACACAGACTGCGACCGGTCAGAGAGAAAGGAGGAGAATCACCGTAATACGGTGCCTCCCACCCCCAACTCTTCCAACCGGTGCAGCATGATACCATGGTCGATGGTATCAAAAGCCGCTGAGAGATCTAACAGGACCAAGACAGAGGAGCAACCCCTGTCCCGAGCCCTCCAGAGATCATCAACCAACGCGACCAATGCCATTTCCGTGCTGTACCCAGGCCTGAAACCCGACTGGAACGGATCTAGATACGACGTTTATTCCAGGTACTGGGGAAGCTGTTGTGCAACCACACTCTCAACAACCTTCGCAACAAAGCGAAGGTTGGAGACTGGACGATAATTAGCCAATACTGCCGGGTCCAGGGAAGGCTTCTTGAGGAGAGGCCTCACCACCGCCTCCTTCAAGGCGGCGGGGAAGACATCCTCACCCAATGAAGCATTTATAATCCCCTGGAGCCAGCCTCGCGTCACCTCCCAGAAGCCAGTACTAACCAGGAGGGACACGGGTCCAACAAAAATGGGGTCGCATTCAGTCTACCCAGAATCCTGTCCACATCATCTGGGGTCACAGATAACATTCTCAAGACCTGCCCCCGTCACCCTTGCTGGACCTACCCAGTCGGAGTCCAGACCTTCCCGAATCTGAGTGATTTTGTCATGCAGATATTGAACAAAGTCCTTGGCTCTTCCCTCCAAGGGGTCCTCCCGCGCTTCCTGGTGGAGCAGGGAGCGGGTCACCCTAAACAGGGTGGCCGGGCGATTATCTGATGATGCAATAAGAGCAGCACAATGAGTACATTTTGCTGCTTTTATCGCCACTAGGTAATTCTTAATATGAGATCTTACCAGTGTCCGGTCCGATTCAGAAAGACTAGCTCTCCAACTACTCTCTAGGCGTCTTTTCCGGCGCTTTATCTCCCTCAGCTCCTCAGTAAACCAAGGAGCCAGGTGAGAACGGTGCCGGGTCAGAGGCCGCAAAGGCATGACTCGATCCAGAGCTCCAGCGGCCGCTCTATCCCAAGCGGCCACTAGGTCTCCAGTCGAGGCGTGTGCAAGATCCTCGGGGATTGGCCCAAGCTCCCTTTGGAACCTATCAGGTTCCATCAGGCGGCTGGGGCGGTACCATCTTACCGGTTCCGCCTCCCTGCAGCGGGGTACCGCGGTTCAAAGGTCAAGGTGAAGGAGAGAGTGATCCGACCATGACAAGGGCTCAATGACTATGTCCCCTATCTCAAGATCATTCAACCACTGTCCAGAGACAAAAACCAGGTCCAGTGTGTTCCCCCCCCCCTGTGCGTAGGGCCATGAATTAGCTGGGTCAGGTCCATGGCTGTCATGGAAGCCATGAACTCCCGAGCCACCTCAGATGCCTCACCCGCGGACGGCAGGTTGAAATCCCCCATGACCATAAATCTGGGGGTATCAACCACCACCGCGGCAATAACATTGAGTAGCTCGGGCAGGGCTGCAGCCACGTAGCAGGGAGCCAGGTACGTGATCAACAAGCCCATCTGAACCCCATGACCCCACTTCACAAGGAGGGACTCACAACCGGCTGTCTGAGGAACAGTGGTCTCCCTCGGCCTAAGGCCTTCACTAATAATAACCGCTACTCACCCTCCCCTCCCCTGAGGCCTCGGCTGATGGAATGCGTGGAAGCCTGGTGGGCACATTTCTACCAGAGGGACCCCTCCCTCCGGGCCCAACCAGGTCTCCGTAATACCCGCCAGGTCCGCTCCCCCCTCCTGAATAAGATCACAAAGGAGGGGGGCTTTATTTACTACAGACCTGGCGTTGCACAACATCAGTCGAAGGCCTGGGCCCTGAGGGTCTGTGCAACCTGGAGAACGAGTGGAGCTATGGGGGCTGGACCGCTTGAAGACAGTGGGTGCGTGCTCCCTTAACATGATATGGCCCCCTACTCCCGCCATATCTACCCCTCCCACTCACAGTACCAATGATGGAAACACAGTCTGGACAAGCTTGACCCCCCCTGTTACCCCCGGATCCCCCCCACCCCCGCCGCACATCCTGACCCGGTCCGACCCTCCCCTAAGTTGGTTATCCCCCAAACCCACAACCCTAGTCCCTGTCCAACCCCCCTCCCCCCTCCCCAAACCCCTTAAAAGTTTGGACAAAGACAGTTTTAAAAAATCCTGCAGCCCCCTCTTTGTGGCATGCCACCTCTCGGGGTTCCAAAGCCCGTCATCGAGGTAGGCCCTCGATAGAGTGGAGGGCCAAGCCTGCGAGAGGGGGCAGTCTCGCAGACCAAGAAGTTCCGCTTCTGACATTTAGCTCGTGTCTTTTCTGACTCAGACATTGCCTTTTCTCCCTGTGTTTGTTTAACTTTATTTAAGCACATTTCCAGCTGTATATAAATAGAGTCTGGTTAATATTTAAATCCATAAATATTCAGTTGGAATTTTGCTAGTAGCAATTCAGGGCCAAATTAGATGATAGGAGAAATGTGTGATAACATTTCAGGTGCTCTTTTTAAAAAGGCATGTGGTAATATGCAAAAGAGAGTTAAGTACTCCTTACCGCTATGTCTGCATTGGTATCCCAGGGGGAAAAAAATTTTTTTTTCTGGTTCTGCCAAGTTTACATTAGCCTTATGAAGTGTTTATGGAGATTCTCAGTCATCCAGGTCATGGTTGTCCCAAAGATGCTTTTTCCAAAGGCAACTGGACTTTCTTTGTTTTTTCTCTTGAAGATGTTTTGCTTCTCAGTTCTGAAGACGTTTCTTGGATGAGAAGCAAAATGTCTTCAACAACAAAAAACAAAACAAAGAAAGTCCAGTTGCTTTTTGAAAAAGCACCTTTGAGACTTATGAAATGTTGTTAAGTACTCTCACCTCTTTAGGCTCTGGTAGTTTTCAGTGCAATGAAATTGTTGATCAATTTCTAGGGTATATAGTATCAGTGCTGGCAAAGATCCATATTATTGACTGTTGCTTCCTACAAAATAGTAGATTTAAAAAAAAAAACATACAAAATAAGATGTCTATCTTAAAATTTTTCTTTCATGTTCCAGGTTGCTTTATATGTTATTTTATGTGGAAGAACATTAATCATATGAGCTCCAATTACAACATTGAAATTATACACATATAGGTTTACCACATCATTGAGAACTAAAGGTGGACACTCTCCATTACTAAGTTGGACTCTCTCCATTATAAAATCAGCATCTGCTGATCTTGGGAATTCTGACATGTCATGTAGAGCTTACACCTATTTCTGAAAACCTGTTTTCCTCTTGTAGAAATCTCTTTGTGTAAATTAGGTTCCTCCAGGCTTGGTGAGATCACATGTGCAACCTCTGCTGGGCTGTTCTTATCCTTCTAACTCATTTTCCAGTCTACTGGTTGGACAACAGCTGAACTTTGCAGTAACACTATATAGTTGCCGGGTATGATGTGGACAAATGGGAAGCATCTGGCTTGAAGCATGCATCCAGATTGAGAATCTTCTGTGTGACTTTAGGAAAATGCTAAATTTAACAACTAAGAAAATTGTTCTTTGGGTCTGAATTTGTTTCTAGCATCATGCTTGTACCTGTTGTTTACCTATGTGACAGCTTAGACAAACTTATTAACAAGTTATACCAATACCAATAACTTACAAGATTCTCCATACAGAAACAGAATGCCTTCTCAAAAAATATCTGTGTTGGAAGGGGGGCAGAGATCGACCCCGAGGAGCCTTATATGTGGGGTGCCACAGGGGTCGGTCCTCTCGCCCTTTCTGTTCAACATTTATGTGAAGCCACTGGGTGAAATCATCCATGGTTTCAGGGTAAAGTACCATCAGTACGCTGATGATACTCAGCTGTACATCTCCACCCCGGACCACCCCAATGATGCCCTTGAAGTGATGTCCCAGTGCCTGGAGGCCATGCAGAGCTGGATGGGGAGAAACAGATTCAGGCTAAACCCATCCAAGACCGAGTGGCTGTGGTTTCCGGCATCCCGATATAGTTAGTTGGTGCCATCACTGACTATTGGGAGCGAGTCGTTGGCCCCCATGGAGAGGGCTCGCAACTTGGGTGTCCTCCTGGATTCGCGGCTGTCTTTAGAAGAGCACTTGATGGCCGTGGCTGGGAGGACTTTCTATCAGGTTCGCCTGATCCGCCAGTTGCATCCCTTTCTGGATTGGGACTCCTTACGCACAGTCACTCATGCCCTCGTCACTTCCCACCTGGACTACTGCAATGCTCTCTACATGGGGCTCCCCTTGAGGAGCACCCGGAGGCTCCAACTGGTACAGAGTGCGGCCGCGGGTGGTTATGGGAGCGACGTGGCACTCCCATGTTACACCTCTCCTGCGCGAGCTGCACTGGCTCCCGGTGGTCTTCCAGGTGTGCTTCAAGGTCTTGGTTACCACCTTTAGAGTGCTCCATGGCTTAGGATCCGATTACTTATGGGACCGCCTTCTGCCACCAGTTGCCTCTCACCGGCCAGTACGCTCTCATAGAGAGGGGCTCCTCAGGGTGCCGTCGGCCAAACAGTGTCGACTGGCGGCCCCCAGGGGGAGAGCCTTCTCTGTGGGGGCACCTGCTATCTGGAATGAGCTCCCCCCAGAGATACGGAGGATCCCGGATTTACGCACCTTCCGCCGTGCCCTTAAGACCTTTTATTTCAACAGGCTGGCCTGGCCTAACTTCCCTTTTTAATTGTAAATTTTAAATCTGTTTTAAAATTTTAGGGGTATTTTAATCTGTTCCGGGCCAAACTATTTAATTGGGTTTTATATTGTCTTTTAAATTTTGTAGTCTGTATGTTTTATCTCTTTGGCTGTTCACCACCCTGAGTCCTTCGGGAGTAGGGTGGTATATAAATCTAATAAAATGAAAATGAAAATGAAAATCTTCACCTTATTGATTGTCTAAATCAATTGTCTAAATCAACAGATTGTTCTTCTCATGAATTTTGCTGCTTTCAGCACTGCCTGGAAATACCTATTTATTCACTGTCTTCATAGTTCTACAAAACTACATCAATTGCCCTGTTTTAGGGTACAAGAATATTTACTTTAATTGTTGTTGAGCTGCAGAAATTCAACAGGTTATACATTATACCTTTTTGCTTTGCTTGATGGAAATGGTGCCAAACTAATTCTCTTTCTAGAAGCATTCTTTTTATTTAATGTAACACTTTTGAGATTACCTACTGTAGTTTGTTTGCACCATATTTGAGAAAACTAAAGAGTAGTTGCCTATTTTTCATCTTGTTGTGAGAGGTCCTTGGTGCTCTTTGAACTTGGTTGTTTTCTTCCAGAGGTTTCATTACCCAAACTAGGTAACATCAGCAGTGATAGTTAGGAATGGGGTTTGCTCTCAGTTTATATTCTATATTCTGTATCAATTTATATTTTAGTGGCTTAGTCAGGGTTGGTGGGGTTGGTCTTAGAGATTCTTTGGTTTGTTTGGCAGTTCCTTGATTGGTACACTGGTGTTGGTAAAATATGTTTACTTCTTGATTGTTGGTCTAATATTTTTTTTGTTTTTTGCTTTGCTTTCATCCACTGATGACGAAGTTTGTTCATATCAGCACAAAGGGTATATTCACTTCTTATGCTTTAGATATGGAGTGTTTTAGTCCTTTTTAAGATGGTCTTTCTTTTGAGATACATGGCATAGGCATTCCCATATGAATCTTTCTTCTGGGAACTACCCATAATAATAAAAAAAATTAAAGATAGATTTATGAAATGTGGCAGCAGTTTTTGCTATCAGATCAGCTTCTCCTTGTTTTTGCTGCTCATGGGCTGTAGAGTGATAACAGGGTGCATCGGAAGCATTTCTGATCTATTCAAAAATATTGAAGAATTTCCAAAGAATCTAATATGAATTCTAGGCAAAGAGATTACTTTTCTTTCCTTTCACACATCATGGCTCATTTCTATGAACATTTGTCCTTGCTTTAAAAACATCAAGTAGTATACAGTATGTGTTCACTTTGCATGCATAAATATATCTTTACAAAGATAAAGGTGTAAACTATGTGAATGTATGTGGGCAAAAAGTTTTTAATGTAGTATTTAACAAATGCCTTCATCCCTCTTTTAAAAATATGGGAAGTATTTCCAGTACTGTATTAATGGAAGAGTTTGTTAAATTTGCACACAATGTGATAATATCCTATGATTAAAACAATAGCAAAGTCTAGTGACGTTAGAGAAAGATTGGATCAGATATGCAACATCACATGCAGATTTTCTAAACATGATAAAAAGAATGCATATATTACAGTAATTTTAGAAGATTGTAAGTGTGGAGATTATGACAACTGCTGTCGTTAAAATGACATTTGTTCCCAGGAACAGATGGTGCTTGGGTGGTGACAAATGGATTCACTTTGGGTGTGATTCATACATGGCATTAGTTACTGAACAATAAAATATCAAGGAGACTTTTGAACCAATACAGTTGCAGTTATGTTTTAAATTTAATGTGTGTATTTATAATAGCAGCATACTGATGCCTTGTCACAGCTGAGTCTTTTTTAATAGCCATATCTAAATATCAAACTCAGAGAATGTAGTTTAGAACTTAAATACTCATTTGGGATAAAGGTCACCAGACTAGTAAAAATGGGTAGCATATGATGGGGAGAATCATAGCCCAATAGACACCCTACAGACAGTTTTCTAGGCACCTATGTAAGCTTAGAAGACCTAGTGAAAATAAAGTGGCATTTCACCCACACCTTGTTGGTGGATCATTGAGAAAAGAGACTTGTCGCTCCAACAGCACAGTTTTAGAGGAAAATCTCTGACGGGTTCTAGAACTCATTCTATTTAGCATGAATGTCCATACAAGGAGCAGTCACTTCAGCTTCAGCAGCCAGTTTTTGAAAGTCCCATTAGAAACCCTACCAAGTAGCTGCCAGTGTATGGCATGAAAGCTGGTCATAAATGCTGTAAGCAGAAGGAAATTGCCTTCTAGATTTTTATAACACTTTTAGGAACTCTATGGTGGTTTCCTGTTAGTCGGTAGTTTCCTGTTCGTTGTTGTCTGCTGAGTTGTGACTAGCAGTGTAGATGTATAAAATTATGTATTGCGGCACAATAAAGAATAAGCTCCCAAATCAAAAGAAAACATAACAGTATCTAGTTGCTTTGCAGATCCCTCATAATCAGACCTCATCTAAACTTAGACTTATTGGTAGTATAGAATGAATAATTGAAGCAATTACCCTCCCTGTAATATCTGCCTCAACATTGTTAGCCTCCATATTGAAGTCTGAAGCAGTCACAAGTATACACTGATTTCATAGCTGGCATTTTTCTTATAGCTGGAAATAAATGGAATAGAATATTTAATGAAGTATCGTAGAGGCCATGCTTTTTTATATAATGGCCTGTCATACCAGATTTGCAGTTTAATTTCCTGAAAGCCATTTCAGTTTGCTAGGTTTAAAAATTAGCCACATTGACAAAGAACATTTAGCTCTGTACCTCAGAAATTCCAGGCATCTCTGAATCATTTTCTTAAGCTTATCTTTCACTTCCCACCTCTGGCTGATGCTAAACTGGAAGCCTTGCTGTCAATATTTCAAGAACACAGCTTTTTAGATAGGGCTAGAACTAGAACAGCAGTTAAAAAGAAAAATGTAGCAACAGCCAAGTGTCAGTGCAATCCCTGTTTTCAGTAGAAACAAAGTTTGATATTTATACCATTTTCTCCCTTCTGTGTCACACAAGTAGCCAAGAGATTCATGATTTTAGTTGAGAGGAACAGTGATTACGTGTGTCTGTTTATCCATCTGGTCTCAAGCTGTTTGCCTCTGACTTATCTCTTTTCTGTTTCTTCATCTGTAAACTTCTTTTCCAAAATTTTCTTCTATAATTTTGTGTTTCCATGCCACATTTCAAGCAACAGACTCAGTGAGGTGGAGCAGTGTCTGGGGTTTCCTGTTGAGCTCTGTTGTATTTGAGAGGTGCCCAATTAATTTCTGGTCAAAGAATCTTGCAAGAACAAGTTAAGACCTATGTCATTAGTAGCCTGTCATGGTGATGGAAAGTGTCAATTCTACAATATGAAAGTGGTTCTAGCCTTGTTTGGGAGATCCAATTTGTGGCCCAGTAGCTCGTGGTAGCTACTACTTCCCATCAATCAATTACCTTCCTGAGGCGCAGTAGCTCAGTGGCTTAATGTTGCTGGAGAAGGTCTGTACTCTGGTGGTTCATATCCTAGCACTGCATAATGGAGTGAGCTCCCATCACTTACCTCAGCTTCTGCCAACTTAGAAGTTTGAAAGCATGTTACATGCAAGTAGATAAATAAGTACCACTGTGGTGGGAAAAAAAGACACATCAAGCAGCAATATAAATTAATTCAGTGCTGGATCTGTCCAAATGTGACGACTGAATGTGAAGTGACATTGGTAGTGGGAAAAGCCCTGGATGCTGCTGCAGAGTGCAATCAAGTCTTATGAGTGTGTAGCTAGGCCACCTCTTGTGGTGTATTCTGGATAGTGTGTGAGCATGAATAGAACAGGCTGGCAATTGTCGACAACCAAACAACTACTTTGTAATAGCACTGTAATCTCCTGGTAAATAAATTACTATCTTGCCTCTGGTAAGGACTTAATGATCCCTTCCCCAACTTCTCTCTGGGCCAGTTGTAACAGATTAAATCTGTCTTCTGAGACTGCTGTCTCATGCAAAGCATGTTGGTGGTGGGGGAACATCTTTTCAGTCTTCACATTAGAAGCAAAGCTGGTAGAAGCAAGAAAAGTTTTTGCCCCCTTTTCATCCCCACCATGTACTTAAGACCCCATTTCCACCCTGAATATATATATATATATATATATTTGGCATATGTGGAACTTTGCAGCTAGGGCAAATATTTTCCAGATGGGCAGAGAATGATGGGGGACATATCAAATGTATTAATAGTTTTCCAGATTCAGAAAGGATGGATAGTCTGATCTTTCACTGTCCCCACCTGTGGAAACTCTAATGAAAACTAGGGAATATTTAATGTACTGAAGAATAGAGATCAGTGTACCATGTAACCAAACCTTAATAAGTACAATTGTTTCAAACTTCTTCGTGCAACCCAAGAGCTGATTTAGAAAAATGTATATCAAGACTCACATTTTTTATTGGAAAAAAAAAAAGTAATAAATAAACCAGTCCCTTTGTAAGGCACACAGGTGTTTCAGGGTCATCTACCAGTTTTGGTTTATGTGTCAGATTGTCTACACCCTTTCATTCATCTAGTGCCCTAATCTTAGAATGGGAACAGCATCTTTAAATATTGCCAAGTGTCAAAATATAAACTTGGGTACCATATATATGCTGGTTTTAATTCCTCATTCCAAAACTGCAGAATATGTCTTCTAACAATGTGTTATCACTCCTAAATGACTTCAAAGTGAGCATCAAAACTTGCAGGGTCTGTACTTTTTCTGTCCCATTGGGGCCACGTTAAACTCCTTAACCATTCCTAAAATCTCCTCCTCTCATGTCTTTTCAAATAAAAGAGTTTTCACTTCAGAAGCGGATGGAGATGGAGCATCTCCAGAGAGCACTGAATCTCAGCATTCCTTGGGTTTGAGAGAATTAGGATCCAACAATTTCTTGATAGCCACAGATTGCGCTCAGAAAGGAGATCCTTTGCTCTTAGGAGAATTGCATCATCAGACCGGAGAAAGGTGGAAACTGAATGTTCAGCACTATGCAAGTTGTCAACCTACAGCAGCTCACAATTTTAGCAGCAGTCTGCATTTAATAAGCCTCGTATCTATGCGTCCACAGGCAGCTGTAAAGGGAGATGAGAATGAAATGTGTATCATGAGACAAATGATGTGACTAATATTGTTGCATCAGAAATGGAGCAAGTGCAAAATTGCATCTTCGGTGTGATGATATCATAATCCATGTGTCATCATTTTTATGTTGTGATTTTTAGGAACCTTGGCATACCGAACCAGTGTTGTTTGTTAGCAAAGATCATTATTATCATTATTGTTAAGGGTTTTCATATAGAAAAAATAAAAGAAAAAAAAATGTTGGTCCTAGATGAATTTACCACTTATGTGTCAATATTTTACTGTGGGAAATTGGGAGGGGGGATTGTATGGAGCATGGGTGAGATATAGTCATATTAACATTCCTTTCTCAAGAAGTCAGGGACAACTTGCCCTGCACCTGGAAGACTGGAACTGGGAGGCATCTCTAGTTGGAACGATGTTTGATTGGGGCACGTGATGGACTTGTGGGTGTTGGGTAGGGACTTGAAGTTTTCTTTGGGTGGGAAAAACCTGGAAACTTTCAGATTCGGGTTTTCCCAGATGTGCCAATATGACATCTCTAATAAAATGTAATTTTGAGGAAATTCAAGCCTTGGAGTTTTCTTTTGTTGGGGGTGTTACTTGGAACCCTGACAATGAGTTTACTGATTTTTCAAATCAGGTCAAAAATGGTTTAGGGAAAATTGTAGCAGCAATTAAAAATAAATGTTAATGTGTACAGATTAGTGCTTTGCTTATGGAACTAAAGAGTCACATAGATATTAAAAGGCAAGGGTAAAAGAGTCTAGTTCTTCTGAATAGTGGGAAGGATAGGTGAAACTTATAAGCACTCCCAGAGGATTCACATCTTTGACTATCTAGTGAGCAGAGTTCCCAAACTAGAGGTTCATTGCATACATACATCTTTTATACAGGTAGTCCTTGAGTCCCAACGCAATTGAGGCCAAAATTTCTAATTGCTAAATGAGACTTTTGTTAAGTGAGCTTTGCACCATTTTACAACCCTGCTTTACACACTTGTTAAGTTGAATCACTGCAGTTGTTAAGTAAGTAGTATGGTTGTTGAATGAATCTGCCTTTCCCATTGACTTTGCTTGTCAGAAGGTTACAAAAGATGATTACATGACCCTGGGACACTGCAACCGTCATAAATATGAGTCAGTTGCCAAGCATCTGGATTTTGACCATGGCGATGCTGCAATGGTCTTAAATGTGAAAAACAATCATGTTTTTTCAGTGCTGCTGTAACTTCAAACGGTCACTAAGTGAACTGTTGTAAGTTGAGAACTACCTATAGGTGTGCTAAGTTCTTTTCTGGGTGAAACCTGCAGAGTATGAATGGAAGAGAGGCATGTGAGGAAAGGATAGGTCAGTGATGGCTAACCTTTTCCAGACCAAGTTCCTAAAGCGCGTGCCTGAACCCCCAAAATGCAATGCCCATGTGGCCCCCGAGCATGCGTCCTGCCCCATGCATGTATGCATCCTCCCACGCGCCCCACCCCTACACATACTTGCTCTGCACCCCCCCGCATACCGCCCCCCGCGCATGTTCCCCGTCCCTCATGCATGCACAACAGAGACCTGAAGACCAGGTGGCCGGTGGGAGGCACGCACGCATTCACAACAGAGCTAAACTGGGGTGACGGCTCACGTGCCATCAGAGAAGGCACTGCGTGCCATCTCTGGCACATGTGCCATAGGTTCACCATCATGGGGATAGGTCATTCCTTCCCACATGCTTGTATTATGCTCTATAAAGGGACAATATCTTATCTCTCTCCATTGTGTAACTCTTTGTATTGGGACAATAGGTGGCCAACTTCTTAAGCTGTAGAAACTTCCTCTTTCTCTTTCTCCTAGATGCCTTTGGGCTTCATTTATTTGTGGCTCCTTTCTATGCATCCAGTTATTGTCTTTCCTCCATGCTTTTCCTGCCATATAGACAACTTGTTACTCTTTATTTATTTTATTTTTATTAGTCATATTTCTATGCCACCCACTCTCCGAGGACTCTGGGCAGCTTACACCAAAGACAGTATACTAAATATACTAGCCCCCACGGAGAGGGCGTGCAACTTGGGCGTCCTCCTGGATTCATGGCTGTCTTTAGAAGAGCGCTTGATGGCCATGACCGGGAGGATTTTTCATCAGGTTCGCCTGATCCGCCAGTTGCATCCCTTTCTGGATCGGGGCTCCTTACGCACAGTCACTCATGCCCTCGTCACCTCCCGCCTGGACTATTGCAACACTCTCTACATGGGGCTCCCCTTGAGGAGCACCCGGAGACTCCAACTGGCGCAGAGTGCGGCCACGCGGGTGGTAATGGGAGCGACATGGCGTTCCCACGTAACACCCCTCCTGCGCGAGCTGCACTGGCTCCTGGTGGTCTTCCGGGTGCGCTTCAAGGTTTTGGTTACCACCTTTAAAGCACTCCATGGCTCAGGACCTGGTACTTGCGGGACCGCCTACTACCACCAATAGCCTCCCACCGGCCGGTACGCTCCCATAGAGAGGGGCTCCTCCGGTGCCATCAGCCAAACAATGCCAACTGGCGGCCCCCAGAGGGAGAGCCTTCTCTGTGGGGGCACCTACTATCTGGAACAAGCTCCCCCCGGAGATACGGAGGATCCCGGATATGCGCACCTTCCGCCGCGCTCTAAAGACCTTATTATTTCACCAGGTGGGCCTGGCCTAATTTTTTCCCTCTTTTATAAAATATTTTTAATTTTTTAATATCTTTTAGTATTTTATATATTCAAATTTTATAATTGGTCTTAAATAGTTTGGGGTTTTAATTTGTCTGGGCCAAAACTATTTAATTTGATTTTAATTCTGCTTTTAAATTTTGTATGTAAATTTTGTGTTTTATTGTTTGGCTGTGCACCGCCCTGAATCCTTCGGGAGTAGGGCGGTATAGAAATAAAATAAAATAAAATAAAATAAAATAAAATAAAATAAAATAAAATAAAATAAAATAAAATAAAATAAAATAAAATAAATTAAATTAAATTAAATTAAATTAAATTAAATTAAATTAAATTAAATAATAAAATAAAATAAAATAAAATAAAATAAAATAAAATAAAATAAAATAATAAAATGAAATGAAATGAAATGAAATGAAATAATAAAATAAAATAAAATAAAATAAAATAGTAAAATAAAATAATAAAATAAAATAAAATAAATTATTAAAATAAAATAAAATAAAATAATAAAATAAAATAAAATAAAATAAAATAATAAATAGCATATTGCCCCCAACAATCTGGGTCCTCATTTTACCCACCTCAGAAGGATGGAAGGCTGAGTCAACCTTGAGCCAGTGAGATTTGATCCACTGATCTGCTGAACTAGCAGTCAGCTGAAGTAGTTGCAGTACTGCACTCTAACCACTGCGCCACCTTGGCTCGGCTCTCCTTTTGCTACCACTTGTTACTTCAGCCATCTCTTTTTCCTCTTTCTTTCTGTATTCTATTTCTTACCTGTTCACTTGCTCCCTTTTTTTCTATATGCAGGTTCCAAATAGTTATAGAGGTCAAGAATTGACCATCTCACAGCAAGTGTGAGAAGATGCCTGGAATTGCAAAATGCATGCAGAACTTGGCTAACTCAGCTGATGCTCCTGAGGCTATATGGCCTAAGCAGATTTCTGGCCTCTACCTGCACTAATGATGGGTATGATGACCACTTTGGTGTAGTGAGCATATGGAACCGTAGTATGATGAATGGAAAAAAAATATGGTTCTGTGGTTCCAATATAGAGAGAAATGGTTTCTTGGGCTTCTATTTGTTCAAGATGAATAATGTGGCAGGTAACAATTTGTCATTGCTGGAGGCAGTCTCTTAAGATTCTGGATCTCATTGTTTTGATTTGATCTATTAGATTTGTTATGGCTGCTGACTCCAGAAGACTGGTGGCCATTGCCCTTATAAAGGAGACTGTTTCCTTGATGTACAGTGGCAGCCCAGCTTATCATTCCTCTGCTTCATAAATATTATAAAAATATTATTTCCGTTCTTGTGAAGAAGGAGGAGAGGAGGAGAAGAAGTTTCAACAAACATATGCAAATTATTTTATTGGAATAGATAATTGTATTGCCAAATCAAAACCTGAGATATGTCTGGAAAACCATGGGAAAGAAGCTTGCTTTTTCTTGCCCAATATTGTCTAAGGTATGGAGATGCCTTATAGTTGATTTGAATAAGATGTAGAGGTTTTAAATTTCCAGGAGTATGCAAACTGTATAATTCAGCCTGAGTGTCATTGATTGAATTTTACTACAGGCCATTACAACTTAACTAGCCTACCTTGTTGAATTCCTAATTAAGTGGCTGGTTTTTTTAACTCACTATTCTGCCTGATGAATGAAAGTATTTCATATGTCTTTCCCCCACTTCTAGAGCTTTGAGCCTTTAACAGCAGCGGACAAATAGGGATCTAACAATAGGAACTTGAAATGCATAACAAAGCGAATTGGTGGGATAGTCCCAAAATACCCCAAAATACACTTGTGTTTGTGACATTTTGCATGGTGAAGAACACCTGTTTCTGAGAAGTGCACATAAAAGGGCCTTTTACATTTTTAAGAGCTTACATTAAGGTAATTCTCCTTTTAAAAGCTAATACTGAAGAAATTTACATAACAAAGAATTTAATCGCAGAAACTTCTGTTTAAGGAGTTGTTCCAAGAAAAAAAATACATATATTAGAGGGAGTTTTAAAAATATGCATTGTTAAGGAAAATCATGAACAAATATGGATAAGTATTTTTTATCAAAACTTTAAAAAGAACTATTAAAAAAAGAGAGAGAAAGCATTTGCATAGACATCCACCTGAACCAATTTAGACACATCTCTACTCAACAGATACAGACTTCCCCTTCATTCTTCCTTCATGCCAATGGGCAGAAAAACTTTCTCTGCTAGCAAATATAATTCATGTAATTAGTAAACATCAAATCCTCATTCAAACATAATCTTAACCACACTTTGGTTTATTTGATTTGATGTTAGAATGTTGCATGAACCCAACATTGCATGGGTATGTATTTGAGCCACTGTTTCTGATATAGTGTGTTTTGCAACCCTAGTAAATTGTTGGGGACAATATGGTGACTCTGTAAACTGCTTAGAAAGGGCTGTAAAGCACTGTGAAGCGGTATATAAGTCTAAGTGCTATTGCTATTATAAGCCCCAATCAAGTGTTTGTAACCCTGGAGTGGTAACATGAAATTTGCTAGTAGTTTCATCCAGGAACTCAGACATTCTCATCTACGTCAGACACCTCTTCTTGTAGCAATCTTATTGATTTAACTTCAGGGGAAAATACTCTTGAGCCAATTTGTGATTGTTTCCTGCTGCTTGATTATCGGTGATCGACACAGAATACAGAACCACCAGACCAAAAGCCAAGTAAATTGTAGGGAGAAAGATTTGTCAGAAGAAACAGAATGAACCAAATTTGAGATTTAAAACAGGAGACATGATTTAGGATCAAATTAATAGGATTGTCTATGTTTTACCTAATCACCATATATATGTATATCCGTATACACACAGACACAATAATAAATAAATAAATAAATAAATAAATAAATAATAATAATAATAATAATAATAATAATAATAATAATAATAATAATAATAGTCAGAGAAAATAGCATACATAGAAATAAATCAGAGGTGGGCAACTACTTGAGTCCACAGGTCGTAAAGAGACCATAGTTGCCCACCTCTGAAATAACTAACTTTCACCTAGTATTTAGGACTGATTGCAGAGGGACTCCTTTGATCATGTTAATCTTTGTTCTAATTTTGGGGTTCAGTATTCAAGATTAGAATACTTTATTGGCCAAGTGTGATTAGACACACAAGGAATTTGTCTCCGGTGCAAGATTACCATGAAGTATTAAGATACAGTGTCTTCTGCCATTGATTTCTACATTAATTAAAAATTATTCCGTATTTGGAGTATATATCAGTGGTGGGTTTCAAAAATTTTTACTACTGGTTCTGTGGGTGTGGCTTGGTGGGCATGGCATGGCTGGTGGGCGTGGCTTGGTGGGCATGGCAGGGTAAAGATACCGTAAAATCTCCATTCCCACCCCACTCCAGGGGAAGGTTACTGCAAAATCCCCATTTCCTCCCTATCAGCTGGGACTTGGGAGGCAGAGAATAGATGGGGGCGGGGCCAGTCAGAATTTTTACTACAGGTTCTCCGAACTACTCAAAATTTCCGCTACCGGTTCTCCAGAACTGGTCAGAACCTGCTGAAACCCATCTCTGGTATATATGCATGTGTGTGTGCACGCGTGCACATATAGCACACACACACACTGCACACACGTGTATATGCAATGCATTGTTATTTGTAGTAAGCTACAGGGTCTTTTGTAATGCCTTTGGAGTGGGCAGGAAAACTTCTCATTTCTGCAGTTTAATGTACCATGCTACGTGATGAAAAAATAAAGCAGCCAGTTTCTGGGTAGTTCCTTCACTGCTGTTGGAGTGGCTTTTGATTAATCATCAGACAGCTTGTCTGCCAAGCCACTGCCAGAGCAAGAGATAGCAAAGCTCAGCAGTTTGCGATGTAATGAGTGTTGTTCTTGGTGTCCATTATCCCAACAACTGGGTTAATTCCAGTGCCCATCACTCATTTTTCCCATTTATAATTTCCAGGTCACTTTCACTTTCTAACCTTCTCCTTCCCTTTCTGCTTATTAACATTGCCTCCTGTTGATTTGTTAATAATATCTACCACTCAGATTCAGATGGGCATATTGTAATGAAGATCCATCCCAGCACCATGAGGCACAAGTAGGGTATTACTTAAGGCAATACCATCAGCAGACATCGTAATCTTCTGTGTTTATGGGTGTTTCGTCACAAATGTGTGGTTGGGGGTGGAGGGACAGCGAGGATGGGCAAAGGCAACACATGCATGACACCGCAATCATGCAAAAGCTGCGATGTGTGTACTTGGGTTAGATGTCCTAATACAGGTATATAATCTCAGCATTTGCACAATTGTGTGATAAGATATCCTGTGGTGACATCATTGCAATTTGCATATATGAATGTTGAGTGGCTGAGTTTGCATGTTACATCAAGCTATAATGTGCTTGATTTTGGGTTAGTATACTGTGGCATACACTCAAAGGCTATGGTTTCAAAGTTGTGGTTTATAGCTTAATGTTAGGGAACCCAGCTAAACCAGAAAATGGCATAATGCAATGAATATATCAGATCCCTGACTTGGTTCATGTCAAAGCTGTGGTGTATTTAATAAAACTTCAGTCAATAAACCAAGTTTTTGGCTTGTTAAAACAGTCAGCCTGAACCACATTATGCCCTACCTTAGAGTCATTTGTGGAAAAATAACATAATTAACATAGTTGATAATAAATAGAAGCTTACTTTCATGAAGCACCTTGTTATTGTATTTAGACATTACATTGACTATATATGAATCCTAAAGCCCTTTGGCTTTATGACAGTACAGTTTTAATAAATAAATAAATATTTAAAAATAAGATTATTTTGTTAAATCATGATCGTAGTTATCTTCATTCATAAATTAACATTAAGTGAATTAGGAAATTAAGGCACAACTAGACTGAAATCTTTTGTTGCAAATATTTTTCTTTTGAAATTCAGGATAGGTCTTTCTGCTCATCAAGATAACACAGTGACTGATTAATTAGCATTATTATTACTATTTACTATAACCAATTATATGCTGACTAGTTCATAGTAACTTGATTTAATCACCCAAGGTTATGACTACTATTAGCTAACAAGCAATTTTATTGTTTGGAATAAGGAATCCCAGTCATAAAAGGACGGTAATTGTAACATATATGAAAATATATATAAACAGTATTTTCAGAAATACATTCCTTATATCTCTCAATCTATTCCAAATTTTTAATCTTAAAAACTATTATTTAGTCTGTTGTATCTAATTTAGAATAGAATAGTAATTTAAGTATTGGTTCTTTATTCAGAAATGCATTATTGTTAGATAAGATTATTTAGTTACTTATTTATTTGGATACTTATAAATTTTAAGTGGGCCCTATAGGTTATTTTAGTTCAGATCTTAAATTGTACTGCATCAAATTATTATAGTAATTATGATACTCAGTTCTATTATTTCGCTGTGGTGCATGAAAATTAGAAATATTACTATGAAGAAAATACCAGAATATTTCTTTTAAAAGAGTCTAAAAATCTGGAACAAGTGTCAAAAAATCCCCTTCTGAACTTTGCTAAGGAAAGGCATAGTACACATTTCATGAAACAGAACAAAAATATGTTTGAATTCTGCCGCTTCTCATGATTTCATCATTTTGATTGCCATTCCTTAGTAAGATGTTACCCTGTTTCCCCCAAAATAAGATATCCCCTGATAATAAGCCCAATCGGGCTTTTGAGCACATGGCAATAAGGCCAAGCGCTTATTTCAGGGTTCAAAAAAATATAAATCAGGGTCTTATTTTCAGGGAAACACAGTAATAGTGGATTTTGAGAACTGGATTGACACTTTGAAAACAGTGGTATATTTGATGCCTATCCGGAACTTAATCAACTTTCTGTTTGTGTGCCTTATATGTTTATGACTGAAGTTTTATGGGCTTGATGAAGTCTGTTAGTATGAAGAAAGAGACACATAGTCTTATTCATCATTTCTAGCATAAACCATGTCTGAAATACCTTTCCTTAATCCAGATTGGCAATTATATTAGCTCCAGTAATCTCTAATTATATTAGAAAAACAGAATTCGGAGAAGCTTGTTCTGTACATGTGGAGACTTGAATAATACAGACTAAATTTATTCTGACTCCCTATGTATTGATGTCTGGAACAATTTAAATAGCTTTTCTCTCCACACCCCAAAACCCCCTTTCAATTATGCCCAATATCTCATATCTGTTAATTATATTGTTTCGCTTTGAGAGACCTCCTGGGACCTTGTGAAAACACAGCAGATAAAAATTCCATTTACTTTTCTGTATGACTTGATGTGCTTTTGGAGGGAAAAAAACTGTTTTCTTCAGTGCTGCCCTTTTTTGCTTAGGCAGTAGTGCTTGAGGCAGAGCTTTTCATGAAAGATTTATGTAAAGCAGGGGTTGTTCTCTGAGGCGGCAAGAGAAAGTTGTGTTATAGCATGCTAATGCAAAGTCTGTTTTGTTCCAGTGCCTTCTGCAGCATAAGTTGGCAGAGCCCAAGACTTCATGTCAGAGACGACGGCGGTGCACATGCGTTTGTTCTTTTTATTGCAGATTAGAAAACATATAAGTATGGCATTAAGTTTGTAATTACACAGACTTTATATTATCTTCGTAATATTTATAAAATTGAAAGGGCAGGTTTGTGGATATTTTTTTGCTATGTATTTGGCTCCATGGTAGATAAGAGGTTCAATGGCTGACTTGAAAATACTTCTTGATTTTGTAATGGTGCCTGAAGAGAAACGTAGATCAACAGAAGATAGAAAAACTTTACTTGTCTGTTGTAGTTCTGTTGAAATGTCTCTTCTCTTTGACCATTGTTTCATGCCTCAGGAGTTTTCCTTAAGGATTAACAGCAGCTTTAGGTTATTATGTGGTGTTTTGTTTTTAAAAAGTCTTCTAAATTGGACATTCTTTAATCCATTTGACATCAAATTTAGACCATAGTTCACAAGTGCCCCAAGTCCCTAGGTTTGAGGAAATACCTTACAAAATGAATTGACATTTTGTCACCTAAAAAGATGATGAAATACGATATCAGAGTAACTGTCTAGTTGTACTGTGGTAGGTAAGACTTTGATCTTGCTTTTTGTATCCATCTTCAGCCCCAGCCAAGCCCTACGATCTTCTATCTGCTTGTATCACAACAATATGTCTTCACAGCTCTTTCCATGCCCTCAAATGTTTTAGAAAGTCTGGTCCTGTACTTATCCAGCATTCTCCAAAATCATCTTTGGTAGCCATTATAGCAGTCTTATGCACTTTAGTGATGATTGAATCTTTAGGCTAGGACAGTGATGGCTAACCTTTTTGCCATTGCGTGCCAAAAGTTGGGATTGCGCAGGGGGTCACACATGTGTGTCCACACCCATAATTCTATGCACTCTGCCCCCTACATATGCGTGCGTGACCCCACCACACTCTCCCCACTTTTGGCATGCGATGGCACAGGGACCCGGTAGGCCTGTTTTTTGCTCTCCCCAGCTCCAGAGCCTCTCTAGGAGCCTGAGGAGAGCAAAAAATGGACCTTCCAGTCCCACCGGAAGTTGGCAAATGGGCCATTTCCAGCCTCCGGAGGGCCGGAGAGGGGTGGGAAAGGCCGTTTTTGCCCTCCCCAGGCTCCTAGAGAGGCTCTGGAGCCTGGGGAGTGCAAAAAATGAATGATACATCATAGGATATAGTACTCGTGGAAGAAGGAGGGAGAGATACAGATATTGCCAAAAGTGGAGAGCCCTAAAATGATGCTAAGACCAAAGACAGGATTCTAGAGAGAAGAAAGTGAGGTATGGAAGTCCTAGCCCTGTGATGGCGAACTATAGCACGCGTGCCACAGGTGGCACGCAGAACCATATTGGTGGGCACACAAGCTCAGCTCCGGCACACATGCGCGTGCCGGCCAGCTGATTTTTGGGCCTTCTGGGCCCACTGGAAGTAGGGAAACAGGCTGTTTCCTGCCTCTGGAGGGCCTGGGGTGGGGTGGGGAAGGCCCATTCTCAGTTTTTTATAATACAATCCCCAGCAATAAAGTTTGTGTGTCTGCATGGACAAATCAGTGAATAGCCGTCGCAAGAAAGAAGATTATCACATAACCTAAACCAGAGGCAAAACTATTCTCTTTTTACTGATTTTTAGAAAATATATGATGAAGTGAATTAAATGGTTTTTAACAGGCATGACTATGAAGTAAAAAAGTTGGTTTTTGAAAGTAATAAGACCAATATATGATGGAGGTTAAGTGTCTAGAATGTTTAGGGATGCTCCAGTATTGAGCTGGAAGTAGTACAGGGATGTGTGATGTCCCCTTGGTTGTTTAATGTATTTATGGATAAATGTATAAAGAATGCTGGCAATGTCAGTAGAAGTGCATTGATTGGGAATGCAAATTTACATCTACTTTTCTGTACAGATGATGCCGAGCTCTTCCCTGAGAATACAAATAATTTAAGGTGAATGCATGATGAACAATATGATGTTGACTGAAGATGGGGAAATGCATGGGGAAATTTTAAGATATGAAAATGCTGCTAGAAGGGTCGTAGGTGTTATGTAGTCTGAGGAATGAACGTATGCCAAAAGAAGTCGAAATGATTTTTCTCCTTGTAAAGCTTTCTCCAATGTTTAAAATTACTTTCTTTTTCTTGCTGGTGGGAGCAAATAATAATTGTAGCAAATTAAGTGGTTTGGAGAGAAAAAGCAGGCATTATATTTGTAAATATCTCTTGGCAGAATATACAGTGCTCAAACCAATAGATGTTGCTCTCCATGTCTGTGCCAGTTTATCAAGGGTGTTTGTATAAAAACACTGAGTTTATGTTATATTTTTATTGGGCTTCTGATCAGGAAAATGAACTGTTATGGTGGAAACGAAGATCTTTGTTGAGACTCTGGAAGAAAAAGTGGGTGGTATTGTTATAGTTGCAGGCACATAGCAATAGTGATATTACTAACATCTATAATTACTCAGATCAAGATAGTTGTATTATCATCTTAATCAGAAATGTATTACGTGTGTCTCATTTCATAACCCACCTGGCTGCAAAACTAGTCTGACAATGATGGCAGCTGTGTTTCTTTCAGCTGCTTGAAGCAGTTTCATCAGTGCTCTTTTGGCCATAAACATATTAGTATCTTTGAAAAAATCCATATGTTGCTTCATGGACTAGAAGGAGATGAAAAATGTATATACAGTGAAGATGGCACGGTGCAAGCTAGCACCATCCTGTTTTACAAAAGCAGCTGCTACCAGTATCACCACATGACTACGGCCATTTAAAATCCATTTACAGCAGAATCCTATGGCATTCTGAAGTCATAATGGGTTTAACCCTAACCCTAACTTCACATTGTACAATTTTTGAATCTCCGTGATTGCCAATGTTTGTGGTGGTTTAATTGTAAAGCATCCTAAGACACTATTTCAGTCACTGGATCATCAGTCATGTTTCCCCAAAAATAAGACCTGTTTTATATTTTTTGAATCCCGAAATAAGCGCTTGGCCTTATTTTCGGGAGGTCTTATTATTTTGGGGCTCATGGAGCAAGATGGGGCTCCTCTTGCTGTCTTACCTGAATTCCAGCTCTGCGTTTAAATATTTTCGGGGGGGCTTATTTTCGGGGGGAGGCTTATTTTAGCGCATGTGCTCAAAAACCCAATTGGGCTTATTATCAGGAGATGTCTTATTTTTGGGGAAACAGAGTAGCATAAGCTTCAAATGCAACTAACCTTTTAAAAACATTATTTTACACTAGCCTCTAAATGGGTTCTCATGGTGGCTTACAAAAAAGTAAGAATAAAATAAATTTACAGGAAGTGTGGCTGTTATAGAGTAGGGGGTATAATTTTTACAAAAGCGCCTCTCTGAATTTTTCCAGATTGTAGGAACAGCTAGAATAAGGAGGTATCTACCACCCAGGATTCAAAAACATGATCTGATTGGCACAAAAAAAGGTTATGTTCATATCAAACCTCAAATCTGTTTCTCAGCACTCATCCCTTTAATCTGGAAATGGACAGCTCCATGCTTTTGCTGGACAGCTCCTTGTGTCCAATATTGTACTGGCTTTTATACTGATTCTCCCTTTTCTCCCTTTTAGTTCTGTCCAGTGGCCCATCTTCATGATGGCCAACAGATGCTGACAAAATGAGAAGAAAGGAATAACTCCCTCTGCTGCTGATTTTTCTCAAAATGTCATTTTTAGTCCAATTTTGCTGTAACTACTCATACCCAGCACACACACTACCATTATTAAGGCAGCATGAAGATGACTTTCTGAAAACAACACTTTGAGAAAAGAAAGGTTTACTTATGCCCAGTTCAGAGACAGACAACATACCTACCCTTTTGATCTGTTCTGACCCTAACCCTAACCCATCACAGTCTTCCCTTTTAGGTTAACTAACTTCAGGCAGAGTGCAGACAAGGAGTAAGACATAGTAAGGCAAAGAAATTAAAGGCATTGGAAAAGAAAAAGGAAGCAGAACTAAAATCATGTCCATCCATCAATTTATTTGTTGTCCTTTTGTTCTTTAAACTAATCTTGCGTCTGGTTTTTCAGGCTGTCATCATCTAACAAGGCTGACTTGGTCTTCCCTTCCTCTCCATTAAATCATTCTTCTTTTCTGTATTTGTTTTGCCATTTGATCCTCTTTCTCTCCATATGATCCCACATCCTCAGTGTTCTTCTTTCATATTAGTTGCCCACTTTTGTGTTTAATCCACATTCATCACTCATTCAGTTTTGATCCTATCTCTTCCTGTTTTACTATACACACTTCTGAAGTAACCCGTTGCAACTGTGTTCAATTTAGTTTTATGTTTCTCCTGCCTCCTTTGTCAGTTCATAGAGGGGTAAATGGTATTTTCCAAATCAATGCAGTCTTCATGCATATATTTAAAAGTCAGGCACCCACTCCATAAGTAAATCACATTGATTTTATTTTCTCCAGTTACAGAATGTACCCTTGCAATTTTACTATTTATCAACAGTCCCACAGCATTTATGACTTTTTCATCATTTTTTTTTCTTGGATATTAATATTACTCTATTCCACTGTTCAGAATATCAGTTTCATCTCCTTATCTCTCCCCCCCCAAATACAATGTTTTCCCAAAAATAAGACCTGTCTTATATTTTTTTGAACCCTGAAATAAGTGCTTGGCCTTATTGCCATGCGCTCAAAAGCCCGATTGGGCTTATTATCAGGGGATGTCTTATTTTGAGGGAAACAGGGTATTTCTTCCAGTTCTTCCCTCAGTTCAGGCTTGTGCCAAATCAGAAAGCCTATGACCTGGTTGTTCTGTAATTTACCACAGAAAATAAAATACGAAAAGAACAGCTAAACATGCTAGGTGCTCCTATTAGCAGTGATTTGCAAAAAGGCTATTTATCTTTCTTTTAAAATTTCAGTTTCAGTGTTTTGAAATGAGTATAGTTGTGGGCTTATCATACCAGTTTTTTGCAAGTTCTCCTTTAAAACGTAGACTCATGCTGAATGTATATTAGGTTTTTGGAAAATTGCTGCTGTTTTTCTATTTGCATATCTCCTTTGATTTGTCCATAATCCATTATTTTATGAACCCATTCATAACGGTGGCATCCTTCCAAGAGTGGAGGGTTGCTTGAATTAATATCTTTGCTCAAGTATCTGTTTCATGTTATCATTCCCTCCTCTTTGTTTGTTTGCTTTTAACACCAAACCAATAACCCGTCATTATTTTTTTTCTTTTGAAGTAATTGAAGCTTTTTTTGTTTTCTTTACAGAACTGTTTGCAATCACTTTTTAAAAGAGTTGTATATTTATTTACAAAGAGATTCCACTTATTTATTCCCTTAAAAATTATTAGGACTTCAGGCTTGACACCCCTCTCTCTTGCTCACTCAGTCTCTCACACAACCTTTTCCTATCACTGCTTTCTTGATGATATCTGATTAACTGTGGAATTTTTCTTTTTGGCCTGGGATTAGGAACAAGCAAATTGGTCCCTGAGTCCAATCCATGCAATTGCAACACCTATTGATTTGGTGCTTACAGGTTTCTTAAAACGGGGAGAAATTGGAGCATCTTTTACTTCAAGTAAAAGTGAGAGGAAGAGAAGATGAATAGGCCATCTATCCTTTTGAAGAGAAAAAAAAATGGCTGATGGAAATGATGGCTATTATGCATCTCCTTTCTTGTTGCCAGTCAGGAAGGAAGGAATAAATTCAAGTACTGCAAATTCTCCCTGTATGTCTAGTTAAGGCTCCTCCATAGGTGACTTTAAAATGTACCCAAAACACCATTTGGTATTTTGCTCATAGTCCAATAGATATGATGTTGCGGAAGATTTATCAGAGATTTTTGAAAGGTTACACTCTAATACAGGGCTGTCAAACTCGCGGGCCAGATGCATCACACGCTGGCCACAGCTATGCCTGGTATAGCGAAGGGGAAAGAGTCGCAATACGTCACACGACACTGACATGATGACGTGAGTTTGCCACCCCACTCTAATACATTACTTTATATCGTTCTCATTCTTGTTGATAGGATCTCAGTAGTGGAATACATTGTTTCAAATAATTATTAACTTATTATTTGCAGGATCATATGGAGTCTCCTGCCAATAGTACCTAAGCCAAAACATGTGACAAAATACTTTGTAAATACATCTCTCTGGGTCTGGCAGTAAAAAACAACAACCCAAGAATAATTGCACTGTAGCATAGTATTGTTCTTCCTTACCTTTCTTTGATTATGAAAGCAAAAACAATTTCTTCTTTGTTTTTATGTCCTATATAGCAAACAGTATGATTTTCTAACTGAAAATGTCTGAATTCCAGTTTGATTTCAATTTTCTGAGTCTAAGATAGCAATAGTAATAGCACTTAGACTTACCATATTTTTCGGACTATAAGATGCACTTACCTTTTTTGGAGAGGAAACCAAGAAAAAAAAATCTGCCTCTGCCTCCCAGCAATTTGGCTCCTTGCAGCAAACAGCCTGTTTCAGTTTCAGCACAGCCTGATTAGCACAAGAAAAAAAAATCTGCCTCTGCCTCCCAGCAATTTGCCTCCTTGCAGCAAACAGCCTGTTTCAGTTTCAGCTTCAGCACAACCTGATTAGCACAAGCCGCTGATTGTCGGTTGGATAGGCCTCCCGAGGATCAGCTGTTTCATGCTGCAGGGATTGCCGAAAATGGGGTTCAGGGAGGCGGCAATAGGCTATGGCAATCCCTGCAGCCTGAAGCAGCTGATCCTTGGGAGGCCTATCCAACAATCAGCTGCTTGTGCTAATCAGGCTGTGCTGAAGCTGAAACTGAAACGGGCTGTTTGCTGCAAGGAGACAAATTGCTGGGAGGCAGAGGCCAAAAGGTGGGGGCTACATTTGGTGTATAAGATGCACCCAAATTTTCACCCTCTTTTAGGGGTGACCTTTGATTAAAGTATATATTGTTGGCATATTCTCCCAGGGTTCTCCACTCATCCCTTCTAGGAACAACCCTCTCCCACCCTTGTGGGGGGGTGGAATACCCAATATGCAATGTTGGTATGTTGTCTTTGTCCTGTGACTCAGAACTAGCCATCTGGTTAAAGGGGATTTTGGCAGCCAACTTTATCCCTTTACAGTTTCCATTTATTATTTATCGTGTCTAAGCCTGAGGCTTTAGCTTTGACACTCTTCCAGTCCCTCAGTACCACTTCCACTAGAGCTTTAAGTTAAGAATTAGCTTAAATTTAAGTTAAAAATTCTTTAATTCCTTAAAGTTAAGAATTTAAATTAAGAATGCACTTCCTTCTGCTCTCACTCCCCAGAAACGCTTCCTAGCTACTCTCTGTCCTTCGTACAGAGAGTGATAGACTTCCAATTAAATTAACACCTAAAAACTGGAAGAACTGATCTCCTGGAGTCCAGAGAAACTGCTACAGCTTGCCAAAGTCCAATTTTCCTCAGAAAATACTTACTCTCCCCAAAATAGTAAATAATTTTAAACATTACTCAATTTTCACCTGGCATTATAAAAAGGAGCAAATCAGTTTTTGTAATGGGACTGAGAGTAACCTTGGGAGACAATAGGAAGAACCACAGCCTAGACCTGTGTTGGCGAACCTTTTTGGCACTGAGTGCCGAAATGGAACTGTGCGTGTGGCGGGAATGCCGGAAACTGGAAAAGCAGCTCCCCGGCACATGCATGGGGGAGCACCGGAAACTGGAAGAGCAGCTCTCTAGCACACATGCATGTGCCAGGAAGCTGAGGTTCCAGTTTCTGGCGCTCTCAGCTGGCCAGCGTGCATGTGCACGCCAGAACCCAGAAGAGCAACAGGCGACGGATGGCATACCCAGAGAAATGGCTCTGAGTGCCACTTCCGGCATGCGTGCCATAGATTCACCATCACGGGCCTAGACAATAGTCTGATAAATGCAATCTGAATCTAAAGAAGGAATGGGGTTGGAGAAAACATCTCAGAAGGGACTCTCCCTAGTTCTCTGGAATGTAAAGGCAGGGGAGGGAGGAAGTGCTTTCAGATTTGCAAGCCGTTTGAGGTAGTCTAGACACAAACCAAAACCATGAATACTCATAATAGTTTTACTCTAAGTAATTACAGTAATAGAATCTTGTTCTGATAATTTTTACAGAATCTTATTAAGGTTTTGGAAAAACAGTATATAACCATTTCTCTTTCTTCTTACACCTGCACATTTATTCATTTTCTGAAAAGCTCTTGAAACATATCCAGTCTCTGAAATTTTATCTGAATGCTGCTTTTGAATTTGTATGCATCACTGGTGTACATCCATTTTGTGCATTTTCAGTTCCCGATGACATTGTGCACACAGACATGAATTATAGATTAGAGATAGGTGATGTACTATGTCTGGTTAGCTTAATTTTGGATACTGTTTCTGGCCCATATAGCTTGCCTTAACATCTATGGACCTGACCAGAATGTAAATTTTGGCTTTCTTCTAAGCTCATCATAGATAGTGCTTAACACACACTTCTTCAGCAGCCATTTAAAGTTACAACAGTGCTGAACAAGATGTACTTACGACAGGTCCTCACAACATGTCCTCATAGCTGCAACTGACACGACACCTCTGCAATCATGTGATCACAATGTGGGTGTCAGCCACTGGTTTGCAATTACAACACTGCATTGTCATGCAGTAACATGATTGCCATTTGCGACCTTCACTGCCAAAGTCCAACAACCAAAGTCAATGGGGAAACCAGCAGGAGGCAATCATGTGACAAAATACTTGGTAAATACATCTCTCTGGGTCTGGCAGTACCTCTCTCTAGGTCTGCAACTGTGTGGAATTCATCTAATCATGGAACTGGAATTACCACAACTGCCATCATAAATCACCATAGTCACTATGGTCACTATGCCTTATGACTATTTTGCTTAACAACAGAGTTCCTAATCTCAATTATTATTGGTCAATGAGAACTGCTGGAAATAAGAAGTGGTGAGCACATGGCTAAGTCCCTCCTTCTTTTCCTACTTTGATTTTGAAACTGTCACCAATCCTCCTGAGGTGCTTCTGCTTTACTTATTTTCCCTCATTTCCTGAAATGTGACCTTAACAGTCCAGAGAAAGGAAGAGGTTTTCCTTCTGCTTTTCCTATCAGATACTCCTCAGGAAGAAGACCTCCATATTTTTAAACTCAGGATCTGCAGGACGTATTTGCATGTCCAGACAGTTAGCAGGAAGAGTTGGCTTTACATGGCGATCACATTGGCTGCTACCATGTTTTTTAGAAGACACTGAGGGAAATGAAAAATTTTATAAATACTATATAAAGTATGTAAGAAGTCACTCACTTGAGTATCCCCCCTTGCCCAAAAGCCATGATAATAATCTGGTTTGGCACTAAGCTATTTCCTAACCTTTTGTATATATTTAATTTTGTTCCGTTGCTGTATTTTAAGAACAAATAGTTTAGTTATCCAGCTGCTAGCTGAAGTTGTTGGGTTTTTTAAATTGCTGGTGCAAACATAAAGAAGGAAGTTATATGAGATAACAGATTAAATGCTCAGGAGAACTGTTGTGTGGCTGAAATTTTGATTGGTATTTAATGTAATTGGCCATACATCTTCTTCTTGCTGTTTATATTCTACTTGGGACTTATCTTCCAAATTCATGTTAATTACTTCATTTCCCCCCTTTCAAACAAAATTTACAGACATGAACAAACACAAGCACTCTGCTAGGAAGGTGACCTTGCTCTCACAAACAGGATGCTGGGGATTAATTTTAATGTAACACTGTTCTGTATGCCTTACATAACTTCCAGGACATAAAGATGGCAGGGTTAAAGAAAAAAAAATGGATGAGAATAAGCAACAAATAGTTGGCTTGCAAAATATTCTTGAAGAAATACAAACATTATAATTATCTGAGGTAAAAAAGCTGGTGAACTCACCCTGAGCATGCCTGATAATCCAAGTCCTTTCATGTCTACTTAATTCAGAAAGCATTTGTAATACATTTCTGGTTAATCTACTTCCAGATTTCATAGGTTGACACTATAGAGGAGCCTCCAACCTGTTAGCCTCTCTCTCAGGTTTCTCAGTTGATTTACTCAACAATAACCATGTTGATTGGAAGTTTTTGGATTCACCATCTGGTACATTTGGAAGAGCAGCAAGTTAGCTACTGAACTATTGCAACTTTTACTGTTGTGTAAATAGGATGTGATGCGACTCATTTTGTATTTCTGTAAGAATGAAAAAAGAGTAGCTTCCCAGATTCATTGTCCTATGCAGGTATTTCTTTTTCACCTCTAAAAGATAAAATTCTGGTAATGGAGAGGGACCCATATGAGCTAGGAAGGTCACAAAAGATAAGGAAGATGGTCCTAAATAGAAATTCATCTTTTGTTTTCCTCTTCTTTTAAGCATTGAGCCAGACACATTTCTGGCTTGTAGCTCTTTGCCAGATTTTGATTTCACTTAATTGCTTTGCTCTTCTGGGGATTAGAATCATTGGGATTTATTGGAGATATAAAAGGGATAGGTAGTCTCTCTACATATACATATGAAAGGTTGCCACATAGAAGAAGGTTAAGTTCTTGTTCTCTCACCTTCCAGAATGCAAGACATGGCATAATGGACTGAAGGCTAGAGAAAAACCTCGGAATAATAAGAGCAATTCAGCTTTGTAACTAATTGCTCAGGGAACTGTTGTGCCATTTTTTTTTTCACTGAATATGTTGAAGCAGAGCCTAACACCCATGCTCCTGAGATGCTATATTTTGAATTGCTACTTTGAGCAGGGTTGGACTTGATCTAAATGCCCCTTTTGCCACATTATTCTGTTGGTCTGTCATCTTGCCCATAGGGTTTCCTTGTTTCTTCGAATCTCCTTTATTTTCATGGAGCAAAATGTTAGTTGTTGTTGCTGGTGGATGAGACAGAGAGCAGGAAGCACTGAGCTTATGGGAGCACTGAATTGAAGGTATGGCATGCAGTCTCCTTGTTGAAGACGTGATGTGAAATTTCCAGGTTCACTTTGTCACTGTTAGGTCTGTGGTTGCTCTACCCCAATCTGTTAGCCCCAAAATATTGAATGTTTCAGGAAGTCAGCATCGTACAAATTAGATCATTTTAATAAAATAATTACGTTCATTAGTCTGCCATTGTATCCCATTCTAATATCATTTGAAAATTCTGGTTTTTTTAAAAAAAATGTACTCTTCATAAGTCTGTTTACATTTTAAGAGCTGAACAACAATACTTAAAATATGACAGATTGATTTAGATGGCCAGCCTTTTAAAGATCAGAATGCTTGAACTCATTTATATACTCACTGTTATAGCACTGAATTCCAAGTAATTATATCAATTCGATAAAGAATCCTTGTCATTAATTCCTAATAGGGATCAAAGGGATTTTCCTAGTTCTGAATAATCCAGGCCCATAATGATACACAGCTAGTTCTCGACTTATGACCACAATTGAGCCCAAAATTTATGTTGCTAAGTGAGATATTTGTTAAATGAGTTTGGCCCCATTTTACAACTTTTCTTGCCATAGTTGTTAAGTGAATCACTGCAGTTGTTAACCTATTAAGATGGTTGTTAAGTGAATATGGCATCCCCATTGACTTTGCTTGTCAGTCACATGTTCCCAAACACTGTAACCATCGTAAATAAGAGTCAGTTGCCAAGCTTCTGAAGTTTGATTATGTGACCATGCAACAATCATTAGTGTGAAAAAAGTCACTTTTTTCAGTGCTGTTGTAACCTCAAACGGTCACTAAATAAACTGTTGTAAGTCAAGGACTACCTGTAATAATAGTGCCAATTGAAAGGAAAAATCTGTTTGAAGAAAAAGCTTCTGAATTTACATTTTGCCATATTATGTGAATATGAAGCTGTTCCTGTTTATCTTTTTTATGATTCACACGGATTATTATGTCACATAGGTTCATTATTCTGCTTGTTTGGTCACAGGGGTCTTTTTTATTGTGGCTGACAGGAAGGATATGCACTTTGACAGTTTTGTAGGCTGCAAATTATAGGTTTATGGCCTGCTGAGAAGGTGAACAGAAGACAATTCTGCTTCTGGCTTTAAATATACAGGAATATTTTGAATGTGTTGAAAAGAAATTTATAGAGCTTTAAGAAGAGGGAATAGTTTCACAAGATACTAATAGCTTCCCCCCCCCTTTGTAAGAAAGTAAAAAAAATTAAAGCCACATTTTAACCGGGTTAGACCGTATACAGCATTATGTAGTCCCAAGTCTGTTGCATAGTGGAACTTACTCCTATTGCAGATTTCTGCACCTCCTAAAACACCTCACCGAGGTACTCTGAGACTCAGGAAGAGGAGAGAATAACTGAAAATCAAGCAGGCACAGTTTGCTGGAGTCCTTTGGCAAAGATCCACAGATATATATTTTTTTATTTCTCATTAGCTGAAGAAGATTCACAGCAGCAGTCAAGCTTTCCACTTCCCAGATGAGCCAAGCGTGATTCCAGCTTCATTCTATCTTCTTGTAGACGACATGAATTATTCGCTGTTCCTGTAATCACCACTGTGGTTCCATCAGTGCCTGTACTGCAGATAATTTGACAGCTACTAATGGCTATCTTTATCAGGTACTTTAAATAGGCAACTTGTTAAAACCGGGGGAAAGGCTTCATCTTCCTCCTATTCTCAGCAGTTGTGGAAAATGATGTATGAGGCAAGGATAACTCAATATCTTTATGAGTAAACAGAAGCAGCTGTTTTGCTCTAAGCAATAAGTCACTCATGGTTTATAGTAATAAAATAATAGTTCATTGGGAAATGGAATGACAGCCCAAATCAACTATATTGGCAGCAAACAGCTACAGTTTGCCGTTAAATAACTTGGTGCACATCAAAATATGCAACTCTGCCTACGTGTGTTAAGCCAAGAGCGAGGAAGTGTCAGCCACAAAATTAGTTCTTTTCCTTCCATATCACTTTCAGAATGCTATTGTGCCAAATCATAGCAATTCAGTCCTTGCAATGCTTTTTTTTTTAAAAAAAATGAATTCTTTAGTCCAATATTTAAAAATATTTGCATTTTCCTGACCATAAGCAAGATTAGTCTGCACTATTAATCTTCTCACCGTTCCCACCACCCATCTCCTTCCACTTATGACTGTAGGACTGTAACTTTGTTGCTTGTATCCTTACGATTTATATTGATATTGTTTCCCGATTGCTTATTGGTTCCCTATGACTATCATTAAGTGTTGTACCTTATGATTCTCGACTAATGTATCTTTTCTTTTATGTACTCCGAGAGCGTATGCACCAAGACAAATTCCTTGTTTGTCCAATCACACTTGGCCAATAAAAAATTCTATTCTATTCTATTCTATTATTTGATCAGTTGATAAAAGTTATGCAGCTGATCTTTGCCTGGCACTAAACCCCATTGAGCTTTGTCAGATTTACTTCTGAATAGATATCCATAAATTTGTGCCAGGAAAGCTATTAACATCAGGCCCTGTTGCTGATATATGTCATCACCAGGTAATGAGTTTCCAAGGAGTGTAAACCATACTTGCAATTGTGTTTTGTCACACTACATGTGTTAATTAGTTCATCCCTGCAAGAATGCCTCTGTTACAATCCCACAATTGCTTTGTGGTGAGCCTTTGTAAAGAATACAAGCATCACTGCCTTGAATTTTTTCCTATTCTCCACCCCAAACCTCATTGTTCACTTCCAAGAGCAACTGCCCAGAGAAGTCGCAAAAGCTTTTAAAACGACTTGAGTTGTTTTACAAGAGATGTTTGTATATGTTCATTGGGAAGCCTGCTTTCAAAGGCTTTTGTCTGAATCTTACTGTTTCTAAATTTTAATTTCATCAAGAATGTTGCTTTTTCGATTTGCCTACCTCCATCCGTCTTCCAGCTTATTTGCTTTCCATTGTCCATAAAGTCATTTCAGTATAGTTTTTGCCACATTGTGATATCTTCAAAGTTTTTGCAAATAATATTCTTCATTCATCTACTATTGTTTAGCTCTGTGGAATGATTTCCAGCTTTAAATACTAGGTTATAATTTTCAGCAGCTCTTGATTAGGATAGAAATCATATTTCATGTTTCATTGACAACTGACTTTTGTGGGCAGGATGCATAATGTTCCCAAACAATATTGATACAATCTGTTTTCAGTTATTACTTTACTTGTACATAATACATCAAGATACTCCACAGCAAAACTCAATTCATATCTGTTTTAATAGCATTAGCCGCAGGCAACTATGATAACACAGCTATGCTGTAATTTAAATGAACGTAGCAAATAAAAGGATATGGAATAGGAAGAACTGATAAGAATAGAAAGATATTACTGATATTACCTTTTATATCTTTTCTACAAGCCAGAACCATCTCTCTGTCCATAGCTCTGCAGTATTTCAGAAAGAAAAGAAAAAGGACTTTGCTCTTTGAAGCAGAATAAGAACAAAGAAAAACTTCAAACATGTCCAGTTTGCCCTTTGATTAGGGGTTCAGAGAATATGAAAATATTGTGTAAATTTATGTTTTTACTAGCAGTTTTCACAGCCTGAAAAATTTGCTATCTCCTTAGTATGAAAATATGTACTTTCAAAATAAAATGTATTTATTATTTTAATAATTTAATAATTTAGCTTGTTATTTTTACTTGGTTGTAAGATGCCTAGAATTGCCCCTTGGTGACATGAACAGCATATAAATTTAATAAACAAATAATAAGTAAATAAACAAAATGTTGAATCTGGCTATATAATAGGCAATTCTTCTGTGGCAAGGGGAGGAGCAGCTTCCCAACAATTATGTTTTCAATTGTGTTACACATGAAGGCTTTCTAAATTTTCACCGTGATAATAGTGGATTGTGAGAGAAAGTGGAATCAAGACACCTGAATTTAGAGTCTTACTCAGCTACAAATTTTGCTTGGAGTAGTTACACATCAAACTAAGCTGCAGGCCATTTAAGACAGGACTCCTCCAACTTTTCATTTGATTGACTCCTTCATGAAGTTTCTGATTGTTTATTGATTATATGAATATAATTTAATAGTTGGTGATTTAACTAATACTACTACTGTGTTTTCCCGAAAATAAGACCTATCCAAAAAATAAGCCCTAGCCTGATTTTTAAGTGTGGGCTTAATATAAGTCCTACCCCAAAAATAAGCCCTAGGGAAGAGGTGGGTGTGGCCAGCACAGGAGGCAGCCCAACCACATGTCCCCTCACAAACACAGGCAGTGATGCCTGAGGCTGCTCTTGGCATGGTGGCTCCTTCTCTTCCCTGGTCACCTCATAGAGGTATGGCCCCATCCTGCCCCGCCAGCATGACTCCAGTGGCCACATCTGTGTGTGGGAGGCAGTGTGCAGTGTGATTCAGTGAGCCCTTAATTTCGGCCCCACGGATCAGCAGAGCCAGCAAGGGCCGGAAGCTGCCTCTTGTTCTGTCTCTTTGGGCACCTAAAGGTGTTTATGGCACTCTCTCGCCAGTCCCAGCCCTGCCCGCAGTGCCAGACAACCTTGCAGCTGAGAGCCCCTCTCTTCTGCAGTTCACCTTGTGGCTCTGGAGCAGGCAGAAACCACGGTTTGCGCTCTGCCAGGCCTGGCGCTCAGATCTTACTCAGGCTGCTGCTACCGTATGACGAGGCAGAAGCCCATGCAGCGCGCCTGCGACTGTGAATCGAATTGAAGATTAACCAATAGTAGAGATAATTCAAGGCTGTTCTCGCTGGTGGCTGACCATCCAACTCTGCATAACACTGTCTCTCCTCCAGCCACCTCACCTTCAGGACTAGGAAATGATGTGGAACTCTACAGAAATCCAAAAGGTTAATTGACCCCAATTGATCTTCCATTATTTATCAACTGCCTTCTGATCCTCATTCTTTTATTGACCCCTTGGATGGTCCCATCAATCATGAGGATACTATTGACCACTGTATACATTTATATATACATTGTGTAGCTGGATTTGTGAAGTGTAGTGATTGGTTTCTCATAATATTCTTAAGCCTCTATTAAGGAAAATCTACTAAATGGACTCATATATTCCTGAATTTCTTGGGAGAAAAATGAAATGCCAATACAAAAGAAAGATAAATGAATTAGAAGTGCTGAGATAACTATAAGCAAGTCTACAGGCTATTAGAGTCTAATATAGAGTCTACTATCTCTTCTGCATGGATTCATTTTTTAATAATTCCAACTGTATATCAGTTTGTGGCTAAGTTTGTATATATGCTAATATGTGTGAACCTAACTAGTGTGATTTGCAAACTATGATTTATGGATTAGATTCAACCAAATGAAATTAAGCAAACTATGGTTCAGCACCTTGTGTGTATATAGCTTGTACGTGTCATAGTTGCCACCATAATCAGATATATATATATATGTGTGTGTGTGTGTGTGTGTGTGTGTGTGTGTGTGTGTGTGTATGTGTATATGTATATATGTATATATGTATATATGTATATATATATATTGCGATGCTGAATGAATAAAAAATTAGCAAAAATTATTCTGCAGCAGAATGAAACAGCATCACAATATATTTTTATTATGATAACAGTTCAGAGAATAGGGTATTTAATGGTATATATTTAGCATAACTTGGAGTTATTTTTATTATAAATAGCATATTATTTCAGTGAGCCTCACAATAGCCCTCTAGTATTTCTGTTCTTGTAATTCAGATATGAGACTGAGAGTGAAAGAAAGTGCTTTCCTCAAAATAGAGATAATTGAATTGTTGCATTTATAGCCAAAGTACTTTCTGAATTAAGGGTTCCACATTCTCTTAAGTGTTATGCTTTGTAACTCCATGTATGCTGCACAGCAGATCATTTTAAAGCAGTTCATAACAAACCGGGCATGCTCAAGAAAAGTGATAAGTTCTGACTAATGCATGACTGAAGTAATTTTCTGGATTCTGGACTGTTTTATTGGCCTTATACAGAAAAATGAGAGAATGTTCAAGTAGATAGTTTATACCATATCTTTGCATTGGAGCTAGCAAATGTATTCTAAACAGCCTGGTTTTGTAATAGCCTCATCTGTTGGTTCTTAGAAGATTGGTGGATGGATCATGTTTGACTTACCACTCTGAAAATACTGTGTTAGTATAGATATCCCCATATGTCATAACATTTTTTGACAACTCTGAAAACCATCCATCCATTTCCTCACTATATTTTGCAAGCTACATTTAAAAATAAAATATAACTCCGAGAATAATGTAGTCGTGCTTATATTTTTAAAGTAACTGAAGTCCATTTGATGGTCTATAAAGAGGGACCCCTTAAATTTCTCATTGTCTAACAAAACTAGAAGTGGCATGGAGACATAATAATTTATTGCTTCACATAGGATAGGACTACAGAGGTTTGTCATTTTTATTGAAGAAAGTAGTGTGCAGATTTGGGACTGTGATAGTTCAATATCTGCTATTTGTTCCTGATTTCGTATATGTTTATAGATAGCCCACCCTTCCCTGATCTGCTCACCTGGAAATTTGAAATCTCCATCCATTGAAAGACAGTAGGATGAAGACAGCTATCCATTCCAGCAATCTTTGTTGTTTCCGTGTAAACAAAATAATAATTATTGAGAGAATTGGAAATGAGTAATGGGATTTGACCATCTTTCTAATGTTCAGGCAGAATTAAATCTAATGTGCATATAATATTAGAAATGAAAGGCAGCCAAATTCTTAGTCTTAGTCTTAGAATATCATGCATTCAGCCACTGATTACAAGTATTTTGTCCTTTGAAATTAAGAACAAGACTGCATGCATTCTGTTTGGATTTTTAATTAGGAAAGGGCTGTTTTGTTTCTTTTCTTAGGGCTTGGCAATTCGTGTGGCAGCCAATACCGACAATATCATTATCACTTGCCACAAGACTTTCTATTAAATGTAAAAGTGCCAGTGACCAAACTTTCTTGGCCTTTTCATTGAATGGTGATGTAATGAGCATTCTGCAGCTGGAGCCTGGATTCCCACACAGTTGGGTCCAGAGGTCTTCCAACAATTCACATGAAATAATTTCTGCCTTTTTTCCCATCTCCTACATTGTTTTGTTCATGGGATTAACCTGACAGTTGTTAGCCAATGGTCTAAATCTAAAGGAACATTAGGATTGGTGTCTTTATTAAATTGTACCTAAGTAGAAAAATTTCATCATATAATCTGATTTTGTCAGTGCATTAAGGTGGATGATATGTTGATAAGAATTGTAGCTGCCTAATATATGTAAGCAAAATCATAACAACTAAGGGACGTGCAAAAGATTGACTTGACTTTTCTTTGTACTGTCAATTTTCTTTTTAAAAACTAATCCTGGTACTTTTATGTTCTTCAAACCAATTTCTTGATTTTTATCACCATATGGTATTCACTTCGATTTTTCTGTTTTGAAATCCCCCTTCCCCCAAATGCTGATATGTATGCGATGGCTATTTGTACAGTAATCATTATTTTTTTCACTTGCCTTGATGACACAAGCAGAAAGAATGCTTCTTTTCAAGCATTTAAGCATTTTAAGCATTTATTTAGAAAAAAGGACTGACGATAATGGATGTCAACCAGTTAGAGCAAAATATTGCTCCCTAATACTTCCTAATACTCAAGTTACTAATTTGCCCTAGAGGCCTAATGTTCTGTCCTTTTGTGGGAATGTCTTAACCTAATAGGCCCTATGTACAAAGTATTTTCTGGTACCATCTCTATAAGCTTTTTAAGCATTCTATCTTCTGCTGTATTGATGCAATATAATAATCCATAGATAACTTTTGTGTTATCATCATCTTTATTGTCACTTTTCAATTTAAGGTGCTGCTTATTACTTACAAAGCCCTTCATAACATAGGGACTGGTTATCTGGGAGACCTCCTATCTCCAATTACTTTGTGCCCATCTGGAAAGATCAAGCAGAGTGGATGCCACCAATCAGGACCTAGAAAGGACACCACCTCTGTCCTGGCACTTGGCATCTTAAGCAGCATCCACCCAGAGATCCATATGATTCTCATGCTGGTGATGTCTTTGAAGACCTAGCAGTTCTCTCAAGTGTGGAACTAAGAAGGGTGTCAAGCCCTTGCCGACTGTTTTTTGTTATGGTGTATGTTTTCTGGATCAGCATTGTTCTTGCTTGCTTGATGTCACAGTTCTTTCTTATTTGTTCATTGTAAGATGCCCAAATCCTGGAGTCATACAGCCTCTAGATTTAATAGAATAATAATTAAAATAACCATGCATTTATTTTTAGTATCCTGAGTTTTTGCTTCTTAACAAATCTTCGCAGTTGCTTTTAGGCAGAAGGTAAATGGAAGTTGAGAGAAAGCAGTGGCCTATTAATCTCAAGGTGGATTCAAATAGAGGCCCTGCTATAGTAGATGGCAGCAACCTGTTCTCTGGGCTGATCTGGGATGAAAAAAGCTAAGATGTGTCAAAGCCTAAAGAATGTTAACTAATATATGGTGATGGCTTACATGTTTACATAGATAAACCGATTAGTATATTGGCAATGGGAAATCACTTTTATAATGTTAGCAAAGAAATCACCTTTATGGGATCAGGTATTTACTAGCAGCAGAGCTCCATTCAGGGGAGCCTCTTCCTTCCTTCCTTCCTTCCTTCCTTCCTTCCTTCCTTCCTTCCTTCCTTCCTTCCTTCCTTCCTTCCTAACTTCCTTTTCCAGCACAATATAATTGAGCATGATCTTTAATATATTATCCACAAATAACAGGTGAAAAAGCTGGCTTCCAATTCCACTGAAATAATAGAAGCTCTGCAGTGATAGGTTGGATGAGCTTCTGCAAGGCTTCACTTCAATCAAGAGCAAGGAAAGTAGTATTTAGGCAGTTTGACTTGGGCTACAGACAGCAGCTCATTAACTCAATCTGAATAAATTGACTGAGGGAATCAATAGTCATGCTTGGGCATCTTTTGGAGGGCAGCAGAGAGGTTAACGTGGCTGTGATCCAACAAGTTTGCATCTATTCAAAAGAAAAGGTAGGAATACTGAAAATAGTTGACAATGTATTTATGAATTATAGGTCCTTGCGTAATAACCACAATTGAGCCTGGAATTTTGGTCATAAGTGGTTGTGGTTATTTAAGCAGGTCACCACACAACCTGTCTTGATTTTACAACTCTTTTTATGATGGTCATAAAGTGAGTTACTGTGGTTGTTAATACATTCTTCCAAATGGACATTTTTTTTTTGCCTAAACCCAATAAAGAATGTTGCAAATTGTGCTCACATGACCATTGGGACACTGCAACTAGTTGTAAATGCAAACTGGTTGCCAAGTGCCCAAAATATGATTGTGACTACTGGTGGCTGAGGCAGTCATAACTTTGAAGATGGGTCATAAATAATTTGGAGGGGGGAGCAGCATCTGCCATAACTGTGAATGGTTGTTAAGTGACCAATCATTAAACAAGGACCACCTATGCTGTTTTAAAAAGTGACAGCAATGCATGTTGGTACAGGTCCTCATTATATCCTTGACAAACAGTAGGATGGTGGTTGAGAGACCATCATTGGCATTACGCCAACCTCACAAGATAACCCATTGTGCCAGGGGAAGTGTGTGTGTGAGAGAGAGAGCAAATTGGTGTATCCCAAAATATTCAAGCTTTTATATCACCAAGAGGGTAAAAGGTGTTTCCCTTGTAATTTCTTACAAGGGTTATTGTAAAAATAACAATATTCTGTTATTAAAAGACAGCACTTCTTAACTCCTAATATGGTTGAATCTTTTTCAACAACAGCAAAAAAAAAAATACTTTCCAATAAAATGTGAAGGGCAGGATGAAAGGGCAGCATTGAAGCTTGAGTTTGAGAGAAACATGGTCAGGGATATTTCTTCACTTTGACTAAATTTAAATCTCCAGGACTAGATTATTTGCATCCTAGGAAACTGGGGGAGCTGTCTAGGTTTTGACCAAACCCCAATGTATTATCTTCAAGGATCTTGGAGAACTGGTGAAGTGCCAGATGTCAGGAAGAGCACAAATGCCCCTATCTATATAGAAAGGGAGAAAAGGGAGATCTAAGAAACTATTTAAATGACTATATATTCTGCAAGCAAAGATAATGAAATTCTATTCAGTTAGCAAAACCAGTGGATTTGAAAGACTACAAACCCAATATAAAACTTTCCAAGATTAACATCAGTGTTTGCCTTTCCCAAATTTGTGCTGCCATTGTACTAATACAAAGATATGTGTGTATTTGCTTTTAAAAATAGATGTTTTATACAGAATATATTACAATATGTTAAATAAAACTGAATATACAGATATTCATGTTATTATTATTATTTTTTTTGCCAAATTCATAACTGTAGCAAAGCAGCATTATTTGAAGATAAGCTATAAAAAATAAATGTATCTGTCTTTCCCTAATCTAAGGCTATTTTCCTTTTGGCTGCGGAAGGCATTTTTATTCCAATTGACTTTTCTCTTTGAATAGTTTGCTGATGTTCTTTGTTGATGATTATGATGTTTTACTTGTATGATTATTTCGTATTTTATATTCCACTGGTTAGAGTTCTTCAGTGCAATTGATGGTGGGAACTTTTTCAAATGCAAGTGTTTCCTTACATTCATTCATTCATTCATTCATTCATTCATTCATTCATTCATTCATTTATTCCCAGGCTCTGTTGCAATTTTTGGGTGTACCTTTGACTGATGTTATCTGTACTTTCTTTGTTCCAGAAGGGCATGCCCCAAACGCTGAGCTCTGCCAGCATGTTTACTTCCTGTGGCTTCAGCCCTCATCACCTCCACCCCTCCAAAGAAGATGATGAAGGAGGACTGATCTTTCAAGATGGAAACCTTACCTCAGCATCTCTTGATGCTTTAATTCAACACCTTATACCTACAGCTGACTACTACCCTGAGGTAAATGTTTGGTTACTGTGAACTGCCATTTGCTCTGATGAACTGCTAGACTGTCACTTTTTGCAAGCTTTCAACAATCTTTTAATTAGGAAAATTTCTTTTGACGCAAGTTACAAACAAACATATAGGTAGTCCTCAACTTACAACCATTCATTTAGTGACCGTTCAAAGTTACAACTGCACTGAAAAAAGTGGTTTATGGCTGTTATTCACATTTACTACCATTTCAGCATCTCCATGGTCACATGATTAAAATTTGAGCATTTGGCAATTAGCATGTATTTATGATTGATGCCGTGTCCTAGGGTCATGTGATCACTTTTTGCAACCTTCTGACAAAGTCAATGGGGAAGCAAGATTCACTTAACTGGGTTACTAACTCAACAACTCGGTGATTCAGGTAACAACTGGCAAGAAAGGTGATAAAATGGGGCAAAATTCATTCCAAAACTGTCTTGCTTAGCAACAGAAATTTTAGGCTCAATTGTCGTAAGTTGTGGACTACCTGTACAGTAACGTCTTCTGTTCCATTTGCCTTGTGTCGTTTGTGTAGATGTTTACCAGAAATATAAATTGATATGTGTGCACTTTTCTAAGCATCACTGTTATGTAGGGGTTTGGGTTGTTTGTTTTTCATGGCATAGAATTGTTATTCACAATGATAAATTAGTAAACTATCTCCTAACTAGAGAACATCTTAAATAGTTATTGTCCCTAATGTCAGTGGGAACACTGCCAAGAACAAATATGTTTTCAAGTAGCTGAACTTCAACAGTGGATGTTATTCTTCTGTATTAGCCAAAACACAATCCCTATTTCTGAAAAGTTACTATACAGAACATAGCATGATTTATCACTCTTAAAAGACTTCTGTATTGAGAAGTAGACTTCTTGCCCATCCATTTTAAATATTGATATCAGTTGGCCATTGGTTTGCTTGTTTGTATATTTATTTTATAGTACTTATAACCTGTTCCCATCCCAAAAGAGTCTAGGTAATAGAGAATGCCAACAAAAAGAAAACAAGAATTATTCTTAATTGTTAATCCTTGTTAGTTTTTATTTATTTTAAAATCTAATAAAGTTGCTTTAAAAAATTCATACCAAATACACCAATACAGTGTCCCCTGTTTATATTCCATCCAGACAGATTGAGATTGCAACCGCGGTATTCTGTTTCAAAATAAATGAATGACCTTCTGCCTTCGAGAAAGAATTTGGCATATTTAATTCTCTAGCCAGTTGTTGTTAGATCAATGTTCCTGTTTCCTTTCCTCAGAAGGCCTATATCTTCACATTCCTGCTGAGCTCAAGACTGTTCATTGAACCACATGAACTTCTGTCCCGTGTTTGTCACAAGTGCATCGAGCAGCAGCAACTGGATGACCCAGTGCTGGATAAGGTTGGTACATTTGATGATTGCAGGTGCTAAAATGAGTAAGAGTAGCATTCACAGTGTGACGACGGGATTACAGTGAATTGGGAGAAAGCTTCCTATTGTATCTGTTCTCTATCTCCCTTGCTTCATATGTCCCTCTGTCCCCATGGAGAGTTTTCTAATCCTAAAGGTTTGTCATGTTCAAATAGGACTTCCATGCCTGGCAGCAAAACTCCACGTAGTAAAAGTATAGCTGTAATTCATGTATCCTTCTTTCTTCCTTTTCTAATCTTTAATCTTCCCAGGTGACGTCCATTTCATTTCTTAGAGCCTTTAGGATGCCAGGGAATAAGAGTCAATTATACTCTTTCATGAGTTGGTGTTATTGTGTCACCTCTTATCTCCTTTGCCTTAGGTTTTGATTACAAGCTGGATTTTTTTAGGCAACCCATCACTCTCAGCTCCCCAGAGCAGCATACAGCTGCTCGCAAAAAACGCACATGACAATTAGACGCTAATACATCTGTATTTGGAAATACTGCTCTCTGTCTGGTGCCTACCTAAATAAATGCATTTGGGAATGGTTTGGCTGTAATTGTCAGATGTGGAGAACCAGAGCCACAGGCAGCCATTTTTTTTGTAGTTGTTGGAGCCTCTCCTGACTGTAATTGCTGAAAATTACTGCACTGTTTCTTGCCATTTTAATAATGAAATCGCAAACAGTATAATAAGGTAAGCCCTCAAGTAGGCTTAATATGCTTAAAACAAATTCAACCCAAAATTCTGCTTCTCAAATCTCAGGAAAAACAAGCAGAAATTCCTGTCCCAATCTGTGTAGAACTGCTGCCCTGATGATTTTGCTCGATCATCCTGTTCTGTACAGCCCTTGTGCTCCCCAAGAGTGCAGCTTTGTTCTAATAGTACGCAGAAGGCCTGTGTTGAAATTGCCCCATTTGCTCCATTTCTTTGACTATAATCTCCTTGTAGCATTTTCAGCAATAAGGTATGGATAGTCCTCAACTTACAACCATTCATTTAGTTGACGGTTCCAAGTTACGACAACATTGAAAAAAGTGACTTATGACTGTTTTTACACTTATGACTGTTGCAGCAGCCTCATGGTCACATAATCAAGATTTGGACATTCGGCGATCGGCATGTATTTATGACGGTTGCAGTGTTCTGGAATCATATGATCACCTTTTCTGAGCTGCTGACCAGCAAAGCCATTAGGGAAGCCAAATTCACGTAACAACCATGTTACTAATTTAACAACTGCAGCGATTCACTTAACATCTGTTGCAAGAAAGTTCATAAAATGGGGCAAAACCCACTTAAACAACCGTCATGCTTAGCAATGAAAATTTTGGGCTTAATTGAGGTTGTAAGTCAAGATCTACGTGTACTTGTCCCTTGTTTCATTCTGAAAAACACAATGCAACTATCCCAAATTATTTCTCTGCACATGCTGAGCTTCTATAAGAGCTAATGGGGTGCTTGTAAAACATTGGGAGGAATTGTTGTGTTACCTCCTGCTGCAGAAATAACAACCACTCTTGCAGAACTTTAAAGACAAATGCATGCCTTATGACAAAGGGCACCATGGACTATCTTCAGTTTATGTAGCTAAAGAAGTGGCTAGAGTCCTCGTAGCAGTATTTGAAATACCAGGGCACTTAACTGCTCTTTGAAATTATAGTTACAGACATTTCTCCTCCTGCCACTCTATTTGAGGGTCAGCGGTGCTTTGTTAACAGAAACATTTCTTCTGTAAAGCTGCATGCAATGGCTGGCAGATTCATTTGGCAGTTCTGTCCCTGAAAATAAGAATTGATATAAAGAGTGATAGTAAATGTTGTACACTCTACCAACAAATCGTATAATCATTGTTCATATTGAAACAGGGTGTACTGTTAAATTCCTCAGAAAATGTTAACAGCAGATCTTCAAGAATCACTTATTGTTAAAATTTTATTCATCTTTATTATTCATTTATTAACAGTCTCCACTTCTTCTATCTTGATCATTCTGTTTATTCCCTCCTCCAGCTTATGCAGACATACAAACCTGTACATATAATCTTTGAACAGAAGAAATGAAATATAAAAATAGCTAAAATGACTGCACACTCATTAAAGACACTAAATCTCTAAATCATGCAACATAGACCAAGCAGGTGTATTGAGATAGCAGAAAATTTTATTTTCAGCAACCGAGATCCCCAAGAGAGCGAGAAGATTTGGCCCCCTTCTAAGCAAGATGCAGCAGGATAATAACAAATGCAAAAATAGACTAATTGCTAAATTGTCTTTCTGTTAAAGTCAGTCGTAAAATACGTAAATGTATAATGCATGGGTACACAAGGTGCAGTAAGGTTCCATCTGTCCCCTGTTCCAACACTCCTGGCACTTTACTTTGCTCTCAAGAAGCAACAAATGGTAAGAGACACCCAGAGAGACGTTATACCCAGGGGTGGGCTGCTAGGGGTTCGCAGGGGTTTGAGAAAACCTCTAGTTAAGATTCTGTGCTGTTCGAAAAAACCCCAAATCCCACTCTTGGCTGGCCCCGCTCACCCCACCCCTCCCAGGAGTCCCGATGCGGCCCGTTTTGGATGCAGGTAAGTGCAGGGCATGCACAGAGGCTCAGGGAGGGCGAAAAACAGGCCTACTGGAAGTTCGTTTCCGGCCTCCAGAGGGCCTCCGGAGCCTGAGGAGGCAATTTTCGCCCTCCCAGAGGCTTGAGGAAAACCTCAGGTGCCCAGTGAGGGCAAAAACACCCACCCACCCGCCATGATGCAGGAGGCCAACTAGGCCACGTCCACCATGGCCATGCCCACCCAGCAACTGGGCAGAGAACCCATTGCTAAAATTTTTGAAGCCCACCCCTGGTTATTCCTTTCCGGAAGATCTAGTAAGAGAAGCTTTCCAAAGGAAGAGATCTGGCAAGAGATTCTTTGCAAAAGAAGGTGTACAAACTCATTAATATTTTTGGGCATGTGCTAAGTTACGCTGTTCAGAGTATGATAAGAAACAGTGTTTCTTATCATACAGTGTTTCACTGTGATAGGAGTTTTCAGTGCTTGTCCTCTGTATCCTAAGGATTTTTTTTTTCATCAGCCCTGGATTAGCAATACAGGTAGTCCAGTTTGCTTAGTGACTATTGAAAGTCACAACAGCAGCACTGAAAAAAGTGACTTATGACCATTTTTCACGCTTATGACCATTGCAGCATCCCTATGGTTATGTGATTTACATTTGGATGTTTGATAACTGACTGACATTTATGATGGTTGCAGTGTCCCAGGGTCATGTGATCACTATTTGCAACCTTCTGACAAGCCAAATCAATGGGGAAACCAGATTCATTTAACAACCGTGTTACTAACTTAACAACTGCAGTGATTCACTTAACAAATGTGGCAAGAAAAGTCGTAAAATGGGGCAAAACTCACTTAACAAATTTCTCACTTAGCAACAAAAATTGTGGTCAAATGTGGTTTAAGTTAAGGACTACCTGTATTTTATAGACAACTTGAAAAAAGGGGGGCAGAGAATGCATGGTCCCTATTTCCTTGACATTTTTAAAAGTCTTTAACTGCTATATTACGTCCAGTGATAGTTTACTTGAAACCTATTTTGACCAAATACTAAAATAGCCCTACTGACCAGTTTTGTGGAAAAGGCAGGAAGCTTCAATACACACAATATAATTTTGTTTGATTAAAGGGTACCTTTCATTTGGAGGCCAATGCGAGGAAAATTTCTGTTCTCATCTAGAGTTTACTATAATGGGTATGTGTGCTGTTTCAAAGGAACTTGCTGAAATGACTTCTAAAAATACTTCGGAAGTGACAATGCATCATACATAATCACACACAAATGTATTAAAAATAGAGACTAGGAAAAATACTAAATTGATTTATATCAGCAAAGACTTGTTGGATTCAAACTAAATCTTTCCAGGCAAACTTTTAGCTGTGTAACATGGACGGTCAAATATTAGGCGTAGCCAAAGAAGCAATGGTTGAGAAATTTCATTTTTGCTAAATCCAATACAAAAAAAATGCTGATTTAAATAAAAAAGGCAGATTAAAAAAAAACCAATGGTTTAATGGAAAAATGAATTAAGATGTGATTAAATATTACTAAAAAAGTTAACCCAGAAGGAAAGTTGAATGATTCACTCATCCCTACCTAATCTCAGGAAATTTATCATCCATATTATGATTATTGCACATATATAAGTTTTCCAGGAATCCTGCAAATGATTTAATTTTAAATTAAGATCCCCTTCTCTCTCTCTCTCTCTCTCTCTCTCTCTCTCTCTCTCTCTCTCTCTCTCTCTCTCTCTCTCTCTCTCCTGATATACGTCCCTTTATTTTTCATCTTTCATTCCTTAACCTCTATTTTAGGCACGGATCAGAAAATTTGGGCCCAAAATTTTACAGTTGTTAACAGAATGGACGGAAACATTTCCTTATGATTTTCAGGAAGAAAAGATGATTGGATGTTTGAAAGATATCATCCACCGGATAGCTCCATGTGATGAGGTGAGGATGATCACAGGTAGGGATATGCTGGGAATTTATATCACCAAGATAAATGGCAGGTGCTGGCTGGCTGGCTGGCTGGCTGGCTGGCTGGCTGGCTGGCTGGATGGATGGATGGATGGATGGATGGATGGATGATGTGATGGGTGGCAATGATGGGGTGTTATTAACTATTAGGAGCCACAGTGGTGCAGTGGTTAGAGTACAGGTACTGCAGGCTACTTCTGCTGACTGCCGGCTGCCTGCAATTTGGCAGTTCAAATCTCACCAGGCTCAAAGTTGACTCAGCGTTCTATCCTTCTGAGATGGATAAAATGAGGATCGAGTTTGTTGGGGGCAAGATGCTGTAAACCGCTTAGAGAGGGCTGTAAAGCACTATAAAGCGGTATATAAATCTAAGTGCTATTGCTATTACCTGTATCTAAATTGAATAATATTATTCTGAACAGATATTGAGATAGGGACAGTCAGACCTTTTCATGTTATTTCCAAAAGTTTTTTATGACAGATGCCTGTAAAAAAGGAAACTGCCCTATCCTTATTGACCACTGAAAGGTTTGCACAGGCTGGAGAATTTCCACAAATGGCGAAACAAATTTGTTGTAAAAGCAAGTTTCTAGATCAAATGATTTTGGATCTTAGGGAACTCATTCTTTGACCTTTGATATTAAACATTACTAATCAGATTTTGCTGTTTGGGGAAAATAAGACAGAAAGTTGAAGGACTAGGGCTTGGATCACTCTGCTCTTAGTACAATACCTTGACCATTATACTACATGATTCTCTATAGTGATATATAAGCTTATTTTATGTCAGGTTCCAAAAAATAAACAGACTGTGATTCTTCCAAGCAGATGTCTTTATTGTTCCTCACCTATACAGTATCTTGCCAAACTAAAGCAAACTACCCCCTCCATAAATCATATACTATGGGAACTACTAGGGAGGAGCTGTCTTTACCTTCTTTCTCTCGCACAAAGTATTTGTACTGAATTGTCTCTAGAACAGGAGTCTCCAACCTTGACAACTTTAAGCCTGGAGCAAAGCTGACTGGGGAATTCTGGGAGTTGAAGTCCGCCAGGCTTAAAGTTGCCAAGGCTGGAGACCCCTGCTCTAGAATGCACCCTCTCCCACCTGGGAATCCAGACTACATTCCATCACAGATTTGCATCAGTAAGGAACTGGGCATAAGTGCTTAATTAAATGCTTTTCTCCATCATTATGGCTAGCAGCCTTAATCATATTCAATTAGTTATATCCTTTTTTGGCCCAGCTTGTATAATAGCAATGTTTTCTATTTTTTATTTATTTATGTATTTCAAGAGGTATAAGGCTTTTCAACTCAGACAGTGTGACTCTGGGTGTTGTACAACATAAATACATAACATCAATTACCAAACAATCAATATATAAATAAAAATCTAAATATTGGGGTGAACTGTCCTAATCACTGTTAGAATTGATCCCTAATTGAATAATCTTTTGTATACCTAACAATAGCATTAGGATGCAATGCAATCTGTCTCCTCACCTATTTCTATCACAGTTATTTTCATAGCTGGTGGCTTTCATCTCAAATATCTGGCCCGCTTACCTAGTGATTTTCTGACAGCAGGAATGAGATGGAGAAGCGGTATAGATAGTTACTGCTTTTGAGGCTTGACATTCTTTTATGTTTGACACATGTTGATTCAGAAAGAACAGATAGGAAGGAAGGAACAAAAGAAAACAGTGATGAAAAGGCCCAGCTTTGTATTGCAACTCTTCAATCTCTTCAGTGTAACCATAGGAACATGCATAAAGAAGTGCATTTTCATTGGCTGCGAGCATGATTGTCTAGTTTTGGGGCTGCAGATATGGGTCTAGGATGATTGGCATTGTTAAACAGATTTGGCTGGCATTGATGGGGCCAAAACTGGGGAGAGAGGAAAGAAGGATACTGAGACTTTGATTATTAAGAACTAAATGAGATGGGCTCCTCTGAATCCTTGATAGGACCATTTAAAAAAAAACAACAAATATATATTGCTGTGTTTTTGAATTTGTTTGTATTATAACCCTGGAAATTGAGCAATTTATACTTCACTCATTGGGTAAATGAAAGAGAGTGACTAGAATGAAACATATCAAATTTATCTCATGCCCTTTTCTACATTGGCTTTCACTGACTACGCTTTCTATTCCTGCTGTTTTTCAGATGAAAGACAGACAGGGCTTCCTTCTTAAGTACATTTAACTCTGTTTTTCTTCTCACTTTGCCAGCCTTATGGCAAGAAGGTGATTTTTTAATGCTTTCCTTTTGGATTCTTTTTTCTATTATTATATACTCATTATATGCTGTTTCTTGTCCCAATCTATGTAATTATCTGCTTTTCAAGATTTTACCTCTTTCTACCCAACCTTTCTCATCCAATGGCATTTTAGAAGGATCATGAAATACTGACATATATTTTTGGTTTATTTAATTATTGTTTACTCTGCCACCAATAGAGGTGTTGGCATTCAGGTTTATTAAATTCTGATTTCCTATCCTGCTGAGTAAAATAAAAACATGTTAGTTTTCTGTTTTGGGTAAAATGACAGCCTTTGATTTACATCAAAGTAGGAGCTATGGGTGGTGAGCCTCACATGTGAGAGAAGGAACAGGAAATAAAATTTTAACAACCAGTAGTAGCAACAACAATGGGTACATTTTTAAAATGTGAGTTAGGTTAGCACAGAAGTCTTTTATGGCACATATGCACACATATTTATATATGTGCATGCATGCACATATTCCTAAAATTGAGTTCCTTGGAAAAACTATTTACCCTGTGGATTTTTTGGGAATCAGGCCAGATATAGAGGCCAGCCATTAAACAGGATCTGTCAATCTGAACAAAGAAAGGATGCAAGCATAATTATGAGAGTTCAAAGGAAGCAAAATACACATACTGCCAAAGATTTATTTGCTGGGAGCTATTTGGGCAGAAAGAAACCCAGATAAAATAACACTTATTCCAATGATTTCTTTATGACTAGAACATCTAGCAAAACCAAAACAATACCTATCTACATGGCCATCTCCAGACAATACACAAAAAAAATGAATTAACTATACTGATACAAGGAGATGGAAGAACTCAGTTCTAATAACAAAGACACAGCCAAAGGCCAAGGTCACAAACCAATCAGATTCAATTTCCAAACCAAGGTAAAGCTGGAAAAGTAAACCAATTGGCTTCACACTTGAATGTTGGGCATCTACTCACCATTTTCAAGGAGAACATCAAGAATCACTTTGAAGTCTTGAACCTTAAGAGAGGCAACTAAGGAGCTGTGGGGTAAATCAAAGTCATGAAAGATAGACTATCAAAGTCTACAAATCAGAAGAAAGCAAACTCAATGTCAGTACATATTGGGAAATGACAGAAAGAGAAGAGAAATTAAAACCAAGAAAGACTAAGTTCTTAGGAAAGAATTTAATAAAGAATTTTGGTGAGCTGTCAGAAAAGTTAAAACAGTATTACAATGATATCTGTAGAGATAGGGAAACAATCATGGAAAAACAAGAAAAATTTCTCAAAAGCACTCTGGATTCAGAAGGACGTTCCAGTCTCAAACTGGAGTTTGAAGATATCAATAGACAGATAGTAACTGATTCAAAGAAGATCAAAATATGGAAATGGATTACTGAAATACTATACAGTAAATATGTCAATATTCTACATACCTTAGTGTTTCCTATTTCCAAAAATCCTTACTACTAAAAGATGATGTTATATTGGCATTCTGGTCATTACCATGTTGAAAAGCTCCATAAAATATATACACAACACAAAAATAGGCACCAAGAGCAGAAACAAGGTTCTAGCAAACCATGCTAGCAAATCCAAAGAATGATACAGCAGCCAACAAATGGAAAGAGTTAGTCTACCTATCAGTACCAAAAAAAAGACTTAAGGTTGCAAGTACAGTACAACCTTCTTATCTTTTTGTAAGGGGCTGAAGATGTGGCTTGGGGCACCAGTAGGGGATCAGTGCAATGAAGGTGGTTGATTCAGTAATAACAGATCCCATCTCCCCCCACCCTCCCCCACATGTCTATTTATTGTTTGTTTTTGACATTTTATGTTTTAGCTTTTATGTAACTATGAGCCACCCAGAGTTACCCTATGGTAAGATGAGCAGCCAATAATATGAATGAATGAATGAATGAATGAATGAATGAATGAATGAATGATAAAATTTCATATATTAGCAAAGTAATTCTTAGAAATCATCTGATGCAGGTTAGAGCCAGATGTTCTACCTGACTTTAGAAAAGACTAACATGAGACATAATGTTGATACATGCTGGATCATTGAGATAGCCAAAGAATATCAAACAGAAGCCAACCAGCCTCTACTGCATTCCCTTCTTTCATTTGGAATAGCAGATATATTTGTGGGTTTTGAGTATGTCACTTTCCTTGATCAAAATCAGTAGTTAATTGGCTTTGGCAGGCCTATGCTTATTTGAACAAAAAAGTGCAGTTCAGAATCAGATGTGCAGAAAAATCCTACGGTCATTGAATTCATTATCTCTCTTGCTGATAATACCTCGCAACAATATTTTTTCCTGCTCGTGGTCTTATCCATTTCTTGAGGCTCCTTGCAGTGCTTAGAAAGGTATGTAGCATACTAAAAAGGTTCTCTCTTTTTTTTTTTTGCCAAGAGTTGTGCTTTGCATTTTGAAAGAAAAGACTTAATTAAAATGTGAATTCCTAAGCCGCCTGCTGGGGCTTGCCATCATCTTTAAATGCATTGTTACTTAAGAATGATGTGCTTTGGCTTAAAGTACAGAAAAGAAAAACAGCATCCATATTTTTTTCCCTGCTGTGATGAATACTTTCATCTCATCATTCTGCCCACCCTGTCACTTTCTTCCCCAAACAGCATGGAATTTCTCTATTTTGGTTTAATAACATTAAATTAATTAGATTATTCTACATCTAGTGCTTTAACATTTCTGATCTGGATATTAAATTTTTTTTAAATGAAATTGGATTTAATAGGATACCTCTACAGTAATACCTAACATGAACTATTTTTTAAAAAAAGAAAATAATGCAAGTTAAATTTGTTTGGCCAATGGGATCGTTCAGGACTTTCTTCATAAAATAAAAGATAAAGCTCACCCTGAAATCAGTTGAACAGGGAACCAACCCCTGTTTAACCCCTGTAGAATATTGCTGATTCAACTCTAATCAATAGATTTTGTAAGCTTTGTTTATATTAAAGCACATGTGTGCCTCATTCAAGGCCATGCCCTTTTGCCTTTTTCAGTAGCCCTGCAATTGGGTATGTATAAGCATGTAAACAACAGGATGTGTGTATTCCATCCCTCTCCCAAGTATGTTCCATATGTGCCTTCCCTATCCCCTTCCATGAGCTTTCACTATCAGGGATGGGCAACCTGAGTTCCAGAACCAAATCAATGTTGGACCCCCTTCCCTCAGATTACACCCCTACCCCAGGATTGCAGTACATTTTTGGACATGTGTGCTTGTTTGCCATTTTGAGGAAGAAAACAGAAACTGAAGAGGTTTTTTTTTTTTTAATTGTCAAGCGCTGAGGAAAACAGGAGATTCAGGCAGTTCAAATGAGTATAAAGATTTATTGCAACTTCAGCTCTGTACAAGAATCTGAGTTACTAACGATCAAGAGAAATTAGTGGGAATTGAGAAAGGCATTCAAGGACTTAGATCTCGCACGCAGGGACTCATGACTGATGATGCATTTGACTCCTCCTTTGGGCTCAGCCCAATCATCTCTTACAGTTTTGAAAAGCATTCTTAACCCTCTAATCCAAACAATGAGAGGAATTCTATGCCCCCTGTGGTTTTTAAAGTAGCTTCCAGTCATCCAAAGTTTGACCCCTTATGCTACACATGATCTTTATCAGACTGATCATGTACAAGAACGTGCCAATAGAACATATGTATCCTTCAACATTTGGCACTCAGCAGAGTTGAAGGTGAAGGTCAAAACGTATCCTATACATTAGTATTCAAGCTCTCCTTGGTTTTTATTGCTGAACAAGGCCCTTTTCTTCTATGTACTTCTTGTAGAAATTAGTCTCCATGACAGAGCAGTTTCCATCCAGGGGGTATTTGGGGTTTGTGTTCGACTAGATTCTGACACTGCTCCCACTGCTTCCAAAATCCATTTAGCTCCATTCCTCCTGACTTTCAGGAAAGTGTTAAAAACCTGGCTTCTTCAACAAGCCCTGGACTGGGGTAATTTGTGAATTCATTTGAATATAATTTTTGTGTGTTACTCCCCATGTATTTTTATAGCATTAAACTTGAACGAGAGTGAGTGTACAAGACAGAGACTGGAGCTGTAGGGATCGCACTGGAGAACAGACTAATAACTTAAACATTTCATAAAACATTTACCACTCAATGAAGTATTAACATGACTGATTTTTATGGATACTTTAGGCAATGAAACTGTTGGAGAGAAATGAACATTAAAACTTGAATACAATAGTCAATTTAATGTAAACTAATACAAATTTAAGAGGCCATCGGTTTTAGATCTGAGGATACCTACTGTAGATTCATTAAATGCATAATCATAATACCCCATACTTAACCATTGTCAATAAAAAAGACATAGCACCAAAGGAGCTAATTCTGTCTGCACAAAAATGAAGCCTTAAGAGTAAATGCATATCACACCAGAGCAGAGAAGTCAGCAACAGACAGCAAATGCCATCTCTGCAAAGAAGCTGAAGAAACATTGGACCATCCAGTTTGCTGCCACAAGAAGATCACACAGACTGTCTACAAACAGAAACATGACAAAGTAGCAACAACAATGGAACATTGGAATATATGCAAGAAATACTGGTACTGTATTTTCCGGCGTATAAAATGACTTTTTAACACATGAAAATCTTCTCAAAAGTCGGGGGTTGTCTTATACGCCGGGTGTCATTCTCCTGTAACCAGGCAGACCAGCCCGAAAGGCTCTGATGAGCCAAGGTCTGACCATCCCAGCTGAGTTGCCTGCTAATCAGGCAACTCAGCTGGGATCGCCAGAGCCATTTAAAAGGAAAAAACTTTTTTTCTTTTACATGGCTCTGGCAATCCAAGCTCTGACAATCCCAGCTGATTGCCTGCTAATCAGGCAACTCAGCTTGGATCGCCAGAGCCATGTAAAAGGAAAAAAGTTTTCCCCCTCCAGCTTGCTTACCTTAGCTGCTAGTCGCAACGCTTGCCTTGCTTCGCTTGCCTGAATCCATTCCATCAGCAAGCAACTCCCTGCCTGCAATCAAGCAAGCAGGGAGTTGTGGACTTCAACTCCCAGAATTCCTCAGCCAGCAAAGCAAAGCTGGCTGAGGAATTGTGGGAGTTGAAGTCTACAAGTCTTAAAGTTGCCAAGGTTGGAGACCCCTGTTCTATTGGGTAAGTTTTTTTCCCCTTTGGGAGCTTTAAAAAAAATAGTTAATTGGGTTTTTTTTTAGTTGTTCTTTTTTAGACCTAGCCATTTAAAGTTTAGAAAGTTTTAAATTTAGCTTTCATATAAAAATAAAATAAAATAAAATAATATTTGTGCAGCTTTCTGAGATTTAGTGTGTTTCTGTAGTGTTTCACTCTAACTACACAAACACACAAAATCTCACAAAGCTGTATGTGGAATTTTGTGTGTGTAAAGTGTGAAAGTTGTTTTTTTGGCCTTTTTGTGGCTATGTGAGGTTCCTGCTTGTTGCAGGGGCCATTTTGGGTCTAGCACAGCTGCTTTTACATTGTGGGTGAGCCAGTTGATGTTTTTTAATTTTTATTTGGTGTGCGTTGGAAGAGGGGTAGTCTTATACGGCAAATATAGCCCAAACCCTATATTTTAAGAGGAAAAGTCGGGGGTCGTCTTATACGCCCAGTCATCTTATATGCCGGAAAATACGGTACTTACAAATAAGATCTATTCCTGAACCACAAAATAAAAAAGGTAATAGGAAAATGAATATGTTAAAGTGCTCTGGGACTTTAGAATTCAAACAGACAAGCACCTGCGAAACAACACCCCAGACTTAACTATTGTTTAAAAAGACGACAATGTCTAGAAAGCGGATGTTTCAATCCTTGGAGACAGAATCAAAGAAAAAGAACTGAGAAAATCACAAAATATAAGAACCTGCAAGAAGAATGACTGTGGCAAAAAAATGCAAAGATAGTACCAATAAAAATAGTGCAATTCTAAAGCATCTGAAACATCACTCAAACACCATTGGCATTGACAAAATCACCACCAGTCAATTGCAAAAGGCAGCTTTACTTGGAACTGCTTACATCCCACAACAATCTCTTTATTATTAAGCAACAATATCTGCCTATCCCAGGTCCTTCGGACAAAAATGCCAAATCCAGTCAAAATGTTTGGCTGGAAGTGCAGCTAACAACAGTAATAATATAACACCCTATAGAAGGGGTGTCAAACTGGCAGCCCGCAGGCCGGATGAGTCACATGCAGGCCATGCCCACCCCAGCTCCATGAAGGGGAAAAACATCACGAAATGTCATGTAACGGCAACATGATGCCGTGAGTTTGACCCATGCCCTATAGAGTTCAGGGTGGGAAAGTATGGCAGGGTTTTTTCATGGGCCGTCTCAGGGGAAGAAATAACTAGAAATAGTTTCTGAACTGACCCTCGTTGCTCAAAACTATGTTAGTTACCACTCCAACTGGGATCTTTAGTAAAAACAAACTCTGGGAGCCAGGAGGTTTCATTACATTTCCAATAGAACATCAAGACTGCTGGCCTCATTACGTGTTTCTGGAAGTTGTGATGAGCCATCCACAGTTACCCATTCAGTGGTGGGATTCTACTGGTTCGGACCGGTTTGGGGAAACCGGTTGTTCACACTTCCTTCCGAGAGCAAACTGGTTCTCTGTTGCTGTGAGAATGGCCTGCCCACCCACCTCCGGGTTATATTGACCTTTATTTGTTCTTCTGAAGCACAGCTGATCAGGCGTGGCAGATTGAATTGGGCCTCCTCAGCTGTTTTCCTTGCTCCTTTCCTTGTTTGCAACGTGAAAGTACAATTTTAAGGAAACTGTGCATGTGTGCACAGCGCACACAAAGCACACACTCAGCAAAAGAGTTGTTCAGCCAGTAGGATCCCACCCCTGTACCCATTTGCAGCCATCCAGAGCATCGGCAGTTCATGTCTGCAGAATGCCTGTGGTAGTATTTTCCTGTGTTCTTCTTAGTCATATGGCTAGATGACATAATCCACAGAGGTTTTTTCTGTCTGTGACCTGCCTCACTAGTTACATTGACCTGGCTGATGGCTTCTGTATCAATTGCTCCACAGTGACTCATGTCCACTTTAACAAGAAGGCTCAGAGCATAGCTGTATGAGCCACTGCTTCAGAAGTGAATTTTCCTATCAGTGCCTTCCCTTCCAACTCTCAAATCTTGTTAAACATCCTTCAGAAGTTTATGGAGAATACAGGAGACTGTAAATGTACACAGGCCAGTATTAAATAAGTTTTCTCTTAAGAGTCCACCCATTGTTTAGTCTTGTCTTTATAGGTCATTTAGAAGCTTTACATGATTCCTTTTCCTTGCAGTTCAGATTTTTCAATCACCTTGATTAATTTTACCGTTGATGAGTATAATGTAAACACTTTGATCAGCCTCATTTCAATGAAATAGCTTTGGGGCAGTAAACCTTTACATAATTTATATGTTGGCAATTATTGAATTTTCTTGGCAGACAGGCAGGCAGGCAGACAGATAGTAAAACTATAGCTATAGTCAATAATGTATCTTCTCAGATGCCAATTTCTATAACAGGTTTGTAGTTCTCCATATCTTTAAGGCTGGCGTATAATTCAATAAGTAAACAAATGGCTGATCACATTTTTTACACCCCTATGCATCTTCCAGATTTTTGTAATGCAGATCTATAGATTAAAATCAGTTAAAGGACAGATCAAAGACATCCTGCTAAAGAGATGGAATGCATGAAGAAATTACTGAAAAAATGTGTCTGTGTATTTCTCAATATGAGGTTGATTTCCAAACCACAAAAATTTCATTTGTTTGTTTAGTCCGGATAGCTATTATCCCTATCCAATCTTTTCAAAATATTGGGCATACTTACATCTATAATCAACAGCCTATTCAGAACAGAATTGCTGCCTCATTTTGTATTCTGAACTTCAGCACATCTTAAGAACCCATATTGATAGAATTAACCTCAATTAATTTGGGGGCTTTTGTTGTTTTTGCTTCATTGGGAGCAACTGCTGTATTAGATTAATTTGAATATCTCACTAAATAACGGGTAACCCATACCACCTGTGATCTGTTTCATCTTTGTTTTCAAAATAATTTCCTGATAACTGAGAGCAGCTTCAATACCATGGTGCCATAAGTGATAGGACAAGTAATTTAAGAGAAGTGTTGTAGATGTTTTGCTCATGTCAGTACAACGCTACATTGAATGAACATCATAAGTGGTATATGAGGTAAAATGATTCAAAATGGCACAGTTGCCAACATTATGGGATGTTTTACAGATGTAAGTATTTGTATTTGGAATACTGAGGTCTCTGTGTGAAACATATAAATCAGCCATGACAATCTAAATGATAGTATTTCACTGGCATTTCTTGCATAAGATATTCTACATGTGTTTCAAATGATCAACAGTCCATATTTAAGAGATTTTAAAAATGAGAAGGACTCATGAGATTGGTAAAACAGAGGATATTGGGGTGGAAGCTACTGTATTTTTCGGAGTATAACACACACTTTTTTCCCTCCTAAAAGAGGCTGATAATTTGGGTGCATCTTATACTCTGAATGTAGCTTTTTCAAAGCTTTTTTTCAGCCCTAACGAGGCGCTAGTGAGTGAAGCACTTTGCCTTCTCCCTCCGACTCTCAGCTGTGAAGCTTATTTCAACTCTAACGAGGTGCTAGCAAGTGAAGCGATCTCCATGCTTTGTCTGCTTTTCTCATTGCTTCTCTCTCCAAAGATCATTTGTGCTTTAGAAGCTGTTTTTTATCCCCAAGCAGGGGATAAAAACCAGCAAACTAATGTGCTGAAGCTGACCAGACCAAGGACAGTAGCCGGATGAATACCTTGTAGGCAGAATTTTCTCCCCCCATCTTCCTCCCCCAAAACTAAGCTGTGTCTTATACTCCGGTGCGTCTTATATTCTGAAAAATACGATATGTTAACCTTGTGGTCAGTGAGCTCAATTGGCATTGAGCACAAATGCACAAATGTTCTGGCTAGACGTTAGTCTTGTGGTGGACAACTATAAGATGGAACGTAGGGTGGAACTATAATTAAATTGACTGGATATTCTAGAATAGATGGTTGGAAGTAAAATTATTCTAATCTATGTCTGATCATTCCATTCTTGAATAGAAACATTGATTCAAAAGATTTGTTCCCCAACATTTAAAAATGTTTTACTTAGAGTGTGTAATTGTCCCTTTCCTCCTTTTCTCCACATCAGGCTTATTGGAAAAAAATGAATCAGCTTCTACAAACCTTGAATCAGAAGCTTGCAAGTCTTAACCATGGCCAGGAAGGGATAGTCAAAATCAGTGCAGCTATTTCAGATAAAGTGGTAGCTTTTAAAAGTAAACCTCCCTCCATCCAAAGAGAAATGTTGAATGTCTGCAGTGATCCATATACTTTGGCCCAACAGCTAACTCATGTAGAACTGGTAAGTGGATAATAAATATTTGGTTTCGTCTCCTGGTTATTTATAGAGGAAAAATTCTGAAAAAAATCTGAAAAATTCTTATTGAGACTTCTAAAACGTATGAATATTTGAGTCAACTGCATTGTCATTCTGTTTGACTGCCATCCAGGAGGGCTCATTTATTGACAGTGGGATCCACCTCATTTATAAGAATTCAAATATTGCAATATCAGAGCAAATCCATCTGCATTGCTAATATTCTCTGAATTCTATCAGCAAAAAAACTAGGAAGACAGGAGCCAGGAAGGAACAATTGTGGCCACTCTTCCTGCCGTTTTCCTTAAGAGACAATCCAATTCATTTCCAATAAAGGGGTCAAGATGGTTTAGACTAGATCATCTGATGGCTGATGGTCAGGTTGTGCTGGATACCAACTGATGCAGTTTGGAGTGTGAAAAATTAAATCATGTATCACAGTTGATTTTTAATTGTTTCTATTATGTATTTAAATGTTTGCAGAAAAATACATAAAGATGGGTTCTTGTAGATGATCAACCCATAGTTGCTGATTAAAAGTAACAAGTTCCCAATGGGGAAAGGTGGGATTTTAATGGGAATGGGTTGTGAGAAAACACTTTTCATTTATATTTGCTTTTTTAAAAAAAAATAGATTAAATTTCTGAGCTTGCATCTCCCCTTTAATCTTTTTTTATTTCGACCTGAAGCATTTCCTTTTCTTAATTAATTTGTTCCTTGTTGCTGCCAGAAACACCAGTGTAATATTACCAATTCACGTTTCTGTACATTTGTCCTTTCTAACTTTCTTCTTGAGAGAACTAGACAAAAGATTACATTGTGGTGATGTTATATAAATTTTGAAGGGCAGACATGACCCTGAACATTGTCAACAGACCAGTAGCTTTTTGCTAAATTAATTAATGCATATTATTTTCCCTCTAAAAGATTTCAGTTTGTTTTTCAGTTGAATTGTACAGCTTATGTGTTATATTAAAAGTAGAAAAAATTCTGAAGGGATTTAACTTGGTCTGATTTTTTTTTACATCTTAAAAAAATTGGCATTTTAATATGGGTGTGTAGACGTTCTATATCCACTGTACATATGAAATACCTTAAGCTCAAAAGTATTAAGACGATCTTAAACTTAAAAGAAGCCAATCTACTTAAGCCCTTAACCTTCCCTGCTTTTATGTTTATTTGTTTTTGTGCCTTTGAGTCAGTTTTGCCTGGGCTAGTCTCTGCAGTTTTTTTCACAAGTGGTTTGCCATTGCCTGCTTCCTAGGGCTGATTGGAGTGATTGGCCAAAGGTTGGTTTTGTGCCTCAGACAGGACTAGAATTTTGGTATCCCAGTTTCTAGACTTAACCACTACACTAATATATAACATGTTTCTATGGTTCTTTATGTCATTATTCATCAATATCCTAATATATGGGATATTAGGGTCTTTTCTGGTTCTGGGAAATTTCCTACCCTGAATTCACATACATAACATTTCTATAGTGATACAGAAAGTATTATAAAGAAGTGTGATATAGAAAAACATGATATACCACCAGATAGACCTGACACACTTGGACTGAGGACCGGGGCTGCCACACAGTTAGCCCCTACTTTAACCCGAGCTTGCCCATAAGTGTTACTTATAGTGATTAAACCAGAAGAGGCCAATCAGCCAATGGTGATAAATCACTTTTAAAATCCACTCCCAGTTCTAGATGGTGGTACTTTAGGGACTGTAAATAATCAATGCACTTGATTCTCAGGGGTGTTCTTTTATTCTCTCATATCTACTGCAAAAGGAAAGACTGAGTCATATTGGTCCTGAAGAATTTGTTCAAGCATTTGGCCATAAAGATCCCTTGGACAGCACAAAGGTATGTTTGTCCATATTTTCCTTTTTGTCTAATCCATATTATTCCTTTTAAATGCCTGCTTATAGTATCTACAACTGCATGAATACATGATTTCCCCATGGTGGGAAATAAGTTAGGGCATGACTACAGACAAAATGAAATGAATCTTCTAACAAAATATTACACTGTTCCCACATATGTAAACTCATACATGTGTAAATCTGGAAGACAAGATATTGTTTTCTAGGCTGACAATGCACACATGGCACAGTTGTTTCATTAAGTTCAAGAATAGTTATTGATGACACGATACATTATTAAGTATTTTAATTACAGTAGTAAAAACCAATATAAAATTAAACTTGGAACAAGAAGAGAGAACATCAATTTTTCAATCCTGCTATCAGCAAAAAGTCTGTATAGGGTTGCCAGAACATTGCAACAAAATGTCTTATTTTAACCTTGATCAAATAAACCCATTTTCTATTCCTTCCTTTTATATCTAACAATCATACCATTGTTGTAGGATTTGATTTCTCTTCAGTTCTTCATATCCTCAGAGAGATTTCTTCAAGCCTTTAATAAACCATTTTTGTAGATTCAATAAGAAAATATTTTCCAGGTCAGTCACTTATATTTCCCTTTTAATTTTGAAAAAATTAGCCTGTTTCTTTTGTATATCCAGTAAAGTATCCTTTTTCAAATCATTTTTTTGTCCTGTCATTTGTAGTTCCATATTCTATACTTTGTCTATCTTATCAGAAAAAAATTGTTTCATATCTGTCATTCCTTCATTACCATTTTTAGACATAATCTATCATAGAAGCAGACATCATTACTGGCAGCGCTGATATTGTACATACTAACCACTAATTCCATTCTTAAAAGATCTCTTTAATATTTCTGACATAATGTTTTGTATCATTCTCTAAATCCCAGTATTAGCAAACATCAGGCTGTCATTTTTTTCTTCTGTTTAAAATCTTTAGCTTCATCTAGTGTTCAGTTTCTAAAATTATCACTTCTCTTTTGTTACAATCTGCAATTTGTCAAATAACCAAAATAACTCTGTTTCCCACAAGAAGCTATTTATTTTTTATAATTAATTCCAAAATCTTATAGTAAAAGTCAATATTCAAAATTTATCTTGACCCATTATTTTGTTATAACTTCTTAGATAAAAATGCCATTTAGCTTTTTGCTCTTTATTTCAAATTATTTAAGTTCTTCAGTTTGTAATTAATTTTTCTTTTGTTCAGAGTAGAAGATAAACTCACCCAATGAACACTTTTCTACCCTGTTGTTCCAAAGATCTCTAATAGCTTAGAAGTAGCTAATAAGCAATTTCCGAAAAGTAATTAGAAAATGAGGTGTGTGACTTAGTGTCCTTTAAAAGTCTCTGCTGTGGTTGCAGGCAAGATGATCCCATTGTCTGCTAGTGCTCAAATTTTTGGAAAACTGTTGTCCTGCATTTTCCTCCTGAGAAGCGACCATCTGAAGCATATGTGATGATTAAGATTCCTTCCCTTATCTTAAGAGGTTCCAGAAAACCCATCTACTCACCAGTTCCTTAGTGTTTGCCAAGGTTATCCGGGATGTCTGCATCTTCTGTATTTTGATTAATTGACAGATTATCTGCCTTCAAGGATTTCCAGGGGGAGGTACAGAGAACTCAAAGACAGAGCCAACAACCATGGCAAAGAGCAATGAACCAATGAGTGGCTCAATTTAGAATTTAGAACCACCTAGTAAATTGAATTAATTATAAAGAACAATCGGCTTCTTGTTGAAAGAAGCTTTCTCTTATTTAATTTCTTCTGAAGAAAACTGTGCCAATAAAGGAATGGTTGAAAATGAGCAGAAGCCTTCCAGTCTCTGCAGCCTATTTTCTATGGAAGTTTACAGCAGGAACCGGGTATGCAATAGTTCAATGCAAAGCTGAAACGGAATTGGGATACTTCCCTGCATTATTTATTTTGCGGTCACCGTGAGAAAAACTGCAAATTTGTTTATGTATTTATTTGCTGGCTTCAAATAAACTTGAAATGTGTCTTTGTAGATGGTTAGGGCTGGCAGGCTGTAGTCCTGTAACTCTCTTCTTCTCATAGGCTTGCAAACTTGCCCTCTCCCCAACATGAAAGGAACAGTAACATAAAGCAGGACTGGTGGGCTGCAATACAGGAGAAATACTGCATTTACCACTTCCTCTCCTAACCTGGCAAATATAAAGATTCAGTACTGATATTTATTATTATCTAGAAATTCTGTAGCCCAGAATTCTGCTCTTTGATTAAGGCATAGATTTTCATTTTAAAAAAAAAACATTTTCAGATAGAAAAATGTTATCTAACAAAAAAAAAAAGTTTTACAAAGTTTAAAAAAGTTTTTTAAAAAAACCTTAGAACCGTGATGGCAAACCTATGGCACACGTGCCACAGGTGGCACACGGGGCCATATCGGTGGGCACACGAGCTCAGCTCCAGCATGCATGCGCACACCAGCCAGCTGATTTTCAGGCCTTCTGGCCCCACCAGCAATAGGGAAACAGGCTGTTTCCTGCCTCCGGAGGGCCTGGGGGGGAGTGGGGAAAGCCCGTTTTTTGCTCTCTCCAGGCTCCAGAGCCTCTCTAGGACCGGGCCCACCATGCCATTGCATGCCAAAAAAGGGGAGTGCGGGGGCATCGTGCGCGCATGTGCGGGGCACATATAATTATGGGTGTGGGCATGCGCAATCCCCCCCCTTGTGCTCCCCCCGCTTTTGGCACGCGATGGCAAAAAGGTTAGCCATCACTGCCCTAGAATTAAAAGAGAAATTTCCTAACAGTGAGAACAATTAACCAGTGGAACAATTTGCCTTCAAAAGTTGTAGGTGCTCCATCACTAAGAAGAGACTGGACAGCTGTTTGTCTGAAATGGTATAGGGTCTGCTGCTTGAACAGGGGATTGGACTAGAAGACCTCCAAGGTCCCTTCCAACTCTGTTATTCTGTTAAAATGTAGTAATATCATGTTACAAACTGAACATACCTACAGCTTTTCTTGCCTTCCTTTCTATATTCTTCAGGAGTACCCACCCACCTTTCCTTGACTTTCTGAAAGGCCACGATCTGTCAGTCAGGCAGAGATGTGAAGAGATGTTATACTGCCAGGAGGAAGTAGTCCTGCTACTTCAGCTGAACCCTCCACCTCCTTCACAGCAGCCACATTGATAAGATAAAGGCAGGCGCTCTTGGCAGGCAGAAGAGGCCATAAAAAATGACAGCTAGGGCATACTGTGCCAGTCTAGCCCCTTTTCAAAACCCAGGAGACAAAAAGCTGGAGTTCAGTTAGGAATGCTTGTTATTCAGGTCAAAACAGCAAGAGAATTGAGGAAACAAAGAGATGGTTGGGAAGCATAAAAGCCCTCTTCTGGTCTAAAATCTGTTGTTTTGGTAACAAGCTCACTTCTTCATGCATTGACTTTGCCTTTCCTGCAAATATCATAAGCCTTTTCTGGTCTGGAATAAATGAGAAATAAAAAGGTTGACCGACTACATTATAAGACGGTGTGCCTAAAGGCTTCAGTGATGGGTCAGTTGTAGTTAAGATAGGAATCTGTCTTCTTTAATAATCCATTTGAAATAGCTCAGTTGTGAGAACAATCTCAGAGAAAATCACGATGATTGCTATCCTTTGTACCGTACTAGCTTTTGGTTTTACATCCTTTTATCCTTTCTAACAATAGTCTGCCAGCTTCCACATCATCCAGGAAAACCTCAGGTTCCCAATGCAGCTGGAATACTAGACTGCTTCAGCTACATAGGCATGTTTTGCTTATTTTGCATATGCAGTTGCACTGATATAATATTAAATCAGAAACTCTGAGGAGTGGGTGGTTAGTAACTGCTATGAGTAACCCAGTGTTTCTCAACCTTGACAACTTGAAGTTGGGTGGACTGGGGAATTCTGGGAGTTGAAGTCCACCCATCTTCAAATTGGATTAGCCAATTTGAGACCACTTGATTAGCTTATTAAGAGATCGTTGGTTGCTCTGTACATTATAGTATCTTGAAATACATTGGAAGAGGGAGGGAGGGGGAGAGAGAGAGAGAGAATGTGCAGGCTGTTCCAAGGAAGTTGGCTTGATTAAAATTTTAAAATTGTTTATAAACCAAAATCCATGTCATTTTTTTTGTAAAATGCTACCGTGATAAAAAAAAAAAAGATGATAATTCATTTTATATTTAGGCTGGTGGACTGAACATAAAGTATTTGTAATGTTTCAGTATTAACAGTTGCATCAGCCTAACTGTAATGTCCATTTAAATGCCTCTCTTTCATCTCTAATTATAACCAAAACATATCAGAAGTATAGGGTTGTGGCAATGGAACTTATCATGTAGCAAACAACAGGTGTGTATGGGGATTGCCTTTCCTGCACCTTACTTTGGCTATAATTTCCTTATCTTTCTCTTGTTTATTGAATAAACCTGCTAAGTATCTGGTAGTTATGGTGATTATCATTACAAAATAAAGTTAGCATGTCATTGGTGTGTCAAGGATTAATTAACTTTTTCAGGACTGTTGTGTAATTTCACAACAGTGAAATTTGATTCTTTTGTGCAAGGAAGAGGAGCTTGTTTCTTTGAATCTTGTGAGCAGCATGTTACTAAATCTGATCTGTTGGTGCAAAGAACAAGTCACACTGTGCGCTGGTACAGTTTTCCTTGCTTGTACTGCTGCGTTTCCTTTTATTTATTTAGCATTTGCAAAATTTGGCCACTGTATAACAGCATCCAAGATAATGTGTTTAGTTGGTGTAATCTATAGAAAACAAAGTGGACTTGGCTATTAAATGAAATAAAAATAGATGAGAAGTAAATGTTGGTGGAAATTAAAGAAAGAATGTCTGGAATGAAATTAAGTTAAATCAGTCAGCAAGTTTTAAGAATCAGGGAAAAGAGAGACAATGCACTAACAATGTAATTCAGCACTGAATGTGTCGGGATTGAAAAGGAAAGGCTGCTGCAAAGGGAAGAAAGTAAGGAAATAATTAGGGATAGTATATCACATACGAACGAATTAAAAAACATTCTGGAAAGTGAACCAAAAAGTACAGGTAATCCTTGACGTACGACCAAAATTGAGCTCAAAATTTCTGTTGCTAAACAAGACAGTTGCTAAGTGAGCTTTGCCCCATTTTACAACCATCCTTGTCACAGTTGTTAAGTGAATCTGGCTTCCCCATTGACTTTGCTTGTCAGAGGGTTGCAAAAGAGCCTGGGACACTGCAAGTGTCATATGAACCAGTTCCCAAGCATCCGAATTTTGATTACATGACCATCGGGATGCTGCAATGGTTGTAAGTGTGAAAAATGATCATAAATCACATTTTTAGTGCCATTGTAACTTTGAACGGTCACTAAACAAAAGGCTGTAAGTCGGGGACTACCTGTACTATAGAAATAGGGAATAGAACTCAAAATAATTTGTTAACTAGACAATACCATTCTAAGCAATATGCTATATATGGAAAAGGATGGTTAAGTCACTTCTTAAATGACTTTTGCTGCCTCTTGCCATGAACCACAACAGCAATGTTATTTCTTTTCTAGTTATATTCCATCACACTGAATTTGCTTCAGGCTACTTGCATTTTAAAAGTACTTCCTGCTCTACATAAAATTCCATCATCTCTCATTAATCAACTTTAGCCTTAGGAGATGTTTTCTGCAATGGAGAAATTTGCAAATATTGTGAAAACCAAAAACTCCCAATGGCATCTTTTTCTATATTTATTCCACTTATGGGAATCCCCTTTTCTCTGCATAAAAACTTCCTCCTCATTGATTTATTGTATCCTTAAGGCCTGAGCTAGAAATTATGACATTAATAAGAGATATTTGTTCTAATATTTCCTGATACCCTCTAGTGGTTGCTAAAAGTTATACAAATATTTCAAAATACAGATTCATAAATGCTTTTAAAATACTCTCTGCAGCTGGAATCTTTTTCAGTCATTTATGTTGCAGAGTCTGCATACCATCTTGGGAACAAGTCCCACTGGACTCAGTGGGAATATATACAGAGTAGATGTTATTGAATTGCACCTTAAGTCTCTAGATTGAAATTCATTTGAAAGAGAGCTGGGAGGTCCCAGTCGTGAGCAGTTGCCTAGGAACCTCTGTCGAAAAAGTTTAGGTCACAAGAATGACATTTGCTGATGAATTTTGCCATTTGGGTGACTTGTTTCATGGGAACTGATGATATAGAGGTAGAGCAAGATAAAGAGATCAGTACAAAGGTATTATCTTCTGAAAGAAACAATTCTTCAAAGCAAATAACATTCCAATCAAGAACCAGGGCATTTGCTGCCATGTCTTCCCCTCTGATTCTCAGAAATATTGTTTTATGTTAGACAACTTCCATGACAGAGTCAGCCATTGCATTTGTCAACATTGGAGAACTCCTCTGTTAAAGGCATAGATGAAATATGGCTGTTACACAAAAAAGGACATGCCTCTGATTTCATTTCCCAGATTCTTATTGCTCTTTGCGAATAGTACCATCCTGCCTGTTAATATATCAGTGAGTGTAGATGGGGGCGGGGGTGGGTGGGTGGGAGGGGGAAGCATTCTGAACAGTTGCTGTTGGCAAAACAGAATTGTTCATCGTGCATTAATTTGATTTGCAGAAAGGGCTGTAGGCTGTGAAATCAAAGACATCTGACACTTCCCATCTTTTTATATTTAAAACAGAATTCCACGTGCCCGGTCTGTCAGGCAGCCATGTGTACACATGTACACATGTTCAAAAATATACGTTCTGTTGTATCTTGAGCAACACATTTAGATAGCTTCGATAATTTAAAACAACCAAAACTCAAAAGAAAAAAAAAAACCTGGAGGGTTTACTGCATGTCATGTTTTATCTTTTTTTTATTTTTATTTTCCAGCCTTGTTTCAGTGAACAGAAGAAGACTAGTAATCTTGAGGCTTACGTGAAATGGTTCAATAGACTCTGCTATCTTGTAGCAACAGAAATTTGTATGGTAAGTCAGATCCTGTTATACTGATGGCATCATTATGTCATTTTGAAAGCATTTGGTAATAAATTCTATGGAGAATTGTTTTTTTTTTCTTTCTCTCATTAAAAATAATTGTTTGAGCAAGTTTGTCTTTTTTAAAATGAATAAAAGCTTTAGGTTTGCAGGCATTTCACAAAAATGTTGCAGTAAATCTCAAGCAATGAAGAGGCTATCAATGCAGTGCCAAAGCAATCATTTTGGTATAGTGGGGGTGGAATGATTGAGAAGCCAGGAATCAAACTTGGCCACTGAGTGGCATTCCTGGAGCTCACACTCCACAAAAATGGTTAGCCCAAGGCAAAGAAAGGAACAGATCTAGGTCACAGAAACTAAATTTGATTTTAAGGTTAAATTTATTTAACATATAAATCCAACCTATATGACTCTTCATGTATTATTACTGTTATTACTGTTAATATTATTGTCAGCCCTGGAGGCCATCTTTTTCTTTGGATCTTCAGGGCTGCCACACTTAGTGCTGCGTGAAACTGGGAGGGGGGAATTGCATGAAGTTGTAGAGATATCTACCCATAATAACATTCTTTTCTCTGGGAGTCAAGGACATTCTGCCTGCACCTGGAGTGCCATGACTGGGAGGCATCTCCAGTTGTGACGGTGCACTGAATGGACCATGTGATGGGCATGTGGGTGCAGGGGAAGGGACTTTGACTTTATTTTGGGTAGGGAAAACCTGGAAGCTTTCAGATTCAGGTTTTCTCAGATGTGCCAATATGACATCTGTATTAAAATGGAACTTTGAGGAACTTCTAGCCTCAGAGTCTTCTTTCATTGGGGATGTTACTTGGAACCCTGACAATTATCTAAATTTAGATGCTGCCCAACTCCTGGTGACTATGGTGGTTACAAATAAAAAACATTAAAAACAAAAAAAAAATGCAGTGATAGACAACAACAAAGAGTGAAAATGGGAAGAATGAGAGAAAACTGGATGGGAAAGAAAGACGCTCACATAGTCCAAAAGAGAGTTGACAACTCATGCTTGCCAAAGGCCTGGGTGGAAAGCCAGATTTTCAGGATCCTTCAAAACATCAGCAGGGTGAAATCAGGGAGAAACTCATTCTAGACAGCAGATGCTGCTAGGGAGAAAGGATCAGCCTTACAAGGTAGGCCTAATCAAGAAACAGACTCTGCCAAAAACTATTTTTATTAAGATTGGGTATGGGAACAGAATTTTTCTCTATTATCTTTCTCTATTATCTTTGAGTGAAGTTGGGGGATTCCTGAGATGCTTTAAGCCCCTTCCCCACTAATCTGAGTTTCTGCAATCTTTATCTGTTTGTTGCCTTGATAACAGATCTTCCCTCCCTCCATCAAGGTCATCCTATTTGCTCTCTATAGAAGGCACATTTCCAGGATCCCAATAGAAGGCATTGTTTAACTGACAAATTGGCCAGGCAGATACTATGGGAGAGAGACAGTCCTTAAGCAAGTGAAGCCTATGCCATATGGGGCTTTATAAGGTAACATGGAGCACTTCGAATGGCACTCTGAAGCAGGCTGGCAACCAATGCATAAGTGTTACATGGGCATACCAAAGCATGCTCATTACTATCCACACTGCTACATTCTCGACCAGCTGAAACTTCCAGGTGATCTTCAAGGCAGCTCCCTGTACAGCGTTTTGCAATAGTCAAGCCATGAAGTGACCAGGACAATGAGTATCTATCTGAAGAGTCCCTGATCTAGAAAAGTAAACAACTGACATATCATATGGAAAGGCCTTCCTGATTACCGCTCCCATCCGTTCATTGAGTTGGAATTCTTGAGTCCAGGAAGACTCCCGCTCTTTAATGATGAAATAAAGCCCCATCTAACATACAGTATACAGTGGAGAAAAGATGAACTTATTTGTGATCTACAGAACTAAGACAGATATTGAGGATGCCTTTACTGTCTGTCTATTTAATTTAAAGCCTGGGAAAAAATTACAATAGTTGTCATTGCAATGATAATTTGCTAGACAGAATATTTCTGGAATTAATTGTCTTTGGCGTGTACATTTGTCAGCTCAGTGGTGAAGACTTTTTTTAAAAGGCATACTAGGCTTCGGTCACCGTCTAATGAGAATTTTGATTCCTATAGCTGCCAGGAGTGAATGCCAATAATCAAAGTGATCAAATTAGATTATCCAATATGCTAAACTGTTGGATTGAGCAGTAAAAATAGGACATTTCCTACTGGTGGAGTGATGACATTTCAATCATTTTTTACATTTTCATCGGCTTGTTTATTTACAGCCTGCCAAAAAGAAGCAGAGGGCACAAGTCATTGAATTCTTCATTGATGTCGCCCGGGAGTGCTTTAACATAGGGAACTTTAATTCACTGATGGCAATCATCTGTAAGTGTGCCAATGTCACTTCTGTATCACTTTAAGAATATTCAGCAATTATTCTGTTTCTTAATGTTCTCCTCCATTGATCATCTTCTTTCCCTCCAGCTGGAATGAACATGAGTCCAGTATCTAGGCTAAAGAAGACCTGGTCAAAAGTGAAAACAGCCAAGTTTTTTATTCTTGAGGTAATATGTTGAGAATTGTACATTTGTTAAGACTTGAATGTTCATAATCGAGGGTCACGTGATTAAGTGGAATTCTCATACCATGTCACATTCTTCACCCAGAAATCCCAGAATGGAAAAGTTCTCACAGAAGAGTAAATTCATTTCAATCCAGTTACAACCACACATAAAGTAGGAACAAGCCACCACCACCCCCAAAAAAACCTAGCATTAGGAAGCCTTCTATATGCATCCTTAGGAATTTATTCCATAAAAACATTATAGACTTAAAGAGAGAGAATAAAAGGAGATAACAGAAAGTGACTGACCTGCAGGGTGAAAAAAAATCAAGTCATCTTCTCAATTCACTGTGTCATCTAGTCTTTTTATCAAGTTATAAACTCTGTGATGGAAAGATTATACCAGCTTTTATCTGACTTGCGAACTTACATGGCCCTTCCCTCTTCACATCCCACCACTCGCTCTTATTTCAGCACCAGATGGATCCTACTGGCAATTTTTACAACTACAGGACTGCCTTAAGGGGAGCTGCTCATCGGTCCCTAACAGCACACAGCAACAGGGAAAAGGTACCATTCTTATTATAACTATAAACATTTTACATGCTATCTCCAGGAATTCATCCTCGCCCTGCGGAGTGAGTGAGGCTGAAAGACAGCTGCTTGTGATAAAACATGGGCTTCTACTTGGATACATCCAATTTTAGCCTTGCATTCTAACTACCACATAATACAGGTAGTCCTTGAGTTACGACCACAATTGAGCCCCAGATTTATGTTGCTAAGTGAAACATTTGTTAAGGGAGTTTGCCCCATCTTACGACTTTTCTTGCCCCAGCTGTTAAAGTGAACCGCTGCATTTGTTAAGTTAGTAACATGGTTGCTAAGTGAATCTGGATTTCCCATGGATATTGCTTGTCAGAAGGTCGCAAAAGCTGATCACGTGACCCTAGGACACCGCAGCCGTCATAAATACGACCCAGTTGCCAAGCATCTGAATTTTGATCATGTGACCATGGGGATGCTGCAATGGTTATAAGTGTGAAAGAGGTCATAAGTCACTTTTTTTTTAGTGCCGTTGAAACTTTGAACGGTCTAGGACTACCTGAAGTGGGATTTTATCAAGCGTGGGAGTTATAGTACCACACACTCATGAAACCCTTTCTTCTCTAAGTCTTCAGTGATTTCACAAGCCCTTTTCATGCATTGCATACAGAACCATGATAAAATTGACACCAGGGTCATGTAGTTAGGTCTGCCTCTAGCTTGTGCCATTCCTTCTCCTCCTCTTGCCAAGGGAATTTTTGCACTTATTATTTAGAACTCTATTAGAAAAGAGATGAAAACAGCAAGGGCAAAAAAGCTGGTGCAGTGTGAGTGTTCATTCTCACTGGTATCCTTTCTACCTTTGCCTTTCAACTGGAAGTCAGTCTGTTTTAGTTCATTCTTTCCACTTGCTGGAGACACGTCATTGGTCTTTCCTGTATATTATTCTAATTATTCGAGAGGTACCCCCCATTTCAACCCTGAGCTACAAATATTCCTTATTTAAAAGATTCTTTGCAATACGCTGTATATTCTCCATGTTAGCGCATCTCTGTTACTCTGCTGTATATTTATATAACTGAGAAAATGAATGTCTGTCAAATATCTATGGAGATTCTCAGTCATCCAGGTCATGGTTGTCCCAAAAGTGCTTTTTTTCCAAAAGGCAACTGGACTTTCTTTGTTTTTTTTTTTTTCTTCCTTTGAAGAGGTTTCACTTCTTATTTGAACTGAAGAAGCTTCTTGGATGAGAAACGACATGTTTTCAAAGGAAAAAGGCAAGAAAGTCCAATTGCTTTTTGGAAAAAGCACCTTTTGGAAAGTGTGTTAAGTGTATTTTGCTGTCAGAAAACATAAAACATAGATAGCGGAGATTGAAAGGTTTCAGAAAGACACTAGTGCAGACTGTCTAGATTGATCCGTACTGAGAACAGAGAGCTTCACATGAACAATTGCTATACTCTGGATAGCTTAGGGACAATTAAAGGAAGCTAAAATAAATTGTATCTTTGTCCTCTCTCTCTCTCTCTCTCTCTCTCTCTCTCTCTCTCTCTCTCTCTCTGTGTGTGTGTGTGTGTGCGCACGCGCATGCACACACACATGAGTGTGCTTTCAAATTAATGTTGAGCCCTGGCAGCCACCTGGATAAACTCCTGCAGTTCTCTTGGCAAAATTTTGGGAGTGCTTTACCATTGCCTGCTTCTTAGGGCTGGCAGAGAATGACTGGCCCGAAGTCACCCAGCTAGCTTTGGGCTTAATGTAGGATTTGAATTCACAATCTCCCAGTTTCTAGCCTGGCACCTTAACAATACACCAAACTGGCTATGTTTTCTTTAGAGACATTGAATGTGTAAAACAGTATTTCTCCTTCCATAAAGAAAAGCTGTGGGGATGTCATCTATGCAGAATTACGAGATTGTCACATAACTAAAAACGGCACTGCTTGTTCCTTTGTGATTATCCCAAACCTGCCAGTTTGGTCTAGTGGTTACGGCACCAGGCTAGAAACAAGGAGACTGTGCCCTAACTATGAAAGCCAGCTGGGTGATCTTGGGCCACTCACTCTCTTTTAGCCCAACTCGCCTCACAAGGTTGTTGTTGTAAGAATAATAGGAAGAAGAAGGAGTATTAGCAATAGTAAAATCCGGCCGGATTTATCTGGCTCGCGCGAGCCAGTAGGGCCGGCAGTGGGAAGCTCCGCCTACCTGCCAGGACGTCATTACATCCCATATTTGACCCTCTGTGCATGCGCAGAAGAGCCGCGCGCAAGGTCATATTTCCGAACTGGTAGCGAAGGTAAGTGCATTTCACCGCTGAATATTAGGTATGTTTGCCACCTTGAATTATTTATAACAATAATGAGATAAAAATAAATAATACCTTGCCAAGAAAACTGTGTTTACGTATAACTTTATGTGAGGATTTTTTAAAAAAGGTTTCCTAAGTAGATACCATTAAACCATAATAAGTAGGTTCATATATCATTCTAAGCAAAAATGAATTAAATTATATGATTACTTAAACTATGTGTGAACCAGGTGTATAGCTTCCAATATCCCTCATCATTTAACATGCTGCATAGGGAAGATGAAATTTGGAATCTAATAAGATCTGTGAGCACATATTTTACCCCTTTCTAAAATGTTATTACCTCTTGGAAGGATGCAATAGACAATATCTTTATTCATGCTGGGAAAAACGTAATAAAATCTTACGATTACTTATTTAAGGGCAATATTATTCATTGCTGATCCTATAACCAAATTCCATCCTTGTCTTTTGAAGGGTACGTATAAAATAGGGTGCTTAGATTTGTTGGTTTGTTTGTTTATCACTTGAATAAAGAAAACATAATATTTTTCTGCATTTCTTAAGTTAGGCAGTGACTATTTAAAAAAAAAAAAAAAACTGTTAAAAATTGTTAGCCTAGAAGCTTGGAGTTGTGAACTGCCGGAAGCAAAATCTGTACGGACAAAGATAAAGAGAGTGTAAAAGACAATCTGTTATTTGAATGGAGGCATATATAATATCATGAAGTGAATTATTTTAGGCAAATGAAAGGGATGAATATCTTAACACTTTAATTGACAATCTTATTTGCCTTGCAAATCTTCAACACATTCAAGCATGTGCCATTCACATCCATTGCATTCTAAAGGAGCATTATCAAGAAGCAACTGCTTGATGAATTTAATTTGGGGCATTGAGAATAAAGAAAGCTAAACAGGAAAGCCAAAATGATGGCGTAGAATCTTGGCCATCAATGCTTTTTGGAGGTTGGCATCCATACCCTTTACAGTTTTATCTGAAATTATTGAATTTTGTTATTTCTACCATTTATATCAACATACATTTGATATGAGACAGTTAAAAAGTAATAGGAATTTATAGAACCAGCATATGAAAAAAAAAGAAGCAATAAAGGACAGCATGGAGATAGATGAACTCAGTGTGACAGAAATAAAATCCAAACTGCTGTCAATTAAAAATAGTTGAATTAGCATATTAAAAACAGAGAAATAGTAACATTTTGCAGAGAAAGTAATTAAGAATAAATAGCTGCTTGTGTGCAATGACCCTGTTACCCTGGGCACACAGATACAAGAGACTTCATTGAAAGTGTAATTTGATGTTTGAGAAAATCAGATTTATACTTTCAGTCAGTGAAAATATAATCTTGAGCATTATTTCAGTCCTCTGAAGTCATCAGTCAATCAACAGACAAAGAGAGGGAAAGTGAAAGGAACCCACCAAAATAAAGTGCAATGAGAAGGGAATGGTGAGATATGAACATTATGCCTCTTTTCTTTCTCAGAGTTTTATAAAACAAGGAATCTATTCTTTCCTGCTGCTGGAAAAAAAAACATGATTTTAGAGTCACAAAAAGGTCACGATGGATGGATGGGCTCATGCAGGAAACAGCAATCCAGTAGATGTTTTGGTCTTTAACCTTGTAGCTCTGAAGGTTAAGACAATCTGAATTGAATTCAGAAACTTATTGAGTCCATGCAGAGTTGCTCGATGTCTTATTGGGAGATGACAGATATACATTAAGGTATTGTAACTTTTAGTAAATAAAGGATCCAACATCAGTTTATAATACAGTCATTGTAGGGTTTAGCCTTTTCTGCTTCCTACATACTTTCTTCCTATTCTCTAAAAACCTCTTTAACACAGATGGATAGAAATGGTGCACCAGCAGATTTTCACATCTGCTTCTCTGATGTTAAGACAGAAAAACAGGAAGGCCAACTTCCACAATATTTCATTATGCATTTCCACCACAGTTTTGCCCCATCAGAGTCAACTTTGAAATCTGTTTATCTCCCAATATTTTAGAGAGCTGAGTCAGCCTTCCGTGGTGTGAAATTTCCATTAGATGCTCTGTAAACTTTGCTTCAAGATAATATTTGCATTGGCCACTAAACACAGAGGCTACGCAGACAGCATGATCTGTAAAAGAGTCCAAAAGATTATCAGTGGAATTTTCTTATAGCTTTTTCAGGGGCTGCTGTTTAAGTTTTATATAGGACTTCGTTGCAGCTAATTGTTACCCATGCAGTAATTAGCAAGAGTATAGCTATAGAATGGATACTTGTGTCCTGTTATTGCTCTGCAGTTTGTGATAATGTATTTCACTTTCTCTTTTACAGTATTTTAAGGCCGAACTTTTACTAGAAGAGTATAATGGGAAGAGAAACTGTGTGATCTATTTATGTTCATCCCAAAGAAAGCAAATTGCTTGTTTTCTCTTTCAGATACACAGTAGAGAAAGAATCACAAATAATTTGAAGATGTATCCAAATGAGTGACTTGTTTATTGATATCTATGAGCTCTGGAGATATGATTGACAGCATTCCAGTTTTTATCACCAGTCACTGTCATTGCTGATAAAGCAAACTTGGGAGAAGAACATCATACCTTCAGTTTCTCAGTTTCAAGCGTAGCTGATTTCATTGCAGAACAATGTGAATGATTTCTCCCTCTTTCTTAGCATAGATAGGAAAAGCATTTGCCCAAGCAATGGTTTCTGATCTCAGAATTTCATATTAACTATATCTAAGATCCACCCTTTCCCTCCCTCCCTCTTTTTCCTTTCCTTATCTTCAGCATACTTCATCAGATTAAGCTGATAAATATTGCTACTCTTGTGTGTGTGTTGTGTATAGACACATAACCACACATACAATACATGAAATTGTATTTTCTAAGACTCTAGATTAGAAACCGAGGGACTGTGAGCTCTAGTCTTCCTAGAGGCACAGAAACCAGGTGGTGACTTTCAGACACTTACTATCTCTTGAACCAACCTACCTCACAGGGCTATTGTTGGGAAAATGGGAGGGAATATTATACACACTGCCTTAAGTTACAAAAATAAACGAAGGAAGGAAGGAAGGAAGGAAGGAAGGAAGGAAGGAAGGAAGGAAGGAAGGAAGGAAGGAAGGAAGGTCAATTGTACCTCTTCAGGCTAATCTGGGAAAATGGCTTTTTCTATAATGAATAATCTAGTATTCAAAATGCATTGGGTATTGGATTGCATCTTTGTGTTCTTTTGCACTGGTTTCTACATGAACTTATCCACTCCAAATTATGCAGAGTTAGTCATAGTTAGAAAAGTTCCAAATTCAAAATGAAACAATATATGTAAAGGATAATAGAAATAGCACTTAGTGTTGCATATCCAGGAAGTTGCAGAGTTGTGATTGGCTGTTATAATGCCGTTCTCATTGGTTGTTACGTTGACAGCTCTCATATATAAGGAGCTGTCAAACGTGGGATGTTGATTCTGAGGTAATTGCCATTGTTGTTGAATAAAGTTGTTGTTAAGCAGGAGCCGTGTCCGTCCTGTCAGTTAGCCGACTGGAATGAAATACTTAGACTTATCATATTTTTCGGAGTATAAGACACACCTTTTTCCCCCCTAAAAGGGGGTGAAAATTTAGGTGCGTCTTATACACAGAATGTAGCCCCGCCACCTACTGGCCCCCACCCATTGGCCTCTGCCTCCCAGCAGTTTACCTCCTTGCAGCAAGCAGCAAGAAGAAACAGCTCATTTCAGCTTCACACAGCCTAATTAGCACAAGTTGATTAGACCGGCCTCCTGACGCTCAGCTGTTTTGAGCGGGCCTCTGCTGCTTGCTGCAAGGAGGTAAATTGCTGGGAGCAGTTTTTTTTTTCTTGTGCTAATCAAGCTATGCTGAAAATGAAAATGAAAGTAAAGCAGGCTATTTGCAGTTTGCTGCAATGAGGCAAAATTGCTGGGAGGCAGAGGCAGATTTATTTTCCTTGTTTTCCTCACCAAAAAAGGTAGGTGCGTCTTATAGTCCAGAGCATCTTATACTCCGAAAAATATGGTATATATCGCTTCACGGTGCTTTTACAGCCCTCTCTAAGTGATTTACAGAGTCAGCATATTGCCCCCAACAATCTAGATCAGCGGTCACCAACTGGTGGTCCGCGAGAAAATTTTGGTGGTCCGCAGAAAAATTATTTGCATTTTTTATATTGCACTAAATCAGGGGTCCTCAAAGAACAGCCCCTGGACCAGATACACGCAATGAACGCTTGTGTTGCTGCAGAGAGTCTCCCCCTTGGGGGTCTTCTTTGTGGGTTGGAGGGGGGCAGAAATTCCGACTGCTTCAGCCTCCTGGTGCAGTCTGCTTCAGCCTCCTGGTGCGGGGCTTTGGGCAAAGGCTAGAAGGAAGTGCCACTCGTGGCGAAGAGCCGGAGGACTTTATTCCAGTGGGACTGCATCATGGCCTGGAACTGGCTGATCATCTCAGCCCGCTGAGCCTCCAGGCGCCAGTACCTGGCCTTGCACTCCCGCAGGTCTTCCCTCTGCTTGGAAAGCCTATGCTTGTAGTTCTGCTGAGCCTCCTTCTCAGTCAGATCCAATTTGAACTGAGCTGTTTTGCCAACTCTTTCTCGTGATGGCTGCTTAGCTCCAACAACTGCTTCCTATTGGGGCCCTAAGGAGCCCGGACGGGGAGGTGAGGAGTTGGCCACGCCCACCCAGTCACATGACCACCTAGCAACATCCACCCAGCCAGTCATTAGGCAGATCACATTAGTAGTCCGCGGGATTTAAAATTATGAAGTTAGTGGTCCCTGAGGTCTGAAAGGTTGGTGACCCCTGATCTAGGTCCTCATTTTACCAACCTCGGAAGGATGGAAGGCTGAGTCAACCTTGAGCCAGTGGGATTTAAACTGCCAAACTGCTGGCGATCAGCAGTCAGCAGAAGTAGCCTGCAGTACTGCACTCTAATCACTGCGCCACCACGTCTAAATTTAGCTAAAGTGAACCCATGTTGTTTCACTTGATTTCATTGGTGTTGATCCATGTCAAAATCAAGCTCTGTATAAAAAGTATTTTATCCAGGGGGGGCAGTGTTGCAACATAAGTGAACATATTTTATTCATATGATTGGAATTTTTGCTGCATGCATCACAGGCTTTTGTCACAAATATCTATTCCATATGTTTGCTAAATGGGATTAATTGTAAATGTTTACATGGCTTTGTAGATCTCTCTGTAGATTGTTGATATTTACTTATTCACATTAAACTTTTCCTTTGCATAAAATAATCTTATTTACCTATAAATATTATCCTATTAAGCAATAATACCTAATCAGTCAAACACCTGCAATGTATTTAGTCTTTGTGGAATTATTGTACCTATGTTTGTGTCCTTTGTCTTTGTGTGTGCAGGGAAGATTAGTTCAGCCCTGCAGCTATTTCATGGAACCACTAGGCCTAGCTCACATTACAGTTTGTTCATTAGAATTGAAAAGTTAATCTCTTTACTTTGTGTGAGTGAGTTGTTTTTTGTGCATCAATAATAGAACTGCGGAGACAATTGTTATGCCATTCTTTTCACAGATTGTGATCCCCTTCTTCAGCCTACTGATCAAAGATATTTACTTTTTGAATGAGGGATGTGCAAACCGCCTTCCAAATGGGCATGTCAACTTTGAAGTAAGCACAGCAAGTATTATTTATCGCAGCAAATGTTTTCTGAGCCATGGTGCTTTTGTTTCATGGTAAAGGAACAAAGGCAGTTGCTATATAAAAAGAGATCTTTGCAATCTTATTTCAAGATTTTTTTTTTCAAAGCACAAATGCATTGCATATGTACAAGGCCTGCACAACAGTTAGCTACACAACAGAATTTTCTCAGCTTCTTTTCCCACCTTTAAAAAACATCCCCTAGAAATCAAGGGGACATGTTCGGGTAATAGAAGAGGATGTAGTCAGAGGCATATTTTGCCTACAAAAATATATTTTTCTCCTTATGGGATTCTTTAGCTCCCCCTTGTCTCTGCAACAATTTTGCTGTTATCACCCTTTCCTCCTCTGGGTATCAAACAGGACCAGTGGTGGGATTCAGCCAGTTCGCACCACTTCGGGAGAGCCGGTTGTTAACTTTCTGAGCAGTTTGGCAAACTGGTTGTTGGAAGAAATCATTAGGGCACAGAACCGGTTGTTAAATTACTTGAATCCCATCACTGAACAGGACCTGCTTTCTTCATAGAATTTTGCAGGGAAGGAGAATCATAGCAAATTGTTTTTTCCATCTTATTGCTTAAGAAAATGAGGTATTTTGGGGAGGATTATGATCTGGGAAGCAACTGGGATATAAATTAGCTGGCAGCTAATACAGAATTGGGAAACATCTCCCCCACCCCCAAAAAATCACCCGGGGCAGGGACCCAAGTCTTAAGGGACAATTTTGTGTGCAGAGGCCACTTGAGAATAATACGCATAACTGACAGTTTATGTCCCTGCATATCTTATACATATGCAGTATCAGTATTTAATTTTTAAATAATATTTTACAAATTCAAACTGAATGAAGCACCCTTGGAATAAAGCTTTGCATCTGTATTCACTACCAAAACTACTCTAAATTCCAAGGATTGTGTTAAAACAATAAGCCAAATCAAACGGTTTATGTTTTTCTTGTAAAAATGTTTTTTGTTTTGTAAAACTCTTTAATTAAAAAAAAAAACAATAAGCCAAATCAGGTTAAAAATGTCAGATGAATATATTATTCTTTGATTTATGATTATGTATTAATACCAATGACTATTTAAGAATACTTAAGAGCTATTTAAGAATAATTAATCTGTCTAATATGTATGATAAATAATTATTCAAATAGGATTATTTGTTACTGTTTATGTCTTATATTGATTAATGAATTTTCATCAATATATTTATAACTCTTGATATATTTTTGTATATTTACATAGTCTTTACGAAGAATTTAGCCATTACTGTCAAGTAAGAGGTAATAGTAAAGAAGTTAAAGAAGGGTTCTGATTTGGAATTAATGATGTATTATTATAATTATGTCAATACTTACCTATATTCATATATTGTATAAGGACTTAATCTTAATTAGTGAGATGCCTAATTTTAGAAGGCTGCCAAAATAGTCTTGCAGCAAATTTATGTAAAGAACATAAGCTGTTGAATTCCAGATCAGAGTATTTTATCGGAACTGCAAATTAATGTATTCCATTCCACATTACAGAAATATATAAAAGCTTCTCATTTTTTGCAGACATGTTATCAGATTAATATTGGATTATTCTGGAGCCACAGTCCTAATTTTACTGGAATATTATTTTCTTTGATCTAAATATTTCTTTTTAAAATTGATACAGAAATTCTTGGAACTGGCAAAACAAGTAGGAGAATTCATAACATGGAAACAAGTTGAATGTCCATTCGAACGGGATGATAATATAATCCACTATTTACATACTGCCCCTATCTTTACCGAAGATGGTAAGAACATCCTGATTTCATGAATGAATAGGTATCTGCTACTGACATTATTCTATATGATTGACTGAAAATATGTTTTTTTGGAATGTGCTCTTGTACAAATCCACATTGTCTACAATTGGTAGCAATTAGGATGATTATGGAGGACATCTTTTTATAGTCAATCATTCCACCGAGCAATAGACCTGATGGCCTTACTGTGCTAGTGTTGCACACATCCAAACAAATCTATTCTTTTGCAAATTATGTTTGTGATGGCTTCAGGCACAGAAAGTAGAGGCCAACTCCCAACAAAGGAAGATTTACCTTTTGTGCTATGCTTGAAAAAAACTAAAGTTATTTTGGATGCAGTTAATCATCCCCATTTGCTACGGAGCTTTTGTCTGATTTTTCTTCCTATCCTCTTGATAGATCATGTTACCCTGTGTCCTTTCATAATAAATTAATTCAGTCATATCCAATTATCCTCATGTCAGAGATGAGGCTGGATGAATTAACTCTGCCTACAGGCTGTATAGACTTTTGGTATGTTTCTGACCTTTGCGCTTTTAAACAAAAGTCCTTAAAACTCATTCACAAAAATTGTATGCAACATTTGGGACATTACTGGTTACAGATAAGTTCAGAATACAGCAAGGAAAAAATCATTTTCAAGACCCATAAGAAACGGTCGGAACTTTAAATGAACAAATGAAACAATTACAATTGGTCCCATAAAAGAGAAAGATTCAGATCAATCTGAAGATTCTTGCATTCTGGAGTGACAAAGGGCACTTCAGCAGATGGGTTTTAGGCATTGAGCTTTGGGTCTGATGAAGTGGAACCTTTGCATGGAAATACAGGTATGCTGGGACTGTTTTAGGGGCAAAGAATGGGCAGAAAGGCTTACATGGCATCTATGGGTTTCGCACTTCCATGTTGTTTTCCCAAGTATTGCGACTTCTGCATAGAAAAGCAAGAGGAAAATGCACTGTTGGCAGATTCATTTCTAGGAGGCTTCTAAATCTCATGTGAATAGAACTGCATTAGGCAAAAATGGGAACACCCTAGTAAGTCCCAGTTTCTTAGTCAAATCCCTGTCATCTGAGCATCAGATTGCCCCTGTGATGGCTCTCTTATGCTTTAGAATGCTACCTCCAGTATAAAGACCAAAGTACAACAAGCTTTATATTGGCCTTCCAGCACATGGAGAAGAAGGAAATTGGATAGCAGGAGCACAGTAGAAGTGAAATCTATACATGTATCTTTCTTATGCTCTCATCATGTAATCTTTGGTGCTTGAATATGGCTCATAAATGTAATTATGTAGTGGATCCAGATGCAACTTCATTTTTATTAGATGTTTGAAGCCAATTATCATCATTTTATGGTGTAGATGTTCCAAACACCCATTAATTTTAAGCTGTAATTACAAATATCTGTGTACTACATCCTTGTGCAATATGATCCTATGCAGATTCCAGATGGGCATGTAAATTAACCTGTCCTCCACGTTTAGGATAAACATATGTCACATCCTCTGGCAAAAATTTAAACAATAAAATAATAGAAAAAACTCAAAGGGCAGACTTGATGGACCACTAGATCTGTTTCTGCTGTCAGTTTTCTTTTGTATTTTTTTTATTATTATCACCGGTATATATTCCTGAGCTAATGCTAGCTTTTCTGGTAAATGAGGAATTTCCAGTGTTCTATCAGGAAACATCACTGCAACAGCAGAAGTATTTTGCTACCTTTTATGCACTAGGAAGTGTAGAGATATCTGACTTGCTTGGCTCCCATATGCTACCTCACTATAATAGCATGGCAGCTTGAAAAGGAACTCAAATACAGGATCCAAACTATGAAAAACTATGAAACAAGTTTACTATTTCTGTTTTCATGTAAGGGAAGACACCAATACAGTTGTTTCTGCATAGTAACTAAGTTGTTATTGGATTTGATAATTACAAAGAGTAGAGTATGGAAAGAAAGAAATTATGCTACAACCTTAAAGAGAGAGGATAAAATCTCAGTGCATTTATAACCAGTTAAGATTGGAAGCCACTTCTTTAAAACCTTTGCTTTTTTTACTTCTCTCTTTTTATTTCTTCTTTGCCCATTTGTTTTTCTTTATTCTTATTTTCAATTTAAAATTGGTACTTTTTAAATTCTGTTGAAAACCTCATTAGTAAAAATTATATGTGTATGTATGTATGTAACAAGGCCTTAATTGTTGTGAGAGCACATGGAACAGACCTTGAGTTCTGCCTTGGGATGCTGCCTTGGGAACAGCCAGATAAGAGACTGCATAGACTTCAGCTGCATAGTGGGTAGAATAAGACGCTCCGCAGGGACTCTCCCTAAGTTCTCGGACTGTACAGGTGACTCCGGGAAAAATTTACTTTCAACCTTGCAAGATTGATGTCAGCCTTACCAGGCAGACCAGAGATATGACCAGATAAATTAATTCTGTTTTATGGTGAAGCTACATTAACAATATCTTCAGAACAGAATACGTTAACAGAATTCAGAAGAATTTGTGAACATGAAAGTTGGCTTGCCTGTGCAGATTGTTTCCTTACTTTTAACAAGCATCCTGTTTTGTTTGTGAGACTGTTAACCTTTTAGCTGTTAATAGTAATTCAGTAATAGATTTGTCTTCTTTCTCTCCCAATCTCATTTTTTTAGGTTTGTATTTGGCTTCCTATGAAAGTGAAAGTCCAGAAAACCAAACAGAAAAAGAAAGATGGAAAAACCTAAGGTACTTACACTTTTAATCCGAGTTGAAATTCCTTATTGGTGTAGAAAATCTGGATAACCTGCTGAAAAGGTTATCTTCTCTCTCATCCATAAATAATTACAAACTTGGCTAGAAATAAAAGGCTACCATAGGAATTAAAAGATCTTTGGACACAAAAAAAATGAAATGATTGCATGATTTATTACAATCATTGTTCATTGCTATTTTTATTGCTATCTTTGTTCATAACACATACCTAAACATATCTACACGCTATGCTAAGCATCTCTTTGGACATATAAATGAAAGCCCATAGATGATGCTGGATGGAAATCTTCATTTTTCTGGGGAAAGCCAGAAGCTTTCTTCATATTTTTCTTTGTTTATAGCCTAGAATTTTCATGTATTTCTCACTTCGATATGTTAGGTGTTTGAGCTACTAGTTTTCATTGATCACGAGAACAATAATCGAAAGTCCAATTAGAATTCCTACAATACAAAAAAAGAAATTTAAGGTCTATGTAGCTGGAGCCACAAATGGACTACCTTATCCTGGAGAATGCTGTTTTCACACTGAACCTTCTATAAGAAAAGATATTTCCAATAACAAGCCAGAAGATTAAAAAAAAAACCTAATATAGTTGGTCCCTGAAATTCATAATGGAAAGTTGAAAGCCAGAGTGATGAATTAATTAAGGTGTTGAAATAAGAGGTACTTGGTGCTTCCTGAGCTTGGTTCTTGCAGACATTTCATTATCCAAAGCAGGGGTGAAATCCAGCAGGTTCTGACAGTTTCTGTACCGGAAATTTTGAATAGTTCAGAGAACCGGCAAATACCACCTCTGACTGGCCTCAGAGTGGGGTGAGAATGTAGATTTTGCAATATCCTTCCCCCAAGAGTGGGGAGGGAATGAAATTTTGCAGTATCCTTCCCCTACCATGCCCACCAAGCCACACCACGCCCACCAAGCCACGCCCACAGAACTGATAGTAAAAAAAATTGGATTTCACTACTGATCCAAAGTAGGTGGCATCATTAGTAAGGATGCCAGTAAGGAGTGGGATTTGCTCTCAATTTATATTCTAGTCACTAGTGGCTAGTGCGAACCCCACTCCTTATTAGCACTGATGATGTTACCTAATTTCAGTAATGAAATGTCTGCAAGAAAACAACCAGGCTCAGAGAGCACCAAGGACCCTCATTTCAACCCTGAGCTACAAATATCCTTCTTTATTGGTGTTGAAATAGGACCAGGAAAACTCCAGTTCAGGTCCACCCCTAACCATGGAAGCTCAGTAGATGACACACTGTCAGTGCAATCCATATCACAAGGATTTGGAGTTGTGGAAAAACGGTGGGAGCAGTTTTATAAATGCCTCTTTGAGGTTCTAGAGGGAAAGCATATTATAAATATAATACACAATCTGATAAACAAGATGGGCAAGTATGAATAAAATAAAATTATTTAATATGTGCAAAATGTCTATCGAAGATACTTGAGAGGTAAGATCAGAACGTTTGCAAAGCAATGACTATTTTACTTATTCCTTTATTGCTTTTGTAAGGCCATCTAAATTCCTAATTATTCTGGGCATCACATTATATTAAAAAACACTTATAATAATACAGAAGAACAATAGGCATCCAGCAGCAGAAATAAAATTGTAATCCACATATTCTCAGAAGGGGCCCAATACTTCCCTATCTCAGGGCTTGAGGAAAGGGGCCGGTTTTCAAGACTTATTTGAACAAGGTCAAGATAGAAGCTGTTTGGATATGGCGGTGGTGGTGGTGGCGGTGGCGGTGGTGGTGGCGGCGGTGGCGGTGTGTGTGTGTGTGTGTGTGTGTGTGTGTGTGTGTGTGTGTGTTGTTTGTTTGTTTATGAAAAAGCAGTATTTGAATTTTCAAAGCCCTAGATCCCTACTGCTGCTGAGTTTTATTTTCTTCTTAGAGACATTTATTTAGTGGAGCAAGGGAACTGGGGATGCTGCAAAGCAGTGTCACAATTCCTGGACCCTCATGAACCCAATAGGTATTCCAAGAAAAACCTTTGCCATATGCAAAAATTTCTCTCTTGAACTTGCCTTGTTGTCTTCAAGCTATTTTTATTTTTTTTATTTTTTTAAAAAAATGGCCGCCCACCTCACTCTCAGTGACTCTGGGCAGCTTACAAAGATGACACATATGATAATGTATTAAGATAATGTGATCAGAGAACATAGTTATAATAAAAAGTGAGTTTTTATACATAATTATTCTCGACTAACTTTCTTTGGTCTCATGACTTTGTAATGTAACTACCCATTATGATGAGAATGTACACTGATTGTTGCTATTCCTGCCTTGAATTTCTGTTTTCCTTTATAAATCTGGCACTTAGATGAGTGAGGCCAAATTGATTCTAAATAACTTTATGCTATATTTGTTTCCACTCTTTTTACTGCTTTCATGTTTTTGTTTTGTAGGTCAACTATCTTAGGAAAGACTTGAAGACAATAATCTATAAATATACTAGAAGAAACTAACTCAGCAAAACTACTTGCACTATGGATTCCAAAGATGCCTATTTGGGATTTAGAATATTTTATTCTTTATTTTTGTGTGCGTTGGGGGGCTCCCTAATGCGATTAACTGGATTCATCAGAAAGACTCAAGTGAGTAGTCTTTTTACTGCACAGTGTTGTTACAGCCAGTAACCCTACAGTGAAAAGCCAGTAGAGATTTTATCTTGGCTTTATCAGAACCAAGTCCTTATTGCTATTTAAACTTGACTTTCTAAAAGAAAAAGCAAGAAAAGTCATGGTGCTGCAATCCAAAACAGTCTCCACGGAAGAGTACAGGGTTTGTTTCTCAGAAGCAGGGTGTATCTGACAATGACTCAAAGAGAACTGCGAAAAGTAGATGTTGCCAATTACGTTATGCTACTACATAGAGAAGGACTATTTTTCCTCCTCAATCCTCAGCCTTAGTGAAGAATATTCCAACATCAGGAAATAAAAGACTAATAGAAAACCATATTAAAATGAATAACCCACATCTGCTACTTTTTTTAATACTGAAAGATTCGAGCTGTGAAAATTTGTTATGTCTCCTTCAGTTTGGAGTCCAAATCATCTTTGATCTTCACAGTGAACTCCTAAGCTCTTCAGATGACTTCTCGTGTGACCCTTATGATAGAAAGCATGTAGCATATTCTCTAGTTCTGTTGGCTGTTGAGAGACAGTCTTTAAAGAATCTTGCAACATTAACAGAAAGGAAATCTGTTAAGGAATGCAAACAGTTGCTTTCACCTACTTATTTTCTCTTTATCAGAGAAAAGAAATATTTTGGAAAAGATAATCATGTGATGGTAGGGCTCTTATTTCTAGTGTGTCTTACAGTCTATGAATTGTTGCACTGAAATTATCAATACTATGTTCCTAAGATGGGTCCCTTATTTTATGGTTCCTCTGTGTAGGCGATGGATAGCTGCCTCCCAGCTATGGCATTCTTTCTCGAATTCCTGACTTCGAGATGCGTTAGGGCTACAGATTTAGGAGCTACAGGGAAAGTTGAGTAATGGGAAGCGAACAATCAGGCATTAATATGTGTGCCATAATGCTTAGTGGGAGGGCAAGCAATGGTTGCAAATTATACTCAAATAGCCTTTTTATAAGTAATGGAAGTAAAACAAATCCGTAGCTTACTGTATAGAATTGCAGTAAAGTGCAAACCTTCATTTTAATAACGGGGACGTTTTCATAATAAAATTGTATCAGAAAGACTCATAATTCAGATTCGGACATTTGCAAGTAATAACCAGCACAGTGTGGGCTTGGCTTGAGAATTACAGGTATCTGATGCCACATATATAGATGAAATTCGTGCCAATGTACATATTTTATGCATCAGTTAAATGCATTCCATGATTCATCCAGTTCCAACATAGAACACTTGCACAGTGGAATTTAGAGAGTTAATTCTTGCCTCCCATCATATGCAAGAATTTAGCATGCTGGTCAAAGACTCAACTGGCATTACATGAACAGTAAAGCAGTCATTAGGCACTGGATAGATTTGAATCTTAATTTAGATAGGCTTTTGCTTCTGAATATGTCTACAATGAAATTCTATGATATTCCTTCTCACAAGGAGCCTTTTTGTTTCTTTGAGTAAAGCAATCTTAGCTTCTGGAATATAAATTAAGTTATTTATCTGCACAAGCCTTGACAACCTATTTCTTTCCATCACATCTATTCCACTGTGTGCCGATATCTAATGCTGGCACAAAAGTGCTTCATGCCAGTCTAATGAATGATTTTTCAAAAAAATATATGTTGATCTGACTACCTATCTGGACATGAGTTAGGTATTTGTGGCCTATGACAGATTAAGAAAGAATTTTGTGCATGCGCACATTTTCCTCAGGCAACCAATCAGTGAATATATATATATAGTTACTATGTATGATCAATTCTGAACTTGTGTCAAATTCAACACTTTCTGCACCAACTATGTCACAATGTAGTAGCTATTTCATGTAGCTATTGCAAGAGACCTACAGTATTTGAATTATCTAGATCATGGGTGTCAATGGATCATGGATGTTGCCATCACATGATGTTTTGCGATGTTTTTCCAATTTGCTGAGCTGGGGTGGGCATAGCCTGCATATGACGCATCTGGCCCATGGGCCACCAGTTTGACTCCCCTGATCTAGATGTATTCAGACTGTTTCAGTGACAATCTCAGCATCTGAATAAGAAGCAAGATAAATTTCTTCCTCTATTTGTTAGCTCTTTTCTATAGAAAATTTTGAAAAATGGAGGAATGCCACAAAAATATAGTGAGGTAGATGTCTCAGATTTTAAACAGGAAAAAAAGAAAATCCAAGCTGTAAGAATGGTCAGCGATGGAACTAGAAAAGATAGGAAAACAAGTTAGAAATATGTCTAAAAATACTGTATGTAGAAAGGAACATAGGTCAAAAATAAATCCAGAATAGTTTCTTTTGGATTGGGTTACTGGCTTGAATAGATATTGAAAAAAGAGCAAGAAATAATATATCTTGATTTCAGCAAAGAATCTGATAAAGTTCTTCATATTTTGTAGCAAAATATTCTAATTGAGTATTTGCTGGCGATGACATTCATAGATGAATTCACAGTTGTAAAATCATTGAGTTCTTATCAATTCTTCATTAAATCAAGGAAACTTGTGAGTGAGGTGCCATACTAGAAGGGGAGTATACTTTAACCATTGATCCATCTCTTAGATGCAGAGAAATCTTATTTCCAGGTGATCCATAATATAAATAACTGTTACCGCATAGCAGTAACCCATTCAAAATGCCATTGATGTAATGGAAGGCTGAGTAATAGCATATAAATTGCAGCACAGCACAATGCAAATGTCTGCCTTCAGGTGTGCTCAAACTCAGAACACTAATGTATGGTAGACAACATCTAGTTTAGCAGTGGTACATGAGGTTTTCAGATTATAACAAATGTGAAAAAGCTACAAAACAGTTACATGAACATTAATAGAACCATAATGTTTAGCGACAAGAATAAATATTTCCTTATTTGGGACTAATCAGATTTGTCTGGTACTGTATATATTTCTGAATAAGAATTAAGAAAAATGAGACAAACATGAGAAAGATAGGATGGGTATTTTCCAAATACCAGACGTAGAAAACAAGCCAATGCTGCTTCGCTTCTGCTCCAGAAGACAGGATTAATCTAATGGTCTTAAGTTAGGGAAGATGAATGTTGACTGAATGGTAGGAAGAAGATAAAAGAGCCATTTTATAATAGTTTAATGATAATTCACTGTTCTGCATGAGAAAATTTGCAAAGCAAATTGTAACTTAGAAGTGCAAAATGCCTAATTAAACCCCAAAACAATGATAATACCAATCTTAAAAACATAATAAACATAACAAAAAAGCTGGAGGGGGCAGCAATATTCTGGCTTCCTTTGAACTAAGACCAGAAGCCCATCTGGAAGATATTCTTATGCAGGATTTCCTGCATTTACAAAGGGTTGAATTGCTGAATATCCCACAGTTGATACTAATGGGATTATCCCATTAATAATAATCTATTAAAAGATGACTTAGACTTAACAGACCAAGTATTTAAAATTTAAAATAGTGATGTTTTCTTTTGCTGAAGAGAGCATAGCTTTTTCTCCTTAAATGCTACTAAATAAATCCAAGGATTATACTAATTCACCTTTGTCTGAAAGTAACTCTAGCTGTAGCCAGATTTTAACAATTGACGTATTTGACTTTCTGAGATCATGGTGATCAAATGTATTTCTACTTATTTAAATAAGAGTGATAAAATAATATATGTATTTTAAAATGCCGAGATTGATTTCTCATAGCAGCTAGTATCGGTTGCAAATATTTCATTATTTGTATTTGCAAACAGTGCTTTGGCTATGTGTAAAAAACAAAGCAAATCTGTATTTCAGGTACATAATATGAATATATTGTACACATTCTTTCAGAAAGCATAAAACACAATTTATTGAATTAATAGTACATACTAGGTTTCACAGGAGGAAAATATTCCAAATAATTCGCCTAGATTTCATCAGAAACTATTATAAATGGATTCAGCTCTGCATATTGAAAATTGCTAAGCTTATGAAAGAATCCTCAATCTTCTGCCAAAACTGAGCCTCTGGTCTGACCTTATACAATGAGCAAGGCAGTCATTTTATACCGAGTTATGGACATACTGAATGCATTTTTTTAAAAAAGGCAGCCTGCCTAAGATTGGAAATGCAATTTGTTATTCATTTAATAGAAAAATACAGTATTTCTTTCAGCTGTAATTCTGGAATCATATTCACATCATTACATAAAGTAGAACCTTGAGATGAATGTAATTACTTCAATTCCATTTAAAACCTTTCAGAATGAGATGATCAAAAACCTAAGCAACAGTCAAATACATTGGGATCAGTGCTGCTGTCACTAAAAGTATAGTAAGAATCAATTATGCAATGAATAACTTTTATGAACCACTATGGAATGGGAACAATCTGCTTCTCAAACAGGTGAGGAATGAACTGCACGATCAAAACAAAACTTTCATTGATCTAACTATTATTATAGTAGCTAATTTTAATAACTAACAGCAGTCACTAAAATGTGATTGTAAATGTGACTCCAGTGTAAAATGCCTGATATTTTTAGATTTAAAACTTGATGTGATCCAGTTTTCATTTAATAAAATAATTACTGAAGCCCACCTACAATAACCATACAGCATGTTGTATCTGTAAATACCAAACCATAATTGGTGCTATGGAAATGCCTGGCACTCGTTATCTCCTACCCTGCTTAAAAAGTTAGTTACTTGTCCTATTCAATTCTCCTTGAATGAAAATCCTATGAAGGAAGAGGGATGAATGATATACAGGTAGTCCGTGACTTATAACCATTTGTTTAGTGACTGTTTGAACTTACAAGGCACTGAAAAAAGTGATTTATGACCAGTTTTCACACCTGACCATTGCAGCATCCTCATGGTCACGTGATCAAAATTCAGGCGCTTGACAACTATTTGTGACAGTTCCAGGGTCATGTGATCACCACTTGTAAGCTTTCCAGCTGGCTTCCGACAAGCAAAGTCAATGGGGAAAGCCAGATTCACTTAACAAACTCATGATTCACTTAACAACTGAGCGGTTTGCTTAACAGCTGGCAAAAAGGGTGTAAAACAGGGCACAATTCACTTAACAACTGTCTTGCTTGGCAGTGGAAATGTTGGGCTGGATTATGGTTGTAAGTAGAGAGGACTACCTGTAGCTCTGCCAGGCTGATTTCCTTTGCCAGGCTCAGCTTTCCATATGTTACATACAATGGTTTGCAAAGCAGAGCTTCCCAAACCCTGCAGGATTCTCAACAAGAGAATCCCACGTGTCATATATGAAAGAAAAACTGCATTATCTTAAATGGTAAATCTTATTTTGAGTCATCCTACATTCCTAGGGACATTATGGACACATTGGGCTTGTATTTTGAATTCAGCAGCGGAAATCAACATGTAACATATTACCTACAGCAGTATGAGATCAATTTGGTACTGATAATACTAGTGGTAGACCAAAGCAGGAGGAAAAATAAATTATTTTATACTGAACTTAGCAACACCGGTTAAACATTTCAAGGGTTATATCATTTTGGCAAGAGTCTTAAAAGTTGCTTAACAGTGCTTTTCTTTTTTTATTAAAAACAAAACTGTTTAGCAATGTTTAGATACATGCATGTTACAAGAAATTGCTATTGAAAAATCAAGGTCTCATGAACAGATGTAAGCACCATTATCAATTAATCAATGGAACTATAGACCTCTCTCTCTATATATATATATATAGCCCTCAAATGGAAATTGTGTCACAAAGACCTTTATAAAACAAGACAACACTATGCCAAACAGTATTATCCATATTCCAAACTACAACCTGTTTCCAAACTGTGTTAAGTCCAAATAATGTGGAGCATTCCCCCATTCCAACCAAGCTTTGTAATTTGTAAAAAGCAGCTCTTCCTACTGTGACTTAAGATTTCAAGTCAAACTGGAATGTATGTATCACTGAGAGCATAGAATTGCTATTACTGATCTCAATTCTTACTCTTATTTGGTCACTCTGGCAATCAAATGTTAAGGTTACTTGAAAATAAAGAGCATTATGGCTTTGTGATGTTACCTATCTTTATAAAATGATAATGGTGATGTGCTTGCCACACCTTTCATTAATATTTCAAAACAATGTGGTCATAAATAAATGATAGTGTTAGTGATGAAAAATCTCATTATTCATGTTTTATGTTATCAAACCCTTCAGTCAGTCATAAAAGCTAATTTACCTATGTACAGAATTTATACAACAAATTTAATTTATACTGTGTTTTAACAGTGTGCCTGAACTGTTTATGGTTTCTAAATTTTGTAATGTGAGTGTAAAATTAAGAATATTGATATGGGGTTAGCCCAGATTTGGAATGTTTTTAATATGTATATATCCATTGTGTGAAGGGTTTTAGATATATTGTATACTTACGGTGACCATACTTTTTTGGAAAAAAATAAAGAACAAACCTGAAAAAGGACCAAGTCTGAAAGAGGTCCATATTTCTTTTTTTAAAAAATTGTTTATATTTTTAATTTTATTTTACAAAGGAAAATTCAAGAACAAAACCAACAAAACCATTTAAAAACAGTTATTTTAATAAAATTAACTAAAACCAAAGAGCATACGTACATTTATTTTAAAAATACAATTCAATTTCCAAATTTTTCACATGAATATGAAAGGCTGTGGATTAAATAATATTTCTATGATGAAAGTTAAATGATAAAAAAGGGACAAAACTGAGTCTTTCAAAAACAAATCTAGATAATAGCTTTCTGAAAAAAAGGGCTGTCCTTTATAATAAAAGACACATGGTCACTGCATGTATATCAGAAGGTTGGGTTTTTATACCTGTGGTAGAAGAAAAACCTTGGAATTTTTTTCTTTCTATAAAACATGCTGTAGCTAAACCCTCTCATGCAATCTACAAGGAAAACACAAATAGAAACAAAGTTAAAAAGCAGAAGCAGCAGAACTGAAGCAACATAAAACCTCAATTTAGCCGAAGGAATTGATCCACAGTGATGGTTACTTACTTCTAAATCGTGGGCACAACCAGGGAACTGAACTCCCATCTCTCTTTACAGGTGGTGGTCATTTAACAACTACTTGTTTAGTGACTACAGTGACCATTCAAACTTACAACAGCGCTGAAGGAGTGGCTGTTGCAGCATGCCAAGTTCTCATGATTGTGATTTGCCCCAGTTTGGTATAGGGGTTAAGATGGTGACCTAGAAGCCAGGTTAGTCACTCTCTCTTAGCCCAACCCAACTCCCAGAGTTATTGTGGGAAAAACAAGAGGAGGAAGGAATGTTAGGTAGGTTCGCCAGCTTGAGATTAAAAACATCAAGAAAAAAAATTGTGGATTTCCCTGCTAGCTTCCCAAAAGCAACATCAATGAGGAAGCAGTCAGAAAGTCAGAAGTCAGCATCATGTGAGGTCCTCGCTTAACAACCTATGCAGTCCTCATTTAACCATGACAACCAGGATTTCCAGAAATACCATCAATAAGCAGTACAGTCAATTTATCAATTTATGACCACATTTATGACCACATTGCTTAATGACATTTCTGATCCAAATTAGTGTCATTAAACAAGGACCTCCTGTCCATGTATGGAATGCTTGTGATACACATTAAAAAGGCAGATCTTTTATAACCAGTCAAGTCCGCCCATTATGAAACCAGTGTGCATCACTCTGAAATCTTTGATTGCACTGCAAATGTAATAAAGACTTTTAGTGGTCAGTTTATTCCAGAGCTGAGGATCTACTATTGAAAGGGAAGTTCTTGGAGGGAACAGGTGCTGAATCCCCATTTGTGAGACATTCAGAGCAAGGCTTCTATCAGTAATCTTATAGCTTAAATAGTAGTATACAGGAAGAGATACTACTTCAAACGAATATTTTTTTAAGACTGTATGGTTGTATTTTGATCTGATGAGAGGCAGTGAAGAAGATAGAATCCTACAGTATAACTATGTTACCAGATGGGACTGGTCCCTTTGCATCCATGCTGGCAGAGGAGGCATGCTGCATGTCCCATCAGTAAAGGAATTTCAGCTGGCAGAGTCCAGGAGAAGGGCCTTCTCTGCAGTGGCTCCTGCCCTTTGGAACATCTTATTCCTGGAAGTGAGATCTGGTCCTATCCTTCTGATCTTCCATAAGGGCCTGAAGACTTGGCTCTGGCACATGGCTTAGGACAGGGACAACTTGGCTGTCTCAGGAATTCTAGGAGTTGAAGTCCACAGGTTGTAAAAGAGCCACAATTGCCCACCCCTGACTTAGGACCCCAATGGGGGGATGGGCATCACACTGGCCATGGTTGATGAATTAAGAGGAAATCCCACCTTCCCACCCTTCGTGCATCCATCTCCTTCCTTTGCCAACTTTTAATTATAATTCTGTTTTATTGTAATTCCATTTTTATCATCTTAGGGATATTTACCGTACAGTTTTAATGGTTTTAATACTATTAGCCACCCAAAATAGCTTCAAAATGAGATGGGTGGCAAATCAATTTTATAAATAACTATAATGCCCACAAAGTCATAGTGTTGAAAAAGCCTTGGGAGTCAATCTGAACCAACTCCTGCCATATGCAGGAATCCCGTAAGTACCAGGTACCCAGCACATGGCCATCCGGATTCCTTTATTTCTAGTGAAAGAAAGTCCACTACTTCCTGGGCAGTGTGCTCTAGCCAGTGGTGAAATCCAATTTTTTTTACTACTGGTTCTGTGGGTGTGGCTTGGTAGGCATTGTGTGGCTTGGTGGGCGTGGCAGGGGAAGGATACTGCAAAACCTCCATTCCCACCCCATTCCAAGGGAAGGATATTGCAAAATCTCCATTCCCACTTCACTCCAGGGTAAGGATACTGCAAAATCCCCATTCCCTCCCCACTCCTGGGGGAAGGGTACTGCAAAATCTCCATTCCCACTCCAATACCACATGGGGCCAGCCAGAGGTGGTATTTGCCGATTCTCTGAACTACTCAAAATTTCTCCTACCGGTTCTCCAGAATCTGTCAGAACCTGCTGGATTTCACCCCTGGCTCTATCGTTTCATATCTGCTCTCAGCTTTATTTCCCAAGGAAATAATACTTTAAAAACAATATCAATGCAGGAGATACATTTTTATAATTAAACTGTATTTATCAGAACCACCTTTCAAAGTATTCAAAGCCTTACAGAATATCAATACCACTATTGCCACCTGCTGATCAGAAAAATATATACATTTAAACTCTGATAACATTACCATCATTTTATCATCTATATACCACTAAAAAGTTTATGTCTGTAACATTTAACTGGGTAAAACAATACATCACATAGGGCAAAACATTTTGAAATAATGTAGCTCAAATGGGCTAATTTACAGAATGTGTCCAAAGTCCGGGACCCATAACTCCCTTGGAATTGAAATTTGGATAAAACGTTTTATGACATAATACAAAGTCTTATTATAATAAGATTTAATATAATTCAAAGTAACATGTCTTTAACATGAAACTTTTACCGGTGGATCTATTGTTATACAGTATATTACAATATTATTCCAAACCATTAACAGGAAAGGCCAAATCATAAAAGGGACAACATACCGTCACAATTTCTTACGTTGCCAGCAAAAGAAAAATCAACAGTCCAACTTTTATGATGCCAAATTTATGCTGCCTAATAAATGCAGAATAAAATATTTTGTTAAAACTAATTTCAACCAAGGCCAAAGGAATATGGGAAGATAATAAACAAATTCCCATTCATAGTTACAAAATAAAACTTAAGGACTTCTGAAGACTGTAGTGTAGAAATTAAACCAAAAATATTAACCTGAACTGTCTCGTTACAATCCATAAAATAGTTTGATTTACTGTTTAATTAAGCACCCTGTGAAATGAAAGGGCACATGCCAGGGAAAATATACAGGATTTGTCCTTCTCTGGGCATTTGCCTCAATATCAGGATCAGGTCATCTTTTGATGAGGGAGAATGTTCTTGATTTGAAGGGATAATAAATACTGTGATATATGCCACCCAAAATAAATTAGCTTTGATTTCCAGACACTTTTTTAAAGGACGAGGCAGATTTGGGAAGCAGATGATATAAAGCCCAAGCCTATGTTTACATTCAATCAGTTTATGGATTACGGCAGGAAAATGTGCTTACGTTACTTGGAATTCTATTACCTAAATTTAGTCATGTGGTTTTGAAACCCTTAATATCTTGAGGCTTCCTGTGGTCTGCAGGTAGTCTATTCCATATTTATTATCACATACTTATGCTCGGCTACCATCTCAAACATGAGTGGGATCATTTTCAGAGCTTACTCCACTCTGTCTGGACCAATGTTTGTCCACATGTAGTTGTAGTTGGAAGCCAATTTGGTAAGGCTCTAGTATGGTCTTGTGGGATCTAACAGTAACAGTAACAGCAACAGTAGTTAAAAGGGACCTTGGAGTCATCTAGTCCAACCCCCTGCTCATGCAGGAGACCTGTACTAGGGATTCAAACTTCTGAACTGCCAATCTTTCTGATCGACAAGCTCAGTGACTTAACCACTTAGCCACCCTTTCAGGCATGTGGCTATATCCAGGGATAGATCACTATCCAAGCAAGACAGGAGGAAAATCCCACAACATGATCTTTCAGGGTTAGACATATGCCCAGGACTTGAATGCTTATCTGAACTAGATATTAATACATTTAAAATAAATTATTTATATACTCATTCATTGGCATCCTTCAGTCTCAAGAGACTATGGTATCGTGCTCTGGAAAGAGGTCCTAAAACAGCATTTAGTGTGACTAAAAAGGCCAATTCGAGAGTGGCAATCCCTTCCACACTGAGGGCAGATTCATTCTGTCTCCTGCCCAGCCCCCAGATTTCTCTGGTTCCGGGACTGCTTCAGCCTGCCAAACAAGTGTCTCTTCAAAGTGTCTCTTATATACTACAGTACTGTATTAACTTAAAGCTTTACATGTTCGGCACTTTACTGGCATGTCTGCAAGGCTTACAAAAAGATAAAAATACCCATAAGTATTAAAAACAACAACAAAAAAATACTGAAAACTTAACATTAAAATCCAAAGATATTCAAAGGATAAGTAACGATGTCTAAGCTCTTTCCCAAATTATGAAAAGAAAAAGATTTGCTTCAGTTCCAATGATAATTTATCTAATATGTTCTTCTTCCGAAAATGCAAAATTAATCTTCAGTGCATTTGAGGCAGGATGCACAATTTGTACTTTCCTGATGACAGTAGAATGGGCTGTAAGGTAGGAAGCAGTGTGCTGCCACATTCAGGGCCACCTACAATTACTGGACTGACTTCAAGGACTGACCCATAATGAATATATTCAAATAATCTAATTTTGAGACAACCAGCATATGACTAACCAGTCAGGATTCTGTCCTTCACCTAAGAATGCATCTGGTTGATCAGCTAAAGCTAATAAAAGGCACTATTTGTGTCTTACTGTTTTACTCTAGTACAGTGGTTCTCAACCTTCCTAATGCCACGACCCTTTAATACAGTTCCTCATGTTGTGGTGACCCCCAACCAGGGGTGGGTTCTAAAATTTTTTACTACCAGTTCTGTGGGCGTGGCTTATTTTGTGGGTGTGGCTTGGATGTCATGTGACCGGGTGGCCGTGGCTATGTGTATAGGGACTACTCAGAGGGCTGAAAAAAGTCATTTCTGACAGGTCCTCGCACTTTTGACTGGTCCTCACACTTATGACCATCCTCACATTTATGCCTGTGCAGCATTCTTAACAACCATGTCACTCATTTCACAACTGCTTCTCTTCACCATGGTGACAAGATAGGGCAAAAACGTAAAATGTGAGGACAGTTGTAAGTTCGAGGACTGGTCAAAAGTGCGAGGACCAGTCAAAAATAACTTTTTCAGCCCTCTGAATAGTCCATATGCATAAAAGGATACAGCAATAGAGAGGGATGAAGGAAGGGAAGGGAAATTAGAGTAGGAGTGAGGGTAAGAGAGGGAGGAAGAGAGGAGGAGAAGGAGAAAGGAAGAGGAAGTAGGGAGGAGAAGAAGGGGGGGAAGAGAAAGTAAGAAGGAAAGAAAAGAGAGAGGTGGTAGGTTTAAGGAGAAAGATTGCTGTACAATAAAAAAGATGAAAGGGAAGAAAACCAACCCCAAACAATATATAAAGATATAAAGATATTAAGATAAAGAATGAATTGTTAAACTTTAAAGAATAAAAGAGAACAAATATGAATAAATAGCAATAATTAGAAACAATTACAATGTATTTTCTTTGAACAGAGTATTTGGCCGGTTCACAAATTTAAACAGTATTTAGTCATTGCAATTAAATTTACAATTTCTATATTTCCTTTTTGCCATATTTATTCATCTATTTTTTTTAAAAAACCAATATTACCCTTCATCCTCATCTCTAATCTTAATCAAATTCAATTTTTCCCTTCTATTCTATATTATATCCCTTCACATTGTCATCTATTTTTATATCCATCCTCACATTGGTTAATTATGTAATTATGTAATACAGTTGTTTAATACAAATTCAACATTTTAATATAAATCAATTAGTTATATAACTATCTTTTTGTATATTAATCAATATGAATATGAATATTCCAATTATTTCCATGTAATCCAATTTCTTAATCAATTAATTATATTTACCAATAATTCCCCCCATATATTCCTCCAAACCACAACTTAACCATTTCTGCTTTCAACACAATATACAATTAATAGTATCTCAATTATTACAATTCCCTAGTTAAATAGAGCTTTTTTTCTTTTATGTTTTAAAATCTTGAACCTCCTCTTTTGCCCTAAATTTCCCATTGTTTGCAGTTTTGCACCTACCTTTTTTGGTGAGGAAAAAGAAAAAGAAAAAGAAATCTCTCTCTGCCTCATTTTGTCATGTTGCAGTAAAGACCCTGCTTTACTTTCAGTTTTGCTTTTTCAGCATAGCTAGGGGAAAAAAAATCTGCTCCAGCAATTTACCTCTTTGCAGCTAGCTAGCAACAGAGCCCTCCGCAAAACAGCTGAGTAAATCAGCTGAGAGTCGGGAGGCTGATCAAATCAACTTATGGTAATTAACCTATGCTGAAGCTGAAAGGGGCTGTTTTTTCTATTTTTGCGGTCTACTCATTTGTTTTCTTTTAACACTGATCAGCTGTAGGGTGGCCCTTTGAAGGCCCAGGGCAAGAATTTAAACAGTTTTTTTCCCTCTAGCCATCAGCTGGGACTCAGGAGGCAGCAATAGATTGGGAGTGGGCAGGGTAAGCGAACGGCGAACGGCGATCCAACAGAGGCAGAGGGTGAGGGTGAGGGTGAGTGAAGGCGTGGGGGGGCGAGAGAGGGCTTTGGCGACCCCTGTGAAATGGCCGTTCGACCCCCAAAGGGGTCGCGACCCCCAAAGGGGTCGCGACCCCCAGGTTGAGAACCGCTGCTCTAGTAGTTAATGCTTTTTCTCATCCTCTTCATATATATGAAATCAATAAAACTATTTTTTTAAGATGGGATATACTGCGTGGAAGTTCTTGTATGAAGTGCCTTGAGAGACTTTGGGATGGTTCTTCAACAGAGGAAACTGATTCCTGAATCCTGGCTGATTGCTGTCATAGTTGACATATGAAATACCAGATATGTCTCTGAGAGCATCGGTCTTTTATTCCCAAAGGAGAAAATGTATTGCAACAATCCAGTCTTAACCAATTGAAAGTCCTTCCATGGCAAGGATGTCACTTCTGGGGCCTCCATAAATACTTTCCCTCCAGGACAAAAAAGAAAAGATATAACCGACTCCATATTCTATATTCATACTCCATATTCATGTTCTACAGAGGAATTGTTGAGTCTGTCATCTGCACTTCTATAACTGTCTAGTTTGATTCTGCAACCCAACAAGACAGACACAGACTTCAGAGGATCACTAGAACTGCAGAAAAAACAATTACTAGCAACCTGCCTTTCATTGAGGATCTGTATACTGCACGAGTCAAAAAGAGGCCTGTGAAAATATTTACAGACCCCTCGCATCCTGGACATAAATTGTTTCCACTCCTACCCTCAAAATGATGCTGTAGAGCACTGCACACCAAGACAACTAGACACAAGAAGAGTTTTTCCCGAACGCCATCACTCTGCTAAACAAATAATTCCCTCAACACTGTCAAACTATTCACTAAGGCTGCATTAGACTCTCATTGTTCCTATCACCCATCTCCTCCCACTTATGACTGCATGACTGTAATTTTGCTTGTATCCTTATGATTTATATTGATATTGCTTCCTAGTATGATTTGATTGCTTATTTGTACCCTATGACTCTCATTAAGTGTTGTAGCTTATGATTCTTGATGAACGTATCCTTTTATGTACACTGAGAGCATATGCACCAAAGACAAATTCCTTGCGTGCTCTATCACACTTGGCCAATAAAGAATTCTATTCTATATAACAATAAAGATATAACCAATTCCATACGGAAATTCAGAAACAATCTGTACGAAGCCATTGAAGTCTTAACCACACTTTTTACATGGCTTCGATGTGAATTTTAATGTCTCTCAAGATCAAAAGCTACAGAATTTCCAGCATCCCTTCCAAGATCAATTATTGCATCAGTGATTCCGCTGGCACACAAGCCAGATCCACCTTCATCTGAGCATCCAGGAAAAACAAAATTCTTTTAATTTCTTGGCCTTGTTTTTTTTCTTAGTACAATTGGAATGACATTTTGGAGATTACTGTAAAGAACTCCATAAAAAAAAAAACTGCTTATGCATAGCCCTCCTTTCTTTTCCCCTATTTTCTACTAAGTTAGAAGAACGCTTTTAAGTAAAGTACTGCGGTTCCTATGCGGGAAGTACGTTATGGCATGCTACCCGTCCACGTGTTGCCTCCGCGTTTTCAATCCAGAAGAACACTCTGCAAGGTCTTTTAAAAAGCCCGTTTCCCAGTTACGCTTTGCCACCAGCTGGGAAAACTGGGAAACAGTTACGCTGGTGGCAAAGCGGCATCCATCTTTCCAGAGTTTCATGATCCCTGGAAACAATCACACGTACAAATAATTTATTTCACATCTACAATCAGCAGAGCGACGTTGTCACCGCCCCTGAACATAACAAAAACATCAACCCAAACACGCGGCGCAGAGAACTATTTGTGGCAAGCCACAAAAATTAACCAATCGCTGCTTCCGACGTCATAATCTCCGCACCCAACCCCTCCCTCCTCCAGACAATATGTGGGCGGAGCCTCCGTTTTTACAGCGCCTTACTCTGGAGAAGTCAGACGACGTGGACCGTGGAGGGAAAGACACGCGTCTTTTTAGTTATCTTACAAGGGAAACTTTGGAGAGAAATTATTGTACATTAAGCTCGCCGGGTTTTTTTAGGATTGGCTCTGAGGGAAAGCGGCGTTCTTGTGAAGCAAAAGTGAGAGCTATAATGCACGATACAGCTTAGTTTGGATTTTAGGGTGTCTTACTTGAGAACTTTTTAACATCTCTTTAGGGTAGCCTAGTTTTACAGAATAACAGTTGGAAGGGACCTTGTAGGTCATCTAGTCCCCCCCCCCCCCCACCAGGACACCCTACGCCAATTTAAAAGCAATAACAAATTAAACTCTCAGCCTAATACTTTTTTGTAATCCAGGTTCCTCTCTGGTGTGGAGCGAGGATTACACCCTCATCTTCTAAAATGCTTCTCAGGCTACAGTACCTTCACAAAGCGCGGGGTGGGTGGGTTTGAAGGCCATTGCCTTGCGACTGCCCCGCAGTGGATATCAAATCAGAATAGAACTGGAAGGGACCTTGGAGGTCTTCTAGTCCAACCCCCCCCCCCCCCCCGCTCAAGCAGGAGACCCTAGCATTTCAGACAGGTGGCTGTCCAAGAGGATACTTTGGAACCACTTATTATGGGGTGTTTTTTTTTTTAAAGAAACCTTAATGAAGCCGCTTTTAACGTGACAAATTGGGCGCGCAGGTCTATGGAAGACCGCGCTGCTGCCGCCGACCCCTTCTCCCCCCCTCTCGTCGCATTCAGTATTCATTTCCACGGAGAAGGCCGATCATCCTTTTTCTTGGCTGCAGAAGCACTGATGTAAACACCCATTCAAGATCCCGGGAGAAATAGATTTAGAAACACTTGAAGTTTGCCTCCGCCTGGAATTATTTATAAAAACTAAATAAAAGGCGGAATATAAAGAAATAAATTTCACATCGGCGAATTCTGGGAGTCGAAATCGCAAGAGACCCAAGTTTGGATACCCTTGATGTCAATACAATTCCACGCTCATTTTCTATCTTTCTCCCCTCCACTTTCAGGCTGTGGTGACAAAAGCGCTGCTACCTTTCCCCACAGTCGCATTTTCTGAAGTTCTGCTCTAAAAGTTCCCGATTTAAATGGTGGGTCAAGCAGCCTTCCACGCCACGACACTCAAAAGTTTTTAAAAAACCAAAAATCTGGACGCCGCAGCCAATCTATAAAGGAATCCCGGTGTGAAAGCGGCAGCCTTCTTCCCGCCCTCGCGTATGTGACGTCATTCAGAGGGAGGGAGGGAGGAAGCCGCCATTTTGTTTGTTTGGCTATTTGATAACGGCCAAAACCGTCATATTCCTACCTGCTCGTAGCCGGGAAGCGTCCGGGAAGGTCACCTTTGTGGAGGGGAAAAAAGGTAGGTGTAAATCGGAGCGTCTTTGGGACGATTCCACGGTTTGGGAGGGGAAAAAAGACTCGGAGCTCCGTTTGGGGGAATGAGAGGGAGAGGAAATCGACGATAAAAGTTGGTGTAATTTCAAAATTTATTTTCTTCCCCCCCCCCCGCGTTACTTCCACAGCAGCAAAAGAGGTTTCCCCAACCCCAAACCCGATGTTTTTCCTGAGGTTCGTTGTTGCAGTTCTTACGCTAAAAGAATAGAAAACAAACGACGTGACTTAAATTTAAATATATAAATTTAGATTTGATATATCGGTATGATCCACATTACGCCTAAGCAGCCATTCCGCGACTAGAGAAATCAGTTTATTCAGGCTTATCTGGAGATGCTAGGGAGCTAAATATGGGACTGGGCGGTCAACTATGTACTGCACCTTTTATGACTGCATATAAAGTATCTTTAAGCATCGAATAATCACAGCCGAATGAGTAGTTTCGAGATAGATACACCCCTCTTTGCATTAGGATTTCACCAATTGCCAATAAAACAGATGCACAAAAAAGATGGTAATAGAAAGTCAGTTTAAAAATGAGCATCCTTGCATTTGATGCTGAGCAGCCACTGTCTTAATATGCTATTATTGTTTGTTGCATTGCATTGTCAGGGATGCCTGTTGCCCCTCTCTTTCCCAGTTTAAGCTGGAACATGCTCTTCAACAAAAGGTAATGAGATATACAGTAGGAGCAGACAACATTGATTTTCAATGAGTTTACACATTACAGCAAACCTTAATGGGATACAATGCTAATGGCATTCAAACAATGTTAAGCTATGGTTTATGAATAAACCATGATGGCTGTGTTTACAGAACATGCCATTCCATGTCAAGTGGTCTGGGGGGGGGGGGTCCCTGCTTGACCATCATGGATTTCAATGAAATTTTGTGTGAACATGCACATATGTCCCCAATGAACATTGGTAAAGTATTACGTGTGCCGATGCAATACTTGGAGAGATATAGGCATTTGTGTGACCCCATACCGCAGCCTTCTACAGTATGAATGACGTTCCAGCAACTTTGAGACATAATATCTCCAGCAATATTTTGTTGAGAGAAACAAAATTTGGCCATCTTGTACAGCTTTTTGTGCTCTATTAAACAAAATAATAAAAACATTCTCATGAGCGATCTCCATCTAGATAAGCAAAGTTGGCTGAAAATAGTGTGGCTCAAAAAAAGGTTAAAGTTTGGCTTTTTATATCTCTGGAAGGAAAGGTATGATAAAGGTGAAACTTTGTGCGTAATAACTTAGCAACACAAGGTTTTCAAATATAAAATTTCATCCTCCTACCATTTTCCAATAGTTTACAAATTGAGTGTATAGTTGACGTTTTTTATAAAAACGCAAAAATAGGTATTTTCAGTCCACTTTTACAAAAATAGACTTTCTGGAAACTCTGTTAAATCATTCTCATTAGAAACAGCATGTTTCAACCCCCCTAAAAAAGTAGGATTGGTTTTTCATCGCTGACATATCAAGCCCTAACAATAGGGACAAAGTTAAGAACATTGCTATGGCAACGCCATGTACGTCAGCATGCATTATTTAATATTGTGCTGTTGTAATTTCATTTATGCTGGAGTTTAAAGTGTGTAATTCATTTCTTGCATGTTATATTAATCTGTTAAGTCTACTAGCGGTGCTTCTACACTAATGACCGGTTAACTGTGCTGTAAGTACTTTAGTGACGCCACACATTAACATGTTGCGGCTATAGGATTCTGAACTGTACAGGTATATTTGTCCTATTTCTGTCATAACATTAGAATCTTATGTAACTTCTGTGTTTCAGATTTTGCAGTAATACATTTTACATTATTGCAAATTTCCATAATATGTAAAATGGATGTCGATGAGTCAACTGGCAATCCTACTTTGCCCAAATGCGTTATTGGAGAAAAATTGTCAACTTGCCACCATGGTTCATTTTATTCCTATGAAATTGGGCTGCATTATGTGCACAGTTTGTCCACCAAAGAAAAATTACTCAGCAGTCGGAGGTTGAGCTCACAGATGATGACCAAATCTGCTTGCATCACAAAGTGATGTATCTGAAAAAGTACGGCATGAAGCAAAAGTTGTCCTGCAACCCATTTAACAAACAAAATCATGTAGCTAAACATGGGCTGCCGAAAGTTGATCTAGCCATGTCCAATGATTTAACAAAAGTGGCAAAAACAAATGTGAAGCCGGATCAAAAGATTTGTTCCAGGTGTAAAGCCAAATACGTTTCCATGGTCCAAAGCATAGCAGACTCTTCATCGTCGGATAATTACGATATGGACATTTTTGGACACTGTTAATAGAAGTTTGACCAATTTAGGGACTTTTCCATTAAAAATTCAGAAGTTGAACATTAGGGATTAAATTGGCTATCCGAAATGAAAAGTTGAACATGTGCAGAAAGTGATAGCAGACAAAATAACATTAGTTGCTGGAGTAGCAGCTGAAGATATTGGGCAAACTAGCGAGTCTGCTGCTAAGGAATGCCAGTCATGCCAGGATTATGCTGACCTAATTGAAGACATGAAAATGAAAATTAAAATATCCGATAGATTGACGAAAGTTCAATTATTGACTTTGGCCCCAAAGAGTTGGTTGATATCTGTGACACCAAAGATGTTTGGCGTTTCAGAACATATGGTTAAAACAGCGAGAAAAATAGAGAGGCATTTGTGCACTACCAGATGCAAAAGTTGGCAAACCACTGCCAAAGGAAATTGCCGAGAGTTTGAGATCTCTTCGAGGATGACAAATTTAGCAGGATGTGCCCTGGCAAAAAGGATTCTGTTTCCGTTTGTCTTGATGGCGTCAAGGTTCACAAACAAAAGTGGTTGCTACGTGCTATCTGAAAGAATTGTATGTGGCATATCAAAACAAATATGGTGCTGAAATTGGTTTCTCCAAATTCTGTGAACTCAGACCAAAGTGGTGTGTCACCGTCTGTGCTCAGGCACACATTCCATCTGCCAGGCACACATTCCATCTGCGTGTCCACCATTCATCAAAATGTTAAGCTTATTCTACAGGGTGCCAGAGAGAACTACAAGCTGGTCTTGGGAAAGGCAGTTTACGATCTGAACACCAAAGAGTGTATGTTGCAGTGATGCAAAAACTGTCCTGGTGAAGAAGCACTGATAGCGCATTTGGATGAAATATTCGAGGACTGGGATTTGGAAGAATCAATAGAATTCAAACGATGGGTTCATACTGTCCGTGAAATACTGGAAACAAATGTTCTCACTGTTGACGGCTTCATTGAAAAACTCGCTAACAAAATTTGGAAACTGGCCACCACTTCGTTTCAAAACATCAAAGCAAATATTTGAAGTCGTTGAAAGCTGGCTAAAAGAAACCAAACTGATTGTACTGATGGATTTTGCGGAGAATTAATCATTTGTTCTCCAAGATGCTGCTCAAGGCTTTCACTGGGAGAATTTGGAAAATCCATTCATCGCTTATTATGTTCATAAAGATAGTGCACTGCAAATTGTCAATTGTTGCATAATTTCTGATAATATGCAACATGATAGAGTTTCCATGCACGTGTTCATTCGGAAGTTGATTGAGTTTTTGACGACTAAAACTAAGATTACAAGGATATACTACTTTAAAGATGGTTCAGTGGCGCAATACAAAAATTACAAAAATTTCATCAATCTGCAATCACAAACATGGTTTTGAAATAGAGGCCGAATGTAATTTTTTCGGCACGAGTCATGGCACTTCATGCGATGGAGTTCGCGGCACGACTAAACATTTGGCTGCTCGAGCCAGTCTCCAGCGACCATCAACCGACTAAATACTGAGAGATCTGTTCAACTTTTGCAACAGAAACATTCACGGAATTAAATATATATATATATATGTTCCGAAGGAAGAAATCGAAGAAAGCAGAATGCTGCAAGAAAGATGGAAAGTTAGCAGCTCAATAGCTAGCACAAGAGATCATCACCAGTTTGTGCCAGTTGATTCAAATTCAATTTCTGTCAGCAAAGTTTCAAATGACACGATTAACTTTATGGCCAAAATGTCCAATACCGTCGATGCAAATTTAAAATTGGTCGACATATTTCCCAATTGTTATGTTGCCTGCATTTATGACAAAAAATGGTGTGTAGGTAACGTTGTGGAAATTTTGATCGAACAAAATGATGCATGGTAACATTCATGCATGGGCTGTGCTCATTCATTTTATTGGCCTGAAAGACAAGATGATGTTGGGTTCCAGAACCACATCTTATTTGTGTGCTTCCAGCGCCTTTGGTTACATCATCAGGTTGACAATATCAATTTCCAGAAGTGGTGCTAAAGAATGTGGCACATAAATTCAATAATAAATAAGCAATCGTTGGAATTTGGCAGTTCATACGAACAGTACGGACTTCGGCTTGGGAAGCATATAAGATACCCACTTTAGGCTTGGGAACCTAGGATAAGCTGCCCAATTGTCGGCTTGGGAACCGGACAGATACCCACACAAGGCTTTGGAACTTTGGGGAAGAAACCAAACTACAGGCTTGGGATCCTGAACCAAGAAATCCACCCGTGGCTAGTATTGCACAGCTACTGGACCTGCCCCCTATGGCGATGGGGTTGCTGGTTCAAGTGCCTGAACTAGTAGTGACAATGTCACCATGGACCAACGCAATATAATAGTAGTAATGATGTCTATATAAAACAAACAAGATGAAAAACTAACAGAATGCATGTGATGTAGCAACGTCCTAAATTTTGTCCCTATTGTTAGGGCTTGATATGTCAGCGATGAAAAACCAATCCTACTTTTTTAGGGGGGTTGAAACATGCTGTTTCTAATGAGAATGATTTAACAGTTTCCAGAAGGTCTGTTTTTGTAAAAGTGGGCTGAAAATCCCTATTTTTGGTGTTTTTATAAAAAACGTCAATTTTACATCAATTTGTAAGCTATTGGAAAACAGTAGGAGGATGAAATTTTATATTCAAAAACCTTGTGTTGCTAAGTTATTACGCACAAAGTTTCACCTTTATCATACCTTTCCTTCCAGAGGTATAAAAAGCCAAACTTTAACCTTTTTTTGAGCCACACTATTTTCAGCCAGCTTTGCTCCAAATTATCTAGATGGAGATCGCTCATGAGAATGTTTTTATTATTTTGTTTAATAGAGCACAAAAAGTTGTACAAGATGGCCAAGTTTTGTTTCTCTCAACAAAATATTGCTGGAGATATTATGTCTCAAAGTTGCTGGAACCTCAGTTATACTGTAGAAGGCTGCGGTATGGGGTCACACAAATGCCTATATCTCCGCAAGTACTGCATCGGCACACAACACTTTACCAATGTCCATTGGGGACATGTGTGCATGTTCACACAAAATTTCATCGAAATATCTGATGGTCTAGCGGGACACTTTTCTAAAATCAGACCAATTGACATGGATTGACCCCAAAAGCAGTGTGATCATGCTTATAGTTCAGGGCTGGGAGCTATGGATGTGCTACATATACAGCTTACTATATATCCTGTTTCATTGCCATATCAATATCACATTGATATGTGATCATATTTGCTTTCAACGTGTAGAAGAGCAGACAGCTTAGTGTCTTGAAATCTCTTCCTCTCCAGTTTTTCTAATCCTCAGTGGGCAAGAAAGAAAGGTCAAGTAAAGAGAGATTGCCCACATAAATTCCTTGCTTTCCCCTCCCCCCATACTACAACTTGCAGAGTGAAGAGATTGTAGAGAAAGGGATTTGAAAGGAGTAAATTTCCAGCCCTAAGACAATCTAACCTAAAATATTTTTAATATGTATTCTGTTTCTTTGCCTTGATAGATAGCATATTGGGTTCAAGTGATGAGGAATGGTAGGGAATACAATAAGTGGGCAGAAATTCTCTTGCATTTAAATAAATGATTCTGTATTTACAGATTTAAATATTTTTTGTAAATTGCTCTTTGTTGTAACTCTGAAATAAGTCTCACTGTCTAATGAGGTTTATTTCCACTAAATAGAAATTAGAATATAACCTTACTTTCATTTGCCATATTCAAGTAAAATCAATTCCTATTGAAATAATAGTCCATTTTGTCTTAAAATTTCAGATTGTGCTTTTAATTTGTTTTAAATTTTCATTAAACTAGCATGTAATACTTTTATCTTGATATATTTCTTTTAAAAGATGAAGCACTCAAAACAAGCTTGTTATCATGAAGAAGATGACAGAGGAGAAGAAAAAACTACAAATAGCCGAAAGCATAAGAAGAGGTCTCATAGTAGTGAACGAAATTACAGACGCTATAAATCACTTAAAACTGCAGACAGGTACTTAACTATAATTTTCTTAATTATAAATATGGTACAGAATAATTATATAAATAATTAAGCATTATAAATAAGGTTTAAAGAGGTGAGAACTGCTCTCACCTTTGTGGCCTTCTGGAAGGGTATTAAAACTTGGCTTTTCCAGTTGACTTGGGCATTGCTTACCACTGGAAGTAGTTGATGGGATAAAAAAAGCTCATCCCTGTGCTATCCATTTCCTTGGTTCTAGATTTTATATCATTTTTAAAAACGTAATTGTTTACCACCATAGGGTCCAGCTTTTTCAGATGGTGTATCACTATCATCAAGGTAGGCGGAAGCATCCTCTCATGCCAGGATGAATTCACCATTCACATATCCAACCAGAAGGGAAATGGATTTAACAGGCAGCCAAGTTAACAGTCCCATATTCCTCAACTGTCACAGGATTAAGCATTCCCAAATAATAGGACATGGCCATGCTTCAGCAAATATGACGAGACTGCCTAGTCAGATTCTAACTCAAGGTCCTATACCAATAAATCCAACATCTTTCTGGTGGTGGCTGTGTAAGACAGCACCAGCAAGCCAAAAACAATCAGTCTGGCCATGAAACAGAACTGATAGAACCTTCAGATCATGTTATGACTACCCTGAGATAAAAATTAGATCTAACACGTGACTATTTCTGTATACTGCATCCTTTAATGATTTGGATCAGGTATATGTTTTAGGTGGTCCTGAACCATACGTCAGCAGGTAAAGTCTCCAAAGACTATCATTTTTGGAGATTCCACTACTAATCCAAAGACAATGTTAAATAGCACAGGCTATGCAGCAGTAAAAACTCAGTACTCCCTAAGGCCCAACTACAACCACTCTTTCTCTCCACCATTAATTTTACCTTCTCACACTTACCCATTCCCTCTCCCAGGTCTTGGGAAGCAGCTAAAATTAACTATCCACAGTAACAGTCAAAACATCCTCAATTTAACTGTCAATCCACAGCATCGCCTCAAAGTGCAAACTTCAGCCTTGCTGCACTGAGCAGCTGAAAGGCAGTTGCATAGCAAAATTAGGACTAGGGGCTACCTAATGAATCTCACTCGAAGGATAAGCAAACAAGTAATTCACATAATTCATAATCAGTTTGCATAATTCATTATCACATGACGATAGTCACTGGAAGGTTTTAAAAGGATATTGAATACATTCGCAAAGAACATGCTTACTAGAGATTACTAATGTTGAAGACTCAGTTTACTTCCAGGTTTGGGACAACATTCCCATATATGATATAAGGGAACAATGGTAGGAAGGGAGTATGTATCCGTCTTCTGTTTGTGAGAACAACAGGGACATCTGGGTTGCTATTGAGAATGAAAATGTTGGACTGAAATGAGCCTTACATTGATCTGCATAATATGTGTGACGCATCCGGCCCGCACGGGCCCTGAGTTTAACACCTCTGATTTAGAATATCCTCAGGTGAAATGAATTATCTAAGTAGTTCTTACGTTGCTCAGCATAAGTAATCCTCATATACAGGTGGGATAGTTCATTGATTATGACTTTTTTTATAATTATAGTAATTGTTGTAATTGAAATTTCAATTATGTCTGCTTTTTGTTTTCTTACTAATGCCTTGAACTTTGAATTGCTATAGTAACAACTTTCATATCGGTGCTCTCTACTTAAAGAGCTTAATACTCTCATTTCTATAATAAACAGTATATTTTTCATCTGAACTTTAAATAAAAAGGAATCCTAATAAAATATTGTGCATTTTGAAAGTTTATTAGAATATAGAAAATATTACTGGTGTGCAGAACATTTAAAATCCAAGCCATCTCAAACTCAAAACAGCTCATCTGATTGAATCACTGTATTTGTTTGAATTTGAAACAGATGTTTCACATTCGAAACAGGATCTTCTGATTCCTTTGGAAATATTTTAAGCTTGAATGCTCAAGCATGGTATAGCTGTTTCGAACATGAAAGAAATATTTTGAATTTGAAAAATGCCAGGATGGAAATATTTTGCACACCTTTATAAAATGTACTTGTTTTTAACTTCTTTTTTGAAATGGGGAAATAATGTAAATATATTTTCAGTAACTACTTGGATGATACATCCACACATGAAAGAGACCATCATGACCGAAGATATGTTGAGGAATATCGAAATGACTTCTGTGACGTAGATGACCATAAGCATTATCACAGACATTATGCAAAGAGCCATTGTCATCATATCAAATCTTCTGGTCAAAGTGGAAAAAAGAATCATAAACGAAAGCATAAGAAACACAATCCCAGCAACAGCTCACATTCGGTATGTATGCTTTTAAAAAGAATAATAAATATATTATTGTTTTTAGGTTACTTCGAGGAATATTAGATTCTCTGGATATAGTTGGAAGATTTGATATGAAGTCTGCATTTCATTTTTATTATTTCTATATTATTTCTGTATGTATGCATGTAGATTCTACTTTAATGAAGGGTGTTAACTATATGAGTTTTCATTTGGCTTAATTTGTCCAAAACAGGAAAACTCGGATTTGTTGCCTTTTGTCTTGCAGCTCAAAAAATAAAAATAGCTGTCTTACCCTTACTTGAATTAGTCTTACATCATGGTGAAGCAACCCTGTCTAGCTTGTTCCTTGTTCTTCAAAATGGATCTGTTTCAGTGGAATTAGTTTCTTAATACAATGTCTGTAATGAATTCATCATGTTTCTATGAAATAGTTTCAAGCAAATATTAAGCATTGGATGATTTTATTATCAGAGAACGAATCATTTCAACAGTTAGCAAGATCTGAATATTTTACAAATAATAAAAGTACTTTTATTGTATACATTCAAATTTAAAAATGTTGAGATGCAAGACTTTGTTCTTACAGATGTATATCACCAGAATATTACACTGAATTTTACAAATTTTACTAATACTTTTCTCTTTAGCTGGTCTAATTATGGAATATAAATAGTTGCATGAATAATATATCAATAAATATTAATCGAATTACATTTTTAAAAAAATTCAAGAAGTTCAGACCTGTTTTATAAAGATAAAAATGACAAAAAATTGTTTTTGACTAGCATATGTAATTTAGATTTTAATCTTAGTTTCAATCTTCTGGTAATGTAAAATTTAAGAGACAAAATTGTGTTGTGTTTCTGTTGTCTTGCAACTTTAAGTATTTATCTGAAAATCTGTTCCTTGCCATGTTTTTCTTCTGTAACATAAACTGTGCCCTGTGAATTTCTGGGGACTGAATTTGAAATTGCTCCTGCCAACTGTTCGTGGCCTGGTGCGTAACTGAATGCCTGAATATCCCCGCTGAATGAATTGCGTAATCTACCCTGAATTCACTCTGATATATTGATTGGCTGGACGATCTTGGTGCCGTTTCCAGAAGAGCCATCGAAAGAAAAGATCCAGGAATGTAGAGGATGATGAGGAGGGTCACCTGATCTGTCAAAGTGGAGACGTACTAAGAGCAAGATGTATAGAATATTTTTCAACACTTTTAAAAAAAATGTCAGCAACACATCTGTTTAGAATAGTATGTTAGATGAGAAGTGGGGGCGGGGCTAAGAAAGCTTCATTGCTCTCTTTTACCTTTTGTTTTGTCTTTGTATTCTATTTCTTTTCTTTTCTGTACTCTTAAATATTGCTGTTTAAACAAACACAACAGTAAATAAAGCTTAAAGTTAGATTGATAGCTAGATAACTATTTTGTGACACCTATCCAATAAAAATAACACATTCTGAAGCAGACAGTAAATGTTATAATGATAGACTTAATAGTGTTCAGCTTTATTCAGCTAGTTCAATAACAGCTGGAATTCATTTCTTTTCTTTTTTTTAGATGAAGTTATCACTACTTTAGGAGAAGGCGCCTTTGGGAAAGTTGTAGAATGCATTGATCATCACATGTATGTATCCTGTTTCTCAAAAGAATTACTAACTGAAATGTGTTTATATGATGGTAGAAATCCTTCTGCACATGCTATTAATTTAAGCAAGTCAAACTTCCGAAAAATAGTTCAAAAATAATTATATGGTAGCCAACTATAATAATTTATTTTTTTCTGCATCTTCTGCACTGAGGGTGTAAACTTAGCATGATAACCAAATTTTTTTAGTTCAAACCATAACTCAGAAAAGTCTTAACAACGCATCATGCCAACCCCAAGCTACATGTAGTCTTAACTGTCTTATTATTAAAACTTTAATTTTAATCATTTGTAGTTTTTGGCCTTTTTAATATATTATTTAAACCCATTCTCTTTACTATTATGTTGATAGATCCAACCAAGAATACTAGTCCATAATAATGAATTAAACTTTAAAAAAGCATAAGGCAAACAAGACGAGAGGTCAGGTATTTATTAAGGGGCCTTAATAAATGCCTTGCAGTCTAGGCTATGGGACTTGAGGTTCTGTTAATTTATGCTGAATTCAACTTTACATGTTGAGCTTTGCATTTTCAAGCTTAGGAATTCTTTATTTTTTTATTTGCTGTTATTAAACAGCAGCCAATGAAGCCAAACTCAACTTCATTGAATCCTTTTATTGATTATTTTAATAGACTATTGGATTATATGTTTATGGTCTTGGTGATTGGTGATTGTAAGGAAGATGTTTATTCAGATTGTTGAAAGGCATGTAAAAAATAATTTCTACTAAGTTGCCACTTTGTTTCTTGTTATATCCTATTTTTTAAGAGAAAATTGCTAGATTTCTTTAAAAATTAAAGTATGATATGATCTCATAGTTGGAAGATACGGAGACAGTGTTAAGTTATTTTTCCTTTGGCTGAACTTCCATAAAATACTGCTCAAATGCTTTAGAAGACTCCGGTTCATTATGAGAAATAATGCCGAGTTACAAAATTAGTATAAATTTTCTTCCCCGCCAACCCTTGTCTTGGGGGTGCAACATCTTGATTGATCAGTATGTAATCATTCTTGTATTATTTTGGTAGGGTTTGATGGTGATATGTACAAAATGACCAGATTGTAATATCCGAAAAGGTTTCAAATATTATTTATATACAAGAGAAAAGAATGTTCTAAAGTTATACTTTTGTTAACTGTTGTACAATATTTTAATATTTCTGAATCAGGGCATGCTAGAATTATATGATCCCATCTATCAGTTACTAAGTATCAGATAATAAAGGTTACAGAGGAATTTGTCTTATATGCTTGAAAAAGGCTGTACTTAAATTGCAGTATTTTATTTCTTAGGAGAAAAATGCATGTAGCTATAAAAATTGTAAAAAGTGTTGGTAGATATCGAGAAGCAGCTCGTTCAGAAATACAAGTATTGGAGCATTTAAATACCTTGGATCCTAGTAGTACATTGTAAGTATAAATTGAAACATTAATACTATGTTTTAAAAAATAAATAATTTACTGTTTTATTAATCCCTTGTTTTGATCATGTTTTTATTCCCTAGTCGTTGTGTACAGATGTTGGAATGGTTTGAACATCATGGTCATGTCTGCATTGTATTTGAACTCCTGGGACTCAGTACTTATGAGTTTATTAAAGAAAATAGTTTTTTGCCATTTTCTATTGAACTGATTAGGAAGATGGCTTTTCAGATTTGTCAGTCCATAAACTGTAAGTATATTTAATAATTAAAGAATTATTTATATCTAAAATGCTATACAGGAATTTAAGTATTGAGTTCCTATTTCTTTTTCTTTTTCCAGTCTTGCATCATAATAAGTTGACTCATACAGATCTAAAACCTGAAAATATTTTATTTGTAGAGTCTGATTATATAGTAAAGTACAATTGTAAAATGGTAAGTGTTAAAACACACTTTTCTCTTGGTGGTTCCTACGCATTTTTTATTCTGTTCAATGTATTCAACTGCCATAACATTTTTTTAGTATGAGATTCCTCTGTAAAATATTTAGTAAGACCACAATTAGTAAAATCATTGCATGAAGCAATGGAGTTCTTTAAGAAGTTTATTACTTTGATCACAATATATTTCAATTATAAGAGATCAAGAAATACAACTATTTTTTTAAAACTTTGTTACAGAGGCGAGATGAACGGACCCTGAAAAACACAGATATTAAAGTTGTAGACTTTGGTAGTGCAACATATGATAATGAACATCACAGCACTTTAGTCTCTACGCGTCACTATAGAGCACCTGAAGTTATACTTGGTTAGTAAGAATCCTTTTCATACATGCATTTATAATAAGAATGGTGTTATTATTCCTATCCTTTCCTCTTTTCAACCTGAGTATCATGAATTAATCAGAATGTTGTGAATTGTGTTACAGCACTTGGTTGGTCTCAGCCCTGTGATGTCTGGAGTATAGGCTGCATTTTGATTGAATATTATCTTGGTTTCACTGTCTTCCAGGTATGCATATAACTTTTTAGTTATAATTCTAGAGTTAAATGAAACATTGAATCTCCTTTGAAATGAAATCTTATGGAATGTGGGTAAGATTATTTATCGGAACTTTATATCATCTGAGATGGGTGGCATATATATTTAATAAATAAATCATATTTAGAGGCCAAAATTGCTTACTTTAATATAGTATGACTGAATAGTTCCAGCCTTACCTAAATGCTTCAGTGCTGTGGTTATTATTCTGGAAGTAACCAATTTCTGAGTATTTCTGGCATGGTCAAAAGACTCTTGGAACATTTACAAAGAGTTCAGAACAATCGGTTACTAAAACGAAACAATCACTCTGAATTCCGAATGTAAAATGTTATGCATACCACTAAAAAAAAGTGCACATTGAATACAGGTAATAATTGCTTAGCAACCATACTTGGTACCCACAACTCCATTGGTAAGTAATGTCTTCTTCATTGTCACCTCTTGTTGGAAGTGGACTATGAAGCATGCAAGTAGTGGTCACAGGTCACTGAAAAATTTTGATAACATAACCATGGGGATTCTGTCAGAACCATTGTATCTTTAAATGGTCTCTAAACGGCAATTATTCAGCAAAGACTATTTATAAAATATACAGTTGAGGAACACTGTATTCCAGTTTTTTGCATGGTTCAAAGTTCCAGAACCTTGGAGACTAAACAGTTGTCCTTTTTCTGTGGAAACCTGCTGATGTGGGCAAAAGATATTCTGATTGTTAATGTTTACATTTTGGTGTATGCTTCATTTCTTTGGGCTGCTTTTGTTTTTTGCAGACACATGACAGTAAGGAACACCTGGCAATGATGGAGAGGATACTTGGGCCTTTACCAGTGCACATGATTAAAAAATCACGGTATGCTTATTTTAAATTGTGAACATGTCTTTTACAAAAAAGATTCAAAGAAAGCTTTTTTGGGGGGGGGGAGGAGAGATAAAAATCTGTTATGCTGGTAATATTTGCATAGGTTCATAAACTGTGATTCTTTTGTCTGGTTTGATGCAAATAAACTGCATGTTTGTGGATACGACCCATTTTCCTGGGCTTCGTTTTCTCTTTGCATGAGCAAAGAAAACCAAGTAGGAATGAATGTTTTATTGCCACATCCAATCCCTGGCTTGTTGCATCAAATAAATTAAGATTGCAAGAGCAGCAAAAATACGTTTTTCCTAAACCATCCCAAGTTAAGATTTGTGAGTTGCAGCCAAACAGATTGAAGAAGGCTGCCCCTGAAAGATAGAATTCTTAATCCGTTCCATTTATCATATACTAAAATGTATTGTTAGAAACGTTCTTGGGCAGAGCAAAGTTTCCTTTCTTTTCCAATGTTAAGACTACATGCTTAGAAAAAAATATCTCCAACTGCTGCCAATAGGGCAAGATAGGTGGCAAATGAATTTAACAAATAAATAAATGATCTTGGGAATTTTTATTTCCAAGTTAAAATACACAGCAATTGTTCTGGGTGCTGGGTACCAAAATAACTAGCTGTGAATTAAAGTAGGGGTAACATTGGTGACTGTTTTTTTTTAATGGACAAATTAATGTTAGTTGAGAAAAGTAGCTGAAGCATATGTGCAACCCTAAAAACAAGCATCAGGAAGAAAGATTAAGGAAAGATATCCCTGAAAGGAGCTTGAGAAAAGGAAGAGTACAGGAGCACTTAGAGGAGAAAATATAGGTGTTTGAAATATTTTGAATTTGAAAAGAGCTGAGTTTAGAATGCATTATTCAAAGTTCAGACTTCATTGTTTCAGCAACTTCAGAAAGCCCTTTACATTCAAAGCAGTGGTTTTTGAGCTAAAAACTCTTTTGAAGAAACTTGAAAAAAATTAGTATGGTCAAAATAATGCATTTCAAATTTTAATAGATTTGTACATCTCTTTTGTACAATTCACAAATTTTGTAAGCACATAGGAGTAGCCGCTCATCTTTTACTGCCTTACATGCAAGGCTGAAGTCGAAACAGATATTTATGTATGCTTTGGGTATAAATGAATTTAATGAATTTAATGTGGTAGGATTGTATTAAGGGTATTATAAATACTGAAAGAAAATGAAGCATTTATGTATTTACTTATGAATTAATAAATTATATTTGTAAACTGCACAGTCATACTGCTAGCCCAAAAATGAAGATTGGCAAGTTATAGTTAGTCTTTTTATATGTAGGAAATGTTACTTTCATCATAACCAACTGGACTGGGATGAACAAAGCTCTGCAGGCCGTTATGTTAGGAGACGATGCAAACCACTAAAGGTAAGGGGGGGGGATTCTTGCTCCATTTAATGCTGACGTCCTAAGAGAATTTTTAAAAGTCAGCTTTTCTCTCTTTTCCCTAGGAATTTATGCATTGTCATGATAAAGACCATGAGAACCTTTTTGATCTCATCCGCAAGATGTTAGAATATGACCCAGCCAACAGAATAACTCTAGATGAAGCCTTGCAGCATCACTTCTTTGATTCCCTAAAAGCTAGATAGCTTTTCTTGTCTTCCTTAAAGGAAATGGACTAGGTCTGTCAACATCTGTTGTGAGATGTTGTAAATAATAAATTAATTTGTACAGTTGTTTCTGTAAATATAACCGTTACGTGTCTATACTGATGCTCCTGTATTATCTGGTTGAACAGTTACAGCTGATCATGGATGTTATCATGTAAACATTAAAGGAACATTTTTACAAGTGATTGTACTTTTTTGAGTTAAAGATGCAGGCAATAATGGACTTGGAAACTGTTAAACAATGGTGACATTAGGAGCAAGAGTTTTCAGAGGACAGTCAATATTTCAAGAACATAATTTAACAAGATAATTCAAAATTATCCTGCTTCTCCAAATTTTCACATTGAGGCTTACATTTTAAAATATTACAATATTTTATGTGATTCTTAGATTAATTACCTCTATATTGCAAAAAGTACTACAGGTAATTCTTACATTAAGACAGTTCACTTAGCGACTGTTCAAAGTTACGACATAACACCACCCACCAAGTACTTATGACAACAGTTATGAATATTGCAGTACCACAGCAGTCATTTACCCTTACGAACGACCGCAGAGGCACTGCAACATTTGCCCTGCCTATTCCCTACCCCACCCCACCCCCATAACCGGGTCTCCACAGGCACTGGACCTGTGGAGACTCGCCTTGCAAAGATCTAGTGAGCTGTCTCCTCTCCAGCCTCTCTGCCACCGTTTCTTTGCTTTCTCTCAGTGCTCCAAAAGCAGAGTGATCAGAGCAGAGGAAGAGGGGTACGAGCACACCCTGCTCAGCTTGCAATCTCCCTTCTAGGCTCTGATCATCTTTGTAAAAAGCCTTTGTTGCCAAAAACAGAGCCCGGAAGGGACGCGCTGGCCCCTCCCGGGCTCTGTTCTTGCCAGCAAAGGTTTTTGGAAAGGTTTGCTGAAAACTAGAGGGTGATTGTGTTCCTCTAGGTTCCGATTGTCTTTGCAAAAATCCCTTGCTGCCAAAAATGGAGCCTGGGAGGGACACAAACTGTGGCAGAGAAAAGACAGCTCGCTAGATATTCGCAAGTGAGACCCAGTGTAGCAGGATGGCAGGGAAGCAATTGTGGGAAGCATAAGGTATCAGTTGGGAGAATCCTTTGATAGGGTATTCTATCACTAGCACCCTCCCCCCCCCCAATGGCCTTCCCCACCCTGAGATACTTCGTGCACTTAATGACCCATGCATTTGATTTGCGAATGTGTGGGTGAAAGCAGGGAGTTTACATGATTCACTCCAATGAATTCTCGGGTTACAAATGTAATTGGCAGGTTCCATTACATTCATAACTTGAGGATTACCTATATTTCAGTTCAGGGGTAGGTTTCAAAACCCGTTGCTACCAGTTCCCTCATGGGCGCGCTCGCATGGGCGCGCAACACTTCTGCACATGCACAGAAGCATCCAGCTGTGAGCGCAGAGGCTGCCGCCGCTGCTACCAGTTCACCCAACCCAGGGTGAACCGGTAGCAACCCACACTCTGTTATTTTAATGATTATGTTTGGTTAACATTTTAAAAATATTTTTGTTGGGTAGATTGTTGGGGGGATATAGTGGGAATACAGAAGAGAGTATAGATAAACCTTAACCACTTTCTGATATCAAAGTGAGATGTAACTTTCTAATGTGCAATTGATACCTGGAAGTAAAATATAATTTAGCAGTCGTAATATAGTTTAGATTAGTTTTTATACTCATAAATGAAATCCCATGATATAGAAAAAGCAGTAATTGTTAGAATGCTATTAAGTTGGTCTCAACGCTTAGTGTTGTTGGTTCATTGTGGGCCAACATTCTGTATCTCAGCCTACCTTCAATTATAATCTACAACTCATTCAAGGCCTTTGTCATCCAGTCCATCTACCTACCTATTCACTTACCCTTCCACTGCTAACCTGAACCTTGCCAAACATGTTTGCATGCCAAAGTATGTACATTTCGGCTTGTTGATCATTCTCGAGTCAGTCTTTTTTGTTCCATGTTGATGGATTGGTTCTCATTGCAGTCCTTGGTATTCTCACTTGCCATATTCAAAGCTATGGTTCAAAGAATATCCTTGCATTTTTCACTCTCTGCCCACCTTTCCCTGACACCAGTGGTGGGTTGCCCCCAGTTCAGACTGGTTCTATAGAACCGGTAGTAAAATCGGAGGGAGGCTCCGACCTTGACATCATCAGAATGCTTCTGCGCATGCGCAGAAGAGCGCATGAATGGCCCCGTTGCAAACCAGTAGTAAAGGTAAGTAGAACCCACCCCACCTGACACATGACCTTGACATAGTGCAGTGGCTTACTACCTTCAGGGACTCTGAAAAGGACACTGGCATAGGTTCCTGCTAATGGTGAAAGAATACAGCTGATGTTATAGGCAATCTATAACAGGGAGAAGGGACACGAGGGAAGCCAGGCTACCTGCATCAAGAAACTCCAAAATCATATTTGAAGATGATCATGGCAAACCCTCTTTCTGTTGTTTTCGAAGAAACTTAAGAAAATAATATTAAGATCTGTAAAACCATTTGAATTTTTATGAAGGCCTTTTTAACATAGCTATGTTACTTTTTGAATGGTTTTATTATAACCATAGAAAAAGTGTTTACTGTATTTTGATACTGTTCTTGATCTAAATAATTCAGTTGGGGTACTTCCCATTTCATTCTCATACCACTAGTAATTATAAAGAGACTGTCTGAACCAAGGTCATCCAAAAATGTAACAAAACAAAATGCTGAGTCCGATTAATTGGAAATAACTCTATTCAGCTGACCATCGGTTATTATCAATGTCACATACTGTATGCTGCCAGAAATTCCAGGTTAATTATGTTGTCTGCTTCCACTTAATGTTCATAAGTCATTACAGCATTTATAGTAATTTCATGAGGCATTCGTATAACTACATGCTTTGGCCAATAGCCCACATTTTATCTCCCATTCATCTTTTTTTCCCTCCTTCCTCTGGAAAACTATTCAAGCAGAATGGTACAAAGAAGTTCAGATTTCAGAAGAAATGAAAGCTCCCTAGCAATTCACTTTATAAATTTTTGGAGATGTGTGATTAATAAAAGCATTTACCCCTTATTTCCTTATCTTAAATACCTAATTTACATGAGTCGGCTCAATATTTTTCATCTTTCCTTGCCAGTTCAGAAGTGTATTTTTAATTATTCTGTATACTGTATTTTTTGAGGGATTTTACACAAGCACAGTAGATTTGCATTTTGGACATCTGGAATTCTTTGATGATGAAAAATCCAATTGCTTGCTTTCATGGAAATGATTTTGCTAATAGACAGGAAAAGTCACAATTCTCCCTTTCTGTAAATTGTCTTATAGTGCTCCTGACATTCTGTAGCAGATTATGAGATGCCTGCAAAGGGAACTAGGGAGTGAAGAGTTTCCAGTTCCAGTTCATATGATACTGACTGCCGTTCATTATGGCAGTCAAGCATTTATTTTCTTCCAAAATTCAATGTTAGTGTTGATGTTTTTAAAGTAACTTTATAAACAGTGAAGAACTGGCAATTAGTATTTCTGGGAGTTAAGATGAAAAGATCAGAACAGAGGAAGTTGTGGAACTTCTATGCTATTAAAAGGACTGAAATGGGTTGGACATTTGTGTATAATAAAGTCAAGTACCACTCATCACAATTTGCTAATGGGGGATGAACTGGCAATCAGCTTTGAAAATAGGGAAATTACTGATTCAAGTAAGGTATAAGAAATACTGCTACAAAGGAGATCTATTTACCATATTTTTCACACTATAAGACACACTTCCCCCCCCCCAAAAAAGTGAGTGGAAATGTCTGTGCATCTTAGAGCGAATATTGCAGTGGGGGAGGGGGGTTGGTGTCACTTGTCACCGCTGCTGCCTGTGACCGCTGCTGCTGTTCGCTGCCGCCAGGGAACACCGGAGCCTTCACTGCCAAGCAGCCGATTGGTGGTTGGATCGGCTTCCTGGAATACCACTGATCGGCTGTTCTAGGCGATAATGCTCGCCGCTGCAGCTGAATGGCAGCAGCGACAATAGGCGGTGATCAGCGGTGGTGATCCCCACTGCCTAGAACAGCTGATCGGCGGTATTCTGGGAGGCCGATCCAACCACCAATCAGCAGGGAAGGCTGCAGTGTTTCCTGGCAGCGGCAGCAGCTCAGATAAGTTGACTGGTGGACGCAATGGACAGAGCCCTGACGAGCCATTGCTGGGGCTGCGATAATGTACTGAAGCTGACCAGGCTGTTTGCTGCAAGGATGCTAACCAGATGAATACTGGATGGATGCTGGGAGGTAGAGGCAGATTTTTTTTTTCTTGTTTTCCTCCTCTAAAGCTAATGTGTGTCTTATGGTCCGGTGCATCTTATACTGCAAAAAATATGGTAGTCACTTTTATATTAACAGATCACTTTTTCATTAAAAATGCCTATTTAAATGGCTCTTCATCGACAAAGGACAATGATTATCATTCTGTGATTGCTATGACTTGCTAGGGTATTGGTAAATAATTTACAATTTTACATATTTTATTGAAATGCTGCTTTTCTATTTAATTTCTACAACATGATTACTAATCGTGCTTTGAGTTCAATAACTGGTTACAAGGTTAGTGATCATTACAACAGTTCATATTTAAGTTAGAAGTATCCAATTTTAGCATCTTCATCCATTGGTACAAGGTGAGGTTACATCAACATGCTGATGATACCTAGATGTAAATCTCCATCCTGGGCAGATGCAGTGGAAGTCCTGACCTGGTATATGGAGGCTGTTAGGTCTGAATAGGAAGAAATCTTAACACTACTAACTTGATTTTTCCAAATGTTTTGGATTACAAATCCCATAATCCATGGTCACTGGATGTATAGGAGTAATGGACCAAAAATGGAGGGCACATAGATTTGCTGTTAATTATACTCTGATTTATCTTAAAATTATTGGGTTATTGAGAACTACACTAGATCTTAACCTGTCTGAAATATTAGGAAAATACATATTTATAAAAAGTGATTTTTTTTCTGTAGTGCAAGTACTAATATTTGAAAAGTCTTCAGTTATATAGAAAATTAGAATTTTTTAAAAGAATATTTGTCAGATCCATTTATCAGCTGGTCAATTGCCCAACTACTGAAACAATAAACTGGTAGGAGTGACACAAGATCTCCTAGTGTGGAGATATTGCTTGAGTATACAGAAATGGAATTTCTATACCTACTCTGGAAATCTACTATGTTATCATTTAAGTGAATAACAAGAAAGCAAGATACAGCAGCTCCCAAATCACAAGAACTTTGCCCTGCTCCTGACAAAAACATTGAACAGTGAGATAGAAATATTTGAAATTTAGTGGCAAGGTCACTGAATAACAAACAAGACACTGGCAGGTATAGAAACAAAATTAATTAGTATTTAAAGTATATCATTTTTACAGACCTGGTATGCAGAAAACTGAAACAATCATGTATATTCTTTCTCCTTCCTGCTTGCAACATTCCTCAGCCATCCAAATGAGTCCAATTCCTCAATTCTCCAGAGCAGTTTTATTTTTTTTTTAAGAAAGGAAAAAACACTCTTAGCAATCTAAGATATCCCATCCAGGATAAATACAGCCCATCCAGAATAAATAGCAAAGATGCTCTACTACTAATGTATAATTTCTTTTGTGAATGTTTTTTATTGCATTTGAAGAACCATAGTCGGCCAATACCTTTATTAGGAGCAACCAAAATAACAAGAGTTTTAAATTCCCAAAACTGCATCAACCCAGATAAACAAACTTAAGGAATAAACAAGGATAAAGGAATAGCTAGAGAAAAAGAGGCTTAACATAATCAAGTGCAATTTTTTGAAACTAAAGTATGTTACAGTCCTACAGCACAAACTGCATTACAGTGTAGTCAATGGATCTTGTTTTTGGGTCTGAAGTTGGATTCTAAATTCTTAAACTTAAGAATAAAACTTCTGAAGCTTTATTGAATAAACCACAATTGCCTAGATTTATATAACACATGCCAAAACCAAGCTAACAATGTTTAACACTGAATTTTATCTCTTAAGTTTAAGAGGACATATAATTAAGAATATTAGTTTCTACTTAAAGTAGAAATAACAAAGTTTGTGCTGTAAAAATGAATAATGACAATTCAGTAGGGTACTATATCAGTGTAAATGTATTTTAAATATATTGTTAAGTCTCACCGATGGGACTATTAAATGTGTATGGAATAGACAGATTGTTTTAATGTCTCAAATTAACAAAGTAAGCAAGTTCCAGTAGGGGGCATTATAAGCTAATGGTAATTACATCAATTTATAATTTCTGAACCAACAAAATTATAAACTTTAATGCATGCATATTAAACTCATGGGTGCTTAATTGCAATTTGAACTGATTATATGAAGCCTATAGTCAGGTTAGAATTAGAATCTTGTTATTTTAGTAAGTAAAAGGAAAGATTCCCCCCCCCCCCCAATTTAACTCATTAAGAGTGAATGCATAGAAGGCAGATTGAAAGAATGCATAAGAATGTATGATGGCACTTACAGATGCTAAAAACAACAGTAATAGGGAAGATAAATTAGAAAATGATGGGCAGTTTTTTGGAGTAATTGACCATTTTTGCAATTTTTGAAAGTATGCTGTGGTCCAGGCAGAAGAAGAACATCATGGCTTCAAAATCAAAGGGACTGGTTTGGACAAAACTCAGCAGCACTTTTTCATGCGGCTGTTGATAAAAATAGGATATGCAACATGATTCCCAACGTCTGATGATGGATATGGCACAAGAAGAAGGACATTCTCCCAAATTTTACCTCAACTAGCAGTCACAAAACATGCTAAGACAAATTAGTAAAGATGCTTCCTCCATCTTCCTGGAATCCTCCTACCACCCAGTTTAGCTTTGTCTTTTTTTTTCAAACTAGATGGACTTCTGATAAAGCCTTCACCAGTACCTCTAGGTCTATATGATTTCTCTATAAATATGATGATGTCCTTGTAGCTGGGGCTTTTCAGCATTTACATTTTTTAAATTAAAATGTGTATAGTATGAACAAAGCAGATGCAACTGGTCATCAATGAGAATAGCTATAGCCAGATTGGTACCTATGGAATTGCATTATCTGCTTCTGGAATAGATCAAATCTCTCCAGCAGTAATATTAGTAAGAATCACTTAAAGAATTTGAATTTCAGTAGAAAATTCAGCCCTCAGATTGTCAGATGGTAGATGCATCTCAAGTGGATCTACGATAGCTATTATTGTTTTCATATCTTGGTAGCTGCAATAAGATTGAATTGGGCAGTGCACAGAAATTGCCTAGGTTTATTTTATTCAAAATACACAAGGCAAGTTGATAAGTAGAATAGTATATCAATAGTCATTTCTCTTTCCCTCCCTTATAAATCTCAGAAATATATTATTGTTATTAAAGCTCTCCTGAGCCAGATGTTTATTATAGTGTTTCTGGCTTAGGAGCTGCATAATGCACACATTTTAAAACTGAGATAGACTCCTCTTTTCATCTGTTGAAGGATAACTAAAGACAACTGAGTATTTTGAATGAATTATCATATTGAGTGACAAAAAGCCATATTATTGCCTATATTCCTGATTCAAACTACTTGTCCCTTCTCACACATTTATATTCTGCCAACACATACTCCTTAGGAAGTTGCTGTATGGAATATTTATTTTTATTTGCTGTACTTTAGTTTTTCATGTAGGAAAATAAAGTGCATTTCTTACTTTGAAAATATCTGGAAAATTCACAACTCACTGCAGAGATTTCTGTAGTGCTTAATTTGCTAGAGAGTACAAAGGTAACCTAGAAACTACATCTGACTTCATATTACTACAAATTTACAACAGGAACACAACAGGAGATGGCACTCTGTGGGTACTTGGAGGCATTCAGTATCGTCTCCAGCCAAAAGCCAAGTATATTAGGTTGGGAACAAGTAGTTCAAATCAGAGGATACAGGTAGAGATATAGAGCTTTGCTGGTCAAATATATAACAGTTTATTCAAAAATAAATTCAGTTGTCTTTGATACATTTAGATTGCAGTGATTATCCCACAACTATAAGTAACATTCCACAAAGTTGAAAATTGCATTTCTGAGTAAAACGCATAGAACTGCACTGTGTTTGTCATTCTAGTTTTCTTGTACCAGCCCAGTAAGAAAGAAAAAAAAAACCCTTTGCAGGTCAGCCAATTAAATTCCTTTTCTGATTGGTCACAACTATGCCTGATGTCATTATTTTATATGTAAAATTAGGCATTTTATGCTACATTTGCTTTTTAATACCATGTCCCAGTCAGAAATATCTTTTTGGAGTCCTTAACAATGAAATAATCTTTTGGAACTAGTGTTTTTTATCATTTAAAGTGTGTGTGTGTGTGTGTGTGTGTGTGTGTGTGTGTGTTTTAAATGATAAAAAGCACTAGTTCCATCCCTTCACTGCTTACATTTCCATTATTTAGATGTATTCATTGCAAGATCTGTTTATTCTTGCTTTCTTTCTTTAGCCAGTTCTAATCAAGAGAACCTCTCTTCTTATTCCATAACTGCTAAGTCCGCTCAAGGATATTTGGTGATTTTATCAAAAGCCTTTTGAAAGTGCAAGCAAATAAAATTAGATTTCATAGAATTAAAAAGGGCTCCTTAAAACCATCATGCAACTGAGTTCAATTTATATTACCTTCAAGTAAAAGAATGTTTAAGATTGAAACCTAATGCAATTTTATACTAGAATAAGACCCACCGAGCTCAGTGGGGCTTATGCTTGAGTAAATAGGTATAGGATTGTGTAAGCAGGACAAAGAGGTAATGTTAGATGAAATTATGAGCCAAATTGACATACTAAAAATAAATAGAACCTCAAGTCCAAACAATATCCACACAGAAGTTTTTGAAGAACTTTAATATGAAATTGTTTATCTTTCTTCAAGAACACAGAACTTCTAGAGCCTGAAAAAAAGCCAGTGTGACTCACGGGGGTTTAAGGGGGCAATAAAGGTATTAGGCCAGTTAGTTTTGTTATCAGTTCTAGAGAAAATTATTGAAAGTGTTATCAAAAATAAAATAAGCAAATGCAAGAAAGAATGAGACTTGATGAAAAGAAACCAACTTTAGTTTCTATAAAGTTAAATCTTATTTTTGTAGACTTATTTGAGGATGTTAACATACATGTTGACAATACTGACCCAAGAGTAATTTTTTTTAGAAAAGAAATAAAAAATATCTGAGCAAATTTAACTGTAAGAGGAAGGAGCAATCATTGACAACTGGTGAAGAACTGGAACCAAGATGGGAATAAATGGCCAATTTTCACACTGATGAGAAGTGTAAATTGGAATCCTCCAGGGAGTGTTGTTGTAACTGCTATTGTTTATTTGCATGTGTGATTTTATGGAGGATTTGGGGGAGGGGGAATGTCTGCTAAAGCCAAATATCTGTGGAACCTAAAAAAATATAACTGACTTCACTTGCCTCCAACTTACATCTCTTATATAGTGTAAATAATGTAAAATGATGCGAATGTTAATTTATTGTTCAGAATGTGTTAGACACCATGGACTTTAATCTGGTAAAGTCTGAACTAAAATGAGCAGTGTTGGGCTTCTGAGTTTAGTGACTGTGGTCTAGACAATAGATGTGTGAACTAAAATGTATATTGCAACTGAGGTCTTCTAATTAGTAGTCTGTAAATTTGAGGCAGGAGATCACATCAGTCAATCCTAAAGGAAATCAACCCTGACTGTTTTTTGGAAGGATAGATACTGAAGTTGAAGCTCAAATACTTTGGCCACCAAATAAGAAGAGAGGACTCATTGGAAAAAATCTTTGTGTTGGGAAAGATGGAAGGCAAAAGGAAGTTAGATAATGTCATTGAAGCAAAGAAGATGGATTTGGGCAGATCCAGGAGATAGTGGAGGACAGGGGGCGGGGATGGTGGTGTGCCATGGGCTCATGAGGAGTCAGACAAGATTTAGCAACTGAACTACTAAATTTAGTGCTGAGTAGTTATAGCTCTGTTGGCTGATGAAATCAAACTATTCAGTGTGATAACATCAAAAATGGACTGCAAAAATCTCCCAAACTCTCCAAACTGAGTGAAATGTGTTTATAAACCACCTTTAATGCATCTGTGAAAGGAGATGGATGGTTTCTAAAAAAAAGATAGATCGACAGATTGATAGATCGATAGACAGATAAAATTAAATTCAGTGTGAACAACTGTGAAGTGATATATGTTGACATAAAATCTCACCAGTACATTAATGAGATCTTAGTAACACTAGGAAAGAGATCTTTTGTCATGGTGGGCAGCTTGATGAAAATGTAACTATGTACAGCTGCCACAACAAAGGGAAATTCAATTATTGGAAACTAGGGATTTTAGCACTCAGAGCACTGATCATTACACTTTGAAAGGGATTATTTTAAAGCTAGGAAAGGTGCAAAAAATGACAATCAAAATTATTAAGGGCTAGAGAAACTCTTCTACAAAGAAAGGCTACAGTACAGCAATCAAGGCTCTTAGAACAAAATGAAACAAATACAGAGTGCACCAAATCAGACAATGCTTAGATAATGAGGTTTTCTCTCATTACCTTAGACTTCAAAATCCTCCATTGAAATTGAATGCAGAGAGATTCGGGATTGATAGAAAGAAAAATATATTTTAAATGAAACTCAGTTAAATTAGAATTTGCAACTGGCATTGTGGAAGATCAGAGGATCAGGATATCAGTGGCTATGAATACTAATTGTCTGCTATATCCTGGATTATAGGCAGCCCTAGGCGGTAACAATGGAAGAGGGCTCTCAGCCTCCCGTCTAGGTTTAAAGAGCTTCCCAATTCAATCAAGCTGCCCAGTGTGATAAAATGCTGGACAAGCTCTTCTTACAATTCCATCACATTAACATGGTCTCTTTAATGTATAAATTATATGAGAATAAAGGTTCATTCTCTGAGCTTGTGGGTTGTTTTTTGAATGCTTCATTACCAGATTAGGTAACATCTTTAGCAAAATTTAGGGAATGTCACTGCTTATAAGGGCTTTGAGTGGTTAGTAGGTCTTGTGAGGGGAGGGTCATGTCAGGTGAGGGTCTTGACCCTCCCCCCACAGGACCTACTGACCACTCAAAATCCTTATAAGCAGAAGAACACCAACACTGACATTCCCTAAATTCTGCTGAACATGTTACCTAGTCTGGTAACGAAACCTTTGGAAACCAACCCACAACGCCTGGAGAATGAACCTCCACTCTCATCCTATATCTGAGCTACATATATTTGCTACTATTATAAGTTATTTGCTATGGGTTATAAATTACATCTGGTGTCTTTCTTTGGGCTGGAATGGAGCCATTGGGAAATTAAAGACCACAGACCCTATAATATATAAGCAAAAAGTATCCGAAGGTACAACTTCATAGGGGTTCAAGGTGAACCCCTATGAAGTTGTATCTTCGGATACTTTTTGGATGGATAGTTCATTTTTTGACTAATTATCCCTCCCATCCCCTACAAAGCAAAGCCAAGTCAGAAGTGAACCTCACCAAAGTTCAGTGGCACCAATATCCCATGCCACCGAGAATGGGAATAGCACTGAAGGAGCGCCACATTTACATGCACCCCCCAGTCTTTCCAGGCCATCTGATAAGATTTTGAGACGGCTCTACTCATCCAGTACTGGGGGAAGATTTGTTTGTTTGTTTTTTACCACCGTCGCTGCCCCCGGGAGAAACCGACGGGACGGCTGAGGAGAATCTACCGCACCCCATCAGCTGAGAAGAATCCTTTCCGCGGTGTCCGGGCAGCAGCAGAAAGGGGGAGAAGGGGGTCCCGTTCGCAGCCTCGAGCCCCCTTTCTCCATTTCTGAGCTGAGGGGGTGGGGTGCTCGGCGCAGCTCTGATCCGGGCTGGGAGGAAAACTCGAAGGCGTTGGGGGGGGGTCGCCTATCCATTTCGGAATCCCCCCCGGGGAAGGAGAGCCTCGAGTGGTGGACGCCGCCCCCGCCTCCCCAGTGCCAGAGGGCTGAGAGGGGGGGAGAAAGAGAGAGAGAGAGGCAGGCAGGCACCCACCTACCCTCCTCCCTGCCCCCGCCCCGCGCAGCTGGAGGGCCATGCTAGGGAAGAGGCCACGCTTCCCAAACTTCCTGCCCCGCTCGCTCGGCCAACGGGTGCCAAGAGCTGCCGCCGCGACCGCCGCCGAGCGAGCGCTTCCTCAGCCAGGGAACCGCAGGAGCCGCCGCAGCTCCCGGGGGAGGACCTGAGCGCTCGCCTTGCTTCTACCTCGCCGAGCGCGCGCGCGCGCGAGATGAGCGGGCCTCGAGAGAAAGCGCCCGAGGCTGCCCCCCAAAGCGGCGGTCGCTGCGCCGGGGGCGTCGGCAGGGGCCCCGTTATCCTCTCGCTGCTCTTCTCGCTCCTCTCGGTGGGCGCTTGCTTTCTCCTCAGCGCCAAGACCTCCAAGCTGCAAGGGCGGCTGGTGGCCCTGGAAGAAGAGTTGGCCAGCCGCGCCTGGAGCCCCGGAGAGCAGCTGGCCGCCGAGCCTTTGCTCGCCGCGCTTCAGCCTCAGGTGGACGACCTTCTCCGGGAGGTAAGGGCTGAGAAGGGCGGGGTGGGGGACAAGGGCGGGGCGGGAGGCTGCCTTATTTGCCCGCTTCTCTCAAGTAAACTTTCGAAGAAAAGTCTGGCTTTCCCCCCTCCCCACCCCACCGGCTCTGGGAAGGGGCTGCGAATGGCAGGCAGGCAGGCTGGCGTTTGGATCCAAATCTCGGCCACCGACGTCTTTTTGATTGACAGCGCGGGGCTCGACCCGAGAATGCAGGCAGAGCCCCGTCGCACCTCACAGCTTAATCCAAGGCTGAGGAGGGCATCTGAAGGCGCCGCCGCCGCTTGCGATCTGCTGAAGCGGCGGGACTCTGCATAGCTGTGGGTCTTCAAAGTGCCTCCCAGGGCATCGGGTGTCGTTTCTGCTGTAACTGGCCGAGACCGTTACAACTCGATGCTGGAAGCAGGCGGATGGGACCCTCGCTCTCTGCCTTCTCCAAATGATAACACTTGTGGGGGTGTTTTGCATTGTGGAACTCCATGCTTAACCTTTTAACCTACATTTCCTCAAAGAGCTCGGGACCTGGTGAAAACCCTATCCTCAACACCTGCTCCGTGTTGTTGTCACAACACTCCCAGCTAAGCTAGAGCAAGATGATCCATTGCTTAATATATTGTGAGAACCACAGCGGTTTAATTAGTTTAGTAAACCATTAGCATGTTCCAAGTGACTTGCTCGAGAGCATCCTCTGATCTAAAATGTTTGAGCGGGGATTCAGATCTGGCTTTAACCCAGCTGTTATCTGCCAGGATGCACTGTTTTAATTGCTGGATTGCAAGCACTACAATATATAAGTAAAAATATCCTCTAGTTGAGGTTAACTCTTGGTGGCGGCATTCTTGCAGTTTTCTCAGCACCATTTTGGAGATGGGTTGCCTTTGCTTTTCCTGGGATCATTTTTGTTTTTTGTTTTATTTCACATTTTAATCAACTCCCTTGGATGAATGTAAAAGAAATTTATATTTTGAGCAGGTACAGAATGTTTCCTTAGCTATGGTTCCAAAATTGTAAAAGTGATTTGAGGATGTCAAGGTCTCTCCAAAGCTCTTTTAAACTAATATTCTCCAGAAATGTTGGACCACAACTCACAAAACTGTATAGGTATAATTAATTTTGTACACTTTTGTAAATATACATTTGTGAAATATGGATTTCTAGATTACTTCCTTACCTTACCTTATGTTTTTAAATTCTGTGACAGCAGTACTCAAAACAGTCTTTATCATAGTGATCAGTTGACTTTCCAGAATATCAGGTTGGCATTGCAATTTAAGACATATCTGGAGGGTTTCAGGTTAGTGAGAGGGGGTTTATAAATGGCTGAAACATTTCAAACTTACTGATAATCATATTGTGTAGAGTTGGGAAAAGCTCCAGTAATAACCTTTCTTAAAATCAAAAGCACTTTAAGAATATTTCACAGGAAAGGGAGAGCCTCCTAGTAAGTGTAAAATGAAGCTAATTTAATTTATGAAATGCGTTAAATAGGGTTGCAAAGATGTGCAAATCATGGGCCATATCTTTTAGATTGGTTGGCAATTAATACACAGACTTGACTGGCATGGTGTTCACACAAATCTTAATATCGGTTTAATTATCTGTTACAATTAAGACATCCCCTTTCTAGCATTGAACTGGGCTGATCTGGAACAAAACATGGTGTAATTGGATTAGTACTTGGATGAAAATCCAATAGAAAGTCCTTTGGTTGTAATGTAGGTGACACAATTAGACAAAATTAGAAGAATGCAATGGCAAACCACTTTTGTATAGTTGCCAAGAAAACTACATGGACATGTCTATACAGCCATCAGGAGTTAAGTTTGACAAGAGGGAAGCCAAGGGCACTTTCTTAAGTACCTAGTTGTTTGTTCTGTGCCTTCACAAAATGTTAGATACCACTCACTGACAACTTGATTCTGCTTCTTCATAGGATAATTGCTGACGTGAAGTGAGGACAGAAGCTTATGACACTGTAAAAACAAAGACATTTGTTATACCTATGAAAAGAGAACTGATTTGCATGCTATAGTAAGGGATTAAAAGTGTTTTTTTTTCTGCAATAAACCAGGATGGCTACTATTCTAAAATATTCATATCTGGAATTATACAGAATGATAGTCCTTCTCAGTGGTAGCCCCCTTTCCTCTGGAATTCTTTCTTTCCTGAGGTATGTGAAGTTTCTGCTTTGCTGACATCTCAAAAATCAATTACATATACTTTATTCCAATGAACCTTTGATCACAGCTGATTGATTGATTGAGAGTGTTTGTCTAAGGTTTTGCATTGGATTGCATTTCTATGTTTTCCCCTTGTTTATTTCTGTGTCCAGATTTTTGTTTGTTTTGATGATGTAGTGCCTGGTTTCTTTCAGGATTGGGGCAGATTACAAATATTGATAGATAGGTAAATAAAGCACTGTAAGTTTTATCTAACAGGTTTATAGTGTTTGGGGTTTTTTGCTCATGAAATTTTACAATTTGCAGCCAACATCAGGAGCAGAATTAGAAAGGCTAAGAATCCCTTTCATGGTATGTTTTCTAATCCTATGCAAATTATCCATAGTTCGCTTTCTTTAAAAGACCAGAAGTGTATGGGATATAGATACATGATGCAAAATCAATGCCAAAAGAGGAAAACAGTTTATAGTGTTGCTCAGTCTGTAGCTATATCTCCAAGACTGGAAAATTGGCATGAAATTGCTTAACATTTAAACAAAACCAGGACAGAATCTTGACAGCAACATCTATATGCTGTCTAACTCCACTTAATGTTGGTTGTAAGTAGCCAAGAAAAGAATAACAGGGAGTTTAAATTTTATTTCAAAAACAAAATTTCTGCAGAACTACATGATTAACATAGATACTTTCGTTCCAAAGAATATGAATAAATATGCCCTTTGATTTTTAATTTTGGTGTTACTGACAGAGCATTCAAATAAGGTAATTGTTCAATTAGTCTCAGATACAGTTCTTCTTTTTAACTGTCACAAGATAACTTGTAAGATATCCTGGAGTACACTATCCAGCTATAAATAGCACTTTCCTACCAATGTTTTGAATTTTGTAGCCAATCTGTACAATATGATTAGTTCAGTCCAACTTTACTGGCTTGTGATTTAGAAATAGAGGAACACAAGCCAACAGAAATGGGGAAATTACTACTGTAGTGCAATAGTATAATTGCAGCTTAATGAAGTGATATTGCAATGAAAAATCCCTTCTTGAAATAGTCATTATGAAAAAAGGAAATTCTAATATAAGCAGTGGATGCTACAGAAATGCTCAAAGAAAAACAGTAGATTTATTTTTCTCATATAGCTGGATATTGCAAACCTATCCAGCTATAATTTGGATTTCATTTTTGTTTATGATTGAGAATAGTTTCTTAGTCACTGAACTTTTAAAAATTTGGATTGGTTCAGACATACAGTAATGCTAAATCAATGAACCATTGGTATAAATCTTACATTTATTAGGTCTCCTGCTGTGTTTATTTTCTTTTTCTGAGTGACTACAGAATTGGAATGCTTTGACTTTTCTAAAACATTTTTAAACCGGCATACAAAGAAGAATATGGGGATTAATGTATTCATTCATTAGAGAATCAAGTTTTAGTTATTTAATAAAGGTCTGAAACCAAAAAGGATACATATGGAGGATTAAAAGAAAGGTTCAAAATAGACAAAATTCATAATTGTTGAGCTAGTGTCAGGTAGGCTAAAATTTAGAATAAGATGAAGTTGGTGAATGATAATAAACAACAAAAGATTCTTCAGATGCATTCAAAATAAAAGAGAAAAGATTTATACCAGTTGCCCAGTGAAGATGGCAAAATGCTAGACATTAGCACACAACATATAAAGGTGAAACTACTCAGTTCCTATTCTGATTCAGGCTTTATCAACAAGAATGCATGTGTTGTACCAGGCAGAATGAGGGGGCAGGCCTGAAGCTTGAGATTGAGAAAGAGAGAGATGGTCAGGACATATCAGTTTATTCTGAAGGAGTTTAAATCTACAGAGCTGCATGAGTTACATCCTACCATACTATAGGAACATTGTACTATAGAATTCCAGACACAGGAATGGTCTGGCTGAACTTTTATGTATTACTTTTGAGAAATCCCAGAAAACAGCCAAAATGGTTCTCAACCTTGGCAGCTTGAAATTATGTGTGCTTCATACTGTCTGAGGAATCCTGGGAGTTGAAGTCCACATGTCTTCATGTTGCCATGGTTGAGAAATACCGTGATAGAAAATAAAAAGAAGGCGATGTCACAGGAAATTATGACTTCAGAAATGGCAAAAGGAGAGAGGATCCAGGAAACTATTACCAACCCTTCAAGGTAGGTCAGATCTGGAAACGGACTCAAAGTGACTGGAAATGTATTAACATAGACTATAGTAACAGAATCTTGAAGGCCTACCTATGTTTTTCCTAAAACTTTGTTTCCTGGTCCTAAAATATGCTTACCACATAGATCAGGGATGTCAAACTGACGGCCTGCGGGCCAGATGCATCACATGCAGGCCATACCCACTCCAGCTTCATGAAGGAAAAAAACATCGCAATATGTCATGCGACATGACAGCAACGTGACCCCACAAGTTTGACACCCTGATATAGATTCTCCAAGGTCATTTTTGTGGCCCTCTACAACTTGAAACAATTAGTCTTATAACAATACCTGGGAAGATTTGAGAAAAGATAATAAAACAATCAGTCTGCAGATACCTTGATAATAATGTGGTGATTATCAAAAGCCAGTATGGATTAGTCAATAGTAGATCTTGTGCAGCTGACATTTTTTTAGACTTGTAACGTTAAATATTGGATTGCCATGGACATAAAGAATCTTGATTTCAATAAGCATTTGATAAAGTATTCAAGAACATTCTGGATTGGGAAACTATATGGGCTGGATATCAAAACAATTAGAGGGATATATAGCTATCTTTAAAAAACTTCCATTAGAAGAAAGGATCTGTTTCTATCATCCCCAAAGAATGATCCAGAAGAATGATCTTAGGTACAGGAGGAAAGCAACTTGACTGTGGAGCTAATTATCAAGGGAGATGGTGCTCATGTTCACTGAATATATTCAAGGAGAAGCTGGATAACCTGTTGCCAGGATTATTATGATTCCTAAACCAAGTAAAGTATTGAGTTTTAAAAGGAAGTTCATAGTGTTATAGATTGTAAGGCTGAAAGAAACTTTGGGTATTTAATCCATCTTCCCATTCAATGTAGGAATCACCTCTCCAGTTCTGATACACGGCCTTACACAGCTTTTCCTCCTCTAGGGAAAGAAAATCTATAATCTGTCATGACAAAACAGTTTCAAATACCTAAAGTCAAGTTTCATGCCTTCCAGCACTTTTGTCTTCTCCAAGCTAAACTACCCAACATGTTCAGCTGTTCTTCATGTAGTTTTCAGTCTTGACTCCTTATCATCTTTGTTGTTTTCCTCTGGGAATGCTCCAGTTTTTCCAGTGTCATTCCTAAAATGTGATGCTCAAAACTGAATGCATCACTGAATACAGTGATTATCAGTAACATTATTGTAACACTACTTTTGATGTGCATTGATTATGAGTGCATAGTTTTTTTCTTTTTCTTCTGTAAAAATATAATAACAGTTGGCTCAACCAAGATAGATTCTTTTTGAATACGGTATTTCCCCTGCACTTTATACTCCTATGGGTATTTGATTTTTCCTACCCAAATATAAGACTTCACATTTGTTTCTGTTGAAATTCTATCTGCTATATCCTCCTCCTCCTCCTCCTCCTCCTCCTCCTCCTCCTCCTCCTCCTCCTCCTCCTCCTCCTCCTCCTCCTCCTCTTCTCCTTCTCCTTCTCCTTCTCCTTCTCCTTCTCCTTCTCCTTCTCCTTCTCCTTCTTCTTCTTCTTCTTGCCTAATTCTTATATAGAAACACTGGAATACTCTTTGTATTTATATGGAGACATTGGAATTTTTGGATCATGTAACTTAACCTGCATCTTTTTGCGTAAGTGCTCACTTGTGTGATGGATTTTTTTATAACACAATTGATGGGATTAACACATGAAAATGTCTTCTTAGCCTATAATATACAGTTTGAAAAACAAATTTCATATATTTACAAGGTGGCACAGGTTCCTGACATTTTATCATATTTGGGACCCACAGCAAGGCCTTTCTGACAGACCACGCCAAAGGAGAATATTAATCTTGGGGAAGATGATTTTGGAAGATATCCAAGCCTTAAACTATGTACGGCAGGGGTGTCAAACTTGTGGCATCACAGCGGTGTCACGTGATGTATCACAACTTTTCCCCCTTCGCTAAAGCGGGCATGGGTGTGGCCAGCGTGTGACTCATATGGCCCATGGGCCGTGAGTTTGACAGCCCTGATGTATGGTTTTAAAGGTGACAACCTGCACTTTGAGCTGCATTTGGAATTACTTGGCAGTCATTGCTGCATCTGCAATCGATGGTGTTACATAGATGTCATATCGGTGAACCTTAGTACTCCTGTAACTATTCAAGCCAATTACTGAACCAAATAAAGTGACTGACCAGTCTTCAAGGGCAGCCCCATGAGAGCCACTTGTGAAGTACAAAGGCATGCATTAAGCCCCTTCTTCCAAAAAATGGCTGCAGCTGGTATACAAGATGCAATTGTTCAAAGATCCTCCACCTGCTTTTTAAGCAGGAGGTCTGGGTGATTTGCATTATTTGACTAGTGTAAAGACAAAAGCCATTGTCTCTAAATTTACCTCCTTCAGTGGATAACTAAATAAAGTTGTGCAGCTCTTTTTGCTAAAACATGTTAATGTCTATTTTCTATATTACCAAGCTGTTATTTTTAGTTGTCATAGGTCAGTGCCAAAGAAGAGAATGGATGTCATTGCAGAGACATCAGTGATGGCATGCCAGTGAAAGATGAGAGCTCCAAAGGAGGGCATCAGAGTATGATACCTCATTCTTGTGCTGCACAAAATGTCCCAAGAGCACGTCTCTAGGTGACACTCCACAGTTAGAAAGTTCTCAAATAAATTTGCCTTGAAAAATGATTAGGTGCTAGAACAACTTGGTTTTTTTAAAAAAAGAGCATTTGTTGTGTTTTTCTCTTCTTTGACTTCTCAGCCTTAGTCCTAAAGAAAAAAAAGTTACTTTATTGTATACTAGCTGATGACCCGGTGCTGCCTGGATATTTTTTCATCCTAATCCCCCCGCCTCCCGCGCATCTGCACATGACTCACAGCGCATGTGCACATGACCAGTTTGGGCCTAGTAGGCCTCCCTGCAGCCTCCTGTGAACCAAAACGGGCTGCGGAAGGGCTGTGCTGCCCCCAGTGCCCCATTTTTGGCCTAGTACGCCTCCCTGCAGCCAAAATGGGCCACGGGGTGGGGAGCTTGCACCTCACCCCCATGCTCCCCCTGCCCCCTGTGCATGCGCGGCAGAGACCCAAATATCAGCATGCATGGTGGAGCTGAGCTAGCTCTGTGTGCCACCTGCGTGCCAGGACACACACACCGAGGGGTGTTAGGGGTGTCTTACTCCCACAGTGTTTGTCTCCAGAGGGTAAGTCATCTGTGTGCCAGTTTGGTTGGAATTGCTCAAGGTATTCCAGAGTTATGCTTGAACGAACATGCATGCATGCATACATACATACATACATATAGATGCTTCTGGATTCAGGGGAGGAGCATATATGAAGCTCCACTTTTCAAATAGTTAAAGCAGCCGTATCTTTTTCCAAGCCTGCACAACTACTTTGGGTGCTGTTTCCAGATGTTCCTGCATGTTCATACATGCAAAATCACTTTTCTTTGCTGGGAAAAAGACAGGGAGGTGACTAGACTGCATGTATGCAGACAGCTTGAACTCACAGCCCAAAAGAAGTGCTCCATTGTGTTCAGCAGCACCTTTTGGAAGGATTTGCCCAGTCCTAAAGTACATTATATAAATTGGATTCCCTACCAATCCATGGAAACAACTTCATCAATCCATAATGCAAGTGTCAACGTATTTCAGAGCTGCATTAAATATATAAGTAGAGCTTTCTTTGTAATTTTCTAAATCTTCCAGTCTAACGCTCCATTCCGGAGAACTTCTCTGTAGACTGAGCTGAGCCACCATTATAACAGATGAATAATGTCTCATCTATTTTTCAATAGTATCATAGGGATAGGATCTTAATTTTCCAAAGCCTTTGCTATTTCAAATATGCCCAGAATCTTTGTTCTGAAACTGGAAATGAAGTTTTCAGAGGCTCGTAGTACAAGCTGGAAAAGCAGCATTGGTATTCCCACCACAATAACTAGATTGGAATGGTTGTGTTCTCTTGTTAATTCTATGGAAGAAAGAGAATTTGTAATTTGTCCCAACTCCTTTCTAATGCCTGAATAGACATGAGGAAGTTATAGGTTACTTTTTTCAATTGGCTGCTGAATTGTCAGTAGTTGCATAGTTTCAATTTGGCATGAATTTTTCTAGTTTTCAATATCTTGCTCTTTCTCTTATTTATTTTATTATTTGTTTTATTTGGTTTGATGCAAAATCTATGATGCTGCATAGAGCCTCAAAAGTGAATAGAAACAAGTATTCTAAATTCAACAGTGCAGCTTTATTTTCTAGCTTCTTCGTTTTTTAAATGTGAAAGCTGCATAACCCTATCTACAAACAGACAGTCTATAAAAGGTAATTCCTTTAGTTTAAAAAAATGCATACCATTTTTGTGCACAGTATGCATTTATGGATATCATTGTTTATTTGGGTCTCAGTCAATGATTTTACAGAGTGTCTAGGGGAAAACGTGATGAATGGTTAAGAATAGATTCAACTATTACTAAGTAATTTTGAACATTAAATATAAAATAATTGAAAGGAACAAACAGATCAGAGTGCTGGTTTGTGTAGTTTATTTGGCTTCAAGTACTTCATTATTTTAAAATTAACTAAATATGGGTGCAATCCAATCAAAGCTAAACAAGTCTTGGAATTTCCAGTGGGTGAGATCTAAACATTTCCTTAATTTTCTCATTGAAAATTCTCATTGGCTTCAATATGGCTAAGAGTTGTATGTTTAACAATAACATGGATCACATTTGTTGGCTATTAATTTTTATTTATATATTTGCTTTCTTGACAGAAACTGAGCGAAGGATTAGCCAAACTACGTACAGCAAGAGATGTACCCTCTGAATGTCATTGCCCACCAGGTAGGTGGATGAGAAATAGAATTTTTTAAATTAGATATATTGTGCTATTAAGTGAATGTGAGAAATAAATATCTATGATAGCATTGCTTGAAAAATTGGGGTGTCCTGGTTTGAATATATTTACAAGTAGTTTTTTGTTGTATGGGCAGGAGATCTCTGTTTGATTTTATTCAATCAATAAAAATAGAGTTGGAAGTCTTCCAGTCCAAACCCCTGCTCAAGCAGAAGACCCTATACCATTTCAGACAAAAGTGAATAGACAGTGAAATTAATTGGTTCATTTAGTTTTGAAATGTCTGAGTGTTTTCATAACATAATAAATTATCCCTTATTAGAACATATACCTAAATGTTTCTTAATTTTTTTACCCCAAAGCACCCTTTGCTGGATGAGTAAGTACCTTCAGTATGCATGGTTGTTTAAAAATCTTTATAGATTTATCCCAAAGATAATTTCTTAGAAGAATCATTAAATAATTTTGTTAGCTTTTGTGCAGCTGTCTTTTGTGAAATTTAGTGAGATTCAGTTAATCAATGTCTAATGATTTCAGTATGAGCAAAATATGCAAGTATTTGCTTGTTTCTTTCTATAAATATTGCTGATCACATTTGGAACAACACAGAACAGGGCATCTTGTATTTGAAAAGCCTGCAGCCACATGAATGGGGTCATTTTTGTAAAGGTTGAGGTGAAGTGTTTCCAAGTGGACATTTTTGTTTTGCACAGAAACCAAAGTCATTGCACATATACTTGGATCAGTTATTATTTTCTAATGAAAACCTCGTGGGGCCCAATGTTTAGAAGCAGTCAAAAGACTGTAAACTGAAATTATGCTAACATTAGTACATGTAAATTTTGCAGGTTGTTTTTGAAATCCTGAGAAAGGTAACATTATTTTACCCTCTTTTTATCTTTAAATTATATATAATAGTTCTATTAGATTTTTGTTTTAAACATAATTGTAGTTCTTTTACTTTAGTAACTACTATCAAAATAAATTGATAGCTGTCTTCATGCTTATATTGACTTATCTTTTCCAAGCAGGTTACTATAGATTTATTGATATATTAACTTAAAATTATTTGAAGTATGACAAAATATCAGTTAAATTTGAAGACTGGGAAGCCTGCCTAATATTTAAGGGTGTGTTTTGATTCTTGGAGCAAAGACAACAGTTTGAAGTTCTTGATTAGGTTTAAATCAATGCTCTTTCTGACTTAGATAGCCATCTTGTGCTTCCCAAATTCAGAGGCAAAATCCAAACTTTTGGCCGAACGTTTTTAAATCGTTTTTTTCCCATCTCTGCATGTGAAAACTGTGTATGTTAAGCTTTCTTGAGGTATAGCCAGTCTATTTTTTCATGTTAACATTGTTGGCCTTGTTTCATGGGTTATTTCACTGCGTTGCCAGCTGCATCTTCAAAACCCCCAATGTAAAATAAATAAATGTACTGAAACTTCCTGTAGAAAAAAAAACTTATTTTACAATGAACAGGCCCCCAGCCATGGCATTAATATGGTTGTACATTTTATTTGTGTGCTTGAGATTTTGATGATTTTTCATGATTTCTATTCTTAAAAAATGAAATACATTTTTCAGCTTAAACAATTCATTTAGTGACTGTTTGAAGTTACAACTGCACTGAAAAAAAGTGACTTATGATCATTTTTCACACCTATGACTGTTGCAGCATCCGCATGGTCATGTGATTAAAATTCGGATTCTTGACAACTGTCTCATATTTATGAGGGCTGCAGTGTCCTGGAGTCATGTGATCACTTTTTGCAACCTTCTGACAAGCAAAGTCAATAAGGAAGCCAAATTCACTTAACTGTGTTTTTAACTTAACAACTGCAGTGATTCACTTAACAACTCATAAAAGGTTGTAAAATGGAGCAAAACTCACTTAACAAATGTCTCATGTCCCAGAAATTTTGGGCTCAATTGTGTAAATTGAGGACTACGTGTATACTGCAACTATGTTTCTTGATTATGAAATCACTGAAGGACAGTTAACATTTATAGTTAGTTGATGCCAGTATCTGGAGTCCCCAACATTTTTGGGTTATAAATGCATATTTGGGAAACTTACAAAATTGCCACTAGGGTAGATTTTTCTGTGCACAAAGTGGCTGTAATAAGGAACATAATATAACACTTTTTTGCCAAGCAAAGGTGGACATAACATTCAAGCAAAGCACCAAATCTCTCATTACTATTTTTGTTTTTTTAAAAAATTGGGTTCTAGATACGTTAATGAAAGTGAGACAAAGTGGTACTTTTACTTTGCAGTATGCCAACTTCCTCTCTTAAAAATTATAATATATATATATTTATTTAATGCAAAAAATCCTGGCCCCAAAAGTACGTCTTTATGCCTGTCAACATTGTTTGGTACCATGTTGGAGATGATGATGATCATCTCCACATGATGGTCATCTCCACATGGTCGCATGATGAGAACTTTCCCTTTGCAAATCCTCTGTCTTGCTTTCGTGGTCCAACTCTGCATCTCCACCTGTCTTTTGTATGACAGGCAGTTTTCAGGAAAATCATATGCTATGGTTTAATCTTTTGCTTTCTTCTCTCCTGCTTCTCTCTTCCATCCTCCATTGCCATTTGTTTTATTTGCCTTCTACTTCTTTATTTATTCTCTATTGTGCTCAAGACCAAACTCAAACAGAAATCTGTGATGAAGATCTCTTCATATCAAATTCAAGTATTGCTGCACAGGGAAAGACTTGGATCAGAACTGTGGTTCTGAGATAGGAAATATTTTTCCCTACCATATTTTCCCAATCCAAATTGGACTTCCTACAGTGAAAAGCATGAAGTATTAATTGGCTGAAACTGTAAGTTCATTAACTGAAACCATAAGTTCATTTCCGGGCGCATGCATGTGCCCCGGGCAGTTGCTCTTCTAGGTTGCAGCCCATAAGCGCATGCGGTGCCAGAAAGGTTTGCCATCACTGGGCTAGAATCTCTACATAGCCACAAGTGGATGAAGTCCAATTTCCCTTAAATTCCATTGCTCCTTATCTAACAACAAATAGGTGCTAACTGTTAGTTGAAAAGATTATATATGTTGAATGTGTATGTGTGTGTATGTGTATGTGTACATACAAACACATACATACTGTTTGTCTTTCCTAGTAAGGAGTCATTGACCTTAGTGGACAAGATTACGTGTAGCTCAGGATTGAACAATGCTTAGAGCTCTCTGAGCTTGATTGTTTGGTTGCAGACATTTTATTACCCAACTAGGTAATACTATTAGTGTGAGTCAGTATGAAATTTGTTCCTTGTTTTATATACAATAGCTACCAATTTTGATAGCAAAGTGGTTCTCTATTGGTATGTGGGTATCACCTTGGGAGATGGAGAAGAGTCACAGCCAAGGTACAATCAGATAGAAGGCAACATAGCCCACAGCAGCAATGTGAACAGAGCAAGTGGCTCAGAAGAGATCTTCCCTAGTTCCTTGGGATGTAAAAGGGAGGAGGGAGAAGTGCTCTTTCAGACTTAGAAGATTCTGTTAATGTAACCAGAATTAACTTATCTTGCCATGCTTTCTGTCTGGTCTACCTTACAGAGCTGACATGTTTTCTCCTTGGTAATTACTTGATTGGAGTACTGTTTTCTGCATGATTGTTTGTTGTTAATTCCTACTTATCTGAGGGATGACTGATGGAAAGGATGTGTTCTAATCCTTTTGTTTCCTTCTTAGCTTTTTTGTTGTCTCCTTTGAATGCTTTGTAAATATGGTTTATCTCTGATTATTGATGGCTGATTTGTCTGAACAGTAAGCTTCCAGGAATCCCCTAGAATTTGGGTTTAGCCCAGTAGCCAAGAAATAAAAACAGGAGTCATTTACAACGTGCAATGTAAGGATTATAGCAGCCACTATGTAGGACAGATAAGCAGATGATTAGCAGAGAGCATCCATGAACGCCAACTAGCAGTCGGAAGACAGGAGGAAAATTTAATAACACAAGGACAAACTCAACCACAATTTCAACTAGGAAACTTTTGGATCTTAGACCAAGCTTGGCATGAAGCTGACTGTGTTACCTAGTTGGGTAGTGAAATATCTGCAAGCAACCAAGATCAGAGAGCCCCAAGTACTCCACATTATTGATTTAAATTTAATGTTTTGCAACTGTAAGATACACAGACATGCCCCCACCCTGAATATTATAGACAAATATGTGATTGTGTGTTTTTAAGGAAATGAATGCTAGAAACATTTTTCTTTAACATTTTATGCCATCTCCCCTGTTTCTGCTATTTGTGAATTCATGAAGGGCTGATGGGGAAGCTATAGTTTTGGTAATTAGCTGCTATTCTTAGACAGAGAGAACTGCCATTTTTTCTGCTCAGCTATTGGATGGCTTGATCTGAGCAGTAATTAGTGGGAGATGCAAAGCCTAGATCAGTGTTGGCAAACCTTTTTGGTGCCGAGTGCTGAAACGGGACCGCGCACACGCACTTGCATGTCAGAAACCGGAAGATCAGCCACATGTGTGCGCCGGGTGGCTGCTCTTCTGGTTTCTAGCACACGCATGTGCACTGGCCACCTGGTCTTCCGGTTTCTGGTGCACATGCATGCATGAAGACCAGCTGGCCGGTGAGCATGCATGTGCCGGAAACCAGAAGAGCAGCCGCCCAGTGTGCATGCTAGATTCCGGTTTCTGGATGGCTGCTTATCCGGTTTCCGGTGCTTCCACACACATGAAGACCAGCTGGCCAGCGCACCGGAACCCTGAAGAGCAACGGGTGATGCCTTACGTGCCCAGAGAGATGGCTTTGTGTGCCACTTCTGGCACACGTGCCATAGGTTCGCCATCATGGGCCTAGATTGTACAACAGTATAGTGAACATGTCAGGGAGTATAATGTGAATAAATTTGGAAATGAGGATATAAAATCTGTAGGAAACTTGCTTCATAGAAAATTGACAAAGAGCACAATCTAGCAAAATCCAACTATAAATGTTTTATGAGGTGTGTCATCTAATCATATATATTTATATGGCAGTAGTCCCACTATGAAGAGAGGGACGGTGTTGAGTCAGATACATAGAATTGGAGTCTTAGTCTTAGGGAAATTAAGTATTGTTGCATATATTAATGCAATTATATCAGAATTCTGTAAGGTATATACCATTCGTACGACCCTGATATGATTTCAGAAATGTCCACTTAATATTAATGTTTTGTCCTGAAAATTCACCCAAGATTAACATGATTGCACATCTTTTGGTATGTTTTACCACTAGAGGGAGCTAATATTATTTCATGAATACCATAGAAATTAAATTACTCAAAGTATTAAGATAAATCTCATTATCAGGATCTGAAATGCTTGATTAAGATATTTATGCTAATTCTCTTAAATGTGGAGAAGAGTTCCACAACTATAAAAGGCTTGTTTTTATGTTCCTTAGCTGGATTATTACTAACTTTCTTTAATGTTTTTATATAGTAACTTATCTATTTAGATCACTTTCAGTTCTCTGCTGTACTGGGGTGCCTCTTTGATCATGTTCTGATTAGGAGTGTATTGTTTTCACAATAACCATAAGTACTTTATATCTTTACTGAAACATAAATAAGACTTCTTGTTGACTCAAACTCTATTTGGTTTAAAATAATTGCATACTTAAGAATGCTAAATTCTTCCAGCTCTTGATTCTATGATTCCAAATATGGTTGATAATTATAGGCACAACATTGCTATTGGTCTTTATAAAGATTTGGATTTTTTTTAAATGATAAACATTTCAGTGCCTTCGAAGAACATAATACTATTTCACACATATCCACATAGCAATTTCCAGACTGTTTTACACCCTGACACCTTCAGGGGTTGATAGACAAATAACATAACGTATGTTGGGATGTAGCAATGCAAATTTTGTGCCTTACAAACTTGTATGTGATATTGCAACGTTAAAGTGTGGTGCTTGTGTCAAAACTTCACTGTGTATAATTCATTTTGTCATTGTTGTGTTTAATACAACAATGGTCTGGGCCAATTTTACTTACATTTGGAAGATTTATCTCATGGGTTATGTCCACATATCCTTCTATGTTGGCAGATTCCTTTCACTAAACAAGATAGTTTTATACTGGATTGCTATACTATCTGCAAAATAAGTAAAATAATATTCTATACATGCAACTTTTTCTTGCAGAAAAATGAGAAGTACTTCTGAACATACAGCAAACTGTAACCTTATGCAAACATTTTTGTAATTGGAGTACTTGTATTTACTTGTAGTGAATTTTTTTTACTTGTAGTAGATTCTAATCACTTTTAATAGAAAAGCAATGATATGCATTATAAGTTTTAAAAAGTATTCATAAGCTTTAATGCAGGTACAGCAGGTAAAAGATAATGGGAGGTAGTGTTCTTGCCTATCACATTTACAGATCCCCCCCCCCCAAAATGCCTTGAAAGGGCACTCTTGAGGCTGGGGAGCATTTCTATGTGGGAAGAAGGTATGAAGAAAATAGGTAGTCCTGTTCACAAGAGATGCCTTTGCCTATTTTAACACAAGCTCTCTTTTCCATTAACTCTTTACAAAAAATACACTTCATTAAGAAAATATATGGAGATTCTCAGCCATCCAGGTCATGGTTGTCACAAAGGTGCTTTTTCAACAAGCAAACTGGACTGTTTTTTCCTTGGAAGACATTTGGGTTCTCATCCAAGAAGCTTCTTTATTTCTGACCAAATTTGGGGGAGGGAGTCCCACCCCCCATCATTCAGTCAGAACTGAAAAAGCTTCTTGGATGAGAAGACAAACGTCTTCAAGGACAAAACAAAAAATGTCCAGTTACTTTTGAAAAAGCACTTTTGTGACACTTCATCAAGGATAGTTCTGCAATCCTCAGTAGAGGCTTTTTGGTTGTAATGAGGAGGGGACATTCAAATAGGAAATTCACCTTTCAGGAATTCTTCTTTGGTCCTAGCAACAACGACAATATTTTTCATTTTAGGATGCTCTCTAAAAATGAAACAATGTCCCACTTCTCTTCCAAGCCTGACAAATAGTTTACTAAGCATCTCTTTTCAAAACTGTGTTAAAAAATCAGTCTCTAGTCTGTCTGTCTGTCTGCCTGTGTCTTAAAGAAATCGATTCCATGGGTTATTTTCCTTGCATCATATTTTCTTCGAAGTCCAGAGTTACTTGGTACAGAAACTTTCCCCCTTTTTCTGCTTTGAAAATTGGGTTAAAGAAGTGAGTTATAGGTGAGACTAGACAATTTATTTATTTATTTTTTGCACTCATGTTAGAAGCACCAAGAAGCTTCTGGGTTGAAAGGATTGGGCAGTGACATTACCATTGCCTTGGACACACCCAGTTGGTGGCTCCTTTCATGTTCCCGGCAGGAGCTGGAGTGAAGGACGAGAACTCAATCCCATCCCACAGTTCTCGGGTCTTGAACATAGGCTTGCTAACCACCTGCCCAGTGTCACAACCACTCGAGCCACCATGCTTCCAAACTGGAGAATAAAGAAAGGCTATATAGCTAGGCACAGTGGGGAAGATGAAACCAGTAAATGGAGAGCGAAAAATGTCCTGCGTCACCAAGTAATTAGTTTACAAGGCAAAATTTCATGTTCTTCTTAAATAGTTAATGTACAGTTGGAAGGAAGGCCACCTTTTGTCACCTTTGTGGCAAAATGGCTATTTAGGGGAAAAAAATCTAGTCTCTACATAACAGTGTTCTCAGAAAGATAAGTGGAAAGGGAAAATGCCATTCTGGATTTATAAACAATCACTCTCACAAAACATTAGTCAAGATTTTTCTTGCAGCCCACTTTAGCTGCTATAATTCAAACTCTTCCGATGAATGTCCTGGCTTACTAAGATCAAAGAGTTCCTTGGCCTAAGTTTATTGGTGAGTGGATTTGTGGAAGGTTGCCTGGAATGACTATTCATAAATAGATTGGAGAATGGCACTCTAATTGTATCTCAGGCTCCAATCACAGATTGCTTAGTAATTTCAATGAAGGAAGGAACTTTTGAGCACATTATTTTACTATAGGGTTGTTGGGGTTTTTTTGCTAGTATGTCTCTATCAAATTGCTTCATATTTTCTAAAACCCATCTAACTTTGTGATTGACTTCAAAGGAAATTTGAAGTCATATCTCTGTTCCATATGATGAAAAACTGCACAAGTGAATGATGCCTGAATATCTCTTGATGATGCCTTGAAAAATCTGTCAAGAAAAACCAATGAATTACCAGTGTAGCCCAGGGTGCATAACTTCATGGATACCCTGACATGGAATCAAAAAATACTGAACGAGAAAAAAATAATATTATTTAAACAATAGCTTCTATATTTTAAATTGTTGTTGTTGTTAGTTGCGAAATCGTGTCTGAGCCATCGCGACCCCATGGATGACGTTAATCCAGGCTTTCCTGTCCTCTACCATCCCCCGGAGTCCGTTTAATCTCACGATATTTTAAATACAGATTCTAAATACAGTATTTTAACTAAAATCATGTATCTGAATGATTTCAAAGAGTTAACAAAATCAATCCTGATAAGTATTTGGATGAGACCACCAGAAGCTGTAGACAACCTACAAGAAAATAATGGCAAACTACTTCTTCATTTCTTTCTTTCTGGCCAAGAAACCAGTTCAAATGAGACCATGAAATCATCAGGAATTGAACCTAGCTAGAAGGAGGCTTTTTAATCTGTGTATAAATAAATCATTTATAACATAACCTTTCCTGGCATAGACCTCATCCTGTTTTCTGTTTTAAAATAAGAATGGTGAAGGCCAAAATAAAAGATAATAAAGTCATAGTATATGAAATAGAAGTAATGAAATAAGGGAGATGTATAAAGACAGAAGTGCTATAATAACGATTCAGGTAACTTTAAAAATCAGTACAACAGTGAAATAATATATTTGATTATTGCAAAAAGCAACCATAGATCAGACACTAACTTCAGGAAAAAGTTCCATCACAGGATGAGTTAAAGATACTGATTAGAATCAAGAAAACTTTGTTGAGAAAATAAATTATTTGTACAGACAACATAAATCCAAGCAATGAGGAAGAGAAAGAGGAAGAAGAAATGGAGGAGGAAGACGAGGAGGAGGAGGAGGAAAAGAAGAAATAATAATAATAATAATAATAATAATAATAATAATAATAATAATAATAATAATAATAATAATTAGTAGTAGTAGTAGTAGTAGTAACAACAGTAGTAGTAGTCTTCAACTTAAAACAGTTCATTTAGTGACTGTTCATAGTTACAACAGCACTGAAAAAAGTGATTTATGACTGTTTTTCACACTTATAATCATTGAAGCATCCCCATGGTCATGTGATCAAAATTCAGACACTTGGCAACTGACTCATATTTATAATGGTTCCAGTGTCCTGGGTATCATGTGATGATCTTTGTAACCTTCTGATAACCAAAGTCAATGGGAAAGCCAGATTCACTTAACTGTAGCAAAAAAACCCGTAAATGAGGCAAAACTCACTTAACAAATGTTTCATTTCCCAAAAGAAAGTTTGGGCTTAATTGTGGTCGTAAGTCGAGAACTAGCTGTATATCATCACCACTGGGGAAAAAAAGTAAGCAGAAAACCAGCTATGGAAATAGTTACATTGTTGAACAGAGAAGCTGAATGAATTATAATGCATTATTGTATATGTCTTCACTTCAGAAGATGTATGGAAAACGATACAGAGCCAGTATTAATGATGGAACAGATTCAAATGGAATCTCGGGTGTAGGAAGATGAAATTCTGAGACTTATTGGGCAATTTACAAATCATCAGGATTGGATCAGTAGTGGGTTCCACTTACCTTCACTACCGGTTCAGAATCGGGAGCATGCACATAGCGTCCGTGATGATGTCTGGGCAGACCGATTCACCCAAACCGGGGTGAACCGGTAGAAACCCACCACTGGATTGGATATAAAAGCAGCAAAGAATTGTATGGCACCTTAGCGTTTGTTTCATTATTATTCTAAACACTATTGATGCTGGTCAACTTTCATGGTAACATGAATTACTCTTATGAAAGGAGTCTTATATGAATACCTTCTGTTACCATGCAGAGAAAAGGTGAAAAGCAAAGGTAAGAGACAATGTAGGTTGTGTACTGTGATTCAGATATGCTCAGTCCACACCTTCATGAGGGAGAGTTGTTTTCTACAGACAGATACCTTACCTATGCACATGCTTTTGAGGGAGAAATACTTCTTCATGTACAGAAAGGAGTCATTCCAGACCTCCCTCAACTGGAAAAAGATTTGGTCCTTTTTAACCAACAACAGAAGTGGCTGGACAGAAACTGGAACAGTGGGGTTTACGGCCTCCCCAAATTCTCTGTTATAAGTTGCTAGAACTCTAGGGCTCATGGGGGAAGCCTAGGTACCTTGAAGCAGAAGAAACTCTCTATTTCACAAAATTATTGTACCTGTAGAGCTAGGCAATCAGAAAGCTGAATTAGGGCTAATTTCTGGGTTTTGTGTGTGAGACTTTGGTGTTTTGATTTCTCTATACAGCTGGGAAACTGTTTTATGTCAGCCTTGCAACATATTTTAAGGAATAAGTTGCAGGTATTTTCTTACTTTCAAATCTCTTGTGAAGTGCATTAACGTAGAACTCTCTATCTTGTCTCTTTTTTTATAAAGGCTTTGGGCCAGTAACAAGTTACTTGTCACAAAGCAGAGGCAGCTTGTGCTGTTATTATGTGGATTGTATTTTATTTTGCAACTCTCTGTTTTTAGATAAGGTACTCTTTTCCCATCATCTGAACTATGAACATTTGTACTTTGTATATTTAAAGTTAAAAAGGAGGATGATTGGTTTACCTTTTTTCATTTAAATAAAATGTTATTAATCTCTTGTAAGATTGATCTGTTTTCCAGGCGGGGATGTGGAAAAAAAAGGTTGAATCCTCTAGCCGCACATTTTAATCCTGTGTGGCCAGAAGGTAATGCTGTACAACTTAATTCATTTTTTTATTTTATGACATTTTTATCTCTCTTACACATTGTGTAATTATATTCTTTCTTTCTTTTGTGAACTTTCAAGTCTGAAAGTTAAACTTTCAAGTTTAACTAAAAAGTAAAATAATCCTTGTCAGCAAATATTTTCATATCATTGCCAAGAAAAATCTATAGATTTAATACTAGGAGTTCAGCCAACTCAATGGAGTCTCTCTCTTTTTTTTTTTTTTTTTTTTTTGGCGGGGGGCAATTCCCAAATTGGGATTGCCAATTTTACTTTTCCATGCCCTCACTCACCAACCAGTGATTGGAGATAGGCCCTTTTTCCTAACGGGGAATTGTTTTCCGATAACCATGGGCTTCCATGGTAAAAGAAGATTGCATCAAAATTATGCACATGGTACATAACCTGAAGTTTTTTCATCATATTGTTCTTATATATTTTTATCTCCCTGTTGTGCTACAGATACCTATGCCAGTAACCTTTCCTGATACATAAACAAGTAAAAACTCTGTTATCAGTTGCTACTCAGTTAAGATTTTCCAAGTCAAGTAACCAACACTCCTCCATTATCTTCCAGCATTCCCTTCTAAGGGAAAGGCTAGGAAAGTGTAGGCTTTTAAGTCTTGCTCATCAGTAGGACTCTGTGCTATTTGATACCCCTCTCCAGCAGGAAACAGAAAGTCAATGGGTGAGTACATTCATAGTCTTTTTCCCCATCTTGAAAGTGGGATTGAGAACCTCGCATACCTCTGTAAATTCAAAGTTGAGACAGACTCATTAAGAGACAGTCCCACCAGAAATCAGTGCCATGTTCATAAGTGTGGCAAATGCAACAATTAAAGGCTATCATAACATAATGTGGTGGTATATTCTCTATAACACATGGTTAGAAATGGTCAAAAGTAAACTATTGTGGCTTGTGGTATTTCCACCCATTATTATCTCTAAAAACATATGCCTGTGTAGTTTGTAGCTTCGATGCTGTATAGAGCTCATGGAAATTTTATTCAGCTTATTCCCTGGCTGAATAAAAATGCAAAGATTGACAACTCTGCTTAGTAAATTAGTACATACAATAGTATATAACAAAAACTATTTTATAATACTTTGTATCATATCAACAGTCTGCTTTGTTGTTTCTTGGTTGTATTTTAAATACTTATCCCAAAAGCAAAATGCTTTGGGTCAGATATAGTGTGTTTCTACAGCTTTTTGTCTCTTGTTCATCATTAACCACAGAATAGAGGATTCTACATAGGACACCATGCTGTATCATTGTACAATCTGCTTGCTTTATTGGGCCTGTGCTTTCTAACCATGTGAACTATTTTGAAAGTCTAATTAAGTTGGCACCTGTTGTTCCAAGGTTTATGTGCCTATCAAAGGCAGACTTTTTAATGTTCAACATGAGTCAAACATGTACTTGCAATCTGATTTGGCAGGGTGAAGAAATATAGTTCACTGTTTTAATTTTATCTCTGACACAAATACTACATGTAGTAGGCTTTTTAAAGTCACTTTGATTTGATTTACACAATATGTATTACATTGCTATTAGTCATCTAGCTGTGTTCTCTAGTCTGCTTTTTACATCTTTGAACAAATCTTTTATTACAAAATTGCTAAGGTATAGTATCCAAGATTTCATACCAGGCTTTGTGATCAACTGTGAATCTATATTTTCTTTGCTTTTACAAACTAGATGTGTTAAATTAATGAATAATATAGATTTTTGTTAGTATCATGGCCTGCCGGAGAAAGTCTAATGTCTTCTGTTTTTTATTAATATGAATAGACACAAAAAATAAATCAACTGATAAAGTTTTAGTCATGCTATCAAGTCAAATTAATATAGGATTCTTTCATACTGAATAAGGATCCAAGCTATTATTTTAACTGTGTTCCTGCAGAAAGCCACAAGAACACCAAACATTATTAAGCAGACATTGAACCTGCTTCATGAGATATGAAATATATTCCAAAATTAAAGTTGGAAAAGGTTTTGTTTTCTTAAACTCTTTTGGGCTCTTCCTCCTACTGGGTCTAAAGCTGCATTTACTAAAAAGGTATGAGCCATCCTATTCCCAAAAGCATTTATTCTTAATTGTGGATTTAGAAGGCAGCTGGTTGCTTCACATGTTAAGGCAAAGTGAATTAGTTGCTTATAGCTTAAGGCCAGTAAAGCCACATTTGTTGTATACTTCTAATCAAAATTGACTGCTTGGGTTTGTTTGCATTGATCCATTCAGATTAGTTGAACTCATGATACCTTTATTTAATCTCTTCTGATAAAAGCTTGAAACTTGAGCAAACTACATGGAGAACATTTTGTCAATAGATTACATAAAGAGTTTATTTGGACTTTTGTCTATAATTATAAAAAAATAATTAATTTCCTGGGAGAAAGGTTAGAAATAGTCTGAGGTGGACATGATAAAGAACCAGATTATTCTTACATAAATCCCTCTGTGTTAATATTCTGAAATGTGTATATTTCTACGGTCAAACAGGAAAAATGTGAACTGGTAATTTGGTGTTCTCAAATTCAAATTATTTTGATTAACTTGATAAGTCATGGAATTCCCAAACCCAGAACTGAGTAGTATGTTAAATTCATAACTTTATCCTTTTAGAATTAGCCACTGCTACCAACTGCTGTTTTTTTAGTTGCCTGCAGTGCACTTTAGATAAGTTGATAAAAGTACTACAGAATTGCTATTATAGATAAAAAGCCCCCCCCCCCGTTAACTCCTACAGAACCGAATCTTATCTTTCCATTGGAAGAAATTTAATGCTGGTTTTCCCCTGGAAGATATAGAATAATATAGAATTGTTGTGCTCGGACAAGTTGGGAATATAGCATTCTGTCTGAGTTAGCATAACATTCCTTTCATCCTGAAATTTTATGTTTTCTTCAGAATCCAACATGCAATCCAAATTAGAATAATGATCTAGATATGTTGGTTTGGTTTTAGAGTTCATTGCATTTAAGTCCCACTGAAATCTGTGTAAGAGGTTTATTCTTTCCCAGTTGATCTCCATGAAAATCAGTGCAACTCCAGATTCATGCTCATTGGGTAGATAGTGTCACATACTGTAGGTTTGGCAGAATACTTGTATTGTTCAAGTTGTAGCCAAGCTAAGCTTGAATTGTACCTTCAAGTACTTTTCTAATTTGTTTAAAATTATTTTAGTTAGTAAAGTCCTATATACATATCCTGGGAATAATAAGGGATAGGTTTTGGGATCAAAACAGTTGTTCTGGAAAATAAACATTCTTTTGTTGTCTTCATGTGTAATGAAATGTATAGTTTTGTGAGAGCTATTTGTATCTTTGCCCAAAATTGCTTTATCGGAGAGATGACCAGCATATAAATTTAATAAATAAATAAATAAAAGTATCTAAATTTCCATTTCTAATAGCTCTAGTAATATTATATCATCAAGCTTGGAAGATTCATCTCTCTGGGAAAATATTTAATCACATTTCTTTCTTTCTTTTTTTTTTTATTGAAAAAGTTTTTCAAATACAGATTTTCCCCCTTTCCCCCCCCCCTCCCTAACCCCCCTCCCCCTCCCCTCCCCCTGTGGCTTCTCCAGAATAAAACCCAAATTAATAACAGATTATATAATACTTTACCATCCTTTTTGCTCCACCCCCCATATGCTAACCCTTTCTTTCTAACAATATTATTATATCCCCCTTATACTATACATTTCAAAGCAACATTCAACTGTAAAATTATATAATAAATCCTAATTTAGCAATTTAATCTATTCAGCTCATAATCTATCCATTTCCTCCCCCCCATGCATATATCTCTTAATTCAAATCTTTTATGTATATTAATATAGCATAACATCCTTTTTCCAAAACTAAACAATCAGTTCTCCACCCTTCTGACAATATTATTATATCCCCCTTATACTATACATTTCAAAGCAACATTCAGCTGTAAAATTATATAATAAATCCTAATTTAGCAATTTCAACTCATCCTCCCCCATACATATATCTCTTAATTCAAATCTTTTACATATATTGATATAACATAACATCCCTTTTCCTAAACTAAACAATCAATAAACTAACCTATCTCCACCCACTTTCCTACAGGTCTACCATACATAATATTTTCAATATCTTTATTCTTCTGCCTACACCACTAAAAAAAAAAATATTTACATATATATATAAAATCCTCAAATGACTTTAAATTTGTAATCCATATGATATCTTCTGTAATGTCTCTCAACTGGATTGTTAATTCCATTACCCATGTTAGGGTAACATCACATCCTAATTCCAACAGTATGTTCGGTATCTTCATTTACCATCTGCCCCCATCAATAGTAAATGTTTTCATATATAAAAAAACCACCCGAGTGACTTTATATTTATATTCCATATAGTGTCGTCTATAATATCTTCCATCTAGATTATTGATTCCAATCACCATGTTGGGGTAACAGCCAAATCTTCTGCATGCCCCAATCCCATAGTTCTCTTGCCTTATAGCTCAACATAAACGTAATCCATTTGTCAAAGAGTCCAAAATAGAAAGTTCCAATCCACTCAGTTTAAGGCCATCTCACATCCCAAGAGTACAGCACTGCAGAGATCTGTCACTCTCCTCAGGATAATATAAACCAATACTTTGCCTCAACTATATTTTCATATATTCAATCGTCTCTTAAGTAACTGGCATTACACTGTTGTTTAGTCTAAAAATTTTTGTTTTTGTAGGACCTGCTTCTTCTTTTCTTAACTTTTTGTGGCTTAGATCTCCATCCTGGTTTCCTTTCTATGAGTTGTATATCAACTGTTTGATTTCCTTGCTGATCTGTAGCTTGATTAGTCATCACATTAGAATCCAAAGCCGCCTCTCTTGTATTTATAGGTAATCCAACTATAACCTCTGAAGGAGAATCCAGAAGCGGCTCGTCCAAAGGAACCTCTATGACTTGTTGTTTTTCCATTGTCTCCATCTCCATCTGCTTAGCCTGAATTTCAATCTCTTGTTCATTTTGCATTTCTTTATTCCCCTCCTGTGTTCCTAACGGAAATGTCATACGTGGAGATGTTAAATCCATTTTAAGAACCTTGTAGTAAAATTCTTCCGCTTTTTCAACAATTTTAATTGATATCTTTCTCCTTGATATCTCAATATTACACCCACTGGGACATCCCACCTAAATGGGATGTTTTGTTTCTTTAGCTCAGTCACCAAAAATCCAAATTGCTTTCTATCTTTTAACATCTTAGGCGGCAACTCTTTATATATCCAAATCTTTCTTCCGTTCAGTTCTAAAGTAGAGTTGAAAGCTTTTTGCACAATATCATTTCTTATTCCTTTCTCAGTAAAGTAAATCACCACATCTCTAGGCAACTGCCTTTGCTTTGCAATCCAAGAATTTACTCTGTAGGCCTTGTCAATCTTACTGAATACCTCTTCAGGATGAACCTTTAAAATCCCAGCCAGAACTTCAGCAGACATCTTTCTCAAATCATCTCTATAATTTTCCTGTAGTCCCCTCATTCTGACCGCATATTCCATGGACCTATATTGCATTATTGTAACTTCTTTTTCAATCCTTTGTTTTATATTATCAGCATTGTAAGTCTCATGATCAGCTTTCTTTTTAAACTTTACTTCTGAGCTATTGTCTTGAGTATTTATCAAATCATTTTCAATTCTTTGTATTTTATTGTCCAGATTATAAATCTTGTGATCAACTTCCTTCATTTTAGACTCTAGTTCTGAATTAGTATCTTTATCCATCTTTATAACTATTTCTGAAAAAGTTTTCAAAGCTGTTACAAACTGTTGTTTCAGATTGGCATATTTTTGTTGTACCAACACTTTAATTTCCTGCCTGAATTTTTCAAGATTCTGGTTCACAATCTCATCATGTCTTGCCATCTCCTCCAAAACAAATTCTTTTAGGTTAAAACCAATCTTCTGAGTCTGCAAATTCAAATCTTGTTCATGTGGTTTGTAAATGGGGGACCCCCCCCCCACTGCTTGTTTGTCTGGCTTTGTTAGTTTTAACGCCATCCTGCCACACAGACAAACTCTTTTTAAAGAAAAGGACTTCTCTCCAGACAATATCAATATCAAATCTCCAAGAGGAAAGAAACATAAAGTAGAAATTTTTCTTTTCAATTTTAGCCAGCACTATTATTTCTGCTACTTTGTAGCTTGTTAAACTATTCAGGCAGAAGGACTTTCACTTTCAGCTTTCTTCTTCTCAAGCCTCAGCTAGTCGCCATTTTAAACTTTTTTTCCTTCGCTTTTAAAATCACTTATAAAATTGTTAAAAATACTTGCGATTTAGGGTCCAGAGTCCAGATCTCATCCTCTTTGTTTAAACAATCTGTTAATTCTCAGTAAATGGCTTGGTCCTGTCACCTAGCTAGCTCTGCAAAAAGCAGAGTTCTCCCAAAGCAGCAAGGAAAAGAGGGAGCCTCATCCTGCTTCATCCCCAAGAGTAAAACAAAAACTCTGGGGACTTCGCAGAGGGCTCTACCTGCCCTCGCCTGCTCTATCTCACATTTCCTTAAGGAAATGAAGTTTTTCAAGCCACCTTTCAGATGTAAAGGCGGCTCTTTACGAGCAACGGGGCTGGCGGTCTCAAAGGACGGTCTGATGGCGACGGAAGCCAAACCGGAAGCCCACATTTCTTTCTGAAATTGTGTGGCTGGTCACACACTTCAATCTAGTAGTTTTTGCAATTGATTTTTTTAATAGTAGAACAAAACTCTCCTGATGAGAATAAAGAGCAATTGAGTTTGCTATTTGCAGGGGTATAAAACTGGCAGCCTGCGGACTGGATGCATCACATTCAGGCCACGCCCACCCCAGCTCCATGAAGAGGAAAAACATCATGATACGCCACATGACGGCAACGTGACGTAGCGAGTTTCACACCCGTGCTTTAAATAGTCATCCCTCCTGGCTAAATATACAGGAAACACAACTAGAAGAGATAATTCTACTTTATGGTAAGGCTACATTAATAGAATTTTGTGAATCTGAAAGTACAAACTTTCCACTGTCACTAACCAATGAGGGCAGGTCATCCCTAAATTTATTTCTCTGACTGTTAAGGGGTCGCTGGCTTCTCCCTCATTTCCTAGGCAGAATCTCTTTCCCTCATCCCCCAAGGTCATCCACACATTGTATTACATCTTAGCAAAATTTGTCATTTTAGCCAGAATTTTTAGACTAAGACTACATCTTAGGAGACCTCATTCAGGGAGGGAGGGGCTAACAGGCAGCCAAGATATCTCTGATGAAGTTTGGGCTGGGCAGAAAGCATCCGGAGGGTGCAGGTTTGCTGCAAAACAGGAGGACTTGTTTGGATTGACTTTATGAGCTCTTGCCTGACTGTTTGATTGAGTTCAACAAAAGTTGAACCTAAATAATCAGTAGTAGTTCTTAACTTTTCTCTGACCATAATATTCACAAAGAGAATGGATTCCTTTGGGAGCTGTAAACACTGGTCATTTAAGGTAATTTAATTATATAAATTCTATGTACCAGTAAGTTTTAAAAATTCTATATTTTAGTTCGATTAAATCAGTGGCATGTCCCATATTTTAAAAAATTCTCAGTGGTGTGGGGCTCCTAAGCACTTTGGATTTTGAGAAAATGCTAAGGATGCTGTCCCCGCAAATGATTGCCGAGGGGCAATTTGCAAAATAAATGTCACTGTAATGACAGCAATGGAACACCTGTTAGAACTGAAATACAGTTAAATTGCTCTCACTTTAGTACAACCACAGGAGGGAAACTATTCTGCCAGATATGTAATTCTGTGAACTAAAGTTTTCTGAATCAGTAAAAAGTTTTCTGAATCAGTAAAACCTCTATCCATTTCATATTACTGGGAAAATCACCTCCAGATCATTTCCTTCAATATATACCACAGTCACTAAAATTAGTTTCTGTCATTGTGGGTCATTTCTAAACTCAGTCAACCATAACATCTGTCTACAGAAGCATACATTCCTTCCATCCTTCCCTCAAAGTTTACTCTCCAGCTGCCCCATTAGCTATCTACCCAACCCTTTTGTCTTTCTCAATTTCTTTCTTTACTACCTGAAGGAATAATGAGTAGCAGCCACAGACTCTTCGTTCTATTTCTGGACAGGCTACAAATTAGTGTATTTCCTAATGCTTTGGGGTATTGTTGAACTCGAGGTATTCCAAGGAGAGATAGTGGCAAATGGAGGCCAGATTGTTGTTTAGAAACATCCAAAACAGAGAGATGTAATTCATTTAACAATCAGTCAGCCCATGCAGTGGAGCTGGATACCTTGATGTGGAGCTTGTTTCAGTTTTTGCAGGCTCTATTAAACACAGTGATTATAAGTGTTAAGGTATTAGATAATAATGATTTCAAGCAGGTAATGAATTCTCCTTTAAGCTGCTGCAGTCTATGGGACTTGTGATGTTTTGTGTCAGAGTTCTAGTGGTCATTTGATTTTGGATAACGGATAGGGTTCATATTAAACAGGAATGAGTTTGGGTGTCTGGCTTATTTCACAGTTTTTATAGTGTATTTTTAGAAAGAACTTCTAAGAGAAGTTAACACACATGTTAGACTTACAGAATGACCCTATTCTTCTTTCTGTATTGTTTGTATGCAAGTGTTTTCTAATTAATCTGAATAGACCCCTTTGCTTAGTTAAACAGCCTCTCTACCTTAAGGACTGGCCCCAAAATGTTCACAGACGTCTATATGGTTGGGAGGATATCCATGCACATCACTTTGGAAGTTAGTTTAATGAAATAAGATTTATCTGGTTTGGTGTTAACATTTTGAGCTTGGTAATTCTCACACAAGGGTTTTCCAAGGTACAGCAATTAAAATAGCTTGAGGCCCGCACTGTTTCTTGGAGGAGGGCCTATTGCACTCTTGCCACACCTTGTTTACTGACATTCTCATTGGGTTCCAGGCATTTAATGCAAACCAGTTCCATTGTTTTCTTGCTCTGCTCTGAAAGGTTGCAGTGGGGGCCAAAAGGCCACCATGCTTGCAATAAAACAGCTACTTTTGTTTAGCAAAAAGCTCCATTAATTAGGCTCTCCTTGCTTTCATCTCTATCATTGTTTACTACATGTGGCTGCTTTTAATACATGTTGCTTGCTAGGAGACTTTGTTGAGAGAAATACACCTTTTAAAATAACTTGGGTATTTTTTAAGGCCCCAGCCAGGCTCTTTGTGTTTCCTGGATCCTTTATCTTGTGCACAATCATTGTTTTATACTACTTTCTGCCTTAATAGTTTTCGCTGCACCATTAGGAATTTCTTTTAATTGAAACTTTAGTAGCTGAACTAACTTTTATGATGTTGGTGAATCTTGGGTGTCCAAAGGAATTGGAGAATTATATGTTCTAGTGCCTCTTTGCAAATATAATTTGGTACTGAGCAATACCAAAGCAAGAGTTTTAAGTACTGCTTCTGTGAGTTTCCAAAAGGGTCTCAAAGCTTCTTTAAGTAATGCAGGAACTCTGGAAAGTGGAACTCATTAGCCCTGATTAGAGGCAAATGAAGAGAAGAAAATGGACCAAAAACAAAGAAGCAGAGAAACCAAGAGCCACATTCCTTTTTGCCTCAATGAGCAAACTTTTATTTTCTTTAGTGACAATATTACAGTTTCTGATTATTCCAATTACTGTTGACAGTTTGCTTTTTATCTTTCCCCCAGATAATTTGCTGGAATTGTGTGTGTTTTGGGGTTCTCACTTTGTAATTTGGACATCCAGGTCGCAGAATTTCTTGCTCATTACTCTGATGCTGCCATTAGCCTCTATATGAACATCATTTTATTATCTTGATGAAATTTGTAGACTATTTTAGAGGTGAAATTTCATCAAACCTGGCAATAATTCAGAGAACTGCATATTATTATTATTATTATTATTATTATTATTATTATTATTATTATTATTATTATATTTATTTTTATTAGTTCAATTTATATATGCCACCCTTCTCTGGAGACTCAGGGCGGCTTACAATGCATTAAGCAATAGCCTTCATACTTTTGTATATACCTGCTTAGTAGGGCTTTTTGCCCCTCCCCCCCCCGAGTGGTGTTCTATTTTATACAAAGTCAGCTTATTGCCCCCACAATCCGGGTCCTCATTTTACCTACCTCAGAAGGATGGAAGGCTGAGTCAACCTTGAGCCTCGTGAGAATTGAACTTGCAGTAATTGCAGACAACTAGCAGCTAAGTGCTACTTTAACAGCAGCAGTTTAGGCCACTACGCCACCAAGGCTCTTACATCACATTTTGAAATAGGTAAATTGGAGAACACACACACACACACACACACACACACATTATTGAACCCTTTTCCCGAGAAATACAGACCTCCCAAAGTGAAAATGAAATTTCAAAGCATTTGTAATGAGATTTAATATTTCACAATTCATCTGTTAGGTCAGAATTTACTTTATTCACATGACAGTGAATTAGTGACCCGGTTGTTAAGTGAATCTGGTTTCCCCATTGACTTTGTTTGGCAGAAGTTTGCAAAAGGTGATAACATGACTCTGGGACACTGCAACCGTCATAAATGTGAGTCAAGCATCTGAATATTAATCAGATGACCATGGGGATGCTGCAATAGATATAAGTGTGAAAAATAGTCATAGGTCACTTTTTTCAGTGCTGTTGTAACTTCGAATGGTCACTAAATGAACTGTTGTAAGTCAAGGATTACCTGTATTTGTGATTTTATTATTAAGATTACTGAGATTTATATATTTGCATTCATTCTATTTCATTCTGCAGAGGAACGATTGTAATATTGGACTGTATTTCGATTAACTTTTGGGAATGGGGATATCAGCTATGAAAAGGAAAAGTATGCCTATTTCCCTTCAGCTTTGCTGATGGGGAATGTCTGGGGTAAGGGATAGAGCTGCCAAAGCCAGACAGATGGTCTCAGAATAGATAAGACCATGATGTAAACATAGTGCAGATGCTATCAACAGATTAGCATCAGAAATGTGCTACACTCCCTTACAACAAAACAGCAAGAGAAAGAAACATAGGCTTTAAACCTGCTGAGCCCAAGATGTTTCTAGGACTTAACTTGTTTCTCCCATGAATCATTTATCTACCCCAAACCAAATTTTGATTATTATTTTTTTTCTGTAAGAAATATTGAATGCAGCTTGAGTTTTAGAAAATGAATTACTGCTGTGGGCAATAATTGAAGATAACCCTTAACAGCAAGTATGTACCAACTGCAAATTAGCGAACACTGAAATAGTTTGTTCTGCATAACATTTGTACAAATGAAAAGTACATATTATTTCAACAAATTAGGGAGCAAAAGGACCACACACTGTTATCACGTCTCCTTTTCTTGTATTATAATAACCTATAAAGTTGGCTAATTATATGTATTTTCAAAGGTGTTCAACAGTGAAAATTCACTGCAATTGCAGTACTTTAATAATAATAATAATAATAATAATAATAATAATAATAATAATAATAATAATAATAATAATAATAATTTTATTTCTATACCGCCCTTCTCCCGAAGGACTCAGGGTGGTGTACAGCCTATTAAAACACAAAAATATACGGATATCAATTAAAAATAATTAAAATTATTAAATAATTTCGGCCTAAATTAAAACCCAAAAAATTAAAACACCCAATTTAAAATCATTTACTTTGATAGCCCGGCCTGGCGGAACAGCAGGGTCTTAAGGGCACAGCAAAATACACAGAGGTTGGAGATCTTGCGCAATTCAAAACTTTTAAAGCCACTCTTTCATATTGGGCAAGATGATTTGTCTATGAAGTCTGTACTTTAAACAATATTACAATTGGATGTCAGTTTTCTCTGTAGACAATTTACCTAGAAAAAGATTTTGGATTTTTAAAAATATCCTTTATTCCAAATATATTTAGAAAGTATACGATTGCTTGTAAAAAAAAATGTTTGTATAAAATGGAAAACTTATTTTCAGGTACTATCATCCTTTTGGCGAATCCATCAAAATAATACAAATACTTTTGATGAAGTTCTTGGAAAAATACACCATTTTATACATGAATATCCCCATAAGGAATCACTGTTTAGTGAAAAACTTTGAGCTGTGGTTTCCATACCACATTTTGTATGTAATCATTGTAAATCACATCATGAGTGTTTTCTTTAAGGAAAAAAAAAACCTTTACAGTTTCCTTAAGCAAGCAAAGTCTGAAAGTTTTCCATACAAAATAAATTGCAAATCAGTCCATACATTACTTGTCTGATGCTTCTGCACTGTTGACATTTGGCCTCACGCATTATTTCTTCTTCCACCCCCACCCCCATGCCCTGTACTTTATAAAATAAAAAATAGCTTAGTTGTCTTTACAGCAATGTCAGATCTAATTCTGTTGTTTGTTCTTATCTTTCTGATAATAACAACAGATTTTGCTGGTGGGATCCAGAGCTGACTTCTGGCTAATGTCAAATATTCAGAACTGAGATCAAGAAAGTGCTGAGACACCCACACTGCTTCATTCATATAGTTAAAAATAAATGACCATGGGAATTGGAAACAAAATTGTCTGATTTAATTTCAACTTCTCCTATGTTTTTCGTTCCACAAAAATAACACGTGTCAGCATTTTTAGAAAGATAATATAAAATATACAATATACAACAGAGGCCTATACAACACAAACATTTTTATTGTAACTTTCCAAAGGCTGAGAATGGAAATAGTAAAGCTATTCAAATAATTCAAAGGAAATAATAAAACTGGAAAAGATACAGGAGAAATAAGTGAAGACACAATATTAATATTTGGAGAAATTTCTTCTGAGAAGTTCATAAAATTAATTATGCTTACAGAATAAGTTGTGGCAGACATTTGAAACAGCTGCTCTGAATGTATACGGGAACTTCAGAGGCTGCTGGTTATCTCCTCAAATGGATGCATCATGGATGTACACATACACATATACGTACACATACATATGCATACACACAGACACACATACATATATAATCTTTTTACAATTCTGTAAACCCTTAATTCGGGGTAAAGTTAGGACAATTGAATGGAGCTGAGAGTTTTCTGGCTGGATGCTCTTCCTGATGCCAACTTTATTTCTATACCGCCCTTCTCCCGAAGGACTCAGGGTGGTGTAGAGCCTATTAAAACACAAAAATATACGGATATCAATTAAATATATAAATATATATAAATAAATATATATCACAGTATATATTTTCTCTATGTGCCTTGAGAGAGAAACATCTGCCGTTATCTAGGATTGAACTCACAATCTTCTGAGTGGAAGGCAAGTGCCTTCACCACTAGGCCACCATGCCACACATGGATACATATAATGATGGTGATAATAATAAGAATATAAGACTATCAATTTATTTAGTAGTAGTCTGGGAAAATATGACTTTACAAAATAATTACCTGGAACTTCTTGCAGTGATGTAGTTTCATAGAGATTATTACAGTAGGGGAAGAGAGCCAGTTTGATATAATGGTTAAGGCATCAGGCTAGAAATGGGGACACACTGATTTTTAACCCTGCCTTAGGCCAACTCTCTGATCTTGGGCAAAAAGTACTTTCTTATCCTAGAAAGCAGACTATAGCAAACTGCTTCTGAAATCTGAAAGATCTATCATAATCATGATTGCATAATGGGAAATGTATATGGACAGGGCATTTCCAATACAAGCTTCATTTAGTGGGTTTGGGTGACTCATTGTTCCCTTTGTGTCTTGCTCAATTGTTTTGTTAATGGACATCTTGATTTAATAGTTCCATTTTAAAACTGCTACTGTCTATCAATTTTTGTTATAATCTCAAGAAAGACTTCTTGGTGAATTCAGCTACTTGATGTTTGTAAATATTTGTAGATGTCAAGACCATTTTTATGGGGATATCCTTTCAATGGTATGTTGTCATAAAAAATCCAGCTTTTTTATTTCATGCTATAGCTGTATTTTTGTTGCATTGTATGGTCTGCAATCTTTATTATTTATTAGCTTCTTTGAAATCCCTCTGGTTTGAAAAAACACATTGAATGCAAGTTTTAGAAATAAAACTTCATTAATCTAAGTAGAAGCAAAGCAAACCGGAAAAGTGATAAATGTACTTCCTATTTGCCATTGACTGATTGTGGTAAAAGAATTAAAAGATTGAAGAGATATGAGTATTTACACTTATAAAGAGAACCTGAGTTGGGAGGAAGAGTAAATAAGCTGAACAGTTAAGAAATAAGGAAAGGCAGGAAGCAGCTCAGTAAAAAAGAACATATAAATTTAGAACTGGGAAAGGGATTTATACTAGCAAAGATACCTAGAAAAGTCAGGTAGCTAGGAAATGCATGTTAAGAATAAAAAAAAAAAAAACTTGACTTAGAAATAAGAGAATAAGTGGAATAATTAGATTTTGTATCTAATTATTCCACTTAAGACAATACATTTTCATTGATTATAGTCTGGTGATTAAACATTTTAGAAAAACATAATTGGTCACTAATGACTATTTAAAATAAATGTTTCAGTATGTAAGCAACTAGTAGAAATATGGAATAAGTAATAAAGCAGCATTCTGAGATATTTATTTTTGTAATGCTATGATTGCAATGCAACTATTATTGCAATGAAATGCTAATAGTTATAGATACTAGGTATTACCAATAATGATTATTTTACTTACAATGGTTTGATAGACTATATATTGAGACATCCATATCCTAAATAAGAATAGGAGCTAATGTAAAGATACTAAAATAGGGAATTTTACTAAATTAGGGAATTTACACCCTAGTTTCTTTAAAAAAATGAAGGTGTTTCGTAAACAGATTTTTAAATGCAAATTGTAGTTTATTTTTCACCTGTGATAGCATTTCTCATTCAAAGTTTAGGTGTGAACTCCAACTTCCTTTCAGACAATTTTGAAAAAGACGGATAGTTCTTAATTGTTTATCTTTCTTAATAAACATAAAACGTTAATTTAAAGATAAATATTTTCCGATTTCCAGTAATCGTTTGAAAATAATGGCATTCAGCCCCAACTTTAACAACATGACATTCCTTAGCTTCTACAAACTCCTATGTGGGAATTGATGTAAATAGAATTTACCGCATAATGAAGGACGCTGATTTTTGTCTTATTTCCCCCCATATTGTACATGGACATATTCCACTTTTTCTCACAGTGATCTAGCAAAGTAAATTAGATTAAGGACATTTGTATACATGGATTCTGTAACAACATGAAAATGTTAGAGACCTGAACGTACTTCTGATCCTATAGCATATGAAATCTCTGTGACAAAAGATGGTAATGGTGGTAGTTGCATAGGGAGTTTTACCTTTGTTTCTCTTTGGACAGAATTGATGCTTCTTTTCTTCTGCCAGCTCTTGTACTGTGGGCCTGTAAGAGGAATTGTAATTTAAGGATTTTGCAGCTCCCCATTAGCAGCTCAGAGAAAACAAGCAGCAATGAAATTGATATCTCTTTTGTCAGTTTATACCTTCTCTTCTTTTCCCCTTTCCTTTTTTTTTGCTTTCTCCTTCTCTAAAGTAGGGTGTAAGATTTTTGAATATGTTGCAGAATCTGCAGAAATCTGGTGTGACACAGTGTCATTCATTCTGTGTTTTCATTATTTCAAATTGACCAATGTGAAGACGATCATAGAGCTCTTTCAGATTACTTCTGAAGCTTTGAAACAGGGGTGGGTTCTACTTACCTTTACCACCGGTTAATGCGCAGAGCATTTTTGATGATGTCTGGGTGGAGCTTCCTGCCACCGCCACTACCAGTTTGCCCGAATCGGGGCGAACTGGGAGCTACCCACCACTGATCCCACCAATCAAATAATGTTATGTGATGAAATTCAGCAGGCATGCATTATCCATGGCCCTACAAACTCAGGTTCAATCCTAACAAAACCGAGTGGCTTTATCTATTTAGCCCATGGATTTGAAGATATTCCATCATTGTCTTTCAGTGATGTTGCACTTTCCCACTTGAGACTTGTGTAAAACCTGAGTGCCTACATGGACTCTCACCATCTGCTGTAGAGCAGGTGGAAGCTGTGGCCAAAAGGGTCTTTGTATGAGTACATCTTATGTATCAGTTGTGCACTTTCCTAGACTAGAAGGTCCTTGTGCCCTAGTCACTTCACAATTGCATTTTTATGTGTTGTACATGGTATTGACCTTGAAGACAATCCAGAAGCTGCAGCTGGTCCAGAATGTGGTGATGTGGGCATTGATGGGGCTCCATTATATGTGAACATGATCCTGCTGCTATGTGAGCTGCACTGGTTGGCTTCTAAGTACAATTCAAGGTACAATTCAAGTCCTTCATGGGGGTAGGATCTGGCTAGCTGAAAGACTGCCTATCTCCAGAGTCCAGTAATATCTGCCCATGTTATTCTGTCCAACAGGATGAGTGGGCTCCAGTCCCATCAATTAAAGCAGATTGCCTTGTGGGACCTAGGAAGCATGTCAATTCAGTTGCAGTTCCTGTCTTCTGGAATGATCTGCTCCCAGTGGTTTCTGTGGCTCCCACTCTTCTGTTGTTTAGAAAATCATTAAAAATGTGGTTGTTCTCCCAGGCCTTGGGGACAGGGTAATTATGGAGTCTCTTGTTAGCTTTGTTTTGTTTTATTTAGGTTTGATTTGGTTCTTTCTTGCTTTACTTTTCTGGTTTGTTGTATTTTTCATTTGGTGTTTCACTATAAGCTGCTAAATCGCTTGGGAATCAGGCAGCCTATAATGAATAAAATAAAATAAAAAAAATTTTTATTATTATTTTAGAAAAACTAAGGAGTTATAATTCTGAAAAGATAGTGGATAAAAGCAATAGAATCCCATTGTATTGGGAGCATTCCTTCAGTATCTTTGATTTTTTTTATAGCATCATACAAATGAGTGTTTTCTATTGAGCTTTGGCAGAGATCCAAGCCACTATGTGAAGCAAGATAAAACTTAAACATACTTGGGTGTTAGAGATATAAACTTTTTGTTCAAAAGGGGCCATGTGCTTTTTAAGTAATGTGTACTAATATTTAATGTTTTTGTTTTTAACCAATCTGTGCAGATATTCTTATCTCTGGTTGTGTACTTCTGCTTATACATATGTCTCTGTGGCTTAGACAAAGGAACTGACTGCCGTCAAACAGAAAATGAAAAAAAAGGGAAATAGGAGTCAAAGAAAATGGTTCAACTAATGATTGAACCACATAATCATATTGTCTTAATAAAGGTCTGATATTTTACATAAAATAGGGCATTGATGGGTAATAAGCAATGAAATGTAAGGTGGTGGAAATCAAAACTTTCTTTAGATCTGTGCTGGATCAGAAAGTATGGAAATTATAGCCTTGTATTTCTTCTACCAGTTTTGTATGTAACTTTGGATGCTTCAGTTTTTACTCCATTCTCATATTTTAATAGTTCTAAAACAGGTTCATTTCCTGTAGTATGATAATGGTCAAATGTACTGAGTGATGAATCATAATCACTGAATAAATGGAGGTGATTCAAAATCTTAGTGATATACCCTGTTTCCCTGAAAATATCCTGAAAATAAGACCTAGCATGTTTTTGTATGTGCACCTAATAGAATCCCTACCCCCAAAATAAGACCTACTTAAGAACCTGTGAAGCCAGCCGGCCACCCATTCCTCTTGGTTGCTCACGGTGCTGCAGCCACAAGGCAAGGCGGGAGGGGGGTGGAGCTGTCCCATGCATATTGCACTGGTTACTTCAGGGCCCCTGCAGCCAGGCCATCCATGTGGAGCAGGAGCTATGTGGCCACCGGCCCACTTCTTCTGCTTGCTTGCAGCTGCAATGCAGCAGGAGGCTGAGTGGTGTGCTGGTGTTAGTACCATGGCCATGAGGCGAGGCAGGTGTCAGGTCAAAGATTGCCTGGTTACGAGGACCCTAAGGTGTGCAAGTTCAGGGTGTGTGGGATAGCTCCAATACCCCACCTCGCCTTGTGGCCATGGCACCACCACATCACTCGGCTTCCTGCTCCATTGTGGCTGTGAGCAAGCAGAAGAAGTGGACCAGCAGCCATGCAGGGTCCTGGACGGGCTGCCAGAGCCGCTGCTGCGAGGCAGGTTTGGGTGGCCTAGCTGTGGGGGCCCTGAGGTAAGATGGTATGGGCAAGCAGAAGTTGGCCTCCAGTATATGGGGGGGAAATAAAAACACCCCCTGAAAATAAGCCCTAGTGTTTATTTTGGGGGCCCAAAAGAAAATAGACCTGGTCTTATTTTTGGGAAAAAACGGTCCCTTCAGTGGTGATGTCGAGTCCTGCCGGAGCTCGCCATCGATGGGGGGTGTGGGAGACGAAGGAGTGGAGATAAGCAGCCGCAGCGAACACACAAACAGTTCCTGGATAGCAGCATTCAGGGCAATGATTGATGACATTGCTGGGCCTCTCCGATTCTGCTGTCCTCGCTGCTCGTAGCTGTTACTGTTAAGGGAGTGGGGGGTGCTTGATTGATAATCACCGGATGTATGTTTAAGGGGCTGAGTTTTTGTTAAATAGCGCTGTGGTGTGATTACACCCAGCGCTGACTTTGAACCAAAACACCGACTTGTACTTTACTTTTGACTGCAAGCTTATCATTGCCAAAGTAAACCCTGATTCTCTGTGTGTTACTGGTGATTATTTCCTATCGCAGTTCTGAACGAACGACAAGCCGAGAGGTGAAGTCATTTACATTTTGATTGTCCTACATGTACTGTAACTCAGTTATACACCAAATTTCTTTAAAATGAAGCATGTTTTAATCTGTTAGATATTTTTATTTACAGAAACTTTGTATGAGTTAGATAGTTTATTGTAGTAGTCATGGTTGTGAAAAACTGAAAACCGAAATGAAAAATACCCAACGCATGGCGGAGATACAAATAGGCCTGTTGATTTTTACTTTGTAGCAATATTTTCAAATTTCTATTCCATTAGAATATACTTTCCCACTGCAGGGAGAATGGCCTTGAAGGACAGAAGGAAGAGCTGCTACAAAGTGGCAATCAGATAAGAGGGGCTTGAGCCTGTGCCATGAAAATGGTAGACCTGACAAAGTGTCATTGATTCTTAGTTTGGTGTACATTCCTGGACTGAGATCAACTCTCTTTAATATACTTTTTAATAATCCTTAATATATTTGGATTCCATGACATTTAGGACTTCAGAGGTAATAACCAACCCCTTGAACTTGACTCAGAAACAGATAGGCAATAAAGGTAATTTTGTACTGTGACTGTACAACCAAGTAAGAAAGCTGCTCCAGTTTTATTTGTAATTATTGTACTATGTTTGTGGACAGCTTCATGTATTATGCATATGCCTTTGTGGTTAACAGAGCATGCTAACTTCTAGTTAGCAAACTATTTTTTTAAAAGTGGTTTTTAGCAACATTTTGGTTTTTAAATACTGTTCTAAATATTGACTTTGGTCTAAGAAAAATCAACACTGGCAAACCACTTCTAGTAACAGTGCTTAATTAATACTGTTAAATCCAAGGATGTCTCTGAATTGGTCAGTTGGTCTTCCACAGAGAATATAACCCAAACTATAATAAACTGTATTGCACATTCTAAACTCTGGGAATGATCTATTCATGATACCTCTACCTTGTCAAGATTCAACTGAGTTCAAGCACAAATTTAGTACATCATCACTTTCACTGATTGTGATAGCGCTGAGAAATAGAAACGAGCATCATCTGACTGTTGAAAAAAGTCTCACTCCCATCAATTTCAGATAGGTAGGACCATACAATTCAAATTATAGGATAATTTGACATAAATTTAAAGAAAGTCCAACTCCCAAATAACTCTGGGAACTTTCTTCTAGTAGCATTCTAAAAAAAACTAGAACAATACAATAAAACAACAAAGAGACATTCATATTTGGACATTCATATTCAAGTTTACGTAATTAATCAAGATAGGCAAAGCTTGAGCATGTAGCCGGATGAAGCTCTTCAAGTATCTTATCCATTTCCTGAGGCACCATCTATTGAAAGTGATCCCATATTAAGCTCTTCCATTTTAAGTGCTATCATAGCTAGTCTAAGTATCAGCTTCTAAACATGTTCAGTCACACAGGATGTTTATGCAGTGATTTTTAGAAGAGAACAAACTTTTCCCACAGTATTCCAGGCAGGCCCTCTTACATCAAAGGAAAGTCATAGATTTTCTGCTTCTCTGTCATTGGGCTTTTTTCTCGATCATGAATCTAAAAAAGTACCAGAGATTATATGTACATTTTGTTAATGTGAAAAAGGTAGAGTTAATAAAATTCTGTTTTCATTAAGGCACTTAACTGGAAACCAGAAAGCAATCTCATTTTTTGCTGGAAGAAATACTGAGTTTAGGGTGATAAATTATTTCCCGGAAGAAAGTGTCAACAGAATATGCATTGACAAATAGGAATAAGGCACTAAGCAATATATTTTAACTATTATGCATGAGTTATGCATACTGTAAGACTAGCTCCTATTGATGGCTGAGATCCAAAGGTTTTGGGTGGCATTCTGCTTCCACCCCAAAGATTTATCTCCTACATTTTCTCTACAGAGTCCCCTCAGAGCAGTATTCAATCAGCACAAACTTGTCAGAATAAAAATAGCCAACTCAATCAATGTGCATGAGTAGAAACTCTTTCTGTTGGAGTATAAGGATTCAGCAATAGGACACTATGGTCATTGTATTTTTAAAAAAATATCCAAAAGGAAAACAGTTTCATGCCCTTATAACTACCTAGACATTAGGTTGCACGGACTGACATTTGTTTAAGCTTCTCCAAGGGAGTCCTTTTGTTTGAAGTGGTAACACATTTCTTGTATCATGTTTCAAGGCGCCTTGCCCTAGTAACTAGACAATTGGATTTTTGGTGGGGCACATTGAAATGTTTGGAATGGTTTAGGATTCATGAAAGGTATGTAGTCACTGAATGATATGCTGGAGAAAGCTTTGTGATAGCATTCTATCCCTCTCTGTAAAAGTGAAAAGACTTTGCCATCCTGGGACTGAGATTCCCCCCCCCCACCCATGGTGGTAATCTCAAGAGTGAGAGCATGTGATTTTTTTTGTGTGAAAACATAGGATAAAACAAAGATTTTGTTAGTAGACAAATATCCATCGGCAGAATACATAATGACTCCAGAGTTGTATTTTTAAAAAAACCCTCATTTATTTAAAATATTCTCAAATGTGAAAAAGAATGTGTAACACTTTGAGCTAAATAATTCACAAGATTAATCTTTCATTTTGAGTTCAATTTGCACCTCAGTAATAAACTACTTTAGCTCATTGCTACCTTTTTGCCTCAATTCCTGTTGTGCAAACTAGGAAAAGTGATTATTCTATTTATCATGCAAATGAAAAATTTGCACCATAAGTAGATCATAGTTCTGCTGCCCACACTGATGTAGCAACAGTAATTATGAAATGAATTCTGAAACTTCACAGAATTGAACAAAAGATTTTTCTTTATCTCCTGTTTTGTTCTTTTTGAGCAAAAAGAAAGAATATGAAATGCTCCTGTGTATGAAAAATTTGAAAAAATGCCTTATCCTCAATATTTGAACTCTCTAGGTTCAGTTATATTGAAATAAGAAGTTGTTCAGATGACTGATTGAGTTTATGCCTAGGTAAATAGTAAAGACCAGCCCATTAGAGGAAAAATCATATTACTTTAGGGAAATGATACAAATGTAAATTGCTGAATGTTACATTGAAATTCTAGAGTTTGGGCATGAGACTTTTGGGGTTTCTGCAGATCTGCAACTGCTTTAATCACTAACCGTACGTAGCCAAGGTTAGTTTATATCAATACATGTAGTTTGATTTGATATAACTATAGGTAGTTATAATTTTAGGTATAATTATAGTTATAGGTATAATTTATTCAAAGTCTTTATGATATTGACATTGATTTGTGACTGTAGGAATGTTTAGATTGGTCTTTCTCACAACAGTTTTTTTCAACAGTCATCAGTAATAATCCTGTCATATGCTTTATATAGTTTAGGTTTTCCCCTTTTAAAAAATGGACATTATTGACTGCTCCAAGAGAGAAATCAACCAAATGTGAAAGATTATGTCACCTTTATGAAATTGTTTAGACATATAATAACAAGTCTTTATGATCAGAAGTATTGCAGTTAGTGATGAAGAATAATTTCATCAACTTTCAGACATTCTATTCTATTTCTATCCTTTACCAAAAGTAATATATTTTTGTAATATTTATGCCTACCTATAATTACCTTGCAGAATTTAATATTTAAAAATTCCATGATCAATATTATAGTACTGTATTGCATTATGGGATGGCTCAAATGAAATTCATGTGTTTAACGATTCAGAATCTCTTCACAAGCTACACAAATACTGTCTTTTGTATTTGTTTTTTCTTTGGTAATGGCCATATCAGGGGTGGGTTCTACTTTCCTTTACTACCGGTTCGCAATGGAAGCGTGTGCGCTTCTGCACATGCGCAGATCATCCATGATGACATCTGGGTGGGTGGGCGGAGCCTCCCACTACTTTTACTACCAGTTCGCAAGAACCAGACCAAACTGGGAGCAACCCACCACTGGGCCATATCCTGATTTACATTACTTTAAAAATTATATTCAAATAGCATCAAAATAGGCAATCCAGGTTCTGCCCTTTTTGTATATATGTCAACACTAGATACACAAAGGAATGTAATTTTGATTAATTGCCACAAGTGCCCCTTTGTCTGTTTTGATTCCTCCTGCAGATGCCAGTACCCAAAATGTAGCTCTGAAAATTTTAAATATGTAAAAGAAATGAGAGATTGGCTCTGAGATCTTCTAATGGATTGCCCAATATGGAATCATGAAGACTTGGAGGTTTTGATCTGAGCCAAGATTTCCATAAAGAAGTTCTTTGAATTGCAGATATTGTTTGGAGAACTGATAATTGCTTTTTCTCCACATTGTGTGGAATGAGTTGTTTGGAAATTGTAAACAAAAATTTTTAAAGTAGAAAAATATGTAGATTTGCATGCAAAAAGTCTTTTGTTTGTCTTAGGATATATGACTCAAACTTGATAATTTGCAAGGCTAAACATTGCCTGGATACATATATCAATGATCTGTTTGTTTACCAAGCTAATTAAGATTTGTTTATGGTGTCCTCAGTGTTTATGGCTGTCCCTGGACTTGCTTCTAACAGAAACTCATGTGGCTTTCACATACCTAAAGTTCTGAAAATCACAATGCTAAATGTTTATTGAGCATCTAACTGTAAATTAATTATGCTTGAGAGTTTACCACTGATGCCTATATTCTATAAATGTTTCTGCTCTAAATTACCTTGGTTATTACTGTGTTGCTTAGCAAAAAATACTGCCTTGAGGACAAAATTAATTATGTTACAGAATACAGTCCAAGATTTATTTATTTTTTCAAATTCCATGGCAAGTGATTTTTTTTTTTAGTTCGTTTACTGCTTATGTTAATTTTACTGGTAACAATGAGACATAGTTCACTAAAAACAGCCATGATTACAGCTTGTTACATTTTGCAAATGCTGATATAAAATTCTTCCCTGCTGGGTCCACTATTTGTAATTTATTAATTGGGGTTTGGAACTTTAACCTCAAAGTCAGTCCCTGCTCTAAATCACCTATGGCCTTCAAAATCAACAACCCAAATGTTGATGTCACAACCGGATAGAACTCAAGACTCTATTCTTAATCTTTGAATAACCAATTGTCAAATTTATTATTTCTGATTGACAGCTGGAACATTCTATGTGCTGATTGTCCCAGGAGGAAGGGAATGTACGCATAATCTTAACTGTTGAGAAGGGACTATTACATAATCTTGTATGGCAAATATCAGTTGCTGCAGTATATTATACTTACCCGTACATATAATCTCACTTGCTTTTGAAACTTTCAAAACTAAACCGACAGGACTGTATTATTACTTGCACCTTTGTAGAATAACAATCTTTCAGCTGAATTTCATGTTCATTAGAGACAGACGCAAGGGGTCCATTTGATTTTATCCATGCATGTTTTACTGTTTAAACTGTGAGCTTCATGAAGAGCTATGAAAATGAATTAATGGGTCTAGTAGCATTGTTGCAAAGATGCATGCAAATTTCAGTGGAAACATACTGCAGGAAACATTATCAGAAAAGAGAGGGATAATTGTAACACAGAGTAGAGCAAGCAATCCATTTTCATGCAGCTCTTATCCAAATTTCAAAAACCAATAGAAATAATCAGGATAGATTTCTGTCAAGAGTGATGGCAAGCAGGTAAAAAGTAAATAAAGTTAAGCAATTTGCTTCTGTGGTCCTAGTTGTAAAAACATGTTCTGCTTATACATACTTGACCATTTTCTATGCCTTGAGAATCATGATAAAGGTAAAGGGAGAAATACTGCAGAAATTATAAATATATACATGGAACAATGTTGCTGTTGCTGCAGTCTGGTTGCACTGTTTACAACTTATTTTGCTGAAACAAGCAAACAAAAAATCCTAGAGATCATGCTGAGTGAGAAAGTATGGATATTTTTATGTAAATGTATGTTTAATGACAATCTACTACACTAATGTAATGATATGCAAGAAAAAAAGTGTTTCAATAATAGTTTATACTTCATGTTCTTCCAAATCTAATTAGTAACAGATTTCATTTGAATTGACGTTTTAAATTATCTGTGTTGCTTCGGTTGCAGTTTTCTTTGGGGCACAATTTTTAAACTTTTTAACAGATTCATACTTTATTCAATGTTCTACTTAAGCAAATTTTTTAAGTGAAAAGTTATTGCATAATTCAGACAATTGCCGTATCCTCAAACGCATCTACATTGATTACTGTTTGGATTTCTGTTCCCAGTTATCTACCATTTTTCTCCTATTTTGGGTTGAAAATGCTGTTTATTCTTGTGCCAACTTTTCCCTGAGTTTGTTACATTTGCCTGCTCTATCGTGTTAAACAGATAATCAGATAAGATTTTCTGGTTTGCTATTTCTCAGCTGCTTAAATCCTTTGTTTTTCCCTATTTAAATATGTATGTATGTATCCATTCATCCATCCATCTATCCATCCATCTATCTATCCATCCATCCATTCTGTAATCAACTTGTCTCCCAGTCAAAAGTTAAAACATATAAAATATTAAAATTGTAAAGATAAACAAATTAAAATATTAAAATATTAAAAACAACAAAGCATCAAATTAAACTTCTAATGTACAATTATCCAATCTTATGTCATCTTCTTGGGGGAAGAGCCAGGTTTCCATCTTGTATATTCCCATTTCACCCAGTACATCACAAGTAATGCAAAAAGATGATTATTTGGGAGGAAAAGTAAATGACTGGACAGGGCTATTTTGATGTGACAGCTCAAGTAATAAAACCAGATTTTTGAGAGGATATGTTCACTTACAAAGGCAATGTGGTGTGCTATCACATGGTTAATATTTTATTTGGCTGATAAAACATATTAACATTCTGTTGCTTTATATATCAGCTTCCCACAGATTCTTTGAAATAAAATCCAAGCTGGCACATCGGTGACTGTCATAGATAAGGTTTGCTCAAATCAAAGTGTAATCTGTTAAAATGATTACATTTTATGGGCTCTGCTTGCTTTTTTATTTACAATCTGCTACTGAAAATATACATTGAAGAGAGTTACTGTTTATACCAAATTTTGGAATTATATGCTATGTAACATGAATCATTTGAAATTCATCACAGGAAAAAGCAGATTTTATTCTACTTTTCATCTCTGAGACTACAAATGGATGATTGAGATGGTAGATAGGCAGGCAGGCAGATAAAATATAGGGAGGGGAAATAGTATAACTCATTTTCTTTGGAATGATTTTGTCATGGTGATATATAAAAATATCAATTGGATTGTATTTGGAAATGGCTCACATGTTCTGGAAAAGTCACGAATTTCCCATGTCCTTTAACTAGTAATACAATCAGTTGCAGTGGTTTCTGTAGCTGAAAGATTTCTCTCCTATTTGCAACTCTAAAAACCCCTGAAAGTAACTAAAATAAAACTAGACAACAAATGACAGTACTTTAAATATTTTTCTCTAGAATTTTGTATATACTAATGAACTTTGTAAATTTTAATGAGTTTGTTTATGTTTATTGTAAAGCCCCAGAATTATTCAAGGGAGCATCATATAAAAATATATGTGAATGTCATAGGTTTGAAAGTGTATGAATGGTTCAGGAAGTGAAAACTTTCTCTTGGTCTCTCAGTTCAGTCCATTTATCCTCATCAACATCCTATCTTGTACGTCTAAGTATATGTGGAAGTCTATTTTTAGAGTGCAGTTGCGTCTTAATTCCTCTTCACATATAGTTCCCACACAATGTCAAGATTTGCAGCTAAGTTCATGAATGGATAGTTTCTTTAGATGATAATGTGGACATCTTATTTCCTTATCCAACATTAACCCACCTACAAACTTCTGCAAGCTTAGAACTTACCTTATCTGAAAAAAAGTAAAGCAGCAACTGAACACACAAGTATTCTCTAAAGAAAGGAAACCAAGACCAGTAATCATCTGGCCTCTATTGAAAGTGGATAAAGCATACAGTGTCCTTGAATATTTCCATCCTAAGCAGATATTTGTATTTTAGATTTTTAGCCAGCTCTGCCCGCCCTCGCATTTTTCTGCTGGTTTCAAAGAGTCATGTATTTTCCATTGTGTGCGCTTTTATACATAAGATTTGTGTAACACAACAGATTTGCAAGATGATTATTCCCGATGCCCATGGTAAAACAGACCATAACTAATCGACATCATTTGACAAAACTGCATGGAGTGCATGTTTATATGTATATGAGAAAATGATGAGAGAGAGAAGGAGAAGAGGATGCCTGAAGCAAATCTGATTGTATGTTGACATTATGGCCAACTTTTTTGAACATTAAATAGCAGTTTCCTACCATTCCATGAATGCAGAATATTTTTCTGATAATTACTGAACCTCTTATGGATTACATTTTAAATTTAGAGTAAGAAAAGCAAAAAAGCCCTCGCCCCACCCCAAAGTTATTTCAAAATTACAACAACAAAAATTGGAGTCCTTATATACTGTGGTTCTGATTTCAAAGAAAAAAAAATCACATTATGAACTGGAATACGCAAAGCTTGAAAACTGCACATCTAGCAAGATTTTTCTTTTCTTTTCCCACTTGTTCTGCCACGCCATAGCATATTTAGAAGCTATGCAAAAGCTTGGCAAAGGCAAGAGATGTCCTTTGACAACTGTTGGTTACAGAATCTGTTATCTACATTTGGGCATCCTAGTGTCAGAAGGAAAATATATCAAGGTGACCTTGTACTGTATGCTTGTTGTATGGGATGATTGCTACAAAGATATTATATGATAGGGTTGGGGTACTATTGTGTGTTATGTTACAATAAGCCAGAGTACTTTTATTCTTGTCACTGACATGCTTTAAATATATTTAGCTTGGAGATCATTGGCTTGATCTATATCACTTGATATAGAACAATTAAATGACATCTATTTATTTACCAGTCAATCAATTCTATGCTTACACTTCATCACCAAGGATCCTGAATAAATTAACATTAATGCATAGTTGCATTTGTTTTGAGGTTGCATTTATTTTGCAAAACCTATGGCGCTCAGTAGAAACTTTCTAGCTGACTTTAAAAACAGGTGGCAAATCTCTGAAAGTTTGGATATACTTTTTGTTCAGTTTTGCTAATATTTAGAGATATTTCCATTAAATATGGTTCATTCTAGAGATAGTAACATGTCTCAAGGTATAAAGCAAATCAATAAAGGACAGTATAAGTAAAACTGAGAACTTTAAATGTTTCCCACTTGTATCATACAATAAATGAAAATGCATCTATTCATTTGTTTCTTGTTTTAAAATTTATCTAACCGCTTGAAACCTCTCAGATTTTAGGCAGTTTACAGAAAGTGGTTATAACTAGCTACAAATACAAAATTAGATTCTGGTTACTATGTAGAACTGAGAATTTTATAACTAAGAATTGAAATTACAATACATCATTCTCCAAGTTCTTCGGAAGATAGGTCTCATCAGCTTCCAGAAAGCCATAAAAGTGAGGCCATATATGCCCAGAAGGCATGCTGTTCCTGAGGGAAGGGATTGCTACAGAGGGTCCTCTCTGTCACGTTCCTTCACATAGTATCTACTGGTTGGTGAGAACCATCAGGTGCTCCCAAGTTACTGGCAGAAACAATTGGAGAAAGGCAGTCTTTAAGCTAGTCAAGCACTGAGATTTAGAGATTTATACACAGCTACCAGTACCTTGAATTGCACTTGGAAGCCTACTGTTAGTTAGTGCAGCTTATGCTGTCAAGGTGTAATGTGACAATATCAAGTCCAACTACTAAGGATGTGTGCTTCTTTGTTCAGGAGCAGATGAAATTTCCAGGACTTCAAGGCAGCTCTGTGTAGAGTGAGTTGCAGTAATCTAATTGAGAGATGATAAGGGCATGAATGACTGTGCTCTTGTTCCAGATAAGTGCATCATGTTCCAGATACAGTTCCAGCTGGAGCACTATCCAAAGCTATACAAAAATCCTCCTGACCATAGTAATGGTCTGTGTTCTGTTGGTTTTTTAAAAAGTTTTTGGTTTCTGCAGAGCCTCTTAATATAAAATTTCTGTGTGTAATAGTTGGAAAATCACATAGCAAGAGTAGTATAGCGTTACCAACTACAGTAAAACTACCAGGAAGTGACTTGGTACAATAATATAGAGATGTGTGGGGTCCTTGGTGTTCTCTGAGCTTGGTTGTTTTCTTGCAGATATTTCATTACCCAAGCCAGTTAACATTATTAGTACTACTCACTAATAAAAAATAAAAAAAACAATGCTTTTATGTTGTTCAAGTTCTATATAATCTTTCTGAAGGAGCTTGTATATCTGTTTTAAAAGGATTAACTTCTTCTCCCAGCAGGTATCTATTTATTGAGAAAAATAAGTTTTTAATGCTAGGTAAGAATTGATTCCCCTGCAAGGATCTGCCTCTGTTTTTGCATTACATCATAACTGAATCAGTTTCTGTTTATACCTGGTCAAGATCAATGTCAGCCACATTAATGTGGTGCAGTTAGCTCACATTATCATTTGAGTTAGTATGTTTAAGACAGGATGCCAAACAAAACAGTTTAGAAATTATATAAATGGGATTAGGGTCCAGTGTTGAAACTTTACAATAATATGTTTATAAATGGCAGATTGTCTTTCACCTGAATAAGCATATATCTTACAGAATAATCATCCAGAACGTTATGCTCAGGTCCAATTTAAATATTTGGAGGAAAATGAATAGTATGTGATTGTCCCATACATTTATTCAAGAGACTTTCTGGAAGATTGTGCCACAATTTGAATGGATAAGACTACATTCCTCACTTCTTATAAAAGATATACCATAAATTTTGAATCATTGATTCTTTTGAAAGGGTTACTTTGTAATTCTGGTTGAACATCAGAGTTATTCATCAGAGTTTGTTGTGTATCAGAGTTACTCATCAAGAAACAAGCGCATTAAAACATTTATTTTATTGGTAGATTTGTGGAATATCTTCAGCCTAAACAATCCAATTTCGCAGTAATAAGTAAAAGAAAACCTGCTTTATTGATCAGGAGATGCTCAAAGTTTATCGTTGTATAACTAACAGTATTTAGGAAAGTTATGAATTTCCTAGACTTGGTAATTGTCCTTGTTGGTTTGACCAGCTTTATAAGGAAACAAAAACACTAGAGAATTGTTCAAAGCTCACACTACTGTTAAAATTGTACTATTTTTAAGAATAATAAAAAAATATGATAATAGAATAGAATAGAATAGAATAGAATAGAATAGAATAGAATAGAATAGAATAGAATAGAATAGAATAGAATAGAATAGAATAGAATGGCCATCTCTATAAACAACCACCATATATTACATTGGTAATATATGGGTTGGTTCTGCAACCCAATAAGACACAGACTTCAGAGGATAATTAGAACTGCAGAAAAAACAATTACTACCAACCTGCCTTCCACTGAGGACCTTTTTATACTGCATAAGTCAAAAAGAGGGCTGTTAAAATATTTACAGACCCTTCACATCCTGGACATAAACTGTTTCAACTCCTACCCTCAAAATGACGCTATAGAGCGCTGCACACCAGAACAACTAGACACAAGAACAGTTTTTTTCCCGAATGCCATCACTCTGCTAAACAAATAATTCCCTCAACCCGGTCAAACTAATTACTAAGTCTGCACTACTATTAATCTTCTCATCGTTCCTATCACCCATCTCCTCCCACTTATGACTGTGTGACTGTAACCTTGTTGCTGGATATGATTTGATTGCTTATTTGTTCCCTATGACTATCATTAAATGTTGTACCTTATGATTCTTGACGAATGTATCTTTTCTTTTATGTACACTGAAAGTGTATGCACCAAGACAAATTCTTTGTGTGTCCAATCACACTTGGCCAATAAAAAATTCTATTCTATTCTATTCTATTCTATTCTATTCTATTCTATTCTATTCTATTCTATTCTATTCTATTCTATTCTATTCTATGATAATACAATTGTTTTCTTGGTTTGCTGCTGCTTTCTTCCAAAATGGTTTCTCAATTTCTTAGTCTAGCCTGGACTAATTTCCTGTTGGCCTCCAACCCATGAACTAATGGGACTGACCCTACTAAGCTGTTTGAGCCCAGGCAAGTTGCATAGATAATATAAACAGCATAGACAATATAAACATACCAGCAGCATGTATGGCCCTTAAATCCAGTTCAAGATTGCATCTTCGATTTTTCATAAATCAGGCTTTTATGGGATTTTCTTTAAATAAACATTCATTTATAGCATCCACTGCAATAATTTCAATATCTGTTATTGAATGTACATGATTTTTTTTCTCTGTGTGGAAATTGACTTCTAATGAATCTTCAGATGCAATTTTGGAAGGTTATAGCAATTCTGAAATATAATCCATTTGCCAGGTTGAAGGAAGTAAAGATGTTTGGCATTCTTGTTTTTTACAGGAATCTGGAACTTATGCATGGCTTTTGGTAGCTAGCTCACTCTTGGTAGTTTGAAACCTTCCCAGCTTCCTGATTCGACCATTTGTTTACCAACTGTTTGAAATTCTGATGGCATGGAAAAAAGTGACTGAAGACCAGTCTTCACACTGTTGCGATGTCCCCACAATCACACAATCATCATTTGGCTCTTGGCAAACCACATGTGTTTATAATAGTTGCAGTGTCCCAGGATTTCAAGATTACCATTTGTGACCTCCACAGCCAACTTCTGAGAAGCAAATTTAATGAAGGGAGTTAGATTTACTCAATGACTGGGGGGGAAAAAAAGGTCTTAAAAACAGTTGCAGTCACATGACGACTCACTTAATGACAATATTGCTCAGCAACAGAAGTTCCAGTCCCAGGTGTGGTTGTAACTCAAGGACAACCTGTTCTGAAGAGGAAAGGAAGGATGACTTACAACCACAACTGAGTCCAAAATTTCTATTGCTAAGTGAGACATTTGTTAAATGAGTTTTTGCCCAATTCTATGACCCTTCTTGCCACAGTTATTAAGTGAATCACTGCAGTTCTTAAGTTAGTAACACAGTTGTTAAGTGAATCTGGCTTTCCCTTTCTGACTGCTTGCCAGAAGGTCACAAAAAGGGATCACCTGATTTCAGGACACTGCAACCGTCATAACTATAAACCAGTTGTCAAACATCTAAATGTAAATCTTGTGACCGTGGGGAGGCTGCAACGATTGTAAATGTGAAAAATGGCCCTAAGTCACTTTTTTCAGTGCTGTTGTAACTTCCAGCAGTCACTAAATGAACTGTTGTAAGTCGAGGACCACCTGTAGTTATTCCATGTGAATTATTAGGAGGCTTTATCTTCATCCCATGAAATATGTGCCTAAGCAGCCTCTCCTTGGTAATGCACTGGATTCCAATAAGAAATAAGATTTTTAATTGAGGGAATTTCTTTTGTGTGACCCATTAATAACTTTCGAAAGAGAGAAGGTTTTATAAATTCTAGTTTTTAGTAGCTATCTTTGAAAAGGAGCTACTCAGTTAAAGAAGATACCAATAACAGAAAACTATCCTTTCCCATAAGAAAAAAAGAAAGAGAACTAAAGGAAAAGCTTGAAAACATGCTTAGATGATCTAGACTCAGAGGTTCCATTTTCCTTGGGAGTTCCCCATTTATTGCAAATGCTAAGTATCCAAATTCAGATCTGCCATATGGATCTCTGATTTTTTTTAAAAAAATCTTGCCCTTTGTTCTTATTATGTAACCATGTTCTTGGTGGCTTACAGATCTCATCCTGCTTAACTTTTTGTATAGACGACATTTATTTGATATTCTGCAGTCAGGTTTGTAAAAAGGATGGGGCCTGGAAGGAAACACAAAAATTAAAGAGTTTGATTTCTTTAAAGAAATGCAATCAGCGTGTTTTGTTTTACATTTACTATGCTTCTCAGTTTGAAATGAATATACATTTGTCTCTTTAAATTAAGAAGTTATAAGACATTTCAGACTGCACGTTGGTGGGTTGACATCATAATTTTGCATGCAAGTGACAGTATCAGTCATAAGAAATCCTTCTTGTACATTATGGCCTTGAAGTGTCCAGAGTGCTCAGGCAGCTGGATTCACAAACACTGCCCACATCTGAAAGAAATATCTTCAACTCAGGTCTTGCAGAATAGTGCAGTAAACAGAGGCAGCTTCAAGGAGTTTAACTTATTGCTACTTCTCTTGTGACTGTTGTCCATCCTGCTTCAATGAACTGTAATTATGTTCAAGTATGGCAACAAATATGATGTTTAGTATCAGTCATCATTCCTCTGCGCCCTGTTGAATGTAAAAGTCAAAGCAGATTAAACAAAACAAAACAACACAATGGAAGATTTCACAGACCTTTTTCTTGGTGCAGGTTTTTTCATTAGAACTGTTTAAGTTAGTAAATGAAGTGGATAATACTAAAACAGTATCACAAATGAGAATCATTGTTCCATCAGACACTTTGTATAATATCCGAGTCATATTTGAACTATTCATCTTTACAGTTTTCTTTTTCTACTCAGCCACGTCAAGGGACCAAACCTATATGTTCCTAACCATGACAATGTGAAAATGTGTATTATAACATCAGAATGCAAACTCCAATTTTTCATCCTTGTGCTGCAAAGTTGCTCAGAAGTATGTAAAGGATGTTTGCATTGAGATGTCAAGGTTTTTTTTATAGGCATCTGAAGGCCCCATCCTTCAGATGCCAATGAAGTGAAAGCGATGTAGCTGTGTTTACATTTTCAGAAACAGGAATCAACCATTGCTTGATTGTCTCAGAATTCTGTTTGTAAATTAATATCGCCAGCAACTATCAACGAACAATTCATTTCAGTTTCCAATCTCTATTCGCTACTACTGTAGATCTAAAATAAGTATACAGTAGATGTAATTACAACATATGATCTAAATTTGGAGTTCTTTTGGTTTTTCTTCCCCCCTGCTACTTTTTTTTTTTTTTTAATAAATTTTTATTATAATCCAACATACACAGACAAACACAGACATTTAAACAAACTATACATAAACTAACTATACAATAAAATCAAGTCCTGGGACTTGAGCTTTGAAGTAGAGTTACCTCGGTAATTATATATCAATATATCTGTACATATTATACTTCATCATATATCAGTATTTATATAATGATATTTCATTTTATTTCTGTATTTGGATATAGTTGGATGGTATTTCCTTAATTCGTGTCCTTTTTTCCTAACCAGTTATACCATTTTTGCCAAATTAGGTAATAGTCTGAGTCTTCTTTTCCCTGAATTTCTTTGGTCAGTTTATCCATTTCCGCACATTCCATTGTTTTTTGTATTACTTTTTCCTCTGTTGGCGTATTTTCCAATTTCCACATCTGTGCAAAGGCGATTCTGGCAGCGGTTAGGATGTGTATGATTAGGTATTGTATCTCTTTTTTATAATCTTTTGTGAGTATTCCTAATAAGTATGTTTCCGGTCTGAGGGGTACTTTTTGGGTGGTGATTTCTTCCAACTGACTTTGAATTGTTTTCCAAAATTTTTTAACTTTTGGACATGACCACCACATGTGGTAGTAAGTCCCCTTCTGTGTTTTGCATTTCCAGCAGTTCTGATTAGTGTTGGGGAACATCTTTGCCAGCCGTGCAGGGGGGAGATGCCATCTGTAAAACATCTTATATGTATTTTCCTTATAGGGCACGGACATTGTCAGTTTAGTATTGACTTTCCACATTTTTTCCCATTTTTCTAGATTAATATTATATCCAAAATTTTTAGCCCAAATAATCATATTTTCCTTCACCACTTCTTCTTCCAGTTTGTATTTAAGCAAATAATTGTATATTTTAGTTATTAGTTTATCATCTGATTGCATTATGATTTTGTCTAATTCATTTCTTTCTTTTTGGATTCCAAATTTTTTCATATCGCTTTTATATCTTGATTTTATCTGTAAATACGTCCACCAATCAATGTCCGTGCCCTGTTGTCTCAATTCCTCTGTTGTTTTTATATCTCCCTCTGTGTTCAGCAATTCGTCGTAGGTCTTCATTTTATTCATATCCATTGTGTTCGGGTAGATTTGTGCTTCCATGGTTGATATCCATCTTGGAATTTTATCATAATGTTTCCTTCTTATTTCAATCCAGATTTTTGCCAGTGCTCCTCTAATGTAGTGTCTCCTAAAGTGCTCATGCTGTCTGGGCTTTTCCTCCCATAGGAATGCGTGCCAACCTTTGAACAGATCGAATCCTTCTAGAGCTAATATTCGTTTGTCTTTGAGTGTCATCCAATCCTTGATCCAAGTTAGGGCTGTTGCAATGTAATAGGTTTGCCAATCTGGCAATCCCAGGCCGCCTCTTTCTTTGGTATCTTGCAGGTGTTTCAATTTAATCCTGGCTCTCTTCCCCTGCCATATATATTTGGATATCATTTTATCGAGATCTTTAAAATATGTTTTCCCCGGATTTATCGGTATTGTTCTGAATAAATATAACATTTTTGGTAAAATAGTCATTTTAATTGAAGCAATTTTGCCTAATAATGATAATTTTAATTTACTCCATGTCTCTAAGTCCTTCTGTATCTGTTTAAGCAATTTAATGTAGTTATCTTCTTTTAATGATGATACTTTATTGGTGAGCCAAATTCCTAAATATTTTATTTTGGTTGTTGTTTGTATTCCTAACGCCTCTTCCAGCTCTTCCTCCTGGGGTTTTGTCAAATTTTTAGTTAGTAATTTAGTTTTTTGTCTATTAATTTTCAAACCTGCCACTTCGCCATATTGTTCTATCTTCCTTAATAAATTCAATCCTGAATGTATCGGTTGCTCTAATATAAATACTACGTCATCCGCGAATGCTTGTAGTTTATATTCCTGGTTTTTGGTTCTTAATCCTTTTATTTCATTGTCATTCCTAATTTCGTTCAATAGGGGCTCTAGTGCTAATATGTATAGTATAGGAGAGAGGGGGCATCCTTGTCTCACTCCTTTGGATATTTTAAATTGGTCTGTTGTCTCTCCATTTATCCATATTCTTGCAATTTGATCTGAATATATTGTTTTGATCATATTAAGAAATTTCTCGCCAGTTCCCATTTTTTCTAGTTGCAATATTAAGAACCCCCAGTTAAGATTGTCGAAGGCTTTCTGTGCATCGAGGAAGAGTAAGGCCATCTTTTCATCTGATTTTTGCTCATAATATTCCAGTATATTAATTATTGTTCTTGTGTTCTTGTTAATTTGCCTATTTGGAATAAAACCATTTTGGTCTGGATGGATATAGTTCACAATAATTCTCTTCATTCTCTGAGCCATGATCGATGTAAATAATTTATAGTCTGCGTTTAGAAGTGATATGGGTCTGTAATTTTTAGTTTGAGTTAGGTCTGAGTCTTCTTTAGGTATCAGTGTAATGATTGTCTCTATCCATGATTTAGGAATTTTAGCTTCTAAAATCGCTTCGTTCAGGACTTGTAATAGAATGTCATCCATTGGCTGATTCTCGATTTTGTAGAATTCTGCCGGGATACCATCTGGGCCTGGTGTTTTATTGTTGTTCTGCTTCTTCTTCGCTTCGATTAATTCTAACATCGATATTGGTCTGTTCAAGAGTTCTCTTTGAGTTTCTTTTATTTCTTGGATATTGGCTTTGTTTATATATTCTTTTACTTTCTCCAATTGGATTTCTTCCTGCGTATATAGTTCCTGATAGAAATTCCTTACAATTCGCTTTTTTGCCTCATTCATATGCTGTAGTTGCCCTTGTTCGTCTTGTAGTTGGTGTATTAGTCTTTTCTCCTTTTCTTTCTTTAATTTATATGCCAACCAACGTCCTGTTTTATTAGCGAATTCAAATTGGTTTTGCTTTGCCATTCTGATCTTCCTAGCTATTTCTGTTGTTGTTATTAAATTTATTTCATGTTTGATATGGTTTATTTTTTCCTTAATCTCTTTCCCATCTGGTCTATTCTGTAATTCTGCTTCTTGTTTTCCGAGCTCAGTCATTAGGTTATTCCTTCTTTGCTGTTTCTCTCTGTTTTTCTTCACCTTGAATGAAATTGTTAATCCTCTTATATATGCTTTTGTGGCATCCCATAGAATTTGTAATGATGTATGTTCCTTTTTGTTTATTTGGAAAAATATCTCCATCTCTTTCTTTATCATCTCTATGTATTCTTTGTCTTGGATAATTTCTCTATCCATCATCCATCTTCCTCTCTTTAGCCGGCCTTTCCAGACTATTGTTATAGGACTGTGGTCCGCCCATATGTTCGGTGTGATTTCAATTTCTTTTATGCTTTCTCTTAGTTCTGCCGTCATCCAGGCCATGTCTAATCTGGACCAAGACTGATGGGGATTTGAATAATATGTATACTGTTTTTTGGTTTTATTCAATTCTCTCCAGGCATCTTTCAATTGTAACTCTTGAGTCATGTCCCTAAAAGTGTCCGGTAGTGTCTTTTTCTTAGGTTTGTTATTTTTGTTACTTTGGTAGTCATAGTCCATATCTACAATTGCGTTATAGTCCCCTATTATACATATGTGTTCGTAGTCTAATTCTTTAATTTTGTCGTGTAGCCTTTTGAAGTATTCTTTTTGGTTCCCGTTTGGAGCGTATATTGATACTAGTAGCATATTTCGGGCCTCCGTCTTGATGTTGACCATTAATATCCTACCATCTCCGTCTGTGTAAATTTGTTTTGCCTGAATATGGTTTTTAATGTATATTGCAATGCCTCTTTTTTTTTGGTCTGATAGTGAGGTAAATAATGATCCAAGTTTTCTGTTTTCTAATAATTGTTTGTGTTGTTTTTTAATATGTACTTCTTGTAAATTGATAATGTCTGTATCTAATTTTTGAAGTTTTTTAAAGGTATGTGTTCTTTTGGTTGGTAAATTAAGGCCATTTATGTTAATTGAAATTAATTTCAACTCTTGTCCCATTTCCTTTAGTTTCCCTTTGTTAGTTTGAGTTTACTTGTGTTTCTTGTTACCATTTGTGTTTTCCCCCTAGCCCCTTCTCTTTCAATCTTCTCCCTTTCCCTAGACTCCTTTTCTTCCTTTCCTTTTTTTGTTTCCCCCGTGGGGTGGTCCTGATTTGTATTATCTGAGTCACACCTAGTTTCCTGTTCTTCTTCTATTATGAAATGTGTGTCCAAAAATTCTTGTGCCTTCTCTATCGTATCAATTTTATATTTTTTGTCATCCCAGGATATTAGAATTCCCTCTGGCACTAGCCAGCGGAACATTATTTTATGTTGGTTCAGTAGGGTTGTCAAAAAATTGTAGTTTTTCCTATATTCTCTTATTCTTCTTGGAACTTGTTTTAAAGTTATTATTTCTTTCCCTTTGTAGCATGGTTTCTCCTCTCTCATTAGTGTATAAATCTCTTCTTTTACAGTTTTACGTGCAAATCTGACATGTATTTCTCCAGGTAGTTTGTGCCTACGGGCATAATTCGTATGCACTCTATAAATTTCGTCGATTTCCCTACTAATATCGTTTTTTTCCTTTCGGGAAGCCTCAACTAATATCTCTGTCATCAGGTCTCTTAGATCTTCTCCCTTTGTTTCTGCAATATTTTGAAACCGTAAAAAGAAAGATGCCTTTTCTAATTCTAAATGGGTAATTGATTCTTCAAGTTCTCTGTTTACCTCCATTTGATTTTGTTCGATGTTATCCATCTTCTTCTCCGATTGGACCATTTTGGCTTCCATATTTTGAATTCGTTCTTCGTTTTTAACTATGTTTTGTTGTATTCTTTCAATCTTATCGTCCATTTTTTTTATATTGTCGTTTATTTGTCCTACTTCTAATTTCAGTTCCTCATGATTCTTTTTTGTTTCTTCATGGTTATTCGCAATTGTTTCTTGGGTCTTATTCATCCCCTCCTGAATCATAGCCAATATAGATTGTATATTCTGTATGTTGTGTGCAGTAGCAGCTTTATCCTTGTCTGTAGTTAACATCGTGTCTATGGTTTTTTGTTGTGCAGGTGAAGATTGTGTGGGTGCTGGTTTTTTCCCTTGTTTAGTTATTGTTATTGAGGATGTTGCCATCGTTTTTTGTATTATTTTTTTCCAAATTTTCATACACTGATTGGGGGTATTTGAAATATCGTTATATAGAAGTCAAATTGATTAATTCAGTGGGGTTAAGGGGAAATACAGTGTTTTAGCAATTCATTTTCCTATTCTTATTCCTAAGCAGTATAATATCGTCAATATTTAAATGCCAATTTATATTAATACTGAATCACATTAATGATCATACTTATTCCCAATACTTAAATTCACTTCAAGCCTAAACAATTCATATATACCTTTATGTAATAAGCCTATGTAGTCTAAGATTCCCTATAAATCATATAAAATATTCTATTAGATTCTATATATATTTAAGTTATATCACAGTTGCCAATATGTAGTACTTATATTAATCATCACAGTTATTATTCCTTATTATTCCTTAATATTATCTATAACAGTCTCTTTACAATGTCTATGTTAATATCTAAATTTCCAATCAATACCCAATATAATTCTCTTAACCAATGTATTACTATAAAATCTATTATCTTATTTCAGTGGGGTGGGGAACCATAGAATAATAAAGAAGGGAAAGAAAAAAAAAAAAGATTAATCTTAAATCAATTGATATATATTATATTAACTTCAAAGTTGGTATTAGTATTCTTTAGACAAAGTTAATTAAACTATAGTTGGATTTTGTGATATAAATAAAATAACTATCTTTGATAATTAATGATAAAAGTTCTCCATTAAATCACTTTCAGACCAATTAGAATTACTTCCTTTCCTTCTTCCCTTGTTCTTCAGTTCGCCTTCAGTTCGCCCAGCTTTCACAGTTCTGTTACAATAACTTCCGTTGAAACAGTAAGGTAATTGTTCCGATTTGTAGCAAGTTATAACTCCTCTGCCAACAGCATCAATGTGTCCAATGTCTTATTACAAGTCCTTTATCTGTGGTTTGGATTTATTATTACTGCTGGATACCAAGTAAAAAAAAAAAAAAAAAAAAACCTCCTTCACCAAGTCCTCGATCCTCAGTCCACCTTCCACTCCGTTCAACTGATTCCCTTTTGCCCGCAACAGTCTTAAAGAGTCTTAATTCTTAAGATTCACTTTCTACTATCACTTTCTCAAATAGTCTTTGTTCTTGTTGAATCAAAACAAGTTATTAATAAAATTATAATCCACCGCTTGCTTGTAGTCCTTTCCTTCCGTCTCTCGTCCTTTCGCCAGTCAAATCTGCGCTGTCACTGTGAGTGTTAGTTCCGCTCCGATCACTGTCTCTCGCCGCTTGCCTGGCGATCTTACCGCCGCTTTTAGGAGTCCTCTTTTCGCCAATGTTTTAAGTCTTTAAATCTTTATAAATATACCTTCACTTTTCAGATGATTTAGTCCAATTACCGATGTTTCTCTCTGCAATCTTCGCTTCCACGCTTATCGGTTGACAGCGCTCCGGCCAGCCAAAATGGCTGGTTTTTTCCCGGTTGGAATTAGGAGGTTTTTCTCTGAACCTTCGGGGTGATTGCTGTCACTCTGAGGTCCTAGAGAGTCCTCCTTTTTCTATCGACCTCTCCGTGGTCGATAGTGCCAAAAACGGCTTCCAATTCAAGAAATTTGGAACTTCGGGGATGGAGCCTCGTTCCCCTCGTTCCTTGCACGCTGACGTCACCGCCGGAAGTCCCCCCCTGCTACTTTTTGTTCACTTAGTCATGGAAAGAATTTCAGACCATTGGCTCTTTTCATTTTACTTTATAGTTGGTCCTTAAAGATATTGAATTGTCTTCTAAAGACAATTATTTAATGCGTATAGGTTTAATCAAAGAACGAGTACAGTATTGTTAACTGTACTGTTCAGAATTGTATTCAAGTGCTGGTAAATAGGATAGTCTTGTCAAACATATAGCCATTGCATCTTCAAAAGAAAGAATTGGAGTCATTAATAAAGGTCCATCTTTCAGAAATGCAAATCGTGTTTAGAAGACTAGATTTAATCGTCAATTCTTCAAGTACGTTGAATCTAGCAAGAACAGAGATTAAAAAGCACATGCTGGAAATTAAATAAATCAGATCTGGCAAGATCAGCATGTTTGGTTTGCATAAATTGGCAAACTAACCAAGATCCCGATTATGTTCCAGCATGAACATGAGATAGAATGGAGCAATACAGAGCAGATGTAGCTATATAAATGCTTTCCTCCCTGTCTTTCCCTTTTTCCTCTGTTATTTCTTTGTGGCCAAGTTATAAGTAGTAAAGAAAGAAGAATGACCACTTAATGCAATGTTAATAAGTGGCTAGATTGACTAAAAGAAAATCGAGTTGAATAAGTGAGAAGTAGGAGGACAAGCAAAAAGAATAAACATGTGTGTGTGCATGCATGCAATTAGTTGCAGTTGTTTACAACTTAAATGAATCAACAGCAGACTAAAAGGTCAGAGGAAGACTGTTCTCATTGCTAGTATTACATTTTGGCCCCAAGGCCTACAAAAAAATTGGATAAAGGCACATTTGGACCTAATTAAATGGCTATGAAAGGAGCGAAGGAGGCAATTGGTCATCCCTGTTTCCCTCATCCTTATGTTTTTTTTTAAAAATATGTGTAAAGCATGGTCCACCTTGACCAAAAGTTTGTAAATTGTATTGCATGGGCTGACCAGATCTCAACTTAAAAATCCTGATTATCTTTAGACAGTGGAATAGTATTTAAAATGTATGTATCGTTCTTTTGCTTTCTAGTGGTCATTGGGTATTTGCAGCTTAGATCTAATAGCCCTTAATATGCACTAAAAGAATTATAAGCAGCTTTACCAATCACATATATATTTTCAGGAGAAATGTCCAGTTTTATACCTTTAGGAGTTTTGAATGATTAAAAAAAAAAACCGTAGCCTTTTGATTTGTGGACCCTCCTTTACTATAGATCAAAGTCTTATGTTCTGCCTGCTTGAAAGTCAACATGTCATTGCACCCTTTGCAAACAAAATTAGTTAGGAAGCTTTCTAAAACATACGTTTCTAAGCCACAAAGTCCCATTCTGTGCAGTGCTTATACCAGCTGCCAGATAGTTAGACAGATTAGAGTGGAACTGCATCTACTCTGCTTGCTGACTTGCTTTTCCATTATGGATGGAGACACCAGAAGCTATTGCAGGTAGTCCTCAACTTAAAACCATTCATTTAGAGACTGTTTGAATTTCCAATGGCATTGAAAAAAGTGACTTATTACCATTTTTCACATTTAGGACCATTGCAGCCTCCCCAGGTCACATGATCAAAATTTGACTACTTGACAATTGGAATGGATTTAGGACGGTTGCAGTATCCCAGGGTCTTGTGATCACCTTTTACAACTTCTCACAAGCAAAATAAATGGGGCAGCCAAATGCCATTAACAACGGCATTACTAATTTAACAATTGCAGTGATTCACTTAACTGTGGCAAGAAAGGTAGTAAAAATGGGGAAAAAACTTACTAATCAACTGTTAACTGTTATAGAAATTTTGAACTCAGTTGTGGTCATAAATCAAGGACTAATTGTATTTATGTAAAGTTGCCTTGCCTGCCTTTAATAAACAATACACCTTACTTCTAAAATCTTTCTCTGTTACCATGAAGAAAAGTTATAAGAAGCAAATCCTTTTTCTGCAGTATTATCCAGAACATTCCAAATGTAAATTTGTCATACTCGTGCTTTAATGTATCTTATCCACAAGTCAAACTGTTTATTGAACTTAATGTTCAATGGATTTTTTGTGGAATAACATGTATCAGGGCTCTTTGTTATGTGGCATATGTTTTCTGATCTGTGTTTGAGATCATTATGTTTTAGGTTACATTAATTATTTTTATTAGTCATATCAGTTCATTTGGTGACTGCCAGAAGAAAAAGCAGCATACAAATGTGCAATTAATAAAGCCAAGAGGCATGAGAAGCTTCCAAGCTTAAAAATATAAAGCACATCACTAAAACACTGATTTTTCCTAAGTTTTCCATCCCCCACCCCCCAAGTTAACTTGTACAAATTTTATGCAAATTTCTACTGCCTGGTTTTGTTTTCCCTAGGACAATTTGCAACCATAGTATTTTGCTACCTTTTGGAAGTTGGCTTGAGCATAAAGGCATAGTTGTGCACAGATACCATCTAGCATTTCCAAAAACATATGTTGCCACTAAGTGCCTACAGCTATTGGAAATGTCTCTCATATGCTTGTTGAAAAGAGTAACTCTTTTTCAGTGTAGTGGATTGTTTAACGGAAATTATGGCCCTCCTATTTGGTTAGTTGTGCTTAGCATTCTAAAGATAATAAGTTTTTGTTCTTGTCCCAGAATTGATCTGTTTCTTTTGTTAGAGGGAGAACTTATTTTGAATAGCGATGAAGACTGATATTTTCAAAATTTTATAGTTACATTTAAAACAGCATATGGATAATTTTTAACAAAAATATTTTATTATAGGTTAGGAAATTTCTGATTTTTTTATTTTTGAAAAACGTTAAAGTTCACAATGCGTTTTGTCTATTTGTTCTGAAAGAAGAAATATATGTCTCTGGTAAACTTATAATTATACTGATTACATATTATCTCAGTTAAAGTTTAAAAATAGGCTTTGGAGTATCTCAAATTAGGAAATTACTTTACACAAACTTTTCACCAAACTTGAAGATACAGAGGTGATTGAGGACAGTTTTTAACTTTTTTTCTTAAACGAGTAATTAGAATTCTATAAAGCAACAAAAATTACTTTGGACGCTGGATTAGTAACTGGAAACTTCTAAAAATTAAAAGTTATTGGTGAGATGGGCAGCATATAAATTTAGTAAATAAAATAAATAAAAGTAAAAATAAACTATATTTATATGTATTCAGTGAATTCAACAATGGGAATAGTATAACGGATGTTACAAGGCAGGTTCTTCTGTACATACATAATGAACAAAATGCTAGATGAGGTGTAAGCAAGTTTTGTTTATTTATAAATTTGTTAAGATATTTCCAAGCCCAACTCAGGAATATTTAGAGAAGGGGTCATACCTTATCTGCCGTTTGGTTGCATACAAATGGTACTGCTTGGCAGTTGTGTTTACGATGGTGTCCCAAAATGATTGATTCTTTGGTGTATCAACATGATTTGCCTAGTTAAAAAAAGAGTGCCTTGGTAGGCCTTTTCTAAAAGGCTCTTGTATTTTTTTTTTTAAATAATTTTTATTGAGTCTTTTACATTTTAAAACAAAACACACAATAGCAAAACAAAAACAAAAGAACAAAAACACACACACATCAGACGTTAAAATACAATACTAACTACAGATATATACAATTTTACAACTTTCTGCATCGATTTTTGTCTTTACTCTTAGCTTTTATCCTCCTCTTTATTTTTAAATATTCATAATTAACTGTTTTGTTAGCAGAGTCATTATTTACATTCATATCCAGTATGTTAATATCAAATTTCACTTTATATTCTTATTTCTTAATTTGATTTCTGTTTTCCAACCATGTATAAAACCTATTCCACACTTTATAATAATCCGAGTCTTCTCTTTCTTTGATCTCCATGGTTAATTTATCCATTTCGGCACATTCAAGGATTTTCTTTATTATTGTTTCTTCTGATGGTGTATTGGTCGACTTCCACATTTGTGCTAAAGTAATTCTGGCCGCTGTTAGAATATGTAATATAATATAATAGAGACTTTTTTCCATTTTTCTATCAATCATTCCTAGGAGGAACATCTCTGGTTTAAAATCTGTCTTTTGGAATATAATCTCTTCCAACCACCCTTTAATTTTATACCAAAATTTCCTCACCTTAGGGCACATCCACATGTGGTAGTATGCCCCTAGTTTGTGACCACATCTCCAACATTGAGGTGATAAATTGGGGTACATTTTTGCCAGTCTCGCTGGTGCTAAATGCCACCTATAAAACATTTTATAGCTGTTTTCTCCCTCCGGGTGTTCCGCTGCGCACTGAAGACCCTGTTGTTCCGCCAGGCAGGGCTGTCAATATAATAATTTTAAATTGGGGTATTTTAATTTTTGGGGTTTTAAATCGGCCAAATCTATTTAATTATTTTAATTTTTAATTATTGTTGTGTCTTGTGTTTTTAAATTGGCTGTACACCGCCCTGAGTCCTTCGGGAGAAGGGCGGTATAGAAATAAAATTATTATTATTATTATTATTATTATTATTATTATTATTATTATTATTATTATTATTATTATTATTATTATTATTATTTTCTTTGTATGATACTGCCATGGTCAATTTATAATTTTTGTCCCACAATTTTTCCCATTTATCCAATTCTATGGAATGTCCAAAATTCCTAGCCCAATTTATCATTGTTTCCTTTACTGTTTCTTCTTCCAATTTGTATCCTAATAGGTAATTATAGATATTTGTAATTATTTTTCTTACCAATCCTAATATTAATTTATCTAATTCCAGTTGTTTCCTGTTTATGCCAAAGGCTCTTGTTATGTAGGTAGAGAGAAAGTACATTAATTTACTTGGAATGCCACAGAGAGAAAAAATTGTGAATAGTCTCCATTTCATCTCATTCCAGAAAATGGAAGCAGATCAATATTCAGAGCCAATAGGCCTGTTATAATTTGGAAGTATTTAGCAATCTCTGACATGTTTTACTGCTCGTCAACTACATTGAGCATACATTCAAGCCTCTGGAGATCAATATAAACTATATATTAATAATTAATTGCTTAAAATAAAGAAACTGGATCACTTTTCAGAGAGATAGAAAAAAATCCCTTAGCTATGCCCCATTTTTAAATTTATTGGCTGTTTTCCCCTTTTATACTTTTTTGTCTTTTAATAGTCCACAGATGATCAGTGATTAGACAATAATGTATATTGTTTCTCCTGGACAGCTGTTGTCACTTTCAAGTTAATATCCCAAAGTAGTTTATTTAATAACTACTTTTATTAATTAAACAGAGTTTCCAGAAAGAATTTCACCTTTTTCAACATTAGGAAATTACATTTCAAAAGTGGGTCAGTTTCATTTAGTGATACATTATGCATTCCTGTTGCCCAGAAGAAACATGAGATAAAAGCCTATAGGTAGTTCTTGATTTAGGACAATATTTGAGCCCAACATTTCTGTTGCTAAATGAGACAGTTGTTAAGTGAACATTGCCCCATTTTAAAACCTTTCTTGCCACAGTTGTTAAATGAATCACTGCAGTTGTTAAGTTAGCAACACAGTTGCTAAGTGAATCTGGCTTCCCCATTGACTTTGCCTTTCCGAAGGTTGCAAAGGTAATCACATGACCTTGGGACACTACAACCATCATCTGAATTTTGATCATGTGACCATGGGGATGCTGCAAAGATTGTAAGTGTAAAAAATAGTCATAAGTCACTTTTTTCAGTGCTGTTGTAACTTCAAATGGTCACTAAATGAATGGGACTACCTGTAGTATGAATGGGACTACCTGTAGTAAATCAGGGACTACCTGTAGTATGTGATACTTCTTTCACATTTTATGCCATGTTAGTTGGCTTGTTTGAGTTACTTGGGTCTCTTTAAGACAGTCAAATGCCTAGTGTGGAAGTTAATATAGTGCAGTTCAGTCATTTCAGAAAAGTGAAGACCTTTACAAATACCTTACGTTAATGAAAGAATAATGCAATGGATAAATTGACTCCCCTGTAAAATCCTAATCTTAGTTTATGGTACTATTTTGTCAAACCAAAATAAGGCATTTAATTAGGTCATTCCTGAGGCAGCATTCTGGAACATAAGATATAATTGACTTACACATTTTAGAAAGAATAAGGAAATTTTATAAATCTGAATTTGACAAATTTTGTAGATGAGCGTGTAAATACTATCATAAATAGGAAGTTAATTCATTATTTATCAAGAGTATTTTTACTACAGATACTAAGCTCAGAGAACTGGCTATGGAATTCAATTTCTGCTGTGTCCTCATATTTTTAAGTAAGTTTCTAACTTCAAGGTCAGACGAGCAGTTCAAATGTGAGGCCACCCTTAAAACAAATCATTTTAGTAAAGGATCATCTTTCCAATGCAGTATATATTAAAGATTCCCTTGGATATTTAAAATTGAGGTATTAGTATAACTATGTTTAAATGGTGTGTTTTTTCATCTGGAGTCCTTTTGTGCTTTGGGATAGGCGGGGGTGGTGATTGTGTTTTAATATGAGGGACACAGTAACAACGTGCAGATCTGCTTAAGAATCTGGTTTTCTCTAAATTAAAATAGAAAAACAATTTTCACCAGTTCTGAGCTTCTAACCTATTAACAATGAGAAAAGATAGCCATAAAAATTAACCAATACATTTTTAGATGTGTAATAATGGGAAGTGGTATAAAAATATAATAAGTAAATAAGATTAATGAAAAAGTTCAACCTGGGATTTCAGGCCTTCTACTTTGCCCTTCAATTTTGTTCCAGCTCAGAATAATGGCTTAGTTGCTTTACATTGGTAAGAACATTACTTTGAATATTATGATTAATTACATCATCATATATATCATTACATGATGTGTAATTGTATGGAAAAGTTTAGTCTTCCCTGCTTAAATTATATGTTTCAATAAACTCCTAAGTGAATGGAAGCTAATACAATCTATACATTATACAATTCTATTACAGGAAGTCCTCATTCAATGACCACTTATTCAGGAACTATTTGAAGTTATAACAAGGCATGGAAAATAGCAAATGAGATACAAAATTCAGATATATAAAGCAATGAGAGATGAAATTTACCCAGGGAAATACACAGACACAAACATTTTAGCATATTTATGTAGTTGCCCATCTCACAAATGCATGATAATGCATCCAGTATTGTTATACTATGAAGTGAGATGTTAATATTGTTAACTCATCAAGGAAAAGTGAATAATTGTATTACCATGTTACAATACTACAAACACAAGCAAGCATATAGTTCACCTTATTCATAGTTTTCAGTGGTAAGTTATTGTGTTTGTATTTTAGCATACAAAACTGACATTTAATACAGAACTAATATTATATTATGAGCTTTTTAAAATCCATCTTCTAGTGTGGTTAACAAGATACATGTTATGTTCGTACAAGTGAAACAAAATAGTTGATCTGCAATCCAATTACTTTTAAGAATACAGATAGTTTTCACTTAGTGACCGCAATTGGGACTGGCAATTCATAAATACCTCAGTCATGAAATGGAAAATCATGTAGCTGTAATACGTTTATGACCTTTTTCTCTTTCAGTTGCTAAGCGAATCATCATGCTCATTAAGCAAAATTTCATGTGATTGCAACTTAACAATTTTACATCTGCTTCCCCTATTAACTCTGCTTGTTGCAAGATGAGGCACACAAATGGAGATCACGTGACTGCACGATGTTGCGACTGCCATCATGGGCTCAGATTCAGAGTCAAAGAAGGAGGCTGATAATGAACAGCCAGCTTCTGAAGTGCCAACAAATAATAAGCAGTCAGCTCCAGAGTCACTAGACACATTGCCATCCAAGCAGGCAGACACATGTCACTCTCCAAATGCTGTCACTCTCCAAAGATGAAGGAGCAGAATTATTGCCCCCTCCAAATTTGCAAGACCTTGGCAGGCTGCAAGGAGAGTAGAGCAAAGGCGCTCTGTGAGACTGGTCATAAGAAAGGAGTCTTGTGAGCCACACTGGGGCTGCTGCTACTAAAATGGAGCAGCAAGTTCTGTGTTGATGACAACCTGGGCTGTCCCGCTCACTCTTACACTTACACACATGTAAAGATGATTTAATGGGATATGAATATTCCCCAGCAATTCCCTTCACTAAAACCCAAAACTGTCAATCAATCAATCAATCAATCAATCATTCAATCAATCAATCAAGTCCAGCCAAAAGCAGACCAATGCTGGTCCACAGAGCAATGGCCAGTGAGTTCACAAGGCACTTGAAAGTTTCCCAAGCAAGACAAATCCACCAGGCAAAATTAAATCCACAACACAAGAGGATTCATAAGACAAGAAAAGTCCAGAGTTCACAAGGCATGATCCAAAGTCAAGGCACGGTGTCATCCAAAGCAAGGCAGGAATCACAATCACAACTAGGAAATAAGCATGTTTTTCCCAGCATTGTCTCCATTTGTCTGCTTTGCTAAATAGTTAGCTTTTGGTGCAGCCCATCAAGAGGTATGAGACTGCATCCTCACAAGTAGTCGGGATGATCTTTGCTGCTCCTTCTCCTCTTCACTATCCAGCTACAGCTGCGTGCTTTCCCCACCTGAAGCCTCAGGGCTGTCCTGCTGCAGCTGCACTTCAGCCAAATCATCCTCAGATGGCTGCTGGGAGCCATTGATCAACTCTCCTGCTGATGTATCCTCCTCCAAACTGACATCTGGAGAGGTATCTGGGGAAGTTACATAAAAGACTGAAGAAAAGATAGGAGCAAATTATTTCTGAGTTATATTGAAAGCAAATAGCTACTTCCATCAGCCTGTCTCTATGCATCATGTATTTCTCACATTTCAGACAGTGAGCAGCAGAAACAGCTTAGTATGGGATACTGCTGTTTATTTGTTTAGATTTATACAGGTAATTGGGATCGGAAATCCAATTGAAAGTCATTATGGTCATAGGTTGAGGTGCCCACATGACCAGAAGTGATTTTAGAACCTTTTTGTGGTAGTCATTAAGCAAAATGGTCATTAAGTGAATACTGCAGTCGTTAAGTGAACATGGCAGTCATAAGTGCAAATCCATTCATTTGAATGGGTGCTTTTTTTTTTTTGCCAGGAAGCAGCAAAAATACCAGAAAAAAAAGTAGTGAATTGCAGTCATGTGACTGAGGTGTGGTGCAACCAGCCATAAAGGTAACCAGCTGCCAAGCACCTGACATCCAGTTACATGATGACAGACAGAGGTGACCATTTAGAGTAACTTTATGAGCCACAAAGCATATTCAAGTCTGTCAAGACTACCTGTGTGGCCACCCATCTCAAATACATGACTTTGGCAATACTGTTATAGTTATGCTTGGACATTTCTGCTTTTCTTGAGGACTGGTGCATGAGTTATTTGAAAATATACATATTACTACCGTTTCCCCTAAAATAAGACATCTCCTATAATAAGCCCAATTGGGCTTTTGAGCGCATGCACTGAAATAAGCCCCCCCCAAAAAATAAGCCCTCTCCAAAAATATTTAAAAACATGCGCAGTTGATCCTCACCATTTCGTCTGGTTAGGGTTAGGGAGACAGAGTGGAAATCAGGTAAGACGGCAAGAGGAGCCCCATCTTGCTTCAAGCGCCCCAAAGTAATAAGACATCCACGAAAATAAGGCCAAGCGCTTATTTCAGGGTTCAAAAAAATATAAGACAGGGTCTTATTTTTGGGAAAACATGGTATTAGAATGATAGTATAACTCTTATTTAAAGGGAAATGAATGTTCCTGATACCTGTACATCTCCACATAAAATAGTGTTTAAAATAACTTTAGAAATTTGATAAAAATGAAGAAAACGATCTTGAAGTTCTTTGCTTGTCACTGCATCGATAATATGGGTCTGTTTATTAGAAGGAATTTCCTTTTGCATTTACAAATAGCCTGAAAAGGGGGTGCTGTTTTTAATCCAAAATAGGTTATATATCGTAATGCAGTGCTTCACTGTTTTCTTGAATTCCATTTTCTTGGGAATTCTAACTGAATTTAGAAAAAGAAATAGTTGGCAAAGCAGCTTTTCCCATGCCTCTGCTTTAAAAAGCAATAAAAACAACAGTTAACTTTAATAGAAGAAACCTTGAAAACCTGAACAAAGTTATAAATAGATTAGTGAGGACTAGATTTGATTTTTTCAGAAAGCTTTCCAATCTTCATGCTCTCTAGTAAATTGTTGCTGCCTAACTTCATTTATTTACTTTGTTTGGATGTTAGTTTAATCTGCTCAATAGAGAGATGATTTGTCACTGACGTTTTTTTCATCTGTGCACATATTTGCAAAGGTCACATCAGAATTTGTTTATGTTTGCTGATGATCATAGTCAACACCAGAGTAAACTGCAGGCCAATTGTATTCCCATTATTTGCAAGCTCGTGAATGAGCTTAATGATAATATAAAAATGTTTGAGAGTTTTTGCAAGAGCAGTATTAGACAATATAAACTACAACTTTCCCCAAAGAAGCCATATAGTATATCACAGCTTTGTGATGATTACTTTCTAATGTCAGGATCCTATACCACTCAACAGAATTCATAACTCATATGCATAACTCAAATCTTATAGCTGGATTTTTGCTGTCCAGGGATAGAGATATATTTACAAGTGGAGAGGAAAGGAGAATTTGATGTAGGAATTTGAGCAGATAAAAATGAAGGGCATTTACTCTAATATGGAAAAGATGACCGTCCTCAAAAAATAATATGCTATAGCATGTTAAATAAATTCCCTGATAATAAGCTCAAGTTTCCACATCAATTATTATTAATCTCACTGGATGAACAAGCTTGTCTTCTGCTTAAGGCCTAGGTTATAGGCCATTACATTAATGGATAGTCGTGCCTTCAAGTATGGGGCTCTGTTTTTTAACCCACTCTTGCTAAAAGAATCTGCAAGAAGAACTTGTGACAGTATTTCCATATATATTACCTTGCTGTTTTGTCAGTTTGTATACTTCAAAGTTTCTCCTTTGCAGAAAGACAAGAGATAGCAATTGCTTCTGATTAAACTTAAATTGGATCCATGTGTGAGCTATATTTTCTAGAAGCTCTTTTGAAATTGCAGATGGCCTGTTTGTGTGGGGAGGTGCTCTTTTAGTCTCATTCTCCCTTCTGGGCTATTTGTATGACATGTTAAATTAGAGCTGGTCCTAAAATGAAGGGTAATACTTTGTTATGATCCTGTAAAATGTGAGCACAGGATCTGCTAGTTTAGGGTGCAGTCACAATAAAATTGAATTGCATGTTGCAAATTGTTAAGCACACTGCATGCTGTACCAAAATGTTCAGGAATTCACACATGAAAAAGGATGTAGGAGTTTCTTTGTTAAGTGAAGAAATTAATTTCAAATATGGAATGTTTTGATTTTCTTCCTATTTAACACAAAGTGTCCAATTGCCAACTTTATTTCCTTTTTTTTAATGATAAAATGTAACATCTCCCTCCAATACACACTGATTCATACATGCAGTTTGAGAATGGTATGTATATCAACCACAACGTGGTTCAAAGACCCAGTATTAACAGCCTTGCACATTGCATCACAGTTTCTTTTATGATAAGAGAGATTGTCGTATAAATCTCCTTGTGGGAATTACTATATGTGGATTTGGTTGGAATGTAGTTTTGCAGCCTTCCAACATATGTGAAAGCTGCTGAGTAGGTTCAGCTTCTTGCTGAGCTCAGTGGATGAAGCAGTAGATAGCAACATTTCACAACAGAGCATCTGTTAATATTATTGAGTCCTGGATAATCAGTGCATTGGCAATTGTTTTGACACCTGAGCAAATAAGGGCAGAGTGTGAAACAAGTAAAGCTGTTCATTCCATTATATTCTCCTGCTGGGTGCAGCAGCTGGATTGTTTTGTCAAGTATCCTAATTTTGATTGTCCTTTGAAAATCCTTTCTGGATCTCAGTGTTCCAGATTTTTGAATACAATCCTCTTTTATTAGTTTGCTCAGCCTATTAAAAAAAATTCTAAGTATGATTGATGAACTAGATGCCCCCTGCTTTATGAATGGAAAGGAAAGAGGTTATCTTAGGAAATAATGTTGGAGTAGCCACATTTTATTCAGCTAAATAGAGGGCATTGTAATAAAATATAGGTCTTTTTTATTTGAAGTTGCATTATTCATAGTTTTTTGTCTTGTGAGTAGTTCCTCTGTCCAAATCTTCCTCTTGGTTGCTGAATATTCAGATTATCCATAATTATTTTAGAATGGGATCCTCACTCTTATAGAGTCTGTGGATAGATAAAAAACTTGAGCAATTTTAATGGGTACTACCACCATAGGGCTGACCCTAGACCTACAAATCATGTGGTTTGCAGCACTACATTGCTACTTGTTCTGTTATTTGCCTGCTTTCATGGTTGTTCATGGACACGAACAGAAAATGGCTGCTGGAGCATATTTGATTACAAATTAGAGAGGACTTTGACACTGTTGTCACTTCCTTGAGAGCTTTGTGCTGAGTTCCAAATACCAAAGCTTGTATTTGACCCCATTTAACTGAAGATAGGAAGGCAAGTTCAGAGGCAACTGGCTTGTTAGAAAAAACAGCTATAGAACTTTCTTTTCAGTCCATCAATTTTATCATCATATCACACAGTACAATATCTACTTTTTACAGAAGAGAAAATAATGCTAAGAAAATCCCACCCACCCACTCCCAACCACTGATGCATTCCAAAATAGGCAAAAGTTCCAAAAATCACTGTGATCAGAATGAGAAGTTTTGTGGGAGCCCTTTGATAATATGCTAGGGGCTTCATTACACTTTTAGTCAATTTTATAAGCAACACTAAAAGCTGCAATTTCTATTTGGTGAAATACCAGCACATATTTGATCCTTATTCACTGTTTACATGTGAGATATAGTATATAAAACTTCAGGTAAAGTGGGTGGGGTGGGGTGGGAGAAATTCGTGGATATAACTGAATTGGGTTATTGCAAAGGAATTTTGAATTTCTAGAAATGTAGTATAGCTTTAATCTCACAGTTTTGCCCAGACAGTTTAACATCATCTAAAGCATTACCATTATTAATAATAGTGAAAATGAGCTGGGGAGAATTCTGAACCTATAAATTAAAAAACATTTTAAGGTCAGTATTAGTTATTTGCAGGAACTTTGGAATAAAGAGTTGGAATTGTCCATATTGAGAAATCAATGGCTAAAGGTCTGAAAAATATTAACCATGTTTTTATAATCTTAAAATGAAATTGTTACAGCAATAAGTTTCATATTTGCTAGATACACCAGTGTTATTTGTGATGGAAATGCAAGATATGGGGTTGCTATTCTATGATTCCATTTTACTTAATATTCCTAAATGTAATAGTATAGTTTTTCCCTTTCCCCTTTTTAAATGGAAATTTTAAATTTGGTTTTAAATTATTGGGGTTTTAAATTTGTTCAGCCAAATTATTTAATTCATTTTAGTTTATTTTAAATTTTGTATCTATATGTTTTATTCTATGGCTGTTCACCACCCTGAGTCCTTTGGGAGTAGGGCGGTATACAAATTCAATAAAATAAAAAGAATGAATGAATGAATGAATGAATGAATAAATAAATAAATAAATGAAGGAAGGAAGGAAGGAAGGAAGGAAGGAAGGAAGGAAGTAAAGTTTCAATATGTGATTTGGAATTACATTCCAAAAAATGAGGGTTTTATCAGTTTATAAAACTATTAATTTATAACAAAAATATTAATTTAGTGTGTTGAAAAGATTTTGCCAATCTGAAGCTCCTGTTTTAAGATTGACAACTGGCATCTGCCTGAACATGTCCCTGCCATTTTCTTGGCAAGATGATTTTGGAAGTGTTTGCCATTTTGAATTTCTAGGGGTGAGAGAGAGTGAGATGGCCCAAGACCACTCAGTTGGCTTTGTGCCAAAGGCAGAAATAGAACTCATCATCTCCTGGTAGTGGTTAAGGCCTGGTGTACCACTACACCAAATTGGCTCTCACTTCTGATGTATAGTTTAATTATATCAGGGAAGAATTGTGAAAGAATAATGAAACAGTGGAAATATTTTTTTTTTTTACACTAGTGGTACTCATTTAGCAATTGCTTTGAATAACAACTTGCAAATACAATGGTAATAAAAAGTCATTAAAATCATTTTCTGATTAATACACATTTTATGGGGACAAAAGTCTTCAGTATGAAACTGATTAAGTTCTGGTCAGTTTCAGACAGCAGCTGCGTACTAGTTGTAATCAACTAATTATGGTCAAAAATTAGTGTGTTAACTTGTGTAGGCTACCCTTTTCTACAAATATAGGATGCAGTGAACAAGTTTAATGGCAGTTAAGTGATGCCCCACTCATATAAAGACACATTAGTGTCTTTTAATAAATATTTTGAAGAACACATAGACGTAACAAGATGCTGAAGCAGCACTGATACAGTCTGGAGTTAATGAATTGAAGCCTTTGGGTTAAAATCTAAACCTCATAACACATTAGCTTCGTAACAGGATTAGCTTCAGTCAAAATTCTGTTTCTATGTCTCAGTCACCCATCTATGGATATGTGATACAGCCTATATATCATTGGTCAAGGTAAGTCTGAGATGTTGAATATTTTTTATATTTCTTACATAATGAGAATTATTATGTAACATGACCTGGTCACATTATATAATGTGGGCATTTATTTAATTTGGAAAAGCCATGTAAGAAAAAAAAATTGTTTGAAACCAAGCTAGTCATATACTGTAGCTTGGGTGAGCAATTATATTATATATAATTATATAGCAACATTCAGTTGGTTAGCTTTCTGTTCCCAGTTCTGACATGGTACAGATAAATACGTTACCAGTTCAGTTCATGTTCTGTCTTCATCTCCAGGTGTGCTTGAAACACTAGCATATATTTCTATGGTTCTGTTTTTGATCTGAATTTCCAAACTGGATGGCATGGGCAGCTGACTCCCAAACCTTGATTCTCCTTGTTCAGTTCTCAGATGTTAAGAAAGCATTAACTCTGGACTTGACCATTCCCAGGAAAAATAAACTGAGCCTTTCCAAGTCATGAAACTTATTTGGGCATCTTCCTGTGTACATTTGAAATTCAACACCTTCCACTTCCCTTTATGACGTCCTTGCTTGCTCAAATCAATCAACATCTAAAATTATAAATGAGTTTTTGCATTCCTTTTTTTTCTAGTATAGTAAGGCTAAGCGACTATTACAAAGGCTGTACCAATTGTTTGCATGCCAGTGTTTTTAAAAGAGGAGTAGAAGTATGACATATATTCTGAATATGCCTCAGGACTATCAACAGTGATAGCAACGCTGGTGTTTGAAATGCTGCTGCTAACGGGCCCAGTTGTTCCTGTTTCTTGGCAAGATTGCTGTTGCTGGAATAGATACCTTTTTAATGTATGTAATATAACTGTACAGCCCTTCAGAAATCCCTCCAAGAACACCGGGACACTCACGTAGTATTCATCTGCAGTTCTACAAAGTAAATAGGTGTCCTCCTAAATTTGATGAAAGGGCAACCATATGGTCCCAGAAGGATGCAGCTGCTTTAAGGAGTTGCAGACAGGTTTTACTTGATGCTCTACATACTTCTGCCTTTAAATCTGATTTATTACATAAATTTAGGAAACTTGTATATGTAAAAGTAATATTTCCCCCCTTGAATGGAATTCTTTCTCCTCTATATAGAGAGAGATCTATGCATAGGCTGTAACACCCAGCATCAGGGATATATGATGATATCCTCCTACTTCTTAAAATAATATTAATTGTTCCAGCGTTACTCTTTAGATTCAAGTTAAGCAAATATTTAGGATTTAGTCTATTCAATGAAGGTCGTTACTGAAAAGGGCAAGGAATCATTTTTACACCAGCAAAATCAAGATAAAAGTTTATAGATATATCCTTGCAGCATCTTCTACTTCTATGTTCCTTAAATAGTTATTCTTACCTGCCAAAAGTACATTTTAAATAAGCTAAGTGATAAAAGTGGTGATAAAAAAGGAGCATTTGATTAATTGATTATGAGACATCAAGTCATTGTTGACCTTTAGCAATCTCATAGATTTTGTCCCTGATGATCTGTCCCTTTCCTGCTCCTCAGATTTTTTTTTTTTAATTTGATTTATATGCCGCCCTTCTCCGGAGACTCAGGGCAGCTTACAGTGCATTAAGCAATAGCCTTCATACTTTTGTATATTTTATACAAAGTCAGCTTATTGCCCCCACAAACTGGGTCCTCAATTTACCTACCTTAGAAAGGATGGAAGGCTGAGTCAACCTTGAGCCTGGCAAGATTCGAACTTACTTTTAATTGCAGACAGCTGGTATTAAATTACAGTGCCTTTGTCTGCAGAGCTATCCAGGCTCATTTTCCAGTGGTGTACCCATTGCCACTGTAATTGAGGCCATTCACCTTGTGGCTAGTCTTCTACTTCTTCTATTTCCTTCCACCTTCCCAACATCAGAGCCTTCTTCATCGAACTTGTTCTTTGGCTAATCTGTCTAAAGTGGGATAGCTAGGAACATTTAAATCACATGTTTAATCTAAGTCAGAAGATTTAAACAGTTATAATGAATTCAGTGGAATTTGGAAGTATTTAATCAGGAAGCACCTCTCTTTGGCAAACTTCCATAAGAGTTCAGTTGCCTTCTGGAATGTGCGTGCGTGTGTGTGTGTGTGTGTGTGTGTGTGTGTGTGTGTGTGTGTGCATACCAGAATGGCAAGTGGAACCATGTAAAGAGGGCATTGATTGCACAGTGATGGCTTTTTAAAATCTCCTCAAGGATGTCTCTGGCCTGGAAAAACGTTTATATCCCACACTGTTCCTTTTCAAGAACTGTACTTTTCTGAATTTTTCAGTAATGTTTGGTTCCTCACCCGTGACTTTTTTTTTTTTAAATAAAGAATTCTGGTTCTAATTTGTGTGTGTGTGTGTGTTATTCAAGGAAAGCAAATGCCACCAATAATATAATTTGCAAAGCTTAGTAAAAGCACCAACATTGTCATCAAGGCTTAAATTAATCCCTTGGGGATATTTTTCTCTTTCCTTTTTTTTCTCAAGAATAGAATATTGACAGGAGAGAATTTTAGCAGTGATAGAAATGCTTTGTCATTGCATTGCACAATGCCCAGCCACCATCACTGTGCTTGTTAACTTCATTAGCACCATCATTGTCACATTCAATAGACTGTCACTCATGCAACATCAAGAGGGTCTGAAATAGTGTCTCAAATTGAATTTGAAAGATGATAGCGAAGCTCAGAAAAATTATGACCACATCATATAATTAGGATTGAGATATAAATTACAATTTTCCAGAAAGACAGTTTATTGGGAGCTTGCAGTGGTAAATGTGGACTAGTATGTCAGCGTTAATTGTTAATGAGAGGCTTTGTGAATATTGAAAAGGATTTATGAAGCAAACATAATTTCTTTGATGTGGTTGTTACAAAATATGTTCCCTTTCTAAAAGAATTTCTGAAGAAAACTTGGTGCTGGTATTCTTTTTGATTCAATATTTCCACAAGACAGTACTCAGTGATATTTGCTTGGTTCTCCCTAATCTGTGTTTTACAACATTCGGGTTTGTGATTGTTGCAACATTTGTATGAAAAATGAAACATTCTTCAGCCTAATTTATAACTATTCTGTGTAGAAAATCATAATTTGTTTTAGGATTAAATTTAGAGTTAATGGCTATGATTTCAGTTTGAAATTTCTATTACGGTTTGACAGAAGTTAAACTCTACGTAATATCCAACAACTTTTGTTCATATTAAACATATCTCTTCCAAAGTATTTTTGTGCCCTGAACATCAAACCATCAGTCATTGGAAAGATGAAATTGAATTTAAGATCAATAATTATTTTGTCTATTGAATAGGTCAAATTAATAGGTTAACAATGGTATAATTCCAGTAGTATCAGAAACAGTAGACAAAGATGATGGGTGTTGTTAGGAGCAATATCTTCAGTATTTCTTTGACTGTGGGAAACTAAATAAGACATATATCCTATTAGGAGCCATGTGAGTACATATATACCAAACAGCTAAGAGCTGGTAGATGTTTAAATTCTCTTGGAAAGTGATCCCACTCTCACTTGCTGTGGAATAATTGAAGAGCTACAACAGACCCATATCTTTACCTGATCTTGTTGACTTTTCACTGCCCTGACAGGCAAGTCAAACAACAAAATACAGACCTTGATATCCTATCAGGTACTCTGTCTTTGTCAACAGTTCATTCACTCTTTCTTTTGGTAATTGCTCAATCAAGAATTGAGCTACAAGCTAATATCTCATTAGAAAACTGATTAGGCGTGAGAAAGCAGAGTAAGCGGACTCAAACTAAAAGCCACTGCTACAACTTAATCATGCCAGTAAGGCAGTTCTTCTCCATTGTCCGATGGATTAGAGAGGAAATCGGGAAAAGATCTCTGAAGAGGATAATGGCAAATCACTGTTGTTTGATTGCCGAGAAAACTGCATGGATGCAGTCACCAGAATGCGAGCTGAGCTCAAAAATGTTTTTACCAAACCACACTTGTTAGTGTGTTTGTTTTGCTCTGAGCCAAAGGAGAGGAATACAATATTTACCGAACATTTGCTTACTAATTTATTATGGCTAGATTTGTTTACACACAGTTTTATCTTCCAATATAGAATTTTTCATAATTTCACTCACTTTCCATAATATGAGGCAAGTCAATTTGATGCTTGTCAAGGATGTGTCATATTTATTTAATTAGATCTCAATTTTTACCGAATAAAGGCATGTGGAAGAAAGAACCTATAGTGAATTCATAGACAGTACCAAACCAAAATTTGGCTTCACTTTTGGATTAGCCGGGTCTGCAAAGTCAAGCCATTCACATAAAAAAATAATTTTAAAAATCTTTCTTTGGGTTAGGAACGTGATGTCAGTATCACAAGAGAAGAACACAACTGAAGGCTGGTTTTCTCTTTGCTTCCTCTTTTCTCCTCCAGGAAGAAAAGTAGAACATGGGCCAGTTAGAGCCTAAACTGGGAATTTTGACTTGTGCCAAAAGGAATAGTGAAAAGTAACTTCATAAACATCCTGTGGACCTTCTTGTGCAAATAGAGGTTCTTCATGGTGAAGCATTTGTTGGGTTTTTTTATATCAAGACACGTACCTCCCACTTGGAAGGTTGAGAATTCATTCCTAGGTAGTGGCAGATGTTTCTCTCCTAGGGTGCAAAGAAAAAGTATCTGCTGTGAACTCCATGTGGCATCAGGAAGAGCATCCAGCCAATAAACTCTTAGCTCCATCTCTGACTCTATCCCAAATTAGGGGATTACAGGATTGTAAAAACAAAGTAATAATGGGGACCTGCATTAGTTCATGGCGTGTGTTCCTTTCTCTGTAGTTTTATGCTTAAATATTCAATTTGAATATAGCAGCAATGTCAGATACTGTAAAATGAGGGAGAAATAACATGTATAAAACAATTATTTTATATTCTTCTCTCCCTTTTAATTATAGTGCACCGTATTCACTTCCTTTTCATTTGAAATAGGCTTTTTCCATTGTTCATAGGCATTAATTTTACTTTATTATTTTATCCCATATGCTAATGAAATAAAACCTAAGTATATATTTAGGATTTAATTAATTTTTTTACTGAAATATAAATTAAAATGTTGGCACTTAAGACCTTTTAGTACTAATAAACAATGCTGCATAGAAGGAACTAGAGCCAGGTTTTTGTGGTAGCAGATTTGTAATGGATACCTTTGATTAAGACCATGGTTAGTTAAATTCTGTAATTTCAAATGTAGTTTCCTCTTTTGTAAGAGATCTATTCTTCTGTGAGTATAATGAAGGAAGCAGTTTATCTGTTGCTGGTCTGTGCCATTTCACAAAGAGCATGACACACACACAGACACACAAACACTTATATTTGGGATGAGCAGTGAGATGGTCCAGCATCTAAGCAAACAATTTAAGAGTTTTGAATTAAAATGAAAATAGAACCTTCACCCATGAAAAGATTTATTTTCTGTTCTATGTTCTAATGGTAGAGCTATTAACAAAAGAGCTTATATTTAAAGAAATCTGAAATCTAGGAACATGTTAGAAAAATTGACTGCTTCCAAATCTTATAATTAATGCATCACTTCCACATATTCTTGTCCATTCTGAAAAATTAAACGGATATATCCATTTTCCCAATAAAAGAGTGAACCACAAAATATTTCAAGAGCGCACATTCTTCTCATTTTAAATTCGACCTAGAATATATGGTTTAGATCCTGTACTTTCCAACTCTCATTAAATCCTTTGTTCAAAAGAAGGACTAGGTTGTTCAATGTTGCATTTAAAATGCTTCTGAACAAGAAAAAATTATTCTGAAATGCACTCGGTGATATAAAACAAAACTGGTGTAGCAAATGGATTTTTTTCCCTCTTTGCTGTATATGCAGAGCCAATCCTTTCTGATTAGCTATGCATGGAAAAGTCAAACCTGCTCTGGTTCTGATTTTGATCAAAGCCTTGAGCCTTTTTGCAAATCCAAGGTAAAGGTCGTGATAAAGATCAGCTTTGGGAGGGGGAGAGGAGGAAGAAAGAGACTAAAGGGTTAAATCACTCTCCCCCCCTCCGCCCCCCCTCCTTCCTCATGGAAGTTCTTGCTGTGCAGGGAAATTTTAATACTTGAAAATGCTCCTAGTTTATTCCACTCTTCATAATGCTTATGTAGGTGGCATTTAATTGTACTAGGGTGATATTGTTTAGACTTGAAATGTCAAGCATGTTTTATAATAGATGTCAAAATGACCCCTGCGATTCATTTGAAGGCCTGATATTTAAGTGTTTCATTAAGTTTATTTCCAGGTATCTCTTTCTCAGGGCTTTCTTCAAAATCAAAGCCAGTTGCTAGATCTGTTCATCATTGACCTGTTGCCACAAGTGATTGTATATTTTTCTCCCAAACACTCGCTCTGTTTCTCTGCCAGGGAACCTCTGCTAGCATTTCTAAAACTCCTGTATTAATTTGAGTAATTATTATATTCATACTTATGTTTGAGGTATTATTATTATTATTTTTATTTAAAAATATGTTTAGAAACATTGGTATTGAATGAATTTTCAACTTCTTTGCAATTTAAATTTAAATTTAAACTGTATTTTGAAATAATTGTAGATCAAAACATTGAGTTTCTAGTGTTAAATGAAAGTTTTAACAACATTACATCAAGGAAAGAATTTTCTCTTAATTGCAAAACAGGCAGAATAAAAAAAAAGTCAGGTTTATATGGTTATGAACTTTGTTTTCTTTGTCCTATAAGGATGAAACAATAAACATGCATAGTTTTGTTTATAAATTCCACAAACATGCATTCTGATTTGTAAAATAATATGCTGTATGTACTCTGAAAATAGGTGCAGAGAAAAGTAAGGCATTTTTGTAGGTTGTGTTTTCTTCTTTGTAGAAGAACAGGTGAATTAAAAGGTGCAGAAATAGTACCAGATAGGTACTAAGAGATAAGTTTTTCTTTAGTCTAGAGAAGAGCTTGGTGTCTGCTGTATCTCAATGAAATGAGCACTATAAATATTTAATTATATTAACATAATTCAAGAAAAACAAACACTTTAAAAATTAATTGGAAGTAAATATTCTTGGGTTATGCATTTGTATTTTCACTGGAAGTTGTAGACATCTTAATGTGCATATAAGCAGTTCTCCCCTCTGATGTAAGTTTCTTCTGTAGAAACCAATGTTGGTGAGAAGTTTGAGATGTCATGAACAAAGGCATATTGCTAAGAATAGGCTTTGAATATTATTAAGGTTTTGGTAGGCTGAGGCTTCTAAGTAATAATTTTAGTAACATAAAAAGTTGTAGCCATGTCACATGTAGTGTTGCAACCTCTAGATATGAACATAAGTCAGTTTGGTCTACTAGTTAAAGTACCAGGCTAGAAACCAGGAGACTATCAGGTTTAGTCCTGTTTTAGCTATGAAAGTCAGCTGGGTGACCTTGAGCCAGTCGCTCTCAGCTCTACTCATCTCACAAGGTTGTTGTGGGGAAAATAGGAGGAGGAAGGTGTGTTAGATATATTCCACCTTGATTATTTGTAAAAATAAAGGTAGGATATAAATAAATAAATAAACAAACAAATAAAATATTTTGATCAGTATGCTGTAAGTATAGCCAATTTTTTTTACTTTAAACAAGCTTGCACTATTGCAAGGGTGTTCAACTCAATCTCATTGAGGGCTGCATCAGGGTTGTGTTTGACCTCAGGGGGGCCACGGTGGACATGGCCAGGGTGGGTGTGGCCAGCTCAACTTCCCTCGTGTCGGGTGTGCCTGTGGTGGCCCAAGTGTTCTGCCAGCAAAAACAGGCTCCCGAGCTCCATTTTTGGCTGCAACAGCTTTCTGCAACCCTCTGCCAGCCAAAATGGAGCTTGGGAGGGCCACCTGCAGCCCTTCTGAGCACTGTTTTTACTGCAGAGGCACTGCGGGCCAGTCCTTTGCTGTTACCAGGGTGTCCTCGCGGGCTAGATCTAAGCACCCCATGGGCCGGATCCAGCCCCCAGGCCTTGAGTTTGACACCCCTGGACTATTAGGACCTCTAATCTAAAGAGTACATTGCAAGACTATGTAACAGTGTTTCTCAACCTTGACATCTTTAGAAGGCATGGACTTCTAATCCATGTCTAGGGAATTTTGGGAGTTGAAGTCCATGTCTCTTAAAGTTGCCAAGCTTGAGAAACGCTGTTATATACTATATACTTTTCCCCACATTCCACTAGCTAGAAGTGTGTGAATATAATAACATACTCAGAATTTCATAAAATAAAAAAGTTTAACACAGTGGAAAGAAAGTAGTTAAGAAGTGTGTGTAATGAAGAAATAGTGTCAAGAATGGATGGATGGATGGATGGATGGATGGATGGATGGATGGATGGATGGACTGAATGTGTATATGTCTACTGATCCTTTATATGCAATTTATATTTTCACATGAAATTAAGTGTGAATATCAAGTTTTGAAAAAAAGTACATTTCATGAACTTTACAGTAAAAATCAGGAGTACAGTTATTCAGCAATCATTTGTTCATAGTCATTAACATAAAAGCACCATTAGCCAGTGATGACACATCAAATATTAGCAGCTCTATATTATGGGCTAGAGATTAAAGGTTAAATTCCTGACTTTTTGTTAATTCTGATTGTTTATTTTGTACTCTGGAAATTTCTTTTCAAGGTTAGAGAATTTCCAGCTTTTCATCATTTGTTTACCAAAGTTATCAATACTAATTATATTTTGCCATGAACCATTATGCATGTGTTTACATATATCTTATACATGGCCAAGAATTTTATTTACACACTTTCTCTCACATACATAATTTTGTAACCTGAAGCTGTTATATTTTGAATGTCAACACCTGCTTGGGTGATTATCATGCTTGTCCTCTAAAAATAGTTTTGGGGATGTGCTGAACAGGCAATAGAGGTAGACAGAATGTATGTAGTAGTAGGAAATTTGATACTCTCCTCTTTCAAATGCTGATTATTCTCACTGCCAGGACTAAGCACTAAATAAGAGAGGTGGACAAAGAGTTATTATCAAAATGATTGAAACTGGACCCCTTAACAGTTTTTTTTTTTTTGAGGAATATGATTAGCTTTTGGATGGGGTTTGTGTGTGTGTGTGTTTATGAGAGAGAGAAAGAGGGAGGGAGGGAGAGAGATGATGATAGTGATGATGATGATGATGATGATAGATCAGGAGTGTCAAACTCAATTTCATCGAGGGCCACATCAGGGTTGTGTTTGACCTCGGGGGACTGGGGTGGGTGTGGCCAGGGTGGGCATGGCCAGCTCAATGTCACTCGTGTTGGGGGCACCTATGGAGGCCTGAGCACTCTGCCAGCAAAAATGGGCTCCCGAATACCGTTTTCTGCTGTGACGGCTTCCTGCAACCCTCTGTTAGCGAAAACAACGGTTGGGAGAGCCACACACAGCCCTCCTGAGCTCTGTTTTCACTGGCATAGGCCCTGCAGGCTAGTCCTTGACTGTTTCCAGGGCGGTCCCATCGGCCAGATCTAAGCACTGCACCAGATCCGGCCCCCGGGCCTTGAGTTTGACACCCCTGTGATAGATGGTAGATAGATAAGTCTTAGTATATAATTTTTTAATTTCTGTATTTACTTTTTAGATATATATCTAAAATATATATATCTTACCCATTTCATTTAATTTCAGTTCATTTTTCAGATATTTTAGTTATTTAATTATTTAAGAAAGTCTGTGATACCTTCCTGCACCTGCCCGTCTCCAAATTTAAAGAGGAATCTGAACCTGAAAGAGCTTCAGGGGAAAAAAAACCCTGCATGTCTATTTCTCTAGTAAATAACTATAATTCTTTTAATTGATAGACATGTGTCTGGCAAATCATAACATGCAATATTGTTCATTACTGCATAAAACATTTGTAGAACACCCCAGAAACCACTTGCCAAAGATACAAAGGTTGCCCACAGGTTGCTGAAAAGTAGTATTATGTTTCTTTGAAGACATCAGAATTTTAATGGTTTTAGAATTTAGAGATATCTTGTTCAAAATATATTAATCTTATCAAAATCTTGGCTTTCTGATTGTGAATATTTTTTAAGATGATATTGTTAAGAAAGGAAGAGCTTTAGTTTTGCCCTTTTTGCTCCTCTGTCTCTGTGGATGATTTTAAATACCCTTGAAGGAAATCTATAAATACAGGTGCTTAATCTAACACTTTCAATTTATTTTCAACACATTCAACTTATTTTAATACTGAATCTTCATTTTAATTTGTCAGTGGGTCATAATAGTGTAAACCGTTCCTTTCATTTTGAATAGCGCTTCCCTTTTTCCCCAACTCTTTGTGATCTTGATGGACATTATTTTGCAAGAGATATGTGTGTGTCAGTAGCTCTGGCTTGTGTCATTGGTGATCTAGGCACCCTTTCTTTTATGAACCTCTTTTTCAGCTGCTCTTGATTTTTTTCCAAGCTTCAGGAATTTCTCCAAATCCTCTTGCCCTTACATTGCATGTCCAAAATATTTGGTTTTTATTTTATCTAGTATTGAATTATTCTCATAGTACAAGGTATTTTTATTCAGCATCATGATTCAAAGGTAACATATATGTGCATCAAGAAACATATGGTTATGCCTAAAAAACTGAGATTAATTACTGTAGTTTTAATTCATTCTTCTCACTCACTGCTAGGATATATTTAATTATTTTAATTATTTGTTCACATCTTCTGTGTTTTGAATTTGCCCACAGCCATCTTCACAAGGAAATATCATCAGTGGAAGGGCAGACTAATTGTAGCTTGTCATCATTCTTCTTTCTGATATCCCGCTAGTTGCTTTGCATACAATCTGGCATTCTTCTACTGTCCCCTTGAGGCCATTTTGTTACACATACAGAAAACTAAAGATTTATGGTATGCTGGATATGACACATTAACTGTAGCTCATGTGCAATAATATGGCATGACAGTTTCCGTAAAACTATTTGTTCAAAAACCAATTGGTTGTGTATTCATCGTTTGTTTGGTACTCAACACGTAAGATAGAACTTGTTGATGTTGGTTGCCTTGTGACTCACTAAATTATAACTTATGGGGGGAAATGGTTTGGTATTCATCATTTTTTGTACTCATTGCATCTCCCAGAACAAATTAATGATGAGTACCAAGGTACCACTGAATAATGAAAACAAAAAGAAAATGAATATTAATTATTCCAGAGTAGGTATAGCATAACATAATGTAAATTCTAAGTAAAGTACTTTAACGAAGATAAAGAAAAGAAATAGTAACTTATGGAGACAGGGAATATTTTGTTCTAAATATTTATAACAAATATCTGTTTTTGAAATTTTTGATTGAATTACAAATGTTTTCTAATATATTATCATTTCTGGTTTTATAAACAGTGTAAATATTGTGCATATTTGAATATACATAGAATTACTTTGTGACTAAAATAGATTCTTTTTCTTTTCTGCATGATTCTCATTGCTTTCTGATGGCTGGGACACCTCCATATTTTCTCAGGTATGTCAAATATTTTATGTATATACTGTTTGTAAAAAAATAATACAAGTGCCTCTGGAAGCATATAATGAATTGATGTTGGAAATAAAATGAAGTTATTATCACTCAGTTATGATTTCATTGTTTCAGAAATCAATTACTTTCAAGTATTATAGCAGTTCCATCATTATTTCCCATAGAATGAGGAAAATTCTATGGTAGAAAATTCTTGGTAGAAAATTCTACCAAGAGCCTTGGTAGTACAGTGGTCTAAAGCACCCTGTTATTAAGACCAGCTGCCTGCAATTACTGCAGGTTCGAATCTCGCCAGGCTCAAGGTTGACTTAGCCTTCCATCCTTTCTAAGGTAGGTAAATTGAGGACCCAGTTGTGGGGACAATAAGCTGACTTTGTATAAATATACAAAAAGAATGAAGGCTATTGCTTAGCACATTGTAAGCCGCCCTGAGTCTCCGGAGAAGGGCGGCATATAAATCAAATTTATTTATACATATATATATATATATATATATATCCACAAATCTTTGCTGCTAGCAATACACTGAAAAAAGTGACTTACGACCATTTTTCACACTTATGACCATTGTAGCATCTCCATGGTCACATGATCAAAATTCAGATACTGGAAATTGACTCATATTTAAGACAGTTGCACTGTCCCACTGTCATGTGATCATCTTTTGTGACCTTCTGATGAGCAGAGTCAATGGGGAAGCCAGATTCATTTAACAGCCGTGTTATTGATTCAATAATTGCAACGATTCATTTAACAAGTGCAAGAAAGATCATAAACTGGGGCAAAACTTACTTAGCAACATAAACTTTACTTAGCAAATCTCACTTAGCAACATAAATTTTGGGCTCAATTTTGGTCGTAAGCCAAGGACTACCTTTACTTTCAACACACTCCTCCTGAAGGAATCTGAACTGGTCACATGTAAAATCAGAGCAAATCTACTGTATACCTGTAGGATGTTGATAGCATGTGCTTCAGAAAGGGATTAGCGGATAGATTTATTTACTCTAGAACATGTAGAGTTTCATGTTGTCTTTTATAGCATTTTACAGTGTATAGATTGCCTTTCAAAACAATTATATTTTTCTCATTCCCTCTTTCTAAGTACAGTTTCCAAGTTTGATTTTTTTTCCCTCTACTTTTTCATTTATGCCCTTGGAAAGACCAAAAGCTGTCCTTCGTTAGAATAGTCAATCTATCCAGAACATCAGTACTACAGGGACCTCTTTGTAATCACATTGTTTATGAGGCTTCCCGTCAGTTGGCTTGGCAGGAGGGATGTTACGTTGGAAGGGATCCACACTAAGAGCATTCCATGAAAACCAAACATAGGAAGAATACATTAACTTATTGAAGGTTTTTTTTTCTAGGAAAGGTGTTGAAAAATTTTAACATAAAATTTTGTAGTAACTTTGCCCAGGGGAGGGGAAGAGGTGGCAAAAAAAGAGCAAAGGAAACAATTAATAAACTATTTGGAATGGTGACGAGGAGACCAGTCAGTAGGCAAAGAGTAGGCCTTGGCACTTGGAGACTGTCACCCTTGAAGAGAGGATTAGAAAAAGGATAAGTAAAAAAAAAAAAAGGAAAAGAGAGGATTTAAATGGACAAGGGCATAATCAAACAGGACAGAGGATGAGAGCAATCAATAGCAAGTACATAATGGCATCCATATAGAAGCAAGTAATGAATATGTTTTCTGTTGCATAGCAAAATGGTAACTCAGCAAAAAGGAATGTCCTTTAAAAAAACAAATCAGAGTACAATTCAAAATTATTTCACAATTTATGACTATTTCAACTTGAAATAAATGTTCTTGTTCTTTTACATTGATTTGGCCACTTAATATTTGATCTGATTAGAAGATCAGATGACATGAAGCACCTTCTAATGTTCCAAATTTGTATTACACTGTTTCTGTCAAAAATTAGTATCTTCGTTTTTTAAAAGAAAACCTTAGAGCTATAATTCTTCAGAGGTATAACTATTTGTTTTATATTCTACAATTTCCCTTAAAGCTCTCTATATCCAATTTCTGAGTTGTGTTATAAATTCTTAAATTGCATATGATCTTTAAGGAAACAGTTCACTATAAAATGCATGCCATTGCTTATTTGTATAAATATGATTAATGTAAGTATTATTTTAAGTGAAACTCTAGCTGTGCTCAAACTCCAGGGAGTCTTATGGTACTGTAGATATATATATAAGGTCAGCGACAAATGACTAACAGAAATTTGAATAAAATTTAAGTCTTTTGCTGCTCAAGGTGGATTTTCAGTCCATTTGGAAACCATTTCTGAGAAATAAGAATTTTGAATGGCTATGATTCAACTTACTAAATAAGTATGTTCCATTTTCTGTGCAATTTAATTGTGTTTTTTGTTTAGGACAACACTCCAAATAGAAATTACATTTCATTTTTCCCATAAAAAAGATCTTTGATTTTTATACATAGCATAGGGAGATAAATGCGAGAAACATGGGCTTATAGGAAATGGCAGAGGTTCAAAAATAGAAACAAACTATAAATCTAATACATTAGTTATTTTTTTTAATATTTATGTATTGCTTGATTCATTTTGCATGATGAAAAACAAATTTGAATGGCATTTACTAATAGTTTTCACTGTCATTGTTGATTATGTAGCTTTGTTAGGCATATGTACCTTAGTGTTTCTTATCCACAGAGAGTCCTATATGAGATCCTGTCATCTCTTACTATGGTGGATAATACCCTATAAAAATAACTGACAATATGTTTTATGTTTATGTTTATGTTTTATTAAATTTATATACTGCCCTACTCCCGAAGGACTCAGGGCGGTGAACAGGCACAGAATAAAATACATAAATTGAGCCAAGGCTCAAGGTTGACTCAGCCTTCCATCCTTTCTAAGGTAGGTGAAATGAGGACCCAGTTTGTGGGGGCAATAAGCTGACTTTGTATAAATATACAAAAGGATGAAGGCTATTGCTGAGCACATTGTAAGCCGCCCTGAGTCTTCGGAGAAGGGCGGCATATAAATCAAATTAAAAAAAAAAATACAAAAGTTAGAAACAATTTAAAACCAAATTAAATAATTTAGCCCAAGACAATTAAAAATCCCAATAATTTAAAACAAATTAAAATTTCAGTTTAAAAATTTAAAAGAAAGGGGAGAAAATTAGGCCAGGCCGGCTTGCTGGAATAGGAGGGTTTTAAGAGCACGGCAGAAAGTGCGCAGATCCGGGATCTTCCGTATCTCTTGGGGGAGCTCGCTCCAGATAGTGGGTGCCCCCACAGAGAAGGCCCTCCCCCTGGGGGCCGCCAGTCGACACTGCTTGGCTGACGGCACCCAGAGGAGCCCCTCTCTATGAGAGCGTACCGGCCGGTGGGAGGCTGTTTGTGGTAGTAGGCGGTCCCGTAAATAACCAGGTCCTAAGCCATGGAGCACTCTAAAGGTGATAACCAAAACCTTGAAGTGCACCCGGAAGACCACCGGGAGCCAGTGCAGCTCGCGCAGGAGAGGTGTCACATGGGAGTGCCATGTTGCTCCCATAACCACCCGCACGGCCGCACTCTGCACCAGTTGGAGCCTCCGGGTGCTCCTCAAGGGGAGCCCATGTAGAGAGCATTACAATAGTCCAGGCGGGAGGTGACGAGGGCATGAGTGACTGTGTGTAGGGAGTCCCGATCCAGAAAGGGACGCAACTGGCGAATCAGGCGAACCTGATGAAAAATCCTCCCGGTCACGGCCGTCAAGTGCTCTTCTAAAGACAGCCGTGAATCCAGGAGGACGCCCAAGTTGCGAGCCTTCTCCGTGGGGGCCAGCGATTCGCCTCTAATAGTCAGCAGTGGCATCAACTGACTATATCGGGACGTCGGAAACCACAGCCACTCGGTCTTGGATGGGTTGAGCCTGAGCCAGTTCCTCCCCATCCAGATCCGCACGGCCTCCAGACACTGGGACATCACTTCAAGGGCATCATTGGGGTGGTCCGGGATGGAAATGTACAATAAGTTTTTATTTGTATAAATCAATGGTTTTAAAGTGTTAATAATTAACACTTTTTAACTGATTAAAGTGCCAGTTTGGGTTAGTGATTATGACACTAGAAACCGGGACACCAGGAGTTCTAGTCTTCCTTTAGACCTAACACAGCTGTGTGCTCTTGGACCAATCATTGTCTAGAAAGAGGCAATGGCAAACCACTTCCAAATACTGTACATTGCTAAGAAAACTGCAGGGACTGGTTCAGGAAATTGCCAGGAATCAAGACTGATTTGAAATCACCAAAAAAGGGGGAAAAAACTTATTATTAGGTACAAATTTAATTTGTTATGAATTTTGCATAAAATGTGTGCTAAAGCTACATCATTTTAGAAGAAAAGCATAAAACCTAAAGATATTAACAACTGAATTTTATCAGTATCAGTAATACTAACACATCAGGGGTGGGTTCTACTTACCTTTACTACCGGTTCGCAACGGGACCGCATGCATGCACAGAAGCTTCCTGACGATGTCCGGGTTGGTGGGCGGAGCCTCCCGCCGGTTTTACTACTGGTTCTTGAACCGGGGGCAACCCACCACTGTAACACATCCATGGAAACATATAACTAACAAGCAAAATAAGTAGTGATCATTAAGGATCATTTATGATTTAAACACCCAATTCACTAAGTCCATTTTGAATCCAGCGATTTAAATAGGCTAGGGCTACTAGATCTGAGCTGTACTAATCTGGTTGATCACCAGATGGGAGAAAAGTATGAAGAGTCTTTGGGATTTAAGTAGTTCTAAAGTAGGTTGTATTTTCAAAAGAAGAAAAGTTTGTACATGAGGGTTACAGCCAAATTTATACTGTTTTCTAATAAAATATTACCAGGATCAGGTTTACCCATTAGGAGATTCTGCAGATGTGGCAGATCACAAGAGAACCAATAGAAGATAGAGTTGTGTATTTTACATTGCAAAACACTTCCAAAGAGTTTCTGGAATTATAATTTGCTGTAAATACTGTAGTTCTCAGACAGAGATTCTCACCTCTTTCTTAACATAACATTCTGCAAAATTTCCTGGGGAGAAGCAATTTCTCTAAAACCAGATTAAAAATCTAGCATAGATAAAACCTAAGTGAAATAAACCAAATGGTAGAGACATAAGCCCTTAAAGCTTATTAAACATTTTACCTTATCTTTTACAATCTCCTTCTTTTAAGAACGGTACTGAAAATTGCTTTGGTATGTATTATGAAAGGTTACATTACATGTGCTTATATTCATCCATTACATCAAAGCTGGCTATGATGTTTGCCTTCCAAAAACTTATTACTAGGATTACTTGAAATAAGTATTGTACTATAAGTACTGTACTATACATACGGTATTAGTACATGAATATTTTTGTAGTTTTAGAAAGTACATGGATCCATGGGAATGGAGAAGATCTTAGCAATTTATGCTATTTTTAAATCATAATGCCTTACTTAGATTTGATGAGTGATGGCAGGAACTGTTAAAAAATGACATAACTTATCTTATAATTCCAAGTAGTTGTACAAGAGAATTGTCTTTTTTTACCTTGGACTAAAGAACTCTTAAAGCACTCAACTCACATATTATATTTCTGCTGCAAAGAAAGGTACAGGAAATAATATATATTTTTACAAATATGTTGAAATGTAATTATAGCTATCTTTTCAATGTACTGTAGAATAGCTATATTTTTAACATTGTGTTAAATGCAGGGCTTGACAGTTCAAACCTGTACATACAGCTCAGAACATCTGTCATAAAATAATGATAAAATGAGTACTGGGCAATGAATACTTTGAAGTAATAGGGACCTAAATAATGATCTGGTAGTTTCTATATATTACATTATGTAATATATACTAATATGAAGATATGAAGATATATCTTCATTTATCTTAAAATATAAATATTAGTTTCCTGGAAATTAATGTAGGTATCATTACACTGATCCTGATTAAGTGTATAGTCAGAAGCTAGATATCTTATGTTAATGTAGAATAGATTCTAGTTGTACAAACTATAGTTAAAATTTGGACAGAAGTGTAGCCTGTGATAGTTGTTGTTGTTAGTCACAAAGTCATGTCCGACCCATCATGACCGCATAGACAACATTCCTCCAGGCCTTCCTGTCCTCTACCAACCCCGGGAGTCCATTTAAGCTCACACCGATTGCTTCAGTGACTCCATCCATCCACCTCATTTTCTATCGTCCCGTTCTTCTTTTGCCCTCAGTCGTTCCCAGCATTATTTTTAATTTTTATTTATTTATTTATTTATTTATTTATTTATTTATTTATTTATTTATTTATTTATTTATTTATTTATTTTGTCAAGCATATATAAAATAACAGGTAAAAGTATAAACATAATTTGAATACATGAAAAGATTAAGTAAAAAGGAATATTAGGACAGGGTCGGTAGGCACACTGGTGCTCTCATGCATGCCCCTTACAGACCTCTTAGGAATGGGGTGAGGTCAAAGGTAGACAGTTTAAGGTTAAAGTTTTGGGGGTTTGGGGAAGAAATTACAGAGTCAGGTAGTGCATTCCAGGCATTGACCACTCCGTTACTGAAGTCATATTTTCTGCAATCGAGTTTGGAGCAGTTTACCTTGAGTTTGTATCTATTATTTGCTCGTGTATTGTTGTGGTTGAAGCTGAATTAGTCATTGACAGGTAGGACTTTGTGGCAGATAATTTTATGTACTATGCTTAGGCTCTTCTCCAGTGAGTACTTCCTTTTCATTAGATGGACAAAGTGTTTGAGTTTCATCTTCAGGATCTGGCCTTCTAAAGAGCAGGCAGGGTTGATCGCTTCTAGGACTGACTGGTTTGATTGCCTTGCAGTCCAAAGGACTCGCAGACGTCTTCTCCAGCACCATAGTTCAAAGGCCTTAATTCTTTGGCGCTCAGCCTTTCTTATGGTCCAACTTTCACAGCCATACATTGCAACTGAGAAAACCATAGCCTTGACTATACACACTTTTGTTGGCAGGGTGATGTCTCTGCTTTTTAGTATGCTGTCTAGATTTGCCATAGCTTTCCTCCCCAGGAGCAAGCGTCTTTTAATTTCTTGGTTGTAATCCCGTCTGCGGTGATCACAGTCTTTGTGGTCATCTGTGCAACCACAATCCTTTATCTTGTTTTCAAAATATTTAAATAGATTAGTAATAGCTAGGTACAATACCATAAGCATTCAGTAATGTGTTCACCTGTTAGACCTGAAAAGATTATTTTTTTAAAAAAAGGAGGAGGAGAAAGCAGCAGTGGCAATGGCAATGGCAGTAGCAATGGCAATGGCAGTGGCAATAACAGAACACTATATTGTTGTCAAGGAAATGTCATTGAGGCAATCAGTAAGAGTCAAGTTTCTTATGGATGCCTTTACCTATCTTGAAGTATAAAATACTGTCTGAGCCCAGTTCTACATGTTTTGAGACCATAAATTATAGAATTTCCAGGGAGCATGGCAGTTCCATTGTAGGAAGGATGTCAGATTGTGGAAAATAGTACCTATGATTTCTCAGGGTCTGAAAAACATTTAGACCAATTAAATATTTTGACAACAAGGTAAAATATTATGGAAACTTGCATGAAGCCTGAAGACAAACATAAGTGGAAGAATAAATATATGGGAGCTGCAGAACATTAGTCTGTGAGCAATTGGGCTCTCAGCTGGATTAAAATCTTGCTGATTATAGATACAAAGTTTGCAATATTATTGTAGACTTGGATACAGTTCTAATATTAAAAAACTCTCATCAGTAATGCAAAAAAACAATCATTCTGATCTAAAATATGTTTGGATTCAAATAGCAGATCCAAGGACAAACTGGATCTGCTACACATCCCTTCTGCCATGTGGCTAATACCAGAAGTAAGGCTTTTGTAAGGATGATATCAATATTTAGCAACTGCCTCATTTATCAACGGTTTGCTTTTAGGACAAAGATGAAAGAATAATTTACAACCAATTCTCCAGCCCAGGTCTGTAAAGCAAAGGAAATCTGAAGATTTTGCTTTGCTTAAAAACCAAATTGCTGGCCCCAATCGTGGTTGTTAAACAAGGATTACCTATAATGGGTTAGTAGTTTGTCTACCACCCTCCCTTTTATGTGGTGGTCCACTAAAAACATTCTAGAATGTCAGTGCTATGCCTAGTATTATTAATAGTCCATATCAATAATTCTTTTCATGTTCAATGACTGTTCTTACAAACCAAACGTAATCTGTGACATACATTAATTTGCAAATGGTTCACAGGTTTATTTTAATTACAAGTTACTATACCTATTATACCTAACATGGATGTAATTTTTAATTTTTATCTGTTTTTAATGGTAGAAGATTATGATTTTATGTTAAACTATGTACTCCACCTAGAGTCACGTGCAAGTGATTTTAATACAAATTAAATAAGCAAATAAACTTCTCACTATGTGTGAAATAACAATACTGAGGTCTTCAGTTTTTTCAGTGTAGATTCAGAGGAATTTTATTTTTCACTTCATTAATACTGTTTCCAGTTCTTCAGAATACACCCTGTTTTTTCTCCCCCCTCATATTGAACGTTGGTGAAGAACCTGAGGCTTCAGAACTGCTTATGGTGCCTAAAATCCTAAATCCACAGAACCATTCCAAAAATAACCACTAAGCAGAAATTATTGATGTGACAGAGGGAGAAAATTAGAATTAGTCATGCAAATGAATTTCATATGATGTTTTAATACTTCACAAAAAAGATATGGCTAATAATAGAAGATTTTTTGATCTTTTTTCATTTACAGTATTTTCTGGGAAGTCTGCAGAGATTTAGTGTTTATCACATATGTGTGTGTGCGTGTGCATGTGTACGTGTGTGTGTGTCTGTGTATGCATACATGTTCTTCACTGTAGAAGTATGTCAGGTAGATCAGTGAATTGATATTTTGTTCACTCTTAGCATATAGCTTATTGTCATTCATGTATATAAATGATGGTAGTTCCACTCTTGAACTGTATATGTTCAAGATTACTGTACTGCACTGCACTGCACTGCACTGCACTACACTATACTATAATATGTATTGCTTTTTAAAGAGACTTTGCTTTCTAGGGATGTTGGGAATTGCCATTCAACAACTATAGCATGTGAATGTGATGATGCAACCTATTATCATATATGGTGGACCGGTAAGAAAATCAAGGCATTTTGGATAATTTGGTGGATGATGCAGAATATTCTGAAAAGAAGGTTGAAATTTACTCCTCAGTTGTTCCTATTGGGTATAACGACGGATTGTACAGTATCAGAGACTAAATTGATTTTGAACTTAATATCAGCAGCTAGGCTGTTGGTAGCGCAATATTGGAAGAAGGACTCTTTGCCTACTATTGAAGAGTGGATACTGAAAGTAACGAACTTAGCAGAAATGGCGAAAATCTCAGCGTACCTGAAGGACTATACATAAGAAAGATACGTATCAGAATGGAGAAGATGGATTGATTATATTCAAAATAAGTATCAGACAAGAAAATATCAAATAGCTTATGAATGAATGTTAAGTATTAGAAGTATTATGTTATCTATAGTGGAGTTAAGGTTTCGGGGGGGAGTTAGTAGTCTGAGGATAAGTAGGTTAATCTAGTTTATGATTGTTAAATGAAATACCTTGTATTTTGCTCTGGGAAGTCTGGGGGGGAGGGTGGGATGAGGGGAGGGAAAGGGTGGGGGGAACATGGGGGGGGAAGAAAATCCTTTTTTTTCTGTAAAACTTTTCAATAAAAAAAAACCAACTATAGCATACGACCTACGATGTTCAGCAAGGACTGAGGTGAGACAGATCGCCTCATTAACATTTATTAACAACCAGAACTCAGCATACTCGGCAACAGAATAACACGCCCCGTTTTGACAGCTCTTTTATAGAATGGCTGTCAGATGGGTGGCCAATCAGCAACAACTTAGAATGACATGTGCCCGCTAGGAGGACGGCTCCCAGCGGAACGTAGAACACAACAACCACCTCTGTAGTGACAATAGCCCCTTTGAAATGCGCTTGCCGAGGAAAGAAAAGAGGGAATGAGCCAGGCTTTTATATTAATTAGAGTGTTCAGGTGACAGTTGGATTCCTCATTTAAATTACACTTAATCATGAAAATTAATTAGATGACATTGGGCCAGTTACTAGCAGTAGCTGACCCCAGCAAAATGTTGTGAGGGTAAAATAGAGAACAGAAGAGTTCTGCACTGACCAAAAGGAAGGTTGAATGTAAATATAATAAATAAATACATTTTTAAGAGGCAGGCAAGAGAGGACATATGAAGACAATTTATAACACCATAGAGAAAGCAGATGTTTTTATCTCTTTCTAATAATATGTATTTAAAGTAATCAATCAGAAGTAGATTAAAACAGATAATAAAGTATTATTTTGAGGAATGCACAATGAAACAAAAGCAAATTACTAATTGGCTTTAAAATAGATTGGGAAAAAATATTACATATGACATTATTAGTAACACCAGTTATTAGTGGACATTTTTTTTGATCTAGTACAACCATTGTTATGCATCTTAATTGAATATATTTTGCATCTTACTTATATCTTCTGAACTGGAAAGTAAATGGCATTGAATCTTTAATATTAGAACATTTATACATTCAAGCAGTTTAAACAAAATCTTTAAAAACTCTTCATTTGAAATCTAGAAGTTGGGAGTTAATTCTAGTCTACCAGTTTTCTTCAAATAGAAGGGTTTGTTCAAAGGAAGCTTATATTTGTTTTAATTATAAGTATTTATTTTTGTTCCACCCCCATAATTTACAAATAGAAGAATAAAGGGCATGGAGGCCATTAAAGAAATGTAAAAAGTTTGAAATGGGTTGATCAGGGCAGGGAGGTGAGGCACTAGCTCTCCTGCTACCCTGCTGCTATGACATGGTGACATCTATCAGTCTAACGAAGAAGCTAGCAGAAAGGTAAACAATTCCAGCATACAAGAACATCTGGCTCTCATAAATTAATCGGCCATTTACACAGCAAGGGCTGTTTGCATGCAGAAGCGGGCTTTCCTGCACATGTTGTCATAAGCTTTTGATTCTCCAGGTTCATCCATGAAATTTTTTGGCTTGTTCTAGTCAGTTGGTTTTAATTTATTTTTCTTTGTCAGTCATGAAATGAAGAGCAAACAGGCAACCATGAATCACATCTTATTCTACTCTTGTCTTTTTGATCTTTGGGGAACTTGGGACAGGAAAGTCATGGACACTGGAAGAGGTGAAGGTTAGGAGTGAACTATTGAGGCTTTCCTTTCGAAAAAATGCAAACCCAACATCTTCCCTCATTCCTAGAGGATTCATTTCCCAGTCAGCAGTCTTAATGACTACAATAAATTGATATACCATATGCCGCTATTACATGAAATTAAAAGAACATTACTGTGATACAATAAAGTCAAGGTTAATATGGATTTTAAAAATAATTATGTTACATATGTCACACTGGGAATATAGAATAGATACAAACCAAGGTTGTTCCCTAAAACGTTTTTGTGACTCTTCGCACATGAAACATTTTATAGACCAGAAATAATAGGCAAACACTTACTGGCTAAGTCAGTGATGGCTAATCTTTTCCAGACTGAGTGCCCAAAGCGTGCGCATGTGTATGCGGATGTACACATGCTAGCCCAAACCCCCAAAATACAATGCACACATGCAACCCGTGCAGTGCCCTGCCCCTGCACATGCGTGTGTGGCCCCTGCATGTGTGTGCGTAGACCCACACACACACACCCCTCCCCCATGCATGCGAGCATGGGCTCTCCACACGCACACGCCTGCATGCACACACAACTCCCACATGTGCCTTGCTCCCTGCACATGCGCAGTAGAGATCTGAAGACAGCTGGATGACAGGAGGCGTGTGCGCATGCATGACGGAGTTGAACTGGGGTGACAGAGAGGATGCTGTGTGCCACCTCTGGCACGTGTGCCATAGGTTTGCCATCATGGGGCTAAGTATTTATGTGATATTAGATTTTTTTCAGGGGAATATAGAATAAAATCAAAAGAAGAACTGGGCACAGAGGGATATAGTTGTCAATGGTTCCCTTATTTACTGTCACTTTTAGATGAATGTGGTGCCTAAGCAAAGAAGCCTAGTTAGTCTTCTTGATGTCTTGAATGAATGTTAAATATTCAGAGACCACTTCTCTGAATTCCAAAATAACAGCATCAGACTTTATAGCCTGGGAATATGCAAGAAAATTATTTTCTTGTAACAAACAACTAGCCCTGTCATTTACTGCTAGCACCCATGGAGTCTGTAGTTCTAATTGTAGAGGAGATGGAATAAAGATAGTAGTTTTCTTTGCCCATTACACATAAACTACAAATGCTTTTGGCTTATACTTGTAAGGACTAACTCATCATCTTTTTAGAAGGGCTGCTGCCCATAGCCCCTTATTGGTTCCCAATTTCTTCCTACTTATGACTCCGACTCTATTTTCCTCATTCAGTCTCTCCCATTTTGTAGTCCATATTTCTAATGTGCACTGCAGGGACCCCTTTCAGTACAGGTTCTGGGTAGGACATTCCATTAAGCTGAACTATCTACCTCAGGTGTAAATGGCCAAGGTACAGCATTGGTCACTTGTAGTAGTGTTGCAGAATCTGTCTTTGGCAGTGGTGGTGGGTTTCAAACTTTTTTACTACCAGTTCTGTGGGTGTGGCTTGGTGGGCATGGTATGGCTTGATGGGTGTGGCTTGGTGGGCATGGCAGGGGAAGGATACTGTAAAATCTCCATTTCCTCCCCACTCCAGGTGAAGGATACTGTAAAATCTCCATTCCCTCCCCACTCCAGGGGAAGGTTTCTGCAAAATCCCCATTTCCTCCCGATCAGCTGGACTTGGGACGCAGAGAATATATGGGGGCAGGGCCAGTCAGAGGTGGTATTTACCAGTTCTCCGAACTATTCAAATTCTGCTACCGGTTCTCTGAACTACTCAAAATTTCTGCTACCAGTTCTCCAGAACTGGTCAGAACCTGCTGAAACCCACCTCTGGTCCTTGGGCCATCAAATCCTTTGGTTTCAGCCAAGCATCCCGGTCATTAGTAGCTTTCCCTTTCCTGGTTTTTCTTTTTTTTTGAATAACTTCCATTTTCTTTCTTGGTTGGCAACTCCATATGATGGGCCTGGCCTGTAGGTACTCACCAGAATTGGTCAAAGGCTTTCCAAATTCACTTTCCAAGATAGATCAATCACTAGAGCTGTTACCTGACTCAGTTCTTGATCTTAGAGGTTCCAGTGAATAATAGGCTGTCCTTGCAATCATTTGTAGCGGTAATTACAAAATCTTGTAACTTCCATCTGATGAATCCACTGCTTTTTGATAATTTATGCAATGGGGCTCCTGGTGCAAGCTTTGGTCATTTTATACCTGCACTGTTGTAACAGTCTATTTAGGTATTAACATTCTCTAACTTCTTATTCTTAGGTATGCAACTCAGTTCTCTTCACTGACTTCTGTCAGTGTCTTGACACTTCTTATGAGACCAAGGACTCAGTATTACTTCTGTGTTCAATCAGGGTCTTTTGTTGCAATACTCCATATCATTTTTCTTATCTCATTTCCTGATATAATTTTTTTTTTTTTTTGAGGAGGTGATTCATGGAAACTTTTGACTGTGACTCCTTGCTTTCAGGGCAGAGTGGATGTTATATTAGGTAATTAGTTCCTTAGATTTCTTCAAATTAAACCTTATTTCAGTCTTGATTAAAAGAAAGAAATTGACCATAGCCTAATTCTGTAAAATAGCATTCTTGGCCTGACAAATAATAGATAGGTTTTGTCTTGTAGGTTTTTATTCCCTTTAATTATTTAATTTTATTGGCAGTTTTGACAGGCAATGGGACAACAGTTTTAATTAATTTTGCTGTTTTGTTGACTGTATATTGGTTTTAGTTAGTTGTTATTCTTTTGTAATTTTATTGGAGATGAAGATGGATGATGGCGATGACAGGCCAGTGTGATGGATGACTCCTGCTGCAACACATAGCATGCCATTTGAAGAGAAGCTGAGTCAGAACACAAGTTCATATTGGCCATTTCCTGGCTTTGATTATCCCAAATGCAGCTTATTCTGATTTTGAAGTCAAGTGAAGCATATTGTTTGTGCCACCTGCATGTATTTGTAAACCTCTGGAACTTACTTTCTGAAGATAAATTTTGAAATCTCTGAAGGACGAATATGAATTTAACGAAAAAAAGTTAAGTCAAATCTTATGTAATTTGGAACACTGATTATTTTTTTAGACTAGACTGGACTGGACTGGGCTAGGCTAGGCTAGGCTAGCTAGGCTAGGCTAGGCTAGGCTAGGCTAGGCTAGACAAGACTACACTACACTACACTACACTACACTACACTACACTACACTACACTACACTACACTACACTACTAGCACTTCGAATTAGATCCAGAAATAGATTGGCAGCCAATGTATATGGGGAAGAATTGGAGTAATATGTTCGTATTGGCTAGATTCTTTATTTTGAACTACCTGAAATATTTTCAGCCATACTAGGTAGACCAAATCAGAAAGCAGTTTCATAAGAAAACTAGAACCTTTATTGAGATTGTCTATTATAACAGAATCTTGTAATGCTGATTGTGCTATACCTAATTCTTTCTTATAATCTAATATAAGACTGAAATAACTGGGGTTCTGTTTACCATCTAGAGCAGGGGTCCCAAGCCCAGTCCAGGGACCGGCACCAGTCAATGCCTTGTTAGGAACCAGGTCATGTGATGAGCAAAGTTTCATCTGTGCATGCACGGGATTTAGGTTGCACACAAAACTATTCCCTTCCCCAACCTGTCCCTGGAACCAGGTTGGGGACTACTGATCTAGAGAAAATGAAATCAGAACCCTATACTGTGCTATAAGAATAATTATTATGCACATTCCATATCACTCAAAATTCTTTTCAAATACTTACCATCTTGGAATCTTACTAGTTATACAAACTGGTTGAAGAGCTACAGGCAATAAGAAAACAGTATTGTATAAGTAGCTGGCTCAGTGCCTGGAAGCTCTGTGGACCTGGATGAGGAGGAACTGGCTGAACCTCAACCATATCAAGATGAAGTGTTTGGATTTTGGCTCCCTTGGTTTAAGTGACATTTTATCTTTGACTATCAATGGAGTAGCACTTCCCTAGACAGAACTGGTTTGCATTTGGGGGGTTTTCCTGGACTTGCAACTGCTGCTCAAGAAGCTGGTGGCAGCCACAGCTAGAGAAGTCTTTGCACAGCTACATCTTGTGCACTAATTGTGCACCCATTCCTGGATCAGGAGGCCTTGTTCATGATCATTCATGCCTTGGCTCTTCTTGGTTGGGCTGATGTAATGTGCTGTATATGGAGCTGCCTTTGAAGACCACTCAGGAGTTACAACTGGATCAAAATGCAGCAGCTTGTATTGGTCCCTCTCAGTTTGCACATATTACACCTTTGCTACGCAAGCTGCACTCGCTCCTAGTTCCTTTCCTGGTACAATTCAAGGTACTGGTTATCACATTTAAAGTCCTAATTGGCACAAGGCCAGGTTATCTGCAAGATCACCTCTCCTTGAGGCTATCTGCTTGTTCCACTAGATTGGACAGAGTATGCACACTCCAGGTCCCTTTTCTTAAATGTTGCCAGGTAATCAGCCCTAGGAAGTGTGCCTTTTCTGCAGCAGCCCTTACCCTGTGGAACACTTTTCACATGAGACCCACCCACTTAGCCTTCAGTAAATTGGTAAAGAGCTGGCATTTCCCTCAGATACTGGAAGAGTGAAGTTGGAACCCAGTTATTGAAGTGTTGAATGAGTACAGTAATGGAGATTTTTTCTTTCTTTCTTTCTTTTCGTGTGGTTTTTGTGTTTTTATTACTGTTGTCAGTTGCCCAGAGTTGCATACTACAAAATGAGCAGAAATAAAATAAAGTAAAATAAAATAAAATATAAATACAATTGGTCTAAAATTACTTTTGTGTCTTTTTGAAAACACAGCTACTTATCACTTTTATTCATTTTTTTTTGTTGTTGTTGTTCACATTTAATATTTACATTTATGGTATTTGCATTTTAAATACTCTTTTTAAAGGCAGGATCGATCATTTAAATTAATGATTGTAGAGTTAGCCCTACCTAACTTACTGTATGCCCTAATTTTGGAGGCTTACTGTAAGTCAGGTTAGTAAATCTATACATATTTGTTTTAGAGTTCAACATATATCTAATAAATTACAGCCTGGTAGTTGTGTTTAATTATCTGCTATTACTATATGGCAAAATCTGAAGTCAGCTTATTAAAAAAAAGACAAAATCATTCTATGCATAACTTTAAAGTTATAGGAGTTTAAAAGTATCATGGGAGTTTAAAAACTATCACTATCATCCGCATGGTACTGAAACCAAAGCAATCTGCTTTAGTTTAGTTTAGTTTAGTTTAGTTTAGTTTAGTTTAGTTTAGTTTAGTTTAGTTTAGTTTAGTTTAGTTTAGTTTAGTTTAGTTTAGTTTATTTGATTTGTATACTGCCCTACTCCCGAAGGACTCAGGGCGGTGAACAGCCAAACAATAAAATACATAGATACAAAAAATTTAAAAAACCAGATAAAATCGAATTAAACCATTTTGGCCCAGACAAATTAAAACACCCCAATAATTTAAAAGTGATTATGTATTTCTTTACTAAAACATAGTCAGAAGTTTCCCATTCTTGAAGTTAAATAAATTTTAAATTCCAATCTTGGATGCATTTCTGGAATATGGCCTACACTGAGTAGAAAAATCTCTTCTGCCAGCCAGCCAGGCAATAAATATATGTTAATTATTTGCATACAATAACTATATCCTGCAATGGTATGATATAATTTGTGCACAGACTATGCTCTCTTTCATTTTTAAGACAATGGCTTACTCCCTATGTCTACTCTGGATGTCATCTAGAAAAATAAGCCTTTTTTGCATTCATTTTTGAGGTTTCATCAGATTGTTGATAGGATAGTGGGGAGCTGATGCTGCTCCTACAAGAGAATAAAATTTGTCATTATAATTTTAACTGTAATTAAAGCAATTCTGTCCCCAAAAGTACTGCAGGGCTTAATCTTTAGATAATGTAAGCCATCTGGAGTTGAGTGAAGGATTTAGAGCATGCCTCTAAAAGTCTCCCTTCTCCCACAAGGGACCAATTGGGTGGCAGGCTTGAGCAGGGAAATATCCTCCATGCTCTAGACTTGCATGGTCTACTTCTACAAGGACATATAATCCTTATTTTCATTCCTAGGATTTTTATAAATTTAAAAGTTAAAAGTGCCAAGGGGTATAAAAGGGAAGACATCTCCTTTTGTTAATTTTCTTATGTTTTCTGCCAAATTAATCTGCCAGTTGTTTTGAAGGCTCTGTTTCCATAAACTAGACAACATTTAAGTACGGATGACCCACAAAAGCACAACAACAAAGACAACATAGCATCTAATCTTAAAACTGTTTCCATTCCATAACCTAGTCTTGTTCTATTTTGTACTTGGACAATTATAATTATAATTGCATGTCCTTGTCCATTCAAGGTTTGCAGTTTGTGTGGGCTGATGCTATAAAATGCTAACAAAAATATTTGGCACCTCCTCTAAGCAAATAAGTGATAACACAAAATATGTTAATGTGAAAAACATTTCTGCAACATCAGGGGTTTAAAAAACACACTCGATTAATTAAAATCAAGAATATAAGTGTGCTACTTGGCAGCCTAATGCCTTGCAGTATCAAGTGTAGCCTTATCTCTCAAGAATTCCAGCTTTACTTCAATGAATAACAGCAGTAAAATACACAAAGGTTGGTGATTAGGCATATTCTAGGATAGTATAAAATTAACTCCTTAATACTTGATTATCAAATTTTGGTAGCTAGCAAACTGATCTCAAAATTATTTCTGGCATATTATTTTATTTCATTGCTTCATATCATACTTAGTCATGGTAGAATATTTAGTTTCTCATAACTTCTTTGTTTGTTGTTTCATACTTTTTTATAATAACTCTAGTTTTTTTTTATGTAATCAGGTTTTTGCCATTTTATTAGGCTTAACCTTTTCTTCACCAGTAGCAGTTTTTATCTGCTTTATTTCTATTTTTAAGAAGAACTGGTGAAATGTGAAAGCTATTTTATAGTTGCGACAAACTGGACATGTATTGAAATGGATGTTTATTTGTTTTTATGTTTTATACGTTTCATTGTTCTGTTTAGTTTATACTTATAAATTATATATATATATATATAATAAATGCAGAACAAAATGAAATACAGTGCATTTTTGTGGTCAAGCTTTGGTCTTTTCATCCCTGCACTGTGGTCAGTGATGAATATATTTAGTGGTTATTTTATTGGACTGTACTACCAGAGGAATTACACTGTACACAACAGTGGTGGGTGTCAAAATTTTTTACTACCGGTTCTGTGGGCATGGCTTGGTGGGCATGGCAGGGGAAGGATACTGTAAAATCTCCATTCCCACCCCACACCAGGGGAAGGCTACGGCAAAATTCCCATTTCCTACCAATCAGCTGGGACTTGGGAGGCAGAGAATAGATGGGGGCAGGGCCAGTCAGAATTTTTACTACCAGTTCTCCAAACTACTCAAAATTTCCGCTACCAGTTCTCCAGAACTGGTCAGAACCTGCTGAAACCCACCTCTAGTACACAACCTTTTAAAATGATAATTGTATTTTGATTCAATCCAATTTGACACTGACATTTTCAGAGACTAAACCTCTGAGCAAAAATGACATCCCAAAGTAGAATGATGAAATAAACATTTTAATAGGTGTATATTGTGTATATGTGTTAACAGTAAAATCTACTGTATGTTCTTTTTCTTTCTGGTCTTAGATTTCTGATAGTGAAATTATTTTCTCTTTTCAGATCTGTTTCTTCCTGTAATTTCAAAAGTGTTTCCCACCCTAACCAATGTTTTCTTTTTAAGAACTGGGAAAATATTTTGTAAGGTTTTCTAATGGCCATACTTAATCTATTTGGTTCAGCTCGTAGCTGTGAAACAAAACAAAAAAAAAATCCAGATTGCTGATTTAAATTTCACATTGAGTTTATAAAATGGTCTTCGGTGGCACAAATGGACATAAAGAAAAATTACTGCATTACAGCCGAGAGGCCAAAAAAAAAAAAAAAAGGAGGAAAAAGGGAAGATGTGAATTTAAAACACTCTTTTCCTTTTTGGCATCAGATAAAACCATGTCCTTGATGAGCAGGCATTGTCTCAGAACCACCCACGGTGGAATCTGGTACTTATTGCTTGTGCACTCACAACCAGAACTGTTTGCAGAGGTCTCAGGGAAAGAAAAAACTTATTTATCTAATGTTCTAGGAAAAGAAACAGTGTGCCTCTAAACAGCAGTGCAAAATAAACCCACTCACTACAATGGGAAATGATAAACTTTGGAGGCTATGTTTCCTTTTTGAATTCTCCGAGCTTTGCCAGGGGAAGTTTGCGTAACTGTGGTGATGGTCCTGCATGGGCTCCCAGGTCTAGTTTTTCTCTTTTCAACTGGGAGTTTATTGTTGTGTTCAATATCAGTTTTCAGTGGTGCATATAAGCATCAATATTGCAAAATCTATTTATTTGCAATGGAATGATACTGGGTGGTGGGTTTTTTTTAGTTTCAGTAGAATGACACTTCGAGAATAGTCATAGGCAAGAAACCATCATCTCCTCTCAAAGAGTCACTGAAATTTCGGTGGCATATATATTTAATAAATTTTGTAAAAACAGTCATAAAGTTGAATCCCAGTCACATGGTCCCTCAACTTATGACTGCAATGACTTACAAATGAAATTCTGGGTTCCGTTGTGGTTGTAAAAGTCAAGGATTACCTATTTTATATGATTAAGTACACTTTTGCCCTTGTAAACTTCTTAAAGTTGCTAGTGTTACTCATAGAAATTGACATATATGACACAAAATTCTGTCCAGGTTCACTGAATTAATTGCAGATGATTTGTATTATTTTATATTCCACTATATCTTACAAATAATACATAGGTTAAATGCATCTCAATATGCTAGATCAGAGAATATTTTAAGGATAAAAGTTGCTATATAAAATGCAAAGTTAAATAATTAATGTGCTTCTGGGTATACATTTTTTTTCTCATACATTAGCCACCCTAGCTTCTGGTTTGTTTCTGGGTCTAATTCTGTGTACTAAATCTTAAATCTGTCAAATAGAGAAGAGAGAAACTGTGGCTCTCCAGATGTTTTTGAACTAATGCTTTCAGGAACATAACCAGCAATGGAATCAATAGGTCAGCAACATTTGAAGGTTCACTGGCTGACAATCCTTGCTTTTAAAATGCTAAATATTTGGGGGCCAGGAGGTATGAGAGGCCACTGTCTCCCAGATGTACTTACTGGTGGATTCTAGCAATCATTTAATGCTTTTTATCATATCACTCCTTAAAAGAAACACGGTAGGTAAGTTCTTTCCCCCAACCCTTTACCTTCCCCAAAGAAGTTAGACTGGCCCCATTTCTGATTATTCTTCTAAAATGTGAAGTAAAAATGGAAATGATTTCACATATTTCATCTCTCTCTCTCTCTCTCTCTCTCAAATCCCCCAAAACTCTCAAGGTTTTCAGAGCCACAGTTAAAGGTCCTTTACATTACTAATGTAATGAAGCTGATCTTCTTTGATGATGACATTGTAGTATTGCATTCCTTAAGTAAACATTTTAATACATTCCATATTAGGGTTTGTTGTTTTGCTCTCATACATTCGTCCTCTGTCATATTTCAAATATTTGCGTATTGCATTGTGTTATGTGTCCAAAACCACATGGAAGAATCAGTATTGACTCTAAGGAAATGGGAGAGATGTTTTGCTATTATAAGGAAAGCTATAGAAAAGAACAATACACACGAGATATTAATGTTTTTACGCATGCTCATATACAAAAGCAACAAAAAGTATATTAATTTCAGAGGGCAAATAATTTGCTCTTAATCAAATTATTAATGATCATAGTCCATAACTTTTCATTGTCAATTAGACCTGTGGAATTCAAAACAAAAACAAATAGCTAGTAATTTGCCTTCAGTGCAAATGAAGATTTGTTATGACTTTTCTAAGTCAACAAACTCTTCCTAGCAACTCTCTATAATAAATCCATTGGCAGAAAGACATACAGTATTGTCTCAGTACTAAGTACTAACTTGTCTGAAATATGGATTTTAAAGGACAAAGTAAGGAAAGAGATTCCCATGTTATGCACACTGCCTAAAAATAGTATCTGATTTTAACATCCATAGTGTGACCAAGGAATCACCTTCAACTGTCAAGTTGCCTGCATGTTATTCTCCAGAGACTCGACTTTAAAACACTTTACTTCTGTGAAAAGGATTTCTATTTTTTTTTATTATGAGTTATATCCTGCTTATTGTAAGTCAGCTATTTAGAATTCATTATTACTGTTAAACAGTAACAGTTAAACATTATAAACAGTAAAAAAAATCCATGCTGAAAAGAAATAAAAAATAAATACCTTATAACTGCAAATCTGGAAATAATACATAAAGACTTTAAGATTTGTTAAGCAAACAACTGATATTTATCAGTAGAATTTTACTATATCTTTGTATGTTAGGGCATTGTTTGTTATTTAAAACACATACTTAAACACACTTCCAGTTTAGATGGCTTTAAAGGGCAATTAGACATGGAAGCTAGACTTGTCATCTGTCATCAACTATGGCAGCTAAATGAAACCTCATGTTTTGAGGCATCTGAATTCCAGGTGCAGTTTTGGGGAGGGGAAACTAGGAGCAGCCATGGAAGAGGGGGTTGATAATCAAGCCTTTTTAATTGACTTGTAAAGATTTCATTTTTGTGCAAAGTCAGGGATAGGCTACTTTGAGCTTTACTCTATTCCAGATAAGACAGATAATACAGTATCTTTCAGTTCTCCAATAGGGATTTAATTACATGCTTTCCCAATTTTCTGATTAAACACATTTGTTTTACAAAGAGAAGTTGGAAATTTAATCCAGGAGAGTTGTTTAATAGGAATTAATGAAGTTGGAGAACTTTTAAAAAACAAATTAATAATTGAAATCAGAAACCATCAGAAATCAGCATGATTTTCTTGATTATTTCTTCCAAGATCCACATGCTTTTCTAATTTTTTGATTTGGCAAACCATTTTTTTAAGACAGAATAATTAATTGAATGTCTGTTCTGCTAGAAATCTTGGAATCTTCTTTTATTCCGCAGTGCTGTGTTCCTGTGACAGCTCTAGCAAATGTGTAGTTAATGTGTGTGTTTCAACTCAGCTGCACCTGTACAAATGAATTAAAGGTACCAATCTACACCACATCCAGCACTTGAGAATTATTCTCCCAGGTGACTAGGTACCATTAATATGGGATGATCAGTTAAAGTTAACTGATTAAAAGAACTGATACTCAGTGATTTCTAACCTTTACTGTAAATCAGAAAATGTATCTACTTACAGATTTATTTATTTTTTCCAACAGCAATAAAACCAAAATTCTCTTCCCTACATTGTACATGTTTGTGAACGTGTTATATTTAATCCTGTAATTGCTTGAAATATGGTAGCACTGAAATACTTGTATAAAAGTAAGTAAGTAAGTAAGTAAGTAAGTAAGTAAGTAAGTAAGTAACTTACTTCTTCTGGTACACCTATATATTATCTTTGATCTTCTTTGATTATATCTTACAAAACATTTGGTATAGATTTGTACTTTTGTGGAAGATTAATTAATTTAATAAGTTAAATTTTCCTGTTGCTTTGCCTACAAAGGATTACGATGCGTCACAACCTTCCTCAATAGCAATAGCACTTAGACATACATACATACCACTTTACAGTGCTTTGCAGCCCTCTCTAAGCAGTTTACAGACTCAGCATATTACCCCCAACAATCCGGGTCCTCATTTTACCAACCTCGGAAGGCTGGAAGGGGTCAACCTTGAGCTGGTGAGAATTGAACCTCTGGTAGTTTGCAGAATTAGTATGCAATACTGCAGCCTAACCTCTGTGCCACTGATCTGCTTGTTCAGATGGCATAAGCATTTGTGGGACAAGTGACCAAATGTGCAAAGTCCAATATCACAAGGCAAAATTGTTCCTTACATAATCATATGTGAAATCATGATGCAAGTATGAAAGGGTAGAACTTACATCATAATGTCACAGTGCACATTTTGTCATTTGGGCATCATCATGCCTGGGGTGTTTGTCTGCAGCTGCTATATAAAATACAGGTGGAAAGAGGCTTTCAGGATGAGCCATTAGATTTGTTACTTCTGGCATTTAACATTGATCTGGTAGAAGAGTAATACTATCAGCCTGGGAAATGTCCAGTTTATTACTGTATTTCTTGGAAAAGGTCACAGTCCAGTTTCCAGAAAAATATGCTGCCCAACATTTTTAAAAGGCTCCATGACTTCAAAGAACAAATAACTAGGGTGTGTAGGCCACCAGGTCACTTCCTGTAAACTGATCCGACCAGGAATCAGTATCTCAAGATTCACAACTTTCCCAAAGCACTTACATGGGGTTGTTGTTGTTTTTAATACACATTTGACAGATGGTTTCTGTAAGAACTTACCATTTCTAGAAATAATAATGAGGTATTTCTTCTGTATGTCTAGACTGCTTGTTTACTTTTAGTAACTTATTCCCAGATTCTACTTGTTTATGAAATAGATTTTTCACAACTCATTAATTTGCCCATTGATCTCATACCTGACTGGCAATTTGCCTTATATCTATCAGAACAGCTATTGCTTTTATTTGCCTTTTAGTTTACTTATTTGAAGTTCACAAAAACAAATGATAGACATGTACAATAAATAGGTTAACTGACTGCTGCAAAAGTATCAAAATATCTTTGTTGAGGTACTAGCCATCTCTATTGTGGCTTCTTAGGGAAAAAAAACCCAACCCCCCCAAAAAAAACCCAACCCCTTAACACAGTTATTCTGGCCTCATAGTCTTCTATAAGCAAGGATTGTTCAATATTCTTAGATTAGTTAACCCAGTTTTCATGCTAATAAAAATATTAAAAAGTTGCCAATAGTTTATCCTCAGAATCCCCAACTTTTATCGAGTGTGTGTATTTATAGCCATATTTGGAATTTTGACAGCATGTGGTGAATGCAATGATTCCTGTTTTGGAGGTGTCCCTTGATTGTTAGGTGAGATAGGGAGTCTCGGTGGATACTAAGAAAAAACTATGGGCAAATTGTGCCCCAGGTGCTGCATTGAAAGCCAAGTGTAGGAGTCTGGGAAATTGATATACAAAAGTAAAGTTTTCTGGCCAGAGTTCTTTAGTACTGTTTCAGTCTGTCAATTAGTTTCATTTGCTAATTATTCATTAAGTACATCTATAACCTATGTTTATCCCATCATGCAAATGAAATAGAGACTATTTGAGGTTGTTAGAAATTTCCCAGTGAGCAACTAGCCAGATTTCTGGTCAGTCAGAAATCAGTCTGGTTAGGTCAACTAGTTGTGTTTTTCCCTCCAGATTTAGCTTCATTGGGTCTACTATAACTTCTATTTCAGCAGTTCCTCAGTAGTTTCCTCCTTATAACATTTATCAGAGCTGTAGATGTACAAGGTAGTGAAGAATCCCCAGGAGGGGGAGTCTTACTTCACTGCAGTTGCCAATAAAAAAGCAGGGGTTTCCTTAAAAGAAATGGAAACACAGCAGGTAAATTGATAGCTGAAAAATGCTACTTTCAACTCAAGGTGGAAAAACATGGGTGAGGGCCGTGTTGCAGTGAGCTGGGGAAAGTAGAAGATGACAGCATCTGTTCCTGCCTTCCATAAATGTTGATGGCCTGTACTTGTCATGGGGCAACTTGACATGGATATGCCCTAGGGTTATTATCATAAATCTCTTTTGTTTTAAAAATGGGTAAATGGAAATGACTTAGGTTTTAGCAATCATGATTAAAAGTGATGTAAAAGAATTTACTATGTACACTGAACTCTGCTAGAGAGTAACTCTTTCTATTTTGTTCATTGTTCCAAAAAAGAACTGTAGAGGGGAAAATAAAATAGGACCTGTTTGTATGATGAACTACATTTTAAAAGTTTGTTTTTACCCATTCATGCAGGTTTACAGTCTTAGAAAATGCAGGGCTGTTCTGACCAGCTTAATACTTCAAGCACTTATTTCTAACCACAGGAAAGATAACATTTGTTTAAATTAGTCCATTCTTGTTCCAAAATCAAGATAGATTGTTGTACCTTTAAGCTAATACATACAGATCTGTCTGCCAAAATCAATTATAAGTCATATTACAGAATTAAATCTTAACAAATTAAAAAAAAAACCATATCTGAACAAACAGGTGTTTCTAGATGTGAAATCTATTCATGATACTAAGCAGTGAGAGGAAAGGAATATAATTGTTAAAAGGGGTGAAAGAGGGGACGGAAATCTCTGATAATGAACAGAGATAAATGCAATGGTGATAGGCTAGGCCACACATCTAGTGCAGCCCAGTCTATCACCATTGCCTTTGTCTGTTATTTAAAGCACTACCATTTGATAGTATTCTCTAAGGGAAAGAAGATGCTGATAGTAAAAAGGAGAATTATTCCGATATAGAAAGAGACAGAGAAATTTGGATTGGTGCATCTATGGAGCAGAAAGGGAATTGAGAGGTTGTCCAGTGAGGCTTCAATGCCTTGATTTCAAGACAGTGTGACTAAACTGCTGGTGGAAAATTATGAAACTAGATCCAATGCATCTGGGGGGTCTAAATTGGGGAAAACGTATTGGGAGGCAAGACAAGCAAATTGGAGGTCATAGGGTATAGGTTTTCATGGCCGCTAATGTGCTGGAAGTCATTCCAACAGTAAATTGGAGGTTAGTCAGGGATCACTTCCTAAAAGACAGAGCAGATATGTGAAACAAAGAATTATTCTTTAAAAAATAGCAACTCAATTCTTGCTTTTGCTATTATCAGCCATAAATAATTTCAGTTGTCAATTCAACTTTATAATACTGCGTAAACTTCATCCTATTTATTTTGATAATTCTGATTTTCATAAATATAACACATGGTATTTAGTTTTCCAAATATCTAGTATTCAGCAGCTTTGTTTTCTGATATACAAGTGCAATTTCAAAATATGTATATTTAGCTGAATTGGTTTTGCCAAAATGATGGCATGAAAAGATTCTTTCGTTGGTCACATTTGGACCAAAGTTAAAATACAAAATAAATTAAAATATAAAAGAAGAAGAACTAACATTTAAGAGAACGAACTTTATCAGTAGTTGATTCAGCTTTTGGCTAGAATGTTTTCTCGGAATTTCTGACTCCCTAGTTTAATATCATGTAAAGGAATGTCACTAAATTAAAACATTAATCAGGTAATAAACACCACATGACCTTCTGCACTGCCTAAGTTTCATGTAGCTGTTTCATGTTACAAATTTCATTGTTTTTTCTATGCAGTACCACACTTGATCTTAGCCAGAACACTGCGAATACACAATATTGCCAAAGTGACGAAAAGAATATTGCTTTCTTATAACATATTTAAAGTTTTCATATAGTTTTCAAGTTTTAATTGCAAATGTGTATCCAAATCCCATAATAATTACTGTTCTATAAAATGCTATGGTGACATTCAAAATAAGTTAAATTGGAACTTGCAAAACTAATACAACCTTCAGTGAGTTTATTCCCGAAACATAAAATATGGGAAATATCTGCACTTTCTCATCAGCAGTACTGAAGGGATTTGCCACTAGAGTCTTGCAAGTGGTGCTTTAGATCAAACTATTTCCTTTCCTATAAAACCAACACCTCAGATATGTTAACAGTTTGAAAAAAGATTCCATACATTTTAAGCAGCTAATCTAGCGCCAAGGATTATTATTGTTTTTAGAACATAATTGTCCTTTATTTACATTACATTACCATTTAAATTAGGGTCCTGTTGTGTGACTCTTAGATGCCTTAACATGAATGAATGACACATATTATACTCCTCAGCTCTAGGATCACATGTTACACATCTCTGCTCTACAACACAAGGAGAAACATGTATTTGGTATTATTAAATAACATTTATTCATGCATCATCCGCTTTGCAGTTAAAATAGTTAATGAAATAATTGTTATAAAGTTATTGTGAAATGGAATACCTTGTTGCCAGAAGTGTGAGAATTTGCTACAACCTTTATGCCCCCTTTTTCTGTCCAACTCAAGGCCTCCTTCTAAAGCATCCTTCCTCAAACATAGGTCATCTTGGCCCCCATAATATAAGCATTGTAGGAGGACAGGCAGTCTATGATAACTAAAATCTAGGTGGAAAATGAGTAGCACCTTTTTGGACCAATTTATTTTATTAAAAGGCATAAAGTTTTGTGAGAAATAAGCACATGCCTTTTCACAGAATTGATTAGTGTAAAAAAGTCCCTTCAAGCTGGTGTTTTTCATCACTTTCCTGGAGAAAATGTAAGTTTGAAGTATTTGGTCTTGGTAAGCTGGAAGAAAATGACCTGCAGATTTTTCCAGACTATCTATTTCCAGAAAATCTATGTTCCTGGACTAATTGGTGGACCCACATAGCTTCGTAATCATGATCAGTCAGTGGAACAACTTGCCCCCCAAAATTGTGAATGCTCCAACACTGAAAGTTTTAAAGAAGAGATTGGACAACCATTTGTCTGAAATGGTATAAGGTTTCCTGCCTGAGCAGGGGGTTGGACTAGAAGACGTCCAAGGTTTCTTCCAACTCTGTTATTCTATTCTATTCTATAGAGGGAGACAGCATTGAGGAAATGGCTTTGAATAAGATCTAAATGAGTAACCAGTGATTATATTAAATTCATTTTCCATTTTAGCCTAGTCATCATGTCAGCACAAGTGCACACAAAATTCCAATTTGTCTTCTAACAATCTGGAAGAAGAGTCTATGACTTCTGTTTCATCGTATTAAGGTTGGCATATTATAAATCATATACTGTTATAATTTACTACATTTTTCAGCCAGTTTTCATGGGTAAGCCATGGGTTTGTTCCACTCATAGGAAATAAACAAAATTTGTATAGTCACAACTATTTCATGTTTTCATTGATGTGAGTTAACTTATTCAAATATGCGTTTTTTGTTTAAATGGAAAGGAGACCATATTTCAGATCAGTTTCACTCCATCAGTTTCACTCCTGCTAAAAAGCTATTTTAAACATTTCTGGAGAAACAGCTGGTAATACTACATTGTAAAGCCATTATTAAGTCAGCCAAAAATCATTATCCTTTTGGGGTTTTTCTTCTTGTGCAATTTTTCCACAGTTTAAGTAAAGACATTCATAGTAAATTGTAAAGAACCTAAATTACTGGTTCAGAGAGCTAATAGAATGTAATGAAAAATAAGCAAGATATGGCATCTAGGCCGCTCGGGATGGGAGTATCTTATACTGTGCATGTTATTTATGTTTACATTTATTTTGCAACATGTTTGTACTTCCTTTTCATAAGATTCAAGTTGCTATATAACAAAAACTGTAAAAAGCAGTAAAATCTCCACTAAAATTAACAAAAATAGTTTAAGCATAATTACAGGTTGCCCAAATGTCCATTTTAAAACTATGGATTCTTAAGTGCCAAACTATGGGGGCCAAGTACATCTCCCAGGAAAACATAGAACAAGCCCAACAATGGAAAATGTTGGTCCTATACATCCTTTTCTCTAGTATGGATGAAACTCTGCTTGCTTTCTTGTTTTCTGCTGGTGATGTCATCAATTAAAGTTTGGAAAACATTACTTCTCTTTTTAATGTTTTCTATAAAACTTCTGTTCTGTGAATCACTTAAAAATTGACCATTATAATACATCACCCTTTCAACTGTTTTTTGCTTCTACAAATCAAAACATAAATAGCTTATAGTTTAATACCTGGGGGGGGGGTTGTATCAGCATGTTCTTATATCATGTTATACTAATCAGAGGCCCAGACTGAACCATTGACAAAGGTCACTAACTGATAAAATTTCACATAGACTGTGAAGCTGCTATCCTAGCTACAAGCTATGCCAATTGGTATTTCTCAGATATGGTCATTATTAACTCAGATATTAACTCTGTGTGTAGTATTGAGATCATAGCTGCACCAAAAAATACTTTTAGAACTGCTTCCATGTAAAATACAAATAAAGAATTTGCTCCTCTGGATTACATGTCTATTGTTCGATCAATTGATCTATGATCTATCTATACCTGCCATTGCTTGGATTGTTGATTTATGGGCATCTACAGGCATAGATGCTTTTAAAAGGGCAGAAAACTTTTTTAAAAAACTAAAAATTGAAAATTAAGGTTCATCTTAGCGAGGGAAGTTATCCACTTGTGGCCCAGTGGCCCATTAAACAGTGCTGGTGGCCTGCACAAAGCTGCTTAGTGGATATTGTACACTGATTTCTCCAGTGTCTTCTGACTGACTTTCTATTCTATCACAATATTGGGACAATTATCCAATCCTTCAGGTGGTGGGAGATATTAAAGAGTGAGGGAGGAGGAGGGGGAGGAGGAAGAGCTGTATTACCAACATTAAATTCCAACTTTTGTGTTTGATGCATGTATACATGTATGAATGCATTTATTTATTTATTTATTTATTTATTTATTTATTTATTTATTTATTTATTTATTTTTATTTGACTTGGTGTCATCCAATTCTGGGTGGGTCACAGTACACCAAATAATATAAAATAATATGAGGGAAACATCAGACAACAAAACCAAACAAGAAAAAGAACAAAGAACAAAACTGAAAACCCAGCAAACCCCAAAATATCCCACCAACAGAGTCCAGAGTCATTTTAATGTGATAGACAAAAATGAAAAAAAAAATAGTGTCCCCTTAGTGGATGACTTGTGTCTTTATGACTCTTCAGACATCAGCAGGAGGTGGTCTTCTGGATCTCAGGAGGACCTCATTTCCCCCATATATTTTGAAGAGGTTTTGAGCCTCATAGATTAAAAAAAATGTCATTTATTGATATTCTTATATAATATATTGTAGGCCAGTGATTTTCATCCCAAACTATTCAAAATGACAAAGAAATCTGCCTCACTCTTAATTTTTTGAAATGGGTAGCTTCCTATCTTTTCTATTCTAATAGTGTTCTAATCATAATGTTCTATTAACATTATGTTGTCCGAAACTGAACTTATTTGGAATCAGCTGATAATAATTAAGAATTTTCACAGTTTGAATTGAGTCATAAGAATGGCTGTCATAGGTCCTTTTCTATTCCAAAATATGAACTTGCTGTTTGTATCTCTTCACCTCTAAAACAATGAGACAGAAAACATAATTCTATACCATTATTCAGGTTGATGAAACAACAAATAGACTGAAACCACCCCCAAAAAATTGTTACCATGGAGTGGTGTCTTTATTAGCAAAATTGGATTGTTATGAATTCCATGAAAACCTATTTTACATATGCTGGTCATTCTATCTTGTGGTTTTGGCAGGAGATCAGCTTTTCCCCTGCTGTTTGACTTACACAGTTTCATTGTGAGAAACCTTTCTTATTGATTTTACATCTCAAATGAGAAATGTGCATTTCTGACCACAAAGCCCCATAGAAAACCTTTTGTTGAAAACTCTTTTTTTTTTTTACAAAGAATAAAATGATCTGCCTTCATTTTCTATGAAATGATTTGTATCCTAGTGCTCACACTTCCTACCCACCCCCACCCCACTCTTGGCTAGTCATTTTCTGAGTAGCAAAATTTCAAATGCAATTTGATATATCTTTGTGCCTAAAATGCACATCCAGACTCTCAGTACTTTATTTTTAAATAAGCTTATTTGATAGGATATTCTCTGATGTGACAGAACAGAAGATCTGCATTTCATAGCTATCAGTGTTTTACATAGATCCATCTTCCAAGGCATGGATGTCAAACTTGCGGCATCACAACTTTTTCCCCTTTGCAGAGCTGGGGTGGGCGTGGCCTGTGCGTGATGCATCCGGTCCGTGGGCCACCAGTTTGACACTGCTGTTCCAAGGCTTAAATCCTAGTGTTTGGCTCCCATATTTTTGAGTCAATGGGTATTTGGCCTTTCAAGGCTACATGAGGAGCTGGGCTCTGTTAACATAACAGTTCTCTCAAGCCTGGAAACCATTGATTCCTGTCTCCAGATATACCTAACTCTTTCTTCTCTATTTTATCACTCCTTCCTTAGAGCAGGAGTGTCAAACTTTCTTCAAGGACCGGATCAGCATTGTAATTCTCCTCTGTGGGCAGGCCAGGGGAGGTGGGGAGACAGGATGGACACCTCCTGCAGCACCCTGCCAGCCAAAAGGAGGCACGGGGGAGAACATGGCCCCCACACCCCATTTTGGCCCGCAAAGTGCTGCAGGAGGCCATCCAGGCTGAAAATGGGATTCAGAAAGACGTAACCAGAAAACATGTGCCGCCGCCCCCTCCCCCGCCTCCCCATGTGCCCTGTTTTGGCTGCCAGAGGCACTGTGGACCAGTCCTTTGCTACTTCCAGCCCCGTGGGCCAGATTTAAGTACCCCATGGGCCAGATTTGGCCTGCAGGCCTTGAGTTTGACACCCCTGCTCTAGAGAGGTAGAGGCGAGACTGGAAGGATCAGGATCTTCTTCCAATTGCTCCATTTGATCCTGGGTAGCTGGGGGGCATTCTGCCCCACTATATTATCTCATTGCTTGGAACTGACAAACTTGCTCCTTCAATCTTCTCTACACCTCATTATGAGAAAGGGGTTAAACAAGAGACAGAATGATCTGTCTTTTCTTCACCTAATAATTTCCTCCTACATTAGAAAGAAGGAGGGAAGGAAATCTCCATCTCTACTGCTTTATCAAGAACTCCCTTCATTCCCTTCTTCAATGTCCATCTCTTTCTTATTAATCATACAAATCTGTATTTCATCCTTCCCAAACAAATCCTCCTCCCCTTTTCTTAGATGTGGCAAGTGCCAAAATCTGATTGTACAATCTCTCAGGTAGCTTGGGTGTTGGGATATGTCAAAGGAGTTGTGTGTAGGTTCTCTGCTATTTACCACAACAATTCTATAACTGGTAGCTCTTCCAGTCACTCAAATATTCAGTCATGTCTCTCCCATGCCAAGAATTCAAAATACATTCTACTTCAAACTTTTTCTCCTTTCCCAGAAAAATAGGATTGGAAATAAGAAACTCCACAAGTTAGAGCAGGAAGGACAAACACACACAAGAATTTTTGAACATTGTTTCTATGACTGTTCTCTTCAAGCTCAGGAGGGCAGAACAGATATATGATATAATAATCAGATCTATTCATCTATTGATATAATGATATAATAATCAAATCTAATGATCTATCAGATCTAGTGATATAATGACATAATAATCAAACCTGGGGTCTGATATTTCCAGTCTTGATAGCCTCATTCCTAACACTATTACCATGAACACAATCAACTTGCTTATTCTGTGACAGATCTCACTGCAGAGACAATGACATGACAGAAATTGTACTATACTACTAATTGGAAATTGTAATTTCATAGGTGAATAATCGCCTAGCTATAGTGAATAATCGCCTAGCTATAGTTAGTTGGCTAGAAGCCACTGTTTCAAATGCCATAAATGAAGAGAAAGTAATCAAGATGGAGAAAAAAAATTGGGAGAAGATTTTTAGATAAACATAGTAAGACTGGCCTTATCCTATTCATATTTTTTTTCACTTGCTTGCACTCATTCCTCTTTTCTGTAAGTGGAGTCAATATATGTGATGAAACAGTTAGGCGAATTTCCTTATTGGTGATTGTAAGCCTGACAGGTTTGCATTTTCCAAAACATTAAAAACCCATATTATTAATACTTGTTAGCAGGATTGTGGTTTGTGTAGCATGCTTTGAATATCATTTGTATTGATATGTGTATTTCTATTGGATCCCTTTGTTTCAATCTGACTTTGCTTTCTTAGTTATTCACATGTATATGGATCCCCCACCCCCAGTGTCTCCTGTCATAGTCTGCTTCAGATGTTTAGAAGAAGATGTTTAGAAGAATACAGCCAAGAAAAGACCTAAGTATCTCATTACATAAGTAAAAACTGTTCATAGAATGCTGGGCAAAAATCACCCTAAAGCTACTTCCATTATCTATATTGTGATCATGTGCTATTGTAAATACATTAAGCAATTGAAATTGTATTTCTACACCATTATATAAATCATTTTAGAAAGTCAGAGCTGTTTGAAAGTAGCATACAACCATTCCAGAAATCTTATTTTTCCGATAGCATTCCTGTGACATTCTGGTTTGAAACAATTATAATTTATTTTCTTAGGTTAAGGCATATTAGAGTTGTAGGGTTAGATAGTAAGGTTAGGGTTATTAGAAAATATTGATGCATGGGCTTATGATTAATAGTATGGTGTATAGTACTGTGTTTCCCTGAAAATAAGACCTTGTCTTATATTTTTTTGAACCCTGAAATAAGCGCTTGGCCTTATTTTCGGAGAGGTCTTGCCTCTTGCCGTTTTACCTGATTTCCAGCTCTGTCTCCCTAACCCTAACCAGAGGAAATGGCAGGGACTAGCTGCGCATGCATTTAAATATTTTCGGGGAGGGCTTATTTTCAGGGAGGGCTTATTTTCGGAGGGGCTTATTTTAGCGCATGCGCTCAAAAGCCCAATTGGGTTTATTTTCCGGGGAGGTCTTATTTTCAGGGAAACAGGATATTTTTGTTTGTTCTTTGAACTGGATTGCATTTCTGATTTTAGATATTATTGAGCACTTGTGTTTGATTTGTGTTTGACAACTTGATGTTTCCTCCTCATAAATGAAGACATATGCACATTCGAATAAAATATTATTAACTCTGCTAGGGAATCCCATACATGTCTGTCCAAAATGAAAATTAAACTGAGTTTAGTGAGGCTTAGTGCCAAGTTAAGTATATATCAAATGAAAATCGTAGTCATATGTTTCAGGACATGAGGAAATAAAAAAAGGAAAAAAAACTTAATGCAGAATCCAGAGCTAATTTATCTTAACCTATTTTAAGGTTTATGTAGTTCAGTACCAGAAAAATCTGAATTCTGTGATCTATATACCAAAGCATACTGTATCCCATTTGTATAGCTATATGGAACTTTACAGCATAGGACGGCAAATGCATCTCTTTAAAGCAGCCAGGATCTTTTAGCTACCCTCTGCAATTGCCATGTGGTTCCTAAAAAGGACATAGCCGCTTTAAAAAGTTGAAAGTGCATTTATGTAGGTGCCCCATGTGCAACACTGGGTTAGCTCCACTAACTCTTCTCATTACTGAGAGAAATAACAAATTATGAAGATCCCCAAATTGCTGAAGTCCTTCTTTAGTCCTTCCATTTTATGACATTTTAGGAGAAATTATTATGGGCTTTCAAGAATTACCTTAATAAAGATTAGCAGTGACTATGATTTTTAATTTGAAATTGAAGAGGGGAGGAGAGGAGAGGAGAGGAGAGGAGAAAAGAGAAGGGAAGGGAAGGGAAGGGAAGGGAAGGGAAGGGAAGAGGATTTCAGGAACCTTGTGCCAAATATCCCAGTCTCTTCTTTTTCTGAATCATGACATGTACCACTCTAAAACCAAATGTCCTTTTAAACCCTGTTTAAAAAAGAAATATGCATTTTTCTTAAACAATTAAAATGAAATGAAAACTAGCTATCTTGATCTCCATGTCTCTCTCATTTCTATTGATGCATACACACATTAACTTGCAACCAACTTGCTTTTTCTCTTGAGGAATAAGCAGTATTCTACAAAATGCAAAAAGGGAGTAAGAGTTCAGTTTCCAGGACAGTAGAAGATTTATAAATTTTGATTTGTCTTTTGATAGCATTTAATGCTGTTGTATTATTCTGCTGTGGCTTTTATGGTGTTCCCTGCACATTTTGCCTCTGAAGTGTAAATGCTGGTAAACCAGGATAGGGCAGATGTGTTCCCTGCTATTTAAAGCCCATTTTACTTACATGAAAGGAAATCAATATTTTTCTAACAGTAGCAGAGGGAATCACAAATTTTGCTGTGGTCAGTAATCCTGGAAAGGTTACAGATCTTGGCAGACTCAATATTTTGTTAGCAATTTCTTCTTCTAATTTTAGAGGAGCGAGTCAAAGAGCTGAGAGAGCTATCAGAAGCCAGCTGTTCATTCTTGATGACTCATATTAGGAATAAAATTTACTATGTTAATAGCTATGCCATTGCTGCTTTTTCATGCAATGTTAGCTTGCAACAAAAGATTGTTTACTATAGTGATTCTGTGTAGGCCACAGGATTAGTTAAAGACTTCAGGGGTAGATTGTGACTCATTGTAAAGGAAATATAAACAATATTTATGTCTATTGAAATATTTATCCTTAAAAAAAAAACACCCTTGAGGATGCTGATGGCATCCTTGAAGTATTATCATTATTTTCTTCTGGGTCTTCTCTGAACTTCTTAAGTTAGTCATCTGGTTTTGGAAAACCTTTTCTGCAACCATTATTTTTCATGTTGAGTAAGCTGTTTTATTTTTATTTTTCCCTTTAAAATAACATTTATTACATGCATATATCAGAAAAAAGGACAATTAGAATAAAAGATAATAAAAATAATGATATTCTTATGTGACAGATTCAGATAAACTGCAGCTTCAAATGTGAAATGAGGTTTAAAGACCCATATTATCATACTTTTTAAGAATTAAAAAAAACCCAGCCTTTTGTCATGGGAAGAATTCTTAGAATTAATTTTAAAATCTTATTTCAAATGTATCAGAACCCTTAACCTGTTTGTAACTTTCTGAAACCAGTTCTAATCGTTCATTTGCTGTCTCTCTCTCCCCCAATTTTAGTCCTTAAACTTGCATTTAAAACTTACTTCACTAAGGATCAAAGGAAACTCACCCAGTGCTATAAAACATGTTGATCCAAAGGTTGTTAATAGTCAAAAAGCAGTTCACAAGCAATTTCCCAAAGTGACTAGAAATTACAAAAGGAAGTATGTGAACCCTATGTCCATAAAGGCACCAAGGCGCTTTGGCTGAAATGGTGGTGTCCCAACTCACAGAATGCTAAACCTGCCAAAGACTGCTATCCTGTGGTGTCCTTGTGAAGAGCAACTGTCTGGAGTACTTGTGGGTGATCCTAAATCCTGTCATTTTCTGGAGAGGAATTGGAAAGAGCCAGTCCTCTCACTGGTTCTTCATTCTGCTGCTTTCAGTTCACTATTTCTTCTTCCGAAGTTTCTTCATTTCTAATTCACTTTTAACATTCTCTCATTCAATGGTGTGAAATTTATTGGTTTATTACTTCAAAGAGTTACTCCCCTCTACCCTCAACATGTCTGACATCTGCCTGAAATATGTTGGAAAATTCTATAACCGGCAAACTTTGGTTTAATCTCAATTGATCAATAAAATCTATTCTCCATCAAATTTCCAAAACAATGTTTTTATAAATAAAAAGACAATTCATCTTTGCTGTCACTTTGGATACTCCTGAAATTGATGAATTACAAAGGGATTTCAGTCTAAGAGTTAGTAGGCAAACCATATGTACATTCAGCAAGACAGAGAAAATCTATCAATACTGTCAAAATCCTCCAGTACTGTCCACCAGTGGTCCTGCCTTAATTCATGGATCTCAGAGCTAGGTTGATGTCGGACTCCTCCAGACTTCTAGCAATGAGAGTTTCAATCTCCACATCCAGGGTGTAAGATCCAAATAAATTCAAGATATCATGACCTCACTGGCATCCATAGACTTGTCCCAGGTCATCCTGGGTTTCATACATATAGATAGACACTTATTAGACATATTTTTCACCTTAAATCAGATGACACATGATGTCTTTAAAAAAGAGGAAAGTATCACCAGTTCTTTTTCCATGGTAGATCAGTTTCTCATTAATAAACTTTTTGTTGACATCTGCAACAGTAAAAGTTCTTTTAGGAAGATCTATCTCAAATACCTGATGAGCCATTATTGAGAATTATGTCAAACTCTGAAATTGGGAGACAAGGCTGGTTGATGAAATTGCTCCAAAAAAAGGTGGAAGTGCTTTTTATTACTAACAATCTGGCTCTGTCCCATTTTTTAAAATTGAATAGCATTTGGGCATAGTCTCACTCCTTAGGAGGTAGGGATAGAAGTCCACAGGTAAAATAATACTGGTCCTTTGGTCACTTCCCAGGTTACCAATACCCATTGAAATGGGGCTTAAAGTTCCCATTTCACATTAGATTAAAGAGGATAATGGCCCAGAGAGGCATCTCTTTCATGACAGCAGCCCCAACAAAGGAAATGGGTTAACCTTTGGAATATGCCAACTTAATCACTTTTCATAAATCATTTAAAAGGATCTTGTTCTGGTAGGGCAGTGGTAGCATGAGATTGCTTTTCTAGAATTTTTAATTTTGGCCTGTTTTAATTGTTCATTGTTCTTAATTCATATAGGTATGGAATATGCAGGATTGAGGGCATATTTGACATTTATATCATGTTTATGTCATGGTGTAAACTTTCTGGAGTTGTTCTGGATTGTTGGTATAGAAATATTTGTAATAAATTAAAAAAATATTTATTGTACTCAGTTTCTGATTTAGTTTCTATAAAATTAAGCTCATTTTAACCCATTTGCACATCAGTTAGTAGCTTTTTTAAAAAAATCTGCAATGGAAAGTGTATGCATTCTTCCTAATTTATGTATTTTAGCAAGATTTGTTTTTTGTAATATGTAAGTTTGAATATAACATCCCTTAATATGTACATACTAAGTACATTTAAAATGATAAATGTACTTAGAAATTAAAGATTTGATTGCATGACTATGTTCCTATTAACAATTAATGATTCCTATGAAATATACATTAGAATTTGAAATACAAATCAAATAAATATAGACCTGTTCCTGCTTATGTCCATCATATGCTTTGTATTGCTTCATGTATACCTGTATTGGAAATCAAAGTAAACATAGTGGAAACATGTTAGCTACTTTTTAGCACCCTGATGACTCCCAATCCTTCCAAAAATCCTTTTCCAGGGAAGTAGTTTGTGACATAGCAAGGAATAGTGATAATTAGCATGTTAGTGCTTTAACTTTTTCAGATAATTATCTACATAAAGAGGTAAGAGTGGAATGTTGAAATCCCAGATGACTTTAAATGTTCCATATGTTTAATATTGAATAATTTTCAGAAACATCACATTTACTTACATTTTCAATAATGGAAGTAGATCTATTGTTCCATTATCAAAACCATGTATATCTCCTTGTTATCTTGATGTTAACATCTGCTGTCCATTTATACAGGATACTGCAATGTCATAGTTGATACATAGATCAGGCAAGAAATAAAAGATATATTTCTAATGAAAATAGCTTTTATTTCCAAACAATTGTATCACATGGGGACGATTTACATCATCATTTTTGTCTTACGGAGATTGTCTGCTCTTAATATTGCATTGGTTTCTAAAAACACTCCAATCTCAGCTAATTAAGCATACTGCATGATGTTTTGTCTCTTTAGGAAAACAAATGCAGTAAAATGGTACTTCACTTCCAAACTCCTGTACCTAATGTGTCCAAGTTGTGGAACAAAATGTCCTTTAACCAGAAATGTCCAAAAATAAAAAGGAGCAGAAAAAGAAGCATCTGTTTCTTTTATAATATTCAAAGAAAAGTCTAGTTTCTAAAGTTTACATGATGTTTATACATACTGAGACAATTGCTGTCCATTGTAGTGATGAAATAGTATTGAAAATAGATTAAGATTTGCTCTTTTTATAACCCTTGAACCATCTTAATCTTTTTTGCTACTAATATAAAATCATTAACAAAGCTCTTTTGATTTCTACAGTGTGCCACTATGGCAGGGCTGTCAAACTCCCAGCCTGTGGACCAGATGCTTCACGTGCTGGCCACTCCTGGTTTAGCAAAGGGTAAAAAAGTCCCGATACATCAGTGACACCACCGTGACAATGCAAGTTTGACACCCCTGCACTATGGCTATCCCATATTACAGACATGACCCCATATGAATCACTGTCACAATTTTGTGTTTGAGGAGCATTGTTGAGTCTCTGATGATAAAGGCAGAGAATCTACAAATTAATCATGCTGATCGGAGACACCTTTCAAGATAATGTAGCTGCCTAATCCTAGACAGTCATAGTGGCCAAGACCTGTAAACCAGCTTCATTCAGAGTTAATCTGTGGTGAATACAGTGCAGCCCTTTTCCCAGTCCAGAAGAGATGCTTTTCTTACTTGCTCCTATTGGCCCATCTTTAAAAATATTTGCTTTTATTTCAACAAATGTTCTTATAGTAAAACTACCATTTTCTTCTGCCGTGGAAGAAGAAAAAGAAATTACTGAGAAGAGCATTGGGACAGCTACTGTTCCCAACTTCTAGTTGGCTATTCTAGACAGACAAAGATTTTAGGCTCCCATTAAACAGGTAAAATAATCTCCTCACATATGGAAACCACTGGAGAATGATATAACCTGTTCTGTCCCCATCTCACACACGCACACAAACAGTCAGCCAGGGGTTAAATAAAACTTGCAGACAATAAATTCCTTCGATAACAGGATTGGCAGCAACCCAGTAGCTGCTTGCCAAGAACTTTACTCACAGAGGGAGGTATTCCTCCTCCGTCAGATAAACCAAAACAAATACACAAAGTCAAAGAATTGTCAAGTCCAGTCCGTATTATATCCAAGGCAGGCAGATAACGTAGTTTCAGAGATACAATGCGACTCGCTAGTTGTTTAGTTTTGTCCATCACAGAGCCTGAATGGCCACCACACCCCCTTTTATCCCCTGTGGGGTGTGATCCAGTGACTCAGCTTAATCTCTGGCACACCTCTTTTTCTGCTGCATGCGCTTGTCTCTCCGATGCTGGCGTGGATCCAGCCAAGACTTATCTCCGTCACTGTCCGACTGCGACTGTTCGGAGATACCTGGCTCCTGGCCAATCTCTTCTCCCTCGGGAGACACCTGAGGCATTGCCAGAGAGGAGGGTCCTGGAGAGGGAGGCCTGGCCAACTCCTCTCCTTCACCTTCGGAGTCTTCTCCGTCCGATAAGACGGGCTCGGGGGTCGGAGTCACAACATAACCCTATGGGATTCTAATACTTGAAAATGACTCTCATTCAGGTCACTAATCAATTTAGTTTTCTGTGGGAAGAGCTATCTTCTTTCTGGATACAACCTTTCATTACTCCCGACAACCCATAAATTCTTTGGCTTTATCAGGACTCCTTCCGTCAAGATCTTCAGTGTTATCTATCCCCTTCCCTTTCCATCAGTGGCACCAAATTCTATCCTAGAACCACAAGACCGTCTCAAAACTCTCCCAAGGAGAACTTGAATAAAACACACAAAGGTGACACCTTCATAATAAATTGTAACCCAGATGATTTTCAGATAGAGGCATGGCAGCCAACTTGGTCATTAGAAGGCAACTCTGGCTGAAAAACTAGGACTTTGAATTACAATTGGGCCTCCTGTCAGGCCCATTCAAAGGGACCCTTGACATTTATATATATTTTATAATTGAATGATACATATTCTGTTTTTATTCTTGTCAGGAAATCAGGGGCCTGTATTTAGCATTTCTTCTTTCCAATTATCTACCAACAATAGAACTGAACAATAAGAACTAGTTCAGAATCAGCTGGGGACCTTGTCTGGCTAAAATAATTTAGCTTAGAAAAGACAGAATCTTCATGCATGTGAAAATTTGGAGAGAAACAGGCACAGGTAATTGGAGAACTGAATTTGATCGTTGGAGAGAAAACATAAGGGCTGTTGTCACCTTGTATATGGTAAATTGAATTAACATAACATATCAGAAGTGTAAGAGTTGGGCAGTTTTTATATCTGAAGTGTCTGTTTCTTTTGTTTATAATAGTGGTGTAGAATTGTGTTCTCCCAGCTGCAAATGGGAATGGTTACAGTTGTTTGATTGCTTGGAGCTAGAGTTGTTTGCTGAAGAGTAATTGAGGTGTCCAGAACATTGATGAACCAGAGTACTGAGACTGGCTGACTACCAAGTTTGCAAGCAAGTGTAAATTACATATGTCACTTTAGTACAAGGAGGATTATTGACTTGCTCCATGAGGGTAAGTGTATGTGTGTATTTACAATAGCTTGCTTGTGTATATAGTTTTCTGTTCATGGTTGTCATTATAAAAACTGTTCAATTTACATTTTTGCTTGTTCTGTGTCATTCAAGCCCCATAGAATTCACATAGGCAAGAGTCATTGTGAATTTTTTTTCTTTTCAAGCTATAGTTAGACTTAGACTTGGAATAACTTCATTGTCACTTTGAATGTACGCTAATCGGCATACATTAAAATGAAAATATGTTCATACAGCTCTCAAAGGGTCACCACCTCCAATATACACTACATAAACATGACAAAATAAATAAATAAATACAAAATTATGCATATACCCACATATATGACACAGAGAAACAACACAGTCTAGTTCAGATGTATACATGTACATGGCGAGGGAATAGAATCTTGTGAGTTTACCAGACAGATCGCATAGGGAACAAAGCTGTTACAGAATCTGGTAGTCCTGCTAGAAATACTTCGAAATCTCTTCCCATGGGGGAGCAACAAAAACAGACCATAAAGTGGTCTGTAGAGCCTCTAACATGTGTACATGAAAATGAGTCTGAGATGTTATAGATTATGGTTAAATTAATATTAAAATTAAGCCAAGAATTTGTCTTGCAGACAAGCAAAATAACTGTTTTGGCTAATTTCTAAATTGTTTTCCCTTTTTTCTACAATATGCCAAATACAGTTTTCTCTATGTGTTAATGTATGTGTAATTTTGCATCATAAGTGTTTGGAGGTACAATAGAAGAGATTCCCACTTTGAATTTCTGAGGGATTTGTTTCTTTTAGTTGGGTATGATTGGTCAGGGTTAGCGGTATTAGATTTCAATGCAAACTGGGATTTCACATCATGATTGTCCAGTCCATAGCTGGTAAATTGAATAGAGAGGATTTTGGACATATTGTAGCTTCATAGCATATGTCTGGAGCCTTTAAACATCACAAATTGCATGAATGCAAATTAATTATCTTCTAATAAAATAGGTGGAACAAAGAGGAAATTAAAAAAATGGAACAGCTTCTGGCACTCATATATATTTCTCTGATGAGATGGTAAATGATTGTATATATCTTGTCTGGTAGGGAACACAGGATGATTTTAGTTTTTGGCGAATTACATGTAACTAAGTGATTCTGACTGGACAATTCTGCCGAGGTGCTTTGGACCCGTTCTTATTGTGTGATCTGGAATGAGTTACAACAAATGAGTGGATAGAATTCACTGTGCTGTCAATTTGATTACTTGTTTACTGGATCCAAGGTGCTCCTGGGTTGTAAAAGTAGCCAGAGAAGTGATCTGGGATTGAGTCTTTGAGAGGCTGTTGAACCCCTTTGAAAAGGTGGTAGTACCTCCTGTCTTGAAGAGCCCATACTTGGACTCAAATATTTTAGACAATTATTTCCTGTCTCCAACTTTCTCGTTTTAGGAAAAAATTGTCAAGAAAGCGGCTGGTCTATATGGTTGATGAGTATCTGTAAGGAAGCAGATTGTCTAGACATGTTTCAGTTGGATTTCAGGCTGTGATTTAATAGATGTTGAATAGCAGCTCTTTTGGAGGAATTACCACAATCAAAAATACAGCTGGTGGAAATGCAAAAGAGAGCTTTCTCCGAGACATCTCCCATCTTTCCACAAAGAGGCAAAATACTTTTATTTACAAAATGTAGGTTTGTTATAGGGGCTTAACTGTCAAGGGCAGGAAGAGACAAGTGACTTGTTGTTGTTAATTTTGCTTGACCATGGTTCCACAAAAGCACATTCTAAATTCGTATTCTAGAGTTTAAAATATGTAACTTTATTGCTGTTTAAAAATTCATTATTCTTCTATTTGCTTAATACCCAGAATGATGCATACTAAAATATCACTAGCACTGATGATGTTACCTAGTTAAAGGTAATGAAATGTCTGCAAGAAAACAAGCAAGCTTAGAGAGCACTAAGGACCCCGCATACTAAAATTCTAACACTGAAACTATGAAATGCAATCACCTTGATATGCAACCTCCCATCAAATTAGATTATTAGTTTCTTCTGGAAACATAGGGTATCAGTTTGTCAAAGACCACATCAGGTTGCTTGCTGCTGGATGGCAAACCTATTTCTGGTCTTTGAACAGACTATTGTATAACCTAATTACAGCTACTGTAATTGGCTTAAATTCAGTATCACTTTTCATAGTGTGTAGTTTTCACTGGGGAGTTGGAATGTATAACAAAAGTAGAAGGAATCCCTTTCCAAGACAAGTACATTGTAGTATAACTGTGCTGTTACAGTGTTATGAAGTTCTTTTATTTCTACTATTCTTCCTTTATATTACAGTGATTTCTTCAATGTTGCAGTTAAAGTAAGAAAGTATAGCATTTCAAAGATTTCTTTAGAGTAAGTTTTCTCACACTATGGTGCAGGAACCCTTTAGATCACGGGTATCAAACTCACATTGCCATCATGTGATGTATCATGATGTTGTTTCCTTCATGGAATTGGGTGGGCATGGCCTGCACATGACGCATCCGGGCCACAGGCCACCAGTTTGACACCTCTGCAGATGATAGCAAGCAACTAAAGGAGGTTTTTAAGGCTGCATGGTATTAAAGCTGGACTTTGACTACTACTAAGTTTCCAAATTAGATATCCAGCTTCCTTTTCTTAGCCAGAACATATGGTCTTCACTGCTAACAAGAATGTAGCTTTTATATTTTCATTTATGTTATTGAACAATATTTTGAAAGGAAGTGATTTAATAATTTGCTTAACTACTTATATATTTTACAAAATTTAAACTTATCTATTATTATCCAGGATCATGTCAAAAGAACTAATAATTTTTTTTAGTTTATTTAATGGAGAAATTAATACTCATTTCTGCAGCAACAATTAACATGCAATGAGCATATGCAGCCTATTATCAGATATTAATTATTTCTTCCATAATTTCTATATTATACGTGTGTGTGTGTGTGTGTGTGTGTGTGTGTGTGTGTATTTGTAGACAAACACAGTATAGGTACAGTATATGCACACTCATACATATGTATATATATATATATATATATATATATATATATATATATATATATATATATATATATATATATATATATATATATATATTAATTCATTAACATGCCTACTTTTTCCAACAAGCACTCTAATAATCATGCATATTGGTGTCCCTCTCTAAAATGATGTGTTACAACAAAAGTTGTGGGGCAGATAACTATGAATAGCTTTAAAAAAGAGAAATGTATGTTCTGCTTTAAGATATCCTTATGATTTACTTTGATACTGTACTGCCCTTTAAAGCAAAGTTGTAGCTATTAGTCATTGCCAAATCTGACTTGGAGTTTATCGCTTGTGAGAGTAGCTGGCCAAATAGTGTCTCTCTCATGCATTTAGTTACTGTTCTGGCACTACTTGGCCTTAAGAGAAGGAATGCTTCTGCGCAATTTAAAGTAAAGAACTGTACTAGGGAAGGAGCCAGAAGACAAGTCTTTGAAAACTATGCATGTTTCTAATTTAGTACGGCACCTGTTTCTATCAATTGCTGCTCAGTCAGTGTGTATCAGTTGAGAAGTGGGTTGTTGAAATATGATTTTGCCCTTGCTTTACCCATAAATGTGTTCACACAAGCATATTACATCAGAGTTCTATAAACTTTAATTCATGTCATCCTGTATCTATTTGGGAGAAATTGCTGATTTAAAATAAAAGGGCAAAATTAGCATGTTGTAAAAAATGTCATTTGAATAAATTATTTTGATGCAAATAAAATAGACCTCTCCATACCTTCTATTGAAGGAGAAATAGGATATATAGGGACAACATTCTAGTTTTAATTTCTTTGTGTTACTTGCAAATTTATATTTTATTTGCATGTTATTAGCTGGCAAACTGTTATATCAGGGGTGAAATGCTACCGGTTCATCCAAACCTGTATTTCCGGCAATCAGCTGTGCCGCACAATTTATATTCACTAAAAAGCAAGAAATCCTGCTTTCTAGCTAATTTAAATCGCACAGCACAGCTGTTCCTCCCCCTCGCTGTTCTACTTACCTTCTTAAGCCTCCTTTTTCCACGCTGCATGGTAGCGCCTGTGGTGTGCATGTGCATGCACAGCAATGTTTGGTGCGCACTGCGCATGTGCGCACAGCAAACGAGTGGCAGACCTTGGAGGATTTCACCACTGTGTTATATACAGTATTTGAAAAATGCATATTGTAATAATTTGGGACCAGATAAATGATTTTTGTTTTGGTTTTTTTAAAAAAAAATAGAAGGGAACTTTCTTTTGTCCTTTGGTATGAAAAAAAAAGTTCAAGTAAGTTTCTACTTCTGATGACTTACAAGTAGATGGTGATGTATTTTTTGGATATGGTACAGACGTCATTTTCCATTACTTTCTCCTAAAGTGCTTTGCACTTGTTTATTTCCCATCCAGCCTTCTCTAAATAAAAATCCAATCTAGCATTCTTTCTCCCACCAACTTTTTTTTTAATCTTGGGAAAAAGAAGAGTAATGAAATGTTGTACACTCCAGTTGCACTGTTAGTATATATTGTTAAAAGCTCAATTTTATTTAAGATGTATTGACTTGGATGTTAATAAAAATAGGATCGCCAACATGATCGCCAACGTCCAATGGCAGTTATGGCACAAGAGGAAGAAGATTGACTTGGAAATATACTTAATAATGGTGTACATCATTGGTATACCAATCTCTGAAGAGTCATAGACTTGTTGGCAAACTATGAAAGAATTTATATTATTAATTGTATGGAGTCATAGAATTAGCAAATTTAAATCATCAAGCCCAGCTTCATACTTAGTATAGGAGCTCAGATGAAAGCATCCCAAGCAGATGCCTGTCCAGCCTCTGAATACTTCAGGCAAGCCCACTAACTCTCAAAAAAATTGATTCCACTATCAAAATTAAATGTATGAGGAAAACCTGTTCAGAAAGTTACTTTTATATTCATTTATATTATGAGGGTGTGTTACTCATAATGTCTTAAATGTCACTATTGAGAAAAAGATCTTGCATGTTGAGTTGTAGCTAGGTAAACTGGTAGTACAATAGTCCTATTTTCTCAGCTAAAGGATAGCAGCTCACTAACTTTAGACCATAAGGTTGGATCTAATTAATAGTTCAATGGGAGACCACTAGGAACTATATTTTGACATGGGAAATTGAAACATATCTCAGAAGAAGGTAATAGCATCGATTCTGCTTCATTACTGAGAAGGGTTCTTGGATATGACCCTGTACTTGTCAGGAGTTGAGGTCACTGCCCTAATTTGTAGTCTTATTCGGTTGAATATGTGGAAAGCTTCAAAATGGATAAGGAATCTGGTGCACATGTTGTTCTCCACCTCTGTGCCTTTACACTAAGACCTCAAAGAGAACTTTACTGATGTTTCTCTGAAACAATACTGCTTTAATAAAACTTTAGTTGCATTAATCGGTTTCCCAGCTCCTGTGAACGCCAACATATGGCAGTTACACATTCAACGGCTTTTCTTCCATAGACATTGATATTCATTTTACTCATTATGGGATGGGGTGGGTGGAGGTTACAAAACACACCAACATTTTAAAAAAACATAGGAAAACAAGGTAACAGTAAAATTGCAGACAGACACATTGAAAATAGGTGGCATTGGGAAGATAGCAAAAGTATAAAATCTACTATTCCAGTTTAAAATCAGACTGACTAAACGCTAAAATGAAATCATCTTACATGCAAGTATCTAAGAGGCAGAGTTTGTGCTGCAACTCTGCAATGTATTTTTTTCATTTGCCCTTGTCCACTTCCCATGGATTCCTATGGATAGGTATTTGCCATTTTTATTTTTCCATAGGCAAATGTATATCCAGATGTGATGGTAGTCAACTTGCAGAATTCCTAAGCAGCATATCCAGGAGAATTACAGTCCCAGCACATCTGGAGACCTCCAGGTGGATGAAGGTTTTCAGGGCAAAGCCAGGTTTGCTGTCATGTGCAAAATACCATTAACCAAAGACATTTACTAAGTTGTGAAGGAAAATGTCAAGACCATCAAGTTGTTTACTGTAGCCTGATTTCTGAAGACACTAGGTAATGGAAAATGAATTGGGTGGCTTTTTTATTATTATATTATTGTGTATAAAAATGGCTTCAGCTGCCTTGTGTTATGAAACCATTTCTTTTGCTTGAGTAGAAACAGGAGCTGGTAGATGTTAAAAGTGACAAATAATTGGTCAGGAAGAGATGTCCATAAAGAGATGGTTTTACTTAAAAGGGGAAAGTATGACACTTACCAAGTTAAAAAAGAACATGTTTGTAATAAGCCGTCATTGTGTCCTTCTTCAAAGACCTGACAATGACACCTGATTAATTCCAGAGAAGTGTCTTTAATTGAAAGTGGCCGTTTATTACTGTCCCTCTTATGTAGATGCAGGGAAAGATGCAGACAATTATGATGTTGTAAGCTTGATTTCCAACTATAGATCAACGTGTTTTGCTTATTAACCTGTTTTCATATGTATTCATTCCATATTGTTTTCTCATACCAAAATATATGTTACATGGGACAGTACATATGATGTACAATATACATGGTTTGCAGTTTTACCATTTCATTTCATTTTCTGATGCATGTTTGCCATTCCTCAAGGGACTAAAAGTTGCATTTTCCTTGAAAAATAATATATTTGGTCAAAGTACTATAAGTATGCTGAATGAAAATCAACAGAGTGTTTAAAGAACTTTATTAAACTCAAATTTCAGTTTAAATAACAGCATTTGCACTGTAAATTTTAACTACATGACTAAACATCCAAGTGAAGAACTGATTTCTTGCAAGCAGAATTAATGGCTTAGAATAGCCTTTATGCAGAGTTAACTTTAAGAAATGGTAACTGTTTTTCTTTAAAAAATACTTTAAATGGTCTGTTCTGTTTCCCACACAAAATTTATCTTAGGTTTTTATATCTGATAAGAAAATATTCTCCAAAAATGAGATAATTATTATCCAATGCTGTCAGCCTATAAGTTGCCAGAGGTTTCACCATGATTTTGACGGTAGATTCTATGGTGGCAACTCTTCTGCTATTTGCTATGCTTTAGGACAGAGGTGTCAAACTCACCTTGCCATCGTGGTATCATGTGACATATTGCAACTTTTTTTCCCTCCTTCGCTAAATCGGGCATGGGCATAGTCAACACATGACACAACTGGCCCTGCTTTAGGAACACCACATCAGTAGACCTTCTGAATTTTTCCTGGATGTTCAATGAGAGCAAAATGTTCCTTAGTCATAATTTAAACTTCTCTGACTACTTTGATCAATTCAGAGTTTCTCTTGGACTGCCACTTTAGTGCCTTGTCTTGAAATCCTCAACTATACCATGCCAAATAGAAATGTTCTATTTTATGTTCTTTAATTATCTAACTAATCCAATGTATTGGCAAACATGCATAACAGAGATCTTATTTAAAAGTCATGACTTTGGTAGCTGCTTAGTTCCGTTCTTTCTACAGTGTTTTTCTCTACATGTCTCTAAAACTATAATGAAGTAGTTACTTCCTTTAACAAAACAAAACATCTGATATGCTATATAGGGAGTGTGTTTCAGCATCTTTATTTGTTTGTTTGTTGTTTAATTTATATGCTACCCAGCTCACCTAAAGGTGACTCTAGGTGGTTTATAATAATTAAAACACCAATATAAAACATTAAAACAAGAAATAGTCACATTATGTTTGATTTAAAACTGACAAAGATGGACATAAAGGGAGCAAGATCCACATGGGCAGGAGGTTGGGTCTTATCTTAGTCCATTAACCATCTCTGGAGTGGGATACCCACATTGGGGCTCCAAGCCAATTAGCAGAGCCAGGTCTTCAAGCCTTTTTAGAAGGCTAAGAGGGTGGGGGTGTATGTCACCTCAGGGGTGTTCTAGAGGATGGGAGCCATGGCAGCAAAAGCTCTTCTGTTGAGGCCCTAGTGGAATTTCTTTATTAACAAGGTCTGCATCAGGTCCTCTCAACCAGCATGGATGAGATGGACCAAACCCATTAGGGTAAGACTGATATACCTCAGTATACTTATTCAACCTAATTCTCCAGATGCTTTTTAAAGGATCCATTTTGTTTTTTTGTTTTAGTTCAAAGATATGACTTATTTCAGAAAAAAAAACTAGTTGTAATCATATAGATAATATCTTTGGCATGTTAACATTTCAGAGAGTTGGTCTTCAAATTAAGTTTTGTAAATTTATATAGTATTTTCTATACTGTAGCATAGTGTTTATAGAATTAATATTGAAGTTTATGGAATATAATCCTGTATTTTAAATAAACTCTATCATATAAATATCCTTACACCTATGCAAAAACTGTTTGGTATCTCACAATATTTTACCCAGTTCTGTAATTTTCTACCATCCTTAACCTATCTTAACTCCTGCATATTCATTTCATTTGAGATGAGTAAATTCTTTCAGAGTCACTCTGTCATTCAGGAATACCCAGAAGACCAATTACTAACATGAAAACATATTTTCAGATCTCTATAACAAAGTGCCAACTAGATCTACTGCAGCTGGTAGTAGTCTTGTAATGTCTTAGGTAGCTTGATTTATAAAAAAATAAGAAACCATATCACTATTAAAGAAACAGTTTGTGATGTGTTAAAATACGATTATGAGTACCAGAACAATCCCTTCATTTTCAGATCTTGTGGACTGATTCTATAAGCAGACAAAGTAAATCAAAAACTAACATCAATATAGAATACTTGAGAACAAAGATGTTTAGGAGAGTTCTATTCATAGTTTACATCTCAAAAGTATAAAAATATGACAGAGACTAATTTTACACAGAACCAAAACAAAAGACACATTCATTGACACAAGACTGCAAACCTATTTTGAAATGGCGTGTCTTTTGACATCCCAACCCACTACTAAATTAAACCTCTCCATTTTTTATGCCAACTATCCATAATTAACTTTTTCAACTTTAACATCTTTAAACAAAATGTTGCTCTGGCATTGGAGTATGGCTTTGCCATCTGGATTTCTCATTTTAAATTCTGTTATGTACCCTGATTTTCTGTGTCACTATGTTCTGCGAGTTATATGAAAGTGCAAATTGTATTACCACAAAAATGGGTGTGCCTCTCAAATTTAATTTCCTCTTTTGAAGACTCTTGAAGCAAACAGATTCATTTTATTTTTAAAAATAGCCTCATTTGTCAGAAACTCATGGTACACATTTCTCTACTGAATTTTACCTAATGTGACTCTGAACACGATGGCAGAGGGCCGTCATGCCACCCAAATGGTGACATCATCAAGTGTGCCCCCCCCCCCCCGCTTTATGTGCTTCACTCTCTTCTAAAAAATTGTGGCATGTTTTCTTGGCATCTGCATATTAAAAAGTATTATCGCTGCTAATTGTGAATCTCTATCTCATAACAAAAAGCCTAATGATACAAGGCATTAAACTAGAATCATCAACACAGTTTCCCTCTCCCATTTTAAAGTTAATTATCATATCTGAGGAAAGCTTGGATTTCTGAAATACTAATTCTGTATTTCCAACATGGGACAGAGATCATGGTACAGCCTGAGATTTGCTGTTTACGTATTTGATAAATCTAAGTGTCTTACATAGTATAAATAACTATGATAGCAGACAAAAAAAAAAAAAAGACCAGTAATAACAGTAATACTAAGGTTAGCAAATGCTCATGTTGTGGAATACAACATTACTTCTTATAAGCATCTTAGCATGCCCTTGGATTCTGGCAAAGGTGCATATCTTGTCTTGTTTTGTTTCTAGAAAAGAAAATTCAGTAAATGTAATTCATTCACAAATATCATCTACAAATATCTTCCTTTTATTTTCAAGCAAGCAGAAAAGAGTCCCTAAATTTTAAACCAAATATTTATTTAGTATAAGTCCTTTTATTTAAGCCTTGCTTATGTTCAATAGTTCCCAAATACATAATTTTCCATTCCATTTTAAGCAACTGAGAAGAAATTTAAAATCATTTCCATGACTTTTTCCCCCAGGATTTCTTGCTGCCTATTAAAGTATGGGTGGTACATTATTATTATTTGAATTGTGTTTATTTCATAACTGCTTAGACTTCTGGTTGGCCTCATTGGACATTTCTATGTTGTCAACATACAATTCCTTTACTGAGGGTCAGTTTATGTGAATGTTTTATGATTCCAGGCTGACAAGTATCTTTCTAGTCTAGAAATACTATAAACAGAACTGCAATTGCCAGAAACATTAGCATGCAGGATTTTTGAGGACAAGATCTTTTAAAATTGAGTAGGAACATTTTTAGCAAATAGAGATTTTCTCAACTGGGTGCATAAATGTTGCATAGATGTTAGAAATCATTTTAAACCACAGGATAATTGATATAATTATAATTATATAATTGTATAATTGGTTTGTTTTGGCTAATGTGTGAAGTTGGCCAAATAGTCAACAAATCATAGTTTAAGGGCTTATGACAGATATATGAACCTAGCCTACACATCTTTCTCTAAAACAATTTAAAATATTGAAATTATCTTTCCTATTGCCTCTGACAACACCGTAAACATAATTCATATTTTTAAATGTTTTATGTAACTATCTATCTATCTCTCTGTGGTGAGATGGATGGATGGATGGATGGAGGGAGGGAGGGATGGATGGATGGATAGATAGATAGATAGATAGATAGATAGATAGATAGATAGATAGATAGATAATAGACAGACAGACAGATGATAGATAAGTTAAAAAAACTGTGACTGATTTGTGAGAGTAAGGAAAATAGATGTTTAAAATTAAGTCGTTCAAGATTTGAAATACCATAGTTTTTTGTATTATAAAAAGTGATATTTAGTGCAATATTTATTTGCAGATGAATATCTGAAAGTAAACAAAAGTTAGTTTTTAATTCTGGATGGAAGTACATATACTGTATATTGTTAATATCTTATGTTTGAACTATTTCTTATAGCAAAACAATTTATTTGAATTTTGAAAAGCAAATTTGAAATAATGAAATCTATCAAATATAGAACATAATAGGAGTCTCAAAACATTTCCCCTATAAAATGAATCAAAAGAAGTCTAGAAAAAAATTGCTTAGCTTAGATGAAAAGTATACATCTGCTCTTAGATTTTTGAATGAGGTTGTTTTAACCACATTGACAATTTTTAAGTTAAGTTTTTGACAATTTTTAAGATTTGTACAATAAGGATTTGGTAGCAAGAATATCTAAGAATCAGCCAAATTATTTTACTATTTTTTAAAGTCTTTACAGCATGAAAAGAAATGAAGCATCTATTATATTGTTGTATAGAACAGAATTATGTCTGGAAAAGACAGTTAAACATATCAATTTTGTGGGTTTTTTCTCAGTTGTTTTGCATGGATCCCAAAGGAACATAGAAAAATGCATAATTTGGCATGTTCAAATAATTCAAAGCAATTTTAATTTAATGTGTAAAGGCTTTAAAAAGCCTATTATGACCAATATTTAAGTACCTGATTTTTATGATTTATGCCATGTGTTAGTGTACTATCAGCCAATATAGTACACTAACACATGGCATAAATCATAAAAATGGCTGACCTTTGCTGCCTACAAGATCAGTCCAGAATGACTTAACACTGAGAACATTTCCAATGTGGCTAAAAGTTTTTGTTGATAGTTGAAGTTCATAAATAAATGAAGAGGGGAAATAAACACAACTGGAGAAGGGAATATAAATATCCAAGGAAGTGAACATTCTGATCTGTGCACTGTCCTACCATGATTACCAGACTGGTTTGAATTCCCTTCATATACAGTGAAGTTTTCAAAAGAAAAATGCATGTATAACATATCATGTGCTAAACGTATTAGTAGTTTATTTGCTGTACCACTGCAACATGAAAAACACTTACATATAAATTGATATATTATTGTCTGTAGTAGTGTTAAAATGATACATGTAATCACTCTGATGAAATATGTCTGAGGAGACTTTACCATATGATGATTATTCTGGCTATCTGGTGAATAAAGTCACTCAGATTCCTCTGGACTCTGGTGGATAAAGTCACTCCTCCTTCCTCGGACTCTGATTGGGTAGAGCAGGCCAAGCTGACCTCAGTTGACTCCTAGAACATGGGCAGGACTATCTTACTGTATGCTATCAGTTCAGCCACCTGTTTACCAGATCCAGGTCCCAGCCGATGAAGTGGACTGTATTTGGGTCCATGCTATGATGGCTCCTTTGATGGAGGAGATGGTGCTCACAGTTTTGAAAGAGATGATGATGCACGCCCTCCTCAAAAAGCTTCCTCAGACCCAACATTCTTTGATAGTATCAATGTCTCCAACTTCCCTTTCCTGGAGAAACTTGTTGAGAAGATGGTCAGGATGAGGATGAAAGGAAGAAATGGATTATTTGAACTCGTTTCAGTCAGGTTTAAGCCTAGGATTTAGTACTGAGACACCCTTGGTTTCACTTGTGAATGACCTGTGGCAGTGTAATGGAATGTGTGGAAGAAATGGGGGAATGAAGGGAAGATATGTGCCTAGAAAATTTAGAAAGGACCTGCCCCAAGGGATCAAGAAGTTAAAAGTAGCGGCAGAAAGTTTCAAACTTGAAAGGTTCTGTTAATGTAGCCTTACTAATTAATTAATAAAGTAGAATTAATTCATCTGTGTTTCCTTTCTGATTTACCTGAGAGGCTGATACCTATCTTGCCAGTCTGAAAGTACAAACTTGCCATGTTTCTTTCTCTGACCGTTAGGTCACTGGAGGCTCCTGCCTCTCTTGTCTGGTTGTTTCCTAGACACATCCCTTGCCCTCAATCCCCAAGATCCTCCACACATTCCATTATGGGCAGTGCATTACAGTGCATCCATCCTTGTGCTCCTTGGTCTCTCAGTAGCTTTCAATACTACTGACTATGATATCCTCCTCAGCTGGCTTCATAGGTTGGGCATTGGAGCCACTGTGCTCCAAAGTGGTTCCCTACCTTTCTCTGGGGCCTGTTTCAGTCTGAGTTTGTTTGAGGAGAGAGATTGTTTCTTAGGCCCTTCATCTATCCTCTTTCCCAATCTCATTTCATTTAAGAATAGATCTGGAGTCCTGAGAGATGTAATCTAAATAATCTTTTGGAAACTCAACCCTTCCAAGACTGAGTGGCTGTGGCTTCCGGCATCCCGATATAGTCAGTTGACTCCATCACTGACTATTGGGGGCGAGTCATTGGCCCCCACAGAGAGGGCTCGCAATCTGGGAGTCCTCCTGGATATGCAGCTGTCCTTGGAGGAACATCTGACGGCTGTAACCAGGGGGACCTTTTGTCAGGTTCGCCTGATTCGCCAGTTGCGGCCCTTTCTTGATCGGGATTCCCTGTGCACAGTCACTCACGCCCTCGTCACCTCTCGCCTTGACTATTGCAACGCTCTCTACATGGGGCTCCCCTTGAGGAGCACCCGGAGGCTCCAGCTGGTCCAGAACGCAGCAGCGCGGGTAGTGACGGGAGCAGCATGGCGCTCCCATGTAACACCGCTCCTGCGCGAGCTGCACTGGCTCCCAGTTGTCTTCCGGGTGCGCTTCAAGGTGCTGGTTATCACCTTTAAAGCGCTCCATGGCATAGGGCCTAGCTATCTTCGAGACCACCTGCTGCTACCAACGACCTCCCATCGACCCGTGCGCTCCCACAGAGAGGGCCTCCTCGGGGTGCCATCAGCCAGACAATGTAGGCTGGTGACCCCCAGGGGGAGAGCCTTCTCTGTGGGGGCACCTACCCTCTGGAATCAGCTCCCCCCAGAGATACGGAGAATCCAAGACCTCAGTGCCTTCCGTCACGCCCTTAAAACCCATTTATTTAAACAAGCCGGGCTGGCTTAAGATGAAATTTTTAACTGTTTTTTAAATGTTTTAAACGTTTTTAATTGGTAATGAGTTTTAATTGGGCCAAATTTATATATCTTTTAATTGTTTTTAATATTTGTTCTGCATGTTTTTTAATCTGGCTGTACACCGCCCTGAGTCCTCAGGGAGAAGGGCGGTATAGAAATCCAATATAAAATAAATAAATAAATAAATAAGGTACAGATTAGGGAAGCCTCTGGTAAATACTCTCTTACAAGTTACATGGGATAGAAAGAGTTGGGTACTTTTTTATTTAAATTCACCATCGCTTAATATCCAACTATTGAGGAAAACTAATCCTCAGTGCATCAGATATAACTGGGGGAAAATCTTCTGCTTCTATAAAATAAATACAGATGAAATCATAAAGCTAATATCTCATGTGTATTTTATTCAAAAAACTTGGTTGGTAGTCCAGTGGATTTGTATTATAAAATAATATAGGCTTTTCTCCAGAGGGTGTATTTCTAAAACACTTACATATTTAAATTGGATAATGGAAGCTGACAAGCAATAAAATAGGGAGTGTTAGAAACAAAGGAAAATAGACTCTTTCTCTTGGCCACTGAAGTGATCCTTTGGAAATATTTCAGAAACAGGATTAGATCTACCTGCTTTTTGGGTTTATTTTCAGAAATAAAGGATTATCACAGAAATGAGTGATTTAGTTAGACAGCTTAATAAGGCTAAAAAAATGTTTCAAGCAAAAATGCCATTATTACATATTTTCCTTTCAAAAACTTAAGGCATTTATAATGTACATGTAAAAAATGAAATTTGTAGGGGAATCTTCAAACATAATCACAAATGGACTGCAGACTTAATGAAGATTTTAGGCTACAAAATGACATCTTCATCTATACCACTTTATAATGCCGAGGGCCCAGGAGAGGGGCGGGGGGATGGCGGTTATTATTAACGAAGGTCTTGGTCCGAGGGAGACCACTGTGCCACAGATTGCCGGATGTGAATCCCTCTTTGTGAGATGGGGTCATGGGATTCAGATGGGCTTGTTGCTTGCATACCTGGCTCCCTGCTGTGTGGCAACGGCCCTGCCCGAGCTCCTCGACGTGATAGCCATGGTGGCAGTTGATACACCCAGGCTTATGGTCATGGGTGATTTCAACTTGCCGTCCATCGGTGAAACGTCTGAGACGGCTCGGGAGTTCACGGCTTCCATGACGGCCATGGACCTGACCCAGCTAGTTCATGGCCCCACCCATGGGGCGGACACACTCTGGACTTGATTTTTGTCTCTGGCCAGTGGTTGAGTGATCTTATTATAGGGGATATAGACATGGAACCCTTGTCATAGTCAGATCACTCGCTCCTTCGCCTGGACCTTCGAACCGCTACACCCCACCGCAGGGAGGCGGAGCCAATAAGATGGGTCCGCCCCAGGCGCCTGATGGATCCTGATAGGTTCCAGATGGAGCTTGGGCCATTTCCTGAGGATCTAGCACATGACTCAGCTGAGGACCTGGTAGCCGCCTGGGATTGGGCGGCTGGTGGGGCCTTGGATCGAGTCATGCCTTTGCGGCCTCTGACCCGGTGCCGATCCCGCGCAGCTCCTTGGTTTACTGAGGAGCTGAGGGAAATGAAGCGCCGGAAAAGACGCCTGGAGAGCGGTTGGAGGGCCAGTCTCACTGAATCTGATTGAACACTGGTAAGGTCGCATATTAAGGCCTACCTAGTGGCGATAAAGATGGCAAAGTTTAATTACTTTTCCGCCTCTATTGCGTCATCAGGGAATCGTCCGGCCGCCCTGTTTAGGGTGACCCGCTCCCTGCTCCATCCGGGAGTGCGGGAGGATCCCCTGGAAGGCAGGGCGGAGGATTTTGGACAATACCTGTATGACAAATCGCTCAGATCCGGGGGGATTTGGACTCTGACTGGGTAGATCAGGGCAGGGTGACGAGGAATAGTCTTGAGAATGTTATCTGGGAGGAGTTTGATGCTGTGACTCCCGATGATGTGGACAGGATTTTGGGGAGACTTAGTACGGCCACATGTTTACTGGACCAGTGTCCCTCCTGGTTGGTACTGGCTTCCCGGGAGGTTACACGAGGCTGGCTCCAGGGTGTTATCAATGCTTTGTTGAGTGAGGGTTACTTCCCCGCTGCCTTGAAAGAGGCGGTGGTGAGGCCTCTCCTCAAGAAGCCGTCCCTGGATCTGGCAATATTGGCCAACTATCGTCCTGTCTCCAACCTTCACTTTATGGTGAAGGTTGTTGAGAGTGTGGTCGCGCGACAGTTTCCACAATTCCTGCAGGAAACATCTTATCTAGATCTGTTCCAGTCGGGTTTCAGGTCTGGGCACAGCACGGAAACGGCATTGGTCGCGTTGGTTGATGATCTCTGGAGGGCTCGGGACAGGGGTTGCTCCTCTGTCCTGGTCCTGTTAGACCTCTCAGTGGCTTTTGATACCATCGACCATGGTATCATGCTGCACCGGCTGGAAGAGTTGGGGGTGGGAGGCACCGTATTGCGGTGGTTCTCCTCCTTTCTCTCCGACCGGTCGCAGTTTGTGTTGGCAGAGGGGCAGAGGTCGACCTCAAGGCCTCTCGTCTGTGGAGTGCCGCAGGGATCGGTCCTCTCGCCCCTTCTGTTCAACATTTATGTGAAGCCGCTGGGCGAGATCATCCGTGGCTTCGGGGTGAGATACCATCAGTACGCTGATGACACCCAGCTGTATATCTCCACCCCAGGCCACCCCAACGATGCCCTTGAAGTGATGTCTCAGTGCCTGGAGGCTGTGCGGATCTGGATGGGGAGGAACAGGCTCAAGCTCCACCCTTCCAAGACTGAGTGGCTGTGGCTCCCGGCATCCCGATATAGTCAGTTGACCCCATCACTGACTATTGGGGGCGAGTCCTTGGCCCCCACAGAAAGGGCTTGCAATCTGGGAGTCCTCCTGGATATGCAGCTGTCCTTGGAGGAACATCTGACGGCTGTAACCAGGGGGACCTTTTATCAGGTTCACCTGATTCGCCAGTTGCGGCCCTTTCTTGATCGGGATTCCCTGTCCACAGTCACTCACGCCCTCGTCACCTCTCGCCTTGACTACTGCAATGCTCTCTACATGGGGTTCCCCTTGAGGGGCACCCGGAGGCTTCAGCTGGTCCAGAACGCAGCAGCTCCTGCGCGAGCTGCACTGGCTCCCGGTGGTCTTCCGGGTGCGCTTCAAGGTGTTGGTTATCACCTTTAAAGTGCTCCATGGTATAGGGCCTAGCTATCTTCGAGACCGCCTGCTGCTACCGACGACCTCCCAGCGACCCATGCGCTCCCACAGAGAGGGCCTCCTCAGAGTGCCATCAGCCAAACAATGTAGGCTGGTGACCCCCAGGGGGAGAGCCTTCTCTGTGGGGGCACCTACCCTCTGGAATCAGCTGCCCCCAGAGATAAGGAGAATCCAAGACCTCAGTGCCTTCCGCCGTGCCCTTGAAACCTACTTTTTCCAGCAAGCTGGGCTGGTTTAGGAGGAAATTTTTTAAATTTTTAAATGTTTAATTGGTTTGTGGTTTTTTAAATTTTGGGCCAAATTTATATAGATTTTAATTGTTTTTAATATTTGTATTTCATGTTTTTAATTCTGGCTGTGCACCGCCCTGAGTCCTCAGGGAGAAGGGCGGTATATAAATTGAAAATAAAATAAATAAATGCCTTGGTAAGATGATGCTGGGAATACTGCATCCAGTTTTGATCACCACGATGTAAAAAAGATGTTAAGACTCTAGAAAGAGTACAGAGAAGAGCAACAAAAATGATTAGGGGACTGCAGGCTAAAACATATAAAGAATGGTTGCTGGAATTGGGTATGATGAGTTTAATGAAAAGAAGGACTAAGGATGACATGATAGCAGTGTTCACAGTGCCACAAAGAAAAAGGTGACAACCCATTCTCCAAAGCACCTGAGGGCAGGACAAGAAGCAATGGATGGAAACTTATCAAGGAGAGAACCAACCTAGAACTAAGGAGAAATTCCCTGACAAAACAATTAAGAAGTGGAACAGCTTGCCTCCAGAAGTTGTGGATGCTCCATTACTGGAGGTTTTTAAGAAGAGATTGGACAGCCATTTGTCTGAAATCTTATAGGTTTTCCTGCCTAAGCATAGGGTTGGACTAGAGACCTCCAAGGTCCCTTCCAACTCAGTTATTCTGTTATCCATTTTCTTTCTTTTAACATAATTGGAAGATAATTAAATAAACATTTAATGTACATTTCTGAATCCTGCCTTCTTTGGGGCTCAGGAATCCAATTGTACAGGGTCTGGCTGGATCAAAATAACCTCAGATTAAATTCCTGCAGAACCATGTTACTATTTGTCAGTAATAGATCTACTTGTATCTTCTTAGCTCTTCTCTTGATTTCGGGGACTTGTGCCTGTTGATCAAGCAGCAGGTGGAAACCATGAATGGGGGCTTTGTCCACCTCTGCATGATGTACCAATTATAGACTTTTTTGAATTGAGATGGCATACATCCACAATTTGGAAGATTTTAGCTTTAGTCCAATATATCGCAGCTTGTCTGCTAACTGGGGCAATAGATTTAGCATTACATCTCTAGTCCAAATGCTGCAGTGGTTACCTTGATCCATATAAGAGTGGGGTTGGAGTCAAAAGAGGGATCAGCTTAGAATCCCTACATAGTCAAAAGCAAATCAAGTCCAATCTCCTTGAATTCCATTGACCCTTACCTAACCATTTGTTGACGAGATTCCTGTATATATGCATGATTAGCAATAAATCAGTTTAATTGGACTTTCATGTATGGATCTGATCTTTTGCTCCTGATAATCTAGTTCAAAGTACTGGCTATCACTTTTAAAGCCCTGCATGGCTTGGCATCCAAATTCCTACATAATCAGACATGATTCACTCTGCAATTTGTAAGAGAAGGAATGCTGATCGTCCCAGTACCACAGAAAGTGAGAAGGTAGAGGACTGGCAATGTGCCTTCTCAGTGCTATCCCTGCACTTTGTAACCTTGTATCACATGAGATAAGGACTTACACTTACATTTTGGGCTTCAATAAGGTTTAGAAAACATTCTTGTTTTACCCAATATTTGGTTGCTAATAATATTTGCTGCCATGTTACTTAATTTAGACTATATTTTGTCTGTTCTTTTTATTGATTCTTTCTTCTTGTAAGCTGCCTTAAATCCTTGTGAAGTGGGCAGTCTATAAATCATTGTATAAATAAGGAAATATAAACCATGTGTTAGAGATTAAATCTTGACACTGTCTTTGGCGTCATGATCCATAACCCAAGTTGAACAGACTGTGTGTTTTGGACATTTTTGTTTTCAATTGTCAGGCCCAGTCCTTTTTATCTTTAAATAAAAAGAGAATGCTTTCTTGGTTGGAGGGTGGAGAAAGCCTAACTTGCATTAAAAAGCATTTAACATGATGTAGTGCCAGGCAAATCTCTTTTTTAAAAAAAAGCATGCCATAATCAGGGTGCCAGCACTAATAAAGCCTAATCTCTGGTTTCTATGTGCCTTTAATGCAATGATAGATGGCCCTTAAAATAGCATTTCCAGTTACAGTATAATTATCATCAAGTCAGCCTGCACTCTTACAAGCTGTCTCTGCTTTATCTGCAAGGGTTATTTCACCATGCTTTATTTGTCTTACTGTTATAACTGAAAGATTTCATTTGGCTATATAAGGGACAGATACATAAAAAAGAACCTAGTGATGTTTACATTATTGCAGACATATCTTAAAATTGAAAGTGAGCCCCAAATCAAAGCTCAAGCTGGATATTCTTTTCCTCTGTTGGTTTAATGAATATAGGATCTCTAGTTTCACAAAGCATATATAACAGGAAATATATAATGCGTAGAATAGAATAGAATAGAATAGAATAGAATAGAATAGAATAGAATAGAATAGAATAGAATAGAATAGAATAGAATAGAATAGAATAACAGAGTTGGAAGGAACCTTGGAGGTCTTCTAGTCCAACCCCCTGCTTAGGTAGGAAACCCTATACCAGTGATGGCTAACCTTTTTGCCACTGCGTGCCAAAAGTGGAGGGAGAGTGGGCGGGTCATGTGTGCACGTGCCGACACCCATAATTCTATGCGCTCCCCCACGCATGTGTGCAACCCCCCCATGTGCCCCCTGCTTTTGGCCCGTGATGGCACAGTGGGCCCGGTAAATCCGTTTTTCACTCTCCCCAGGCTCCAGAGCCTTTCTAGAAGCCTGGAGAGGGTGAAAATGGCCTTCCCCACCCCCCCGGAGGCCCTCCGGAGGCTGGAAATGGCCTGTTTGCCGACTGGTGGCCCCAGAAGCCCTGAAAATCAGCGTGTCGGAGCTGAGCTTGTGTGCCCACCGATATGGCTCCGCGTGTCACCTGTGGCACGCGTGCCATAGGTTCGCCATCACGGCCCTATACCATTTCAGACAAATGGTTATGCAGTCTCTTCTTAAAAACTTCCAATGTTGGAGCATTTACAACTTCTGGGAGCAAGTTGTTCCACTGATTAATTGTTCTAACTATCAGGAAATTTCTCCTTAGTTCTAGGTTGCTTCTCTCCTTGATTAATTTCTACCCATTGCTTCTTATCCTACCCTCGGGTGCTTTGGAGAATAGCTTGACCCCCTCTTTTCTGTGGCAACTCCTGAGATATTGTGACACTGCTATCATGTCACCCCTAGTCCTACTTTTCATCAAACTAGACATACTCAGTTCCAGCAACCGTTCTTTATGTTTTAGCCTCCAATCTTTGTTTCTCTTCTCTGCACTCTTTCTAGAGTCTCAACATCTTTTTTACATCACGGTGATCAAAACTGGATACAATATTCCAAGTGTGGCCTTACCAAGGCATTATAAAGTGGTATTAACATTTCACGTGATCTTGATTCTATCCCTCTGTTTATGCAGCCTAAAACTATGTTCACTTTTTTGGCAGCTGCAGTACACTGCTGGCTCATATTTAAACAATTGTCCACTAGGACTCTCACAGTGAGCAAGGTAGCACATTTATTGTACCAGTGCATTTTGTTTTTCTTGCCTAAATGTAGAATCTTACTTTTTTCACCACTGAATTTCATTTTGTTAGATAATACCCAATATTCAAGTCTGTTAAAATCCTTCTGTATCTTAAGTCTGTCTTCTGGAGTGTTGGCTATTTCTGCTAGCTTGGTGTTGTCTGCAAATTTGATGAGTTCCCCATCTATCCCCTCATCCAAATCAGTGATGAAGATGTTGAAGAGTACTGGGCCTAAAACAGAGCCTTGGGGTACCCCACTGCATACTTCTCTCCATGTAGATGCAGTTTGATTGAGGATAGTGTATGTCATCAATTCATATGTATCTAGAGGCAGGAATGGCAATTGCGTTTTTTAAGAAAAAGGTTTCAAAATGCCATTTGTGTTAAGTTTTGTGTTAAGCTGAAATGTTTCCTTTTGCACTGTAAGCTAGGTAACACAACTGTCAGACTATTGTAAAATTTATATTGGGTTTAAACAGAAGAGAATGGAAATTGCTATGTTGCCAAAAAATAATTTGGTTTTGTTTAAAGTTCAGAGTCTTTAAAGAGATTGACAGTATATCAGTATAATCTGAAGTTTCATGACATTGCCTTGTTATCCTCTGTCAAACAAGTAAAAGCACTTTTATTTCTCTGTTCTCTCCTCTCTCTCTCTCTCTCTCTCTTTCTCACACAGACAGACAGACAGACAGACAGACAGACAGACAGACAGACAGACAGACACACACTCCTAGACTCCTTTCAGTAATTCAACTGATTTTTTCTTTCTTTCTTCTCTTTATTAAACATGCACAATGCCATGTCATTGCAAGGTTATTCTGCCATTTCTGTCTTCTTTCAGTTTCTGGGACAGCTTTTATAGTTAGTTTTAATTCTGCTATAGTTTTTTTTATAGTCTTTTGGAAAGCACTTATCTCATCCTGGTTGCTTCTTAAATTCATTATAAGGCCATTCTGCTACTTAATCTGCCCAAAGTTAAACACAGCCCCTTTGTATTGGTAAAAGTGCTACTTTTTGAGCCAGCTGTAGGGAGCAGACACGAAGGTCTAGTTGGTAGGTAGAGCTGAGATTTTACTTTATTTTTATTTTATTATTCATATTTCTATGCCGCCCACTCTCTAAGGACTCTGGGCGGCTTACACCAAAGACAGTATACTAAATAGCATATTACCCCCAACAATCTGGGTCCTCATTTTACCCACCTCGGAAGGATGGAAGGCTGAGTCAACCTTGAGCCAGTGAGATTTGATCCACTGATCTGCTGAACTAGCAGTCTGCTGAAGTAGCTGCAGTACTGCACTCTAACCACTGTGCCACCTCGGCTCTTGGAGATCCCAAGACCTCCATTTGGAGATCCCAAATGGACAAAGTTAACATAGAATGTTGCAGCTAATTTTCTCTTCATAATTTGTGTTTACTGACATAAAAAGTGATTTATAATCACGTATATATTTTAAACATAACAAAATGTATATTAGAGTTTTGATATACCTTAATGTATGTATGTATACTTGCATAATACTTTCTTGACATGTCTTCATGTCTTCATATTTCTAGGGAATAAGAAGGTTCACTCAGAACATTTAAGACCACCTTATGGTTATCATGCTGATTGTATACATAAAAGTTAAAAAGCCTTTCCATAGCACCACTTATAGAAAGTATATGAAATTTAATAGATGGGATGTAATATTGTGCACCCGTTAACGGCCAGGGTCTTTGAAATAATATGGATAGATCTGCAGCAGCAAAAGCAGCATATAATGCCTCCCAGAAGGCCTCTTTTAGTATAAAATCAGCTAGATTGACTGGCTGATAATGATAATGCTTTAAATACATAGTTATGTACCGAAGCCCTAAATCTTTGGTTCAAACATTATCATTGCTTAATATTCTAGGTTGCATTGGGTCAATTATTTTGTTTATTTCAGCAGCCCATCTAAAGTGAGGGTCTCAGCCACTGAGGACAAACAGGCTAAGACATAACATTTTTCAAGAGTGAATGTAGGATTATGTAACCCGGGAAACCTACACCAGAGCTGCCCCAATTTGACTCTTCTTTTTCTTCTTCTTGTTGAGTATCTTTTTTTTCCTTTATAGCAATAGCAATAGCACTTAGACTTATATACCACTCCATAGTGCTTTTACAGCCCTCTCTAAGTGGTTTACAGAGTCAGCATATTTTCCCCAACAATCTGGATTCTCATTTTACCGACCTCAGAAGGATGGAAGGCTGAGTCAACCTTGAGCCGGTGAGATTTGAACTGCCGAACTGCAGTCAGCTGAAGTAGTCTGCAGTGGTGCACTCTAACCACTGCGCCACCTCAGCTCTGATTTTTGATCTTTTTCTCATTCCCATTCTCCTCTCTTCATTTTGGTGGGACTGTCATACCAGGATTGGCTTCTCCCTTGAAGTCCAAGAAAGGATAGTATTTCCAGTGGGCCATGCTGTTTGGAGTGATAGGCATAATGGTGCAAACTGTAAACCAGCCAACCAGGGCCTCTTATTGCCAGCACTTTGGCCCAAGGTGAGTTGCCATGTCTTTCTTTTCTGAAATGCTCTCCATGACCCAGCTTGTGTGTCTTCAGGACAATCAATAGTCTGGTGTTACCACAAAACATCCTCAGGGTCTACATGGTAAATTTGCAGGCTGCAAAACATGACTTGGAAACAAGCTACAAGTTCTAATACCTTATCCAATCAAAAAAAGGGGGGGGAATGCTGAGATAATGTTTCCTTTTTCTTCTTCATCTGTTCAATTGTGACCAATTCTCAGAGTCTGCCTAGACAAATCCCTGCAGTTTTCTGGCCAAGATTTTTCAGAAGCAGTTTGCCATTGCCTCCGTCCTAGAACTTGAATAAAAGTCAGTGGTCCAAGGTTACCCAATTAGCTTTGTGCCCAAGAAGGAGCTAGAACTCCATCTAACCTGATGCCTTAACCACTATACCAAACTGTCTCTCAAAGTTTCCTTACTTATTCTTAATTCAAATTCATGTTCAAATGTGTTTCCTCTGTGTAATTACATTAAACTAAATTTAAATTGTTAAATTAATACATAACAGTGACAAGGCTTTTAAATACATTAAAAACTCAAAATCCAAAGAACAGAATGAAAACTTTTAGGTACGCCTGTGGTGGCAATGTTCTCTTCGTGTTTATAATTCAGACCTTTTCACTGTAAATGTCTTTCCATTATAAAACGAGCATGCCACTAAGGCACAAATGCAATTTTTGAATTTGGGCCAGAATTCCTTTTACTATATAAGCTCCTCTGTGAAATGAAAGCCAAACAGCTGTTTATAGGGTGGACTGAGCAATCTAACGCTGTGCCCTAATCTTTAATTTGAGATGAATCGCCAGAAATGATGTGCAAATTTACCTGGTCCCAATCTGTTAAGAGTAAAGCTATGAGACATTATTTTCTGAAGTCATTTCTTTTCTTTTATTTCTGGGTAGCAGATGCTTAGTTCTGACAGCCAAAGACATTTTTTGTTCACTTGCCTCCTTTCTGTGCTTTTCTAAACAAAGTGGGAGAATCAAACAAGAATCCTACATAGAGTTCTTCTCATATCATATACAGATAGTCCTCAATTTACAACTATTAATTTAGTGACTGTTCAAAGTCATTAAAAAAATGACTTAATGACTGTTCGTCACACTTACAACCATTACAGCATCCTGACAGTCATGTGATCAAAATTTGGGTGCCTAGCAACTGGTGTGTATTTATGATGGTTGTGATGTCCTTTTGTGACCTTCTGACAAGCAAAGTCAATGGGGAGCCTGATTCACTTAATAACCATGTTACTGACTTAACAACTGCAGTGATTCACTTAACAACTGTGGCAAGAAAGGTCATAAAAAGGGACAAAGCTCACTTAGCAACTTAAATTTTGGGCTCAGTTGTGATAGAGGACTACCTGTATAAAGAAATAGAAATTGACAAAGAAAAATGTATTATCTTGCTCATGATTCACTGAAGGACGGATGTCTGATAAGCGTAACTTGTGGCTTTACAAGGTCTGTTTTTTTGTTCTGACACAGTCCAATATGCCTAAATCCTCCGGTCATTTTTTTTTGATGCTGTATACATAAACAATTTAAGCTTTATATAGTAAATACAGACAGAGGCAACAGGCATTTGTGCTGCTCAATGACCTTGAAATGGATTTATATGTGCTTTTCACTTGCTTTCAAGCTGCACAACTAGGAGCACTTGCCATTGAATCCAGTGGGATTTACTTCTGCATAAACATGCATCAGATTGCACAAAAGGAAAATATTCAGAGATTTTAAACATTATTATTGTTTCTGTAACCGTAGACCTTATAGTGGTCTCTAATCATCATAATATTTTTTTCTTCCTTAGTTAGGTCACGATAAACTTTTCAAGAAATTTGATCATGTAACAGCCCATTTAAAAAGGAACAGTTTTTCACATAGAACAAAAATATGGACACTCATTTTTTGGGGGAGACCAAGTGGATCAGGGAACAGTATCATCTCTTGTACAGGTAGTCCCCCACTTAAGAGCACAATTGTGGCCCATATTTCCATTGCTCAGCAAGACAGTTGTGAAGTGAGTTTTGCCTCGTTTTACAACCTTTCTTGCCACAGTTATTAAGTGGAATTGTTAAGCTTGTAACACAGTTGTTAAGTGAACCTAATTTTGCCATTGGCTTTGCTTGTCAGAAGGTCACAAAAGGTGATCCCATGACCCCAGGACACTGCAACTATCATTAAAGTATGCCCAGTTGGCAAGTATCCAAATTCTGATCATAAGACCATGGGGATACTGCAACAGTCGTAAGTGTGAAAAATAAGTCCCTTTTTTTCAGGGCTGTTGTCACTAAATGATTGGTTGTAAGTCAAGGACTACCTGTAATGTTTGTGAAAACTGGGGTTTAAAAGAAGTTCAGTTCTATTCCATAGGCCTTTCTTACACAAGCAGGGGTCCATCACAGTCTCCCTTAGTCAGTTGATTAGACACAGAATCTTCCTCCTTTTGCTATTAACAAACTTAGAGAACTTAGTCCACATTGTTGTAAAGGGCCAGTTCTTGATTAAAAAACAGGGTCTAAACTTGCACTCTAACTAGAGTCTGGATTCTTTAAAACTGTTGAGACTTAGAGGAAATGGGTTGGACATACTGTAAACATGGTGTTCCAAGTCACAAAAAATGAAAGATGCAAACATTTGCTATTTGCATTGAACCTGCTGTAGCTTGAACTGATGTACACGTGATTTTTATTATTTATTATTTATTCAAGTAGCGCAGTTTTTTGCAGTTCCGCTGGTGTTATTGCAGGAAGCTGCAATTTGCTGATGTATCTTATAAAATTCTTGGACATGGTAGCAAGTGCCCCAATGACAATGGGTATCACTGTTACATGTTTCATCCATAGCCGTGTAGTTTCTATGGCCAGGTCGTGATATTTCATGATTTTTTCCAGTTTGTTGTCTTCGACTCTGGCATCTCCTGATACCACGATGTCAATAAATTGTACATTTTGGTTTTCAACAACTGTGATATCTGGCGTGTTGTGTGCCAAGTGACGATCTGTCTGTATTTGAAAGTCCCACAAGATCTTCACCTTCTCATTTTCTATAACTTTTTCCACTTTATATTCCCATGACTTGTTTTCATTTCACTACGATTTTAACTTTTTATTATTACTATTATTATTATTATTATTATTATTATTATTATTATTATTATTATTATTATTATTTTGTTCTTTAAGATCATGAACAAAGTAGGCTGGTTGTTGGTACATCCTTAATTACGCCTGGAACAGGTCAATGATATTGGTAACAATTGGCAACAATATTGGTCTAAATAAAAATGTGAGCTATATTAAGAAATGATCAGGTATTTACCTAGAGTGTAAAGTAAGGTTTGTCCTGACTTCAGTTATGAGAAAGTATGTGCTGATCCTGATAATGTATGAGAAGAACCACTTCTTTATATGATGGTCACTTCTATAAAGCCTTCCAATGGTTTAGGCCAGATTATTTGTGGGATCACCTTTCTTCAATTGTTTCTGCTGACACCACCAGAAAGCCCAAAATCTAGATCCCTTCTATCAAACAATGTCATCTTGTTAAAGCCCAGAGTCAGGCAATGGCAGTGCCTTCTCAGTGGCAGTGCCTGCCCTGTTGAATTGCACTTCACCAGAGATTCAGGTGGCCCCAGTCCTGTTAGCCTTTCACAAGGCATTGAAGTCCTGGCTATTTCTCCAGGTTTTTGGATCAGGTGGGTAAATGAGCTCTGTTGTTATCAATGTGCTTTTTTGTGAGAGGAGTTATTGTTTATTTATTTATTTTATTTTATTAGATTTATATACCGCCCTACTCCTGAAGGACTCAGGGCAGTGAACAGCCAAGAGATAAAACACACAGATTACAAAATTTAAAAACAGTATAAAAACCTAATTAAATAAATTTGGCCTGGAACAGATTAAAACACCCCTAAAGTTTTAGACAAATTTAAAATTTACAATTAAAAGGGAGGTTAGGCCAGGCCAGCCTGTTGGAATAAAAAGGTCTCGAGGGCACGGCGGAAGGTGCGTAAATCTGGGATCCTCTGTATCTCCGGGGGGAGCTCATTCCAGATAGCAGGTGCCCCCACAGAGAAGGCTCTTCCCCTGGGAGCCGCCAATCGACACTGTTTGGCCAACGGCACCCTGAGGAGCCCCTCTCTATGAGAATGTACTGGCCAGTGAGAGGCTACTAGTGGCAGCAGGCGGTCCCGTAAGTACCCGGGTCCTAAGCCATGGAGCGCTCTAAAGATGGTAACCAAAACCTTGAAGCGCACCCAGAAGACCACTGGGAGCCAGTGCAGCTCGCGCAGGAGAGGTGTTACATGGGAACGCCACGACGTTCCCATAACCACCCGCGCGGCCGCACTCTGCACCAGTTGGAGCCTCTGGGTGCTCCTCAAGGGGAGCCCCATGTAGAGAGCATTACAGTAGTCCAGGTGGGAAGTGACTATTCTTTGGTACACCAGTCATAACAGATAGACTTCTGTGTATTTTGATCCTTTAATCACTCAGACTCACTTTGTGAGATGGGCAGCTATATACAACTGAATGGAGGAACAGAAGCCTATACCATGGGAATTAGGGTTATGCAACATCTACCATAATAGATTTTGCTTATTTTGCTTATTCACCAAGCAAACAATCTCTCCCAACCCTAGATATCTAAGAAGGATATCCCAAGAAGCACATTCTGCTCTTACAGAGATTACCCTATAGTCTAAAGGTGTATTTTGTTGTGAAATTTGTCAAAGACTGCATGCAGATTTCAGGAATCCAGACTTAGTACACTGAAAATTTGAAGCTCTGTTCCATTAAAGTTCTTATTTTCGTATCTTAATTTTAATTTTTTTGAGTGAGCCGACTTTAGTTGTGTTGCCTTCACAGTTTTATATGTAACTTCCTCACCTTAAATCAAGTTCAGCAACACATATGCAACTGAGCGTTCATTGGGTTTAAAATTATTGCTATTAGGTTTAGTACTACCAGTCTATTCTAACTCGTAAAGTTGTAGTGGGTGTGTGTAAGCAATTTTGAATGTTAATTTTTTCCAGTGAGAAATAGTGATAATTAATAAAATCCAGACTTTTTCTATCTGTATCTGGATATATTTACCTTGGCTTCATCAGAAGTAATATACTGCTTATCATAGCACATCTTAATTAATCTTCTTATATCCAATGTACCGCCCTGAGATATTATTCATCCTTAAAATGAATTATTTATATATGTTTGCTACTTGCTCTAAAAACATGATAATATCAAATGACTGATGCACTTAATTTATAAGTCGCTGTGCATTGAAACTGGTAGGAAATATTTAACCATTAATATTCTGGTTTTTTTTTAAATTTGATTTATATGCCGCCCTTCTCCGGAGTCTCAGGGCGGCTTACAATGTGCTAAGCAATAGCCTTCATACTTTTGTATATTTATACAAAGTCAGCTTATTGCCCCCACAACTGGGTCCTCAATTTACCTACCTTAGAAAGGATGGAAGGCTGAGTCAACCTTGAGCCTTGGTGAGATTCGAACCTGCAGTAATTGCAGGCAGCTGTGTTAATAACAGGGTGCTTTAGACCACTGTACTATCAAGGCCCATTTAACTCTGTTAAAGAGTTATAAGATTGTTCTTTTAGTTTTCTTTGCAACTATGTTCATAACAGTTAATTTTATGGTCCTCATACTTTATTCAAAATCAGACTTCGAAATACTTTCCTCTAAGTACTTGTTGCTGATCTGTATACTACTAAAACTCTTTGCTTCAAATTTGTAACCTACAATTTGGCAAAATGGTGCGTCATTTTTGAATCAACATACTTCAGATGAGGGAACTTACAGAATGTATCCAAAATCTTGGACCCTTAATTCCTGTGGGATTAAAATTTGGCAGAGTGGTGGCCTCTTCAGCACCATCACACCTTCTAACTACACTTCCCAGAAACTCATACATTGCATAGTACTAGGGAAAATGAGAGGGCTGTATTCCCACCCTCCTTTCCACTTTCCTCTTATCCTTGTGCCCAGTTGGCTGATGGCATAGACTGACGGGCAAGCAGCCATTGGCTGGTTTAGAACCAAGGCCAAAATTTGAAATCTCTGAATGGTCGTGACTAATGAGGGAGGAATGAGGGTGATGAGGTGATGATGAAAGAAGAATGACCCAACAGTTCACAGGTTGTTTAGTATTTTATATTGGTCATATAATTTGCTACTTTAAAGGTAAATGGGAGACCAATGTACATACGAAGTTCATTAAGATACTTGAGCAGAAGACAAATACATTAAATAAATGAACCAAGAATAGATTTCCAAATAAGTTAAAAAGATAAAATAATATGAATCTGCTTGTATCGTAAAACTGGAAATTTGCACTTTTGAATGTCCTTTGCATCATAAATTCTGGATATTAGCTTCAGCCATTTGTGACTGACAATCAAGAACAATGACTACTTTTGTCCACTTTATGTCTATTTATGTCAGTTTTAGAGACCTTTTATCGTTTGCCATATGAATATGAATGAACTAAACTTACTATAATGAATTAGCAATGGACTAAATAGATTTAATGTGCTTGCACGCATGGTATGTTAATAAATTCCCCAGATACTCATTCTGTTCAGAGGCTGAGAAATAATGCTGAAGTGCATAATTATATTGGCAATTCTTTCCAGATGTTTGGACTGGATTCTCTACTGCTCTAGTCACTATGGCCAGTGATTAGCAAAGGCTGGTTTAACATATGAAATGAAAAACGTTACCATCTTGCTCCTGTAGAAATGCCCTTACAGTTGTTCAAGAAAAAGAACAGTCTTCTGATCCAGTCTGGATCAATCACTGGGACAGAGGTTTGGTCTTCTGAGCTTTCGGACTCATGCTAGAGCCAGTGGGTTCATGACTCCGACCCAGATTGGATCTTGCAACATTATCTTGGGACATGTATATTTGCCTTCATTCATAATAGTCTTCTGAATTATCTTGATTCATTTGTGCATTGAACTGGAAATGAAACTTATACTTTTAACTAGGCAGTGCAATGTCTCTATCAGTACAATTTCTGAATTTATCGAAACAACTCAACATTGAAAATTATGCTTTCATATATGGCATGATTTTCAGTTTTTACTTTTCATAGTAAAAAGGATAGAATGCTTGGGGTGATCCCTGTCAAGCCTGAAATTGATTGGGGTGTGGGATTGTTTGTATCCTTGGGCATTCTGACATGCATTCAGCTTGATACAGTTTGGACCTGAAGGGGGGATGGAGCCTTCAATCAAAACAGCATTCCTAACTGATAAGTTAACAACATTCCAATGCATGATTGATCGAAGGAGGAGGAGGAGAAATGTCACCGAGCAACCAGCTCCCATCTTGGTTGGACAATGTGACAGTTGTTTTGGAAACTTGAGAAACTGAAATTTATATTGGGGTGAAAAGCCCGGGAACTTTAGTACTGGCTTTTCACCACTAGCGCCAACATGATGTATCTAAATAAATTTGTTGTTTGAGGAAAAGCAATGCCTTGGAGTTTGGTTTGTGAAGGATACATTATTTGGAGCCTTTTTGTAAAGATCTTTCTTGTGTAAAACAGAGAGCAGTTTCTTTTTGAACTTAAATCTCTCCATGCTGAACAAGAAGTTCTTGCTTTAAGAACTTTATAATTTTAAGAACTGATGCCCAGTTTTTCTCTAAAGCATTCAGGAAATCTTTTCAGTTAGGGCAGTAAAAGAAAAAAGGGTTGTTCATATATTATTTATGAAATGTGTAATTCATAAAATTCATCATTTATATCTTGTGAATCTGTGCCAGTAGGTTGGATTTACAGCTGAATATCTTACTTCATGTTACTCTGTCCTATACACCCCCAGATCTCCTCTAGGGGAATGGGAAATGCTGTGGAGCAGATGAGGAGGAAGGGAGGAAGAGGAAAAATTATTGTCTGCTTTATGTTCCAAATTATAGTCAATGAGAATTTTTGGTTTGCCTTCAATTTCTAATTCCAACATAATTAAATTAGTGTTCTGAATTCTAAAAAAAATGACAAAAATGTATTATGTACACTAGTAGTTAGTAGTCAAAATTGCTATCAGACCCTGAGTTTTTACTCTAATAAAAGATTAATATATAATCTGAAAATATATATAATCTGCAATCCATATAGTTGAATTACTTCCAATGTAAGTTTTTGTAAACAAGGAAAATAATTATCAACCTATATGTATGTTTTGTCTTTAGAAGACAATTTTTCTCATTCCCCATCCCCAAAAATACTGCTGTTTTTTTTTTCCTTCACTGTTCTTGGAAATCTTATTAAATAATTGCCCAGAAGCATGTGCTAGAAACAGATATATTGCCTTAATGCATTTGTTCTCCTCCTAACATAATAGAAGCATGCCCAAAATAATGTACGGATGAAAAGATGACTCTGTAGCTGCCCAAAGCACTCCTCACCCACAATGATCCAATGTAAGATACCTGCCATTCTTGCCAGTGTGAAGGAAGCCAAGGACTGGCACTCTGCTTCAGCTGCTCTCTCCATTTGGCTCAGGCCATTGGCAGAGAACCAATGAGACATGTTTATGATATTAGGGGGAGTGGTGTCTCCCCATTTCTGTGGAATTCCAGAATGCAGCTAATGAAAAATGGGCAGCTACATTCATTCTTCCTAGGAGGATAATATCTTCCTAGGAGGATAATATCAAAATCTGTGATTTATCATATTTATTTATTTTATTTATTATCGGAGTTATATGCCGCCCTTTCTCCACAAGGACTCAGGGCAGCTCACAGCAATAAACAACAACAAGTCCAATTAAAATTCAACAATAAAAACTAAAATTCCCATTAAAACCCCATTCAGTCCAGGCCGTATAAAGCATTAAGGATAGGAAAGTGTTCTTGCAAACTGCACTTGGGGTATTGATGACGCTTTGGATTTCACTTATTTAAACCTTGGTGTTTGTGTGTTGAACAGGGGTCAGTTGAAGATAATATTGCATTTAATTAAATGGATTCCAATCTACAAATGTTTAGACTATAATATATTGGTTCACCTTGAACATGCGAGTAGATTTCTTTTTTGTTGTTGTTGTTTTCTTTACTTATACTGGGACAGGAAGACCTGGCCCTATTTATTTTCTGCCGCTACTTTGGTGGGCAGAAAATATCCTGTGGGTTGAAATTGAAAAAGGAAAGGAAAGGGGAGGGGAGGGAAGGGAGGGAGGGAGGGAGGGAGGGAGGAAGGAAGGAAGGAGAGAGAAATAAAGAAAGAGAGAGAGAAAGAAAGAAAGAAAAGAAAGAAAGGAAGGAAGGAAGGAAGGTTTGGTGAATAAGCAGTCTGATGTGGAATAAGGCAGGTTTCTGTGCTCAAAGAAACAACTTTAATGACTAAGTTTAGAGCAAAGAGTTGCCGGATTGTTAGGAAGTATGGAGTTAAGTGATAGAAAATATAATATAATGTTATGGAAAGCTTTAGATCATATGTTTAGATACTTTACTGAGGTCCTTCATTGCCACACTGAGTAAAATAACTAAAGCACATAGATGTTAACCAAAGAGGACTGCTTTATCAAGTATTTTTATGCAAGAAGTGCAAGATGGAGTTGTTTGATTTTACATGGGAGCAATGGAAAATGTAGGTAAAGCCCCTTTCCTCTTTATGGTAGTATAAACTGTTACCAAGACTTAAAAGGCCTAAGTAGGACAAGATGAAATAAATTTCACAAAGATAAATGTTTTTGCCTTTCTAATTTGCATGCTTACTTAAAAGCAAACAAATAATAAGTAGGAATGTTGCATTGTGAAAATATCCTTGAGTTTCCCAAAACCAAAAGGCAAGGAAAATTATAATAATACCAACAGGTGTTGGTATTAGATGATTATGCTTCTTCTCTTTGCAAGGAAAGCATACTTGGTTACCATTGGTCAAGAAAGGGCCAATCAGTTAAGAGGAACCGAAGACAAAAAAAGTACAGTTCTTCTGGCTGTCCAAAATATCCTATAATAAACTGTAGGCCGATTTATTTCCTGTATGTTTTCCTCCCTTCTGTTTTACATCTGTGCCTAATATTAGCCAATGGCAATTTGGTTGGCATCCCTTTGGAATACTTCATGTCCAGAAGAATCCGTTTCAGGAGTTCCTTGATTCAATCCACTCCAAAACATATAAATGCACACATAATAATAGCTGGTTCTTTACTGCAGTTGAGTCCACACTGCTCATCTTGTACTTCGTCACATCTGGAGGGCATCAATTTGGATAAAGGCTTTATCTCCAGAATCTATTAACTGAAGTGTTTTCCCATTTTACCCCTAATGAGGAGCCAGATGTTCACTTAACAATTAAAACCAATCTAATTCTTGCCTTGCTGCTCAGAAGAGAACAGCTTTGTAACTGATATGTTTCATCCATTGGCAAAGGATTTTAGAGTCAAGTGGCTACTAAATATGCTTCTTCTCTTGATTGTTTGTCAAGTGCCCAGACAGAATTCATTTTAGATGCATTGCTTGTTTAATCCTTTCAGAATTTTGATGGAATGCTTCTGGAGGTGCTTAATGGTAAGGTGGTATCAGCTTGCCAGAGTTCTCAGGTTCATGTATAGTGCACAACCAAGTTTTCCAAGTCAAAATAGCATAATTACTTCTCAGAAGTAATGTAGTGTATTCCCCTGTATTGAAATTGGGCATGGAAAGAGCCTTGACTTATATGTCTGATTGCTGAGATTTATTGTTTAATACCTTATCTATCTATGCATTTTAATGAAATTAAATAGTAGCATTTGTATTAAAATTATCTAGTAATAATTTTAAGTAGCAGCCCCAACATAGATCTAGCTAAGCAATTCTTGGCTTGTCAAAATTTGTCATCTATCATGAAGAAGGCCTAATCTTCAGAAAGTATATAGTGTAAACTTTTTCCTAGCTAAATATTTTGCAAAGGGTAAGCATTTAAAAGCTATGATACTATTAACTGCAATGAATATTATGGATCTCTCAGATGTTTATTTTTCTTTCTTTCTAGCATTTTCCCCACAAGTACAGGGTCTGGATTTTTTCCCCCTTTGGATCAATTGAGTGTTGATGCATTGGTTTCAACCAAAAATTGACCAACCGGCTTATTGCCCAAGCTTGACATCATGGGCTAAGAGAGAACTGGCCAAAGTCACTAAGGTGGCACTAGAACTCAGAGTCTCCTGGTTCTTAGCCTGGTGCCTTAATCACTAGATCAAACTGACTCTCTCTCAGATATTCAAAGTAGCATCTTCAAAATATATATAAAACACATTCATTCATTCATTCATTAGTTCATTCATTCATTAGTTCATCTATCTATCCATCTATCCATCCATCCATCCATCCATCCATTCATTCATTCGTATATATTCACACAATTGCATAAAACATTCAAATGAATTGCAGGGATCTTCTTAAGTAGAATAAAACTTCCAGTGTAGAAGTAGAAATTTTAAATGCTTAGAAAAGCTAAATGTTCTTCATGTCAAGTTCACCCACTAACACTTCTGTTCTCAGTTACTAAGTGGTTGTTCACAATTCTTGTAATGATGTATTTCATATGTTTACAAAAGTGCCTGAGCTTTGGAGGTGAAATTTACAATGTTTTTGGCACACAGTATATATATGAAAAGGAAAATGAAATGTTGGTCTCTTAGGATATACTTGTGTAAAATGTAATACTAAAGAAAAAAATGAAAGAAAATGCATTTGTTTATTTGGAATGTGTTTATTTATATATCTTTTAAAGCAGTTATATCTCCATAAAAAGGAAACATTTGAATACAAAAGAAAGGGTGCAATTCATAATAAATCAATTTCTTTAAAATGAGAATTGAGAAGATGAAGGGCCATTAGTTGGATAAAGAAATAATAGAGCCCAAATATTCTCAAATCTATATCGTAAGTTCCTATATTTAAATATATGAGAACAATTTCTCTGATAGATCCAAATCTGACACTCTCCAAGCCCCATTTATGCTACAACAGGCTGACTTCCAGTGGGAAACTGTTTTCAGGCATGCAGTGGACACAAGAAGAGGAAAAGAAAAATGATTCTGCAGGGACTCATTTTCTTTAATAAATCTATGTAGTCTAATTAAATACAATACCACAAATAAAAAAGGAAAAAGATCTCTTTTATAGGCTGATTTTAGAGATTAGTTGATATAAAATTAAAAGCTAACCATGATCCAACTTTTGTGCAGTCTCACTGTAGTTGTACAAATGGTATTCACATTTATAACTTTCTTTTTAATCATTGGCTGAGAATTAAATATTTGGATTTGGTGTTTTGAAGCCAAGTGAGAAATATCTTTTATAATGGAATTTGCCATTATAATAAACCCCAGAGCCAAGGATGAGATACTGGATAAGATTCCAAACCTGGAAAATAAAAGTCTCTTTCTCTTTCATTTCCATGTTTACAAATGAGGCAAATGTTTATTTCATTAATGATAAAAAATATGAAATTACTTTTAAAGGGGAAGGGTGAGGCAAAATAAACTGAAGTAGAATCCTTGTTGAAGGGCACCATGCTTTGTGTAATGTGGGTGAAGATTACTGAATTTCTTTACTTCCATATTATCTAAGAATTCAATTATTGATAGCATGGCATTTATCTAGTGACACTGAGATCTTCATATGACCTATAAACTAAAGAATATCAAGCTACTTTTACTTCTAAGAAACGTTTTCTAAGGTTCAGTCAAAATCTGCTCTTGTAACTTAAACTTATTATTCTACATTTCACATTAAGAAACAAGACAGAGGTCTTTACTCTTCACTAAAACTGAAATGCACAACCAGCAATTCCCAAGTTGTCTTGGGAATGCATGTTATCTGCCACTCAAGACTGACCAAATATTAGGTAACTCAGAAAAATAGCACACAGACTCATATTATCGTGATTCATTAACGGTGGAGATGGGTTTAGTCCTACATAACAATCTTTGCTTGAAGGTAGAAAAGGATACTCAGAAGTCAGGGATAAAATGAAGAGGAATATTTTCTTAAATGGGAAAAAATATGTACTGGCATTACATTGTTATTTTTTGGTACATTGTAAAGCAAAAAAAAATCTAATCTCTGCTCTGACCTTGCTGAAACTATTTGCTATGATTTGAAATTATTTCTTATGGTTTGTGTTACTAGAAAAAGGGAAATAATTTTAATTTGCTCTTAATATACATTAACAGGTAAGTCCATTTAGTCCAACCCAGTCCAGATTTCTCTCTCATTACAGTCATCATATAACAAATATTATTTTTCTTAAAACCCTTTGAACCATTCTATAATATACAAAAAATTTTGTTTTACATATTTATCAGTTTTTCCTCCTGAAGATAGTCTAAATTTAGAGCATTACACAGCCTACTCCTAAGTATCTAATCTCATTCCAGTTGAGTATAATTGTATTGTATAAAACAGGGACTTTATGAATAATAACAGAAGAAGAAAAGTTGGAAATTTCATAGTCTGGAAATGTTATATGAAGGTTGATAAGCCCCGTCAATTAATTCCTCTCCAGTAGCAAGAAATGTGAGGACAAGTGAAGATCTGAAGCCAATCTACCTAATTTCCATAGATACATAAGAGAAGAAATTCCAAAATGAAATTCAGAAGAAACCAGTGGCAAATTATATAACTGTAAGTATCTGCAACAGAGGCTAGAATGGAAGAAATTCTAAAAGGGATGGGGTACTTGAGAAAGTTCTTAGAATTCAAAAATTGAAGAAATGGAAGAACATGAAATTGCAGAAAGATTTGAAACAGGTAAGTGGGGCAATAGAAAGAGATAAATTGGATTTTGGAAAGAGAATCTTTTGTTCATTGCCAACATCTGCTTCAAGCAACATAAAAGCAGACTATAAACCTGGACATCATTAGATGAACAACAAGGGATGATAATCATCACCATCGGAAGAAGAAGAAGAAGATGGAAAAGTGAAAGACGGGCAATTTAGAGATTCAGATTGTGGAACTATAAAGTATTGGTGTCAAAAAAATAGGCCATATTTGGAAAATTAAGGAGTATAGTAGAGAATAGAAAAGAATAGAATAGTTTTGGTCTGGTGGATATTAATTTAATATGCTTAACTTATATGAAAGAAAAAAGAGGAATTTTGAAAACAGAAGCATAGATAAAATTTCAGAAAGGAAAAGATCCAAATAGCTTTCAGAACAAACTGAGGTAAGGCAACTCAAAAGTAATCGCAGGCAAAAGAGTGAAAGAAAACTGGAAACATGGAGACCGCTTCTGAACTTTGTGCTTGAGGTGGAAAAAAAATGAAACTCTGATTTTACCTATTAGATTGATAGATGCTTATAGAAATGGCTAGTTTATATTATTATGAAAAAGCAAAAAGTTGTGGTTTGATTTTTTTAAAAAATTTGATTTATATGCCGCCCTTCTCCGGAGACTGAGGGCGGCTTACAGTGCGTTAAGCAATAGCCTTCATACTTTTGTATATTTTATACAAAGTCAGTTTATTGCCCCCACAAACTGGGTCCTCAATTTACCTACCTTAGAAAGGATGGAAGGCTGAATCAACCTTGAGCCTGGCAAGATTCAAACTTACTTTAATTGCAGACAGCTGGTGTTAAATTACAGTGCCTTGTCTTCAGAGCTATCCAGGCTCTGTTGATCAAGGGTGGGTTCTAATTACCTTTACTACTGGTTCACAATGGGATCGCGCATGCGTGCATGAGCTTTGCTCACTCATGCACCTTCTGCACATGAACAGAAGCTTCTGCGCATGCACAGATCACCGATGATAACTTCAATTGCAGTGGGCGGGGCCTCCCGCCAGGTTTACTTCCGGTTCTTGCGAACCAGTCCGAATTGGGGCAACCCACCACTGCTGTTGATGCCTTATTTTACTACAGCAGAGGAAGTCAGAAGTCAACACTTTTTTTTCTTTTTCCCAATTTTTCCTCACTTCTCTTCCCCCCTTCCCCCCCACTGCTTTCCTATTTCCTTTTGTATTTTGTATCTTATCTTATACCCTAATAAAATGTTTAAATGTGTTTATATATATAAATATATATTAAAAAAAAAACTGGAAGGAATATAATATACGTATTAGAGATTGTGTATACAAACACAAACACACACACTCACACACACTTTGCAAGCCAGTTTATGGAATACAAACAATTATAAACATTGGCAAAAGAGAGCCATGTTAGTCTGTGGTAGCCAAAAACCAGGAGGAGCTGGCATGAGACTAATATATTTTCTAAAAAGAATAAGCTTCAGGGAGCTCATGCCTGTTAATAAAACGTGCTAGTCTCAAAAGGTGCTGCCAAGATTCTGATTTTAGAAAGGATTATTAAAAGAGAATATATTCAGAAACTGACTATTATAAAGGCAATGCATCAGTTTCAAAGAGACAGCTATAAATTCAAATGCAAAAAAATATATATATTTAAGTTGGGTTGGAGAAGATGCAGCTGCACTACTAATATGTCAGTGTCAATTGCTCTGGAATAAAAAGTTGGAAAAGATTGGGGTATGTAAAGGAAGATACCAGTGATATGCAAATTAATATATCCTTGCATGGATTTATCAAACAAATTGACTTGAGATCTTATTGAACCGCCCTGAGTCTTTGGAGAGGGGCGGCATACAAATCGAATGAATGAATGAATGAATGAATGAATGAATGAATGAATGAATGAATGAATGAATAAATAAATAAATAAATTATTAAGATTAGACCCATACATTGAAAGTAAAGGGGAGGTGTGGTGGTTCAGCGGTTAAGGCACTGGGCTTTTCAGCTGAAAAGCTGGCAGCCCAGATTTGAGACCTGAGCACCATAACAGGGTGAGCTCCCATTCTCGCCCCAGCTCCTGTCAATCTAGCAGTTCAAAAGAATGCAAATGCAAGTAGATAAATACCCTATTTCCCCAAAAATAGGATCCAACCAGAAAATAAGCCATAGCATGATTTTTCAGGATGTTGGTAATACATCCCAAAATAAGCCCCAGTCAGCCAGATGGATGCATTTAGTATCGTATTTCCCCGAAAATAAGACCTAATTGGAAAATAAGCCCTAATTCATTTTTTTAAAAGCAAAAATTAATATAAGACCCGGTCTTATTTTGGGGGAAACATTGGTAAATACCACTTTGATGGGAAGGTAACAGTGCTCTGAGATGTCATGCTGGCTACATGACTGTGTAAATGTCTTTAGACAGCGCTGGCTCAATGGCCTTGAAAGGGAGTTCAGCACTGCCCCCTACAGTCGGCAATGACTAGCGGAATAAAATCCACAAGGACTCCTTTACTTTTTAAATTGAAACTAAAATGAAAAATATACAAGCAGGTTTTGGAAAAAGCAGAGGGACCTAAGATCAGATAATTAACATGAGGAGGTAATGGAGAAAGAGTTTAGCTTTGCTCTGTTAGTTACAGCAAGACCTTTGACTGTGTAATTGTGCCAAAATGTGGAATGTACTAAAAGTAAAAGACATGTTAGAGCAGCTGATTATTTTTCTGAGAAATATTTTCACTGAACAAATGCCAACTGAATTTGGAAAGATACAGAATGTATCGAAAATCGCAAAGTGAGTAAACTGGAAGCAGTGTTTCTTGATAGTTAAATTATGATTTCAGAGTTTATACCATAGTTTTCATGTGTTTTTTCCTCAAAATAGTGAAAAGTTATTATCAGGTTGCAAAAGCTTTAGTAGAAAAGGAAGCCAAGGAATAGGGATAGACAATTTGAGAGTTGAATGAATCCCAGGACGCCTCATTGCTCATCCTGTGTTTGTTGGTATGTTCCATCTTCCTCTTCTACTATAAGGTTTAATAAGTGTTCCAATCTTATCAGTTTTCTCTTTGTCATCCACTTACCATAATTCTGTCCTCCAACATAAGACAAAAATATATTAATCCAGATGCACATCTGATGGGATACAGGGTGGTATCATGCTTAAGAAGCAATGGATGGAAACTAATCAAGGAGAGAACCAATCTAGAACTAAGGAAAAAATTCCTGATAGTCAGAACAATTAATCAGTGGAATAGCTTGCCTCCAACACTGGAGGTTTTTAAGAAAAGATTGGTCAACCATTTGTCTGAAATGGTATAGGATCTCCTGCTTGAGCAGGGAGTTGGGCTAGAAGACCTCCAAGGTACACTCTTTTTCTGTTACTCTGTTAAGGCATTAAAGTAAGGACAGATCAGATCAAGTCCAGTTTCTGCCATGGAAATTTCCAGGGTGACTCTCAGCGCAGCTCTACTTATTTCAGGTGGATGTTGTGAGGATAAAATTAGTTTCCTAAATAAGCCACTTCAAGAACATGGAGAAAGTTGGCTATCAATCTGATCTGGACTTTCTTCTCAGACATGAGAACTTTCAGCACCCATTTATTGAAAAATTCATTTGCAGAAAGAAATCCACATAACAATCCTCTAGCTAGCTAAAGAACTACCATACCAAAGCAGCTAGAGGACTGTTAACATGGATTAGTTGATTAACAGTCTGCAAATGTTTAGCTACTTTACCAAAAGCAGCTAGAGGACTGTGGGTTCGATGATTATCAGTCTGTAAATGAAATTTTCAGTAGATGTCTGCTGTGAGTTCCCATGCCTGAGAAGAAAGTCCTGATCGGAAATTATGTGGAGGAGAAGCTTTGTATTGCATCTCAGGCGTTTAGGAGCAGTCTGATTTTCAGAAATAGAAATGGCTCTTTCTCATATATATTGTAGATAATCAGCCCTCTACAGTTGATGGAAGGAGCTTAACTCCAGTTCCTCTATACAATTGTGTCACAGTTTTCTCCTGACTGTATAAACTGAAACTTAGAGGCTTCCAGAAGAGGAAATCACAAAGGAATCATGCAAGGTCATGGCCAGTGTACAGCCTCTTTGGGGATCAGAACCACGGGTCAGGATTGTGTTTGATTATAGAACTGATTAAAGTGGGGCATTTTTCATGGTAAAATAGAGCAGGTTCCAACATGTCAACTTCCACTGTGAAGTTTCAGTCTTCAAGTAAAATAGCATTTTATTTGAATATGACATCCCTATTCCACATGGATGCAAAAATCAAGTTGAGTTTCTTTTGAGATTTAGAATAATGGCCATAACACATGTACCAAATTTAACTCTAATACCTCAGTTTTCAACTGGCAAACACACTTAGCAAAGGAATGTTGAACAGGGCTGAATTCCTTCAGTAATCAATTTAAGCACAGAACATGGTTCCTATGATTCAGAACAGGTTGGGCTTTATACATTTACAGAATACAAAAAATGGCTTTCTTACTCTCACATCTCCAATGATATACATGCACAGCAACAGGGGAAAAAATATTGCAGCAACGGAAAAAAATATTGAAACTTGTGCTATGATCTCTGATCTCAGATAGTGTATCTGCCACTATATCTTGGCCCTAGGTAGTCTTAAGAGGACAAGGGGTGGGTGAGAAGCAGCTAGCAATTTCTTGAACCACTTGGGAACTGCAGTCTCAGTCTCTATATTGAAAAAAGGTTTTCATATGGATTCACTTACGAAGACTTTTCCCCCCCTACTTCGGCCAATTGTGTTGCAACTGGCTTTAGAAAAAGATATGTGTAGTTCTTTTCCAAAGCTTGATGCTCTACACATGTCAAAATAGAGCTGGTTTGAACCATAAGGTGATGTGTGAACCACTTGCATACTTTGCAACCTCCAGCATTTTAGATTTAGTCAGATGCAAAGACTTCATGCAAACATGATTCAACATGATGAATAAATAGTCTATATTGCATGCAACTGTAAATAAAATTAATTATATGTTTGAAAAACTTACGTTCCAAATTACACAGATTGCATTCTGATATAGTCCATTTAATGATCGGGTGTGTGATATAGTGATGCTATTATCTGGTCCTAAGAAAAACACTTGTGGGATTCGACTGGAAGCGTCACAGCGAGACAGTCAGGGATTAGGAGGCTCTAATGAGCTCCGCGAAATCCCAGGCTGACGAACTGCTGCAAAGGGGTCTTTGGACCGGATCTGTCCTGTAGGGACAGAGAAGAAAGAGAGGCACCTCGGAAGACCAAGAGGAACAGGCAAGTTCCTCGGAGGTCAGAGGAAATTCTTTCTGACTCTGCAGCGGGGGGCAGCAGCCATTACGATCGCCAGTAAAATGGGGCAACCGGACCAAGCACTGTGCAGGAGAGGAGAATTGAGCGGAATATTGATGCCGGGTGAGTGACATCTAACTTATAGGCAGAAAGAAAAAAAAAGAGGATTTTCAAAATAATTGTAAAAGTCCTAGCGCTATAACAGCGGCTAATAGGCGTCTTTGGAAAGACTTAGCTGCTTCAATAGTTGGCAAAGAAATAGTTTATGTGCTCTCCTGAATTCTGAAGTATCTGTCAAAAGATTTGCACAGTCCTGCCTTGCAGTGCATATCTGTAACATTTTATATCTGACCTTGCAGCCTGGTTAAGGGTTAAGAAAAAAAGACAACAAGTGCCCTGACTTGTATCCATAAAGGGTCTTTGATGAATTCCTAGTAATCCTCTAAACACAATGCTGCCATCATGGAGGTTTATGAGATTAGTAAAAATACTCTCCCTTTTGCACCCAGAGAAAGGAGTCCTGCTTTGCCCTTATGAGCATGCAGATTATTAACAAGTGTTGTTTGTACTTCAGATGGAATCTCCACGCCTTGGGTAATAAACTCACATATGTAGAATGGAAACATTTCTGGCAATTCAAATATTTCATAGACTGGGAATGTTTCATAATCCAGAATGTTCATATTATTTCCTTTGCTGTTAAAACTGTTTAACAACAATATAGACATAAACTACTACTTAAACTGTGAAACTGGTCTAGGCTTAGAGTGATTTTTTTTTTAAAGAAGCACACTTGTTAATTGATGTTTTGCCACCGACCTTTGAGGCAGTTATTCTTGTTAAAAAATGCAGGACCTTACCTATTGACCACACAAATATACACTAATGACAAAGTTCATGGGTTCAAATTGATATGATTTAATAATTCACTGTCATCTTTAAAAAAATGTTTATACTCTGTTGCAATTTGTAAATGCATTTTACTTAGAAGTTGTAAGTCTAATCATTCTTAGCCAAGTTTTACTCTGTATGTGTCTGCGGCTGCATGTGTATTTCTGCATGGTAAGAGAGGTAGATTCTGACATATCTTATGCTTTTAAAAAATTGCTAATTACACCTCTGGTCAAACTTCTAGGTTAGCCAAACCCATTTTATTTACAATTGTAAACCATCTGATTTGTGTGATTTTATTTCTCTGCATGTGGCTAAGTTTTGTTTTACTGTTTGTAAAATATGCCATAGTTTGACCACATGAGTGTTATAATTAAGTTTTGCTGTGGTTTTTACTTGCTGTCTCAGATGTGGATTTATTTTTGTTTCTGAATTGGTCAATGGTCATAATAAAGTTTACTACTACTTTAATACTACTACTATTACTACTACTGCTACAGCAGCAAATGTTAAGTAGTTCTTATGAAATAATGAGAGCCTAGATCCGAAAAATTATATCATGTTAAGATGTTTGACAGAGAAAATAACTGCTTATTAAATGATAGTGAACAACAGCAGTAGAATATTGTATTCACCTTCACCTTGTATTTAGTAACAATGGTAAAGTGGATGCAGACATTTGAAGATGTGCACACACTGGTAGCATGTAGGTTTAGTGCAAAGAATTAATATTTATCTAAATACAGGAGATAGGTTCAATGGCTGCTAAATGAATGTGAATTGAATACAAAACTGAGTGACCAATATGAAGGAGGTATACAGTGATGGTTTGGTCATATACAGTAGATGACATAAAAGAATACTGAACTGCAAAACAAACATATGAGGTCAAGAGAAAAGGAGAAACCAGAAAAATTGTGGCTGGATAGAATTAGTGAGCTCCTTGGAGAGGAGATAAGTTTCAGGAACAAAACACAACAGATGAAGCAGCATATAAGCGCTTTGCAAAGGCAGAAAGATATAGGGAGGCATAGAGAATAGTGTTAGTGTAGAAGTTATTTTTGTTTGTCTTATCTTGTTTGTCTTATCCCATATTACTGTTTCATGTCAAGTGCCAGGGACATCAGAAGACCCGGGCAGTTCAAATGAGTATAAAGATTTAGTACAAGCTTAAGCTCTCTACAAAAATCTGAATTACTAATGGTCAAAGCAAATTGGTGGTAGATAAGCGTCAGTGGAATTCAAGGTAGACTGCACTTAGATATCTTGTGAGCACAAAGAGACTCATGACTGATGATGTGTTTGAGCCCTCCCTTGGGCTCAGCCTACATCTCCTCAGCCTCATCTCCTACATTTCCTTGACTTACTATGTCATACTTCTTTTCTGCACTTTGTGTAATGTTGCTTACCCCAAAAGGGAATAACATGATGAATATTTATGTAAGGTTTCTGGGTAGAAGCCTTTAGAAAATTCTAATTTATATGATGCAGTGATGCCCAGTAGATTTCTAATCTATTTGATCCTAGTTTGGATACAAATTAGATATACAGACTATTCAGAAAGAAGATATCTGAACTGAATTTAACTGGAAGAACTGAGTCAGCTCTCCTGGGGGTCAGGAGATGTGACTGAGCCTGAACATTGATGGGTTTATTTTTACTCTGATTGCTGTTTTATGTGCATTGATTCTGTTTTTGTTTTTTGTCTTTATAATTTTTGAACATTTTGAGCCACTCAGTGTCATGAATAGAAAGCCATATACACTAAAATATGGTGGCTCCCTGCCTTTGGAACATCATCTCCACAGAGATTAAACTGGCCCCCACTTTGACACATTTCCATAAGGCCCTCTAAATCTGATTCTGCCAATGGGCCTGGGGAATCCAGAGTGGGATAGAGCCCTTCAAGTGGCCTGTTGTGTGTTGTCACCAGGGAGGTGAGGTTTATTATTTTTTATTCTTTTATATTGCATTTTTATTATTTGTAAGCCGCTCACTGAGAGTGAGTGGGTGGCCACATAAATCTAAATAAATAAATAAATAAATAAATAAATAAATAAATAAATAAATAAATAAATAAATAAATAAATAATCAGTCAGTCAGTCAGTCAGTCAATCTATATCTGTATTACAGTAGCTCCATAAATGTAATAGATAAATAAATTAGCTATAGGCTTGCTGTTTAAGAATAATAGAACATAGGATCCCATTCTTTTTTTTTAATTAATAATTAATAAAAAAATTTATTAATAATAATAAAAAAAACCAACATAGATACATTAAAACAACATACAAAACAGACAAACATCAATTCAATCCAATGACTGACTCTTAGAAGTTACTACAACGGTGGGTTATTTTCATATTTCTATTTGTATCTATATCTACATTCACATATTTACATGGTTATATATGTATATATATAATTGACTCCTTGTTTACTTCTATGCATTTCTATTGAATATTCTATTGCTATCATCATGGAATCTTTTTGTCTAACCAGAGTTTAAATGAAATATTCTTTACATAAAGATGTATAAGTAAGAAATGAGTTAAATAAATCATTTTTTTTCCTTCACAGGTCCACCAGGAAGAAGAGGAAAGCCTGGACGACGGGGAGAACCAGGTAATTTTCTTGTACTTCTTGTAAAGTAATGTTAGTAAGTTAAATTATATACACAAAGTAAAAGGTGGGAAAAATTTCATCTGCAGGTAATCCTCAATTTGTGATCAAAATTGAGCCCCAAATTTATGTTGCTATGTGAGAAATTTGTTAAGTGAGTTTTGCCCCATTTTATGACTTTTCTTGCCACGTTTGTTAAGTGAATCATTCCAGAACTGGAATGAACGGAATAAACAAGTTTGTTAAATTAATAATCTGGCTTCCCCATTGACTTTGCTTGTCAGAAGGTCCCAAAGGGATCACATGACCCCAGGACACTGCAACCACCATAAATATGAATCAATTGCCAAGTGCCTGAATTTTGATCACGTGACCTTGGGGATGCTGCAGCGGTCATAAGTGTGAAAAATGGTGATAACTAGATAGATTAGTTTGAATGTTATGACTGATAGATTGAATGTTATGACTGATTTTGACAAATATTATTTGAAAGCATCTGAAATTTTGCTGCATAGAATAATAATCAGAGCTTTTTCACCAACTCCAAACAATTCTGATTCATAGTTCAGTTATGAAAAATATATTTCCACATTAGTATCGAGATTAAATATGGATTTATGAATTAAACACTATTTTGTTCATTTGACTTTTGACTAAATGTATTCAGCCTTGGTTAAGTGGCATTCATAATTGTAGGGTTCAGAATTGTATTTCTTCTGCTTTTTTGATCAAGTATTACATAGAAACTATGTTTAAGACAGAATCATACACATGTAATTCACATATTTTGATTCTTGGCTGGAACTACAAAATTATTGTTCATCTGCAGTGTAAAAGGCTCTTTGGAACCATATCACAAACACTACCAATAAAGGAATAATTATATACAATTAATTTAATGTATATTCTTTTAGAGATGAAGAAAATAAAGAATTGTTTTTGACAGAAGGCTAGCAGAGTGTATGTTTTTTCAACAGAAAGTAAGCTGAAGGATGTTTTGAAAGAGAAGAAGATATAAACATATAAATAGACAAATCCAAAGGCACCCAAATTCAAAACTTAATAATAGCATTCCAGTTGCATACCAGCTTTGTATTGTTGCTCTAAGAGAATGTTTTATCTGGATTACAGCCTAACCAAAAAGCAGATTGACCTCAGTATATTAGTTATACTGAGTATACTCACCCAGTTGCTGACTATTATTTTTACCATAATTAGCATGTATTTATGTATGTATGTGTGCATGGATCTACCTACCTACCTACCTGGATAACCTTACTACACATAAAACCAGGCTCTTACTCTTTCACTACAGTTGATAAATGGGAGCAAATTTTTATTTGTTTTATATGATTGCATCCTCCCTAGTGGTTCTTGTGTGGTTATAACTTCACAGCTTCCAGACAAAGGCTGAGTTAGAGCCAAATATTCAGCAGTTGTTTTGCTTGGCAGTATCTTTCCTCTGGCAGCTATTGAAATTCCTTCTTTCTTTCTTTCTTTCTTTCTTTCTTTCTTTCTTTCTTTCTTTCTTTCTTCTTTCTTTCTTTCTTTCTTTCTTTCTTTCTTTCTTTCTTTCTTTCTTTCTTTCTTTCTTTCTTTTGTCATTTTGCTTGTTCTAAACAGGAGAACAGTTATACATTGTTGATATGATTCATAATAATGCCTTGGATTTTTAAAAAACTATACTTTTTAAAAATTTCTGTTAAACAAATGACCAAAGTATTTTTGAAGATTTTATTACCGTGTATTTTTACTCTTAAATTTTGAAGCCCCTTTGGGGTATAGGCTAACTAAAAAAAATAGAGAGGAAAACAGCCTTAATATTCCTAGTATGAAGCAATTTGTATCTATCAAATAATTTTGCATTCTCAGTGGAATATTACCTCCCCTCTTCTATTCCCAAACACATCCCCAAACTTCCTCCTCTGAGATTAGGAGAGGTAAGAAAGATTTCTTGTAACATGAAAGGAATGATCAGCCCTTAGCACAGCTGGTAAGACAGAAAGAGGTGATAGTCTTGCTAAAGCTGTTTCCTTCTTGAATAGTCTTGACCAGTGATGAAATCCAATTTTTTTTTACTACCGGTTCTGTGGGCTGGCTTGGTGGATTTGGCGTGGCTTGGCAGGCGTGGCAGGGGAAGGATATTGTGAAATCTCCATTCCCATCCCACCCCAAGAGAAGGATACTGCAAAATCCCCATTCCCTCCCCACTCCTGGAGGATGGATATTGCAAAATCTCCATTCCCACCCCACTCTAAGGCCAGCCAGAGGTAGCATTTGCCGTTTCTCCAAACTACTCAAAATTTCTGGTACTGGTTCTGCAGAACCTGTCAGACCTCCTGGATTTCACCCCTGGTCTTGACCGTGTAACTTTTGCCCATACGAATGTCCAGTTTCCTTTCAGTTAGGTCAATAAATAAAGATCTACCAGATATGGCTTTGGAGCAATGCTGATAGGTAGATTCATTTGGCATCAGATTGTAGATCTGTATTGAATCTCCTGTAAAGATCAGCATGTAGCCAACAGAAATGAGCAACAAAGAAGAATCAAAAAAAGATGAAACTATAGCTACAGTATTTTGTTTTTTCTGGTAGTAGGAATTATACTTTTCCAAGGCTAGGTTCTGTATTGGATCTGGATTTTTATACAATAAAAATAGGTTGCATACCTAACTAGGAATGCAGGAGTAATGGGGGGAAAGTACTTCTGCGATTCTCAAAGTTGGCCTGAATGCTTTCCTATTCCATATGAACAAGCAACCCTTCAGAATTATGCTACAAAGACAGTATAACAAGTAACTAAATCAATTGGACTCTAATTTAGGCAAAAAATTATTTGGGAAAAGAGATAAATGCTTTCATTATATTCTTGTGGCTATTCGCTCAGACAAAGCCAAGATATCACCACATGATTTTATTGCTGTCTTTAAGGAACATTTAACTTAAAACAGATTTTTATTTATTTTATTTATTTTATTTTTATTTATTTTTATATGCCGCCCTTCTCCGGAGACTCAGGGCGGCTTACAATGCGTTAAGCAATAGCCTTCATACTTTTGTATATTGCCCCCACAAACCAGGTCCTCATTTTACCCACCTTAGAAAGGATGGAAGGCTGAGTCGACCTTGAGCGAGATAACTGATCTTACTCTTTTGTCTGGGTCCTTTAACAATCAGTTATTTTTTTTCATTTTCAGGGCTTTGTGTGTGACAATCCTGCATGATATTTGATGCCATCTAAAACCTGGCAATTGGACTGGTTACTTCTGATCGGTTCTTGTGCCAATCTATTGAGTCTCTCTTATTTAACTTTTTTTGGGGGGTAGGCGTCCATGGTGAGAAATAGGACTTATCTTTGTACCTCATAATTGCTCAAGGAATCTTTGATCATTTTTAATAGGAAAGATCACTAATTTTAAGGGTGCTTTTTCCACACCAAATATATTATCACTTGATTTCATATGATTCACACGTATCTATTCTGTGTATTTCTGGCATTAATTTGATTGCTTCATATAATTGATTCCATGTATCAGAAAAGAATAAGCAATTCCAATGCTCTTTATAGAATCAGGTGGTAAAATCACAGTGCACAAAGTATAATGAACAAGCCCAGTGGTGAAATCCAAATTTCTTTCTAACGGTTCTGTGGGCGTGGCTTGGTGGGCATGGCAGGGGAAGGATACTGCAAAATCCCCATTCCCTCCCCACTCTGGGACCAGCCAGAGGTGGTATTCACTGGTTCTCCGAACTACTCAAAATGTCCGCTACCGGTTCTCTAGAACCTGTCAGAACCTGCTGGATTTCACCCGTGAATCAGCCTCTTCTGCATGAGACACCTTTTCAAAATCAATTGATTTTACAAAGAAACATAACCAAGATTTATAAATGATCCCTTTAAGATGATCAGATCCATTTCTGTTCCAATACCACCTCTGTTTCAATATATTAAAGAAGTATTTTTGGTTTGACTAAGCCAAGGTTTAATAGTGCTGACAAAAGACAGGGTCTTTCCTATAGTGGCTCCACATGCATGGAATATTTTGCTATCTGAGTTTTGTCAAGTCCTGTCATTACCAGTTTTTAAAAAGCTGTAGATATTTTTAAGTACTTTCCTTGAGCATAAACGTCCATTAGAGAAACTAAGGGTATAAATGATGACAGGTTATAGCAGAAGTAGAAGGTCCGGAAAATAAAAAGCTATTAGGTAGGTGGGTGGAGATGTGATTTACCCATCAAAGAAGAGAAAAAAGTACATTTGTGTGATATGCAAAGCTAATGTGAGGTTTTAGTACTTCAGTCTATAGAGAGCCAATTGACAACTCTCTATGTCTGTAGTTGTTGCTAGTTAATTTGTTCCAATGTTTGGCAGCAAGTTAAAAGCCATTCATGTGCAGACTCTGCTAGAAAAGAAGTTTCTATCCTATGTCTGCTTTTGGATTTATGATCAATTTAAGATTGTTAGTTCTTTTTTTAATCTTACGCTATGTTGCTGAATGTAATGTGATTATCTTTCAATTGCTGATATATATATATATATAGCTTTCACTTCATTGACTAGCTGGGTGCACTTCATAATAGATGTTTGATTGTGTATATGTCATTATACTTCTTGCATGCAGAAACTTGGGAAGATAAACCAGAACCGTTCCAGCATGTTGATTATTTCCAGCAATGTTGTTACTCTAGAAGATTTCTAAAAACAAAATACAAATACAAAATTATCTGTTCGACATTATCTAATACATCTTAAAGTGCTTATGCGCAGTTAAAACTGCAAAAGTTCAGATAGTAAATGCAAACCAGAATATTAGCATAATATTCTAGTTTTACACATAGGGTCCATAAATAATACACATCTCTCAAATAGGTTTGTGTTGGAAGCGACACTATCAAAGAGTGGTAAACTGGTACTTTTATTGCCTGAACCCATCTCCTGCGCCATGAAAAGGAATATGTCTATGTGGAACATTGATTCACACCATTGTCATGATCATAAACTAAAGTTATAGAAACACAACTCTTCCCAGATTGCTTCAAAATGTAAGACTTATTAACTGGGCACATGGGAAATAGCTTTTAACTATTGGAGTGTCTTCACTTTGAGCTTACGTGGGACATGGCAAGCAATCCACTTAGAAGGGCAAGGAGACAACAGTACCATCAACCCAGCAGGACTGGGAATTAAGCAGGGCGCCACTGTTCCACCAGCCATAAAGACAAACAGGCGTGACTTCCATATACTTCACATATAGGAATCCATTTTTGAATGCTTTGGTCCTACTAGCCCTACATCCATCTGCCTGGCTTGTTCCACTGTTAGGAAATGGTTGCTGCTTAATTTAAATTGCCTTGTATCATTCCTCCACACTATTTAACTTTCTTTGCCATTATATATAAGTACCCTCTTATATAAACATAATTTATATTATAGAGTTGTTTTGGAGTGTGGCAGAGATAGATAGATAGATAGATAGATAGATAGATAGATAGATAGATAGATAGATAGATAGATAAGAGACAGAGAGACAGAGAGAGGCAGGCAGGCAGGCAGGCAGATGATAAATGGATAGATCAGGGATCAGGAACCTGCGGCTCTGGAGCCGCATGTGGCTCTTTGGGCCCTCTGCTGTGGCTCCCTGTCAGGTGATCTCACCACTGGCTGGCCCCACCCCTCGCCCTTCCCTCCCAGTTACTCCCCGCCTGGCCTGAGAAGGTAAGGGTGACAGTGGGGGATGGAGAAGCGGCCAGGACAGAGACAGGGAGATACAGAGAGAGGGAGAGAGACATAGAGAGATACAGAGAGAGAGGGAAGGAGGGGAGAGATAGAGCTGTCAAAAGGATTTTGTGGTTCCTGGTGTTTTTTAACAACTGGTTCTCTGCCCTAATGACCGGCTGGGTAGGCGTGGCTGGGGGGTGTCATGTGAGTGGTGGAAGTCAGTGACATCGAGTTGGCCCACCCAGGTTTTGTGGCTCTCGGTGTTTTCTTTTCTGTGGGAAACGAGTCCAAATGGCTCTTTGAATATTTAAGGTTGCAGACCCCTGGGATAGATAGACAGACAGATATAATGTTAAGAATTCCTTTGTAGTCAAATCCATCACATCAGTGTCTAATGATATCCAACATCATAATGAGAAATAACAGTATCAAGAATAAAGCCAACTTTATGCTGAGAATAACACTGCATTACCGGTATGTAGCACAAAATCAAATCGCAAAACAATCAATTCTTTATGAGAAAACTATTTAAAACAGGTGGATCTTTTGAACCTGATTAAATATTTCTAGAGGTACACAACTTTCAGTTGCACTGAGGTTTGTAACATGTGCTATCATTGAGAAGGTCTTTGTCTCTACAAACGTAATTATAATCCTCTGAAACTAATCCTAAAATATTGGCACTTGATACTGGTGAAGGCGGCACTTCAAATCGTCTAATTCCAAGCCATAGCCACATGTTCCAGCTTCATGCAGAACACATGTTTTCTTACAAAGACCAAATATAGCTGTATTTTTTGAAAATGAACAAAAACTAAGTAGCCTCTGCGCGTAGTGCAATTTTGAAGGTGCATAATATGGACTTTGACAAAAAGTAATTAGTTAAACAGGCTTAAGTGGGGAGGATCAACTTCATAGGATTTTGTTCTGTCTGGCCTGAAAACAGATGTTTGAGATTCAATTTCTCTTAGCCGTCTTCAATATGGAACATGCCAGTTCCATCCCAGATTTTTCTCAAGAAAGTCAGACTATTTTTCTTTCATCTTCATGTAAAACAGAGGAATAGAAATGGTGAATTGTTTATTTTCTTGTAACTTATTTTAAGTAAAGTTAAAGGATGTCTAGTCAAATAATTGTATGATAGCAAATCAGTACACATCTGTTTTTCTCACTACTACCATTCAGTCTTTTTCATATTTCCTTGTAGATCTTTATTTAGTTACTTTATTCTAGCAAATGCAAAGTTGAATCTTCTTTTTTTTTTTTAAATGCTGGCAGAACTGTATTGCAAGGCTACAAATTCTGTGGAAAGAATTTTCATTTCTTTCATTCTTGGTCTTTTTTATAGAACAGGACATAGAACAGGAAGGGTTCATAAGTTGTAATTTTTAAAAAGAAAATTGAATGGAAAATTAATATAAATTTCCAGTCCCATCCACCTCTGAAAAATTAAACCGGTTCAGTAATAGGATTTAAAGCTTCATGGCTACACACATTCTTTCTTCTCTTTCCACTTCTCTTTTTTCTCCTTCTCCTAACTTATATATTTCAGAAGCATATTTTGTAATGATGATTAAACTATGGTTTCCTTTAATAGTTTTGTAAGGTTGAGGTTTTAATTAATGATGTTAATGAGGATATATATGCTGGATGCATATAAATAAATCAGTTCAAGAATGTGAAAGTTCTTTTAGACATCTTTTCTCAAAGAACAAATGGCAAATGGCTTTCAAAAGGGAGAAAAATAAAATAAAAACTTTTTACGTGTGATATCGCATGGTAAACTCGGCATTTCAAATCTTCATGTGAAATAATCATGAAGCTGCACCATGACCAACTGTAGTCATATATTTAATGTTTTTCAAAAAGTTGCTATTTCTTAGTGGAAATTTTCATCTTCCAAAATTGAATTAATACAGATTTTTGTTTCTCCCTTTCATTCTTAATAAGTTAAAAAAGTAATCCTTCCTTCCTTCCTTCCTTCCTTCCTTCCTTCCTTCCTTCCTTCCTTCCTTAATATTAAATCTCAAAAATTGGTTTTCTAAATAAAACTATGAACATGTCAACCCCCTTTATAATTAACTGCAATGTTATAATTTTCTAAGATCATTCTATTTTCAAATAGTTTCTTCGTGAATCAATATATATTTAACATAAAACAGAATAATGCAAATATCTATAATTGTTCCATTGTTCCAAAACCATTTGCAACCAAGTAAAGGAAAGATAATAGATATCTTATCTAAAACAACTGAGTGAATGGACTGACTTACTGGTACTATTTATTTTTATTCGGCATATAAGCCGAATAAAATAAATAAATAAATAAAATTTAAAGTGAGGAAGGTGAGCTAGTGTAATAAATCTTATTTCAGCCTTGTACTCTATTTTCCAGTCTTTCCATTGAGAAGGTAGTTTAATTAAAACTAGACTGCATTCATTACTGCATCCATTGACCTCATGGGTGGAAACAATTCCACACTGAATTTACATATCCGTTCTCTGCCGTCACATGACCAACAAACCAGTAGTGGGTTCCTCTTACCTTCACTACTGGTTCAGAACTGGGATCGTGCACTTCTGCACATGCACAGAGCATCCATGATGATGTCCAAGCGGGAGGGCAGAGCCTCCCCCACCGCCACTAGAAACCAACCACTGCAACAAACTCAAAACATTGACTGCAGTTGTAAATCTTTACCAAAATAACAGGAAGCATGCTATAATCTCAAAATTCTGTCTAAAAAACAGGCACAATTGTTTACTTTTGCAAAAAAGTCTAGAGAGGCAAATCTCAAGTTTAGGAAGATTCAAGAATAATGGATTTCCACTCCAGGATTCACATTAATTCAATGGAAGTAGATAGAGTGAATCACAGGTGGGAAATTAGAAGAGTATTTGCCATAAAGTGTCAGTCACTGAAGCCATCTCTTTTTGATAGCATTGTTTCATAGTTTCACAAACTGAGTCACACTTCTTTCTTTCAAGTTGATGGCTTGACTTTCCTTGCTCTACTCTTTTAATTTATCTTGAGTTGCTGAGCTCACGTTATCACCTACATCCTAGCTCAGGATGGTGCCCAGCTTGGATCTGCATCCCCTCAAAAGTGTTCTCTTCATAATTCCTACGGCACAGTTTGAGGCTTGCTCTGTTTAAGTACTACAGCTTTAGATCCTGAAGATTCAGAATGATCGGAAACAGTTTCTCTGGCTCACTACTTTTGGCTTCAAACTGGTTTACTTGAACTTGTACTTTGGGGCAGACTTTCCTGATATATCTGGTTTCTCCATTTTTGAAAGAAAGCTTTCCTTACTAGTAGGTTAAATGGTGCTTAATCAGCAGTGAAATCCATCCGGATCTATCCGGCTCGCACGAACCAGTAGCACTGGCAACGGGAGGCTCCGCCCACCTGCTGGGACGTCATTACATCCCGTTTTTGACCCTCTGAGTGTGTGCAGAAGGCTCTGTGCATGTGCAGAAGAGGCATGCCACAAGCATAGCAAGCGCACGCTCACATTCCCAAACCAGTAGCGAAGGTTAGTGCATTTCACTGCTGTGCTTAATACAGTGAATTTGGATGGAGTTCAGCCCCAGCTTAGCTTTCATTGGCTGGGTTTTCTCATACCTCAAGAATATCTTGGGGTGATCATGTTGGTAGGGTTCTACCATCTCCTGAGGTGTGAAATTTTCTAACTGTTGACCTATCTCTCATGCTATCTCTATGGTCTTGAGTCTTATTAGGAAGACTTGGTCATAAAATTGCATAAATTGCTCAGACTTTACTGTCTTTGATGGTGTTTGGTTCTAACATACATATGCCAGGTATATACCCTTTTCATTTTGTGAGGAAAGATCTGATAGGAATCAAGAACCTTCCGTCATAAAGTCCTAAAGTTCCTTTTGGCACTTTCCAGTATTTAAATATTAATTTGCAAATGTTAATTGTTGATAATGATTAATTGCAGAGCTGTCTAGCTCAAAGAAATAACGCATGGCAATTTACGTAAACAAAAGAAAATTAAATGCTTTGGGCATATGACAAGATGGTGCTGGCTGGCTGCAAAAAGACAAGATGATAAGTTCCAAGTTAATAATACTGTTTGCAAAATTAAATTCTAAAGGAGAGAAGATATTTTCTGGAAACCAAATTGAAGTAAAGAACAATGGTTGAAAGTTGAGTATCCAGTGTTATAATCAGTATAGAGTTAAAGACAATTCCTTGATGCCTACTTTTCCTGATAACTCAAAATAGGCTAACAATATCTTGGTGTTTAAAGAAAGTTCTCTTGACATAGTTAAATAAAATATATTATTTATTTTTCAATTTTGTATTTCTTGAACAAATGCTGCTGGAAGCTTCCTAATAAATGTATTCAATAGAGTCTTTTCCATAACTCTAAATTAGGGGTGTCAAACTCAAGGTCCTTGGGCCAGATCCAGCCCACAGGATGCTTAGATCTGGCCCACAGGGCTGCCCTGGAAAAGTGAAGGACCGGCCCTCAGTGCTTCTGCCAGCAAAAACAGAGGTCGCACCCCCCTGCAGCCCTCTGCCAGTGAAAACAGAGCTCTGTTTCCAGCTGCAATTGCCTCCTGCAGCCCTCTGCCAGCACGTACAGCGCCCCCGAGCTCCGTTTCACTGGCAGAAGGCTGCAGGAGGTCATCATGGCAGAAAACAGGGCCTCAACAAGTGATGTCAAGCTGGACATGCCCCCTGGACATGCCCATTCCAGCCACACCATGCCACCCCTCCCTCGAGGTGAAACATAATCCTGATGCAGCCCTCAATGAAATCAAGTTTGACACCCCTGCTCTAGATAGAATGACCCTTCCCCCCATCTAGATTCTCCAAATCTAAATTGAGATTGATTTTTTATTCCATCAGTCCCAATCCTGTCCAAATTCATGCTTTCAGAACTCCCTATATTTGCCTTAGTCCATTTTTTATTTAAAAAAAAAAAGATTTCATAGAGCAATGTAATTATTACGAATGAAGGCAAATATACGTGTCCCAAGATAATGTTGCAGGATCCAACCTGGGTCAGTCACTGTCTTCTGAGCTTTTGGACTCATACTGGAGCCCATCTTCAGGGAACTTTTTTCCAGGGGTGGCTTGGTGGGGGGGTTAATGTGACTGGGTGGGCGTGGCCACCTTTTTTTTTTTTTAACTTTTCAAAGCATTTTTTTTTATGCTTTGAAAAGCCTCTGCCAATCAGGCAACTCAGCTGGGACTTGCCAGAGACTTTTCAAAGCATTTTTTTTACCACCTCTTTAGCCAAGAGGTTGCAGGAAAAAATGCTTTGAAAAGCCTCTGATGATCCCAGCTGAGCCGCGTGATTATCAGAGGCTTTTTTTTTTACTTTTAAAAGCATTTTTTCTTTGGAAGAGGTTGTAGAAAAAATGCTTTTAAAAGTAAAAAAAAAAGCCTCTGATGATCGTGCGGCTCAGCTGGGCATGGGGGGTGGTGCAGGGATTTTTGCTACCGGTTCTCCGAACCACCCACCGCCATCGCTACTGGATCGGGGAATCCGGTCCGAACCGGGAGCATTTCACCCCTGCTTTTTTCTAACAATGAGAAGTTACCGACCCGGTGACTGACCCAGATTGGATCCTGCAATGTAATTATTATTTAACATGTTTTTTCATAATATTGAATGCCCATAGCACACATTTGACCAGCCTGCTAAAGTATGGTAGATATGAGGAACCTCATTCCAAATTTATTCGTTGCCTAGTTCCTACTTCTCTGCTATATCATTCTACTAGGTTTCTAAACTTTGTATATGTTAGATGTATACAAAGATAGAGTCATGCATGCATAAAAATATAATATGCATGTTTCTGATATAATAATTTCCTAATGTACCTTAAAGTCTGCATTAGAATCACCACCATCACCTCTGGCCATTTTCATTTATTAATAATACATAAAAATATATTTTGAAAGGAAGAAGCATAATTCCATTAGGAGTGCTACAGAATAACTTCTTTTAGTAATTTGCTAATGGTATTGGAATTACTAGAAAGAATATTTTTCTGCAATTATTTTCATCTTCATTTTAAAAATATGAATGCCTCCTGATGCACCAAGTTTCTCATTCTTAATTCCTGAAAAATCAATTTAATGTTGGCAGTATTAAAAAGATTGTAAATTATATGTTTCCAAAGCTGTGACATTAATATCTTTTTTTCAATACTTTCCAAGTGAAGGATACAGAATAATCAATTTAAGTTACAGGAAGCCAGAATCCAACTGAATGTTAAGGAGAAAAAAACTTACTAAAAGTAAAAGCAATAGTACAACTAATTGCCCAAAAAGTGATGGAACTATTCAAATAGAACCTGGATAACTATCTTCTGAAATTTGTTTAAATTTGTATTCCTGCCCTGAAAAGAAAAGTGGCCTAAATGACCTCTTTCTACTCCAGTAGTGACAGCAAAACCAGTAAATCCTTTAGCTGTATCCCTGGGTTAATTGTAATTTTAAGAAAGAAAATTAAGAAAACATCCTCCATAACAGAGTGCATATACAGCATTTTCTCATTGCCGGATTGATGGTAATTCAGAGCAAATGCATGAATAAAAAATACCAAATGTTGTAACACCTGAAGTGCAGTTCAGAGTATAAAGCTACAGCCAAAGTTATACAGAGGAAGTCTACAGAAAACTGAATTAGTTTTCTGATATAAATTGCATATAGTTTTGCCCTTCTCTTTTGCTCTTTCCGTTATGCCTTTTCCTGACCAAAATATTTTAGCATTCTAAATTTATGAAAACTATTCCCTCTTTTCACCATCTAAAATTTGAAATACGTATGGGGAAAAAAACCTCTTTTCAAAAAAGAAGTAAATGTCAGAAGTACTCAAATTGTTCTGCAAATTTTTTTTTTTAATTGTTATAAACAGTCAAGAGAGAATGCTCTGATTTTGACTCTTTACAAACTGCTTTTCACCAGTCACATTTTATGGGAAATGGTAAACCATTAGATACTGTTACAAGACACTCTCATCAATCTGAATATTCTGCCAATACTAATGAGATCAACTAGAGATCAACAACATCCTTGGTGTTACAGGTTTCCTACATCTCCTACAGATCTTCATTTTCCAAATAGAACAACACTGACAACATAATCAAAATATAGCTGCTTCTTTGAAATGCGGACAGTATTATCCAGCAAAGTTTCAACAAGAAAATCTAGACCTTCCAAATATTTAATTTTCTCTATGTTAATAATGCTATAGTCTAGTAGTTGAACTTCCACTTTTACATTAAATGTACAAAAGTACTATGATCTTATGAAAGAACACCATCTTCCCTCACTCTACCACCTCCATCGAATGTATGCCATCGCTAAATTGTACACAAGTAATCATTAATTTGAAAAATAGGCCCATCATAGCCCTATTTAAGGTTATCGTGGCCCAGACCAGGACTCAAGCTCTGAATCTGATTCTGAAGAAGCTGCTCCAGCTGTTTCTCTGGAATGTCAGCTTCAGGAGAGTCAAAGTCAAGAATTACACAAGACTGAACTAAAGGCATCATCTGACCAGGAGGAACAGTCAGATGAGGATTATGTAAATCCACCCAATTTTCGCATCTCTCAAGTGGAGAAAAGAGCAGAGCAGAGATGTTCTATGAGGCTCCTTGCCAAGCAAGGGAGTAAACTTCTTGCTTAGAAACAGGTCCCTGCAGCCTGATTTAAGAGGTAGCCCTGACCATGATCCCTTATTGGAAGCAACTGGCTGATCTCCTGCTCTAGTGTGCCATTCCTGTATTTCTGATTATGATTCCTGAAATCCTGACCTTTGGACTGGCTGGCAAATCTGACTTGAGTCTATGAACTTTGGACTGGATTTTGACAGTTCTTCTGTATGCTCCTGTTAAAAGTAAAACCATTCAGGCAAATATCCATTTTTCAGAGACACTGTTTTTTACCCAATTCCTTGACTGTTGTTATCACTTCAGCCTTGAATAAATTGCTGATCTCCATAGTAACTTTATTTGAATGTGTAATTGAAACAGGGGTTAGCTTCTCACACAAGGATTTACACACCACTAAGTTGTGGCTTTGCATCATCAGAACATGGTCATACTAGAGGCCATAATGAAATCATAGGATTTCATAATCTATTACTACTCTCATTATTCATATTTTCATGTTGGTAATATATTGTTTCAGTTGTTTTTCAAAAATTAAAACAGCTTTAAAACAGATTTAGTGTTTCAAGATAGTTGCAGAAACAAAACAACATGCTTTTCATTTTATATTGTTTTTCAGGGAGTTCAGTTTTTCCTTAATTTTTCCCACATTTCCCCATATTTAATCCTTCTGGTATTAATCATATAGGAAACGAAGCATGAAGAAGCTTTTAAAAGAGTGTAAAATGCCTTTTTAAATAGGAGTAAAACATGGATTTGTTAGTCTCTTCAGACCAAATGCTCACCTCTGTTGTTTGCATAGTCTTCCCAAAAGTCTAGAAGATTTGGAGAGATCAAAAACCATTGTAATGAAGTGGACTGTTTACAGACTATGATGTTTTGCGAACAGCAATGTTTAAAGAGTATTTTTCTGTAAGAAATTAATATGACTAGACTCTCTGGAAATATTATGAAAGGGAAAATCTTGGAACACTAAATATTTCATTTTATTTTGCATGACTAAGAGCCAGTTTAGGTATATTTTAAAAAGTTTCTGTTAAATCTATAACTCTACTATTTGAAACTCCAAGTACAGAGCCATAGGAATGAGCATGATTGTGCATCAGGGAGAGGTCTAACCTGTAATCCTAAAAGTGTAGACATCATTGGGTCAGAAAGGTCATTAAGGCCACTGAGTACAACCTCTTGCTCAATATAAGAATCCAAATGACAGTGTATCCGGCAGATGGTTGGCATATTTAGAAAAGAAGAACTTGCACCATTCTAGGCAATTGATTCCACAGCCAGATGGCTCTTACAGTTAAAACGTTTTCCTCTGATGTCTAGTTTGAATCTTTCTTCCCATAATCTGAATTCATAATTTCTTGCCTTGTATTCTAGAATGATGGAAAACTGGTCTTCACCACCTTTCGGATATTTGACCATAGTCTTCTTTTCTCAATGCGTTTATTGTCTTTTTCATAAAATTTCATTTTGGTTCACCAGTTTAGCCTCAAGTATTCTTCGCTGAAACTGTTTCACTTAGTCCAAATCCTTCTTAAAATGTCGTGGTGACTAGAATAGACCACAATACTCAAGAAGAGCTCTACACAGTACGGGAAAAAACTAAAGAATTAATTCCTGCTATTTGGAAACTATATTCTGTTGATGGAGCCCAACATCTGCTTTTCTTGCAGACATATCATACTGTGGATTTCTGTTCAGTTTCAAGTCTCAGTACATTTGTTTCTGCATGACCCAAATCAGTGGTGGGATTCAAAAAATTTTACTATTGGTTATGTGGGCGTGGCATGGCTTGGTTGGCGTGGTTTGGTGGGCGTGGCAGGAGAAAGATACTGTAAAATCTCCATTCCCTCCCCACTCCAGGGGAAGGTTACTGCAAAATCCCCATTTCCTCCTGATCAGCTGGGATTCGGGAGGCAGAGAATAATGGGGGCAGGGCCAGTCAGAGGTGGTATTTACTGGTTCTCCGAACTACTCAAAATTTCCGCTACTGGTTCTCCAGAACTGATCAGAACCTGCTGAAACCCACCTCTGATCCATATGTTTGTTCTTTCACATATAGCATGATGGTCCAGAATAGATTCTGGCTGCAGTTCTCTATGCAAAGTGCAAAAAGAGTGTCACAACACAAGCCCCTCCCCTTTTTATATATGTCATAAACTTGTCTGAAAGGCGCAAAACTTTCAACATGATGGCATAGTGCTGCTTTTATCACTTTGATGAAAGCAGCAAGTTCCATATATAAGTTTAGCAAATAGTGAGAGCAATTGAATATTGTGGTATCTATTTCTGATGAGACATTCTAAGACTGTAACGTTATAATGAAAATTAATATCATTGCCTTTAAACTCCACAGAAAAAGGCCCAGCAGCAGTTCATATTCAGGGATTGTTGAAAGCAGTAATGTGGACCTGATGAGTCCATTTATGTATGAGTAACTGAACAAAGTACAGAAATCAGAGAATCAGAATAAATGTCAAGCTTGTTTGGGCATGAATAATGAGTTTGCCCATCAGTCCAAATTGGGATTTTCTGAATTATTTCTATATTCTTGGGAGGTAGAAGTAAGTTGTGAATGAACTGATGATGATATCTAACTATTTAGGGCAAAGAACCACAGTAAATATGTTTTTTAAAAAAAATATCCCCATAGTAGTATTAACTTGGTAAATGACAGTCAGGAAGAGTCAACCATGGTGTAATGTTATATTAAGACTGGGGAAGCCCAAAGTCAAATCTATCTTTAGCCACAGAAGCTCCTGAGTGACTTTGGGCCACTCTCAGCCCAGCCTCCATCACAGGCTGTTGTTCGTAGAAAAATGGAAGTAGAGCAGTGGTGGGTTGCCCCTGGTTCAGACCAGTTTGCAAGAACCAGTAGTAAAACCAGCAGGAAGCTCTGCCCACTGACCCGGATGTCATCAAAGTTGATCTGCGCATGCACAAAAGCTCCTGCACATGCGCAGAAGAGCAAGTGCATACACGAGCGCGCATGCACATGTGCAGGCACGATGCAAACCGGTAGTAAAGGTAAGTAGAACCCACCCCTGAAGTAGAGTATACCACCTTAAAATAGAGGAAAAGTAGGATATAAATCTAATGCATGAAAGTAAATTAAATGTAACCATGCATTAAATGATATACTTTGAATAATCAAATCTCTAATTTTACATTAGTGCTGATGGTATTTGAGCTATCAGCGGTTCTTGAGGGAATATCTTAATGTAGTTTATTGTATTAAAATAAAGACAAGAAGATCTTTAATAAAGAAATAAAAAAAATAAAACAGTATTTTAATATCTTTATGGTGCAGCTAAAGTTTGATCCCAAAGTTCGCCTTACTGCTGAAAGAAGTACATAAAAAGGCAATCGGTTTTATTAAAGAGTGGAATAACTTCCTTTGAAGGAAAGATCACAGTATTTGGGAAATTTTAGTTAAAAACATTGGGAGATGAATAAAATTATACACATTATGTAAAAAGAGGATAGAAAGAAAAACAATCCTCTCTTTTCTCCCTGTATCATTCCATGAAATTCAGTAGTTAAAAAAAGTAGTTCAAATTACTTTGCCTAATTAATCTGTGCAATTCACTGTCTCAAAATACAGTGATTGTCATGAACTACACTGGTCTCTTATTTAAAAAGTCAGACGAAGGTCTGTCTCTCTCCTACAAACACACTCTCTTTTTCTCCCATGCTCTTGCTCTTCCCTCTGGAAGGGGAAAAATGCCAAGATCTAGCAGGCTGGCATTTGGATTCCTGGGAAAATCTCTTTTTTTTTGCTAAAGTAACAGACTCTTGTTTGCTGAAGCAGTTCTCCAGTTCACCGTAGTGTGGTTAAGGGGAATGATTCTGAGTCTCTTTCTCACACTTTCCCATTCCCCGGGGCTGACGTATCTCTTTTATGATGGTTCTGTTCTCTCCCCGTGTTCCAAGATCCTGCTAGAAATTCTACAATAGGAACTGAGATGAAAGAAAGAGGGAAGAGAGAAGGATGGAGTTCCTCTAATCTAGGGGTCTCCAACCTTGGCAATTTTAAGAGTTGTGGACTTCAACTCCCAGAATTCCTCAGCCAGCAGGAATGCTGGCTGAGGAATTCTGGGAATTGAAGTCCACAACTCTTAAAGTTGCCAAGGTTGGAGACCCCTGCTCTAATCTGTAAACATAAGGCATCCAATATAAGAACCCTTCTCCTTGGCAGCATCATTGGCCATCAGTTGTACTGTCCTTTCTCATTACTACAGTATTTGAACAGGAATGAATTCCAGTTCAGCTTTAGCTTTCTCTTGGTACAGGGAAAAAAACATAGAGATTACATTAAACTATACATTGCTTCTATGGAATACAGAATAGGAATTTAATTACTTAGAGCAAGAATCCTTTGTTTCAAGGTAGTTCCAAAGGATACCAGTCAGAGGTGGTATTCAGCAGGTTCTGACCAGTTCTGGAGAACCGATAGCGGAAATTTTGAGTAGTTTGGAGAACCGGTAAATACCACCTCTGACTGGCTCCGCCCCCATCTATTCTCTGCCTCCCGAGTCCCAGCTGATCGGGAGAAAATAGGGATTTTGCAGTAACCTTCCCCTGGAGTGGGGGACAAATGGAGATTTTATAGTATCCTTTCCCCTGCCACGCCCACCAAGCAATGCCACCCCCACCAAGTCACGCCCACAGGATCAGTAGTAAAAAAATTTTGAATCCCGTCACTGATACCAGTAGATCCCATGTATTTCCAATTAGGGCTGTAGGAAGGCCACCTAATGTGGTTCAGAGTTCTGTTCTTTCAACAGCCTTATCTAGTCCAGGTCACCCCTAAAGTAAAGACATAAGAACATCATCTCCTCAGAGAGTAGATTGGCGCTGACTCTGCTGGGTTTTCAAAAGACCCTGAGATCATGGTTTTGCCAATAGGATGGGGGGACCCAGAAATGCATTGGAGCCAACCCAATGGCTATGTTGAATGCTGTTTTTGATGTGATTACCTTGGTGTGAATTGTCTTCTTTTGTTTTATATTGTAGTATTGTTTGGCTGTTCAACCAAGAAAAGGGCCCCTCTGGTCCAGTATTCTATGTCATGCAGCAGCCAACTAAACACATCTACAAAACTCACAATTACGATCAGAATAATGATAGCCCTCTTCCACAATTGTTCCCTAACAGTTAATGTTTTAGGTATATTACCTTTCGTTCAGCAATAAGTGAAGTTGGTCTATGATAGGGATAGGCAATTTTAAAATATGATAAATAAATACAGTGTACATATTTTTGGATTTGTGAAATAGATAAGGGGGTGGGGGTTATGGGAGAAAGATGTACATAATCTTATGGAGGAGGGAGGATATTACATTCTCCTGTACTTGTTTCAAGGAAGATTGGAAGTCGCTTCTTTACATAGATGTAAGATATATAAATAATTTACATATTCTTTGCATATTCTTCTTTTTCCTATCTCTTTTCTTTTTTTTTCTTTCTGCACTTAGTATTTCTTTTCTTTCTGATTTTAGTTTGCATTATCTTTTAGTATGGTTATTCTTTTTAATAAAAACTTTTTAAAAAAGAAATAATATTCAGTTATCAAGGGTGGTATAACTACTTCAATAGCTATTCCTATTTTAATGAAAGCCTTAAATCTTAGACAATGGACAAATATTAATTTGACTTTGATATTATTCCAATTAAATAAATTTGCACTGTAATTTGGTTTGGTTTGGTTTATTTTTTTCTTTTAAGAAGGCAATGCTTCTTTTCTAATTCCAGATTTGTTAAAATTCCATAATATAATAGCATGACATTACATTATCATTTAATAGTTGTTATACTAAAACTTCAAAATTAATGCTTTGTATTATAATAATTTTAGCTTGTTTGTCCCATGTAATTAATAACCAATGTATTATGTTTTGTTTTTCAGGTCCTCCAGTAAGTAACATTGACATTACTCTTGGTCACGAGTCAACAAAGTTAAGGCATTTATTTTCCTTTCTGTCTCATTTCACAAGAACAGGCCTTTCAGTAGAGGTGTGCCTGGTCCAGAAATTGGTACCAGATGCTGTTTTCTCTTTCGCTCTTTCTCTTTTTCTTTCTTTCTCTTTTTCTTTCTTTCTCTTTCTCTTTCTCTTTCTCTTTCTCTTTCTCTCTCTCTCTCTCTCTCTTTCTCTTTCTCTTTCTCTTTCTCTTTCTCTTTCTCTTTCTCTTTCTCCCTCCCTCCCTCCCTCCCTCCCTCTCTCTCTCTCTCTCTCTCTCTCTCTCTCTCTCTCGTAGGGAAATAGTAAAAGAAGAAAAAGTAGTTATTTATTTCTTTGCTTAAAGGGTTTTGTGCCATTTTGAACTTAGTAAAAGCCTTTTTTTCTTTTAAGAATGAGCTTTTTTGTTGTTGATCTCAACTTTTTTTAAAAATATCCTTGTTCTGCTGTTATTATTTTCATGTTAAATTGCCTTGCTGCCTTTCAGTCTCCAAACCTTTGAGAAATAATTACTAGAAATGCAGATTACATACGTCCTGTGGTTGTCCAGAGGAATGAACAACTTTTGTCACTTTGAATGCACCTTGTAAATACGTTGCAGCAGATAATGGTCTAATCCTCACTTCACTTTCCCTCATACATCTGTTATTTCTTTTTAAATTTGCTACATTTTTGCATTAACAAAAAGAAATATGGAAGGAAATTGAAAATCACCATAATAATATATTAGATTACTATGTCTTGATTCATGTAGCAATGTCTTTGGACACTGAAAAAGAAAATGGGCAGATTCCCAGTGTCACGGAAGATGACAATCTGTATCTAATCAGACGGCCTGCAAATAATTCTTCATTGCCAGGGAAGGCCTATACAGAAGTATCTTAAATATTCATCTGTAAGGCCTGTATAGGCCTGTATAGGCCTGTCTCTTCTTTCTCCCATGGAAAGAAGCCCAATGTTCTACTTCAGTAGCAAGTTTAATATTTTATTTTTTACATTGTAAATTTATCCAAAGCTACAAGGGAATATATTTGATTAGCCAATTGATTTGACTTAAACTGATTTTTAATCCACAAACTCATATTATGAGTATCTAATCCCTAGAGCCCAATTTCACCAGTAGGATCTCATATCCAATTAACTTGGAAAAAACCACCAGATTACTAGAGCTATTCCACCACTCTTGCCCTAGGATCATGGTAGGTGCCACATTCAAACTCCAGATGTTATCAGTTGACAATGCAACGTTTGCTGGTGACTGCTAGATATGAGATTCAATGCTTTTTTTTCTGTGGTTTTAATCTATTGCTAAATTGTTGTCTTGCCGTAGTTAAATGACATTGCAGCTACAAATTCTGGGTACAGCAATATGAATGAAGCTTTCTGTTCATGGTCTTCTTCTAGATCAATTAAAATCTATCCTGGAGATTTAAGGGCAAAACAAGACTGCATCTGCCAAAAAAATAAATAAATAGTAAAATGGTTTTCAAAAATTTAGATCAAACCTTTCCTAGTGGGTTATAGTTCTGATAGGTTGGTGGTAACTAAAGAGTAGCTGAACTGCACTTTTTGCTTTAAATGTTGTTAAGTACAGTGGAGTACTGTTTGTCTGCCAGTTGTGTGATGAAGGGTAGAAGGCAATGATACTTCTCTGAGTATTCTCAGATACATATGTAGAACATGCCTTCCTTAAGCCAGTTCTTGAACTATTTAAACAACTTGCCACCTATTTTATCTTCCTCACTTAGCAAACATCATATCCTTAGTCTTTTCAGGTTGCAGAAAGATGCTCAGGTTGCAATACAAAGGGAATGAGAATCTGGAGAACTTGCTTCAATCCTATTGGTATAATAAGGCAAGACCACTTTATCATCCAGGTGTGTTAGCCAATCTAGGCAGGTAACAATAGACACAGATAGTCCTCAATTTATGACCACAATTCAGCCCAAAATTTCCACTGCTAAGTGAGATGGTTGTTAAGTGACTTTTGCCCCATTTTATGACTTTTCTTACCACAGTTGTTAAGTGAATCACTGCAGTTAAGTTAGTATCACTGTTGTTAAATGAATCTGGCTTCCCCATTGAGTTTGCTTGTCAGAAGGTCACAAAAAGTCATCACAGGACCCCAGGACACTGCAATCATTATAAATATGACTCACTTGCCAAGTGTCTGAATTTTGATCATGTAACCAGGGAGATGCTGCAATGGTTGTAAGTGTGAAAAATAGTCATAAATCACTTTTTTCACTGCTGTTGTAACTTCAAACAATCACTAAGCAAACTGTTATAACTGAGAACTAGCTGTACTGCCATCAAGTTAATGCAGAGGCTGTTGGCATATCCCAGTCATCTTACCTATAAGTAGGCTTTTCACGGAATTTACAAATAAATATGAAATAAGTGGCTCTCAAGTGGTATCTCAAGTTTCCTGTAGGCGTAATAATGAAAGGAAGATTTAACATGAGTAAAGACAGCAAACTGTGCTACCCTGGATCTTTGAAAAATGTTTTTCTATTAAATTGTAATATGAATTTCAAATATGAAATCTATTGGAAATTTAATTACAAAATACGATGCTTTAAAAATCAATTTTAAAATTTAAATGAGACGTACAATTTTAAATGGTGTAGAATGTGGTAAAACTTGTGAAATGATGTAGACACTGTACAAAATGTGACATTTTAATGTTCTTCTCAGGCCCTTTTGGACCAATAGAGATGTTGTATGTGTTCAGATTTGATTGGGTTTTCTTATTTCCTGTATTGAATTGCCAAAGGACTCAATTTGGAAAGCAGTTTCTTGCTTTATCTTGAATATTAATCATACCAAACAATATGAAAAGAAATAACTACTTTCATGAAATTTATGGATCAAAAGAAGGAAAAATGATAAAGGCTAATATCTTGTTGATGCCACATTTTCATTTAAATTGACAATGAAATTTATGAATCAATTATTTAAGGAATATTTGGCTATACATCAGTCAACTAATTCTGAATGGTATAATTTTAAGTAGTTTTGTAATTTGCCTCATTAACTGGTTGGTATAATGAAACTAAAATATCAGTAAACAAATAAAATTTAAAATATACTTACTGAATTCAGTTTCAAAAGTAGAAATAGTAGTTTTGGATTAAAATACCATTTCCCCCACATGGAGCTGCATATTAAAATTCTTTTGCAACTGTGAGGCAATTCTATTTCTTCAGTAATTTCAGTTTTTACTTTCTATATTTGACTATTTAGGTAAGATTTATTTTTCTATTTTTGCCCCATGAAGTAGTTATATTAGATATTAGAAAGGCAATATTAGAATTGCAAAGGAGCTTTTTCCTCCCAGAAAAAGTCTATAAAATTAACTTATTTTCCCTTAAAAAACACATTTTCTTTCCAAGGCTTATATGTATGGCCTGAGAAAGTTCCTTTAAACTCTCTAGTGGTTAGGCAAACAAAGAAGGTTTATTCCCTCTCAATTGAAAATACCCAGGTAAGTAAAACACTTTGACTATTCATTTAAATTGGTTTATTGAGACAATGTTGTTGCTCCTTCCTTGTTCTGTTTGATTTAGACTAGTCTGCAGCTACATGTAAGGATTGATGCATACCTACACTGCGAAGGAGTTGATGGGTAAGCATAGGTCGCAGATAATTGCAGACTAGCAACAGCTATGCAATTCTCTCCGAACCACAGATGCATGTGTTGCAGTCTAGTTCTTGCCTTAAAGAGACCAACAACAGGGGTTCATAAACCAATTTAACTGAATAGTCAAGGTTCAAATTACATGGTTGTTCACTCTAATCTTGGTTTTCATTTGCTGTAAACCCATTTGTTGTTTCAAATTGGCCACCTATAATGAATGGAAAGAAAAAAGGGAAAGAAGGGTATTTAGTTCCTACTGCCCACCAGATGCTTCTGCCAACCAGACAACAAACTAGAACAAAGCTCAGTAAAGTAAATGAGTACTCCATTGTAGTTGAACAACTTGACTATGGAGCAAAGCCATTTATACTGAAATATAATCCTACATGTTTCCATGTTAAAATCGAATCAGAGTCAGCTTCACACAGCAATACATGATGTACTGCAGGATGAAATGGGACTGTGAGTAGAGTTATGGGGAAGATAAAGGTTCCGTTAACTAAAAACGTTTGAAATTTAGATTTCTGTTTAAAGTTTTTAAACATATCTGTTTTCCTTTTAGTAGGAAAAATATTTATTTTTAAAAGCCATATATAGAGGATGAGTGAAGTTTGCTGAGGCATAGTGCTTAAATTGTGGTCTTGTACAGATATCTGTTTCTCTGTTTCAACTATATCATAGGATTGTAACAAGAATTTTAAAAGGGAGATACCCCTGCCATGATTTCCTATTTTCTCTTATTCTGATATAGATTTCCTAGTGGGTGGAACCTAATAGATTTATTTGTCTTCCAGATCAACTCCTAAATTTTGATATTGACTGTAAACTCTTGCTGCTGTTAAGTGCCACTGACTGATATTATTGTTTTCCTTATTTAATATCACAGGGGCAGTCAGGACGAGATGGTTACCCGGTAACTTTATTTTGCAACCTTTCCTGCATACTTTTTATTCCTGCTTAATCCATTTTCACTATCTATATTTTATTTGCCCCTTCAAAAGTATCAAACTAATATAACTTCACCCACTTGAACATCTGTTTACTACCTTTAAATCTAGCTGACTTTATTAATACCAGTTCAAGATATTTAATTATTATTCAAAGCACTGTACTTACACTACACTTTATAAAGTTCCCATATGCATAGTATTCCTAGTAATGTTGGTCTAATAAATACATGCTAAATACAGCATCTGAAAGCTATCTTTACAGTAGAATATTAACCCTATTTATTGACTACCATACAAAAGTATTCCTTAAAGTCTCCCTATTACTCAACCATTATTACTGACATTGCCGCTTTCTAGCATATTCCATAATTTATATCCTGAAATATGTTATTTGTTCCTCAGGTAGCACATATGTTGCTAATGTATTCAATTTATGGAATGTATTGAACATTCGTTATGAACACTTATTTGATGTTGGTATGGCATAAATGAAGAAGAATAGGAATCTCCACTGGCTATATCATGTTGTGAGATTTTTAGTTTTTTACTGGTTGATTTTTCAAATTAGCTTTAAGTTCAAATTATATATATTTAGTAATAAAGTCCATGAATTCCAAAGAACTTAGTTCTGAGCAGATCTAATTAAATATATTATAAGTAGCATCATAACACTTCAAAGAGAGAGGGTTTCCATACTGACAATGTTCCTTTTCTTTTCTTCACGGCGTTATATTTCTTCATGCATAGTCATTATTGTGTTGTTGTTTTAAAGGATGAACAATGGCTTACTTCTCCCTTTTTTCGCATCCTATAGATGGCATTATGAGTGTGGGGAAATCATAAGATTAAACAAACGTCTGATAACATTTCTTTAAATCTTTGTATTACAAGCAACAGTGTAAGTGACCCATTGTTGCTGGATTATATCCCCCTCGCTTTGATATCTTTTAGTCAAACACAACTAAAAAGCAGTTAGTGCTGTGAAAATAGCAGAGATTTATTGATGTCTCTTAGTTTAGCTACTACCAAAGGCAAAAAAAGGTGCAATGAATATAACAAACAAATCAGTTGACCAACACTGAGAATTTCCTGTTGTAAAAAGACTTAAATATAGAAATACACAAATATATTGAATTGTATACTCAGTACAAGAAGAACTTTAGATTCAATTTTTTTAGAAGTGCCCATTTTTAGTCCCAATTCCATAAAATACAAAATTCTTAAAAGTCCTAGAATGCACCAAATTTGATACGTAAATTGCTTGATAATAAATTTATAAGCTGACCTTGGTAAGAAAGCAATGCATATTTATGCTTTCTGATACAGTACATTACATTCATTCATAAGTTTACTCTTTGGCATGAAAGCAAATAATAAAGTATTGTTCTTGGCAAATATCAAATGAGATTTTGGACTGGAGCCTAGAAGCAGAATTGAAAAACTCTCAACATAAGTCTTTAACTTCCAGCATGGCTGAAAGTTTTTACCATCTTTTTCTTTTGTACAAAAAGACAAAAGTCCTTTAGTGCATTTCTTGTAAGGGATGGCAATTATTTAATAATTATGGTATTTTCCAAGATGACCACATTTTTTAAATGCTTGATAGATTTTCTGTAACTTGCAGAGGCTCATCAGTAATATTGGAATAATTATTTCATTTTGGGAGCAGCACAAAAAGATATAGCCCTTGGCTTCTCACTGCTTACAAGATAGTACAGAGAGTGGATCATAATTCTATTCCATTTCTTATCTTAGTTCTACTTATACTCTTGCTCCCAATTCAATCAAATTATATCATTACAATCTGCTTATATATCAACTAACATTGATCCTCATGTAAACAGATGCATGTCAAAAAGAAGTCCCTATAACTTATAGGGGCATGTAGCATTGTCTTCACTCTTCATATAGCCCTTGTTACTCCAGTTGTATTTTCAGAGAAGACAATTCCAATTAAATAAAAGTTACCCTTTAGTGAAAATAATATTTCATCATATTGAAAATAAGGGGAAGAAAAGGCAGGGAGGTCTGTAATGCAACTTGCCCATTTAAATAATCTCCCTTGGAAACTTTTACAAATATTTGTTAAAAGAATTGTCCCAACAAATAAGTCCAATCGCATTTGGCTTTCTGAATATAGGAATATTACATAAAAGATACATTTATAAAGCATTAAACCACCACATTTGTTATGGATCCCAGAAGTCTGCAGTTAATCACTTAAACGAATCATCATATATGTTACAATAATCTACCCAAAATATTAATTGTGCTTTGATGTGACTCAGCAAGGGTTACAGCCAAAATGGCAAGTACAGAACAAAATAGGTAAAATATTTTCAAAAAGATGAGTTTTCATGTATGTATGCTTATACATTCAGCATATTGGGGCATGCTGGGATGAAAAATAGGCCTGATACCCTCTGAGGAATTCCTGATGCCAACCAATCCCTTTGGTTATCTTCAAGTTGGGTAGAAACAAAGAAAACTAATAGCAGAAAGAGACATAGTGGTCCATTGAGTCGGTCTTCTAAGTTTTGTTTTGTTTTTTATTTTTGTTGGATGGTGGGCATATGTTTATTCCAAGCATGTTTAAACTCAGTTACTGATGACTGACCCACTTGGATATCTGAGAATGAAAGTCTAGCAGCAGCATCATAGTCTTTGCTTTCTCTACTCTAACTGATAATGAAATAAAAGTGCATATATAATGCATATAGGCTAGCATCCATAGAGAAAGAAGGCTGAGCAAGAGAATTTAGAGACCAAAGAGGAATTTACAAATGGGTCTAAGTCAGGGATGCCATCTCAAGGCCCGGGGGCTGGATCTGGCCAATGGAGTGCTTAGATCTGGCCTGCGGGACCAACCTGGAAACATCAAAGGACCGGCCCGTGGTGCCTCTGCTAGTGAAAATGGAGCTTGGTGTATGTGTGCATTTTTGCTGGCAGAGGGCTATCAAAACAAACTAAAAACAAAACAAAAGGAGAAATGTTTCCCCTTTTGCATTTGAGCATCCAAGTAGGGTCAGGAAATGAGAAAGGGAAAGAGGAAAGAAAAAGAAAAAGAAAGGAAGAGGGGAAGAGAGCATGGAAGAAAAAGAAGGAAAGATGGAAAGAAGAAGAAAAGAGAATGAAGAGGGAAGGAAAAAGAAGAAAGGGAAGGAAGGAAGGAAGGAAGGAAGGAAGGAAGGAAGGAAGGAAGGAAGGAAGGAAGGAAGGAAGGAAGGAAGGAAGGCAGGCAAAGTTTTCAATGTTCCCTGCCAGCTTCCCATAGGGAAATTCAGTGGGGAAGCTGGCAGGAAATTGAAAGTTGCTCTTGCTCCCACTGCTTTTTTGCCCACATGTGCTCATTCTGTTTCTCTGTTTATAGTATAAGGAGATTATAATGAGAGTGAGGGAGGGTCTCAGGGAAGTCCTGCCTTAGCACTTGGCCACCACAGGTGCCCCTGACATGAGTTCTGTGTCAGACCCACCATGGCCATGGCCATGCCCTTGCCATGCCCCACAGGCCCCCCCAGCCTTCTGAGATCAAACACAACCCTGATGCAGCCCTCAATGAAATTGAGTTTGATACCCCTGGTCTGAGTGAATGGGTCAAATAAGAAAGAAAAGCTTAAGAAACCAAATGAATGAAAATGAAATTAGCCCGCAGTTCTGACCTACAATGCTTGTGGCATAATTGAATTCCTACCTCATTCATAAGTTTCAAATAGCATCAGAATATATTGCTTACAGATGTAACACATATATGGACAATTATAATGAAATATGGCCATCCTCAATTGAAATTTTTGTGTAAAAGGCCAAAGGCAGGCAAGCAAATTTAAAATATTTCTACCTGAAAAATATCTGGCATGTATCTGCAAAAATGTCAGAAGATTAAAGTAACAAGTAGGCACACTTTTCTGATGAGTGGGGATGAAGACTTAACAGATCACAAAAAGAGGGTACTACAGAAGGTCTTGACAGGAAGATAATCAAACAAAGGAGCAAGCCCAGTGATGGAAACAATAAACAGAAGCAACTGATGTAGAAAATACTCTGCACTGCTGAAACGTTGAAACTTCTTTCTGACCATTGTTGAGGAAGCAAGTTCTAAGTCTTCAGGGGAAGAACAGACACAGAAATAGGATGATATATTCCTACACAGGGGATGTGGCTGTGCTCTGCAACAAGATTAAAGGACAATTTCTGGTAGTTGATAAATAGTTGGCTGAATGCTAGGAACATAGATCAGGAAAGCAACACCCAAGATTTATCTAAAGCATTGATAGTTATTCCTTCTTACGAATCCGTGTTTGGACAAATGGTACTGCAAACCAAAGGGATGCCATGATTTTTGAGGCTCAAGAAAGAACACCTTTCAATCTCCGGTTGGAGGATCGAATGATGCAAGTAGTGGATTAAGTAGATGATCCCAACTGGAGAGATTTTGTTTCTAGGACTGTAGCCTGTGTTATCTGTACAGTAGACTGCTGCCACAGAATGGACACCTCATTATGACTAGAAAAAAATGAGTCCAGCCAACTAATCTTAACTTATTATTTATATATTATAGAGGCCTCCCAACTCCAAAGGATTCTAGGCAGTTTACATTTTAAAAACAGAAGACAATAGTGACAAGCAAATTGAGTTTTGGTCGCCATGATGTAAAAAGATGTTGAGGCTCTAGAAAGAGTGCAGAGAACAGCAACAAAGATGATTAGGGGACTGGAGGCTAAAACATATGAAGAACGGTTGCAGGAAATGGATATGTCTAGTTTAATGAAAAGAAGGACTAGGGGAGACATGATAGCAGTGTTCCGATATCTCAGGGGCTGCCACAAAGAAGAGAGAGTCAAACTATTCTCCAAAGCACCTGAGGGTAGAACAAGAAGCAATGGGTGGAAACTAATCAAGGAGAGAAGCAACTTAGAAATAAGGAGAAATTTCCTGACAGTTAGAACAATTAATAAGTGGAACAACTTGCCTGCAGAAGTTGTGAATGCTTCAACACTGGAAATTTTTAAGAAGATGTTGGATAACCATTTGTCTGAAGTGGTGTAGGGTTTCCTGCCTGGGCAGGGGGTTGGAATAGAAGACCTCCAAGGTCCCTTCCAACTCTGTTATTCTATTCTATTCTATTCTATTCTAATTTGTATTTGTCCAGAAAATAAAATAACATATAGCAATAAGGAAAATAACTTCCAATCTAACCCATGATCTGGGAGAGCAGCCAGGTTTTCAAGGATTTTCAGAACATCATCAGGGTGGGACCCACATGGCTCTCTGGTGAGTGTGAACACCGGAGTTTCAAACTGAGTCTGTACCAATTGGAAACTTATTGGAAACAATAAGTAAGAACACCTATTAAATAGTTATATGCTGCAGAAGGAAAAGGGAATGTGTCATAGCATGATTATTGGTCTTTTTACAGCTGAGTGTGTGTTTGTTACTTTTAGCAGAACAATTGTTTCTCAAAGACAGAAACCATGGAGGCGTTTTTTGATTCCTATATACAAGTATATTTGCAAGAATTAGAGGAAAACTGAACTATTTATCAGATTTTTAAATAGAATGTCTTTTCCTCTCTCTTACTCTTTCCTTACCTCTTTCCCAGAGCTATTGCTTCCTAGGATACTGCACTAAGCTGGTGATGAACTGGCTGAATGAAATTTCTTTGAGAAATTGTGGGTAATGGGTGAAGTGCCAGATGTTTTGAGAAGAGCAAATGACTTTATCTTCAAACCCAGGAAAAGACAAAATCCAGACCATTGGATCAAACCAGACTTTGACATGTAGTTAAATTCCTGAGTAGATCATAAGGAGATCAGCCTCCTTGAAAATGATGTGGTGAGCTAGCACTGAAGATGTTACCTAGGTAGGTGACAAAAACATCTGCAAGCAAACAACCAGGCTCAGACAGAATCAAGGACTCCCCACAAGTAGTAATTACTAAAAATCAGCACTGATTTTTTCAAGAACAAGTTTTATGAATCTTATCCTATTCAGGTAAAATATTTTCATTTCAGCAAAGCATTTGACAATGACATTTTGTGACATTTTGATGAATAAACTAATATAAGTGTAAGTTTGAAGGAATTCGGAGTCTTTAGCCTTAGGAACAAAAGACTGAGTGAAGATAAGATAGCGCTCTTCAAGTACTTAGAATGGTGTCATACAAAAGACGTCAAGACATGTTCCCTGTTGTTGTAAAGCACAGAATACAAAACCGTAAAATTAAGTTACAAGAAGATAATGCCAATTGAACGTTAAGTGAAAAATAATAAGCATTGAGGGCAATGTTTGGAAATCAATAAACAAAAAAGAACATAGGTTCCCCTTCACTGAATATGTTCAGGGATAGTCCAATGTGTCATTAGAGGATTCTTTAGTTTAGATTCCTGAATGAACAGGAAATTGGGCTCTGTATCCTAAATATCCCTCCCAATTCCATTATTCATTTGTTTCCTCTAAGGAAGGTTGCACAATGTAGTAGGATATGCTATCTCATAATGTAAGAAAACTGCTAATAAAGCATGCCATGACCTTGTATTTAGTCAAACTGGTGTTCTTAGATCTCTGAGATTTTATTTGCTTTGCTTTGTCATTTAAATTTGCATATTTATTGTTTTGAAATATGGGTACAGTTAATTTACTTCTTTTAAGGCTTAGGAAAAAAGTTTGATGGTATAAAGAAATGTATTTGTGAGCAATATGTTCCAATGATTGTAGAGACGGCATTAGGAATTCCTCTAAAGAATTAATTTCATATAAAAGGATGGCATCAGTTGGATCCAATCAGGTTAGCTGCCTGTTTCAAGCTGATATGAAAAGGTGTGTTCGTATTTTTAAAACATGTACATGGAGAACATGTAGCCCTCAAAAGAATATTGAATTATAGCTCATAGCAGCCTTAGGCAGCCAACTGAGGATTATAGGGGATTACAGTTGAACAACATCTGGCAGATCGCTGGTTCTCCACCCCTGTTTTACAATTCACATTGCCTAAGGCTTCAGCAGTTCAATAAGATGAGCTAAGATAATCAACTTGATGTCCTCCAGATGCATTGAATTGTAAACCCTGTATGCCCAGGCAGCCTGGCCAAAAGTCATAGATGGAACTGTAGTCCAAAGTACTTGGAGATACTAGATTGCCGGACAGAAGAATATTTTGGAAAATAATTATGTCCATCTGTGCCTTCAAGTGGGTGGCTGCAGAACTTCTCATTTAGTATACATGGCATTCAAGTCATTTTCTCTAATGGCAGTGAAGTATAGAATCCTAAGTACTATTTTTATAGTATAAAAAGAATCCTGTAATTGAGGGCCAAATTGAATGTGACCTTAAATGAAGCTAATAATTATATATGTATTTGTGTATTTAAAACATTTAGGTGGAAAATGTGGATGAAGGGATCCAGATCAGGAGCCAGAAAGAAAAAGGAAAATATATTAAATCTTTCCATTTCCCAATTTCCAGTTTATATCTCCTGCCCCCTAGTGACTAATCAGGCCACCTTCATTCAGATCTTAATGTCCATGGAGATTCTCAATCATCCAGGTCATGGCTGTCCCAAAGGTGTTTTGAGTAACTGGACCTTCTTTGTTTTTTCCTTGAAAATTGAAGAAGCTTGTTCAGTTTATTCAGATCTATTATCTCCCTATTTGTTCTCTTTATTTCATAGACAACATTTTCATTTCATTTCATTTATCCATATACTTTATCATATTTTTGTTGTTGTTCCAAGTCTCAGTCTTCCATATGCAATGGTTATCACCAATGAAGCAATAGATTCTGACCTCATATTACTACCTTTGGTGGACATGCCCAGCGGTGAAGGAATTTTGGGCGAAAATCAAAAAATGGTTGGAGAAAATAATAGGAAAATCGGTGAAGGGAAAACCAGAGACCTAACATTTTTTAAATAAATAGAAAAGGTATAGACTAGATTACCAGCTTCACTCACATTCATACTACATGCAGTATTTTCTTAATACAATCTAATTTATCGCAGTATACATTTGCTTTATTGTCCCCAACACAAGGGGCTTCAGAAATTCAGAAACTTTATTGTTGTTCTAAATTACTTTGTTCTTTGATTTGTTTTGGAGCATCAGCCAGGTTCTTTATCCATTTTTTTGGATATGTTTTCTCCTATTAGAACCAGAAGTCAGTTCAAGGCATGAGTTAAAAAACAATAAAAACACTATAGTAACAGTAACAGAGTTGGAAGGGATCTTTGAGGTCATCTAGTCCAACCCCCTGCTCACGCAGACCTATACTAGGGATTCAAACCGCTGACCTTTCTGATCGACAACTCAGTGTCTTTGCCACTGAGCCATCTTGCCATGACAAATGTAATCCTTGATCCCTTACCACTAATCTTCCTTCCCAAAGTAATAATCAAAAAGAAACTATTATGAGTTCATTTTTCCTGGAGTCTGCCATCTAAAGTAGAACTTCCCATTGCTGTATATCAGATTTTACCTGGAATTCAGCTGCAGTTTCAATAACTAGCTAATAGCAGAGGCTTCATAAACAGTTATATATCTATATCATCTACATCATCTATATCTATATCTATCTATCTCAGGCAACTGCAGTGTGTGTGTGTGTGTGTGTGTGTGTGTGTGTGTGTGTGTGTATAAAGATATTTATGCCAGTTTCAGAGTTGGTCTTGTCCTTTTACTCTTTTACCCTTTTACTCCAGTGGACTTTTGAGTGTTCTTTTCCAGGCCTTGAGCGTCAGAGACACCTGTTCCATGTTTATATAACACTTCTGTCTGATCTGAACATTATCCTCTCTTGCTAGCTTCAGCTCTTAGTTTCACAGCAATGCTCTGGGAACGATTCAAGATAGTGGAAATGATCGCTAACCAAAAATGGCTGTTTAATAATAATATTTTTTTAAAAAAGAGCTACTCTTATTTCCTTATTTTTCCCATTATTATTTTTTTTGCCAGAGAATAAATATTAGTTAATTAAAGTTACTTCCTGTGCAGCACAGAGAAACTAGGATGCTGCTGAAGTAAAATTTTGATTCTTAAATAATTGTGATTCTTAAGTAAGATATATATATGTTGTATTCTATAATATAAAGAATCATAACAACAATAAAAAATTTAACATTTTTCCCAGCATTAACTCCTTGCTTCCTTGTAAGAATGAACTGAGAATTCAATTCATGGATTTTTTTTCTTGTAGAGAAACGTTTTAGAAGATTTTTTTTTTTTTGTATGGAAGATTTAACTTTTTTAAAAAAAATTGTTTGACAATATCTATCTTAAATGATATGTGGAAATAATTCTAGACTATCCTGTTTCTTGAATGCCAGAAAAATTAAACAGATCCATATGGAATGAAGAGACATGGACAGCCTAGGCTTTTTCTTTTCATTTTCCACTGTAGAACTCCCAACTCTCTCGCTAGCTAGAGCACAATCCCACTTTTGTCCTTGAGTTCAGTTAGGTTGGGTGTGTCATACACAACAACAACATGTTGTGATTCAAGGCATTTTTTTAGCCATCAAAAACAATGCCATTCCTAATTGCATTGAACTTTCTTTTTAATTAGTGTTTTCTTTTTTTAATTTTATTTTTGGTTCCTTTATAGAGGAACCTTTGTTTCATTTCAATCTAAAGCTGAAAATGAAAAAAAGCAACCAACTTGGAAGAGAAAAAAGAAACCGACTGTGCTTCTTTTTATAACTACATTTATGAGCAGAGCTTTTGTCAAGTAGAGTTAAAGTCATTCTCTATTCCATCCTCATTGCTGATTGTCAAATATACTAAGTGTTTTGTTTCCCAAGGTACATGCAAAACATTGAGCAGTTTAAAATGTTTTCCTTCTGTTTATGAATCCTGTAGAAATACTTTTAATTAACCTGATTGTCTGATTGGATTTTAATTATAGAGAATTAGGTTAGAAGGTTAGCGACCTTGCTTGCTCCTGTCTGTCCCTGGAGGAAAAAAACATTTGAGTTTAATTTACTGGTTTTTTGGCATTCATGCACAGTTTGATGACTATCTAGACAGTGACTCTGTGTCTAAAAATTTGTCCAGTCCTTTAAGATCTGTGCTTCAGATGTGCAAAACCTAGAAATATTGGGAATCGTAGTATCATTGTCATAAGAATCGTGACAATTAGATTTAAGTTTGACAAAAAAAGCAAAACAGTAGAAAATCCAGTTGGATTAGATCATGGGAAGTACAGTAACTGTTCCACTCTACTCTACCTAGATCAGACCCTGCTTAGAGTACTGTATCCATTCTGGGTAGCTTAGTTCAAAAAAGGACACTGACAAATTCTAGGAAGTTTGGAAGACAGCTATCAAGGTGATCAAAGTTTGATGAGAAACAGTTGAAGGGTCTAGGCATGTTTAGCTGGTAAGGCTGAGGTAAGGTAAGGGAAGATATGATAGCTATATTCAAATATCTGAAAAGTTGTCACTCAGTAGGGAGATTGCTCATTACTCCTGAGGACTGGACATGAACCAGTGGGTTAATGGTACAAAGAAAGAAGTTCAGGTTAAATATCAGAGAAATTTCCTGAGTTTATGAACTGTTGGGCAATGGTTGTCCCATGAAGTGGCGAATTCATGTCGAAGTCTCCCAATAAAGGTTGGGCTGTCAGAGATGCTCTAGAGGACCCTGCACTGAGAAGGGGGGTGAATTAGATTATTACTTTGGCACCTGTCAACTCTGGCATTCTCTGATCTACAAGGAATGGCCCTTCTGACTGTACTAATAATACCTGGATAGCTATGTGCAGGTAGACTTGACCTTGTCCCCTGGCAAGCACCTACAGTAATTACTTTCTTGGCTACTACAGCTCAATAGCCCAGCTATTTTGGGAAGGCAAAATGGAAGTATTTGAAAAAGCAAAAACAGGAACAGGAGCAGCAACGGTTTTTTGTTTGTTCCAGGTTAGGACTTCTTTTGATGCCTCAAAAGTTTGTTCCTCTTACAAAATCTTGATATTTTTGTAAAATTAAGTCATTGTTAAGATTTATCTTACAGCCATGGTTTTAGAGATTCTTTTGAGTTTGGGAAACACTGATGTTTCAAGGGTTCAGTTATACGTAACATTGTTTTTACTTTCTTTTAATGAATAGAGAAAATTTAAGAGGAACATCTGGGATCTTGAAATGCTATTGCAGGGGATGGCATGAAGGATATACCAGATTGGCATTTCTTTCTCCTCCCATTGCTCTAATGAAGTGTTTCTCAACCTTGGGCACCTGAAGATATGTGAACTTCAACTTCCATGGCTGGTTCAGGAATTCTGGGAATTGAAGTCTGCACATCTTCAAGTGCTCAATATTGAAACACTGCTCTAAAGGCTAGGCAGGATTTCTTATTTTCTGATCATCAGATACCTAAGAAACCTAGGTAGTACTCAAAACAGCTTTGTACTTCAGGCAGAAGGACTGCATTCCGCATCATTTGCCAGAAGTGTTCCTATAGGTAAAATGATACTTAACCAGTATATTATTTCTGTACCTAATAAAAAGCTCAACATTTAGAATAGTGCGCTAAAATATCCTCCCCCCTAGCTTTTAATTTAAGAAACAGACACCTTATTCCTGGGCCAATATAAACTTTTAATGGCTTGTGCAGAAACAAAACTTTAGCAAAATAGATTGTAAGCTGATTATGGTGAACTTAGGAAATGATAAAATGTGCTTTCTCCTGGGAAACTCAGAACAATTTGTATACTCTCTCTCTCTCCCTCTCAAATTTCCTGGTGAAATTTGCAGTGTAGACATAGCAAAAAGGTTGCCTTAACAGACATTATATTCTATTCATAAAAATATTTTGAAGTTGTCACCTTTGCTTCATTCCTAATTATTTAATCATGTAATATAATACACATGAAGTAATGGGCCTAGTTATGTTAGTGTATGTAGACAGAGCTCTAGTTAGTTATAGGATCTGTCTGTACTTCCCTTATTTCAATCCATCTCTTCTAGCTTGGAAATCACAAAGCTACACTAAGCTGATATATATTTATATTTTACCTATTGAAGATGGATTGTTCCGATGCTATGATGAAAAGGGGAAAATTCCTCATTCTAAAAATCCATATGATGGATTTTTTTCCCAATAAAATTTTATTTTATTAATGTATCAAGAGTCATGTGATGACTCTTAGTTTACTGATTGTTTAGTTTAAGAAAAGGGATGTTTAAGTGATATATTTAGGGGAGTGGAGAAAATGGATAGAGTTGAATAAATATTAAATTAGGATTTATGGGGAAGGCTGCTTTGAAATGTTATATTAATATACACAAAAGATTAAATATTAAAGTAGGATTTATTATATAGTTTTAAAGTGGAAGGTTGTTTTGAAATGTTGTAATAATATACAGATATAAGTATGGGGAGGAGAAAAAGGGCAGATTATTGCTAAATTGGGAGTTATAATAATATTATGCTAAATTAGAAGTTATCATATAATGTTATAGTAGAATGTTTTTTTTTTTGAAATGTATGGTAAAAGGGGGAAGTAATAATATTAATAATATTATTAGCAAGTAAGGGTCAGTATTTAGAGGAGGGAGTAAGGGGATGGTAAAATATTATATAACCTGTTATGAATTAGGTTTTTGTTGTGAAGAAGTCACAGGGGGGGATGGGTGGTGAGGGGAGGTTAGGGAGGAGGGGGGAGAAAAATGGGGGGAAAATTTGTATTTGAAAACTTTTTCAATAAAAAAAAAGAGTCATGTGATGTTAGTACAGTTTTATTTTTTTATTTTTTTATTTTTGCACTTTGAATGCTATTTTCTCTCTTTGAACTGCTGTAAGGGCAGAAGGGGTTAGATGAGACTAAAACTTGATAGCCTCATTTAACCTTAACCTTTTACCATCTTGAAGCAACCTCGTTGATCTGGATTGAGTTATTTGAGTAATGAAGTACCAGTCAGCAAGAGTAAGACTGACAGAATTGAACTCTATATTTGGAAGACATCTGCAGGCCCTAGCACTGAATTAATGTTTAGAGGCTTGCTTTGTTTTCAACATAAAAATCCTATTTATATATATATATATATATATATATATACACAGCCATATGCACATTTTAAGTAATGGTCTTTGGGGGGGGCATTTATAGTACTAGATTTATTTCCTTCTATTTTGTTTCAAATTTTATTCAGTAGACTTTTTTCCTAAGCTCAGAGGCACCCTCTAGTGTTTTTGTAGGCTATGTAAATAATCATCTTTCTCTGTTCCATTTTTTAGGATTATGGTTCTCTTGAAAAGATAAATTATTCCCACTTCCTTTGTATACTGATCTGTACCTACATTCAGAACACCAACCATAGATATGTAAAGCAGAAGTGAAAACTTTCAATGAATTTCTATGGGGATTCTCAGTCATCCAGGTCATGGTTGTCCCAAAGGTGCTTTTTCAAAAGGCAACTGAACTTTGTTTTTTTGCTTGAAGACATTTTGCTTCTCATCCAAGAAGCTTCTTCAGTTTCTTCAGCTGAAGTATTGAAGAAGCTTCTTGAATGAGAAGCAAAACATCTTCAAGCAAAAAACCAAAGTCTAGTTGCTTTTTGAAAAAGCACCTTTGGGACACCAATGAATTGCACTGAAGGATGGCAACATCCAGATCTGCAGGCAGCACGTAGTTCCATTCTGCTGAATTCCTGAAGGCAATGGGGTAGGGGTAGGTGCAAATACAAACTTATTTAGAGAGATGATAAGGTCTTTGCCGCTTTTCGTTTGTTTCTAGCACAGTTCTAGAGAACTATACCATGTGTTGCCAGAATCTTTTTTTCTTTTTTGTTCAGTTTGGGTGTGTGGTGTTGTTGCCTTTAAGTCAGTTTTGACTCCTAGTGACTCTCTAGGTGAGTCCCTGCAGTTTTCTTGCCTAGGAAGAGGAAGAGTGATTAGCCCAAGTTTATCCAGCTGGCTTCATGCCTAAGGTAGGAATAGAACTCATGACCTCCCACTTTCTAGCCTTATCCACAAACCCAAATCTTAAGGATACCAGCAACAAGGTTACAGTCATACAGTCATAAGTAGGAGGAGATGGGTGATAGGAACGGTGAGAAGATTAATAGTAATGCAGACTTACCCATATTAACCATAACCCCCCTGAAAATAAGCCCTCCCCGAAAATATTTAAACGCATGCACAGCCGATCCCTGCCATTTCCTCTGGTTAATGTTAGGCAGACAGAGCTGGAAATCAGGTAAGATGGCAAGAGGAACCTCATCTTGCACCACATGCCCCAAAATAAGACCTCCCCGGAAATAAGGCCAAGCGCTTATTTCGGGGTTCAAACAAATATAAGACGGTATTATTTTCAGGGAAACACAGTAACTTATTTATCAATCCAATAAAAATATTATAAAAATTATAACAACAAGCTATCAAAATCTTTGCATTCCAAATTAACTCCTGATGTTCTATCTAAATGCATTGTTTTATGTATCTTACACTATAAAAGTTGAATTAAGAAGTATCTTAAAACATTAACTTGAGAAACATTTATCATATGATAGATTCAAGTATGATAAAAGAATGAATAACTCAGTGACACTATTAAAATGCATCTGGTTAATATAACTACTGATAAAAAAATTCCTGTGGAATAACTGTTTTTCTAATGCATTCTTGCACCTTGCCTCCACTAGTTCCCTCTTTATAACAGAATAATATTATAAATTAAATGCAGAATCTACGTATCATGGAATAATCGAGACATTTTCCCCTGGAGCATAGGAAGAAAAGCAATGTTTATTTTTCCCTTGCCTTTATAATCCCTGTGTTTTATGGAAATCTCTCAGATAGTTGAGGACTTTTCTATACATAGTGGGAAATGATTGTGAGAATTAAAGGACAGAAAATTGGTGAAAATTGCACATCTCCTTATTGTTACCTGGAGCATGGCAATCAATAACAGTTCTTTGAATTAATCAGTGTTATTCTCATTTTTGCTTTGCTTTATAAGTACCAATAAGTCTCATGGGACCAATGTAGAATTTACAGTATGTTAGTAGCAGATTTAGTAGCTCTTTAAGTCATTAATAGTATTCCCTGATTTATATAAGTATATTACTTATTATAGCAGTACACTGAACAGGTAATCTGAATTTTTTCTTATTGTAAACTTATCTGGATCCTTTTCAAATGAACATTTAATAATTGTTCTGTACTGTGGTCTTTCAGAATGATATTGCTTATTATATCACTTTCTTTTTAAATAAAATTATATTAGAATCTAGCAGTTTCTGCCTATTTATAATTTTGCTATTTTTTCTTTGCTATTTTTTATGCAAGTTTTTAGCTCATTAAATTTGGTACAATACATTCATCAATCTATTTCTCTCCTGTTTTACTTATAATTGGCCCATAAAATCCCAGATCATTGACTGCACACAAGTGTGCACAGTCTAAATTATTGCAGTATGAGGTATCAGGTTTTCTAGCAAAAATTGTATAATCTTATTTCCCTTCCCCCCCCCAGACTTTAGGGGAGTATTTACATCTCTTGTCTTTCTGCCTTAGGTTAATTAATCTTGTAATTGATTTCAAATTTAAATAAGATAGTCCCTACTATTTACTGCCATCTATTTTCTATCTGTGTTCTAGACACAAAAAGTAACCTGTAAAAAGTCTATCCAAAAAATGTATTGAGGTAAAATCAAATAAATAATTAATTTACCAATTTAATACTTTTAAGATTAAGCAATAGTTATTTAAATAAAATCATAATAAATAATTTTAATAACTATCTGCTGTCAATAAATTTAATAGTTAATGCTGCACCCATTAAATACAACTGAAGTACAATGAATTCACTGAGAGCCTGCCTAATATATTTGGAGGTTTTTTGATGTAAATTATAACAATCACTCCTTTAGAATGCTGAATGGTATGTCTTCGCTTAAAAGGACATAATGTCTGTGGAGCAGGGAATGGCATCACTTTAAGAGATTTTTCCCTCCTATATTGTTCCAAAGTTATTTCTCTTAATGTTATATAGAAAGATTTTGTCAAAGAATGGCAAAGCTACAGAGGAAGAGGGAGTTGCCAAATATTATTTCTCACTCCATTCTTTTTATGGAAGTTTTCATAGGGTGCATGCTATCCATTATGAAGTATAATTGTGTGAATGAGTTAGGGTATTCTGCTTCTAGAGGTCAAATGACAACTGATACTGTTATGATAATGGAAACTGATGTTGTGGCAGTGTCTATAACTTTCTTTGAATCCCAAACATACAAAAAACCAGCATCTCATTATTACTTCCTTCAACTTTTGGAAGTAGAAGATACTTCAGCTGTAAATATAGCGGAATGAAGGGATGAACCCCAGATGTTCCACTAGACCACAGCATGCCGCTTCATTCTGCTTATAGATCCCTTATGCCCAATTACTGGTTATAATTACAGAAGAGCTAGAAGATAAAGAGTATTTAACAGGGCAATGAAATCTCCTTCCAATTTCAAAACCTCTGAAAAAAACATTGCATGTGGCTGGCAACAGACCAGCAAGCTGGAAGCTTGTATTCTGTTGTTTCACCCCAGATGCCTTGTTCTTCCTTTGTATAATGCCAACCCATAGCTGGCAATAAGAGAAGTATATTTTGTCCCAGAAATTTGTCTAACCTCTATTCCTTCCCCTCCATCCTTCTTACGTAGTGAGAATGTTACTTTGTTGACTGGGGGATTTAGAGAATTGAAGTCCAACAGTCTGGATGACACCAGGTGAGGAATGTTGATAATTATCTCCTTTGAGCTGAACATCATCATCATCCGTAGAACATTTTTGCCTGACCTCGTGTGTCACAACTGTAATTAGGTATAAGCAGGGGTAAAATCCAGCAGGTTCTGACAGGTAGCGGAAATGTTGAGTAGTTAGGAGAACCGGCAAATACCACCTCTGGCTGGCCTCAGAATGGGATGGGAATGGAGATTTTGCAGTATCCTTCCTCTGCCATGCCCACCAAGACACACCACACCACACCCACAGAACCGGTAGTAAAAAGAAATTGGATTTCACCATTGGGTATAAGATTTGTAAAAGTATCTGGGATGGGGAAAATGAAGAAGTTAGATGTGCCAAGCAAATTTCCAAAATGAAAAAGATATGTTAATTGGCCTTATATAAGCCTGCCTCCCTCCCCTCAATATTTATTTCCGCTTCTTCTCAGCAGCATCTGTTGCAGAAGAGTAGAGAGAAGAACCAGCATTACCAGTCTCTATTTTGAATTCACTGATGTAGGTACAGTTAGCCTTGCCTTTATAGAAGATGGCATTTTTACTCTGCAAGAAGGCTATTTAAGTTAATGGGGCAATAAAGAGTAATCAATTCCTGAGGCCTAGAGTACAAGCTGCACTGTGTTTCATTCCTTACATGCCTATGTTGACCTTGATTTATGGCTTCTTGGAAGACACTGGCTTGTTAATTTTAATTTTAATGCTGCCCAGTTTTGGATCAACTTTTTTGAGGGCATTAAATCTCATAAAATTGGAACCATAGGATACTATTAAAGGAGCATAGAAAAAAAAACTAAAACAGGGATAGTTTCTGATGCTTATGCTAGAGCTGCATCTGGTAGAAAAAAGAATAAAATGAAAAACAGATTGTAGAAGGAGACTTTTTCAGCTAATCTATAAAGTCAGCAGGATGTTTCCATAATGTTGCATTTAATGGTTCAAATTATTTATAGAAAAAATATAATAGTATAACATCTAGATTACCCTTTATTTATTTAAAAGACTTACACGGCCTCTCAGCTTAAGAGACAGAACTCTGGGTGGCTCACAGCAGTGAGGTACAAAATCAAACCACCATAAAAGCAATGAAAGCAAAAAGCTTTTAATAGTAGCTATAAAACATACTGTGAGCAAAAGGAGAGGCAAGATACCTGAACTTTTGGTCGGTGGGTCCCATTTCCAACATCCAGGAAATTCTCAAATCCATTTTGAGAAGCAAGTAGATCAGCAAGAAATGAAGTTTGTAATAAATTTGCTGTATTTTTTAAGGTGCAGACGAAGGAGTGGAAGAAATAGGCAATAAATTATTTCAAAATGCCCGTTGACCTTGTAGAAGGCCCCAGATTCAATCACTATATTTTCAGTTAAAAGAATTCCTATATATTATCACTAGGAAACATAAATGTTGGCCTAAAACCTTGAATGGACGTTGTTCAAGTATCTCTCATTGTTAGCAGTGCTGTGGAGACTGCAAGGAGACTGCAAGGAGACTGTGGTTTTACAATACCTGTAAACCACATGTAGCCTATTGCTATGTTGAAGGCAGTGGACACCTTTTTCAAAAATCATCACAATTTCCCTGAGTCCATCACTTGGGAGGATATTGCTGGTAGCAGCTTGAAATGCTGTCAACCATGCCGTTCATAAGCGCCCCCACCATCTGAAGCAGAGTAGAAATGGTTGCAAAGACTTCCAGAAGCTGTGCTCCATCTTTTCCACCCTTGTTTGTTTTATTTAACTTTTGGCTGGGCATGAACATTAATTGCCCCAGTTAGCCCCATCTTTGGGTATAAATCAGGCAGTATGAACACTGGAGAGACAAAAGTTCATTAGTGCTCTATTAGTGCCCCTTTGCCCACATAATCTAATTTGATACCATTTGCTGACTAGGGCTCTACCTAAATTGAGCACTATAGTCTTAATTTTATCACTCATGCAATGGAAGCATCATGAGATATAATACTCCTCAGGGGTATTCTTTTCATTTTTGACTTTAGTATATTTTTTTCAGTTTTTGTTTAATAAAGGCATTAGAAAACTATGGGTGTCAAACTCATGGCCCACGGGCCAGATGCATCATGCGCTGGCGACGCCCACCTCTGGTTTAGCAAATGGGGAAAAGTCACAAAATTTCACATGATGATGTGATGTCATGAGTTTGACACCTGTGGTCTAAAGCCTGGAGAGTCACTGCTAAGCAATGGTTTATTTATCTGGTTAATTGAATTAATCATGGTTGGCTAGATAAACGGAACACAGTAAACCTAAACTATTCTATCTAAAGCATGGTAGCTCAGTTTATACAACCCACCAAAAAAAAAAAAAGCTATATTATAGATGAGTATACTGTTTGAACCTATCAGCCTTACTAGGTAGACCAGACAGGAAACAACTAGAGGAGCTAATTCTATTTTATGGTAATGCTATATTAACAGAATTGTGCAATCTGAAAGTAATCCTGCGGTCTCTTTTACAGAAATATAAAACTCTTAATTGATCATTTGAAATGTGCCAGGATTTAATCCTTCCAGAAGAAGCAAATATGCTTGAAAATGATTTCCAATTCTGCCCCCCAAAGTGATATTGCCGGTTCTTGAAGAAGAAAAAATCTTGCTTTCTCTTCCATTTGGCGTGTTTCATCCACTCAGAAGAGATTTATAGACAATATCCAAATATAATGGGAAGCAGGCTAAAAATTGATTAAATAAATACATCCTGTCACAACCCAGAAAAATATTGCTAATTATTAGGGGCGGGCATAAGGGTTTGAGGTTTCAAAATCAAGTTAAGACTTAAGCCTAATTCTCCTCAAACTCATAGGGTTCTTACCATGGAAGGTAGTTAGTCAGGATACAAACTGGGATTAGTCCTTTGGGATGTTCAAGGGAATCAACAGTGCCAGGAAGGAAATAAACCAGCACTATATAAACCACCCCCTTTAGGGTGGGGCTCCTAAAAGATGTAGAAGACCCCTGAAAAAGAATTTTGCGCAGAACATGGCAGCTTTCTCGCCTTGACTTCAAGGCAGCTGGCAGAAGCTCTGCCAGGAGTTCAGGGTTCCTGCACTTGGGAGGGCCACCATTCTGCCCTTAACTGTGCTGAGAGGCACGCTCTGCTCCTGGCCAAGATTGCCAGGGTTTGTTTAGAGACTGAGATTCAGCCACTGCCCCAACTGCCCAACTCTGTCCTCCTGCCGACAGCAACATGCACCTCAAGTAAATCCTGCTTCTCTAATTTGGGTGAGTGAAGGAATTTGCTAGGACTTTTATAATCTGGCCCCTATAGCAATAGCAATAGCACTTAGACTTATATAGCACACGGTGCTTTTACAGCCCTCTCTAAGCAGTTTACAGAATCAGCATATTGGCCCCAACAATCTGGGTCCTCATTTTACCCACCTTGGAAGGGTAGAAGGCTGAGTCAACCTTGAGCCTGGTGAGATTCGAACTGCCAAACTGCTGGCAGTCGGTGATCATAGAAGTAGCCTGCAGTACTGCACTCTAACCACTGCGCTACCACGGCTCGTACAATACAGTTTGTAGTGATATCAAAGCAACAGAAGTGAGGCTGGTGCTATTTAGGGTCTCCTTGCACTTTACAACCATTAGTTGGGATGTAAGAAAAGTGTCTTTAGGAAAAGAAGGGAAGAAGCAGGAAGCAGCAGTGATGGCTGCATCTCCACAAACCCTGGTGAACTAGGGTCCTGGCAGGTAGGAGGGTGGAAATCTGTCCTTGCCAAGAAGCAGAAACAGGGTTGCCTTGTTCTTTAATGTGGAGATAGGAGGGCATCTGCTGTGTGGATGCCCTAGTAATCATTGAGCTGTGCTATCTTCTGAAGTGTGGAGGAGCACTGAGATTGGTAAACTGCCATCGTGCTTCTGATCAATGCTCTCCTGTGTGTGTCATCTAGGCTCAAGCTGCATACAATGACCTGGAGAGTCTCATGAAGCCCATAAACTATGATTTTGAGATTCAGCCTAGCAGAACTTCAGACCTAGTAGATGTACATTGATGTTTTAAAATAATAGGCAGAAATAAAGGATTTATGTCCTTCCAGAGGATGCTAAATTGCATCTCCCAATATGCTTATATTTGTTCAGCAACAACTGGGATGGCCACCTATTTCCCCAACCTGCAAAGAGGTATGTCTCCTTGACATTTTTCAAGGTTTTGCCTCACACATTTCTGCAATAACACTATAATCATCTGTTCTTAAGGCAACACTCCGAAAACATGTTCCAAAAAAATAATGCATTGTCAATATGAGTAGAATCATTCCCTTTTAATTCAGGAGAATCCCTGGCGAGCATTAAGGTAGACAATTATAAAGGAATGGTTGTCCAGCAGTGGCAGAGGTCATTTGCTACAAATAAGAAGCAAAAGCATCTGCTTTACTATTCAGGTTTCACAAATAAAATCTATTAATGTTTGGAACAGCTGTATATTTTACATGCTTCAACTGATGTGTAATTAAAGAATTTAATTCATTTCTTTGCTGATTTTAAGAATTCTATAGCCAAGGGCCACTTTTTTTGATTGGCTTGTTTAGCATTTGTTCTTTCCCCTCCACTTCTTTGGGTAATTTTGCATATAAGTACAACTTTTCCATGTGAGGGCATTTATCCTTGTAGTTTTAAGATAATTGGGCCTCCAATGAAAACACTGAATCCAAACAAAGCCTGCCCACTTCAACCAATCCATCTACAGAAATGTAACAGTTCCTTTATCCACACTTTGACTCTCCCTCTTCCCATGTTTCATCTCAGTTTGCTGGCATTCCTCCATTCTATGTCCAGGCATCAGTTCAAAATTTGCATGTTCTCTCCAGCACCACAGGATGCTGTCCTGTGGTAGCTCTCAACACATAGACCCTGCTATTGAGAAACTCATTATTTGTTTCACAAACATTCAAGGTAGTTTATTTGAAATATTTTTCCCCTTCCACGTGAATGAAAAGATTGATTGCCTTCTTAGAAAAAAAGTGAAATCATTAGCAGCAATGAATTCTCCTGGGGTACTATAGACTCCTCTCCAATTTTTAGATTGATGTTCAAACATTATTTGGTATCAAAAGTGAGTATTTGGACTCCTTTCAAGGGAGAGCTCATCTGTTTTAGTGTTCCTATAAATTAGCTGTTCTTTGCAATGATATAAAGTATATCAACTGGCAGTGCCTTTAACACATGGAAAACAATCCATAAGGAGAGTGTATCAGCCAGCTGTTGAGCTGATAGACAACCACTGTTCCAGCTTCTGACTGGAGTTTAAGAGAAAATAATGGAGAACAGAACCAAAATAATTTAACCTGAGAAAAAAACTCCTCAACCTGAACCGGTTATGTTACTTTCTTTTATTGCTGTATACAACATAAAATCACAGCTGCCAGTTCTTTAGCTGTATTGCTATTGTTGTTGCACAGCCAGCCAGGTAGTTAGACAGGGTTTGGCATTTTTTAAATCCCATCTATTGAGTCCTTTCCAACAACCTGGGACAGGCAGATCTGTATTAGCATTAGTATTCCTTTGAGTCAATGACAACTGCCCAGATTAGTCCTGCAGTTTTCTTGGCAACATTTTAGAGATGGTTTGTCATTGCCTTTTTTCTGTGGTTGAGAGAGAGTGACTGACCCAAGTCACCCAAGCGGTTTTGTACTAAAACAGAACCAGAATTCACAGTGTCCCAGTTTCCAGCTTGGGTCTCCTCAGTCATGAAATACTTGATTATAAATATGAAATGTATTATGTTTCATTTCAATATATTTGTCTTCATCCTTCCCTTCTCAGAGAAATTCCATTCACAGAATTTTACAGGTAGTTCTCAACTTATAACAGTTCATTTAATGACCCTTCAAAGTTATAACATCACTGAAAAAAGTGACACTTATGATCATTGCAGCATCCCAATGGTCATGTGATCAAAATTCAGATGCATGGCAACTGACTGATATTTATGATGGTTGCATTGTCCTGCAGTCATGTGATCACCTTCTAACAACCAAAGTCAATGGGGAAGCCAGATTCACTTAAGAATTGTGTTACTAACTTAACAATTGCAGTGATTCACTTAACAACTGTGGCAAGAAAAGTCATTAAATGGGTCAAAATTCACCTAACAACTGTCTCACTTGGCAACAGAAATTTTGGGCTCAATTGTGGTTGTAAGTTGAGGAATATCTACCATTTTTCCCCAAAAATAAGACCGTCTTTTTTTTTGAACCCCAAAATAAGTGCTTGGCCTTATTTTTGGGGCGCATGGAGCAAGATGGGGCTCCCCTTGCCATCTTACCTGATTTCCAGCTCTGTCTCCCTAACCCTAACCAGAAGAAATGGGGACTGGCTGCGTGTGCATTTTAATATTTTTTGGGGTGGGGTATTTTCGGGGAGGGCTTATTTTCAGGGGGGCTTATTTTAGCTCATGCGCTCAAAAGCCTGATTGGGCTTATTATCTGGGGAGGTCTTATTTTTGGGAAAACAGGGTATATAGTGTTTAGATAGGAATAACTCCCATTGAAAATCCTGAGGTATGTTCCCATTCTCTAAACAGAATGTTGAATCCTCCTCGGTGAAAGGTGCTGTACTCCAAGCATACCAGAATGGCAGAAAGAGAAGTGGAACAGTGAGGAGAAGTGATAAAAATTGTGAGCCACTAATTGTGAGCATTTTTATATTTCTCCTGCAGCAGGATCTTAATACAAAACAAGAGTGGCTTCAGATGAGCACATTGTCAAAAAGTTTTACTCAGCCAACACTTTGCTTTGTAACCCAATTTTCATTATATTCATTCATTTATTATTTTATTTTTGGGGGATCTTTTTTCTAGTTGAATCTTTCAAACACTTCCCACTTTGGAAAGATCAAAGAGATTGCCAAATTTTCTGCAGTTCTCAAACCACATGTTTTTGACAATACTTGGGGACAGCCAGCTCCAAGTCTGGAAAATGTTCCAAAGATGCTCCTTTTTCTACCAGTGTAGTCAGATCACAGGACAATATAAAAGAGAGCCATAAAACTATGTATTTATATATGTGGTTTATACTGGATATGTGGGATCCACCCATAATTAATGCAGAATACATGTCTCTCTGACTTGTCATAAACAAGACCATCCCAAATATCTAAATGTTTTCAAGTACTTTATATTTTAATCTGTGAACTGTCTTAAAAACAAGAAAGTTAATCCATGATTTTATTGTACCAAATATAGTTCCAAATTGCAAATAAGCAGAAAAGGCATGTCTACCACTAACAATTATAAAATATGTTTTTGTGTTCGTCTATATGTGTTTGTGTATACACATATATAAAGCTCATAATAAAAGCAAATGTAAATCAGTTAATCATAGTATATATAAGTTCTTATACAGCAAAATAAGTGGTGTAAGTAGTTCATATTTGTATCTTGGTAATTCTTAATTTAGAAATTGTATTTTGGTCTTTTCTTATAAAGAGCACTGCTATCTTATCAAGCAGACTACTTTTCTGCCCTTGTCTTTTCCTTCAACACAGGAAGTAATTGGAATGGGTTACCAACTTTATACATATTTTTTAATTGCAGATTTTCTCTAAACCATCATGGTAAAATTGTTCTCTGTGTTAAATGTAATTACATGGTTAAAATATATTAAGCCAGAATTGAATAAATCTATTGTGATGTCTAAAACCATATAGTGTAGAATGGAAATACAAGCATATGTCAAACATGCTGACTTTTAGTAATATGGCTGGCTCCAGTGAGGGCACTCAAATTTCTTACCTGCATTTCATGAAGTATTTCTATGGACTTTAGCCACACTTCCTATAGAATAAAATAGTTATATATAACAAACTTTAGTTAAGTTGCATCAAAAATAATGGTACCTTACAGCAAATTACCAAGTTTATCCTGTACTGTAAATCTTTTTTTAATTCATAATGTATATAGCTCTTAAAATAGATATATCATTTTTTTACATTGCATTCTTGGTAACTGCATTGTTTGTTTGTTCAATTTCTATGGCCACCCATCTCAGTCAATGCCTCTGGGTGGCTTACAGTTCATAAAATATATTACAGTTATACCTTTAAAAAAAAATTAAAACAATAAAAACAGTAACACCATTCAAAACAACCAGTTCAAGACATTAACAATAATGTAGCTTTTAATGATGTGCTCTTAAAGCACATAACGTCTCTCCAGAGTGTTCTTGTTTCATAAAATCAGCCAGTCTTTAGAAATGTTCTTTGCTACTATTTGGGAACTGTTACACAATTATAACTACATGGTGGTGTGAAACTTAATAAAAAACATATTTTAAACAGAAAAGTAATGGCAATCCAATCAATGCCAATAAGAAACTTATTCTGAACCAGTATATGTAGACTAGGGATGTAAAACTCACATCATCACAGCTGTGTCATGTGACATATCAGGACTTTTTTTTTCCCTTCGCTAAACCGGACGTGGCCAGCGCATGACGCATCTGGCCCACGGGCTGAGATTTGACAGCCCTGATGTAGACTTAATTTGTTCTATATTGACAAATGCATATTCAATGCTAGATACCAAAAAAAAAAAAATCATTTTTCATGTACCACTGTAAATTGAAATTTTAGAAAAGAATTCCTTGATCTGGTATGAAAATGTGTCCTTAAGAGGGGTGAAATGAAGGCGAGAAGAAAAATTTTAAAACTATCCAATGCCATTATCAAAACATGATGAAAGTGCCTTACACCACCAGTGCCAAGAAGCTAGCAACGAGACGTCCTTTACCATACAAGGGCATGAGAAACTGATAAAAGATTTAAACCCTGGGCTATGAAAATAGGTGGACTTGATTGCTTGATTATGAAGCAGCTGATTCTCATAAGGAAAACTTTTGGATTTTCAAGACAAGCAAAATGAGTCTCTTGAAGTCTTGTCCTTGACTTTTTGTTGTTAGGTCCTAAGCTTTGAGATCCTAGAAAGAGATTTTTTTTTTTTTACCAAACTCTGGGCAAAGGTCAGACAGTCCTTGTGATTTTAAGAAATGAAACAAGAAACTTTATCTTTACTGAAAAATCAAATAAGTAGACTTAATTAGCTGCCTCTAATATTGCTTTGTATTGCAAATTGTAAGTTTTGATCAGAAGCCATTTATAAACAAAATATGTTTTCACTTCATGATCATCTCACTGTTGTAGTACTTTCAGAGTTAGCCCATATTTGTGCCAACTTGAAAAATTAAGTACCTCTGAATGTGAATGATCAACTATGAATGTGAATGATCAGCTATGAAATAAAGGGGTAGAATGAGGTTAGAGTGACTGGGAAGCCATACATTGTAAATGGGATGGCCTTTCCAACAACATATCATCACTTCCTGTAATGTACATGAGAAAAGCAGATTATTAAGAATTGTGGGTGAGTTTGACTTGGTGGCTATGAAATAAGGCTGTATTTTGTTTGTTTTGTATTCTCTGGCTTCAGTATGTTGTATTGGGCATACAAGACTTGTGGTTGCCTTAATTGTGGTTGCTAACTCTGTAGAGGCCCTGCTTCAAGCAGACAGCGGCTGGGATGAAACATCATAGTAAGTCATAATGTGGCTTGCTTGGTTTTGGCTTAGCGTAATGTGTGAATCCAGCCAATTTAGGTAATTCAATAAACAATAGTGAAATAAACCATGGCTTACTGCAGTGTGTAAATCCAATGTGATAACTTGGAAAGAAGCATATATAATATAAGATTAGTTGGAATCTTAAAATGGAACGTGGGAGATAGTAGCAGACGTTCAAATCAGCATCTAGTAAATACTGTGGTTGCAGCAGAAAATTGCCCATTTTAGCACAGGATTCACTTAGATGTGCTAGTATGCATAGACAAGCCCCTTAGCTACCTTGTTAGGTGAAAAAGAGAAAATAAGGTCACAAACAAAGCTTTTATGAAATTAAAATGGCACTTAATCTGAGAATAAACCTTTGCTTTAGAGCACTAGGATAAGATGTGTATACAGTATTTCCTAAGAGAATAGGCAACATATTTCTTTATATCTTTGGTCTAACTAAATGATCTCTAAATTGCTTTCTCTTCAAGCCAGATTTCCCCACTCCCTCAAGCCAATCCCTCGCAATTAGGAACAGATGCTATACTGCAGCTTTTCTCTGCCTCAAACACTTCCTGCTGCCTCTTGCATTGTGGATGATTTAGAGATTTTACAGATTACTTTGAAACTCAAAACCACCAACAACCTGTTTCACCTCTATCTCTGAATCCCATCTACTCATCTTTTTAAAGGTCCTCTCTGAGAACCAATCAGTTCTCTTTTATTTCTTGGCCAGTTCACAGTTTCATTACATGCCTGGTGCGTATAAACAAATGCAGCTTCTCCCATTAGTAATTTTGAAATTGCTGAGTTTCAAATTGCCAGATCTCCCTATATCAATTATAACTAAGGAATGCCCCGCCCCCAAAATAGGGAAAGCAAGAAATTAGGATCCCTTGGCTATATTTTAATGTTTATCAAAGATGACTCGTGGAAAACAAAGATTGAAAAACATACAGTTGCATCCCTGTGCATTAGGTCTTTTTACATCCTATGGAAATGAAAAAGATATATGGGATTGTGAGGTTTGGAGACTGCTGGCTCCCTCCACCAGCAAAGGTGCAGACCTGAAGGTCAAATATGATACATTTACTAGGGTACGTAATGTGTAGTTTACCCTGTTATTATATTCTTACCGAAGAAAGAAAGCAACAGGTTGAACTGGATTACCACATGGTCTTTAAAGCTTTTTGTCTTTCAGTTTGTAATTCCCCCTCCTTCCCTGTGACCTTATTCCAGTTCACATGCCATTAGATTTAGGACAGGATAGCAGGAAAATGTATAGGGCTGAGGGGGGAGGGGATTAGAAGACATTGACCAAGCAGTCAAGGGCAGAAGGAAGCCCGGCAAAAGTCATTGCAGTTTCCCAGTTGTCTTTAACAATAAAGAACTAAAAGTGACACTTCATTGATAGTAGGTTCAAACTCAGAAAGAGAAATTTAGAGATCATTTAGTTAGACAAAATATTTGACAAACTCTTTGTCAAATATTTTGGTTTGGCTACTTTAATCCCCGAGAACAAAACAAAAAACATCCTTATATAATTCAAGGGATTGCATGGATTAAAAAGAATTCTGAAGACCTAATTGGTAATTGCAACCATTGTGGTATAAGGACAACTTATGTGAGAAGGGCGCCACAGTTGGTGTCAATATCTAGTTGTCATTGGCTGATCTCAGAGAAGCTAAACAGGGTCAATCTGGTTAATACTTGGACAGTAATAGAGGACAGCCTTGAGATTGTCTGGTCTAGAGTGACAAGAGTCCCAACAGTGGCAATGGAAAAAAAATCCATACTGCCCACAAAAACAACGTGAATGCAGTCACCAAGAGTTCCTGCAAGAATATATTCCCTGGAGTGTTTATTGCTTATGGGCACTCATAAAATTTAAGGGAATAATTTCCAGAGTATGATCTCCCACTCCATGTGGCAACCAGACAACCCACAGATTTTCATTTAGTAACAGGTTTTCTTCTCTTTGCCAACAATTCTAAATTCTAAACAGAGGTTTATTGCCATGACCTACAGATTAGTTCTCTTTTGTGCTTGGAGTTTTCTGGAATCTTTGTTCATACTGGATGAACAGCCATAGAAACTGTTCTTCGATTGAAAAATGTAATATTTAGGAAGATCTCTTTGCATGCCGATTGTGAGAGACAGTAAATAATGCTAATATTTGGAGAGGTTAAATTGGACATTTGCAAAGTACAAATAAGGTTTAGCAAAACATTAGAATGAACTGTGGTGGAGTCCTAGCAAATAAGGGAATGAAACCCTGATTTCTTCTATACCAGAATCTTCTGATCAACATGTTAAATAGGTACCCATAATAACAAGAGATGGATAATAATGGCCAAGTAGATCTGTTGAAATATAATTTCCAACAGCCTTAGCCAGTAAAAGGTAATAGAATCACCATCACTACCACACAAAAAGGCAATCTGTGTTGGACCACATACGAGAATTCCTAGCCAGCATAGCTATCCATTTATCATCTATCTTGTCTGTTTGCCTACCTCCTTCCAGGTGCAGAGTTTCTTTGAGCAACATCTGCTTACCCTAAATAGAAAAAAAAATCAAGGTCATCACCAGGAGACAATATAGTTGGCTTTGCCCTTATTCTGAAAGTATTTAATTTCAGGTAATGTAGAACCTTATTATTCAGATATGCAGATTTCAACCATTCTCCTCCTCAGCATATATATGGCTTTGGCCATGTTAGCCAGGTGCTCTGGGAACTGAAGTCTCCCACATTTGGAAGGCACCATATTAGTGAAAACTGCCTTAAAATAAGCATGATGTCACTAAAAGCTTATTATATGGATTTTATTTTATTAATTTAAAAGATTTTGTGTGGCCACTTATCTTAGAGCACAACTTTGGGCGCTTCACAACAACATTCATAAGGCAGAAGTAGTTTTAACTTTAACTACATATTCAAGTCTAGTGTTGCCACTCTGTTGCTCAGACTCTTTATATAAAGACTAATAGCAGTTGGATCCCCCTTTAGAACAGGCCTCCCCTCTTAAGCATTTTAAATACAGCTAGTACATGTCTGCCATGGATCTAAATTCATTCAAAAATATGCATATTCTGAAATGGTATCTTCATTGGATCAGATCCAAGGTTTATCTGACCTACTGTCCATATTAGTACTCAGAAAAGGATTAACTTGCATCTGTATGCCAGATGGATGCTGTTGGCCTGAGATTGTAAAAAAGGTTTGTGTCTCAGTCAGTCTTCTCTCAGTTGGGGGAATTTTATCTGGCTGGGAATTTTGGGAGGGCAGAATTCACATCTGGATGGTTGAGAAGAGCTGATCTCAGCCAAAGTGATGCCAGCAAATGAGCTGATGCTGTTACCACATTGTTCTACTTAAAGTTTCTCTGAATTCGACTTCACTGTTTGAAATGGCAGTGTAAGGGAAGCTTCCAGATTATTTGAGAATTCTCAATGGTGGCATTACTTTGATTGGCTTTACTTTTTAAATCTTTTGTGTGTTAACATGAAGCCATTGAGGAAAAAATTGCACCCACAAATGATTGAGACTTAATTTTGAAGTCCTTTGGAAGGGTAGTAACATCTACTAAAGTTATTTACATGCCGATTGTGACAGAATCAGCAGGCTCCAGGACTAATCAGTAAAGCACTGCCATCTTGTGGGGCTTGAGAAATTGGATTTCTCTATGTTTGTTCTTATACTCTAGAGTAGTATTCCCAAATCCACACAATCCACATGTGTGTTCAACAGGCTGGTTTGTGACCTACTTTATAATCTATGTTTTATACGGGGTTGGTTCCCTGACAATGGGTCTTACTAGTCTTAGTGTTACCCATTCAAATTGCTTTTCTTGTTATTTTAGTATTAATGATTTGTAATTTGTAAGCTATCTAGAAATTAGTCGGTGGTTAAGTCATCAGGTTAGGAGCCCATGAGTTCTAATCCCATATTAAGTACAAAGCCAGCTGGGTGACCTTGGACCAATCCTTATCTCTTAGCCCCAAGAAGGAGGTGATGGCAAACCCCTTTTGAAAAACCTTGCCAAAAAACCTGGAGGGACTTGTTTAGGCAGTCACCAGGAGTGAAAATTGACCCAAAGGCACAAAGCAAAAAGCTATCTGGAGTTGCAGTTGTGATTGAGGAAGCCTATAAATCATTTAAATAAATAAATAAATTATAAATGTAATTTTGTACCAAAACATGTTCCATTCAATTGCATGCATGCATTTGAGCATGATTTGAACTTGTAAACAAGTTTCAGGGAGACATAAAATAGGAGCATATTACATGCACAATATTTGGATATATCCCTTGAACTTTTCAGAACTCATGAAAAAGTATTGTCAAAGCATTGTTATTTTTTTATGCAGAACAAATTTTAAAACAGGCAAATGAAGGAGCTGTTTTCTATAGATATGATAATTGTTTACATGCAAAGCTCTTATGTAGCTGCCTTGTGAGATGCTGAGAACTCCTCTGAGTAATAGTTTTTTAGCTGCCATTGATGTATACTAGAGCTCTTCTTCCCAACTACCACTAAAACCACCCTTTCAGGAAGACAGGGAACCACTCTAAAACAGTATCCCTCTGGTCCTGTCTCAGACAGTCCAGGAGGACTGTATAGTTGCCTCCCAGCTTGAATTCTCCATATGGGATTTGGAAACCACTTGGAAGTTTCAACTGGTCCAGAATATAATGGCATGAACAGTAATGGCATTGAGTGTGTCATCTATATACAGGTAACCCTTGATTTACAACCATAACTGAGCCCAAAATTTCTTTTATTAGATAAAATATTTGTTAAGTGAGTTTTGCCCCATTTTACAAACTTCCTTGGCACAGATGTTAAGTGAATCATTGCAGTTGCTAAATTAGCAATATGGCTGTTAAGTGAATCTGGTTTCCCCATTGACTTGGCTTATCAGAAGGTCAAGTGATCACATGACCCCAGGACACTGCAACCGTCCTGTCAAATACAGAGTGTCCAAATTGTGATCATGTGACCACAGGGATGCTGCAACAGTTTTAACTATGAAAAATGGTCATAAGTCACTTTTTCATTGTCATTGTAACTTTGAACAGTCAAGGACTACAACAGTTTGAATGTTGTATTTATATTTGTACTGTATTTGACATTTGTATTGGTTGCCAAAATGCTTCCAGGTGCAATCAAAGTGCGGGTGCAATCCATAGCATACATATTGGATATTTTGAGGAACCATCTATCTCCCATGGTTTCTGCTTGGCCAGAAACAATGCCCTCTATTGAGACCTAGGAAGTATCCCTTTTCTTTTGTGGTTCTTGCTCTCTAAAGAAGAATCTCAGTGAAATCAGTGTGACTCCCTCCCCGTTGGAGTTCTGGAAGGCCTTGAAGACCCAATTATTCTTCCAGTAGTTAGGTTAAGATGAATGGAACCCCTTGTTGGATGTATTTTGGTCTATGGTTTTCTGCACATCCTATCTTATTTTGTATTGTTTTGTGTTTTATTGTTTATTATGAGTAATGAGGAGTTAGGCAGTACATAAATTGAAAATAATTGAAAACAATCAATTGATTATTTTATGGACAGGTGATGTGACACCCAGAAAAATACGGCATCCTTCATTTAATCCACCAGGGAAAGATTGAAGACAAACAAGGTCCAGGGCAGAAGAAGAACATCATGGTTTCAAAACCTAAGGGACTGGTTTGGACAAAACTCAGCAGCACTTTTTCATGTGGTTGTTGACAAAAATAGGATTGCCAACATGATTGTCAACGTCTGATGACGGATATGGCACAAGAAGAAGAAGAATCAATCTATTAATTAAATGCTCTAGCTGTTTTTATTCCAATTAGATTAACCCTTTCAATATCAATTACGTAGGATTGCATATTTCACCCATATAAATGCAGGCTCCAAATTACTACCACATTTCTGTTGTCTTTTAGCCACTATTTCTCTTGCAACAAAGGGTTACCTATTGCATATCTGGCTATCATATAAGACTAAAGAGTACAGATTAGCTAGCTAGGCTCTGCCAAGGAAGCCCACTAAATAATCATTCTCTGAAGATCATACATCTAGAAAAAACTATGGTATACTTATGATGGTATGACTTAAATGCTTAAATGCTCTGTAAATACATAAAATACTCCTACCTACCATTTTCTTCATTTGTAATATTAGGACAAAATACTGAAAGTTTTAAAGTTTATTCAAAAATCTGGGAAACCTGGCCGATTTAGAGATTTAGAGATTTCTCTTTTCTTTCTCTTAGCAAGGTACTTTCCTTCCCCAAACAAGCCTACCTTTATTTACGCTGTCCAACTAGAACATATGGCCCTGTTAGGTGCCAGCATCAGTTCAAATAACTCAAGCAGAGTCATGTTGGTTAATACTTGAATGAGAAATGTCAGAGCAATAGCCTAGACTGGGAATATGGAAAAACATAACAGGGCAAAACAATGGCAAATTACTTTCATATTATCCCCAAAAAGTCACCAGGAATCTTGTTTGACTCAGAGGAGAAATTATTTACTTTTATCAGAACATGTAAACAGAGAAGGACATATATGTCATGTATTTCCAAATACATCGGAACTGTAGCTAGTTCTTCACTGGAAGGCAGCATCTTTCACTTCTATTAAAAGCAGGGGTGGGATTCTACCGGTTCTGTCCGGTTCGGTTGAACCGGTAGCTCCGATGATCAGGTCAGCCCACCTGCCCGCCCCTGTGCTTTACTTACCTTTATCTTCTCTGCTGATTGGCACGGCTCAGCTGTGTTACTCCCAAGTGGTAACACAGGTTAATATTTGTAAAACTGTGCATGCGCGTGCAGTGTGCATTACGCATATGTGCGTGTGAAGCGAGCATGCACACACAAAGCGCACAATCACCGAACCGGTTGTTAAACCAGCAGCATCCCACCACTGATTAAAAGGTTGTGGCTTTTGCCTGATATCCCAACATTCCCAAATCTAGTGTTTTCCCAGCTTTCTTCACTATCCATAATTACGGCCAGTTGATAAATGCCTATGAATTCATGTTTTGTTCATCTTCCATGTTTCTTACACAAGCAAAAGGTAGCCATATAGTGAATATGAGGGTAAAAGTTCATTCTCTGAGCTTGTGAGTTGGTTTCTGAACGTTTTGTTACCAGGCTAGATAAGATCTTCAGCAGAGTTTAGGAGAGCATATAGTGAATATCCCTATCATCTAGAATGCAAAGCAAAAGAAATACCTTCATAGTTGGAAATAGATTACAAAGAGATATTGAGCAAATGTTAAGTAATATTTTTTGGTGATTATACAGTACAGAATAATTATCCATTATCCATTCGCTCTAACTACTCTTTTTTTACTTATAGATCAAAGGGTGTTTAAATTTTAGAGGCATTAAAGAAATAGTGGAAAAAGAGATAAATGCCTTTTTTTTTTAACCAAGTATCATTTTCCAGTTTTTCCTTAATTACAATTATTTGTTTTGACAATAAAAGCCTTGGATCTGTGCCACTGATGATGCATTAACCAACATCATCTGCCATTTCTTCAGTCTGGATAATGTTTGGATTTAGGGGAAATATGGCAGTCCGACTCTTGCAGTGAATGATTCATCATTGACTTAGCGGATATAATGAAGGACAGTCTTAAATTAAGTAACTTATTAAAATATTGATGGCAATTATTGCAAGACAGAGCCAACTGGTTTGCATTTGAGAAAGTATTAAAAAGGATATGGGTTGTGGTTTGAAAACAATCAAAAAGTATTGCTCGGTAATTAAACACCTTACTAAACAAAATTCACAGAGGGTTGTCCCACATGATCATGGAATGAACATTTGTTTTTGATTTAATGTACAAAATCTGTAGTTCTTCTATTACATCTTCAGTTCTGCTGGGAGAATATCATATTTTCCCGGCCCTCAAAGGTGACTTTTAAACTTTATTTTGGGGTGGGGCTGTATTTTGTCAGGAAGCAAATACATCAATAGTATGATCATTATGGAAAAGGTGGGTTTTGATATGTCACAGATAGTTAATTGTGACTTGATTAGTAATAAGTAACAGTCCCCACTTGTCCGCATACAACAGTGCAAGTAATGGGTGTATAGAAAAATATTCCCTATGGATTGTCTTCATCTCATAATTATAAGCAAGCAATCATTTTTAAAGCACCAATTATGTTGGTTTGTTCAGTTTTTTAATGTCATAACTCCCTCAGCCATCTTTTGTTGCAGTGTTAGAAAAGTTTTGTGAGGGCAAGGATATTTCCTCCTGTTGATTTTGCTTTATTGGCTTCAGATGGCACTTCCAGAACTGTTATAAATTCCCAAAATATAGGGGAAAAACTTTAAGAGACAGAATTACATGAACTACAAATTCATATCTTTCTGTTAAAACACTTCTCTGCTTTTTTTAGGGGCCTCTTGGATTGGATGGAAAGCCAGTAAGTAATGATCTAAATAATTAATACATTTACAAGTATATACTATAGACCAGTGATGGCTAACCTTTTCCAGACTAAGTGCCCAAAGCACGTGCACGTGCGCCCAAAGCCCCTGATGCAATGCTCGTGGCCCCCGCACATTCGCCCTGTTTCCCGCACATGCACATGCCCCCACGCACATGCCTCATCCCACACATGCGCGGCAGAGACCTGAAGCCCAGCTGGCTGGTGGGAGGTGCGCACGCATGCATGGCAAAGCTGAACTGGGGCAACAGCTCACGTGCCCACAGAAAGGGCACTGCGTGCCACCTCTGGCACATGCCATAGGTTCACCATCATGGCTATAGAGAGTATGGAAGATGCCCTAAAGAGGCACCAAGGAGCTGTTGCCAAAGCAAAAGGGACTAAATAAAATTTTTAAGTCAAGAACTACAAGATAACATTCAGAAATGCCCCAGGCAGAAACCTCCCTAATTCTCTGAACTTTAAGAAAGTTAAAGACTTTCAAGATTCTGTTATTCTCCCCATCTACTAACTAAGATGTTCTTACTGTTCCTGTGCAGTTTATTACCTAGATTTGTTTACCTAGTTTGGCTGACAGTGCCCTAATGCTTCACATTAATGTGGAATCATTTGTCTCCAATTGTTTCTGCCTGTTCTACCAAATCTGACAAAGTAGCCATGTTGTAGCCTCCATCCATTCAACATATGGTGGGACCCAGGGAACATGTCTTCCATGTCATCAGGCCTGCAATATCAGGTGCACCCATTTTGGGTGTTTTTTGATGTTGGTGAAGTTTCGTTATGGGACCCAAGTGTACCTGTTTCTTTTATTTAATTTATTGATGTAATTTTTAGAAAATTTATATTGCCCACCTATTCACACATGGTGACTCAAGGCGGATTACATAAATATAAAAACATCATATATAAAAAATAAAACTAATAGAAGAAAATAATCAAATAAATACTAAATTTAAAAAAAATAGTCCCCCAACCCCCGCCACCCCAGATTTTCAGCACCTTCCTAAAGAATGTTAGAGTCGGGGCCAGTCTTATCTCTGGAGGAATGATGTTCCAGAGAGTGAGAGCCACCGTGGAAAAGGCGGCTTTTCTTCTGGGTCCTGCAACGTTCCTTGATACCCCGCAAGTATAAATAGTATTTATACTATTTCCAGTTCATTTGATGATTATTGTGTTGTTGTTCTTTTTTAAGAAAAACTTTTGTTATTTCCCAGGAGTCACGAATGTGAGTTAGGTACTGGCTGATTAAATAAAATAAAATAAAATAAAATAAAATAAAATAAAATAAAATAAAATAAAATAAAATAAAATAAAATAATAAAATAAAATAAAATAAAATAAAATAAAATAAAATAAAATAAAATAAAATAAAATAAAATAAAATAATAAAATAAAATAAAATAAAATAAAATAAAATAAAATAAAATAAAATAAAATAATAATAAAATAAAATAAAATAAAATAAAATAAAATAAAATAAAATAAAATAATAAAATAAAATAAAATAAAATAAAATAAAATAAAATAAAATAAAATAAAATAATAAAATAAAATAAAATAAAATAAAATAAAATAAATAAAATAATAAAATAAAATAAAATAAAATAAAATAAAATAATAAAATAAAATAAAATAAAATAAAATAAAATAAAATAAAATAATAAAATAATAATAAAATAAAATAAAATAAAATAAAATAATAAAATAATAATAAAATAAAATAAAATAAAATAAAATAAAATAAAATAATAAAATAAAATAAAATAAAATAAAATAATAAAATAAAATAAAATAAAATAATAAAATAAAATAAAATAAAATAAAATAAAATAAAATAATAAAATAATAATAAAATAAAATAAAATAAAATAAAATAATAAAATAAAATAAAATAAAATAAAATAAAATAAAATAAAATAATTAAAAGTGCCATAACTCAGGTATAATAATGGAATGTTGCTGCAGTGTTTCAAAATAATTTCTGAAAATCAATTATTTAGTCCATAAAAGCCAAATAAATAGTTTTTACTAAGAGGCATGCTGTTCTAAAAATAGTTTGACAGCCTGGCTGTTAGGTTTCCCTTGGTTTTGAATACTCTGGATTGTATACACATGAAGCTCCACTGAGGCATAAGGACATTTGTGACTATTACAGAATTGTTATCTATAGTCAACTAGATTGAATACAAGTGTGTGAAGGATAAATTGAATGGCAACTCCCTGACCACTTGCCAGGCAATGCAAGCAAGGGGAACCTCTTCCAGTTATTTTCTACTTGTGTAAGCAGCTGTATGTTAAACTAAAGGTGGTCCTGAGGTGCTTGTGGTTGACTCAGCCTTCCATCCTTCCAAGGTTGGTAAAATGAGGACCCAGATTGTTGGGGGCAATATGCTGACTCTGTAAAGCGCTTAGAGAGGGCTGTAAAGCACCGTGAAACAATATATAAGTCTAAGCGCTATTGCTAATGCTATTGATTGGATCTTCTTACCTTTTAAAAAGAGAGAGAGATGCCAGCATAGCAAGTTAGACGAGCAAATAAAAAGCTTACAGAAATATCTGGGTGCAAAAGAGAGTCTAAAAACTAATCAATAAGATACTTAATCGATTCAGAAAGCTGGTTGATTCTAGAGATGCAAAGAATCAAAAACAGTAAGGAAGAGATGTAAAGGAATTTCTGGAATCCTAAACCTGAAAGCATTCTGGATTGCAGGTCTCAAATCTAGCTCAAGTTTATATGGCACCCCTAGACCATTGTCCATGGTCCATTGCCATTTCCACCTGCTTTTTTAGAATAGCCTTTGTTTCCCGAGCCAGCCATGGCACCTTAAGCCAGTCCCAACTCAGCCTTAATGTACAGTGCCTGCTCACAAGTATGTGAGAAGTGGAAAACTTGAGGCTTCCTGCTTGGCTGCATATTTTTTGTTTGTTTGTTTGCAGATCCTACTTGTAATGATCATTTCTCAAAAGAAATCCTTTTTACTGGGTCTGCTGTGAATTTGACCCTACAGATAGTCCTTGACTTACAACCTTTAGTTTAGTGACCGTTCACTAAACAAAAGTTCAGTGAAGTTACAAGAGAAGAAGGTGACTTATGCCCTTTTTTCACACTTATGACCATTGCAGCATCCCGGTGGTCACTGATCAAAATGCAGATGCTTGGCAATTGACTCATATTTTATGATGGTCACAGTGTTCCGAGATCACACGATCCCCTTTTGCGACCTTCTAACAAGCCAAGTCAATGGGGAAGCCAGATTCACTTAACAACTGTGTTACTAAATTAACAACTGCAGTGATTCACTTAACAACTGTGGCACGAAAGGTCGTAAGATAGGGCAAAACTCACTTCATCGCTGTTTCACTTAACAACCAAAATTTTGGACTCCATTGTGGTCATAAATCAAGGACTAACTGCACTTTCAAAAGGCCTTTCTTTTCAAGAGAATGTAGTATTATTTTCCGTTTAAGTACAGTGCTGATGTTGAAATTCACCCAGTGCAGCCATTATTTGTCTGCCAGTTGTTTATAGGCTGTTTTGCATGGAATACAGGCATTGTCCTTGACTATAGGAAGAAAAAAATACCCCAGCTTAGACAAGGGAAAAAGGTGAGCTCAGACAGATTTCCTATGCACCTTTGTTTAGTTCAGGTAATCCTCAGTTTACAACCACAATTGAGCCCCAAATTTCCACTGCTAAGCAAGACAATTGTTAAATGAGTTTTACCCCTTTTTAGGATCTTTCTTGCCACAGTTAAGTGAATCAGGCTTTCCCATTGACTTTGCTTATTCGAAGTGATCAGAAGTGAAAAACTGAAGTAAGATTGTAAACACAGTCAAGGTTTCCCTTAGCAACTGCTTTGCTTAATAACTGAGATGCCATTCCCAGTTGTGGTCATTAAACAAGGTCTACCTGCAACAAAAGTAGAAATGTAAACATTTGGATATTTTGAAGCAATAAGGAAAACATGTCCCTGGAGTAGTTTTCAGAAGTTAAAAATTGGGGTAGGAGGAGTGAAAATGTTAGTTTTCAACATCCTTTACAGATATATTTTGCTAAGTTTATCTTGGCTCACTTGTAAAAGTGTGCTTGGTGCAGCATACAATTGTGTTGTGTATTCAAACCATAATTATACGTTTTTGATTGATTTCAATATGTTTTTAATTTTTGATACACATAGAGTTACAGGCTGCTCAATTCCTAAAAATATCATCTTTTAATTCTTGTCTGTTTATGAGAAACAGGCAGGCAAAATGTTTATATTAAAAACAGAAGAAACTGTCAAGATTGTTGCAAAAGAAAGGAAGTTACGTATTGATTTTAGCTTCCGCTCTAATGAACAGATACAGAAACAGCTGATTGTGAGAAAAAGCTTCAATTGTTGAACTGTCTCATTTTCTGAAGCAAGCTATCTCTAACAGACGTTTTTAATTCTTCTAATCCTTATTTTTTTTAGTTTTGAGTGATTTCTGAAACTTAGATTTGCCTCTAGCACTTCACACTAGTGTATTTTACAATTTAATGGATTTCCAAATGCAGAACAATTTCTTTCACATGTTAATCATTTAATATTTATTCAAGTTCCCCTCTTTGATTCTTCTTCAAAAATAAACAACAAAACAAATGCCTACCTTGGAGGCAAAATAGAAAAAAATAGCTTTCTTCTTGATTTTCTAATTCCATCACCCTTACTCCAACACTACTCCTACACAACTGGTTGTTAGACTCTCTTTTGGGGATCAACTTATCAGCCACTTTCCACTCTATGATATTAGTGTCAAATGTTGAAATAGTCGTATAGGAGAATAACTATTTTTATGGTAGTTTACATACCAAGAAGGGTTCCAATTGAAAACAGTGCTTCTCTATGCTAATTGTTCTCTTTTTGATGTCTATAGGGACCTCCAGGAGCAAAAGGAGATAAGGTGAGTCAAATGAAAAGTGCCTTGACATTGTTAGGAATGCTAATTACTCTAGTAAGCATAGTCTTATTCTTGTGGCCTTTGTTCTATAATGACCTCATTGAGATGACCCTGTAAAACAGAATTATCAATGAGTATATTGGTGCGTATTGCTCTGATGTCCCTCGCAGACTCTTCATGGGCAGATGAAGGTAACACACTATGCATATCCAAGAGAAGAAATGGAGAAAGAAGCCAAGAACAAAGAGAATCATCTCTGAATTGTTAGCTGTACCCACTGGCAAGAACAATTGGAATAGCATGTCTTTATAACCTCCTAATGCTAAGGGAAGAATTCTGGTGAACTATAAACTGATGTTGTATCTTGCATGAATTTGGTGTTTTGACTTCTGCAGCAAAGTTGGAGTCCTGAATCAGGATTGCAATCAGCTAGTTTCTAAACCACAAAGATATACTCCTTTTTCTTTATATTTGAATATATTCATCTAAGAATTGTATAAATAAGAGCTGAGGTGGCACAGTGGTTAGGGTGCAGTACTGCAGCTACTTCAGCTGACTGCTAGTTCAGCATATCAGCGGATCAAATCTCACCGGCTCAAGGTTGACTCAGCCTTCCATCCTTCCGAGGTGGGTAAAATGAGGACCCAGATTGTTGGGGGCAATATGCTATTTAGTATACTGTCTTTGGTGTAAGCCGCCCAGAGTCTCGGAGAGTGGGCGGCATAGAAATATGAATAATAAAAATTATAAATAAATAAATAAATAAATAAATAAATAAATAAATAAATAAACAAACAAACAAACAAACAAACAAACAAACAAACAAATAAATAAATAAATAAATAAATAATACTTTGTCCATACTGTCCTGATAATACATTCTACAGATCCTTGCATTCTACCCATACACTGTTTTTACTTGCTGTATGTGAGTCCTACGTAGCTCACTAAATCTAAGTTTACAATGTGAAGGACTTTTAGGACATGAAATAATATTGTCTAATGTCAACATTAATTTTTGAAACTTCTAATTACCTATATTTGGCCATTGATCCTATTTATAAGGAAGAAGTATTTTGGCCAAAAGCAATACTGAACAGCCAATGATAGTAACTTTTCTGTTTTGTAGGGTGAACAAGGAGACATTGGCCCACGGGTAAGTATCGCTAGTAATTATGAACATATTTACATGTACATGAGAGTTTGGCTGAAATAAGCATAGAAACATCAAAATATCTGAATATAAACATAAAGATTAAAAGATTAAAAAAAACAGAGCTGTACAACTTATCCTTACCTTTCTTTCGCCCAAAGCTTAAATTTTAAGGAAGCTCTTCAAAACAAAACAAGTTTTATTCCAGGCTGCATTTTTGCATATATTTACTTGCGAGTAAATCCTTTTGATGTCAACTTCTGCATAAACATCAGCTGTTAACTTTTTAATTCCCTTTCCTAGTAGAAAGCAATATTTAACTTTAATTAATTTAATTGCATATGATCATATTTTTTCCAGACTTATATGGGTATCTTCTCTCTTCATGCACTAATGGTCATTTCACAGCATCAGACTGTACATTTCTTTTCATGGCTCTCTGTTGATGTACCTTGCAGATTGTGTAATAACTTAATAATTCAGATTTAGACAAAAGCACCATCAAAGCCAATAAAATGAGCAGCCCTAATTATTTTTTCAAATATGTAAGCTTTGTAGTTCAGTAATACAATTTCAGAACAGAATGTTATATATAATTTATTAATTTAACTTCCCATAGGTGAAAGCAAGGCATTCTCTAGATCAGGGGTGTCAAACTCACAGCCCGCGGGCCTGATGCATCATGTGCTGGCCCCGCCCCCACCCAGTTTAGCAAAGGGGGGGAAAGTCCTGATATGTCTCATGATGCTGCTATGACATCGCAGGTTTGGCACCCCTGCTCTTGATAAAGGAAAGTTATAATAGCACAGCAACATAGTTTAGTGACAGTGATAGAGTCCAGGTTGAAGTGGAAACCTATAAAAGGAGCTAAGAAGGTATACAGATGGTATATCGATGGCGGTATACAGATAAGATGCATAAGAAGCAATAAAGAATATCAATGTACAATATACAATAACAAAAAAGATACTAATGAAAAACACAGAATACTATTACAGTAAACCAAACTATAATTAAATAACGATTGGGTGAAGCTTCAAATGCCCCCAGAGCAGTCTCCAGAACACAAAGTTGTACCAAACAGATATCCAGATGTTCCAAAGAACCAGAAAAAAACAAAAGTCATCTACAACATATAGCGTAAGGATTTTAACAACTGCTATGTAGGACAGACAGACAAAAGACTAGCATAGCACATCCAGGAACACCAACTAGTAGTCAGAAAGCATAATAAAAACTCAGTAATCTTACAACACATAGACAAATTTTACCATAGCTTCAACTGTAAAACTGTGAGCATCCTAGACAAAGCTAAATCCAAAAACATAGTATTTATAGAAGCTTAGTACTCACACAAATCAGCCATCAAGAGGTACATAGAGATAAACAAGATTTACACACCATTCAAAAGAGACAACAAAAAAGCTAACAAGAAAACAAAAGACCAGAAAACATTCTCTCCAGAAGCCTACACCCTGATAAGCAGTGATTAACATCAAATAAACAAGCAAAAAACAAAACAAAACAAGGAACTATCAAGGAGAAAATCATGCCCCCACCAAAACTGGCACTGCAAGCTATTGTATATAAACAAGGAGCAAGCCCACACTCATGAACACTGATGATGTCACCTAGTCAGGTAATTTACAAGCAAACAACCAAGCTCAAAGAACACCAAGGACTCCACAGTTGAACCATGAGCTACATATATTCACTATCCCAGGATAGTGTTGCAGGATCCAATCTGGGTTAGTTACCGGGAACCTGAAGATGGGCTCCAGCACGAGTCCGAAAGCTCGGAAGACAAAACCTCTGGTCTCGGTGACTGACCCAGATTGGATTCTACATATATTCTCTTTTGATCTAACTGAACTCTGTTTAATAATTAACTAATTGGATTCAACAGTTTTCTCTTTTGTAATGCAAAATGTTACTACATGAAAATAGTGTGAGCTTTCCAAGGTTTGTGCAACAAAATTTTAAGCCAAACAGGAAATTAATTTCTCTAATTACTCAATCCTCTAGATTCAGTAGAAGCTAGAATATATTACCTCAGTTTTATCAGAAGAGGACAGCTTGCTTTAGATAATGCTTTGATTCCATTCCATTTCTACATTATAATGGGAAGAGCCTTATTTTTATTTTTATTTTTAAAGAATTTAACAGTTTTAAACACAATTCACAAACAATTCACTTGGGAAATCTTCTGTTAGTATTATCCATAGAAGAACAAGAGACAATGCATATTTAGAAATTGAGTGACTAAAAAAAAAAGATATTTAGCAGTGGTGCTTAATCTCTTTCTCAAAGAAGGATTGTTGTCACTATGCATTTAACATAAACCATAAAATGGAAATGATTCAGAAGGGGTCTTTACATTTTAAAGGAAGGAAAGAAAACATTGCAAGCCATTCCCAGATGTTATCAATTATGCATAAAAGAGGTCTGCATTTAGCAATGTTCTTGTTACGAAATGTATTTATGCCCCATTTTCTCAAATGTGTTGCGTCTTTTGGGGAAATTGAGACCTGGTCTCTCAGCAGGACGGACCAGTAATCAGATTGTAGTTCCAACAGTATGTAATCATCCATTTTCTCTCACAAATGCAAAAAACCAATCAGATTCTTTTGAAATTTTAGGACATTTCTTTATTTCTTTGGCCCCTAAGTCCTCTTGTTCTCTTTTCCATTCCCAGAGACATTTTTCTGTGACAGCATCTGGCCTAAATTATTTTTATTTCTTTAAATTGGACAGGTTTATTTTGCTTTGGCCTCAGCAGCAAACTTTATTTCCTGGCTTAAAGGGGGGTGCATTATTTCATACTACATGCTTCACAATACATAGTACATACATTTACAACTGAAAATACCTCACATTTTCAGATAAAGCAGTCATTTAGTTAATATTTGAATGTCTTAATTTTCTCTGAGTGCATCATGATCAAAGCCTACATCAATTGGCCAGACATTTGGTACCCAGTTGGATCCACTGTTGTGTTTGACCATGCAATTGTTGTGGAACACATTGTGCCATATTTCCAGCATTTTAGTTCCATGTTTTCCCAATCCTATCTTTCTAGGCCTTTCCCTTTTTTAATTTACACCTGAAAGAATTTTTGTTACCAAGTTCATTATAGAAGTATCTGTGCCATGTATGTAAATTATTAGGAGGAGAGTAGTGTTATATTTAACCAAAAATGAAAAACAAAATAAAATGATTACATCAGTCTTTTGGTCCATCTAATTGATCTTCACCAAACAGATTTTTCAGAAGACGCATATTGCCCCAAGTTTCTCTCTTGGTAAATAGGCATTGAATCTTTCCTTGAATGGTATTGATTAGAGTCTTTTATGAAAATTGAAGATATAATGTTATGAAACAGAATTCTTACTGAAATTTTCAGCATTTCCAAGAAAGAAAAGTCTTACTTCATGGAATTTGGTGAACTGATTTCTTTTCGCAGACCTGGAATGCTGTCGAGATTATGGAATTGAAGTCAAACACATGTGCAAAGCACTAAGTTCAGAATTCATTCTCCGTACTAGAGTATATGTTGTCCCACTGTCTTAATATTGCTCAAAAAAGAATAAAATCAAATGGAACATGATGTTTTACAGTTAGCTTGCTATATTATCTCTCACTATATTAAATCAATCAACTGCAACAGTAGAGATTGTTAGTATTTGTTTTCCAACTGAACTGCTGATTGTGCCCTGAACACAGAAAGAGTAAGGGCAAATAAATATCTATAGATCAATATAAATAAAATGTGGCTTCGGTTGCTTGATTTTGCTACTCCTGTGGCCCAAACTAACATAGAAGACCGGAATATTTACTTCCACTTCAGCTAAGGTTTGAATCATATCTACAGTACAGTTCAAGACATCTAACTCGAAACAGCATTTTGATAATGATAATGATCATCTAAACAGTATGATGCTTAATTTATAGCACATGTTTTTCGCCAAAGTCCATGGAAGTAACTGGCATAGCAATGCTTTTAATCAGATTCTTTGCTTCCAATCAACATTCTTCATTAAAATTGTGTTAAGATGTTACTTTATTTAAATATGTTGCTATAACATATGGGATTAAGTGAAATTTATTTCCAGGTAGGTGTATACAAGATGATTAGATATTTTTTTCCACCCCTTCATTTTCCCTTTTATTTTATAAATAAGAATTTTCCTGAAATGCTTATACAGAAATCAGTTCATATATAAATAAATATACACTGCTCAAAACAATAAAGGGAACATAAGCAGAAGACATTCGAGATCTGAATGAATGAAATAGCCTTATTAAATACTTTGTTCTTTATATACAGTAGTTTATACACTGCTCAAACAACTAAAGGGAACACAAAACTACTGTATGTAACGAACAAAGTATTTAATAAGGCTATTTCATTCATTCAGATCTCGGATGTCTTCTGCTTGTGTTCCCTTTATTTTTTTGAGCAGTATACATAAATTATTTCCTTTCCAATGTGTTAAATGTGGTATAGGTTCACTTGACAATTAGATCCTTATCTAGATCCTTATCTAATAGGACTGACTGGCAAATCAACCTTGCTCATACATTTCTATATTAAAATCATTTGTAAGTGCTATAGTGGCTAAGGCACATTGTGACACTGAGAGACCACACGTTCTAGTGGGTCCCACACCTTGGGAATGAAACCAGGTGAGTTACTTTGGGATGGTCACTCTCTCTCAACCTTAGCAAGCAGGTAATGACAAACCACTTCCATAGATTTTGCCCAGAAAAATGCAGGGTCTAGTTCAGAAAGTCATCAGGAGTCAATATTGAGTCAATACTGATTTTAAAAAAAGAGAAGGGCTCATCTAAAGATGATTTTCTTTCAGTTTTAGATTTTGTGTGTATGTGTGTGTTTGTGTGTGTGTGTGTGTGTACTGTACACATACTGTACCTACCTACACACATAAACACATACATATATAGATAATGAGAGTAGGTTTTTCTCTGGCATATACTTGAAACACCCATTTCGGTATTTTCTTCAAACCTAGAAAGTTAACATTGTCTAAGACGCCATAGTCCAAGATACCATAGTGACCTGATAACAAAAGCTTGATGCCAGATTAGATATCCCCAGCTTTAAGCTACTCTAACAGTTTGGCTAGTTTTCTCTTAATGAAGCTACATCAGTTGCTTAGGGACAAGCCTTATCAGAGTATGATTGCTCTAATAAAATGTACATTATCTCTTTAAAATTCCTGTAAAACGTCTTAAATTTTGATCTATGGAGACAAGAGTTAAGTATACTTCCTTAACTTGTTTTTGTTAGTCAAAGTTTTAGCTTTGTTGAACAAGTACATTGTCTGTATGCAAACCTATGTAAACAAACCCATATCTCAGAAGACTGTAGGTGGTCTGGGTGTGTGTGTCACAAATTGTCTCCTGTGAACTACTGTAATAGAGTAGTTTATTCTACTGTCACCCATCAGCATCTTGGTTTTGAATCAATTAATGCTGTTTCTGATTATATCAATTGTTTGCTTCCTGTTGGAGTTCTTGGAGCCTTTACCATTTTCTCTATCTTCTTTGTCTTGATTCTTTTTCTTTGCTGACATACATTGACTAGATGGCTTTTCCTCGCCTCAGTCATGGATTTCTCTCTGACCAGCATATTTTTAGCAGACGTATTCTTAAGGTAGAATCACTTTTAATCTTCTGGCTTGCTGTGTTTTCATGAGAGGTTGTTGGCTTTTCTTAATTTAAGCTCTTCTGTTCTACTATTTTATTCTTCTGTTTTTCACGCTCTAACTAAATCTCTTACTGTTTTGTGTCATAAACTAAACTGAATATACTTGAGTGTTGTGGCAGTTAGAATCAGAATTGTATTTCACTGTTGTAGTTCGGTCGCTAAGTCGTGTCCGATTCTTTGTGACCCCATCGACCACAGCATGCTAGGCTCTGTGTCTGTCTCCCTGTGTTTCACTGTAAAAGCATCAAAATAGTATTTTTAAAAATTACTTACTTTTTAACCATAATAAACATTTCAATTATCATCCAGTTGCTTCACCATTTGACAGAATACAGTGATTGCCTTCATGAAAACAGATTTAATTCTTCCTCTCTCCCACTTAGGGAAAGTCATGGTGAATATATGTCATGACTACTCAGATTTTCCATAGATTAAAATGTGAAATCTGCTGTGGCTTTATAAGAATTGCAACTGTCAGCAAGAAAGTAAGCAAACTGCCAAGCATCTTATACAAAGAATATGTTGTGTGCATTGAAAATATCTCCGCTTCTATGACTTTCATATTTAAAGAAATAGAACTAATTTTCAGAATCAGCAGATACCTATACTCATTGCAGTTTGCAGTGTTACATCCTAATACAGGATTCATTTCTACTCCATCCTGAGAGCATTAGTCCACAGTGTTAATTCTTGAGTGTCCATACATCCAGTCTACAAGAACTGCTACTATCAGCAACTCATAAATTTAAGCAATCTTGCTCTTGCTTATCATTTAAAAATGTTACATAAATCAAATATGTTTACCTTTCTTGTGCTTTTCATTTTATTTGTGATTTGTAATGTTAGCATCATCTGAGCTTCATCAGCTATTCATACAAATCTAAGAAAAACATTACAATAACATGCTCCAATCCCCCAGATCTGTCTAGGTTCATTGCTGTGTTCTTGCATGTACTGCATGTCATGTACAGTGAGAATAGTACATGTACAATAGTACATAGTACATGTCAATATCAAAACAGATAAGCCAATAATATGTCTTCACTTTTTTAATGCTGTGTTTATCAAAAAATTGAAAGCTTGGCAAATTTGTCAAGAAGCTGTTCTTGACTTTGATGATATGTCCTGTTTCCAGAATTATGGCCTTAGTGCAACTGCCAATTTTAATGAATAGTAAGAGTGGGATATACATGAAATAATAATTTAAATTCCATTATGATTGAGATGGATCTATTTATGGTATTACTCAGTGGAGAATTATTAGAAATTGAAAAGACGTTAAATGTCTTTTATCATTAAATTTCTGAGTTAGAATAGGTTGGCATTAAATTAACTTTGACAATAGGACAATTTGCTTAGATATTAGTTTTCTTGGAGGGTTCACTGATGGTTCCATATTTTTGGCAGGATTATTTGTTATTTTCCAAAATAGATTATAATCCAGGTTATAATCTATAACCAATGATAGCTGCCACTCTTGTTCATTCAAATAATAACATCTTATGAGACCTGCTTTTAATTCTCTACTTAGACCAGAATGTACTGGAAAAGCTATTTGTCAGTTTCCTAATTTGTGAAATAAAAATAATACTATTCTGCATGAGTGTGATTACAATACAGACATTTTCAAAGATGAAGCAATTTCTTTCTGCTTTGCTGGAAACCAATTATGAAACTACCCTATCTTAAAATTCAAAAGCAACTTGCTATTTAAGAACCATCATCTTATATTTGAAGAAAGGAAGTTTTAAAAAGCTGGTAAACCCTATACTATGAGCATGATATGTAATGTACTATATACTGATAGCTTAATTTGGGTGAATTTTTGCTGTGTGATCTCCAATTTAAAGGTAATATGTTACGTGTTCTACAAATACTGCATTTTTGTAGATATTTCAGTAAATCACTAGATATTTTTTCCAAGAAAAAGCTCCACAGTATGGGTTGTTTAAAAGTATATGATACAGCAGTTAAAGAAAAAAAACCCCACATTGGTTGGCTACCTCAATGTCCAAACACCTAGACAGGAGTCTTCCTGGAAAAACCTTATGTGTAATATGAAGGTCTGTGGAGGGCAGTCAGGAAATGAATATACTAATATAATATACTATAAACATGCAGCTAGATTTTCCATGGTAACTGTACATGTTCAAATGAGCTAAGATGCAATTTGTAGCTTACTGTTTGTAGAGATTTTTGACATTTGCTCATAAATAAGATAAATAAGATTGAAAACACTGGAAAAAACTTGCTGCCCAATGTGCTCTGCACAGGACCTAATCATCATCTTCCTCTTTTAATGACCCCATAATCCCTTGCAGGGTGGTGTCTGAGCAACTGAATTGAGCAAGCAGAGTGTTTTAATGGCTGGATGCCCTTCCTCTTGCCAATGCAGAGTTTTGTTCAGCAGATATATTCTCAGTGTGCCCAGAGAGAGAAATAACTGCCTCTACCTAGGATCGAACTCGCAGCATCCTGATAGTGAGGCGAGAGCTTCACCTCAAGGCCACCACACCACTCCCTGCACAGGACCTGATGATGATGTTAAAAATAAGAGATAAGCGGAACTGTTTGCCTTAAAACCATAACTGGGCTCCATAGCTTTGCTGATTTGTTCTACAAATGTAGTGACAGTTTGCTGAAAAATCTATTTTCTTACTAAATTCCCCTGATTTTGGTCTAAAAGATATGGAAACCCATAGCCCAGCATTTGGAGACAGACAGAAAATATACTGTACCCATCATTGCATAGCATCGGTACATGTGAATTGGATATTGGTGAATAAAACATTATAGCCACCAATATTTGTTGCCAAATACATGCAAAAGAAGTCTTTAAAAGCTTCTTAAATATGAGATGCTATTCTTACCTTTTATTTGGCCCCACCCCCAATCTATTGCTGCCTCCTGAGTCCCAGCTGATCGGCTAGAAGGAAAAAAAACAGTTTAAACTCTTGCCCCGGGGCTTCAAAGGACCGCCCTACAGCTGATCAGTGTTAAAAGGCAGTGTGGTAGTAGACCAGTGCCTCCTAAAACAAATGAGTAGACCGGTGCCTGCAAAAATAAATGGGTAGACCGGTGCCTGCAAAAATAAATGAGTAGACTGGTACAGCTCTGCAAGCAGTTAAAAGCCTGGTAGACCAGTACATCTGCTAAATCCTAAAGAATTGTCACATGATCATCAAGCCACGCCCATAAAATAAGCCACACCCACAGAACCGGTAGTAAAAAATTTTAGAACCCACCCCTGCACCAAGGCAGTTCTGGGTTGAAAGGATTAGCTGATGACATCACTGTTGCCCAGGGAACACTTAGTTGGGTGTGCCTTTCATGTCCACAGCAGGAGTTGGAGCAAAGGACAGAAGCTCATCCCTCCCAACAGCAGCACTTGGGTCTGGAACGTGAACTTGTTGTTTGTCAAGCCAGCATCCTAATCACGTGAGCCACTGTGCTCCTAGTATTTGATGATACTATCCATTTATTAGGAAGGCACTCCCCCTCCCCCATGTTATAATGTTTTGTCTAAACTTCTTATAGGGAGACCAAGGTAAAGATGGTGCTGCTGGCCCACCTGGGCCTCCTGGACAGCCGGGTTCAAGAGGGCCCCCTGGAGACACAGGGAAAGATGGCCCAAAGGGACCGCAAGGTCTTCCTGTAAGATATAAATAATAACAAAGCTAACTAACATGCATGGTTTGAGAGAAATTCTCCTCATGTTGTATGTAAGCTAAAAGATCTTTAAGTCATATACCCAGCTTGATCATAAATGTAGAGAGTAAGTGAAAGAGGCAGTATCTTGACTGAACTTGCCATCAAGTTTTATTTTATTTAGTCGGTGGTTTATATATATATATATATATTAGCTTGTCCAATATAATTTTGCAATGAAATGCATTGGATAACCTTATCAGAATTTATTATTTGTAAATCGTAATTATGTACCAAGCTTCAGGGTTTGATAACAATTTTTCCTTGCTAGAACAGCAATTACCAGTACAATGTGAAGGAATTTGGTGTGATTATTCCATTGAGCAATGGCAGATATATTAGAAAAATCTATTCTCAGGATAGTTTTTTTTTATCCATTAGCCGTTCTCAATCTTTTCTTTAATAACTAATTATTGACACCCCATCCTTGAATCTGAAGAATGATAGAATTTTATTTACCAAAAACCATTAAATGAGATGAAATCTATTGTTGTGCTCAGTGTTAAGTCTGATTGTTGATCGTGTGGTGTTATCTGCATGTCGCTTGAGTGAGCTGGTAAGACGTTGATTCCTAAATCAACGGAATAGCTGAAGTATTTTTTTTCTCAAAACAGAAAATGCAATGTGATTTTTTTTTTTTTTTTTACAATCTCCACATTTCTCTCCTTCACTGTTATACTTCACTGTGGTAGAAAGGATTTTAGAAAACAGATTTTGAAGTAAAATATGTTGTTGGTCTAATTTGTAAAATGTATATTTATGGCTTTTTTAGGGTGAGAAAGGAGAAGCTGGTGTCATGGTTAGTATGCAATATATGATATTAAAGCCATCTGTAATGAATTGTTCACATGTTAAATATGGGATAGTTATATAAGTATAATTCAAAAGTTTTTGCCTGTTTTCTTAGTCACTGTGTCCTGTGCCTAATAACTTTAATGGGTGACTTCCTTTCATCCTGGTTAGTAATCACTATTGTTTACTTCCATCCACTTTTGGTTCCTAATCTAATTGTTTCTCCATCTCTCCTGAGCTAACCGAGAATAACAGTAGCCAGATTTAAAGTACTATGCAGGATGGAAACAAACAGTCTGCGTTGATTTCAGAACTAAACTGTGTGCCATCATGAGCCTCCTCTTAAAGTAGTTCTGTGTCACTTCACACATTTTATTATCTTGTAAGGAGCCTTTTAAACCCATTTCTTTAGAATAATATTTCTTTTAAGTGATATTTTTAAGTGAAATTCCAGATTTCAGAATGAGAATTTTGAAAGCTCAAGTTGATGTTACCCCTGCTATCTGCTAATATTTTATATTTTAGAAAAAATGGCTACAGTCTTGTAGAAGTATGCGCTATATTTTCTTCCACACTTTTTATATGACTATTGTTCCAGTGCTTGTTGTTGCATTAGCAGTGTGTTATTGTAAAAGGTCATATCTATTAAAAACGTTTTTAGTTTAGTTGTAGAATATCAAACAAATCTAAGAGGTAGAGCTAAAAGGTAATAAATGAGATAAGCACCATAAAATATAGTTTTCCACCCAGCTGTCTTTTAAAACCAGCTTGTAACAATTTAATTCTGAGAATGCAAATAGTCAGAAACAGCCAATTACTTCTATCTCCAATTCAGTAGTGAAGAAAGGGATTGGTGAGGGAAAAATACTTGCCCTGAAGTTCTGAGGGCTGTCCACATGTCAGGAAGGGAAACAGAACTCCCGTTTACTTTTCTGGTGATCTTCCTTTTGAGCAGCTTGAAGGTATGAATCAGGAACATCCCCATGTTTACATCTTGACTCCTTAATTTTAACATTGAAGTAATGAAAAGTAAACTTTGCATGAAGCCTCCCAGGCAATTAAAAGGGGCATTTCTGCAGTCTAAAATTACTTCTTACTTATCGTGGAATTTAAACATAAACCTTTTGAAATAAGTGCTTGAAATCTGGGATCCATAAAATGCAATAACTTCAGGTTATTTAAAAGAAATTGCATCAGTTGTGGGTGAAAGAATTGAATTTTACTGCACTGGAAAAGATAGTTTCAATATCAATTTGAATTAGTATTTTCATTTTTATTAGTTTTATTTTCTCATGCCTATTTATTTATTTATTATTATTATTTTTTGCATCTGTCATATAAAATGCTTTATTTATTTATTTTGAAGGGCGAACCTGGTATTCCAGGAACAAAAGTAAGTTATTGGGGTTTCTTCTTTTTCTCCAAAACTACCTGCATTTAGATATCATGTAATCAATCGTGCAAACATGCCCTAAGATTTGGTAGGGTGAGATGGCTATCAAAGTAGCAAATGCTGGAGAGATGTGGAGCCAGGAGTACAAGTTTGGGTATTTCATCTATTTACCTCTCCAATAGTTCCTATCCTCCAAAGGTGGTACCTCAACACTAATGCTTGCTTGACTAAGGCCATCCCAGTGCGTCATAGGCAATGCTCCTGAAAATGGTCCCTCGCCAAGTGAGCAGATAGAGAAGCAACCAGCTTAAACCTGTCTCTCTTTTGGATATGTGCATGTCTTGCTCTGTTTATGCACTACGCATTGAACCAGTTCTATGTATAGAACTGAACATGCAGCAAATAGATGCCAGAAAGAGCAATGAATGAGCAGCAGTATGTTATTGAATAAAAGATTAGCATTTTTAGTATTATTATGAGTTGTATTACTGGAGGGTAAAAGTTATACCATTGCTTCCTTCCTTCCTTCCTTCCTTGCTTGCTTGGCTTGCTTGCTTGCTTGCTTGCTTGCTTGCTTGCTTGCTTGCTTCCTTCCTTCCTTCCTTCCTTCCTTCCTTCCTTCCTTCCTTCCTTCCTTCCTTCCTTTCCTTTCTGTATCCTGCCTTTATTATTTTTACAAATAATTCAAGGCAGTGAAGATATCCAATACACCTTTCTATTTTCTCCATAACAACCACCTTTTGAGGTGGGTTGGGCTAAGAGACAGGGTGACTGACCCAAGATTACTCATCCAGCTTTCATGGATAAAGCAGGACTAAGGTGGGACTCACAGTCTCCCACTTTCTAGCTTGGTGCCTTAACTACTAATGTTGGGTGTCACTAAGCAATGGGCGGAACCAAAAGAGGGTGGGGCTATCTACTCCTTTACTCCCTCTTTCTTCCCTGTCTTTCTCCCATCAACCTCTTCCCCATGTATAGGAGGCTGGAACAGATTGTTCTTGTTACAGATGTTAAGCAATTAGTTGCTGAGATTCTTTGAAATGAAGTCAAGGGTCACATTAAAAAAAAAGAAAATAAATTGATGAATATGAAATAAATGAAAGAGTTATAAGCCTGCACTTTCTGAGTTGGCCTTCATCCCTCTGACTCATTGGCAGTTTTGAAATTGGATTGGATTCCCACACTAGTTGTCTTCAATTCAGAGAAGAGTGTGGAGTCAACAAAATGACTTCAGAAGTTTGGAAACAAGATATTTGTTCAAGGTCCTTGGTGCTCTCTGAGCTTGATTATTTTCTTGCAGACATTTCATTACCCAAACTACATAACATCATTTAGTGCTAGGTAACATCATCAGTCCTAGCACTGATGATGTTACCTAGTTTGGACAATGAAACGTCTCCAAGAAAACCAAGCTCAGAGACCACCAAGGACCCCTCATTTCAACCCTGAGCTATAAGTATTCTCCTTTATTAGATATTTGTTCATCTAATAAAGGAGATGAACAATTCTAAAATTTATTCTCTGTTGCTTTCAATGTTATAATGGCTGTTGGTCAAGCCTAGTAAAGTATAAATTATTATAGAAAAAGTAGATGTACTATGGACTTTGATTTGTACAATGATACATTTTATACTCTGGCTTCTCTCCTTACACATTTCTGCTTGTATTCTTTTTTTTTTAATGATTTTGAATGCTTAATATTGTTTTTATCATTCATTAAAGTAGGTGATTTTTAATTTTACTAATTTCTTTTATGGTGATTTTTATTTATCAAGCATGAGTTGGTTTTAATACAGTTCCCTATAGACTTACATTAGTGGTTTAAGCCCAAAACCACCCATTATAATCACACATTTATACAAAGCAAAAATGCTCAATTTTGTATACATAATACCAGTGATATTTAAATCCTGGAGTGTGAAAGAGATGGATCACATGAATTTCAAGAATCAGTTTATATGCCAAATCAAAGCTTAATGATACCATACTAAAATGTTCTGTCCATTTAAAATATAGAGATGATTGATGCATAGCAATCACAATTATATGGCTACCAGATTTTATAAATATAATTAAGGATTAAAATTCAGTGGATTCCACAGGTAAGGTTTCTAATATAAATGCAAACAACCTCTTTAAAAGATAAATATTTATTCCCACTTTTAAATTAAATCCAGTTAGTAATTATTTTGTGATACTGGCAAACATAACACACATCTACATTTCAATCTCACCTATATATATTCTATTTATCAGGGTGATGCTGGGACTTCAGGAGAACCAGGAGTTCAAGGACCAAAGGTAAATCTCATTTCTATATCTCATTCTTTCTGGTTGCATGTAAGCTTGAGCGTAGGACTCTGCTTTAAAACAAAAAGCACTATTGGGATCTGGGGAGACAAAGCAAGGGGGCAATGAAATGTGCACAATGACAAATATTTGCAGATAACATTGCAATGTAAGTAAAAAAGGTTGGGGTGTGTGTGAGGTTGCAATGTACATTTCATCATTTTTCATATTATTGTGGTTAGGGATGGATGGCTATAAACAGCATGAAAATCTATAGGACTGAACAGCTGAGTTTGCAATAGCTCTTTGAGAAAAATAATCTTTATTTTTGTAGCTAATTTCAATTTCATGAATATCTGTAGACTTGTCCATAATATTTGATTCTTAATACTTGTATTGATTGAGATACAAGTATACAAGATAATTTACAAATAGTGGTATATCAAGCAAAGTGTATGAATCTACCTTAGTGACTACAATTGCAATTGGCAATTCCATGGTCACTAAGTGGAAAATCATGTGACCACAATGGACTTATCATCTCACTTACCTTTCAGTCATTAAGTGAAACACCTTTGGGCTGTAATGTACGACTTCACTTCCACATTCTCCATTAACTCTGCTTGTTGCAAACTGGTCACAAATGGCCCAAACAGTAATCATGGGACACTCTGACAGTCATAAATATGGGGATTGGTCACAAAGCTATTTGTTTTTATACTGTCCTAATTTCAAATAGTTGCTAAACAGGCAATCGGTAAGCAATAGCTACCTGTATATCACTGAATCAAGAACTGAAAATTTCTATCTATTTGGCTGATGATATTGGGCTTTATTAATAGTTAAGTAAATATAACTGTTTGAACAAACAAGTTTGAACTGCATTTAGAATTCAGATACAATGCAAATAAAAGATTTTAATATGAATATTGTTTCTCAAGTAATAATTGATACCAGATTCTTTTTAAATTTAGGGAGAGCCAGGAACTTCTGGGCCACAAGGAGAGAATGGTATTCAGGGGCTGCCAGGGTCAAAGGTGAGCATCTAATTAAATAGCATCATGCGATTTGTGAATGTCCTGGATTCAGCTGAGGAATTGTCTGGGCACCACTTTTAGACATTGCAAGCAAGCAAACATTGCCCCAGGGAAGGACAGAGGCACAAATGGACTTCTGGAGCCCAAAGAGAATAAGACTAGCATGTGCTTTGCTTAAAAACTAAAATTTCCTTGGATTTCTTTCAAACAACCAGGAAGTATTAGCCCAAATGGAAAAAGGCCTTGTTTCAAGTGGCTTCTTCAGACTGAAGTTAGAGAATGTTTTGAAATAGTAGCAGCTCCCCTTTTTAAAAAAAAGTTTCTAGGGGGCAAGCTAACTCAGCCATTTTTTTAAAAAAATTATAAGATTATAGTGTTTATTTTTTTTATAAACCTCAGGTTCTTACTTTAGCTTATTGTTTGTACATTTTGTTGATTCCCTTGAATTCCTTTTGAATACAAGATGATGTTAAACCACTTCAAATGAAAAAAGAAAACAGGTTAATATATTCTGGTTAGGAACAGAGAGTTTTCTTTCTTTCTTTCTTTCTCTCTCTCTCTCTTTGTTTATTTATTTGCATCCTGCTTTTATTATTTTTACAAATAACTCAAGGTGGCAAACATATCCAACACATCTTCCTCCTCACAACAGTTGTTTTCCCCACAACAACAAACCTGTGAGGTGAGGTGGACTGGGCTGAGAGAGAGTGATTGACCCAAAGTCACCCAGCTAGAAATCAGTCTCCCATTTTCTAGCCTGGTGCCTTAACCACTAGGCCAACTGGCTCTCTTTTATACTTTTATAGAACATCTCTTTCCAAGGTATTTAGAAGAGAGGGAAGCATTGGGCAGTATTGAAGAAAAGGTGTAAATAAGCCATCAGAGCTTATAGATGTGGGATGCCTGAGATTAAATTAGCTAATCGATGCTTGGAAACTTTTTTTCCATTTCAATTGCTCTTCTTGAAGACACATGGAATTTGCAAGGCAGGTTATGCCCAGTAGTCTAAAAAGATGCAAACACACTACAGAGCCAAAAGTGAGGAACGGGAAAGGCTACCATAGCTGAATGTTGACTTGTTTGACAACTGTTTTCCATTGTGCCTCTTTCAAATGTTGCAGGGTGAACCAGGAAGCATTGGCGAAAACGGAGAAAAAGGCATAGATGGGCTACCAGGGCCGAAGGTAAGGAGAGCATGAGAAAAGCATGTTACGATTAGCACATCCATTGGTTTTTATTCTGGAAATAGCAGAACAGTAAGACTGCCACTGGCATTGACATTATCCTTTGTCAACTACTCAGCCAGCAGGTATTTTTTAACTTTCTCTTGCTGAAAGAAGAGACTAGAAAAAGGAAGCTGAGAGAACCCAAAATAGAGATCTCTGAGGTGCCATTCACTTCTATGGACAAGGAGAACCCTTCATGGATAAATACTCCTCTTACTGTCTTCATTGTTGAAATGAAATGTTTGAGGGTTGATTCCATAGTTCCTCATGAGTTTACACATTATTAAATGAATCGTGGCATAAAAGAAACTTTTTTATTTATTTATTAGATTTATGTAGCCACTCAACGTATGTTGAGTGGGTAGCTTGTCCCACAAGGGTTGGGGTGGCATGCTTGGGTAGCTCACAGTCCACAGTATAAACAATAAAAACGGGGGGGGGGACCCATAACAACACAAAAACTCCCAGCAACCCCAACTGCAACACATCCCCCTCCCCCGGCCTCAAATACTTTTACTGGACTCCAGCCTCATACCACCCCAACCCTTGTGGGACAAGCCAGATCTTCAAGGCTTTTTGGTGGCACAGTGGTTAGAATGCAGTATTGCAGGAGTTACTGCCAGGAGTTCAATCCTGACATGGCTTCAGGGTTGACTCAGCCTTCCATCCTTCTGAGGTCAGTAAAATGAGGACCCAGATTATTGGGAGCAATCTGCTGACATTTGTAAACCGCCCAGAGAGTGCTATAAATCACTATGAAGTGGTATATAAATGTAAGTGCTAGTGCTATTTTTAGAAAGCTAGGAGGATAAGGGCCTGCCAGGTCTCAAGGGAACAGTTGCTCAAAAGACAGGGCTATAACTAAAAAGGCACAATGCCTATGTTTTACAAAATGACAACATTGATAATAAGACTGTATGCTGCCCAGAGTCATGTGACAGCAAGATGGGTGACAAATAAATTTAATAAATAAACATTTAAAAGAGGGACCTGGCGTGCACTCACCCTATCAGACCTAGAGGAATGGCAGATATTCTCAGCAGAAGGTGGCCCCACAAATAACCTGCCCTTGTGCCATTCATTCTTTAAAGATGATAACCTTGAATCACACCCAGAAAGAAACTGGGAGTCATTGCAGTTCACACAGCAGCAGTGTAATGACAGACAAAGGGATGCCCAGAACTGTCCATGCCATCATATTTTTAGATCAATTGTAATTTCCAGTTGGTCTTCAAAGATGTGTCCCAAATAGAGCACATTGTAGTAATCCAACCAGGAAGTGACCAGAGCATGAAGGACCAACCATGAGCAAGGCCTTCCAGTCAAGGAATGAATGCCACTGGTACATAAATCAATCTGTACAAAGCTCCACCCACCCACCCACAATTAATACCTGCTGAGCAGGAGCCAGGAACCTCAAGTTATTCACAGCTGGAATCAGAGATGGTGCCTCACCAGTTCTTCTCTGCCTTGCTGTTGATTGAGTTGAAGCCGATTCCTCCCCATCCAAACCCTTACAGCCTCCAAGTGGTGAGCCAGCATCAGGACAGCAATTCTTGGTCAGTCAGAGGTGATGATATATAGCTTGGTATCATCAACGTACCGATGATAACAAACCCAATTCCATTGGATGACCTCTCCCAGCAATCTCGCATAGATGTTAAATTTGTTTATGTGTTTATTTTTTAAGTATTTGTTTATACAGGGTCAATGCCTGAAGCTCCTGTCCTTTTAAATGCGGCAACATTCCTAATCTGTAACATTGAGATTACTGTCATGTTATCTTTTTTGCTGTTTTGTCATTTAAGTTTCATGGTTAATTAAAACTGCTTGGATTTCCAGTGATGTGATATACATAATTTACATATTCAGAGGATTCAGTGTTGGTAGGAGGCTTGTGTATCTTGAATCTGATCTGTCTGGTTTATTTTATAGTTAGATTATGTTGAAACCTTTAAAGCTGCTGCTGCTAATATTGTGTTCCTCCAGAAGTCATATGAATCTGCTTTTTCTTTAAAGTAGGTGGAGAAAGTCACTCTCCAAATTTTCACTGAATTAAATCTCTAACAGCTCAAGTCAACATGGTCAATTTCTCTTATCTTTTCTCTAAATTTTTATTGTTTTTGTTCATTTTTCAGGGTGAGCCTGGTGAGAAGGGAGCAGATGGATATATCGGGCCAAGGGTATGAATTTCCTGGGGGGGGGGTGTTAGTGCCCTAAAATACATAAGCCACAATTTACCATTTCCCAATAATTTAAACGGAATTGGGGAAAACATACAATATAGTAATTATGAACATTATTGCACAAACCTGTGTTTGAACCTGCACACTAATTCAACTAAACATTATAATTAATATAAATGTTTTGGCATTGAAAATGTTTTCAAGGAATTCTTAAAATTTGGTATTTGTGTGGGACATATAAATACAAAGGATTACAAGAAGTACCAGTAGAATCTGTTTTGTATACACATATACTTTCAAATGCACTATGCTTTCAAATAATTACAATACCAAAATCATTTCCACTGTTATAGATTGATTAGAGCCTTATAGAAACAGATGATAAATAATTTGAAGAACATATTTCTTTCTCCTACAGCAAAGTTTTCCCAACTTTACAAAGAGTAGGCTGGGATCCTCCCAATTCTACAGTCTCAGTCAGAGGTGATATTCAGCAGGTTCTGACCAGTTCTGGAGAACCGGTAGCAGAAATTTTGAGTAGTTCAGAGAACCGGTAAATACCACCTCTGGCTGGCCCCGCCCATCTATTCTCTGCCTCCTGAGTGCCAGGTGAGCAGGAGGAAATGGGGATTTTGCAGTAACCTTCCCCTGCCACATCCACCAAGCCACGCCCACCAAGCCTCACGTATATAACTGGTAGTAAAAAAAAATTGATTTCTACCACTGGTCTCAGTTCATCTAAAATTGCCAAGTTGAAAAGACGCTCCTTTTATTTCTCAAAGGGTTCAAATTATTAACTAAATCCCCAGGGAAGACTATTGTAATAGGTTGGGAGAAGGGGTATCAATAAAGTCCCCCTCTTTTCCTCCATTTACAGATGCTTCTCCTGCATTAAAGAATTCTCCATGAATGGAAAAGTACAATTAGAAACAATTCTTAGTACCTTTCTGAGGGTTCACATCCTTGAGTTTAACTTGTACATTTGTCGATTAACTTTCAAAATAGAAATCCCCCAAGGTAGTATATAACAAAAAGAACAAAACAACGAAAGAACATAATTAAGTTTCTTTCCCAGAAGAAATCTCCATTTCCTCTTCGATGGTTCATAGTTCATGTGGTGATAAAAAGCTCTGAATTTCAAAATGGTTTTAACAAAATGTTTTAAGGAAAGGAGTTCTACAGCTGTATCAGCACTGTTGAAAAGGAGCTGGGCTTGATAATTTAAAAATAGCAAGCTTGAGATCAGGGCAGTCAACAGCTAGGCCTTTCTTGGGACTTTAGCAGTGTAGGTGATATTTGACTCTTCCTTACAGTGGATAATAATTTACTAAGGCATCCTAATAGTATGTGAATAGTAGAGTGTTATGTCTGTTAGCATAAACCCCTTGCAATAACTTTTTTCTTTTCAGGGACCTCCAGGCCTGAAAGGAGAACAGGGTGATACAGTAGTAATTGACTATGATGGTAGGATCTTGGAAGCTCTCAAGGTAACATGCGTGATACAATATGATCATACTATTCTCTGAACTAATTAATTCGTTGTGTAAATAAAGGAGTTTTATATATAAGTAGGTGGGTGGGTGGGTAGATAGATGGGTGAAGATTGGTGGTGCAGTGGTTAGAATGCAGTATTGCATGCTAATTCTGCTGACTGCCAACTGCCAGCAGTTCAGCAATTCAATTCTGAGTGGCTCAAGGTTGACTCAGCCTTCCATCCTTCTGAGGTTGGTAAAATGAGGACTCAGATTGTTGGGGGCAATATGCTGACTCTGTAAACTGCTTAGAGAGGGCTGTAAAGCACTGTGAAGTGGTATATAAGTCTAAGTGATATTGCTATTGCTAGATGATAGCTAGATAGATGGATAAATAATGGATGGATGGATGGATGGATGGATGGATGGATGGATGGATGTTCTACAATTGGTGCTTTCTAGACATTCCATGATTGGTAGTCACACTGGATGAAATAAGTTAAAAACTGTAGCAATGTTGTCAGATATACAGTATGTATATAAGATCAGAAACCCATATTATGTTGTACCTTGCTTCTCTCATTGACCTGTCAGGCACCTTTAGAAAAACTATAATCAAAATATGAACATAAGATGTATATGTATTCTGCATAAAATTTAGTAAGAGAACTTTGAAAGTGTAGGTCATGGCTCAAATATTCCATTAATCAATGCTTACAACAAAGGTAACAATATCCCCCCCACCCATCCCCGAGGGCTACGTAATGGAAGTGAAACCCCATCCTACCAAAGAGAACTAGATCCCAATTGTCTCACATCTGCACTTGCACATCTTCAAGCATATATCTTTAGGTGCATGCATAGATCATTACCTTCTTATTAATGTAATACACATTGGTTCTCTACTCTGATGAGTTGGGGCACCCCAGGCCCTTCACTACTACATATTCTAAGGTCATACCAGTCTGATACAAATCTTAATACTTTACTTCTAGTGTTGTGCTGCTTGCTGTCTCATTGTTGTTTCTGAATTTGGAAAGGCAACTGCATTGCTTCCCAGACAGAATATAGTTGTTCCTAAACACAAATACAGAAAAATTCAGGTTGTTCTGGGAGTGAGGACTTGTGGGAGGGAGGGGGTGTAATGGCTATCTACACTTCCTCAGGGTGATGAATACTTGCAACAATTGACACACAGGTAATATTAACAGGTGTTTGTTTACATAATAGATACAGTTTAGTAGTTACAGGAATAGAGTTTACATTCTTTTTCCTTTCAGATCAATAGATAAAAGCAATGCAGTAACATTTTCTGATAATAAATTTGCACAGATTATACTATTTTCCATTGGGAGAAGGCCAATCTATGAAACTACTGTTTTAGCTGTATTGAGTACATTTGAAAACCATCCTAATTCTTTTATAACAGGCTGTGGGGAAACCCAAATTGACGGTAATTGTGGCGTGCCAGATGTTCACTTGGATTGGTTTGTTGGAATGGCTAGCATGTGGCTTTTTTGTCTTGGATTTCTGGATTGTGATCATTAACAAAACCTCTGCTAAACATTTGGTTAATAAAACAGATCCAAATCTAAAGGGATTGTTTACTTTGGTTTGTATTTCTCTAGCTTACTGAAGTTTAGTAACTGATCCGACAGTCATTTTGAAACTAAAGTCACTGGCAGTGCTTAATATGAGAAAGCTTTTTACTCATTACTGAAATTAATATTACTACTTAGCTTTGGCTTGACCAGTGCTTACCATTACATTAATCCAGTACATCATTCTGATCTCTTGATACAGCCAACTCCCATTAACAGCCACCAACATAATTCAAATCCTAAACACTTGGAGACACCAGATTGGGGAAAGCTGAACCGCCAGTTAACACTGCTTAGTTTTTATCACTTAGATCAAGAAACTTGATTTTATTTTAGTCAAGGGCCCAAAATAATTTTAGACTCCACCATACCAGAAATGGCTATTAGATTAAATATTCCCAGTTTACATTTTAGATGATAATGAAAATCTGATTATTAGAACATATTCATTCTGACTTGTATTTTTGTTTTCAGGGTAACTGCGTGTTACCCTTACTGTGCAGGAAAAATAAAACCCTTGAATAACTAAATTCTGTTTTCCACTATCCTTCTCACCAAAAAATCCAAGAATTTCCCATGACCAGGCCTCATAGACAAAAGGCATTATAATTTAGGTAACCTAGTTTCAGACTATTTTACATGAATAATCAGTTATCATGTGATCATTAGTTTGCCCATCTATAGCCTATTTCATGCATGAATCATATGTTCACAGCTGTTATCAGAAATAAGACTGCAATGCCCTTGTAATTTTTTCTATAGTGGCAAAACCTACATGCCAGCATTTATTCACACGTGGGCTTCCATATGATGGGAATCCAATTGTGTGAAAAGCCTTTGTGCAAGCAACTGTTCATAGGTAGACTTCTGTACGTTTGAGTTATCATACAGCAGAGCCTCCAGTGCCACCTCTGTCCTGATCGTGCATGCATGATACATTGATTTGATTTTATATAAGACTTTTTAAAATGCATGTTAGTCCCATACTTGATTTGTGACCTGAATTAATTTGCATTGGAAGACTTCAGGCATTGCATATTTAATTTAATATGCCAAGGGTATATAAATTGTTTGGATTAAATCCAAAACTTTCCTTTTATCAATGGCAGGAGTATTTATCCAATAGAGCAGGGGTGTCAAATTCAAGGTCCGGGGGGCGGATCTGGCCCACAGGCTGCTTAGAACTGGCCCATGGGACCGCTCTGGAAACAGCAAAGGACCGGCCTGCGTTGCCTCTGCCAGTGAAAATGGAGCTCAGAAGGGCTGCAAGTGGCCCTCACGAGCTCTGTATTTGGTGGCAGAAGGTTGCAGAAGGCTGTTGCAACGGAAAACAGAGCTCGGGAGCCCGTTTTCGCTGGCAGAGTGCTCAGGCCACCACAGGCACTCCTGACATGAGGGACATCAAGCTGGCCATTCCGCCCACACCAGTGGTGGGATTCAAATAATTTAACAACCGGTTCTCTGCCCTAATGATTTCTTCCAACAACCAGTTCACCAAACTGCTCAGAAAGTTAACAACCGGTTCTCCCGAAGTGGTATGAACTGGCTGAATCCCACCACTGGCCCACACCCCCTCCCATGAGGTCAGGCACAACCCTGATGTGACCCTCAATGAAATTGAGTTTGACACCCCTGCAATAGAGGACAGTCTTCAGATTGAATTCTTCATGATGAAAGCCAATTCACATTTCTTAATAAACTACAAGTTGTCACCTGCATGTATATTCATAGTGAACAAAATGAAATTCATTCGTATTTAGAGCTTTTACCCAGTGCTTCCTATATAAATGTTGCTCATACATTATTGAACTGGTAAATTCAGTTCCCAACACATTCAGTTCCCAGCCAGAATATATGATAAATTAAAATTAGGGAATTTTATTTTGAAAGGACAGTATTTAGTTGCTCTGAAAATAGGTATTTTCTATAAAAATATAAAAGACAAATAATCATATTTAGTACAAGGAGAAAATTCATTTTGGGAACTACAAGTAGTCCTCAATTTAAGATGAAAATTGGGACTGTCATCTGTCTCTTTTAAAATTTATATATATGTGTGTGTATGTATTGTATGTACCGTGTTTCCCCAAAAATAAGACACTGTCTTATATTTTTTTGAACCCTGAAATAAGTGCTTGGCCTTATTTACATGCGCTCAAAAGCCCGATTGGGCTTATTATCAGGGGATGTCTTATTTTGGGGAAAACAGGGTATGTGTGTATGTGTGTATATATATATATATCTGTTGGATGCCAACTGGGAAGGTCACAAATGGCAATCACATACCCCTGGAACACTGCACTGGTCATAAGTGCAAAGACTGGCTGTAAGTCAGCACTGTCCTAAGTTTGAATGGTTGCTAAATGAATGGTCATAAATTAAAGACAACCTGTAATAAGGTGATTGACATAAAAGAGTCAATGTCTCTCTACTTTCTGCTGGACCTTCTCCCTTGTATTTTAAGAGAATTCCATACAAAAGAAAACAAAAATCTTGTGGTGTGGTTGCATAGTGTTGATAATCCAAGATTTCACACATTGCAAGAATCTCAGAATAGTTGTGTTTACATATTTGTACCTGTCCACTGTTGCTAGTTGAAGAGGTTGAAAAAGAAGGAAAACAATGTTTCTGTGAAGTGACAACTTGGAGATGTGTCATTATTGTTATAAGACAGATGGCTCTTATCACCTCATAATAAATGCGATGCAAGACTCACTGAACAGAAATTGTTTATAAGCTTCCTTGCACTGTGGAATAAGACTCCAAAGACATTTCTGTGTATTATCATTGTTGCTTAAAATAATTGTTGTCTGTTTTCTAAAAGTTATTCAGTACATGATTAATTATAAATACTTTATTTCTTAAATATTACTGTTAACAACAGCAACAAAATCCTTCTTATTCTTTGTTTTAGGGGCCACCAGGGCCTCAAGGGGTTCAAGGGGAACCAGGGCCTCAAGGCGCTCCAGGACCAAAGGTTGGATCTCAGTTCCTTTAAAACAAAATCTATTGATCTAGGTCAGGGGTGTCAACCTTGCTGGCTGGGGAATTCTGGGAGTTGAAGTCCACCAATCTTAAAGTGGCCAAGGTTGGACACTCCTATTCTACACAATGGCCATTTGGTGGCACAGTTAATGATTCATGTGGATTATTCTATTAATGACATAGGTCTTTTGAGAACTGATGAGATCAGTGATGAGTTTTGAAGATTAACATGTAGCGGTATATAGGTAGCAGGCATCAGAAATTTTTGGATCACTTATATATATTTTAATTTATATGGTAATATGCATTAGGTTTCTTTATATGGTTACTTGCATTTTTGACAACAGTTGCCAATAGAGGCAGGCTCTTAATGGCTATTTATTGAAGATCTAACAACTAACCTGAAAGACAGCAAAAACAACATAACTGAAGTTTAGCAAATGTTACTTTACACCCACCAAGATCTTTGTGGTGGTTGTTGTTGTTTTTGCTCACTTGGATCTTGAAATATTGCCTTTGTTTACAAGTTAGAGCTGGGAGGTATTTTAATTAAATTAAAATTGGTGCTTCAATTCTGAAATACAAAGTCATAAATTCAGGTAAGTGGACATAGAATTGCAATCTGAAGAAACTGGGTGCTTTGACTAAAATATCCAGCTTTATTGATAGCTCTTCAGGCTTAGTCCTTACTTAGAACTTAGTCTTAGTCCAAGAAAATAAAAAATTCTTTTATAGAACTTAATTTGAACTGATACTCAATTTAGAATATCCCCTTGATCCTAATTTATTCATTTTCTTTAATACTTTAGGGGGAGCTTGGTTTGCCTGGTCCACCTGGAGTTGATGGAGAGAGGGTATGTTTCAGGATTAATATGTTCACTATGAAAGTGTTTGACTGAATTTATTTTAAAATAGAAAATTACTACTATGGCTACAGTTATATACTTTGTTAGCTGTAAGTGCAGTGAATTAAGTAGTTAAGAGATTGCACTATAATTGTCAAAGTTATTAAAACAGTCAGAATCTTCAAGGGTTTATGAGGAAATAAACTTTATAAACATAGGCCTGTTTATTGCTATTTTGAACAAACATTACTGACAGAAATAAACAGAAAGAGAAACATTTTTACTTGTCAAACTTCTCTCTCATTTTGTGAGGCCCAGCAACCAGATGTAATTTACATTAAAAAAGAAAATAAAGCAAAGGAAGAAACTCTGGAAATTAAAGTTAGAAATAAAAAGAAAATCCTTCTAAAATAGAAAGGTGTCATTATTATCCCTACAAATATTTCGGGCTGACTGAAGTTTAGGCAAGCTTTACCTGTATACAACTTTATCGTATCAGATATTCAAAATCATTTTAAGACGGTTGTGCAAAGTCTTCAAATGAAGCCTTTCTTTACAAAGCAGCAAGCTGTGAAAAAAAGATGTGGCTTTTTGGTAATTTGAAGAGAGACACTTTACATTGTGCAGAAGCAAAGGATTTGCATAGCACTTCAGAATGCAGAGCCCTTAAATTTCCTCAGCTGTTTAGAGGTTTAGTACATAGGCAAAATGGCCCACGGGGGGGGACGCACTGCTTTCTCCGTGCCCCATTTTGGACCTAGTAGGCCTCCCTGCACTTAGCTCCCTGGGAGCTAAACTGGGACGTGTGGGGACTCTTGGAAGGGGCGGGGAGGGGCCAGCCAACAATTTAACTACTGGTTCGCTTGAACTGGCCCGAACCGGCTGAATCCCACCACTGGCCGAGCACAATGCAGTAACAACAGCATCTGGTTTGGCTGCCTATCTGGTTCTTTATTAGCGATTCCATGGTTATGCTCTGACATTACAAGTTTGATCCAAAATGATAAATTTTGTGCAGGGAAGTGTGTGATAACAGAATCTTGAGGAAATACTTTCCACTCTGAGAAATTTTGCTCTACTCTTTATCATCAGCATTTGATCGTAAACAGGACTTTCTTCTGTAAGCAGAATTTAAAATATCTCTGAGAAGTTCTGAAAACAAATCTTTTGATCTAAACCCCCATCTATTTTTGCTTTTTATTACAGGGATTGAAAGGGTCAAAGGGAGATCAAGGAAGCTCTGGACTAGAAGGACAGAAGGGAGAGATTGGAGAAGTGGGCATGATTGGTTTACCTGTATGTCTGTATCTAATTTTTTTCATTCAACTTGGTTGGCAACTTCTAACACAGCATTTCTCAACCTTGACAACTTTAAGATGCCTGGACTTCAACTCCCAGAATACTGGCTGGGGAAATCTGGAAGTTGAAGTCCAGGCATCTTAAAGTTGCTAAAGTTGAGAAACATTGTTCTAACCACTCCATACCATTGGGTGACATCCCTAGAGGGGGATGTGCCAAATAGTTTCTATCTATGTCGGACTTGGGATTTTAGGGAGGGAAATATGCATGGAAGCAAAGTGGTCTTATTCCCATAATTAAAACAATCCTAAATCCAATGCTAGCCTACAATAATGCCATTAAAGTACAGATATTCCTCATTCACTGACCATTTGTTCAGTGACTGTTTGAAGTTACAACAGCACTGAAAAAGGAGATTCACAACCGTTCCTCAAAGTTGCAGCTGACCTAGCACACCCCACAGTCATTTTTATGATTTGGGTGTTGGCAACTGGACCACATTTTCTATGGTCACAACATTCTGTGTACATGTGATTGCCATTTGCAAGCTTCATAGTCCAACAAGCAAAATCAGTGGGGAAGCCAGCAGGAAATGGCAAGTCACGGTCATCTGATGTTGCATTTAATCACCCACGATGATTTGTTTAACGACTGTAGCTGATACTGATAGAACTGATGTTGTAAAGTCACTGCAGTCACATGACATCATGCTGAAAATCTTGCTGCTTAACGATGCCAGGCCTTATTGTGGTCAGTAAATGAGGATTACCTATACTGTGATTTTGATACCAAATTGCAGTGGCAGATTTTTGCCTCTCTTTTTTTCTGGCTTTTTGCTTAGCAACCAAGTGGTAGAATTTTCTCACCATCTCCTCAGTGAAGTTTTTAGACAACAGTGGCAGGGATTTTGAGTGACCACTGCTCCTTCAGTTTTCAGTATTTTGCTCCTCTAGAAAGACAGCAGCTGCTGCAATTCTCAGTTTAAAAGCAGAAACCTTTGCATCTCTTGTATTTTATTCTTAAGGCTCTATTTTGGTACTCAGGTTTTTTTAAATTCCACTTCCTAATAAAGTCAATACCATCTGGAGAGGTTCCAAAAACTAGTATATAAGAAGTATACAATACACTTTCATTTTCCCCTCTAATTTTTTCCCCTTCTCAATTCAAATTCCTGAGATTGAGTTGACACAAAATCTCTTTTTTTTTGGCAAATTTGCATTCTGTGATATAATTTGAGCACCCTATTGCCCACCAAATATATCTATACGTATAAGGGGATTCTGAAAAAAAAATGGCAATGGCAAATACAAGTTCTTTGTTGAATAGCTGGAGAATACTTTGTATAAGGCTGCATTGGTAATTAATTCCAGTTTAAAAGAACTTTTTAAAGGTTATCTTCCAGATATATGTATGTACTATATTGCTTGATATTTCCTCTTCAAAACCTCTCCAGCTAATCCCCCTGGCCTTTTTCAGAGAGGGACTTAGAAGATCTCAGAGGGAAATGCATGGTGGTGAGATAAACTGTTTGGCCAATTAACAGTGTGTCATACTTTTCTTTCATAACTTACAGGGCCCCAAAGGATTGAAAGGAGAGCAAGGAAACCCTGGAGTAATGGGACAGAAAGGAGAGATAGGAGAAATGGGCTTATCTGGTCCACCGGTATGGTCGGCCTTCAGTACAACTTGGGTTTTTGTCAAATAATATCTAATATATGGCTGCTTATTATTGTAATCTGTAATAGAACAAGCATTTTTTTTACTGCTGAATTCTATAGATCAGGAGCTTTTGAACTTTTGCTAAGGAAGCCACCCTGAGAGACTATTACCACGTTTTCTTTTACAGCATAGGTAGGCCGTCTGCTCAGCCTTCACAGTTACACAGATTGCTAGGACAGCCATCTTCTCAAGTTGTTCCTCTTAACCATAGTGTACCTCTCTCTGTTTCTTTTTCTGACTCACATGCAGGCACTCAGCATATTTAGACACTATTCACTCAGCTTTCCCCCAGACATTTTAAGCAGAGCTGTAGAAGGAAGGGGAAATATGTGAGACTCCCCCTGAACAATTTTTTGCTTTTTGGACTGAGGGAAGCTTATTTCCTCCTACCTATATGACAAACACCAGGGAAGTCAGAAGATCCAGGCAGTTCAAATCAGTACAAACATTTATTGCAAACTTTAGCTCTGTAGAAGAATCTGAACTACTAATGGACCAAGCAATTTGGCAGTAGATAAGAGTCAATGGAATTCAAGGTGGGCAGGACTTAGATCTCTTGTGGGTGCAAAGAGACTCAAAACTGATGATGTGTTTGACCCCTCCTCAGGCTCAGCCTGGTCATTACCTATGCTATACTTCTCAAAACTTGATTGTAGGAGGGATAAGACCACAAATACTGTCTAGTGCAGACTGCATATTTCTCACTGCCATTAGTGGCATCAAATCATGAATATAATTTTGGATTAGGTAAAAAAAACATGGATGGTAATCCTAAAGCTAAGTATCATCTGAAACACATAGGTTGCCCATTTATAACTGGGGCACCTAATTTGAAGCTTTTCAGATGAACTACTTAATACGCAACGATAATTCTGTTCTACTATTATGATGAAACTTCCAGAATCTATACAATCCTGCCTTTTATGCCATTCTCTTTTTGTTTGAAGTCATTTATTTTTCTTATAAATTGATCTTGGCACCCAATTGAATTAAAGTCCACTTTTTCTTTCTCCTTTCTGTTCCAATATAAAATAAGGCCAGATCTGGGAGTAGAAAGTGATCAATGTAAACATTGGAATCAAAGAAGCCACGATCATAAAAGGAACATTCCTCGATAAAGATGTTTCAAAATCATTTTTGCGACTTAAAAACTTATAAATGTCAGACATGTACAATATGGATGTGTTTACTTTGTTTATTTGTTTAATGTACTGTATGTTGCTGCCCATCACAAGTACATGAACCGAGGTAGCTAACCATTAAAAAGAGAATTAAAACTATAAACAAAATTATAAGTAGCATATATAGCAACCAACCTACACATTACATCAACACCAACAATCCTCCCAGTTTGCATAAACAAGAAATGGGCTCACCCACACCCATTTACGTTTATCTTTCACCTTTTTTTATCTGATAACGTTATGGAAATATGCGTGCATATTGGATTTGGATGTACGTAACACTAACTGTACTGGAATCACATACAGTATTTTCCCTCTAATAAATCAGTTTTCAGTGAACCCGCTTGTTAGATATTACATCAATACATTTTATACTGACTACTTCACTTTTCCACTCTTCATATGTTAATGTTTTGATAAAAGCCACTACAAAGAGGAACTATGTTAAAAGTTGATATAAATATGTCATTGTATTTGTAAATTATAATAAATCTTCTACCCTAGAGAGCCATATGCCTTAAGAGGAGTGAAATAGCTTCTTTATGCAGTTATGGGGTTTGGCCCACCTGTGTTGATTCTAGTTGGCCAAAGAAACCAACCATTTGATGATGATCAAACTATCTTTGCCATTCGCTGTGGAGACATGACTCCCTTGCTGATAACAGTATATTTTAGAGAGGTTTTCCCAAACTGTGTGATTATCTGGTTATGGATATAAGAGCCAGAAGGAAAGCAATCTTTCAAATAAAAAATCCTTCTCCTGAAGACTAATGGGATCAGCTCAAATAACACTTCCAGAGAAAGCAAAGTGACTTTATCTAGAACAGTGGTTCTCAACCTGTGGGTCGCGACCCCTTTGGGGGTCAAATGACCCTTTCACAGGGGTCGCCTAAGACCATCGGAAAACACATGTTTTCAATGGTTTTAGGAATAATTTTATGGTTGGGGGTCACCACAACATGAGGAACTGTATTAAAGGGTCGCGGCATTAGGAAGGTTGAGAACAACTGATCTAGAATTTATCTAGAATTAGAGGGAGATGGCTCAGCACTTAAAAAAACTGAGCTTGTCAGTTGGAAAGCTGTCAACCCGGGTTCAAAACCTGAGCACTGTGCAACAGGGTGAGCTCCTGTAACTTGCTTCAGCTCCTGCCCACCTAACAGTTTGAAAGCATGCAAATGAGAGTAGATAAATAGGTTCTTTGGTGGGAAGGTAACAGCGTTCTAGGTGCCACATGATCACAGAAATGTCTTCGGACAATACTGGCTTTCTTGGCTAAGAAACAGAGATCAGCACTGCCCCCTAGAGTCAGACACGACTGGACAGAGGAAAACTCTATGTTCATCTGGAACTATCCTCAGATATTATTTTTATTTCTTATTACTGTTTAGGGTATTAATGGACCTAAAGGAGAACCTGGGACACCCTGTGAGCAAAACCTTGTAAGTTGTCACCAACTGACTATATACTTTTCAAATATCAAGTTACTATCAAAATATGCCAAGGTGCAAAATTACAGCCTTGTTATAGAAGCAGTAGTCCAATTTTCTGTAATAAATATATTTGTGTGCTTGTTTTGAGCATGTGATAAATAAGGTAGTTGGAAAAAAAAGTAAAATGTACAGTTAAAATGTAATTAAAATACACATAGAAGTATTAAAATGCTCATTGGTTTCACTGAGTCTTCAAGGAATTTAAGGGTGTTTTCGTATCTGGAATCAAGTCATTTATTTGGAAATTATTCATTTAAGTTGGATGGCGACGCTGCTTACATTCAAGAATAGTTTACTATCATAACATAAGGCTGGAGATTACCACCTCTCCAGAGATTGTACAACTACAATCTTTATGACTGTAGTTACCAGACACAGAGAGGCTAAGGAGCCATATATTCTGGTCTTTTTCACAAGGTGGTAGATGTTTTAAACTGCAATATGGCTTTAAGGTAGGAAACAGTAACTATCTGTTACTTACTGCAAAATAGCCCGAGGTTGTGTGATAAATTTTCAACAGTCTTGGTTAGAAAGAGCTTCAAGACCCACAAGGAGGTAAAAAGCCACAAATTGCCCATCTCTGATGCAGTTTTGCTTCACATGTGTGAAATTCCTGTCTAGATTGTTGTATGCCATGATTGTGCATTTCTGCTGTTTTCTGGCAGGCTTTATTGCTGAGTAGAACTTGTACCCATTGAGTATTTCAGGAAAAATGTACTCAGAAACGCAGTGTATGATATTATGGTAATATTGCAATTCTAGGAGAAGAGATGGGTACCCTTAAACCTGTAAACGTTTGGTGCATCATGGGTATACAGAAGGCTTTGCAGAAAACACTATATTATACCCAGACTCACTCTTTAGAGGAATAATTTTAAAATATTTTCCCCATCTATAATTGCTGTGCTTTTTCAATGATGACATCCTGCTTTTCATTTTGAAGAGTTATCTTTCTTCATGTGTGGTTTTACTGTTCAAATTTGTAATGTCATTTACATGTGCAGATCATACCTGAACCAGGGCCTCCTGGTGTACCAGGTTTACCAGGTCCACCAGGTCCTATGGTAAGTGTTCCAGAACCTTTTTCATGCACAAGTAGCTTGGCTGAGCTATTGACAACTCTGCAGTTTATGTGACACCCCCCACCCCAATCAAGCAGATCTTTGAATAAAAACAAACAAACCAACCTTTGATGATCATTCCAAGCATTTACAGATAGCCCCCGAGTTACGTCCATTCATTCAGCAACCCTTCAAAGTTATGACATTGCTGGATGAATGGTAGTTACAACTGGTCCTCAAATTCTGGCCAGTGCAGTGCAGTCATGTGATCAATTTTGGGGCACTTGGCAACCAGCCCACATTTACAGCTGGTTGCAGCATCCCATGGTCACTTTCTCCTGTCCTACATAAACTGCTTCTACTTCAAGTCCCCCCACCTGCCTATCTCTTGCCATATCTGACTTTTGGGCCACCCTGCTTGGCTTGGCTACCTTTGCCACCCTCCCGTCACTGCCTCCTGCTGACCTTCGCCATCTTCTTCCCCCACTGCTGATCCAAGTTCGAGGGGCTGGACAAGGATCCATCCTCAGGATACCTACAGTGCCAAAGGACAGTGGAGCTTCATCTGTCAAAGAGAGCTCACCAGGTCCAGCCAGGGAGGATGCAGCAGGACATAGCTGGCAGAGCAGGATTCTAAGGAGCCCATAGACCACGAAGAGGACAGTGCAATGTTCCAACGAGGCAGCAACAACTCCCTGGGCAAAGATGGCAGTTGTTCAGGAGGTGCTTTTTGTGTGATGGTGGAACTGAAAGAAGTAGTGAGATGAGGGCTTCACAGAGGCCTTCACATGAAGAGATTCACAGAGGCACACACTCCTCAGCTCATTTTGAAGTGTTCTTAGGGAACTGGCCTGTGGACTTCAGGAAGGGGTGGCAGCAATCTCAGTGCCAACTGAGCATACCCATAGACCAGTGGTGGGATTCAAGTAATTTGACAACCGGTTCTCTGCCCTAACGATTTCTTCCAATAACCAGTTTGACAAACTGCTCAGAAAGTTAACAACCGGTTCTCCCGAAGTGGTGCAAACTGGCTGAATCCCACCACTGCCATAGACCCTCTGTTTGCTCAGCCTAGCCTTCTTCCTGTAAGGCCTCAGAAAAGGGCTTGCAACTTCCAACATGAGCTTAACTACTACTTTACTTACTGATGGAAATTCTAGTCCCAATTAGGGTCATAACCCAAGATTACTTGTACAAGTAATTAATAAAGATTACATGTACAATGCAATTGTACAAACCTTCCTGAATTAAATGCCTATTTATGTATGTGGACTGTTGGGCAAATGTAGAATGATACCCTCAACATTTGGGAGCCAAACCCACCTTTTAACATGTTTTTGTTTGTTTTTTTGTTTGTTTTGGTGATTATGAAGCTAAACCTTAGACTGATGCATTGGCTTAGAAATATAATTAAATATTTATTATCAGTTTCACATGTATCTGAGAGATAAAATTAGGAAATAGTTTTGAATACAAGATGAAGTATTCCTGCATACCAAGGTAACAAACACTTAGAATTGAGTTTTTAATATTGGGTATTGCTAATAACATTAACAGGAATGAGTAATAGGGCCCCACAAATATTGATGTAAAACTACTTTGTTCCCAGCAAGTATAAGTTATCTTGGAAAAATCTGGGATTGGGGAAATTTGGCTTTGTAATGCTGACATTTTAAGCATAAATGTTTCAAACTTCCAATATTATTGTAGAATATTTTACAAATGAATACTTGTTGTCTCTAGGGTCCTCAAGGAACACAAGGACATAAGGTGAGTCCTTAATAGCTAAACCTGGGACAATAGTACATATATTTCCACTAATATGTGTCACATTGATGGCCATTATAATAATGCATGACATCACTTCATTTTATTTATTTATAAAATTCCCAAAGGAATATCACTTGCTGAGATATTTTTCCTTCATCCCTTCATCAGCCCTTCTATGAGTCTATAATTTCTGCACATAGGTCACACTCCATTCTCTCCATCAAGAACCCCCTTTAAAGTTGCTACTTGGAGACCCTGTATATGCATGTATCAATAGCAGTTCATGGAGCTATAGGCCACCTGAGGATCCAATTTTTATGGCCAAGCTCTCCACCCTGTCCTGGGGCAGTGTTATAGATTATCTAATAACATGACCTCAAAACTCACTTCCAGCTTTCAAACCCAAATGGTCTACAAAGACTGTTTGGAATAGTTCAATTTTTAGTCTCTTCTGAAAAGGACGAAAGAGTGAGCAACTATTGTCTCAACAGTGACAAGTGAGGCTGTTCCAAAGAACAATGAGAAAACATCTTCTCATTCCACATAATCTTCAACTGCACTGAAGCACCTTCAGTGAGAGAAGGGACACAAGTGGATTACAAGTAGATATAAATCTGTAGCTTTAAAAAGGTCTTATTTTCAAATGTTCTATTGTTATCTTGCAGGGGCCTCAAGGAAGTCAAGGACAAAAGGTGTGTCATAAAAAGTTTTAATCTATATATTGCTAAACCTCTCCTATCTATTTATCCGTTTCAACTTCAATGAGTTGAAACGGTGCATCACAGGGCAACCATTTTTGAATCAAGGTACCTCAAATCTGCTAACTTAACAGAATGCATAGAAAATCCAGGACCCGTTTATTCCTGGGTGCCTGAAATTTCAAAGATCTTCAGACCAGTTGTATTTGCATACTTGTCTCCATTGCAGAATTGCCACAGGCAGCTTCAATCATGAGATTGTGATTTCTGATGCTCTCTGTCAGCTTCCCATATGCAAAGTCAGTGTAGAAGACAGCAGGAAGTTAGAAGTCACTCCCACTCCCACTATTTTTTTACCTGTCCATGGTCAATCTTTCTACCTCTATATTGACAAACAAAGACATAACAGATCATGTGTTGTCTTGTATTTTTTATAATTGTAAAGTGGATCTTGAATGCAAGAAGAAAACCATAGGCATTGAGAAGTTAATTTAAAATATCACATTGATTTGAAGAAAAAGTAGGCAGGCTGTACAAGTATAAACTATTTTATTTAGATGATCAATTCTGATTATGGATTTGGAAGGTGGAATCAACAGCAGTTTATTTCTTTGATAAAACAACTTTTGCAATAAGTTTTCAAAGACATTTTTCAAGAAGTCTATGGAAACATTCACCTAAATCAGGAGGACTCAAATTGGGGGAATATCTTACATAAAAATCTAATTTCAACCTGTTCTGATGCAAATACCCAAAATCGCTGTATATTTAGCATAGAGTTTTGAAAGCAAGCATTAGGCACATACATCCCATTGTACTTACAAAGGAGTCTTTGGTCAGGAATAAGAGTGTTTGCAAATTCTTCTATTTTTTTTCTCTAAAGAAGGATTTCAGTTCTACAGTGCTAGGGAGCACGCCTTACATTTGTTTATTTCCTAATAAACAGTCTTGAAATGTATTAAATGTTGGAAAAACTAACAAACATTGTGGAATGACTTTTTCTCTCAGGTGTCGGTTGAACAAAAACACATTGATTTATACAGGGGTTTCTCTACTGACTATATGGAGATTATTTTTGTTGCTTTTTTGTTGGGGGAAGGTATGTTTAGTTTAAGTGAGGACAAAATATTAATTGACATGAATTACGTATTTTCAATAGTAATTTTTTCAAGGTATATTGTTATAACAGGAAACTGAAAAAAAAGTGCAAATTCTTTTCCTCTAATGAAGAAGATCCCTTTTTTTCCCCCTTCTGTTCAATCGTGCCTGATTCTCAGAGACTGTCTGGACAAGTCCTTGCAGCTTTTTTGGAAAGCTTTTTTCTTTTCAGAAGTAGTTTGCCATTATCTCCTTCCTAGGGCTGAGTGGGAGTGACTGGCCCAGAGTCACACAGCTGGCTTTGTGCCTAAGGCAAGCTAGAACTCCCAGTCTCCCAGTTTCTAGCCTGATGCCTTAACTACGACACCAAACAGGCTCTCTGAAGATAAAATGAAGAGTTGGAAAAATGGCAACTTTTCTTAAAGAATATACCATTTTACATTTCCCTTGAGAAAAGTGGGTGCCGTGCAACTCAATGCAAACGCAACTGATTTATGAAGCAGACATAAGGCAGGCTATTAAATAGCACGTGATTATTTGAAAGTCTAATCAAAATACTTGTTTTCCTTTTAAGGGCTCAGATGGTTCAAAGGGTTCAAAAGGTGAAAGTGGCCATAAAGGTGAAAAAGGACCCCTTGGGCCACATGTGAGTAACAGAATCTTATGAAACCCACCCAGTAGAGCAGAGGAGATATCCCAAACCTTCCTGATAATTTTAATTTTCTATAGGGTCCTCCTGGCACTCCTGGACTTATTGGTTTACCAGGTACCAAAGGGGAGAAGGTAAGAACTGAACATTTTTTTAAAAGATCATTAAAATGCATCGCTCGTTCTTAATGTGCTATAAAGTTACTTACATTTTGGATATACCGTTTCCCCAAAAATAAGACCCTGTCTTATATATTTTTTGAACCCCGAAATAAGTGCTTGGCCTTATTTTCAGGGAGGTCTTATTTTGGGGCGCATGGAGAAAACTAGAGGAAATGGCGGGGACTGGCTGTGCATGCGTTTAAATATTTTCGGGGAGGGCTTATTTTCAGGGGGGCTTATTTTAGCGCATGTGCTCAAAAGCCTGATTGGGCTTATTATCAGGGGATGTCTTATTTTCGGGGAAACAGGGTATTTAGTATACCATAACAGATTAAATCCTTCTGTCATGAAAGATCATTGGTCATTTGATTCTGCCCAAATTCTTTTATCTACTGAAAGGATCTACATTTTTAGAAAGAAGGCAGCTCTGTCAGGGAAGCAAACAGTTGCAGTAGGGACAACACCGATTCTCATAGGTTTAAATTCAGGGATGCATTTTAGCCAGGTCGCCTAAATCAAATATAGGAGAAAATCTGCTAACTGTGTTTGTAATTTTTTTTTTAAATCTACAAAAATAATTAAAAACCTTTTATCGCATTTGCTTTCTTTTTGCCCTCCTAAATGACTGATGAATCTAAAGTTATGCTGAATAAGGGTTTGCATTGTCCTAATACAATACATGGAAATTAGTAGGAGATAAAATAGGATACTGCTTAATTTTCCCATTTAGGCTAAATCTACTAACACACCCAGATTCTGTATTTATATATATATAAATTATAGACTTAACGTAACCCAGTTAAGGTGCCATTCCACTGTCATCTTATCAATGTTCTCCGTTTCTCTTTTTTAATAATGCAGGGAAAGCCAGGGGAACCAGGATTAGATGTAAGTAATCAATAATTTACCTACACAGTGTCATTAGTATGTTATCAAGTAATATAGGAAGTAATTCAATTCCAAGTTCCCCAACTTTCTGGCTTTGTGGATCGATGGGGAGGGTGGAGAGGGGATGATTATGCATGAGTGACTGGCAAGCACACATGTGTGCAGCTCCATTTACGTGAGTGGTATACCCGCACACCCACCGCTCATGCAAATGGAGTGTGCATGCACACACTTGCCCACTGCTCGTGAAAATGGGGATGCATGCACGCTGGCCTGCTGTTTCCATGGCCCAGTTGCAAATAGCCCAGAGGTTGGGGACTCCTGATTTAGATAACCATTGGTTTGGTTAACAGCTGTGGTGTTTGCTTAATGATTGCAGATTTGCTTAAGGACCACTGCAGAAAAGCTTGTAAAATTGGTCACACGACTGACCTGTTTTATGGCCATTATAACATATGACCATAATGAGCAGGCTTCATTATGGTCATATGTTGAGGAATTCCTGTAATGCAATTAAAACCAGAACTGTTTGTTGTTATTGAAATGACTAGTTTATACTACTATGTAAAAGTAAAAGTTGAGGTTTGATGTTACTATCTATTCTACTGCACCAAAGGGAGTCAGAAGTCAATGCCTTTTCTTTCTTTTCCCCCTCTTTTGTACACATTTCCTTTCCCTTTTTCCTCCCCTATCTTTTCTATTATTTTCTTTTGTATTTTTGTATTTTATATTATAAATAATAAAAAAGACCAGAACTGAAAAAGCATCAAATGATTCAAAGTACAAATTGTGCAAAGCAGCGGAAGAAACAGTACATCATATAGTCAGCTCATGCAAGATCACACAAACTGATTATAAACAATGACATAATATACTTGTCAAAATGATTCACTGGAACATCTGTAAAATACCATGTGCCTGTAATGAAAAACTGGTAGTTAAAAAAAGTGATAAAAAATGAGAAGGTTAAAATATTGTGGGATTTCTGAATACAAGCTGATATAGTTTTGGCTCATAACTCACCAGATTGAACTGAAGTTGAAAAGGAGAAAGTATGGACAATTGATGTGGTAATACTAGGGAATCATAGAACAAGACAAAGAATTGGAGATCACAAAATATCAAGATTTGAAAATTGAAATTGAAAGATTATGGCATAAACCAGCTGTGGTGGTTATCAGCATGCTAGGTGCCATACCAAAAAATCTTGGACAGCACGTAGAAAACCTGTACATTGACAAAATTTTCATCTGTCAATTACAGAAGATCATATTGCTTGGATCTGCACATATACTAATTACACCAATACATTACAACATCCTAAATTATTGGGAAGTTTGATGAGTATGAAGGCCAATGTCAGCTAAAGTATTGGCAGCTGCAATTCCACATTGTTATGGATATAGTAACAATAATGGATAGTCCCGTGAATCCTTGGGGGTTGATACTGCCTCTTGTGGAAGGTGATCACATTGAAACCTAGATTGGATTTGGCCAGGGGCTGCAGATAAAGAACACCCATTTAAAACCCTGTTGTGCTCCAATGGAAGGAAAGTGGACAGTGGCTCAGGTGTTGATGGCTCTATTCTGAGCTCCCTTCCTGGCCAAAATGGAGCTACTATTAAGAGATTGAAAATAATTCCAGAACCCATGTTCTGCCCGGTATTTCTACCTTGTTTAATTCTGCTTTGGTTTATCAAGAAAAGTGGGTTGTGATTACTAGATAGGCATTTTAATATGGATCTACCACTTGTGGAGTTGTAGAAATGTTCATAAAGAATGACTCACTTTATGTCTCCCCTATATACTTTGAAATAACATGCAAAAAAAGTTAGTTTTTTGCTCTAACTATCCTCTGCTGCTTTTTGTCATTTTGTCTCTTTATGCCTCCTTGGAAATTCATTGGGAATATATTATGACAGTGCTAAAGAAATTAGCTTACAACCAATTTCCAACCATTTCTGACTTTCACAGCCTTTCTTACTCACATGATTGCCATTATAGTCAGTACACACTATCCTGTACCTGACCTGAATTTTTCACTCCCTTGCAGAGCAGATTGTAGAGGAATGGATTACAAGAGAGCAAGCTGTTTGCTGTTTTACACCCCAAAAGCAATGTGATGATGCCATCAATAGTGGGAAGGAGTCAGACAAAGGAGATTGTCTACAGAAACTGCTTTCTCCCCCCCCCCATGCATCCACAACTCTGATCACGTTGCTTTTGATGTGCATCTTGCTCTCTTGAAATCCCTCTACAGACTCTCCACTTTGTGAGCGGTGATGGGAGGAAGGGGTCAAGCAAGAGAATTTTTCTGCCTACAGAAATTGCTTGCTTCCTCCTTCCCCATAAAACAGAGAGAAGGAAGAGGAAGAGACTACTGCAAGCTGTTTTGGTAGTGCACTCATGACTCCCAGCCTAGGCTCTGGCACATTTCCTTTGCTTTCAGTGTATACAAGATAGTAAGCAGGCACTTGAACATTCCCAAGACAGGAGAGTGTTTAGAAAGCGAACAAAAGTGAAAAGTGTGAAACTGAGTGGTCTTGTCTCTTTCCAGCCAGAAAGCACAATCAAGGTCACATAATTTCCCATTTTAACAACCACTTAGGTTAGCAACAAGGTTGCTGGTCCCAATTAAGGTTGTTAGGCAAGATCTATCTGTAGTATTTACAATAAACTTTGTCCTTCAGCTGAATATTTGAAAAAAAAGAGCTGTCCTAAAGTAGGTCATTCACTTCTGTTTTATAAATAAAAGACATAAACTGAAAGACAGCAGGATGCCTGAGATTAAGTTTTCCAGTTTTTCTGTTTGCTGGATTACAGTGGCTATCAATCATAGTTTCTGAGTAAATTAAAACTGAACTCTAAACTACACATGGTTTTGAATAGTAGATATCAACCTTCTTCATATGGTCCCTATCATAAGGATGTCATAATGCAGTGCTGTTGTCCTGTTCATTGAGTTTGAGTTCTGCGCCATCTAGTGGCTTCTTAACAGACTTGGATATTATACACTTCAGAACCCCTATTAAGTGTATAACTCTGTGTGTGTGTGTGTGTGTGCACAAATCTCTGTGGGTTTGCAACCTTATGCATATACACATCAACACAAAAAAATTCTTCTTTCCTCTGGGAATGATTCTTGGCTATACTTATTTGAAAGAAAGCAATGTGCTGTCTTTTGTTTTATGATTAATGTTATTCTTGTGTATTTGACTCTTAAGTGTTCCCATCTTATTTTTCTAGGGTTTCCCTGGCCTCCGAGGAGAAAAAGGAGAAAAAAGTGAAAGAGGAGAAAAGGTTGCTATCATTTCTAATTCTTTGAATCAGTTCTTGCCTTGTTTTCAGTTCTTCAAAAAAGCTATCTCTGCACCTTTGTTCTCCCATATAATCTAAATGGGATTAAGCATAGACAGATAATTTACCATATTATATTCCTACAAGGCAGAATCTAGTATTTTGTACAAATATTATCCTTTACCTTAATGACCGACTCAACATATTTCATTTAAACAATTCACATAATTAAAATCATGCAAATTTTGTACTGGAAAATTTATATTTTTAATACACATATACACATTTTAGTGCTTTTTTATTTTATTCCCATACCTTCATAAAACATCTGTTCTAGGAAATTGTCTTATCAAAAACATATAAAGTTAAATCCTCTTCCTTGATATGTTAATTTCCCATATATTTGTATAGGAAAACATTTAAGAATGAATATAAATCATAATATAATTCATAGTTCTGTTAAGCCAACATTTTTATTTTTTCACATTGTAAACATTTCTTTACAAGTTACAGATATAATTTAGGCTTGGCAAGATACTTATGGTACCCAGATTTAAATAAAACATTTTCAGAAGTCATAAACTCCTAGAACATTTTCAGAAGTCATAAACTCCTAGAATTACCAATAATTATCTACCATAAGAATATGTGTATGCTGATTTTGTGAAATTTTGGGCATTCTTTGTTTATTTGACCATTATTGTTTGTTTATTGGTGGCCTGAAAAAATTGCTAATCTTAATCTAAACCTTCTTTATCTAAATCTAAATCTTAATCTAAACCTTAACAATGTCATATATAAGGAAGACAGTCCTCTATAGTAAGAGAAGGCATCTTAATTTTTATTGAGCTAATTTCTTGGATCACTGCTTTGTATCCATTATTTATATCAGTCAAATGTTTCTATAGGAAGGGTCTGAAGCTGTGTCAGTCATTTAATGCAAATAGACAGAGCATTCTATTATGCAAAAACTAAGAAGAACTAGGTGCTAGCTGAAGGTTGAGACATTTGTCATTCAAATTCTTTAAGAATATATGTATCTTTTTATTTTAATGTCAACAGGGAGAAAGAGGATTGCCGGGCAGAAAAGGAGCAAAGGGACAAAAAGGAGAACCAGGCCCTCCTGGATTAGATCAGCCTTGCCCAGTGGTATGATTTTATTTTGGGGAGGAATATTCTTGATGTGTTTGAAAACTTTAGTATAAGAAGCAAACTATTTCAAAATATTTTGGAGAGGCTGTGTGGAACAAAGTGTCTAAGTGAATGCTAATACTTCTGATTATTGGCCTTTCTTATGCCACAGACTAGAATGTGCTTTTGCTCCCTAATATTGAACAGATGGCTAAAAACATCTCACAAGCCATCCTAAAAGCCACACTCCTCGCCTGCCATTTTAGGACAATACCACATAAAGCTTTGCTTCATTAAAAAACAGACAGGCCTTTGTTGTTCCTCCTGTCACCTGTCAGTTTTATCCTGACTGTCCTGAAGTCTCTACAGCAAAAGTGGGCAGCTAGCAGGCTGTGGTCAGCTTCAGAGTCCCTTAGCTGTGGCTTCTAATTTTGGTCATATCACCAAAATGCCATTTCCAATGACACCATTATTGTGGTTCCCTGCCCCTGCCCTCCAAAAATAAGGGTGGCAGAAGGAGTAGGAGGTCTCTGCAAGTCAAACTGCTTCCAATGTCCACTTTTTAAAACACCCAAAATCCCTCCCCAAAATGTAGGTCTTTGAGAGGAAATGGAACAGCCTTCCTTCTGCTCCTGTTCCCTCTCTTTAAAACAAAACAAAACAAAACAAAACAAAACAAAACAAAACAAAACAAAACAAAACAAAACAAAACAAAACAAAACAAAACAAAACAAAACAAAAGAGGTTAGGGTTGAAAGAAATTGAACAGCTCCATTAGGTCATGGCACTTCATCACTAGAAGGCTTCTTCTTGGGAGTTGACCACTCCACCTATAAGGTTTCAGTCAACATCTGAATTTTACTCTATTTCTGTTCCTTCTTCCTTTCCTATTAACCTTTTCTCCATTTTCAATTAACAGTTCATTTTTAAAGGGGAGCCAGGTTTACCAGAACTGGATGGTGTGGAAATGCTCTGTCCTTTGGTACAGTATCTTTCTCTTCCTTCCTTCTCCTGCATGACTTTTTCTGCTTGCAGATTCCCATTTTCTCCCTTCCTCCCAGCCTGAGTATATATTTTATAGCATCCGGTACCATTGAAAGACATAGCATTAAAGGGATAAATGTAGGTTCTCAAGCAAAATTTTCCCCAATGCATGCTCTGGAAGCAGCTTGACACAGCCTCCTTGGCATTCCAAACAAAAGCTAGGCATGGTGCAGGGTTGTTTGAGTCTCTGGTTTTTCCATTTAAAAAGATACCAAGAAGCAGAAACCTGAATCATAGTATTTATAAAACTATGCCAAATTAGGAGTCTCACACAGATTCCATACATTCCCAAGATCTTGCTATTGTATATAATTTTTGCTCCACACCTTTCTCAAAACATTTCATTTGGGATTTCTGTAGTCCCATCTTAAAAGTCTTCCAAAGTTTGGATCAGCATCCTACTACTTTGACTATAGAATACAACATTCTGTAACACAGCCAGTCACAAAGGCAAGTCATTTGTTCTCTGTGTGTGTGTTTAAAATGTTTTAAAAGCTGCTAGACTGTAAGAACAAGTTGACTTGTGATTTCACACAGAATGTTGTCAAAGACAAACATTTAATTGACATGTTATATGTTGCTGCAGTAATACAAGTATACAGATCTGTGTTTTAGCAATAATATCCAGCCAAATGTTCATAATGTATGGCTATTTTTCCTTTGTGTTAATATTATGGGCTCCTTGATTTCTGCGGTACTTGCTTTTCCTTTCTTCTCTATCTTTGCTTTGGCCCTGAGAAAGGAGGTTTGATTGGGCTGATTGTATGATCCACAGAAATATAGCTGTCACATCTTAATAATTAGTGGGAAATGGGGATGATTCAAAGTGCCAGGACATTTTCTTCTTAAATCTAAATCTGGGCCATTTCAAATCACTCTTTTACTTCCTAACAAGCTATTTGCTTTATAAGATATTTTTCAATGTTGTTTGATCTCACCATTGTCCCTTTGAACAATACGTATCTTACTTAGTTCATTGAATTATTAAAGTTTGTATTGGTTGAACTATATAAAACAGTTAATGCTACATACAGATGCTCAGGACAAACTCTGAAAATCTCAACAAAATCCTGGATTGGGAGGATATTCCAACTCACCTCTTCCCAATTAGGTCTGCTTTGTCAGTCCTGTCTTCTGGTCTCCTCCATCTATATCATGGTTGACTTTTTTTTAAAAAAAAACCAAAAACCTCAGGTCTTCTCCAATTCCTCAGTCAGAGGAATTTTGTAATCAGTGATGGATCAGCTTTAGTGGTTGCCATTAAATTACCCCATCAGATGCTTAGGAGAAAATTGCAAAGTCTAAAATCTGATGTCAAGTTCCATAAATAGTTTCACTTACTGTATTTTATCTTAGATGCCACAAGCTTTATGAAGCACATCTTGTTTGTGCAAAATTGGTTGAGGGGCTTTTGAGCATGTTGTGCATAGCTGTTCTAATGTTTACATAGCTACTGTATCGTGTGTCCCTCCAATTGATAGTTGTAAACTGAAAAGATGGACATGGAGGATAATTTAAAAAAACCTAAGATAATGCTAGGATTTTCCTAAACATTGCTCCCTCTCTCATTTTAAGGATATAGCCTTTTAAACTTCTGTCAGAACCTGCTGTGGAGTTAAATTCAATGGTACTTCCTACAGACTGCACCGGTGGATATAATTTAGCTACAATATAGCTTTTCCTATCTCAAAGATTCATGTGATTCCATAAATCAAAACACCTTGAGAAAATAAATGTGTGGGAGAATCCAGATATTTGATTGTTTTAATGGTTATTAACTAATAGAACATTGTTCGTTCCGATATACTACTTTTCTTCAAACCAGCACATGATTTCTGCATGGGTCTTCACATTAGCTGCTCTTCATGGTACTGTAGCTGCTGTAGACTTTCCAGAGTCATCAGGAATGAAATGGCATTTGTTTCTTAGCTGTTTTCCAATAATACAAAATGATTCTTTATTTCGTTACAGGGTCCAGATGGATTACCGGTACCAGGATGTTGGCACAAGGTATTATAAATATATTTTAGATTTTCTTTTTGTCCTGAATTTGGATTGTTGTTAAGCAAGAGCAATAACACAGTATATTCAGTTGTAAGCAACTAAATAAACTGAAGTAAATCTGGATCTTTGTGCTTTCATAGCCCTGTTGATTTGCCCTGGGATGACCCATTTGTATTGCCTCCCATGTGTAGAATGGAGAGGCTCTTCATATGATTATTCTAATTTTCGGAAACCACTAAAGAAATATTCACTGGATAGAAGAGATTCTCCACTGCAGGTGTTTATCTTCCTCATAGGGAAAGTAAGGCTAATACATTGAAGCCTTGAATGCAGGTTGATTTTCTCATTTTCATAACAGATGAATAGGGCTTATGGCTGTGTATTAATATCAATATAAAAGAGGACTAAGTCAGAGACAAGCAAATACTTCCTATGTATGTCAAATTTCAAATTATAGTTAACAATAACAATTATGTGGAATGCATAAAAATCTGGCTTTACTTCTGTTTCAATATGATTTTGCATCTTCCTTTTCAGTTTCTTTTATATTTATTTTTAATGTACTTTTAACCGTTTGTTTTAAGCAAGCCCATGAACTTGGCTCATGAGACTGGAAGGAGGGTTTCTGGCAGAGAAGCAACAACTTTCCTCCTTAACATAAAACTTTCTTTACCCACATTTTGATTCACATACATTGATCTTCATAAATAAAAGAGGCCTTCTAATTGCCTTGAGGTTGAAAAGCACAATTGTTCACTGTCAGAATAACAAGATTAATTTTGCTACTTTACATGTGTTTTAGTACCCAGCAGCAAAACACAGATAGTGGGATGACTTCCACAACTCCTTTTTGTGTCCTTGCTATCTCCCCCAACTCTTTATCAAACATATAAATGACATGTTCCTATTTCTAAAATATACTTTGCCATTTGTCTTTGAAAGAGAAATAGGAAATGTGCTTTTCTCTTTATGTCTTCATACATCTGCCGTGAACACTGAAAATATACCGGTAGATTTTTTATAATGTTTCAAGGCTTGTCTACGTGTCCCCTAACAGCACTTCAAAAATGCCTTGTTTTTAATGACATATTTAAAGAAACTGCATTTTGATGAAACAGTCTGTGAGAGAAAAATGCCTGCCTGCCTGCCTGTTTTAAAACATGCATTGCTTTGTTTTATTTTGCAGTGATTCTACACGCATGGACTATGTAAATAATAGTGAGATAAATGTCTATTTTTATTATTTTTTTTATACAAAAAGAGGAAAAAGTCACAAAAACAATGTTTTCAACAGTAATATATTGATCTTCTAATACTGGATATTGTCATCTATGGACTTTTTAAAATATGAACATTCCTGAGAGCCACAAGACAGACCATACACACACACACATACACACATGCAGAAACACAGAAGCATTCAACATTCTAAAACAGTCAGGAATAGATGTCACTTGCTGCTAATGCTGATGTGTGGATTAACCATACTGAAAATATTTGCTTTATTGCATGGAGAAAGAATATCCCTGGACAATCTTTTTAGCTTTCAACTTTCTAACCCCGTTGCACATAGACACAGGCAGAAAAGGGAGAGAAAACGAAAAAGAAAAAAAAGATTCAGCCCTAGAAATTGAACAAACCTTGTGGATGAACGTAGGAAGAATTTCCAATCTGGAAAGGTAACACAACTATAGCCACACTTGTTGCTACTTGCTTCAACCTTGAAGAAACTAGTTTCATCCTGGGTCACTCTGATCCGTTTCATGACCCGTGGCTGCTTCTCCTCCAGAAGAAAGCATCATCTCTGGGAAAAACCCCACTTCACATCTTCAGTCTGTGACTAAAGTTTGAAAGATTCCTTTGTGGAACTTTATTTTACTGCAGAAATTCAAAAACATGGAACACTTCAACTATCAAATCTTTTTTTATTTTAATAAAATGAAGGATACGTTGTAATATTCATCTCAATGTATAGATTTGAAAAATAATAATTTTTGCTTTAAAAACAAAAATCCTATCATGACTGCTCTCTTTTGCAAACTTGGAAAAGATACCCATTGTGCTGCTTATTCTTCTGGAATAACAGAACTCAATAAACACGAAAAATGTTATTCCCACCAACTCACCAGTGAGTGTTCATCACACCCATTTAATATGAATGTTTCTATTGTAATATATAAGATTATAAGAGCAACGTGAAACAACCTATTGTTAAAGCATTTGTAATTAACCTGGTGATAGAAATGGCTCTTTTCAGAAGGAAAAAAGCTGAGCTCCACATTTTATGCAAATTATATTTGTTACAGGTACATCTTTCCTGCTTCAAAAAAGTTTGCATAAAAAGCCAAATATCTCTATATACAACACTGTATTATTTCAGTCCCAAAACTGCATCTATGAAATTATATTAAGTGGATTATGACATCGTTCAATATGAAATCCATTCTAGTTATTGTAGTTATAATTCAGTTACTAATTCCAAAAAAATTCACCTTGCTCACAATGGTCTGAAGATTCTGCTTATAACAAGCAGAGATTTCTACAGTTTCCCACAGTCTACTAATATCATTGGAAGAAAGTAGTGTTCTTGCTTAGGAGAACATCTACATGGTCATTGTTCTCTCTAACAGACATTGCATTGGCCAGTACTGTTCTTTGACTGGCAGCCTACAAGACTGCCAGCTTACTTGCACAAAGGGAGCAGGGATTTTTGCCATTTGACCTTTCTGTATCAAGACCCAGAGGGTATCTTAAGCCTTGGGAGAAATAGCAAGTGTTGCCTCTTCCTTTCACCAGAATTAGCCCATTAAACCAGAATTTCAAATAAAATATTGAATAGTTATATCAGTAGTCTTTCACAGACAGTAGCTCTCCCATTCATAAAAATCTTCTGGGATGCAACTGAATCACGTAACCTGCCATAGGTTTCAAATTACAAGTTTTGATTATTCAATATTTTATTCAAAGTATAAAATGCTGAAGAGCTAAACAATCTTAAAAGATGCTTGTTTTCCAAGGTCACAAAGTTTCATGAACTCCAAAATGAATGCAAAAAGATTTGAGGAATAATTTCGTAATTTTTGCCTAGAAAGATGTACGAACAGAAATTATTCCTGTTTAACCTGATAGCAATTCCTTTATGGCTAATCAGAATATTGTTTGAAATTCTCAAGCACCAGCAAAAATCAGTTTAATTACAATGGTACAATTAGCATTAACATGATATAGAAACCAAGAGGCATTGTAATGTATGGTTTTAACCATACATAGAAAGAAAGCATGTTTTTCCCTTCTCATTTTATCTTAGTACTAATTGGTTTTATCCTGATTCTCAGTTTTAGCCCTCATTCCCAAAAATAAATTTAAGGATGTCCAAAAATACTGATTGGCATTACTGATTCGAATTTATTTCAGGATGATGCAATGGCTCCCCATTTGTATAGACAGGGCCCCTATTCTATGAATCTTTGGCAGGAATGTCTGTTCTTTCTGTTGTAAATGTTTTTAAAGTACTCTAGACAAGCTTCAATACTTTAAACTACTGTACAAGTCTTCACAGGAGAAGATGCACAAGTTTCTTAAAATTTGAGATTATAAAGTTAACATTGCTTCACTGTGTTAATTCATTTGGTTGTCGAAGTTAGTTTATGGTTTTTTTGAGGCCTATATGACATTTAGTTTTGTATAGCATTAAACATCAGTTTAGTTAAATGAAGATATAACTGAATTAAGAAAAAGAGAAGTTAAATATTATGACTTCCTAGTCTTTCTCTTCCACTCTTACCATGGCAAGATATTTCATTCATTCTTATTTTAATACTATATATCTGCTACTCTTCTTAACAAAAATAGAGCACATAGTAGTCTAGGGAAAGTACACAGAAGGTATGAGGGAATTAAGTTCAGGCCCATGTTTTCAGCACAGAACCAGGAAATTCTCAAGATGGGGATATCATTCATAATGATAATTTTCCAACTTTTATGAGAACTCTAAAAATATCTTGTTAAAAACTCAATGCCTCTTTGATATTTCCCGTTAAAAGAAATCTTCCCTTTCTACACAGCTGTAAGGATTTGGCAAAAATGCATTTATTTTAAATAATTTTAGGTAGCACTGGTTGAGAGGTCCTGAGGCTTATTCTAGTTAAGAACTCCAACTCGGATGAGGGGGAAGAAAATGGCAGTTGTAAACTAATTTGACAATTAGAAAACAAAGCACAGTATGCTCAGCCACCTCTCACATGTCCTTGGACTACGCTCCCTACTTATTATTAGAAAATTCTGGTACAAAAAAACTTTGCCAGATGGCCCTCCCTCAACATGTATGGTATGAAAGTCCATAGTGTCCTATATCTTCCAGAATATTTTCTCACACATTCATATCTTGCACCTATTACATAGAAACTGTAGCAATATATTAATAATTTAACAATTAATATGTATCACAGTATGAGTTTTAAATCTCATCCTAAGCAAAAGATTTATGAAAGAAAATATGCGGATGTTTTTCTGCCAGATAACTCTGAAATTAGTTTAATTTCATGGTAGCTAGTGAGATTCTTTGCATATTCCTTTCAAAATATTTATCAGTGTCACATTTTGTGGTATGGATAATTGTGGGGAAACTATTCTAAAGTGCTGAAAATAATAAAATGTTGAACGTTAGCAGGCATTTTTCTCCTAGAATACTCTCATTTCAGTTAATGAGATTAGTTTTTGGTTTAGCATTTAGTAATTTTTTAAGGAAATTGCATCAGAATAAAGATACAAAAAACAAAGTAAAGAAAACTACCAATAAAACAAGCAAAAATGTTATGGAAAAAATGATTCTTTGGATATTCTTTTTAAAAAATTTATCAGGATGATTGTCTGGTTTGGGGGATCAAAACAATTAAAATGATGAATACACAAAAAAGAGGCGTATATAAAGGGATTTTGATTGCTTCATTGTGGCCATCATCTTGACATTTTTTAGCTCCTTCCTGAGTACATCCTCATTTAGCAGTACTATATATTTTAGTAAATGAAATGAGTCTTGAAAATAATAAGATGAATAGAAATATCCTACTTATTCTATGTAAGGATAGTTAAGTTGGCAAATCACCGTTAGATGTTAGCAGAATTGAACATGATAAACAAGTGGCATTATCTTGGAGAAAGAAATGTTAACTAATACCCAGACAACATATTTATCTTGTTTGTAGCACCATTTTACAGTTTTCATTTTTGGGGATAATCTTTGAACATATCAGCTTAATCCAACTATCCTTTATATAATATCCACATTATAGTGTAGTAACTCTCATCTAAAAAATGATATTGAATTACCCTGTTTCCCCCGAAAATAAGACATCCCCTGATAATAAGCCCAGTCGAGCTTTTCAGTGCATGTGCTAAAATAAGCCCCTCCGAAAATAAGCACTCCCCAAAAATACTTAAATGCATGTGCAGCCGGTCCCTGCCATTTCCTCTGGTTAGGGTTAGGGAGACAGAGCTGGAAATCAGGTAAGACAGCAAAAGGATCCCTGTCTTGCTCCACGTGCCCCAAAATAATAAGACCTCCCCGAAAATAAGGCCAAGCGCTTATTTTGGGGTTCAAAAAAATATAAGACAGGGTCTTATGTTTGGGGAAACACGGTAGTCACTCAAAAAGTCTTCCATTGTAATGTCCTGTGAAGTTATTAATATTGAAATATAATAATTATATACTTATTTGGTATTATCTTCTGGTAATACAGAACATACTCAGTAACTGACATTTATTGACTAAATTAATTTGGAGTGGTAGGCAGTTTATATAAATAAAAACTTACCATATATAACTCTTGATCTTACTTTACTACACAAATGAGCTGTAAAACATATACAGATAGAAATTCTTGACTTGCAGCCAATCAATAGATCTGAAAATGGGACTGACGACCAGATTTGAAGTTCCAATGTCCCTCCCCCATGGTCAGAAGACCGCATTTTGGGCACTTGGCAACTGGCTTGTATTTAAAGTTATGTGCAGTACCCCATGGTCACATGACTGTAATTTAATATGCTTTTGCCAGAAACTGGTATTTATTTCCAATTTCCAACAAAAACACCTTATAGTGAACAATATGGTCACAACATTTTTTATAAAATTTGGTCAAGTCGTGATGACCTGCTTTATGACCCTTACAATTTATGACCAAAATTGTGGGCTCTGTTACTAAGTCAAGGAGTAGCTTGACTGTAGCGTAGCTCTGAATGAATTAAGTATATATTATCTATTCATAACTAGCGCAAATTAATCCTCAATAAAGTCTTATTGAAGAAATAGAATTGGTGAAGCATAATATACATGATTTAGATTCTCATGCTGAAGCGTCTACAGACTTGATAGCATTTAATTTGGGTTCTATCATGTCTATTTTCTCAATACAGTGTTCAGCCACGATTAGCTTTAACCCAAAACAAAGCGTTAAAAATCTTTTAAACCAATTCCAAATTTGATCTAAACTTCAACTACTGATTTATAAATGTAGGACTCAAATGGAGGGGAATGTCTCACAATCAATTTATTCATGGTGTTTTGCAAACCTTTTGCATTTATTCCACACATACATTGTTGCTACTACAAAAATAATTGTTCTGCCTTTTGACTCAGTTCAGCTGAAATTAGATTGAAATCCCACTTATTTGCCCTTTAGATTTCTAAGGAAACCTCAATATAAAACAATAGCTTAGCCCGACATGTGTGAGAATTTACTGCTGTTATTAATAACTCATCAGCACTATGCACTGCCTAAAGCCAGAGGCTGTTGGACTATAACTTCTGTCTACAGCATCCATAACTGGCTAAGGCTGATAGGAATTCAGACAGATTTGGTGAATCAGATCTTGTCCTGGCAGGCAGATCCAACAAGAGTTACTTGTATCACCTGAGGATCTGGTGTCTCTCTTGAAAATAAGAAGGATGAATGGATGGATAGATGGATAAGCATCTCAGTTACCTGTTACTGAATCATGCTCTTCCAGATATCATTTTCTATTCCTCTCTGCTGGCAGACCCAGATGTTCAGGTAGTACAAGTCAGAGGACTGGCTTCTAGTCCAGATTTGAGAATATGTTAAGCAGCTACCTTGGCTATACCTAAGTCATTACCAGCAATGCATGCAAGGGAAGTTATCTTTGTCTTTCTCCACCACACATTCTCCAAAGATAACCTGGAATGTCTCTTTCCTCCACTTCCCAAATCTCTCAACTAGATTTGAGAATTGCAGGAAGATAAATTCAGTCATGGTAGGTGGATACAATATCTAAACTGTGTCAGGGTAAGATGCATTAATTCAAACTTCCTTCATTTCAGCTTAAGCTGAATAGGTATAATATAAATGTGGTATCTAATTTTTTAAACTGACCATCTACATTTTATTTTCGTGCAAATAATCTCAAGACATTAAATAAATTAGACACAGATACAAGGCAAACATAACTGTGAATGTAATTCATGTTTATATTGGAAACCCTCTTCTGAGATTCAAAAAAATGTAAAGCTTTGTTTCAAAACAAAGAGGGTAATATTTTATACAGCAGTCATATCTCACTGTTACTGATTTCTTTGTATAATTTCTAATGTGTACATGCCAAAAGAAGTGGTATATCTAGCTGTAATATAGGGGAACAATTATTTTTTAAATGAAGGCATTAATACAGTATTACTCATTATTAAGAATTGTACTGCTTGTTCTGTAAATTTTACAACAATCACTGCATTATCTGGCAGTGTATCGACTGTTTTGTGTTTTAATCTGTAGTAAGAGTTGATACTTGAACAGTTTTAAAATAAACTGCTTCTTGTACCGATTGTTTTCTATGATTATTCTATACTGCAGCATTTGTAACTGATTATATCTCAAGCAAATATTTCAAGTAAAAATAAGAGTTATATTAATTTTTTTCAATCCAAAAAGAGTGTTATATTAACCAGGCCTATATTTCTGAAATAATTACTTGAAGATTATTTTATTTACAAACATTCGATAATAATAATCTTATATAGTAATAATAATTCAGATTATTCAGCCAAACAGCGCCAACCATTCTCCAAGGAGAATGATAGGGACAGCAGGCTTGGATTAACTTTGCGGTTTACATTTACCCAAAAAATCTTCAGCACAGCAGAGCACAATTTCAGCCACATATTATCCAATGCTATACAGATTGTTAGAGGGGAGGGGAAATTAAGAAAGATGGGGCGAGGGGGGAGTACCTAAAGCAGGGACAGCACATTCATTGCTTACAGATAGCAATAGCATTTAGACTTATAACTGCTTCACAGCACTCTGTAAGCCAGTGATGGCTAATCTTTTCCCAATCAAGTGACCAAAGCGTGCACGTGCAAATGTGTGCATGCCTGAACCTCCAAAATGCAATGCATGTATGCCCTCCGCATGCACCACGCCCATGGGCATCTGCCTCACATGCGCCATGCCTCACATGCATGCGCTTCCCCCACATGAACCCCACCCCCTGCGCATGCGCAGCAGAGGCCCAAAGACCAGCTGAATGGCAGGAGGTGTGTGCACATGCGCGGCGGAACTGAGCTGGGACGATGGCTCACATGCCCACAAAGAGGGTGCTGCGTGCCATCCCTGGCACTCATGCCATAGGTTCACCATCACAGCTCTAAGCAGTTTACAGAATCGGCATATTGCCCCCCACGAACTGGGCCCTCATTTTACTGACCTCAGAAGGATGGAAGGCTGAGTCAACCTTGATTTTCTCAGGATCAAAGGAATTGAATTCCTGGCAATGTGAGCCAGAATTCTACACTAGGATTCTAATCTCAGGAATCAGGATCATGTTACAGGCCTAATGCCTCTGCTGCTGTCAAGACTTAATAATCTGACTCTATCACTGGCACTGCATCTGTATAGCAGAACTTTGCGGTCTTGGTCTCTCTCCTGAATATTTGGCCAATTAACCCTGGAGAAGGCTAAATCAATAGTAAGAGAGAGTATCAGGGGTATTGGTTGTCAAAATGACATCACTAGTGCTGCTGAATTCTATTGCCAAATGTTAGACGTAAGTGGAGTAACTACACAATCTAAACTATTATGGATGGGCTGTTTCCACATCTCGCTTTGTTGCCCTCTCATTAACTCTACTGGCGGGAAGATTTCATAGGACTCCTTATTTGCAGAGAGTTTGCTTTTGTACTCGTGTCCTTATATGGTGCCCTAAGGTGTACTCACTTCAAATACAAGGGCCACACTGTCAATTTTATATTTATTATTTTTAAGGGATGCTAACCCCTCACTCTCACATCAGGTGGCCCAATATCTTCATCACGTTATACAACTGCAAAACTTTAAATTAGATACATTGTTTTATTTTCCTATTATTTTCCCTTCCCCAATAACAAATTATTGCGGTAAGGTATTTCTTTCCTTTATTGTATTCATTTTATTGTAAAGGTTGGTCAAAGACTATAATAAAGATTATTTGATTTGATCTGATCTGATTACACATAGAAAGAAAAAAGGTAAACCAGACAAACAACAGATCATGGAGGAAAACTAATTTAACCCAGAAAAGAAAATTGTTACCCACAGAAAACAATGGAGAACATTAACAGAGCTGGGATTGTCACTGTATCCCACACTGTATCCCCACCCACCCAAAAAGAATTCATGATTTTAAATAAAATTCTTACATAGTATATAAACTGCTTCTGTTCTACAAATTCAAACCAAAATCACAATACACTGCTCTTATTTTTTACAGAGCAGTTTACCGGTGAAATAGAGCAGCTTCTAGTAATATGGCACATATATAATTGGAATGTTTACACAACCTGCTATAATACATTTTGCTTAACAAAGATTTATTTGCTATTAAATGTATACTACAGCATTTTAGCCAGGTATTCAAGGTAATTACATTTCAAAAGTCACCCAGAAGTGCTCTGGACCGCATATAAATCCTACTGCATATGTTTCCTACTCAATGAAGTAGCAATGGTTTTCTGCAGAGTTCTGGAAAATAAATGCAGATGGTTTAAGAGGTGCCTTAAAGACAGTGTTATATTGATATGATTCATTAGAGCAGAAACATCTTTTATCAAGCTTGCACAGACAAACAAAAATCTGTGGTTTAATGAACTCCAGAGGAGTTATGTTTTTACCAGATACAAAGCACTTGAACAGTTTTAAAGTGTGCATAATTCTTGGACACAGTAATATTTTATTCTCTTGATTTTACTCATAACAATCTTGAGAGGTAGATAGACCGAAAGACTTTGATTGATTCAAAGTTCACTAATACTCTTTTATTGGTTTTGTTAAGGATGGACTTCAATCTTAATGTCCTGTAACCGCACCTCAATTATTATATGACACTGGCTTCTCCTACGTTGAATAAGGTGCAATTGGCTATATTTCTACAACATACTAAACCTTAAATTGTTTTATACAAAGGTGGGCAAGGCACAGTATTCTAAAATTTTCTTCCAAAATATGGAGGAATTGCCAATATAGGATCACGAAATTTCCTTTTCATTCTTCCAAAAATGCAATAGAGGGGGTACAAGAACAGACCAGTTTTGTTAGGCAAATGACACTCATTTCTACCCTTGGAACGAACCCCTGCTCAGAAACCTCTCCCGAAATTCCAGAACCATCCCACGGTAACAAATTTCAACACCACAATTTTGGGCCAGTTGGTGAGATGGGATTAAAGTTCAAATAGAATCAGTTTTAAATGCTGTCTTCCATTTTGTTTTAATTTGTACATAAAGCAAGACCCTAATAAAACAAGAGAGAAATGGTTTTCATGCTAAGGTGTTTTCCAATTCTCTAAGTCACTGGCCCAGAAAATGCTTGCTGATGTTTTGCTTTGCTCTTGACTTAAGTCAAAATTATATGAAGAAAATATATCAATAAATTTCTGATCTTTGCCCAAAACAAAGCAAGTATGGTATCAACACAAGCAAATGTTAAGTAAGGCCACAAATATCACGATAGACTGAAGTATTACTGAGAAATCAATTTTTGATAGAAAATCTGCCATTTTCCTGAATCCTCTGAGCTGTGGTGCAAGAAAGATGAAATGTTCCTCTCTGCAAATTAGTCTTCTGAATTGTGAATAAGGCATTAATTCACTTATCTTTAGATACACACTGTTTTTATGTATATGTCAAGCAGTCTTATGGATGGATACCTCTCAAAGAAAATAAACCACCAACACCCACGGTGCTGGGTTATTTCAGAGTACCAAATATGAGGAAGAAATTCCTACTTTAAAAAAAATCATCTTAGTGATACAACATAATGAGCTACAGTAGTCTTTTTATCAATCCCGGATATATCTCACACCCACATCTTATATTTCCTGCAGAAAAGCTGGAAGAGTTTTACTGTGGAGGACAGCTCCAGATATACTTTCTGTTTAACCCCGTCCTACTTTTTTTTTTTTTTTTATCTTCGTCAGCTTTTTGCCAGCCTGGAGCATTTCAGCAACTGCCATTTTGCTAAGTCAGCCCTGCAAAGAAACAGGCAGTGCAACTCTGTACCGATCTACTCAAAAGTACGGTAAGTCGCCTCGTTCTGTAAGATTTATTTCCAGGTAAACGCAGAGAATTGCAGCTTGAGTTAATGAAAAAGAACAATATTATCTGTTCACAAAACGCCTGCCAAATCGCCGAGGCAGATTATTATTTAGTTCTAGTACCTGCAGTAAAAAAAAAAAAATTACTCGATTCCTCTTACGGCGCTTGCTAAACGCATGGCCGTATAATTTATGTAAAATGCCCATTAGTCATGGGGTCTGACTATTATGGGATCTGCGCTCCAAGTCGTCTGTTAGGTAACGCAATCCTTGCAACCATATAGGACGGCTGCAAAAGATTACGAGGTAACCACGTCAGACAGTTTGCCAGGGCAGGGCAAGCGTGTTTTCCCTTCATTTTCCGCTTTACTGGTGAAAAGATGCACAACTCTGGGAAAGGTTACTTTGCTGCCTCTTGCAAAGATGCAGCCCTTCAACAGCAATTTTAACAAGGGAAAACTCGCCCGCTTGATTGCTTCTCATCTATAAACGGCCTTGAAACCGCTATCCGCAAGAGTTGGCAATAGTTTAAATCGCCTTCCCCCTCGTCCCGCGTGGTAGTTTACTCCAAATACAAACGACCGAAGCGTTTCGCTCGCTTCCGGCCGCATAAATGTAGAATGGGCGCCTCTTTTTAAAAAGATAAAAACACGCTTTTCAAGGCAGTTAGCTTCGACCCTCAAATCCTACCAAAATTAAGTAGCAGAGAGACGCGCGCTCCCTTCGCTTTGGAGGAAGTCGGAACAACTTTCAGCAGATTCAGTTTGGCTCAAGCTTTGAGAAAACTCTTATTTCCAAACTCAGCCCAGGTAGATCGTTAAAAGACGCAATTGGAGTCCTCCGCGGCGACCTCAGCTCCCCCGCGCTCCGAGTGCTGACCGGCGGAGAGAACGCAGGGCTTTGGCGTCGCTTAAAGCGATTACCTATAGAGCGGTTTTGCCCGTGGATTCCCCCTATGCTAACCTTTTCTATCTCTACGGTTCCTCTCCCAGACAGCCATGAGCTCCGAGCCTCGCAACCGCCAGCAGACTCTGGCTTTACGGAAGCAGTTCATCGGGTAGGTGCTTCGGTGGCGGATGCAAAGTCTGTCCGGCCTTGAAAAGACCATCCTGTGTCGTAAAGTGCCAGACGCCCACCCGCTCATTCCGCAGTAAAGGGGGAGCCGCTGCAATACACGCGCGCTGCGCTTCCGCGGCTTGCGGTTGGCGCGACGCCTTCATCTCCGGGGGCGTCTTGCTGCTTCGGCTCTAAAGGCGGCAGCCGCGTAGATCCGCTATTGGCCCCCATCTAGATGTTCACCCGTGAGATCAACCCGATTGCCCCGCGCTGCCCAGATTTATTCCCATCTCCGTCTCGAGCATTTCCCCTAGTACTCGGGTCGGCGGTACAAAATAGTCTAGCATCTAGGCGGCGTGATTCTTCCCCGGGGAACCAGCAGACAATTTCAATTTGTTATAATTATAATCGTGTAATTGAGTGTTTATCTATAATTTGAAAACCCAGTGGTTGGTTTGTTTATATATTTGTGGGTTAACATAAGTAAACTTCGTAACTACAGGCGTTTTGTCCTTCTACGTACAAGGACAGTTCAAGGTACATCTCTGTAAATCTCTTGCAGGAGGCACCAAAAAGTATTGTTAAGGCATAATGACTGTAATCGGAATGTTTGTATTAGAAGTATGCACACTAAAAGCCAACCTGCAGTGCTGGCTTGGCTTGGAAGTTAGGGTCCTTTCATTACTAATGGCACAGTGAAGTATGGTCATAGGAGCTTGAAAACCACTACAGATCAGGCATCTCCAAAATAAGACCCACAGGCTGCATGCGCCCCTGGGCAACTATTCATGGGGCCCCACAGTGTATATGATTTATATACATTAACTATGTTATATACAATATCTGATATGCAGCAAAAGACAATTCCTATTCACTCAGTGCCCTAGGCAAGCCAAAACGTTTGTATACCCAGGCTATATAGACAATAGAAAATCCCATTTCTATCCATCTTGTACTCATTGCATCCACCAAGCCTGATCACTTGATTTCCTGAGAAGTCTATTGTGAAACATTGTCTCAGGATCCAATATAACTGTAAATGCCTGCAAACTATCCACACACACACCCTCAAGTTAATATAAGCCCTGTTCAGAAATATGTAAGTCTGTTAAAAGCACTAATCAAGAGGGCTCAAACAGACAGCTTACTTCCATACCTAAGGCCACATCAGTAGGTAAGTCCATCAAGGCCAGTAGTCCTAAAAACAAAGATTACTTCTGTGTTGGCTTGCCCCAAATACCAGTTGCTTGGGGACTCTGCAGGGGAGGGATATGCCTCTTAATGCAATGAGAATACCCCAGAGGCATTTAGTTAGTCACTGTGAGAAACAAAATGGTTCAAGAAAGGGTTTGCCCTGATCCAGCAGAACTATACTTATGGTCTTAGAACAAGTAATATTTTCAGTACAGATAGTCCTCGACTTAAAACCACAATTGAACCCCAAAATTTTGTATTACTCACTGTCACATCTCCTACAAATATGCATTACAAATGTCACCTCAACAAGTTCCTGACTTTGTGCTTCTGTTAAGACTTCCACAGATCAATTATATAAAGGATTGTATTCAGAGATACAATCGTGCTAAAAATGCTTAAAGAAAGTGACTTTTACTTGCTCAAATTACTTGCAACCAGGAATGACTAAACTCAGTTCAAAAACATTTTCCTTAGAATTTGATTAAAACGGGATTATTGTATCATTGCAGCTAATTAAATCATTTTTTTTTCTGATTTATTACCTCAAGTCTGCAATACATTGATGGTAAAAATTTTAATATGTTCCAATTAAATTAATTTTTTAAAAATACTTCCATTAAAGGTCATCCTGCAAGCTTTTTTTTCCAGAAGATCCAGTGAAGATTATCCAGGCAAAGGGCCAATATATGTATGATGAAAATGGAAACCAGTACCTTGACTGTATCAATAATGTTGCTCATGGCAAGTGTGAAATTATGTTCTTTAGTAAACTCTCTTAGGTCTAACCTATGTAGTCAAGTAAATTTAACTCCAGTCCTTTCTAAACTTTCAAAATGTTTGTGTTTGATTCTTTCCTTTTCCATGGTTTAACTTGTCCATATCATCCATCCACAGTGGTAACTTTATGTGGCCTGTGTTTGCTCTCATAGACAGTATCTGCACCCATTCATTCACTTAATTCAAACCCTGTGGAGTAAGAATAAATATGCTAACAATGATTCAGAATTATTTAGAAAAATAAAGGCTATAGTTGATATTTAAAAGTTTGGGTGATCAAGACAAAATAGGAGGTCATTCTACTTTTCTATGGAAATGCACCCCTAGCTGAAGTGACATCATGAAATTTTGCCTTTGATTTCCCAAGATTAGGCTGGAAATAAAATAACTGAGAAATTATATACGTAGTCTTAAAAACTGCATGAATGGTCACTGAAATTGCTATTTTCTCATCCTTATTTTTTTAGTGGGGCACTGCCATCCTGAAGTGGTCAAAGCAGCTCATCAGCAGAATCTACTGCTAAATACAAACTCTCGGTATCTGCATGACAATTTGGTGGATTATGCACAGAGACTTTCTAAAACATTGCCCGAGAAGTTGTGTGTCTTCTATTTTTTGAATTCAGGGTAGGATTTGTGTATTTATTAATCAATAGATCATACAGGCATCTTTGCAGAACAAGAGAACTGACATCTGTTATCCCCCCACGGAACTGTTTGTCAGGATAATCACATCTTTGCTTCTTTGGTATTTATATTACTTCAGGATTTGTTTCTTTAGTCAGAATGAATGAAAATGCATTTTCCATTTTTTGGGGGGGAAAAAGACATTCATATTTTCCTTATTTTCTATAATCAAAAGGCTTTTTATCAAACATTTAATTAGCAACTGTAATGAAACATATAAATAAATGTAAAATTCTCTTTTAAAATTATGTTTATTGTATCCATATTTTTTTTCTTTTAACCATTCAACTAAAGTTTATTAAAACTTACATACATTTAACACTGGTCATATTTCCATACCAGTATGTCCCCATTTGATACATATGAAACTACTCAGGTTTATAGATGACTGAATATGAACAATGAGAAAATCTCAAAATTTTCCATTACAGATCAGAAGCTAATGATCTTGCTCTGAGACTAGCACGGCAATATACAAAGCATAAAGACGTTATTGTTATTGACCAGTAAGTATATACAATGTTTTAAATACCATTATATTACTATGTCCAATTCAGCTAACAGCACCTAATCAACCTTAATAGAACTTCGAAAAACCTAAACGGGATCGTGTCCAGAACCTGGACAAGAAAATGCTGCCAGGGAATCTGAGGGATATAGGTTAGATTAGGAAGCTTTTAAAAAGTATGACAAAGGGATATTAATCACTTCCACACTGTTCCCTAGAAAACTATAAGAACATGCTGTAATAATTATCTGAAGTTTAGTTTGGCTCAAGAATTTTTATTTTCTTTCAATAGTAATTGGAGTCACAAACTCTGTGTTTCTGAAGTGAACTTTTAAATACCTAAAATTTAACCTATATTTCATACTAAGACATATTTAGGTTATCAGTATTGTAAGTTTATTAACACTCTTTTATCTTGAATCTTCCTAGTCTTCCAAAAAGCCAAGATCAAACAAACTGATTCCTAATCTAGGTACATCCATTTAGTTTCAAAGTACATGAACCCAAAGCCCATATTTTGAATTACAACTTGCATTTAACGTACATACATAGAGTAGAATTTTGAAAATGTATCTTTATGGGAACTGTTTGCTTTCTAGGACATCAGCTGAGATATGTAAAAGTATTATAAATTAGAAAGTAGGTACTTCAGTTTGGCAGTCTGGATGTGTACAATTTTCTGGTGCTAATATTAAACCAAGGTAGAATTTATCGTATTTCTGTGGATTATTGTGTTTTGTTTTAAGCGCTTATCATGGACATCTGACATCTTTGATTGACATAAGTCCATACAAATTCAGAAATCTAGATGGCCAAAAGGAATGGGTCCATGTGGTAGGCATAAGAGACTATATTAACCCTTTTCTTGTTTATTTCCAATTCACCTAAAACCAAGAGGTCTAATCAGCTATTAAACTTTTTTTGAATAGGCTCCTCTTCCTGATACATACAGAGGATTATATAGAGAAAATCATAAGGATCCAGCCACAGCATATGCAGATGAAGTGAAAAAAATTATTGGCAAAGCACACCAAGAAAACAGAAAGGTAAAATTGTCTTTAAAGTTTCTGTATTTATCATTTTGGGTTTCTTTTTAACATGAATTTTGTCAGTTATCCAGTGTGCCTTTACAGTGGAGTTTTTTCTTCTGTCTTCTTTGTAGCAATTATGTAACAAGTCAGGAAATTTGGAAAAAAATGTGTGATATTCAGCTGCAGCTTCATTCATTATAATTTTTTATGTTTTGCTCCAGACCAACTGTTTAAAATTGAATAAAGTTCTTGCATCCTAAAGAATCTGAGTGGCGGAACACTTTTTTCTTTTGAGAAGAAAAAAACACATTGTTGGCTATAACTCATAGTTCTTGGCAAGAAAAAAGTTCAAATGTATACTGTTGTTTGGATAGTTAAGGTTTCTTATGTGTTATAGTAGTTGTTACTCAACTGTGGTACCTAATTAGAAGCTTTAATATATCCAAAAAGGCAGATACATGCACATATGTATTATGTATACGTCTACTAATTACATTATATACACTTTCAGTTTGCTGCACTTTTTGTAGAATCATTGCCCAGCGTTGCTGGACAAATCATTCCACCATCTGGTTATTTCCAAAAGGTTGCAGAGTAAGTATTCATATTTTTCTTCTACCTGTTTCTGTTTATTCTAAACAGTATTCATATATTTTCTGTTTAGAGTAAACTTCCAAGTTTAAGGACTTTTAAGATGTTTAACTTCTGCAAGATCCAGTTTTAATTCTCAAAGATTTCAGTAATTAAAATTGAAATGATTTAACTTTACAAATATTTAATTTTCCTTGGTGGGATTTTGTTTTTGGTTGCAGCTTAATTTTGGAAAAAGTGAATTGTTGGAGAGATTTGTTTTAACCCTAAATAAATTGTTCAGTACTGATTTAATAAGATCTGTTCCATTTCTGCATAAATATATTTCTTGTTCTTTTAATAGGCATATACACAAAGCAGGAGGTGTATTTATTGCTGATGAAATTCAGGTTGGCTTTGGCAGAGTTGGCAAACATTTTTGGGCATTTCAACTTCAAGGAGAGGATTTTATTCCTGATATTGTTACCATGGGAAAGCCAATAGGGAATGGACATCCTGTGGCTTGTGTAGCAACAACAAAGGAAATTGCAGAGGCCTTTTCAGCAACAGGAGTAGAGTATTTTAACACAGTAAGCAGTCACCCATATTTTCATTCTAAAATGCATCTTAGTGTAGTTTGAGTGTTACATGTATTCAAATACTTCATGCATAAGGTATTTACTGGATTGCTACTACATTATATAAAATTCTCACTGGCATATGGTACTTGCTTTTGGCAAACAATTCTGTGTAGAAAATTTATTTTTGTTTTATTTCTCCCTGCCATTCATAGTTTGGAGGAAATCCGGTGTCCTGTGCAATAGGCCTAACAGTCCTGGATATTATTGAGAAAGAAGAGCTTCAAACCCATGCTCTTCGTGTGGGAAACTTCCTTATGGAACTACTCAATCAACAAAAAGCTAAACATCCTCTAATTGGAGATATCAGGTATCAATTTTAAAACATTTACCATTTATTTAATATATGCAGTATATACTTGCCACATAGTTTCTTAGCACGATTTTTAGCAGTCCCAAATTGCACATGTTTATTGTAACTAACTGTAACTTCATGTTTCACCTTGTTTTTACAGGGGTGTTGGACTATTTATTGGTGTAGATTTAGTACAAGACCAAGAGAAAAGATCACCTGCTAGCAAAGAAGCAGAATTCATCATAACAAGGTAAAGGTACTCTGAGATATTTTGTTTGCTTGGATATAGTTTAATTTATTGGTAGTGGAAGAGAGATTAGTACTTACTTTTTACCTTCTATCTCCTGAAATAATCTGTGGGCAGTATCTCCACGTTTCACAAGTGAATTACAGATAGAAAACTTAGTAGTTTGCACACCTCTTTTCCGTTATGTATGCAGAATTGTAAATGCAATGTACAAGAAGTTACTACAGCTCCAATAGTAGCTGCCAGATTGATACATCCCAAGAGAAAAGCAGAATCTAGGGAATCATAGTAACTTATTGTAGTTACTACCGTATATAGCAATGTAGTATATTAGTAATGTAGTTACTATTGCAAACTACCAATAGTAGTTTGTAATCTTGAAGAATAGAAAATGGTCATTAGTTTTAAGACATGATCTGATCTCAAAAGAGAATAGTATTTGCTTCTAGCAATTTATAAGGTACCTCTGGAACAGATGGCCTGGTGTATATTAGGTAACACTAGAATGTTCTGTACCTGGAAACCAGTGTTTTGCATCCCCCTATTTCCTCCCTAAATATATTTTCAGATATGTATACTGAATTTATCAACAGAACAGCTAGTAAGTTTGATTATATATACTACCTCAGGATTGTTACATGTCTAAATCCTTCTGCTACTATGGAAAGAACAAACTCTGATAGTTTTCCAAGTGTTAAGGATAGCTATAATATACTCACGAAGAGTACATAATTATCTGAGGTATATAAGAAAGGAATGGGAGAGATGAATTATTGGGTAAAATGGGTTTATTGTTTAGTGTCCTTTTGGTCTTTGGACATGGAACTTAAATTAATATTTAAGTAAGAAAATAAAGAACAGCCCTCCTATATCCCTCAGGGAACCCCTTTTCCCAATCTAAGAACTGTATTCAATCACAGCGATCTCATATTTTGTGATCAATTTTTCAAAAATTGTGATGAACCATTATCAAGCTGTCAACCATGAAACATGTTAATATGCTTCCCCAAATGAAAACTCCTACACTATTAGTGTTATCCAGCTGATGCTTTAAGGGCTTCCCATTTGCCCTAAAGGCCTGCACCCCTCTGCTAGCTAGAATAAGATAAGGTTTTCCTGATCCTATAGGACAGGGATATCAAACTCACGTCATCATGGTGGTGTCACGTGACATATTGGGACTTTTTCTCCCTTTACTAAACCATGGGTGGGCATGGCCAGCGCATGACGCATCTGGTCTGTGGGCCACGAGTTTGACAGCCCTGCTCTAGGAGGATGAAGTAAGGTGTTTGTAACAGTAGACTCTGCCAGTCCATATTCAATCCTCCTAGGAAACCTTCTGAACTGCTTGATGACATTTTGTGTTTCTTGCATCAATTCTGGAAGGCTTGCCAGTCCATCTGGTAGATTCTGACAATGTTGGGCATCTTGAGGGAAGGAGAGTGTCAACTACTGGGTCCATTCACTTAGTTCCAACAGGTCAAGAGGGTTTCCAGATCAGTTGCTTCCTTACTGATGTGTGTCAGTATTGGTAGGAACATATAGAGTAGGGCTGGAAGTTACAAAGCCTCAATTTCTTGTCTTGAACGCAGGAAATTTGCATTGATCCTCTTTGCTGTTGCTTTTCTTAGGCAAATTAACTCCAGGATATCCCATGCTGTAATCTGCTTTCATTTTAAACCTTCATAACCTGATAGGTTCATTCTGACCCTTAAGGTTCAACGCCATTCTCTACTTTCAATTCCTTTTGGGAACCGTGAATAAAATGGGGAAAAAATCCTGACAGGAGTTACTTTGATGGTACTTTATAGTTCTGACATTTTTGTAAATTCTTGGTGGCTCAGAACATCCTTTTGTATACCTGGTAGAAATTTTTCTCTTCAATCCTACAGCATACGCCAGCTTGATCTTCATGGAATCCTGTGCATATCAACCTATTTATTAGGAGGCATCTTTTCCACTGAGCTTTTCACCTTTGGTGGGTTTAGAGGGCTGTGTCATAGTGGTTGTAAGCTGCAGGGCCAATAAGCTATTTTCAGGGGGTGAAAAGGTACTGCTCAATCTTTGCTATAACAACTGGATAAGGATTTCCTCTGTAATCTGGTATTTCTTAGGGCTATGGGCAATTACATTTTTGTACTTGCTTTTTATCAGCACTTGTGTGAGCAACTTACAAAACAGTCGTCTCAGGAAGGGCTTGTATGTGACATGACCTTTGACAGGTGATCCACATCTGTGTTTTAACTAGCACCAGACCACATCATGGAACCAGTCTTGCAGTTCCAGGCCCCGCTCTCAGATATCTTGAATTTACTGATTATGCTAAAATAATCATTCCACCAAGACTATTGAAGTGTGCGCCCTATTCCAACTTACTAGTAGGTTTTTGAGAGGAGGGGAGGAGCAGTGAACATTTTCTGAGATTTGGTCTACTTTTCTTTCCATCTATACACATCATTGCCCTGTCATTAGCTCAGTGATTAAAGCTGATAAAGGAATAAGATCCACCTTGTCTCAAGGAGACAGAGCCAAGACTGAAGAAGGCTTCCTCCCAAAGGGCAAAAAAGCAAATGCTTGACCCTAGCTTCATGTAGAGAGTAATTAATCCTTTCATATTGATTCTGTCATTCCAATAATGGAAGCCATGACATATTGAAACCCGTGCTTACATAATGAAGTAAGACAAATTTAAAGGGGACCTTATTTTTCCAACTCCAGCTTAAAAGTATTTAGGAACATGTAAGCTTCTTGGTCATGCAGGGTCTCAATGCCACTGTAAGAGTGCATGCTCCAGACAGGTCTTGAAACCTACAGGTTTTTAAGAAAAATGCCAAATCCTGCCAAGTCATAACCAAAACCTCCATTGTGCCCAACAATGGATAAAGCTCATACATCATTGTAAATGTGATTTTATATGATCATACTAATCCAAGTAAATAACTTATGCTTCTACTAAAATCAGCCATTTTTTTTGGTTCTCTAGATTAAAGAAAGAATTCATTATGCTGAGCACAGATGGGCCAGGCAGAAATGTGCTTAAGTTCAAGCCACCACTGTGTTTCAATACAAAGGATGCAGAGTTAGTTGTTGATAAACTTGATATGATATTAACAGGTAAGTAAAGGAAAGATCTTTAAAATTGGTTTATATAACACATTTTTGAAGCTAGATTACCTATCTGGCATGCTATAGATTGAGCTAAGCCTACTTAAGAAATAAAAAAGAGGCAGTTAAGGAACTAAAATTACTATATCTATTTTGTTCTATGTGTAGTGTTTACATATGCAAAATTACATGGAAGCGCTCTATACTGAATGACTTTCCTATTAAATTCCTTATGAGAATGCACCAATTAGCACCACTTAATTTTTTTTTCTGAAAATAGACATCATTGTAATGAAAAAACAAGCTTGGGTCTAAATAGAAAAGAAGTGTTTAACTTTATGATAGTTACCTTTAATAAATCCTATTTCTCATTTTAGCTTTTTGGGGGAGGGAGAATATGAGAATAAATAGAGTCTGAATCAGAAGACCACTAGGAATATTTTTGTGCCACTTCAGGAATGACAGATTTGCATTCTCGATTATATGTAAATAGTAATACTGGCCCATGAATAACAGGCAGACAACAATCATGTTCTAATTGAATATTCTGCAGAATTGGAGATAAGAAAAACCTAGATAATGATTTCCAAAGCTACAAGAGGTAAGCATTCATGTACTATTATTATATACAAAAAGTATGTTCTTTATGCAGAAGCCATTAATTTCATTATCCTGAATATCAAATCATATTCCAACAATATACAGTCAACAAAAGCATGTCAACAAAAGTATGTAAAATTATGAAAATTTTAACTTCCTGGCTTTCCTGTGTGAATACTGAATTCTTTCATCCATCTTTTACAGGATACAGGCATGGTGCAGAATTCTACCATTTTTCTACACTTAAAACTACAATAATAAAATTCTGCCTTCTTCAAGCTTTCGTAATCCAGTCTATATAGTTTTATTGTATTGCTGACATTTTTAGCAATACAGCTTGTGATTTTTCAGCTCTATTGCTATTATCTCTACTAATGCAACTCCTAATATAGTAGAGAAGAATTAACATGATTTATCCAGAAAATATAGCTTGTCATCCTTGTGCTATACAGGTTGCAGTACAATATATATATATTTATTTCTACCTATATTTCACAATTAGCACCTTTGATCTAATAAGTCTGTTTTCTTTGTAACATTTTATTAACAAATTGGTAGGCACACATTATTTAATAAAACATCCAAACATTAGACTCATGAGAATTGTTTTTTTAAGATTTGTAATATCTTATAGAAATGTTTTATTTACGAAAGAAAGTATTGTCACCAACGCTGACAACCTATTTTTATTTGGAAAGCATAGCTCTCCCATTACAATAATTCAGAAATAAAGAGGAATGCTCATTTTAAAAAGCTGACAGAACAAAAAGTATTTATACCAAAAATGTTGTAACCGATGAAAAGCAACCCATTTTCTAAAGACAATGTCTAACAACTATCTTCATGTTACCTGTTTTTCTGTACTACTGAGATGGCATTCCATCACTAAAGATGGTTCTATGTCTGAAAGTCATAACAGTATCAGATTGGTACCTCTTATTTCTCTATAAGCAATTTCTTTCCTCTCTTAGCTACAGCTAATTTTCTGTATTTCACTAGAAAATGCATTTTCTAGTGTAAAATCCTGTTTATATTTGCTATGACAGGCTCTGACGTTTCAATCCCTAAGATCTGTAACTTAAGCAAATAAAAACATTTTTTTAAAAAAATTGGTAAAATGTGCTTAACAGAACTTCAATAGATTCTTATGCTGCACATTAATAACAAGTAGGCTTACTTATCAAAAACATGCAAAATATAGTACTAGTATTCAACTATCTACACCTGGAGCAGTCATAAAACTTCCATTTTGGGGGGCACAAAAAACATAGGATGAAAACAATATTAAAATACTCAAAAGCAAGTAAGGTTGGAAAGCCCACTGTCACATCTATTACAGAGAACAAAAATGTGATCTTTTAAGTTCGTAGCCAGGGAGAAGACAGATAATTGTAATTCTAGTGTAATGTGAAAATGTCTTTCAGGAACTCCTGCTAGATATCCAATTGATTATAATAGACGTGTGATGGTCAGAAAAATTGCATAATAGTCATTTTATGTCTAAATGAATTAGCAATTCCTGATCAGAGGTGACTCTGATATAGGATTACCTACTTCTACCACTCTAGCTCATAACTTCTAGAATGCAATAGTTAATAGTTTCACCTTCAAAAGAACTATATTTAATTTGCCTTCAGTAGGATTTGACACTCTAGCAACTAAGTCTTGAAAATGTTCTTGTATCATTGTGGACAACATCTTTGTAAGTAGTTAGGTATATTTTCAGTAGCCTTTTAATTTCTCACAGGACACAGTTCAGCATGACTTAACTACCGAACTGTCAAAAGCAAAACTCATTTTCAAGTCTTATTTGTTACTGTTCAAATGCCCTGACAAGCAAACCATGCAGATTACCATATAAAAATGGTCAAAAATTAAATAACTGGAGCCAGTCCATAGCTGTTGTTAAATGAGCTTAAACAATGAGTTCTAATTTGGGGTTAATATCGATTACTATACAATTAAAATGTTCATAACAGATTATTTATCCTATGGATAAGTGACTGTGTTGTCTCTCCAGAGACAACTTCCTCTTCCAAACCTAGTTTTAACCATGGCTGTTACACATGTAATTAAAACTTCCATTAAAACAGAGCTGTCATTATAATATCTTTGATTTAAGCAAGAAATTATTATTCTAAATAAAAATGCATGATTTTCTTCTGAGCTTATACCTAGCTAAAAAGCTACATTTTTGGAAACTTTAAATGTAGAATTTAATGTACTTATAGTGCATTAAAGATCTTTACCCATATTTGACAGTTGGACTGCTATCACCTATTATCTACTGAAAATAGTAACATAGTAGCTCAGAATAAGCTTGGAAGAAGCTATAGAATAGTTGAAAAAAACTTGGAAACAGTACTGAAAATCCAATGTTTACGCAGCTTTAATATTTGCTTAATAATTTTAGCATGAAATGTTTAATTTCTAAATACTAATAAAACACATAAGAGTACAAAAGCCAGTCAGATTGACAGATTTAAGTATGATCAATTAACCTAGGGAAGGTTAAAATATGTGTACTACATAAGCATCCAGGAGTTTTGTACATATGTTATTGAGCATGTTTTCAGATTTTGAAAGCAGTTAAATTGAACTTGCATATACAAAAAAGCAGACTATAGTGTAAGCATGTCTAATATTGTCTTGTGTGTGTAAATACAGCCTTGAGCCTTTCAGTATTTTAGGTATTTAATTCTACAAATTCATTCCTAAATTCCTATGACCTTTATTCCTACGCAAGGCAATAATACACTATTCTTAATCCTAAAATTTGCCTGAAATATAATACTTGTTCTGCTTCCTGGTTTTTCCTACCTCAATACTTTTAAATTTGTGATCAAACAATTAAGCTTTGCTGGTCTTTCATCAATTTTAGGGTTAAAACATGCTCTAAATCCAACTTCTAAAATTTACGCATCCAACCAGCCACCAGCATTTCTAATGAAATTCTAAGGCTTCTTTTTTCTTGAGCTACAAAAGGATAGCTGGAATAATGGCACAGGATACTGTATTATGCTTTTTTATTCAAAAGCTAGAATAGCATCAATATCCATGTCATGGTGAATCAGAACACATGTAAAATACCTTACAATACATTAGATTCCAAAAAGGTACCAAAAAGTACAGTAAAATTAACACTTCCATTACAGGAAATGTATGACACAAAACCAATACAAAATAAAAAGGTGGAAAGTGATACTGGTTCCCTAAGATGCATCTCATTCTGTACAACTGGAATAATGTGGTTAACTCCAACGGGCAGTCCCTAGATGCAGAAGCTGCAGCTTTAAGCAGACCCCTCAAAATCATTTCAATTTAACCTATCAATAAAATCATTAATCTTCAGCAAGGCTGAAATTTACACACCACACTCTCTAGACAACTATTATCTGTAAATATTAAACAAAGACATTTCCAGGGAAGTCTTCAGGTACACATAACAGGCCATAGAAATGTATTGTAAAGTTAATTTTGGTACATAATTGTAATGTCCATCTACAGCATTAAGTACAAAACATATGCAGTAGTTTTGTGCATTAGAGCATGCCACTGCATACCTGAATACTTTTGATCAATATGGCTTGTAGTTATTCTGATGACCACGTCTTGGAGCCTTCCCATAATTTGAACTGCCTTGACCTATAAGTAAGCAATCAAATGCATTAAATTAGTATTTAGTCATGCTTGCAGGTATATGTAGCCAGGTCCCATCCAAAATACAAATATACTGAATAGTTGTAATCTTGACAACTACATCCTATATTCAAAACCTCTTTCTTCTATAGAAGGAAAATTACCTGGAAAAACCTGTATTTTAAAATATGTCCATTCTAGAGTACTGAATGCAATACGTACCTCTTCTTCCACCTCTTCCTCGGCCGCCCCCAGAACCAAACTGTTGCTGCTGATATACTTCTTTTGGCTGTGCTACCTTAATTTCACACTGAAAAGATTGTAATGTAAAATAGATGTTCTTAACATACAATACTACATATACATACCACAAGTTACAAATGTTATAAATATCTGGATTACAAACATTTTCCAAATAATGAAATCTGAGGGCAAATATTCTAGAGAACACTTCTGCTGCACAAAAGTTAACACTGTACTAGAATTTATATGATATAATCTATAAACTCAGTACCGCTTTCAAAACTGAACTTTAATCTCTCAAACTGCATAAACCCAGTTTACATGATTAAATTTCCATATGCTGTCTGAAACCAGGAAACAGGTTAAGCAAAGTATGGTTAACTATGGCTAAATATATCACATGAATATAGTCAAAAGTGCATGTGGTCCTTGACTTAACAATCATTCATTCACCAACCTTTTGAAGTTACAATGGCACTGAAAAAAGTAATTTAAGAATAGTTCTCACACTTATTGCAATCACAGTATTCTCAAAGTCACATGATCAAAACTCAGGAACTTGGCAACACTCATGTATTTATGAAAGCTGAAGCATCTTGGGGTCATGTGAAGCATAGTCAATGGAAGGAAGATATATTCACTTAACATCTGATTCACTTAACAATCATGATAAAAAAGGTCATAAAATCTGGCACAACTCACTTAAGAAGCACAAGAATTTCTAGTCCCAATTGTGATCTTAGTCAAGGATTACCTGTGTACACATATTTTTCATCTGATAGTGCTATGAACGCCAAGCATATGAGTTTTAAACTATTAGACAGTGACTATAAGCCAAAACAGGGCAACATGAACCTCCCAAATATTGTTGAATTACGTCCATCATCCCTCATCATTTTCATTACTGGAATTATTGGCAGTTGAAGTTTGGCAGCATCCAAAGTTCCAGCACTTGAGCTCCCCCACTATAAGCCCTGCTCTTAAAATATGCTTCCACATTCTACCACTATTTGTATTTTGCTTTATATCCTTCTGCTTCAAGCAGTCCATATTCTAATCAAGCAACTTCCTACTTTTGGCCAAGTTACCTAGTGTTATATTAATGTTTGCATGTCTTCTTATTCAAGTGATTTTCAAAAAAGTTTATTTCCTTACTATTGCAGGATCCAAGCAAATTAATAAAAATTAACAGAAAATGCTCATTTTAAGTCCATTGTTTAAGAAACCTTTATCCTTCTAGCTATCCTCCTAGTTCAGGGCAACAACTATAGAGAAAGTAACAAAAGAAAGGTACTTCCTGTTTTGAAAGTAGTTGCATTTTAAAGAGTGACTTTGAGGGCAACGGGCATTATTTCCAATGATATCACATTGGTAAGATCAATATTTTTGCCTTAGTTTGCCATTTTGGTTAATGAACAGAAAGGAAACAAAACTAAAAATCTAGAACCATGTCACAGGTTCCAGAAGCTGTAAAGGGGATGATAAAGGCCTGTTATATTGTTGATTACTTAGCTGACCCAGGCTGCAACATTCAAATAACAGTAGTATACCAGCATTATATAAATACAACTTTTGTGTCTACGCATTCCACCCTTCCTGCCTACATTATTCCCACACCCCATCAACAAATGTGGTCCACATAAGACTTGTATATTAGCCATTAATATTCCTTTTTGAGAGAATATTAATCTATAGCTGTGATGGCAAACCTGTGGCACGCAGAGCCCTCTCTGGGCATGTGCACAGTCACCAGCTGCTCTTCCAGTTTCTGGTGTGCAACTGGTCTTTGCATACGCCGGAGCGCCGGAAACCTGACAACCGGCTGGCCAGCTGGTCTTCGGTTTCCGACACGTGTGAAGACCAGGTGGCCATGCACGCCAGAAACGGGAAGAACAGCTGGCCACCTGGTCTTCAGGTTTCCGGCACTCTGGTGCGCGATTCCGCTTTTGGCACTCAGTGCCGAAAAGGTTCGCCATCACTGATCTGTAGTTTCTAGGTCTGAGATGCCACTGAATGTTTTCATGAAATTGTAAATTAACTAATATACTACTTTCATACAAATTAGCCCTGTTTTTCACTAACTTGCTAAAGTATATTAAATCATATTTAATGGTAAGCATTATGTATTTCTCAAATTATATTTATCTATTAACTAAAACTTGTTAATGAAAAATATTATGAATCACTTTTCAAAGTGAAATAGGCAGCATATAAATTTAATATTGTCTAGAAAGAGTTAGCCCTCACTTCTGGGGAAAAAAGACATGTACACTGTAATACCATCTACAAGTGCTGATGCTACTTCAAATCATTGATTATGCAAAGAGAATCTGGACAGTTTCTAATTCTGTTGTGCAAAAGCATAGATCTCGTGGCTAAAAAATTATACAATAAATATACTGTGCTCATTTAGTCTGTTTCCTATATAGTTTCCACTTTCAAAATAAACTGTAATTCTCTCACTTTTCACTTTCCAACAATGTGCAAGATATATAGAGTGAATAGATTCCAATCCATTATAAATAAGCAGAATTCCTACCTTACTACCACTGACATTGTGGAACTTTTTCTCTAATATTTTCTTCACTGGTTCTTCTTCCTTAAATGTGATGAATACAAACCCTCTTCTTTTATTGGTCTTTGGATCCATTGGAAGTTCAATTGCTTCAATCTAAAGAAACGTATTTCAAGTTTATTGCAATTATGTACATTACCTTATTCAGTAATTATGGTCAATCTCTTGTTTCTTCAGGGTACAACAGTCTTATATTAAAAACTGCAACTTGTTAAGCACTAGAAACTTAGTAGATAAAGCTACATTGATAAAATAATGTAACAAATGCAAACTATTATTGCTCTGCAAGTGTGATCTGATTTGTATAATAATTTGCAAATTTCATCTAAGGATGACCATTTGCTGCTCTAAACAATTAAAGCCTATTGGAATTTACTATATACTATGCTTGAAAAGCCACAAGGAAATACAAGGACAGAAAGTAATATAAAAATAGATTTATGATACACAGGGGTACATGATTTGCCAACCATTTAAAGAAATGCCATGATATAACAATTAAATCAAAATACAAGCATATACATATGTGTATTGCACACCTAGTATACTACTGCACCTGATATTAATAATCAATCTCTGGGTAATATAACCCATATTTCTACTTATAATTACTGTGGATTAAAACAATTTGCTTTACTATTTCAGGATAAAGCTATCCTGTCTACCTAAACTTGCATCAGATTATATACCTCTCCAAACTCTCCAAAATATTCCCTGATTTTGTCTTCTGTTGCCTCTGGGTTAAGTCCACCAACAAATATTTTCTTCACAGGATCCTTTTTCATTGCCATTGCTTTCTTAGGGTCAATCACTCTTCCATCTAATTTGTGTTCTTTTTGCTCCAAAACCTACAAAGCAGTTCAACAAATCAGGATGACAGAACATTTGTAACATTAGCAGTAGTCTAAGTAATATATCTCAGTCTATCACTCACCTTATCAACACTTCCTGCTTCTTTGAAGAGAATGAATCCAAAACCTCTTGATCTGCCTGTATTAGGATCCATCTTTATTGTGCAATCAGTTACTTCACCAAATTTAGTAAAGTAGTCTTTTAAATCTTTTTTGCTTGTATCCCAACTGAGACCACCAACAAACATTTTCCTGCAACAAGGTAAGCAAGACACACTGAAAAATTATGACCACTGTTACCATAGCAATACAAGCAGTCCTCAATTTATCACCACTGGTTTAGTGACAGTTCAAAGTTACTGAAGAAAGTAACTTATTACTATTTTTCACACTTAAGACCATTGTAGTATCCCCATGGCCACGTGATCAAAATTCAAGCATTTGGCAAATGGGGTGAATTTATGATAGTTGCAGTGCTCTTATGGTCTTCTGATCACATTTGTAACCTTCTCAGCTAGCTTCTAATAAGCAAAATCAAAGAAAAAAGCTGGATTCACTTAATGACATGATTCACTTAACAACAGCAGTGATTCATTTAACTGTAGCAAAATAGGTTGCAAAATGGGGCAAAACTCAATTGCCTTATTTACTAATGGAAATTTGGGGCTCAATTGTAGCCATAAGTTGAAGACTACCTGCATTTCACGTCTCAGTATAATTGAACTTCTGTAATTTGTGATGTATAGCCTTTCATAAAACAAGTTTACAGTTATATCTGTGGTTCAATTGTCTTCAATTTCAGACCCTGAGATACTTAGAATAAAAGCTAAGCAAACCAAAGTATTTTACTAACAGAAGTCATAAAAACTAATGATTCTAACTCAAGTTTTGAGCATTCTGCCTTCATCAAGACTCAAACTTTTTGTTTAAACAATTACCAGTTTGATTTTTTATTATAATAGGCTGGCTCTATTACAAATTTTAGATATATTCAAGCTTCCTGGCATTTCAATTGCACGTAATTATGTAAAAGGATGTTTTTTGTGGGAACCCACTTCAAGTCCAGGCTTTCCCTAAGAAAATTTAATGGAACAAGAAAAACATACAAAACAGGAGATAAAATATAGTAAACAACTCAGCATGACTTCTACAAGGATTATGCTGGAGTTACCTAATCACCTAAAGAAACTAAACTGCATACATGCTAATCGATCTGCAATTGCTGGAGGATGTACAGTTAAATTACACTGCCAGCAAATAATTTCAGAAACATATGTTCCTGTTCAAAGTTCTTAAACAGCTATTTCTGACTCCCATCGAACTAGCAACTTAATATATTTTAGGGAGAAAGGTTCATTTACCCTTTTCAACTTTTAGTAGAGAGGCAAGGACAGCAAGCTGTCTTCAAATGGCACACAAAGAAAAAGGGGGGGTAGGCCTAGACTACTGCCATTTCAGGAAACCAGGAGCCTTAACCGCCCCTCCTTCCCCCACCACCACATGGCGCCAACAAAAGGCAGCTTCAAGAACAAAGGAGGACCGACTGCTGCAGCCCCGTTTCGGCTCATTGTCTATTTCATCGGCAAACACAAGGCCAGAAAAGGAAGGATCCGCGCGCCAATCACCCTCGGCCAAAAAAAAAAAAAAAAAAGGCAAGAAAAAGCGTTAAGGACGGAATTGGAGCCGAGCCAACGCAGCGGGTTCGGGCCTGTCACTCCTCCGAGCAGGTTGTCGCCGTGCATGGCGCCGGAAACCACAGAAAGTGGGCGGGGGCAAGCAAACGAGGCCCGCCAGCCTTACCCCGCATCCTCCTCGTTCTTGCTTGCGTTGATCTGATCGCCTTCGGCTCCGTTCTGGCTGCCGCTAGCTTCTGCAGATGCTACCGATTGCCCTGCCTCCTCGCTTTCTCCCTCGCCGTCCCCCTCCTCTCCGGCCTCGGATACCACCACCGCCGCCTCCACCACCTCTTCCTCTTCCTCCTCCTCTTCAAGCTGCTGCTCCGGCTGCAACAGCTCCTCGTCGCCGCCACTCACGGATCCCTCGGCCTCGGCCGCCGCCGCCGCCGCCGCTTCGTGCCCGTTTTGGGTGGCGCCAAACTGGTGCTCCACCTCGGCCATGATCTCTAGCCCAGAGTGCGCCGCTGCCTCGAACCTGCGTAAAAGCGACAACAACGGAAGTTCTCTCCCCCTCAGCGAGGCCTACGAAGGGGGGTGGAAAAAAAAAAGAGAGATGGCGCCTCCAGACGCACGGAAGGAAGGAAGGAAGGAAGGAGCGCGCGTCCCACTCGGCCTCGCCACGCGAAGCCGCTAAACCAAGCGCCGCCCCCCCCCCCCACCACCACCACCGGTTCCCGAGACTCACTTTTATACGCCGCTCGGCTCGCCTTTCCCAGAAGGAACCGGAATCCGGTCCTTAAAAGCTTCGTCGCGAGCCTGCCGGTCTCTGCCGATGTCGTCAGCGGCGACAGTGGCTCCTCCCCTCCCGTGCAGTTCCTGACAGACAAACGGACACGACGGCGCACAGCTATCCGGGGGGCGAAAGCACGCTCCCGCCTGGCCTCCTTTTATAGGCTTCTCGGGTCGCGCGGCCACTCCGCAACAAACCTCCCGCTTACTGGCCAAGCACGTCGATCACTCATGTAGAAGCTCGGCTCCCGTTGGCTGTGAACACCCTTGCGTATTCTCGGCCACGCCTCCTCTCTAACTGCTGGTTGTGCGGCCTGCGGCTTCCTACGAGAGCGCGGAAATAGAATTGCAAAGGCCTCGCCGTCACTAACAGTCGCATAGTTCACAAGTTGTCCCCGAGTTCGCTTTTCTGAGGGGCGAAAGCTCTTCTGGGATGCAAGCATTCGTATTCCAGCTTCCGAGCATCTGGAAGTCGGCGGTAGCATTAAAGAGAATGGAACCGCGTTTCTCCCCTTGTGCCCCCCCCCCATAAGCGCCGGTCACATAGGAGGGCGTGAGAATGATGTCTCAGGCAGCCCCGCTTCTCACCTTAATTTATCCAGCTAATTTTGCACACCTGCGCGGGTTGCCTCTCAACTGTCCGAGAGGAAACGCTGGCCGAGAAGTGGAGGTGCTTCAGGGAGCGCCAGGGACAAGATCCCACGTGGCTGCGAGGGGTTAATTAGGCCAGCCGAGGCACAGCCCCGGATTTCGGCCACTTTTGGTTCCTGAGGCGGGGGGGTGGAGGGGCTACCTCTTGGCGGCCGCCCGGCCCTTGGCCTTTCTGAGAGGAAGGAGAAACAGATGACAGACCAGTTGGGGTGTTACAAAAGAGCAGTTGTCCTTTATAGTGCCGCTGATAGGATTGCACCCAGTTGCTTCGTGTCATAATGTCCGTGGAAGAGTGGAGAATTTTTCCTTCCAATTAGACAATTGGTCTAATTGTCAAAAGGGACACAAGCACCTCCATTCCTTTGCTCACTGAGACAGTCGTGTTGACCTCGCCTCTTAACACCTCGATCCAAAAAAGGAGCAAGCCTAAGCACAAGGCCACCACTGTGGAGAAAAAGAAATCCTCCCCCATCCCAAAGTACATTTTTCCAAATTAAATGCTCAAACTCACATAATCGGCTCTTTCACATTAGACAAGGTTTTCTTTATAATACATTTTTTTAAAAATTCTTTGGGTGAGGGGTTTCGATTTTACAAGCACCTTGTGAAATGATGCTTTGAGAAGGCTGCCACCTTAAAATTAAGAATTTGTTCAATAATCGTTATAAAAAGTATAGCCAGTATATGATTCTACACAAGTAAACCCACCTAATTGCATCCAATTTATTAATTGCTGAAATATAAACTAAGTGAATGACCATCATTCTAGGATTCCACATCGAAATCAAAATAATATGACTGATAATAGTTTTGATCCTTACCATTTTCAGTACTTCATCAGTCATTAAAAGATGCATGTATAGATAACTTAATACATTTTTGTTCTACTCATGTTTTATCTTTTCCCACTTCAATTATTTATTTCTTCATTAAAATATAAAACCTACAACTATGAAAGGCTTCTGTATCAAGTTGATTCATGATAAATCACTTCTATGGGAGCTGCATTGGTTGCCAATCTGCTTCTGGGTGCAATTCAAGATGCTGTTTGTCATCTTTCAAGCCCTTCATGGCTTGAGACCAGGTTATCTGAAGGAATATCTCTTGCTGGTCACATTCACGCAACCCACTAAAGGGAGGAAAGAAATGTTGCAGGTCCCATCCCTTAAGATGGTACATCTGGTGGGATCCAGAAGAATGGCCTTCTCCATTGCATCTCCCTCCCTTTGGAACTTCATCCCTGCAGAAATTGGACTGGCCCCTACTTTTACAGTCTTTGGTAAGGCCCTGAAGATTTGGTTTTGCCAGAGAATCCAGAGTGCAATGGAGCCCATCAAATGACTTGTTTAATCCTGTGCTGCTGGGGGGGGGGGGATGTATTGTTTTTTGTTTTTATACTGGATTTTTATTGTTTGTAAGCCGCCTAGACACTATGAGTGAGTATGACTATACAAATTTTCTAAATAAGTACATAAATTGCAAATAAGATCTTTAATTTTTAAAGACATTTAATACAGTTACTATAACTTCATGTGTAGTATTCTGAGTGTGTCAGTACATTACATATACCTATTTATTTCATTTATGTTATGGCTTCATTCAGGAACTGAAGATAATGTACATAACACTCCCTCCTTTTTCCTCCCCACAACAACCCTCCACTGATGGTCAGGCTGAAATAAAGTAACTGGCTCAAAGTTGCTTGGTAAGCTTCCCCAAAACAGGTAGGATTACAATCTGGATCTCCCTGCTACAATTGATGTGACACAGGCAACACTATATTGGCTTATATTGAGATTCCAGTTTGTAATGAATAGTGTGGACATCCCTGGAAGAAACTGAAATATAATGGCATATTCATCTAAATAGCTTCATTATTAGCAGGGAATCCTGTATGTGAAATGGATTTGACTAAAGCTGGTCTACACTTCTATCCTAAAAAGTTTTATTGAATGGAATGGAGTTGAGATATATATACTGTAAGTTATGTGACTATGAAGATAGGCTATGAAGATTATCTGGCTATGAAGATAGGAGTTTTAGGGAAGTTTGTGGAACAATGAATGAATCAATGAATGAATCTGCTAAGTGACATGAATAGGGAGGTGAACTGAGACAAGAAGGTTTAGAAAAAGTGAATGGAACATTCAGAGAGCCAAAAATAAATGCGAATGATACCTGATATTTGCTTAGAAAATATGTTTATTTTGAGTATAACATTTAAGATTAAATACATGCATGTACACATGACAAAGGACTCAGTCAGTATGAGTATGCAATAGTTAATAATGAACAAGTGAGAGAATTAGTGAAGGATAAATAGAAATAATGAAAAATTCTGTGGTAAATGGAAGCAAATAACTTATATGAGCAAATTAAAAGATTTTATAAGAACTGAAAGAAGTTGAATTAGCAGTTTCAAATTTCAAATTGTATTATCAAGCCATCTGTTAAGATTCTTTGAAATGGTTAGAATCACTTTATTGGTTTCAATCTCTCTTAATAAATTGCAGAGTTTTAAATTACAAACAAGGGAAATACTGAGGGAGTTAATCTTAAAAAACTATCTGAACAAATAAAAAATGTATGATTAAATGGTTGTAGAAATTAAACCAGACAACAATGGGAATAATAATGTAGACAAATATTAAATTTATTATTAACATTGCACTTAGAAAGAATTGGTATTTTGTTTTATCAATGATATATTATTCCAATACTGAGTGTCAAAATAGGTAACTCATTTTCTAAAAATAGTTGGAAATGCAATAGTCAAGTTGGATCATTCTTTCATATTTAGTTGCAATCCTGTAAAGCTCAAGAATTTTGGAAGAGGATTATAGATTTTTTAAAAATTAATGGTTGAATGCTCTTTCTTGCCATCCAATTTTCTCTTAATCGTCACTAAACTTTATGTCTCTACAAAGTATATCAAGTTGGCTTTATATATGAAACAGCCACTAGGATACTATGCCTTTGTGCCTCTAGCACAAGAACGATATTTTAGACAAGAAATAATAGGCAAATACAAATGACTAATGTATTGTAAGATACTAGAATTTTGTCAAGAAAAACTTAAAATTAAGAGAAGAGCTGGTAGTAGAGGGATATATTTGTCAATGGTTTTCTTATTCACAGTTATTAGAAAGATTAAAGTAGACAAAAATTATGGTTTTGAACTTTATAAAATTAAATTTGAAGCAGAATTGTATACAAATGATGAACACGTATTTGCTAAAATGTATAAACTTTTATTGAAATTTGAAACAGAAGAATCATACAAGAAATGTATGATAAAGTGAGCTAAATTTTTGGTTATAATATACAAGTGGAAAAGTGGGAAAGTATGTGATTGAAAGTATTGAAATTTATACAATGTTATATTTTAAACAGAATTTTTGTATGTCACCAGAGAAATTATCTAGAACATGAACAACAAGAAGAGACATTTTATCATTTGATGAGTATGTACATAGCTAAAAAATTGGTTCAGAGACTGTTAAAAATTACAATTGAGACCAAAGATTTTTCTTTTGGGACTGATGGACAAACAGTTGGGGAAAAAGGTTTCTTTGTTACTGCATGATAGCTGCAATGAGATTACGGTATGCACAAAGATGAAAAGATTCAGCACTACCTACAATGGAGAAATGGTTGCTGAAGATGATACTTGCCAAGGTGGCTAATTGATTTTGATCAAGAAAAGACAATATCTACATGAGATGGCTAATTAAATTCTTTTATCAGAGAAAAGACAATAGAGTAAGTGGTAAATCCCTAATTGTAAGGAACTGCTGTAAAGAAGATTAGTGGTTATTTCTCTAACATTTTTCTATTTTTATTTTACTTGTTTTTCTTTTCTTGCACATTTAGCTTTCTCCTTGATTTCTTTGTTTATGTGCATGTGTATATATACATAGACAGTCTGTGTGTGTGTGTATGCCTGAAAAGAAAAGTTTTTGAACAGTCTGTGCTACCTGCTCTAACATATGCCAGTGAAACGTGGACACTAACCTCACAATCGATACAAAAGCTGCGAGTGGCACAAAGAGCCATGAAGAAATACACGCTCAGCATTACAAGACAATATACAAAGACCTGCACATGGACTAGAGAACAAATGAAAGTGTACAATATCATCAAGAGAGTAAAAGAATTGAAATGGAAATGGGCTGGTCACATAGCAAAAAGAACTGATGGCAGGAGCGCCAAGGCACTCAGAATGGATCACACTTGATAAAAAGGATCCACAAAAGAGACTTAAAATAAGATGGATCAACGACATTAACAAGTATTGCAGGCCCAATTGGCAAAAGAAAGCTCAAGACCATATTGTTTGGAAACATGCAGAAGAGGCCTTCATCCTGCACTGGACAGACAATAGCTAAAATTATATACAGGTAGTCCTTGGCTTACAACAGTTCGTTTAGCGACCAAAGTTACAGCGGCACTGAAAAATGACTTATGACCATTTTTCACACTTATGAAAAAAGCATCCCCATGGTCACATGATTTACATTCGGTTGCTTGACAGTTGATTCACATTTATGATGGTTGTAGTCTCCCAGGGTCATGTGACCCCTTTTTGCGACCTTCTGACAACTAAAGTCAATGAGGAAGCCCAATTCACTTAACAACCATGTTACTAATTTAACAACTGCAGTGATTCACTTAACAAATGTGGCAAGAAGAGTCATAAAATGGGGCAAAACTCACTTAACAAATTTCTCACTTAGCAACATAAATTCTGGATTCAATTGTGGTTGTAAGTTGAGGACCATCTAACGTGTATATATGTTTTTTATTATATTATTATTATTAAACTAGAGCAAGTTTATGAATCTATTTTGTACTATGCTTACTACACATGGGGAAATGGATGGAAAATTGTTAAGATGTGCAAATTCTGTTACACAGGTAGTGGCTAGCATATAGTTATGAGGGATGAAAGAAGAAAAAATAGCTTTCAGCAAGAACTTGCTTTTGACTATTTTATGAATATGAGAACTGAGTAGAAGAAATATATAAACCAGTTGAATATAGTGATTGGCTGCTCAATTAATAAAACAGACAGGTAGCATTAAGATTGAACTGGTGAAGCATTAGTGTGAATTGAATACAGAAGAAATGATTGGTACAAAATTGGTACAAAAACCACACCTTGGATGTGATTCAACCATATATAGATGATTACAATTATGACAGTAGACACATTAGATTTCTAAATACTGTTGGCATAGCATAAGCAATTTATTGGGAAAGGGAAAGGGGAAAAAGAAATACATTACAGGAGAAAACAGCCTTATTTCTTAGTAGATTTGTATAGGATTGAATTAATTATATGTAAGATTCAAATTCCCACTTTTCCTTCAGAAGCCCAAGTGTCCAGAGCGCTTGAAATTTCCTTACAACACAATTGTAAAGAAGGCCAGGCTGAGTGTGAAGGACCCAGACTGGACATGATTGTGGATCTGTCTAATCATAGTCTTTAACCACCATACCACATTGTCTGTTTACCGATATATAGTTACAGATACATTATCTACATTTTAAAAAATGCATAAAACTATATGTCCACTGTTTGAATTTTAAAACAAATATCAGATGTGTTAATATATTGTACTTCAATTCAAATGAACACAATGCAAGTATATTTTTTCTACTAACTATATTTTCTATTAACTATCAAAAGTATGAGAAGTCTATTAATTAGATGAAGTGTTTCCACTGGTGCTCTAACAAGGTTTCCAATGAAAGATCAGCAGATGCAAATAGTTGACTATCCATCTTTTACAAGGATGTTGCTTCACTTTTAGGTGCTTTTTTGCTTTCTTAGGAAAAATACCAATGATTCCAAGATTGAGCCTGGCAGAAGCGGAATTCATTGCTGAATTTGCTAGTTGATTGAAACAGGAGACCAGCCTAACAGAGAGGCATCTAGTTAATGAAAGAAGTACAGTATTAGACTTTTCCGGGAAGGAACGTGAGTTTCATTGTTCAAAGAACTCCACATACGGGGCTACTATTGTAAAGCGATCAAACCCGTCTGCAAAAATGCAGGGAGCCACTAGTCGGCAGCACATTTATTATTTTTCTGACTTCTGTTCCTCCAAATTTACCACACCGGTAGCTTTAATTTTAATGTTTTAAATTTAATTAATTTTAAAATAATACACGTACCAAAATATCTACGGATGTGATAGGAACGGTCTGCCCATAAAAAGGATAGCGATATACTGTAAAAAAAAAAAAAAAAAAACTTAAAACAGAAATTATAAAAGCGAAGTCAATGTACGTTTCGAACCTGACCCTGCCGGCTACCGTAAACACTGTTTTCCGGGTAGTTTGACTGGTTGTCTAGCAACCGTATTTGGTAGGGCTTAGTTAGCAGGCACGTAAAGGCGATTTTTCATTGGGGGTGGCTTTCGCTCGGTGATACCGGAAAGTCACGGGCAAAATTGCAGAAGGGGGTGGTAGTGGCAGAGAACGGGGGTGTCGTTTGAAGTTGCAATTCCCTGCACGCTTTTAGCTCACGAGATCCGTGGAAAGGAGTTACTTCTGCCCACCAGGCATAGATATCATTACGGAGGACTGCCATCCGATCCTTTTCATCAAAGGGCTAAAACCCCAGTAAATATAGCATTATTGGTAAGATTTCGGGCGCACCATAATTACTCAGACGTTGAAATTTACAAAAAAATTTAGCTTTCTGGCAAAGAAGAAAAGGTCAAATAGCTCTACTTTTCTGGATGATGCAGGAGGCGCCATCTCTAACTTGTCATTTTGTTCTTTTGGGAAGAGTTTCCATATGATTTTTAATTTGCAAGCCAATGATGACCCTTCAGCACTGCTCAGCTAGAATAAATGGGCATAATGGGTGTGATGTCCTCTTTTGGCTGATGCAATGTTATTTTGGAATAAATTATTATTCTGAAAGGTCAGTTTACTGCATATGTTAAAGGTTTAATAATTCTATCATTTCAGTTAGAGAAGACGTGAATTTTAATCTGAAAAATGCAGGCTTTAATGCCCGAACCTCAAATTTATGTTGAAAGAACCTTGGCAATCATCAAGCCAGATGTTATCAACAAAGAAGTAGAAATAGAAGATATAATTCTGAGATCAGGATTTACTATTGTTCAGGTAATACAAGAGAAAATTGGATTTCTAATTTACCATTTTCAGGGCTATGCTTTCACAAAAGAATGATAGAAAGATATTGAGGAACAAGGCTGAATTCAAATGTGATCATGTTAGATGATACATATTATTTAGTTGTGAAATAGCTTGTCAGCTTATCAACATCAACATGTTATTGCAACTTCAATAACATAACAGAACTGGATGGTCTTTAATTACTGATCAAAACCAGTGTAAATAAAGCAGCACAAATGCCTATTAGAGAATAATTTTGTTATATGATGTATGCTGTACAACAATTGTATGCATTTTGGAATGCTACAATAAATTTAAATTTTTAATAACAGCTGTGAAATTCCAAAATCACTAACATTAATCCATACTTATTATATACCAGAATCACAACAAATATTCTTGATACTCTAATGTTTGGGTCACTTATTATGTAGAACTGCTTGAGCTGATATTATTTTTATAAAATATACATACTATTGTTATAATCAAGGAACTGCCAATGCAGCAGTTCTAGAAAAATATTGTGGCTATACACTGTAGATAAGCTATTAAAGATTTCCACTAGATGTCTCTCTTTCACTACTGGAAATTTTCAAATCAAAGACTATTTTTGTTTTTGTAAAGCGACAATTCCATCTGAGTATAAAGCCTTCCATTAATGTTACTGAAGTAGTAACATTAATTTGAATGACAATGTGGTAAACAAGGATTTCATTTTAAGACCTATAGGTCCAGTAATATATCATGCATTATATTTGCATTAAGAATTTGTATTTTGAGGCTGTCAAGAACTTGTAACTTATTACGAGCTCCCCTATGACATCAGATGAACGAGAGGGTGGTCTATTGTAAATGGTTAATCCGTATATTAATCAGAAAGAGCTTCATACGAACACATTACTCTGCTTTTATAGCAGTATGGTTATGCATTTAGAGATATTTTTCATTTCTTTTATAGAAAAGAAAGCTTCAGTTAAGTCCAGAGCAATGTAGCAACTTCTATGTAGAACAGTATGGGAAAATGTTCTTTCCAAATCTAACGGCTTACATGAGTTCTGGACCTTTAGTTGCAATGGTTCTTGCTCGGCAAAAGGCAATCTCATACTGGAAGGAACTTCTTGGACCCTCAAGTAGTATAGTAGCTAAGGAAACACATCCTGACAGGTAAATTAATTAATTAATTAATTACTTAAAACTATTTATCTTAAAATGAACTAACAGATTTTATTATTGCACCTTTGATTTCACAAGTATTATCAATTTAAGGCTTTGCAATTTAAATGTAATTTAAAGTATTTACTTGTGTACCAGATTCAGATCTAAAGCAATATAAAACTTCTCTGACATACCTCTGTGCTGTCCTATGTACCTGTTGTATGGTTTAGGACTATTTTATAATTAAGGGTTATTTAATAAAGGAAAAATAGAAGAACTGTGGCAGAGATCCATGTTACATCTGTTTTATTAAATAACAGGTTAAAAAAGACTAATCATAAGCTTAGCTTAATCATTGCTGGAGATATTCCTGTAACTCAATGAAAGTTGCATTACGGTCACACTAAATAGAAATTGAATAGTTTTGCACTGCATCTGTGTGAGCATATCTGTGTTGCTTTTAGTTTAAGAGCAATCTATGGAACAGATGATCTGAGAAATGGACTTCATGGTAGTGCCAACTTTTCCTCATCTGAAAGAGAAATCCGGTTCATGTTTCCTGAAGGTATGTATTTACCATCTTTCCTGCTATGAAGCTAAAGAAACTAAATACCGCACATTGTTGTTTAATACTGTCACCCTGTATATATAAGTAATATACAGAATAATATACATGTTGCAGAGAATATGACGTACATATGGAAATGTATGACTAGGTTTTTTTCCTAATTTATATAAAGATTATTCTTTATATTATTCATGTTGTCTTATATTCTTGTATGGACTGCACCAGTAGAGGCTAAACCAATTTCGTTGTATACATGATGTACAATGACAATAAAGGCTTTGAACTTATATATACCTGGGAGAGGAAATAAATTTATTCTGCGTGTATACATATTCACCTTTTCTCTAACTGTTGAAGGTAGCATAGATGTTTTCCTTAATTTTATCCTCCTAATAGCTAAACAGTGGGAGGAATTGGATCAGCCATTCACTCTCAGCTCAAAGTCGGTATAAGTTTCAGTTTGCAAACTTTATCATAAATCTTCATGCTGATATGAGACAATATTCATTTGCAACTCAAAATAAAGGGTGCTACCACAAATGAGGTTGGTATGTGTGATGCTTCTATTAGTATTTGAACTGGATATCTGTATATTTTCTGTAAGCAATTCTAGTTTATAATCAAGACTTTATTGCATAGTTATTCCTAGCTTTTCTGAAGTTTATGCAGGTTATAAGTATTTGAAAACATAATTCAAAATTCTCCAAATAGTAACAAAACATGTAGCTGATATTGACCACTATGTTTGAGATGTGTTTTTTTTTTCTTTTATGGTAATCCTTTTGTTGTGGGTTACCATGTGATAAGCTCAGATGAGCTGTACTGTGTATCAATAATAAGCTCTCTGTGGCTCGTTTATACTTAAGACTTTTCTAGGTAAACAGAATAACAGAATTGGAAGAGACCTTGGAGATCTTCTAGTCCAACCCCATGCTCAGGCAGGAAACCCTATACCAGTGATGGTTAACCTTTTCAGCACCAAGTGCCAAAACTGGAGCACATGCGTGCATGAGGTGTGCATGCGCGCCAGACCAGCTGCTCTCTTCTGGGCTCCGGCATGTGCATGTGCACCAGCCACTTGTTCTAAAGACCAGCTGGTCCGCGCACCGGAACCCAAAAGAAAGCAGCTGGCTGGTCCGCATGCGTGCGCCAGAACCTGGAAGAGAGCAGCTGGTCCAGCACGCATGCACACCAGACAGCTGCTCTCTTCCAGGTTCTGGCACGCACATGCCCACCAGCCACCTGGTCTAAAGACCAGCTGGCAGGCGCACATACATGCAGAACTCAGAAGAGCAGCTGGCAACGGTACCTGTACCCACAGAGAGGGCTCTGTGTGCCACCTCTGGCACGCGTGCCATAGGTTCGCCCTCATGACCCTATACCATTTCAGACAAATGGTTGTCAAATCTCTGCTTAAAAACTTCCAGTTTTGAAGTACCCACAACTTCTGGAGGCAACTTTTCCCCTTGATTAATTGTTCTAACTGTCAGACAATTTCCTCTTAGTTCTAAGTTGGTTTTTTCCTTGATTAGCTTCTATCCGTTACTTCTTGCCCTGCCTTCAAGTGCTTTGAAGAATAGGTTGACCCCTCTTCTTTGTGGCAGCCCCTTGATTTGTAATGCAAGAGAAGGAGATTCAAGAGGAAGCTATCTGGAAAAAAAATCAGATTGTGATTCTTGAGATGGCAGTATCTTTGATAGGGGGCTCAGCTAATGCTCCAGTTGAACCTCTGTAATGTTCATTGTACCTTTCTTATGTGGTGATGCTACTCACCTCAAATGAGTTTATGCCGGGATGAAATCTAAAATTTGTTACTACTGGTTCTGTGGGCGTGGCTTGGTGGGGTGGGGTAATGTGACTGAGTGGGCGTGGCCAACTTTGGTTTTTTTTGTACTTTTAAAAGCATTTTTTCTACAACCTCTTCGGCTGAAGAGGTTGCAGAAAAAAATGCTTTTAGAAGCCTCTGATGATCAGGCAACTCAGCTGGGATCGTCAGAGGCTTTTAAAAGCATTTTTTTTTCTACAACCTCTTCAGCCGAAGAGGTTGTAGAAAAAATGCTTTTAAAAGCCTCTGACGATCCCAGCTGAGCCGCATGATCATCAGAGGCTTTTTTTTTTTACTTTTAAAAGCATTTTTTCGGCCGAAGAAGTTGTTAAAAAAATGCTTTTAAAAGTAAAAAAAAATAGCCTCTGATGATTGCGCGGCTCAGCTGGGCATGGGGGGAGGGGCGCAGGGATTTTTGCTATCAGTTCTCCGAACCACCTGCTGCCATTGCTACCAGATCGGGTTATCAGGTCCAAACTGGGAGCATTTCACCCCTGGTTTATCTGAAATATCTTCCATGCCATCTAGTCACCTATAGAATATAAACTGATTTAAAGAAGAATGGTTTATATTTGGATCCCAAGTTATAATATGACTCTTCTGGAAAACTTGCATTGGGTTTGTTTATTATCTGGCAAATGAGGTATGATTTCAGATAATCTTATCTGTAGAGTCCATATGGCATCAGTGGCATACAAATATTGTAAAAAAACAAAAAGCTTTATTTTTTAATGACCCATGGTTAATTATGAGTAAGTTCACAATGTGACAGAGAAAAAAAACCCATAAAATTTACCACTTTGTTATACTGAAATGCAGTACAGTAGTTTTCTTCATGACATTCTTATCTGGATTTTAAAAATAATAGTGATTTCAACTTGAAATGCTATTATCTAGGAGAAGACAAACATGGAATATGTGTTCAGCAATAGGAGGCAAATTATTGGTTTAAATCAGTATGTTAAATGTATTTTCTTTTTTCCAGTATTGATTGAACCAATTCCAGTTGGGCAAGCTGCTAAAGATTACCTTAATTTATATGTCATACCTACTCTACTGAAAGGACTTACAGCGCTGTCTAAGAAGAAACCAGCAGATCCTTTTGTAGGTATCACAAGAAAGATCTGTATCAAGAGGCAGAATGAGTATGTGATAACAACTGGTAGCATTCCTTTGCTAACGAAAAATGTTCCATGGCAGATAGATATCCAAAGGAAAAAAAATTGATGGTTGATAAGAGCAATAGTTGTTTATATGCATATTGAGTTTGGTCCCTTCAAGCTAGAATGCCCATAATTGGTGAGCCTTTGTATTTCAGGAGCAGTCTAGACTGACTGCCTCCTTTGCCAGCACCTACTCAGACAAACTGGTACATTTTCAAAAACAAAAAATCATGAAAAGAAAGGTTTAGGAATTTTAAGGAGTTTCTACTTTCTTTATTGCTTTATAAAAGAGAAATATTAAAGGAAAGTTGGTCAGTAGAAATACAGTCTATGAATGCCTCCTATTAGCAAACAGTATCTTGATACAGAAATTAAACGAGGAATTTTATTGTTGCTCTTTTTGATAGATATGGCTGGCTGATTGGCTAATCGAAAATAATCCAAATACACCTAAATTGCGGCAGAATGTGATTGTGGAGGAACCTTAAGAGAAGAGGCTGCTAGTTAAATCTTAACCAATTTTCTGCAATTATCACAAGTTGTAATTTTAAAATAATTTTTATATTGAGAAATACTACTAACTGGAATTTGCAGATGGAAGAGTCAATGTACATATTTGGATTATAAACTAATAAAAAGTATTTGTTGCAATTAAGGCATAAAAATAATGTGCATTTATTTGTCAAAAAATTTTGTCAATTTTTTTTTCCCAACTGCTGGGCCATGGCATATTTGCATGCTGCAAAACGTCCACAGGTGTGCCCTATAAGTGAGCCAGAGTAAATAACAGGAAGCTAGAATCCAGTCTTCGTGAGTTAACTAAGGATGGGCTATCTCCATTTTTCAATTTCTCCACTGGCTCCTGTTTCTCAAGATTGGAAAGTAGCTAGTCTATCATTCCTGTTTTTTAAAGAAGTTCCTGAGTATCCAGGAACTGGATCCAAATAATCATAGCTAACAATGCCTGCTCTGGATAAACGCATGGAAAGTATTATTAATAATACTTAATATTCATGAATAATACTGAAACCTTAAAAGAAAGATCTTACTAAAGAAATCCTACTGATTTTTCTTTAAAAAAAATCTGGCTCACCAACCCGTTGATGTTTGTGACAACTCCATGTGGGTAGTATTGGCCTGATGGATGGTACATAAGAAAAATATTTTGATATAGTCTCTCCAAAATGTTCCTGAATAAATGTAATATTGATGTAAAGCAATAGAAGAATAAGATAGACATTTAAAGAACAAGAAGCCAAGAATAGTTTTTAGAATTGGCAGGAGAAAGCAGTGCGGTCTGCCAGAAATCTGCACGTGGATTACTGTTGTTTAAATTGACCCTGGATATTTTGGATTTAGAATTGAACAATAAAACCATCCATTTTGCAGATGACATGAAATGATTTAGTACTTCATATTAGGGCAGTACAACATAGTGCACTTTTAACCGTTATTATTAACTAAGGCAGATGGAGCTGAGTTCATATACATAGCAAACTAAAATGAGAGTGTGATGCAGCACAATGCATGTCCTCACCATTTAATGTTTAGGAAAATCATTGTGCTAATGGTGGCTGTCTCAAAATATCAACTAATGGAACATCTGTTTAAAATATTTGTGGATTTCCTGCAGGCCTGTTACTAAGCATTGGAAAACTAAATGCTGGACTAGGTAGACTTTCATTTAAATTCAGCAGTATCTTGTCCTTTAAAAACAGTTCCTCTGCCTAATACAGTGCAAGTTATTTGGAATAGAATAAGAAACTTGTCTCTTCTGTTGGAGGGAGTATATGGTTACTATTTATTTATTATTATTTATTATTTATTTATGCCAGAGGTCTTCAAACTTTGCAGTACTATGATGCCTTAAAATGGTAAGCGAATTGCTTTGTTTCTCTCCTGCCATGAATAATATTACTGATGAGTGAGGTTAGTATGAGGCAACACAAATATACCATTTTTCCCCTAATGTATTTTTGTGTCTGTCAGGCAAGTTCACAAACTTCGCAATACTGCAGCTGCCCTTTGATGTATCCCCAGGTAAAGTGAGATGCAAAATTTTCAGCAGATTTTGATGAGTCTCCTTCTTTATTTGAACACCTGATAGAGTTTTTTAAAATTCCAACCTATTTATTTCATCTATTATTTTTTTTATTAAAATATCATTTATGTAGCCTGTACTTTGCAGAAAAAAATGTCCTCAATCTGCATTATTTTCCAAGAACAGCTTTTCATCTAAGGCGTTTATAGAAAGTAATAAATACCAAATATTAAGAGCAAATAATTCACTATTTAGGAAGATCTTAGTTTAGCATAATAACATTGCTAAGTCTTAACCTTAATAAGACTACTGTATCTTTCAGTGATTCAACAAAAGAACATCTAATTGGTATTTCTATATTATTTTGGTACGGTAGGAAATATTCTGATTAAAAAATATGTAGAAGACAGAATTTAATGAATAAGGTACTCGGTCTCTGGAGAATATGTCTGTTGCTTAGGCTATATTCATTCATTCAACCTCTGCCTCCTTAGCTCTGAATACGGTGTTTCCATGAAATACCTATACTTGTGTGAATGAATCAAACTCATGAAACTTAAGTTCCTTTAAAAGTTGCTCCTTTAATGTTACATATCTCCTGAATTCTAATGGTATTGTAATTAATCTCGTAATTTAAGAGATTACAATCATTGACTTCCGGATTGCTGCTTGTCGCTGCCAGACGTTCCTTTGGGATCGTCAGCTTCCATCGCCTGTCAGAGCCGCCTTCACAACGGAATGGTGGCTCGAAAAAACTCCGTTTCCATGAGGAAACGGAGATAGAGCCGGCAGGGGTGGGTAGAACTCTCTGCGGAGTCCCAAAAGTTTTTTCTTTACTTTTGGGACGGAGCGGATGAGATGCCCCGTATCCCCAGCCGCTGCTCCGGGCTTTGGGAGACCTCTGCTGATGCAGAGCCAGGCGTCAAAAGCAAGCCTGCAAATTTAACAGACTACTCAAAGAAAATGTGAGCTGGACCTGTAATACTGAACTGCAAGTATTTTACTGATTTTTTAAAAAGAAATTATTTAAGAGAGAGGAGGAAAAGAAAGAGGAAAAAAAAAAAGCTTTTTAAAATGGCGTCGGCTGGAGGAGAGGCAGAAAGGGAAAGTCCTTCCGTTTTTTATTACTACAATGTAGCGGAATAAATACCACTGGCTACATTTGTAGACAAAACTTCGCTCCTGTGTTTTTTTTCTCTTTTTCTCTCCCTTGGAGACCTGATATTGTTGTTGATTGGAAAGAAGTCTTTCTTGCTTTTTTTTTTTAACAAAGTCTGCTTGGGCGGAAACATGGCACTGAGACTCATAAAGTCAGATAAACAAGAAGGGGGGGGATTCCCCCACCAACAACTTAAAGGAACAAGTCTTAACTCTTCAGTCTGAGAAACCTGATTTTAATATAATAGAATTTTTTATAGAAGAGATTGAAAGAAGGGAGGAGATTGTGAATCAGCAATTTGAAAAATTTAAGCAGGAAATTAAAGAATTGGTGAAATCTATGGCTAATGGTTTTACAGAATTTATGATGCAGTTGGACATAAATACTAATGCACTAGAGTCTAAAATGGAAGGAATTCAAGATAAATTGGACAATAGAATCCAAAAAATTGAAAATGACTTGATAAATATTCAGGATAATAGCTTAGAAGAAAAATCTAAAATGAATGCTGATCAAAAGTATGGTAATGCAGAAAATCTGCAACAGAAGATTGAAAAAGAGATTTTAATGGCACAATATAATTTCACAGAATATGCGATAAGATTAAGAGGTTTGCAGGAAAATAATAGAGATGATTTAAGGAAAATATCTTCTGAATTTCTAGCTGGGATTCTAAAGGTTCAACCTGATGAAGTGTTTTGTAGGATTGACAGAGTTTATCGAATTAACTCCTGGATTGCCAAGCATAGGCAATTGCCTAGAGATGTGGTGATTTATTTTACAGACAAAGAAATTAGGAATAACATCGTGCAAAATTCCTTCAATTCTAAGTTGCAATTGCATGGAAGAAAGATTTGGATTTACAAGGAACTCCCACCTAAGATATTGATGGAAAGGAAGAAATTTGGTTTTCTGGTGAATGAGTTAAAAAAGAGAAATATCTTATACAGGTGGGACGCCCCAGTGGGTATTATATTTAGATATCAAGGAGAAAGATATCAGCTAAACACTGTTGAAAGAGCGGAAGAATTTTATCAAAATAGGTTGAAAATGAACTTAACATCTTCAGGTATAATACAGGATAAGCAGAAGGAGCCGGAAATAAAGGTAAAATATCGAAATATAGAGACTGTACCAGAAGAATTGCCTTTGGATTTATTGGATACCCCAGCTGGACTATCTACAAACCTGAGAGAAGTGGCATCTAACCTTAAAGTGATGACTTATCAAGGCAAGGATAAGCATGGAAACCAATTAGGTGAAATACAAGGGATAAAAAAGAAATATGAGATACAAAAACAAAACCAACAAGACCAATCTACAAAGCAGAACAAAATCCGAACGGATGATACACAATCTGTAGAAAAGAAACCAGGATGGAAAACAAACCCACAAAAAGAAAAGAAAAACAGAAATAGGTGGCATAAAAATAGAAATTTCTAAATCAGGCAACAGTGAAGCCAGTGACTTTAAAATATGAATTATTATGTGTAAACACAGAAGAGGCGACGTATTGGTTAATATCATCCTGAAGATTGTGGCAGATCTCTGCATGGCCGTAATTTGGGGACGTGAAATGAGCCTTAAACTGATGGATTTGAATTATCCATTTTGGAATTTTTTTTTTTTGTTGATAAATATATTATATTATTTCGAATTACAAGGCAAGAGAATTATGCTGGGGCATGCAGAAGATCGGGTTGTTACCCACTACGATGACGGGAATTAACAATCCTGATGAAACCCATAATTATTACTATATGGAATATAATTATAATGTCACTCGGGTGGTTGTTTTTACTTTTATATATATAAGAAGATATTTACTACTGATGGGGGCAGATATGATTGAAGATCTTGAATAAACTGTTGCACCAGCAAGTTACGTTACCCGATTATGGATGATGGTTCTACCAATCCAGTGGAAAGATCTTTAAGAAGATACTATATGGATTATAAATTTAAAGTTATTGTCTTTTCTTTTCTTTTTTTTTTATTTAGATATAATGGAAAATATAGACATAGATTTTTAAGTAGTATGGGCAGTGAATCAAAGATATTAAGAAATGTTGTGTATGGTAATTTTGCTTGATAGTGGGTGAATAAGCTAGTTAGTAGATTGATTAGTCTAAGAAAAGGGATTTTTAAGTGATATATTTAGGGGAGTGGAGGAAATGGATAGAGTGGAATAAATGTTAAACTAGATTTGATGGGGAAGGCTGCTTTGAAATGTCATAGTAATATATATAGAAGATTAAATGTTAAAGTAGGACTTATTGTATAGTTTTAAAGTGGAGAAGTTATTTTATAATGTCATAGTATAATGTCTTTTTTTTCTTCTTTTTTTTTCCTTTTTTTCCCTTTCTTTTCTCTTTTCTCTTTTCTGAAACGTATGGATAAAGGGGGATGTTATAATATTAATAATATTTTTAGTAAGTAAAGGTCAATATCTAGAGGAGGGAGTAAGTAATCTGTTATGAATTAGGGTTTTTTTTGTTATGAAGAAGTCACAGGGGGGGATGGGTGGGGTGGGGAGGGGGGGGTTAGGGAGGGGGAGGGAGAGGGGGGGAAAAAAGGGGGAAAAATCTATATTTGAAAACTTTTTCAATAAAAAAAAAAAAGAGATTACAATCATTAAGTGCCCATTGCTTATAAAATGAATACAAGTTACTGACATAAAAGGACCAGACGAAAACCTCAGTTTACTTGTTTTTCAAACTGATTTGAACTACTGATCATATCTCGAGACAGATACAGAGGAGTTTGATTGAAATGTTGTTCCATAGCCATGAAAATGTGCCACACCATTTGAAAGAGCTATAGCCAGGACTGAGGTGGTTGTCCATTAGGCTGAACATTATCTTCTTTCTGAACATCATTGGAAATGTTAGATAAGAACTGCACAATTAATAGCTGACTTCATGATTTACATATTTATTAAACATTTTTGATCCTTTTTTGCAGCTCATCAATATAAGTGATGAAGTTATTCTCTAATTAATTAAAATTATTTAAAGGGTAATCACCTTAGAATATGACAGTCCTGATACTATCTCAGTTAATTTAAGAAATGGAACTGAAAAGGAACAAGAGAGAGAAGGGGATCTTCAAGAAATTGATGTCTGTCATATAACTTTTATTAAGAGCTAAAACACTTTTCCCTTCAAACAAGACATGGTGTTGCACAGCAAACTCCTCATTGGCATATCTTGAAGAAATTTCTCGGCTATATTGAGAGTTTGATGCTTTCCATTACTACCTCTCCCCCCAAAGTCTGGTTCCCCTAGAGACCCAAACATGTCAGAAGCATGATTGATCAGTATTGTATCCAAGAGAATGGCTACTGACCAAATTGCTTTGGTACCAACCCCCTGCCAGTTCATGATGGAATGGCATTACCCTCAGCTTAGGGGGCTGGTGATGGGGAGCTGTCTTCAGAATTGTGGCAGCCGCTAATGGCGAGTGGGTAGGAAAAAATCTAGATGAATGGAAGAATAATGCTGCTCCTCATGAGAATAGCGTCTTTTAATTTTGGAACATGAACACCTTTTCATAGTGATGATTTATATAATATTCTTTGAAATCTAAATTTAAGCTCTATTGGAAAGATACTTTAAACGAAAGTCTTATTAGATTGGAGCCTTATCAAAATGGAAAACTCATTTGTTTGAGAACGATCCACTGAATTCGATAGGCCCTCTGAATAACAGATTTGTTAATTCAGATAATAGCTTCTGTCACATAAATAATATCAGTCTTCATACACAGATAATTTAAAACACAAGGATATATTTCATTAAAACAATGCTTTACCTAACAGAATACCAGCAGTTATAATGAATGGAAGACATCACATTACAGAAGACTATTTTATCATGCTATTTTATTTATATAAGCATAGTTGTTTGTTCTTCAGTCATATTTTTTATCATTCTGTTTACTTCGTGACAATTATGTGTGGGGCAAACCTGTTTAGATTTAGATAAGTCACTCCATAGGGGGAAAAAAGTGTCATTAAAAAGGCAGGGACAGTTTTATGACATTAGCTTTCATGGCTTCCCACCAGTTCTTTTTAAGCAAGATTGCAGAAAATCATTGTGTCAAATTGTTCCATTTTTGACAGTATGAATTCAAATAGAACCAGAGCTGAATGTATTTGCAATTAAAATGCAGCAATTTATAATTTCTGCTTTGGGAGCTTTTGAAAGAAGATGAATAGAAGTTCAACAAAAGAAAGTTTTTTTTTCCTAACTTCGCAATATAATGATGGGAAATCTGCTTAAACTTCTTTTAATGCAAAATGAGTCCTGCCAGAGAAATAGGAAAAAACTGAAGATGTTTGGATGAGATTTGAGAATGAACAATCTGTCGCTCCCCCCATGTTGCTGAACTATAATTCATGCTGTATATTACTCAGTACTCACCATATTGACTGGAGCTTTTGAACCTGAAATACAACACATTTGAAAAGCCACATGTTCCATATCTGGCTCCAAGTTACATGAAGATGCATAACAGAAAATACACACACACAAAAAAAATGATCTTCCTGTTGAAAAATTTAAAAATGGGAAAAACATATCCCATTGAACTAAATATATAAACCTCTATGGATGGATCTTATATGGCTCTGGGATGCATTTTCAGTGCAACTACTTTGTGACTTGACTATAGCCTGATAAAAATTAAGTGGGGTCTTCCTCCATTAAAAAAAAAAAATCATATTTAGTCATGTTTTGTTTCTGCAGAAATAAACTCAATTATAATTCAGTTTTAAATTTAAGATCTTTATTATTTTAATGTTTATTCTGTATATCTTATTCAATGTCTGTAAGCCTCCTGGAGTTGCTTCTAACAAAATGGGCGCGGTATACAAGTTTGATAAGTAAAAGAAATAAATGCCGATTATTATTTTACTCTTCTGCTCCCAAGAATTGAGAGGGAAAAGGAAAATGACATAAATCCTCAAAGCTGCATTTTATTTGGGCTGGGTTGACTTTTTTTCCCCCTTAGCAGTTGTAAACGTCTCTTCTAACTGGGTGGCATGTAGGGTGGAATATAAGGGATTGCAACATTTGGGGTGTAGCTTGCTTCTGAGGTAGTGACTCTTTGCTCTCTTAACGTGAGAACATTCCACAGGAACTTTAACATATGTATGTGGATGAATTGCCTGCTTGTACCATAAAAGAGATGACCATGTACCCAACATAAAGCAGTCATCACTGAGAAATGGTAAAGCCAATGAAGTTCACACATCCTCCCAGTCACACCAAACTATTTTTATAATACCTAATTTAGCAAATGAACTGTGAAAAGGAAAAGGCTGCTAAGGCCAGGTTTGCTGTTAATAGCACCTGTATGTAACCTAGGCTTCTTTTCTAAGGTTGCCCCAAAAAATCATCAGCACCATTCTGGAATTAGTTTTACTGACACTACAATCATGTGCACATTTACTAGAAATAAAAGTCATTAGAGGCAATGAGACTTAATTTCTAGTAAGCATGCATGGAATTGCAATTTATGTTTATATGGGCTGTGCTAAAGACAGTTTAAGACCAGATGGTCTCTGAATGATGTAAAGTACTTTTTGTGTCCTCTGAAACATGCATTAATTCGGGTTTGTTTAGGCTGGAATGTTTTCTAGCAGAATTTCCTTACAAGAATGATTTTTGTTGTTAAAATCAATTTATATAGCTGTTGATCTCACGGTTGCAACTTGGGGAACCTCAAATCAAACAGAACAAAATAAGAAAAATAGTGACAGATGAAGACAAACCCAACTTCAATCAGAAAAAAGACAAATTTGCAGCAATTGACTAACTGAATGTTCAGACCCTACGGCTGAAGAAACATTTGAGTAGATATTCTTGATCTAGTCCTGCACATAATAGCTGTATGCCGGAGGTATTTAATCACAGTTTATTGAATAAGCCCATAAAGGCTGTGCATACATAATATATTGTCAAACCCTAAGAGATCATATAATATAGACATACTTTTTTCTTCTCCATGCCCAGATTTTGTATATTTTACGCTGAATTTTAATAATATTAGTTTTTAGCCCTGATGATAGATAGATAGAGAGATAGAGAGATAGAGATAGAGATAGATGATAGAGACAGACAGACATATGTATGCTGGCAAGAGTCACTGGGCGAGATGGGCAGCCATACATCTAATAAATAAGTGAACATGATATATCTTTACTACTGAAGTTCACTCCTTTCTGTCCTTTAGATTTCATTGGTGGTTTGCTATGTACACAGGATAACATGAAGTAAAATACCTAACCTGCTAAAATTTTACTTCCTTCATGGAAGGATTGGGAAATAAGTTAGGATAAAAAACTACTTTGGGGGCTTTCTCCAGTCACTAAGCCTCAACGCAAACCTGTCTTGACAACACATCTATCATTTTGAATGATGTTGTCTTTGCAATATCTCCAGATCACAAGACATATTCAGTTCACTGTTAGCTGTAGCAAATGTTAAAGTTCTTTCCTTCTGTATGCCAACATCATCCAAAAGCAACTTCAAGCTGTATCGAATCGTTTTGGCTTCTTTGGGAGGCAGTGATGGGGAGGCAGTGATCAGCAATGGGTACAGTACATTTTAGCCAGTAGGTTTTCTGCTGACTGAGAAAGAACTTTTCAGCTTTTCAGTTTAGCAGCAATAATGCTCAACTGCAGTAGCTTTGGGTCAATTTATGCTATTTTTTTAAACATAGAATTAGAGCAGAAGTGGTCAGATTTTGTGACTGAAGAACTCGTTAACTCCTACCAATAGGCCACTGAATTAAATAGGAATAGTAGACATGGCCACAAAGTTCAGTCTCTCCCCCCCTCTCTCCCTCCCTCCCTCCCCACCTCTCTTCCAGACTGACATGCATATCAATGATTTTGATATAGCATACCATGTCAACCTACCATTTATGATTAGTTGTATATGTAATCAAATAGCAATTACCGTATTGTTTGGTCATAATCATTGAAAAAACAATAACTATCAAGATGAAGAGATACTGTCAGTGGATAAACAAAGCAAAAAAAAAAAAGTACACTGTGTTCTGACCACAAAACACTGCCACTCACTGCAGTGACCAGTGCTTGGGTCTGGAGGTGCCAGGAAAACCCTAAGAATGCCTGAAGTCTTAGACTTCAGTATCAAACTGCACTGGAACTGAAATTAAGAATACATTTCCTAGAAATTTCCGCTGTGCTATAATTTTTTTCTATTGTCTTTGTCTTTTCAGTTACTGTACATATATTCTTCTGTACATAGAAGCAAAGGAAGAAGAAAAACTGCTGTTAAAGAAAATAGCAGCCTATTCTCCTGAGGGCTTCTTATTGTGGCAGATTAGTTAGGCTATTGCTAGCTCATTGGTTCCCGAGTAAACTATTCATTGTAGCATCATGGAGAATATTCTTGGGAAATATTTTCTTCTACGGCCTTCTACCTAACTATTCATGGTTACCTAGAAAGCTATGTAACTGAAAACAGCCAAATGTGTTTTGACCACATGGGACTTTGTTTTACTAACACCTTGCTGGCTGCATTGAAAAGTGTCATCTTCTAATTTTTGGAAGAAGACAAAGGGCTGATAAAATGAAACTTCTTTCAATTTCCTTTGAATGTAAAAAAAAATAGCCAGCTAATCCAGTTTCTGGTTAGGATATTGCATTTTGAATCAGTGTGGTTTTACTTCGGTTATTTATGAATTGCATTAAAATATACTTCTATCACTGAGTAGCTTGTTCCTATGTTCAATCCAGCATTATTATTTTTTTAATAGTAATTTTTTAAAGATTGCCTTTACAATGATAAAAAAACCTAATACATACTAAAAAAAAATAACAAATAGAAAGTGCAAAAATGAAAAAAATAAAAAAGGAAAAATAAAAATATAGTAAAGTGGAGGAAAGGAAATATATAAAGAAATTATTTCCCCCTTTATCACAAGTATAAACAATTTTAGTAACTTATTGTCTTCTTTTAAAGTGCAACAAATTATATCTTCTTCCCATATCCTATCTCTTATGTATAAACAAATCTTCAAAACCTTATCATTTTAGTCCTAATCAGCAAAAATCCATTGAGGATTATCTCTGGTTAATCTCTAAAGATAATGGCACATCTATTTTAACCTTGATCAAATATACCAACTCTATATTCCTTCCTTTTACTTTTAAGAATCTTGATCTTTAATCCCTTCAAATAATGTCCCAGAATTTGAGTTGTTTTCATTTTTTTTCTTTGTCCCTTCTCACAAAATTCTTCAGAGCTTTAACCAGCCTATATTGTAAATCCAGTATAGGAAAATTATCCAGCCCAGATACAGGCAGTTACATAGATGACCCTACACAAAAGGTGCCAGGTTTTGACCTTCCTCGCCACCATTGGTCAACTCTGAACAGAAGCCATACCCAACATGGTGTCTGCCAGGACTCATTGTTTAAGTGGGGTCTTGTCTCTACCCCTCAGTGTGACTGTGGTGGTCCTCGACAAAATATCGATTGCATTGTGTCCAAATGTCCATCAAGAGCTTACATCGGCCCAATGTCAACATAGACCACCCTGTCCTTGAATGGCTGGGTGGCCTGGACATTAACATTTGAACCACTATAAGTCATACACCATAAATATAGAAAATCCAGGACATTGTTCTGATTTATTACTTGTAAATCCTTTTTAATTATTAGGATATCAGCTGGTTTCATTTGTACATCCAGTGTTATATCTTTTTCCATATCATTCTTGTAGCCTGTCATTTTTAAATCTTTTTTCAAATCAGTCTCAATCCTGTTGCTCTTCCACAAAATATTTTAAACAAAGCCTAACCATAGAGGCAGATAGGCTTAAAATTAACTTCAGGTCCATTGTTCAAAAATATTGTTAAATATATCCAAAATTAAAATATTTTGCTTCATTGTGTATTAGTAAGTCAACTTTAAGTGCTCTTCTTTTTCATCATCTTTAGTTACTTTTAGTTCCCTCTAGTGTCCAAAGTCTTCCTGACTAAGGACTGAAAGAAACTTACCTGGTATTTTCAGACTTGTTGATCCAAAGGTTCCTAATAGCTGAGAAGCAGTTAACAAGCAATTTCTGAAAGTGATTAGAAAAGAAAATATGCAAAGTCAGTGCCCTTTTGAAGGTGCCAGCCATGATTTGAGCAAGATGACTATTCCCTCCTCTCTCAGAGCTCTAAATCTGCTGGAGATTGCTGCCTTGCTCCTTCTTGCAAGGAGCAGCTGTCTGGAACACTTGTGAGTGATTTCAAGTCCCTTCCTTGTGTAGAAAAGAATTATGAAGAGCTAGCCTACTTGATGGCTCTTCATTGTGCCACAGTTGTTGGCTTCACATTTAGCGGAGCCAGTTTCAATTTGCAATTTCCCTGAAAGTTGTTGAATCCAGATGGACCCAGCATAACACATCACAAAAATGCTGTTTAAGAACTGTGTACTTAACCAACAGTTTCAATAGAGTAGAAGATTATAAACAATGGACTTCTAGTATTTCATCACCGCAGACTAATTGAGTAAACCATGGTTTACAATCCAGTTTCAGATTATTGTACAGCTTCACATGCTTTCTTCTAGTCAACTGCTTATGGTTGCTGGGAGTCAGGATATGTTCAAATTAATAAACTATAACTATAGTTTACATAGTCAAATATAACACTTAACAGTGAATAACAAAACAATTTTGCCGAGTCTGGTAAGCAATAAGCCACTTGTAGTACAACGCAGAACTGCAACCCAAAGAAAACAAGTCAGTTAAGCATTAGGTCTGCACCAAGTCTTAGGTCCCCTCACACATTAAAAGCTAAACATATATTACCAATAATTTCTCGTGTTGTGCCTCCTGAATGATAGGATAAATACTGCCAAGAAGGGTTTACATAGCCAGTATCCCAGCCACCTTTGAAATGAGTAACCCATTGCTATTTCCTGAATTTTTAAAGGATACCAGTAAATTCTGCTTGGATTATTTTATCCTTAGCATTCAATTCATCATATTGCACAGCTATGAACAGGGGGGGGGAAAGAACAGAGGCAACTAGAAATCAATTATTAATATACAAATAAGTTTATTCACAGTTAACATTACATTCACTGTCAATAATTTACTAAAGCCTTCTCTAATTTGGCTGCCTTTGAATATATTGGATTACACTCTTCATCATTCCAATGAGGACAATCCTATGTAGAAAACATGTATAAACTTCTTCTTGGCTATTAGGAGAAGCACATGAATGGTTGATATACATAAAAGACAGGATGTGTCATCACAAACATCTCTCCTTCATGCATTTAAAGTACTTTTCTGGGTTTGAGGACCCAGATTGTTGGGGGCTAACGCTATAAACTGCTTAGAGAGGGCTGTAGAGCGGTATATAAGTCTAAGTGCTATTGCTATTGTGCAACACACTGAATTGTAGCTAAAATTCAGTGGGGCCACCAAGGCTTGAGCCTTGGTGGCGCAGCAGACTAAAGCACTGTTAAGTAACACCAGCTGTCTGCAATTACTGCAAGTTCAAATCTCACCAGGCTCAAGGTTGACTCAGCCTTCCATGCTTTCTAAGGTAGGTAAAATGAGGACCTGGTTTGTGGGGGTAATAAGCTGCCCTATTAAGCAGGTATATTCAAAAGTATGAAGGCTATCGCTTAACGCATTGTAAGCCATCCTGAGTCTCCGGAAAAGGGCAGCATATAAATCGAACCAATAAATAAATAAATAAATAAATAAATAAATAAATAAATAAATAAAGTGGTTCTCATTCAGTAGTTGTGTGCACATATTGCAGGGCTGAAACTTAAAAAAGAAAAAAGAGCAAAATACTCTAACTGGTCCTATTTCATACTGAAGTTCAAAAATGGTGTTTTAGCTTACGGCAGTTGTTAATGGGAGTTCCAGAACAGAATGTCAGTAAAATTCAGGGAAATATAAAAAAATCATACAGATGCATAGAAAACAAAAGTAGGTCTAAGCTGTTCTTCAGCTAACATTTCAAATTCTAAATGAAAAGCATTTTTTGCAGAAGAAAATATTTGGTCACCACCAAATTAAAGTTAATCTTCTAAAGGCAAACAGAAATGTATCTATGGAAGCAAGCATTACACCATTGACATTTGCAACTGGGGGATTTTTTTTCTTACAATGTACAATGTACAACAGTACAATGTTGAACTGTTTTTTTTTTTAAACTGTAACTCAGATCTATATAATAGATCGAATCTCTCCATGTTGCTATAACTGAGGGAAGTTCATTCAAATTCCTCTTAATTTTGCTAATCTTTGCCATGGAGATGCGGTAAACTTAAATGGATTTAAACCAGATTCCCCATTGTTACTGGAAATCTTAAGCTTTCTGTAGCAGCCCCATAGCACATTTACGCTATCTTTCTTTTTAAGGTTTCTGGTCTGTATTTATAAATTTAGAGAATTCTGGATAACAGTGGCATAATTTAGTGCTCCCAATCATCAGAGAAAGCATTAAAGCATGATTTGTGGTAGTCTTCTGGTGATGGATGAGATAAAGCTAGTATATCTCTTGGTCTCTTGCGCCTGATTACACAAAGAGTTAGCACTCATCTTTAGAGCTGGCAGTTCCTCATGTTAAAAGGCAGTGATGAAACACTGAATCTGCTTGATGCAAACATACCACATTTGAAAATCAGGTTCAGGTTTCATCCTACAGAATAAGTTTATTATATTGAAAGATTTGCTTTGCTCATTTTTTTTCTCATTACTCATACATGATCAGTGAAGTCTTTTTTTTTTCAGGATGGAGTTCTTGCTCTCCTCTACAAAGTTTGAAGAGAAAAAGCAGAAGAAGAAGAACAAAAAAGAGGGACAGGAGATAATATGCTACGTTTTCGTATCAACAGTTCTGTAGCTTGTAAAACATGTGAATCAATTCCAGTCTTTTTTAATCAATTCCAAATCAATTCCAAATCCCGAAAAAATATTCTTAAATTGATACAAATTATGCATGCAGAGAATATTAAATGGTATTTTCAGCCAGGCTAATGATTTGAGATAGCATATATCTTAATATCTGAGGAACTGAAAAATAACTTCATATAAGTTTGACAATTGGATGGTTATCTGTCTGTCTGTCTATCTATCTATCTATCTATCTATCTATCTATCTATCTATCTATCTATCATCCATCCATCCATCCATCTATCTATCTATCTATCTATCTATCTATCTATCTATCTATTTATCTATTTTATTTGGTAAATATATTTGCCATTTATCTTGCTATGGGGCTAAGCAGCTGTATCATAGGTTACTAAATACAAATATTTACAAGGATTTCATGTCTTCATGATAATGCAGTTAAGCAGAAATGAAAAAATGTCCTTGGAGAACCAGCACAATATCACAAAGTTTTGATGTCACCATTTCTATTTGACTACCACAAATGTGCCATTTATTCTGATATTGCCACTTCATGCTAGTACCATATTTTTCAGACTATAAGACGCACCTGAGTATAAGACGCACCTTAGTTTTTGGGGAGGAAAATAAGAAAAAAGCTGATTGCTGGGTGGATGGCCTCTTGGAATACCCCTAATCAGCTGTTCTCAGAGGTGAGCTTTAGCAACAGGTTCATTGGTTGTGAGCTCTGCCCTTGCTTTTTCTTCATCCTCTGAAACCTCCCTTTAAGCGGCTTTTTTTCAACTTCTGAAACTTCCATTTCAGAGGCTTTTTTTCAGCCTCTGAAACCTCCCTTTAAGAGGCTTTTTTTCAACTTCTGAAACCTCCATTTCAGAGGCTTTTTTCATCCTCTGAAACCTCCATTTCAGAGGCTGGGCGGGGCTACATTCGGTGTATAAGATGCACCCAAATTTTCACCCTCTTTTAGGGGGGGAAAAGGTACCTCTTATACTCTGAAAAATACGGTAATTCACAAAACTAGCAGTTTCCCTAGAACCTTATTCTATTTATAAAAGGGAAAGAAAAGAAAATGCTTGAGATTTTATATCACTCTATGCTCAACTTTGTTTAAAATGATTTGTTAAATAAATCACAACTGGTAGGCTTCACTAAAAATAGAATGAGCAAAAATCAGACAAATCACTTTCTGGATTTGCACAGCGTACAAACCCAGTCTATTCTGGCAGCAGCTTCTCATGGACATCTCAGCAGGATAGCAGTAATGAGCAAATCCTTCCTTCTCTAAATCACACTGATTTTATATGGAACAATAGGTTGTGATCCTACAATGAAGCAAGGAGTCACTGCAGGTGTATGAAATAAGAGGTCCTGCAAACGGAACATGCACTCAAATGGAGGAAGCAGGACTGTGTATTAGAACCCTATCCCCAATCCATATACTGCAATCATAGATGTCACTGAATCCAAACTAGCTAATCATATTTTAATCTAGTGTATTTCTGAGCCCAGAAAATTGCTATAACTGACTAAATTAGGGTTAAATTTATCATGGGAAAGAATTTTATATAAATATAGCTATAGGTTAGTTAGACTATATACTGTAGTTATAGGTTAAACCAGATTCTTCTCCTGCTATACTGTCTTCCTGGATCATGCAGCTGGAAAACCTACTCCTTTATATATTACAATCTGACACTTATATGTGCAAGGTTCTTATCTATGGGAAGATGGGTTTTATGTTCCAAGTAGGGCCATTCTAGATATTTTGACAGTCTAACAGCTTAGGGGCCTTCAGATATATTAAAAGTCCACATGTTGATTGTATATTCTATTCTATTGTGTATCTGGAGTGGAGGACATTATAAAAAGAATCAACCATCAACATGTCCCAGTAAGCATGAATTTAACTTTGATATTTCTCTTGAACTAATCTGAATATCCTGGGAAGAGATAATGACTCTCGGCCACCATTTTGTGATATCTACTCAACTTTGACATACGGAGGAAGGGAGGTCATCAAAATAGCCATATATTCCTGCCCTCCCCAAACTTTGTAATGTTAAGGAAGATTTTTGCAAGTTGAAAAGAGCCTCTCCCTTTTGTTTTTAAGGCCTCAAGGAATTGATGTGACCCATGGCTTTTCCTAATTTAGTTTTGGTGTGACCAGCTAGCCAAGCTGCATATGAAAAGGTCACTTATTCTCTTCAAGAGAGGAGATGTCAAGTGGAGTGATGGAAAACCTTTGCATTGGGAGCCATAATATTCACTTCATACAATTGCCAACCCCATGTGGAAATGCAGGAAATGGATGGTGTAAAAATACGTTCTTCTGTTCTTAGACCGTGGTGGGTTAAAAAAGAAAAACAGTCAACAATCCTTGGTGAGCAACCAATATCAAAACAGTAGAATGCTTGCTGACAATAGAGATGAATCTTAGTTAAACCATGGATTGTTAATCAGTGGTAGTTCTGTTCTTGAACAGTGGAAACACAAGACAAGGGACACTGGCCATTGTATTTTTGGCCTGCCTGCTGCTTAGCCCTCTTATGCAAACCATGCCAATTAAGTCATGTGTTATCTTACTGCATTCATTAGCATTCCCTTCATTTTAGATTTATATCCAGGACAGGCTGGATATAAATCTTTAAAAAATGAAATCTTACCTTTGGATCAATCTTGCAACAGAGTAGAAGCTAGCCTACATTCTAGAATAACTACTTATGGTTGAACTGAAACATTCATCCAAGATAATAAAACACATTCCCATTTTTAGCATAAATTCTAAAAATACCTACTGTACCTGACACTGGTTTTCACAGTAAATGATTTTACATATTTATGGACTTTAGTATGTTTTCATTATTTTGTGCATCCACAAAACAGCATGGGAAAAATTCCAACTTCCCAAGCTGTCAGGGAAAAACAAGGTTTATTTTCCAGATTTTGGTTTATTCATAAAATGTCTCTTCTGTCTCAGGTCTTTTGCCACTAGAGGCTATCTTGGAATTGGCATTTTTGCCAATCCTTATAAATTGTAGGGGTTTATTGTAATTCTTTTGGAAAATATTGCATTTCTACTCTGTTATATTAGATTGATTTGGTGTACAATAATATGCCAGCTCCATTTTGAGTATAACGATAATGGTAAATTATCAGTGAGGAATCCAAATTTGAAAATAGCAAGGTATATAGCTAGTCCTCAACTTGCAATCACAACTGAGCCCAAAATTTCTGTTGTTCAATGAGGCAGTTGTTAAGTGAGTTTTGCTGCATTTTATGTCCTTTTTTGCCACTGTTGTTAAGTGAATCACTGCAGTTGCTGAGTTAGTAACATGGCTGTTAAGTGAAACTGTCTTCCCATTGACTTTGCCTGTCAGAAGGCTGGGAAAAGTTATTACATGACCCTGGGACACTGCAACGGTCATAAATATAAGTTGTCAAGCATCTGAATTTTGATCACATGACCATGATACTGGAATAGTTGTAAGTGTGAGAAACAGTCATAAGTCACTTTTTTCAGTGCCATTGTAATTTCAAACGGTCACATAATGAACTGTTGTAAGTTGAGAACCACTTGTATCTCTCACTCTCACTCACTTTCTCTCTGTGTGTGTGTGTGTGTGTGTGTGAATGTGTGTGTGCATATGATAAATTAATAAAATCAAATGTATTCTTGTCATATGAGGAAATAAAAAATATATAATTTCTCAAAAACTGGTGTGATAAAACCTCCACCTAACTCAGATTTTATGGATATGCTTGGCCCATTTGAAAAGAAGGATGATATACTGGAATAGCAACGTGACTAAACTAAAGCTTAACTGTAAAGCAAAGCTTTGCTGGGCAATAAAGAATTTGTGTGTGTGTGTCTGTGTATACATATACATATACATATACATATACATATACATATACATATACATATACATATACATATACATATACATATACATATACATATACATAGAAAGGCAAAAGGGATGCAGTATGCTCCCTCCCACATGCTGGGGCAGACCAGGTGTCTTGATAGAAAAAAAAAAACACACATACACATACACACAGACACACACACACACACACACACACACACCACTATTTATTATATACAGGTGGTCCTTGACTTAACAACAGTTCATTTAGTGACCGTTCAAAGTTACAATGTCATTGAATAAAGTGACTTATGACCATTTATCACAGTCACAACCTTTGCAGCTTCCCCATGATCATGTGATCAAAATTCAGGCGCTTGGCAACTGGCTCATATTTAAGACGGTTGCTGTGTTCCAGGGCCACGTGATCACTTTGTGCAATTTTCTGACAAGCAAAGTCAATGGGGAAGCCAGAGTCACTCAACAACAGTGTCACTAACTGAACAACTGCAGTGATTCACTTAACAACTGGGGCAAGAAAGGTCGTAAAATAGGACAAAACTCATTTAACAAGTTTTTGTTTAGCAACATTAATTTTGGGCTCAATTGTGGTCGTAAGTCAAGGACTACCTGTATTATATATAATGATTCTATTATTATTATTATTCTATATAAAAATCAAAGCAACTCTTTTTCCACCCCCAGATATGACAGAGAAGTAGAATCATCCCAGCCTTGAAAGTTTTTGTAAAAGATAAATTGAGACTGGGCTAGAAGAGCTCTTCTTGGTGGCAAGAAGAGTTAAGAAATTCCACAGGAGGCAAAAGTGACTCAAGTTACGTTAGTACAGTATTAGAGATTTATTTTACTGGGTTATATTTTTACAAACAGGTGGAACTAAAATTTGGCATATTTTACAAATGTTTAACAACATTAAAAAGATCATTAAACTTTTTTATGACAAAATACAAATGTTATGAAACATTTCCTGTGGTCAACTTCTGATATTTGACTATGCTATACAATGCAGGATGGCCACGTTCAAGAACCATTGCAGAATATCTCCCTGAATTTTTAAGAACCTGTCAAGTATATTAGAAACTCTGCCACTGTTGAAGGCATTGAGGAATCTGATGAGGAAATATCTCTGAAAAAAATGACCCAAGAGGTCATAAATTGTTCTCTCTCTCTCCCTCCCCCTCTCTCTCTTCTTCTTCTTCTTCTCTCTCTCTCTCTCTCCCAAAATCAATACCTTTACTAAGACCAATCAAAACTATGTTCAAGCTTTGATAAAGAAATAGATGAAAAATTCCAAATTAGGTCAGTTGATGGGCACAACAAACTATTTATAAATATTGAAAGAGGTGAATGGAATGGTATAGCAGCATTGCCTGGGAGAACAACAAGCCAAATCTTTGTTGGCATATAGTTGACCTACAGAGGCAGCAAAATAATAAATCTGGATGAGATCTTCAGTATGCATTTAAGGAAGCAGCCAGGAGTTTTGTCCTGTTTCCAGAGCTAGAAGGTTTCTCCATTTGCCTTCTCAGGCATGCAAGTCCTCAGGTTATTTATAGGAGCAAACAGCAGGGAACCCACAGACACATTCACAACTGCTTCCAAGTTTTCGCTCAAACTCTCTAGTTCAAAGGGTTAATCTGCAACAAGCCCTCATATTTACCACATCAAACACAATCTCAGCTTGCATTGTTTGAAGAACATTAGACAATAGACAAATTAACGAGACAAGGGAAATTTACTTTGTCAAGCCTTGTTTGTCGCCAATTCTTCCAAGTTTTATATCCCCAGGAAAAAAGAGACCTAAGCCAGTTTCTATCTTATTTTGTGGCTTCTTGATCAAATCCTTAACTTCCTTTTATCTTCTTTTCTGAAAAAATAGCTTCTTTTAACCCAGACAAATGGAGCAAACAGGGCATTTTGAAGGAAACATTTCTTCAAAAACGTTTATTGTAAAATATTGTTAAAGGTCAGCTTTAATTTAACTTGTTTTACAATAGTAACTTGAAAGGGGTAAAAATTAATCAGCCATAAAAAAAAGGAGACCTGAATTTCTTTCCTTGAAAGTTGAATGTCTAATAAAACCCATAGCTTCATCTCTTGAGGCACCTCTGAGAACTAGACCTGTGCATTTAAGCTCTTTGAATAAAAAGTGCATATGTTTCACACTAATATACAAATTTATATATATATTTATATATATTTACAATCTACGGAAGTTCAATATGAGAAAAAACTATTCTCTAGCACTACAGAAAATCATTCAAACAATGGGTTTCCAAAATTTCTGTGAATTTCAACCAACATTTTAAGCAACCAATATTTTCTGATCACAATGTTGGATTCTTATGACACTATCTTGTTCGAAGAGATAAAATGCAGGATAATCTCTGATTTTCATACTTTCGATAACTATGTATTTTGCAAGTTAAAAACATAATAGCTATCAGATTGGATCCTATGTATCATCAATATCTTATTACCTTGGGCATTGGAATCCTAAGAAAAATGATAACATTGTATGCCCTAAGCTGTGGAAATATATATCACATTAATAATTATAAATAAGATCAAAGACTGAAAAAGACTGGGGAAGAAAGGGAAATAAGTATTATACATGTAGTTGAACAATATTGAATCTGAGCTTCAGATTTTTTCCATTCCAATCTTGCCAAAAAAGACAATGCTTCAATGTGAAAGGAGACTTGCTACAAGGTTTAACTTGCTTACAGATGTGAAATTTTTAAAAGAAACTTTAAAGCCATCAATGGCTACAGTCTAAGTTTACAATCCATATTACATTGCATTGTAAATGAAACATCTACATATCCCAAGCCTGAATTGATCCTTATAATGTAAGGTTAGCTTGTTGATGAAAACATTTGCCTAGCATGTAGACTAGGGGAAAACCATGTTTCTAGAATAGAGGTAGGCATATAAAAGGTGATGAGCTTGTGCAGTGGTAATATTCAGACTTAATACAAATTTAGTTCAGTGTAATGTGCACACAAAAGCTTTATCCAATGAAAAACTGAAAGTCCGACAATTATGATTCAAAGATCTCTTTTCTGAATACTTCCTGTGAACAAGGCATTAGCCTTAGGGAAAGTTAGAGGATGATGTATTTATCTCCCATGACCCCTGTTCCGCTGCCGAGAGTTATTGGAAAGAGAGCCCACTCGAGCGGAACAATAATATTTAGTTACCACTTGTTTGCACTGTTCACATTTCACTTTGCAACACCAATGAAACTTGCAATTGCAGCTTGTGACAATTTCAATCTGTTTCTCCTCTATTTTGAGGCCACATTCCATGCAGAGTCTCTTGCAACTCCGCTTCTCCCACTGGGTCAGATTCTTGCCACTTTGAAGACACTCTCGTCCTTCAGTACCATAGAGTCCCAAGCTGATGTTTTTGATGCAATAATCTGGGGAGTCTTCCAAAAACACAAGATCAGCAGCATGCATGGTGTTGAAGGGCTCAGATGACATTCCACGACTCTCCGCACTGTTACCAGCTCTTATTCTTCTCTTGTCCAACTCCAGCTTCTGAGCTTGGTTATATTTGTTCTTTAGATAATTTCCAACATCTCGGAAGTCTGCTAGTTGGAGCCAGCAAGTTTGGATGCTGCAGCTCCCTGATACTCCATGGCACTTGCAGGCCCGCTTCATGGTTGCTTTTACAGCCTTGCATGAGAGATGGAACAACATTTAGGAATACTAGGAAATAAGAGCATTGAACAATTCTGTTAAATACCAAAAGAATATGGCGAGAAGAGAAACTTAACTCTTCCTTCCCCAAGTAGGCTATTTTAAGAGTGTGCAAGGTCAAACATTATGTGGAGGACATAACAATTGGGAGTTTCATCCTAATATATCTGAAGGACACCAGACTGGAAAAGATTGACTAGATTTAAATATCTAATCTTTTAATTAAAGATTCAAAAGTTTTAAACAGTTACCATTGAGCATAAGCCCCTACTACTTGGTATCTCCCAAATATTTTGGATTACAACTTTCCAAACTGCAAATCTTCATGCCAGTTGGCCACTTGGATTTAGTGGAAGGCATCAATTTATCTCTTCCTGGTCTCTGGCAATATGTTTGGCTTGTGGCCTGCAATTTCTGACAGGCTGAGACTCAAAGCTCTGTACAGGATACTGCAATCTGCACTCCAAAAATGATTGGGGGAAATGTCATTTTGAAAGAGGGGTTCAGAAGCTTTACAGGGAAAAATTGGTGTCTTAAGCAACAACCTCTTATTCCCCTACTCAATCCCGCTGGCCCCAATTCTAAAAATTACAGAAAAGTGCCCCTCTTTTTAAAGTTCTTTCCATTCTAGAAATAAAAAAGGAGACAGGCTTTTTATCGCACAGCTCTCAGGTTAGACTTTGTACATGCATTAACTAGTTGGGTCTTATTACATTTGAACATGTGGGGTCCATTTCTGTGTCCAGCTAAGGAGGGCTGGAAATGCTGTAAACTTGATTCAGGATAAGTGCTTTAGACCTTGAACAAGCACATCATCACCTCTCAGCTGTTTGTTAAAGTTTTTGGCTTCTATGTAAGCTGGAGGAGAAGGGGACACTGCTACTTTAAGGAATCCATAAAAATGATTGTTAAGGCAGGGTATTCCTTTCTTCCACATTCATATCAAAATCTGAGCAAAAAGTTATTTTAAAATGAATTTAAAGTGTTGTGCAGCAGTGTTAAGTTCACATCAGGTCTACACCACATCCTCTGAATCGTTTTTCAAAATGTGTACAACTTCCTGTTCAGCGCTCATTGGTTTACATTACTTAACAGGATTAAAAAAAAAAACCACAAATCTGGAAGAATGTTTTTTCCCCAACTTTCTTCCAGCGAGTTTGGGAGAACGTACATTTGTTATGATTTACTATTCATTTATAATACTATTGAAACATCAAAACCATACAAAATCAATAGAAGTAATAGCAAAATCATACTTTCAAAAACATGTTAAACATCAGACCTGCATTATGGTAAAAGAAGCTATAAACAATATAAAAGTGTATGCTGAAAAAGAAATTATATCAGAGCAAGGCCATCACCAGGAAGGTTCCATCTTTGTCTGTTAATTCTTAACAACATATTGGGGGGGGGGGGGCGAGGAAGAGAATAACTCTTAAAGACTAATCTTAATGCCCAGGTAGATGTAGATGAATGCCTCTCCTTTCAATAATAGCTCTGGACCACCTTTAGACTATTGCTAAACAATAGTCCAGTTTGAATCCTAGGATAGCCCTGTTTTCTACAGATCTGAATGCTACCTAGCGTACATGATTTCTGCCAACTTTCTAAGAGTGATAATGTGAGTGATTTGGGCAGAGAGAGGGATTTACGATTAAAGTAAAGAGCTAAACCTGGATCAACCTGCTGTTATTCTAAATGCAGCCCTGCACTGGCACAAGCATCAGGCTTTCATTTAATTTCCCCATAACCTCTTCCCTCTTAACCTGAACTTCTCCACGGCTAAATTCCCATGCTAGGTGAACATGTTATTAATGGAAACAAGCAACATACATTACTAAAATAAATTCTTCTGTGTTCAGTTAGATTTACTTTATAAATATGTAAAGAATGTCTAGTTGAGTAGTGGAAAACAAAAGCTTACACCAGTATATTATAATTTTAGACTGACTTATATATATTGGTTTAGTATGTATGGAATATAATTACTGTCCATATCTTAGAAGCCTCCTTCAGTCTACTGCTCTCTGCATAAGTTGGATTCTAGTTACTATCATCCCTATGTAGCATGAATATCAGATATGGAGGACAGCAGATTGGAGAAAATTAGATTCATGTTCATCAAACACTGCAGAAAAAATGTGCCCAATGTTTTTTTATTTTAATATTAATATATATGGCCAGAAGTTTAACATATTATAAGTAAACTGTAATGCACCAGTTCCTAAAATAATGTTAAGTTAAAATCCATTGGTTTGCTTTTACTTAGTTGGATGTCTGAATACAAGCTGTTAAGGATATGGATTCTTTGCAAATCAGGCTTACTTCACACATTATAAATATGCCTAACAAGCAATCTTGTAAATTCTTTTGAGGAAAAAGAGTCAACAGCAGACATGTTGGGACTTGTCCAAATCTCTCATTGTAATGGAACTTGAAGATAAATTTCAATCAATCAATATAGAGAACAGATTTTCCCACATTTTCCCCATAGCTAAGTGAGAGCAAAGTTTGTATTCATCACATCAAATTGGACTTAATAATACATTTTTAAAAAATCAGACATTGTGGTTACTGGTTTTAAAGCAATCACTGAACTATCGTCCTACTGACAATGACTAAATGTTCTATTTCCAAAATAAAAAGGAGTTTATTGAAACATGTAGTTCCTTGTAGGGCCAGGTAAGGTAACTCTATAGTTATTCAAGTTGAGCACTCAAGTTCATGAAATCATGGAGATAGTCAAATCAGGAAAACACAGCTTGAAGGCATAGTTCTGTAACATTGTTTGCACATACCCCAATTCCAAAAGAAATATTTTTTCTAAGTAAAACTTACCAATCTCCCTGCCCCATTATTATGCAAATTCAATAAAGCTCTGGCATCATGTGCTGTCTCCAAAGCATCCACAAAGTGCTTGGAAATTTTTTCACCAAATTCCACATTGTCACTACATCCTCCCCAAACCCATCCGCTTCCACCTGGGGGAGAAAAAAAAAAGTATTATTTCCAAATACCTGTGGGTTGAGTCATAAAACAGAGGTGGGTTTTAAGAAGTTCACCAAAAATCTAAAGGGAATGAGCACAATTTTTGGATTAGTAGAGGAGCATGCATGTGGGGGTGGGAGTGGGGTGGGTGGGAAATAAAACATTTTTCAGTTGTGTTGCTTGGGATTTTTCATAATCTGCACAATTTGTGAGGTTAATTGATACCTTCGTCTAACTTGCTGAAATAAAGAGTACAAAATATGGACCCTGCAGTTCTGCATTTCAAACGTGTAGAAACAAGGTTAACCGAGGAGAACAACACCTGTCTTTCTTCAGTATATCTTTTTCAAAAATACCCAGGCTCACCTACACGTCCATTTCTTGAATTATCACAGCCACAATTCTCAAAGTCTCCCATGCTACAGTTCCTGGTTAGGGAATACATTACTCCAGCTGAGCTGATGGCATGAACAAATGAAGTCTCCCTTGTAGCTAGAAGGAAGAAAGAACTGTCAGTGTGAAACATAAACCTTCATCTCCTTCTAGTCTAATCTTCCCTTCTCCTGGCCAAAATAAAAGCAAAAGAAATCTTTTTCTCATCTCAGGCAATGGGTTTGTATATGCCAATACATTCCCAATCTCTGGAAGGAGGTTTGGTTAAAGAATTTATATCCCTTCCCATGTCCAAATCTCACTAGGATTCTGGATTAGGAAATGTACCAAAAGACAGACAGGAATTACAATGGAATTAAAGAAAAACAAGCTCTTTTTGCAAATTTGTACAGCATGTTAAGAAATTGGAGGGAGAGAAATACTAAATTTGTGGATATAATCGCTGCATTTCTACTATAAAATGATTTGTTTTCTAATCATTGCTTTTATTTCAACTCCAAGGTTTTAAATTTTTGTGTTTAAATTTTATGTATTTCATCATGTCACAGACAAATCAAGCAGCACTCTTGGTGAAAGCATCCTCATTTGATACACCATTGAATGAAAGTGTTTTTTTCATTTGTATGATGTCTATTCATTCTGAGCTAGTTTGAAGCAGTGAGAATTGATTGGTTAATCCATCTACATTTCCCCTGGTCTCTATGTCAGTTTATAAATTAGGTGCATTGATATATGATACCTAGTGATAATCAACAGATTAGTTTTCATTTTGTATCAAAATTGAATTTAAAACATACACATAAATACACAAATATCCCCAACACACACACACACACACACACACACACACACACACACACAGAGAGAGAGAGAGAGAGAGAGAGAGAGAGAGAGAGAGAGAGAGAGAGAGAGAGAGAGGAATATTTTATAAAGTAATAAAATTAATGTTGCCATTGAATGTCTTCCTTCTCCAAAATTCTTTTAACTAAGGAATTTTTAAATTCCTTTTTAAATATTTTAAATTCTTTAATACATACATACATACATCTATCTATCTATCTATCCACATTCAATGGCAACATTAATTTTATTATTTTATAAAGTATTCTTGCACCCACAGATGTAGAAGTCTTCCATGCTAAATTCAGTAGGAGCAGCTTCGCAGGAAAGTTGCATAGGATTGTGTTCTGAGTTCCAGATTTATGACCAGCCTAGAAATCATGGTTCATTATGAATTCTGAATGGCCCTTTTTAAAATGTCTTTAAAAAAACAGCAACAAATAGTTGCATTTTAAAATGAACTGTTACTGCTTGACTTAGTCCTGACCATAATTTTTTTAAAAAAATCCATGCACTACATTAGCTCACCTCTCTGACCTTCAGCAAAAATGAGAGACTCAAAACTTGCACACTATTTTTTATCTGATCTGACCTAATAAAACCATTGTCCTAATAGGGATGAACACAGCAGCTGATTTCTGGGATAAAAAGACAGACCTCAATCTTGGCTGGGGGAAAAAAATGTTCTTGAGGTACCAACTCAATGTGTATATGCATTATAAACTGGATATCGTACCAATCCTGATTCAGATCTTCATATTGGTCACTTTCCACACAATTTACCTCTTAGATTTGTTGTAAGGATTAGAGGTCTAAAACTATTTTTTATGCCATTTCTAGAAAAAGGGCAGTCCCACCTATGGTAACTAATAACAGCAGAGTAAAAGAGAAATTTACTTTGATCTGTTCAATAATGTATTCCTATTATATATTCCTTCACATATTCCAGGAGCAAGTCAGGCCACAGGTAACTGAAAACTTGGTGAACCCTACAAGTTATGCTCTATTCTCAGTTGCACATAACCTTTGCAGACTGATAAAAACAACTCAAGTGGACCTATCAAAAGGCAGGGATGTGTTAAAATCCACTTACCACTTCTAAGTCTATGGTGAGTGGAGAGTTGAAGTGCACTCTCTGGACAATTCCAGCGTTCCCAGATAAACTGATGCTTACATTCTTCGATTCCACTTTGGGCACCAGCAGACACACTCGTAGAGTACCTCAAATACGCCTTTCACAGACAAAACAAATATAATACATTATTTTCCAATGTTTCTCAACCCTCCCAAACACCCTTAAATTATATCCAGAGGTTATAATCCAAATTATATCCAATTATATAGCCATTTATATCCAGTTTCTCTGATTTCTGCACAGAGGGTCACAATATTAATAAAGGTTACTTACCATAGGTAAATAATATGTTATTGACTAAAGTAAGCTGTCATCAATTATGCAAATTTAAAATACATTTTAGAGGGGTAAGGAATAAGTACCTTGGGCCCTGTCATCAGAAAGTTATTCACTGACCTGTAGAAAGAGAGAGAAAAAAAAGTTATGAAAAACTTTTCTGAACAGAGTCATTCCAAACCCAGAACCCTAAGTGGCAGTGAGCCTTGAATGCCTACCAGGCTGATGATGTGTTGAAAACAGCAATAGCACTATATAGCACGAGACTGGCCAGGGTGACGGAGGTCCCTCTTCTCATGGTAAATCTCTATTCCCCTAGCTGACCTACTAAATTGTCTTCCCTTCACACCCTTCTCAAAGGATTTGCTAAATAACAGAAAGATCTAGTGCTCTTCCTTTTATTATACTTTAAAAAAAAAACTACAAAAAGTCCCAGCCCAATAGAATGAGGGTGGAAAAAAACACCAAGGCTCTTTTAATTACTTAAAAGCCTAATTATGGAATAAAAATCTCCCATAGGTCCGCCAGCCCCCTTCATCAGATGCTAGAAGAAGGGAAGTTCCTGCAGCCTAAGTCTTTCTTATTTATAAGGTGGATGCCTAAACGGCCAACTGCCCCCCTCTCACCCACCCCCATTCATTTGCTACCCAATGACAAGATAGCAGAAGGAGCTGCCTGATGATGCTGCACTTCAAAAGGCAAAGGGAGGAGGAAGGGGGGGGTGTCTTCGCTATCCATTCTCAGAACTTGCCTAACAATAGAGAACTTTTTAATGCTCTTAAAACGCTCCTTGACTTGAAGAGAGGTGTCCTTTCTTTCTCCTTTGAAAAACAAACAAACAACACCTTTCCTTCTTCTGGTCTTCTGTCGCTCCCCAGAGATCAGGGGGATCATTTGGGGAAAGGCTAATTATCTTTGATGATTAAATTGCTCCTTCCAATGAAATCCTGCTAGTTGAACAAACTTTGCGAGGGTTTCTTCGAGGACAGAGCTAAGATTTCATACATTGGAAGGTGAGGGCAGCCTCATTTGTGAACTTCAATAGCCTCCCTCAGTTGATGCCTTGCAGGGCTGTTCCTCATGAGCGTAGTCGTGTTGCCTGAAACTATAGAAGATAACATTTAGTATATCTGCACTAGGGATGGTCCTCTTGGAATGTTTTAAAGTAGTTAAAAGTATAAAGAGCTAGTATTATAATTCTCATTTTATTTTCATCATGCAACAGATTAAGAAACATGATCCCAGCCAGGAAAAGTGGGTAATTGTTATAGCTATACAAAATTTGTTTCATCCTTAATTTGAACTACTGTATTCTATTCTGATGGGCATGACAGAGATCTAAGTTTATAAATCAGCAGTTAACCTGGCTTTCAAAAAATTCAGACAGAAAGACTATCTGTAACAATGTCCATGGACCTCTTCCAGCACATTAAAAGCAAGATGATATTTTAGTGTGATTAAGTAATCGTCAAAAATCCTCTCTTCTGCACTTGCAAATTTACTTAAATATAAATATCCCTAAATCCACAGAATTTTACATTTATTCCCAAACAGATGGGCAAGAAGGTGCAGCATTAGTATTCTGCAAGGCCTATTCACATGAAAATTCGAGATAATTTACTTTTCTGGGGGAGCATTTTGCAAGATAAAGCCCCCTTTTTTTGACTGGGCATCTCAATGTTTGATTTGTCAGCTTGCTATTGATTTATCCCAATATGACTGCAACAAATTTCACCTCCCCCTTTTCCTCCCTAACTTCCCCTTTTCTGATTCATTTTTTGACTGATAATAGCCAATATTTCTTGTTCTCACATGTCTAATTCCTGATTCTCCAAACAAATGTATTTTTGAAAGGGGCTCTTCAAAGATCTTAAAATTGGAGTAGGTAATATGTAGACTGTCAGAATATTGCCTGCATATGATGCACCAGAGACTAGAAGGGGTTAAGTCTTTACAGACATCACATGTGACTATATCAGCCAATGAACTCTTTTATTGGACTCTTACCCAGAAACCACTTGGACATTTTACCTGTTTTTTCTCTCTCTCTCATCTATCTCTCAGCAAGACAACATGTGCACTTATCTCTCCTCTCAACATCTGAGTCATACAGTTAGGGTAAAAAGTGTAACAGGACACCTTGTTCATTATTGTATGCATATATATATTTTGTAAATAATAAAACAACTTTTTGAACCTGAAGCTGTATTGACCAAATAACTTCCTCATAGAACCAAATGAGCACAACCATCAATATATATCTGACAAATGGTAGCAGACGATGACATAGACAAAGTAAACATTCCAGGACTGTGTCTGTATAGTTTTACAGTATAGATCATGACTGGCATTTTAACTGTACCTAGAAACATGCCTACTAGCCTGAGAATATTAAAGAAAATAAAGTGTTCACTACTTTAGTGAACCATGGCCATGACCAGGTGGGGTTTAGACTTCATTAAGTTTCCAAACACATTTTAAATGAAGCCTCTTTAAGACAACACTAGACTGATCCAAAGGAACATCATCAAGGTATGTGTTATAAAGATCCGATATTTCCAAGATTTTATGCATTGAATATATGAGGAAATGCACTGGTAACTACCAGCAAAGCCTGAACATGTTCTTGAGGTACCAACTCAAGAACATTTTTAGTTTAAGACCTAAATCTAGGATAGCTGGAAAATATGTGTCCTCATGGAAAATGCAGCCCAATCCATTACATTTTATTAGTTCATTAGTTAGATAAACTGAATCCCATATTCCATTTTTCAACTTAGGAGGAACAGTTATATGTTCTCTGAATGGAGCATTTGATATGATTATGATTGATGTTATTCAATCAATTATCAACATTAGATATCTGATTTAGAATTTGAATCTATTTCTTGATTAGATGAGAAAGAGAAAAGAAAGCAGGAGCCATCTGCGTACTGATGAAGCCAAACTATCCAAACTATCTTCTCCCAAGAATGTCATCTTTATGTGAAATAGAATGGGGTATAAAATTTAATCCTGGAGTCCATAAACCACTGAACAGGCTCAGAAGGGATGTTTCGGAACCACTATCTGAAATCTGTGGGAGATACTGGTTCTGTGCTTCAAATTGCCATTCTAGGCATGTACTCCAGAAATGTTCCATCGTCAAGCATATTAAAAGCAGTAAGGGAATCTAGCCAAATCATCAGTTACCTACTATTCCTGTTCAGTGCCTGGAATAGAGAAGATTATTTATCAATATGACAAAGCACACTCCAACTCATTAACATACTAAAGCAAAACTGAAATGACTCTAGATAAGCCATCTCCTGCAGAAACCTCTAGGGTAGATACACCTTCACATCTTATCTGAAAAAGAAATATTGGAAATTTGTGGGAAAAGGTACAGTTTGTTGGGATTTGGCAAGCAGTTCCTTATCACCAAAAGTCTCTTCCTTCCTAATTTTTTAAAAATGGAAATGTAGTTTTATTTTATTTTTTAAAAAACTTATTTTTTACTATTTAGTATATTTTAGCATTTACTCAGTCAGTCATTTTTATAAATCATGAAGGTCACCTATGATATTGCTTATCTGTTCAAGGATCTTGTTCCCACACGGAGGCAATACAGGGGAAGAATGCATAAAATGCCTGGGCAAGCAAAGGCCATCATTCCTTGCCCTGGAGCTGCACCATCAGATCACACAATGTGGCTGAGAATCATTTCCTAAAGATCATCACTTGTGTAAAGTATTTAGAATTCCAACTCCAAGACTAATAGTTTAAACTTCCTGACACAATTTACTGCAAAGAACTCCAATGACAGAAAATGTGGTATAAATCTGACACAGTATAAGCATTTAAACATGTGGTGAAAGGGAGTTATTATAGCATAGTAGGGCAGTCCTTAGACACCACCAGGGCCGGATTTAGATGAAAAGAGGCCCTAGGCTATTCCACTTATGAGGCCCTTTCACCTATAGTGAAAGTGTAATTTTAATTATTTTAATTTTGCTAACAATTTGAATGTAGGCCCCTCTTGATCTTGAGGCCCTAGGCTGAAGCCTAGTTAGCCTATAGGAAAATCCGGCCCTGGACACCACCATTTCTTACATGAAATAGTTGGGCATCTCATAAGTCAAGCTTATTCATTTGCCAGAAACCCAGAGTACCCACCAAAAAAATTAAATGGAAAGAACCAGTGATCCAGGGCTACATACCTGTTTGCTCAAAATCCTTGAGTACAATCTTCAAGACTTTCAAAAGCTACTATGAAATTATACATGTTTAATATGATAGAAAGTAAAATGATTAATTCATGGAGAATAAGTACAGTATTCATATCTCTGGTTCAATTTAAACATGAATGCAACCAAATTTAGTTTTGTTCTCAACCTACTCATTACTAGAAGTGCAATCTCTGGTTTGCTCTTCATTGGCCACATATATAGCCTTGGGCAAGAAAAGGTTGTATCAGATTTAGCAGACTATTTTCATATCATAGCAAAAGACTAAGTCACACAAGCCCAAGGCTCCTTCCTTTCTTTCTGAATTCTTTCTTGACTCCAAGTTTATTAGCAATAGAAGAAACTTATCATCATCCAAGATCATGTGAAAGGGAAACCTGGAGCCAGCCTGATAAAGCTGCAAACAAACATTCACAATCAGAGGATTAAAATGGTAGGTTAGTGAGAATGTAATGAATGCCAAATTCCTTGTAATGAGCACAGAAGTTTTCCCAAAGTGAATGTATTCCTGCTGGGAGGAAAAAACCTTGCCTTGAGACACTGTAATCATTAACATTCTGGAAAGCCATTTCAGAAAGAAAAGGATTTTAATAGACAACAAATGATTCAATTCTTCTTTGTAAGAAAGTGTTTGGTGGAAAGAAAACCGCTAATCTGATTTTTCCCCCGCACAAATGATTATGTTTTACAGTAGGACTCTAATCCCAGCTACATCTGAAGAGTGCTAAACTGGGGAAGACTAGTTCAACAGGGGTTTTCTGATATTATAAGCACTTACGTTAAATATTCTGTGAAATATTTTTCTTCAGTTGACTTCCTACCAAAATTTCATTAGACCAGACCATATATCACACTGTTTAACATACAGTAGTTGGCTGAACAAATAACAGCTGGCTAGATTCAGAAAGCATGTTAATTTTGGTTTATAAACCACACCAACTAGATTCATACTACACAGGAAGGCAATCCCATACCATTCACATCTCATTGTAAACTGGCACCTTCCATGCATTAGACCAGAGCTGTCAAACTCGCAGGCCGGATGCCTCAAACGCTGGCCACACCCACACCCGTTTTAGCGAAGGGGAAAAAAGTCCCAATACGTCACGTGATGTCGCCATGATGATGTGAGTTTGGCACCCCTGCATTAGACCATTTACTACACCACAGAAAAATACCAAGCTCTGAGATAGACTCTATTCTTCAAATAGCAGCTGCAGCTACTATATGTGGACATTTCCCACAGCAATTACCTAGGACAAAAGCAAGTCCTGAAATAAGTAATTTGTTTCCAGAGAGATATATTTATTTATTTATTATTTAAACCATGCCATCAACTATAATTAGCCACGTTATCATCTTTTGGTATCAACTATGACTTTTTCTTAGATAGCTTACTCTTTCTTTAATTAAAAAAAAAAAACACTAGAAGGACCTCTTCAGAGCAGATATTTAATAATTTTTCTATGTTCTGGCATGAGGGTGGTATGGCAATAACCACATATGTGTGCTTATACATGTGGTTTTATAGTTGAGGAGCCACCTCTTTTTTTCTTGAGTAAGAAAACATAGGGGTCAAAATAAGAATAAAGATCTTCCTGTTAGTTAGCTACTGTTCTCATTTTCACCTAGCAGCATTTATTATACAAAATATTCTCAGAGCATAGGATGGAGATGCCTTGAGAAGACTAGCTATGCAGAAATCTCAGAAGACCTGGCATTTAATCAGAAATGGTTATATTGACTGCATAGCTATTTGACTGTAATCAGTGAAATTCTCCAGATTCTTCTGGTGATTCAGGGCTTGCGGTCCTGGCTGTTCACAGCCCTGAGGGGATGAAGTGATTAGCAGCATGGATGGAAAGGATGGCTTGTTCACTGGGACTGGCAGTGCTGCTTTGCCTTTGACATAAGAAGGAAGTGTGACCAATGGTGCTTTCCTAGCACAGAGGAAATCCGCTGTTCAGGAAAGATGTTTGACTTTGAATCTGCATCTATATCAGGAAATATATGCTCCTGTACTGGATTTAGTGAGATTAACTTCTGAGTAAGCCTGCAGGCTGGCATTGCATACCTGCAGTCCTAACAATATTTACTAAGGAGCTAGTACCATTTCCCCCAACTACTGAGATGTGTGATATATTCCATGGGGAGCATGGCTGAAGATGCTGTAAAATAAACCCAATATCTTTGGAAGATAATAGGCTGAGGAAGGCTAATTAGATCTACTGAACTAAAGAGTTCAGTTTGTGAGTTTGTGGCAAGAGAGTCAGATTGTAAAATGACTATTTTCATTGCAATGGCTAACATGGGCTATCATACCGGGTCTGGTAGCTCAGCAGACTAAAAGCATTGTGCTTAACACCAGCTGTCTGCAATTACTGTAAGTTCGAATCTCACCAGGCTCAAGATTGACTCAGCCTTCCATCCTTTCTAAGGTAGGTTAAATGAGGACCCAGTTTGTGGGGGCAATAAGCTGACTTTGTATAAATATACAAAAGTATGAAGGCTATTGCTTAACGCATTGTAAGCCACCCTGAGTCCCCGGAGAAGGGCGGCATATAAATCAATTTTTTTAAAAAAAATCTACATGAAAACTTAGCAGAAATAATTTTCCACAGCAGCTTTAAACAAGGATTAGATGAATTATTGTGCTAAGGAGCACAAGGAGGCATTTGGAAAGGGCCACAAATAAAATGACAGGGGAAACCAATATACAGAGGACTGCCTCTAAAATGCTTCTTGGTTTAGGACATGTTGGCTTATTTTACCTCATGATCAGTGGTGGGTTTCAAAATTTTTTGCTACCAGTTCTGTGGGTGTGGCTTGGTGGCATGGCAGGAGAAGGATACTGTAAAATCTCCATTCCCTCCCCACTCCAGGGGAAGATTACTGCAAAATCTCCATTTCCTCCCAATCAGCTGGGACTCGGGAGGCAGAGAATAGATGGGGGAGGCGCCAGTCAGAGGTGGTATTTACCGGTTCTCCAAACTACTCAAGATTTCTGCTACTGGTTCTTGAGAACTGGTCAGAAGCTGCTGAAACCCACCTCTGCTCATGATACAGGAGTCTGATCTGCAGACTGATCTGCACCAAGGACTGGTAGGTACCCTGTTGTTAGGAGTCTTTAGGTCTGCTCTCAAAAGATTTCTGCATGTCCAAGCAAATGAAGGAATTCTAGTCAGAGTTTCTGAATAATATCAGCTGCTAAAATGGAGGGCATTGATTAAATGCTATATTTTCAAGCTATTATTCCATTTCCAGACTTAATTGAAAGTGTCCAGTCTTTAATGTGCTAAAAAAATATTCATTCTTACTTTTAAACCTCTTGGTTTTCTTAGTGAATATCTCTTTTTCCATCAGACCTCCCAGCACTTTAGACCTTCTGATAAGACTTTTGCTCAGGAAACTAAATTAGCAAGGTGGGCCTTTGGGCTGAAGTCCCCATACATGAAACTCTCTTCCAATGAAGGTTTGTGTAGCTGTCTCTTCCTCACTGGTATATCTTACTGACATAAGAAATCCTATTTACTACAGGTACAAAAATGATTGGGGGACTGGAAGCTAAACATATGAAGAATGGTTGCAGGAATTGGGTATGCCTTGTTTAATGAAAAGAAGGACTAGGGGAGACATGATAGCAGTTTTCCAATATTTAAGGAGCTGCCATAAAGAAGAAGAGGTCAACCTAATTCCAAAGCACCTGAAGGCAGAATAAGAAACAATGGATGGAAACTAATCAAGGAGACAACTAGAACTAAGGAGAAATTTTCTAACAGAAGTATTAATCAGTGGAATCACTTGCCTCCAGAAGTTGTGGGTGCTCCAACATGAGGTATTTAAGAACAGATTGGACAACCATTTGTCTGAAATGGTATAGGGTCTCCTGCTTAAGCAGGAGGTTGGACTAGAAGACCTCCAAGGTCCCTTCCAACTCTGTTACTCTGATATCTTTCCAATGAAAACTGGACCATGCTTTTGCTCCTTTTGTCTGGTTTTGTCTCTTTTGAATTCTATGTTTTGTTCATAATTTTAAAAAATCTTTATGTTTTTTTATTAACAATACTAAATATTTTTACAGATAATTTAAATATAATTATTCAGAGGTTATATATCGTAAACAGAAGATAGTTAAGAAGATATCTTAATTTTCCCTTCCTCTCTCCATTGCAGCTCTGTTAATATAAAATTCCTCTTAGTAATTTTCTTTCCTCCACTATAGCTAAGTAATTTTTTGTGGGGGGGATGCTATGATTACAGAGGAAGAGAAAATAAAGGGAAAGACATTGTGTGAATTATAGTTTGTTCAATGACTGAATGCGATGGTGGTTAGGGACGACCATGTATCTAGGTTTGATTCTATGACTCATGTCATTCTGATTTAAAGCCAGTCCCCATGATTGATTCTGTAACAACTTGTCCTGCCAAGCTCTAATTAGGGCTTTCAGAAGAATGAAGGAAGGAAATTATGCCATAGATTTCTTTACACACTGGCAGTTTACACACCCAGTGAACATATGAACAGCAGTTATCAAGCTCAAGGTGATTGTGAAAACCATTCTGAAACCACTGACTCTCTATTGAACAGGCATATTTGTTATTATTTTAATTCCAATTTTTTTCTTTCCAATATTTAATTTCTATATATCAACATGTATATAACTGGGGCTTGCAGTGTTTTGTATTTTATTCTGCATAGGTGCTCCAGAGCATTACAGATGCAAATGTAGCCTGTGGACAACTCTTTAAAAATAACCACATTTTGGGGAATGTGGAATTGTGTGGAAAATGGCAGCAACATGATTTTGGGAAAAGATAAGACACATTTTTAGAATCACGTGCAAAATGCTGCATAGTTTTGGTATGCAAACGTCATCATGAAATGCAATAGTCATCCAGGAGTTTTTCAAAGAACACTTGTTCATTTTTATCAAATAGAAACTTAGTGTATGAAATCTTTGAAAATCAGATATTGTAAAGAAATAGCTGCCGAGTGCTATGGAGTATGGGAGACAAAGGGCCCAATAGTATAAAAAGACAATCAGGATTGGGTTGGAGTGAGCTTGGGAGTGATACGATCTGGGAGAAAGAAAAAATGGATACCAATGGAGGGGTGGGAAGATCAAATCTCACCTGCTCAAGGTTGACTCAGCCTTCCATCCTTCCGAGGTGGGTAAAATGAGGACCCAGATTGTTAGGGGGCAATATGCTATTTAGTATACTGTCTTTGGTGTTAGCCGCCCAGAGTCCTCAGAGAGTGAGCGGCATAGAAATATGACTAATAATAAATAATAAATAAATAAATAAGTGCTGTGGAACACAACACAAAGATTGGAAGAGGCCACTACAATGAAAGAACCGATCCAAAATATGAACTCTGTGTGCAATATAAGAAAAGTAGAAAGAATGAGGAAGTGATTTCAGGCTATCTGAATACAAAGTGAGTGATAGGACTGTTTCAGGCTTTCAGAGATCTGAACTTTCCCATGGCCACACTTGGAAGTAACTTGCAACACATTTCAAAGAGTACAGCATTAGGACCAGATGGAAAGATTACAATCTTGATCAAGGTTGGATTTTGGGATATATGGCACAAATGAGTTGTAACAGGAATTCCTGTGCTTGAGCTATCTTAGAAAAAAAAAATTCTAAAAAGGAAGTCAACATGGAATAATACAAGCAAGTCACATCGTGCAAATAGAAAAGGAAGAGTGGTACATTTAAAACTTAAACACAGCAAATGACAGCTTTTGAAGTTTATACCCTCCTTGCCAAGAGAATCGGATCTTCCATGGCTTTACAAATATATCCCTCTAACTAATTACCTCCATTCTAATTACCACACCTGGTAATTAGAAAAAAATTCCTCTCCTTCCTTCCTTGAAGACTTTTATTGTATTCATCTGCATTGCTCTCCATAGGAGGCAAAGTACTTCCCTATGTGTGATGCCATATATCGGTTCTTTATTTGTATACAGACACCTACAACTTGTGGGGAGAGGGGGGAAGGAGGGGAAAGTTCTTGAATGTCTTATTTTCCTGAACTCTTTTCTTTCTCAGGATTGCAGTGATGCATTTCTGATGAAGAGTAACTTTGATATTTAGGAATAATTTTACATTGGATAGTGTCACATAAAGATAATATCATATTACATATATTGCTTATTGTGGGCAGCTCTCTGTATAATGTAAAATGTATAATGTATAATATATAATGTATAATGTATAGCTCTCTGTATAATGTATAATGTGCAATCTTATATTCCTATCTGATAAAATCTACTGAGAATGAGAATGGAATTTGCAACAGAAAAAATCCATCCATTTTCATGAGCTCCATTTTAGTCCCTATCCAAATCTGTTCTGAAATGTTGCACATTTGTGGAGCAGATGCATAGGTATTAAATGTGCGAGAAGCCAAATAAATGCCCAATGGAGCTGGCAGGTGTGATCTTGGAATCACTGACCCATGATCTTTCAAAGATCCTGGAGCACCAGGGAAACTTCCAAAGCACTGAAAAAGAGCTGATGTGATTCCCAATCTTCATAAAAGGAAAAGAAAAATGGATTCAATAAACCACAGACCAATCAGCCTGACATCAATCAAGGAAAGCTATTACTTGAAGCCAATATGGGTTTGTCAAAAACAGACCATGTCAGATAAACTTTATTGCATTAATGACAAAGTGACTAAATTAGTGGACCAGCAAAATGCTGTGAACATAAGGCATTGGACAAAGTAGACCACAACGTACTTCTTGGTAAGATAGAAAAATATGGGATAGACGGCACCATTTCAGATGGATTCATGACTGGCTGACCAACCACACTCAGTGTGTAGTTTTCAATGGATCTACATCTTCATGGAGAGAAGCATGCAGTGGGGTATCCCATGGTTCTGTCTTAGGTCTTGCCTCCAGGTGTTCAATCACTGGATGTTTTAAAGAAGAGATTGAACAGCCATTGTCTGAAATGGTATAAGATGTCTTGTCTGAGCAGGGGGTTGGACTAAAAGACCTCCGAGGTCCCTTCCAACTCTGTTATTCTATATTCAATTTTTCAATGGTTAAGCAAATCACTGTGGTCATTAAATGAATCTGGCTTCCCCATTGACTTTGCTTGTTGGAAACCAGCTTAGAAAGTTACAATCGCTGATCATGTGATGTCAGAATGCTGCAACACTCATAAATACATGCTGGCTGCCAAGTGCCTGAATTTTGATCATGTGACCACAGAGATGTTGCAACAGGTGGAAGTGCAAGGATTACTCTTATCATAACTTAGAATCAGGGGTGGATTTCAGCAGGTTCTGACCAGTTCTGGAGAACCGGTAGCAGAAATTTTGAGTAGTTCTGAGAACCGGTAGTAAAAATTCTGACTGGCCCCACCCCCATCTATTCTCTGCCTCCCAAGTCCCAGCTGCTCGGGAGGAAATGGGGATTTTGCAGTAACCTTCTCCTGGATTGGGGAAGGAATGGAGATTTTACAGTATCTTTCCCCTGGAGTGGGGTGGGAATGGACATTTTACAGTATCCTTCCTCTGCCATGCCCACCAAGCCATGCCACGCCCACCAAGCCACACCCACAGAACCGGTAGTAAAAAAATTTGAAACCCACCACTGCTTAGAATGGTCATTAAATGAATATTTGTAAGTTGAGGACTACTTGTACTTAACATGTTAGATACCTAATTTCCCAGTGAATACTGAACACTGCATACTCCTTCACCTTATATATAATTTTATCTTAAACTAACTCCAAGAACTAAAGTGAGGTTTTAAATGGATATGCATTAAATAAAATTGTTTTGTTGAACAAGTAATTTTTAGTCAGTTTGTCTTCATAAAAGGAATTCTTTCAAGAATTTGACCTTGTGGAATATGTATCTTTGATATTAATTATTTTCTTCTGTGTGCAATACTAGAAAAATGTAATTTTTCTTCTAATATAAAATATGTAAAAATAGTTATGCATAATAATGATAGATCATCATGTTGACCTATCCTTATTAGATTTTTTTTTAGAGTGTTTTAATCACATCAGTAATTAATCTCCACACAGGTGGCAGAACTGAGCCGGATGTTAGGTGTTCCCTGGATGGACTCCCCTACTATGGAACTAATTGTCTCTGGAAGTGGAGATGAGCCTCACTCTCATATTGTCCTATGAATTCACAATGGATAATTGAAAAAGCCAAAGAGCAACTAAAAGAAGTCAGTGTGTCCTTCACGGATTGTTGAAAGGCTTTTTATTGTATGAGTCATGTCAAGCTGTGGAAGGTGCTTAGAAAATGGGAGTTCAAGAACATCTTATTCTCCTTAAGTTTAATCTATGTACAGGAGATGAAGCCACAGTCAAGACAGAACATGGTGGAACAGACAGACTCCATGTCAGGTAAAGGAAGAAGAAGAAGAAGAAGGGTATGATTTTAAAATTGGAAGAAGACATATCAATACCTTGTTCTGTACTGAAGACACCATGTTGATAGTGAAACTGCAAATGATCTTAAAGCTCTAGTAATTAAAGTCAAGGTGCACAATGAAAAAGTGAGACTAAGATTAAATATCAAGGAGACAACAGAACTGACAGTGAATATGTTGAAGTGCTAGATATTGCTTTTTAGGATTGACTATCAACAGTAAAGGAACTTGCAGTGAAGAAATAAACCACAGTCTAGCACTTGGTAGGGTAACAATGATGCCTCTGGAAAAAGTGCCCAGATGCCTCTGAGATGTCTGTACCTAAGAAAGTTCAAAACTGGGGAGGCAATGGTTTTCCCTGTGATAGTCTATGAAGGTAAATTGAATCCATTCTCCTTGCTGCTGTTGAAAAAGCAGAATAAACATTAATGCTTTTTAATTTTGGTGTTGAAGTAAACTCTTGAGAACATTATGTATAGACAACAAACAAATGGCTCAAGCAGAACAAAACAACCCACCTGCGTTTAGCCTGTTTGAGAAAATGATTGATATTGCTTTTATAACCAGATGCAAAGACAGAATTCTGCGCACCTCACATTCTATTGAATTCTCACATTAGATAGAAATTACCTGGCTTAAATTATAGTGCATTATGTACACATTATGCAGAACTCAGCTCCTTGGAGAAGCCTATAATGATGGATAAAGTGGAAAGAGAAAGAAGGGGATGAACAGCAGCAAGGAGGATGGATTTCGTTCGATTGCTGATTTCACCATTGCAAAACCTAAAGAGTCAAGTTGAGGACAAGTTATCCTGACAATCTGTCCATGACAATCATGTCAAGATCATTCAGAAAGGACAGGTTTTCAGGATATTTTTGTTTCTCTCCCCAAAATGTTCTTCTGTCTTTGCATCTGATCAAAAAAGCAATATCAATCATTTTCTCAACAGGCTAAATTCAGGTGGGCCTGAAGGACAATGGGAAATCCAATTGTTTGGACAATGGGAAATCCAATTTTCACATTTTTTTTCTTCACGTGGCATGTGGGGCTGCAAGGACACCTTGTCCCCCATTATTGTCCCGCATGCAGAGAGAATTTTGTTAAGTGCAAATCTGAATTCACCCTGTAGTTCTAATATAGTCATACATTGAAACGTCTTAAGCACTATGGCATGTGACTGGTTTTGTTTATTTTGGCAGGGGATAATATATGCTGTCCCTGAAGATGCGTTCTATGGAAATGTTATCTACAGGAATTTGCAGCTTTGGGGTTGAAGCTTTGGGGATGGACTGAAGCTTTGTGATAAGACGTATCTAGTGTGCAAATTGAATTATGTTAAACATTCATCATACCTGGGCGTCTGGTGGGTATTAGTCTGTAGCCTAGGGTCAGATAGCCATCAGCCTAGACAGGGCATTGCTAATGCTAAGCTAAGAATATTCTTATTCACACAAGCCAAAGGACAACACTTTATGTTTTCAGACATATCAGCCCTGTGCCCTAGAGCTGCTGCTACTCTCCCATACCCCTACTCAATGTCTTTCCATTCTTTCTCAAAGGAAAAAAACGAACAACTTCTCCTTTTCTTTGAAGTTTGCAATAAGCAGGTATGTGGCCTGCAGACGGAAGTATCCTTAATATAACGTTAATATGCATAGCTGAAGGATAATTCCAGAAATGACATTCTTTTCCACAATGGTAATCAAATAAAATATCTGAGACTCTTTCTGATGAACAAAAGAAAACAAAAAAATGTATTGTTATAACGATGGCACTTCAAAGTTTCTAGCAGGATTTTTGTTTCCAATCCTCCCTGAAAATACAAAGGACTAAACCTAATTACTGAAAATGCAAATGATATCTTCCTTTCCCACTAAAAAAGAACCTAGCATTGTGTTTCAGCTCTGTACGAGCACGCAGTATTTTTCCAAGTGGTTTTGTTGAGGAAGTCGTTGTAACCTTCCTGATGAGTTAATAAAGTGATCTTATGCTGGATTTAGTGTTAACATTCTCAAAGAGCATAGAGTAAGAACATACTGTAGATACAGTCCTACACAATTTTATTCTTTGGGAAAATGAGATAAACTCCTCCTAAGGTTCATATGATTCTTATACATATTTTGTATTGATTGTGGCAATTAGCTGGAGGACAGGCCTAGCAAGTGGTGCTTCATCAATTAGAGAAGAAACTAATGTCAGGGTGCACAGCACATTTTCAAAGCTTTGATTGCTTAGAAATATTAATATTGATCTTTATTTTGACAACATCCTGATTCATGCGTGCAGCAATGCATGTCAATACTATTATCCAAGACATATTCGACACTGTATACTTTTACTTCTCAAAACAGCACATTCTCTTTGCTTGTTGATCTTATTTGCTGGATTCAATGGAAATAAATAATTTTACAGAGAGATAAACATGCAGTACCTTGTATCTTGTAGTCTCTGTGGGCCTGAGCCATACGTAGACTATAAAGGTAAGTGGTGTAGCGTTCGGGTTCTTGGACTCATTTTTCAAGCATACTCCATGATTACGGTGAAATAAAACTTTTGAAGTTGATTTCTTAAAAATGGTCTATGTAGTATTGATAAATAAAAATTGGTCTACTTTATATTTTTCTGTAACTAAACATATTGTATGTGGCATTTCCTAACTTAAAACTCTCTCTGAAAAGCCTGACATCTTTAAAGCAGCAACTACAAAGAGTGTATTAATAGTACCATAGTTGAGTTAAATAAAATAAAATGCGCCTTAAAAAGAAACATAAAACAGTTTTTATAAAACAGTAATTTTTCTTGTTTTTGATACTATGACCATAATTATCCTATTCTTCAGTTGTTACTTTGATTATTTCACTAGATCCCTTAGATACATATATGCTTCTTATATTTATTGTTCAACAACTTTTTTCTGATATGATGTAAATGCTTCATCACCATTAAAATGCATATTTTCTGCATTAGAGGGGGAATCTACCTGCATGCTAACCTCGACCCTTGCATTTTAATCAGAGGACAGTAACCTGGAAATCTCATCTCATGTGTATTAAAAACAAAGCTTTTGATCGAAACATTCATGTTATTTATTCTATACAAAAGTTCTTTTCCTTAATTGTATCCACAATTTTAAAAATGGAGAATTTTAAATCCAAGATGTATTTCGTGTTTATTGAAAGATCACATCCTGCTGGACACATTCTTAGCTACCAGATGAGGTTCAATTGTCCTATTTATTATGGAAATAAATATTCACTTTTTTCTGAACATATTTATTTCCAGTTTCTCCAATAAAACTTAAATGTTTTGCCTTCAAGTCATTTTTGACTTCTGGAGACTGCACCCTGTGGTTTTCTTGGCAGCATTTTTCAGAAATGGCTTGCCAGGACTAATTCCCAGGACTGAGAGAAAGAGAAAGAGCAAGATAAAGAGAAAGAGAAAAAGAAAAAGAAAAAGAAGGGGGGGGATCTTGGTTTCCATGAACCAGATGCTTCTCATACATGTTGACATCTTAACCAGATGCAATACAATGATGGAAAAGTACCCTCTAGTGAAAAACAAGTCACACTGCAAATTCAAGCTTTTCCCTCACCCCAAATATATTTTAGGTCAGGACAGTTAATCCTTATTCTTATGATAGTGTTCGAGATCAGCTGAAACAGTTATCTAGTCCTTCCCCTTTAGTTTCCCAAAGTAACCCTTAGAAGAAATCTAAGTGAAGAGGAAGCAGAAAAGAGTTTATGACCTATTGGTATTTCCTAATAATAATAATAATTCACAAACATGCTGCTTCTTTTATAGCTCTGCTGTCTACTAAATTGCCTTAGCTTTTGAAGCTAATTGTCTTCTGCTAATATTATTTATTATAATAATAAATTATTTGAATATATAATCACCTAGCTCCAATAGATCCATTGTCTAACTTTGAGATGGAAAGGGTAGTTTTGGGTCTGTTCAGAACCCTCCAATATCATGCTCATCAGATGCAGGGACAGCAGTCCAAGAAACAAAAATGGATGGGTCATTAGATAAGATCCAAATACTGATTTCATTTTTTCTATCAGAAAGACATATGGATTAATATTCAAACCTGTGACCCTTTATCTGAAGGTTAAATGGGTTAATAAAAAAAAGAGCCAAGGTGGCACAGTGGTTACAGTGCAGCACTGCAGACTACTTCAGCTGACTGCTAGCTGCAGTTTGGCAGTTCAAATCTCACCGGCTCAAGGTTCACTCAGCCTTCCATCCTTCCAAGGTGGGTAAAATGAGGACCCAGATTGTTGGGGACAATATACTGACTCTGTAAACCGCTTAGAGAGGGCTCTTAAGCACTATGAAGCAGTATATAAGTCTAAGTGCTAAGTGCTATTGCTATTGCTGTTTCCAAGGTTTCCAATTGTAAATATGCTCCTGTATGATAAATTAGTATGTAACCTTCTCTTATGGAATATTTTCGTATCAGGATGAAATATATATTTGATCGGGGGGGGGGCATTCAAAACTTTAATGTTGCATTAAATTGGAAAAGAATAATCTGTTGTGACATTACGCTAATAATCTTCAAACATTTTTGTTATTTGCCCAGCTCCATACCTGTTACGGACGAAAATAGATTTAATTGTGGTCTAAAATTAAATCTTAATATTAAGGATGTTTACAGACAGACTTTTTGATCAAGACGCGCAGTTCTTTTTGAATTAGAAAATGTAATTTTAAACAAGGGCAACACATCAGAAACTGATTTATTGTGGGGTTCCATATCAGATAGTATATGAAAATAATAGTTTCTGTTGATAAACAACAAAAGGATACATTTTTGGCAAATTCACATATATATTGGATACACAATATGTAGTGTCTTTGGGAAATTATAAATGGTGTTTTGATTGCTTTAAAACAGATTGTTGTTTTAATACAGGAGGGAGGGAAGTAAAAAAAAGTGCTATTTCTGAAAAAGCAGAATACATCAACTAATAACAGATTTTTAAAATGTAGAACGTAAAACCCCATAGCAGGAGATGTTAGCCATATCTGCTGATTCAACTTCAAGGTGTATTTTTGTTTTGCTTTTCCTGTTCAATAGCTGTAAAAAGAAAGAAAGAAACAAAAAAGAACAAGATAAACATAATTTGTCAACATTTGACATTTGTACAGAAGTTAAAAAAAAAAGAATTACACAATTAAACAGGTCTTTTTCACTGTTACTAATTTGTACAAAGCAAATGCTTTAGCAACAATGAAAGATTAACACAACCACTCTTGCAGATCAACCATTTTGCACTATTTGTTTTATCAAGTGGTTCAAGCAGTGCTGGAAGTGAGATTTCTGAAATTTGAGAAAAGAATTTTGATCAGTTGAATAGAAATAGAATATTCAGATGTATTTTAGTCAATTGAATAGTTAATTTCGGAGACAATGAACTGTTGAAACCTTCTGATCTATTGCCTATATGGCAATCTTTAACATTAGGAGGAAATTTTGCATTGGGGGAAATGACATATAGGATGGGTGTCACACATGCACAGGATTTGATTTGATCCCCCACACCCACCCAGAGGTGGGTTTCAGCAGGTTCTGACCAGTTCTGGAGAACCGGTAGCAGAAATTTTGAGTAGTTTGCAGAACCGGTAGTAAAAATTCTGACTAGCCCCGCCCCTATCTATTCTCTGCCTCCCGAGTCACAGCTGATCGGGAGGAAATTGAGATTTTACAGTATCCTTCCCCTGCCACACCCACCAAGCCATGCCCACCAAGCCACACTCACAGAACTGTACTAAAAAAATTTGAAACCCACCACTGCCCCCACCCCATATGTTTCAGCCCAGGAAAGAATGAGTGTTGCCAGATCCTGGGGGCATGTATATTTGTCTTCATTCGTAAGAGTGAGAGTGTTTGGTTTCTCTTTTTTTTTTTTTATTGAAAAAGTTTTCAAATACAAGTTTTTCCCCCTTTCCCCCCCTCTTCCCTAACCCCCCCTCACCACCCATCCCCCCCTGTGACTTCTTCTTCACAACAATAAGCTAATTCATAATTAATTACATAATATTTTACCATGCCCTTACTCACTCCTCAAAGTACTGACCCTTAGCATAATATTCTTATAACTCCGCTTTTCTCCGCTTTTCGCAATAATCTACCCTTTTTCTCCTCCCCCAAACTTATAAAATATTATTATTATTACAACATAACCTTTAATCTTTTATATATATTAATATAACATTTCAAAGCAGCCTTGTCCAAATTTAACATTTATTAGAGTGTTTGGTTTCTCAACAACTACTTTATGATATTTTATTCCAATCTACTCCAATCTGTATTCATCACCTCAAAATAGTGGGAAACTGTCTTGGCAATTAGAGTCAGGCAAGATTTCCTGGGCTCAAGTCAGTCCAGGGCAGGACCTCAAGTAGCTCAATACAGATATCCTGCAATTTAAGCCTTTTTCCTAAATTAAAGAGTTACAGAATCCCATAGCTCAGTGGCCCCCAATCTTTTGGGCACCAGGGACCTGTTCCGTGGAGAGAAGTTTTTCCGTGGCCTGAAGAGGGTGTGGTTTCGTGTGCTGCCTGCATCTTGTGGAGCTTTGCTTGTCTGGGCTGGTTTCTGGCATGCTGCAGACTGGTGCCAGTCCACAGACCCAGGATTGCCCCCCCCCCCATAGCTCACTATGTGTCTGGCACAGTGGTGGAATTCAAATTTTTTTACTAACGGTTTGGTCGGCGTGGTTTGGTGAGCATGGTGTGGCTTGGTGGGCATGGCAGGGGAAGGATACTGCAAAATCTCCATTCCCACCCCAATCCTTGGTAGAGCCTTGGTAGTACAGTGGTCTAAAGCACCCTGTTATTAAGACCAGCTGCCTACAATTACTGCAGGTTCGAATCTCGCCAGGCTCAAGGTTGACTCAGCCTTCCATCCTTTCTAAGGTAGGTAAATTGAGGACCCAGTTGTGGGGCCAATAAGCTGACTTTGTATAAATATACAAAAGGATGAAGGCTATTGCTTAGCGCATTGTAAGCCGCCCTGAGCCTCCGGAGAAGGGCGGCATATAAATCAAATTAAAAAAAAAATAAAAATCCTGGGGGAAGGATATTGCAGAATCTCCATTCCCACCCCACTTTGGGGCCAGCCAGAGGTGGCATTTGCCGGTTCTCCAAACTACTCAAAATTTTCGCTACCGGTTCTCCAGAACCTGTCAGAACCTGCTGAATAGCACCCCAGTCTGGCAAAATAATTTTAAGGCCTACCTTTCCCAATCTTACAATGAAGAGATATTGCAGTACAGGTAATCCTTGACTTACAACCATTTGTTTAGTGACAGTTTGAAGTTAGAACAGCACTGAGAAAAGTGACTTATGACAGTTTTTCACAGGACCGTTGCAGCATCCCCATGGTCATCCAATCAAAATTGGTAAGCTTGGCGATTGGTTCCTATTTATGATGGACGTAGTGTCCTGGGGTCACATGATCAGCTTTTGCAACTTTCCGACAAGCAAAGTCAATAGGGAAGCCAGATTCACTTAACAACCACATTACTAACTTAACAACTGCAGTGATTCATTTAACAACTATTGCAAGAAATGTCGTAAAATGGGGCAAAACTCACTTAACAAATGTCTTGCTTACAATATAAATTTTGAGCTCAATCGTGGTTGTAAGTCAAGGACTACCTGTAACCCATTACAGAATTTTAATGAGCAGCTTGAATTTAGAATGGGGGAAAAGATGACTTCGAAGTGAATTCAACCCTGTGGGGTTTTACACTAAAAACATTCTTGTAGCTTTCTTGGCATGATGCAGAACTGGATGGTTACTGCCTTCACCCAGGAAAGTGACTTCCCAGTCTCAACTAAAGCCCTTCACTTCCTATCTGCTCCCCCTTTAAATACCAATCAATACTAAAACTACTTAGCTTTCTAGATCAGCCAAGATTGGTTAGGTGGTGCCATCTATTGAGACTTAGAGGAAGGAAGATAATTTAACTCCATACTCTGCTTTGTTAGAATAAATGGAAGGCTAGATGTCATTCTTAGATTTTTGGAAGTATGGGAGGATAAACTTCTTCATCAACAACAACAACATTGTCCTAGTGTTTTCCTACAGGGTATTATTAATGCTAAAAAATACATGATGAAGTTTCATCAACTGCGTATCTTAAACTGGTCCATCTTTATTGCCCTTTATCTCCTCCTTTATGGGCCCAAAGTCAACTGATGCTTGGTATGAAAACTAGTTGCTCTCTCATATTGGTTTCTGGCCCAACAATTGGATATTTTAATAAGATTGGAAAGTGCCAGAATCCTTTCTCTTGTATCAAACATCTGCTGTGCTTGACAAGACATTTTTAAATATTGTCTCTTTCTATTAACAAATGGCAAATTATAGTCCCAGAGATCAGATTGCTAATTCTCTAAACTATTATTTATTTTTAGAACAGACCCAGTGTTTTAAAAAATTCAGGAGTTCAGTCCAACATCACATGAAAGGACTTAAGCTCGTACAACAAAATTGCTTCTTTCTGCCTATTTACCTCCTCCGCCCCAAACTGTTCTGAGTGTCCCATAAGTCTCTAGATTAAATGCAGAGTTTGGGGGAAGGTTTTATAGGGGAGGAGGAGGAATCCCTTCCACCAGAGGTATCTTTTCTGTTAATGGACATTGAACATGGAATGCAATCCTGGGAATGCATAAATAAAGAGGGGGGTTTGATGTCTAGTTATGCCTCTGAAAGGAGGTGTAACAGAAGACAGCAAAAGAATCCCATGATTCTTAGTCAATGCATAGGATCAAGTCAGTAGTGGGTTTCAATTTAGTTTGCTACCGGTTCTCTCGTGCGCGCGTGTGTGCGCATGTGCAGAAGCGTCCAGGTGAGTGGGCAGAGCTTCCTACTGCCGCTACCAGTTCGCCTGATCTGGGGCGAACAGGTAGCAACCCACCACTGGACCAAGTGCTCCCAAAAGAGGTAGAGAAGGTTCTAATTTATACCAGCAACTTTTCTTTGTAAAATCATAGCAGGTAAAATACTAATAAAGTAAAGCAACACACATATTGTATTTGCTTTCCATTTGTTTCTTTCTGTGTTTGGTATTTTATCCCAAATCTTGTTTATTTTTAAAACACGAGATTTACTGAGAACTAAAGCTCCTGCAGCCAGAAAAAGGCTGCGAGATGATAGCCCATGTCTTCTCTTTCCTCAGCCTGGGCAAGAAAAAGGGCGTGTTGCAAATGGGTGAAGACACAGAAGGAGAGGCTGAAAAAAGACACAGACAAGGCTTTTACAACCCAATGGTTTTGTTTCATAGGATTGTAGAAATATGTTTCTTCTGTGTCTTGTGAAGTTCTGGTGAAGGATTAGGAGGTAGTCTGGTGGTTGCAATGCTTTTTCAGCTAGAGATCGTATTACGTTTTCCACATGCAAAGGAGCCAATTCGTCTTCACTGAATGACCACAGCGATTCTAAGTGATGCAGTCATTAACTGAAACCATCATGTGACTATAACTGGTGATTTTAGTGCCAGCTTCTCTGTTGATTTTATTTGTTGAAGCTGGCTGTGAAACTCGCAAATGGTAATCATGTGACCCAGTGGTGAAATGTAAATTTTGTTACTACCGGTTCTGTGGGCGTGGCTTGGTGGGGGGGTGTAATATGACTGAGTGGGCGTGGCCAACTTTTTTTTTTTACTTTTAAAACCATTGTAAAAAAAATGCTTTTAAAGCCTCTGACGATCCCAGCTGACTTGCCTGATCGGCAGAGGCTTTCTTTTTTTTAAAAAAGCCTCTGATGATCCTAGCTGAGCTGCGTGATCATCAGAGGCTTTTTTTTTTTTTTTTACTTTTAAAAGCATTTTTTCGGCCAAACAGGTTGTAGAAAAAATGCTTTTAAAAATAAAAAAAAAGCCTCTAATGATTGCGTGGCTCAGCTGGGCAATGGGAGGGGGGGCAGGGATTTTTGCTACCGGTTTTCCGAACCACCCGCTTCCATCGCTACCGGATTGGGCGATCTGGTCCGAACCGGGAGCATTTCACCCCTGATGTGGCCACAGTTTGAGGACTAGTCATAAAATTACCCTATTGTAACTTTACACTGAACAGGGGAGTTGTTGAGAAATACCTTTATCTGAGTGTCTGAATCTATCTCTGAAATAATCTGAGGAACTATCCTTTTCTTTATTCTCTCCTTTGCAAGAATATAGCTGCATGCTGTATCATTTATTGAAATATAGGTAAGAGATATTAACTGACCCATTTATATTATACCCAATAAAGGAAAAGCATTTAGACAAGCAGGTCAGAAGCTCTGTGATGTAATGTTCTTGCTTCAGGAAACACTTCAGATTAAGGATGGAAAAATGGATGCATTAAAATTTTTCTATTTACCATGTTAAATTGTTATTTTTTTGCAAGAAAAATAATAAGCCTTGCAGCAGATCGAAGGCTGTAGGTGAAAGCCTCATCAAGCAATATTATTTGGTGGATTTAACTATCAACCAGCAGAGGGCAGCACTAAGTAATTTTTCAATTGATGGAATACTATTGTCTGCAATAGTTAATAATGCTGTGCACTTATCGGTTTTAAAAAAATATTGTTGAGTCTCCTTAAAACTTTTAAATTCATTATAACCACAGCTTTTGTAGGTTACTGTAGCATAACTGTTTTTTGCAACAAGGAACCTGTCAAATCTTTAAATAGATATAAAATCCTTTGTGCGTGCATGCTGCTGAAACGGTTTCAATGCTCCCTTTGGCATGTGTTACATGAGATTTTAGATATGAAATTCCAGTCACAATGCCTTAGGAAAGTCACATGAAATAAACAGTTCAAAGTGCAGATTAAAATATTATCTTGCTTGGCACTGACTGGTTCAATTAGCTTGAAAGTCATAATTTGTACTGAAAGAAGCCAACATACATGCCTTCATACGTGACTGCATGAAACGCTTCATGCAGTCATTTTTTGAAAGTGCTAGGAAAACAGGAATGCAGTATGTAGCTATTTGAGGAATAAATTCATTCATTTCAAGAGGATCTGCCTGATCATACATCTGTATGAACAGTTTCCAAGGAAATGTGGTCCAGTAGGTCACTGGCAATTTATCTATCATACACACTGATTAACTAATTATACAAAGAAATCACTTACTTTCCTTGGTAGGTAATGGATTTTTTTCTCTAGTTTCAGTTTTTTTCAGTTTGGTCTTATCAAACGTTTCAATTTCTGCAAAATCTGGTTTGTCAGACATGATGAACCCTGACAAAGAAGGAAGAAACACACCCATGGCTTTGTTAACCAGTGCTACATTGCATGCTATAGACACACATACACACACACATATATATTTTAAAATACTTCTGGATCATACTTCATGTGAAATCCAATAATATATACAGTAAATGTTCTACTTCTGAAGACATAAGAGTTTAAAAATTATTTAAACATGAAAATAACAACAAAGGGAAATGAAAGGATTTAAATTTGTTTCTGAATAAAATATTCCTTGTGAAATTAACAAATGCTCTGAAAACAATTGAATGAAAAGCTGACTCTGGGTGCACAGAAGCTGGCTTTCTAGCATGCTTCATTTTTATTTTTTTAAAAAATATCCTTCTAACATTGGGGATCATTTCCCAGACCCTTCAAGGACATTGTTTAACGGACAATTGAGTTTCCTTTAGTAGAACAAAGCCACAAAAATAAATGTCCAGAAGAGCTACGGTGCACAACTGCTCTTAACAATAGAATGGAAGATCTGTAAGATTGCTTTGTTCTTCCGTATTTTTGTTTCCATTCATCCCACCTCATGCAGAATATTTCTGATTAAACAAACATCCCAGCATTAAATCTTTCCCTAGTGGATCATATTTAAGCTTCTGATTTTCCCCCATAGAAACACAGAATTTAATTCCAGATCAACCAGAATGAATTTACCCTAAAGTTTATCAATAAAGGCTGCCTTTCGTAGTTACTGTAAAAGCTATACACATTTACTGCTTTTATATGATTAGGGCAGGAAAGCTAATAAAACCACATGCCGTTACCTGTTCTGCTCCTTCCTTCTCGGCTACGTTTTGACTATCTGAGCCAGCATGGGTTGGGAAAGGTCACACGCTGATCCCTCCTCCCCATCTCAGCCCACCTCAATTAATATTGATAAGCTTGCAGCAAGGGCGGTTCAGCGAATATCAATTTATTATTTCACAAAGCACACTCCACGTAGCAGGGTGCACCAGGGACAAAAGGGGAAGATCCAACCTGGACAATGAAAACCTCAAAAGAAAATCAATATTCTATTTCCCACTTCCCCCCCTATTTGCTGAGCCTATTTTTATTAATTCTGTGTGCAAAAATGTTTGAGGCAAATATGTGGCAGGCAAAAAGAAGGATGCACATACCTTGGTTGAAGTAAAATCTTCCCTTTCGAGGACTTGTCTTGCCCAGCTCAGCAATTTCCTGGAACTAGCCGAGACATTGATCAGAAATAAGGGATCTTTTATTGTACATGAGGAAGCTGGATTCCTCTTTATGCTAAGAGGGGAGTGAGCAAGGATGCAAATACGCTGTCACACCCAGTGCTGTAGGAAGATGGCAATGTGTGTTCACCTACTTTTCACTTGCTTCTCTAACCAGCGAATAACAGCAGTGTAAAACAAATTGATCATAAGCATTTATACATTCAACTATAAAAGAAAAAATAAATCAAAAAAGCTACAATTGATCGAAATAAAAATGACAGAATATGTAGTGAATATCCATCTCTGATACAGGCATTGTCTTTTTCGCCTGATTGGCCCTGCAATCCATGAATCTTACTTGAGCACATCACATGGCCTCCCTACCACATTTTCTGAGTTTTGTTTGCTGTTAGTTGCAAAGTCGTGTCCGACCCATCGCGACTCCATGGACAACATTCCTCCAGGCCTTCCTGTCCTCTACCATTCTCTAGAGTCCATTTAAGCTCATGCCTACTGCTTCAGTGACGTCATCCAGCCATCTCGTTCTCTGTCGTCCCCTTCTTCTTTTGCCCTCAATCTTTCCCAGTGTTGTGCCCCAGGCCCATGTAGGTATTTGGTTTGATTGCCTTGCAGTCCAAGGGACTTGCAGGAGTCTTCTCCAGCACCATAGTTCAAAGACCTCAATTCTTTGGCGCTCAGCCTTTCTTATGGTCCAACTTTCACAGCCATACATTGCAACTGGGAAAACCATAGCCTTGTCTATACACACTTTTGTTGGCAGGGTGATGTCTCTGCTTTTTAGAATGCTGTCTAGATTTGCCATAGCTTTCCTCCCCAGGAGCAAGTGTCTTTTAATTTCTTGGCTGCAGTCCCATCTATGGTGATCTTGGAGACCAGGAAAATAAAATCTGTCACTACCTCCATTTCTTTCTCATCTATTTGCCAGGAATTGAGAGAGGCGGATGCCATGATCTTAGTTTTCTTAATGCTGAGTTTCAAGCCAACTTTTGTACTCGCCTTCTTCACCCGCATCAAGAGGCTCTTTAGTTCCTCTTCACTTTCTGCCATTAGAGTGGTATCATCTGCATATGGCACGCGATGGCAAAAAGGTTAGCCATCACTGCCCTTGAATGTGAAGTCAAATGGGCTGTATGAAATCTGAGCAACAACAAAGGTAGTGGAGGTGACAGTATTCCAGCTGAGCTATTCAAAATCTTAAAAGACGATGCAGTAAAAGTGCTACCCTCAATTTTCCAGCAAATTTGGAAAACTCAACAGTGGCCACAGGATTGGAAAAGGTCAGTTTACATTCCAATTCCAAAGAAAGGCAATGCCAAAGAATGTTCAAACTATCGCACCATTGCACTCATTTCATATGCTAGTAAAGTTATGCTTAAAATCGTACAAGCTAGGCTCCAACAGTATGTGGATCAAGAACTACCAGAAGTACAGGCAGGATTTCGAAGAGGCAGAGGAACTAGAAATCAAATTGCCAAACTCCTCTGGATCATGGAGAAAGCTAGGGAATTCCAGAAAAACATCTACTTCTGCTTCATTGACTATGCTAAAGCCTTTGATTGTGTGGATCACAACTAATTGTGGCAAGTTCTTCAAGAGATGGGAGTATCAGACCATCTTATTTGTCTCTTGAGAAACCTATATGCGAATCAAGAAGCAACAGTGAGAACTGGACACGGAACCACTGATTGGTTCAAAATTGGGAAAGGAGTCCGGCAAGGCTATATACCAATGATGTCTAATGTTTTCGGCACCGAGTGCTGAAAGATTGTGCACGTGCGTGCACCCATAATGCAAAGCGCACGTGATCCCCCCTGTACACCCTGCTCCCATGCACATGTGTGCAACCCGTGTGCCTCGCCCCCATGCAGATGACTCCCCGTGTGCGCTCTGCCCCATGTGCATGTGCATGCCACCCCCCGCATATGCCCCACTTCCATGCATGCACACACATCTCCCGTATGCGCCCCTCCCCCTATGCATGCGCGGCAGAGACTTGAAAACCAGCTGGCTGGCGGGAGGTATACAGGCATGCATGGAGGAATTGAGGTGGGGCAACGGCTTGCATGTCTGCAGAGCGGACTCTGCGTGCCACCTTTGGCATGTGTGCCATAGGTTCGCCATCACGGTAATATAGTATATTATGGACACTTATTGTTAATCATAAGATTGCACTGAAAATAAGTAGAGAATAGTGTCAGCTTGCGGAAACAAGAATAGGCAGACCTTTTCCAAGACTGGGCATACCATAGTTGGACTGCAGAAATCCATATGATCACTAGATGACAGCAAAGAGGAGGAGAAATTTTCAGTCTAGATATGGTATATCTAGAAAAGAGTAATCATCAAGCTATTGAGGAGAGTAATGATCTGAAGATGCAATGTATTTTAAATCAAGGCTAATATATTTTGATCTGTTCAGTTAAAAAACAGAGTTACAAACTTACAATACAGATTTTTTTAAAAAAAATAGTACTGCCATTTCAGTGGTTCTGCAGAATATTGTGCTCAATTCTCTTCACTGTATTTGCTCCATGATATATACAACCTCTAGTGCCGTGATGGCAAACCTATGGCACGTGTGCCACAGCTGGCATCCAGAGCCCTCTCTGCGGGCATGCGAGCCGTCGCCCAGCTCACGTCCATTGTACATGCACACGCGCCTCCCGCTGGCCAGCTGATTTTCAGGATGCACAGGGATAGGGTGCATGTGGGAGACGTGCGTGCATGCCCAGGGGGTCGCGCACACATCTGTGGGGAGGAGTGGCATGCGTGTTCCAGAAGTGTGGAAACGGGCTCGTTTCCGACCTCCAGAGCCCGTAGGGGGCGTTTTTGCCCTCCCAGAGGATCGAGGAAAGCCTACGGAGCCTGGGGAGGGCAAAAACGCCCCCCCCATGGTGCAGGGTGCTAAAAAAAATTAATCCCACCCCTCACGCGCATGCGCAGGTGGCGGTGGTCACGTGGGGAGGTCGTGTGAGCATGCATGGGGGGCATGGAGGGTCATGTGTGCATGCGTGGTGGGGCGCACATTGCATTATGGGTGCCAGCTGCCGGCAGACGTGCACGCTGTTGCACACATGCTTTAGGCACCCGAAGAAAAAAAGGCTAGCCATCACTGCTCTAGTGTAATCAGAAGAAGCTGAATAATAAGGAAGTGTTCTTTTTATAGGTGTTATAAATGGTATGTGTAAAAGTGACAAAGAATCACAATGTTTTTCTTAAGGGAAAAAAGTAGGAGACTGGTCTTTGAAACCAAACAATGAGGCCTAAGTAAAGCGAGCATTTTGCCTTATCAAAGTAATCACTTTAAGTCAATAAGCTGATAGAAATAGTTTATAGTCATATTAGTGTTACTTTGGAGTAGCACACATGCGAACCACAGTCATACGTGTTCTATTCTTAGTAAACGAAAGCTTGAGAGTTTAGAATTCAGAATAAATTAATACAGGAATTGTATTGCTCAATTCCTACGGCATATAAAAGGTCTTTATATCTGCTGGATACAGCCGAGTGCTAGAAATGTCAGATCGTTTCAGATTTTTGTATGAAGCCTAAGAAAACAGAACAAGGTGATCATCTCGCAAGGAAGGCTCTTATTCCATCTGTGTCATTTGTTCTGCTTTATTGCCAGGATAAATATCTCAACTTGGAAACAGAAACAAGTTCCCAGCCACGAAGACAATGAATCACGAGTGTGTCGAAGAGGCAGCACGTGGCTCTTATTGCTCCATGTTGCTGACCTCTGTCCTTCAGTTCCTGGGCTTGCCACTGGCAATCTGGATTTGCTGGAGTTAAAACTGTAGCGCCTTTGTCTTGCTGCGGAAGCCCTAATGCAGGTGGCTGTTTATCTCTGCCAGTCCTCTTCAAGACGAATCAAAGGCCACCCCACCCTCAGCCTATCCGAGACACCCTTTTTAAAGGCTGTACAAAGAGGAACGTGATTAGCACCACATACTTATTGCATTTGAACTTTAGCTACCAGTGGCCAAGAAACCCATTTGTAGCTTAAAAGAATGAAACAATTAAATATTTTAGAGACAGAAGCAGAGTAAAGCATGTCAGATTAACAAACAAAACCCACAGTTATAGTTTTGTGAGATTAATGGACAGTTTAAAATTAGGATTATAGAGTATGACTAGTTATTTAGTCTCTCATTTTATTTTCCTCTTAAACCGAAACGATTTCAGAACAGCTTTGTTAATTAAATAACAAATCTTCCTAACTGCTAATCACATGGGTATTATTTTCTAGAGCTTGCAACTTTCTCATCTCTTATTGCTAAAATTTAAGATCATTTTAGGTAAGGAGTAGCTTGCTGGTGACATCATGGCAATGGCAGATCTGCCCCTCAGAAGCTCCATTTCGGCCGGCAACGTGCCAGGCTGGCCTCTGGATGCCTGAACGGAGCGTCGGATGGGAGGATCCGCTTCTCAGAAGCTCCATTTCGGCCAGCAACGTGCAGGACGAATGTTGTAGAACTTCTGCAATTGTTCATAAGGGCGAAGAACTGCCGTGGTGTTGCAACATTAGTAGTTTCAGGACTTGTTCGTAAATGCTAGAAGGCGCTTATCGCGTAACTTTGAACATTTGCTAAGGGAACGATCGTAACCTGGGGATTACATGTATACATACATACATACATACATACATACCAGTGCTAGGTTTCATAATTTTTACTACCAGTTCTGTGGGTGTGGCTTGGTGGACATGGCATGGCTTGGTGGGCGTGGCTTGGTGGGCATGGCAGGGGAAGGATACTGTAGAATCTCCATTCCCTCCCCTATCCAGGGGGAGGTTACTGCAAAATCCCCATTTCCTCCTAATCAGCTGGGACTTGGGAGGCAGAGAATAGATGGGGGCGGGGCCAGTCAGAATTTTTACTACCGGTTCTCCAAACTACTCAAAATTTCTGCTATCAGTTCTCCAGAACTGGTCAGAACCTGCTGAAACCCACGTCTGATACATACATACAGTATATCTCCCAATGTTGCCCACAGCCTTGGAATTTCCTAATAGTAAGGATTAATTAGGTATACAATTAATTGATACACTTAGTTTTTCTGAAATCAGTTTATACATTCTCATGCAAACCTTTAGTATTTATCATTTGTTCAATGGGGCATTATTTGGGCAAGCATTCCCTGATCGATGCACATGAAACATACCATTTTTTAAAAATGTTATGAGGATTCTAGAGAACTGAATATTTCAGACATATCCAGGTTAACTTATCCTGAGTTAGGTACACACACAAACATGAATAGTTGGTGGATAGTGAAACTGTAATGTCAAAAAAACCCAACAACCTGAAATAGAGGAAGTACAGCCAATGCTAATAGCAAAATTAACCGTTGCCAGAAATCTCTGTTGTTTTCATTGCAACAAACAGAGCAAATTCTCTTGAAATTCCCTCTCAACAATTATCTTTATGTGTCAGAAGATTGTGTGCTCAGTGGAAGTGAAAAAGCATCCTAGGTCAGAAAGGCCATGTCATCGGGCTCTGAAAAGTGCTAAATCATGTGACAATTTTGCAGTTTTATTTTACAAAGCAAAGGGAGAGCTTTGCAAAGCCTGTGAGCACGTTACTATCCTCAAAGCATTAAAGCTGCTGTGTCTTTTGAAGGCTTTAAGCAGGCTGTTCTCGACTATCTGCGCCTGCCCACAAAGCTGCCCTTTGTGGCAGAATGTGCTATCTGTGCAGAGATGTGCATTCAGCTGGGAGCAGCCTTCGAAACAGCTCTGTCAGCCTTTTAAAGGATGTGGCTGTTCTAATTCTTAGACTTCTGCTTGTGCTAACACACTTTTGAATGCATAGCACTAATTAAGTTACAAATGGCCAGAGTGCCTCAGCAGAAAGGAAGTACATAAACCCAGCAAGCAGATTAAGTAAAAGTTCTCCTGGTTCATTAAACATATTTCACTTCTATTGGACTATAACTTATTCACTCAGTAAAAATCTGCAGATGAGCGGTAGACTCACAAATTAATCAAATGCCAATACCTCAGAACTGTTCAAATCGTCACAAATTCTGGATAGTGAGGGGATGGAATATAGATTTAATAAATAAATAAGTAAATAAATAAATAAATAAATAATTTATGGATTTCAATTATATACATATTTAAGTAAATTTCTTTTCTTACTGTACATCTCTCTGCTGAATCAAGCCATGAACTCATGTTCCATTTTAACCTGCACCGTTTGATGATACTAAAACATAATTTATCAATATTAGACCTGTTCCCAGTTTCAAAGTTGTAATTAGTATGCAAATTGCTTTTAAATTTTTCCTTAGAATTGAAAAAAAAATGTAAAGTTTATTGTATTGAATGATCAGATACTAATATTTCAACATCAAAGCAATGAAATAATTTATTATACACTATTCACTAAATAACAATGAAATTTAACAGAAAGCATGGGCGGACTGATCAGGATCAAGTTATTCCTAGTGGAGGAAATATTTTGCTGTCTGCCCACATAGAACTGCCAGCACACCAATTTTCTAGGTCAAGGTTTGCCAATGGATGGAGATGGGCCAGAAGTAAAAAAAGCAGAGTTATGCCATAACAAACTACAGATCCATCTTCTTCACTTTTGTTTATTATGACAGCAGCTTTCCAGAATTCAGACAGTATTATTTTTTGAGTCCTAGTTAGAAATATCATGAAAACCCTTTTCATCATGTTTTACTGTGATGTCACAAGGCTTTGAAGGGGGATATATGCTGTAATCAATTGGTCATTTTTTAACTGACATAAAACAGCAAGAGAATGGAGTGGCTTTGTGTTACAAATAAATTGTTTCATTTAAGTTTTATTTATTTAATTTATTTATTTTATTTATGTTATTTGTCAAGAACGGATTTAGTAATAAGTATAAGCATGGATTGGATACATAAAATAGGTACAAATAGAAGAAACATTGGGACAGGAACAGTAGGCACGCTGGTGCTCTTATGCACCAGCGTGCCTACTGTCTTATCTTGACTTAGTTATAAAATCACTCCAGATGCTTCTGGATAGCAAAGCGGCATAGAAATAAATCAAAACTGCTAAGACAATTGCTAGCAAACTGGATTGGAAAAGGCTTGACTGAGAAAGGTGGAAGGAAAGAGGGCCACCACCAGTGAAGTCGATGGACTTAACTGCAGTGGTGATGAGCGCACCGTTAGAAAGACCAGGTTAGGGACAGGGTCTCATGGGCAAAAAGGAGCCCACATGGGCACCAGGAGCCTACAACCAACTTGACTACAACCGTAATCACAATACAAAAAGATGGCAGGGTTTTTTGTTTGTTTGTTTGTTTCCTTCAGCAACTGCAGAGAGGGAATCAGAGAAAAATAATTATTCTGGATTAATGATCAGAAAGTATAAAGGTGATGATGAGTAAGAGCTGGTTTTCCCTACTCTTCTAACCTCAGTTACAGCTCAGAAATTCAGTAGCTGCCACTTTCCTCATCACTGCCACCAAACCAGACCATCCATTGTTTCCCCTCCCACCCCCACCCTTGGGATGTCAACTAAAGGCGGTCAATGCAGGAAAGGCTCCCCAAAGCGCAGCAGCCCCTCCGCGCCCCGCCCTCGGCGCCTCCGCCTCCCTTGACCACACCCACCCACCCGCGCCCCGCCCGAGCCGTCATTTACATACACGGCTCTCCTTTATGATTCTCTCACTGGGGAGGGGGGTGGGGTGGGAAAAAACGTCACTTCCTATCCAAAGGGGCGGGAAAGAAGGGCTCGCGAGCGCTTTGGCGTTCCCTGCCAATCAGGCTCACGCGTCACTTCCTTCTCCAGGCGGCGGCTGGCTTGCTGCTATTTTGCTAAGTACAGTTGACGAGTCCGTCAGCGGGGAAGCTCGCGCTACGGGGAGCGAGGGTTTCTCGGTCGCGCGCCAGGGACCGTGCATTTATTTGGCCTCCAGGGGCGGGGCCGGGACCGGGACGGCAGCTTCACGCTTGTTACCCTCGGCTGACGCCGCTCGAGGACCAGCCCTGAAGAGCCGAGCGGCAACTAGTCAAGCCGGGCCCTCGAACGGAAAAAGCCGGAGAAACCTGCTGCTGAAACTGAGGGCCGAGGGGAGAGTCACCCGGCAACGGTGAGGGAATTGAGGCACGCATGCGCGGCACAGCAGCAACAGCATCGGCGAGGCGGAGGGAGCTGAACCGATGAGGGCAGAATTGGGGGGGGGGGAGGAGAGGAGGAGATGCGGGGAAGGGGCGGTTGCGCTCTTCGGAGGCTCGCTGCTCAAAATTGGGATCGGGAAGCCCCTTTTGGCAGGCAGCCTTTCCCCGTGGAAGCGGGTGGAGGCTCTGCTGTGGGATCGCGATGGCGATTTAGAGACTTCGGTAGAAGTTGGAACCATAACTACTGAGATCTTACCGGGAAGGGAACGGTTCTTACTTTGCAAGATCAGCCCTCTTGAAGGCTTCCAGTTGCCATGGACGGGCTAGAATAACAGAAACATTTGAGGGACAACATCTGTGGTTAACAGAAAGCAAATAACAAAAGCGGTTGAGAATGTGATTCTTGGCATTCCAGTTATGTGGTTGCTGGTGGTGGAGACGGGATAGAGGCTGTTAGCTCCATCTTCCGCCTTTCTCTCTCTCTGGAACTAGGATCCTGGGGAAGGGAATGATGGTGTTTCCCACATCATGGCAAAACGTGATATTACTACGTCTCATCCGACTCCTACAGATTTAACTTCTGTACTTCAGGATCAGGTGTCATAAACAGAGAGCAGGTGCAGCACAGAAAAATTCTCTCAGGACAAAATAGACTTGTATGACTAATTGAAGTCAAGTTGAATGTTACATCAGCACTGCTGGAAGACAGTATTAATTCGTAAGGATCAAATCCAGTGTAGATAATGTTTTTTTATGATTCTTCATGTTCCAAGAAAACTTATCAAGCACTAATTAAGGAGGACTGCAATAGCATTCATGTTTTGCTATTACTGATCATTATCTGCAGGGAAGTGTTATGGCATGTTCTAGGTATCTTGGTTTGAATATAACAGCCACTCATAAGTTTCTATGATGATCCGGATCCTAGGCAAATGCACAAAATTTATTTACAATCTGATTTAAAGCTGGTTTCCCAAGATTGTGAAATGTATATCTACCAAAGAAAACTTAGCCTGAGTTCTTAATTTATTCTTTACTGACCAGTGATAATTTGGTCTTATAACTATCATTGATTTTGGTCCTCTTTTATTCAGATGTTTAAAGCAATGACATGATTCAGGAAGATGTATAAAAAAGAGAGGTCTATATTCTCTGTCCCTGTTAGGAAAACATGGCAGAAAGTAGAGGGGTATGGGATGTAAGATGTCATGAGCGGTAGCTGGAAATAATGGGGATGTACAGCAGCATAGCACATGGTGCTTGTACTTTCTCAGAAGTACAAGAAGAAAATAGAAATACAATAGCTGTTGCTGTTTTCATTACATAATTCTGCTTTTTCACCCCAACTATTAAGAACAAAGCTCAGAAATACTAGGAGCAATGGATACAGAGGCTGTTACTGCAGCTATTTTAAGTAACACTGTTTCTCTGAATTCAACCTTTTTTTTTTTAAGTTGTTCATTTTTTTAAATGAACAATGCTGATATCAGTTAATGTGAATAATATTGGGCATGCTTCCAAGTGTATGTTCATGGATGTTTAAAAATGCAAGAATGTCATCTGCCCTTGAAATGTTTCCTGCAGTAGCCACTGGCATAACACCATGTACCTGCTGCAGTCTTGTCTGCCACATGAAGTGGGGACTGCATGTGCTTACCCAAAATTCTACAAGAGATTCTTCTTTCTTTTTCTTTTCTTTTTGCTGGATGGGTATTTTATCCTGTATGTAACATATGAACTCAAGGTTTCTATTATAGTGTGACACTTTATTATTACTAATTATTAAGACATTTTTAAAATGGGTTATAAAAATAAATTAGATAGGTTTAATATTGTGAGCTTTGTTATTTTTTCCTTAAAAATAAACTGACTTAAAATGAAAAAGTAATACAAGCATACTTTTAAGAAGTAACGTGACAACTGCCAAGAAAAATATAGCATGGGGCAATACTTTAGGACGAAAAGAAGAAGCTTCAAAAGCCAGATAGTTCAGAATTGTTAATAGAGTCAAGTAAAGAATACAGTAGGCAAGAAATAATTTTTTTGGTTTGCTTTTGGCTTGTGTTAAAAAGCATGTGGGTGATGGAATTTATATTAGCAGTTTCCTACTGGCTCTGTCTTCATATGTGTATTTTGCATTCAACGTTTTAAAGAAATGGTAACAAATTGTACTGTTGCCACAATTATGGCAGCTCTGCTATATATATTGATTCTACTTAGAGTGAAACATAAACATTACATAACATTGATATTCTTTTGTTACTCTTGAGATAGACATATTTCTTTTCTAAAGGTAAGAGTTGATAATTACCATTCAGAAGTAAAATAATGTAATACAATATAGGCTATTTATTGTAATGTAAGTCATTGGAGTAAACACCATCAAATTCAGTAGAGTTTATTTTGAGGTAGACTTGTATAGAATTACACTGCAAAATTAGTAAAAACTGTGGGGAAGCCAACAGTATCAGATGTCCCATGTTACTATGAATTATGTAAGATGTACTGATTAATGTTCCTGAATTATGTTATTTTCTGATAGCTATTTGTTTTAAGAATTGAGCAATGTCTTCAGCTGCAGTATGTTTTGTAATACATAGGGAATAAAATTGTTTGTATTTTTTAAAAGCTATCAAAGTAGGTTAAGAGTGGAAAGATATGGCATGTTTTTCTAAAAACTTATTTACTTATTTATTAAATTTATATGCCACCTATCTCACTGATAAGGCAACTCTGGGTGGGTTACAAACAATAACTTAATTTGTATGCTACTGAAATCAGATGAGTCATTGAGCATTATATTATATTAAAATGTAAATGTGCTTGTTTTCTTGGGGGGGACAGTTAGTGACATTATTGTTCTAGTGTACTTGTGTTCATCTTCAGTAATACTTTATATGTTTGGTTCATATCTTTTGGTCAACAGAAGAGGGACCGATTGCTTCTTAACTGTTTATAACAGCAGATGAGGGCTCAGATAGTGCTGGGCAGCTGCCTTGCCCCATTCCTCCAATAAACTTTGTTGCTTGGACAAGGCAGGTGTAGTAGGATATCAATGCTGAAGGAAGAATGGAGCAATGAGAAAAAAGCTGCTATTCTGCTACAGATTGCCTGGAAGCACAACCAGAATAGGTGATCCTTGTGGAAACAGAGCTCTTAGAAACCCTTGTGACTTTCCCAGTGGTTCCTCTTCACTGATCTCCTGCTCTTCTCCTGAAGCTTTGCATGGTTGAGATCTGTTGCTTTAATGGCAGTAGAGAAGTAGTGGCTGTGTGGATCATCTTCTCCCTCTCTTCTTCCTGCCTCAGTTGCTACATAATGGGAAGGGCATTTGATGCTTGGTCTGTGTCACCACTGGAATCCTCAGTGTGGGGGGGGGGGGGCAGAAAATATTGCTTTGCTTCTGCAATAACTTAAAAACATGTCCAGTAACTTGCTTCATGTTGTTTGAAATTCTATAATGTGTTTTCTTCGTCATCTTCAGTTTTAGAAGAGATCATTCTTGATAACAAAGATCTCTAACTTATTTTTTTCTTGAAGAATTCTTTATCTGATATGCTGATACAAATAATGCAGATGAATTTCCTTTATGAAAAGAGTATATTGTGAAGCACCACATTAAATTCAAAGTAATGATGCATCTGAGATGTCCAATAGTTCCTGAGATGCAGCTTCTTTAAGGAGCCTCTGACCGGTACAGTGAACATGTCAGTGCTAGATATGAAACACTCTACTTCAGATCTGAATATTCTACATCTGTGCAGATGGGTATGTTATCATTAGTGTTAAACATGCTAGAATAAGAGTTACAGTGAAATGGTATTATATTTAAAAATAATTTCTAGAACAATATAGGAATATAATTAAACACAACCTATTTCAAGTGTGTTTTTTATTACTCTTATATTACAAGGTTTTTGAGAATGGGAAACATCTAAATAGTTTGTTGGCTGTAGAGGATGAGAAGAACCCAGAATAAAAGGGAATCTGGTGGAGGAGTGGGTAGTTCTGTGAGAAGTAAAACCTTTTGAAATTATAGCAAATAACAATGTTTAAATAAGGCAAGTAACTTTATTTTTTCCTTATAGAGGAGATTTTAAATCAAATGGAAAAGTGTAATACTATTGTGGAAATTATTAAAAACCTTACACACAAATATACTTATGCTGTCCCCTTTCAGAGTAAACATTGTGATACAAAATACAGAAAAGGAGAGCAAGAAATAGCAAGCATAAGATCTTAAAGACAGGAGAAAAGAAAAGGAATTATTGCCATAAACGCTATGAGTGAGAATTGAAATATAGCCGTCTATTTCATTTGCTTTGTGTGTGTGCACATGTGTGTATAGTGGCATGTTTAAGAGAGCCAGTTTGTTTGGCAATTAAGGCACCCAGCTAAAAACCAGGAGACTATGATCTAGTCTCGCCTTAAGCATGAAAATCAGCTGAGTGACTTTGAGCCAGTGATACACTCCTAGTCCAACTCCCCTCACAGGGTTGTTGTTGCTGGGAAAATAACAGGAAGAAATAATATTAATCTTCTTTTGCTGCTTTGAGTTATTTATAAAAATAAAGATGCATTTAAAAAAAGATAGCTAAATCAAGTTATATGCACACCATTCACTATGCCTCATCATACACTTCAGACAGGCTCAGAGTTTTATCTTGAAATGTTATTCCCCACATCATTTTTGTCCACTTACTTTTCCCCTTGTTTTCTTTATATTCCTCTGTACTTTACATCAGAAATGTACAACTTGAGGGCTAGACATAGCCTCTGAAAACGTTGAATATGGCCTACTGAGACCTTTCAGTTATTGAATTACTATTTTTCATGATAGAAGAGGAAAATTTATTACAGATAGGTCTTGCTTTACTACCACAATTGTGCCCAGAATTTTGGTTGCAAGTTGGGACTATTATGTCCTGATTTGATTTTCTAATTGTTTTTGCAACTGTGTAAAGCAAATCACTACTATCATTAAGAAAAAATGGCAAAAATGTTACAAATTGTGGTCATGTGATCATGGATGCTGCAACAGATTGTAAATGTGGACCATTTGCCAAGCATCTGAAATGAGGTCACATGATCATGAGGGTTTATTTCAGGGGTGAAATGCTCCCGGTTCGGACCAGATCGCCCGATCCGGTAGCGATGGAGGCGGGTGGTTTGGAGAACCGGTAGCAAAAATCCCTGCCCCCCCCCCCCCCAATGTCCAGCTGAGGCGTGCAATCATCAGAGGCTTTTTTTTAATTTTTAAAAGCATTTTTTCTACAACCTCTTCTGCCGAAAAAATGCTTTTAAAAGTAAAAAAAAAAAAGCCTCTGATGACCGCGTTGCTCAGCTGGGATCATCAGAGGCTTTTAAAAGCATTTTTTCTACAACCTCTTCAGCCAAAGAGGTTGTAGAAAAAATGTTTTTAAAAGAAAAAAAAAGCCTCTGCCCATCAGGCAACTCAGCTGGGATCGTCAGAGGCTTTTAAAAGCATTTTTTTACAACCTCTTCGGCTGAAGAGGTTGTAGAAAAATTGTTTTAAAAGTTAAAAAAAAAAGTTGGCCACGCCCACCTAGTCACATTACCCCCACCACCACCAAGCCACGCCCACAGAACTGCTAGTAACAAATTTTACATTTCACCACTGGTTTATTTATTTAGTATATGGCATCGACAGAGGTCATACAACCACTGATATATAAATTCAGTTTAAAGCATCAGCAAACATATGTAAGATAGGTGGCTAATGCTATAATATATATAATAATATGTCAAGGTAAAACCATAATAAAATCACTATAATATGACACCATAGAATTGCAGTGGGATAGATGTTATAATTCAGTATCTAAGGAAGCCAACTATCTAACTGCTTCTGGTGTAGCTGCAGTGAGATCATCCCAGCTGCCTTGAAATTTCCAGAGGAGACATTCTTGAACTATATGTGTTATAGTTTATTCCGGTGAAACAATCACATTGCAGGCTCTCAACCATTCCCCACTTAAAGAGCTTTGCCTTAGTTCTGGCATGGCCTGTCCAGATTCTATCAGATGGCTCCATGTTTTTTGGGCTATCTTCCGTGATCATGGGGGTTGATACAATACTTTACAGCAGTCAGAAATGCTTTACAGCCTGTAAAGTACCCTTTCCCAGGCTGTGTTAACTTCAAATGGTCATTAAGCGACCAGTCATTAAGCAAGGTCTATTTGTAATGTCAGGCATCTAATCCAATGACACCATGCTATTTCATAATAGAGAATGTTGAGCAGAGGAGAGAAGAAGAATGAACCAAAAAAATTAAAGACATGAGATAAGGAAACAGTTCACACTAATACCATTCACTGTCATTGTCATGGAATGCATCCTTATACCTGCTTAATACTATCCTCTAATTTGTGACATTCAGGAAACAGTATAGTGGTAGTCTCTAACTCTAGTGTGCATAGAATAGCATAATCAAACTAGACTTTGGCTCTGCCAAAATTGGCTGTTACTAATCATTAGTAGGAAATGCTGCATGTGACATGGTTATGGCTTAGGCTGGAAATTTAGTATGCATCTATTCTCTATCACTGATGAATATTACATATATGAAAGCCTCAGAGCAGCGCTATGATGGGATCCCATTTCTGGGATCATCTAAAGACAACTATAAAATATAGATTTCAACTTGGAATGCAAAAAATTAAATGGCAAAGCATGAATTGACAAGGAGAATAATTATATTGTGTGTTTGTGATAAGAATGAAGATAGTTTAATCTTATAGGGTGGAGTTACTGAACACATGTATGAAATGAAGGTGTAGATTTAGTTATGAAGAAGCTAAAATGAATGTCATAAAGTATAAATTGCTATTAACTGTGTATGTACATGAATGTAGAAATTTATAAGATGATGATAGTTGCATGTAATCCTCCATTGAATGATGATAATGAAAGAACCAGGAACGAATTTGGGGAAAACGCCAATATTCTAAATATTGGAGTTCTAAATACATGCAGAAGAAAAAGTTAACTTGCTATGAATAAATGAATGAGAATAAAACACAGCAATTAGTAGAATGTAAATGAGTCATTCACTGATGCAGGAATGTATGAGAATGGTAAATATTTTGTGAAGGAGATTAAAGGAAGTAGAACAACTGCAGGACAAGGAAGTAAAGATTGTGCATAAAAACATCATGAGAGAGATTAATTTTCCAACAGAATAAATTTAATGTGATACTCAGGCTTGAGGTGTGGAAGCAGATTGGAACAGAGTGAATGCACAGAATGCCATGGAAATACATGAGGCTATATCAAAGGAAGTATGAAAAATGCTTGGTGGAATGATTTATTTATTCATTTGGTGGATTTTTATCTCAGCTTACCTAGCCTTAATGCTTTAGGAATCCAAAGTGGTGTACTAGTTTTCCCTTCTCTATTTTTCTCCCTGTAAGGAAGTTTTACCTGAGAAGAGTGACCAAAGTCACCCAGCTTTCATAGCTGAAGCTGGAATTGAACTTTCATCTCTTCATTCGTAGCCTATTCCACACTTACGCAATGCATGGGCTGTATACTGCATGTCAGGTAGCCTTATGTGATCCACCAGTGTTTTTCAAAAAATAATCCATTGGTATCAAATATTGCTATTGTCATGAATGATCGGCTGCCGCTGCCCTGGTTTTTCCAGCTACTTCTTCCCTCAAAAGACATGCCACCAGGACCTCCAATGTTTCTAAGCCTCAGTGCTGCGTAGTGCTGCTAGCCACCAGATAACTGATCACCAGGCCAAGTATTCCATAATAGCCCACAGTTTATTTTTAAGATATCAGTCTGGCTCTTTCCCAGCTAAAAATTGTGTAGGGCTGGTCTAATCCCTTAACCATTATGCCACATTGTATTGGAAGAATCTGTGAGTAAGGAAAAAAAAATACAAAAAAAGAGATTGATTCCTGCAAAAATGTAGGAATATATATTCTGTGTGTGTACGTATACATACACATATAGAGTATATACAGTGTATGTATGTCTGTATGTCTGTATGTACAGTAAAATATATATGTATATAGAGGGAAAACTGCAGAGAATATAATGAAACAGGCAAGGAACTACTAAAATAGAAAAAATCCAGAAACGATGGGATTGTGGGTGAAAAGGATAAAAATGGAGCTTCTAACTGAGTATGAAATTAAAAATGTGATGAAATTAAAAATAAATGTGATTAAATTATTTGGTTTGAAAATGAAATGACAAAATTCTAGGATAATTTTAGAGTTTTGTATGGGAATGATAATGATAGAAACCTTAGCAATTACATTTCATATGATTTTTCTACATGAAAAATATAAGAATTTTAGAATAAAATGAATTCCATTCCATTTGCCTTAAATCATGCTATGTTCAATAGTATTTTACCACCTGAAGTACTAATCTTTAAAATGTATGTTTGGATGCAGTGGAATAAAAGTTAAAACTGCAGGTTTTGGACTATATTATTGGTAACTCTGTCTTCTGGAATTTTGATTATCTGTAATTATTTTATTGTTTGAAAATATTTTTTAAAGCAAGTTTGAGCTATTTCATCTTAATAATTAATCTTCCATCTAAAGGAACCTTTTATTATTATTTTTTAAAAATACTATTGTTTGTTAAAGCTTTTTGCTATGTTGTACTTGCCACTAAGCAATTTGACTTTATATATCTAATTGTTACATATTTTAGAATTTCAGCCCAACTATTAAACAGTATGGTATCTAATGCCTTGTGGCAGATCTTGAAAAACTCAGTAGAGGAGAGAATAGCAGGAAATTATACTGGAAGTTTAAAAAATCTGATGCAAAGGCAATGTTAGACTATTTCTGTATTATTGTAATATCAACACCCACGGATATGTCTATGAAATAACAAGGAGTCAAGTAGTTGAAAGAAACTTGGCCTTTTCATTTTTTTTCAAGCCCAGTATAGGAACTGGATCCAATCAGATCTGGTTGGGTGGGTGGCAAAAGAAAGGTAAGTTCAAAATGGGAGGCGAGAGAGAGAGAAAAATAAACTATCCTTATAGGAGATTCAGCTAGGTAGCTGCTCATATGTTGCCACTCTGTCATTTTCAGCTTCCCTCTCTTTTTCACTCTCGTCATTATCCCCAGAGAATAACATACAGTACATTTACTGCCTTGTAAATCCCATATAGACAAGTACACCCATAAACAAGAGGAGGAGGGGACTAAAACACACAGGCAGCCTATTACTTTTTACACAGAAGAAAGTATGCCTCTAGTAACACCACTTTTACACTTCTGGTAAAAGAATTGGAAGGAATTACAGAAGCCTATGTGTTTTCCCTATTTTGCTACACTTAGATTTGAATTTTTATCTATTATTTGCTTTTTGCTTTTTTATTTCTAAAATTTATATTTCCCTTCCTTCAGGAGATTAATACAGTCTCGTATTCCTTCCTTTGTTTTTCCCCCCCAAATGATAACTTAATAAAGTTCATTGGGCAGAGAGTGATTCCCCAGTTCCTATGGTTGGAAGTTGAATCTGAGTCTCTGGGTCACAGTTTATTTTAATCATATAATCATTTTAAGACAAATCACTCCAACCTTTTCAGCCTGTACAACAAGTGTGAACATTGGAACATTGGAATAAAGCTGATGATTTTTTGTTCCTACATCATTTCTTATGTGGACTTGTAGGGAAATGAACTTGTAGTTAAAATGAACTTAGAAAATCTGATTAAAAGTGACCATTTTGTAATGGATGAATTTTTAGAAATACATTAGTGGAAGGAAAGAATGTTGGACTTCTTGGCTATAATTTTGTAATTGCTTTGTATTTTCAGAAATGACTAAGAGGTTCATATTAAAGATGTTAATTACAACTTAAAGGTGGGCTTGTGGTTGCAGCTAATTTTGTTTTCACTAGATTTCAATAATTTATTATGAAAAGTTGGAAATACTAAGAAGGAAAACTAGTTGGACTGGCATGTAGTCTTCAACCAAACAACGCCTGTATTCATGGACATCACTTGATGGAGTACACAGAAATAAAATTTGCTTTATTAGTGGCACAAGGAGATGGAAGAATTCAGTTATAGCGAAGAAGTTGACTTTCTTTTTTTTTAATTTGATTTATATGCCGCCCTTCTCCGGAGACTCAGGGCGGCTTACAATATGCTCAGCAATAGCCTTCATCCTTTTGTATATTTATACAAAGTCAGCTTATTGCCCCCACAACTGGGTCCTCAATTTACCTACCTTAGAAAGGATGGAAGGCTGAGTCAACCTTGAGCCTTGGCGAGATTCGAACCTGCAGTAATTGCAGGCAGCTGGTCTTAATAACCAGCTTAATAACAGGGTGCCTTAGACCACTGTACTACCAAGGCTCTTGACATTGGCTGACTGTGGAACAGGTCACAGATGGCTTTATATGCACATTCTAAATCAGAGTGGAAGAAGGAAGCCAATTAATTGCTGCAGTGTAATTTGAATTTATACCAACATTTTCAAGAAGAACATCCTTTCTTCAACCCATTTCATGGGATGATTGTTTGGGGAAAATAGGAGGAGGAAGGTGTGTTGGATATATGCCTCATCTTGAGTTACTTGTAAAAATAATATGGCAGAATGCAAACAAACAAATGAATAAATGAAAGTATGGCAAGCAACAGAAGAATTAATAAAGGTTTTAACTAGCAAACCTGGAAAAGACACAATGGCCAATAAAATTGGAAGAGATTTATTTTTATACTAATATCAAAGAAAGGAGACTTGTCATATAATATCCAATTATACAATAATTTCCCATGCTAACAAAATAATGTTTAGGATTATTCAACGCAGATTAGTGCTTGTACAGAAAAAGAAATGTCAGATGTTCAAGCTGCCTTTAGAAAAGGCAGAGGAACATGAGACATTATTGCTATTGTGGAATCTCCAGCTAGAATGGAGGGAGGTTTGAAGAAGGGGTCAAGATTAGAATCCCAGCAGAAAATGGGACAGATGTTAGTCCCCCAAAGTCCCTGAAGCCTTTTCTGACCATTCCTAAGAAAATTCAGCCAATCTAGTTAGATTCTTATAAATAGGCATTGCAACAACAAAGAAGTAATTTTGATGGACTCACAGTGTGGGCCTAGTTCCTTGTGCCTGACAATTGCTTGTGCATGCTGGATAACTGAAGAGGCCAAAGAGTTCCTCAAACTGGAAAACTGGTATCCAAGAACATCTTATTCTCCTCAGGCAAAACATATACAGGATAGGAAGCTATGGTCCATGTGGTGGAACATGGTAGAACAGACCACCTCACAAGAAATCAAGCTGCATAGTGTCCCTTCTTGTTAAATCTGTATGTTCAGTATATATTGAGAGGGTATGGATTGGAAGCAGATGAGTTTTAAAATTGGAGTTAGAAACATCTATAACCTGGGCTGTACTGATACTCAGCTGAAAATGCAAATGTTCTAGTAACGAAAGTGAAGGAGCAGAGTGAAAAAATGAGACTATATCATAAATAGAAAGAAGGCCAAAATAATTGTAGCAAGTACAGCATAGAATTGGCAAAGAAGTGATAGGTAGCTTCTGCCTTTTAGGATCAACAATGAACAGTAAAGCAGTCAAGAAATACTTTGAAAACTTGAATTTGGTAGGGTAGCATTGAAGGCCTTGAAAAAATATTCAGATGCCATGATGTGTCTGTATCTACAAAGATAAGAATTGTGAAGACAGTGGTTTTCCTTGTGGGGAAAGGAAGCAAAAGTTGGACCTGATGGCATAAAATTAGTATTATTAATGTGATAAAATTAATATATTGTTATCTAGATGATTACTGGGTGTTGATTACTTTCCATAGGAAGCTAAAAGTATTGTATTGGAGTAACTTTAATGGTTTAGAATATTTGCACAAGAATAATTGCTTATTGCTCTTTATTGCAGTTGTTGCAAAACACTAATATAGCTAACCCTCTAGGAATTGTTAGAAATAATACATATTCCATAACTTTTTAAATACATAATTTAAACTGAGTTAGGATGGAATCTAGAAGAACTGCACAAGTGAATATATACATTAAAAACATGTTTTTCCCTATACCATAAGTGAGCTGTGTGACTGTCTTAGTAATATCACTAGTTTGTAGTGTTTCTTTTGCACGATAGGGAAACTTTCTGAATAGGAATTGGTTGGTGTTCTGCAGGTAGTCCTCAACTTAAAGATTACAATTGACCCCAAAATTTTTCTTGCTAAGTGAGGCAGTTGTTAAAGTGGCTTTGCCCCAGTTTATGACCTCTTGTCACAGTTGTTAAGTGAATTACTGCAGTTGTTAAGTTAGTAATAGAGTTAAGTGAATCTGGCTTCCTCATTGACTTTGCTTGTCAGAAAGTCATAAAAGATGATCAGTGACCTCAGGATGCTGCAACCGTCATAAATATGAGCCAGTTGCCAAGTGTTTGACTGTTGTTCACATGACTATGGGGATGCTACAACAATCATAAATGTGAAAAACGGTGATAAGTCATTTTTTTCAGTGCATTTTTTTCAGTGCAGTTGTAACTTCAAATAGTCATTAAATAATGGTTATAAATCGAGGGTTACCTGTACTCTAAATAATTGAGTATAGTAATACAGTTTAGGAAATGGGTTATCCGTGTTTATTGACTAGCTATAATTGTATTTTAATTAATTCATTACAGAGGGGTCCTTTTGTTTTGTGAAACCAGGATTAAGCAATTGTAATGTGTAAAAGTAGTCATCGTGTGAAAAATGGAGGCAAAACTTTCTTCCAGATTGTGATTTACTATATCTTTTTAATGGCCAGTGCAGCTACCTGCAAAAAAGTGCAAATGAGTATTTGGTAAATTACAAGCAGTTATTTTAGAATGTGTGTGTGTGTGTGTGTGTGTGTGTGTGTGTGTGTGTGTGTGTAATAACTGCTTGTATTTTACCAAATACTCATTTGCACCTTTTTTTTTATTCCTCTAACTCAGGGATGTGCCCCCCCCCCCACACCCTGTTTTTGCCAGCAGGGTGCTGCAGGAAGCTGTCCAGGTCAAAAATCGGGTGCGGGGGGCTACATGTGCCTCATTGCGCCCCATTTTTTGCAGCAGAGGCATCACGGGCTGGTCCTTTGCTATTTCCAGGCCAGCCCCACAGGCCAGATCTAAGCACCCTGCGGGCCTTGAGTTTGACACCACTGCTCTAACTCATGATAAAATGTTTCTGTATTTTGGTAACTACCATACAGAATGTTGCTCCATTCTGGCTCAATAACTAATCCTATTTATAACAAAGCATGTTTTCTAAGGAGAAAACATGTGTTTCAGAGTTGTACATTCTTCTCTTGGGAATATTCACCTTGGGAATCATTGGATTTCATAATTAACATTGTCAATCAATAATATGAAACAATGATCTATTCTGAAATTTGATTTGGACCATACGATGGAGTGCAAAATTTCTGCTACTTGTTGGTTTTGATCATGAAGCATTGCATTCTGAGGGCAAATTAATTGCTATAACCTTACAGAAAGTGTTCTGATGCTGTGTGGATCATCCTGGAAAAATGCTGAATATAAAATGCCCTCATTTTAAGATTGAAACCAATTCTTAAGGTTGAAACATTTCTGGCATGGCTGAAACAGCATTGGAACATTTTTAGTAAGTCCCAAACGAATGTCCTAAACTACAAATGAGTTTGATTTTAGAATGAGGTGTTTGAAGGTCAAAATTTTTCAAATGGGAAATGTATTACATGCTACCAAATTTAGTTTTATTTTTGAGTACAGTAATGTGTATTGCGACTACATTATTAAGAGATCAAGTACTCAAATGCTTTTCTGTGTTTTGCAGATTAATAGCTGAGATACTGATCAAGTTCTGCCCATCTTCAATGAGGAACTACAGGCTGATCTTCTGCCATAACCTTAAGCAACCATAAATGACAAAAGAATGCTTGGTCAGTAAAGGTAGCTGGCATAGAAAATATTTTGTGAACATAGGTGTTTAAGTGCTGTGAGGTAGGTATTCCCAACTATTATTATTTTCTCAAGATATACTTAAGATGTATTGATTTCAAAGGGTACTACTTTATAAAAATGGAGCATAATGGAGAGCATTCTTCAGTAGTGTGGTAAATACACTGTGATCTGCAACTCTGGGTAGTCTGTGCGTATTTTCATATGTAAAGCTTCCTTCCCCTCTAGATTTCTCATATTGTAAAGTCCATATTGGTTAGAATATCCATTCAAATTTAGCTTTTTTGTATTTAAGATACTACTTATTTATTTATTGGAATTATCCTTATGAAAATCCAGTTTTCTTCCTTATTTTTTAAAATGCCAATAAACGTATGTAAAAGGATGAAATTTGTCAAAAGTTGTTCTTTGTACTATTCAGAAGGCATAGACCTAAACTGGTTGATAATTGATGCCCAGAATTGTACATTCTGATTTTTTAATAACTTTTGGAGATAGTTCAAAACCCACCCAGAAGTATTTTGTGGGTTGGATGAAGCAGTGAAGATGCTGTATATGATCATCATCTGTTCTATTAAGCAGTATGTGATAAAAATTATAAATAATCAGTCAATCAGTTTATAATGTGCTTAAAGTTAATGAAAAGTGGTTTGTTTCAGAATATTAGGCAGCTGTATTTTAAAATTGCATTCCCACCTTTAAGTGTTAGAGCAATAGAGATTCATTTGGTTAAATCCCAAAATTACAAGACAAATGGGGTTGAATAAAAAGTATTATTGCAGTTCCCTTTTACTCTGAGATGTCTCTCCTAAAGTTTGGGGAAATCTTTCACGTGAAAGATTTATCAGCCTGCTCCAGTGATAGTAGCAGGCTGATAAAAAGTGAGAGTAATCCTCTTTAAATTGAGCCTTTGGAATCCCATTAATTTTTTTTGGGGGGGGAGGGGGTAAATTATCAAGACATTATTATTTCACCAAGTGTTTTGTTTCTTTTCTCTTTATTCCTACAAATGTATTCATATATTTTATTTGGATTTTTGTTTTAATTTTTCTGTTTTAAGTACTGTATATGCTGGTTGTCTTGGATGATTTTGTAGCAAAAAAGCTGAATTTTTACTGTAACAAAAATTCTATATGAATCTTTAGAATCTTCTGTGTAATTGTAATTGTGTCCAACATTTTGTAGCTTTTATTACATGTCTACTAAGCATGATAAAATGTCTCTTATTGTTTGTTATTCTAGATTGTTTTTCTGTGGATGTGCAGCAATGATACATCACTTTATAAAAATTCTCTTTAGGGCTATAACAATAGTATAAATTTCAGTCCTTTCAACTACCTATTGTCTGACTTACCCGTGTGCATATTATTACCATAGTTTTTAGCTATTTCATCATTTATTTTTTCATGTCTATTTCAGAAGTTCAGTAGAAATTTATACATTTTAACAATAACATGTTCCTCATTTCTATACAACCCCATTTCAAATTCAATCTTACATTGTTCAAAACCAAAAATTCTTTTATCTATTTTAAAACTTTTTAATAATTGTACATATTAAAATAATTGACGTGAATATCCTTTTATCGTCAGTTCGTCTACATTCTAATACATCGGAGTAAATCTTGGTTTTTTCTCATCCTAAAGCATGACAGAAACTTTGAACAGTCATAAGAAAGTAGTTACTTATAATAAACTTCTACCACTTCGATTTGTAATTGTCAAGAATTTTTAATGAAAAAAAACTAAACTGGAGACAAGCCTTATCCAGGAAATGAAATAGCTAACCAAATTTTTATATTCATTCTGGTTTACCTAGTTTATAGTCTAAATTTGCCTGACAGACAGCATCTAATGTAATCATTCCTTTGAGATGGTATTTATTACTAGAGACAGTTCTAATCCTTTTTCAGGTAATAAATATCTGTGGGAAGCAGTGCATTACATTGAAGAAGTTAAATCTACAACTAATTTATTTTCAGAAAGACACTTTGACATTGGGCTGCATAAAGATATGAGGAAGAGCTCCTCCCCTTCTTTGAGTAATTGCAACTCTGTTCTTACTAATAAAATATTTGGAATTCCACTTGATGAACTGCAACAGGAAGGGCAACCAGGCAGTGAAGTTCCATTCATAGTCCGCCATGTCGTGGACTATATTGAGGAACATGGTATGTATTTTCATCCTGTGCCTTAATGATAAAATTAAAATTTGAAAATATAAATAATTTTCACATATTATTCTTGGGGAGTTATGAAGGATAAGCAACAAGTTACAGTCATACAATCATAAGTGGGAGGAGATGGGTGATAGGAATGATGAGAAGAATAGTAGTAATAGTAATGCAGACTTAGTGAATAGTTTGACAGTGTTGAGGGAATTATTTGTTTAGCAGAGCGATGGCGTTTGGGAAAACCTGTTCTTGTGTCTAGTTGTTTTGGTCTGCAGTGTGACTGCAGCATGTGACTGCATCTTGGACATTAGCAACCGGCTCACATTTATATCCATTTACAGCGTCTCATGGTCCTTCAACTGCAATTTTGGGCAGTTTTTTTGCCAGTTTCCAGCATTTACTTCATGTTTCCAACAAAAAACGCCCATTGGGAAAAACAGACTTGTTTAACAACTTCAGTGTTTGCTTGAAGACCCCAGTGTTCACTTAACAACTGTGCCATATGCTTGACTGCCACAAAAGTCATAAAATCAGACACAGCCATGCAATGATCCGCTTAATGACTGCAATGACTTGCAACCATGATTTCTGGTTCAATTACAGTCTTAAATCTAGAGCTACCTGTATTCCAAGCCAGAAACAAGCTCTTTTCAGCATATAATGTTCCATTTCACAACCTCTAAACAGTCTTCAGCCTATTTTCAATTCAAAAGTTCCATAAACTTGAAATGGGAAGTTTTATGGGTTTCATTGTTAAATGACAAAAGTTTTTACACACTGCTCCAATATTTTTGTTGCTGTTTGTAAATGTTTCTTTGGGTAGCAATGTTGGCTAGGGTAATTTTTGCCTGTTTTTGTCACATTCATAGGTAAGAAATGAATATATTTTCATTTTTTTAATTTTTTTTAATTTTGATTTATATGCCGCCCTTCTCCAGAGACTCAGGGCGGCTTACAATGCGTTAAGCAATAGCCTTCATACTTTTGTATATTTATACAAAGTCAGCTTATTGCCCCCACAAACTGGGTCCTCAATTTACCTACCTTAGAAAGGATGGAAGGCTGAGTCAACCTTGAGCCTGGGGAGATTCGAACTTGCAGTAATTGCAGGCAGCTGAATGTTAATAACAGGCTATTAGTCTGCTGCGCCACCAGGCTCTTTTAAAGCCTGGTTTTAAAGGGAATATTTTAAAGGGAATATTGTTTTTTCATTCTATTTGAAGGAGGTCTAGAGCAAGAAGGACTTTTTCAAGTCAATGGGAATGCAGAAACAGTGGAGTGGCTTCGGCAAAGATATGATAATGGAGAAGATGTGGACCTGGTTAAAGAAGCAGATGTACCTTCTGCTATTAGTCTTCTTAGATATTTTCTTCAAGCACTTCCAGAACCAGTTATTCCTGGCACTCTTCATATGCATTTAATACAACTGCCTCAAGGTATTGGAATGACTTCAATATATATGGAAAAAAAAACTGTTCACAAATAGTTAATTTGGAAGTTTAAAATGCCGGAGACATGTTCCTCTGTAATATTCCAAATGTGTATCAAGATCACTGGGAACCTTGATTTGATATTGATAAAAATAAAAGCTATATGTACTGGGAATAGCACTTTTCCCACTTTTAGGCCCATTTAATAATTCTTACGTAAACAGAACATTTATTAGGGTCACATTGTAATGCCTACTTACCTCTTCACACACATAAATGCACACTATGTTATTGATGATTGGGGATTATTTGGTTTGGAACTCTTGTTAATATTATATCCATTGGATATATAGAGATAGATTTTGGCCCTATCTCTATATCTGAAAAACTAAAAAGAAAATGAAATTGTCTTAATAAATCCCGACATACCTATTTTTATGTAATCCTTTCACAAAAATTTGTAAACAATCTAAAATAAAAGCTGGTCAATTGACCTTTCAAAGAATATGTGTTGGATGATCTGAGTGAAGTCCATGTGTGACAAAATATCCTTGCATTTTATTTCTTGTGGTTTAACTATATCTAAATTATGTGAACATTTCAACACATGGAACCACAAATAAATTTAGATAATTGGAAAGTTTAGATATTTTGAAAACATTTTGAAAGATACCTTCAACTGATATTTCATATTTGTTTAGTTATCATCAGAAACATTCTTAAACACTTTTCTGAAATTAATAAAAAAAATATTCTGAATGTACGCACTACATGTTTCAGTTTCTTCTATTGAGTGTTTGGCAATCAGTTGCTAAATAAACTATATTTTTCTTAATATTGATAATCAAAATAGATTTAGAGGTGACTGTCATATCTTGGTACGTAGGTAGATATAGGTTTGAAAATTGCAGGAATGCTTGGCAAGGCAAGCGCTCTTGTGAACTTGCTGATCAGAAATGTCAATGCAACTATCTGTTAAAGGTTTGATGCACTCATTTCAAGCCTCTTTCTAGGTCCTCTGAGCATTTGTTTTAGCAACGATTCTGACATATCTTTTCTGTGCATATACTTGTGTGTTCAGATAACTGGGAAAAGGCATTGAAACAGCTTCTTAAAAAGATTGACACAGACCTGCATAACAAGGGTCTGATAAAGAGCTAAACTTGAACAACTGAGCAATGTGCATGAGTTCTCTGAACCATTCTAAATAAACAGAATCGAATATAGCTCTTGAGTGCTGCATGTACTATATTTAAATATAGATATTTTTATCCAATGTTTTGTTTTGTTTTCAGTCTAATAATACCTAATAAAACCAATCTGATATGCTTGTGATACATATTTTGCAAAAGAAATGAATAACTTAATAACTTGGTATCTGTGTGTTCTCCTCCTGGTGCTTTGATTAATATGAATGTATAGAATGTAGTCATGTTTTCTGTCAGCAAGATGGAAAGGTTATTGACACAGAATTAAAATATTAAAATATAACAAACTGTATGAAAGTAGTAACAGCTTCAGATGTTAATTCCTGGTATAAAATCACTGCAATACTTGGGAGAGGGTGGCAATTTTTATTACATATTAAAATACATTTTGTGTACATCTCTATTTAGATAATTTAAATCCATCTGACAAAGATAAAGATAACATAAAACTAACAAATAATTAAACAACAAAGTAGAGATGATAGGAAAGATTGCTAAAATCAGGGGCAGAAAATGTGAAAAATGTTCAGTTACTGATTTTTTTTTTACTTAAAAGTAACATTTTTATTTAAAATGGAATTGAACAGTTCTGCATGAAACTTCATACTGCTATTTGAATTGAAATTTATCAAATGTGGAATAGTGCATTAACATTTATTTAAAATTCTATCACACTTTGCAGATTATAATGAAGATGAATTTGGAAGAAAATTAAGATTCCTCTTGCAACAACTTCCGCCTGTGAATTACAGTTTATTAAAGTTTCTGTGTAGATTTTTAGCTAATGTAGCATCACATCATGAAGAGATTTGGTCTGCAACTTCATTGGCTGCAGTTTTTGGTCCTGATGTCTTTCAGTAAGATATTGTTCCCTTCCCCTTTAGAGTAAAAGTGTATTTAAGAAATTTGTCCTGTAATATAACAATTAAGTAATTTATTTTACCTTCCTTAATTTTATCCATTCAGCAAATATATTAAATATTATGTTAACATTATATGCTCCTTAAATTTAGCTTTTCTATTAAAATAGTGTAAAAAGTTTTTTTTTTGCTAAATTAACAAAACTTGTTAATTAATTACTCAATTTTTGTATAAATATTGGATCTGCCCATTACTCATTTTTTCAAATGTAATTCCACAATTATATTAGATGCTCAAAATGCATAGTAAATCATTTTCTGATTAATGTGATGAATAGATCTCATTCTTCCTAATTTCAGAAAGGCAAAATTGAATGGGGTAATTCAAGCAGTGGCCCTGTTTGATAGACAAACCAAAATAATAATTTCTTGTAGATGGTGCTCTTAAAAGGTTGTCTAGCTTTAGGGAGGAAAAAGATATATAGGCAATCCTTTTTAACCTTTACCTCTGGTAACCCTGGAGTAGGAAATATTAACAACATTTGATAAGATGATGTTAAAAAACATGAATTTAGTTTTGGACATTCTTAAAGCATTTACACAGATGTGGAGGATCTGAAAGAGCAAGAACTTGTTAGCAGAATAATGGCAGGACTGCTAGAAAATTATGATGAACTCTTTGAAAATGAAGAGGAAGATTTCTCATCTAATGATTTAAGTTCAGTAACTGAGCAGGTAAGAAACTAATGCATTTTTGGATAGATAAAATATTTGTAATATGTAAAAATAGAAATATTTTGCTGTATAATGTACTGTGAGCAGGGGGATTTGATTTAAATCGAGTCGATTTAAATCACGATTTAAATCATGATTTAAATCACTAGTAAAAAGGCTTGATTTAAATCAACTTGATTTAAATCATAATTTTTAAAGAGCAACTGTCATCTCTGCTACTCCTTTGACCCGCTGTTGACTCACCAGTAGTCCCAGTGTTGCAGAATATACAGCCTTGTGCTACATAACTAAGCTCCATTTCATGCTGAATAAACTAAATTATTTATGTATCTTAAATAGAAAACTATCTTATGATAGATTTTTACCCCAAAAGTTTTTATTAAAATAAATTTGATAAAAATCAAAAAAATCCGATTTAAATAAAAAAAAATCAGATTTTTTTGATTTTTTTTAAAAAAATCATTGATTTTTATCCACCCTGACTGTGAGATACGCTTATAAATTCTAGTTAAGTTTACTAATTGGGCTTCATTTATGTTCCTACCTTTTCTTTTACCATGTGCAGAAGATGCTTGAAATAGCTGGGTTGTAGTAGAACCCTATTTCTTATATACTCCAGAAAGTAGCCCAAATGAAAATTCTAAAGTAATGTTAGTTGTCCTGTTTGCAGAAATGCAGTTATTAGCTATTTTACTCAATTATTAGACAAAACCAGTTCTCATAAGGGAACCTTAACACTAATCTATGGTTTAATGCAGTGGTGAAATCCATTTTTTTTACTACTGGTTCTGTGGGTGTTGCTTGGTGGGTGTGGCAGGGGAAGGATACTGCAAAATCCCCATTACCACTCAACTCCAGGGGAAGGATACTGCAAAATCCCCATTCCCACCTCACTCTGGGGCCAGCCAGAGGTGATATTTGCTGGTTCTCTGAACTACTCAAAATTTCCGCTACTGGTTCTCCAAACTACTCAAAATTTCTGCTACCAGTTCTCCAGAACCTGTCAGAACCTGCTGGATTTCATCCTTGGTTTAATGAGATGTGAACAAATCTAGCCTTATCATTATACTCTTCATACTTCTCTCTTCTCTTTGCTACATGAGAGAGGAAAAGTATGTTGCATTTCCTCAAACATAGTATAAATGTTCAAATACAGTATGTGCAGTGCCATGATTTAAATTGTTGATATTTAAATTAAGAGAAAATCATGGTTTAACAAACAAGAGTTTTGTTCAGTTTATTTATCTAGCAGCAATAATTATAGCATGCTCCAATTATATGTACATAGTTTATTTAAGTCACCTTAGAGGGGAGATGGGTGGCATAAAAATTTAATAAATACAATAAAACAAGTAAAAATTCTTTCTCTGCAAGTGCAGTGTGAAAAATAGTTATGCAGACCAGTTCATTTAATGTTACTCTTTAACCCCTCTGTCTCCTACTGGAATAATAAGCACGAAAATTAGTAAGAAGCAAGAAAAATACATATGCACAGAATCAGTGTGTTGAGGCAGACTTTGGAAATAGATGACTTACCTTTTGGTGATGAAATTTGAACACAAATTTAGTCTATTGCATCTATGTTAGATTGAGATTTCATTGAATTGCTTTCAGAAATGAGAGCAGAGATTTCAGTATTATTAAGCTAAAGAACACTGCTACTCTTCATGATATTATGTGTGCTTTACTTAAAGAAGATCCAAATTAAATCTCTTAAAAATCTTGTGCCTTTCTTCAAGGAGTAGATGCCTTTGTTTTTCTTCTGTGTATTGGCTTAAAATTACATATTATAGGCATTACCCCTGGCTGCGAGGCTTCATTGGGGGTTCATTGATACATGCTTGTTGAGTTGAGATCCAAAACATAGGTATCAATAAAATTTGATCCACTTTATTTTTAACATACGGTATACTTTTCCTCTAATGTGTGGAATTTAATGAATTGTTTTAACAGAGAAAATGGGGTCTTGATGTTACTTGTTTTTCTTTGTTTTTCTTTTTTTTTTTTTTTAAGATAAATGATTTGTTGGATGAAGATGATATAAAGCTTGAGCAGTCTGAAGAACTGCCAGAAGAAGAGGAAGAGGAAGAAAACACAGAGGATCCAAAATATAGGGAAGATACAGAGCCTCAAGATATGATGGAGAGCATCCTGGAGTCATGTAGTGTTTCAGCCTCAACAAGGTATCAGCAAAGATACTAAGGATAGTATTACTAGGCAGTACACTGTAGTATACTTCAATATTATATAAGCTTCTGTTTTTAGTGTTGAATTTTAAGATTTTAGTTATGCAAAATTTTGGAAACTTTCCAACTATTCTGTCACAGAAGTCAGACTTAGATACAGTAATGTAGTTAAATTGACACAAAGATCTCAGGCCTGAGTTTCCTTCATCTAGACCAGAGTGATTCTCTAATAATGCAAAATAGAGTTTAAAATAGTTGCATTTTGAATTATGGATTCATGACAAAATTTCAGGATATCAATGCTTCATATAACATTTCACAATTTAATGAAATAATAGTTTCATGCTTTTATTGTTTCATTCAAGAACTTGGCATGAGCCAAAATTAACACTTAATTTAGCTTGAAACAATTTTTGAAAGTTCTGACTCGTTTGCTGCTTTATGCATGTTAAAAAAAAAACTTTGTAAGAATGTAAAATTAGTTAATGTTCAGGATCCAGCATTCCCACTGTAGCTAGCCTGATTCCTGAGGAAAAACTGCAAGGTGTAAACGTAAACATTATTCTACATGGCTTCTGCCATAATGATGCTGGGGGTATCTCTAAACTTGCTTTAGGGGACTATTGCAGTAGGGTGGGAGTGTTTCAATTCCTGTAGTGACTCCAAATTTGGAGTCCTTGAACACATGCCTGATTTAATATATTGATGTTGTGAATAATAATATTAACAGATATATTTTAACAAAAGGAGGGAAATAAAGGTGTATTAATATATAGAATGTTAGATGAAGTTAAAACAATATCCCACTAATTGTGTCTATTACTCAGTAAAGTTAAATGGTCTCTTAATAGGAAAAATGAAACTGACAGTCTTCTGTAATTCAATATAGTTTCTTAATATCCAATTGCTTCCTAGTGTAGACCTAAATGGACACAAGGCCTTTAAATGAAAAAAAAAAATCAGTATTAGAACCCCATTTAAAATTGTCTTTTTAAAGACTGCAATATAGGCAAATAACATTTTGTTTATTACACCCTGCATATTTTGAATATAGCAGCCTTAATATAGCAGCCAAGTAATTTGTTATGAGCCAAAAAATAGGAAATAACATTTTTGTATTTATTCTTTTTATATAATTAAATGTCTCTGCTGCTCATCTCTCTAATACAGCAACTCTGGGCAGCTTACAATATAATAAAAAGTTAAAAAGTATTAAACAATTAAAATTAGGGAGAAAAAAGCTTAAAAGTTAAGAACCAAGATGAGGATGAGAATCTTCTCTACCCTATCAGCCAACCCCAATGTAGCAAGCCCCTATTGGGGGCCCAGGCCAAGTGGCAGAACCAAGTTTTTAGGCTCTTTTGGAAGGTCAGAAGTATGAAGGCAGATCTCACCTCTGATGAAAGAATATTCCAGAGGGAGCAGCACAGTGTAATTTTACAATATCATGTAAAAAGAAGAAAGAGAGTACATAGGGTGATTTCTGATTATTTCATAAGTATTAGATTGAGAGGCCACATTAAAAGCATATGTATAAAACAGTATTCATTTTCTTGTCCTACACATACAAAATGGTTACCGTATTTTTCGGAGTATAAGACGCACCGGAGTATAAGACACACTTACCTTTTTTGTTTTTGTTTTTTTTATAAAAAGTTTTTTTTATTTTTTAGACAAACACACATACAAACACAATGTATTTTCTTTGAACAGAGTATTTGGCCGGTTCACAAATTTAAACAGTGTTTAGTCATTTCAATTAAATTTGTAATTTCTATATTTCCTTTTTGCCATATTTATTCCTCATCTGTTTTTTTTTAAAACCAATATTATCCTTCATCCTCATCTCTAATTTTAATCAAATTCAATTTTTCCCTTCTATTCTATATTATACCCCTTCCCATTGTCATCTATTTTTATATCTATCCTCATGTTGGTTAATTATGTAATATTACAATTGTTTAATACAAATTCAACATTTTAATATAACTCAATTAGTTATATAACTATCTTTTTTTGTATATTAATCAATATGAACATGAATATTCCAATTATTTCCATGCAATCCAATTTCTTACAAATCAATTAATTATATTTACCAATAATAATAAACCAAATAATTTTCCCCATTATATTCCTCCAAACCACAACTTAGCCATTTCTGTTTTCAACAATTAATAGTATTTCAATTATTACAATTCCCTAGTTAAATAGAGCTTTCCCCTTATGTTACTCATTATTTGGGAGAGATCTTAATCTCTCCCAATAACTCAAATAGTTTTGCCCATATAATCCTCCAAATCACAACTTAATCATTTCTACTTTCATCACAATATATAATTAAAAATATTTCAATCGTTACAATTTCCCTAATGAAATTTAAAAATGTTCTAGCTGTTATCCAAGCTACAACTTAATTCTTTTTTACTTTCACCACCATATACCATTAAAGGTATTTCAATTGTTACATTTTATACTTATTCATATTTCTAAAAAAAAATAAAAAAAGAAAAACTTATCATTGTCTAGATTTCAAAAATACAAAGACAAATATTCCAATTATTATTCATTTCATTTTTACAATCATGATTTTCCATTTATTTCTTACTACTATTCATATTTCAATTCTAAATATATATAACATCTTTCTCTTTCATTTCTTTTTCTTTTTCTCCCTTCCCATTTTTATCTTTGCCTTTTTCTTTCTCCTTTTTTTCTTTTGTGTTTTAAAATCTTGAACTCTCCTCTTTTGCCCTAAATTTCCCATTGTTTGCACCTATCTTTTTTGGTAAGGAAAAAGAAGAAAAAGAAATCTCCCTCTGCCTCTGCCTAATTTTGCGACGTTGCAGTAAACAGCATGCTTTGCTTTCATTGTGGTTTTCAGCATAGCTTGATTAGCACAAGAAAAAGAAAATCTGCTCCAGCAATTTACCTCTTTGCAGCAAGCAGCAGAGCCCTGAGAGCAAATCAGCTGAGGGTGGGGTGGGGGCATCCAATCAACTTGTGCTAATTAGGCTGTGCTGAAGCTGAAAGGAGCTGTTTTTTTCTTGCTGTTTGCTTGCAAAGAGATAACTGCTGCGAGGCACAGGCCAAAAGGTGGGGGCCAGTGGGTGGGCGGAGCTACATTCGGTGTATAAGACGCACCTAAATTTTCACCCCCTTTTAGGGGGGAAAGGTGCATCTTATACTCCAAAAAATACGGTAATTCAGGATTTAACCTTTTCATTGTATATAATTTTTAATTGAGGGCACAGTGAAAGTCCACACATAGCTAGCCATATTTCTGTAGTTGCTTCATTGTCAGTCTGTCATGTACTGAAGACAAATTGTCTAGATAATGTTTGACACTTACATGTCAGGTTTGTATTTACTTTTAGTTGTTGATGCTATGAATGTCTTCAGCTCTGTTTCATAAATTGGATAGTTCTGTCTTCATAAATTGCAGTATTAATTAATATCTTGTGATGAATACTAAATAACACTGTAGAGAATTGGAAGGGAAATTCAAGGTGCATTTATTGTTGTCTCTCATGATTAGGAGGCTGAAGGCTAAAACACATGATGAACGGTTGCAGGAATTTGGTATGTCAAGTTTAATGAAAAGAAGGATTAGGGGTGATGTGATAACAGTGTTCCAATATCTAAGGGGCTGCTACAAAGAAGGGGGGGGCAGTCTATTCTCCAAAGCAGCTAAAGGCAGGATAAGAAGCAATGGATAGAAACTAACCAAGGAGAAAACCAACCTAAAACTAAGGAGAAGTTTCCTGACAGAACTATTAATCAGTGGAACGTCTTGCCTTCAGAAGTTGTGGGTGCTCCAACAGTGGAGGTTTTTAAGAAGAAATTGGACAACCGTTTGTCTGAAATGGTATAGGGTTTCCTGCCTGAGCAGGGGGTTGGACTAGAAGACGTCCAAGGTCCCTCCAACTCTGTTATTCTGTTAACTAGTACTGAATAACACCAAAAGTTAGGAAGTCTATGCATTCTGTGATACTTTTATTGTATACTCATCTCTGTTGATGAATATTAGTTACTTTCGTAGCTGGATAAACCAGGTTTATTGCAGTTTGAGCTGAGTTTCCCATTCCCATTCTTTGGCTGCATTAAGGGCTTATATAAACTATGATATGGAATAATTGAAATTAGAATGACATTTATATATTTCACATTTTTCTATGATGATTTAAATGGAAAAGTTTGCAAATCTGTTCAAATGCCCTTAAGATCTACTATCTTGCATCCAAGAGTTGCCTATTAGAAGTAAAATGTTGATTGGGCAGCTTACTGTCAGTAGTGACCTCATGTTGCAGTCTTTTCTATGTAGACTGCAGGACTTAGTGTAGTACTTCAGTGCTATCTTAGAGGCAACTACTTAAATTAAGCAAGCAGAATAGCCAACAGAGACTGCTGATCTGTTTATTTTTTTCCAGTGAAGTGTTTTCATATGAAATGTTCATTTGGAATAGGAAAAATAATGAAAATGGCTTACAAAGTTCTACTACATAGGTAAGCTGACTTAAAAGATTGCATGTTAGAACTGAAATAACTTTTAAAAGCTAACTAGCTTTGGAAATATGCACTGTTATGCTTTGCTATTTCCCTGCAGTCATATAATCTATGATATTTAAGGAAAATAAACCTCTTCATGTATTGCTAATTGTTTACTTTGGGTATTAAAATTATAATGGTTATGAATATTTACATGATTTTATCAGATTATGACAACATATTAAAATGGTTATGCTGTATCATGCCGTGTCATTCTTTGTCAGGAATTCACCCAAGTAATGCTGCTGCTTGAAATATTAAAATCTGTAAAACTAATGAAAGAGATTGTAAAAGCAATAAGATTTTTTAAAGCTTGGAAATGATACTGTTTTTTGAAGAATAATCACTGCATTTGAGATAGCTGGGGTGGGGGAGGCAGTGTTGAGTGTTTTGTTTACTGACTAGGTTTCTCCCTCCCCCCCCGGAAGCACTAAAAAAAGTTTAGAACTTTGTCAAATATAACTGTTATATAGTATATAATTTAATAAAATGCTTGCTGATCTAAGTACCTTACATAAACTTTGAATATTCAAGTGCTTATTTAAAAATTAATTGCCTTCATTTCTTTAATAAATTTTGTTTAAATATTTTATTTTGTTAAACTTTCTTTTGATCCTCTGTAAATAGTATAATACAGTGTTAATATAGTGCTTAAGTTATTATTCAGTTGTTAAGTCATGTTGACACTTCACAATCCCATAGCCATAGCACACCAAGTCCTCCTGTCCTCCACTGTCTCTCTGAGTTTGCCCAAATTCATGTTCATTATGTCGATGACACTATCTAACCATCTCATCCTCTGCCGTCCCCTTTTCCTTTTGTTTTCGATCATTCCCAATATCAGGGTCTTTTCCAATTGAGTCCTCTCTTCTCATTAATGCTGCTTAAGTACTTCATTCCATTTCACACGTTAAGAGCTTATTCATATTAGCTACAATAAATGAAAAATGTTTGTTTTTCCATTCCAAAATTAACAGTTACTTAATAAAAGAAAAAATGAGGTTGATTTGGTAAAAATAATTAGGGGACATATTTTTATATATAAGCAAAAATAAGATGGCCTTTATTATAGTGAACAAAGCAGTTGTAAAACTAATTTAGTATTGTATTTTAAGCTTCAAAATTTGTATTTTAACTTAGAGACATTATGACATTGTAGGTATGCTAGGATCTTAAAGATTTTTTTTTTTTGATACCGAACAAAATTGGTTGGTGGTCCTACTACTAAAATTACTTATACCTGAAGTGGAAAACCTTTGGTTCTACTTTTCCCAAAATAAATAAACATACTTTTTTTTTTTTTTTGGTAGTTAAACCTTAGTGAACTGATCAATATGCTTTATATAATATTCTTCTCTATTACTTAAAACTGACTAGAGCTTCTATCAAACATTTTCTATTCATGTTGATTTCCTGAGACATTCATTTAAACTTGCATGTGAAACCTCATTTCTTCCTGACCTGCAAACCCACTAAATTTTCTTGTTTGGAGGCTATTTCCCTGTTTAATTAGTCTCATACTTCATCAAATTATGGATGTTTGACTAATACTGTTCATTACTGCTTTCTGAACTATTTTATATCATGTTTACTTAGATCAATACTGAACAGATGCGCAATATTTTTAATGATTTGCTAATCTTTGTTATAAAGATTTTGTAGGAAAAGAACATGACAAAAGATTAAATGACAAAATTTATACTTAACTGAGTTTTTAAAACCCCGGTAGTCCTTTCATTTTTTTTAGAACAAGGAAACACAAAATTGGAGTTATTTTGGAAGAACGTTCATTAAAATTTCATATATTTTGTAGAATATTTTGAAAGCTCAAGTACAGCAAAGTGTAGAATTTAATGAGAACGATATTTATTTTGATTATGGTATCTTTAATGTATTATTTCTTTTTCCTAAGAAGAAATGCTTTGCTGCCTTTAAATAGTCTCAATTTTTCTGGTGGAAGTGTTGAGATACTAATCTAAAGGATGAATAAAACTGCCTTCTTGCCAGTCATAAGAAGTCCTCTCTCATATGTTACACCCAACTGTGCTGCTATAAAAGCTCTTGCTATGTTAATTAAAACACTCTTCTTTCATATCATGTCTTCCTGGGAGGAAATTAAAAATGTTTTTTCACCTCCTTTAAAAAGTATTTTGCATTTCTTCATGTAAATTGAAGGGAAAGGAAGCAAAATACACATCCCTTTCCAATCTGGAGGAAAGAATATAGTTTTTCCTTTCATACTTCATTTTTTCCAAGAAACAGCAGCAAGGTGATAGTGATGCTGTCTTCAAAATTTTTATAAGAAGCTAGGCCATATATTTTCCTTTATAAAAACACTTTTTCTGTGCATAGGCAACTAAGGAGAGCTTTTAAAGCAGCTTGCAAAGGATGTGGCTTTCAAAAAGAGGTTCTCTGTTCATGGTAACAAACTTTGCAAAGCACCTCTTTGAAATACTTTGCACAGGCTTTCCTAGCATTACTAAATAACAGGTTAATAACAATAGTTATTGTTGAGATCAACACCTGGGTCTGTTCTGTTAGCAGTTCATATTTTGCTGTATTGTTTTGCTTGCAGAAGTTATGTTAAAGGACTGCATTTAAGTATGGTGAATGAGAAAATCTTAAAAGAGTGGCAAAGACAACTCATAACCTGGTCAATTAGAATTAAGCCTGATTCTAAAGCTTGTATTAGAGTTTGTAACCTGTCATTGATATACTAGGTTTCTTATTGAACATCATTACAATATGCTAAAATGAAATGAACTGAAACCTGAATGTCTCTGTATATCGTTTTCATTGCAGTGCTCATCTCTCCCCCTTAAGTATCTTGCCAGCTTCTGCAGAGTAAGTATAAATTCCCCATAGGTGTAGAAAATATTCATGATTGTATTGTATACAGTAATCTCAATTTACAGCTGTTTGTTTAGTGACCGTTCAAAGTTAAGCTGCACTGAAAATGTGGCATGACCATTTTTCACCCTTAATGACCGTTGCATCACTCCCATGGTCACATGATTAAAATGTGGACACCTGGCAACTGGCATGTATTTATAATGGTTATGGTGTCCTGAGGTCATGTGATCACCGTTTGCTATTTTCTGACAAGCAAAGTCCATGGGGAAGCTAGATTCACAACCATGTTACTAACTTAACAACTGCAGTGATTCACTTAACAGCTGTAGCAAGAAAGGTTGTAAAATGGGACAACAATTGTACTGCTTAGCAATGGAAATTTTGGGCTCCATTGTGGTTGTAAATCAAGGGCTGTTTGTAATGTTATGGAACTTTTGCAATGTTGACCTTTTGGTGAATACTGGCTGACTTTAGTATAGATACAAACTTGGAATTAATATTGAATGACTATTTAAAATATGTTAATTTTAGCCCCCATTTTTCTTTTCCTAATCTTCCGAATACCCATATTTTTTATTGGTCTAAGAGAAATGACTTGTATTGACCCTAAATTCTTGTTCTTTTGACACTTGTTTTTTCTTTAATTCCTCTTTAAATTATACCTTTATATTGTACAATTCACAATTTAAACCACCAATTCTCAGACGGGTTGCTATTCTTTCGAATTGCCCTCAGTCTGCTTCCATTTCTAAACCTGGTACAAGATTTCATTGTATCACTTTGAACTATGAGTGTCAGAAAAATTCATGATATTACAGCAATATAACTAGTGATTAGGAGTGCTTTATGGATAATGATCATTGTTTTCATATTTATATTGATATTAATATTTCAGTTAATAAAATGAGATTTCAGATACAGGGAACCAAATATAAATAAAGCAATAAATAGGCACTAGTCTACAATAAATAAATTAAACAATTGTTCTTTAGGAAAGCCTGAACCAATAGTAATATGAGAGAAGGTCATCCTTAAGTAGAAACTTAATCCAGATAGAAGGAGGGAGCAGTAGGTTAGCAAACTAGGATATACTCACTTGTTTCAGTTTACTTAATCGAGTGTCGACTCCAGTAATTTTTTTCCTCCAATTATTAAAATTAAAAATCAATAGAAAAATATGCTGAATCAGAATATGGAATGAATGGATCTTAGACTTAATTTTTAAAATTTTCATGCTTTCAGTTAGAATTATAAAGGAATTTACTTTAATCCTTTGTGTGTAAGGAATTTGTTTTGATTGTAGTGTTTTTTTCTTTCTGTAGTCTTGTTACTGTAGCTTTTCTTTCTGTTTCTCTTATTTAAACTATACAATGACAGCAGTCAATTTAATTAAAAATGTTTGAGAAAGATTTATTTTTGTAATGTAAGCACACTCTCTTTATTTGGTAGTAAAAGTGAATGAATAAACTAGTTTCTTTTTAGTTGAATATCCTCTGCATGCTAGGAACAAAATTGAGCAACATGATTTACACACAAGAAAATAGATTATTAATACATATCATTGTTTTATTTCAAGTATCTTGGAAAGAACAATTAGAGCAGCTGTAGAACAACATCTTTTTGATCTGCAGAGCAGCATAGATCAAGATCTCAAGAATTTACAGCACCAAGTGGTGTGTCATGAAGGAGATATTGAGGAAGATGAAAAAGGATCTAACAACCGGTAAAATTTTGTTTTATATTGTTTATTTGATTACAAAAACAAATCATTTAAAATAAAAATGAATTTTTTAATAATAAATAAATAGTATGTGATGATGATGGTATGGATAATGAATAAAGATGATGATAGTGATGATAATGAAGAGGCGGATACTTGATAGCATTTCTATTATCCTTAATATATTTCATAAGAGAATTCATAGTGTCCTGATAATTTATTCATGCTCTGTTGCGTTTTACTTCAAATCAATTTCCTATAAAAATAAACAAGGAACTTTATAGTTGCTGTCCAATTGTGGCAGGTGATGATTTACCTGTAGGACATTCTAATTAAATACGGATTATAATTTGTAGATTGTTGCTGACAGTATATTCAGTGATGTTAGCTGACTGCAAATAAAGACCCAAACTGAATGATTCCAGAGTCGAATACTATTACATCACAATTGGCACCAGAATTTCTGTCATAAGTGAGGATGGTCGTAAAGCAAGACATCATAGGCGCATGAATGCTTGCTGCTGCTTGCTGAGGCTCCCGGGGTGGGTGGGTGTGTCAAGCAGCTGCAGACCCTTGTGGTTGCAGGACTGCTTGCCGCCCCGTGAAGCAGGGTGCAGGGCAGCCAAAAGGAGATGGGCAGTTAAGAAATATGAAATACAAACAAATAAATGGGCAGTGGTGTGACCCTTGATTGTTAAGTGTAGGCAGGCTGCCAAGTGCCTGAATTTTTGTCATGTAGCTGTGGAAGTGCTGCAATGGTGATAACTTTGGGCACGGGTCATAAGCCCATTATTGTAATTTTGAACAGTCGCTGAATAAATGATGGTAAGTTGAGGACTACCTGTAGCACAAAGATGCCTGCAGCATCTTTAGATCCATTCTTTGATATAGTGGCCTTAGAGGAAAGTTTCATTCCCTTCCTCTTCTTCTGAAGCTATTCTTCAAGTAACGTGTTTGAATAGGCAGCAGCTTCTGTTTCGTAGATGTCAGTTGTTTCAGAATGGTATCAGTGTGATCAATTTGTATCAACCAACTGCAATGTATGTTTCTTTCTATCACTGTTCTAAACTCCTTGTTTTGGGGAATAGCAGTCTAAGGATCATTGTGGTATCTACAGCCTATGGCTGGATACGATAGGAACAGTATTAAGTTATCTCCAAAAGTAGAATGTTATATGTATTTGTGCTATAACATTTATGAGCATCTATTCAATAATAAATGGATATTAGGAATTTACTTCTTTTCTTTTCTGAATGCAGTTGTACATACTTTTATAAACATATTCTGATTTCATTAATCCAGAATATTATGATCTCCAAAATAGTAAATGCCTAAAGTCCTTAACCTAAACCCATAACCAGATAGTTTTATGCAGGTAAAATTCATTATTTAGCATCTTGTTCCTTTTGTTAGGGATGATACTGAAAAGAATATTACTAAAGATTATGAGAATCTTGGAGACTGCTCTGAAACAGTGAATTGCACTAAATTAGACAGTGAAATTGTACAACCTGTGTCTGAGGAAAAAGAAAATGATCAGGTAAGAGTAGCATAAAATATGCTTCATGCATTTTGAGTTTTGTTTCCTGTAATTGTAGTCTGAAAATATTTTAGTGCAATCTGAAATATAACCAGAAGGAATACTATTAGTATTTGTTTTGTAAATATATTGTTATCCTGCTGTAAAGTAGCTATAATAACAATATCCTCACTTTCCATTCTTTGTTGATATAAGAGAGTCTCCAGACTATGCTTGTATTCTTCCTTTTACATGAAGTATTTTTTATGGTCATAGACCGTCATAATTCTTCTTTCTAACTCTGGGTGGGGAATGTAAATCTAATGCAGTCTGCTAGGCAGGTCATCCAAGCCTTGGGACAAGAGTTTGCCTCCTCTCTTGAAACTGAACTTGAACCGGCAGTGTGCTCCATTACACCTGTAAATGCAGCTTGAAAAAGCAAGTGGTAGTCCAAGTTATCAGAACTTTGCTTTTAGACACTCATTTGGAACACCTGCGAGCACAGTTATGTCATTTTCATGTAACAATAGATAAGAGCATTGCTTCTTCTCCATGCAGAACATGAATCCAGTACTTCTGAACATTAAACATGTCCATCAAATTCAGTATCTTGCTCTTAAAGCCATTCATATGCTAGCAAGCTTTATACTCTTTCACGTTTCCTTCCCTTTTTGGCTCAGGAGACTGTACTCTCCATGCCTTTGGGGTAAAATATGATTTGCCCTGGGTTCTTTCACCTTTTCATCTGTTGTTTTTAATCTTTTAACTAAAGCATTCACATAATTAATTCCAATTAAAACTGTTTACTTTGCCATTCTTCTCCTTGCCTTCTACTCTGACAAGAAGCCAAGTGCAATATCCATAAAAGAACACCTAAATTTGATACATTTGTTCCTGTAAGAACTTAGTTGGATTGAAAATAAAAGATATTTTCAAGATAATCCAGACAACATGATGGGTAAGGAGGGAGTTGTATCAGATCATTTCAGGACAATTCAGGATTCTACCAGAGAATCTTGTTCTTTTCTCTGCAGAGACCTATGTTAGGGCTTACTTGCCCTTGGAAAATATATATCACTTAGCCAAAAATTATGTTTAAACCTTCATTGTTATAGGGAAAAAATTGCTAGAAAGCTGGAATGTTGTTCCCATAAATTTAGTTCCAAAGGATTACTGTCTCAGATTTTGTCAGCTCTTGCTCCAATCCCCCCCGCTTTCTATTGAACAGGATATCCCCCATTTTATATCTGCTAACTATATCCTGTGCACACTTGTGAGTTCCAAATATCATTGCAATTTCACTACAGCACTTAATGTTTTGAAGGGGAAAATATGTTTAGGAGCTGGGAATTGCATAACATTTCTCAGCAACTCAAAGCAGCTGTATCTTTTCCTGAGCGTGAATAACTACCTTCCATAACTTTGGAAAAGACACACATATATTAAAGTGTTGCTGACAGATGCAGTGTGTACACCCATGAATGCTTTGAAGCACTTCTTTCCCTTTGAATCTCATCGAAAGCATTTCACTGCCATACAATATATATTTATAAAAAGACCAAAAGAGAGGGTAACAGGGAACACTTTTACCAAGGCCTAGAAATTTAAAGCAGCTGACCAGTCTAGAACTGCTCCCCCAACCCAAAATGAAGCCTAAAGTTTAGATAATGCTTGAAGATATTTATAGATGTGTATTTTTTTACATCTATATATTTAGTGTCCAGATTTACGGGAATACATGCTGCGAATCTTAAACAGTGTTAGAACGAAATGAACAATTTTTTTGTTCCTGCTAGCCTGTCTTTTTTTTTCTGAAAGAATTTGTGCTTGTGCAAAATATATGATTTTTGTCTTGTCCTATGTGACATTCTCTTTCAAGAACTACACTCCCAAGAATATTGCAAAATACCTTTTTTTTAAAAAAAAGAATCCTACCTCTGAGTGAATGTAAGTTAAAGGAAAAATTAGCAAAGACACTGTAGAAAACCTTTGAGTGGCATGGTGGCCTAGTGGTGAAGATGCCTGCCTCCCACTTGGAAGATTGAAAGTTCAATGCTAGGTAGCAATAGTCATAGGGCGCAAAAAAAAAAAAAAAAAAAAAAAAAGAGAGAGAATCTGCAGTGTGTGGTGTCAGGAAGGGCATCTGGCCAGTAAACGCTCAGCTCCATCCAGTCGCCCTGACTCTATCCTGAATTAAGGAATTACAGGGTGGTAAAAAGGGAGTTTTTATTGTAAAAAAGCTTCAGGTATATAGAAAAAAAATCAGAATTAAAAAAGGGGAAAAAATGAGAGTTTGTAGTTAATTTACCACTTTTTCTAAAGGAAGATAACAGCTTTGTAGGAAACTAATTATTGTAGTCCTCCTCATTATAAACTAGCATGTTTTACAGGGGATTTTCACTTACCATACTACCCTAGCAATGCATAGCTGAATTATTCATCTTTATATTTATATTGGAATCATTTGTTAACTTCTTTTACTAAGATTTACATAATATTAGCATGCTACCATTATATGAATATTACAAATATTAATAAAAGTACTTGCATTAAGAATCCTATATGTACTCTTTCAAGGAATTTTTCTGGAAAATGCAAATATTAGAATGCATATAACTTTCAGTTGTGTTTTACAATAGTTTTGCCCTTCCTTCCATTGTAACGGATGAAAAAAAGACCATACTGTTATTTTAGTCACTGTTATAGAACCATTTTAAATGTTTCAAATCAAAAGAGCCAAGAAATTGAATGCATATGTTTATAATAATAGTAAATGGCTTCTGATATAAACCATAGAAATAGAAAAATATATTAGGGATATGCAAAATTTATAATTTCCAGAGATAGGGCATTCTGGATAATGTTAAGACTGTTTTGCAGTTCCAGTATACCATGCTAACTTTCTGAAGATTCTCCCTTTTCAAGGATGGTTTGGTGAAATTTGTTTTTGGATTTCTCCAAACTGGAGGTAGTTCAGTGTGCTTTGGGGGTTGTAATACCCCAAATAAACAAGTTTCATCTGGAACATCATTTCCAGAACTTCTTGCATGATTTTTGAACAACACGCTGTTCACAAAGCACTTATGTATATAAAGAAAAAATTACATGTTTTCAACATTTGGGTTAGGGCTTTGGGAACTGAATATCACCCTCATTTTATATCCTGGGTATAAAATGTGCTTTACTTAAAAAGGAAAAGAGCGAATGATTTAAAACTATCTGAAGTATGTTTAGCTATCTTCAGATCCAAGGGACAGAGGAGAGGCTATATTAAGAAGCGCTATTACTGCTTAGCAGTGAATTGAGTATTTTTCTCTTATCAGCTGTCCACAAGGATTAGTCAATAATCACTTTTAATGTGATTTTCTCATTGTATTAAATAAAGATTTTTAAATTAAAATTTAACAGATAAGCTGGTTTTAACTGTGTGTCTTTATTAGTGGCATGAGTGCTTTCTGCCAGCAACGTTCTGTCCATGTTGCTGCTTTATTTAGTAACAAGGATTAATAGTATCTTTTAGAGTCCAGCAGATGGCTCATTCTACATAAGCTGAGACAAGTCCTCAGAATCCTTGTTGTTAATATTTTGTTTACATCTTCAGGCCTCAAATTGATCGATATTAGCGTAGTTCAGCAGGACACATCAAAAATTTCCCCCCAGAAGTTAAAGTAACTAAGTAGTTTTAAATAAATTTTAAATTCCCTTAGAACCACAGAATGTTGCAGCTTTCTTCCTTTGTTAAAACAGAATGGTGGTTACCATGCTAAGGTCTTTGTTTTTACCAATAGGCTGCAGGCATATTGTTGAAGCCATGTGATGATGGAGGTGAAGATAAAGAATCCTTTGGAAATAAGTATGTATTGCAGTATACATGAGAACATTGGGTCTGGGGCAAGATACTTTTTATTAAGGTTATCTTTATGAGGAACTGTTTTTCCAGAATTGATTTCCTTAGTATGAGGCCATCTATCTGTTGCTGGAAGAACAGATAAAATGTCTATACTTAGGATATTTAGGACTGAGTATATTTAGTGAGTTGATAGTATTAGAGCCAGGATTGTAACCTTATTTTGTGTTACAGGATATAGAAAGCTTAATTTAACATAGCTTTAGTGATTGTTGCCTTCAGAATAGGAAAAAGCCCAGAGCCAAGTAAGAAAATAATTTAATATTGTATACAAACTTCTGTCTCCTTCAACTCAGCCAGTCTGCTTTCTTTTGTGTCAATTTATTTATTTATTTATTTATTTATTTATTTATTTATTTATTTATTTATTTATTTATTTATTGGTTTGCTTTATATGCCGCTCTTCTCTGGAGACTCAGGGCGGCTTACAATGCATTAAGCAATAGCCTTCATACTTTTGTATATACCTGCTTAGTGAGGTTTTCGGCCCCCCCAAGCAGTGTTCTTTTTTATACAAAGTCAGATTATTGCCCCCACAATCCGGGTTCTCATTTTACCTACCTCGGAAGGATGGAAGGCTGAGTCAACCTTGAGCCTGGTGAGATTTGAACTCGCAGTAATTGCAGGCAGCTGGCAGCTAAGTGCTACTTAACAGCACTTTAGTCCATTGCTCCACCAAGGCTCTTTTTTTAAAATATTATGAAATTATTTTATAAATCTTGCTTACCATTGATTAAAATTCCACAAAACCAAGTAAACCAGATTCTTTACAATTTCTCAGGACAAGTAAAACAGAGTTTTGCGATAAATTTAGGTTTAGTTTAATAAATCAAGAAGAAACACATTTAACAGTGTTTGCCATGATTTTTTGAATTGAGGAACCATGATTTGTTATTCATTATTAAATCATAATCAGAAAACATTTTAAATGATTCCAAAACCATTTCTTTTGTACACTATGTTTTATCATGATAGCTAACTTGACAAATTATAAGTACAGATTTGTATACATAGATGTATTGCTAGCCATGATACTAGGTTTGTGTGTGTGTGTGTGTGTGTGTGTGTGTGTGTGTGTAAGTATTTATGTATTAATAATATCACTGGATTAGGGGGGATAATCTTAAGTATAAAGTTCTTTGTTCTGATTTATCAGACAAAAGCTAAGTTTATTTTGTTTTAAACTGTACTGATATGACTGAGTTGAGACAATAAGAATTGCCATCATAAGTGTTTTGAAATAATCTTCCCTAACTTCCTTTATAGGCAAGATTTTATATTGTTTGATGGTAGCAAAATGACGACACACATGATTCTGGTGAGAGCTTGCTTTTATTCTTTCCCTTGTAAATCTAGGCTCATTTTAAATACAGTGGGGCAAAAAAGTATTTAGTCAGCCACCAATTGTGCAAGTTCTCTCACTTAAAAAGACGAGAGAGGCCTGTAATTGTCATCATAGATAGACCTCAACTATGAGAGACAAAATGAGAAAACAAATCCAGACAATCACATTGTCTGATTTGGAAAGAATTTATTTGCAAATTATGATGGAAAATAAGTATTTGGTCAATATCAAAAGTTCATCTCAATACTTTGTTATATATCCTTTGTTGGCAATGACAGAGGTCAAATGTTTTTTGTAAGTCTTCACAAGGTTGGCACACACTGTTGCTGGTATGTTGGCCCATTCCTCCATGCAGATCTCCTCTAGAGCAGTGATGTTTTGGGGCTGTCGCTGGGCAACATGGACTTTCAACTCCCTCCAAAGGTTTTCTACGGGGTTGAGATCTGGAGACTGGCTAGGCCACTCCAGGACATTGAAATGCTTCTTACAAAGCCACTCCTTCGTTGCCCGGGCGGTGTGTTTGGGATCATTGTCATGCTGAAAGACCCAGCCACATTTCATCTTCAATGCCCTTGCTGATGGAAGGAGGTTTGCACTCAAAATCTCACGATACATGGCCCCATTCATTCTGTCCTGTACACGGATCAGTCATCCTGGTCCCTTTGCAGAGAAACAGCCCCAAAGCATGATGTTGCCACCCCCATACTTCACAGTAGGTATGGTCTTCTTTGGATGCAACTCAGCATTCTCTCTCCTCCAAACACGACGAGTTGTGTTTCTACCAAACAGTTCTACTTTGGTTTCATCGGACCATATGACATTCTCCCAAACCTCTTCTGGATCATCCAAATGCTCTCTAGCAAACTTCAGACGGGCCTGGACATGTACTGGTTTAAGCAGGGGGACACGTCTTGCACTGCAGGTTCTGAGTTCCTGGCGGGGTAGTGTGTTACTGATGGTAGCCTTTGTTACGTTGGTCCCAGCTCTCTGCAGGTCATTCACTAGGTCCCCCCATGTGGTTCTGGGATTTTTGCTCACCGTTCTTGTGATCATTTTGACCCCACGGGGTGAGATCTTGCGTGGAGCCCCAGATCGAGGGAGATTATCAGTGGTCTTGTATGTCTTCCATTTTCTAATTATTGCTCCCACAGTTGATTTCTTCACACCAAGCTGCTTGCCTGTTGCAGACTCCGTCTTCCCAGCCTGGTGCAGATCTACAATTTTGTTTCTGGTGTCCTTCGACAGCTCTTTGGTCTTCACCATAGTGGAGTTGGGAGTGTGACTATTTGAGGTTGTGGACAGGTGTCTTTTATACTGATTACAAGTTCAAACATGTGCCATTAATACAGGTAATGAGTGGAGGACAGAGGAGCCTCTTAAAGAAGAAGTTACAGGTCTGTGAGAGCCAGAAATCTTGCTTGTTTGTAGGTGACCAAATACTTATTTTCCATCATAATTTGCAAATAAATTCTTTCCAAATCAGACAGTGTGATTGTCTGGATTTGTTTTCTCATTTTGTCTCTCATAGTTGAGGTCTACCTATGATGACAATTACAGGCCTCTCTCATCTTTTTATGTGGGAGAACTTGCACAATTGGTGGCTGACTAAATACTTTTTTGCTCCACTGTATATATCCACAAATATATTCCGACTTTCACTTTTTAACTGCATGAATATTATTTTTAATTTTACAGATAGGTATTATTTGACATTCTGTTGTCTAGTTCCTATTCCATATATCTGTAAAGGTTTAATTTACTTAATTGCTTGCTTGTAGTTCACATTCTTTTTATCAGTCAGGAAAACATACTGAAATCCACAAAACAAAAATTTACACGTATGCTGGAAGTTGCTGACCCTGTAATAGTGTATCATTTATTTACAGGATTGTGTTAGCAACATTTCTGATCAAAATATGAAAAATGAATCGGAGGAATTGAAAAACAAAAATAACAATGCTCCTGAAGCAACACTGTGTGCCTCTTTACCACATCTTGATTTGAAGAATGTGAATGGTGGTGACAAATTAGAAGGTAATTCTTGATTTTGATGTTTTTCAAAAATTTGCTAATTTTGAAAATTCAAATACGTGATCAATATAAATTTGTATTTGTTTATATTTAATAATGTATTTCAAATGGGTGTTAGTAGAAGTCTATTGAAATGAATCAATAGAATAAAAAGTTAGATTTGGGAAATTGAAATTTCCAAATATATATTAGTTGATGTTGCCAGTAATTCTTAACAATTTGTTTTAACTGTGATGTCTATGAGAGTGGGGATTTCTACTAATATTCTTTTAAAGAATTGGTGGTTTTCAATATTTATGTACTGCTTGGAATGCTTGTTTCTCAATTTATAAGCTGCAAAGATTGCTGGGGATCATTATGATAATTGTATAATGGGTATTTCACTCCTGCATAGTCCTATAACTAAGAAAAGGAGGATGTGTTGACTTTGATGACGCCAACCTCATTTTCCATTGTAAAAGAATGTATGAGGGAGCTTAGCTAGAGCTTCTCTGTCACACTTCCTGTGTTTTTTATTGTACCATATCAAGGGAGATATGGGATTCTGCCTATTTTGTTTTTAAAGAATTCAAGAGGTGATAATTCTATTATGTTCCCACACATCATTTTTCTTGAGATAAAACACATATCACCCATGTAGCAAATAATGACTTAGCAACCATCGTATTTACCATGGCTACAATATGCCAGCAAATAATTATGACTTCTTATATAGAATAATGTATACATTTGTTGTAATATGCAAATTTTAAAACAAATACCCTATTTTAGAACATCATATTTATCTCTGATGAAGTAACTGAAGTTATAATTTACAATATAAAACTAATTTTGTTGTTCTATGTAACATTTAATATGTAATATTTAAGAATCGGTTTGATTCTTCTTTTTGGAGGTAGGGAGTATATTGACCATAAAGTGCAGAAGTACATTTTTACTTCCATGAAAATGTCTTAAAGAAAATTTCAGAATCTGCAACCGCTGAAATTATATTAAAACTTTACAGTATATTTAATTTCAGGATTATTTGTTTCTTTTACAATTCTTTTTTTTTTTCCTGTCGTATGTTGCTCCTGGTAATTCTGCTATATGTGGACAAACATATTTTTTCCATACAATTAACAATCAAATGACAGCACGTTATAGGCTGCTCCCAGAAGCTCTTATATAAAGAGGCACCCTTATTGTTCTGCCTGTCCAGATAGCTTGAAAAAGGTAGCCTCTATACCTCATGCAAGCTGTAAGTAGTCAAAAAATAAAAAAAGTTTTATATTACCAAGGTCGGTAAAATAGGACCCAGATTGTGGGGAGCAATATGTAAATAATACTTCTACATTGTAAACCACCCAGAGAGTGCTATAAAAAGCTATGGGGCGGTATATAAACAATATAAATGGTTTCTATTTTATAAATATATCTTAATCTCATGGGTGTCTAGATGATGTCAATTGGGCAGATTTCCTCAAAATGAGTAGATAATAGAAGTCCTCCCCAGCCATTGGATTAGCCATTCAAGTTATTTTTTGTTGTATACTAGAAACACAAAGAGATTCCTAATAGGAATAAGTGTACATTAAGAACATGTAAAACATCAATATAATCTGTTTTGCATTATTTTTGAAAAATGAAATGTCATATTTGCTGCTTATATTTTAGTTATCTCTATTTAGAATAGAATAGGATAACAGAGGTGGAAGAGACCTGGAGGTCTTCTAGTCCAACCCCCTGCTTAGGCAGGAAACCCTACACCATTTCAGACAAATGGTTATCCAACATCTTTTTAAAAACTTCCAGTTATTCCTCTAATAATTGCTATAGGCTGCTGCATTATGCCAAACTATTAAAGTATAGTTTCTCTTGAGAATGAGCCTGAAAGGTGCCAATAATTCTTGCTTTCTTTGCTTTGATTCATATGGTAAAGATACCCTGTTTCCCCAAAATAAGACATCCCCTGATAATAAACCCAATCAGGCTTTTGAGCACATGGCAATAAGACCAAGCACTTATTTCAGGGTTCAAAAAAATATAAGACAGGGTCTTATTTTCGGGGAAACACGGTATTCATGAACTTCTGGATAACAATATCTAACCTTATAGCAACATCCAAAGTGCAAGATTATGGTTTCTGCTTATCTTGCAAACTGAACCAATCAATAGTATAGTGATATTAATTTCCCAATAGGAGATAATGGTTGTTCTAAAGTTCCTCTGAATCTAAAGATAAAAGATATGTATTTTGATCAGATAACTACTTAAAATGGCTCTTTGTTTAAGCAATAGCTTCTTGTTTTATTTGCTGATATACTCTGGGAACAGGATCCAAAAAAAAGCAATGAATTAACAGTTCCAAAGTTAATGGAACTGTTTCCCTTCTGATGATAAAATTGAATGTAGCTCAAGAATATCCTCAGACTGTAGAGATTTCTTCAAGGGGAGGATTAGGGGCTACTATTGGGTGAAGCTGAAAGTCCCTTTGTACTCTGCAAAACTCTTTGGATCCTGAACTAGGTTTGTTGATTCTCTGTTCTCTTTTTCAGATCAGATTGAATTCGTTTATATTAATCTTATTGTTAAGGTCTATTTTGATATAGTTTAGTGATTTCTAGACCTGTTGTGTTATCAGAATTTGCTTCTTTTTAAAAAATGCATATCTTGCTAATTCAGACAAATGTATATGTTGGACACATAAATAATTGGCATATGAATTTTCTCTGCATTTTGGTTTCTTTAAACATATGTGAGCAAAATCTGTCCTGTGTGTAAATTTATTTTTCTTTGAAATGTGTTTTGTTAAACATGGAAAAGCATGTGGTTTTTTGTTTGTCACCTCTGGAACACTTCTGGAAAGACTTTTAATTAATAAAGGGCTTAATCTTGAATGTTATTGGGCACCTTTTAACAGCCCCATTCAGTTGAGAAGAGTGCTTAGACCTGGCCCAGAATCAATTGGAAGACTTTCTATGTGGTGCTATACTCCTACATGTTATTTATAGTTTGTTCTAACTGTGCGATGTGTTCACTTCAGTATTTTTTGCCATTTTTTTTTCATTTATTAGCGCCATGCCCTATCACTTTTCCCCTCATTGATTTCAAAACAATGCATCTACAGAGAGAAGGGGAGGGTAAGTATGGTTCGCCATACATTCAGTTACTGCCTCTTTCATGGTTTATGGTTGCTTTCAAATTACCCCTTTTACCTGCTGCCTTCTGAAGAGTCATGGCTTATGATTGGTGCAGTGATATACATATTAACGTTCCAGGTTGACATGCTGGTATGTTCAGTTAAATGATTTTTGCCAGCAGAACTAGGAAAGACTGCCTCACAACCTGGGAAAGCCTCTGCCAGCTAGAGGAGAACATGCTCTGCTAGTTGGACCAGTGAAGAGTGTCCATATAAAGCAGCTTTATAAGTTCACACCATGACATCATGTCTGGTTTGCCTTTTTGTAATCCAATAACTTTTATTTTAAACAAGGGATTCTTTAAAATATATTTTGGTGTTTGGTGGGAAGCAGGTATAAGTGGGTTAATCAATATCTTATTGTGTTGTCACTGTATTGTTCAAAACTATCTTTCAAGTATAAGATTTGCACTGGAAAAACCAAATACAATATTTATGTCATTCTATTTCTGTTTGTAAATAAAGAGATAGAGTGAGGAACTGTCTCTCTGTGTGTATTAATATTAGTACACACGCATACACACATACATGTTATTTTTGAGGGACAATAACAAGGTTTTCCTTTCTTGGATTATTCTAATATTTCAGATTGCTTAGAACAGCCACAAATTATTTCATAAACACACATTTTAAACATTATTTATAACTTTAATGTGCAATATTAAATATTGTTTATTTACTTTCCTCACAATTAATGCTCCTTCAATAGAATTATTATTCTTCAATATCAATATATGGAGGAGTCAAGTCTTTTGTATTACAATGAAACGTAGGATTTGCACTTCATTATCTAAAATCTTGATGCACACTGTTTATGCACACTGTTGCACTTGAAGGAATTTACTGTGCTTTCTGTTGTTTTGGACAAAAATTACCTCTTCATATGGTTTAAAGCATATAATCAAAATGCACATGGTACATATTTAGTGTACAACATAGTATAGTTTTATATATTAATGCATGATTATCTAATAAAATATGTTAAGTGGCATACACTTATTGGAAGATTGTTGTATATGTCTTAAGTGTATTGGGCCTATTTTCTTTTTGTTTGCTTTGACATGTAGCTTTCCAGTGCATTTCATTATTCATTTTAGTCACATTGTGAATTTGCAATTTTTTTTCCTGCAGTCTTCTAATGTCCCTGTGCCATTTGTTTTTTATTTCCTTCTAGAGCCATTTCCTGCTTTTAAATCTTGGCAGGAAGATAATGAATCTGGAGAAGCTCAGCTTTCTCCACAAGCTGGAAGAATGAATCATCCTCTGGAATTAGATAGTCATCCCATATTAGCACACCGGACTTTGGATTTTGGACAAAGTCAGCGTTTCCTGCATGATCCAGAAAAAATAGATTCTTCATCTAAAGCCCTTTCTTTTGTTAGGTAAGTAGTTAATGTCATTCACAGATACGGTTCATAAGAAAAAAACTGTTAATGATTTGTATTAGGATATAGAATTTTTCACTTTTAACTCCAAAATCATGAGAGTTAGTATCATGTAATTGTTTTCTATAAAATTGTAAGATTTTTTGGTTTTGTGTTACCTTTCTAAAAAGCTGCTGAGTTAAAAAAAAAAGGTTAATAAAATAAAAAGAAAAAAATTGTTTTCTAGAAGAGAGTTTGCCATTTTTGTTATCTTTTCATCAGCCAGTTTGATCTAGTAGTTAATGTACTAGGCTAGAAACCAGGAGACTATGATTCTAGTCCTGCTTTAGGCATGAAAGCCGGCTGGGTGACATTGGACCAATCGGTCTCTCAGCCCAGCCCAACCCAACCCAACTAATAGGAGGAAGGAGTATTAGATACATTTGCTGCCTTAAGTTATTTATAAAAATAATAAAAAGCGGGAAATAAAGTAGTAATTTATAGTAAATATTGGTGACAATATTGTAAAAGTAAAAAATTAATTTTGTTGTCTATATTTCATGAATTTTATAATGGAAATACAAATGTATACCTGTTTCCTCTTTTAACTGAACATGTATATGTGTGTGCATATGTATATATAATACTTATAATTACCTCTTCTTTTAAATTCAGAACTCGAAGAGCAGCATTTAGTAGTTCTAAGGATGATAGAAAGGAAGAAAAGACTCCATATCAGCTAGTCAAAAAGTTGCAGAAAAAAATAAGACAGTTTGAAGAGCAATTTGAGAAAGACAAAAACTTCAAGGTAAATTATTTTAATATTTTACAGTGCTGTTTTAGGATAATATTTATTTGCTCTTACTTTACAAAAATGAACTTGCATTGACTTTTTTCATCATTCCATTCTTTCCTTTTTTCTACTTAATTTTCTTTTCTCAATTGTTTCACACTCACATTAGTATATGTATGTATCTATGTATGTGTATATGTATGTTCATTGAACAAAATTAGGATAAAAAGGATGTTCTTCTGTTTTCTTTTATAGAATACTATTGTATTGCTAAGTTTTTTTCTGTTTGCTAATTGTTTTTTTAGCACTAAAGCTGAATTGCAAATATCAATTGAAAATAAATCAATAAGGAAAATCATAAATTTGAATTTCTCTCAGAAAGCTATATGATGGAAATGAAACTGCTTATTCCTTTAGGAATATTTATTACCTGGAGAACCAGTGTGTGTTAAGGTGCTGGACTAGGAAAGGGTGACCCAGTTTCTAGTCTTCCCTTAGGCATAGAAGCTGGCTGAGTGACTTTGGGATAGTCATTCCCTCTCATCTCTAGATTGGAAAGTTCAAAATTATCTGTCTACCAACCTACACTGGATCAACACCATAGTTATGGTTACTATCCATAACCTTCAAAGAAGAGGCTTTCATCTGATAGTTGACTGATTCAGGTGGTGATGATGATAAATTAGATTTCAGCTGCATTTCAGATAACAAGTATATATGTAAATCATTTTATACTGTAAAAATAATATACACACAAAACATATTTATCTGTTACTAAGTAGCACACATTAAACTTCCAGGTATTCTTTAAGGGCAGCTTCATTCAATAATCCAGAGGGGAGGTTACAGCATGTGGGTGACTGTGAGAAGGACATATTGGTCCAGGAACAGGTGTAATTAGTGCACAACTCATAATTGCACCTTTCTGGCCCAGAGTGCCATTTGTTCCTCGAGCTGGAGAACCCCTATATTATACACTGGGTCAAACTGTGGAGCAGTGCAACCTCTCCAGAACCAAAAAGATGGTATTTCTCCAAGAGCCGAAGAGTTCCTAAACCAGAGCCACTCTGTTTTGGCAGGGTTTAGTTTTAGCCTGTGGTTCCCATTCAGACCTCCATAGCCTTTAGGCACTGAGGGGGTGATTGCAGCATCACTTAATTCACCGTGGGCAGAGATGTACAGCTCACTATCATCAACATACTGATGATATCTCACCCCATGGGGATGGATGATTTCCCCATATAGTTTCATGTAGATGGTAAACAGGAGCAAAACGGGTACCAACCCTTGTGCAGAGTTGATGATTAGACATATTTTGATGATTAGATATGTTTATGATAATAGAAGTACTGTTATGGGTTATTGATTTACAGGGTTTGATCTGTATCAAAGAAAGTCAGGAGTTTATTTTTTTTTCTATAGCTTTTGTTGTAGCTTGCGTTCTCTAATTTTGTTTTTATTATCCCTTGCCCCCTTTTTAAAATTCCCTTTCTTTGCTCTTTTTGTAGTTCATATTTTTAAAAAATTACTTTCTTTGCAGCCTTCGTATTCTGATATTGCAGCAAATCCAAAGGTTTTAAAATGGATGACAGAACTTACCAAATTAAAAAAGCAAATAAAAGGTAAGTTTTTCATAGAAATCTCTTATGGCACCTCTGCAGTTCATGCTTATTAATTACCGATAATTTTCTTTAAAGCATTTGATTATTATTTCATTCTACTTTCTAAAACAATGTTACATATCTATATGCCACTAAAATTCTTGTCAGTGTAACCTTAAATTGGATGAAACATCCAGTTAAACAAATTTTGAACCAAGGTGTCACAAATAGGCTAACTTACAGAATGCATCTAAAATCTGGATCCATGACTTTTGTGAGATTGAAGTTTGGCAAAATTATGGCCGGTTGAGTGCTGCTGCGTTGCCATCCAGGGTTCAAGTAGGCCAATCCCCCTAGCCCTTCACACTGGCCCTTCCTTCAACTGCTGGAGATCAGGTAAATCAGTCCTGTTTTAGCCCTCTGGAGGCCATTGGCTGCCAGAGGGTGGTTATCTGCAGTCAAGCTGGTTGCAAGTTAATCTCACTTCCCCCGCCTTTTTGCCCTTGGTCATTCTGTTTATCTGTTTAGATAAGGAAATACCTCTGAAATAGCAATAGCACTTAGACTTCAGTACCACTTCACGGTGCTTCACAGCCCTCTGTAAGCGGTTTACAGAGTCGGCATATTGTCCCCAACAATCAGGGTCCCCATTTTACTGACCTCGGAAGGATGGAAGGCTGAGTCAACCTTGAGCGATTCAGAATCGAACTCCTGGAGTGAGCCTGCAATTCTGCATTCTAACCACTGTGCCACCATGGCTCTTAAATGATGACCCATTGGGTCCAGGTGGTTTTAGTGTCTAAATTCCTCATTTCTAGGTTTATTAGACAGATTAGAAGTAACAGTTACAATGTGACTGAGCTATGTTCTATGAGTTTGTGTTTCATATTTTTTTAAAATTCAATGTAGATGCAAAGCACAAAAGCTCAGATGAATTGATACCTCAGGCACGTCCAAGAAGCAACACTCTTCCAAAAAGTTTTGGTTCATCTCTGGACCATGAAGATGAAGACAATGAAGATGATCTGCGTGTTGCTCAGAAAGAGAAGAAGCCTACAAAAGAAATCACTGTTGAACTAATTTTAAAAAAATTGAAAGAAAAGCGAATTGAAAGATGCTTGCCAGAAGATATAAAAGTAAGTATTGCATATGCTGCTACATCAGAAAAGAAAATGCATCTGTCAAGCTCATTATCCTGTTGAATATCCTAATAACTCATTCAGTAAGTAGCTTATAGTATTGACCCATTAATTTGTTTCTGTAATGTTGGAGACAAATATTAACCTGATAGTGATTTAAAGGAGGAAGTATCTTGTAGAAGAAGCAGTTCCCTGGAATAGAATGCTTTGACATTTTAGGGACAATATGCAGATCTTTCTCAATATCTTGTCTTATATATGTGGTGGTGGTGGTGGTGAAACATAGCCTTGATCTATGTTTACTTAACGAAGATGACTAACCAGATTAATTGTATAATTAAATAGAGTGTTCAAAATTTCTGCAAGGATAGAAGTTCATTAAATTAGATTAACCTTAAATACATCAGTAGAAAAGGATTCATGAAAGGTCTGGATGACTTTGAAACCTTTGATTTGGAAAGATGGCCTGGACAGGTGGCACCATCAGGCACATTTTTAAATATTAACATGGAGAAACAATCTGCAAATTCATTTCACCACCACGCTCATATTTTAGAACTTTGTAGGAGTGAGAACAGTTAAAAAAATCATTCTGAACTGTTGTCTGCCCAGTAAAATACTGTGATAAAGAAACTGAAAGTCACTCTAGACCAGATGTATTGTCAGCCGCCAAGCCAAAATGCAGTTTTTATACAATTTACGTCTTTAACATTCAACTGTGTCACCAGGAATGCCTTTGCTAGAAGGCATCTATCTCTTTTTCCCTCTGCATTTAAAATCAAAATCATTGTAAGAAAATACTAGCTGCTAGGATATTTTCTGTTTCTTGATCAAAATTACACAAAATTCCTTCTCAGAAAATAACAGATTGCTATGGAACTAGGCATCCATGTAACAAATAACTTCAGATTTAAGAAATAAGCCTGATACTAAATTTATTTAACTTGGAAACTATCTGTAGACTATAATTCTGCATGTGAACATTCACCTCTAAAGTTTGGGTTACTCCAAGGCTTTAAAATGTTAAGATTTTCCTTCTTTGTTACAATAAGGACACACTTTTTCAACTTAGATAGAACATGTATTGCTTATTCTGATTGTTTATTCTACTATTGGCTGCCTTTGCTAATTCTTAATTTAATTTGACAATGGTATTAAAGTATTAAAATCACCTCTATAAATTGTATTAATCTAAAGTTACTTTGAAAATTTGTACTCAGTTTTATACAGCTTTGCAGAACATCCCTTTGTAGGGACATTCAGTTATGACAAAATAAAATTTTATAATATTGCGCAGACTAGAGAGTATGAACCGATTGCATTGATTTTGATTTATCATGAAGATGCCTTGTTTTGAAGTCTTAAAGAGTTCAAAGAAAGCCACTTTTCTCCTGGAGCTTTCTTGTAATCTTTGGCTTTATTTCCACAACCAAGAAAGGCTAGGTTGATGGATACTTACAGTTGCAAGAAAAAGTATGTGAACCCCTTGGGATTACGTGGAGTTTTGCATGAATTGGTCATAAAATGTGCTCTGAACTTCATCTAAGTCACAACAATAGAAAAACACAGTCTGCTTAAAATAATACTACACAAACATTAGATGGTGCCATGGTTTAATTGAACATAACATGTAAACATTCACAGTGCAGGGAGGAAAAAGTATGTGAGCCCCTAGCCTAATGACTTCTCCAAGAGCTAATTGGAGCCAGGAGTGAGCCAACCTTGACTCCAATCAGTGTGATGATATTGAATGTGTTGCTGACAGCTGTCCTGCCGTTTAAAAACACACACCTGTTTTGGGTTTACTGGTTTCAAGAAGCACTGTCTGATGTGAACCATGCCTCGCAGAAAAGAGCTCTCAGAAGACCTACAATCAAGAATTGTTGACTTGCATGAAGCTGGAAAGGGTTACAAAAGTATCTCCAAAAGCCTTGATGTTCACGTGTCCATGGTAAGACAGACTGTCTACAAATGGAGAAAGTTTAGCACTGTTGCTACTCTCCCTAGGCATGGTCGTCCTGTAAAAATGACTGCAAGAGCACAGCGCAGAATGCTTCATGAGGTAAAGAAGAATCCTAGAGTGTCAGCTAAAGACCTACAGAAATCTCTGGCACATGCTAACATTTTTGTTGACACATCTACAATAAGGAAAACATTAAACAAGAATGGAGTACATGGGAGGACACCACGGAGGAAGCCATTGCTGTCCAAAAAAAATATTGCAGCACGTTTGAAGTTTGCAAAAGGGCACCTGGATGTTCCACAGCACTACTGGCAAAATATACTGTGGACAGATGAAACCAAAATTGAGTTGTTTGGGAAGAACACACAACACTATGTGTGGAGAAAAAAAGGCACAGCACACCAATATCAAAACTTCATCTCCACTGTAAAACATGGCGGAGGGAGCATCATGGTTTGGGGCTGCTTTGCTGCCTCAGGGCCTGGACAGATTGTTGTCATTGATGGGAAAATGAATTCCAGAGTTTATCAAGACATTTTGCAGGAAAATGTACGACCATCTGTCCGCCAACTGAAGCTCTGCAGAGGATGGGTGATGCAACAGGACAATGACCCAAAGCATACAAGTAATTCAACAAAAAATGGCTTCAACAGCACAGAATACGCCTTCTGGAGTGGCCCAGTCAGAGTCCTGACCTCAACCCGATTGAAATGCTGTGGCATGACCTTAAGAGAGCGATTCACACCAGACGTCCCAAGAATATTGCTACACTGAAACAGTTTTGTGAAGAGGAGTGGTCCAAATTCTCCATTGTGGGTGGAGACAGCAGCCAGGATGGGGTGTGCTCATCTGCTATGCTGGTAGACTGAGCCAATCAAAGTTGTTAAATCCCGCCCCTGTTGCCGGGCAGACCCAGCTTTTGGCTCAGTCTGTCAGCGTAGACAGGCGTGTGGGATTGTTCCTCTAGCAATTTTCTCCTTATTCTACCCTATCCGTCGTTGATTTCTGCTTCTGATTGATATTCTGGTTTGACTTTGGACTTCTCTGTGGACTGAGCTTGGACTGCGATTCTAACTGTGAGACTTGAAAGCCCCAGTAACTGGCTTGCCTGGTTATCAGGGGATACCCCTTTCCCTTATTAATTAAATCTAATTGGGTTGCGACTTCGCTATCGGGGCCTTTACCTTGTTTTTTAGCGAGTAAACCGCTGCGGTTTTTCCTGCGGTCTGTGGGGCTTCGCGCCCCCGTGGATGAGGCTTCGAGCCTTAACTCGACTGTTTGCCTGTTTAGCCCATTGCGGAGCTTCGCGCCCCCTCATTTTGTCTCCGGCCGCCATTTTGAGGGCATTTATTAACGGCGGCTTCTCCACCGCGCTGTTCTCCTTCCGCCTTTGAATTTCGCAGCGGTTTAGCGCAGGCAAGCGGAGCTTCGCGCCCCCGACACGGACGGCTGGAGCGTTTAACCCCTCATTCGATTGACGGCTGGGGAGTTGTTGCACATCCGAGGCCCCCTTTTTCGGCGCCGAATTCAATTTAAGGCCTGCCTGATTGCCGTGAATACACTGCGCGCCCCCTCTCTGCCGCACCAACGCCTCATTAGGATTGCCTGGTCCCTGTATTGTGGGTAGTGGAGGAGGGGTCTCGCGCCCCCACTGACAACAGGGCACGATCCCCTGAAGGGGGATCTATTGGCGTGGAGCTTCGCACTCCCTTCCCAGCGCAATTTCTGGGCGCAGGGCGGATTATCACTTGTTGGTGCAGGCCTGGGCTCTCCTTGGCTCTGTGGAGTTTTTTTGCTGCGCTCCCATTGGTTTTGGCCCCCTTTTTATCTGTGCCCTCCGCCTTGGGGTTTTTTATTTGTCGGGCCTCCAGGCTTAGGCCTGTGCTTTCTGACACACTCATTCCTGTTCCCTCCAATTTTTGCATATTGGGCGAGGCTTATTAATTGGTTTGAGATGCCCAAGGCTTTGCAGAAATCCAAACATGGCCGGAAGGCGGGCCGCCCAGAGAGCCCCCAGGATAAGGGGGACTCGCACCCCAGAAAGGACCACTCTGCGGTCCTCCCTTCTCGATCTGTTGGATCTGACACTGCCCGCTCGCATCATAAATCCTCCCACCTTACAACCTCCCGCGCTGAAGCTCGCAGGGACAAGGTCCTCAAGAAACTTTGCGCTAAAGCGAGCACCCATCAGACCTCCTACAGGGAGGTAGCCGCTGTTTCCCCCCGAGGGGTTACCACGTCCGGCACGGGAGCGCAACCAGACCAAGTCTCTCTGCAAGATTGCCCGGTGGTCATTCAACCGGAATCTCTGTGGGGCTCGGATCTTGCCCCGCCACCGCTTCCTTTATCTACGCCTCCTTCAGGGCAATCCGCACCTGAACCGGTGGTTCAACCTCCCCCGCCGGATCAGAGTTCTGACGGTATTCAGCAACGCGAATTTCCATCTCCAGAACAGATACAGCAAATGATTACGAAGGCGGTGCAACAATCGTTGGCTTCCCACTTTCTCTCCACCGATAGGGCGGATTCCATTCGTTCTGCGGCGACCCTTTCCAGAGGGGAGGTGCATCCGGATGATGTCTTGTCAATTGAGGCCCCAGACTCTCCGGTTTCATCTATCTCGAGCCGTCCCTCTTCTGTGGCTGGCGAGGTGTGTCCGGATATGGACTTGTCAGAAGATGAGGATCTTCCCCCGGATCAACCCGCCTTCTCGGGGTTATTTCCTCAAAACTTGTTTAAATCCCTTCTGCACAAGGCAATCGCTACGGCCCAATTGGACACTCCTAAACCAGCGCCGGCTTCTTCAACCGAGGCCAAGGGGGTTCTGAACCCTCTGTTTGCTGAACCATCACGGCCAATGGACATAATTCCGACTCCACCTCTGTTCCTCGATGTGATTCGAAAGCAGTGGTCTTCTCCTGGAGCGGCTCCAGCCCCTACTTCAACGGACAAACGAAATTTTTCTGTGTCATCAGACCTGGACTCCATCCTACAGGTTCCTTCTGTCGACGCGCCTGTGGTCGCCCTCTTGCCCCAAGCTGCAGTTCCGGGAGTTCCCGATGAAGGCCTCCGGCCTGAAGAACGACGAGCAGATCAGGTTTTGCAACGGGCTCACCAGGGCGCCGCTTGGGCTATCCGGTCAGCGTCAACCGCCTCCTTTTTTAACCGCACCACCCTCCTCTGGCTTCGCCATCTCCAGGACACTCTGGCTACTGAGGATGTCCGCATTCGGCAGGAACTGAATAAGATCGTAGCTGCAACGCAATTTTCAGTGGATGCCACCCTCAATGCCGCTCGTTTTGCGGCTAAGTCTCTTGCCTCTTCCGTTTCGGCTCGTCGGTTGGTCTGGCTTCGCCATTGGCAGGCCGATGCCAGACATAAGTGGCGTCTGGCTTCGGTCCCCTTTGGTGGCTCCAAGTTGTTTGGGGACTCTCTAGATTCCTTCCTCGTTGAAACGAAGGATAAGAGAAAGGTTCTTCCGGTTGTCTTCCGCAGCGGGGAGCCTAGGTTCCATCCTTACCCGTCCCGGTCCCAGTCTCGGCCTTACGAAGGTGCTAGTTTTCCCTCGTCATCGTCCAGGCCTCATGGAACCTTTCAGCCCAGACAGCGGGGGGCTCAGGACAGAGCGCCTAGAGGTAGGACATTCATTTCCAAATGGCCCTTTCGAGGGGGAGGAGGTCGTTTCCCCAGACGCCGTCGTTAACTGCATTCCGGACCCTCCCATAGGGGGCAGATTGGCCCTCTTCGCCCATGTTTGGGAGGGTTCCACCTCTGATAAATGGGTCCTGGCCACCCTAACATCTGGACTGGCCATTGAATTCCTTTCCCCTCCTCCGAGATTTTTTGTGCGCTGTCCGCTGTCTCATGACATCGAGAAGAGATCCCTTATGGACTCGGCGGTTCAGCATCTCCTTTCAATCAGGGCTATTCAACCTGTGCCCGAGGTTGATCAGGGCACAGGATTTTATTCCCGTGTTTTTCTCGTACCAAAGTCTTCGGGGGGGTGGAGACCCATTCTGGACCTCAAGCGCCTCAATCGGTATGTCGCATACCGTAAATTCAAAATGCAGTCCCTAAAGTCTATTCTCGACGGTGTTAGGAGGGGCGATCTCCTCTCTTCGATAGACCTCACCGAGGCCTACCTCCATATCCCCATTCTCCCTTCCCATAGGAAGTTCCTTAGATTCTGTTACGGGGGTCGACATTACCAATATCGGGCCTTACCCTTTGGCCTCTCGTCGGCCCCTCGTACCTTTACCAAGGTACTGGCTGCCTTGGCAGCTTATCTTCGGGCCAGGTCTATCCGTCTACAATGCTATTTAGACGATATCCTAATCTTGTCATCTAGCCATCAGAGTGCTCTTTCTGACTTGCAACTTACCGTCCGTACTCTGGTTTCCCATGGCTTTTCCATCAACATTGAAAAGAGCCATTTGACTCCCTCGACTAGTTTGCTCCATCTCGGGACCCTGATAGACTCGGTGGAGGGGAGAGTCTACCTCTCGCGTGAGCGGCAGGAGAGTCTGCGATCACTGGTGACTAATGTAAAACGTTCCAGGTCTGCCTCTCCCCTTGTCCTTTCCCAACTCCTGGGGAAGATGATATCCGCCATCTCTATCGTCCCATGGGCCCAGCTTCACTCGAGGGAACTTCAGTGGTTCCTTTTACCCTGGCAGAAGGCAGGCAGAGGCACCTCTCATTCTCCCACTCCAATCCCTAGGAGGGTACTCAGGTCCTTAACTTGGTGGCAGTCATTGGCTTTATCCCGGGGTTGTTTTTTCTTTGACCCGCAGAGAGTGGTAGTGACAACAGATGCCAGTCTCCACGGCTGGGGAGCTCATTGTCTGGGCCAGATCGCGCAGGGCACCTGGACCGACGTCGAATCCCGTCGTCCGATCAACTGGCTAGAACTACGGGCGGTCTTCCTGGCCCTGTGTGCTTTCCGCCACATCGTAGCCAAGTCCCATGTCCTGGTCCTCACGGACAATATGACGGCGAAGGCTCACGTCAATCGCCAAGGGGGAACTCGATCTCGATCCCTGATGGCGGAAGCATGGCGGCTGGGAGTCTGGTCGGAGATCCACCTCGCCTCGCTACGGGCGGAGCACATTTCAGGTGCCACCAATCTACAGGCGGACTGGCTAAGCCGTCAGCGACTGGACCATGCGGAATGGCATCTTCATCCGCACATCTTCCGGTTGATCGTGGCGCGCTTCGGGAGCCCAGTGATAGACCTCTTTGCCACAGCGGACAATTCACAATTGCCACGCTTCCTATCACGCTACCCATCGCCTCATGCGGAGGTTGTGGATGCTCTCCGCTCCCCGTGGCCTCCAGGACTCCTCTATGCCTTTCCTCCTTTCTCTCTGGTCCCTCGGGTGCTTCGCAAGTTATTGATGGAACAGGCAGAGATTATACTTGTGGCTCCTTATTGGCCTCGCAGGCCTTGGTTCGCCGACCTCGTGTCCCTCTCGACATGCCGTCCGTGGCAGTTACCCCAACTGGAAGACGCATTGACACAGGGGACCGTGAGGCATCCGGACTTAGAGTGGCTCCGTCTGACCGCTTGGCGGTTGAGCGGCAGTCCTTCGCAGACGTCAACGTACCCGCAGAAGTAATCGACATCATTCAAGCGTCGCGGAGGCCCTCGACTAACAGGATTTACTTGGCCACCTGGCGAGCCTTCTGTACCTGGTGTGATCGTACTGGGGTTCAGCCTCTTCAAGCATCGATCCTCAACGTTCTGGTTTTTCTGCAGGAGGGTTTGGCCAGCGGCCTTTCGCCCAACACTCTGCGGCGGCAGGTGGCAGCGATTTCGTCAATACTTACCCTCGGCTCGTTGTCCTCTCTATCTCAACATCCACTGATTCGCCGTTTCCTACGAGGTGCTACGAACCTCTGCCCTCCAGTTCTACATAGGTACCCGACTTGGGATCTCTCGCTAGTTCTTAATTCGCTCACGGCGGCTCCATTTGAACCTTTACGGACAGTGAACCTTCGACTTCTCACGTGTAAAGTTGCATTCCTGGTAGCGATCACCTCAGCTCGCCGCATCTCGGAGGTAGCTGCCCTCTCTATACGGGAGGATCTCTGCGTTTTCCATGCGGACCGTGTGGTGCTCCGTCTAGATCCCACCTTTGTGCCAAAGGTCAATACCACCTTCCACCGCATGCAGGAACTGATTTTGCCTAACTTTTGTCCTCGACCGTCTCACCGCCTCGAACGGCGATGGCACTTGCTGGACGTCCGTCGGGCTCTGCGGATTTACATTAAGCGAACAGCGACTATCCGCAAAACGGAATCACTCTTTGTGTCTTTCTTGCCATGTTCCTTGGGCAACAAGGTGTCGGCCTCTACCATCGGTCGCTGGATTCGCCAAACGATAGCCAAGGCCTATGAGCTACGTGCTCTTCCGAGGCCTCCTCGTCTAACGGCGCATTCTACCCGTAGTGCGGCGACATCGGCGGCCTGGGCGGCCCAGGCATCTTTGCTGGAGATCTGCAGAGCGGCTACGTGGACTTCGCCATCCCCGTTTATTCAACACTATAAATTGGACAAATTCGCCTCGGCGGATGCCGCCTTTGGTCGTAGAGTGTTGCAACGGGTGGTTGAAGGGGGGATTGTTTCGGACCAGACTGGTCCCACCCCTTTGTAGGGACTTAAATCTTTGGTATGTCCCATCCTGGCTGCTGTCTCCACCCACAATGGAGAAGGGGCGTTGGTCCTACCTGAGACGCACCTTCTCGTGGGGTGGAGACAGCAGCCAGACCCTCCCTTCTCCAGTCTGTCCTCTATCTCTTGTGTATTGTCTTTCTTAAAGCTAGTGTCCCACACGCCGAGCCTCTCTTCTTGCCTTCACCAAAAGCTGGGTCTGCCCGGCAACAGGGGCGGGATTTAACAACTTTGATTGGCTCAGTCTACCAGCATAGCAGATGAGCACACCCCATCCTGGCTGCTGTCTCCACCCCACGAGAAGGTGCGTCTCAGGTAGGACCAACGCCCCATTACTCCAGATCATTGTGCAGGTCTGATCTGTAACTACAGGAAACATTTGGTTGAGATTATTGCTGCCAAAGGAGGGACAACCAGTTATTAAGTCCAAAGGTTCACATACTTTTTCCTCCCTGCATTGTGAATGTTTACATGTTATGTTCAATTAAACCATGGCAACATCTAATGTTTGTGTAGTATTATTTTAAGCAGACTGTGTTTTTTTATTGTTGTGACTTAGATGAGGTTCAGAGAACATTTTATGACCAATTCATGCAAAACTCCACGTAATCCCAAGGGGTTCACATACTTTTTCTTGCAACTGTAGGTCAGAGTTTTTTCTGTGCTAGCATTCTGACTTTGGAATTCCTAGCACTATCCCTAATGATCTTTAAACATGAATTAAGAATATTAGTATTTTAAGAGAAATTTTTAAGGCCTATAAATTGATTTTAATATTACATGTTGTTTTAAACAATGTTTTGCATTGCTTTTTGTTCTGCCGAGAAACTTTTCTGCATTGCTTTAAGGAGTCGGTATGGGAAGAAAAATATTTTCATTCTAATTCTTTTTCAATTTAACTATTTCAATTTTACTATTTTAGCTCCACAAGTTAGTATAAAAACAAAAATGGATATAGGATAAAACAGTTTCATTTCTCTCATTATAACATAGAAAATGACGAAAGACCATCTGTCAGAAGAAAAAACATCACTCCAAAAAAGTCTCCTGTTCTATGAAAGTCAGCATGGACGTCCGGTAATATTTCATACTCTCCCTCCTGCTTGTTTAGAATTATTTAAAACACTGTTGACATCATCTTGCAGAATCACTGAACACTTGCCTCAGTGTTTCTTCTAATAGCTTTAGACTGTAGGAATTGTGTTGGAGACCAAAGAATAAATAGGACTGAGTTCTTCAATAGAGTTCTAAGAATTCTAAAAGAAACTGGTTTCTTTTCAGAAATTTGTTCCTTAAAACTTTCATCAGCATTAGCTAAATTGATATTTATCTAAATGTAATCTCAGAAACATAATTCAGAAGTATTTTAAGAACTATTAATTTTAGAAGAGAATACAGGTAGTCCTCAATTTACAACCACAATTGAGCCCAAAATTTATGTTGCTAAGTGAGACATTTGTTAAGTGAGTTTTGTCGCATTTTATGACTTTTCTTGCCACATTTGTTAAGTGAATCATTGTGGTTGTTAAATTATTAACATGATAGTTAAGAGAAATCTGGTTTCCCCATTGACGTGGCTTGTCAGAAGGTTGCAAAAGCTGATCACATGCAACACACTGCAACTCTCATAATATGAGTCAGTTATCAAGCATCTGAATGTAAATCACATGACCACAGGAATGCTGCAATGACTATAAGTGTGAAAAATGGTTATAAGTCACTTTTATCAGTGCTGTTGTAACTTTGAACAGTCACTAAGGAAACTGTTGTAAGTCGAGGACTAACTAACATTTAAGAGTTTAATTTTGCTGACAGTCTATATTGTGTAGATTTTTTTTAAAGAAATTGAAATTAAAATCTAAGCAATTGAAAAAATGGGGTTGCTTTACTGGTGTAAATTGAGATGCTGCTTCTTCGCATTGTAAAATAGACACCTATCTCAAAGAGTCCATTTATTATTTATTTAAATCTATACTTACCGAGTTCCTGCATACAACTGTTAATATGGCTCACATGTTAAATTTAAATACAGGTATTCTTCATTTAGCTACCCTAATTGAAAGTGGCACTTTGTTGCTAAGCAACACGGCCACTAATGAAACATCACCTAATCACAACAGACTTACGATATTACTTCCCATTTGATTGTTAAGCAAGACATCACATGAGAGCAAATTGCGATTTTACTGCTGACTTCTCCATTGTCTCTCCTTGGCGGAAGCCAGATATAAAGTGTGAAGTGTGAAAATAGCAGTCATATCACTGTGGAATGCTACAACAATTATAAATGCCCGTCAGTTGCATAGTGCCCAAATGTTGATTGTGTGACTGCAGGGATGTTATGACAATCATAAATACAAGGGTGGATCATAAAGTTACCTTTTCAGTGCTGTCATAACTTTGAATGGTTGCTTAACAGGGCAGTCATGAAGCAAAGTTCACTTTCTGATAATACAACCATACATGATAGATTTTGTCTTGCAAGGATCCCTCATACAGTAGATAAGGTTTGAGTAGTTAAGCTTTTATAAGTGCCCTTCCTATCCCTGTTGCTTTTATTTGACCATTTTAGGCCTGCTTTTTTCCTATCAAGCCCAATTTGTTATTGATTTATTTCTGTGTGATTTAGTTTTGCCAACTTTATATTACTCTGTTAGTTTTAAGGCAAGTCCCTTTTGTTCATTTTCAGTGTTTGCTTTTTCTTTCTTTCTTTTAGGTTTCCAGAGAAGACAGACATATTGTTAGACCCCTCTATGACAGGTACAGACTTGTGAAACAGATGTTAACTCGAGCAAGCATTACTCCTATCCTTGTGAGTATAGAATCCGTTTTTTCATACATTTTCTGTTTGCGATTGATTTGCCTCAATTACTTGTTTTACACTGATTTTTGTTTATTATTCTAATTTACTTTTAACGTTCACAATGACTATAATAAGAAATAACTAGTCAAATCTTTATTCTTATTTTACCTGGTCCATTTGTTATGGATAACCAATCTCTAAATTAACTACAATCTCCAAGGTATTTATCATTTACAGAAATTTTTAATATGTATTTCACTGTTGCTACCATTCATCAACAAATGTTTGACTATCCTTTCAAGTGATTTTGATTGTTGGAAATGAAGATATTTTCTATAAACATATTGTAATCTGGTGTGAAGGCTTCAATATATTTGGAATGCTTGGCATTAGAATATTAATACCATGTAAGAATAGATAAGGATAAGGAGGTGTGGTGGCACATTGATTAGAATGAAGTATTGCGGGCAAATTCTGCTGATTGCCAGGGGTTCGATCCTCACCGGATCAAGGTTGACTCGGCCTTCCATACTTCCAAAGTTGGAAGTGGCAATATGCTGATGCTGTAAACTGCTTGGAGAGGGCTGTAAAGCTCTGTGAAGTGGTATATAAGTCTAAGTGCTATTACTAAGATAACATTTGGGCCATTAAATCTAATTTCCATACTCATTGTATCTTTGATGACTAAGGGGTAACCTACCATCTAACATCATTGCCATGGCCCATGTTCCCCTAAGTTCAAAGATATGTTACTTATTGTCCAGTATCTCTCAAAGACAATTCATACATATTTTCCCAGACCATTAGTTCATTTAGCAGCTTAGATGTCATTTATGTGGTCCAAAAGATTAAACTCAAACATGTTTCAGTCCCACGTTTCAATCCTGCTTTTTGGAGTTGTTTGATAGAATACATTACTATACACATTTTGCTGTTTCTCTTGCTGTGGAATTTCATTTGTGGTTACTCTGAGCTTATTAAAAGTCTTAAGATATTTGTTGATCTATATTTTAATTGTCTTTGTAATCAGGAACTCTAGCATCATATGTCACTTTTGCAGATGCACACACTTACAAATCTCTAGGGTCAAGTGAGACAAAGCTAATGTCTTGCTCTATCTTCTGGAGGATAGTTTTCAGAGAGTTAGAAAATTGCCTTATAATAAATGTTATGATAATGAAAGTCCTCCGTTACTATTCTTTTATGCCTCTTAAAAACATTGTTTGTACTTTCTTGAGTGAGTGAGAGTTATTATGCACTAATTATAGTATTGCTTTTATTTATTTATTCATAAAATTTATTGGCCATCCATCTTACCATTAGGTAACTCTGGGCGGCTTATAAACATTCATTTTATTCATTTCTCCAATTACTTTACACAAGATAGAGACTCTTCAGAATTGTCAAATTTCTTTTACTTTGATTTCTAAGCAGGAATAGATATTTGAACATACAATTAAAGTCCTTCCTTTCTGTTGTTTCCTTTTGTGCAAATGTTTTTCTTCAGTTGATGCCTTCCAGTAATATCTCATTTCTTTTATATCTATTGCATTTGCTTTCCTGTATTAAGAATTCTAATTCCTTTTGAACTCCCATACTTTATTTTTCTTTTTAACATTAGTGTATACACAATGAATGTTCTATAGTTTGAGTCAATATTCTTTATTCTCACTTTATCCTACGAATAAAAACACATAGATAGAATTTCTGTCTATACACTGGACTGGACTGGACTGGACTGGACTACAATAGAGTAGAGTAGAGTAGAGTAGAGTAGAGTAGAGTAGAGTAGAGTAGAATAGAATAGAATAGAATAGAATAGAATAGAATAGAATAGAATAGAATAGAATTTCCATGTTTCAGAAAAATTATGTAAACTAGAATGGCACATACTGTAATATAATAGGAACATAGCTTTTAAAGCATTATCACCTTTTGATTATATTTCAGGGATCACCATCAACTAAAAGGCGTAGCCAGATGTTACAACCTATCATAGAAGGAGAAACAGCCCATTTCTTTGAGGAAATTAAGGTATTTTATCTGTTCTCAATAAAGATGACTGCACTAGTTGCCAACAGGCTTCTAGTATAAATAAGTTTAAAATGCTATACTTATAAAGCTATACAGTGCTTGCACTTACTTATCTCCTGTAGTCTAGTCTCTCAAAGGAATTGGCCTAGCTGGTTCAATCAATCTAGAAAAAACTTGACCTCCATCTTGGTTTAGTTAGCTTTGTTTGTTTAATTTAATTTGTTCTATGTGTTTTATTACTTTGTGGACTAAAGATTGTGAACTTTCTAGTTACGTATGTTGGGTCTTATATGTAAACTGCTGAAAATCCTTAGGGACTTGGCAATTGTTAATATAATTAATAAATGAATAATAAAACTGTGTGCTTAGAATTAAGTTGTTTCATATAAAGTGTTGCTTTGGTGACATCTCTGGCAGTATAATTGTCCAGAAAAGTTTTTCTTAACCCAATGTTATTAATACAAAGGATGAGGTACTGTAACATGAAATTTTGAAGATCTTATTGATCTCCTACTTAATATCTTCCGTGAAGTCTAATATTGGAGCTTAAATGATCCTGCATTCAGAATATCCTGGATAACACAGTTTCTATAATTTGTAAAACAGTAGGAGACCTACAAATGCTTGATTTTATATCAGTCTTGGGTAAAAAAAAACCCATTTCTTGCGCTTTTGACAATTTTATTACATTTTAAAAGGAAGGATACTTTTATTTAAGTTATAGGTATTATATATACATATACATATACATATACATATACATATACATATACATATACATACACACACACACACACACACACACACACACACACACAAATATATATCTATCTTTACAGATAACTTTCTTTACAGTGCATTTGGATTATTTAAATACATATTTGTTTGTACAAATGCTAAATGCTGTAAAACTATTTTTATAATAGATGTCTTATAGTATTATTAAAGCATTTTGGGGTGAATTTTTTTTTAAAATATTTTGTTAGACTGTTCCTATTTACACCTACAATTATATTGGAGCCTGACTGGCGTAGGAGGCTAATGCCTCCTACTAAGGCAGCATTTAACATCCAGCTGCCTGCAATTACTGCGAGTTCAATTCTTACCAGGCTCAAGGTTGACTCAGCCTTCCATCCTTTCTAAGGTGGGTAAAATGAAAAAACCCGGTTTGTGGGGGCAATAAGCTGACTTTGTATAAAATATACAAAAATATGAAGGCTATTGCTTAACGCATTGTAAGCTGCCCTGAGTCTCCAGAGAAGGGCGGCATATAAAAATAAATAAAAATAAATAAAATAAAAAATATTTTATAGTGCCTCTGGAATTTTCTGTTATAAAACACTGAACCATACAAAAAGACAATTTACAATAGCAAGTGATTTTTCCCATTGCTTTACTGTGCATTGCTGTTTCCATTGTTTGTGTTTCCCAGGGTGCTAGCACCACTGTTGGGTTGAACACTAGAGTTCACATTAATGTCCACACAATTCTTAACCATCAATTGCCATAGACACATATATATGAATATATCTGTGGTAGTAATATTTTTTTTAAAAAAATATGTCCCATTATTTGAATCCTTAAAACTTGTCTATTATTTTTAAGGAAGAGGAAGAAGATGGTGATATATCTTCAGAATTGACTGATATTTTAAAATCCAGTGCCCAAATACATCCCATTGCTACTAGCCCTGTGGAAAACTCAGAATCTGATGTTGAAGAAAGTCAAGAAAAACTAACTCGAGAGCTTCGACTTTCTAGTATCCGAGCAGCTTCCATGTAAGTAAATATGACATTGCAAATACCAAACAAATATACTGCTGCTTATTTTTAAAAATCATTTATGGATTCTGATTAAATCTAAAATAGATCAGTGATACACAAAATATTATAAATGAGCCAGAAAAGTGTCTGATCCTAATAGTGGCTGCTTTGACATCAGAAAACTTCTTGAACATTTTGCATACCCCTTCAATGAAGAGTCTCCTGAAATGTAACTCTAGTTTTATCACTTATCACTTGTCTAGTTTTCTTTATCTGAATTATTAGCGAGAGAACAAATTAAAGAAATAAATTAAAAAATATTCGATAAAAGCTTCTAAAGTTATCAGTTATCTAATTAAGTTGTGCTCCTTTAGGAGATGGGCCATTCATGATGGTATTGATCAGCTAGAGTATTTTTTTACAATATTTTTCTAGGCCTGAATTATTAGAACAACTTTGGAAAGCCAGAGGTGAAAAAAAGAAATTGCGCAAAACCCTACGGGAATTTGAAGAAGGATTTTATCAACAAAATGGGAGGTCAGTTTAATATATAACACTGATTGCCCTAGATTTGCATTGTTAATAAAAGAGGAAACATGCTTGTTTTAATTGAAGCATTAGTTTTGCTGGGTGCTATTTAGTGAGAATTAATACACATAGATTTTTTAAAAATTTATTAATAATCATGATTTTTATTTATATGTATTTTATTTAATCAAAATCTAATGAGTTATTAGAAACCATTCAAAGTATTTTTTCAGGGACACATTATATAAGAGATTGGATTAAGTTTCTTTAATCATACCAAAGACTATATAATTAAAATGTATTTGATTTCTGTATTACCTTCTATGAACTAGACCAGTCAGACTGGCTTAAGAGTAAGATGCACACTATAAAAAAATGAAAAAGCATACATTAAACTGAAGATGTAAAAGTAAATGAAGGTGAAAGAGCATCTTGACTGCTCTTGTAAAGCAGGACAGAATGGTGACTATATGCAGTTCCCCCCGCCTGCAGTTCATGAATTATGAGTGATTCTCCCATGTGCCAGGGAAACTTTTGGGCAGTGCAGCCACCTTCAGAATATCTTGCCTTACAAATCTTAAATGCCAAAGAGATTCATAGTGAGAGAGGTAAAGTGATGGAATGTAGTAAAAAGATGGACCCCCAAGAGGAAAATGTATTCTAGAGGGGCAATTCAGCCCAGGTATCCTGGAGGAGGGAAAGAGAGTGAAAATAGCCCACCCCCAATAGTCCACATTGTACATTGTAGATGCAGTTATTATAGATGCAGATAGTGGACTCCTCAGTCTGGCAAGATTTTTTTCCTATAGATGTAAAATAAAGAACTGATCTTGGAAAAAATATCCACCTGGTTATTCTTGGTTTTGGGCCTGACAGGCCCATTCATATAATAAGATTCTAAACCATTTTGGCAAAGGTTAATGCCAATACCTTTAATTTTGGTGGTTGAGCACTCTGCAAAGCAGTAGCCCTTGCAATCCAGATACTGTATTTCTTATTGTTTAGCAGTCTTCAATTGCTGTGTTTTGCAATAGTTACAATTTCTGCGCACTTTTTAAGGTGGGCCCACTTTCAAGTATGTTGCAATAGCCAAGGTAAAATGTAACCAAAGCAAAAATAGTTTTCCAAATCTACCCAGTTTAAAAATAGAAATAGCTGCTGCGCTAATCATAATTGTGCAAATGTAATCCTGATGCAGCTGTCATCTTTCAATCCCATGTCATCTGAAAATCAGGGCTGCAGATGTACGTCTGCAAGAAGAATCCCACCCTAACAGAGTATCTCTTCTCGAGACCAGTTTGTTATTGACCATCAATAATTCTATGTTGCTTGGGCATAATTTCAGCTTTCTCTCCCTGCATCTGCCCATGATACAGTTCAGGCAACTTTCAGTGGTACCGATTACTTTTTTGAATTAGGTGGCAGGAGCATTGGATATCATAGGGATATAGATAATAACTAATTTCATAGCTTAGAATGATCTTCGTGAAGTTTCATGTAGATGTTTTAAAGCTTTAGCAGCTTACAGACTCAGGTCATGGCTTCTGTACCATCACTGGCAGTATATACCGGTAGCTGAGTATCATAATTTGTATGGTAATATTGCATCTGAAATTGACTGATTTCTCTCAGTGGTGTCGTATGGTTATTAAAAAATAGGGAAAAGAAAATCAATACCTCTAGGTCTCCACATGGAAGTGCCATGCCAAACTTCATTGGAATTGTTTACTCAGGAAATGGCAGAGGCACTTTAAACAATGCTTCTAGTCCACAACCTTTGCAGTCAGTGCAAAAATATACCAAGATGATTGGCATCAAAAGCCATTGAGACATCAAACCCCAAACCTTGACAAACCAAAATGACCAACGTCTCAATCTCATGCCTGGGCCTAAATTCTGATTGCACATGCTTCAAATAATTTACTTCTAGGATATTCTGTGGCTGCAGATACACCACTTTCTCATTGACCAATCCTTAAAAAATGGGAAGTTGGAAGGAGGACCAAAGAGATGGGTCCTGAAAAGTCTTTATTTGATTGGTTCTGTTAGTAGAAAGCCAACAAGATTAAAAAATTGCATACTATCAATAGAGTAGGCCCATTACAACTGTAGGTTAATTTGGCAAATAAGACATTCATTGCATTTAGATAACAAGTACAGGTAGTCCTCAACTTACTACCACAATTGAGCCCCAAATTTATGTTGCTAAGTGAAACATTTGTTAAATGAGTTTTGCCCCATTTTACGACTTTGTTTGCCAATTGTTAAGTGAATCATTGCAGTTATTAAATTACCGTGTTTTCCCGAAAATACGACCTATTCAAAAAGTAAGACTTAGCCCATTTTTTTTTGGGGTGGGACTAATATACGGCCTACCCCAAAAATAAGCCCTAGTGAAGGGGTTGGGCGTGGCCAGCACAGGAGGCAGCCTTTCCCTTTCCCGGTCACCTCATGGCTGCTGGGCCCCTTAACCATGGCCCACGGATCAGCTGATCCAATGAGGGCAGGGAGTTTTGTCTCTCCGGATGCCTGGAGATATTTCCAGCGCACTCTTGCAAGCCCCAGCCCTGCCCATGGTGCCAGGCAACCTTGCAGCCGAGGGCCCTGCAGCTCACCTTGTGGCTATGGAACAGGCGGCAACCACGGTTTGCAGCAGAACTCTGTCTTTCTCTCCCCCAAACTCCACCAGAAATGAATCTTTATGAGATTCATTGCACCGTTGCAGCCTCTTGGAGCAGGACTCTGCAAGGCTTGTTGTGCCGTTGCACACACAAATGGCAGCACTGCCGCGAGGTTCTACATACCAGCACAGCTGCAAGGGGCAGCATGCCAGCTATGCCGGTATGAAGCTCATGGCGGTGCAAAGTGAGCAAAGAATGGACTTATCCGGTGACACTCAGAGAAAAAAATCTAAGTGGAAAATGGTTGCTGTTGCTTTTGCTCAACCCCCGCCATTGCTCACACACCAACCAGAACCTCTAAAAGGCATCTGAACTGTTTTTCTCTCTCCTCTTGTTACAGTATCAGATGAGCCTTTTCGGTGGCATTAACTCCCAGTTCTAGTTTTCAGTAGTTTCGGGTGGTGGTTTGTCTTACACACTTAAAAGAGCGGTCCATTTCCTACCAGGTGGTTAGTTTACCCCTGGAATTAATGTAAAACTTGCTTCGTGGGGGTAGAACGGGATGGAATGACGTTTTTTCCACGGCTTCAGTTTTCCAGAAGGGTTAAGTCTCTCACTTTTCTATCATTCTGTCTATCATTCATAAAATATCAGTGCAATGCTATTCAGTTTTATTAAATGCAGTGAATGTGGTTTTGCATGGCCATTTTCAGTAGTCTAGGTAGTCATAAGACATAATCTGAAGCATTGTTTATTTCTTCTTAGTTAGCAGAAATTATGTTTATCAGAAGGAAGGATTCTATCAAGTCCTTTTTCTTATGAAATCTGTAGAGTGAAAAACTTACTTGATGCCTCCATTGTCTACTTTAAAAAAGTAAGCCAGCCAAGATTTTTTAACAACATATTTTATTTTTTTCAGGAATGTTCAGAAGGAGGATCGTGGACCCATGCTTGATGAGTATCGAGAGTACAAGAAAGTTAAAGCTAAACTGCGTCTTCTTGAAGTCCTTATCAGCAAACAAGATCCATCAAAATAAATTATGTTTCTCCGTAACAAAGAACGGTTGTTTTCATATGCTGCCCATAGTACTGTTAGGGGTGTTCTTTTGTCTTGCTTTGTTGAAAGAATGCAGTTTTTGTACACTTTAGAAGGACAGGTAGGTCCAATCTAGAAAGTTAATGAAAAAAAAAATTAAATTGTGACTCAATCTGTCCAACTTTAAGGGTTGCTTTCTTTTTTTCATTTTTAAAAAGTTACAATATATCTTATTCTCAAAAGACTTTTATTCTAGAATCATTCAGAAATGTTGGACCTGCTAACTTCGCTTCATCTGCATTTATTAGTATTACACTGAACTCCTCTGTTGCCTTTTTAGTATGGAAGACAATGGCAGCCAATTAAGAATACTCCTGAACACCATAAAGAAACTGCAATGCCTTTCAGAGGACCGCGTGGAATAACTGATTGCAAATGGCATCTTTCATATAATAGAATGATAGGTGGATATTGAAATATAAAGTACATTCTCCGGTTTCAGATGACAATGGACAAACCAGAAAGTGACCTTGCTTGCTGTATTTTTAAAACTTGGAAAAACCTGAACATTTATATCACATATTGCCTACAAGACTTACATTACTGTTAATTTCTATTTATTGTCTACTGGTGACAGTGTGTAGTCTGAATTGGAGACTGCATCTTACCCTTGTGTTGGTGCTCAGATTCATTCAGTTCAGTAAGCTTACACCACTTTTGCTGTATCTGAAACAAACTTATTTTACCAAGGGCTACAATTAATGTAATTAATGTATTGAACAAGCTGGACAGAACCAGCTTTGAAAGAAACCTTTCTACTTCCATTCCCAGAAATGGAAAGAGAAGTGATCTGTCTCAAGGCAGGCATGACACAATTTTTGCATGTCAAAGCTTCAGAACCTAGAGGGTTTTTTTAACTGACATTTTTTTTGCCTAGTATACATAACACAACAGCGGCTGATTTTTTTTTTTTTTTTAACTACACTCCAAAATCCTTCTAAATGACTTGAGTACCTACATACGAGATATAGTACAGAGGACAAGGGCTTATATGGAATCCTTTACACATAGGCCCTGCTTCTATGGTTTGACTGGATTAAATCCTAAGTGTTGAATACCTTCTGGATCTATTTTGTCTTGTGGCCATGTTTTTGCATGTGCCTATTTGCTGCATGTGTTATGAACAGCTAATGCCAACACAAATTGTTTTTCATTGCTTTTCTGAAAAACCAGAAAATGAACTTCAGTGAAATAATGGCATGTAAACTCATCAGATTGATGTGTTAACATGTAATAGGTAGAAAATAGATTTTAGAGACGCCATACTTCCATTGGTTGTGTTTCTCGTTTTTATTGTAATTCTAGGCATGTAATTTTGGAACCCAAAAGTGACTATTAAAATGAATTTATACTCTAATGTTTTGCCTTTTTATACAGCCTGAAGGGTTTTAGTGGACTGTAGTGAATTACAAAATCGGGAAATAATCTGGAGATTTTTCCGTGGCTTTGGTTCAACTTCATCGTGCAATGTACATTTCAGTTACTTTTCCATCAATCTGCAATCACTGGTGCATCAAAACCTATGTGTACTGTATAGTGTTGTACATGAATGTTTTATATACCACATGCAAAATATCAATATGCACTATTTAAATGTTTGTTTTAAATAATATATTCCTCCTTTATAATGCTTAAATCTATATGATCCCAATATTTTTATAAAGTGAGTGATCAAATTGGTTCCACTTCAGAATCAACAGCTGCTTTTGTGTGTGCTTTGCAGTGTTTGGCTGTTTGTTTGTAGCAAGCATGGCATCAGTTATGCTAAGAGTGTGTGTTGTGCCATCTTATTGAGCAATAAATGGTAGAATTAGGCATTTTGTGATAACACAGTTTTACTTTCATATAAGTAAAAACTATATGTGGATATATAGATATATAAATATATATATATAAATAAACCAGATATGAATGATTGCTATGTCTGGCATTTCATTGTATAGATTTTTATAATAAAAAAAACTTCTATTGTCATATTTATATTTGTGTTTTGTGTGTGTGGGTGTATGTGCGTGTGCACGCACACTGTTTGCATTTTTGCCTCTAAATCTTGGTAAGTATAATTCTTAAGAGTTGCTAGTTTTTTTTTTTTAAAAAAAATTGTTTAAAAAGATGTTGAGTCTATTTCTCTCTAGTGGTTTATTCAAACTAATAATAGTTGGAAGGTGATTAGAAATTAACTTGAATTTTTCTTTTTATAAATCACTTTGAAGATGTTATGGAAAAGGGCCTATAAATATATCTTATAAACTTTTCTTTCTATAGTTGTGCTTTAGAAAATGTACCATTTTTATATTGTGCCAGTTGTAGGTTTAAAAAAACCCTTTATCTCCAATATATTTGATATGCAGCATTACATTTGCTGGAGAATTTAAGCAAAAGCAAGCATGCTTCTGTCATTTATAACAGGCATAAATATTTGCCCATGGTGGAAAAAATAATTTATTCCTGGTTACTTCCCATTTCAAAGACCAATCCTACAATATTTAATATTTTTTGTTTACAGTAATTAATTTGCTCCATCAGAACATGAAGTAACTGTGGACTTGGTTGACATACCTGTACAACTAATGTTAAAAACCAACACACGAAAATCTTGTATAATTTGTACCTAATTCAAAGTGTGTTTGCATAAAACAATAAACAATGTAATCTTCCCACACACCTCAGTCCCTGCAAGAGCAGTAGGGACGAACTATGTGACTTAAGGAAAAGAATTCCTTTTAAACTCCTAGAATTATGTTTGCACATAAAATGTTCTGTAAAAACCTTGTGTGTTTAAAAAGTTCAGAAATGAATTTCTGAATTTCAGCTGTTAAGTACTGCTTTGACCTCCATCAGTTTTTCATTACTGGATGGAAGAAAAATCTGATATGTTGTTTAGAATAAATGATGCCAACCTGAGTTGAGGGACTCAGCGAGATGAAATACGTTCAAGAGCTGTCTTTGATAACAAAATACAGAAAATATAGTTACTAATTATAAATATTTCTGCTGCTAAAAAAGTTTGCTGTTACAATTTGCATTTTTAATTTTAGGAGATGTTCTCCAAATTATTTGCCTTCAAATATTTGTAATGCACCACTGCAGGAATATACAATTTCTGGCACTGGGCCAGTGAATTAATGTGTAGCATGGGTGTCAAACTTGATCGCGTCATGTGACGTATTGCGCCATTTTACCTTTGTGGAGATGGGGTGGGCGTGGTCTCTGTGTGATGCATCCAGCCTGCAGGCTGCCAGTTTGATACCCCTGATCTATAGAAAACTTTTTTTTTTTAACAACGGAGCTGAAATGGAAAAGCCCAGGGGAGACAAGACTACTCAAAGAAAGATGTGCATCTCTCCCCCTCCCCCGTGCCTGTCAATTCACACCTTAACTTCTCACTGTACCAGGAGCCAGTGGTAGAACAAATCCTCACCTCTTGCTACTATCGTTGGTATTGAGCTGGAGGGAGAGTTCTCATAATTGTGTCCAGCCTATAATTCACATCCTTCAGTTGTCTCTCCAAATCTTCTGTGTATCTAGAAAGCCTAAAACAAAATAACAAAGGAGATTGAGGGAGTTTTGGAATTTTTGCCTTTATGAAGCTGATAGCTACCCATAAGGCATAAAATCCCACAAAACCAGAAGAAAACTGGTTAGTCACTTAGCAGTCTAATAGTACATACTGATTCAGTTACAAATTTCATTGAATTCATTGTATAAATGTAAATTTCATTGAGTTCAATGAAATTTCCAGATTAATAGGCACAGAACTGCAGTCTAAATCTCCCCCCCCCCCTAAATAATGTTGTAAAGATACATTTTATATACATTAGGGGCTATATATAAGCTAACTCTTAAACTGAACATTTTTGTTTTATGTTAATAACCAACAGCCATTTTCTTTAGAACCCAAAATGCCTCAGTTGAATTTTCTAAGAACTTTGTATCAAAGGAGGACAACACCTGACCAAAAATAATTAGCATTAACAGTTGCTAATTGCAGCATTACGACTACACAAATATATGGTATGAATTAAAGGCTACATCCCTAAATTTGCATTTGGTGGGTAATGTAATGTCTGAGAGCCACATTGAGGAGAAGCAATGTGGGAAGAGCCAAGATTTTTTTATATTTCAGTCTGGGAATGTTATTTTATAAAATATATTATGATTATGGCAGGAATTACAGTATATTTTGTGTGAAGATTCCACTTTAAATGTGGAACCTCAAATTGGGGCCCTCAGGTTGATTTCCTGTGATCTAAAAGGTGAACCCCAGGTCTACAACGACTGAAGACCACTGGGGTTATGATGTAAACAGCAACAAACCTCTGAAAGTCCCTCGCAGAAACTGTATCATACTGTCCTGTGGAAATCTGCCGCCTCATGAGATCCTGCAAAGAGAATTGGTCAATATGATTTAGAATTCAAAAGAAAAAATAAACTGTAATTATCTCTGGGATTGGCAGGTTTTATTTGTTTATCAAATTTGTACGGTTGCTATCTCACAGAAAGTGACTTTGGGCGACGTACAACAATCCAATAAAACAATACATATAAAACAATTGTCATCTAAAAAAAACCTATTGCATTTATTTAAAAACATTAAAAACTACAAAAGCAGAACTAAATAAAAGAAGAAAAACAATAGACAGAAGGATTTGCTGGGTCTGCCTGTTTGCATAACCAGAACTTGAGGGAATTTGAAAGCTCAGGATGAGGCTGACTACATCTCTCCGGGGGTGTGGGGGGGGGGGGAGAGGAGGAGAATACAGATTTCATGGTGCAAAAGGCGCCTGCCAAATGTAGCTCTCTAGATCAGGGGTGTCAAACTATCACCCATGGTCGGATGCGTCAGGCACAGGCCACACCCACCCTAGCTCCGTGAAGGGGAAAAACATCATAAAATGTCATGACGGCAAGGTGACACGGCGAGTTTGACACCTGTGTTCTGGATGAACATGCCTATTCTATTAGGTCTGGTGGGACAGTCAGATGAGGTTTGGAAGAGGGAATCCCTTAAATATCCTGGTCCCATGCCATGTAAGTGTTTAAAGATCAACAGCAGCACCTTGAATTGGACCCAAAAGCAAATGTAACTAATGCAGGTTGTGCAGCAGAGGTGTAATGTAAGCTAAGGTAAGCTAAGGTAAGGTAAGGTAAGGTACCTAACTGCTTGCACCATTTTGCACCAGATGAAGTTTTCACACAGACCCATGTACAGCACACTGTAATAATCCAACTATATGTCCAGATGACCAAAACATGAGTGACCCTAGTAGGCCCCCTTGAGACAGGAATGAGTGCAACTGGGGCCGAACACAAAGTTGTGCAAAGATCTTCCCAGCCACGACTGCTCCTTGTTCCTTGAACAGGAGTCCCAAGCTGCTTTTTCAAAAGACAACTGGACTTTGAAGATGTTTCGCTTGTCATCCAAGAAGCTTCTTCAGTTGTGACTGAATGATGGGGAATTCAGAATTAAAGATGCTTCTTGGATGACAAGCAAACCATCTTCAAGAGAAAAAAGAAAAACAAAGACAAGTCCAGTTGCCTTTTGAAAAAGCACCTTTGGGACAACCATGACCTGGATGACGGAGTATCTCCCTAGACATTGAGCAGGAGTTATGAGTTTAAGAAGACCCATAGAAATATATGCTTCTCAGAGGACAAGTGGACTAGTTGATATGCAAAATAAATGTATATACATTGATAAAATATTAAATGGAAGGGTACTTTGGATTTCAGCACATCTGTCCCTAGCAAAGGGAGCAGCCATTTTTAATAAAGAACATTAAATTCCTATACAAAATAGCTAAGTAACAATTCATGAAGTTGAGTCTCTTCTATAATAGAATAGAATAGAATTTTTTATTGGGCAAGTGTGATTGGACACACAAGGAACTAGTCTTGGTGCATATGCTCTCAGTGTACATATAAGAAAAGATACGTTCATCAAGAATCATAAGGTACAACACTTAATGATAGTCATAGGGTACAAATAAGCAATCAAATCATATTAGGAAACAGTCAATCAATAAATCGTAAGGATACAAGCAACAAAATTACAGTCACACAGTCATAAGTGGAAGGAGATGGGTGGTGGGAACGATGAGAAGATGAGAAGATTAAATGGAACAAAGTTGAAAACTTTTATTCTAACAGATTAATCAACACAACAGAGACAACCTCGACAGGTCTATGACCCAACAACCACAGTATGTTTCTTGTTAAAGTGTTGTATTGTTTGCTTTTCTAAACTGATATTTTATAATCCCTCCCTCTACCTGTTTATGTGTATGCATGTATTATGTACGTATTTACTCTCAGATACGTGCATAAAATCAGATGAAAGTTTATGCAAAATGAATTTGCTAAGTAAATATAACCCACTGAAAACGAATGTCTCCATCCTCTTTTCTTTTCTTTTTTGACAAGTGGAAAGAAGCATATGACTCTTACCTTGTCACCAGTTCTGGAGACATCCCTACTTATATCCAGTCTAGAGATGGTCATGCAAAGGGGGAATAAAACCCAAGAATTTATTTAGATACAACATTTTAACGCTCATACAGTACAAAAAAAAAAAAGAGAGGTCCTGATGAAATTAATCTAAACTGAAGTAGTGGATATGCTTGTTTGTACTAGACAGGACTGATCATAGGCTACATTGTACATAGTGAATAAAGCCTGCCTCTTGTTGTTTGCTTTAGCTTTTTCCCTGGCGAGTTTGCTGCTCCTGCTTTGTTTTGTCAAAATGAGAAAGCTCCATTGCATCATTGCTAAAGCAGCTCAGGCCCTTTCTGGGTGTGCATGCTTTGATCAGACTGATGGTATGACAGCCCCCCCCTGCAGCTGCTGCTGCCTTTCTATCTCACAGTGACATTTCAAGTTGATACGATGCTATTGCCTTCAACATTTTCCATTCCTCATAGTCAGCAACAATGAAGTAGAGACTGTGGGTGTAAATGAGGATAGGAAGATATTAAATGCAAACAACAAAGATTGACCCCTTCCATCATTGCACAGTACTTAGTCAGTTTGCGCTCCAACTGTAATTGTATAGTCCCACGATGGTGAACCTATGGCACACGTGCCAGAGGTGGCATGCAGAGCCCTCTCTGTGGGCATGCATGCTGTTGCCAGCTGCTCTTCCAGGTTCCATCGCACACATGTGCCGGCAAGGCTGGTCTTCATGCGAAAACCAGCTGGCCAGCGTGCATGTGACTGACAGAACACAGAAGACAGCAGTTGGCTGGTGTGCATGCGTGCAATGGAACCCAGAAGAGCTGGCCACCGCGTACATGTGCCCAGCTGCTCTCTTCTGGGTTCCAGTGCTCCAGCATGCGCGCGCATCAGTTTCAGCACTCGGTGCCAAAAAAGTTAACAATCACTGGTATGGTCCATTTCAGGCATTCAGTAGCTTGGTTTATTGGTTGTTTTTAATTGGCAAAGAAAACCCAACCACCATGAACTTAAAGAGAATGTGCAATGTATGGATTTAAACTAGCATCTGTCACATTTAGTTCTATAATTCGTTGTTAGTGTTATTATTATTTGATTTGTATGACATTTATTCCAGTTACAGACTTTATAGCTAACAGCCGGAACATGCAATACAAATATAAAAAGGTTTCTTGGCCCCAAGCCACACAGGGCTACCTCAGATAAACCTGATCAGTTGAATTGCACTTAGAAACATATCAAAAATCAATGGAGGGCCCACAGAAAAGATGAAATAATGATCAGGATGGCAACTTTTGGTTAACAAGTGAGCCACTGCATTTTGGACTAATTGGAAGGTTTTGTGTGGTTTTCAATAACAGCCCCTGTAGAGCTTATTACAGAAATTCAGATAAATTGTGTTAATGACAGCAGTTACTGAATTAAGGTCTCGGGCTCTAGGAAGAGCTGCTATTGACATACAAAGCAAAGCTGAGAAACGCTTGGCCATTAGGCAGTAGCTAGGCGTAGAAAAGGACTCCCAAGTTGCGGTCCTGCTATCTCAGGAGCAGTTCCACCTTGTTGAGAGACAACCTTGAGCTGGAAGGGAACCATGATGTGCAAACAGCAACTCCATATTGCTAGGGATCAATTTCAACTTGTTTCATTCCATTGGGTTTCCAACAGTTTCCAGATACCTGGGCAAAATGTCCGTGGCTTCTCTGACTGAGCCCAGGATTGCAATATAAAGCTGAAGATTGATAGTATTACATTAAAAAGCTAAAGGTTCTCCTCGCACATATGTGCTAGTCGTTCCCGACTCTAGGGAGTGGTGCTCATCTCCGTTTCAAAGCTGAAGAGCCAGTGCTGTCCGAAGTCGTCTCCGTGGTCATGTGGCCGGCATGACTAAACGCCAAAGGCGCACGGAATGCTGTTACCTTCCCACCAAAGGTGGTCCCTATTTTTCTACTTGCATTTTTTATGTGCTTTCGAACTGCTAGGTTGGCAGAAGCTGGGACAAGTAACGGGTGCTCACGCGGCACTAGGGATTCGAACCACTGAATTGCCAACCTTTCGATTGACAAGCTCAGCGTCTTAGCCACTGAATCACCGTGTATTACATTGTAAACTACCAAATAACCTCTTCCAACAGATACATATAGATGTTGAAGAACAAATATATTGAATACTTATAAGGAGGCAGCTGTTCCCTCTTACCTCACCAGGTCAGGTATTACAGCAGCTCAGAGTCTCAAACGAGACTTGTGACTGAGTAAATTAATTACTAAGGCATGTGGGGAGGTAGGGGATGAGGAAGAGGTCTCGGGGTCCATATATTGTACAATGCTATAATGAGGGATGACTTTGGTTATTTTTCCGCTAGCGATTCACAATCTCTTCTGCCTTGATAGGACTATAGCAATGGTCAGGATGATACTATAAAGACTCTTTAAGCCACAAGCAGCAGAAAGCCCTTAGTTGAATTAGATCCACGTTCTCATTTTAAGAAGCTAAATTTTGAAATGATGATTTGGAGAGATTTACTGTTTGCAGTTGTGGTTTAGTGTGATGTTTGATAGAAAGCCGTGGCTTCTTTGTGATTTCCTATCTTGGACCTAGGTAGGCAGGTTTTCCAACTTTGTAGGTCAATGGACAGCTTTGAAATAGTGAGAACAGGTAAAGGACCCAGTCCCAACTGGCCATCAAGAGTGGGAAATGGGAATGGCCCTAATAATATGATAAGGTGACTCCTTCTTACCTGCTGTGACCCAGAATCACATATAATCTTTACTTCCAGTAATAGTATTGATCTTGTGATTATACAGGTTACTTTTAGAAAGCAAGCCAGTGAGTGGCTTACCAGCCAGTATTTTATTTGAAAAAGCTCTCACCTGCTCAGAAACACAACAGCAGTAAGCTGAAATAAGAGGGACCTCCTGGAAGGCTAGAGAGAAGGAATCACATTGGTCTGCTGATAAATGAGTGTTTTATGGTTGTCTGGAAGCATCTTGAGAGCTTTTTGTGGGAGATAACCTTGGAAATCCCAACCTGCCTTAGTGGCCTTTAAACGTCTTGTTCTCTGACTTAGCTGCACATCAGGATGCCTAGTCATCTATCCTGAAGGGTCTCGCTCAGTGGAACAAAAGCACTGGTATCCACCATCCTTTAGGATCACATTTACGAATAAGAAAATTAGCTAGAAAATTAAAGAACAGTGGCAGTATGCCTAGAATTTGATACCCACTTTTTCAAATATACATCTTCTGCCTCTGGTGCCTGTCTCTTCAGTTTGAGTTTGACTAAAGCTTTATTGTAACCCTAAACAAAAGAAATAAATAGGACTGTTAAATGGAAATAGTTGTGATATCATAGTTGTGATATGTACAGGTGTCACGCTTCACATGGGGGAATGTACGAAACACTAGTAAGGGTACAAAATGATTTTAACATGCACCAAATTCTGCAATCAAAAAATAACAGTATCCTTTTGTACTGAAAATATAACATATTACAGTTACACAATCCTTTTCGCCTTTCAGTTCCAATCCAGGAGCCCCCAAGCAGCCGCATTCACGACAAACCATTTTATATCAAATTTATATTTTGCTGATAAAGAAATAAAGGGAGACTAGTATAGATCTATTTCAAGCTTTTTAGCTTTCATCAGCTAGCCATACCCTTACTCGGATTCAGACTTGGGCTTCCTGCATGTTAGGCAGTTGAATTAACCTTCTGAGCCACAAGTTCTCCTCCATTCATCAGCTTGAGCCAGGGGAAAGATTAAGTGTTTATCCCACATGTTGGGGTAGACCAGGTGTCTCGATAAACACTTAATCTTTCCCCTGGCTCAAGCTGATGAATGGAGGAGAACTTGTGGCTCAGAAGGTTAATTCAACTGCCTAACATGCAGGAAGCCCAAGTTTGAATCTGAGTAAGGGTATGGCTAGCTGATGAAAGCTAAAAAGCTTGAAATAGATCTATACTAGTCTCCCAATATAAATTTGATATGACCAATGGAAGAAAAATTGAGTAACATTAGCTAGTAGCTGAGTCATCTCTACACAGTTTACAGGTGGAAGAACATCTGTTGAGTTATACAAAAAGCCAAGGCGGCATTTATGATTATAAGCACAAAAAGGCAAATCTTCAATTTAGAATAATGCCAGTCGCTCTTTAACTTTTCTTTGTTTGCTGCTCATTCTGTTGAACATTTCAAGAGAACATAAATGATAAATGACATACCGTAATATAGCCCTTGCGCTGGCTATTTAAAATAATTTGCATGGATTAAGTAAATTATTTTAGGATTAATTGGGATTGGAATGGAGAAAAAAGTTTTAATATCAATATGAGGGAAGGGTGCATTTTTAATTGTATAGAGTATGGACTACCTAAAGTGCCCAATAATTGAACAACTGAAAGACAGTTAGTCTGAGCGGAAAACTTAAGTAAAAAGAAAAAGCCAACTCAATAAAAACTCTTCAAAATATTGGACTTATTTGTGCCACTAAAGATCTTCTTGAATATTCAATTATGCAAACCATGGATTTATTTACTGGATTTTTATCACATCTTTCTTTCAAAAATGGCTCTATGGACGGCTTAAAATAAAATAAACATCAAATATAAAAAATCTGAAAACACAAAGCCAAACAAGTAAAAGTGATATGAAATATGATACAAAAAATTACATTATAGGTAGTCCTTGAGTTATAACCATAATTGAGCCCATAATTTCAGTCATAGGTCATGATGGTCATTAAGCAAGTGATCATATAATTCCACTTGATTGAACAACTTTTGAAGGAATCATTAAACAATGTAATATAAATAATTGTTTGCTATTGGGCCTTTTTTAGCCAGACACTTGAAGTAAACAAAGCACTGTCAATTGAAGCGTTGTTAAGAAAGGATCCCACAACACTTCAGTTTCCAGCAAAAATGTCATAAGTTGTGGTCATGTGACCAGAATGCTGCAAATGACTGTAAATGAGGTTGGTTGATTAGTATTCAAAAATGCAGTCACATGACTACATGGGGAGTGCCAGTCATCAGAACTTCAAATCCAGATCATAAGTAGCTTTTTGGGGATCCATTGTAACACTGAATGATTGCTAAGTGACCAGCTGTAAGTTGAGAACTACCTATAATTATATAAACATCTTCATTTGGTATCACAACTTCTTTGGGAAAAATGTTCCACAAGTAGGTATCACTAACAAAGGGATCCTAACCACAACACTTCAGTTGACAGAGATTTGAAACTAGGATCTCTGAAGGAAATCTCAGTGTTCAGATAACTTAAAGGTAGCATTTTGTAAAATTTTATAATTGAGGACTGGTATTTTGAAACTGGACTTGGAAGCAACCTGAGAATTGGGGCAGCTGAGAAAGCACCAGTTTTTGTTTGAAACACTCAGTTCTATTTTAAGGACGTAACGATTCTATTCTGGACCAACTGAAATTTCCTCATCCATGTTATTGGTAATTGCACACAATAGGTATTTTGCAGTGAGGAAAACAGATGATTATCAAAGCACAGATCATTGTTGTCACTTTTTTTTTCAGTTAGATAATAAAGTTGGCATATGGGAAAGATGCTTTAAGCCACAAGAATCACAAGAAGATTTATGAGTCTCTCATAAATCTGAAATCTTGAAGAAAATGTGAGTCCCATCTACCACAAACTCATCACCCCACATTTAAGTGGCTAAATTGGCCCCTGAGAGCACCACTGATTTGTCTAGTTTGAGTTTCCGTTCATTCTCAACCAAACTGATGATGATTCTGGACAGTCCCAGCATCTCTGAGAATGAAAACAAAGCAGGTCATTCTTCACAAATTGGTGGAGCTTCAGAGCAACCCTCTGGACGATCTCTCTTAGCACTTTCACAAACGAAGCTAAACAACATATGAGAAAGAACAAAACCTTCTGGAATTCAAAAGCAGCAACTATCTTGCAGTAACTATCCAGAAATAGTACTACTGTTAGAAAATGCCTGTCCCACACAATCAGAAGGGTTTCTGGAGAATCACCTGGCTTGTGCTCCTACAGACATTCTCTACAGAAACTTAACTCCGCAGGACGAATGAGCAAGTAAATGTATGATTTCTGCATGTTCATTTCTATATTAAAAATATTACAATATCATAAATCGTGGTCAAAAGAAAAGGTTTAAAGACGCCTTCAGTTCAGAATATGGGCAACATTATTCCAAGATAGATAATTTTGATTTATATGGAAATCCACTCTAAGGTCTAGGGGACCGAAGAGAAATTTTACTTTCTTTCACAGACAGCAACAAAACATTCCTCCTTTTATTCTGTAAAGTATCAATGAAGCAGCAAAGGTCTACTCACTGCTATTCATGTGCTCCGAAAAACAATTCAAGAAATGGTTCTTCCAGAAGTTGTGAATGCTCCAACACTGGAAGTTTTTAACTAGATGTTGGATAACCATTTGTCTGAAGTGGTGTAGGGTTTTCTGCCTAAGCAGGGGGTTGGACTAGAAGACCTCCAGGATCCCTTCCAACTCTGTTATTCTATTCTATTCTAAATACAATTTCTATTAATGCAAGAAATGTTCAAAGCATTTGTTAAATAAAGCATTGAGAAAAACAGTTATCAGTAACATTTAACTATTCCTTGAACTAAACATTACAATGTAGCCAGAATATAAATGAGCAGGACATGGTTTAAGTTCTTACCTGTTTTATAAGATCGCTGATCTCAAATTCTCTGCTTGGAATTACTGAAAAGTCAGCTTTCACTTCAGAGTATGTATCGTTAATGATTGCCAAGAACATGTTCTACATGGGGGGAGGAAAACAATATGAACAAACAATGCATAAATATGCAAGAATCTCAAAGATGTTCCAAAGCTAAGCATATCAATTCCAGGATAATCCATAATACAGACCAGTGTTAAACTTTTTTTTTTTTTAAATAGAGCATTCATATTAGAATATATCATGTTTATAGTAGCCTAGCTCAGTGTTTCTCAATTTTGGCAACATTTAAGATGTGTAGACTTCCAATTCCCAGAATTCAGCAGCTAGCATTTTCTTACTGCACAGGCAGCAAAGGAGTGAATCTTGTTGGTTGGCTTCCCTGATTGTTACTTATCATTTGCACAGTAACTATACTTTTATTGTTAACCTGATGAGGATTCAGGACTCAGTCTGAAGTCTGACCTTATCCAAGAAGTTCAAAGCAAGCTTCATAACCAATATTACTCATGAGATCTGGCCACTGGAAGAATTTTGCCCAAACCTGTCACTCTGAATGAAAGCAAGAATATTTCCGAGATGGGTATGGGGTTTTGCCCAGTATACCAGTTGAAGCTGAATATCTCGTGGGCTTATCCAGAGCTAATTTATTCAGAAGGAAACATTGTCTTTTTTTAAAATCTCAATAAATTATAGCAATAAAAACCCTGACCCTGAACAGTTTAATTCACTTGGAAAGGCAAAGGTTGACTTTACTTTGATTTTCTCATCTTCTTAGGTCTCAGTAAAAATCATGACCAGCATTTTTATCCTTGAGAGTCATGCCTGCTTTCACATGAACTATCCCTAATGATAACTCCAAGATTAATCTGAGAAAATTAGTGGAGCTACTTAATAAAAACAAAAACCCAATCTCCCATATCCAACTCCAATATTCTAATTTCACTTTTTGAACCAGAAGTTATACATGTAATGGGAGCAGGGATACCTTTACCAAATATTACAATTTTCAGAAAACATTTGATATTCTTGGGAGAATACACACTGATTCGTTTATAACACTGTAGAGCTAAGCATTATATTCTTCTGCATCTGTGAAATGTACATTTTTACTGGGAAACAGGCTATCCTTTACAGGGATTTGAATGCTGGTGAAGTGTTTTTCACACCTGAAGAATTAGAAGAATTAGCTACACCTACTGAAAAAATGCTCTAAAGCAATTGTGCCACTGATCAGATTTTTGACAATGATGGGTATTAGGATTAGGCAAGAATGACCCATATAATTACAGGTATTCTGAGTCTTTCAGATTCAAAATCCCTTTATTCACCACAAATTTCAGGATTAATCATCTCTCCATCTTATCAGAATCTTATTTATTTGCTCTTTGTTAAATTTATTTGCTGCCTATTTCATTGTAGAGCTACTCTAAATGGCTTACAGTAATAAAAAAGAAGTAAATGAAAGGAACGTAAACAGAAGTAAAATAATATAGCCCACAAAATAAACAATGAAAAAGGAACACAATGATTAATACCTCAATATGCAAACCAAAAAGATGGATGGGCAGACAGTAGAGAGCGGGAAGGGGAGGTGGAGTCTGCCATCAATCCAGCAGCCACTTCCAACGAGGAATTCCCCATTTGGTCCCCAGCCCAACCAGCAGAGCCAGGACTTCTTAGCAATAGCAATAGCACTTAGACTTACATACCGCTTCACAGTGTTTTATAGGTCTCTCTAAGCAGTTTACAGAGTCAGCATATTGCCCCCAACAATCTGGGTCCTCATTTTACTGACCTCAGAAGGATGGAAGGCTGAGTCAACCTTGAGCCTGGTGAGATTCGATCTGCCAAATTGCAATCAGCTGGCAGTCAGCAGAAGTAGCCTGCAGTATTGCACTCTAACCACTGCGCCACCACGGTTCTTAGGCTTATAAATAGGATTACATTCTTAGAGGTTAGGGTTATGTATTTTAGAGTCCACTTAAAAAGAGACGTTAATTATGGGCCTCTCCACACTTTGCAATTTCTTCACCAACACCAGATAGACAACATGTATCTTTTATCCAATTGTTGTCAGGATGTTTGCAGCCCTGGCAAAGTAATCCCAATTTTGTAAACTGATTCAGTTATCCAAGACTGCACTTACCAGCAAGACAAAGAATACAAAGAATACAAAGGTGATGAAGTAAATTGGTCCAAGAATTCGATTGGCATGTTCTATGTCGGCAAAATTAAAATCTCCAAGTACAATACGAAACTGGGTAAAACTTAGGAGGAAGCAAAAAATATACTAAGCATGATATTCTATGATTCACACTAAGGTTGCAATCCTGTATAGTTATTTGGTACCACTGAACAGAGAACTTATTTTGGAGTTAACATAGTTATGATACTTGTATAAACTATTCTGCAATAGATAACTGATACTAAATTTACTAATATGAAGAACCATTGATTACTAGTGAGTTACTATCATTAGTTTACAAGCCTATCTTTGGTCAAATTGGGCCAAATAATTTCTTACTATTTTAGATATTGGCCAACAAATCTCCTAAAGCTGTCAATGATATGCAAAAAACTGAGGAAGATGTTTTGAAAAAAAAAAGTAATATCATGACACTGGTTATGTCCTGCTTGCAGAGCTGCACAAAGTAACACCTATTCAATTTGTTTCTGAAAGTTATCTAAATTGGAAAATAATTTACTTGGAAGGAAACCGTGAATTGAATATGAAAAGGGTGAAATGATGTGCAGAGAAAATTATAAAGGGCACAAGTGTGTGTATTTGTGTTTAGCTCTCCCTTGCCAATTGGGTACTCATGTACATTTCCCATGCTATTTGCTAGACCTCCTGCTCTCCCTACTTAATATTCTTGAAATATTAAAATTCATTAAATAGCAAGATGGGGTGCTGTAAAGCAAAATATTAACCTCCAGAATGCTAATAGTCTTGCATCTCATTTTGGCTCCAAGGTATTCTTGGCCCAAGGGAAAAATGTCTGTGGTAGTCACATGCTTTGTTAACATGTTCACTTCTCCCTAGCCAACTACCCTTAAAACAACTGGCAAGGAGTAGAGGATCACTCTGATATAGGGATGGGCAGTTAATTTCCCCATGGGGCCGCAGGAGAAACTGGGATTGTTGTGGAGGGCCACCACTGCTGCCCTGCCTCCACCCCGTCCCCCACCCCATTGCCCCAGGCTGGATAGAGACACTCAAATGAATCCGTATATAGCCTGTGGACTGTAAAATGCCTGTGATGGAAGATTTCCAAAAACTATTTCGCTTTTCTAATTCACCCATTTTGAGAAGGGTTCATGGAACTCAGAAGCCTCAGGTAATCCCAGAACTCCACAAGAGACCACTATAGGTAGTCTCAGTTTTACAACTGTTCACTTAATAACAGTTCAAATTAGCAACTTTGGAAGGGATGCTTTACGGCCTGTAAAGCATTTTTAATTGTCATAAAGCAGTACTTCCCAGCAGTCACATGACGATGATCTGGGTGGTTAGCAACCTGCTTGCTTTTACAACCATTTGCCAAATCCTCCACAATCATTTGATCACTATGTAATCTTCTCTGCCAGCATACCCAGAAAGTCAATTGGGAAGTGCTGTTGCCTGCTCAGAAAAATCCCTCTTATTTTGGGGCGCTGACTTTCTCTCATCTCTGGGAGCTGAAATCCTTCGGTAAGCAGCTCTTTCACGTTGAAAAAGTTGCCTGCCAAAGAATTGAGCTCCATGACTGCTTGGATTTGAACTCTGAAATACAAGCAACCAAAGACCTCAAATCCTTCAGCAGGCAACCTTTTGTTTTTGCTTTAAAAACAGGAAATATTTAATATAAGAGAAATGATTACTAGACACAAATGATTTCCTTGCTCTGATACATTACAATTTTGCCATTGGGAAAGTAGAATAATAATAAGAGAAGAACTGTAGAAGGATATTCATGTTAATGGTTTTCATATGTACAACTGTTAGAAAGATATAAAGTAAGTGAAACAATTTTTGGTTTTGAACAATGCAAGATTGAATTTGAGATGGAATTGTATATAAATGAAGATCATGTTATTGCTAACATGTATAAACTTGAAATATGAAGCAGAAGAAAGAATGTATGAAAAAATAGCCTTAAACTGATTATAATATACACATAGAGATTAGTGGGAAAACAAATGGTTGAAAGGATTGAAGTTTACACTATGGTATATGAATTTGTATAAAACGATGCATTGTTGGTACATATCACTGAATTTTTTTTTCAAATGTATGCTGAAAATATAACCACAAAGAAGATATGTTTTACCATGCTTGTAACCTGTAAAAAACATCCAGAAAATGTTGGATTCAATTACATACAGCAATACAGAAGATTTTAAAAACATCTATATAACTGAAACCAGAGCCAATTACAGGAGGGGGGAATTGATGAATAAGCATCTGGAAAAAAATTATGACACTTTGGTTTTATATATGCTGACTGTAGAAAGGATAGTGCATGCAGTAGGAGTGCTATAATTACAGTTGTTGAGCAAAGCAGTCACATAATGTCCCACTTAATGACTGCTTTGCTCAAAGACCAAGTTTCCTATCCCAATTGTGCTTGTAAGCTGACGAACAGCTGCACCAAGTATTTCATGTACCTTAGCCCTCCTCTAAAGAAAATCCTGCCCTAACAGTGAAACTACCGTATTAGATAACGTGGAAAGTTCCATACATGCAATTCTGAAAAGTGGAAAACTCATCCACTTGTGACCCAAAGACCAGGTAGCCCAGCTGTGCATATGCAAAGAAGATGATAAAAAACATGATGGCAAATCCTATGATGTCTTTAGCACAACGGGACAGAGTAGAAGACAGCTGAGTCATTGTCTTGTTAAAACTTATGTATTTAAATATCTGGAAGACAAAAAAATAGAGGGCATTATAATGTGGCTCAGACCCAACTCTACCACATACTCTTAAATCTTAAAAGAGTTTTCACATCTCTCTCAGGAAATCAATATTAAACTGTAAAACCAGTTAGATTGAGATTAAAGAACTAAAGGAAAGGGATTTATAGAAGTATTTCTGTTACATTCACAGGTTATTTCTCTGAATGTTCTAGACTGTCCCAGCTAATCACCGATTTGTCAGCTTCTAGTCCATTTCTAGCCCTGATTAATAAGGCCTGGTTATAACCTTTAGAACCTTCACTGACTACAGCCTACTGTATCTGAAGGAGCTTCCTCAGCATGAGTTGCAGGTTACGATATCAATCGGAACCAGAATTTTCATTATTAAGCTAAGTGATCATTAAGTGAAACATCATGTGGCCATGCCACTTAATGACAGCAGCCCTGGTTGTGATCATTAGGCAAGGACTGCATGTGACTCTGGCATGAGAAGAAGTGATGAAACTGTCCAGTGGTGGGTTGCCCTTGGTTCGGACCGGTTCGCAAGAACTGGTAGTAAAACTGGCGGGAGGCTCCGCCCACTGACCCCAACGTCATCAGGAAGCCTCTGTGCATGTGCAGAAGCTTCTGTGCATGCGTGCAGCCCCGTTGCAAACCAGTAGTAAAGCTAAGTACAACCCACCCCTGAAACTATCCCAGAATAGCAGGGAGGCAGGTGATGCTATAGAGTAAGGGCAGACAGGTGTTTTTTAAAAAACTTAGTTTATTATGCCACTGGCTCTATTATGACTTCTTATTCTCTGTCACCATTTTGATAAAGCAAAAAGAGCAGCCACATTCCAGGATAGAAACCTGATCACATTAGCATGAGTGAGAAAAAAAATGCAAATGTTCCTTAAACTTTACAATGGGGTTAGAATGTTTTGTTCTCTTTTTATACTTTGTTGTGATTAACTTAAAAAACACACACATTATGACACCAAATTAGGTTAATAACAGTACCTTTATCCATGCAAAGAAGACATTCACTGAAATCATATTATTATAACGGGTCTGCCAAAATCCAAGGAAATAAAAGTCTGGATAAGAATCTGAATTGGAGAGCAGATTTTCCATAAGCCTGGATACCTCAATCGTTCGATAAACATTGAAAGCAATAGCAAACAAGGATAACTGAATGAGGGAAAAAGCAGAGGGTTGTAAGGCTACAATTGAGAAAATCAATTTATGGCTGCAAATCACATATTTATTAATATTACAGAATGTAGGTAAAATACTTTTGAGAATTCCATGACTTTATAAAACATCATACTCTGCTATTCAGTATTTTAGCATTTAGTGATTTTTTTTCTAAAGGGAAGCCTTTCTAAACTAGTAATAAAATCCATTTGTTTGACACTTTATATGAGCTGCCTTTTGCAAAATTACCGTGGAGGCAGCCAACAACTATAGTCCAAATTAAAACATAGTATAAAGGCAACAGTATAAGAGCCTTGATAGTACAGTGGTCTAAGCACCCTGTTATTAACACAGCTGCCTACAATTTACTGCTGGTTCGAATCTCTCCAAGGCTCAAGGTTGACTCAGCCTTCCATCCTTTCTAAGGTAGGTGAAATGAGGACCCAGTTTGTGGGGGCAATAAGCTGACTTTGTATAAATATACAAAAGTATGAAGGCTATTGCTTAACGCACTGTAAGCCACCCTGAGTCTCCGGAGAAGGGCGGCATATAAATCAAATTAAAAAACAAACAAAAAAAAAAAACAAAGGCAGAAAGCAAAACAAAATATCAATCAATAATTCCTGTGATGGCCACCCATTATCCGTCAGTGCCATAAGTACTCTGGAACACATAGTAGTACTGACTTTAGTTGCTTTCAAAATATAAGGAGGACAGGAGCCACGTGTACCCCCAAGTGGGGAGGGACAATATTACAAAACATGGGAGCTGCTAGAGAGAAGGCCTATTGTACTAGAAGGGAATATATGTAGCTCAGGGTTGAACATGGGCTCTTTGGTGCTCCAGCTTCTAACCCTCTCTGAATCAAGATGTCCTGAGGACTAACTCATCCCTGATCAGCATTCGGCTGGTCTACTATAATGGATTTTATATGGGGCTGCCATGGAGACAATATAGAAATTGCAATTGATACAGTATGAGTCACAGTGTCTAAATTGCTGTTCTGGGCAGAAAACCAATTTTAAAATTGCTCCACTGGTTAACAGAAAGGTTCTAGGCCCAACTCTAGGCTGAGCATTATTTTAAGTGGCAAAGCACCAGGATACACCAGGTAATCTTGAATCTGCCCATCCAGACAGGACACTTGGTAACAATCTCTCTCCATGAGTGGTGTATGAATTTGGATCACACAATGTTTCTGGCCCAGCAGGGCCTAATGGCCACAGCCACTCTGTCTTGTCAGGAATGCCCCAAAGTCTCTTCCTCCCCATCCAGGAACAAACAGCCCCCACACTGGGCACGTACCTTGAAAGCTTCACTTGTACAGCACAGGATAGGAATGTAAAGATGGGTATCGTTACCATACAGATAATACCAAACCCTAAACTGGTGAATGACCTCACCCAGTGGTTTCATATAAATGTTAAACAGGAGAGAAGTAGGCGAGGGGCCGTGAATGTGATCTCTCTGTCTCCTCCTGTCAACACTGACAGCAAGCTGTCTGACTAGTTAATTGTTCTCATTGTTAGGAAGTTTCTCCTTAATTCCAGGTTGTTTCTCTCCTTGATTAGTTTCCATCAATTCTTGTGCTGCCCTCAGGTGTTTTGGAGAATAAATTGACCCTCTCCTCTTTGTGGCAACCTCTCAAATACTGGAATATCACTATCATGTCACCCAGTAGTTCTTCTTTTCTCTAGACTAGCCAAACCCAAATCCTGCAACTGTTCTTCATATGTTTTTGCCTCCAGGCCTTTCATCATCTTAGTTGCTCTTCTTTGCACATTTTTTTTCTGAATTGAATCAACCACTGGGTAAGGAGGTGAAGCATTGCAACATAGTGCCTCCCACTCTCAACCCCTGCAATTAGTCCAGAAGGATGCCATGAACTTGGTCTGAAAACAGACTGCGACAGGTTCAAACAACTTGTTTCCTCCAGGAACCTGTCACCTTTTGGCTGCCATAACAACCCAGGAGGGGCCATGAACAAACAAACAGGTGGTTGAGTTGACAGCCTGGAGAACTTTGTCCACTTCCTCTGGAATCAGAGAATTGAACTCAATCTAGATAACCCCACGAGACTATGTTCTGGAGATCTCCCTTGAGCCTGTCTCTGATGAATTTGAATGACTTTATCTGTCAAACAATATAACTATGTCTCAAATAATCAAGCTCCTGGCCCCACACAATGAGACACTCTGAAAAGGGCTACTTAGTAGCTGTCACCAGACACAGTGAGGGCAAATAATAGTGTTTTGTTGCCTTTATTACCACAATGTAGGGCCAAATATGGACTCTAACTTGTGATTGGTCAGGGTCCCTCTTTCTGTAATGGCTTTCCAGGCATTGCTTCTGGGACTTCATCTCTCAGAGATCCTCAGAGAACCAAAGTGCAATTTTTTGCATTGTTCTCTTTCTTTGTTCTTTAGTGTTCCAAAACCGAGCAGTCCCTTATGGCAAAACTTCCTCTGATTCGTGACTTCAGGCTTTACCTTTCATTGGACCAATGTACGTTATGCCGTCAAATAGGACAGTCAAGGCAGATAGATAAGATGGTAGGTAGGTAGGTAGATACCGTCCTCTTATCCACCTTGGCATCAGTTAAAAAACCCATTTTCTACATCAGTGACATGGAAATGCTGAAACTTACCAAGAGCAATAACATATCCAACCAATTCCAAGCATCTCTAAAATAATCTCCTTTCAGTTTTTTCATTTTTATAAACTCTTGAATGAGGAATGTGAAGATGAAAAGACAGAAGATGACTTCGCAGGAAGCTAGAAAATAATCATAATAGGTGACGTATCTGAGAAGTTTTACAGAGTGGAACTGCCAAGAAGGGATTACACCACCTGTTGCAGGAAACTCCATAGTCAGCCTGTGAAAGTAAAACAAAAAGATGCTCTCTGTGTATCCGGGAGATGGAGGGTGATGTCTCACCTCCTAAAATGTAAGCTAAATGAAACTATGACAAAACCCACCCCAAGAATAATGGTGTTCCTGTTATTTCAACTTTGCGTAACTAATGATTATAGCAGTTTGTTCATTTTTAATTATACAAATTTTGGTAATATGAATTTTGATGATGATGATGATGATTTGGTGTATACATACCAAGTAAAAAAGAAAAAAACCCAGCATAGGATAACAGAAAGGAGATCTTCATGGAATTCCTGTCTTAAGGAATGCAGTTCCAGAGGCATGGAGCGCTAAGGAACAATTAAGACAGGGACGATGCCAGGAGTCCAGAATGAAGAAGTTGAGTTTTGAATTGACAGAATCAGAGGTGATATTCAGCAGGTTCTGACCAGTTCTGGAGAACTGGTAACAGAAATTTTAAGTAGTTCGGAGAACCGGTAAATACCACCTCTGACTGGCCCTGCCCCCATCTATTCTCTGCCTCCTGAGTCCCAGCTGATTGGGAGGAAATGGGGATTTTGTAGTAACCTTCCCCTGGAGTGGGGTGGGAATGGAGATTTTACAGTATCCTTCCCCTGCCACGCCCACCAAACCATGCCACATCCACCAAGCCACACCACAGAACCAGTAGTAAAAAAATTTGAATCCCCCCACTGGACAGAATGTAATGAGCAGGTAGAGGCAGAAGAATGAGATGTGGACTGCAATTTTAAAGAGTATGTTCTAGAAGAAAGTAGAAGCTTGATATGTAAATAGGAATTAAAGATGGAGAAGCTCTAGACCTGAAGAACCCTGAATGAAGGAGAGTGTCTACAAGAAAGGGTGAAGGAAATATCTGGGTACAATCGTTATTTCCAGTCAAAATTGTAACTGCTTGAAAGTCTCAACTTCCCATGCTATTTTAATGAGTACTTTTCAAGTGGAACTCAATCAAGCCATCAACAACGCAGGTATTTCAGTAGATTTCTCTCAAAAGTTGGACATACATAAAACAGAGGGATGAGAAGAGCTCACCTGACTATGCAGAAGAGGTTAACATTAGCATTGTACATTGAAAAATCAATGAAGACAACCCTTGTTCCTCGAGTGATCCAGCTGTGTTCCTTGAGGAAGGTCACCATCTGTAAACTTTGGTCCTTTGATTTGCTCAGGGTGAACATAAATCCTCCGGTACTATATAGACCAATAAGGCCCCAATGCCAGGGAGCTAGAGTAGCAGAAGTGTAATAGTGCCACCTGGTGGACAGAAGAATATGAATCTGGTATTTTACAATTAAATGTCACAGCTTTCCTACAGTAAATAGTAAAGCATTTGTCATTAGTTCCAATGGAAGTCCTTTTCCCCATACAAATGCAGATAAGGAGGAAGACACAATCAGGACCGAAGTACAGGTACAAAAATTATAAAAATTCATTTAGTGACCATTCGAAGTTCCAACAGCACTAAAAAAAAGTGACTTACGACCATTTTTCAAACTTACGCCCACTGCTCCATGGTCACATGATTAAAATTCATATACTTGGCAACTGACTTGTATTTATGATGGTTGCAGTATCCTGGGGTCAGGTGATCACCTTTTGCAACCTTCTAACAAGCAAAGTCAATGAGGAAACCCAGAGTCACTTAACAACCATGTTACTAAGTTAACAACTGCAGTGATTCACAATTGTGGTAAGAAAGGTCATAAAATGGGGAAAACTCACTTAATAACCATCTTGCTTAGCAACAGAAATTTCAGACTTGAGCTTAGCAGAAAGTTATTGAATCAGCTCACAAGCATGCATTGTTTCGGAGTTTGAACAATTTAAATAATGAAATAATGGGATTTGTCTGAGAGGAAGTCGAAGCCCAGGATCAATCTGAATTTGTTAAACTACATGTGAAATGAAGGCATCAGGAAAAAAAACTAAACAAACCTGAGATGCAATTTATACTTACGCGGAATCATTTTTAAAGCCAAAGCTTTCTCTGTCTTCATGGTTGTAGCTATACTGCCCATAGCATTCTCTCATAAATGCACGAAAAGAAGGATAGACGGAGCAAGTGTTGTTACGGACTTTCAATTGCCGGATCTGAGCTACTCCGAGGAGTAAGTTCTCATAGTAGATATGGCTACTGTTTCTGTAGCTACTTGTGGAATTTTCAGTATACCAGGTGTTCCAATAAAGCCCATCCAGAAGTGGGCCTTCTAAAAACTATATTACATGAAATAAGTTATTCATTTGCTTTTTCACAGAACAAACCCATCCTTTCAAAATCATTTACAAGGAGTCTAACATATCTGAATGCTCATGGGCAGAATGGGAAACCATCCAAGCCTTGGGGAACGATGTGTTTATCTTAATTTGGCTTTACATCCATCTTGCCAAGGAAAATGTAACAAAATCAACTGTCACATCACTTGATGACATTTAGACATACAGAATCTCTTAGTATTATTTTGAACAGTATTTTGAATTTTATTTCCAGGCAAGACCTATACCCGTGATGGCGAACCTATGGCACGTGTGTCCAAAGTGGCACACGAAGCCATGTCGCCTGGCATGTGCGGCCTTGCCTGTTTGTCTTCCGGGTTTCTAGTGCGCATTCGCGCATGATGATCAGCTGTCCTTTGTGCACATGGCAGTGCTGAAAACCGGTGTGCGCATGCATGCTGGCCAGCTGATTGTCGGCTGAACATGTGCACCAGAATCCAGTTTGGCTTTTCCAGAGCGCAATCCCTTCATGTGTGTGATCGTTTGGTGCGCATGCGCGCTAGAACCCAGAAGTTCGGCTTCTCTGCAGTGTAGCCCTGACCAGCGTGCACGCGCGCAACGTTTCTGTGCGACCTTTTTGGCACTCGGTGCCGAAAAGGTTCACCATCACTGACCTATACACATCTGTTCAGAAGCAAACCCATCGGGCTTATTTCAGCTAAACCTGCTCATAATCTAAACTTTAAAAAAAATCTTGTTCATAATCAATCTTCTGTGAACATGATCCCCTCTTGCCTTCTTGTATGAAGGATTGTTCCCACAGCCCTTTGGCCTACTACAGAGCATCTTTTGCATATTGAATATCCGGTCATCAATCTTTTAAATCTCTAGTCTGGAAGGGGAAGATTTACTGCCTACAATCCTTTTTTTTTTTATTAAAAAGTTTTACAAAAGTTTACATATTCTGCCCCTTCCCTACCCCCCCCCCACTCCCTCCCTTACCCCCCCACCCCGCCCCCCACCCCTTACCCTTCCCATCCGCCCACCTCCCCCCCTCTTCCCAGAACAAATTACAGGGTATAACATTCAACAAACATAATCCATCCTAATCTACAATCTGTCTACTGCCTACAATCCTGAAAAGCCACTAGAAGTCTAAAGACTGCATTCAGACTGTCAGTTGCCTACTCCTAAACTAAGCCAGAATTTAACTGCAATATGTTGAACAATCCAAAAACCATGGATGAGTTTGCACACTGCCCTAAGCCATAGGATGACTTATTGGCTTTGGATAGATATAACAAAGCTTAGTCAGCTTCAGTCTTGCAGATAGCCAAATTATTCATGATTGGTTTTAGACAATTCTGGATTTACTTGGTTGCTTCTGTCCCTCTGTTGGGACTGGAATTGATCAGAGAAAGCAAGGCCCCCAATAAATAAATAACTTCATTGTCATTCTATGTGTATACACAGTATATCCATACAATGAAATTCACTTAACATCCAAAGACCAGGTCCAACACACATAACAATCCCCAAACTCACCCCCACCCACCACAGATTCCCCACCCCTAAATCACCCAAACATCCACACAACAGACCAAGTAATTGCACCAAACGGGAGGATTTTGTGCAAAGGCTTCTGAAATACCCAATGAACTAGAGCCAGTCCTCATAACAATGGCCAAACCAAAGATAACTATGGTATAACTGTGCAGGAAACCAATGTTTTTGAAAGAACAAAGATGGAAAGGGAACTTTACCTCCCAAAAGTCGGTGATGCTGCCCATAGTTTTGAAGATTGTCTTATCTTTATCTGAGACAGGTGTTTCCAAGAAGAGATTGGCCATTACTCTGTTTAGGTAATACATATCTGTGCTCACCATCCCAAATGTCACTGCAGAGAAAAATAGGCAGAAATCTGACCTGAGGAAATGACGGTTCAGATTGCCTAACACCCTTGCCCTGTTTATTCACGGGAAACCCAAAGTAAAGCAATTTCTGAACTTCTAATGGGCCACAGCAAATATCAGAGGGGGAAAAGGCAATCATGCTCTATATCCAAAAATTTTGGTTATTAACAGTTTACAATGGTAATGTATGCTTCCCCCTTCATCCTTAAAAATCCCTACATCTTCTCCATCTTTCAGAGGAGCAAATGCTTTCTCCCAAGCTTCTCGACTTGTCCTTGACTATATAGTAAAGGTTCAGCTGATGTACTTTGATGACGTACCCCTTGTCTTTCTGAACTGTTTCCATCCATTGCATTGAAATTTCCTGCAAGATTCCTTGACTGATTTACACCCACACCCACAGCTACATTCTGACATTAACAAAAATCAGACTCCTAGTGAAGGAATCCATTTACTCCTCCCAACTATAGTATCTTGATTGCTGAACAAATCATGAAAAATACAAGTGAGTGGTATAATCTAGGTCTATAGCTGATTAGATTCATATTATTAGGCATTCATATTCATTTCATATTTCATATGAAAGCCAGGCTGGGTGACAAATGGATGGAAACTAACCAAGGTGAGAAGGAACCTAGAACTAAGAAGAAATTTCCTAAAGGTGAGAATAATCAACCAATGGAACAACTTGCCTTCATAAGTTGTGGGTGCTCCATCACTGGAGGCTTTCAAAAAGAGACTGGACAATCATTTATCTGAAATGGTATAGGTATCTGAAACTGCTCAAGCAGAGGTTTGGACTAAAAGACCTCCAAGGTCCCTTCCGATTCGATTATTCTATGTTCTATGAGTTTGGCTCAGCCCAACCCACTTCAGTGTTGTTGTTGTGGGGAAACACAGGAGGCAGGAATATTAGTTATAGATAGTGCTCAATTTACAACCACAATTGGGACCGGAATCTTGTTGTTGAACAATGCAATCATTAAGCAAGACACTCACATGACCATTTCATTCAATGACCACAATCCTGGCACTCCCAGTTGAGATCATTAGTAACCACATGGGTCATTAAGTGTCCAGAGCAAAAGAGCTACCCTCCGAAAGAGGGTAGGCTGCTCCCCTCCCTTGCGTGGAACAGAACTCCTGTTGCAGGATACAGGAATGGAATTTGGATCTTTGGACACACAAAGGGGAAGGGAAATCCCTGGGCAGGCAAAAGTGGTTTGCAACTTTCCCTGCCAGCTTCCCTTTTAACTTTCTAGCGAAGATTGCAAATGGCAATCATATGATTGCAGGGCGCTTGACAACCAGTTGTAAATGCAAACGGTACCCAAATTATGCATCACCTTGCAACACAAGGTGTTGTCACGACATTGATAATAGCTGAAGTGCTTACAGACTGTAAAGCATCCTCTCTAATTGTATGTTCAAATGAACATTAAACAACTGGCCATAAATCAAGGATTACCTATGCACATATATACAAACTCAAACCAGTGAGCATATAAAGATGGTCCTCGGCTTACAATTTGTTTAGTGACCATTCAAAGTTACAATGGCACTACTGCAAGTGACTTATGACTGTTTTTTGCATTTATGACCGTTGCAGCATCCCCACGATCACATGATCAAAATTCAGGTGCTTAGCAACTGACTCATATTTATGACGGTTGCCATGTCCCGGGATCATGTGATCACCTTTTTTGACCTACTGACAAGCAAAGTGATTCCTTTAACAACTGTGGCAAGAAAGATCGTTAAATGGGGCAAAACTCACTCTAGCAAATATCTCATTCAGCAACAGAAATTTTGGGCTCAATTGTGGACCTAAATTGAGGACTATCCGTATATATAATAATAATATTAATATTTATAACAGCTTGAGAAATACATAATTAATTCTGTACTTTTTGTGTAATGGTAAAAATCCATTCCCTTTTCTGGACTTACATATACATAAATCAGTTAGAAAAATAATGTAGATCAATAGTTCTTGGAGAGTCGTCTTCATTTCAAGCTCTCTGCTATGAGTCAGTCGAGGTTTCACATTGCCTGTTAATGTGTCATGTTCAGAAAGAAATTAAAAAAAGGAAGAACAGCTCAGAATGCACAGAATTGCCCAGACCCAACCAAGCAAAAGAAATCCCCAAATTACAAAAATAAAATTACAAATCCATAAGTAGCTGTGATTCCACATGTATTATGTTTCTGACTTCGTTGCACATAACTAAATTGGACGTCTTACATTTTATGAAATTCAGTACTGACAGTCATTAATGTTGGGTTTTGTTTTTTTTTAAAGTGAAGAAAGTATCATCATTGGAACTTAAATCTTTAATACTGGTCTGTTTTGGAAGCCCAAATATTATTGAAAACAACATTGCTTTTTTTCACAAAGCACGAAAGCCGCCACTCCGAGAAGAAGAACAATTAGCATAGTCCAGAACAGGGGTCTCCAACCTTGGTAACTTTTAAGACTTGGGGACTTCAACCCCCCAGAATTCCTCAGCCAGCTTTGGTTTGCTGGCTGAGGAATTCTGGGAGTTGAAGTCCCCAAGTCTTAAAGTTGCCAAGGTTGGAGACCCCTGGTCCAGAAAACTGCCGAACTCCAATTCCCATCACCTCTAGGCAATTTGGGCAGTGGGCCGTAATCCCACAATCCTTAGCGAATGAAATGCCACTGCCTGAGCAGCCAATTGCAGTGATATATATATACATCATATCATGTACCTGAGTTCCAGATTTGTACACTGATGCTGCTGAGCTCTGAGGATGAGTCCTTTGCTTCCTTTCTTCTCTGGCCCCCCTCCCACGTTGATACTTATTCCAGATTCTCCACATGTTTTACGTTCTATGGCTTTGAAATCAACATCCAACTTTGTGTCCAAAGAAGCTGCCCAGTTCACCTACAAGGAAGGGCCACTTCCCTGATTTTGTGGTTTCTGTGTTTTGTTTACTGTGGCTATAGACTGTGAATCCAAGCCACTGATTTGTAACCCATAGACTCTATGGCATCTTTGAGTGGCTGGGAAGGTTGTGTTTAATATTCTTTTGGCTTTAGAGAAAGAAATTAAATGAAGAAAAAAATTGTTTATACTTCTTTGTTTGGGAGGTAGAATCAGTGGGTTCCCCCCCCCCCCGCAAAAAAAACTATATTTATTTTATGGATTAATTAAAGTTTTTGAGTGCATCCTATTACAAAACAGCACAAAACTATGCCAGCCATTTTTGACAGCAGTTGTCAGAGCTGCAGAAGGGAGGGACCAGGCAATAAAAAAAAGGTTTAGTTTCAGGTTATAGGGACATGGTGGCTCAGTGGCTAAGATGCTGAGCTTGTTGATCAAAGGTTGGCAGTTCAGCAGTTCGAATCCCTAGAAAACACTTAAAAAATGTAAGTAGAAAAATAGGGATCACCTTTGGTGGGAAGGTAACAGTGTTGTGTGGGCCTTTGGCATTTAGTCATGCCGGCCACATGACCACGGAGATGTCTTCCGACAGCGCTGGGTCTTCGGCTTTGAAACGGAAAAGAGCACCACCCCCTAGAGTTGGGAACGACTAGCACATATATGCGAGGGGAATCTTTACCTTTATAATTGGTATGTGACTGCAACCAACTGTTTATTCAACATACCACAAGGAAGCAAAGTGTAATGTTTACATGGCTTACACCTCAGAACTAGGTTTTATGCAGAACGGTGTTTGAACAACATGCAGATATTCTGGATTCCCATGTCACACTGAACCATAAACTATTCCCACAAGTGGGTTCACACAATTTAATAAGTTAAAATGCGTTTGGGTGTTGAGTGTGTTGTACAACTGTGGATAGCAATCTCTATAGATTGGATGCATGCAAAGGTATTGCACCCTTATGTCTTGCTCGTTGTCACTTATAGTGGAAAACGGCATTTTCATTTGAAAATCTTCAGGATCAGGAAACCCCAAAACACCAGGGGTCTTTCCTGAGGAACTTGTGTAAAGGCCGCAGACTCTTAAGTTATTCCACCTGTTCAGCGGCAACAACTAAACTGCAGAGTTTAACAAGGAGGACCATCTCGGATGCAGTAAAATACACCGTTAAAGAGTCATTGGCCCGGCTACGCAGACATCCATCGGTTCCCTTCTAACGTTCCCCCGTCTGAGTTCTCGAAATGAACACCTGTTATTTGTGAGTATAAGTAGGGCAACCCCACTTCTACGATTCCCTCCTCCGCGTGGCCAAAGCAAAGGTGAAGCCCGCGAGGAAAACCCGAGGCAGGACCGTCGCTCTCTACTACGGAGCAAAGGCCAAACACGGGCGGCTCACCCCAGACAAGATTGGCCGGGCCGATTCCCGCCCAAGCGCTCCCCTCCCCTCCCCTCCCGGGAAACCGACCCACCGAAGGCGCTTCGTTGATCCACCGTGGATCCTGCCTGGCTCAAAGCCATGGCGGGGCTGGCAAGGAGGGCTGCACTACCACTCTTCCCCGCCGCCGCCGCCGCCGCCGCTCCTCTCCGCCTCGGAATAACGAACGCACCGCCACTCTATCAGGGCGAAGGGCGGGGCGCAGATGCTTCTTGCGCGAAAGCCGCCCTCGCCTTCCCTTGCGCGCGTCTTGCACCAAGAAGCCAACTTTTAGCGGGAAGCCAAGAAGTTTGGGAAGTTCTGCAAAAATAGAAACTCCCTTCTGCGAAACATCTTGTAGGAGTTCGGTTCGAGTCGTCTTTCTTCTGAAACTCGGCCTATCTACATCGGTTTAGCTTTTCAAGCAGAGATCAGGCCGGCTGCTTTAGTGGCTGTGTTTTAGTTTAGAGGCTTTCTCCACCTCGTTGCGCAAAAATACAAATTAGGTTAATGGGATAAATCATAATTATACCAATAGCTGAGGGTCGCGAGAATGACAGAACTGTACTATACAGCCAGCGGGTTTTTATAGCTGAACGAAGAATTTTCTTGCCGCAGATATAGCGTTTTTTCAGTTTTTCTGCAGCATTTGCATTTAAGAATATTTCGATCGTTTCTGTAATAGATGGGTAACCCAGAAAACTATCTAGTTATCGATATTCACTTGAAGTGCTGGGCTTGTGAAGGGGGGTGGGGGGGATCTTTTTTTCATTAGAAAAGCAGTTTGTAGTTTTGTTTCCCGAGTGATGGGTTACCTGCCATAAGGTGGACTGCATCAGGATGGCAGGAAGGAAGGATATGAATTCTTGGCTGTCTTGTATATTAGCTGCCTGATTTATCATCTCAATGTTTTTATAAGAGTTCACCGTTTTGTAATATGGCTCCTGTTCCTTATTCCAAAACTAGATTAGATATAGATGCATGATCAATAACATTTTTATTATTAATATTAATATTAATATTATTTGCATTTTTATGCCGCCCAACTCGAGGGACTCCCCCCTTAAATGTCTTTTTAGGTTTCTTTACATTACTTATTTGGAATTACTGTCACAGCTTAGTTTTTTAAATTTTTTCAGTCCTTTAAACTGCAGTTTTTTTCTACAGGACCACAATGCAAGGAACAATTTCACCCTTGCTGTCCCCTCTTCATTAACAGAGATTTTAACATTTCTTATAAATGTTATGACTTGGCATAGGAATCCACTACAGATAAGAACTCTAGCTGAAAACTCTCTAATTACAGTAAGAACCTCTTCACCCCCCCCAAATTAAACATTTAAGTGGAATTTTTAGCATTCCTATTAAAAGAATTTCCCCAAGAGACCTTCGTTTGCTGTGCTGCCTTAAGATACATCACTAGTTATTTAAGGGGTTCTTCTGAGCAGAATGAAAGCACTTTGTGCATAGAGAAACTCTGGGGAAGCCCAATTCATGAAACCCCCAATAAGTAGAAGAAATTGCCTCTAGAAAAATCTAGATCTTAATTTAAAACACACACAATTTTGACGATAATGCTACTACAGAATTGTTGAGATTTTTAACAGACCTTCTGGGATCATGATAAAATTCTGTTTTGCATTCTGGAAGTAAGAAGTACCTTTAAAAGAGGAACCTTCTTCATTTTATAATTATTCAAAGACAACGTGGATTTAAAAAAAAATAGTGTAACCCAAACCTAATAAGTTTTTTAAGGATCTTCATTATGTCCATAGTGCTATTGAACTGTGTTTATTATATCTGTAATCCAAATGAAACCGATTGCAAATATTCTATTTAAAACTACGGTATTTTCTCTGAACATAAAACTTTCATTAAAAACACCCAAATTTATATTTATTAATCAATCAGCAGAAATGTTTACATTGGAAGTGATATTAATGAAGCAGTAAAAATAAAAGCCTTGGGACTGAAACTAGATGCATTCAAACTTTCTTGCTTGAACTAGGCCCGTTTCTTGGCCTTTAAACTCAAAAGTACAAACATTTGCTATTTCCTTCTGCAACAGCACACGCATTAGTAAAAACGATCAAATTCAAAGCAGCAGGAATAGCAGGAGTTAAGTCATAAATAAAAATATATTAAGCATGTTTGCTAAACAGTGCTGTTGCCATTTAATTGAATCTATGCACTGTTTTTTTAGTCTGTTGCAAGGGCAAAACATATTTTCTTTTTTTCTTTCTGTTATTAAAGTTCGTCACTCTCAAAAAGTCCGGACTGTGTTGCCATACGCTGATATTCTCCTTCATCGGGAAAAAAAGCCTGCTTCACATTCACACCTTTCCCATTAAGTGCCAAATACTTGCTAAAAGTTGGTCGAACCTTCAGCGGCTTTGGATTTGGAAGTGGCTTGTACGTGTGTGCTGAAAAACAAAATGAAGAGACACCGTTCATAATTGTTTTACAGAGGGAAGGAACTACAAGAGGCGACAGAATTAAGATCATATGTTAATACACGCAATTTGAATGAGTTTTACCATGGTGTTAGGAGCACGGTGGCTCACGTGGTTAGGGCGCTGGGTTGACAATTTGCATTTGAAGCCTGAGTGCTGCTGTGTGACAGGGTGAGCTCCCGTCATTTGCTCCAGCTCCTGCTAACCTAGCAGTTTGAAAGTATGCAAATGTAAGTACAAAAATAGATACCACTTTGGTGGGCTCATTAACACAGACATGAAAGGAGCATCCCTTGAGCAATCCTTTCACCACGGAAGTGCTTCGGTGCTTCCAACATGGAAATATAGTATGCCATGGTATTACCCAATTCTACTACATCATCTTTATTCTTCTAACCCACCCAAGATAATCCAAAGTATATGATTTGCAGACTTTCATGTAATTTAGCCTGGGAATATATAGCTGAATGGATGTATTTACTAAGGATCAACCTAGGTATAAGTAAAGGTATATTCAATCAGCAGAAAAAATATACTTACTAGTCACATCCAATCTGGCATGACACGTTGCCACTCCTGCCTCATTGACTGCAGATACTGTGTACCAACCAGCATCTTTTTTAGTTACATCATGGATCAGCAAGCAAACCTTGCCAGAAGCATCATGAAACATGCTATAAAATGGAGGAAAAACAAAATTACCTTAGCCAGATCTGACTAAAAACCATTGCTCTTAATTAGATTTTAATACGTGTATCAAATTATTGTTAAACATTTTTGAATGTTTCATTACCCAATACATACATGTTTTTTATTACTGACTGCAGCCCAAGGACACGGCTCTATAGTGTCCTATCATATAAATCAGACCTCAGATCTACCTTCTTCATACCAAATTCAACTATTTCCAATATTCTGCAATTGCATGATCTGCATGCAGCTCTCTAAAGAATTCCTCTTCTCTATCCTCACTACTGTGCATAAGGTAAATATGCTTCCCCATATCTTTTTGCAAGATAAATCAATCAGTAGCAAAATTATATTATCATCATTGCTGTTGCCACTCCCCATAATAAAATAGGATGAAGCTAAAATACAATTTATTTTATTAAATTTACAGGCTGTCTGACTCCAAATGACTGGGCAGTTACACTTTAAAAAAACAGTAAAATAGAGGAACTTAGTTCTAATTTTCATTTTAAAAGTTCTTAATTTTAATAAGCTATGCTTTCTAAACATTGACTACATCACTCTGGGAAGAGAAGCAAGATCAGAATCTTACATGCTATAATGGGATGGATGGGAAGGCAGTACAAAGCATGGAAAAGGTGACACTTATTAGTTTTCCTCTAATGAATGGCACACGACAGTAACATATGTAGTCCTTTAACTAGACTCTGCCACAGGGAACTTATCTTTACTTCTAATTCAGCTAAAATGCAAACCCAGAAGAAGTGCCCTTACCTGATTCTGTCTGTATTGAACTGTACCATTTCATTATTTCTTTTCCAGTATATTTGTGGTGGGGGGATAGCAGACACTTTGCACTCAAGTCTAGCTGAATCCCCCTCATAAACTTTTGTGCTTTGTGCTTTAGAAATGAATGCTGGTGCTTTCCGATGTTCTTTTGCTAGAGATTTTAATAAAGAAACATAAGTAGTCAGACCATTTTAAAAAACAAAATTGAAAACAAATCATATATATTCATAAAATAATAAAAGCGAATACCAGTTTTTTAAAAAACCCAGTAAGTTAACTGACATTGGCATGGTTGAAAATGACTCTCTTCTAAAGTTGAAAAAATGGCTCACTGTGTATTGTAGCCTCAGCTCCAAGTTATCTCAGGAGAATCTACACCGCATATCAGATTTATGTCAATGTTGGCTATGCTTCCGATATACATTGCAATGATGCTTACATCACTAAGAAGAGCAGGAATAGAGAATCTTTCAGACATTGCAAATCTTCCATTTATAGCAAATCCAGCTGAAATAGATGATGAAGCAACATCACAAGGGCTAGATCCTCCACCATTAGAACTTATAGTTAGCCCTCCCTTCTCTATATTAGATCAGATAGGTAGTCCTCGTTTAGTGACCGTTTGCAGTCACAACTATGATAAAGTAACTTTATGACTACTCCTTGCACGTATGAACTTCGTAGGTATGTAAAGCAAAAGAAAGAAGAATTAAGATCAAAGACACTTGTGCCTTCACTTAGCAAGGGCTTTACTTAATGATCTAGTTGTCAGTCCCATTTGAATAGCTAAATGTGACACTTCTGATGAGGAATGGTGAACTGATGTTCTGTAGTTTGCAGCAGACGTTATGGCCATAAAGGCAATTGGACGCTGGATCTGGACTGCCGAAAATCATCTCTGGACCAAGGAGAGATCTTGAGATTACCCCCACATATTGTACTCAAGACAGCTGGTTTTTTGTGAGTAGACAGCAGAAATTGATGTTTTTGTGGTCTCGCAATCAGCTGGGAGTTGTGGGATTGGGATTCCACCAAGCTCAAAGCTGTCTTTTCAGGTACTCAAGGCTCAACCAAATCTTGTCTTTTTAATCATTCTACAGTGTTATTTTTAAAAATTATTTGTTATATTGAAAAATCTTTCAATATAACAAAGTTCGCTGGGTAAGTTCTTCAATCAGTTTAGAAAGAAATAAAGTTTCTTGTTTAAAGTTTTGTAAAAATGTCTTGGAATATACCACAAATGGATGACTGTAGCATTGATTTCATAGAGTTTTAAATATATTAAGGGGTCAGATGGATTTGAAATAAAGACTGAAGTTAATTGAAAAGTTCCTCTCTTGTGAGAAAATTCTCTTTATATTTTGAGTTGATAAGATTACTTTGAAGGTTGGACACTAGAGGGCACCAGATGGCTAGTTTATAAGAAATGTTTGATGTTTGGGTGCAAAGGGTTTTAGAGTTATTTAAAAAGGTGCTATTGAAGAGAAACAAGCCCTATTGAAATAAAACTAAAATAGACTTTAAGATGGATTCAAAAATTGCAACCCACAAGAAATGAAAATTTCATCCTAATGGAACTGGATGGTGGGTGATTTAAAAACAAACAAAAAAGTTTTCAATTAATAAATCAAAAAAGTGTTGTAGATTATTTTCTTATATTGTATTACTCAAGATTTATTGGAAGTACTATACTGGATTACAAAAGACCTCTGACAAAAATGACAAAAATTTTGGAAGCAGAGACAAAGAGCCTGAGAAAACAAGTATAATTTTCTTTCTGGGATTGAACAATCCTGAAAGAAAAAAACACAAAATTGTGTTATGTGATCATGGTTAAATAAGGGATTGCTATGTTTGGTGATGCCTAATGGTTTGATGGGGATTGGATGATAATAATTATTTGTGATAATGTAGTGGTTTACATCTCTTGTTATTTTTGATAATATAAATAATGGATTACTATTTCTGGTGATGTCTAATTTTTTTAAAAAATGGGATTGGATGATGGTTACTTTTGGTAATGTTTAATTACTTTTTTATTTGGGACTGGACTTTGACTATTTGAAGAGCGGGACTAAGGGCTATTTGTTTAAATGGAAATGGAGAAATAAATACTTTACTTGTTATTTCTTATGACCCTTATTGGATTATTGCTGATTAATAAAGAGAGCTGAAAATTTAGAGGTGGGCTTATAGTAAATGGGGTCAGGTAACAAATGAATAAGTGTTGGTTGTATTTTAAGAGACTGTGATAAGTGATTAATGTTGATTATACTTGCTTGGGATGAAAGGGCAACTTTCTTTTACAATGTCATTTTTTCCCTCTACTTTTTGTTATGAAAAAATAGAAATAATGTATTTCTGTACTATGTTATATTTTTACTGTAACATATTTGCTTAATATAATTCTCAGTAAAATTATTGAAAATAAAATCAATTATAGTAGCTAAACAAGGACATATATCATTGAAAGATATAATGGAAAGGAAAAAAAAACAAGTATGGTTATTGGCACACTGGTTGCCATTCCAAAAAGTCTTGGATGGCACTTAGAAAATCTACACATTGATAAAAAATTCCATCTGCCAATTAACAAAAGGCCACACACTGCACATACACTACACTGATAGGTTGGGAAGATCTCCATGCATATAAACACCAACTCCAGCTAAAGAATTGACAGCAGTGGTGGGTTGCCCCCGGCTCGCACTGCTTCTATAGAACCGGTAGTAAAACCGGCGGGAGGCTCCGCCCACCGACTCCGACATCATCAAAATGCTTCTGCACTGGCCCTGTTGCGAACCGGTAGTAAAGGTAAGTAGAATCCATCCCTGACTGGCAGCTATAATTTCACACAGTTGTGTACAATAATAATAATCTATACAGTATATAATGATATATTACATCAGTTGAAGGAAAAACTATTTCCAAGCATACAAAACCTTTTCATACCAATAACATCTACTTTCACTGAAAAGGAAGCTTCTCCAGCACGGTTATAAGCCACACACTCCCATGTTCCTGCATCATAGACCCGAACTACTTCGAAAATGAATGAGTGGAAGCCTTTTTCTGATACTATCATTTTATGAAAATCATCTGGGTGGATAAGTCTTCCATTTAGGTACCATGCCACATCTGGGATTGGTAGCCCACTGACCTACAAGGGGAAAGAGAGGAAGTGAGGGAAAGTTTAATGTCCAAGGGCAAATGTACATGGAAGCATCCCATTATTTCTTGTTTATATTATAAGTAAATAAATAAATTCTACACTGTTGGAAACACTTCTATTTAGGATGTGGCATATAACATGCATATATGGCAAACTACAGTGTTTTGGAAATTGGACAAGATCATGGTGCTCCAACATACCAACATTGTGTGTTATAAACATCTATTTTGCATTTACACAGATGTGGCAATACATGAAACAGCTTTAACATATAGGCAGGGTATGACTACAAAAAAAGAGGTACACAATTAAATGGATAAGTTTTAGTCCAAATGGTTGAAATTAGGCAAAGTAACCGAAATTCTTTAAAATTCTTTAAAATTTAAAGTTTGCTGATTTGAACTTCTAGTGCTTAAGCAAAAAATGGACAAAGCAGCAGAAAAACACAGAATGGTTTATTTTTTTATACAGTATATAGAAAAAGTGGTCTATTGTGTAATATAGTGAAATGTAAATATAGTACTATCCAGGGGTGAAATCCAGCAGGTTCTAACAGGTTCTGGAGAACCGGTAGCAGAAATTTTGAGTAGTTCAGAGAACCGGCAAATACCACCTCTGGCTGGCCCCAGATTGGGATGGGAATGGAGATTTTGCAGTATCCTTCCCCTGGAGTGGGGAGGGAATAGAGATTTTGCAGTATCCTTCCCCTGCCACGCCTACCAAGCCATGCCCACCAAGCCACACCATGCCCACCAAGCCACGCCCACAGAACCGGTAGTAAAAAAAATTGGATTTCACCACTGGTACTACCTATATGAAATTATCTGTATGGCCTAAAATTAGGACAAAGGGAACAATGTGTAAACATATAAGGCTAGGCCAGAATATCTCTGTCACACAAATTGCCCTCTTATAATCTCCAGTATAATGCCTGTAGGCTGGAGATCCTTTCACATTTCTTATCCACTAGCAAACAAGACTATACAGAAAAGTAAAGGAAAAGAATATTGGCAGAATACTATTCTAATCTAAGGGTCATATGCAGTGAAAGTCACTAACTTCAAAATGGTGGGTGCAAGCCTTTTGGTTACCTGCAAAACGTCTTTTTAATCTGATTCATATGCTGCATGCATGTAAAAAGGGTAGGGCTCTACTCGTCCAGCCACAACCACCATTATGAAGCCAGTGATTATTGCTGAGGACACCACTGCCAACTCTCCAATGTATGTGGCTTCTAACCACAACATTACAACTAAACTCTATTCACAAGATGATATCCTGATTCAAGCGTTGTACAGCTACAATTTTAAAAAATGCTTGTGACAATGGATGATTAACCTGCTCCGGAAAGCTTTTGGCCATTATCCTAAATCGCTCTTACTAAAATTCTATAATTAACCTATGGAATCTGGTACCAGAAGATCTGAGGGTCAATAGTTTTAGACGGCTTTAAAGAGAGATTATGCAGTTTCAGGGAGAATGGAGAGAAGCTTAATCTGCTTTCTTAGTATCAGATGCCTGGGAAAAATACAGGATTGTCATGTTCCAAATGTGACCTTTTAAGACCCAGCTATTTTAATCCTGCTTGAAAGAGAGTCCTGGATTCTCAAAATTTTAATTTAACAAAAAAAATAAAAAATAAAAATCCAGTATTAATTATGTCTCAAAAACACTTGAGAGAATGCATTTATTACCTTAAAATCAAGCCTACAGAATCTTCCTTCTTCAACTGTTACATCTTCAGGCACTTGTAAGAAGCGTGGTTGAAAAAATTTCTCCTGAATTGCGCCTTGATCATTTTTTTCTCCCCTTGAAGATGGCCTATTCCTGCATTACAAATGAAATAGGCAATAAAATGATTTCTAAATAAGCTTCCTTTCTCACATACCTTAAGCCACCCAGCCTGCAAGGTCAGCTCCACTGCGTGGCAGCTAAATTATCACCTTCTCAGAATAAAATTATATTTCTAGATTTGCCCTTCCACTAAGAAAACTCTCAGAATTTGTGCCTATTTCACAGATGGAAGTTCCTAGGCTTATGGTATTACAGCAGGGTGGATTTGATTTAAATCGAGTTGATTTAAATCACAATTTAAATCATGATTTAAATCACTAGTAAAAAGGCTTGATTTAAATCAACTCGATTTAAATCATAATTTTTAAAGAGCAACTGTCATCTCTGTTACTTTGACCCACTGTTGACTCACTGATAGTCCCAGTGTTGCAGAATATACAGCCTCATGCTACATAACTAAGCTCCATTTCATGCTGAATAAACTAAATTATTTATGTATCTTAAATAGAAAACTATCTTACGATAGATTTTTACCCCAAAAGTTTTTTATTAAAATTCGATAAAAATAAAAAAAATCCGATTTAAATAAAAAAAATCTGATTTTTTTGATTTTTTTTAAAAAAAATCATTGATTTTTATCCAGCCTGTATTACAGTACCCCTAATAGTTTTCCCGTAAGTCAAATCAAATACAATTTATTCTAAGAATTTGTCATCTTCTAAATGTCCAAATGATTTGAATCACAACTGCTATGACTGCATCTTAAACCGCATAATCTAACAGTGGCCAAACCTTTTTAATACATTCAGCTTTTTTTGTAATTCATTCACTGTTCAGCCTAGTGTTCAGTATAGCAGAACTAGTGTTTCACACAAAATGTTGCTTGGATAGAATGTCATATCAAAACATACCAAGAGCCAGTACCTTACGTGCTGTTGAGGAACTTGCAGCCGTACACTTTCCAAGTTCTGCTGTTGAAAACAAAGACGTAAGTGATCATTACATTATGGTAACAGAATTCTGGAAAAAGGACATAAACTCCAGATCTTCAGGTACTTAAACTTGCCAGGTAACTAATAATGTAATCACAGGCACATTTTTGTAGAATATAGAATTACAATCTTCAGTATCAGCACTTCACTTTCACATTAACACAGTAAGAACCTCAGTTGTTAATTCTTGTGACTATGGTAGGAGGGTTTCAGAGTGTTCCTGTGGCACTTGTGGGCTTCCCCCGGCCACTCTTAAGACAAAATAGTGGGATACTTGTCCTTCTCAGGAAAAACATGTGTGCCTATAGAATGATATAGTTTTTTCTCATAGTGTACAGTATTTTGGGAAACACACAGTCTTTGTTAGAAAAGAGAGGCTAGTAAGTCACTAAAAATATGACCTAGGGACATACTGTCCTTCAAGGGTGCAGGAATAGCAGCCGAGTCATTTTAATAGAATATTGGCAAGGGCACAGAGTTGTACATGCTCACAAAAGGGTTCCAATAGCAATTAACACATCTTAAATTGGAAAATATTTTCCTTGTTAGATCACAGCTACCTGAGCTTTGACAGAAACTTACACAACATGAAGTGGCTACATAATCTTTTAAAAAAAACCTTTTTAACCTAAAATAAATATCTTCACCAACTTATTATTTTAATATTCTGTTTCTGAAGCAAACTTTGAAGAAATTCAAAGTATTACTTAGGTACAGTAATATTCTTACCATTTGTGTATTGGTTGTAATGGTCTTAATTGCACTACCTACCGTAGTGCAATTAAGATAGTGCGCACCCTTCAAACTCTGGGACAAATTTTACACATCTGCTGACTGTATTTTGGAATGCTTATTTTTGCAGTGGAGAAATACACCAGACTAACTTCATCAAGACTTTCGTATGAATTGTAGCATATGCTTTTCCCTTCAATTGGCTATGATCTCTACTTTGTAAATAAATACATACATACCACAAACTATTAAGTAGTCAACATGAAATAATCCAGAGGCTGAAAAAGCTGAAGAAGCAACACATAGGCAAAGGAATCACTAGAACTATATTTTTAACTCAGTATTTTGTTGTCCTTTCCCTGATCAATTTCTTTTCCTTACTACATTGCCTTCGTATTTGCTATATAAATTAATGAGGCAAATGTTATGTATCTGAAACTTAACCACCTCATTCCAATTTCATGGGGCAAATTACATGCCCCCCCCTCAGCTTTTTCGTCTATTTGTATGAAAAAACATTGTTCTGAATTATGTAGGACATGTTCAGCCCCTGTGACTGCCTGGATGCTCCCAACCTCAGCCTTAAGCATCCTGAGCCCCTGACTTTGTGACTCCATGCCTTTTTGCTCCATTCTCTCCCTATTTACCCCACATTTGCCTCTTTGAATGGGTATCAATACGGTAATTGAAGTAATTGTATAATGATGTATAATGATGAAAATAAAACTTGTTACTATGAAGACTTGCCTCAATTCTTGCCTCAAATCCCTCAATTTCCGTGTTTGATTTGCATACTCTAAGCATGGACAAAATTAAATAAACTAGACAGGGACAATTAAACAATAGTAAAGCTACCAATAATTTATATGATTATATTTTATTTTTTGTGAGGTACTCTGAATATTAAAATATCAAAGCAATTGTTTCATTCAAACTTGATTAAAGAGAGTGAGTTTAGTGTAATAGTTAAGGCACTAGGCTAGAAACCAGGAATTCTAGTTCCATCTCAGGCTAATCAATCAGCCAACTAGCTGACCTTGGGCCAGTCACTCAGCTCTATCCACTTCCAAAATCTTGCCAAGAAAATTGCAGGGATATTTCCTGGCAATGGCCAGGAATCAAGATTGACTTGAAAGAATCAAAGAGGACAAAAAGGGCAAAGCTATAATATGCCTCTCCTCTCCCTCCTTCCGTCATGGCCTCTATGCAGGCCATTTGATCTTCTTTCTGTCTTTTTTCCCTCCTCCCTCCTTATAGCTTTTTGCTGACCCCAAATTCAAGTCCAGTATTTCCAACCTGCCTGCCTGCCTGCCCTTGAATCTAAGGGTGATGGACATGAGGCAGCTAAGAGCAGGTGGAGACACGAATGTGGCGAGATGGGGGAGAAAGGGGAGGGTACTGCACTTGAAAGAATCCACTTTCTTTCAGCCACCACTGATGACTTTGCCTTCCTCTCATTCTTCCAACCCAACATATGTATCTGGAATAAACATTTTGAGTTCATGGTCTAAGCAAAACACATTTCACGTTTTGGACACAAACCACAGCAAAAAGCAGTTCCACGCATGGAACAGTTTATGTGTGGGAAGTTTTGTGCATAAGTAACAATAAGCTGTAATGGAACAATTCAGGATCAGTAAAATTAATGGCTTCTTTCTCCTATCATTCTATTCCTCAGATAACTTGGAGATAAATCCTACCTTCATCCATGTTTTGGGCGAGACACAATTTAAGTTTATACATTAGGTTAATGTGTTTTTGTTTCATTTTAATTTAGCACAATATATGAATTTAGGCATTGTGATTTATAAACAGTGTAAATTTTATTATGGGTGAACTTGGCCATGACTTGTTTAATAAACCATGATGTAGCATACTCTGTGAAATCAGCCACTCTCTTTTCATTCCACGTTCAATAGTTTGCTATGTTTCAAATACAGGTAGTCCTTGACTTACAAAGATTCATTTAGTGACTGTTCGAAGTTACAACAGCAATGAAAAAAATGACTTATCACCATTTTTCACACAACCATTGCAGCATTCCCACAACCGCATGATCAAAATTCAGGCACTTGGTAACTGGCATGTATTTATGACTGCTGAACTGTCCTGGGTCATATGATCACCATCTATAACCTTCTCAGCTGGCTTCTGATAAGCAAAATCAATGGGAAAGCCAAGTTCACTGACCCACCACATCATTCTCTTAAACAACCGCTGTAATTCGCTTAACAGCTGTGGCAAAAAAGGTCGTTACTTAACAACCGTCTTGCTTGGCAATGGAAATTTTGGGCTCTGTTGTGGTTGTAAGTTGAGGACTACCTGTACTGCATTCAGGAAAACTGCTATCTTCATATGATTATGGGGAAGAGTTTGGATTACAGTTCAGCTTTTGGGTGCATAGGGAAAATATTAAGTAAGACTTACGTGTGCGTCCTGTGCATTTTGTTCATTCTGTGATACAAACACAGATGCAGCATTCTCTGGTCCAAGTAACCTGCGAGCCATTCTTTCTTCGTAGCTTAAACGCTTATGAAAAGAAAATGTGAACGTGAACATTAAAGAAAATCAGCGAACGCTCAAATCTCAATTCAGTATCACACAGCTCACTCTAAGATTACCTGGGAATTACTCTTCTTTGATAAGAGCAGGACAAACAACTGTTTTAATCACTATTGTTAGCAGATGTGAAAACAGCATACTTTTACTACGGGAATTCTCTGAATAGAAGCTAAAATCTTCATGAAGCAACACAATGGGAAAAGAAGAACATCTACAAGGAAAAACATGTACAGGATGTTTTTATCGGATACCCTGTGGGTCATTTGAGGGGAGAGCTTTTGTGTTTTGTGAGCCAATGAACAGGATCCTTTGCTGCCACAATCAAATGAAAAAGATCAAATTCTTGAAGTAGGCTCCAAAGCCACTTCCAGGCTAACTCTACCCCCACAATTCAATCAATCAATCAATCAATCTAAAACTGGAAGGGACCTTCAAGGTCTTCTAGCCCAACCCCCTGCTCAAGCAGACAACCTATACCATTTCAGATTAATGGCTGTCCAATTCTTCTTAAAAGCTTCCAGTGATGGAGCATCCACAACTTCTGCAGGCAAGCTGTTCCACTGGTGAATTGTTCTCACTGTTAGGAAGTTTCTCCTTAGTTCTAGGTTGCTTCTATACTTCTCTCTGGATTAAGAAAGTTTAAGGCTATTTGAATGCAGCCCTATTATTCCTCCGAGAAAAGTAATATATGATGCACCCTGAAGGATGCCACCTTGCATTGTTTTTTCTTTTCTTTTTTTCTTTCTTACTTTCTACCAGCTTGTGTTAGCTTTTATCTCCTGGTTTAAACATTTTAACAAAAAAATATGCATAAAAAGCAGGAGTGGACTCCTCCTTTCTTGCCCCTCCTTCCCCGCAGCAAGTAGTTATGGCATCCAGATTTTTTCTAAAAGTAGGTAGCAAATGGTAATTGTTAACATGATATGGACAAAACTATTAAATATGCAGAAGGTAATAATTAATAATACTGAATAGTTCTGTTTTGCCTCAACTTCTCCTTTTTAGCACAATACCAGCCACGTCACCAGAAAATTTTTTTTATTTCTCTGCTCTGGAGAGAGATAGCAATCCCCTACTGTAGCCAAGGTATCACACCTCGGCGACATGCAGGATCCTCACCTCAGTCATTGGAATTTATTGCCACACTATGATTAAGAATACTGAATTACTTCATGTTTTTCTGTGAATAAAAGATCATACAGTATGGATATCTTACTGATAACTGCCTCTCATTCTTCCACCCATGGAAACAGTAATAAACTTCTTGTTTATATTGAAAAATTCCTCCTCTATTTTGGATCCCATTTGGATCCTCTATTTTGGATTCCCACAAACAAACTAATATGGTCCCATGCATTTGCATTAGACCACCTTACTAAAACAAACACTAACTGTGGTCTTTTAGTTGTTTAAAAATAGTTGCATATTGCTAAAAGGGTAGCACACAAATACCCATGTGACTTTATGTACCAAGAATATTTTCATATGGTGTTTTCCGCATTCAGCAGCTAAACCAATTTATTTTCAGTTCAGCTGCAGTCTATTTAAACAGTGAGGGGTAGTGGTAGGATTTTTGTATAGCAGCTTGGATGGAGCAAGATTCAACTACACACTTTGTTTGATTTTGGTCTATATGTAAAATGATCCTAGTTACTGTTTGTAGTTTAAGGATTAGTATGTTGAGTGAACCCAGCCTGTTGTAATTAAATAAACCATGGTTAATCAAACATTTGCTTAATATACTACTAAAACAAATCACAATTCCAGAGAGGGTAGGAAAATGCCTCACCTAAGCTGATAGTTGTTACCTAATGAATGAATAAAACATTACACTAACTTCTGATATCTATGTTTATGTAAAAGAACAGTAAACTCATTTGGCCTATATTTAGTTTTGATAACACATGAAAGGGAACCTTAATCTGTTGTAGTTTCATTCATAATGAATCATTAAAGATGGACTGAGTGTAATAGCACTAGATGGGTAAGAGTAACATGAATTATAAAAAGCAGAGTTGCTGCCATTTTCTCCCTAATTCAATTTCCTGTCACATTAATTCAATTTCCTGTCGCTTCCCTCCCCCCCCCCCACTTCCTCCCTTGGTGGCTCCCCAGGAAAACAGGGTAATGATGTCAGAACACATATCTAAATTATTGTGGTCATAATAAAGGGAAAATGCTAGGCATACAATACATGGTGATGCTTTTCAGGTTTACCCCTATGTTATTTGTAATTAATTGTCCCCTATTTTCTTTCACAATTGGCTGATCAAAAGGGATTCTTCTTATCACAAGAAGAAGAACTTGGAACTGATTTCTTGAATCAGTTTTTCATCTTGGATAATGTCCAAATATTAATCCCAGACCTATTATCTGTAAGTGGCATTTGATCAAGATGTAAGTATTGGTGAGCCAAGAAATAATTCAGGCCAAGGTGCATGAATGAGAGCTTATGTTCTAATGCTGCCAAAGGTCAATAGTCTCTGAAGGACAGTAATCCAGAGTTATCCCAATTCTGAATTCAGTATACCCAATATTAAACAGACTGCTCAATTAATCCTGAGAGTGGTCATCTTGTGAGGCACTGAACAGGGTAAGTAGCTACATCAACATACAGATGTCTTGTTGGAACAAAGTTGGAACAAAAACGAATAGGGTTTGTAAAATGGATACTGGATTATATTTAGACAAATATGTAAATGAGGGCAAGGGATATGTATATGAGAACAAAATAGTAATGTATGTTAAATAGTAATTATATTTATGTTAAAAATATGTATATGATAAGACGGGATGGTCACACTATGTCCAATGTTTTTAATGTTTAATAAAAATTTAAAAAAAAATTTAAAAAAACCCATACAGATGTCTTGTAAATGCATATATTTCAGAATTGGGTTTTAGTTTAATGAATCAGTATAGGGAAGTAAGGAAAAAAATTCAGAGTAATTCATCTTAAGTGGTAGTTTCCTACCCTCACTTTTATATGTATTCTCTATACATTGTCTTACTTGGTTCCCGTTATGCAGAAGGTTATCTTTACATCGCAGTTTCCTTTCCAAGTCTTGAATGAGGGCGTCTTTCGTTCCTTGTATCTCTTTGTCGGAAGCCTTTGGTACTTGTTTAAGGCTATCAGTTTGCGGGCTGTACATAGGCTTTGAATGACTGCTAATTAAAGGAAAAGAAGGGTGATCTTGTAATTATTAAATAGAGCCGAGTATAAAAGACAAACTACTGAAGATAACTCTTATTGTAAGTTTATATTGTAGCTGATGTGCAAGGAGAAACCCATCAATGCCATGAATATGGAGTCTGCTATATGTTGCATATCATATAATTTTTTTTAAAAAAATGGCCTAGAAGAGGAGAAACATGCATAATGATTAAGCTGTAAAAATCTTAACTGATAAATTAATTTTTTTTTTGTGGGATCTTTCAACTGAGGTTATAAAATACAAAGTATGAGAAACATAGTGTCGTATTTTTTTTGGAAATTACTAATGTTCAATCATTTTTCTGCTTTTGAGGACCAAGCACAATTATTTAAGGGGGAAAAAACAAACAAACTCAAGAGATTTGTTTACATAGTAATTTTTGCTGTTAAATAACAAAATAAAAGTTTCCTTTCCCCCTTAAAGTCTATTCTACTGAGAGTGGGTGAAGAAATTTAGTCAGGAGAGCAGCTGCCTACTGCCTTCAAGGATTACTTTGCTCTGAACTACTCCCAGAGTGCCTTAATAGTGATGTTTGCTACTAGAAGCAGAATCTTTCCACTTTATTCTAACCTTTTCAAACAATGCAGATCAAGGGAGAACTTCATCATTTATTCAACTCTAGTTTATATACAAAAATTAAGCATTACATAATGCTATTAAGCTTAACGAAGCTAGCAATTTTAGTTCATTTCTTAACAATTAATGTGTTTTTATGTACCTATGTTAATGATACAGTATAGGTGCGTTAAAGGAAATTTATTGTTAAATTATTAACAGCAACTTGATAATACAATCCCATATTTATTTGTTATTTTGTAATGTTAAATCTGTTGTGATGTCTTGTTTACTTATTATCAATTCCTGTATCAAGTTATATAACTTATTGTCATGGGGCTTAATTCCAGGTAAGATTTGAGTTTCTAGATTAATTAGGATTTCTTTCCTCACAAAATGATTTCAAAAATTTAATGGAAATGACACTTTTATTTAGAAAATATTTTTATTTTTGCGCCACAGGGTGTTGAATGCAAATAACAGGTAAATGTTTAATAACTAATAATGAAACTTTTTTTGAAAAAAAAACTTTAATTTTTAATATGTTATGGAAGGTAGTTCAGAAATATATAATCCCTGTATGCAAATTTTCTAAGAATTATAGGTGGCACTGCTGTTCCCTAGTTTACTTTATTGATCCTGCCAATACTAGGAAACATGCATAAAGATTTGTGGGTGGGTAACATCCAAATACTTTGTGTTCTATGAGACAACAGGGAGCTGTCATTTATTTTCAAAAAACTGTATACCAATAAAATAGTTACCTAGCTTTTTTTTCAAGAAAGCTTTTAAAAATTTATAAATTCTAAAAAAGAAACAACAACTTTTATTTTTCATTTTTTTCAGGGTAAGATTCATTATATAGTGGCAAAAGTATAATGTAGAAGAGATAGGATGTAGCCTTCACTGATATCAGATGTATTTTCCATTCAGGGCTAGATTGTACCCAACTATGCCATTTGTTCTAGATCAGTTGCTTAGTGCCTAGATAAATAGAACTAAAGAAGGAAATGCTCTAAGGAAAAGACTAAAACTCAAATTATGAAAACTGTTTCTGTTAGTTGTGTTGATCACAGTTCATTCTAGCCAGAATGGCTAAAGATGACAGTAGCAACTGTAAGCCAACTCATCAAATTTGAAAAAGCTGCACTAGTGCACATACCCAACAAAGGAGTGGCAGCATTTGCACAACAAGCATAGTCATAGTTACCGTAATCATGGTTTACTCAACTCAATTTTCTGGATTAACATGATATATGGACTGGATTTCCACAACACACTAAGCGAAAACATGGTTGATTTGTCACTGCACAAATACATGTAGTGACACATATAAAACCTTTCACAGCAAATAGTGTTTACTCCCAAATAAGAATCCTTAAATTATTTGATGGAATTGTGCTAAAGCTATGTGTTATACCCAGGATAAAATCCCAGGATAAAAACATAGGATAAATCAATAATAATTTATCCTGAAATAAAATTAAATAATCATTTGTCTCAAATCTGTTAATCTTTTCCTGAAATAAATCCTTAATAGATTTTGTTTTTATTATGTCAAATAGACTAGTGCATAATTTTCCAGAATTAGGTTTCATTTTCAGGGCTTGTTTAAATAGGATGGTATTCTGCCTTTACTTTTATTTTTCAGCCACCACTGCTTACATAAAACTTTGGAAATGTCTGTACATTTTGCAAAAAGTTGGCATTTGGAACAAAACAGACCTTGCACAATTAACAGTGGTTATAGTTTCCATTCCTGAGTTTCCCCTTCTAATTCCCATCTCTGCCTTCAACAATTACATGCAGCATAGCTCACTCACAACAGGAACATAGCATTCAGGTTTTCATGACTGCACCTACACACAGTTCAAGGCAAGGGAAAGAGCATACTTACTTTGAGTCCACCGAGGAAGGACCTTGGCTATTATTATAATCAAAGTGAGAGGGCAACACAGAACAAAGGAATGCTGCAGGGGACTGGTTATGCATGGATGAAATTCTCGGCCCAGATGATGAGCTAGCAGGAGACTGTACAGATGCGGGTGTTACGGGAAATGAAGCGCTATATGAAGGTGAAGAGAGTGAGATTGGCGAGCTCAGCGATGAAGAGGAAGTAAATTTCTTCTCATTAGGATTACAAGGCTGGATTAAAATGGAAGACTTTTGCCTGCTCGGAAGTGTAGCAGAGGTCTCTGATCCCGGAGGCTGTGGCTTCCCTTGATATGTATTTTGAGACTGGATAAAGTGTTTTGGACGCTCATAATTAAACATGCTGGGTTGGTACATAGAGGACACAGATGGGAGATTACTGACACTCATGGGGAAGCTTTCACAATTGTCCTGCGTTTTAGAAGGTGAAAATAGACTTTGGGTTGGTGGTTGGAAAGAATGAGTTGATAAATTTTGTGGCCTTTCTTGGCAGGGATCCTAGGTAGGACAGAATCCCTGCCTCAGCAAAGAGTAGCTTTCTTGATGAAGATAATCCCTTTAGGAAAACAATACAAATAAGAACAGAAATAAATGGGCATGCAACAAGATTATATAGACAATCAAATTAGAAGGGAACCAATGGACAAATGCTAAGATTATCCATTTTTCTCAGGAACAAGATGCTTTGTACCTAGAGCATCTTTGAAATTTGCCTCTGTCTTATCTTTTTCCCTGTCCAATAATAATTTGAACAGTTTCCTCATAACAAGCTGAAATATTCTAGGAATACCCATAGGCACTTAAAAATTTTCAGTGTTCAGTATTTTAATATTCACCATCCTCATATGTTGAATACGCAATTTATTTTTATAATGGCTCTCATTGCAATCCCCACCCCCTCCTGTGAACTGCATGGCAATTAAACCTATATTAAACTCTTTTTTCTGAAATCACTGGAAAGCAGTAACTATCTTTGCAAATTTTAACTCTAATTATGATTTAAAGATACAACTCACTCATTTTCATCCATGTAAAGCCTGTCTACAGTAAATAAAAATGATCTATCATAAGTATTGAATTCTATCAGTGCACGTCACTTAAAACAATGTATTCAAATGCAAAATTATGCAGTACCAATACTTTATGACAAAGGCATGTTCCTTGCTTATACTGCTAAGCTTCCACAAACCAAACAAAATTTGAGTTCCAAGTAAACAAACTCTGTTATGAATCCCAAGATCAATAGGATGATGATGTTTCCCCCCTCTGGACTATGCTCAAATTCCTTATAATGGAAAATATAGCACTGTATACATATAATTCTAACCAGATCTTAGTACCAAAGATCTGCCAAACTATAACTCAATTTTCTGACCAGCGTTTACAATATTTTTGAAACTAATGAGAAACTGTATGAGGCAGATTCTTAATTAAAATAAAGTACAAAGATAAAATTCATGAAGGAAATTATTTTCATTTTTTTTGTCTAGAGTCTAGACAAGCAGCATTTTGCTTCAATTAGGATTAAAAGAATAGAACATTTACAGATATAGTTAGCCAGAAATCTGGCTATAAGTGAAGAAAATTTAGTTACTGTGTTCATTGAATATGTGGATATATCATGATTGCTACCACATGTGCGTGTCAAGACATTTTTTTCCATACACAAATCCCACACTTTAGTTGGGTTATTGCTATTATAAACTGTAAATGAATTCTATAGAAAGTTCTTACAAATATTCGGTTTATTTGAACAAAAAAACGTTCAAACGTTCAGCTGTGTGGCAAATTTCTCAATGAATCTATATGGAAGCAAACTACAGTACTTTTTTTTTTTTAAAAAAGCGCAAAGTAACTTCGGGAAGAAGTAAATAAAATAAAATAATAGTGACTATTCCTTCCCTTCCCACTTAAAATCCCTCCAATATCTATTTTCTTTTCTGTACAGAATTTCGTATCAGCTGTTTTGCTACTATATCTGCATCCAGTACCGTATATTGCCTTCCTTTCATAGGACGAGCCTAAACTAGGTTCCATGAGGTCATGCATTCCTCAGACAGATCAAATTATTCGGCTTTTTTTAAACATGATTAAAGAAGCTCTTCATTTCGACTTTTCGTATAACGCGCGATAAATGTACTTCTCCAGCGGTTAAGAATTCTTATCTCGTATTTCTAAAGTTTCACCATGAAACAAACGCAGCTTAACTCGCGCAATCCAGAACCTTCTAGGAAAGGGAGCCTAAAACGCTTGAATCCGCTTCAAGTGAGCGCGAACAGCTTGCATATTTTAATATTCACCCTCCTCTATTAAAATAAAAGTCCGCCGCTACAATAGTTTTACACGAAGTTCGTAAAAAAACCAACACAAAACCCACCTCCCTTCCCTTGGCCCCGGTTGGGACTCTACTAAGTCCCTTTACAAGAGACACCAACTTTCCAAACTTGGACGACGAACGTCTTGTGCAATTTATTCTGAAATGCAAAGATTCGGTCACGACCTTCTGCAACGACTAACATGCTTCTTGTAAGTCAATCTTACAAAGAGCCTCGGCCGCTTCGGCCGGACCGTGTTCCTCAGTTCCCCGAGCCAAATATCACGCGTAAACTACCACCCACGCGGGTCAGGTTCGCAAAAGCTGCCGGGCTACTTACACTGGGGCACCTCAGTCAAACCTTCCCGGCCTGTAGCGCGCGCCCCCGCGCGCAAGCAATCCACCACCTGCGCTCCTTTCAAGTATCAGTCCCTCCTGTCCAAGGCACGCTGGGCTTTCCCTGGAAGTACAGCTCCTAAAAGATGAATTACATCGCTGCGAGCCGAACCGGGCGGGGCGAGGCGGAGTGGGGGGGGGGGGGGGAAGAGGAGGAACATAGAAAAACTTACCTGTAAGCAAAGGAAGGGATCACCTGCGGGCCTAGGAAGCGGTGTTGTGAAGGGAAACCAGCCATCCACTAACACAGACTAGAACCATAGTACCTCTCTACTTAAGTTTTAATATGAGCACGGGCGATTAGCCCTTGCCAGGGAATGACATCGGAGGTATTCGCTCTTTCCAGCCACCCGGTTAAGTTGCCAAAATAAGAGCTTTCCCTCCCCCCGCCCTTCTCCACCCCGCCCGACTGCTCGGCCATCCAAATTAGAGCCCGCGGGAAAGAAAGAGACGCGCTTGGCCGCTGGGAAGAGAGCAGGCAGAGCATTCCTTGCGTGTTATTCAGAAACGCGCAGCTAAATGAGATTAGTTAAGACAACTCGGTAACCAAGATTGTTCAGCTTAAAGTTCGGCGCGGTCGACTTTTTTTTTTTTTTTTTTTTTAGAAAAAGGGTTTGTAACCGGAGCTACTTTTTAAACTTTTCGGTGGGGCGCCTGCAGAAGTAGCGTGGCGGGAGGAAAGGGAATAGGATTATCCGCATCTAATTATTCACATGCTGTAAATAAACCATTTTTCGGGCAAGGGCAACGCGGTGGTGCTTGGGCCGTAAAAAAGCTATATTCCAACCCGTAGATGTGTGTTGTCGCCGCTGGCAACGCTGCTCTGAATCCACCGATTGCGGTGGCGACAGTCGAGGGCATTTATTTCCCTGCCTCCGCTGGCGGAAAATGCCTGCCGTTGACCTCATTCGAGACCATCATTTTGATCCAGAAGCTTGCCAGCCGCCACTTATAAGAAAAAAATTGCCCTGAAAGCCTCAGTACTGTAGTTAGTGAGGAGTTAACTCTGCGAAGGCGGGAGTGCGCGCAAAGCGGCTTTGTGGTTAGGAAACAGGTGAAGAGGAACCGAGTTTATTGCACTCGAGGAGTTGGCGGGAACGAGCGAAGGAAGGACAGAAATAAGAGTCCTCGAGGTATGCAGTAAGCGGTAAAAAGTTGGACTCGCATATCTGTCGACAAGTACAGCCTCTTAGAGTTGGAAGTGGTTTCAGGGACACTAAAAAGAAACCGCATTCCAGCTCGAAGGGGACTTTGATTCTGAAGCAAACGCAAGCCGCGCTTCTATAGCGGCCCGATCGAATTTCTTTATTTCCAACTAGCCTGCTGGCGCCCCTTTTGTTCAAGTGCCCTCCGGTTTTCCTCTCTTGAAAAGAGCACAGCGAGCAGGAAGGCTCAAGAAGTAGCTACCAACACATCACAACCGAGGAGGAAAAGAATATAGCGCCCAGTACTCTTAAGTCACACAAACATAGTTACATGCTTCAAAGATTGATTCTTTCAGTTATCTAATGCAGGATATGCAGCACAGGTACAGGTCGATAGTGACTCAGGTCTTTTTGTCATCCCAGAGAAAACCTGTTGTGACCTATATTAGTGAAATCTTACTTCAACTTTTTATCCTTCAGATATGTAATATTGTACTTCCCATCTTCTGCCTAGAGCTTGGGGAATGATATATTCATCCTTGCATCCAATTTCCAAAAAAAGTGTTGAAGTGCAGGTAGTCCTCAACTTACAACCACAATTGAGCCCAAAATTTCTGTTAAGTGAGACATTTCTTAAGTCAATTTTACCCCATCTTACAACCTTTCTTGCCTCAGTTGTTAAATGAATCACTGCAGTTGATAAGTTAGTAACCCAGTTGTTAAGAGAACCTGGCTTCCCCATTGACTTTGCTTGTCAGAAGGTCGCAAAAGGGGATCACATGACCTTGGGACACAGCAACGGTCATAAATATGAACCAGCTGCCAAGCATTTGAATTTTGATCACATGATCATGGGGCTGCTGGAAAGGTTGTAACTGAAAAATGGTCGTAACTCACTTTTCAGTGCTGTTATAACTGGTCATTAAATGAATGGTTGTAAGTCAAGGACTACCTGTACAAGACTTTTGTGTTCTTTTCTATAAATCGTAAGTTTGTCTTTAGAATTCCTCAATACACTTTCCATTTTCCAACAGTATAGATACAGTACAGGTACAACCATTCATTTAGTGACCGAGGTTACAATGGTATTGAAAAAAGACTTATGACCATTTTAAATACTTATGATCGTTGCAGCATCCCCATTGTCACATGATAAAAATTTAGGCACTTGGCAACCAAACATTATTTATGGCAGTTGTATTGGCCTATGTTCATGTGACCACCATTTGTAATGAGATTCTCACTCATCCAGGCCATAATTGTTTCAAAGATGCTTTTTTCAAAAGGCAACTGGACTGGGGGTTTTTTCTTTATTTTTCTCACTGAGGAAGAAGAAGAAGAAAATGTTTTGCTTCTCACCCAAGAAGCTTCATCAGTTGTGATACTGGTACTATCCTTCCATCTCCCAGCATCATAATTGATGAAGCTTGGCTAAGAAGCGAAATGTTTTCTTCTTCCTCAAGGACCAAAATAGCCAGTTCAGTTGCCTTTTGAAAAAATACCTTTGAGATACCATTTGTAATCTTCCCAGCTGGCTTCCAACAAGCAAAGTCAATAGAGGAAGCAAGATTTAGAATAACTTTAGAAGAACTTAGAATAACTTACTATTCTACAGTGATTCGCTTAACAATTGTGACAAAAAAGGTCCTAAAATGGGGCAAAAATCACTTGCCTTGCTTAGCATCTGAAATTTTAGTCTCAACTGTGGTCTTAAATCAAGAATTATTTGTAGTACACTATGAGCAACTAAGAAGTTTTTTAGAAGGTTTTTAAGCTTGTGATACATTTTGTGGATTTTATTTTTTCATAGAATATATACATTTATTCAGTTTTAATTGTATTTATTAGCTTTATGTCCTACCTTGATTTGTACAATATTCCCTCTTCCTATTTACATTTATGTGTTTTTTAAAAAATGGATTGCTACCCTTAAAAGGCAGATTTCCCCAGGTTGTTTACAAAATACCACAAAATAATAAACCAATCCAATATATAATAAAATGCAATATTTGAAGTATATAACATTAAAGCAATAAAAAGGTCAAAACAACTAGACACAAAGACAGTCCCCCATGCCATCACTCTGCTAAACAACTAATTCCCACAACACTGTCAAACTACCTAGTAGGGCTGTATTACTATAATCCTTCTCATCTTTCCTATTACTGATTTCCTTATCTTCTTATGACTATAACCTTGTGGCTTGTATCTTATGATTTATATTAATTGTTTTATTTAGTATCCCAGTATGATGTATGTTTATTGATTATTTAGTAACCTATGACTATCACTAAGTAGTGTATCTTATGATTACTGATGAATGTATTTTATGATGATTATGATCATGATTTATCACTTGTTGCTTGTCTGTACACTGAGAGCTTGTGCACTGGAGACAAATTCCTTGTGTGTCCAATCACACTTGGCCAATAAAGAATTCTATTTTATTCTTTACTCCTATAAAATGTTCCAGAGGCATGACAACCAATGCATTTGACCTACTTTATAAATTCCTATCAATTACAGCAAGAATCAACAAAAATGTTATTCACCTAGACACATGAGGCCTAAAAATAACAGAGTAAATTTCCTTGTGCATTAAACTCAAAGTTATGAATGTCTGAACATCTTGGCAGAGTGAAGACCCATATAAAAATACAATCAAATTATGTTATAGAAAAACATGAATAAACTATTTTTTCTTTTTGACAGAACAATCAACGATGTCAAAAACTCAACAATCAACTCAAAGGGCTACAGGAAGAGATCCTTGCAGAGATATTGCCTCATTAGTAGCTATATTAACTGAGGTAAAGTAACAATAGGGATCCAGTATGACAATAAATGGGAATATGCCAATGCCATCCAGGCAGATACAGAATATACTGTATGTATGTATGTATGTATGTATGTATGTATGTATGTATATGTATGTATGAAGGGTGGGTTCTACTTACCTTTACCAGCGGTTCGCAATGGGATCGTGCGTGCTCGCTTCGCTCATGCGCGCACCTGCGCATGCGCAGAAACTTCTGCACATGTGCAGATCGCTGATGATGACATCCGGGGTGGTGGATGGGGCCTCCCGTCGGTTTTACTACCGATTCTTGCGAACCGGTCCGAACCGGGGGCAACCCACCACTGGTATGTATGTGTGAAAGTATAAATCACCATTCAAAGGTGCTTTATAGGAGCAGATGAAGATTAGAAATCAAGCTCAGAATAATTAAGACAGAAATCGCCATTAGTTAAACTAGTTTCCCACAATATAACTAGTTGGGCAATTTCCAGCAAGCAGAGTCAAAGTTGTAATGTGGGGTGTTGAAGTCTAAAAATTTAGGGATTAATCCTATTTCCTAAAAATGTATGCAGAAAGTGAGAGACTTTAAAAAAAATCTCATGCTACTAAGCAAATTAAATATATAGATCATTATATTAGATTTAAATTTTAGAAACATGCATAAGCATGCATAAGTATGGTTTATTTTGCCATGTGCAAAGGAAACCCAAACCCACAATTTAAATTTATTCATTAATAGAAATCATCCTTTCCGAATAATACAGTTACCAGTTTTTCTTCTTATGCATATTGGTTTGGAAAAGGGCAGTCTAATGTGAGAAAACGTCATAAGGGGAAGGTGACCCTCTGATCCAATTTATGCAGTCACATATTGCTGAATTTAAACAAATAAAGAGAAGTGAGATGTGATTATGAAACATGTTATAAAAGTAGCCTTGCAGAGCTGTCAGAGAAATCTGCTTACATTTATTTGGGTAGTATAAAAACCTATTAAGTTGCAATTCTGTGCAAGCTTAACAGGGATCACGTTGCGCTAAGTAAGTAGAATTTACTTCCACGTGAGCATTCACCAAACTGAGTAGTAAATATAATACAAGCTTTTATTTAACCGAGCCAGACTGTAGTAATAAGAGTTTGTGTACTGAAGAAAATATTTTAAAAGGAAGCAAAAGTTTGTAAGTATCTCGTTTTACTTAAAAGAAATCCTGCAATTGGAAGAAATGACCTATATATTTAGATTAATATTAATTGGTTGAGAATCTGTGCCAGGAATTTTGTGATACAGTATATAGGATCTCTTTCCATTCATCTGTATGATTTCATATAATTGCTGGCTACATAAAATAGCTGCAACTGTAAGATTGGTGTACCCTTCTGCCCATGCTTGCAACCCACGTGGTAAAATGAAAGTGTCCATTGTTGTATAGCTTCCCATTTTTTCCTAAACATTATTTACTGTATGGTTTTATATTAAGAAACGTTTATGCCAGAAAGGAAGAACTGAATCGAACCACAGAGCAGAACAATAGACTTGATAGGCAAGGCAAGATGATATCAGAGGCAAAGCTAAAACCCCAACTTCAAAAAAAATAGGAAATAAATATCCCTTTATTTTAATAGCATATGCAAATAATCTCCTTCAATCTACACATCAGTGTAGCTACAATATTTTCATTTCCTGTATAAAATTGTAAAGCTGTATCTCTAAGCATGTGTGTATGTAATAACCCTAACTAATTTCTGAACAAGCATATTCAGACTGTACACATGCTACTAGACCAAATTGCTTCCTTCAGCTGCACAGTTTAATATATTCAGAGGAACAAGACATTTCTGTAGGAATTGGAATACTATCTATCTATCTATCTATCTATCTATCTATCTATCTATCTATCTATCTATTATGTGCACCAACATTACCTGATACTTTCTTTGGTTCCTGTCTTTTGCTGATATGGAAAACTATCAGTAAGAACAATAAGAACCATCCAGAATAGAACTGGACTTGCATAGCAGTGATTGGGACACTTGTATAAGTTTAATTGTTACTATCATGAATTCTTTCTTAAAGGTGATTATAAAAAGATAAGGGACATCCTTTTAAAATGAAGGCTGTTCTGAAGTCAGAAGTATGGACCAGCAGTATGAAATAGGGGAACATTTTACTATAATCATCACCTTTATAAAATGTTATGAGAAAAAGGCCATCTCTCAAATTCTAGCACCTTTGACTTCCCAGGAAGTCAACCTATTTACTTGAAAACTGATTTTAAAGAATGAGACATCTCTTAAAGAGCAGCTCTTTATCTACCAAGAACTGAGTGGATGAAGACAGGCCCAGAAAGGAAAGAGGCTTAACTTGGGGCCTAGTGCTTCTGAGCTTCAGTAACTTTAAATTGTATGGACTTCAACTTCCAGAATTCCCCCACCGTCAAGTTGGCTGAGGAATTCTGAAAGCTGAAGTCTACATATCTTAAAGTTACTGAGGCTAAGAAACACTATAAATAAATGAGGTTTAAGACATTCTGCTTTCCCCAGTAAAGTTTGGGTCACGCCAGATTGGCACATCTGGCATGGAGAAACTTTCTCTTGCCAATTACCCAGCATCACCTTTGGCTTAAAGCTATATTCTATTTTCACTTTAACATGTGATGACTCTAAAGCTAATATCTTCAAATAATATTTCAATGTTTTGAGCTCCAAAATAAACTTTAAATTCCAATGCAAGATGGCGTGACTCAAAGAGAGATAGGTTTACTATGATCTAAGATAGATGGTCAGTGTAAATAGCTGTTCTAAATCATTCCTGTTTTGGATGACTGGTGCCAACCAAAACCATAACAGTACTGCATAGTATAACTTCTAAGAACTTTTTAAGTTTATAGAGTTCTCTTCTAATAACATTAAGTAATCATGCAAATGTAATCAATTTCCAGAATCCCTTATGAAATAAATCATTTGTTCTCCTTTTCTAAAAAAAGTATCACATTGATTCTGATCCTCATTAAAGGTGGCATTAAACTTGTATGCCACCCAATTCTCAATGATTCTGGACAGATTTCATTTCATTATCCTTTTTCTTACCAGTTTAAATCTATGTGCACTCCTAGAACAATAATTAAAATGACCTCACTTGCCCTGTAAAATCAGTGAGACTTATTTTCAAGAGCTAATGTTGATTATATTCCAAATGGCACTGAAAACCTGTATAGTAGTACTATATAATAGTCTATTGTTGTGTCTGTCTAATCTTACTGAAGTTGAATAAAAATTGATAGTCCTTTTGCACCAGAATTGAATTATTTCTATAGTTGTATGTTTAAGTTGGTACCTTAAATATCTTTGCAGTTTATTCAAAGGCAAACTTATAATCAAAACTGGGTTCTAGATAACTTTTAAATAACTGTTGCAAGGATTACTAATTCTGATTAAATTAGTTCATGCTATATACAAAATGTAGCAGTCCCAGGTTATTTTCAGCCATGTCTTTCACAACCGGTACTAGCTATCTAGTCTTGTTTCAGCACTGGAAGAGAGAAAACTCCTGTAAATCCTCCCTTCCACTATACCTGTTCTAATTCTATTCAACAAGTACCCCAAGATCATTCAGATTAATTTGTGTACACCCTATTTCTCTGAAACAAAAGAATTAATGTTTATTACTTCAAATGGAGAGAGTCAGTTTGGTGTAGTGGTTAAAGCATCAGGCTAGAAACCAGGAGACCATGATTTCTAGTCCTACCTTAAGTGCAAAACCAGTTGGATGACCTTGGGCCAGTCGCTCTTCCACAGCCCTAGGAAGAAGGCAATGACAAACAATGTCTAAAAATCCTTGCCAGACTTACTTAGGTAGTTGCCAGGAATTAATACTGACTTGAAGAAATAATTTTCCCCTCTGGATGGATGCATTTTCTTGAGTAATTGCAGTGAATATTGCTATTTGCTAATGTTTGTGATTTAAATAATTGCTCCAGTCTATCCGCGCAGCACAGGAAAGATGTGAAACTTGTCTAGTTTTGGACAAAAAAGGACAAAGAACAGAAAAAAACTGCATTTTGATTTTGGTTTAAAGAGATTTCTAGAGAAAAGAAGAGGGAAATTAAAGGGTAGATCTATCCATCTTCTGGGTTGTGAATCTAGCTTCCCATTCTTTTCTGAGTAACTTTTTCGGTGTGTACTCAGTCTATAGAGGTAAAATGTTTCCAACAATGTAATATATACCAATAAATCAATATCTCAAAACAGGCTGCAAAATGTTGTTCCTCAGTATTTTGCAAGGCTTGTGGGAGTGGACTGTAGATTGTTTGAAATCTATCAAGGTTTAATGCATGAAAATTAGTGTTTTAACTAATGGAAAACTCACTAACATTCATTGATTTGGTACAGAATTCCGGGAAGATAGTTTAAAAGAGCTTAATCTTCAGTTCAATTTTACCAACTGATAAATTATTTACCAATAATTATTTTTTTGCGCAAACATATTGTCTCACCTTTAGGTTGGACAATTCTAGTTACTTACATTACTGTAAGATGAATACAGTACAGGTAGTCCTCAACTTACAACTATTTGTTTAGCAACCGTTCAAAGTTACAACAGCACTGAAAAAGTAACTTCTGATCATAGAGGTAGTCCTCACACTTAGCAATATTGCAGCATCCCCATGGTCATGTGATCAATATTTGGATACTTGACAACTGGCATGTATTTATGGTATTTTTAGCATTCAGGGTCATGTGATTCCACTTGTGACCTTCCCAGCTGCCTTCTGATAGACAAAGTTGATGGGGGAAGCCAGATTTGCTTAACAACCCGAGTGATTTGCTTAACAACCCGAGTGATTCGCTTAACAACCATGGCAATAAAGGTTGTAAAATCAGGCACCACTTTGCTTAGCAGTGGAAGTTCTGGTCTCAGTTGTGGTTGTAAATCAAGGACTATTTGTATGGCAAAATTGTTTCAGGCTCAACATTTAGCAGAGAATAATTTCTGTATTCTTGTTTTCTGGTTAATGGCCAAATGTATGATTTTAGCAGTGGGGTATTAGAATAGTAATCGTTCAACAGATGTTGAAGCCATTTGTAGAAATCTTTGCTTGTCATTATGTTGTAGAACAATTTGTGCTGGCTCAGGAATCTCAAAATCTTAATTCACTTACATAGAAAAATGAACACACCAAACATCTTTGTAATAGCATGCCTACATTTACAAGACAATTTAATATAGGCATATACACGAACCTACCAGCAACAGAGCTTTAAAAATCCATGCATGCTTGCAATAATTTTTAGCAAAAGCAACTGATATGGATCAAGGCAATGATCTTTACTTGACTTACCAGTCATGTGAATTGTCAGAGGGATTTTCATAAATACCAGGAAAACTGATGCTCTGATTGCTATAATTCTGACACTGGGAGCTTTCATGTTCCACTTCATTTGCTGAACCAGAGGCATTTTGTCCACCTGCATCAGAAAAGTTTTCCTCTGCCTCTCTTCCCATTGCTAAAAATTCACTCTCTGGCACAGAACTGATGTTCAGGTTGGTTAGCATATCTGTCAATAAGGGGGCAGATTCAAAGCTTCCAGTTTCTTCTGTTCCTGAATCTGAAAAATACAGACATCAGTGACATACAAAAATATAAAACGCAAGGTGATGCTCTGTACCCCGATTATTGCTTAAAATGGAGAATGATTCGAGAGCTTTTATACCAATTCCTCTTTTCATCTGGGAAATTCCATGTTATTTCCTTGTTTACATTATTTTGATATTTTAGGTGAAATTCAATAGTAAAGAAGCAAACACAATGAGTGGTCATTTAATAACAGACACTTTGAATAGGTATCTCCATGAAATTTAATATATAACCGACAGTTGCTTGGTAGATAGATGGGCAGCACATGAATTTAGTAAATAAATAAACAATATAACCCAGAGCCAGTAGAAGAGAAATAAGTTGTTTCAATAAAGTAAATGACTTTTAAAAATCCTTTAGAAAGTTTTTATAATGATCCCAGACACAGCTTAAATAAAATGTCCATTGTAGGTGTGTACATTTTACAAATATGATCAGCTGTGTGTGCACTTTAATTATGCATGTATTAATGTAGTCCAGTATATACATATTCTTGTTGGGAATGTTCCAAAGAACTTGTGTGGGAGTCTCAGGAATATTTTGCCTGCCTAGCATTGAGGAAAAAAATAACTGAGCTTTCTTTTAATGAAAATGATGCATAGAAGCTATAATTTAAATAAGTAACAGAAATAGATATGACTCTTCTTAGCTTTTAGATGTTAACAGCATGATCTGCTATATGAAAATTTTCTAATCTTTCTTTCCATCCAAATTATTTCAGTTATTTCAGAATTTCTTTTAAAAATTATTTCCCTCGAAGACTTACCTTCAGGAACCCAAAGAAATGCGCTGGATGCTACAGCCCCCAAATCATTTTCAGCAATACATAGATATATTCCAGAATCTTCAGGGAAAGCTTCTGTTATCACCAAAGAACAAACTTCCTCTGAGAAAAGAAAAAAAGTTAATGAGATAATAAATAAATGTACAATAAATGAATGTATAAGCACAATATTACAAACCCACTCATGTTAGTAGGAACTGATTTTTTTCATAAATTTACAATATATTACTATAAAAAGACCAGTTCCCCGGTGAAACACAAAAGCTCACTACTTAAGTAGGTGAGCTTTATAAATGATGTTCCTAATTCACACCTAGAAAGCTACAGAATGTAAGATTAAAAAAAAAGTTGGGGGAGGGGAGGAGGAGAACAGCCAAAAATAATCAGCACAATGACTTACACAGTGGGAAGTGCTTTTAATGATGGTGTATGAGTGTGCACCCAGTGCATTCAAACAATGCATCAAAGTTCTGCAAATCCAACAAGATCTGGCTTTTCTTCCCAATAATGTTTTTTTTTTTTTGAGCAGTCAAGCTCCCCCTTTTAAAGCACGAGATATTTATATCAAATAACTGTTCCCAAAATCCCAAGGGCATTAACCTTAGCGTGCTGCAAATGCACTTCCCACAACAGTTTTGGAAGGCCAATACAAAAAACACAAACAAAAAACACTATGAGCTGAAATTGTGCCCTTGTGGAGAAGGGGCCATCGAAGCTACAGCTCATGTCCTGCTACGTTGCATCTTCTATTGGGATTCACGGACTCAATTTTTAACACCTCACCTAATAAAACACTGGAGAAATACTAATTTTGTTTATCTATAACTACTGTAATCAGTAAGCATCATCATTATTATTACTGTTTTTAATGTTTTTATTTGTAATGCTGGTCTGTAACTGTAATAAAAAATTGGTTGAGTACACAGTTGAGTAGAGCAAAACTGCCGAATGCATTATCATATCCCCAAAAAAGAGCAATTGCAGTTTGAACAAATACTACCGTAAAAGTGCCCTAGCGACAGAAACTAATCTATCACTGAATAGATTTGTCTTAGTGAATGCAAAGCATTCTGAATTTAGTACAGTCTTTGTTTAGTAACTCTCCTTTAGTTACAATAGTGATAAAAAGATTACTTTGCAAGTAGTCTCCTCCCAATCCCAGCCTTCGCAAAGAAAAGCTGAGCTGTTGGTCCCAGTGGCAATCACTAAATGAGGGTTACCTGTAGAGTACCAAACCAAGATTGCAAAACCCCAAACAACCACAAGATGCTGGAAAACAAGCCCTTTGCTGATATCTATTGTAGTAATTTTCATAGATAAATCTGGTAGCCCTAACTTCATAGAAAGTTGAAGGCAGCTAAGTGCAGATTTGAGAGTGGGTTTATTAAAATCAGTGGGACTGATTGCCAAGCAAATATCTAAGATTGAGCTAGAAACAATCCTCCTACAGTATAGTAAGAAGCTTAACTATTAGCTGGATATTATTGTTTAACCCTTTGCCCCTTGAAACCTGCTGAATTTTCATGGGTTATGAGGACAACATGTAACTTGCTAAATACTGTTTTTCACATCCAGCTACAAGGTTCTGTGCACAGTGGCACAGGGTTGTGGACTTGCATGTGTCTGTCTTGAACTAGGCCTTGCTAAATTCATTGGCTGGATTCTGATGTTGGGTTATGCTCCCAGTTCTTTGCAACTTTTTATTTAAAAGTACTTACCAGGGACCACAGATGAGCATGCCTCTGTTAAAGATAGAAAGAAACAGAGAATTTAATTGTGAACAATTATTTTGTGGATTCAGAAAGTGAAAATGTAAAACTGCTCAATGACACTCACAACTGCAGATCACACCACAGTCACAGACCTTACCCATCTGCTGATCCCTACTCACTAAGGCCCAGGTGGTGACATAAATTCTGTCCCGTTCAGACCTACATGCAACTATTAAAAGGGGCAAGAATTCTGCCCCACTTGCTTCTGAGCATCCTGCTTTGCAAATCATATTAAATCTTGAAATAACATATTGATATTACAAATCCATTTATCTGTATTCTGCATTGATTTCCAAAGCAGTATCTGTGCCTGCAGTAAGGCCATTGAACCTTTTTCTGAACAGCCATTTTTCTATTTACTTATAAACTTCTTTTCATCTCAGAGGGGAGAAATACTATTATGATAAAGCAGAAAATAGCCAGAAGGGATAGAATGAACCTCAGAACAATTCTGTAGTTAATTTTCTTTTTTAAAAAATAAATAAGTTATATTGTATTTCATATTTTTTACTTTAGTTAAGCCTTAGAGGTTAATTCAATAATGCCCAAATAGTGGACTTTGAATCACAAGAATTATGTAAACAGACTTTCTATTTCTAATAGTGTGTGCAATGGAAACTATGAGACTTAATCAACTAATAAAGTTATTATGTTAGAGTTGAATCAATAATTGATTTTGCCCTTCTGTCTGCTTTTGAGCTTCTTGTATAAATCTGGTTAGCTACTGTGTGACCCACAATATATCTATATCTATATCTATATCTATATCTATATATTTATATGTCTGTCTGTCTGTCTGTCTGTCTGTCTATCTATCTATCTATCTATCTATCTATCTATCTATCTATCTATGGCAGAATGAGGCAGGAATAGGTCTATATGTAATGCCTACCATAGCAAAAGCAGCACTAAGGTGTCTGGATATTGTAATACTTCTGTTATTGGAGTTCCAAGAATTAAACGGGTGTTTCACATGATCTTAACAAATATTGTAAAATATGCAAATATATATGTTAACATGAAACTCTCAAACCTAGTAAACACATAGTAAGGGTAGTCTTATTGATATGAATCCCCACCTGTGAGTGGAAACTTTGGATAATTTCAGTGGAATGTCTGTCGTATTAAGAGACATTTGAGATGAAGTATGGATTCGGTACAAATGCTGTCTGGAATGTCATACAAGCTTTGCGTTCCATGCTAATCACCTTATTGGTTTTTAATCTGTTCTACGTGTTACCTAATACAACACATTTGTTTTTATTTTAATGCCTTATCTGTGGTCAATCCTTTGCTTTGCCAGACCCCCTTCCTGTTACCACTGTGTTCACTTTACATATCTTACAGAAAACAGATGAGTTCAAAAGGCATGTGTTGTTGAAAAAAAATGGAACACTTAATTGTTGGACAAATTCAGTCCTGGGTTCCTATTCCATTTATCTCATCTCATTTACATTTTCAACAAAAGATTGCTGGTTATTTTTTTTTAGTCTTTATACCAGGATAATTTTTTCTTAATACTTTTATACTGGAATATCCAGGGTACACCATGCTTAAATCAATTAACTTTTCAGAAGATATGCTTATAATTTTATTGTTATTTTTCTTTATGTCATGTGAAAATAAACCTGCCTGATGATGCAGAATTATCTGATTTTCTTGAAAGTTCTGTCCAATAGAGAATAATTAAATCTTGGTCAATGTAATATTAATCCATAGTTCAGCTACTTTATTTTTGCTTTACTGTCATATTGGCGGTCTATTTCAAGAAAGCAGCTATATACAAATCAGTGATGCACACATCATAAAAAGCCCAAAAGCAAACAAACAAACAAACTGCATTATAGATAAACTTTATGTGTGAGGATGAAGAATGCCTAGCTGCTGTCAGGCCACATTTGCTCCATATCAGTATTCTCTCACCCCTCTTCCTCGCATCTCTCTTTTACACACACACAAATAATAGCTTTTAATATATTTTTGCCCTCCATGTATTGATTGCCGCTTGCATTAAGTTTAGGGCAAGGCTGAACATGACTCAGTTATATGTTTCTTTTATTAGATGTTACAGATGACAACACATGGGAAAGATATGGATCAGCAGCAACACACTGTTGCCATTAGACAGCAGTTGTGCATGTGTTTACAAAAGAATTCATCCCACTCCAAATTAGCTAATTTAATGTGAGTAAAAAAATATATTGTAGCAATTGGCAGCAGCTCATCACAGAAACTTGAATATGCACAAATACTCTTATGTTATTTCTCTCCCAGGGAGGAGAATGCTGTGTTTTGAGTAGCTCTTTGTACAGATCTCTCCCATCACAGTCATGTTTCATGTTCCTCAAAAGGAAATACACCAATGTCTGCAGTTCAGAAAGAGTTTCATCATGGGGTAATGGGTGAATTAACCCTTCACAAAATAAATAAAATATTGGTCAAGGAGGTTCATCTGTACTTTAGCATACTTTTTAGTTGCCATATCCAGATTTAGAAGGTCTTCAACTCACTACAGCCAACTCATCATAGCCACTCACCGCGGCCAACTTGCCATGGGACAATTTGTCATGGCCAGCTGGCCACAGGACCAGAATTACACTAATATCAAAGAAATAGTAGCACAGAATCATTAAAGAAAGAATGCCAAAGGAGGGACAAAATGAAATATGAATGACAAAAATTAAAATAATTTTAAAAACTATTTTAAATAATTAAATTGAATTGTTGAATTGTCCTGCAGCGAGTTGTCCTGTGGCCAGTTGGCCATGGTGAGTTGGCTGTGGTGAGTTGACCGTGGCGAGATGGTCATAGCGAGTTGGCTGCCATGAGTTGTCCCATTCCGAAACCCCCCAAGCCCTTCCCCCATCTGTACTGTATTGGGGTCAAACAAGGAAGACCAGGTTCTTGCAATTCAAACAGGTATATCTTCTATTTCCTCCCCTCTGAATTACATTTGATAGATTACGGTCTGTAAAACAAGTTATCCCACAGTTGGAAGGCTTTTAAAGAACAAAAATGCCTACTTTTTCTTAATATGCGGAAGTCTGCAGAATCTATGATTTGGTTGCACTCTCTGTACCAGCGAACCTGAAGAGGGGTGGAAGCTCTTATTCGACACTCAAACACCACCAGCTGGCCTTTAGTAGCTGTAATATTTTGTGGGCTCTGAAAGATGACCAAAAACATAACATTAAATTTATACAGTTAAAGGTGTTATGCATGGAACAAACTTCTGAATACCGGAAGTTACTCTCTTGTTCCCAAGTGAGTAATTACAACAGTTTCCCACAAACTTGAATTTCTTGGACTATTCTATATTTATAGTCCGATTCATATCTCACGTTTCTTCTAAGAAAAGGAAATGTGTTGAGGGTGGTCTACGTAGAATTTCTTCCTCCATTCCTCCCCTAAGGGTGGAGTGGGTTGAGAGAGGATGACAGGCCCAAAGTCAATCAGTGAGATTCCATGGTTGAGGGTAGACATGAATCTCAGTGTCCCCACCCTAGCTCTAGTACTTTAATCACTTCATCATACTGTTTCACGCTCCCATAATCCTTAGTAAGCAACGACTTTGGAATTATGCTAATACCCAAAAGGATTTTCCTCTCCAGTGATTAAGGTAGGAGGCTAAAAATGGGGGCTGTAAGTTTTATTCCCACATTGGACAAAAAGCCAGTTGGGTGGTGGTGTGGCCTGCCAGCAGCCAGCAGAGCTGGCAGCAGATTCGGACAGTCAGGAGGTTGGGGAGGAACATGGGCCAGTCCTGGAGTCTGGGGAAGGCTTGGACGAGGGCTCTGCATCAGAGGCAGAGTGGGGGCCAGGGCCATCTGGTAGTTATGTGCTGCCTCCGGAGCTTCCAGAATCTGACATCAGCGAGGTAGAAAAACAGTGTGAGCCTGTTCCCAGTGTGCGCATGCGCAGAGCTGCCAGAAGGCAAGAACAATTAAGAAAAAAATGGGAGACTCGGGAGTAAGGCTTGGAGATGATTGGCCCCTCCCATAAGACATAAAAGAGGAGCAAACGGACATGAGCCTTTGCTGGAAGCAATTTGTTCATATAGTCAATTCAAGCTCTGAGAAGTCCGTTTGACTCTGTGCTCCGTTTGGCCTTGTAAAACTAATTGACAATTAGGTCTCTGGCAGCATTTCAAGGGAGATAAACGGTGGGTGCTTATGAACATTACCCTGAAAGACTGTGTCAACTCGAGCAGACATCTGTCGGAATTTTCACAGAATGTTTGTGAATCATTAAGGGCTTTGAACGACCATAATTCACAGCCATCTCAATAAAAGAGGTTTTTGAGACTAAGATTGTGATATATGCTTTCTCAGGAAGCCTAGTTCAGAACAGGTGACCTTTGGGCCAGATATACATTCTCAGCTCTAGAAAGCACACAAGTTGCCATGAGTCAATACTGACTTGAATGGAAATATTTTTTAACACTCATCCATGCCTTTTACTTCAAAGATGAACATGTCTGATTATTAGATTTATTATATTTGGGCTGCAGAAACCTAGACGACTACTATAGGCAATGGCCAAGAGTTGAGTTTTCTGCACATATTTTCTGCTTCTTAGTGGTTGTGTGGATGCTTGCAGTCCAGATACAGAAGGCCTACTGCAGATGGGAGTGTCTGGAGCTTATTTTTAAGTAGTGACAGATGGATAGGAAAATAAGAACATTTCTATCTAAATAACAATGGCATCTGCACATACCACAGGGAGATTTTTTAATCTAATTTAATACTGAGATTATATCTCTTACCTTTATGAACACAGGAGCTGCTTCATAGGCAGATCCAATCATTTGGGAAGGGTTCTGCATCTATAAAAGAAATGAAATATGCTGCAATCACAATGCATAATGTGCAAGACTTTGATGGGTATGTATCTCCATTTGCAGATAAATATAAAAAACTTTTTGAGATTTCTGTCCTAGATTATGATGGAAGTCTTTTTGTGAACTTTTATTTAAGTACTCTATGGGAACTAATCCCTTTAGCTAGTTTACAAAATTATTTAAAAGAATATATATGACAACAATTGTCATATATTTATGCCTATTCACTTGTGCCCTAGATCAGTGACCCCCAACTTTTTGGGTACCGGGGACAGGTTCTGTGGACAAAGGTTTTTCTGCAGCTCGGAGGGGATGTTGGGATGTTGGGATGACCCGGGACAAGGCACAAAGGCCACACAGCCAGCTTAGAGTTCAAACTCCTCTTTAATACTCCAAAATTCTCCAAACGCTCCCACATTCTTGGCAAGTCCCAGAGCAAAGCTCGCGCACACACACACACACGGCAGCCTCTGGCTGTGCGTAGTCCAGCAAAGCAAAGGAACAGGGAAATAAGTCCACAAAATAAGGAACAAACAATGAGTCCACAAGTAAGGAACAAGACTCCGAGTCCACAAAGCAAGGAAGAAGAAAGCAGTCCTGCAAACTCCAAATGTCTTCAAAGGCACATACAAAATTCTACAAATTCAGTGTTTGTTCCTGACAAACGCCCCTACCCACAGCATTTCCTTAAATCTTAGTCCCCAGATGTGCCTTGTGGTGGTGGGGCACTCTCCTCCCAAGTTGTCGGGTTGGCCTGCGTTGTTCCCATCTTCTCGCCACTCTCTATGCTTGGGGATCAGGAGGGGGGCGGTTCTTACTCATTGCCTGACTTAAGTCTCTCCTCATTTCCACTGCTTGCCATCTCTTGGTCATCCTGCCCCCGTTCCTCCCTGCTAACAAGCTGTCCCAATCCTGAGGGGCCTAGGCTGCCTTGGCCTGCTCTCCACATTATTCTGAAGCCAATGAAGCCGCTCCCTCGATCTCCGTTGGCTCCAGCTCTGGTTCACAGATTCAGGCTCCGACGGGGGCATGACAGGCATGGTTTCACGTACTGTCTGCATCCTGTAGATGGGGCTTCAATTGTTTGTGCGGACCAGTTGCTGGCATCCTGTGGACGAGTGCCTGTCCATGAACAAGGGGTTGGAGACCATTTCTTTAGATATACCAGTACAAACAGCTTTAAGTAGCCATGGGTACCAAATTGAAAGATATGCAAAGCTTAGCCCAGTAGTCTAGCATTTGCTCAGTCTATCATCTGTAGAAATTTTGGATGTAAACAAAACAAAAAAGGAAGACAGTACAACCTTTAATATCTTCCTCCAAAATTGTACTGATAATTTGACTTCTACTTTTAAAAATTAATTTGCTTTGTATAAATGAAAACCATTCCTTTTTCATAAGCAGAGTAATATTTGTTTCAGATTAAAATACATTTCAGATTAAAAAAAGGATATGGCTTTTTTTTTAAATTGATTTTACCACAGTAATAAGGAAGTTGCAGAAGATTAATTTCAAAACTGAATAAACTTCCTTTACTTCTAACCTAGCATTATCTTCTATTCAAACACTTGCCAGTATAACACACAGAGAGTGTTTTACCAATCCAAAAATGTCCTGTTTGAACTAATATAGATATTTTGATATCTGTATGTCACCTCCATTCCTAAATTGTCAATCTGTCATTATCTAACATAACAAAGACTAATTAAATTACATGCTGTAAAACCTAGGAGAAGACACTATATGTGGGCTAATTCTTAAGTTAACAATATTTTCTGTGAGCTATAAGACCTATTATAGTTTGAATTTTTGAAGTCCTGCATAAGCTATGCAACTTACAACAAGCAAAAACAGTCCTAGATTCTACTTAGCTATATTTAGCTCCCACAAACTACAGTATGCTGATTCCGTAGCACACTGCATGCCATTAGTAGTCAAATCCATAGCAAAAACTGCTTCACAACTCAGCACAATATATACAGGCCCAAATCATGTACCTGCTTGCATGAAGACAGAGAAAATGTCTTCAGATACTCTTTCAAGTTAATAAATGAAGTCTCTTGCTGATGACCATGAAGTAACCAAGAGAAATCGCTATAGAACTGAAAGCAGAAACTTAATTGGATGTAGAACAGGTGTACTATATTTTGAAAGTATTCTAAACTTTTTTTGTTTGGTTAACTTTGGCTTAACAAGGTATTTAACCACAACTGTTTACATTTTATTTAGTAAACTATGGTTAAATAGATCATGATTTAGTACAATCAACAACTTCCATGTTAAACTCCTGTCAATCAGTAGACTTGATAGATAGTTTGAGATAGGATATATCCACTTAACTTAGTGTTACTTCTCTAACCAAGTCAAATTGGTTGAAAGCAGGGGTGAGTTCTAAATTTTTTTATTATCGGTTCAGTGGGCGTGGCTTATTTCGTGGGCGTGGCTTGGTGGGGGTAATGTGACTGGGTGGGCGTCGCCAACTTTTTTTTTTTTTTACTTTTAAAAGCAATTTTTCTACAACCTTAAGAGGTTGCAGAAAAAAATGCTTTTAGAAGCCTCTGACGATCAGGCAACTCAGCTGGGATCGCCAGAGGCTTTTAAAGGCATTTTTTTTTTCTACAACCTCTTCGGCTGAATGCTTTTAAAAGTAAAAAAAAAAAAAAAAAAGCCTCTGATGAGGTGGGCGGGGTAAGCGAGCGGCAACCAGGCCGGGGACCAGTTCGGGGGCGTGGCCAGCCAATGTTATTACCGGTTCTCTGAACTACTACAAATTTTTACTACCAGTTCTTGCTAACCGGTGCGAACCGGGAGCAACCCACCACTGGTTGAAAGTGACTCAATTTATATAGGCATTGTGAGCTAACAACAATGATAATAATAGTGGAGACACTGTGACAAAAGAAAGCAAAGATAGTACCAATAGTAATAGGTGCCTTGGATGCAATCTCAAAACAACTGGAGCACCACTGGAACACCATCGGCATTGACAAATTCACCATTGGTCAATTGCAAAAGGCAGCTTTACTTAGAACAGCTTACATCCTGCAATGATACCTCTAACACCATAAAACATTAGTATGCGCCTACCCCAGCTCCTTGGGAAGGACTCTGTAGGTGGATAAAAATGCCAAATCCAGTCTAAACGTCTGGCTGACTGTGTAATCAACCGTAGTCATTCTACTTCTATTTGTAGGCCTTTGTGTTTTTTTATTTTCTCCATTTTTCTTTTTTATTCTTTCCTCATCAGGTACTACAACATCCATTAGCCAGACTTTTTTGTCTGTTTTATCAACACCCCAAACTTAACAATTGTGGATAAGAAAAACAAAAAAGTCTGGATAGTGAACATTGCAGTATCTGGAGACAGCAGAATAAAAGAAAGAACTAGAGAAAATAACAAAATATAGCGACCTGCAAATAGAAGTAGAATGTCTGTGGCAAAAGGAAGCAAAGATAGTACTAATAAAAATAGGCACCTTGGATGCATTCCCAAAACATCTGGAGCACCACTTGAATACCATCTGCATTGACAAAATTGCCTCATCAATTGCAAAATGTAGCTTCACTTGGAATAGCTTACATCCTGTGACATCTTTAATACCATAAAACAATAACATCTGCTTGTCCCAGTTCCCAGATCAAAATGCCAAGTACAGTCTAAACATCTGGCTGACTGTATGCAACCAACTAATAATTTATATTAGGATAGTTTGGAATTATTATTAAATAAATAAATATTATTTGTAGTGATGATTTGTACCAAATATATCTTACAGTATGTTGTAATACAAAACACCCTCTGTTAGAATCTCCAAGCATCAAATGGTGTTATTTAAATGGCTCAAATTTGGGGGTAGTTTATTAAGTAATAATACAGGGGAGACATTATTACTAAGTAATTAGTGTAAGACGGAAACTTTTGCTGTACAGCAAATATTTTGATGCATTCAACAGTTTTTTAAATGTTATAGTCAATTCTGAATGAAAAAGCTAAATAACCTTTTGCTTATTAACATCAACACTTTAAATCATTATTAATACTGATATAAGTTTTCTATCTTTTAAAATCTTCAATGGTCTTTATGTTGTCTAAACATTAGAGTGTAAATTATCCATGGTTAACACTGTAGAAATCTAACTATCCAAATGATATATTTATGTATGTTTCATATGAATTAAGAAAAAAGGAAGGAAGGAAGGAAGGAAGGAAAGAGAGAAAGAAAGAAAAAGAAAGAAAGAAAGAGAGAGAGAGAAAGAGATAAAGAAAGAAAGAAATGTTGTGGACAGTTTGCACAAATTATTAATCACTTTAATTGATTCTACAATCTACATAGGAACATTCTACTATTTGGTGAATCATGGTGAGAACTGGGTAACTCATAATTTTGCCAACACAACTTTCCAGTGGCACACTGAATGACTGCATTGTTTACTTTTCAATAAATGTACAGAGCTCTTTCCTGACAAGGAAACATTCTATCATACCTTCCTGAAATGTCCTTCTTCTCAAGGAATGCATGTAGAAACTATTGTTCGGAAGACATTTGCTTTTCAATTGAGCATAATTTTATAAAAAGAAATCTATGTAGTCACTCTCACCACTCTCCCCAACCGTTTGAAAGGCATTTAAATCCAGGGATGTTTTAAATTTTCCATGTCTATACTAAGTCACTGCTTTGATCCAACTGTCCTTTCTTAAATGTCTTTGGAAGAAGATGACAAATGGCTAAGCTCCAGGGAAGGCACATGATGGCTTCTAATCTCCCACTGATTGATGTCCAAGCTAAACCAATTCTGGTTCCAATGGGAGGAGGGTTAAACAGGAAGGAGAGTAAGTCTGGGAAGACAAACTGACATTCCAATGCTTGGCTTTGTATTTGAGAGATAATATCTGAGATTGACACAAATGAAGTAATGTTTTATTGGCCAATAATGTACAATATAACAATCCTTGCACTATACTATGCCAATGCCATTGAATGCCAAACTGAGAAACTGCAGATACATTTGGTTCTTCCATAAACTCAAGCACTATTTATTCTGGGCTTTGTAGTGTACTCTTTATTATTATTATTATTATTATTATTATTATTATTATTATTATTATTATTATTATTTAATCTTTAGTGAGATTCACAGCATTTGAGGCTGGTTAATAGCTCAGCAGCTCGAGTCCTAACCAAGGACCTAGGAACTGTTAAGGTATCGTCAGAGGATGTAAGCTGTTCTGAGTAAGGTGGTGGTGGTAGTTCTTCTTCTTCTTCTTCTTCTTCTTCTTCTTCTTCTTCTTCTTCTTCTTCTTCTTCTTCTTCTTATTATTATTATTATTATTATTATTATTATTATTATTATTATTATTTTAACAACTATAGACAACTCCACAAATTCTGGGTCTAGAAGTAAATCTACATTTATCCATGGCTGGTATAATTTGATTTATGTATTTATTTAAGCAATTTACATAACTGCCCATCCCATAGCAGTGACTGGATGATGCACAAAAGATCAAAACCAAACCAAACCATAATATACAAACTTGATGCTAGAATAATAATAGCAATAATAATAACACATGCTCACTTTTAAAAGTGAGCATGTTTAACACATGCTCACTTTTAAAAATAATCCAATTTTAATCTACGCAGACCAAACAAATCAACTAATAAGGCTGGTTTAACCTCCCTTTGGATTTATAGTAAATTCAAAAATACCATTAAATACTTATGCCTAATTTAAAACAAATAGGTATGAGCCACGGTGGTGCAGTGGTTAGAGTGCAGTACTGCAGGCTACTTCTGCTGACTGTCAGATGCCTGCAATTTGGCAGTTCGAATCTCACCAGGCTCAAGGTTGGCTCAGCCTTCCAACCTTTCGAGGTGGGTAAAATGAGGACCCAAATTGTTGGGAGCAATATGCTGACTCTGTAAACCACTTAGAGAGGGCTGTAAAAGCACTGTAAAATGGTATATAAATCTAAGTGCTATTGCTACTGCTAGTGAATAAGCTTCAGAGAGGGATTTTATGGGTAAGGGGTTTTAAATTGGGGAAGCCAAATTGATTTAATTATGTTTTAAATTATTTTAATTTTCATATTGTATGTATTTTAATCTTGGCTGTTCACCGCCCTGAGTCCTTCGGGAGTAGGGCGGTATAGAAATTTAAATAATAATAATAATAATAATAATAATAATAATAATAATAATAATAATAACAACAACAACAACAAGAGGCCAGCCTCTTTTGCCATCTCTCACCTCAATGACTATCTTTAAATTTCGCTGACATCCAAGGTTCCCCTTTTCCATCTCATCATACTTGTATGGCTTATACCTCGGCAGATTTGCTTGCGCTGCGAGATGCCCCCCTCTCGCGGCGATGGCCTTCCACTCTATCGAAGGCCTACCTTAAGGACGGGCTTTGGAGCCCCGAGAGGTGGCATGTTTTAAAGCGGGGATTGAGGGGTTTTTTAATTAGGGTTTTTAATAATCTTTTAAGGGGAACTGGGAGGGCGACCAAAGGGGATGGGGGGGGTAATCCACCTAGGTCAGGGCCCAGCCTGGCACAGGGTAACGGTCTGGAGGGCGCAGGACGAGGGATTGGGGATGTCATCAGCACGGTGGATGGGAGGGGCAGATATGGCGGGAGCAGAGGACCTCATCTTGTGCCGGGGGTGCGCACTCGCTACTTGAGAGCGATTGCACGCCCCGGTCCTCAAGGCTCCCCTTGGATACTAGGTGGCTCAGATACTCAGGACCTGGGCCTCCGGCTGATGCTGTGCAACGCCAGGTCCGTGGTAAATAAGGGCCCCCTCATTTACGATCTTATTCAAGAGGGGGGAGCGGACCTGGCGGGTATTACGGAGACCTGGTTGGGCCCGGAGGGAGGGGTCCCTCTGGTTGAGATGTGTCCACCAGGCTTCAGAGCATTCCATCAGCCGAGGGCCCAGGGGAGGGGCGGGGGGGGTGGCGGTTATTATTAACGAAGGTCTGGGTCCGAGGGAGACCACTGTGCCACAGATTGCCGGGTGTGAGTCCCTCTTTGTGAGATGGGGTCATGGGGTTCAGATGGGCTTGCTGCTTACGTACCTGGCTCCCTGCCGCGTGGCAACGGCCTTGCCCGAGCTACTCGACGTGATAGCCACGGTGGCAGTTGATACACCCAGGCTTATGGTCATGGGTGATTTCAATCTGCCGTCCGTTGGTGAAACGTCAGAGATGGCTCGGGAGTTCATGGCTTCCATGACGGCCATGGACCTGACCCAGTTAGTTCATGGCCCCACTCACAGGGGGGGACACACGCTGGACCTGATTTTTGTCTCTGGCCAGTGGTTGAGTGGTCTTATTATAGGGGATATAGACATGAAACCCTTGTCATGGTCAGATCACTCACTCCTTCGTCTGGACCTTCGAACCGCTACACCCCGCCGCAGGGAGGCGGACCCAATTAGATGGATCCGCCCCAGGCGCCTGATGGATCCCGATAGGTTCCAGATGGAGCTTGGGCCAATTCCTGAAGATCTGGCACACGACTCGGCCGAGGACCTGGTAGCTGCCTGGGATCGGGCGGCTGGTGGGGCCTTGGATCGAGTCGTGCCTTTGCGGCCTCTGACCCGGTGTCGATCCCTCGCGGCTCCTTGGTTCACCGAGGAGCTGAGGGAGATGAAACGCCGGAAAAGACGCCTAGAGAGTGGTTGGAGGGCCAGTCTCGCTGAATCTGACCGAACACTGGTAAGGTCGCATATTAAGACCTACCTAGTGGCGATAAAGACGGCAAAGTTTAACTACTTTTCCGCCTCTATTGCGTCATCAGGGAATCGTCCGGCCGCCCTGTTCAGGGTAACCCGCTCCCTGCTCCATCCGGGAGCGCGGGAGGATCCCTTGGAAGGCAGGGCGGAGGATTTCGGACAATACCTGTATGACAAAATCGCTCAGATCCGGGGGGATTTGGACTCTGACTGGGTAGATCAGGGCAGGGTGACGAGGAATAGTCTTGAGAATGTTACCTGGGAGGAGTTTGATGCTGTGACTCCGGATGATGTGGACAGGATTTTGGGGAGACTTAGTGCGGCCACATGTTTACTGGACCCGTGTCCCTCCTGGTTGGTACTGGCCTCCCGGGAGGTTACACGAGGCTGGCTCCAGGGTGTTATCAACGCTTCGTTGAGTGAGGGTCACTTCCCCGCCGCTTTGAAAGAAGCGGTGGTGAGGCCTCTCCTCAAGAAGCCGTCCCTGGATCCGGCAATATTGGCCAACTATCGTCCTGTCTCCAACCTTCGCCTCCTGGCGAAGGTTGTTGAGAGTGTGGTCGCGCGACAGTTTCCACAATTCTTGGAGGAAACATCCTATCTAGATCCGTTCCAGTCTGGTTTCAGGCCTGGGCACAGCACGGAAACGGCATTGGTCGCGTTGGTTGATGATCTCTGGAGGGCTCGGGACAGGGGTTGTTCCTCTGTTCTGGTCCTGTTAGACCTCTCAGCGGCTTTTGATACCATCGACCATGGTATCATGCTGCACCGGCTGGAAGAGTTGGGGATGGGGGGCACCGTATTACGGTGGTTCTCCTCCTTTCTCTCCGACCGGTCGCAGTTCGTGTTGGCAGGTGGGCAGAGGTCGACCTCAAGGCCTCTTATATGTGGAGTGCCTCAGGGGTCGGTCCTCTCGCCCCTCCTGTTCAACATTTATGTGAAGCCGCTGGGCGAGATCATCCGTGGCTTTGGGGTGAGATACCACCAGTACGCTGATGACACCCAGCTGTACATCTCCACCCCAGGCCACCCCAACGATGCCCTTGAAGTGATGTCCCAGTGCCTGGAGGCTGTGCGGATCTGGATGGGGAGGAACAGGCTCAGGCTCAACCCTTCCAAGACTGAGTGGCTGTGGCTCCCGGCATCCCGATATAGTCAGTTGACTCCATCACTGACTATTGGGGGCGAGTCGTTGGCCCCCACAGAGAGGGCTCGCAATCTGGGAGTCCTCCTGGATAGGCAGCTGTCCTTGGAGGAACATCTGACAGCTGTAACCAGGGGGACCTTTTGTCAGGTTCGCCTGATCCGCCAGTTGCGGCCCTTTCTTGATCGGGATTCCCTGTGCACAGTCACTCATGCCCTCGTCACCTCTCGCCTTGACTACTGCAACGCTCTCTACATGGGGCTCCCCTTGAGGAGCACCCGGAGGCTCCAACTGGTCCAGAATGCAGCAGCGCGGGTAGTGACGGGAGCAGCCTGGCGCTCCCATGTAACACCGCTCCTGCGCGAGCTGCACTGGCTCCCAGTGGTCTTCCGGGTGCGCTTCAAGGTGTTGGTTATCACCTTTAAAGCGCTCCATGGCATAGGGCCTAGCTATCTTCGAGACCGCCTGCTGCCACCGACAATCTCCCATCGACCCGTGCGCTCCCACAGAGAGGGCCTCCTCGGGGTGCCATCAGCCAAACAGTGCAGGCTGGTGACCCCCAGGGGGAGGGCCTTCTCTGTGGGGGCACCTACCCTCTGGAATCAATTGCCTCCAGAGATAAGGAGAATCCAAGACCTCGGTGCCTTCCGCCGTGCCCTTAAAACCTTCCTTTTCCAGCAAGCCGGGCTGGCCTAATTTTTTTAAGTGTTTTTAAGTGTTTTGTTTATTGTTTTTAATTAATGGGGCCAAATTTATATATGTATATTTTAACTGTATTTTAATATTTGTACTTGATGTTTTTACTTGGCTGTTCACCGCCCTGAGTCCTCAGGGAGAAGGGCGGTATACAAATTCAAAATAAAATAAAAAATAAAATAAACAACAACAACAACAACAACAACAACAACACTGATGATTTGACCTAGTGAGGTAATGAAATGTCTGAAAGCAAATAACCAAGCTCAAAGAGCACTAAGGACTCCACAGGAAGAAGCTTTGCCTGATGGGACATCTCATGGTACAGGTCTCAGAGTGAATAGAAGGACTATTTTGGTTAGGCATGGGTGGACTCTGCTTCCAATGCTGCAGGGAATCCTTGGATCTCATTTTTCAAGCATCCACTGAGACTCTTCTGAGTGACGATGCATAGTGTGGTCCTGCCATTTTAAGGCAGCTACCATTTGAAAACTGCAGTGTATGGCCATCGTAAGCTTAAAACAGTGAAACATCCTTCATAGCCAAGGAAATAATGGGGGATTTTACAACCAACCTTTCTTCAAAATGAAGAAACTTAGCAACTTGTTCAGATATGGCTAACTGTTACAAGGTGTTTTCAATGGAGTTAAATTCCAAATTCCATGTTTGATGCTCAGTGGTCATTGCTATAAAGTCCATCGTTTTTTCATCATTTGACAAGATTAAGTCATGAGTACTCAAAAAAATCTAAGAAAAAGATAGGTATTATTCTTTTTCAATGTTAAAAAAGAACACGCGGAGACAAATATGAAGTTCCCTTTAACCCAGAGCTGTGGAAACCTTACGCTTTCCAGTTTTCCAGCAGCCCCAGTATGGCTCTTACTAAGGACCTTGGAAATGAAAGTTCAGCCATAGTTGGAGGATTTCAGATTCCACATCTTAGACCAGTGTATGAAAAGAGAGTCACAGATGCTGCTAGAATATAGACCTCTCCCCACAAAAAGGTTGACCTGGTAAATAATTATATACTTTGATAGGATAGCTGTTCTCCAAAAAACGTCTCTTTAATTGTCCTAGCTTCAGACATTGATATCAACATCCCATACTATTTTCTATCCATTTTGACATTATAAAATTTAACATCTCAATTTCCATTGATTGTGACGCTTTCTTGACAGAATATAGAAGTGGTTTCCGATGGCTTTACTTCCCAGTCTTTACAAGTCCTGACCAGGCCTGACCCTGCTTAGCTTCTGAGCCCAAGGTCAGCTGTTTGCTATACTATTTTCCATTCTCACTGGATGGGTTAGCATAGCACTAAGGCCAGAGCAGAACTTTCCCCTGAGGGATGGGTATTATTCTCAGATCACCTACTATTTTTGCCCAACTGGCAATCCATTGACAAATAGGAGGGATGCTTTAGTTTGAAGCAGGAGCCTTACCATAGCAGGAATACAGCCTTATAGATAAATATCAACACAATCCATGCCCTCAGATCTTAGTAACTCAAAATACTTGGGCTAGAATCCACCTTATTTCACAACTGCAGGTGACTTAATTCCTGGAGATGCTTCAAGCAACAGTAAATGAGCACATATGGGAGACTTTTCCTGTGCAATCAGGGTGGAGAGTTTATAGTACAGAGGAGCAAGGGTATTGGTCTTCTTTTGGATAGTAGCACCTCATTGTTGGTCTTCCTTTGGATAGTGGAGTCTTATTGTAGTGGAGCATTAAAGAGAGAAGGAAACTTCTCCTGGACCATTCTCTGCTTACATTTAGTTGGCAAAACGTTCAATTGCTTTTTAAAGTATAATATTATGAGGAATCAGTCTTTTAGCCTTCTCCAGCCTTGCATTACCCACACTGACTGATGGCCTCTCTCCAGGGCTTCTAAAAATACATACCAGGTTCATTGTGCAGTACACAGGTAAACTGACTATTTGTATCTTCATTAGATGAAGATCATGGGGGCCTCAGCCAGATTGGGACCATGGCACCTGAGTTGCGTGGGAATTTTAATTCCTTCCCAGGTAAATTTTATAAAGGAAAAGACCCTTCTGCTCTGCACAGATCTTGGCTGGTAAGTCTTTCTTCTGTTTTTCTTTAAATTTTCCTCTTTGAGCACAAGGAAGCTATAATACGCCAGAAAGTAAAATAACTCTCTGGGATGAACCTTACATTTTTTTTACAAAGTGTTACAAATGACAGGCAGTCCTTGACATATGGCCACAATTGGGATTAGAATTTCCATTTCTAAACAAAGTGGTTATAAAGTGAGTCACGGCCAATTTTATGACTTTTTTATGATGGTTGTTAGGTGAATCACTGCACTTGTTAAATGAATCACATGGTCGTTAAATTAATCCAGTCCCCCCCCCCCCCCCTGATTGCTTGTCAGAAGCATGTTAGGAACGTTGCAAATGGTAATCACATTACCCTGAAACCCTACAGCCTTTGTCAATCCATGTTGGTTGCCAAGTACCTACAATTTCACTATGTGACCATGGGGATACTGCCATGTTCATAAGTGCAAGGACCAGTCATAAGTCACTTTTTTCAGTGCAGTTGTAACTTCAAATGGTTGCTAAACAAATGGGGGTACATCAAGGACTTCCTGTGTCCTATGATGCATTCCAAAAGGAAGACTAAAAGCCAAATCAGATGTTATGTTACATGTATTTTTTAAAAAAAAACATTTGCAAAGCCTAAACAGAGGCTTTAGAGCACGGGTGTCAAACCCACATTGTCCCGTTGTTGTCACGTGATGTATTGGGACTTTCCCCACCTTCGCTAAACTGGGCAGGGGCATGGCCAGCGCATGATACATCTGGCCCGCAGGCCGCAAGTTTGACAGCCCTGCTTTAGAGCCTAGATAGAGTTTTTAGAGCAAAGTCCATTTTAATGCCCAGAGTTTGTTCTTAGTGCAGTTTCTCTTCTACTATAATAGGAACAATATAAATTAATGAAATGGCCAAATGGGTGTGCCACGTTAATATATTAAAGTAGCAGGATTTAGATTTGAAGCTTTCAAGGCTGCCCATCCATATCTTAAGATGTCCTCTGAGCATGTGGAGAGAGCACTCTGTCTAACCATAGCTCGCTCCACTTGTTTGTTGTGAAGGAATAAGACTTCCATTGCTGCATTACAGGGCATGCCTTCCTGGCAGACTTCAGTTTCTAATTTTAGATACTAAATACACTGTCAACAAGCAAAGCAATAGAAGCTTGCGCTTAGTTGATTGCAGTTGCTTTTGGAGCACGTTCACATTATTCAAGAGAAGCATTACCCATCTAACAGAACAAAATATACATTATACAAATACTGAGAAACAAAACTGGCCTGTCTTTCCACGTCCATGAATGCCAGAAGTTTCTATTTTGCTTTGGCAGTAGCCTTGGTATTGTCCTGGTCATGTCCTTGAAAAAAATACCATCCTCTGTACCTAAGGGAGTCTTTTTAGCAAGCTCAGTGTGTTCCACGTAAATCGCAACCTTTACTTGGTGTAATTTTAGACATTAGTGAAGATGACGGAATTAGACTCTGCCAGATGAAGAGAGAGGACCTTTGCAATCCAACACCGGGAATATTATAAGGTACATACCGATCATGCTGTTGATAGAAACAATAATGACGACTACCTGAATAGCTGAGATGTTTCCACAATTATGTTATCTCCAAGATGGGGACAAAAGTAATACAGAGAGATTTAAGAAAATATTATGGAGGGTCCATGGGGGCTTTGTCAAAAACAGACAATCTTTTAAAACTGTTAAGCAATCAACATTTCTCCTAGTAGTGTAGGGTGTGAAAAGGAATTGCTATAACTTCCTGATAAAGAAGACAGCAAGTTTCAGTAGTATTCAGCAGATAGTGTTGAATACTCATTGTTTAATTTCAAAATATTCCACTGGATATGGTGAATTTGGGAAATCACATTGCAACATGTAGCAATTCTGATGCCTTTTGCAATGAAGGCTGAATATTTATATGAATAGACTGTGTTTAAAAACCTGATACTATAATATTATAATATAGTTTTATTAAATTATTCTAAATCATGTTCCTGGATCTGAATGAATACTTAAGGATATGTTTTTAAAAGTTCTGATTTTGTCTCAGATTTAGATACATAAAGTTTGGGGTATATAATAATAATACAACCCTGGGATTCCATGTTCTTTTCCTCATTCAGTCAGAAGCCCAATAGTACCATGTAAATTAGAGCCTCAAGCCTGATCTCTCCCCCTGCAATCAACATCAACTTCTGAGAAAGGAAGAAAACTATTGCATCACCAATCTCCTACTTCTAATCCCTGCAAACAGTACAGAAGAGTACCATGGTTGATGGCATCGAAGGCCACTGAAAGATCAAGGACAATCAGGACAATTGTACCACCAACGGTGTAACTCTTCCAGAGATCATCAGCAATTGCAATCAATTCTGTGTCTTAACTTGGTTTGAAACCCAACTGGAAAGCTCCAGGTAATGTTTGTCCTCTACAGTCCTCTGAAGCTGAAATCTAAAATTTTCTAGCACCATCAGCTGGCCAGTGATGGCTTCTTAAGAATGTGGCACACTACTGCCTCCTTTATTTTGTTCATTTCACCAATGCAATTTTGGGTGGGCAGGACCACTCTCTTATTCATAATTGCATTCATCACCATATAATCTACCACACATTGTCCAGGAGAATCTTAACTAGCCAGAGGTTTAAAGGACTGGAACCTGTCCCACTTCCTCCCCTCACAAACATTTGAATTGTAATTGAATAGTAGTGTAGGAACACAATTAGAAGACATCTACCAAATATTCATATCTAGATCTGATACAAACCAACAAAGGGATTCCCGAAGGTGTTTTTTTCAAGAGGCAACTAGTCTTTCTGTTTTTTCTTTGAAGACAATTCGATTTTCATCCAAGAAGCTTCTGAAGAGCTGAAGAAGCTTCTTGGATGAGAAGTGTAATGTCTTCAAAGAAAAATAAAGTCCAGTTGCCTCTTGAAAAAAAACACCTTTGGGACAACCATTACCTGGATGATTGAGAATCTCCATAAACATTCAACAAAGGGATTCTTAACCTGAAACTACCATAGTTAATTTTGTATCAAATGTCCATCAAGTTTTCAGCTCTCAGATTTCCAGAAACAATCTAAGATATTCTTTTATGATAGCAAGTGTTGTAGACTGCAACAAAACTCATCCTCACGTAACGTAAAAGATGATAAAAATTCTCAGTGTCCTGGCAGTGCAGCTTTTTATTTCTTGTATATTGTTATGAAAATAAATGGAAAAAGAATACAAGAAAACAAAACAGAGGATAGGAAAAATTCACAATGTTGTGAGTATTTGTACATATCTAACCTATAGTGCTTTTTAAATATTCTTATTGACATTAAAGATTATTATACTAAAAATAGAAATGTTTGGAATGGCACATTGGTTAGAATACAGTATTGCAGGCTAATTCTACTGACTGCCAGCAGTCGATTCTGACCGGCTCAAGGTTGATTCAGCCTTCCATCCTTCCAAGGTCAGTAAAATGAGGACCCAGATTGTTGGGGGCAGTAGGCTGATTCTCTAAACCTCTTGGAGAAGGCTGTAAAGCACATGAAGTGGTATGTAAGTCTAAGCGCTACTGCTACTGCTATTATTTACTGTGGGCCACATAACATGTCCAGATCTGTCTTTTCCTGCCACTTTCTGTGTTACCCTGTGCTTACTGGTTACATGCATGACAATTTGGGAGAAGGTAGTCCTTTGCTGACTGACATATAGTCCTACAATTTTTGATGCAAGTGTTAGAGCAGAGTCCACAGTTCATAGGCCAAACACAATTACACACAGAGGGATGGGGGGAGAGGGGGAGAGAATTTGTAAAGAAATGATTAGGGACAGAGAAGGGGGTTAGGATAACAAATAATATATACAGGTAGTCCTCAACTTGACCCCAGAATTTCTGTTAAGCAACAGAGTTGTCAAGTGAGCTTTGCCTAATTTTACAACCTTTGTTGTCAGAGTTGTTAAGTGAATAACTGCAGTTGTTAAGTTAGTAACATGGTTGTTAAGTGACTTTGGCTTCCCCATTGACTTCGCTTGTCAGAAGGTTGCAAAATGGGGTCTCATGACTCCAGAGCACTGCAACCATCATAAATACATGCCAATTGCCAAGCATTTGAATTTTGATCCTGTCATCATGGGGATACTGCAACAGTTGTAAGTGGGGAAAAATGGTCATAAGTCATATTTTTTCAGTGCCTTTGCAACTTTGGTCACTAAACACATGGTTGAGAACTATCTGTATTGGACTATCAGGAAATCTGTGAGGAAGCCACAGCTAAACCCCTAGTTAAAATGAGGTTCAGCCAGTAGGGACAGTTAGGAGTTCTACTTTCTTTCCAAAATATACATGGTGGCCTCTTCTTTTCTTTAACCTTCAAAAAAACAAAAGAAGAAAAACAGAATAACAGAGTTTGAAGACACCTTGGAGGTCTTCTAGTCTAACCCCCTGCTCAAGCAGGAAACCCTATACCATTTCAGACAAGTGGTTGTCCAATCTCTTCTTAAAAACCTCCAGTGTTGGAGCACCCACAATCTCTGGAGGCAAGATGTTCCACGGATTAATTGCTCTCACTATCAGGAAATTTCTCCTTAGTTCTAGGTTGGTTCTCTCCTTGATTAGTTTCCATCCATTGCTTCTTGTCCTGCCTACGGGTGCTTTGGAGAATAGATTACCCCCTCTTCTTTGTGGCAGCTCCTCAAATATTGGAACATTGCAATCATGTCTCCCCTAGTCCTTCTTATATTAAATTACGCATACCCAATTCCTGCAACTGTTCTTCATATGTTTTAGCCTTCAATCCCCTAATTATCTTTGTTGTTCTTCTCTGCAGTCTTTTTGGAACCTCAACATCTTTCTTGTATCGTGGTGACAGAACCTTTTATTACATACTTGCTGGACACAAAACTGAAATGAACTACAGTAATATTCTACAACATGGGGAGGTAGGCATTTAACATTTAGAGCGTAAGTCCATTTCCGAGTTGTAAACATTTTACTTCCACAATAAATAAATCATCTTGGGATAGGAGATATCTAATTATCTGATATCTGATCTACCACCCTCCAGCATGTGCTTGGCCACTGCTGATTCAGAATACTGGTCTAATCCATAGCCAGGTTCTGCAGGATTCTCCTTATGCTCTTGTAGCCTGAAAATCACAGCTCTCAGTTCCATATCTTGGCTCAAACCCGAATAGCCCTATTGACAGGCTTCTCTTCCCATTTGCAATAATTTGTCACACTTAGCTTGGTAGTCTAACTACCAAGCCTATGCCAGTTATGTGAGTCAAAGCTCAACCCTTACGCTGCAAACATTTGAGACAAAATTTAATTTAGATGCAAGCTATATAGGGCTTCCAGATGGTATATCAGGTTCCATGGCTTGCAGAGGAAATTAGAAAACCAGAATTGTTTCTTTCTGCAGAAGATAACTAATATGTTCCCCATAACTCACATTTGCTAAACTGGCATAAACAGCACCTGCTCAGCTTCTGAGAAGCTGCCGAGAGTGGATCTTACACACAGCACATTGCAGTAATGTTATGTTCCGCTTCAGAGAACTACGAAAAAAGGCTGAACACGAAGGAAACTCTTGCAAGAATCCCATCAGCTGCCAATGGGCAACCACTTTTGGTATTTTTCTGTTCTAGAAAATTTCATGGAGTTCTCCTCTTCTGAGTTTAATCCAAGATGTTATATATTACTTATTTTGCAGCAATCCTTATATAACCCCACAGATGGGGTTCGCAACTTGGGCATCCTCCTGGACTCACGGCTGTCTTTTGAAGAGCATATGACGGCCGTAGCCAGGAGGACTTTTTATCAGGTTCGCCTGATTCGCCAGTTGCATCCCTTTCTGGATCGGGACTCGTTACGCACGGTCATTCACGCCCTTGTCACCTCACGCCTGGATTATTGTAATGCTCTCTACATGGGGCTCCCCTTGAGAAGCACCCGAAGGCTCCAACTGGTCCAGAATGCGGCCCGCGCGGGTGGTAATGGGAGCAATGTGGCGCTCTCATGTAACCCCCCTCCTGCGCGAGCTGCACTGGCTCCCAGTGGTCTTCCGGGTGTGCTTCAAGGTTTTGGTTACTATCTTTAGAGCGCTCCATGGCTCAGGACCAGGGTACTTACGAGACCGCCTCCTGCCACCAATAGCCTCTCACCGACCAGTTCGCTCCCATAGAGAGGGACTCCTCAGGGTGCCATCGGCCAAACAATGTCGACTGACGGCCCCCAGGGGGAGAGCCTTTTCTGTGGGGGCACCTACCATCTGGAACGGGCTTCCCCCGGAGTTACGAAACATCCAAGACTTACGCATTTTCCGCCGAGCCCTGAAAACATTTCTATTCCAACAAGCTGGTCTGGCCTAACTCTCCCTTTTTAATTGGCTTTTAAACTGTCTTTTAAATTGGGTTTTAAACCTCTTTAGATACATTTGGATGTTTTTTAATCTTTGAGCCTAAATTACTTAATCTGTTTCTTAATAGTTTTTAACTTCTATATGTATTTGTATTTATTATGGCTGTTCACCGCCCTGAGTCCTTCGGGAGTAGGGCGGTATACAAATATGAAAAATAAAATAAAATAAAATAAAATATTAGTATTGGAAAATGGCTTAATAATCGAAAGCCAGCTTGCTACGTAGTTTAGTTTAGTTTTAATGAATTTATATACTGCCCTTCTCCCGAGGGACTCAGGGCGGTGTACAGCCATATTAAAACACATGAATTTATAAAATTTAAAACCAATTAAAATCAGATATATAAAATTTGGCCATCAAATTAAAAACACACATACACCCATTTAAAATTCATATCATATTAGGCCAGTCCGGCTTGCTGAAACAGAAGGGTCTTAAGAGCGCGGCGAAAAGTGCGCAGGTCGGGGCTAAGACGAAGCTCTAGGGGCAGCTCATTCTAAAGGGCTGGTGCCCCCACAGAGAAGGCTCTCCCCCTGGGTGTCGCCAGTTGGCATTGTTTGGCCGACGGCACCCTGAGGAGCCCCTCTCTGTGGGAGCGTATTGGCCGGTGGGAGGTTGTTGCTGGTAGAAGGCGGTCTCGTATATACCCTGGTCCTAAGCATGGAGCGCTTTAAAGGTGGCAACCAACACCTTGAATTGCACTCGGAAGACCAACGGAAGCCAGTGCAGCTCACGCAGGAGGGGTGTTACATGATATGTGAACATATAAAAAATTTTTTAAAAAAATAATCTCTACATATTATTGACTTGAAAAATAAAAAAATAAAACTTAAACAAAAACTATTCTAGCCAGGTGAACATTCAGATGGATTAAAAGGCTCCTACTTTTGTCAAATAGGGACAATGTTAATGTACATGCCTTAAAGGGAAATAATTGAAATCCATACCAGTTTCATCCAGCCATAGGTGGAATTTATAGCGATTTCCCATTGCAAGTAAATATTAGATAAAATCTCCTAAAACTATAAAGCTTTGCTCTCATTTTGCCTCCAAAACAAGATAATGGAATATCTCATTCCCCCCCCCCCATCCTGCTTCCCTTCCTACAGAAATGTTAAACTACAATTCCTATCACTTCAACCAGCACTTAATGGAAATTATGGATATTGTAACTCATCCTTTCAGAGGAGAAGCTAAGAATAGAACCTGTGACTGCAATCATAAAAGTGCCAATCCGGCTGTTGTGTAACTAGATTTATCCTCTCAGCCACTTTGGAGTTTTTAAACCTGGCATTGTAGGTTAACAACCCTGACGCAAAAGTCTCTTTTGCAAGGCCAAATAGCTTGAAAAGTAAAACCATTCTTGGTACATGCTAATTCTTTCTGGGATGCTTTATTTTTTTTTAAAGTTACCTTTCTCATAAGAGCAGCACATTTATATATGGCCTTTGGCTGCATCATAACTTTTGAGGATTCTTCTGAGAAATTGCGACGTGCCTCAAAATGTGTTGCAAACACATTGAACATAGTGAGGCATTTTGAAAGCAAGGGGATGTGGATTTCTGGGATTAACGGAATAGCAAAGGCCTTCTCCGTCTCTGCCAAACAATCTCCCTTTCTGTGCTGGAAAGCTCAGGCCACCGAGCCCCGTCTGTCTGTGAAGTATAGCAGAATCTATCCTTGGAAATCCGATCCGATTAATTTCTAATTTTACCTACGTGTGTAGCATTTAATATAGAAGCAGCTGATGGAGTATAAATCGACTGGCCTGTCAAGCAGTTCAAGAGCAGTGCTAAAGCAGATGTCTTTCTTTCAACACACGCAAGCGTTCGGACAGGCTGCAATGGCGCTTGAGCAGACAAACAAGAGGCACACAATCATCTCCATACGAAGCAGGAAAGGCGGCCAGCACCTCAAAAACCCTAGAATGAATGCTAGGGTATAAACTGAAATCACCCATACATGATTGATCTTGCTTAGCTCAACGGAAACATTCCATGCTGTTTACCTACCTGTTCGTTTTATAAGCAGCTAAAAACAACAACAGTCTATTCAAAGACTTTTGCAGTGCCACCGTGAGTATCCCTGGTGGAACTCATCTATCTTGAGTTTGAAAAAGGTGGTTTATTAATCTCACCCTACAAGTTTTCAAATCTTCTGTGCTGAGGCTAAGCTCTTGGTAGACCCTTGAGCTTCTGGATGTCACGCTAATCACTTAGGGATAAATTGAGGAAGTGACCTCAAGGTCTGCTCAGATTTCGGCTTTTTTGTCAGCTGACTCAAGATTATGAGACAAAACAGCAAGGCCTGGGCTGTTATTGCCAAACCATGACTGTGGAGCCATTTCCTATGAAATTCTATATGACGTGGTCTCTAATCAAGATGGATCACACAGGCGTATAGACCAGCAGATAATGTTAGCCAGTCTTGTTCTAAAAGAAACAGGGACAGTGAAAAAAACCTGTTCAACCAATTTTACATTTATTTGTCCATAAATGAAAGCACAGAAATTAACAGTGATTCCATTCTAAAGTTCTATTACAACTTAAACATGTACCTGTGACATGTTAAAATCGAATTGTGATCTTAGATATGAATTGTTCTTTTAAAAAATGAATACCGAACATGATATGAGTTTATTATCAGGAGACCACAATTACTGTGGGTATTCACTGTACCAACTCAGGATGTGTTGAGTAAACCATAATTGCAGGAATATACCTTAGTATAATGTGTAGTCTGTGTAAGATGATGTCAGAAATATTGCACCAAGGTTTTGTTTCTGAGACCACAGCAAATTCATCTGATAAGAGGCTAAAGTGGTATATATTTTTTTAAAAAAATACATAATAACATTCATATACTCACTTTAATAAAGGGGTGTTAAACTGGCAGCCCATGGGCAGGATGGCTGTGGGCATCATGGGCAGGCCACACCCACTCCAGCTACATGAAAGGGGAAAATGTCACAAAATGTCACATGACAGCAATGTGATACCGCGAGTTTGACACCTGTGCTTTAATATATTCATGTATACCTACATATTGCAACATCATGGAAAGTTGCAAATATTAAAACTTGCAAATTCAATTTCTATTGAATTTGCAAGTTTTAATATTTCTCTGGCTACCTTCTCATCTTTAGTAAACATTGGCGCTTTATAGATTAATATGCTGCTGTAAATTGCAATTGTTCACCCCATTTTGTGAGACCACGGGGATGCTGTGTCATCTGGAACTCTGAGGACCTGTTATAAGCTTCCCTCATTCAGCACTCATAACTTTGAACAGTCACTGAATGAGTTGTTGTAACTTGATGATTACCTATAAATGCAACTCAGACTTTTCATTTTTAATTTGATAGATGTTTGCATTCCATGTAATGGGAATACCTCTGCCAATCAGTATGCTCTATGAGTTTGCTTGAATTGTGCATGTGTAAAAGTTAATAAATGATACTGTTTTACTGAGGCATTGACGTTTGATTCCTTAGGATAGATCCAAAAATTGTATATTGTAATTTTTCTTAAATAAGTGCCATCTATCTGCGGTGAGCACTGCTGACATCTTTCATCTATGGATGGTGCTAATTTTAGATTTGGATAGGAAGGGAAGAGTTATAGCAGAATATTTGAGTATTTGCTTGAGTAAGAGGGAACCACACCTGAGTGAGAGAATAATGAGAAGGGTTGTCTTAACCTCAACTAAGGCCAAATGGGGTGGATGGGGAGGGTCCTGGAATCAGTGGGTAGTAGGTTCTAGTCTGAATAGATGGTTTGTGCAAAGAGGAGTATGTGTGTGACTTAGCTTGAGCAGCTACCCTCTGAGACAGTTGTAGGGGAGAAGGGTGGGAATGATGATTGATGTAAAGTTGGTAGGGATCCATCCCACAGATGGGGAAAGACTGCTACTTGACACAGCACATAGTTAGCTATAAATAAACAACGGAACTCACAACCACAAGCTGTGAGATGGTCACCACCCTGATGGTTTTAAAAGGAGATTATAAAAATCCAAGGAGTTCAATGATCAAACCCTACTTGTCCTCATAAGTCTATTATCTCCGCTATTCATATATATTGACTTCCAGTTGCTAGAGCAAAATGGCGTTGCTCTCATGTCTTACCAGTTGAGTTCTCATTAGTTGTAGAAGGAACAAAATGCTGGAATAGATGTGTTTTTAGTCTGATCCAGCCTGGCTGTTCCTAAAATAAGTCTGGTATCTTGATCTGAAGAATTGCTGAGATTGCTGTCAAAACGTAAGTGGAAAGTGAATAGCATCCATAGTTCCTTCAGCGATGTTAGAAGGAAAGCAAATTCTTTCAACTTGCCATTAATGTCAGAATAAATTTCACTGATCTAACCATCTAACTCCCCCCTCTCGCAGGCTTGGCCCTCCACTCTATCGAGGGCCTACCTCGATGACGGGCTTTGGAACCCCGAGAGGTGGCATGTCGCAAAGAGGGGGTTGCGGGGTTTTTTAAAATTGTCTATGTCTAATCTTTTAAGGGGTTTGGGGAGGGGGGAGGGGGGTGGTATTGGAATTAGGGTTGTGGGTTTGGGGGATAACCCACCAAGGGGAGGGTCGGGCCCGGCCACGATGCGCGGCGGGGCGGGTGGGGGACCTGGGGGCAATGGAGGGGGTCGAGCTTGTTCGGATTGTGTTTTTACCATCAGTACTGTGAGTGGGAGGGGTAGATATGGCGGGAGCAGGGGGCCATATCATGTTAAGGGAGCACGCACCCGCTGTCTCCAAGCGGTAGGGTGCTCCGGCCCCCAAGGCTCCACCCGTTTGCCAGGTTGCACAGATCCTCACGGCCCGGGCCTTCGTCTGATGTTGTGCAACGCCAGGTCCATAGTAAATAAAGCCCCTCTCATCTGTGATCTTGTTCAGGAGGGGGGAGCGGACCTGGCGGGTATTACGGAGACCTGGTTGGGCCCGGAGGGAGGGGTCCCTCTGGTAGAAATGTGCCCACCAGGCTTCCACGCATTCCATCAGCCGAGGTCACAAGGGAGGGGCGGGGGAGTAGCGGTTATTATTAGAGAAGGCCTTAGGCCCAGGGAGACCACTGTACCTCAGACAGCTGGTTGTGAGTCCCTCCTTGTGAAGTGGGGCCATGGGGTTAAGATGGGTTTGCTGATCACGTACCTGGCTCCCTGCCGCGTGGCAGCAACCCTGCCTGAGCTACTCAACGTTATCGCCGCGGTGGCGGTTGATACCCCCAGACTTATGGTCATGGGGGATTTCAACCTGCCGTCCGTGGGTGAGACGTCTGAGGTGGCTCGGGAGTTCATGGCTTCCATGACGGCCATGGATCTGACCCAACTAATTCATGGCCCTACGCACACTGGGGGAAACACACTGGACTTGCTTTTTGTCTCTGGACAGTGGTTGAGTGATCTTGAGATAGGGGATGTAGTCATCGAGCCCTTGTCATGGTCAGATCACTCTCTCCTTCGCCTTGACCTTCGTACCGCGGCACCCCACTGCAGGGAGGCGGAACCGATAAGATGGTACCGCCCCAGGCGCCTGATGGAACCCGATAGGTTCCAGACGGAGCTTGGGCCAATTCCTGAGGTTCTGGCTCACGCCTCGACTGGAGACCTAGTGGCCGCCTGGGATAGGGCGGCCGCTGGGGCCCTGGATCGAGTCGTGCCTTTGCGGCCTCTGACCCGGCGCGGATCTCGCCTGGCTCCTTGGTTCACCGAGGAGCTGAGGGAGATGAAGCGCCAGAAAAGACGCCTAGAGAGTAGTTGGAGAGCTAGTCTTTCTGAATCGGACCGGACACTGGTTAGATCCCATATTAGGACTTACCTAGTGGCAATAAAAGCAGCAAAATGTACGCATTTTGCTGCTCTTATTGCGTCATCAGATAATCGCCCGGCCGCCCTGTTTAGGGTGACCCGCTCCCTGGTCCACCAGGAAGCGCGGGAGGACCCCTTGGAGGGAAGAGCCGAGGACTTTGTTCAGTATCTGTATGACAAAATCACTCAGATTCGGGAAGGTCTGGTCTCTGACTGGGTAGATCCAGCGAGAGTGACGGAGGCAGGTCTTGAGACTGTTATCTGGGATGAGTTTGATCCTGTGACCCCAGATGACGTGGACAGGATTCTGGGTAGATTGAACGCGACCACATGTTTGTTGGACCCGTGTCCCTCCTGGTTAGTGCTGGCTTCCCGGGAGGTGACGCGAGGCTGGCTCCAGGGGATTATGAATGCTTCATTGGGTGAGGGTGTCTTCCCCGCCGCCCTTAAGGAGGCGGTGGTGAGGCCCCTCCTCAAGAAGCCTTCCCTGGACCCGGCAATATTGGCTAATTATCGTCCAGTCTCCAACCTTCGTTTTGTGGTGAAGGTTGTTGAGAGTGTGGTTGCGGGACAGCTTCCCCAGTACCTGGATGAAGCGTCGTATCTGGATCCGTTCCAGTCGGGTTTCAGGCCTGGATACAGCACAGAAACGGCATTGGTCGCGTTGGTTGATGATCTCTGGAGGGCTCGGGACAGGGGCTGCTCCTCTGTCCTGGTCCTGTTAGACCTCTCAGCGGCTTTTGATACCATCGACCATGGTATCATGCTGCACCGGTTGGAAGAGTTGGGGGTGGGAGGCACCGTACTAAGGTGGTTCTTCTCCTTTCTCTCCGACCGGTCGCAGTCTGTGTTGACAGGGGGGCAGAGGTCGACCCCGAGGCCCCTCTTATGTGGGGTGCCGCAGGGATCGGTCCTCTCGCCCCTTTTGTTCAACATTTATGTAAAGCCGCTGGGCGAGATCATCCGTGGTTTTGGGGTGAAGTACCATCAGTACGCGGATGACACCCAGCTGTACATCTCCACCCCGGACCACCCCAACCATGCCCTTGAAGTGATGTCCCAGTGCCTGGAGGCCGTACGGATCTGGATGGGGAGGAACAGGCTCAGGCTCAACCCATCCAAGACCGAGTGGCTGTGGTTTCCGACGTCCCGATATAGTCAGCTAGCGCCATCGCTGACTATTGGGGGCGAATCATTGGCCCCCACGGATAGGGCCCGCAACCTGGGTGTCCTCCTGGATTCACGGCTGTCGTTAGAAGAGCATGTGACGGCCGTGTCCGGGAGGATTTTTCATCAGGTTCGCCTGATCCGCCAGGCTATCTAGATCGGGACTCCCTACACACAGTCACTCATGCCCTCGTTACTTCTCGTCTGGACTACTGCAATGCTCTCTACATGGGGCTCCCCTTGAGGTGCACTCGGAGGCTCCAACTGGCGCAGAGTGCGGCCACGCGGGTGGTGATGGGAGCGACATGGAGTTCCCATGTGACACCTCTCCTGCGCGAGCTGCACTGGCTCCCGGTGGTCTTCCGAGTGCGCTTCAAGGTTCTGGTTATCACCTTTAAAGTGCTCCATGGCTTAGGACCTGGTTATTTACGGGACCGCCTGCTACCACCAATAGCCTCCCACCGGCCAGTACGCTCCCATAGAGAGGGGCTCCTCCGGGTGCCGTCGGCCAAACAATGTCGGCTGTCGGCCCCTAGGGGGAGAGCCTTCTCTGTGGGGGCACCTACGATTTGGAACGAGCTCCCCCCCGGAGATACGTAGGATCCCGTATCTGCGCACCTTCCGCCGCACGCTTAAGACTTTTCTATTTTATCAAGCTGGCCTGGCCTAAATCTTCCCCCTTTTTAAATGTGGAAATTTTAAATTTTTAAATTTTAAATTCATCTTATTTATAGGGGTATGGGTAAGGCGTTTTAAATTGGGGAGCCATTTTAGATTTAATTCTGTTTTAAACGTATTTTAATTGTTTATATTGTATGTTTTTTAATTTTGGCTGTTCACCGCCCCGAGTCCTTCGGGAGAGGGGGCGGTATAAAAATCTAATAAATAATAAATAATAATAATAATAATAATCCTCTCTTACTAAGGCTCATTTAGCATCATTCTTTGCCATCTGTGACCTCTATATGGCTCTTCTGAACCCACACAGTAGTCTTAGTTATCATTACAGCCCATCCCAAAGGGTTTAAAAGTAATTCTTTTTCAGGACAGACAGTATATCTTCCATCCAGAACTGACTCCAAAGGCAACTCTTTTCAAAAAGTAAGCATTTCCAGCATTTTCTTTGAGTACACAAATCTTTTAAGGTTTCTGAACTTTAAAAATCATTAATCCATGTGCAAAATGTCTTTATCTGATAGGACTCATTCACTTTCATTACTGGTTGTTTTCCCTCTCTCACTTTCCTACATTAATTTCTCCTGATTGAATTATTTCTGCTCAGTCTCACTCCCTAGTCCATCCTAGAGCAGATCCTTTTATCCTACAAACTTCAGCCCATAATTTATTCTGGCAGGCTAAATTACCGTATTTTTCGGACTATAAGACGCTCTGGACTATAAGACACACCTAGCTTTTGGGGAGGAAAACGAAAAAAAAAATCTGCCTCTGCCTCCCAGCATCCATCCGGTATTCATCTGGCACATTCGCTGTGGCCTGTTTGCTCCCACCTGTTTGCCATCACCCGTTCACCACTGCTTGATTGCCGCAGCCTGTTTGCTGCCGCTGCCATTTGCCACAGCCCGTTTGATGTGGCCCATTTGCTGCCATCACGGCCCATTCTAGAACAGCTGATCAGTGCCGCACCAACCTCCCTCCCCCCACCACAATATTTGCTGTATAAGACACACAGACTTTTCCACCCATTTTTTTGGGGGGGGGGGGAAGTACGTCTTATACTCCGAAAAATACGGTATATGTTTTCCAACCAGTGTGCAAATCACCAGGAATTTACTCCCCACATTTGTCTATGCTGACATGATCCATACATGTCAAAGGTGAGTTGCAGCTGCCTTTTGCTGGGGAGTGTTGGGGAGGGGCTCACCATTAGACTCTATCCTCTTGAATATTTTTTATGCCTGAATGAAGAGCCTAGAAGAATACACAGGCCACTTGAAAATTCCTCCTCCTTCCTGGGCAGGAACTGAAGACAAGATTCATTCAGCTCCTGTGGCAAAATTGTCTGGGGCAAGGAATTTCAACTATTATTCACCTCCTGGCATCATAATTACATGGTGAACTTTTGACATTGACATGAATGTGAGGATGGCTAGAAAAGAAGAACTATTTAAACCATCCCGAACTTTTCACAGGGTAGGACAAAAAAAGCAGCTGGTCTTCAGTCTGGATATATGAGACCCCCTTTTGCCTTTTCCTCTTCTTGATTTCCTTAGGGTTTTTTCTGAAATGACTTTATCTTTTGATCAACAACAGCTCATGAAAATATAGTCCTTCTACAGGAACAATAATTAATTTTAAAAAATTAGAAGCTTAAAAAAAATATACATCTCCAAAGGTTGAAGATCTTCAGACTGACGTTTTAGACCAGGGGTGTCAAACTGGTGGCCCGTGGGCCAGATGCATCATGCGCAGGCTACGCGCACCCCAGCTCCATGAAGGGAAAAAATGTTGCAATACGTCACATGATGGCAACGTGATGCCACAAGTTTGACATCTGTGTTTTAGACATATTTATATGTGCATGTAAGACCTCTTCAATTTTTTGTTGAGGCCAAAATGCTTACAAACTAAAAATAGGCTTGGTCATCATATACCAAATTAGTGTTAAGACCAGAAATTTGTTTGTTTAATTTAATTAATTTATATACCACTAGTTTCCAGATGGATTCATGGCAGTGTACAATAAACCAAAATAAAGAAGACAGTAACATAGAATGTTGTTGGATATACATCTGAAATTTTATCAGAAAGATGCCTCACCTTCCTTTTATATGTATTTTTGAAAGTCACTAAAGACTTCCATGTTTTGAAATATGGTCGGAATCTGATTGCCCCCCAAAATCTATTCATGAATTGGCACAATTCGAGGCTCTATTGGTCTTTGACAATCTTTTCTATTTTATATTCCAAAGAACAAATGAATGATTGCCAAAACTACAAAGAGATTCTGGATGAAGGTACATCCAAGTTTTAACAATGAGTTTAGTCTAGAAAACACATTAAAATCTGGATCTCATTTTAATTTACATTGGAATAGGCCGAGCAACATATATGAAATCTGTTCACTGTAACACTGGCATAATAAACCAAGGTAGAATAAATTTTACAATCATTTATTCAAAATGTCCTCTTTTTCATTCATCTGATAATAGCATAGATAATAGCATCCTTGACTAATGACCACATTGAGCTCAACATTTTTGCTGCTAAGCAAGACAGTTATTAAGTTAATTTCTCCCCATTTTATGACTTTTCTTGCCAGATTTGTTACGTGAATCACTGCAGTTGTTAAATTAGTATCATGATTGTTAAGCGAATCTGGTTCCCCATTGATTTTGCTTGTCAGAAGTGAATATATATTTGATCTGGCACTATGGGGATGCTGCAACGGTCTTATGTGTGAAAAATGGTTAAAAAATGGCCACAAATCACTTTTTTCAGTGCTGTTATAACTTCGAATGGTTGCTAAACAAATGGTTATAAGTCAAGGACTACCTGTAATTCCCTTTCCCATACATTTTTCTCATGCTTTAACTAGAAACCTCACCATTGTTTTATGCCCCTTAAACTAGCAATTTTCACATAATTTTGCTACAGGTAGTCCTTGACTTATGACTATAATTGAGCCTGAAATTATGTTGTTAAGTTGTTACAATTGTAAGACAAGGCACTCACGTCACTGGAAGTAATTTTCTGGCCATTTTCTCAGTGGTCATTGAATGTCATTTATACTGCAGACATTAAGTGAATGCTAAGTGAATGCCATGGTTTTTAAGTGAACCCCTTCATTTGAATGGACATTTTTTCCCTGGGATCCAGGAAAAAAATTATAAACCAGTCATAGGACTATGAAACACCACAACCAATTGTAAAGCTGACCTTCCTGGCATGCAGTCACATGACTATGGGGGGGGGGATTTGTGTGATCATTTACAATGGCCTTTCTGTGGCTGTCATAATTTGAACAATTGTAATATGACCAGTTGTTATGTGAGGACTACCTCTAGTCAGTCTACTAAAAAGTATAGTAAAAGTCTGCCTTTGAGCTTCAGCTCTTTTTTTCATTATAATTTCTAAAGGAAAAGTACTAGATTAATAACTAAAACATAAAACTGTAACCCAAGACAATAGCAATGAAGATGCTGGAAGTGATACAGGCTGTGAGCTGATTGAATTTATTGGTATATAAGAGCAGCTTCATATGCTGGAGAATTCTTTGGTTCCCATGAGCACAACAGTTAATGTATGATAGAAACTTCAGCGGAAACCCTAAGTGGTCCCATGAGTGCAATTTCATAACACAACTGGTCTAAATATTATATACTAACAACTTTATTTCAAGAAGTCCTTCCCCTCACCGAGTGATCTGACAGGCAGTTTTCTGGCAGCCTCTCAACTTAGTATCTGTTTTATATCTGTTCCCAGGCTATACTAAGATCCAAACCTTTTCACCTATTTGATGCATTTCCTGTTGTCATTTAAAATAATGTCAACTAATGATGTGCACAAATACCTGCTTCTAATTTGAGAAATGTCAAATTCTTGATAATCCACTGTAACTCTGCATGGAGAGTCTCATATACTGTTAAGACCAGTGAGTAAAATTTTTTTTTAAGTTTCCAGCCAGATTACCATATTTGCAAAATATATTGGATGAAACAAACACAGACCCTTTTTAAAATTCACACTTTCTCATAGCTGTTGTGTTGTGCTACTGTACTGTTGCCTATTTGGTATGGTTTCAGAGATAGACTAGACTAGACTAGACATAGAATAGAATAGAATAGAATAGAATAGAATAGAATAGAATAGAATAGAATAGAATAGAATAGAATAGAATAGAATAGCAGAGTTGGAAGGGACCTTGGAGGTCTTCTAGTCCAACCCCCTGCTTAGGCAGGAAACCCTACACCACTTCAGACAAATAGTTATCCAATCTCTTCTTAAAAACTTTTTAAAAACTTAAAAAGTTGTATTGGTATAGCATACTGATATAGAATAATATTTTAATTTATTTTTCATTTAGTATAGAATAATATTTTATTTCATTTTATATTATAAGTAACTTATAAGAGGTACAATGGCTTAGTGATTAAAGATGCTGAGATTGTCAGCTGGAAAGCTTGCAGCCCAGGTTTGAGTCTCAAGTGCCATGCAATGGGGTAAGTTCCTGTCCCAACTCCTACCCACCTAGCAGTTCAAAAGCATGCAAATGCAAGTAGATAAATAGGTACCACTTCAGTGGGAAGGGAACATGTTCCATGCACCTCGGCAGACAGTCATGCTGGCCACATGATCATGGAAGTGTCTTCAGAAAATGTTGGCTGGATCCCTTGGCTAAGAAATTTTGTATATCTATTGCTAATATTGTGTTTGTTTCTTTGTTTTCATCTACTCATCCCATCAGGACTGCAGGAGACAGATGTTACAGATCCCTTCTATAAAAGAATGTGGTGCAACCCAGAACAAGAACCTACATAGTCATGTATTCATGTACGTGACAGCAATGTCACTTGTGCAGTTAAATGGCTAAAAATGCCTTAATCATCTTGTTCTGTATAAATGTCCTTTGACTAACCTCAGGAAATTTTATTATGCAGCAAGAAGAAAATCTCTGTAATTAAGGTAGAATGCAGGAGCATCCACAGTATATGTGTGTTTGTGTGTATGCACACGCATGGGTGTGCAAACAGACAAGATGGTGGATGTGACACTGCTTTCAAAGTCTCCTCTTGTTTGAATGCATATAATGCAGAGGTGGGTTTCAGCAGGTTCTGACCAGTTCTGGAGAACCGTAGCAGAAATTTTGAGTAGTTCAGAGAACCGGTAGTAAAAATTCTGACTGGCCCCGCCCCCATCTATTCTCTGACTCCCAAGTCCCAGCTGATCGGGAGGAAATGGGGATTTTACAGCATCCTTCCCCTGGATTGGGGAGGGAATGGAGATTTACAGTATCCTTCCTCTGCCACTCCCACCAAGCCATGCCACACCCACCAAACTACATCCACAGAACCTGTAGTAAAACCCACCACTGATATAATGCATATAAAATTAGTGTTTGGGTGAAGAGTTGGGCTTTGACTGTAATGTCACATCCAACATCTTGACAATTTTGAGCCTGTTAGCAGAGTATCTATTTAGTATTACATCTTATATAAAAGATATATAAAACAAAATCTCTGTTGTCTGCAAACTGACATAAGTATGTCCATAAAAGCAATGTTTAGTATCTATCCCTAGAAAGGCAAACAATCTTAATATTCTTTATCTTTTTAATTGAGAGGAAATGATTGAATTAAGATTACATATATTAGCGTGAGTCCTTTTTTTCTGAGGGGTGAAGATGAATCTTATCCAGGTCTACATTATTATAAAATAGTGCTATATATAGTCCTGCTTGTATCCCAGGACAAAACATTAAATATATGTTTAAATTTTATCATTAAAATCAAAGAGATTACTACCTTGCTTTAATATAATTCTCTCTTTTGACTTTAAAAGCTCAAGACCCATTGACCCAGATGATGTCATACCTTTTTGCTTTTAAGAAGAAAAATGCCTAGATTTGACTTGCACTTGTTGTCTCCTGTCACTGTGTGGTAATCACTGGAGAGAAATACACTGTTCCATTCCTTGCACCTGGTTTGGATTATTCCACCAGACTTCCCTTTAACCCTACTTTGTGATATAATATCTCTACTCCCGGGTATTTATTGCACTGAAATCTCTTGCAATTTTAATCCTGGACAACAGAACAAAACTTTCTGGATGCCTAACAGTTTCGGAACAGTCTTCTTTCAGTTAATTTTCCTGAAATTATTTCTAATAAGTTTTTATTTCTCCTTTGTGACGTTTGTTAATGCATCTACTCTGATTTTCTTCAGGAAGAGTCATAATGTTGTTATAAAGACACAATTCTCTGTTTTTCTGGAGGGTCTTTCTTGATTGCTCCCAAATAAACTCCTCATTTTACATTATTGTAAGATTGGCCTTTATTTTTCTACCTTAACTTTTGATGGAGCATGTCCAAGGCTGACTTTCCACAAGCAGAAATATTTCTTCTGTTCACAGCATGTTCTATAAATAAGTTGTGAAAAGTTAGGAGACTCAAGCAAATACATTAGGGAATAAGAGGAGAGCAAAGGAAGGACCCACAGAATAAGGAGAAAAACACTTTATGTAACTTTGAATGGAGTTTTGGCTATTGCATTGGATTTAGCAAAGGAAAAAAGGCAGGAAGCTGAGGTACTTCTTCTTGTGTACCTCCTTGAATTTTCAGAACAGGAGAGAACTGTAATAATAATAATAATAATAATAATAATAATAATAATAATAATAATAATAATAATAATAATAAATGGATTAAATCAAGCATTGGTTGATCAGTGAGGGAGATCTGTATAATGGAGAGTTTTCTATTCACTTTAACAGCAAGCGAAATGAGCCATATCTGCATTGGCTAATCCCTCCAAAAAGTTGGAAGTGGACCTTCCCAAATTTCCCATGCAACTATCTCAGGCTTGAAATGCTGAGAATACAATCAGCCAAATGTGACTCATTCTTCATCTGATTATCAAGAGCCTGTGGAAGGCACTGTCCAAACAGTGCTTTTCCCAAATTCTTGCCACTCTGAAGCAACAAGAACAATTTCCATAACTTTTCCATGTGAATCCCACCCTCCGCACATTATGTTTTCATTATGTGCTGTGTATTTTTCTTGTGGGTAGCACCTCCTCACCCCAAACACAGAATATTTTTTAATGCAGTGGAAGTATCCAGCTGCCTAGCTGCCATTCTTTCCATATTAAAAATCTTGAGTACCATCATCTCTGCAGCTAGGTGCTTTCCTTAGCTTTCCTTTAATTCTATAGTTAGAGACAGTGGTGGTAATGAGGCAGGGATGGGCTTCAGATCCTTTAGCAACAGGTTCGCTGCCCTGTTGCTGAGTGCGAGTGGCCATGGTGGGCATGGCTTAGTCGGCCGCCTGCACCACGGGGAGGGAGTGTTTTTCGCCCTCCCCAGGCTCCGGAGGCTTTCCTCGAGCCTCTGGGAGGGTGAAAACTGCTTCCCCAGGTCCAGAGGTCCTCTGGAAGCCGGAAATAGGCCCACTTCCGGAACCTCCGGTAGGCCCATTTTTTGCCCCCCAAGTCCCTATGTGTGGTCCCTGCACTTACCTGGAATGATGAATGGGCCACGTGGAGACTCCTGGGAGGGGAGGGATGGGGTGGGTGTGGTTAGATAGGGGTGGCATTTGGCTAGAGAATCGCCCGAACCCCCAGGAGCCCACCCCTGTAATGAGGGTCAGGGAGACCGAGTAATTGGTTCTGAATAAAATGCCCACTGTTTAGGGTGCAGGTTTGGCATTCATTCCAAGGGTGCTTCCATAAGGCCATCCTTTCTACTCCATTGGAGTGACCCAAATCCCCATACCTTTTAGGCAAGAGAGAAAAGCCAGAAATCAAAATCTGAAGTAGGTTGGTGGTTTGCAGACTTGTTTCTCCCCTGCCAAACAGTTGAGATTAGCAGAAAGAATACATCCTTCTACTAAGTCTAGCCAGTGTATTCTTCAAGAAGCTGCTAGAAAACTGAAGCTCAGGAGTCAGAAGGAAGGATGAGGCAGGGGATCCCTGCAATTCTGCCCCCAAAATATGACATTTTATTTGTAAAAAAAAATAGTGTCCCACTGCAGCCGAGCTGGAAAAAAACGGGCTGAGCTATCAAAGACAGCCAATGTTGTGGATCACAGAGTTCCTACCTTGCTTGTCAATTGACAAAGTCATTACAAAGAGATAACCTTTAAAAAAAATCACTCCTTGAAACATGGGAAGTTCCCCCTCTGCTGGGAAACGTCCTCTGGGATTCTAGATGAACTGTGATTTCATTAATCTGGGCTTGGCAAATGTGAAGATAATTCTCATTTCAGAAAAAAACATATGAGAAGCTGAAAAGAAATATGAAAGCTTGAGGAATGCATGGGAATCCCCCATCAAATACATTCTCTGCTTAGGTTCCAAAGAGTTTCTGACTCAAGTGAACAACAAAGCAATATAGCCTCCTTTAAAAAAAAAAAAGTGATTCTGTTTTTAGATCTTACAAAACCTTTCCTGCATGTATGGGATACCATCCAACAGTTCGTGTGTACAAAAATACCTTGTGTTGCTTTCCTCCCAAGGAGCAAGTGTCTTTTAATTTCATGGCTCCAGTCGCCCTCTGCACTTTTCTTGGAACCCAAGTAAATAAAATATGTCACTTCTTCCCCTTCTATTTGACATTTTATAGGAGAAATAAGCAGCATAAGGGATTGAAAGCCACCTCTTGTACCTTTTCTTTCAGAGGACCTGTAAATATAAATAGTATTGTAATGGAAAATCTAATATTTCAATATTTCACAGGCGTATATTAAAACATAAGACTGTTATTCTTATACTGTAACAGCAGGTGGCAGCAAACCTCTGTCCAGAAATTTAGCACATTGATTTAGTGTCTTGGATACTCCCTGATGGTCAAGTCTGATGCTGGTGTGACACCTTATTAGTTGTGGTGGAGGGGGAATGATAAAGGTTACAATTAAAAGAAAGGTAGTTGGTTTTATTGAACAAATGCCACAATCATATATTGTGTTGTTGGAAGTTAAAACCCACCCCGCTCCTAGAAAAATGAAATATTTTAGGATATACTAAAAAGGCAGAATATTTCCCCCTAAAAGGGAAGCAGAAACTCATTCCCCCTACCTTTGTCAATGGGCCATTAAGGCCTCAGCATCCCATCTGCAACACAAAGGACCCATTTAGCAACAGAAACTCCCGGCATGGCACCTGGGAAGATTACATCAGCCAGAAAGGCTAGCTATGACTTCTGACAGCAACCAATCAGGATACTCTTCCTATGCCCCAGGAAGTTCAAAGCCAGAGAGGGTATAAAACCCAGGGACTCTCAGCATCTCTTCCCTTTTCTGCTCAGGAACTCAACCCATGTGATCCTGTCCACCATTAAACCATCTTTCCAAGCAGTCACCATGTTTCCAGTGTCTCTTTCTCCACTTGGAACTGAACCCAGAAGCCATTTCTTTCAACAGTGTTAATGTTTTTAAACTATTTTATTATGTTTGATGGGAATGCAAACATTTCATTTTATTTATTTATCAAATTTATAATGGCCACCCATATCACAGGAAGTGACTCAACAAACAACAAATAAGCCACAATATGGCTCAGCAAGTTCTTATGAAGCAGAATCCAGTTCCTTAAAGTTTGTGTTTCAATCAGCGTGCTAGCGTTCATCTAACTTAAGATGTAACAAGCTAATGTGCCTAACACCCTAGAAATTTTCCTGTTGAGAAAAGGAAAGGTTTATCAACTGTTATTTCAGTCAATCTTTAGTCCAGTTCTATTTATCCACTCAGAAATAAGCCACCGTCCCGATCTGATTAACTTTCTACTCAAACAACTTAATCAGATTCGGTGACTTGATTTAGAATGCTTAAACAAAGTAATCCATTATCATTTTAAACATGATTAATATTGGTCCTTAAATAAAAAGTGTAAATCCAAAGCTTTCTCTTTCTTTGTCTGTCTAGATCAAAAGAAGATTTGGAGGAATTTTGGAAATATTGGAAGAACAGAAGGACAAGCTACTTTGGTATTTCCAGGTGGGGGTTCCCAGGGCTTTGGGAGAACCTCTAGCTAAGATTCTGTGCAGTTCGGAGAACCCCCCAAATTCCACTCCTGGCTGGCCCTGCCCCCCGCCTCTCCCAGGAGTTCCCATGCGGCCTGTTTTGGATGCAGGTAAGTGCAGGGTGCATGGGGAGGCTCAGGGAGGGCGAAAAACGGGCCTACTGGAAGTTCGGGCCTCCGGGATCTGGGGAGGCCGTTTTTGCCCTCCCAGAGACTTGAGGAAAGCCTCCGGAGCCCAGGGAGGGAAAAAACACCCCCCTCCCCCGCTGTGGTGCAGGAGGCTGACTAGGCCACGCCGACCATGGCCACGCCCACCCAGCAACCAGGCAGAGAACCCCTTGCTAAAATTTTTGAAGCCCACCCCTGGGTACTTCCTCTAATAAACATGTGGGGGGGGGGGTTTGAAATTTTTTTAAAACAAAACATAAAACAAATCCATCATCCGTTACAATTGCAAACAGTGTGTCGGTCGGTTACAAATCTTTTGTGCTTCATCCCCATATTCAGAATTTACTAATTATCTAATTTCTCATATTGTCAAACAGATCAACATCCTCATTTATCATTTATTTAACTATGGCTTTATCGCTTCATAAAAATTATTTTCAAATATTATATTTATAACATTCATTTCGTGTATCATATTTCATTTCCATGTTTTATTATCTAGCCATTGATAAAATAAATCCCATATCTTATAATATTGTTTACCTTGTTCTCTAATTTCAAATGTCAATTTACTCATTTCAGCACATTCCATAATTTTCTTAATAACGTCATCTTGCGTTGGTATTTTCTCATTTTTCCAGTTTTTAGCAAACACAATTCTAGCCGCTGTTAAAACATTCACAATCAAATATCTCAATTCTCTGTTGTATATTTCTGGCACAATCCCTAATAAAAAAATCTCTGGCTTAAAGTCTATGTGTTTTTTGTCATTTTTTCCAACCATGTGTGGAATTTGGTCTAGTATCTTTTAGCTTCTACACATGTCCACCACATATGGTAATATCAGCCTGGTGTCTGATGACATTTCCAACACTTTTCTGATTTGTTCTTGAACATTCTGGCTATTCTTGTCGGGGGTAGATGCCACCTGTAAAACATATGTGGTTTTATTGTCCTGGTTATCTGGCATTATTATAAGCATCACCTTTAAAGCTCTGCATGGCTTGGGGCCAGGGTAACCACTTCTTCCTGGTTACATCAACCTAGCCCACCAGAGTGGGAAGTCAGGGTATGTTGTAGGTCCCATCTATTAAGGAAATATATCTCACGGGACCTAGAAGAAGGCTCCCTTTCTTTGGAACATCATTCACTCAGAAATAAGGTTGGCTCCCTCCTTGCTACTTTTCTGAAAGGCCCTGAAGACATCAGCAGACTTGGGGATTCCAAGATGATTTGGAGTTGATGAAGTGGCTTATGTGGTGATGTTTGTCACTACCACAAGGATGGAGGTTTCTGGAGTTTCTATATTGTTGATTTTTAACTTTGTACGTTGCCTGGAGTCACCATGTGTTATTTGGGTAGCCATATAAATCTATTTAATAAATGAATGAATAAATCAATGTGATGGCCAAATGGCCATTTGCAACTATTTTCCAAAACCACTTCCCCTCAACTCCTTTGCTGATCAATCTCGGTCATAAACTTTGCTACAATATCTGAGCTGCTTACTATTGTTCTAAGCAATTTCTAGAGTTTAAAATGATTCTCAAACCATTTTATTTTTAAGCCAAGTTTGTTATTAAAGTGATTTCAGTAAGTTGTGTTAATATTTTTATTGGGCAAAGGTAAGCTACATTTTATTTATTTATTTATTTATTTAGCAGTATTTATACGCCACCGTTCTCCCGAAGGACTCAGGGCGGCGAACACAGGTTAAAAACATACAATGATAAAATAATAAAATCCCATTAAAACCAAATTAAAATCAATAAATAATAAAACTCAAGAAATCAGCTTCAGCCCATTCGTTGGAATAGCCAAATCTTCAGACCTCGACGGAAGGAGCGGAGATCCGGGGCCATCCGGAGCTCGGTGGGTAGTTCATTCCAAAGGGTAGGGGCGCCCACAGAGAATGCCCTACCCCTGGGTGTCGCCAGACGGCATTGCCTGGTCAACGGTACCCTGAGGAGAGCAGCTCTATGAGAGCGGACAGGATGGTGGGAAGCAGGCAGTAGTTCTGCTGTAGTAGAAGTAGAACTACAGTAGAAGTAGTTCTGCTGTAATTGATTGATTGAAAAAGCCATCTTGGGATCATAATTGATGCATAAAAGAATTTTATAGTATAACGTTGAGTTGAGTAACAAGAATCGTACAACCCTTTAAGCATCATATCTAGTGGCCTGATCCAAGTTTGAATAGGCTAAACAGGAATTTCAGATGCTACTTTAGGATTGGCTGTCCACAAAGCCCTGTGAATTTTTCCTGGGCCTAAGAAAAGACATAACTTATTTTGATCTTCTTATAAGCAGTGTAATTGTCTTCCTACCCACCAAAATAAATAAAAAATCATAAGGAAAATTAATGTACTGATATATACTTTTAAAAAATGCTTCTACAAGTAAACCTTCTGCTTAAAAGTGTAACTTCTGTCTAGGGGTTCTCTAGCAAAACTCCCTCATTTCATCAATATTATAAATGCTGTTTGGATTAAACGACTCCAGGCCCACTCAGGCACTTTTCACTTTGCCATTTAGTACCAAAATAGTTAGTGTCCTGCTTTCTATCATGACTGTTTAAAGAAGGCTTGTCACCTTTATTTTAAATTGTCCTGCCATATATATCTTGAATGGCAACCCAGTGTACAGAAATTGTAGCTGCCAAAAGGCAGAAGCAGTTAAAAAGATGATTGCAATCCTTTCTTATTACCTTGTTGGCAGTAAATCAACCTGATAGGTATAATAATTCTATTGTGTTTCTTTAAACTAAGATCCACTGAGTTTCTTAAAACATATTCCCAATATGTATAGAATTGCACCCAGAGACTCATTGGCTGGGTTCACACATTAAACCATATTGAAGTTCATTAGTTTTAGGAAATCATGCTATCTGGCTTCATTTTATGTCATACAAAATAAGGTTAAAGTAAGTAATTGATGAATTGAACTGGTTTTACATATGCTAGGCCAGGAATTTTTAACATAGTTTATTAAATGTGGCCTAATAAATATATCACACTAAACTCTAATGCAGGGGTGTCAAACTTGCAGCCCGTGGGCCGGATGTGTCACATGCTGGCCCTGCCCAGTTTAGCCAAGCGGAAAAAAAGTCCCGATATGTCACTGTGACACCGCTGTGACGCCACGAGTTTGACACCCCTTCCCTAATAGGTGGCTTCATTCAACACTAAAATAACAACCAAACAGAATTTATTATGGTTTAATAGAATGTGTGACCACAGCCATTGGCTTGGAAGAACAACCCCTCCAAGCTCAAGGCAGAATGTTTAAGGTTTTAAACAATCTGAAAGCAAATTTTTGTCCTTAAATTCAGAACAGGAAATTGAGCCTAACTATTAACCTAAAATTGTCTTTATTCTTAAGAGGTGTGTGTGTCTACTGTATGTATGTATGTTTAAAAGGTGATAGGTTCCTCTCCCCTGGATGTACTGAAGCCGAGACAAGACAACCTTTTGTCTGCATTACTTTAATTTGTATCCCTGCATTAGCAGGAGGTTGAATTTGATGGCCCCTTCCAACTGTAGGGTTCTGTGATTGCTTCTTGTCCTAGTGACAGCTTTGAACTAGTGCAGAAGCCTATGGGGTCACTTTACAGATCACCAGTCTGCAATATGGGTATTAGTAGTACATCTGGAATTATGTTGTCCTCTCTGATTTTAGTGAATTCAGATGAAGTGCCGTTCAAAACAAATATTATGGAAAAAAGGGATGGACAATCGACAGGAGAATGATTGACATTTGAGTAGGATTGACCTAACTAGAATGTTTCCTGTGATTTCTTTGACAGAAGTACCAACTTTGTCACTTCAATGACATTAAACAGTATTAAAGTGATGTTAGCCATCCCAGTAAACCAGATAAGACACCTGATCAGGTGAGCTAATTCTTCTTTATTATAAGATTACATTGATACAATCTTGAAAGTGTGAAGGTATATAACTGCCTGCTACCACTTTTAACCCACCTGTAGAATTAGGGTCCTTCCGAAGTCTTCATCTAACTGTTAATCCATTGGGGGACTCCTGGCTCGCTTGTCTGATTGTTTTCTAGGCAGCATCTCTTCTTCTTGTCCTCCAAGTTCATCCAACATGTTCCATTACAGATGTAGACAATAAAGAATAAGGAGATACAGCACAATCAGACTTGCAGGGTTCTGTTTTTATAGCCCATCTAAATAAGGATGGTTCTACTCCTGTTAAGTTGATTTCTTGACCTGGTCTACTTAATGACATAAGGAATCCACCTGACAATTGTTGATATTCACCAGAATGTCCAGAGGACAAAAGAAAGCAGGAAAAAAAAACAACATCTGGAACTGTTCAAGCCAAATGAAAGACCAATTCCTTCATCAGCAACTATGACAGAACTCATATGCAACCATTTTTATCCTACTTCAACCTCATTTGGGCTAGCTATTGAAAAGGCCAAGTGAATAAAATGGATTAATTGAATGAATGACTAGATAAATGAATGATAAATAACATAACAATAACGGTACATGTAACTACTGAATAATTTTCCAACTTCTAACAATTTCAGTATCTTAAAGAAAACGTAAAGGTTCCCCTGGCACCTATGTGCTAGTTGTTCCTGACTCTAGGGGACATGCTCATCTTCATTTCAAAGCTGAAGAACCAGCGCTGTCCGAAGACGTCTCCGTGGTCATGTGGCCAGAATGACTAAATGCCAAAGGTGCACGGAATGCTGTTACCTTCCCACCAAAGGTGGTCCCTATTTTTCTACTTGCATTTTTTACGTGCTTTCGAACTGCTAGGCTGGCAGAAGCTGGGACAAGTAATGGGAGCTCACCCCATTACACGGCACTAGGGATTCGAACCGCTGAACTGCTGACCTTTCGATCAACAAACTCGGCATTTTAGCCACTGAGCCACCATGTCCCTTTTCTGTATCTTACTTTCCCTGTATTGTTCCTGCAGATCAGACATTGAACGCCTTATTTTATTTTAGAAATAAAAGTTGAATAAAGTTATGATTTAATTTCCGTGAAATAATGGTAAATTTAAAATGCAAACAAAACTTCAAGTCCAGAATATTACTGCAAATCACTTTCATATTTTATTATGAATTTATTTTATCCAGATATCCAGATAATAGTATGAAGTATAGCCTAATGACATTTAATATACTGGGTGGCAGCTGTTTGAGTATAAATTGAATTAGAGATAATAACTTTCTATGCTTACATGTTTTCAGTTAAGGAATTAAACTGCAATAAAGCTAAGGAAAGGGAATAGTAGCTTAAAAACAATTAAAATTAAAATTAAAATCAGGATTACAGATAATAAAATAGTAAACACAATATGATGAAAGTGTATTTTAACAGAAGATTGGGAAGTCACTTGAAGTAGGAAAGCATGAAATAAAGAGTTTTATGTGACAACTATATTTTCTTTGCTTTAATCCTAAAATGACTTTCCCATAACCTCAAGAAAAATTGTAACAAGGATATATTTAACTGATAAATATTTACATCATTTTAGTCTTACAGAATTCAGGGTATTGTATTTGGGCAGCAAAGATCTGGATTAACACTGGAAGAAAACAAAGAAATGGAGATTTTAATAGATTTTGTGGTCACCTTTGTAGACCAGAAATAATAGAACCAGGCACTAATGTCGCTATTCCGGTTTCACTGGAAGATACACTCATTCTGAGGAGAAGAAACTTTATATTGTATTATGATAGGAATGAACTATAATATTCCGCTTAGGCCTGTAATTATTTTGTTGGGCAATATTGCCAATCAGGACTGCTTCAGGATTAGTGAATTTCTCAGCATCCTTTCCCCCCAACCCAGCTTCAGCTTGCTATGGTGGAGCTATCATGCAAAAGGAGGAGGAGGAGGAGGAGGAGGAGGAGGAGGAGGAGGAAAGAAAAAAATTGATATGGAAGTGTGTACGTTTGCATGTATGAGACTCACTGGAATCAGAAGAATTGAGAAGATATCCCTCAAAAATATCTTGGTTGACACATTAACGGGGTGGTGAAGGATTTGAGGTAGAACAGGAACAAACTCATCTGGTGCCTCTCCCCTCCCACCTAGTCAGCTGCAGTACTATTTTCCTCAGATGGATCTAGTCTTTGAGAAGATTGATAGTGTCACATCCAAAAATATACCAGTTGACAGATATATGAAGTGGAGCAAGGGGTAGCTTGCAGCATATAAATAGAGCTCCCTCCACACTCCAGTCCCCTCTATATCTCATTGATCTTTCTGCTTCCAGAAGTTTGAGAGGTATTTCTTTCCTTGAGTAAAATCAGTTAAAGTGTTTGCAGGTTTTTAAAATTTTTAAAAGTAGGTGTACCATTCTTTGATAAGATCACTAAACACATATTGAAAAAAATGAAGGTACTGCCTGTTTCACACTGATTCCTACAAACCACTATAACTAAATTCATATTTTCATTTAACCATACTTTGGTTAAATGAAACCCCTATTATGCTTTAGCAGAAAGTATGAATTTCTGTATGCATTTCTCCAAACTCTATCTCTCTCTCTATGATCGTTCAGTACTTCATATCAACTTGCTATAGCATATTCAGTTAATCATCACTAAAAACTCTGGCTTAATCTTATCTACAATCAGGCCTACATGTGACCAAGGGCAGAGGTCCCTAATCCCCAGGGCCATTGACCAGTACTGGTCTGTGGCCTGTTAGGAACTGGGCAGCACAGCTGGAGGTGAGCAGAGGGCGAGTGAGCGAAACCAAAATCATCCCTCCCCCCCGTTTGTGGAAAAATTGTCTTCCACGAAACCAATCCCTGGTGCCACAAAAGTTGGGGACCGCTGACCTAGGGCATCACATAGAATCTGCACATCGATTACTAATGTCTGCAGCTGCTTTCCAACTTTATTAACTTTATTCCACAAATTCTGTAATTTTAGTGACTGCTTCTATGCGTTTCTGAGGGTGTTATCTATGCTATCATTATACAGAAAAGACGCCCTTAATAATCCCTGAGCACATGAAAGGCAATAACAACAAAAATGGACCTTCTAGTCAGTCAACTTCATTTTTATATTTAATCAGCTTTTATGTTTTGACTTTCCAATGCGATTTTACTTTTTTTTGAAAAGTGATGGGGTTTATATTTAATTGCACTTTCAAGATCTTCCTTTTATAGATCCATGTTGCACATAAAGTGATTCAGAGCAAGGAAATCCAACCAGGGCTTCATTCTAACATTATTAAATTGTGTCTTTCCTGGAATATGTTCTTAGATTCTTTTTAACTGCATGCTACAGATATTGATGTGATTGGGTTTGGTGCAATAGTGAATGCTTGTTAAACTCAAATCTAAGTCAGCAAGGGAATGTAAGTAAAACAGATTATCCATCCTGTATCGGGCACTGGAATGTCGAATCTGGCTCGTAAATCCCATTTTCAGCAGTCCATTTTAACTTCGAATACCAGTAGTTGCTAAGTAACTGGTACAAATTGACCGTAAGTTGAGCTGTATGTTGTTGTTTTTAAAAGCATTTCCAATAATTAAAGACTCTGGACCTCTATATGAAAAAAGCAATTGTTGTGACATTATTTCCAAAGCATTGAAGGATCTTCTGAAACACCTCTACAAAATGGTCCTACGTAACTCTCTTTCCCTGCAACCCACCCACTCATATATTGTGGTGCATCAGCCAATGTTATACTTTTTGTATTCCTAAAATGTTGCTGCAAGATGTTGTGCCACTGCCAAGCATATAAATGCTTAAGAGAAGAAATATACATGCAACTGTGGGAATCCACGCCAGGCAGAGCCAAGGCCCATTAAAAATAATGTTAACTGAAGGCTTGTAAAGATGGAAAACTGTAAATAATCCCTTAATGGAATATTTAGAATTCACAGTATCAACTTTCCCTAATGGAACATGCTATTCATTTACTAGGTCTGTTTTTGCAATAGCAGCTTGTTATTGTTAAAATGTGGGTAGATTTGGAAATATGACAGCTTCTGTTGAATGTCTTCTCTTGTTCTCTATTTGCAGGCACTGAAAGCAAAAGGTTTTTGGCACTTGAATGTGACATCACAGAAGTTTCATCTCCTCCACTGAAAACTGGTTAAGGCAAGAAGAAAACCATAGGATACTAAGGAAGAGGTTTGATCACATTTGTACTCTACTGGAGAATAGAATAGAATAGAATTCTTTATTGGCCAAGTGTGATTGGATACCCAAGGAATTTGTCTTTGGTGTATATGCTCTCAGTGTACATAAGGAGAATAAAATACAATCATCAAGAATAAAAAGATACAACACTTAGTGATAGTCAAGGTTACTAATAAGCTATCAAATCGTACAATATAAATTGAAAGATAGAAGCAACATGGTTATAGTAATAAGTGGGAAGAGATAGATACTAGTAAGGAAGAGAATAATAGTAATACAGTCTTAGTAAATTATTTGACAGTGTTGTGGGAATTAGTTGTTAAGCAGAGTTAGAGTAACTAACTAACTATTGTGGAGTTTATGTGACAACTAAATTTGACAACTAACTAAATAACCAACCAACTAACTAACTATTCTTTAGCAAAACAAATTACTCTGTTAAATAATGCAATTTGCCCTGTGCTCCTTCAAGAAACTTTACCAAATTTCTTTCTGCCCCCAAAACATACTTTCATTTATTTAATTCCTCTAATCATAATTAGTTTTGTTGCCATTCTTTTGCATTAACTGTCTTTTTAAAAAGGAATCATAATACGAACAGAAAATATCTGGTCTAGACTTACTATGCTCATGTACTCTCATTTAGTGTCTTTCTGAAAACCACAGGGCCTAAAAAGATTATGTATTAATCTTGGGATAAACATAGGAGAGTCAGATTTTTATTTTTAACTGTAGACCTTCCATTTTATTTTTAACAGGGCAGGAGACAATCTGATTTAAGATCACAGCATGTGGAGGTGCTAAGAGACAGCAAATGGTGCAGAGTTATCCAAGGAGCTACATGGCTAAGCAACGATTTGCACTGACGCTAAGCTTTAGCTAGTTGTTTTAAATGGTGCCGAAGCATTTAAGTCAAATATATCAAGAAGATAAAATGAACATCGTGTTGCTTAAATCCCATTGAAAGAAACTTTCATTGGGCACTTTGCTTCTTGCTATAAGAAGAAATAACTACAGCCAAACAAGAAGCAATTCTCTCAACGGTTGTTTTCTGGCAAAGAGGCCAAGAGCCGTTGCTGGTCTTTTAAGCCTCATGGGAGGGGCCAATCATCTCTTGGCCCTACTCCCTAGTCGTCCTTTGCTTTAGCTGCTCCTGCCTTCTGGCAGCTCTTCTCATACGTGCACTAGGGACAGGCTTCTCCTGTTCCTCTGCCTCTCTACTGTCAGCCTCTGGAGGCTCTGAAGTTCACACATCACTCCCCAATGGCCCTGGCCCCATCTCTGGCTCCGACGCAGAGCCCTCATCCGGGCCTTCCCCAGCTTCCAGGACTGGCCCATGTTTTTCCTCAGCCTCATCGCTGTCCAACTCCGCTGCCAGCTCCACAGGCTGCTGGCGGACCACAACACTTATTTCATATATGATACAGAGTACTCTAAAGTGAACAGAGTAGGTATTTTGTTGTTATTATTTGGCCCAGCCCAATCCCAAATCCCATAATGATCACAACATCCCATTCAGTCTTTCACAGAGACAAAGGGAAAAGGAAGCTGATTTTAGAGTCACAGGGCCAGAACATTCAGAATCTGTAGTTGGAACAATAAACAGAAAGAAGGACATACTCAGATGATTGTAAAGAGTAAATCTGAGTGTAAGGAGACTTAATGACACAGATGCTAGTTCAGCGGTCCCCAACCTTTCCAGGGGATGGTTCTGTGTGAACGGCAAGAGGGGCACACACCTCAATTTGTGCCCACTATTCATGCAAATTGAGCTTTGCATGTGCACTCACTTGCCTACCTCTTGTGTGGCCTGGTTCTGAATAGGCTGCAGCTCAGAAGTGGTCCCTGGCCTGGGGGTTGGGGACCCCTGTGCTAGTTGACTTGTGGCCAGAGAGCTTTGAACTTAAGCACCAGTACTTTAATTGGGCTGTGGCTCATATAGGAAGCCAGTGAAGAGCTTTGCACTGTAATGAGATGTGGGAATAGCAAAGCAGGTGTAGGGTATCCTGAATAGCACCATTTGAGACTAAAATCAGGGAATGGAAAAAGGACCAGGGGACCACTAAGCAGTAGTTACCTGTTAGTTAGTTTCTATAAACTGTCTACCATTTCCTCAAGGTCTTCTGACACTGGTTATTGTCTTCTGGTTTTTAGCATCGTCATATACATGATTATGAATGTTGTAAGGCTTCTCTTTCATAGATGTCTGGAATGGTACTGCTTCCTCCCTCTTTGGTTGGCCACAGATTAGAAAGCCACCAATGCTAATTTGCCTGACTTGATATTGGAAACCTCAATATCATTTGGTATTGCATTGCATTGCATTGTATTGCATTCCCTCCCCTCCTGTTTATTATTGTTTATTTATTAAAATGGTAAGGTGGCACACAAAGAGTTTGAGTCCTTATGATATGTCCTTTGAATGGTGCCCAGCAGAATTTTGAATGTGGGTTAGACAGCAATTAGCCTCTGCAATGAGGAACTAGTGTGCAAATGAAGATAATAAGGAAAGGAAATTTCCCACTACAAAGTTACCAGTGACCTGTGTGTACTGTGGCCTGATAGGGTGCTTAAATAAAACAAAGATACAATGAAAAGCAGGAGTGGTGGACTTGAGTTGCTTCCTCAGCCACAAATCTTGGTATCTTTTCCATTCTTTAATTAGGCTTTGTAGCCTTTCTCTCTTTTTAAAAATATTCCATAAATATTGATTCACTTACTTGTTCTTTCACTTTGCATCATTTTATTTAAAGTTTAAAAGACAGGGGAAGGAAATTTCCTGCTGCGGATCCTAGTAACAGTCGCAATCTGTATTTTTGCAAAACATTTGTCATTTTTAAAAAGTAATTTAATTTATAAACAGAGATCAGAATTGATAGGGAAATAGGAAAATACAAACTGAATCAGTTCATGTTATATTATATTTGTTTGCCTCCATTGGCATGTCATAATCCAAAATTATGTTAAGGATATTTCTGCAGAGATGAGTTAGCTTCAGAACATGATGACAGATGACCCTTTAAATAACTATTGTATCCTGAGGCACATCACCCAATTAAATCTGAGATCAGAAGTAGGAAGGGGGGCAGTCTGATGCAATAAACTACAGTAATCTGTGATTAAGCAGTAAATGTCAAACTAAGGTGGAATTAGAGCAGCTGAGTACCAGGAAACACTTTCTTTGATCAGAGAATCCCACTGAGAAAAGACATTTCCAAGACTAGGGGATGATCAAGACAAGAATTTGCCTTCACCCCACTTTATAAACATGGCAGTAATTCCAGGGCTGTCTTAATGCATGGGCCTGATGGGCACTTTCCCGTGGGCCCCACGAGCATAGGGGCCCCATACTAATCTGTGTATGTTAACCCTTCAATGCACCTTGTATCATATAAATACAGCAACATATTTATTACATTTTACTGCATTTTTTTATTAATACTAACATGCCAATAAAATAACTATATGTTTAATTTTATCAACCACTTACATTTTTATTCCCGTGACTAGTTGTTGTAGGGGCCCCAGTACACTGCTTTGCCCGGAGCCCATAATACTGTTAAGATGGCCCTGAGTAATTCTAACCTGGTTTACAGTTGCCATGTAAGGTTCAGCTTGGCCATAAATCGCATGCAGGTGGGAGTGAACATTCTGATTACGAGATGCTCTGCAGTTCACAGAATTCAGGAGGACAAATTTCTTTCAGCCATGTTTTTCCCTTAGATTTCTCTATCAGCTACAATCACCAGCTTCTGGCCAGTTTACAGAGAAGAGCAAAAACAAAAAGAACAATTTAGTTCACAGCAGGACTAAAATATAAATTATTGAATCCATAATATGTCTGGATGTTTTAGAAGTTGGAATAATACTTTGGAAGACAACAAAATTCCAAGTTGGAAAAGACCAAAATAGGGCTAGACAACCCATAATAGCTTTCAGTTGGTTCTCGGTGTTCTTTTAAGGCAAGCAGATGTAAAAAGTTGGGTCATGATTTTTAAGATGTTGAAAGCTGTGGATTGAATAAGATTTTACCCTTTGGTCTTTTTAAAACCCAGTTGCATCAAAACTAAAACTGGCGCTTTTGAAAGAGATTGGAGGTCAAAATGAATACCTTAAGCATAATTGTAAGTACCCATTTCATCCCTTAAACCCCTCAGTCCCACAAAGAATGCCAAAGTCTGTCTCCCGCAATTCTGGTGACATTATCCTAGCTACACCTATTAGACCACATGGAAACTCCATAATATTACAGTGCAGCTCTTGGTCATAAAAATGTTGCCCATGCTACTATAAGGCTGTACAGCCATTTACATCTCTTCCCACTTTTTATCCTTTCATACAAGCACTTCAACCTTGTTTCTCTGTTACAGTCCTGCAGTGTCACTCCCACTAAAGTTGCTGGTTTCATCCAAGGAAATAAATTGGCTGATGTAGGCCAGATGAATTGGTTTCCTGCCATCAGTGGCATTTAGAAACCACCAACCTGTTTCCAGGCCAGGAACTGACTGTATTAATCAGATGGTTTAGGAGAAAAGAGGGGAAAGGGTAGCACCATGTTTTTGGCACCGGAGGCCCCTGCAATGTTGATGCTCCAACTTTGCTATTGGTAAATGTTTTTATTTTTCTCTTTCTAATCTAATGGTTCCTCAAAACTCATTATTTCATTATGTTATACATAAATGTAATTTGAATGTACCTGCAGCAAGCCATTTGAAAAATAATAATAATTCTCCTTTACTCACTCTATAAAACAGAAACAAAATAGCCTTGTTACAAAAGTATAGATGAAATATAAGCTTACAGCTTGGTGAATAAGCAAATAATGAGGAGATAACATTCTTTGTCCCTTGCCATTACTCCATTTCATTGTTATTGCCTAACCTGCTTCAGCAATTTGACTTTTGGAAGTTGTGCAACACATCTGGAAAAGGGAACCAGCACGCCAATATTGTATTCAGAGAGGAAAAGTTCCAGGATGTCCCTGTGACCTGTTGTGCTAATGGTCTGTGTCTATCAGCCATCTGGTCCTAAGAAATGATTTCCTAATAGGAATAATTAAACAAATATCATTGGAAATACCAATAGAGTCTTTACACTTTCATTGCAGTCGCTTTGTCAAAGTTCATAGAATTCAGCTATCTTGATCAAGACAAGACTGTTTATGTGACCAAACTTAAGCTGGCAGCGTCCAGTGACAGCTGCAAGATGCATAACATTTGTTACACATTGACGCCTCTTACATTGGAAGCCAAATCAGGTGACCAGTGATGGATATGTTCAGAAATGTGCTTGTTAGCTGTTTTAGACTGTTCCTCTCTGCTCTCTAGTCAGTCTTGTCTGATTTTCTTCTGTTGTTATTTTAATAAAAAGCTGGACCCCATAATGACCACCTGAACTCTGAAGTTTTCAATTAGAATGCACTTTAAAGGAAGAAAAGATGAGGATTTTAAATTTGTATTCTGGTAGGCATCTCTTCTTCTCCACTTATGTTTAGCTATGGGATAAAGTTATATAAGCTTTGTCTGCCTTGGTTTGATTGTACCTGAATCTTAATCTCAATTATAGGATTGCAGCAAAACATGTTATGCATAAATCTGCTATTGTTACAAAGAAGGAGAAAAGAAGGATGAAGGGAGAGAAAACTACATTAACAAAATATTCAGAATTAAAACAAAACAGAATCAAATAGCTGTTAAGCTAAGAGAGAACTGGAAAATAATAATGTCAAGAAAAACACTTTGTTCAGAAAAGTCCCTGCCAGACTATTTAAAGAGTTGTAGACAAGTACTACTCTACAGCCCTAATATTTTATTTTTCTTAACAGCTAAGAACAGTGCAAAGGACTCCCTTTTTGACTGGGGAGAAAGGATTAGGAATAAAAACAATGAAAAGGAAATGGCATTTGGCAATTATATAGAATAGAATAGAATAGAATAGAATAGAATAGAATAGAATAGAATAGAATAGAATAGAATAGAATGGAATGGAATGGAATGGAATGGAATGGAATGGAACGGAACGGAACGGAACGGAACGGAACGGAACGGAACGGAACGGAACAGAACAGAATTCTTTGTTGGCCAAGTGTGATTGGACACACAGGGAATTTGTCTTCGGTGTATATGCTCTCAGTGTACATAAGGAAAATAAAATACAATCATTGAGAATAAAAAGATACAACACTTAGTGATAGTCAAAGTTACTAATAAGCTATCAAATCGTACTAGGAAACAAATAAAAACAATATAATTGAAAGATACAAGCAATATGGTTATCGTAATAAGTGGAAAGAGATAGATACTAGTAAGGAAGAGAAGAAGAATAGTAATACAGTCTTAGTAAATTATTTGACAGTGAAGAAATGTAGGAAAGGCTCAAGGGATGCTGCCATCAAGAGAACTTCGGATTCCTAGACCACAGTCTGTACTACCTACATGAAGGGCTTCTGGCAAGAGATGGGCTGCACCTCACAAGACCTGGGAAGAATGCAGTTGGAAAATGACTAGCTCAGCTTATCCGAAGGGCTTTAAACTAAAACTGAGGAGAGAAAGTGACCAATCTTTAGGATTGATGGTGCAGTACTGCAGGCTACTTCTGCTAACTGCTAGCTGCCTGCAATTTGGCAGTTCGAATCTCACCAGGCTCAAGGTTGACTCAGCCTTCCATCCTCCCAAGGTCAGTAAAAACGAGGACCCAGACTTTTGGGGGCAATATGCTGACTCTGTATACTGCTTAGAGAAGATTGTAAAGCACTGTGAAGCAGTATATAAGTCTAAGTGCTATTGCTATTGTTATCTTTAGAACCTAATCTCAAGCATAAACCCCAAGATAATCAATCAAACAGGGAGGTATAGAGTGGTGGGAAGGAAGAAAAAGTCAAGATATAAAAACCCAGGGCCAGCCATAAAGGACTCAGATATCTATAAAGTAATGCTCAAAGTTTGGGGAACAAACAGGGTGAACTTGAAGTACTAGTATATGAGGGCACTTATGATATAGTTGCCATTAAGGAACTCAGTGGAATGAAACTCATGATTGAAATGTACTGCTGGAAGGGTATAAATTGTTTAAAAGAAACAGACCCGACAAAATAGGAGGTGGAGTTGCATTATATGTAAAAAAAACTCTACTGAAATACATAAAACCAAGGATGAAAGTCTCCTTGAATACATATGGATTAAAAGAAACAGAAAAAAGAATGACATTGCCATAGGTGTATACTACCAACCAAGCAGAAAAAATAGATAAACTTTTTGCTAATCTGTTAACTAATGTACTGTATGTAGAAAACACAGCACATTAGTAAAACTACCCTGACATCAACTGGAAAACAAACTCTGCATCAAGTGGGAGATCAAACAGGTAGAGGAGGGAACTAGAGGGGCTATACTGGACTTAATTCTTACTAACAGAGATGAAATGATAGAGGGGCTTGAAGTTGCAGGAACTTTGAGGGAGAGTGACCATGTCATATTGGAAATCAATATACTACAGAAACAAGCAACAGAACAAAATCAAACTAGTATCTTAGAGTTTAAAAGAGCTGATTGCACAAACTTAGCGCTTGGGAAGGATTCTATGGATGAAAACCTTAAAGGGGAAAACAACTCAAGAAACTTGGAAACTCTAAAATACATGATCATAAAAGCCCAATCCAGCAGAATGAAAAAGAAAAATAAGAAAGCCAACTCCCCCCCCCCATCATGGTTTACACAAAGGACTCTGATAAACTGAAAGACAAAAAGGATAAATATAAAAAAATGGAAAGAGGGACACATAACTAAGGCAGAATACCAGCCTATAGCCCAAATCTGCAAAGATAAAGCAAAGAAAACTAAAGTTCAGAATGAACTAAGACCTGCAACAAATGTCAATAATAATGATGATGATGATGATGATGATGATGATGATGATGATGATGATGATGATGATAATAATAATAATAGGTTTCTTTCAACATATAAAAAACAAGAATAAGTCAAAAGGAAACAAACAATCCACTAATGGGAGTAAATGGCAAGAAGTGACAGACAGCAGGCAGAAAGCAGAGCTGCTTAATTCTTTCCTTGCATCTGTCTTCACTCAAAAAGGAAAAATAGCACAACCTACCAAAAACAGAACCATAAAAGACAGACTAGAAATATGAATTAAAATAGGCAAGAAAATGGTAAGAGAACACCTGTCCATTCTAAATGAGTTCAAATTCCAGAACCTGATGGATTCAGTCCCAGAGTTCTGAAGGAGCTGGCAGATATGATCTTGGAACCATTGAAGCATATCTTCCAAAGATCCTGAAGCACTGGGGAACTACTAGAGGCCTAGAAAACAGCTGATGATTCCCATCTTGGAAAAAAAAAGGTGGGGGGAGAGAGATCCCGAAAACTACAGACCAATCAGGCTGACATCAATACCTGGAAAGATCCTGGAAAAGATAATCAAGTAACAGATTTGTGAACATCAAGAGCAGGGATTTCAAACTCGATGTCATTGAGGGCCATATCACAGTTGTGTTTGACCTCGGGGGACCTGGTGGGCATGGCTGGGGTGGCCATGGCCAGGGTGGGTGTGGCATTTGGGCTCTCTTCTATATGACACCCTTTCAGGTATTTCAGGAATGCTATCTTACACTCACCCCAGTCCTTTTTTCTCAGTGGTAGATACCCTCCCTTCTTCAATCTCTATACAATTTAGTTTCTAGTCTCTGATTGTCTTCGTAACCATCATCAGAAAATATTCCAATTTCTCTGAATCCTGACAAGAGTGGGGGAAAAATACTTAACATCGGTCTGACCAAAGCAGTAGAGTTAAATTGCTTTCTGTGGTTTGGAAAACATACAATTGCATTTGCCTTTTTTTTGCAGCGGTATTACGCTGCAGGCTCCTATTCAATTTGGCGTCCTGAAGCTCTGTTTTCAGTGGCAGAGGAACCACAGGCCGGTCATTTACCATTTCCAGGGCTGCCCACGGGCCAGATTTAAGCACCCTGCAGGCTGAATCTGGGCTACGGGCCTTGATTTTGACACTCCTGATCTAGAGGCAAAAAAGGTTATAATCAGAAGCCAACATGGGTTTGTCAAAAACAGATCATGCCAAACAAATCTTAATTCTTTGACAAAGTGACTAAATTAGTGGACCAGCAAAATGCTGTGGACATAGTATACTTGTATTTCAGTAAGGCATTTGACAAACTAGACCACAACCTATTTCTTGGTAACCTAGAAAAATGTGGGATAGACAGTATCACCACCATATGGATTTGTAACTGGCTGACAAACTGCAGTCAACATGTAGTCTTTAATTGAATTATAGCAGTGGTGAAATCTAAAATTTGTTACTACCGGTTCTGTGGCCGTGGCTTGGTGGTGGTGGTGGTAATGTGACTGGGTGGGTGTGGCCAATTTTTTTTTTTTACTTTTAAAACCATTTTTTCTACAACCTCTGAAGAGGTTGTAGAAAAAATGCTTTTAAAAGCCTTTGAGGATCCCAGCTGAGCCGCGCGATCATCAGGCTTTTTTTTTTTAACTTTTAAAAGCATTTTTTCAGCCAAAGAGGTTGTAGAAAAAATGCTTTTAAAAGTAAAAAAAAAGCCTCTGATGATTGTGCGGCTCATCTGGGTATGGGGGTGGGCCAGGGATTTTTGCTCCGAACCACCCACCTCCATCGCTACTGGATTGGGCGATCCGGTCCGAACCGGGAGCATTTCACCCCTGAATTATAGTACATGGAAAGAAGTAAGCAGTGGGGTACCTCCAGGTTCTGTTTTAGGCCCAGTACTCTTCAATATCTTCAAAACTATTTAGATGAGGGAATAAGACAGGGAACTCATCAGATTGGCAGACAATACCAAACTGGCAAGAAGAGCCAACACCCCAGAAGATAGGCTCAAGATCCAGATGGATCTTGACAGACTTGAACCCTATCTAGCAAAATGAAATTCAATGGAGAGAAAAATAAAATTGTATACATAGGCAAGAAAAACCAAATGTACAGGTACAGATTAGGTGAAACTTAGGTCAATTGCAGTAACTGCTAGAGGGATCTTGAAATCCCAGTGGACAATCACTTAAATATGAGCCAGCAGTTACTGAAGCCATCAAAAAAGCCAATGCAATCCTAGGCTGCATTAACAGAGAGATAGAATCAAGATCATGTGAAGTGTTAGTACTGGTTTATAATGCCTTGGTAAGACCACACTTGGAATACTGCATCTACTTTTGGTCACCACAATGTAAAAAAGATGTTGAGACTCAAGAAAGAATGCAGAGAAGAGCAACAAAGATGATTAGGAAGGTGGAGGCTAAATCATATGAAGAATGGTTGCAGGAAATGGGTATATCTAGTCTAGTGAAAAGAAGGATAGCAGTGTTTCAATATTTGAGGAGCTACCACAAAGAGGGGGGTCAAATGATTTCCCAAAACACCAGAATGCAAGACAAGAAGCAATGGATGGAAAATCAAGGAGAGAACCAACTTGGAACTGGGAAGAAATTTCCTGACATTGAGAACAATTAACCAGTGGAATGGCTTGCCTTCAGAAATTGTGGGTGCTCCATCACTAGAGGCTTTTAAGAAGAGACTGGACAGCTGTTTGTCTGAAATGTTATAGGGTCTCCAGCTTGAGCACGGGGCTGGACTAGAAGACCTCCAAGGTCCCTTCCAAGTCTGTTATTCGATTCTGTTCTTTTGATTGAAAGCATCTGAGTTCCTTTGTCTGGTGGTATCAAGCAAATGAAACCAGAGCTAAGAAGAACCTTAATAGCCAGAGTCTCAAATTAATTAAGCAAAGAAGTAATGATGTATTTACTAGAACAGATTTCCAGTAACTGAGGAAAAAGTTGTAAAAATAAATAACAGGAAACAGTTCAGTCTGATGATTTTACTTTTATTATCTAGCTCAAAAATATCCAACAGAAGAATTCATGACTGTCAGTCAGGCATGAAGTGATTAATTTAGTGATTAATTAATTGGAAAAAAGTATATTTCTCAAAAGCCGCTTCAGCTATTATTGCTTAACTAATGTTAAGTATTATTTATCACATCACAAAAAAGATGCGTTTTGGAAAAAATGCAAAGAAGTGAGGACAATTAACCAGTAGAACCGCTTGCCTTCAGAAGTTGTAGGTGCTCCATCACTGGAGGTTTTAAGAAAAGACTGGACAGCCTCCTGTCTGAAATGGTATAGGGTCTTGAGCACAGGGTTGGACTAGAAGACCTCCAAGGCAGTGATGAAATTCAAATTTTTTTACTACCGGTTCTGTGGAAGTGGCTTGGTGGGCGTGGTTTAGCTTGGTGGGCGTGGCAGGGGAAGGATACTGCAAAATCTCCATTTCCACTCCACTGCAGGGGAAGGATACCGCAAAATCCCCATTCTCTCCCCACTCCTGGGGGAAGGATATTGCAAAATCTCCATTCCCACCCCACTCTGGGGCCAGCCAGAGGTGGCATTTGCCGGTTCTCCGAACTACTCAAAATTTCCACTACTGGTTCTCCAGAACCTGTCAGAACCTGCTGGATTTCACCCCTGCTCCAAAGTCCCTTCCAGCTCTATTCTGATGGATAGAAGTCTCAATAAAGGCTTCCGGTTGGCACCGCCGGCGTCGTGGATGGTCTTTTCAGACCGCCAGCCCTGCGATTCCATTGGAGCCGTTCTGACAGCGCTAATCAGCTGTCAGATGGCTTGAAAACCTCTCCTTTGGGAGAAGAAGGAGAGGAGAGCCGGTGGGCAAGGGTAGAGCTCCCCGGGAGCCCCTGGAGCAATTCCAGGGGCTTGGAGGGTGAGAGCTCCCCGTTCAGCCCACTGAAGCTCCGGATCCGTGGCGACTCCGTTTTAAATGGAGCCAGACGCCGGCGACCGACTCTGCTTTCAACAAGGAGATTAATTGATTCCAAAAGCAGACAGAACGGAAGCAGGAGAACAAGCCTTTGCAAGTATGTTGCTTAACTCCTGGGATACATTGTTTCTGCTTGATTTTGCTGAGCTGGAGGAGGAAATGGCGTCTTCATTGTGGCTGGAAAAGTGAAAGTTAAGTGCTTGTTAATAGATTTGTGTTTAGAGACTGGACTTAAGCTGCTGATTTGAGAGCTGGGTGTAGAAAAGACTATCTTGCTTGATAAACTACAAATAAATCTGAGAAAGCTGCTCAAGAGATTTTATGGCTTTGAAAAGAAAAATTCTTTTAAAATAATATGGCTTCGAACTTCCGGGTTGGCTCCGCAGCACCATTGACGGTCTTTTTAGACCGCCGCCCCCGTGATTCCGTTGAGCCGTTCTGACAGCGTTAATCAGCTGTCAAACGGCTTGAAAATCTCCCCTTCGGGAAAAGAAGGGGAGGAGAGCAGGTGGGTGAGGGTAGAGCTCCCTGAAAACCCCTGGATTAATTCCAGGGGTTAGGAGGGTGAGAGCTCCCCGTTCAGCCCACTGAAGCTCCGGATCCGGGGGGACTCTGTTTTTTTTTACAGAGCTAGGTGTTGCGTCCAATTTCTGCTGTCAAACAGAAGATTAAATGATTTCAAAAAAGCAGGCGGAACAGAAGCAGGAAGACAAGCTTTTTGCAAGTATAACACTTAACTCCGGGGATACAATGTTTCTAATTGGATTTTCTGAGCTGGAAGTTAAGATGGCGTTTCTTTGTTGCGATTTTAAAAGGGAAAGTTAGAAAAAGTTTTTGCTAATAGACTCGTGCTCAGAGACTGGCTTTAAGTTGCTGGAATAGATTTTGAAGAGCTGTTTGGGAAAAGATTGTTTATAAAGAAATTGCTGAATGCTGCTCAAAAGGATGGCTCTGACTTTATGATTTTATGGCTGTGGGAAGAAAGAAAATTTCTTTAAAATAAAATGGCTTCTAAGAAAGGAGATCTTGAAAGTGCTGGATGCTATTTGGAGGTGTCAGAAACGAAACAGTTGTCTGATTTACAGAGTTGTAAGGATTTTGATGCAGAACTTACAGAATTTATAAAAGAAGCCATGAATAATCATACTGCAGCTATAAGTAACCAAATAGCAATTCTTAAAGGGATAACAACAGAAATGACTGAGGAAATCAAAACAACTACGGAGCATGATGACAACTCAGGAGATATTGCAGCAGAGAGGGTGGAAGAATTTTCTCAAGAATTTTCGAGCTTACTCTCTGCTCTTTTCGGAAAAATTGATAGAATCCTTCAAAATTATGACTTGGTTTGGAAAAAAGTAGTAAATGACCAGACTTTCGAAGTTTCAGAAGATGAAGGAGACTTGTCAGTGGCATCTATACATTTAATAGAAAAGAAACAATTGAACTTTTCTTCACAAACTCTTGACAAACTTTGGTTTTACAGACGAAGGAATGAACTGATTTATATAAGCATGAAGAGGCGATTTGGGGGCTCTAAATCAGAGGAAACTTTTTTAAAAAGGGGACAATTTTTGCAGTTATATCAACCTCAAATTAAAATGAAAAACCTCCTCAAAATAGAAGTAGGAGGGATGCAGAAAGATTGGAAAAAATATAAAAAGAAAGCAAGAATGGAAGATTAACCTTTTCTTTTGGCTTTGTAGTTGTTCTACTCATGGTTAAAAATGATTATGTTGTAGGTATTATAACTACTGAGGGGGGAAAAAAGTATAAAGTTAAATATTGATTTTTAAATATGATGTACTAATGGTTGATTAATCCTTTTTGGTTTTTTAGTTTATGTATTAATGGTTAATTATGTTGTTGATTATCTTTTAAATTTTAAAAATTGGAGGGAGGAATAATGAAGGGGGGAAATTTAGAAACTTAAAAAATGTAGAAATTTAATCAGTGAATATCTAAGGTTTATTTTTTGTTATGAGATTTCAAAATAAGAAACCAAGAATGGAAGATTAATTTTTTTTTTTTTGGCTTTGTAGTTGTTCTATTCATGGTTTAAATTGATTATGTTTTAGGTGTTATAACTACTGAGGGGGAAAAAGTATAAAGTTGAATATTGATTTTTAAATATGATGTATTAATGGTTGATTAATCTTTTTTGGTTTTCTAGTTAATGTACTAATGGTTAATTATAAAAATGTAGAAATTTAATTAGTGAATATCTAAGGTTTATTTTTTGTTATGAGATTTCAAAATATCTGAACTTTGAGAAAAGTAGGAGGGGAAAAAATGTTTTTAGGTTTGAATGTTTAAGATTTGTTAATGGTTTTAAAATTCTTAGAGTTATTGGATTACATGTTACTTTGTGTTTATATAAAGGGAGGTTGATGAAATTGTAAAAGGGGAGTTAAGGGGTCTTGGGAGCTATTAAATCTTGCAGTTAGCTAGTTTATTTTAGCGAATGTTTGGTGAAATCTATGCCCTGTTTTTGTTCTGGGAAGTCGGGGGTGGGGGGTGGTGAGGAGGGGTTGAAGATTGAGTTTACCAAATTGATTTTTTTTCTTTTTTTCTGATGATAGTATGAATGATTGTTTATATTGTATACTTGTTTGATCAGAAAATAAAAACTTTTTTATTAAAAAAAAATAATAATATGGCTTCCAAGCAAGGAGTTCCTGAAAGTGGTGGAAGCTCTCTAATGGCGTCAGAAATGACACAGAGAACTGACTCACAGAGCCAGGAGGATTTTTTTAGAGATCTTACAGAATTTATAAAGGAAGCCATGAACAACCAAACTGCAATTATTAATAACTTTACAGCAATCATGGAAAGAAAATTTATAGAACTGGTGGAGGATATAAAAGCAAATGAGGATGTTTTTGAAGGAAAGCACAATGACAATGTAGGAGACATTTTGACTAAAACAGAGAAGCTGGATTTGGCTGATTCTCAAGAATCTTCAAACTTTCTTCCTGCTCTTTTGGAATTAACTGACAGAACTTTTCAAAAATATAATTTGGAGCAGAAAGAAGAAACTGACCAGCCTTACGAGGTTTTGGAAGATTTGGCAGAGGCTTTCACACAATTAATTGAAATGCAACAACTGGACTTTTCTTTGCAAACTCATCGAGTTAACTCTTCGTCCTATGAACTGACTGATTATATAAGCAAGAAGAGTCGATATGGGGGCTCCAAATCAGAGGAAATGGTTTCAAGAAAGGGACAAGTTTTAAAGATACATCAACCCCCAGTTGAAATTCAAAACCTCCTCAAAATAAAAGTAAGAGGGAGGAAGAAAGATTGGAAAAAATACAGAAAGAAAGGAAGAATGGAAGATTAATTTTCTTTGGTCTAATAATTAATGTATTAATGACTAATTACAATGATTAAGTAAATGAATTAAGAACTCAATTAATGATTAATTAAGGTTTAAGAAAAAATATTTGAATTTTGAGAATAAAAGTAGGAGGGAGAGTAAAATGATTAAGTAAATGAACTAAGAATATCTTACAGATGTATTACGAGAATTTTAGGCTTTGAATGATCTATTAGTGTTTGTTAATGTTTTTAAAACTCTTAGACTTAAAGGATTATATGTTATTTTGAGTTTAGGGAGGTTGATGAATAATCTATAGAAGGGGAGTTAAGGGGTCTAGGGAGTTTTAAGTCTTGCATTAACTTAGCATATTTTAGCGTATGTTTGGTAAAATTTATACCCTGTTTTTCTTCTGGGAAGTCAGGGGAGGGGGGTGGGAAGGGGGGGGTGGAAGGTTGGGTTTATAAATGTTTAAATAAACAAGTGAAAATGTTATTTGTTTGATTATAAAAAAATAATAAAAACTTTTTCTCAAAAAAAAAAAAAGAAGTCTCAATAAAGAAAAAAAATGTATTAACAATTTGGCTAGCTAGGTTATCACTGTTAGGGTGCTTTTGAACTAGTTTTGTCCTGGCAACAACCTGGACAAGTTTCTGCAGTTTTGGGAGCACTATTTTCAGGAGTGGTTTGTCCTTCTTTCCTTCCTAGGGCTGAGAGAGAGTGACTGACCCAAAGTCACCCAGCTAGCTTTGTGCCCAAGATAAGACCAGCATTCAAGGTCCTGATTTCTAGCCTGGTAATTAAACCACTATAGTGAAGTAGATCTCAATACCAAGCTATGCAGATCTATGCTTATAATCTTTTTTTTTACAGTCTGACCTTGTTTTAATCAGTAAAAGTTTTGTATTTTTCTAGAAAGAAAAAGATGAAAGGCAATCTTTGTTGCAGAAAGTTCTTTGAAATTCTGTGCATTTTAAGATGAACATATCCCAGGGAATTTTAAGAGGTACATCAATTCTTTTACACACATCTGGAACTGATAAGTTGAAACAGGGAAACTTTAGGGAAATTTTTAAATATAGGTACAGTGAGATATAGTGCAAAGGCTTGTGTCTTAATGAGGTTGCTGTTGAATCCATACACTTGTGTGGGGCGTGTCAAATTTTTCAACTTTCAATTTCCAAACATTAGGGGTGCTCAAAAGTTGTGACATGCCTTGGGGATTGTAAAGATATTTTGGTTACTTTAATATAATTTAGATGTGCTTGGTAAGTAACTACATAAATATCATAACTTTTTAATATTTTGTTTGTTTCATACAGCAATGAGACAGTCCTGTGACAATGTATTCAGATAAAAATCCTATGTTGTTCAATGAGGCAGTCTTCCAAAAAAAGAATGTATATAGCTTTGCTGCATAAATTTATGAGTAGTTAAACTGCAACAAAACTCTACATTGCCTTTAGCAATAAATGTACCTCAGAAGTTAAAACCAACAATTGTTTAATGGAAACTTATATAGAAAGAATGTAATGTCTCCCGTGCTGTTTACACTTTTTCAGGAGTTGGGTTTTTTGGTCCCCAAAGTAGTTTTTGCCATACCTGGAGTGACTCCATTTTCATATTGTTGCTGTTGCAATATCTATTGTAATGTGCACTTCAGCCCCTATTGTTCTTGTACCACTTGTGGTACAAGCAGTTCTTGTGGAGTTTTGGTAAAAATTTAACTTGTCTGGAAGGAAAAACTTCTAGAGCTGTTTTGCAAGCAACTCAGAAAGTTAGTTACATCAACAAAATTAGAGCAACCCTTAGATGGCTCCCAACCCAGGCAAACATTATTTATACCCCAACATATGCCAGCCTAAAAATAAAAGTAACTTTATTTTTAGAGGTTAAGCTTTCAGGTTTGCCTTTGTTTTCCATCTGTTCTCTTCTTTCTTCTTTCTGTCAGGTACAGACACACAGCTGATTACATTGGTGGCTGATTTATATATCTGTTGCCCACAGCTGGAATGTGATAGATTTGAAGCCATCAGTCATAAGTTAATAAGGCGCTTTGTCTTTAGTTTGAATCATACTTCAGCACAGCTATCACCTCCAAAATTCCCATGGGGACCCTAAAACAAGAGATAAAGGGAAAACAGCCTTGATGAAGATTATGGTGTCAAAATAACATGCTGAGATACTGACATAGCTAAATGAAACTCTGGCATATTTAGGCAGACATCTGAGAAAATATGGGATTTATACCATCAGGCCTACAAGAAATAAAATTGGCTGGCATGAGTTGTGATAACGTAAGTCACAACAAAAACAAGGAGATGGTGTGATAAATCGGGGGTGCTTTTACTGTACTGTCACTCATGCCCTTGTCACGTCCTGTCTGGACTACTGTAATACTCTCTACATGGGGCTCCCCTTGAAGAGCGCTCAGAGGCTCCAACTGGTCCAGAATGCGGCCGCGCAGGTGGTTATGGGGATGACTCGGCACACCCACCTGCACGAGCTGCACTGGCTCCCGGTGGTCTTCCGAGTGTGATTCAAGGTGTTGGTTACCACCTTGAAAGCGCTCCATGGCTTAGGACTGGGGTATATACGAGACCGCCTTCTGCCAGCAACAGCCTCCCACCGGCCAATACGCTCCCACAAAGAGGGGCTCCTCAGGGTGCCGTCGGCCAAACAATGCCGACTGGTGACACCCAGGGGGAGAGCCATCTCTGTGGGAGCACCAGCCCTCTGGAATGAGCTGCCCCTTGAGATTCGTCTCATCCCGACCTGCGCACATTTCATCACACCTTGAAGACCCTTTTGTTTCAACAAGCCGGCCTGGCATAATACAAATTTTAGAATGGGTGTATGTCTGTTTTAATCTATGGGCCAAATTTTTATATATTCGATTTTAAATTGTTTTAAATTTTGTAAATTTATATGTGTTTTAATATGGCTGTACACCGCCCTGAGTCCCCTGGGAGAAGGGCGGTATAAAAATCTAATAAACATAAACTGTCTTCCTAGCTTGATTTCATTACAAGAGGAGTTGTGGATTTTCCCAGACTGCTAGTATCTTCTCCATAGGATGAAAAATAAGAGTTCATGATCCCAACAGCAGCCATGAGCTTCTTAAGGTAACTTTTGGCTAACTTCTCTTTAATCTGATATTGACCTTGGAGAAGATGAGTTATAACCTGGTTCTGGGGTACATATCATTTCCTCATGACCGGGATTAATTGGAGCTACCAATCTCTGCAGGAAGTAGGAGTCCTGCATTAAGATGACACAGCAGTTGTTGCTTGAGGGGTTTCCCAGAAATGTTGAGACTACCTGTCTGGAATTATTTTCAGGGAAATGCAGTGCGTGAAACTCGAACAACTCATAATCAATTGTGTTGTTATTACTATTAACTTCATCTATTATGAACTCGTGGAGTTTCCATGGTGCTTATGTACAATATTGAGCAGGGTTGCATATTTGTCTTACCTTTTGGGTGATACCTCTTCATCTCCCTTCATGCAAATCATGGGGTTGAAGTAATTTGACATGTCCAATTAGCAACAAACTGCATAGTATAAAGAATTTGGTTACAAGAATGCTAGATCTCTAAGCTTCTTACCTAAAAAAAAAATAATAAAAATACCTGGAATAACTGTAATAAATAGTTGAAGGAAGCTAGGGAAAGTCTGTATGTGCCTTTTGAGGTGATTAACAGTTTTTTAAAATCTTTTTTTGATCTGACTGAGCAGGAACACATCTCTCTCTGTGTCTGTGTCTGTGTGTCTGTCTGTTGTCTATCTATCTATCTATCTATCTATCTATCTATCTATCTATCTATCTATCTATCTATCTATCTATGTACAATGCTACCTGATGTGTTGCATGTGTAAGAACTGTTATTGTTTAAATTTGATTAAACTTCTTCTAATCAGATATTGTCAGAATTACTGTATGTCTTTCTTCCAGCGTTGAGCAAAAGTTATTGAAAGACATACATACAAAGCAGAAAAACTTGAAATTCAAAATTGAAATGAAGCCACAACTTTTTATTAGATATCATCTTGGGGCGGGGTGGGGGGGGGATTAACAGTTTTTGTTTATTGAAAAAACTTCTGTTTTTTCATCATACAATGGCAATGCGTTTACAATTCCAGATAAATGCTCAGGAAGGAAGGAAAGAGGAACAAAACCTTTCCTATACACATCTAAGCAGGAGGCCCAGATGCTATGTTTTCAACCCTTCTCTCTGTAATAAAATGTACCAAAATCCAAAACCTCACTCAAGGAGTAATATGTGTCCAGTTTAGCTAAGCTAACTGTATTGACTTTCTTTTTTAAAAATATCTGTAGATTTGATTTTTTGGTTTTCAAAGGGAAGTTCCCATTAAAACATTCCCTGTGTTCAAGAAACACCAACAAGTTGTGGTGTTTCAGGATTTTATTAAGATTTCTGAAGTTCTGTATTTTTCTGAATTTTCTGTGTTTCCTAGGGAGAATTCTTAGTAGAAAGGCTAGCAACAAGCCATCTGGACAGATTTGGGTCTAATATTAAGAGGCTCAACCTGGCTGATGGTAGCCTATTGTGGTTATTTTTCACTGGGGAATCCTAGGAAAATGAGGTCTGCCAAATAATTTTTAAATTATTTCTCCTCCTAATTTGGAATGTCCTAACTCCAGAGAATACTATGAATATGCTTGGGCTTAAAATGAGCTTTGGTGGGGCTTGTAACATACTAGTGAAAATGTGACAAAGCTAGCTGGTATTGTGTCATGCATGTGGTGTGGATACAAGTGAGACTGGTAATCCAGGATACTCTTTCTTTCACTTGTTAAAATGTGTTATGTGAAACTCATCTAGTATCAATAATGTTACTGGAAACTACATTAAGTTTTCTTTGCCTTGCAGCAAATTATTAAAAAATAATCCAAAAAATATGCAGATTTACCCAATACATGTATCACAATATTATTTTTTTCAAAATATACATATGTGATCAGGTCAATTGAAGATACTGTAAGGTAAGATGTATTCTTCTACAAAAGCGTGAAGAAATCTATCTACATGGTTGCTTAGAATTGTTACCAACTTGATGGCACATAATCATATTTAAAGCAGATGAAAATCAAGGATTTAAAAGAAAAATTGATTTTCAGCATAAGGATAAAGTCTTTTATTTTTTAAGGGATAAAATTGTTATTATTGCTATAAATAATATTTACAGTAATATTTATAGTAATAATATTTATAGTAATATTTATAGTATAAAACCTGAATGAAGGTAGACTGATCTCGTGGAATGGATTGAAGTAAAGATGTGGGATTAACCATGAACAAAAGGGCTAAAATGTGTATCAGAAACTGGTTTCATTGAGATGGTTATGAGACCATATGAAAATAGAGGCTACCAGTTTGGTTCCAGAATATTTATTTATTTTTAAATTTTGATTTATGGTTTTCACAACTGAGGAAACCTTAAGTGATTTACAGTGTGACTACAAACAGTACAATAAAATGTCCACATTATAATAAACAAAATAAAAATGACAATATAAGAAAGTCAACAAAACACCCATAATGCACAAAATAAAATGATGCAGTCAGCATCATAACATGAACAAATTTAGAACCAATAAAATCAATGGTGAGATTGCATATCTGAAATGCTCTCTGGAAAAATAATCAGCCGTCAGGTGGGTCAGCAGTCAGCTGGGAGATTTATTTGCTGGTTTGATGAAAGATTGAAAGAAGAAGCACAGGGTATGTGGTTCATGAGAAGTTCTCAATGTGGAAACAAACTGCATTATTCAGTAATGTGACAAATAGGCATTGGGGGGGGGGGAAGTAGCCAAAGAAGAAAAAAGGAAGAAGTGAAAGGAACTAGAATGAATATTTCAGGAAGAGAAAGTACAAGCCCTGTATGAAAAGCTGTTGGAAAATAATCTCCCAATAGAGTGAATGAATGGAAAGCAGATGCCAGAAAAGAGGAAATTGAAGCAATGTGGAACAGAGTGTAACATATTTTCTTATAAAGTGCCCCAGAATACTACAGTAATAGGAAATATGAAAAGTTTGATGACATATGAAATGAAAAAGACTGTGGATTGTGGAATGAGGAAAAAAATGCATGCAGATCAGTGGTGAAATCCAAATTTTTTTACTACCGGTTCTGTGGGCATGGTGTGGCTTGGTGGGCGTGGCAGGGGAAGGATACTGCAAAATCTCCATTCCCACCCCACTCTGGAACCAGACAGAGGTGGTATTTGCCGGTTCTCCAAACTACTCAAAATTTCCACTACCACTTCAGGTTCTCCAGAACCTGTCAGAACCTGCTGGATTTCACCCCGATGCAGATCAATGACTGAAGCAAAAAAAAATTAGATGAAGATATGATGTAGATCTGGACAGCACTTTGGATTTGAAAGCAAAAGCTATATTGGAGAGCTTGGGAATGTCCATGTAGGATCCATTTATAGGCTTTTTAAACCGAAATCATCTATAGAGGATAGTTGCATCACTTCAGGAACACAATCATGGTGATGCTGCTTTAAGTTGCAGACTGGTGTTACATGATGGGTAGACTGGCCAAGGTGGGCAACCATCTAATGGAAAAGTGGTGGAACCTATGATTCCAAGCAGCTTGTCCATGTCATTGAGTACTGGAATTGAAATTCATTCTGACTAATTATATAAGAAGAATCTGACTCAGTGTCAAAAATGTCATCTAGACAAGCCAAATTAAGAGATTTTATCTATAAACTGTTCAAGTGTTCTAGCAAACCTTTTGAGGTCCTTGTAATAGAACTTGGGGAGGAGAAGGCAGGAGCACCAGTAGGCCGCCTCACATCCTTGCAGAGCATGAGTTGAGAATTAATTGTGTGCAAGAAAATTAGCCCCTTTACATCTCACTATACTAGAGTGTAAGCCTCCAAAATGGCCTTTAGTTGTTTACCTTGCTGCTTTAGTTTGGGTGGCTTATAATTCAAAACCTATACAAAAATTAAAATAATAAAAAAAATTTAAAAGCAATAAAACATTCACAATAAATATACACAGCAGAAATCAACCCAACTGCTTCTAAGGGCCCTCTTCAGTGTCAAAGGTGGTCCCATGCTGTGTATATTTACTTGGCCAGTTAAGAGTAAAGCCAGGAAACGAGGCCCTTAGCACATTTAGCATGCCAGGCTCGGGAGCACAGACAGATTTTTAGAGCCTTATAAAAGGCCAACAGGATTGGGGCCTTTCTAATCTCTGAGGGAGTTCCTGTACTTCATCTATGTGCCATGAGGCCACCTTTGAAGCTGAAGAGGTCACTTAGAAGCAATTGGGTTGAGTTCTTGATTGCTGAAGTTACCTGCAGAATCAGCCAACTATGGATAGAGGATGTCTGTTTTATTTGGGACAAGAATAGAATAGAATAGAATTCTTTATTGGTCAAGTGTGATTGGACACAGAAGGATTTTTTCTTTGGTGCATATGCTCTCAGTGTACATAAAAGAAAAGATACATTCATCAAGAATAATGAGGTACAACAGTTAATGATAGTCACAGGGTACAAATAAGCAATCAGGAAACAATCAATATCAATATAAATCGTAAGGATACAAGCAACAAAGTTACAATCATGCAGTCATAAGTGGGAGGAGATGGGTGATAGGAACGATGAGAAGACTAATAGTACTAGTAATGCAGCCTTAGTGAATAGTTTGACAGTGTTGAGGGAATTATTTGTTTAGCAGAGTGATGGCATTCGGGAAAAAACTGTTCTTGTGTCTAGTTGTCTTGGTGTGCAGTGCTCTATAGCGTCGTTTTGAGGGTAGGAGTTGAAACAATTTATGTCCAGGATGCGAGGGGTCTGTAAATATTTTCACAGTTTGGCATAACAAGAGAAAATTAAAGAATTTGAAGGGCTTAGAACCTTACTTCAAATCTGACATAGCTGGAGGGAAGGGGAATAATCTTTAATATTTTTGTAACAGCTTGTTGGCTTGTCAACACCAAATTGATGTATACCTCCATCCCCATGTCTCAACAAGACAATTAAAAGCTTTAAAATGATATCCTATATACATAGCAAATAAATTCTGCAGTCTGAAATCTGTCAATGATCCTTCTTTCAGTATCTACCAGACAGATTGGGTATATCCTCTGAAAGGAAAATCACTTTGGGGTCATCATTGACCAAGTAATGTGCTTCAAATGCATCTTCTCCCAATGTCTAGCTACCAATCATTCTCCAAGAAAGGCCCTCAGCTATTTCTGAGCTGGCAAACAATGAAGCTTTCATTTCAAGGTTGAGTAGGCTTGATGCCAATTTCTCCTCCTTTCTTGTGTGTGTGTTTTTTTTGTTTTTTGTTTTGTACTTTCTTGAAACACTCAAGTAGATACTTCTGTAGAATTCAAGCTTTAGGCTTCCAGTTCCCTGGACTGTTTTCTTTAAATTGCTCCCTCCCTCCTATCCCCAGTTATTGCTATTCTGCATATCACAAGCAATTTTTGAAACACCTCCACTTCAGAACAAGCAGTCATGCAAGAAACATATGGGTGGGGGGAAGCAAATTCCCATAAAAATCCCATGCAATTTGCTTATTTAATTGGAAGCAAATCCCACTGTATGTTGGGGCAAGTTTCAAAGGACCACTTGTCTTAAATGAAGCATCAAGCAAAGCACCCTCACTCCATCTGACTAGGTTAAAAAAAAATGAAGAAGCTGAACAGAAGGGTTGTGGTGGTTTGTTCATACAAAGTGGCTTTTGTGCACGATTACCCAACATCTTGATTTTGAAATCTTCCTCTGTGTGCCCCACTGCCTCCCCCAAGTGTCTTGAACTTGCATCTGGTGCTACCTGTGGTGGGAGGCATCCCATTTTAAAGATTCCCCTGCTCTCAAAGGATTCGCATGATGACATCATCTTATCCCGCATTCCTCCCAGGTGAGGGAATCCATTCTTGGAAAAATCACATTGTAATCTCCCTTTCTTTTCTCATTGTTGGGGAAAAGATAACGGTGCAGCTCTTTCATTAGCTGTTAATTGTTGGCTTTTGGGGACATTTTTTTTCTACGCTAATTTTAATCAGCATTTTAAACTTTTTAATACTGTTTGTGTTTAAAATTTTTGCTAGCCACTTTGAATGTTCACCAAAGCAGAAAGGCTGATATGACTGAAATACTGTAAATGCACAGCAGCTGTTTCTTTGAGGCAAAGCTGCTGCTTTGTCCAGAAAAGCACTGAGCACAGTCTGCTTGTCTGCATGCCATGTGGCTCCTTCCCAGATCACTGAACACAGCAGTATTTACTTTTGAGTAAACATGGACAAGTTTGCACTGTTTAAAAAAAAAAAAAATCTGCCTAGGAAACTAATTTCAGTTTTTTTTTCTTGGCACCTTGGTTAGCTCCCTGCAGAAATCAGACTCAGACATTTTTAGATTTTTTTAAAAAATATACTGATTAAGAGAGAGTTGGCCAGCATCTCTGTTGTTCACATTGTTTCCCAGATCAAATTTTGAAGAACATCCAGAGATCCTAGATTATTCCACTGCTAATTCAGTAGCAAAATGCTTAGTTTTGATGCACATCCTTTTCTATTTTAATTAATAACTACAAGTAGAGCTAGCTACTTAAGCAGCTACAATATAGAATTAGCACTTACAAATTGAAAATAAATAAATCTAAGCCCTGCCACATCCTCAAAAGGCAGGGGTGGGTTCCACTTACCTTAACTATTGGTTCGCAGCGGGACCGCATGCAAGCTTCTGCGCATGCTCAGATCACCTATGATGACATCGTGGCGGTTGGGCAGAGCCTTCCGCCAGTTTTACTACCGGTTCTATAGAACCGGACCGAACCGGAAGCAACCCACCACTGTCAAAAGGGATAAAATGTTTGGCCCCTAACATTTCCTGGCTCCTACTGAAATGTTGGTTTAGGTGGTATTTCTAGAAAAAAAAAAGTGTTTTCAATGTTTCATATTTAATGAAAAGTTTGAACTTCCTACATACTTGGCAATGCTTACGTGCTTTTACATGAATGGCATTTCAAAGTATATATTTCTATGCATTATAAAAGATTACACAGTTTAGTAAGCTATACAATCAGACTGATAAAAACTCCTGCAATGCTTTATGTACAAAATAGTCACTGTAAGGAGAAGTATTTAGTCACAATTAGGTATGGATATTTCATGCTGTTGTATGACTATAAATAAAAAGAATGGGAACTTTCCATGCTAATATTCATTGCCACAAAAATGGTTGCTGCCTCATTATAGTGAAAGATGCCTCCTTGTTTTCTTAATAAATAACATAAGGTTGAATGAGACAAAGGGCTGATTTTCATATCAATACTGATTCCACTTGGATATCCAATGCATATATTATTTGTTCTGCAATTTTTTCGCCCCTGGATCAAAATGTAACATTCTGTATCATTCCTCATGAATTTTCCCCATTCCTAATTTCAAGGGGAAGAAGTAAAAAGATATGTCATTTGAAAATCACCTTATTTTAATGTACTGTAAATAACAAGCATTTGTGCAATAAACTCTGTAAAGTCTAAAACACATGAACAAACAAAACAAAATCTTGCTAATCATATTAGCAGAAAATCAACAGTACAGGTCAATGAATATATTGAAATATTACAGAATTTTTTTTTAAAGTTTATTACAAAATAAAGCTCAGAATAACACTGATGTTCCCAGACTTCAATCCTGAAGGATAACATGCCCTAACATAACTGAGTGGGTTTTTTTAATCATTAGTCAGTGTAAATCATCCCAGCCAGTTTACACATATGGAAAGGGAGGGTGGGGGTGGCCTTGGACTTATCCCCTACTACGAATCATCCCCTTTGCAGCTGCCAGTAGAACTTTTCTTACCACGAAGAGCTGCTACCCCAATCCAATTCTCTCCTCTACAATGTTTAATCTAAAAAAAGAAGAGAGGAGGGAGGGAGAGAGAGAGAGAGGGAGAGAGAGAGAGAGAAAGTTCCTACTGAGGGATGCATCTGTCTATGTAGTTTGGCATTGAACAGATGTATAATTCTAAAACAGACTGTTCAATTCATATCTCTGGGTTTGTGTGTATGTCCCTTCGAGTCAGCTTTGACTCCTGGGGGCTACCTGGACAACTCCCTGCAATTTTCTTGGCAAGATTTCAGAAGTGGTTTGCCCTTGCTGGCTTCCTAGGGCTGAGAGACGGTGACTGGTCCAATGTCACTCAACTGGCTTTGAGCCTCACATGGGACTAGAAGTCACGGTCTCCTGGTTTCTAACCTGGCGCCTTAATCACTAGACCAACTGGCTTTCACCTGAATCATACCCTCCAAATATGTTCCCAGAATTCCTAGCGGCCTTGAATTGTGCTGGCTAAGAATTCTAATTCACACACTGAGACATCGTCAGGTTGGAAGCAGCAGTTTTTAAAGCATGCTACAGTATAAATGTTCTCAGTATGAATTTCCTACATTTCAAGTCATGTCAGACCTATGAACATGTGCTGAAAAACATTTTCCTAAAATATGAGAATATTTTAACTGGCAAAATGCAGGGTGGAAACAGATTTGCTCTTCTGGGTTAAAATTCAATCCTTTATCAACAGTTAAGGTAGGAAAGCTTTGGATTCATTAGAGGCAAAATCTCGGCACTGCTGTGTCAACTAACAAACTTGGAAGATACCTGAATTAATTTGTTTTAACTGAAAGTCTCGCCAGACTAGGAGAGAAAGTTAGAAAATTAAAGTTTGGTCCCATAAAGAAAAATGTCATAGCAGAAGTGAAGGTGAGAAACACCCATAGTAAAAACCAGAATACTAGTTACAAAACAGGTTCCTGTAAAAAGATCCGTGTATGTATAGATATAATGGTACATTTATCTTCAGCAGTTAACTCCAAGACAACAGCATGCAATTGTTAAACTAAGTTTCAAGTCTGGGATGTGGCGCACATAATATATACTACGGTGGTATTTATGGCACCAGTATGTGCTGCTGCTTCCTCTTTCAGCACCTGCCTGACATCCATTCCAAACCAATTGTTTTCTAAATCTTGTCATCTAAAATAAACACCAAAATCTGGAAACTAGTATGACTGAAAACAAAAGCCTGATCTCAGTCATAACCTAAGAATGTCTAATAAAACATACTTTTTGAGAATGTTTGAATGTGAACCTCTCATCTTTATAATGACTGTAAAGGCATTAAAGTAAGTCTTAGCCCTGATGATGTTACATAGTTTGGGTAATGAACCATCTGCAAGAAAAGAACCAAGCTCAGAGAGCACCAAGGACCCCTCAAACTATTAGTTCATTGGAAGAAATATTTGAGGCTGTCCAAGAGACAAGGAATGATGCATCATTTCCCAGCAACATGGTGCATCTTTTTCCAAATACTAATTTTCACTTGAACAAAAGATACTCTTGCAATGGAGTTAAAACTGCTATGGTTAATAATTAATTTTTGCTTTATTCATTTGGAAGATCTTTTAGGCGGTGTCTGCTTTTAGCACAACAGTACTAGGCCTTTGATTTCATCAACCCAAAACCACACTTGCCCGCAAGAGGAATTCAGCAACACAATACATAGATCAATGGAAAGATATGGAAATGATTGGAAAGTTGCCTGCTTCAGAGGTTTTCAGGCATGCTGCTGAGTTTCAGGGACCCCTTGGACATATCAGTGTTCAGAGTTGAAAGGGCAATGTTCTCGTATAACTTTTGAGATTCAAAGCATCTGAGGTGGTGAAGGATAACAACCGCATCTTTCTGAAAATTCTTGTTGAGGAATCCATAAAAGACGGGATTGACACATGTGGAGACCATGGCTATCAAATGGCACAAGGTAAAGACCACGTTGTGGTGGCAATGCATCAAGGTTTCATAATTCCAGTCAAACACTATGTTAAATATGTGCAGAGGTAACCAGCAGGCGCCAAAGGTCACAACAATTGAAACTAAGATAACATTAATCCTTCTGTATTCATTTAGCCTGCTCCCATTCTCCCTTACCTTATCCACTTTACTGTACCGCCTCTGCAGGCACACAAATATTTTCAGGTAGCAAATGAAAATGAACCCTAGTGGAAGGAAGTACTGGAAAACTAACATGGTGGTGGTGAAGCCCAGCTGCCCTTCAATGGACGGCCACACCTCAATGCAGACCATTTTGCTGACATAGCTCTCGCCGTGGGAAGAGAGATTTTTTAGGGGGTTGTCGGAGACTTGATAGAATATCAAGAAGGGAGTGGATATTATTAGAGAAAATGCCCAAATGAAGACAATTCCCCAGAACGCATGTGAAACGTTGGGCTTCCAACCACGGGGGTTCACGATTAACTGATGCCTCTCGACTGCAATTAACACAAGGGACAATGTAGAAACTGAGACCGACATACTTTGCGCAAAAGCAGTTATTTTACACATAGCCTCCCCAAAAACCCAGTAATCCATCCAAGTATATGCAACAGTAAAAGGAATGCACATGACGCAAATGACAATGTCAGATATGGAGAGGTTGGCAATCAAAACGTTAGTCACATTTTGACTTTGTTTTTGTTTCTTGATGATGACAATTAGGCAAAGGTTGCCCAGAAGTCCGACCAGCATGACCACAGCATACGCTATGATGAGCAATAAGAATGGAAGGAGAGATGGCTGGCAGGATTCAAAGGGCACAAACTGCGACTTACTGCTATTTGCCACAGATGAATCCATGTTGGGTTCTGGAGTGGTTTTATCCATCACGAAGTACCTGTGAAACCACAACACAATTAAGAATGAATCCATCCTTATTTTACCTTTATAGTTTTGGAGCCCTCCCCTCTTCAGTATAAATGACTTAGAGAAGAGATTTTAAATTCAGATGTTTAATATTTTTTAACTACCTGAGTCCAATTTGGCAACGAAAGGAAACGAAAAGCACCTACTTAGACAGAAACTTTATGCAAGTAATCAGTAGTAGCTCCAATGCATAGATTCTCATGTGAAATATCAGACTGCACATTCTTATAGTCAGATAACTGACATTGTCAAAGTGATGACAATGTCAAAGCTGTGTGCACAAACAGAATTCAGCAAAAAGAACCATATGTGTAGAGTCCAATACCAAAAATTGGCTATGTGTTTCGAATTACTGTACTATAAAAGATTGGGCAGATCCTATAGTTATTATCTTATTTATATCTTTTGTTTTGTTTAAAATCATGGCTCATCTTAATATTTATGTATTTAGGAAAGTATAAGGCATTATTTGAAATGTGTTTTCTATCTTCTCTTCTCCTCATCTTGTAAAATTATTTGATTCCAGATTCTTTTTGCAAAACAAACCGCAAAATTACACTTTCTCACTTTCTGCATTGGAAGAAAACATTGATACAAGCAAACATTACAGAAACTGTAATACAGAATGGAAATAACCAGTGGGTTATAATAATCTCTGGATATAATGTCTAGAAAAGATAGTGGAATGATGAGCAGAAAAAAAATGCAACGGCTGAAGTCCTTCGGAGGCACAGAGCCTTGGGTAAAGAGCTACACTTGAGAATTGAAGCATCTAACAGATGGAACAACCAGTTTGCACTATTCTCCAAGGGAGCCAACTTTACATCTGACCTAACTGCCCATGTATTCCCATGTCTATTCTTTAACTAATTGTTAGAGATACCTTCTTATCCCAACAGCTATGAGTTCTGGTCATTAAAAGGCTATTAGAAAGCTGAAGTATCTCCCTTAAGATGAAATAGTTCAGCAACTAGAGCTCTTTAGCTTGGATCAAAGAAATCTAAGGGGAGAGGTGATGAAGGTACTGTATATCATGACAGAGATATTTGGATAGAAATTTTTCCCCCCACTCTCACAACATTAGAACTCAGAATCATTTCTTGAAATTAAATGCAAGGAAATCAGAGACTAATAGAAGGAAATCCTTCTTTTTTAACACAGAATATTTGTTAAACATTTCTCCTATGGTAATTTTATAATACATGCTGACCCTGACCCCATTGATGGCTTCTCCAGCACGCAGATTGCTTGCGACTTTGAACAAGCTTAAATTTGATACTTGTAGCCTGAGATTTGAATGTGCAGCTGAAACTATTTCAAAACCTTCCCTACAAGTAAGTTATTTCCAAAGTTAAAATTAGGCACCATGCTAAACTTGATTGCATTTGGGCATCTTTTGTTTTTCTTAAAAGAAAAATAATCTGGCTGTATTCTAGAATAAAACTATGACATGGAGGAAGAAGAGTTGATCTTTCCCTTATGCTAATCTGACAAGTTGCTTCACCAAAGCTGCTTTTTTTTTAAAGAGAAAAAATTGGTACCCTAGTTGTTATTTAACCAGAAGTCTTCAAGTGAGGTAGTTGGATACTCTTCTTCTTGAGGATAGAAAAATGGCAGGGTAGAAATAATTGTAGTAAAACTTTTTGAAGTGTTGGCTCTAGGAAGGAACCAAGGGAAGAACATGAGATCTCTCCTTCAAATAGCCAAATGCCTTATACCAGTGTTTCTCAACCTTGGCAACTTGTGTGGACTTCAACTCCCAGAAATCCCCAGCCAGCACTTGTTGGAAATCTTCCAATTGTTTGTAAATTCACATATATCAGTTGTTTTATGATGTCTTCTAACAAAGGGAGTAATAGTTAGGAGTCTGAATCCAGCTCTAGATTAGAAAACACTTGTTCTGAATATGTAGTCTAGCTTTAACAAATTTCTTTACACTATCAGAAAACAAGGGTGAGTGTGAACACTGCAGTGGTTGGTTTTTAAAATGCATCTAGGAAGAAGTACAAGAGACCCTGCTGAGCAAAATTTGGGAAATGTAATGTAGCTTTATCCTGGATTGTAGAGTTAAGATTTTTACTCTTCTGCAAATCACTGAAAATTATGGATGTAAAAAAAAAAATTAATGAAAGTTAATCGATTTAGAGAATTGTATGATAAAATGAACGGGTCTGAACTATGGAATGTGTTGCATGATATGGAGTTGAAAGTTGTTTGTTAACTGTGATAACAGTAGTGTATGAAGGAGGTAAACCTTACATGACAATAAATGGAAAGTTTAGTGAATAATTCAACTCTGAGTAGGAAGTAAGACAAGGATGTATAGATATCATCTTGGTTCAGTAATATATTATGGACAAATGTATTAGGTGTGTAGCAATATTAGATTCTGAATAGTTTCCAGTGAATGTTAGGCAGATTGCATGATGGAAAGAGGAGAATGGATAAATGGATAAAAATTTGATACATTACAAGACCACAGTTTGATAAAAAAAAAATTATAGAAGGAAAAAGGAAGATCAAATACATGAATTTGTGAATCTTAGTAGAATGTTTAATAAAGTTGCAAAAATTGTGAAATTTTAAGGAATGCAAATACCTTAAAGGGTAGTGGGGAATATGTGGTCTGTTGCAATGAATGAATCTTCGTTGAAAGACAAAAAAATAGTTATGCATAAGAGCATACTTCTGCCCATTTTTTTTTACATGGAAGTGGGAACTTAATTATTAAGAAGTTTGTGTGATAAAAAAGAAAAGAAAGTTTTAAGAGTGTTTGGCTGCTGAATGAAAGTGGATTGAATAGAAAAGTAAATGACCCTATTAATTTCTTTGGTTTATGAATTTACACTTGTTGCGCTTTGTATAACACTCCTTACTTGAAAAAGATATGATTGATGTGTCTATGTTTCTCTCTCTCTCTCTATCTGTCTTTGTGTGTGTACTTGTATGTATATGTGTATATGTATCTCTCTTTCCCTCTCTGTGTGTATACAGGTGTACTGTAAAACAGCGGTCCCGAAACTTTGTGGCTTGGTGGCCCAGCTGGGGAAGAAGAGGGGAACCAGGTTGCACAAATGGCAGCCCAGCGCATGCGCAGCTTGACTTGTGCAAGTTGGGCTGTACGTGTGTGTGCGCACATGCTGGCCCACTGCTTGTGCGGCCCTGTTCCGAATAGGCCACGGTAGTGGGCTGCAGCCTGGGGATCGGGGACCCTTGCTGTAAAACAGACTTCATAAATTTACAGAAGTCAGAATTAATTAGTCTTGCCACTTTCAGTAAGTATCATATTATTAAAAATTTAAGCTAGGGTCAAGGAACAAGCAAAATATCTAAAAACTAAAAGGAAATACAAATTAAAATGATTGTTCTCCTATTTTCTTTGTTGGACAATTATTCATGGACTGCATTTTACATTATCAGTGTTAAGTGTCATGAATGTTTTTGCCTCTGCTGGGAAATTTTTTTCTGGACCCCTTTTTCTTTGCATGGTGTGGGCAACAATAATTAGGGAGAACTGAAAACATAACATTGACACTATAATATATGACATTCCAACATACATAGCTAGAAAAAGGTGAAAGGGAAATCCTATAATACAAAACACTGCAGGGTCATAGCCCTATGCTTTCAGCAGCCCTATAATCCCCCTTCCCCCCGTCCCCCACTAAATAGATCAAAGCTACAACCAAATAGGCTTCACTTTTTCAATCGTTTGTTTTTTAAATATTATTTCCAATTCCCAGATGTACTCAGAAGCTTCTTACCTGCAAACCTGGTACTTAGGGGTGACCTAATAGCTCATCAGCTGCCTTCCAGATGGATGAATCAACTCACCAGATACTCCAGGAGAGAATGCAGTCTCTTGATATTGTTCTCTGTCCTGCTTTCTCTCTTCCTCTCCAATGAACTATAAATTTTCTTCCACCTAAACCTTCACTCTGAGTCTCTTTTTGTTTTTTCTTCCTATCATATATATTTGCATAGCCTGAGATAGCTATATTAACTTCTGTTCAGATCGTGAGTTTTCAGTGAAATAACCCAGCTCCTTTATCGCAGCAATTGGATTTTATTGAGGTACTTTTAAAGGGTGTTTCTGTGCTTTTCTTTGGCAACAAGATTGCCAAATTGGTTTAAATTCAACAGAAATCAACATTCATTAAAGAAACAATTCAATTCAATTCAATAAAAAGGCCAAACATTTTAACCCTATTCATGCCACTACTATTTGGAACCAGAAGACCCCTAAACCCCAGAGACACTCAGTATCGCCAGGATTCAGCTGAAGTCCGTGTTCCCCTTCTAAACCCTTACAGGCTCTGGGACAAGATGTCAATCACATCTTACTTTGCCAGAGACAGAATCCCATCTGAAAGAAATCCAGATAATCTGCTTCATACAAGGCCCACTGAAGCTGCCTTGAAATGAAAATGAAAATTGTCCAGTATGGTGAGATCCAGCGATGGCTTGAAGAGGGGGCGAAGCAATACCTCCTTAAGTGGTGTGCGTGCGTGCATGTAACAACCTCCACTCCCAAAGAAGAATGAATCATTTCTTGGATCCAACCAAATACAGACACGCCTCTCCCTGGATAGCCTTAATTAGCCAGGAGATGCATGAATCTCAGGTGGATCTCAGTCATTAGGACCCTGTCCACTTCTTTAGGTGCAACATATCAAAACTGATCATAGGTAGCTGGACAAGACTACTCTGGTAGATCATCTACCCGGGATGTGTACCAAAGTTGGCGTCCAACTTGGAATGAATGCAAGTAATTTCATCCGACAGATTCTCTGCAAATTCCACTGCACAGTTTTGCACATAGACCTCCAAGTACCCATTCCATAAAAAAGGCAAGTGGCTGGGTATCTGTGGACATTGTAAGAGAAGAAAACTATTGCTATCCTTATTGCTACAAGGTAGTCTCAATAGTGGCTCTTATCCATGTTTGGTGAAGTTCATTCTTTGTTGTCCTTCAGCATTGGTCTAGACATCTATTTTCTCATTTAATCTCTTTCAGTTTCTGTGTCAACTACAGAGAGTGGTAGGATCCATGAGAGGAGAGAGATCGCGTGAGTGCAGTCTGATCCAAACCTAAACTGCTCTCTCATTCCAAGTAGCAGATAAGACTTCAGTCAGATCATGCAGCAGACCAGTGGTGAAATGTAAAATTTGTTACTACCGGTTCTGTGGGCGTGGCTTGGTGGTGGTGGTAATGTGACTGGGTGGGCTTGGCCAACACTTTTTTTTTACTTTTAAAAGCATTTTTTTTCTTTGCTTTTAAAAGAAAAAAAAAGCCTCTGACAATCAGGCAACTCAGCTGGGATTGTCAGAGGCTTTTTTTTTTACTTTTAAAAGCATTTTTTCGGCTGAAGAAAAAATGCTTTTAAAAGTTAAAAAAAAGGCCTCTGAAGATCGTGCGGCTCAGCTGGGCATGTGGGATGGGCAGGGATTTTTGCTACCGGTTCTCAGAACCACCCACCATCATCGCTACCAGATTGGGCGATCTGGTCCGAACCGGGAGCATTTCACCCCTGCAGCAGACCACCAGGAATAACTTGCAGGTCCCTCTATAAGCCATCAGGGTCCATTAGTCAACGGGGCAGCCCAATCTAATAGATTTTACCTCTCTGTGGCAGAGGGCAGCACCAGACAATCTCATAGTCAAATGGTGTATTCTTACCAGTAGTGAGATGCACCAGGAACACCTCCAATTCCAGATTATGTTGCCACTGCTCCAACAAGAAAATCAAATCAGGGTATATATCAAGTCCTGAATGATAACCATGAACTTTCAACCATCTAATATTCCAACCCCAAGGAAGGCAGATTGAAGAACCCCAGGATCAAAAGCCTGGGGAACTCCACTGCCAATTTCAGACTGAGTCGAGGAATTTAGGCAGGGAGGTTGCTAACTCAGCAGGGAACTGGTACAGAAACAGTAATCCCAACTGATTGCCAACTAATATGCAGCTTGAAGTGATTCATTGTTGATGGCTCAACATGCATGTCATCATTTAGTACAAATAATCAGCATAGTCAATGAGTGCTGAACATGCATGCATTATCTAGCCTTATGAGTCAAGCACATTTATTTTATTTATAGAATTTTGAGGCTGTCCAACCGCAAATGATTCTGGAGACATGTCTCCATAGTATTGTAAAACTGCACTACTTTTTAGATCATATGATTACCATGTCAAAGCTTACCTATTCAAGGCTAAACAGAAGGGAAAAATATGGTGGCTACGGCTCTATTCTCCTTTTATTTCCCAAGGAACCAGACATTACACATATAAGCATGTAATAGAAGCCAGCTTTTTTCCTTAAGATTAATTGCTTGAGGAAGGATTAATATAGAATGGGGTGCATAAGCCTTTCTGCATCTAACTCCTCCAATATGGATGACAATACAGGAGAGAAGCAGCAGGCAGGGAACACATTAGCCCTTTGGCATCTGGCTTCATCAGTTTTACATCTCTGCAAGTTCATTAAAAGTCTTTTTATACTGTTCTGCTTAGAAATCCTGCTTTTATGACTGATGCTGCAGAAACTATTGGTTTTTTGTCTTTTTAAATGTCATATTAAAAATATTTCCCATAGTTTATATCAATCTCTTACTTCTAATATCCAAATACCACTGGATGCAAGAAGTTAGAGTTTTTAGTTTTATCTTTCCTGTTATGTAAGGATAATCCAGGTTTTTGCAAACCAGATATAAGAGCTCTATCCTTTTCTATATATCTGAGAAAGGACTTTCTGTGCAAAAGAGCATAACAATCTAATTCTTGGACCACAGTCCTTTCTAGTAGAATAAAAGCAATTCCATAATCTTCAAGATAGGCATTGGATGGAATCAGGATAAGTCAAAGGGTAAGGCAGAGTTGATATCAGCAATCTTTTCCCCTTCTTCATATATGCACAGAGGTGTAGCTGTTGTATTTGCAAACAAAATATTAAATTTCAGACTCTCTTCTTTGTACATGGTTTTGCTAGACTCAATGCCAGCAAGAACATTCAAAATTATGGTATATAAATTAATTCACATCAGTGATTAAATAATGACTTTAGGCCACACTTATTATTTGTAATAAACTTTGAAAAGTGCTTACGAGTTGTCATCATCAATTATAGCCTTGAAATTACTTACTCCAGAAGTAATGCTGAGATTCTGAGATTCCACTATAATTAGTTATCAGGTATGTGTGACATTTTAGAGCCATCTTATTCAGTAGCAGCTGGAGATCAAAAAAAGAGAAGTTAAGCCAGTAAAGAACATAAGAAAGAGAGAAGCTCTGTTATAACTTCTTGCATCAAATATGAGGGGTACCAACTCCTTCTTCTGAGCCATGTTTTTCTAATACTTATAAATTCTGATATGAACAAACTCTACCATACTTTTGAAATACATTTCCCAAAATTAATTAGAAGAATCAATATCTTTATTCCTTTTTTAGAATACGGAGGATGGCATAAATTATAGTTTTTTTTTACTTAGTGTTAAACCGATAAAGAATACAGAACAACTTGCTGGTAAGTTAGATATTAATAAAATTTCCATTTCTATATAGGACAATATTGGGTATATCTAATCCAGACAATATATTATATTGTACTATTATGCAAGGTAAAAATATAGCAAATAGCTTTCATTCAAACAGCTAAAAATTAATAATACCCTCTCCCAAAAGAATCAATAATTTTCAAATGAAGTAATGAGAAGTTGTTAAATTTTAATCATTTCAGAATATGCATGCTTTACAATGCGTATCTAACAAACTAGAAATAATAATATTTCAGTCATTAAAAAACTTTTCATCTCCCTCCTTCACCTGTAATTTACATGTCATGAGCAATTCCATGAGGCTTGCCAGGGGTAAGGAAATATCACAGCAGGATTGAATGTTGATGAAGACACAGGGAAAAGCAAAACACTCAAAACTTACCTCCCAGGAAGTTCAAATGGAATGTCACCACCGGTTTGCTGGATCTTTTCTTTTTTTCTTTCTTTTCATAATAAATATCAAAAATAGTATATTGGGGGTTAAAAGAGATCAGTGGTAATAAGGACCTTGCAAGATGCCAGAGGTGAAGTTTTCTCAGTTCTCCGCAAATTAATCGATTAAGACTTTCCAGTGAAAATTGAAATGCCCCACTAAGGAGAAGCTGAGCAATAAAGCAAGCTCTGGAGTCTGAGAGGAGGGGAAAGCCAAAGAGGAGGGCAGATGACAGAAGAGACCAGTAGTCATGGGGACCACGTTTGTTATTAATGTTTTTCCAAACATCATCTTGCAACCTGATTTGGAGTTATCTATTTCATGGCACATTTGTTTACTTAAAAAAACCAAACAAATTATGCTGGATTGAAATGTGTAAATATTTACAAATGGCTCACTGTTCATTATAGAATGTGACAGTGTTTAAATATGAACCTATACAGTAAACTGCTTATTTCGGCTCTTTTTTGAGGCACTTTTGGAGATATAATTGAAACCATAATGTTTCCTCCCTCCCAACATCTTTATAGACTTATATATCAAGTGTTGAAATTTACTGGGTTTTAATCAAACTGACTTCTGAGTCATGTAATATATTTCTACCATAGCCTACAAACATTCATTCATTCGTTTGCTATACAATCTTTTGAATATCCATATCTCCTTTGTGTACATTATCTTAGCAAATTAGCAAATTGGTGCTTTAATGAAGTGGGTTATTATCTCTATACTAAAAAAAAGTTGGAGGTCATTTTTCTTATAAATTTGTTTGATGTTTTTTTTGTCACTATTCCCTTTCCTCTTTCCTTATTTATTGGTTTTTATTTTAATGTTTAATGTTGAAATTTAATAAATATATTATTTATAAAATAGAAAGTGAGTAACCTGTCCATACAACAAAGAGCTATTTAATTATTCTGCCAATGTATGAAAAATTTGTGTACATATACATCATGGCTAAACAATCCATAACTTGCAAGCTATATACACCCAGCCCAATGCTATTAGGCTAAGGTGTGGCCCCGTGGAACTCCTTTTTCATTTGCCACCCAAAAACTTTGAGGGGTCCATGCTGCTCCATTTCCAAGTTGTTTGGTAACAGATGCTCTATAATAGGTTAAAAAATACCTACATAAATTAATATATCAAACTTGTCCTAGATATGAACTCAAGACTCAGGATTGACATTTATATTACGTTAAACTCAGAAGTAGTTTAAATTGTTTGCTTGTGTTGCTTTTTTTCAAATATTTTGTTTAATGACAAAAAAGACTGAATTTTAATTCTGAACAGTTAATCTTTTTACTTTACAGGAAAAAAAATGATAGCAAAGATAAATACCTTTTGCTTCCTTCAGTGGTTTTCTTTTGGATTTTTAAAAGAATTGTAACTGACCAAGGGAACATTTATGCACACTAGTTATTTGTGCATGTATGTGTGCTTGTGTGTGAGAAAATGAGTGTGCATGTGAGACAGATAAAACAGTGTGTTTACATGTGTAAGACAGACATTGGGTTGAAAAAAACTATATCCCTGTTGTTTGGTTTTGAAGATGCTATGTGTTGTGTTATCTGCCAAAATAGCACATAAGGCAATATATAAATGCTACTAACATCTCTGGAAAAATCAGTAACAGCTAGCTGAATAAGTCTTATGTTCATCACATTCCTGGGCCAACAGCCACTTAAAAATACAGCCTATAAACAGATATACCTTGTGATATTGAGTATCACTGTCTTACTCATTTTCTATTGAAAATAGCTTCCACAAGTAGGTTTTTTTCTCAGGGCTATATAAGTTCTTCCAATTCTTGAGACAAGAAAAAAAAGTATGCTGGAATACTTTGCACTACTCTTACTTTGCTAAGCCTTGTCCTGTCTCAGGTACAAGACCATAATATGGTATTGTCCATACACTTTTAATGTGGAAGAACGTCAGGGAAACCATTTATAGATTTCCCCAACTTTGTTTGCTCTCCCACTGTCATCAACTGGCAGAACATAACATCCACTAGTCATTCTGTTTAAAGTGGGGTGGGAAGGAGATAAGTTGACAGATGGCCAGATCAGTGGGTTTAGCCACCTGTCAAACCATGCTCTGGTTGTAATCAGACTTCTTTTGATTTACCCCAAATTAATTTGAATTGTCTCAATAATTTTAATGAAACAGACTCTCTGCAGAAAACAGAAACAGTTTGCAAGTTGTTCTCTCCAAATAGCTATTTTTGTAACACTGGAAAATAATATAACAAAAACATGGCTGTTAATTTGAGGCAACCTACTTGTTGGTGTTTCAGAGCATTTATCTTTTAAAGCTACCATCCAACTAAGCATTTGGGAATAAGTCTCTTTTAGGTCCTTGGAGGATGGGCTTCAGAAGTAAAAATATGACCCACGTTTCAACATAGGTAGACAAACATTCCTTCCCATTTAAAACATGAAATCCTCTGCATGCCTATTCAGAGATAAACTGAGACTAATGTAAGTTTCTCATTGATTTTAAGAGGAATCTTTTAACATTGCTTCTTCCCTTTCACCCAGATGCCTCTGGAAGCAAAGTGTCTGATCTGTTCTGCAACCCAAACCACAATGTCCATAGAAAACAGTGCCAACCAAGTAAATGGAAGGGAGCAGTATACCAACTTCAGACTAAAGAGACTGATAGGAATTGGGAAAATCCCAGCCTCTAGTTGCATCAGCAGCATTGGGAGAAGATTTTGTATGACAAGATTTGTGTCTTGTGAAGACATAAACTTTGCTTATAAACTGCATCTGGTAAATTCAAAGTATGCTGCTTTCACAATGGAATAAAAATGTTATGAGGATGCAAACTTTACAGCAATTAGTGAGAGATTTTCAAGCTATAATTAGCAGGATTTGAGGATTATCCTTTACCCATTTCTTCTATTGAGTGGATTTACTTCTGAGGGGTGTATAATATATTTATGTTTTATTAATTAGATTGCTCTTGGGATGTCTTCTCACTGTCAATATTATTTTGTTCTCAGATAATTGTAACCATAGGTAGCCAACTCTGAAAATGGCCCAGGCGATAGGACTTGTAGCTTTCTTAAAAAGCAGAAGAGGATAACCAAAACCAAGTCATAAAACATGCTCTCCAATGTTCTCTACTTCCCAATCCATTAATTTAGATTAATGATTATATCAAGATTACATAGGCATCATAACTCACATGATCATAATGGCACTTGTTATGTGACTTACACCAAAAAGGATTGCTTTTTAATCACAGAAAAATCTAATCAATGTAGCTCCTGCCCAACATTTTTGATTAATTATCTGGGCATACCACGTAGCATTAATATTTTAAGCTACCCTATAAAATTAACATGTGTACTTGCAGCATTTTGAATATTTATTGATTCCCCCAAATAAGTAATTTCTCTGCTTAGTTTTATGAATGAGCAACCAGGTTAACAATGAAATTAGATCAGGATCTTTTAGAAGAGAAGTCTAATTTCTGAACTGCAGTTTGTAATGCTATATACAATGTGCTTTTAAGTGCTGTTTCCTACAACCAAAATTAGAATGTATACCTAGTGTATATGTATAATTGTATAGATCCCATATATATATAAAGTTAAATCCTAACATATATGTAATGTTAGCTATATGTTAACCATATGTAATTATGTCCTCCATAATACTCTCTATGTGGATTATGTTTGCTAAAAAGGTTAATGAATAGCAGAATTATGTTTGCATTATTTGAATTTTCATGGTACGACACTTTTAATTGCTGAGTAAAAGTCGACGCAAGGAGCCTTTAGCACTAGGTAAACATTGATTAATTGCTGAATAGGAGTAGAGACTGTGGCTTTATTAGGGAGCTAATTTTATAATCACTGTAACATGATAAGAAAATATTAGTAGATAAAGTCTTGCAAAACAGAGTGAATGCAATATGGTAGATAACAGGTGATTTACTTCTCTCAAATGACAGTAAAGGTTAATTTGCATTTCAGAAACAGAAAACATCTTCAACATTTTCTGTGGAGATTTTCAGTCAGGCAGGTCATAGTTGTCTCAAAGCTGCTTTTTTATCTTCAAAAGGAAACTGGACTGTTTTTTTCTTTATTTTCTTCTTTCCTCTACTTTTTTCTTCTTCCTCAAAGAAAAAACAGTCTGATTGCCTTTTGAAGAAAAAAAACCATGTTTGAGACATCTTCAGCATTATGCTCTTAGTATTCCATTTCTACTTCACACAGATATGCATATGGAATGCCAAATTCAAAATGGTAATATATAATTTAAATCAGACTTGTACCATAATAGCTTGTTTTTGGCATTAAACTGCAAGGTAAACATTTTAAGTAATGGTAGAGGCAATTGTCACCTTTTACTCTATTCCTTTTTTTCAGCACCTTTGTTAGAAATACTGTGTATTACACTGATGGAAACATTTGGAGACCTCCTTGTCAATAAAAGTCTTATCCTAAATTCTCTTATCTAATGTTCAGTTTATTCATACCATCCACAATGAAATAGTTGATAGTCACCCAGCTAACATCAAGGTTCAGTTAGCATAATTTCCCAGAAGTGTACTTTTCAGAACAATGACTTAACTAGTAATTCATAAGCCATTATTTGCCAGAGCAGAAATTTCCAAATCACTGAGCTTTATTAGACTTTTAATCATATTGCTGGTGAAGTCCTCAAATCTTAGCTTCCTGCTGCTTTGAGAAGCATATAAATCAAAATCTGGAATGAACTTCACTGAGCTTTTGTTTTCTAAGTTGAGCTTTGTTTTGCAAGTAATATTGATTGTAGAAAAAAGAGCTAGGAACTGATAATAGTAAATAAACCTGTTACCAATTGTGGCATTACAGAATTAATCAATGTCACTTTTGTATGTTATCCTCATGATTATTTTAGGATTAGATATAAAATAATTATGAGTGTAACTGCTTTCTGAATAGCATGTGTTAACTTTGAATATCATGATTTCTCCTACTGAAATCCATTGTCTCCATAAAGTTATTGTCATTCTTATAGTTAGTCTCTCTTAAGTGGTTTTATACATATGGAAAATTATAGAATAAAAAGAACCATAACAATTGTGAGCAGAGCAAAAATCCCCTATGATCATATTCTAGAACTATTTAAGTATGAATGGAACCTTGCAACTTAATGCTTCCATATCCTAATTTGGTATTCAATTCAGCAGGCGGTCAATGCTACCAAAGGTTCTTTTCATCTAGATCAGGGCTGTCAAACTTGCGGCCCAGTGAACAGGAAAAAAGTCCCAATACATAATGTGATGCTGCCGTGATGCTGTTTGACACCCCCAACATAGATTATCCAACAGGGTAGTTTCTGTTAAAAAACTAAAGCCAAAACTAAACTTAAAAGGATCTAAAAAATCAGATTCATCCAAGAGGAACTTGGACAAATTACTTACTCGTGTTGGCAACTACAGTTGATTTGTGTCCATTTCTGCAAGAAATGAACTGAAAACCACCCCTTTTTTTCAGACATTGGAACTTTTCTTGAAAGAGGATAAAAGGCAGTCTGTGCCTTTTTTAAAGTGCATTTCATTTGTTAACCATCTTCAAGTATATGTACTATTTTTAATACTACTCTGCCACCATGTGGTTTCAAAAGTTTTATTTTTGTAAAATATAACAAGCAGAAAATTTTAACATATTTTAGATGTAAATTATTCAAAAATCAATGGAATGTGTTGCATCTTTATGTAAAATCATGTGGTAAAAGAATTTAGTCCAAGGGTTAATCAGAAAGGGAGATACATCACATAACTTCGTAATTCATAAGTAAGCATCAATATATTTGGAATGTTTGAAGTAACAAACTATGTCAACTGTGTTTTGTTAAGCATTTGCAGATTTAGTATATAGCTGGGCAACCTAAGGTATATTTACAGTACATATTATCATCAAAGAAGAAGATGGGATTAAAAAAGAAAAGAATCAGGAAAATACGTATTTAAAATGTAGAAAATAGTTTAGAGCAGTGCATGTAATATTACACACTATAACAATTAAGCAGGCATGTAACTTACACACAGAATTACAGCTAGTATAGTTTTGGGAGACAAAAATGAGCTATTCCATCATAGGAATGTTGAAATATATTTAATGATTGTGTCGATCACAAGTTAGAGGAAAGAAGTAGGCAATTAGGAGAAGGGATTTTTTCCCCCATTTGGTAAAATATTATAATATAATATATTTATATATTTATTATATTTATTTATTTTAATAAATAATAATAATATTTTAGTTTATTTTGAAAGTCACTTGGGTTACGTATTAGGTGGAACAGAGAATTAAAATTCAAAAAGCTCATGAGACATTTATTTTATACTTCTTTCATAAATGTTGGTGAAAAGCCAACTTAAAAGTTGATCCTCAGTTTGGAAATTTCTGCAACATGCTATTTTTTTCACATTATCCTCAAATATTATCTGACAGCACCTGATATTTTATTTATTTATCATATTTATATGGCTATCATATTACATAATGTGACTGTCTAATAGAGGATATGGATATTGTAAAATAATTTTTAGGAATGGATTTGGGTGGGAGACCAGCTCACAATTCCATTGAAGCAAAAATTGGTTTAGTACAGTACTAGAGGTGAAAGACAAGCCCTAATGTGGGCAGGGTGTAATCCTCTATATAGCTTTGTGCAAATTACAAAATATATTCAATCAATATATCAAACATTTGACTGGAATATGGCATGTGTGGGAATCAAATCAGAATGGAGTGGTAATCGAATTAATATAATGGCTTTTTGTGTTGAACAAAGCTAAGAATGTATCTGTTATGTCCAGTGAAGGCATGGTGAACTAAACATATTTCTGACAGAGAAGTGACAACGATCCTGGCAAAGACTGAAAAACTGGTCTGTAAGCCAACCTCCTCTGTGTAAGGAGAGGACATAAGATTGGCCACAGAGTCTATGAATGGCTGCTTCTTGTGAAGACACACAAGGACAAAGATCTCCTATAGATCTGGTGCTGGGAGATGAAAAGATCGGCTGAGGTGAAGCTTTTTAAAAGAAACTGAATTTGCTAGCCTCACTTTCTAATTAGATCTTCCAAACAAGTTTAAAAAGTAACCTGGTGAGTTTACCTTCCTTTTTGAGCAAAAGAAAAATTAATTATAAGTTTAAGAATTTAACAAATTGGAAATAAATGGCAAAACGCAAAATAAACAAAATAAAATATATAATAAATAAATAGGATTTTGACCTAATAAAGTTAGGTGAATTAAATGTTCAGAAAACTTTGAAATATTGAGACTTTTGCTAAAAAAATTTGGAAATAAACAAAAAATAAACAACATTTCACAGAAACCAGAATGTTTTGACTATCTTGAGTTAAACAGGAACTTGGTGGAGCAGCGGACTAAAGTGCTGTTAAGTAGCACTTAGTTGCCAGCTGCCTGCAATTACTGCGAATTTAAGGCACCAGGCTCAAGGTTGACTCAGCCTTCCATCCTTCTGAGGTAGGTAAAATGAGGACCTGGATTGTGGGGGCAATAAGGTGACTTTGTATAAAAAAGAACACCGCTTGGGGGGGGCGAAAGCCCTACTAAGCAGGTATATACAAAAGTATGAAGGCTATTGCTTAACGCATTGTAAGCCGCCCTGAGTCTCCAGAGAAGGGTGGCATATAAATCAAACCAATAAATAAATAAATAAATAAATAAATAAATAAATAAATAAATAAATAAATAAATAACTTCAGACTTTGATTTCAGAAACCGAAAGAAAAGAAAAAAAAACATGTAAACAGCTTTCCTATAGGGTTACCATGGGGATTTACAAAATGGCACAAAACATTATAATACTATAAAATTCAGGCAATTTTCAAAGAATGGGTCTGTTGGAAGAAAAATCCATCTGGTTCAGTTCCAAGCCGGGAGAAAGGCACTGGAAATAAAAGGGAGGCTGGAGGCTGATTACAAAGAAAGGTTCCATTTATTGATGAAGCAAAACCACCAAACCATATGTGATTTTGGGACAGCTGAAAAAAATGGAGTTGAAAGTGGGTCGGTTTTTATATCTTCTTTTGGGCTTTGTATTTGAGCTTCCTGTTCCTGTGCACAAACATGTTCTTTAATATTCCATTGGTTGTTGTCAAATTCCTATGGGGTTGTCATGCCACAACATATAACTTTATATACTGTAGTTGCTCTCTAGCCCCATCTAGTGTCCGGAGAGACAAATATGCCCCAACTATATTGTTTGAACCTGAAGCTGCCCATTTACCCATCAACCCTCACTCTCAAACCAAGTGTACGCTGGGAAGTCAGATTCCATTTCATTTAGCATTTGGAGAAGGCAGAAACACAAAGAAGCAGCCATCTTAATCTGTGGCACATGGTCATCAAAGAACAAACCCACATCTCACTCACAGAGCATCGCTGGCGAGATTCAAACTGCTTGTATTTATTAATTGTTATATTCAGCAGTAACTTAATACTGTCTTTCTTATATTTGATTCTCACTGTATGTATCCCTATTTTCCTCAGTTTCACCATATCCTGTTCTCCCAATAAAGCATTCAGATCTACGCACATGGTCCGTTTTATTGGAGGATAGGTGAGTTTAGCTTAAGGTGACCAGACGTCCCGCTTTTGGCGGGACAGTCCCGCTTTTGAGCAATTTGTCCCGCGTCCCGCGGCGTTTTAAAAAAGTCCCGATTTTTCATTCTGCCTCCTGGTTCCCGGCTGCCTCCTGAATCCCCGCTGATGGCTAGAGGGAAAAAACCTGTTTAAACTCTTGCCGCGGGGCTTCAAAGGGCCGCCCTACGTTAATTAGCTCGGCTTCCCCCTCTCAGCTGATTTGCACAGGGCTCTGCTCTTGCTAAATTGCTCAGTTTTTTTTTCCTCTTTGTGCAAACCAAGCTCAAAACGAAAGTGAAAGTAAAACAGGCTGTTGGCTTTGCGGTTTGCTTGCAACGTTGGAAAATTAGGCAGCAGATTTATTTTCCTTTTCCTCACCAAAAAAGGTAAGTGCAAACAATGGAAAATTATTTAGGGCAAAAGAGGAGAGTTCAAGATTTTAAAACACAAAAGAAAAAAAAGCTCTTTTTAACTAGGGAATTGTAATAATTGAGATATTATTAATTGTATACTATGTTGAAAGCAGAAATGGTTAAGTTGTGGTTTGGAGGAATATATGGGGGAAATTATTTGGTTTATTATTATTGGTAAGTATAATTAATTGATTTGTAAGAAATTGGATTGCATGGAAATAATTGGAATATTCATGTTCATATTGATTAATATACAAAAAAGATAGTTATATAACTAATTGATTTATATTAAAATGTTGAATTTGTATTAAACAACTGTATTACATAATTACATAATTAACCAATGTGAGGATGGATATAAAAATAGATGACAATGGGAAGGGGTATAAAATAGAATGGAAAGGAAAAATTGAATTTGATTAAGATTAGAGATGAGGATGAAGGGTAATATTGTTTTTTTAAAAAAATAGATGAGGAATAAATATGGCAAAAAGGAAATATAGAAATTGTAAATTTAATTGAAATGACTAAACACTGTTAAAATTTGTGAACCAGCCAAATATTCTGTTCAAAGAAAATACATTGTATGATGTGTGTTTCTAATTATTGCTATTTATTCATATTTGTTCTCTTTTATTCTTTAAAGTTTAACAATTCATTCTTTATCTTAATATCTTTATATTTGTTTGGGGTTGGCTTTCTTTCCTTTCATCTTTTTTATTGTACAGCAATCTTTCTCCTCAAACCTACCACCTCTCTTTTCTTTCCTTCTTACTTTCTCTTCCCCCCCTCTTCTTCTCCTCCCTACTTCCTCTTCCTTTCTCCTTCTCCTCCTCTCTTCCTCCCTCTCTTAACCGTCACTCCTACTCTAATTTCCCTTCCCTTCCTTCATCCCTCTCAATTACTGTATCCTTTTATGCATATGGACTACTCAGAGGGCTGAAAAAGTTATTTTTGACTGGTCCTCGCACTTTTGACCAGTCCTCGAACTTACGACTGTCCTCACATTTTACATTTTTGCCCTATCTTGTCATCATGGTGAAGAGAAGCAGTTGTGAAATGAGTGACATGGTTGTTAAGAATGCTGCACGGGCATAAATGTGAGGATGGTCATAAGTGTGAGGACCAGTCAAAAGTGCGAGGACCTGTCAGAAATGACTTTTTTCAGCCCTCTGGTTAGTCCTTTTGTGCATATGGACTACTCAGAGGGCTGAAAAAGTTATTTTTGACTGGTCCTCGCATTTTTGACCAGTCTTCGAACTTACGACTGTCCTCACATTTTACGTTTTTGCCCTATCTTGTCACCATGGTGAAGAGAAGCAGTTGTGAAATGAGTGACGTGGTTGTTAAGAATGCTGCACGGGCATAAATGTGAGGATGGTCATAAGTGTGAGGACCAGTCAAAAGTGTGAGGACCTGTCAGAAATGACTTTCCAGCCCTCTGAGTAGTCCCTATACACATAGCCATGGCCACCCGGTCACATGACCAGCTAGCCACGCCCACCCAGTCACATGGCCTCCAAGCCACGCCCACACAATAAGCCACGCCCACAATGGTGTCCCTCTTACCAATGTTAAAATCTGTTCACCTTACCCTATACACATAGCCATGGCCACCCGGTCACATGACCAGCTAGCCACGCCCACCCAGTCACATGACCAGCTAGCCACGCCCACAAAATAAGCCACGCCCACAATGTCCCTCTTTACCAATGTTAAAATCTGGTCACCTTAGTTTAGCTGCATGTTGAGCTGCACACAGACTAACGTGTAGTGGGGACAGAACAGTGAAACAGCGGCTACCCAGCAAGTGGGATCCAGGATAAAATTATAGAGACCGGCTACTCTGCTAATGCAGCTACCTGCATAAGGCCACACAACAGTCTCTAGACAGTCAAGCACCACCGAAAAACACTATGTCACAGAGCTGGGCATCTATACACGAGACAAGGTCTCAATTCTTCCAAACGGTCATCAGCTTGTGATACATTGGCCATTGCCAGTGCAAAAGCCGAAGCAGCAAAAGCTCAAGCAGCCTTTGCTGAGCAAGAAATAGAAATAAAAAAAGAGAAAGCCTTGTTAGAAGCGAGCCTGGATAATGACAGAAAAAGAAGTCACAGCTGCCACAACGGAAGTCAAAGCCTTAGAGGGAGCCATATATTCTGATAATGACAGAAAAAGAAGTCACAGCTGCCACAACGGAAGTCAAAGCCTTAGAGGGAGCCATATATTCTGATGATGAATGCAGTAAACGCAGCAATGTGAACCCTAAGATCTTCTACAATGCACTTCAGAGTACGTCTATCAGCACTTCAGGCCAAGCAGCAATGCCCACCTTGGTAGGGAAGACAATCTTCAAGAAACAAGCCAAAGATGCTACTCAGCACCACTACAAGCTAATGACAAGCCCCAAGCTGACAAACGAGAAAGCTTCAAGCAAAGCTGCACCTGTGATAGCAGATCCCTTACACCCAAGGTACTTGACCCTGCAATTTATCCCACAGGATAAGCCTTCATGCCCGAGCAGCATAGAAAGGGCCAGATGAAACCGAGACTCCTAAAAGGTATGACTACTCCACACCTTTTCACCACAGCAATGCACAATTGGCTAATCAAGTCACCATAGATCTTGCCAAGTTCCTTGCATGATGTGAGCTGGTCACACAAGGAATTGAAAAGTTTAACGATCGTCCTGAAAGCTATAGAACTTGGCGATCTTCCTCCAAAAATGCCATCAGAGGCTTAGATCTGTAGTATAGTGAGGAGATAGATTTAATAATTAAATGGCTTGGAATTGAATCTGCTGAGCATGCAAAGCGAATCAGGACAATAAGTATAAACTACCCTGAAACAGGCCTTAATACAATCTGGGATAGACTTGATGAGTGCTGTGGCTCAGCAGAAGCAGTGGAGAATGTACTGTTCGAAAGACTTGATAGGTTTCCCAGAATACCTAACAGAGCCTATCAGAAACTTAGAGAACTTAGCAACTTACTAATGGAACTTCAAGTAGCTAAGTTGGAAGGGGACTTGCAAGGACAGCCAGAGGTGTCAACCCCATTGTGCAAAAGTTACCCCATAACTTACAAGAGCACATGGCTCCAAATACAAAAGAGAGCACAATGTTCCATTTCCCCCCTTCTCTGTTTTTGTGGACTTTATGTGCCAACAAACTAAAACAAGAAATGATCTTAGCTTTGACTTCACATTGTCATGTGCTATTCCTTCAGAACGTAATCCTCGCAAGCCTCCAGTAGCAGTCCACAAAACTAATGTGGCTCCTCCAGATTCCCTTCACAGGTCTACCAGCTCCTCTCACATAGAAACGGAGATCCTGGTAAGCAGTGTCCTCTACACCAGAAGCCACATCATCTCCTAAAATGCAGAGCCTTCAGGGAGAAGTCCATAGAAAATTGCAAAGCTTTCGTGAAAACGAACATCTGCTACAAGTGCTGCTCATCAGTCTCCCACCTTGCCAACGACTGTAAGGTCAGTGTAAAATGTATGGAATGTGGCAGCACAGGCCACAACACAGCCTTACACCCAGGGCCAGCAACATGGACTTTACAGCACACTTACAGTGTCAGCGAACACAGCATGAAGAACACATAGCTACAACCACAGCAGAAATCAACACAAAATGCACAGAAGTCTGCAAAGAGATTGCTCCAAAATCTGTTTAATCAGAGTCTACCCAGCAGGCCAAAGAGACAAATCCATTAAGCTTTACTCCATTCTAGATGACCAGGGCCAGCTCAGCCTTCTTTGATGCCTTTGGCATTAAAGGCCCCAGCACACCATATTCCTTTTAAACTTGTGCAGGAAAGCGGGGAGAAGAGCATTTGGTTATCAAGTCAAGTCAGTAGATGGGAAAACATGACTGACTTTACCAACTCTTATCAAATGCAATCAGATCCCTGACCATAGATCTGAAATCCCTACACCAGATGCAGCGATTCATCACCCACATTTGAACTACATAGCACATCTGATACCAGAGCTCGATCCTCAGGCTCAGATAGTCTTGCTCCAAAGGAGATATTTTACGAGTCCACAAGGTGAGAGCTCGGATCAATGGTCCCCACAATGCCCTCTACGCTCAGAAATTAGACCTAGAGTGGTCATTATAGGAGATGTCTGTTTAGGAAGCATGCACAAACCAAACTCCGTTAGCAGCATGCTGACAAGCACATTGGAGAATAGACATCCTTCTATCTTTCAGCCCTGCCACAACCAACTCCTCTTAAAGGAACCACTGCACATTACCCATTTGCCTTGTCCTTTCATAGAATCCTTTAGTGACAACCTCACCTATGACAGTGACCAAGGTCATTTGAAATGCAGAGTCTTCCAAAAGACAGAAGATGGTAATCAGGTGGCAGCATCTACTGAGGACAAACTCCCTTTACAAAAGACAGGGCAGGGATTAGTCAAAAAAGATAGTGACAACTGAGTCATCCATCTTCCCTTCAAACCAGAGAAGACGCCTACTGAACAATAGAGAACAAGTGCTGAAGCACTTCTCTTCCCTTAAACATAATTTCCAAAGAAAGCAAGAAATGAGAGGCCACTTCTTTTCCATAATTACATAATTAACCAATGTGAGGATGGATATAAAAATAGATGACAATGGGAAGGGGTATAATATAGAATAGAAGGGAAAAATTGAATTTGATTAAGATTAGAGATGAGGATGAAGGGTAATATTGTTTTTTTTAAAAAAAAATAGATGAGGAATAAATATGGCAAAAAGGAAATATAGAAATTGTAAATTTAATTGAAATGACTAAACACTGTTTAAATTTGTGAACCGGCCAAATATTCTGTTCAAAGAAAATACATTGTATGTTTGTATGTGTGTTTCTAATTATTGCTATTTATTCATATTTGTTCTCTTTTATTCTTTAAAGTTTAACAATTCATTCTTTATCTTAATATCTTTATATTTGTTTGGGGTTGGCTTTCTTCCCTTTCATCTTTTTTATTGTACAGCAATCTTCTCAAACCTACCACCTCTCTCTTTTCTTTCCTTCTTACTTTCTCTTTCCCCCAACCTCTTCTTCTCCTCCCTACTTCCTCTTCCTTTCTCCTTCTCCTCCTCTCTTCCTCCCTCTCTTACCCTCACTCCTACTCTAATTTCCCTTCCCTTCCTTCATCCCTCTCTATTGCTGTATCCTTTTATGCATATGGACTACTCAGAGGGCTGAAAAATGGTTGTTAAGAATGCTGCACGGGCATAAATGTGAAGATGGTCATAAGTGTGAGGACCAGTCAAAAGTGCGAGGACCTGTCAGAAATGACTTTTTTCAGCCCTCTGGTTAGTCCTTTTGTGCATATGGACTACTCAGAGGGCTGAAAAAGTTATTTTTGACTGGTCCTCGCACTTTTGACCAGTCCTCAAACTTACGACTGTCCTCACATTTTACGTTTTTTGCCCTATTTTATCACCATGGTGAAGAGAAGCAGTTGTGAAATGAGTGACATGGTTGTTAAGAATGTTGCACGGGCATAAATGTGAGGTTGGTCATAAGTGTGAGGACCAGTCAAAAGTGCGAGGACCTGTCAGAAATGACTTTTTTCAGCCCTCTGAGTAGTCCCTATACACATAGCCATGGCCACCCGGTCACATGACCAGCTAGCCACGCCCACCCAGTCACATGACCTCCAAGCCACGCCCACAAAATAAGCCACGCCCACAATGGTGTCCCTCTTTACCAATGTTAAAAATCTGGTCACCTTAGACTTGAATCACACAGATTTTGCAGATTGTCAACCTGGAATTCAGTCATTCGGGCTATTACTTGCCAGACTCACATAGCTCAGTCATTTAAAGGAGCCACACACATCAACTTCAAAGGCTGGCACCACTGCCAACACATCTGTTCAGTAATAGAACGTAAGCAATCTAAAAATATCATCATTTGCACCGTGCAGTATGAAACTTATGCATGAGAAATTGGCTGTATGCTAAACAAGACGTATTTCTAGAGACAGCTCCCTGAAAAGCTGTACACATTTCTTGATCAAAATGGCCTATTGAGAGTAGGTGGTATCTACAATATCAGAAATGTCAGCAATGATGTCTGCTTCCATGGATAGATTATGTCCAAAAGATGTTAAATCTGATGCAGAAATACTAGAACCAGAAATACTGTATAATTATATTATAATTATACAATGATCAATGATCAGCATGATTTTGTAATGATAGAAATAGCTTGAAATGTTGTGAAATATAAAGCAAAAGGCTTGTTGCCTCAAATTTAAGACTTCCTTATTAACATTTTAAAAGGTGATATTTATAATTTTAACATGGCAGTCCAAGGCTCTTCTCTATCTATAAGATAACATGTTTTTCTTTTAGCCAAGGTCATTTCTTTTGGTATGCCAGAACTTGCCTTTTCAGCAACCGCACAATAGAAAGAGTATTCTGAAAGTCCTTGAGTGCACTTGCAACTTTCAAGAAAGATACTAACTTAGCTAAGAAAAAGTAATATAATCCATAAATTTATCACTTGTAGAATGCTATTTAGAAGCAATGTTTTCTATTATTCAAACTTCACATGCAATCAATGTATTTTGTTTGATCATTTAGTTACTGACGAATCACACATACTGGAAGTTATGTATCATTTGTTTCTGTACCCTATAAAAAGACTTGAACCCCCCTCCCCCCCAATAAATGCTTTTTGCTTTGCATGAATTACTTGGCGATTCTTATTTTCAGGAGGCAAAGAAGCCCCTTTGCAAAGGTAAAGGTATTTTATCTCTCAAATTCAGGGAATTGATCTTCAGCTCCATGTACACTTGGGATGCCTGAATTTTGAGGCAGGCCTAGGACTAAATTTATGGACTTGCATGTTGGTATGGGATGAGTTATAGAAGATATATTTCACCCTCATAAAGGGTGAAGTTATCAAATTTGTTTTTACTTTTTGTGATTAAGATTGGAAGTCACTTCTATACGAGTATATCTTTTTCTTACTTACTTCTTTGTACTTTTTATTCTTTTTATTTTTAAAAACTGATCTGCTTTGTGACCTATCAGGAGAAAATGCTGGTGGCATCCCATTTTTGTGAAGGAAGACAGAGGCTAATTAGAATATATTACTGTTGAGCAGCTATAGACCAGCTTTTCCTCAGAAGCTAGACTTTCATTTATTGCCATGTTGAAAATGATTAAAATGATGCCTGAAATCACTTTGTGTGAGATGGATGAATATATAAATTTGACAAAGACATAAATAAAATGGAGTTCTCCTGCAGGACATTTAGGAATTGATTAATTGATGCCATGAATGCATATATTGAGTAATGAATAGTTTTTTTCTTGTATTGAATTATTTTTTGTTCTGATACTCCTTTGTAAATTTAAAACTTCTTTCCTTCCTTTGAAACTTCTATGGTTTCAGTGATATAAGCTACCACTGTCAGATTTGGCAGCATGCAACTAAAATAAAGTTCTTTACTGAGGGCATTGGAATTTTCTGCTTTATGCATAATGAACGTTGGACTTTCAGAAGAAAAGAGAGGAATCTGCCCCACTTTACACTGAGGGGGGCTGTGTAGAGAGTTCCTCCTTTAAATTCCTGGGAGTCCATCTCAGCGAAGACTTCACCTGGAAAAACAACATGATCCAGGTGGCCAGGAAGGCCCAACAGAGACTCCATTTCCTTAATGTCTTGCGTAAGAACAGGGTAGAACAACAACTGATTACCTTCTTTTACCGGTCCACAATAGAAAGCATCCTCACTTATTGCATCACGGTATGGCATGTTGGTTTGACAACCGCGGATAGAAAAACATTACAGAGTGTGGTGAGTACAGCACAAAACATTGTGCGCTGTCCCAATATCACTAGATGAAATTGGTAGGGCTCGTTGCCTTAGAAGAGTGAGGGAAATTCTCAGGGACGACTCTTACCCTGGTCATCACTTCTTTACCCACCTGCCATCAGGAAGGAGATATAGAAGTATAGCCAGCTGCACAAACAGGCTGAAGAACAGTTTTTATCTGTGGGCCATCAGACTCCTGAATGAGAAATAACATCATAACTATATAGTATGATGGACTGCAGGGCTGGCACAATGTATAATATGTTCACACTGGTGCAATAGGACTGGGTGTTTTGTTAATATGATTTATTGGGTTAGGGATTTTCTGTCTTCACTGTGAGTTGTATTGTGTTGGGGGGGCACTGAGGGAGCTCAACCAATCTTATTGTACATGTTGTGCACTGACAATAAAGATTTGAAATTTGAATTGAAATTGAATGAATAGAAGATAAAATTGTAATTAATTGTGTGAACAAGAAACTTCCTTCACTATAAATATTTTAATCTGAAATATAAACTAATCTTTCTAACAATTTAGATAAATAACAGATTATCTAATAATTTAGAATATTTACATGTAGACATGTTAAACATTACTACCTTTATATTTCTTGACATGATTAACTGAAATGGAAGGTGAGTATAATCAGGTATCAGCCACGTATTTATAATAAATCTACAATATACAAGTATAAAAACTGTAGTAGAGAAATGCTATTAAATAAGCCGTTATTAGCTTCAATATACTGAAGTATTGCAAAGGAAGTATCTTTTTCAATATGTAATTTCTAAATAGACAAACTACTTTTGTTTTTTTTCTCCCTCTAAATTTTGGGAGTCTTTCTTTACCCTAAATTTTGAGAGATTATTTCTTTACCCTTGGGAAGAGAATTTGTATTGAGTCCTTCGGGAGAAGGGCGGTATAAAAAATTAAATAAATAAATGTATGCTTGTCAAATTCTACCATACTCTACTTGGGAAAGATATAACTCTATTCCTCCCGCCTCTCCCCCTCCCCCATGGAATTATTTTTTTCCGAAAAACTGAACAACAGTTGTACGTTAAGTATTTTTAACTGATCTAATACAGGCACGGCCTTAATATGGATTTTTGGGTCAATGGAGGTGCCTTCGCTTTCATTCGTGCTCAAGCTTGCTCTCATAAATGTTACTCAGAAGGAGCCTAGAGAAATGTAGAGCGCGACATCAGATAACGGCCAAACGAGCTCAATCTTTCAAATAAACCTCGTTATCTTTATTGCGCTATCAACCCCGCCCAAGGGAGAAGGGAGCTCTCCAAGAGAAAGCGCGCGCTTACAAGCGGGGCAGCCTATTGGCTCATGCCTTTGGCCATGGGCGTATCGGAGTGGCTTTTGTCTCCTTTGGACTTCGGCTCAGTACGTAACCGCTTGTTTCATGCGCGGCTGTTTAAAGCAGAAATGTGATAGGTTCCTTCCTGACGTCAATTAAAGGATTCACTCCGCCTCATACTTTTTAAAACGCACCTCGTCGCTCAGACGGGGAAGATGATTGGCTTTGGGATCTATCATTCAGTAGCAACGTAAGAGGGCAATGGCGGACGGTTGTTGGATCGGTCGGTATTCCAGGAAAGGAGGTGTGTCTCGCACTGCCACGGAAGGCGGGCCCTTTGGCGTTTCCTTTGTGTGTGGGCACCAGTGGCTGGCTGCGAGCGCGCCTGAGGAGGAGTAGAAATCGCAGACGCCATTTTGTACGTTTCCTTTCCCCACCCCCTTTTCCCCGTTCTCTGCCGGTGGACCTGGGCCGACCTGTCCCACGACGAACATTGCCTCGTAGCGCCTGTCGATTTTTATCCGGCGGCAGCTGCCCCCTACCGGTGGCAGCAGCAGCGAGGAGGAGGAGGAGGAGGCGTGTGACGGCCGCGGCTCCGGCATGGAAAACTCCCAGCTTTGTAAGCTGTTCATTGGCGGCCTGAATGTGCAGACGACGGAAGCTGGGCTGCGAGAATACTTCGAGGCCTACGGGACCCTAACCGACTGTGTGGTGGTGCTCAACCCGCAAACCAAGCGCTCCCGATGCTTCGGTTTTGTCACATACTCGGCTGTGGAAGAAGCCGATGCCGCCATGGCTGCCTCCCCGCACGCTGTCGACGGCAACGTGGTGGAGCTGAAGCGGGCCGTTTCCCGCGAGGATTCCGCCCGGCCCGGCGCCCACGCGAAAGTGAAGAAACTCTTCGTTGGAGGCCTCAAGGGGGACTTGGGGGAGAACGACCTAGTTGAGCACTTCAGTCAATTCGGCCCCGTGGAAAAGGCCGAGATCATCTCCAACAAGCAGAGCGGCAAGAAGCGGGGCTTCGGCTTCGTCTACTTTCAGAATCACGACGCCGCTGACAAGGCGGCGGTGGTTAAATTCCACCCCATCCAGGGCCACCGGGTGGAGGTCAAGAAGGCCGTGCCGAGAGAAGACATCCAAGCAGGAGGCGGCGGCTCTTCCAGGTCGAGTTGGGGCGGACGGGGAAGAGGAAGGGGCGGAGGTGCCGGCAACCGGGACCACAACGGTCTCTCCAAAGGAGGAGGAGGCGGCGGCGGCGGCGGCGGCGGCTATAACAGTTACGGAGGCTACGGAGGTGGCGGAGGAGGAGGAGGAGGCTACGGCTCGTACGGTGGCGGCTCTTACGGCGGAGGTAGCAGCGGCGGCGACTATGGCAACGGGTACGGCGGCTTCGGCAGCTACAGCCAGCACCAGTCGTCCTACGGCCCTATGAAGAGCGGCGGTGCGGGTGGAGGCGGTGGCGGCAGCTGGGGCCCCCGCAGTAACAGTGGACCATACAGAGGCGGTTATGGCGGGGGAGGTTATGGAGGCGGCTCTTTCTAAGCGGGAATTCCCACCGATCCTTCTGGGGGACGTTAGTTTTGTCTGCATGGAGTATGCTCTCCGTTTGTACCGGGCCAGGCCAGGCTTTCAATACTTCCCCTACACTTCGCCTAAAGGCACCTTCATACAAAAAGGTTCCAGTGATGCGAAGCAGATCTCGAATGTTCCTGGTGGGGTCGCTCTGCTGCCTGTGTCACTTTCTTGAAGATGTACTGGGTCTTTTCACACAACGATTTTGTGTTAGTCATTGATGGACTCTATTTTTTTATTGCTTGGACATTAGTCGTTTTTTATACTAGGAACAAGATATTGTTTTAATTTTGGTTTATTTGGGGTTGGGAGGGAAAGTCATGATTCTGAAGTAAAACTTGGGATGGGAAAGGGAATTAACTTTGTAAGGACTTGGAATATCTACACATTTTTTTCTACAATGATTCCATGGCTGTAAAAGGGGTTAAATCGTTTTTACATTTTTATTTTTTAAATAAATCATTGTGTTCATTGACCTTTACATGTCTTTTTTCCTAGGGTTCATTCCGTACATTTCAAACAAAAGTTTTTTAAGCCAGTAAAATTTACTGATGCTTGAGTACATGTGTTAAAAAAAAGATTGCTTTATTTCAAGTAAAGAGCCCAGCTCTTGCTGCCTCACTACATTGGTTTTCTTACTGCTAGAGTTTGTGCCAGTTTTTGAAATATGTTGGTGGATGAAGTTGGTTAAAATACCTTATTCTACATCCACAGTTTTGCAGTTGGGCATTTGCCTTGCAAACACAGTTGGTTTGTTCTTTTATATAGGGAGTTATTCATAAAAATGTTCTAACACATTTAAAGCATGTGCTTTTTTATATATACATGTTCAAAATGTCAGATTTCTTAGTTTCACATTGTGTTATTTATTGGCTTGTCTGTAACAATCCATTTTTAAAGGGGAGAATTATTTCCCTTATAAATATTTTGTTTGCATAGTGAAGTCATTTCAATTGGATACTATCTTAATTGTTCTTATTAAAAAAAGCCAAGTATTAAATAGAGTGCCATCTGCTGGCAGACTAGTTGACTTTTGTGTAAGTTTTATTAAAACAAATTGGCTCTCAGAATGTAGACCATTAGATCTTTAGATGGCAAGGATTAAATTAACATGCCAATAAAATATATTGGCAGAAATGAAATATTAAAATACAAAAAAGTAAAATTATTGATTGACCAATTTAAGTATTCAGTTTTTAAAATTTGCGCTCAGTGAACAATAAATGAGCCAATAACTTAGGCCAATTGTAAATCAAAATTTCTGTAGTCTGCTTGATGTATTTGTAGCCCTTTCACATAGTAGAATTAACGTTTGTTGTTCTATTAACAATGTTCTAGACAGAAACTGACTTCCTGAATAGAAATATAGAATAGTTATGAATATTGCAAATAAAAAATTGAATTCTTCACATGCTTCAGTGAGTATGTATGAAATGACTAAAATATTGATTTTTATTAGGATTTCAACCAAAGTATTTTACTTGAGCTGCTTTATATTTCAACATTTGCTAAATCAATATTTTACATAGAACTAAGGTGTTAAAGTCAAAACTAGGTTATATTTAAAAGTTTATTTGACCCAGTAGATTTTATTAAATAAGGTTTGATAATCTTTAATAGGTGATAGTTATGGTTGAAGATAGGAGCTAGCTACTGAATGTCCTGATACATTATTAGTGTCATATACTCTGGAAGGTTAGTTATATTAAATTGAAACATAACAATAAATTGGCTTTATTTATTTGTTGCCCTACACTTTTTATGTGTACAGTTATCCATTTGACTTCTACAGCAAATATTTGTTCAGTGTGGTGTGGAAATTCATTACATTATCTGCAGCTTTGTTCTACATAAGCCTTAGCAAAGTTCTAATTCAGCTAGAACTGTTCACATACTTTATCCATCAATAAGTTTGATTTTCTAGATTTAACAAAATATTACAATTTTTATTGGCTTGAAAATTTATGCTGCACAAAAACTTGGGTTAAAATGGTTTGAAGCAAATTGGAACCTGGAATAGGTGCAGTGGTGGGTTTCTACTGGTTTGCCCCAGTTCGAGCAAACTGGTAGTGGTGGCGGCGGGAAGCTCCACCCACCCATCCGGACGTTGTCATGGGTGCTCTACGCATGCGCAGAAAGTTCTGCACATGCGCAGAAGTGCCGCATGTGCACTCCCAGTTCCGAACCGGTAGCGAAGGTAAGAGAAACCCACTACAGAATAGGTGGCTTAACCATGTTGAATAAAAACTATTCTTGTTCTTTAATTTCATTAAATTTTAGTGATTTACTTGTGCCTTTATCTTTTGGGGGAAGATAAGGTACTGAAGTCAAATATCTGGGACTGTTACCATTGCCTAGAAAAAAAAACTGGCTTCTAATAACTATTTGCCTTGTAGCTATAATTTCTATAGTAACAACCTTATTTCTGACTTTTCAGGCCCTTAAAATGCTTTATTCTAGGCTTGATAAAAAGGTAGGCTAATTGTGCTAAATTTTAAGTGTAAAACAATCCAGTGAAAAATTAATTGCCATTGTCTTTGAAATGCATTTTGTTATCTTCAACATTAGAGCTTACATTACTTTTACACCTGGGGTATGTTTGCCTAAAAGAACAGAACTACACACAGCTCTCGATGTATATATGAATATTCCCCCCATAAAGGGTAAATTAAGCTGTATTAACAGATTTGCTAAAGATAATGCAGTGATGTTCTTAGAAATTGTTATGTGCAGACCTTTGCAAGCTACTTTTTTGGACAGTAAAATTTAATTGCTGCTTATAATGCTTTTTCTGTTTTCCAAAACCACATCATGGTGATAAAACACTGTTTGTTATAATAGTAAAAGCAGTTGTATATTGCCTGTAATGCTGTCCTCTCATATTATGACCTTTCAAATCTTCTGTGAGGTAATAATCTCATATAATGAACTACAAACTTTTAACAGATAGTGATTCTTAAATAACTGGTGCTATACACCCACATGGAGGTTGATTACTAGCAGGAAATACTTTTGAGTCCTGAATGTATAAAATCTACCTATATATTTGGAAATATGTACATGATTCAATCATACTGTTCATTACTGTTTGGTTAGGTCAGAATATCTGGTTTGGTCTAGTTTTCGTATGACAGGCAGAATTTGCCAATTTTTATACATTATAACTTGCTCTTGAGTATTGCAAAGATTAACAAAGAGTAAAAAGTTTTAACAAACATTTAAATTCCTCTATCTGAAACCTCAATGATATATTTTATTGCACATATTTTATTCTAACATAAACCTACCTTTTGTATTGGATTCGAGAAGCTGACTACCATAACATTTTGTACTTTATGAAAGAATGAGTTAACAGAACATTGAAGACCAACATTTGGCATTAATAATGACAAGTCTAAGAATTATAGCTAACTTGAAACTTTTTTTTAGTATGTGAACAGTATCATAGAATCCAATGACACTTTACTTAATTCTTTTTGCAAGTGTTTCAGGATAAGCTGTAGTAGGCTGTTCATGTATGGCAGTGTTCACTGCAATGAAGTCTTGTGTCTTTATTGATCATAAATTTGAACTGTTGTTCTTTTGGAAAATAAGCCTGGTGATATTGAAATAAATTTGCCAATCAACCTTAATAATTCTATTTTTAGGCCTGTGACTGTTAATGTCTACCTGGTGAATTAAGAACAGCACAATGTTTTATTTATCATGTTTGCTTTCTCTGTATTTTATTTTAAAGCTATGTTGAGAGAATATGCAAATCTTTTCACAATTTTGTACTCCAGATGTTGTGGACTTAAGCTCCAGTGATTTCCCAGGGCCAAAGTCCAACATATCTGAAGGCAGAAGGTTAGGTAAGTCTGGACTGCAAGCATAATTAAACTATAAAGATACCAGATTGAAATGCCTTATATGTCTAAATTATATGAGTCTTTATCATCTCTGACCATACAGTTTTGGACGCTTGTCTGTATTAGCAGACTGGTCAGCCATAGAAGTACTGTTTTCTAGTTTGAAACCCCAAATTTGTAATCTGCATATCTGTATGTATGAGAGAGAGAAAGAGAAAGAGTGCAAGTTTCCTACCCAATGAGTTATGCAGAAAAAGTTTTTATTAACAGTACATTGTGACACATTTCATACAAGATGATGTAATTTCAACATCCTGTCATGGCATCCTGAAAGAAAGGTACAGTTTAAGTTCAGAAATTACATGAAAATTCCTATTTAAAACTTACCTATGCATTATATGATGTGAAGTTGTATCTTTGAACTATTTATTATGTGTGATTAGCTTTTAGTATTTTTAGATATTTTAATTTCAGATCTAACATAACCTGATTGCCTCAGAGAGCATTCACAAGATTGGCAAATTTAATTGCTCAAAATCCTATGAGTGCTTGTATGTGTTAGTGTTGAATTAAATGTTTCTGCTTTTCAGAGGCTTGGTGAAATTGTCTGGTGCTTGTTCATATAGTTGCATTCTAAAATTCAGGCACCCTTTGGTCACATTGTATGTTTCAATGAATCCCTAAGTGAAAAGTGACACAGCTTCTAAATAGTGCAAACAACAAACCTCCATAAACGAGAAGACAAATATCAATGAAGAAAATTGAAGCCCAAAAAGTTCAGTAATAAATTATTTGACGTATATATGGAAATAACCGTGAAATGTAAGAAAGAAGGTTTTCAAATGGCCCTTGGATATTACTTAAATTCAGTATGGGGAGATCTCCATCTAAGGGAAAATGCTTCTGCAAGGAAGAGTGAAAAATTCCAAAAGCCATTACAGAGAGACTTAAATGCAGTGACATCTGTATGTAGAGAGTGTTTAACAAAAGTCAAGATGATTGCAGTAGGCCTATCAAAGGCCAGTATAAAATGCTGTATGTGTTGTGGTAAAGCATTAAGGTATGGTTTCATTTGTGTTGGGACTGTGACCTGGACTTGTATGTATTTATATTCTCTCCCCTCCATCCTCCGGCATTGCATCTTAACTGGCTACCAAAGACATTTTTATTAGATTTTTATTCTGCTTTTTTGTCTGCTTTTTTACTTTATAAGTAACTCAAGGCAGTGAGCATACCCAATACTCCTTCCTCCTATTTTCCCACAACACCTTGAGAGGTTGATTGGTCGGACAAAATGACTGGCCCAAAGTCACTCCAGCTGGTTTTCATGCCTAAAGTGGGATTAGAATTTAGTCTCCTGGTTTCTTGAAATTGTTATTTCTGCCAAAGGAAGGTGTTAGAGAGTATTGTCTAAAAGGATGTCCAGACTTTTACACCTGACATACTATTAATTCTCTAAATACAGTATTAATGCCTTCCAATTTGCAGAATGATTTGTTTAACTCTACTTCATAGAGCAGAGGTGACAAACTGGCAGCCCCATGGGCTGGATGCATCAAGTGCAGGCCATGCCTAACCCAGCTCCACGAATGGGAAAAACCACGAAACGTTATGTGATAGTAACGTGATGCTGCGAGTTTGACAACCGTGGCATAGAAGTATCAGCCTCTATTCGGTTAAGGATCACTGAAACAGAATTTTATGATGGTGCCTAAACTTTTGCCTGCAACTACATATGGAATAATTGAAAGTTATTTGGTTCACTATCTAAGTGATTTATATGGAATCTAAACCTGCAGGTAATGGGCATTTTAAAAGGAAGCAATACAGGCAATCTGAGGTTCCTGTAAAGGAATTCATTTAAGTTGTTTTACTAAAAATGTAAATGTATTATAAAACTTATTAGATTGTATAAAAGCAACTCATTACACAGGATGGTTATTGACAACTCTTTAACTACTTATACTAAATGCTGTGCTTGTATAACATTTTTAGTGCTACATAATGTACCCATATTCTAATGCTAGAAGTTAGTATAACCAGACAATATTTATTTATATCCTGTCTTCATTATATTTATAAGCATCTCAAGGCAGTGAACATATCCAACCCATCTTCCTCCACCTTCCTCCAACAACCCTGTGAGTTGTCTGTGAGGTGGTTTGGGCTGAGAGAGAGTGACTGGCCCAAGGTCACCCAACTGGCTTCCATAGCTAAGGCAGAACTAGAACTTAGTGTCTCCTGCTTTCCAGTTTACTTCTTAACCATTACACCAAACTGGCTGAATATGAGGACAATTTCAGTAAATCTTGATTTCAGTTGCCTTATCAGTAGTAATGATGTATTTTAAAAATTCAATATTACACAGAAGAATGGAATAAATCAATATTTATTTATTTTATTTTATTTATTTATTTATTTATTTATTTATTTTATTTTATTTTATTTTATTTTATTTTATTTTATTTTATTTTATTTTATTTTATTTTATTTTATTTTATTTTATTTTATTTCTATACCGCCCTTCTCCTGAAGGACTCAGGGCAGTGTACAGCCTAATTAAAAACACAAAGACAGACAAAATTTAAAAATAATTGAAATTATTAAATAATAGGCTCAATTTGTAAAACCCCAAATTTAAAATCCCATTTAAAACCAATTAAAAATCTTTACATTGATAGCCCAGCCTGGCGGAATAACATGGTTTTGAGGGCACAGCGAAACACACAGAGATCAGAGATTTTACGAATTTCTGGGGGCAGATCATTCCAAAGGGCAGGGGCTCCCACAGAGAAGGCCCTCCCCCTGGGTGCCGCCAGCCGACATAGTTTGGCCGATGGCACCCTGAGGAGACCTCTCTGTGGGAGCGAACTCCCACCGGTGAGTGGGAGTGGCTGGTGGGAGGTTACTGGTGGCAGAAGACGGTCTCGAAGGTATCCAGGTCCAATGCCATGGAGCGCTTTAAAGGTGGTAACCAACACCTTGAATCGCACCCGGAAGACCACTGGGAGCCAGTGCAGCTTGTGCAGGAGGGGTGTCACGTGGGCACAATGAGCTGCACCCATAACCACCCACGCGGCCGCATTCTGGACCAGTTGGAGCCTCCGGATGCTTTTCAAGGGGAGCCCCATGTAAAGAGCATTGCAGTAGTCCAGTCGGGAGGTGACAAGAGCATGAGTGGCTGCGCAAAGCGTCGCGGTCCAGAAAGGGCCGCAACTGGCGGATCAGGCGAACCTGATAAAAAGCCCCCCTGGCCACGGCCATCATATGTTCTAAAGACAGCCGTGCGTCCAGGAGGACACCCAGATTGTGGGCCCTCTCTGGGGGGGGGGTAAAGACTCACCCCCAATAGTCAGCGATGGCACCAGCTGACTATATGGCGACGCCGGGAACCACAGCCACTCGGTCTTGGAGGGGTTGAGTCTGAGCCTATTTCTCCCCATCCAGACCCGCACAGCCTCCAGGCAGCGAGACATCACATCAAGGGCATCGTTGGGGTGGTCTGGGGTGGAGATGTACAGCTGAGTATCATCAGCGTACAGATGGACTCTCACCCCAAAACCACGGATGATCTCACCCAGCGGCTTCACATAAATGTTGAACAGAAGGGGCGAGAGGACTGACCCCTGCGGCACTCTCCATGCAAGGCACCTCGAAGTCGACCTCTGCCCCTGTCAACACGAACTGCGAGCGATCGGAGAGGAAGGAGAACCACCGCAAAACGGTTCCCCCTATTCCTAACCCCCTCAACCGCTGCAGCATGATACCATGGTCGATGGTATCAAAAGCCGCTGAGAGATCTAACAGGACCAGGACAGAGGAGTAGCCCCTGTCCCGAGCATCCAGAGATCATCCACCAACTCGACCAATGCCGTTTCTGTGCTGTACCCCTGCCTAAAGCCTGACTGGTACGGGTCCAGATAGATCTATATGATCTATAGCCTGTTCTGCTTTATAGATTTTATTATATGCTTGTATGGACCAAACTCCACTGGCAGCTTAGAATTTCTACATCTGTAATCTGACTATTGGGCAGATGTTAACAACAAACAGCTTAAATATGCTTCTGCAGGAAGGAGCAGTATATTTTAGAAAAATAATAGAATATGCTTTAATTTACATTTAAATTTAATTTAAAAATGTGAAATTCGTAGGATTCTAAATAGCTTTATTTTATCCAAATCTTCCCATTGGAACCAGTAAGATAAAAGTAGGGCATATGTGTACTAAGCTTTTATTTTTCAAAGACTTAGGCTATTGATAATTCTATTGCTGAATTTTATTATAATGTATGTTTCTGCCCATGTCAAACATCTTAATGAAGATTTAAAAAGACTGAACACATAAGTCTGGTCAGGATCATATACTGAATAAAATTGAATGAATATTCAATGAACTTATACCAGGGTTGATAATAATTTTATACTGGTAGATATATATGTGACCTGTTTGCTGATAGTGTCTGGTGACTGTGGCGAACCGTTAACCAGATAGTTGGTGAGATTGCTCCCTGCCACCCCACATTTTCTTTGGTTTCTGGGCAGTTGAGCACATAAAGCACTGGGTTGTGCTCATTTTCTATTGTTATTTTTAAAGGGTATCTGTAGGGTACATGTACTCAGTGGCATAATAGCAAATGAAGATGCCAGAGGGCCGATGCTTGGTTGCAGTATGTCACCTTTCCTTAGTAAAAGAATAATAGGACAGAACCTCTCAATTACTAAGGTTCATATTTATTTCTGTACTCAGTTATATATATAAATACTGATTTTGGTTAATTCATTTGCTATGTTGCCAGAATGACATGATCCACATACATGTAATTGTTAGAAGGCAAGAAAGCAGAAGATTGCAGAAATGCAAAACAGAGTAAATTTGCTTGGGAGACAAGGTATAAATTCTTTCAAAAACTAGTGAGTAAACAACCCCACATGGAAGCATCATTTGATCATGCCTGACTTACATTGTCACTTTCAGGTGTGGTCATTAATTGAATCACTGCGTTAAGTGCAGTGTCACATGACCACAACTTGTGACTTCCTGTCAGCTTCCACATTGATTTTGCCTGTTGGAAATCAGCTGTGAAGGTTGCAAATGGCGATCTCATGATTGGGATGTTGCTACCATTGTAAATATGCACTGGTCGTCAAATCGTGACTGCAGGAGACTGCAATGTTTGCAGTTTTAACGAGCCATAATTCATCCTTTTTCAGCACCACTGTGAATGGTCACTGAATGAGTAGTTGGTAAGTGAGGACTACCTCTAATAGTTAAGGGATAAGGCTAGAAACTGAGAGGTAGTGCCTTCTAGTCCTGCCTTAGACTCAAAACCAACTGTGTGACTCAGGGCCACTCTTGACCCCTAGAATAAGGTAATGGCAATACACATTTGAAAATTGCCAAGGAAACTACAGGGGCTAATCTAGAAAATTACAAGAAGCCAAACTGATTTGAAGACAAAATAGAACAATTGGAACAGCTGGTTTGTTTGGCTGGCTGCAAACTCCAAAGTCTAAAAAATGCATGCCCCATTATGCCTTTTCTAATTCCAATAGTGCATTGATGAAAATCAACATGTTAATATAAATAAGGTCAATCGATATTTTGGTTCTGCATCCATATTTGAGCTGGTAACTAGTATATTTTCTAGTTTTATTACTGTTCAGCTAATACACTATAATCACTGCATGAGATGGGATTATGAGTGATTATGAGTTTCCATCTCTACATTTGATGCTGGCAATCTGCATTGAATATGAAAAGCATATACCAACTAGCAGTCTTGTTTATCATTTGTATGATCAAAGATTCAGTAAATATTTAAGCTATTTTTCAGTCTCCATTCCATTACTTTAAACCAGCCTGAAGTATAGCAAGGCATCTATATAATTTCAGTTGAACATGTGGCATTTAATCTCTGCTATGCCATGTCACTTGGAGAGTAAAGGAATTAAATAGCCTATAAACCCCATTTTGATTCTATGTCTTGGTGGGGCTGTGGTTTAATTGAGCTTAAAATGCACACATTCAACTTTTTTCTTTACTCCTCTGACAATCTATCTGAAATGTAAATTATGTGTATAGAGATTGGTACTTTGCAGTTGAAATAAGAGAATATGGTTTTTTTTAAAGGAAGTCCCTCCCTCCAATCCGTGCTCTATATTTAACAAGGTGTATACAGTGCTGACACTTTACGAACTCGAATGCCTTTATCTTGGTTGCCAAAAATGATTTTCCTGCTTTTACTTAAGCTGAAAATTGCCCCTACTAAGAGGGAAAATGGATGTGCAAGCTAATATTACTCTCACAATAGAGCACATTTTGCCTTAATAACCCTACCGGTTTTTAAAACCAAAGAATGCAAAGAAACAATGGAATTGTTTCCCTTTTTAAGACAACCTTTAAACGTATGGGTTAAATAGATTGTCCTAGAGCTTTGGAATAGGACGAGACCGAAACCCAAAGAAGTGCGATGTAAAGTGCGTTCTGAAGCACGCCTCCCCTTCCCTAGCCATAAACCACGGGATCAAGTCAAGACCCAAAAATCGTTCCCTTCCCTTTCCGCCCTTGGTGCATTTGCTTCGTTCCCTTGGTCGGTCTTTTTAAAACCGAGCAGAACCCCGCCAAAAAGATGCCTCGGGCAAATGCAGCAGCCGGGGTGGTGCAATGTACCTATCCGCACAGCTGGTGTTGCCAGGAGACCGAGTCGCATGCTCGGAGCGGGAGAAAGGAAGGCAGAAGGGAGTGGGCTGCCGAGGCTGGAGGCAGAGTAGCGGCGGCGGCGGCAGCGGGGACCTCTGGGAAGGGAGTGTTCTGGCTGCTGCAAAGTTAACCTGCCGCTGTTGCTTTAGGCGTGAGAGGAAGCGGCGCAGGGGCGATAAGGAAGGCGGCCAGCTGAGCGCAGCCAGATAAGGGGGCGCCGAGCGGTTCGCTGCGGCAGCGCTGGAGAAGCGAGCGGGCAGGAGGCGAGAGCGCATGCAGCAGGGCTCCGGCTCCGCTCCGGCGGCGCACAATGGACGACGAAAGGTTGGTGCGGTGCGCTCTTTCTTTCTTTCTTTTTTGTTGCTTGCGTCGGTCGGTAGGGGTGGGCGCGTGGGCGCGTGAGCCTGGCGGAAGATGTCGCCGGCCGGATTCGCTAGCATCCCCCGAAAGTTGGCTGCGGTAACCTCCAAGCGACGCCGTTTATTTGCGTCTGTTTCTGGGTCGCGGGCCCCGGAGGTTGCTCCGCCGCCGCCCCTTGTTGGGAGACGCTGCCTCTAGTGAATCTTCTCCCTTTATTAGGGGAGAGGCGGTGCCGTTTGCGCTGGGTGACTTTTTATTTTTTTTTATTTATTTTTTTAAAAATCACGGGTTCATTCATCGCGAATCTCTTTCATCAGTTTTACAAACCCCCTTACACACACACACAAACACACACATACACACACTTCCTGTCTCCGGTGGCCCTTCTTTGAAAGTGTCTCCTTCTCTCCCTTCCGTTCCTCTGGCGAGCCTCGACGCGCAATTTCTAGGGTCTCCTTCGAAAGCGGTAGTCATTTTGGCAAGCCGATTCCTTTCCGGCGGGGCAAACTTCGTGCTCCGAGTTTTAATACGCTCGTCGGAAAGATGGTGAGGTGAGGAGTGTATGTGCTTGCGTGTATGGGTGTGTTTGACCTGCGGGTGAACATCCCGGGCGTTAAGAGACAAGAGCAGTGATTAGATTCGGTCCTGCCGATTCGTGCAAGAACTCCGCTTTCCCTTTTGCCTCTGTTCCCCCCCCCCTCCACCCCGCCTTCTTTCCACCGTTCTGCAATTCGCTTTTTAATCCACACATACAAGCCTGCTTAGTTGCTTGCCACAGCAATTAAACATAGGTGAAAGGTTAAATTGTTTGGGTTTTTAATGAATCTCAACTGCAGGAAATATGTGTGAGTGGGTGCCTTTGCCGTTGCTATGGGAACATTTTTGTACAGCTACACCGGGGAGATTCACACAATCTGCTCTCTTAGTGTGGGATGCTGCTGCTCTTTGAGAGTTATGGTGGTAGTTGTTGACTGAATAATAGCTCCGAAGTGGGAAGCAGTTTTGTATATACGAATTCCCAAGAGAAGCTTCTATATGATCCATTGGAGAGTAATATCCTAATATTTAACCATAATGCTAATTTATGACAAAAATACACTGTGTATCACAGTGAGGGTTCTTGCTTTGCACACTACTCAAGGATAGCAAATTATGCAATTCATTACCTAAGTAAAAAGCTGAACTCTGGTTTCCAGCTGAGTGCCAAATGATGTTTTCAAAAACATTGTAATCTGTAATTTTTCTATTGTTTTTGATGTTTGGCGTTTCTTTGATGTTTATTTGAAATCTTCTTAACCTGCCTGTTTTTAAGAAATCTGAGAAAAGTATAATATGTTTACAAAGATATTATTGCAAACACAAAGCTGACACTAGTTATGACTTGTAAGATGCCAGGTGAAGACGCGTTAACATCTAATAAAAAGATGACTAACTTATATCAGAATGCATGAATTTTGGGGCCCAAGGCCAGAGTTATGAACTCAGAACTAAATCTAGAAGGTTGCCAGGGCCAGAACAATGACTAAATTTGATGTAATTTATGCTTACGTTTAATTACAATTAAATTTAATGAAGTGCTGTTCTTATGATGAACAGTACTTCATTAAATTCATTTGCCTGTATTTAACGTGCCCTGTCACGTTGCATTTTTGGAGGATCTGAAGTCTGAAGGATCCATTTAAAACTTTTGGGTCTGTATGCAATTGTGGGAACTTACGTTACAGTGCTATTAAATACTCAAGGTGTATGAAATAAGATGAGAAATTGTATTATTTCCTAGTAATCAAATTAGAAAAGTTCTTTCCTCTCAATGTGGGAGAATTCAGATTGATGACACAGTGGCCATTCCTACCCAATACAAACTCAAATCTTGCTCTCTTGGAGAAAACAGGATATGTCAAGCACTTCCTTTTTACATTGTTAACCGGACTTGTTCTGGAAAAAATAACACAGAGAGACCCCTGTAGAGTAAGGTAGAATAGCAACTGCTTGCCTTTGCTATTGTTAGTATGGGAAAATGCTGCTATTCAAGTTATTTTAATGCTTGGGAATTAGCTCTATTAAAGTGGGTGAGACATGCCCTCTTTTTCTCGCTTTCTGTGGCCTGGTTCACTAAGCCAAAAGGAGAGAGAAAATGTTTTGGGTTCAGTATATTTTTCAAACCTACACTTTTTTTACTTATAGTTTGTGACAAGGTACAGTGTGCGAACCCAATCAGTTGTGGTTTATTTGGCAAACTTATCTATAGTATTAAAACTATGGTTTGGCACAGGAGTAAGCAATATTTAGAATTTCAAAAGCATATAATTAGGATACAGTTAATCCTCGATTTACAACCATTCATTTAGTGACAGTTTGAAGTTACAACAGCACTGAAAATGTGATTTATGAGTAGTTTTCACGTTTACAAGCATTGCAGCATCTCCTTGATCACGTGATCAAAATTCAGGTGCTTGGCAAACTGGCATGTATTTGTGATAGTTACACTGTCCCGGGAACATGTGCTCACCATTTGTAACCTCCTCAGCCAGTTTCTGACAAGCAAAGTCAGTGGGAAGCCAGCTTCGCTTAACAACCGCATGATTCATGAACAAATGCAGTCATTTGCTTAACAACTATGACAAAAAAAGGTTGTAAAATGGGTCACAACTCATTAACAACTGTCTTGTTTGGATCAGAAATTTTGGGCTCAATTATGGTCTTAATCTGAGGACTATCTGTATTCATGAGACAGCTGTAGTCTATATAGCCATCACAAAATTCCCACTTAACAGAAGAGCCAATGTGGTATATTGGTTAAAGCACCAGGGTAGAAACGGGGGAACTGAGGGCTAGTCTTTCCCTAGGCACAGAGCCAGCTGGATGACCCTGTGTCAATTGGTCTCTCTCAGCCCTAGGAAGGAGGCAGCGACAAGCCACTTACAAAAAAAATATTGCCAAGAAAGTGACAGGGACTTGCTTGGACAATTTCCAGGAATCAAAATTGACTCAAGGGCCTGTGCGCACATACAGAAGGCAAACTGGCATCCTAAAGTGATCACTCTCAAAGAACAATTAAACATTAAAATGAACAATGATAGCTAGGTTGAACCATGCTTAAAAACCCCTAAAAGCTTTTGTGAAATGACAGGTTGAGGATTTCGGGTCCTGCTTCTGAGTCGGGAAGGGTGTTTATATTTATGGAATGATCTTCTCTGGAAATCAGATTGACCACACACATTGGCTTTCCCTAAGCTTTTAAAAATCAAATTGTTTTGGAGATCCTAAGGAGGAAGAAACTATCCCACTGATTTGTTCTTTGATTCATTTTATTTTATAATTTTAAATTTTATAGTGATTTTGTTAACTGTAAGTTTACAGTATTGTTTTCACATGGCTTTTGTTAACTGCTGAAAGTTGAAATAGTGGCAGGGATAAATCTACCGGTAATAAATCAATAAAAACCAAATAAGTATTTTAGAACAAGCAGTAATTTGACAGTTATACCATAGTTAACTAAATACATAATTAACATGAAACAATAGGCATGTGGGCACATAAAGAAAAAGCAGTTCTCTACTTCTCCCCATAACCTCAAAATCAAATTCAAATAGCTAAATGGATTGCTGATTTCAGTGATTAAAATAACCTTTTGCATTAGAATGATAACATTCATTTCTTTGAAAGTACAATAGAGGATAATCGTGTTTTAATCTGATAACTAAAAAACAGGTTCCTGTCAAATTCCGTTATGAAAGGAAATCCATACTTTGGGTATCAGAACTGGGGAATGGGGAAGAATCTTATTGTCCACTCATTTTTTTGTAGCTAGTGGCACTTTGAACGTACTCCTTCCAAAACTGGCAGGAAGAGCTACTGTATATAAATGGGCAGCAAACCCTATACTCATTTGGGAATTAAAATGTTATCATTATTTCTATGACTGGCAAGGTAAAACTATATAAACAGTCAGCAAACCACTTACTTATTTACACTGATGATGTTACCTGGTTGGGTAATGAAATGTCTGTAAGCAACAACCAAGCTGAGAATGCCACAGTTCAACCCTGAGCTACAGATATTCTTTTCTCTTGAAGTTTAATATCCTGATTATTTGACCTGGGTAGAGATTAGAGTGTATTGGAAATGTCCTTTCTCTCTCCCCCCCCCCCCCAATAACTCCTTGCCTTAGGAGCCTGTAGGTCATATTCACCGACTGGCTTTTCTGGTTTTGGTGGAATTGCTTTCTTATCCTGGCATTTACTTTACTGACTGAGGACAATTACTATAGCATGTTGCACCTGATTTTATATTAGCCTGCAGGTAGGGATAGATGACTTGTCCTCTAGCATTCACATTTTAAAATTCAAATAACATATTTTGTAATAAAAAAAGCATTATTAGGATACAAAAAACGGTTGCCCTCCAATATAACTTGACCTAGATGGACAAATGCTTGCAATTTTTACGGCAAGATATAGAATGGCTTGCCATTGCTTTCTTCCAGGATAACCAGGAGTGGGTGGGTGGTTTTATTTTTGTTTTTTACTCTAACAACTCTGTATTATCGTATTATTAATGCATCTTATTTTGAGTGCCCTATATGTCCATATATTGTTTTTTAGTGAAGCCACTTCTATAGCATTTGAGTAATTCCAAATGGGTTTTTTTTTTTCTAAAATGTTTTGGAAGAACTGAAAGAAGCTTGGCTAGAGAAGAAAGAACACACTTTTGTTTAATTTATCTGTTTTTTCTCCCTTGCCCATTATGCGTAATTCTTTTTTTTTTTACTAAATGGACATGTATGTGACTGCTGCTCTCATTCTGGAGGGGAACATATTCCATTATAGATAATATGATATAGATATAAATCTACATTTAATCAGTTCATGGCAAGAATCCTGAGCTTGTAGAAGGGTAATCCACTCTGGCTTCTACCATTTCATATTACTCTGATCTGACATTCTAGTGGAGTGTTTCTTCACATGGTTTATTCCAATAGAAGGTATGCATGGCATGTAGATTGTTTTAACACATCTGCTATCCTTGGAATGTGTTTAATAGCTATACACGCATAGATTCTATTCTTCATTGAATTTTCTGTTGATTATGCATTATGTAGTATAAAGTATATTTTAATGTTGTCATAAATATTGGCAGGTTCCCTGATTTTCAGTGTTGAAAGCAAGTTAATTTTGCTTCTGGCAGTTTGGAAAACTGACCAGTGCCTAAAGCTGAGATTTTTTCCTTTTCTGGTAATTAAGAATATATTGTGACTATTAGTGAATGCAGGAAAAAGAAACAACAACCACAGTCTCTTCATTTTTAATGAAAGCATTTTTAAAATTATTTAATGTACTTTAAATTTATTTATTAGATGCGTATCCTACCTTTTGTTCAGCAGCTCAGAGTGGTAACAGTAGCACTGGGGGAAAGATCTTCAGATTTAGATTTAAAAAAAATAATGATGTCTTCTCTAAATCTTTTTTAATCTATCTTTTCAGCAGCTTTGTTTTGGTTTTGCAATCAGTTTTTCCTGTCAGTCTCTTTGTATGTTTCTTGATTAGCAACTGATTAACTGAATTATACCAGTTAATCAGTTATATATTCCAATTAAAGGCAAAGTCATTAATATAACATGTATCGTTTACAGATTAATTCTATGATTTTAGCAAGATCTAGGACCTAACCTATTAAGAATCTCTTAAGAGAATGCAAAGCACCTACTGGTAGAAGCACATACTGCTTTTTCTACATACCCAAATAACACAACAGAGTACTCATAACTGTGAATTTCCCTTGATTGTTAGGATTTGTTTGCTAAAGCTTTCCAGTCTATGATTATCTAATGTCTGGGATATGTTTATTGTCATCCCACGTTACAATATCCCCAAAAAACATACATTTTCCATTGTTTTTTAGTCATGTTAGTTTGTTCAGGAGGAAGAAATCTGAAAAATTGTTGTAAGGTGGTATTTCTATTAGAGCTGATTAAATCATACAATGCCAAGAAACCTTTCAAGTTCTTCAGAAGTACATATAAAAGGAGAGGGGAGACTAATGCTATAGAAAGCCCTGTTTTTCCATTGGAGTGCTCAATTTCCCCTTGGTGCAATTAAATGTAGTTAAAAGGCAAATCTTAAAAAATATTAACAAGAGAAAGGGGCGGGGGAAGTTTGACCCAGCCAAGCATATATTACTAGTAGTTGAGAAGTATTAATGTCCTTGTGGTTTTAGACTGAAACAAAAAGAAAGCAGAAAGAAGGAAGGACAAGACTGTTAAGACTCAAAAAAATCCAACTACCCCAAAGCAGAAAACTTTCTTTTGTGGCTCGTGGGAAAAAAAGTTTACTAAAATGTATAAAAGCTTCTGGCCTTCATTCTGGATCTAATCATTTTAAATAAACAATAATACAATAAACCTTTGATTTAATGGACAATCTGTGCTAGATCAAAATTTTGTCCAAATTTCAGTCTGTAATACTATTCAAACAATGGATAAAGTCTGTTGTTTGGTGGATTGGTGTCCGTTTATTTTCAAAAAGTTATTAGTTTTTATCAGTAAAACAGACTATTTCAGGTAAGAGCATGTTTTGTCTTAACAGACATTTTAGTTTCTTTCCATTAGTCCATTATTATATTAGTGTTTATTTCTGAGTTTGGGAACTGAATGCTTCTCTTTGTTTTTTAAGTCCATTTCTAAAACAGCAGTGGTTTTGGTACACTATAATTTTTAATTCAAGTTATGGTTTTATTCTACTCCATTTCTTGTTATGAGCCTTGAATGCACTGTTAGAAAAGTATTTGAAGTATTTGGTTCTTTCTTTTACTTGATTTGAAATTCACATGGGCAGTATTTTGATTTGCTCGCTGCTATCATTTTTATATTTCCAAAAACATATTGAGAAAAAAATAAATCCTAATTAAGCCTAGGTGCCTATAATCTCACAGCATATGGGGATTTTGCAGGAGATGAGATTGTCAGAATCCTGCAAGTTCTGGACTATTTTAAAATTGGGTTATAGGAGGATTGGTACTTGTTAGCAGGAAAAATGTCTGACTGCTGTCGTAGTCAAGGCAAGGATAGGCAACTATTTTGTGGCAGCCATGAGCTATCTTTTAGTTAGTATTTTTTCTGCCTACATTGTTTTATGATGGAGTACATCATAAAAGAGTGTGAGGCTGATTTTTTTCAAACTTTTTATATGGTGTGTGTGGGAGTCTTGGTTCTTGTTTTTTAACAGTTGAAGCTTAAATCTTAAAATACTGGAATAATATTCAAATGATGGACCACCACGCTGCCAATTTTCAATGTTATCCAATTGCATTTCAGTAGTGTTTGTGAGCTGCAGATTGATTGAGATTAAATGCTTCTACTCCAAAAAGAGGCATATTTCTATTTTAATACCCTTTGTAGCATTGCTTCAAATAAGCCTTGGGGTGAAAAAGTGAATTGTACTGTAGTCGGCAATGGAACTGAGCATCCATTATGAACTCGGCAGTACATACATTAGGGCTGTCTCCATTCCTGAGATTACAAATAGTAAAGCATAATTTATTTTTTCCATTATTTCTTTTTGTATTTTCTTCTTATTTTTGTAGACTGTGGATTCCTGCTGGGTAGATCATGGACATAGGGTGGAGTCTATGAATTCCAATCCCACTAAAAAAAATCTCCTTGCTTTGTTAGGAAATGGTTATACTCTGTAAATCATTTCTTTTTTACCCATTAGGTGCTACACTTTGATAGGGAATTATGAGAATTGTGGGCTCAGAAAATATGTTGCTATCGAAATAGAACAAACTGCTTCACAATTAGTGTTCCAAAAAATTAAAAATATAGTGATCATATTGTACTTGGCATTTCTTATTTTAGAACTCATCCTCATTTGCTTCCTTCCAATTAGTTCATCTGTTCAGTTCTCTTTCATTTTATTCATGACCCACGAGAAGCTGTTGGGTTTGTTATGGACAAAGCAGCACACATTTAAAGTATGTTTACATTTGCACCACATAAACTGAATCCAAGTTCCTGGCATTGAAATGGTCACAATTAATTACAGGTAGTCCTTGATTTACGACCATAATTGAGCCCCAAATTCATGTTGCTAAGCAAGGGAGTTATTAAGTTTTGCCCCATGTTATGACCTTTCTTGACCCAGTTGTTAAGTGAATCACTGCAGTTGTTAAGTTAGTAACACAGTTGTTAAGTGACTCTGACTTTCCCATTGACTTTGCTTGTCAGAAAGTTGCAAAATGAGATCACGTAAGCCCAGGACAGTGCATAATTACATGCCAGTTGCCCAATGTCTGAATTTTGATCATGTGATCATGGGGATGCTGCAACGGTCATAAGTGTGAAAACCAGTCGTAAGTCATTTTTTTCAGTGCTGTTGTAACTTTGAACAATCACTAAACCGACTGTTGTAAGCCGAGGACTACCTGTAATGAGCAAACCTGTTAAGGAGATCCGTTTGAAGAAAAAACTTTTGCATGTTAGCTTTACTAAAACTTTTGGTCTAATTGGAAGGGTGTTTTACTTGCCCTTCAGGGAAGTGCTATAAATAACCTGAAAGCACATAAACGTAACTTTAAAGCTTTCAAAACATGAATTGGGGAGAAAGAGCTGTTTTTCTATCTAAGTGGTAACATTTTCCCCACTTTTCTGAACAAGCAAAATGTTCAGTTAGGCCCTACTGAAATATGTCCCATTTCTTCTCATGTTTGGGACCTGTGTATCAGTTGCTTTTGGACCAATAGCTGTAATTTTGCTTTTAAAATTCTACTGAAATTTTGCACTCAGCTCTTTGAACATCTTGTCTACCTTTGTTATTGGTGTTGCCTCACCAGCAAATAAGAGCCAAGTTGGTCTACTTATTATAAAGTGCTGGCCTAAAAACCACAAGGGTATGAGTTCTAATCCTGCCTTAGCAGTGGTGGGTTGCTACCGGTTCGCACTGGATCGTGCGAACCGGTAGCGGTGGTGGCGGGAGGCTCTGCCCACTTGCCCGGATGCTTCTGTGCATGCGCAGAAGCGCCACATGTGCACATGAGCACGCATGCGCACACGAGCGAACAGGTAGCAATGGAATATTATGCGCCTTATGCATGAAAAATCGGCTGGATGACCTTAGGCCAGTCACTGTCTCAGCCCAGTTCACTCCACAGGGTTGTTGTGGGGAAAATAAAAAGAGGAAGGAATATTAGGTAACTTTGCTAGCTTGAATTACTTATAAAAATAATAAAGGCTGGAAACAAACAAGGAAGCCAACAAATAAATGAATGCCTCTTTTCTAAAGGTTTGAATGTCCAGTTGCACTTTCTTTTTCCCTCTAATAAACCATGATTTTATTTGCCATTGCTTGCCATCCCTTTTTTCTCCAGTCCAAGACAAGACAATCATTCTAATCCTACCAGCCTAAGCATATAAAAACCACCTTGATTGCTTTTTTCCCCATCCACTGAAGAAAACTCCATTGTGGGGCATTTTGCCTGGTAGCCTGTGCTAATGCATTGCACAAACCTAGGAAGGGTGAAGGGTGAGGGTTGGGAGATGCTGTAGAAGTTACCTGATTGCCAGACTGTTTTCTCTGGTTAAGGAGAAGCCCTGAAGGGAATGCCTGTTTTTCTGTTGAGCCTGTGGGAATTGAATACATTTAGTCCTTGACTTACAACAGTTTATTTATCGACAGTCCAAAGTTACAGCGGCACCAGAAAAAGTGACTTATAACTGTTTTTTACACCCAGTGCAGCATCCCCATGGTCAGGTGATCAAAATTTGGATGCTTGGCAGCTGACTCACAATCATCATGGTTGCAGTGTCCAGGGGTCATGTGATCCCCTTTTGCGACTTTAAAGTCAACGGGGAAGCCAGATTCACTTAACTGTATTATTAACTTAATAACTGCAGGGATTCACTTAACAACTGGCAAAAGTTGTAAAACGGGGCAAAATTCAACTAAGGAATGTTTTACTTAGCAACAGAAATTTTGGGCACAATTGTGGTTGTAAGTCGAGGACTACCTGTATTGGAGGAGGGACACACCCCGTGGGATTATTTGCAGGGGAGACAAGTTTTGGAGAGCATGTGAAGTTGGATCTGAAAACTTCTGGCTGGATACGAAAGAGGGCAGAAAGCAATTGCTTTCCTTAAAAAAAAAAAACCCAGAGAAACAGCAGGAAGGGTTCCAGTATCTTGTATACATAAGCAAAATCACCCAGTTCTCAGCCTCTATTGATGGTGGCTAAGGGCCCAGTTTAAAAGTGAAAGCTGTCTTTGTGAGATGCTACGTGGGTAGGTTTGCTGCTTCCCCAGGCTCATGAGGCGGCTCTCTTTAGGGAATGGTTCAATTAGCCTTCTGTCTTTTCAGGAAGCAGTTTACCTACAGCTAAATTGGCCAGTGCTGTCAGTGAATGTGTTTTTTGTTTTATTTTGATGGAACTGGTTTGGCAAGTTTCTGTGTTTGTTTCTGGCCTGAGTGTAAGTAGAAATGGCCTTGCCATTATTAACAGATGCTTTCGGATTAGGTAGTACATTCATGCCAGTAGTCCTCTCCATTTGACCTTGAGAGTGTACTGAAATATTGGGAAACAATGTATGAACTGCTTTTTTTTATATCCGTAAATAAAGTGCTGAATATTTTATTTCAGGTTGTGGCTGCAGAGTGATTGTTCTTAACTGTATTGCCATTCAAATTTGGGGATCCTGGTTTCATACACTGGATGTGGGTATTTCATGGGGAAAAACAAAAACATTTCCTAATAGTGTGTTTTTTTGCCAGGTGCAATAAATAGATCAGTTGTAATTCCAGTGGCTCTGACTTTCTACTTTTTAATCCAGATGTCATACTGTATTTACCAAAAAGGATAATGACTTCATTTTCCCCAAGATTTAGGTAGAAAAACTGATCTGCCTTCATTACCTTATTCTTAGTATATCTAAGAGTCAGAGAGTTAAATACATAGCTTTCCACGTGAATATTTTTTAAAAAGTTACACATACATGTGCATAGTTCTTTAAAACCTCATGTGTGCTATTCACAAATGCTTGTGTTGCTTAAGCAAAGAATTTGTGCATGTGTTCTGAGCACATATTTCACATAGTTACATCAAAAGCATTCACTTTGGCATAGTTGAGATATTAAAATAGGATTCCAATTACACTAGGCAGACATAGTATGGACAGCTGGTTGTGTAAGCTAAACACTTGCGATCACTTATAACGTGATAACAAATGAGATACTGATTTCATGTTAATTTTTTAGGTCATATTTTATCTTAGATCTTGAAAATTAAAAGGAAGTGTTTACTTGCTTTTCTTTCTTGTCTTTAGCATCAAGAGGTGCCCCCAAACACCTGAGGCAGATGGAGATAAGGATCAGCGGACAGTGACCATCAATCCTTGTCATATGGGAAAGGCATTCAAAGTCATGAATGAATTAAGGAGGTACTTCTTCATGTTCAATTTGCCTCTCTGTGCAATTATTAGATGCTGGCTGGAATTGGAGGCATCTAACTTGTAGAACGCTTTGTTCAATTCAAGCATGATCTTCAAATAGGTTGCTGTACTTTATATGAAGTTCTTCATTTGGATCGCCCAAATTGTATGGTGCTTCACAATAGACACAATCGCTAGTGCTGTTGTACAAAACAACAGGGTTGTTTAAACAATTTGTTGGACATTGTACCTTAGCAATATAAATATATTTATTTATTCTATTATAAACAGTAGATTTGCTTGAGTCGACAACCTAACTTTGGGAATCTACAAACCAGGACTTACTTCGTTTTTACAGGGCCCTGATAGCCTCCTATGCCTTCCGTCTCTGCTACTGGATTTTCTTCCTTCCCCACTTCCATCTCGCTAACCACATATTTGCTTCTTCTCTTTTTTCCCTGTAGCTAGTTTGATGTTGGTTGTAATAAACTACAGAACCCTAGCAAAAGGGGCAGGGAGATGCTCATCTAGAATGCAACATGATGGCAGGAACAGATTTCTCAGGTGCTGAAAGGATGTGGGGGCTGTTGTGGACAGCAGCAAGCACTGACGTGGCTCAGGAGGATCTTACGTCTGACTAGGAAAATTCAAACAGTAGGACAAAAAAAAAAAATCAAACAAAGGACAGAAACTCTATAGCACTGCTTTCCATTCCGAGATAATGCAGTTAAACTTCAATAGTGTACAATTGAAAAGAGCAGGCAAGATAATTTGGCCAATAATGCCAAGGTAGGTACTCTACAGCAATCACAGGTGGCTGCCTTTATAGTAAAGTGCAGTATGTAGAATGTAGAACCATTGTAGAATGGTACTAACTGAATTGCTACATATTGTCCAAGAAAATGGCCAGGACATGGATCTAGTCCTTTCCAGAGGTACCTCTGTTGCATTCCTTGACTGTGTCACCCACAGAACCATTATCCTATGAGTTCACATAAAAATCAGGAATCTAACTCCCATACTTTTTAATAATATGTTTTTTAAAGAAACTTTGTTAGTAGGAAAAAGTATTACTGGGCTCCTGTTTTGTTTTTTTGCCCCGAGAGACTAACATAGCTCTCTTCCTACAATGAGTTCACAGACGTGCAGCTAAAATGTTTTAACAGCTCATCATCGGCCATTACTTATTGATACACAGACCTTGCTTTATAACACCACAGCCATGCCATGAACACACGGAAAAGCATTCACATGTCCTGTTTAGGAAGGCGCCAGTCCTGAGTGAATTACCTTGCCCGTGTCCCTTGGTAGCAAGTAGCTTTTGCCTCTTCTTTGCTGGCATAGCACATGAAAGGCTGGAAGACTGTGGATTGTTTGGTACAAAGCAGATTAGTATGATAAAATACTAGATTATTCTATTTGTAACTTAATGCTATGGGGGATAATGGGAAAAGACTGACAGCTTTCCTGTTAGGAAGAACTAATAATATAGGCTGCCTATGACGCCCTTCTAAACAAGTTACATTGCAGCTGCCCTGAAATCCCTCTCATTTCTTCCCTTTCCTGCTTACCGCTGATTTATTCTCACTGCTGTTGTTTCTGCTGCCGCTGCTAAGCCATTGCAGAATTAAGGTTTGGCATTTGTTGAATACTTTAAAGTGGTAGGTGACAGCTGATTGCCAAAGCAGGGTTATGTCGAAAAGGTGTTGAGGGGCCACTGAATCAGTGTAGGGACAGGAAAAAGAGAAAAGCCCGTCTGCCTCCAGTAACATTCTTTAAGAAAGGGATATACTGTACCCATGAAAAGAGGAAGAGTCTTAGCTGGCGAGACTTGATGCTACCATCTGCCCATAGAGTTTGGGATTCCTTAGTGCTGCTGACATTAAAAGTCAGCTGCAATCTGGAGTCTTCCCTGTCAAGCTAGTCCAAGAATGGATGGTTGATTTGACCTGCCATTTTGTTAGCTCTGGAGCTGGAAAATTCAGACATCATTAAATGATGTTTACTTATTGATTATTCTGATCTGTTAATGTTTGCTAATCCCCAGATGAGCCCACTCAAATACATGTATATGAAACAAGTTTTGATTTTTTTAGTGAACATTTGAGCCTTTATGTAGATATTTATTTGTTTGTTTGTTTGTTTGTTTGTTTAGATTTATATGCCGCCCTTTCTCCAAGAGGACTCAGGGCGGCTCACAACAATAAAGCAGAAAAATAAAACAAAAACTCTGGGTTAAAAATTACACATAAAAACCCTAAAATCAATTAAAATCCATTTAAAAAACCCCCATCAGTCCAGGCTGGCCAGGCTGAATAGCCACGTTTTTAGTTTGCGGTGGAAAGAGTGAAGGTCGGGGGCCATCTGGAGCTCCAGGGGGAGCTGATTCCAGAGGGTAGGTGCACCCACAGAGAAAGCCCGCTCCTTAGGGGTTGCCAGCCGACACTGTCTGGTTGACGGCACCCCGAGTAAGTCCTCTCTGTGGGAACGCACTGGGCGATGGGGAGCTGTTGCTGGCCGCAGAAGGTCCGCCAAATACCCCGGTCCTAAGCCATGTAGGGCTTTATAGGTAATCACTAGCACCTTGAATCTCACACGGAGGGCAACCGGTAACCAATGCAGGTCGCGCAGGAGGGTTGTAACATGAGAGCGTCAGGACACTCCCATCACTACCCGCGCGGCCACATTCTGCACCAGCTGAAGCCTCCGAGTGGTCTTCAGGGGCAGCCCCATGTAGAGAGCGTTGCAGTAGTCAATCCGGATAATTTAATTATAATTATATATAATTATATAATTATAATATTTATCAGATAAATAAGAAATTTGATCTTTGTATTTTAAAAGTCAAGCACGGGGGTAAATGGGCAATCGAAATAGGAGCAGTGCTAATTCTCTTTTAAATGAAGAAACTGATGCTACTTGCCACAAGCCTTGTAGGTTGAGTAACGGTGTCCTTGGGGTCATCCATTTTAGCTTGCAGCAATTATGCAATGCAAATTCAAAATAATATAAAAAAGTGGATGTTAACTATATTGATGGAAGTACAGGTAGTCCTTGACTTACAACAATTCATTTAGTGACTGTTCAAAGTTACAGCGGCACTGAAAAATGTAGCTTATGACCATTTTTCATACTTATGACCTTTGCAGCATCCCCATGATCATATTATCAAAATTCAGATGCTTGGCAACTGGTTCATATTTATAACTTGCTGTGTCCCAGGGTCATGTGATCACTTTTGTGACCTCCTGACAAACAAAGTCAATGGGGAAACCAGATTCATTTAACCTTCTTACTATAACTATCAACTTCAGTGATTAGCTTAACAACTGTGGCAAGAAAAGTCGTAAAATGGGCATTAACAAATGTCTCACTTAACAACAGAAATTTTGGGTTCAGCTGGGGTGGTAAATCGAGGACTATCTCTACCAGTTTAAGGAGGGTAGACCAGACAATCATGGAGTTGGATTAACTTCATCTTTATTTTTGGCCAATTGTCCTGCTCTAAACTAAGCTTTAAAAACAAAACTGGTAACTAGAAGATGCTTAGAGACAGTTGAAGGTGGCTAGTGAAAAATAAATCCAGAAAGACAGAGATTGTAGGGATTGGGAAACTACCTATTTTGGAGTGAGTTTTACACCATATTTTAATCTGGATTGTACTTCTGATGGGCCAAATACTGAGTTCTGTATTCAACACTAACTAGGAAGTCTAAGATAACATTGAAAGTTAGGAATGCTTTTTACCAGCTTAGATTGATTTTAGTTGTCCATGCTTTGTAGTGCAGCTCTCCAACCTGGAGTGCTTTCGATGAATTGGAACTGCTACATCTCAAATTCTTTGTTGAAAAACTAGAATCTGAGCGTTTTAGGAATTGTTCCAATAACTCTGAAATATTACCAACTTGGAGACTGCTTTAGGTTATCATTCTGTAACATGCAGTAGATAGGTCTATCCCATTCGGAAAATTCAAATGGTGCAAATGTTGTTTGCTAATGCATGCAATTACAATGTGTCACGTTATACCACTTTCAGATTCTGTACAACCACTCTCCAGCCCACATTAAGTTGCCCATATTTGCAAAGAGAAAAGCAGTTGACCAATCTGCGTGATAAATAGTTGGCACTGGAGTCCTGCTTTTGTAGCTCATTATTCGTTTCACCAGATTGAACAAGGGAGTACTATTTCTCAGTAGTGACTTGCTTGTGGCATTGTTTTCCATGGGATGTTTGTTATGCCTTATCTCTAGTCCTCTAAAAGCTTACATGACTACCTTAGCCTGTAATTGAAACTGAATTCGGTCAGGGGCACTGCATATATGACACTGACTCATTGGAATTGGGGATGGGTGGGTTACTGTATGATTGTTTTTCTTATTATTTTGTTTATATTTTTGTAATTTTTATTATTTGGGAAGTTTTATTCTAAAAGGTGGCATATACTGTAGATCCTAATAAAAATCTAAACAAGCATGGCAACTATTGCGTGCATTTACTTAACATTTATTTAATAGATCTGTATTTGACAGATTGATTCTGAAACCATCATTGTTGATATGTTCACAGTAAGCGGCTTCTTTGCGACGTGGTAATTGTTGCTGAAGACGTTGAAATCGAAGCCCACCGTATTGTCCTAGCAGCTTGCAGTCCATATTTCTGTGCAATGTTTACAGGTAACTTTGTTTTCTAAACAAATAACTATTCTTATTTTGGGAAGAGTAAAAAGAGAATGTTACTTGGTGGCGTTACATGGGATGCTGTTATATGGATGAGGGATGTTAAATGGAGGTACAGCTTTTATTAAAAAGTGTTTTGCTGTGGAGCATCATGTTATGGATTTGATTGTGGAGATAGTGCAAGTTAAAATCAATATACTCTTCTTAGTGTAGGGTGTTTTTTTTTTGTTCTTTGCATAAAGGCTGCCATTGGACTGGCTTTGATGGTAGAGCATAGATGTCCAACCTTTTGTCCTGCCTGGGCCGCATTGACTGAAGAGGAATATATACAGGTAGTCCTTGACTTACAACAGTTTGTTCAACATTACAACGGCATTGAAAAAAGTGATTTCAGTTACGACCTTTGCAGCTTCCCCATGATCATGTGCTGAAAATTCAGATGCTTGGCAACTGGCTCATATTTATGACTGTTGCAGTGTCCCAAGGTCATGGGAGCCCTTTTTGTAACCTTCTGACAAGCAAAGTCAATAGGGAAGCCAGATTCACTTAACCAACTGTGTTACTAACTTAAGAACTGCAGTGATTCACTTAACAACTGTGGCAAGAAAGGTCGTAAAATGGGGCAAAACTCACTTAAAAAGTGTCTCACTTAACAACAGAAATTTTGGGCTCAATTGTGGTTGTAAATCGAGGACTACCTGTAGTTAATGTATATAAATCACATAATATTAAAAGTTTACAATTTTTGAGTTGTAAAGAGCCAGGGTTGCACAGTAGTTAAAATGCAGTACTACAGGCTACTTCTGGTGACTGCTGGCTGCCTGCAGTTTGGCAGTTCAAGTTTCACCGGCTCAAGGTTGACTCAGCCTTCCATCCGTCCGAGGTCGGTAAAACGAGGACCCAGATTGTTGGGAACAATATGTTGATTCTTTAAACCACTTAGAGAGGGCTCTAAAGCACTGTGAAGCAGTATATCAGTCTTAAGTGCTGTTGCTATTGCTATCTTGTGAGACCACATAACTAGATGTCTAGGTCTATGGGCTGGAGGTAAGACCCTTATTTGAGCATCAAGGTGATGACTGGAACTCATTGATTTAAAACAAATACAAGCTCCATTAACTTTTGTCTCTCCTCCATTTTTTGCGTTATAGCCTCTTTATGGCAACTGAGGTTATGACTTCATCCCAAAAAATAGAAAAAAAATCATTTGGAGTGTAATATCACCCTTGGAGTAAATCCTCTGCAGACTACAATTCACTAAGCATCCTACTTGTGTTACTATGTTCCATCAGCATTATATTTTACAATTAATAATGAGCTCTTTTGACTTTTTGATCACAGTCATTAAAAAGGCATGGTTTCTTTTTGCTTGAGCAAATGAAGAAGTGGAAGTGTGCATGTGCACATGTATAACCCTTGATAGATATAATCCAGGTTTTTAAAAACATTTTGTTTGTATGAAGTGATCTTTAAAATACTTAAGTATTCTTTAATGGCTGTAACATTGTGATTGTACAGACTGACTTGGTTGTCTGCAAAGCACTAAATAAGAGACCAATCTCCATTTCTTCGTTGTTTGAAGTACATGAGTACACAAGTGTTAATAGATCTACTGCTAATTAATCCTAACTGCCCTATAATGTTACAGCATTTTGCTACCAATGGGGGGATGTTTATGAAAGCAGATTATATTCTTGCTATTTTAAGACATATCCTCACTGATAATGCTTGTAGTTCTTTCCAAATAGTATGCACCAATTTTATAAGGTCTTTTAAAAAACAAACAAACACTAGTTCCTCTTTTTTTGTGCATGTGCCCATAATGGCTGTGCAGATTCAAAGGGAGAAAAAGCTCTGAAGCATATCCAATGCTCTTGTACATTTTATCAGCAACTCCTTAAAGCAGGTGTGCTTTTTCCCTCTCGCCCATGAATATTCCCTATTGCCTTTTTCTCAAATCTACTGCGTAACATCCTTTGAAAATGAAAAAGCCTCCCCAGATAATTACATTAGATAATAAATTACCAATCTTCAGTTGTTGTTGTTGTTTTTTTCCAGATAAGGCAATGTTGGCTAGATGTTGCCACTCATTACTAGTGACATGGAACACAATAGTGAACAACAGGGATAGTTTCTGTGCTGAAATGCTTTGCTATGATAATACAAAGTAATCCATGATAATGCAGATTATACAACTGTATGGGCAAATATTTTACTACTCGGTGAAGAGCTAAGGATTTGCTACATATCTGAATGTGTGACAGAAAAAGAATAAAGTTCACATTTCATATATATTAATGATTTGGTAGAATATTTGCTGAGGAAATTCATTGCCAGTGATAGGTTGGAATTATGTTGTCCTCCATGATTAAAATTTACTAGTGATAAATCCAAAGGAATTATCTACTGCCCGGAATGCAGGGATTTTGTCTTATTCACGGCATTTGGCCTCGTTTTGAGTAATAGACAAAATCGCTTTTTGTGTAGGAGAGGCAAGAAAATATTTTCCCCCTTCCTAGGAATAAAAACTGTGTTGAGGGCATACAAAAATTACTCAATTTATCATTTCAGAAAAGAAACAGAAACATGTTGGTTTGGTTTTGTTTTTGTACAAAATTAGGTAGAACTCTACAGATTGTAAAGAGATGGAAGGGACTTGGGAGATTGTATAGTCCTAACCTCTGACCACTCAGGCATTCTCAAAACAATAGGTCCCTAATAATTGGTTCAAAAAGAAATTTGGTCACTTTCCCAAATGTATTTAATAAAAGGATGATAAACTGATGGAACCTAATGGGAACTCTCATTAATAATAACTCTCCCAGCTCAGACTCTGATTGCCTCTTAAAATAATGTCTAAAATTGCATTTCAGGAGATATGACGGAAAGCAAAGCAAAGAAGATAGAGATCAAAGACGTTGATGGACTAACCTTAAGCAAACTAATTGATTATATCTACACAGCAGAGGTAGAGGTCACGGAAGAGAATGTCCAGGTGAGGGAAGCTGAGTAGAATCTTTGGTTACTCTAAAATAAACAATGTGTCAATATCTCCTCGAGTATGAAATATGACAACATAAGAAAACAGTTAAAACTATTTAAAAGTATATAACATTCAAAATCTTAAGAAATAGAGCCATTTTAAACTTCCATATTCAATATTACTATGCAAAATAACAGGAAGCTTAGAGGAAGCTTATTTTCAATCTTACTGATATAACTAAAATGCAGAGATCAATTTTGAACAAGCAACATTTAACCGATAGTAGGGTTGAAATGAGGATTCTTGGTGCGCTCTGAGTTTGGTTGTTTTCTTGCAGATGTTTCTTTACCTAAAATAGGTAACATCATCAGAGAGTAGCAAGGACACCTCAAGCAATATTTAAAGAATATCTGAGGCCTCTTTGCTAACTCTTGAAAACCTCTCTTTCAGCCAATGCTGTTTCTTGTGTTGTTCAAAATCATTGATCTGAATATATGTGTATTTTAGTTCCGTAAAATTTTGTATAAGAAAATACTATAAGAAAAAATTATTGGGAACCGAGGTCAATAAACCTACAGTTTTATTACTAAATAAGCTTTTTAAATATTTTGTTTCTTTTCGTTATTTTGTTGCTCTTAGTGCATTTTACTGTGTTATCTTGTACACATCTCAGTCAAAAGATCCACTAATTTTCAGGACAATTTATCCAAAGTAGCGAAAAATATTACTGCTTTTCTTATGTAAGCCACTTTGGAAAGTTTTCATTTTTAATGATGGGCAGAAAAAAAAATAGCAAAGTACAGAATACATTTTAGGTTGAAATTTAGAATGAATCATTATCATTTTATTTATTATAATGTGTGCATGAATGTACACATACAGTTGGTATTGTCTTTTGAAATTGAGTATCCCCAAAGATATTAAAAATACAGAATGTACTTTTGGAGCATTACATTTGACAGGACAATGAAAATATAATAGCTTTGTCTAGTTTGGTGTTTAAGATTTCAGTTCAGGTAGCGTTTAATGAAGATGATGAAAGTTGAGAACTAAAGATTTGAAATTTACAGTCCACTCCAGTGTGATTATGGACGCCCAAAGGTTGGTGTTCAGTTCATATTATCTGGTTTAGTATATTCCACCACCCAGTGTTATATTCTAGTTGAAATCATTTTGAAACCCTCTCTAGGCATTATAAAATAGGAAGTATGGATAGGAGCATGATAAGAAGCTGTCTCCATCTCTTCCTTGAATTGGCAGGGAAAGTCTGTATTGAGCTGTAACTGTCTCCATCTTCTCAGAGTCATTATTCACCAGAGAGTCAGGAACTCGCATTTTAGGATTGCCAGTTACGTGGAAGACGATGAACAAGAGATGAAACATCTTTAAATCTTTCCTCTCAGTTTGAGGAGATCTGTGAAGGGGTTTTCAAAGCATAGAGTCTTGGCAGTCCAGTTTGCAAATTTTGAAAGTGCTGGCTCTTGTTCTATTATATCCCAATAATTTAACCATTGAAATGCAACATGGATGTGGATGAGCCTCTTCCTGGGAAGCGTGCTGTTAATTATATTTACATTTTGTCCTTCATTGTTTGAGGAGAATATTAAAACCTTGAAAAACTGATGTTAGCTGAAGAAACCCAATTATTATTAGTTTCTCTTAACCAATTATTATTTAGTTTCTTTTTTCTAATCTATTCTAAGAATCAAAGTGTATTGAGGCCTAGAGACTGATAGTTTAATTTTATTGATGCCTGTTGGGGTTAGTGCTCTCTAAAATAGTTACTGATTTGTAATATTCCCGTGTGATCCAGCTGGGTTGGATTATTCTTGCTGGAATAAGAGAATGAATGCACCCCAGGGTATATTGCAGTTTTATTGTTCTGTTTGGCTGAAATATGTTAAAGAAGTAGAGAAATATGATTCTTTTCTGGCTCAGGTGTGTCATATTATGGTTAGTCTTTAATACTTTTAAAAATCGTGCTTCAATATTGTTGTTTTTTTGGAGGAACCAACATATGGGACTTCAGTTGCTAATTCTTTGTTACCTTTTCTTTTTCAAATTTCAGGTTTTACTGCCAGCTGCCAGCTTGTTACAGCTAATGGATGTTCGACAGAACTGTTGTGACTTTCTTCAGTCTCAGCTCCACCCCACAAATTGCCTTGGAATTCGCGCCTTTGCAGATGTGCACACCTGCACAGAATTATTGCAACAGGCCAATGCCTATGCAGGTGATTGTAACAGCCCTCAAGATGTTCCTGGCTTTAAAATATGAAAATATTGATGTCATGGATATTAGTACACATCCTTCAAACCTAAATCAAAACAACAAAGGGGGAGAGAACTAATTTGCTGCGTAAGCTTGTAGGTGATTCTCTTGCATCATAAGAGGACTTTTAACATATATAAAATGCTAATTCTTACTGGTAAAATTCAACTGAATGTACACATGATCTAAATCCCTCAAGTAGAGAAAGGCAACATGGCATCTCTTACATATTTCAGAATGAATTTTCATAATTCTTGAATAATGATCATGTTGGAGGAAGTATATCAAAATTGTAGTTTGGAGGTCAGTATGTTTCATACTCTTAACCCAGAACAGCCACCTCAACCTAGACGCCTTTCAGAAGTTGGACTTCAGCTCTCCAAATTCCTTAGCCAGCATGCTGAAATGTCTGGAGGGACAAACATTAGAGAAAGTTGCCGTTAAGATATTATCTAAATCTACATCTGGTATTTTAAATACAACTTTTCAGGCTAGATGTTCCGAACAGACATGAGAATTACAAAATGCTTTCAACTTACAAGCAGGCAATTTTACAGAATCTTTTACAAAAGATATTATACCAATGTTTCGAAGCAGCAATGTTGAGTAAAATTACAATTACGTATTTAAGATATACTGAAACAACAATCAGCCTTATCCTTCCTAGTAGTAATTGTCTGCTCCTTAGCCAACTCTTAAGTTAATATAGCATTAACTAGAAAAGGATATGGGGGAAGTTAGGTAGAATATTGAGGTTCTACTTGGGCTCATATCTTTGCTCTCTTGGACATACCTTTCAGTACAAGAGTACCACTGAGTTTAAAAGTCAAGGAACATTTTATCTTTTGAATAGGAAGGTGGTGGAGTCAAGTTAGCATAGGAAAGAAACACCATGATGTGTTTTTTTGGAAATGGTCTAAAAACCAGAGAAGGTTAAGAGAGCTATGGAAGGAAGCAAGTTTATAACTAGGTTCTAATATACGATTAGAACCACTTGGAAGAAGAAAAGTGTACAATATCTAAAAAAAGAGAAGTAACAAAGAACAGATGTAAGTAGAGAGAGCTTATATAATGAATAAGCAAATATTGAAGGAGTTACAAAGAAGAGGTTTTTATCATGTGTAAGTGATTGTTTGAGTAGAAGGAGCTGAATAGAAGGAGTATTAGGAAAATATAAAGTCAGGTTGAAGGACAAGTTTTTAGTGAAAATATACTCTTCTTTTTCTGCTGCAAATTTGTCTCAGATATTTCGGAATTGAGAAGATAGTGTGAGAATAGGAAAGGGAAGTAGTTTTTGCCCCACTAGGGTGCCTTTTAGTTGACCTTACAACACTTGAAGCCAACTGGTAGCTTGCCACTGGCCCGTAATAGGAGTAAAAGATAGTATTTTTCTGCAGCTATAATATTAAAGTCTTTGTACTCCATTTGCTGGAAGTGAGCATACAGTATTTGAAAGAAGTTGTAAGAAGGTAGTCTTGTTCAGTTTCCAATTGGCAGGTTTCTGATATGGGGAGTACTTGAACCACACAATACTGTTACATGCTCTCAAAAGAATAAACAATTATAGAAAGTTATGAGTCAAATAGTGAAGAATACAGTAGTGAATCTTAAAGCATCCTCCCACTATTTTTATTTACTGTATAGGCCCTAAAGTCAAATACTTCAAGCAGATCTGCATAAAATGCTTTACACTGAAGCAAATTCTGTTTTTCTCCAAAGATTTCAGATATATTATGAATTGGTGCATTGGTTGACTGCTTATCAATAGGAATTCTTGTTCTGACTTCATTATATCAGTAACAAGACCTTACAAAATTGTATTCCCTAGACACACTGTAGCTTTCATCATAATTGTACTTACATGTAGTGCCTTACCTGAAGCTTTCCTTAAAGGAATGGAAGAGGTGTCCATATCAATGACACAATCTTCTTTTTTGATGATGATAACAGTAGTACATCATAGGATGATTCTATATAGCTGCAGTTCTGTTTCTGTTCTCTTTGTCCAAATAAAGCGGACTTGGCTGGTAAATAAGAAATTTTCAGTTTGAATCAAATTAATTTGCAAATCCAGGTACACGTCTTTTCAGCATCTCTTGAAGACTGACTAAAAAGGAGGACTTTGAAACATGACAGATTGATCTAGGCCAGGGGTCTGCAATCTTAAGCACTCAAAGAGCCATTTGGACCCATTTCCCACAGAAAAGAAAACACCGGGAGCCACAAAACCTGGCTGGGCATGGCCAACTTGATGTCACTCACTTCCACCAGTCACATGACACCTCGCCAGCCACATCTACCCAGCCGATCATTAGGGCAGAGAACCAGTTGTTAAAAAACACCGGGAACCACAAAACCCTTTTGACATATATCTCTCTCCCCTTCCCCCCTCCCCCTCTCTCTATATCTCTCTTATGTCTCTCTCTCTCCCCCTCTCTCTGTATCTGTCTCTGCCCTGACCACTTCTCCATCCCCTGTCACCGTTACCTTCTCAGGCCAGGCGAGGAGTGACTGGGAGGGGAGGGCGAGGGGCGGGGCCAGGCAGTGGTGGGATCACCCGACGGAGCCACAGCAGAGGGCCCAAAGAGCCGCATGTGGCTCCAGAGCCGCAGGTTGCTGACCCCTGGCCTAGACAAACATCGGTGCATTCTGTGATATGTGTAGAAAACAAAAGGCAAATTCCAGGCTTGGATGCATTAGGAAAGGAAGAATTGAAAATGAAATAGCTCGTACAGGAGTTAGCACAATTTGTTATCTGCACTTTTGTATTGACATGGTCACTAAACAAACCAGATCTAAAGGTTTTTACATATCTGCAATATTGATCTTGTATTTTGTTTCTTTACTTAAGCGCAGGCGACCTTTTTCACATGCATAAAATACATTTTTGTAAGGTCTTGTTACTGATGTAATGAAGTGAGAACAGAATCCCTATTGATAAGCAGTTCAGCCAATGCACCAATTCATAATATATCTTTGGTGATACTGTACTTAGTGCATGCTTACAACTTTTCATCAAACCTCGGCTAATTTGACACTGGGAAAGATATAACCAAGATCAGTTCAATATGATTATGGGGCTAGGGCAGCAGTTTTATGAAAGAAAGGTACAGTGTTTAGATTCGTTAACTTGCAGCAAGTTAAGTGAACCATGTGGCTTTTTAAGCAAATCCAAATTTCCCAGTTGACTTTGTTTGTTGGAAACTGGTTGGGAAGGTTGCAGACGGTGATCTCATCATCTTGGGATGCTGCATGCCGGTTGCCAAGTGCTTGAATTTTGATCATCTGATTGTGGGGACGGTGTATCGGTTCTTAAGAGTGAGAACTGGTTGTAAGAAGCTTTTGTAACTTTGCTAAACGAATGGTTGTAAGTTGAGGACCACCTATAAAAGATTCCGGGGAAATTATGGGTTATCGTTGCCAACAAAGATGTTTGTTACAACCGACCTGCCTTGAAAATCAGCGGCTAAGTTTAACATTTTTATTGAGTTATAAAATACTGTAAAATACAAAATACAAAAGTAAATAGAAAAACGGGAGGGGGGGAGGAGAAAGGGGGAAGAAAAGTGAGGATAGATAAGAAAAAATAAAGAAAAAGAAGCATTGGCTTCCGACTTTCTCTGTTACAGTAAAATAAGGCACTAACATCAAATCACAACTTTTTGCTTTTTCATAATAATATGAACAAGCCATTTCTGTAAAGATCTATCAATCTACTCGGTAAAACCCAAAATCAAAGTTACATTCTTTTCCACATCAAGCACTAAGTTCAGAAATGGTCTCCATGTGGAAACAAAAGTACTTATATCCTTTTCTTTAATCAAAGTAGTCAATTTTGCCATTTCAGCCAACTCCATCAAAATCAGTGGCTTAATGAAGCCTGTTGCTCTCTTGTCCACGTTTCTGAATTTGAATGTAGGGCGTTCAGAGCTTTGCTTGCTTTCTTATATCTGGGACAAATAATTACCTTTAAATGCTTGATTTTAAAAACCATTTAATCTTTAACCAGACCAGCACTGAACAACGTTTAATTTAAATCTGGTTTAATTGCAAGCTCTTGAGGTTTTGTTGCCCTTCATGAGGAATATATTACTTTAACATCCCCCTATGAAATGTTAATGAAAATATCCCAGAAATGCATTCAAGATTCTTTTGGCTATACATTAACTGTGTACAGTGAAATATTTTGCAGTTTAAAGCAGCAGAAAGCAACCTATGAGCTCACTGAATACCCTCTTTGAGAAATACCTAAAGCTGATAACTTGTGTTATCATTGTGATTTGTTTGATTTTGGTTTAGTGTGCTCTATGGTCTACAGTCTAGTTACCACTAGAGTGTAAATGTTTGGCTTCATACAATTTTAAATATTTCTTCAGAACATTACATTCTCATTTTAAAAATTGTTTCTGTAATAAGATATTGAATAACCTGTGATAGTTCATTATAATTATAATAAGTTGTGTTGAGATTTATGTTCTCAAGAGCCACCTGCTGGTGAACAGAAGTATTTTACAGAGCCACTTTAAAGAAATATTCAGAACTGATATTGTAAATGAAAAGAGCTGAAGGTAATATCTGTATTGCAGACATTATCTTGAAAACAAGCTAGATTCCAATCTATTATGTCTAAAGAGAAATTCAGTTTCTTTGTGCAGTTTTCCACACTAGTACCAGAAGTTGTCTTTCTTGGGCCTACCCTCAGAAAACATTATTCTATCAATGTAGAGTTATTATTTTATATACCGCTATGTAAACAGTCTTTACAATTACAGTTTTTACAAGCTTTTTCCAGCCAAGCACTTCCCAGATCTGTTGAACTACAGTTATATTACCTACAGTCAATGTAACAGATTGTACGTTGGTTGATAGATGCTCCTGCAAGGTTTCAGTTAAATGTTGTTTCTTGTTTTCTGCACATGACTGAATCTGAAACTCCTTGCATGTCAAGTATGCTGTAAGCCAGCGGATCCCAACCTTTTGGGCACGAGGGACCAGTTCCGTGGAGGTTTTGCCATGGACTGAGGGGACGTGGTTTCATGTGCTGCCTGCATCCCATGGACGGGGCTTTGCTTGTTTGCACAGTTGGTTTCTGCAGTGCAGGTCCACAGACCAGAGGTTGGGGACCCCTGTTCTAAGCTGTGGCTCTTCTACAGTATGAAATTCAGAGTTTCACACACTCATAGCAGTAGGTTATACATTTCCTGATGTGACAGTGGAGCTCATTTTCTTTATTGGTGTCATCTTTGAACACCAGTCAGTCTGGGTTTTTTTCTTCATACGCTGTAATCCCATTGTTGTTCAAGCTATTGTTGCTAGTCCTTCATGTTGAATGAAAGCTTGGATTTTCATTATGATCTTCCTTTTCTTAATTTCCAATTCTTTGGAACAGAGCAGCATTTTCCTGAAGTGATGCTTGGTGAAGAATTTCTTAGCCTAAGCTTGGACCAGGTTTGCAGCTTGATATCAAGTGACAAGCTCACAGTGTCATCAGAGGAAAAGGTATTCTTGATTTGTGTCTTCTGTAATATGGAAATAGAGCTTGACTGCATAGACAGAGGAGAAAAAGAAATATCTGAGCATTCAGAGAAATGGCAGCTTTTGCTAGCTGTCACATGGCTATGAAATAAATGCTCTTCTTTGAGAAGAGCCTCCCCTGAAGTTCTCAAGGCACAGATATACTGCCATAAATAGGGAATGATGCTTTTTTAGGTATTTGGATCCCAAGCTAATTAAGGTTTTAAAGATTGGCACAATTGTGTTCAAAAGCATCTGCAAATGGTGCTGTCCAGAACTAAGAAACATTGGAATAAACTCCAGCAGGCTTTGAAATTCTCTAACTTAAAAAAAAATAAAAAAAAAATCAGTGTGCCTAAAGGCAGAAGACTTCTATGATCCGGAAAGGGATATACCAAAATGGCCACTAATGAAGCTGAAAAAATAAGAAGGCATACAGATCAAGGCTCACAATTTAAAACATTGCTAAATGAGTATTTGATTAACCTTTTGTAGAAAGTATAACAAGCTGGATGGAATGCAATTAGTGTCACTTGCAATTTAATGTCCCATCTCTAATTTACACTGGCTGAAGGATTCATTTTTTTAAGCAACACAAGCATACGAATGTGCACAAGAGCCATCAGCACCTTTAATCTGGACATCTCACTGGCGACTTCTTCCTACTGCATATTCATTAAATGAAGCTCCTTTTTTCATTAACATTCTTTCTGATGCTGTCAGATGATATTTAGGTCTCCAGCCTGGAAGTTCCTTAATCAGGTACAACTCCCGTATTGAAAGAAATTTGCAGTTGCTGGTGATGGATGATTTCAACACAAACCAAGATTTGAGATGTACAATTGTTATAGATATGTGACTACATTTGTGAACTAGACTATTTGATTTTTTTTCCGTAACTCTCATAATCTATTCTAAACTAAAAAGTAGAATTTCCAATGGTTGATGTACATCTTTGTTCATTTCATAGAACTCCGTGATTTTTCCATGCTCTTTTTGTGTTGCCTGCTGTCACATACTCTAGTATCCTCTTTCCTATTGTCTTTTAGAACACTATAGTCATGCAAAAGACTCAAAACAGGCAAATTAAGTACAACGTTCAAACACATTTTTATTCTAGTGATGAAATCAAAATATGACTACATATTACTTATGATCACAATTCAGCCCAAAATTTCCATTGCTAAGCAAGACAGTTAAGTGAGTTTGTCCCATGTTTCTTGCCACAGTTGTTAAGTGAATCACTGCAGTTGTTAAGTTAGTAACATGGTTGTTAAGTGAATCTGGCTTCCCCATTGACTTTGTCAGAAGGTCGCAAAAGGTGATCACATAATGCTGGAAAACTGCGGTCATCATACATATGAGCCAGTTGCCAAGTGTTCAAATTTTGGTTGCGTGGCCACGGGGATGCTGCAATAGCCCTAAGTGTGATAAAATGGTCACCGGTCACTTTTTCGATATTGTTGTAACTTCATACTGTCTTTAAACAAATACCTGCTGTAAGTCAAGGACTACTTGTATTGCCCTTGAGGTTTTAAATTAGATTCAGAATGCTAACAGTTATAATGTATACTTATTGCACAACCTGTAAACAAATTGAGATGTCTCTGGATTGGAAGTGTGCTACACAATTTGAAGTCCAAAAGTGTGCAAGGTATGGCTTATTTAAACGACTGTGTTTTCATCCTGCACATGATCATCTTTTTTTCTGCATTTATAAATCTTATTATGTCACTATCCTCTGCCTTTTAAAAAGTGTTTTAAGTTGTTTCTGCAGACTTAACTGTTACATAATTTATGAAATCGTTGCTTGCAAATTTGGGTTCCGTAATGACAAATTAGGTCCCTTTTAGACAAAACAAGTTTTGCTGTTTGCAGGTCTTTGAAGCTGTCATTTCGTGGATTAATTATGACAAAGAATCTCGCTTGGAACACATGGCAAAGCTGATGGAGCATGTTCGTCTTCCTCTCTTGCCCAGAGACTACCTTGTGCAGGTTAGTAGTCATCAGAACTTTGCACAATTAAAAATAATACAAGCTCTTTATGACTTGACATCCATTCATCTATCTCCCTTAGGAATCATAATCTTTGCAGCCTTCCAATGCTTTTTTCACATGAAGGCTCAGTTGGATAGAACAGGGATTGCATTTATCTACAATAAATGGTGCAAGAAAGGCTGCCGTTTGGTATTCTAACGATACAGGAATTTTGAATTTTTAAAACCAACTTCACGTATAGACTTTTTTTACTGGTGTAATTACTGAGAGATTATTTAGGGTGACGCTGTAGCCATATGCTTGATGATAATTATTTCTACATCTCTACCTCTGGCTGAAGAGGCTATCAAGATTCAGTTCTAGCAAGCTGAAGTAGCTGTGGATTTAGAATTTTAGCATTGAATAGGGTTGTGTTTACAGTGGTTCAGTGGTTAAGACGCTGAGTTGTTGATTGAAAGATTGGCAGTTCAGCGGTTTGAATCCCTAGTGCTGCGTAACAGGGTGAGCTCCCGTTACTTGTCCCAGCTTCTGCCAACCTAGCAGTTCGAAAGCATGTAAAAAATGCAAGTAGAAAAATAGGGACCACCTTTGGTGGGAAGGCAACAGCGTTCTGTGTGCCTTTGGCATTTAGTCATGTCGGCCACATGATCACAGAGACGTCTTCGGACAGCGCTGGCTCTTCAGCTTTGAAACAGATGAGCATCGCCCCCTAGAATCGGGAACGACTACACATATGTGTGAGGGGAACCTTTACCTTTACCTTAGGGTTGTGTTCCTGTTCAAAACTCACCCATAATCTGGGGGTCCTCTTGGATTCATGGCTCTTTCTTGAAGAGCAGGTGGAGACCATGACATAATTTCATCCTGTGAACCAATTGTAGTATTTGTGGATTGAGATATTTTGAGGACTCTTGTCATTTCATATTTGGATTACCATACTTTGATTTAGATCAGGGGTGTCAAACTCACGTGATGTATTGGGACTTTTTTTCTCCTTTGCTAAACAGGGTGTGGGCATGGCCAGCGCGTGACACATTCAGCCCACGCCCTTGGAGTTTGACAGCCCTCATTTAGATGCACCAGACTAGAAAGCGGGAGATGGTGAATTCTAGTCCTACCTTAATCATGAAAGGCAGCTGGGTGACTTTGGGCCAGTCACACACTCTCGGCCCAGCTTACCTGACTGGCTGATGGTTGTGGGGAAAATAGGAGGAGAAAGATGTGTTAGATATGTCCGCTGTCTTGAGGCATTTGTAAAAATAATAAAGGCAGGATACAAACAAATAAATGTAGTAGCCTGAGTAGTAATGGGCACTGCCTGGTTGCCGTGTCCCTCCTTTAAGAGCTATACCTGTTGCCGTTGGGCTTCTCAAAACCTTTTATGCCTTAGAATTTTCATATCTACTTTGTTTGGGTGGAAACTTCCTGTTCAATAAGACTAAGTTGGGGAACCTTGCTGTAGGTTCGGGCTCCAGTAGTGTACTGTTTTTGAGTGGCTCACATACCTCATGTATATATGTATGAATGTACAGTACGTTGCTATTGTTCTTGCTGCTGTTAGTTGCTTTTCAGAGAAAAAATTTTCCAAGAGAATGTATAGAATAAGATAATGCAGATTTCAATGTTAATAAAGAGCAACTTAATCTTTTCCCAAAATTTGAATCATTAAGCAAACGCTGTTAAAAAAAATTAAGATCATGAACTACAAATTAAACTTTTAGATCTTCCTAAAGAGACACTGTCTGAGAAAGTTCGAATGTAAAAAAAAAAAAAAAATCCTCTGCCTTGTGCCTGCTATCTGGCTGCAGCTTACAATTTCATAAATAGTCATCGCACAGTTTATTTAGGTAGTTTTAGGATTTTGAAGGTAATTCAGTTCTTTCCTACTGTGCACAATTTGGCTTTCCATGCCTTTTTTTTTCTTCTCTTGTCCAAAATCTCTTGTGTATCCTATTTCAGTGTTGCCCTAAGCAACTTTTAAGATGTTTGGACGTCAACTTCCAGAATTCCCCATGCTGGGAGTTGAAGTCCACACATCTTAAAAGTTGCTGAGGTTGGCAAACAGTTAATGAGATAAGATTGTTGCACAATTTCATGCACAGAATATGCATCAGTGCTAACTTGAAAATAGAAGTAACATTGCAAGGAATGACAAATGGGAATCACTTAATGAACTAGATGTTGAATAGGCAGAATGCCCTATAGCTTCATACTGTTACATCTAAATTCTTCAGAACAAATCCAGCAAACTTCTTTTGGCACATATTTTTGTAATGTTCACTACCTAACCCAGAGATGCTAATGTTCATTACCCATTATCATTATCCTTCAACGCTGTCAAACTATTTACTAACTCTGCACTACTATTAATTTTCTCATCGTTCCCACCACCCATCTCCTTCCACTTATGACTGTATAACTGTAATTTTGTCACTTGTATCCTTACTATTTATATTGATATTGTTTCCTGATTGCTTATGACTATCATTAAGTGTTATACCTTATGATTCTTGACGAACATATCTTTTCTTTTATGTACACTCAGAGCATATGCACCAAGACAAATTCCTTGTGTGTCCAATCACACTTGGCCAACAAAAAATTCTATTCTATTCTATTCTATTCTATTCTATTCTATTCTATTCTATTCTATTCTATTCTATTCTATTCTATTCTATTCTATTCTATTCTATTCTATTCTATTCTATTCTATTCTAGTCTAGTCTAGTCTATTCTAGTCTAGTCTAGTCTAGTCTAGTCTATTTTCATTAGTGAAATGAAGCCATTGCGCTAACCTGTTTTGACATTTAGACAGTTGAAGAAGAAGCTTTAATCAAGAATAATAATACATGTAAAGACTTCCTCATTGAAGCCATGAAATATCACTTGCTTCCTCTGGATCAGAGACAGCTGATAAAAAATCCTAGAACCAAGCCAAGGACTCCAGTCAGTTTGCCAAAGGTAAATAATGTTTCCTTGTTGAAAAAATTCAACACCGACAGTAATTCCAGCCCAAGCATAAAAATATGTTGGCATTGTATTCCAGTAATTAACACTTTTTCTACCCAAATGTTTTTTCTATTTAGTATTGATATAATTTAGAATATATTTACCCTGTTATAGGATAGGTACAGTGCAAAGAAAGCACAAAGGAGAAGATTACATCTAGTCTTCCTATAGATGTTAAATGTTGGCATGTAATTGGATGACCATGAATATCAATTCAGATTAGCCAGCTTGTAGAGGAACAGTTTAGTTTTGGGCAAATGTGAATTTTTGAACTTCTTTGTTAGATATATTATTTATTTATTTGATTTCCATAGTACCTATCTCAACAAGTGACTTACATAAGAATGCAAACAAATATTAAGCATAGATTTAAAATGTGAAAATACTGTTTTTATTAACTTGATTTCATTCTGTCTTCTTTCACATTCTAAATTCCTGTACTACTATCTTCTGATATTAATCACCATTGCCAGGCATTCATAGAATTGTCATATGTTTCCAGGCTGTTAACAAAAACCTGTGTTTTAGATTCTAAATTACTGGCCTTTTCCAAAGCAATATAGTTTATTAAGCCAAAGTGCAGAGGCCTCATCCAAAGATAACAGCAGCAACTTTCTGGCCGTACTTTTAATTTTAATATTTTGCATATGTCAAATTGCCATGCTTCTATTATAAAACATTTTTTTTCTGGAGCAATTTTCTTTTACTCCGTTTAATGCACTCAGCTATTTTGGGAGATAACACAGTTTAAGAATTCTTTTTCTAAAGGTGTATTTCTATTGAAAAGGCTGTGATTCTATGGGATTTTTTTAAAACAATAATTACTTTTTCTTTCTCACCAAGATAATGATTGTGGTGGGTGGGCAGGCACCAAAAGCCATTCGAAGTGTAGAGTGTTACGACTTTGAGGAGGAGCGATGGGATCAGATTGCTGAACTTCCTTCTCGGAGATGCAGAGCAGGTACGTTTTGTTCTTTATAATGTCCTCAATCACTATTTAAATACTATTTGTTCTATTATTTATATATTCTGCCACCTGTAAGTAATTACGAAATATATCCATCACCTTACTGCCTTTCTGAGTAAGCAATATTACGCAAAGTACAGAAAAATGGTAAATTTTGTAAGAAAAGGAATTGGACACATGACAACAAGACAAACAGGGCTCGTTCATTCTTTCTTACAACTGAACCACTTGCTTCATTTTTTGTGGTGACTCATTTTTTATACTTAGTCTGCCTTCAATCAATATTGATTCATTGATTCATTCTATCCGTTTTACACACAGACTTCTTAAATAAGCAATTCTCAGTGCATTCAACTTCTATGTCGTTCATGACACGTCTAGCTATTGTTTCTTTATAATAAAACTATTTGCACTTGTAGACAGCAATCTTGTAGATTGCTTTTATCAACAATCTGCATACTACCTACACCTTTACCACTAGCATTTACACATCTTAAAATGTCTTTATTTATTTCCCCATAATCAGCATGCGAGGTACACAGATTCATTTACTTACTGTAGTGTTTTATTTTTGACTTCGTGTTCTCTGTTGAACACAACTATCTTGACATTTAGTTTCTTAATTCCTGAGGTTTTTCAGTCAGCCCCAGAGTGGAGAGAAACGTCTCTGTTCCGGAACTGAAAATCCTCCATGGCTGAAAATCTTGCTTGGATTTCAGGAGGGTTTTTTTTTCAGCTAGCCCCTGAGTCAATAAGTTTCCCTGTTATCTCTGGGAGTTGGCTGAAAAAGCTGCTTATGGAGTCCAGGCTTCTTATCACAGCCACCTTTTACCAGTTTCATTTTACAAAAAGTCAAGTTGCAAAGCCAGGCCCAGAGGTTCCATACCATTCTTAAAAAATAAAACTAGTAGTGCTTTATCTATTTATTTAAAGAATGTATGTGACTATTCACTTTAACCAAATAACTCTGGACAAGTAACAAAACAAGTTCATAAATCACACATTTATGTGAAACACTACAAAGCAATAGCAGTTAGACATATACCGCCCCATAGTGCTTTTACAGTGCTCTTGGAGTGATTTACAGTGTCAGGATATTGCCCCCAACAATCCGGGTCCTCATTTTACCAACCTTGGAAGGATGGAAGGCTGAGTCAACCTTGGGTCCCGTCAGAATCAAACTCCAGGCTGTGAGCAGAGTTTTCTTGCAATACTGCATTCTTGCCACTGTGCCACCAGGGCTCCTTAACATAATTACCTAATTACAAATAACCTTATAGCACAGAACACAACAAAATACACATACCAGGCTTCACTAACATCCTGGCCTCAGTGCCTGAAGGAAAGCCAGATCTTCAGGACCACTCAGACTTTGGTGGAAGGCGGTTCCATAGGATGAGTGCTGTGACAGAATAGGCAAAGCCATTTGGGTCCCACTGGATGACATTGCTTCATAGAAGGGACACTGACCCTGCCAGGTCTGATGGGACAGACAGAAACCAGGGGAAACAGGGAGTCTTACAAGTAACCTTCCCCTGAGCCATGCAGAGCATTAAAGGAGAAAATCAGCACTTTGAATTGCCTCTGGGAACCAGTGCAGTTCATTAACGGTCGTGTTATGTGAACATATCCACATACCCTAGCGGTAAACTCCAGATTACACATGCTGCTGCTTTTTGGACTAGTCCTGGATGATCATCTATTTGGTGAGGATATGCTTTTCAAACTTGCCTGCTGCCCCCCCCCCCCCCAATTTTGGGAACCACTGTAATGAACAATAATAATTAGAATTGAATTAGCCTTTGCTAATAAGTTCTCTAAATACATTATAGCAGCTGCTAAAAGCTATTTAATACACTGTGCTAAAATCTTGTTGAGTGTAACCATTGAATATGCAATTGCATATTACTTATACATCATTCAAGGAAAGTTCATCAGAAATTACAGGTGGTTGTTGAGACTACTTGGAGCCTAGTCCAGATTTATATTTGTATAATATTTGAAATAACTCATACTGGTTGTTATCAAAGGTATCTTTTGACTGGTGGATTACACCTATTGAATATAGATCATGTCAATGCTAAAAGCTGCCAGAAATTGATAATAGAAAAGGTTAACATGGTGAATCATGCAATCAGAAGCTGTTAGATGAACAGACACTCTCTTTTATTATTAGTTTTTTAATGATTCCTATACTTGCATGTAAGAAGTTGGAATAGGAATTTTGTGGTAGGCAAAGATTGATTTGCTTAAAGCTTTGCGCTCTCTTCATTTATTTTTAACAGGGGTGGTATTCATGACAGGCAAAGTCTATGCGGTGGGAGGTTTCAATGGCTCTTTGCGAGTTCGGACAGTCGATGTGTATGATGCAGTGAAAGATCAGTGGACATCTATAGCTAGCATGCAAGAAAGGCGAAGCACTTTAGGAGCTGCTGTGCTCAATGAGCTCCTGTACGCTGTTGGTGGATTTGATGGAAGTACTGGTAAGCTGATGCACAAAAGCCAGCCCCAATGGGAGAATATTCAACTCTTTATTCTTAAGACTTTCTTCTGGAGTAAGTTCCTCTGTTCATAAATACAAACTTTGGCATTCTGTACCTACTTTGTGACGTTCTCATTCATTTTAATAATGATCTCTCAGGAAAATGGATGGAGCTGAAGCCTAATTTTTAAGGGTGGTTAATTTTGGCTTGAACCATGGGAAGAAAAACTAAATGTTTACTTAAGAAAATTCATTGCTTCCAATTGCCACCATAATGGGTAGTTAATCAGATTCTACAAAAACCCTTCATTGAACTTCTCTTCCCTGTTAGGGAGTGGTTTTAGAATGCCCTGTTAAGCATAGATCAATAATAAGAACTGGGGTGTTATTCTCAGGGGTGACTTCTTATTGCAAAAAGCTCATGATGATTGCAATAGGTAAGGATAGTGTTAATGCCTGAAAAAGAAGCTTCCTGATTAGCAAAGGAGCTCTGGCTTGCTTCCTTCCCTTTGTTTGCCTGAAGGGAAATGATCATTATGAAATGAATTCTGTGATAGGAAAACACAGTGTTATGTGTTTCCCCTTTTCATGTTTTCAAACTAGGTCTGGCATCTGTGGAGGCTTATAATTATAAGGTCAATGAATGGTTTTTTGTGGCGCCTATGAACACAAGAAGAAGCAGTGTTGGAGTTGGAGTTGTAGAGGGTAAGACTTTTCTGTTTTGAAGTCACTCCTATTTTATTTACAGTGATGCAACATTGCAACGATCAATATCACAAAATCACATCCAGCCAATTAAACGAGTCAGAGGATGCTTGATGTTTTTTCTCTAAATACATCTCTGCCATTCTATAAGTACAACTGTCTCTGAAAGCTTAGTTGGTCATGTTTTCCATGTTCCCATATTTTCTTCTTATTAAAAGTGGCAATTGTTTTTTTATTCCATATCCTGGAAAGAAATCAAGAAATTAGTGAAAGAAAGAGTTTCTGAACTGGTTAATATGTGTCATTTATTTATTTATTTACTTATTTATTTATTGGTTCGATTTATATGCCGCCCTTTTCCGGAGACTCAGGGCGGCTTACAGTGCGTTAAGCAATAGCCTTCATACTTTTGTATATACCTGCTTAGTAGGGCTTTTGCCCCTCCCCCCTCAAGCGGTGTTCTTTTTTATACAAAGTCAGCTTATTGCCCCCACAAACTGGGTCCTCAGTTTACCTACCTTAGAAAGGATGGAAGGCTGAGTCAACCTTGAGCCTGGTGAGATTTGAACTTGCAGTAATTGCAGGCAACTGGTGTTACTTAACAATGCTTTAGTCTGCTGCGCCACCAAGGCTCTGTCGGTAGTCCTCAACTTAAAACCATTCATTCAGAAACTATTTAAAGTTACAACAGCACTGAATGAGGGGAGCTTAAGGCCCCTGAGTTTTGGCCGATTTTAAAGTGTCAGTAACTACTAATGCTTCCACTTTATAATAAGGAAAAAAAACCCCTGAAATGATTGCTGCTTGAAGCTGGAGCTTTTAAAAAGCTTCTTGCTTTATAAGAGTTTCTCATTGCCTTGATATTTCATTGGAAATGCCCAATAGAAGCATATTATAACTATTGCCACCAAATTTGTAGATATTCAACAAACTTATGTGTATTATGTGATAATCAGATGAGCAGTGATTAAAACCTGGTTATTAAATATTCGCCATATATTTTCCTTTAATTGATCCTGTTGACGGCTGTTGCTAAAATTCTAGGTAAACTCTACGCTGTTGGTGGATATGATGGAGCATCACGCCAGTGCCTTAGTACTGTGGAGCAGTATAATCCATCTACAAATGAATGGTCTTACGTTTCTGATATGAGTACTCGGCGCAGTGGTGCAGGTATTCTATCCCAAATTATTATTATTTGTTTACTTAAAGTGTTAGACTTCTGTAACACACAGCAATATTTCCTTTTATGTTGTTGTTTTCTCAGTTCTTTGTGTCAATCTCCTTATGGCCTGGTTGATAGGCATTCAAGTCAAAGCAGATAGTCTCATAACAGGCTGGAGTAGATAAATATGAACCATCTAAAGAAAAGTAGAATGTAATATTGATTAGCAAGTTGGTATGTTCAATGGACTTAGTTCTATAAACATCTGTCATGATTACTGATGACTAACTTGAAGTCTGCTTCAGATTGACAATTCAGTCTAGGCAGTATTATGTTCCAGTAGTAGCCAAGATTGACATATTGACATTGGACGTGGAATATTTATAGTTACAGCAATTCCTTTTCACAAATGCCCTTGCAGATATCATGAACATGGTTAGAACGTACAAGTGACTGTCTACTTGCCTCATGGCTAAGGCTGCTTCCAGAGAGTTGATTTTTTCCCCTATTACTTTCACATTTCATGGTACGCATTAGGAAATGGATTACTAAGGGAAAACCTCTAGTTGGCCACTCTAGGAAGCACAGCACTTCTGGCAGTAACATCTCTTAATGGTTAAAAATAGTTTTTTTTAAAAAAAGACAGGTTGTCATGCTATTTTGCCTCTTATTTCCCAGATTGGAAACATCAGCCCACTGTTGAGAGGGTTTGGGCAAGAGTTAAAGCTTCTACCTCATCCTTCCAAATGCCTAAAATGCCCCCGCAAAGAAATAAATAAAAGAAAAAAGAGGCTAAAAATATCAATTCCCAGAGCCTGGAAAAAGGGTGCTTAGGTAGCTTCAGATTTTCTCCCCATTCTAGGCCAATTTTGTAATCCTTTCAAGGGGATCAGACTAAATGTCTATGGCACGGGTATCAAACTCGATCGTGTCACGTGACATATCGTAACGTTTCACAATGTTTTTTCCCTTTGCGGAGCCGGGGTGGGTGTTGCCTGCGTGTGATGTATCTGGCCCGTAGGCCACCAATTTGATAGGCCTGGTCTATGGAGATTCTCAGTCATCCAGGTCATGGTTGTCCCAAAGGTGCTTTTTCAAGAGGCAACTGGACTTTCTGGTTTTTTTGATTTTGAAGATGTTTTGTTTCTCATCCAAGAAGCTTCTTCAGCTGAAGAAGCTTGGATGAAAAGTGAAATGTCTTCAAAGAAAAACCAGAAAGTCCAGTTGCCTCTTGAAAAAGCACCTTTGGGATGTGGACCAGACTAGTAAACTAAAGTTATGGATGCTAATGCTATTTTTATTATAAAAATACAATTACAGAATCTTGCAAGACTCTATGCGCTTCCCCCTCCCTCCCTTTATTTTTATGAGAACTAGAGAAAGTTAAATCAAATGCTTTCTCAGATTACATTTTTGCCCTGGACTCAGATTTCTTTTATCTGACCATTGTATTGATTGTGGCTCTTCCTCCTATTCCTCATGGTTATTCTTTCTGCCTCTTACAAACTCTTAATTTTGCGTAATAACTACCCTGATGGGTACTGGACTGTTTACTGTTCTGTCAGGGCTATGCTTTTGGCACAGCGATTTATCATCCCTGACTAGAAGTCGATTTACAATAGATCCTGAAACTCCCTGTTTGGCTTTTTAGGGGTTGGTGTTCTTAGTGGTCAGCTATTTGCTACTGGAGGGCATGATGGTCCTTTGGTGAGAAAAAGCGTGGAAGTGTATGACCCTGGAACAAATACATGGAAACAAGTAGCAGATATGAATATGTGCAGAAGAAATGCAGGTATTTTCCTCCCATATTTCTCTATCACTATTCAGGTATAAACAAAGTAATTGAGGGGAATATTAATACCAAGGATATACAATAATAAATGTGAGTCTTTAAAGCACTATAGCACTTTTAGTTACTTTAGTAATAAAAAGGTCATGATGTCTTATTTTAAATTAACGTTTGATTAAGTCTACGTACTTTAACTCCAGCAGATTTGAAAATATTAAAATCACATTTTAAAATGGCAGAATTATGGAAATTACAGTAAAATGTAATTGAAAAGCGACATGTACAGAGTTTGGTAAGAGAAGAGATAAAGCTCAAGAATAAATATATTTATTTTAAAGGGTTTCTAGATATCTGAAATTTGACCTTTTTGTCTTGTAAATCTCATCATTGCCAGGTCCCAGAACAAGCATTTTAAATAGGGTATTATTGCTTATTTTTAATTAATTAAATGTTAAACATAAGGGGGATATAGTTCAATTCATATTTATTGCAGATTAGATGTCATGATTAAAGCATATATATGTATATGTATATATATATATATGTATGTATGTATGTATGTATGTATGTATGTATATATATATATATATATATATATATATATATATATATATATACATATATATACATATATATATATATATATATATATATATATATATATATATTCTTACTTCTTCGTAGGGTTTATGTGTGTTTTTCTTCTAGCCAGGTTTTTCCTACGTAGCCAAGGTTTTTTTTTTTTTGTAGCTCCAGCTCAGTAGAATCTCATCTACTCGGTTCTGGGCTTTTTTCTTTTCTAACACCTAGCAAGCTCTCACTGCTAGGTGGGAGACCTAAATAGATCCATTTCTAGCTCGTTAGCTGTCATCAGTAGGCCACACCCATATCCTCCCTGTAAAGGCACAGTATCAATTTTCTTACTTCTTCGTAGGGTTTATGTGTGTTAAAACTTGGCTACGTAGGGAAAACCTGGCTAGAAGAAAAACACACATAAACCCTACGAAGAAGTAAGAAAATTGATACTGTGCCTTTACAGGGAGGATATGGGTGTGGCCTACTGATGACAGCTAAAGAGCTAGAAATGGATCTATTTAGGTCTCCCACCTAGCAGTGAGAGCTTGCTAGGTGTTAGAAAAGAAAAAAGCCCAGAACCGAGTAGATGAGATTCTACTGAGCTGGAGCTACAAAAAAACCTTGGCTACGTAGGGAAAACCTGGCTAGAAGAAAAACATATATATATATATATATATATATATATGCTTTTGCTAATAGTTTGTTATTTTAGTTGTTTTCCAATTATGAATGACTAGAATTATATAGATTGCTTTTGAGATCTCGTAAGTAACAAGAATTTTCAGATCCTTTTTTCATTTTTATTATTTTTCATTTTTATTAAGGATTACCATATTTTTCAGAGTATAAGATGCACTGGAGTATAAGATACAGCTTAATTTTTGGAGAGGAAAATGGGGGGGGTGGAATCTGCCTACCAGGTATTCATCTGGCTAGCGTCCTTAGTCTGGTCAGCTTCAGCACATTAGTTTGCTGATTTTTTATCCCCTGCTTGGAGATAAAAAACCGGCTTCTAAGGCACAGCTGAGAGGAAACAGCAATGAAAAAAAAAGGCAAAGCACAGGGTGGGGAAAACTCGGCTAGTGCCTAGTTAGGGCTGAAAAAAGCTTCTAAAGAACAGCTGAGAGTTGGAGCAAAGCATAGCAGGCAAAGCTGGGAAGATCACTAGCTAGTGCCTCATTAGCGCCTCGTTAGGGCTGAAAAAAAGCTTCGAAACAGGTACATTCGGAGTTTACGACGCACCCAAATTTTCAGCTCTTTTAGGGGGGAAAAAGGTGCATCTTATACTCCGAAAAATACGGTACAAACACAACTATTGATAGTCATTATTTGTTACGCATGCAGGTGGGCTGGCTTTTCACAAATTATATCTTCTTAATGGTTAGAAAAAAAGCAAAAAAAAAGGATACAAGCAGAAACCCATTAGTATGACTGACAAAATGTGTGTGATTTCAGTAAATAGTGAAATAACAGATGTTAATAATAAAAATCAATGTTAAATTTGCCCTTCTGTCTTGTCATGACAGCAGCCTATAAAAATTAGAACTTCTACTGTACTGTTTTTGTTCTCTGTAGGTGTGTGTTCAGTGAATGGACTTCTTTATGTAGTTGGGGGAGATGATGGCTCTTGCAATTTGGCCTCTGTAGAATACTATAATCCTGTCACTGACAAATGGACACTATTGCCAAGCAACATGAGCACTGGAAGAAGTTATGCAGGTAAGCAGTGCATTGGTCTAGACTGGCATAGGATGACCGGCAAGTTGATTATATGTTGTTTAACTTCTTTCTATAGCTCTTGCTGAGTATTGCTTTTCTTAACTGAATCGGATAGGATTCCAGATCTTTGCTACATGTTTGCTAATGCTCTTCATTAGATTTATCCATTGGCGATTTAGAGTTGTGCCATTGACATGTATGTAACTATGTAATCTCCACTAACAGGTATATTAAATTGTTCTGGGTAGCCTTAGAATGTATATACTTAAACTCTCAATGACATGACTTTTAACTGGGTCGAATGAGACACCATACGGCGCCAATTTTTGAACCAAGGTACTTCAGATAGGCTAATAATGTGTCCAAAATCTGGGACTCATGATTGCTGAGGGAATGAAATGTGGGTAAGATGTGGCTCCTTCAATGCTATTGGCTGCTGCAATCACATGATCTTCATTTTCAACATTAAGTGACAATTTCCCAGCCAGTCCTGCAATCCCTTTCTCCATCCCCCACACAGCAGCAGGCATTTATCTATTCACTAGAAAAGGAAGAAGGGAAGAACAGCGAGGAAAGAACATTTCCCGGCCCATGCCACCTTCTTGTGCACTTCCCCAATCTGTGCCAGCTCTGATCCATGCCAACCCCACACATCATCCCTGACTCCCATGTGCCATGGCCCATATGTATCCTCCCAAACCCACCTCACCCCATGCCTGTCCTGTGTGCCTTCCCTGACCTATGCAGCACCTCTTGGGTACACCACACACGCTTTCCAACTCAAATGGCACCTCTTGTGCACCCCCACATACCATGTCTTATTTGCACATACCCCAGATGCTCCCTCCCTCCCTGAGCACCAGCCGCTTACCTGCCTGTTGGCTTTTCAGTCTCACATGGTTCATATGAGAAATCTTGGAAATTCTATCTCTCAAAAACCATTAAGACAGGCTCTAGAAAATGCTTATGAAACTCATGATAAAGTACATGATCTTTTGATCTTTCAAGTCCTAATGGCAATCATTTTGGGAGAGGCCCTGTCAGAGCACATGACCTACAGTATATCATCTGACCTATAATTGTCCAATAATATTAATAAGAACCCAGTTGAAGTCTACTAAATAAAATGACAAGCCAAACTATAGCTTTTGACTTTCAGAAGCTCAGTTTCTGTGTCAGAATGTATTAGGGATACATCTAGGAATAAAATATATTATAAAATAAAATAAAATAAAATAAAACATTAGAAAAAGACGGCACTTTAAAAAAAAAAAATGAAATTAGAATTAAGGCCCAAAAAAGAGATCTTAAAAAACCTGACTGTAGTTTTTCAAGGGGATGAAGTTAAATGGCCTAGGCTCGGGATATTTGTCGGACCCCTTGCAGCCAGCAACAATCTCCAATTGCCCGGTGCATTCCCACAGACAGGGCCTCCTCAGGGTGCCGTCGGCCAGACAATGTCAGCTGGCGACCCCCAGGGGGAGAGCTTTCTCTGTGGGCCAACTTTGGAACCAACTTCCTTTGGAGCTCTGGATGGCCCCTGACCTTCGCTTGTTCCGCCGTGATTTGAAGACCTGGCTGTTTCGCAGCCTGGACTGATGGGGTTTTCTTAATAGATTTTAAATTGTTTTAATTTGGACTTTTAATTTTATATTGTTTTAATGTGCAATTGTGCATTTTATTGTTGTGAGCCGCCCTGAGTCCATTGGGGATAGGGCGGCATATAAAACTAAACTAAACTAAATAAAACTCTAATTGTACCCCATGCGGTAATTACAGGATGGCAGTTGGAATGAATAATAATTTGATGGCAGCTGGAATAAAATTCTCTCCTTGCATCCACTAAAACTGCTTGGGTGCTTTTGGGGTCATGGAGAAAGTGTAATTCATTGTAGAGGCTTGAAAAATATCTCCCACAATTTTTAAAACATCTCACCTGCTCAACAAAAGTCTAGAACCGTTCAGGTCTGTCACTAACACGTGGTGGAGATGTTTCTCAAACCTTTACAATGAATTACAATTTCTCCATGATCCCAAAAGACCAAATTTTTCTATTTTTATTAAAAATGCAAATTCTCAATTAAAACACAGCATTTTTTTTCTTAGTAACAGTATAATAGAGTTGGCAGGGATCTTGGAAGTCTTACAAAGTCAAGGTGCTGTCCCAGCCTAGCAGCATAGCTCAAAGAGGATTTGTGGTGCACCATAGCTGTGGGGCTGCCAGAAGCCCCTGACCTGCAATGCAAAGCCTAGTTCTGCCCAGTGCAAAGCTGCACCTGGCCCTGGAAACCACAGCTGCCACAGTCCAGCTGCAGTCACTCTTGCCACTCTACACTCGGAGGTCCCTGCCATCCTATACTTTGCCACCCCAGCTGACTACTTTCACAGTGTTTTTATTCCTGCTGCTGGCAAGGTTTGCCTGGCCTGGCCTTTCACAAGGCAACTCTGGCCACGTGAGGCCACCTTCTCCATGTTTCTTAAGGAAATTGCCGTGCATGACCTGGGGAAAAGCCTCCTGTGGCCAGCAGCTGCCTCATGATAGGCCATGCTGAGCAAAAAAATGGTGAAGGTTGGCTTAACCCTGGACCCTTTTCAGTCTGGCTTCAGGCCTGGCTACAGCACTGCTACAGAAACTCCTTTGGTCACACTGATGGATGATCTCTGGCGAGCCCGAGATGGGGGTCATTCCTCCATCTTGGTGCTACTTGACCTTTCAGTGGCTTTCGATACCATTGACCATGGTATCCTTCTGGGACGACTAAGGGAGTTGGAAGTGGGAGGCACCGTGTTGCGGTGGTTCTCCTATCTCTCTGGTCGGTCACAATCGGTGTTGGTAGGAGGACAGAGGTGACCCCTAGGCCCCTCGTTTGTGGGGTGCCTCAAGGCTCGGTCCTCTCTCCCCTCCTATTTAACATCTACATGAAGCCACTGGGTGAGTTCATCCGACGATACGGGGTGAAATATCAGCAATACGCTGATGATACCCAGCTGAATATCTCTACCCCATGTCAATTCAGTGATGCAGTGGATGTGATGTGCCGGTGCCTGGAGGCTGTGAGGGTCTGGATGGGAGTCAACAGGCTCAGACTTAACCCAGACAAGACCAAGTGGCTGTGGGTATTGCCTCCTAAAGACTATGTTGATTGTCTATCCTTGGTTCTGGAGGTGGGGGGGGAGAGAAATTGCCCCCTCAGAACGGGCTCGTAATTTGGGTGTCCTCCTAGACTCACAGCTAAGATTAGAGCAACATCTGACAGCTGTGGCTAGGGGGACCTTTGTACAGGTTCGCCTGGTGCACCAATTGCGACCCTACTTGGATTGGGAGGCTCTCCTCACAGTCACTCATGCCCTTGTCACCTCATGGTTAGATTATTGCAATGTGCTCTACATGGGGCTACCCTTGAAAAGTGTTTGGAGACTACAGTTGGTCCAGAATGCAGCCGCGCAAGCTATCATGGGTGCACCTAGATACACCCACATTACACCAATTCTCCGCGAGCTGCACTGGCTTCCTATTGGTCTCTGGTCACAATTCAAGGTGTTGGTTATTACTTTTAAAGCCCTACATGGCTCAGGGCCAGGTTATCTTCAAGACTGCCTTCTGCCACATAGCTCCCAGCGACCAGTAAGATCCCACAGAGTTGGTCTCCTCCAGGTCCCATCAGCTAAACAATGCCGACTGGCGGGCCCATGGGGGAGGGCCTTCTCTGTGGCTGCCCCAACTCTCTGGAACCAGTTACCTCCTGAGGTCCGGACCACTCCCACCCTATTGGCCTTCCGAAAAGTGGTGAAGACCTGGCTTTTCCGGCAGGCCTGGGGCCGTTGATCTCGCTGTTGCGATCTTGTGAGATCCGGCCATGAATGGTGTGAATGGGTTTTAATGTTTTAATTTGTAAATGTTTTTATAATGGTTTTTTAAATGTATTGTAAGCCGTCCTGAGTCTTCAGAGAAAGGCGGCATATAAATTGAACTAATAAATAATAATAAATAAATAAGGCAACAGGCAGCCAAAAAGGCATAGATATGGGAGAGTGGTGGATAAGGGTGAGTTGAAGAATACAAATTCGTGAAGGTGTTAGGGATAGGATTAGTGTAGGTGGGCTTCCAAGCACCTGAATTTTGATCACTGCAACAGCCATAACTTCAGGGACTGGTTTGTTAGCACTGGCATAATTTTGGCCGATCACTGAACAAATGGTGATAAGTTGAAGACTACCTGTATGGTTGTTTGTATTGTTTTTCATTTATCATTTTATAACCAAACAGTGTATTTCTCAAAGGAAGTGAATTAGCAATTTCTCATAGACTTTCTAGTAAATTACCGTATTTTTCGGACTATAACACGCATCAGTGTATAAGACGTACCAAGATTTTGAAGAGGTAAGTAAGAAAAAAAAAAGGGTTTTGCCCTCCCCGGCCCCCAGGAGCACTCTGCAGGCCTCCCAAACCCTTTGCGCGCCCCATTTTTCACAAAAATGGGGCCATTTTTCGAAAAATGGGACTAGCAGGGTGGGGCTTCAGGAGGCCAAAAATGGCTGTATTCAGTGTATAAGACGCACCAACATTTCCACCCTCTTTTGGGGGGTGGAAAGTGCACCTTATACTCTGAAAAATATGGTACTCAGTGATTAACAACTGTGTCAATTTTTGCTGATTACTTCAGGACTGGGTACAATATTATGCTTTCAGTCAATAATAACTCCCATCAATATTATGCTTTCAGTCAATAATAACTCCCATCGGTGGTATACATGTGACAGAATAATACGCCTGTTTGGAATCTATCTGCTGTAACAATGATAAGCAAAGGAGACTTCATTTGTGAAAGACTTACTAGTTGAAGGCTCAAGAGCTTGAATGTTTCATTGAAGTGAAAATTGGTCTCTAATCAACTTGAATAGAATACATTGAGTACCCATCTACTTTTCTCCCTTGCAGGTGTAGCTGTGATCCATAAACCATTGTGACACCCATTTGTGTGAATGCAACACAAGAAATGATGTCTGTCTAGTTGTGTTTTGGAAGACACGGGGGATTTTTAATTGCCATACTAACGCCGCACTTCTAGTCTGACAAGCATATATAATAAGAGCATCCCTTTCTTCTCAACATGCCACTGCTGGGAACAAATTCCAGAAATAAGGTGTTGCTTATTTTGTGGGTGTTCTGTTCTGTTTTTGTGTGAGCTGTTTTATGTACAGCCAGGATTGAGATTGAAGTGAATTTCTCAAGAAAGAGAAAATGTTTCTCTACAGCTTGTGACTGGGAGAAACTTTTTTAAAAGAATTCTTTACTACTGACAGTGAATTAAGTATTAGACATAATTTTTTACTTGGTTATAAATACTTAATTACACCCACAGAAACTAGAAAAACTGTCAGGGAAGCCGACCAGAAGTTTATTTGCTGTATTGTATCCAATCTGTGTACATATCCTATTTGACTACTGTAAATGTATAATTTTGGGTGCTGGAAGTATCCACTGTATGATTTTTCTCTTGTGGCAAAAACCCAGATTCATCAAATTGGCTTGATGAGCCAAGTAGTGTGTTTCTCTGAACTTCAAATGCCCAAACACCAGAAACACCGTTGAAATGCAGTGTTCCACTGCTTTTTGAACAGACTTTTTTTTCTCAAGGTTGACTTTGGTGGAGTGGAGTGATGGGGAAATGTAATATATTCGTTGGCAACAATTGAAAAACTAATCAGAAAAAGCAAGCTGAACCTGCAATCTGTTTTTGGTACTGTGATATTGTGTCATCTTCAACAGTGTAGAACAGGCCTGTCAAACTGGCGGCCTGTGGGCCAGATGCGTCATGTGCAGGCCACGCCCACTCTGGCTCTGCAAAGGCAAAAAAGTCACAATACGTTGCAATATATCATGTGATGCAATCGAGTTTGCCATCTGTGGTGTAGAATGATGGAAATATGCCACAAAGTTCCACATTGCAACTTTTATGATGATTCGGGGATTTCAGGTGGACCATAAGCCACTTAGGAACAGACGCAGTATTGTGCCAGGATGATAAGGTACTGCCAAGTACAAGAGCAGAGGTAATTTGGGGCAAGGTTTTCTATGGAAATGCATTTTCAGAAGACCAAAGGGGATATCAAGAAGACTGGGACAATCTTCTAGGAAATCCCAGCTAAGCTTTGATTAGAAGGAACTGGATTCCTGCATATACCTCTCATGCATTTGACCATACATTATCAGTTGCCCAAGATATTTAGAACTTTTAAATGTCTTTCACTTCATCATCGTTTAACTCTTCTAGTCAGAGCTATCCTTCCAAATGTTATCCACACGTTTGCTGTTCTATATGTAAAAACAAAAATGATTTGGAATTAATTTATTCTAAAAAAAGGAAAGGTAAGTGACTTCTCAGAATAGGGAAGATGTCCAGCTATACAACTTTATCTATATCCAATCCTATTATAGTTAAAAAATTTTTTAAAAAAATCAAAACTACCACCACATGGAAAATAATTCTGTTGCTCAAAAAATATTCTTTTTTTCTTCCAATTTTTCAGTCAGGTAACATTCCCCAAAGCATCTATTTCCCTATTCGTCACTATCTTTTTCTTTAATACATTTTCTGTTTTATTTTGATTTAAGAAAAGCATTTAAATCATTTGTCTTGCTTTCACTTTTTCTGTAATTAAAGCAACTGTGAAACATTAGTGAAGCAGAAAATGCAATTGAACATAATTTTCAATAAGTGTTTCTAAAGGCAAGACTGGATTATTTTTTTTTATAAGGGATTTCTTCTTTTTAAAAACAAACTCTTTACATCTTAATTGTTCTTTTTTGTATATTGGCAGAGAGGGTATAGTACCAAAGGGTAAGAATGCACATAGAATAATTATAGCTGCTGTTTAAAATTCTTTGAGCAGTAAACTGATTATTGTCTGTTTAACACATACTTTAAGGTAAAATACATGGCATTTTCTTCATTTGTCTTTCTTCCTTTTTACTAAGGTTGCCTGTCACTAAGGAATTGTTTTTTCAAAGCTGGGAACAATAACTACATTGCATCAATTGCATTTTCTATACTGAGTTTGAGGGTGAATAAAGTACAGCTTCCTTTTCTCCACATAGAAGTTCCATTCAGAGTCATTGAATATGGACCTCCTGTGGCAAATCTCTAGTCCTTCTGAGGAAGATTTCAGAATGCCATGGAGATTTTGACAGGGCTTAGTCAGGCCTGGCTTGGATGTTTATTGCTGAGCAATAAATGAGTTGAGTTGACATTTAGCTAAAAGCAAACAAGTCTCATCCTGCCTGAAAGTTAAACGTGAACTAGGGCTTTGCATGTGATGGTAGTAAATAACATTAAATGCTTTATAAACAAGTAGACATGGAACAGGATTTAAACTTCCTATTTTTCCCTCACTACCCACACAAACCTCCCAAGAAGATCTGGCCACCATAGTTTTTGCTCAAAAATCTCTAGGATGATGTCTGAGTATAAATTCTGTCATCCTCATTGGGGAATCATCTGGGTGTGATTCTGTTAATCCTGCCTGTAGCACATGTGAATCACTCAACAGGTGAAAAATGCTTCCAGTAATCTGCATGTGAAGACCACGGTATGTAAATCAGTCACATCTTTGAACTATGATGAGATTTTTTTTTCTTTTTGCTCTGTGATGCTAATTGAGGAATTTGCGAAGTAGTAAGATGCCATGTTTACCTCATTTGATGATGCAAGTATTTCTACAAATGTATATGCACTAAAATCCAACTTCTTATCAAAGCTATATGCATGCTACATTCCACCACTGATAGGCAATGTATGTTGCTGTCTAGCTTTACTATAAAGTGGCCCCTAGGTTCCCATGTGACAAACGGGGGTGGGTGGGGGAATTAGAAACTCGTGTGCTGGCTGTTCATAAATGGCATTGGTTTCAGCTAAGAGCCACTTATCACTAGCAAATGGTATGTGTCACTCTTCTGTGGGTAAACTTGCAGGGTTAATGCAAGTCAAGTGACCTCATTTCTCAGCTATGCAATATTAATAATTGTGACACAACAACCAGCTGCAATTGCCCTTTCAAAGCGCTTTTGAAATAACTTTCATTTGCACCATGCCAATTCTGAGCCGCAGCTTTTCAAAGATTGCCTTTTTATAGGGCTTGGAAATACAGCTTTAGAGCTGGCAAATTTAAATGTAATTATTTTTGTAAGATAATTCTTAATGAGTTCTTGGATCTCTTTTGATGTTGGTGGCAATTATGATTAGTGTCTAATCCTTACACCATGGGCCCAATTCTCACCAGCCATTTATTTATGATGGCTTATGGAAAGGACACAATCCTGCTCAATGTTAATTAACAGTGGACTGTTACCTCTATATTAGTAAGATTCTGAACTAAGGCACACAGCTATGACCACATGTTCATCTATTGGCTTTTTTCTTTTCTTAAGAAAATGGACATAATTTGGCTTCAACTTGTACATCAGGATTGCTTTATTTTCTCTTTGGTTCTCTAGTAACAATAGGCTCTGCAGCTCAATGCTAAAGACAAATTAAGAAGCAGAGTCTCTTTCCAAGATGGCTTTGAGAGAGCTAATCTTGTTCAAATATTATTGACTGAAGCTGTTTTACAATCTCTTGTCCAAAAGCTGACTCATTTGATTGTGAAATAATCTTCCATAAATCCGGATTATAGATGCAAAAGTTAAAAACCATTGCGAAAGACTGTTTTTATGTCTGTGCTCCACATATGCTCCTAAACATAGTGCAGATTTTCCTTCTTGGAAGCTTCTGGCAGAGAATCCCGTCCCTCCCCCACTATTTTAAAGGAAATCTGTATGGGATGGATATACTATTAATTTTCTCTTTTTCAGTTGCTGTTGTAGTTCATTAGATGGTACATAAGCGGGGTGCAAAAATCCAAAATTTTCATGTGTCTCTGTTGCCATCTAGTTGCTGCCTGGATTTTTAAAAAAAACCAGAGATCAATGAACAGCCCAACCTCATTGATATTTCAAACTTAAGAATTTCAGCAATTGAGGTTTGCAACCAGCGAACTTATTGGATAAGCTTATGTCTAGATATTAAAGCACAAAGTACTACTGTATTTAAAATGAATTCAGAACCAAGTGCTGTATTTATGTGGCATCTGTAAATGGGGCTAGTTTCTCTGCCCTAGTATTACAAATTAGCTGCTAGCTTTATTTGAATTTGGGTATCAATTGGCTTAAATAAAGTTCAGACAGGTTAGCTGGATTTCATTTTATATGTAACTAGCTTTAGCCAGATTCTGTCTATATATATATTCAATAGACCCTGAATAACACTGCATGGTTAAGCAGTGAAAAGGGAATTATTTTTATTTTTTGCACTATATGTATATTGAATACTTTGGATATTATATTATTTACCTTTTCAATCAAACGAATACATGTGTCCACTACTTAAATGGGCTTGTTTCCTGTTTATGGGTAGGAATCAAGAGTTACTTGAAGGCACTGAAGGAAGAAAAAAAACCTTTTAAAAGAATTCACATTTAGAGCATAACTGAATTAACAGATTAGGGTAATATAAATTGCACAATGTTTCTGAAAACATGAAATGATTACTTTTGATTGAATTTCAGGCATTTAGAGATTGTCTTTTGCAATCCAGTTTTCAACTGGATTCCATTGTTTGTTCCTAAATTATCACTCCAAGTTAGAGTTTAATCCTGGATTATGGATAGATGATTATTTGTTGCCATGCAAAATCAGGAGGGAGCCTGTAAGATGCTGCTGGTGCTTATAATGGTTTGGTTAAGGCTGACATCTGAATGTGCTTAATATGTGATAAGTATATCATATGATAAGAATCCAAAATACTTTGTTTCCAATATCCTAAATTATTTTATTTTTTTGTGTGGTAGCAATAAACACTAGGAGGTTTAATTTATAAACATAATGTTTAAACATAACGTTTAAGATACAGTTTAAGACTAACAGATGATTATAAAGGCAAAGCTTTTTTTTAAAAAAATAAAATAAACTAGACTGAGATACAATGTAGCTGTGATCCTGTACTATTTACAGCCCAATCCTCTGCATGTTTACCTCTGCATACTCATTTTAAACCAGGGTTGTCAAACTCTCGGCCCGCAGGCCGGATGCGTCACACGCTGGCCACGCACACACCTGTTTTAGCGAAGGGGGAAAACGACCCGATAAGTCACGTGACGCTGTGAGTTGACACCCCTGCTTTAAACAATGGGAGTTAATTCTAAAAAAACCTGCACAAGATTGCAGCTGTAATTGGTTCTATGACCCTTCAATCACATTGCCCATAATATTGATTTGATAACTCTTTATACCTGATTAATGCTGAAGGAGGAACTGGTTGGTAGTGCGATTCTATTTCCCCGCCTTTCTTTCGGCTTCAAGACTTCATAAAAATGTTAACTTGTCAACAGGAAGTTATATGTATTTTCTAGAACATTGAATTTTGGTTGAATAAAGTTGAGCAAATGAAACTGATCTTGCATTTCTTCTGATCCTGTCAAGGATTTCAGTGAGAGAAAATGTGTGGAAGTGTATTCTTTTTCTCCCAATGATGAAGCTTCAGTACTATCGCATTCATGCAATTACGATACATGCACATTATAACTTAGCTGGGTGTATGATTAAAAAGTCAGCCTTTCCTGTTCCTTCAGCTAGCTAATAGAAACATTTTTGGGGGAAAATTATATTAAAGGCTTTGGTAAGGTGCCTATTGCTTGGAATGAGTAAGAAAAGGCAATTAAAATGTTGGCTGAAGTGAATTCTGCCTGCAGGAGATGCTCAGGAAAAACTGCTTAAAGTTGTATGGGAAGTAGCAAGCTGTAACTGCACTGCTGTGGGAATTAATGGTTGAAAAACATGGATACAAACAGCCTGAGAAAGTTTACAAACCAATCTCTTGAGAGCCTAAGTTGCTTCAAATGTCATTGCTTGTGCAACTTGATCTGTAGACTTCCACAACTTCCCTTTGGGTACGTATTGAACTGCCTATGGCAATGAAAAGCAATTGTGTGAATTGAGCAGGATAACTTTTATACAGTATATTTACTCATGACTGATACCCACTCAATGGCTCTTATGCTCAGATGTGCATAGCACTGTGATCTAGATAAACAGTTGTGGAAAATAACATGTTGGGAAGTAGTTGAGGTGATCTCACTCTATATATACAGGTAGTCCTCGACTTACAACAGTTCATTTAGTGACTGTTCAAATTTACAGCAGCACTGAAAAACATGACTTATGACCGTTTTTCACAGTTATGACCTTTGCAGCATTCCAATGATCATATGATTAAAATTCACACACTTGGCAACTGGTTCATATTCATGACAGCTTGTTGTGTCCTGGGGTTGTATGATCCCCTTTTATGACCTAACAAGCAAAGTCAATGGGGAAGCCTGGTTACTAACTTTACCAGCTACAGTGATTCACTTCACTAACACTGGCAAGAAAGGTCGTAAAATGACAAGCAATATGTATACTAAACAATACTCTTTGTGGAGAGGCTCACAAAATTACCCCACCAAAAGGAATATCCAGAGGAATGTCCACCTGTTCGCAGCGATCTTGTTGATTAAATTGAAGGTGGTTGTCTCAGAAAAATAGAAGATATGCCTAAATGCCAAGACTCCCAGAGAGAGATGAATAAAATTCACCATTTAAAACCTTTTATTTCTTTAATCATTTTTAAAGAATGTTACAAAATTATTGGTTAAAAATAAAAAAAGGTCCTTTATCACAGATAATTTGAAAACCATAGGGTTAAGAGACACATACGTTCCTTAGTATTTTTTTAAACACATCAATGAAAAAGTGACTTGCACAACAGAATATATCCCCCTTTCTTACTATTGAAATTACAGTTATGTACTATGATTCCTTGGAAATAATGTTGTCAAAGGATAATATAATTTAGTACACTTTTTCATAAAGAAGGTGCAGGTTCAAGTCAAATACTTCCCATTTGTTATTTAAAATCCTTTTCCATTTCTGTGAATCCAGCTTTGTATATCTAATTTTAGAATTCAGAAGTTGTGTACCTAAACCTAATTTTGACAAGTAACAATTAGAAGTCAACTGGACAATCAATCAATCAAAATGGATCAAAAATAGCTTTTCCAATAAAAATAACTCACTTTCTAGCATGACAGCCAGAAGATTATAGTACTGTAGTTTTGCAACCAGACACTAGAGGTCGCTAGAGCCAAATAGAAAAATATGAAGCTTGGTGACTGCAAACTGCTTTCTCAAAATACCTTGCTATAGTATATAAGGTATTTGCAGAAATGTGAATGCTCTCAAATTGTGGGTTATCATAATAGCCCTGGTGTGAACTAGAATTATCATGTCCATGTTGGTTTCTGTGTCTGTATGTTTTCTCCAGCTAGTTCAAATGCCAGCTAGTGAAAGTGTGAATTACAAAAGAAGCACTTGTTTGCATTCAGTTCTGTCTTCAGTGCCAGTTTATGATTTTTCTAAAATTTCTATCAGATCAATGGGTAGAAAACTTCTGTTTTCAATCATTTCATCTCTTTACTGGCGTATGAGTGATTGAAAGCCAGAGGTGTTGTCTCTTTAAAAGTCTTGTATGTAGGCATGTATTTCATGTCACAAAGGGTAGAAGTCCTTTTATAAAATGTGATGCGTGTCTGTACATAATATGGCAACATGTGGAATAATGAAAGAAGAAAAGACAGATGCAGTCTCTGTCATCTCTCTATTAAGTGTTACACTTACATTATGCAACCAGGATGTCTTTGATTCTTTATGTGTACTTTTCTCATATTGAATTAGCACATAGCTTCCTGACCTATAAGAAAAGAAAAACACCAGCTAAATCAATAATTGGGAAAGTTTCAGATCCATTCAGAACTTTCTAATTTATGGTAAATTTCTTCCAGCCGGATTATAAAACTTGGATGGAGGCTAGCTTGCCTTTAAGAAGGGCAGCGTTATACTATATTGAAAATAATTTTTCTTTGATAAGAGAGGAGACATGAATTCTTGGCTGGCCACAGTTATTGAATTTTTTTTTTGAACTGAATATTTTGCAATACTATGCCAGACTGAAATGGCTGGCTTTTGCTCTGTATTGGATTTCAATTACTGAATCCATACCCTGTTCCATCATGGGAAGTAACTTCACTGCTATCAATGTTTGCTTGGATTTCTTTCTGATACAGGACAAAAAGCTGGGAAAGGGAGACAAATGAGCCAAGAAAAATAAATTATAATCTAAAGGGGAAAAAAACGGTGGTAGGAGTTTTTGGACTTTCATACTCTTGACATGTTGCACCTTCTCTCCCAAATGTAGAAGCAGGTTGGAACCAGTGGGCAGATTTTTTTTTTTTAAAAAAAAATACACCTAACTTCTGTCTTCCAAATTGGGACTAATGGACTGCTTACTCTGATAAATGGACTAAATACAGGAGCTTGAAACCATGACTGCATCAGGTTTTTTTAAAAAAAATATGGTAGTTGGGTTGAAAACAAAAGGAGGGAAGGCATTGCCTACTCAATGGATCAACCCATCTTTTGCCCCCTCTAGGTACTGAAAATTCTGTTTCCAGGAAATGGTTGCTAGACTGGAGTGTGGTTGTATTAGGATTTTGTAATATAAACCTGAGAGCCAATTTGGTGCAATGGTTAAAGCATCAGGTTAGGAACTGGGAGACTGAGTTCTAGTCCTCCTTAGGCACAAAGCCAACTAGGTAACCTTGGGCCAGTCATTTTTCCTCAGTTCTGGAAAGGAGCCAATGGCAAACCACTTTTGTAAGAAACCTTGCCAAGAAAACTGCAAGGATTTGTTCCAGGCAGTTTCCAAGAATCAGACACAGTTGAGTGGAAGGAAACTATAACTCCTCCCTCCCTCCCTCCCTCTCTTTCTCCTCCCCCCTTCCTCCCTCTCCCCCTCTCTTCCTCCCTCTCCCTCCCTCTTCTATCTATTGCCAAGTTGGGCAAGATCCATAGATGCTGCTCTGGTGGCCCTGAGAAGTCAACTTGTTAATTTGTTTCTGCCAGTTGGTGAAGGCTGGGTAGATGAATTTTCATTTAAAAGCAAGTGTTTATATTTATTTGCAACATATTTATTTCAGAAGTCCTTTACACTTCGACTTAGAAAAATCTTTTATCTTTTATTGCCATGTTACTCCTATAAGGTAACTACAGTAAATTAGGTAGGAAGGTAAATATAACTATTACCAATCATCATGTTTCCTTTTACTGCAATTCACTTAAAGGGTAAGAGAAACTTCTCTCAGGAATATCTGCAGATTATTGGTGGGGAGGGGGGAGAGACTCAAGGTGGAAGTCAGAAGGATGCCATCAGAGCATCGGCTTGATGGTGATCACACCTCTCTGGCTACCACCCTGTCTTTTTCTTTTTTCTTTTTAACATAATATCTCTGTATTTCATAAATGGGTGAAGAGAAAACTATTCTTTAAAAACAATAATGGAAGAACCTGTTAAAAAATGGAAAATACGTCCCGTTGCCGTGACTCAACCTTCAGACAATTTTACCTGAGCATCTTCATGGAAATAACAGGGGAACTTACTCTGGTGAGCATAAGAAAAATCCCTAAACCTAAACCTACAAAGTTCCTTTGGCATCGGAAGACAACGTGTACCATTTCAAGTGCAGCTTGAAGCAGCCTTCCAGGTAATTTTGGACCCTGCCTTCCTCCCTTTCTAAACATCGGTCACACTGACTAAGGCTCATGATCAGAATGTTTGTTCTCACTGAACAAAAGGAACATAAAGCTGCATTGCAGCAAATCTGCCCAGTAAGTAAAAAGTATTTGGTGGCTTGTGTCATAAAAGAATTTTATTCAAACATTTTGTCTGCCTCACCTTCTATGTCTCCAATTTAGGGGGCCTCAAATATTGTCTGGATCTATTAAATTTAATTGAAAAAGATGGTTTGAAATGATTGATGGTGTGTCCTAGAAATGTCTGCAGTCTGGCACTTGAAAGAACTAATGACTGAGAAGACACCAAGAGTGTTTTATCCTTTAAAAAAAAAAAAATGTGAGTCTAGGAAACTCAGAGTCTCTCAACTTCTCAGGATACTTGTGACTGGGGTAATTGAATATTGGTCCTGACCCTTTGCTTATCCATGGAGAACAACTTTAGAAATAATCTTATATTTCAGTCTGGTATGTGTGTGTGTGTGTGTGTGTATGTATGTGTGCGTGTGTTTTAATATTCCACCGCCAGAAACGAGATCATGCCTCTGCAGTGCTACTGACTATTTCTTCTTCTTTATAATGCAGAATTATTAGCTTGCCAGGTCCTGAAAGCTGAATATTGCAAGAAATAGCTCAGCATGTAAAATGCAGGGGTGAAATCCAGCAGGTTCTGGAGAACCAGTAGCAGAAATTTTGAGCAGTTTGGAGAACCGGTAGTGGAAATTTTGAGTAGTTCAGAGAACTGGCAAATACCAACTCTGGCTGGCCCCAGAGTGGGATGGGAATGGAGATTTTGCAATATCCTTATCCCAGGAGTGGGGTGGGAATGGAGATTTTGTAGTATCCTTCTGCCACGCCCACCAAGCCACACCACGCCCACCAAGCCACACCCACAGAACCGGTAGTAAAAACATTTGGATTTCACCAGTGGTAAAATGAGTTCTAAACCGGCCCTGCTTTGAAAGGGCTTTTTAAAAATGGCTTGACTAATTCTGTGCAGCCATTTCTACAGAGCATGGAACCAGCAGTGGTGCTGGAGAACCACGGTCCTGTAAACATGTAAGCTACTTCCTTCCCAAAGATGGTCATGCTACTGAGGCCTTTGCTTCTTCTGAAAATTAGACCGTATTCAGGCCTAGAGTGTCATGCCGTCAGTGAAATAAAATTTAGCTGTGGGTTGGACAGCTTAAAAGGCAGGATTTATTGTCCCTTTTAGAATACAGGTATTCTCAATTTACAACTGTTCATTTAGCAACTTTTCAAAATTGAATGTCTACGGAGATACTCAGTCATCCAGGTCATGGTTGCCCCAAAGGTGCTTTTTCAAGAGGCAACTGGACTCTCTGGTTTTTTTTTCTTGGAAGATGTTTCGCTTCTCATCCAAGAAGCTTCTTCATAGGAGAACAAACCCAACAGGGCTAGATTCAACAATCGGCATTTAAAAGACAAAGTCCGCATCTTGGGCAGAGAGGACCTCCGGTTTGAAAGGGGTTAAAAGAGTCCATCTATGTCAAAATTGAACAGCCCTCTCTCAACAGAGGGGGAGGCATACAACATCATCTATCTCCAATCTATAGCACAGTCCTTTCAACAGTTCCAAGAAAGCTACATACACATTTGCACTACTCAGGTGACCCTGATGATAGAGATAAACCTCCAGGTGGCCTCAATCAGAGGTGGTATTCAGCAGGTTCTGACCAGTTTTGGAGAACTGGTAGCGGAAATTTTGAGTAGTTCGGAGAACCGGTAAATACCACCTCTGACTGGCCCCGCCCCCATCTATTCTCTGCCTCCTGAGTCACAGCTGATCGGGAGGAAATGGGGATTTTACAGTATCCTTCCCCCGCCATGCCCACCAAGCCAAACTCACCAAGCCACCCCATGCCATGCCATGCCCACGGAACCGGTAGTAAATTTTTTTGAATCCCATCACTGGCCTCAATGACTCTAAAAGAATGCAAATCTTTATCTTTATTTGATTTGTATACCGCCCTACTCCCGAAGGACTCAGGACGGTGAACAGTCAAACAGTAAAATGCATAAATACAAAATTTAAAAACAGGATAAAATTGAATTAAACAATTTGGCCCAGACAAATTAAAACACCCCAATCATTTAAAAAACAGATTAAAATTTGCATATTAAAAAGAAAAGAGGGAAAAGATTAGGCCAGGCCCGCAAATGACCAGCTTTCTGCAAGGAGTATAAATCCTTCCATTGCCCGCCATCCAGTCAGAGCTGAAGAAGCTTCTTGGTTGAGAAGCGAAGTGTCTTCAAAGAAAAAAACAAAACAAAACCCCAGAAAGTCCAGTTGCCTCTTGAAAAAGCACCTTTTGGGACTTTCAAAGTTGAACTGAAAAAAGTGACTTACAGTCTTTGCACTTACAAATGATTGGTTGCTTGATCAGATGACCAAAATTTGGGTGTTTGGCAACCAGCCTGTATTTAGTGATGGTTGTGGTGACCCAGGGTAATTTGATCACTGTTTGCAACCTTCTCAGCTGGTCAACCGTGACAAAAACAGTTGTAAAATTGGGTTCAACTTATTTAACAACCGCCTTGCTTAGCAATGAAACTTCTGGTCTCAATTGTCATAAGTCAAGGACTACCTGTATTTAGACATATTAAAAGCCTTGCACTTCATAGTTTTGCTTCCTGTTTCTGATATATTTTTGATAGTTGCATGATACATAGAGATTCAGTAGGTGAGGCCTCATACATTTAATTTTGCGAACGTCTGACAAGCAAAGTCAATAGGGAAACCATTGACTTAACCAAATCACTTAACAATCATGTTACTAACTTAACAGCTGCAATGATTCACTTAACTGTGGCATGAAAGGTTGTAAAATGGGGCAAAATTCACTTAACAAATGTCTCATTTAGCAACAGAAACGTTGGCCTCAATTGTTTTGCATGTAAAATGTAGATGGAATTTCAATTGTGTCGGTATAGCCCCATGTTTGGTTTGACTTTCCATGGATGTCCTTGCTCTCCCCTCTTAGAGATCCTTTAAGATTACATTTTATTCTTTAGCTTTTAACATCAAAATTGAACAAGAATGTTGAACAACTGATAGATTTAACACACTTTTTAATAACAACCCCAAATTCAGAAAGAGCTAAAATAATTGTCCTTGCCCCTTCTAGTACCACTGCATCATTACCATGTGCCCTGTAGCCTTTCAGAACAACACATACGAATACAAACTGCATTCACCATACTAGTAAATTGTGGTTGTAGGTCACAAAAGGTTGACTTAATCTTCTTGTAAAAGGCTATAAGAACGATTTCTGTTCTTTGGATGCAATACAAATGGGTTGGCCAAAGTAATCTATATAGAGAGAGTGCTCAATCTTCACCAAACAAAAGAAATATGTCTCCATAAGATGTCCTTGTCTTTGAAAGATAACATTACAGGGGAGATTTTATTGTGATGTCATAATGACCTAGAGTTGATCTCTGCTCCTCTTGCCTTTAAAGACACAATTCTATAAAATAACCAATCTGATTAAAATGCCTAATTGGCTTGATAGAATATAAACATAAGAAAGGCTATTAAACAGAAAAGAGTTTATGATGAGCAGGAAATTAACTTAATGCTCGCCATTTACATGAACTTGTGATTACCAGACTGCTGGGAGCCAAAATGGGGGGCTTGCAAAGTAAAAAAAAACACCTAACAGCTGAGGAATGGAGAATTACTCGGGGGCATACAGACAAGATGCCACAGGCAAGGAACCTTTGTGATAATGACAACTTCACCATCTGCAGATGTGACTGTTAATCTTTTAAGTAAATGTCTATCATACTACCAGAACAGCTTTGCTGGAAAAATGATCCGCCCTTCTGGTGACTCTTTCTACGTTATCTCAGTTTGGATTTCTAGCTGGACCTCTTCCCATCTTCATATCTGGCAGGGGAAGCTATTGCCATGAGATCCAAGAATCTGGTGATGGCTAATGGTCCAAATGCAGATGACACATCTGGAAGCTAAGGGCAGTGAAGAAGGCAATCTGTTCAGGATATGGAAATTGGCAGGATAAAGTTGAAATTTTGCAAGCCTCATGGTCTGTAAATACCATTAGATCTGTTTGGAGCAAGATGGCTGAATTTTAATACAAGAAAAGTAGTTTTGAATCTGGAAGCTAACTGCAGTGGGAATCAAATAATATTTTTGCTAGGAGACATTACTGATTCATTGTGATAAATCATAAGAGACGTGAGCAGAATGCCTTTACCAGGGTTATAATTTCACAAAGTATCAGGTATAGTAGGTATCTTTCTGGTTTTTGTTTTGTTTTAAATGAATTTAATCATGGCCACAGGGTGGCTGCTATCTTATTTAAGCTTTGGTTAACAAATATAGACAAGCCTAAGAAAAACAACAAAATATTGACAGCTGGTAGTATTGACATCATATCCCACCTTCAGCTATAATTACGCATAATGCAGTTTGCTTCTTAAAAGGATCACAGAAGTCACAGATAATAACTTTACAGAGAGATCTCAGCAACCTTATTTGAAAGAAGCTTTCCTATTTATTAATGCAAATGTTCAGCCAAATGCCTTTATAATTCTATATTTTGTTGCATACATGTCAAACCCTTTGCAGCAGCTGATAAAGTGAGATTCTCGCAGATTCAGAGGAGACGGGATTATTGCAAAGCAAAACGAGTTTCAGTTATAGAAACTTGGAAATTGGCTAAGTGTATCTTGGTTAATGTTACCAGTGAGTATGATAGAGTGGGGATTGTGTGCAGATGGTTGTTGACTTACAATTAATCATTTAGTTCGACATTCCAGTGGCATTGAAAAAAGTAACTTATGGCCAGTCTTCCCATGATTCTCACAGCATCTCCAGGGACAAGCAAAGTCAATGGGAGAAACTGGATTTGCTTAATGATTGTTTGATTCAATTAACAATTGCAGAGATTTGTTTAACAGCTGTGGCATAAAAGGTCCTAAAATTGGATACAACTCACTTAGCAGCCACCTTGCTTAGCAGTGGAAACTCTGTTCCCAGTTGTGGTTATAAGCTGAGGACTATCTGTACTGTCTTTTTTTCCTCACAGGCTGTCTTGATTTAATGAAGAAGATGCCAACTGCTGATTTCATGCTACAGAATATCCATCTGTCCCTGTTCTGCAATACTTTAAAACCACTCATTCTCATTCCACAGAAGCTGTTGTGGTTGGGGCTTTGATTATATTTTTGCTTTTAGAGACCACACTTTTTCCTTTTATCTTCATATAATAGCAATGTTTCAGAGCTTATTTTCCTACACACACACTAAGCTTTTAAATAGTGTTTGTTTCAGCTGACACTGCTGTTAGGAACTGTATAAAAACTGCCTTGTTCTAAACCATTTTAAACCAGCAGATTTTAAAACAGATGCAGAAGCATAAGCAAGTAATGAAATGAGAAGAACTTAAGATGCTGACAGGAATAAGATGTCCTTCAGCAGAAAACAAAATATAAGATATCTTTAGGGTGAAAAACAAATTTAGATTATGAGTGTTGTTTTTTTCCTGTCCTGCACTACAGCATAATAGCTCTGCATACAATGTTTTATTGTGGGCCACACTAACCAACAACAGGCCCATTAATTCCATCCTTCTAGACTTTGCAAGTTGATGTTGCCATGTAAATAGAACTAATATATTTACATGGCAATTAATCAAGGAGAGAAGCAATCTAGAACTAAGAAGAAATTTCCTAACAGTGAGAACAATTAATCAATCGAACCGCTTGCCTTCAGATGTTGTGGGTGCTCCATCACTGGAGGCTTTTAAAAAGAGATTGGACTGCCACTTATCTGGAATGGTATGGGGTGTCCTGCTTGAGCAGGGGGTTAGACTAGAAGACCTCCAAGGTCCCTTCCAACTCTGCTATTCTGTTAATACTCAGTCCTATAAGCAAACAAAAGCCTCAATCTGTAAAGTGACATAAAACATTTTCCTCCCTCCAAAAGGTCTTGCATTTGTTTGCATGAGATACTGCCTCATTGTGGTTGGTCCTTTTCTGGTTGTTGCCAAGCTCCAGCTAAAGTCCCAAGCTTTGCTCTTAAGTGTGGTTGCTTTTGAACACTTCATCTAACCTCCTAAGCCAAGCTCCAGGCAGGAATCCCACCCGGATTTAGAGTTTACTGTAGCTTGTAGTTCTGGCAGTTGACTGATAACTCTCTTGCCTGCATGTAATAATTGTCAATCTCCAAAGTCACTTCTTGCTTCCCCATCTATTTGCTGTTTTCTTATATTATTTTCTTCTACACAACCTTACACGCACTGTCTTAGCTCTTGTTTTTATAAGATGAGGGACTCAGTAAGGTGAGGCTGCTTCTGCATGTCTGCACCTTCCTGAAGGGTGTGGCTGAATTAGCCAGTCAACTGGAATGATGGCAGGGATGTTTGTAAGTAGACTATGAGTAAGTGAATGAATGAGCCCATCTCTCAAATTTCTGGGTTGCAAACTTTTACAGCTCTCTTGGGGGAAAAAAACCCATGAGTTATGCTAAGTCTTGGGGCAGTGCGGGTGAGAAGCATTTCTGCCTATCTGCCCTTGCTTTTTCCAAACACAGACAGCAATCTCAGTTTCACTTCCTCACAGACACATGCACAACATACACAATATAGCTCAGAAGCAGTACATTGGAGAAGACCTTAGGTGTGGCCATTGGCAACAATCTGCACATGAATTGGCAGTGGGAGATTGTTGCGAGAAAGGGTAATATAATTCTGGGCTGCATAGAAGAAGCATTATATCAAAGGTGTATGAAGTCCTTGTTTCTCTTTACTCTGCACTCCCTGAGACCTGGAGTGCTATATACAAATCTAGGCACCACATTTCCAGAAGAATATTGACAAGTTCAGAACGAAGCAACAATGATGATGCAGGGACTTGAAGATGTGCATGCCTTCTCAGGACAGAGAATATTCATTCTGGAGAAAAAAAGACCATGGGGAGATTTCAGTGTTAAGGTTCGTAACCGAGAGCCACATGGAAGATATATGAAAAATAAATGAGAACAATTAACCAGTGGAATGGCTTGCCTTCAGCAGTTGTGGGTGCTCCTTGGAGGCTTTAAAGAAGAGACTGGACAGCCACTTGTCTGGAATCGTATAAAGTCTCCTGCTTGAGCAGGGAGTAGACTAGAAGACTTCCAAGGTCCCTTCCAACTCTCTTATTCTGTTATAGTCATTGTCACAGAAACAAAGGAACAATAATAATGAGTGCAAATTGCAGCTACTTAAATTTCATTTAAATATAAAGAACAACTGCTGGTAATATCTCCCACACCTCTTAAACAGTCTGCTCACAAAAGCTGTGGATTGTCTATTTCTGGAGATTTTAAAGAAGAGGGTAGTCAGCCACCTCTACAAGGATGATTTAATTGCTTTTTTCTGCACATTTCAGGGAGTTGGACTAGATGATCCTTTTGCTCTCTCTTCCAACTCTACAATTCTGTGATGCTGAAGAAGGAAACTCTGTTGTTGTCCGCTAGTAGAGTGGCATGTTTCAGAACTGCTTTGAAATCCTACAGTAGATGAGATTGCTGTATTGCTCCACTGGAACCTGTCTGCAGCAAGATTCAGGCTTTCTCTTACAACCTAAAGTCAGTGGAAAAACTGTTGTAGGAAGGCATGTATTAGTTGCATCCTTCAGTGGTGTGCTGGATTTTTTCAAAGGCTCCCCGTACAAAGGGGAAAGACCTCATTTGTTCTTGACAGAAGCTCTGGGGTGACAGGAGCTGCAGAGCAGGTTGAAAACTCACCAACTTCAGCTTTCTCATAAGGCTAAGTCTGGTTGCCAGATGGAGGTACAGCTGCCTTTGTTGCAGCTCTGGATGGAATGGTACTTTTGTCAGGGAAATTGGTAGGAACAAGGTTTACCCATTCTTTATTGGGAGGGTATATCTAAACTATATGTTCACAAGACTCAGTTAATGGAAACAACTGCTCTGCACCCAGTTTGCTGCCTGTTCCTTTTCTGTCATTTGGGCCACAGGCAATAAGAAACCCACAGAGATAGGAGACGCAACATAACTATGTAAGTGTACATAAAAGATTTTCATATGATAGAACAAAGCTCCTGGGTGGGTTTACTTTTGAAAAAAAAAAAACACTTTTGTACTGAAGCAAAATATACTTTTTAAAAAATGACTTCATACTTTCAAGGTTTTCTTCGTAATGGCAAAAAACATGCCCTAATTTGTGTATTCTGTATATAGTTCCATAAATCGTGTTTAACGAAGGCTTGGCATAGAGGCATGTTTTTCTTGGCCCTCTTCTTGTTATGTTCAAGGATCAAGAACCACCTTAATTTAAATCACATTTTCTTTATTAACTGGAATTGTGGCTTTGTCTTGTTTAAGAGGCTAGAAGTCTTCCTTTGTTAATCATTATTAAATTAGAGTTCCACTATTCACATGGGAAAAACTGGCTTGATGCAAGCCAGGATCTCCACAGCAGAAATTAAAGGGAGGGAAACCAACAAATGATCTGTCTACACATTGGCAAATAATAATAATAATAATAATAATAATAATAATAATAATAATAATAATAATAATAATATCAGAACACAAAATACAAGCTGGGCCGATACGATCTTGTAGACAACCCTCACTCTGTCAAGGACCTTGGAGTACTCATCTGAAATGATCTAAGTGCCAGAACTCACTGTAACAGCAATGCCAAAAAGGCATTAAGAGTTGTTAACCTAAACTTGCATAGCTTCTTCTCTGGTAATATTGAACTGCAAACTAGGGCATATAAAACTTTTGCTAGACCAGTTCTTGAATACAGCTCATCTGTCTGGAACCCTCACTGCATATTGGACATTAATACAATCAAACGAGATATTTGATTGAGATATTTCACGAGAAGAGTCTTCCACTCCTCTGCTCGCAACAGAATATCTTATGCCACCAGACTCGAAATTTTGAGTTTATACAATTTAGAACTTCGCCATCTTCGGTCCGACCTAAGCATAGTACATAAAATTATCTGCTACAATGTCCTACCTGTCAATGAATACTTCAGCTTCAACCACAACAACACACGAGCACACAATAGATACAAACTTGTGGTAAACCACGCTAAACTTGATTGCAGAAAATACGACTTCAGTAACAGAAGTCATTACTCTGTGGTTTCTTCCCCTAACCCCCAAAACTTTAACCTTAGACTATCTACTGTCGACCTCACCCCATTCCTAAGAGGTCTTTAAGGGGCATGCATAAGCACATCAGCATGCCTACTGTCCCTGTCCTAATGTTCCCTTTTATTCGTATCCATTTCATATATTCATAATCATGTTTATAGTTATATCTGTTATCTAATACATGTTTAACGAAATAAAAAAAAAGAAAAAACACATATGACTATACAAATCATGCACTTCACAGCCAGATACAAGTGTAAAACGAACACTCCTCTGACTGTAATTTTAGTTACATTCTCATTGTCTATAATGTGATATGTAGAGAGATTTGTGAACAATTTTCACTTCATTTATCTTGTCTGTAACGGCCAGGCAGTGTATTTTTTCAAAAAACACTTTACATAGGTGGATGTTTTAAACTTAGTTCTGAAACTGAGAAGCCAGCCTCCAAAAGAGAATGACATTGAGCACATCTGAACGTATTTCATGACTGAAAGAGCACAGCAAGCGGTGTTGTTTCCCGAGTGGAATATGTTCAGCCTTAGTGGACTTATAGCTTTTTAAAAAGCTTATGGGGTTCCTATATTTGCTGAAAAATAAAAATCCAGATATCATTTTGGTTTCTTAGAATTTGTTATAGTGTCGATTTTATATAGCCAGCCAGTCAGCTAGTAATTTATGTGTTATCTCTATATGTTATGATGTAGAACCTTGCAGTATTATGAATGTGAATAAAACGTAAGTTGTCAGGAAGAGCTCCTAGGTACTTGCTCTCAGGTATTTATTCTTATTGTCTGACAATTGCTATTATTTTTAGTCTGCCTCAGTATCAGTCCATCAAGAGGCGATATTATTGCTTCTGCTTCCTCACAGCATTTACTTCAAATGCAGAACATATTGCTTATATAAATGCTTTTCGCCTCATTTTGAATAGCTAACTAAAGGCATACTTTATCATGACTACAGAATTATGCACAGTATGTAGAAAAAGAGTTGATCATGTCTGGAAAAACAGTACTGGGATAGATGTTCTTTTCAGTTCTGTCTTCAAGCAAAACAAATACAGGAAATCTACCCGTTTTCTTAAGTGCTGCTGTCGGCCATTCCTGCTGTTTTACAAGTGAAGGTTGTGATTAATGAGTCACCAGTAATGAAGGTATAAATAGCAAAATGACTGGTAGGGCTGCAGGCTGATGATCAAGCGTTTCAAATATGGTCATGGTCTACTCTGGGATTCAGATTTTCTCAGTGGCATTTTTAATACCTATGTACAGTATACTCAAATGGATCTGTAGGCAATTAATTAAACAATGCCTGGATAAATCTTCATGAAGAAAGTCATATTTTATACACACACACTCACACACACACACATATACTAAGTGTTTTTCTATCGAGAATATATATATATATATATATATATATATATATATATATATATATATATATATATATATATATATTAGGAAAAGCATCTTTTATCACAATCACTGTTTATGGAACCGATTTTGATCTCCTATGTCAGATTATTATTAGCAGCTTCCTGATGGAGCAGATGAGATGGGTGCTACCATGGCTGAATTTTCCACATTTATCTTTGTCTCCTATGAATGAAGCAGCCACCACAATAGCTGCCTTGTGAAAAGCAATACACATAATGCTGGTAGTTCTGCTCCAGGAGAAATGCATAGATCTTAGCCATATGGGAAGGATATCTAGTGATAGCGAATAAAAAATTCAGCTCAAGTGAAATGCACCTAAGGAGAGCACTTACTGCCTGCACGCATATTTTCCTTGGCTTCATTGAGCACGGAGTGAATCAGAAATGGTGACTTGTGTATGTGAACTATCAAGGACAATACAATAGGTGAAATGCGTATATAGCAGGGCTGTTAAACTCCCGGCCCGCGGGCTAAAGGCATCATACACTGGCCATGCCCACGCCCTGTTTAGCAAAGGGGAAAAAAGTCCTGATATGCCATGTGATGCTGCTGTGACGATGTGAGTTTGACAGACAGAAACATGCCAAACTAAAGTACCCTACTATCTACAACAAGCATATTATCTGACAACTATTATGGAGGGGCTGTCTTCACCCTGTTTCTTTCACATAAACTTTCTGAACTGAGCTGCCTCTTACCCAGAATAACAGAGTTGGGAGGGACTCTGAGGTCTTTGAGGTCTTTTAGTCCAATCCTCTGCTCAGGAAGGAAATCCTATACCATCTCAGACAAAAAGTTGCCCAGTCTCTGGAGCGCATCCTCTCCCTCCTTGAAATCCAGACTACATTCCATCACAGATTGATGATTAAGTGATGAGTAAATCAAGTGATATTTAAAAGTCACAAATTAAGAATTTAAGAAAACCTAATACTAGATCAAACCTGAGCTGTAACTAGTTCAATGCTGTATTCGCATAGCAATGATTGTCTATGGAAAGGTTAGACAGGAGCACTATGGTTCCCCTCCTCCATCTCCTCCATTTTCTGATATTGAGAGGTATTTTGGATTTATGTAAGATTTATCTGGTAATTATGCATACTATCATAACCAATAAAAAAAACAGGGCTGAAGAACTATCATATATTAGAAGCATCTCTCATATATTAGAAATATCTCTACTAACTCTACTGGTGGAACTGGGTATGCCTACTTTGATGAAAAGAAGGACTCGGGTGACATGATAGCAGTGTTCCGATACCTCAGGGGCTGTCACAAAAAAGAGGGAGTCAAGCTATTCTCCAAAGCACCTGAGGGTAGGACAAGAAGCAATGGGTGGAAACTAATCAGGGAGAGAAACAACTTAGAGCTAAGGAGAAATTTCCTGACAGAACAATTAATCAGTGGACCAACTTGCCTCCAGAAGTTGTAAATGCTCCAACACTGGAAGTTTTAAAGAAGAAGTTGGATAAACATTTGTCCAAAATGGTATAGGGTTTCCTGCCTAACCAGGGGGTTGGACTAGAAGACCTCCAAGGTCTCTTCCAACTCTGTTATTCTATTTTATTCAACTGCTACCAACAGATTAAGAAAAAGCTAAAATGTCATAGTCTTTATAATACTAATTAGGGAACTCTTCTTCAAGTAGTCCTTGTTTAATCAATGCCTCATTTAGCTACCATTTGCACTTACAATGATGATGAAAAAGTAACTTTATCATCAATCTTCACGTTTATGACTTTCATAGGTCTGTAAAGAAAGGAAAGCTGCAGTAAGATTTTAAACACAGTCCCAGTTCTGGTTGCTAAATGAAGACTACCTGTATTTACATTCCTCTCTATTAGCACCTGGTTTCTATCCATACATGCACAAGAGGATCTTTTTTAAATATAAGACTACTCATTCTACTTGGAGGAATCCTTTCTGGATATCTCCATATCCACAACTGTTCACATCCATAGAACCAAAACTGACTAATGAAACCATGGCAGCACTATGCACCTAACCTAGTGCACAACACACAAATTTACTTAGGCAACTTCACCATTTACTTCCATTTTGATGGGCAAATACACAAATAAGTCAGAGGAACAGAAGTGGGATTGTCCATGTCAGGATTCTTAATAGAGCTAGTGATGTAATGTGTTCTTTTTTTTTTCCTTTTGTGAATCTGATTCAATGGAAAATGCTGTTGATGGTTTTCTAGGAGATGACCAGGCTGAGCCCAAGGGAAGGGTCAAACGCATCATCAGTCTTGAGTTCCTTCATGCCCACAGCAGGTCTAAGTCCAGTCTACCTTGAATTCCATTGACTCTTACCTACCGCCAATTTGCTACTGCCATTAATAGTTCAGTTTCATAGAGAGCATAACCTTGCAATAAATCTTTATGCCCATTTGAACTGCCTGGAACTTCTGATTTTCCCATGCTTGATAGGCTTTATGTGTATACTCTAGTTGATTTTTTTTTTGTTAATGATAAATTTGTCATTCACATAATGAAGCCATATTTGGTTTGTATCTATGGGAATACTGTTTTACCAGAACAGACTTACATATCAGCAGGGAAAATAGCAAACTAGAAATCCAAGTGTACTGCAGAACAAATCATACTGATCGAGGTGTTTTAGTCTTCATCAAATCAAGTAAATAATAAAAGAATTTAGAAGCCAACATTACAAAGCTGTATTTTAGAAACATACTCTGTTAGTGCGAGTTGGTCACTGGGCTAATAAAAGCATACTTGATCTACTATACAATTAAATATTGCTCAAATATTTAAAATATTAATTAAATAATATGTCAGTTTAGTATCCAGATTTGGGTTAATTAACTGAAGCTACAGTCCAAGCACAACTGCAGTCAATAATTGGCAACAACTAACAACATCCCTATAAGTGTAGATGAGGGTAGAAAAAGCAAAAAAAAAAAAAAAAAGCTATAAATCTAAAATGAAATCAAATAATAACTCACATACTCATTTCCATTTTACCCCTTTTTGGCAGCATTTGATCTCCCAGGCTCCTCTTACTTTGAGTTAAATACCATTGACTGTAAAAAGGCTTTCTTTAAGCAGAAATATATGTGTTTATATGTTGGTCTCTTGCCTCTCCACCACATGATGGCACCAGCATACAGGATCTATACCTGTCATATGAGTAGAAGTCTATTTTTTTTTTTTTCATAAAGAAGAAAATTGAAATAGACAATTTATTTATAATATGGATTTCTCTGTAAAACTGGTTCCTGGCCCTGTTATTTTTAATGACATGTTTCCATTAAAAATGCTTTTAAAAATCATATGATTGGTGTTTGTCAAAATAAAATAAGGGTGGACAGTCTAAAACACAGGCGTCAAACTCGGCGCATTACGTTGCTGTCACATGATGTATCATGACATTTTTTTGAGAAGCTGGGGTGGGCATGGTCTGCTTGTGACGCAGCCAGCCCATGGGCCACCAGTTGGACACCCCTGGTCTAAAGGCTGTATGAAGACTCTTTTCTTTGAAACCAAGTACCCTGAATTTATAAATTCAGCAGAAAAAAAAAGAAAGCAGAAAACTTCAGTGATCTGGAAATTTTAAATGTGGGGTTAACAGCAAGATGCCCCCTGCCATTATCAGTCTTAAGCAGGGGTGGATTCTACTTACCTCTGCTACCAGTTCACAACGGGAGCATGTGGCAGAGCCTCCCGCTGCCGTTACTATCAATTCGCAAGAACCGGAATGAACCAGGAGCAACCCACCACTGGTCTTAAGGCCTCCAACTGCCAAAATAAGGGATCCCAGTCACATCTTTTGGGGTGAGGATATCACATCTTGACATAGGCATCTGTGTCCTCACCTCTAGACTAGCTCATCCTACGACAGAATGCTATTTGTTTTGCAATAAAGACCAGTCATGCATTGTGGAATCACAACTAAGTGATATGAATTGCTGGCTATTCCTTCAATATTATTATTTCAATAGTATCTATTGGTATTGTTAAGATTGCTTCCTACTATGACACTAAGATTTGCTTCAGCAGGAGCTTTTTCATAATCATAGTTGCTCGTAGACAGGTGATGACACTAGACTGACAACACTTAGGCAAGAGATTTTAGATTAATGAGGCTACAAAAGCCAATTTTTTATGTTTGTTTTTAGAAAGTCACTAGTCAAAGAAGCAACTACTTTTTTTGGTCTTTCTTCAATCTTTATCCCAAGTGCGAAGGCTTTTTAGATCTTAGACCCAGGTCTTTCAGATTTCTTCCTAAAGATATTTTACTCTGGCTTCCTGGTCGACATGTTATCCTCTAATCTTAAGGGGTATTATTATCTTGGAAATGGTAAGAATTGTTTTAAACTTGTTTTACAGAGCCAGATTCTTACTGCAATACTGTTCCCTGTAATTAATCCTGCAGATGCTGAGAATCCATGAGGCATATTTACTGATTATCATGCCTCAAAATGTTTAGGCAATTTTGTGTTCATGCCACGAATGTAAATGTTTATTCATAAATATATGTACAGCATGGAGATAAGCTACTTTCATGGGCATGCTGTGCTTGCTTAATATGTCTATAAAAAGCTTAAAGAACAGCTTCTTGAAGTCTGTATGCTTATGTTTTATTTGCATTAAGGGTAAAGCTATTAGAATGTCTCTCGGTAAATACTAAGTGTAAGATTATTCTTGAAAATAAAACACATCACACAATCCAGACATGTATAGGATGATATGGTACCTTCTCCCCCACCACCATATGCTGATCCAGCTCCAACCATGAAGTTAACAATACATTTATCATGAAACGAGCTCTCCTCTGGGTAAGGATACATCTGGTTAACCAAAGGAAACGGATAAAAGTCTCCCCTACCATGATTATGAGATAATTACCCAGTATCAGTTTTGGATCAAGGGGAACCCAGAATGCAAATCTCATCCCTCAGAAGGGGTGCAACCTCATTCAGGATAGCATATTCTCCAATCGCTGGACACCAGACCATGGAAACAGCAATAACTCTGTTTGGCTGAATTCATCTTGTTCTATCACCTCTATATTTGATTCTTTACTTCCTGGAGGCCTAATCCTAAACTCCAAAGAAATGAGAATTACAGCTGAACATTGCGAGCATAACAAATAGTAGGTAACTCCAAACTTCAGAAAGACTATTCCCAGCAGCTTCTTACAGGTGTTAAATAACATGATAGAATGATAGACATGATAGAACCCACCAAGGCAATTCCCAAATAGACATTTTTCTGAATTATCTTTTGTTGAGTCCAAAGAGAGAAGAAGACAAAACTGAAATGGTATTCTAAAAGATTACTGAAGTCAATATTGTCAAAAGCTGCTGAGAGCTACAGGAGTTTCTCACATACCATTACAACGATTAAGACACAGGCAGACTCTTTCTTCTCATCTGATTGGTCAGAATAAGATACATACCTAAAAAAATAGGAAGTTCCAAAGATGGAGCCTGGAAAGTGAGATAGCAATAGCACTTTGACTTATACAGCCCTCTCTAAGCAGTTTACATAGTCAGCATATTGGCCCCAACAATCTGGATCCTCATTTTACAGACCTCGGAAGGATGATGGACCCTTTATGGTACATTTGTATGGGGAAAAATAGTCATAGAGTAGAAAATCTCAAGGAACAAAGACTGGCCTTAAAGTTTCTTGCCTTTCTTACAGCATTACATCATTTCTCTTGGTTACAATTTTACACATCTTTTAAGCTGAAACACAGGTTTTAGATATTCAGATTTGAAACAGTTTATCAGAATTATTGTTATTTGAAGATGACTAATGGCCCTTTTAGCTGCATATCCCACAATTGATTGGACCTTCTGGATAACCTTAAAAATTATGTTAAAGTTTTCAAATTACACAAATTGCTTCCAAAATAACTCCTATTGTCCTCACACTTAGCCTGTTTTGCAACAAAACAGGCAGAGAATATAGACTTCAATATGTGCATTCATTAATTCAGACCATACATTCATTGTAAAAAATAAATAAATAAGCAAAATCAAATCAAATCACCTCACAACATTATCATTTGAACATTGGTTGAAGTCTGGTGTGCTCAAACTAATAAGCATTTCCTCCTCAGCCAGCAGCAGAATAACAGAATAATTGGCATCAGGAATAGCACTGCTGTGTATCTGTCAAAAGGCACAGGCTAACAGATGATCCACTTGGTTCTGTTGCTGGCCATAAAAGTATGGAGAAAGAGCTGTATCCTCCACTGCCTTTGAATTATGACTCAGAAGCAGAATATAGATGGTGGCTTGGCCTTCCTGATGCTAGCATACCCCAAATGGTTAAAGTTAGAACTGGAAATCATTGGGGACCTTGTGACCCCCCCCATCTGTTTTTCCCTTTCCCTCTTAGATCAGGTAATGATATAAAATACAGGATATGACCCATTTTTCAAAGTTATGAATTCATTAATGACTGTCAGTGAAACAGCAGAGACAGCCGGGATACTTGTGATATGATCGAAAATGCTAAGGAGGATAGTTTAGTTCTCCTGTAACTGATAGTATAGTTGTATTGGACAGCCTGCTGAAGATGAAATTATCTAGAATGATAAGGAATTTGAGAAATGATTTTTTTTTTCATCTAGTAAAAGGGTAAACCAATCCTCAAATCTAACTTTTCCTATGCATTACAGTATTTTGTTGATTGCCCATTATGGCAACATGGTGAGCTATATATTCTGGAATAAGTGCAAAAATTAGAGAATTGGTAGATGCACGCATAAAATGCATGTCTTTCAGTGGGTTTCAAATTTTTTTACTACTGGTTCTGTGGGTGTGGCATGGTGGGCGTGCAGGGGAAGGATACTGTAAAATCTCCATTTCCTCCTGATCAGCTGGGACTTTGGAGGCAGAGAATAGATGGGGGCAGGGCCAGTCAGAATTTTTACTACCAGTTCTCCGAACTATTCAAAATTTCTGCTACCGGTTCTCCAGAACTGAAATCCACCTCTGATGTCTTTGATTTGTATGGCCAATGTTTTGCTTAACTAGTGAGTTTGGTTAAACTAACCAAACTCTCTCCCATTCATCTGAATCCTCTGTGTTTTTATCCAGCACTTATTGAATCTCAAGTACAGTTAGTCCTCAACTTACAACAGTTTGTTTAATGACAATTTTTCACATTTGCAACCATTGCAGTATCTTCATGGTCATGTGATCAAAATTCAGACACTTGGCAACTGACTAAGTCATGGGGTTATGTGATTCATCTTATGCTATCTTCTGACAAGCAAAGTCAATGGGGAAGCCAGATTTACTTAACAACCCTGTTACTAGCTTAACAACTGCAGTGATTCACTTAAAAACTGTGACCAAGAAAGATTGTAAAGATTGTAAAATGGGGCAAAACTCACTTAACAAATGTCTCACTTAGCAACAGAACTGTTGGGCCCAGTTGCGGTTGTAAGTCAAGGACTACCTGTACTGGACAAAGGCTTTGTTTAAGTTTGATTATTTTTCCTCTCTTGTTGAAAGAGGAACATTCTCTTATCAAGAATGTTAATGATATAAATTTTCTGTATCCTATATAACCTCTATACTCTTCAGAGTAGATTTTGAAGTTTCTCAACAATTTTATTTTATGAGAATTATCCTCCAGCATGCTACAGCATACTTTGCAACCATGGATCTGAAGGTTGAATAAATCATACTCTCAAGTCATTCCAAAAGCCTGTTCTGTATTTTGTAGAATTTCCATCTTCTAATTTAATGCACAAATTCCTTCACATCCACTCAAACATTCTCATCGCTTTGAAGTCAGCTGTCCCAAGTAAACAAACGTAGACAAACATAATTGTTTAAATAGGGATAGATGAGAGATATATTCTGTGTCCTTTCACCTGCTTTGGGTTCAAGCTATTTGCTTTCCATTTTGGTGCAAATTTCCTGAATTATTTCAGCTCTGTCAGTATGTGGCAATTGAATATGTAATTACATTGTTGGGAAACTATGTTTTTCATATCATCTTAAATTGGGGGGAGGGCATGCTTCTCTCATTGAAGATATACTGTATATATCTGGACTGGTCTCATATTTAAAGATGCTTAGAGAAAGCAAATCTTAATGGCCCTTTTAACCAAATGTAAAACTCTTAAATGACATTTCTAATCAAAGAAATGATTACGGGACTGCCTTAAAAAAGCAAAAGGAAAGTATTCTCTGTAAATTTTATGTCGGTGTATTCTAGATTGTCTAAAAACTAAGTGATGGTAAAACAAAAAGGATTAAGTGGCTAGAACAGAAGCAAATAATCAATATAAAACCTTGCTGAGCACCTGAATCCAATTAAGAGTAGCGTTTTGATATTATATAGATTGATTCTAGATAATAGTATATTCTGCTTTCTTAGCTCTGTATTCTGCCCTCTGAAAAATATCCTTTCCCATACTATTTCAGTATGCATATGAACTGAAGTGATTTGATAGGAATGGACTTTAATTCTTCAGCATTTTCCCTCTCAGTGGTCTAAATGCATTTGCATTAACCGAGATGGGCGTATATAATGGAGAGCAATGCTGTTTTGCTGTTAAATATAGCATTTTATTATAATAATATTGAAGAACATTGTATTTCATTCCAAAGCCAGTTTATAAATCCAGCAGTATCTTTTACATAAACTGTGAACTTATTTCTACCACCACGGGACTCACATGGCTATGTATTTGAGATAACAAAAAATAGTTTAATTGATTTAAAACCTTTAAATTTAATTCTTATATTTATTGTAACTTTTTGTGTGAACTTTATGCTTGAGTTGGTATATTTCTTCTTAAACTGATTTATAGGCAATGATTAAGAGCTGCTTTACACAGTCTGGTTTTCTTTTGTGGATAAGAAATTTCCATATAAGGAAAACATATATTAAATGAAAAATAGGTTTCTGTCATTATGAACGCAGGGCAGTTGATAGATACATAATTAGGTATATCCAGATGTGGTCTTCCTATAGTTCCTGTAGTACCACCCAGGGTTCCTGTTTGAGGGAGTTGGGTGGTTTAAAAAATATGAAATATAAATTATATATATATATCCCAGAAATTCAAGCCAGCTTCACTTATAATAGAGACACTGTATGCACACAGCAGACAGTGGTTAAGTGCCTTGATTTTTAGATAGCACAATAGAGATGTACTATTATAAGGCAGTCTAAACTAATTTAAATACACCATATGAGTCAACTATTTTATGGACAGTTTTTATGACATACTGTTTGTACTAAAAAGCAAAATGATAAACATTTATTTGAAAATAAAATTTCAGGTACATCTATGCATTTTAAAAACTTTACATAATGACTTTTGTCCTTTTTACTAGCAGAGTTTCCTAAATCTCTCCTATGGCAGATATGGTACCTTAAATCATCATCTTCCATTTCTCTCCAATGAACCATATAAATCATTTACCAATCCGCTCCTGCATGGTCCAAATCATTTTCAAGTTTATTACTATTTCCTCTTAAATTGACAACGATTTGCCCCTCCAGTTTGTGCCATTATCATGTTCTTTATCACCTTCCTACATATTTTTTTCCAGACCAGTGATACAAAAAAAATGAATAAAACCTGCCTTGATAGTAATCTTTATAACATTTTCCAAAAGAGCAACTTCCATCCCCAAAATGCACTGAAATGAATGTCAGTGAAATGAATTCTGTCATACATTTTAAAAAAATCTGTTTCATTGCCAGCAACACATTAGCCTTGGGTTTTACATGGCAATGTCACAGAAATTAGAATGACATAATATTAGAGACATTCACAAAAGGAAACATGGACATACATTTATATTTTCTAGCTAGGGTCAGTCTCTTCTGATCATAGATGATAATGAGTTCTCTTCCATTGGGGAGTGGGATTCTATGGACAATAGGAATTCTGTTGTGAATCAAGATCAAAGAATCAAAAAACCCTAAATAGATAAATAGATCATAGGGGGGAAATAAGGTAGGACTTTATCAGTTTGTGTGAGGTCTGCAAGGTCATTAACATTTGGGAAACCTACACAGGGCAGGGGATGTTGTCTTGAAGAACTGAGAAGAAAGAAATTAATTCAGGGTGGGAACATAAAAGTTGTACAGCTGTAGGTGCAAGGTACATTATTATATGTTGACAGACACATTGGAGAGAAAGAAGAGAAGCAAGCATTAACTGGGAAGCAATGGATACTAAAGAAAACCATTGGCCTTGAAGAAGAGACAAACAGTCAACACTCAAGGAGAGACAGAAAATCTTGCAAGTAAGAGAGAAAGGAGAGAAGGCATGAGGGTTTTGTATATAACGAATTGGATTTTTCATCACTGAGAGCACCCTGGACTTGTCATCTGGGAGTGAATGAGATGAAGAAGAAGTGGAGCAGATTGATTTGAATGGACCAGCAAGGAGGAAGTTTCAAGAAGAATCTAAAAGAGGCATGTAGGATATGATTCTGAGGGACATGGCAAGGGTACATGAATTAACAAAATGGGGTGGAGGAGAAGTGAGAATTGAATTTGTTTGGTTCTATACTGTGCTCTTGAATTGTACTGTCTCTTTACAAAATCTTTCTAGCCTATTGGCACTGGCACTTCGGATGAACCAGTTGTTAAATTGCTGGCTGGCCCCACCCCTCCATGCCCCATCCCTTCCAGAAGTCCCCACACGCCCTGTTTTGGCTCCCAAGTAAGTGCAGGGAGGCCTACTAGGCCCAAAAGGGGGCACAGAGGGGTATGATGCGCCCCCCCTGTGGCCCATTTTTGCTCCCAGGGGGGTGCAATAGGCCGAGTGCTGCCTGTCACACCCCCTGGCCACGCCCACCACACCCATGCCCACCCACCCAGTCATTAGGGGAGAGAACCAGTTGTTAAATTATTTGAATCCCACCACTAAGAGAGAAACTGATATCCCTGAAGCAACCATCTTCATGAATGAGTTTATTATTCATTCCCATTGAGTTCAATAGTTACTATTTGGTTAAAAAAAATTCTAAATCCCTGCAGTGATGAAAAAATCCTAAATCCCTGCAGTGATGAAAAACTAGGCTGCGTTCAAGTTAACATTTTGTTTATTTTGCCTTTCGTGTCTCATGGAACCCACTCAATTTTTTGCAGTAAATCCCAGGGTTCTTCAAAACACAAATTGAAAACTCTGATTTAAATAGACATCTCGATAGATATCTGATTTAAATTATATACCCTTCCTTCTTTTTTTTGAGATCCCCCCCCCGTTTATTGTTTTTATAAATAACTGAAAGTGGCAAATATACCTAATACTCCTTCCTCCTCCTATTTTCCTCACAAAAGCAATGAGGTGAGGTGTATTGGGCTGAGAGAGTATGTGTGTGAGAGAGAGTGATTGGTCCAAAATCACTCAGCTGGCTTTTATGCCAAAGGCAGGACTAGAATTCACCATCTCCTAGTTTCCAGCCTGGTGCTTTCACCACTAGACCAAACTGGCTTTCTAATAAATGTTGTTTTGAGAAAACAATTTTCCAGGTGCTGCAATACCTGTCAAAGATATTCCATCATACATGGATAAAGAAAACAGATTATTAACTTTATGATTAAGAATCTGAGATTATGCTCTGCTGATTTCATGGATAAAAGATAAATACATTTTGCAATGGATAAATTGTATCTAAAAATCCCCCACAAGGTGTAATAAATATAATTTTATTTTTATTAAATTTATATGCCTCCCATATCACCATCAAGCTACTCTGTGACTCTCTAATGCAGGGGTGTCAAACTCGCAGTCCCCGGGCTGGATGTATCACATGCTGGCTATGCCCACCACCGGTTTAGCGAAGGGAAAAAAGTTGTGATACGTCACAGGACAATGTGACGTTACGAGCTTGACCCCTGTGCTCTAATGCAATGGTTATAATGCAATCAGTGATTAAATAACACCAATTAGACTTTGTGAACTACTTTTTCATATAGTATCATTCAAATTTATGACCAACTGTTGATGCAGTAGAAAAGGAATGGTCAATGTTATGGTTAATTTCAGTGTGAAATAGACAGAACATGCATATAAGATGTGTTGGTTGTATTGACTGGAATGCCAAAGTCTAAAGTGCTATAGAGAACAACTTAATTGGATGGCATAACCTTTAAAAGAGAATGTAAGCAGGATAATGGTTTGTTAGTTCTCCTGATCGGAAAGAGAAGAGGATGGCCAGTAGCAAGGTGAATGGACTAGATTACGATGGCAATATTCATTGTTGGGCCAACCTGAAGGACCAACATGGGGATAGAGCATCTTGGAGATCTATCTATATCAGGGGTGTCAAACTCACATTGTCACAGTGACATCACATGACGTATCAGAACTATTTCCCCCTTTGCTGAACAGGACGTGGGCATGGCCACTGCATGATGCATGTGGCCTGCAGGTTGCGAGTTTGACAGCCCTGATCTATATGGTTGTTAGGACTTATCCACAACTTGATAACATAGATTTATTAAATTAAACTTATTTTGTTAGGGGAATGTTTTGTTATCACACAAGGAGGAAAATGGGGAACAGTAAGAAAAGGAGAGAAGGGGAATTAAATGTAAAAGAAAATACTAGCCTGTAGTGAAGAACAAACCCATAGCTAGATATTCATCATTCTATCTTTTATTTTCCATTCAGTCCTATATGATTGCACAATTTGATTGCACAATTAGCCAAGAGAACAATAGAACAAAGGATGCATTCACAAATTCAGTTCAGTATAATTGTAAGGTTGGCCGAAACAAAACCCAAATCAAATAAAGTAGCTCTTAAAGAGAGCTGGCATATTGACCATTAATTTGGTTGGAAGAAAGTTTTATGATAAACTTATTGAAACTCAAAGCGGGTGCTAAAATAAAGTTTCAGGTAGTTGAATTGCTAGCTTAGAAATATTATTACATAGTGGGCTGATGTTGAGAATGGAACATTTCCATCTCTGCAGCTAAGCATAACATGCAAGTTAGATTTCTTGGAATAATTTGCAGCAAATTTGCAAACCAGGTCATTGTTACCCCTTATTACATATTGAAGGGTCATTCTGAAAGAGAATAATTTGCTATGCCTTTATAATGCATGATAGATCTCTCTAGGTAGATATTCTTCCACTACTGAACCTGGGAGGTGACACCAATGGGCTACATTTAAAAGTACATTTTAAAATTTGAGTTCTTTCCAGGCCAAATCATGTTTTTAATTAAATGCTGTTTGGAACTCTAGCATGGTGCAGCGCAGACTGGCTGTAAGAGCTTTATTTACTGATTGATTGCATATGATATATATTAAAGCAAGGATTCCTACTTATGATGCCAATTGTTTTCAAGCTCTTTGAGACAGAGACTTGGGTTGTTAGCAGCTTTAGGGAAAGCTGAAGGATTTTCAGAATTGCATGTTAGGAGGTTTTGGGGTGTGTGTGTGGGAGAGACTGCTGTGAGGATAAAATACAAAATGAGGCTAGAATATTTCATGAGGACATGAAACACTGATGATTGGGGAAAATCTGCAGTATTGTTTAGAAAAGGAAGTGGAATGTAGAACTGGAACACTGGAAGAAGCGTATGACATTCCAAACTTTTGCTGCTGACCCCACATACTTTTTACAACTGGTATCAGTCAAATATTAATGTTTGCTCAACCCCCAATCTGTCCACCCGACTGTTGTAAATAATTTTGCAGCTGTATGCATGCCGAGAAGTCATTTTTCCGTTTCTCAGTGTGTTGTTGCAACAAAAATGATAATGCATTCATTAGAGTCTATCTGAAGTTTGTAGATGTCCATCCATGTAGGACATTCATTATGTATGAAGTGGTACTAATTGAATTAGTAAGTATGCCCTTATGTAAAGCGAAATTGCATTTATTCCGTAAATTAAGAATACTTATGTCTTTATAACGTTCTCATTTGTAACTGCAGGAAGAAAAAAAGATGGAAGTGGATTTGAATAATTCCCATTAAAGTTTCTTGCCTGGCTGTTCCTGTCAATATTGAAGCAGTTGTTTTTATGCCAGCTGAAAGATTCTGAATTCAGGATCCTATAAATCCTAAACAATGCATTTATTAAAAGAAGGGTATTTTTTATTTGTTTAAAAAAATGTAAGATTTTCCCTGGCCTCATTCTATTTTTCTCCTTTTTCTTTGGTTGGAAAAAATATTTTCTAACTCCTTGAAAGAAAACTAAACCACAAAAAGATATTCCTCTAATTTAAGCATTTCTGCTACGTAAACATCTTTGATAGCAATTCATGATCTGAAATGCATTTCAGCCATACTACTGCTTAGGAAATAACATTTGCTTATAATGATAGTAAAAGGGATACAGTAAGCTTTGACATTTCACATAATGCTGAGCTAAGGAAATAGATTATAATTATTTTAGAAAAACAGGCTGTAAGTGTTATGAGAATATGTAAAAAGAGGAAGCTAAAGGCTAAAAATATTGAGTCAGGAGGCAGTGTCAGAACAACAAGCAACAAGAACCAAAACAATACAGAATTTATTTTAAATTTACATTTTATTTATATACCAAATTTAGAGATTCCCCATCTCATTCACAGAGTGACTCTGAATAGTGCATAATTACCAGGGGTGAAATCCAGCAGGTTCTAACAGGTTCTGGAGAAGTGATAGCGGAAATTTTGAGTAGTTTGGAGAACTGGCAAATACCACCTCTGGCTGGCCCCGGAATGGGGTGGGAATGGAGATTTTGCAATATCCTTCCCCCAGGAGGGGAGGGAATGGAGATTTTGCAGTATCCTTCCCCTGGAGTGGGGTGGGAATGGAGATTTTGCAATATCCTTCCCCTGCCACGCCCACCAAGCCACACCCACAGAACTGATAGGGAAAAATTTTGGATTTCACCCCTGGTAATTATGTTAGCTATAGGAGATCTCAAAGAAAGCTAGCAGTTGTTAGGTTCCTAGCCATGTGCTCATTTTCAGAATGCATCTGACTCTTAGAATGAGGAAGTTGGTCTGTCCTAAGAGCATTAACACTTATAGACAATGAAAACTAAGAGACTGGGTAGAGGTAGCATAATTGTGATATGTCTGAAGAGATCATTCTAAAAAGTAGCAAACAAAAGTTTAGGGATAGGCAAAATGTTTCAAATTCATTTTGGGCTGTTTAGACCACTTTGAGATCAAAACACTATTGAGTTTGAAACTTTTCCAAAATGGATGAAACAATTATTTTCATCTGGAAATGATTGGAATTCAAGATGTTTGCCCACCCCTCAATATTCAACCTTATACAAAAGAAACACTGGAATACTGCATCCAGTTTTGGTCACCGCATTACAAAAAAGATGTTGAGACTTTGGAAAAAGTGCAGAGAAGAACAATTAAGATGGTTAAGAGTCTGGAGACAAACACATATGAAGATCAGTTACAGGAATAGGGTATAGAGAAAAGAAGAACTGGGGGGGGTATGTTCCAGTATTTGAGGGACTGACACAAAGAAGAGGGGGTCAACTTATTTTCCAAAGTATCAGAAGGCAAGACAAGAAACAATGGATGGAAACCAATCAAGGAGAGAAACAACCTGGAACTAAGGAGAAACTTCCTAATAGTGAGGACAATTAACCAGTGGAACAGCTTGCCTTCAGAAGTTGTAGGTCACTGGAGGTTTTTAAGAAAAGACTGAACAGCCACCAGTCTGAAATGGTATAGGGTCTCCTGCTTGAGCAGAAAGTTGGACTAGAAGACCACCAAGATCCCTTCCAGGTCTATTCCGATTGATTCTGAATAACTATATTCTTCACTCCTTTGAATTCATCACCTATCACTTGGCATTAGAAATTGTATTGATATAAAGTATCACACAGAGCAATAACAGAAAACAGGGAACTCTACTTAGAACAAAGAGCATAGAGCAGGGGTATCAAACTCAGGTCATCATGGTGGCATTACGTGACGTATCAGGACTTTCCCCCCTTTGGCTAAAAGGGCGTGGGCTTGGCCAGCGTGTGATGCTTCTGGCCTGCGGCCCAGGAGTTTGACAGCCCTGGAATAGAATATATACCATAGATCCAAACTTGTAAACACTGCCATCTACTGGCTGAATACTACTGTAGTTGTTGCATAAAAATACATTCCAACAATGAATTCCAACAGATGGGTGGACATAAAAGATTTGTTGTTGTTCATGAGGTCGCAACTCTTCACGTCCCCATAGACCACAGCACACCAGGACCTGTCCTTCTCTGTCTCCTGGAGTTTGCCCAAATTCATGTTCATTGTGTTGATGACACTATCTAACCACCACATCTGCTGCTGTCTCCTTCTCTTTTGCCTTCAATCTTTCCCAACATCAGGGTCTTTTCCAATGGATTTTGTCTTCTCATTTGGTGGCCAAAGTATTTGAGCTTCACCTTCAGAATCTGCCCTTCCAAAGAACAGTCAGGGTTAGTTCCTTTAGGATTGACTGTTTTGATCTCCTTGCAGTCCAAGGTACTCTCAAGAGTCTTCTCCAGCACCACAATTCAAAAGCATCAATTCTTTAGCTCTTAGCCTTTTCCTCATGGTCCAGTTCTCACAGCCATACATTACTACTTGGAAAACCATAGCTTTGACTATATGGACCTTTGTTGGCAAGGTGATGTCTCTGTTTTAAATATGCTGTTTAGGTTTTCCATAGCTTTCATTCCAAGGAGCAAACATCTTTTAATTCCATGGCTCCAAGTTACATAAAATATTGCAGAGCAATATTAAAACATTTTGTTTATCTTTTTGCATGCATTCTATAAGGTTATTGGTTAAGTTACTTGGAAAGTATGCAAACATACATTGTTGGTATGTTTATTTGTCTGAAAATCTTTTAGCTATCATGCTAAAAAGAAGTCTGTTAGGTTTTTTTTCTCTCCTAGTTTCTCAGCATAGCCAGTACAGGGAAAACATAAACTATGGAGAATACAAGGGAAAAAAGTATTTCACTATATTCTACCTCATGGGTTTCAGCCTCATGGGATCAGAACATTGTGGCTGGCAGGTATTACATGGAAACCCTCAAATACACAGAAAGACTTTTTGACAGAGGCATCCATACATTTGTGGGAATAATGTTTTTTCCTAATTTTTCTCCTAGTCAATAATCTACTTTAATATATCAAAGCTGATATATTTGCTTTAATATATCAAAGAGGACACATTTATCAGGTTTAAAATTCTGATTTTTTGAAATGAAATATATCAAAAACAGTATTCAGGAAGGTAATTATTTCAAGTATATGATGTAACTTATTAGTTACAAAAACTCCCTTGAAAATTGATTGTTTCCATTTCTAAATTGAAAGGACCAAGTATGCCGCAGTGCAAAATGGGTTCATACAAAATTTATTTCTGTTTCAGGAGTGCTGTTATATAAAAGAATATGGCCTTAAGGCAATATTATAGATTGCTAAATTATCTAATGATAGTGCATAGTTCATATTTGCTGGTTTCTTTGTATAATACAATAATACTGTAATATAACAGCACACACAATTCTAGGTGCATTTTCAAAGCATACTCTGCTATTAAATTATAATCTCAAATTCTGTTAATGCTGTCTGTAAGATAAATGAACAATTTTCAGATCTTTCTGAATCTTCAGACCTGAACAGGAATGTCAAAGGGAGTGGAGGAATACTCACCTTGAAGATTGGCAGTGTTTATGAAATACTACTACAATATTTGTAAAGTGTGGGTTGGATCCTGACTTGGGCTGATAGGATTGAAATAAGTCTTTAAAAAAGTCTTTAAATCTATTTCCGTTCAATCTGCATATCTGCTGAATTACCAAGTGTGATTCCAAATTAGTTGTTCCATGGCAGAGAAAAGCACGTGTGAGCCATTGTTTTCATCAACTATTGTACCCCATAAGCCAAAGTTAGCTCAGGTGAATCTTTGTATCAGGATGTTCTCAAAGTGAAGACATCAAAGCTAATAGACAGAACACTAGAAATTTCCATATTCCTTTGATTCTGTCACCACAACACACACAAAAATGTTGGGGGTCTAGAAAGAATGCAGAGAAGAACAACAAATATGATCAGGGGTCTGGAGGCTAAACCATGCAAAGAACAGGTGCAGGAAGTAGGTAGGTCTAGTCAAAGAGAAGACTAAGGGTGACATGCAGAAGTGGGTTTCAATTTAGTTTGCTACTGGCTTGCTCATGCGCACGCAGAAGCGTCCAGACAGGTGGGCGGAGCCTCCCACCTCTACCGGTTCACCTGATCCAGGGCTAACTGGTAGCAACCCACCACTGGTGACATGATAACAGTCTTCCAATACTTGAAGGGCTACCACAAAGAAAAGGGGGTGAACCTAATCTCCAAAGCACTTGAGAGCAGGACAAGAACTAACAGATGGAAATGTATCAAGGAGGAATTCAACCTAGAATTAGGAAAAAAATTCTGACAGTGAGAACTATTAAAACATTGGAATGGCTTGCTTGCAGAAGTTATGGGTGCTCTTATCACTGGAGATTTTCAAGAAGAGATTGGACAACCATTTATCTGGAATGCTATAGGGTCTCCTGCTTGAGCAGGCGGTTGGACTAGAAGGCCTACCAGACCTCTTCCAATTCTATTATTCTATGACTCCATTTTGACTTGGCAGAAAGTCCTGGTAATTGTATAATGTTGTTATTGTCCCTTGATTTTCAGTACAAGAGATTGAAACATCTTCAATCTAATTTCTTTCCTTTATAACTCAATTAAAGGTATGGTATGGAAGTATTGCATACCATAACATCAATATTCTTGTTAAAGTTCAGCAGTTCCCCCATCCAAAGGCTGTTTTTATTATCTGTTTTCATCATTATTTCTATTCTTTGCAGGAATCAATCTCTTTATATATGCTGGGTGAAGCTAAAGGGAAAAGTGAGGGTTTCACAAAGAATATATAGCCTGCTCAGACTGCATTGCATTATGCAGCTTAATGCTAGCCATTGTGTGGCTTGTGCTGCTTCAGTATTGGCATACACAATATACATACCGCATTGTAGACCTCGGGGACAATCAGACTGCTGGAGGCTTGATAAAGATTTTATTTTCTCCAAAAACAGAATATATACAAACTCTGGAGTAGTCCCCACAGATCTGAAGAGTATGGAATAAGCAACAGATGCTTATGTAAAACTGAAACCTAATTAAGCCAAGAACAATCTAATATGCCAGAAAACAGAAGATTCTGGATTGCCATAATCATGTGCTTTGGGTTTTAAAGTATGGAACACATGGTTTGTTTAGTGTTGTTTTTAATTTAAGATTAAAATGCTGATCCTTTTTGACTTGTAGAACATAGACAAATGCCTTGCTTTATAAAACAGCTTCATTGCATTAACTTATTCTATCAAGTTTCATTTGAAAAGCAGATATATGTTGCAAGCATAGAAGCTGGTCTGCTTTGTTCAACAAATGTAAAATAGCTGCATTAAAAGAGACCATGATGAACCAAATTCTGAAATATTTTTTGTAGAAAAGTTTACATTGATTTCTCTTAACGTGCAATTTCTTTAGGTTCTATTACTATTGTCTACATTCTACCACTATAACTGCATTTTTAAAATTCTGAAGTAGAGATTAATATGGCATTTCCATACCTCATTCCATTCCACCTATTTCTAGTTTTTTTCCAATTTGTATATAACCTAGAAGCAAGTGAATTTGCTTCCTCTAGTTGACAATAGTCTACTCACAACCTGAAGTAATGCTTTAGATCAGGGCTTTATGAATTTGGATGAGAAAAAAAAACATTACTTTTTTCACTAATTTCTTAATGAAATTTAATTGTTCATTCAATAATATACAGTATGTATGCAACAAAGTAATTTGTGACTTCTTGACTCCAAAAATGTTAGCTTTAATAATTCTCACTATCTAAAATTATTATAGCCTAAAAAGAGCATTATTTTGTTATTGATTCAATAGATTAATAAAGAAGCACATATATTACTACAATGTCATATTTGATAGCTGCATTTGAGCATAATTGGTCTTATTTGTAATATAATATATAACTATGCATTCCATTTTATGCATGTAAATATACTTTGTAAGAAGGAATCCATAGGCTTAATCAGATGCATAATTTGATATCTTCACATTTCCAGAATTTCTCAGAGGACAAATCTAATATGGAATTACATGGCATCAAAGGAATTGCATGCTACTAACAGAGGAAAAACAATCAATCAGAAAGTACAAATGACCAGGCTCATATTATCGTACTTCTTTGGATACATTATGCAAAGACCTATTAGCTCTCTGGAGAAAATTCTAATGCTGGGAAAGGAGGAAGCAAAGAGAAGAAGAGGAAGAGCAGCAGGCTATATGGACTCAGTTACAGTAGCAGCGAGTGTACTGTTGGAAGACCTAAAACAGGGCTGTCAAACTTGCAGCCCGTGGGCTGGATGTGTCGCGTACTGGCCACGCCCACACCAAATTTAGCAACAGAGAAAAAAGTCCCAATACGTAAAGTGATGCTACTGTGATGCTGCAAGTTAGACATCCCTGACCTAAAAGATCTGGTTAAGAAGAGAGCATAATGGAGACAATCTATGCATGTGTTGCTAGGACTTGATAATGATTTGATCGTACGCAATCAATAAATGGGCAAACAAAGGCTTGGAATCTCTAAGCATTTGTATGCTTTATTTATATCCTTTGCTAGTTAGCAACTCTTTGATAGCACCCAATCTCACATTTCCAGGCATTGATTATTTCTAACCATTTGACATAATGGTTAAACAAGAGAGGCAACTGTGAAACATTGATAAACCCATCAGTGTAACTGCTAAGGGGACAACTACTCCTCTAGCATCCTTTTTGGAGAGCTGTTCCCAAAGATGCCACTGCAAAACTTCATGTTTTTGCAGGATGCTAACAAGACATCTCAACAGGGATTGATTATTTATTTATTTATTTATTTATTTATTTATTTATTTATGCATGTATTTTAGGGCAGATACAAGTGTAAACATAATTATAAATCCATGAAAAGTATCCGAACAAAAAGTAAACATTAGGACAGGGACATTAGACACACCCCTTACAGACCTCTTAGGAATAGGATGAGATCAACAGTAGACAGTCTAAGGTTAACATTTTGGGGGTTTGGGGAAGAAACCACAGATTCAGGTAGTGCATTCCAGGCGGTGACAACTCTGTTGCTGAAGTTGTATTTTCTGCAGTCGAGTTTGGATTGGTTTACCTTGAATTTGTATCTATTATGTGCTCTTGTATTGTTTTGGTTGAAGCTGAAGTAGTCATTGGCTGGTAGGACATTGTAGCAGATGATTTTATGTACTATGCTTAAGTCAGACCAATACTGTGATTATTAATTTAAAGAACTATTAAGTGATTTATAGGAATCCATTCTCCTGTCTAAACTCTGGTTTAGTCATCCAGTAAAAGATCCAATTTAGTAATCAATGCTTGGTCTAAACTCAGATTGGAAATAATGCAAAATATGAGTATTGAATTGAAAAGAACTCAGATAAATAAGAGCTTCTGTTTCTATTTTTTTTAAATACAATTTTATTGATTTTTTATACACAAATAAAATATAATAACAATTCTGTTTAACATCAGATTCACAGTGTTTATACATATATACATGAATAAGTGTCTGGTGTCATTTGTACTATACATTTCTAATTGATTTCTGCACCTTTTGTTTCTTCCTTAATTCTATCATTTATCCATTCTTTCGCCTTTTTTTCTGTTTCTATTTTTATCTTAGCAGGTGGAAGCATCTCTCTGATTTACTTAAGCTGATAGTTCATAGTTAAGGTGTTGTGGCCAATTATTGCTTTCATGAGAGACTGTAAGAAAATACCAAAACTACATGCTAATCTGGGAAGCCAAAAAACGAAAAGAAGCAAAACCAAACAAATCCCAAAACCATCTTGGAAGAAAGCAATAGCAAACGGATTCCTTCAGTGATGCCAAGACAACTTCATGTCCAGGTCCATAAACTGCCAGAAATCAATATTGACTCCCAGAGTTGGGGTTTGGTTACTGAATATTTAACAAGGACAGTTAGCAAGTTTGAAAAAGCAGAAGTACAGATGGTTTTGGTCTAAACCAGATTAGCTATATTGTCTATTTTTTTGTATTGCCTTAGTTTCTTGGGTTTATTATCTCTTTTCTTTTCCACTGCTTTTTTTTAAGCACCAGTTCACATTGACCTTAGACTAGTGGATCTGCTGGCAGGACCCAGAGAGCTTTAAATTTCCCCAAATAAAGATATTTAGATAGTATTCTTATCAGGAAAGACTACACTGAGAACTGTAGTTCATTACTCAAGTAGGCTTCACTAAATGGAATTCCAGATGCAGATTCCTATCTAACAAATTGTTTCCTTCTCTGCTACCATCAAATTATTCGAATTGTATTTCCTTCAATGGAATTGTGAGGTGAGCTATATTGAAGCTGGCTACTTTTTCCACAGATGGCATTAGAAGATGAATGAAAAAGACCTTGTTTTTTGAGGCAAGTAGTTCTTACACTCATGGCTCAGAACTGAGAACTAATTTGATCATCTAACTGGCTTGAGCTCTTTAATGAAACTACAGAATAATTACAGAATAGGGTAAAGCCATCAAATAAACTAATTAGTGAATCTATGAGCCAAGCAGTTCAAACTGATTGAGCTGACGAAGCAAATTCCTGTTTGCAAAGCAAGACAGTAAGTCACAATTACTCACTCTGTTTTTCCTCAACTGTGCAAAGCATATGTTGAATTGAAGTTGGTGAAATTCATTATTCCTATTAGCAAAATGAGAAAAAAAAGCCAATATCATTGAAGAGAACTGGCTTACCTGGACAATTGTCTTTAAAATCATTCCTGGCTTCTGGGACTTAAATGGCCAAAGTATTAATATCAATTCAATTCAATTAAACTTAAATAGATCAATATATAATATATATAGAATGATCCCAAATCTCACTTCCTAAATAAGAACTATTTTGGATATTATTCATTTTCTATATGGATGTTTTTAAACATATTTTTGAATTGGACTCCCCAGTAGTGGGTTTCAAATCCCATCGCTACCAGTTTGCTTGGGGATGAGTGTGCACTTCTGTGCATACGCAGAGATGTCTGGGCGGATGGGCGGAGCCTCCTGATGCCACCGCTACCGGTTCGCCTGATCTGGGGTGAACTGGTAGCAACCCACCACTGGAACTCCCCCTCCCCCATGAATGCCAAAGGTGATTTACAACTAGTAAAGAAAGTGCAAGATCTATTTCACAGACAAAAGCCAGAAAAGCATCAGGCCCAGACAAGATAACTCCTTGCTTAAAAGTTTGTGCTGCCCAATTGTGCTGCCCATCTTCACTCAAATGTTCAATAAATCACTAGAGATGTGCTATGTTCCTTCTTGCTTCAAATGCTCCACTATCATCCCAGTGCCGAAGAAGCCCCCCATCAAGGAACTGAATGATTACATACCAGTTGCTCTAACATCTGTAGTTATGAAAACTTTTGAAAGGCTAGTGATGTCCCACCTGAAAACCATCATGGATCTGCTGTTAGAACCCCTGCAATTTGCATACCGAGCAAATAGATCGACAGATGATGCTGTTAATATGGCTCTTCACTACATCCTACAACATCTTGAATCTCCAAAGACCTATGCAAGGGTCCTCTTTGTAGACTTTAGTTCAGCACTAAATATCATCATTCCAGACATTCTTCTAACTAAACTAAACCAGCTAGCGGTACCTGACCACACTTGTAAGTGGATCATAAACTTCCTAACAAACAGGAAGCAGCAGGTGAAGCTAAGCAGAATCACATCGGAAACCTGTACAATTGGTACAGGGGCTCCCCAAGGATGTGTGCTCTCTCCACTTCTCTCCATATACCAATGACTGCATCTCAAAAGATCCATCTGTTAAACTACTGAAGTTTGCAGATGATACAACAGTCATTTGAGACAACGATGAATATGCATACAGATGGGAGGTTGAACAATTAGCCTCATAGTGCAACCAGAACAATCTTGAACTAAACACACTCAAAACTGTAAAAATGGTGGTAGATTTTAGGAGAAATCCTCCCATATTACCACCTCTTACAAAACTAGACAACACAGTATCAACAGTAGAGACCTTCAAATTTCTAGGTTCTATCATATCTCAAGATCTAAAATGGATGCTTAACATCAAAAATGTCATCAAAAAAGCACAACAAAGAATGTTCTTTCTGCGCCAACTCAGGAAGCTCAAGCTGGCCAAGGAGCTGCTGATACAGTTCTACAGAGGAATTATTCAGTCTGTCATCTGCACCTCTATAACTGTCTGGTTTGGTTCTGTAACCCAACAAGACAGACACAGACTTCAGAGGATAATTAAAACTGCAGGAAAAACAGTTGCTACCAACCTGCTTTCCATTGAGGACCTGTATGCTGCATGAGTCAAAATGAGGGCTGTGAAAACATTTACAGACCCCTCACGTCCTGGACATAAACTGTTCCAACTCCTACCCTCAAAATGACGCTATAGAGCACTGCACACCAGAACAACTAGACACAAGAACAGTTTTTTTTGCCGAACGCCATCACTCTGCTAAACAAATAATTCCTCAACACTGTCAAACTATTTATTAAGTCTGCACTATTATTAATCTTCTCATCATTCCCATCACCCATCTCCTTCCACTTATGACTGTATAACTGTAAATTTGTTGCTTGTATCCTAATGATTTATATTGATTGTTTCCTAATATGATTTGATTTCTTATTTGTTCCCTATGACTATCATTAAGTGTTGTACCTTATGGTTCTTGATGAATGTATCTTTTCTTTTATGTACACTGAAAGCATATTCACCACATTGTGTGTCCAATCACACTTGGCCAATAAAGAATTCCAATCTAATCTAATCTAATAAAAAACAAACCACCAACTTCTTGAAACAAATAAAGCACATTACAATAAATGGAGAACCCTTCTAAACTCCAAGAGTTTACATTACATTTTTTTCCCTAGCCATCTGAAGCCAATAATTCCATGCTCTGCTGCAGAGAAGGATTTTATTACAGTATATACTCCCAAACATGTCTAGGAATCAAATACAACAGGAACATACTTACTTATTCAGCTAAATTTGAAAGCATGTATGTTATGTTTACTAAAGACAAATACATAGATTCTTGAAGGAATAGAATAGATTAAAAGCAAATTATTGTCTCTCTGTGGAAGAGGGATAGCTTCCCTCCTCCCCAGAATTCATGCATACCCAGATGCCACCAGGACAGGGGTCTGTAGACCATAATTTACTCATCAGCTGAAAGGAAACCCATTTTTCGTTGGCAAACATCTCACCCTTCTCAAACCATTGAAGTGAATAAAACATAATGTTAGGAATATCAGGACAGCAGTAAATTGATACAAATGAGCTTGCCATATTCTAAATTCATTTTATTTTACCAACACTTGGGCAACAAATAATTCATTTTTTTGAGGGGGGTGGAAATAATACCCATAGGTTATTTATATTTCTCAGCATAGCATATATTGGAAGTACTAAGAAAATGTGGTCCTCTTCACAATTTAGCAGATCCATGATTTAAAATAGGTTGAAGGAACACACACACATGCATCTGCTATTGTGTGACATAGCATAGGCAGTGCTCTTTCATGCTTCACTGCAATCCTATAGATTGGTAGTTCAGTCCACCTGTGTTCCTTGGGGCTTAATGCCAGACTGTTGTCAGGTAAGATTACAATGAAACATTTAAGAAACATTTTGAGCAAACCCCTTAGTGGATGCCCACATTCCTAGAGTGCGTAAGGAGAACACTCAGTGAAATTAATTTTTAAAAGATCACAACATCATAGAGTGGAAAGGGATCTTGGAGGTCTTCTAGTCCAACCCATCACCCAAGATAGGAGTCCTCATAATAACCTTTGCTTCAAAATCCCTAGGCATGGAGCCCCATAACACCAAGAGGCAGGCTGTTCCATTGTTTAATTGCTCTCACAGTCAAGAAATTCCTCTTTGTTCAATTTTGGATTTCTCTCTGTAAAATGTCCACCCATTAGTCCTTACCTTATCCTTGGGTGCTCTGCAGAAGAATTTGGGTGCTCTGCAGAAGAATTTGATACTCCTTTCCCTGTGAGCATCCTTCAGATCAGGGCTGAAATCCAGCAGGTTCTGACAGGTTCTGGAGAACCGGTAGCAGAAATTTTGAGCAGTTCGGAGAACCGGCAAATACCACCTCTGGCTGGTCCCAGAGTCGGGTGGGAATGGAGGTTTTGCAGTATCCTTCCCCCAGGAGTGAGGAGGGAATGGGGATTTTGCAGTATCCTTCCCCTGGAGTGGGGTGGGAACGGAGATTTTGCAGTATCTTTCCCCTGCCACACCCACCAAGCCACGCCCACAGAACCGGTAGTTAAAAAAACATTGGATTTCAACACTGCTTCAGATACTATTCTATGATGACTATGTGACCTTTCAGTAGAGAGGAAGCTTATGCAGCAAAAATAGTAAAGAAAAGTACCTTATTATTGTAAGTTAAAGAGTTAGAGCATGAAACAAGAACTTTATGCTCTAACTCTTTAAGTTACAATATTAAAGTACTTTTAATATTTAATATATGTATATTGAGGTTTAGTGGAGGTTTTTTTATATTGGGTTTTTATTGTTTGCAAGCCACCCAAAATCACTGAGAACTTTTTATAACAGCTAAAGTAGAGTGTAGTTCCAGATTAGAAATAGAACCAGTTCTTTTGTCTTTTTCCAAAGCCATAGCATTATAATTCATAAATAGCACTGAGATTTGGTCACCATAGTATTGGCTTTCACAATTTGTGAAGATCAAAGCTTTGATTTATTTATTGGCTATACATTTTAGGCAACACAAGTCACTTAGCTTTTGTTTTCTATTCCCCTTCATGTATTCACATTTGAGATTTATTGTAATCAAAATGTTGGCTTGCAAAATCTTTTTTCAATAGAAGACAGCAGCTTTTAATAGCTTTTCTCCACTGAAGTCAAAATAAACAAAGGGTGCAATTCAGTACAAATGAATGACTAGGAATGGCCAATTCCCTTTTGACAAAGCCAAACTGAGACAGTCAAGGAACATAGCAAAGAATGAGAATTTTCTTTGCTGCCAGTAAATGATGGACTAGGTTTTTTGCAGCCCATTTCTGATTGATCACATTTAACTCTTCATTTTGAAACCAGAAGCAGAATCCCACAGAACCTTTCCATAACAAACTTGCAATTTGCAATAATAGAGAGAAATTTCTATAGCAAAGTAGCCAATGTATGAATGTCTAAACTTTCAATAATGGAAGCTATCACGCATGGAGTTGCTGTTAGTTTCCCGTCCCTATGCCTATAAATTCAATTTTAGCTTCAAGGCTTTGTTGATCAGTGGATTGCTTCTCCTACACCATCAGTAATGATGTTCTTTGGCTAAGTATTCAAACATTTGCAAAGGCTGGCTGATATCAAAGGACCTTCTGTTGATTGGCGTCTGTCATGTATCCTAATTTTTATGTAACATCTCATTATATGAGATTGTTTTGTAATCATGCTTAATTTTGGTTTACCCATGGTGGAGAAATCTAGCTGCAGGCTAGATGCTTCATACTCTCTGACTCTGTTTAGAATTCAACTCTTTTGCTCATATAACATTTGATTTAGCATTTGTGCAACAGAATCTGGCATGGCATTGTCAAGCGCTTGCCCTCCATTAAATCTGTTGATCCTCTGTTGATCTTGAGTAGAAAGAGGCAGAGATGAGAACTATGATCAAAAGCAGTGATCAGGATAAACATAGGGTTATAAAGAAACCTGGGGATTTGATCTGGGACCAATTAGGGTTAATATTTGGAGTGATATGGGATTGAAGCAGTGGTAAATTTTCTATGAGTTGATTACAAAAACAGTTTGTTAATAGAGGGTTTTGGATCTTCAATCTTGTCTTTCTCTTACTGTTCACAATTTTTATTACTTTTATACTTTTGTATAATATGTTTATTATTATTGTTTTTTTCTGTTAACCATTTCATTATTAATATCATTTATAGATGACAGGCTAATAATTTGTAAATAGATTTAGTAGCCTTAATAGTTTAAAATTCTTTTGGCCTGTTTCACAAGTGGTGGGAAACCAACATTGTTGTATTATATTAATCAGCATTCAACTAGGGAGGATGTTATGTGTATATGTGTTAGTTCTTTTTTCTTTTTTAAAATGACACTTTAAAATGTCTTCTTTGTGGTTTTTAAAAAATTCTTTTATCCTTTTTAAAAATATCTTGGTGTTTTGTATTTTAACTTTCTTTGAATAAGTTAAAAATTTCCCAGTTAAAAAAAATGAATATAAGATAAGCACACACATACACACTCTTTTCCATTATTGAATGAAAGGGCAATATAAAGGTTTTACCCATACTCATTCCTCAGCATAAGCAAAAGTTTTAAATCTATGTCCTTATAACATTCTGATTGCAACCTGTGAAAGTTTTGCAAAAAAATTGATTTTTTTTAATAGAGTTAAATACCATGCAGGAGAGGGTGTGAGAGAGGAAATATTGTATTCTGTGGCTGCCAGGTCTATCTGTTATGCTGCCTATCCTTTGGAATAGTGCCCCCCCCACCTGAGATTTCTATGGCTGAAACCCTGCTGATGTTCCAGAAAGCATTAAAAATGCAATTATTCTCTCAGGTTTGGGGGAAGGATGGGGACAAGCTCTTATAAGTGTGTTTAGTGTGTTTGCTACATTTTTTTTAAATGCACAACTCTTTGTTCTCTTATGTGATTTTTCAAGCTTTTAGAATGGTGTAAAGGACCCAGAGACACTAGGAGTCAGATATTTCTTAAATTTGTGTAAATAATATATAAAGCATAATCAGGTTAGAATGACCGCTGTGATCTGAACATTCTAATCAGCCCCTTGTGAAGAATTAGATCTTCTCTTTTGAGAAAAACTTGTTTTGCATTTGCCAAATATTGTTTTTCCATTTCCATTTGGATTAGTTGGTTCAGCTGTTCATTCTATCCCAACTCTACACATAGAAAAATTAAAGGAATTTTATCCTAGGATGGGGAGGGGGAGGAGGAAGTTCCAGTTTTCCGAATCCTACATTTGATTTTCAGAGGAAAATTAATTGGACTCCCATCAAGCTGACTCTAAGCAAATCAACACTTTTTGGAATTCTGAATCTCTCTTCAGGCATTTCCAAGGATTTCTGTATATAGTATATTTGCATGAAGTTTATATTTTGTTATCAACTGTCAGTACATTTTGCATAAAATGATGTAGATTTATTTTTATTTATTTTTATTTTAATTTGATTTATATGCCGCCCTTCTCCGAAGACTCAGGGCGGCTTACAATGTGCTCAGCAATAGCCTTCATCCTTTTGTATATTTATACAAAGTCAGCTTATTGCCCCCACAAACTGGGTCCTCATTTCACCTACCTTAGAAAGGATGGAAGGCTGAGTCAACCTTGAGCCTTGGCAAGATTCGAACCCTGCAGTAATTGCAGGCAGCTGGTCTTAAGCAGCTTAATAACAGGGTGCCTTAAACCCTTGTACTACCAAGGCTCTTAGATAAAACTAAGGACTTCCCAGCTATGTGTCTTCAGATTTTACCTCAATTTGAAAATTACTTCCAAAATGAATCCCAGAAATTCTTAATAAAAAACAAATACAAATACAATAAGCATCCTATAGTTTACGAACATAATTAAATGAACATGAAATCCATAGAACAGTGAAATAATACCAGATAATTTTTCTGTTTATCTAAAACAAATTAAGCAATTTGTTTCCCGGATTAATATTGTTCAACTCTTTCTATGTCAGTCATTATGACTTTGTCAATGGGGGAAGCTGAATTCACGTAACGACCACAGCAGAAAAGGTAGTAATGTGATGACTCAATTATTGCATTGCTTAGCGACGTAGCTTCCGGTTTAATTGTGGTCATAAGAGCCATGGTGGCACAGTGGTTAGAATGCAATATTGCAGGCTAATTCTGCTGACTGCCAACTGCCAGCAGTTCAGCAGTTCGATTCTCATTGGTTCAGGATTGACTCATCCTTCATCCTTCCGAGGTCAGTAAAATGAGGACCCTGATTATTGGGGGCAATATACTGACTTTGTAAACTGCTTAGAGAGGGCTGTAAAGCACCTCTCTAAGCAGTATATAAGTCTAAGGGCTATTACTATTGCTGTAAATCAAGGATTACCTGAATAGCTTTTTAAATGTAGTTATGTTACTGTTAGAATCCAACTGATATCTATTAAGTTCTTGGGTCAGAGGTAGTCATATTGTATTGTATTCTTCTTAAAGCCATAGATATGTGTGTCCATTGTCATGAAAGGAGGAAGTACTCCTTTTCTCAGTTATTATTTTGGCAACTTTAATTGCACAGCGTTATGTGCACTGCTTTAGAAGTGTGATGTGCAGGAACAAATAATATCCAACTATTATTCTATCTGAACTTGAAATCTACTACCAGAGGTACCAGAGAAGGTTTTCCTTCTCCATTGTTCACTCTCTCCTGGAAAGCAAGCTCTTCCTTTTCTTCTTTGACATTAACAAATTCCTATAAAAAACAGCTAAATAATTTAGAGCCCCCAAATTAATTGGGGAGTGAAACTTTTAAAACAATCTTCTTAGAAACTTCACCCTCGCTGCTACCACATGTAGTTACTTTTCCCCATTAACTGTCATTGATTTTCCCTGATTTATGGGAATCTTGCATCAGTGTTCTTCTCTGATTGACAAATTGCTTTCCGAAAATTCATTTTCAACATTTTTCTTTGGTGCTACAATCTTCTTTTGCCTCTTCCTCAATCTTTAATCAAACCCTTCTCAATCTTGCACATAGACCCTTTACTAAACTTTTCCCCAAAATTCTCCTCATTTTGAATCTTATAGTCCAAGTCAACGTCTCTTTCATCTACACAGATAGACCAACCTGAAATAGGCAATCGTTTGATTGTTGAATACATTATTTATTTCATATAGCTTTTCCCATTCTTGGACAATGCTATCAGTTCACTTTTCTTCAGTTCACTCTAATATGGCTCTTTGCTGATTGAGAATACTTTACAATGATAGATAGCTCCATCATAACTCCTACTTGCTTAAGGCCTGATAATATGCTTTAACATTTGACTCCAAAACATGATGTAGTGTAAGATAATTCTATTTTGTTATTGCTCCAGAGGATACATAAATCATACATGTAGTCCATTTCTAACAGCCTGCTTTAAAAGTAGTGATGATTTGCTTTACCGCAGTTAAAGCAATTAACTGCAATTAACTATTAAATTTGAAAGGGATGGAACATTGCAACTTTGTCTTATATGCAATTTTTCCACATGCATCTAAGCCTACTTTGAAACCATAAGAATAGGAAGTTAATGATGTTCGGTGGATTTTTGCACAAGAGGTATCAGAACTCTGTTTTTCATAAGAGATCTCACAACAGAGATATTGTGTAGTACAGTAGCTCGGTATGCCAGTAGTTGGGCACCAGTGCAAGAATAGTCAACCAAAAAATATGCCTTTTTCCAGCTGCTTCTAGGCAACTAAAGTGAACATAATCAAAACTTTCAGAAGTGGACCTGGATTGGGGAAAATGAATATGGACATTCCACCCCCCCTCCCATGATATTTGACTTTGGGGTAGTGTGATAAAATTGATTGAAAGAAGATTCAGGACAATCAAAGGAAAGTATTTCATTATATTCTACATAATATGATCAAGAGTGGGATTTTGTACTTAAATAAAATGAATGAATTGATGTTTTTATAGAATTTCTTTGAATGAGAATATCATGTTATTATCTTATCAATTGAAAAAATCAATTTATAGAAGATAAATCTGCAATGATCATTTTGCTTCTGGGCTTTGTGGAAATATTTTGTTTACTTTTAAAAAGCGATTTAACTATCTATTATAGGGCACTTACTTGCAGTGTAGTATTTATTCAGCTACCTATTTCAGATTCAGAAACTTCTTTCACGCGGAGTCTAGCTATTATTTCAAAATCACCTGGAGCTACACAAGAACAGAGCACATAAATCCTAATCACAGGTACAAATCTTCCTTCAGTATTTTCTGAGCACTAAATCAACTCACTATCTTTTCCTTTATTATTGTTTAGAACAGACTCAGAAATGGAAAGCAAGACAGAAAAAGATATGAATACTCTGACACAATCTACTGTAAGCATATTTGTCCATTTAAAGATTAAAGTCTTGCCTGAAAAAAATGTCCTTAAAGTTTATCTGAACCTACCTTTTTCAAAACTTTAAAATGGTTCAGAGGTGGCATTAAAGCACTGCAGTCAAGAGTATTAGGTTAACTTACATACTCTGGGCTCCATCTTTTTATCCTAATTAGATGCAACCAAAATTTTCAATTAATAGGCATCTTTGATTTGGACTCATTTTTTTATATTTGGGACAGAAATCAGCAACCAATGGAATCCTTAAGTCCACTGATACAAGATAAAGCCTCTAGAACAATCCTACTTGGCCTGCAACTTCCATTTCCAGTCTTTTGACGCGCTCTAGAAGTTTGAACCAATCTCTAAGATGAACAAGCAACAATCAGGTAAGAGGGAAGTATGTCTAGAAAACCAGGACAGATTATAGCAATAGCACTTAGACTTATATACTTTTTTACAGTGCTTTACAGCCCTCTTTAAGCGGTTTTACAGAGTCAGCAACTTGCCCCCCAAAATCTGGGTCATCATTTCACTGATCTTGGAAAAGATGGAAGGCTGAGTCAACCTTGAGCTGGTGAGGATCGAACTGCTGAACTGCAGGCAGCCAGCAGGCAGCAGAAGTAGCCTACAGTACTGCATTCTAACCACTGCGTCACCACAGCTCATTATGGTAAAGTAGCACCTACAATTTCTTCTTCTACAAACCTTCCATGGGTAGGTTTAGGAAATTTAATGGCAGTGAGATAAGTAGAGAGTATTGATACCCTTCCTTCTAACAGTCCTGAAGATGAATCTATTGATGGCCAACTTGCATTCCTGTTTTTTATCTAGCTGATTTATAAGTTTTAAAAAATCCTTTGTATCCAGGTCCCCACCCCCCATGGACTAGAAGCTCACTATGCCTTATTTTCCTTAAAACAGCAATATTGCTGAGCAAGAAATTCATAAGTAATATATACCCCTATCACGCTGATGGTTTCTCAGTCCACTAGTCCACTGAGGCTGACATACTGTAATTTGCTTGGGGCAAATTTTGACTATTCTATCCCAACTGCTTTTTAATGCTGATTTTTCTCTCCTTTAAAAATGGTAATTTTCTTAATGTTGAATTCTGATTTATTGCTCAAAAAGGTTTGATATCCCAGAACTATGCCTGTTTTCAACCAAAATGTTGAGAAAATAATTATTTCTCTTTTTAAGTCAGATCTTTATTGAGATCTTTGACTGACTTGAAAAGGCTTCAAAAAGGAATAAAAAACCCCAGTATTACTAAAATCTCAGGTTAAAACTACGAGATTAAAATTAATTGCACGGGACCATACATACTGTAGAATAGAATACATGGAATATAGAGCCATACAAAGAACCAGTTTGGCCTGGTGCTTAAGGCAGCATGCTAGAAACTAGGAGACAGTGAATTCTAGTCCCATCTTAGAATAGTGGTTGTGACTTTGGGCCAGTCAATCTCTCTCAGTTGAACCTACCTCACAGATTTGTTTTTGTGGGGGGAAATAGAGGAAGGAGTGTTAGGTTTGTTTTGGTGCCTTGAATTGATCAAATACTTTTTTTTAAAAAAAGAGGGATAAAAATCAAGTAATAATAGTATAGTGTTAATCCAGTTACAATATTTAATCCAATACAGAACTCGTCAACCATATTAACCAGAGATGAACCACAAAGGACTATCTACAGAACTATCCCCAAGAAGAGTCTCTGAGATAAAATCAGTTAAGGAATAGGAACTCCAGTATCATCCTGCAGCGCAACACTGGCTTCATTGCAAACTGAATTGGATTTTCCAAACTTTCATAAGGAACAACCCCAAAAAAGTCTCAGCAAACTTCAGAGGACCAGAATCTTGTGAATCTTGCACATCAAGCAATAGAAACAGAGGTTCTGTTTCTCTTTTTATCAACAGGCTTTTTATTTCCAAAAGAAGAGGTGTTTTCTTAAAAACTTGATGCGTTAAAGGAGAGTACCTAATTTTTTGTCTTTTGTCAGTTGTTTATTTATTTATTTTTTAAATCTGTTTTGGACTAAAACTCACACTTATATTTTGCATGCAAAGGAGAGTGTCACAATTTACAGCTTTCGGGAATTAGACTAGTATTTAAACAACGGGCCAAAAAAATTTTAAGAAATAAATTTAATGAAGGTGAAGGTTATACATTATAGTGATATTTCACCAATTCATGCTTCTCTTTGCCTTTGGCTCTCCACTGAAAGCTTTTCCAAACCTCATTGTGGCTAAAGAAGCAAACCTTGGACATCTGAATGGTGCTTTGAGTCTCATTAAGATGCAACAGAGGAGTCTCACTTAGAGGAATAGAAATCACACTTTCAATATTTTTCTCAGGACTATGAATGAAAAATTAACCACTTAGCAGGATACACATATTAAATTTGAAATTGCCTTACATGGGCTTGAATGGGTACAAAGCTTGGCAGAATACTTTGTTATACACTGTAATTGGTCATGGTTACTATAAGCATTTTGATGAATTTAGAAAGTGGCCCTCTAATGAAATTAGAGTCATTACTATAGCAGAGGTCACACTATATAATCATCTGAGAAAGCAGCCCAGCTTTATCCAGACCAGATTGCAGTCAGAGAAAAAAAAATACAGCATGCTCTGAAGAGAGACTATACCATGGCTGTCAAACTCGATCACGTCACGTGACGTATTGTGATGTATCATTATGTTTTTTGCCTTCACAGAGCTGGGGTGGGTGTGGCCTGCTTGTGACGTATCTGGCCCTTGGTTGCCAGTTTGACACCCCTGGGCTATACCACTGATGCAATGTTCTCTCTGTTACATTTCTACTTGTCACTAAGGTGGTGGCCACCTCCCCAGTCAAATGAAGACAACAAACAATTGCAGCGATATCCTGAAACCATGTTTGAAGACCTGAAGTAAAGACAACTTAAGGAAGAACATTTGATTTCACCTTGATGCAATGGTTAGAAAGACAGCTTGTTTGGGTTTTAATTCCCCAGACTTTCCTTTCGTAGGTTGTAAATTAATTTTTCCAGCAATACTGAGACTATTCTGAATTATCTTTGGGTCCAGATGAATTATCAATAAAGGAAGAACTGAGAAAACAATGCAAGCATGAAGATATTGCATTTAAAGAACCAAAAGGTTGCACAGATTTTTTTTTACTACAGCACAGCTCTGCCTGACTGTGAAGTCCATTGCAGTTCAGGAAGAATCTAGGATTTTTTTCTTATTGTACAGTGCTAAAACGAATCACAAGTCAATGCTTTTCTTTCTTTTTCCCTCTTCACCCTACATTTCTTTCTCTTCCCTTTTCCCTCTCCCATTTCCCATAATTTTCATTTTCTACCAAAGGAGCAATTAACAAACCTATTGATCTAGCTCCAGCATATGAATACATAAGAAACCAGACCATTCGAATAACCAATCAACAAGAGAACCAATCAGCTGCTCAGAATTTCAATATAGCTCCAAATGAACAACCAATCACACCACTGACCACACTGACCACACTGGCACACAACACATTTATAAATTAAGGAGAATTGGACAAGAAAATCCTGCTGATGATGTTTCCTAGTCTGGTAACGAAACGTTCAGAAACTAAATTGAAACAAGCTTGGAGAGCAAACAACTGCCAAAATCTAAAACCAGAGCTATGTGTTTTCTATTATTTCAAAGCTTTACAGCCCTCTCAAGTAGTTTACAGACCCAGCATATTGCCTCCAAGAATTTGGGCCCTCATTTTACCAATCTCAGAAGGATAGAAAGCTGAGTCAACCTTGAACCACTGAGAATCAAACTGCTGAACTGCAGGCAGCCGGCAATCAGCAGAAGTAGCCTGCATTCTAACCACGGTGCCATCATGGCTCACAATACAATTATTATTTTTTTTTAAAAGAATGAATCTAAGATCACTCAGAACTCCAGTTTAGTTGCACACTTGGTGTGCAATTAAAAATGAAATGAGGTTTTCGTGGGTGTTTGTATGTAGGTCTTTGGTTATTCGGGTTTTCTCCCACGTGAAATTGAAGGTGTCTTGGCAACGTTTCGACGAAGTCTCATTCGTCATCTTCAGGCTGGTGTTTTTGGCTTCGTGCTTCTAGGAGCAATGTGTGTGATCGCAGCTGTTTCTTCCTTTTAACTGCCAATGGGGGTGTGAACTATTGGGTGGGAGCTTGGCTGTGTTCTGATTGGGTGGAGGTGTGTTCTGATTGGTTGGGGGTTTGGCTGTGCTCTGATTGGATGGGGGGTTGGCTATGCTCTGATTGGCTGGGTGTGTGTTCTGTTTAGGTGGGGGCTTGGTTGTGCTTGGGTTAGTCTGAGTAGCAGGGGGATTTGAGCTGGTGAGTTGTGTTGCTGTTGTTTGGCTTCATGTTCGTGGCCGTGCCACCTCTTTATGGTGGGTGTTAGTCTGCTTCATGTATGGATTGGAGGGGTTTAAAGTGGCTAATGATGCAGCTGTGGTCTGGCTTCTGGTCCGTGGTCATGCCTCATCATCAGTGTGGGCTTGAGTCTGCTTTCTGCGTGGATGTGTGGTGGTTATATCCTGTGTGGCTCTCGTGAGTGTGGGTCTGGTGTCATTCTTTGTGTTAGGGACTCGTTTGTCAATAAGGGGGGGTTTCCAAATGGCTGGTAGATGGGAGGTATCATCTAGTTTATTCATGCTGTGTGGACGTTTTTCTATCTCGATGGCTTCTCTGATTATTCTGTTGTTAAAGTGTTCAGTTTTGGCGATAGTTCTGGTCTTTTTAAAGTCAATATCATGTCCTGTGGCTTTGAGGTGTTGGACCAGGGAAGAAGTTGGTTCTTCTTTTCTGACTGAGTTCTTGTGTTCTTCAATGCATGAACTTATTCTTCTGTTGGTTTGTCTGATGTATGTGGTGGGGCAGGCGGTGCATGGGATTTCATATACTCCTTGATTTTCTAACTCAATTTTGTCTTTGGGGCTTCTTAGGATGGTGGATATTTTTCGGTTTGTGCAGAATGCTGTCTTGATGTTGTATTTGTGGAGGATCTTGCTGATTCTGTCTGTGGTGCCTTTTATGTATGGGAGGAGGGCTTTGCCGTTTTCTTGTTCTCTGTCTTGGATTTTAGTGGGGGTGTCTTCAGGCTGGTGTTTTCGGCTTCGTGCTTCTAGGAGCAATTATACATATATATATACATACATACATATTTACATATACATATATACATATATACATCATACATACATACATACATACATACATACATACATATATATATATAATACTTTTTTAGTCAGGGTTTTTTCCTATGTAACTCAAGATGTTTATGTAGCCATAGTGGGGTGATATCTCAAATCACCACTTTCAACCTATGAATTAAAAAGAAATATATATATATATATACACACATGCAGCAGCATATTCATCTTTAGTAGGACCAGCTAACTCAGGTGCAGGAAAACTTGATTTGAGGCTTCTGTTTCTCTACAAATCATTGGGACGATAGAGCACAGGTAATAAAATGAATACAATTTGACTGATACTTTACATTATGCCAAAGTAGGAGTGGCATCTTCTATTTTTATGGGATCAATATTTAGTGGTTGAGTAATGAACTGATATTGCCTGAAAAATACAAATCAGCATATGCAGCTTTTACATGTCTGCATATATACTTGGTGTTTGGTAGAATAATTGTTTTCTCTAGATAAGGATGACAATATCCTTTATGTTGTTATTCCATGCTCTCAGTGGATTGAAAGAAATTACTTTGCGATGTTGCATGCATATAATGACTCCTTTCCAGCATATGATCTGACTTGGTTGATCACTGTGATTTAGAACCCACTATTTTTGTTTGATGGAAATGGATTTAGGAGAGACAAGACTGAGTGGCAATGTTTCTTGTATCCTGTTTGCTAATGAGAATGATTTATCTGGGACAATAGACTGTATGACACTCAATGACTGTGAATGACAAAATTATGTGGATTCAGAATTAGAAAGAGGGATTGTAACAGATTCCCTTGAGTAAACTTGAATGTATAATTTGTAGTTATTTAACTACAAATAAATAAATCCTTTTATGTCATTGGTGCTGTACCAATTTGTGATCATGGCTTTTTCAACTGGGGAACTCCAAACAGATTGTGTAATCTTTATCAGCAGTTTTACTTAACTTCACATTATACTAATTGTATACTTCCCCAAGTATGTAAATAGTAATAATTAATAATAAAAGTATTAGTAATAAAATTAATTGAATAATATATACACCAACTGCTTTTCAGTAAAGACAGGAGGGGAGTAAAAGAGCTCCCCCTGAAAAATTTAATTTGCATGACAATATTAGGGAATCAAATAAGGAAACTAAGAAAAAGCATCTGTGTACAGAGACCAATGTAATGAAAAAGATTCTGGGGATAATATACATTTATAGAGGAAGTTACAGAATAATTATTGAAGAAAACACTTTACAGATATTCTAGCTATGTGGAGCTTCCCCCCCCCTTTGGTAAATCTATTTTGTAAATATGCAGTATATGCCAAAGATTTAACAGAAAAACATGTTCAGATTTAACAGAGAAGAAAGACAGTGTTATCTCAAGGAACCTGTTCATAAATATCTGTCAAATGTGAGACATGAACTCTTAAGTAAATATGAGATTAGGAGAAATGTAAATGGAAAACTCATGCGGAAACTACTTTAGTTACCCTAACTGGATATTTCAATTCCTTTTTATTCACACTTTAAATTGACTGTGTAAACAAATCAAAATGAAACAAGGAAAATAACATATGAAAAGGGATTGTATGATTTTGTAAACCAGCTTCCATCAAAAGCCTTTATTTTTTCAACCCTAATTTTTCCATTTGAGAATTCAAAGGAGTCTATGCAAAAACACCAGTCAAGATCTTTTTGGTTTGTGGATTAGTTCCTCAAGTTTTGGGTTCAGGTAGAGTTAGCTTTTGGGGGAGTAGCATGGGAAAGACTGTTTCCAATTTTCTTAATATATTTTAGTAAATTCACTCCACACACTAATCTCTAATAAAAAATATACAATCTGCATCATTGCATGATATAAACAGGGAAGGAAATAACTGTTTGAATTCTTCTGAAAGCCAATTGATAATTGAATTGCTTTTCCAAAAAAGAAAAATACTAAAAGAAAATGTAAATCCGCTTCTCTCCACGCGTTCAATCTTGCCATTCAGTCTTATTTCTACAGGGAAAGATTATCATACAAAGTTCCCTCTTTCCTTGAGCTAGATTACAAAGATCGTTTTTATTTTCTTTGATAAAACGTGACTGTAACAAGCAAAGCATATTTAATCTAAAATCCCAAGCATGTTGCTATAAATAAAATGTGGGAGGTTTTATTTACAAACCAATGCAACACTTTTACTCTTGCTCATTTTCGTCTTAGCTGTGCTTTGCAGTTCTAACTGCTTTCCTAATTGAATTTAGCTGGCATTCTACTTATCATTGTGATTCATATTGTAACAGGGCCTGAGAATCTCCAATATTAGAACAGCGTCCATCAGTTTACACAACTGGCACTCCCACCATATCCTAAGGCTAATTTTCTCAAAATATGTTTAATAATGGGTTCAGGAAAGAAACAAAATACACTGCCTTGTGCATTGTGCATCTGAAAAGGGTTACATGACTAATTCATAGGTCTTTCACCAGTTCCAAATAACACCAAAAGAGTGGTTTCTTTTTTCAGATATACCCACTCAATGTCAGCGTTCCAGAAAACCCCTCAGCTCCAAGTAAAAACTCTGAAGCAAGCATTTTTCAAAATTGTATTTACTAGAATAGGTAAATGGCACATCTGGGAAAACCTGAATCTGAGAGGTCCGGATTTTCCCTCAGTAAATCAAAACCCCCAAAACCATCCCCTCAGTCCTCAGTCGATCACATGCTCCAATCACCATCTGTCCCATCCTGAGACAGCATTCCAACCACTCCTTCTCCAGATACAGGATTGGCCTGACCTTGACCGACAGGAAGAATGTTATTATGTATAAAGACAATCCCTCTACTAAATCCCCCCTCCTACTTTCCCACACATGAGAAGGTGGCAGCATGGAAGCTTCTGGCCTAATACGGCTTCCAAAGCTGACACTCACTGGATTTCTCTGAATGTGTATGTATCTGCTTTTTTATAGAGAGGCAGATGAGTAAATTGGAGGCTTGAAGTGGACAATGGAATTCCTTAGCTATCTTCCACTTCATCGTGTTCAGCAGATGTAACTGTCGTGGTAAAAATTTTCAGGAGTTGCTTCATGAGGGAAGTCGATCTCTGTGTCATATGTAATGAGTGCATTGGGAGAAGCTGGAAATGGACTTTAATTCATATCAACATACAACTCTTGGATACAGAAACGATAGGATAATATTTTGTAGTAACACTGGAGTCAAATCTAAATATGCATCCATCCAGAGTTTTATGTCTTGGGTCACATCAAGGAACATTACATCCCACATTTTTTTTCTAGTACTTGTTCCTCTAAGAACTGTGAAAATATAGTTTTGCTGAAATATTGGATGGAAATATGAGCACCATGATGCCTCTTCAAGGCCCAGGACACTTTAGACAGCAAAACAGAGATCAATACACATATCTTCCACTTATATTCTCCAATTGTGTTCCAGTAATGATGATATGAAGCTGCTGATACTGTATATATAAATCCAAATGGGAGATTCCACAGAAAGTCATGGAGAACATCAGAGCTAAGATCCTATGGGAATTCCAGATTCAGATGGACAGGTAGTACTGGCCGATCAACCAGATATTGTAATAGACAAGGACCAGAAGACAGCAATGGCGATAGGTGTAGAAGTTCCAAGTGTCAACAACATCTGGAAGAAGGAGTATGAGAAGCTGAAGTAGTACCAGGATCTGAAGGAGGAACTAGAGAGACTGTGGAATGTAAAGGTCAAAGTAGTTCCAATGATGACAGAAGCAGTCAGGGCTATGACTCCTAAACTGGGAGGGTGGCTTCAATAGATGTCCCTCCCTGCCTCCCTCTCTCCCTCCCTCTTCTTTTTCTCTCTCTCATCTTTCTCATCTATCTGTTCTCGCTCTCTCTGTTTCATCTATCTCTATCCATCTATCCATCATCTATCCATCTATGTCTCTGTCTATCCGTCTATCCATTTATCCATCTGTCCATCCATTTATCCGTCTGTCTGTCTGTCTGTCTGTCTGTCTGTCTGTCTGTCTGTCTGTCTGTCTATCTATCTATCTATCTATCTATCTATCTATCTATCTATCTCTATCCTCATTATCTATCATCTATCTATATCTCATAACCACATATATGTATATCTCCTAAAGCTTCTGAATGTTTCAAACCCTGATTGCAATAATAAGAAAAACCATATCAGGTCAAAGCCTATCTTATTTCAGAACTGTTTCTTATAGTGATCTTTCTGGGATGATTACAAACAAGAGATGGAGTCATATCCCTTTCCTATCTTTATTGCCCTGTGAGTATTATTTGGAGGCATGCCTCAGCTACCTTGGAGGAACACAAAATCTTCAAAAACAGCCATCAGCAGATCTCTCCTCCATGAAGGTATTCAATCCAGTTTTCAAATCATGAAGAACCTGTTAGGGAAGTGAACAATTTATGACTTGAGATCCTTGTATTAAAATGATTGAAAGTTTACAAATTAGTTTATAAACTCCTTGTGAATTTATTATATAAACAAATGATAAAGTCTTCCTAATTTTAGTAAGTTTCTAAACTTTTTTGGGGGGAAACTTCATGTTGACAATGAAGTCAACCAACAAACCAATATATAGCAAGATTGCCCTCTCCATACTTCATCCCCTCTCCCTCCACCATCCCCAATGGTTCTGATTTTTTAGTTTAAATTTGAATGTTTCTACTTATGCACATTTTTAAAAATGCTTTTTTTATCCACCATAAAACTTTCAAAATATATTCTCTTCTATAACCATCATCACATGGTAGCAACTAACTCTTGAATAAGCAAGTCTGGATAAAACTGGACAGCATAAAATCCATCAGTTCTTCAAGAAAATCAACTGTATCCACCTTATTTCAAAGCCCTCTATAAACTTCTGAGGAAACTATATGACAACGATATGCCCAGAACTAAGGAAGTAAAATTATTTTCTGTGCTTTGATAGCTATATATATTTTGCACTGTAGGATTCTTCTTAAATTTAGAAAGAAAAGCTAGAAGAATTGATAACTGCTGCTTAGATAATCTGAAAAGATGGAATGGTAGAAATGGCTCTTTGAACTCAGAATGTGTTTCTTCTTTTTTAAAAAAGAAATGGAGTTCTATTTATATGTTTACCATGTGGTATCTTTATAAAATGTACTTTTCACACAAAATACAATATGCAAAAGAAGAGTGGAAATAAATACCGTAAGTTTTTGGTATGCTTTTAGACTTGCTAAACCTTGGATCAGAGGCAGAAGTTTTCCATGTATTATTTTTTTCATCCTGTAATTCATCCAAGGAGCTCAGGACAAAGGCACAGTTCTTTCTCCTGTTATCCTGGTAAGAATGCTGTGAAATAAGGTAAAGCTTCCCCTGCACATGCGTGCTAGGCATTTCTGGCTCTAGGGGCAGTGCTCATCTTCGTTTCTAAGCCAAAGAACCAGTGCTGTCCGAAGACATCACCATGGTCATGTGGCTGGCATGACTAAACCGCGAAGGCACATGGAGCGCTGTTACCTTCCCACCAAAGTGGTCCCTGTTTTTCTACTTGCATTTTTTATGTGCTTTCGAACTGCTAGGTTGGCAGAAGCTGGGATAAGTAATGGGAGCTCACTCCATTATGCGGCGCTAGAGATTTGAACCGCTGAACTGCCAACCTTCTGATCGACAGAAGGTTGGCAGCGTCTTAGCCACTGAGCCACCGCGTCCCTTCCACTGAGCCACCGCAAAATAGCTAACAACTAAAAGATGCAACTCTCAATTTTTATTTTCATGGTTATTTTAAAATCTTCATGGGCTGTTTGTTCCTGAACTACTAAATTCTAAGAACAAGTACCTGGATCTTTTCAAATGATAGAGCTTTGTCTAGATGAACATATTTACTGCCATGTACAAATATGTTTATAATTGACTTGCTCCTCTCTTATAATCATGTTATTATTTTTAGAAAAAAAGTATATTACGTTCACTACATTGCAAGCAGCCTACTTTCTAAGTGAAAAAGTTAGATGTCCAAGTAAAACTCTCCTCTTCCTCCTTCTTTTTTTATAATCACTCTGCCTGCTTTTGACGTCATGACATTCTACTTTGACTTACCACATTTTAGTTGATAAGAGCAGATACAGGAAAGCTTGAATTGTCACATTAATTGCTGTAAATTGGCATATGGGTGAATTAAGCCACTGCATTAAGGCTAATACTGAATCTGACTAGTCAGAGATACTGCAGATAGATGGTTTTCAGATCTGTGAAGCCAACTAGGCTGGGTCTGCCATCTCCTTGAAACAATAAGCTTGCAATGCTTGCAAGTTTAACATGGGAGGCTATGTGACTTCAGCATCAGAATCATTTTACTACTAGCTGCCACCACTCCTGAAGAGGACTCAGCAGATTCTAGTAAACCATGCTCTTATAATCTTCCATCTTACTATTCTTTTAAAAATGGTTTATGTGTGGGAAAGCTTTTGAAGATGTCACAGATACTTCAATTAGGGAAATACATCTGAAAAATGGTTGAATATTTGACAGACTGATTCTGAGGTACCACATCAGTTGTAAGAGAAGTGTGTTGGCAGTGTATTCATTTCTGATACCAACTTCTGACTCAGTTTCTCTAATAACATAAATGCCAAAGAATCTGATTCCTTCATGGAGCATCTCTTTCTTTAGCAGTTAGTTCATAAGATCTATCCCTTCTTCGTGATATCAATTTATTTTGCAACTATAAAGCAAAAAGCTTTTTTCAGCAGGGTGGAATTCCCTATCTTCAGAGGGATACATGTGAAACATCGTTATTAGAATTATCCAGAGTTTGGCAGTCAAAAATATAGGTGGCCACACGAAGGCAGCAGAGTTAGTCTTCTTTATCTCACCTGGTGGTCCTTCAGATTTTTGCTGCTCTAATCTACATTAAGATGATAAATTTTCCTAATTATATTTTTGGTGCCATTTTACAACATTTGTATTTGGCTGAGCATTTTAATCTGCATTTGCATCTTGGGGATGCTTTGTGATTTCTAGTTGCCACTCTTATTACCGTCATTAATCCTACCGCAGTCTGCTGTAAATCTTGCATTATTTATATTTTGTAACACTTTGCCCTAAAATCCAAATAGGATGAAAGACAAGTATGTGAATGCATTAAATAATAAATACATGCAATTATAATGCCTCAATTGGGCTGATAGTTCAACACTACGGAATGTCTGAAAGAAGCACCAAATAAATAGAATCATAGAGTTGTAAAGGATCTTGGAGGGTAGTTAAAAGTTACTACAGTGGTGTGCTTCCTGGATACTCAGGTGACTGATTTACAAAAATTTCATTTATATTCAAGGTCCTTTTGGGCACCTGGATATATTTCAGAGACATTTTGGAAAATTATTGTCATAAAGCATAAGAAATAAACCACAAATGAAATTACTATACCTGGATTTTTAAAACTAAAATGGCTTGTTTTTTTTGTTTTTTTTGGTCTGAACTTGGTAGCAGCTCTTTCTCTTGTCCTTCAAGACCATCCCCTCCACCCTCTCCAAAACCCAGTAGGGCAGGGGTGAAATCTAAATTCTTTTGCAACCGGTTCTGTGGGCATGGCTTAGTGGTCATGTGACTGGATGGGCATGGCCAGTTTGACGTCACTCACGTCACTCACTGTTAGAGCCAGGAGCTCCACATTCTGACACAGAAGCACATTCTGTCTTTCACAGAATGTCACAGAAGCCAGGAGCTGCACAAATCACATTCTGCCTTTCTGAAGCCCCCACCGCTTTGAGTTTCCCTCTGGCTTGACTGCCCAGGCAAACCTCGGAGCCTTCTCTTGCCCTGCTCTTCATCCCGGAGGGCCGCACATCCCCCCCTTGCCAATCCTCCATACAAATCGCTCACCCTACTTCTGGAGGCAAGTGGTTTCACCAATTATTTGTTCTAACTGTCAGGAAATTTCTCTTTAGTTCTAGGTTGCTTCTCTCCTTGATCAGTTTCCATCCATTGCTTATTCTCATATATATTTTGCTTCCATCATACACCATTGTCACAACATTCAGCAATTAACCATCAGTTTCACATAAGCCTATTCACTTTCACATAGTTTTTCTCTAAAACAATATGGTACAATAAACTTTATTTTTCACATGTATACAATTCCCAATTACCTACTGAAGGCCAAACATCTGTTTGGCACACCAACACACATACAGTAAATGACACTGTATTTCCTATATTTGGCTCATTGTTTCTTTGCAGGATTCTGCCAAACATCTTCCCAGGTACATACATTTAACAAAGCAGTTCTCCCACAGTTTTTGCATGCACCCTTGGTACCCTTTTCTTTGTGTAGGAACAATAACAGCATTCTTCTAATCATCAGGCACAGATGTGCTTTCACACACATTCACTTAAACAAATCACACAACTATTCCATAATAAATATTATCAGTATTATTACAAAGACTTATGCAGTTAAAGAGCTAAGTCTTGAGTACAATGGCTGGTGATGGCTTAATTTATATCTAAAATTAGTCTCCTGGGATGCTAGAAGAAAGCCACTATTGTAATTAAGTCTTAGCTTTCTAAATGCACCGAGTTACAAAGTTTTATGATAATAGGCTAATAGGACTTGCCAAAACTCTATTTTGCCAAAAAGTCATTAACAACAATAGAGAGTTGTTAGCAGATTCTTCTTTGACTCTGAATGAGAAAAGAGGAATCAACTACTGCCTCCTCTCAACAAACACACAAAGGTTTTATTTTTTACAAATGGAAAACCATTTATGTTGATGCTGTGGAAGTACTTGCCATTAAACAGGTGGACAAATTACAGGCAGGTGTTCTTTCTGTTCTTTGGTTCAGGTATGCTAGAACAATGCTTCCTTGTTTGTGCCCTCCATGCCTTCTGCCGCTTCAGTGTTTGTGAGTAAGGTGTGACCATGGTAAATAATATTTAAAGTAGACTGCTCTGTCCATCTTCCCAGAACACAAGATTCTACCAATCTCTGTACAACGTAGAGACATTGAAATTATGGCTGGCATTTGAATGGACTCCCAAGAGCCCAATCTAAAACTTATGCTTGCACACCAAGCCTACAAACCTGCACTGTCCTGCATCTCAAGCAGGGGTGGGTTCAGGGTCAGTGGGTGGGGCCTCCCGTCGGTTTTACTACCAGTTCTATAGAACCGGTGTGAACCGGGGGCAACCCACCACTGATCTCAAGTGAGGATTTGTTTGCATGTACAGGTATAGTTTTGTTGTGACCCCGGCCCCGGAGGTTGATTTATCTTCTCATGCTGAGTCAGAGGATGATATGGAGAAGGAGGAAGCTGTCACGAGCTATGTGCCAGAGGGGCCATCTTCACTGGTGAGTCAGCAAGAACTGACAGTTGCTGACGTGCCTCTGGACCCCAGTCAAATTGAGGAGGAAACAGAGGCCAGTAACAAGGAGGGGGAGCCCCTATTGGATGCAAGAGAGAGATGTAGGAGACATCGTAGAGAACAGCTATTGCCACGTCCCAAGAGGTGTGGTCAGGAGATGTAGGGCCACACCCTACAAAGTATAAAAGGGGTGCGACTGGGCTGGAAAGGCGTAGTAAACAATTTGTTGGCGTTTTGGATGTAGTGGATTTACAACTGTTGTCTGGAGTTTTTTGACAAGAGTCTGCATTCCTGCAGTAGCCTGCTGGCCGTCTGCCAAGACCTTTGGAACATTGCCTGGTAACTATTGGACTGATAAACGCTTTGGAAGAGAACTATTTATTAAAGGGCCAGCTTCAGTCTATCTAGTCTGTATTTGTTACTGCCGGGCTATTTGAGCCTCTGCAAGGCCACTCGTGGGAGGGGACAGAACAAGTTTGTTCTCCTTTGAAATACTATGGGTTTCTAAACAAGCATGGCATAACAAATCATCTCCCAACTGAGCTGTTCCAGCATTTTGGATGAAGTTTCAGTGCCTGCTGAAACCCACCTCCCGAATGCAAATGCTTTTACTGAGCAAGTAAAAGGCAGTCAAGAGAATTGTCAGGACAAATGAACATCAGATATGTTCCAAGGCGGCATTCTTACTGGGGTCTGCAAAAATGGTCCATACCAACGTGGCACAAGTTTGAAAAGGGAGAGGGAAGAAATTGTCTTCTGGGTGAGGGAAGGAGGAGAGACAGGTTGCAAGATTGAAAAAATTATCACAATATTGTGGGGAAAAAATGGATTTGCCATTCTGTTCCTTTGGAAAGACGAATGAGGGCAGCTAACGTTTTGTCTTAAAAATCTGTGTTTAAAGAATGCTCCTTAATTTCTCTAGAGGAAAAAAGAGATTGATTTAGGAGAGAGAAAACAATCCTTCTAGATCTGGTAATTTCTTCTCATCTCTATTAGGGAAAAAGAATTTTCCTCTTCCTCAGACTTGAGCACTAGATGAAGTTTGCTCATTCAGAGCCACAGTCATTTGCTAGTGGGAGTCAGCTTCAATAAAACCATTTGTTTCATTTGTTCCTTAATTTCTTCTGCCCAAGTAATTTCAGTCTGATATAATTTTTCTTTATTTTTTTTTATATTACTACGTTTTTTAGGGCTGAATAAGCAATTGAAAACCCTGTACCTAGAAATGAATTGTTTGACTACTGAGGTTGAAAGCCTCATGTATGGTACATTGGGAATAAATCAATCTGTGCTACTGAACTGCAGTATTGGCCCCATCCACACAGCTGGGTCATAGTTCACTACTTTCTTCTCTTACAAGACTTGTTCAATCATGCAGGAAATACATAACGTACATCCAAGTCTAACCAGCTTACTATTTTATATGATACTGTAGGACAGGGATCATCAACTTACAGCTTGTGGGATGGATGTGGTCCATCATTCAAAATCATTTAGCTCATGGTTACAAAATAGCCCACCATTTTGGTGAAGGCTTCTCCAGTTGTCTTGGGTAGTGGAACAAAAGTGATCCAGAAATGAGGATGGCAATGGCATGTCTCTGGCTTTTATGCAGGAGAAGGTTGCCAACACCTACTGTAGAGGAAAGCTGTGTTAGTCTATGCAGAATGATTGTATGCATCAGGACTTCCCATTGGTTAATACCACTTTCTCAATAATGTGGGGCATGATTAAAGCACCACCCTAGAAAACAGGAGACCAGGAGTTCTAGTCCTTCCTTAGGCACAAATCTAATTGGGTGATTTGGGCCTCTCTCTCTCTCTCTCTCTCTCTCTATCTTAAGAAGGCAAGGCCAGCCAGTCTATCCAGTAAGGATGGTGGTGGAAAAGAGAAAGCTGCTCCATGTAAGCTGCCATGGGTTCCAAAATGAAAAGCAGGATACAAATCTAACAAGTAAATGAATACATGTATGGAAATTTAGCCCAAATGTGCCATTTTCAAGGAAGGTGACATTTCTAGACTCGGGGCATTTTATACCCTATTTGGAAAAATAAATGAATATTTTTGAATGTTTTTTGAATGTTCTTTAAGAATGTTCCTTAAAAATTCAATATTTTTGTTTTCTTCATTTTAACTGCATAATCTTGCTTCATTTACTACAATAAGTTTATTCACAGGAAAAAGGCACAGATTCTTGTTTCGGGGCTCAGCAAAAGGATGTGTCCATTTCTTGCTTGAAAGTATGCTAAGTCAGCTAAGCGCAATTGCTAATCAGTTCCCTGAGTTGACTAGAGAGCTGAACAAAATACTTCTTAGTATTCTTTCATACCAGCTGGGGAATTCTGGGAGCTGAGGTTCATACCTTTTAAAGTTATGAAGACTCAAGAATTCTCACATTAGCTGTGGTAAAGTGATTGGATCCAACAAGTCTATCAGTAGCCATGGGCAAATAAATAAACACAGATTCTCACACTGTTTTCTACTAATTAGTAGTTAAACTTATTTTCCTAAACAACTATTTTTTGAGGTAGGCTGAGCTGAGGATTGGTGCCTGGCTCAGAGTCACCCAGTGAAGCCTTGTTAGCGGAGAGTGGATTCAATCTGGATTTCTCTAACCCAATCCAGCACATTCACCTCTACATCATATTTTAACTGCATTGTTTCCCATGTCTCAGAACGTTGTGCTGGGAATTGGAGGAGGAAGAAAGGGTACCCTTACGAAATGTGGTGGAAAAGACTCAAGAAAAGCTGTCTTTTTCAGGAGAATAACAAGATAAGTGTTATTTTTCATGCAATTCCAGTATTTGTTGTAATCGTGAAATAATGAAATATGTATAATTCTGAATATTGGATATAGAGAAAATCTTTGTTTTTCCTACAAACAAAGTGTATATCTCACTTGAGTTGTTTCTTCCCCATTCACGATGTATTACAATATAATATAATAAAGATTGTGCTGCTGCTGATAATAATAATAATAATAATAATAATAATAATAATAATAATAATACACACATTAGAGAGTAAGTTATACTTAATAAGTGGTAGATATTTGGGAGATGAAAGTCAAAATGTTCCATCATTGCAACTTTGCTCAGTCACTCATAGAGTTATACAATCAGTCCATCTACTTATCCCTAAGTACATATGTAAGAATGATCATTATTGTTCACTCATGTAGAATAATCAGACTACATTAGTTGCAGTCCTATAAATACAGTCGGTTCTCCACACACATCACATGAATTATGGCCCCATAAACAAATAGTCATTGATTTCCGTAATGCCCCCTGCACAAAAGACACTGCAATATAAAAGGAAAGTCCCAGCGTTTTTCCTTCTCATGTCTGGTTATGGAAGATAAAGTCATATATATGAGTGCTGGTATATTGAGAGTGATTTTATTTAAGAAGCACCCATACATTTATATACAATGAGATTTATTTTTTTTAATGTTGCTGGGTTTTAATATACTGAAACTCTGTACAGAGTTTGGAAAATGGTGTTGAAAAATAAGTCCAAATAAATAAAATTCACAGTCATATGAGCACCATCTGAATTATTAACTAATGCTTCACAATAATTCTTCTCAAGAAAAATGGCATCACTTAGAATCATGCTGCATTACATTTGTTTACACTCTAAATACCCTGAATGCTTTGAAAACCAAATACATATAGGAGTCAATTTGCAATAACAATGGAAAAGCTTTGCAGAATTTGGAGGCTATAAAACCAAATCTCTCCTGAGATTTTATGGTGTTGTTTTCAAGATCCCAACCTACCTGCTTGTATCCTGCTGGTCCCCTGTCTGAATACAGGGGCACCAATTGTTTGAGTGTGATTAGAAAAATCAAATACAATAGACCTCAGTAAAATGGTAAGATACTCAGAAATTTTAGACGAGAAAGGAGAATTAAAATCAGTGCAAACATTGAAACACAAGGAATAAACACAGAATGGTGGCCCTATCTACAAATCAAAACAAGACTAAAAAAAGATCAAGAACAATTCAGCATATATGAAAAACAATTGGAGTTGGATAAAATTTTACTGGGAACAGAAGGAAAAATTATTACAAAATTATATAAATTTCTACTAAGACATAAAATGGAGGAGGAAGTTGTAAAAGAAATGATGATTAGTTGGGGAAGGAATTTCGACCACAGCATAGAATTAGAATAGTGGGACAAACTATGGGAAAGGAACTACAAACTCACAACAGCAGTTACCTATAAAGAAAACCTCTATAAAATGTTTTATAGGTGGCATTTGCCACCAGCGAGATTGGCCAAGATGTATCCCAATTTATCACCTAATTGTTGGAGATGTAACTATAAATCTGGAACATTCTACCATATGTGGTGGACGTGCCCCATCACAAGGAAGTATTAGTGTCAAATTCAAAAATGGTTAGAAGAAATTACAAAGCAAAAAATAGATATGAAAACTGAATTGTTTTTATTAGGAATACTGGACCTGAAAATGAATAAAAACCTTCAATACATTATATTGCACATACTTACCACAACAAGAATCATATTCGCAAAAAATTGGAAACAAAAAAATATACCGTCAGATGAAACTGTAATAAGGAAAATTCTAGAATGTGCAGAGATGGATAAAATGACTATGGAGTTGAAAGAGAAAGAGGATTTGGACTATTATGAAATATGGAATAAAATATACAGTTGGCTAGAAAATAGAAATCAGAACAAGAAATGTTTAACTTAATATTGATGAAACTTAAAGTAACTGAACAACATTAAATAAAGAGAGGTAAATATAAACGAATATAAATGTGTAGATAAGAACAAATGAATATTATAATGTGTATATATATATTGGAGTAATGCGATTATTCTACTATTGAGTAGTAAATAGAAATGATAGAATAGAGAACTACAAAAGCAAAGTACATAAGTTGATATGAAATGCCGTAAAATTACCATTCATGTTATGTAATGTTCAATACGTTACGTTTTGACATGTTTTGTTTCTATATATGTGTGATTGTTTTTTGTGTTGTTTTTAAAGACAAACTGTTTAATAAAAATTATTTTTTTTAAAAAAGAAAAATCAAAGTGGCAGATGTGACTATGTGATTGTTGCCCATTTGCTTGTGCATTGCAAATTTGAAAGAGTTGGATTTTGCAGTATGTCACATGCTACATTTGTTACCTTGATAAAAGATCTTCAAAACACCATGACTGCATTAAAGTAAACAGAACTGCTGGTCTTCTCATATAAAACAACACACACACACACCATACACACCATAGCCCCCTGCCTTTTTATCATGTGCCATCAAGTCATACAAAGAATTTCTCCAGGAACATTTGACCCCAACCTGGTCCAACAATTCTTCAACTTTGTTCTTATCACTGCTGTAATGGAGTCCATTCACCTTGCTGGTGGTTATCCTCTAATTCTCCTTGCTTTCACCTTTCTCAGAAATATAGACTTCTCCAGAGAGCTAAGTCTTTGCAAAATATTATGTGAGTATAATAATTTGAGTCTGGTCATTTGTGCCTTGAATCAGAATTCTGCGTTGTTTTGTTGAATGATCTTTTCCCTCCCTGGCTATCCATGGTATTCTGAGGAGTCTTCTCCAACACTAGAGTCCAAAAACATCCTACTCTTTCCATTCCATTTCTTCAAGGTCTACCTTACTTAAGAGGATATGCTGTATGTAGTACCTATAAAACAAATAAACTAAGTTTAGAAGTCCGTACTTATGCCCTTCATTGGAAAATGCCATCATGGAGTGACAGAGATAACTCCTGTAATAATTTTGTATCATTGCAACTATAGCACTTATTGTGGTTGTTGTCTGTTAGCTGTCATGCCAAAGTCCATAAAGACATGATATAGAATAGGGCAGGAGAATGTACTACCCTGCCAGTGTGAAGAGGTGAACCAATTGGCTAATTCATCTCATTAAAAATATAGGAAAAGAGAACTAATATAGTGTGAAATATTTTGCTGATTCAGAACCTGGTCTGTTTGTGAACACAGTCCTATCTAAGCAGATACTAATGATGATGGGAAAGAGTGTTTGAGCTAAATAGATAGTCTGAGAGATAGCAGAAAATAAGAGAAGAACCTATGTGACTATAGCCCCTTCCACTCCTGATTGTCTGATGTCTTTTCACAGATACACATAGGCTACAAATATACACCTAAGTAGGCAAGCTATTTTCAGACTTCTTTTGAAAGATAATAGTAGCCCAAGTCACCTTACTGAATTTGAGAAATAGCGGAAGATTGAATAGTCATGTCAAAGTACAGGTAATGTTTGACTCAGAATAGAACCAGCGTTCCAGACCATAACAAGCAATGTTGTGCATGGCACAGAAAATTGATGTGCCTTCAGAAATGAATTTGGGAAAGTGCAGTACTTCCAGAAATATGTATCTACACTTGCAAAATACAATCTTCATTTGCCAGGTGAAGTTCAACTCCCTCCAGAGCAAAAGGTATCAGTGTTACTTACAGAACATGACACCTTTCTTCTTAATAATGAATAATGGCGGTGGCACCAGCATCAATAACTGTTTATACCTGCTTTTCTGCAAGCTGCTTTTTAAGATTAATGTATGTAGTAGACCTTGTTCTTCAGAGCTCAAAGGTAACTGAGCTCTGGTGAAAAGATGGTCACTTCAAACACTATTTTCCAGCAACAAATATAGTTTCTATAGAACTGAGGCATGATACTTTGCTGGAGAAAAGTTCCCTGAGGATGGGCTCCAGCATGAATCTGAAAGCTTGGAAGACAATACCTCTGGTCCTGATGACTGACCCATATTGCAGGGTTGAAATCCAGCAGGTTCTGACAGGTTCTGGAGAACCGGTAGCAGAAATTTTGAGTAGTTCAGAGAACCAGCAAATACCACCTCTGGCTGGCCCCAGAGTGGGGTGGGAATGGAGATTTTGCAATATCCTTCCTCCAGGAGTGGGGAGGGAATGGGGATTTTGCAGTATCCTTCCCCTGGAGTGGGATTGTGCAGTATCCTTCCCCTGCCATGCCCACCAAGCCACGCCCACCAAGCAATACCACGCCCACCAAGCCCACAGAACCAGTAGTAAAAAAAATTTGGATTTCACCACTGCCATATTAGATCCTGCAAGATTGTTGATTGTTTTGAGAGGGGAGGGGTAAAGTGTGGAAATGGGAGTTGGGGAATCTCTGGAACATAAACTGCTAATATGCTTAGCTGTAATCTTTTTCCCAACTCCCCCTGCCCTCAATTGCTCAAAATTACATTGCTGAAACTTGGGCATTGGTCATCAAATTTAAGTGGTGCAATAAAAGGGTGCTTGTGGGGTTGATAGGGGTCTCATATAGTCCATTGAGATGTAGTAAAAGCTGCTGATTTTAAGAGTTATGATGATTTTTTTTAAAAAAAATTCCATTCTCTCCCCGCCCCCCATGCTAAGACTTAACAACCTTAACAATGAAAATAGACTTTTGAAAACTCATGCCATGATTTATGTTTGATAATATTGAGGAATATTATTTATTCTTTACACATCTAGGTAAGGACACAGGAAGAACTTCATCCATTACTGAAATAAGAGAAAGGTGGAAAATGTTCCTCCTGTCCCAAAGAGATTAATGTTTAGCCTCTTCGATGCCATGGAGAGAAGACAAAAGTGCACGGATTTGACCCTTGATTTCACTACATTTAAATTTTTTATTTAATGCAGCTGCAAAACATGTGAACAAGGAAATATGAAACAAACAGAAAGGAAGGAGGAATTTGAAGATATAGAATAATTAAATTATGTAAACATTATTACAGTTTATTTTTTAAGCAAAAAATTGACTACAACAATCATATTGTCCATTGTTTCCATTGCACCAATGACAAATGAATTCAATTGCTGAGAAATGACACAATTCATCAGCGAAACTTTGACACTGGGTACACAAGTGTCTTATGATGGACATATAATGATATTTTTGGCAAGATCTCAGGCATGGTTGATCCAAAATTTTTCAGAGATACATTGCAAATTTGAAGGACATGCATTTAGCAATGTATGAATATCTCTAAATTTAGCCAGAGGGATGGAAAGTGCCAAGTCCAGATCCAGGATGACTCAAAGAGTGAGCAGACTTTAGGAGCCTTTTTATTCTCTAAGGCAGTGGTGGGTTTCTACCGGTTCGCCCCGGTTCAGGTGAACCGGTAGTGGAGGCGGCGGGAGGCTCCGCCCACTCACCCGGACATCATCACGGATGCTCTGTGCATGCGCAGAAGGTTCTGCACATGTGCACAAGTGCCCCATGTGCTCACAGTTCCGAACCAGTAGCGAAGGTAAGTGGAACCCACTACTGCTCTAAGGTCCTTGTTTTGTTGATTTACAAATCTGGTAGCTGTCAATAGGCTTGATGGCTTTTCTAAATGCTCAGCATCCAGCCTCCTTTGACTGTCTTTTGTTAACATTTCTTCTTTCTTCCTTAACAATTCATCCTTAACATCTTACCTATCTCCTGAAAGAACCTTTTTGAAAAGATTCCCAGCTTTTGCCCTCTTGGCATCCACGCCTGCTCCATTTTTAGGGTATGGCACCTTTAGCCTGGTCTCAACCCCAAGAATGACTTATTTTTTTCATACCAAATGACATTACAGCAACATTTCTGAGTTTAAATAAAAATAATTGGAATTCATTGAGATCCTAATATTTTCAAATTAGTTAATACTGTGGTCAGGGCTTCAATGAAAAATATAATTTGTAATTCTACATACCACTAGAGGAAATTAGTTCCTTAGGAACTAGGAACTAAGGTGTTCTCCCTCTTCAATATATCACAAGCTAATAGGGAAAATGATTTGCCAATCGTGAAGCTGCAGCAATCCGGTGTGGCTGCAGGATTGTGCCCATCATCTGCATATCCTCCACACGTTCCTATTGTCCCATCTGATTATAAGCCAAGTTGCACACATAAAAAAATAATCAGGTTGAAATCATGAAGTGCTGAGTCACAAACAACCCTTTATTTAGCATTTCTTTCCCTTTTCTTTCATTTCTTTATTTAGGCACCAATATTGACTTTTTTTCCCCATGCCCTGTCTGGGAGGCAATGCAGTGGCAACGGGTGGTTTTTCCACGATGTTATTTCGTGCTTTGTTAAACCAGTAAGGGCCACAGAATTCAAGCAGGTACTGCCAATTGAACAGAAGTGCTACTATGCAATTCTGGTAGACCATCTGTGCATCCAGCTCTTTGGAGATGCAGATTGGAAGCTAACAAGGCTGTTCAGGGACTAGAAGAGAAAAAGCATGTCGCATTAGTCTGAATGGCCAATAAACTTTGCTCTGATCTCATCCAACATTAGTCAGCTAGTTTGCCTCCAAAATAATATGTGGGTGAAGCATAATCATTTTTATTTATTGAATAAATTTATATGCTGCCCATCTCACTCTGCAAAGAGATACACATTGCAACCATGTTTGGGTACTCTTGACTTAAATGGAAAGATACTCCTTTATTCATAGGACTCATGGGCTGGGAATAAGATAAGAGAATCTTAGAGACATGGCAGAAAAAAGATTGTCAGAACACTTTGTACCATTGTTAGGTTGTCAACAAAAATCCCATGCTCATTTATGCTGTACCTCTGCTGATCCAAACCATGAAAGACTAGGATATATGTGGTCTTCATCTGGAAGTCAAAGGTAGCATACAGTAGATTAAATATTTTATTTATTCATTAAATTTATATGTGACCCATCTCACAGTTCAAGGCAACTCTAGGTGCCTTATAAATTTTTTGGTATTTTAACAGAGATTAAATGTATTTTATCAAAGTTAGTAAAATAGGTAGGTCATAACATATTAATATTTTTCAATACACAAAGAATTGAGTAACAATCAATCAGAATAGATCTGGAAGGGACCTTAGAGGTCTTCTGATCCAATCCTCTGCTCAAGCAGGAGACCCTATACCTGTGATGGCGAACCTATGGCACGTGTGCCAGAGGTGGCAGACAGAGCCCTCTCTGTGGGCATGCGTGCCATCGCCAGCTGGTTTTCTGGGTTCTAGCGAGCGCATGCATGCTGGCCAGCTGGTCTTTGTGCAAAGACTAGCTGGCCGATGCACGTATGCACACGCTGGAACTCAAAAGAGAGCAGCTGTCTGGCGTGCATGAACGTTACAGAACCTGGAAGAGCAGCTGGCTGACGTGTGCATGCGCAGTGGCCAACTGCTCTCTTTTGGGTTCCGGTGTGTGCATGCTCCAGTTTCGGCACTCGGTGCCAAAAAGGTTAACTATCCCTGCCCTATACCATTTCAGATAGGTCGTTGTCCTGGTGTCCAGTTCTTAAAAACTTCCAGTGATGAAGTGCCCACAATGTCTGAAGGCAAACTGTTCCACTGGTTGATTGTTCTCACTGTTAGGAAGTTTCTCCTTAATTCCAGGTTGTTTTTCTCATTGATTAGTTTCCATCCGTTGTGTCTTGTCTTGTTTTCTGGTCCTTTGGAAAATAAGTTGACCCCCTCTTCTTTGTGGTAGCCCCTCAAATATTGGAATACTACTATCATATCCCCCTTAGTCCTTCTTTTCTCTACATTGGTCATAACCAATTCCTGCAACCGTCCTTCATATGCTTTTATTTCCAGGCCCTTAATCATCTTAGTTGATCTTCTTTGTACTTTTTCCAAAGTCTCAACATCTTTTTTGTAATGTGTGATCCAGGTGTAATCTTACTAAGGATTTATAAAGTGGTACTGATAAGGTAATAGTAAGGCAATAAATATATTCTATAGTGGGGGATCAGCTAAGATAAGAACTGAGACAGGCATATTAGTGTTAAGCTTTGAACTAAATACTGTAGCTTTATGACCTTATTTTGGTCCATACATTGTGAATCATTTGCATTGAGTGCAAAATGAAAAATGTTACCCAGAACAAATCTTTTTTTTTTTAAAAAGGGAGAGAAGAGAGCTGAAAACTAGAATCAGAAAATGTGACTGAAAGAGAACAAGTGATATGGTATTTAAGGGCAGAACTGGCATTGGTAACAAGTATTTAGAGATAGGTTTTCCTAATCTGTATGATATTTTTTAGATCCATGCAAAAGATGCATTCTGCATTCAAGCTGCAAAAGCATGAAGGGCAGAAATCAAAGCACAGGAACGTGCTGCCTGAGAATTTAATGGAGATCAATACGAGGAGGCCTTATATACAGTTGAGGAGCCCTCATCAGTCCCTTCAAAAGCCAGTTTATGAACTCTGCGCCTCTCCCCAACATCAGTGCATATATTTATAATGCATGCAATCACATCTGTCAGCCTAAGGTTGGTCTTCCATCTTATGAGGGAAGCCATAAAAAGGAAGAATTCAAGCTGACAATAGCTGTACATCTGTCAAAGAAATGGTGATAGAAAGAAGTGGGGGTGGAGAAAATTACCATTTCCCCTTCATTAGAGTAGGCTGGCAGCTGCATTAAAGCGAGCGCCAGATGCCTCTTGGTATGAAACCAGGAGGTAAAAGGCAATGTACCTACAAGACTTCACCACATGAGTTTCACAAACTGGTAGTTGGTGCAGCCATAGGCTTCATTTACATTTTTATTGGTATTAGACCGATTTAGCTTTCTGTCAATCATTGAATGACTTATGGCCTTTGCTACATTTCTCCTATTTCTTCTTATCTTCTTCTTAGATTTAAAATGACCTTCCTGGTGTGTAAGTCCTGAAGCAAAATTATATTTTATAACAAGGATTAGGCTGCTGCTGTTGCTACAATATATTTTGGAAAACACATCCTTGGAATGGAATACATACTTGTATGTCTGCCAGTCTTGGAAGTTGACTTGATTATTTCTCCTTCAAGCCTAATTGTTTTATTCATATGTGCTATATTTTGCGATGTGAAACCAAATAGGAACCCTTGCAAATTCCACTTAATTTTATGGAAATAAACTGATGAAGGGGTTCCAGGTTTGATAAGAGGACTTGAGGCAATAACAGCATTTCAACAGGATAATTTTGAAAGGCTTACCAGTTCTTATTTCCCCAAATGAAATTGTGTTTGGTACTTGATAAAAGAGTTCCTGTAAAGTTTAAAAAATCTAAATGGAAAAAAGTGATTCCAGCTGCCTTTTCCACAGCATTTTCCCTAAGTGATTCCTAAACTTGAGGCAAGTTATATTACATCTCTGAGATGACTTCACCTCTTCCTGTCACTTAAGGAATAATAAGCTCATCAAATAGTTGCAGAGATGAAACTTCCAGTTCCTAGCCCAGCTTGGCCTATTTGGCTTTATTAAATCGTTTTGTTAGGAGATTTCCGTTTTCAATTTTAAACTTCCTAAAAGGTATTTTCAGAGGAACATAAGAAGTTTCTGCACCTAACTTTTCTAATGACAGTAGAGAAATATTGACACTAGCTAAGCTTAGTTTTAAGTGAATTTTAGACAACAACAGTTATGGGATGGAGATAATTTAATCATTTAAGAAGAGACTGGATGGCCGCTTGTCTGAGCAGGGGGTTGGACTAAAAGACCTCCAAGGGCCCTTCCAACTCTATTATTCTGTATAATCACCAAGATACCTATAGATGATTGAAGTATCTTTCAACCAGTGGATATGAAAGCTGAAGACATCTGGTTAGCCACCATCTACCAGAAATGAACTTGCATTCATAGCCACATGCCCTTGCACTGGCATTCCATTGTATCACAACCTTGCCTAACTGACCAACATTGCTTTATTGCCTGGAAATCAGATGCGTGAAACAGTCATTCACTTTCACCAAAATGACACTATTCCTCAACTCTTTGCCTATAGTTTTGTAATACTAACACGTCTTTCTAGTAATTAAAAAACACAGAGAATAATTCAGTGAAACATTCTAAACCCTCTAGATTTAGAAGGTGGCTTGTTTTGTTTTAGAGTTGGTGCCAAGCCATGTTTAAACCATGGTTGGCTGAACAAATCGCAGTGGCTTTCTTAATATATAAAACTAAATCAAAAACTGTAATTGATTATGGCTTGAGTCACACAAGCTCTCCAGCTAAACCCACAATATAACATGGTTAGTAAATTGAGTGAATTTTCATACTGAGATTGGAAGCTGACAGTTCATTATTTGTCATCTTTGCTGCATTCCGTAGAAGAGGGCAGCTACCTATGAATGTAAACCATCTCCCAGTTTACAGTGAGTACTGACTGCAGTTTATTGTTTACATTATCAACATCTTTTTTATGCTTGCCCTGGTGTCAACTCTTTTGTTCCTTTATTTTCATATTTTCAAAATTAGTACAGTATTTATAGCTTAGTTAAATAAATAGCCTTCCCTCTCATTATTTCAGAGCACAAAGGCATCCAACAGAGCACCTTTTCAAGAAATTTGAGGAAACATTTTCAAACATTTTCTGCTTTATTATCTAGTGATATTTTAAATTCCAGGTTGCTGCTTGAATCTTCCCAGAAGCAGTAATTTGCTCTGACCTATCGGTGCTCCTCATTTTCTTTCAAGCATTGATTTTCTTATGTTCCTAAGAGAGCTTGAAATTAACAAAGCTGAACTCATGATTAAAATACAAACAACCTTAGTTACTGCCTTTAGAATTGGCAGCAACTATAGCAAAGATATGATGACCCTCCTTCTCCCATGAAATCCTTGCAGAAAGGCTGCTACTACGTACTGGTGTCCTGATGTCTGCTGCAAGCCGGTAACTTGGGTTTTTTTTTTTGCAGCATTTGCACTTTGATGGTTTGTCCCATTTGTATCTTCATTCATCCCTCCCCCCACCACAATACTGAAGTCTATATGTATACCTTGTTAAAGGTATACTGTACATATACCTTTATGTGCATACATGTACATAATTAAGTAGGGTTGGGATGAATAATTGTTCCAGGATTCCTTATAGGGCAGGTCTGTCAAACTCCCAGCTCGAGGGCCGGATGTGTCACACACTGGCCACGCTCACACCCAGTTTAGTAAGGAAAAAAAATCCCGATATATCATGTGACGTCCCCGTGACAATGTAAGTTTGACACCCCTGTTACAGGGTAATTCTTTGCACTTTGATAACTCCATTTTGTGGGAGGTCAAAACAGATGGAAGAGGGTCAGTTTGGAAGGAAGTTGTGTTAGAGAAAAGGAGTAGCAAATATCAAAAAAGAAGACTTCCCCACTTTCTCCATATCCTAGTTTGTAGTTAAACTGGGTATCTATGAAGAACTGAGGTTTTAGAGATTAATGGAGACACAACTGTTTTCTATCATGTGAAATCCATAGAAATCTGATGGGAGCCATGCTTTTGAAATAGTTTTAAGTGCAATGCGTATATATGAGTAACAACGTCTCCCCTACATTGTGAAATGCCAGTCTAGATGTTTCCAGAAAAGCATTTTATTGTGCAATTGCCCCATCTCTTTAATGATTTCCTTGCAGTGTCACAGAATTTCCTTTGTTTAGAATTGAAAACAAGAGACTGAAAAAGCTGAAGATCAGATCGGATCAGAACAGAATAAAATAGAATAACAGAGTTGGAAGGGATTTTGGAGGTCTTCTAGTCCAACCCCCTGCTCAGGCAGGAAACCCTACATCACTTCAGACAAATGGTTATCCAATCTCTTCTTAAAAACTTCCAGTGTTGGAGCATTTACAACTTCTGGAGGCAAGTTGTTCCACTGATTAATTATTCTAACTGTCAGGAAATTTCTTCTTAGTTCTAAGTTCCTTCTCTCCTTGATTAGTTTCCACCCATTGCTTCTTGCCTTACCCTCAGGTGCTTTGGAGAATAGCTTGACTCCTTCTTCTTTGTGGCAGCCTCTGAGATATCGGAACACTGCTATGATGTCACCCCTAGTCCTTCTTTTCATAAGACTAGACATACGCAGTTCCAGCAACCGTTCTTTATATGTTTTAGTCTTCAGTCCCCTAATCATCTTTGTTGCTCTCCTCTACACTCTTTCTAGAGCAGTGGTTCTCAACCTTCCTAATGCCACGACCCTTTAATACAGTTCCTCATGTTGTGGTGACCCCCAACCAGGGGTGGGTTCTAAATTTTTTTACTACCGGTTCTGTGGGCGTGGCTTATTTTGTGGGCATGGCTTGGAGGTCATGTGATTGGGTGGGCGTGGCTAGCTGGTCATGTGACCGGGTGGCCATGGCTATGTGTATAGGGACTACTCAGAGGGCTGAAAAAAGTGATTTCTGACAGGTCCTCGCACTTTTGACTGGTCCTCACACTTATGACCATCCTCACATTTATGCCCATGCAGCATTCTTAACAACCATATCACTCATTTCACAACTGCTTCTTTTCACCATGATGATAAGATAGGGCAAAAAACGTAAAATGTGAGGATAGTCGTAAATTCGAGATCTGGTCAAAAGTACGGGGACCAGTCAAAAATAACTTTTTCAGCTGAGTAGTCAATGTGCACAAAAGGACTACCCAGAGGGCTGAAAAAAGTGATTTCTGACAGGTCCTCGCACTTTTGACCGGTCCTCGCACTTATGACTGGTCATCATTTATGCCCATTGTAGCATTCTTAACAACCATGTCACTCATTTCACAACTGCTTCTCTTCACCATGGTGACAAGATAGGGCAAAAACGTAAAATGTGAGGACAGTTGTAAGTTCGAGGACTGGTCAAAAGTGCGAGGACCAGTCAGAAATAACTTTTTCAGCCCTCTGAGTAGTCCATATGCATAAAAGGATACAGCAATAGAGAGGGATGAAGGAAGGGAAGGGAAATTAGAGTAGGAGTGAGGGTAAGAGAGGGAGGAAGAGAGGAGGAGAAGGAGAAAGGAAGAGGAAGTAGGGAGGAGAAGAAGAGGGGGAGGCAGAGAAAGTAAGAAGGAAAGAAAAGAGAGAGGTGGTAGGTTTGAGGAGAAAGATTGCTGTACAATAAAAAAGATGAAAGGGAAGAAAGCCAACCCCAAATAAATATAAATATATTAAGATAAAGAATGAATTGTTAAACTTTAAAGAATAAAAAAGAACAAATATGAATAAATAACAATAATTAGAAACACACATACAAACATACAATGTATTTTCTTTGAACAGAGTATTTGGCCGGTTCACAAATTTAAACAGTGTTTAGTCATTTCAATTAAATTTACAATTTCTATATTTCCTTTTTGCCATATTTATTCCTCATCTATTTTTGTAAAAAACCAATATTACCCTTCATCCTCATCTCTAATCTTAATCAAATTCAGATTTTCCCTTCTATTCTATATTATACCCCTTCCCATTGTCATCTATTTTTATATCCATCCTCACATTGGTTAATTATGTAATATTACTGTTGTTTAATATAAATTCAACATTTTAATATAAATCAATTAGTTATATAACTACCTTTTTTGTATATTAATCAATATGAACATGAATATTCCAATTATTTCCATGCAATCCAATTTCTTACAAATCAATTAATTATATTTACCAATAATAATAAACCAAATAATTTCCCTCATATATTCCTCCAAACCACAACTTAACCATTTCTGCTTTCAACGCAATATACAATTAATAGTATCTCAATTATTACAATTCCCTAGTTAAATAGACCTTTTTTTCTTTTGTGTTTTAAAATCTTGAACTCTCCTCTTTTTCCCTAAATTTCCCATTGTTTGCACCTACCTTTTTTGGTGAGGAAAAAGAAAAGAAATCTGCATGCCTAATTTTCAGTTTCGTTTTTCAGCATAGATAGGGGAAAAAAAAAAAGCAAGCAGCAGAGCCCTGAGCAAAACAGCTGAGAGCAAATCAGCTGAGAGTCGGGAGCCGATCTAATCAAGGGCTAATTAGCCTATGCTGAAGCTCCGCGAGCCAATAAAATTACAAAAAAAACACCGAACCGTTTGTTAAATTGCTGGCTCGCCCGCCCCTCGCCCACCACTATTTATTGGCAATAAATAGTGGTGCGGAGGGGCGGGGCAAGCCAGCAATTTAACAAATGGTTCAGCTCCTAGAACCGGCAGAATCCCACCACTGGCTATAGGGCGGCCCTTTGAAGCCTCGCGGCAAGAATTTAAACAGTTTATTTTCCTCTAGCCATCAGCTGGGACTCAGGAGGCAGCAATAGATTGGGAGTGGGCAGGGTAAGTGAATGGCCGGCGATCCAACAGAGCAGAGACTGAGGGTGAGTGAAGGCATGGGGGGGCGAGAGAGGGCTTTGGTGACCCCTGTGAAATGGCCGATCGACCCCCAAAGGGGTCGCGACCCCCAGGTTGAGAACCGCTGTTCTAGAGTCTCAGCATCCTTTTTTACATTGTGGCAACCAAAAGTGGATGTAGTATTCTAAGTGTGGCCTTACCAAGGCATTATAAAGTGGTATTAGCACTTCACGTGATCTTGATTCTATCCCTCTGTTTATGCAGCCTAGAACTGTGTTGGCTTTTTGGCAGCTGCAGGATCACTTCCCTGCAAGATCAGATCCACAGATCTTGAGTTGGACAAAGCCTAAAGGACCACCGAAACCTAGGAAGCAAAGGTGTTTTAGGGAGCAAGTTCCAAAGTCCAGGGTAGATTTCAGTAACAAATCTTCTTAGGACAAGGAACACAACCCTATTTAAAAGAAGCAGTTTCATCAACAGCAGTTAAATAACTGGCAGTGGAACGAGTAGAAAATTTTGATGTTTCTTCCAATCCTAGAAATAACATTTCTTCACCTTGTTGTCTTCACTTATCTCCTAATGGATACTCTGGTACTTGAAACAGTGATGACTTTGATATTGGTTCTTTGTTGCCTACCTGCCTGAATTTCAGGCAGGAAACCTACTTTGCTGGTTCTGGTATAAATTACTGCTCTTCTGTCTTTCTGCGTTAACAATTAGCTTGGAAATTTACACCCTAGCCAGCATACGTGGAACTTCACAGATAGCCCAGATGTTATTGTTGATTGGTATTTGCAATCTTTGCATTTTCTTTACCGTTGTTTCTATTTTTTTATTTTGCATCAACATCCATCAACGAGGAAACATTTTAATATTTTTGCAATTTATTCTGCTTGATGGCAGTAGAAGCCATCTGTTGGCAGCAGCCATCTACTGACTGATTCTAGAGAGACCATATTCAGGGCAAAACTGTTTTGAGTTTTCAGCATTGAGAGTTTTGGGTCAAGCTTTTTTGATTAGAAGCTACTAATCAAAGCTAAACACACAGGGCTGTCTTCATAATTCTCATTTAGCTCACAGCGAGGATCACATTTGGTAGTGATTGGACCTGCCTCCAGCTTTAGTGTGACATTAACCACTGGCAATAGTTATGCTAGGACCTTCCTCATATATTTGGCATAAATGTACGCAGTGAGTAACGGGGCAGGAAAACTGGGCTGTTCATGCCACTGTAGCATCTTTCTTCAAAGGATCACAAGAGGTTAGTGCTTCCAAGGAGAGACAGCTCTTGAGTCAAAAGACACCACGCAGAATCCTTCCTTGCCACGGTTCACTCAAGTTCATAATGCTCAGGCAAAAGCACTCCACCACATGGGGAGAAACCTGGAAAGGATAATGGGGTCACGAAGGTTAACTTGATGGAAATTTTGAATCTCTATCATTGTGACACAAAATATTCATTTGCTGGCATTTTGCTAATTAGCTTTGAGCAAAAGGATGGCTTTGAATCAAGCTGCTTTCAAGAGTTTACACTGTTTTTTCTCCTTTACCCACTCAAGAGCGTTCATTGCTCAAATAATAATGTTTCTCTCCCCCTTGACATGGTGCAGTACATGAAACACCACCCCAGACAATCATAGTCATGCCTATTAGTTTCCAAGGCAACCATCTTGGATACGTTTGTCTGAACCAATTTTGGAAGGCTGACTAAAAACCAAATAAGAAAATTAAAGTTTCTTCTGCTTTGCAAAATTGGGGAAGCAGAAACCACCATTACACATTGTCTTTGTTAGCTCCACAGATTCTGATGGAAAAAGTAAGGGGAAGAGAAAATATACTTTCATGCAAAGAATCCAAATGCAGGAATGAAAGTGAAATAAATTATGTATGATTGCCAAGAATACAGAATTATGACTGAGCCAAAAGCAGATGAGCTGGTAAAATTGCTTATGGATTGATAGACTGAAGGTGGTGGAGGTAAAGTGCCTGAACTTTGCCCCATGAAATCTGTGGAGAAACATAGAAAGCTAACATATCTTGAAAAAGGCTATATGGGTAGTGTTTGTTTAGTTGTCCTTTTGTCTATGTTAGATATCTTGGCAAATTTGTCTTACATCCATGAATACATTGATACATTGATAAACCATCCACTCCCATTCTAACTTGAAGTAGCTGATCTCTTCTCTTCTCTTCTCTTCTCTTCTCTTCTCTTCTCTTCTCTTCTCTTCTCTTCTCTTCTCTTCTCTTCTCTTCTCCTCTCCTCTCCTCTCCTCTCCTCTCCTCTCCTCCCCTCCCCTCCCCTCCCCTCCCCTCCCCTCCCCTCCCCTCTCCTCTCCTCTCCTTTCCTCTCCTCTCCTCTCCTCTTTCCCTTATTGACTGGGGATAATAAAGTGCTGGAGTTAAAAACCTGGGTAAAAATATCCTGGGAAAGAATCCAGCTTGTGGAAGATAAGGCTATTAGGAGAATTATGACAGTAGTAAGTTTGAATTACAGTACCAAATGGAGAATAAAACAAGGCTCTGTTACTTGGCCACATTTGCCATGTCTTACTGAGAACATTAACCTATGAATTTATTCCACGCCAGTGCTTTTTTTGCCGTCGCTTGTGCCTTTTGTATCTCAGTTAGAACAAGCTGAATCTGTTCTTTGTTCAAAAGCGCACTCTCTTGACTGGATTCCTGACCTAGCAACAACAAGACCATGTATAACTGTGCACCATATTGCTCAGCCAGAGGGGAAAATCCAGTGACATTACAAAGCATTAGCTTTAATTAGGTGGTGAGGCGAGAGATCGTTGGCGCAGTGTGTGAACTACTGAGCGGCATGTTCAGCTTGTCCCAGTGAAGGTCACGGTGGCCCAAGTATGCCATTGATTTTAAGGCCGTACCTGATCAAGGCTAAAAGTTTTTTACGCTCTGTGAAGTGAATGCTGATTTTTCTTGAAAGGAAATGCTGCTCAGCATCTCTTCATTCAGAAAGTGTTTCTTTTTTCGTTAAGAACAGCAACTTTAAAAACAAAAAAGAAAAGACAAAACAGAACTTAGGGACTGGATGTTCTATAACCGTGATGGCGAACCTATGGCACACGTGCCAGAGGTGGCACGCAGCACCCTCTCTGTGGGCACGTGAGCCGTTGCCCCAGTTCACCTCCGCCGCGCATGTGCACGTGCCCCCCCCTGGCCAGTTGGTCTATGGGTCTCTGTTGCGCATGCATGGGGGCAGGGCACTTGCGGGGGGTGGGCACGTGTGAGGGGGCACTTGCACATGCATGGAGGGGTGGGGTGCATGCACATGTGCAGGGGAGGTGCATCCACGGGGACTGTGCGTGCATTGCATTTTGGGGGTTTAAGCGTGCACACATTTGCACGCACATGTGTGCACTTTGGGCACTCGGTCCGGAAAAGGTTAGCCATCACTGTTCTATAACTTAACTTGTTAGGTTTTGGTGGACCTGTGAGACAGAGGATTTTATCAATAATGGTCAGATCCCTACTTGGAAGAGGTTCTGCTTCCTTAGGTTATTAGGCACTTTCCCTGCTTTATTTTGTTTTGCCCCTATTTTCATCAACAGTGTCATGTTACCTACCAATTTTTGGAAGTTGTATTGTATATTACATTATATTTTATGTTACACTATACAGGTAGTCCTCGACTTACAACAGTTCATTTAATGATGGTTACAATGTTACAACGACACTGAAAAAAAGTGACTTATGACCAGTTTCCACACTTGCAACCATTGTAGCATCCCCACGGTCACATGATCAAAAATTCAGATGCTTGGCAACTGATTCATATTTATGTCAGTTGCAGTGTCCTGGGTGATGTGATCCCCTTTTGCGATCTTCTGACAAGCAAAGTCAATGGGGAAACCAGATTCACGTAACAATTGTGCTACTAACTTAATAACTGCAGTGATTCACTTAACAAATCTGGCAAGAAAAGTCGTAAAATGAAATAAAATTCACTTAACAAATGTTTCACTTAGCAACAGAAATGTTGGGCTCTATTGTGGTCGTAAGTCAAGGACTACCTGTATTACATTGCATTGTATTGAATGTAGAAAGGTTGGATTAACAGATGTTTGTCAGAGTATGAATATTCATAGACGGGAATAGGCAACGGATCAGCCAATGGGGACTGTTTGGATAGACATGGTAACAGGTCAGCCAATGGGAGACTGTTTGGTAACTGAAACATTGTAACTGTAAGAGACAGTCTGGAGCCTGGGCGTGGCTTAACTGTTCTGTATATAAGCTTGAGAGCACTAGCTTCTCTCTCTTCCATTTTTGCCTTCTCCATTTTGTGCTTCCATTATGTGCTGTGTTTGTACTTGCTATTTCTCTTCTCTACAACATGGAAAAACCTGCAAGGGTATTGTATGCCTTATATGTTGTTATGTATATAAAGGCGTTTTGAATCCTGCTTAATAGTCTGCTTGTGTGTGCTGCAACAAACTCTGACAATATTTAGTTAGGAATATGAAGACTTATCCCCTTTCTAGCCTCCCAGAGCTATTCTGAGCTGGGTGGCATCAAAACAGAAATAAATGAAACAATCTTATAAATGACAACTGACATATTTTAAAATGGTACAATACACTACTTGTGGCACTCGTACAATTATATTTATTCTTTTCTATAACATAACGCTGCACAATATTTGCAATGTTCATTCAGAAAAATGCTGTTTTGCTTTTATTTAATCCAACCAATTTCAGGGCTTTTCTCCCTGTGCATTCAATCTACTCCTAAAGCACTGCAAATAGACATATATGTTATTTTGGAAAATGTAAAGTAGCTGAGGCCAAATTAGATGTTATTGTTAATTGATTGAATACAATTAGTAATTTTTGGTGTTTTTTTTTTTAAAACACAAATAACAAGGGAGCCTAAGTAGCACTGACCAGGGTGTGTTTTACTTATCTTTACTACTGGTTCGCAAAGTAGTAAAGAGCTCACACAATCTTCTGCACATGCGCAGAAGCATTCTGATGATGTCGGGGCCGCTGGGTAGAGCCTCCCGCCGGTTTTACTACCGGTTCTATAGAATCGGTGCGAACCGGATGCAACCCACCACTGAGCACTGAGAATATCTGAGAAAGGGAGATGCTCATCCTTTGCTCCTTCATGTCTGAAAAAAGAATTGGTCTATTAGCAATATGTACCAGAAGCGATTCCCAGCTGGTATTGCATTTTTAAAGTACTGTTTTTGTACAGTCACAGATATTTCCCCTCCAAAAGGCTATTACATTATTTAGCTCCAATGTAGTCTTTCTTCCTGATGATAACAGCAGATTTCCTTTTCTGTGATATCACAAGGAAAGAGTTAAGCTCTTCTTCTCCATCTCCTTTAACCTCAGTATTGCCTAGGCTTGTCCACAGCAGCTACTAACAGAATAAAAATGTGTGTGTTGTTGCTCACTGGCATTAAGAAAATGAGCTGTAAGTTTTAAACTCCAAACTTAGCTCAGCTGTAACTTCAATGCTGCATGCTTTATGCAAGGCACCATCTGGTCTGGCTACAGGTTTGAGAAGGCCCTCAATAAATTGCTTTCAGAGGCCTCATCAGTAATGTCGGCAGAGGTCCCCAAATATGAATTTAAATCAAGGCAACAGGTAATGTATTTTGAGCAAGAATTATGAAACATTGATGGACCAATCAAGAATAGATGGGATTTGCTGAAAAATTGGAGATTCAATATTAAGGGGTGAAATAGTAACCCTGTTCCTACACTTTCAACCTCCAGTCATCTGCAATAAAGTAATAATAAGCTTCAACAACTGCATTGGGTGCTTGGTGAAATTTTTGAAAGTAATATGAGATATCACAGATGCGGTTTATTCCTTGCCATTCCTTTTATAGGACACTTTACCCCACATTATTTTACTAAGAAACACTTTCAGATGCTCTCTACAATTTTTGTTTTTTAGAAGTATATTCCTATTCAGGGTACTTTTATTTTAAATTGTTTAAAATTACCTTCAATCAGTGTGCCGAATAAGGTTGTATGAACCTAATAAATATAATTCCTTAGGAGCAAATGCCTGATCCATAGAATAAGACCTAAGCTAAGAATACTGAATAATGAATGTGGTTTTATTTATTTTATTTATTTTTTTATTTTGAATGGCCCTTTGAATTTTTGAAGCAAAAGAGCAATGACCACCTGGACAAATGAGATAACTTAGAGGCTTTTTTCCCAGCCATTAAGTTTTATGGCTCTTGTAAACTTTTGTGTTGTTTGGAGAAATTTTATTTTAATTAAAGCAACAGTCCAGCAGAGAGTGACATAGAAACAGATACAGTTACAAAAGAGGAAAAATAAGGCTTAAGAGTTTGTCTACTGGAAAATAACAGCTTTCCCACATCCCACATTCTGGCAAGCACGAGCAATAGCTTTGTTCCAGTATAATTATATACTTTCCCCACATGCTTTCCTTTCAATTAAGTTCAAGTGCATGGCCATTTAACTAGGTTTAACGTGCTCATTGATAGCGAGCTATTTCAGAAATCCAGAATTAGTGCAGCAAACCACTGTAATGCTACATGGCTTGTATGTCTGTATTACAATGCCCATAGCTTCCCCCCCCTTTTTTTTTTGCTGTTGCCTCTTTTGAAAATCTGTAACAATGGAATATTTCTTTTCATAGCTTTATAAAGGAATTGGGGGGAAAGGAGTTGGCAGAATTGAATGCACAATGACCTTTTAGAGATAGGCAGAGATGTGTTAATATTGAAAGACAATTATCTGAAGTGCCTGTGGCTACCAGCTTCCTGTTGATAACCTGCAATGCTAATTACCTCTAAGAATCCAGGGCTGATGTTTGTGACTTGAATTAATTGGCACTCACAAAAAAAATAAATAAATGTTTATTATGGTCACTAGCAGAAAAGAATGTAAGAAAGAGAACACAATGCTCAGAGATAGCACAGACTTTTTAGAATTCTGATCTTCTCCAATCTTGATTAAGCTACAATGATAAAATTCATTTTAGTGGATTGAAATTACTGCTTTAAACATTATTTAGAAGAAAGGCTTAGGCAAGCCTAGGATCTCTTTGCTCTTCATCAAAGCAGAGCCTCAAAGAGAGGCCAGAAAGATGGTAGGCTTGAGTCAGATCCAAAGGACTTCTTCATTTTGCTACAGGCTGCATCATTTCAGTTTAGCCGTGATTCCTAATGCTTGAGAGGGTTGGGATTTATTTATTTTTTCAGTGGGAAGAAAGGCTTAAAATGATGTGATAATCTTTTCCAAGATAGAAAGATGTGATTTCCAAATTAAAGAGGATGGTGTTATAAATCAGACTAAACAAAAGGAAGGCTATGGAAACAATGTTGTTTTGTGGAATTTTTGACTTGTAAATAGGGGCCAGTGGATTTGGGTGTCAGCAAACAGTTTATTTGACATATCATTGAGGGTTTTTTTTTCTGACTTGTTTTTCTGGCTTTTACTGCAAGCAGCTGGGAATATTGCAGTGCTGCAGAATTAAAAAAAAATGCAAATAAATGTATAGATCAATCAATCACAGATGTAAGCCTATGCAAGTTTAATGGAGTTAGTAAGTAGTCTTGGAACTTTTAACAAATCTTACCAGGGATTTTCACCTCCTTATTGCCCTAATAAAGGGAAGAGTGTGAAGAATGCCCTGCTAATCAAAATGAATTTCCATTTCAGTCAGAATACCCAGTATTTTCAGTATTTAATTTAATTTCAGTCTTTCTAACTGGGGTTTAAAGAGGCATAATTGAAACTAAAACTGGTTTAAGAAACAATGACAGAAAAGCCTAAAACAGCAACCATAAAAACAAAAATCAATGCAACTGCAAATAAAATGGCAAATTAAAAACTATCCAGCAGAGTTTTTAATAAGCCCAGTCATTGTAAAATTAGTAAGCACAATCCAATAACACTAAATTAAACACCAATAGTCAAGGAAAACATGAATGTAATTTGCCTGGCACCTAAAATAAATATTAGAATAATATAGAAAATATATTAGAAAAATAAAGATTAAGTGCCAGTTATTTTGGTGGGGGAGACAGAGAAGAATCCCACAATTGGGATCATGAAATAAAAGCCAGAACATTTTTTAGTAGACAAACGGGAGCCTGCAAGGAAAGTGCCATACTACTTTAAATACAATTTCATCTACTAACGATAAAATATTGTAGAGAGTAAGGAATATGACCTTGATAGAAAGATGCAGAAACCATTACCTAGAAAAGGTAAAACATTTTTTAAGTCCAAAGCATCAAGATAACATTCAGAAGCAATTCAGGACGATGCTGCCTTGACTAACTAGAGTAAAAAAGGGGGAAGAAAGTCCAACACAAATAGATTTGCTAGATTCTGTTAATGTAGCGAATTTCAATAAAGGGTACAAATATTTTATAGATGGTACATAACCCCATCAATTGCCTAAAATGGTCAAACTGTACAATAACAAATGTTAGGAAAATCAGAATAAACAAGTAATATTCTACCACATATGTTGGCTATGTAAACACACATGCACATATACCTATACATATATGTATACATATGTATATATACATAGGTCTTTGGTTATTCGGGTCTTCTCCCACGTAAAATTGGAAGTGTCTTGGCGACGTTTCGACGAAGTCTCATTCATCATCTTCAGGCTGGTGTTCTCGGCTTCGTGCTTCCAGGAAGAAACAGCTGCGATCACACACATTGCTCCTGGAAGCACGAAGCCGAGAACACCAGCCTGAAGATGACGAATGAGACTTCGTCGAAATGTCGCCAAGACACTTCCAATTTTACGTGGGAGAAGACCCGAATAACCAAAGACCTACATACAAACACCTGCGAAAACCTGAGAAAACATGTATATATACACATATACATATACACATATATACACATAGTATATTGGAAGGAAATACACCAAAACAAGTAAAATTTCCTTCCTTCCTTCCTTCCTTCCTTCCTTCCTTCCTTCCTTCCTTCCTTCCTTCCTTCTGTTATGTAAATAGGTTTTCTTGGCGGGAAGTTTGAACTAACTGACCATCAGCTGATTGGCTGACCACCACAGCTGCAAGGTATATAAAGGGAGCTGTTTCCCTAGGTCAGTTGCTGGGTTCTCACCCTACAATAAAGAGCTGTTGTCACTCACTGCCTGGCTTGCTGCGTCCTCATTCACCCAACTTAACATTGGCGACGAAGGTGGGATTTTGAGGCCAGAAGCCAAGGAAAGAGCTGAAGCCACAACCAAAAAGAGCTGAAACCACATTCCGAGAGAGAAGCGGAATGCCCGAATCCAGAATCCAGTCAGGCGAGCGAGCAGAGCACCGGAGAATCGCGAACGATGTCTGCCTACATCCTGCCAGCGCCTTTTAACCCCAAGGAGGAGAAATGGGGGTCTTACATGTCCCGTTTCAAGTGCTTCATGGTGGCCAACGACCTGCAAGGGCTACCGGACATGCAGAAGAAGGCCCTGTTCCTGAGCCACTGCGGAACATGGGTGTTCGACACAGCCGAATTCTTTTCGGAGCCGAATTGGGTCCACACCATATCACGGTCAATGCTACAGATCCTGCTGAAAGACCACTATGCCCCAACGCCTTCCAAGTAAATCCAGTGGTACAAGTTCCGGCAAAGGCTGCAGCAGGACGGCGAGTCGATCAGCGAGTACGTTGCTGCCCTGCGTAAGGCTGCAAACCAGTGCGAGTACTGAGACTTGGATGAAATTTATTTATTATTTATTTATTTATTTATTTATTTATTTATTTATTTATTTTATTACATGTATTTATATGCCGCCATTCTCCTGAAGGACTCAGGGCGGCGAACACAAGTTAAGAAACAAGTACAATAAAATCATAATTTAATCCAAATAATTAATTAGTAGTAAATAATAAAGCCCGGAATCAGTCTCAGCCTATTTGTTTGAAAAACCAAGTCTTCAAGTCCTGACGGAAGGAGCGGAGATCAGGAGCCATCCGGAGCTTAGTAGGTAATTCATTCCAGAGGGTGGGAGCACCCACAGAGAACGCCCTACCCCTGGGCACAGCAAGGTGACATTGGCTCGCTGTCAGAACCCTGAGGAGAGCGGCCCTATGTGAGCGAACAGGATGGTGAGAAAAATGCTGCTAGAGCAATTAATTTGCAGAGTGAGGGACGGCCAACTGCAACGGAGGCTACTTGCGAGATCGAACCTGACCCTGCATATCGCCCTAGATGAAGCAAGAGCACAAGAGTCGTCTATAAAGGCCGCCAAAAGACTGCAAGGGACCATCCATGGCCAGACAGTGCAGAGGTCGGTGACTGTGCACCGTGAAGCCGTAAGCACCGAGAGCGAAGGGGAGTCTGAGGAGGAAGTCTACCGCACAGAGCAGTCCAGGCCAGACTGACGGGGACCCAGGGATGACTGCGCCAGCTGCAGAGGCCCCCACCCCTGACACAACTGCAAGTTCGGGATGCAATCTGCTGGTTCTGCAAGAAAAAGGGGCACACCGCTCGAGTCTACAGAGCCAAGCAAGCACAAGGCTACAAACCACGAGGCCAAACCAGCCAATCCGAGACTGCGCTGTGCCAGAAGCCCAATAAAGATGGCGGAAGCCGGAAGGGCGCAAAAATCGAAGACATCGAGGCCTACACAATCTGCATCGGCCAAACCTGCACCTCTCCCAAAGAAAAGACCTACACCGCGGTCGAGATCGAGGGATGTGAGTGCCAGATGGAGATCGACACGGGATCCCCCATATCCATCATGTCGTGGGCCAACCTCAAGAAAGCCATCCCCAGCACACACAAGCGGCAGCTCCAACCACAGCGACGCCAGCTAAAGGACTATCAAGGGAACTGCATCCCCGTAGAAGGAATAGGCGAGTTCCAAGTGCGATATGGGGAGTTCAGCAAGAGACTCCCCCTCACCATTCTCAGCAGCAAGCTCCCAAGCCTCCTGGGCATGGACTGGTTTCAAGCCCTGGGCATGGGATTCACCAGAGTGAGGAACATCCAGAGCACCCTGAGAGACAACCTGATGCAGGAGTTCCAGGATGTGTTCAATGAACGGCTTGGCAAGTATGTGGGGACCCCTATTTTGTTCAATCTTGACCCCAACGTTGCCCCGATCCATTTAAAGCCTAGGAGGGTACCCTTCGCCCTGAAACCCAAAATAGACGTCGAGCTGGACAAATTAATTAAGCAAGGGGTGCTTGTGCCAGTCGACCACACCAAATGGGAGACCCCAATTGTGACACCCGTGAAACCAGATGGGTCAGTGCTCATATGCGCTGATTATAAGTGTACAATTAATAAGGCCCTGCAACAGAGCACTTATCCGGTCCCAATTGTACACCATCTGCTGCATTCCCTAGGTCCCGGCAAGATTTTCGCTAAACTTGATCTTGCGCAGGCATACCAGCAGCTGCCAGTAGATGGCACTACCGTGGAAGCACAGACTATCGTAACTCATAGAGGGGCCTTCAAATGCACCCGTCTGCAATTTGGAGTTAGCATAGCCCCCAGACTTTTTCAAAGTACCATGGAGCGGTTTTGCAGGGGATCCCAGGGGTGGTCCCCTACTTCGATGATGTACTCATCACAGCAGAAGATGAACAACAACTAGGGGGGAGGCTGAGAATGGTCTTAGAAAAATTCAGAAATGCAGGACTCCAGGTCAAATGCAACAAATGCATGATTGCAGTCCCCTCCGTAGAGTTCCTGGGGTACCAAGTAGACGGCATGGGCATACACACCACCAAAAGTAAAATTAGGCGATCCAAGAGGCCCCCAAACCTAAAGACAAGGCGGAACTGCAGGCGTTCCTGGGGCAGCTTAATTTCTACGCAATTTTCTTAAAGGACAAGGCAACAGTGGCTGAACTCCTACATAGACTGTTAGCCAAGAAGTCCACCTGGAAATGGGGGAAGGACGAAGACAATGCATTTGCGAACATTAAGAAATTGCTGTCAGCCGAGAGTTTCTTGATACAATACAACTCTACGCTTCCCCTTGTTTTAGCTTGTGATGTGTCTCCTTTTGGCGTGGGAGCCGTCCTGAGCCATAGACTCCCGAATGGCCTAGAGGCACCCATCGTCTACTACTCCCGAACTCTGTCAAGTGCCAAGAGAAATTACAGTCAGGAGGCCCTCGCCGCCGTCTCGGGAGTAAAAAAGTTCCACGAGTACCTATTCAGGAGGGACTTCGACCTGATCACTGACCACCGACCGCTCCTGGGTCTCATCGCAGGAGACTGACCAACATTGGCAGCCCTATCACCCAGGATGACACACTGGGCCATCTTCCTCGCAGCATACTCGTATTGCCTGATACATTGACCAGGGGCGGACATGGGCAATGCCAGTGCACTCAGCCATTGCCCATTACCAGACAAGCTGGAAGATCCCATGCCAGGCATCCCCATCCTGCTGATAGACATTTTGGACTCAGGGCCCATGACATCAGCAGAAGTCCACGTGATCCGGACGGTCGCAAGTTGGGTGATGAGGGGGTGGCCGGAAAAGACTGGGGGTGGGGAATTTAAACAGTACGCGAGCAAACGGGACGAGCTAACCATGCAAGGGGGGTGTTTGCTATGGGGCGACCGGGTTATTGTTCCCTTGTACCTAAGGGAAAAAGTCTTAACACTGTTGCATGAGGAGCACCCTGGGATTGTATGGATGAAGGGACTAGCCAGGAGCTACATCTGGTGGCCCAACATGGATGTAGACATTACCGAGTGGGTGGGGAGATGCCAGTCCTGCCAAGAGTCTAGGCCAGATCCACCGACAGCACCGGTGAGAGAGTGGAAAAGACCCAAGGGGCCCTGGTCCAGGATCCACATAGATTTCGCTGGACCGTTTCATGGACAGACCTTTATGGTCGTAGTAGATGCTTTTTCGAAGTGGCTAGAGATTAAGCTCATGAGGGCCACTACCACTGACGCGGTTAATAGGGAACTGAGACAGTTGTTCGCCACCCATGGGTTACTGGACGTCTTAGTGTTGGACAACGGCCCCAATTCAAGGCCACACAATTTGAGGAGTATTTAGTGGATTTGGGGGTCAGACACATCTTCTCGGCCCCGTTCCATCCGGCTAGTAATGGTCAGGCTGAGAGATTTGTAAGAACGGCCAAGGAGGCCCTCTCACGCCTAGGCCCCCGGGGACTGGCAGGAAAGAATAGATCGATTTCTAACAGCCCAGCACTCCACACCTTGTACAGCCACAGGCCGAAGCCCGGCAGAGCTATTAATGGGAAGGAAGCTCCGAGGGGTACCTGATAGGCTAAATCCCAATTATTCCCCCGAGGTTTTCAAAGGGGGGGGAGAGGAAGCTCAGGGAGTTCACCATAGGGACTCCAGTCCACGCCAGGAACTACGGGAAGGGCCCACTCTGGGAAGCAGGAACAATCACAGAAATCACGGGGCCCAAATCGTACAGAGTGGACATGGGGGATGGGAGAGTTTGGCGCAGGCACATAGATCAACTGAGAAGGCGAATCGCAACAGACGCTGAGGAAAACTTCAACGAACCGCTCCTTGACTATCAGCAGAGGACTATCAGCCAGAACCACAAACTACGTCAAGCCCGAGTGCAGCGGAGGACTTATCTGATGATCCTGGTGTCCGGAGCCGCCCCAGCGAAGAGATTCCAACGGCCAGAGAAGTCGCCACCCACAAAGAGATCTCGGAGGTTCCATTGGCGGAGCAGGGAGAGACAGGGAATCCCTCCAACCTGCTTGACGCTGCCCCTCCAACTGAACTGCGCAGGTTGACCAGGTTACATACATGCCCTGGTCACCTGAGAGACTTTGCATGCAAATAACACCCAAAGTGACTTCTCGGAGGGGAGGAGTGTTATGTAAATAGGTTTTCTTGGTGGGAAGTTTGAACTAACTGACCATCAGCTGATTGGCTGACCACCACAGCTGCAAGGTATATAAAGGGAGCTGTTTCCCTAGGTCAGTTGCTGGGTTCTCACCCTACAATAAAGAGCAGTTGTCCCTCACTGCCTGGCTTGCTGCGTCTTCATTCACCCAACTTAACACCTTCCTTCCCCATTGTCAAATTCTGAAAGCCTACTTCCATCTCATCAAGACTGAATTTCAACTTACTTGCTCCTTATTCCACACAAAACACTCCACTAATTAAAATGATTGTATATTCATTTAATCTTTCCTTAAATGGATATTTTTCTGAAAAAAACTCCCAAATTGTGGAAAGAGACAGAAAGGTTACTAATGGAGAACAGGGTCATCTCATAATATTCTCTGAACAAGGCAAGGCTAATTGTACAATCAAAGCCTTGTCAGGAAACATTTTTCTGACATCAGAATGTGTTCAGAAAAGCCACTGTCTTATATGGTTCATATAGGAAAAAAGTGTATATTGATGATATCTTATTCAAAAACTCTGGAAGAGTGTTTCTCAACTTTGGCAATTTTAAGATGTGTGGGCTCCCAGAATTGCCCAGCCAGCTAGAGGACTTTTCAGAAAATATGGAGACTTGCAAAGCATGAAGAACAAAAAAAATCTCCAATAGCCACATTTCATGAAACTATGGTACACAACAAAATTACCTGATCTTCCCTCTGGATTTGATTTAACAGAAAGAAAGCAAAATCACGAGATCAAGTGCTTCTTCCTCATACTCCTGATAGGATAGCTGGAAAGAGCACCACCAATTTGGCAGAATCAACTACTCTATTTGATAGATACATGTCTAAATTGTATCTATAAAATAAGGGAGGGAGATGTATCGTATCTATCAAATAGATATAAGGGAGGGAGATGTATCGTATCTATCAAATAAGAGGGAGATGGATAAAATTAACAGATTATATCCATCTCCCTCTTAGTGAAATCTGTCAGATATGTAGGCCACAATCCTGCAGAAAGATGGACTGATAAAGAGCTAAAATTGTCAGAAGGCAGCAGGGAAGCACAAGTATGATTGAGGTAAAAGACTAACCTGGATCCTGGGAAAACAATATGGAGGAAATTGATCTGACAGTTGAAGGGGAAGGTATTTCAATTTGCCTGACTCTTGTTCCTGTAAAGAAGTGTGTGAAACCAACCTTTGCTTAATTTGTGAGTAGAGCTGATGCGGTAAAAGTCAAAAAACTTTTTAACTTTGGTGATAAATTCCAGTGAGAAAATTGTATTTTTCAGTGGAATTTCACTGCGTATGTTTCTCAGTGTATTTCACAGAGAAAAGTTACATTGAATTGTCACTTTCCAAAGCAGGCTGTACTCTTTTAAGTGCTATGTTGTTTTTCCAACAGAAGATAAGCAAACCTACATTATATTGGAAGGTGCATCTCGATTTTGATTTATATAAAAATGATTTTTTTTAACCTTTTAAACACATAGACACATAATGCCAGTGGTGGGTTGCTACCGGTTCGCCCTGGATCAGGCAAACCAGTAGTGGCGGTGGTGGGAGGCTTCGCCCACCCACCCAGAAGCTTTTGCGCATGTGCAGAAGCGTCACGCACGCACACGAGTGCACGTGCATCCATGAGCAAACTGGTAGCGACGGGATTTGAAATCCACTACTGCATAGTGCCATATGCTAAATAATAACAACATGCAGAGTAAAGATAACTTTAGTTGCAAATCCAGTTTGAAAGGCAATTTAGAGTGAATCATTTTCATATATCACATTTCCAAATGTGGATTCTGCACCAATTTGAAAGCAGGCCTGGAATCCTGTGTTCCTATTACATCAAACTGCTTTATTCCCAACTGAACTGCAGTAGTTGAAAAGCAGCGTGATTATTATCAGGTTTCTCCAGGACTCTGAGCTTTGAGACTCAGGAAAAGAATAGTTTGATGATTCTATGGTTCCTTCTTAATATCATGTATTACTTTTCCTTTCTTCTTGCATGGAAAATGGACTTCAGGGTCTACGGTACTGATGAAAAATCACAAACTGTAATGATGCCAAAACGATGACACGCATGCAATGCAGGTCCTGCCATGATGAACTCAAGTCACAGTATCTGATGCAACAACATCATGACAGCTTGTACATAATAATATCATGATGTACAATTTCCTAATATAACTCCTGCCCCCTTGAATGTCCATGAGAAGGGGAAGGGGGATTTTTGTTCCTCTAGGTAGGGGGATCTAAAGCAGCTCAAGATAAAGCAGCAATTCTCTTTCCTTGTTTTCAGCATTTCAAATTGGGGGAAGCGAAGACACTCACAGAACTAACCATGTAGGTTTTTGAAGTGTTTGTGAAGAGTTAAACTCCACACTGGAGGCAATTGTGTTGTATCTCTGACTGACCAGCTGTTTGCTGATGTTACAGTACAACGTAGAAATGGGGCTGCTCACTGACCCTTGTATGTTAGGATCTAAATTTGAACTATTGTATTTCTGAGGATTCAAGAAATGAAAATTAGGGTGTACAATTGCTTGTACTATCCAAAAATATCTAAGATTGGACTGTCAATTTCCTACCATAGCATCTACAGTATTTTCCCCTTCACCTATTATTAATACTGCACATTTCACACAACTGGATTAGTGGGAAGATTAGTGGAAATATGCTCCTTTCTTTTTGCTCTTGCTACACGCTGTATATTACCTATAGAAAGTACTTAGAGCAGTTAAACTCTAACATTCTGTGGTATTTGGGAAGGACTGTAATGGCAAAAGAAAAAAAAGAACAAGAAATCAATTGAAACTCTCAACACATATTTCAATTAGGATGAGTAATTGAGCACAAGGTTAACTACCTGAGTACTGGTCTACTTTCATTTTATTTAGAAAGCACCATTGCCTCAAAATACAAATAGGATAGGAGGCAAATCTTAATCCATCAGATGACACTACCATTAATTTTTAATGGCTGTGAAAGAAAAACTGTTAGTCCTGGAAACTTTGCTGAGAACTGAGGCTGAGAAGCAGATGATAACTTTGTTCAAGCAATACGTGGGTTTTTTTTTTCAACACTAGAGAGCAGAGAGCTGCTTATCTCTCTAAATTGTTGGTGGAGAACATGAGTTTACTGTCCAGTCTTAGAAAGAAGATAATTAAATATCAGAAAAAAACAAGAGACACGTAATTAATCATGAAACAGTTGCAGTATGCAGAAAGGGCAATAATAACTTTATTTGTATATATATGTTATATATTTAATGAAAAGAAGGACTAGGGGTGACATGATAGCAGTGATCCAATATCTAAAGGTCTGTCACAAAGAAGAGGTGGTCAACTTATCCTCCAAAGCACCTGAATGCAGTACAAGAAGCAATGGATGGAAACTAATAAAGGAGAAAACCAACCTAGAACTAAAGAGAAAGAGACAGTTAGAACAATTAATAAATGGAATGGCTTGCCTCTAGAAGGTATGGGTGTTTCATCACTGGAATCCCAAAGGTGATTTTTCAAGAGTCAACTGGACTTTCTTGTTTTTCTTTGAAGAAGTTTCGCTTCTCATCCAAGAAGCTTCTTCAGCTCTGACTGGATGATGGGGAATGGAAGGATTTATACACCTTGCAGACAGCTGTTCATTTACATTTCAAAGTTCTAAGTTCAGAAGTTCCAAGAAGGCTCCATACCCATTTGCACTCCTCAGGTGACCCTGATGACACTGATAAACCTCCAAGTGGGCTCAATGACAAAGAATACAAACGACCAGTTGTCTGCAAGGAGTATAAATCCTTCCAGTCCCCACCATCCAGTCAGAGCTGAAGAAGCTTCTCAGATGAGAAACAAAAGTTCTTCAAAGGAAAAAAACAAGAAAACCCAATTGCGTCTTGAAAAAGCACCTTTGGGACAACCATGACCTGGATGACTGAAACTCTCCATAGACATCCATCATTGGAGATTTTTAGGAAGAGATTGGACAACCATTTGTCTGAAATGGTATAGGGTTTTCTGCTTGAGTATGACCTCCAAGATCTCCAAGATCCCTTCCAACACTGTGATTCTGTAACATGATATTTCTATCTTGAGAGACCCAGTTTAGTGTAGTGGTTAAGGCATCAAGCTAGAAACATGGAGACTTTGAGTTTTAGTTCCACCTTAGGCATGAAGCCAATTGGGTCACCTTGAGCTGGTCACTCTTAGCTTTAGGAAGAAGGCAATGGCAAACCATTTCCTAAATCTTGCCAAGAATACTAAGGAGACTTGTCCAAGCAATTGCCAAGAGGTAATACTGACTTGAAGACACAACAACAACAAAAGCTCCCTTTTGCTGCTTCTACTGTCATTGTTACACATTTCATACTTTCTTTATTTTTATTACAATTTCTTGAGAACCCCAGATTAGATGATTTCACAGCTGAATTATGGTTTGGCTCTGGCTTATCTGTCTCTCTTCACCAGTTTGATTAGTGGCCTGAAATCAGAACTCTGAACTTTATTGCACTTTGACTGAAACTTCTCCAGAGACAGTCAAAATAAAACCAACATTAAGCAATTAGATGTTTTCTACTCATCTGAAGAAATTGAACAGAGGACTGTATGAATATGAGGGAATTCATTCTATTAACAGTCTCTATCCTTCTGTTGTTGGAAGGACATTGGTGGATACTTCTCTCTTTTACATGATATGTTTAAATTTAGCAAAAATAATTTTGGAAATTAATTTGAGAGATATTACAACAATATTTGTAGCAACAATAGACACCACCACAAATCAGTATGTAAATAAATCCAATTCAATGCTTTGTAGAGATCAATAGTTTGTCTCTTTCTTCAAAGAAGGATCGTATCTCAGTTTGCAGATTGGGGAAGCTGAATCTAGGAATTAAGAATTTTATTTGGTTTGGACAAAACAACAGTTCTGATAACTGATGGCTTGTAGCCTGTTGCCTGCATCAATGAAGACAGAAAAAAAGAGAAAAAAAACGAATGTTTAACAAATATAAATTATCTTGGGTGGCTAGTGGAAGAACAGAAAACAGCATCAAAAGCAGGATTACATAGTCGGATTGGCCAGATCACTGCTGTTTTGGACAATTGAACTTGTTCCTGTGGTTCCTGATTTTGGCAAACTGTTTAAAGGGAATTTTAATTTGAATGAGCAAATTAAAACAATTTGGGTCATTAGCAAGTTTAATAAACAAAAGACAAAGATGTTAACAAAAAACAGAAGGACTGAATAAAATAGGTTTCAAGACTGAGAAGGTATATAGGTAGAAATATTTGGGAATAATTGTGACAATGTTGAATCGTTTGTTATTTCAAAGCAATTATGTTAAGACATGGAATGAAATTAAAAAAGATATGCCAAGACAGGATAAAGTACAATTATCACTGTTGGTGATAAATCCTGTGATTAACATTTTGCCCAGAATGTTATTTTTGCTCCAGCCAATATTTTGTTTTGACAACTGATGGGAGAAGGATATATCTAAATTTGTATGGCAAGGGGAAAAAACCTCCACACGTTAAATATAAGGATATGACAAGATGTGAAAGAAAGAGGGGGATTGGGTCTATCAGATTTGAAACTACTTTGCTTGCTGTTTTGTTGGGACAAAAGAGTAGGTGTTGTTAAGAAATAGAAGGTTACTGGATTTAGAAGGTCATGATTTGAGGTTTGAATGGCCTGGTTATCTATGGTATGATAATGTTAAGGTGAATGTAGACTTTAAAATCATTGTGCTACTAAAAATACCAAGAATTAAATATTGCAAGATACCAAAGAAGGAGGTGGGCTAGGATAAGCTGAATTAAAATATTACTTTGCCCATTGTTGTCTGGTATGGATGAAAGATTGGGTGAGTCTGAGGAATAAGAAATTACTGGAACTGGAAGACTTATGATCTGAGATTTGGGTGGTATGGCTATTTATGAAATGACAAAGTTAAGGTCAATACAGGTTTTCAAAATAATTTTATTAGGCATGTCATAATGATGATCTGGAATAGCTATAAAGCAAGACTGACTCCAAAATTCCTTTATAATTGTCACTCCTAGAAGTTTTCTTTAGAAGAGAAATTATAGCTTCACAAGCATGATTACCCTATGCTGAGTTACTGACTTTCTCTGAAGGAAACCTAAATTAAAAACCAGAGAAAAACTGGAAAAGGAATGTTACATTCATCAATGGTTTACTTATGCTCAATTGACAGATAAATTCAAATTGAATAAGAAGAATTTTGTTTTCATGAACGAAATAACTGATTTTGACTTAGATTTATGTACTACTGATGAGCATGTTATTGCTAAGATATATACATTCTTATTGAAAATGAATACAGAAGATAAAGATGTTAAAGTTTGTATGACTAAAGCAGGGGCCCTCAAACTTGGCAGCTTTAAGACCTGTGGATTTCAATACCCAGAATTCTGGAAGTTGAAGTCCACAAGTCTTAAAGCTGCCAAGTTTGAAGACCTCTGGACTAAAGGGACAAAAATTTTGGTTACAACACAATACTTGAGCAAAGGGTCAACTTGTGGAGTAAGGGTTTGAAATATAATACCAGATAAATTATCAACGAGTGTGTCAAATATATGTTGGAAATGTAACCAATATGAAGGTACTTTTTTATTAACTTTGGTGAACAATAAGAAAGCTAAGAATCATTCCAACCAGATTTATATTTTAATTCTTAAAATAAATGTACAATTGATATTAGAAGTTTTTTTCTTCTAGATGTGATGGACAAAAAGATTGGGATAAAATGGGACTATAAATACAAACTTGCGTTTTGCCACAAAACACCTTTATGATTTTGAGCACAAGAAGCATTCATAGATGAAAAATATTACGTAAACATAAACTGTTAAGCTACCAAGATTTATTAGAATTTTCTCATGGACACTGTAAAATAAAATCAAGAGAAGACTCAATAACAAAAGAATATTCTTGTCAATGGTTTTCTTATATATAATTAACAGAAAGGTTTAAAGTGGATAAAATATTTTATGGTTTTCAACAAAGTTAAGACTGAATTTGAAATAAAATTATGTACTAATGATGAACATGTTTATTTTTTAAATTTCTATAGCTGCCCATTTAAATCAGTGACTCTGGGCAACTTTCAATTAAAAAACTATGCAATTAAAAGAATAAAAACTTTTTAAAACAATACAAACAATAAATAATTGTTTAATGCAAAATAAATATGCATAAGAGCTGAGATGCTTGGCTACTTAACAATAATAATAATGGGGCCCTTAGCACATTCAACACCCCAGTCTTGGGACGACAGCCAGGTTTTTATGGCCTTACAAAAGACTAACAGGGTTGGGATCAGGGGTGAAATCCAGCAGGTTCTGACAAGTTCTGGAGAACCTGTAGCGGAAATTTTGAGTAGTTCGGAGAACCGGCAAATACCTCTGGCTGGCCCCAGAGTGGGGTGGGAATGGAAATTTTTCAGTATCCTTCCCACAGGAGTGGGGAGGGAATGGGTTTTTTTTTTTAAGTATCCTTCCCCCAGGAGTGGGGAGGGAATGGGGATTTTGCAGTATCCTTCCCCTGGAGTGGGGAGGGAATGGAGATTTTGCTGTATCCTTCCCCTGCCACACCCACCAAGCCAGGCCCACCAAGCCACACCACACCACACCACACTCACCAAGCCATGCCACAGAACTGGTAGTAAAAAAATTTGGATTTCCCCACTGGTTGGGACCATTCTAATCTCTGACGGGAAGATATTCCACAGAGAAGGGGCTACTGCAGTAAAGGCCCATCTTCAGGTCCCTTCCAGCAGACACTCTAATGGATGGGATCTGCAGCATGTCCAATTTGCTAGAGTGAGTTGGACAGGTAGAGACTCTTGGACAAAGGTGGTCCCAAGCCAATTTTAGCTGTATTGTTAAAATTTGTAAATTTTTGTTGAAATATGAAACAGAAGAAGAACAAGAGAAAGAATATATGATAAAATGGGCTAAAAGTTTTGGCCATAATATATAAATGGACCAATGGGAATAGATGTAGTTGAAAGGATTGAAATTTTCATTAGGTTCTAGCCTTTAAGAGAATTTTTAATAAAATTATGTATCCTTGGTATTTCTCACCAAAGAAATTGTCTAGGAATGTATAAAGGTATTTTTAAAATATTTTTTGAAAATGTGAATAACATGAAGGGACACTTTGATGGACATGTAAAAATCCCAAAACATTTTGGATACAAATACATGGACTAATTCAGAAGATCTTAAAGCTTGAAGTGCATTTGAAACCAAAGACTTTTCTTTTGAGACTTCTGGATAAGCAAAAAAAAAAAAGTCTCATAACTTTGTTTTTATTTTTATATATGACAACTGCAGCGATTATTATATGCTCAAAAGTAGAAAGGTTTATACTGCTTACATCAGAAGAATGGTTGGTGAAGATAATGGAATTTGTGCAGATGGTTAAATTAGCCTCTTTGATTAGAGAAACAGCAATATCTGCATTTATGGTTGAGCAGAAATCTCTTATATGGTGAATAAGGAGGAGGAGGAAAAAAAGAAAAAAAATTTGTCTGATAAATTAAAAGAATGAAAAAAAAATATATCCAACAGGCTTAGTGCAGAATCCCAGTAAAAAACCAATAACTTTTTCTTAGCTTTGCCCAATTGCCAAATAACAACTATGCTAATCAGTTCTACTCTTGAATTGTTTTTCAAATTAATATTCCAATACAAGAGTGGGAACAACATAGAGAAAATTCCCAAACGATATAAGGTACCATTGTCTTGCCGATGCCACCATTTTCCTCGATATTGCTTTCCTCATCTAATATAAATTCATTCTGGGGTTGCCAAGTTGTGTGATCTGTTGTCATCACTATTCCAGTGCAATAATCATTGTGTTGAGGAAATATCATAGGCAGGGGTGTCAAATTCAATTTCATTGAGGGCCACATCAGGGTTGTGTTTGACCTGGGGGAGGGAGTATGGGGGCAGGAGGGGTGTGGCCAGCTTGATGTCACTTGTGTCAGCGGTGCCTGTGGTGGCCCAAGCACCCTGCCAGCGAAAATGGGCTCCCAAGCTCCATTTTTGCCTGCGACAGCCTCCTGCAACCCTCTGCCAGAGAAAACGGAGCTCAGAAGGGCTGCATGCATTTTCGCTGGCAGAGGCATTGGTGGTCCAGTCCTTCGCTGTTTCCAGGGCAGCCCCTCAGGCCAGATCTAAGCACCCCACAGGCCAGATCTGGCCCCAGGGCTTTGAGTTTGACATGCCTGTCATAGGAGAAATGGCTGGTTTTTAATTTAAGCCAGTGTAACATAATGTGAAGGACTGAATGTGGAACATCTCACTTTGGATATTATGCTAAGGCAGGGGTGTTAAACCTGCAGCGTCACGGAGGCATCACGTGACGTATCGGGACTTTCCCCCCCTTCGCTAAACCGGGCGTGGACCGTGGGCGTGACCAGTGTGTGATGCATCTGGCCCACGGGCTACGAGTTTGACAGCCCTGCACTAAGGTTATTAGCTGGCTACAATGAGTTCTGTGCCTGCTTAAAGGAAAAAAGTCTATTTTAGTACACAGAGAGGGGGTACTTTGATTATAAGAATATTTTAATTCTAATGACTGTGAATCAGACTGTATTTTTACACTGAGCAGCTATGCAGCTTCATGAAAGCAAATATGCAGAATGTAATTTTGATTCTGGCTTTAGCATGGAAATAGGGGACTTTAAATTTTTGCCTGAGGTTGAAGTCCTAGTTTCCCAGGCCTAAAATCTGCATCTCCTGCCAAATTTTGTTGAAATAAATGAATCTATATAACAAAGGGTGTTTTAACTGATAAATAGAGTTCAGTTTCTGGGTGAAAAAAAATCTTAGAAATGCAGTGTTTAATTGTGTTAACTCATACACATACTCTTATGAAGTCAGTATGAATACGTTCAACAGAAAGCTGTATGGAAGAGAATATCTTTCACAATTAATCCCAGATTAATTTCTAGATTGATAAATTGTCCATGACCTTAAGGAAAGAATAGACAAAAATGTAAATGTAAACTCCATTTTTTTTCTTTTTAAATAAAATATCAGAAACAGTGTCCAAACTCATGGATTTTCCTAGACAGCTCATGAAATTATTGCCTTATAGAAGTAGCGACCCAATATCCCTGAACTATTTGTTATCTGAATATCTTGGATGTCCCCAGGGGAAGAGAATAAATGAGGTTGTGCCATAATTAAAATTTTACTAGATCAGTTATGCTTTCAGGTTACATGTGTGGCATATGCCAAAGTTAAATTGTAATTGAGAAGGATTTACAGTCCTTAGATTATATAGTCCCCAACTGCAAATAAATCCATCTGGACTCATTTTTACAGTTTATCCCACACAACTGATGAGTATTAACCCTGAAGTTCTTAATTTGACTGTATTTTTATCATCTGCAAGTTAAGATTAGACAAGTTTAAATAGAGTCGTCACACTAATGTGTGTAAATATTTACTGTTGATGTTGTTACCCAGCCAAGTGTTTACACAGTCCTCCTCATCGGGCTACATACATTTGTTTCTCTCCCAGGAACATTAACACGCGTCTAAATGTGTGTGTCCTGAATACTGAGCATTGGAATCAAGTTTGCATTCATTTTGACTATTCTGCTGTCAATGAAATCAGTTTCATATCTTTTCAAAGGTTAGATGGAGAAAATCTTTACATTTTGTTAGAGTGATTGATTGGTTGATTGACTGATTGATTGATTTAATACAGTTCAAGATCAGGGATATAACTGCTGGAAATAATTAATCCTGTCTCTTTAGTATTGTTATTTTTTTTACACTTCCCTGCAAAAAATAATCGAGGCCTAGAAGCCATCTTTTTTGTTGGATCTTCAAGCCTGCCACATTTACTACTGTGGGAAACTGGGAGGGGGGATTGTATTGAGCATGGGTAATATATAGTCAAAATAACATTCCTTTCTCAGAAAGTCAAGGACATCTTGCCCTGCACCTGGACGCCTGGAACTGGGAGGCATCACTAGATGGCATGGTGTTTGGATTGGACCATGTGATGGACATGTGGGTGTTGGGCAGGGACTTGAACTTTCCTTTGGGTGGGGAAAACCTGGAAGCTTTCAGATTCAGGTTTTCCCAGATGTGCCAATATGACATCTCTAATAAAATGTAACTTTGAAGAAACTCAAGCCTTAGCGTTTTCTTTCATTGGGGGTGTTACTTGGAATTTGGAACAATCTTTGGATTGTTGTAGCCTGTTGTCCCTGAAAAAAAAAAAACAGGATACTGCAGGATGGCCAAGATTCTTAGATCTGATACAGATCGTGTGATCTGCATTCCACAGTACACAGCTATGCTATGCTGCTTCTCTAAAAAGAAAACTTTGGTAAAATGTCCTTGTGAAACTTACATTGGAGCACAACAAGGCATTGGTCTATAACCCACATGGAAAGCTAATCTACAGTCTCATCCAATGTGTATGCACAGGAGTGAGCTACAATAGTAAGGTTGAACTTTAGAAGTCTTAAGCCTCTAAAGTGTCTCTTTTGGCCTGTTTGTAAGCACAGGAAACAGAGGAAACAATCTTGGAAGGAAGGTTAGACTGGAAAATAAGACTAGACTAGACTAGACTAGACTAGAGCAGAGCAGAACAGAGCAGAGCAGAGCAGAGCAGAGTAGAATACTTTATTTGGCTAAGTGTGATTAGACACACAAGGAATTTGTCTCCAGTGCAGAAGTTCTCAGTGTATATGCAAAGAAACAGAGTAATCATAATCATCATAATAATCCCAATTAGAGGGGGTAGACAGGAAGATAAGAAGGATAATAATAATAATAATAATAATAATAATAATAATAATAATAATAATAATAATAATAATAATAATAATAATGCTACAGTCATACAACATGGGTAAATGTATATAGATATTAGACAGTACTGTGAGAATTAGATGTTCAGCAGAATGATGGCATGGGAGACGAAACTGTCCCTGTGTCTAGTTGTTTTGGCATGCAGTTCCCTATAGCGGCTTTCCAAGAGAAGGCGTTGAAACAGTTTATGTTCAAGATTTGGGGGGGGGGAGGTCTGTAAATATTCTCTCAGCCCTCCTTCTGACCTGTGCAATACTTTTTCTATGGAAGTGAAGATGGTTGCAACTGTTTTTTCTGCAGTCCTAACTATCCATTGGAGTCTGTACCTGTTCTGTTTGGTTTCTATACTAAGCCATACAGTTATAGAAGTACAAATGACAGACTCAATAATTCCTCTATAAAACTGTATCAACAGCTCCTGGAGCAGTCTGAACTTCCTGAGTTGATACAGGAAGAACATTCTTTGTTGTGCTTCTTAAATGATGGCTCTAATGTTAGGTGTCCATTACAAATCCTGGGAATTATAGAACCCCAAACTTGAAGGATTCTACTGCTGATACTGTGCTGTATATATAGATATAGTAAGAGGTGGTAGAATAAAAAGGCTCCTCCTAAAATCCATTTTCATCTGTACATTTTTCACATGTTCAGGTCAGTGGTGAAATCCAAAATTTTTTACTACTAGTTCTGTGGGTGTGGCTTGGTGGGCATTGGTGTAGCTTGGTGGGAGTGGCACGGGAAGGATACTGCAAAATCCCCATTCCCTCCCCACTCCTGGTGAAGGATATTGCAAAATCTCCATTCTTCAGCCAGAGGTGGTATTTTCTGGTTCTCCGAACTGCTCAAAATTTCCACTACTGGTTCTCCAGAACCTGTCAGAACCTCCTGGATTTCACCCCTGGTTCAGGTCCACATTGTTCTGGCTATGCCACAGATTTATCACCATCTTGAATGAGACCAATGGCTGTTGTATCATCTATTTTGTTTATTTCTTAAAAAAAATAAACCTGAATAGAATCAGCCTGACAAATCTGACTGATTTCATTTGTTTTCGGTCTTCATGGTTGGTCTACCACGTGCTGGTTTTCAGAGTATTTCTTGATTGCTTGTTCTTTAACTCATGATAGTTAATCTTAAAAGGCTTGTTTCTTATCATACATGTTATAGCTAGTTGACACCATTGCAGAATAGTGTCTATATTATTCCAGGTGGCTGTTTTTGTCAACTTTTTGTGTGGAAACACTTCTGATTCCTGCCTGAAAAGCTGGATAATTATTGTAGTTCAGTGATGGAAATGCATGCAGAACCACTCAAATGCAGGTCCTGCTCCTTCAGGAAGGTCAGGGAAAACTATTTAAGTCAGGGCTGTTCAACCTTGCCAACATTGTGGACTTCAATTCCCAGAATTCCTAAGCCAGCATGTGTTGAAATTTACAGGTCTAAAAGTTGTCAAGGTTGGACACCCCTGATTTAAGTATTAAACAGTTGAGTAGACAGTAGATATAGTCCAGGTTCTTAAACTGCTGTCAGTTTATTAGAAAACTACATACTGCTTGGTAATGTATGATAAATATTAATGGAGTTGTCATGAAGGAGTGCCTAATTCTTGGCTTTGAACAGGGTACCGACTTTCCATTTGATTTTTTTAAAATTAATGTTGGCTTTTTGGTTCATTTTCAGTGGAAGTTTGTAGGGCCATTTTTCATTTTTCCCAATGCTTTGAGCATATAAATCCTTTGAATATGAGCAGTCATATGTGAACTCACAAAATAATAAATACTGGAGTGAAAAAGATTTAAGAAAATGAATGAGCTTTCAGTGGTAATAGGGCTATTGTGTTTTATTATTTTAAATAGATTACCAACAGAGGCTATTAGTGCCTTAGGACCCATCCTTTAGGCTGAGATGTTGAATTTTGATATTTACCATGGCATCTACAAATAAATTAATTGTTTTCCTTCACGTACCCATAAAATTGAATTAGCATTATGACAAAGTGAAATATTAGACCTTCAAAATCATTTAAGCGATGATTCCAAAAAGGTAGTAGATTATAGTATACATGGTGGACTATGAAGCAAATGTAAATGTATATGTGAATGTACATGTGTAGAAACCTCCTGTTGACTTCAAAAGGAGGAGAACTCTTCTTGCAATTAGTCTTTGGTATTTGATTTACAAATAACACTTCTATGTTATTCTAATTGGTCATTTGTCCAACTTCTAGTGCGAAGGTTTTGGTCAGCAATAGAGTGCAACTCTGCATGCTTAAATAAGAGTAACCATTGTCTCCCCTTCAGAGTGAATTGTTACTTATTTGACACCAACAGATGGTTCCAAGTGACTAGCATCTGCAGAGCTTAGTAACAGAATGACAACATTGGTAATGATTGGTTTTGGCAACAGATGGCTTATAGACAGATTTCTGTGTAAACTGACAATGGTACATTTGAAATGAAGGCGCCAGTGAACCTGCACATTATTTCTATGATTACAGCATTGCTTGGATGTTGAAAAATTAGGTTATGCTTTAATGCCTTGTGTAATGTCTGAGATGAAAGGTTAAGAATGATTGATTTCATAATTATCAGCTTAACACATCTGTAGCATTTTCATATACACATTCCCTACCTCAATTGTTGTGATGATTGTTTGAGCATTTATTAGGTGGATAGGAAAGCAGAGTGCTTGCCTTTTAAAATACATGAATTTGTGTTTCAGCTTTAAAAGCCTTGGTTAATAGAAAGATATCTCTTGTCAAAAGCTAAAATGTCAAAATGTTAGGTCCATGTTAGGATGAATGACACATTGGAGACAATTTTGGAGCAGATATTCCAAATACAATACAAGTAGGCCTTGCTTAATGACTGGTTGCCTAGTGACTGTTTGAAGTTATGGCAGAATCCAAAAAATTTAAGACCTGACCAACCAGACCTGTGAAGCTGGCCTACCTTCACAGCCATTTGAAGTGTCCCATGGTCATGTGAAACTTACTTTTACTTCCAGTTTACAGCAAAAAATGCCCATTGCGAACAATGGCTTCGCTTAATGACTATGATATTCACTTAATGACCACAGCATTTGTTTTATGATTGTCACATTCACATTCACCACAAAAAAGTTGTAAAGTTGGGTAGGTCATACAATGACCCGCTTAACAACAAGCATGGCTTATGAATGTAATTCCAGGCTCAATTATGGTTATAAGATGAAGACAACCTGTAGACTGAAAAATTGGCTTGTTACTACAGCCCGCTAACTTGGAGCCACAATTCCATAGTCAGATATCAGAACATCTATGTGCAGTTTCTACAGTGAACTCATAGTCTCAGTTTCCAAATAGTTACAACTACATTGTACAACACCTCACAGGCCTGGGTTATTGCAACCTAGAAGAGTTAAGATTAAACATGTATATTAGTTTGAATAGGTCACCCATGACTGGCATTGATTGATTGCTCTTGCCTTATTGTTCTTCATGACTGAAAACTGTTACAAGCCATTTTCAGCTTGTTTCTAAACTCTTTTCATTGAGGTGTAATGATTTATGTGTAGTTTCTATGGGATTAATCCATCTGATACCACCTTGAAACTGAAACTGTAAAATACAGAAGTGAATTTCCACTGAGCATTGTTCTCTCTTTTGTCAAACTGCACAAAATAATTGCCCACTTCAAGAAAGGGAAACATTAAAATCTCAAATTCCCTTAAACCAACCACTCATATAAATATTGTTGGAAATGACAGGTTCTGTGCTCTTTGACTTCAAGGTTGTATTTCTTGGAGAAGGCAATAACTGTTGCTTTCTTGCAAGATGTATTGCTTGAAAATCATTCTGCTCAGTTTTCATTTTTGTTAAACTGCTACCATTTACAGTACAAGAGACTCCAGTACAGCAGGAAAGTTGCACAGTAAACATGTATCAAAATGCTAAGCCTAGTTAATTTCCATAAAATATTCAATTCACAGTTTATTTTGGATCACTTTGCAACACAAATAATCTTTTCATGGATGCAGAGGGTTTTTATAACGATAGCGGAGGCTATTAGAGCATCAGGTTTTCACAGTGCTCAAATTGTACAGTAAAAATGTCATGTGTCTAACCCTTGCTGTAAAGACAACTGGTTTATTCTTTTGCTTGTTTTGAAGAAAAAGCGAAATAAAGATCTTCTTTTTCTTCAACTGGATTTTTTTTTTAAATAAGGAGTCTGGTGTTTATTGGATAGAAATGATTTTAAATGCAAAAAATGAGAGATGTCAAAACTGCAAGTTCGGGACTGAAAAGAACAAAGGAATTTAATGAATGTAATCCAGAAATTGTAGGATCTTGGATATGTATGGAATACATGCAAGTATTCTTCTGCATTTCAGCCACAAAAATGTTATGGTGATTAAATATAGTTCTCAATAGAAGTAGAAATTAATGTAATGGTACTAGATGAGGCCATAATAGGGTAGATATAGCAGCCTAGTCCTAAATCTCTCCAGTTGCCTTTAAATTTTTATAGACAAATACTATTTCAATAATTGTATGGAAGACTTACAAACTAAGTCTTAGTTTGTAAGTCTTACCAACTAACTCTGTATCCCTTTCTTTCATGTGCTCCCCTTGTGTTATGTTAACTATAAATATGACAGTAGATTGAGATTATTGTTTTCCCAGTCTAAGGTATCTGCAGTAGATTTTTATCTTCCCCATGAATTTTATTTCAACATTTTGGTATCGTTCAGGATGCATTAATTTTAACATACATGTAATTGCATTAAAGCTGGTAAATAACAAGGAAGGGCATATTAAAATAGGCATGAAAGTGCTTACCTAGTATATTAGAGCCTGTTAATAATGTCATAATGCAGGAATAAAATGCTAATGCCAAGGAATAGCAGCTGTGCACCTTATATTCTTTCTGGAAGCAACAATCTGTTTTGATGCCTGTATAGCAAGAATAATTACATCAAGGATATTACAGAAATAGTAGACTCTTTCTGTAATATTACATTAGGTAGCCAAAGATAACTATCTTTTTGGTTCTGATTGAATGAACATGTGACAGAGACCCAATCAAGTCATGAAACTGTAGCCAATCTTTGTTGGAAAATTATTGTGGATAATTTTCAGTTCAGTTTGTGTCTCACATAATCCCAGCCAATTCAGATCACAGAAAGCTTACACATTACTTAGTTCAGCCCACAAAAAAAGTTTATTGTTTATTTATTAATCATCAACAAATATAAAACATAATCAATGGGACAAAAAGCAGACAAAAGTATGGGGAGAAAGAAATGAATAATAAGAAAGAATCTATCTATCATCTGTCTGTCTCTGTCTATCATCTACCATATCTATCATCTATGTATCTGTCATATCTATCTATTGCATCTATTTATCATATCTATTGTATCTAGCTATCATATCTATCTAGCTATCCTATCTATTATATCTATCTATCTATCTATCTATCTATCTATCTATCTATCTATCTATCTATCTCATCATTATTATCTAGCCTCCTCCTCCTCCTCCTCCTCCTCCTCCTCCTCCTCCTCCTCCTCCTCCTCCTCCTCCTCCTCCTCCTCCTCTATTTATTCCTATCGCAGAATTTTCCAGAGTCAAGGGAAATAAGATTGTAGGCATGGAGACTTCCAAAAGGAGAGGTTGTTGCTCATTGCAGCTTTAACCTTGTTATGCACATAATGGCAGTAGAATAGATTTGGATGATGTATCCAACACCCTTGATAGCAATGGAGAGATGGATGAAGATTTTCTGGCAAGCAGTTCTGATTTAGGTTTTTACTCTCAACAACAGCTTAACATATGACTTCAATTGCGAATAATAAACTGGTGATTTTCAGCTGGTGGTGCCTAACAACTGTCAAGGACTATGTTAGGACTATTATACTAAAGAGCAACATGAGATTATCCTTGTTACTGCAGCAAAGATCCATAGAGCACCATAAAATCAAACCCAGCCTGTAACTGATATGAGGATGAGGAAATGTGCTGCATTTTTCTGAAGATGCAGAAGCAAACTGCTGGATTGATAATGCCCACATGGAACAATGTTTCTAATATAATGGTGTTTCCAAATTCATGACTATTTGGGGAAATTGCCTTTCTGTCCAACGCATGGCGACTTTCCAAGATGAATTCGACCAATGGATTTTAGTTTTCTAAACACACTTTCCTGCAAATAAAATGTTTGAACTCAGTGGTGGTGACATTTGAATAAATATGCATGGGACTGTGCTGCTATCTGGGCATGGTAACTCATAAGGAGCCTGATAAATGTCATAGCTTGTCAGTTCGTTGGGAACTGCCAAAAACTCAGGACGGGCACTGTATGGATCCCAGTGCATTGTTAACAATGCCTGCTGTGATGCAACTAAACTGAAGTATTGATTTTATTTAGCTGTTTAACTCTCATCCATCATTTTCAAAAGCAAAATGACTTGATTAAACTATTAAGCTATCTTATCCATTCTTTAATCCCTTATAGTCCTAATGATAATGAATGTTTTTCTTGGATTTTTAAATCTTACATGGACTCTTGATGCTATCTTGTTTTGCCTCATTGACTTGGGTGCTCCTCTCTCCCTTGAACATTTCAGGTTCGTGATAGAGCAGCTGCTACTGTTTCCTTTTATGTTTTCCTAATCAGCGCAGACAATGGGATTCCATATGTGAAGTCAAACAAGATGATCTTCTTTTTTTTTTACAGGAGTTATACTGCATTGCACCAGAAATAATAACCCAAAATTTAGAGTGGGTAGCACACACTGTTACCTGAGAATCAATGGATTATCTACTTAAATTTCAGCCAAAGTTCCATACATTTTGTCCACAGAAAATAAATGCTGTTGAATTGGAACACAATAAAAATAGTAACACATTTATGTGACACAGATCAAGTAGGATGAAATTACAGCAGCCAGTAACCAAGCGAAATTCGTACCATAATTTTGGAGTAAAAAGCATTTTTATTTCATTTGACTAAAGTCATCAATACCCATGAAAGTGGAAATCATGAGAATACAAACTTTACAGCAGTTGAGATGACAGGCCAGGAACCAGTCTGCAAAGTGGTATAAAAGATTTCCTATATTGTGTCTGTTGTTAAGACAACAATTAAAAAAAAACATTTAATTATGGTTTAGTTAGAACCCGGGGTCCTCATTTGTACAATACTGCCACTAACAAAACATGGACTAGATTTCCACCCCCCCCCCACATCATGGCTTGTTACAAGTAATACAAAACCATGAAATGGACTTCTAGACTTTATGTCTATAACAGAAAGAACGGTTTTAGGCCAGGCCACTACTAATATTGTAATTTTTTGTACTTACAGAACCTCAACTGTTTTGCATAGGAATATTTGGCTTTGTAATGTTTAATACTTTTATTACTCTCATCTTATTAGCCTTGGAGAGAATTGGATCTGAAAAGAGCAAGCTGCTTGGTCCCTGTCTTTATAGGGTAAAATACGCCTATTTGGTTTGTAAGTATTACTTCAATGGCAGTGAATGCTTTCTCATGCATTTTTCTTCTGTACAGAGAAAACTAATGTGTTACAAAGAAGGCTTGACTAGTATCTAGTCTGTACTCAGGAACGAATATATTTTCATGTAGGCAAATATTCTATAAGGTAAGTTTCGACCTTTGCAATCAGAAATTAGACTTTATTACTAGTACTTTTAACCTTTAATACATTAGTAAGAACTGAAAGAACATCCAACAGCCTTCTCTGCTGCTACTCCTGCCCTCTGGAACATTTTGCACCCAATCCCCATGTGAGTTGACCACAACCTTCTTATCAGTGGTGGGATTCAAATAATTTAACAACTGATTCTCTGCCTTAATGACCAGCTGGGTGGGCATGGCCATGATGTGCGTGGCCAGGAGGTGTGACGGGCAGTACTTGGCCTCCTGCAGCCCCCTCAGAGCAAAAGCGGGATGCAGGGGGGATGCGCTGCCCCCCACACCCCATTTTGGGCCTAGTAGGCCTCCCTGCAGCCTTCTGGGAGCAAAAACGGGCCACAGGTATGTGTGTGTGTGTGTGTGTGTGTGCACCGCACCCTTCCGTGCCCCATTTTGGGCCTAGGAGGCTCCCTGCAGCCTCCACGAAGTGAAAATGGGCCATGTGGGGATTCCTGGAAGGGGCGTGGCGGAATCAGCCAGCAATTTAACTATTGGTTAACTCTGACTCTGCCAGTTGGCTCAGGACCCCAATGGGGTAACTGCACAGTGGAGGTGGCTGATCTAGTAATAACCTCCCCCATTCTGCCTTCACTTGTCCTTAGCTTTTAATTTTTGCTTTTAATTTAATAACATTTTAATGTACATGTATAGACACATTTTTATGACAGTAAGCTGCCCGGAGTTACCCTATGGTAAGATGGGCTGCCAATAAATTTAATAAATGAATAAATAAATTTGTCATGCAGAGACTATAGAGAATAACACATTGAGAATAACCATGTGTTAGTTCTACACCAATATTTTCACTACCAGTGATTCCTTTTCCAACATTTCTCTACTAACTGAATATCTTTACAACCTATCCTGGCATTTCCTGCGATTGGGAACCATTCATTTGACAAAGACTACACATTTTCAGATATTCTGCTAAATCCTGAGAAAATAGTATTGAGCTCCTTTGGAGAATTTTAAGTTAGCAACATGAAAACTAAGAACCTCAGTTGCAATCAGAGTTGATTCTATTCTGTACGGTTATCATTAAATAAACAGCTCCAATTTCAACTTCACAAGTATAATATGATAGGAATACTTCCTAAATTCATTTTTAAATGATGGCTGATTCAGGGGTGAAATGTAAAATCTGTTACTACTGGTTCTGTGGGCGTGGCTTGGGGGGGTGTAATGTGACTGGATGGGCATGGCCAACTTTTTCTTTTTTAAACTTTTCAAAGCATTTTTTCTAATGCTTTGAAAAGCCTCTCTGCCGATCAGGGAACTCAGCTGGGATCATCAGAGAAATGCCTCTCTGCTGATCAGGAACTCAGCTGGGATTGTCAGAGACTTTTCAAAGCATTTTTTTTACCACCTCTTTGGCCAAAAGGTTGCAGAAAAAAATGCTTTGAAAAGCCTCTGATGATCCCAGCTGAGCTGTGCGATCATCAGAGCCTTTTTTTTTTTTTTTTACTTTTAAAAGCATTTTTTCCATCGGAAGAGGTTGTATAAAAAATGCTTTTAAAGGTAAAAAACAAAGCCTCTGATGATCGTGCGGCTCAGCTGGGTATGGTGGGGTGTGTGTGTGCAGAGATTTTTGCTACTGGTTCTCCGAACCACCTGCCGCCATCGCTACTGGATCGGGTGATCTGGTCTGAACCGGGAGCATTTCACTCCTGGGCTGATTAATAAAAATATCAATTTCACTTAAGATTCATGGAACTCATCAATATTGTCCTTTATTTCCTTTTATATTAATTTGATGTTGGATCCATTGGTCTCTCCTCATCAAGCAATTGAAGAACTTTCAGTGAAATGGCTAGAGTTAAACACAATCTATTATATGCCAATAATGTATTGTTTTATGATACTCATAAATACTCCAAACTTTGAGAGAGCCTGTTTGATGTAGTGGTTAAGGCATAAAGCTAGAAACTGGGAGACTGTGAGTTCTAGTTCTGTCTTACGCTCAAAGTCAGCTGGATGATCTTGTGCAGTATCTTTCTCTCAGTCCTAGGAAGGAGGCAATGGCAAACCACTTATAAAAACCTTGCCAAGAAAACTTCAGGGACTCATCCAGAAAGTCTCTAGGAGACAACACTAATTCAAAGGTACACCCCCCCCCAAAAAAAAACCCTTATAGATACAGTACAAAAATATGATTAACTATTAAGCTGCTCAATCTACTTAAAGACCAAGTTATGGACAGGTTATCATGGAGAAAATCTATGTAGCTGCTAAAAGTTGAGTATGTCTTAATGGCATACTTCTATTAGTATGCCATCATGATACTCCTATACTAATGCCATCCTATTACTCCTATCCATTATTAGGATGGGATAATCCTAATAATCAGAAACATGCCTTATTAAACTTAAACTCTATGTTAGTGATGAAGATTGCCAAGGCCCCTTCCAACGGTCATATTTCTTGCTATAATAGAGGAAATAAGGAGGAAGTTGAATTAGAGAGATTTTTCCTTTAAGGGAGGGTTTAGACAAATGTTTGGACTGCTGGGAAGCACTCAATTCAATGGCAAGGGATCTCTCTCTCTCTCTCTCTCTCTCTCTCTCTCTCTCTCTCTCTCTCTCTCTCCCTCCCTCCCTCCCTCCCTCCCCCCTCCCTCGCCTGCTCCCTCTTCCTCCCTCCCCCTTCTCTCTCTCCCTCTCCCTCCCTCTCCCTCCCTCCCTCTCTCTCTTTTCACTGAGATTTGTCTTTGTTCTGTCAAGCTATGCTAAGAACTTATTCTTCTGAGAAGTGATACCTTTGCCTACTTTTACAACTTGCATGCATAGTACTTTGTGCATTAAGGAACACATGGAAAACTTGCTAGATCTTATGTGAATGGATAAATAGAGAAAGAGAGTGTAGTTAAAAGAAAAAAAAGACTCATTGTAGCCCAACTCATCAATCTTAACTATTTTTATAGCAGCCTAATTTACATAGCCTTAAAACCACTGTATTTTATTTTAACAATGATAATTAGTGAGGAATTTCAGGCAACAGAATAGCTTGACTCCTTTGAAGTCATGGGCATAAGATAAAAACTTTCATAACTTTCATAGTATTTCATATATTCCTCCCTAAGCAGTGTGGAAGAAGAATCAAATACTCATAAAAATTCAGCAAATGCTACTTTGTGATTAAGTCTAGAATTGATGTTGAATGGATCATACTTTGATAACTAGAAACATTGGTCTGGCACCCTCCAATTTTGGCTCTAATAAGTTGAGGAAAGGAAGCCTTATTCTGGAAGTTACTGTTTCTCTGGAGCCTAGAGTGTTATGTAAATCAAGTGCTGTCAGGAATAGAAATGACTTCAAGACTCCAAAACTTTAATAGAATTCTAAGAATCAAGAAAATCAGCATTCATCATTATTAAGCAAACTCCTTTTCCACTGCTATATACACTGAGTGGGATTTGCTTTGTTATAATATCTTTTAGTTACATTTACATGAGATATTACTATAAAGCATAAAAATATCTTCAAGCTCTTGATGCAAATGAAATTTTTAGCAGGGGAAATCACACCCCACCGGCAAGTTTTTCACCATTAGATTGTAATAAGACACTACTGTTCACACTATCTTAATTAATTTCACCTTTTCAGGCCTTCAAGTGAGCTTATCAGCTAAATAGGTTTTGTTAAACCGATAAAATACTCCATATATTATTTGACTCTATGTGTTTCCATTTATTACCTAGCCTGCCTCATCTCGGTTGTATAGTTGTGAAGAATTTGCTGTATAACTTCAAGCACTATACATTTATTTCTGTTATCTTTGAATACCGTTGGAGACAGTAACTTTACTGGGTTGAATGGATATGATCTAAACTTTTATCAAGTAAGATGGTAAGTACAAAGCCATGGATATTTTCTTTCTAATAGAACATTCTGCTTGTCTTACTTAACCTTATAATAATCATTTATCTTGTCCACCTTTTGTCCTACCATCTTTTGACCCACCATTTGCATTTGACCCATCATTTCCATTACCAAATAAGGGATTTCTTTTGCCCACCTAGAAAAAGTAGAGATAACCTGATAAGGATTTCCTGTACCATCTTGAGTGAACAGGATCAATGCTCCGAATCAATGAGACTATATCAGATGCCTTGTGGCGAGATGGGCAGCAAATTACACAAGGATGAGCATCTTTCAATTTTTTATTTTATTTTATTTTTATTTATTTATTTTATTTTATTTTATTTGTCAAGAACATATTAGGTAATATATATATAAGTGTAAGCATGAATTGAATACATATAATGGATACGAATAAAAGGGAACATTAGGACAGGGACGGTAGGCACACTGGTGCTCTTATGCACGCCCCTTACAGATCTCTTAGGAATGGGGTGAGGTCAACAGTAGACAGTTTAAGGTTAAAGTTTTGGGGGTTTAGGGATGAAATCATAGAATCAGGTAGTGCATTCCAGGCACTGACCACTCTGTTGCTGAAGTCATATTTTCTGCAATTGAGTGTGGAGCGGTTCACTTTAAGTTTGTATCTGTTATGTGCTCATGTATTGTTGTGGTTGAAGCTGAAGTAATCATTGACAGGTAGGACATTGTAGCAGATAATTTTATGAGCTATGCTTAGGTCATACCGAAGGCAGTGTAGTTCTAAGTTTTCTAAGCCTAGAATTTCAAGTCTGGTGGCATAAGGTATTTTGTTGCAAGCAGAGGGGTGGAGAACTCTTCTTGTGAAATATTTCTGGACATGTTCGATTTTGTTTTTTTCTTTTGAGGTTAAAGTTTTAGGAAAAATCTTTGCCCTAAAAAAGGGCTAATTTGTCCAGGCTTTTCTTTTTTCAACAGATTTTGTTTTATTCCAAGGCTCAGATCAGAATGGTTTTACATGCATAAAAAGAAAAGAAACATGGCTGTGCACTCTTTTAGTCATGGTGACTAAAATGTGTTAAGGTTAAATACTCATAGACATAGACTCTTGTTACATTCTTGAGCCTTCATTTAGGTGCCTGACAATCTTTTTCTTCTGTATTATTTTTCACAAAGAGCTGAAATAGCAACAGCACTTAAACTTAAGTGGTTTACAAAATCAACATATTGCCCCCAACAATCTGGGTTCTCATTTTACCGACCTTGGAAGGATGGAAAACTGAGTCAACCTTGAGCTAGTGAGGCTTGAACTGCTGAACTGCTGGCAGTCAGCAGTCAGCAGAAGTAGCCTGCAGTACTTCATTCTAACCATTGCGCCACCACGGCTCTAATATTATCTTGCACAGGTACTCAACTTACAACCATTCATTTATTGACCATTTGAAATTACAACAGCACTGAAAAAAAAGTGATTTATGTCCATTTTCACAGTTATGACCTTGCATCATTCCAATGGTCACACAATTAAAATTCAGACACTTGGTAACTAGCATATATTTTTGATGGTTGCAGTCAGTGGTGGGATTCAAATTTTTTTCCTACTAATTCTGTGGGCATGACTTGGTGGGCGTGGAGGGGAAGGATACTGTAAAATCTCCATTTGCTCTCCACTCCAGGAGAACGTTACTGCAAAATCCTCATTTCTTCCTGATCAGCCAGTCAGAGGTGGTATTTACCGGTTCTCCAAACTACTCAAAATTTCCACTACTGGTTCTCCAGAACTGGCCCACCTCTGGTTGCAGTGTCCTGGAGTCATATGATCACTTTTTGAAGCCTCTGACAAGCAAAGTCAATGGGGAAGCCAGATTTACTTAACAACCATGTTACTAACTTAACAATTGTCTTGGTTAGCAATGGAAATTTTGGGCTCATTGAAGAGTTCCTGTAGCTGAAAAACAAGGCTTGGGAATTTCTGCATCTTTCACTTGATACTGTGGAGATGTTTTTTTTGCAGTTTCCATTAGCAACAGGTCACTTTTCAACATACTGGTTGATCAAGGCTAACAATGACACTGTTGTCCCAGGAACATGAGGTCCTTAGACTGGGGTGTCCATACCCAATCAGAACACATGAGATGTGCAGATTGTTTCCAAGTTCATTCTGTACAGAAGAAAAGTATCCTTGGAAATACTTCCACAAAGCAAATGCATGTGCTTGTCTCACAATTTATACATTGGTAGTCAGAGAATTTATACACTGTAGTCCGAGAAAAGCTGAAGTCTCATTGGTTCTCAGAAATTATTATTATTTATTAAATTTATTTGCTGCCCATCTTGCCACAAGGCATCTGATATAGTCTCATTGATTTGGAGCATTGATCCTGTTCACTCAAGATGGTACAGGAAATCCTTATCAGGTAATCTCTACTTTTTCTAGTTGGGCAAAAGAAATCCCTTATTTGGTGAATTAAATCAGACAGCATGAGTATAAATTACGGGCATTTGTGGATGACCTGGTTGTTACCTTAGCCCAACCAGCACAATCGATTACAGCCTTAATGGATGTAATTAACCCATATGGACAAGTATCTGGTTTTAAAATAAATACAGCTAAAACAAAGATAATTGCTAAAAATATGACTAGAAGCCAAAAAGAAGAGATAGAAAGGGTAACAGGATTTGAGATAGTAAAGAAGGTTAAATATTTAGGGGTTTATATTATGACCACAAATATGAAACTATATCAGCACAATTATGAACCATTGTGGCAAAAAATACAGGAAGAGATGGAAAAGTGGAAAAAATTACAATTGTCTTTGCTGGGAAGAATAGCGGCAGTAAAAATGAATGTCTTACCAAGGTTTTTATTTTTTTTTTCAAATGATACCTATACTTTAAAAAGATGAAAATTTGAAGGAATGGCAGAAGGGCATAAATAAGTTTGTGTGGGCAGGGAAGAAACCAAGAGTAAATCAAAAGATAATGCAAGATACAAGAGAAAGAGGAAGTCTTAAAATGCCCAATTTAAGATTGTATTACGAAGCCGCTGCCCTCTCAGCAGTTACTGATTGGATAAATTTAATGGAGGAAAGGATATTAAACATTGAAGGATATGGTCTGATCTATGGCTGGCATGCTTATTTATTGTATGACAAGAAAGTAGATAAGACTTTTAAAAGTCATATATTAAGGAATGCTTTATTGTGTGTCTGGAAGAAGTATCAATACAAATTAAACAATAAGTTACCAATATGGACAGTATCCAGACACGTGATAGAGAATATAAATGTGGAGCAAAAACAAGATAAGATTACATATAAGGAACTCCTTTATAAAGAAGGAGTTAGATTACAACTAAAATCTATGGAACAATTAAGAGAAGAAGGAATATTTAGAACTTGGTTTCAGTATGGACAGCTGCAGGCCAGATGGGGAGAAGATCAGAAAACTGGTATTTCGCAACAGGATGAGAACTTGATAAAACAAATAAGAGACAAAAGTCAAATGCATATAAAAAGGTTGTATAATGTATTAGTGGAAATAGATTCAGAAACAGAGCTAGTCAAGGATTGTATGATAAAATGGGCACAAAATATAGGAGAACCAATAATGATGGAAACATGAGAAAAGATATTGGTTAGAAATGTAAGATTTATGCAAGCCCAAAATTTAAGAGAGAACTTTTATAAAATGTTTTATAGATGGCATTTAGATCCAAAAAAAACTAGCCTGTATGTATCCAAATTTACAACCTAAATGTTGGCGATGTGAGTGGGAAGACGCTACGTATTTTCATATATGGTGGACATGTAAAAAAATTAAGGCTTTTTGGATAAAAATATGGTGGATTATTCAAAATATTTTAAAGAAAAAGATCAAATTTACACCACAGGTTTTTTTTTGTTGGGAATAGTTATGGATTGTACTGTGACAGAGACTAAGTTGGTTTTGAATTTAATAACAGCAGCCAGGTTACTGGTGGCACAGTATTGGAAGAAAGAAGATCCACCTACTATTGAGGAATGGACACTAAAAGTCGCGCATTTGGCAGAGATGGCGAAAATTTCATCATATCTTAAAGATCACTCAAACGAAAGATATATATCGGAATGGAGAAGATGGATTGACTATATTCAAAATAAGTATCAGACTAAGAAGTTTCATATAGCTTATAAATGAAACATTTTTAATCTTTATGTTTATAGTGTTTTGAGTTATAAGGAGTTAAAGACCTAGGGAGAATTTGAAGCCAACAAATTGTTAGCATATTTTAGTTTTATGTTTGTGAATGCTATACCCTGTGCTTGTTCTGGGAAGTTTAGGGAGGGGGGTGGGGGGGGAAGGGGGAGGGGGAAAGGGTAGGTGGGTGGGCAAGGGGGGTGGGATGGGATGAGGGTGGAGGGGTGGGAAGGAGGGAGAATATGTTTGTATTTTTTATAAAAATTTTCAATAAAAAGAAAGAAATTCCTTATTTGGTAATGGAAATGATGGGTCAAATGCAAATGGTGGGTCAAAAGATGGTAGGACAAAAGGTGGACAAGACAAATGATATTATAAGGTTAAGTAAGACAAGCAGAATGTTCTATTAGAAAGAAAATTAGAATCTTTAAAGTACATGGTAAAAACAAAACAATATTGATCAAAGACTAATAAATAGGAGGCAAATGCTCGCTTTCATTCTGTTGAAGTAGGATCATTGTAAAACAGTTATCTTCAAGAAAGCAAGGCAAGGCCAACAATGCTGGTTATAATGAAATTAACAGATCATTGTTAGTGTAAATTGTATACTTGTCAAGTACATTGGGTTTATGATCCACAAGTCATAATCTCACTTGTCTTTCCTAGAAGGAGGGGAAGATGATAGAAAGTATTAAGATAAATATAAATGCAATACTAATACCAGATACTAATACAAAATACAGTAGAAAATGACTGGATACTAATATGTAATACAAATATGAAATAACTAAACCCTGGCTCATCGATAGCAACTATTGGCTGCAAGTAGGATGAATATAAACTCAAGTCAACCACAGGTCTCATTATTTTTCAGGCTATGGATGGAAACTACCTAGAAGCAACCTAGAATTAAGGAGAAATTTCCTGACAGAACAATTAATAAGTGAAACCCCTTGCCTCCAGAAGTTGTGGGGGCTCCAATACTGGGAGAGTTTTTAAGAAGAGATTAGATGACCATTTTTTTTGAAATAGTATAGGATTTCTTGCCTGAGCAGGGGGTTGGACTAGAAGACCTCCAAGGTCCCTTCCAACTCTGTGATTCTATTAAGGAGGGAGACTTAAATATGCCAGATTTGCAACCTGCAGGTATTTGTGATAACTATGCTGGTGATGTCACTTCTGATCAACTTGTTGTCAACATGTTGCAAATATTTCAGCAGTGGTCTCTCTCTTCTGATTTATCACGAGACACCAACAGCTGGAACAATCCTATTTTTCCTGAATCGTCTGTCAGCCTGGGTGACTGCTGAGACTTAATAAGTTTTTCCTTGTGGCGTTTTTTTTTTAAAAAGGCTGAAGTTGACATAAACCATAATTATTCATTTCCAATCAAGCTTCTAGATTTTCTGAAACATTAGTCAGGAAACTAGGCACTGGCTCTGCCTTTCAGTACCTTAGATTACTATCCTAAAATCCTATTTAGGCTGTGTTGTTGATAACAAAGCAGGCAGGACTTGCATTTGCAAATACTATGGTAGAGAAGAGAGACAGGTGTTCAGCAATATCAAGCTCTAGTTATCTCTTTAATATGACTGTTGTAAACAAAATATCCCAATTTCAGGTCTAAGGAATAGCTCATGGTGCCCTCGTGATTTTTTTAAAGGATTTTTCAGAATGAATATGAGGACTAAATTAAGCTACACTCTGGAGAAGATCTGTTTTGTAAGTGCAGACAATTTTTAAAAATCCAATAGTTCCTTTTTATTTTTAGATACTATCTTTTTCTTTCCTTCCCTAAACAACAGATTAGAAAAGACTTCTGCATTCTTTTCAGAAGCATAAATAGTTTGCTTGCAGCAGAGTTTTGAAAGGCTATATGAAATTAAAGAAATGGCCTTCTAAATCCTTATAAATTGTCAATCCCTACCCCACAAACACATACATATAAGTAGATCCTTCCTAGTGTTACTATCAGATTTCATCCAATCAGGAACTCTCCTCAGTTGTCATGCTACTATGTTCTCTCACTACTAGTAGCCTAGGGTGATTATCCCAAGTAAGGGGTAAATATGTGTTATGCCAAAATCGACCATGTTGGCAAAGATGAAAAACATACCTAGGTCAATAAAGAAAAGTAAAAACAAATTTCTTCTGAGTCTCCTTGGTATGTTTATCTAGATATATGGTTTTTCTCTTTGAGTTTCCTGATTGTTCAGAATGCTAATGGTAAACAAAATTGTTTTTAGTTTGCCTAGGATATATTGATATGAAGTAATTGCTAAACATTCCTACACGGGCCTTCTACATTAAATCTCTAGAACAGTGTCTCTAGATCAAATATATTGAAGCCAGGGTAGTTGCTTCATTCATATCATTTCCTGTAATTAGTATGATTTGAGGCTCATCAGTTTCTTCAGTAGTTATGAAAAGACAAACTCACATTGGTGCCTCAACGATTCTGTCATTTGCTATCCAACGTCAGCAGCATAAACCTGAATATTCAAAAAAGGTACTCAGGGCTGAATACCAAAATTGAAAAACGCATTAAGCAAGCCATTTTTTGCTTTATCATGGTTTTACAGAATTAACTACAATTGGGTGAGTTCCCACAACACTTTTATCTATAAACCACATTATAGTTTTTTATAATATGTGAATCCAGTCAAAACAGTATTGGGTTGGTCACTAACCTACACCTGCAGTTTATTTTGACTACATGTAATGTATGAACTCATCCATTATGTCTCAGTGTTTTACTTAACCAAACCACTAAAGCTGGCTACGCCCACCACCATTTTAGCAAAGGGGGGAAAAGTCACGATACGTCATATGACAACATGACGCCACGAGTTTGACACCCCTGCACTAAAGCATATTCAAGAACCTATGCTTCAGAAACTTTAGCTTAAGCATTAAGTGAATGTCATCATTTAATTGTATGGGAATTTCTTTATTTTTCAATGAATATCCAGCTTAATTCCATCCAGGTTTTGTTTGTTAGTTAGTTTTAGTCAAGTCTTTTTATTGAAGTCTCATTTGAAAGTTGGCCAAATGTTAAGTAAGGCAAACAAGTTAGCCCAGAAGAGAGATAACAAAAAAGTGTCATTTTCTGAAAGAGTCAGAAAAATTGTATGTTTATTTTTCTTAGTTCTTGACTATTGTTCAAGCTAATGTTAGCTAATGTTAGTGCCTCTGTATATAAAACACAGATCATGAATATTATATATTATTTCCTAAACTAATAAAAATGAAGGTTTAAAAGGTATGATCATCTGAAAAATGGCACAAACTGATTCAAATGCTTTAAACACTAGAATTTTCAGTTGTGACACTGTTGTTTTAAGAAACAGATTATTAGTGGGAAATTGATTTAAACCTCCATTGTCCTCGATTAAATCAGTGATTTTAATCTTCTTGATTTAAATCAAATGGAGAACTTGATTTAAATGTAAATCAATAGGAAACCTGATTTAAATCTCCTGGATGTGAATCAAATCTCCTTGACTTAAGTTATATAAATGAGGATGATCAGTGAAGTAGAAACCAAATCGTACAAAAAAACAATTCAAGGTGCTGAGCTAGAGAAAGAAAAAGAGAGGAGAAGAGAGGAGAGGAGAGACAGGGGATGTGACAATACTTTTCAAATCCCTGAAACAACATCAGTGAGAAGTTCAAGACCTGTTCTTCAAGACCTACTTCAGAGGGTAGTTCATACAGCAATGAATTTTATATACAGGAAGACATATTGCATATTGGATGGGAGACAGGAAAATAACAAGTTGGGAGGGGGGAATGGCATAATTCAACAGAGGGAGATGGTAGGTTCCCTTGCACTGGATGTGTTCTAGCTGAAGATAGACTGCATCTATCAGGGATGCTTTTCTGCATTTAACAAGACTTTTGCCTTCTACTCATGTGGTCTGTAAAAATATGAAATCTCCACTCTGTGGACATGTCCAGGATAGAAATAATATGCAAAGCTAGGGAACAGACTTTATTAATTATAATGCTGTGAGTGTTAGAACTAAACAGAGCCTCATATATTAAGGTTAATATATGTTATTAAATGTCTTCCAGTTCAATGTAGAGTTTGTATGTGATGGATTTGGAATATAATGTAATGAACTTGGCATCATGGAACTGTGAGAGTTGATTAGCTATTTTGCAAGTAATTAAAGTAAGCTCCAAGCGTCTTGTTCAGATCTACTTTGATGAATGACATAATACGAAAAAGATGGTTAAAATAAAAATGTAAAATCTCATGATTTAGATGAGAGTGTGTGCTTGGCAGACATGATTACTCTTCCAGTCCATTCATCACCATTACAAAATCTTAGCCAAGAGAAAAATAATTACCAGTCAGGATCATACTCAACTGCTGTTCAGTTCTCTGTAATCCACATCTTACTATCATTTACAAAATTTGCAGCTTTTCTAGAACCAGATCTTCAAAGGCAGGCTTATATGTGTCATAACTACCATAGAGGAAATGCATGTTCCCAGATATTGAGTTCTTATTTAAATAAAGAAATTGTCCTTATGAGCTGGAATCTTCTATTTAGTCCTTACAAATTTACCTACTAAATAACATATTGGTTTGACAGGATTTAGTAACCTACTAATTCCAGGAGTTACTACCTTAAGAAAAACTTACAAAAATGCAACTAATCAAAATGTGTCACCCATAATGTAGCCTATCTGGAAGCACATGAGATATCTCAGAAATCTGCAATTCAAGAAGTGGCCATCATATTGTCTTGCAATTGGGATAGTATACTTTTGGTTCAAATGTGCCACTTTAGTACTTCAAGTAGTTCTGTGCTCAGGCAGCATAAAGCTTTCCTATAAAGGAGGAACCAACTTTGTGTTCTGCATCAATGATGGCTAAAGCTGTAAGATGTATGAAGCCCCCTAAAGAGACCTCTTTATGATGAACTGTATGATGAACTGTGGCTTGGGCAAGTCATGGGCAAGTGTGGGTCTGAGGCCATGAACAATAACAAAATGCAGCTGTTCAGTTTTCTGATGTTAAACTTCTGGCCAATTGCCATAGCTTATTGAGGCACAAACCCATTCATCTATTCAGCTGGTATTCAGAAGCATTAACTGCTGCTTCTATGGCTAATTATTTCCAGAAAGGCAAGCACTTGAAGGGCGGTGTTAATGATGACAGGGTGCTGAGCAGTACAGAAGTAGAGACAAGCCATCATCTGGTTTGGTACAAGATCAAATTGAAATTGAAAGCTGTGCCATGTTGCCATCCATCACTTTGACCTCATCTGAACTTACTGTACTCTCAAAAATTCCAAGCAGCATTTTAACTAGACTTGTGCAATGGATTTGGGGTTGTGACCAAATGAAGGTGATGACAATTGGGAAGAAGCAGTGGTCTGAAGTCAGAGACAGCATCAACAAGGAACCAGAAACCATCTGTCCTCACTTAGAGAAATGACAACTCTAAACACGAGTAACAGATGAACTGCTGACGTGATCCAAGAAAGACGCATGGCTAGGCTTGACAATGAGTTGTCAAAAGAAAATTGCAAAAAATCCTGAAAAGTGAAAAGGAGACCTTTGGGGATGACATAGTTGCAAAGACACTCTTCAACTTTGAAAGGCTTTCAGTTGAGCGCAGCTCACCCAACACAAGCATCTATCAAGTGACAGGGCAAGTTGCTAAAACCACAGCTGAATTGTTACAATGATGGAAGTAGCATGTTGGTTTCCTTTTAATCAAAAGTAGAAAGCACCAACAGCACTAGATTGGGAACTAGATTATCTAGGTGCACTCACTAACGTGCAAAACTGAACCAAGCAAAATAGAGATTTAACATCTTGAACATGGCAAAGCTGTAGGACTTGACCAAGACATTGTGGAGGCACTGAAGGTAGGAGGGCCTGTTGTAGTTAATTACATCATATTCACAGCCTGTTTTCAATGAATATGAACAGAAGAATGGGTTCCATTTGATAGGAATCTTGCTGATATTATCCCCAATTCAGAGAGTGATAAAGCGCAATGTGAAAGCTATGGTGAAATCAGCCTTAGCTCTTCATAGTTGTAAAGGTTCCTTCCTATGCATATATGCATAATCATCACTGTGATGGTAGATTGGGTAATGGGGAAAGCCTGGCTGGGCATGCAGGATGAGCTGAACTTCATAGGTGCAGCATAACCCTTGCTTTCCCAAAGGAATCAGCGCTGAAGGCACAGGAGCCATTAGATGCCATAAGCATTGACTATAACTGATGATTGCATGTTTTACCCTTTTGGTTGCGATATGACTTATGAGGTTTCAGATAACACACAATCACTTTGCAACAGTGGTGAAATCCATTTTTTTTACTATCGGTTCTGTGGGCGTGGCTTGGTGGGCGTGGTGTGGCTTGGTGGGTGTGGCAGAGGAAGGATGCTGCAAAATCTCCATTCCCACCCCATTCTGGGGCCAGCCAAAGGTGGTATTTGCCGATTCTCCGAACTGCTCAAAATTTCCACTACTGGTTCTCCAGAACCTGTCAGAACCTGCTGGATTTCACCTCTGCTTTGCAAACATTCTGACTTCTGGTTTCTAATTCTTATCCTTCATTGCTGCATCAGATCCAGAGGCCCCAAGATCTTTGTTTTCTCTCAAAGAAAGCTCCATCAGGCCCTAGGCAGGGACTGCTATTCTAGTAGGACTCTCCTAGGATGGTGTATGCCTACCTGCCTTGATAATAATAATTTGACACAGAATTTGGTTTGCATGCCGTGGGTTCCTTGGTGCTCTCTGAGCTTTGTTGTTTTCTTGCAGACATTTCATTACCCAACTAGGTAATGTCATCAGTTCACAAAAACACTCTTATTTGCAAGAAAACGGCAAAGTTCAAAGAACACCAAGCCCCACTGTCCAATACAAATATTCCCTTTTATTGATAAGTCTGCAGGCTTGCATCAAATTGTTCGGTTGGATTGATTTTCTTTTTCTTTTAGTGTCTTTCTAAATTGGAATCTTAGGGATCAACTCCTGACTTGATTTTATATGGAGCTGTCCCTTCCTTGTTCGATTCTTGACCAAATATAATTTCTTTTAATTATTTTATTTAGTGGGGTTCCCCTTTCAGTTTCAGTCCAACTGGGAAAAGTAATTCCTTTATTCCAAGAGTTGTTTGCAAATAAAACAAAAAACTACCACCTGCTATCCAGAATATTGAACAGATGTGTTTTGGCTGCAGAAGGCCTTGGCAGAATTGGTAATTTGAGGAGCAGATTTTCAGAAAGCATTAGTAAAAACCTCCCATGGAGCAATGGAAAGGGCTGTCTTGATGTAGCCCCCTCTGTCATGGAAGAATTTTCAGGAAAGGAAACTCTTCTGAACAATTCCTCTGTGTTCAAAGTCCCTTTTATCTTTATTTTTGTTAAGCAATTAGCTTAACACTTACCAGATAGGGTTTATTGAAGTAAATTGACAGACTTCCCTGGAGACATGTCTCTTGAGATTTGAAACAGACATTACTTATCTTTAAATCATTCTTTGAGGCATTTCTCTCTTTTTACTCAAACATGTACCTGTGACTTGTTAAAACTGGTGAAAAGATGTTATCTTAATCTCTCGGCTTAGATGCTTCTACTGCTTTCCTGTGTTGTGTTCGATAGTTAGACACAATGCACACCCGCGCACACACATATAGATATAAACAGATATACACACACATACACAATTAGTAAAATTAAAGTGTAAAGCTATAGGTTCCATAGTTTCTCTACAATAGCATGAAAGATCATTTTAGGATTATCTTTTCATGCTATGACAAAAGGTAAAGAAAATCTGCTTCGGTATTTAGGATTGTTAAGTAGAAAGTCTAAAATGGATCACTATTCAAGTGCCAACCAGTACAGACTCTTCAGCAGGGGAAACCTGAGAAGGGAGGCGGCTAACTCAAACCCTACGTTCTGTAGGATTGCAGCTCCTGAACTCTTCCCACCATGCTTGCAGATTTGACACTGAATGGACCTTGTGACCTCTTTCCTACTATGAGTTGTAAGTCAAATATTCTGTCAAAGGGATTTCCAGAATATATATGTGAACTTCCACCAGCAACTGATAAACCTCAACCCCTGAACAAGACAGTCTTTTTAAAAATCAATAATCAGCATAAACAAAATCAATGAAAGGTAAGGAAGAAGAAAATATCATTTCAAGCACCTTTTCTAGATAAAAGTATAAAATACAATGGCAAGGATAGGACTCATTTTCCAACTGTGTGAAATACATTGATGTAGCATTATAACTTACTCCATGTGCAGATAGTCCTTGATTCAGGACCATAAGGGAACCTGCCCATTGCAATTGTAAGTCACAATGGTTGTAAAGTGCTCTATGTAACTGACCTGATATAACAGTCTTTTTTTGTAATGGTTGTTAAGCAAACACTGCAGTTGTTAAACAAATCCTTTGTACTGGATGTGAAAGCCAATTTTCGGTAAGAATATTGTAAATCATGATCACGTGCAGTGGTGGGTTTCAAAAATTTTTACTACTGGTTCTGTGGGTGTGGCTTGATGGACGTGGCATGGCTTGATGGGTATGGTTTGGTGGGCGTGGCAGGGGAAGGATATTGTAAAATCTCCATTCCCTCCCCAATCCAGGGGAAGGTTACTGCAAAATCCCCATTTCCTCCCGATCAGCTGGAACTTGGGAGGCAGAGAATAGATGGGGGCGGGGCCAGTCAGAATTTCTACTACCGGTTCTCCAGAACTGATCAGAACCTGCTGAAACCAACCTTTGATCACATGACTGTAGGTCTCTGCAAAAAAGCCATAAATGCAGACTATTTGGCAAGCACCCAAAATGCAATCATGTGATTGTGTGTGGGATCTGAAATTGAAACTTTAGAATTGAGTCATAAGTATATTTTGGATGATCCATCATAACTTCAAGTGATTACTAAGCAACCAGTCATAAGTGGAAGGCTATCTATATGGAGGTGCTCACTCCTATGGCACTAATTTTCTGAATACCTCTGTACAGAACATCTATCTCTGTTTGCCAAATCCTTCTTGAAGATGGAAATATATGAAATGTATGCATGCAAAGCACATGTACTGGCTCTGACTTATGAGTTTTCCTTGTCTCTCAAGCTTTTTTCCCAGCTATTGAATCTTTTCCTTATACAAATCATTCTGATTAAGAAGCATAGATGCTTTTCTTGTATCTGCATAAGAATTCCATCAAGGTTATTAGTCTGAAAAACGTTAGTACATTCAGGCATTTATCTCTTATCTGCGAAGGCTGAAAAGTCGCTAAGAAGACAGAGCTATCTATGGTAGTCCCACTGTGTTGTTCTTTTCTCTTAGCTGCTCCATGCTTTGTTCTTCCTAATATTCAGGTAGGAGGTCTAAAGAGAAGCTATAATTATGTTCACAAGTGAGTATCACTTTTGGTGTGCTTAACCTCTCTTTATTAGTGTCCTAAATTGACTTCAATGCAAATGCAGCTTTCTGCACAATGCAAACGTATCTCTCTTTCAGTCTTTCTGAATAAATGTCCCTTTTTCTACCCAAATTCAAAGCTTCAGCAATTTAGGCAAATCAGTTAACAGTCCTATTTCTGTGCAAAATTTGAAATAGGTTGCTGAAGTAGATTCTTCAGCAACCTATTCTTATGTCCATAATATCCTATCTAGACTAGGCTAGTCTATATACCATTCAATGTTAATCAACAGAAGACTTTTCATGAAAGTGGTTTTTTATTCCATTCTGGCAGGGATGGAAGTATTTTTCACTCTCTATAAAAGGTCTTAGTGAGTGAGAATGAAGGAAAATCAAGTGGAACATGATTGGAAAGGACTAATATTTAAGAAAAAGGCAGGCATAGAATTCAAACAGAAAGAGATATTATGAGGAGTGATGAATGATATGTTTCTCATAATGATGTCTATTCTGAAAGTAGAAAAAGGTTCCTGGTGTATAACAAATGTTTCTCTTATAAATAAGCCTACATTATCACATTGGGGAGAAGCCATTTAAATGTGGAATGTGGGGGACAGAATTCAATTACCACCAACAAATTCACACCAAGGAGAAACATTAAATGCTCTGAGTCTGGAATTAACTTTCATTGAATGGTGAGTTTGTTTAGAGAACAAAATCTGCACACAGCACAGAAATCATCTATGTCTAGTTTAATGAAAAGAAGGTCTAGGGACAACATGATAGCAATGTTCCGATATCCCAGGGGTTGCCACAAAGAAGAGGAAGTCAACCTATCTCTTTTTATTTATTTATTTTAAAAGATTTTATTTTATAAACAAACAAACAATACAATACATAATCAATCATTCAATATATCTTCTGAATACATCTTTTGTGTCTTCTTTTTACTCCTCCAATATTTATCATATCTTAATATTATCATTTCTTTTATTATGACATTTCCCCCACTTTTCTTACTTCTCTATTAATACATTTGTCTATCTTTTAATTTTACTAAAAATTAGACAACTTTATCCCCACACAACCTTCAACCCTCCCTCCCCACCCCCACCCCCGACTTCCCAGAGCAAAAACAGGGTATAACATTAAACAAACATAAGCCAAAATATACTAACTTACTACAAGATTCAAAACTCCCTCACACTCTTTAACTCCTCTTTTAAAAATTATTCATCAGCCTCCCCTTTTAAAATTCTAATTTAAACATTTTAAAACTTTCTTTAAAGCATATCTTTTTAGAAAAAAAAATATTATTTTAAGTTAAACCTTTTAAAATCTCTTAATACCTTCAATAAGACATTTTTCAAGATACAAGTTTCAACCCCCCCCCTTTTTTTAAAAAGGCTATCCATTCAATTTTAAATTAGTCATTTTAGTATTTTAGTAAGTTTTTTAAAAAAACACTTCAATAAAATATTCTTCAGAATATAACCTTAAAGATATTATTAGTCCATTGAGTTAAATTATTTCTAACTCTTGAGTTCATTCTTCAAAATATCAATTTCAAAACTTTCAGAAAGCTATCCATTAACTTTAAAATTAACCATTTTAATATCTCAATAATTTTTAAAAAGCTATCCATTTTTAGTTAAACATTTTTACTTAAACTTAAAAAAATACTAATTTCAGTAGACTTTTCAGATTTATTATTAAAATCCTCCCCAAAAGAAATTAATCTTCAATTCTTCCTTTCTTTCTATATTTTTTCCAGTCCTTCTTCTTCAATAATACTTTCTTCTTCAGCATTGCTCCTCCGCCTGCTTTTATTTTCGAAAATTTTTGAATATGGATTTGAGGCTGATGTATCTTTGGAATTCGTTTGGATTTGTCCTTTAAATTGAAACCTATCTCTTCAAAGCACCCGAGGGCAGAACAAGAAGTGATGGATGTAAACAAATCAAGGAGAGAAGCAACCTAGAACCAAGAAGAAATTTCCTGAGAGTTAGAACAATTAAATCAGTGGAACAACTTGCTTCCAGAAGTTGTGAATGCTTCAACGCTGGAAGTTTTTAAGAAGAGATTGGACAGCCATTTGTCTTAATAGGATTTTCTGCCTAAGTAGGGGGTTGGACTAGAAGAACTCCAAGGTCCCTTCTAACTTTGCTATTCTATTCTATTCTATTCTATTCTATTCTATTCTATTCTATTCTATTCTATTCTATTCTATTCTATTCTATTCTATTCTATTCTATTCTATTCTACTCTACTCTACTCTACTCTACTCTACTCTACTCTAGTCTAGTCTAGTCTAGTCTAGTCTTTGTATGTGTGCCTATATAACCTATTATATTTTACTGAATTGTCACATGAATATAACTACAAACAGGACAGTGGATTTTTTTTTACCTTGTGCTTCAATGCATTTTTATATACTGTATGTCTGTGTATACATAAACACACACATATGCACTTCACTTTGTGAGTCAACCTTAATGAAATACAAGTGGATTTCTATAGTTCAAGCACCAAAGAGACATGTACCTACTGTAAATAGCTTAAGACTGGAACTGGGGTTGTTCCATAGACCTAGATGGCCTTCTGCACTTTTGCCAGTCTCCTTGAACCTTTGCCTGGAGTCCAACATGAAAACCTTGTGCCTATATCCTTACCTGAAAAAAGACGTTTTGGAAATTTAAGTCCATGATTGTTCCCTGTTACCATGAAAAAGACCTGTTTCCTTCAGGCTTCTGATTTGCACTGCCTAAAGACAGACGGTAAGAAATGGGGCCTCTGCTGGACAACCTGTTTAGTTTGTTAATGAATTTACTCAATTGGCTGAGAGTGAAAGTTACACCTGTAGTGAGGAAAGTACCAAGAAGAGAAGTCCTGTATAACAGCTCACCAAAAAATTCACCACATGAAAGATAGTACTTAAATGTTCAGAGCAGAGATGGGATTTCAATCACCATGCAAACCATGATAAATTTACACAAAGGGCAAACCATTTCCCATGTCCCACATGTTGGAAAAAAATTCAGATGCTGGAAGGACTTGGTTTCCCACCAAATAACTATCACAGTAGAGAAGCTATTAAATGCTTGGTGTGTGGAAAACACTTCTGTCACTCTTCAGACCTAATTAGGCACCAGAGAATTCACACCAGGGAGAAACTAATTAAGGGCTCAAAGTGTGGACTTGCAGAGAAAGCCTTATTGGCACAAGTGATCTCACACGGGAGATGGGAGAGGAGAGCCGTGTTAGCCTAAACCAGCAAAAATCAAAAGGCATAACCTTCAGGAGCTACACCTCCCTGCATCAGATCTATACACTTTCATGAGTTTTAGCCAACTTCAAATGCAACTTACAAAAGCTGATTGTTTTATTTGTTTACTGGGAAAGATGTTACTAAACTTCTTCAGATTTGTGTTGCATTGAGGAGAGAAGCGGTACATGAACCCGGGATGTGGGGTCAAAGACTTCATAAAAGGGAGAAGCCAGCCTTGGCAGATCACAAGTCATAGGTCACAAGTCAATCTGAGAATTCAACAGTGCAATGTCTCTCTGGCAGCTGATAAATAGCTAGACTGCTATCATTGGTAAAGAATACATGTATCAACCCTGAAACTGACCTGACTGTGGCCATTTTGGGCTTCAGGGCTGCCACAACTGGAGCTAAGAGATAGGGACGGGGGGAGTAGAGATAACTGGGGTTTGTAGCCAAAACAAAATACTTTATGTTGGGAACCAAAGACATTTCAGCAGGTGCTTGAAAGGATTGGACCATGTGACCGATTGTTTTGAGAAAGTGAAAAATGTTTACTTTCTCTTATGGGAATGGTTAGAGTTGGTTTTCACCAGCCTGTGCCAATATGGCATATCCAATAAAACTATTCTTTGAGAACTCTACCTGCCTCAGAGTTTTGTTTGCTGTGGGCATGTTACTTGGAACCCTGACAACATGACTGGTAACTCACTCTTCCATATTGCACAATGGGCTGTCAGTGTCCTTCTTAAATTCATAATATTTATACTGGATCTTAGTCCTGGTGACTTCAGGAATATGTCCACATAATTTCCTTGGCACAAAGATGGAAATGGATGCATACTGTTTCATTCCAGAATATTTTTTAAAGATACTATCTGGTGTATCTGTGTGCAAGGCAATGACAGGATTATTCATCAATCAGATGAGTTTCAGTTAGAATCAACTTGTCAGTCAAACAAGCAGATTTAGGCAATTGTAAACTGGTAAATTTCTTGTGAATTTTACAGCTTGCTGAAACAGACATAAAAACTTGTTAATTTCTTCTAAAATTAAGTTGGCAAGTTGGTTGGGGGGAAGAAAAAATGGTACAGCTAAAGCAGCCTCATCGACTAAAAGCTGTTATTTAGATTTACAAGTCCAAAACTGAAAATTGTAAGAGTCATAAAAGACCACAACCAGTGAACAATTTTCTGGGTTTTCCAGAACTCTATAAAGCTATCTGTTATACAAAGGGAAAAGAGCATTAAAACCTTATTTATTCTGATTTTGGATCCTGATTCTGGCTGATTATGACTAATGTTCTCACTGATCAGAGAATCAGAATGGAAGAAATACAGTAAAAAGCTTTCTAGTCACATCTAGAGATGCTAAAGCAAAGATTGGTTCTTTTTTTATTTTTGCAATTATAAAAAGAACTTGCCAATTATATTCATTACTTTATAATTATATCAAAGTTTTTCTAATTGAAAATAAAACTGAAACACATTCTCTCTTTCTCTCCCCCTCCCTCTCACTCCTTTTGCAAATCATCAGCAATGTTGTTAAAAGTTTCTACAGGTGGAACAGAAGAGAGAATAGAATAGAATAGAATTTTTTATTGGCCAAGTGTGATTGGACACACAAGGAATTTGTCTTGTGCATACGCTCTCAGTGTACATAAAAGAAAAGATATATTCATCGGGTACAGATAAGCAATCAGGAAACAATATCAATACAAATTGTAAGGATACAAGCAACAAAGTTACAGTCATACAGTTATAAGTGGAAGGAGATGGGTGGTGGGAACAATGAGAAGATTAATAGTAGTGCAGACTTAGTAAATAGTTTGATATTGTTGAGGGAATTATTTGTTTAGCAGAGTGATGGCGTTCAGGAAAAAACTGTTCTTGTATCTAGTTGTTCTGGTGTGCAGTGCTCTATAACATCATTTTGAGGGTAGGAGTTGAAACAGTTTATGTCTAGGATGTGAGGGGTCTGTAAATATTTTCACAGCCCTCTGAAGTCTGTGTCTGTCTTGTTGGGTTGCAAAACCAAACCAGACAGTTATAGAGGTGCAGATGACAGACTCAATAATTCCTCTGTAGAACTGTATCAGCAGCTCCTTGGGCAGTTTGAGCTTCCTGAGTTGGCACAGAAAGAACATTCTTTTTTTGTGCTTTTTTTGATGACATTTTTGATGTTAGCTGTCCATTTTAGATCTTGCGATATGGTAGAACCTAGAAATTTGAAGGTCTCTACTGTTGATACTGTGTTGTCTAGTATTGTGAGAGGTGGAAGTATGGAAGGGTTTCTCTTAAAGTCTACCACCATTTCTATGGTTTTGAGTGTGTTCAGTTCCAGATTGTTCTGGTCGCACCACGAAGCTAGTTGTTCAATCTGTCGTCTGTATGCGGATTCATCATTGTCTTGAATGAGACCAATCACTGTTGTGTCATCTGCGAACTTCAGTAGTTTAACAGAAGGATCATTAGAGATGCAGTCATTGGTATACAGAGAGAAGAGAAGTGGGGAGAGCACACAGCCTTGGGGGGGGGGCTGTGCTAATTGTACAGGTATCTGATGTGATTCTGTTTAGCTTCACCTGCTTCTTCCCGTTTGTTAGGAAGCTTATGATCCACTTACAAGTGTGTTCAGGTACCTGTAGCTGGTTTAGCTTAGTTAGAAGAGTGTCTGGAATGATGGTATTGAATGCTGAATTAAAGTCTACAAAGAGGATCCTTGCGTAGGTCGTTGGAGATTCAAGATGTTGTAGGATGTAGTGCAGATGTAGAACTTAGAGGAAGTTCTAAGGAAGAAAAAAAGAGGAAGAAATGCTAGAATGAAATAGTTTGGGATTGCCATCTATTACCCTTGAAATGATTAGGTAGAATGAGTCTTATCTATTTTTCTTCATGATTATTTTGCCTGAAAAGAGGAAGTTTTCTACCCAGATGAATTTATCTCTGATCCATGTTTTCTAACCGAATCCGCTCAGAGAAAGGAACCCTATAAAGGCCCACCGTTTAGCTGGCTTGCATTGGAGAAGAAGAAGAACCTCAAAGGGATGGGATCAGAGGTGGGTTCCAGCAGGTTCTGACCAGTTCTGGAGAACAGGTAGTGGAAAATTTGAGTAGTTTGAGTAGAGGACCTGGATTGTGGGGCAATAAGCTGACTTTGTATAAAAAAGAACACCGCTTGGGGGGGGGGCTGAAAGCCCTACTAAACAGGTATATACAAAAGTATGAAGGCTATTCCTTAACGCATTGTAAGCCGCCCTGAGTCTCCGGAGAAGGGCAGCATATAAATCGAACCAATAAATAAATAAATAAATAAATAAATAAATAAATAAATAAATAAATAAATAGTTCGGTAGTAAAAATTTTGGTAGTAAAAACCGGTAGTAAAAATTCTGACTGGCCCTGCCCCCATCTATTCTCTGCCTCACAATTCCCAGCTGATTGGGAGGAAATGGGGATTTTGCAGTAAACTTCCCCTGAGTGGGGTGGGAATGAAGATTTTACAGTATCCTTCCCCTGCCATGCCCACCAACCCACACCCACAGAACAGGTAGTAAAAAATTTTGAAACCCACCACTGGATGGGATCTTATATAGGGGTGAAGCCTTTAAATAGGTCTTGACTGATTGAAGAGGGGCAGGAAACCATGCTGATCAGGTGCAACTTTGGGGATGCTTTCCCCCTTTCCTGCCCTAGTTAAAACACACGACACTGATTTTTTTTGCAAGCCAATCAACAGAGTCTGTTTATGAAGAGAAGACAAGTTGTGATGCTCATTCCTAATGTCAGTAAACTGGTTTTGTTTCTTGGCTGGAAAGTGGAGAAAGTGAAGGAGGCTTTTCAATAGCTAAAGGATGGGAAGAGCTTTTCTCAGAGACCTAAGAACTCATTGGATAACTCACATGGCAGAGAAACTGTGCACCTACCTGGAAGACCACTCGTCAGGTTCTGGCTCAAATTGTTCAGCAATGCATTCATGCAGCCGAGCAACCATCCGCATGTGTGAAATGTGGAACGAATTGGAATCCTTGATCACAGCTGACTTGACATCCAACAGTTCCCCCAGACGAAAAGTAATATGCATGCTGGCCGCATGGAAAGAGTTTCAGGCAGAATACAAATCTTCCTCTACTTCAGAGAAATAATGTACATAGGGGAAATGTGGAAAAGAGAATAGAAGCGCTTTCAGGCAGTTTCACTCACTTAGGACAGAAGCAATGTATTTGCAGAGTGCTCAAAATATCACCCTTAAATTCACAGGGGGATATATTAGCAGAAGCTTTATTTTATATCGATAAGTTCATACAATGGTATAACAGTGATTTACTTGTGGTATTCTGAGTTTGAGAAGAGCTTTTGTATGACTTATTCCTCTCCTCTGTTATGTTATCTACCTGTGTCTGTCTGTATATCAAATCTATCCACTCTCTCTCTCCCCCCCATATCTATCTATCTATCTATCTATCTATCTATCTATCTATCTATCTATCTATCTATTTATCTATCTATCTATCTATCTATAGACACCAGCCTGAAGATGACGAATGAGACTTCGTCAAAAGGTCGCCAAGATACTTCCAATTTTACGCTGGACAAAACCCGAATAACCAAAGACCTACATATAAATACCTGTGAAAACCTCAGAAAACAACTATCTATCTATCTATCTATCTATCTATCTATCTATCTATCTATCTATCTATCTAATCGATCATCTTTCTATCTATCATCTATCATCTATCTTCTATCTATCAACTATCATCTATCATCTTTCTTTCTTTCTTTCTTTCTTTCTTTCTTTCTTTCTTTCTTTCTTTCTTTCTTTCTTTCTTTCTTTCTTTCTTTCCATCTATCTAATTGATCACCTATCTATCTATCATCTATCTTCTATCTATCAACTATCATCTATCAACTACCTTCTCTGAATAGTAGCTGAGGGCCTTTTCTTTAAATTCCAAAGATATTCCTATTCCCAAGAATCTATACACCAGTATATTGGTGATACTGTTCTTTGTTAGCATTTGAAATAGATTTTTTTTTAAAAAAAGGGGCACTGTCAAATTTATTTTGGAATTAATCTGACTATAACATAATTTTCCATGACATTTTCTTTCTTTTTTCATCTTTATATTATCATGACTATAAATATTGAGGTCACACTATACTAATACTGTTCTGTCTACTTTACTTATTAATTGGTTTAATAATAAGAATAAAATGAGATCCCAGGATTCCAGTTCTATCCATTTTCTAAGTCACAATTCTAACCTAGAAAGTTTTGGGGTTTTTAGGATATTGCTAACAGTCTGTCAAATCATGATATGTTGTGATTAAAGTAATGCTGTACTGTACATCAAAATTATACAATAATCTAATGACTCTAATAATGCCTATAGTAATTACAAATGAAACAAAGAACTAAATCTAAATAAATATGCCAGTTTAAATGTAAATGTACACACAACATTGTGTATATTTGACCCTTTCAAAAGTATTGACACTTTTGAACTTTGGAATTGGAGAAGACTCCTGAGAATACTATTGCTAGCGAAACAAACAAACAAATGGTTCATCAAACAAATCCACCCAGAGTTCTCACTCAAGGCACAAATGACAAGACTCAAATTATTCTACTTCAGGTACATTCTGCAAAGACACAACTCTCTGGAAAAGGCTGTAATGCAGGGAAAGATGGAAGAAAAGAGAAGAAGAGAACAACCAGTAGTAAGGTGGATGGACACAGAGTATCAATGTGGGTAACATTGTGAACAGATCTCCTGGAGAAAATATATCCATGTGATCATGTGAACATTTACTGATATTTATTAATCTGACAGATTAATAACTGACAGATGCTCTAGTTGCAGTTATCAAAAGACAGGATTTCTCACTCCAGGCAAGAATAATGTTTTAATCATGAAACTGTGGCCAGTCAAAATGGTCATTGACTCTTGATGCCTTCAAACAAGGATTTAATCTTTATTCTGAACTAATTTATTTAAAATTACAACTATATAAATAGGTGGGAAGCAGGCATATTGCAAAGCAAACTGCCGGCACTTTGATAAATTTTGTTTATGAGAGTGCCTCCAAGCATTTCTCCCTCCACTCCTGCGCTCCTTGCTAGGGTGTAATCTGTGTCTATTAACATCACCCCCTCCATAAAATGGAGTTATAAAAAGTATTCTTGGCCCTAAAAGAGATAATAAATGGCCTGCTCACACCTACTGTGTCAGCCATTTTGTAAAATCCCAAGAGGTCCAAAGATGGCAAAGGAAACTCTTACAAGACTCTAAACAAGCAACCACAGCAACCACAAACAAAGTCTGTGTTTAACAATTAAAAATGACCATACCTTGTGAGATTGACAGATTTTGTGAATTTTTAGCATTGTTTCATATGACTTTAAGAGAGAAGATTTCCAAAGCTTGGAAAATTTTGTAGTTGCCAAGGTTTGAGTTAGCTCCAATACCCACTCTGAAAGCAATAGCACTTAGACTTATATATCACTTCACAGTGCTTTACAGCCCTCTCTAAGCAGTTTACATAGTCAGCATATTGTCGCCAACAATCTGGGTCCTCACTGATGACTAAGAAGAATGCACCCTCACCTTAAAAAATAACTGATTGATGGCCTGAAATATTGGGCTAGGCTGATAAACTTGCCTCACACAATAATAACAGTTTGTTGCATTGCAAATCTGTATGTAAGATTTGCATACATTTACTTACTCCTACTTCTAAGGAATAAGCACAACTGGACCGAGAACTAGATCGAGTTGGCAGTCCCAATTCTTGTCACTAAATGTCTCTGTCTAGCATAGTATTTACACTATTCAGGACGGAGTGTTATCTGAATGTTGTAACAATCATTTTATGTAATAAGGTGACCAGTGCAGATCCCCTCAGAGTAAAGCCCTGTAGATCCATGAGATTCACTGCCTGAAAAAGAGGTAGGATTGCCGTCTAAAAGGGGCTCTTCCTCCATTCTCCAGTGTAAACACTACCCAAATGTGTGCCAATCTAACATCTTTACTCCTTTCTTTTCTGCATGACCCTCCCACAGGCCTGCATTGCCCCTTTTCCTTCCTTTCAATTGCACTTGTAATTGTGATGGCCTTCCTTACCCAAGATGTTTCATGAAAGACTGCCTCCAATGTTTATTTTATTTTATTTTATTTTATTTTATTTTATTTTATTTTATTTTATTTTATTTTATTTTATTTTATTTTATTTTATTTATTTTATTTTATTTAGTTTGTCAAATATGTACGAGAAAACAGGTATAAGTATAAACATGGACATGAACACAGGAAATAAGTACGAATAAATGGGGACAGTAGAACAGAGATGGTAGCATACCAGTGCGCTTATGCACGACCCCTTACAGACCTCTTACGAATGGGGTGAAGTCCACGGTAGACAGTTTAAGGTTAAAGTTTTGGGGTTCGCGGATGTAATCACAGAGTCAGGTAGTACCTTCCAGGCATTGACCACTCTGTTGCTGAAGTCGTATTTTCTGCAATCGAGCTTGGAGCGGTTTACTTTGAGTTTGTATCTATTGTTTGCCCATGTATTATTGCGGTTGATGCTAAAGTAATCATTGACAGGTAGGACATTGTAGCAGACAATTTTGTGTACTACACTTATGTCAGACCGTAGGTGGCATAGTTCTAGATTGTCTAAGCCCAAAATTTCAAGCCTAGTGGAATAACGTATTCTATAGTGAGCAGAGGAGTGGAGTATTCTTCTCGTGAAATACCTCTGGACTCACTCAATTGTATTAATGTTCAATATATGGTGTGGATTAGAGGCAGACGAGCTGTATTTGTGAATTGGTCTGGCAAAAGTTTTGTATGCCCTAGTTTGCAGTACAATGTTACCGGAGAAGAAGTTTTGCAAAATTAGGTTAACAACTCTTAATGCCTTTTTGGCAATGCTGTTACAGTGAGCTCTGGGGCTTAGATCATTTGAGATGAGTATTCCTAGATCCTTGACAGAGTGAGGGTCATCTACAAGGTCGTATCCGCCCAGCTTGTATTTAGTGTTCTGATTTTTGTTGCCAATGTGTAAGACAGAGCATTTGTTGGTTGAGATTTGAAGTTGCCAATTGTTCAACCATTCTGACACATAGTCAAGGTCACATTTGTCACATGAAGCATAACAAAATTTGTCACATGAAGCATAACAAAAGAAAAGGGAAAGCAGGAATATCTTCATTTCTGTTTCAAATGGCCACTTGAATCTCACCTCAAAGTGGAAAGGAAACTACTTTGTTGTATCTTTACAAGGCCTCAGAACTGAGCTGTTGTAGCTAATTTGGAACTAGAAATCATTGGGAACTGGAAATGTAAGTCGATCTCCTTTTCTTGAGTTGCTATGGTTTGGGTTTACTTTTCCAGTTTACTTCCACCTTGTTAACTTTATTAAAGTTAAGCTTGTTAAGTTTTATTAAACAACTGGTTTACAGCAGTATTTTTGAAACTTGGCAAGTTTAAGATGTGTTGATTTAAACTTCCAGAATTTCCCAGCTAGCAATTCTGGGAGCTGAAATCCACACATCTTAAAGTTGCCAACACTGTTATAGAGAAAACAGAGAAGACTGAAGTGACTAGATACCTCCACTTATTCAGGAGAATGAATGAGAAAATGCCATATCTCTATCCAGTGTTTCAATCCTTCAACTTTAACGGCAGCCACTCAGTTTGAAAGACTGCACTTGGTTTTGCTAATAATATATTTGGAAAACAAAAGATATTTCTCTATTTCTCTTGTATTTTTCCACTCTTTCCAGATAGACAAAAGCAAATAATAATGGATTTATTTCTCACTTTAGAAACATCTTCTCCCACAATTTCTCTCTAAATAACTAAGCAGCTTTGTACTGGTATAGACTCTTCAGAAATAAAAGAAGCTTACATACAGAGAGTATTTGAAGCATTCTTCAACAGTACATGGAGGAGAACCTTTGAGGTGAAGAGAGAGACTTGAAACAAGCTTTAGTGACACATATTGTGCTTCTTAACACTTGAAGTATTTCTTTCTCTCTCAGTATCTCAATGGTTACTTTTTCACTCTCAATTGGAAAGCCATCAAAGTTGGATAGGAGGACCTGAGCTGTAATGTAAATCTGAACAAATAGTTTCTTTGATGTTATGTACAATAGTCATTTTGAAGATTTTTTTCTCCCTAGTGTTGTGCTTCATAAAGGCTCCAGATCCATTATAAAGGGTCCAGAACTCTTCGGTGAATATTGGAGAAAAGAAGCATGTCAAACAAATCATTGCAATAATTGCCAAAGCCAGACTGCAAATGCATTATATCATCAGAGATATGTGATAATAGCTGGACAAGATTCGGTACTTTTCATCCTGACCTTTGCAGGCTACCAGGTCTTGCAGTGGCTGTTTACTCCATGATATGAGGAAGGGACAGTTTCTGACATAAATCTTGCCATTATTGCAAGCAGTCAGGCAACCAAGAGCTTTGGCACAATAAGAGTCCATATGGATCCTATGCTAGTTCAAGGACAACTTCTCTGTCCTTTTGTTTATAAGTAAAATCTCTTAAATGTCTTTTGTTATGTATAATAATTAAACTGTAGACCATATTATGTCTCCGTTTTACCCAAGTTAACAAAACTCTAAATTTAGAAGAACTTCTTGTTCCATAAAACTTCGGTGAGCTGTTAGTTTGGTAAACTTGAATGAAGCTAGATAGCCTTTTTCCAAGAGCAATGAAATACAAAAAGCATATCATATTTTCAGATTTTCAGATTATACTTAGGCAACAGAGCCTCCTGGTCAAAGAAAATAGTAATTTTCTGACAACCGTACATCAATGGTCTTGTTGTGGAATTATTGTTACTTCTGGATGAAACCCAATTGGGAGATACAATACAAAGTCATTACAAAAAGTGCTCACAGAACTAAACCTACCATGTAATTCAAAAATATAACAAAGAACACTGGAAGTCATTGAGAAGACCAGAAAAACTAGAAGGATCAATAGAAAAGACTATTTTTAGTTTAGGGCTGAATCCTTGGTGCTCTCTGAGCTTGGTTGTTTTCTTGCAGACGTTTCATTTCCAAATAAGGTTACATCATCAGTGCTAGTAGGGAGTGGGATTTGCTCTCATTTTATATACTAGTGTCTTGCCCTGTCAGTATTGATGGGAGTCAGGTCAGAGACCACCAAGCACCCCAAACTAGATGGACACAGATCTTTTTTTCCCAAGGTAACCATAAAAGTCTCCATTCTGAGTCCTGGCTGCAAACTCAGTATAAATGGCTCTAATTAATCAGGATCATCCATGTGTGGGATCAACTAAATCAGTGGTCCCCAACCTTTTTATCGCCGCGGCCCGCTGAGCGCGCGCAGGGGTGGGGCCGCGGCCCACTGAGCGCGCGCAGGGGTGGGGCCGCGGCCCGCTGAGCGCGCGCAGGGGTGGGGCCACGGCCCAGGAGCCTTTGCGCAGGCCCATTGCGCACGGCCCAGGAGCCTTTGCGCAGGCCCATTGCGCACGGCCCAGGAGCCTGAGCCTTTGCGCAGGCCCATTGCGCACGGCCCAGGAGCCTTTGTGCTGAAGCGTTCCTGTCCCCCGGCCGCTGCGCGGCCCGGTGCCAGGTACTTCACGGCCCGGCACCGGTCCGCGGACCGGGGGTTGGGGACCACTGAACTAAATGATATTTACAACTTTTTCCTATTCTACAATTCAGGAGTAGGAACAGTGGTTAGAATGCAGTATTGCAGGGTAACTTTATCCACTGCCTGGAGTCCGATCCTGGCCGGCTCAAGGTTGACTCAGCCTTCCATTCTTCTGAGGTCAGTAAAATGAGGACCCAGGTTGTTGGGGGCAATATGCTGATATTTGTAAATCTCTTAGAGAGGGCTGTAAAGCACTATGAAGCAGTATGAAGTCTAAGTGCTATTGCTATTGTTATTCAGCGAGCCAATTCAATGCAAAATCAATATGATGCACATCGGCAAGATATCCTATATATTTATTTTGCTTTCAACTGCATACCTGACTGACAATAAGCCATTTTAAATCTCTGTTAAAACCCAGCATTAGAAGCAAATTATTCTCACCAAGAATATGTCCTAGTGACATAATTGATAAACAGACAATGTGGAGATATAATTGAAACAAATGGAAAAGAACTTAGTGGAGAAAAAAGAAAAGAAAAATAGGAGAATAATGAGCTTTTGTAAATAAAACCCACAAACAATACATTCAAATTACGAAGTGACAAGCTGTAAATAATCAGTGTGACTTTGTTTAAGTAATGACATGGCTCTGCTTTAGGGAAATTCCATTTTAAAAAATGGGGAAAATGAGGAGAATGAGAAGGGCTTTCCTTAACTGTGAGGCATAAGTCAAATGCCTAATTTAACCCTTGGTGGTTTGTAGAATAATAATAAAAGTTAATTATTGTGCCTATTGAAATTCAATCAATCCTTTATGCCACTTGCTGCATAAAAAGTGCCCAGTAGTGAAATAACTGAGAGTTTGACTAGTCTCAAATACAATTTGTTGAGAATTGTTTGAGATGAATCAATTAGGCACAACTGAAGACAGAATGAGATGTAATTCAATACATGCAGCATAACATTTGCCCAGTAAGAATGTTTTTTTCCCTATGAAAAACTTATGTGGTTGTCTGCAAAGTTGATCCTACACATAGCTTGTATTGATTCTACAGCGCTCCTGTAGAATTATATAAAATTATATAATTTTAAAAATTATACAGGTGGAAACATCTGCACGTAAGGATCAGGTGTACATTTTGTTTGGATTGATTGAAACTATATACATTACTTTTAGTCATGTTTCTAGTTTAAATTTAGTTTGTTTCACTCCTTCCTAAGTAGGCATTTGTGGACAGGGAAAGTGAATTTAACCATGACTATTCCAATATAAGAATCCAGAGAGCTCGGTCCTCTTTCGTATGTATTTTAACTTCTATATGAAGCCTCTGGGGAAAGTCATCAGTTGGTATGGGATGGAATATTACCAGAGGTGGGTTTCAGCAGGTTCTGACCAGTTCTGGAGAACCGTTAGTGGAAATTTTGAGTAGTTTGGAGAACCAGTAGTAAAAATTCTGACTGGGCCCACCCCCATCTATTCTGTGTCTCCCAAGGCCCAGCTGACCGGGAGGAAATGGAGATTTTGCAGTAACCATCCCCTGGATTGGGGAGGGAATGGAGATTTTACAGTACCCGCCATGCCCACCAAGCCATGCCCACCAAGCCACACCCACAGAACTGGTAGTAAAAATTTTTGAAACCCACCACTGGATATTACTGTCAGGGTTTTGATCGATCCCATCCTGGCTATGAGATAATCACCCTGATTAGAGGAGATGGATTGTGGCTCTCTCCAAGTTGCAATATTCTGAAATAAAACCCGAAGAAGTATTCTCTAATAAAACTCATTTATTTGTTATAAAGAAAATAAAACACCTCACTAACTAAGAAAAGTAATTGTTACATTTTGAAAATAGTTCGTGCCAGCTGCTTTTCTCAGCAGCCGGACCCCTGGCAAGAGAACAAAGGAAAGAGGAGTAAAGGAATGTGGGTGGATGGACATGCGTGGTAGCTTTTGATAACAATTCTTGGCAAGCTACGGAAAGTCTGATAGTCCAGAAATAATGAGCTCAGCTGGTAAATAAAAGAACGCAGTGACAATTACTAAGTATAGTAACAACACTTGGCCACTCCAGGATGGATGAATGTCAGGAGGTGATAAAGATCTAGATGGGTCAAAACAAGCTTGGATGAAATTCTTGCAAGATGAAATTGCTATTTATTGGTGACTGATCTGTCTTGAGCCCAGTTCTAATATTGCTGCTGAATAGGGTCTCATTCCCTGAAGTTTATAAGTTGGGAGTTTCTGGGACTCTCAGCTCCTCTTAGCTGCTGGGGCCAGGGATGCCATTGCTCATCTCCTACTGTTTGGTTAATTACAAGGTGTTTTTTTTTTTGGTTTGAAATGCCTGACAACACTAATGCCCACTAATCTTATGTATAGACTACTGTATTGTAGTCTATACACAAGACTGTCCTGGAAGATGATTTGGAATTAGTTGAAAATGGGGTGATCCAGCTGCTAATTGGAAATAGATTCAGCAGAGTTGCACCCATTGAGTTATTACTTTGGCTACTGGTTTGCTTCTTGGTTCAGTTCAAGGGACTTTGCGCCCAGATACCTACAAAACTATCCAGAGTCAGCCCACCCTGTAAAGTCATTGAGGGAAGAATCATGAGATTTCCTACTCCTCACCCATGAGGACACCAAAGCCATCTCCTTGGTTCCTAACTGTTTTAGCCTGGTATTGTTGATGCAACATATATTATGGTAGTATAATATTTTCTAGTTAATTTTGCCCTCTGGCAGTTCTTGGGTCTCAGTAGCTGCTTAATTATATCATCTAGACTTATTTTTAGTAAGTACCTGTAGCTTTTTTTAAAAAAAATAAATGTGCCATGTCTGTACAGTACAAGTAATAAGAGAAAAATGTTATTTCATATTTTCCAGTAAGAACGTTAAAGTAGTTTTGTCACGTAGGTGAAATGAATAAGAATCAAATTGTTTATACCATATACATAGGAAGAATGAAAGAGTCAAGAGGAAAGAGAAATCTAAGAAAGTTATGTTATATAGAATTGATGATCTCTTGAAAAAGATTGGTGAGAAGTTTAAATAAAAGGCAACACACAGAGAGGTGTGAGGACACAAGGTTGTTTTGCAAGGAAAGAGAAATATTGTGAATGGTGTCGTTGATTGGATGTCAACTAATCTCACAATCATGTGAGATTAATGGTAACCTTTAATGCTGACCTGGAAAATATACAATAACATGATCCCTTATGGAGGAGAAGTATTTCTTTGATTCCTACAAATGGCTCTCTACATTTTAATAATTACTTTTAGTCAGAACCTATTATTTTGGCCCTTCCCTTCCTATAAAGGTAAAGGTAAATGTTCCCCTCACACATATGTGCTAGTCGTTCCTGACTCTAGGGGGCGGTGCTCATCTCTGTTTCAAAGCCGAACAGCCAGCACTGTCCAAAGACGTCTCCATGGTCTCCATGTGGTCTCCATGTGGCTAGCATGACTAAACACCAAAGGCGCATGGAACACTGTTACCTTCCCACCAAAGGTGGTCCCTATTTTTCTACTTGCATTTTTCACGTGCTTTCGAACTGCTAGGTTGGCAGAAGCTGGGACAAGTAATGGGAGCTCACCCCGTTATGTGGCACTAGGGATTCGAACTGCTGAACTGCCAACCTTTCGATCGGCAAGCTCAGCGTCTCAGCCACTGAGCCACCATGTTCTCTTCCCTTCCTATACTGATCTTCTTTTCTCTTCTTCAGAACAATCTCCTGAAGAGAGGGTAGAGGTAAAAGGATACTTGCTCTTAGTTTGCTTGAAAGAAAAGCCCCATTCCACACACCACCAACCAGGCATTCTGCATCTGGCAGAAATAGGGAGAGAAAGAGAGAGAAGGAAGATCAGAAGTTATGTATGGACACTATTCTTTTTTTTAATGCTACTGTATTCTTTCCTTTCTTTAGGAATGAGGCAATAAGAACAATAGGGAGTAGTACTAGCTTGAAGCACTGGAGACCTGGCTTCCCCACCCCACCCCACTCCAAGCGCTGGAATAATATGAGTTGATTGCACATTGAAAGCTTGACTTGGCACCAGTTTTTGTTTTTATAACTTTGGTTTTAATAGTTTTAACATGGTTTAACATGGTCATTTTTGATTGGGAGCTGCACAGAGCTATTTGTAAGTTGGGCAGCTGTATAAATGTTATAAATAAATAAATAAAATAAATGAATGCCACCTAGGAAACTGACCATTCATTTAAATATAGGCTGCCTTCTTGTTTACACAGTCTTTCCCAATTTGGTGAGCTTCAGATGTTTTGAGTTACAAATGACATCAGTTGCAGTCTGCATGGTCTATAAGAATTGGGACTGCTTCCATATCCAACTATTTTTTTCTAGATTTATGCTAATTAAGAGAGAGATGGCTCACAGTGTCGTGATGACTGCTGGTTGAAAAGAAGGGCAAATTCATAAACACCATAAATGTTCAATCAGCCAATTTGACAGCTTGCTGATTTGGTCATTTGCACTGGTACAAAAGGAATTAGCCACTCTAGGCCTGCAAACCTCATCAAAAAAGACAAATTAGATAGGCAGTTTCATTAAACATTTATCATTTTATCCTCAAAGAGTCTAGATTATAACATAAGGAGGAGGGAACAAAGAGGCTCAGCGGAGAGAGGGTCTTCCAATCCTTGTGACAGTTGGGAGACGCAGAGGTCGGGAGAGGGGGGGGCTAGGAGGGCGCCGCCACTTCGTTCAAGCGGTGGTGCCCTCCTGCCCCCTCAGCTCATCCTGCTCCCCCGACGGCGACAGAGTGCGGAGCCCTGGACTCCGACTGGTGTACTTAAATGCCAGGTCCGTGGTGAACAAGACACTCCTCGTCCGAGATCTTATAGACGAGGAGGACGCGGACCTGGCTTGTATCACTGAGACCTGGCTGGGGCCGGAGGGCGGTGTCCCTCTCGTGGATTTGTGTCCCCCAGGTTTCCGGATACTACACCAGCCACGACTCCAGGGGAGGGGCGGAGGAGTGGCGGTAGTTATTAAGGAAAGTCTTAGGCCTAGGGAGGTCACTGTTCCTCAGGTTGGCGGGTGTGAATCCCTCCTTCTGAGATGGGACCCTGGAGTTCAGTCTGGGCTGTTGATCATGTACCTCTCCCCCAGCTGCGTGGCCTCAGCCCTGCCCGCACTACTAGATGTCTTAGCCGAATTGACGGTGGAACTCCCCAACCTTTTGGTTGTGGGAGATTTCAATCTGCCATCGGCCGGTGAGTCATCTGAGTTGGTGCGGGAGTTCATGACCTCCATGACGGCCATGGACCTGACTCAGATTGTACAGGGCCCAACTCATATTGGAGGACACACACTCGACCTTATTTTTCTCTCTGGACAGTGGATAAATGATCGTGGGGAGGGGACTCTATCTATTGACCCTCTGTCATGGACCGATCATTCCCTCCTTAGACTCGACTTTTCCTCCGCCACCCCCCGTCGCAGGGGTGTGGAACCAGTAAGATGGTTCCGCCCCAGGCGCCTGATGGAACCCGAAAGTTTCCTGATGGAGCTTGGGTCATTTCCCGCCTCCTTAGCCCACGATTCATCTGAGTCCCTTGTCGCAGCCTGGGAACAGGCTGCGGTGGGGGCCTTGGATCGAATCGCGCCTTTGCGGCCTCTGATCCGACGCAGATCCCGGGCGGCTCCTTGGTTTACCGTGGAGCTCAGGGAAATGAAGCGTCGGAAAAGACGCCTGGAGGGTGGTTGGAGATCCTCCCGATCCGAGTCCGACCGAACACAACTAAGAACCCATATTAGGTCTTATCTTGTGGCGATGGAAGTGGCGAAACGTAACTATTTCGCCACTCTCATTGCATCTGCAGAAAATCGCCCAGCAGCCCTGTTTAGAGTGACCCGCTCCCTCCTTAATCAGGGAGTGAGGGAGGACCCCTTACAGGGCCGTGCTGAGGATTTTGCACAGTTTCTGCAAGATAAAATCACTCAGATTCGGACCGGGTTGGACTCCGACTGGACAGAGTCCGTTGAGGTGACAGGGCCTAGTCTCGGTGGAGTCATCTGGGTTGAGTTTGAGCCTGTTTCATTGGATGACGTGGACAGGATTATGGGTAGGTTGGGGTCTTCCACATGTTTACTGGACCCTTGTCCCTCCTGGCTTGTTTCGGCAGCCCGGGAGGTGACTGGAGACTGGATCCAGGCTATTGTCAACGCTTCACTAAAGGAAGGGGTCTTTCCCACTGCGCTTAAAGAGGCGGTGGTTCGACCCCTCCTTAAGAAGCCTAACCTGGATCCTGACGTACTTAACAACTACCGTCCAGTCTCCAACCTTCGCTTTTTAGCTAAGGTTGTTGAGTCCGTGGTGGCACAGCAATTCCCTCAATTCCTGGAGGAAACTGACTACCTGGATCCTTACCAATCTGGTTTCAGGCGTGGCCACAGCACGGAAACGGCATTGGTCGCCCTAGTAAATGATCTCTGGCGGGCCAGGGATGGGGGTTGCTCCTCCATCCTGGTCCTTCTTGACCTCTCAGCGGCATTCGATACCATCGACCATGGTATCCTGCTGCAGCGGCTCAGGGGGATAGGGTTAGGAGGCACTGTTTTACAGTGGTTCTCCTCCTATCTCTCGGGCCGTCTGCAGTCTGTTTGGGCGGGGGGTCAGGGATCCTCCCAGAGGCCTCTCACTTGTGGGGTGCCTCAGGGATCGGTTCTCTCCCCTCTGCTCTTTAATATCTATATGAAACCGCTGGGTGAGATCATCCGTGGTTTTGGGGTGAGGTATCATCAATATGCTGATGATACCCAGCTTTACATCTCCACCCCTGACCACCCTAGGGATGCCCTTTCCGTGATGTCCCACTGCCTGGAAGCGGTGCGGGTTTGGATGGGGAGGAACAGGCTTAGACTCAACCCTTCCAAGACTGAGTGGCTGTGGATGCCGGCATCCCGGGATCTGGAGGTTCCATCCTTAATGATCGGAGGTGAAACCCTTGCTCCCTCCGACAGGGTCCGCAACTTGGGTGTCCTCCTGGATTCTCGGCTGTCTTTAGATGACCATCTGACGGCCGTAACCAGGGGGGCCTTCGCACAGGTCCGTCTTGTGCGCCAGTTGCGCCCGTTCCTAGACCGGGATGCCCTCGCCACGGTCACTCACGCCCTTGTTACCTCTAGGTTGGACTACTGTAACACCCTCTACATGGGGCTGCCCTTGGGATGTGTCCGGAGGCTTCAGCTAGTCCAAAATGCAGCCGCGCGGGTAGTTACGGGGGCGTCTAGATACTCCCGTGTAACACCTCTCCTGCGTGAGCTGCACTGGCTACCGGTGGCACTCCGGATACATTTCAAGGTGCTGGTGCTCACCTATAAAGCCCTTCATGGCTTAGGCCCGGGGTACTTGCAGGACCATCTCCAGCCGTTCTCCCATCGTCCTGTCCGCTCTCACAGAGTCGGCCTCCTCAGGGTGCCGTCGGCCAAACAATGTCGGCTGACGACCCCCAGGGGGAGGGCGTTCTCTGTGGGAGCCCCGACCCTCTGGAATGGATTGCCCACTGAGCTCAGGACAGCCCCCGACCTTCTTTCCTTCCGTCGCGAGCTGAAGACGTGGCTCTTCCGCCAATTAAACTGATCCGGTTGGGGGTACACTGGTATAATTTTAAATCGTTTTTAATTGGGTTACTGATTTTAATTTGGTATTGTATTGTGATTTGTATTGAAGTTGTCATTTTGTAAGCCGCCTTGAGTCCCTAGGGAGAAAGGCGGCATATAAATCGCAATAAATAAATAAATAAATAAATAAATAACTATATAGCAGTCTTGATGAAGTCAGTATTATTCATAAACTTTATTTGCTAAGTATCTTGCTTCTCCTTTGCCAGCACTAGGGCTTTTATTTGCTATATACATGGCTTTCCATGACAAGAGAAATATAAAGTAATCCTGGGTCATTTCCCATCTCTGGAGTTTAGGATTCTTCATGCTGATTTTAATCTGCATTCACCATATAGGGTTTACAATAATCTGAGTGAGCACTAAATGGCAAACTAGAAATACTGAGGTTGATCTCTCTGATGGATGCCTGCAGAGCTGTCTTAATGCATGGGCCTGATGGGCACTTGCCCATGGGCCGGGGTGAAATCCAGCAGGTTCTGACAGGTTCTAGAGAACCAGTAGCGGAAATTTTGAGTAGTTCGGAGAACCGGCAAATTCCACCTCTGGCTGGCCCCAGAGTGGGGAGGGAATGGGGATTTTGCAGTAACCTTTCCCTGCCATGCCCACCAAGCCATGCCCACCAAGCCACACCACACCGCACCCACCAAACCACGCCCACAGAACCGGTAGTAAAAAAATTTGAATTCCACCACTGCTGTGGGCCCCATGAGCATAGGGGCCCCATACTAATCTGTGTATGTTAACCTTTCAATGCACCTTGTATCATTTAAATACAGCAACATATTTATTACAATTTACTGCATTTTTAAATTAATACTAACATGCAAATATATGTTTAATTTTATCGACCATTTACATTTTTATTCCTGTGAGTAGTTGTCGTAGGGGCCCTAATACACTGCTTTGTCCAGGGCCCATAATGCTGTTAAGATAGCCCTGGGTGCCTGGAGTTTTGTATGCCAGACACAACAGCTCTATCAGCTTTTAAGATGTGTGATGCTGACAATTAGAATATCAGCTTTAACATGAGCATGACAGTAAGGTGGTTTGGATAAATGTTATCTTATTTCTTTAAAAATAATAATAATATAAATTAACAAGCTTTCAGCTTAAAAAGAAAAATGTGAAAACCAATCAGGGAACCTCTATCTATCAAGGCATTCCTATCCTTTCTTTTCATAAAATGTCTAATGAAATGGAAATATTAAATAAAATCTTAATAATCCTAGAATGGGTGAAGTGAAATAATACTTAAATGAATTATCTAACCCACAAATCTTTTGTGCAAGGGGAAAGAGTGTATCAAGCATAAAGGGGAGGGTTAGTTTAAGGCACCTCTCAGATCTTACCTGACTGCAGAGCAAAGAGCCAAGTGCCTTCACTTCGCACAGCTTTTTTTCTTTGGCACACAGTCTGAAGGAGATGGTTAAAAATTTCTTTGCAGTGAAGGGGCTGGGATGCACTTCAAGATACTGTGAAGGCCTGTGCCATTATACTAAATAACAGTGATATTTCTCTCTCATCAATCAAGGAGGGGATCAAAACTCCAAAATCATTAAAATGTTAAATAAAACGAATAACACTCCTTGGAAAGAAAATGGGGGGGGGGGGGGAGGAATTCTGCCTGGTGCTTTTTAATGGTGTTGTGCCTTTCTCTCACACACATTGTCTCTCACACAGCTTCTCCCCCCCATACATTCATTCATTCACGCCCTTAAATGGAAAAAGCAATAAAAAAGTTTACTAATAGTGTCTTGACAGCCAAGTTATTCACAAGCAATTACACTGAAATGGGTAATGATCCTTTTAACTGTATTTTTTTTACCTTTGTGTTCCATCCTTCTTGATCAGCATTAGACTCAAGGTCATTTGATTCCTCATGTTTATAGTTATTTTTTCAATTTATAATGCCAGCCATCTTGACATTTACTGTCTCAAAATACTAGCATTGTCTACATGGAATGTTTCTACCTTACTGTATCAGCTTCTTAATTCTTTGGTTTTATGTTAAAATGCAAAGTGTTTCCATCCCTTTAGTTACTGCTAACTAATTTATTGGCCCAGGATTTTAATGAATGAAACCCAATCAATCAGAGTTTGGTGAAGGGAACATTTAAAGGAATTAGTGACTAGATGGGAATACTGTATTTAAAGGCTTCACATGAAGCTTTTATCTGCTCCCAAAGATGACTTCTCCATGACTGTAGGAACCCTCCAACAAATTATAGGAGATTTTAGTGGAAGACCATATAGCTAGTCGTCAAATTACAATAATAATCGAGTTGCCAATCATAAGTTGGGGCAGTTGTAAAGCAGGTCTCCATATGACCAGACCTGATTTTTATGACCTTTTGTGCCACAATTGTTAAGTAAGCGCTATGATGGTTAAATGAACTGGTTTAAAATCATTGTTTGATGAAGGCTGGTTTTAAATAGCAATAGCAATAACACTTAGACTTATATACCGCTTCATAGTGCTTTACAGCCCTCTCCAAGCGATTTACAGAGTCAGCATATTGCCCTCAACAATCTGGGTCCTCATTTTACCCACCTCAGAAGGATGGAAGGCCTTGAGCCTGTGAGACTCAAAACTCCCGGAGTAAGTCGTGAGTTAGTCCTGCAGTACTGCATTCTAACGACTTCGCCACCACGCCACGCATGGTCATGTGACTGGCGCATACTGAAAATGGCCATTAATGTGGGCCAGTTGCCAAAGGTGGTCACCTGATTAGGGAGGGTGACACTGAAACTTCAAAACTGGGTCATAAGTAGCTTTTGTGACTTGCTGTGGTAACTTCAAAAGGTCATTAAATTTACTAGTCATTTACTTGTATAGGCATCTGTTCAGCACAGGTAGTCTTTGACCACAATTAAGACCAACATTTCTTTTGCTAAGCAAGACAGTTCTTCAGTGAGTTTGGCCCTGTTTTATGACCTTTCTCGGTATAGTTGTTAAGTGAATCATTAGAGTTGTTAAGTTAGTAATATGCTTGCTTGTTAGGCGAATCTAGCTTCCTCATTGACTTTGCTTGTTAGAAGGTCGCAAAAGGTGATCACATGACCCAGGGACACTGTAAACTGTCCTAAATACCTGCCAGTTGCCAAACATCTGAATTTTGATCATGTGATCATGGGGATGCTACAATGATGGTAAGTGTGAAAAACAATCACGTCACTTTTTTCAGTGTTGTAGTAACTTTGAATGGTCATTAAAGGAATGGTTGTAAATCAAGGACTATCTGTAGTGCATGTATTCACATTTAAATAAAGCCCAATGTATATCTGTTGAAATTCATAAACAATATTCAACAATAAAGTTATCCCAAGTGGGTTCCGGAGAAAGGAATTGCTGTTATATACTGTAATCCAAGTATTGGTTGAAATATGCTTCCCTGCTACAGACCATCTCCTTTTGTGTATAATATATATTTGCAAAAAAAGTACAGGCTTTTTGCTAGATTTTTTTTTTTAAACTAATATAAAATCAGACAGTAAGGCATCTCGGACAAATAAAAATTTATTAAGACAGACAAAAATGCAACTACTTAGGACTACAATTCAGCATTTACAATTAACCAAGGAAATCAGCAAAATATTCACATTCCTTTTAAGTTTTCATAGGGAAAAAGCATTCAAAATTGACTATACTACTCTAACCATGGTATTTATACATTCCGTCTACAGTAGGGACATGAAACTGAAGCACTTAATATTTGGACCTCTCCTTAACAACGCTACACATTAAGCAGTAACAGATGTCAGCAGCATTGAGAAAAGTATAAGAAGACCAAGTACCATGCATGTAGAAAGGGCTCTTAGATGCTAATGACGCAGACATTCTGTGCGGTTAAAGCAAAGTGGATGACAGAAAGAAAGAAGAGCTGGGAAAGCAACAAACAGGAGGGAAAAAAAGAGGTGAGATTTCAAATGCTTTGATAACAGTGAGAATCCAGGATTCATTATGTATCATCAAGCTAAGGGTAAGCCTATTACTTGTAGGAGAAAAAAGAAAAAAAAGAAAAAACCCACCATACACTTAACTTTGCCATGTGCTAACAAGGTGTGAGTTATTTCTTATCGTTGGATTGTGCCCCATGTCATTTGCTGCCTAAAGAATATGAAATCATTAGCATTCAAATCTCTGGAAAAAAGTGAAACCAAAGAAACCAGTAAATGTATTATTCTACAGATGAGTCCTGTGTGGGAAATATAAACTATAAGAATAAATATGAAATGGATAGTTCGGCAAAAAGGAGCAGTTTGCTCCTGCACAGGCTTACTTAAGAAGCTCATGAGGTTCTATGTGACAAATTTCATCATGCATAGGCTCATCTCTTACGTATCATCATACTGAATTTTGTGTCATGGTGGCAATACCAGCTTCCCTTCAGCATTTTCTCTCACCCTCAAGAGTTATCCTGAGCAGAATTTGCAATTTGGCTTTCCCTTTGCAATTCCCAGCTTATTCCTCCTGTTTCCCGAGGAATCCCTCATCCTATTGCAACAGGGGAAGAAAGCAACTGTCAAAATATCCTTGTCTATCTTTTCAAAGGCGACAACTTGGTGTTAAACAATTCAGTCACTAAGTAAAACTGTGACTGTGCTTATTATCTTACTTCCGCTTTCCTTTGCTTTACAGACTTCTGGAGATTGTAAAATGTGATGCTTGGTCATAAAGTCATTTTTTTTTCATCATAATTCAAACAGTCACTAAATGAGGCAGTTGCTAAATGAGAATACCAATATTGGCATCCAAGTTTTTCAATTTGGATACAACCTATTGCAGAATTTCAGAGGAAGCCAATGAACAAAATGAACAAAAGCTCTATTTTGTAGGAACAGCATGTGAAATACAATGTGAAACCATAATGATTCTTTTAGTAAAGATAATGTAACAAAATTAGGCAGCAGCTCTAAAAGCTTCCATATTTCAAAATGGCTCCATTTACACAGAGTTAATAGGTTGGAGTATTTCTAGACTGCCCTGGTTCCTTTTTTATATGGGAGTTACCAGTTTTCTAATATTGGGAAGGTCAATGATTCGAAGAAAAATGGAATACTTTAAGGGAAATAGAAATAAAATGAAGCTGGAGGAAAGATAAAAGCTTTTTGTTTCCCAATGGGAGAAACAGAATACTTAATTCGCTCTAGGGTATAATATTTATGACTCTACCTTATACAGAATTAAAGAACTCATTTATTTATTATTTTAATGAACTAAAATCCTTTTTTTGAAGCATAGTTTCAAACAAGAGGGCAAAAGGCTACAGTAAGAGTTCTTATATCATGGCTTTAATGGAGCTTGCGTTAAACCATTTAAAAAGTAGGTGTTAATTATGAACAAATAGAGTACTAATAATTCTAATAATCAGTGTTGATGGTATATTTAATACCTCATAAAATAATTCAATTAGATTATGAGATTTGCTTTCTAGAAAGATTTTTCACTCTTCACTTTGCCAGATTTTTTTTGTGCTATTAGAAGTTTTTTTAAAAAATGAATATGGTTTCTAAATATTGTTTCCATACACATTGAAATACTGTAGCAGGCATAATCTTTATATGTCCACATTATTATACTGACTTCCATTCTGAGTGCGTATGAACCCATTCATAAAACCAGTTCAGTAGATGGCAATTAACTTGGGTTAAAAATCATACTCTTGGCTTTGGAGTACCAAAATGGTCATAATAATCCAGATATAACCTTAATAATGCAGATGCTGTTCTAAATATATATTTGTAAAAAACCATTTGCTTTCTTACGTGATTAAGAGTTTACATGAATGTAAACATCATGCAACAATATATAACATTAATTGTCTATAGCCATTGTTTACATTTCATTGTAAATCTTAAGTGCCACTATTTAGGCAAGGTTTCTATACATGCATCTGTTCTCCACTATATAATGTATTAGATTATATTACATCATGGTTTTTAAAAATTATTCTGATAATAATTACTGGAAAATTGCAATTAAAACTGCACCATTTAGAAGGAAAATCTTGTCACAGTGCAAATCAAGAATCCAATATGATTAGTGAAAAAAAATCTTTGGAATATCCTTGTGTTTTAAGTGTTGGTTGGAAATAGGGAAGGCCTAAAGTCACAAGCTTCTTTTTAAGAAGCAGGCTCCCCAAAAACATCAATGTGATGTCAGAGCTTCTTTTATTTAGTTATGGTCCAGCAGGTGATGCCAATAGAAGCTTCAGAGGAAAGTAAGCAACATTCTAATATCTGAGATCTAGTAGTTAACTATTCTTCCTCTTGTTCTTAGTGCTATAGTCTTTTAGAGTAACGAATACCACCTATATACCTGCAATAGTTCCTCCCTCCCAAGCTCACATATTGCAAGTATGCTTTGCCCTATCTCCTGGTGCAACCAAGTTCAGGACCTTTTAGGTTATTAAACATTAGAATAGAAGATTGTGGCTCTTCAAATACGTCTAAAGTTAGTTGATTTTCAGTACTGTCCCTCTATGTACATACACTTTGGAGGAAATGGTTATCTGCTGAGGTTAGAATTTCCTAGCTCGAAGGCAGAAAATATAAGAATTATTTGGGCAAACATGAATTTGTTTGTCCTGATGCAGAAATTCTGATAGGCAGCAACATGGAAGAGGTACAACTTTTGCAGATGAGAATCTTCCTGGTAAAATGATGGTACTTGGGCATCAACTTGTAACTGAGGTGGATGGAATGGGATATATGAGGTAGTAATGGAAACTCCAATAGCTAATTACAGGAAAAACTGATAGTGTCAACAATAGGTTTAGCATGGATGAGAAACAATGGGAATATTAAAAGGGAGCGTATAAATTTTCTAAAAAGATGATTCATAAAACAATGGAATGGAAGCTGCATGTTTAGAGACAAGTCCACAATATGGCTTGGTCTTTGACAAAGATTGCTCTTGATTATAATCTCTTTGAACCAGCTGCTGGTTCATATCACTGTATCAAAACTGAATATAATGTAGTACAAAATAACCCAATTTGTGTTCTGGTTATACGCATAGCCAAACATCGTTGTTATCTTTTGTCCGGTAGCAGTTCAATCCATGAAAAGCTATAAAGTATTATTATTTTTTTTAGAGAGAAGCTAGGACAGGAGGCCTATTATTGGCTTGATAAGACAAAATAGTAGTTACATTATTATTATGTTTTCCCTTAGAAGTTTAATGAGAAATGAATTGCTGCATTCTCTGGCTTGATAGGAAACTCAGAGATGCTGCCATGGCTTTGTGTTCGGACGTGTTCTAGTTTTGCACAGTTTTGCAGAGGAATAATAGGTTATAAGGCTTGCTTAGATTATCCTGTGTAGTTTTGCCCTTTTGTCCCTTTCCCCAAAGTTTATTTACTGTTTACTGTTTTTTAATGAAGCAAAGTATTTCTCATGACAATGACTGGGAAATTATGCTGCCACTTTTCAGTTCCTCCAAAGGCACAGTTCTATTCTGTTTCTTTGGCTCTGCTTTCATGGGGCTACCAAGGCTTGGTCTTTCTTTTACATACTCTTGATAAATTGATATAATTATAGTTGTAGTTGTTCCTGAAAGTTTCCCACCTGAAATTACATAAATCCATGGTGGTTTATAACACATCCTTGAAATCTTGCCCCCTTTCCAAGCTTAAAATGATTTCACTAATCAGGGTGTTCAACCTTGGCAACTTTAAGATTCATGAACTTCAACTGCTGGTGGCCTTCTGAGTCCGCTTCAAGGTGCTGGTTCTTACCTATAAAGCCCTTCATGGCATGGGCCCGGGGTACATGCAGGAACACCTCCTACCGGCCTCCCACTGCCCAATGCGTTCGCATAGAGCTGCCCTCCTCCGGGTGCCGTCGGCCAGACAATGTCGACTGGCGACCCCCAGGATGAGGGCATTCTCTGTGGCCACACCGACCCTCTGGAATGGGTTATCCACCGGGCTCTGGACAGCTCCTGATCTCTGCACTTTCTGCGCTGGCCTGAAGACATGGCTTTTTTCAGCAAATTCCCTGATCGGTTATGAGGCTTTTAATTTTGGGGATTTTAATTGGATTGGTTTTAGTATTTATTGATGATTGATGTTGTTTTTATTGAGTGAGCCGCCCCGAGTCCCACAGGAGAAGGGCGGCATATAAATTATAATAATAAAATAATAAAAAAAACCTCCCAGAATTCCTCAGCCAGCCATTCCATGAGACTTGAAGTCCACTAGTCTTGAAGTTGCCAAGGTTGGACATCCCCTGCTCTAGACAAACAGGAAATCAGATGAGAGGAAATCACAAACAGGACAATGATTATAGTTTGCAGGTACAGACAAAATGAAGATGGACCAGGGCAAATCCATAACAGTTTATTTTATATGTGTTCTTAAAATTAAGGAGGTTATCAGTTACACTTCATTTCTATTCAGCATATATTAAATGACTTTCTCCTTTATAACATTCACATCTTTTGCCATGGTTTAGTGTAGGATATTATATTTCAGGGAAAACATTTCAAACACCTCTTCAACAAATTGTACACCACCATGTGTTGGCAACTTTGAATGCACAGAGGTACCACATACAAACAAAAACTGTATTACCATAAGACTGTGGGATCAACAGATGGATTACAGATTTTGAAGAAACAAGAAGATAAACAAACTCTTTTTTTGTACAAGTCTATAATCAGATGAAATGTACTGTTAATATTACATTTAAACCCAACAGATCTCCCAATTTGGATCCCTCCCAACTTTTGGATTAGGGCTGTTTTATTCATGAAAGTAATCATGTCTGCTACATCCATTTTAAATCAGTGGGAATTTTATTGTCGGATTTAAATAGAATTTCCTGTGAGTTGCAGAGGTGGGTGCTAGTGAAGTAGGAGAAATCACTGATTCAATATTCAGCAACAGGGGGACACCAAACAAACATGCACATACACATATGCAAACCCCCTCAAAAAGCTTCTCTCATGTTACTGTTTGTGTTGAAAATGAAGCTAAATGTAAGTTACTTTCCAGTGTGCGACAGACAGCATTTCATTGCAACTAAAGGGAAGATGATTTCTAGGAGCTTTATTAAGCAGAAACCTCACCTTTAATCAGGAGAATGAAAAGTGGGCATTATATTACAGCTTCCAACTGGCTTTTGACTTTTCTTTAATAGCTCTGCAGCCAAATCTAAAGACTGCAGCCAGTGCAATTCATATTGTACATTGCACTTAACATCACTTGCCTTCGGGAGCAAACCTCATTAATTTTACAGAACTTTTAAGCACGAGTCCGGGAAAAACATCCCACAGTTTGGTTTTCTGAAGTACCTTACAAGTGTGATATGTTACAGCACTTGGAATGAGAAGATGATATCAACATGTAATGGCTTTGCAATGCTCCAAGGTTTGACCCAGTACCAGTTGCTGGATGTAGCCAGCAGTATAACTTTTACCATCAGCTGCTACTCATTTCTGTTGCAGCTCTTCTAAACAAAATTAGTTTCATGGCTTTTTTTTTTTTTTTTTTTTGAAAGAGGGTTAGGGCTTGGTAAGAAAATCAGGTAACAGTTTATATTCCTTTGCTTCGGAGTTCTGTACAAACCTCCAGTGTACATGATTGGCTATAAGTAGAGGCCAAATGGCAATTAGGGCAGAGCCCAATGGCTTCATTGTATGTCATATTAAATGTAATAACACACATCACAGTTTGGGTTGCTATAGATAAAGCATTCTTTTTTTTAAAAAAAAAGAAATCAAAGCGACTATATGAATTTCTTTATTGGGGCTCCGCAGTAGATGATAGATAGAAATTTGATTCCTTAGGAGTCAAATATCAAATAACCTTAGGAATCAAATATCAAAGCCAAACTGTGTATTAAGATATTAGAAACCTTTGTGGGAAAAAAAATTCAGAAAATGTTCTGTCTGGGAAGCACCTTTTCTGCCGACCAATTAATTTGGATTGCTCTCTCTAGGAGGAGTTAAACAAGATGAAAACTGCAGTATTAAGCTTTCACAAATTTGGTATTATTTTGAAGGATTCATTTTCAGGCCTTTTTTGTATAACTTCTGTTTAAATGCAACTTGGACTACATCGCACCAGAAACAAAAGGCATAAATAAGCCAAGTTCTAATAGAATAAGCAATGATCTATGGGTAGATGCCAGTTTTTAGTTATTTAGAAAAAGTATTAGAAATTTATATCAAAGAAGTAGCATCTTTAACATACACTTTTCTTTCTTTTTTAATTTGCATTCAAATACAAATATTTTTGTATTTGTCTTTAGTGTTAAGACTGAGGATCAAGACAGACTAGAGACGGCCCTTAGTTTTTGCAGAATTTAAAAGACTTATGCAGCAGTTGATTTTCTTGCATTTAATAAGAAAAAAATGGGCACCTGTTATAATGTCTGCAGTAGCACATTTATTTTCCCACAATGAATGGCAATTGAGCACAATAAGATGCTGCTATGGAGATAGAATAATTCAGGACCGTTTATGGGATAATTCTATTCCACACTCTTCTGGTTCATGAGTGTAAGTTTCTCTTGTGATGTTAACTAGGAGTGATATTAACCATGGAAACAACTGCCTAAGGATATTTTTCTTCTAAACTGGAGCAAATAAATACTAACAATTTTAAATAAAGGAAAGACAGCTTATTACTTTTGATGGTTAGTGCCTCTGACAGTTTCAGTGCTTCCCTATGAGGAATCATTAGACTAAATGGAAAAAAAAAAGCATTTTCAGCAATCCAATGGTATGCTATTCCGGAAGCAGAGAGAAGCTTGCATAGCATTAGCGCAAACTCGATTAAAACAAATTCGAGACTTGCAAGTCTGCAAAAAGACTAACAAGAAGCAAAGAAACGGCTTTGCGAAGCATGACTTCCTCCTATGTGTTGAAAAGAAGGTTCCTCTTTGTTAGAAGTCAAAAAGTGAGCCTCGTGTGTAAGCATGCAAATCAACAATTTATTTTTGAAGTCAACATCACTTTCATTAACTTAAACTGAACTGAAATTGATTAATGGGCTGAAAGGTCAACTGAGATCTTGTCCTCTACACTCCTAGTCAGCAGGGAGAACTTTAACGGAGTACTATTGGCATTCGGCTCTCCTTTCGCTAAACAACATCAGGCAAAGAAGGAGATAAAATGAAATAATTTGGCCAAACCAGAACGCTAAAGCAATTTGATCTTTTCTAACAGGTTCTGCATAGCAAGACAAAACGATCGCCTGCCTTAGCTGCTGAAAAGAAAAAAGAGTGGGTAGCTGACAGCAAATATCACAATGAAAAAGGACCCGCCATATGAAAACCATGGAAGCTATAGCGTGAAAGAAGTTTACTATGGACTATCTCCCCCTCCTCCCTTCTGTGGTCTCTATTTCATTCAAAATGATATGCTGCATGAATGGGTTAATTATGGAAAAAAGTGAAAAACAAATGAGAATAATGCATATGGTTATGCTGAAGAGAAGGAGAATTTGAGAGTGAAAGTGGTCTTCCAAATTAATACAGAACATACAAAATTAAATCAAGTGGCGAGAAAGTTGTCCTTACTGGTGGCATGATGGCTGCAGGAACCCAAATGCACATGTATGTATAAAGTTACCCCCTGTGTACAAGGTGCACCACATGCAAAAGGTCTTCCCAGTTCACTTTAGTGACAAATTCAGCAATGCATGCTGATCTCCAGTGTGCCTGTGGAGGTGAGGCTACCAGTAAAGTGAAAAGAAAGCTCAATTGGGAAGGAGATCAGTGTGCATACTGGGAGGCCCGTACAGTTATTGACTGAACTTCGTGTGTGATGCCTGATGTTTTCCATTATCTCTGCAGAGATACAAAATGATTTGTGACATTGTGCAAAACATGAGTCCTCAGAGTTATGGGAACTACCATATATACCCAATTTCATCATCCTTATCGTCATCTTCATCTTCATCGTCCTCATTAGTTGCTCTTACATGTATCTTCTGTTTGTCCTTTTTTGCTGCTTCATGTGCTTCTTCCAGGTCATCCAACAATAGCACTGATCCACCACTACCAAAATCCCCTGAGGTTTCTTGCTCTTCTTCTGCAAAAGGGAAGAAGTCACAGCTATAATTTAAGCCCAGTTTTCTGCCTTGGCACATCAACCATTTCCTCCATTAAGTTATACTCATTCTTCTTGTCAGTTTTATTTTTAGATATTTCCCCCCACAATGGACCATATCACAATGGGAACTCAAAAGTGCATACAGTTCTGGCAGAACCCCCCCAAACCATGCGTTTTCAGGAGGAAGCAACAGCTGAAGACAGAACCTTACATTTCTAAATAGTTGGTTCAAATCCATTCCAGGTCAATGGTGACTGAAAGACATCACCATCTGATGAGTATTCGAAGGTATCTGAAATGAGTTGGTGGTCTCAGTAAATTGCAAGCCTCAAAACACCTCCCCACAAGCATCATTAAACACTACTCTCAATCGTGATTCGACATCTCAAGAAATAATATAATATAAATGGAACAAGAAATATTCCAATTGTGATCCTATCTACCAAGTCGAATAAGAAGATAAAAGTCATTCAAAATAATTATGTGGTTTGTTTGTCGCTTTGGTTGTTGGGCTGCATGGTGTATACAGATTTGGCTTTCAACGTCTATGTGCCTTGAGAGCTGAGTGGATGTTCCCTGCAAAGATCAATAATAGCCGACAAACCTTCCTGACAGTCAGCCTGTCTACTATTCCTGGCTGGTTGCACTTTTCTTAATTGAAAGTTAAGCCTTAATAAAAAAATAAATAAATCCAGAGGTCTCTCCAACACAGAATGTTCCCATTGCAAATGTACAGGATGCAAAGAATATATTTGCAGCTAGGAAAAATGGAAAAGGGCCCTTGAAGTCTAAACTCCTCCACTTTCCTTATATGTAGTCATTTTACAATTAAATAAACTCCAACTCTGTGGCTGCTCATGCTTTGATTTTAAAGAAGAAATTCCAGACTCAGACTTTTCATTTATAGGAATCAATGCCTCTGAATAGACTGCCTTACAAAAATTTCAGGACTGCATTTCTCAAAAGTCAAAATGTGCCCTTTTCATTTTCCTCACTTGGCGCTCCTAGAGGAGTTTGTAGTGGCAATGTAGAAGACCATTATTATTTTGAGAGTTTGGTAACGTATTATGATTTTTCTTCCATCTTAAGAAAAGTCTAGAAGTTTAGAGCTCATTGTGCACTAAACTGCTTGTTTTTAAATCTTGCTTGCTGAAAAAAGGAAAAAGCAGGAGAATCCTTACACAGACTCTCGGTTTGCATTCAAGAGTCATGTGCCAGCCAGCCAAGGTCAGGTCCTGCAGTCTCATGACCACAGCAGAGCCATGAAGACAATGATGCCAAGCTTTGATAAAAACTATTTGGTTATCGAGCCACGGTAGCGCAGTGGTTAAAGTGCAGTACTGCAGGCTACTTCTGCTGACTGCCAATTGCCTGCAATTTGGCAGTTCAAATCTTACCAGGCTCAAGGTTGACTCAGCCTTCCAGCCTTCTGAGGTAGGTGAAATAAGGACCCAAATTGTTGGGGGCAATATGCTGACTCTTTAAACAGCTTAGAGACGGCTGTAAAGCACTGTAAAGTGGTATATAAGTCTAAGTGCTATTGCTATTGCTATTGTTGCTTGTTGCTTGTTGCTTGCCTCTGCACAGAACCTAACAATGGGTAATGTGGAATCTGGATGCCCTTGGGATATCACTGCTATACTTATTAAAGAGCTCCAGCAGTTTATGAGAGATTTGGGTATTATGTTGTTTGATGAGTATACTTTTTATATTACGCTCTTACATCTGTCTGCTTGAGTTAATAATACAGTAGAACCTCTGGTCACAAATGCTTCTGACCATGACCAAATCGGGATCCAACCAAAAAATTCACAATTTTTTTTTTTCACGGCCAATTTCCCCTTCCCCGCCATTTTTTTTGTACACGCCAAATTTCCAAAATTAGGTTCGGGTCATGACCAAATCGGTTTGCAACCAAAGTTATGGAACGAATTATAGTCGTGACCAGAGGTTCTACTGTATAGCTTGAAATCCTTTCATTCTCTGGTGTGCTTACTGCCACTGTATCAAAAAGAACCAATTGCCTGGGCACCTGCTCACTGTCTTGGCACTTGACAAACATAATTCCTTTTTGGTGTTGTTTGCATCTCATTTGACCGAGAATGATTGAGGCAGAGGAGTGAAGAGGACATGGCCAGCAATGGTGGGCAGTGGATTCTGGATTCTGCTTAAGGTCCAGTGAGCCTTTAGTGGGACTTGCTGGTTTGAGATGTCATATTTGCAACATGCAATATGTGCGGTTGCAGTGTTAGCAGCAACCATTTTTATGAAACTTCTGTGACGATGCTTGTGCAATGCTTCAGTTGCAATTCCAAAAATGTGCTTTGAATAGGGGTACCCCAGGAAAAGATATGGTTCCTTCAAAGCATCTTTTATGAATGATTTCTGAAGCATTGCCTAATCCTAAAGCAACTCTGATAAATTCCTTATTTGTATGTGGGTTCCCCTCCCCGGTATGGAGTACATCATATTATTTTAAACCTCAAACAAAACATCCTACCCCCAATAATCACTCCATCAGAATATTTTACGTAAGTATAAACCACTCTTGTCTTTTAAACTGACAGAAAAAGCAGACTGGATACTTTTACCAATTTTATATTGTCTTTCATGCTTAGAAAGATATGTTTACTGTATGAGCACATCTGCTCTGAATATGGTTGTCCTAATATATTTATTCGATGTCATATTGTGCTTTCCTAGTCAGCATTACAGAGTTAATTCCTATTTTCTTGCAGAAAGTATGATGTTACTCACCACAGCTTACGGTTCCTTGCTTCCTAGAGCCAGCAATCTCATTTCCATACTTATCCACACACCAGCACTGGCCAGTGCTTCCATGACACTGAGTTGCTTTGTAATAGCCTTCTTCATTGCAGCGGGGGATGAAGGCACCTGGAGGCAAGCAAAACAGAGACCAGGTCAGTCATAAGCCTGAGCCTGGCACTGATTTTCTAGATTTTTCCTTTTGGATTCTACATAGCTAGATCAAAATTATCATGCCTCCTATTTATGCCCGAATCAATACCTCTTAGGTAAATTAGATACTTTGATACAAGGCACATATTCAGGATGAATGGAGGCCAGAGCTTACCTGGAATTACTTTAGTTTATGAAGGAGCAAAGTTTGCCATCTTAAATACTCAGCCCAACCTTTGGCAGTTCTCTCCCAATACTTGTCTAAGAACAGTGTATTGGATACTGCAGATGTGCATCTCAGATTCATTTTGCTGGATATACTTAAGCTAATATTATGCAATGGAGCCTGTGCCATGTATTGCTAGCTAGTTATTCCAAAGCAATCACTAAAATGAATTTACACGTGCGCGCACGTGCGCACGCACACACAAATGCCGTGTATTCCATTTCATTATTAAACACAGCACAAATCAATGCAGTCTTTTTCAACCATAGATGTATGAAGTGCATGTTATCTTGGAAAGAATCAGAAAATTATTAAGACTTTAGAACTACTGCTGGAATTATTCACAAGAATGTTTAGGATGTACAAGTTTTGTCTGAGTGGAAGGGTCTACCATATTAGACCCATCAAAGTAAATCATCCCAGAATGGCATGACATAGGGGTGATCCTTCATCCTTACAAAGTCCCACTTCATTCTCCAGCCTCTCCACTGAAAGTTAGCTTCCCAAGAATAGTTTATTTGCATTTGGGGTGCCTGGGAAAATACTGGCTCTAGTATCTCTCCAGATTGGATCTCCATATAGTACTAAACTGACTCACCTCAGGGATGGAATAGTATTCACACTGAGTTTACTGAGAAAACAATTTACTGGAAGATTATTCCTGCCTTAGACTTTTTGACTCAATCTGGTTTAAAATTAAGTTTGATGACATGTCTCACTTTTCTACATATGAAACATGTGGATGCTGGGTCTGTCAGGAACTTTGCTTATAGTAGTATGTTTTATGATGAAAAATGTAGTATAATGTAGTATTTTTAGTGCTTGACATGGTATAAGACGTTGACTGACTTTAACCAGAATTCCTCTTAAGTCTGGTGAATATCTTGGGATGGTTGCTTTGGTACTTTACCATTTCCCCTGGCAGTCTTGAAGTAACCTCTTAGTGTCTTTCAAGTTTCTTAGCATCATTAGAAATGCTTGATCATAAATATGGTTGAGTAGTTAGCCATGAACTGTTTCAGTTTCATCAGTGTTTTGATTTCTCTAATTGTATCGGCTGTTTACATCAGGTATATGTCATGTCCATTCTATGAGTGAAGGCTTTAAAGGAATCAGACATCTTTCACCATAGAGCCTTGAAATTTCTTTTTAGGACTTTCAGGCATCAATTCTTGCAGCATTTTTAAAAATAGTGCATAGTTGTCCATTTCATCTCAAGCCATTTCATAGGCCTTACCAAAGGGTTCAATTTTATTTATTTATTTATTTTATTTTGTTTGTCAAACATGTACGAGATAACAGGTATAAGTATAAACACAGACATGAGCACATGAAATGAATACAAATAAATGGGGACAGTAGGACAGGGACGGTAGGCACACTTGTAAGCTTATGCACCCCTACAGTTAACACATACATAAACTGATTTTCCTCCATACTGGCCAGTCTTTTCTCAAACACCCAGTTTAGAGGATAGGACCCTCTCTTTTCCTGTATTCTGGATTTTCCACAGGAGCTTCTGGAAGTGTGGATTGGTTGCAGGAGTAATAATCCATTCTTTAGCCACTCATTTTTAGTTGAGAAAACTCTTATTCCAACACTGCTGTCTTTAATCTTTCCACTTGCTCCATTTCCAATGTTTAATGTTTCCCCTCCCTCTGGAATGCCATTTTTCTTAATTACAATTTCTTAATTTAACTCAAGTGGGTCAACAATGCTTAGTTCATTGTGTCCAGTTGTGCAGTTGAGTCATCTGCCCTTTCTTCAGGCACAAGACTCTTGGAATCTGGAATTTCAAGATGTCTTTGACTAGCTGGGCCTAGATGTCATCTCACTTTTCCATAGTATATGAGAGACTTCCATTCCTTAACACTAATCTAGCTATCCTGTCAAAGCCTGGAAACTCAAAATAAAAATAACTTTTTGTTATTTTTTGTCACTTTATATCTCTACTGAAAAAAACTGTGAAAAAGAAAAAAATATTTTTCCTCCATCTATGTGGCCCAGTTAAGACTCCTTCCTGTGTATCAGGCACAAAACAATCATGCCCCCACCAGCGGTAAAATCCTCTGAAGTCTGCTACCCATTCTGTGAGTTTCCTCCCGAGTGTGCGCTTTGCGCACATGCACGCCTAAGGCATACCCACGCAGCACTAAAAAAGGAACATTTTGAAGACTTCCGAGTCTGCAAAGGTAAGTGAGGGGGGGAATCTGCAGTGCCATGTGATTTAGATTAGCTAGAAAGCATGAAATCCGACAATTCTAGCTAATATAAATTGTGTGTCACAGTTGATCATCGGAAATACCAGTTCACACAAACTGGTAGCATTTTTTACTACCGGTTTGGGAGAACCTGTCAGAACCAGTACATTTCACCCCTGGCCCCCACCCAAAATCTTGGAAGACATAAGGAGAGGAAAAAATTATTTGAGGCATGAGGTTGGTTCTTAATGTCCTTTTTTTGTTTTTATCTACTGTAGTGGCAGGATGGAAGAACTGTTCCCAGAGGTCCTTTGGGTCTACACACTCTAGCTCTCACCCTGCCTTGATGCAGCATTTGGTGATTCTTGCTGTCTCCATCTAAAAATCAGGAAACACCTCACATATACTCTCCCCTTAGCCCTGGGGCATGAGTGAGACTAGGCTGCCATACCTCCTGCCTAATAGTATGGAGAAATCTAACTAGTGAAATTCAGCCCTCCTTTCCTTTCTGCTTTGTGGAAGATAGACCAAATAATTCACAAAACACAGAGACAATAAAAATGTTATTAAAAGGAAGGGGGGAGTATATAAAGTTCTTTTTAGCTTTAAAGCATCCTGTGGATAAAACATTCAGTAGCTAAGGAGATGAAAATAGTGCTATTTTAATGACAGACAGCATCTGAAAAGAACCTCTGAGAGAAAAATTTCCAAGCTAATTCAAGGCTCTGAGCAAATTACATGATACTACAATATAGAAGCAACTCTGACAGAAAATGGTGCTCACTTGTATAAAGCACACAAGGAATGAATTAGACCCAAACACCCACAGTCAAATTAACAGTAATCTAAGTCAATATTTCTATTTTAGCAATTTTTAAAATCCGTATTATCATTTTTTTTTCCTGAAATAGGTTTTCCCCTGAACGCTTCTCCCCAATTGTCAGGTCTGGGAGATGCCCTGAATTCCCTCCCCCCCCCAATTCTGTCATTGTATCTAAAATATAATGTGTCTTCTAAAAGGAGAAGTTAATCTGACTTCGTATGTGATCAAGGTCATATCAGTGAAGATACATATTCTGTATCTTGAGATGGTTGAAGATAAATTGAAACTCAGGAGTATCTAACAGGGAGAGGAGTTTGCTACATAAGCCTTTCTGTGAAAGAAAAGAAAAGAATTTTCTAGGCATGGTTTCATTTTATAACAGGGTTGCCCAAAGTGGTCAATACTGACCCCCAAGGGTTGCTAGGATTATCCAAGGGGTTGATAGGTGGCTAAGGGTCAAAAGGGGATCAGTAAATGTATGGTGGTCAGTAGGAGGCTGATAAATGATAGAAGATCAATTGGGGTCAATTAATTTTAGTTGGTGTTGAGATCCACACTAGTCCCTAGTCCTGAAGTTGAGGTGGCCGGCAGTGAAACAGCATTATTATTTATTAAATTTATATGCCGCCCCTCTCTGGAGACTCAGGGCGGCATTCCCCAGGTTTGGATGGTCAACCATCAGCAAGGCTTGATGATTGAGTTGTCTCTATTATGGTTGTCATTGTTCATAGTACTGTTAGTTAAAGTAGCATTTATTAAATTATTTTTACACAATATACTGTATATTAGGGGTTGACGAACAATCTGAAACTCAATGAAGGGGTCAGTGAGCTGAATAATTTGGGGATGACTCCCTGATACAAGCTCATTTTGTGTGCAACTGAATAGACAATGCTGGAAACTGGCCAGAGTTGTTCACGAAGAGATGGACGGTAGATAAATCCAATAAATAAATAAATCCAACAAATAAATCAATCCAATCAATCCAATCAATCCAATCAATCCAATCAATAAATCAATAACTGATGCTGGTCAATTAATTGGTCCTGCCTTAAGAAAATTGGCTTATTTCTGTTATCAGCTTCAGCAGATACAGCGATAATGCACTTCAAGGCATCCCTCCAACACCTGTTACTTTTCCCTGGAGATCAGTTAGATTCATTCCTCATGGGTGCCTCTGTAGTAATTTCCATTCTCAGCTTCACTTTCAAGCACAGAGAAGCAGCTTTTATTATGTCCAATGATACTGGGTGGTGGCGGAAGAGGAACCCTCACTCTTTTGTCAGATAGATGCTCCTTGATTTACTGGTAGTAATAATGAAAAAGGAGCTTCTTTCACCAATTCTATACATGGAGTGTGTCTGCAAAGTGTGAGCATATGTCAAAAGGGCTATTTTCACTCCATTTCCCATGGAAGGAAAAAAATGAAGAAAATGCATTACTTGAAATGCCATGCCATTACTTGCCTAAGAGACAGAGAAATGAGAAATCGCTCTAATATTTCATACATTATAAATAAATGCATTTTCTATCTCAGCTATTGCAGATATTAAAGTGACTGTCCAATTTTTAAAAGTTACAAACACAGTTTATAAATAGCTGTATATTACTCTTCCTATATCTGATCTGAGTCCAGCTTTGATAATAGTACCAAGCCAACTTTTGGAGGCTTTTTTAAAAAAATGCGAAGCAGAGTTGGATCTAACTAGTTTGTGGATGGGAGATCACCAGTAAAAGCCAAAGGTTTGTAGGCTAGAATGGCAAGTTGAAAAATCATCCCAGAAGAAGCCAATGAAAAACCATCTCTGTCATGAAAATAACACAGATGTCTCAAAGAGCTCCTGCCCTTTGGAACGATCTGCCCCCGGAAATACGCACAATCTCTGACCTCCGAGTTTTTCGCTGTGCCCTCAAGACCCTGCTCTTCCGACAGGCAGGGCTATCTTTGTAAAGGAGTTTTAAATTCGGAGTTTTAAATTTTTGGGTTTTAACGAATTTTGGCCCTAAATGTAATAATTTTAATAATTTTTAAATTTAATTGGGATTTGTACTGTGTTTTTACTTGGCTGTGCACCGCCCCGAGTTCTTCGGGAGAGGGGTGGTATAGAAATAAAATTATCTATCTATCTATCTATCTATCATCTATCATCTATCTATCTATCTATCTATCTATCTATCTATCTATCTATCTATCTATCTATCATCTATCTATCTAAATTAATCACCAGGAGTCACAATTATCTTAAAGAGTCTGTACCATTTTCTCTTGCCTAATTTTAAGCAGTTGTGGTGAAAATAATATATATTTTTTTCCTTTCCAGACACATTAGAGATCTTAATTTCATGAAGCAAACTACAAAGCATTAGTGGAAGCTGAGTATATGAGATTATGAAATTAAAGTCCAGAACCCAATAGACATGGAATGTTTAACTCCTTTGTGCTCAAAGCTCTCCAGGCTAATCCTCATTTATTATTCTAAACCAGGTAAATGTTGTTTTTTTATTGGGAGAGTGGAGGAGCAGGACACAATTCATTTCTTTTAGTAAGTAGGGGAAAATTACATTTAAGAGTCATATCGTGACATCACACCCATAAAAGAAAAAAAATCTCATTGTTTGTGGCAATGGCCATAGGAGTAGAGTTTGGCTTATTATTTTACCCAGAACACATGATGCTAATTGAATTATATGCTTCAATTAGCATGCTTCCAAATGCATGCAAAGTTATTCTGGCCACTAATTCTGCCTCAATGGGTTCAACTGCTTTTCAGGACAAACGTTATCGCTAGGTAATCTCACTTTGCAAAATTACAGTTTAGAATGGCTGGAGTGGATTTTCTTTTTATGGTCCTGCTTTGGTACTCACAGAAAACTGTGAGGACTAGTGGTATGGACCCCCTTGGCTCTTTACATATACAGGAAGTACTTGTGCAGAAAGGATTATTTAGACACATTGCATGTAATTTGGAACGCTTTGCATTGCAAATTCCTCCACAAATGAGTTTAGACTGTGTGGATTGCATGTTGTTAATCACTCTTGGCTGCTCCTTATCTGTATTCTTGCTTGTAACCATTTAGATAAAGAGGACAACGCCAACTCTTTAATCTAATAGCTGCCAAGGGAAGAGGAACAATAGCTGCCTAAGTACAATGTTCTCATTAACAAAGGTTCACATATCTGGATTTCCAAGGTCCTGACATTAGACCATCCCCTGGTACTATCTGCTAGAGACCTTGTCTTCAATTAAAAAAAAAAATTGTGGCAAGGGTTCTACTGTCTAAAATTATGATCAAGTGCCTGATAAGGTGTGCTATCAGATGCTTTTGGTTATATGGCCTGACTGAGAAGATGCCAAAAGCTCCCACACAATTTAAACCTCAGTGTAGACCCAAAATCCTGAAGGCTATTATGGAATTCCCAGTTTCACCATTCTTGGGATTTGGATCCTGCTGAAGAAATATGGATTGAAATTTCTCTGTTTTTTTTGGTATTCATTCCATAAATATCCTCTTTGGCATCTTCCCCACTGGGTTCCAGTGTATTGTCTTTGAATCCTAAATAATGTATTGGATTCCAGTTAGCCAATAGACATCAATAACTGTGCTTCACAGATACAAATGGGGAAGGGGGAAGATAAGAAAAGTGTACAAAGGGAATTGCAACCTGGTGGCCCAGTGATTAAGTGCAGTATTGCAGGCAAACTCTGCCCACAGCCTGGGGTTCAATCCTGACAGGACTCAAAGTTGACTCAATCTTTTCATCCTTCTGAGGTCAGTAAAACGAGGACCCATACTGTTGAGGACAATATGCTGACATTTATAAACTTCTCAGAGAGTGCTGTAAAGCACTATGGAGTAGTATATAAGTCTAAGAGTGCTACTGCTAATCTAAAGCTGCCTGGAAATGATAGCACACATTTTAAAGCAGTTTCACTCATCTCAATGAGTCCTGTTGATTCATAGTTTATCCAATTTCCAACGGTTCTAACAGAGTTGAAGGACCACTTATCTCCAGAGGTTTCTGCCTAGCCATCTTAGTGAGCCAACCAAGTCCCTTCAATTAAACATTGTCACCTGTTGGGATGATTCTATTGTGCTGCCTGCCCTTTGGAATGAGGTCCTTCTGAGATAGCAATAGCAATAGCAATAGCACTTAGACTTATATACTACTTTACAGCCCTGTCTAAGCAGTTAACAGAGTCAGCATATTGCCCCCAACAATTTGGGTCCTCATTTTAGCCACCTCGGTAGGATGGAAGTCTGAGTCAACTTGAGCCTGATGAGATCTGAACTGCCAAATTGCAGTCAGCTGGCAATCAGCAGAAGTAGCCTGCTGTACTGCACTCTAACCACTGCACCACCATAATCAGATGATTTCCACTCTGATGATACTCTGGAAGATCTTCAAGAGCTGACTGTTCTATCAGGCTTTGTGTTAGGTGGCTGCATTTTATATGTATTTATCTAAGATATTGGTTGTTCATCATTTACTGATTATTATCTCTAAGAAAAGAAACCTTATTTTGTCATATTGTGATTGTTCAAAGTCAATTTGGAGTTGGATGGTGCCAAAATCAAATCAAATCAAATCAAATCAATCAATCAATAAGCAAGACCAAAGCTTTAAAAAGGTTGGACTAGAACACTTCCAATTCTGTTATTCTGCTTCAACTGTTTCAATTATAGGGAGTGAGTTAATTAACTAAGGGGACAGTGTGTGGTTCCAAAATGATTAAGAAATTATTTCAATCACACATAAACACAGCATCTCTCTTCTATTCATTAAAGAAGTCCTTTTTCTCAAATTCTTAAGGCGGCTGTTTTTTTTAAAAAAATAAACTAGGTAGCTTTAAAGATATATATTAGAGAGATAATATGGTTGTGCAAGATCCAAAGTATTTCTTCTCAATTATTTACAAAGTGGCCACAGTGCTATTAACCATGCAACCCTATTTAAAAATAAATTCCATTGGCTTAAATAGGTCTTGATCCCAAGATAGCATGCAAAATAATCAGTGAGATTAATCAATACTCTGAAATAATGCAACAAAGGAAGGAAGGATTTCATGCCACTTTCATCTGAATCAATTAGTTTCAAATGATTTTCCTAATATATTACTTTATTTTAATCATGGATGATTAAACACAGAAGATAATGCAATTACAGATTTTAAATCTTCATTATTAGTATTAGTATCCTGCAATTTAACAGATGGATTCTTTGGCTTCCAAAGATGTTCCATCTATTTGTGTCTTGAATATTTCTATCATTATAATATTGTTAAAAAGTACAATTTAGACTTTAAGGAAGAAAAAGAATGAATAAGTACCATTCATGCATGTTGACTCAGAAAGATCAACTGAATTTAGTAGGCCTTATTTTAAGGTTAGTATGATTATGAATGTAGCTTTGGTTCTTTCTTATGCTTTAAATTTCTAAATCAGTAAAAAGAAAATATATCTAACTATATTTAATATAAATTTAATTTAATGGATCAGATTTGAGATTTTGGCAAGAAGGCAATGTTTTTTTTTTGTTACAAAGAAGATGTCAAGTCAGGAATCATATATATTACTCTTCAGTTCTGTTTGTGATTTTATAAAGTGGAAAAAAAACAAGGACCATTGCTATTTCAATCATATAATATATTAGATCTGGGTTCCATCAATTGAAGAATGCCATCCTGTGGAACCTAAGAACTGTGTCTTTTCTGACACAATCCTGCTCTCTAGAACACCTTGCTGTCTGTGTGACGAAGAGTAATGTAGCAGGTTCTCAGGAAGGAGGGAGCATGTTCCAAGGATGGGGTGAGACAAAAAGCAGCCCAGTACAGAGTTGGATTGTAGGAAGAGGAAGAGATGTAGGATAGCTGACCTATAGAATCTCCAGGATATATCAGTTGGGTGAGCACCTTATAGGTTTAGTCTGGCAAGATCCTGTCTATATGGTGTCAGGAAATAAAGAACTGAACTTTGTTCAGTTACTTTTGGGCCAATGTTCTTGGGCTATGTCTGATGTTGAGATCAGATTGGCTCCAACCCTCCTTGCCATCTGAAAAGTTTGGAAAACCTGGTTGTTTGCCCAAGTGTGTGAATTACGTACCCAAGCGGGTTGATATTATATTGTATATTATATTTTTTTATTCTGTCAGATGTCTTCCTTTTGAATTCAATATGTAGCATTTGTACTGTTGTTCTATTTTAACTTGTTTGCTGCTCGGATGAGAAAGCCGATCGTGTAAAAATAAATAAATAAATGTATGGTATTCTAATAATAATGATTTATTAAATAATTAATATATTGAGTGAATGAGTGAGAGGCAAATTGTTAAACTTACCCATCAAGTTCTTCCCTTTGCCCATCTTTTGAATTCTGTTCATCTCATTCTGGCACGGGAGGCCTAAAACATAATTCACGAGAATGAGTTTCCAGATGGTGAGGGACAGACCCTCTAATGATTAGCTTCACAATTGACAGGCAGTGTAGTCTATTGCTCACCTGGGAATGAATGAGCTACATATGCTTGTACAGTATAGCAGAACAAATGCATGGGATTAACTTTACTAATTAAAAAAGACACAACCTGCTATGCTTAAAAATAGTGTTTGGGGGCCATTTTATTGTTAAATACTTTATTTTCCCCCTTTCTCTTCATCAGCCTGATATAAACAGGATGCTAATTTACCACTGGCTTGTCAATTAATTTCCACATTTTAAGCAATTGCCTATGCTATAAACTAATAGCAGCTGAAGCAGTTCTGAAGATTTAATTGCAACTGATGACCAAGGATCTATATTTCTTGGGGTATTTATGGAGCATCCTGCTGCTTAATCAATGGAACAAAGTTCTCGTGTGATAGAACATGGTGTGTTTTGTAGTAGTTGAGTAGCAGACCATGCATGATTTACAAGGGCAGTTGTTTTTGGTGTGGGTATGTCAGATACATCATTCCTGAGCCTTCCTTCCCTGCCTTTAAGCTGAATGTCTACAAAGACTGAAATTCTGTTAGATTGTTTGCAAAAATCTGTATGGGATATTTCAGATGGGAATAGTTCTCCATTTCTCTCAGCAGCAGCCCCAAAGCATCTGTTATTCCTGCTTAGACTATTACTGAAACAGATGGGATGGAGAAGGTGTCATGTTGATATAGAGCTGTTTTTGAGGACATGGAAACAGATTCTCAGCCTTTGCAGAATACTCTAACATTTCTAATTCCATGTAACATTCTGAATGGATATCTTTTGCTTATGTAATAATAGCTTTGTTTATGATTATTCAAATATGCAGTGTAGCAAGAAAAATATGGACAAAGTAAAAAATAGAAAATTGGAAAAATGTGGATGAAAACTGAATATTTTGTTCAAAATGAATTATTAGGATTCAAAACATATAAAACATATTAACAGAGAGGAGAATGGCATGAAAAAGACATCATGAAATGGAAAAAAGAAAGATACAAAAGAATATATTAAATTTGATAAATTTATCCTTGAATGTATTAGAGACTGACTGGCTGGCTGGTATCTTTCTGAAGACGCCATTCAATCTTCCTTTGTTCTCTTTAAATGAAGAATGTAAATGAAACAACCATAGGAAAATAGCAAAACACTTCCATATCTGAAATTATGTTTTTGGATAGGAAAAAACAGCTCCAAAACAGACATCATGGCACTTACTGGAAAATAATCTTAAATTACTATATTATGCAAAACCTTTCTTTCAGCTGGGAAAAAGCTGGTCCTTGATCTCAAACAGGCTCTGCATATCAATAAATGTTTTTGTTCTCCCTCTCAGGTGGCAATAAGCAGATATGGGTACGGGAAAAGTCAGGTGTCTTCTATTAATCCATTTTACTTTGGGGGAGCAGACAATGTTATAAGTCAAGTGTCAGGGTTCCAAGTAACAACCCCAACAAATGGAACAGGCCTGAAGATCCAATGCAAAGATGGCTTCCAGGCCTGACATCAAGTTAATGAAAGCATACTGGTTACGGGACTAATTGCTATGCCATAAGATGGAGAAAAGGACTAAAGGAATTGGGCCAAGCTATAAATATTGACTTGATGCAAAAGTCCAAAATGAATCTCCATTGAAAACTATTTGAAAATATGAACTAGGAACCTATAGGCAACAGCGGGTGCTTCTATGCAGAAAATGGTAGGTTTTGTTGCTAACACATTCTTTCAGCAACCCAAATGACAGCTATATACCTGAATATATCCAAATGAACAACACAGTAATGGAATAGATTACATCTTATGTAGCAACATATGGAAAAATTTTCTGCTAACTTGTAAAACACTGTAAGGTGCTGAATGTGGATCAGACTATCAGCTGCTAATCATAGAAATATGCTTTAGACCGAACAAGATTAGAAAGAATCAAATCTCAATGAGATGTAACATATTTCTGAGGAATATAAGTTTGAAGTCAGGGGCAAATACCCTGGATCTTTGTGGGAAGAAATCAAAAGATAAAGCTGGAAAGTATATAAAAACGTGGAGTATAAACAGAAGAAAATAAAGCTGGAAGAACAAGGGATCTATTTAGGAGAATTAAAGAAATTGCAGAAATAATCCAACAGCATATTAATGTCATAAGGGACATGCATGAAAAGGATTTAATGATGGAAAAACCTATATACCACTAAAATTCTTCTGTTTATAACCTTAAATTGGGTGAAATGTTGTATCATGAGGGAACTTTTTTTGAATCAGTCTACCTCAAATAGGCTAACTGAAGGAGTACATCTCAAATCTGGGACCCGTTACTCCTGAAGCACTGAAATTTGGCAGAGTTGTGGTTGCATCAGTGCTGCATGCCTCCATGCTGCTGTGTTAACTGCGGCCACATGATTGTCATTTCCAATGCTCTCTGTCACTTTCTCACAAGGAAAGTCAATGGGGAAGTCAGCAAGAAGTTGAAAATTGCTCCTGTTCCCACTGCCTTTTTGCCCACCTGTGGTCATTCTGTTTCTCATTTAGGTAAGGAAATATATCTGAATCATTGTCTAGTACTGTTTAAAAAAGTGGAAGGAATAAATGAACAAATTGTATAAGACAACCAACTTGGATAAGATTGTATTGAAGACAAAAGAAGTTTACAATCAATTGGTTGTGTTTGAGAAGAAAGTCAGATTATTATAAAATAACTATCACTTAGAAAACCCCCATTGTGTATAAAATTGCCATAGAGTGCTTAAATGAAACTGGTATGAAAATAGTAAAGACTATGATAGCTCTCTGCTGACTAATATATAAAAAACATGGTAAAAAGACTGGAAAAGGCCAATCCCAATCCATAAAACAGGAGATTTAAAAGAATTACAGAATAACTTTAATACCACATGCCAGCAAGACATAGCTGAAAATCCTTCTGAAAAGATTAGCGCTTTATATAGAGATAAGTGGCAATTGAATAAGCAGACTTCAGAATCAACGATCTGATTCTTCTGATAAGAAGTCTCTATAATAATCAGGATGCCACAATGAGAATGGAATTTAATTTCAACAAATGGTATCTAAATCAATAGATGAAAATAAATGACCTGAGATAACTCTGAGGCAGAAACTGAAGAAGAACTAAGACTGATCATTCTAAAAGTAAAGCTCTGGTGGCACTGTGGTTAGAATGCAGTATTGCAGGCTAACGTTGCCCGTTGCCAGGAATTTGATCCTGACCATCTCAAGGTTGACACAGCTTTACATTCTTCCAAAATTGGTAAAATTAGAACCCAGATTGTGGAGGCAATATGCTGACATAAAGCTCAAAGAGTGCTGTAGAGCACTATGGAGCAGCATGTAAGTCCAAGTGTTGTTGCTATTGCTAAAGCAAGGGAGTGAGAATGCAGGGCTTTCTTTGAATATCAAGAAAATAAAGATCATGTCTACCGGAAAGTTAGAAGAATTTAAGATAAACAGTTAGACAATAGAAGTTCTAGGCTTCAAAGTTCTAGGCTCCAGAACTGATCAAATGAGGCGTATGTAAAAGAGAAACAGAGAATACTAATGATGAGCAAAAAGGTTTCGAATCCTATAACTCTCATGAAAAATCAGGACATTTCAAATAAATCAAAAGCTAGAATGGTCCACTCGCTGGTCTTCTCCTATATGAAGTACAGATGTGAGGGATGGCTTATCATGTGAGAGGAAAAAGATTAATTCCTCTGACCTATGGCGGAGAAAGAACTGCTTTGCATTCCTTTGAGAGCCAAGAGAACCAACGTCTTAGTACTTGAGTAAATCAAGCCTGAGTGTTCATTGGAAGTCAAATCACAAGACAAAAGCTATAAAACTTTGGGTGCATCATGAGGGCAGATATGTCTATGAAAAAGAAGATAATATTCAACAAGATAACAGAAGATAAAGAAAAGGCTGACAGAACATGAGATAGAAAGCAGAAAAGTATTTACTAGGATTGTGTAATGTGGTGAAAGATAGAACAGCTTGAAGAGTTTTAACCAATAAAGTCACCCAGAATTGGTTTAAATTTACTAAGATGTAACAATAAATATAACAGCATTGGTGGTGTTGGTGGATTATCTCTGGAGGGCTCGGGGTAGGAGTTATTCCTCTATCCTGGTCCTGTTAGATCTTTCAGCGGCTTTTGATACCATCGACCATGGTATCATGTTGCGCCGGCTGGAGGGATTGGGAGTGGGGGGCACTGTTTTGCGGTGGTTCTCCTCCTATCTCTCCGACCGGTCACAATCTGTGTTGACAGGGAGGCAGCGGTCGACCCCGAGGCGCCTTGTTTGTGGGGTGCCACAAGGGTCGGTCCTCTCGCCCCTTCTGTTCAATATTTATGTGAAGCCGCTGGGTGAGATCATCTGTGGTTTTGGGGTGGAGTTCCATCAGTACGCTGATGATACTCAGCTGTACATCTCCACCCCAGACCATCCCAACGATGCCTTGGAAGTGATGTCCCCGTGCCTGGAGGCCGTGCGGGTCTGGATGGGGAGAAACAGGCTTTGACTCAACCCTTCCAAGACCGAGTGGCTGTGGTTGCCGGCATCCCAGTATAGCCAGCTGGCGCCATCACTGGTTATTGGGGGCGAATCATTGGCCCCCACGGAATGGGCTCGCAACTTGGGCATCCTCCTGGACGCACAGCTGTTTTTAGAAGAGCATATGACGGCCATGCCCAGGGGGGCTTTCTATCAGGTTCGCCTGATACGCCAGTTGCGCCCTTTTCTGGATCGGACTCCCTATGCAGTCACTCAAGCACTCGTCACTTCTCGTCTGGACTATTGTAACGCTCTCTACATGGGACTCCCCTTGGGGTGCACCCGGAGGCTCCAACTGGTGCAGAATGCAGCCGCGCGGTGGATTATGGGAGCGACGGGGTGCTCCCATGTGACTCCTCTCCTGCACGAGCTGCATTGGCTTCCGGTGGAGTTCTGGGTGCGCTTCAAGGTGTTGGTGATCACCTTTAAAGCGCTCCATGGCTTAGGGCCGGGGTACTTACGGGACCGTCTTCTGCCACCAATTGCCTCCCATCGGTCAGTTCGCTCCCACAGAGAGGGTCTCCTCAGGGTGCCGTTGGCCAGACAATGTCAGCTGGCGACCTCCAGGGGGAAAGCCTTCTCTGTGGTGGCACCTACCCTCTGGAACAATCTACCCCCCGAGATACGAGTGATCCCAGACCTCTGGACTTTTCGTTGGGCCCTTAAAACCTACCTCTTTCAGTTAGCCGGGCTGCCCTGTTTTTATGATGGGTTTTTAAAATTTGAAATTGGTTTTAAATTGTAATGTTTTAAATTATGGGCCAAATTATTTAATTATTTTAAATCTATTTTAACTTTTGTATATAAAGTGTTTTACTTGGCTGTTCACCGCCCTGAGTCCGAAAGGAGAAGGGCGGTATAGAAATTTGAAAATAAATAAATAAATAAATAAAAATAAATAAAAACAAATTTAAAGAAATGAGAGGGCTCTGTACATTGTAGTGCACATGGGAAGGACATAACATTTGCTCTTTGTACCATTCAGCAACAGCCGCTATTCACTAGATTCAAATATTAGATATTTGGATTTTGGCATCCTTAGGCGCTTAACATGTGAACATTGCTCTCTAGGTCAGGGGTATCAAACTGGTGGCCCGCAGGCAGGATGCGTCATACATAGGCCACACCCACCCCAGCTCTGCAAATGGGAAAAAATGTCACAAAACATCATGTGTTGGCAACGTGATGTGGCAAGTTTGATATCCATGCTTTAGATGAATAGATAGATGAGGCATCAAATCATTTATGCATGAATATTAACATCAATACCATTCTTAAAGAATTAACTCCAGAATTTGCTTGTTTCTTCCATTAAATACCACATCAGTTGTATTGTGGAAGTATGGTTATAAATACTATACAAAGAATCACAACTTCTTTTCCTCTTAATTTTATTGGAAGTAAAGTATAGAATACTGATTTGTAATCCATTTTCTCTGAGGTTGAATTTGGTCAATTACCTCCAGGCTTCTGAAAGCAGTAACACCACTCATTGTTGGAAAGCTTTCCATCTTTGAAGGAATCACAGGAGTTGAAGAGAGGCTTAATGCATGGTTCATACTTATCAAGGTAAATAGCATTGATCTCAGAGTGATCAAGAAGAAGGTCATAGTTCATATCCAGTTTGTTGAACATCCAGCCCAATGAATCCTTACAGATGGGTAATATGCTAGTATCGAATCCTATAGAGGAAGGAACAAACAATTCCAGCTGAGAAGAAAATACAGATATCTAAAGAAATATTTAAAAATCTCTCTCTAATTCATTGTATTCTCATGTTTTGCAAATAATGGTTGTAAAATTGGATTTCACATTGTCTTTTCCTTCCTGAGTTGCTAGTAAATAGAACATGATCTTAGTTCAGAACTAAATGAAAATCAAATGCATGGGTTGAAGCTATGGTAAATACAATTTTCAGAGTCTGCATCATAGCATTATGATTGTTTTATAAAGATGCATGTAGCTCAAAGTTAAATAAATACTTTTTCAATCAGCCCTCAGTTTATATGTTCATCTATAAATGGAACACTCTTCAATAAATAAAGTGATTTTATTATACTTAAGGAATGTTGGTTTTCAAAGAACCATATATTTCTACAGTGATTCAAAGAAATCATTAAATTATAGTACAGAATGCTGATGGAATTGGCATTTATAATTGAAACAGGAGTCATATACATTCTCCTCCCTCATAATTTTAACAGAAGCAGCACTAATACCTTCAAATTATCTAAAAGTTGACAGCAAGAGCTACCATTAAGGACATCTTAGTTTTTGCATTACATTCATTAATATCCATAATTTCACATTCCTTAAAAACATTAGATCTCTGAAAACATTTGCTTTGGAAGCAAAAAGCAGCATTCAACCTGCTAGTGAGCATTTCTTTCTTTTTAAAAAGAAAAGATAAGTGGCGTGCATATATTTTGAGGCAGAATCATTTTAAAACTTCAGGTGTACATGGATGAGAATTAACTGTGATAAAATGATCCTGCATTTCTAGGAAAAGTATGCAATTACATTTTCTCTCTTCCAAACTTTTTAAGATTATAATCTGCAAATATGACAAGTTCCCCATCTTCCTTTCAAGACCTAAGTGTGCTAAAATTTCACTTTCTCTTGCATCTCTTTGCTTTTTCTTCTTTCAGGGTTACTGATAAGAATGACACACAATTTATCAAATGGTTTTCTGCGATAGTTACGTATCTAGGTAGGTAGGACTCAGTGATGGGTTTCAAATTTTTTTACTACGTGGCTTGGTGGGCATGACATGGCGGGCATGGCAGGGGAACGATACTGTAAAATCTCCATTCCCTCCCCAATCCAGGGGAAGGTTACTGCAAAATCCCCACTTCCTCCCGATCAGCTGGGATTCAGGAGGCAGAGAATAGATGGGGGAGGGGCCAGTCAGAATTTTTACTACCAGTTTTCCGAACTACTCAAAATTTGTGCTACCCGTTCTCCAGAACTGGTCAGAACCTGCTGAAACCCATCTCTGGTAGGACTTTTTGAACTCATGGTAACCAGGTAAGTAGGCCACTTCTCAGAAAATCCAATCAACAGATCCAAGCTGTTATTTTCTCATGACATATAAACAAAAGAGTTGCATTCCCATTTGTAAATATTATGTACAGTATCAGAATTTTCCATACGATGTTTCAGTTATAAAGGTCATTTTTATCACCTGCACTGAAGTAACCTGAAAACTGAAAAGGCACTATAATGTACTCACTATTCTAGATGTTAATTTTTAGAAACAAAAAGGCATTTTGCTAGAAGAATTAATGGCAAACCCAGATGAGGATTATCACTGACACTGAAGAAGAACCATCAAAAGAGGCTTTGGTAAAATACTTTGGCAGACACTAATGCTATTTTATAACAGGCTGCACTTAATAGATAAGCTAGAGATGTGACGGATGAGGTCTGAGCAACAGTTCCAGGATCTTCCTTTTTTTGGCAGCATGTGATGTGGTTGAGCAAAAATATATCAAATAGTGCAAATTCTTGTTCACAGTTAGCTAAACAAACTTCAGTAACTAGAGGAAAAAAGGTCCGATTCACTATTGAACATTGAACATTTTTTGAATCAGGTATAAGTGAGTCAAGAAATTGTTTATAAACTTATTTATTAATTTTAGACTGTTATCTGTTAAATATATCCAAAGCTCTATTTGTTTATTGATAAATATGCTTTATAACATCATGGCATACAAGCAGCAGAAGTGGTGGGAAAAAGGATGCTGAGCTGGCTAGTTTTTTGGGTGATTCCAACAGAGTTTTTGTTGTGCTTATTCTGAACCATTTACAACCTGATTCAGCCTGTGATGATGTTTTCTGCATCAATGTAACTTCATACATATGATGCACATTATATAATTTATTTCATTTATGTGATGATCACAGTCAGTGGTGGGATTCAATTTTTTTAACAACCGGCTCTGTGGGCGTGGCTTAGTTGGGGTGTGGTTTGCTGGTCATGTGACTGGGTGGGCGTGGCTAGCTGGTCATGTGATTGGGTGGGCGTGGTTAGCTGGTCATGTGACCGGTGGGCGTGGCTATCTGCATAGGGACTACAGAGGACTGAAAAAAGTCATTTCTGACTGGTCCTCGCACTTTTGACCATCCTCACATTTATGCCCGTTGCACCATTCTTAACAACCGTGTCACTCATTTCACAACTGCTTCCCTTCATCATGGTGACAAGATAGGGCAAAAACGTAAAATGTGAAGACAGTCGTAAGTTCGAGGACTGGTCAAAAGTTTGAGGACCAGTCAAAAATAACTTTTTCAGCCCTCTGAGTAGTCCATATGCACAAAAGGACTACCCAGAGGGCTGAAAAAAGTGATTTCTGACAGGTCCTTGCACTTTTGACCGGTCTTTGCACTTATGACTGCTCATCATTTATGCCCATTGTAGCATTCTTAACAACCATGTCACTCATTTCACAACTGCTTCTCTTCACCATGGTGACAAGATAGGGCAAAAACGTAAAATGTGAGGACAGTCGTAAGTTCGAGGACTGGTCAAAAGTGCGAGGACCAATCAGAAATAATTTTTTCAGCCCTCTGAGTAGTCCATATGCATAAAAGGATACAGCAATAGAGAAGGATGAAGGAAGGGAAGGGAAATTAGAGTAGGAGTGAGGGTAAGAGAGGGAGGAAGAGAGGAGGAGAAGGAGAAAGGAAGAGGAAGTAGGGAGGAGAAGAAGAAGGGGAGGAAGAGAAAGTAAGAAGGAAAGAAAAGAGAGAGGTGGTAGGTTTGAGGAGAAAGATTGCTGTACAATAAAAAAGATGAAAGGGAAGAAAGCCAACCCCAAACAAATATAAAGATATTAAGATAAAGAATGAATTGTTAAACTTTAAAGAATAAAAGAGAACAAATATGAATAAATAACAATAATTAGAAACACACATACAAACATACAATGTATTTTCTTTGAACAGAGTATTTGGCCGGTTCACAAATTTAAACAGTGTTTAGTCATTTCAATTAAATTTACAATTTCTATATTTCCTTTTAGCCATATTTATTCCTCATCTATTTTTGTAAAAAACCAATATTACCCTTCATCTTCATCTCTAATCTTAATCAAATTCAATTTTTCCCTTCTATTCTATATTATACCCCTTCCCATTGTCATCTATTTTTATATCCATCCTCACATTGGTTAATTATGTAATATTACAGTTGTTTAATATAAATTTAACATTTTAATTAGTTATATAATTAGTTATATAACTATCTTTTTTGTATATTAATCAATATGAGCATGAATATTCCAATTATTTCCATGCAATCCAATTTCTTACAAATCAATTAATTATATTTACGAATAATAATAAACCAAATAATTTCCCCCATATATTCCTCCAAACCACAACTTAACCATTTCTGCTTTCAACACAATATACAATAGTATCTCAATTATTACAATTCCCTAGTTAAATAGAGCTTTTTTTCTTTTGTGTTTTAAAATCTTGAACTCCTCTTTTTCCCTAAATTTCCCATTGTTTGCACCTACCTTTTTTGGTGAGGAAAAAGAAAAGAAATTTTCTCTTTTTTTGCCTAATTTTCCTACGTTGCAGCAACAGCAAAGCCAACAGCCTGCTTTACTTTCAGTTTCCTTTTTCAGCATAGCTAGGGGAAAAAAAATCTGCTCAAGCACTCTTTGCAAGCAAGCAGCAGAGCCCTGAGCAAAACAGCTGAGAGCAAATCAGCTGAGAATCGGGAGCCAATCTAAGCAAGGGCTAATTAGCCTATGCTGAAGCTCCGTGGGCCAATAAAATTACAAAAAAACACCGAACCCTTTGTTAAATTGCTGGCTCGCCCACCCCTCGCCCACCACTATTTTTTGGCAATAAATAGTGGTGCAGAGGGGCGGGGCAAGGGGCGGGGCGAGCCAGAAATTTAACAAAGAGTTCGGCCGAACCCCCTAGAACCGGCAGAATCCCACCACTGATCACAGTGCAGATGCTGTTTGTCCCTTTTTGCTCCTCCTGAGGATGCCCACGGGCATGGGTCAACCGTTATTTATTTATAAAATTTATTCCATAAAACAGATAAGTCCTTTCTTATAATGATCTCATAAGAGCATTTTATTTCAATAAAGAGGCTTATATGATTTCCTTCCCCCCCCCCTTTTTATGACTCTTTAATCCCTTTGTTTCGGGATGGAGTTGGGGCGATTGAATGGAGCTGAGTGTTTACTGGCTGGATGGTTTCCTAATGCCTACATGGAGTTCGCAGCAGATATTTTCTCTTTGAACCCTGATAGAGAAACATCTAGGATTGAATTCTCAACCTTCCGAGTGAGAGGCAAGCATCTTTACCTCTCTCTCTCTATGCATATTATAGAATCATCCTAGAATTTGTCTGTAGAACTTTGCATCCACTGATGTCAGCTGGAATTTCTAAATGGGCATAATTTCAAGTAATCTAAAATGAAATGGTCCAAAATGTGCAAACTAATTTCTATAACTAACATTTTAAACTTTAATAATAATACTCTATTAATTTATGTTTTTAATTTATCTAAAATGAATGTGTTCACATGTCCTCTCTCTAGCTTTTTCTGCCAAAGGAGATATTTTGCATATTAAAAACAAGGTTATTACATATCCCAAGTCCAATATTAACCTTCCATCTCTCTCTCTATAAAAATTCCATAATGTACAAAGTGATGTCATTTCCATTTCCTGCTCATTTTTTCCCATAAATACACACTAAGAGGATTAATTCACTAATAAAATCTCTTCGATTGCTATTAAATTAATCAGCTGGTTTATTGGATAATAAAATCAATGGCTACTATAACAGTAATTTTCAATTCTGAATTCTGTACACAGTTTATTGGTTTTCTAGTATGCAAGAGATTTAATATAATTATTCTATGGTGTGGCTAAACTATGAGAGAAATCAGAAATCTAGGAAAATTGAGTGATGATAAGACATAACAGCACATCTCTTAAATGCAGCCAAAGGCAATTTTATAGTCTAATCCAGTGTTTCTTAACGACAGCAACTTTAAGATGTGTGGACTTCGATTCCTAGAATTTTGGCTGACTGGTCTAATCCATTGGAATATGTATCAGCAAATCAAACCATTAAAAAAATCTGTACTATTTATGTCTCCTTTATGTTGAAGTGGGTAGTTCCTTTAAAACCAATAAGAACAGCTGTGATACCTACCATGAAATGTTTTTAAAGGGACTGAAATGGAAGGGGTTTCCTTATTACAATGTGGGATAAGAAGAAAGATGATAAAGAAACGAGCAGAAATTAGCTATTTCTGTAAGAGAGACATGTAAGTACATTCCATGTGAATAAAGCACCACCCTTATCTACAATGTTTCAATATACATTTTAATACATAGAATGGAAATATTGAGGTAAAAATAGGAGTCATGCAGGTAGTCCTCGGCTTATGACAATTGAGCCCAACATTTATGTTGCTAAGCGAGGCAGTTGTTAAGTGAATCACTGCACTTGTTAAATTAGTAACATGGTTGTTAAGTGAATCTGGCTTCTCAGAAGGTCGCAAAAAGTGATCACATTACCCTGACACACTAATGTAGGTAAATGCGGATCCAGCTGGATGATTACTGAAGGGCCCTCTTTATTCATAGTATTGTAAGAAAGGAAATGTGCTTGTTTAAGGGAAGCCAATTAACCAGATGAAAGGCAGAGAATTCCTTTGAAGTAGGAACATTCAGAAGAGAGGCCCCTCAGTTGTCAGAGATACAAACATTTGGTGATATACAGTTTGAAGGTTAAAACAGATCAAAGGATGACCACATGTAATATCAACAAGAGATAATTTGAATCTATGCTTCAGTAATTTACAAGAAGAATTATGACTTTGGCAAAGAATATGTAAAACTTAATAATTAGGAAATGTCAATTAAATATAACAAATGTATATGATCATATGAACTGCTGAGTTAACAGAATCCTTTGTTTGAAACTATATAAAACTGGAGACTAATGATCATAACCTTGCTCAGATCTTGAGGTAGCAATACCTATCTGAACCTTATTGCAATAATAAACTGACTCTGTCTGCCCCGAAGGGATGTCTCTTAATTCCTTCCTTCCATAACAACACTGCAACCATCATAAAAATGAGTTAGTTGTTAAGTGTCTGAATTTTGATCACATGACCACAGGGATGCTGTAACAGTGTGAAAAATGATCATAAGTCACTTTTTTGTGTTGTAACTTCGAACAGTCACTAAACAAATCTTGTAAATTGAGGACTACCTGTAATTCTGTTACGATGCACTGCAAAGATCAGATATGGAACAAAGATGTTAACTATATTTTTTGAAATACTAAATATTAAAACTCTTAATACAATGTCTATTATTTATAATTACAAGTTTTTTTATATCTTCTAGAAAATTTACTTTATTTTGATTTATAGACATTTTGAAAAGAATTAAGAAAAAATAGCTTAAGAAAAAAGAATTAAGAAAAAATGCACATTGCTGTTGAAAATGTTAATGCTAGGAAATGTTTCCAGGACTATAATCTACTGAGATACTTAAAATTGCAAGCGTGTTAAAGTGGATTTTAATGTCAACATTAGGCAAGGTACAATTTCCTGCACTTTTCTAAATCATCAAGAACAAAAATGGAAAATATATTTTCTTATTTCTTCCTAAACAAGCTGAATTTTAAGTAAGCAATGCATTCTACATATTTATCTGAATGTAAGCAATACCAGGAATGTGATGCACCCAAAGAATAACTCACTTAATGTAAGTTCTATATACTGTAGGAGAGTATTTACTTGTCTATGATAACGAGAAATACTGCCCTAAAACTTACAGGCTTTGAAAAACTACCTCAATTGCTAGACATTGCTTCCTATTTCAGGAACTAGGACTAATATAGAGTGTGTTTTTTGCACTAAAAACGTTGCAAGGTAATTTTAGATGAATAAAATCCAACAACAATTCTGCTTCATTTCATAGATCTTATAATGCAAATAGTAACTTAACTGATTGTACTTCTTAATCCTACAATCCTACAGAACAGTGGAACACTCCAGCCAAAGATACAATGAAAAAAGTCACATATTAGAGTTGTAGAATTTGTGGAATGTTGAAGCCTGGAATTTTTTTTTTTTATAGTAAATACTTTTTAAAAATACTCCTAAAATTTACAATTACTTTCTTACTTTGGGTATCATAATGTATGGTGTAAAAATTATAAACTGTGTGTTTCATCAAAACTGTTTGGCAAGTGTTGCAAGTTAGTAACTTCAATTATTGACACAAATTATAGAAATAGACCAATAAAATGAAATAGACCATAATGTGCAGAAAAGGGATTATTTTAGATTCTTTGCCTTGTTTTATTGTTCTAAATGTAAAGTTCACAAGGAGAGACAGAAGAGCCTTTTCTAGCCCAAACTTTTAAGACTTGTTATATTCTTTTGCAAAAAACAAAATAATATATATATATATTAAAAAAGCAGAGACATAACCCTGCCAACAAAAGTGCGTATAGTCAAGTCTATGGTTTTCCCAGTTGCAATGTATAGCTGTGAAAGTTGGACCATAAGAAAGGCTGAGCGCCAAAGAATTGAGGCCTCTGAACTATGGTGCTGGAGAAGACTCCCGCGAGTCCCTTGGACTGCAAGGCGATCAAACCGGTCAGTCCTAGAGGAGATAAATCCTGACTGCTCTTTAGAAGGCCAGATTCTGAAGATGAAACTCAAATATTTTGGCTACCTAATGAGAAGGAAGGACTCACTGGAGAAGAGCTTAATGCTGGGAAAGATTGAGGGCAAAAGAAGAAAGGGACAACAGAGAACGAGGTGGCTGGATGGAGGCACTGAAGCAGTAGACGTGAGCTTAAATGGACTCCAGAGGATGGTAGAGGACAGGAAGACCTGGAAGAATGTTGTACATGGGGTTGCGATGGGTTGGACACGACTTTGCAACTAACAACAACAATATTCTTTTGTGCAAGCACAATAGCTAATACCTGGTTTCTAATTTAGAAATAAATAAATGCTGCCTGCCTGCTATTCTGCCTTTCCAGTTCTTTGATTCCTAGTTAGGGTAGCTGAGGACAGGAAAAGATCCTCCAACTTATACAAAACTGCCCCAATAGAGCACTAAAACAAGGAAGCGATTGACAGCATCCTGAAAGCAGAAATGCATTTTTTTTTTCCTGGCAAGCATCACTTACTAGGAATTATAGGACTAATAAGATTTACTGTGATCCTCTGTGGAAATTCTTCCTGTTACATAGCATCATTCCTTTTCTTGAAGAAGGAATTATGTAACCAAATATAATTTTTCATTTTTTTCAGTTCTCAGGAAAAATGAAACAAAATTAAAAACAAGTATTTGGGGAGGGAGTTTTTCTTAAGTACAAACTTATTGCTAATAATTCCTGTTTTGATATCATTGATTCAGATTAAAATACATTTAAACAACATGATTTAATGAAGGTGAGATGTCAAAAACTTGCCCAGATATAGGATGCTAGGCAATATAAAAGTTATACCAGGAGACACTGTGACAAAATTCCATGCAATGCCAGTATTGGTTCAGTCTAAGAATTATAAGAAAAACATGGACAAGAAAATTATGGCTAGAACACAAAATTTATTTATTGATTTATTAATATCCCGCCTTTATTATTTTTATAAATAAGTAGTGAACATACCTAGCACTCCTTCCTCTTCCTATTTTCCTGAAAGCAACAACCTGTGAGATGAGTTGGGCTGAGAAAGGATGACTGAGCCAAGGTCACTCAGCTGGCTTTCATGCCTCAGGCAGGACTAGAACTCACAGTCTCTTGGTTTCTAGCCTAGTATCTTAACCACTACATACTCTCTATCTTCTCCTCCATTCCCACTGGAGAAATAAAAAAAACTTCTTCTGATGAGATAGGCAAGCAGGGTGAGATATTCTGATTGGGATAGAGTTGTACATTGGCCTCAAAGTTAAAGGGCTTTTTTGGGGGGGGGGTCTATTTATCAAAACCATGTAACATGTCTAATTAGGATATACCTGAGATCAAGCTCACCTGTCTCTTACGGAGAGTATATCAACAGGACAGATATATTAAGCAATAGAGGAGGTAGTTGGGCATTGTTAGTGTTTTATATGAGCTGTGTGGACTGGAGATGATGTATGAATCCAGGAACAGTTAGACAGAAATCTGCAACTGAGGACGTTTCAGGAGCAAGCAGAGATCTATCTCCTGAGCAGTCGGACTGATGAAAAAGACCGCTGGGACTCAGTGGTGCAAATGGTTTAGGAAAGAGATATTTCCCCCTCTTTTCCTCCTCCTCTCCAGGTTAAACAAGCCCAAGACATAACAAAGCTACCTAAGAGAGCGAGCATATCAAAGTTGCGATTTCCCTGTGTGGATTAGTGAAAGAATAAAGAATCAATTAAACTGTAAATTTTGTGTAGAAATGTATGCATAGGTTATTAAATTACATCTACTGAATACATAAGAGATAAACACAAATTATTGACTTGAAAAGGAACAATAAACCTTGCTGTAATTCAGTGAATTATTGGTTTGCATCCAGAAAAGTTCCCCATCCCCCCAAGCCTCAAAAGGGACTCTTGTGAATCAGCTCATCATAAATGAGTTGAACCATTATCTGGAATGAGGCCCACCCCAAGATTCTCAGGCACTATTGAAGGCTATTCAAGGACAATAAGATAATTCTGGAGAAAATCATTTTAGAGGAGACAAATTCAGTACAGAATAGGATCTTCTACAGCATTCGCAAGAAACAGATGTTAATTCTTATATTTCTAGTCTTATGACTAATGGAGACAAAAGTGGGTGGAGAAACACCTGATTTCTAAATCTGTAGAGAACAATTAGCACATTGAACTGCAGGCAATGAAGCTCAGTGTGTTCATTATAACCTTCACCACAGGATAAAATCACTAGATGAAAACAATAGGGAGGGAACAAACTAAAAATAAAATGGTAATACAATGATGGATAAAATAGAATAGAAAACTTTTGACTGTGGAATTTTAGACTCTGGACATATGTCTCACAAAAACAAAAAACAAAGCTAAAGAAAGCAAATATTAGTAAATATACTACAGTAACAGCAAAACAGAGACAAAAGGAATCTGAACTGATCTCACAACTAAATCTAGGAACAGTAGTTTAAGACATGACTTTGATTCTGCCAAGTAGTTGTCAGATTGGGCTACTTCTCTCTGGGTATCCAAAAATTGACTTATATTCTTTTAGTTGCAAAGAAAGAAAGAAAGAAAGGAGCTTTGTCTGTAACAGAAGAAGGCTAGTACTTAAATCTTTGTTGATATTCCCATTTCAAGTTAGAACATTTTTACTGTTTTGATTGTTTTTAATATTTACATTCATAGCAACATTTTAATATCTCATGTGATACACCCAAAGAAGGTTTTACCCATCATTTCCCATTATCTTTAAGTCACTTTAAAACTTTAATCCTCAATGTGGTATTCATGGGGCTTCCTTCTATGTCTCATTTTGTTAAAAAAGAAAAAAAGTTTGTTTTACTGATGTTATTATTATTATTATGATTATCACTACTCTGTTGCTTTGCATGTACACTGAGAGCTTCTGTACTGGAGACAAATTCCTTGTGTGTCTAATAACACTTGGCCAAATAGTCCTGTCCTGTCCTGTCCTGTCCTGTCCTGTCCTGTTCAACTCAACTCAACTCAGCTCAGCTCAGCTCAGCTCAACTCAATTCCTTTTTTAAAGAAAGGAAACAAAATATTGATCTCCAAGTACATCTTTATTTCAGTAATGTTTCCAGGTATCACATGAGCCCACAGACATTTTTAGAAAATAGAACTGATGGATGACAGCAGTATTTTGCTTGGATATGTGACGTATCTATGCAGAAAAATACAAACGTGACATGGATGGTAGTGGTTAAAAGAAAGCACTCTAGGAAATTAGAAGATTCGGGAGCATATCCTCACCAATTTTTGATTTAAAAAATAGCATCTCTGTAACTTCTCATTCTCAGCAAGGTGCTCTAACTATTTAATGATAATATCCATGACATACTCCCAACATTGTAAATGTTTGAACTTTGCTTGAAAACCATAAAGCCATATAAACAACACTTTATGGGGGAATTATATGCTTACTACAGCTTCATATGCATATCCTGATAACTCATGTCAGGGAGGATTGTAAAAGAAAGAACAAGTCAATGCTAAACATAAGAAGAAAGTGCCTTATGCCTAGTTCATGTAGACATCACTGAGATGATAAATGTACTCCTAATTTGTACGATAAGTGACTGCAAATCAGTTCTTCCTGTATGTATGTATGTATGTATGTATGTATGTATGTATGTATGTATGTATGTATGAAGAATCTGTATACATCCAGCAGAATAAGTTGAAATTCTAAATAAAAATTTTATCCTTAGTCTGTATGTCCAGAGGGGATATAAAAGTCCTTTGATCTACATCTGAATCAAGTTGCTCTGACCTGCAATTCATGCATTCATGCATGGAATGGAATGCAGGTTTTATAATTGTACAAATTTTGCACTGTGGCAAACATATCAAAACTTGTGAAAAAAAATACTATTTTAGACAAGCACACCTTTACCATGTATGCTGAATAATGTGATTCTGCTCTTTATAATCTCAACTTTAAAAAGTACAAAAATTGTGTGGAAGGGTCTGCTGAGTAAAAGGCTTGATATAGCTGTATGAATGTTTGAATTTCAAGAATTACAAATGCAATTCTTTTCATCTGAACAGGTGTCCAAAGGCATAGCAAGGTCTTATGGTACACCTATAGGTTCTAGATTAGATCACTGATTCAAGGGATAAGCCAACTTTTCTCCAATGCCCATCATTCCACAAAAAGAAACATTTAAAATTTGTTTATCCTGACTTTTTTTCATTTGTACAGAGAAGATCTCAGAGATAATTTGCTCACAGAGATGGGCTTGCACGCTTCATAATAAATGTATGTTTTAAAAGATATATTTTGCTAAGGTTATGTTTTCAATTGAGAATGTGTCAGGAACATATATATTTTTGTGATTTTTTTTTTAACCTTCAGACTGAATAAATGACCAAGTTTGATAAAGTCTATCATGAATAGCTCGGAAGTTGCTGACAGGTTCAGCAAAATCTGCTTCCCACCGCTGAAAGAAGGGAATATCAGACTGGCAGATTTATTTCTCTTCTTGCTGACATCTACCAGGCTGGTGTGAGAAACAGCAGGGCTGCCAAAGGCCTTTTTATGTTGCCCTGTGCTTTGGTTCATAATCAGGGTTTTGTGGGGCATTTGGCAGGTGATTATAATTAGAGCCTTACCTGCCCTTTCATCAGTGCTCTTTGTTTATGTGTAATTATGATTTAGATTTTTCCAATGACATTTGCTATTTTACTGAGTGCTATACGCCACCCAGAGTTGCTTCTTGTGAGTTGGGCAGCCATATAAATATGAGTAATAAATAAAATATTGAGACACTCTGTGGTATGAAACTTGGGCTTGTTATGTAGTGTACAGATTTGTCTTTATAAGGATGCCCTTATAAGCTGTTCAATCAAAGTTTTAAAGTTCCCAAAAAAACCAATATTCCATGTCATTGATGAAAATTCTCAGTCATCCAGGAAGAATTGTCTGGAAATTGAATCATGGCAACTGGACTTACTTTTTTGTTGGTTTGAGACATTTCACTGCTCATCCAAGCAGCTTCTTCAGTCTGAATAAGTTTTAGTTTTAGGAGGAGGCACATTTCAACAACTCTCTGTCTACTTAGATTTCCCCTTAACTATCTTGTTCAGATTGAAGAAGCTGCTTGAATGGGCAGCAAAACATTTCAAACCAACAAGAAAATATCTCCAGTTGTCATGACTCAATTTTCAGGCAATAATCCATGTCCTTCACTCAACCTGCTCAGTGAGCTAGAATTTGACTGAATTTCTTTTGGAGCCCATATCACACTTTGCTGTCTCAGATTTTGGCTCAAACAAATCCTTTGGGGTGAGTCTCCAGTTCATCTGTTTCTAGCAATAGCTATGGCTCACAGAAACAGGATGATATATTCTTCTACAATTGGTTCAGGCTTGTTTTTTTTCTTCTATGCTAAAGTTTGCATTTGTGTTTGATTGGGCTGGGCTTCAATATTATTCTTCATATGCATTCCTTGCATTAGTTATAGTCTAATGTTTTTAGGGCCACAACTCTTGCTTTTCTCATTTTCCTAGATATTTGCTCTGATTCCCACTGATAACATGAGTCCAAATCCTGGGGGTGTGAACTTTCTGTTTCCATTTTCTGTTCTCTTGGGGTAAACAGTATCTCCTGAATAACTATCTGGTTTAATGATCAATAATTCTGGGATAACACAGATGATTTAGAATAGTGTTTCTGAAAGTAGTTTTTCTCTAGGACTTTAGTCTCCTAGGATTCTTTAGTAATGGCCATGCTGGTTAGGGAATTCTGGGAGTTGAAATTCACCTATCTTAAAATTCCTGAAAGTTCAGAAACACTGATTAATAACATTTAGTATAGGTAATCCTTGATTTATGCCCACAATTGAGCTCAAAATGTATATTGCTAAGCAAGACAAGTTAAGTGAGTTTTGCCCCATTTATGACCTTTCTTGCCATTGTTAAGTGAATCTAGCTTCCCTATTGTCTTTGCAGGTCACAAGGTTGCAAAAGGTGATCAGGACATTACAACCATCATAAATATGAGCCAGTTGCCAAGCATCCCAATTTTGACCATGGGGGAATGCTGCAATGGTTGTAAGCGTGAAAAATGGCCATAAGTCATTTTTTTACAGTTCTGTTGTAGCTTCAAATGGTCATTAAATGAATGGTTGTAAGTTGACGTATACCTGTAATGTACTGTCAAAGCAATTGAGTCAATCACACCAATTAGTCACCTTTTAATTCTGTTCTTATACCAAATTCTCAACTTTTTTGTGGTGGCTAAATATCAGTTTAATCTTTTTATTAGAAGCTGTAGAAATGGTTGTTCAATACTCAATAGTTTTTGGAGACTGAGTAACTTGAGATAGTTTGTCTCCTTAAAATTCAGAATCCAGTGTTCAGATGAGAGGATAGCCTGTGCACATTCTGACTTTATAAAAACAAAGCACATTGTTTTCTTCTTCTTTACTGTGGAATGAACAATTATAATGCTGTCACTCTTTTCATTTCCTTGTCCTTGTCCTTTTCCTTTCTAAATCTATATATTTTACAAAATCTATATATTTCTGTCCACCAAAAATGTTGGTGGACAGAAATTAATATTTTTTTCATTTCTATGGAATGTTTTTCTATTTGTCATTTGGTGAACTCTAAACATAGTACAGTATGTGTAGGTGAGACATTGGCTATATAATTCCATCAGGATGCCTTTGAATTATTGCATTTTGAGTACAAGAGTTGGAGTGAAGTTGCAATTAAGGTGATGGAATATGGCTTGGGAAACCCCAACTGAAATCTATCCTCAACCATGGAAACTCAATGGTAATTTTAGTTTCATTTTCACTTAATTCAGTCAAACTCAAACACGTGTATCTGATTTTTTTAAAAATATAAACGATGCTGCATTTCAATGGTTAGATGACCTAAATATTGGTATTTGAACATAGATCTTTTTAACATTGATATTTTATTATGTACTACTAATCTAGATGAAATGTTAATAAATATTGCTAGTCCATGTATGATATGCCATATGCTAAATAAATAAATTGTGATAATAAAATGAAAGGAAAATTTCCATTCAGGAAAGATAATGAATATAACAAAGTAATGAACAATAGCATGGATAAACAATTCCTCATGTCCATCTTGTAGTCTTTCTATATGTATTTCATTAGCTGCAATGGGATCCATCAAGTCCTTTCTAATGCTTTTATGATAAAAAGTCCAGTAACTGCCTGTAAATTCGTCAGAAGCATCAACACCTAAGATTTTAAGATATTCTCCAGGATTTCAGGGCTTGATACTGTAAACAAAGTTATTTTCTGTTTTCTGTCCCTGCCCTACCAAATAACTCCTCATAACAGATTAAGAAAGAAGATTGGGGGAATTTCAGACATTGATCCATACCAAGACACAAAAGTATTTATGAAATATACTTATGCATCTTCCCTAAAACCTCAGTCCCCAAAACTATGTGAATTTGAAAGTAGATCTTAGATTAATTCATGCTTAGAAGGTTGAAAGTAACAAGTAGCAAGACAAGTTACTAAACGTTATACCATGAATTGATTGTCCTTCTGTTTTAGAATTCTTCCTCATTTTTGTTATAGTTTAATTTCTGTAAATTTCCAAGTTTAATTCAGCTTTCTCATTTAAGCCTAGAGAGTAAGAACCTGGAATCCCTAGGGGCTGAAAGAGAATACAATACCATTATACAAGAAACTATTTTATTTTCAAAATGTATTTAAAATGGCAGTCCTGGCTACATGAACCCTGCTTCCCTACATAATGAAAAGAAACAGTAATGAAAGGAATGGAAATATGTGCTAAGGTATTATTGGGTCACTTAAAAACATAGCTGTCATTGCTATTCTTGAACTTGTGAATATATCTCAAATTGTATTCTCAGATTTGTCATCTTACTGCCTTGTGCTGAATCTGAGCTTGTTGGCTTGATGACACGATTCGCATCTTCATGAAGACTGCCAAACCAGTCTTTTAGACGGGATGCAAGATTTCGCAGTTCCTTGTCTGTGCAAGCTGCAAAAAGAATGACAGCAATTACATGACAGATAACATCATAAATATAGCCTCATCAAAGATTATTTTTGTTTACTTCCTGAAGAATAAACTTTGATTCCAAGGCCACTGCATTTCAAACAGAAATTGTATAGCAGGTCAAAGGGTAAAAGTGCATCAAGAACACACAAAGCAGCAACACAAGATTTATTATTATGCTTGAATTTTGGCTAAATAGGAGACCTAATTTATGATGTACAATCTGGACACAAATCCATCTTCTGTTGCTTCTCAGTGATGTGTGGGATTTTTCTATTTTGTTTTTTTGGTAATAGGTATCACCTTTTAGATCTTCCAAGAAAGAACATCAATCAAACAGCAGTAGGGAAAAATAGCACTGCTATTAGAACAAGACCCTGGATATAATTTATAACCTTGTTTGGTTTAGTTTAAAGTTATTGCCATGCCAGTAGGAAATCTTTTAATGTAAGGTTTCATGTTTTCCAGTTCCATGGCATTTTTAAATCCCTTCTCTATTGTTAAAGTTTATTTAAACATGTAGCAGGCACTAAAGCATTTCAAATCTAAGACATTATAAATAAAGAGGTAGAAAAGTACACAAAAGCATACACACACTGTATGCATTTGTAATCTTTAATACTGAAACATTAAATAATTCTGTCGAGAATAAAATTTGTATAGATGGAAGTAATTCATTAGAAAGTGTGTTGTTGGTGTAATTAAAAAAGAGAACAAGCATGAACAAAGCAACCTTAAATTAAATCATTCTTCATGTGATGTTAATTTTTCATCCAGCGCTGAGAAGCTAAACTTTAGTTTTCCAGCCAGCATTGTTAAAGCAAAAATAGCAATTTACAACAGAAATTAATGTCTTATATTGCACCATTTTATATATCTTGGGAAAAATAAACAATAAGTTTATACTAACATCAATTATTAAATATTGTTTCTTAATCCTTCCAGTTTCCTTAAGATCAGTCAACATTAAGAACCAGCAGTTATAGAACATGTACTGATCTGACCATAATCCCTACAATGCAATCAACACATTAAAATAAAATAATTCTAAGGAGGCGTTCTATAATTAACTTTATAGTGAGTTCTGGATTTCCAAAATAAAAGGAATTTAAAAGGATTTTTACAGCACAAAGAATTCCTGCTAGGTGACAGTACCAATCTGCCCTTGAAAAACTAAGAAGTTGAGTAGATGTTGGATGGGGGACCAACCTGGAAAGTGTAAACTGTAGCCAAGCCCGGAAATTGGAGTGAGGGAATCCTAAAAAGCAAACTATTTCAATATTGTTTCCAAGAAAATTACATAGAATTTACCTTAACAGTTTACCATTTTATTCTAGATACAAACTATTCTTCAAACAGTGTTTATTTCAGGTGTAATAAATATTAGTTTAAGACAAAAACTGAAAACTGAGTTCTTAAACTCATATTAATTTTTTAAAAAGCCTGAATTTACATAATTTGAATTTCTGGTTGATTTTTCTTTCAAATATATTTCACAGAAATAACAGACACTGAAATAGCACAGAAACAGTAAACACTAAATTCCCAGTCAGGGGTCAAGTGTCTGTCTAATCCTGTAGTCCTCTATGTTCCCATTTCTTGAACACATATTTTATTCATGCCTTAAAACTTGGATGATCAAGAAAGGAGAGAGAAAAGGATCAATGATCAGAATTTTATTCCCTTTTTAAGTTCAAATTTCAAAAGGTAAGCTTTAAATAACAGGTTTGGGATGTCAATATGAATAACTAAACACCAGGGAGAAACTGCATCAGCTAGATGAAAATTTACTCAGTTAATTTGTACTACTAAATGTCTTTTGAATTTTGAATACGATGAATTCATGCATTTTAAATGAAACACATGAAAGCAACTTGGTGCATCTGAATCCCTCCCATACTTTTGCTTATAATTTTGGCTTATCATTTGCTTGGTCCTAGTTTCTTTAATTAATTAGGAAAGTATGCATGTATGTATACTCAAATAACTAATTCTTAGCTACATACAGCCTGAAGTAATAGGACAAATGTAAGTGTATGAAACAGGAATTAAGACTGTAGATTTAATAATTATATTAATTACAGGTATTCTGCCAAGCAATAATAAAGGAAATGCTGTCATGTTAAATTCTTGGATTTTTCAGAATAGAATGACAATTACACTGTTTTATTTGGTGACAGTCCTTTATAATAATTATCCCTCTGCGATCTCTTAATGGTTTTACTATTTTTTCATGATATCTAGATAAATGTATCTACTATTCATTTCTGTTATGTATGTTTATTGAAATATATAATTTTTTGTTATAAATTTCTGCTAAGCGATTAGTGGACAGCAGAATCCATTATTTATGAGAAAGGACAGAAAAGATGTTCCAGCTTTTCATTATCTTTAGTGATAGAATTCACATATTCAAGCCATTTTATTATTCTTCACATGAGTTCATTCAAAAAATTAAGTAACATTATTCAAATACAAAAGAAGATTTTCCTCCATGCTTCACACAGTAATCCATGAATTAATGGACATGCTTCACATAATAACTTACAATGTAATATCTCCGTTCACTGCATATTCTAATATAGTCCCTGAACTATCTCTATACAGCCCAAGGAATGTCATTGTGTTGTACAAAGCTAGGAAATTGGATTTTTATTTAGTGCAAGACACTTTTAAAAATAGTTTAAAAACTGAGCAAGAAGGAGAGATAGCATAGTAAAGGGCAGAAGTGGTAGTCACAAGGAATATATATCAAAATCAAAATCAAATTCAATTGCATGAGCCAATATAATTAAAAGATTGTATCAGAACATCCGGAAAAAGGGACTTTTATGTAGGAACCCAAAGAACAATCTTAGCAGCCAAACAGCAATCATGGCAGCCATACAATGTGTGTGTGTGTGTGTGTGTGTGTGTGTGTGTGTGTGTGTATGGCATATACAGTCAGGTCCATAAATATTGGGACATCGACACAATTCTAACATCTTTGGCTCTATACACCACCACAATGGAGTTGGAATGAAACAAACACAATGTGCTTTAACTGCAGACTGTCAGCTTTAATTTAAGGGTATGTACATCCAACTCAGGTGAACGGTGTAGGACTTACAGCAGTTTGCATATGTGCCTCCCACTTGTTAAGGGACCAAAAGTAATGGGACAGAATAATAATCATAAATCAAACTTTCCCTTCTTAATATTTGGTTGCAAATCCTTTGCAGTCAATCACAGCCTGAAGTCTGGAACGCATAGACATCACCAGACGCTGGGTTTCATCCCTGGTGATGCTCTGCCAGGCCTCTACTGCAACTGTCTTCAGTTCCTGCTTGTTTTGGGGGCATTTTCCCTTCAGTTTTGTCTTCAGCAAGTGAAATGCATGCTCAATGGGATTCAGGTCAGGTGATTGACTTGGCCATTGCATAACATTCCACTTCTGTCCATTCAAAAACTCTTTGGTTGTTTTTGCAGTATGCTTTGGGTCATTGTCCATCTGCACTGTGAAGCGCTATCCAATGAGTTCTGCAGCATTTGGCTGAATGTGAGCAGATAATATTGCCCAAAACACTTCAGAATTCATCCTGCTGCTTTTGTCAGCAGTCACATCATCAATAAATACAAGAGAACCAGTTCCATTGGCAGCCATACATGCCCACGCCATGACACTACCACCACCATGCTTCACTGATAAGGTGGTATGCTTAGGATCATGAGCAGTTCCTTTCCTTCTCCATACTCTTCTCTTCCCATCACTCTGGTACAAGTTGATCTTGCTCTCATCTGTCCATAGGATCTTGTTCCAGAACTGTGAAGGCTTTGTTAGATGTTGTTTGGCAAACTCTAATCTGGCCTTCCTGTTTTTGAGGCTCACCAATGGTTTACATCTTGTGGTGAACCCTCTGTATTCACTTTGGTGAAGTCTTCTCTTGATTGTTGACTTTGACACACATACACCTACCTCCTGGAGAGTGTTCTTGATCTGGCCAACTGTTGTGAAGGGTGTTTTCTTCACCAGGGGAAGAATTCTTCGGTCATCCACCACACTTGTTTTCCGTGGTCTCTCGGGTCTTTTGGTGTTGCTGAGCTCACCGGTCCATTCCTTCTTTTTGAGAATGTTTCAAACAGTTGTTTTGGCCACGCCTAATGTTCTTGCTATCTCTCTGATGGGTTTGTTTTGTTTCTTCAGCCTAATGATGGCTTGCTTCACTGATAGTGACAGCTCTTTGGATCTCATTTTGAGAGTTGACAGCAACAGATTCCAAATGCAAATAGCACACTTGAAATGAACTCTGGGCCTTTTATCTGCACATTGTAATTGGGGTAATGAGGGAATATCACACACCTGGCCATGGAACAGCTGAGAAGCCAATTGTCCCATTACTTTTGGTCCCTTAACAAGTGGGAGGCACATATACAAACTGCTGTAAGTCCTACACCGTTCACCCGAGTTGGATGTACATACCCTCAAATTAAAGCTGACAGTCTGCAGTTAAAGCACATGGTGTTTGTTTCATTCCAACTCCATTGTGGTGGTGTATAGAGCCAAAGATGTTAGAATTGTGTCGATGTCCCAATATTTATGGACCTGACTGTATATATACACACACACACATAAATCCACATATAAAAAGAGAGAGAGAGACATACATGCACCTGATGGAATCCCAATCAGCTAGTGTCTACAATAATTCTGTTCTGCATTCAGTTTGCAAAATATCTTTACAAGATTTGTAATGAGCTACAAGATTTGTAATTTACTCTCTACTCAATGCACGGTCTGGACTGCACAGGATAAGTGATAAGTGATCATCAGCATTAACTGGTGATGTTCGGACTTCTGATTTAAACACCTCTAACGAACACATCTGTACAGGCACTAAGTTTTGTTGTTTCAGGAACATTTCTTTCTAATTCTTAACCAAAAAAGCAATTTTCAGCAAATGATTCCGGCATTTTCAATAAGTATAGTTTCATTTGTTTCATCGGTCATCTTTTACCCTTCAGATTATTTAAAAGAATATAATTGTATCTCTCTTAATTTTAAGACACATTAATTCAAAACTGATTGCAATGATTTATGATGCAAATTGTGGTCCTATTTGTGGGCATAAACCATGGACTACTTATGTTCGCTTTTCAGCAACAACCCTGCGCTATTATTTCATTTTTAGACAGTTGATATTAAGGCGCTGGAACCATATATACACAAACCAGAATTTTTTTTCATACTAAACTTGGTCCTTTGACTTCTTGTACCTAAATGTATATACAACTTTATATTAATTTGTAGGCACCTCATCATCCACTTTAGTACAGTACTCCAATTTTCCAAGATAATCTTTGAACTATCACTTCTGAATGTGAAACCTTGTACTCTACGTATACTCTGTATGCTGTGTACAATATGAATCACTGGACGGCCCAGTACACACCTTGGATAATTTATTCTTTTATCCAAGACATTGGTAAAAGTGTTTAACTATTATAGACTTTAGGACAAACTGCTCTTTCTTTACAGCTATCACATCTGCTTAAGGGGGGGAATTCTGTCTCTGTATGATAGGTATGCTGCCTTTGGGAAGTAAACTCATGCCTTTGATTAAAAGACCAGAATGGTTTCCAGAAATAATAATTTAGAAACATGGGGAGTAAAGCTTCTTTGAAAGTATTTTTCAAGAAAAGATAAGGATTATTCATTATTCATTCCCTTTCTTATTAGAAATTATACAACTTTATATTTTATTTATTATATTCTACTCTTTTTTCAACAATAGAAATAAAAGACCTTAATTAAAGCATTATCTACGGACACCAAATCTTCTTTCCAAAGAACTGATAATGAAAAACTATTTTTCCATCTTCCATTACTTTATTTAACAGATTAAATAAGTATAGCAAGCCCTCCAGGGGTGGGTTCTACTCAGTGGTGGGATTCAAGTAATTTAACAACTGGTTCTCTGCCCTAATGATTTCTTCCAACAACCAGTTTGCCAAACTGCTCAGAAAGTTAACAACCGGTTCTCCCGAAGTGGTGCGAACTGGCTGAATCCCACCACTGGTTCTACTTACCTTTACTACCGGTTTGCAATGGGGCCACGCGCACTCGCTTGCTTCACATCTTTGTTGCTATTCTCTGCACTCTTTCCAGAGTCTCAACATCTTTTTTATATTATGGTGACCAAAATTGGATGCAGTATTCCAAGTCTGGTCTTACCAAGGCATTTAAAGCAGTTCACTACTAACACTTTACATGACCTTGATTCTATCCCTTTGTTAATGCAGTTTAGGATTGCATTGGCTTTTTTTGCAGCTTCAGCACATTGCTGGCTCCTATTTATATGGTTATCTACTACGACTCCTAGATCCCTCTCATAGATGCTATTGAGCCAGGTTCCACCTATTCTATACCTGTACATTTAGTTTTTCTTCCTAAGTGTAAAAATGCTACTTTTCTCACCATTTAATTTCATTTTACTAGATAGGACCCAGTATTCAAATCTGTCAAGATCTTTCTGGATCTTGAGTCTATATCTTGCCAGGTTGGCGTTGTCTGCAAATTTAATGAGTTCCCCTTCTATTCCTTCATCTAAATTGTTTATGAAACTATTGAAGAGTACTGGGCCTCAGACAGAACCTTGGGGTACCCCAGTTGGCAACTGCACAATTCTAGAGGAAAAAGATGTAATTGTTTTCAGATGATGCTGAAAGTTTGTACCCCTTAGTGCTGCAAAGCACTTTTTTAAAAAACTGAATCTAAAGTGGTGCCTCCTCCTACTTATCAAAATACCTATATTATCTTTTGGTGCTTAAAAGAAATTGAAATTATAATTTATGGCTTTGCTTTCATTGAACATTTACAACTACAGAACAATTAATGGAACATAAGGGAAAAAAACAAAAGACATTATTCTGCTGCTTTAATTTAATGCTAAAATTTGAGTCTGATGACAATTGAAGTTTCAGTAGATAGTCAGAACTAAGCTAAGGCTGCAGAGATGCCAATAAATTGTCCATATCTTTTTGAATAATATTTATGTAATTGTATAAATATTTATTGGTAGATCTGCCTCTCAGCAAAACACTACCATTATTCATTTAGTGAAATTAAAAGCATGACTTGTATCCTTAGGCACGGTACGTTTCTGGGTCTTGAAAATAGCTTAGAAGGCCAAATGAGCGGTATCAAATCTGTTAAAACTGCCTGCCAGGTTCTGTATGCTTATCTCCTTACCTGCATACTCAGTTTTCTTTTGGAAAGCTCAAGGCTCTTTGGCACACATATTAAATATTATAATGAAAAGTTGAAAGTTTGGAGAATTCAGATTGTTTTTCTCCATGCTGAACTGTTCATTAGTCTAAAGGAGAAAGTATGATAATCCAAGCTATCTCAGCATGTATTTTAATTATAATAATGAGGAATATTCGAGCAATCTGATTCTGAGATCCAGATGAAATTCAGATGACTTTAAACGATATGTTCCACGTGTATAAGAAAAGGACTGCAAATCAATGCTGTAATGTGTACCTAATTCAGAGACAGTGTATTTTTGCTATGTTATAGATCAGTGATGGTGAACCTTTTTGGCACCGGGTGCTGAAAAGGGAGTGCGCATGCGCTCGTCTAGATCATAACCTGGAAAAGGAGATGCCCAGGGCGCATGTACTTTCTCTAAAATGAACTTTTGGTTTCCAGAGCGTGCATGTGCACCGGCCAGCTAGTATTCCAGGTTTCTGGCGTGCATGATCACACCGGAAAACAGAAGACCAGCTCTTCCAGTTTCCGGTATGCCACATGCATGAAATCAAGTTGATTGTCATGCGTGCATGTCCAGAAACCCAGAAGAGGAATGGGTGACATCGTGCATGCCAGGTTCTGTGCCAGGCTCAACATGGCTCTGTGTGCCACTTCAGGCATGCATGCCATAGGTTCGCCATCACGGTGATAGATTAATGTGGTTGAAGGAAATGTTCTTTCAAACAGAGGCCCTTCTTTTCATAAAGGCTGGTAGTACTTCTTTTGAGAGACCCTGATGGCTTCAACTCTGATAACATTCAGGATGCTAATGAAGATATGGAGGTTCTCTCAGGACTTATTTATTTATTGTATTGGTTTGATTTATATGCCGCCCTTTTCCGAAGACTCAGGGCAGCTTACAATGCGTTAAGCAATAGCCTTCATACTTTTGTATATACCTGCTTAGTAGGGCTTTCACCCCCCCCCCCCAAGCAGTGTTCTTTTTTTTTTTATACAAAGTCAGCTTATTGCCCCCACAATCCGGGTCCTCATTTTACCTATCTCGAAAGGATGGAAGGCTGAGTCAACCTTGAGCCTGGTGAGATTTGAACTTGCAGTAATTGCAGGCAGCTGGTGTTACTTAACAGTGCTTTAGTCTGCTGCCTCACCAAGGCTCTTGACTTGGAGCAGGTTGAAGGCAGAGCCCCTGTTGAAGGGATTTTTTTTTGGTATATATTTTGTATATATGTAAATATTCATCTATAGTCTTCCAGCTATAGATGAATATTTAAAAATAACGAGAATGAGAAGACTGACATTGTTTTAAATTTTTGCAAATATCATCAATGTGTGGCAACTAATTTTGATTTTGCAGAGTGCTGAAAGGGTCTTGAGGGTCCCCCAGGAGTCTTCAGACCATACTTTGAAAGATGCTGTCTTAGACCAAATACACAGATCTGAAGCTTATATAAAAACTTAATTTTTAAAGAAGCAAAGTGCTGGATGAAACAGCACAAAGTTTGAGGGCTCAACTTTCAGAGTTGCATAGTTAGAAAGAACAGCAGTTTATTCTTTTTACATAATTCATGTCAGAAACTTTCAGTTAATTAATGCTGTGAGAACTTTGAAAAGATATAGCAATTTAATTTACTCAAATATCCCAAAATTTGAATGCTAATCCCAGGCTTACATCAACTATTGTAATATACTAGGCAGGCAGATTTATTTCTGTATATTATGCTACCTGCAAAGGTAGCAGATGTTCTATTCCCCTGAGATAGTCTTACTTTCTACAGCTGCAGTCCTACATTAGTGTTGCTTATGTTAGTGTGCAATGCATTTGTGGAATTTTCTGCCTACAATTTTAAGAAAGGTAGAAAATGCACTGTTGTGGGAAAATGTTGCAAAGAACTGTTCTGCCTGTTATTTTGGCAGGACTCCTGTGTCTTTAGTAATTTAAGGAGTGACCTTAGGGTTCTTCTTCTTTTTTCCCACAGATTGAGAAATATTTTACATGTCTGTGAGCAAACATAAGATATGAGGGTACCAGACATCTTAGGGCAGACTGTCTATTCCATTCACCTCTAAACAAAATAGAGGTAGAATATTCCTCTGTATTTGTTCTATGTTAAAATATAAACCCAAAGTAATTAGAAAAAAAGCAAGATAATAGTAAGAAACCCTGATATGTCTAAACAACCTCCAGTAAAAAAGTAATTACCACTCAACTCCCCTTCCCTTAATTTCTGTTGTTGCCCCATTTATTTTGCTTGTAGAAAGCTTGCACAGAGAAACTCAGTGCAGAAGTTGGCAGGAAGTTGCAAATTCAAGGCTTCCCTCCCTCCCTCCTTCCCTCACTCACTTGCTTGTTTGCAACAAATTGCAAAATGGTGGTCATGGTGCAGAAACTGATTAAGAGTGTGTACATTTTATTTTCCAAGAAATAGACACATTATGATTGTGCAAACATTTTTGTGAAAGTATAAACCTAATGTTCAAAAAACAAAAACATTGTTCTGCCCCAGTTCCGGATCCCAAGGTGTGTGACACAAACCAAGCTCCAAAAACTCCATTTATTACAAACAGACCCCTTTCAAAATGCAGGCTTTCAGTGCAAATGTCCTTATCAGCCTGCTATAAAGTAGAAAGAATAAACAAAGTCCAACAAAGGTTGGCAACCAGCCCAGAAACCAAGATGTGATAAGAAACTCACTCTCCAAAATGCTCTGCATAATAATTAAACGTTGTTTCCAGCAACAATTGCTAACTGCGTGCGACTTAAATAGGCTAAGAGTGTGGCCAATTAGTCCCAAGCTTTACTCTCGAGGAGTCCTCCTCCTCCTGAGTAGCCACTCCTGCCTTTTGGCAGCCCTGCGTGCTTGAGCATTGAGGAGAGGCTCCTCCACTTCATTCTCTGCACTTGAAGGAGCCTCTGGAGATTCTGAAGGCCCTGGCTGAGTCTCTGCCTCTGGCACCACATCCTCTTCAGCCTCCTTGCTGTCCGACGCAAGTACCAGCTGCACAGGTTGCTGGCGCGACAACACACCAGCCTCCTCGTCGTCAGGATCAGCCACAAGCCGCGCAGGCTGCTGGCGGGCCACAACAAACATGATTGTGTAAAGCTTACAGTTTTTATATTATTATCATCTCTTTTATTCATTAAACATGAAACTCAGTCAACTGAACATTTAAAAAATGTGTCACAAATACCCTTGACTGATGCTAATGGTTGATACGGGTTGCTGCTAGCATCCTAGGTATCAACCAAGTATCTTCTTAAAATATATGATGTTCCGAGTAGCACAGTTTTTTGCAGTTCCACTGGTGTTATTGCAGGAAGCTGCAATTTCTCGTGGGTTTTGTAAAATTTCTGGACATGGTACTAAGTGTCCCGATGACAATGGGTATCACTGTTACATGTTTCATCCATAGCCATGTAGTTTCGATGGCCAGGATTGTTGTTGTTGTTGTTTGTTGTTGTTGTTATTGTTGTTATCCATTATTTTATTAGTGAATCGTTATACTAAGCAATGGCTAACAAAATAGAGTAAAGAAGACAAATCATCTTCTTTCTGCATAACTGGGTGGTGGAGGGGATATCAGAATTTGGTTTCCACTGATAAGATGCTTTTTTAGAAGTATGGTATATGTCTTACTTTAAAAGTAACATGTATTTATCCTCAATTCTTTCATCTCTGAAATGGAAAAATTGTTGACAATAGCAGAAGTTCTTAATCCCCTCTTTTTAAAGTTACTATTTCAAAGTTATCAAAGTGATACAAATCCATAACTACCAATACGGACTTCTTGATATAGTATCATACTTATTTTTTTTATGTGCACCCCTATGCATACCTATTTGGAAGTAAGACTCACTAAAGTGAAGGAGACTGACTTTCAGGTAAATTTACATAGGACTGCAGCTTCAGTGCAGGAGTGCAGAAAATCATTTTCTGCTGTTTTTCATTGAATGCAGTTAATGAAGTATTCTGGTGCTGTTTAAGAAGGATGAAATTCTTCCGGTTTGCGAGCTTCGGCGACGGCGGTGATTTTCTAAGACCGCCAGCCCCGCCGCCTGTAGAGCCGCCCCGCGAACGAGGAGCGGCTCGAAAACTCCGAAATCTTGAAGATTGCAGGAGCAGAGACAGCAGGGCACAGGTTGAGCCCCTGTAACCCCCCCAGGGAATTGTTTCTGGGGGTGAAAACAGGAGCGGCTCCCTTCCAACCTGCGGAGACTCCGGGCGGCGTGGGACGATTCTGCCTTCAGCAGAACAAGCCGACAGCAGCAAACTCTTAAAGTGAGAGGAACTAATTCTAACAAATAGCGGAAATACCAACTTGAATCCAGAAACCTGAAAATTGCAAGTATTAGTGCTTTATTGACTTTTTAAATCAAGAGAAAGTGAGCGAGTGAAAGTGATTTGGAAAAAATATGGCGTCCAGCGCTTGAGTTAACGAGCTAGTGAAAGTGAATTTGTGAAGCCTCTCTGCTTTGCTACAAAGTTGAAAAGTTGCTACAAAGTTGTCTTACCTAAAGGAAAACATTTCTTTTTGCTAAAATTTGACTTTGCTTTACTTCAGTTTTATTTGACTAAATTTGGGGGACTTTTTTAGAAGCTTTTGTGGAAGAGGGAAAGGAAAAAGAACTTCCCTCTCTAGAAAAATTAGCCTACGTGGCACAATGGCTTCAAAGAAGCAGGAAGGGAAGGCATCAGGGGGGGGATCCCCCACACACAAACATCAAACGCAACTTCCCCCTGCTCAACAACTACAAACTCAGAAAAAAGAACTTGATGTGGGAGATTTAAAAGACTTTATTGCTAAAACTTTGGATGAAAAATTTCAAGAATCTCAACAGGAAATAGATCATAAACTTCAAAAATCACATGAGGAATTTCTGCAGGAAATTAATGAAGTTAAAGATATGGTGAAGCAGAATCAAAATATGGTGACCAAAAAAATATCAGAAGTGGCGTCTGGCCTGGCAAATTTTATTGGGAAAGTTGATTTTAAAGTTGAAGAACTCAAATTAGAAGTTAATGTTAGGATGAAAGATAATGACTATAAAATTGAAGAAGCTGATAATAAAATGCAGAGAATTGAAGATGAGATTGTCATGATACAATTCCGGGCGATGGAATTTGCCATACGGCTTCGGGGAATTCGAGAGGAGGAGAGACAGGATTTGAGACAAGTTTGCTCTGAAGCCCTGGCTAAGATCTTACAAGTTAACCCTGATTTGGTATTTCACAAAATAGATAAAATTTACAGAGTCAACTCTTGGGTGGCCAGACAAAGACAATTGCCTAGAGATGTGGTCATATACTTTACTGAGAGAGAAATTAGAAATGAAATCCTCCAAAAATCTTTTCACACCTCTGTAGAAGTGGGGGGCTCACGACTTGTAATTTTTAAAGAATTACCTCCTAAAATGCTGAAAGCTAGAAAAGAGTTTGGTTTTCTTGTTAAGGAACTGAAAGACTTACAGATACCCTTCCGGTGGGATGCACCAGCTGGGATAATTTTTAGATATAAGGGAGAAGGATATCGATTGAATACCGTGGAGAAGGCACAATATTTTTATAGTACTATTCTTAAGGAAAGAACACCATCTCCACGTACATCTACAGTTTTGGAGATTAAGGAGAGTGAAGAGAGGCAGTCGGAAGAACAGCCCAAGCAAGAATTAGAAAATGTGCAAGGTGCAGAAGGAGGTTTTCTGAGTGAGCCCTTGCTGGATTCTTCTCCAATTTTGGATTTGATTCAGCTGACTGAAGTTAAAGATCAACGTATAACTAGAGCTCAATCCAAGCTACTTAAACAAAAGCAACAACAACAACAGGAAAGACAAGACAAGATGGCAGCTAAGAGTACCCCACAAGAGAGTGGAGCTATGGGAAGAGCAAGATCGAAGCTTTTGGATGAACTTCAAATATTTTGCTCTGCGCTCCAGAAACAGGCCGATGACCCTTAAGTGTCTATCTTGGAATGTTAATGGGTTGAATTCAGCACAGAAAAGGAAGAAAATATTTACATATTTGAAACAATTTAATAATGATATAATTTGCTTACAAGAAACACATATTACAACTCAAGATCAGAAATATTTGATAAATTCAAAATTAGGAGTGCATTATATATCTTCAACTTCGCAGAAAAAGAATGGTGTGGTTATTTATGTAAATAAAAAATTAACAGCAAAAATTATAGAAGTAGATCAAGATGGTAGGTTTGTAGCAATTGAATTGCTTACAGCAAATGGTCAAATTCTTTTGATTGGAATTTATGCTCCTAACCAACAACAGGATTGTTTTTACAAGATGTTACATACTAAAATATTGCAATGGGACTATAGATCTATTTTATTTATGGGAGACTGGAATGGAGTAATTGATTCTAAATTAGATAAAAAGAGCTTGGCAAAGTCTAGAATTAGACTACCGCAGACTTTTTTTGATATGAAAGAAGATATGGAACTAAAAGATGTTTGGAGAATACATAATCCGAATGAATTGGATTACACTTTTTTTTCCGATAGACATAGATCCTTTTCTAGGATTGATTTTATTCTGTTGTCAAATGATTTACTTATTAAGACAAAAAGAACAAAGATTTTTCCAAGAACTTTGACTGACCATAGCCCTGTATGGATAGAAATTGAGATGGATAAGGTTGAGAGACGTTCTTGGAGATTAAATGAGAACTTGTTTAGATATGAAAAAAATACAATAGAACTTAAAAAGCATTTGAAAGAATTTTTTGAAATAAATTTGAATAAAGGTACCCCAATTGAAATTGTTTGGGACGCTAGTAAAGCTTATATGAGAGGGGTACTTATCTACATGAATTCTAAACACAGACTGTTCCGACAAAAGAAAAGATCTGAGTTGGAAATGGAAATAAAGAATAAGGAACAGTTACTTATTAAAAACCCAACAGATGAAAGAATAAGAAGTGCCATAAAACTTTTGAAAGACCAATTTCAAATGCTTATGGCGGAACAAGTTGCAACAAGTTTACAATACGCAAAGCATAATACATTTTGCAATGCTAATAAACCGGGCAGATGGTTGGCTTACACACTGAGGAAAAAACAAAGTATACGGACTATTGATAGTATTGACATTGGAGGGAAAGAAATTTTTCAACAAAAATTAATTAAAGAAGCTTTTGTGGATTATTATACTAAATTATATGCCAAAGAAGAGGTGCAGAATGGACTTATAGAAAAATATTTAAAGGATAAGAGAATTACAAAAATTACTGATCAACAAAAGGAAAGAATGAATTACCCTATAACAGTGGAGGAGATAATAGCAGCAATTAAGCAGCTAAAAACAGCTAAAGCGCCTGGCACGGATGGTTTGACAGCAGTGTATTACAAAACTTTACAAGCTGAAATGGTGGAACAACTTAGAGATTTATTTTGTAATATTCAACAAGGGGGTAAAATACCCCCATCTTGGACAACTGCTTATATATCTTTGATACCAAAGGAACAAGTTGGTCCTAAAAAACCAGAGAACTACAGACCAATATCTCTTTTGAATACAGACTATAAAATTTATGCGAAGGTATTAGCCAACAGGTTGATGCCAGTAATTCAAAAAGTGATTCATGAGGACCAAGCGGGATTTATTGAGGGCAGATATATGAAGGATAATGTAAGGCAAGTAATAGACTTATTGGAATATCTTGATAAGAATAAACAGATTTCTGCAGTGCTGGTTTTCTTGGATGCGGAGAAAGCCTTTGATAGAGTGGATTGGAACTTTCTACTAAAGACTTTAAAAAAGATGGGCTTTGGGGACCAATTTATACAGGCGATTTCAGCAATTTATCAAGAGCAAAAAGCACAGATTATTATTAATGGAAGTTTGACGACAGAGTTTAAAATTGAAAAAGGAACAAGACAGGGATGTCCGTTGTCCCCACTTTTATTTATATTAACATTGGAAGTCTTGCTAAATATAATACGGGACTCAAAAATCTTGAAAGGTATAGTGATAAGGCAAGAGGATTATAGAATAAAGGCATTTGCAGATGATCTGGTTGTTACCCTATCACAACCAATGGAATCAATAATCCTGATGAACGACATTATACAAGACTATGGTAGAGTTTCAGGTTTTAAACTGAACTCAAAAAAGACTAAAATGATAGTTAAGAATATGACACAAGATCGTAAACATGAGCTTGAAAGGAGGGCAGGTTTTGAAATTGTACCTAAGGTAAAATATCTTGGAATTCAGGTTGCAGAATCAAATATGAAATTGTTTCAAAATAATTACGAGGTGTTGTGGCGAGAGGTTCAGAAAGACATGGAGACCTGGAAAAAGCTGCAACTGTCTTTACTTGGAAGAATAGCAGCAGTTAAGATGAATATTTTGCCAAGATTTCTGTTTTTGTTTCAAATGATTCCGGTGCTTAAAAGTGATAAACAACTGAAAGTCTGGCAGTCTGGTGTGAATAAGTTTGTCTGGAACGAGAAAAAGCCGAGAGTGAAATTGAAAATTATGCAAGATGTTCCAGAAAGAGGAGGCCTTAAACTCCCAAACCTACAGTTATATTATGATGCAGCAGCTTTAACTTTAACAAGTGACTGGTTTGGAAATAAAAAGGCTGGAATATTGAATGCAGAAAGTTTTGATCTTGAATTTGGATGGCATGCTTATTTATTTTATGATGATAAAGTTGATAAAGTATTTAAAAGTCATATACTCAGAGATTCTTTGATGAGAGTTTGGAAGAAGCACCGACTCAAATGGGATTATAAAATACCGCTATGGCTGGATCTTGGTCATACCTTGTGGAATACAAATATAATGTCACTCGGGGGGTTTTTATACAAAGAGGTTCTTTTTACAGATGCGGGCAGATGGCAGCTGAAGACATTGCAGACACTGTTGGACGAAGGGATTAATTTAACCTGGTTACAATATAATCAATTACAAATGAGATGGAAAGAGGACCAAAAAACTGGTATTATGTTGCATGAGGAAGAATTGGTTAGACATATAAGAGAGAAAGGTCCAATGCATATTAAAAGGCTGTATAATGTTTTGTTAGAAAGAGATTCAGAAACGGAATTAGTTAAAGATTGTATGATTAAGTGGGCACAGAATTTTGAAGAACCAGTGATGCTGGAAACTTGGGAAAAAATTTGGGTTCAGAATGTTAAATTTACACAGTCGCAAAACCTGAGAGAAAATTTTTATAAAATGTTTTATAGATGGCATTTAGATCCTAAAAAGTTGTCATGTATGTACCCTAATGTTCAGCCAAAATGTTGGAGATGTGATTGTGTAGATGCTACATATTATCATGTTTGGTGGACCTGTAGGAAAGTTAAGGCTTTTTGGATAAAAATTTGGTGGGTCATGCAGAATGTTTTGAAGAAAAAAATTCAATTTTCTCCACAATTGTTTTTATTGGGTATAGTTAAGGGTTTTACACGGGGTGAAATAAAACTAATATTGTATATGATAACAGCAGCTAGATTGTTGATAGGTAAATATTGGAAGAATGAAGCTTTGCCTACTATCGAGGAATGGACTTTGAAGATGGCCAGCTTTGCAGAGATGGCGAAGATTTCAGCGTATCTAAAAGATTGTTCACAAGAGACTTACGAATGGGAATGGAAAAGGTGGATAGAATATGTTCAGAACAAATACCAAACCAGAAAGTATCAAATAGCTTTTATTTGAAAATAATGTATTAGAAATATTTTTATGTAAAGAGATAAAGAGGAAAAATTATATAGGGGGAGGGATGGGTTCAGGTTTATATATTAGTGTTATTAGTTATGAGTATGTAATAGGGAAGTCTGGGGGGGGAGGGTTAGGGAGGGTTAGGGTGGATGGGAAGTTTGGGGAGGGAGGTGGGGGGGGTGAAAAAAGGGGTGAAAATGTAATTGTAAAACTTTTGCAATAAAAAAAAAAAAAAAAAAAAGAAGGATGAAATTGAAGAACATAACACAGGCAACTCCACTCAAATGCATTTGACATCTGAAATTAATTAAATCCCTGCTGGTTATTGTTTTTGTTTTAATTTTTTTTTAAAAAAAATGATACGTTTTCATAATTTCTTCCCTTTATTACACACCCTGGGGAAACAGAAGTAAGGCCCCTTGTGAAAATCCTTAGTATGAAAGAACACAAATAAGAAATTATTAACTACTTGCACAGATTCGAGTGATTTATTTTAAACTGAGCCGTTTACTGAATGTAATCCTGTGCAAGGCATTATGAAGCTTTACTCATGAGCTAGCTAGGTTGGCTTTCAAGACATCTCACAACTGTAAGGTGCATGTAATCTGTTTGTTTTGTAAGAAGTCTTTCTGCTGTGCAGACAATATTTAAAAGGGAGAAACTGCAAGACAATACCCGTATCAGACACTGAAAAACTACTTTGTCTCTTCTACCAGGGTGAAAAGATTGATATGCTTAATTTGGCTGAAAAAATGGCTTTTTCCAGAACCTATTGTAGGAAATGATGAGAAAAATTTGATTAACTGGAAGATGACAGTAGAGACCTTGATGCTGTCTGATTTGGTTGTTGACTTGCAGATGTTTCATTATTCAACAAGATAACATCATCATTGCTTGCCACCAGTATCCACTGATGATATTACTAGTTTAGTAATGTAACCCAACAACCAAGTCAGACAGCATCAAGGACACTATGGTCCAATCCAGGGGTGAAATGCTCCCAGTTCGGATCGGATAACCTGATCCGGTAGCGATGGAGGCAGGTGGTTCGGAGAACCGGTAGCAAAAATCCCTGCCCCCTCCCCCATGCCCAGCTGAGCTGCACAATCATCAGAGGCTTTTTTTAACTTTTAAAAGCATTTTTTCTACAACCTCTTCGGCCAAAAAAAATGATTTTAAAAGAAAAAAAAAAGCCTCTGATGATCACGCCACTCAGATGGGATCGTCAAAGGCTTTTAAAAGAAAAAAACTTTTTTTTCTTTTAAATGCCTTTGACGATCCCAGCTGAGTTGCCTGATCGTCAGAGGCATTTTTTTCTTTTAAATGCCTCTGATGATCCAAGCTGAGTTACCTGATCAGCAGAAGTTTTTTAAAAAGCCTCTGATGATCAGGCAACTCAGCTGGGATCGTCAGAGCCTTTTGAAAGCATTTTTTTACAACCTCTTCGCCAAAGAGGTTGTAGAAAAAAATGGTTTTAAAAGTAAAAAAAAAAAAAATGGTCAAGCCCATCCAGTCACATTACCACCCCTCCACCAAGCCATGCCCACAGAACCAGTAGTAACAAATTTTAGATTTCACCACTGGTCCAATCCTGACATACATATATTCTCTTCTGTTAGAAGATGACTAACACTACTTTTGAAAGCTGGTACAAAATTCAATAAAAATAATTAAAACAGTTCTTTCCCCCCTCAGGTCTATTATAATCAGTACCCCCAGGCAGTCTATAAAGTGAGACTTCTGGTGAATATTTTTCCCCTTGGCCCTCCTTATAAGGCAATTAGGTTTCCCAATTGCTGTTGGAGATGTTCCTAATTGCTCATCTTTTTGAATCATCAGGAGTTTCTTACTTTAGTACTTCGGACTGAAGACTATTCAAACTCTTTCACTGCAGGAAAGTGCCATTATTGCCATATGAGCATCAGTTAGGAAAAGCTCTATGTAACTATTGTGGAAGCCTGGTAGAACAGGTAGAATCTGTGATGAAATGACCTACCCATGAGAAACAACATCTGCATGTTATTCCTATTAAGGCTTGTTTTTCATCCTGTCCATCAGTGTCATTGATGTGAATTTTATAGATGGAGAACAGTCAGCTCTTATCCAAACAGGGACGTTCATCTCAAATGCTTGAGGAAACCTCAAAACCTTTACGTTTTTACATATGTAGACTTTTCCAAACTGCCACTGTATGAAAATCAGCATACTGTAGATATTGTCAGCATATACTGTCATACCCTGAATAACGAGATTCTTATTGCACTTTGGCTATGCCATATGTATTAAAATTAAAATTCTTCTTGGTGCATCTAACACTTGGATGATACAAAATGGAGGATTATATCATGACTTTAAGAGAAAGCTAAATAATCTATCCGATAAATGGAAGAATTTCAAACTAACCAACATTCTTTTTTTGGCAATAATGCTACCACTAATTTTATTCCATTTTAGGTCTCAACCAGGTGACATATTTTGGCTTATATAATCTACAAGGCTTGTAGATAATGTGTTGTATATTTTGTTGTTGTTGTAATGTTTATCTAATGTCTTTTACTTCTGCTTGTCATCTTAAATGCAATAAACAATAAACAAACTGAGTTTTTCCTGGAAAACAAATGAATTGAGCATCCCTTTTAACATGGATAGTTTATTCATCTTGTTCCCTTTGATAACTTGCCTCCTACCCTATTAGATTAAACAAGAATTCAATTGTATTCTGTAGTATTCAGAAGAAATGCCCCCCCTCCCCCCCCCCCCCCCCAAAAAAAAAAAAAAAGTATTTGTGTGCACTTCCAAACCGGTAGGGAAGGTAGATTTCACCCCTGATTTAAACCGGTTTAACAGTGGTGAAATAATTTACCTTTACCTAATAGTGATAAAATAATTTACAGATTGATAATATATAAACAAAATTCTTTGAAATGTAAAAAAAAAAGATATTTTACAGGGAAAAATGGGGTTTTAATGTTCATATTAAACATTAATATGTTTTGGGAATTTAAAATAAAATAAAAAACCCAAAAATGTCATTTAAATGATTTCACTATAAATTTTGCCTCATTGCATGATTTTCCACAGCCTGTCCACTAAAGGCTTGGCACTAAGTTCTGTGACGATTGGAAAACTGAGGTGATTCATTTGGACTGTATGGTATTTCCCCAATTTTTCAAAAAGACTCTTTGCAGAACTGACATAAATCTAATTCATTCTGGTTGCAGCAAGAGGAAAATGTCACCTGCAAGTCAGCATTACATGCCTATGAATATCATTTTTCTCCTCCATTAATGTATGTTTTTGTATGCCCAACTGATTTTGGTTTTAAATAATGTGTGTCCTCTGGGCCTTATCTCTATGTTTCTCACTGAACGTTATCATGTCTTCTACCATGAGGACTTCATTAAAGTAGAATGCTGTCATGCAGGGAATTAGCCTCAACTGTGAAAAACAGAGTGGCTTCAAAAGGGAAATTAGGTATCCTGGAGCACCAAGGATTGCTTGTATTCAGAGATGTCCCAGAGGATCATTTCTGCAATTTTCAGAAAACTTAAAAGAAAGGTAATGACTGTGCAAATATGGAAAAACCCAGTTCCCCAGTGCGTGGCAGTGGAAAAAAAGTTCATGGAAAGAACAAAGCATCTTTCTATCCTGCTGTGTTGGCTAAATTGAAATGAACAAAACATGCTGGCTAGGTACTTTAAAGAATATTTTTTAAGTAAGTGAAATTCTGATTTATTTAATAATCAAGGCAGAATAGGCAAACTATGCTAAGAAGTTTGCATTCAAATCAAGGTGCATTCAAAGAAGATAGAAGGACTGCTGGTTCAGGCTGTCAACTTTTAATGCATAGAATTAATTCATACAGTGAGATGCCCTCTTACATATTATTGACAAAATAAAATACTACTATTTTTGGGATGAAACCTTGTGTATTTCATGGCTGAATATTTCTTGCATTCTTGGAGACAAAGGAAATGCTGTCACATAGACATTCTTTCTATATGCATTTTCAGAGACAAGTTTGGATAGATATATGAAGTATCGTGTAAGCCAAGGATGTCAAATTCGATTTCATTGAGGGCCGCATCAGGGTTGTGTTTGACCTTGGGCGGCTGGGATGAGCGTGGCCATGGTGGGCGTGGCCAGTTCGATGTCACTCGTGTTGGGGGCACCTGTGGCTTGAGTGCTCTGCAAGCGAAAATAGGCTCCCCAGCTCTGTTTTCAGCTGCAATGGCCTCCTGCAACTCTCTGCCAGCAAAAACTGACCTCAGGAGGACCGCCTTTATTTTCGCTGGCATAGGCACCTCGGGCCCGTCCTTTGCTGTTTCCTGGGTAGCCCCGCGGGCCAGATCTAAGCACCCCACAGGCCAGATCTGGCCTCCGGGCCTTGAGTTTGACACCATTGATGTAAGCAATTTAGTTACCAGTAAAAGTCCCAAAACATTTCTAGAACTCTGAACTAGTTCTATAAACACAGATTTCTTGCTTATTTTCTGATTGATTTGAATTTGTTATAATCCAAAAGTTTCTTAAAATCTGTAAAATAAACTGAATATAAAACGACAAAGCCTAGACAAAAATGATCTAAATGGAATGAAATGGTGGCCCTAATAGCTATTAACCCTAGGCTTTTAATTTATATTTATATATCATACTGTAAAAATGCAATGAAAGTACATTCCATTTTCAATGAAATACAACTCTCCTTGGTTAAAAAAAAAGCATGTCATTATATAATGGCTTTTAAAAAGTTTGGAAAAGCACAAAAACAAGAATCACTTCTGCTTCTATTAAATAGATTTATAGCATTAAAAGAAGTATAAAAATATATAATTTTAATAATGAATATTCAACTGAGTCACAAAATAATACACTTCAGATGTAAATATAAAAACATAATTGAGGATGACTCGGTAAACCAGCGTTTAAGGTTAACAGTGAATTTGAAGACATTTTTATGATGTACACACTCTTTATTTTTATATCTCTGATAAACAAGCTTTGGTGCTTCTTATTCAAAAGAAACAAACCAATCAACACAAATCTTCCAACTCAAATGATGTAAAAAAATCCTTCTAAGCTGTTTGACCAAAAGTACAGAGAAACAAAGTAGATGCCCTTATTACTGTTTCCCCTAAAATAAGACATCCCCTGATAATAAGCCCAATCGGGCTTTTGAGCACATGTGCTAAAAGCCCCCCAGAAAATAAGCCCTCCCTGAAAATAAGCCCTCCCCAAAAATATTTAAACACATAAGTAGGTGGTCCCTGCCATTTCCTCTGGTTAGGGCTAGGGAGACAGAGCTGGAAATCAGGTAAGACAACCCCCCAATAATAAGACATCCCTGAAAATAAGGCCGAGCACTTATTTTGGGGTTCAAAAAAATATAAAACAGGGTCTTATTTTTGGGAAAACATGGTACTAAAAGAAACAAAACATCTGTCCAACCAGCTACCAGATTCCTCATTCTTACTCTTTGCCACAGTTTTCTGGCATCAAGGGAATCTCCCCACACTATTCTTTCATTTCCATGCCACCAGTTAATACTTCCTCATTTGGAAGCAAGGTGACTTGGTTCCAATACCCAGCCTGAACTCTTAGCCTTTCTTTGCTCTACTTTCTTTTTGTGGCAAGAGCCTATAGTACAGTGGACTAAAGCACTGTTATTAACATCAGCTGCCTGCAATTTCTGCTGGTTCGAATCTCTCCAAGGCTCAAGGTTGACTCAGCCTTCCATCCTTTCAAAGGTAGGTAAAATGAGGACCCAGATTGTGGGGGCAATAAGCTGACTTTGTATAAAAATATACAAAAGTATGAAGGCTATTGCTTAACGCATTGTAAGCCACCCTGAGTCTCCGGAGCAGGGCGGCATATAAATTAAAGAAAAAAAAAAAACGTCTGGATTGCAAAATCATGAGCATTATTTAGCAGCACATGAAATAAGTGCTATAAAAAACCAGCAGTTTGAACATTCTTTAGCACTGCCCCTTTTTAATACTGGAAATAAATGGATCTTTCCCCATTGTTTGGCCACCCCTATCTTTTTTCATTCCTGTTTACAAACCATTACCAGCAATTAATGTCAACATCTTGCAAGCTTTTAAATTGCTCTACTGAGATTTCATCCATCTTGCAGCTTTGTATGTATCATGAGCTCTAGGATATTTTCAATACTGTACAGTTCTTCTGTACATTTATATAATCTATTCTTTAACCACTTTCTCTCTAGTTCAAGGGTGTCAAACTCGTGGCCTGTGGGCCAGATGCATCACACGCTGGCCACCCCATTTTAGCAAAGGGGAAAAAAGTTTTGATGCATCACGTGATGACAATGTGTCATAGTGAGTTTGAAACCCTTGCTCCAGTTGATCTTTCCTTCTTTCTCTTTTATCATACACATCTTTGCATAAGTTTCCTTTGATTTCTGTAAATTTTCTTCAATGTCTCTTATGCTTCCCATTGTTATTGTTATTAATTTCTTTGCATTGCATTGTAGATTTTTAGTTCCTTTGAAATCTACTACCTGTTCCCCCACAGTATGTGCTGTATTTGATCCACAATTTTCTATTATTTCTTTGTAGAACTGTTGAGTTGAGGGTTGTTGTGGCTCCGTCCTCCGAGCCTAACTTATCGGAGGAAGAAGGCTCCGAACATGAAGGAGAGGAGCCAGCCAGGCCTCCCTCTCCAGGCCCCTCCTCTCTGGCAATGCCTCAGGTGTCTGCTGAGGGAGAGGAGATTGACCAGGAGCCAGGTGTCTCTGATGACAGCGATGGGGGTGATAAGTCGTTCCTGGATCCACACCAATGAAGGCAAGATAAACGTTTGCAGCAGATGAGGAGGCGTGCCAGGGATTAAGCTGAGTCACTGGACCATACCCCACAGGCTATATAAGAGAGTGTGGTGGCCATTTAGACTCTGTGACGGACAAAGCTAACTTCTGGCTAGTCACTTTGTACAATGCCAAATCTGCTGAAGGTTTCATGTTTGAGCTGGACTGTTTTGAAAACTGTGTGTATTAGTTGGTGTTATCTGGTGGAGGAACATTCCCTCTTCTTGTAGTAAAGCACTTGGCAGACGGTTATCGTATTGCTGCCAAGTTCCTGATAACGAACCTTGTGTGAGTACTTCTTTAACCCCTGGCTGGCTGTTTGTGTGTGTGTGGGGACAGGGACAGAACAAGAGTATAGGGAGGAACTACAGGCACAGTATAAGCTGTTTGCAGTCACTTCACTATGCCAAAATAGTGCAACATATCAATTAAAACAAACAAGTAAAATCCCATATAAAAAAGCACCTTTGGGACCATCTCGACCTGGATGACCTAGAATCTCCACAGACATTTAGCTATGTACTTTGTGATAAAAACCCTTTGAATGGTGTGGGAATATGAACAGATTTCCAGAAAAAAATAAAAATAAAACCCAGACTACAGGAACCATTTGTGCTTCAGTTTGAGAGGCAGACAACACAGACTCATCCCCAACAGCCTGTGCCTGTGTTCAATAGTGAAGGGATGCAGGGCAGAGAAAAACATTCTGCAGGCAGCACAGGTCCACAACAGAGTCCTTTCAGCAGTTCCAAGAAGGGTCCACACCCATTTGCACTACTCAGGTGACTCAGGACACAGACGAACCTCCAAGTGGCCTCAATGACTCTAAAAGAATGCAAATGACCAGCCATCTGCAAGGAACATAAATCCTTCCATTCCCCACTATCCTGTCAGAGCTGAAGAGACTTCTCGGATGAGAAATGAAATGTTTTCAAAGACAAAGCAAGAAAGTCCAGTTGCCTCTGGAAAAAGCACCTTTGGGACAACCATAACTTGGATGACTGGAGAATCTTTATACACAAAAATCCCATACATTGAGACACTGCAAAGAGGAGAAGACTGATTTTTGCAGGTTCAAGTTTTGACTTTTTCTAAATGTATCTGTATGGAATACCCATGTGTCATTGATCTCTAGATTCCTGCTGAAACATTTGTAAAAGCCAATTGTAGCTATCAGAACTCTTTAATGTGAAAGATCCTGCTTTTTTTCATAAGGAAAACAACTGCATATCTGTTTCTGTTTTCCTTCAATAATATTTATATTAAGAAAAACAAACACTTCTTATCATTGTGTTCCTCTCCCAGAAGTGAAATATGAAATGTCACTCCAGCTATTTAATTAGGGTCCAGAAATTAGAAAAAAGATATCTATTTTCTGCTCATCGGGTTGTATGTCATAGGATGATTTTATAAGGTTAAAATAATCAATGTACATTTTGGGCTACACCAATGTTATTGATGAAAACAGTGCTTGTAATTGCCTGACTTCTTTGAAGACTCACAGGTCAACATATGTATTGATCTATCTGAAGTAAAATCTCTGCTGAAACTTGCTCAAATAATAAAGTTATTGCCTCAGGATCAACATGCAATTCTACTGCAGCAAACAGAAACTGAAAATTAAGGGAATTATGCAGAGGAATAAAAATCAATATTGAATCTGACACTTAAGCAACTGGATTAGCATCCAGTATAGAAAGTTTCACCACGTCTCTAATCCGCCCCTTCTATCTATACAGTAAAATAATTGTTTCCCCTGCTCCAGTTCTCTAACGGACCTCTACAGTTGCCAATAAACAAACAGAATGAATAAAGTAAACCACCTCAGATCCAAAATAGATTATGTGAAAATGGGAGAAAACCAATCCTATTTAAATTTTTACCAATTCTGGAGAAAAATAAAGTTACCAAAAAGAAATGCAAATAGGGAGCAATATTCTGGAAGATGGCAACAGCCTTCATTTATATTGAGATCTTATGTGATTCTTTCAAACCAGGCTCCTGTCTGTCTTCACAGTATTGTTCTAAATAATTATTTCATCAGAATGACTATGGATGAATGCATTCAAAATTTTAAGAAGTCTTGTAAAAGGTCCAGCCAGGCATTCTTTGCAACCAAGGATCTGAACTCTAGTTAAAACATCTATATTAGGCATACATTATCAACATTACAGCAGAGACAATTTAATTGCTAACAGCTTACTGATATATATATATATATATACTATATGTACTTAACAGGTTTCTTTTATAACATGAATGGACTTTTATAAATTCATTGTATGTCTAAATTGATGTTATGCCTGAACAGTTCCAGTTATCAAATTGATTCAAAACCTGATTAGGTTTCAGTTTTACATAATTTTCTCTATGTAAACTCTGATTTTATAACACTCTCAGCAGGAAGGGATATAACACAGGACTAATGGAAAATGGGACCCTATTGCTGCTCTAATAAAAAGCAAAATGGGCACAGATATGAAGATTTCAGGGATAGAAGAACTCTCTATATTAAGATGTGACAAAATAGGTTTCATAACATAAATTTTGGACAACCTTGTAATCAACTTTTGAATGCCAGCCTCTTTGCCAGCAACTGCAAGAGGTTAGACTTAAACATGATATTTATGGTACAATAGTGCAAGAGCTCAGGAAAATAAATAAGCTTACTTCAAGATTCATATTCCATGCAGGCAAATCCAAAGAATAAGAACTGAGAAAAATATTGTTTTCACATTGATAAAGGTCAATCAGAAAATTAGGTCCAGGATGAGGAAATTACCTGCCAATAGAAGTCTGATTTCTGATAACTTTTTAAAAGGTCTAAGTCAGGGATGCTGATTTTCCTAGTCATGTTTTCTTCTTTTGTGGAACATAATTGAATGTTTTTGTTCTACTCACGATCATTTTGCAGGTACAAGACCTGTTCATCTATTCCTGCTCAAGCTCCAAATCAGGTGATTTAGATTAGCTTCTGTGTCAGGTGACTCAATCTACTGCTATGCATCTCCAACAAGTGGCTGATTACTTGATTGCTTTGGAACTGCAGGGTCATTCTTTAACAGAGAAAACAGAAAGCAGTTCCTGCTTTTTCTGAATGTCATATATAAATATCTAAAAGCTCATCACCTCCTGAGTTACGAGGTCAAAACCTATTAAGTCCTGCTCTTCCATTCAGCCTCTGAATCATCAGACAGGCTCCTAACAACCACACAAAGAATCCAAGCTATATCTAGCTAGAATTGAAGTGAGTTGTAGCTTTGCAGCAATGCACACAAACCTTAACTTCTTCAAATAAAAGTAACAGTAACAGGAAAGACCCTAAAATGAAGGGAAAATCAGCAAGATTTCCTTGCAGTGACTGTCTTGTTACAGTGTTCCAATAGCTAAGGGGCTGCCATAAAGAAGAGGGGGTCAACCTATTGTCCAAAGCATGTGAAGGCAGGACAAGCAGCAATTGATGGAAACTAATCATAGAGAGAACCAACCTAAAACTTAGAATAAATTTTCTAATATTTACAGCAATTAATCACTGGAATCACTTGCCTCCAGAAGTTGTGGATGCTCTAGCACTGGAGGTTTTAAGAAGAGATTGGACAAATAATCTGAAATGGTATAGGGCTTCCTGCCTGAGCAAGGGTTTGGACTAGAAGAGCTCCAAGGTCCCTTCCAACTGTGTTATTCTAAGATAGCATGATAAATTATGTGAATGGCATCAGGATATCAGTTTACTATTTCTGTGGTCAGGTCAGCTAGCTAGACAATTGGAAATGCAGGTAGTCTGAGAACTTTTGAGGAAGAAATGATGAACTGAAGATGGCTCTGCTTATAGCAGAGCTGACAACCACAAAAGAAGGAAGAGTGAGTGAACTGTCTCTTTGTAATTCCTCTCCAGACAAGGAGAGGACTTGGCATCACCCACAAGTGCTTCAAACAGTTGCTCCTCATAAGAGACCATAAGATAGTCATCTCTATGGATTTAGAGCTCTGGGATGTGAGAGAATGTCATCTTAGTCCAAACTGTAGTTGATGCCTTTCAAAAGGATGAAGGGTGATTTATAAATTGATCTTGGAAATTACAACTGGGCTAAGGTCCAGATGGATTTGAAATGAGATTTTGAAATTAATTATAAAATGCTTCTCATGGTAAAGGTGTTATTTTGAATTCTTAAAAAAAAATAAAATGGATCTTTGAATATTGGACACTAAAGGAAATGTGAACAAACTAAAGATTACAAGTAAAGAATTAAATTTATCTTATATTTCATTTACAAATTCAGAATGGAGCAAAATACACTGAATGATAGGTGTGAACAATGGTTTAGGTATACAAATGAAACCAGTAAAGAACAAACCAAAATGTTATCTGAATAAGTCTTCTATATTGGATTTATAAAAAAGTCTTGCTAAAGTTTTGTGAGAAAAGATTTTTAAAAAATGCAAAATAAACAAGTTCTAAGATATTATTTGAAGGGATCAAAGATCAAGATTGTTAAAAGTTTAACAAAGGAATGGAATTAGTTTATTTGTTCAAGGTTAAAATATATATATTGTTATCTCTAGTAACTTTTAATGATTTACTGATTAGGATTGGACCATGATATTTTAAAGATTTGTTTATAGATAGGACATGAGATATGTGAAGATGAGACCATTTATTGCATTTTAAGAGAATGTAATAAGTTACTAAAATTATTTTTTGGGGAGAAGGGAAAAGTCATGTTTTTAAGATATTATACTTTTTTTTTTTTTGCTATGCTCTTATTTTTCTTTCTTTTGATTTTTTCCTTTTCTGTATTTTTTATTTTTACTCTTTACATTTGTGTTCTTTTACATTTCCAGACCCAGAGAGGAAGAGAAAAAAAATATAAGGAAAGAGATGATTAAGGAATGAAGCTGGGTGAGATAGTTACTAGCAGTTATCACACAGGAAAAAAAAACCTGATATGTCAACATAGATCAAGTGCCTTCCAAAAGGATAGCCAGGCTTTAATGGCTCATTAAAGTGGGAGAAAAAAAGGCTATAGTTTAAATTCAGGAGCACAGATCTATCTGTGGATGTTGATTCCTACGTACTGCAGTGGACCAATGCTTTGTGTTTATATGGCTTGGTTCTTGCCTGCAACAGATACTAATTTTGCTGAGCCATGCCTGTGAATCTTCTGTCACATAAGCTGAGAAAAGAAGTCTCTGGAGAGCTGAGATTTACTGCAGGGCAGCTTGAAGTCTGCAAGCGATGAAATCAGCTAAACTGAGTGAATTTCCTGGAGTGGAAAGAAACAGGCATCCTTATCATTATTATTGTCCTGCCTTTTTATACATTTTGATCAAGGGAAGGTAGTAAAGGCACCTAATATTTCCCTCACAATGACAACCCTGTGAGGTAGGTTGGACTGAGAGAAAGTGACTGGCCCAAAGTTGTCGCTCAGACACCTTTCATGCCTAAGGGAAGCCTAGAAAGAACTATATCCTGGTTTCTAGGTTAGCATTTTGACTACTACACCAGCTGGCAATCATAATAATCATGTCAGCTGCTAACATTTCACATATGAAATTAAGGAGCCATTCAGCATCTTGGAACTTACTGCTAGTTATACTTTATGAAGACTTCAGGTATTCAAAGGATCATATGGAAAGAAGCACTTCAGTACATTTTCCCTTCAGACAAAATGAGCACATTTGTGAAGAGAAGATGCAGGTCCAGCAGGTGTGCTATTACTTCACCCACCCTGAAGCCCTTATACACACTCAGGTGAAAGTTTGAGGAGGGCTTCTGTCATTTGATGTATGAAATAATTATTTAATTTTCATTCATTTGATTTTTGCAGTGGTTAAATTTCTTTTAAAAAAAATCTCAAAAGCTGTTATAAGAAATGCACATTTCACTAGCATAGATAAAATTTAAATATATTTTTGCTATTTGAAAAAGGAACTTTATTTTTGCTTTAAAAGAAAAACTAGAAGAACTAGAAGGACAAGTAGTTCTAAAATAAACAGTTTACTTGCTTATATAGCTTGCTTATATAGCCATAGTGGTGCAGTGCTTAGAATGCAGTATTGCAGGCTGACTCTGCTCACTGCCAGGAGTTCGATCCTGACCGGTTCAAGATTGACTCAGCCTTCCATCCTTCCAAGGTCAATAAAATGAGAACCCAGATTGTTGGGGACAATATGTTGTGGCCTACCAGCTACCAGCAGAGTTGGCGGCAGACTCAGACGATGAGGAGGTTGGAGAGGAACTTGGGCCAGTGCCGGAGTCTGGGGAAGGCTCTGATGGATGTTATGCGTTGGACACAGAGATAGCCCCAGGGCCGTCCAACATTTCCCAGCCACCAGAGAGGCAGCTGCCTTTGGAAGCTTATATGAATGAGGAGGAAGAACAGCTGGGGCCTGTTCCAGATGCAAGTATGCACAGCGCAGTTAGAAGAGGTGAGCAACAGAGGAGAAGGAGTCGACTCAGGAAGTAAAGCACATGTGGATGCTGAATGGCTGCTCCCTGGCTGGGGAATAAATAGAAGGGAAGGGGAGTGGTTGTCATAAGAGACAACAGTTCGTATTTCTGAAGATTTTGCTCATTGTGTTTTGTGCCACAAAGTCTGTTTGCCAGAACTTAATTTGCAGCCTTTCGGCTGAGAGCTCATGACCTTGCAATTATCACAAGGAACTGATAAAGTCTGTACTGCAGTTAACTCCTGGAAGGACTATTGCCTGGACTTTTTGATGGGTGAATGCAATTAATTCACAAGAAGTGAATAAAGAGAGTTTTTTTGTGACAAAAAGTCTGTTTCTTGTTTCTGCTAAGGCTGGATCAGAACACAATATGCTGACTTTTGTAAACATCTTAGAGAGGGCTGTCAAGCACTGTGAAGTGGTATGTAAGTCTAAGTGCTATTGCTTAGCTTGCACTGATCTATCAAGTCAATTAAGCCTATTCTAGATTACGAAATTCTAGCAGCCTTTAATGTTTCTTTGATTAAAATAGTATTACTTCAGCCAAAGCAAAAGGTTTTTTTTTCCAGAAATTGCACAGCATTTGTATTACATAGTAACTGAATAGCATTTTCTAGTACAGTAATCTATAATTTCTTGACTTGATAAATGGGACACTAAATTATCCATTTTATTTTTCTTTAATGTCTAGGTAAAACAGTACATTTATTAGCCTTAATGATAAAGATTGCTTTGATCATCAGTCACAGTGACTGACATGCCTGTTGAATTACTGTACACAGTAGAATTAGGCCCAGTATGATAACAAAACCACATGCTGTGGTTTTAAGAGGAAATGTGTGAATGATCCTGATTTCTCTCCTCTCCCTTTTTCTGCTTCTGTTGTGTTCATAATGAACAGTAAAGGATATTTGTTCCATTTTACAGGTTAGAACTAGTTAGTCTTACTCCATTAGAAATTCAAGCAAACACTTACTGGAACTCGGTCAGTATTGTTGAGGAAACAAGACTGGGGATCAAGTTTGAGACTATTAGAGATTAACAGAGATCTTGCTGTGTCATTAGTCATTCAGCTTTGTACTCCAGTCATCCTGAATTATGATTAAATTAGTATTTTGATGTAATTACTTTCCAAATTGGATCATGTGTTGTTTGCTGCTGTATCTGCAAATATTAGTTGTTTCTGCTCATTTGTACATTATCACTGTTACATAAAGAGTTCCTATTTAGCATGATTGTTTGAGTTTTCCCAATCTGGTGAAACATTAGGATAAAAGCTTTTTAGATGTGTGTGTATGTATATTCTCTGTGTATGTATGTATGTATATTGTAATCAAATTTACTTTTTGTTTGAGAATATCAGTAAAATCACTATCAAAATAACCTTGCAATTGTATATAAAAACGTCAACATGTTATTTGTAACGTTTTGTCAGTCATAATGTAAGTATGTGTATCTGTGTGTGTGTGTGTGTGTGTGAATCTGATTACAGATTGTGTTTTTTCTTGCAGCTTGCTATTTATATGCATGTGTTCATCCATAATGTAAGGAGAGGGAAAATACAAAATGAGACTGTAAAGAATGTAAAACTTTAGGAAGTGGGAATTTCCTAAATGGAATACTTTGCAAATCCTTTGCCAGCAGTGGCCATGGAAGGCTTCTCTCTTGTTTTCCATGTAATAAAGCAACATGTCTCTTTATGGGCTATATGTTGGCTACATAAAATTATCTGAAGAAAATTTCAGTGTTTTTTCTCCAGTGGGACCAATCTATCAGGGCCACCTGGTCTACCCAATTATGAGATGGAGCATACTGCTTCTGTAAAACATAAATTTAACACAAAAACTGAAGAAAAATTTGATTATTTTGGAAATATCCCTAGTATTTTTGTGTGTCTGCAGCTATACTGTTGCAAGCCTTTGTGTGTGCTGTCTATTACACATGGCTTATAGAACCATGAAACTTCACTGTATATTTTAAGAATAGTCTCATCTTTGTGCTTATGGGTGGATTTATTCAGGATCTCCACACATTTCCTTTTAAAAATGTTATTTCTCACGATTGAGTGCCTGTTCCAAATAAGTGGGCAGACAAATGACGTTCTAGTTGTAAAGCCTTAATGGAAATCATTACTGTCGCACTGTCAATTGCTACCCAAATCTGATTTACTACATAATTAGTAAGAAGTCCAAGCCCACTCAATAGAATCTCTATCTAATTGACTTTCAAACTGAATCTGAAAATTGAATTACAAAATTGGATTGAACTAACCTGATTCAGTGCTTTGCACTAAAGTGCCAAATCAAACTAAACTTTCAAATGGTTAACCTGAAACTCAGATTTGAGTTGATCCATCATTTGCTGTAATTAAGGGAATACAAATGACTTTCTTAATGAACTATCATATCAGAAAACATGGATCTATTTGTGGGAAAATAAAGTAATTTCTAGGGAGTTTTCCTGAAAGTATGCTCATATCCAGTTTCCCCCCCCAGCATTGCTTTCTATTTGACATGAATATTCTATTAAAAAATGGCAGATCATAGTGACATTTTGACTTTTTTACCACAATCAGTAGAATCCCTAATGAAAGCACTTTAGAAATACCTATCAATTTATAGGACAAAGGAACAAGACAGAGATTAAATAATTTAATACATTTTATTTGTCTATCATTCCACAGATACTTTCAAGTTTTCTTCAGAAGCAAATGGATCATCTAAGTGCATTTTTTTTCTACAGTACACACTGCAAACTTTTTTTTCTAATCTTAGCAATCCCATCACTTTGACTGCTATGCTTCACTGAGTGTAATGAGCATTAAAGGAGCAAAAATCCACAGATGTACAATCTTATAAAGTGTAAAGGCCCTTAGAACAGGTATACCTGATGGCCAATGTGGAAATCCCTCATTGCTTCTACATTGAACTCAGATTCTTATTGTGCTGATGCTGCAACACATGTCACTACCGTAAGTATCAGCATCTCCTACTTTAATTAGAAGTGGGGAAGAAAAATCTCATTGACAGTCAATCATGTCAAGCAAAAATGGATCCACATTTCCAAACAGAGAAACCACATATTTCAAATTAACGCCATTATCCTGAATTAATTCAAGACAGCTACTTGCTTTTCTGCAATAATACTTTATTATGGCCTGTCAATACAATCCCCCCTTTCAACTAAATATAATGGGATCTGTTTCTTCATGGAGAGCAAACTGTCATAAATGATTATTTTATGTGTGTGTTACATTCTTCAAGGGAAAAAAGTTAAAGAAGTAATAGCTAGGTCAGAAGATCATAAATAGATGGTGTCAGCCCATCACCACACAGAACATGGATAGGTAAATTACTCTGAATAACACAAAGGGCAATTTTAGACTTAGACTGCAGCCTAAGCTGCTTGTCTGTCATGCTGCTCTTGGACACTGCAATAGATTGGCAGTGGGACCAGGCTGCTACTTATACTGGACTGCTCTGACTGCAAGATTTGGTTGATTGTTCCCCTGATTTTTGCTTTTCCATAAAGGGAATGCAAAAATTACTGCTTGGTTCCTGCATGGATCAGTCCATCATGCTTGCCCTTTACTTTTAGGGGTGATTCCTTCCTCCATAGCCCTCCATCTTTCTTTTTCTCTCCAAGGTGTTTGCACACATGAATACCTTCACATCCCTTCCCATCTATCACTTTCCATGTTTCTGCTTATGATACTATTTTATCATACAGTAATCAAAACAAAGGGGAACAATCATTCTTTGATGCCTATCTTCCTCTCTGGGTCTATGAAAACTCTGTAGCAAAAAGGAGAGTAGAGCTTAAAAGGAACAAAAAGGAATCATTCCTATGTTGCAACCTAAAGATATTAAAATAGCAATAATAATAAAAGGAAGAGAAGCTTTGTAGGACTGTGGGTACATGGATATGGAGAAGCAGGAGGAGCATGCTTCACCCAGTCTGAAGAGAAACAGAAAGCATTCCCACTGGGAGATATGAAGATTGGACTTAATGGGACATCCTTGGATCAATCACAAGGCCATTAACAAACAAAACAAAAGAAATACCCATTGCCAACCAGCAGAGAAAACATCAGCAAATGATTGCCTAGGGCAGCAATCAGGTGCAGGAGGGCAGGGGGCACACCAAGCATTGCTGTCAAGTTGAGTTAGGGCTCATCAATTGGCCTTTCTTTGCTAAATCTGTGGAAAGCATGTGCTCCTTCAGGTGGGATGTACACAGACTAGTAGTGTAGTCAACAGTAGTCAACAGATTTGAATGCAAAAGGTTCAAAAGCTCTGGCTTTGGTGCACATAAGAAGCCAGGCATCTATCTCTCCCTCTGGGCCTTCTCATTGTCTTTCACTAGGTAATCTTTCTCTTGGGGCAACTTTCTATTTCCCCATTGAAACACTGCCCCTTCTGACATATTTGGCTTGTGTTTTGCAAATCTCTTTTTAGTATGAGCAACTACCACCTCTGACTTTACCTGTTGTTTACCTCTGCTTACTTTTTCTCTACCTCTCAACCTTAAGGGACAATAATAATCTCAGAAGGAAGAACAACTAAACCATACTTAAGATATAGGATAGTTCCCCATTCTAGAACCTGAATTAACAGGCAGCCATCAGCCAATCCATTGTAATAGTTAGGGGTTGTATTGTGACTGGGGACTGCCATATGTAAGTTCCCACACAATCATAGAGGTCACTAGATGATGTGGGGGCAGATTTTCTCTCTACTCAATCCACATCACAGAATTGTTATAGGGAATAAAGCAACCATATAATATAATCCAGCAATAACAATTTGACTGGCAGAAACCAATTTTGCTTTCCTTTTGCTACTGATGGCAGCAAACTAAAGCAGGTAATCATCTGGTAACTTAATTAGCAGAATCAATTGTTAGAGGATTGTAAGAGAAAAAGAGGAAAAGAGATATGGGATATATTATGAGTGTTATCTCTGTGCAAAGAGATGCACATAAATCTATGAAAATTACATGTGTGCAGCAACAATTGTGCTGGGAATGATGGTATTGCTTTTTTCTAGTATTGGTTCTGAATATAGAAACAGAAACTTAAATAAAATTGTATCATAGCTGACAGGCTGAGCTGCCTGGATCTGTAACAGGAACCTTGAGTGCACAGTTGAGTAAAAGTGGATTGAATAGGAGTTTAGGGGACCCACATCTGAGAGACATTTCACTCACAGATCAACAAGTGAAAGCTCATTGCATTACATTTTTCCAGGTTTGCAGAAGACAAGTAAGTGTATGTTTGTAGGACAAATTTATCTATCTATATACTACTAAAATTCTCTTGTCTGTTTGTCACCTTCAATTAGTCCAAAAAGTGTAACATAGCGCAAAAAAGTATTGACTCAAAGTACCTCACACCCAATTACTTAAAGAACGTGTACAGAATCTAGGTCTAATTACTCCCATGTAATTGAAATTTCAAGGATCTTCACAACAGTTGTATTCACAAAGATATGATTGTTACAGCATCACCATGAACACTCAAGTCATATGATCATGATTTCAGACATTCCCCACCAGCTTTCCACAAGCAAAGTCAACAGGAAAGCTGGCAGAAAGTTTATGGCCAATTGTAGAATTCTGCAGCCATATGACCACAATTTATGATGGTATTATGATAATTTTTTGCCAGTTTCTGGTCTTTTTGGCTGGTTTCTAACAAAATACCTGTAAGAATACATTGATTCACTTAATGACTGCAGCATTCACTTACTATCACAAAAAAAGCCCTAAAACTGAATCCAGTCACATGGGTGTTTCGACTTACAACTGTCATGACTTATGATGGAAATTCTGGACTCTATTACAATCACAAATTGAGGATTATCTGTACAAGATTGTAACATGGATTCATATTTAAATATGGATTAAATAAATTCAAGTTTCTAAAATGTAACTCAATACCCAGATATGGATTATAAATCTATTAGTGTCAATATTATCAGAACATATCATTTAGCCATTGTAATCACCATTGTAATCAGGGACCCGGTGGCTCAGTGGCTAAGACGCTGAGTTTGTCGATCGAAAGGTCAGCAGTTCAACCGTTTGAATCCCTAGTGCCGCATAACGGGGTGAGCTCCCATTACTTGTCCCAGCTTCTGCCAACCTAGCAGTTCGAAAGCACGTAAAAAATGCAAGTAGAAAAATAGGGACCGCCTTTGGTGGGAAGGTAACAGCGTTCCATGTGCCTTTGATGTTTAGTCATGCCAGTCACATGACCACAGAGATATCTTTGGACAGCACTGGCTCTTCGGCTTTGAAATGGAAATGAGCACTGCCCCCTAGAGTCAGAAATGACTAACACATTTGTGAGAGTGGAACCTTTATCTTGACCTTTAATCACCTTTATTTTTCTCTTGTGAAATTTCTTCAAAATTTGTTACAAGATATCATTTGCAGGATAGCTTTTTAAAATTTTCTCAATGTTTTACTGGTGAAATGTTTCTTATTACAGTATGAATTGAAAAATGATCAGAATGTAAAATGATACTGATGCTCATTATTGGGTTGTGACTATGGAGATTCTTAGTCATCTAGGTTATCACCCAAACTCACAACCCAATAGTCCCAAAGGTGCTTTTTCAAGAGGCATTGGATTTTCTGGGGGGTTTTTTGAAGATGTTTCACTTCTCATCCAAAGAAGCTTCAGAGCTGAAGAAGGTTCCTGGATGAGAAGTGAAACGTCTTCAAAGAAAAAACAGAAAGTCCAGTTGCCTCTTGAAAAAACACCTTTGGGAATATTGGGTTGTGAGTTTGGGGGACGAATAGTTTAGCAACAATTATATTTATACATCCTAACATAATATATTGAAAAGTTTGAAAGAAAATATACACCAAAATGGATTAATTCTGTTGGCATTAGATGCAGTTCACTTTATTATTCCTCCCTTCAACCCTTCATTTACAAATGCATCCCAAATTTCTCAAGACTACACTCTGTGAACCAAGACTTTATTTAAATCACCACCTAAATTCCTCCTTTGTTTATCTTGCTTTCAAACACCAATTAGCACATCATTGTATGGGGAGTTTTGCTCATCTGTTCAAGCAATTTCAATTTCAGGGTAAAGTGGAGTTATCACAGCCCCAAAGACTACATTTTGAAATCATTTGCATCAAAAGGTTTATGTGATGGCAAAGCATTATTCCCAACACTTCTCAAGAAAAGTGAATCTCTGAAATATGAACACAGGAGAGATGTCAACGGGAAGCAAGCTGAAGCTGCTGGACTTTTAAGGAGTATTGTCCATAAAAGCCAAGGGGAGGAGAAACCCAATTACTCTGGAATGACAGTGTTGGATAATTGAATCTCGGTGCCTTTTGCTGACAGGGAAACAGTAAAAGGGAGCAGCCTCTTCACCTAGAATTAGATTTGTCTGTCTAAGTGGAAACGAGGGCCTGAGTCCCTATTTCATACTATCCCAGCACTAAGATTTGAAGAGAAGCCTTGACACCAAGCAACCCCACCTTTTAATTCAAGCTAACAAGCCAGATTATTCTGACCAAATAGCATCTTTTCCAGTCTATAAAACTTTCTAATCTGCTTTCTATATTACTTTTTACCTTCCTTTGAAGGTATTTGGCACTGAATACCAAGACAAGCTGAAATCTGACGGAGAGAAGTAATTTTGGAAGCATTGCCTACTACTACTTTTATCACTGCCAAACAGTGCACTTATGAACAGATATTACATCTAAACAATTGTTTAGTTATTCTGCTCTTAAAGGACAAAAGAACTGACACCCTGGGCAGGTCTTTGTTTGACATGAAGCTGCTGGGAGAGGTCCTCCAGTAATCTGCGATGTTGGTATCACCAGTATGCTTATGAAATTCAATTATACATCATTATCCCTGGCCACCTGAGACAAGCTATTAACATCTTGACCCAGTGTTTGGAGGCTGTTAGGGTCTGAAAGAGATAAAAATGAATGGAATTTGTTTCTTCTCCGTTGGATTATTGCATCACACTCTCTATCAGCTACCCACAAACTCCAGCTGATCCAAAATACAGCAGTTTGAATAGTTTCGTGCACATTTCATCTGGCTGGTGTGAAACCTCTTCTACAAGAGCTGCAACTAGCTACCAATCTGCTTCTGCGTGCAATTCAAGGTCCTGGTTGTCACTTTTAAAACCCTACATCAGGGGTGGGCAAATATGCCCCCTTTATGATCTGTGGATTTCAACTCCCAGAATTCCTGAGCCAGTTTATCAACAATCATAAAGGGGATTGTTGTTTACAACAATCACAGGTTGTAAAAGGGCCACATTTGCCCACCCCTGCCCTACATACTTCAAGACCTCAGTATTTTGCTTATTTCTAATTGTATCTGCCTCTTCAACAAGATGTAGAAGGAAGGGCTCACTTTCAGGTTCTTATTCTAAAGTAGTTTTGCCATCAAGGGTCACAGGAGTGGGACTTCGCTATCACTGCCCCTTTTTTCTGGAACTCCGATAAAGGAGAGTATTTGTAGCTCAGGGTTGAAATGAGGGATCCTTGGTGCTCTCTGAGCTTGCTTGTTTTCTTATGGACGTTTCATTACTGATAATTTACCTAGTTAGGGTAATGAAACATCTGCAAGAATACAAGAAAGCTCAGAGAGCAATTAAGACATGGGAGCAAATAAGATTGAAATCTTTCTGGAAAGCTTCATGGAAATTTGCTTTGTTACATGCTTGGCATGCTATGATAGGAAAATTGTTATGTTCTACTATATTTATCGTTTCAACTTTTAACCCAGTTTGTAAATTGGGAATGTCAACTACTTAGAGCCATTAATAACTAGAATGGTCTATAAGCCTAAGCAAGCAAGCAAACAAATAAATAGAAGCCCAGCAGGATGGAATTGCTGTTTGTACAATGGCTTTGCTGTTTCTCAGTGGTGTGACACTTCTATTGAGAGAACGGATTTGTAACTTGATGGTACACCTGGAATCACAGCTAGTAGCTACAGCCCTACTGGTGTAATGGGACTTTACAAAATTACTTCATGCCATTATTGCTATGCAGTTGGACTACTACTATGCATTACAAAGCAGTGTACAAAGTACTTCCTCTGAGGACCCCTTGGAAACTTCAGCAAGCTCACAGAATACCTATGGCTTGGTTATTGCTTGGTGCATATCACCTCAAACATAACACATTGTGCTTTAGTTCCTGCATTGGCTTCTTCTTCTTCTTTTAATTTTTAATTTTTTAGTAAAATAGTTCCATCTTCCATTAAACAGTGTGTCGTCTGAGTACATGTATCTTTGTGCAGTAATAATCAAAATTTATAACAATATTCATTACATTAATATTACTTCTCTAATTTTACAATACTAATATTGAACATTATAAACATATTCACTTTTCCCTCTTGACATATCTTCTAATAAGAATATAATAATATTAAACATAATAATCTTAATGGTCATAAAAATAATAATCATAGTATTTACATCCTCTCTCTTAACATATTTTCTATATTTCGCTGATCTTTTGTTTCCCTATTTTTAACTTCCGTTTTTATTCTATAGCCAACAATAAATGCTTCAGCTTCTTATTAGCTAATGGTTCTAATTTTTAACCTTTAAACCCCTATAGCTTGATGCTGAGGAACCCAAATGAGCCCTTTCTCGAAGCTGGAATTAATTTACCTAATCTATATGTCCCAGGGAGCTGCTTATAGGCCTCTCACTATGACATTGTGAAGGAGGCTGGGCATATCTCATGGAATGACATCAGATTGTCAACACTTTGTTGTTCTTCTGAAAAATGTTACAAATTGAATTGTTTCAGAAGGTGATGGAGATGACACTGATGTATATACTAGGTGGTTCTTAGTATTTTATATCAGTGTATCATTTATTATCCATTTTATGTGTTTTTTACTTTGGCTGTCTTAATGCGTTATACTTACATGTTTTTTTGGGTTGAGATTCTGGTTGATTGCAATATAATAGGTAAAAATCATATTAAAGCATATATAACAGGTAGGCATAATTAATAAAAGAAAGTGCTTTTATCCGAGCATAGGATATAAAATCACTGTTACATCATGATTCACTTTCACAGCACAAGGCATTCTGTTTTTTGTTTTTTTTTCATTTACTCAATAGTGACTGAGCCAAAATCACTTCTATGATGTTTCATCTTTACTTTTGTCCTGTAACAGATGCCATAAAGTAACACCTTAGTCTGTTTAAGCTATGGCTTTATGAGATCGTGGCAAATGAAATATAAGGCCCTGTGTTCAAAAAGGCTGTCTACAACAAATCAGAAATAATGCAAAATTGAAGCGTGAGACATGCAGAGAGATTTGCAGAAAGACCCAGAAACACATATCTCCACAACCTTTATGGAATCTGTCAATTCCTCCTTCTGTCAGGTTATCTTTAACTGCTCCTATAGATTAGTTTCCTGGCTCCTTTAAGTAGCAAAAAAGCTGCATCAAGATTCAGTATTGATCCCCAGATGGTGTGCAACAACAAACATAACTGGCACATTCATAAGGAGGAGGAATTTAGCAGCAAAAGCAAACAATAGAAGCCTAAAAGACAAATATGATTGATTACGGCTGCAGTTAAAGCATACTTACTTAGAAATGCATCCCAGCGTATGCTATGTGACTCAGGTCCGCAGAAAAAAATGTCTGGTAGTGGCTCTAAAGTTGAATCCTGCCTTTGCCAATAAAGGCTACATCAAGCAAAGCTGGTCAGGCCTTTATTTTGGAAGACAGATTTTTCTGTCTTCTTCTTGTTGTTGATTTTTCATTGGCTTGCCTTGGCTCCTGTTTCTTTTTATGCTAAATGCATTGCTCAGACCATCTCATCTTCCAATTTGAATGTTATCCACTAAGTACTACAGCCCATCCAGGGTTTTAGGCAATAATCCTATTTGGGCCATTTGTGAAATGCCATAGGTTAAGTAAGCCCCAAATCTGTTACAAACAGATGACTTCGTAATTCTGTGAAACTGTAGAGCAGCCCATTGGCATTATCAGTGCTTCTGCCAGTTTATCCTATCCCTTGACAGGAGATGATACAGATGAAAGACAGCAAATTCTGGGCCAGACTTCTAGAATGAGGGCAGGATAACACAAATTAGTTAGACAGACAAAATAATCAGATGTTGTTATCTCTGACCTTGGCGAGACTACAGGAGTGAAGAAGCATATGCAGTCAAGACTCGATCTGTTCCTATCGTATTATTTCTGGGCAAGAAAATTCCAGCATAAAAATCTTTCTCTGCTGCACAAAACCTGGCTTAATTTTCCACTGCTTTAACTTAATATATTAGTACCTTTTGGCACTTTCTTGTTATACTGCCTAAAGTTGCAGTATTTTAGTTTCTCAATTTTTCATCAAGTTGCCTTAGTCTCATTTCTTCATCTTACTTTTAAAACCCATCTCTCTTCTATAAATTGCCTGAAATCTTCTCTCTTTGTATTTGTTTTGCCTTCTTACCAAAAATAGTTAAAATCTCTCTATAACTATATACACTTACTTCAAGTAAGACTTTATGATTGAAAACATCTGAACAACCTGCCAATGGTTTTCTGTAGCTCTTTGCTATCACTTAGCATGATCTGGATTTATGGGCCCAATATAGTAGCCCTACAGTATCTTTTACTTTTGAGAAACTTCCTCGAGTTTGTGTTATATACCCTTCTTTTAAAGCTAAGTTATAGAAAAGTTCATTCAAAATAACTGTACTGAATTTAGTGATGTTGAAGAAAACCTCCTATACTACCACCTCTTACAATACTAGACAACACAATATCAACAGCAGAGTCCTTCAAGTTTCTAGATTCTATCATATCTCAAGACTTAAAATGGACACCTAACATCAAAAACATCATAAAAAAAAGCTCAACAAAGAATATTCTTTCTGTGCAAACTCAGAAAGCTCAAACTGCCCAAAGAGCTGCTGATTCAGTTCTACAGAAGAATTATTGAGTCTGTCATCTGCACCTCCATAACTGTCTGGTTTGGCTCTGCAACCAAACAAGAAAAACACAGACTTCAATGGATAATTAGAACTGCAGAAAAAACAATTGCTACCAACTTGCCTTCCACTGAGGACCTGTATACTGCATGAGTCAAAAAGAGGGCTGTGAAAATATCTACAGACCCCTCACATTCCGGACATAAATTGTTTCAACTCCTACCCTCAAAAAGATGCTGTAGGGCACTGCATACCAAAACAACTAGACACAAGAACAGTTTTTCCCCGAATGCCATCACTTTGCTTAATAACTAATTCCTACAGCACTGTCAAATAATTTACTAAGACTGTATTACTATTATTCTTCTCTTCCTTACTAGTATCTATCTCTTCCCACTTATTACTATAACCATGTTACTTGTATCTTTCAATTATATTGGTTTTATTTATTTCCTAGTACGATTTGATAGCTTATTAGTAACCTTGACTATTACTAAGTGTTGTATCTTTTTATTCTTGATGAATGTATTTTATTCTCCTTATGTACACTGAGAGCATATACACCTAAGACAAATTTCTTGTGTGTCCAATCACACTTGGCTAATAAAGAATTCTATTCTACGAAAAAACATCTCTTCAATCAAGCCCACTGTGGTTTTGTTGAATATGAAAAGGGTATTATAAAATGGCCTGCTCATGAGTGCCTGCATTTAAGCCAGGCCTCTCACAGCCACTTCAGCATTTTACCTGGCAAATGATGTGTGTAGAACAACTTGTCAGCCCTGTTATCTTAAGTGATTTGCTTTCATTTTGTTTCCTATGTGAGTTATTTTTAGCTGAACAGTTAAAGGTAGCCAGAATAGATTTACATTTGGATATGGAAAAGATATAGCAAAGACAGGAAAGCTATCACATAAATTCTAGTTACAATGCAAATAAAGGCAATAAAAATCACTTAACCATAGCATGATACATAATGAACAAACAGGCAATAATTATCTTTCATAACATGCTCTCGGCCTTCTTTAGCAGTTGCACTTCTTTGTGACAAACATTTTGTTTGTCACAAAATGTTCTGCCAGTAGCTGCTCAACTGTCATATAAACACTTCAAGAGTTTACTTCTATCACAAATGCAGCAGCAGTTCAGAAAATCATATTTTTCCTCAGATTAGAAGTATGAGTTCCATTAGTTAATTATTTAAAGAAGCACTGAGGGAAAATCCCTTCCCTAATATGGTGACTTGCAGATAGCTCACAGACCTTTATTTTTTTACAGTATTCACCCTCTCAGAATGAAAAAATGGTAGGGAAGGAAGGTGAGTGTCATTAGTGGCTGATTTATTAGGCAGATTAATTCTACAAGTTTAAAATTCCATTACATATTTTTGTAAAAAATGTAAAACTTTTGTCCTTTGTCACTTCCTTGGATTCTCTACACTAGAGTAAAATTAGAGAAGTTAACCTTAAAATTAACTACAGTTGTTCAAAATTTCTTAAATCAGAGCTCTACTGTACTGAATATTTTATACAGAAGAACTAACAAGTGGAAGCTGTATCTAATAATAGTTTATTCCTTGTGCTATTTTATTGCACTTTAAAGGCTGCCTCTGCCCCTGTCACCCCATTCTAATATGGCTGGAAGTATTTATCAAATATTTAAATGGATTAACATATAATGCACATGAAAAATATACTCACATCTTGTAGGGTGCTTTGGAAGATGCCAAGTATCGACTGTGTCGACTTGGCAAGAGATCCTTTCCACTGTGGTGAGGGGACAGTGGACTTTGGACCTCGGATTCTGGATGCCCCCACTTTATTTGCTCCCTTTTGGACCTCTTATTTTCCATCTGACCCTTGGGACATGGGCACTTATCCTCTGTATACGGCAAGATGTATACGGCAGCTGACCTTCTTGTTCTGCGAGACTCCCCCCTCTCGCAGGATTGGCCCTCCACTCTATCGAGGGCCTACCTCGATGACGGATTTTGGAATCCCGAGAGGTGGCATGCGGCGAAGAGGGGGTTGAGGGGTTTTTTAAAATTGTCATTTGCCAATCTTTTAAGGGGTTTTGGGAGGGGGGAGGGTTGTTTGGCAAAGGATAGGGAGGGTGATTTGTTGGGGAGGGGACCAGGCCCGGCACAGGGTCGCGCTAGGGGAGGTGCGGAGCGGGGATCGGAGGGGGTTGGTGCTGGTAGGGAGGAGGGCGATGTCATCAGGACCGTAGGTGGGAGGGGCAGGTATGGTGGGAGCAGGGGGCCATATCATGTTGTGGGGGCACGTATCCGCTGTCTTCAAGCGGTGACGTGCTCCGGCCCCCAGTGCTCTTCTCGTTCCCTGGGTTGTCCGGAGTCTCAGAGCCTGGGTCTTAGGCTGATGCTGTGCAATGCCAGGTCCGTGTCTAATAAAGCCCCCCTCATCTGTGAGCTGGTTCAGGAGGGGGGAGCGGACCTGGCGGGTATTACTGAGACCTGGTTGGGCCTGGAGGGGGGGGTCCCCCTCGTAGAAATGTGCCCACCGGGTTTCCGCGCATTCCATCAGCCAAGGGCCCAGGGTAGGGGTGGGGGGGGTGGCGGTTATTGTAAAGGAAGGTCTTGATCCTAGGGAGGCCACTGTACCTCAGATAGCCGGTTGTGAGTCTCTCCTTGTGAAGTGGGGCCATGGGAGGCAGATGGGCCTGCTGGTTACGTACCTGGCTCCTTGCTGCGTGGCAGCGGCCCTGCCCGAGCTCCTCAATGTTATAGCCGGGGTGGTGGTTGATACCCCCAGGCTTTTAGTCATGGGGGATTTCAACCTGCCGTCCATCGGTGAAGCATCTGAGGCGGCTCGGGAGTTCATGGCTTCCATGACGGCCATGGACCTGACCCAGTTAATTCAGGGCCCCACTCACATAGGAGGAAACACGCTGGACTTGGTTTTCGTCTCTGGTCAGTGGTTGAATGGCTTAGATACAGGGGATATAGTTATTGAACCCTTGTCATGGTCAGACCATTCTCTCCTTAGACTTGACTTCCTGACCGCTATGCCCCACCGCAGGGAGGCGGAACCAATTAGGTGGTTCCGCCCCAGGCACCTGATGGATCCTGATAGGTTCCGAATGGAGCTTGGGCCATTTCCTGAGACTCTGGCACGCGACTCGACTGAGGACCTGGTGACCGCCTGGGATAGGGCGGCCGCTGGTGCTTTAGATCGGGTCGTGCCTTTGCGGCCTCTGACCCGGCGCCGAATCTGCCCAGCTCCTTGGTTCTCCGAGGAGCTGAGGGGGATGAAACGCCGGAAAAGATGCCTAGAGAGTAGTTGGAGGGCCAGTCGCTCCGAATCTGACCGTACACTAGTGAGGTCTTATATCAAGACCTACTTAGTGGCGATAAAGGCGGCGAAGTGTAATTACTTTTCCGCTCTTATCGCATCGGCAGAAAATCGCCCAGCTGCCTTGTTTAGGGTGACTCGCTCCCTTCTCCATCTGGGAGCGCGGGAAGACCCCTTGCAAGGTCGTGCTGAGGATTTTGCGCATTATCTGCACGATAAAGTCGCTCAGATTCGGGAAGGCTTGGACTCCGACTGGGTAGGTACGGGCGGGTTGTCCGAGGTCTGTCTTGAGACGGTTATCTGGGATGAGTTTGACCCTGTGACTCCCGAGGACGTGGACAGGATGCTGGGGAGGTTGAACGCAACCACATGTTTATTGGACCCGTGTCCCTCCTGGTTGGTGCTGGCTACCCGGGAGGTTACACGAGGCTGGCTCCAGAGGATTATAAACGCTTCCTTGAGTGAGGGGTTCTTGCCTCCCGCCTTGAAAGAGGCGGTGGTGAGGCCCCTCCTCAAGAAGCCCTCTCTGGACCCAGCTGTTTTAGCAAACTATCGTCCAGTTTCCAACCTTCGCTTTCTGGCGAAGGTTGTTGAGAGTGTGGTTGCGCGACAGCTCCCCCAGTACCTGGAGGAAACCGTCTATCTAGATCCGTTCCAGTCCGGCTTCAGGCCCGGGTACAGCACGGAAACGGCATTGGTCGCGTTGGTTGATGATCTCTGGAGGGCTCGGGACAGAGGTTGCTCCTCTGTTCTGGTCCTATTAGACCTCTCAGCGGCTTTTGATACCATCGACCATGGTATCATGCTGCGCCGGTTGGAGGGGTTGGGAGTGGGAGGCACTGTTTTACGGTGGTTCTCCTCCTATCTCTCCGACAGGTCGCAGTCTGTGTTGGCTGGAGGGCAGAGGTCGACCTCAAGGCACTTGGTTTGTGGGGTGCCACAAGGGTCGGTCCTCTCGCCTCTCCTGTTCAACATTTATGTGAAGCCGCTGGGCGAGATCATCCGTGGTTTTGGGGTGCAGTGCCATCTGTACGCTGATGACACCCAGCTGTACATCTCCACCCCAGACCACCCCAACGATGCCCTTGAAGTGATGTCCCGGTGCCTGGAGGCGGTGCGGGTCTGGATGGGGCGGAACAGGCTCCGACTCAATCCCTCCAAGACTGAGTGGCTGTGGCTGCCGGCGTCCCGATATAGTCAGCTGGTGCCATCGCTGACTATTGGGGGCGAGACATTGGCCCCCACGGAGAGGGTGCGTAACTTGGGTGTCCTCCTGGACGCACGGCTGTCCTTAGAAGAGCATTTGACGGCCGTGGCCAGGGGGGCTTTCTATCAGGTCCGCCTGATACGCCAGTTGCGCCCCTTTCTGGATCGGGACTCCCTATGCACGGTCACTCATGCCGTCGTTACTTCCCGCCTTGACTACTGTAATGCTCTCTACATGGGGCTCCCCTTGAGGAGCACTTGGAGGCTCCAACTGGTGCAGAATGCGGCCGCGCGGGTACTTATGGGGGCGGCATGGCGCTCCCACGTGACACCTCTCCTGCGCGAGCTGCATTGGCTTCCAGTGGTCTTCCGAGTGCGCTTCAAGGTGTTGGTTCTCATCTTCAAAGCGCTCCATGGCTTAGGACCCAGTTATTTACGAGACCACCTTCTGCCTCCGATAACCTCCCACCGGCCAACACGCTCCCACAGAGAGGGTCTCCTCAGGGTGCCGTCTGTCAGGCAATGTCGGCTGGCGACCCCCCGGGGAAGAGCCTTCTCTGTGGGGGCACCCGCCCTCTGGAATGAGCTGCCCCCAGGGATACGACTAATCCCGGATCTCCGGACCTTCCGCCGGGCCCTGAAGACGTTTTTATTTCAGCAAGCCGGGCTGGGTTAAAAATTTTTAATTGGTGAATTTTATGGGTAACGGGGTTTTAAATTGGAGTAGCCTAAGATAATTTAATTCTGTTTTAATGTATTTTAATATTTGTATTGTGTGTTTTTAATTTTGGCTGTTCACCGCCCCGAGTCCTTCGGGAGAGGGGGCGGTATAAAAATTTAATAAATAAATAAATAAATAAATAAAGTACATGTGCGAATAATGGAACAAAGATTAAGAAAAAAGGAGCTTTCTTTAGAATAGGGAAAAAACCCCTGTGTACATCAGTGGCCCTTTTTTTCACCAGGGTTCTGTGGAGAGAGTTTTTTCCGTGGACCAGAGGGGGCGTGGTTTCATGTGCTGCCTGCATGTCGTGTATGGGACTTCTCTTGATTGCGCAGCCCGGTTTCTGGCATGTCACAGACCGGTGCCACTTCACGGACTGGGGGTTAGGGACCCCTACTCTACGTTAAATAATATATGGCAGTCTCCACATATCTGCAATCACAAAAACACAAACCCATGCACCCACCCACACTTAAAACACACTTTTTCCAACTAATTGGAAGCTATGATGAAGATTTTGAAATTGCAAGTTTGTCTAATTAGCAGTTAAGATTTTCTCTGTGGTTTTTTTCTGCGAGGAAGCATAAAAAAAAAAAAGACCTCCTTTTAATTTTGATGCATGTAATACATTCAACTACCATGAGGATCTTTTCACCCGCGCAAAGCAGACTAAAATCATATCCTTGTACTTCTTGTGATTACTTAAAAAACAAAGAGTAGCACCAAATCCCAGAAGTACTGGCAAACCACTTTGGCTCAAGATCAATTGACAGAAAAGTTTCCATTTTATTCAGTTCATATTACCAGATATAAGGAACTGTGATCTCTTCTAGGAAAAAGATATGGACATTTCAATAAATGTGCCTTTGTTAAATGTGCCATTTCTTGGATGACTAAATTTAATTGAAAATAAGTCTTGCCTTGAATTTCATGGTGTGGTCAGTCTTCTACTTGCTCTTGTTTATTATAAAATACCTGACTATCCTCCTTGTGCCTTAGTCACAAACATTTTATCATCATTAAAAAATCTAATCACAGCAGTTCCACATGGCATGCTATAAATCAGTTGTCCTATTTATTTGTCAAACTTGTCTCCAGCGTCAAATATGCTGGCATTTCATGAGAAAGTTACCCTTTATCTTACGCATCAGTCTATGAAAATCAAAATAAGAAATAAACCGCTACATTCTTGTGGAGTGAAATATTAGCATCACATCTTTCATAAGCATGACCAATTAGTGAATGGATTATATTGATAACTTGAAGGAACAAAAGCAATGGCTGAATCTCACTGGTGCAAGGAATGGATTAAAATAATAAACTGAAATTGCATGAGTAAGAATTGTTTAATCTTGAAAATGGGAAATCTGAATGTAATTCAACTGAAAATAGGAAACAAAACAAATATTAGAATATTTTGGATTATTTATGCGAATACCTGTAATTTATATGTACTTGTCTTCAGGTTCTTTTGTTTTCTTAAGGAACAATGATTTAGTGAATAATCAATTATTTTTCCTGCTGCTTTGTAAATTTCACCAAAATATTTTACTGAAAGTTTTTGTTTTGTTTTAGCGAGTCGCTGAATGGCGATTGAAGGGATAGTATATTAATATACTTTCATATTTTCTGTGTCCATGGAAATGAGCACTGACTGGCATTGTCACAAAACACATCCTACTTGTGTAATGTTGCTGTGATCATGATAATCATCACAAACAGAAGCCATTTTCTCTGGTCCCACATTTGCAGCATTTCTGCCCAGAGATTGAGGAAATGCCACAGTTAAATTTTGTTTTGGTCCCAAACTTATTTAGTACTCTTAGGCAGAACAGAACACAATAACAGAGTTGGAAGAGAGGCAAGCCAATATTATGTAGCTTCTGTTTTTCCCATCTATAATAACTCCAAATTATTTTACAGGGTTGATGTAAATATTATGAGTAATTCATGTGCACCAGCTGAATCCAAAAGTACTATGAGATTATTTATTATTGCAATTAACAACAACTGTCATCCTATTGTAATAGATTTTTTCCTTTCAACCTCTCCATTGTTGATATACTCCAGGAGTTCTGCCTTGGATGAAATGCAGCATCAGTAGGGAAGGACTAATCTATAGCAATTTTTCTGCACTCTAGTAGTTGCTGATGTGGCTGTGTAAAAATACCGCCAGAGTCTGAATCAAGGGCTTTTATTTGGCCTTTGGCAGATTTGCAATAGCCCAGCATGCTAGTCAGTTTTTGTTAACAAACTCCATAGAAATCCATGTAGCTCGGGGCCAATTTGCACTTGAACTGTCTATACTTAATGCAGGTTCCAGACAGTACTGCTTGTGATGTGGGAGGGGGGAGGGCAGGGAGAAGGCATCTGCTGATCATATGAAGGGAAATCTTCCATGTAGGCTCTATTGAGCTCTTGGAGGAAAGGAAGAATGTACATGTAACAATAATTATGTGAAAAAAGGTAAGCCAGCTAGTGGCTTACCAGTCTTGAGGTGGTGCTCTTCAATAATAAAAAGAAATCTGTCTGAACTGTTGCTCTATCTATGGGGATCTCCATTCAAACTGAGCTTAGTAAGCAGGCAAATTCCAAACCTCTGCTTTCCCCAGCAGCAGCAACTGTAAAACAAACTGTCTGTAGGTCACCTGGTTTCTCATGATGGTGAAATATGGATTTCTATTAAAGTTGCAATATGCAGATTGGAACATTTCTTCCTTAAGAGCTGTTTTAATCATAGGGCAAGCAGTAAGAAATAGATGGATAAAAGGAACGGTTTTCATATGGTATCTTTATGACTTCTACTCTCCTCTGACCTATTGTTCAATTATTCTATATCTATTTGTCTGACTGTCTATTATGTACAAAGCTAAAAAAAAAAACCATAACAGTTAAAAAAAATAAAATTAAATAGGCAACTTAGTCTACAGTGATCTGATAAACAACAGCATCAACAAAACAAAACATGGATCTTAAAGAAATCATAAATAGCCAACCACAAGGGCAAGTTTTCAATGGTTTTCAGAATCCTACGAGTTCTGGAAGGGTGTGTGTGTCCTAACTGTTCCAGAGTGTGGCAATTGCAAAAGAAGAGATATGCTTCCTAGGTCCCACAAGATGGCAAAGTTTAATAAATGGAACCTAGAGTGCACCCATTCTGTTGGAATTTACTAGGCAAGCAGAAATGTTTGGAGACAGTATGTGGAAAGATATCTAGACCCTATGCCATACAGAGTTTTATAGATAATAGACCTTTTCTGTTCAGAAGGCAACAGTCTAATGGTTCTCATTTCCCCAGCTTGCTTTCCACACTTGATGTTGTCTTTGAAAGATTAAGGTGAGTTTACTATGGGTGGTGTACTACTCTGCCTTAAGAAACATTTCAGAGAGATCTCACATGACCTTGCCTTGCCTCTCCTCTCCTCTCCTCTCCTCTCCTCTCCTCCCTCCCCTCCTCTCCCTTCCCTTCCTTTCCCTTTGGTTAAAGCACAGAGCTTTATAATTATTTATTAAACATCAGATATTCAATTTTCTATTCTTTTATTCAGCTAAGTAAAGAGATAACAAAAATGCTAAATCTGGTCTAATTCTTAAGCCTTACAAAAATAGCTAATTTAAAGAAATTTAAAAGGAGTGTCTTTTGAATACAATAGCCTGGCCTGAGAAGCAATGAAACATAAGATGGATTGGAAACATATGTAGAGATCTCCAAAACAAACACTTGGGATCAGTCTCCTTGGAGGAATTCCTATGAAGGTTTGGGGTCATAATTGATAAAGGCCTCTCCAAAATCCTCAGGTCAATTTTGATAGCTATGTTTTTAGGATTATAGAGGTGACTTAAGGTTCTTAAGGTCCAGGATTCTACATTTAGGAAACTCAAGAGTGTATTCCTTGGTTCTAGGTTGATTGACCATGTCAAGTATGAGATCCACAATCATAAAAGGTATGTGACTGGAAAGGAAAGAGTATGTATATCCAACCCCAAAATAATAGCCACAAGTTTAGCCATCTATGTGAGGCTTTGCTCCCTGCTTTGTCCCCCAGACTAGCTGTAAAGCATGAGTGATGTCTGAGTACCTCTCATTTGTGGCAAGCTTGTTTCAGTTTTTTAAAAACATGTTTTAAACTACAACTCCTAAAACCTGAAATGAAATTATCTTCTTTTTCCTATCTAGTGATTGTTTCCCAGCAACCCCAAAGTTTGTCTCTGAAATGTGGAGGACTCTGGCAATTGTGCCAATTTGTGCTCCTGGAAGAAATCTTTTTCCTTCCTTTCTCTTTGATTCAGTATATCACTTTGGCCTCCAGTTAATAGAAAACACTTGTTTTTGCATTCCTCTTTTATAGTGTTCCGTCTTGTGAGAGAGTGAGAAGTAAGTATCAATACATTATACATCTGCACCATGAACCCAGAGGGAATGAAATGCTTAGCATTAGTTATTTGTTCCAAATTGGTGACATAAGTCATAATATCTTTTTCTCTCTTTGTCCATGTGCCTGTATAAATCTTACATGTATGAACATCAGTTATGAGCTTGCTGTGAGACTGATAAGAACTAATTTATGTAACTGGATTTAAATAATGTTTCAAGAGGATTTTTATGTAAAAAAGGTAATATTTACACTGTTTTCTCCGTACTTGTCACAACAATCAATTCATGTTTTGGTATTTTCATTCCCATAATGATCTTTGTCATGAGAGGTTTTTATTCTCAGCATAAATTCTGGAGAAGACACATGCATAATATAGACTAAATGCATTATACATTTGATAACGTGACCTTTTCACAGTTCTAGAGTTTGACTGGTTAGTCACTCCAGTTTTTTTTCCTTTTTCTTTAAACACTCCTGGCAATCTGAGGAAAACAGGTGGTAGAATGCATAATACACTAGCTCATTATGAAATTACCGTTATAGCTGTACTTGTTTTATACCAACGATTCCCAGTCTGTGATTCATGAGGACATAGCAGATAATCCCTGATACAGATGAAAACCTAATACATTTTCAAATGTCCAAAATCTTATATCCTATACCAGTGGTGGAATTCAATTTTTTTTTTTATTACCAGTTCTGTGGGCATGGCTTGGTAGGCGTGGCAGGGGAAGGATACTGCAAAATCTTTTTACTTTAGATTTAGATTTATATACCGCCCTTCTCCCTAGGGACTCCATTCCAATCTCCAATCCCCATTCCCACTTCACTCCAGGGGAAGGATACTGCAAAATCCCCATTCCCTTCCCACTCCTGGGGGAAGGATATTGCAAAATCTCCATTCCTACCCCACTCTGGGGCCAGCCAGAGGTGGTATTTGCCGGTTCTCCAAACTACTCAAAATTTCTGCTACTGGTTCTCCAGAACCTGTCAGAACCTGCTGGATTTCACCTCTGTCCTACGGTATATTCAATTGAATTATTCAACTGTCCTACGGTATATTTAATTTATTATTATTATTATAGTTGGTCACATAGTCAGCTAGATATTTAGACTAGATTTGCCATTTTTTCCACCTATAGAGTCCTTTCCCAAGGCTCTAAGTTAGGCAGATGTTACAGTTTAATAATATTAATTGTTATTGTCACAGGAGGTAAGCTGTTCCAAGTAAAGCTTCTCTAACACCATCAAATATCCATATCTGCCTATCCCAGGTCCTTGGAAAAGACTTGAAAGACAGAAATACCAAATCCAGTCTGAACATTTCGCTGACTGTGTGACGAACTATAATAATTAGAACCAATAAAAATAGGTGCCATGAGTACAATCCTAAAATATTTGGAACACCACTTGAATATAATTGGCATTGACAAAAATCACTGTAAATCAATTGCAAATAGTAGTTTTACTTGGAAGACCTTACATTATTCAATGATACAGTTAATATTATCAAACAACATTTCTCTATCCCAAGTCCTTGGGAATGACTCAATAGATGGATAAAAATGCCAAATCCAGTCTAAACATCTGGCTGACTGTGTAATGAAGTATAATAATAGTTTTAGAATAATAATAATAATGAGAAAATGTTTATAAAGATCAATACCAGCTAAAGAACTGGCATCTGTAACTTCATATCATTGTGAAGAGATAATAATTGTTGTTATTATTATGTATAAACAATGTGAGACCACAGCTGCCAGTTCTTTAGTTGCTGTTGACCTTCATGGGCATTGGGTTCTTCCCAAGAATCTAGGACGTCAAAATGTTTTGCCGTACTATATGTTTGGATCAGTGGTAGTATTCTGCTGGTTCTAACTGGTTCGGGTGAACTGATAGAGGCGGTAGTGGGAGGCTCCGCCCAGATGTCATCACGTCGCGTTTTTGACGCTCTGCGCATGCATTTGCGAACCGGTAGTGAAGATAAGTGAATACCACCACTGGTATGGATCCAAGCAGTGAGATCTTTTGCAACTGATAGAAGGAAAATCTTTTAATGTGCGTAACTGTCATCCAAGATTTTGGGGGGTATGGCACTCCATGTGCTAATAACCACTGAAACCTGGTTATTCTAGCTGGTTTATATCAGATTCATTCAATTTTGTTTTCAATTATTAATTCCATGGTTCTGCAGATGTCCTTAGAGTAATCCACAAAAGCTTTTGGTAATAGAGAAGTGGATTGCATTGAGTATCACAATTCTTCAAGTCAGTCTATTGTGTATGTTAAGATGAAATCTCAAAAACCTTTTGAAACTGGGGACAATTAAAGACATCTAAAATTAGGGGTGGGGAAGGGTTGTTGGAAGCAGTTATTGATGCGGTGCACCTACTGTAGGTACAAGGCATTGGTAGTGACAGCAGTGTTTTCCTTCCCCCTTTTTCCTTCCTCCAAAACAGATGACAGTGATGAATCTCCTCTGAAGATCATCAAACTTCCTCATATCAACAATTTGCCAAAATTTACTGCACCTTGTTTATAGCAGGAAATTGAAATCTAGATAGAGATAATATCACTTTAAACAGTAATTGCAGAGATTACTACTAAAATAAAACATATCCATTATGTTACTGTATACTGATTTAATAGCTATTGGTTGCTTTTTTCAAGCTTCCCTTATTTTCTCAGGAATATATTGTTGGAACCAAAGACAATTTGACTGTCGTTGCTTCTCTCTTTGTAAACAAGCAAATGCAGGAAAGCAACAACTACAGTGCTTTTTTCTTTTTTGCTAGAAGCAGAACCCCTGCCATTTTGAAAAGTTTGTAAAAATGAGGAGACTGGCAGGAATCCATGTTTTTTTTCTTGCTCAGCCTGCACAGTACAGTCAAAAGGACATTCTCCTCTCTCCTGTAACTACCCATGCAGATTCTGTAGAGACAAAGGTTTTATAAGAGAGGAAGGGAAGACACTCAAATGGAAGTTCATTTGCATGTCACCTGATGTCTTGCATACCTGAAGTTACACTTGACTCAGAGCTCTTAAAATATCAAGCTTCACATGTTCTGTTTTACATGAAATAAAAAGCAGGCTGTCCTTTCTCTCATGTTCACTTTCCCTCCTCCACCTGTTCATTTTAGCTTTTGCGCAGGTAAGTCTGTCATCCAGCATTTTGGGAAGTTGTCATTCATATGTGAGATAATACGAGGACTACAGCGGTAAAGTTCTACATTCATATGGACCTTTGCAGCTTGTCATTAAAATATGTAGCAGTTTAAAATGGCTCAAAATCTACCTTAATGAGATGAAAATTAATAAAATGGACTGCTTTTAGGGCTGATGAGTTAAGGATATTGTATGTCATTCTAATTCGCAAGGGCAGCTGTACTAAATTGTGGGTGCACATTAGAGCCTGCAAGCCTCAAGGTTTTGTAAGAATAGAATAGAATAGAATAGAATAGAATAGAATAGAATAGAATAGAATAGAATAGAATAGAATAGAATAGAATAGAATAGAACAGAACAGAACAGAACAGAATAGAATTCTTTAATGGCCAAGTGTGACTGGACACACAAGGAATTTGTCTTGGTGCATATGCTCTCAGTTTACATAAAAGAAAAGAATTTTCAGATTACCCTTAGCCTCTTTCAAGAATAATTAGGATGCTTCTCCTAAATTCCAGGTAATTGCAAGGGGTCAGCAGGGTTGGGATGAATAGTTTGGTGGATGCCAGAAACACAAGAAAGAAATCATCTCAATCGTTAGAAGTCATCTGATGAACAAAATAGATAAGAAAATAACTTTCTCCCACTTGTCTTTATCTTTGGGAATTAAGTATACAAAGGTTAATTCATTAAATAAGTAGAGTAATATGTAGTATATCCAATGAATGTGATTAAGTACCATTAATCCATTAATCATTGATTCTTAGAATGAGTAAAGACACCTTGTAGACCACTCCTTTGTTTGACATCCTGACACATGTCCATTCAGCCATATCTAAAAGTCTTCATGAAAATGAGTATCACTGATAAAAAAAAAACCTGTTCCACTGCTTTTATCATCAGAAAATTCCTCAGAATAGTCAGTCCAAATCTTTTTTCTACTTTCAATCAATTGGTCCTTGTCTTGATCTTTTTTTTTTTTTTAAATTTGATTTATATGCCGCCCTTCTCCGGAGACTCAGGGCGGCTTACAATGCGTTAAGCAATAGCCTTCATACTTTCGTATATTTATACAAAGTCAGCTTATTGCCCCCACAAACTGGGTCCTCAATTTACCCACCTTAGAAAGGATGGAAGGCTGAGTCAACCTTGAGGTTGACTCTCTTGTTAAAACAGAGATCAGTTTTGCCCTCTTGTTTATGACAATCTTTTTGTTATTTGCAGATTGTCAAAATATTCCCTTTTGGAAGCTAAATATGCTGAAGATTTTAATTGTTTACTGGGACTTGGTTTCCAGACCCCTTATTATCCTCAATTTTAGTTCATTTCTGTATTTCTGCTCTAGCAAGCACTTTATACAGTGCAATATTATCAGAAATCTTGGAGAAGAACTTTCATCCCACACATTTTTTTTTCTTTTTCTTTTTTTAAAGTTTAACACTACAGAATTTTTTGATAGCGTTGTGAAAATATACCAAAGATTCAAATTTATTCTTCTTACTTCTCTTCAGAATTTCAGTTGACAGTTTAAATTCCATGATGAAATTCTAGAGAAGATAATAAGCCCAGAGACACCTACTTTCTGTGCTTATATATGACATCTTTTCAGAATGGATGTGAGTATACGATAGCACTCCATCTGTACATCTACTCTATCTCATTCTAAAATGGGAGCCTGAGGATAAAAGCATGGTTCAGAACACTGGCAAAGAAGAGTGACAAGCCTACTCTTTCTTTGTCAATATATATTAGAAGAAGCTGTATTGAAAGAAGATGAACATGGTTTTAAAATTGGAGTATAACCTGCAGTATGCTGATACACCCTGCTATAAATGCAAAAGATTTTCAAGCTCTACTGATAAAAGTTATGGAGCAAAATGAAGCAATGGACTAAAATTAATTATAAAGAAAGCCAAAGTGACAATAACAGATAGAACAACCAACAGATAGAATTCACAATGAAGATATCAAAGCAGTGGATACATTCTGCCTTTTAGGATCAACCATCAACAGCAAAGGAACAGTTAAGAAATGTCACAGACTAGTAGTTGGTAGAGAAGCCATGTAGGTTTTGGAAAAAATATTGAAATGTCATAATGTGGTTTAGACTATGGTGGGTTTCAAATTTTTTTACTACCGGTTCTGTGGGCGTGGCTTGGTGGGTGTGGCAGGGGAAGGATACTGTAAAATCTCCATTTCCACCCCATTCCAGGGGAAGGTTACTGCAAAATTCCCATTTCCTCCCAATCAGCTGGGACTCAGGAGGCAGAGAATAGATGGGGGCGGGCCAGTCAGAGGTGGTATTTACCAGTTCTCCAAACTACTCAAAATTTCCACTACCAGTTCTCCAGAACTGGTCAGAACCTGCTGAAACCCACCTTTGATCTAAACCAACAAAGATCAGAATTACGCAAGTCAGGGTATTTCCTGTGATACTCTATGGAAGTGAAAGTTGAATTTGAAGAAGCAGAATAAGAAGAGTATTAAAGTTTGCTGTTGGAGACCTCTTCTGAGAACAATATGGACAGGAATGGATCATCATAAAAAAGCACAATTTTTCCTACTTTAGTCACATTATGCAAAGAGCTAGCTCTATAGAGAAGTTTTCAATGCTGGAAAAGGTGGAAGGAGCGAGAAGATGATAACTAGCAGCAAAGTAGAAGGAATCAGTTATAGAGGTATTAGGTGTACCATTGAAAGATCTAAAAACACAGGTTAGGGACAAACTGTTAAGGAGAAAAATCTATCTATGTGGTTGCTAACGGTAAACAGCAACTTGATGGCACATAATCAATCAATCTGTCTTTGCGCTCTATCCTAGTAGCCTCAAAAGGTTCCATGAATTGCTGCAAACAAGCTCAAAATTGTGAAGTGCTCTCTGAGTTTGCAGATGTTTCATAGACTAGGCAACATAATCAGTGCCAGCGAGTGTGGGTTATGTTCCTTGCTTATTCACAGAACCTTGGCCTGTCAATGTTTGTGGGAATGTGTCATCTCGTCTTCTATTGCAAGCTCAGATTGTTAAAGTACAGAATGATAACAACCCCACTACGTGGCTGCATTCATTTACTGTTACTTCAATCTCTACAGCGGCCATAAAAGAGGCATCCATACAACAACTAACTGAATCTCTATGACATCCAACTCTCTCTATAACACATCTGTTTAGTTTACATTTCGGATCCTGAACAGATTATTTACATTATCAATATCTACATCAAAACTATTCAAGACAGTATATTTCAGTGGCCTGCCTAGTGAAGCAGCAGGCATTATTATGGTCATGGCCACTTGAATCTGGCTAAACAGGATTGCAATCTGTTTTATGAGCATATGACATTTAAAAGTTTCACAACCCTAAATAAGAGAGGAAAATCCCCAGTCCTGCTTCCTGCAAATTTCCTCGGCTCATCCTCTTATCTATCTTTCCCACATGATTAGCCATTACCACCTCAGTAGTAATGAGTGGGTAATTTCTGGGCGTCCATTATTTGTCTGTCTGCCTATATGAAGGCAAAAGACTAGTAATATATCAGGGCAGATGCACAAGATCTGAGTGCTTTGCAATACTCGAATTATTAAATACATAAGCACAGTTATGTAGGATCAGGTCACTAATTGACAAGGAATGCTCACCTCAGTCAAAGTAGAGACAGATTGAAACATCATTATATATACATTTGTGTTGAGGGTTCAAATTTCCTATTACTCCTATACTATAAACTAATTCATTAAGGCTAAGATTTTCAAAGCAAAACGTGACCCAGTTTCCAAGAAATATGTAGCTCCTTTAAGCATCTTGGAAAGCTCAAACACAGGTCTTCCGGCACTGTTCAATATTGCAGCCCTGGGTCTGCTTGATTTCTCCTGAGTATTTCTTTGTATCTTGACCTACTGCTAAGGGCATTTTTTAATACTTCAGGCCCATGGTAAAGCCTCATAACATTCCTGTTAGAAGTTGGCACTCTAGGCTGGTAAAATAGAACCTTCTGCTTGCTTCCTCAGGGAAATAAGCATTTTTTTTTATTTTTTATTTTTAAAATTTGATTTATATGCCGCCCTTCTCCGGAGACTCAGGGCGGCTTACAATGTGTTAAGCAATAGCCTTCATACTTTTGTATATTTATACAAAGTCAGCTTATTGCCCCCACAAACTGGGTCCTCATTTTACCTACCTTAGAAAGGATGGAAGGCTGAGTCAACCTTCAGCCTGGGGAGATTCGAACTTACAGTAATTGCAGACAGCTGGTGTTAATCACAATGCTATCAGTCTGCTGAGCCACCAGGCCCTTCTTTTTAAAAAATAAGTCTGGATTTGTAGAATGACTTAAACAAATACAAAAGACCTGGTTACTAGTGAGTCATTGATAGTACAGTGGTTTAGTGCACCCTGTTATTAACATAGCTGCCTGCAATTTCTGCTGGTTCGAATCTTGCCAAGGCTCAAGGTTGACTCAGCCTTCCATCCTTTCTAAGGTAGGTGAAATGAGGACCCAGTTTGTGGGGGCAATAAGCTGACTTTGTATAAAATATACAAAAGAATGAAGGCTATTGCTTAATGCATTGTAAGCCGCCCTGAGTCTCCGGAGAAGGGCGGCATATAAATCAAATAAAAAAAAAATATCATTTTTTTTCTGCCCACAAAGATTACTACTAATGACTAATAAAAGAAAAAAAAAAAAGCAAGTGCTGTTCTATATGGTCATTTGTGGGTTTTTTTTTCTCCTTTACCATTCCCATGTTCTCCAGAAAGTCAATCCCGCCCCTCCCCCCATAGCAATAACTTGACAAACCCAAAGATCGAATTGGCAGCTGAAGTGACACTTCAGCTTTCATTGCTACAATCACGCTTTCCCTCAGTGGAAAGTGAACCACAGAAATAGTGAGACAGAAAGCCAATGCCAATTTTGCAAAGAAGCTGGATACGAATATTGGCCAAAATGCAAATTTGGAGTAAAGATATAAAGTTCAGTAGGCATGACACAACTGCAGAAGGGTACTAAATTGACAGGGCTTTTAATATTTTTTTTAAAAAATGCTTTAACTATCTTTTAGGTCCTATAAAATATTCAACACAGGACCCTGCCCCTCAAAAAGTAACATGACCAACATTAAAAATACAGTAAATATCAACCTTAATCTGTTATTTTAGATAATTAGAATGCAGCTGAGTACTAATTGGCAGTCTGACATGGTTATAAAAAAGAAAAATATAATTTCAGGTTGCATCTATAGAAATGTTGTGTGCAAATTAAGGGAAGGGAAAATTCCATTGTTTTTTCTCTACTGATCAAGCTCACTTCATCTATAGCCCATGAGCCTTAAAGTCCTCAAGGATGAACATGGCTCTATAAGAAGGGTTCACACAAATCAGAAAGGGTTCAGAAAAGGACTGCGCAGAGCATTGAAAAATAAATCCTAGGAGGAAAGTCTGTAGGAACTGGATATGTTTAACTTTGCTCAAGCTTTAGAAAAAAGTCTAAGAAGAAAGCACAGTTCTTGAAGGAATCCCAGAGGTGCTTTTTCAGGAGGCAACTGGAATTTCTTGTTTTTTCCTTTGATGATTTTTTTCCCCCCTCATGAAAGAAGCTTCTTTTTTTCTGGAAATCTGTTCATACTCCCACACCATTCGAAGAGCGTTCATTCCAAAATACATAGCTAAAAGTCTATGGAGATTCTCAGTCATCCAGGTCATGGTTGTGTCCCAAAGGTGCTTTTTCATGAGGCAACTGGACTTCCTTGTTTTTTCTTTGAGGGCATTTCACTTTTCATCCAAGAAACTTCTTCAGCTGTGACTGAATGATAGGGAATGGAAGGATTTATATTCCTTGCAAGATAACTGATTATTTGCATTCTTTTAGAGAGTCGTTGGGGCCACTTGAAGGAATGTCATCCCTTTTTGCAAAGTAATATTTTTAAGTTAGGTAAAGTTAAAGGTTCCCCTCGCACATATGTGCTAGTCATTCCCGACTCTAGGGGGCACTGCTTATCTCTGTTTCAAAGCTGAAAAGCCAGCGCTGTCTGAAGACGTCTCCGTGGTCATGTGGCTGGCATGACTAAACGCCAAAGGCACACGGAACGCTGTTACCTTCCCACCAAAGGTGGTCCCTATTTTTCTACTTGCATTTTTTATGTGCTTTCGAACTGCTAGGTTGGCAGAAGCTGGGACAAGTAACAGGAGCTCACTCCGTTACATGACATTAGGGATTTGAACTGCTGAACTGCCAACCTTTCGATCGACAAGCTCAGCGTCTTAGCCACTGAGCCAGCAAGTCCCATGTATTTTTAAGTTACAGGAAAGCAAATTCCAACTGAATGTTTAGAATGAATTTCTAGAAATGTGAGCAGTTTGACAATAGACGTAGATGCAGGGTGAAAAGAAAGTTCTCTAATAGCGTGAAAGAAAGTTTTCAAGCAGAGCTGAGGCACTTATTTATTAGGAATGCTTCAGTTGCATCTATCTCATGTAGGAGAAGATTGTCTTAGGCTATGAGACTCTTCACATCATTTTCCAGGTGACGAGACTATGTTCTCTTCCATTCCATTCTCTTTATTATCAACCTAGCATCCAAAATTAATGTTTCATTTTGGTTCTATCGTTTTCATTTTTCTCCCCTGAAGAATAAAGATCTAATGGCAGGAAAAGCTCTTTTATCACTCTGCACTGAATTATTGAAGTATAGCATGTGTAAATGTGACTGATTCCCTCTTTAATTTATGTCCAGAAGTTCATAATGATGGTATGTGAGTATCCAGCAATATCTCTGATTCTCAGGGTAGATTCTTATACTAACATTACTACAGCCAAAATCTAGGCTCTGTGATGACTGGTTAGCTGAATCTGAGACCTCTTCAATGGCACAACAGAAACATTGCCCCAGGTGTGAAGTTCTGACAAACAGCAATTTGTCAATATGTCAAAGCAATAGAACTGCACCATATCTAGTTGTATTAGCTGAAGTCTCTTCAACTTGAAGGAGAGCTTAACAAACCTTTGGAAAGTCTTTTTGTGCCTTTTGTGTTGCTGTCTTGGAGATTAGCCATAGTCACTCCTCCTTTCTTCTGCTTTAACAGAGGTGAAGTGATAATGTTGACAAAAGGATCTGAAAAGAATGAGGATTCTTACTATTTTATGACATTGCACTATAACATCCACAAATTCATAGTCCAGATGTTTGGTCAGAAGACAGGCTTGCGTTGAGAAAAAGTGACAGTGCTTTTGATCTTATTGATATTTGTTTACTCTGTCCATTTATGTAACAGATCAGGAAATAATTGGCTCTTCTTTTTAGCAATCTGGTGCCAGATTGAAGTTATTGGCCACAATGCTATGATGTGTGGTGAATTAGTTCCTAGAGATTTTTTGGGCTTAAGTATTTCTCATGTGTTTTATTTTGCCCTTGTTATTTATTGTAACATATTATATGAAGAATAATTTCAGGAACTGGATCTAATGAAAGGAAAGACTAGGAGACTATTGACATGATAACAATCTTCCAATATCTAAGGGGCTACCACAAAAAAGGACAGGTCAACCTATTCTCCAAAGCACCTGAAGGCAGGATAAGACATAATGGATGGAAACTAATCAAGGAGAGATCCAACCTAGAAATAAGGAGAACTTTCCTGACAGTTAGTATAATCAATCAGTGGAACTGCTTACTTTTAGAAGTTGTGGATGCTCCATCACTGGAAGCTTTTAAGAAAAGATTGGACAGCCATTTGATTGAAATGGTATAGGTATTCTTGTTCAAGCAGGGAGTTGGACTAGAAGACCTCCAAGGTCCCTTCCAAATCTGATTGTTATGTAAGGTGTTGCTTTTACCACACAGACTTTGCATATTTGTATTGTTTTATTAAACATACACAAAAAGAAAGAAAAGAGGAAAGAAAAAGAATTTTTTCACATAATTAAGCCCAAATCTCTGCTCAAATCAGGAATCCACATTAAAATACAACAGTAGGCTGCTCAGCTTAAAGGCAACTCTCCCTGGACAATTGGTCCCACTGCTACATTGAATTTACAGTTGATATTCAAGTCTTGTTATACAATTAGATTATTAACATATAAAATCTGTGTACCTAATATTAGGAAATAAACAGAAACTAAGCATACGCATGAATGCATGTAGTCTATATTTATATGCACATCTCCAATTGGGACTCTCAACAGTAAATTGTTTGTCTGATACATGAAATCAAATGTATATCAAATGAAGAGTGAGTTTTGGGGGAAAAATAATGGTAGTATTGCCACATAATGGCAATTTCCTTTGTTTGTTTGTTTTGCAAAACCCTGAAACCTAAATCTCCTCTTACCTGTTCTCTGTTGTAGCCAATAAATGTGCTTACATACTGTATATGCACACAACATATTTAAAAGATAATGCTAAGAACTTACAAATGAATGGAGCCATTCATTTTCACAACTTCAAAAATTACAGCTTTAAACACTAAAATCCTGAAATCTATACCGATAGATGCAATTTGCATTACTTTTGAGAACTTTACTAGATTTTGAATTGAAAATGATTGAAGGTTTACTATAAATGTATGTTATTACATACATTTCACTTCCTTCGAAGTGGTATTCTGGTATTTGCTGCCTGTGTAACTTTTTTCCTGACATTTCCCTTCCAAATTACAATTGAAATGTTTAATAATTCAGTACATGGAGATTTTATTCAAAATATTATAGTGACAATTACTCCAGCATTAAGGACCAGTGACAACTTCCTTCAGTTTCTCCTTATTTCCCTTGTGTTCCTTGAATGGAGTATGACTTTGCCAGTAACAGCAATACCAGCAGCAACAACAATAGAAAAATGAAAGTAAGATTGCTCCTTCCTGAAAGCCCTTTGCCAGACTTCTGGCCCATGGCAGAGATCTGGGTCTTCTGGTTTCACAGTTCACAATTCCCTTCTCTTAACTATCAAAACATTAACAGAGGTGTTAAAAGCCAGTACTGCAGTTCATGCCATAATAAATTTGGCCCCTATCTTCCAAATCAATGATAGATCTTCTCAAAAGCTCAGTTTAAGTGGTACAAATATTTGAGTTTAGTCGTTTTGACATACACTAAATCTCAGTGTCTTGCAAGACCAAATCCTCAGTCCAGAAGCTAGAATAATTTCAACCAATGCTGATTCAGTGTCGTCAATAAATAATAATTTGAGCATTTAGTTATTCATTTATCATAATTTATATGTTGTCCTATTGGATGACTCTACATGGTTTCCAATTGAGAGCATAATATTTTGGGTTCTAATATATGATTAGGAATATGGTCCCATCAACTACTATAATGAACATATGTGTTAATGAGGCTCATGAAGAATAATTTTCCAACTGCTATCTAATATTCAAATATTTTACTTGAATGGTTTTTCAAGCCTACTTACATCTCTCAAAGCATCTTACATCTCTCCTTTAGTTTATGTAGACTATTACATTCATTATGCTTCTTTCTTTCACATTAAAGACAGAGCCAAATGAGTTCTTTTCATATCTTTGTCAATCCTTTGGTTGTTTACATTTTTTATAAAAGTAGCATTAACAGTATTTAAAAGTTTTGAACTAAAAGCAATTCTCTTTTTACATACAATTGCATTGAATAGGAAGTTAGACAACTGCATTTTCTTATATTTTATTAGAAAAAAAGATGTCTCTGTAGTTTAAATTCTATACATACTTATCCTGAACTTAATGGCTTGTTAATTATATGCAGACCTCTATATGTGTATCATGCAAACAAGGGAGCAGCTAATTCATAAAACTATCATGTGTCAGTAAAAGCCCTACTTTCTGTCATTTCAAAATTAAGATTAAAGAAAGCCATAAGGTAAGGTTATTTCTCAGATAACAAAACGGGGGGAACAGCCATTCCTACAGTTTTCTGTCAGTAATATGCGTCTTCATAAACATATACCCACTGGGGTTAGAATTAGAGAAAATTCCTGAACAAAGATTCTGACCTAAGCAGGGTCTTTGAAGTTAATGAAATATTGTTTTGAATATCTATAATAATAATTCATCAAGACAAAGCTCTATGGATAATTCAACATTGTACACATTGCTTTGGTGTCCGTACTGTTCTTCAACTTTTCACACTTTCGTCTGTCTCATGCATATAATTGTTATGTCTTCAAACTCTTCTAAAAAAGAAAATTGTCATTGCCTAGAAAAATGTTAGATACTGTATGGCAAGGCACATCTCATCATTTGCCTCTATTAAGCTTCTTAAATTTTATTTTTATTCAACCCATATTTTCAGAGCCTGAGGCTGTTGAGTTGATGAACAAAATATTCCAAGGCCTGGGGAATAGATCCAATTGTTGCAGTACTGCTTCAGTTGTTAAAACATCATAACTGAAATAAGCATCTCAATGAAGATCTATGAAGTTATATTAGGATATAAGATCCATTGATCTTCCAATTGACTAATAACAAATGAAGGAAACTAAGTTTTCCTCATTCAAGATGTCATGGAATTGGGAGATGAAAACTTGCCTTCCTGGCAGGCTTATTAATCAGAGTTCTGCTCATCTGGTGGTTCAGTAGTTAAAGTGCAGCATTGTAGGCAAACTCTGCCCACAGCCTGGAGTTCAATCCTGAAGGGGCTCAGCCTTCCATCCTTCTGAGATTGGTAAAATGAGGACCCAGAATGTTGGGACCACTATGAAAATAATGCTTCTACATTGTAAACCGCCCATAGAGGTTTAGAGGTAAAGTGCTATGGAGGTAGTATATAAGCCTAAATGCTACTGCTTGCTATTTTTATTCTGTAAATCAGAATAGACTACCTTCATATACTGATTCTAGCTGGAGTAGTTTATATTTATACAGAGTTTTGAAGCTTCTTGTTCTCATAAACTTGGCTCATGAAATAGTCAACCACACCAAGTTCTGAATTTACCTTCCAAAAGCACAGAAGACACAAAATTTAGTGAAATACTGTGAATGATCTGAAAAGTATAAAGGCTATTATGATGCAGATGTCTTCTCCTCTCCAAACATATGGGAAAAAAATACTGTTTTTTAAAAAAATCAAATTGAGTTAAATAATTTATTCAGAGAGAAAAGAGTTGAAGAAGCAATAGGACTTTGAAAAACATCACAAAAACATGACATTAAAAATGCAATAAATTTAAATTGGTTATGATCTATCTGCGTTCATAATAATTCAGTTCTCACAGCATGTTGAGTATTATCTGCTAGAAAAATAATCTGAGAGAGTCAAAGGCTAATGGTTCCAAACAGCCAAGACTGAAGGTGCAGCTTCCCATATTTATGGGAAGCTGCCTGGAAACTGAAATGGATTGATGGATTGTTGTTCTGTTTAGTGGTGACAGAAATTACATGAGTAGATCACATAGCCAATCACATTTTAGGTTCACATGATTTATCCACTTTTCATTACAGCTGATCCTGACTAGCTTTGTAATTGTGGAAAAAAAATGATCAACCTTAAAGGGCTTAAAATCTGAATGTGCATCCATTCCTTTCATACTTTCTTTATACATTTTCTATTGAAAGACGAAATGTGGAAAAAATTATGGGAAAACGTGTTAAGATTACATGAAAATATAGCCTCTGAATTACATGTAAAAGTCCATATTGGAGTCAAAGAAACTACATACTATACTGTAATAAAACTGCATTTGAAAACCCCCAATTACTTTCCTCAGAGAAACTGGCTGAACTGTTCCTAGTTTAGTCTTGAATCCTGCAAATCCCACAGAATTTTGTACATGAATCCATTAATCAATGTTCCATAAAGTAATTTATATATGTTTCATTGGGCAAATTCATTATTTAATAAACACGGAGCTGAAAATACATACGTAGTGTTTGAAAGTATATCGTTAAGTAAGTAATCTCAGAAGAAGAGATAGGAGACCTTAGGTGCCATATGGCCTTTGCATAATAATTACTGCTGTCAGGCAGCAGCATACAATTTGTTTCTTCCCTGCTGCTTTTTGTTGTGGGTTTTGGTGCTATCACACATACCTCCTTGACAGCTCAAGCACTCTCTATTCACAGAGTAAAGCAATTCATGCTGCCAGTCTGAGGTGACTAATTAATGATTATTAATACTTAATCCTCAAGGTCTGCAAATATATAAAGCTGTCACATAGCTGGTTTAGGTGTAATCATCTGCTGAATAGCAAACTTCCCAGAAAGGCTATTTAAGTAACTTTGACTTCCATGATGTGAAAAAGATCATGTCTGCATAAACTGTTTGGGGTATGAGCCAAATTGTTTGACACCACGACGATGGTTACATGCTTTGATTCTGTATCCATTTTGATTCTGGCCAGCTCAACGTTGACTCAGCCTTCCATCTTTCCAAGGTTGATAAAATGAGGACCCAGATTGTTGAGGACAATATGCTGATCCTGTAAATTCTTAGAGTGGGCTGTAAAGCACTAAGAAGCAGTATATAAGTCTAAGTGCTATTGCTATAGCTCTATGCCCGGGGTGTCAAACTTGCGTCGTCACATGATGTATCATGACATTTCCCCCCTTTGCTAAACAGGGCATGGGTGTGGCCAGCACATGATGCATTCGGCCCGTAGGCCGTGAATTTGGCAGCCCTGTTCTATGCAATTTTGTGGAAGTATCTCCTGCATGTCTATAGGTATATTAAGGAGATCAGGAAAGGGTTCCAATGCATCTGCAATGAACCACCAAGACATCACCTCTTGGAATTATTGCATAACCCTCACATATATTTTTTAAAAAATCCATTTGCCATTTGTTACGCAACATTTGCCATTTATTAAGCTATACTTGAAAACCTAATGTCAACTTGCAAAGCTTTCAAGTTGCCATGAGCAGGAGGGAGGGAGAACTGAAGTGAATTCCATACATTATTTCTGACCACAATCAGAAGGAGGGTGTTAGGTTTCACAGCCAGCCAAAGTGGTTAATTGGAGTATGTAATTTATGACATGGCCAGAGAGGAGGGGAGAGACAGGGTCACAGGGGAACGTAAATCTACGTAGGATCAGTCCTAACTGCATCTGAGTATTGCTGGAATGGTGCTCCTAATAAATGAATATATTTCCTTTGAAGTGTGGATCATGGCTCATGAATTAATTAGGGCATCTTTCGGAAACTTGACACCTACTTCCTGAGAAAGGAATTTAAATATACTTCTCTGTATAGAATAGCACAGTTAGAAGAGTTCTGCTTAGGAAAAAGTTATGAGACATTCTAATCTTATTAACAGAATTTGCATGGGTAATCCAGTAATATATACTGTATATAGTCAATGGTACCAAGCCCACTGAGAGATCTAATAGAACTAGAAGGTATGCACATTCCCCATCAGTCCTGATGAAACTAATCTACTAATCTAATGCTGTTTCTATTTCCATTCAGGCCTGAATCCTGAACAAAAGGGATCTAGATAAATCTAAGACCTCTAGTAGATTAGTACAGCTAGATTAATATCTGATCCTCAACCACACTCTCATCAATCTTCTCCCCAAAGAGAAGTTTGGAACTTAGGTGGGAATTGTCAAATATGGCTAGATCTAGAGATACACCCATCCTTTTCATAGCTGGCATCTCATACTCTCTCAGACTTTAATGCCACAGGGGTCCAGCCCCCGAGTGGCTGAGCTATGAAAAACCCTATCTCAGGCTCCACACTCAAAGGAGTCCCACCTTGCTTGGATCTCCCAGTTGGTGGACCAATCCTGAATGAATACGAGCAATTTTATGACAAAGAATCAAGAACAAACTTTATAGATTCCATTTATAAAGGAATCTTATCTTCCCCAACCTTCTCTAAAGTAATGAAACTCCATTCACAATAAAATGGAGAAATACAGATGTTTCCTTCCCCTTATAGTTACTATATAGGCCCAAATGTGAGCATGTACCATTATTTGATCATGATCAGTTCTGTGGAGGAGAGAGGTTGAAAGAGGAGGGCAAAGTAGTTTTAGCTATCTTTTCACTAGTTTCATTATCTTCAGCTGTTCTGAAAACCAGGGAGTCACAAAGGATCAACAACTGGAGGGAGGCTTCCTAGAGCAACTTGTCTAGAACCCTGAGTGACTCAGTTGTCAGAATTATGAACATTTTGAATTACTTGAAATAAAAAAAAATGGTTTCAAAGCTATTAATAGATTTAAAACTTCGCATGAATACACACTGAGGTTTATTTTTCCTGGATTTATTTAGTTTCACTTGTCTTAATTTGTTTCCTGTGAAACTGTGGTATGACATTATAATTTTATTTATATTCCTCCCCTGTGCCAGCTGCCATTATGAAGTGGTTTCTTAATAATTATGTATATTGTTATGAAACCTAAATGGTAACTTGTTAAGAAATAGTCAATTTATAATCTTGTTTTTATTATGCCTTCAAGAAGATCAAGAGCTTTTCTCAAGGAAATTATTGTCTTAATGAGCAACACAATTAATTTTAGACATGGGAGGTTATATCCTGAGAGTCTAACACAATCCTTAAGAAGGTAGTTTGCTGGTACAGTTAAGGACCATTTTTTTACTTGACTCAGGAGTCTTGTTACCATTAGACAATCCTGCATACATTGATTACCATACATTTTTGAAAACCAAGATAAATCCCATTTGACCATTTTTATGTGCTTTTTCAAATCATTTAAATGCTTTACATGAATTAGTTAATTGTGAAGCAATTCTCTGTATCCTATAAAGACCATTTTGTACATTATACAAAAGAAATCCTAAACTTGTCTTGGAAGTGGAGCAATCGCACGTATAAAACACATCTTCTGAAAGAAACCTTTCCAAATTCCAGATATCTTAGTGCCCAGCAAAAAAATAAAATCTGAAATATTTGTAATAATATGTGTACATTTCAGATTCTTTTTCATTGCATTATATATTGGTAAATTGCTACATTATTTTGTTGAAATTATGTAGGCATTTTTGTCTTTTGTATGCCACCTAAAGCCACACAATTTGGGATGGGTAGCCATATAAATGCACAAATGAATAATACATATTTAAGCTATCTTTGTACCAGAATTAGTGTGTGATAAAATATTTTTGTCCACTGTTGGGAAACAAGTATTTTTAAAAATTAGGATTATTTCAAAGTTTGTGCATCAATCTTCTTAGGTTCTAGCTGTCCAGAATGAAATGCAAGAAAATAGACTGAAGCAAGGCGGCATATCTACATATGTTTAAGAGACTCAAGTTTATAGTTAAACCATGAAATTGTCCCTTTTTACATGTACCACATAGCATACCCAAAACGTACAAAAAAAAAGGAAAGACTTTTTTGACTCTTCCTTCACTTAAGGAAGCAGTATACAGTATCTGTTTTCTAATAAGCACGTTATCTGTTAACAACTTTTAGTATACCACTATTAAGTTTTACATTAGGCATGAAGTTATAGTTGCATGAAGAGTTGGGCAATGACATTAACGATATGCTAGATTTAAAAACTGGTGTTTATATTTTATGATTTTTAAAATCCACTCTTCATCCACTCAAAGAATTTGGGGCCTCTGAGATTTATTCTAAGCTCTTTGAAAAGTCACTAAAGATTACTCTAAAGCACAAGGCCAAACAAAAATTTGGAAGGAAAGGATTGCAAAATTAAAAATTTATATTACTACACGGTCTATTTATGCAATCATTTCAGGGTTTGCAGCCCTGTTTCAACTGGAAAGCCAAACAATGCCGGACTGATCATACTAATGAGTTAAGATTTCACTGTATGTAACATCAGTCATGATTATATAATGTTATTATTATTGTTTTTTTTAAAGTTGCAATATTTCAGGTCACAGGTATGCATAGGCTGGACTACCCATGATGTGACAGGAATAAAGATAATATGGCTTTGTTGTTCTTCATATAGCATGGCACAGAAAAGAGAAATAATCCAGAAACTACTAAGACTAAGGTATTGGAATAGCTTCCTCATTTCTCTGCTTCTCTGTAATAAAGCTATTGTTTTAAAGGCTGCCAATATTTTCCTAGCAGAAATCCTAAAAGCTTTGATTGTCTTGCAGTATTCTGGTTCGTGACATTTCAATATTTTGCCTGAAAAAAATTATTTCTCTTTTGTCCTTAAACAGCACAGCCACCCCTTGCACTCTGGCAAATTTTAGGCAAATGCTGCTGATTAAAGGATTTCCACAGAATTGAAAATTGCTTGGTTCATTAAATGTAACCATAGGTGGAAGCTCCACTTGACTGCATAAGAGTTAACAAGAGAAATTGTCGGTGTGAGCTGTTGCTTATTTCTTGCACGCCGGTCAGGCTTCTGGAACAAAACACAAGAATGCAATACATTTAATATCTCCTGGAACGCCCAGGGCCCTCTTTTCTTCTAATCCCTGTCATATTTAAAAAAGAGAGAATAGCACTGCAGGCACTTGTGCGTGAACAGTACCACACTGAAAGCCTTGAGCCTGACCAAATAAATAGATGGGGGACGGACGTGCTTCAAATTTATAAAGAACGGAACTGACACCCTCTAAATTTAAAACTATCAGTAGGTGGGGTGGCCTTTGCTCGCTTGGCAGCTTCTACCCACCTTGACACATTCTCAGCCCAGAATTCTTTATAAAGGTAGCTGCCTTTGAAAAGCATAGCAAGGCAAGACAAATCTGTGGTTGGGTTCACATATCACCATTTTAGGGGATTATTTGGGGGGGGGGGATTTTGTCTTCATATATGATGTGAGCCTGCAAACTGTAAGTGTTATCTCTGAATCCAGCAATTACATGCTTTTTCATTTCTTGCTTTTACAACGTGCATTAATACAAGCCATGGCTAGGTGCTGTACAAATCCAGCTGTGGTTTTGCTATTAGATCTTTTGCCACTATCCCCCTCCCCAACTCTGGCTCTGGCTCTAGGGGCTGCTATTAAGACTGCTATTACTAAAAGGAAGTGGGCTTCCCATAGGGGTCAGCTGGTTGTTTTTGTTTTTTGTTTTGCCTCCCTCCATCCTTAGTGCTAGGAATGGCCTTTCCTTCCCCTCCCTCTCTCCTTCATTGCCTACGGGCATCAGGAAATGAGCTGGCTTGAGAACAAGCATACTTTATGGCTTAGGACCTGGGCAAAAAGGAAGACCTGCTTCTATTGTCTGAAAGTGAGTGCTCTGAAAGTTTATGCAGTTCTTTGCAAGGGAGGATGGGAGGATGGACACGGACCCTGGATTCAATACTGTTAATTGAATATGCTTTCTGTTTCATAATGATTGATATTACTGATACAATTAATACTATGTTGCTGAATATTTGTTAACTGACATTAACTAATCATACTCTTATTTGAATGTTGGTATGCTTTATATAATAATACTGAAACTAATGTAGATTGCTAAATCCATATTTCTTATATTTAAATTGAACGAACCACCTTTAAACACAATCTACATGGGGAAAAATGTGGTGTCCAAATAAATTGACTATTACTTGGTTTATTTATTATCCTGGCATCAACACATATACCCGTCTGTCTCTTTCCAATGCTTAATGGAGGCTTACATTTTTCACAGTATAGAATATTTTGCTGCCCTAAGAGTGCATATAAATGGATGCCATCAAAATTCAATATACTGATAAGAACAAGTAGACCTGAGGAAATTCACAAGGTTAATGCATATGCCAATGAGGTTTGTAGAGATGGTTGAGGAATTCGGTTTTTATGAATTCTTATATGATTGGCATTCCCTTCAAGGTTAAGTATCACTAAAATATTTTAAACCCAATTTGACACAAAATATGTACTAAGTATCTAGCCACTCTCTATATTCCGTACGATACATGTTTCTGTATAACCTCCTTTGTTTTAATTATGTTCCCTGCTGTTTCTAAACAGCAATGCCCAAATTATGTTAAAGACAGATGGATTGTATGTACTGTGGTACAGATTGGAAGGGGAAAGGTGATTTGGAGGGTAGGTGGATGCACATATAGCACCTGTCAGCAACTCTTAAAAACTTATTTATTTAATTTACTTGTTAAAACATTTGTATAGCCACGTATCTTGAAACAATTATGGGTGGCTTACAACCAATAAAATGTAAAATCCAACATTGATAAAACTAAAAAGAGAAAATCTGATGGGACAACCAGCCTTTCTTGATGCAATCCACATTCTCATCCCACATTGACCGTGCCCTATCTCAACACCTGGAGAAAGACCCAAGTTTTAAGTGTGCTCTGGAAGGATAGAAGGGTTGGGGTCTGTCACATCTCAGAGGCAGGGTATTCCATAGGGTGGGGGTTGCATTAGAAAAGGTGTATTTCCAAGGACCCACAGGATGTCAGATGTCCTCTCTGGAATGGATAGATAGCCTAGGGGGAAAGTGGTCTTGCAGAAAACCCAGTCTGATACCATGTAAGGCTTTTAAAGGTAATAACCTGCACCTAAATTCTCCCTGGAGCTAGTGCATCTCATTTAACAGGGATATAAATGTGGGTATAAATCTAGGGATTTACATTGCTGCACTCTGGATCAATTGTAATTTTTAGATGGTTTTCAAGGGCAGCCCCATGTTGTAATCCAAATAGGAAGTGATCAAAATGAGCAAAGCCTCCCAATCCAGGAAGGATACAATTGTTGCAGAAGAGAATTTTGTACAACGGATCCCGTAGCCATGGCTGCAAACTTCTCATCAAGCAGTAGCTGCAAGTCCAGGAGAACCTGCACATTGTGTGCAGGGGAGGGTTCTAAATTTTTTTACTACCGGTTCTGTGGGCGTGGCTTATTTTGTGGGTGTGGCTTGGAGGTCATGTGACTAGGTGGGCGTGGCTAGCTGATCAGAGTCATTTCTGGAAAGTCCTTGCACTTACGACCCGACTCATTTATTTGCTTTTAACACTGATCAGCTGTAGGACGGCCCTTTGAAGCCCCGTGGCAAGAATTTAAACAGTTTTTTTCCTTCTAGTCATCAGCTGGGACTCAGGAGGCAGCAATAGATTGGGGGTGGGACCAAATAAAAGGTAAGAATAATGTGGGTGGGTGGGTGGGGGAGGGTGGTGGTGGGGAGAACCGTTTCGGTGATGTCATATCGTCACCGCTACCGACTCGGCCGAACCGGACCGAACCGGGAGGAACCCACCACTGATTGTGTGCCATCTCTTCCTGGGGACATGAAACCCCAGCGACAGTTCAAGATGACATGTCCCCACCACCAGCCATCAAATAGTGGTGAGTCAAAGTGCTGAGTCAAAGTTAGTTTCCTCCTATCCAAATTTTCATAAACTTCAGGCACTTGGTCAGGGTCCTAACAGCATCACAATGCAACATGGCTGTTAAGTGAATCTGGTTTCCCCATTGACTTTGCTTAGTCAGAAGATTGCAGAGGGTGATCACATGTTCATGGGACACTGCAACCATCATAAATATGAGTCAGTTGCCAAGTCTCTGAATTTTGGTCACATAACCATGGGGATGCTGTAATGGCCGTAAGTGTAAAACAATGGTCACAAATCACTTTTTTCAGTGCTTTTGCAACTTTAAACAGTCACTAAACAAACAGTTTTAAGTCAAGGACTACTTGTATGTGCTCATTCTCCAAATAATATTTCTTTAATAAATCTAGAAGAGCTGTTTTTTCAATTTGGAGAAATGAAGCCATATTAGCAGTGCTTCAAAGGGAATGACTTTGCATGAGATGGAAAGCCCATTACTCTCCAGATGCTTTCTACTTGAAATCCCATCCACCCCAGTCAGTATGACAAATAGCCAAGAATGGTGGGAATTGTGAAAAAACAGCAACAGAGGATCATACATTTTTCATATATTTCCAAAAATCTCAGCCACTCTCTACAGAAGCAAATCTAGGCTTTTGCTGAAAAGCTCCCTCTTTATAATTTTATTTTGTTGTTGTTTTCACAGATACAAAATTTAGAAGAAGGAAGAACAGGTGGTGGTAGTATAATAATACAGATGAATAAGCATTATTATGCTGGAGTGCTGGAGTATATTCAGATTTCTGTGATTGAATTATTTCATGTATCCATGAAACTAAAACCCCAGTGAAATATAGAAAAAGAGAATAATACAATATGTGGAATTACAGCATACTGCTACCTAGAAAGCAAAATCAGAAAGACAGATTCAGTCACATTATTCTTGTCACAGTGGTGATCAAAGGGCATAAAGGTAGATTGTTGAATACTCTGTCATTTAACCATTCAACACTTGTCAAGGAATCTTTCTTTGAGAATATTAGCTTTTGTATTGTTAAGAATCATTGTTTATGGGATTAAAAATAACTCTCTGGGGGAAGATGGATGGTTAATAAGTATGAAATTTATATAAAATAAAATAAAACAAAACAAAATTTATAGAACTAATGAAATGTCATTCAAAGGCATTCTCTTTCAAAACTTGGCACTTTGCATAAATATAATATATAGTGGTGATACATGTTGCATACAATACTTTTTTAAAATTGCCTTTGAATCACTTCTGATTCCTGGGGATTGCCTGGGCAAGTCAATATTGTTTCCTCGGTAACATTTTCAAAAGTGGTTTGTAATTGCCTTCTTTCTAGGGCTGAGAAAGAGGGACTGGCCCAAGGTCACCCAACTGGTGACTAAGTCAGGGCTAGGTTTCTAGATTCTAATTTACTAATCTTTACAATAAAAATTTCTGATAACATTTCTTTTGGTTTTGAAAAAAATCAATAAAACAGGTAAGAACAACAGACTGCAATTGTGCCACTTATTACGGTATTTTATTTCAGTTCAGCATTTATTTTATGATCCTACAAGACAAATATCTACTACTACTAATTGAAGTTATTTTGGGGTGTATGTTATTATTTTATTTTTAGTAGAAGCTATAAATATTAGCATAATGTTTATTTTACACTGCCTCTTTCTTTCCAGTAATTCATATATTGTACACTTGAAATTATTTATATATATCTATATATCTATATATCTATATATATCTATATCTATATATCTATATCTATATCTATATCTATATCTATATCTATATCTATATCTATATCTATATCTATATCTATATCTATATCTATATATATGTGTGTGTGTTTTTCTTCTAGCCAGGTTTTCTCTACGTAACCAAGGTTTTTTTGTAGCTCCAGCTCAGTACCTGGCTAGAAAACCTGGCTAGAAGAAAAACACACATAAACCCTACGAAGAAGTAAGAAAATTTATATATATATAGTGTTTTACCGAGACACCTGGTCTACTCCAACATATGGGAGGGGGCATTTTGCTCTCTTTCGCCTTTCAGTCCAGGAGCCCTCAAGCAGTCGCATTCACGACAAACCATTTTATATGTATGTATGTATGTATGTATGTATGTATGTATGTATGTATGTATATGTATATGTGTGTGTGTCTGTCTCTCTCTCTGTGTGTGTGTGTGTATATATATATATATATATATATATATATATATATATATATATATATATATATATATATGAACAGTAAATACTTTAGGGACACAGTTATTGTTGAAAAGGGCTGTGAGGATGAAGGACTTATGGGCCTCCACATTAAAGCAGCTCCAAAACACTTATTCTCATATGAGTACTTGAAACAATTTTGCTGTACTGCCATAATATGTAGAAAGATGCGGTGGCACTGGCTTGGGAACTGATAATCAAGCAAGCTTTGACTGATCCCCTTGGGCAAGTATTGCCCAACTCTAAAATAATAATAGTTTCTTGCTTCAGTCTTTGGGATTTTCTCCTTCTCATTGCTGAAATACTTAATGTGTTGGATTGATTTTAGCAAACAGGAGTTTGCTGGCTGAAAGGATAACATGTTTCAATGCTGATTACAAATGGGCATTTATCATTCCACATTTGTTTGGCATCATTACCAAATAGACAGTTGGGCCCATTGTTGTGAATAAAGAAGAATATTTTTATGAAGTTTAAGAACACAGGCACAAAAAGAAGATTCTCTCATTAAAAGGAGCTTCCTGTTCCAGGAGCAGTACACTGACTGGTCATTTATTGTCATTATATAGCCATTTAAGTAAAACAATACTTATATGAAGACATTAAGGGAAAAGCTGTGATTTTTTTTTTTTTGTGGGGTGAAATGACAGCAACTTTATTAAATGCTGTTCATTATGTGGGATGTGATTTTGCCAAGCCACCTTTCCTTCTTCCTTCTACATAGGGGATTTAAAAAAAATTTTTTTAAAACATTTTTTACTTTCTTCTAAATAATGGAAATAATAATAATACCATGTTTCCTCCAAAATAAGACCGGGTCTTATTTTAATTTTTGCTCCAAAAGACATAGTATGGCTTATTTTCTGATTAGGTCTTATTTTGGGGGAAATACAGTACTAAACGCCTCTGTCTGGTTGACGATCTTATTTTTGGGGTAGGGCTTATATTACGAGCATCCTGAAAAAATCATGCTAGGGCTTATTTTCTAGTTGGGGCTTATTTTCAGAGAAACAGGGTGATAACTGTGGTTGATAAGAAGAAAGTGTGGATAATGGATGTGGCAACACCAGGAACTAGTAGAAGGGGAAGACATTGAGTAACAGGTTCTGAAAAGCAAACATTATGGCATTAACCAACCATGGTGGTCCCAGTGGTTACTGGCACTTAGAAAATCTGTGCATTGACAAAATATCCACCTGTCAATTGCAAAGGCCACACTGCTTAGATCTTCAAATAAACTATATTGGTACATTACGACATCCTAAGATCCTGGGAAGAACTTGATGCATATGAAGGCCAACACCAGCTAAAAAACTAGAAGATGTGGCTTTGTTGTAAACAGATATTAATAATATAAGAGCCTTGATAGTACAGGGGTTTAGTGCACCCTGTTATTAACACAGCTGCCTGCAATTTCTGCTGGTTCGAATCTCTCCAAGGCTCAAGGTTGACTCAGCCTTCCATCCTTTCTAAGGTAGGTGAAATGAGGACCCAGTTTGTGGGGGCAATAAGCTGACTTTGTATAAAATATACAAAAGAATGAAGGCTATTGCTTAACGCATTGTAAGCTGCCCTGAGTCTCCGGAGAAGGGCGGCATATAAATCAAATTTAAAAAAACAAAAAAACAACAGAGTAGAAGAGAAAGAACTGGGGGGGGGGGGAGCACAAAATACAATGACCTGCAAATAGAAGTAGAACAATTGTGGCTAAAGATAATGAAGATAGTACTAATAGTAATAGATGCCTAAGTCGCAATGCCAAAACATCTGGAGCACCACCTGAACACTAAGTCAATTGCAAAGGGCAGCTTTACCTGGAGCATCTTCTATCCTGCCACAATACCTTTAACACCATCAAGCATCAACATCTGCCTATCTTAGGTCATTGGGAAGAATTTAATATATGGATTCAAATTCAAAATCCAGTATAAACATCTGGTTGACTGTGTGACAAATCATCATCATTATTATTACCACCACCACCATCATCCCTTTAACCCCATAAAACAAGAACATCTGCCTACCACAAGTCATTGAGAAGGTCTCAATAGGTGGTTAAAAATGCCAAATTCAGTCTCAACTGGTTGATTATGTAACAAACTGTAATAATAATGTCACATTACAGAAGAAATGTGCATCTGACACACTTATGAGATAAGTTTAACATTTTTTTCTATTATTAGCACACCACCAGCAGATAGCAATAAAATATACCCAATAGATATGCAGAGACGATACAGAATCATTGGTTGTGTTATATTCCGACGAAAACCTTATCAAATATCATGTCTAAAATTCTGTATGTATCATTAAGTTAATATCCCATACTTGCATGTTAAGACTTTGGAATGCAGCTGCAGATGAGTGAATAATGCATAAGTATCTTCTTTGTCATTGTTCTCTCGAGCTACTTTTGTCTATATTCCCCTTTATTGAACAAAAAGGTTGAACAAACAGGAAATTTTGCATAGCTTGAATCACAATAATAGAATGATAGTTTGGAAAGCAAGAATTATGTAACAACTAGTAAGATTGATCCTTGTAATTATGGGAGAGAAGAATAACCAGTAGGAGGTATAGCATTAATGCTCATCCCGGTTGTTGCTGACCTATTTTTGCTTCTTTCTAGTCAAGAGAAGAAATTTGTTCAAGATTTCTGTCAAAAATAGGGAAGAATGAGAAAAAAAGCTGCTGTCCTTGATTGTGATATGACAAAAACTTGACCTTCTCTTTGAAAAAGGAAGATAAGTAGCCCTCATATAGATAGCAAGTCAATTATAAACATTTACTCATTTGGGGTACAGTAACATAAGTACTAGAAATTCCATTTCAAAATGACCATTGCCTCAAACATCCAAGGACCATGAAGTGTTCTTGTAATAGTCTAGAATGTGGCCGTGTAGCAATCAAACCACAAAGAACTCTATTCTGCAGCATTAGCTGAATCAGAGATCCAGCCAAAACAAAAGATTGCTCTGCTGAATGCTACATGCTGTCAAATTTAGTTTATCAGCCTCATAGTTATTACAATTTATTCTGTTGTCTGAGCTTAAAATGTCACTGGGAATTTATTAATATGGTGCTACTTCTGATAAGGGCATATTAAAGGTTATAGAAATAATATATTATCGGAGACTAAGCGTGTACATCACTCAACATGCATTCTTTAGCAGTAATGGTTCGTTTATGAAATATAAATGATAATATTACCTAAATTGTTTCTTAAGAAGTGTGTATGTGTGCATACATGCATGTTTTTGAATATTCTGATGAACTTTGTGAATGGTGCATCCCAATTACATGTTGATTTTTATATCTGTGGCTGAAGAATGTAATTTTATTTGACCTGACAAAATGAATGAAGTGAACAACGTAAGTATTTCAATAAAAAGGTCTCTCAAATCTGTTTTATAGGCATAGTTTTTAAGCAATGTAAATTTTGAGTCTTTAAGTAAATTCTTCCAAGGCTACCTGGCTGTGGATGTTTGGGTCACTCAGATCTGAGGATATTCCATCTTTGATCTTGGAACAGGGTAGCATTTTGTCATTTAATCTTCTTAATGTGATCTTGGTGTCTTCCTGGGTTTGTCAGTCACTCATGCTTTAGTCAACTCATGGTTTGAGTACTAGACTAGACTATTGTAACAACCTCTACCTGGTATGTCCCTTAAAGATCACTTAGTTCAGAATATGGTGGTGGAAGCAGTAATGGGCATGTCCATTTAATACGTCTGCCTCACAAGCTGTGTTAGGTGCCAGTTTGCTTCCTGGTGAGATTCAAGATGTTGATTGTTACCTATAAAGCCCTACATAGCATAGGACCCAGTTATTTGAAGAACCACCTTATCTCCCATAACATCTACCCAGCTAAGTCAATCCTGCAGAGTTGGAATGTTCTGGATTCCTTCAATTAAACAATAGCAATAGTACTTAGATTTATATACTGCTTCATAGTGCTTTACAGCCCTCTCTAAAAGGTTTACAGAGTCAGCATATTGCCCCCACAAGCTGGGTCCTCATTTTACCGAAGTTGGAAGGATGGAAGGCTGAGTCAACCTTGAGCCTGGTGAAATTCAAACTGCCAAATTGCAGTCAGCCGGCAGTCAGCAGAAGTTGTCTACAGTTCTGTACTCTAACCACTGTGTCACCACGGCTCTCAATCTCATCTATTGGGACTCTGGAAGCATACCCTCTCTGTAACAGTACCTGCCCTTTGGAATGAGGTTCCCCGACATTGTAGATGCCCCCCCCCATTCTGTTGTTGTTTATAAGAACCATGAGGCCTTGGTTGTTCACTCTTTTTGGGTCTTCAATTTTCACAATTTTTCTGAATCTCTTCTCGTTCTGCATCCTTGAATATTTTATTTCTGGTAATAAATCTCTGTTAGTCTGCTAATTGTTGTTGAGTAATATTTAAGTCTGGATGAATTCTTTTCCAGTGTTCAAACATTCACTTTAAATATTCATGTTGGTTCCAGTTTATAATAGGAGGCTATAATGGTGCAATTTTCAAGCATGGTATACTTTTATCTTGTCTGTGATTGTTTTTCATCCAGTAATCCTACAGGCCCTGCTTACCCAGCCATATCTGTTGAGTCCTGCTGCCCACTTGTTGACAGATACCCAGGAACTAACATCTGTTCTGACCCAGCCTTAGCAAGTGATGATAAGCCGCTTACTTGCAAGTACAAACAAACCCTTTTTCAAACAGAGTAGGAGCAGTCTTGTATTCATGTGGATCAACAAAAATCAAATGTAATTAGTTCCAACAGACCTGGTCAAGAAATCTGAATTGCTTGCTGTATCCTAAAAGTGAATGATTGTCTGCCACTCCCAAACCCCTACTATTTATCTCCCAGCCAGGGAGGGCCTGGCTAGCATCCACATCCACTTTTCCTTGAGAGCTGTCTTATTGTTTTCCTTTGCTCAACTCTATTTTCCTCTCTAGGCATATGCACATCTGGGATGGGCCCCATCCGTTCCTTCCCCTCACTCAGTTCAGGCCCTGAAGACAGCTGCCTCTCTACCTAGGGAAGGATGGAAGACCCCGGCTCTGCCTCTGCCTCTGTTGCTGTTTCCTTATCAGAGCCTTCTAAAGGCTCTGAAGTTGCCCAGGCTTTCCATCACCTTCTCCGCAGCTAGCTCTGCTGGCAGCCAATGGCCACAACAACATCTGATGCAGTCCTTGTTGACCTGAATGACAACCAATCCAGTATAAGTTTCTTCTTTCTGGTTCTTTTTTTTTTCCATATTAAATGGGTTGACACATATTATGCTAAGACTCTTCTAGTAGGATACAAAGTGCCAGCATAGTTCTCAACCTCATCAGATTATTATGGTTTATCACACAGTCAGTCGGAGTGGCATTTTTATCCACCTATTGAGTTATCTTTAAAAAGCCCTTTCTTAGTTCCACTGTGAAGGAGGCATCTAAAGAACTATGCATTTCAGGTCATTGTGTTTTAGCTTTAGATTTTTTCTGTAATGAGTGGCTACTCTGGAATATAGGACAGGCCAATTCTGAATAAATCCTCCCAATACATATAATTGCAGGCTGAAATCTAGAGGTAGGAATGGAGGTAGTGACTAGGGCTGAATTGACTCATCCAGGAGCATTTTGTTTTGATCACTGTCTATCAGTTCAGAAGTCAGGTGTAATCCCTGGCAGATAAAATCTATTTGACACGCTAACCAGAAATCCAAGATAGGGCTTTTGACCAAAAGTCTTCAAATATTTCATTAAAGAATCCAGAAATAAACAGTTGTATTTTTCGTACTCTATAGAATCCAGAAATAAGCAGTTGTATTTTTTGTTCTCTATTGTTCACTTCTCAGTTTCTCACTAACAAGATAATGTACAAAGTATTGTCAAGTGCTTGTTCTGCACTGCTCTTAACATGAACTTGCATTATCATTTAACAAGTCAGCTGCAAGGCTCCAAGAGTTGGTCTGTATTTGTTGTTGAATCTGGAATGTTGCCTTGGTTAACAATCTTTTTAAAATTTCTCTTTCTTTAATTCCAACAAAAAGAACAATATGATTAACAACTTTTGTAACCCAAATATTCATTGTATTATCAACCCAATTCATAAATGGCAACCCTATTATTTTCTGGGAAATAATAGTAAGCTTACTGGATCTCACTTTTTTATCAAATATGCATAGGATTGGCCTGCTAGAATACTAGGATAGTAAAATTCATTAAGAAATCTGATACTTAATTGAACAGATTAAACTCACCAGTTTTCTCAGTCTTGTGTTTTGGACTCTCTTGTCCTGGAAGGCATGGGCAAGGCCCTTCACATCGAGCTATAATGTTTTTGCCAGATGTGCAGGCATGAAATTCCAACTTGCACTGTAAACACAACAAAACAAACACAGTTTATTTGATGTAAAATTGGAATGGGACACAGATATGAAAATAAACATTGTCATTAGAATAGAATCTTGAGAGTAAGTTTTTGTGGTCTGACTTTCAAGTTACTTGTGGTACTCATTGATGCTTCTTGCTATGCCCATGTAACACCAATACTCTGAGAGTGCCATTGGCTCCCAATTGCATCTGAGTGCAGTTCAAGGTGCTTAGTTATTTTCTCTAAGCCCTGCATGGCATAGAGTTTCATTACTTGAAAGGCCACCTTTTTTCCAGAGTATCTGCCTTCCCTACAAGGTCTGATAGAGAAGGTTTACTTTAGGTCCCTTCATTGAAACAATTCATCTTGTGGGAACCAGGATGCATGTCTTCTATCTTATGGAGCAACCTTCCTCTTAACATATAAAGACTGCCAAGACCTGACTCTATCCCTAGGAAATGATACTTTGGTGTCCTGATTGGAAGGTGGTGGTATTGCTGTTTGAATCACCATCTACTTCTGTCATTACTGTTTGTAAGATATCCATTATAACTTAATATTCTTTTCATTAGATTTTGTCACCTTGGTTGAGTTGGAGGGCTATATAAATGTTTTAAGAAAGTAAATGAGTATGTAAGTCACTAAAGTTGGTTTTAAGGGATTATTCAAATTCACAATCCAAAATATAGGCAAGGAACAGAATACACCTACTTACTTAGTAAAAATTTAAATACATCTGAATTGAATTAATTACAATTAGCTAGATTTAATTAGTCTCTCTTAAATATTTAGAAATCAGAATCCATCAACAAGTTTTGAAAGGATTCTTAAGGACTTGCTCACCTTGGATGACTGCATGAATTTTCTAGTTGTTGGTTTTACTTTTTTTCCCTAGATAAAAACTTTGTACAAGCTGTCTATTATGAACCCCCACAACAAATGACATAAATTAGCCACTTTTAGAGAAAAAGCATAGGTTAGAAAACTATCTGTGAAAGTGAGTAATTTAGTAATCTTAAAGCATGTCTATTTGAATTCCTAAACAAGATTCTATATCTTATTTGGTTGTGCAGGAACCAAAGCAAGGTAAGTACATGAGATAAATCAATCATTAAACTGGTGAAGCACCGTGTGATTTGCAAAATTATGTATTTTGCTTTCTATTCTACTACAATAAAAAGCAGAATGTTGCTGTGAGATTAATGCCTCCTACTTTGAAAATGCCAGAAATAGCTTGCTGCTGCTTGTGTGTATTTTTGTAAGCGAGTTCACCTCCCCAGGCTTTAATCTAGTAGCGGGAGACCATTTATTCTTTGACAACATTCTGTCCCAATGATATTATCTCCTAGGTGCTTTCTGGACTTCAGAGGACTCTGAGGACTGAAAACTCCATATGCTATTCTGCTCTTCAGTTTTAGAATATTTATGGATACAGCCTGCTATCTGCTTGTGGATAAATTCAGAGCACCTTTGATGCTATTTTCTTTTTCTATACACATGTAAGAACCACATGTAAATCCCACATGTGAATGTGGCATTGTGGGTACTTGGATTCTAGTCAAAAGAGGACGATAATTCAAATTATAAAACGACAGTGGCTGACAAGGTAAAGAGTGGATAGAAAAACTCAGATCCAAATATAAGTTAAAAACAGAAAGATTGAGATAAAATGCCTGAAGAATAATAAAAAAGAAGAAAATGAAGGCTCCTTCCCACCCTCACCTTTTCCCAGATAGTCAGTTACAGTGTCAAGATCATCAGTTTCTTTTATAATAAATTTTGTTGGATCAAAGCATCAGTCATATATACATTTCAACTGCACAACCATTCAAAGAATAGAATGGAATGGAATAAATTATTTAGCGGCCAAGTGTAACTGGACACACAAGGAATTTGTCTCTGGTGAATAAGTTCTCAGTGCACATACAAACAATAAAGTAATATAACCACAGGATACCAATAGGAGAAGGTAGTAAAACAAATGAGAGGCATAATAGTAATACAGCCCTACTGTCACCTTTGGAAGCCATATTAACACTGGAAGCTTCCACTCTGCCACCTTCTTGTGTGTGGAAAATTAGGAGGGGGGGGGGAGATTTAGTAGCAGGGATGTAGTTAGATAAAATGGCATTCTTCTTTTTGGTCAAGATCAAGGCAGTCCTGCATCTGGAAAAGGAGTGGTTGAAGTGGTGTCTCAAGATGGGATGGAATGATGGGTGCAAGGGCTGGATTTGGGGTTTTGATTTACTGAGGGAAAACCCAGAACTCTCAGATTTGGGTTTTTCCAGCTGTGCTGGTACACCTACTCTAATAAATGGGAACTTTGAGAAAATGCCTGTCTCAGAGTTTTTAACTGGAGTTGGGGTTTTCTGGAATGCTGACACCTACTACATAGGTAAATATTGTTAAAATTTAGGAAGGTTATCAGCTAAAATACTCCAAAACAAATTTTTAAGAATTAAAAAAATTGAGGTTCCAATATTGAATGAATTTATGAATTACAGCATGGTCTTTTGGTGGATATTTTGTATGGGTATTTATTTTGATAACTGCTACCAAATGTAGCCTTTCTATTCCATGAAATAGTAGCAAAAATATACAGAAAACTCTGCTGCCAGCTTGTGGTAGCCCAGAGTTTTTCAGTCCAGAAATGATATTTGGGTAGCTATTTAAGAATGATCTCTAGGTTTTGGAGAGATAATAATAGTTGTAGCTGCATGAGAAATAAGAGTTTACATTATTCATCATTAATTATAATGATATGTTATTGAAGCATATTTTCTTAAAAATCTTTGAAAGTATATCCGACTTACAATTACAAAAGTCTATGAATATGGTTAAAGAAATAGTTTGATCTGAAATAAAAAAATCTCTTTGTTGAAAACAAATTAGGCACTTCAGATATTCTGATAATGCTATGATTTATCTTTTTGGTTTGGCATGATCTTTTCTTGTTCTTGTTGCTATTAAAATTGTATATATTGTTTTATTAAGATATCAGTTAAAGTCTTTTTAATCGAAGCAGACTGGATCCTCATATAATATCTTGAATTACAGTCTCTTTGATGTGGCAGTAAGCTCCTGTAGAAAACCACTGGCTCTGTATTTTTTTAAAATGGTAAAATCCAATTTTTTTTACTACCGGTTCTGTGGGCGTGGATTGGTGGACATGGTGTGTCTTGGTGGGTGTGGCTTCATGGGCATGGCGGGGGAATGATACTGCAAAATCTCCATTCCCACCCTACTCCAGGGGAAGGATACTGTTGTGACTCTGACTCCAGAGCCTGTCTTATCAGAGGGAGAAGACTCTGAAGGTGAAGGAGAGGAGTTGGCCAGGCCTCCGTCTCCAGGACCCTCCTCTCTGGCAATGCCTCAGGTGTCTCCTGAGGGAGAAGAGATTCGCCAGGAGCCAGGTATCTCCGAGCAGTCGCAGTCAAGACAGTGACCGAGATAAGTCTTGGCTGGTTCCACGCCAGCGTCAGAGAGACAAGCGCACACAGCAGAAAAGGAGGCATGCCAGAGGTTAAGCTGAGTCACTGGACCACACCCCACAGGGGATAAAAGGGGGTGTGGTGGCCATTCAGGCTCTCTACTGGGTTGCTGCCAATCCTGTTATTGAAGGAATTTATTGTCTGCAAGTTTTATTTAACCCCTGGCTGATTGTTTGTGTGTGTGTGAGAGACGGGGACAGAACAGATACTGCAAAATCTCCATTCCGTCCCCACTCCTGGGGGAAGGATATTGCAAAATCTCCATTCCCACCCCACTCTGGGGCCAGCCAGAGGTGGTATCTGCCAATTCTCTGAACTGCTCAAAATTTCCGCTACCGGTTCTCCAGAACCTGTCAGAACCTGCTGGATTTCACCCTGATCTGGATTTGCTTATTCTACAGTCATGGCTTCAGATAGTAAAATGTACAGAGTTAATTCTAAATGTTCCTTTTTGCATGGAATGGCTAGTGGCACTTTATAAAAATCATCTCTGGAGGAAGAAAAAGTTTTCAAAGAAGATTACACCTTCACGAGCTGCAGTTCCAAACAAACTTCCTACCCATGCCACCACAGCTTTGTCACCAGGAGCGAAAATTTCACCCATGAGGCAGATGTTTCCTGCACTTATTCTGTTAGAACATCTTGTTTAGCCATTATAAACACGAAAGAAAAGGTCAGGATGCTGGCTTGGGTTGTCTATTTTCAGAGTCTAATTTGGTGCTAGCCAATTCTCAACCAAATTTAAAGAACTATAACAAAGTCAGATAATTGTGTGGAAGGTGGATGTGTGGGCACCAGGTCTGATCTCATTGTTTTAATTCTCCATGGATATATCCATCGAACATGTGTAATCAAATACTATACATTAGATTTTAATAGTTTGAACACCAACTACTAGAGTTTAGAATCCAGAAACAGACCCTTTTGAGGCTTACAGTGTCTTATTGAAATCAAGTTCGCAAGTCATTTTCCTTGGAGGCAGCACTGGGACCATATAGCAACACATGCCAGCCACTTGCCCATATTGTCAGCCTTACCAGGAGCTCATTTTTGCAGCCTTTACAGTGGCTCTTAGAGGTAACAAAAAATTATCCCACCTAATAAATGTACTCAATGTCTTTTGTAAAGATGTGGTCAATTTCCTTTATTATGGCAGCTTTCCTAATGTGTATTGTTTTCCTAGATGGTTAAATGCTGCTAGCCTGAAGCATAAATATGAACCGAGAAGGGAGTTTTTAATATGTATTCATTTACACAATAGTCAATAATGGTCTTATGTGTCAATCAACATTTAGTTACTTATAAAGTTGGTATTTCTAGCCTAATCAGCAGTAAAATTCAGAAAGGCAAATAAGACCCATTCCAGAAAACAAATGTAACACACACATTTCCCAGATGGCTAAACACATATTATATAGTAAATACTGAATGTCATTTAGGTGGTCTTGGCCACCACTACTGGCAGATTTAATGTTAATTAATATTAATAACATTATTCATATTCAACCAGAGCATCCTGCTGTTCATTAGATCATTTATTAAAAAGGATAATTCTAGTTGTATGGGTTTCTCCTTTAATGAAATGACATGAAGTTGACTGGCTAAATGTTTCTTTCTTTTGCAAAAAAGATAAATTCAGCTTCATCAATAACAATGAGGAACCAAGAGCAAATAAATTGCTGAGACCAGTTTATTCACCCTATTTGCCAGTCATTATTCCACAAAAATAATCAAGAAATCTGGACAAGTTAAAATTGACGAAACTATTACAGCAATAAAGTAGAAGGATATCAACTAAAAGCCTGGGATCAAGAAATTCAGTAAGAGAAGCATCAAAACCTTGGTGCTTTAAGGTTATTTGCTACTCAAATAACTCATGTTAAATTCATTTCTAAATCTTCTTGCTTTGAAATACATAAGTGAACACATAAGTGAAATAGCACTAGTTTTTTTTTAAAAAAACATTCATCCTTGTGAGTATATTGTAAAAACACTTGTTCTTTTTAATTCCGCAGTTTGTTAAAAAGCTAGCTGTCTTGTTTCCCTCAGTGCTGTATTCTATAAAAACCACCAAACCACATTGAAAGTACAAACACCATAACAGGGAGATTTATAATGATAAGTCCATAGGATGTTGGCAGACAATGCTTCAATACAAATCAACAAAATCTTCTCTAAGGAATGCCTGAATCTCTAAATGATTAGGAGAAGAAAGGTTTAGAGAGAAAAACATCCAAACATTGTTATCCCTTATTTCAAAATATTTTTTTTTGTTGATCAGATAAGATCAACATGAAAGCATCATTAATTTTTAAGAGAGGACAACTATAGAAAGCAGAAGTACTGTATATTCATAGAAACAAATTATGCATTCAGTGCAAAATTCTGAATATGAGTTATTTTTCAAAAGTTGGTTATTACTGTATTGAAAAATAAAGTACGTTTCATATCCTTGTGACATAATCTTTTTGTTATGCCTCTTAAGCAAATAAACTTAAAACTGAAATTCTACACTATAGTTTTAAAGAAATCTCCTTATTATTCATGTGAAACAATCCATTGCCCAACTACATGATACAGAAATATATTCAAGGAACCCACAATGGAGGAATGGAGGGTGAAGATGAGCAAAACTACTTGCAGAAATGGCAAAACTGATTTGCTTGATTACGATGGGAACAAGAACTACTTTTATAAAACACTGGAAATTTTTATATGGACTTATTGTTGAAGATGGATGCCATGACCATCCCAATTGACTCTATTTTGTCATGAAGAAGGTACCTCTTAAATAGGAGTCTAATGCCCAGTAAGCAGTCCACTTTCAGCCCATCGAGAATTGTTAATTAACCTTGGAAGCTTTATATTTACATTCCACTCCAGACTTAGAAGACAATTTTATCCTCTAGACATTTCTGGTGCATTCTTTGTGAACTCAGGTACTCACATCGATAAAAACAAACGAACAAACAAACAAACTAATAATCATTTCCAGACCAAGCTATAGATACAGTTAGTTCACTTTCTAAAATAGGGAAGGGGGGAGCCTCCTCCTTCTCCCATCTACATTAAAAGAGTGACATCTCATCCCTTTTAGACCACTAAGTAGAACTACTGCAGCAGAATGGAAAATAGTGATCTCCCAGTAAAGAAATACCTGAGGAATGAAGATATGTCTGATTCTGTGGGTGAGAGTGGAAAAAAATTCCTTTATTCTTTCTACCATAAGGAAATTAACTTTGTTGAGTCTTTTGCCATGCAAGCTAATTTTCTGACTTGTCTAGAAGGTGAGTTTTACAACCATTCTTATGGAGAACCTGGCAGTCCCTGGCAAACAGCAACAACAAAGGAGCACTGGCTAAAATTATTTAGAAGGATGTACACAAACCACAAATCCATATAGGTTTCCTACTATTTTTTTTATAAAGAAGTAATTACATTACAAAAATGTCTTCCCTCATCATTTTAATGAAAATTAGAACTATATCAGTGAATTAACCCTTGAGCCCACCAGTGCCTTATATGAACATGGTTTGTTTTGTTTTGTTTAATCAAACTGAAATATAGCAAATCAGTGGAATGTTTGAAGCTTAGGCAATTATTCTGTGTGGGAAAATGAAGAGCTTAAACTTTTCAGTGCTCCATTATAATTCATTTTTTTTTAAATTTCAAAGTTCATTTTAAACAGAGGCAGGCAACGTATTTAAAATCAATTTATGGATTTATTTCTATACCAGCATATTTGTGAAGTACGTCTGTACCGCAACTAATCAGACTCATCGTGTTTTTCTTGACACAGGAGTGATGTAGACAAAGCAGCCTAATTAGCAAGGGGAACTTGCACAAAGGAACATTCACAAGCTGTAGAAAAACTTGGACAAGGAAGATGGCAAAGCTAACATTGGCCTCCTATGCAATACTCTAATCCCAAGGGTTGGCATACTTCGGGAGTGCCAAATTCTACAAGATTATCTCTAATAAGAATACTGAAATTATGTATTATATCTGTCATGTATGAATGCCAAAACTGAGAAAGCTTTCACTGTTCTTCTGGGATGTTGATGCTTGTTAGATATTTGGAAATGATATTTTACTTATTTTGGGTTTTTTTAAACATTGAGTAATTATTGATTGGCAAGATACAAATGGAGTTCCTCTTCATAGGCAATTGCATAAATATACTTTATGCTTCAATATTCAGATTAGCAGAATTTGTGTTCCCAAAATGTGTTCTCAATTCAATATAACCAGAAACTCCTTTTAGACTTCTTATTTAATACAACAATCTGTCTGTCTGTCTGTCTCTCTCTCTCCCTCATAGCAGATGGGGAAAGAGACCAATCTTTTTATGTTGGATTACTGTTTTTAATATTTTTGTTGCTACAACTGAGCTTTTGACATAAAGTTTAAAAAGCTAATTTTGATTCTAAAATATTTTTCCCCTTTGGGAGTCCGCAGAGATTCTATTTACCTTACTGTATCTTCTTTCCATGTCAGAATCATCACAGATACTGTTCTTGTAGTTGAAGACAGAACATGAGGTTAATCAGAAAAAGGCATGCTTCTGTGCTGCTGTTCTTCTTCTCAAACTAATCTTCCTCCTGCTTGTGTATTTTATTGATTTTTCCCCGACTATACTTTCACAAATGTGGGTGGTTGGCAGAAGCATTCAAAATTGGATTGTGGAAGAATACATGTTTCTGTCACTCTCTTCCAGGACAAAAATAATAATTTCTAAAGTAGTGATACATACGTTTGCTACAGCAATCTTCCCAGTTTTCTTCCCATTCATGCAGTCTTTAACCATAACTGAAGCTACTGTAGCGCTTGGAAGCTGGTTTAACATACTGCACAAACCATGGTTTGCTTAATCATGATTTAATACAGCATGATAATCATGCTACACCAGTTTGATGTAGTGGCTAAAGCGCTGGCCTAAAAATCAGGAGAATTGTTCGTTCTAAGCCTCCCTTATATACGAAAGCTGGCTGGGGAGTCTGGGCCAGTCACTCTCTCTCAGCTTAACCCACCTTTGTTGTGGTGGGTAAATAGGAGGCAGGAGTATTAGGTATGTTTGTTGCCTTGAGTTATATATTAAAAGGCAGGATAAAAATGTTATAATAATAATCTTCCACTCATGGTTGGTCACACAGCCAGTTAGACAAGATTTGGCATTTTTGTTCACCCACTATGTCCTTCCCAAGAACATGTGGATAGGGAGATGTTGTTGTTCGATAATTTTAAAGGTGTTGTCACAGGTATCTGTCATTTAAAACTATAATTGGTGAACTCGATCCAGACACGTTATCAAAACATTATGGCCTAATGTTATATACAAACCTAAATCAGGTTTCTAATTCTTGTTAAGCCATGCTTTGCTTTACAATAATTCATTAACCAGTAGATGGGTTCACATATGCTAAATCTGAGATGGGCCACCTTTTATAGTCAAGAGCTCTATAACATTTTTTAAGGAAGAAAACACCATTCCTCAAAGATTAATTATTTAAAAAGTGGGGCTATATCAGACAAAGATCTTCTGTATTTTGTTGGTGAAAGTTTATAATGATAATAATGCATATACTACAATTCTTGCATTTCCTTCCTCAAAACAGCAGGCCCTCAATCTGACCTTACTTAAACAAGCCCTTAAAACCTGGTCGTTCCTCAAAGCCCTTGTATAGTGGACCCTTGTGGGATAATTAGTTGAATGGATGTTTTTATTTATTTTTTTTCCTAACCCTTTCCCCCTGCTTAGGTTATGTTATTGTTTTATACTGTTTTTAAATTCTGAGCCATTCAGAATTATAATGGAGTCAGGCCTATAACTCAAATAAGAAAAAATAGTAGGTAGGTAGGTTGGTTTATAGGAGAATATTAATTTTTCTTTTTCTTGTCCCTATTGTGGCATGTACCTTCCTGCTTAATATCTATGGAGATTTTCAATTATCTAGATCATGACTGACCCAAAGGTCTTTTTTCCAAAACTGGGCTTTCTTGTTTTTTTGCCCTTTGAAAATGTTTTGCTTATCATCCAAAAAGCTCCTTCAGTTCTAACTGACTGGTGGGGAATGGAATGGTTTATATTGTTTGCAGTAATCTGGTTATTAGAACTCTGAGGGTAGGTCATTAACTCTCTCAGAGTTGTTGAGGCCATTTGGGGTTTTATCTTTATCTTCAGAGTCACTTGAATCAGAGTGCAAAGTGCAGGAGGTGTGGGACCAGTGGTGAAATCCAAATTCTTTTACTACCAGTTCTGTGGGCGTGGCTTGGTGGGTGTGGTGTGGTGTGGTGTGGCTTGGTGGGCATGGCAGAAGGATACTGCAAAATCTCCATTCCCACCCTAGTTCATGGGAAGGATACTGCAAAATCCTCATTTCCTCCCCACTCCTGGGGGAAGGATATTGCAAAATCTCCATTCCAACCCCACTCTGGGGCCAGCCAGAGGTGGTATTTGCCAGTTCTCCGAACTACTCAAAATTTCTGCTACTGGTTCTCCAGAACCTGCTGGATTTCACCCCTGTGTGGGATCTTCTTGAGACTGATGAAAAGACTGTAGACAAGAGACAGGTAGTATTGTATTCCTCCCCTTCTGTTGAGAGAATGCTGTTCAGTTTTAACATAGATAGCCTCTTTTACCTCTCTTTCAAACCAGTCACCATCTTTGTCCAGAATATGGACTTTTCTGTCTTCAAAGGAGTGATCTTTGTCTTTCAAATGCAGCTTGAGTGCTGAATCTTGTCCTGATGGGTTTGTGCCAGGCCTTTGTGAAGTGGTTGTTATGTTCCCCCAATGTACAGGTCTGCATATGTTTCATTGCATTGCAGTGCATATACCACATTGCTCTGTTTGTGTCTGGGCATTCTGTCCTTGAGATGGACATGCTTCTGTCTTAATGTATTCCTGCATTTAAAGTATGAACATGTGTTATGCTAACTGAAAATCCTCCTGAGCTTTTCCCATATTCCTGCAACATATGGAATGACAATGTTACTTGATTTGTTGTTCCTTTCTTTGTCTGTTATGAAGGAGCTTCTGATGGATCTTTTTGTGGATTTAATGAAGGCCCAATTAGCATACCCATAAGTTCTGAGGGATTCCTTGATGTGTCCCTCTTTGCTAGCAGGCAAGCCTTCAGCCCAATGGTATAAGAGTTCAGATTACTCCCAGTGTGCTCCTTTTCTTCCAAAGTTGTTTTTTCAAACAATTTCCCAATCTCTGGCCTACAGCAGGGGGTTGAAAGAATTTGGAGAGGGGAGAGGGAGAAGTTGCATACATCCCAAAGATCATGCCTGACAGAAGATGCTGATTCAAATGTCTGGGGCAGCATGAAAGGCTGGCAGGCAAGTCCTAAGAATGAAAATGGAGGTGGAATTTGCTTTTTATTTATTACTTGGGGGCTGAATAATATAACTGACTGCTAATCTCTATTCTAAATTGCTCATTTGAATACTTGAACTTTCTTCCAACCTACTCATTAGGACATAATGCATGGGCAATGCATTTTTAATTCTTTCAACTCATTTGTTATTACCAGACTCTGTTCTGCTCTAAATTAACATTTGTAACATACCAGTTCTGAGAAAGAAGGATCCTATATTAGTTTTGTTCTTTGATGATAGCAATATGTTGCTATATTGTATATATAAAGAAATCACAACCATCCTTAGATTTTAAAAATGTCTCAATGGAATAACTTGGGTTAAGCGAAAGGCAGACATACTAATTGAAATGCCAAAGAAGGATGTGGTCTATTGATGATTTAACTCTATGTTTTACTGCTCTTAAAATGATACGAATCAAAACAGTAAAATCAATGGTTTAATCCCTAGCTATCTCATTGGGCCATAAAGTTGTATTTTGAAGTGCTCTTAACTATATGGGAACTAATAATCTTTAAATAGAATCCCAGTGGCTAAGTGGGTGGAGTTCACAAGTCAAGTTTTATTAGTCCATTAGCACACCCATCCCTCCTCACAGTGGTGTGATTATCTGAAGAAGAACAATGCAATCCCCCCTGTTTTATGATATGGGATAGATAAGAGATACATAAGAGGAAATTTGAGCAAACTGCTCTCTATTTATCTAGCAATAATAGTTAAAAAGTGCCAGTTAAATCCTTAACTGAGATAAACAGGATAAACTTTGGATAGGAGCGTACACGAGGCACAATTTAGGAGATTTTTCAGGTTACCAATCTGTGTTTCTTTGGCCCAATCAAACCAGTGGAACCAGGGGTAAAATTTACTTACCTTCCTTATTGGTTTTGAAGCGCGCGCACTCACCTGCACACACAGACCTTCTGTGCATGCGCAAAACCTTCTGTGCACGTGCAGAAGGTAAAAAACACATTACTTCCTGGTTAAAACCAGGAACTAATGACACCCAGGCAGGTGGGCGGAGCTTTGCACCGCCATTGTTACCAGATCGCCGAACCACTGGCCAAGATCACTACCGGATCGGGTGATCCGGTCCGATCCGGGAGCATTTCACCCCTGAGTGGAACCATCTCTGTGAATAAAAAGAATTACAAAGAAAAATAATGATAGCTGTCACATAGTCAAGCTTCAAAGGATGAGGTTGGATTTTTCTAAATGTGTAAAAATGCAAAATTCCTGCCCATTTTTGAAGATCTTTAAAGTGTTCATGAAAAGTGACTTTCACCGTATCTTTAAAAGCACAGAGATTATTCAATATGTCTATTTGTATTCATCAGTCAAATACATTTATGTCTGGTTTACATAAATAAGCAAATATTTTATTCTCAGGACACTACTATGCTGCAGATCTCCTGGCTGCTATTGAAACAACACACACTGCAATAAAACTAAGATATAACATATAGTTCATTAACCTATTAAATCTTCCTTTTTTAAAAATATCTTTTAAACATATCTGAGGCTGACACAACATTTAGATAATCTAGTACATTGTATATACTCCTCAAGAAGCCTTCTCTGGACCTGGATCCGGCAGTATTAGCCAACTATCGTCCTGTCTCCAACCTTTGCTTTGTGGCGAAGGTGGTTGAGAGTGTGGTCGCACAACAGTTTCCGCAGTACCTGGAGGAAACGTCTTATCTAGTTCCAGTCGGGTTTCAGGGCCGGGCACAGCACGGAAACGGCATTGGTCGCGTTGGTAGATGATCTCTGGAGGGCTCGGGACAGGGGTTGCTCCTCTGTTCTGGCCCTGTTAGACCTCTCAGCGGCTTTTGATACCATCGACCATGGTATCATGCTGCACCGGTTGGAAGAGTTGGGGAGGGGGGCACCGTGTTACGGTGGTTCTCCTCCTTTCTCTCAGACCGGTCGCAGTTCGTGTTGGCAGGGGGACAGAGGTCGACCTCGAGGCCTCTTATATGTGGAGTGCCTCAGGAGTCGGTCCTCTTGCCCCTTCTGTTCAACATTTATGTGAAGCCGCTGGGCGAGATCACCTGTGGCTTTGGGGTGAAGTACCATCAGTACGCTGATGACACCCAGCTGTACATCTCCACCCCAGGCCACCCCAACGATGCCCTTGAAGTGATGTCCCGGTGCCTGGAGGCTGTGCGCATCTGGATGGGGAGACACAGGCTCAAGCTCAACCCTTCCAAGACTGAGTGGCTGTGGTTCCCAGCATCCCGATATAGTCAGTTGACTCCATCACTGACTATTGGGGGCGAGTCTTTGGTCCCCTCGAGAGGGCTCGCAATCTGGGAGTCTTCCTGGATACGCAGCTGTCTTTGGAGGACCATCTGATGGCTGCTGCCAGGGGGACTTTTGGTCAGGTTCACCTTATCTGCCAGTTGCGGCCCTTTCTTGATCGGGATTCCCTGTGCACAGTCACTTATGCCCTCGACACCTCTCGCCTGGACTACTGCAACGCTCTCTACATGGCGCTCTCCTTGAAGAGCACCCGGAGGCTCCAACTGGTCCAGAATGCGGTTGCGCGGGTAGTCATGGGAGCCGCATGGCGCTCCCATACAATACCTCTCCTGCTTGAGCTGCACTGGCTCCCAGTGGTCTTCCGGGTGCACTTCAAGGTGTTGTTATCACCTTTAAAGCGCTCCATGGCATTGGACCTAATTATCTTTGAGACCACCTGCTGCTACTGATGTCCTCCCATCGACCTGTGCGCTCCCACAGAGAGGGTCTCCTCAGGGTGCCATCAGCCAAACAATGTAGCCTGGTGACCCCCAGGGGGAGGGCCTTCTCTGTGGGGGCACCTACCCTCTGGAATCAGCTGCCCCGAGAGATAAGGAGAATCCAAGACCTCAGTGCCTTCCGCCGTGCTCTTACAACCTTCTTTTTCCAGCAAGCCGGGCTGGCCTAACACTTTTTAAAATGTTTTTAATTGTTTGTTATTGTTTTTAATCATGGGGCCAAATTTATATATATCTTTTTAATTGTATTTTAATGTTTGTAATTTATGTTTTTATTTGGCTGTTCACCGCCCTGAGTCCTCAGGGAGAAGGGCGGTATACAAATTTAAAAAAAAAAAACATACACAAAAATGTCAGGACCTAATCCTCTTTGCCACCATAGCAGAACCTTTTAGCATAATCTACGAAATATCTTTCAGAACCAGCTCCTTGCCTAATTTATGGTCACTAGCCACTGTCATTCCTATCTTCAAAAAGTGTGATCGCAGCTTAGTTGAAAATTACAAACCAATTTCATTATGTTGCATCACCTGCAAAGTCATGGAAACAATCATAAACCAATCCATTACCCTCTACTTAGAGACAAACAACCTACTCTCTAAGAAACAGTTTGGTTTCAGAAAAAAATTGTCCTGCAATCTGCAACTCTTACACTGCAAAAACATATGGATTTCACAACTCAACCAGGGTAAAGCAATAGACACAATTTATATAGACTTCTGTAAAGCCTTTGATTCTGTGGTACATGACAAACTACTTCTAAAACTAAAATCTTATGGCATTTCTGGATCCCTGCATAAGTGGATAGCTGTGTCCCTATCAAACATGCAACAAGTAGTCAAAATAGGAAATGCTCTATCAAACCCTGTATCTATTAACAGCGGTGTCCCCAAAGTAGCATTTTAGGACCCACACTCTTTATACTTTACATAAATAATCTTTGCAATCATATTATAAGCAACTGCATTCTCTTAGCTGATAATGTAAAACTATTCAACACCACCGACAATGCTGCTACCCTACAAAAAGACCTTGACTATGTGTCAGAGTGGTCAAACAATTGGTAACTCCAAATCTCAACCAACAAATGTTCAGTCTTATACATTGGCAAAAAAAATCAGAACACAAAATACAAGCTGGGCAGATATGACCTCGTAGACGACCCTCACTCTGTCAAGTGCCTTGGAGTACTCATCTCAAATGATCTAAGTGCCAGAGCTCACTGTAACAGCACTGCCAAAAAGGCATTAACCTAATGTTAACCTAATCTTGCGTACCTTTTTCTCTGGTAATATTAAACTGTAAACTAGGGCTTATAAAACTTTTGCTAGACCAATTCTTGAATACAGCTCATCTTTCTGGAACCCATACTGCATATTGGACATTAATACTGTTATGTCCCTGTGAGGGACGAATAGACTGAGGCAAGACAGAGGAGTTAAAGCTAATAGGATTTATTAGTTAACATTTCTCCATTAACAGGTTAATGGCTAACAGGAGCAGCGGCTGTCAGCACTTTTGAATGCTCCTTATATACTCGCACTAAAACTTAAACAGCCAATGAATGCGAGGCAGCCCCTGCGGACCGAACTGAAGCCTGGACGCAGCAAATACAATTGAACGAATCCAGAGATATTTCACGAGAAGAGTCCTCCACTCCTCTACTCTCAACAGAATACCTTATATGCCACCAGACTTGAAATTTTGGGTTTAGACAACTTAGAACCTTACCATCTTTGGTCTCTAGTTGATAAGAAATGTGGTTGAGGTCAAAGAAAACAAATTTTACAAACACACACATACATATAGAAAATACAAGATAGCAGGAATGTAAAGATCAGCCTCAAGAAAAAAAAATTGCATTTCAGTGTTTGTTAAAGATCAGCATGTCTAAATAATGTGTAGCATTATACATGCAAGAAAACATGCATTCATTTACTTATGAGAAACAAACTGATTTAGATACTACAATATGTCTATCATGCGGTCATAATGAAGTAATTTAAAACCTATTGATTTTAATGGGAAAGATTCAAACAAGCATATGCAAAAATATGTTGTGTTGAAATAATGGGGCTTAATTTGGGCTTCATCATGTCATCTGACCATGATCTCACAATGTATTGTATTGTATTGTATTGTATTGTATTGTATTGTATTGTATTGTATTGTATTGTATTGTATTGTATTGTACTGTATTGTACTGTACTGTACTGTACTGTACTGTACTGTACAATATTATATTATTATATATTTTGGAACTATGCTGCCTTCAATCTGACCTAAGCGTAGTACATAAAATTATCTGCTACAATGTCCTACCTGTCAATGACTACTTCAACTTCAGCCACAACAATACACAAGCATACAAAAGATATAAACATAAGATAAACCACTCCAAACCCGATTGCAGAAAATACGACTTCAGCAACAGAGTTGTCAATGCCTGGAATACACTACCTGACTCTGTGATCTCTTCCTCAAACCCCCAAAACTTTAATCTTAGACTGTCTACTGTCCACATCACCCCATTTCTAATAGGTCTTTAAGGCGTGTGCATAAGAGCACCAGTGTGCCTACCGTCCCTGTCCTAATGTTCCCTTTTATACGTATACATTTCATGTATTCATAAACATGTTTATACTTATATCTGTTATCTAATACATGCTTGATGAAAAATAAAGAAAATAAAAATATTCTTCTGCTTATGCCTTTAATAAATCTGTGTTACAGGCTATAACTTTATTCACCATTTAATTAATGTAAACAATTTGTTTTTCAGAGCAAGGTTGCCACAAAACCTCAGTATTAAAGATTAAAAGAATTTTTTTTTAAGGGTACAGAAGGCTAACAGAAATTCCATCTTATGCTCTTACTGTCAATTGTCATGGATGTCAGTAATGTCTTCCTAAAAAGTTTTCAGATAATTAGTAGTTAAAGCTACTGTCTACCTTCCATAGAATTATATTGCCATGGCATCTTGAGTAAAAAAAAGAAAAATGATCCATAAGCAGGTGGGTTAAAAAAATTCATAAAATGCTGAGTTTTGATGACAGGGGCTGTAGAAATGTCAGCTGCATAAAACCCCTTTGATTCTATGGTATTTGGAACAGTATGAAGAGATCCAATCTATATTGATTTTCTCATCCCCGCCCCAATGACCTGACTTTTTTCTGTTAAGTATTTGATCTCACATATTGGAATATTAATTATACTGAAGATGAAATTAAATATCCTTAACTTATCCATGTTTTTCTCCAGTATTTGGTGTCATAAAAACACCAAAAGACAATTGCACATTTATTACAGTATTTTGTTTTGTTCAGGTAAACGAGCTACTAGGGAGCTTCCCATAAAATACAAGCATTTCTTTTATGTCAGTGAATATATAGCATTTACAACACTCTAAGGTCAAATTATATTACCTGTTTATATTATATTTATTTCTTGCTGTTGCTGTATGAGCTCATGGTGATGTACTTAGTTTCCCCGTTTTAGCCTCACACAATTGTTTGAATTACGATAGTGAATGTGAATTTCAGATCCAACTGTGCATTTCATGGATGAATGATGATATAAACTGTGGATTATCTATTTCTAGTCCAATCACTCTATTATGCTATACCAGTAAGAGGGAAGGCAACTTAAGGCCCTCATTTATGGACTTCAATTCCCATCAGACCAGGCACATAGTTAGATGATTATGGCAGAGGATTGTTGGTTATATTCAAATTTGTAGTGATTAATTGTTTAGATCTTTCAATAAATATGCTGAAAGGTTACCTATTAAAATTGTAAAGGAAAATTCTGTGAATGAGAAATTTTTATGTAATGGGTAATTGACAAGCACAAAGAGTGTGGAAAGGAAAGATACAGATACAGATGTCTCTAGAGATTCACCTTTGAGACAAAGGTATACAGATATACCCTGAGTTTCAGATCTGAGTAAAATCATAGCAATTTTACAATGATCCCTGAGGAGAAGTTGGCATGGTCAATCTACATACCATTATATTAACAAGAAAATTAATAAAGCCAGAAGGCATACAATACAAGCTGGATGTGTGTGTGTGTGTAGATATTGTCAGAAAGATACTGTCCCAGTCAGGAGGAGGGATCAAGTGAGGATCAGTCTGGAATTGCTACATAGACACAAGATGGCAAGGTCTGAAACCCCCCGCCCCCACGCCCCATGAATGCAGTTGAACCTTATCTAGTTTTTCCCAGGGAAAAACTGTGAATCTGAGAAGATTCCTGTGACATAGGCAATAGAACTAAAAGAAGCTGGTTTAAACTCTTCACACAAGGGTCTGGTTGTTTGAACCTGACAGATATTTTACATAATATTATAAAGGACAAAAGACACGGTGGCTCAGTGGCTAAGATGTGGAGTTTGTCGATTGAAAGGTTGGCAGTTCAGTGATTCGAATCCTTAGTGCTTTGTAATGGGGTGGCCTCCTGTTACTTGTCCCAGCTTCTGCCAACCTAGCAGTTTGAAAGCATGTAAAAAATGCAGGTAAAAAAATAGGGACCACCTCTGGTGGGAAGGTAACAGCGGTCCGTGCTCCTTTGGCGTTTAGTCATGCCACATGACTACAGAGACATCTTCAGGCAGCACTGGCTCTTCGGCTTTGAAACGGAGATGAGCACCGCCCCTTAGAGTCGGAAACATATGTACGACGGGAACCTTTATCTTTACCTTATAAAGGACAAGGGTAATGTTAGAAGTAGATTATTGGATAATGCCAGATGAAAAGGAGATAGAAGAGCTACAAAAAAGTTCATGCCAACAACAGTTGGAAAAGGGAATGGAATAGCGATGTTTCTTTACCAGTGAAAGAAGTTTTGAAGCCAAGGTAGAAGAATTAGAGTGTTTATAAGCAAGAACATAAATACAGAAAGCACAGCAGAAAAAGACTCAGTGGAAGACTGATTTCTTTCCTGAAAGAAATCAGAAAAAAAGATAAAAAAGAGAGTCCAGTCTTTTAAAATATCTTTATATTTTTTTCTCCATGTTTCAGAGGAAGATAGTCTTGGCTTTGAAGTAGGATAGAATTGTTTTTATCTTTAGTTTTCTATTCTATTTTTTGGAGTGGGGGGAGGTGTCTTGATTTTCTTCAACTCTCCATCTCCATCTCCATTTTATTCATACCATTCCCCCATTTTAAAAAAAATATTTACCATATGATGTGCTGCTTTTTCTATGTTTAAAATATTTCCTTTTAACCTACAGAAATACTGGTCTTTATACCTGGAGATCTTTTTTCAAAGTTTAAGTTTGAAGTTTGAGTTTAATGCAGGGGTGAAATCCAAATTTTTTCCCTACCGGTTCTGTGGGTATGGCTTGGTGGGTGTGGCAGGGGAAGGATATTGCAAAATCTCCATTCCCACCCCACTCTGGGACCAGCCAGAGGTGGTATTTGAACTACTCAAAATTTCCGCTACTGGTTCTCCAGAACCTGTTAGAACCTGCTGGATTTCACCCCTGGTTTAATGGTTGTTTCAGACAATTACAAGGAATATATGAATAGTCATATTGTTACTGATGCTTCATGGAAATTTTAAATATATAAATTTTGGGGAAAAAAACTTAAGAAACTTTTAATTACTGTATGTTTATAAGATGACCTATGCCAGAATCATGTAAAATATTTATAAGTATATTACTAAACTGGAACTTAATTCCCTTTACATACTTGAAACAGAGTATTCATCGAATTGTGTAAAGGGAAGGTACTGAGAAAGAGGTTAAAGACTTGGAAATTTATTAGCTTTGTTAAGATGAAATTGTTACAATAAAGCAGTATTATGTAATATCTATACTATTAAGGACAGATAGTATAAAACATATAATAATTCTGAGTCTATAAGGGAAATGTTTCAAATTTTTATTCTCAATAAAACTAAAGTCTAAAACTAAGTCCTAAATTTATACATGCTCAGGTTGCCTATTTAGCTGAATTTTTACCTTGGTAAGAATTATAGACACCATTAAATGTTTGAAAATAGGAAAAGGTGACAGGAAACACCTTCTGGACCTTTTTGTATAAAATGAATTTATGATCTATGATTGTGACCATTATATATGATAGATTATAAAAAGAAGAAAGTTGCAATGTAATTTTAGAGAAAGAGGTAAATCTATAATTGCACTTTTAACTGCTTTTAACTGCTCTATAGAAGATCAGAAGCTTTTTTGCTATTGCTATTCCATTTTCTATTTTCCATTTCTATTCCATTTCTTTATTTTCTTTTCTATTTTTCTTCTATCTTTTTTCTTTTCTGTTTTCACTTTAGCTTTCTCTATTTTCTCCCTTCTTTTTTTCCCTTCTTACTCTATTTAGTTTATCAATTTTCACTTAAAAATTTCAATAAAATTATGTCCTTAAAAAAAAAAGAAAATACAATAAGCTTCTGGTCTTCATAATTATCTAACTGAATGCAATAGCAATTACAGTACAATTTACTACAATATTGTCAGCAGCCTATTTTTAAATAATAAGGTTGCATACTCTCGCCTTATTGATTCAACATGCTGATGACACTAATCCAATAGCCCCAAATACAAAGAATCCGCAAGCTATAGTAATGAAATTCAAGGAGCACAGTGAAAAAATGATACTAGGATTAAATATAAAGAAGACCAAACTAATGACACAGGTAAACAGCCTTAGAATTGACAATGAAGGTAATGAATTGGTGTGGATAGTTTCTGCCTTGGGATCAATTATCAACAATAAGGAAACCAGCAGTCTGAAAATAGGCTGCAGACTTGCACTTAGTAAAGTAACAAGAAAGTTTTGGAAAATATGCCAGTCAAAATCATGGAAACTATGGTTTTCCTGTGACAATCTATGGACAAAAAAATTGAATTTAAAGAAGCATGATAGAGTACTGACACTTTGGAACCTTGGTGTTGGAGAAGAGTCTCGAGAATAGTCAAGAAAATAGACCAACAGGTAATTGAACAAATCTACCTAGGGTTATCACTTGAGGCACAAATGACCAGGGTCAATAATTTCCATCTGTAAATTATAAAAGGCCACAGTGCTTGAATCCATGTATTTACTTCACCAATAGTTTACAACACCCTAGATTCTTGAGAAGAGCTCAATGTGGATAAAAGTCAACACCATCTAAACAACTAGCAGCTGACATTTGAAACTGCTGTGCATTGGGAAGGATTCAGTGGATGGATAAAAATATCAAATCTAATCTAAACACCTGGCTGACTGTGCAATGAACAAATGATTAATTAAAAGACCTGAAAATACAAGTAGAACACTATGGCAAAAGAAAGCAAAGATAGTACCAATAGTGATAGGTGCCTTTGATGCATTCCCAAAACAACTGCATCAGCATTGATAAAATCAAGATCAGACAATTACATGGAACATTTACATCCTGTGAGAATACTTTTAATATTGTGAAACAACATCTGCCTATCCTAGATTCTTGGGAAGGATTCAACAGGTGGATAAAAAGGCCAAATCCAGTGTAAACAGCTGGCTGACTGTGTGACCAACCATAATAATAATAGCTGTTTGTTCTTGACCAGTCAAAGATATTCAAAGATCAGTTGGTCTTAGAATCTGCTGCAAAGGATGTAATTCTAAACGATAACCATAATATAGAATGATGTATAAGTATGGCATAATTGATAGGAAACACAATACTATTACATCTGATACAACAGCAAAAATTGCCAGTTGTCATATTTGACCACAAAAATAGAAAAAAAATGTGAAAAAAGTGACTGGTTAGTGAAAAACAGAGAAAAAGGAAAAATCAAAAGGACCAAAGCATGATGCCATGAGGTTACTTAAAATCCACAATACATGGACTTCAATTGGAAGATTTTCTACAAATAAGAAAGGGTCAACCAAGGAAAAAAAAAGTCTGACATGGCTTTCTAATGAGGTCCAGGAACACTATTATTAAAAGTTAAGACAGTTTACGGTGTTTCAGGAAATAGAAAGTCTGTTATAATGAGAACAAAAAGGAAGATAGATTCTGGCAGAAAACAGTAAAGTGGTAATAAAAGCATGGTTTTTAAAAAGAATTCAAGGATATGGCCAAAAATAAAATAAACACTTCAAAAATGTATTTGAAGTAGAAAACTAGTCACAAAAGCAGCTGGATTGTTAGTCAGCAAAGGAAATTGTCTATGGAGATTGTAGAGAAAGTGAATGAATTTTTTGCATCTATTTTCACTACAAAAGATACAGGAGAGTTACTTAGAATTGAAAAAACTTAATACAAGTGAAGTCAAAAAAGATGTTCTCTTGACAAAAAAGCTGAAATAATGGTCTTCATGAAAAAATGTTTTTCATCTTCCTTCAGTTCTTGAAGCTGCCCCTCATAGCTTAATTTACATAAGATAACTTCCCCATGGTGTATTACTTTAGTTAATATACTATATGTTACCACACAGGATACCTCTTAACATAGATTACTGTTTCTGAACCAGTTGTAAGACATGTGGATTTCAACTTCCAGAATTTCCTAGTCAGCATGGCTCACTGTGGAATTCTGGGAATTGAAGTCCATATTTTAAACATGCCAAGGTTGAGGAGCAGTGATCTATATTATTTACATTCATAATACAAGCTGTTACCAAACCAGGTATCCCTATACCGGGCCATTTCATTCTTTTTCCCAAGTGAAGAACTTCATTATATTTTATTCTGTTCTTTTATTTGATTTCATTTTAGGTTATATTTCTGCCTTCCCAAGTATTACCTACTTTTTCTTAAGTGAAGAAGTTTGCAATTGTCTCCATTACATATTATTCTGCTATTTTCAGCTTATTTCATTTTCAATTGTACTTCTGTCTTCCCATATATTACCTACTCAAAGGGATAGCTTATCTGTAAAGTTCACATTTTATCTATATCACTGATGAAAGTAATAAAGGTCAGGACTCAACCTACAGCACTGCCCTTGAGAACTTGTTCTAGTTTAATTAGGAGCCCCAGTGAGGGTTTTCAGACTATGGTTTTTGAGGGAGCTGTAGATCCAGTGGTGGGATTCAGCCAGTTCACACCACTTCGGGAGAACCGGTTGTTAACTTTCTGAGCAGTTTGGCAAACTGGTTGTTGGAAGAAATCATTTGGACAGAGAACCAGTTGTTAAATTACTTGAATACCACCACTGTGTAGATCCATTGAATATATATATGCATTCAACAGATCCATTCAACTGACATCTAACTAGCTTGCAATCAGAATGATATCAGGTACTTTGTTCTTGAAAAATCCATGCTGACTCTAATAATCAGCACACTACTTTCAAGGTGCTTACAGATCAATAAATGCATAATGTACTTTAGAATCTCTCCAGGTATTGATGTCAGACTGACTGATTTGTAATTCACTGGATTCGATGTCCATATTGAATATAGGAATACTTGCCCTCCTCCAGTTTTGTGGTAGTTCTCTAGGATTTCTAAAAGTTAATGAATAGTTTCAGTAAGTCTATCAATCTATGACACAATCAATCTGTCTCTGCAGATTTGAACTCATTCAAGTGAGAACGCATTCCTTGAATATGAGCCTATCATGTTCCTTATACCCACTCTCCACAGTTGCCCAGTCAAGACCTATTCTTTTCTCAGGGGAGACCAAACCCTATTTTTTCCTTGTAACCTGCCTCATACTACTTGCTTCATCTTAACTGACCAGCATATATACCGATATACTCTGTGTGTGTCTGTCTCTTTGGTTCTCAGCATCCTTCACTAACTTCAGTATATGCTGAGCTTTTAGCTTTCATAATGCTTTTGCTACACCCCTGGCCTACTTAAATGAACCATCTTTACAAATATACATTACCTTTTTTCATCTCATATAAATATCCTTTTTGTTTTTGAAATTGACTCCAGGCTCTTTGTAAAACAATATTGGTATCTTTTGCTGTGCTGACCTCTTTTTTTTCCCCCTCATAAGAATTGTTTGCAGTTGTGCTTTTAATATATGCTTGTTAAGGAATGCCTATCTTTTTTGCACTAGGCTGTCCTTTTAAGGAAGATGTATTCTTTACATATTGTAGCCCTAAATATATTACTTTCTGCTTTCTTGAAGTACAAGGGATGACTCTGACTATAATTAGTTTCTTGTAACAACAAGAATTCCAGAATTATATGGTTATTTTCCCAGAAATTCTCACTATCTGCTCTTGGTCTATTATTTTTCTCATTTCTTGGGGTCTAGTAATTTCAGCCAATCCTCTCTTGTCTTCCTCTGTCTCTGAAGGAGAAAGTTATCAGCCATGCAAATCAGGTATTTCCTAACAGGACCAATGTCTGGCAGAGATATTCCCCAACAGATGTCAGAAAAATTAATTTCTCCCAAAATACTATTTCAGGACTTTTTGATAGAGCTGCTGTATACTATTGGAAAACACCATCCCTATCTTCTTAATAGATGGTTGTAATAGGCATCTGGAACAGTACTATCTTTATTTAATCTTCCACTTCATGCTCTCAGCTGTCACCAAATTCATTATTTTGGATTTCTGTGAAGGAGTGGACATTTCTATCATACAGAGAAACTCCTCATCCCTTTCTTTATTTTTGTTCTTTTGAGCAAATGGTATCTTTCAGTTGCTGTATTCCTGTCAGAAGAATCATCCTATTAGATGAGATCCAGTTTGGTGTAGTGGAAAAAATGCTGGACTAGAAACTAGGAAACCAAAAGTTCTAGTTTATTTATTTGTTTTTAATCATACTTCTGTTATTTTTATAAAAAATTCAAGGTGGTGGACATATATAATACACTTTTCTCCTATTTTCCCTACACAATCCTGTGAATTGGGTTGGGAGTGATTGGTCCAAGGTCACCTAGTTATCTTTCATGCCTAAGGTATGACTAGAACTCCCATTCTCCTGGTTTCCAGATGAGTTGGGACAGTCACTCTCTCTCAGCCCAACTGATTTTACAGACTTTTTGTTGTTGGAAACTAAGAGGTGGGAGAATTATGTATATTGCCTTGAGTCATACAAAGTCTAAAAAAATACATACCCTATTTCTCCAAAAATAAGTCATCCCCTGATAATAAGCCCAATGCACTAAAATAAGCCCCCCCCGAAAATAAGCCCTCCCTGAAAATATTTAAATATTTAAACACATGCGCAGCCGGTCGCTGCCATTTCATTTGGTTTCCTCAATGCACCCAAAATAATAAGACCTCCCCAAAAATAAGGCCAAGACAGGGTCTTATTTTTGGGGAAACACAGTATCATAAAAGCAGGTCTCAATAATACTTATTAAACTGTATTTGCTTTCTTGTATTAGAAGTTCAACTTTTTATTTATTTTCCATACTCTGAGAATGGGTATATAAATAAAGACTATTAATTTTACAAAGTCCCTGATTTTTCATTAAATACTCTAATAGATCAAAGTACTCTCTCACTTACTTCTGTAAAACACAAGTTTATCTGAAGTTTTCCCTTATGGGTTTCCATCTCCAATTTTGATCTTCTACTTATTACTGATGAGGAAGACACATTTTCTCAATCTTTGTCAGCTACAACACTTTATACAGGTAAAGCAGTTCTCTTGTTGACACCATTTCTGAAATCATATTGTCCCCAAACTTATGATTTACACTTTCCATGGCTTCAGATAAAAAACTATTACAGTGGAGAAAGCAAGGCTTTGTGAAGCCCCACAGCATGCTCTCAGTTAACAGAGGAGTAATTACTCAATGTTTATTTCTGAGTCTGTCAAGCAGGAGTGGATCTACTGTGATAGCTCAGATAGATTAAATCCCAGTTTATACAATATCATGGTTGCCTATATGAAAATCTACAGAGCACTGCTTCCAATTTTTCCCTTGTAGCTGGTAATTTGCTTAAGCTGGAATAGGCAATCTATATACAATAAGACACCCCTATGTCCTAGCATTTCATTTGTGGCCCAAAAACATCCGAAACTGTCTTTCTGTCTATGGATCCTGAAAGAAGACACATATTTTCCTGGGCTCACTTGTTAGTACAGCATTATTCTGTCTATCAGGATAACAAATGGCAGAAGGTATTGGGTGATCAAGTCTAATTTTGTCCTCAACTCAGCTTGAACTAAGACTGAAAAAAGGGCAAGACATCAATAAAAGTCACAGTGGATTGCATATAATAGATTGCAGCCAACTCTATTGAGATTCGACATGCTTGGTCCATAATGTGCTTTCTTTAGACGACTGTCTTCATGTTCCTGATGTGACGTTGGAAGATAATGATTTTCTAAAGATTTCTAAAGGCTACCTCTTGGAGGAAAGATTTAAACTATTTTTCCTGCAGGCAGGATTGACTGTTAATCATTGTTCCCAAGTATTTTTCACAGAGATAACATAGTGATAGCAAACGGTCTAAAAATTTGTCAGAAAGAAATGTAGAACTGAAATGTAAAAGCAACTATTTTATAACATACATCAAAGGGAGATAGCATAAAGAACTAAAGCATCGCAAAGTGTTATGCTGCTGTGAAAATATATCGGTCTAATTCTGAGCACCGCTAAAGTAGAAATCAGGGCAGAGAAGTGATTAATAATGAATTCTGATTCTTTTAATTTCTGCTTATATTTTAGAAAGAAGGTTATATAGTTCTGATGCTCTCATAATATTGTATACTTTTTATAATTTGTATAACGACTGCTTTTAAAGCCCTTTTTTATAGAGTAAATCTCAAGGGCCACTAAAGACCTTTTTACAGTTTGAGAAGAGAATAAGCCTTTAACCAGTAGTTAAATAACAATCTCTCATATTCTTTTCAAGGCAAATACTTTGCTGTTTTATAGGAGAAAAGAAATTAACACATACACACACTTGTATCTTATGTGATATGGGCATCATAAAGGTGCTATGTTTTGCAATTTTTCTTTCTAATGATCTATACTCTTTTCCATACTGATTCTGCTACAAAAAAAGTAAAGCTCTCTAAATTACTAAATTTCAATTACACAAGAGTAATGGGTTCTGGATTTTGTATGCATTCCTTATGATAGTAATAGCAATAGCACTTAAACTTATATACTGCTTCACAGTATCACTCTGGTTTACAGAGTCAGCATATTGCCCCCAACAGTCTAAGTCCTCATTTTACCATCCTTGGAAGGATGGAAGACTTGAGCCAGTAAGATTCAAACTGCCAAATTGCTGGCAGCCGACAGTTAGCAGAAGTAGCCTGCAATACTGCATTCTAACCACTGCGCTCAGAGGTGGGTTTCAACAGGTTTTGACCAATTCTGGAGAACCGGTAGCAGAAATTTTGAATAGTTCAGAGAACCGGTAAATACCACCCCTGACTGGCCCCGTCCCCATCTTTTCTCTGCCTCCCGAGTCCCAGCTGATTGGGAGGAAATGGGGATTTTGCAGTAACCTTCCCCTGGATTGTGGAAGGAATGGAGATTTTATAGTATCCTTCTCCTGGAGTGGGGTGGGAGTGGAGATTTTACCGTATCCTTCCCCTGCCAGGCCCACCAGGCCATGCCCACCAAGCCATGCCATCCCCACCAAGCCACACCCATAGAACCGGTAGTAAAAAATTTTGAAACCCACCACTGACTGCGCTACCGCGGCTATGATAATGATAATGGTTTGAGGTATTTTGATTCAAAAAGTTTTGCACCATGTACCATTTGAGCTAATTGGGCAACAAAAAACCAGGAGAGTTTTAGTAGTAAATAGATTTAAGGTTTTCAAATTTTGACCTACAAACCTAGTTTTATTTTTGATTAAATACAAATTCGTAACCCCATTTTCTAGAAATAAGATATATTTATTACTTCTGGGACAAGTAAGTTCCTTGTTCCATATTAGACACCTCATTCAAAAAAGAAAAAAGCTTTCTTTAGAAGGAAAGAATTGTAGAAATATATTTATTCCCTCCCCTTTGCTAAGAGCAAGCACATCACTGGTCCTTACTCAAGAAAATATTTTGAAGCTTAATGATAGGGTTAAATTGATGCATTAGTAGCTCTATTTATGAAGGATTTATATTAGTGTGTGGGTGTGGGTGTGGGTGGGTGTGGTACTGTATTAATCTGGACTATTGCCAGGTTGATTAGAGTACATGTGCTGATTTCAAGACTTTTCAAATAATTAACAATATACTTGTCTTATAATGTATTTGTTCTGGGATAGAAATAGCCCAGGCAGGACACAAACAATGCCTTTGGTGAATAATCATGTTTATTAGCAATTGTGCTATAAAAATAAACGTAAATTGACAGTGAGGTGCATGGTTATTTACAGTATATTTCTATTTCTTCTATATTTTTATTCTCACATATCTGCTATCTTGCTAAGTGCAGTTATTGTTATATTTGCACTTAATTCTGAGTCCTCTTCTTTACATATCTCCTATGCACATTCAGCAGGTGCTACATAGTAATTCACCAACTCTCAAGTAGTCTTTATCTTTTTCTTTATCTGGCAGCAGCTTTTTTAATCATTCCTGCCTAACTTTAGCTTACTTCCTTACCCTAACAATTCATTCTATGGTTTACATGTGCATTTATCTTAATTTAATGGTGGCACATTGGTTAGAATGCAGTACTGCAGGCAACTCTGCCCACTGCCAGGAGTTCGATCCTAACAGGGCTCAAGATTGATCCAGCCTTTCATCCTTCCGAGGATGGTAAAATGAGGACTCAGATTGTTGGGGGCCATGTGCTGATATTGTAAACCGCCCAGCATTATGGGGTGGTATATAAGTCAAAGTGCTATTGCTATTATTTTATCCTCTTCCATCCTTATTCTATTATTATTTAGGTAATGCCACCAGGTCTATTCTACTGGTCTTTCTTGAAGTTGTTCTCTCTCTCTCTCTCTCAGCTGGCCAATAGTGATTGTCTTGGTAGCCTTCAGAGTATGTTTTGAACTCGTTATTGCTGTTCTTCTTCTTCTTTAACTGGCACTACTCTCTGAAGCTCTGACCCCATCTATAAATACAACTGGAAAGATGCCAGCTGCACTTTGATGGCGGGGGATAAGGGGAAAAAAACCCCCTACCCTTTTCTCTGCTATTTATTTATTTATTTATTTATTTATTTATTTATTTATTTATTTTTATTTGTATGCCGCCCTATCTCCATAGGACTCAGGGCGGCTCACAACAATTAAAATCAAACCAGATAAAAACATATTAAAATACAAATTAAACGTATGTTAAAACTCATTAAAATAATCAAACCCCATCAGTCCAGGCTGGGCGATTTAAACAGCCATGTCTTTAGTTTGTGGCGGAAAGTGCGAAGCTCAGGGGCCAACCGGAGCCCCAGGGGGAGTTGATTCCAAAGGGTGGGAGCGCCCACAGAGAAAGCTCTACCTCTGGAGGCCACCAGCCGACATTGTCTAGCCGATGGTACCCTGAGTAGGCCCTCCCTGTGAGAACGCATAGGGCGATGGGAAGCTCTTGCTGGTTGCAGATGGTCCGACAAATATCCTGGGCCTAAGCCATGTAGGGCTTTATAGGTCATTACCAGCACCTTGAATCTCACCCGGAGGGCAACTGGCAACCAATGCAAGTTGCGCAGGAGAGGTGTAACATGGGAGTATCGGGACCCTCTTATCACAACCCACGCAGCCGCATTCTGTACCAGCTGAAGCCTCTGAGTGGTCTTCAAGGGCAGCCCCAAGTAGATAGCATTGCAGTAGTCAATACGGGAGGTGACTAGCGCATGAGTAACTGTGCGTAGGGCATCTCAGTCCAAATAGGGGCACAACTGGAGCACCAGGCAAACCTGGGCAAATGCCCCCCTGGTCACAGCTGTTATATGATCTTTTAAACTCAACTGTGAGTCCAGGAGGACACTCAAGTTGTGTGCCCTGTATACAAGGGGCAAAACTTCACCCCCTATAGCCAAAGATGAAACCTCTCTATCGGACCAAGATGCCAGTACCCACAGCCACTCGGTCTTGGCAGGGTTGAGTTGAAGCCTGTTCCTCCCCATCCAGACCCGTACCGCTTCCAGGCACCAGGACATCATGTTGAGGGCATCACTGGGCTAATTCGGGGTGGATATAAAAAACTGGGTATCATCAGCATACTGATGATACCTCACCCCGAAACCACGGATGATCTCTCCCAGAGGCTTCATATAAATGTTGAACAGAAGGGGCGAGAGGACCGACCCCTGGGGCACCACACAAGTGAGGGGCCTCATGGTCGACCTCTGCCCCCCACCAACTCTGCTTGCATACGACCTGAGAGGTAAGAGGAGAACCACTGCAAAATGGTGGTTCTCCCACTCCCAACCCCTCGAGGCGTCGCAGCAAGATACCATGGTCGATGGTATCAAAAGCTGCCGAAAGATCTAATAGGACCAGAATAGAGGAGTAACCTCTGTCCCGAGCCCTCCAGAGATCATCCACCAGCGCGACCAATGCCGTCTCCATGCTGTATCCGGGCCTGAAACCCGATTGGAACGGATCAAGGTACTCCGCTTCATCCAGGGCCACCGGGAGCTGACGTATTTTCATCCCCTCTTGGGTGCAGCCTGTCTGCTAAGCTTCTTGTCCCTCCATGGCAATTTTTCAAAGTTTCTTCTTGTTCTAGCACTACCTTTCACAATTCAATATCTGGGGATAATCCCAAGATTAGTCAGAAATAATTTCATAGGCTTTGCAGATACTCTGCTACAAATGGCTTTCCATCTAACTTGTTTCTGCTCTTGATTTTTTTTCTCCAGCCGTTCTTTTCTTTTACCTCCTTTTTCTGATCAGACATCACAAAAGGCCCATATCTAAATCTTAAGTACTCACCCCTCCAATGTGGCCAAGCCCTGCAAATGACCTGAAAAACTGGGCAGAGAGCCTCAGTGCCTCAGCTCCCTCCCCGATAATTCTACACACTTATGTTAACCTTGAACATAGGACTTTGCTTTCTTATTATAATCCTACGTGGTGACAGGGCTTACTGCATACAGATATTGGAGTTCTCACAAATGCCTCCAAATCTAGGATTTTATTTTTAGTACTATTGTTTCTTACAAGAATCCCAGTGTGACTATTTCCAAATACATATCTAAAAAGATGTATGATGGCATTGGAAGTATATTTCCCAAAAGGAGATATGAGTTGTAAGCAAGTTGAACTATGGCTTGTTTTAGCTCCCTATAGATGCCATCTGGATTATTGCACATTATTTTTTACATTATATTTTTAGACTTCTCATTAACCTCCTTTTCTCAAGGTTGTCTCAGACATGATGCTAGTTTACTGTACGTCTCAGTGTTCCCTGAGCAATCTGACAGAGAAATGACAACTGAACAATGTTTGATGGGCTAAATGCCAGGAGTATTTTGTTTATTTTCCAATAACTTTCAGCCTTCTTAATTTTAAATTTTCCTGTGATTTAATTCCAAGTGACAACCCTAAGGAATTCTCAGTGATAAAAAGTTGATTCTTCTCCTTCAAGCCCTTCATCCAAATAGAATAGAATAGAATAGAATAGAATAGAATAGAATAGAATAGAATAGAATAGAATAGAATAGAATAGAATAGAATAGAATAGAATAGAATAGAATTCTTTATTGGCCAAGTGTGATTGGACACACAAGGAATTTGTCTTGGTGCATACGCTCTCAGTGTACATAAAAGAAAAGATACATTCATCAAGAATCTTAAGGTACAACACTTAATGATAGTTATAGGGAACAGTCAATATAAATCTTAAGGATACCAGTTTTGAGAATCAGATGCTCTCCATGGTATATTTCCCTTGAACTGTCACTACCCAGAGACAAGGGTGTATTAACTACACTCTTACCATGCAACTCTTCTTTTTAACTTAGTTATTAATTCAATTATTGACATCCTCTCTGTAATCTCTCATCTCATAATGGGAGTGCAATACTGAATAGGTATGCACTTATAAATACCTCACTTCTCTAAAGATAGTATTTTTTATATTTGGCTCTATATTATTACTACAGACCCTGTTTGGTTTTAATTAAGGCAGAGTTGAGAGCCAGTTTGGTGGTGGTTAAGGCACCAGGCCAGAAAGTAGAAGACCATGAATTCAAATCCCATCACAGTCATGAAAGCCAGCTGTATGACCTTGGGCTAATCACTCTTCTCTCAGTCCAAATCCATCTCACAGTGTTGTTGCGGTGAAAATAAGAGGAGGATAAATTTGCTACCTTATTTGTAAAAATAATAAAGACAGGAAACAAATAAATAAATTCCTCTCTCTGGAACTACTTCATAGTAGTTTTTTCCTCTGTTAATAACCAGTATGTGTAGCACTCTTGCACCTTTTCCTGTGATGTTTTACTTTGCTGGACCTCTATACTATTTTTTTTCTCCTTGAATTGTCTACTTGCTCTGAAGAAAAAACACCTTCTTTCTTTTGATTGCTGCAGATCTCCGTTTGCCCACTTGCTTGCAAACAAGCACCTAAAGGACTCTCAGACTGAGAGGAACAAACTCTAAGCAGGCTTTCATGTGTTTTGCACTGAGGAGAGGCTTCCATCTAGCAACTCTTCCATAAAGCTCAGATTGGTGGATGGCTGCAGTGATGGCTGTCCTTCTGGAACTGTGTCCCATCTCCACACAAGATCTCTGGAGTTCATTCAGAGTGACCATCGGGTTCTTGATCACTTTTCTTCTTAAGGCCCTTCTCCCCCGATTCCTCAGTTTGACCAGGTGACCAGCTCTTGGAAGACTCTTGGTTGTGCAAAACTTCTTCCATTTGAGAATTAGAATTATGGAGGCCACTGTGCTCTTAGGAACTTCTAGTGCAGCAGAAATTTTATTGTAGCCTTCCCCAGATCTGTGTCTTGCAATAATCCTGTCTCGGAGCTCTGCAGACAGTTTCTTTGAGCTCATGGCTTTTGCTCCCCTACAGTATGCATTGTCAGTTGTGACGCCTTCTACAGAGAGGCGTGCACCTTTCCAAATCATGTCCAACCAATTTAATTTACAACAGGTGGACTCCATTCAAGGCGCAGAAATGTCAGCAACGATCAAGAGACATGGGAGGCACTAGAGCTAAGTTTCACGTGTTGTTGTAAAGGGCCTGAATACTTATGCCAATGTGATATTTCAGTTTTTTCTTTTTAATAAATTTACAGACATTTCTAAAATTCTGTTTTCACTTTGTCATTATGGAATACTGAATGTAGATTAATGAGAGAAAAAATGAATTTCAACAACTGTAGAATCAAGCTGCAGCACAACAAAATTGACAAAAGTGAAGGAGGTCTGAATACTTTCTGAATGCACTGTATGTCAAGTTTGTTGCTTTATTGGCAACTCTGCTGTGCTGAAGCTGAGGAACAGGCTCAAATGGGAAGGAAAGAGAGCAGTACTGGTGCTGTAATTATGCCAAGTGGCCTCATCTTCCTCATACATATTTTCTGGTAGAGTGAGTGCAACCCAGGACCCTTCTATTTAAACTTCATCAACTTCCAGGCCTTGGGAAGCATCTCTTCTATGTTATGGCCTCCAACCTTCTTGAAAATCATTCACCCAGGGATAAGAATTACATCCTTTATCCTAAGATTCCAGAAAGTTCTTGAAACTTGGTTTTGGTCCCAAGCATGTGATTGATATATTACTTTGGCCAAGCTGGATGCATTCCCTTCTTCTCCTATTGAATTCCTATTTGAATTGCTCAAATGCCCAATTTTGCATGCTTATATTTAGACCCATTCTCTCATTGGGTCTGGATTTTTTTTTTTTTTAGATTTATATAACATCATTGTAACTTGTGTTATTTCTACCTGACTGCTGGCCTTAGGACTGTAATAAATATTTGATTTGATTTGATTTCAATAGAAGTGATGTTTTGTCACTTAGAGACTTTAGGCTTTCTTATTTCTTTATGAAACATACAGTATCTTCTGCTCCTCAACAGGGCAAACAGATTTTAAGAGTACATGGATTTGAACACCCAGGATGTTGGAGAAAATGCAGATTGAGGAATTTTCAAATGATACTACCTCCGCTAAGATGTTCGACAATATCAATATTATTGTGTACTGTAGCTGGCATATTTCTAAATTAAAGCCTTTTTTTGCAATTCATTTTTTTCTCCCTTTCCTCTTACTGTGGGTCAAGGACCTAAATCTGTTAAGAGATTCAATATTTCATATCATTTTTAATGAAAAGCTATCACAATTATGGTATAGCATAAAATAACTGTGTGAATGACAGTTATCAAATGTACTTTAATCAGCTTTGTAGAATTTTATATATTTTAAAAACAATTCATGCTAATTTTTCCATATTAAAAGACGAACATTAATCAACAGGTCTATTTACATATAACTAATATACTATATATAGCTCACTCTTGCTTGTTTTGAAAATATCATGCCTCCACAGAGAGCCCTACAGTGCTTCTGTATTTATTTTATTTATGCAATTTTTAAAGCCACCCATCTGAATCTGATTGATTTTGGACAGCAGAAAAACTTAGTTGCTTTACCCAATCTAATGTTCGCCAGGTATATTGGATTACAAAGTCTAGAATTTTCAGACAGCTTGTATTATGAGTACTGGGGATTTTGGGAGTTCTTCTCTAATAATCTGAGTGGCAGTCAGTTGGACAAGGCTGCTAGAAAGATCATCATAATAAAATAGTCATGCAGGATATGTATTATTTTAGAAAAAAATAATCTCCAAATAAAGTTACCACATAAGGGAAAGAAAACTACTTTTATTCCCACCATAGTCAGCTATTTGTTTATTGGCTCCTACCTCAATTAGAACTATTTTTTGCTGATTTCTCAAAATAGTTGATTTGAATTTTAAACTTGTAGAGTCAGCAACCTGATTGGATCGCCTTAAAATTGTGTCAGTAACAGACTGGGTTAATCAACCGATTTAGAAAAATAAGAGAATCGAATCCAAGAAGAGCAAGACACTGGCCAGGGAGAAGAATGTAATGAATGCGGTAAGAAAAACAAAACAAAACTGAAGGGATAATGCATTTAGAATTTGCATATAAACTGGAATAAAGTGTTTTCTGGACATTTTAATTTAAAATATAGTCTCCATCTGATGTAATAAGCCATTGTTAAGTGGATTACATTGCTTTAATATACAGTAGGGACTATATATTAGCTGAGAGAGTCAATATTGTGTATGAATCAGCAGTGACAGAGATTTGCAATTTCCCTAAACTGTAAGGTATTAGTGTGCTTGCTGAAGTTAGTGTACATATCTTTTTTTCTAATTTTTTTGAAAAACAGTCAAGAATTAGTAAAAAGTTATAAGATGCAATCCCTTGAGGAATTCCAATACTTAGAAGTTTGAAAGTTTTTAATTGCAAAAAGTTGTTTCGTGACTTCATACATATTAATGAATGCTTTGAAGTGGAAAAGACCAGTTCTTCTAGTTTAGTTAAAACACTATATTACCAAATGTGAATGAAATAAGGCAAACAAACCCTCTTTTAAAAATATTTACTATCTAGAAAGCCCCATCACAAGAATGTGCAGAACACATTTGCATAGTCTCTAGTTGATAAGAAATGTGGGCAAAGTCAAAGAAAACAAATATTGCAAACACACACATGCATACAGAAAATACAAGATAGCAGAAATGTAAAGATCAGCCTCAAGAAAAAAAATAATTGCATTTCAATGTTTGTTAAAATTCAGCATCTCTAAATAATATGTAGCATTATACATGCAAGATAACATGCATTCATTTACTTATGAGAAACAAGACTGATTTAGATACTACAATATGTCTATCATGGGGTCATAATGAAGTAATTTAAAATTGTTTTTAATCGGGAAGATTCAAACAAGCATATGCAAAAATATGTTGTGTTGAAATAATAGGACTCAAAAGTGCTTAATTTGGGCTGCATCATGTCATCTGACCATGATCTCAGAATATATCCACAGAACTATTGCAAAAAGGGCAGAGGAGTAAAAGGACAAAATATAATTCAGTGTCTTCCTTTCATTTTTTAAAAGATAACCCTTAAAACAGGCAGGAATAGCTATGGTAAGTAGAAGAAGAACACACTACATACAAAACCATTTGTTTCTTTTGCTGACATTCTTCTATTTCTCTTATCTCTTGTCCAGGAGTCTGATATATGATAAACACATTTGACAGAGGTGTGAATTGTTCACTTGCAAAAGCCTCAAAATCAGGCTGAGAAATGCTTGAAATTAGGCTTTGGGCCATATATGGCCCTCTAGCCACAGCTGTCCTATCTTTGCTTAAAATGGATTTTTCCCTGACATTCAAAAAATGACCATTTTCTGATGGAAAAATCACTATTTCTAAATCAACACATCAGTCTTTAGTTGATGACCTTGACTTTGATTTTTCATGGAGCACCTTGAATGATCTGTTGTTCCCATTTGAAGCAGTACTCATTCTTGAAAGCACTATGTTCAGCCCGGCATGTCTGAATTAATCTTCTTAATAAATACTATAAAGATCTATACGGAACCTTTGTGGCATCTTGAAAGGAATGAAAGGGTAAATATACAGTTATCAGGAAAAAGAAGCTATCACAGTTGGGGAGGCCTCTTTATGGTACAAAATCAAAGCTCCCAAAGCTCTTCCAGCAGTCAAGTCCTCTGGCCTCATTAATTAAAACCGCATGAGGTCCTCAGCCTGACTCAGTCTCTTTCTTGTGCAATGACAAGGGCAGGGAAGCAAATTATTAGAGACAGTCATCTATTCATTCCAGGTGGAAAGGAAGAAATACTGGTGAGAATGGCAGGGAACTGCATGGTATCATATAGTTCTCATTCTTGCAGGACTTCTGATGTCATTTGGAGTTCATGTGTCTTAACACAGGAATGAGATTCAGAAGTCCCAATTACAGAGAAGCAAATAAAACAGAAGTATAACTCATTCCCATTTATTTACAGTGCTATTGTGAGATATGAATTTTATTTATTTGTCCTTTTAGTAAAATAAACACCTCTTGTAACATGGTTGTATGTCCCAAATTCTACTATGTATAAAGGAAAAACCTTTGCAATAAATGGCTAAGCTCATATCCTGTTTTCCCCCAAATTAGACATCCCCTCATAATAAGACCTATCGAGCTTTTGAGTGCATGGCAATAAGGCTGAGCGCTTATTTCAGGGTTCAAAAAAATATAAGACAGGGTCTTATGGGGAAACACAGCATCTTTAACCTTATTTTTTTATGATTCATACATCACTATTTTATGGATGTATATTCAGCGCAGCAAGAAGGACTACTTCTCATCATATGAGTTGTGTTCCAAACATATTCAGATGGCACACGGTAACTCAGTTTTGTTTTGTCCGTGTGTGTGATTAAACACACTTCGAAGGCCCCAAATTTATATCTTATTAGAGCTACTGATTTGAGAGTTACTTTCTAATCTGTAATTGGAGACACCTGCTTAACTTCATTTTATATAATGGTCAAGAATCTGTAGCCTTCCAGAGTTAGACTCTAATGGCGAAAAATGATTGGAACTGTAATTTTCAAATGTGGTAATCTCAGGCTTCTCATCTCTGCAATACTGCTAATCTTCAGATAACTGACATTATTGTCAGGCTGAGAGTACTTGAGAGTACTACAGATTATAGTATTCTTGATTATTGGAAATAGTGACAGATGCCAAACTGAAATTTGGCTGAATTTTCTGAGTGAAAACTATAAATCAATGAAACATCCTGGAGTCATGGGGACTCCATCAGTAGAGGTTTTCAAGCACAGTTTAGGCAGTCATTTACCTGAAGTGGTATGAAGATTACCAGATTAGGCAGCTATTTATCTGGGTGGTATGAAATTATCATACAATGCAGAAGGCATGTTAAGATGCTAGAAGAGTGGTAGAAGAAAAAAAGTGAAAGGTTTTACTTCTTTTCAAAACTTTATTAAATGTCAAACAATATAAAATACAAAAAAAGAAAAAAGTTTTAAAGAAAGGGAAAGGCCTAGGGAAAAAGAATATTGGAGAGTGGAAATAAAAGGGGGGGGAAGCTATAGAAAAAAATGACTTCTGACTTCAATAGGATAAAAATCTAAACATCAGTCACCCTTTGAACTAGAATAAACCATAACAAACAGCACTTCTATTATCATAAACAAATCTAATCATCATAATCCAAGGTTAAAAATTCATTTATTTCAGTTTAAAAAAAAAATCCAAGAAAAGTTTCCAAGTAGAAAGGAAGCTACATAAAGCTTTTTTTTTTTTAAATCAAAGCAGTCAATTTCACTATCTCTGCCAACTCTATTAATGTCACCATCCATTTTTCCATTGCGGGTATATGTGAATTGTTCCATGTCTGAAAGGTTTTACTTGTGAAAGGATTATTAACAAGATCAAGGTCAGCTAACAGTTTGACTGAACTAAAGAAAGAAGAAATCTTACCACTAATGCACATAAGCACTTTCTAAACCTTGGAGTTAATAATTGAGGTAGAATTTAAAATAGAATATGTTATGCTGAGACTATAGTCTACATAGGTATACATGCTAAGGTTTGATCAGTGATGAAAACGGAAGTTCAGGAAACAAAAAGCTTCCGCTTGTAATTTTATACTGTCTTGTCCACAGGTGAGCCAAAACTGGTATGCAAAACAATTAGGAAGTTGTAAAGGAAGTTTTATCAGCTATTTGTGTAAAAAGGGGCAAAACAGGAGGCATTGTTTTACCAATGCTTCTTTCAATAATATCCCTCAAATACTTATAAATACTTATTTGGTGACAGTGATTGTAGAAGACAACCATATTTCTCTCTACGTATTAAAGTACTATGTGATATATTTCTGTGTATTTCTACTTTACCTTTGTATGACATCTGTGTGTATGCATGCAGTGCAAAGCACACAGGTTGGGTTTAAGTCCAGTTACCAATAAAAAGACAAATGAACAAGGTTCTTTATATAATTCCCTTTATTCTTTCTATTGGGTGGAAAAGAGTAGAAAATGGAACCTTGATAAGCACACATGTTTATAATATACAGTGATTTTTGAAGTTTAATTCTGATCAAAAGGAGCATTTTAAGCTTTTCTGTGAATCTTTGCTGTGAAATATTGATGTTCTGTTCAAAATGTGAAATTTGCTACAAAGTGACATTGCCAATTAATTTCATATAAGGAAGCTTCAGATAATCCTGACTGGGATCTTGAGTGCAGCTGTTGACAGGCATGCCCAGCTGATGGGAGACACAGCTAAAAACCTAGCAAAGGCAATTTTCTTCAAGGCTAAAGAGGCAGCCTTTCTCAAGACCAGCCAGGAATAGGAACTTCTATGGCTCTCTTCCTGTTCTGGGCCAGCCTTGAGAAAAATTTGTTTCTTTAGCCTTGAGGAAGATTGCCTTTGCTAGCTTTCTAGCTCCATCTTGCATTGGTTGGGTATCAACAGCTGCAGGGAAAGGGAAAAGTGAATGGACACAAGTGTGATGGGGCAGGGAGAAGGCCCAGGCCTCTTGAGAGTGGCAGAGGAGGAAGGAAGCCCATGTACATGTGGCTCCTGGCCCACAATTGCTGTTGGTGGAGTTGCAGCACTTCTCCTTGTAAGGGCGCATATGTTACCAGACACCCACATTTTGTTCACATGACAATGGAGGTGCTGCTCAGAACTTCAGGCAGGAGTCAAAGTCCTGGTAATTTTGAACAGTCACTGAATGAATGGTCAACAGTTAAGGACTGCCTAAGGACTGAACCTCTATCAATATTAAGCTTCCATCAGCTCTTCTGCTCTTTAAAAATCTTCAACAACCACCTAATGAGATAGAACTGTTATTTTTTCCTTCCTTACATCTCACTCCATGCCTTTTCTTTCTCAGTTAGCATTTTGAAATTCTATAGCTATTGAGGCCACATTTTCAGCTGTTCTACTTCATGTAGCTTGTCAGGTTGGCTCTGAAATATACATCTGACCTGATCTGCCTTTTAAAAAGCTTGTAATAGAGATTTTATCATTGCTAAAGATATGACTATAATGGAGCCTGCACATTACAGTCACATGTTGTGATGGTCATTAGGTGAAGCATCTCACCTAATTTCCAAAAGCAAGTGCAATGGGTGATGGGCATGTGCGAGCAGGCCCAAGCATTACAGGGTCCTGGGAAAAAAAGGAGAGAGGGCACTGTAGCATCTTTATAGTGAGTCGTAATGGCAAATGATTGTAGGAGCACTGCAGCAGTCATAACTTTGAAACAAGGTCATATATAATTTGGAGACATCTGTTGTAACTTTGAACATTCATTAAGTAAACTGTCGTATCTGGAGGATTATTTGTAGTTAGGAGAGCGTGCCAGGAACTCAACCCTTGTTAAGATTATTTCTAGAAATTATTAGAGCTGTAAATTGGCAGCCTTAGACTACCCACACACAAGAGAGCCAGTGTAATCATCATGAACAGGAATTTGTGTAACATTCTGAATATTCAAGAATGCCATGTAAATGACTCATTTATTAATGACTACAGTCCTATGCATATTTAGCATGGGGATAAAAGACTAACAATGCAATTTTAGATATATCTTCCAAAATTAATTCCACTATGCCCAATCAAGCTAAGTTGTATTTTCCAAATGTGAGACTGCCAGTTATGCTGAATTTCAACTAATGTTATTCCCAACCAGTATTCTAGCCAGTTGGGGAATACTGATATATAAGACCACGGCGTAACTGCTTATAATAAATTCGATCAATTTCTATTATTACTACCACAATAACCATTATCAGGATCCTTAAAACAACACAGGGTTGCTTTATATAACCATAACCATTCTTTTTAAACTGCTTTTTTAAAACTGTTATGGCACCTGTGTATAAAATACTTCAGCATGTTTCCCCAATCCACTAACCAACATGCAGTAGTATTAAAAGAAAAATGTTAAAAGTGGATTTCTGAAATTTGTTTGACAAGGTCAATAGCGCAGGTCAATGAAGAAATAAATTCTACAAAGGAGATACAGCTCCCCCCCCTTAGTAAACCTGTGTTTAAATTGAAGGCTAAGTATAGCTCTGCAACATTTGAGAGAAATGAAAATGAGCAACATTTTTCTGTATAACCACTTTGTCTTGGTAATAACCCTGTCTGCTGCATACAACAACGTCTGTGCTTTGTGCAGCCAGCTCTGTCATTTGCAGAAAAGGCAATGGGTGCCAAACTACATTAGCATGATGATATTTTAAAAGTTTATTTTAATTATTTTGCATTATGTTGTGTTTTTTTTAGCAAAGCAATGAAAAGAGATAGGCAAAATGTATGATGAAGTTACAATATTGCCTTTAAACCAACTCATTTACATAAAAATCTACGTATTAAAATACACAGAGGCAAATATTGACAGAAGGCATTTGCTTTTATAGCTTGTGAAGTAGGGAGTAATATGAACTGAACAATTCTCTTCAGATAGATTCTGGTTTGTGTAAAGAAAATAAAAAAAAGAAAAATAGTTTCATAGAAGAGAACAAAATAAGAACTGTTTCGGAGAGCTCCATTAACAAGTTAGTCATCCATTCTTGAATATAAGAATAAATTCCAAGTCCTTTTTGTTCAGGGATTCAATTTTTCTCCTTTGATAATGTTCCTTTGTACATGGAAAATATTTTTGCTTATTTTAAATTGTTACGTTATTTAATGGGATTTCTATGCTGCACAATTCAGCAGGATTGATAAAGAAAATAACACATCAAAGGAACAGGATTGTGACCACAAAGAATATAGATATAATTATTTTGTTAGCCAGTCCTGATTTTTCTAGAAAATGGTATGGTACTAAACAAACAAAGAAACAAACAACCCAAAAGGAAAATAATTTCTCTGGAGCTTTCTTCAGTATTGTATGGGCTGTGTTAAGGAAACAGAACAGAATGGTGCAGCACAGAAACCTCTTGGAAGCAGCCGCCATTTTTAGCATGGCAACAATTCTCTGCAGTTTTGCCAAAATGGTGTCTGCTTCCGGGAGGCTGCCATGCAGCCCAGGGACAGATTGCTCCATTCTGCTTCCCCAACATGGTCTGTGCAGTCCTGCAGAAAGCTCCAAACATCTTCAAAATGTAAAATATGCAATGGAGTGGAAGGTCAAGGCCTGGTGAGATCTGTTGGAGCGGGAAAAAAGCCTGTGGGGAATGGGGGCAAGGGAGGTGGAAAGCAGGCTCAAGGGCTATGGAGACCCCAAGCAGTAGGAGGCAGAGCATGAGTTGTCTCAGAGAGCGCTAGAGGGACTGAGAGGCCTGAGGCAGGTGGGCCTGGGCCTTCACTAGCCCCTCCCCCAGAGCCTTTCCCACCCCTGCTCTGCTTAATGTCCATATCAGAGGAGTAGGAGGTTGGGGGATCATTAAACAAAGCTGTTTCAGTTAATGGCTGTCACACTTTGAAACCGTAATGGTCAAGCTTCATGATGGCCACAAGTTGAGGACTCCTGTACATACTAGTTGTTTTAGTATCTTTAAAACAGGGGTGTCAAACTCAAGGCCCAGGGGCTGGATCTGGCCTGTGGGGTGCTTAGATCTGGCCCATGGGGCCACCATGGAAACAGCAAAGGACTGACCCGTGGTACCTCTGCTAGCAAAAACAGAGCTCATGAGGGCTATGGGCAGCCCTCCTGAGCTCTGTTTTCACTGGCAGAGGATCGCAGGAGGCCGTTGCAGCCAAAAATGGAGCTCAGAAGCCCGTTTTCGTTGGCAGAAAACTCAGGCCACCACAGGTGCCCCGACATGAATGATCTTGGGATGGGTGTGGCCAGCGTGGCTGTTGTGTCCATAGAGCTGCTGAAGAAGCATAGAGCGTGCTGACGAAACGCAATCTGATTGGTTTATTGCCACATCCCTTCAGGTGGGAAAATTAAGGCTTACTATTGGTTGCTGTTTTTGACAGCTCAATATATAAGAGCTGTCAACTCTTTCTAATGGGATTTTCTGTTCAGGAGTTGCCTTTGTTGTTAATAAATGGTTTGTATTACAAGCTGTCTTCTCATTCATGCAGATCCTTACTGAGTATATAATAGTGGCCATGCCCATCCCAGCACCCCAAGATCAAACACAACCCTGATGCAGCCGTCAATGAAATCGAGTTTGACACCCCTGCTATAAACATCTAGCTTACTTTCATGCATTATTTTCAAAGCATATGAATGGAAAATATATCAGTATGAACCAAGCAGAATGGAAGTCATGCCTACCAATTACATAGCAGTTCTCTAGAATAATGCTTACTTTGAAAACTCATAGAATGATAAAGTTGAAAGTTTATCAAAACTTTTGTCAAAAATCCAACTTCCTGTATCCAAATTAAAGCATCCCTGACAAATGATTGGCTAGTTTCTGTCTGAAGATATCCAGTGAATGATATTTAATTCAACCTTCCCTTTCTGTCCTCCTAGGAAATCATGGTTCTCAACAGCAGCTTTTCTCTCAGCTTTTCATGTCTTAATCACTCAAAGAATCTGGGTCTCACTAAGGTAAAAATCAAAAGCCTATGTTTTCAAAGTCTTCTATACATTTACAAATGCTCTGCTATTATATTTCTTAGTATCAGTAATTTTTAAGTACAGGAAAATTGCAGCAATACCACTGACAACTTTTACTGCTAAATTGTATTAAGAATACATGGTGATAATTCCAACTTATTAATGAGAACTCATTGGTTGCATTTCACTAAACCACATTTGAGTAAGACGAAATTCAAATCACACTTGGATAACACAGTACATTTGTCTCAGTCAAAAAGAAATCAGATCCTTATGAACTGGAATAATATAATACAATGACATTTGTGTTTGTCTCCATCAAAATAAAATTGCTACGCAGCTCTAACTTAATAACTTCCCCAAGACTATGCCTTTCTCCAACAGCACCTTCTAAGTCTTATCCTCTCTCCAACATTTGTTTCTCTCTAGCACCAAAAGATTCAGCTGCCAGTGATTGACTCTGTTTATTACAATCTAGTTTTTGGTACTTGTCAGCATTTTACTGCATGAAGGCATGAAGGCCTGTGGAGGGAAAAGTCAGGACAGAGCAGAGTCAGAGATGGATAGAATCTGGTGAGAGATGGCAGCCATGAGCAGAATCCAGAGGTTTCTCAGTGTGCTGTCATTTGAAAAAAATCTTGATGGGGCTTTATTAATTAGCTTAATATCTAATTAATCTACTAGTGGATTTCTGCCTTTGACCTATTTGGTACTGAGGAACAATTGATTACTTAAACTAAAAACTCATTCAGTGGCTAGAGTAAATGAACTACACATAAATATGTATTCTGAAGCAGAGAGCAATGTCTGCCTTTTCCTCTAGGCGTTAATTATACTGGCTATTGCTTTTACACTCCAATCTCTGCTCCAGGGAAAATGAAGGAGGAATAAGCTATTCCTGATTTTTCCCTCTTAAATATTTGGGTATTTCTTTAATTTGGAGTCAGTAATAAATATTAATGCATGAAAAAGACAACATGCAAGCTTTTCTACAGAGAGCTATTACAGCATTGACATTCTTCCTGGCCTTTTCACATAATTCTTACTTAATATGAATCATTTTTTTAGCAGAAACTGCCAGCTGTGCCAAATTGCATTCTATTACCCAGATAATGAAAAATAAAACTGTAGTCCTACCTTCTTCTGATGAGTTACAAATCTGGCTTATAAAAAAATGAAAAACCACTAGATAAAGAACAAAAAAGCATAGAAAATTCCAACTCTTTGCTATCATCTAGTAATTAACCTGATTTCTGCAGCCCAATTTTAGTACCTATCTAGTATCTATCTGTAAAACATATGGGGCTCTCTTCAGGCTGTTGATTGAATAATCAACAGAAAATGTAATTTTTTTCTTCATCTAATTTACAACAACCATGATACCCCAAAGTGTTCAGAATGAAAGGGAGAGTTGCTTGAAATTTATTGGCTTTAGCTCAGAAGTTTTGATTAACACTGCAAATTAAGATGAAAACAGTTAAAAAAAAACCCCAATATTGCAATGCGTTTTTATGGTAGGGAACACATCTTCCTTGCAGAAAAAAATGGAACAATTACTTGTTTTTCCTGTAAAGGAATAGAAGTCACTTCTCTTAACCTGATTCAGAAGGGTCTGTGGGAAGAGGGAGTCAAGATGATAACTGCATGACTGAAGCCCAAACTGTACTGTGGATATAATGCATCTGGAAAGAGCAGAACTTCAGTTGTGAAATCATTGCTGCATCTAGACTTTTTGTGTTTTCAGTGGACACCTTTGGCTCAATCTTTCTCACAGAATTGTTGATATAGGGAAAAATGAAAGGAGGGAATTCTTTGCACTATAGCTTGAGCTCTGAAGAAAAAGTAGCATATAACACATAATTCAATCAAATCAACACACAATATATGGTATATATGAAGTAACATAACAGAAGACAGATAATCTCAATACAACACATGCCTGTTAATGGCCTTTATATATACTGTAGAATCACATATATATACAGTATATTTATATATACTGTAGAATCACATACTATATATAAATGTAAAATCGACTAAGGTTATTTTGGATATTCTTTCTTCTCAAAGTGTAATTGTCTCTAAACATACTACTATATTTTTTGGTCTATAAGACGCACTCCCCTCTCCCCCAAAGTGGGTGGAAATGTGCATCTTATAGAGCATCTCTGCATCTTATAGAGCAAATGTTGCTGAAGCCCCGCCCATGTTTTCAGCCTCTGTGCATCCCATTTTTGACATGTTCCAGGCGGTGGGGATTGCCGCTGCTTATCACCGCCAGTGGCAATCAGCGGTGCTATGTGGCTGCAGTGATAGGCAGTGGGTGATAGGTGGAGGTGGTGGCCCCCGCCACCTGGAATGGGCCGAAAATGTGGCGTGTGGAGGCAGCGATGGCGATGGGCGGTGGCAATCCCTGCAACCTGGAACAGCTTATTGGCAGTATTCTGGGAGGCTAATCCAACCGTCAATCAGCTGTTCGTGCTAAATCAGGCTGCGATAACATGCTGAAGCTGACCAGGCTGTTCACTGTTTGCTGCAAGGATACTAGCCAGATGAATACTGATGGATGCTGGGAGGCAGAGGCAATTTTTTTTCTTGTTTTCTTCCCCAAAAGCTAGGTGCGTCTTATGGTCCAGAGCGTCTTATAATGCAAAAAATACAGTAAATATTTATTTAGTATTTCAGATTTTTTCTATGCATGCTTTATAATATTTCTTACTAACAATAAATTGTAACCTTGATTGAGATTACATCTTGCAAATAACTATTAAAATTAATGTGATTTATATTTACAAATATAAAGCAAGGCAAAACAACTGCCTTTGAACACTTCAACCAGTTACTGGCCTGAATAACAACAAAGCAGAAAAAATTCAGCAGCAGCTATCCCTGAGATAGAAGATGAAAAATCATATTTTGATTCCTGATTCTGGCTTTGTAAAGATATCAGTTTTACGTGCGCGCGCGCGCGCGCGCACACACACACACACACACACACACACACACACATATACACAGGATCTCCAGCATGGGTTTTCCCTTTGATGCATGCTTGCTATTGGCTGCCATAGTAACGGGGGGAGGGGGCATGGCATTGGGGGTAGGGAAATGAGCTTGTGTGATGAAGGCCTATGTGAACTAAAAGTGGAGGTTTGCTCTCAAGAATTACTGAGCTGCTGAATGGAGTTGTTTACACCCAGTCAAGGCCAACCATCCTAGAACTCCAGATGGACGAAAGTATCTGAATATGTGCTCCACATGATACTATGCGGGACATGGATTGGACATTCAGCATGGGTCCCTGGGGTGGGGGAGGGATTTGGGGAAACTTTCAATATGTAACATTCGTGCCTTTTGGATCAGATCCTGCTTTCATTTTGCCGCTATCATTTCAAACCTCTTCTCTACTTCAATGGAGTTGGGGATTTTCATTCTTGGGTTTTGAATGGAGGCATGTCTGACAGTAAGCAGGATCTGCTTTATCGGCCAACACGGAGACCTAGTCTACCGAGGGGGCTGAGCACACAATGTCAACTCATGGGAGCAATCAGGAAGACTGGGGAACCCTGGGGTTGACCTACCCCCAGCCACACTGCTGCCAGGAGGAGATAGAGTGGCTGGAGGAGCTGCAGCTCGACGAGAAACCAGTCCAAGCCAGATAGTCACTGGGTGTAGGGTGCATGGAAGACCAGAGATTCACCCCCTGAGGGTGACTGTCGCTAGACACTGGTGGGGAGGTGATACCTTGCAGGAAGCCAACAAAGAGGACCTCCTGCTGACCCATGCCCTGCAACTTCTTCATGAAGCACTCAACAGTCAGAGAGCTGGAGGGCCCTCGCACAGAAGCATGCCCTGCCAGTGCGTGAAGAAGTTGGAGAGGTAGCAGTGGGAGTCAGTGTCTCTACAACTCCAGCTGTGATTCTGGTAGCTCAGCAGGGGCCAGCTCCAGCTGCCACTGCTGCAGCTCATATTCCCCCCCCCCAGCAGGGAGACGCCAAATTCCAAAGATTCCTCAGCTGGGAGTAAAATACAGAGGGGATCCCAAAGCCATGGTATTCTTTCTAACTCAAGTCTGGGATCACATGCAGGAGTATGGGGAGGATTTTGCTTCAAAATGAAAAATGAGCCTACAGAGCCAAAATGAGATGTGTCGCCATGCCCTGGAAGGGGCCACAGCAGATTGGATGGTCACCTTTCACAACAATGATGCCCCCCAGCTGAGAGATTACAACCAGTTTATGGTGGCACTCCACATGCGGTTCGAGGACCCCCTAGCCGAACGCAAAGCTAGGACCAGGATGAAGACAATAAGCCGGGGTGGAGGTCAGTAGCAGAATACACCTAGGAGTTTTGCCTGCCACATGCATGGCTTTCTTGAATATTTCCTGCAGGATGTGTACGTCTGCTCAGCCAGTTTAGAGCCCCTTATTGTCTTTGAACTATAATTTCTCATTAATTGAATTGCAACTTGCTCTGATGTATTTTTCCAGCCTTGAACAGGACACCACAATGTCAGAGAATATCGGGGAACATTAAAGAACAAGCTGTAGTTTACTATGGAAAGAAAAATAAATCTTCTTATATTTCTCCAATAAATCTAACATTCTTTAAGGATACTTCCCCTATTTGTTCATCTTAATTAATGTTACAATGAGCATAAACCAATTTAGCAAGATAGGAAATACACTAGCAGCATAACAAAAAGGATTACAATTTCATTTAACAGCTGCAGGTGCTCGTTGTCCTTTTGAATTGTCTTATATCTGTCAACGTAGATTATTACAGCTGGACAATTTAGTGAACAGTTTTTATATTCTAATCTTGAGATTATCAGGCAATTTACCAACAATCCACTATGCTGCAAATCTGTATGAAGATTACTCTTCTACCCAGTGGTGGGATTCAAATAATTTAACAACTGGTTCTCTGCCCTAATGACTAGCTGGGTAGGTGTGGCTCGGTGGTCATGTGACCGTGTGGGTGTGGCCAACTCAATGTCACTCACGTCGATGGGCGCTTCACCTTAGCTGTTACAATGTAATAAGGGTTAACCAGAGAGGCAGTTTCTGTAAACAGAGCAATAAAGATTAGGCTAGAAACAACACCAGAATGTTTTCTTCCTGTCTTCCTTACAGGATTAGCCCTGTAAAGTGGAAAAAAACAAAATAAGATTTCTTCTAACAACCGGTTCTCCCGAATAGTTGAGAACTGGCTGAATCCCACCACTGCTTCTACCCCCCAAATCTTTATGGAAGTCTGAGACATCATAAAGAAAACTTTGCTTCATCATTCGCATGATTACATATAACATTGGGTGGGATCAAATTCTAAACTCCACATGTCTCTTTCAGAATGGCTATTTATAATATTTTCTGTACATAATATAAAACTGATTGCCTCATGAGACAAAAGCTACATCCCAGATGACAGTGAAGGGTTATTAATTAAGACTGAAATGTATAGTTTACACTTACTTTGAAATACCTGCAGTAATATTTATTTTTCTTTTCTTTTTCTAGCCTCTTTTCTCTCTCTCTATTAATATATCTTCACTACTAAAGGTGATAAGCAGACTTTTAGAAGTTAATAGTAGTGCTGATGATAATTCAACAATTTTTATTTATTTTTAGCAGAAGGTCATATATGCATTCCCCATTTGGTTTCTTTTATGCATGTTGCAAATTCAGAGTAAAATAGCCATTTCAACTGACACTGAAACCCATGAAGATACTTAGGGGAATTATGCATAATATATTTAAAAAGACACAATATTAGTGTCAGTCTTGGCAAAAAGTATCTACTTTCTATACAGTTTCAGAATAAAACCCAACTTCATAGCAACAAATAACTTATGAATTTTTCATTCCTCTATTTCCAGGGTTTCAGGGGAGTGCATTGAAATTTTGAACAGGAAGAAAAAAGTATGCAGCTTTTTCTTTTTGCATGATAAAAAATGTTAACATTATACCACCCCAATAATCTCATTTCCTACTTCCTCTTTGTTAAACTGCTGGTTGCAGCCAACTCATAATCATAACATGACAGGTCAAATTTTATTGTTTGTTCCATCCATCATTACTGACATGCTAATTCAAAGTAAGTATGGCACAGACTATTTGCTGCCACTTCTCCCTATGCAACCACTGTAATTTTAATGCAGAGGGTTATTAGGAAACACATTTGCCTGCTGTCATTTAGAGACATACCTCTTCCATGCCTTTCCAGACTCTATAATTATGCTTTCTCTCCCATAATATATTTAGCATTCCTTACAACTATCAGACAAATAACTCAGAGGCTATCACCAGTGACTGTCATGGGAAGCAACCAGTAATAATGTACACTACAGGTAATCCTTGACTTACAACAGTTCATTTAGTGACCGTTCAAAGTTACAATGGCACTGAAAAAAGTGAGTTATGACTGTTTTTCACACTTATGACCGTTGCAGCATCCCCATAGTCATGTGATCAAGATTCAGACACTTGGCAACTGACTCATATTTATGACAATTGCAGTGTCCTGGGATCATGTGATCATCTTTTGCTATTTTCTGACAAGCAAAGCCCATGGGAAAACCAGACTCACTTAACAACCATGTTACTAACTTAACAACTGCAATGATTCACTTAACAACTGTGGCAAGAAAAGTTGTAAATTGGGGCAAAGTTCACTTAACAAATGTCTTGCTTAGCAACAGAAATGATGAGCTCAATTGTGGTCATAAATTGAGGACTACCTGTATAGAAGAGTGTGTGTGTGGGAAAGACAGAGAGGAAAGTATGACAGAAAATATAAAACTCATAGAGTTTTATCATATGCTAGTATGAGGATCAGAGGCTTTATGCCTCTCAGCATCATTTAATGAACAGTAGCAGGTTGATTGCATTCATGCCTTGATTAGAGTGAACAAACTCGAGTAGGTCTTTGATCTGATCCAGAACCCTTTTTAAAAACACTGTAATAGTGTTGTGCCAATTATTAACAATAAAATGCTAATATATTAATACTAAGAGGTCCAAATTACATCCTGAGAAGCATGCATATATACTTTGTTTGTCTTCTCCCAAGTTCATTCTGATTTCTAGTTTTCCAGATGACCGTGTTTCTCCCTTTGTTTGCAACTATTTGTCCTTCTTCCAGTTCCTTTCTTTTGCAAAATTTTCTTGCTCGCCTTAATAGAGTAACAAAGTTGGAAGGGATCTTGAAGGTCTTCTAATCCAACTCCCTGCTCAAGGAGGAAACTCTATACCATTTCTGACAAATCACTATCCAATCTCTTCTTAAAAATCACCAGTGTAGGAGTACCCACAATTTCTGGAGACTAGTTGTTTCATTGATTGGAGATTCAAGATGTTGTAGGATGTACACAGAGAGGGCCTCCTCAGGGTGCCATCGGCCATACAATGTTGGCTGGCGACCCCCAGGAGGAGAGCCTTCTCTGTGGCGGCACTTGCCCTCTGGAACAATCTACCCCCAGAGATACGCACTATACCAGACCTCCGGACTTTTCGTCGGGCCCTGAAAACACATCTATTCCATCTAGCCGGGCTGGCTTGACCCCATCCTTGCGGTTTTAAATTTATAATTGGTTTTAATTGGGTTATTTTAAATTGATGGCCAAAATTATTTAATGTTTTTTAAATTGTTTTTAAATTTTATATGTTGTGTTTTTACCGTGGCTGTTCACCGCCCTGAGTCTTGTTGGAGAAGGGCGGTATACAAATAAAATAAATAAAAATAAAATAAATAAATAAAATGTAGTGCAGAGCCATATTAACAGCATCATCTGTCAATCTATTTGCTCGGTATTCAAATTGCAAGGGGTCTAACAGCAGATCTGTGATGGTTTTCAGGTGGGACATCACTAGCCTTTCAAAGGTTTTCATAATTACAGATGTTAGAGCAACTGGTATGTAGTCATTCAGTTCCTTGATGGAGGGCTTCTTCGACACTGGGATGATAGTGGAGCGTTTGAAGCAAGAAGGAACATGGCACATGTCTAGTGATTTATTGAAGATTCAGGTGAAGATGAGGGCCAATTGGTCAGCACAGACTTTTAAGCAAGAAGGAGTTATCTTGTCTGGGCCTGGTGCTTTTCCTGGCTTTTGTCTATGTTTTCTGGAATCTCAACATTTTTTTTATATCATGGCGACCAAACTGGATGCAATATTCCAAGTGTGGTCTTACCAAGGCATTATAAAGTGATATCAATGCTATGTCACGTCTTACTTATATATCCATTGCTACAATAGCAGTGAATAAGTGTGTATGTTTGTGTGTATATGTTTTATTTTTGCCCCTGAGTGGGAAGGGGACACTTTCAGAGTGCCTATGATTCAATACCATACATAGGAACGAACAAACAAACACCTTTGTAGCTGGAGATAAACATGACCAATAATCTTAAAATTAAAATTAGAATGCAATAAGGCTGCATGCAGTGCTTCAGATCTGAAGAAAAAAAATACTTTGGAGCATGTGCATCTCCTTAAGCCAAGTATATATTTTGGGCAACGGGATACATCTGAAAATGGCAGTTCATCCTAAAAGCTTAGAACCCTTTGCCAAAAAGTGTATGGAGATGGCAGGCAGGGGAACTTATTAACTAACAATATTTTCCATTTCCATATTTTCAGAGTCCATTTATTTTGTTCAACCTCCCATCTGTAATTTACCATTTGTTACCAATTTACCAATTTGTTACCAAATTACCAATTTAACATTTGTTGCAAAATATTTGACCTACATGCTGTGGCCTTACATTTATAATTAAATCTAGATAATTATGTGTAAGGGCTTACTCTTAAAGTAAAACGTTATGAGAAAGTAAGCATCAGTAAATTGAGAAAATATTTGGGAAATGTATCTAGAAATAAAAATCTATAATTTGGATTTTGATAATGTACTGCTGCTAGTAAAAAATTAAAGAAGAAAATAGAAGAAAATGAGAACAATTGTGTTCAAGGTGGAAAAAGATACATATTTCCCTATATTGATGTTTCATTTGCTTCATTAGAATTTAACCTACACAGCTAGATAAAGTTTCCAGGTAGAATTTGTGACAAGCCACATCCACATTTCCAATATAAGGTTTTCCAGCTTTATTGATCAATAATTCTGTATTCTGAAGCTGCTGATGGGCAATGCTGGATGCATTCATTCACATATTTTACTCAAACATGTATCAAACTAATCTGATGAAACAGTGGAAGTAATGAAAAATAATATCACTTTGTTAAGCAAGCATGCAACATTAAATAGACTGGAAAAAAACCCAGAGCCTTGCAGAATAGATTTAGATTTACTGCAAATTCATAAAGCCAACAAGCATTGCTCTTACATTCTTTAACATAGACTCCTGTGGCCAAAACTAACCATGTGAAAAATGTAACATCTGAACTGCAACCAGCCTGGGAATTTTTAGGGAATGATCTACTGAAAACAGCCATCATCTATTTGAAAATCCATCTGTGTTTTCTGTTTTAAAGAAATATTAAGTCAATGTGCAGTCTAGAGAATTTCTAGGGATAAATGTGTTAGAATCCCACCAAAAGCATTCTTGCTATACAAGCTGAGAAAATCAGCATTTTCACTTAGCCTGCAGTTTTGCAGCATATAAAATAAACTATAATGGCACCTTGGTTCTCAACTGCTTTGAAATTTGTCGAATTTGGTACTCGATGCATTTTGATGTGAAAGTTTTAACCCACTACTCAAAGTTTGTTTGGTACTCAACATGCAAGCTAGAACTTGGGGTTTTTTTCCCCCAAGGTTTTTATTTTTTTACAAACATATCAATGCATAACAGGGTGGCACTTGGGTATCATGCATTCTAATACAAATAAAACTAGTAAAATTAATCATAGTTATTACATTCAATCAACTTGTATATTTCTAATATTGATACACATTTATATTAAGTTGCAGTCTGTCATTATTCAATTATTCAATATTTTCTCTTGTTAATGCTTTTATTTTATTATATGAAAGTGTATACACTAATATTCCCCCTCTTATTTCTATCTCTTATTTTAACTTTTAATCATATCACCCTTTATTTAAAAAAAAAAACTTTTCTTTCTATCCTACCTAACTTCTAGTCATGCCACCTACCTAAAAAAAGAAAAGGAAGAGAGAGAAAAAGAAAAGCAAATCAGAACAACAATTAGAACTTGTTGATGTTAGTTGTCTTGCTACTAATACATTATACCTTATGGGAAAATTTTGTTTGATATTCGTCATTTCTGGTACTTGTTGCACCTCTTGGAACCAATTAATGACCAGTACTGAGGTACCACTATATTGGTGGAATATTTTACTAATATGCTAACAGGTTTTTCAACTTAATATGATTAATGTCTCTGTGTGCATGAACTGCTACATTTATAAAGGAAAATGTAAGTAGCAAGGTAATTGGATAGACTTGAGCTGCTCACCTGCTTAAAACTTTTAATTCTACATCCTGAAGTTTAATCAACTATTATTCTTATATACTGTTGTTTAAAAATCCATGGACATTTGTTTAAATTCTTCTTTATGTTTGTCTACTTGACAGATTTAGTAAATTATATAGTACAGTACATATAAATTGTTAGTGTTTCCTGCTGCCATTTTTTTACACACACAAACACAAACACAAACACAAACACACACACATTGTTGGTAGACAGCTATACAGCTCATATAACAAAGCCCATAGAGTTTGAATTAAAAAAAATGTTTTCTGGCTTTTCTTTGAAAAAGAAAACTATATCAAAGATACAGAGCCATTCTTCAGTCTGTGTGATGTGGCCATATTAACAGGATTATCAGTGCTTGCTGGATAACATAGTATGAATAATAGAAAGGAAAATGTACAGCTTTCTTCTAGGTGATAGATTGGTCAAAATTCTCTGCTAAATAGATTAATGTTGGTGTTCCAAAACTTAGTTTTTCTTAAGATAATTGCTGTTTCATCTTTATTATCAAAATACTGAAATGGTATATTAAGCCAGAAATAATTCATATAATCTAGTTAATAGCTCTCTGCTAAAAAAAATATTTTTTCTAAGGCCATATTCTTAGACTGTGTTCTCTTTGCCTTTTCATATACTGTTCTAGCACAAGGTACAGAATAGTTAAAGAACACAGATATAGTTTCAGAATTAATTCCAAGGGTTATTTTATTCCTGTTTCAATAAATCATACAGAGTTAGAAATCAATTTGTCTTTTTATATTGCTTCTTTGAATGTTCAACTTTTTTCTGAACCTAGGAACAATTTTATTTTAAGAAATCCCTTTCTAGGACAAAATTCTTTTTTCCATTTTTAAACTTCTCTTCTGATTTGGATTGTTCCTGATGGACTCATATGATTTCTTTTCAACCTTGACCAGCACAGAAGAATGGTGTGCCCTCATTGAAGATCAATATTATGCCTCAGCAACTTATCCAAGGACTGGTGCTATCTTCAAACATTAATGTGGGATGCTTAAAGAAATAAATTAGTAGGGCGATGGCTAACACCCCCCCCCCGCTTCTGATTTCCATGTGTGTTTGCGTACATGATAATATAGTTCTGTAGCCATTTGGCTGCAAAAGAACTATCTCAACTCAGCTGTTAAGACAAAATGCAGTCCTAGGCCACATTAAGAGAGGTATAGAATCAAGATCACTTAGTGATCTTTATAATGCCTTTGTAAGACCACACTTGGAATATTACATCCAATTTTTGTTGTCACAATATAAAAAAGATGTTGAGACTCCAGAAAGAGTGTGGACAAAAGGAACAAAGATGATTAGGGGACTAGAAGTTAAAACATATGAAGATAACATAAGATGAACATAAGAACGGTTATAGGAATTGGGTACACCTAGTTTAATTAAAAGGACTACAAAATACAAAATAATAGAGTTAGAAGGGACCTTGGAGGTCTTCTAGTCCAACCCCCTGCTCAGGCAGGAAGCCTTATACAAATGGTTATCCAATCTCTTCTTAAAAACTTCCAGTGTTGGAGCATTCACAACATCTGGAGGCAAGTTGTTCCACCGATTAATTGTTCTGTCAGGAAATTTCTCCTTAGTTCTAGGTTGCTTCTCTTCTTGATTAGTTTCCTATGGTGACATGATAGCAGTGTTCTAATATCTAAGGGGCTGCCCCAAAGACGACAGGGTCAAGCTATTCTCCAAAGCACCTGAGGCAGTGGTGCGCTGCCCCTGGCTCGAACCGGTTCACAAGAACCAGTAGTAAAACCGGGGGAGGCTTCGCCCACCAACCCCGACGTCATCAGGAAGATTTTGTGCATGCGCAGAAGCTTCTGTGCATGTGCAGAAGCACATGCGTGGCCCTGTTGCGAACCAGTAGTAAAGGTAAGTAGAACCCACCCCTGACCTGAGGGTAGGACAAGAAGCAATGGATGGAAACTAATCAAGGAGAGAAGCAAGCTAAAACTAAGGAGAAATTTCCTGACTGTTAGAACAATTAATTATGAGAACAACTTGCCTCCAGAAGTTATGGGTGCTTCAACACTGGAGGTTTTTAAGAAGAGATTAGACATTTGTCTGAAATGGTATATGGCCATGATGGCAAACCTATGGCTCATGTGCCAGAGGTGGCATGCAGAGCCCTCTCTGTGGGCACGAGCACTGTCGCCAGCTGCTCTTCTGGTTTCCAGCGACCGCATACTGGTCTTCACATGCGCTAGGGTGCTGGAAACCCGAAGATCAGCTGGTCGGCGCCTGCATGCATACCGGCCAGCTGGTCTTCAGGTTTCTGTTGCTCCAACACACCTGTGCATGCGCATGTTCCGATTTGGGCACTCAGTGCTGAAAAGGTTCACCATCACTGGTATAAGGTTTCCTGCTTGAACAGTGGGCTGGACTAGAAGATCCCTTCCAACTCTGTTATTCTCTTATTCTGTTAAAATGAACATTTTGTTGGCCAGTAAACTGGAAATTTTATATCACTGTATATCCAGTGCTTGAAGTGGATTAGCTTTTAATCTCTGCTTCTCCTATTTCCAAGTATTGCATATCCCATTTACCATATGAACGCAATATTCCATCCTATTTTGCTAATAACACTTGCTATAATGAGGCCATTTGGAGGCACCTCATATTTGTCAGTCCAGTTAAATTTTGTCTTCATATGCTAACCAAAATTTTAAAAATTGGAATTGATATAATTTCTGGTATTAATTTGAATAGAATGGATATATGTTGAAGGATGTGCTCTGTTGGGGCTAAAACTAAAAACGATGAGATAGCTTTACTGTCCCTTTCTGAAATTCCCAAACATCCATTGAGTTATGCTGAAAAAATGAGAAAATAATAAAAACCACAATTCTAATTTGCAGCACATATTTTATTCTATGTCAGGGTTGAACTAACGTGCTAAGTTATATATGAGAAACTTTGCTCCATTATCAGTTTTGTCAGTTACCAGCAAATATGATATTGCATAAATGCAGTAAGGTACTGAAATATGATATTTGAAAAATGGGGATGAGCGCTCTATGAAGCCCCAGGTTGTTATTTCTGAATTCAGTTAAAAGTAAGGATTTATAAACCACATATCTAGGTTCATGTAACACACTAAACCAAAGCAGCTATTGTACTATAAGTTTCTTTTTTTTTTAAAAAAAATGACTGAATCCAGCAAGATCTCTAAGAAAATGCAGAATAACTAGATGCAGGGGTGAGCTTCAAAAATTTTAGCAAGGGGTTCTCTGCCCGGTTGCTGGGTGGGCATGGTCATGGTGAGTGTCGCCTAGTTGGCCTCCTGCACCACAGTGTGTGGGGGGGTATGCCCTCCCTGGGCTCCGGAGGCTTTCCTTTAGCCTCAGGGAGGGTGAAAACCGCCTTCCCAGGCTCTGGAAGCCTTCTGGAGGCCGGAAACGGGTCATTTCCCAAACTTCCAGTAGGCCCATTTTTTGCCCTACCTGAGCCTCCGCGCATGCCGTGCACTTACCTGTATCCAATTGGGCTGCATGGGGACTCCTGGGAGGGTGGGTGGGTGGGGCCAGCCAGGAGTGGGATTTGGGGGGGGTGTCTCTGAACTGCACAGAATCTTAGACAGAGGTTCTCCTGAACTCCTGCAAACCCCCAGCAGTCCACCCCGACCAGATGTGATGATGCCATCATATATATATATATATATATATATATATATATATATATATATATATATATATATATATATATATATATATATATATATATATATATATCATCCCTTGCATCCCATCTTCCTGTGGACTCCTACAATGGACTCAACCACAGAGCAATATAGTACTAGTTCCTAGGCTATGGTCTGAAGGCAGAAATATATGTAAGGAGAAGATGCTCTGGGAAACCTTATTTATTTATTTTTTTATTTATTGGTTCGATTTATATGCCGCCCTTCTCCAGAGACTCAGGGCGGCTTACAATGCGTTAAGCAATAGCCTTCATACTTTTGTATATACCTGTTTAGTAGGGCTTTCAGCCTCCCCTAAGCAGTGTTCTTTTTTATACAAAGTCATCTTATTGCCCCCACAATCCGGGTCCTCATTTTACCTACCTCGAAAGGATGGAGGCTGAGTCAACCTTGAGCCTGGTGAGATTTGAATTTGCAGTAATTGCAGGCAGCTGGTGCTACTTAACAGCACTTTAGTCTGCTGCACCACCAAGGCTCTTATTCTTGGTGTCTTGAATTCTTTGGAATTAGAAATGAAAGCTGTGTGGTAAATAAGAGAAATATAGAAGGTATAGGTTTATCTAGCAGCAGTTGGTGCTTCAATTGCTTGTTGCTTGAGAAGAAATAGCTTCTAGCTTTTCCCTATTTGGAAGGATTAAACTGCTACCTATTACATGAGAGTGGGGAGGGGGGGAGCTATTCTAGCTGAAATTCCCTCTATATACGGTTAAAACCCTGAAGCTCCATTCACCTTTGCTTTTTAAATCAAAGAAATCAATAATTGTGATCAAGGACAAACTGAGTTGCCAAACTGTGTTATTTTGTGATATGTCTGTGTATTCACAAACTGCAATCACGGACAAAGCAAGGTCACTAGGTGAGTGTTATTCAGAAGAAAACAAAAGATTCCCATTCAAGGCTTAAACTTCTGTTCTTCCATATTGCCTAGTTTTTGGAAACTCTCTTTTTCCTTGTTTTTTTTTTCCTTGTCCAATTAATGGCTGCTATAGCTACTGACACTTTTTTGGTCCCTATTTTCAAGCCAGAAAGTTGATAATTGGATTAATTTGTTTATAATGATTTAATTAAATTTACTAAACAATGTACATACTTGCAAGCTTACACAATAATTATGTGTACCTTCCAATCACTGGAAGGGCTGTTAGTCACTAAGGAAGTATTTGGCAATTTAAGATTACCTCTATTTTCATTTTCTGATTAGTGAAGAACAGTCATTGTCATGTTCAGGTAATTGCTTTATTAACTACCTTAATTACACATCCTGTAAAACTGGCAGCTATGCAGTTACTCTGTTCAATGTGCTGCTGAAGAAAAAGTGTTAAATAATTGCTTGCAAAGTTTTTACAGGGGTAGAGGACTTACTGATTTAATTGTTTTCAAAGAAATGCTATGTATTTTTAATTACAGAGAATAAGATTGTGTCCTATCAAACAGGCACATTGGTGTCTATTTAAATAGATGTCCATTTTATGACCAGCTCAGGGCGGCTCCCAATCAAAATTTAAAACAAAATACAAAGCCATAGTAAAACTATAAAATTAAAAAACACTTAAGCGCTAAAAATAACAAAAACTGGTGCCACGTGAAACTTATTAAGTTCAGTCATTTAATCTTATCCCAGCACTTGGTGAAAAGCCAGCTGTGCAAGGCTTTGTGGAAGGCAGGAATTTAAGAGGCCTGCTGAAATTCAGGCAGCCAAGTATTTCATAGATTAGGGGCTGCCATGGAATAGGCATCCTTCCTAGCTGCCATAAGACGACAGAGTCTGCATAGGTATGATTCGGTCCACTGTCCTTGCCACCTATGAGACATGAGAGCCTCTGCTAAAACGTTTAACAGAGTTTTGGGAAAACCCCCAAGTGCCTTCTGAAACTGCATTGGTCCATCAGGTGCCTGGAGCGACCCAACTGAATAGGTTCCATTTTCCTGTGGTGGGGAGTGACTGTGGAGAATACTAGGGTCAAGAAAGAGTGGTCCATTCAGGGACGGAAATGTTAATATCCTCCAAATCCAGATCATGACACCACTTCCCAGAGGCAAACACCAGGTCTAATGTGTGACCCTCCCTGTTTGAGTAGACCCCTGAATGAGTTGGTTTAGGTCTGTGGCTACCATGGCAGCCATGTGCTGCCTCTGACCCTGGGCCCAGAGATGGCAGGAGGTCTACATGGGAGGTCAGAATAACAAAAGTAGCACTGTAATGCAAGCCCTGCCCCTTTGTGTATATATCAAGATGCTGTATGCATGTACAAAATGGGCAAAACTTGCTTCCCTGGATTCCACTGAATAGATATATTAAATTTTTTTAAAATCTGGCAGCCATATCATATAAACAAACAAGTAAACAAATGGTTCTAATCTTGAAGCAGAGGGCAAAAGACCAGACTGGGGATTCTGGTGTTTAGAAATTAACACATCTGGAAGGTATCAAGGTGAACACTTCTTGGATATAGATTACTAGGAATATTTATACAGAAGAATTAGTTGCCAGATGTGAGGCCTTGTTTTGCTGCAGTGATTTTATAAAGCAAAGGGAGAGATAAAATATGCCACTGTTTCTGCTTGTTGCTTATCTGATATAATTAATTATTACAGGATTACATGGAACTAACTTTAGTTAATCCAAAGGTGCTTTTTTCAAGAGACAACTGGACTTCCTGGTTTTTCTTTGAAGAGGTTTTGCTTCTCATCCAAGAAGCTTCTTCAGCTCTTCTTGGATGAGAAGCGAAACGTCTTCAAAGAGAAACCAGAAAGTCGAGTTGTCTCTTGAAAAAAAGCACCTTTGGGACAACCATGACCGAGACTCTCAATAGACATAAAACTTTAGTTAAATACATTGATTTACAACCATGGCCTTTAGATTTTAGCAAAATTTGTATACAATTGCAGCAGTCTGTATCAGTTCAGTTCATCTCCCTAAAATTAATAGCACTGCCTGTGAACATCTGCATTTGAATGTTTCTTGCAGTCATGCAAACACGAGACAAACAATTGTGACAATTTGTTTTGTCACATGTTTGTCTCATGTAACAAAAACATGAGAGCAATAAAAAATGACAAATACAATACAACAGAACAATGACAAGGACAGGAGAACAGTTTTCAACCAATCAGAGGAGCACTTAGATACCTATTCTCCCATTTTCAGCCCCTGTGTAACAGCACCATCACTAATGCCTATCTATCTGTTTTTACAACAGGTAACTTCAGATTTTACTACTTCTTATGTTATCACTCACTTTCATGATATGTGCACATACTTTTCTTCGATAAAGAAAAATTCTGAAAAATAAGCAGGTGGCCCTCTTGGTCATAACAGCCTATTATATCTATTTGGACTATACAAAAACAGAAAGAAGATGAATTTGGGGTATTTTGTTCTTTTGTACATTTTATAATATTTTAATAAATATTACTAAATAATAATTGTACAGTATGACACAAATTTAATCTCTGGAATCCAAACCTTATTTTTGTTATTACATCTTGTATTGGAAAATGCTTTAATTTTCATAAGTCGCCAAAAGCTAATGCCTGATTTACAAGTGCCCAGCAAGTTAAAATGTTCTCCAAACTATGTGAAGGCAGGACAAGAAGTAAGGAAGGGATGGAAAATAATCAAGGAGAGAAGCAACCTAGAACTAAAGAGAAATTTCCTGACAGTTAGAACAATTAATCAGTGGAAAGTCTTGCTTCCTGAAGTTGTGGGTGCTCCAACACTGAAGGTGTTAAAGAAGAGACTGGACCACCTTTTGTTTGAAATGGCATAGGCTTTCCTTCTTGAGCAGGGGGTTGGACTAGAAGACCTCCAAGCCCTCTTCCAACTCTATTATTTTATTCTGTTATTCTGTAATTATTGAGGTCATTTTGCAACAATAAAAGTGAGTGAAAACCATACAATCTGTCAATGCCAAGAAAGTTAAGGACATGAAAATGCATTGGACTATAGTTGATTATTAGTGTTATTGTTATCACCAACAACAGAGTTTCTTTCACCCAGCTATTAACAGTTTAAATCAGAAATAGTGCAAGAACGGCAGATGAAGTTGATCCTCCGCCTGATTCTGATCAACATCCTTTAAGAGTTATATCTGTGGAAACTGAAAGGAGTCATTGTAGGAAGAGTGATAAGGGATAATCTTTTTTTTATAGTGACTGAGTAGCAAATTAAATGGTTGATTTGTTAAAATAAAAAACAGGGTACAAGAAGCCATGGCACGGGAGGAGAAACATGTGTACAAGGGCCTCAGGTGGTATGTGAGAAAGAAGGGCTTCTTTGATGGCATAAAAAAGCACAACCAACACTGTTGTGAAATTGGAGTGGTGATGGAATTCTGCTTTAATTAAAGAAGTATGGATGGGGGTGGGGAAGACAGAAATAACCTAGGATACTGTCCTGTTTTATTCTTTTTGGATAGGAATATCTGTAGACCATTGCTATCACTTCTAACTTGTGTGACAGTATTCACCTGCAGCATCCTAATTAGGCAGACTGGCCTCCAGTCTATCACTTATTGTGACAGCTTTTGCTAGAGCCTTCTCTGTTGATATTAGATGAATAAAGGCGAGATAAAGGGAGTGGGATTGTGCATATGTATTTTCTAAGCCCCAAACTTCAGACTAAAACAATGATTCATAGTTGATCTCGCCTCCCTAAAGGCTGCTTGTTTGTGGCATAGAGCTGTGTTATTTGACAGAATGCCTGTCTCCAATCACATCTACCTGTCCTATTAGGTCCAGTAAAAAGGGCATGTTGTGGGTCGTCTCCATTAAGAAATGTCATCTGGCAGGACCTGGGAGGATAACCTTTTTTGTTGTGGCACCTCCCTGATGGAACATCATTCCCCCTGAGGTCATGCAGGCTCTATCTAGAAGACTTACAAGGTCCCTTCCAACTCTGTTAATCGGATTTTACTGACCTTCTGGAAGGGCCAGAAGACATGGCTTTGTCATCTGGCCTAGAGATCTAATAGTGGTGTTATGGAGCCTACAAAATGGCTGTACTGTTAATGTAATTGACTGTACTCTCCTGTAGATTTGGTTTTTTTTTAAAAAAAAATAGTTGTTATTGTTAATGTTTTAATAGTCTTGTTATGATTATTTATTTTTGATTATATGTTTTTATGTGTGTTTAATCTTGTAAGCCAACCAAAATCATATATAAGAGAGAGATGGCTAAATTGGTAAGAAATTTCTCTTATTCTGCCCGATGAAGAGTTTATGTCTAAAGAATAGTGTATGAGGTTTATTGGGAATAGAGGAAAATAACTGAGTTATAATTGAAAAGATCAATGCCAGTGGGCTTCTGGAAGAGTGGAACGATGATTGAATAATTCTAGTTATTGGCATATGAAAGAAGTTATTAATTTGGATAAAGACACAAAAGATTAGCCCACTAATCAAAATTTGATTATGTGCTATCAAGTTGTATTTGACTCTTACATAAGAACCCCATTTTCCCATAACAATCTGTCCCTAATATGGCCTTTAAGGACTTCTAATTACCGTGACTTACTCATCCATCTTACTGATGGTTGTCTTCTTTTCTTTCCTTCCACCTTTCCCACATTTGAGCCTTCTTTGCATTAAATCTTTGCATAATGTGTCCAAAGTAGAATAATTTCCACCTAGTTATTTGTGCCTAAATTCAAAAGCATTGATACTCTTCCTATCCTACTACTTCTTCAAGATCCAACTTTTGCTTCCATAGTCTGTAAGAGGGAATCTGGATATCTTTTCCATGGCTATTATTTTTTAACAATTTGATGGGTATCAGTTCAGTAGCAGAGGCTTTTTAGCTGATCAATAAATTTGACAATTTGTGACCAAGAATGTGGAGGCCAAGGAGGGATACTGTTTAATGAGGTAGGTTGGGATGAAACAAAGACAGGTTGAAGGGTTGATAAAACTGATTGTAAAACTCGTACTCATTTTTCTGGTGGAACCTTAGGTTCTGACCTATCGGTTGAAGTGCTTGCAATTATCTTCCAGAAGACAGCAGGTTTTTTATTTCTTGTTGCTAGAAAAAGTCATACATACTTATTTTATTTGTATATCTGCTTTTTTTTCTTTTTATAACTTCTTTTAGGATCTAGAAGTTGATTCCTAGCAACAGTGCAATTACTGAATTTATACAATTTGAAGGCTGCCACTAAATTTGCCCTGGTTTATATATAGTCCTGATTTAAACCAGGGGTTTTGGTTCAGAGGGTGCTGATGACATATTAATAATGACCTCTGAAATTTATCTGTCAATAGGTTATATGTAGTAAGAGCTTCTACAGAGTTTGAGCTCTCAATCAGGAGCTACAGAGCTCCAAGGTCTGATCTTGGGCAAGATATTAAACTGATCTCACCATTTTGTCAGTCAATCCAGTCCTTGGGGTGGCTGGGCCCATAATTTTAATGTTCTGAAAAGTTGGATAACACCCAAAGCCCAAATGGAATAGTAGTAGAAAATATTCTTCAGGCATAGTTTATAGTTCAACTGTAAAGAACATACCAAATTAAACAAAATAATTAGAAATTAGTATATTAAATGTAAAATTGAGTTTACTGGACCTACTCCCCAGTAGGCTTACTCCCCAGTAAAGTCATTGTCTATTCTGCCATTTGGTATGCAAAGCTTGAATTTTCTAGTAATACCTTGTAGGTGTCATTCTGTAAGGCTGATGCCCTGATCCCTAGAAGATAGATAGATAGATAGATAGATAGATAGATAGATAGATAGATAGATAGATAGAAAGAATTATTTATTGGCCAAGTGTGATTGGGCACACAAGGAATTTGTCTTAGGTGTATACACTCTGAGTGTACATAAGGAGAATAAAATATAGCTGGCCTCTGTGATTCTGAGGGTGTGAATGGGAATTATGGTTATTAATTTGGGAGGAAAGATTTTGACATCGGTACCAAATCTGACATTTAGGTCACTGAGAAATAGAACGCCAGGAATTGTGTCAGCCCAGGCAAACTGTGTCAAGTAATTCTCAAATTTATCCCAGGTGACATTTGTTGAGGAAACCAACCTGCAAGGAGGTCAGTAAATGTTTATAATTAGGAAAGCATATTTTGTTAAGTTGGCTCGAGAGGCTAATGCCATTTGCTCACATGTGTCCCAACTGAGAAATTGGAGACTACAGGTTACCTGCATTTTAAGATATTAAGTTTCCTGATATCGGCCCTTTCAGGACCACAAACACCATTAAGGGAATATACTGTACTATATAACCTTGCCACAGAAGCGGTAGAGTCCAGGTATCTTGCAACAAAATGAAATCATATTTATAAATCAAGTCTAAAAAATATGGAATATTTTTGTTCCAAAAGAACCCATTTTAGCTTTTATTCAGTCTGCAGATTGATTATTTTTTTTAATTTTTTTTTTTTAAATTTGATTTATATGCCGCCCTTCTCTGGAGACTCAGGGCGGCTTACAATGTGCTCAGCAATAGCCTTCATCCTTTTGTATATTTATACAAAGTCAGCTTATTGCCCCCACAACTGGGTCCTCAATTTACCTACCTTAGAAAGGATGGAAGGCTGAGTCAACCTTGAGCCTTGGCGAGATTCGAACCTGCAGTAATTGCAGGCAGCTGGTCTTAATAACCAGCTTAATAACAGGGTGCCTTAGACCACTGTACTACCAAGGCTCTTACTAAAGAGCAATTATTAAATTGTTCAGCTATTCTATTGGATAACTGTCTATGTGATGAAGACGGAGTTTATTGAACCATGTGATATTTGGTGAAGAAAGGGAGTCTCACAGATATTCTTCATTGATAGGGGAGCATTGGGTTGGAAACCTGCCAGGATCTGTTTGAGGAAAAGAAGAAATAGAAAAACCCAAATCATAATATGTCAGCTGAGAGACCAGGCTGAGATGGAAACATTAGTGTAGATCAGCTGGTTAATATTCCCCAAAGGACTCTTAATAAGGTCAGGTTGTAGGCTAACGTGAATATCAATTTGTCTAGGTTTGTAATTTGCTATTGAGCATGTCTCACATATGATGAAGTTATCCTTCATGCTTGACTGTAGCATATTTCCAATATTTCCAATGTTATTGACATGCTCACAGGGAAGGATGCTAGTATTCTAAAGACTTCAGTAGGGGAGGGGTAAGCATCTTCTGTGCAGGGGGGGGCATGCTAGTGATATGCCCCCTGTGATATATATATGAGTAAATCATAATTGTACTTAATACTGAAATACCCACAATAAAAGAATGGATTGTGAACAAGGTGGGAATTATGTAATATAATATTAAAGGGGGAAGACGGACAATAAGTTTGCTTATAACTGTTGTAAAGAAAACCCAAAGTCATTGGTTGGTGAGCTTTTCTCTGATGTCTTTAGTTGTTTACTATCGTGGACAGGATTAATATCTATGCTTAAATTCTCTGAAGCAGGAAAAAGCTTTGCTGTGTCTTGAATCAATTTAATTGCTTGTGCAAATCTTCCTGTTTTAGATAGAATCTTTGACTTTCCTCTTTGGCCTTTGAAGTATAAGAATTGGGTCATTTTCAAATGGGATAAGAAATGTTTTCTTAATGTTGGTTGAGCATTTGAATGTACCCTTTGCTGCCAAGGACGGAGTTAAGATAAAAAAAGTGTGGCAGTTGTTCAAATTAGACACAGTATTTTGGGGTGAGCTGTTACAAGGTCTCACTATTAAGATAATGAACACATAGGTAGGGGAAACTCCAAAATATTCCATTGATTATATTAATTGCTAAAAATAATCTTTTTTTCTCTCACCATATTGGGAAGCTAATTAATATGCAAATTAATAAGTTCATAACATCAACAGAATAAGGCTGACAGTGGAGTAATTGGCTTAAAGAGAAACAAATGGAGTCTCTAGTAGCCTATTTTCAAGCTACTACTACTTCAACTGTAGTAGCCTACAGTTAGTCCTCATTTTAGCAATCACAATGTGGGACTGGCAACTTGGTCATTAAACAAAGTGGTTGCTAAGTGAAACCACAATTGTGCTTATGATCTTACTTCATCCTTTTTCTTGTTTTACAGACCTGCAAAGTTGTAAATGTGAAGATTTTGTTTATTAATATAATCAAATTTAGATGGCCACCCATCTCACAGAAAATGACTCTGGATAGCAGGCAATAAAATAGGTCTGGTTGCAAGTTACTTTTCCATTAGTATGTAACTGTGAGCAGTCACCAAATGAGGATTACCTGTAGTTGATTGTATTGATAAATCAGGGAAAAATGGGCTTGCAGCAGCATTGAATTGGTTATTTTCTGACTCCCTTCTGGCATGGGAATTTGCTTAAAGTGTTTTACTCTCTTTATTTTTAATCTCTTGGGACGAGCCTATATGAACATCAACCATTTTCTTCAAGTTACCAGTTTTACCAGTTGCAGGTTGCACAAAGTTTTAACAATCTGAAAAGTCAACAAAACACTGGTAGTTCTTTACTTACAACCACAATTAAGCCCAACATTTCCATTGCTAGACAGTTATTTAGTGAGTTTTGCCTCATTTTACTATGTTTCTTGCCACAGTTAAGTGAACCGCTGCAGTTATTAAGTTGGTAATATGCAGGGGTGAAATCTAAAATTTTTCCCTACTGTGAGCGTGGCTTGGTGGGGGGGTGTCCTGTGACTAAGTGGGCGTGGCCAACTCAATGTCACTCACAGCGACATCCACTCAGTCACAAGACCCTCCCCCACTAAGCCACACCCACAGAACCTGGTAGGAAAACATTTTAAATTTCTATTCTCCCGCCCGCTCACCACCCGCTCTCCCTTCGCTTTGGGTCGGGGGCTGGGGCCCAGAGACGCGCCATTCACCCGAAGCCCCGGAGCTGCCGCTAGCTCAATGCCTGCCTCAACCAGGGCGGGGAATGCACCATTCCCCGACTCCAGCCTTGCCACAGAGCCGCCGCCCGCTCACCCTTCGCCACACAGCGTGTCCTACTCCTTACCTTTCTCCCGCGGCTGCTGCCAGGGAAGGCAAGCACCCAAAAGTTACCAGAGCTGCTCTCCTTCTTGAATGTGCCGCCACAATTGCTGTCCTGGTCCATGCGCTGGCTGCGCAAGCGCACACCTACCCTGCCACTGATGAATGAATGAAATAAACGGTGTGCGCTTGCGCAGCTGGTGCATGGACCAGGGCCGATCTGGTCCGATCTGGGAGCATTTCACCCCTGGTAATAAGGTTGTTAGGTGAATCTGTCTTTCCCATTGATTTCATTTGTCAGAAAGTTGCAAAAGGTGATCACACGACCCCACGACACTGTAACCATCATAAATACATGCCAGTTGCCAACTGTTTTGATTATAATTATGTGACCATGGAGATGTGTATAAATGGCAAGTCACCTTTTCCAGTGCTTTTGTAACTTTGAATGGACACTAAGTAAAGTTGAGAACTAAAGTAAAAAAAATTGAGGAAAGTTTTACATTTACATGCTTATTCAGCTCATTTGCTAGAACCTCATTAGACATAATTATAGATATCATCTTCATAGTGGATGGCACACTTATATAAGCTGATGTTTTCCTGAAAGCCATTCCAAAGGAATCCATTGTGTTCATTTAGGAAAGAATAACAATGAATATATCATTTATGTCTATCAAATCTAAATGACCGCAAAGTATCTTGTCTCTCACTGTCATGCCAGCAGCCAACTGAATTTCTGAAACACAGATGTGGTAGTCTTATAATTAGGGCACGACACTGGGGGCCAAAATAACATGAGCTGTAATGTTGATATAAGAATGCCTTTGGCTATCATAAACATACCCCCAGTGAGAATCTTTTTAGTATAAACAATGTACAAGACCTCAAAAGAAATTTGAAAGGTAATCTTTGCAGGTGAATGATCACCAAAGAAAGTTCTTTTGAATGCATATACTTTTATACCTATTTTGAGAATTTTTCACAGCTTATGTCAAGTTAGACAGATCTCTTATTATGGGGTTACCTTCCTTTAATTTAAGTAATATCACTCAAAGTACAACATACAGTGATACATACAGTGTTATTTAACTTAAATTAGGAACAAACAAACCCACACACAGCCAGAAACCAAACATGTTGTTCCCAGCAACACCTCCCTCCACCTGCCGTGATAAATAGCTTTCCGGTGCAGCCCATCAAGATGGCTGGGGCCTTTTCCTGAGTAATCTGGCAGATCTCCATTGCTCTAGTCTTTTCTCTGCCCTGTGTGCTTTCAGATCCACCACGGAAGTCAGCTTCTCCTCCTCTTCACTGATTGTCTGCCCCTAAAAGCTGATCCCAGCCAAAGCCCCCTGTAAATCTTTTGGCCAGCTGTTCAGAGTCATTAATTAACCCAGTTCCTGACATGCCAAGAATGAGCTCACCCTCCCTTGAGCTGACCTCCGAAGAAGAATCTGAGGAGTCGTCAAAGGGAGATCACAACCATCAGTGAAGCCATGTCTAAGCTGGGATTCTTAACCTTTTTAATATATGTATATGTATATGTATATGTATATGTATATGTATATGTATATGTATACGTATACGTATACGTGTATGTATGTATGTATGTATATGTATATGTGTATATACACACACACACACACACATATACATATGGAAACCTGCTCTCATAGATAGACGAATCTTAACACCATATATAAAACAGAGACCAAACATTAAACAAAAAAATCCCAACCAAATCATATTCAAACCAGCCACAAAGATGAAGCCCTGCCACCTAGTGGAGAAAAACCGACCATACACCCGAAACCAAGCCAATAAACACATACTGGGACTCCCAACCAATCAGAATGAAAAGGTGGAGCCATCCCAGAATACCAACACCAGATTTGAAATACCAATGGCAGTTAGTGCAAAATGACTGCTGACATAAGCCTGATGATGGCAGATGGGATTCTGCCGAAACGTCGCTTCTACCCTTTTAGGGATATATCCACAATTACACGGGAAGAAACCCGAAATATTAACTATACACACATACATACCCGTGAAAACTTACATAAACACATACATACATATATATATACACACATATATATACACACATATACATATATATACATATTCAGACACAAAATCTAGTTAATGAGTGTAAACACTATTGTTAGAGAACCAGTAACTCTCTAATCCCCTTTTTGTCAAAAACTCTCCATTTTCTTCTATGATGAGCAGTGTTTTGCTAGCATTGACCAATCTATTTGTTGCTTTTATTGTCCTTGGCAGATTTAAAAAAAATGCTTCGGGAGACATCTGACCATGCACAGAGCATCTGCCAGCAACCTCTTCAATCAAACAAGCCTTTGCCTAAGATCAAGCTGGAATAATGGAGGGTAGCCTTACAGCAGTTTGTAAGGAAAGATACAGTTTGTTTAAGAAGATGCTGACAGGACCTGCACATTTATATCCTGCCTTTTATTCAGGAACAGGAAGGGGATTTTTATGGGGATTTCTCATTTTACCCTTAAAACAAACTTCTGAAGTACTTGGGACTGAGAGAAATAAGCTGGTTAAAAATCACCAACAGGTTTCCATAGCTGAGGGTGGACCTGATCCTGGATCACTTGGTTGTAATCCAGTGCTTTGATTACTACATCACACTGGCTCACACGTTAAAGTACATGGGGAATTTCTTATTTATAAGGAAACCCATTATGTGAACCCATGATATTAGAAACTACATGAAAGTGGATGGCCCAGATTAATTTTTGTTTCTGAATATGGAATCTGGAGAACTTTATGCAATATTTTATATTAGAGAAGATGGAGTGAAAATCATATTTTATGACATCGTAGAAGAATTTCATTGTGACTCGAGAATTAATAGGGTTAAAAGACAATAAGAATATTCCTTCTTCTTAAGGTGGGAACTACAAATTTTAAAGAAAACCTGTCATATTAAACCTGTGGGACCTCTTCATATATACATATAAAAAGATCTATAAAAGATTCTGCACTAGAGTTCATATTAAAAATGCAAATACAATATTTTAAATCTTCTGATAAGATTAGACTCTGTGGGGCAACTAATTTTCAACACACCAGGTTTACATGGGAGCCACATTCACTGTTGATATTACAGTGTTATCTTCACCAGGTCAGATGCACTGCCTTTTCAGGGTTAGAATTCAAAACAGCAATAATCCATAAATGCCACTTCTACTGCTCTGAATTTTGTCAGGTTCATTAAGGTCTTCGTTTACTGAAGCTTAAAACATTCTCTGAAATTTTGGGCAGTCACTAGAATTACCTGATAATTACTTACAATCATCAACATTTTATTTGCTAGGACATTAAATCTTGACCTTTAGTTTCACAGCAGTTGTTTGAAACAATTTAGATTGCAGAGAAATAAAACCTTGTGTGAAGTCAAACAGCTGAAATAAATGCCAAACTCATAAAAGTTAGCAATTCTGAGGCTCACATGGGTAACTTCGAGGCGGGGGAGGCTGCATTTCCCCCATCAGCTTTTCATTTCTCCTGCTGCAGCTTTCCCAAAATTGTTTCTCTTCAACTATGTGATGTTTATAATCCTAGAATCCAAATTACTCCAGCTACAGGACATGGTGATTGGAAATTCTGTGAGTTGTAATCCAGTGGGAATTAAGTTGGTGAAAGTTGCCTTAAATATAGCCTTGAGTCCATTTACTAATGGACTCATTGCAATCTTCAAATGGCAAGTGACAGTTTCTGAGACTTAATAGAATTTACTCACCCAGAAAATGGAGCAGTCATGCCAATGTATGCACAAGTCCTTAGTAACCAAGCAAGAATTTTATGTTTTGAGAGAACCTGATGCCACATTTTAAAGTTCCTGTTCCAATGCACTGGATCATTGATAATCTGTGTGAAACCAGGGGCAATCTAGTTTTCATCTACTGTTTTATGATCTAGGAAAAGCTACTAGAATATAATAATGACTCAAAAGTCAGAATATGGAAGAATCACAGTAATCCTTCTGGAAGTGGAGGTGGTCAGGGAATCACCTGTTCTTGGGTTGCATTTGGAAAATACTGGAATTATGATGTGACACACACCTCTTGTTGAGTGTGGAACTGAGGAACAGGCAAGATTTATATATGCTTCAGTCTACTGCAGTGTTTCTTAACTTTAGTAGTTTGTAGATGTGTGGACTTCAACTCCCAAAAATTCCCCAGCTAGGATGGAAATTCTGGAAACTGAGGTCCACACATTTTCAAACTGCCGATTCGACCAGAAGCATCACGGCGAGACAGTCGGGGAATTAGTGGGCTCTGATGAGCTCCGCGAAAACCCGGACTGACGAACCGCTGCCGAGGGGTCTTCGGACCAGAACCATCCTGTAGGGATGGGGAAGAAGGAGAGGCACCTCGGAAGACCAAGAAGAACAGGCAAGTTCCTCGAAGGTCAGAGGAATCTCTCTCCGATTTGGCAGTGGAGGCACCAGCCATTGCGGCTGTCAAGAAGCTGGGGCAACCGGACTAAGTAAATAAATAAATAACTTTATTGTCATTTTACGTATATACACAGTATACCCATACAATGAAATTCACTTAACACCCAAAGACCAGGTCCAACACACATAACAATCCCCAAACACACTCCCACCCACCACAATTCTTCACCCCTAAACCACCCAAACATCCACACCACAGATCAAGTAATACTGTCCAACAGCTCACTGATGGTGGCCCTTTAGTTCATTGTTGAGTGCAATTATAGCTCCAGGATAAAAACTATTCAGAAAATGTGTGGTCCAAGTTTTAATTGTTCTGTATCTTCTGCCAGAAGGCAACAGTCCAAAAAGATTGTAAGCAGGATGGGAAGAGTCTCTGAGAATGTTATGCAATTTTCTCAAACAGCGAGTTTTGAAGATGTCGTCCAGGGCTGGTAGCTGGAGTCCGATGATATTCTGGGCAGTTTTAATGATTCTCTGTAGAGCTGCTACAGAGCTGCTCCCACACCATGCAAGAATGCTGTATGTCAGGACACTCTCAATGGTGCTGCGATAGTAGACAGAAGTAGATGCTGAGATAGATTTATCTTCCTGAGCATTCTCAGGAAGTACAGCCTCTTCTGTGCCTTCTTCATAAGCATGTTAGCATTCATAGTCCATGAACAAGAGCGGTGAATGTAACGGAGTTTTTGAAGCCGGATGAGCCAACCCACAGGCAAAGTAACAACAAATATTTTTTTAAAAAAACCTGAAACCGCCAGCGTAAAAATAGCGGCTAATGGGCATAGGGGAAGAAAAGAAGATGTAAGTGGAATTTAAAGGGACAAAAACCTGAAAAGAAAATTGATTTTTGAATAAAATTATTTGGAAAATTTTAAGAATTAGAATCCCAAAATTGGCTAAAGGATTGGAAAGAAAATAAATAGATCCTTTCTTTTTGAAGGCTAAGAAAAATTGGATATTAAGCCCTGCAACAGAAGTGCTGTATACCTAAAGATAAAATAAAGGAGAAAAAAAAAAGAGGGGAAAAGTATTGTTTAATTTGGACTGGACTATAAAATTGATTTGTAATTTTCAAAGAAGAAAAAATAAATTAGATTGTTAACGAGGATTGATACAAAATGGACACTTTGTTAAACAATTAAGAGAATTGTAGAGAGACATCTTCAGGAGAAAAAAGAGTATTGCAATTTGGAATCTTTGTTTTGGAAAATTTTGAACTACACCAGTGATAATAGTCCTGAGAACTTTTGGGGAGGATTGCTTTGTCTGCAAGCAGCTTGACTTTGGAAAAAAAAGAGGAAAACAACGGGACTTTTAAAACTGGAACAATATTAACCCAGAAAGAATAAAATGGCGCAGAAAATTAGAGAAATGATGGAAATGATATACTCGTAGAAAGCGGAAATAATTACAATATTACATGGAGAATCTTGAGGATCCAAAAATCGAGATAGAAAATGCTGAAGCTAACAAGGAAACAAAAACGGAGAAGCAAGACACAGAGATTGAATATAAAGAAGAAGACATAGACAATGAGATTAATTTTAGAAAAATAATTGAATATGTAAATAGTAATAATAAAAAGGAGGTTTTTAGAAATTACATTGGGATTAACAATGGAAAAAACAGAAAGGGCAGAAAGAGACAAAGAAGGGAAGAAGGGTGGCATAGAAAGAATATAAAAAACTTAAATGATTACATTTTCAAACTGCCAAGGTGTCACAATACATTTCCAAAGTCGATGGAGTATTTTCAATCCAGAACTCCTAATACCTCTAGATCCAACACAGACTAGAGCTCTGCAATTTCTCCTTGACAAACTGCACTTCCAAATTTTTTGCAATTCCCTGGAGCACTGTACTCTTGTCCATTCACTGAAAAGACATTGCTGTCTCCTGGAGACATCAGCGTGTTCAGTGCTGATGCACAGAAGGAGAAAACCTGTCTTGAATCAATGTATGTACAGCTACATGAATTAAGGTTTTCTTTTTGCAGATGCCTGCAAGATGCATGGGCTTTTGCAGATATTGACATTTCAGTGTTGTTGTCAATACACACTCAAATGTATGCCTCAATTTAGGTTACAATTGAGCCATGAATTTTGATCATGAGTTGTTGCAGTCGTAAACTGAGTTACCAGTTTGGTACAACTTGTTTACAACAGTTGTTAAGGAAGCCACTGAAATTGTTAAATGAATTGCATGGTTGTAAATCAGAATCCAGATTATCCGATGGGTGGTTTTTTGCCAGACAGAAGCAAAAAACAATTGCAAAACATTATCATGTGACTGCGAGCACTGCAACTGGGCAACAATGTGACTCAGTTGCCAAGTGCCTGAAATGCAGTTCCATGGCCTTAGAGATAGTGCAGCAATTATAACTCTGAGGATGAGTTGTAGGTAAGTCCTTTTGAATGCTCTGTAACTTTGAAAATTGAGACTACTGTTCATCATTAAGGTTCAGTTTGCATCATCTACAACCCATGTTATTAGAAGTTGTCATCAGCTTATGACCACAATGGAGCCAAAAATTTCTCTTCCTAAGCAAGACAGTTGTTAAGTGCATCTTGCCCCATTTTATGATCTTTTTTTGCCACTGCAGTTAATTGTTAATTGAATCATGAAGTCATTAGGCGAATCTGGCTTTCTCCATTGACTTTGCTTGTCAGAGGTTGGTCACAAATGGTCAGGACATGACCCTGGGAGAGTGCAACTGTCATAAATACATGCCAGTTGCCAAGCAGCCAAGTTGTTGTTGTTGTTGTTGTTACTGTGTTTCCCTGAAAATAAGCCCTCCCCTGAAAATATTTAAATGCATGTGCAGCTGGTCCCCACCATTTCCTCTGGTTAGGGTTAGGGAGACAGAGATGGAAATCAGGTAAAATGGCAAAAGGATCCCCGTCTTGCTCCACGCGCCCCAAAATAATAAGACCTCCCCGAAAATAAGGCCAAGTGCTTATTTTGGGGTTCAAAAAAATATAAAACGGGCTCATTTTCGGGGAAATACGGTATTATTATTATTATTTTATTGATTTTCTATCAAATACATTTCTTAGTGCTTAATAAACATCGTGTTGTCTGGGTACTTAATTTACATAACAACATAGATTACATTCTTAATTTCCACCTCTTTTTTCCAGCCATTGGTAAAATAAATTCCATGTTTGATAGTATTCTACATCCTCTTTCTGTTTAATTTTCAATGTCAATCTATCCATTTCTGTACAATTTAGTATCTTCTTAACTATTTTATAAAGTATTTAAAAGCACATTTTATCATTTGTGGTGGACTTGTAACAAAGCAAAAAAAAAAAAATGGGCAAAGATACAAAGGTGGTTAGAAAAGATAATAGGGAAATATATACATTTTAAATCTGAACTGTTTTTATTAGGTATAATATCAGAAAATCTTGATAAGAAAGGTATGTATTTAATATTACATGTCTTAACAGCAGCAAGGATTATTTTCGCACAATATTGGAAAAATGAAGATATACCGCGAGATGAAGAAATAGTTAAGAAGATAACAAGCAGCCAAGTTTTGATCACATGTACATAGGGATGCTACAAGGGTCATATGTGTGAAAAACGGTCATAGGTCATTTTTTTCAATGCTGTTGTATCTTCAGACTGTCACTAAATGAACAATTATAAATTGAGGACTATCTCTACAGGAACTCAGTTTACCATGCAAACTTTTTTTGATGCATTTTTTAAAATGTTAACTGTTGGAGGCTGCAGTTGAGATACCCATCAGGAGATTATTAGTCATTACATACTCGTTACAATGGGGAGAAAAATTAATTCCAAATTCTGAGGGAAATTACTGCAGATGTGACACAGAAGGAAAAACAAGTAACAACGTAAGAATTCTGTGTCTCATTACACTGAAAGCAATAAAAAGTACAACTGGCTAACAGATGGGAAGTAATATAGGGTAATAATAAGGAAAATAAAGAGATTTATCCTTGGTTCATTTTGCAAACACTGGTAATAAAACAAATGTTTTACCAAGAGTTTCTTAACAATTTTCATGGTATCACAAATCACTGAAATGAAATTAACTGAATTATATACTGATACTGAAAACTCAGCTGTTTATATATACCAATGCCTGAAGCCCCAGCCTTGTATTGTGATAGAAAGAGCATGCACATACTGGGATTTGCATTTGCTGGTTCCCCTTATTTTGAAGACATATATATTGCAAAGGAGGGATGTGGCTAAGCTCAGTGGCTAAGATGCTCAGCTTGTTGATCGAAAGGTCAGCAGTTCAGTGGTTCAAATCCCTAGTGCCACGTAATGGGGTGAGCTCCCATTACTTGTCCCAGCTTCTGCCAACTTAGCAGTTCGAAAGCACGTAAAAAATGCAAGTAGAAAAATAGGGACCACCTTTGGTGGGAAGGTAACAGTGTTCCGTGCGCCTTTGGCGTTTAGTCATGCCAGCCACATGACCACAAAGACGTCTTCGGACAGCGCTGGCTCTTCGGCTTTGAAACGGAGATGAGCACCACCCCCTAGAGTCGGGAACGACTAGCACATATGTGCGAGGGGAAACTTTACCTTTACCTATATTGCAAAGACTGTACAGAAAGAGCCTATAGCAGTGGTGGGTTGCTCCCGGTTCTGTCTGGTTCTTTAGAAACGGTAGTAAAAGTGGTGGGAGGCTCTGGCCACCTGCCTGGACGTCATAATTGATGATCTGTGCATGCGCAGAAGTGCTCCTGTTGCAAACCGGTAGTACAGGTAAGTAGAACCCACCCCTGGCCAATAGATATGTATAGGTGTAATGCTGACCTTCTGTTTCCACAATTATTCTATCAACATTTTCACCTTGCCAGGTAATATTCCCTACTTCAGTTACTAACATGCTAAATACAAAATGGGAGAAGAACATGAATTAATATATGCTTTATAATGATTACTGGATTCAAAACTAAGCTGAAGAAACGATATCATTGATTCTGGATTTTAAAAAGGAATTAAATCCTATAGTAAATAATCAGAAGGCTTTCTGAAATACCTGGCATTCATCCTGTTCAGTAAAGATCTACTCAGCTTGCCTGAGTGCATTACAAAAGCTCTGGATTTATCAAGCCAGTCTCAACTTGTTTATATGATTATGGACTAAGTGGCTCTGAAGATAAGAGAGATAGTTAAGGAAGAATAGAAATCTATCTTTCATTCTATTTTTTTTGTGGTTTGCTGGTGGGATTGCAAAAACACCTGCAATTTCTTTGGAAATTATGATTTATATGACAGTAATCAAAACTGATATGCCTTTCACAGTAGAGTAGCTATGATTTTTTTTTAAAAAATGAAGCTTTTTGAACCTGAAATTAGTACTGTATTGCCCAATAATGCAGATAAAAGAATAAAGTTTGAGGTAAGAAAGCTGTTGACAAATGTCTGAAAAAAATATTTTAAATAATCTTACAATAAGGAGTATGGGGCAGAAAATAATTTACTGGCTCAGAAACTAATTTCTTAGACATATTAACTGTTATCCAAAGCATATAAAGAAATGCTTGTATGTAACCAAAGAAGGGTAGGAGGTTGATAAATAGGACCAAGGAATTCTAAACTGATGGGCCAATTTAACCAAATGTGTTAATTAGTTCTCCAAATTAAGGTTTATTTGATTCTCTGCTCAGATAGCAATTTTTAATATGATTATTGTACAGATTATTTGTTCTTTCAGGTCTTTATTTTTTGTTTCTAACCAACAGAAAATTGCTTCGCTCCTGTTTCCTGACAGCCTTAAAGTCAGGGAAGTCTGGAGTTGCAACTCAGCCTCCCAACCTCAAGGCAATGAGTGTAATATTATTACTTCAGTGAAAAGAGTAGATTCTGTAATATTTACAAGGGATGAGGAGGTGGGAACTCAAAGCAGGCAGCAAGCTGATTGTGGTATCCCAATAGAAAATAATGCATTTGCACATGTTTCTGGGTCACACGTGTACAAAGAGAGCCTCAATTGTGCTCCAATCACTAACTTGCCTGTTTTGATTCTCCTCTGCAGGCACTTCTGGGTGAATTAGGTTTTTTTGTGGGGGCACGTATTAGATGTTTTCAGAGTGAGAGTAAAAACAGCAGGGAATTAAACTTTTGCTTGCCAAGCAAAAAATTTTACCTCTTAGTTATGGCTCATTTCCCAACCTGGAGTTCACACAGAGACTTACGGTGTGATATATGTTCTGGAATTAATCTTTTAGACAACCACTGATATTCAAAGATAGGGAGAAAGTAGTTTATGGAGGCATTCTGTATTGCTTGAACTTACCCATTTTACTTTTAAATCTGTGTTTTTATGGAATCCAAATTATTATTGCAAGGAACTGTGTACAACGAAAAGCTTTGTAAACGGGACAATCATACATATTACCTATTGAATACTTATCCAATGTTAGATACAGGAGAGAATCCAAAATTCCCCTTGTAAATAACATACCAGTGCATGAATTACATATTACTAAAAAAATGATTTTCTTTTGCTCAATCAATACCTAAGGCATGAATAATTTTGTTGTTTTTAAATAATCTACTCGGCAATCTGTTTGTAGATATGAAATTCCTTATTTGCTTAGCTATTTGTTGTATGCGTAACCGGAACCCTAATGTAACTCAAAACAGATACACAGTGTATACCAGATTGAATTTTACATTCACTATAAAGTTCATTTTTATTTATGTATTATATTTGTAAAGCTGCTCAACTCCATAGCAACTCTGGCTGGTGTACAATATTAAAAACAAATTTACAACCACAATGAAAAAATTATGTAGACCATGTGGATATTAAACAGGAAAAGGGACCATCACCCATTAGGGTCTCATGTCAATCTCTTGCCTGCTTCCATGGCTGATAGTATTAAAATCCACTGAAAGAACAGGGATTATCAGGACAGTAACATACCATTCTGGCTTTGCAAGAGGTCACCCATAAACTTTCAACCATGATGCTATCTGTGTACTATATCCTAACCTGAAATGAGGCTGAAACAGGCCTGAATAATCTGCTTCCCTCTGAAACTGCCTTTTTACCAACTCTAAGAAAAGGAAGGTTAGACTGGGTGAAAATTGTCCACAACTATTGGATCCAGCAACAACCTCTTAAAGGAGAAACATACCACTAGTGAACTAGGCCTTCCTTCTGAAAAAGTGATATTACTGAATGGAATCTGAAGGCAGGACAAGAAGCAATAGATGGAAACTAATCAAAGAGAGAACCTAAAACTAAGGAGAAATATCTTGAGAGAACAATTAATCAGCGGAACGACCTGCCTCCAGAAATTGTGGGTGCTCCAACACTGGTGGGTTTAACAAGAAGGTATTTGTCTGAAATGGTATAGGGCCGTGATGGCGAACCTATGGCATGCATGCCACAGGTGGCACGCGGAGCCATATTAGTAGGCATGCCAGCTCAGCTCTGGGGTGCATGCGTGAGCCAGCCAGCTGATTTTTGGGCCTTCTGGGCCCACCAGAAGTAGGGAAACAGGCTGTTTCCTGCGTCTGGAGGGCCTGGCGGGGGGGGGGGCTGTTTTTCTTACTTACCTGGCTTCAGATCCTCTCTATTTATCTGGGAAGGGTGAAAACAGCCTTTCCCACTCCCTTGGAGGCCCTACGGAGGCTGTGACTCCGACTCCCAGTGGGACAGGAAGTGACATTTTTTGCTGTCCACAGCCTCCATAGACTCCTAGAGAGGCTCCTAGAGACTTCTAGAGAGGCTCTGGAGTCTGGGGACAGCAAAAAATGTCACTTCCTGTCCCACCGGGAGTTGGGAAATGGGCTGTTTCAGGCCTTTGGAGGGCCTCCGAGAGAGTGAGAAAGGCTGTTTTCGCCCTTCCCAGATAAATAGAGAGGATCTGGAACCAGGTAAGAAAGAAAAATAGGCCTACCAGGCCATCATGTGCCAGGAGCGGGGGGGGGGGTTTCGCGTGCAGGCGCGTGGGCACATGCACGCGCGACCCTCCCCTGCCCCCCCATTCTGGCACGTGATGGCAAAAAGGTTAGCCATCACTGATATAGGGTTTCCTGCTTGAGTAGAGGGTTGGATGAGAAGACTCCAATGTGCCTTCCAACTCTGTTATTCTGTTATTCTGAACCAATTACACACCACCAGAAAGAACCTCACAAATCAAAAAGGCAATGACCAAGCAAACAGGCAGTCAGGTTAACAGTCCTGAGGATCATGTCCACTACCTAGGAGTTTCACATTCAAACACATACCAAGTACCCACATAAGACTTCCTTCACCTCCAATGTATTGGCTTAATGACAGTCCAATTCTAAGTGAATCTCAATGTTTTTATCTATCAGATGTCTAGAATATTCAAGCCAAGTCTGCCAAATACCCAATCCAATTGACAACTAAGACCAAGTGACAACTAAGACCTACCAGATCCATAAGAAATCCCAACTTTCTTATGGAACCCATTAGAGTTCATTTGTTACCTGGGGTCTAATTGCCTGGGTTCATTTGTTGCCTCAGTCTTAACCCACTGAATGGGTAGGGGGAATGTCAGTAAGTGGTATACTTATCAGAGACTGACTGAAGAATGGCAAAGTACTGTTGGCTATGTTCTCCACTACCAGATTATATTTATATTTCCAAGATTTTTAATTTTCAACGGCAATGCATATGGTCAGTGCGAAGCAGTACAGTATCATACCTTTAAATGCATTCAGCTGCATCAGAAAGGTAATGAAATGTATCACAAGACGAAGTTAAAGATTCCTGTAACTTGGACATTCAGTCAACTCTTCTTTCTTTGCATCAATATTATTCTTGTGGCATCAAATCTGGTAGTTTTGCAAACTCTCCCCTCTCCCCCCCCAAAAACCCCCCCTTCCAGTTTAATGTTTCCACTAGAAACATTAAAAATAGTGCGAAACGTTGACTTCACTCAGTGGTCTGGTAAAGGAGCAGTGGCAAGGTAAGTTTTTTCTTATCTCCAATCCTTCAAAAAAACAAATTATTCAAGTAGTTCAAGCCAAAAAGCTACATAAATATACTGTAAATTTAAATTTCTCATGACACTTTCATGGATGAATTATGCATGTTTTCATTATTAAATGTTACCTTGGTGGTGTAAGTGTGTCCATCGGAACCACAAACAGAGCTGGCATGCGTCAGAGGGCATGGCTTGCATTTTACTAAATTAGATGATCCAGCCCAATGCCTCTGGGGCAGATTTCCTTTCTTTTGCCGAAGGCTGCGAAAGATATGCAGAAGAGAGATTAGAGACTGAAAATGACTCTTTGAGGTATCAGGCTCTACATAACTGAAAACAATCCATATTTTGTGTAGGGTAATATTCATTTCAAATCCTGGCTCCTCCAAGTACATTCAAAAAAGAATTAAAGAGCTGTCGTTAATGTAGCCACCCCAATATTATTAATGATATTTCTGAATGTGACAAGATGAGTTTTCTAAACACATCACACAATATTCTGTTTAGTATTATCAGGCTGACCTTTTGGAGCAAAGTTAAAGATTTAATTGGTTGTATGCATCTAAATATGGATCAAACTCAATTTAATTTGTAATTTTGCTTATTACCATTACCATTGCAAAAGAGGGAATTAGAAAATATTGGTGGTGCAAGTAGTAGAGGTATAGTTATACATACGTTTTTATATTCTGATAAGATAAAAAGAGGCATGGGAATATTTTACATAATATATATCTAATTTGTCTTTATCTGTTATTTATTAATTTGATTTCAATGGTTGTGCATTTACCAAGCAAAAAGGTTTGAAAGCAGCTATCATTATAAAAAAGAAAATAAAAAAAAATGTTTCATTTAAATAAAAAAATACTATGATGCGGACAAATACATTCCAAATATACATTTTCAGCGGTTCACACAGCACACTGTCCATCCATAAAGAAAGACCAGGTCTACAAGTCTCCCAAAGGTTAGCATGCTTAGAGCTACCTGGATCTTTGCTCCAAACAGAATAGAAGGTTAGTTGTCTAGCTTATTTACTCCTTCTTCAGCACAGATGCGCAGAACATTTCATTTGTACTTCAGATTTTCCCATGATGTGATCAGGAAGGCAGTTCATGTAGGTAAACATTTTCTAAACAGGACACTATTTGAGATGTTTCTAGCGCTTGCTTGGAACTGGAATGGCATGTTTGAGATTTATCAGCAATTTACTTTCAGAAACTGCTCAATGGAACTCATAATGACACAGAGTAGAGGAGGTTCACCTTGGTAGAGAGAAGAAATGGAATATTCTAGACTTTTCCAGAATGTTCTATTCTTATTCTTAAGATTTCATAAATGTAAAAGAACTGCGTGGCTAAGGAATTCCTTTAAACTTTTTTTTCCTGATAATTTATATAATTTATACATATAATTTGCACAAATCTATATCATGGATTATGTATTCAATTCCATCATAAAACTCAATTTTGGGCAATTAATTTTCTCCTTTTTCCAGATCTTGAAAAAAAAGATTCCTTCAGTAACTCCTTAAGCCAAGTAGTTTTCTGGGCAGCCATAGGAAAGTGTTTGGTCATTGTGTCCTCCTGGAATATCCTTTTACCTTCCCAGTACCACCTAAAAGTTTAGGGCTCCAAGTAGCTCGCCATCCATCTACTAAAAAAAAACTTGCAATGACATGAATGATGAACTGATTGTCAATCCTTAAAAGGCAGTTAAATCAACAGTTACATTAAAATGCAGTAACTGGTGTTACTGGTAAAAAATTCAATTAATCAATTAATCAGACAGTCAAATAAGCCACTATTTACAATGAAAAATCAACTTTTAAAAACCATTTAAATGAAAAATAATGGGTTAATAATACATCATATAAGATTTGGATTTTCCACATATGTTAAGGCAAAGGAGCAAAATTTTGCAAATCCCTTTGACACATATGGACACTGATATAAAGCCATAAAAAGTGTTTCTGGCCTACTTGAATATATAATAATAAATGTTTGTATTATATAACTGCAAAGCCCTGCACAGAGTGCATGGTCTATTGTTTCAAGTTCCAATTATCTACATCAACACATTTTATCTGCTCATGGGATATTATGTTTTAGGTTGATCTAATCTGTGTCTTAGTAAAGGCATGTAATACATAATCATTTAATTATTTGCTCATATATTTAATTTATAGAATTACAGTTTCTATTTCTGATGGTGGAAGATTAAGTAATATATAGGGGCATGATGGCTCACGCTGACCTTTTTAGCTGGCAGCCCAATTCAAGATCTGAGCGCTGTGTGACAGGGTAAATTCCCGTTACTTGACCCAGTTTCTGCCATATATGTATGTACGTACACGCGCACACACACACACACACACACACACTCCTTATGATATTGGAAAGCAGCATATAACAATGGTTAATATTATTATTATTATTGTTTAGACTTCTATACCACTTCATAGTGCTTTACAGCCCTAAGTGTAACTTTACAAAGTTAGCATATTACATATTGCATTAGCATTAGCATATTGCCCCCAACAATCTGTGTCCTCATTTTACCCACCTCGGAAGGATGGAAGGCTGAGTCAACCTTGAGCCGGTGAGATTTGATCCGCTGATCTGCTGAACTAGCAGTCAGCTGAAGTAGCTGCAGTACTGCACTCTAACCACTGTGCCACTTCGGCTCTGGAGTTATGATATAAACATCATAACAAGCATTTGGAGGGGGAAAAAAAAATCTCAGTAATAGCCCTAATAGCTGATCAGAGTAATCTAGGATAGACAAAGACTTTATTTTAAGGTAGCAGTAAACTATTTCATAATTCTTTAGAATACACCCAGAAGGAGGTTTTCTAAAGCAAAATCACCTTGATTGATAAGGTGCAAATCATACCTGTACAATTCGCCTATATAAAGTAACATTGTATCCAGTGGCTGAAATAATCAAAATTCTAGTTTTTTTTACTTCAGTTCAGTTCAAGCTTTCCTCTATTCCAGCCTTTGTCATAGTGATAAATAGCACCATTAGAAGCTTGTGTCCGTATATAAAACCATCTCACAATATCATAAACTGCAGAAAGCTGCAATTAGAGCCGTTCGCTGTTTACTCTCTCAGTAGATGACACTAGGAATCTTTTTTCTTCATAAACCATTATTAATAAAGACATGACTAACTTTGAGGGGGGATCTTGTCAGAACAAAAAATCAAGGTCATGTGTTAAATTCCAGGCAAATGATTTGTTGTTCAAGCCAACAAGAATCTAGTTAACTACCAGCACTAAATTGATGCTAGGTAAGAGTTATAGTATTCAAAGGGGTGCTGGACTTGGATCACTTGTGGAAACATAATAATTCCAGGCTGATTCCTACCTTGACTCCACCTCCCCAGGTTCTGCCCCTTCTACAGATCTAAAGTAATGGAGTTTAGAGTGAGTTATTTTAAATCATTTTAGAATATATTTTCTCCCTGGAAATACCGATAAGGGATGTTTTTACAAATAAAAAAATAAAACCCATATTCTATTTGCAAGAGCATAAGTAGCTTTTTTGCTGGGGAAAAAAAGTGTCTACAACCCATTTGTGCAGCTCACATGCAGTTACCAAATCTAACCTGAACATTCGGTTTTTATTCAAACCACAACAACTTTTTTTTTTTTACAGTAAATATCAGCTCCTTTGATTGCAGGGATGGAATGAATAATATTCACAAAATATAATCGGGTGGTTAAAAAGTCGTACTCTCCAAATACTAGCAGAGCATTTTAGTTTTATGATGGAGTATTTTGAGGTGGAGGCAGGGAGAGTGTGGGAAAGGCAAATAGTCAAATGCACCTTGTATCTGCAAGATGTTCCTAATCTCTGATTGCTTTCTTCATGTGGTGACTTGGAAAAAAGAAGACTTTTATAGGTAGACCTTTGATAAACTAGTTGCATGTGAGCATACATAGATGTTCATCAGAATATGACCACATATAAGGAAAGTATTTGTTTCCAAACATGATTTAAAACTGGAAAAAATGCAATGGGTAGCCTCATATTAAAGAGATTAAAACTGAGTGCTTCTATCCCTTGAAATCCAGCTGTGAAGGATCCTGGCCCTCTACCTATATTGTCAATATAGGATTGATTGATTCTTACTGTGCACCATCCATCTCTTTCTCAGCATCACAATGGTTGCCATTACTTATATTGTCTGCTACTTATTCTCCAGTCTTTCCTTTAATCCATCATTTTTTATGTTAATGTGGCTGTCTGAACACCCAAGGATAATCAAAGATGGATATTGTCATAGCATATCTAAGATGAACGCATAAGGAAATGCAGCCAAATTGCAGTCTGGTTGCAGGAAAAGGGAAAGCAGGATGAGTGGCACCCTGCTGGGGAACAATTTGCATAGCAGATGCTAATTATTCTGTGTGTGCTTGACTAGATAATCAAAATTTCTGTTTTATTAAGAACAAGGTTTTTTTAAAAAAATAATTGAAGTAAAGCAAATGTTCTTGCATCCTGGACTACATCCCCCATGCTGTAGGCATTTTAATCCAAAGAGAAATCAGATGCAGAAATATAGGAAGAACCAGCTACAGTTGCCATACTAGCGTGTCCCCTGAGTCTCTTCACCGGAAATGTTTCATAGCCTTCTAGTAGAAATCCATCTAATCTGAAATTAAATATTTAGATTAAGCATTTTTATGTTTCAACACAACCAACCCTGCAGTGCTTGTGGCAGAAGATCAGCTCTTGACTCCCAAGAAGCTTCAGGCTTAAAATAATAACCCATAAAGCATCGACTCAGCTTAAACTTTTGATAGCACTTTCCTCAGTATTGTACTTTTTCCAGCTGTTAAACATTTTCTTGAGAAGCTATCTCAGTTCGCTAACGAGAGACTTTTATCAAGGAAAAATATTGCAAATCTTTTAATTAAAAATGGCATTAATACCCTTTTCAACAAAACTTTCAGAACTGTAACAGCTGATTTAATGCTGCTCGTATTATAAATGTTTTGTCTTTTCAGCTTGACAAAAATGTGTGCTCATTTTGCCTTTATCTTTCTGGCTTGCTCAGTTATAGTAATGTAAGTGCTTTGAGTCAAAGTATGACCTGTCAAATCTGAAACCCAGGGAGAGAAAGGATATTTTTGTTCTTATTATTTTACTTCTGTCTGTCTCTGAATTTTATCATCTTTGCAATGTTCACCTTGTCTTCCTGCTTTAAATTTTAGACTAGATTTTTAGATACCCATTGCAGGTTCCTACATGTTTTAACAAAAAGTTAGCACTGAACTTACAGTTGCTCTTGAAAGTAAGTGGTAGTATTATTAGGTACACATATGATCAACTTGATGCCTTGAAATGTTCACTTCTGTAATACCATAGCTCCAAGAAAGTAGAGAATGAGATATTGTGTAGCACTGAGATATGCTACACAAGAATTATCGGATTACAAAATGGAACTGGTTTTTTTATTTTCAGTTCCTTAATGAAACCAGAAAATCTGTAGTGATGTCTTCTCCAACTATGTTTCCATTGTCCTACTATTTGCCACTATGAGTACAGACTTTCTAATTACAATCAACTAAATGGGGGGGGGGGAATGGCTCAAGAATCTAACAATACCAACAATATTAAGAAGCAAAAAAAGCTCTAACTGTTGAACATCAAAATAAGAAGCCCTGTTCTGAGCTTAAAACATTTCAAGTAGGTCAGAATAACCTGTTTCAAACTTTGATCAACTGGTTCATATTAATAATGTTTCACATACCTCTACTGAAAATTAGACATTTGTAACAGACCTAATAAAAAAGACTACATAAATTTGCAGCCAGTCTAAGGTTATCAAAGTTACCCAAGTCAGACCTGGGTACTTATCTCTGAAGGAGGTGTTTTATGAAGAATTATGAGAGATAATAATGTTTACCCATCTTTAGGAAATTTTGAATTTGAACAAGAAATGAGACTTCCACTTTAAATCATAATATAATTCTTATTTAGAACTATGTTGACTTTTGACATTCTTCTCAAGTATCTCTAACATTAAATTGACGCTTAGAAGCATTGGTGAAATCTGGCCGGATCTATCTGGCTCACAACTGGTAGCGCCGGCAGTGGGAAGCTCCACCCACTCGCCGGGATGTCATTACACCCCATTTTTTACCCTCTGTGCATGCGCAGAAGCGCTTATGTGTAGTGTGCATGTGCTCCTGTGCGCTCCCGTTCCCGAACTGGTAGCGAAGCTAAGTGGATTTCACCACTGCTTCGAAGTAATTACTTTAGCAGTAAAAAAGTACTGCTCCAAGTTGGTCTAACTTCCAAACTCTATCCCTGATGACTCACTAGCTTACTTTTCATACATGACTTATATGTTTGCCTAAGACTGTGTTGTGGCTCGTCCTCCGAGCCTATCTTATTGGAGGAAGAAGGCTCCGAACATGAAGGAGAGGAGACGGCCAGGCCTCCCTCTCCAGGACCCTCCTCTCTGGCAATGCCTCAGGTGTCTCCCGAGGGAGAATAGATTGGCCAGGAGCCAGGTGTTTCTGAGCCGTTGGATAGTGACGAAGAAACATTGTGGTTGGACCCACGCCAGCGTCAGAGAGACAAGCGTGCGCAGCAGAAAAGGAGGCGTGCCAGAGATTAAGCTGAGTCACTGGACCACACCCCACAGGCTATAAATGGACTGTGGTGGCCATTCGGACTCTGTGACGGACAAAGCTAAATCTCTGGCGAGTCACTTTGCACCTTTGGACACAACGCCTATTTGCTGTGGATTTAATTACAAACTGGACTATTCAAACTGTGTGTATTTTTGTCTGTGTTATCGGAGTAAAAGTTCTTGGCAGGCAGCTACGGAGTTGCTACCAAGTTCCTTATCACTGACGTTGAGTGTTTGAAGAGTTTATTTAACCCTCGGCTGGCTGGTTGGGTGCGTGTGTGGGACGGGGACAGAACAGACTGTTGACTGTGCATAGATACTTTCACTTACTGTAGTTTCCTTTTATTTATATGCCAACTAAATTGTTTTGTTATGGAACTAAGCTATAATATGTTTTGTTTCGATTAGATTTAGTACATTGTGTAAACCCAGACAGTGTGGTTTAAAAAATATTGTTTATGTATGAATCCAAGCAAGAGTAGCTGATACAATAGATCATGATTAACGGTGGTTTAGAGTGATATATTAACTCAGCCACAATCTATGTAATTTACTGTACATAACTTCAACATTCTATTTCCATCTCATAAAAGTCTCATAAAAAGACTTTTAACAAATGACCAAAACACTATTTGAACCTAACTAAAATGATTTTGATTATTTCTACCGGTGATTTAATTAATCCTACACAGCCTCCCCATATGCTCTAATTTATAATTTATGCTCCATCTCGTTTATATTTCAGAAAGTACTCTTAATAGATGAACTTTAATCTAATAATATTTTCTCTCCCCTGGATTTCTTGTCATTTTGAAATACAGTTGTAGGAGTCATCTGGAACCATTTGAACAGTTTACTGAATTTGAAGATCTTTCTCAATAAGTAAGAGTGAATAAAGAAGAATGAAGAATAAAGGTGTAGGTTGAACTGCCTTTCTAAAGCTGTTAGAAAGAACACCTAAGAATATAGAAGCACCAATATTAACAGCAGAATAGCCCATCTTCTAAGATGGTTAGGTCACATAAATTTTTATTAAAGAGGATTAGTAGGGACTCACTAACAGGGATTAAGAATCTGCTCTGCATTGCAAGGAAATGTCCCAAAGGAAGAGGCTGCCATGAAACAGAGGTAGAAAGTCTTGTTAGTTCTTAAGGAAGAGTGTTTGCAGTAAGTCAATATTTTGCTGGGCACATGGTGTACAATTGATCCAGTCTCAACACTACCTCCATAGCTTAAAGAGATCAGACTTACTCTTCTCTTATAAAGGGACTTGAGGCATATTGTCTCTTTAAGCAACAGCACTTTGTTTCAGTGGAAACAAAACTGACACAGAGCTTTTAAAGTACTTATTTGACCAGAACAAGCCAGAAAGACCTTATTTAGGTAGAAAAATCTAAAGTCATTTCTTTTTCTGCTTTGTTTATTTTCTGTTTGAACTCCTGACTTATGAAGCTGTTTTTCTTCCAGATTGTGCTGAATTGCAGAATGAATCTCATCAGTTCAGTTTAGAACTGTCCATGGTCCTACTTCTTTCTTTGTGTCTACCTGGATAAACGTAGCTTTTTGTTGCTCTTTTCCCAAACCGCATTAGGAAACCTGAAACCAGGAAGGTGGTGCCCAAAACTGATGCATCATCCAGATCACGAGTGCAAATGACAATCATGAACATGCGTTTGCATTATAAGGTGAACTGGATTTCAGTATCATGCCACATATTTTTTTCATTTTTTTATTAGTCATAAATAAAACATATTTATTTTAGCTTCATGAGGTTTAATACACATGAATTTGGAAGGATCTATAATTGGGGGGACACAGTGGCTCAGTGGCTAAGATGCTGAGCTTGTCAATCAAAAGGTTGGCAGTTCAAATCCCTACTGCCGTGTAACAAGGTGAGCTCCCATTACTTGCCCCAGCTGCTGCCAACCTAGCAGTTCAAAAGCACATAAAAAATGCAAGTAGAAAAATAGGGACCACCTTTGGTGGGAAGGTAACAGCATTCTGTGCCCCATTGGCATTTAGTCATGCTGGCCACATGACCATGGGGACATCTTCGGACAGTGCTGGCTCTTCAGCTTTGTAATGGAGATGAGCAGCGCCCCCTAGATTCGGGAACAACTAGCACATATGTGCGAGGGGGAACCTTTACCTTTTATAATTGGCAGGCCAAATACAATATAGTTTGCTTGAAATATAGCCAATACATGGTGATTTACAAAGCTAGCTGCGCTTTCAAATATTAACAACATTTTTAAAGGAAATATATTTTTATTTTGCTTTACAGTTAATGAAAGTTCTTATAAATGTTATTTATTATTATATAAACAATGCAAAATCACAGCTTCCGGTTCTTTAACTGCTGTTGGATTGAATTTTTCCCAAGAACCTAAAATGTTATAATGTATCAGCATAGTATACTGTCTGTGTGGATACAAGTAATGTGGCCTTTTGTCCATTAAAAAATGGACATTTTGTTAATGCATAATTTTTTTAAGTGTTGTCCAAGATTTTTTGGTATGTCATCCAGTGTGCTGATAACCATTGGGACCATCATGGCCAATTGATGCCATAATCTTTCAACTTCAACTTCTATTCTTTGTGGTCTTCTCATTTATATCTTTATTTATAATTTATGTATTTATTTTACTATTATTCTTTCATGTAGAAACATTGAGTGGTTCACAAAAGGTAAATAAAATAGTCCTAAAACATTGTCCTAGGAAACAATAAAAGAAGCTTCTCAAAAGTATAATGGCAGTTGATTTAGAAAAGATCCATTTTATCAGGAATAAATGATATTGGCCAGATGCAGGTGCACATGATCAGATCATGTCTATGAAAGTAATCTGCACACAACATTAAACAATTATTCTCCATAACACATCATATAAGTCATTTTCTTTTTATGGCAGAAGACGTAAGTGCATGAAGAAGAGGAAAACTTCCTGCAATTTTTCTATAGTGAAAATGTATGTGAAAAAGTTATGGGGCAAGCAGATCTCTTTACAATATATAAATTAATTCTGTTTATCTTGAAGGTTGCCTATTGACTTTAGTACAAGGGCGGCAACTTTCTTGGAGCTGAAAGAAGACAACGGGAAAGTCATAGGACTTATCACTGAATTTCCTGACATGATTTGGGGCCATGGAAGGGAGTGTTACCACTCATTTACATTTTTTTTTTGAGTGGATAAAGTATAAAATAAAATAAAAGCTGTGCTTTTATTTGTAAAAATATTTATTTTATTTTATAAAAATGTATTTTTAACAACAAATTTCAGGATTCTAAGGAAGGTCAGGTAGAGAATTGGGGACTGCATATGAACCATCCCATATTAGTGTATGTTGGATTTTATACACAATGCTTGTTGAAGGTGATGTTATCTCATAGGAAAGCATTTATAGCTCGGTGTCAAACTCGCCGTGTTACTTTGCTCTCACGTGACATTTCATGACATTTTTCCCCTTTGCGGAGCTGGGTGGACATGGGCTGTATGTGACACATCCAGCCCGCAGGCCCTAGAGATGAAGTGCTTCCTGTTTGGCCCGGATCACCCGATCCGGTAGTGATGGCGGTAGGTGGTTCGGAGAACCGGTAGCAGAAATCCCTGCCCCTCCATGCCCAGTTGAGCCACGGGATCATCAGAGGCTTTTTTTTTTACATTTAAAAGCATTTTTTCTACAAATGCTTTAAAAGAAAAAAAAGCCTCTGATGATTACGTGGCTCAGCTGGGATCGTCAGAGTCTTTTAAAAGCATTTTTTCTACAACCTCTTTGGCCAAAGAGGTAGTAGAAAAAAATGCTTTTAAAAGGCTCTGATGATCCCAGCTGAGTTGCCTGATTATCAGAGCTTTTTAAAAGCATTTTTTCTACAACCTCTTCAGCCGAAGAGGTTGTAGAAAAAATGCTTTTAAAAGTAAAAAAAAAAAAAAAAAGTTGGCTACGCTCACCCAGTCACATTACCCCCCACCAAGCCACACCCATAGAACTGGTAGTAACAAATTTTACATTTCACCACTGGCAGGCCCCCAGTTTGACACCCCGATAGAGAAACAGAGTCATAAATATGTGAATTTCATTCAAGTGGTAAGTTCAGTTGTAAATCCAGTTTTAGTAGACATATTTGGTCTGCATTCATTAGATTGAATTCCAGGTAAATATGTAGTTAATCTGGGCCATCTTCATGCTGAATGTTCAGTTTCTGTGGAATAGTCAGTTGGAATGCTGACTGGAAAAAGGGGGATAGAAAAAGACCCTCTCAAATACACAGACCCCTTATGAAGACACAGCCAAGAGGAGACGAATGCTGGCAGTTTGAAACCAATCAACTGTGAAGTGGTCAAACACCAGCTTACTCATAAGAATGCTTCAGTTTCTTTAGCCACTTGCAAGAAGACCTTTAACAGAAAGCCAACTAATTTGTTGACAGCTGCTAACGAGGCTATTGAGGAACAAAAGGAAGGGGGAAATAAGCTCTGTATAGAACAGCTAATAGAGAAAAAGGAAGGAAGCTAGATATTAGCTTGGTACAGGAAGAGCCTCCTCTAGACTGGATGTGACAAGGCAAATACTGCTGTTATATTCAGAGTAGAGAAATTCTAGTCTGCCTGACTTTGCTGGTAAAACCTCTCCCAGATTGCTCCTGAAGAATCTGCCAAGCTCTCCTTAAGTCATAAAGTGTCCTAGTTGGAATCATAAAATTAAGTTTGCTTTCTAAAAGGGAGCTGTAGAATTTTTCTAAACTAAAGAATCTACTCCCCCCTCCGCCTTTTCATTCTTCTTGTTCTTCTATGATTCTCTGCTTTTAGCAGAGAACACTAAAAAGTTACCCAAACCTTGACTGTTGAACTTAAAGGACAGGATCAAATAAAAAGCTATTTTCAATGTTATTCCTCTTTGTATGGCTTTGTAAGAACACTTGCACTTACAACCTGATCCGTCACCCCTAGACAGGGAAAGGAGGCACCACTCTGAGCAGAAGGAACAAAGAAAAGGCAGTGCTTCTATAATTATAGTACATGTTTAACACCTACATCACATCACCAGAAATTATTTTTGTTAAATCTTTTGCTAAACTGTCTATAAGGAAGTTACTGTATATACAGTAACTGATTTATTTCTTTTTTGCATCTTGTTGTAAACAGGGAATGCTGGTGGTTAATATAATTAGGAACATTAACAGGCATAAATATAAAGTCATTAAATACAATAACAGCAAAGTAGTATTCCATCTATAATCACTTCTTCTCTGTCTCTCTATCTCTTTGTCTCTCTCTCATATCTATCTATCTATCTATTTATCATCTATCTATCTCAGATTTCTGTTGATGCATATTGACATTTTTTCACAGTATCCCATAGAAAAGCAAATATGTCATCAGTAGAATAAAATTAATTTAGGAAGTCTCTGGAGGAAGTTGTTACTGACAAAAGTCTGCTTCAGTATGCAGGGGAAATCGTTTCTCATCTTAACTAATTTATTTCAACTGAAGTCATATAGAGTTCAGTTGCTTATTAACTAGAAATTTAGGGGAGTGTTTTAGTCATATAAAAAAGGCAAATGTTCGGTAATACTTATTTTAGGTTTTTTTTGAGATTCATTAGAATTGGACTACAATGATCTTGAACTTCTATCATATTGGAAAACAACTCATTGATGCATAATTAAGGCGAGAATACTGTAATGAATATTAGTTTATTAGAATTTAATCTATTAAACCAGAATTGTAATACTTTTCTATATATTATTATATGTAATGAGCTAAAGTTCTTTAGGGGAATTGGGAGGAGTTGCACAGTATTCCAAAGGGCAATGTTATATATGTATGTATGTATGTATGTATGTATGTATGTATGTATGTATGTTATTGCTCCATATTTGCCATTAAGGTTTAATACAGTTTATAGGGCAAACGTATGACAAATTCTGAGAAGGCAATATCTGATCTCTCCATAATTCATACAATACTTAAGAAAGTAAAATTTTAATTATGGATTTTGAACAGTTCACTATAAAACTACTAAATGATACTGTTTCATTTCTTGACATTCTGAATGAACATTCTGTATTGTATGTTCCATTCTACAGTGCTGGGATGTCAACTTGAGGTAAATTATGGAGAAAGACTTCAGGTGTAAGCCATTAGTTATCAATTACGGGCCCATTCAATTACTTTTTTATGATATTTCTAATGTCACAGTGCATCAGGCAGAAATTCATCAGATGTGTTTGTAAGAAATCATTATGCTTTCCAGGCCTGAGTTTTTGAAGTAAAGGTAGACCTTGGAAAACCTTGAGTATTGCCTGATTTTTAATTTTTTCCCCTAAATTTCTGGTTCTAGAACATCCTTCATTAATTATATTATTTTAGAAAAGTGCAACTTTTTCAAATTATTGTGGTTTTTAGGTTGGGATCTATCAGATCTGGACTGAAATATACAGAAAAACAAACAAAAACACCTGCCCACCCCAAACATTGCTTGATAGTATCAAGAAGCAAAGGAAGCTCTATCTGCTGCCACCTATTGGTGGCCCAGATTTCTGCAACCCAGATAAGGCAAACTTATTTTAGTCAGATCAAAGACATGTGATCAAAGACATGTGATCAAAGACTGACTTGTCTTTTTGACAGCAACCAAATGCAGCACAGCCAAATGGTTTCTGGATGGGAGCAAATTCATTGGGGTCCTGGCTATTGAATTTTCACAGAAAGGGAAATGGTGACCTCCCAGATACCACACTTCATGGCAATGTTGACCCTCCCTCAAAATAAAGATGGTGGGTCCACATATATGATGATAGAAGCAGCTGTTGAAAACAAAAGAATAAGCAAGAGGTGCAAATATGTGCAGACCCTATTGATGAAACACAAGAATAGCTTTAAATATTAACCCAAAGTACAGTCTGTTTGGAGAGCCTGCTTATGATAAATTTAGCTTCTTTGTAATGCCTAAACACCACTTTAAGTCCTTTTATTTTCCATATATCTCTTTCCCTCATTTCACTTTTATACACTTTTATACAGTATGTGCTTCCTGCTTTTCCTTCTTTCTTTTTCTAGTATAGCTACTCTTTATCCTTCCTTCATCTCCATCCTCCCTTTTCTTCCCCTTCTGCTATTTCTGCTAGAAAGGGAGAAGAGTGTGTGTGTGTGTGTGTGTGTGTGTGTGTGTGTGTCAGAGGTGGGTTCTACTTACCTTTACTACTGGTTCGCAACAGGGCCGCGCACGTGTACGATTGCTTTGCTCGCATGCGCAGAAGCGTTTTGATGATGTTGGGGTTGGTGGGTGGAGCCTCCCGCTGGTTTTACTACCGGTTCTATAGAGCCGGTGTGAACCAGGGGCAACCCACCATTGGTGTGTGTGTGTGTGTGTGTGTGTGTGTGTGTATCTATATATGTGAATGGTCTCTATGAATTTATTCAATTTATCATCATAGACCAAATAATGTAAAATGAAAAAGCCAATATGCCTCACAGGTAGAGGATAGTGGAAAAGCCAGACAAAAAGAGAACCTCAAATCTGACTTCTAGTTTTGAAACCAGCATAATAGAATTTGGCCACTGTGAAGGTTGTAGAATCATAAAATTAAATATATGACTATTAGAATTCTGCCAAAACAGGTGCAATATACTTTTCACTAATATCTCTATACACGAGGCAATGTAATAAAACATTACTTAAGGATTCCATTATTCCTACAAAGGCATAATTGATCATTATAAGAAACAGTTTTGAATTTTCTCTTCAGGACTAAAATAGACAAGGTGTGATACTGTTACAGGGTGAAGAATCTTCTAATTTATTGTTACTGCCTCAATTATCTCCTTGGCTTCCACAAGAAAGCAGAAAAGTACCAATACCTTTCTTTAAAAAAAGAAAGGTATTGGTACTTTTGTATGCATGTTAGAAAGAGTATTTACAATGGCTTAATATATGCAGGTGGGTTTTGCAAATAATTCTGATAGATCTATAGATCTCAGGAATTTTGATTGAGCTGCTTCTAAGACAGGGATAGCTTTGCACACACATATGTACTGTGTACACGACACATAGCAAACACCTTGAGATTTAAATAATGTGATTGCTCCAGGCACATAATTATTCCCTTACCATTTAAAAAACAACAGAAGCTTTTTATGACTGCAGGGTATGGTTAGAAGCTCGGAGTTTCCAAGCGATACATAACTGAGTCACTGAAAGGTCTATTAATTTTATCACTAAAATATGACATTGACTTGACAATGCATAATCAATCAATCAAAGATAATTGGCAATAAATGCCTATATACTGGAAGCCTTTCATTGGCACAGTTTGGTTGCTGTTAATTTTCCAGGTATGACAGTGAATAGTGCACTCTCCTTGTAAAAGAGAGCTGAGGTGGCACAGTGGTTAGAGTACAGTACTGCAGGCTGCTTCAGCTGACTGCTAGCTGCAGATCAGCAGTTCAAATCTCACCAGCTCAAGGTTGACTCAGCCTTCTATCCTTCCGAGGTGCGTAAAATGAGGACCCAGGTTGTTGGGGGCAATATGCTGACTCTGTAAACCGCTTAGAGAGGGATGTAAAGCACTGTAAAGTGGTGTATAAGTTTATTGCTATTGCTAAATACTGTCCATTTGGAGTTTGCTAGCCTGGTAGAATAGTCTTTATCTTGTGCTTTATCTGTGCTTGGTATTTAGATAGGGTAGCAGACTGCCAGCATACATTAACATGGAGACTGGATTATGAGCCAGAGATGGAGGAAGAAAATCTATTTTGATGAGGGCCAGTATGATGTCATTAATATAGAAATGAAATATAGCAGGGAAGACAAACTTCTTTTAAGTTCCTGTGATCTAGGCAGCAATTTCTGGAGAAAGGGGGAAAAAACACCCAGTGCCTCATACTACATTCTCTTTAGAGAAGAAGAACAGATGTCTTGAATTTTTTTGGATGCCTTTCAAGTATCCAGTCTCTTATAGCAATTCAAAATTCCAAACAAACAAATTAAGATCTAATCTGAAATGCCAGCTGCAATAATCTGGGACTGCAAATCTCTTCTCAATGGAAGGGCAAACACATGCTGTGAATCTACTTACGTATGCCGCTCATGCTGCATATAAGCAAATGTACAGGAACATCACAGGGCATGGAAAATGAAGCTTTATTTTGCTGTAAATAAAACAGCCTGTAATCTTTACTTTAAAATCCACAAGCTGAAGGGCCTACTGTCATTCATTAGGAAGCACAATGGTGACTAGCAAACAGATCAAGGTATCAGATCAGATTAATCTTCAGCAGGAAATGCTTGCAAATAAGCAGGTGGATGAGCGGAAAAATTGTTTCAACAGCAACTAACACCTTCTGTGCATTTATCTCTGGTCAATCTATTTTCAATTTTATCAATATTGGGAAAATGTATTACCTACTATTCAGTATGAAAAATCTCAAGTGTTTAAAAAGAAAACCAAGGCCATTGTATTCTTACTGCTTTCCTGCCGCATGAAATGGGATGAGATTGTAGTACATTAGCTTCTGCTTGAATCATTAAAAAGCCATAGCATTTTTCGATTAGACAGAAAGTTTTGCTAATAGCTCATTCTGGCTCACATTCCACTGGCCACTATATTTAATTATTGAGGATTGACTCAGTCTTAATTATGATTCTCAAATCACAAATGAATGTGCAACACTATTCTAATGTCATCTTAAAAAGTTAATTTAATTTTATACAATTTCCATGCCTCTTTTCTAGTTGTTTCCTTCTTCTTGTCCTCATATACTCTTAGTGCTACAGTATCTTTTAAATATCTATTAAAGCATAAAGAAAAAGAAAAGATGAACAAAATTGGGCTATGATGTCTTTTTTAAACTCTGGAAGTGAGAATTGAAATGGCACAACATTGTCCCAAGAACAGTCAGTCATCATGGTTGGCAAGGGCAGCTGAAGGCCTTTTTAGGTTGTTTTTGCTCCTGTCAAATTTGCTGTCTTTTATTTCTTTTTTATTATGTTGGGGTTTTTAAAATTCTTTTTAATGTTGTTTATCTGTGAAGCACCAAGAATTGCTAGAAGTCAGGTAGCATAACATTTAATTAAATAATAACTAAATAATAAGAACTTGATGCATAGGAAGACCAACATCAGTTAATGAACTAGCTGTTCTGATTTCACATTGCTATATATAATAATAATAATAATAATAATAATAATAATAATAATAATAATAACAACAACAACAACAACAACAACAAGCACAACAACAGATTCTATCCAGCAGAATCTTCCGTCACTCATCTCCCATAATTGTCTTCTATCAGAATCTTCTGTGTAAGAGCCTTGGTAGTACAGTGGTCTAAAGCACCCTGTTATTAACACAGCTGCCTGCAATTACTGCAGGTTCGAATCTTACCAGACTCAAGGTTGACTCAGCCTTCCATCCTTTCTAAGGTAGGTTAAATGAGGACCCAGTTTGTGGGGGCAATAAGCTGACTTTGTATGAATATACAAAAGTATGAAGGCTATTGCTTAGCGCATTGTAAACCACCCTGTGTCTCCGGAGAAGGGCGGCATATAAATCAAATTAAAAATAAAAAAAATTAAATTATGTATTTATTCTATGATGCTGAATTATTCTGATTCTTGCCAGTTTATCATAAAATCAAATGCAATTAAAACATCCACCATAAGAAAATCAAACATAATGAAACCGTAAGAAAAAGTAATAATATTAATAATAATCCATAGTCATCATAATGCCCAAATCCAAAGCAGCTCAAACAACAGAAACCAATGATCATAATAATGGGAAGAAACAAAGTAATAATAATAAGGCCAAATGAAGAATAGAAAACTGATATGGCCAGAAAACAGACACACACAGCAAGCAAAGCAGATAGTTATAAGATCTGATAGTGGCTAAGAGAAGGAAAGTTGAAGAAAGAGGGAGAGGGGCTAATTCTGACTGCTAAAGAACAAATACATACAGTATATTCTAGCCTCAGCCCTTTCACTGCACAAAAATGTGGCAATACCAGTAACATCACCCAGGAGGGCCTCCTTGAAAGAAGTTGGTCTTGTTGGAGTAAGTAATCTATCTTGTTGCCAAAGTCATAGAGCATTCTATGTCAAAATGTAAATGTACTGGACCCACAAGAAAAAGATTAGAAAAAGGAGACAGACAAGAGGAGTTTTATACATGCTGTGGATCCCACCATGTTAAGTAGGAATATGATCTGTATAGGACAGGGGTGTCAAACTTGATTTTAATTGAGGGGCGCATCAGGGTTGTGTTTGACTTCAGGGGGCTGGGATGGGCATGGCCAGCTCGACATCACTCCTGTCAGGGGCGCCTGTGGCGGCCCGAGCACTCCTGTTGGGGGCACCTATGGTGGCTGCATGCAGCCCTCTCAAGCTCCGTTTTCACTGGCAGAAGATTGCAGGAAGCCATGGCAGCTGAAAACAGAGCTTGGGAGTCCATTTTCACTGGCAGAAGCACCACAATCCTTTGCTGTTTCCAGGGTGGCCCCGCAGGCCAGATCTAAGTACCCCGCAGGCTGGATTCGGCCCCCAGGCCTTGAGTTTGACACTCCTGATATAGGACAAATGCTCTTTCCCTCAGACTCTACACATATATGCTGCTGTGAATAGCGTGTTGCAGGCAACACGGAAAAGCTAAAGAAATCCATCTGCTACCTCCCCCCCTCAGTTAGCTCCCAAACTTAAGGATGAAATTGAACAGCATCTGAGTGAAAAATGAATACTTTTCAAATGTTCCATTAAAACTAGAAAGAGACAAATAAGCAAAATACACACATAGCACACTGCTGTGTACCACTTCAAAACTGCTGAAATATATCTGAGTGTATCTTTTCTGATGAGGATAGTGTTTCTCCTATTATTCCCCAATCTTCTTTTAAGTTTTAATTTTCCATTTTTATCTCCTGAACTTTTCCTCCATAAATAAAAGCTTCGACATATACCTAGAATAAATGAAGGACTGTATCAGCCTTGTGCAGATGTACGCCATTAATTTCCAATGAAATCAAAGGGAGGAAAGAAATAAAACTGCAAATTAAAAAGGGAAGAACTGAAAGTTGACAAGGCATTGGAAAAGGTTGCTGCTTCAGCTCCATCTCCTAGAGATAGTTATACCAGCAATAATGTAAGTGTTTAATTTGGGGGAAAATGCTTACTATGTAACATGAATCAATTATATTTTAAAAGGTGAATAATTTCATCCTCAATACAATGCTTCTGATCAATCAGAAAACAGAAATAGCTAATAATATCAAAAAAATGGAATTTCCATTATTCCTTTCCACTTCTTGACTTCAAAATAGCCAAAATATCAATGAACCAGCAAATGCAGGGTTGTAAAAATGCAATTACATTAGCTTTTTTTTTAAAAAAAATAAATTGAATCTACCTTATAAAAGAACATTTAAATGTTAATAAGCAAAAATGCACGTAATCTCAATATTTACAAATAAAGCGTAAACTTTTAAAGGAAGGAAGTTATTGTAGTTGTCCTTAAGTATTTCTTTACTGAAGTAATCCAAATGTTTGAAACTTGAAACACTATCAGCAAAGAGATTCAATGTTATAAAAGCAGCAAAGTTTTAAATCTTATCTCTATTGTTTGCACAGACTATATTCCTACAAGGAAATATATTTCTCTAAGAAGGAGTATAAATCCTTCCATTTCCCACCATCCAGTCAGAGCTGAAGAAGCTTCTTGGATGAGAAGCGAAAGGTCTTCAAAGAAAAACCAGAAAGTCCAGTTGCCTCTTGAAAAAGCACCTTCGGGACAGCCATGACCTGGATGTCTGAGAACCTTGGTAGTACAGTGATCTAAAGCACCCTGTTATTAAGACCAGCTGCCTGCAATTACTGCAGGTTCGAATCTCGCCAGGCTCAAGGTTGACTCAGCCTTCCATTCTTTCTAAGGTAGGTAAATTGAGGATCAGTTGTGGGGGCAATAAGCTGACTTTGTATAAATATACAAAAGGATGAAGGCTATTGCTTAGCACATTGTAAACCACCCTGAGTCTCCGGAGAAGGGCGGCATATAAATCAAATTTAAAAACAAACAAACCAAAAACAACAACAACAAAAAAACCTCCACAGACACTTCTCTAAGAACAGAATCAGCAGCCTGCATTATTTCTACCTTGTATAAATGGTTTCCTATAATTGTTTAAAAGGGAAATGATTGCTTTTGAACTTGCTAAAATAAATGTCAAAGCAATATTCTGTTGCTATATACATCACAAATTTACTGCATTAAGAGCATTTACTGGTGCAAAGATATTTTACATTCTTCTCTATTTTTAGCCCAAGCAGCATAGATCCATGACTGCTATAAAGGCTTTACCCTTGAAATTTTATTTTATGAGAAGAAAAAAAGGATTTACAGCAATATTTTGAGAAATAAAGCTTATTTTTTTTAATGAAACACACACCCTTCATCTAAAGTGAATCTTACAATGTGAAGGGTACAAATCAGTCATTACTTGGATTAAATATTAGCATTTATATATATATATATATATATATATAAAAGACTGGGAGGATTTAGTTTGGTTTTCCACATCATTCTAGACAATTTCCATGATTATTTGGGATAAATGAGTTTGCAAATTTAGAATGCTTTCAGGCAAGTGAATACCCAACTTGTATTTTCTCCTAGCCATGTCTAGTATAATAAACATTATGCATATTAGTGGGTACATGAATTACTTCCAATAACTTAGAATGGCTTTAACCAGAGTAAATCATTGATTAGCACTGTGGTTGCTCTTTCTAAGACGTGGCACACAGACCAAATGCATCTCTGCTGAAAGCTTACAAATGGGATTGAAATGACATGCTAGTCTAACATGAAGAGGATTATTCAGATGTCTCTCTAGCATATTTATTCAGTTTAACAGATAAGGGTAAGAGAAAGTCAAGCTCAGATAATAGCCCGAAGGAAAGAAGAATATATTTTTTTTAAAAAAAAATTAATCCAAATGAGAACACGGAAAGAGATGAGTAGGGTAGCCTTCCCTAGCATTCTCCCACTGTTCAACCATGAGGTCAAAGTTATATGAAGCATTGAGGAGGCAGCTTTAAGATGTTTAGATTCAAACTAAAGATGGAACTATGCACCTGTCAGTGGCCATATCACAAAATGTAATGATTTAATGTAAGTGATAGGGCATGCAAGTCCAGCTTTCTTTCTTTCTTTCTTTTTACACTGCACTGTACTTTTCTTTCTGCACTGTGAGATGTGTGTAGCAGGCTATTGTATCCAAGGTCTTCTCCCAGTAATGTAAATAACAAACAAATACATAAACCCCATATCAGGATGTGGTAGAATCTCTACAGGTTTTTTATGAGTCTTTTATGAGTCTAATTTTTAGTATATGTCAGAGAAACTTGCTTACATTTGCTTGGAATTGGATTCGGGCTCAGCAATCCAAAGACTGAGACCTTGATTATCTGGGAAGAGTTTGAGCCTCTGCACTGAGGAAGTGGATAGAATCTTTGGGACTGTGAGCCCTCCATTTGTGTTTTAGATCCATATCCCTGTATAGCAATAGCAATATCACTTTGACTTATATACCACTTCACAGTGCTTTACAGCCCTCTCTACGAGGTTTACAGAGTCAGCATATTGATCCCAACAATCTGGGCCCTCATTTTATTGATCTTGGAAGGATGGGAGACTGAATCAACCTTGCGCCAGTGAGAATCGAACCCCTGGCAGTCAGCAGAAGTAGTCTGCAGTATTGCATTCTAACCACTGCACTTTGCCTATCTATCTATCTATCTATCTATCTATCTATCTATCTATCTATCTATCTATCTATCTTCACCTAATTAATCCATACTTAATTGCACCAATTGGTTAGGTCTGCAGTGAAAAAAACCAACAGTCAGTTAGGCCTCCAGAGACATTTGATTAAGTTGGGCAGTTATATACATTCATATAGTTAGTTAGTTAGTTAGTTAGTTAGTTAGTTAGTAAGAAAGAAAGAAAGAAAGAAAGAAAGAAAGAAAGAAAGAAAGAAAGAAAGAAAGAAAGAAAATAACTTGGCTGACTATGGGCTGACTATGGGTCACTGAATTGTCACAGAGATTCTTTTGCCCTACTCAAGATTCAAAGAAAGACACCTTAAGGAAGTTAAAATTTTGAAGAACAACTTCCATCCACATCTTTTTCAATACTGACAAAATGTAGGATTCTACAGGTTAAAACAAAATAGTGGTGCATAAGTATAAGTATAATTTTATTTTTATACCGCCTTTCTCCCGAAGGACTCAGGGCGGTGTACAGCCTATTTAAAAACACAAGACAAACATCAATTAAAAATTAAAAATTATTAAATAAATTCGGCTCAATTTAAAACCCCAGAAATTTAAAATACCCCAATTTAAAATTATTATGTTGATAGCCCGGCTAGTGTTGACTGCTTTGGGCAATTCTACTGCAAAAGAAATTCCAGAGGCAGAGGTTGTGAGATTGTCCACCATCCTCTTAATAGGGGACCAAAAAGTCAAAAGTGAAGGCAAAGATATATTTGTGCTTTTTCCTCCTCTATTCAGATTGTTTTAAAGACTCTCCCACTGACTGTCCCAATATCTCATCTTATGTTTTTCATCACATTTTAAAAGAAAGGATTTTCAGATTCAAAGCTTCCCCCATCCCATTCCTAAAATCCATTTTGTCCTTTACCCAAAGTGTAGCTCTGACAACAAGGCAGCCTAGAATGCAGATATTTCCTCAAATAACTACAGTGTGAGCTTTTCTGAGAGCACAGCAGACTTCAAAGGATGAATACAAGTTATATTAGGAATTCAGGAACATTACCCAAGGAGCCACAAATTCTCCAAATCTTTTTACATTAAGCAAACTAAAAGCCACTGTTATTAGCATAGAAAAAAATAGACATATTTGTATTTCTGAAAGCTATCTTATAAAATCAACCCATCTCTTCCCATAATCAGCCCAACATATCTGTCAAGGTGAATGATAACTGCAACTGTTAATTTCCACAAAATTTTAATATAATTAATATAGATCTAACAGATGGCTACTTAACAAATGACTACTATCATATTTTTCTACACCATACTTCTGGAGTAATTTGTCTGTTATAATTGGTCTTCATAGCTACTTCTGTTAGTCTAGTTATAGTTCTGTCTTCTGGTCTAACAAAACATATATAAAATGTTTTTATTAAAAGGACTTTTACTTTGTTCAATTAACAACTCAAGCATTTTTTTTTTTTGGTTTATTGATCTGTAACTTTTAATGGATCAATTTATGCTCAGAAACTCAAAACCTTAAAAAGAGGTTAATTACTTTCTTCGCCCACACCAGATCTTGCCTTTTCATATCACTGTGATCCATTAAATATCCAGCATGAATTCACAACTTTTTTGGAGCTCATATATATGTTTTCTTTTCATCGCAACTTTTACAGTAACATAAAAGAGAATTTCAAACACAAAACTATTGAAAAATACCACACAGAGTTACAATTTCAAAGAAAATTGAAAGATCGGAGAAATATTAATAATTAATACTGAAATCTGTTTTAACTCCCCTTCTACAATAAATTCAAAAGACCATTTCATAACAGTGAGGCTTGATGTTATATCCATGGATGCATGCAAGGATATGAACCTATATTTTTCAACTTTCATGATAAAGGAGTGGCTGAGCAGATACGAAGTGCCAGCAGATATCTGGCTGTATAGGAATCACTATGGAATAAAGGCAAATATATGTGTCCCCAGATAATGTTGTAGCTTGCCTAGAGAGAAATTCCCTGAAGATGGGCTCCAGCATGAGTCTGAAAGCTCAGAATATAAAAGTTCTGGTATCCAGTGACCGGCCCAGATTGGATCCTGCAGGAATCACTATATTTCATTTCTAAAAATGAAATGTTATCCACTCTTTCCTTGGCAACCAGAAAATACATACATTTCCATTCTAATTTCTAGCTACTCTTCACTGATAAGTTCTTATCACCTTGGCTGGAATGACTTAAGTTAAATAATATAAGCTGTGTAGAATGGTGGTTGTCCCTATCACTACATGCAAAATTTCATGACGTATTGGTAATATAATATAAGATTCCATGTGGGAACACTAACTTTTGAAAATTTTGACTTCTTTATGAGTGTCCTGCAATCTTATATAATAATGCTGAAATTCTACAAGATTTGGAAATCATGTGAGAAATTATTTGTATTGGAAATCAATTGTGCAGTTGTCACATAGAGGTGTTCTAGTGTTCATGAAAATGCTTGACCAATGTTTTAAGTATTTTGATCAAGATGCATACTGACCTCAATATTAAGAAATTATCAGTTAGATCAGCGGCCTGTGGGACGGATCTGGCCCGTGATGTGGTTGGATCTGGCCTGCGGGGCCATCCTGCAAAATGTAAGGGGCTGGCCTGTGTCACTTCGGCCTGGTCTACCCACGTCATTTTGTTGTGACCTGTCAGCGGCCTGTGCAGCTAGTAGCTGATTCGGACAGCGAGGAGGCTGGTGTGGTGCTGCGCCAGCAGCCTGTGCAGCTGGCACTCAAGTCAGACAATGAGGAGGCTGGAGAAGATGTGGTGCCAGAGGCGGGGATTCAGCCAGGGCCTTCAGAACCTCCAGAAACTCCCTTGGGTGAAGAGGACAAAGAGGAGGAGCCTCTTCTCGATGCACGGGCGCACAGAGCTGCCAAAAGGCAGAAGTGGTTCCTCAGCAGGAGGTCTCCTTGAGAGTAAGGCTTGGGGCTAATTGACCACTCCCTTAGCCTATTTAAGAAGGAATGCCGACTGAAGCAATTTGTAGGGAACAACTTCATTCACATACCTTTGTGTCTTGTCTTGCTTATCTTATCAGCTTCCTGCAAATTGCTTCTGGGCATTCTGCCAACCACAGTAAGCTTTCAGTATTATTCTTTGAATTCTTGGTGGCTGTTAATGCGGTTAATTAACAGCCTTTGTTGTAAAAAACTGGTTTATTTAGTAAACTAAGGTTTGAACAGACTTTGTGTGTGTGCTACGTTCTTTGGGGTCCGTAGCTGGGGCAGAACACACTTTGTCCTTGTCTACCCACATTGCTTCAGCCCAGTCTATCCACACTGCTTTGGCCTATCTACCCAATGCGAAGAGGAAAAATTGGGCCAGCATGGCTTCAGCCCAGTCTACCCAGTGCGAAGAGGAAACATGCCAGCATATTGGGGAGTAGTGTCAAGCTGTCCACGCCCACCCACTTGGCCATGCCCGTCTGGCCCCCAAGGTCAACCACAGCCCTGATGAGGCTCTCAAGGAAATTGGGTTTGACATCCCTGATAAACCAAATGGCTTTTATTGTACTTTCTGAATTCATATAATTTGACTTCTAAGAATGAATGCAACAGAACTATGATTCAAATCTTTATCTAAGTGTTTGAACTGATCCAGAATAAGGGTGTGAGATCTAATCTAGAGCTTTACAAGTAGCTAAATCAAGCTCATGTCATGGATTCGTTTAGATGTTATCTGATTCAATTCAATGGTCAGATTGCATGAGGGAACAGGACTCCATTCTGTGATATTGCAATATGGGGAAAACAAAGGACACTTGTAATGATTACTTTTTCATTGACTGAAATCAACAGAATAGATATTCACAAACAGGCCATATTCCACAGAAAATGGAGGAGATGTTTTTGAGCTACCTTCCATTAAAAATGTTATTCTTAACATTCTTAAGTGGTTTAATTTTATTGTTTGGGAATAGAAGATGATGAAATTTCAAACAGGCCAATTGAATAGCTTTTATGCAGAGAAAAGTGGTACTTAAAAGAAATTATAACGACCTTCCTGAAAGCAGTGGAACTGATTCTCAACCTTTTGGCCAAATTCAAGTTTAGTGCAATGGAGCTGATTGTCAGAGGCTGAGTGACTTTCCTAGATGCTGCATTTGTGGGCAGTAATTGAATCCAGAGCTCCCCTTTTTTTCCATCCTCACACCATTGTGGCCTTTATTTAATTTTGCTGCTTTTTCCACTTCACCCTTTGTATCATACAAAACATCATATCAAGAGATCAGGACTGAAGTTCTGTGCAGCCAGGATAGGATAGGATAGGATAGGATAGGATAGGATAGGATAGGATAGGATAGGATAGGATAGAATAGAATAGAATAGAATAGAATAGAATAGAATAGAATAGAATAGAATAGAATAGAATAGAATTCTTTATTGGCCAAGTGTGATTGGACACACAAGGAATTTTTGTCTTTGGTGCATATGCTCTCAGTGTACATACACTTTGAATAAGCAGGTTCAGACTAGAGAATGTAGGGTTTGGTTGAATCCAATATACTGTATGCCTCTCCTAAGAATATTGGGAAAAATGTGTATTTGTTTTGTATTGTTTAGGAAATGTTACTGGTAGCATCAGTCCCTATGGCTGTTATGTCTCTTAATGAGGTTAATATGGTTGCCACTGGAACACATTTGCCAACAGTTTAAAATACTTTGTCCAAACATTTCTTGTTTAAATAGAGTCCATTTCCTATAAACTTTATCTTTTTTTCTGTTAAGGCAGCAAAAGATTGAGATTTTTTTTATCAACAAAGCACCGTGAATTATGAACAAAGATTTAAGAAGAGCTATGTATTTGCTATTAATTATTGCTATCTAAGACATATTTTTTTCCTTTTTCCTTTTCCTTTTTCCTTTTTTTCCTTTCCTTTTTTTCCTTTAATCCCTTGCATCAGGGTGGAGTTGGGGTGACTGAATGGAGCTGAGCATTTACTGGCCAGATGCCCTTCCTGATCCCTATGCACAATTTGCAGCAGATATTTTCTCTTCGTGCTCAGAGAAAGAAATATCTGCTGCTATCTAGGATCGAATGCACAGCCTTTTAATTGTGAGGTGAGAGATCTACCACTAGGCCATCATGCCAAAACATATATAATGTGCTATAAAAGGAATACTATCAATATGATTGCAAATGCTAACATTGATTGCCATCAACTGCTTCTTGTCTCCCCTCCCTTATTTCTTTAATTATAGGGTTAAATGGATAGGTTTTGTTGCCTAGTTCAATTTAGGAAACTAAAATTGTTTTTAGTTATTTATTAGTTCAATTTATATAGCTTCTCAACTCACCAAACAAGCAACTCTGGGCAACATACAACAAAGTGAAACAGTCAATCAATACCTAAAAACATTACCATTTTTTAAAACATTTAAAAACATTAAAATAATAAGAAAAAGTATAGAAACAGAGCAAGAATGAAGAAATAGCAGATGAAAAGATGTTAATAATAATGGAGTTCATCCGTCTCCTGACCAAACCAGGTCTTAAGAGACCTTTGAAAAGTCAGAAGTCATGAAACCAGCCTCACCTGAGGGGGAAGAAGATTCCACAGTGTCCCAACAGAAAAGACCCACCACACAAGACCTGCCAAATGTAGCTCACTAGGTTATAGCACTCATAACATGCCCTCTATGCTACATGGGTGGGATGGGTAACCCAGTCTCTATGTTATGATGGGCTTTAAGGTCAACACCAGTACCTTGAATTGGACCTGGAAACAAACTGATAACAATACAGTTTGCAAAGCAGAGGTGTAATGTGTGTTCTGTTTACTTTGTTCCATTTATCTCCATCTGAAGTTCACAGATACTTTTCAAGCTCCAGGTAGACCACATTGCAGTAGTCCAACCAGGAGGTGACCAGGACATGATTGACCTGAGTAGGGTCCCTTGATTTAGGAACAGGTATGACTGATGCACAATATGGCCCTCCTAGCCACAGCTACTACTTGCTCATCAAGCCGGAATTGGGAGTCCAGGAGGACCCCAAGATTGCATACGGATCTGTTGGGCAGTGCAACCCCACCCAGAACCAGAAACGGTACAATCCTAGAACCAGAAGGGCTTCAAAATCCAAAGCCACTCAGTTAGACTACAGCTGAAGCCTGTTGTTCCCCATTCAGACCCTCACAGTTTCCAAATACTGGGTAGAGGATGTCCACCACACTGCTTAATTCACAGGAGTGCAGATATCCTTTTGAAATTTGGAATGAACATGTATGAGTTTCTCATGCAATTTGGGTGGTGGATGGGTCATATTTATTCATTTATTTATAAGTTTTAAAGATCACCTAACTCCAATGTGACTGGGTAGCTTACACTAAAAAAGGGGGAAAAACAATAAAAAGAAAATTGTACATGCTCAGATAAACACACTTCTTATAAAATAAAACACAACCAACAGGAATTCTGTAGTCTGAAGGTTGCCTGCTCCTATGTTGCAAAACTCTAAAGCAGGTTTTTCAATCTCAGCAACATTAAGATATATGGACTTCAACTTCCACAAGTCAGATTTCAGGGAGTTGAAGTTCATATATCTTAAAGTTGCTAAGATTGAGAAATACTGGTTTAGAAGCATTGCTCATTTGAGAAGCAAAAAAATCAAGACATGCCAAATGCTAGATTACAGGCCCTACACATGATTCTCCATCAAATTAATTTAATTATTAAATTAAAAATCCAGCCATTTAAGAATGAGATTTCATTCCATGAAGAGGCTTCCAATGAAACAAAAGATTGAATTTAGATAGATGGCACAAGTATATATACATCCAATTATATCCTGTTCCGTAATTCATTTTTTTTAATTAAACAGAACTGGAATGCCACTGATTTAGAAATAATAAAGTACCGTAATTACAAAACATAACTGCAGAAACTATTTAAATTTACATCAGTTTCTATTATAATTACGTCTGCCATAATTCCATAGCCTATTATTTAGAACATTTATCAACATCATATAATCATGTTACATTGAAAGGAATCTGTTTTTTTGTAAAATGTAAAAAATACAAAATAATAATTTGCTAATTTTGATAACCTTTTTAGTTGTTAAAGTATCAAAGGCTTTGGCAGAAAAAGATTGGCATAGTTTTTCATTAGAAAACTGATTTTGCAATTTTCTGCAATTATTTTTACTGCATCCTACTAGTATAGGTGACAATATATTTGAAAATATACTGAAATATTTTCTAAAATACAGCTACAGTATGGATTTCCCACAAAAATGATATGCAATAGATTTGATTTACACTTCAAAGAAAGTTGAGCCAACATTAATCCCAAAGGTCCTATTTTATTTTGCTTTAGGGTGTCATGTTTCTAGCAAACCTGTGTATGAATCCTGACTATAAATTACTATAGCTTTGGGGAAAGGTTACACCTTCACCACTTGAGAATAGACGATGAAAATTTTAATGAGAATATTCCCCAATAACACAAAATTTCTATTCACAAAGTTAAACATTGTCAAACTATTAAACAGACTTTGACTTTGAAGTTAGGCATACCATGTTTTAATGCAGTATCATAACCATTTTATTATATGTGGCTACAGATGTCACTATAATTTTACAAATATTGTATCCTGTCAAAATATTATATTACCATATTTATGCACTCAGCATGTTGCTCTTTTTTAATAGCTTTCACATAGGCATACTTTGTTATACCAAAAGGAGCTATGAATTGGTGGTATATTTAGATAGAGTTTTCTAGTTTTCAGTACCACTTACTTCCAAAGATTGCTATTGTCAGGGTTCCAAGTAACACCCCCAACTAAATGGCTTAGGACCGGGGTATATACGAGACTGCCTTCTACAGCCGACAGCCTCCCACCAGCCAATACGCTCCCACAGAGAGGGCTCCTCAGGGTGCCGTCAGCCAAACAATGTCGACTGGCAACTCTCAGGGGGAGAGCCTTCTCTGTGGGAGCACCAGCCCTCTGGAACGAGCTGCCCCTAGATGTGCGTATGATCCCCGACCTGCACACCTTTCACCGTGCCCTGAAGACCCTCTTGTTTCAACAAGCCGGGCTGGCCTAACATGAATATGAATTTTAATGGGTGTATGTAAGGTTTTTTTATTTGTGGGCCAAATTTTTGTATATTTGATTTTAATGTTTTTAAATTTTGTAAATTTTATGTGTTTTAATAGGGCTGTACACCACCCTGAGTCCTTTGGGAGAAGGGCAGTATAGAAGTCTAATAAAAGTAAAGTAAAGTAAATAAATCTCCGAAGCTTGAGTTTCCTCAGAGTTACATTTTATTAGAGATGTCATATTGGCATATCTGGGAAAACCCAAATCTGAAAGTTTTCAGGTTTTCCCCACCCAAAGAAAAGCTCAAGCCCCTGCCCAGCACCCACATGTCCACCACATGGTCCAATCAAAACACAATCCTGAATCTGAAATTTCCAGGTTTTCCCCCACCCAAAGAAAAGCTCAAGCCCCTGCCCAGCACCCACATGTCCACCACATGGTCCAATCAAAACACAATCCTGAATCTGAAATTTCCAGGTTTTCCCCACCCAAAGAAAAGTTCAAGCCCCTGCCCAACACCCACAAATCCATCACATGGTCCAATTAAAATACTTTTCCCAACCGGAGATGCCTCCCAGTTCCAGCCTTCTAGGTGGAGGGCAAGTTGTCCTTGACTTTCTGAGAAAGGAATGTTATTATGACTATATATCACCCATCCTCCATACAATCCACCTCCAAGTTTCCCACAGTAGTAAATGTGGCAGGTCTGAAGGCCTAATGCAAAGATGGCTTCCAGGCCAGACAGCTATTTTAATGAGGACTAATAAGGCATCATAGTGATAATGAATGTCAGATGCTATTGACTGGTCCTGCACACTTAGGAATGAGCCAGTTATCAACTGTAATGCATATCTCTCAATAATGAGGTACTTTTAGAGGACTTCCGGCTGACATTGTGGCGAGATCGGACATGGAGAGTGGATCTCCACTCTTCCATGCCAAGTTCTCTCTGTTGGTGGGCTCAGAAAGGAGCCAAAGCTGCCTTGGAGGGGCAGTGAAGCAAAGAGTCGCAGCTCTCCTGCCTGACCTGGGGCTTACTTTCCCTCTCAGCCATGACGAGCTGGAGTGGACTTTGATGAACAGTATGGAACTGGGTGAGAGGATTTTTTTTACCCAAAAGTTAGAGAAATCTGGGATTTACTCAGAACTATTTGTTAAAGCGGCGATCAAACACTTTGAGAAAATTACCAGACCAGAAGGAAAGGTTTAAAGAGAATTAAAAAAAAAAAAAAAAAACAACGCAGGAAATTGGACTCTTAAATTAGGAAGACGTGACATTGGGGAAGGCAATTTAAAATGCTGAAATTATGGATTTAAAAAATAACACTGTTTCTATAATTGAATTACAATTTAAAATAATTAAAACCAGATTTCTAGTAACAATATTGAAAATTAACCTGAGAGTGCCACCTGCTGATGAAATGAAAAAATACAAGCCTGGAAATACCCATTTAAAGGACTGTGAAAATATTTACTGGACTATATACGTGTACTCTATGACCACTGGAGATTTTAATGTGAGAACAAGGAAGTCATTTAATTAAAGTGACCCCTGGACTTAACTTAATGTTAAGTTATATGACTGAATCTATAAAGGTGATTTAAAGAGGCTTAGATAACCCCCTGGATTATGTAAAGGGAACTGGCTGACTACTTATGGAACATAAAGAACTGTGATTAGGGTATACTTTGAAGAGTAACCTCAGGTTTGAACAAATGGTTCTTGGGCTATTGGCCAAAAGTGGAATTTATTAAAACAAGATAAGATGCAATATAAGGAGGAAACAAGCAGAACTTTGAACAAGATGGACTTGATGTTTCAAAGCATAAAGGATAGAACATACATAAAAGACAGAAAGAACATAAGACGATTATGGAATTAATGGATGGCATAGATCAAAAATTGGAAAATATTATACAAAGGACAATGAGTAATGACCAAGATGGCCAGGAAAGGAAGGAGCTAGCAGAACTAATAGAGGGAAAAACAGAATGGAAGAATCAATGAAAAGAAGATAATGAGGAGGCATCAATCAAATTAATAATGTTTGATGAATCAAACCAGGGGGAAAACATTCTAAGAGATCTGAAAAGAGCATGGGAGGAGCAGGAAGATACTTTGGGAAGAGAGACAGGGGTCCAGGCTGATAATTTCAAAGCTAGACAGTGGAGGAGGATAGGGATGGCAGAAACACTTAGATTGACTAGGCAGGATGTAGACACAGATACAGACAGAGATAAAGATTTAAGAGAAGAATATGGGAATATAGGAGGCAAGTTAAAAAAAGAATAAGAATTAAAGTATTGATAAGGACAAGAGATGATGGATAGAAGTCGGATAGGAAAAAGAAGAAAGAATTTTTTCTTTTTCTTTCCTTTTTTTATAATGGTGGCAGGAGGAGAAATTAGAACAGAGATAGGAATGTGTTCAATAAGAGATTGAGGGATTACTTGTATATATACCTTTATATGATGAAACAAAAGTAATAATAAAATGGGAAAATTAGGGATTGAATGATGGTATTATTAAATAATCTTAAATAATATTGTGATTGGTAAATGCCAAGCAATTAAATAACATGTTTATATTTTAATATAAACATGAGTATTAATACTAGAACTATATAGATTGGATGAAAGCAAAGAATATGAATAGAGTTATTTTTTATGTTTAAATAATATTGTGATTGGCATTAGAATAGTATGTTGAAACATTGAATAATGAAACAATGAAGCATAGTATTTTAATATAAATAAGATTCGAACAGTGAAATTTGGGAAATATGAATAAGAACTAAGTATTAAAAATGGGAAAATTAGAGATTGAATAATAGTATTTTTGAGTATGTTTAAATAATATTATAATTTGTAGTGGACTTAAAAAAGTGAAATAATGAATAATAAAATGATGAAAGAACATATTTTAATATAAACAGGTATATTAATAGTGGAATCATATAGATTGGACGATTGTAAAGAATAAGAATAGAATTAATTTGTATGTTTAAATAATATTGTGATAGGTATTAGAATTGTATATTTAAATATTGAATAATGAAATAATGAAGGATAGTATTTTAATACAAAAGGAACTTCTTTTAATATAATGGTGACATGAATAAAAGTTAGAATAAAGACAGAAATAAGAGAAAGGGGGAATATTAACATATTTTATTAACATCTTATTTTTATAAAATAAGATAAGTGAAATGATAAGAGGGAGGTTTAGAAACTGAACGGCGGTAGTATTATGTATGTTTAAACAACATGAAATAATGAAATATTATAATTTGATATAAATGTGTATTACTACTAGAAATATATAAACTGGAGGAATGTGATAACTATGATTAATAATATTATTTTATCTGTACTGAAATGTATGGCACCCAAGTGTCACACTGTTCACATATTGATATGTACATGTAATATAAAATAAAAAACTTGAGGGAAAAAAAAATAATGAAGTACTTTTCAGAATCCAGAATTTTCTAGTTTTCTTATGCATCCACCAACCACAATAAAATGTTCCTTTTTCCCCATGGGTAAAACTGAGACATCCATGCTAAATCAATCACAAGGAAACTTTGTAGGAGATCACAGGAAAAGATCACAAGATAAAAGAACTCTCTTGGAAAAGTCCATGGTATCAGAAGGAAGAGATCCCAGCACACCATAAATTATTCTAACTTTTCTTTTCATTTTTTTTTTAAAATTTGATTTATATGCCGCCCTTCTCCGGAGACTCAGGGCGGCTTACAGTGCGTTAAGCAATAGCCTTCATACTTTTGTATATTTTTATACAAAGTCAGCTTATTGCCCCCACAAACTGGGTCCTCAATTTACCTACCTTAGAAAGGATGGAAAGCTGAGTCAACCTTGAGCGTGGCAAGATTCGAACTTACTTTAATTGCAGACAGCTGGTGTTAAATTACAGTGCCTTGTCTGCAGAGCTATCCAGGCTCCCTGGATAGATTTACTTCAGAAGCACCAGTAAGAAATTGCATTTATCAAAGTTATTCAAAAAATCCAGACAAAAGGCAAAAACAGATATTTTTTGAAAATTAAAACAATAATCTTGAGAATTCAAAAATATGTTTAAGAAGACAGAATGCAAGTTCATCCATCCCATAGTAATGGTTTGGTAATATTATTGGTTGGCTGTCACTGGAAGGCATCATAAAGGTAGTTGGTCACTCCCAATAGTTAAAGGAAAAGAGTGACTGCGCGTTCAAAAGCCCCAAATATATTATTTTTATCAGATTCACTTCTATTCTAGTTCTTGTTTTTTTTGTCTACCCGCAAGAACAACTCTCAAGGATATACTTTTATCCCCAACCATAGGGGAAAATATCATATTCCCTTTTATACAGCTATGGTACTTCGTCTATGAAAACTGTCTTCCTGAAGCACAGATAGTCCCAATCCTATTAGTGAATAATGGGACTATCTGAAATAATGCTATCAAAAATGTCCGGAACACACTTCAGGGTAAGCTTTATATTACTTGATTATCTTCTGTTGGAGACAATCTAGATTTCCCCACTGCAGCTCTAACTTCTGATATAGTAGTGCTTATACTTCTTCACAGGTAACTGATAAGTCTCTGTGCTGATAGCCAATCTAAATTACTGTATTTTTCAGAGTATAAGATGCACCGGAGTATAAGATGCACCTACCTTTTTTGATGAGGAAAAGAAGAAGAAGAAATCTCCCTCTGCCTCTGAGAAATTTTGCCTTGTTGCAGCAAACAGCAAACAGACTGCTTTACTTTCATTTTCGTTTTCAGCATAGCTTGATTAGCACGAGGAAAAAAAAATCTGCTCCAGCAATTTATCTCTTTGCAGCAAGCAGCAGAGCTCTGAGCAAAACAGCTGAGAGCAAATCAGCTGATAGTCGGGAGGCCGATCCAATCAACTTGTGCTAATTAGGCTGTGCTGAAGTTGAAAGGAGCTGTTTTTTCTTGCTGTTTGCTTGCAAGGAGGAAACTGCTGCAAGGCAAAAGCCAAAGGGTGGGGGCCAGTGGGTGGGCGGGGCTACATTCAATGTATAAGACGCGCCTAAATTTTCATCCCCTTTTAGGGGTGAAAAAGGTGCATCTTATACTCCGAAAAATACAGTAATAGCCTTCAACATTATGAGAAACTGTAGGCATTGGGAAGGGAGACATGTGATAAAGAATATTGTTATCTTCAAAAGACATAACTGTATTCTGGAAGAATGTTATCTTTCACTGGATTTATGTGGTATTTTTTGTCCTCTTGTGTTTCTGATTCCTGTTTCTTTGACGGTTTTCCCGAATATGCTGTTTTATAACTCCTCATATCTGTAGATTCCCATGGCCATTGTATTTTAGTCATCTCAACAGTGATGAAGTATAACTTTTACACACCATGAACATTTTATATGCTTCAGTGATATATCAGTACCTTTTTGACCAAGTGTTTAGTTCCATTTCCATTTTTGCTGTTGTCAATAGCTTCTCTCCATTCAGTTAGTTTTTGGTTTCAACCCAATGTATAATTTTATTTATTTTTTGTTACAATTTTAAATAGATGGGGCTTACACCTCAAGGGCATTACTAATCCCTTCTAAATCTCCTCTTATGTTGGGTCATCAGGAAGAGCTCTACTTTTATGGCTCCTGAGCCTCAGAAAGTAACATAGCAGGCTTTGACAATTGAAACCTCATTGGAACTTGCTGCTTAAAATTCCAGGGCCACTTCTAGATAAACAGTCCTACAGTCAATAAATCATTGCCATGGTTTTCTACTAAAAGCAATAAGTAGAATGGCAATTGACTTTTCACAATACTCTAGGAACATTGTGTATTGTCAGACCAAAAATAGTGCATTCATATCCCTATTGTTCCGCTTGGTAATGTCTAATTTTACTGTGATTTCATAACTTACAGTAAAAATATACATAACAATATATGAAATATATACAATAAAGCTAATCTGAAATATGAAAATCACTCAGTTGCTAAATTGTTTTCAATCTCTTCATAGTTCAGAAATGAAAGTGATTGAAAGCACACAGGAGGCATAGTTCAGACTTCTTGTAATTCTAACAAAATGAATTAGGAAAGTAGAAAGAATGGAAATGGAAAATCATTCAACATTTCTAGCATTTTCCTTTTATATCTTTAAAATACTGAAGAATCCCAAACAGTTATTGTTTTATCAATGGGAAAATATAAATTACTTCTTAAGTAATCCATTTGGCATTCAACTCATTTGTCAAAAAAGCAATTTCATAATAAATTTAATATCCTCATTTGCTTCTGAAGTTAATTAATCTCTAATAGTTGATTTTAACTAATGGTTACTAGTAATTACTCAGGCAACCTCAGTTAGGTTGCATGGTAATCAAAATATGGGAGACAGAGGTCAAATAAATTAGCAGGACAACAATCCAAACTGTCATCCTAGCTACATAATGTATTTAATAGGTTTTTCTTCTGACCATTATATTAATAAAGTTATGATAGGCTTACAAGAACAAAACTATCATGACTAATTAATATATGTCCCCTTTTTAAAGAAAATTGCAATCCTCGCTAGAAATGTCTTTAGGAATACAAAGATGTATTCTATTATTCTATTCTGGGCTACAACATGGCTTGCATTTGTAGGTAATGCATTACAAAGTTCATGCACAGCATAAGTCATCCGCAAGACAGGTCATACACTGGCAACATATACTGGAATGAGTCTGATTTGCAGTGATTAGGACTAGCTCATAGTCTTCTTTACTGCCCTATGTATGTAATGGAGCCAACACAATGATTGGCATTTTGTTTCCTGACCCGACAAATGAATGAACTGAAAGGAGGAGAAGATGCACTCTTGATGAATGGATGGATGGATGGACGGACACACAAATTTGCTTTAAATGTTTGTCACAAAGGACAGCCCATCACTTTTCAAGGCAGAGTATTCCAACATTGAACAATTTCTACCATTAAGAAATTCTTCTTGTCCAGTTGAAACCTTTCTCATTTTAAGAAAAAACTCTATTTCCTTTTCTTATAACAGAATAACAGAATTGGAAGGGACTTTGGAGGTCTTCTAGTCCAATCCCCTGCTCAAGCAGGAAACCCTATATCCGTGATGGCGAACCTATGGCACACGTGCCACAGATGGCACGCGCAGCCATATTAGTGGGCACGCCTACTAATAGCTCAGCTCTGGGGTGCATGTGCACGCCGGCCAGCTGATTTTCGGGCCTTCTGGGCCCACCAGAAGTAGGGAAACAGGCTGTTTCCTGCCTCTGGAGGGCCTGGGGGGGGTGTAGGGAAGGCCTGTTTTTCTTTCTTACCTGGCTCCAGATCGTCTCTATTTATCTGGGAAGGGTGAAAACAGCCTTTCCCACTCCCTTAGAGGCCCTACGGAGGCTGAAAGGGCCCATTTCCTGACTCCCGGTGGGACAGGAAGTGACATTTTTTGCTGTCCCCAGCCTCCAGAGACCTGAGCAATAATTTTTCATCGTCTGCTACCATTGTCAGATATATATTGATGGTCGTGCTCATTTGGTTCTATGAGGAAGTTATTTGGTCAATACAGCTTCAGGTTCAAAAAGTTGTTTTATTATTTACAAAATATATACATGCATACAGTAATGAACAGGATGTCCTGTTGCACCTTTTACCCTAACTGTATGACTCAGATGTTGAGAGGAGAGATAAGTTCACGTGTTGTCTTGCTGAGAGATAGATGAGAGAGAGAAAAAAAACAGGGAAGATGTCCAAGTGGTTTCTGGGTAAGAGTCCAATAAAAGACTTCATTGGCTGATATAGTCACATGTGATGTCTGTAAAGACTTAACCCCTTCTAGTCTCTGGTGCATCATATGCAGGCAATATTCTGACAAGGATATTGTTTTCTGTTTCCTTGTTTGTTTGAGTTCAATTAAACATTCTATATATCAGCCCTAAACTGTAAACAAATCCATATATCACAAACACAAAGTAATGCCAGCATCCTAATATAAACAAAATAATAAAGTTTAATATAACAGAGAGACAGTTTCTCCTTTAAAAAAGATAAAAACAAAGATTAATCACTGAACTTTAATTTTTAAAAAAGTTGCATAAATTAGGATATATAGATTAGTCATAGAATAAAAAGTCTAAACTCATATTAAATACTAACAGATCCAGTATATACCACATTTTTCAAGTTAAGATATCAGTATATCCAAATGGAGTCAACCAGCATAATAACATACCCCATTTTAACCTTGGTAAAATAGACCAACTTTGTATTCCTTTTTATTCGAACAATCTTTCTCTATAATTCATTTAAATCCTCCGTATCTCCGGAGATACGGAGGATCCCGGATCTGCGCACCTTCCGCCGTGCTCTAAAGACCTTATTATTTCACCAGGCGGGCCTGGCCTAATTTTCTCTCTCTTTTATAAAAGATTTTTAATTTTTAATATCTTTTAGTATTTTATATATTCAAATTTTAAAATTGGTTTTAAATTGTTTGGGGTTTTAATTTGTCTGGGCCAAAACTATTTAATTTGATTTTAATTCTACTTTTAAATTTTGTATGTATGTATTTTATTGTTTGGCTGTGCACCGCCCTAAGTCCTTCGGGAGTAGGGCGGTATAGAAATAAAATAAAATAAAATAAAATAAATAAATAAATAAATAGTTGTTGAATCTTGTTTCAACTTTAAACAGCCTCTTTTGTGAATCAAGCAAAAAGGAATTGTGACTCAAGCAGAAAGAAATTGTTCCAATTGCTTTCTAGGATTGTCAATTCTCTTACAGTCTCTCATTCATGTTATTCTCAAGTGGAATTTGTTGCATATCTTTGTTCTGGACACAGCCTGTTCCCAAGAAAACACAATGTAGTTGACATAATTTATTCCTAGTTACTCAAAGATACCTTTAAGTGCCATTATAAGTTATTATATCTCCAATATCAAAAGCAATTTTTCCTTTCCATCAAACATGAGTTTATTCTTTTAAAATAATTTCAAAGTCTTAATATTGAAAATCTAATATTCCAATGTTTTCTGACCTCTTCATCAATTTAAAATTTTCTGTAGCCAAAACCTTGCCTTGATTTTTGTTGTTTATTTTAAATTCTGAAGAGTTGTAGAAATAGATTTTCATTTTTTTAAAAAATGAAAATCTCACTCATCCAGTGTTTGCAATTTTGTCCCTTTGTAAGTGCCTAACTTCTTTGCTGCAGTTAATATGCAATTTCTGAAGATGATTAACAAGGGAAGTGTGCAAATTTAATGTCCTTTGAAAAGGCTTTTTTTGTAGCTGGAGCAATTATGGCAAATTTCCTCATCTCTTGATTTCCTCCATCTCCAGAAACTGCTGTCATGTTTGTGAGGAACAACTGTAAATAGAAACAGCTTGGGTGATCTTGCATCCTCTCTTAACTAGATTGGTAGATCAGATCCTTATTAATGCCTAAAAATTTTGCCTCTGTTTTCTCAACACAACCATCTTCAATATGCCATCCTCCCCAAAGCCCTCTCTAATGCTTTTTCTATTCCTCCATCTTTGTGTCATCCAGAAAACTGATAATCTTATTTTTCAATCCTTCATCCAAATAATCTAAATACATTGGACAGCATAAGGCCAATAATGGACCCCTGCTGTCAGGGGTCAGGGTTTTTTTTCAGCTTGATGTGGAACCATCCAGAAGTTCAACTAGTTCTCTGTCCATCTAATGTTAGCATTAAGCCCTTTTCTTTATCAAGATTTCATGGGACTCTTTGTCAGATTCTTTAAAAAGGTTGTCCTACATTGTTTGCATTCTCATAAGTATCTGATAAAAAAAATATTCATTTCTGGTTCTAAATATATGATTTTTTAAATCTTACATTAAAACCAGGGCCCTGTTTACTGGAAGCATCTGCTCAAAAAAAAGGTTGAGCTTCAACTGCACAGTACTCCATTTTGACTTTTGTGAATCTTCTTCCCATGGTGCCCCTGCAGTCCCATAAGGCCAAACACCTCATTCCTAAGATTTATTCCTCAGAACAGAACATTGTGGAGAAGTTGGCTTAAGTATTGCCTAGGCTGCAACAGGATATAAAGTCTTCAAGAATCTCATCAATTGCATTTCTTTGAGAAAGGATCCCTCATAAAGTTTTTTTCTCAGAGTGCAATTAATTCATTATTGAAAATTGGATATTAACTTATATTAACCCAAACTTGGGTTTCTGTCATTCTGCCTTCTGCTCCTACATCTCATAACAAATAGGAGTTTGTGGTTTGTCTATTCTCCACTCAGGTTCATAGCTGCAAATGGTCAGAAGACAGAACTGTAATCCCCACTACTTCAGAGGCCAAGTGATGGAAAGAGTATGCAATTTTGATTTATTTGACACAATTTGTATTCATCTTTGTTTTCTTTTTGCTCCTTTTCTCTTCAGTAAGAAATACACTGTCTTTGTTTGCCTAGAATTCAGAGTGGATTATTTGTCTTTAAAAAAAAATAACATTTAACCAAATAATGCTGTATTAATCCATTTTTAAAGCACTCTAATGAATCTTCATGTTAAATTTAGACAAGCATTAGTGAGCCTGAAATAGGCTGTACTTATATGGCTGGCGCCCATAAATAATGTCATTCGTGGTTCATTGGTCAAATTAGGCTGATAGAAAATGACTAAATTGAAAATCTGTGGGTTGAACTCTTGATGAGTTTTGGCAGAATGCTAAGCAGGCAATTGTAGACTTATTAACGGAAAAGGGGAAGGATAGATTCTGAAAAATGAAAGCATCAGGAAGTGACAGATTAAGAAGTAATGAAATAAGATGACTTGCACTAAAAAAGAAAGAAAGAAAATGTTTATTACATTAAACCATTTGATTTTAATACAGATAACTCAACATTCTACCATCAGCTTTGTAATATTTGGTCCCTTCCAGGTATTATTTTTCTAGGAATCCCATCACATTATGAACATTCCCTTGGAACATTCCCTTGAAAAATAACAAACTGGAAAAGACCTTAAGCAATTTCTGGGGGCTGAATTTGGGGAGGGTGAAACAAAGACTCAGATCAGACAGGACCTTTCTCAAAAGACAAGGAAGATTTTGTTTTCAAGGCTGACAAACAAGTGTCAAGAAGATTGTTACTGCATAAGTGCAGGAGAAAAAAAAACAGAGAAGATTTAAACCCTGGGGCTGCTATCAGGCTTCTTTTATCTGCAATGAAAACAACTTATCTGTATGAAACACCGTCCTTGACTTTTCTCTGCTACTTCTGGAGTGGGCATTTGAGTTTTCGGAAAAACATTTATTGCTGAGCCGCCATAACCCCAAACCATAAGCCTGCTTTGACACTAACCCAATTTTTGCTGATCAAGCCTTCTGAGAGGGCAGTTACAAAAATTAAGATGTCCTTATCTTGCTTTACTATAATGTGCACATTGCAGAAAGCCTCAAATGAGAAACTCCACCTCTCCTTTGTATGGTTCCTTGGTCTAAACTACCCCAACATTTTATGCCACTCCTATCACTTGAAGACAATTAGACCAGTGTACAGAATTTGATTTGTCTCTCCTTGTAAGTACTGATGACAAATTTCCTTTCTGCTTTGTGTATATTTGAATTCTTGATCTAGAATAAGGGCAAAATTAGAGATTGTTGCATACACCCTAATCAATATACCGTAAGCACTTAGCCTTTTTTGGGGGGAGGTCTTATTATTTGGGGTGTGTGGAGCAAGACGGGGCTCCTCTTGCCATCTTACCTGATTTCCAACTCCATCACGTTTCTTGCCATTGGGTGCAGGGAAACAAGTTGTACCATGAAAAAACACTTCTCACGAGTTCAATCAATTAATTCCAACTTCTCGAATGCCCACTCCTTCACTAGGTCTTATTTTGGGAGAAGGCTTATTTTCGGGGGGGGGGGGGGTTATTTTAGCGCATGCACTCAAAAGCCTGGTTGAGCTTATTATCCAGGCAGGTCTTATTTTTGGGGAAACAGGGTAGGTATGGTAGTTTTTTTCATCCTATAAATGTGTGTGTGGTTATGTGTGTGTGTGTGTGTGAGAGAGAGAGAGAGAGAGAGAGAGAAAGTGATGTTTTATTCTACTGGCTGGAGATTTTGTAAGAAATAGTCCTAATACATCTGAAAAGTATCAAGTTAAACATTATGATGTGATCTCTAAAATAAACAAACAAACCAAAAATAAACAACCCAGAAATTATCTACAAATGATAGACCATGATAATTTTAATGAAATTCTGATGACTTAAGCACCTATTTAAGTCAAATGAGAAATAATGAATATTAATAGGGTTAATGTATAATAATATAATCAGGTAATGAATTCAAATGAATGGGAGCATACGTCCTAAGGGTCCAATAACAATTTTTCACTTGGACAGCATCATATGAGATTTAAAAGATACTGTGTCACTTGAGACTAGGGTCACCTTCAACCCTCTGCCTCCTGGATGCTCAGCTTAATCCCAAAATGCAGCAAGGTTTTTTCCTCTGTTATATATATGCTTGTTTTACCTTCCAATGAATTCAGACTTTGTTTTCATATTGTCCATAAGTTTTACTTAAAGAAAACTTAGGTACACTTTTTTTTGAAAATGTGTAATTTCCTTTTCTTTTTATGAACATTTTTATTAGTTATTCCTTTGGGTTATATTATTATGTGAATCTAATGGCTCACACTCCCAATGATAGTAAACAAGATAAAAAATACTTAAAAAATTTGACAACACTCAAAGTAGGTTGTAGCTTCAAGGATTTCTGTAATATACAAGTTTTCATCTATTTCCTGGACTCTAATAGAAGTGGAACTGATTTGATCTTGGGGGAAATCAAAGAATGGAGCAAAAAACAACAAGAAGAAAGTCCAGTTACTCTTGAAAAAGCACCATTGGGACAACAATGACCTGGATGACTTAGAATCTCTACAGACTTTTAGCCATACAATTTGGGATGAACACCCTTTGAATGGTTTGGGAGTAGGAATGAATTTCCAGAGAAAAATTGCAGACTACAGGAACCAGGAGCACTACTCAGATGTCCCTGAGGACACAGATAAACCTCCAAGTGCTTCATTGACCCTCTAAAAGTATGCAAACCAGCTGTTTGCAAGGAATATAAATCCTTCCATTCCCCATTATCCCCCCAGAGCTGAAGAAGATTCTTGGATAAGAAGCAAAATGTCTTCAAAGAAAAAACAAAAAAATCCAATTGCCTCCTGAAAAAGCACCATTGGGCAAAGAATGGAGCAGTGACAGAAAAGTCTACATATAGACAATACCTCATATTCCCATATGGCAACAGCCTCCAGGAATAAAGACAGAAGAAGGTAATAGCACTTATTGGAGAGATAGGTACCACTAATAATTGGTAGCAGTGGTAGGTTTCAAAACTTTTTACTACCGGTTCTGTGGGTGTGGGTTGGTGGGCGTGGTGTGGCATGGCTTGGTGGGAGTGGCAGGGGAAGGATACTGTAAAATCTTCATTCCCACCCCACTCAAGGGGAAGTTACTGCAAAATCCCCATTTCCTTCTGATCAACTGGGACTTGGGAGGCAGAGAATAGATGGGGTGGGGCCAATCAGAATTTTTACTACCAGTTCTCCAGAACTGGTCAGAACCTGCTGCAACCCTTCTCTGATTGATAGACTATGTAGATACCTCGGTCCTTGGGATTTACTTGCTATTGATTAATTGGCTACAAATTGGGGCAGCAAGGTATAAAATATTTAGGCCTTTTCCAGTTAAGCTGAAATATGCTACCTAAAATGGGCCATCATAATATTAAATTGCCATTCTGAAGACCCCAACCATAATATTTTGTTTAGAGTATTTTCCTTTTATTTTTCCTCAGAAAAGCTTGGTAAAATCAAGTTTTGTCTCCATTTGATTACATTAACACTGAGAGGCACAAATGTCTTCTAAATATTAGTCACTAAGGTATTTAATTAATAATGGTTGCAGGATTGCAGAAAGAATTTAATATACTAATCATTTCCAAATTAGCTTCAACCTTTTTAAAAAGATAATCTGAAAACATGATATAAACTCTTTCAAGTTTATAATATACTCTGTGATTGGAATTCATCCTATCCCTGTTAAAATTGCTATTTTACAAGGCTGCATATTTAACACTTTCCCCAAGTGAAATAGGGATACTAGAAACTGAAGAAAGGGTTTAATAAAACCTTTCCCCAAAAAACAAATTCTAGTACTATGAAAGCTTGAACTGTTATTAGTACTAAGGGCATTTTCCTATTCCACATTTATCTCCTACAGCCTTTACTCCAAATAGGGTATTATTTTTAGTGTCTTTGGTATTAAACTCTTATACATATACAATTAATTAAACAATATTATTGATAATTTGTAGATACTAAATAACAATTTCTGTTTGAATAGACTGCTCAGTTAATTTAAGATGCAGGTAAACAGGAAAAATAAAGGATTATTGTGGGAATTTAATATTACTTGCCCCTGTTCCATATTTATAACAATTAACAATTTGTTTCTTACGTAAGAAACAAATTCATGAATGAAGGTGAGTATACATGTCCCAGGATAAGAAACAAATTATATAACCAATAATGAAAAATTATATTGCCAGTTCTTTAGCTGATGTTGGCTTCTTACACATCAAGTCCTTCCCAAGAATTTAGGATGTTGTAATGTATCAGCATGGTATATGTACGGATCTAAGTGTTGTGACTTTTTGTAATTGACAGATGGAAATTTTATTAATGCAAATTTTTTCTAAGTGACATCTAAGATTTATTGTGTGTCACCCAGGCATTTTATGTCATAATCTTTCAAACTGCAATTTTCAGATCTTGATACTCTCTGATCTTCTCCAATTCATTTACTTCTATCCTACGGTCTCCAAGAATTGCCACATCAATTATCCACACTTTATTATGATTACATATTATGTTTATATACTGCCAGACTCTTGATGACTATTTTGCATACATTACTATCCCTCCTTTGTAGTAAAAGTAGTGCTTATATTCATAAAGATATGCTAACCAAGTTATAAATAAGATATTAAATCTCCATCAAACCATATCTAATAAAAACTCTTCAACATGCATTGATAATATCAAACAGCATGCTAGATTTGGCAGCAAAACTTGTATGTATAAAAATATATTTGCTGTCAGGAACATAAGAATTGGTTCCTCTTGGCAAGAAGATTCAGAATCCTGTGAACAACTGGCGTGTCTCTGGCAAGTATGTTTTTGGCTGAGGAAACAGCAAAAGCAACTTTTGATATCCTATCCTACCCTATCCTATATAAATTAACTTTATTTAATTAAATCATCTTAATTTTATTTGGGAGAATTTGGTTTTTCAAAAAACCTGGCCTTAAGCTGCAATGGACTTCAGAGATCAGGAACAGTACTTTGAAGTGTGCCTGGAAGCAAACTATTGCAATGAAACACCATGCTCTCTCTATAACTGTATCAACAGTCAAACTACATGATTCTGCACCAGCTGCAGTATTGCAAAGCTTTTCAAAGGTGGAAATAGGCAAAATGAATTCAGACGAAGAGTTATGTTTGCACCGCTGTCAATCTCTTTTTCCAGTGCAAATTTAGCTGCATTGCAGCCATCCAATCCCTGGATCAGGATTTTAATGAAGACAAAGAGTAAGGTCCATCTTTCTTCATGGACACTTAACCTAGCTGTAGATTGTGTGAGTGGGAAAAGTGAACGAGTGGAAAATGTTTAAATATGAAGGATAGATTTTTTTTTTTGCTTTAATTTATATGCCGCCCTTCTCCAGAGACTCAGGGCGGCTTACAATGCGTTAAACAATAGCCTTCATACTTTTGTATATTTATACAAAGTCAGTTTATTGCCCCCACAATCTGGGTCCTCATTTCACCTACCTTTGAAAGGATGGAAGGCTGAGTCAACCTTAAGCCTGGTGAGATTTGAACTTGCAATAATTGCAAGCAGCAGATGTTAATAACAGTGCTTTAGTCCATTGTATTACAGGCTCTTCTGTAGAATATATAGATATAGTAGATGGAAGTACTATACATGATAAATAATATCCAAATCTATTTTTGAACACCTACTGCTAGCATATGGTGTCTGATATATTAACCTCAATGAGATGTGACTTTTGGTGGATGAGGAAGTCTTCTACTCCCAATCCTAAACCATTAAACTCATTTAGAAATAATGTATTATGGCGTTGGAAATTAGTAAGGTGGAGTTCAGTTCCTGAGTATTGTATGTAAAAATTATTGCTATTTCAAAGTCTATTGAATAATAATCCACAGTTTTTCAAGGCCATTCCAATCACCTTCTTGATACCATCCCCCCCCACCTTCTTTTGAGGACAATAATGTTCACATTTTGGACAGGGAAGGTAGATGGTTTGAGCAAAAAGTGAAGAAGTGGAAGAAGTGGAAAATCCTTCCCTTGATAGAGGTGGAGGCCTCAGACATAATGTGTCCCTGACAGAGTGCGCACAGTGTGACTATTTTCTGACAACCCAGGAGCAAAATACAGTAAACAGAGGTTTCTCTTTCAAACAGTGGTTTATCTACAAGGAATATATACATACACGTACTAGGCAAAGTCAGGCAATCAATCATCAACTATAGCACAGAAGCACACATGGAGAGAGAGACACCCTCACAGGGCCTCTCTTACATAGGCCCTTATCGCTTCTTAAAGTGATAACTCTGCTGACTCATTCTCATTGCATCATCATTTCAGTTTACAGCCTTACAGCAGCTGGTCAGCTATTAAATCATCATTACCTTGACACTCCTCCCATTTACAGCTGAACAGCTGAATGCTTAACATAGTGGTGAAATGTAAAATTTGTTACTATCGGTTCTGTGGGCGTGGCTTGGTTGGGGGGGTTTAATGTGACTGGGTGGGGAGGGTCAATTTTTTTTTTTTACATTTAAAAGCATTTTTTCTATAACCTTAAGAGGTTGCAGAAAAAAATGCTTTTAAAAGCCTCTGACGATCAGGCAATTCAGCTGGGAGTTGGCTTTTAAAGGCTTTTAAAGGCATTTTTTTTTTTGGCCGAAGAGTTTGTAGAAAAAATGCTTTTAAAAGCCTCTGGCGATCCCAGCTGAGCCGCACACGATCATCAGAGGCTTTTTTTTTTACTTTTAAAAGCATTTTTTCAGCTGAAGAGGTTGTAGAAAAAAATGCTTTTAAAAGTAAAAAAAAAAAGCCTTTGATGATCGCGGGGCGCAGGGATTTTTGCTACCAGTTCTCCAGACCACCTACCGCCATCGCTATCGGATCAGGCGATCTGGTCCGAACCGGGAGCATTTCACTCCTGCTTTAACATAAATGATGCTTTCTATTTCTATTATATCTTCGCCTCCTGCTTCAGTTTCTACTCTCACTCTACAAACATTACTAGTACCATTACTACTACTGCTGCTGGAACTGCTACTTTCTTTTTCTATTCACTGTGTACACTCTGTCTCATTACTTTCTATTATGTCATGCTCACCATGTCTTGGCTGAATTCCTTCACTTTCCCTTTTCACTAGCTCAGTTTTCTCAGTTTGGTGTCTCTGCCTGCCTGACATTCTCTTTAAGTTTGACTTCCTCCATTTATCTTGTTTTTCCTTAGGCAATGACCATGACCACATCTCTTGGTACTGACATACCAAACACCACATATTCTAACCTCATTTGCAGTGAACTGCTTAGGAGGTATACCTTTATTACACCTGAAGAAGCTACTTGGATAAATAGTGAAACATTTCAAATAAAAAAGAAGTGTCTACTTGCCATGACTGACCTTCCAGATATCTGTTGATTACTCCTCGATTGGCGTATTGTCTATGTTTGATTGTTAGTCTGGTATTAATCTGATGTTAATTTCTGTTTATCTGGATGTTTATTGCTGATGCTGAGAATAATCAAATGCTGGGACAACTTGCATATTAGCCTGATCTTGCTCCTTGATTTCAAGCCTTGAATGAATTACTGATCTGAACTTGAAACAAGACTTTTGTGCTCTAAGGATTCTGGGCTAACTTTTGCCCTTGAATTGTCTGATTACAACTTGTGTAAGATTACATGTACTGTGGGACAAAATAAAATAAAAATCAAGTTAACATATTGAAGATGAGAATTCAAAAGTAATAATAATAATTTCAAAGTAACTGTACCAAAAATCTTAAATGTTTTAGTTTTTTCATTGTTATCCTTCCAGTTCTTGCAAATTTTGTTACTTTTTCTCTTCATCTTTTCCAGACCATGCTCTTACCTCAGATTAGCTACCAGCTGTCTTTTCATAGTCAATATGCAAAATACTGAAATTTGCATTACCATTAAAGCATTCATGAATGCATTCTCTGTAAATGGGGAGCTAAAATTCCATGCCTTAATGGGCATCACTTTCACTTGTTTACCCAGCATAACCTTTTTGCTAGTTTGCTCCTCATTTGTCCATTTGAAAATATTACTTTTAAGCTTTTCATAGGCCTGCTACTGTTACATTATGTGCTTAATATTGCAATCTTTTCTTGTGCCATTTCCTCTTGTTTTATTCTTTAATCCATTTTATATTAGTTTGTATTTCTAAAATTAACCTCAATGAGTCATGCCTGTCCAGCCTAAGTAATAGCCAACACTTCAGAAGATAGGCTTCAGACACAGAAAGATCCTGACAGACTTGAACACTGGGCCTTTTCTAACAAAATTAAATTCAATGGTGAAAAAAATAAGGTTCTACATTTAGGCAAGAAAAACAAAATGCACAGGTATGGAACAGGTTGTACCTGGCTCAATAGTAATAACTGAGAGAGAGATCTTGGAGTCTAGTGGACAATCACGTAAAAATGAGCCAGCAGTGTGCTGTCCAGCTGCCAAAAAAAGCCAACACAGTCCTGGGCTACATTAACATAGGGATGGAATCAAGATCACGTGAAGTGTTAGTACCCGATTTATAATGCCTTGGTAAGGCCACACTTGGAATAGTGCATCCAGTTTCGATTGCCCTGATATAAAAAAGATGTTGAGACTCTAGAAAGAGTGCAGAGAAGAGCAAAGATGATTAGGCGACTGGAGGCTAAAATATACAAAGAACGGTTGTTGGAATTGGGCATGTCTAGTTTAATGAAAAGAAGGTCTAGGGGTGACATGATAGCAGTGTTTCAATATCTAAGGGGCTGCCACAAAGAAGAGAGGGTCAACCTATTCTCCAAAGAACCTGAAGACAGGACGAGAAGCAATGGATGGAAGCTAATCAAGGAGAGAAGCAGCCTAGAACTAGTGAGAAATTTCCTGGCAGTGAGAACAATAAACCAGTGGAACGGCTTGCCTTCAGAACTTGTGGGTGCTCTATCTCTGGAGGTTTCCAAGAACATATTGGACAGCCATTTGTCCAGAATGCCTGAACAGGTGGTTGGACTAGAAAACCTCCAAGGTGCCTTCCAACTCTGCTATTCTATTATGTTTTTTAAGCAAGGTAGTACACATATAGGTATACTGGGAATGAATAAAATGTAAGATGCTATATTTCAGGATCAAATTTTGATTTGATTCGATTTGAAGCTTCAGGATTGTATTATGATAGTCTCGATATTTATCTTGGGAACTGATGTATGATGTTAATTTGATGATGATAATAGCAATGTTTTCAGACCATACAATAAGAAAATACGAAGTTTGTTCAAGATTTTATAACTCAATAAAATTTCTGTGTTTTTGCTGCAGTTGTAATATTTATACCTTTTCTAAAACACAATGAATCTGCAAAAAAAAAATAGTATACATTTAACAAAAAAAAACTTTTATTGTATTTTTGTGAAGTCTCACACTTTATCTGAAAAGAGACTAATCCATGTTTCACCTGAAAGGGACTTACATGGGTTTTTCTTACTACCAAAAGATGAAGTGAATAAGGCAGAAAAGTACCAGGAACATCAGAATTATAGAATACATTTATAGAAGTTTAGATTTAGTTGATTAGAATGTGTTTTCAACATTGTTGTGTACTTTCCATTGTCTTCACCTTCTCTTACACAAACTATCTGAACTGAGTTGTCTCTTACTCCTCTGGAATGCACTCCCTCCCTCCTGGGAATCCAGATCAGATTCCATCACCATCTGTCTGAACATAAATTCACCATGTTTCATTTAACAGAACATTCCCCCTCCTACAAATGTACATAGATTCTTACTAATAGCGTATGTTATCAGGTGACTCTTTCTCATAAAATCTGAAACTCCAGTGATTGTAATAAATCACTTGGCTGTCTTGTAAAATAAGTATATTTTACTCTAACACATTTGTGCTCTCTAAAACTTTTGACTTTGTTGCCTTAATTTATTTATTTTTATAGAACCAGCAATGCATTTTTTCCTCTTCACTCCAAAACAAAGTTTTCTTGATTGTATAGAACAGCGGCCCCCAACCTTTGAGTCAGTAGGGACCGGTTCTGTGGAGATAGGTTTTTCTGCGGACCAGAGGGTGCGTGGCTTTGCATACTGCCTGCATCCCACGGATGAGGCTTTGCTTGTTTGGATGGGTTGGTGGCTGGCATGTCCACGGATCGAGAGTTGGGAACCTCTGATTTGGAATATATTAGGCTGCATTTGTTTTACTGATAATGAGTAACACAACGTAATGCATAATATTGTATTTAGAGTCTAATATTAACTCCAAGTATAAACTTTCATTAGTTGCATTAAGTGTTAAACCAAATGGCAGATATATATCTTGTGTGTTTTGTCAATATAAGTATTTATGAGCTGCAAGAGACATGGCACAAGGTCAGCCAATGGGGACTGTTTGGATAGACACGGTAACAGGTCAGCCAGTGGGGATTTTTTGGAAACTGAAACATAGTATTTGTTTGTATGGGGTCATAAGACACAGTTTGGAGTCTGGGCATGGCTTAGACTTGCTGAACTGTATATAAGAGTTGGTTTGGCCTCTGTAATGGGAGCCTCTGTACAATATATTAGCCTCTGTATCTCTCTACTCTGTAATGACTTGCTTCTATGAATATTGCTTCTGTATTCCTGATATTGTATGCTGAATTCTCCTGTATAGTATTGTATATAAAGAAGTTTCTTATGTAATTTGAATCCTGCTGAAGTTCATTTAATTGTGTCTGATTGTGTGTGCTGCAAGAAACTCTGACATGTTTTGAATTTTAGAAGGATGATAGTAGGTGATTAAATAGAAGTGTCTTCTGTGACCATGATGTTATATCTTAAATGCACATAAAACCTGAAAATTCAGAAACAGTCTGGGATTGGTAAAGTAATGCCATAAAAACGATTATATAGATTATTAGGGTTTAGAGAAAGCACTTCAACGGAATTCAATTATTTTTCCCCCAAAATTTTATAACAGTGTCCAAATTTTATTGCTGAACAACGCTTTCAACCTTTAATAGTCATGGTGTTCTTAGATTCACACATTTTTATTTGGTTAATAATAGTTAATTCCCTTCCTGATGTTAACTTCTATTCACATGATCATGAATGATAATTAAATATATTCATTAATACCTGTTTAATACATTAAATTAAATATAGCATTATGCATGGTATGATGAAAATCCTCTGCCTCTCTGACATGTATTCAAAACCAGAATTAATGATACTGTATGGAATGAGAATTTGAAATATTAAAGAAACCATTTGAGTTGAATGCCTTCAAACAATGATTAGAAAATTTATGGGATTATAATTGCTAAAAAATAATTATGTTTCCATAGAATGTTTGGGTTCACAGCATTAAATCACTGGAAAACTATTGTTAGGAGCTGAAAAAATGACAATAGAAGGATGCTGCTAGAGAGATATATTAATGGGTTTCTGTAAACCTCTGGTTGTCTGCTTTTAGATAATGAATATTAAATCAAATTGACCTTAATCAAACAGAGATTCATGCCAAAAGTCTTTACTATGTCCTTGACAAAGGAATTTCCAAAGTTCTTGGGCTTTCACACAATCAAACACTTTTTGCTTTTCATCATTCTCCCCTCTCCCATTTTTATCATCTAACACATTAATTACCATTCTCAAATGTTACAGCATCAAGAAAAGAATATAGGTTCTTGTCATATTTGAAGTATTAGTGGCATGCTAGATATACTATTTAGAGAGGGGGAAAAAGAGTTGCTCAAGAATCACACTGCCTTTGATTTTTGTCTTGGGTATAAATTTGCAAAAATCAGATACTGAATTTATTAAAAATTATCCGCAAATGAATGATTATATTCAACCCAACACTTAATGTTCTCACAAACTCTCCTTCTAAAAAGAGGGAGACATGGAAATATATAGGAGATAAAAAGTAGGTGAGTGATGCACCTCTCAATTTTATAGGTTTTATGGTAATGAATCTTAAAAGAAAATGCAAATAAGACTTTCTAACAAGAAAACTGAATGCATGGAAACACTAAATGAAAACATACATTTAAAATCTGATGCAGAAAGGGATATAGATACAGCTTTGCAATACACAAACTCTTAGTTTTTAAAAGCAGACAAAGACTAAAAATGAACTCAACATTGTACTCTGTTGATGTTTTTTTTTTCAGATAGAGTTTTTTTTCAGATCGGGTAGCCTGAAGATTAGGAGTGATGGAAATATTTTGCATGCTCACCAATTTTGTTTGCCATAGGAAAGTAACAAGTAAAATGAAAAAAAAAAAAATAGCATGCCACTTTTCTAGATAAATGTAGCTGTCAGTGCTGCTGGCTGTCCCATCATAGATTCCATGAAGAGAGGGAAATGAAGAGTTATTTGCTTGCCTCTCACATAGAACAGAATAGAATATCATATTTTTCAGAGTATAAGATGCACCTTTTTCCCCAAAAAAAGAGGGTGAAAATTTGGGTGCGTCTTATACTCCAAATGTAGCCCCGCCCAGCTTCTCAAACAGAGGTTTCAGAGGCTGAAAAAAGCATCAGAAAAGAAGCTTCAGAAAAGACGCCCCCAAACAGAGCATCAGAAAAGAAGCCCCCAAACAGGCTTTTTTTCTGAAGCTCTGTTTCGGAGGCTTTCAGAGGCAGGAAAAAAAGTTTTTTCTGAAACTGTTTTACAGTGGTTCTCCTCCTACCTCTCTGGTCGCTTGCAGTCTGTTTGGGCAGAGGGTCAGGGATCCTCCCCAGAGGCCCCTCACTTGTGGGGTACATCAGGGATTGGTTCTCTCCCCTCTGCTCTTTAACATCTACATGAAACCGCTGGGTGAGATCATTTGTGGTTTTGGGGTGAGGTATCATCAATATGCTGATGATACCCAGCTTTACATCTCCACCCCTGACCACCCTAGGGATGCCCTTTCCGTGATGTCCCACTGCCTGGAAGCGGTGCGGGTTTGGATGGGGAGGAACAGACTCAGACTCAGACTCAACCCTTCCAAGACTGAGTGGCTGTGGATGCCGGCATCCCGGGATCTGGAGGTTCCATCTTTAGTGATCGGGGGAGAGACCCATACTCCCTCCGATAGGGTTCGCAACTTGGGTGTCCTCCTGGATTCTCGGCTGTCTTTGGATGACCATCTGACGGCCGTAACCAGGGGGGGCCTTCGCACAGGTGCGTCTTGTGCACCAGTTGCGCCCTTTTCTAGACCGGGATGCCTTCACCACGGTCACTCACGCCCTCATTACCTCTAGGTTGGACTACTGTAACACCCTCTACATGTGGCTGTCCTTGGGATGTGTCTGAAGGCTCCAGCTAGTCCAGAATGCAGCCACACGGGTAATTACGGGGGCTTCTCGATACTCCCATGTAACACCTCTCCTGCGTGAGCTGCACTGGCTGCCGGTGGCGTTCCAGATTCATTTCAAGGTGCTGGTGCTTACCTATAAAGCCCTTCATGGCTTAGGCCTGGGGTACTTGCAGGACCATCTCTTGCCGCTCCCCCATCGTCCCGTGCGCTCTCACAGAGTGGGCCGCCTCAGGGTGCCGTCGGCCCAACAATGTCAGCTGACGGCCCCCAGGAGGAGAACATTCTCTGTGGGAGCCCCGACCCTCTGGAATGGATTGCCCACTGAGCTCAGGACAGCCCCCGACCTCCTTTCCTTCCGTCGCGAGCTGAAGACATGACTCTTCCGTCAATTCAACTGATCCGTTTGGGTGTACACTGTTATAATTTTAAGCTGTTTTAATTGGGCTGTTGATTTTAAATTTATTTTATTGTGATTTGTATTGGAAATTTTCATTTTGTAAGCCGCCTTAAGTCCCTCGGGAGAAAGGCGGTATATAAATCACAATAATAAATAAATAAATAAATAAATAAATAAATAAATAAATAAATAAATAAATTGGAGTTGCTAAAATTCACCTCTGGGAACAGCTGATTGGGGGTATTCCGGGAGGCTGATCCACCTGCCAATCAGCTTTTTTCTTATTTTCCTCCCCAAAAACTAAGGTACGTCATATACTCCAGTGCGTCTTATACTCCAAAAAATACAGTACTTTATTTAGTCAAGTGTGATTAGAGAGACACAAAGAATTTGTCTCCGGTGCACATACAAATACATCAGGTTACAAGTACAAAAAACTGGATTTGTGTTGTGATGCTGCCACAAACATTTTGCCTTTTTTTTTTCATTGTTGAAGTTTCTAACAAATACCTACTTTGGTGTCATATGTAAACTGAAAGCTCTGATCTCTACTTTAAAGAGAAACAGATATTTTACCTTGGAACTTAGCCAAACCTTTTAACATGCCTGTGTGTACAACGTGAATAAATACACAGAACATCTCTTCAGTGAATTTGCCTTTTGGTCTCCAAGAAAGCCTCAGTTGTTTTGTATCAGTATAGGGAATAGGAACTACAATAGAAGTTCAGTTCTTGCAACCTCTGGCAAATGTCCCGTATTATGCCTAGAAGCCTCTTTCATTGAGAAAATATGCTTTAAAACAGAACTGAGCCAGAAGCTATGACATTTCATCGACTCCTCTGCTTGCTGCAAATAGCACATTCCATTGGAAATCATTTGTTGAGGGCAGAAAAGTTCTCAATCCACAGCTCTACTCAATACCCAACTGTAGCTCCAATCCTAGGAAAATATTTTTCATCCTCCAAAAAAGATCACTGCCATACTGTTTCTCTGTTTTTCAGAATAACACAGTACCGGGGAGGCGATTAGCTACAAGCCCAATATAGAAAACTTCAGCAGTGCTTAACACTGTAGCACTTTTCACAAGGTAAATTTATTTATTTATTTTATTTATTTATTAAATTTTTATACCGCCCCCTCTCCCGAAGGACTCGGGGCGGTGAACAGCCAAAATCAGTTTATAGTGACAGGGGAACATTCCTTTCTTCTCTCTCTTCCCCACATAATATTATCACTTAGAAATGTGAAATCTGGGATATTCTTCTGAACAAAGATACTTAATTGAAACCATAAATCACAGCTTCTTACCTGTGTACCAACTGTTTGCGGCTTACACAAGTGGCTGTCTCGTAGTCATGAGTGACACACACTTTGTGAGGGCTGCACTTTACCTTCAAACATGGGTCTTTAGATGGGTCAAGGGCTATTAAAAACAAGACACAAAGAAGTTGTTTAGAAGATTACCCCTTTTGTTCATTAGTCAAAATACTGAGTTAAAAATCAAAACCACTTCTCAGCTAATTTTGAAATGCTGTAAAAATATATAACCCATTTGACCTCACAATTCTGTGCGATGAAAGATATTCAGCTATTGTCAATTGGTCAAGGTCATCTAATGAACTTTTAAACTAATTAATTTTGACTTTAAGCTAGCCCTATGCTTTATATTGTGCTTTCAAGTCGGATTTTACTCCTAGCAACCTCACAGACAATTCCCTGTGAGCTTTTTTGTGTGTGGCAAAAATGTTCAAAAGAGATGTACCACTTGCCTTCTTCCTATGGCTGAGAGAAAGTGACTGGTCCAAAGTCACCCAGCTGGTTTCATGTTTATGGCTAGAAGGCTACAATTTAAGCCCCTTGGTTTCTAGCCTTTACTCTCTACACCAAACTTGCTCTCAGTTGTGGATTTCAGTAACTGCAACATCCTAGCTCCTGTCCTCCAAATATTACTCTTGAGGAACAACTACATGTAACTATTGCCAACCCATATGAAACGATTATGATTCAATGGTTATCTAGATTGCAACTGACATGGACAAAGATGTATTAATTCTGGTGGATAGACAGACAATGAAATACGTTACATTTTAAAAAATAAGGAGTTGGCCTGAAGAAAAATTCTCTAATTTTATCATCAACCTCAGCCAAAATTTCAGGGAGCATTTTATCAGTTCCACTGTTTAATTTTCTAGGCTTTTGCATCCTAGAATTGTTTTTAACTGATTTTAATAAAGATATTCCATGCTACATGGAATATCTCAAGCCTTTCATGCATAAAATATTGGTCTGATTTTTCTCCCATATCTGTTGAAATAACAATTTTACATGCCAAAGTATTAAATAATTACTATTGTATAATAGAATATACAGCAATTCCTGGGCCCTGTGTGAAGTTTAGCAATTTTGTGTTATTAAAATATATGCTTTTCCCTCTATTGAGCCAACAAAACTCTTAAATGAACCAAAACATAACATTCCACTTTCATTTAGTGCTAGAACCACACACAAATTCTAGTAAGAAGTGGACATACTATCCTTATTGCAAATACACTTAAAAATTGCCTTCATTTGCAAATAATCTTTGAAACTTTTGCATATATGTGTGTGTGTGTGTGTGTGTGTGTGTGTATTCCTGAATGATACTGCATTTATTGATAAAATACAATTACTTACTTTTGTGTTACAATACTATTTTTATGGTACATGTAGCAGTACATTGTTATTGGGTTTGTGTAATTAATAGTGGACTCCAGAAGATGGTAGAGGACAGGAAGGCCTGGAGGAACATTGTCCATGGGGTTGTGATGGGTCGAATACGACTTCTCAGCTAACAACAACAATTAATAGTACAGCAATATTTACTGAAACTTTGGCCTACTGTTTTAATTTTAGAGAAAGAAAAATAGCCACCAATTTGGATATTTTCTAAAACATGGTAATTAAAATATTGTCACATTTCAGAGGTATCATTTGGGGCTACCAGCAACCTACTGCTGTTTTGCTAATATTGTAATAGCAGGTTTAATATAAAATGGTTCATTTAGCTTATGCTACAAATTTAGGATATAGAGTACAAACACTAACAATAACAGAAGCATGTCAGCAGGAAAGAGGCTGAAATGAAAAGATACATTAGTATCTTCTTGAAATATGTATTTATTTTTTAAATGGGATAATGTCAAAGAATGGCAAAAGCAATAGACTTATACACCACTTCACAGTGCTTTACAGTCCTCTCTAAGCGGTTTACAGAGTCAGTATATTAGCCCAGGAAAAGATGCAATTGCTTTAAGAAGTTATACTTTGGTACCATGAATGTCTCTATGCACTCCAAAGCAACTTTTGTTCTTTTGATCCAAATATTGCACAGATCAACTGACATAAGGGATTATCTGGAAGACTTGGACATACAGAGGTTCAATTTTCAGCCATTGGTGGAGCATGTACCGATGTCAGCCAGCAGGTAGCACTATTTTCCTCATGATGAGTTAAATGGATTCCAGTAGGATGAACTAATAAAAAGGATAACCTGGTGGCCATCCAAATTGTAATGCAAACAGCTAATCCAGATTGGGTAGATTAAACTGTACCATTTTATATATATCAAAATAATCAGGCCTTTCAAATCAGGAATTACACATAGCTTAATAGCTGCTGGATCAACATAGTAACGAAGGTCCTAAAATCTGCAATACACAAATGTTCAAATTATCATTTAGACTAAATTCCTGTTTACTAATATTGGAAGTTAATTCAGAGGTCTAATAAACAAGAATAAACAAGGGAACTTTAATTTATGTATTTAATCATAAATAATTCTTATACTAATTCCATACCCCTTAGCAGCAGCAAAAGCAGCATTTAGAGGGTAAGCTGCTCTCATGTGCAGTATAATACCACTGAAATGGTAAGATGAAATTTCTTAAAAATCAGCTAGCTCAACTTGCTGTATTTCAGATGTGTTAGTTTTCTTTGTTTGGAATTCTGGGAGTTGGAGTCCCAACACATATGGAAGATAACAGATTGGGGAAATTTGAGTTAACATAATTGAACTACAGATTCATTTAATCCATTAGTCTACAACTGGGAATCACTATTAAGTTATACCCATTGCCAAGTCTGGCAGTTTTATACTTTAAAACATTTGCATTATTTAAGCAGGGTTGCATTCAATTCCACTTTTCAAATCATCTGCAAGTTTTTAATATATGCATTTTTCACTATTATACATGACAAAACATGGGAAGTTGTTAAAATTGATGCATTACTGTATCCTGATCTGTATATTAGTGTAGGAAGTAATAATAAAAATGCATTCAAATATTGTTAGTTCTTCTATGCTTGTAAAACTACATTCTGAATGAAGATACCTACAAAAACCTGAGAGCCTGGTAGTACAGTGAACTAAAGCACTGTTATTAACATCTGCTGCTTGCAATTACTGCAAGTTCAAATCTCACCAGGCTCGAGGTTGACTCAGCCTTCCATCCTTTCAAAGGTAGGTAAAATGAGGACCCAGATTGTGGGGGCAATAAGCTGACTTTGTATAAATATACAAAAGTATGAAGGCTATTGCTTAATGCATTGTAAGCCGCCCTGAGTCTCCAGAGAAGGGCGGCATATAAATTAAAGCAAAAAAAAAAAAAAAAGAGGAAGGAAGGCCAGGGAAGACAATCTCAGAAGCCCTTCTCAACTGGACTCTTCACTCTATCCCTGTTATGTCTACTGATAAGAATTTGGCAGCAATTCATTTACGCTGGTTTAAACAGATTCTAGGATCATACCTGAGTTAAGGATGGCGGGATCCTTAGTGCTCTCTGAACTTGGTTATCATCTTGCAGACATTTCATTATCAAACTAGGTAACAACATTATCAAACTAGGAACAACATCTGACGGCTGTAGTTAGGGGACCTTTGCACAGGTTCGTCTGGTGCACCAATTGCGATCCTACTTGGATCAAGAGGCTCTCCTCACAGTCACTCATGCCCTTGTCACCTCAAGGTTGGATTATTACAACATGCTCTACATGGGATTACCCTTGAAAAGTGTTCGGAGACTACAGTTGGTCCAGAATGCAGCCATGCAAGCTATTGTGGTACACCTAGATACACCCACATTACACCAATTCTCCGCGAGCTGCACTGGCTCCCTATCGGTCTCTGGGCGCAATTCAAGGTGTTGGTTATTACCTTTAAAGCCCTACATGGCTCAGGGCCAGGCTATCTTCGAGACCGCCTTCTACCGCATAGGTCCCAGCGACCGGTAAGATCCCAAAGAGTCGGTCTTCTCCAGGTCCCATCAGCTAAACAATGTTGGCTGGCAGGCTCGCAGGGGACGGCCTTCTCTGTGGCTGCTCTGGCTCTCTGGAACCAATTACCCCCTGAAATCCGGACTGTCCCCACCCTACTGGCCTTCCGGAAAGCGGTGAAGACCTGGCTCTTCCTGCAGGCCTGGAGCCGTTGATCTCGCTACGGTGATCTTGCGAGACCCGGCCACGAACTGGAGTGTATGGGTTTTAATGTTTTCTTTTAAACTTTTGTATGGGATATTGTTCAGATTGTTTTATTCTCTGCTGTAAGCCGCCCAGAGTCCCTCGGGAGTTGGGCGGCATAAAAATGTGACAAATAAATAAATAAATAAATAAATAAATAAATAAATAAACATCATTAGTACACTAATGATGTTACCTAGTTTGGTAATGAAACATCTGCAAGAAAACAACCAAGCTCGGAGAGTACGAGGGACCCCACAGTTCAGCTCTGAGCTACAAATATTCTCTTCTATCAGTGAGTTAAGGATCTCAAGACATGCAACACAGCACAGGAAAATAACAAATTTCACTCTATGCTAGGATGAAGCCACTTCAGGCAGTTATTGGTCAGCATGAAAATGCAGCCGCTTTTTATACCCACTGCAGTTTAATTCTGGCATTTTTTCTCCTCTGCACTTCCCATTACTTAATGGGATTTTTCTTGAAGTTTTGAGCCCTGAAGCTGGGCAGTTATTAGTTGTTGACATAAAAGCCTGCCCTGAGAAACTCTGGCTTTCACAATATAACTCCACAGGACCATTAGCTCAACTTCCTGTGGGATGTATGGAACAATGTTGCCCTTGCTGTTCTTATTTATGATTGTTGAAATTGATTGTAAAATGTTTTGATCAGATTTATATTACTGACAACGGAATATAAATAATTGTAAAATCACCATAGTCTTAAATTTACCATTATTGGCATATGTAGTAATAATGAAGTTAAAGAGACCTTCAATGCCTGATTGCATAATTAGTGGTTTCTAGGACTGAAAAGACTACATATCTTCTTCAGCACTCTGTTTCAAGCAACATGTATCCATATAAAACTTTGATAAATGCATAAGCCCTTCATTTATCTCTAGTATCTGGACTCTCCAGTGTTTAGTGTTGGGAGTATATTATTGGTAAATAGTTTCCATATGAGCCACAGTGGCACTGTGGTTAGAGTGCAGTACTGCAGGCTACTTCTGCTGCCTGCTGCCTGCCTGCAATTTGGCAGTTCAAATCTCACCAGGCTCAAGGTTGACTCAACCTTCTATTCTTCTGAGGTCAGTAAAATGAGGACCCAGATTGTTGGGGGCAATATGCTGACTCTGTCAACCACTTAGAGAGGGCTGTAAAGCACTGTGAAGTGGTAAATAAGTCTAAATGCTATCGCTATTGCTATTCAATTGTTTAACTAATAAATAACAAAAGCATGTCTACATAGAGACAGAACATTTATGTCGATTGCATGCTGGTTGGTACATGTTCTATTTGATTCCCTTTTCTGATTCAAAAGCACTATATCAAACAGGCATTTCCCCCAGCAAAGCTACACTGTGCAAAGAATTAGCTTCATACGGTGATGCAAGGCCTCCAAAGCAAGTCCATTTTGCTGGGATGTAAACATTTCTACTGTATAACTCCTACCAGGAAGTCATAAGGAGATGGTTAGGAAATAGAGCCATAACATTCACACCCATGTCTTCCAAAGAGTCAACTTTTCTCACCATTCAGCTCAGCTACCATGTCAAGTTAGTATCAAATTATATTATTGGTAAATAGTTTCCATTGCATGTTGGTTGGTACATGTTCTATTGCATAAGTAAATATAAAAACTGATTTGCATAGCAAAGAACATAAACTTAAATTATATCTCCTTAGCCTGGGATATGCTTTGACAGAAGAGTAATGTTCTACTTTTCATAGGATTGATAGTAACTGGTAGTTTACACCTTGAAGGACTATGCTAGGGTACAGATATATAAAACAATAACTTATACCCTCTTCCCCATCTATGACGGAACCTAAGATATATTTTATGGAATATGCTAATGATAAATTATTCTCCATTAATCAGTTTCTAGGAGCAGATGTTCATCATCTGTTGGGAAAGAAGATCTATGGGAATAAGATGAAAGAGAAACAAATCCTGAATTTTGCTATCCTAGTTCTTATAACTGAAAACAGTGAGTGTGAAAGTTCTGACATGAACATTTGAAAATTTATATGCAGAGTACGAAGTGGGAAAACAAGAGCTGAAACAATTATTCATGCAGGCCTTGCTCAGCAATGCAGATAAGTGCCATTATGAGATGGCATGGCAACCTATCCTGGGTATGATACATGGCTTGCTACACTTTCTTTACTATCTTTCACAATTACAAAAAAAAAAAAAAATGCTATCTCACACAAAAGAAATGCAATGCTTTAACATTGACTGGGATTTCATTAATTCATCTTCCCCACATCCGTAGAAGGTTCCCCCCACCCAATTGATATGTATATTGCCTTTGAGGAGACCATCATCCTCTATAAGGAAATTGTATGTGTTACCATTAGATTACATGATTAGTCAGATGCAGTCAGAACAGAACAGTTTTTTGATATCTATAGACAAGCATTTATTTGCAAAATAAAGGAAAGCACAAGGCAAGGTGGCTGAGAAATATTGCAAGTTTTAGTCCCAGCATATTCTAAGTGTGCATTGGGGAAGTGTGTTCAGGACATGGGACAGCCCACCCTCCACTTAATTAAATGTAGCCTGTTGCAAGTAGGCCAATCCATACTAATTTTCATGCCAATTTTCATTTCAGTCTCAAATAAGCAAGAAGTTAGAGCACTTAATTACTTCCTCAATATGGCAGAGCCTTAGACAAAAGTCCTTAGCTATACTGTGTTCTCTATTCCAGTATCAGACCTTAATTTATGACTGGCTTATTTCTGTTTAGTTTTCTCATTTCAGTAGCCTAAAGACCCAAAGACAACCCTGTACATGTATGGTATAGAAGACTTTAGGGACATGAAATAAATGTGCTAGATCAGGCCAACATACAACAGCGAAGCACAACAATGTCCTGCACTGCTCCTAGCAACTGATTTGTGAGAATTACTACCATAGTTATATCCATCAAGCCCAGTGCTCACCATTACTAGCCTTATTTTCATCAATTTTCATAAATTTTAAAATTAGTACCCATTGCCAACATCTTGAAGTAACACACGGCACAATTTAAATATGTAGAACTGCATGTTTTGTTATTCCAACTACTTGTACAGAATCTATTTTTCTGGTACTTTCTACACACATATATAAGTTTTCATATTAACATTCTTCCTCATCTTTCCCTCCCTCCCTCAAAAGCAAGAAGGCCCAACATTTTGTGGTCTTTCTTCATGGGAGAACTGTTTCAGCTTTCTGAACTATTTGGACATCCTTGTCTGACCACTTAAGCAAATCACGGGGATATAAGAAACATTTCATAGCTGGTTATGTATATATCTTATACAAGGAGAACATCTGTGAGTTAGCTATATACCCGTCATTGCATTTATCTTTTAACCAACTCCCGCCTGTCACAACAAATAGGCTCCTCACAACTCCACTTCCATTCAGCAGCTGTAGAGAAGTATTCATAAAAGTTCACAATAAAACCGTTAGTTTCTCTCAGTTTGGCAAGTACTTTGATTTTCTTTTCTGAGTCAAACATAAGACAGGTATTTTTCTCAGCAAAGCTACACTGTGCAAAGAACCAGCTGCATAGGGTGGTGAAAGGCCTCCAAAGCAACTCCATTTTACTGGGATGTCAAAATTTCTGCTGCTACCAGAAAGTCATAAGGAGGAGGCTAGGAAATAGAGCCACATTGTTTGTACCCATGTCTTTCAAAGAGTCAACTTGTCTCACCCTTCAGCTCAAATATACAGCTGTCATGTCAAGGAAATCTCACTGAATACAACCAGATAAATATCTAAAATGTTGTAACAGATGGCATCCACCAGAAAAAAAAAATCACAAATATGTCAGGGATGGAAGGAAGATCAACAACTCACCGAAAACAGTCTTTCTGTCTTCCCAAACCTACTGACTGCTACCACTGGCTCAAAGACAAGAAAAGGTCAGCTATCTTGCATGTGTCAAATTTCTCTCTAAAGTCAATTTATTCAAATTTTCTGACTTTAACATTAAAATGTGAAATTCACCCATTACTAGAATGTTTCTTCTTCATTGTTTTCTAGCTGACCTTTTATTATTCATAACTTCCTAAGCCTTTTATTAAACCCATAAATCCTCTGCAGTTCTTCCCAGAGCTCTTGAAATAACTGGGAAATAAAGACCAACAAGTACATATTATCCTCAGCAGCAGCACATAGAAATATGTATGTATGTGTATGTGTGTCCGCATGCATAATATACACCAGCTATATTACAGTACTGTCTTATGAATTCTTTTCCTATGAAGAGACAACAGACCATTTTGGTATAGGTAATCCAGATTCCTGTGTCCATTCCTCTTTGGACATTACAAAAAGCTATAACTTCACAGAACTGAACTCTGTGGAGAGTTGAGAAATTTTTCTATTGCATTTCATACTTATGGATAAGGACCATGAAATAAGACATATGAACTGAGAGAAAAACTCTCAAATTCAAATAGTAGAAATCCATTGGAGAGTTGGAACATTAGTCTATACTGTAGCCGTACGTCATGTGTTAAATGAATAACATAGTAAAATTTATTCTTCATTCATGTGAGGGTGATAATAAAAAAAATACTCCCAAAGGCTTTCTGGAATGGATGTCAGCAGAACTTTATAATGTACTTTCAAGGTGATTTATTTACTTGCTTTGGCTTCACAGTCACTGTTTTATTTATTTATTTTAAATCAGGGCAACCTCACAAACATTCAGTAAAGCTGCCACTTAAAAGGACTGTTAAAGATAATACAACATTATGTGAACACACTTTGTTTTCAATACTGGGCTTAGTACGTACCATGAATATTCAAAACCAAAAGTATTTTTATGTAGTATAAGGGTCTAATAAAATTGACCTCCCTGCAGAATTAATGTTTTCTTACAGGAGGCCAATTGGTTTTTAGAGACTAGAAATTGCACAGACACATTTCAGTTATTTACAAACATGTTACTATAGTACCACATAGCATATTTAATTCTAGCAACTGCGGCTACCAGATATTGCAGATAGTCCTTGATTTATGAACTGATTGACCCCAGAATTATAATCATAAATTGTACCCACATGATCTTGCTTAACACTATCCCAGCTCTCTCTACTATAGTAGTTAAGTGATTATGCAAGTCATTAAGCAGAGCAGGGAGGGTGGTTCTTTAGGGGATAAGGAAGACCTGGTGGAGGCTCAGACTGTAGCACCTCCCCAACTCCCAGGGCCTTCCTCACCCCAAGGTACCTCTTACACAGCTTCCAGCCTTGTGCCCCACATCCTTAAGCCTCCTTTCCCTGTCATGCCTTGTTCCACTTAACTTTTCCAAAAGTCACCTTTCTCAAGGAGAAGCAGCTGATGTGTCATGCAGCCTGCCTACATAGAAACTTTATGGTGCCATCCTGGAAAGGATTCTTGCGATCCAAAACCTGTGGCTATTCCCAAAATAATCCATGCTTACAGAATGACACAAAGCAGCTTCTGAACAGGAGAGCTGCTTCTCTTTGGGAAAGGTGAACTTTGGAAGACATAAATGGGGTGGGGGACCAAGGGAATGGGACCAGTGGTGGGATTCAGCCAGTTCTCACCGCTTCGGGAGAACCGATTGTTAACTTTCTGAGCAGTTTGATGAACTGGTTGTTGGAAGAAATCATTAGGCAGTTGCTAAATTATTTGAATCCCACCACTGAATGGGACCCAGTGGGATAGGAAGCAGGCCAAAGGCTTGTTGGATGGGAAATAGACCCAAGGAAACTAGGTGAGCAAAATAGAGGAGGAAGAGGATTGGTGGTGGCAGTGGCAGTGTTCCTGTGGCTGTTTGTGAGGGTGTATGGACTGCTAAGTACCCCAAATTTGTTGATATGATTGTGGGGCCACTGCAGTGCCCAAAACTTTAGGTATAAGTCATACGTCCTTTCAGCATTATCATAATTTTGAATGGTGGCTGAATGGTCATAAGTCTGTATATTCTCCGAAAAAAATACTTGCACACTAAAATGCTAGCTGTCTCTCTCTTCCTTCTATCTCAAAACACTTTTCCAAAACTTTAATATGCAGGCCTTAATAAACCTCCTTTATCAGGAAAAGTGATGGTAAATGAAAATTCATTTTTCCCAAATGGCTGTTGTATTTTAAGCATAATCTTTGAATAGTTGCTAAACATTAAGCTCCCCTTGAGGAACCATCTGAGCAATTGGCCTTTTTCCCAACAAAAGGTGAAATTTGCTTAGCACTCTTGTCAGAAACACAGAGATTCATGTATAAGCCATAAAATAGTAGTAAAAAGCAGTATGGAGATATCATTGTCCCTTATGTCAAGTAGAATAGATAACTGTTTCTGACAATTTGCTACTCTATTTCTTATGGTAGATTAAAGTTATAACAGGAATGGAAATCATATAAGGGTTATTGTCACATCACATACACGCTATAATATTCTATTTGTTTTTCCAATGTTTTTTATTTGTTTGTTTTTTTGATGAGGAGAATTAGGTGTTATCTTTACTTTGTGAACTCTGTTCTAAGGTTTATCCTATTATTCCCTTTCAATTTCTACCTCAGATTTTACAATTTGCTCAATCTTATATGGACTCTATAGCAAAAACATGCTATATGCTCACTAAATATTTTTTGCTTTCCAGTCCTAAATATCTCAGTCAGTTTGTCAACTGTAGTCCAAAACACCAAAATTAGATTGTTTCCTTGATATACAATGTATTTATTTAAAACATTATATAGCCACTCATCTTATATCAAACTATGGGTACCACCTAATCAAGAATTACAACAGTTACAGTAATAAAACAAAACAACAACCATAATTATATCCTAAACATTAAAACAAAAACCTGGCACTAAGGTAAGCTTCCAACATGCAGTTATCTTATCCTATCCAGGTAAGTTTTGGAAGGTTAGGAGGGGAGGGGCCTGCCAAACTTCAGGGTAAAGGATATTCCATAAGGCAGGGGCTTATGGAAAAGGGAAGCTTCCTAGCTCACATAAAGTGGAAATCTTTAAGGGAAGCGACTAGGAGTTTGCCCACCCTATCCAATCTGATGGGACATGTTGATGTCATTAGAGAAAGGCAGTCTGGCAGATAACCTGGCCCTCTACCATATAGGGCTTTAAAGGTAATAAGCAGCACTTTAAGTGCACCCAGAAGGAAACTAGAAACTAATGCACAACTGAGATGTTACATGGGTAAACCTAGGGGCACCTATCACTGCATGCACCAGTGCATTCTAGTGCATTGTAGAATTTTACATTCTACAAGGATGGCCTGAATTTTGTATACTCATGTATGTCCTGTGTTTTATCATATTATCCCTGTATGTAACTGATGCAAATAAATGTGTAATGGATGAAGAGACATAATAGAAAATGAAAATTATGGCTAGCGAGGAAAAAAAGTTATAAAAGTTGAATTTAACAGCATTTAGCTCCATTTATTATTCTCTTATGATATATGATTCAATAATATATTCATGATCCATGCAGATCCACCCTTCAGTCAATGTAGCTTTAAATTTCTTCATAGTAAAATTGTCATTTCTCTGATATATCATGATCCTAGAATAAGTCAAAATACATGCATAAATCTGCTTATATTATATATTATATTAATCTGCTCCTAAAGTAGCATAGACATATACATCAATGTATCCTGTTACAGAAGAGATAATCCTTTTCAACAACTTTTATGTGAGAAAACTCAGCGCAGAAAATGTTGACATAAACCTACTTATCCTTGAAAGGATTGAAGTTTTAGGCCATCAAGTCAGGGGTGGGTTCTAAATTTTTTTACTACCGGTTCTGTGGGTGTGGTTTATTTTGTGGGTGTGGCTTGGAGGTCATGTGACTAGGTGGGCGTGGCTAGCTGGTCAGAGCCATTTCTGGAAGGTCCTCGCACTTACGACCAGTCCTCGCACTTACGACCTGACTCATTTGTTTGCTTTTAACACTAATCAGCTGTAGGACGGCCCTTTGAAGCCCCGGGGCAAGAGTTTAAACAGTTTTTTTCCCTCTAGTCATCAGCTGGGACTCAGGAGGCAGCAATAGATTGGGGATGGGACCAAATAAAAGGTAAGAATAACATGGGGGGGTGGGGGGGGTGGGAGGGCGGGGGGGGAGAACCGGTTTGGTGATGTCATATCGTCATGCTACCGGCTCGGCCGAACCGGAACGAACCGGGAGGAACCCACCACTGCATCAAGTTCAACCCAGTGTTTGGTGCAAGAATCTAGATTAAACTATCCCAGGCACAAATGGCTGTCCAGTTTCCACTTCAATATTTCCAATAAATCCAAAAAAATCTCCTATATTACTCAGTAATTGGTCACATTGATAACTATTACTGTCCTTAGGAAGTTTTTCCTAAAATTCAAAGTACATCCTTCCTATCTGTAACTGACATTATGTCCTGTACTTTAATATGACTCATGACCTTATTCAGTCAAGTTCCCACTGAGATACTTGAATATTTGAAAAGAACAATCACACACTTCTTCAGTCATCTTTTCTCAAGGCTAAATACATCCAGTTTCCTCTTCTTAAATCCCTTGAGCGAGTTACTCTCCAAATATCTGAGCCATCTCATTTTGATTATATGCATCTGTTTGTATCTGCTTAATCTTTCTTAACATCTGGCATTCACCTGAGATGGATCTCATAATACAAAGAATACTGGAATTATTACTTTCTATGGTTTGGAAATTACACTTCTGTTGGTACACAATAATATCAGGGGTGGGTTCTACTTACCTTTACTATCGGTTCGCAATGTGAGCACATGCTTCTGCGCATGCGCAGATAGTCAATTATTATGTCCGGGTAGGTGGACGGAGCCTCCCACTGCTTTTACTACCCATTCTAAAGAACTGGACAGAACCGGGAGCAACCCACCACTGGATGATATGCACGTTGGAAAAAAAAAAACTTATTTTAGACAAATCCAAAGTGACTTCTACAACCATTGCATTATTTTTAAGGTGCTTATAGACTGATTTGTTACTTCCTCTACAATCTTTCCATGTAATAGTTCTCCAGATACTACCAGATACTATTTTACAGATTAAGAGAATATTTTCTCTCCTCTAGACATCTGGTACAACATTCAAACTTTAGGATTTTTCATGGACCATAAGCAATTTTCTTTAATACCTTGTACCATTTGTGCACTTTCACTCATTTCTTTCCTTTTTCTTTTTTGCTTGTCAGAGTTGTTTGTGTTTACAATTTCAGTATCATGTATTTTTACAAAATCCCAGTGGTCCTGAGTTCTTTCTCCCATGAGTTTTTCCTGCCACAAAATCTTGCCTTCCACATTATTATCCTGAGATTAACATATCATTTTTTTAAACCAAGGTACATATTGTAAACACATTTTAGTTTTCCTTAAATTCAAGACTCTAAACTAAAAGTTGACTTTCCACCACATTTCTTACAATTTCCACTTTGTTTGCTAATGCACCTTCAATATGTGGAACCTAATAAGTACACTGACTGCCTTACATTCTTTTCAGAGTTTTTCAAAGAATATCTGCTTGTTACAGACTTGGCTTTACATAAAGTACAGCGTATGACAGTGACATAGAAGAATTGTATTAAGGAAAATGTACTTATTATCATTCACACTGGCACTTTTCAAAGTCAACATTCAAAGCTGAAATACAATGGGACTAGTAGATATCCAAACCACAGGATACTGTAAAATAACTGCCCTTCAGGCCTATATTATAATAATGATAACAAGTTGAATAATGGCAGCCTCCTTGACAAAGGTTCCTAGTTAAAATAAATAATGTGAGAGAAGAAAAACCAGGCTGGTAAGAAATTAACTCATAATATGTAGTGACTCTGTGGCTATTATGAGTTATATTTTGCTGTTATTTTTATATTTGGAGTGATTGGGTTAATTTTTGTGGGGAATCGATGGTGTTGGTTATGGAAATTTTATATTACTGTTTTAAACTACTGGGCATTTGAGTATGAACAGTATATAAAGCTAATTTATAAATTAAAAATAAATAAGTTCAATTGTTCAACAGAACTTTCTACCAGGGAGTAAATTTCTGAAGATTTGGATACATCAGACAGGTAATCATCAATTTACAACCATTCGTTTAGCAATCATTTGAAGTTACAACAGCACTGAAAAGAGTGACTTACAAGTAGTCCTCATGGTTGCAACATTATAGCATCCCCACATTGACATGATCAAAATTTGGGTGTTTGGCAATGTATTTACAACAGTTGCAGCATCCCAAGGTCATGTGATAGCTATTTGCAACTTTCCCAGCCAGCTTCCAAGAAACAAAGTCAACCAGATTCACTCAACAACTGCACTGATACGCTTAATAACCACTGCAAAAAAGATCATAAAATTGGGCACAACTCAGTTAACAACTGCCTAGCTATGCAACAGATATTCAGATCCCGATTGTGGTCGTTAAGTAGAAGACTACCTATAATTATGTATCAAAAAGAGTAATTTTTAATCTTCTCCTATATGAAGAATGTTTTCTAGAAATTAGAATTGAACAGGTAGCCAAAGCCCATTCATTGCATCTTGGAAAAAAGTATTATGTAATAATAAGTTTTATTAGGTTGATACCTTAATTTTACTATTACATTATATAATAACTACAATTAATATCATGGTAGTTGATAAAAATAACTTTGTAGAATTTTTAACATAATAGCCTAAAATGAGGTAAGGTTATTTAACCAACCCCAAGTACTAAATGAAAACATTTAACTAATGGATGCAAAGATTATTCTTTTTAGTAATAATCTATAATTTGACATCTATAACATTTGGGTCCCTTAAATCCTAGTTGCTGTCTCTGAGAGTCAATTTATTCTTGGATGCATCTCTCTCTCTCTCTGGTAGCTATTCCACATATTCTGATAAGCTCAAGGCCAAACTCTGTTTGAAACTAAATAGCTTTGAATCAAGGACAGTGGTAGGCTGTTTACTCAATTATTAACTCTAGGAAGAACAGAGAATACAAATGAGAAATGATTTAAACTGTTGGATTTTGACTCTGCTTCTCATGAGAACAATGTTTATGCTACTCATATGTGTCATCTCAAAATGTATGTCTATTTTCCCATTTGCCATACATAACCAATTACAAAGCCAATTGTTTACCATAAAGAAAACAGAAGGGATTGCATCGAAGTCACAACTTTTTACTGCCTTTCCAAAACAAATATAGCTACCTACCAGTCTTTTTTTTCTAAGAATACCCATGGATTTTACATGGGCCAAATAGAAGTAATACCAGAAGTTCATACCTCATTTCTGCACTGTTATCAACTTTCATGATTCTTTTTTTTTTAGTCCAAAGAATCTTTAAAAATCCAGTGAGGAAACAAGCTTAGCATGTTTCATTTCTGATTACTACTGATTCGTATACTTCTGAGACTTTAAATATTCCTGTTTCTTTATTGCATGTGAAACTTATATCACAATTTGCTTAAAACTAAATATTTTTGGAAATCACCAGTAGTTAAATGCAGCTACTTTGGCTGGAAGTTGCCTCTAAACTCTATTCTTCATAGGGACTATTCTGAGAAAACGTATTCCCTATTATCTTTTATCATCTTAACAAAACAGAAAATTTGGATCAGAATGCTGCATATGAATCATTTACTATTCTTGGGATCCTATACCATACAAAGCCATAATGCGGTATCTGTGAATTCAGATATTTTACGGCTTATGCTATGTGTGAATCTAAATATATTGATAAAAATAGCTTAGCACAGTATCATTGCAGCCACTACAATTGAAATAAACTGCTATGGTTAGATAATTTCTAGCACTGTATAATGCTTTGAGTTTGATTTAGAAGATTTGCTTTGTTTTTGAACATGCATATGTCAAACAGTAGTTGACATCAGCTCATTAAACCAGCCACATCTGTCTCCAGGACTGCACAGCTGTTGCAGACGGCTATTATATGCCACTTGGCAGTCTTTATTTACATTGTTATATCTCTTGAAAATATATGAACAATTTGAATATTTAATATCCAGTCCTACAAGCAACCAGTGACTCTTTAAAATGTCCTTATTAATAACTCTGAGTCCATTATCATTTACTGAAAATTAAACAGCAGATTTATCAGGTTTAAGAATCTAAACTTCAGCAGAAATAATTAAAACTGTTACCTGACGAATATTATCCTACCATAGGTAATAGCTACAAGCGTTTAAAATTGATCTTCCAAAACACTGAGTCACACATATATAATGAAAATGCATGATGCACCAACAAGTATAGAGATTATTGTGGGCTATAATGTATGTTCAAAAAATCAGTCACATGCAAGAAGAACACACTGAATTTTACAAAAAGTAATTAGATATGATGATGATGTGTTATTTTCTTAGCTACATGCATATTAACAGGAGGAACTCACTTACTTGTAAATAATGAAATAAAATTGATCTGTAGTAACAATTAACATGTGAAGTCCATGCAAAACTTTCTATGGAATATCATAATGGTGTGTGTATGTGTGTCCGTGTCCGTGTCTGTGTCCTGGAAGCCATCTTTTACTTTGGATCTTCAGGGCTGCCACATTTAGTACTGTGGGAAACTGGGAGGGGGGATTGTATGGAGTTGGGGAGATATCTAGCCATTATAACATTCTTTTCTCTGAAAGTCAAGGACATCCTGCCCTGCACCTGGAGTGGTATGACTGGGGGCATCTCCAGTTGGGACGGTGCATTGATTGGACCATGTGATGGACATGTGGGTGCTGGAGCAGGGACTTGGACTTTCTTTCGGGTGGGGAAAACCTGGAAGCTTTCATCTTCAGGTTTTGCCAGCTGTGCCAATATGATATCTCTAATAAAATGGAACTTTGAGGAACTTCAAGCCTTGGACTCTTCTTTCATTGGAGGTGTTTCTTGGAACCCTGACATTAACTTGAATCTCCTTTAAAATTTAGCCAGCTCCCTGGACTCCAGGGTGCTGTCCGGGGTCGGGAGCCCCGAACATCAACCTGAAACAGATGGTGTGAAGACTCAGGGAAGATGAAGGAAGACAAAGCGGACACGGAGGGAGCCATAGGGGCTGGTTCAGTGAATGATGTTGAGACCATCTACTCCCCTTCCCAAGCTGTGGTGGAAGCAGAGGAGGCCGCAGAATGCCAATTGGGTGCCCGGCCCAAAGAGCTGGCACCTGAGCAAGCTGCACAAATGGATCTAACCTTGTGGGGCAAAGCTGCGGGAGCTGCACACTCCAGGAGATGATGACTGGGGCAATGATGTTGGAACCATGGCTGGGTGGAAGCAGATCCCAACCCTCAAATGGAGGGTATCAGGACAAGAGCGCTGCAAGCACTCCTGAGAATGGGGATTCCCGCTGCTATCATGCAGCCAGTCGCTAGCCAACCTTAAAGAGCAGTTTGGTCAACTCAGCATGGGCAGCGCCGCTCAACTCCTTGGGACTGAGCAGCCCAGATGGGCTCTGACTCAGCCTATGTTCCAGGAGCCAGGAAGTTGGACACCACTGAGTGGGATGTCTACCTCCTTTCACTCAGCATGGAGCGGTTTGTTCCATAACCCAGATGTGCCAATATGACATCTCTAATAAAATGGAACTTTGAGGAACTTCTAGCCTTGGAGTCTTCTTTCATTGGGAGTGTTACTTGGAACCCTCTGTGTGTGTGTGTGTGTGTGTGTGTGTGTGTGTGTGTGTGTGTGTGTGTGTTTCTGGAGCAATGAGCAAAGAATTATGGGTGTGTAATATACACTTCCAGAAAGGTCACACAGCTGTCCAGCTAAAATGTGCTAGAATATACTTATTTATCTTGTTTATTTTATTTGTTAATCAAATTTATCCCCATCTTACAAGGGGTGACCCTGGGTGGCATACAATATTCAATTTTTTAAAAAATAGACAGAAAAACAGGCATTTAAAAATATAAAAATTAGCATTAGAAATGGAGATAAATAAAATAAAAACCATATACTATAAACATATATCAATAATATATGAAGATACTGGGGCCAGAAATCACTGTAGAAAATAGTGATAATTTCCTGCTACACTGGAGAAGATAATGGTAATCATTCCTGTATTTTTACCAAGAAAACCACATAGTTAGAAAACGTAAAATGAGTGACACTATAGTGCTGGATGAATAGTCCCCTGGGTGAAATGGTACTCAACATACTGCTGAAGAAGAAATTAGGATGTTTTGAAGTTCTAAAGAGATTTATGATATGGCTAGATTAAAGCCTTCAGGACATCTACTTGTTGGTTCTGCCATGCAGGAAAAGAAAATGTGAATCTGCAAAGACAATTGTAGCTGAAATATAGAGTACAACAAGCATGAACATGGAAAAGCTCAACACAGAGAAAGATAAAATCAATCAAATAGACATTGTCATCTTAGGCATCAGTGAACTGACATGAACTGGAACTGAACATGAGATGAAAACTCATCTCATGTATACTGTTTGCTACTCAGGAATAAGAAGTAATGAAACAACTACTATTGCTTTCCTAGTCAGGAAAGATACAGTAAGGACAATAACCCAATACAGTGCAATCCATGACTGCATAATATCTATTAGACTTTGTGGACAACTCTGTAATGTGATGTTATCCAAGTTTATTTAACCCATGATGCAGAAGAAGAGATGATTGGCAATTTTTACGACCAAGTTCAATCTGATATTGATTGAACCTGCAAGGAAGATATACCATCTGTGATTGGCGAGTAGAATGTTAAAGTTGAGAATAACAAGAAAGAAAAGATAGTTTGATTATGGTCCAGAAAAAGAAATGAACACTATTGGTTTTGACGATCTTACAATGTCTTCATTGTTAATTCCTTTAAACAACCAAAACAATATTTATATTCATGGAGATCATTCAGTTGTTACAGCTAAGATATGTTCATTGGCTGACTAAGAAAGAAATCATGAACCGCTGATGTTCAAGTTCCAAGTCAACTGAAAGCAGAAGAAGAACACCAACTGGGTTCCATGATATGATCTTGAGCATATACCTCTCAGTTTCAAGGAGAACATCGGGAACAATTTTGAGATCCTGAACTTCATTGAAGAAACCAATCAACAAAGGAATTAGCAGAAAGAAATCTAAGAAGTCATTAGGGAAAAATATGAAGAAATAGAAGAAAACAAACTGGTTTCAGAAATTGCCCAGAAATGAAGAAAAAGTAAGCTCAGGAAGACAAAGTTCTCAGGCAGCTGTTTGAAGAGCTGTAAAGCACAATTGCCATGACATCTATAAAATTGAAAAACAAGGAAAATCTTCAAAAGATCCATGAACTCAGAAGAGATTCCAACTTCAGATTGATAGGCTAAAGGATGCCAATGGACACAGAGTAACTAATTGAAAGATGCTAAAACTTTAGAGATATACGGAAATGATTTTGGGAGATGAAGAGGGGAGAGGGGAAGAGACGCTGTCTAGGGAACAAGTATTGACTTGATATCTAGAACAGTAAATAGGGACAATATTATATGTTATTTTTATTATTTTGACACTTTGGACATGGCCGGTCAGGCTATGTAAATATTCTACTTTTCATTTTCAATTTTAGCATATCTTTTTTCTGTTTCTTTCAGCTTTCAAAACAGTAATAATAATAATTACTAGTAACTAATAATTACTTGTAGCTTATTTTTTCTCATAGGGTACCATGTGTTGCATATCCCCGTCTAAATTCTGAGTTACTAAAATCAGATAAAGAAATTATACAGTGCAGCAGAAACACCCACAGAGCTGAAAGCTGAGATAATATTCACATTTCCAAGGAAATGTGTGGAGGCATTTTATTCCTCTTATCAACAATTAAAAACTTGTTTCTGTATTATGGTAATGCTGGTCTTCACAGAAAACACTCCATGAAAAACTGATGTGGGGAATTTCAAAGACTAATCATGCTTCCATTTATATAGCAACAGAGCACAGTTTCAAAATCTAAATGACTAAATAAATCATTCATATATCTCAATGTCTCTTTCTCTCCCTTCCTGTCTCTGAGTTCTTATGAATCTTTTCCAGAAAACCATGACCATTTATTTCAAAGGATGAGACTGAAAGTCTGTAGAGATGCAAATTATCTTTTCAGCTACATGCCAAAGTTATTTTCTAGAGCAGAAAAATATCCTCTTTGCTTTTGTGAAGCAGTATACTAATATTTGAGTGCTAGTTTGATTTTGTCCATGCTTCAGTTTGTGGATTTCAGATAAAATTTCAATGTATGAACTGCTAAAATATGGAAAATGAGATGTGACTTAAAAAAAAAAATAGACATTTTCGCTACTTGTTTTAAAACATGGAATGCAAAACAATCAAATAGCCATCAAACTGTCATTATTCAACTCCTCCCTTTCAGACAGCACTATAGAATATTGCAGGCCAAAACAACTAGATGCAAGGACAGTTTTTTCCCTCGTGACATTACTCTGCTGAACATCTAATTCTCATAGTGCTGTCTAATGTCTATTGTATATATCCATCATACCATGCCATTTCAGAGTAAGCTCTGTTATGATTCTGAGGGAAAGATGTAAGAAATAGTAAGCCAAGAAATTAAAGGGATGAAATATGGAAGGGGGAAAAAACCACGGCTAAAACTAATTTATATAACACAATTTACTATACCTCTCTAGATCTTTCTAGCATTGCAAACTATCCACACTTCCACTACATGCATATACCACATACTCATATGTTGCCACTTAATCTTTAAATTCTCACTTATCCTGCTCAGAAAATTAACTGTCTGCAACCACAACTTCCTCTGTCCACCCAATACATTGTCTTTCACATGTCTATTTGTTTATTGCCTTGGTAACAGATCTTCCTTTTTGTCATCAAGGTCATTCTCTACACCCTGTTAAGATTTTATTTTAAAGAGAGATAGATTTATATTTTATTAACATAATTTATATCTCCATGAAAGAACTCCCAATATAGCTCTTATTAAATAAAATCTCTATACAAAAAAAATAATTCAATGAGTATGAATATTTTACTGTAGTTATCCATAAAAAGATAAATTGATCTTCATTTTTTTAAATGATAAAATTAAATATTTAACAATTAAAACATTAGGCATATTTGAGCAATAGTTTATACTATTAAATCTCAGGAAACAAATAAAATAGAACATTTAGTCATTTGTTACTTGACGTTTAATAATTTGGAACAGCTTACAGTATATAATGAAAACCACAAAATAACAATTGGAAATCCTGAAACATGTTTTAAATAAATTATAAAAGCCAAAGCAAATGAAAACTAAAGTTGAACTGTGACAAAGAGAAGGCTTGTTTTCTTTCCAAATGCAGTTTATTCCACCATATGGACCATTCCTGGAGAAAGAATTAATCATAAATTGATTGTCTGATTGTAACACATTAATGACACTTCAGTATTGCAGATTCCATACAGAAGTAAACATACCACAAGAACACTATTAAAACAATAATAAAATCTCCAGTTTCTGGAAGATCATGGCCTCTTGAGGCCAACTGTTCCATAGAAAGCAAGCCTCTTTTGCTGGTGGCTACAGAGTTTCAAAACACCTATCTCCTCCCATACCTGTATCAAGATTGCTACTTTATTGACAACTCTGCTGTACTGAGGCTAGGGGGAAGGCTCAAAACGGGATGGAAAGAAGACAACACAGGGTATCTACAATTTTGGCAAGCAGCCTGTCCTCCACACTACCCCTATCAGATCAAACGGGCACCGATTGCTATGATTTCTATTTCTATCATAAAACAATGCCAAAAGTCTATTTCTAAGCAAATTTCTATTTGTTTATCCATTGCAATAGGCCCTGTGGGAAAAAATTGTAGAAAAGATACTTTGATGATTAACACTCTTAGAAAATGTCTACAGGCAGCCAGTTTTAAAAGGTTTTACTACAGCCTTTAAGAAATTTGAATAATAGGGATAGATGGAGTTTGCATTTTTGGTAGGAGTGAACTTTAGAGACGGCGAGTTAATACAATGCAAAATGACAACAGGAAACAATATGACAGCTGATGCAGGCCTCAGGCAAGGGTGAAATATCAGATCATTTCAGAGGAATAACTGAAAATTCCTAAGGCAAATTTCCAATAAGAAACACAGAAATGGGCTAATTAAACAGCACCAACATATGCCAAGTTATTGTAAAGGATTTACAGCTTCAAAGACAGTTCTTTGCCAACCTCACTCTGAGTCATTATTTCAAAGTGGGATGACAGAGATTAGTAGAAATCAGCAATTAAAAGAAAAAAGTAATTGACATACAAAAAAAATTAGAATACCATTGTGGTGTGTGTAAAAGAAAGATATAGTAACATCTACACCTGCAGTCCTGAGGAGGACAAGATATCAACCCCATCCCACCCCCTTTCAAGGTCTGCTGCTGTCCCTCATTGCATTTTCATCCCTTGAGAATCACCATTCTGGCACATGGATAAGAACACTTTCCAAATTTGGCAAATCAACTCCCAATTTCACCGGTCACCTTCTGGGTACAGTTCAAGGCTTTGGTTATCGCTTTGAAGCCCTACAGCAGGGGTGTCGTCGTCACTGCGGTGTCACATGACGTATTGGGAGTGTTTTTCCACTTCGCTAAGACAGGTGTGGGCGTGGCCAGTGCATGAAGCATCTGGCCCGCAGGCTGGGAGTTTGACAGCCTTGCCCTACAAAGTTAGTCCTGGGATTGCCTCTGAAGGTTTCAGCCTGTCTCTCCAGATCCAATAGGGGGAACATACTCCAGATCCCTTTTATGAAATAGTGTCATCTACAAAACTTGCCTTCCATATTTCTGCACCTGCCCTATTAAACCTCTTTCTTACTGAGATCTGGGCTCCAATGTTCTTGGTCTTCCAGAAGGCCACAAAGACCTGTATTTTCTCTCAAGCATTAGGTCCAGGATATTAATGGAGACCAATATGTGGGATAGTTTATTATGAATTAGTTATACAGTTCCTTTATGATTGTATTAAATTATTTTGAAACTTTTGTTTTCTTTATATTTAGGGGTTTTATCACATTGTTTTTCACTTCTGTATTGACTGTAAGCTGCTCAAATTTACCTAATTAAGCTGGGTAACGATATATATATATATATATTTATATTCAAAAATAAACATAAATTCAATACTTTTATTAGACTTCAGAATAGAAAATTTAGGAATGCAGGTTTTTTGGCTAGTCCTTGGCTAGCTAAAAACTGATAGATTCAGATTCAGTTCCTTAAACTTATCAGGAATCTTAAATTTGAGGCTACTTAGTTCACATAAACATGCATTTTCTAAAAATGTAGGGATAACTTTCAAGGAATTAGATTCAAACTGCTAAATCATACTTTAAAAATTATTCAGAAATGTCTCAGACCTTGTGCCCTGTTATTAATTAATGAATCCTGGCTTCCTTCAGGCTTATACAAAAGCCTAAACAGTTACCACTCCTTGAAGAATTGCAGTAATTCTTGATTAATTCAGTGGATTCCTTATAATTAAGAATGTCAACAATAGCCACCAAGGAACTTTTACAAACATTTACAAAACTAATGCAAAAACCAAATTCACAGAATACTTTCAGCCAATAGTTTTTGCATTCGAGCGATACAAAGCCTGCATTTTGGTTGAAAACATCTGAAGATAGAAAACTTTGCGCTTAGGTATACCTACAATAATTTTACAATAAAAATATATAAATCTGAATTATGATACAACAGAAACAATCTGAATCTATTTTATTTGATAGATATTGATAAGGAGTTGAGAAAGGTGCGAGGCCTGCGACAGACCACAAAATGAGGGCTGGACATCTCATTCTCTAATTAAATAATAATATTCAGATGTGAAAAGAAGCTCTGTGTGGACAAATGACATGACTTTGTGGCAACCGTAAAGCACTGTAAGTACTTTATAAGTCTAAGTATATTGTGCTATTGCTATATACTGCTTCTTGAAATTAACTATCTAAATTTTTAAACATTTAAACCAAAGCATTGCTAATCCAACACCATATCTTAAAATATATCTTTTATATATATATATATATATATATATATATATATATATATATATATGTAGGTCTTTGGTTATTCGGGTTTTCTCCCACGTAAAATTGGAAGTGTCTTGGCGACGTTTCGACGAAGTCTCATTCGTCATCTTCAGGCTGGTGTTCTCGGCTTCATGCTTCCAGGAGCAATGTGAGATCGCAGCTGTCTCTTCCTTTTAACTGCTAGTGGAGGTGTGAGCTGATTGGGTGGGAACTTGGCTGTGTTCTGATTGGGTGGAGGTGTGTTCTGATTGGTTAGGGGCTTGGCTGTGCTCTGATTGGCTGGGGTTGTGTTCTGTTTGGGTGGGGGCTTGGTTGTGCTCAGCTTGGTCTGAGTTGCAGGGGGATTTGAGCTGGTGAGCTGCGTTGTTGTTGTTTGGCTTCGTGTTTGTGGCCGTGCGAGCTCTTCATGGTGGGTGTCAGTCTGCTTCATGTATGGATTGGAGGGGTTTAAAGTGGCTAATGATGCAGCTGCGGTCTGGCTTCTGGTCCTTGGTCGTGGCTCATTATCAGTGTGGGTTTGAGTCTGCTTTCTGCGTGGATGTGTGGTGGTGACATCAGGTGTGGCACTCGTGAGTGTGGGTCTGGTGTCATTCGTCGTGTTAGGGACTCGTTTGTCAATAAGGGCGGGTTTCCAAATGGCTGGTAGGCGGGAGGTATCGTCTCGTTTGTTCATGCTGTGTGGGCGTTTTTCTATCTCAATGGCTTCTCTGATTATTCTGTTGTTAAAGTGTTCAGTTTTGGCGATAGTTCTGGTCTTTTTAAAGTCAATATCATGTCCTGTGGCTTTAAGGTGTTGGACCAGGGAAGAAGTTGGTTCCTCTTTTCTGACTGAGTTCTTGTGTTCTTCTATGCGTGCACTTATTCGTCTGTTGGTTTGTCCGATGTATGTGGTGGGGCAGGCGGTGCATGGGATTTCATATACTCCTTGATTTTCTAACTCAATTTTGTCTTTGGGGTTCCTTAGGATGGTGGATATTTTTCGGTTTGTGCAGAATGCTGTCTTGATGTTATGTTTGTGGAGGATTTTGCTTATTCTGTCTGTGGTGCCTTTTACGTATGGGAGGAGGGCCTTGCCGTTTTCTTGTTCTCTGTCTTGGATTTTAGTGGGGGTTTCTTTTTGGATTAGGTTGGTGATCTTATTTCTTTGGAATCCATTGGATGTGAGTACGTTAGTGAGGGTGTGTAGTTCGGTTTTTAGGTGTTGTTCGTCAGCTAAGCGTTTTGTTCTGGAACAACACCTAAAAACCGAACTACACACCCTCACTAACGTACTCACATCCAATGGATTCCAAAGAAATAAGATCACCAACCTAATCCAAAAAGACCTACATACAAACACCCGCGAAAACCTGAAAAAACATATATATATATATATATATATATATATATATATATATATATATATATATATATATATATATATATAAAGTATACTTATATATACTTAAGCTGTGATGCTTGACATAGTTTGGAACTGGGGCTATCATGTACTTTTTGACATTTTAATTGTTCAAAAATGCCATGCAAAGCTTCAAGTGTACTATTTTATAGTTAAATAATTGCCTTTTCACAAATGCTCAATATTTTTTTCTTACTTCTTTGTCCTAGAACACATTTGCTTGCTTCAGTAATTTTATTCCCTAGTACCAGATAAATGTCTTGCCAGAGTCAAAAACTACAGCTGAAAATGGCACGTATTGAACAGATTCTTGTAGAAGCTTCAAAGTTTTAAATACTCTATATTAATGGCTGTTCCTCAGGAGATTTTCTTTCCCTTTGCAGAAATGTGAAGATCATCAATATTAGTATAGATAGATTGAACAAGAGAAAAATCTTTCCCAATAAAGTATTGCACGTTCTAGCACAACTTAATGTTGTTAATGAGTTCTATGTCATTCTTTTTACAATTACTCACCTAGATGACATCGGTAGAATTAAATACAGCCCTCCTAGGCTCCAGCAATCTTTGGACAGGTTGAGGAACAGCCATGCAGAAAATAATAAGAACTTCTGGATGACTATTCCATCACTTCACACTTAGTAGGACTCCACATACACTTCCAACCCTGATTGTTCCCTTCCTTTTCTGAATCCAATCAGATTGTTTAAAAATTATGTTATATTTTTCCAGGCTCATGATCTTCACAATTAGCAATAGGTAAAGTATCAGAAAATAATAATTTGCATTACAGATAGTTCTGACTTACGACTGTAATTAAACTCAAAATTAACAGTCGTAAGTTGTATGTCCTGCTGGTCTTTAAGCAGGTGACCATGACTGAATTTACATTGAAACCTTTTTTGCAACAATCATTAAGCAAAGGCTACTGAAATGCTAAATGAATAATTGTCTGCTGTGAACTCCGCATAGGGGTCAGTAAATGCTCTGCTCTATTCAGTCATCCCAACTGTAAACACCAATGCAAGGGATTACAGGGTCATTAAAAGAAAAAAAAGAAAAAAAATAAGCAAATGCTACTCTTATTAAATGAATGCCTCGGTCGTTTAGGAAACCAATTGAACCCCATGGAGATTTTTTTGTTGTTGTTGCAAATTACAAGTAAACACCAGTTTCCTGCAAAAAACATCATAAATCATGGTCATGTGAAGAGCAGCCATACGAACTTCAAAACCAAACCATAACTAACTGTGGGGAGGTCCATCATAATTTCTGGTCATAATCAAGGAGTACCTTGGAAAGAAGAGGTATTAAATGGGACTGGTCTGAAACAGATTCTATGGTGCAGATTCAAGGGAATACACAAAAACTGCCACTGCTTTCATCTACCCAACTATAGAGCTAGTCATGCTTGATGTATAGTATGTTGTATATCACAAAATGCTTCTTCTTAATATAGCTTTTTGCTGTGCATAAGGAGAAATATAGATTTAGGTTATATATTTTTGTTCCTCTCCCTCCAAAGTGGTGGTGGTGGGGGGAACAATGGCAACAGGTTGATTGACCAAGCTGGTGCAAATCATACATTTCTGTAACTTATTCACCCAGCTGCAGCAATTAATTAATTAATTAATCAATCAATCAAACAGTACAGATATTCAGGATGATAATTCAATTACTTCTCTCTGTGTATTACTTTTGGCTTGAGAATCAGTAGGGACTCTCCTAGTATGGTTCCACTAAGTGTACCAGACTATATTTGGAAAATTTAAAGATACATGCCATACAGTTAAAATTGGTAAAAATAATAATAATAACTAATCTTATAGATTAAAAGGTTTTTTTTGTCCTTTCCAACTTTCTATTTATGAGAGGAGACACAACTATTTTGACAGCTGCTAACCACAGAATTCCACAGAATTCTATACAGAATTACCTCTTGATATACTGAATAAAGGATGATTTTCTTTATTAATATAAATTGGACTCTATTCTTAATCAGCTCAGTTTCAGACTGAAAGAAGTCCAGAGCTTTTCCATCCCTCACTGAAACTGTTCAATAAATACATTCAGTCCCTCTTGAAAATCTACTCTTAATAATGTGGCCTTACTTTCTGAACTCAGGGTTTTGCTTTTCAGATATTATAAAAAATGAATGAAAATATTAATTAAATACTAATTGTTATTTGCAATGTGACAAATTATGAGTTATAATTAAAAGGTGGAAATACAAAGGATTAATTTCAATCATGCATTTTTTTATTAAGGGTGGTACATACAATTTAATTTATTTTTAAATGTTATTGCATCACATTTTATTAATTGGATTTCAAAGCAGTAAAGCATCTTGATTCTTATTTACATCAAGTGATGCTGAAACTTGATTGAGACTGTTGAGATCACAACAGTCACACAATGTATTACACCAAATCTGTGTTAACAAAGCACAGATCTGTTCATGTAATGTGCTCTGCCTAATTAAATAAATCACATTATGTCTTAGTCAAAGAACTTAATAACACAATGGCTAGGCTACCAAAATATATTGAGTTATCCAATGCTATGTTTAGTTGATCATAGGGTTATTTATAAATCCAGCCATTATATTTCTACTTGGAGATGTAAGATTTTCAGATGCGTAGCCAGGGAACAGAAATTATTTCTTCCCAGAAATTTATGAACGTTTGAAGAATGGAATCCCTTTATATCAACAGTCCCCAACCTTTCCTGCTTGGCAGACTGGTGGGGGGTAGGAGAGGGGATGGTTCCATGCAAGCAACAGGTGCACAGGTGGAGCTTTGTATGAGAGTGCCTGCCGCTTGTGTAAGTGGAGTGGCATGCATGTTCATCCACTGCTTGCGCAGCCTGGTTCTGGTAGTGGGCCATGGCCTAGGGATTGGGGACCCCCTGCTTTATATCTTTATAAACTGCAACAAGAAATGTGCAGTGTGAGATTATTCAATCATTTATGGATTGTTGTAATTTACTCTATTGACGATTGCACAGGAAATGCAATTTGTTCAAAATTCAGTTACCTGTGTGCCTATTGTTCATTCTTTATACTACCCTCTTCTGAGAGGTGGGTTTCAGAAGATTCTGACCAGTTCTGGAGAACCGGTAGCGGAAATTTTGAGTAGTTCAGAGAACTGGTAGTAAAAATTCTGACTGGCTCCGCCCCCATCTATTCTCTGCCTACCAAGTCCCAGCTGATTGGTAGGAAATGGGGATTTTGCAGTAACCTTCCCCTGGATTGGGGAGGGAATGGAGATTTTACAGTATCCTTCCCATGCCAGGCCCGCCAAGCTATGCCACACCCACCAAGCCACACCCACAGAACCGGTAATAAAAAAAATTTGAAACCCACCACTGCCTCTTCCCCTATTGATGCGGGAGCTGTATAAGTTACTGATGTATTTCTATGTCAAATCATGGTGCTGGTCACCATGTAAAATTCCAGCTTGTATGGGACTTGCATACTTAAGAGATCACCTTTCCCAAGTAGGCTCTACCCACTCATCTTAATGAAAAAGTATCTTCCTCTATTACAAGGATGTGATGGAAGGCAGCAAAATGGCTATTGCTTAAGCTGGAAAACTGGAAACTATAGAAAGTCTGACCAGATGCCATGTAATTGCAGGTAAAGAAAAGTCACTACTTCTTAGAAAATGGAAGGAGGCACATCAAACTTCTCAGTTTACTTTTTAAAATTTCAACAAGCCTTTTCTGTAGCAGAATAAAACTGATATGTTTTATTTAACAAGTTTGGAAAACCACATAAAGGATGGCTTCAAGATTCCCACCGCCAATTCCTTAATAGTAGTATTGTTCTAGATCAGGGATGTCAAACTGCCAGCCCACAGGCCGGATATGTCATGTGAAGGCCATGCCCACCCCAGCTCTGCGAATGTGAAAAATGTCATGAAACGTCACGTGACGGCAATGTGATGCCACGAGTTTGATACCCGTGCTCTAGATCATATAAGTGGGAAAGTAAGTTTTAGCAATGAGCTGAGCTGCTGCCCATCTGCCTGTCTCCCTAATAGGGGTGCTCAGTTTAGGATTTATATAATCCTTTACAGCAATCTGTTGTATTATAAAGAATAAGAATCATTCTCATTCTCTGATGCCAATTATCCTTTACGCTTAGTAGCACCGCAAAGCTATGCAGCTTTAAATATTGATAATGTTATTAAATTTATAAAATCTATTTCAGAAATTACATACAAAAGAACCCCCCTGTTATATAACCTATAGCAGTTAAAGATTGGATGCTTTTGCAATTTAATGAAATCCAAAAGGCAAATTTAAGAAGCTGAAACACCTGTGCTATTACATGGTAAAAAAAAAAAATCTTTTTTCTTTTTTTAAAGCAGATTGCTGCTGGTAATGGAACTTTGTGACATACTTAGATGAAATTATTTTAGACTTATCTTAGACTTTAAAAATGAAAAGATGTGGTGGCTCAGTGGTTAGAACGCTGAGTCTTAGACCGTTAAAGGTTTAAAGGTGGCAGTTCGAGAGATAAATGCCATGAGACGGAGTAGCTCCCTTCACTTCTCCCAACCTAGCAGTTTGAAAGCATGAAAAAGCAAGTAGATTTCCATCATTGATTCAGTCTGGGGCTGCTGTGAAGTTCTCCTCCGTTGAAGGCCTCTGGTCACAACAGGGGAGCTTCTCTCACAGGTTATTTTGGAGGGCATCTCGCCTTTTCAACAGCTCCTGGAGTGGAGTTCTGCTACCATTCCCTCTGCTGCCATTCTGTGGAAATTGGGATCATAGAAACACCCAGGAGCATAGAAGAGTCCAAAGGCAGATGCATGAATAAATGTGATAAATGTATTTATTCATATAACAAAACATATTAACTATATTCAAAGGCTGTCTTAATATCCATTAGGATAGGGGGCACATAGCATGTGTGACTACCCCTATCAAAGATCATGTCTCATGGAGAACAAACATAAAAGAGAGCTTGGTGGAAAGGTTAGAGGGGGTTTTATACTCAGTGTAAGCCCCTCCTCTCCACATAGGGGTGGGGGCACTTTCTGCCTCCACTAGTGTCTGTATGATATATGTGCCAATGGCTTGCAAATACTTGACATAGATGAACAGATAGGACATATAAGCATGCGGGAAGGTAACAGAGTTCCCTGTTTTGCTGTATAGTTTGTACTGTGGCATGATGTCATGCTAGCCACATGACCATGGACACATCTCCAGACAACACTGGCTCTTTGGTTAAGAAATGGAGATGGGAGATAAATCTTATTTTAAACAATATTTTATCAGGGAACGTGGATGCTAAATATCTTTAGCTACAGATAAATACTGATGTTTGATAGTGTATAACATGAAGTTATCTTAATTTGATCACATTAACAGTAGTCAAGGTTTTCTTGCTGTATCAAGCAGTTATCCATGGATAATAGAAAAGGAAGTAATCCTCTTGGAAACTCGATATTGGCACTCTCAGTTTAACAAATTTTGAAACTATTATTGACAGAATGGAAGTTGAAAATATGAGGTGTCACTGGGCAAATATTCACTAAAGCAATTCCCATGAAATTTACTGATAATAAAATAAACCTTGGAGGAGGAGAGGAAAATCAGGATAAGTTCAGCCAGGTTTCATATTAATATGCATTAGTTGATAAGTCAACAGTAAATATTAACAACATTTCCATGCTATCTTTGCTACCATGAAGTGAATCCAATTACAGAGCGGTTAACAGCATTACTTTTGCAGTAGGGATGAGAAATGAATAGGAATTCCATATGCCTTGCGGTCTAGATAACAATAGTAAGATGTTTTTTCTCATGATTCAGGTTTCTGTTATTAGTTGTGATTTTAAAAAGGCATACAAAATTAATAACTAAAGTCAACTCGAACTGCATGGAAAGACTGAATCTGGCCCTCTGTCTTGTATCTACCAACATTGGGTCCCATTGTCAGATAGGGAAAATAAGTTAAAATAATAAATTACAAGTATGCTAATTAAAAGGATTCTAGTGTGGTATCATTCTATTATTTGCTACCTGCCACTACTGTTTTGCTACATGTTCTTTCTGCTTGTAAATATTAGAAAACAAACCTAAGATTTTTTTATATTTTTTTGCATGGAGTTATGGGCCTTTTTGCATGGACCTTGTACTTTTCTTTAGGAATTTTAAAAGAGAAGTTTACTCATAGCATTTCTCTTTATAAAAGAAAAGTGCTATGGATAAATATTTTGATAAGGAGAATCCAAATGGTATTGGAAGGGTTACCTTCCAAGTTTTTTTTTTACTACATTTATTACGTTTTTTACTAACACTGACTCTGGAATCATTTATATAGAGTTAGTTAGTATGATTTGTTTTACTTCATTTACTGTAATTGGTATGCAGCTGTGGCCCTACTTAGAGAAATCAGAATGACTTGAATTATACAAGCATTCCTGGATTAAAAATAATGTATAAAATAATACATTATTTTTGTTGAAGCAAGTCAGAAAATTCATCTATTGAACAATACAATTGCTCATGTCTTTCTTAAGCCAAATGGCCATCTTAATGTATTCAATACTGTATTCTCTGCACTGGTGCCAGCATCTTTCAAGGCTTATATCAACAATTTTAATGTTCAGATAATAATACTAACATCTTTTTGAGCTGAGCCTGGAAGATATTAGGAAACAGGAAGATTGGCCTATTATCAGTTGCTTTGAAATGTGTCTGCTTTTCAAAACTTTTCATCTTCTAATTGAAGAAGCTTGATATTCATCTCATTCTACATGCTTGAAATTTTAACTGAATTTTAATAGTTTGAATTAACTGATTTTATAATTTAATACTAAAATTTGTTTGCTTGTACTGCCCAACTTGAGAGGTAGTTAAGACATATTAAATAAATAATTATATGAGAGATATATGGTTGACCACTGCACTATAATTCTCTAAAACCACAGCAGAATAGCTGATGGTATGTATGCAAATAAAGACCTTAATTAATGTAGTTTCAAAACTTGCTTAATTATAGTTTATGTCTTACCTCTCTACCCATATCTCTTTTTCCATAATGAAAGGCAAAATATTGAATTCTCCAAGTTACAATACAATTTATTATTACAGTCTTAGACCAGGAATTCTCCAAGTTGTCTCCCATCCGGGCAGAAATAACGTACAGCTCTACCTAGCCTCCCCTAGCTAATTATCCTTTATTTCAATTTAATCTTAATATATAGTATGTTATTCAGTTTTTCTTTTGCAATTAACTGACTCAATAATTGGAGTCAATGTTGATTTTCTCTTTTTTTGGTACAGTTCTTTAACTATTATGGGTTAATTTTTGTAACAAGACTTCTAAAGGACAGAGACCTGCTAAAACTGCTAGCGCCCAGGGTCCCAGCCTAATTTTATCAAGTGGACAGATGAGTAGAGTTAGCACTAGCAATAGCACTTAGACTTATAGATTGCTTCATAGTGCTTTACAGCCTTCTCTAAGCAGTTTACATAATCAGCATATTGCCTCCAACAATCTGGGTCCTCATTTTGGCTACCTCGGGAGGATGGAAGGCTCAGTCAACCTTGAGCCCAGTAAGAATCGAACTGTTGGCAATCAGCAGAATTATCCTGCAATACTCCACTCTAACCACTGTACCATAAATCAGGGTTAGTTTCAGAACTGCTTTTACTACTTCTACCATTTCTCATCTATGCCTCATTTTCCAGGGAACTAAATTATATGTGTGGAGGGCATTTCCTGTCTCTCATGATGAGGAATTCCACATGTGTCCCAAAGCCAATTCACAACTCTGAGACTGAATCCAGAGTTCTCAAAAAGGCTGAAACCTTCCAACAGTTTTTTTAAAAAAATCAGGGTAGTTTATTCATTGCTTCATACTGAGCTGAACCCAAGTAGAGGGAAGGAACCTTTGTACATTTACAAAGAGAGATGAATAATGTTGCAATTGTGACACAGTAAATGGTAAAGGAGGTGCTGACTGGATGTCTGAGATGAAAGCACCCTACTGATCAATTATAAAGATGTACTGTAAGGCAATTTCAAAGTGTGTCTTGCTCTGCCAGTCAAGCTGCAAATGTTACAATATAACTCAGTCAGACTTGAATTAAAAGAAAACAAATGCACATAAACTATGTTAAAAGAATTCTTATAAAATTGTAGCACAATAAAAAGCTGTAATAAAATAATAGCATTGCCAAGTTTCCAAATTTACTCTGAATCCTCCCCATCCAAAGAAATGAGTAATTCCTTGAAAAGGGATGCATGTTTTGCATTTGGGATATATTAACTTTTAAATTGATGCAGTAGATTACACCACCAGCATACTAAAATCACAAGAAAGCAACATGTATAGTAATATGAGATACGATTTAACAGCAGAGACTGGGTAGGTAGCAATGATTTATAAATAAATTATCTTTATTTTTTAAAAAATCAGATTAAAAAGATAAAATCCACTTCTATCCTTCTTATGTTGCTTTTAACAGAATAACAGAGAGCCTTGCCCCCCTCCCACCCGCTCAAGCAGGAGACCCTACACCATTCCAGACAAGTGGCTGTCCTGACTCTTCTTAAAAGCCTTCAGTGATAAAACTCCCACAACCTCTGGAGCAGGTTCTGACCAGTTCTGGAGAACCGGTAGCAGAAATTTTGAGTAGTTCGGAGAACTGGTAGTAAAAATTCTGACTGGCCCCACCCCCATCTATTCTCTGTCTCCCAAGTCCCAGCTGATCGGTAGGAAATGGGGATTTTGCGGTAACCTTCCCCTGGAGTGGGGTGGGAATGGAGATTTTACAGTATCCTTCCCCTGCCACGCCCACCAAGCCACGCCCACCAAGCCATGCCACGCCCACCAAGCCACGCCCACAGAACCGGTAGTAAAAAAAATTGAAACCCACCACTGCTCTGGAGGTAAGTCGTTTCGTTAATTTTTTTTTTATTCAATTTGTATACCGCCCTTCTCCTAGTGGACTCAGGGCAGTGCACAGCCAGAACTAAAACACATACCAATACAAAATTTAAAATTATTAAAAGAATTATATACTTTGGCCCAAATTTAAAACAATTCGAATTAAAACCCATTGACAGATTAAAACCAAACAACTAAAAAACTAAAAAAAAAAAAGGGGGGGGTCACGCCAGCCCTGCTTGATGGAAAAGTTTTCAGGGCACGGCGAAAGACCCAGAGATCCGATATCCTTCTTATCTCCGGGGGCAAATTGTTCCAGAGGGCGGGAGCTGCCACAGAGAAGGCCCTCCCCCTGGGGTTGCCAGCCGACATTGCCTGGCTGACGGCACCCTGAGGAGTCCCTCTCTGTGGGAGCGTACTGGTTGGTGGGAGGCTATCGGCGGCAGAAGGCGGTCCCGCAAATTGTTCTAACTGACATGAAATTCTCCTTGGTTCTAGGTTGCTTCTCTCCTTGATTAGTTTCCATCCATTGTTTCTTGTTTTGCCTTCTGATGCTTTGAAAAATAGACTGACTCCCTCTTCTTCGTGGCAGTCCCTCAAATATTAGAACACTGCTATCAGTGCTGTCAGTCCAGTCCTTCTTTTCACTAGACTAGACATACCCAATTCTTGCAACTGCTCTCCATGTATTTTAATCTCCAGGCCTCTAATCATCTTTGTTTCTCTTTTCTGTACTCTTTCCAGAGTCTCAACATCTTTTTATAAAGATTTTATATAATGCTTTTGTATAGCAACTTTGCATTATCTATGTAGAAACCCACACAAATGTAATCTACCTTTTGAAAGAGACAAATTATTTTGCTATAAGCATTTTACTGATAATTTTCCAAAACAACTCTCATGAACTGCCTTACATTATATAAGAAACCTCCATGGCAAGCACTGGAATAAAAATATACCAGACACATCTTTTACTATAAGAATTATTGTTCATTTTTGCATACATTTTACTTATTTAATTTTTATTTCAATGCAAGCCAAAACAACTCTCATTAATACCATACATTAGATAAGATACTTCTAGGACAAGTATTTAAATAAAAACAAACCAAATAGAAACTGACCTGATAATAAAATCCAAGGTATACCAAGATAAAAAGAAGAAAGGGAAGATGTCTAAAATTGGTGGCGCAGTGGTTAAAGTGCAGTATTATACGCTAACTCTGCTTACATCCTGGAGTTTGATCCTGTCCAAAGTTGACTCAGCCTCCCATCCCTCCAAGGTCAGTCAAATGAGAACCAAATTGTGGGAGCAATATGCTGACACTGTAAACCACTTAGCGAGAGCTGTAAAGTCATATGAAGCTGAATATAAGTCTAAATGCTATTGCTATCATATGTTGTAATATGGGTGACAGGAAAGATTGCTGCATTTATGCAGTAAATTAAATACACTTATTAAATAAATTATTAAAAGCCTTTCCTATTGTATATGATGCATACATGTTTTCACACAAAAAAACATAATTATCAGATCTGTTATATCCTAAAATATTCCTCCCACAGCCGTGTTACATATCTGTTTTAATGAAAACTATATTGCAATATTCTAAGAAATATTTCTACCTACACCTTGATCAGAGAACTGCAAATCAGGTTGTTTTCAAAGTACCTTGGATATATTTGCCACTTTGACATATTTTAAACCTAGTTGTTGTGATCCTTAACCTTTTTTCCATGCAAAATGTGTGCTTTACTACTTCATTAAAAATGTGATTGAGAAGCCATGCATTTCTAGAGACTGCAAGGACCTTTAAATGATAAAATACACCACATTTCTAGAAGTCCATCTATGAATTCAGAGTATTATTTTATGATTTTACTTTGCACCTGCAGTTCATTTACTCTGCATTTGAGAACCCACTCTTACAATTAAATTGCTCATTCAGGGATCCCCTGTAACATTTTGTTTATAGGTGGGCTTCTCTCTTTTGGTTAAATTTTTGGCAAAATCAAATTAAACATGCCAGGCAAAACAAACCATTTCATATGACTAAAACTACCTCCTTTGGAACATTATTCCCCCTTTGTGAGAGAGTTTTGAAGTCAAACCTAGATTGTTTAAATGAGTTAAGTTTGCAACTGCAATAGGCAATAGGCTAATTTAAATACAGGGAAAACATTGCATAGATGAAGAACAAAAAGTTATATATTAAAATTAAGAACATAAAATTTAATTATTGTTTCTTTAAATATTACACATGCCTTTCCCATCAATACATTTGTATTATTTTAGACAAGAAATGTTATTTAAGAATGGTATATGCATGGTCCTGCACCATTGTATGCATTTTCTTACTACAGTTAGGATTACTTTGTCTCCAAAATTCCACAAGCATTAAAATTCAATCGAAAGATAAATGATATGGATACAGTAGTGCAAAAAGAGGCAAATCTCTATGCTATTGATGCTATTTTTAATATAGTCACCATCACTTTTATAATGATGATGGCAAGGAACACAGTTCTTTCAATTTTCTTTTCCCAATTTTCTTGGAAGCATGCAAAAAAAAAAATGGGACTGTTCTCCCTTCTGAGAAGCAAACAACATGAGCAGATGATAGCCACAGGAAACAGCATTTTTTACTGACTAGCAAATAATCTCTATTTTGACACTAACCAACATGACTATGAAATATGTAAGCAGAAACAGCACACCCTTGACAAATTTTCTAAGATATTTAATTTCACTGTATGAAACGAAGAACTGTTCCTTTTATAACCACAGCTACTTTTCCTGTAGAAAACAATATTTAGCTCTCTCAGTATGTTTCTTCTCATATTTTTTATAGATAGCAGAGCCTTTCTTTTTTCCTGTTTGCTGCTGCTTAGCAGTCAGGTATTTCAAATATTTCCATACTGCTTCTAAAAACTATAAAAACAAATTCCCTTCAAACTGTAGGATATGCATGGAACACCGTATCTTCTGATTTTTCTCTCTATCTTTGGATACATTTCAACAAATAAATAAAAATTCCATATTCAAATTAATGGTCTGCCTTCCTTTATCCCTATTTCTGAATGGCCTACTCACAATGTTCTTTGCACCTGCTGCAAGGAATGGAAAGAGTCCCTCATCCCCCTTTCTTGCTATTCTTGCATTGTGTCAGCTGTTTCCAAACTGCTGAATTAACATGTTGCAAACTTTAACCACATAACACGGTTTCCTAATTCTGCCAGAATGATCCACTGAAGCTGACTGACCTCCCTTTCTTTCATCTCAGTGGGGTAATAAAAAGCTGAAGTACGTAGACTTCTTATGTTAGTTCCTCATAATTTTCAGCTTCTGGATTTCTACTGGGAAATCTTTTCTCCACTGGAAATATTACTCTCCTAGACATATTAACTGCAGATAGTCTCTATCAGACCATCTTAGATCTTGTTCATACTTTTCAGCACCTCCTTTCAATATACACTATACTTTTCATGCCCCAGTATTTTCATACTTTCCTCAGTATTTCTTCTAATTTTGCATTTTTACCAATGTTGCCAGACCCCTAAACTTATAAAAGGCTTTTAAGTCTGTGATATTAAATACAGTGCTGCCAAACCAAGCCTAGGAATGGCTTATTCACATTAGCCACCCTAAGTCTGCAGCTGTATTTTTAGGACTGCCGAACTGGAAATGGAATAGGAAAGGGTAACTTTGGTTACCTTTTTGATCATAAAGTATTGGTTACCTTTTTGATCATAAAGTAAGAAATGTATTTGCTACAAGGGGTATGTGTGTGAGAGAGAGTGAGAGGGAGGGAGGGAGGGAGGGAAGGAAGGAAGGAAGGAAGGAAGGAAGGAAGGAAGGAAGGAAGGAAGGAAGGAAAGAAGGAAGGAAGGAAAAAAGGAAAAAATATATCTGGAGAAATACTAGATGTAATAGAACACTACATATACAGTATCTTGGCCAACAGATCTCAATGGAAGGTGATACAAAAAAGAAAATTGAATAGTGTGTTAAATGTGGTTGGCATGCATTTGGCAAACTAAGCATAGTTTTCAAGAAAAACCTCCCCTTATGCTGAAGAGAAAAGTTTTCGAACAGGTGTGCTACCTGCTCTAACATATGCCAGTGAAACATGGACACTAACCTCACAATCGATACAAAAGCTACGAGTGGTGCAAAGAGCCATAGAATGATACATGCTTGGCATTCCAAGACAAGATAGAAAGATCTGCACATGGATTAGAGAACAAACAAAAGCATACAATATAATCAAGAGAGTAAAAGAATGGAAATGGGCAAGAAATGGGCATAGCAAAAAAAACTGATGGCAGGTGGACCAAGGCAGTCACAGAAGAGACCCTCTTGATAAAAAGCATCCACGAAAGAGACCTAAAAAAACATATTTGCTACAAGTGTGTGTGTGTAGAGAGAGAAAGAGAGAGAGAGAGAGAGAGAGAGAGAGAGAGAGAGAGAGAGAGAGAGAGAGAGATATGCTTTTCTAAATAATGCTTACATGAATTTAGCAATCACTTCCAATATTTTAAACATTACAGTTATGATTTATATCCTGTTTTTCTGTCCATGTTGTATAGAATTCTTGCAGCATTGTATAATAGTGCAAATAACTATGATTAAAAACTATTTACCTACTGGTTCAATACATCTTAACATTAACCACAATATCTAGCAATATCTTAAAAAATTCACTGTGTAACACTGAAATATAGAGCTAACCAGTCAATAAATAAGAACTCTGTAAAAAGAACTTTATTTTTTTTTTGTAAGCAATGGGTTGAACTGTTAAAGTAATTTTCCAGCATTGAGCCTCAAAGTTATTAAGAGGAGACAAAGAATAACTTATTATTTTGTGCAAATGAAAGCAAATAATTCCTAATTTTCTGTTTATATTTCACTTATTTTCACTTATAAAAGGTCCTTTCTCTCATAAATAAAGGGCACTACATTAAGTTTCTGTTACCAGTGTTTGCTATCAGTAGGTGATCTTATTTTCTCACATCCACAGAGGATTTGTGTTTTGATTTGCAATTACACATAGAAAAGTGTGTGTATCCATGTGTGTATCCCCAGGGGCTGGGAAAGATAATAGTTTGCAAATGAAATACCTGACAGGTAGTTTCTTTTTTCCCTTTTAAGATAATTTAAATTTAATCAATAAAAACTTGCAAGCTTACAATCCAAAACTCAGAATTCTATTTCAAATTTTCAAATTTGACTTTTGAACAGAGTTCAAGGGATAATTAAAACTAGTTCTCTTCAGTTCTAGTGACACACTGTAGCTACCAGGAAGCTCTGTTGGGGATAGAGTTCTTTAATCTATTTATATGCCTATATTTCGTAGCTGATTACAAAATATTGAAGGCACCAGAATCAAAACTAGTATCACCAACTCAGATATCTATCAATCTGCATCTGTACCACTTACAGTGACTGCAACACGTCTCCAGATTTTTAGACAAGATTTTCACAGTCCTACACAGAGATGCTGGAAACTGAATCTGGGAATTTTGGTATATACTCATAAGCAATATCAGAAATGATTCTACAATGTAGAAGGCTACTTCATTTGAATTCAACTGGAGGAGGTAACATCACTGAAAGGGGCTGTCAGGCTTCTCATCAGGACAATTGTAAATCTTGATTCTCCCATATTATGACTTTGATTTATTTGGCAGACGATTCACAGACAAATTTTGGCAAGACTATACTATTTATTATATACAAAAATAAAGCCACTAGAAAATTAAGACCTGCCTATTTCATTGCATAGAAGAATTCAAAGCCTATGTAAACAATAGGTGTACAGAGTGATTTGAAACCCTTATATAACTCCCACACTTGACTTCCTAAAGTCAAGACCATGCTAGGTAGCTATTAAATTAAGTCATGCAACTGTTAGCTGATCTGAGATTAGCTGATCTGAGAAGCTAAACAAAATGGGGCTGATGTGTAGTAAATGGGCAGGAGAACAACTGGAAATTCGAGGACTTTTGGCTAGATTGTGGAGTACAAAAAAAAAAAAAATCTCAGAAGAAAGCAATACCAAACTACTTCCATAAAAAAAAAAAAACCTTCATCAATGATGTTGAAAGGAGACAAGTTCAACTTTATGACATCTTTATCTTCTTTTTGAGGACAATCTTTTAAATTCAAGATCATCTTTATTTCAAATAAATCCAGTAGATATATGTCAATGCACCTTTCTGTTTCTGTGTATGTATATAAATATATATATGCATACATACATGCATATAGATATATGTGTGGGTGCTTTAGTGTAGAGGAATTAAAAACTGGCTTACTCCCAGGCATTAGGGATCAGCTGAAATCCCCTTTTGATCGTTTTTTATGGTATTTGCTCACCATTTGTCTCATATATTGTATATTATTATATAATTTTAGGATTTCTTTTGTTTTTGTATGCCATCCAAAATCGATTGTTCAAGTCAGGTGTTCTTATAAATGTAGTTTTATAAATACATAACAGAGTGTTATTGGAGAAAGACAAAGTGTTAACCTGACCAAGCACTACTCTTATTGTATCTGCAGATAGCAGACATATTTAAGGTACCTCATTCTTTACTGATGAGGAACAAGGCACCAGACCATCTGCTGTGAAGAATATTTTAAGTATCTGAAACATAAAAGTCACTCAGATTTGCTTGGTGTTGGACTCTTATGGGAAAGTCTTATTGAAGTGACTGAGGAATGGTCTTATGTCATTAGCTGGAATGAATTTGAACCTATAGCTTCTAAGAAAGTGCTGATGGTCCTGATCACATGTTTATTAAGTTATTAGGACCAGGTTATCTGAGGGACCATCTCTTGCCAGTCACATCTAAACGACCCACCAGAACAGAGATGCAAGGAATGTTGCAGGTTCTATCCCCTAGGGAGATACACCCGGTGGGACCCAGAAGAAGGGCCTTCTCCGTGATGGCTCTCTCTCTCTCTGGAACATCATTCCCCCAGAGATTAGAATGGCCCCCCACTCTAACACTCTTCCAGAAGGCTCTGAAGACCTGGTTCTGCCAGTGGGCCTGGGGAACCCAAAGCGGGATGAAGCCCATTGAATGGCTCGTGTAATGTGTTGTCACCGGGGTGAGGGGAGGGAGACTATTATAGTATTTTATTAATTTATTTTATTATTTTCTTTTATTAGTTTTATTTTGTATATATGATGTTTTATATCCCTGTAAATATTCTAATAAACAAACAAACATTAGGTTCATTTCCTTACTGGCTGGTAATAACTGTCCTGGATGTGACATGCAGTAAGATCTTTGCAGTTGTGTCAGTTTCTTTGAGGGAAGGAAATTACACATATTTTGAAAGATGTGGTAATGCGCCTCCTCTTCAAGAAGCCATTGCTAGATTCTACATCCCTGGAATAGTTTATCCAGTTGAGAAGGTAGCTGAGTTGCAGCCTTAACTGTTGTCTTAGAGGAAATAGATTTTTTTTTTAAAAAATTTTCAATTAGGTTTCAAACTGAATGAAGCACAGTACTAAAAGCATTGGTTGTGCTTGTTGGTGAGCTCTGGTAGAACTGGGATGGGGGAGGTACAACCATCATGACTGAGAAGGAAATCATGACTGATACTATCAAATATACCCACATGGTCTTATCGAGCCTGCCACCTGAATCAGATGTTGAAGGGAGTCCTGATAGCACTCCAGCTTTTCCTGCTCAAGCCATACTAACGGAAAAGGAGAGGAGCGCTGTCATACTCATTCCCATTTTGAGCCATATGTGTTCAAATTCATTTATCATTTAATAGAAAGTGAAGATTTGAGCTATAACAAAATCCCTCAGTTTACTCTAGTCCATTGTTTCTATTAACGGTTTCTGTTTGCAGATGATACCATAGGCTGGCAGGACAGAAGGCATCCAAATGTTTTGTGTGACACAGAAAATGAGAAAATGAAATGTGAGAGAACTAGTTGTGAGTTGACTTAGTATGTGCATGAGAACATAAGAGGAGTGACAATAGGGCATGTATAGATTTTTTTCTGGAGTAAAAAATAGGTTATTATGTATAGTAAACTGGTATTATAAGAGCTGATATGCAACATAAATAAAGAAAAAATATAGACCGTTACAAAATAATTCAAGGTTTTCATTTTCCATATTATATTTTGCCTGAGGTTATCTAGCTATGCTGACTACAGATTTTTAGAATTCAAGTCCAGCATCCCTGGTCAACAATAGATAACAAAAAACAGGTTTTTATGGACAAGCTAGACATCAGCAGTGTATCAGGCAAGGTATTTAGTAGATGCATAGATAAATCTAAAGTGTGATTTTAAAATTCCACTTTATTGAATAAACTCCAATAACTATGACTGTGGAGAAATCATAGGGGAAGAAACCGTGGATTAAAAGAAAGATGATGCAAGAAATAAGAGAAAGAGGAGGTTTAGGACTACCATGTTGGGAGAATTATTACTCAGCTGCTCTATTAACTTGGGTAAAAGAATGGATTACTTTAAGTAATAATCGTCTCCTTAAAATAGAAGGTTTTGATATACAACAGGGTTGGCATAAGGCACTCTGGTGTGATAATACCCCACAGAGTAAATGGTTTACCTGACATTATATAACAAAGATTTTAATCCGAAATTGGGAAAAAGTCAGTAAAAAATATTACATTAAAACGCCTTGTTGGTTAGCACCTTTAGAAGCAGTGACATATCCCAATCTTTACAACATGGCTAAAAAATTAACATATAAAGACTTGCTGAACGTACAAGGGAGATTAAAGTCTAAACAGGAATTAACCTCTCAAGGAATGCAAATGGATTGGTGGAGCTACCTGCAGATTCAGTCTAAATATCAAAAGGATAGAGATGGAAAAGGTATTAATAGCGACCCACAAGAGCTAGACAAAATCTTGATGGGCCAAGAAAAAGGCATGATTTCAAAAACATATAAACTGCTCATGAAAATAGAGATAGGTGCGGAAATAGTTAAAGATTCCATGATCGCCTGGGGGAAAAATTTTGGGTATCCAATACACTTAGATAAATGGCAAGAGATTTGGTGGGATAATATGAAATTAGTAGTATCCATGGCCTATAAAGAAAATATTTATAAGATGATATACAGGTGGCATGTGCCTCCCGATAGACTAGCTAAAATGTTCTCTGGGCAGTCGGTGGATTGTTGGAAATGCGGATGGGAACATGGCACCTATTACCATAGTGGTGGACGTGTCCGAAAGCAGCGATATTTTGGGGGAAAATAAAAAAATGGCTTAATGAGATCTTAATGTTAAAAATTGATTGGCGACCAGAGACATGCCTGCTCGGTTCTAAGCCGGAAAATATAAAAAGGGACTTATGGTATTTGGCATTACATATCATTACAGCGGTGAGACTCAACTCTGGAAAAATCAAAATATCCCAACAGAGGAGGCTATTATAAAAAATTTTTTAGAATGTGCGGAAGCAGATATGCTAACTAAAAAATTAAAGGATAGAGAGCAAACACAAGTAGGTTTAGCTTGGGACAAATTCTATAAATGGTTAGAAAAGAGGAAACTATAACACACATTAGATGAGGAATGGTATTTAATGAGAAATTTATATTATATAGGATAAGTGAGGTCGGATAGACCTAATTGGTGTATTAAGGTATATAAGCTGTTCTGTTTTCTCCGGAATATAATTTAGAGTTATAGTACCGAATATTTGTTCATTAAGGTACTATATGGAAGTATGTATGTTTATTGTTGTATTGTTTTTTGTGTGTCACTTTATGTTGTGTTGTCTTTTCTTTTTAACTGAAATGTAAATAAAGATTATTTTTTTAAAAAAAAATAAAGTGTGATTTTAAAATTCCACTTTATTGAATAAACTCCAATAACTATGACTGTTGACTTTTAAGTTAAAATTCCTATTAAGTGTTGTGGATATGTAGGACACAATTTAACTGGGAAAAAAAAAAACAAGTTCTCAACAAATTCTGCATATGTACTGCTATTATGAAAGAATGTGAGTTCAGTAAAAAAAAAAAAAAAAAAAACAGCTTTCAGCTTGAGGTGTGAGCACTCATGCTTCAAAAAGCCAGAAAACTGGAAGCAAGCTGTCATATTCATCTTGTGCAAGAGAAACTGGGAAAAGACTGCTCAGCCTTTATATGCTCTAATCAGAGTCAGACTTCCTGTATCCATAGCATATACTGGTTTTTCAGTTCATGTTCTATCCATCCAAATCAGTGTTCAACAACTGGGAAGTGATTGCATTTTCTTGGCTAAAAGTTCTGTATTTGGAGCAATTAATATTATATGTAAGCAAAAATCTTCTATACTAGCCTTGGCTTTTGTTGTTGCTGAATAGGAGAAAAAAATCTCAAGAATATTTTGTAAATCGTGCCTGGGGAAATTATCACAGTGAATCAAAGATGACTCATATTCTATTTGAATAATACAACACTGTACACGTAATAACAAGTCAAATCCCAAAATTGTTCTTCTTAAATTGTACCTTATAATCAAAATTGGAATTTTTAAAACTCAAGAGCTCAGGACATATAGCCAAAACAAGTTAAGCAACCTTCTCACACTAAAACATGGCACTTCTCCATGGAAGAGATACTACTGTACTACCAAGAGGAAGGAGAAATGGACCGTTACTGAAATAGAGAATGGTGCTTCTAGCAAGAACTCTAATTGTTTAAGTTACTCCAAGGAATATGTACCCTTGAACCAGTGGTGGCTCCATAGTTGCCAATATCATTGGACACGCTAAGTGTTCCTGTTTGCGGTAATAAGCATGATCCTACTTGGGAGGAAAAAAGCCATTATGATTTGCAAATATAACTTAGGTTTTTATCTTGATGGCTGTTGTGGGGGAGGAACAGAATATTGATTATCGTTATTTCTTTGATTAAACATACTAGTAATCCTGTATTGTTGCTTAATAGCCTTGGGCTGCCTGTGTACGTTGTGATTCTTGCATACTCCCATGAGGTTAGATCTTTTAGACATGTGCTAAAGCAAGCAGTTTAAAAATAAATCCCTGTCTTCTTGTTCAGAACTGTATAACAAAAGGGTGCAACATATGTGATATGATCTGCTGAACTGAACAATTTGATTAGTCTATTAATTCAAAAGTAAAACAGGGAAGAAAGCTTGGTTTTATTTTAAAATGAATACAATTATTTCAAATCCCTTTATTCAAACAAAGGGAAAGAAAAGAAGAGATAAAGGATAATGTCTGTGTTAGAATTAATATACATAGTTCCTTGGCTACTGTTTGTTAAAAGTAAAGAGTCTGCTTCAAGTAAGTACTCATATTTATATGTTTTGAAACACAGCCTTTATAGGCTCTCTTTATTCTAGATTAGGACATGTTAACCTTGAAAAAATAAATGGAAAAAAACTGAAGTCATGCTAACTTGTTATTATACCACTACCAATATATGTAGCACTTTACAAAGTGATGAAAGGAAAAAAGCATTTCAGACCACAAAGAATTTATAATCTGAAATTTAATAAAGATAACCTGATTGACCTTTGATAGGAGAGAATTTGGAGTTTCAAGAAAGATTCCTGAACTTTCTGAGATAAAAATTATTAACTTAAAAAAAACCCACCAATTTCCCAACCAGTATTTACTGGTATCGACGGAAAGTACGTAGTTACGTACTTTCCGTCGAGCCCTCAAAACCTTTTTATTTCATCAAGTCGGGCTGGCCTAATCTCTCCAATTGTGTATTTTAATTTGGATTTTTAATGGGGGATTTTAACTGTAGGTCCAAATTGTTTAATTCATTTTTAAATTGTTTTTATATTTTGTATTTGATGTTTTTTTACTTATGACTGTTCACCGCCCTGAGTCCTTCGGGAGAAGGGCGGTATATAAATTTAAATATTAAATTAAATTAAATTAAGTTGTCTCAGAACTTTTATAAATTTAAGTTACATAACAGCATTGCTTGACAGATTGTTCCCTTCCACTTTTTAACAACTTCCACATGAAAGATCAGGTTGAGATAAATTTATGCCAATTATTTGGGACAATTTCTTCATAACGATTTTCATAAGGATTTCATAAATTCTACTAGTGGAGCTCCTGACTTATATTGATGAGGTCTTATGATGCAAAACAGATAAATACTAGCGGTTAATAAACACCCTAAATCAGGGGTGTCAAACTGGTGGCCCACAGGCCATATGTGTCATGTACAGGCCATGCCCACCCCAGCTCCACGAAGGGAAAAAACATCGTGTGACAGCAACATGACACCGTGAGTTTGACATCCATGACACCACTAGTTTGACACCCATGCCCTAAGTCTATAACATCCTCATGATATTTCACCAGACATAGCTTCTGAAGGGCTAGAAAATATTTTTGTCTTAAAAACTGAGGAATACTCATTGTTGTATAAAATAACATTTGTCAGTCAGGGTTATAGAGAAGCAAAATTTTATGATATATATAATTCTGCATCATCAGAGACCATTTCACAACTGGAATTACATCGCTTTTTGCAACACAGTGTTAAGTGCTAACTGTAGCACAGAAGAAATCTCTCAGGCATCAGTTTTGATTCTGAACTTTGAGACAAGAGTCACTACCGGAAACAAAGAAAATTACAGCATAGGCAGCTCAGCAACATTCTGAAGCTTCTTTAATCACCAGCGTTTGTAACATCAAGCAAAACTGACATGTTGCCATCTCCCTGACAGCTCTGTAAGTATCCCTCCCTATTATCAGTGCTAAACAAGCTGTTCAGGAGAAGGTCAACCCTGAGAGCAAAAACGGAGTGCCAGTTCTGAATGCCCCTTAAACAAGGTCTCAAGCCATTCATCTCTCACTAACAAAGGAAAGGAGTAACTAAAGTTGAGAACTATAAACGATATCAACCTCTGTGTTTGCTATAGAGTTATCTGACTGATTGGGGTCTAAGCAATTTGAAGAGGTTGCAGACATATGCAGCAGAAAGAGAGGGCAGGAATGAAAGTTTTAGAACTGTCAGTAATATCACAAACTATAGATTTATTAATATCTTACCTTTCCCCAAGAGCAAGTATATAACACACCTCCCAATTATCCTCATAACAACAACCCCTAGAAAAAAGTTAGGTGGATGAATAATGACTTAGTGAACTTCTATGGCTACAGTTAATCTTCCAACTATTAGATCAAGTTTCATCATCTTCTTTTAATGACCTCATAATCCTTTGCAGGTTGGAGTCTGGGCAACTGAATGGAGCTAGCAGAGTGTTATAATGACTGGATGCCCTTCCTTTCACCAAACTATTAGATCAAGTTTGAATATTTTATATATTTAAAAAAGAAAACGGAGCTCTTGTATATACATAAATATTGCAAGGCAGGAAATCAGGTATTTATACCTTATTATCTTTTTTAAAAATAACTTCATTGCTATTGCCATCAGCCCTAATAAAAAGATCTGGAAACTACTATAGTCAAGATTCCAATAACAACTTTTGTTTGCATTGGGAAAACAAAAGAGAAATTTGTTCTGTTATGTTTTGCAGAAAGGATTACTTTTCCTCAAAAAAAAAAAAAAAATGTTTTTCTGATATACTCCACCCCCCAAGCCAATCCAACTTAATTTTTCCATTGCAACAATTTCCCCTGATGTTTGATAACAGAGATTTAGTAATGTAGCCTCTGTTTGTTTCCAATATGTGATGTAGCCAGCCTCGCCACAACCATTATGAATTGAATAGTTATTTTTAATTCTTTGAGTTGCGTTATTAAATAATGACAGAAAACACATCTCAGGATTTTAACTATTTTTTCCAATACTCCTACTATAATGTCTTTAATAATTTCTGACCACAATCTTTGTACAACATCACAGGATCATCTTACATGCATATAGCTGTCCTTTGCTTCATTACACTTCCAATGTTGGGACTATATGGGACTTTTCTAGTAATATTAGAATAGAATAGAATAGAATAGAATAGAATAGAATAGAATAGAATAGAATAGAATAGAATAGAATAGAATAGAATAGAATAGAATAGAATAGAATTTTTTATTAGCCAAGTGTGTTGGACTTTGTCTTGGTGCATATGCTCTTGGTATGTTGTTGTTGGTATGAATCAATTTTAAGTTATTTTCCCTGATTTTTGTGAATATTGATTGTAATGTAGTGTGGTAACATTCATGATGATGCTGTCATTTTATTAATTATACTTTAAGAATTACATTTTCATTCATTTATTTTTTATTTATTTATTTTTATATGCCGCCCTTCTCCGGAGACTCAGGGCAGCTTACAATGCGTTAAGCATTTGTAAACAATTAAGTCTTAAACATATCTATAGCTTAGTGGACGGCATCATGGCTCAGTGGTTACAGATGCTGAGCTTGTAAGCAACTGGTAAGTTGACAGCCCAAGTTTGATACCCGAGTACCACATGGGGTGAGCTCCCATTGTTTGCCCCAGTTCCTGTCCATCTAGCAGTTTGAAAGCATGCAAATTGCGAGTAGATCAATAGGTACCACTTTGGTGGGAACCTAACAGCATTTCTTAGCATATAGTTATGCTGGCCAAATGATCACAGAAATGTCTTTGGACAACATTGGCTCCCTCAGCTAAGAAACGGAGATAAGCACCACCCCCTAAAGTTGAACTCGAGTGGACAGGGAAAACATTTACCTTTAAAGTTTAGTATCCTCAAATGTTTTGGGATTACAAATTTCAGCTGCACAGTAGTTATTTACTTACTTATTATTTGAACACTAAGATTGCCTGACTGGGCACTTTATGGTTAAAAATTCAAAGAAAACAGAATTTATGTCTGCTACAAGATACATATATACATACATAAATACATACATACAGTCTCTCTCTCTCTGTGTATGTGTATACGTGTGTATATAGATAGAAAGAGACAGAGAGACAGAGAGGCGGAGAGGAAGAGGGAGAGGGAAAGGGAGACAGAGACAGAGACAGAGACAGAGACAGAGAGACAGAGAATATAGATCGAGAAAAGATGAAAATAACTGTCTGGAGATCAAAACCCATAAGGCCAAACAGCCAAAAAAAAAAAAAAAAAAAAAAAACAACCTCCCCCCCACCCCATTTTAAGCATATGGCCAGATTTTACAACCAGATTTTAACCAGTTTGCAGAAAGTCAGAAAGAGGGAAGCAATATGAATTTCTGGGAAAATATTATGTAGAACAGGAGCCATTACCAAAAAGGTGCCCTCCCCAGATCATGCAAGATGACAATGGGAGGGGGTTTCTCTCCTACCCCTTCCATGTTCCTCCCAGGCCAAAATATCTATTCACCTCCCTCCCCGTACACACATCACATACAATCAAACACCTACCACACCATTTAATCAGAAAATCCGGACACCCACTTCCCCTCCCCTTCTTTGGCCACAATTGCTTTCTGGCAGTTGGCATCCTATGGTTTCAATGCTTTGCTGTCTAGTGGCTTCAGCCATGTACACTTATTTACTAGGAAGTGGTTGAAACTGATAGTGGTGAATTAAAATGCACTAGGGTAACAAGAATAAACTTTGTATTAGGATAAAAATGCTGGCTAACAAATGGATGAGTGTATCAGGCTTGTCCATAAACACAAAAGCTATGAACTGTGTGTTCATTCGTTTCTCATCTTCATAGATGTTAAAAACATGTATGTTTTTAACATAGCACATGTTTCAGTAACAGTCTGAGGTCTACACTGGCCTTTTCCATGGGGCACCTATGATTGTATAGTTTAAAGGTACCAGTTTACTTTCAACGTGGCGAAGAAAGAAAATCATCACAGAATTCTGCAAAGAAGTAGACTTGCTTTAAGAAATTTTTTAAAAATTATTTAAAACCATTTTTTAAAGGCAATTGCTCAGGGATATATGCCTTTTCATTTCCCCCAGAACAATCAGTGGAAAAGTGTTCATCATAGTTTATGAAATATAAATGGGTCAGAGCTGTAATTTTAAAAAGTAATGGAGGATTTGCCTTACTTGTATGAAGGTTTCCAATTATGATGTTATTATTTTTATCAATACATAATGCATTGTTACTGAATTATTGATCTGTGGGTGGTTTTTGAGGTAGATTATTGAACTTTATGCAAGTTATGTTCTTTTTTGTATTACTATTAAATAAATGTGGGTCATTTTATTCCTAGAATGTGCTCATTCAACAAGCTCAAAATTAACTTTAATGGTATGTGCTAGAAATTCAGAGCCATATGTGCACCAATCAACCCATCTGTAGACCATGCTGTATGCCAGTAATTTTAGTCACAGTAAATTGGAAGAGGGACACATTAAATATCTGAATTTAATTAATAAACTTTTCCCCCTTTTCCTCTTTTCATTTAGGGAGGTTGCTGCTAAAGCAGCTGCTGATTTGGCATTAAATATAAATGGGCTGTGTTGATTTAAACACAGTTTTACAATCTAGTATTAAGAATTATTAGCTTAAAATGTGTTATTATCCCTTGCTTATCTACATGAAACTGGTAGGACAAATATTCACAAAAGGGAGAACTAGCCATTTCTGATGGCTAGATTGGCAGATCAAGGAATTATAATCACTGAATTAAATCTCTTGGAAAAACACTGTGGCACTCAGTCAAATATAATAGTAATGCTTTCCTATCATCCAAATGAAATCTGGAAAGATAAATGTATAATGGAATTGTCATAGGACAAATCTTAGAACTGTAACTAATACCAGTCTTTCCTCAAACTGATTCTTTTTAATTGTCAACATTTTTTTTCTTTTCTCTAAGAAAAACAATGATGTCCTGCCTCTCTCCAGTTTTGTCCTCTTTTTTTATTATTATTTTAAACTTCTCCTATGACTCTGGAGCCACATACTTGGTTTAAATTTCATATTCAACCATAATTTATTATGTTAGGATTTGATTAGTAAACCAAACTAGTTGAGCATTAAGTCATAAGCTTTGGTCTCTAAACACAATGACTGGTTCAGAAAATATAATAAGATAAAATTATTGATTGAGGTGATATTAATCACCTTAATTAAAATTAAGGTGATTGAACACATTGTTGCTCAATCACCTTAATGTGATCTTGATCACTAAGAAAACAAAAGCCTTCCTGGGAGAGAATGAAACCTTAATCAAATTACGTTTTCTACACCAAGCCACAAGCCACATTTGACCTTGGTTACTTTTCAACATACCTAACCAGGAGCAACTTAAAATTCAAGATAGTCTTCTAAACAAAGCAATGGGTTGCCCCCGGTTTGGACCAGTTTGCAAGAACTGGTAGTAAAACTGGCGGGAGGCCCCACCCACAACCCTGATGTCATCATTACCGATCTGCTCATGCGCAGAAGTAAGGCACATGTGTGAGCAAAGCAAGCAAGCGTGCAATCCCATTGCGAACCAGTAGTAAAGGTATGTAGAACCATCCCTGAAACAAAGGTAGGGAAAAATAGATAAACCAAAAAAGGAGAGAATGTAGTGCACAATCTATAGATAATTTCCCATTGGTTGATAATCCAATCTAACATGCCCTTGAATGATTATTCATATTGAAAGGGGAAGTTTCCATTGCATACCTAGCAGAGTGGTGCAGCAACAGCAATGAAGCTGCCAAAGCCAGCTTCATTTAGTAGCATAACACAGCTATGATTCTATTAATCATAGTCTTTCCAGCAAACTTTGGAACGGTGCGTTTCTGTTGCATAAATGTTTCATCTTGAGTGTCTGGAAAAAATTTTTATTTTATAAAAGAAGATAGTCCGCTATTGTCAATTCTTTGAAATAAACCAGATCAGGCAAAAGATACCATAGGAAAGATATGGGCTGCAGTAGCAAAACCTTAAAAGCCTGTTGACATGTCTCCTTTCCTACCACTTATACTAAAGAAAGTCAAGACAAAGCAAGTTTCTTCTGCAGCCCTTCCTATTTTTCCCAGACTAAATTCTAAATTCCCAAACTACATATATGGGAGCCATTGTTTTCACAATGGCTGACATATTTTACTCAAGACAATTCCATACTAATCTACAGCTACAGATATAGCTCAGATACCAGTCACAATTATTTGAATGGATTTTTAAACATTTTGTTTAATAATGAATTATTAGAAGCCAAAACATATGGAGTCTGTAAAACTTCAGTTGAGCTAATATTATTTCAATACAGATTTTAGCTTAAGTTTAATTTCTTGTGGTTGTCTCTCATTACTGATTATTTAAGATCCCACAATTTAAGCTACTTATATTTAAGGCAAATGCGGGGAGCTTCTATTTTGTTGAACAAGAATGAATTACTTGGGAATACAACTCATTTAGCTAAAATGCAAGGTTTTTTTGTCTTTATAAAAGCATGAATTTCAATATAATGTAATATAATGCTAATACAAGAGGTTATAAAATGTAAATTAACTGACTTATGAGTTAACTGAATTAACAACATAAAACTACACATAGTTTTAAAAGAAGAGAAAATATGTAACTATCTTGAAGAACCTTGGTGGAGCAGCAGACTGAAGTGCTGTTAAGTAGCACTTAGCTGCCAGCTGCCTGCAATTACTGCCAGTTCAAATCTCACCAGGCTCAAGCTTGACTCAGCCTTCCATCCTTCCGAGGTAGGTAAAATGAGGACCCGGATTGTGGGGGCAATAGGCTGACTTTGTATAAAAAAGAACACCGCTTGGTGTGGCCGAAAGCCCTACTAAGCAGGTATATATAAAAGTATGAAGGCTATTGCTTAACGCATTGTAAGCCGCCCTGAGTCTCTGGAGAAGGGCGGCATGTAAATCAAATCAAATCAATCAATCAATCAATACCTGTAGAGCATCTCAAGGAAATGTGAACTTATTAAAAAAAAATGTTTCTTGTATCCAATAAAACTTTGACCACAAAAAATCCCGTTGTAGGTCAGAAGTAATTTTGCCTTCCAATGTTGCATTGTAGATTTTGTTTTCTCATTAAAAGCTTACATTTTACAAAGCATAGCGTATCTGTTCCTTATTAGGAACAAAGAGTTTTCTTACCTTAATTTCTAAATATTTATTCATTTAAAATACGTGTATGTCACCCATCTTAATTAAAACTAGAAATCTGGCTGGCTCATAACCATAAAATAAAAGCAATAACATTTCTCTCTCTCCCCCCCTCCCCCCCCACAAAAAAACCCCCAAATTGAAAGCAAAAAATTCCAACAAAAACAGAAAAAGGAAAAACCTGGCATCATGCCTAGGCTCCTAGGCTCCCACAACATTCTCTTCCAACTCCAGCTTTACCCTATCACAGTGTTTAGTGGCGGAGTCAGCATTTCACATCTTTCTAAAAGGTTAAAAGATTGGAGGCTGCTAGATCTCAAAAGAGAGTATATTCCAAAGAGCAGAGACTGCCACAGAAAATGTGTACATTCAGATGTGGTCTCTTATCTTCTCTCTTTAAGAAAGACAGTATCCTTGAGGGCTACATCTAATTTAATGCAGCTTACCAAGGACTCCAAAAAGTATAACACCACCCCCCAAAATTAGAAGAAGCCATAAAAAAATTCTATATTAAAAATATACTATGTAGAACAAAACATTTTTATTTACCAAAACTTTTAATATAAAAAGGGAAAAGCATGTGATCACTCTTCATGAGAGTCACTTTAATGATTTTGATGAAACAAGATTGCTTCCTTCTTAACATGAATCTTAATGATCACCCTTTATATCAACTTATTCCCAACTTCATATTAATAAATTGATAAGTTATATCAACTTATTCCCAACTTCATATTAATAAGAAGTAAGAGTCATGGAGGCACTTTTTACTGACCTTCATTTGATTGTAACCAGCAATTTGTGGGAACCTGAAGTGCCAAGAGACAGCCAATAATGAGGTGCTATGAAAAGTGTTGGCAGGTAATGCTGAGAATATTTTAAACAGGGACTGAAATGAATGGAAGTGTTATGACTTAGAAACATTGCAAAATAGTTGTTTGAAAGGCATTGGGTGGAATGAGCGAGAAAGTTAAGAACATAGTTAGAAAACCATGAAGTAGATGAATAGCACCAGAAAAGGCACAGAGATACAACTGCAGAAGACAGACACAACTGCAGAAGGGACACAAAGAAGAAAGGACATGTTAGAAAGATTAAAGAAATATGCAAGAAGAATCAGTTGAGCTTTGGGAAGTTTTGGTCACCATGATATAAAAAAAGATGTTCAGACTCTAGAAAGAGTGCATAGAAGGCAACAAAGATGATTAGGAGATTGGAGGCTAAATCGTATGAAGAATGATTGCAGGAACTGGAGATGGTTATTTAATGAAAAGGATGATGGTAGCAGTGTTCCAATATCTAAGGGGTGGCCACAAAGAAGAAGGGGTCAATCTATTCTCCAAATCACCTCAAGGCAGCACAAGATGCAACAGATGGAAACTAATCAAGGAAAGAAGCAAATTTCCTGTCAGTTAGAACAATGAATCAATGGGATGATTTGCCTCCAGAAGTTGTGGCTGCTCCAACACTGGAAATTTTTAAGAAGAGATTGGGCAACTATTTGGTATAGGGTTTCCTCTTTAGCAGGCAGTTGGACTAGAAAACCCCTAAGATCCCTTCCAACTCTGTTACACTGTTATTCTGTTAAGAATGCATTATATACAAAATAGAGATAAAAAGCCAGAAATCACAAGTCTAATTAATGATGAGACAGATTAGTTGAAAAGTTACATAGATGGGGAAAAAGTGAAGACAAGGAGTGGATCAGGTAAAGCAGCAAGCAGATGGAGAAGACTGTGGTAGAAGCAAGGAAAGATCACTTCTTACCCTATTTCACATGGCCTAAAGACCACATTTTTGTACTACTGCATTACTAGTTCTTTAGAGTCCTTTAAGGAAATTTAATTAGCATACTTTATTATGCTATTAATCATAAGGGCTGATGCTTCCAAATGCTTCTATATGCTCAGGAGTGCATATAAAATTCCTCTCTTTGAATTATTCAGTCTCTTCTCTTTGAACCAATCTCTCTGAATCTTATTCTAGCTCCTATGTGCTGCTTCATAAATTTTGCTTGGCCTTTCCCACACGTATGTGCATGCACAACCATTATACAATATGATGGATGAGTCATCAGTTTCCCTAGACAGCATCAAAAGAACAGACTTTTAACAATTGTTGAGCAATAAAGATCGAGAGCAAATATTTGTTACTCTAAAGACCATCAAGATTTTCTTGACTATGCACATAAATATTGCATTCACAAGAAAATCAGTTGTACTCACTCCACCAACCAAAAAGTATGAAGGACCCTTGTTGTATGGAACCCTTTCTGAATTAATATATTTTCTTGCTAGAAATACAACATTATTTCAATTTCTTCCAATAGGAATGTTAATACAGTATTTCCCTTGTGAATATACAAAGCTTACCGACAAATTATTTCATGACTTTAGCATGCTGTACAGAATTATAATTTATCATCTGACAATTGTAAAAATAGCATCACGTTGACAATGCATTATTAGGCTGTATCTCTCTCTATTTATATTTTTTCAGCACAACAGGCATCAGGCTCATAACATTCCATCTCAGATGAGAGGTGAGTTTTTGAAACTGCTATGTTTGCCTCTGACAGTATCAGTAACAAAGCTGAAGAAAAATTGCTGGCTCCCTCCTCTTAAATGCTTGTGCAATGTAGAGGGCGATGTGAAGAAGTGGTATTTTGTATCTCAGGGATCAGCCTCATTCATTCCCATCAGATGCACCTTTGGTCCCAGCAGGTGATCAGTGCTGTGGTAGAGAGTTGTGTCTCTCTTTTCTAAAACCATTTTCTTGAATGAGGATTTGAATTAAATTTGTCCTTTCCCCCCTTGGAATCACTATGATTGTTTTAGAATTAATCTAAGGCACAGTAAGGAGGCAGAGAAAAAGTGTGTTTAGCTGGTGTTCTTGACCAGGTTTTTGTATTTTTGGTTGATTGTACCTTTGAGGAGTCAAGATTGCTGAAGTGGGATAGCCATATAAATACTTTGAATCAGCAAACAAAGTTTTAAAAAGTCATGCAACTAGTGAGAACTTCTTGGAATTTTTAGGGCAAAAGACATTTCCTTTACTTGTATAGAAACTTGAAGGAAGTATAATCCAATTGTATATAATGTGTAACATCCAAACAATTTTCAATTTTTCAAAATTTCAAATATAAAAAGTCAGGGGGAAACTCTCCTCTCTAAAGGCGGCTTAACACATTGTAAGCCGCCCTGAGTCTCCGGAGAAGGGCGGCATATAAATCAATTTAAAAAAAAAAAAAAGAGTGAGCTTTCGATTATCCAAGAGTTTATGGTAAAAGCTCATTGAAAACTCTAAGTGTGCATAGCCAGTGGGTGGTGAACTTCCATATCAATCATAAATTATTATGAAAGAGCTCTTTTAAACATTGTAATTCTCAGTGGGTGAAATAAAAACGTTGTCCTATATATATAAAAGATACATTGAAGTACAAAATTGTACAAAGATACTATTTCCCACACTGCATTATTAATAATGGTATAAGCAAGCATTATAGTTAGGGAGCCGGTTCAGAGAAAGGAGACAGATCTTACACGAAACACATGCTGGTTTGAAGGAGGCAGCATTTAAACCACAATTCTGTAGATTGCATATCATGCTAAGCATAGAAGAGCAGAATGGAAGGTCAAACTCATGGTTCATTTATATGCAAATCCTGGTTTGCTACTGCGTCTGAACAGGGTTTCTCTCTGAACTTAATTCAAAGATTAACAAAAAGCTAAAGGGATGACATCCATCTGAATTGAAATCTTAGAGAATAATTTTGGTAGCGGCTTACTTATTACTTTGGGACAAATATGCAGAAAAATACAATGTTTGCAGGCTAAATAATGGAAAAGTGTAAAGAAATATCAAGTATGCTTCATTAATGCATACACAAACAGGCTAAGAATAAGGCAACTTGATGTAAGCTCAAAATAAAGGATCTATGAATATTGATGAATTGTAAACCTTTAAAACTTGCTGGACAAGTAGTTTAAAAGAAATAAACCCACTAATCTGGATATGTTTGTTTTAGGAGCCTCATCCATATGCAGCAAGGAGAAGTTTAATCAGCTAATCAAAGCTCTTAAGTAATTGAATGTTGATTATCTAATGCACTGAGGGGAAAGCCAGCTCTTCAACCCTGGCTGAAGATGATTGCCAAATAACTAATATTATTTTCTTGTAGTAAAAGATTAAGCTCCTGAAAATATTGTTCTCACTTATTCTTGGTTCATCAATTAACCTTCACAACCCATCCATCCCCACAACATTAATGTTTTAAAGGTACAGAAATCATGACTCTATATTTGGTTACTTTAAAAACTTTTACCCAGGAGGGTATGTCAAGAAATTTTAAATGCTTCCAGGAAATAGGACTGTTTATAAGTTTGGGGTAACTGAATCTTTGAATCTTTCTCTACTCTATTTCTACTCTTTCAGATCTTTATTCCTGAAACAAAGCATAGAGTTTATATGAAAGTGCTATAGCATAGAGGCTCATATTATTTTATGATCTATTGAAAACCTCTACTTTCCTTCAAGCTTTATAGAATGATAGCTTGTTCTTCTCTTTACTGTGATGATCAGGGGATAAGAAAACTGAAGCAATCAATTGTTTTGCAGTCCAAAACTTTTATTTTATTTCAAACTTGAGGCAAGAGTGCAACCATTGGCATGGGCAAGATCATTTTTCTCTCATTGTTTGGTGAATTCAATATGGAAAGGGGTGTTTTAAGCCTTGTAGAGGATTCTAAGAACCATTGTATTCCCCCTTGCTTTTAATGCAAAATACACTGGCAACATCCATGACTCACCTACTGGATTGCAGAGACATTTTGACCATGCCTATGGTTTGAAGGACTACAAAACAGGGCTTAAGGGAATCAGCTTGAATGACTTCCTACATAGCATTTGGGTGCAACATGCAATACATGGCATAAGGTTTGGGTTCTTGGGGGACTGTCTCCTGTACTATCTGCCTGACTATTTTAATTCAGCTGATTTGGCATGGTTCAGATTCCTTTAATTAAACAATGTCATCCATCAGGACCCTAAAAATGCACCTGCTGTGTAGCAGTGCCTGGAACCAGGTTTTCCCTGACATCCAGATGGCTCTCATTTTGCTGGTATTTAGAAGAAAGGAAAGTAAAACTCTTTGATTCATTCCATACTTGCCATCTTTTGATTGTATTGCAATTTCTCTGTTTTACCATCAGGATGAAGCCTACAAGTATCTGGGCATTTTAAAGTTGAATAACATGGACAAAAAAGATTATTAGTAAAGAATACATCCAAAGGATATGAAAACTATTAAAGACAAAATTGAATGGTGGAAACCCCATCAAAGACATTGATGCCTGGTATACATATCTCTATATCATACAGCCCTGAAATTATTAACTGAACATAGGTTTGAACCAAAAACTTACTAATGTACAAAAACATGAATATATAAGTAAATTAATAAAAACACAAGCAGAATGCTGGCAAGGAAAAGCATTACTGTACATGGTCAATTTCTAAAAAAGATTGAAGTGGCTAAGGATAAAACCTGGCAATGGCCTATAACAGGAACATTAAAAAAAAAGAAGAAACCTGATTGAGCAAACTAATGCAATTAAGATCAGAACTGAAAAATCATCAAACAATCCAAAGAGCAGAATTAAACAACAGAATAACACAGTCGCCAAAATGACTCACTGGAGCATCTTGTAAAAATTACCATGTGCCAGTAATGAAAAATGAGTAGGAACACATAATTGATAAAGTAATAAAAAATAGTTAATGCATTTAGAAAAACTGAACATTGTCAAAAAGCCACACTGCTTGTATCAACACAAATACTACATTCATACCTTACAGTATACTAGTTTCTTGGGAAGAACTTGATATGAATGAAAGCCAACACAAGCTAAAAACTGGTAGCTGTGATTTCAGGTTGATGTCTGATGTAAATAAAATAATAACAACAACAACAACAACAACAACAACAACAACAACAACAATAATAATAATAATAATAATAATAATAATAATAATAATAAACAACTCAAGATCTTGTGGGACTTTAGGATTCAGACAGGCACTTGGTCCACAACACACCTGACATAACAATAGTTGAAAAGAAAAAAGTATGGTTCATTGACATTGCAATACCTGGTGATGCACAGATTGAAGATAAGCAGCAAGAAAAAATCACAAAGTACCAGGACTTGCAAATTGAAGTTGAGCGACTGTGGAAAAAGAAATTGTGTGTTGTCCCAATTGTAATTGGAGCCCTTGGAGGAATACCCAAAGGGCTACCCCGCTATTTAGAAATTCTAAATTTTCTGGACTTGAACATTTTGACTCTACAAAAAACCACCTTACTCGGAACAGTTTACATCCTCCGACGATATCTTAACAATTCCTAGGTCTTTGGTTAGGACTCGAGCTGCTAGCTATTAACCAGCCTCAAAGGCTGTGAATCTCACTAAAGATTAAATAATTAATAATAATAATAATAATAATAATAATAATAATAATAATAATAATAATAATAATAATAATAATTTAAGAAGATACTTGGATGATACCTAGGGTGCTTGCAGCAACTCATATCAACCATTAGCACCAGTCAATTGTATATGTGGCACATTTTTAAATGTTCAGTTGACTGAGTTTCACGTTTAATGAATAAAAGAGATAAAGAGATAATAATGATAATAACAAACAGTAGTGCTGGTAGTCAGTCTGGAAGACCAACTTGAATGTAGTTTGGATTGATTACAAGAAGGCATTTAACTCCCTGCCATATGATTGGATAATCAAGTGCCTAGAAATAAGAGGTGTCAGTAGAAACATCAGAAGCTTTATGCAAAGATCAATAGGTTACTTACGGGACCGCCTGCTACCACCAATAGCCTCCCAATGGCCAGTAAGCTCCCATAGAGAGGGGCTCCTCCGGGTGCCGTTGGCCAAACAATGTCGGCTGTCGGCCCCTAGGGGGAGAGCCTTCTCTGTGGGGGCACCTACGATCTGGAATGAGCTCCCCCCGGAGATACGTAGGATCCCGGATCTGCGCACCTTCCGCCGCGCGCTTAAGACTTTTCTGTTTCATCAAGCTGGCCTGGCCTAAATCTTCCCCCTTTTTAAATGTGGTAATTTTAAATGTGGAAATTTTAAATTTTAAATTTGTCTTATTTATAGGGTCATGGGTAAGGCGTTTTAAATTGAGGAGCCATTTTGGATTTAATTCTGTTTTAAACGTATTTTAATGTTTATATTGTATGTTTTTAATTTTGGCTGTTTACCGCCCCGAGTCCTTCGGGAGAGGGGGCAGTATAAAAATCTAATAAATAAATAAATAAATAAATAAATAAATAAATAAATAAATAAATAAATAAATAAATAAATAAATAAATAAATAAATAAAATAGCACAAGACACAGTTTCTAGTCAATAGTAATAAACTGGGAAAGGTTAATATCAAAAGAGGAATCTTTCAAGGAGATTTCGTATCACCATTATTTTTTGTCAGTGCACCGATTCCTCTGACAACAATATTGAACAAGTCAGACCCTGGCTTTGATACATATGCCAGGCTAGACCTGGGAGATGTCACTTTCGGTCACTGACTAAAGAAGCTGGAACGTGACCATCTATATCTTGAAAATTCTTCCTAAACGTGGAATTATTAGCAATCAAATGACAAATTTAACATTGTTTTTGTCTCTGATTTCACAGGAACTGGTTCAAACATATACCAAACTAGGATTTTCTTTTTTAAGTAGAAGAAAAGTTGGCAGCAGAAATAAATATATGTTGGAGCTAGGTCTCCAAGCCAGGCTATGGCAAGGATGGGGAAGCTATAGCATTCTAGGTGTTGCTAGATCTTTCAAATGTTATTTTCAGAAATCCTCACCATAATTTTGGTAGCTCACTACTTATGTATAGAGAAAAACAAACAACATTAAATGAACCAAATCTATAGTGGCCCCTGTTAGTTACATGATCACTGAGACAAACAAAATTGTGTATTACAGAAATGCTTATTAGCTGGTACAAGTTACATTATGCTGCCTGATTTATTCTAAATTGAGGAAAAAATTACAGGTAGTCCTCAACTTACAACAGTTTGTTTAGTGATCGTTCAAAGTTACGACGACACTGAAAAAAGTGACTTATGACCATTTTTCACAGTTACGACCTTTCCATCATCCCCACGGTTATGTGATCAAAATTCAGATGCTTGGCAATGGGATCAAACTTATGACGATTGTTGTGTCCCAAGGTCATAGTGATCCAGTTTTGCAACCTTCTGACAAGCAAAGTCAAAGGGGAAGTCAGATTCACTTAACAACCAGGTTACTTAGTTATCAACTGCAGAGATTCACTTAACAACTAAGGCAAGAAAGGTCGTAAAATGGGAAAAAATTCATTTAACAACTGTCTCACTTAACAACAGAAATTTTGGGTTCAATTGTTGTCATAACAATAAGTCGAGGACTACCTGTACGTGGAGAAATTACTATGGCCTTTATTTGTGAACTAGTCAAGGTTCTACAAGGTTTAGTCCTGGAATTTTGAAGTGTAATGAAATGATCTATTAAAGATATATGGAAAATGTGAATCCTTCATCTAATCCAAAGTGGTACATAATACACAAGATATATGCACAACTTAGTGTCACAAGTTTCCACCTTTTTTTAATATAGTTATCTATTATTTCCATCTGAGCAATGCTTAATTTTTGTCCCTCGTGTTTTTGTCCCAAGTGTTTATCCAAATTTAATGCATAAAATAAAAAGCCGAAAAGTCTTTCCAGTTCTTACAAGATTTTTATACCCATATTTCACAAGAATGAAATAAAAATATCTTATGAGCATTATGATTCACTGACTAGAGCTCTTGAATGGAATACAAATTCCATCTGTAATAAAAATAATAGTATTAATACTTGTAAAAGTACATTTACAGCAAAAGGTTGAGTAAACAGCAAAGCGCTCTCATATTGTAATGCCTCTCCCATATCTAATAAAAAGTACACATCCAAGAAATTTGCAGCTTCCCTGGAGCAATTAATTTCCTTTGTATGATTGTATACAATTCCAAGGTTCGTTATTTCATCGCAATTACTTCTTTCCTATCCTGCTCTCAGCTACCTAAAAATATTGCTATCACAGACACTACATTATTATTTTCCTATTGATTGATTTATCAAAATTATATGGCTACCCATCTCACAAATGTGATTCTGGGTGGCATAAAATGGTGGCATAAAATAAAACTAACAATTAAAACATTCTTTAAGAATATTGAAAACAATTAGACATTAATGGGAAGAAGATCTCTAATGATAAACCCCCAAGTGGCCTTCTCAGAGAGCTAACAACCGATCTTTAGAATGCTAATGACCAGATGACTGCAAACAACATACCGGTAAATCCTTCCATTCCCCACCACTTAGTCAGAAATGAAGAAGCATCTAGGACAGAAGTGAAATGTCTTCAAGGAAAAAACAAAGAAAGTCCAGTTGCCTTTTGAAAAGCACGTTTGGGACAACTGGTAACTTAATTAGCCTATGCAAGATTGAACTTGATAAATTAAAAAGATTAAATAAAACCAGTCATTTATATATATATTCTTTTTTGTAGGCTTTTATGTGCATATTCTTTCTAGCCAGGTTTTACCTACGTAAGCTAAGATGTTCTGCAGCCCTGGTTCTGTGAAATCTCATTCACAAGTCTCTGGGCTTTTTGTATCTTGCTGACAAACAGCAACTCTGTTTGCTGTTTTGCTGCTCATTGCTCTCCCAATGAGCAGCACAGAGTTGCTGTTTGTCAGCAAGATACAAAAAGCCCAGAAACTTGTTTCGACAAGCTCTCTAACTTGTCATCATCAGGCCCCTACTTTCAGTTTAGAAGCTGTGGGTATGTTGCGAGATCGGAGTTGTTGCTTTTCTATGTTCGCTGCTGTTGACGTATGCTGGTTAGGCTGCAACTCTGTGTCCTGACTGGAGAGCAGCAGTTTTTTCTCCTGCTTCATTATCCTAGCTGCAGCCTGACTGCGTGTTAAAGGCCCAGCTTTCTCTCGTTCCCTATTACTAACTGTCAATTGCAAAGAAGGAAGGATTCTGGTAGGCATCACAACACCGCTGACTGTCTGTTGAGATCTCAGCCTATCTTCTGGCTCGGTTCTCTCTCTCTCCCTATTTCTAGCTATCATCTGCAAAGAGGGAAGGACTCTGGCAGGCATTACAACACCACTGGTTGCCTATTGGGATCTCTGCCTATCCTCTGATGTTAAAACTCGAGTTTCCCTCAGTGCAGGTCTCCAAATACTTGATAACCTGGAAACGTCATCTTGTCTATTCATATTCTGCAGCCTCTTTTCAATTTTGAGTCTCAAAAGACCTCAAAAGCCAGTCTCAAAAGACCTTACAAAGTGCTTTGCTGGGAGTTTGGAGGATTTTAAGCTGGGATTTTAGCCAGGATTTTAAGTATTTCAATTAACAGACTTCTAATGACGCGGGAAAACACCCGAAATCTTAACTTTTTACATACACACACCCGCGAAAACTTGAGAAGACACACACACACACACACACACACCATTGACACATTTTATTGGAGGAGTGAATTGTTTATTACTTAATGTGATTTGTTAATAAGATGGTGTGCATGGGTGCTTGTGCATGTGGCTCTAAAGAACAAAGAATATATTATTCATATTTTTTAAATTTTGAACCAGGTTTCAGCTTTCTAAAACTGATATAGAAGTTCTATGAAGTCTCTCAAAACCAATAAATAAAGATAAAAACAGTGCTTATATTTTTCAGGCATCTCTTACAAATGGGTTTACATAACATTATTAAACTACTCCTTTCTTCTTTAAAAACAAAAGCAAAAATAAAACAAGAAAACCTATGAATTATTAAATGAACATGGGGAAGAAAGCTAATTGGAAAAAGATAAGGCATGTCCAATTTATATTAAATTCTGAAATGTATAAGCTTTCCTAATATTTCATGCACCAATCCATTCTTTCAATGGATTGAAAGATATGTCGGCTACCACTCACTTTGTTTTCTTCCAGTTAACCAATGAACCACTTTTCTATTTTAGCTATTTTTATGTCAGTGAAATGCTACATTTTTCATTTTTTTCTGTTTGATTTTTCTTTTAAACAAAACTTGATGCAAGATTTTTGTTCAGATGTTTGCAGAAGAGAAGTACACATATAATATTTATTCCATTTTGTAAAAATGTACATCTCATAAGGCGTAAGGCTCACATTTGGTTGAAAGTCACTTTAGTATCTAACGATTCAGAATCCCTACAATACTGACAAAATTGACTTCTATTACAGGTATCACATATGGAGGACTGGTCCAGTTGTAGCAAAAACTTGAAAAATTATATTCTGCACACATCGTTTAGGACCTCTAGGCTGCTTAAAATGTTATTTATTTATTTATTTGTCAAATTTAAACATTATCCACCTCACTGATAGAGTGAGTCAAAGTCTAAAGAACCTCAAAGTTGTGTGTTTCTCTGCCACCCGGAAGTGATTTGACAAAGCCTTTAAACTCTTCCAAAAGACCAGGAGATGAGGGGGCCCACCTAAGCTCGGGGGAAGGATTTTCCAAAGGACATGGGCAACAGCAGAGACGATGCAAAGAGGTTAGAAGAACTATAATTTGTTCTTCAGAAGTTGCAAGATGGAATTTTGCAAACATTCTATAGTTCCATATCCCCAACCTTCTGGATTTAGATTAGCACAAACTTGTTTTGAAAAAGACATGATTTTTTCCCCTCTTGATTGTTATTTATATGCAAATCATATTTTCCTTATTTCATTGTTCCAAAGATAAGTATATGGGACTAGTTGTTTCTCTAACTACAACAAATATGATTAATGAAATTTCCTCAGATATATTCTGGCCATTTGAAAGAGTGTATAAAGCAGTTATATAGGATTGCCAACATGATCGCCAACGTCCAATGATGGATATGGCACAAGAAGAAGAAGAAGATAAGGCAGTTCCTGAAACACTGCCTTTAGATGAAATCTACATTTAGGATTCATGGGTCTTAAATAGTCATAAAAGTTTCCATTTTTAAACATTTATAAATCTTCTCTAAGTATGAATTTTATCTACTATACAAAAATCTCATATAAAAGAAAACTAAGAAAGTTATTGTAATAAGCTTCCTTTCCACAAGATGATCATTATTAAAGTCTATACAAGTAGATCATTATTATTGACATGCATGTTTTCAGAGATCGTTCTATTTACATTTTATCTACCACAGGCTGAAGACAAAGGCAGACGCTTTCTGATTACATTTATTGAATCATATTTCCAGCAATAAAAGAAGAATTGCTGACAGAAAGTGTTTACTTCATATAGTGAATGTTTACTCTTCCCCCAACTCACAAAAATAAAAATATTTAAGGAAGCATGTTCAACATACTATAATACCAGTGGGGAAATATTTTTTTTTTTACTACTGGTTCTGTGGGTATGGCTTGGTGGGTGTGGTGTGGCTTGGTGGGCATGGCAGGAGAAGAATACTGCAAAATCTCCATTCCCACCCTACTCTTGGGGGAAGGATATTGCAAAGTCTCCATTCCAACCCCATCTGGAGCCAGCCAGAGGTGGTATTTGCTGGTTCTCCGAACTACTCAAAATTTCTGCCACCGGTTCTCCGAACTGCTCAAAATTTACACTACCGGTTCTCCAGAACCTGTTCACCCCTGTATAATACCATATTTTTGAATGTAAAGATTCCATATCTGCCACATCTTCTCAAATAGGTCACAACTCTTGAAAATGGCAAGAAGATGAAGAACAGTCTTTTAGGCAGTGAAAAAAAATAATTTTATAACAATTTTTAAAATTAAGTATCAAGCAACTGTATTCCCAGTTTGTGAGATAAATAATATACCTTTACTTCAGGGGTGAAATGCTCCCGGTTCGGACTGGCTTGGGCGAATAGGTACCGATGGCAGCGGGCAGTTCGGAGAACCGGTAGCAAAAATCCCCCCCCCTCTGCCTCCAGCTTGCTTACCTTCGCTCTTCGAATCCTGAGCTGCTGGTCGCAACGCCTGCCTTGCTTCATTTGCTGTAATCCCTGCAATCCATTGCATCAGCAAGCAACTGAATCTCCCTGCCTGCAATCAAGCTCATCGGTGAGCAGCTCTATCTGCCTGCCTGCCTTATCCCTTCAATTGGGTAAGTTTTTTTCCCCTTTGGGAGCTTTAAAAAAATAGTTAATTGGTATTTTTTTTTAGTTGTTCTTTTTTTAGACCTAGCCATTTAAAGTTTAGGAAGTTTTAAATTTAGCTGCTTTTATATAAAAATAAAAATAAAATAAAATAAAATAATATTTGTGCAGCTTTCTGAGATTTAGTGTATTTCCGTAGTGTTTCACTCTAACTACACAAACACACAAAATCTCACAAAGCTGTATGTGGAATTTTGTGTGTGTAAAGTGTGAAAGTTGGTTTTTGGGACTTTTTGTGGCTGTGTGAGGTTCCTGCTTGTTGCAGGGGCCATATTGGGTCTAGCACAGCTGCTTTTACATTATGGGTGAGCCAGTTGTGTTGTGTTGTGCATGTGCAAAGTGTGAAAGTTGGTTTTTTGGACTTTTTGTGGCTGTGTGAGATTCCTGCTTGTTGCAGGGGCCATTTTGGGTCTAGCACAGTTGCTTTTACATTGTGGGTGAGCCAGTTGTGTTGTGTTGTGTTTTGTAGGTTAAAAAAGGGCAAAGAAGTGACGCCGACTTGGCCACACCCACCTGCCCAACAAGCCACACCCACCCAGTCACCTGACCACCAAGCCCCACCCACTAATTAAGTTATGCCCAGAGAACCGGCAGTGAAAATTTTTAGATTTCACCCCTGCTTTATTTAATCTAAGTTTTAAAAAAAGCTTTACGGTACATAATGTACAAAATAAAAAAGCTCCTAAAGGGATTATCACTTACAATGTACATATTGATCAGAATACAATGAGATCCTTTTGCACATGAATGAGACACAGTTATAGATTCAATGTATACACAGGACTGGCAAAAATCCAACTGCCTATAACCTACTCCTGCTATCTAAATTGTTTTGGAGAATTGCATTTACAAGTACTTAAAAAGCATCCTCTGAAACTAATCTATATGTAATTGAATAGTATCTTTTTTTTTTCGTTTTTGAAACTAAAAATACTGAATATATTGTATATCTCATACACTTAAAAAAAGCAGCAAGACAATTTGTTGGGATGTGCTCAAAATATTTTAGCATCAGGATAAACAACTAGCGGGGTCACAGTATGTCAGAAAAACCCACTATCATTTACATTTGTCTTTGGTCCTTTGTGTCACATGTCTTGAATTATTATGTCATGTTTCTCACAATGACCCAAACTGTGGTTTGCAAACTCTCACATAGGCAAATATTATCATCCACTTATATGTCTTTCTCTGACTGCAAGTAACACAGTGATGGGTTAAGGGAAAAGGGCAGTTGCAGGGTGAAGAGTAGAGTACAGAAAGAGAGAAATATAAAGCATGATAAGGGGAGGGAAAGATAATGTAAGTGGATTAATAGAAAAACTCACTGTAAATACTGCCATTGGAAAGGATTAATTATAGTTAAAATTTGACTCAATACAAAATAAGCTACTTTAGAGCAACAACATTTTGTAATCATGTGTTCTACATCTGGCTTGGACTCCATTTCCCATCAGCCTCACTTTCTGGAGAGAAAATAGATTTAAAATCATGTCACGTTCAGAATGTATCCAATAGAGTTTAGGTATATTCCAGGCTTTAGCATAAACTGAATATTTCCAATTATTTTCACAAAAGGTTTCATGAAGTACGCATAGTGGGTACATTTACTAGCTCAGTCATTTTAGAATAATTATATTATAGCAATAGCACTTAGACTTATGTACCGCTTCATAGTGCTTTTGCAGCCCTCTCTAGATGGTTTACGGAGTCAGCATATTGCCCCCAACAATCTGGATCCTCATTTTACCTACCTCGGAAGGATGGAAGGCTGAGACAACCTTGAGCCAGTGAGATTTGAACTGCTGAACTGCAGCTAGCAGTCAGCTGAAGTAGCCTGCAGTACTGCACTCTAACTACTGTGCCACCTCGGCTCATTTTATAATGTAAATGATGCTATTTTGAAATTATATGTAGTAACTTTACTAAATGATATGAGAAAAGGCTTTATTCTATTCTAATAATAATCAAAACTTAATTTAAAACACCTCCAAAATATTTGATAATACCTGGTCAGAGTAGTATTTTTTTCAAAACAATCTACTGTACAATTCATTGTAAAAATGACTGACAATGTACAAATGCAAGAAAAAAATGCAAGGTGAGAATTAATTAAATTCTGGACTGAACAAATGTAGGATTGAAAAGAATTTATCAATACCAAGGCTATCACTGATCGCACACATTTCTGTTCTATTATGCCCACTTATACTTCAGAGCTATTATAATTCTGCAAAAAGAGCTTATTCCTTGTGACTGATGGACATGCTTCATGCTAATGCTTCCTACTGTTAGTAAGCCTTTGTGTTCTATGTCAAGGAAACAAAATGAAGAGAAGGAACCAGGCAGATAAATAACTGCACGTTTCAGAACATCAGAATGTTGCAGAGTAAATTAAAATGTTTGATGTACACATACAGACATATAATAGGGCCTTCACGTTTCTATCACTTGAGCTACATTGATAACACAGAGAATTTATTTATCAGGTAGAATAAAATGCATACCAATACTGAGTGCTGAAGAGGCTACATTTCTGTTGGAAAAATATATACCTCAGTTTCATAATGTCAGATGACAAGAACCTAAAACATGAGGGAAAGGTTAAGTTGAAATAAATACCTCAGTGCATATCTATATCAACATGTTAAATTTTACACCACAGGACTGGAAACAAGTGGGATTATGGACAATATTTGTTATTTAGCATTCAAATTAAAATGCTCAGGACCTTATAAAATCATATGCATGAGTTGTAATTGAGAGTTTGGGGAAAACAGACTAATTCTATCTGTAGTGTTCAATACAAGGAAATAAATAAGCACAATATTCATGATTTCCCTTATTCGAAACAAAGCCAAAACTGCCTTCTGTAATGAACTCAAATATAAAGCTTTGAATAAGTCACTTCATAAATGTTGTATTAAATTTTACAAGACATTCCATGTAATTGCTCAAGATCATTTAAAACCAATTTTCTTTAAATTTTCTTCTACAAAAATGTACAATATGCTCCAAAAATAGGAGGTAGATTATTCCATTGATTTCGTTTATAATTTGAAAAGCAGTTCTCAAACTGTAGTGCCTAACTAAATTTCTAAGATGCCTATCTTTATTGGTAGGCTCAAAACAGATATGGGTGTTTTTATGGGATTTATTTGCATAGAATGAAATGTACGGCATGTCCTGAAATTCATTCTGAATGGAAATTGGAGGCATGAAATATATATAATGATCAGTGAATTTCCTATATGATGTATTGATTACATAATGGCTGTTTAGTTTTATAGTAAAGTTCACAAAGTATTGGTTGGTCTAGGCTTAAATTGATGGTGGAGTGAAAATAACTGAAGATGAAACTTTGCAAGAAGCAGCTGCAATTTTCTTTGTAAACCCATTATGCTGGATGATTACAAAAATATAAACAATACAGATTGCTTTATATCAAATTTGGCTTTATAAATGGTTCAGAGAATGAACGAAAGGGAAAAAAAACTTAGGGGAAATTTCTAAGTGTCTCATTTTAGAAATGAAATAACATATTAAAACTTAGGCATTTTTACCACAGTCCTATTCATTATTATGGATGAATAACTATAAGGCTGATTGGGAGCATGAACATTCCCTTCGGGAAGCTCTGAAAAGGCATAAATTAGATAAAATTGCTCTTGTCATTGTGTTTGAATACAGAAGCAACAAAAAGTAATTTCGGTTCAGAGATGCTTAAGGTAAACAATTGTAATATTGGGTTTCATTTTCATTCCAATGTGTCCTCTCATTGATGGCATCCTTTTAATTGCTTTTCTAGGTATCTAGTGGAGCATAGCTGTGTGATAATATTCAAGCTATTTCACTTTGTTTTATTAGTTTCAAGGGGAGCCTGTTCCACTCCAGCTTGCAAAGTAATGTGTAATATCCAACACCAAATAACAAAAGGCTAATGTACTACTGACTAGATAAATTTGTCTTCTAACTATGTTAATTACTGGGGCTTTTCTTATATTGCCAGCCATCCCAACTTGACAAGTTCCAATATGATTTAACATCACCATGATCTTGAATAGTTCATAGTTGTCTATATTGTCTGAAACACTTCATATGCTACTGAGAGAAGGGAACCAGCTAAAAATTGCTCAGGCTGAGCTGATTCCCTCCCCCCCTCTCCCCCATTCTGTAGCCATCAGAAGTCTTTACAACATTGTTCCCAAAGTAATCATATCAAACCCCTTTCTAATTTCTTGAGTTCAAGTGTTGATTTGACCATTTGGGTGATAGGGTTCTCTGTTCCACTTTTGGGTATGGCTCTTTTATTGGAGTCCAAACTTACTTAAGACATCTTCTTGGCTCCCCATGCCTCAATGGTATAAAGCAGGGCTATCCAACCTTGGCAACTTTAAGCCTGGCATATTTCAACTCCCAGAATTCCCCAGCAAGCAAAGCCAGCAAAGCTGGGGAATTCTGGGAGTTGAAGTACGCCAGGCTTAAAGTCGCCAAGGTTGGAGACCCCTGGTATAAAGGAAAGCATTGCTAATAACACCAATCTACTTATTCTATCAAACCTGGAAACTAGAAAGAATCCTAATTTTTGTATTTTATGCTAAAAAGAATTTAGGGAGAAAAAAGAATAAAACAAAGGATCCATGTGTGTGAATGGTCTGTCTACCTATGGATGACTAGACACAAACAATCATTTCTGCAAATAGACAGAAAACTTGAAAAGAAAAAAAAGGTTGCCCTCTAGTGTCTACTTATCCCACTGTTAACACAATGTAGAAGACAGCTATACCCATAAAATAGAAGATTAGAGGTGTCAAACGTTCCCTCCCACAGCCCTACGTGATCCAGAGCATGGATTTCATCCTCATGGGAATGTGTACTGTGGATGTCTAAATCTCAGGGAAAGATACTTTATTTACAACAATCCCAATTACAACAATGTTCATTATTGACATTGCCTCTGGTATGGCAGGACTCAACTGTAAGAGTTAAGCTCATTGAAAATGCTGAGTTCAGATGATAAACACAACAATCTCTGTGGCTATTAATCTCTTATCGCCAAGTAATGCACCTACACTGGCACTATACCATCAACTAATAATATTGAAAAACAGTGTAAGATCATTTTTAAAAAAGCAATTTAAGCTGCAAGACTCAGATGAAGTAAACCCATGGAGAAAACACAAAAGACATGCAAAAGTCAGAATTAAAGTGAGCCAACTCATACACAGAATATACATATATTCTACAAACATTGTTCCTATGTCTGCTTACTAGAAAGGTCTCAGACTGTAACACAAAAGATTTAAACAGTGCTAATATAGCATGGCCATTGAAGCTGGTTGCAGAAGACTGTTTGCCCAACTCAATTTCTACATACCACCTTGGCTGTTGTTTGAAATATTCCGGAAAATCTTTTGATCCATCTCACTGCTAAGAGATTCAGGAAAACTGGAGTCAGACAAAATGTAAGGCAGTAAATTTATCTATTTCAAAGCTCTCAAGGTGTCCAATATAAACCAATCCTAATAGATACATAAATACTGTAGTATCTTACAGTTTCGAGCCACTGGATTTCAAAATAATATTCCTCCTTTTGTTAATCTTTTTTTAAATAAAATAGTTTTCTTCAGAAATTTTAGGCAATTTGTCCTCTGGCTACTCATTTATGAAGGAAATGCATTCTGACCTTTGGTATTCAAATATTCTAGACCAGAGCTACATCAAATGGAGGATTTGTGGTGTTAGAAGAATATAGATTGCAGCAGATCAGTGCTTTTAGATTAAAAAAATGTTTCAATATATGCTAATTTAAAAGGAACAACATTATTTTCCAACCTATTATTTTCAAAGTAAAAAGAAATATAATTTTAAATTATATTTTATAGACTATTATTCTCTTTTCATAGCGATGGTTGTGTTTTTAAGACAACAGTTCACTTATTTAAAAATATTATGATTTAATGCACTGATAGTGACGCCGATTAAATTTTCACCCTGCATAAATATTTTTAAAATCCTTATAACAGCAAAAGAAAGTTGTTCCTCAGTAAGCAGAACTAATGATTGATAACAATGACTAATATTCTGTCATTGATAAAGAACTCAATCAGCTATCATGTATTAGAGCATGCCATTGTATATGCATCAATTAGTAAAAAATCATTTAATAAGATAAGATCTATTAGCAGTAAACAGGATTAAAGGATTATTTTACCAGACAGGAGTCATGAGACTGAGATTATTTGAAATGATCTGGGAATTGCTTACTGAAAGATGAAGGTTACACCTTCTTACATCAATTATTATCTTGTAGTAGTGAAAGGGCTTGTGCAGCACTCCAATGATCTTGTGAGCTATATCACTCGGAATATACATCCCCAGATGGATCACTTATGATAGGTAGGTTTAGATGTGGGATCAGACTAAATATGATCCACAAGAAAAGATAATGACAAACAACTCCTGTATTCTTCAAAGAAAAACAAATGGACCTCTATAAACAGAACAATGTCTATGTCAAGGATTCTTAACTTCTTTAGTGTCATTGATCCCTTTGAGAATTTTAGGAAACCTATGGACATGAGAGTCTCATTAAGCCTATAAACCTTTAACCACTTTGTACTTACTTTCTATAGGAGAAACTGTTCATAAGTGTGTGTGTGTATACATATACACGTATACACAGTTTCTCCTGTAGAAAGTAATTAGGATATAATAATTTTACATACCGAGGTTTACTGATAGTAACAAATGTTATCAGAGTCTATATTATAAAGTACATGAATTACTTCACTGCCTATACAGGTAGTCCTCAATTTACAACTATTTGTTTAGTAACTGTTCAAAGTTATAATAGCAGTGGAAAAAGTGACTTGTGACTGTTTTTCATACTTATGACCATTACAGCATTCCCATTGTCAAAATTCAGATACATGGCAAGTTGCTCATATTTATGACAGTTGCAATGTCATAAATATGGGAACTTTGTCCTGGGGTCATGTGATCCACCTCTTGTGACCTTCTGACAAGCAAAGTCAATGGGGATTCACTCAACATCCATGTTACTAACTTAGCAACGTCAATGACTCACTTTACAATTGTGGCAAGAAAGATCATAAAATGAAACGCAACTCGCTTAACAACTGTTTTGCTGAGCAACAGAAATTTTGGGCTCAGTTGTGATCGTAAGTCAAGGACTATTTGTATATATTATGGAAGGAAAAGTTAAATCTTCATTAGAGACTGTAATTTTTGCCCCCAACTCAATTTTATAGGCTCCCAGAGTCTGTGGTCCTCAGGTTAAGAATACCTGATCTTGAAGCATCTGGAAAGTGAAAGACTCAAGGTGGAATATATCCAGTGAGCAACTGGACAAAGCAAAGGACAAATATGAGCAGCACTAGTGTTCATAATGTGGCTGATTTAAAATCTAAAGAATAGATAAGAAGCTGATGTGTTCAGTGGCAAAAGAAAAAATGTGATGCTATAAAGCTTTAAATACATGCAATGTCAGAACCAGGAACCAAACTTGATGTTGCCAGACTACCAAGAATAGCAATAGCACTTAAACTTATATATTGCTTCACAGTGCTGTACAGCCTTCTCAAAGCAGTTTACAAAGTCACCATATTGCTCCAAACAACCTGGGTCCTCATTTTATTGACCTCAGAAGGATAGAAAGGTGAGTCAACCTTGAGCCGGTCAGGATCAAACTCCTGGCAGTGGGCAGAATTAGCCTGCAATACTGCATTCTAACCACTGCACCACCACTGTTCTAAGAATGAATACTCCATGGTTTGGAATGGGCCACTTCACATCAGATGGGATACTAAATCATTTACTGTGGACAAAAAAATTATGTAAGAAACAGAATAGACATCATTATTAACAAATGAGTATAAAGTCAGTTCTTGGATGGAACCAGGGATGAAATCCAGCAGGTTCTGACAGGTTCTGGAGAACTGGTAGCGGAAATTTTGAGCAGTTCGGACAACCAGTAGCGGAAATTTTGAACAGTTTGGAGAACCGGCAAATACCACCTCTGGCTGGCCCCAGAGTGGGGAGGAAATGGAGATTTTGCAGTATACTTCCCCTACCATGCCCACCTAGCCACGCCCACCAAGCCACACTACACCCACCAAGCCATGCCCACAGAACCGGTAGTAAAAAAAATTGGATTTCATCACTGGACAGAAACTTCCAAATAACAAAAAATCTTGGTTGAAATAAAAAATAAGCCTTTCGGTCTCACAGTGATCCAAATTTATGCTTCAACCACAGAGTCAGAGGAAGCTGATACTGAAGAATTCTATGTCAAGTCACAAAACTATTGATAAAACACACAACAAAAATCAGACTCATCATTGGTGACCATGGAATACCAAAGTTGGAAATAAAATGCAATCTTGAATAACAAAATAAACTGAACCTTGATATATGAAACAAAACAGATAACAAGAGTATATAATTCTGCAAGAAAATATTTAATAAATAATACGTTAACATCAATAGATTTACAAGGAAAACCCAATTTTAATTGGGACTCCCATATTATTCATCTTCTTAATGAGAAAGAGAATACTTTCATTCATGTTAAATGAAGTACATCCCTTTCAGTCTATGACAGTTAAACACATAATACATAAACAGAGTTGATTTTAAACGTTCACAATAATAATGATCCATTTAGAAAAGAGATGCTTTAATTTCACAGGTTTTACTAAACTACTATACTCATCCATCATGTTCATATACTGAATATGAAGCAAAGGCAAGCTTGCTATATTCAGATAATGAAGTTATATTTCTTAACTGTGGTGAAGAGCGAGAACATATTCTCTTTTTCCCACCTTTTCCCCAGAGGAAATTATATACTAATATGTGGAGCTAGTTAAGCATCCTGATGGAACAGAGAACGTGGACAGACTTATCCAACATTAAATTTTTGTCAAAGAGTCATTCACTAATGGGCTGCATAGATGTGGAAGCAAAGAAAGTAATGCTTCAATTAACTCAGTCTTTTGACTGTATGGTAGTTAAGCGATGACCTTTCCCATAGATGAAGCAGCTCATATTCTAAGAACTTTAGTAACTTAAAAATGATTAGTTCAATTTTAAGTCTTAGATTTATATGTAATTTTTAAAGTTCCATTGATTTTTACTTTTTGTGAGAACTTTTTGGTAGGGAGGTATGGTATACACATTTCTAAAATAAAATAAGCAGTTGTAGCTCAAGTGTTGATGAGAGATCCAATATGATTGTGTCATCTTCCTAATGCAGTGAAATACCAGTGGACACTATGGAAATTAAAATGAGAGCTCACTGCCTAGCCATCTAGGTAAAAGGAGGTCAGGTTGGCTTTTGTGCATAGAGTGGCTTGTTAAACAGTAGCAGTAATGAAAGCAGCATAGAGAAACCATGTAGTGTGTGTACAGTCTCCTACTTAGTTCTTCTGATTGCCAATTTTATTTCGGAACAATACTTAGAAAAAGAATATTTACTCCAATTGAGCACAGGACTTGGTTTATGCCACAGTGATAGGAAATATCTACAATATTTCAATTGTTTGTACAACATGTATCCTTTTAGTACTGTCTCTCTATATTCTTCTACTACTAACTCATCAGAAAGTGAATAAAGGGAAGAGTGAAAGCTTGAAGAATACAAAAGTGTATGGATATTCTCAGTCATCCAGGTCATGGTTGTCCCAAAGGTGCTTTTTCAGGAGGCAACTGGACTTTCTTCTTTTTTTCCTTTTGAAGACATTTTGCTTCTCATCCAAGAAGCTTCTTCAGCTCTGACTGGATGGTGGGGAATGGAAGGATTTAAGTGGCCTCAATGACTCTTTAAAACAGGGATGTCAAACTTGATTTCACTGAGGGCCATGTCAGGGTTGTGTTTGACCTCAGGAGGCTGGGGGCATGGCCGGGGGCATGGCCAGAGTGTGAGTGGCAAGCTCGACATCATTAATCAAGTGACGCGACAGCCTCCTGCAGCCCTCTGTCAGCAAAAATGGAGCTTAGGGAGGCTGCACACAGGCCTGCCCAGGCTCCGTTTTCCTGGCAGAGGGCTGCAGGAGGCTATCACGGCCAAAAGCAGAGCCTGGGTGGGATGCGCATGGCCCTCCTAAGCTCAGTTTTTGCTGGCAGAGGCATGGGGGGGGTCCTTTGCTGTTTCCAGGGCGGGCCCATGGGCCAGATCTAAGCACACTGTGAGCCAGATCCGGCCCCTGTGCCTTGAGTTTGACACCCCTGCTCTAAAAGAATGCAAATGACCAGATGTCTGCAAGGAATATAAATCCTTCCATTCCTCACCATCCGATCAAAGCTGAAGAAGCTTCTTGGATGAGAAGCGAAACGTCCAGTTGTCTCAGTGGGGAAATCCAATTTGCTTTTACTACCAGTTCTGTGGGCGTGGTTTGGTGGGTGTGCCAGGGGAAGGATACTGCAAAATCCCCATTTCCTCCCCTCTCCTGGGGGAAGGATACTGCAAAATCTCCATTCCCACTCCACTCTGGGGTCAGTCAGAGGTGGTATTTGCCGAACTACTCAAAATTTCCACTACCAGTTCCCCAGAACCTATCAGAATCTGCTGAATTTCACCCCGGAGTTGCCTCCTGAAGAATAAACCATATCCTGGCACCAGTTATAGCTGATAAATGGAAACAAAGTAAAAGAAAATCTATATGCCTGAATGAGTGGCACATCATGAATGGCTGATACATCAAAGAAATAAAGAAAAAGGTACAAGGACAGAACAAAGTGTAAAAAGTTTTTGTGAGAACAAGCACAGATATCAAATCTCCGTATAGTGTAAAAAGTGGAAACATGTCATTGGAAAAGTCAATATTCTTCTCTACTTTGGGATCTCCCAATTCTCCTTCATCCATCTGGTCAGAAGAGGAAAAGGGTGCTTTCTCTTTCTCTATTTTTTTTTTCCCTTTTGGGTTTGCATATTGTATGCATGCAAATGGATGTGTGCATATGGTTGTAAAATATGTTCTGAAAACGTAATTACAAAACTGTTATAGGTTTGGCTTGATGGCGAGATGTTTCTATCCATGTTCTTAATACTGTTCTACACTTATATTTTAAATTAAAGACTGTTAATATACACAGAGAGCAGTCTTTAGTTTTGCAAAAAAGAAAAAGGAAAAAGAAAAGGAAAAGGAAAAAGAAATAGAGGACTATTTTGGCAGCTAAACAATTCTCCAGTGAGTGTTTTTCAAAGAACCCTTACATCCATCAGCCAGATAATATACATTTCTCTGAATCTAGTACTTTAATATCTAAAATAATTGGCTCCTATTTTGCATGAAGGATAGCTGTTTGGAGAAATAGTTCATGGGCAGATACGAATTCTTGAATCCCCAAGGAGGTTAATCTTATAATACCCACTTAATTGTGATGCATTTCAATGGGAACAGACATAATCATGTTTACTTGGCAAATGAAATGGAGTCACATAACCACATAACTGAAAAACAAATAAAATATGGTTAAGTTGTATTGCATGTTATTACCATTTAGGAAAAGGAGGATGTGTGAGTGATGCATTTTTTCAAAATATCATGTTAGGAGGAGATTGTAACCTTTGAAGTAGTGAAGAATCAGAAGTGTTAGGACTCCATTAAGTTATTTATGTAAATCACATCCTGCTTTTAAGTGGTATATGTTATTTATTTGCCTTGGCAATTCTACGAGAACAAATATCAGTGTAAAACTTGTTATTCTACATTGCTAGCTCCCCAGTGCAGTCAAGCATGAGATGTTCTGTCTGTGTTTTAATAGCAATAGCACTTAGACTTATATACCACTCCATACAACTTTACAGCCCTCTCTAAGTGGTTTACAATGTTAGCATATTGCCCCCAACAATCTGGGTCCTCATTTTACTAACCTCGAAAGGATGGAAGGCTGAGTCAACTTTGAGACACTCAGAATTGAACTCCTGGAGTGAGCAGTGAGTTAGCCTGCAATTCTGCATTCTAACCAGTGGTGGGTTGCCCTGGTTCGGACCGGTCTGCAAGAACCGGTAGTAAAACTGGCAGAAGGCCACACCCACCACCCCAGATGTTGTGATCAGCAATCTGTCCATGCAGAAGTGTGATCCCATTGCAAAACGGTAGTAAAGGTAAGTAGAATCCACCCCTGATTCTAACCACTGTGCCACCATGACTCTAAGAATGAATATTCTTTATAATAGAATACCCAATAGAACTGGATTATTTGTTAAAAACAGTATAATAAAACAAGGTATTTCCAATCAGCTATTATTTATCAAAATCTTAGTAAGGTTGGCAGGATGGTGCCTATAGCAGAGAGTATCCTGAAAGCATCTCTAGTTTTGATTTTGGAAAATTGGTGTTTGGTGAGAGGCTATGTCCATCATAAGAGCTATTTTGTAAATAAGCAAGGCTCACATAAGAATACATTTATGAGTGTATTCATCACATTTTCCCAAATTTCCCAATGTGCACCCAGCTTTAAAAGTTTGCCTATCCCTGCTTAGGTGGTACGGCAGCTACAGATAGTTTTGGGGAACCCAACTCTTCCCTAAAAACAGTGAAACAAAATTCACAAGAACTGTTAAAAGACAACAAATACAAAATTTAGGCAACCATTAACAGTACCTGGTTTTTTAAAAAGAACAACAACAGATCTTCATAATGTATTGTGTTATTCACCATATATTAAAACTAGGCAGGTCCAAATTAATGAATTGTGATTAATGTATTCCCATAATTTTAACTGCATTGAAGCTTTAGTTTAATTCACAGTGAGAATAACTGTCTTTTCTTTTAATTCAAAATCCAGTTGAAGTATCAAACATTTCACAGATTTTGCTGACAGAGGAATATTAGTTTATAATATAAGAATCAGCCTGGCTGAAAAGGGAAAATATTATTTGTATCAATTCTTATTGTGGTCATCTATCTTATGCACTTGATGCAATCGGTTATACCTAATGAAAAAAATCTACATAATTACAGAAGAACCTTTTTTTTTTAAAGAATATCCATAATTATATGGAAAGACTTAAATTTATTCAGTATGAATGAATCTCTCTTAATCTTTTGTTCCCACTGGACGCATTGCTTAATGTATCTTCCCATCTTTGCCTAAGTGATAAAAAGTCAATTTTCATGTGAAATAAAAGAGCGGTATCTATCAAAAGCTAATCTCTTTTTTGAACTATGCAATTTATGCAGGCCATACATTTTTGGTAACGGTTTCATATATCAAGCATGGCTTTTAGAAAATTCAGCCTAGAAAAAACATTTGGCATTCTAATGCAAGTTCTTATTTGTAAAGAATAAATCAATGCCCAGAGAGATGGCAGAAATACACACATCAAAATACAATTTTCACTATTCATTTTGTCAATGGATTATATTAATGAGTATGGATGATATTGCAGATAGTCATGCTCACAATCTAGATAACTGCCTAAACCAATGTGTTTTCAATAGATTGCTCTTCTACTTAGGTTGGTATTCTAAATTCTGTAATTCCCAGGCATCCAGATTTGTAACTCCAGATCTCAGATTAAAGCAACTACTTGGCATAAGAAAGGGGGCTATCTGAATGTCATAAAAATGTATTTGATAGTCTGCATTCTCTTATAATTGCCCTATCTCTTCTTATAGTGACCTTTACATCTATTGTAGAGAAGACTATAAAAAGGCCTTTTCACTACAGTTTTATGGGGCAGATAGGGGAGAAGTCACTTCTTTAGGCAGATGGTGTGCACTTATAACCAAGTAAAATACAATCAATAAATAAAACACAGTACAGGTAGTCCTCGACTTATGACCACAATTGAGCCCAATATTTCTGTTAAATGAGACATTTGTTAAGTGAGTTTTGCCCCATTTTATGATCTTCCCTGCCACAGTTGTTAAGTGAAAACCTTTTGCTTTTCAAAAGGCTGCAGAAGGCTGCAAAAGATGATCATATGACCTTGGGATACAGCAATAATCGTAACCAGTTGCCAAGCACCTGAATTTTGATCACATGAGCATGGGGCTGCTACAAAGGTCGTAAGTGTGAAAAACAGTCATAAGTCATTTTTTAAGGTGCCGCTGTAACTTTGAATGGTCATTACATGAACTGTTGTAAGTTGAAGGCTACCTATATCAACCAATATTAGCAATAAAACAAAGGAATATGTTTTTGACTACCAGCGTAACAATAATATAAATATATGCAGAGTAATGACAAAGAAAGTTCATATGGTTTTGTAAAGAGTTTGTGGATAGAAGCATTTTAAAGACCTTTTTAAATGTCAAAAGATCAAACATAATTTAAGGGGAAATTTATTCCAAAGGGAAGGAACAGTATAGCAGAATGCCCTAAAATGTGATTTTATCGTATGCACTTGATGCAATCTGTTATACTTGACAAAAAAAATCTACATAATTAAATAATTAATAATTACATAAACCTTTTTTTTAAAGAATTTCCGTAATTATATGGAAAGACATAAGACATAAGTTTATTCAGTATGAATGAATCTCCCTCTTAATCTTTTGTTCCCACTGGATGCATTGCTTAATGTATCTTCCCACCTTAATGTATCTTCCTACCTTAAAGTATCCACCCAGCAACCTAAACTGATTGGGACCAAAATCCCAATAAATATGACAATTCATGCAAAAATGAAATAAGGGTGAATTGAAAGAGAGCTAGGATCTCTAAGACCACATGAACCATACGATTCTGAACCTGGAGCATAAGGTAGGAAGGTGTCTCAACTACCTACTAGTAGTCAATGTGCAACATTATTAAGGCATGAATTAGGTTCCATTTCTAAAGTGACCAAATTCTCCAAATATTCAGTAGCTGAGCTTTATCAGTAAAAGGCTTTAAAGAAAGTTGCTCATCTATTAAGAACTCTTAAAAATGTACACCAGAAAATACCTGCAACTAGACAGTAAAGCATATATTATTTTTCTTACTGGGCAGTCATATAGCCTTTGGTGATCAGAATACTGCCATCCTTGATGCTTCATATATCTCCTACTCATATTCCAATCATCACTCAAGACTTCAGAATTTATAATGCATTATTATAAAATTTGGAGTATGTTGTTAGATCAACCCTATACAGTAGTTCCAAAGGGGCACTTATTAAAATATATTCCATCTTACACTTTTGTTGTGGCTATATTTTCTATTAGCACTACCTGGTTTGCCAGTTGCACCAGTAGTGGGTTCCACTTACCTTCGCTACCGGTTCAGAACTGTGAGCATGCTTGCACACGGCGCTTCTGTGCATGCATAGAGTGTCCGTGATGATGTCTGGGCAGTGGGAGGAGCCTCCCGTCACCGCTACTGGTTTGACTGAACCAAGGTGAACTGATAGAAACCCACCAGTGAGTTGCATCCTTTACAGAAAATCTTTGCCAGGGTAATGATCTTGATTATTTCCTTATAGCTGTATAGGTAGTCCTCAACTTATGACTATAATTGAGCTCAAAATTTCTGTTGCTAAGTGAGACAGGTTGAGTGAATTTTGCCCCATTTTACTACCTGTCTTGCCACAGTTAAGTGAATCACTGCAGCTGTTACGTTAGTAACATGGTTGTTAAGTGAATCTAGCTTCCCTGTTGACTTTGCCTGTCAGAAGGTCAAAAAAGCCTACAACCATCATAAATATGAGTCAGTTGCCAAGTGTCTGAGGTTTGATCACATGACCACATGATCACATAGGGATGCTGCAAGGAGCATAAGTGTGAAAAAAGATCATAAATCACTTTTTTCAGTGCTGCTGCAACTTGAACAGTCAGTAAACTGTTGTAAATTGAGGACTATCTGTAGTTTAATCTTCTAATAATCTAATCATTGGTCACACTGAATCTTCAAGGCCAATAGTTCTTAATATGAAACTGTCCTTAAAAGACATCTAAAAACATTAAATTTTGGCTAATGCTGCCAGCTGGGTTTCATTTTTTTGAAAAATAAAATAAAATAGTTGATCATTTTAGGATAAATTCAAGTGTGGCTTAGGACCCTAAGAGCACCCCCTGAATCAGTATGGCAATGCTGTTAGGTCTTAGCAGGCCTTGTTTGTCACCTCCATTGATAGAAAAAGCACATGTACATAATTTGAAATAAGATTTATTTCTAAATAGGAAATGGCCAAAGTATGTCACTAAATGTATTGACATTAAGCCAACTGACTATTTTGGGGGTGTTTAGTAATTGCATTGATCTATTGTAATGAATACAGGGGAATCCATGCTTTGCCTTTTTGTTAATGAATGAATACAATTTAATGAAATTTTACTAATATTTTATTACTGATCATTTAATATTGCTATTATGTACCCTAGGATTTTTTAAAAAAAATAGAGGATAAGTATATACTAGTGACACTGATTAAAGTAAAAAACACATCAGTCAATTTCCTCTTGCAATAGGTAAAACTCTGAAAGTCCTATCGATAGCATCTTATACCTGTCACACTAATTATGGTTTAAACAATTTAAAAAAAGTGAAATATTCTTTTAAAGATTCCTTATATTCCTTAATGTTCAAAAAGTGTTGCGGGCTGTATATTGTTTGAGTCACAGAAAATTATCTGTGGGGAGAGAAGAGCTATATAGCAATACACAAAACCAAACAAGGTCATTGAAATTGCAGTTATAAAAGCTGACCTCTGATCCTGAAACATAAATCTGTTCTGTCATTTGTTCATTGTATTCAATCATAAATCCTCCCTAAACGCATATCGGCTCCTTCAAGTCCACTCTAGATCATCACAAAGGTCATGTAATTCCATTTTTCCCCTCAGAATTTTATTTTACCTTTGTCTACTTTTGACTGAAAGGTAAGGCAATGTTCTTTAATAAAAATGACTAAATGTGATTGGAAGTGCACTTTATATTCTGGTGATAATACACATATTGGTCTTTTCAGTCTGTTTTATTGTACCCTGGCCAAATTTGTCTCTGAGAAATAGAAAGAATACAAAGAAAAGCAGATTTATTTATTTATTTGTCTAATAAAATGCTATTTAAACAAAGCACAAGTAATTTATTTTTCTTACTACAAGTTAGATGATAAATAAAATGAATTTATATTCTAAACACAAGGTTAAACAATGTTATAACAAAGCCTTGTTATAAACACAATAGCAATATCTATTACCTATTTTTTGTAAACAATAACATTGTTTATGAGGTATATGAATCTGCAAGCTAAAACACCTCATGGAATTAAAAGAATGTCTCTATTACGTGTCTATTCCTAAATTTTATTTTTTAGCGATTAGCTTTGTTTCCACTATTAAAAAAACCCCCCAAACCAGCAATCCATGGTTAAATAAGGTCGCACACTTAAACTTAATATAAAAACAAAAGGGAGTAAGACCTAGCAATAGAACAGAATATAGAAGGCATGAGACAATCATGTCAAAGTATTTTAATAGTCATTTATTTAAATGATAAATAAAAATGATGTATTGATATGATAAATAAAGAAATAATACCTACACGTGTACCACTGAAATCTCTAAGAGTCAAGACTGCAATTTTAATTGAATGACAGTATTATGTAATTGAAAATATTTGATTGTAATATTGTACTGAATGTTTATGGACACTAATATATCTTTATATTAAAAATATGTTAGAATTATAACCAGGGGTGGGTTCTAACATTTTTTACTACTGGTTCTGTGGGCATGGCTTATTTTGTGGGCGTGGCTTGGGGGATAATGTGACTGGGTGGCCGTGGCCAACTTTTTTTTTTTTTTAACTTTTAAAAGCATTTTTTCTACAACCTTAAGAGGTTGCAGGAAAAAAATGCTTTGAAAAGCCTCTGACGATCAGGCAACTCAGCTGGGATTGCCAGAGCTTTTAAAGGCATTTTTTTTCTACAACCTCTTCAGCTGAAGAGGTTGTAGAAAAAATGCTTTGAAAAGCCTCTGACGATCCAGCTGAACTACGGGATCATCAGAGTCTTTTTTTTTTTACTTTTAAAAGCATTTTTTCGGCCGAAGAGGTTGTAGAAAAAATGCTTTTAAAAGTAAAAAAAAAAGCCTCTGATGAGGTGGGTGAAGTAAGTGAGCGGCGACTGGGCCGGGGACCGGTTTGGGGGCGCGGCCAGCCAATGTTATTACCAGTTCTCTGAACAACTACACATTTTTACTACTGGTTCTTGCAAACCAGTGCAAACTGGGAGCAACCCACCACTGATTATAACCCATTTACTTGGAAATAAACCTTAGAAAGGATTTAATTTTCAGTAAACATATCTGCTATTTTATACTACTACATTCTGGCACCTAGAGTTGCTTTGGCAATTGAAGAATCTAATAAATTTCTAAAATAAAATTAATACTCATAAAAATTAAATATGAGTTAAAGAGATATGCTATGGTATAAGTCTTCAATTAATTTTAATAGCTAAAATATATTTAAAAAGTTTGACATTTCCAATAAATCTTCAAATTAACCACGGGATTTGGCTAATGACAAACTGCCTTCGTTATTACATGAATAGTGATCCACATAATCTAAAAAAAAGGCAGTTGAAAAAGCTGATATCAGTGGCACCTTCGCTACCAGTTCAGGAATGTGAGCCTGCGCGCCCGCGTGCGCTTCGCTCGTGCCTCTTCTACACATGTCACTAACTTAACAACTGCAGTGATTCATTTAACAACTGTGGCAAAAAAGGTTGTAAAGTGAAGAAAAATTAACTTAACAACCGACTCAACAGAACAATAGCAACAGAAATTTTGGGTTCAGTTGTGATCATAGGTTGAGGACTACCTTATTATATCAATTTATATACAATCACCTATCTCGTAGTCAGGATTCCAGTACAGTAGCAAATAACATAGTAACAAAAAAAACCCAAAATATAAATAATAATAGCACAATAAGAACACAGTGGCACCTGAGGACAGTCATTTCAATCATATAAACACAATAATGCCAAAGAAAACCATAATAACAGGCTCACCCAACCTGTGGGCCTGATGTTTCTCTTTGGGTAAAGTCTAAGGGGGATATAATAGCAAATACCTGAATGGATGATAATACAGAAAAAAAGTCAAACACGCTCTTATTCCACAACGCGGAGCATAGAATAATGGATTTTAGTTACATAAATGCTCAGCCTAAATGAATTTTATAAAAAGATTCCTAACAATAGAAGCATTTGGATCATGAAACCACAAATATCCAACTAGGAGTTGAACATTCTTCAAATGGAAACTTGACAAAAACACAGCTTGTCCTCAATTTATGACCCCATTTGAGTCCAAAATTTCATTGCTAAACAAGACAGTTTTAAGAGTTTTGCCCCCTTTTACAACCTTTCTTACCACAGTTGTTAAGTGAATCACTGCAGTTGTTAAGTTAGTAACATGGTTGTTAAGTGAATCTGGTTACCCTATTGACTTTGGCTGTCAGAAGGTCGTAAAATGTGTTCACATGACCCCTAGACAGTGCTATCATAAATATCACAACTACCATAACCATATAGTTATATCATGACTATCATAAATATGAACCAGCTGCCAAGCATCTGAATTTTGGATCCATGTGGATGCTGCAACAGTCGTAAAATTGAAAAATGGTCATAAGTACTTTTTCAGTGCCACTGTAATTTCAAATCGTCATGAAATGAATAGTTGTAAGCAGGGGTGAAATGTAAAATCTGTTACTATCGGTTCTGTGGGCACGGCTTGGTGGGGGGGGGGTAATGTGACTGGGTGGGCATGGCCAACTTTTTTTTAAAAAACTTTTCAAAGCATTTTTTCTAATGCTTTGAAAAGCCTCTCTGCTGATCACAAACTCAGCTGGGATCATCAGAGAGGCTCTTTAAAAAATGCCTCTCTGTCGATCAGGGAAATCGGCTGGGATCATCAGAGACTTTTCAAAGCATTTTTTTTACCACCTCTTCAGCCAAGAGGTTGCAGAAAAAATGCTTTGAAAAGCCTCTGATGATCGCAGCTGAGCCGCACTTTTTTTTTTTACTTTTAAAAGCATTTTTTCATCGGAAGACATTGTAGACAAAAATGCTTTTAAAAGTAAAAAAAAAAAAAGCCTCTGATGATTGTGCGGCTCAGCTGGGTATGGTGTGGGGGGGGGGACAGGGATTTTTGATACTGATTTTCCGAACCACCTGCTGCCATCGCTACCGGATCAGGCGATCCGGTCCGAACCAGGAGCATTTCACCCCTGGTTGTAAGTCAACTTACACACATATAGTCAACTTACTTACATACATACATATAGGAGGCTTTTGCATTGTACTGGACAAAGTGTTAGATTTGATAGCCTAAATGACACTCTCCATCTTTTAATATTCTATTATTGTATCCATTTCCCATCACGAATTGAACTTTGACTTCCCCTGGCAAAAAAAAAGCAAACCATCGCACCTCTAATTATACTATATTTTGCAATTTTATAATCCCCACCTTAAAGACACTAAGGAAATTGCAGATAATCATATACTGGGCCCATTTTCTTTTAATACTAGATCCATCTGCTTGCTTATTAGAAATAATAATAGATGTTCAGTAGGGCCAATATTTTTTAATTCAAAACATATATTTCTACACTCAAAAGCATCTCATTACTTTCCATGTTTCTGTCTTTTGGGTAGTGATGCTTTTAAAAGTGCCAGATGGCAAACAAATTATAAACTCTTCTAAACTGGTTCGCTGAATTTAAGAACTACCAATGTTTATTCTTTATCGGTGCACATTAACATAAAGTTTAACGACATCTGTTTGTATTGAAAATTTGCAAATCTGTTAGGAATGATGATGGGTCTTCTTTGCAACTGCGCATGAGATTTCTTGTGCTTGATTAGGTAAGTTCATTTAACTTAACAGTTCAAATGTTAATTTATTGTATTCTTATCCATAATTAATCTAGTGGTTTCTGCTGGTGGGTTACCCAGGTAGCATTTGCATGCTATTGTAGAAAGCAGCAGTGCTCTTGATGTGTCTCCACAGCCCTGCTGAGATGGGGCTGATTTTTCCCAGGTGAACTGTGTTGGGATTTCACTGTCATGCTGAGCACCAAAAGCATAAATGCAGCCGCCATCCTTCCCTCAATATTCTTCCCTTCCCTGTTCTACATTCCTTTCCCAGTATGCCTCGCCTCCCCGCTTAGTCAGTGTCACATTCACAGGGCAATCTCAGAACAGCATTTGAATCTGAGATGCTCTCTGGTGAGCCATGCTACTTTCTTCTGCTGGAATGAATGGCAGTTATTTTCCACACGAGAGAATATTTTTGCAACACCATTAAATGAGAGGCAATGCAACATTTGGATAATAAAAATAAAAGTGCTATTTACAAAAAGTTAAGCTTGGATCACAGAATCCTAAAATATACAAGTAATGCTCGACATGACCGCAATTGAGCCCAAAATTTCTGTTGCTAAGCAAGAGTTGTTAAGTGAGTCTTGCCCCATTTTATGACCTTTCTTGCCACAGTTGTTAAGTGAATCACTGCAGTTGTTAAGTTAGTAACAATGTTGTTATGTGAATCTGGCTTCCCCATTGACTTGGGGAACTGCCAAAAGGTGATCACATTACTCCATTGACTGCAACTGTTGTAAATACATGCCAGTTGCTAAGCATCTGAATTTTTGGTCATGTGACCATGAGGATGCTGCAATGGTCGTAAATGTGAAAAACTATCATAAGTCATTTTTTTCAGTGCCGTTGTAACTCTGAAAGGTCGCTACATGAATGGTTGTAAGTCTAGAATTACCTGCAGTATATTTAGACTATTCTAGGGTTCTACAAATATCAAAATATAACAAGAATAATTAGCTGTTACATTAAAATAATTTGTGGTGTTTTCTCTTTCCATCTACTCTAATAGTGAGATTCAAGGTGCTGGTGTTAACCTATAAAGCTCTTCATGGCTTAGGCCCAGGCTATTTGTTGGACCACCTGCAACCAGCGTCAACTTCCCATTGCCCGGTGCGCTCTCACAGAGAGGGCCTACTCAGAGTGCCGTTGGCTAGACAATGTCGGCTGGCGACCCCCAGGGGTAGAGCTTCCTCTGTGACCGCCCCCACTCTTTGAAATCAACTTCCCTTGGGGCTCCAGTTGGCCCCTGACCTTCGTACCTTCCACCGTGAATTGAAAACCTGGCTAATTATGTCCCCCAGCCTGGACTGATGGGGTAGTATGTTTTAAATTTTTTAAAACTTTTCATATTTTTGTGTATATTTGTTGATTTTAAGAGTTGCTTGGTCGATTGTTGTTGTGAGCCACCCTGAGTCCTTGGAGATAGGGCGGCATACAAATTTTATAAATAAATAAATAAATAACCCTTGCAAATAAATAGAAAATAAGGAATGCATGTGTTTTCTGTCAACTGAAATAATTGGAAAACACACATACACATTTCCATGATTAAGTAGACAATATATCTACAGTATTATGAATTGTAATATTACAGGACAGAATTGGGCTGAATATGTTACAATTTGGTACTTTTGAGATATACAGTCTTTAATATGTAATTAATATATTATACTAATATGCAACCAAAACTGGTTTACACAATCTTCACTTTGAAACATTGGATAATTTTTCAGTTCTGGCCTTTTTTTTGCATTTGTTTGAATAGCTTGCTTTTCACAACCAAAATCAAACATTTGTTGGTTTTTTTACTTATTCCAGTAATAAGCCATTACCAGTTTTGCCTTTATCCACTTTCCCCTTGACCTTTTGTAAAACTGACCTAAGACAGAACTACAACTCACCATCACCTGGCTTATAGCCTTAACTACTAGACCAAACTGACTTTATTAGCATTATTATTTCATTTAAAATAGCCATCCAGTATAGCCTCTTATTTTGCACAACTGATCTCAAAAAATCTGTAATAAACTATAAAATAAATAATAACTCAAGGGTACGAAACAATTTTTTTTCCAGAATAGAATGAAGTTAATACCTCCTTAGAACCTGTACTAGGGGAAGAAAATTAACAAAGTGAGAGGTTGTAAGTATAAACATATTTTCTTTACTGTATTTACTTGAAATTAAAACTAATTCCCCTGACATAATTATCTTTAACATGAGAAGTTCAACTTGGATTCAGTGAGTATATTATACTAACAAATATCAATTTTACTCTCTGCTTACTTCTGCGGGGCATGGGGCAATCTTAACAACAGGACTATATTCCCTCTCCATGAATTATGGCACTTTAAGAGCATCTCATCTACTTCATTAAAAGACAAGGTTCATCAGACAATCCTAAATTCTGCACGTAACCTTTTGGGATGTACTGCTGGAAGTTGTCCAGAACAGATTAAATTGGTCTTTTTACATCCTAATTTCCTTTCATACAAGAGAAATCCATAGTGCCTTATATTTCCTGTGTCACACAAAATATTCATATTCTTACAGAGCAAATGTAAAAACTTCAGATTTAATGAAGAAATATAACAAAACAAGGAGCATAGGGAAATTGCTTTTCTTATGTTCCCTATTCCAAATTATTAGAAAGTATCTTTATTCACAGCAGAAAAATCCATTGATAATTACTTTAGACAAGTACAAAAATTAAAACCGAGGCCATGTTCAATTCTACAAATGTCATGTTCAGGAACAAAATACATACAATGTTTTGGTTCATCAACTTCCAAATCTTTTCCTTTCTTCTCCCTCCTAAATGCGATTGTAAACCTACAAAGCTAAGAAAGGAATAACAATACCTTTTCATTCTTCTTTCTTTCGCCTCTGTCCTTGTTTGTTTATTCAAAGCCTTAAGTCTAGGGCAAGGATGTCAAACTGGCAGCCCGCAGGCCAGATGCATCCCACGCAAGCCATGCCTACCCCAGTTCCGCAATGGCCAAAAATGTTGTGATACATCACGTGACACCACGTGACATCATGTGACGCAAATAAGTTTGACATACATGTTCCAGGGGGGAAAAAACCCTCCTAACATGAAAGCTAAGATAATAAAAGGTAAAGGAGTCCCTGAAGATTTTACTTTGCTAGTCGTTGCCAACTACCAGGGCTGGTGCTCATTTCCATTTCAAGGCCATTGAGTCAGCGCTGTCCGAAGACATTTCTGCAGTCATATGGCCAGCATGATGTCACTGTTACCTTCCTAATTTCTATTTATCTACTCGCATTTGAATGCTTTCGAACTGCTACTTGGCAGGAGCTGGGGTGACGACGAAAGCTCGTCTTATTGCATGGTGCTCAGGTCTTGAACCTGGACTGCCAGTTTTATAGCTGATAAGCCCAGTGTCTTAATTGTGAGCTACCACACTGCCCCAATAATTAAATGATAAAAAATGATCACTAGGAAACAAAATAAAACACTGTAAAATTATTGTAATTTTAATAATGTAATTATTGGTCATACAATTTACTAATTCTATTTGATGCCAAAGCTACCCCTTATACTTTTTTTTAGGTATAGGTATAGGAAGAAGACTCCTAAGTTACATATTGCCAGTGCTGTTGTTCCTGTTGTATCCTCAAAGGTAGCACTAAAGCATTATACACATTTTCCAGAACTAAAATGTGTCTGGTTTATACAATTAGCAGCATTATGTAGAACATTTTCTCTCATCAGAACCTTGATGAATGCAGCAAAAAAATGGATTGGGAATGAAAAGCAAATGTTTCTGACTGGATTCACATATACCAGTAAGCCATATTTTGGTGTTGTGTGCTGTAAATAAATGGAGGATATAGTTCTTGATGTAATCTCTATAATTTCAGTGCTTTGATGACATACAATCTTTTTAGTTTTGTGGTAGACCAATCCAATATATATTAACTCACATATAAATCTTGTTGACGGGAACCTACTAGGTAAATGAATAGACAGAATGGAAATCAAGAACAGAATTTCTTTTCATTTTTTACATAAACTTAACATATGTACGTGAATCTAAAACTATTTTATGTAAAATACAAAAGTTAATACAACTTGACAGTGTGATTTTGATGACCGAATTCCAATTTAATTTTAATGACTAAATTTAAATGAAAATTGAACACACTGAGTCCCTAACTGACTTCTTTAGAGCAGCTTTACTCCATGTAAATCCCTAACATACAATGATAGGTTGGGAGCTTCATGCTGAATTTATTTCCCTAACAGTAAGAGTGAAAAGAAAGATAACTTCATGCTGCACTGTATCAATAAACCCCACCAGTTACAAAATGAATATACTGACTAAGTCAATTATCTAATGATAACTGCCCAATTTATAAGGTTCCTTTTATGTACAGTCTAATCAATAATTTTAAAAAGTCACTTTTTATATACCAGTATATATTCAATATATGTGTTGAGTAGCTTCTGAATACCTACATGCATGCACCCACACACACACAGGGAATGCGGACTGATTATAACAGCAGAGTGATTAGCATCTTGAAATTAAGGCAATTCTAACATGAAAAACAGAGAAAGAGAATTGGCATCATTAGAATGCAAATAGCACGAGAACATTAGCAACCCCCCAAATGCAAGTAATAAAAATAAGCAGCTAACACAAAATTAGAGTCAATAGTTCCCCTTAAAAAAAAAAATCACAGTTACATAAAGAATTGAATTAACTGTTAATATATTCTTTCAGGGTGAAAAGTTTGAGATTAAGTACTGAACAGAAAATTCTTAATTACAATAATATTTAACGGTGCACCTTAACATGATATTATGTACTAACAAATATGCATTAGAAATACCAAATCTCCTCTGCCAAATTACAAATTATAGCCAGCATATAAATTGTGGGGATAGGAATGGTTGTGAAGTACTGAAAAGATGGCTTGAAATTGTACACAAAAAAATTGTCTTGAGCTTCCAATATGAACAGAGATATATTTTAATTATATTCCAATACAAAATCTGAATCTGATATTGCTGACTGTGTGAAATCCTAGTTTAAATCTAGAAAGACAACATTTTCCAGAGAACACAGGAGACTAGGATTTTTATCTTACTCTTTTTCTTAGTGTATGGCTTGCTTAGTTATAGGGTCCACTTATTTTTGTATTGTGCTTGCCAAGTTCTTACACCGAAGCTCGTCCAAGCATGATAAGATGATGGGTTTCAGTCAGTTTGTTCTAGAGCCGTGATAGCGAACCTATGGCACGCGTGCCACAGGTGGCACACATAGCCATATCAGTGGGCATGCCAGCTCAGCTCTGGTGCGCATGCACACACTGGCCAGCTGATTTTTCGGGCCTTCTGGGTCCACTAGGAGTAGGGAAACAGGGTGTTTCCTGCCTCCGGAGGGGCTGGGGCGGGGGATGGAGAAGGCCCGTTTTTCTTTCTTACCTGGCTCCAGATCATCTCTATGCACCTGCGGAGGATGAAAACAGCCTTTCCCACTCCCATGGAGGCCCTCCAAAGGCCTGAAACAGCTCATTTTCCAACTCCCGGTGGGACAGGAAGTGACGTTTTTTGCTGTCCCAAGCCTCCAGAGACTCCTAGAGAGGCTTGGCCATCACGTGCCAGGAGCGGGAGGGGAGGGGGTTGCACACACATGTGCAGGGCAGGGTGCATAGAATTATGGGTGTGGGCACCCGCACGTGCGAACCTCTCCCGCCCCCCCTCTCCTGGCATGCGATGGCAAAAAGGTTAGCCATCACTGTTCTAGAGCCTGGGGTTGATTTGTGACTATGCCACTCCTTCCCAATTGGCTTCAATATCTATGGAAAGCTACAACCTAGGATCTTCCTCATTCTACACCCAGAGCCTTAATTACACCATCAAACTGGTTCTCAAACCTAGCATTTTTCTAATAACAAAAATAAATAAATAAATAAATTAAAAATAAAACAAAAAGAAACAAAAAACAACCCTCAAAGACCAGACTCAATGGATCACTGGGTTTTTTTCTGACACCAGTTTTCTACATTTGTATGTTTCAGTGGAAGAGAATACAACTTTCAGTATGATGCGGCCATAAGTTTAAATCAGTTATACAATCTGCAGGTTTTCTATTTGATGTAGTCTCTCTACTTTTTAATGAATAAGCAAAAAGTATTAAACCTGAAGGATCATGTACACAACTACAACAAAGCAGATAACATGCCTGGTTATAATTACTATGATTTTGAAAGAATTCTGCTGATCATTCTGTCCAAGTATATGTTGCTTCTTCTGGGAAGACAGATGTATTTAGATAAATTTCATAACTTTTCACAGAAGTACAGCATCCAATTTCTTTTTTCTCCCATCATCCTTAAGATTTCAGGATCAGATTTGTCAAATCACTTTCTTGATTGAAACAATAATAACCAGCATTTACATTACTGTAATAAACGGTCTCTACATGTTCACTTGCAAAAAAAAAAATCCTTTAGCAATAGATTTGGCATGAACAAAAGAGCTAGAACAAGTTTTTAAATGAGTTCACAATGTTTTGAACACGCTTCTATAGTTTCTATGGAAATACCATTTGTTACCAAAGAGACTATACAAAGTTGTAGCTGAGAGCTACAGGACTTGTCAAATTGCTTTCCTGTAATAATTATGGATCCTATGTTTTCGATTCCAGTTCTGAATCAAAGTTGTAACTGTGGTGAACAATTAGTAAGGCCAATAGAATATGTATTATCATGTTAACCTATGCACCTTTTTCTATTTTACCTTCTTTTTGCCAGAAGATTTCCTAGAGCTAAGTTGTATTTTTCATTAGTGTTTCCAGCATTTTACTGTCAATATAACTCTCACTCTTTTATGTGTACTGTATATGACACAAACATTTCTAGCAGATTGTTGTTTAGGTCCACTGAGACGTGTACCATTAATCCTGGGAGATTCTTGAACTCACAGTGAAATGAAAACACATTTATCAACATTATCTTTCATTGCTGCCATTATTGACCTTTGGAGAAATCAAGACTAATCCTAATTCCACCACATTTATTCAGTGCTAGAGTAAATTATTTCAGTTTTAATTTTGGACATCTGCAGCCATACAGCAGATTTTTATCCCATTAAACTTAGCAAATAATACCAATATGTTCTAATATAAGTCTGTTCTTTCTTCAAGAAACTGAAGCTGAATGTTAAAGAGTCAAATCATATATATTTTTTATTTCAAGAAGACCATTTCCAGGTCCTGAATAATTAACTCAATGTTATATTTCAAAACAGGATCCTAATTAAAATGCATGTTGGTGATGAAATTTAAAAACGTAAGAACAGGTAACTCTTGTTATATGAAAAAATGTCTAAAATGTCTACATTAAAAGATTTTAAAAAGTGATATGCTAAGTGTTTCTCAGACAGGAAAAAATAGCTTGATGTACACAACATAAAACAATTTCAGTCCAATATTTCTTTTACCTTGATCAAAAGGCTTGCTTGGATTCCAGTTTCTGAAATAATCATCCTAAATGAAAAAAGATGGATATAATTAAATTACATTTTAAGCATTCTTTCAGTCACATGCATGCCTGAACACATAATCTAATGCAGGGCTATCAAACTCGCGGCCACACCCACACCCGGTTTAGTAAAGGGGAAAAAAGTCCCGATACGTCACGTGACGATGCTGTGATGATGCGAGTTTGATACCCCTTATCTAATGTGTATATATGGAAACCCATTCACATATCTTCTTGGCAAAGAACTATATTTATCAGTTTTTATCAGATTTTGCCCTTCTAATGGGCAGCACCTGAATGAAGTTCTTTCAGACTATTCCATTACAAACTTTAAATGATTAAAAGGTATGTATTGAGTTATGAACAATAGTACTATCCTATGAAGGGATGAATCTGCTTTTATTTGAACTTTACATCATGAAGCCAGTATAAGCACGAGCCATTTCCATTAAGGGTATTATTAACTTTTTATGATTCTTAGTTATTACGGTATTTATCAGATGTGATCATGTTTGATTTTCCCTGACATAATTACTTGGGGAAGTAGGGATAGAGGTATGCCTCTAGAAGATAATTAAAAGGAGAAAACTGCTGCCGACATTACAATAGGTGTGTTGGTTATAAGATTAGATAACATGAGCTAACTTTGGAAGAACAGGGTTTTTAACCTTGCTGATTGTTTCATTAAATTTAATTTTTTTTTTGAATTTTTTTAAATTTAATTTTTGAAACATAAACATAAAATACATCTTTTAAGAACAAAGCTTTGATCCGGTCATGTATAGGTACAATCGCTTCTCCCTCTTTATCAAGCTCTTTCCCAAATCTCCACCATAATATCTTTTTAAAATAAAAACAAAAATAAAAATTTTCCCCCAATTATAATATCTTAATCTAAACAATTACCTTTCTATTATATCACCACAAATCTTAATTTCCAAATAACACAACTCAATATTTAATTAGATTTATTACCCTGAATTCTATCTATATACCCACATCTAGGACCCATTACATTAAATCTTTAAATCCTAATCTCTTTAGTTTACACCTATATTTCTTAAACTTATCGCACATTACATTCTTCATTTTACACAGAGTCATTTCATTTTTACAGTCTTATCATTTAATACTAATCCCAGCATAAAGATATTATTATCACCATCAATTCCATCTTAAATCATATTTATTTTAACTACTTGTCTCTTAATCATCTTCTTTTGGCTGATTCCCAGCATATTCATATTATTTGGCTGTTTCCCAGCATATTCTCTCTATTTTACTATCACACCCAAAGAGGGGGAGGGGGAAGAAAAAAGAAAAAAACAAACATCTCCATCCATTATTTTGACTGTTTCCAGCATATTCATTAAGCATATTCTTAATTTTACTGTTTATCTCTGTGTAATCCCCTATATCCCCTATGGGTACTTGCAGGACCATCTCCAGCCGTTCTCCCATCGTCCTGTGCGCTCTCATAGAGTCGGCCTCCTCAGGATGCCGTCGGCCAAACAATGTCGGCTGACGACCCCCAGGGGGAGGGCGTTCTCTGTGGGAGCCCCGACCCTCTGGAATGGATTGCCCACTGAGCTCAGGACAGCCCTCGACCTTCTTTCCTTCCATCGCGAGCTGAAAACGTGGCTCTTCCGCCAATTAAACTGATCTGTTTGGGGGTACACTGGTATAATTTTAAATCATTTTTAATTGGGTTACTGATTTTAATTTGGTATTGTATTGTGATTTGTATTGAAGTTGTCATTTTGTAAGACGTCTTGAGTCCCTAGGGAGAAAGGCGGCATATAAATCACAATAAATAAATAAATAAATAAAATAAATATATTTTAACTTCCGTGTATACATTAGTTATTCATATTTAATCATATTATCATTCTCAGCTTTATCTGCAACTTAACATTGAGACTTAATTCTTATATCAAACACATCCTCATGTAAATCAATAAAATTTCTTGGATTCTTCTCATATTCATATTATCAATACTATCAATCTTTACTTAATTTTTCTATTTTAATCACATTGTCATATTTTCCATCCTTATATGTCTATAAACAACTCCTTTTTATAATTAATATTCATGTAAACATTACATTTTCATTTTTAAACAAACTGTTTTATATTCTTTTTTCCCAACCGTGTAGATTTTATTTCTTCATTTCCTTGTCTGTCAATATATGTTCCATTTCAAATTATTCTCAAATTTAATTCTCCATGTGTCATTTTAATTCTTTTTGTTACTTCTTATTCAATACAAAGTATACCAACTTTCCTTCTTTTGTTCCTGAGCCATTTTCTTTTGTTCCTGAGCCAATTAGTAACAATTATAAAAGTTCCGTTGTATTTCCTCTTTCTTTCCACTGGCAAAGCTGTCTGTAGACAAAGAAAAAGCCTCCAGCACTAAAGTCCCACGGCTATTATTTGTAATTTCAAAGTATTCCAAAACAATCTACAGGTTACAGTGTCTCTTTTTTGAAGCAGAAGTGTATCCCTGCAATCCACATTTTCCCTTAGTCACGCCAGTATCCATTTGTTGCAATTATTTAACAGTCCAATTTGACTGTCTTCTTCTCTTGAATTTTAAAAGTGCTGAATGTTGAATCCGTACCTTTTTCTTTTTTCTTTTTCAAAGTCCAATTCTAGTTTAAAAATTTTTCCAGTCTTTTCAACATGCCTCAATGTTTAATTGTTCCAATTGAATCTATCCCAAAATAAATTTCCTAGCGGATCTTTTCCTCCTGGAGTTATTTTTCAAAATCTTCTATGCTCCTCTAATCCACAGCCGCTGTTTTAAGGCTAGGGGTTTTACAAGTACCAATCATTGCTCTTGCATTGTTACAAGCCTAGGTTGGTGTCACTCACCCGGCTTCAAAGAGCTTCATTCTTTCACTCTCTCCTCCTGCTCATCTCTTAGTTCGGTTTGTCCCAGCTTCGTGTCAGCTGCCATGGCTGCCGCCCTCCACCGCTGACTCACAGAGAGTTCCCTCCAACCTCCGAGGAACTTGCCTGTTCCTCTTGGTTGTCCGAGGTGCCTCTCTTCCTACCCTATCCTTGCAGGATGGTTCTGGTCCGAAGACCCATCGGCAGCAGTTTGGCAGTCAGATTTTTCACGGGACTCCATGGAGCCAGCTATTTTCCCGGCTCTCTCGCCACGACATCAAACCAGAAGTCCATTAAATTTAATTTTTGTAATTCCTAAATTACACTCTTTCCTATCCCTGCCTTTCAGGTGACTCCTTCTTTTCCCTTGAATCCATCCCAAGTTTTTTCTCACCCTCATTTTTCCTTCCTGGCCTGTTTTTTGTTTCTTCCTTCTCTTTTTTGTTGAATCTACTTTAGAAACAGTATGGGAAGCCTGTACTTGTATAAACAGTGCGTTTACCGGGTTTTCCTGAAACTAAGACATGTCCCAATAATTAGCCCAATTGGGCTTTTCAGTGCATGCGCTAAAATAAGCCCCCCCAAAAATAAGCCCCCCCAAATACTTAGACACATGTGCAGCTGCCACGCAAACAACACGATGTTAGGAGGCGAGGCCAGAGAGGGGGGAAAGGGAGGCGGAACATGCCCCACGCGTCCCTGCCATCCATGTGGAACAGCCTCATGGAGGCAGCTGCTCCCGCAAACCCTAGCTCCTGCACCCCTTCTCTTAGTGGTGAGCCGGACGCACCACTGCCCCTCGGGAGAAGAAGAGGAGAGAAGGCGCTGCAAGAGAGCCCATTTCTGATGTTCTTCTCCTCCCAGGTGGCGGCAGCCCGTTCAGCTTCCCGAATCTGGCTTACCAATCTTGGCCAGTGAGGGGATGTGGCAGGTGGGGAAGGGTGGGGTGGGGTGGTGGAGAAGCGAGATACATAGAGACGAGATTTCCCTTGCTATCCCCTTGCCCAGCATGGCAGGAGCTGGAACTCAGGTAAGACATGGTGGAGAGGACAGGCAGAGAGACAGACAGGGAGAGAAGCAACAGGAGTGAATATCCTGCCATCCGCTTTTATTTGGTAATGGCACACTGACCATTTAGCCAGATCTCAACTCTACATTCTTTGGAGATTTGGGAGGCAACTATTTTTTCTCCCTCGCTTTTCTCTCCCACCCCAACTTCATTCTTTAACCAGGAGGGGAGGCTGTGGAATGAGGCATTTCTTGCTTCAGCTGCACAAGTGGCCTTAAAGTGCTGCCCACCCACCTCAGCCTCGAACCCGACAGCAGAGTGAAGCCTCCCCCCTATTTCTTGGATTCAGTTCCAGACATTGAAGGCTCATATTGAAGGCAATATTTCGGGGGGTCAAAAGAAAATAAGACCCTGTCTTATTTTCGGGGAAACATGGTATGTCTATGTGTATATGGGAGAAAGAATGCTTGCTATATATAGGTTAATTCACATTTATAAAGGACTCATCTTATTTTATTAGCAATGAATTTTAATTACATGTATTAATTCATTTACTTATTTTTAAATTTTGGATTTTGGTTTTTGCTTTGCCATTACTCACGGGTATGATGGTAGGTCTGGATAGGCATACACATATACATTTATTGGAGAAAATTTTCCAAGTCAGTCTTAACCCAGAGTTAAAGTTGGCAGTTCTATATAGAAAACTGGAGAATCTGTATTGCCCTGAAAACATTTTCATCCATAGGAATGAAGAAATACAGTATGTATTAACTAATGTATTTGGCAATTTAAATATTAGAAAAGGAATACAGAATCAACTATGATAGAAAGGTGTGAAATAGTTTTAATTGACGAGGGGGCAATTACAGTGAAGAATATGCAGCTCATGCAAGTAGTTTACTCACACTGAGCAGTAAAGCTACCGAGCCTTGAATTCATCTTGCCATTTTCTAATTAAAGGACAAAATGAAAGAGTGATCTTAAGAAGGTTAGTCATCATAAAGTTTTACAATGCAAGAGAATAAATTACTTGCATGACCATACCAAAAATATCAAGAATAACTCTAATAAATTCTAATTTCTCCTCCATAAATTAAAATTATACATATTTATTACATCTTTTATTGCATAAACTATCCATTTCTTAAATAATCTAAACTGAGAATTGTAAAGGAATAAAAAAGCTTCAGGTTTTTATGGTTTCAGAGCATATGGAAGCTTATACATTTTAAGAAACACAGAAACAATGAATATTTCACCAGCCAAAGAACTGTAGTTTTGTTTCTGAAGAAACATTCATGCATACAAACTATAACATAAAGATAATTTCAGAGAAGTATCACCTCATGACAAATTTGAAAAGAATGTCATAACACGGAAAAAATTGGCACAGCAATAAAATATCCATTATTGAAATATTTTTTTTCCAAAACACAAATATTATTTGTGCTGACAATGAGAGAAATTATAGATGAGAATAAAATCATAGTAATAGGAAACATAGAGAATATAATAAAGTTAAAATCATGTCAAATATATAGCATTTAACTATTATATTATACAGTATCATATATTTCTCCAAAATGATTTAGTACAGCATCATTTATCAGCTCAGTTCTCAGTATGATCAGTTAATTGATTATATATGTATTTGAATACTATTATGATAGAAAGTGCTTATTCACAGTTGGGCCATGTCCAAATATTTCAGATAAGGAACACATGAATGCTACAAATGAATTACTACTTTCCATCATAATATCCAATCTATGGAAATGGAAATTGATTGAATCTTGTTCAACTGAATATTTCTATACTAAATATGACTAAATTAATATAGCTAAATCAACACCCAAAATTACAGGGTAGAATTCTATAAAGTTTCAGTTGCAAAGGTGTTACTCAAATTGTGAACTCAATCATCTTTGCAAATCAAATTGGGTATTTTATTCAAAACATTGAATCTGATGATTTGATTGAATTTTTTACAGTTCCAAAAATATTTTTTTTGAAGTTAGATGGCTGCAAACCAATTTAATAATAAATTATAGCAATAATTTAAAAATAGTTTATTCAATACCTTGAATTATTAATCCAAATCCAATTATGATTTTTTTTTAAATCAGAACATTTCTTCAGGTTGAAACCATGAAAATCTCACAACTACTTAACCATTTCAATCAAATCATACCGGTGACATATCCTTAGCTTAAATGTATCTCAAAGAAGCATGTTTTTGGATGTGAGAATCTTCCCTTGCAAAAAAGAAATGAGCATAGATAACTAATGCATAGCAAGTGTCACTGAGAAAGGTCAAAGGACTGCTGATAAAGATAACAGGATTGCTTATTAAGTTATTTGGCATTATATGTCCAGATACTGGGTTGAGTTTCCTGAAAACTTACCTATGCTAGATTCTGACATTTCTCTGAACTATGCAATGCCCAAAGGTTCACAAAATCTCTGACCTCTCTCTAAAATAAAGTTAGCATCCTCTAGCAACATGAACTTTACATCTAGAGTGCAGAGTTTAATTAAAAATATACACAATTTAAAGTAATCCAAAGCATATAGACATACAATAGTTTCTAAAAGTATGAATTAAATGTAGCAGATCTTAATTAGATGAGATTTTTTCAGGGGAATTCAGCTTGGTTGCTGAGTTACTGAATTTTGGGTTGAGCTACTGTATTAAACATGATCGACATAATAAATTATGCATGATTAATCACATGTAATCTCATTTATTTCTGTGGAAGAGTTGGAAAAATTAATTTGTCTTTCAAAAATATATAATAAGTATATATCTTTATCAGAAATGAGAATGCAAATTTAAATAAATAACAGTTTAATGTCACATATGCCCTCATCATTTCATAAAAGACACAGACAGGTGGGAGATAACAAATTAAACATTTTAGGACACCAAAAAGTAGAATAGAATGAAAACTTCAACACAATGTAAGCTATATTTTTAAAAAATACTTCAGTATTTATATAAATAAGAAAACATACCTCAACCTCCTGATCAGGTAAGCATAATAAATAAGAGGAAACAAAAAAAATTATATTAAATGATGTGAAACTTTAAGCCTTTTATCTAGCAATAATATACAAGCAGATATATCCCATGCAATGGATAATTTAAAATCTGAAGATGTAAATGTATTTAGATATACATTTAATACACATTTAATACATACACATTCTTCTTCTACACCAATTGAAAATATATGCTAGCTTCCAAATTCATGGCAAATATTGCATTAGGCGCAAGAAATCTGGAGTCAAGGTTAGGTCCAAAAAGGTTAGAAGTTTATTCCATGCTACCTCTATATAACAATCTGAACTACTAATAGTCAAGGCAAATTGGGAGTAGATAAGAGTCAACGGAATTCCAGGAGGGCTGGAATTAGATCTCTTGTGGGTGTGAAGGGACTCCAAACTGATGACATGTTTGACCCCTCCCTTGGGCTCAACCTGGTCATATCCTACTTCTTGTAAATTTTGCTGCCAGCCATCTAATATTTTTAAGGTGCTATTACCCAAGCATATATACTGTATATTCATATTCCTAAGCAAAATTATGTTGTACTATCACACAGAACTTTTAAAAGACCATACAACAACATAGTTGATAAGCTTAGAAAATAGCATAACTGAACAATTATTTCACATACTCAAGAATAATAAGAGTTAGAAAGAGCCCTTTAGACCCTCCGATCCTCTACTCAGTACAAATCCAAATTAAAGTTTTCTACGCAGAGGTCTTTGCTTGAACCCATAAGCATTCTAGGTAACTAGTTCATTTATTTATCAAATTAATATAGCTGCCCATCTCACTGAAGATGACTCGGGGCAGTGCACAACAAATGGGTAAATACACAAATAAAAACCACAGATACAAAAAATATAAAAATTGCATTAAAAGTAAATATACAAATCCTAGGTGAAAAGGGGTAAAAAATAAAGATAGCCAGATCAGCAATAGAACTAGCTAAACATGGAGCCCCCTGGGGGTTCCAAGCCTGATAACATAACCAGGTAGAGATATATAATTAGGTATTATCCACATACTGATGATACCTCACACAATGGCAAGGATGAGTTCACTCAGTGGCCTCATAGATATTTAAAAGGAGAGGAGAAAGCAGTGAACACTGTGGCAAACTGCAAAGTAGGAACCAAGGGTGAGACCTCTTCCCCCCCCAACATCATTGACTGGAATTGACCCCAAAGGAAGGAGGCAAAGCAACGTAGCATACTGCACCCACTTGCAAATCCATAAGTATAACATGGTCAATGGTATCAAAAGCTGCAGAGAGGTGAAGTAGGACAAGGGTAGATACAAAAATCCCATTCCACCCATATCAGAGGTCATCCAAAAGTGTGACCAATTTTCATCCCATAATTAGGTCTGAATCCTAACTGAAAGGATTCAAATAATCCATTTCCTCCACAGTCCTCTGAAGCTAATGTGCAATAACCTTCTCTATTACCTTCTCCCCAAAAGGGAGGTGAAATACTGGATGAAAGTTGTCTACTATAGTGGGATTCAGTGGTGGCTCCTTGAAGAGTGGGGGATGAATGAAGGTTTCTTTAAGAATGGAATACCCTTCCCTTAAAAGAAAAATTAATCATTGTCAGAATCCACTAACACACCATTCCCTGGAAGATCATGGATCCAAAGAGCAGGTGGCTGAGCTCACTATTCTAAGGACCAAGTCAACATTCTCAGATCAAACAGGTTCAGACCAATCCCAAATAACTGGGCAAAACTTCACCACAGGGTCTCCTCTGGATGTCTAACAAGGCCAGTATCCAATTGGGAATAAATCTGAGAAACGTTTTCTGACAGATGCTGCACAAATTCTTTCACATGTCCCATAAGAGATTCTCCACACCCACTTTATTCAAGAGAGTTCATATCCCTTGTTGAGTGCCAGTAAACCACTTGTTATTTTTCTCCCATTTCATATCCTTAAAGTTTTCTGTAAACCATAGAGAATGACAGGATACATGAGAAAAAAGAAATTGCATAGTTGCAATCTGATCCAAAGCCTCAACTGTCACCTTATTCCAAATGGCAATCAAGTTTTTAAATGGACCATATGGTAGATAGACAGGAATAACCTCTATCTCCTTCTGAAGCTGCTCTGGAATCACCAGTCAACAGAGGTAGATCAATCTAATAGTTCCAGTGTCCCTGCAATAGATGGTGGCAATAGAGAATCCCACAGAAATCAGGGCATGATATGACTATGACAAAGGAGGCACCAAAAGGTTCCCCATTTTAGATTACATTGCCACTGCCCTGACAGGAAGGCAAAATCCAGAGTATGATCACTGTCTCAAGTAGTGATCTGGATAATTTAGGATAGGTTCATGGCTCCAATGGGAACATCTAAGTTACCTCAGATCACATTCCTAGGGAAGGTAGATTAAAGTCCTCCACCCTCAACCCCAAAATGGAGTCAAGTAATTTAGGCAGGGATATTGCTGTGTAGCAGAGAGATTGGTAACAATCCCAAATGCTCTCTAGAGCTCACCTTAATGAATAGGCTTTCACAAATGAGGACTTATGGGGCAGGGCCCCTGAAAGTTCTAAGATATTGTCTGATAACAATCACCACACCTCCACCCCTGTCCTGAAGTCTCAGATGATGTCATACTCAAAACACGGCTGGGCAAATTTCAGAAAGGGCAACATCCCACATCCAGTTCTCACTAATATATATCAGGTTGGCCTTCTCATCCATGTTCAAATCATGAATGAGGGAAGCTTTGTTACAGATTGACCTGGCATTCAAAAGCAGCAGCCAGATGCCAGGACCATTGAAGATTAATTCAACCTTCAGGACTGATATCAAGAAGCTGGAACATGAGGCCATTTCAAGACAGCAGTCCCTCTGTCCCCAGGAGTGGCCCACTCCTTCTCCCCCTTCCCCCATAATTCCATGGTTGAACTGTTCTTCCTCCTAGAAATCTGTTTTCCTGTAACTTAAATTTATTATTCCACATACTGCACTCAGGGACCAAACAGTTCTTGACTTTCTTCTGTGTGACATACATTCAGATATTTGAATATTCCTATCAAATCCTCCTGTGTCTTCTTAATGCTAGACAGTTCCTTACATTTATCTTTGTAAGACTTCAATTTCTAATACCGTGATTACCCCCTTTGGCATTTGATAATCCTGTTTCAGTTGGTATAACTTGTTCTTGAATATGATGTTCAGAATTACACATAGGACTCAAGTCTGAATCTTACAAAAGCAGATTAAAATGAAACTTATTATTTCCTGTGATTTGGAAACTAAAGGTTTGTTGTAATGGCTTTCTTTGTAGCTGTAACACACTTTTTCATTTGCACTACTACCAAATCACATATTCTCCATCCTAGACCAGTGCTTTCTATTTCTCTTTTCTAACTGAAGAACATTGCTTTCGTTAATTTTCTCAGACATATCAAGTATGTTCTCAATTTTAAAAGCTGTTGTACAATTGTCTCCTGTTCTCAGCAACAACATAAACCTGAACATTTTGTAGAACTAAATCCTATACTCCATTCAAGATTTATACTTGAATGCGGATTGCTGTTTTTGTTATCAACCTGACCTTGCTAGATAGCCTGAAATAAACACTTTATGCATATGTACAGAGTCCATTATGGAATAAAGAAAAGCCAATGAATTTCCCACTGTCGTCTTTTCTGGACTACAGTGAAGAAAATGCATTGATCCCTATGGATCTTCTTCTTAAGGGCACACATTCCTTTTAGTCACCTATAGCAGGGCTGATTTAGAGAGCCAAAACAACCTTTTGACTTCTGCTAACCTGGAAGAAACCATAGTAACATCATAAGGAGAAACCTCTCCATTTCTCAGCTGAGGGAGCCAGAGTTGTCCAAAAGCATTTCCATGGTCATGTGGCCAGCATGACTATACACCAAGGCACCTGGAACACTAATACCTTCTGACTGAATTTTACCTATTTATATACTCACATTTGCATGTTTTCAGACTGCTAAGTGGGCAGGAGCTGCGGTAGAAACACTCTGCCTTCCAGGGGCATCTTACTCCCATTCCCACCCTTAATTTAGAAGAAGGGAAAAAAAAGGACTGCTCCCAAGTTCAGTGGCATGATCTTGAGCTGCTGGGGACTGCAACTGTAGAATTAGGGCCAGATGAAAACTTTTGCATTAGAGGAAAAGAGCAGGAAATAAATAAAAAGTAATAAATAAAAGGTTAAAAATCAAAAACACCCCTCCTGCCGTTTTCATTATTTCAGAGGAACTCTGGTCATTCTCACTACCATCATAATAAGACAAAATCAATTGATAAAAATCAATACTCTCGTAGGTAAATAATAAGGTTACCTGGAACTGAAAGCACATATGTTTAAGTTAACAATTCAACAGTGTTCTTAATAGAGTCTTTCCTCTCCCTACATTTCAAATTTAGCTCATTAAGATTTAGTCACTAGGTTAATGATGGGTAGTAGGTAGGTAGGCAGATTTCTTTTTCTTGTTTTCCTCATCAAAAAAGGTAGGTGCGTCTTATAGTCCGGTGCGTCTTATACTCCGAAAAATACAGTACTATATTACCTTAATGAATGACTCAACTGTCTGTCTGTCTATCATCTCTGTTTTTGGTAAATTAAGTGATACTGTGGTCATCCTATCTCAGGATCTTGAGGCTCTGAGAATCAGTATAAAGAACAACAGGTTTCAGCTGAACCTGGCAAAAATCAGTGACTTTGGGTTTGGGGTCTTTTTGGTTTTGGGACTATACCATCTCTGAAGCTAGATGAGTTGCATCTATTGTCTATTACTCTTGCTTTAGCTGTTTTTATTTATCTTTTCAATATTTGTTAAGGTAAATGATTTTTTTAAAATAGTGTTCTTGTATATTTGCTTGTGAGATAGGCAGCTATATAAATTAGATAGACAGATAGAGAAAAATTCTATATACTACCTTAGTACTCCTTACTAAAGGTTTGGAATCTCTCAATAATCTGCAATCTTTTAGAGTTTATCTTAACTTTATCCAGGTCCAATTTATTTATTTATTTATTTATTCAATTTGTATACCGCCCTTCTCCTAGTGGACTCAGGGCGGTGCACAGCCAGAACTAAAACACATAACAATACAAAATTTAAAATTATTAAAAGAATTATATATTTTGGCCCAAATTTAAAACAATTCGAATTAAAACCCATTGACAGATTAAAAGCCAAACAACTAAAAAACTAAAAAAAAAAAAAAAAGGGGGGGGGGGTCACACCAGCCCTGCTTGATGGAAAAGTTTTCAGGGCATGGCGAAAGACCCGGAGATCTGATATCCTTCTTATCTCCGGGAGAAAATCGTTCCAGAGGACGGGAGCTGCCACAGAGAAGGCCCTCCCCCTGGGGGTTGCCAGCCGACATTGCCTGGCTGACGGCACCCTGAGGAGTCCCTCTCTGTGGGAGCATACTGGTCGGTGGGAGGCTATCGGCGGCAGAAGGCGGTCCCGTAAATACCCAGGTCCTATGCCATGGAGCGCTTTAAAGGTGGTAACCAACACCTTGAAGCGCACCTGGAAGACCACTGGAAGCCAATGCAGCTCACGCAGGAGAGGTGTCACATGGGAGCGACCCCTCGCTCCCATAATCCCCCGCACGGCTGCATTCTGCACCAATCCTACCTGGGGCTTTCAATCAAACTGCTTCGGAGGAAGATGCTAAATGCAAGTGTATTAAAATGAACACAGATTAATGGTTATTGCAATGCTTGATTTCCTTCACATGATTTACCCACTTCTGATGATCTTGTTGCCAATCACTGGCTTTTGATTAAGGAATCTGTCAACTTCTAAAGTGATTATTAGAAACAATGGGAAGCTAAGGAAGTTTATCTAATTTGACCATGAGAGGAATTAATAAATCATTTATTTTGTTTTTATAAATGACAATCAGGTTTTGTATAACTCATCTGAACTCATCTTTTTTAAATCTGATACATCAGTTACCCTTATAGTTATCCTTGCAGGAGGAGGAATCGTGTTTGATTATTATCAAATATTAAAATGATATTTAAGGCAGTTGTCCTACAAATATCAGAATATAAAGGAGCTTAATCACAATTTTCTGTATTGTTTTTCTAAATGTTTATAATTTCATTCTCTGATACCCACAGAATAAGGTGTCCTATTTCTTTAGTTTAAGTTTTTTTTAAAAAAAATTGAGGAAAAAAAGTCAACCAACAGTTGATTAGACCATAGATAGATTTCTTCAGGATGATCTATCCCTAAAATGTCCTCCTGACTTCCGAAGTTCTATTCTACTTTATTGCCACTGAAATGGAATCAAACCACTGTGCCACTTATCATCCTCTTCTCTTTCCTTTCAGCATATAAAGTAGTTGTCTTCTGATTGCAAATGTGTTCGACGGAGCTTCATCTGGGTTCTGTCTTCCTGGCGTGAGTGAACAATAAGTCACACTGGAAGAGGAAAGCAAATTTCAGCTGTTTATTTCTGCAGAAATAGAAAGCTTCATGCTTGGATAAAAAAAGTTAAAGGTTTTCCCTGTACTGTTGCGTCTAGGAGATGGTGCTAATCTCCGTTTCTTAGCCAAGGGAACTAGCATTGTCCAAAGATGCTTCTGTGGCCATGTGGCCAGCATGACTATACACTGAGGTGCAGGAAGACTATTACCTATTTATCTACTTGCATTTGTATGCTTTTGAACTGTTAGGTTGGCAGGAGCTGGGGCAGGAAAGGAAGCTCACCCCATCACACAGTACTTGGGTCTCGAACTAGTACAAGATAGCAAACCTTCCTAATCCTACCATTGTCAGGAGTTTCCTGCTGCATGTCTGTGTCAGTTTTGCAAAGAAGCTGGCAGAGAGAGGAGGAACTTAAACAGTCCTATGGGTAATTTAATCAGTTCTAATATTTGACTTGTTTCTAAATAATTTGATTAATTCCTCGCTGATGTGATGTTGAAAATGTTATTTGAGAATTTTTTTTATAGAAGGTATCACTTTTGCTATTGCTCCTTCTAGGATTTAAAGGGGACTTTCCTTATATGAAGGATACCATTTTATATTTTATATTCATCATTATATATTCTTAAACTGTCATCAAGCTATCAAATGTAACTGCTTCTTTTGCAAGCTTGTACAGCTCTTCAGAACCTGTTCCTCATTGTTTTCATAGTCTCTTTGCTGGTAAAAAAAAAAAAAGGATTTCATATTTCATTGCATAGATTTTACAATGACTCTTTCCAATGATTTGCATAGCCCTATTGTTTTCTTTTACAGTAAGATAATATAAGAATTAATTTTTTCTGTTGTTACCAGTGCTGTGGAGTCGGAGTTGGAGTCGAGGAGTCGGAGTCGGAGGAAATTTTGGGTACCTGGAGTCGGAGTCGGAGTCGGAAGTACAAAAAACCGAGGAGTCGGAGTCGGAACATTTATCCCCCGACTCCACAGCCACTGCTGTGGAGTCGGAGTCGAGGAGTCGGAGGAAATTTTGGGTACCTGGAGTCGGAGTCGGAAGTACAAAAAAACTGAGGAGTCGGAGTCGGAGTCGGAACATTTATCTCCCGACTCCACAGCCCTGGTTGTTACTGTTTCTAGGTCTAATATGTAGCTAATATTTCTCAGCTACAGCCTTAGCAGCATCAAACAAAATCTCATTAAATGATACTGACCAGACTTCACAAGATTGAACAGACCATGACTTGAACAGTCTCATAGCTGTTTATTGCCCACTGTAGTACAATTAGGATCAAAACTTTTGTATCTTTTCTTATGTCATACTGACATGAGAGTTCTGTGGGACTGAGATAGGTTATAAGTGCTGTCAATTAATTAATTAATAACTAACGTAAAATATGAGATACCACCATATTACATTGGAGCCCCAAAGAGAGTTTGGTGTCACATAGTTTGATAGTATAAGCACTGAACTTCTTCGTGTCAGAGCAAAGAAGAAAAGCTTTGACAAGCAATGGTGGAATTTTTTTAAAAAAAAATCAGATATAAGAATTAATAGAAAAGGAGAGTTAGAGAAAATACGCCTAGAGGTTAGAAAGAATCTGATTTATCATGGAACGAAACAATGGGGAAAGACTTAGAATAAGCAGGAAATCAAATTGTTGAGTCATAGAAAACTGGAAAGAAATAAAGTTAAAGAGAAAATAATATTAATTGCTTAAAGTCTCAATTAGATAAGGAACTAACGGAATTTGCTGTAATTATATGTGCAAGTAGTATATTTTTGGTGAAATATATTATCATTACCCCAGATAATTATTATCTCTTTATATTCAGTGTAGAGTGCTGGTAGCTGAAAATTACACATTGGAATTCTGAATAGTAAGTACTTATCTCACTATCTTGCTATCAGAGGAAGAAGGGAGTTCTACATGAAAGGAAAGCACTATCTAAACAGGTCTAGGTGTGAATAAAAACAGGTGGTTCCTGGAAGTAAAGTTAAACGATAATGCAAGCACAGTCAGTTACGAGGGGGAAACAAATTCCAGAAAAAAGTGGGATTTAATTCTTGAGTAGCTAAACATCCATGGATGAAACTTAGGGAGTTGATTGAAGTTAAATGAAGTTAAGCACTCATTGCTTCATTACGAGATGCGCAGCAAATAAATTTAATAAATAAATAAATAATCATCCTCCTAATGTTTTTCCCGCAAATGCAGGGTCCACTTTTCAAGTCAACAAATGATTAAACACAGTATCTGGGTCCAACTGGACATTTTTTATGTCCACATTTATTGTATCTTGCCATCTTTGTTTTGGCCTTCCACATGGGTTCTTTGCCATCTGTATTAAAGTGGAAGGTGATGAAGGCAATGGTGTGGGGTTGCTCCCATATTTTCTCTGATATTCGTGTGGTGCACATTTTCTTCCAAACTGTGTCATTGCTGATATGGTCAGGGAGAGAAATATCTAATGACCATTGAAGCATGAGCATATAAATAACTGAAACATTCTTCCATCTACTGCATGTTTCTACACTGTCTGGAAGCAATTCTTCAGAGTTTTATAAGATGCCATCTGAAGATGACAAAAATAAAATTTGGATTCACCTCCATGAAAAATATTTGACCTATTACTTAGTTATGACCACCTCTTAAGTAATCCATTTTTTAAAAAAAATAATTACCAAGATAGACCCATCCTGTCATAATTGGCAAAGTTCTATCAGAAAATCCTATTGCCAAGTATACATTTTTTGAAATTAAATTTGCTGGTGCAAATTGCAGCCGTGCAGACAATTATGTGTGCTTTTACAACAGCACATACTACACCTTTGTGAAATGAGTGGTCAAATAAATTTGATGAATGAATGAATGAATTAACGAATGAATGAATGAATGAATGAATGAATGAATGAATGAATGAATGAATAAGTAATTCATAAGATTAGCTTTCCACTTTTGTTTCCTCTACCTTGTAATATTAGAGTTTAATCCAATATCTGGGCAATATGAGAGCAGCAACTGCTGTTTGTAGTATTTGCTAATACTAATCCAGACCATAATATAACATTCCCCCAAGGCTAAATGCCTACTGAAATAAATTGTAATGTCAGCAAATTATATATATATATATTTAATGCAAATATAGATTTCCCAGTTGTAACAACAGACCTGTTTTGTTAAAAAGCATAGTTTTTCAACCTTCTATGAACAATGTAATCTTTCTAGCAATCTTTTTCTATTTGGTTTCTTGGGAAATGTGGAATATTCATTCAATTAGTCTGGCTTCCACAATGAATGAAAAGTAGGTAGCAAGGGAATATTCCTTTCTCTCTTTTTTTCTGATGGCAGAAGGAACCCTTGAAGACATCCTGATATATTTCCCAAGATGGGTAGAATTCAGGCGATATTACTTTTGCACATGACAAGACAAATGGATAGAATACAAAAATTGAATGTTTTAAATATCAGCAAGGTTGGAGTGGCAGGTAGACTTATGGGAATTAGGAGGTTTCTAAGTCACTACAACTCAGCTGCTAATGAAATTAAATGAGGTGTTCTGCTTTGGAAAAAAAATAGTTGGTTTGTAAACAATGAATATAAACCCATCCATTCCTACAAAATAACGACAGGAATTTTTTTTTTTCTATTTGGTCATTCCTCTCTTTTAACTCATAGTTTTTCCACATTCGTTTAAAGTTTAGAGGGTTTTTTTTATTTCTCATAGAATGAAAACTTTCCTCACTTTATTCATGACAAACCTGACACAGACTACTATTTCTGCTTGTAAAGAGAAAATGGTGGATTCTACTAAAATGGAAAGTCTGTCAAACTAAACTCACATAAGTAGTAACTTTCAATAAGTGCAAGACCTTTTGCACTGTCACAAAACTAGATTGCCTATCTCACTGGTGTTTTTTTTTCCTTGCTACAGTTGGATGTCTGTATCCAATAGCACAATATAATATGAAATCTTCCCCAAATAGAATTCAACATCTAGGAGTTTATGGATGCATCCATTAAACAATAGAGAAGTGGTCTGCTATTATTTTCTTCTGGAATTTTTTAATATCCCAGTCTAGCTTATAGAGGTATCTCATTGAAGCATTAGCCAGGTATGAGTTTGCTTAGCTTCCAAACCCAATGAAGTTGGCAGGTCCTCTGTCAAATATGTTCAGAAAGCCACTCATAAATACCAACAACCCTGAGGCAAAACACATCCCTTTAGTGTGGTTTTTAAAAAAATCTGTAGTTTGAGTGCCTAAATGCCTCAGAGCCAAGGCTTGAGTGCTTGATTTTGAATGAAAACACATAGTATAAATGGAAACTTTGTAGAATGGATGGAACATACTGCATAATGTCATATCTAAGTACAAATTCTATAAAAAGGGCAGGAAAGAATATATTGGGAATGTCATACTACATACCAAATAAGAACTATCCACAGGAATTGGGAGGTAGTATCAGATCTGTAGGGTTCTCTTCAATTAAAAATAAAATAAGTGTCTAAATAAAATAAGGTTTTAGTAATGGATAGATTCAATTACCCCCTCACAGAATAATATAAAAGGGCAAGGTAGTTTTTTTTTTTTACAACTGTTTAAATATTAGATCTCGTAACAACTGCACTCTAGAGAATAGCCTCAAAATGGGAGGTCATATGTCTAGTTGTTCAAGATATCCAGTATCAAGAGAGAAGTGGGTAAATATTTAAGTTGAAAAATAGAAAAGATTCCAAACCATTCATGTTTAACTTCAGGTTAAAAAAAAGCATTTGAAGAATGAGGGAATTGGTAATTGAAAACTGAAAAGGAGAGTAAACAAGTACGATAAATTTGGCACCATTTATCAAATTTATATTCATCAAAATCAAAGCAAACTTTCAGCAATCTATATCGATATAGTTAACAGCAACCTCAATTGAGGCATACAAATTAAAACATTTAAAAAACAATGAGATAAAATAAAATTAATTAATTAATGAATTAATTAATCTCATGTGCTGTATGTCCAGCTGGTATGCTATCTTGTGGGACATAGGAAATGTGTGTTCTGTGTCATGGTGACTGCCCTTTGGAATGAGATATGGCTGGCTCCCATCCTGATCATGTTCCAGAACACTATTAAACATCTGATTCTTCTTTCAGATTAAGAAGGTTGGGTTCCATTGTTGAATGTTTTATGTATTGTGGTGTTGTCGGCTGGGTTTGGCAATTTGTTGTACACCCTTATTATTTTCTATTTTGCTTCTGTCTTGTTTGCAATGCAAGCCACCCATAGTCAGTTGGCTGGTGCTCAATTTTAATAAACTTCCTGTCATTTCTCATAGGTCTTCCTGAATAGCTCAATTTTCAAAAGTCACCAGATCTGGGTATATGGCATGATTTTCACTGGGAGGCTACTTCTTCAGATTTTGTCTCAGCAGTATTTCTTCTACTGCATGGTAAAATTCTACTTTTCCTAATGCCTTTTATCACATTGCCAGAAAATTCTTGTTGAATATATAGCTATAATAGAAATCAAATGAATAAATGAACAAATAAAACAACACCTTTCATGACAAACCTTCAGCCTACAGATCTCTAACTTCATTTTCTAGATTTTACCTCAAAATATGAAGTATAATTAAAAAAATATTTTTAAAGTATTAAAATGTCCCAAACAAATATCAAGGGAAATAATTACTAGTAATCAAACAATTATAGCTTTTGCTTTGTATCATAAAAGCAAAGGATTATTTTTATTGTCTTAATTCTTAAATTAGTAATTGTTAAATGAGTAACTGGAATCAAGTTAATACTGTAAATATGACATTATTAATCATAAATATTATCACCGAAAGGCAAAAATCACAAAATTTCACCTTGCTTATTTTATCATATTAGACAATCAAAGTCACTGGAAAAGACAGTTGTGTTTGGAATAGTCATCAGTAAAAGAAAACAAGGCTGCCAAAAACACATAATTGAATGGATAGCATCATCAGGTCCTGACACTGTTGTCTTTAATGGCAGGCATTAAAGACAAGATTTTGTCATCTGGATGTGTGGCAGAGACTATGGCATGATTGTGTTGATTTGCTGTTGATTTTTTTTTTTTACTTTGGCTACTGATTACCATGTGTGTTTGTTATATTGTTATATGTTGCTGTTTTTAACTGTTATTAGCTACCTAGATTTATGAATCTGATATGGGCAGCCATATAAATTGATATAATACATTTTGGAATTCTCCAAAGACAGTATTAAGACTTTTATTATATTTTCGTAACATCTAATAATATTGCTATTCATTCCTAGCTGGAAATGTCTTTGAATAACAGGACTAAAACTCAGAAGGGTTGATTGACTGCAATTTTATAAAATATCCTATTTGTGGCACATCTTGAAAAAAATAAAAGCTTGTTAATAAGAATCTTTGCAACATGCAAAATAAACATTTTTGTGAGTTTCTCTTCTCCTGGAGTTTTCAGGGACTACAAGAGGTTCTGGGACTTTAAGATGTATACCTCTTTTCTAATATTTGGTAATGATACCAGTAATTTCTCTAGTGAGTCTGTCTATTTCCATCCATAAATTACATTCCTATATTGTGCCTGTGCCATTCTCATTTGATTTACAACTTCAGATTCATGGAATTTGTCTGAATATTCCCCAGCAAAAAAGATAATAAATTAAGCAGATGGTTAAAGTATCAGCACAAATGGTTTTCACTTTGTTCCCATCAACCTTGGCTATACATCTATTTGATGGTAATAAAAGGGCAAGATTACATGAAGTCCTGATCAACAGGGATCTCCAGGTCTAGCTCAGAAATAACACACCTCACTGCTTAGCTCCTTTTATTAATTAAATATCAAATTCACCTTAGCATTGCTAAGGGCTCCTTGGCCTCCAGAAGCCTGCTTACTTTCTTCTTGGACAAATCAGGCATGACATTAATTGTAGCAAGGTACAATTGTAGCATGATTGGTTGTGCAAAGAGCAGCTCCAAGAAAGGCTATGCAATATGAAGGTTTCCTCCAGATGTGAAAGGAGTTTTATTTTTGAAAGCAAATGTTGATCTAGCTTTGGGAAGGAGGAAGAAGGCAATTAATCCATTATCACAGGAGAAAATATTTTCCTTAGTCTAGGAAGATGCAAAGCATGAGAAAGAAACTCAAAGGAAACTCCTCTCGATTTTGTTTGTTAAAAGGGGGAGGGATTAAGAGAAAGTCTGACAAATTTTCATTATTTTGTTATATTTTCTTACAACAATAGAGAGCATTCCTGCAATACCTTGATGCTGTTGTGTCTTGAGTTGCCTATTTCAAAGGGCTGAGTACCATTTTCCATTACCTCAGCCAAGTCTACCTTCTTTGAAATGGAAGTTGCAGTTTCTGAAGTCATAGATATATAAAACATTAATCCTATAAGTATGCATTTCTATACTTACAGCGTCTATTTCAATTTCAATATTAGTTTAGACACATAAATGCCCATTTTCATTTTGTACATATGGTGTGTAGATGCAAGAAAACAGCTTGATAAGGTTTTAATCACCAACATCATCATAATTAATTTCCCACATCAGAAATAGCTTTTCATTTAAGGGATTTGGATAACATGTTTTCTCCCTTTGGTATGTGCAGAAAGACATATAAATACATTAAAGCTACAAATGTATTATAGGTCAGCCAAATATAGTTTCTAATGCAAACATGAAAGCAAATGTATCCTTTATTCTGGATAAACAAGATATGAAAGCATGCTTTGTTGTTGCATTCTTATTGCTTGCCATTATGTGGCACTTTCATCTTGTACTAACACTGAAACAACCATTTCAATCATGGATCAACTCATGGAAAAAAGTATATTTCTTCTTTTTTGGCACTCTTTCCTATAACAAACTCCAAGTAATTAAAATAGGGAAAACTCTTTCTTGATTCATGTTAGTCATCAACTTCACCCTGGGTTTGAAAATGGGGGTGGAGGGTTGTTGAAGATAGAATGTAAATTTAGTTCCATTTCATTTCATATATTGCAGCCATGTATTATTTTCTATCATTTTTTAAAAAAACCCTTCCTTGTAGAAATCCCTCACTTGATCCTTTGGAGATATGAAGCATGAGCCAATTCAAATGCCTCTGGGTTCACAGATCATATTATGTATATTATAAGGTCCCAACAGGAACAAGATTAGAAACAATAATGATGTTCTAGTTCCAGAATGCAGTTGTACTTAAATTCTTAATAATATTGGCCTTATGATTTATGTTTAGCTTTCCATTATCTTATTCCTTCCAAAGTGAACTGTACTACAAATTACCATCCTTTGTTGCAATTGATTACTCCAAGAAGCATGGCAAAAATCCATATAGTTTATAGGATCTAATCCGAGATATGTGAATTAAGTGAAGTGGTCTTCAAATATTTAAGAATATCTTTAGACATGTCAGATACATATCTAGGCATTCAAGTACTAAAAGGAAATAACTAACATACATTAGCAGCAACTGTTGGTGCAGCTATGTGAGAAGACTGACAATGAATGAGAAAATGTTATAAGCCATAAAATTGCTTGCTGTCACCTGTTTGAGGTGATAATGTTTCCAAGATAAACTTTCTGTAAGCTTGAACAGCATTTGAATTTGAAAGAGCTTGCTAGACTAGTCAATAAAAATAAAAATATAAATAGGATAAGTATGATAAAAACACAATATACTAGTTCAGTGGAGGCACTACTAATCAACAATAATAGATGCAGTAAGTCAAGGACTGCAAAGTCAGTTAATGTCTACAGAGAATATCCATAAGGAGTGGATTCAATTTTGTCATAACAGGGGGAGGAGAGGGGGAAGAGCAGAAAGTAAAATATTACTGCCTATTTTTACCACAGACTATTCCTCATAAGCACTCTTTGCTATTCTGTATACTTTCAATCTTTTTAATTGTGTTTATAAAATGACAATCCAATCTGAGTTCAATGTGAAGAAGCCTGTCTAAGTGTCCTATTGATGCTGTTGACAAAGATTCACTAATTCTTCAAATAAGGATCATTACATTTTCTTTTTTGTTAAGATATATGAACAGACTTCTTGAAATTTGTCATGTTGAACACAACAATGCAATAAGGATATAGTCAATTTATTAGTAGAGTATGACGATTATCAGCAATGAGAGCTGTTCTCAACTTTTATAATAATGGTAAGATTAAAAAACAGAGATGTATTCATTTTGGTGTACTGATTAAGGCAAAGATTTGGAGAATCATGAGTTCTAGTCCCACCCTTAGCTACAATCCTGCAGGTTAATCTTGAGTCAATTAATCTGTCTCAGATCTAGAGAGCCAGCAATGGCAAGCCACTTCCAAGAAAATTTCAGGGACTTATGCAAGAGTCAAAAACTGATTTAAAGGCACCAAATATCCATATCCGTACCCAGAAGCATGCATAAACAATAGGATGTTTCACATTCCATAAATAAATAACTATATAGTTGTTGATGCATGAATAGGAAGGGTAATGCATTAAGGAATGAAACATTTCAACTTAATTTGAATATCCAAATTATCCAAAAGGTATATTAATGCAGAATAGCATAGAAAGTTAAAGCAAATTATGCCATTTTCCCATTAGTTAATATTTATTTGCTAAATTGATATGCTACCAAACAGAGGATTAAACAGAACTGATTAAAAAAAATGGGTTTTAAAATTGAGAGAAAAAAGCAAAACATATTGTTTTTTATTAACAATTATGTAATTATAACTGTATTATGAATGACATTAAAATGATATTGTAGAATGGTAGAAGCTACAATTGCCATTATTGGGGAGAATTTCTGTGATAAAGATGAATATTTTGCCTGGCCTAGAATAATGTTCTGTTTTAGACAATCCCTGTTTTGGCAAGTGATGCACCATTTAAACAGTGGCAAAAAGATGTATCTAAGTTTGTATGACAAGGGAACAAGCCACAAGTCATATACTGTATAAGGTGTTACAAGATGCAGATGAAGGAGAGTTTACCTTATTTGTAATTGTATTTTAAAGTTTGTTTAATTGGATGAAAGAGTGGATGCTGCTTAGAAATAGAAGACTTTTAGATTTAGAAAGATATGACCTGAAATTTGGGGGGATGGACATGGAACCTTGGTGCAAGATAATCAAGATTAAGTGGATTTCAAAAATCAGCATGCTTGGCGTGCCACACTGAGAATATCTAGGCTGTGCCCAAACTTTCTGGCTCTCAACACAAGAATCATTTTATAGATGAGAAATAATAGACAAACACAAATGATTACCACAATGTGCGATACTAGAACTCTTTCAAGGGAATACAGAATAAAATCAAAATAACTGATGGGAAAGGAACACAGTTGTTAATGGTTTTCCTTTTTACAGTTATCAGAAAGATTCAAACTAGAGAAATGAATGTATGGTATGGAATATTGTAAGACTGACTATGAAATGGAATTGTATACAAATGTGATTGCTAAAATGTATAACCTTTATTGAAATTTGAAAAAAAAGAAAAGAGACAGTATATATACTGAAGTGGACAAATTTTTTGGTTATAAAATATAGATGGAACAAAGCAAAAATATGTGGTTGAAAGGACTGCAATTAACACTATTAAAATATGAAAAAGAAATAAATAAAATAATGTATCATTGGTATATGACACCAGAAATATTATCTAAAATTATACCCAAGAAGGGTAATTTCATTATGCTTTGTATTGTGTAAAAAAGCTAGAAAATACAGTATCTATGTTTATTGGGACTTTCTGGGTTTGTGACTTTTTATGTAAAAGAAGAAAATGTATGATTTATGGTTTTAATGATTAGGTAGGATAAATTATTGGAAACATTTTAGAGAATGAGGTAAATATATAATTGTAATTATTACTATTTAAAGAAGACTGGAAGTCACTTCTTTAAATCTTTTTTTTCTCTTCTTTTCTATTTTTCTGCTACTCTTTTTCTTTCTTTCTTTCTTTTTTTTTGCACATTTAGTTTTTCCTTTCATTTTCTCCTTCCCCTTTTCTTTTCTGATCTATTTCAGTTTGTATTAGTCTTATTCTTGTGTTTAAAATTTTCAATATTATTATAAACCCTAGCTTTCCAAAAATGATTAAAGTAAATGAAGGGCCCCAAAAATGGCACTTTTCTTGAATCAAGGAAAGGCAAGCAATAACATGTGAAGTAAAGCAAAAGTTGTAATAGTTCAACTTGCCAGAACACATCACTGTGTGTTTCAGTGATAAAAGGTCAGTATTTCCTTTTTTCTCACCTGGGACAGGAAGACCAATGACACAAGGAAACTGGATTAAACAAAACATTATTTCATACTGTTTGGTGTTTTTCAGCTATGGCTCGAGAGATTATAAAGCTTCCCAATCTTCCAGAAACAATTTTCAGCTAGGTGAAAATAAACAAAGTATCTTCCTGGCTTTGAGAATTATTGTTACTACCTTTTATAGGCAGAAAATCATGAAAGGTTGCAGAAGCAAAAATAAAACAGATTGGAACCATCCAAATGAGAGAATGTAATAGTTACTTAAATGATGGTATTACACAGCAGAGGACTAGAATTTTGATCTGTTTAGCAGCTTCAAATATATTGTTCTCTTTTCTTTTTACTAATGTATATAATGTCTACATGCAATGATGGGCAACTGTCATGCTGTCTAAGTTCATAATACTGTAAATTTAAAACATACATGGATAAATCATTTTATAGCAAGAAATTTGCATTAAAATTATATTTTAGGCATAGCACTTCAAAAATGATGAATTCACAAGCAATTTTTTCTTACATATTGCAGGCTTAATATGCATAAATATTTAAATTTGAATGGATGGTTACAGATATTTGATAAAAACTTCAAAGTCATGCTGTATAATCAGTACATATGCAAATTTCTGGTCTGCAATTCTATCATCATGAACAATTTTCTCCCATTAGCAACTACATAAGGATTAACTGATGGGGGAATTTGATTTGGTGGTAATAAATTGAAAATCTGGAAATGAATTTGTATATATTATTTTGACATATCCCTCTCCCAAGGCTTTCTTCTGAAAAAAACAAAGCAAATAACACAACTGTATTTCACACAATTTTCAAAAGTAAAAATTAGCAAATAATATCAGTATTTCTTAATTTTAGTTTAAACAGTTTTTCCTCTATTGTAGAGGAAGCTAGCAGATCATAACAGATATATGACCCTCTTATGGAAGACCTTTGGAATTTGTGTAGAGTAGCTTTCTATTCTGCATATTTTATTTGTGCTTCTATGTGAGCTTGGAGCACGTAGAATAACTGAAGCAGTCACATCTCAAATTATTATGTAGAAAATACTATTTACATCATTTGCCTGCGCATTTTGTCATTCTATCCTAGTCTTTAAGGTCATAATTTTAGAGCTAAAGTTTCAGGAGCCTACAGAATGTTCAAAGGTAAAAATGTACTTCAGTTCAGACTTAACAAGTTTAAAGCTGATCCAAGCGAACTTCTCGTTGTCATGTCAGAACTGTGATATGCATTAATCAAATGTACCTAAAGGCTTACAGGAAAAGTCTGCCAGCAACACATTAGTTGAAATGTCCCATCAGATGTGACACTGTAAGATCTAGCTGCCTGTAATGCATGAAAATATTTAAAATGCAGATAACGCTGTGTGGATTGGCATAAGGAAAGGCTTAAAATGTGAACAGATTTGGAAAGGCAGTTTCCTTTTTCTGTCAAACTGCATTTCTTTTTTTTTTCATATAATACTTCTTTATTAGTAATTCAGCTTCTATTACTCCGATCAGTATCTATTTTCTCAGTGTTATTTGCTCTGTTCTAATTCACTGGCGTATAAAGAGGAAAGAGAAATTCAGCCAGGGTTTCAATATTGATACCAGTCCTTTGAGGTAGGCAAGGTCAGGAAACACAAGTTTATTGTCATAGGCCAGGGGTGTCAAACTCAAGGCCCGTGGGCTGGATGCGGCCCTCGCAGTGCATAGATCTGGCCCGTGACCTTGAAAACAGTGAAACAGTGAAACAGTGAAATAGCCCACAGTGCCTCTGCCAGAGAAAACGGGCTCCTGAGCTCTGTTTTTGGCTGCAATGGCCTCCTGCAACCCTCTGCCAGTGAAAATGGAGCTCAGGAGAGCCCTCTCGAGCTCCATTTTCACTGGCAGAGGGTTACAGGAGGCCATCATAGGCAAAAATGGAGCTCGGGAGCTGTTTTCTCTGGCAGAATGCTCGGTCCACCACAGGCACCAACACGAGTGATGTTGAGCTGGCCATGCCCACCCTGGCCATGCCCACCCCGGTCCCCCGAGGTCAAACACAACCCTGATGTGGCCAAATCAAGTTTGACACCCCTGATATAGACTGTAGAAACAGAATTTTGAAAGAATCTGATTGTTTTCTCTTCTCTCCCTTTTACACTAAAGTAGCCTAAGGGAGAGCCAATTTTAGCTTCTCTTTAACAACTTTGCTGCTTTCGGGACTTAAAGCACGTTTTACTTTGGTTATCATTTCAGCATAGTTTTTCCAAGGTCAGCTCCATGACTGTCTCCATGTCTAGGCTGCCACTGGGGTAATTGCAACAACCCTATCAGCTGAGGCACTGGGAGGAAGAAGCCAATGGAAGCTACTTCATGTATGCTCAGAATACTCATGGACAGAAACTCAACATAAAAGAACTTCAGGTGGCTGAAGGATGAGACTCCCAAGTTTGGAAATAATTATTTGATTATTGGAGAATAGCAAAGAGGTTTATCAAGTAGATCCAGGCAGGATAGTATGATTGGATCAAAAAAGGAAAGAAAACCTTTGAAAGAATTGAAGACATTTTGAATGGGAATGTCCACAGTATGAAGGAAGGAAACATGGGCATTATAAAGCTAGATTACAATAAAAACAATATAGTTTATGTTGCTTCAAATGACTCTACTTTACATGGGTCAGGTCTTGCTATTTTTTGAAGTCATATCTAGAATACGACTTGGTAAGAATACACCAGCAGCAATAACCAAATAATATCCATTATATGGAACTATTGTAACTGATGTAAACTGAAGATTAAAAATGGCCTGTTGGGGTAGACATCTAAATCAATTGCAGTGATTTACCACCTTTAAGTCACCGAGCTAGAATTTGCTAATGAAAAAGTGAGTTTTTAACGCTCCACTTTGTCAGAATGTTACTGTACAATTTCAGCTGTCTGGGGCTGGAAAACTGTAAGAAAAGAACAATGCAGAGCCAATTTAGTTGGCAAGAAGTGGCAATAAAAATTGTCTCTTGATTTGCCATAATAATGAACAAATCTAGAACTTTCAGTGATTAGAGATAATTGTCATCTCAAACAAGTTATTTCTTAATAGGAGTTCTAAAAATATAACCTACAATGAAGAAACAAAATGGTTAGCTAAATGTCTATGGAGATTGTCAATCATCCAGGTAATGGTAGTCCCAAAGGTGCTTTTTCAAGAGGCAACTGGACTTTCTGGTTTTTCTTTGAAGATGTTTCACCTCTAATCCAAGAAGCTTCTTGATGAGAAGCAAAACGTCTTCAAAGAAAAACCAGAAAGTCCAGTTGCCTCTTGAAAAAGCACCTTTGGGACAAACAAAATGGTTGTTTACTAGAACGGGGAATGCTAGTTTTTGCAAGTTCATATAACTAGTGAGATGAGTCAAAAGCCTCAGTTTATCTGAATTTGCTCCAAAGTCTGTATTTCTATTTATACCTTGTAAAGGGTCAAAGACATATATTCTGATATCAACCAAGGAGATCCTGTAAGATACAGTTGCACACCACTAGCACTTGCAGAGCAAAATATAGCAGGAATCTTTCCACAATCCTACACAGAATCTGGTAATATTTAGAAACTTCTGGGGATGAAAAGGCAAACTGAACATAGCTCCCCTAAAATTACAGTTAGCCTGAACAAAGAGTCAGTGAGTAGACTGGTTCTTCATAATTCCTTTTCAGAGAAGACTTGAGATCACCCACAAGTGCTCCAGACAGTTGCTTCTCATAAGGAATCAAAATTTAGCCGTCTCCAGCAAGTTTAGAGCTCTGGAAGACAAGGGGATAGCTATCTTGCTGTTGATGCCTTTAAGGACCCTTCACACACTTCCTTTTCTAATCATTTTAACATTCAACACATTGAAGGATATTTTTGAGCAAGGGACCCAGACGTTAATTTTCAGAGTGCCTACTTCTTCATATAGACTGTATCAAAGATGTTATAAAAGACGAACAGGATTTACCAGATAGGACCGATCTGAAAGTAGATTTTAAAATGACACGCTACAGAAATAAAAGATGCTACAATGGACATACAAAGAAACCATCTGATATATTAATAATTACAAATTACATATACAAATAACAGCCAAGAGAATGACCTGATCAATCTTGCTATCTTGGATTTAAAAAAGAGGTTTATTAAAGCTTTGAAGACTTTTGTGAGAAGGAAAAAAATACAAATAAATCAAATTTATTTATTTGATTTGAAGGGACTAAAGATCAAGAAAAGGATAGATAATAAAATTATGTAATGAAGTTTTAGGGAAAATATGATTGCAGTCTTTTCCATAGTTCTATATAGAAAATAATTCAGATTGTATATGAGGTCACTTTTTCCTGTAATATACATTTTCCTTGATACAATCCTGTGTGTTTTCATTAACAAAGTTATGATTGTAGGATTGATGTATGTCTTAAGAAATAAAGGGTAGTTAGGACATCTTTAGCATGTTAGTAGCTCACAATCTCAAATCAAATGTATTGGTTTGGTATTAGCTTTTTTATTCCTTCTGTCTTTTGTACAATTCATTGATAGTAACCAATGTGTCTAAACCCAGAGAAAATTTCTTTTGACTGAGGTGACAGCATTTACAGAGAGACAAGAAAAATAAAATTCTCTATTAAACAAAATACCAAATTAATCTTATAAAATCAATTAAATGAGAAACTCAGGTTCACTGAAAAGTAGTATTTATCAAACCAATTAAACACTATGATTAACAGTAATGCAAATTCAATAATAATGTGAATTATAGCAAAAACAGGCCTTCAGCGTTATTATTTTTTTGCTTCTTTTTACCTAAAGTGATAGATTTTTAATTCATCTCAGAACTTTCTGAGTAATAAGAGCAACTGAAAGCCAGTCTGCCATGAAAGAAAATTGTAGGCTTGTCTGCATGTGAAATGAAATGGGGAAGAAAAGATTTAACTAAGTTATTAAATGATCAGATTGATATGCTTTGTTACATTATCTTATCTCATAGACTATGGGAGAATTACTGAATTTCCCTATGCAATCAATTGCAGGCTCACAAAGAAAAACCCAACTTTTAAGGTAAGGTAAGGTAAGGTAAGATAAATTTTATTGTCATTTTTTTTTTATTATGAGCACACTGGCCCACATTAAAAATGAAATTCTGTTGCCTGCTCTCAAGACGAAGTGTGTATCTACCTAAAAACATATACACATGCCATATACATACATATATTTCTGCACCATACATATATGTATGTATGTATGTATGTATGTATGTATGTATGTATGTATGTATGTATTAATCACTGTCCAATTTGAATATGTAACAGAAAGAGGAAACTTGAGAGTTCACAAGGTTGATGCTATATGGACCAAAACTGTGATTGAATGTAGATGTTCTGGTTTGGATACCATGAAGCCTCCTCCCAAAAGGTAACAAGGAAAACAGGTCATGAAGAGGATGAGTAGCATCCCAGACAATCCTGCGGACTCTGATTAAGCATCGCTTATGTGCTATGCCCTGGATAGAAGGAAGTAAACTACCGATGATCTTTTCTGCCATTTTCACCACTCTATGCACCACCTTCCAGTCTCAAGCAGTAATGCTTCCAAACCAGATAGTAATGCCATATGACAGGATGCTCTCAATTGTTCCTTTATAGAAAGTGGTAAGGACAGGGGAAGGAAGATCCAACAATGCACAGTCAAATTTCAGTGTCAGCTTTCCTTGAATTTGAAAACTGATTACTGAAAGGACATTCTAGACATTATTCAGAAAGCAAACTAGGAAGAGATTAAAATTAACAGGGTTTTCCCCAAACTACTATAGAAATAGGTCACCTGTAGATTCAAATCTGGATGTTGGCAGGCTTTTCAAAATGCTGTGATCCACTGTTTAAAGTTATTCAGCCCTTCTGTTTTCTGAATTCTGAAATTCAATGTTGTGTAAATATTGTGTATTTCCCGTTGTGTAAATATTGTGTATTTGTAAATTACTGAGTGCAAAACAATTGCAAGAGATTTGAGGGAGGAAACGAGCTTGGTGTTTTGAATCAAATATAAACAATTGCTGTAGATTATAGCTCAGATTTAGCTTAAAGAATTCCATTGTCTAAAAATCAAATTTGAAAGCTAACAAAATGCTTTATGTGGAGAAACATCCTACTTCTACACTCTGTACTCATTTTTCTGCATGGCTTTGTCAATAATAGGTCAGATAAAAAAAAATCCCATTTCCTTCTTTGACAAGATAATGAGTTCAGTGGACAAGGGGAATGATTGGATATATAGCCTACCACAATTTCAATAGTTTCCACGTGAAATTCCCATTGAGAAGACACTAAGAATTCATTTGAATGACAATATAGTAAGATTAGTCCATAACTGTTTAGTAATTGTGTTCTGGAGTCAGCTTTGGTAGTTCTACTGGTATTACAAAGCAGTAGCCATTGTTGTTGTAGGGATGTGCCTTGGGCCAAAATTATTCATCATTTTTATCAATGACCTGGATAACTGGATTGATGAGCTACTTGCTAATTTTTTGTATAATCCAAAACTGGGAGATTTCACCCACACCCAAGATGATGGATTAAGATTTCAGTTTAATTTTTACAAGTTGGAAGACTTAGTTTAGAGGAACAATATACTCTTTAACAGGAAAAAATGTAAGTTATTATACTGAAGAAAGAAATCTAGGGCATACAAGTTTTTAGTTCCAAAAAAATTACTGCTAATTTAGGATATGTACAACAATGGTGACAGAGGTGGTACAGGAATTTAACAAAATGCTCCGGAGGAGAGGCCGGAGAAACCTGTAATATTCAATCTGGATAAAAGAAAACTGAGGGGAGATATTATATCACTGTTCAGATTCCATAGAATATGAATATATGTGTATGTGTGTCTCTCTGTGTGTATTCTTTATTTATACAATGTAAAATGCCTGTAAATTAAGTATAGCACCTTCAGCAGGATTATCATTATTATTCACAAAATAGGAGAGGATTTTTTTTAGGTTTCCTACACATACATTAGAAGCCCCATGAGACTGCTTTCAATTACTCAAAAGGTTTGTTGAGGAACCACTTAAACTATGGATCTGGTGATTTTTCTTTACACTATGCCCTTTAAAAAAATAATTTCTAATGAGAAACTACCAGAAAGCCTATCAAATGGTAATTTGTATGCAAACATACAACTACATCAAAAAATTCATCTAGGCATCTAGCAACCAATCAAAGGGAGAAAATTAAGCTTGCTATGACTTAGTTCCCAGACATTTCTTTTGCTTTCAAAAATGTAAGGCCTTTGAGAACCTGGGAAATGAAGTTTTCTGTTATATTTGTTATTCAGAAAGTGAATAATAGGGGCATTCCTAAACTAAATTTTTATTTTTTTCTACGTTAAGACTTTGCATTTTTCATATAAGTACGAACTTTTTCTAGATTAATTTTAATGACAATTCAAAAAGGGTATTTACATTGTCTTGTTTTTCCAAGGCTTTACATTCATAGACAGTTCCCAGAATAATCCTGTGTGAATGCTTAAAAGTTAATCAGAGAATAAACTATTTCTTTCCCCCATTCCCATATAACTCCTTCATGCCACATTCAAATCAAAATATTTTATTCACTTTGCAAATTGTTGATAAAGGGCTTTTGCTGAAGGATTTATAAAAATTAAAATTAAAATAACTATCATAATTGAATGGCAGACATCTTCTTCTATATTTGTACCAATAGTAACAGAACTGCTAAATAATAATATGTACAGTTAGAACCCCCATATCTTTTAAATTTATTATACCAACTCATTTGTTAATACATTTTATCTCCAGGTAACAAAAGTAACAATAATATCCAGTGTTCTTGATAACAGGAACCCATCAATTTAACCTATAGTAATTTATTTGTTTAAGAGTTATCATTTGCCCATAAACATTGTTACATCAATGTTACATCAATGAAGTTATTCATTATAACGGCACACACCACATTTTAGTGACAATGTGGTTTTAAAAAAAGCTATGTATCCCTGAGTGCATACAAGTATCCATATTAAAGACCCTGTTCACTTATTTTAATACACTCAACATAACCTTTACTTATAATAGTAGTCATCATTAACTAAAGATATGGCTGAATGAAATTATTGCTATTCTATCATGATGTACAAAGGTGAAAATGTAACCAGGTAATAGTAAAATATGATATTTGCATTAGGTTTTATTTACTAATATAAAGCTGTATTAAATAAATACTCATGTGACAAGAATAGATTTAAGTACAGACAAGTTTACGCAGTTTAAGTATGTACTGAATTTGACCCTTCCTTGCCCCCAAAATAATTCCAACATTTTTCATTATTATGATTATATATTATGATTTAGTGTTGTAGCGTCAAGATTTTTATAATGTGGCAACAACTTTAAACATCCTAGTCAGTCATACGATTTAAAAGTGGAATTTTAAAAAGGTCACAAGAGCTGCAATCCTACTCATGCATACTTGCCGGGCAGCTATTAAGAATAAAAAGACGTGGAAGCAGAGTGGTTGTAGCATAGATAAAATCCAATTTTAAAAGATCCCAATTTGAAACACTGGTTCCATAAAATATTAAAAGATCTTTTCTATATTTTTTAACTTTAACATAGAAGGTTACAATTTGCCAATTAATATGCATTATTTATACATTTTTTTAAATGTACAATTATTCCTACAAATATATATTTTTAAATCTTGGCTTTTATGTGTTTCAAATACTGGAATGGTAAAAGGTTGTGGCTATTTATTAAACAGAGCAGAATAAAGATACCGTCTTAAGGAAATTAACATATGATTTTAAAGGTCATATTTCTACATTGTTTCCAGCAATTTAAATAAGCTGTTATGATAAAATAGTTCATTACTTCTGAAAAGGACAACAATGGTTTATACAAAATGCAAAGATTATTAATTATTTTTATATGCATTGTGTCTATTTTCTTATAATTTTCTTTTCATATTATATAGACTACTGAATTAGTATATTAATAAATTTTCAATATTTCACATTACTTTACTTCATGTTTGGAATCAAGAAATACACATAAACACTTCTGATACCTGTCAAGCAAGGACATCTATAATTTATTCTATTTCATTTCATTTCATTTCATTTTGGGAGATATGCCGGCACTGCATATCAGCCATATTTTACTTAATTAAGTCACTGTAATTTCCTATCAGATGTAATTACCAATTAAATTGTTCTGCACATTTGCTTCCTTTTATTTACTATGCCTAATGAAAACAAATACAAGACACATATGCTTTAAAGTAGCTTTCATATGCTAACATATGCTAGTAAATCCATAATTATAATAATAGATATGTTAACATTCTTAATGTCATTCTTTGAATCACATTCTGATTATAGAAGTTGGGTGAAGAAATTGCTGAATGCAAGTTAAGCCAACAATATCCCATGTACTGTATGAATTGGAAGATGGTTCTTATGCACAATACCCCAAAACTAATGAGATTTGGGTCAGGAAAGACTGCAAAAGATGCCTGGCAGATCCTGACTGATTAAAGTAGTATCATTGGCTGACTGCCAATCCACATTGAGAAAAATATACACAAATGTAAAACTTGCCTCTAGGACAATGATGGCGAACCTTTTGCGTTGGTGTGCCAAAAATTTGGAAAATGCTTGACTGTGGATGGGTTATGTCACTTTTTGAACAAAAGAGTACAGGTAGTCCTCGATTTATGACCACAACTGAGCCCAAAATTTATGTTGCTAAGTGAGAAATTTGCTAAGGGATTTTTGCCCCATTTTATGAATTTTCTTGCCACATTTGTTAAGTGAATCACTGCAGTTGTTAAATTAATAGCAGAGTTGTTAAATGAATCTGGTCTCTGCACTGACTTTGCTTGTCAGCAGGCCACAAAAGGTGATCACATGTTCCTGGGACACTGCAACCATCATAAATGTGAGTCAGTTGCCAAGCATCAGAATTTTGATCACATGACTATGGGGATGCTGCAATGGTCATAGGGGTGAAAAATGGTCATAGGTCACTTTTTTCCAGTGCCGTTGTTACTTTGAACGGTCACAAAATGAACTATTGTAAGTCGAGGACTACCTGTAAAAAAATATCTATTTCCCCCCACCATCTAGGCCATCCTGCACTCAGTACAGCACCAAGGCTGGGCCTGAAGCAGAGGCCTAAGCCTTGACTTAAGTCCTCGTGACATTTCCCAAGGTGTATGAACCTTGGGGAATTGCACCATTGTTCCCATGGCCCAGCCCTCCTCAGGATCTGCCATATGCCACTTACTTTTATTCTATTTCTATTGACAGTAGCCTTCAGACTACTTGAGGCTGCTAGTCACGAGGCCTTTGTTCTTGAAGTGGCTTCCGAGAATGGTCTTCTGTGGTGTCTGCCGCTTCCAAAGACTACACAAACTACATCCTGTTCTGGTATGATTTTTGGAAGCTGTGTAAGAGCACAGTCCATTCTTGTGACTTCCAGATGGTCCAGAAGCTGCACAAGAGCCCACCCAATTCCTCCTCTCACTTCGAAATCATGTGAGCACAGATCATGCTTTCAAGATTAATTGTTGGATGTTGGTGAATACTGGCATGTCACTGAAAACATTGTGGCATGTCCTAGGTTTCACCAGACTGTTGTAGATGAAACTGTCTGTCAGCAGTTTACTGAGTTTATGGCAGAGGCAACATCTGGCTCTTCCTCTTATAGTTCAATATCATTTCTAATAACAAATGATATATGTTGACAGGAGAGCATTATGAAACAAGGAGATGTACTTGCAGAATCTGATAGTACAGTACCACAGAGACAATAAGAAACAGAGCAACCTCTTCTCAACAGAATACTGATAATTAAATATATTTAGTAGCCAGTAATGGGAAAAGAGATTATAGAATTGTAAGCAATGAAGGAAAAGAACGAGCATCCTGGATAAGAGCTTGTTGGCTTTCTTGAAGTCTGAATGAAAGCATTCTTATTAGATGGTAAAAACACACTGCTCACACTGCTACATTTTGTTGTGTGTGTGTGTGTGTGTGTGTGTGTGTGTGTGTGTGTGAGAGAGAGAGAGAGAGAGAGAGAGAAAGAGAGAGAGAGAGAGAGAGAGAGAGAGAGAGAGAGAGAGAGAGAGAGAGAGAGAGAATAAATAGTATTTATTATAAGAGCTGAAATGGAAAATTCATGTTCAAAAACTGTTATTGCACTAATAATTAATTAGTCTATGAATCAATTACATTAGGGCTTTTTTCTTTATCTCCAACCTGATCCTATATTACTTTGCATATTGACCAATAATATCAAAATGAATGTAATTTAGTCCAGGATTGTGCTCTTTTCAAAACTTTAATGAAAATAGAGCAAATAAGCCACAGCTCCAAAGTATTTCCCACCAGAAATTGGAAAAAGAACATTTTTGAATGTAAAAATGTGGAATTTTTTACCCTGTTAGTTTACTATTGGCACAGATTTTTTAAAAAATCAGGACTGCTTTGTTTATTCCAAAATGAAAACAGGTATATGAAACAATTCGTACTGTATCTTCCCGTGCCTTAGTTTTTGTAGAAAAGTATAAAATATATACATTCTTTAAAAAATGTACATAAAATATAAAAATCATATTTGGCTTTTTGAAAAAAAATATTTAAAGGATGCCTATGTCATATGGGGGCAACATATAACGTAGAAAAAACATGGAACTCACTAGTAAGTCAGGTTTTTTAAAAGTTTTGCATACATCTTCACTAAATATTAGAAATGGAATTCACATCAATCATACAGTTATTTGGAGATTGCATTTTGACTGCAGTGCCAGAAAAATCACTTTTTTTATTTGACTGAATAAAATCTTCCCCCACCATGAAAAAATGATGTATGGAAGAAAGCAATATTACCACATAACCACTATAACTAAATTTAATTCCCAGAAAAAGAAGAAAAAGAAAGCTTTGAGGATGCAGAGAGTTGATAAATGAATTTATAAAGAACTGACTTCCTGGAATGATACAGTAGTCTGTTACCTACTGGAATGTTCATAACATTCTTAGTCTTTGGAACACCATAAAATAACAGTGAAGAATGTTTCATTCTGAAGAACTTGAAAAAGTTAATGCTGCTATAGTTTACTACTTTGGAAGTAGTATTATTTTGTAAAAGCAATCTTTAAAAGCCAAAGCAATTCACTCCTATAGACAAGAATGTTGTAAGATTTATATACAGTGAACAACTGATCTTTCCTGCCAAACCTAATATAAAAGCTAATATCACCTTCAACTTCATTATAAAACCTAGTTTCTTTGTCTGAAAAATTACTGTTAAACTGTACATTCCGAGAACAGAATACACAGTAAAACCAGACATTTTTGTAAAAAGAAAAATTAAAAAAAAAAAAGAATATGTTCAAATTTGATTTCTCTTTGGCAATTTGTAATCACTCCCAGATAAACTACATCTTATAAAATACAGTTTTCTTTCAGCTTCTTCCAGTGCTTGATTCAATGCATCAAAAAGCAGATGAAAAATGACATCAGAATGATAGAGGGTAAATATTGCTTGAACAACCTTAAATAATATATTTGCACGCTTAAAGGTAATGCTTAAGCAGCAACATCAAGAGTGATTATATATTTCTTTTATATGTAAGCCTTTCTTCTCTCTCGTTTTTTTGTACATTTTGTTGCCCCAATCAGAGCTAAATATATAATCCTTTTTTAAGACACTATATTCGTTATTTATACCATATCTGCAGGATAGGGAAATTGTGATATATTTTTTTCTATTATGTAACCAATACATGTTTACGATGGTCTTGCATGTGTACTGCTAAGGAAGGGATGGACAACTATGGCTAGCTTATGACCTGTGCACTTCCAGAATACCTGAGCGGGTATTCTGTAAAGTTGCCCTTGTTAAGGAAAAGGAAAGCCCGGTGTCATTGTCACTTTTTGTCTACCGATCCTCAATTTTCTCTGTTTTTCTTTTCCATTATCTGATACCACCTTCCCCACTGACCCTTCCTTGGTAGTCGGTTTAAACAAATAGTGCAACGCAACCATCCAATTGGTATCATACCAATCACTCACGTGCATTTTAACATATCTCTCCCCCAGGAGAAGAACTGGGCATAAAAAACCAATCATACATTGCATTTTTCTGTGTGTTTGTGTGGTGGTGACTCAGCCAAATTGAAGAAGAAGTGACAGCGAGATGGCACTTACGTTACACTTTAAGTGCCTTCAAAAGCAGAAAACCTAAATTTTCAGGACTTTTCTAATGCTACTGAACATTTTACTGGTGGACCAGTGCAATGATGTATCACTATCACTAATCAGTGGTGATTAACTGTTCCTTGAATTGTTGCAGTGGACCAGTGTAACCCTAGCAATGCTACGCAATCAGGATTTCTATAAGCAGTCTAGACTATGATAATCGGTAACATGTATTTTTAAGAAGAGATTCAGAATGATGGGATCTAGGAAATTATTTGCTTAATGTGTGTTCTGAACAAATCACTAAACATGAATAGGGAGATGACTGTGTTTCCTAATATCACTTTTTTTTAACGTAAAAACTTTTAAAAAGTGAAAAATACTAAAATAAAGGACAACAATTGTTCATGAGCCAATAATATAAAATAGTTGCTAGAAGGGCAGATGCAACTTTGGGCTCCGTCTGAAAAAGTAGTGTGAAGTCCTTGTTGTACTCTGTTCTGCACAGGTGAGACTATACCTGGTATACTGTGTACATTTTCAGAGGAGATCTGACAATTTGGAAGAAAACTAGAGAACAGTGCCAAAGACTAGCGAACAAGTACCATCACTATATGCCTGATGAGACAGGATGGAGAAACTTGTGATGTTCAAGATAGATAAAAGAAGGGATATCAATATTCAGACTTTTAAAAGAATGCCATAAAGAAGATAGCCACGAATTATTTTCTACTATCACAGAAACTAGAACCAGAAATAAGGGATTCAAGTAAGTTATTTAGATTTTCTTTAAATATAAAGAAAAAATTCCCAATGTAATATCCGTAGAACAGTGGAAGTGTCAACATGTGGACGTTATGTATTCTATATCTCTGGAAATTTAATAAGAGCTAGATGGTCATTTCTCAAAATTGTTTAAAGGCCCACAGGGGTGGACTAGATGAACTTTGTGGTCTCTTCCATCTCCACAGCTCTGATTTCACAAACTATTCCGCAGTTTTCTCTGAGAAGTTTCAGTGGTATCCTCAACTTTTACATTATTTTGTGATTTTGATTTGATTTATGAATCTAAAATTGTTTATATAATTGTATAGTTCCTATATGAATATTATATTCTTAATTGAAATTTTTTTAAAGATTATGTTTTTGAAAAATTAGGGAACAAACCGATACTGAAATTATTTGCCTGGGTGGGTCATGCTTCTCCCAATTTTAAAGATAGAAACTGAGATCTGTAATAAATTACAGCATTCTCTTATATAATGTAGAAGCAAAATATTGTTTACTAAGTCCTGAAATTAATGTATTGAATTCTGATCATACTGGAGAAAGTGCAGACAAGGCCAGCAAAATTATTGAGACATAAAAAATCTTCTGTGGATAGATCTTTAAAAAGTTAAAAATTAATTTGTTAGGATATAATAAAAATTATTAGATATGAACCTTTAAGAAAAATAACATAAAGATGACCAGTTACTTTAACCATATTAATAGGAGAAAAAGCAATCATTAAAGGTTAGTGTGAAAAAATATTTAACATGGAAGATTTGCCTGCCAATGGTTGTAATAGATGCTTATTTCCCATATAAAACAACATAACTTTTAATTGGATTTCTATAATGTTGTATATTTTTCCACTTCATTTTGTCAGAAGTAGTGGTTCTTTAAATGGTCTGTGAACCTGTTCTGGATTTGCTTAAGAATTCTTGTCTACATCAATAATAACCCGAAAATAAATGCTACACTTGAAGATTTGAAGATCAAATCTGCAGGCAGCGTGTGAAGTGGGCATTATGCACTTCCTTTAGGAGTACCTCTGGAAAAAAATTGGCTCAACTTTGTACTCAGTGAATCGCTCAGAATTAGTTCTAAAGTTGCTAATATGAACCTGTCACATTTGCATATTTTTGCTCTCTGCTATGTCAGGAACCAGAAAGTTTTGCTTATAAAAAGTCTATGGGATTGATGATCTTTGACTAGTCCAAGCTGGAAAGAGAAATCCAAATCCGGCTGTAAAATGTAAGTTTACAGACGGATTTTTGGATTCCTTCCCCTCACAACATATATTTGTTACACCATAACCTAGCAGCAATATTAAAATTCTGTGTGATACACTGCTATTATAACTTTATGATGCCTCATCACATATCCATACTTTTCTGCAGCCACCCAAACAAATGCTTTGTGCTGTTTTTAATGTTTTAGTATTGCTGAGAAAAGCAAACAGTGATAGTTTGTGTCTCATAGGCAAGATTCTTGGAGAAGAAAAAGGAGAGAGAGCACAAAAAGGAGAGAGAGCACAAAAGAAGAGAGAGAGATGGAGTTTTAGAAATAATCAGGAAGGAAAATGAAAATGATTTCACCCGCATTTTCTGCATCGCATGAGAAAAGTACATCTTCTTCCCTATCCTTACCACTCTCTATAGAGGGATAATCGCGAGCATCCTGTCATATGGCATTACTATCTGGTTTAGAAGCATTAATGCTTCAGACAGGAAGGTGGTGCAGACAGTGGTGAGGATGACAAAAAAGATTATTGGCAATTCACTCTATCCAGGACACAACATATAAGCCCGTGATGGCGAATCAATGGCAAGCATGCCAGAGGTGGCAGGCAGCGCCCTCTCTGTGGGCACGTGAGCCATCACCCCAGTTCAGCTCCACCTGCATATGCGCATGTGCCTCCTGCCAGCCAGTTGGTCTTTGGGTCTCTGCTGCGCATGCGATGGGGGTGCAGGGTGCGGGGGCTGCGAGGGTGCGGGGGCAGGGACAGGGGGCCCTGAATGTTCATGCCTGGGGACATACACACATGCATGGGGGATCCCACGCACATGCACGGGGCGGGGTCCATGCATGGGTGCAGGGCACATGTGCGGGGCTGCATGCACATTGCATTTTGGGGATTTAGGCATGTGCCAATTCACACAGGCATGCTTTCAGCACTCGATCCGGAATAGGTTAGCCATCACTGATAAAAGCGATGCTTGAGCAGGATCTGCAGTATTGTCTGGGACACTACACATCCTCTTCATGACCTATTTTCCTTGTTACCTTCTGGGAGGAGGCGCCGTGTTATCCGAAGCACAACATCCAGATTCAGCCACAGTTTTGTTCCATACAGTATCAACCTTATGCACTCTGAAGCTTCCTCTTTCTGCTATGTATTCAAGATGGACAGTGATTAATATTGATATGTATTTATATGTTAGGGTGTAGGTATATACATGTGTATGTATGTAGCATATCTATATGTGTGTTATGTATGTGTATACTTTTATAATACATATAGAGTTTTAAAGTATCAATTTTCGCCTGGAGAAAGTACAAACTTCCATTAAGCTAACTCATCAAAAGAAAGGAAGGTTTAACCAGAAAAAAAAATTTTCAATCGTCATGCAGTACTCCTGGAAGTATTTACCCACGTTCACATTAAGGTTAATATTTTCGTTCTTCTTAAGATTTCTTTTTTTGCAGCCAAGCATACCATCTGTCCCAGCTCCTATATAACCCCGATTCTTGTCTATCTCGCAAAAGTCCAGTAAGCTTGTCTGCTTCTGCACAGTCCATGATCTTTGCAATTAACGTAGCCTCCGATGGGATATTTTTAGATTTCCATTCTTGCGCGAACGAGATCCTGGCTGCAATGATGATGTGGAGAGCGAGATACCAATTAGATTTGTTTAAATTCTCTGGTTTCATGCCTAGTAAAAACGTTTCCGGGTTCAAATCTATTCTACATCCTATGATTTCTAAAATCCATTTTTGAATTCTAACCCAATATTCTTTTGCTCGGGGACAGGTCCACCAACTATGAAAGTAAGTTCCCATAGCGGCGTTGCATTTCCAGCAAACCGGAGAGGTCCCCGGGAACATCTTCGATAATCTAGCCGGGGGCAGGTGCCATCTATATAGCATTTTGTATATATTTTCCTTATAGGAAACTGACATTGTTAATTTTAAGGTTGTCCCCCAGATTTCTTCCCATTTTTCAAGTTCGATCGAGTATCCCAAATTTCTCCCCCAGGCAATCATTGAGTCTTTGATGACCTCCTCTCCAATCCAGTCCATTAAGAGGAATTGATAGAGTTTGGATAATACCTTCTCATCCTTCCCCAACAAGATCTTATCAAGTTCCTGTAAAGAATTATAAATTCCTCCTTTATTTTTATCCTGAGCTGTCCTGGATTGGATCTGATTGTATGACCACCAATCTAGCTCATAGCCTAATTCCCCCAGCATATTTCGAGATTTTACTTTGCCTGAAGGATCCAACAGAGCTTGGTAGATTAGTGGTTTATTTCTGTTGTAAAGAGTCGGGTGTGTCATTGCCTCTAAAGGGGAAAGCCAAATCGGAGTCATCAGGTAAAATTTATTTCTTATTCGATCCCATATGGTCATCAAAACCTTTCGAATAAAGTGGTCCATAAAATATTTATGTTTTTTGGGCCTTTCCTGACTCAGATAATAGTGCCACCCCTGTTGCAAATTGTGGCCTTCCAAGCTAAGGATTCTCCTCCTCCTCAAGGCAATCCAGTCTCTGATCCAAGTTAAGACAGCTGCCTGATGATAAAGCTCCCATTTAGGTAGGCCAAATCCTCCCCTGGAAGGGGATTCTTGAAGCATTTTCAATTTAATCCTTGGTTTTTTATTCTGCCATACAAATCTATGTATACACTGATCTAAAGAATGAAAAAAATTTGTATCTACTAAAACTGGGGCTGTCTGAAAGAGAAAAATCCATTTAGGCAGGATATACGTCTTAACTACTGCAATTCTACCTAATAATGATAGCTGTAAACTTTTCCATCCTTCCAACATTTCTTTAGTTTGACTAAGTAGTTTTTGGTAGTTGTCTTCTTTAATGGTCGAGCATTTAGATGAAAGCCAAATTCCTAAGTATTTTAGTTTTTTGACTATCTGGATCCCTAGTTCTTCCTCTAACTGCGCTTTTTGATTCTTCGTCATATTTTTAATTAGGATCTTGGTTTTATCTTTATTTAATTTAAATCCCGCTACTTTCCCGTAAGCCTCCAATTCCTGTAGCAGGATTGGTCCCGATTCCAAAGGTTCTTCCAAGACAAATATCAAGTCGTCCGCAAAGGCTTGGAGCTTAAACTCTTCCCCTCTGTTTCTTAGCCCTCTAATTCCTTGATTTCTTCTGACCTCATTCAATAATAACTCTAGGGTTAAAATAAATAAAAGTGGAGATAATGGACATCCCTGTCTAGTACCTTTACTTATATCAATTTTTTCAGACTCCTCCCCATTAATAAGTATTTTCGCTGTCTGTTTTGCGTATACTGTCCGGATTGCCCTGGTAAAACTTTCCCCGAATTCCATTTCGCTCAACTGTGCAAAGAGAAATTTCCAGCTCACTCTGTCAAAGGCTTTTTGTGCATCCACGGAGACCAGGGCCACCTGTTTATCAGAATTACACTCATAATATTCTAATATATTCATTATAGTTCTCACGTTATCTTTCAATTGTCTATGAGGTAGGAAGCCATTCTGGTCTCCGTGGATGTACTCATTCAGGAAAATTTTTAGTCTCTTCGCTAAAATCGCAGAGAATAATTTATAATCGGAATTAAGCAGGGAAATCGGTCTGTAATTTTTAATCAGAAGCGGATCAGTGCCTTCCTTCGGAATTAGTGTGATATATGCTTCAGACCAGGAGGGTGGCATTTGACCAAAGACCAGAACCTCATTAAATACTTGAGTCAAAAATTCCCCCAAAGTCTCAAGGAGGGCCTTATAAATTTCTACTGGCAGACCATCCGTACCTGGGGTCTTTCCTCCCTTTTGTTCCCTTAATACTAACTCTACTTCCTTCAAGGTAATCTCTGCATTCAATATTTCTCTCATTGGGGGTGGGACCTTCCGGGGATCCGCTCTAGCCAAATACTCTCTAATCTCCTGGTCCTGTTCATCTCCGGCTGAATACAAAGCAGTAAAATATTCTTGTATTATTTTTCCTTTCCCTTCCTTATCCGAAACACATCTTCCCCTTTGGTCCTTCAAACAAACTATCCTATTTCTCTCCTGTTGCTTCTTCAGTCTATAAGTAAGCCATTTTCCTGCTTTATTTGCATGCTCAAAATGCCTTTGTTTTGCCCATCTAATTTTAGTAGCCAATTCTTCCTGATCTAATAGGTTTAACTGGTGTCGGGTTATTTTCTTCTTCTCAACTAGTTTTAAGTTCCCTGGGTCTGTCTGCAACCTCGCTTCCACTTTCTCCAATTCACACCTCAATTTACTCCGTTTCAGTCTTTGGGTCTTCCTCTTTCCAATTATATGAGATGATACTACTCCCCTGATCACCGCCTTCGCCGTATCCCAGATAATCTGTGGACTAGTATCCTCTTTCCTATTGACCCTAAAGAAAAAAACCATCTCCTCTTTTAGCTTTTGGAGTAAATCTTTGTCTTTTAATACTCCTACATCCATCTTCCATCTCTTTATTCTGCGGGCTCCTCTCCATACTATTTTCAACGGGTTATGGTCTGCCCAGTCATTAACCTCAATTGCCACATCTAACACCTGGTCACATAATCCTACAGTCATCCAGGCCATATCTAATCTGGACCAGGAATGATGTCTGGGGGAGAAATAAGTACCCTGTTTCTTTCCCGGATTTCTATCCCTCCATATATCTCTCAACCCTGTTACCTCTCTAATCTGTTTACAAATTTTTGGCAGAAGTTTCCTCCTCTTTTTCCCGGCTTTACCTCTCTCTGGTATATAATCCAAGTTTGGGTCTATAACCGCATTAAAATCCCCGAGCAAACAAATATTGGCATAGTTAACCTCTAATAGCTTCTGATATAATTTCCTGTAGAAGTTTACTTGGCATCCATTTGGGGCATAAATTCCAACCAACAAACATTTCCTTTGGTCCATTGTTACCTCTACCATCAGGACTCTACCTTTTTTCCCGGCATAAATTAATTTAGATTCTAAGTGTCCTTTTACATATATCACTACTCCCTTCTTTTTTTGATCTGCCAGGGAGGCATACAAATTTCCCAGTCTTTTATTCTCCAGTATCGCTTTCTGGTCTCCTTTTATATGAACCTCCTGCAGGCATATCATATCATAATTTCCTTTTACCAACCGGTTAAACACTCTCTTTCTCTTACATGGATTATTTAAACCATTAATATTAGCTGAAAATAAAGATACCCCCACCTTTCCCTTTATCATCCTCCTTACTACTTACTTATTACTTGCTCTCTGTTTTGTTTTTAGTCTGTCGGGTTCTCCTTGGGGAAAGGGGTTCTTTCCTTCCACCAACTCCTTCCCTCTCTATCTTTCTCTCCTTCCCATCTGTTCGTTCCTTAAATTCTTCATCCTCCTGTAGGTCTTCTAAGCTTCCATTTTCCGCTTCCCCCTCAGTCTCCAATTCATTCGCCTTAAAGTTTAGTTCATAGAAATCTCGTGCATCTCTCAAGTTCTCAATTTTAATCCTCTTATCTCGCAAAGTTATCAGTAAACCTTCCGGTATCAACCATCTATATAGAATTGCATTTTTCCTTAATTGCATCGTCAAAAATTGGTATCTTCGCCGCTGCTCTCTAACTTTCCTAGGGATTTGCTTTAAAATCATAATTTGTTGTCCTTTATATGATATCACCTGGTCCCTTGCCTTCCTATAAACTTCCTCCCGTATATCCTTCTTACAAAATCGAATATGAATTTCTTGAGGCAAATTATGTCGCTTTGCATATCCCGTAAATACCCTATAGGCCTCGTCAATGTCTTTCATTATTAACTCCTTATCTTTTTCCAAGATTTCAGTTAAAATACTTCCAACTACTTCTCTCACACATTCTTCTTTATCTTGAACCACATTCTGCATTCTTAGGAAAAAGGAGGAGCGTTCCATCTGTAAGAAAATTATTTCTTCTTCCATAATCCTCATAGTTGCGGCCTGTTCACGTTCCAGTCCTGCCAAGCGTTCTTCATATCTGTTAGTACGGGCTTCCACTTCGTGAAGTCTTCCCTCTTGTTTAACCATTACCTCTCGCACTTCTGTCAATTGTTCATTTAATATTTTAATGTCTCCCCGCACCGCTCCCATTTCACTTCTCAAATTCATCGTTAAGTCCTCAAAATTTTTCATCATTACCTCTTGCATCGTCTGCATCATTCCCTGTAAATTCTGTAATGAGGGGGACTTTCCCAATGTATTTGCATCTTCTATAGGTTTAGATGACATTTGGGATGATAATACCGGCGATGATGCCGAGGGGGGCAGTAAAACTTTCTTGTTCCCTTTAGTAACGGTTGTAACTGCTGCAATGGACATCTCTCCTTGAGGTCCTCCTTGATTTTTATTTGGAGACCAAAAATTCTTCCAACCCAGCATACACACTAAGTTCTCTCCAGTTTTCTGCTTACTTAATTTTCTCTTCCTCAAATTCTCTATTTATCAATTAATTTAAATCAGCTAAGTATATAGATATATTAATTATTTTCTACTGTAACAATAGTAAATCTTATTTAAGTTTCTATTCAGCCTGATATATCACTCAGGCCTGATCAGTAAATAAAGGTTGAAGAAAGGAGGGAGAGTACTGTCAAAGATTAACCAAAAAGGGGAGGAAAGAGGAAATGAGGAGGACCAAATCTTTAGATTTTAAATTTCCTCTAAGTACAGCACGAAGTTTCTTTTGGGGTTTCCAAGTCTGCCACTAGATGGAGTTGCTGAACTTATAATGCCGACAGTTCCAAGCAAAGACGTTTTCAGCTACAAACATAGAGTACCAGAAAGCTAGTGATTCAGTTTAATAAGGGAGATTATTGATAGTTTGTCCCGGATTTATAAGTTTATGATAGAAAAAGAAAAGTCCACAGCCAAATCCAATAATCCAATCAAGGAGATAGCAGATGCAAAGGAGAGAAAATTTACACTCCGTTACCAGCTCTTCCCCTATTAAATAGGCAGATTTCTTCACTGTCCGGGTTACTCTCACTCAGCCGCTGATCAAGTGAGGCTGTTTCGCCTCGCAGCTTGTCCCGGCAATTAGAGCTTCACCCTCTCTCTCTCCACGTTCCTCACCTCCGAGTTCAAAAATCAGAGTTCTCCAATTCTCCAGCTCTCTGCAATCGGCTTCCTATCCAACACGATGAGTCATTCCTTTGGGGCCGCCATTCCTCGGCGCCCTCTCCTTGACTTCAGAGACCGAAGGAGGATCAAGCCTTCAGCGCACGGGATCGCCACATCCACGCGCGCCCTGCACTCCTCACTCTCCCCGCTCCCTCCAGGGGCGGTTTCGGCAGAAAAAGAAGCCGTCTGAGTCAGGGAAAAGAAGATCAGGTCAGGAGTACTTTTCCTATCCTTCTTCTTCTTATGGTGACGTCACCGGAAGCCGTATGTGTATACTTTTGAGAGTAGGCAACAGAATTTCATTTTTAATGTGTGCCAGTGTGCCCACAGAAAAAAATGACAATAAAGGTTCTCCTCTTCTCTTCTCTTCTCTTCTCTTCTCTTCTCTTCTCTTCTCTTCTCTTCTCTTCTCTTCTCTTCTCTTCTCTTCTCTCCCTACCTCTCCTCTCCTCTCCTCTCCTCTTCCTCTCCTCTCATTTTATCAGGGATGGAGGAATAACTGAAATGAAAGAATGGGCTGACAATTACTAGACTGGCTCTTGAAGATCTTTAGTTTTAATTGCAGCCAGAGTTGAACTGGACAGTGTTTACCTGACTGAAAGTTTGTTAGTTCAAGGTCAAATTCAGCGAAATGTGCTGAAGAGAGTTGTTGAGCATAATGTGAAGAAGAACACTGAAGAACCAAAGAGGAAGCAGCATCATGGTATAATAAGCTACCCCAAGTACATGATTCCCCAATATTGAAGGGCATGGTTGAAAAATGGACTATCCAAAGAAAAGCCATCTGCCAGACGGACTAGACTCTAATCTCCGTGTTCTCAACTTTAACTCTTAAAAAGTAAGTTTGGAGAACTGCATCCAGATCTTAAGCACACACCGTAAACCACCAATATGTATGTATGTATGTATGTATGTATGTATGTATGTATGTATGTATGTGTATACACACACACACACACACACACACACACACACACTTAGAATTGCTTTAGATTGAAGTCTTGAGTACAGAAAAAAAAGTTCTTGCTTTGTAATTTAAAAGACAAATGGCCTCATTGCTGTTATCAAAGCTTTGAAAGAGGGAGCAATCTGCAACAGAATGCAGTGCAATTAGTTTTGTTTGTCAAGCGAGAGGAGGAAAATGGAACTGTTTCTGCTGTTCAGTTTATTACATTTTGAAATAAAAATATAAAAACATGTGGAGTCATGCACTACATTTTCTATCCTAGCCTAGAATCTACCTCCTGTAGTGTCTGGCCAGCCAAGTTGAGCTGACAGGGTTAGTGCGCTGCGGTTCCTTTGATTAAACAATGTCATCCATCAGGTTGGCTTCTCTGCCTTCTCTGTTGTAGTGCCTGCCCTCTGGGATGAAGTTTTGCCTACAATCCAGATGGCTTCCATTCTGTTGGTGTTCCGAAGAGCTGCAGACCTGGCTGTTCTCCCAGGTCTTGGCTGGGGTGGTGGATGCCCCTTTATGGAATGCCAATTGCTGGTGGGATGTTTTGTGGTTTGCCATATGCTCTTCTTTTTTTCTTTCTTTCTTTCTTTCTTTCTTTCTTTCTTTCTTTCTTTCTTTCTTTCTTTCTTTCTTTCTTTTTTTCTTTCTTTCTTTCTTTCTTTCTTTCTTTCTTCTTTCTTTCTTTCTTTCCTTTCTTCCTTCCTTCCTTTCTTTCTTTCTTTCTTCCTTTCTTTCTTCCTTTTTTTCTTTCTTTCTTTCTCTCTCTCTCTCTCTCTCTCTCTCTCTCTCTCTCTCTCTCTCTCTCTCTCTCTCTCTGTGTTTGCCCTAGTCTAAATTGGTGTTGTTTATCTTGTTATACTGTTTTTACAGTACGTTGTTTTAGTGCTTAGCTGCCCACAGATGTTTCAGAATGAAATGAAATAAAAATCAAAGGACGGTCGGGTCACAAATTTTTAACAATACTATAGGATTTTTACTATTTTACTACCAATAATTAAACTTTCCACTCAGAAACACAAATTTGACTCTAATCATTGCTTGACTTTCTCATTTTTAAAGTCAAGGACTGATGTGCTTGTTTTAATAGCAGCATAAACACCATTACTCTTTTTATTTTTCAATAGACTAAAACAGTTAAATATTCACAATAATAATAATAATAATAATTATTATTATTATTATTATTATTATTATTATCATTATTATTATTATTATTATTATTATTATTATTATTATTATTATTATTATTATTATTATTATTATTTTATTTCTATACCACCCTTCTCCCGAAGAACTCAGGGCGGTGTACAGCCTATTTAAAAACACAAGACAAATTATTGATTAAAAATTTAAAATAATTAAATAAATTTGGCTCAATTTAAAACCCCACAAATTTAAAATACCCCAATTTAAAATTATTATGTTGATAGCCCAGCCTGGCGGAACAACAGGGTCTTCAGTTATATATATTTTATATATATTATTATATATATTATTTATATATAATATATATAATGTTTTATATAATATCATTAATTATATTATATATAATTAATATAATACCATTAGTTGAATTTTAGCTGACAATGCTGGGAGAACATTGAAATAGAAGATGTGTTTTGCATCCTGCAATAGCAGCAACAAGCCACAACAATAGGATGGTTTATATACAGCATCTTCAAGCACTTCTAGTCCAAACCTCTATTCCAATGACAAGATGTCATTAAGATTGTTTAACAAGAAGACTCCAGAAGCACAAACTTTTTTAAGAATAAGGCATTACTAGCAATAAATGAGAATAAAACAAAAATATACTATATTGAATGAATTTGCTAGTATAAGTCTATTTCTTCTATTGGGAAGAAAATGCAGAGTGAATTGATTACTCTTCAAAGTGTAAGTTCTGTTTATGTATTTGGCATGTTCCCTGAGGAAATAAGTGTCCTGTAGTGAATATCTTATTAGGAAAAAAAAAGCATGCTTCAGTTCAACCTCAAAGACTGTGGGAATGCTTTAAAAGTTTTTATTTTTCTCGCTTTCCAATTTTTCCCCCCCAAGAAGAGCTGTTGCTTTATTTTGCAACTCATAACTCACTTTTAGTGATAAGCCCTTCTCTCTCTGACAGCAAATCTACTGTCTTCATGACTTACTCTAAACCAACTTCAGATTTCTCCTGAATGATTTATCCTCCCTTAATAGAAGGCAACCATCCTTATCAGGGTAACCTGGAAATGCACAGTTCAAATAATTTGTATCTGAATCTCACCAAAGCAAGCTACGATTATATCAGGTTATTTTAATGCTTCTTGCAGCGCTTTGAGATTAAACAATAAACCTGTGCAAATCAAATGGGAAAGAAGATTTATCTTACAAAGCAGTTCTATTGCTTTAGCACCAGAATTCATAAAAAATATAGTGCTAAAACTGAGCTAAATCCCAGCCTTTCTGATCCTTCCAGAAAACAGCTCAGGCTTTGAAACTTCACTCTATGTTCTCAAAAAGCCTCTGCTCAGAGTTTGATATGAATAATCAGCAATCCAAATTCACTACTACTCCCCACCTCCACAAGTTCCTAACTATCATCAGGGACCTCTCTTAGCTGAAAAATTCTATGCAAAATCACTCTGCAATGAAAAATGAACACTGATTGCCATAACTCAAATGACTAATATTCACTGAAGATGTGTAGGAAGTTGACAAAAATAAAACAAATATTGGGACTGGGAGAAAAACCACTGATCAAGACTGAATTTTGTGAACACCTAGTCTCGACTGACATAACACTGAACCATGTAATAGGTGTTCGTTTGAAACATGAACAGAAAATGAACAAAAGCTGGCTTGGAAAATGAGTTATGTATGCAAGTCTTCTCCCTGATCTTCTGAATCCTGGGTGTTCTGAAGGACAGTTATCCTGGTGTTTATTTGAATTCAAGTCCACTTCTTTGGTTGAACCAGACCCCCTTAATAAAATAACCCCCAACTATGTGAATGGTTGTTCATGTAACTATGAGTACAACTCTCCTTCAGACCTTGGTTGAAGAAGTGAAGCTCAGGAAAACAAGCAGATGGACCCCTGTGTGCACTACCCTATTTCTACCTTATTTGAATCTTCCTCGTGTTCAGCTGAACATCTAAGCAGGATGTGGATGAAAAAGTAATTGGAATGGAATGTTGTGAATAGAAAGCAGAAGCATGGAGCGCTGAGGCAAACTGCCCTCACAAGTTGATGAATGCTCCTATTTTATTCTGTGTAAGTCATTTAAGGTGTGTAAGTTGAGGACTATATCTAGTTCTAAGCAGCATCCTTGACAAAGGATGAAATTAAAATGGATTTTTTTTTTATGGAAAACAACCAAGAGGTATATGAAAAAAGCTCTATAAAAATAAAACCCCTTAAAATGGATATATTTAGCCTCCCAAAAGGAAAGGCTGAAAGCAGTCACAATGCTGCCACACTTACTATGAAAACACATTATTGTACAGCGCAGAGATCAAACAGATAATCCACTACCTTGGTTTTCTTAATGCATGAATTCTTGATCATCTGCTGATATTTAAAAGAATATTTTGTTTAGACATACAACATTTCAGTCTTGCCAAGAAATAAGATGTTTACAAATCTAATTCTCATGTTATTTTGAATGCTGCTTTAATATTCAATGGTCCACATTAAGAGTTATCCTGGCAAAAGTTTTAAGTTCTTAATTGCAGCAGTTTTATTGATACTTTTGAAAGGAGTCAACCCAAACTCTATTGAAATCAATACCTGCTTTTCACTTAATTTTATAAAACCCAAGGTCCATATTCCTGTACTTGTAATCCAATATTAAATATATTGCCTCTCTATTTGTATATAATAACAACTATCTGAAATATTGCTTATGAACAAGTCAATTCTCATTCTAGGTCACATGAGAACCATTAAGCATATTTTTTCAGAAATAAACTTTACAAATTGATAGATTCTCCTTATGATATAAATGGAGAGTCAAACACATTTGAGGATGTCTGATCCTGTTGCTTTGAAGAGTGCTTAGGAGTGCTGATGTGAATACTTTCAAAGTGTGTTAGTTAGAGTGTCAGATTTCAGGAGGCCATATCATTAACATTTGCAACAAAATATATTATTGATGTTTTGTGATGGGCAGGGTAATGGATTCAGCATAAATCTTTCTCAACAGTTAATAATACCAACCTGGCTAATTGTTAAGACTGGTGATTTCAATATAATTGAATGGAAAGAATGTAGTTAAGCATTTAAGACTTCAATAACCTTCCAGGAAAAAAAAATCAATATTTCTTTTAAACTAGCCTCCTGGGCCTAAGGTTTTACAAGCACATCGATAAAACTGAAAGCATTGCACTGCCCAGCTCTGCATGTTTGTTCCTTTGCACAGATCATTTACAGAATGAAAAAGAAAAGTTGCTGGGTATCTTTATAAAACTCTTCAAACCCAGTCAGAATCAATACTTCTCTAGGGAACAGGCTGCTGGATATTGTAACTGCTAGTTTGCATATGTATAACTGTCAGCATATGACTAAATACTGTACGTCTTTTGGTAAATATCAATGTCATCTTTATAAAATAACTAAAAACTCAAAAGACGTTTAATCCAAATAATTTATTGTACTTTTTAAATTCCTGTCTGATAAGAAGACTATAGAATTGCCCTATGCAGGTGTGTTTTACACACAAACACTATAGCACTCCTTTGTCAATTCCCATGTGAAAGTCTAGCTTAAAAATAAGAAGTTTTCTGAGTTGAGATGAAAGGAGCTGGGCTGTTCACAAGATAGAGAACTCCAACCTTTTGAAGTATTTTATTTGCAAAAAGAGGGGAGAAATTACAAGTTCATATACTAATTAAAGCTATTGATGTATTCAATCATGTTACATTTAAATTAGTTTTGGTTAATAAACTGGAAAAAATGGAAAATTAATAAAGCTACGGTATGTATATTAAGACCTAATTCCCCAACAGTCCTTCAACCAGAATTCCCCCACAGCATTGTTTAAATATAAAAATAAGCATTGCATAATTGAGACAGGATGGATATTCTTCTCATGTTGTATCATGCAATATTTATTTCCATTGTCCTCCTGCTAATTTTCAAAATACCCATACCTCTATAAAGATCTGAGTGTTTCAGAAGAAAATTAATATGAGAAACAACTTTTGTCCAAAAGAAAGATTCAAGAGTATGAAAACTCCTCATATAAATCAAAGTTGCATGCTAATTCTTCTAAAGAATCAGCTGAACCCATAAATCTCTTCCTACAAAGAAGGGTAAATAATCTACAAAATGCAGCCACCGTCCAGGGGCCGGACTGCGGCAGCCCCCCTCCGATCCCCACACAAAGCAAACTAACACATGTCATGAGCACATGACAAGACCTCAGACTCGGAGCCAAACCAAAACCCAAGATGTTGCATCACAGCCATCTGCTCAAGACAATACATCACAGAACTTAGGATATTACAACACTAAAGCTCAGGATGTTACAACACAGCTAACTACCCAGGATGTTGCAGTACAAGACTCAGGATGTCACAACACTGGAGCTCAGAATGTTGCCACATGTGTTGTGACTCCGACCCCCGAGCCCATCTTATCGGAGGGAGAAGACTCCAAAAGTGAAGGAGAGGCGTTGGCAAGGCCTCCCTCTCCAGGACCCTCCTCTCTTGCAATGCCTCAGGTGTCTTCCGAAGGAGAAGAGATAGGCCAGGAGCCAGGCATCTCCAAGCAGCCGCAGTTAGACAGCGACGGAGATAAGTCTTGGCTGGATCCCCGCCAGCATCGGAAAGACAAGCGCACGCAGCAGAGAAGGAGGCATACCAGAGATTAAGCTGAGTCACTGGACCACACCCCACAGGGGATAAAAGTGGGTGTGGTGGCCATTCAGGCTTTGTGATGGACAAAACTGAACAGCTAGCAAGTCATACTGTGTCTCTGGAACTTCACTATCTGCCTTCCTTGGATTTATTATGGACTGGACTTGACAATTCTTTGGCTTTGTGAATTTATTTTGGTTTATCTGACGGAGGAGGAACACCTCCCTCTGTGAGGAAAGTTTTTGGCAAGCAGCTACTGGGTTGCTGCCAATTCTGTTATCAAAGGAAATTATTGTCTGCAAGTTTATTTTAACTCCTGGCTGACTGTTTGTGTGCGTGTGTGAGACGGGGACAGAACAACATGGCCCATTACCCAGGTCGTTACAACACAAAAGCCTAATGGGTACACAGCTAGGACCTCGGCCACACAGGATGTTACGAAACAGCTGACTAATCTGCAAACATCAACTCCATCAACTAATCAACTAATATTGCTTAATGCATTGTACGCCGCCCTGAGTCTCCGGAGAAGGGCGGCATATAAATCAAATAAAAAATTAAATAAAAATAAAAATAATCAAGATGTAACAACACAGCCAACCAACCCGCTTACAATAACAAAGCTAGCACTCCACATCTCCCCACCAGTATTTATAGAGAGACAGCATCTCCGATCACGCTTTGCTCGCACATGCACAAAGCCGAAGACATCAGCCTGAAGATGACGAGTAGGACCTTGTTGAAACGTCACCAAGATACTCTCAATCTTACATGGGAAAAGACCCGAATACACCAAGAATAAATATATATATACATACATACACACACACACACACACACACACACACATACACACACACACACACATATATATACACACACACATATATATACACACACACACACACATATATATATACATATACATACATACATACATATATATATATATATATATATATATATATATATATATATATATATGTTTGTTTTCGTAGATTTTCACGGGTACAGGTATACAAGTCTTGGTGTATTCAGGTCTTCTCCCATGTAAGATTGAGAGCACTTTGGCAAAGTTTCGGCAGAATCTCATCTGCCATCATCAGGCTTATGCAAGGGGTCTTATGCAAGTTGCTGCAGAAGACCCCCTTGCATAAGCCTGATGATGGCAGATGAGATTCTGCCGAAACTTTGCCAAAGTGCTTAAAATCCTGGCTAAGATCTCAGCTCAAAATCCTCCAAAATCCCAACAAAACACTTTGTAAGGTCTCTTAAAACTCTGGCTAAAATCCTAACCAACACTTTAAAGGTTTGGCAACGTTTCGACAAGCTCTCTACCTTGTCATCTTCTGGCCTTTAATATCAGTTTAGAAGTTCTGGGTCCTATTTCTTTCTCTGGTTCCCTATTACTAACTGTCAACTGAAAAGAGGTAAGAATTCTAGTACGCATCACAATGGAAATACACACACACACACACACCCTGTTTTCCCCAAAATAAGACATCCCCTGATAAAAAGACCAATTGGGCTTTTCAGTGCATGGCAATAAGGCCAAGTGCTTATTATAGAGTTAAAAAAAGTATAAGACAGGGTCTTATTTTCTGGAAAACATGGTGTGTATGTACACTACATACATGCATATATATATATATATATATATATATATATATATATATATATATATATATATATACATACACACACACACACATATACAGAGAGAGAGAGAGAGAGAGAGAGAGAGAGAGAGAGAGAGAGAGAGAGAGAGAGAGAGAGAGAGAGAGAGGGGAGAGAAAAAAATTTAGAACCCAAATGTTATTTATGGCCTTCTTTTAAAAGTACTATCTCTGGCAGAACAAGGTCAACAGCACAGTTTAAATAGCCAGCTGAATGCAATGAAGCAGGTGATATAAGGACTTACAGGTCAGTGTAGAAAAGTTGATATTTTTTAAGACAGAAACATACCTAATCTGTATTCTACTGGAGAACCACTGAAGAGTTTTTTTATTCTATAGACCCTTCTTCCTAGAATGCTGGGAAAGGAAGACTCAGAGTTCTGCTTGGATAAATTCTCAGCTACACCTTGATTTAGCCAGCAATATTAGTGCAACTGAACTTTTGTTAGTTTTGATTATTTTTAGCTTGAAGATCATGAAGATGAGAAGTACCTGAAGACAAAAAGCCTGTTTACTTGACCCTTGCTCTCTCTTTCTAAGCTGACTAAGTGAAGACCACACTAGTCCTATCTGTGGTTAAACAGATGTTTTCTTGTGGCAATGATGTACTCCATGTTACTAAAAGGAAGAAATGGTGAGACTTTTCTTAATCCAGCCAGTCAAATTAAGGGGCTTGAATTAAGGTGATGAGTAAGAGAGTGATCTAACCAGCCCATCTGAAAGTAAGGATCATTTAAATTCATTTCGATCAAACTTTTAGCTATATTAACATAATAGCTCTTGCTCGTCTTGAAATTAACAAAACAAGATACAGCAAGGATAACCTCATATCTTAATGGGTAGTGGTTCCTATACACAGGATTCCTATATACAGGAGCTCTGGTGGCTCAGCAGACTAAAGCACTGTTATTAACATCCACTTACATCTGCTGCCTGCAATTACTGCAAGTTCAAATCTCACCAGGCTCAAGGTTGACTCAGCCTTCCATCCTTTCTAAGGTAGGTAAAATGAGGACCCAGATTATGGGGGCAATAAGATGACTTTATATAAATATACAAAAGTATGAAGGCTATTGCTTAACGCATTGTAAGCCGCCCTGAGTCTCCGGAGAAGGGCGGCATATAAATCAAATAAAAAATAAAAAATAAAAATAAAATACACAATGTTGCCTATTTTTCTACTAAGAAAGGAAAAAGTATGCTTGCATGGGTTTAGGGACCTCTCAAGATAGAACCAGAGCATCAACTAAACACTGATACATATTGATTTCTAGAATCAGAATTAGAATGTGACTTGATGCATTATAGCTGCATAATTGTTCTGAAGAGTAGGAAAGAAACATCAATACTTACTAATCTAGCTAATGGATATATGTAAATTTTGTAGGAGAACCTGCCTATGTAGCATAAACACTGTTGATACCATCACACAGGGACTTTTGCATTGGCCTTATCAATAAAGTCGACAAAAATTCACTCTCCTATTTTTAACATATTATAGATCATAATGAAACTCTTGATTTTCTCATTTTTGCACGATGGTTAGATTGCCTGGGAACGATTAAAATTCACAAACTTTTTGTGGCCTTCAGAGTCCATCCACCTTTAATCTATACTAAGAATCTTAAAGAGATTTTAGTGTTTTAGTACTCTGTTAGCAACCTTAGTTTTTGATGATCTTTCATCTTAAGTATCACTATTATTGAAATGGGTGTAATTTTTCTTGAAAGTATTTTACACTGGTCTGTGACTGAAATAAAGATTTGATTGACTGGCTGAGAACTGCAAAGAACAGCATCACCTACCTTCAGGGGGAACAAATAAGAAAGAGTCAAAACTGAAAAACATAGTGCTCAACAAAGGACAAACCCTTCTAGGTGACTGGCAATGAAACTTGGAAAAAATCCAAAGAGTTTTATTTTCATAAACTTCAGTTTCTAATAGCCAGAACTAGAAAAATGCTTCTGTAATGGCACTGGACTCTGTCCTCATTTCTCTTTGTAGGAAGTCCTTTTTCATCTTGTTCATTCTTGACCCAACATCCTTCATCCAACTTCTGACTACTTACAATTGAGTATGCTTGTTTTCAGTCATCTGACCTAAAGCTTGCTGTTGACAGAATGAGCTGGTGCTTCTGAGCCAGGACAACCCTTAAATAGAACACCAGCATGCAGAGTAAATGTTGCTGAGAGAGGAAAAGAGAGATATTGGCCTATTAAGACAAGATCTTGCAAAGCTGTGTGGTAGGTCTCTCTGAATTATGTGTCAGCATGGGAAAACATCTGATCCTAACATCTTATAGTAAGAAAACAAGCAAAACTGCAAAGTTATTTTGAATAACAACTTGCTGTGTTACTCTGGACCTCGGACTCAAGTTTTAAGGTTTGTATACAGTTGCAAGAAAAAGTATATGAACCCCTTGGGATTACATGGAGTTTTGCATGAATTGGACGTTGCTTACCTGAACGTCCCTTTTGTCCTCGCTGCAAAGACACTCCTCAACATGGGTACTGCTCACTCCTATTTGCATGGCTGGGTGTCAATCATATCCCTCTGGAGCTGGATACACCCCCCTTCCTGCTCCTTCCTCAGTCTTTTCATGAAGACATGTTGGCCCAAGGACATCAGGACGGATACAAAGGAAAATCACCAGATGGCAGGACAGGAACAAACAGCTACAGAGGGAAATAAGAAAAAAGACCCCCTCCAAGGCCAGACCCGGCGAAAATAAGGGAGGGACGGAGTGTCTTTGCAGCGAGGACAAAAGGGACGTTCAGGTAAGCAACATCCATTTTCCTCCTCGCTGCTCAGACACTCCTCAACATGGGACATACCCAAGTTCAAGAAAAAAGGGAGGGAACTAAGCCAAAGCCTGGCCTTGGGGAGAGATTACAGACTGTAAAACTCTTCTGCCAAAGGCAGCATCTGCAGAGGCAAACCTATCTAAATGATAGTGACTTACAAAAGAAGAAAGAGAGGACCAGGTGGCCGCCCGGCAGATATCATCTACAGATGCCTGGGTAGCCCAAGCCGCCGATGTTGCGGCACTACGGGTAGAATGGGGCAGGATACCTCCCGGGACAGGAGCCCCCCGCAACTCATATGCCCTAGAAATACAGGCCTTGAGCCACCTGCCTACTGTTGCTGAAGATACCTTCTGACCCAAGGAAGAAGGGAGAAATGACACCACCAACGCCTCAGTTCTGCGGAAAGAGGCCGTTCTCTTAAGATATCGTCTCAATGCCCTACGCACATCCAGGGTATGCCAGCGTCTCTCAGAAGGATGGCGAGGGTCCGGGCAAAAATTTGGCAAGACAATTTCTTGGGCCCGATGAAAGCATGTGTTCACTTTTGGAATAAATGCCAGGTCAAGTCGCAAAACCACCCGGTCGGGATAGAAGATACAGAGATCACTTCTCATAGACAAGGCCGCAATCTCTGACACTCTGCGAGCCGAAGTGATTGCCAACAAAAAGGCCATCTTCAATGACAAGTAGCGCAGGCTCATCGAAGCAAGAGTTTGAACGGTGGAGAAGTCAATGCTTGTAATACTAAAGTAAGATTCCATGTAGGGCAGGCCGAACCTCCTTGACAGGTCCTGGAACAAGCCGGGGTCCAGCCGCCACTTGGCGTGATCTATCTGGTCTCTGCTGAGCCAATCTGCTTCCCGATTCACAGTCCCAGAAATGTGTTCGGCTCTTATCGATAAGAGATGGAGTTCCGCCCATGACAGAAGCCGCTCTGCCTCCTGCATTAGAGTCCAAGAGCGGGTCCCCCCCTGCTTGTTGATGTGGGCCTTGGTGGCCACATTGTCCGTTAGTATCAAAAGGTCTTGGCGATACACAAGATGTTTGAAGTGTAGAAGAGCGAACCTGACCGCTCTGAGCTCTAGCCAATTTATATTGTGCAGTTTTTCCGTTGACGACCAGACACCTTGGGCTAACTGGGAGTTGAGGTGGGCCCCCCAGCCCCGCAGACTCACATCTGTGGTTAACACCATCCGTTCTGGTCCCAGAAAGGGAGAGCCCTTGCTGAGGGCTGGAGACAACCACCATCGCAGGGAAAGCTGAACTGGGGCCGGCACTGTCACCTTGAACAGAGATTCCGCTCGACCTTGTTTTTGGAAAGGAAGCAGGAACCATTGAAGGCGACGAAGATGGAACCGCACCCAAGGGACAATGTCTATGCACAATATTAGTTTTCCCAGAAGCTGGGAAAAGATCAGTAAAGTTACAGTCCGGTTCAGTAGAATGTGAGACACCAGTTGCTGAATGCTGACTCGTCTGTCGGGGGACAGGAAGACCACACACTGACTCGAATCTATCATTGCTCCGAGGTGCAGAATACGAGTCGTGGGGAACAGATGACTTTTGGTGAGATTCAAAGTGAACCCGTGGTCCTGAACTACCAACTCCCGGTCTTGAATTGCCAGTTCGGTTGATGATGACAGAATCAAAATGTCGTCGAGGTAGCATGCCAGACAGTCAGGCACCTCTCTGAGCGACGCCACCACCGCTGCCAGCAATTTTGTAAAAGTCCTCGGGGCGGACAAAAGGCCGAACGGCATAGCCCGATACTGAAAATGGTGGTCTCCAAACGCAAACCTGAGGTACTTTCTGTGCAACTGGTGAATGGGAACGTGCAGGTACACTTCCTTTAGATCTACAGATTGCATCAGATCGCCAGATGCAGCTGAGCAATGACTTGAGGGAATGCATTTTGAACCGACGGTATAAGATGTGTTGATTGAGACGTCGTAGATTCAAAATGCCTCTCCAATCGCCCGAGCTCTTCGGTACCAGGAATAGCATTGAATAAAAGCCGGTTCGGAGCTGGTTCGCTGGAACATGTTCTATGGCTTGTATCTGCAACAGATGTTGAATCTCGAGAGATAGTAGAAGTCGCTTGTCCAGTTGGGCCGGCCAGGGGCAATGAACGTAAAAGTCCCATGGTATGGAAGTGAATTCCAAGCATAGACCGTTGGTGACAGTTTGGACAATCCAGGCATCCGAGGTGGTAAGCGGCCACAGGAGGGAAAAGGCCTGGAGTTTCCCACCGATTGGCACCAGGGACGGTGAGTCACTTACCGCATCTGGCGTAGCGGGCAGAGGAGGACCTGAAAGGGCGTCTGAAGTTGGCTTGTCGGTGACCGCGGTCACGAAAGGACGCCCGATCTGACGCTGGCTGGTACTGGAACTGAGATGATCTGTGATAAGAGGCGCTGCCAGCGCCTTGCTTCTGGCGAAAAGGCTGCCGGTTATAAGGCACGTAACGCCTATCCTGGCATCGGAATGATGTGGGCAGCACCTTCTTATCCCTGTTCTCGACCAGAACGGAATCCAGGGACGGGCCAAACAAGGCAGGCCCTTTGTAAGGAGCTGCAGTTAGACGCCACTTGGACTTAGCGTCAGCTCTCCAGTTATGGAGCCACAGCAGACATCTTGAAGAAACTGTCGAAGCCAAGGCACGAGATGCAAATTTAGCAGCGTCCAAAGACGCGTCAGCCGAATATTCAGCCACTGCTATCAGTTTAGCCAGGTCTTGCTGCAAACGTGCGTCTTCAGGTGGAAGCCTGTCCCTCAATTGACGCAACCACACCAGCGATGCCCGGTTGAAAAAGGATGAAGAAGTAGAGGCACGGATGGCCCATGCCGCTGCCTGGTGCATCTTACGAAAGGCCATTTTGGCCCGTTTATCCTCGAACTTGAGGCCATCCCCTGCTTCACCTACCAGAATGGAAGAAGACGTAGCCACCAGATCATCGGATCATCAATCGTAGGCAACTGCAGAAAGGCATCCAGTACAGGAGCCGAAGTGTAAAGTTTCCGATCAAATGAATTTGGGCCAGAAAGCGAGGCGGGGTGGTCCCATGGCTTCTGAATGACCTGGCAGAAAAGGTCAGGACACGGAACAAAGTCATAGTCAGGTTGAGGCAGATTAAACAGATTACTGTTAGGGCCGGGTGGAACAGAGGCAGAACACTGATTAGTGTCGGTATCCATATTAGTGGCAGCTTTCGCCTTGCGTAGAAGAGAACGAAACAAGGAAGGCTTAAACAACCCTGGGAAGGCTGGCTTGTCCTGAACCTCCTCCTCGTCACCAGACATCTCAAAGTCTTCCAGGAAATCATCCTCCCGGGCAGGTTCAGCCACGTGACCATAAGAAACAGAATGTTGTTGTCCACAAGGAGGCTGCATATGACATGAAGTAGCAGGAACACAAACTGGAGTCGGAAAAGCACCAGTGGTCTGCTGTAACCCCACTTGAAAACTATGGGACATAGCCTGAGTAAATAGTGATTGAAAATCCACAGGCTGAACAAAGGCAGGGCCCACTTCAGGGCAGAGGCCAGCTGCAGTGGGAGTGAAGGTAGCTTCAGGGGCAGACCTAGAAGCTTGAGACAAGTGGCTAACAGCACTAGACGACCTTGACCTAGCTCTAACACCGGCCTGGTTAGTCTGAATCAATGGCAACCCTTGAGAAGTGGATGGACAATCCTCGTACAAGTCACTAGAGATGATACCCACATTATGGGAGACCTTTGGGTCACAAGGCTCCTCATGGCCCACAACCTCATCCACTGGCTCATGACAAGAAAGCAAGTGAGCCTGTTGTTTTGCCTTAGCAAATTGTTTCTCTAGGGCATTGTGCCTACGTTGGGCATCCTTATCTGACTTGGAAGACCTGCTAGACTTTGCAGGTTTGGAACTTTTAGACTTCTTCCCCTTGACCTGTTTAGGGGAAGGCACTGGAGAAGGAGAAGGACTCCTGTCAAGGTCTGAGGAAAGGGCAATGGCCTCCATATTATCCATAGCAACGTGGACCAATCAATAATTGTAATTAATTAATATAAAGTTTGATATGCAGAAATTAATGAAATTAATATATATACATACATACATACATATATATATACGATTCTGCCGAAACGTCGCTTCTACCCTTTTAGGGATATATCCACAATTACACGGGAAGAAACCCGAAATATTAACTATACACACATACATACCCGTGAAAACTTACATAAACAAATATATATATATATATATATATATATATATATATATATATATATATATATATATATATATATATATATATTGTAAAATGTCTATATATATATACACGTATGAATTCTTCTATAATGAAAAATCAGTAGCTCAATTCATGCAAAAGATCCTTTTTTTTTTTAAAGAAATAAAAGGTAGGTACTTCCCTGAATGCTGTCAATCAAGCGACTCCAGACCGGTGCCATACGCAGGTAAGGTCTGGGCAGCGCCCACACCTGCGGTCAAGCCAACAACCCTGGAAACCAAAGCCCAGGCCGCGGCGCCAACGAACAGCCAAAAGGATCGAGCAGCCTTTGGATAGAAAATGGCGGCCCGTGAGGAGATCCTGAGAAGATCGCAAGCCAGGCGAAACAAAGCGCCTACGGCCAGATTGAATCCACAATCAGTTCGGCTAATGAGTATGCCAGCCGGCAGGGACTCAAGCCGTCAGAACCGTATAGCAAAATAAGCGAAAAGGGTTGCTATCGGCTCAGCGACCCAGCGGCAGACAAATGGCGGCAAAAAATGCAGGAATTCAAACTGCCCGCCAAGCCAAGGCGCGAACGGTGGCCGGAGCCCCGAACTGCCGTTCCGCTCCAATTAGCTTCGCCTAATAAGGCTATGTGAAGCGCAAGTCTCAGTAAACGACAGGAAAGGTCCCAAACTTAAAAATTAACAAAATTAACCAAATTAAATAGTAAATTAGCAAAAAATTGAATGAGAACAGACACCCTAATGCACTTTGCAAATGGCTGAGTGAAAAGACTGGGGAAGGAGCAGGAAGGGGGGCATAACCAGCTCCAGAGGGATATGATTGACACCCAGCCATGCAAATAGGAGTGAGCAGTATCCATGTTGAGGAGTGTCTGAGCAGCGAGGAGAAAAATGGTCATAAAATGTGCTCTGAATTTCATCTAAGTCACAACAATAGAAAAACACAATCTGTTTAAAATAATACTACACAAACATTAGATGGTGCCATGGTTTAATTGAACATAACATGTAAACATTCACAGGGCAGGGAAGAAAAAGTATGTGAGCCCCTAGCCTAATGACTTCTCCAAGAGCTAATTGGAGCCAGAAGTGAGCCAACCTTGACTCCAATCAGTGTGATGATATTGGATGTGTTGCTGACAGCTGTCCTGCCCTTTAAAAACACACACATGTTTTGGGTTTACTGGTTTCAAGAAGCACTGTCTGATGTGAACCATACCTCGCAGAAAAGAGCTCTCAGAAGACCTATGATCAAGAATTGTTGACTTGCATGAAGCTGGAAAGGGTTACAAAAGTATCTCCAAAAGCCTTGATGTTCATGTGTCCATGAACAGACTGTCTACAAATGTTCCTACTCTCCCTAGGCATGGTTGTCCTGTAAAAATGACTGCAAGAGCACAGCGCAGAATGCTTCATGAGGTAAAGAAGAATCCTAGAGTGTCAGCTAAAGACCTACAGAAATCTCTGGCACATGCTAACATTTTTGTTGACACATCTACAATAAGGAAAACATTAAACAAGAATGGAGTACATGGGAGGACACCACGGAGGAAGCCATTGCTGTTCAAAAAAAATATTGCAGCACGTTTGAAGTTTGCAAAAGAGCACCTGGATGTTCCACAGCACTACTGGCAAAATATACTGTGGACAGATGAAACCAAAATTGAGTTGTTTGGGAAGAACACATAACACTTGTGTGGAGAAAAAAGACACAGCACACCAACATCAAAACCTCATCCCCACTGTAAAACATGGCGGAGGGAGCATCATGGTTGGGGCTGCTTTGCTGCCTCAGGGCCTGGACGGATTGTTGTCATTGATGGGAAAATGAATTCCAGAGTTTATCAAGACATTTTGCAGGAAAACGTACGACCATCTGTCCGCCAACTGAAGCTCCGCAGAGGATGGGTGATGCAACAGGACAATGACCCAAAGCATACAAGTAATTCAACAAAAAAATGGCTTCAACAGCACAGAATACGCCTTCTGGAGTGGCCCAGTCAGAGTTCTGACCTCAACCCGATTGAAATGCTGTGGCATGACCTTAAGAGAGCGATTCACACCAGACATCCCAAGAATATTGCTACACTGAAACAGTTTTGTGAAGAGGAGTGGTCCAAAATTACTCCAGATTGTTGTGCAGGTCTGATCTGCAACTACAGGAAACGTTTGGTTGAGGTTATTGCTGCCAAAGGAGGGTCAACTAGTTATTAAGGTTCACATACTTTTTCCTCCCTGCATCTGTGAATGTTTACATGTTATGTTCAATTAAACCATGGCACCATCTAATGTTTGTGTACAGGGTGGATTTGATTTAAATCGAGTTGATTTAAATCACAATTTAAATCATGATTTAAATCACTAGTAAAAAGGCTTGATTTAAATCAACTTGATTTAAATCATAATTTTTAAAGAGCAACTGTCATCTCTGCTACTCCTTTGACCCACTGTTGACTCACCGATAGTCCCAGTGTTGCAGAATATACAGCCTCATGTTACATAACTAAGCTCCATTTCATGCTGAATAAACTAAATTATTTATGTATCTTAAATAGAAAACTATCTTACGATAGATTTTTACCCCAACTTTTTTATTAAAATAAATTCGATTTAAATCAAAAAAATCCGATTTAAATCAAAAAAATCCGATTTAAATCAAAAAAATCCGATTTAAATCAAAAAAATCTGATTTTTTTTGATTTTTTTTAAAAAAATCATTGATTTTTATCCACCCTGTTTGTGTAGTATTATTTTAAGCAGACTGTGTTTTTCTATTGTTGTGACTTAGATGAAGTTCAGAGCACATTTTATGACCAATTCATGCAAAACTCCACGTAATCCCAAGGGGTTTACATACTTTTTCTTGCAACTGTACTTATGTGCCCACAAAAATAACATCAACATTTTAGCCTATTTACTGAGCATAAGATGCGGAGGGCTAGCCCTAATTCAAAACGACTTAAACTAATCCTAAATATAGCTTAAGGTTATGAAATGATCTTTAGGGATAGTGTTTCCATTCATAAAGCTTAAAAGAAATCAACATTCCTCGAAGTGTCTCACTGAGACCAAGCTACAGTATACTCTCTGCTGGAGGAAGGATTTCTGGCATCCGAACAAAACAACTGCTTCTAACAGTGTGTGCATATCACATCATATCAAAGGCCCTTTTGTTAACCAAGATGAACAACTAATGCCCACCTTTAATATATTGTTAATGCAGATGATGCATCTTGAGAATGACCTGCCTCCGTGAAATGAAGTGCTTCATCAAGGAGTATTGCTACTGATCCACTCTTATTTTCAGCTGTATAGATCAAGGGACAAGCTTAAACATGATTGCTAGATTTTTTTTCCCCGCTTCTTGAAATTATAGTCTGGTGATATGAACAAATGTGGGTTATTCTGTGAAATGCTTAAATTGTAGCATTCCTCTACTACATTACAAATGGTTTCATATTTCATTTTAATATCCTGCCTTTCCTCCAGGAGTTCAACACACTTTTTACATATGGTTCTCTCTTCATGCATTCTTATAACATTAAATCATAATAAGTCAAGTTAAAAATAGTGGCCAACTCCAAATCATCCCATGAGTTTCCGTGATTGAGGGTGAGCTTATTGCGACTAAGAAAGTGAATATATCGTGTAAGAACTGTTCCCATAATTCAATCACTGTTTTCAAGACTATCCCTGAGCTTTTCTGCTGGAATGGGAGAGGCAGACAACTGCTAATACTACAAATGAGGCTTTTGGAAGCTCTGTGTTGCACTCTATGTAATATCAGATATGTTTATCCTAAAGTTCTCTTTGCATATGAAGAATGTTCTGCACCTTCCCTTCTATGCATAGACCTTGGAAGAGTACAATCTGCTGACCTCTCACTTCCTTTTAATAATTTACCTAGTATAGTTTAAAAATCCACAATACCAGGATTTTTAAGAATTCTTGACACCAGATGATATACTGTATGTGCAAAGCAGAAAAATGTAAGTTATTCAAGCAAGGGTTTTTCAAACTTTGTAATGCTCCATAAAGTGGCAAGATGTATTTGAAAGACCCTCCCCTATAAATTTCATTAAGGTTAAGGTAAGGAAGAAATAAATTTATGACTTATTTTAATTGTGTTTTGATCCGCAAGTCAAAAATGACAAAATCTTACAACTTTATAAAAAAAATTGAGAATAAGCCAAAAAAAAAAAAAAAAAACCCTTTTAACCCATATTTTAAACAGAAAATATGAGCTTGTTTACTAGTGAATGATTCCTGAAATCTGGATTTCAATCTAATAACATCTACTGCAATCACTAAACAAAGAACAAGAAACTGATTTCTTTTATATCAGCTTGCTTAAACTATCTTGCAAAACAATGCCATAAATTTGATGTCTCTCCCCTAAATTTAGCTGCCCTGAGATCAAAATTATGGCCCTCACATTCCTTCCCTCATATTATAATTCCCTCGCATGGTAAACATCAGGACTTTGAACAGAACCTTTGTGCCCTCTAAGATGATTAAAAGGCCATCTTGGCAATAGTGGTTGTTGTTTTAAATATGTAGTCTCCAGGGGTGAAAGGCTTCCGGTTCTGACTGGATCACCCGATCCGGTAGCAATGGAAGCAGGTGGTTCGGAGAACCGGTAGCAAAAATCCCTGCCCGCCCCTCCCCCCATGCCCAGCTGAGCCACGCGATCATCAGAGACTTTTTTTCTTTTAAATGCCTCTGATGATCAAGCAACTCAGCTTCGATCGTCAAAGGCATTTGAAAGCATTTTTTACAACCTCTTCACCTAAGAGGTTGTAGAAAAAATGGTTTTAAAAGTAAAAAAAAAAAAATTGGCCACGCCCACCCAGTCACATTATCCCCCCATCAAGCCATGCCCACAGAACCGGTAGTAACAAATTTTAGATTTTACCACTGGTAATCTCTATTAAAGTTTTGGAATGTTGCATGGCTTTACATTCAATAGACTTTGGAGAAGATATTGATAATAATTCTTCAAATTTTGTGAATTTCTTCTATACAGCTTAGAGTAATATGAAATAAACTAGATCAGTTATATTTCCTTTTCTTTTTGTTATCATGTACCTTGATTTCTCTTGATTGATATTTCTTACTCAGTTTCTGTATTTTGTTCCTCAAAAAGGAATACAGTGGTGGCATGCAAATAATCTATGTATGTATAAACAGTAGTCTATTACCATTTCTTTGACTAAGACTTTTATCAAGTTTCTTACAGTGTAAGCCTAGAAAAGATGTGACCAAATGGTAGAGATAAGTTTTGCCCCTAATTTTTCATGATGCAGCTGATGAATTCAGTATGGAGAAAGATGGTGGACTTAAACAGATAAAGGGGTTTTTTTTTCTACATAGTTTCCCACTTTGGGAATGAATGAAAATAGGCTGGTGAATTGGCAGAAGAGATCCTGTGGGATCTTAAATCGTAGAGTAAACTAGATTATTTGTGGCTAAAAATTAAACTAGATTTAGGAAATATTGGTTGCTAAAGATTCACCATTCCAGCATTAGTGAAATACTCTTAAACAGACATTACGAGAATGATGGTAAGATAATTGAGTATGAGAAAGGACTTTGCTTTGAGGAATTGTGTCCACTTGACTAGAAATAGAGAAAAGGGTCAAAAGACAGAAACCTTATCTGCAATATTAGGAACTCATGAGTCTGTTGCTAGTATAGCTGGATGGCAATTTCAGTGTGATTACCAGACTTCACAATGTGTCCACTGAAATTTCTTTTAGCTTTTTCTTTTGACACCAGGCAGATTGTCTGTGACCAGACTAAACGATGGCTGAGGTTTTCTCCAATCCTATGGTTCTATAAGTTAGTTTTATATACTTCAAAAATATACAATCAAATAAATAATGGACTTTTAGATGGCTGAATGATGACACTCAAAGAATGCTCATGAATGTCTCTACTTCAGAATGGAATAGCATTGAATGGATTGTCAAAGGCTTGTCTGCTTAGCTCTGTGCTATCAATGACTTGGATAAGGGGGTTGAGGGACAAATGCAAAATTTGCATTTGACACAAAATCCAGCAAATTCAGGTATACAAAGGTATATAAACAGTATCTTCTAAATTCTAGCTGAGAACCTTCGTTTCTAAATTCCACCACCATCATCACATGCTCCTCCTCCTCCTCATTTCTCTTTCTCATCTATCTATTATCTATCCATCCATCCACCCATCTCACAAATTAATCAAAAATTGCACTATTATATACATATCTAACCTTTCAAAGAGTAATTTGAATTTATCTTATTTGACTGAAGCTGTCAAATTACATATTCAGAAAGAATAAACCTTCATTTGTTCCTCTGGAAGGATTATTTAATAAATTTTGAATAACAATAGCCTTCTTGAAATTTTAACCCACATTTGAACAAAACATTCTTTATTATCACCCTATTTGCTAAACATCTGTAAGATCAAATAGATTAAGTAATTATTAATATTTGGTGGCATTAACCCATGACAAAATATTTCACAAGAAGAGTCTACAGAAGTGACAGTAGCCCAAATTAGATCTGGAAAGATCATAACTCAGAGGAGCCTCCACTCTTAAAACAAGCAAATAAAAATAATTCATTACTCTTATTCTGTCCACAGTTTTAACTCTATTTGATAACCAGTAATTGGTGGGTTCATTCTTTTTCCTTTTTCAGTTGGCCACTTCACTTCTACACTTCATCTTTCATATATGCTACTTCGTATTTAATCATTTATTATACAAATCTCCAAACAAATTTACTCAAAAGTAAATTTCAATAAGTCAGATGCTACCTAGTCCAACCAATGAACCTAGCTTTAATAAACAATTCTGCCTATGAGCATAGTTAAATCAGAATATAAATATTTAGACAGACACACACCCATACACAAAACACTCTCCTTGCTTATAGAAAAGTCAGTCCAGTCAGATGTCCTAGATTGAGATTCATCTCAAAGAACATAAGAAATGTATTCATGCCCAGAGTTTACGTTCATGCCCAGTTTGTCCTTTTACAGATCATAAACCAAACTTCAAGTTAACAAATAGGAGTGCTGCGCTAGGAATATGTTTGATCATGGAACCTCTAAATAATGTCAAAAAGAAAACTCCAGTTGGCAGACTACTTATAAAATATGTCTTCAGTTTCTCCATGTATTTAATTTGCTTTTCATCTCAAAAACATGTTGGCGTAAGGCCATTTTGACAATTAAACCATCCTTTTCTTTAATTTTTTAATCATTACTGAATAATCAGAATTTTTTTATTCATATAGAATAAAGTTATGTCAAATGCTTTGGATATCAAAGTGACACTATGGAATAACTTGTTTCACATTAGTTGATACTAGTAACCATATATTCTAATCTTAAGGGTAACTTCGATAATAAAATTAGTTTAATTTTATATATGAGTACAATATATAAATCTGAAAGTAATGAAAAGGTTTACAAGTTAAGAAAATGGTTTATTTTGTACAACGTATTGCACGTCCTTTTGGTTAGAATTCTTGTGTTAATTACTCATTTCATGAGACTACAGTAATCTGTTCAATATTGAAAATTATAGGATTAAAAAGTTAAGTCACTGCAGATACAGTATTTGTATAAAGTATTTGTAATATATCTTTATGTTCTTACATACCAGATTTAAAATACATTTTTGCAACTGTTTTCACAAAACTATGCCAAAATAGACTAATAATTAAGAATGGAAAAGATCTGTCTCTATGTCTAGATTTTTCAAGAATTACAGGATCAAATCAAGTATATTTCCACCTTGAACTTCAATCTAATAGGCACTCTTGAGATATTCCATAATGCCATATTAAATGGAATTATTTTTTTTTGTAAAGCACAGACAATCTAGAAAACAGAGAAGTGCTGTTGGACATATAATGTGGGGACTGGGGATAGTTAAAAAATTCTATTATAGGCAGTTAGATTCTTATGAATACTATTTAAAGTTCATTAACTAGAAAAATGATGGCATGAAATCTATATTAGAAGCAGTCCTTGGGGAAAAATGGATGTAAAAAAGTTATATTAAATAGAACAAGCAATTTCAAGACATTTGGCAGTTAAAATTTTGTGTGTTATTACCTTAAAGTAACTTCTACTGACCTTCATGCAAATTACTTCTTAATATTTTTGTTATCTGTTACCTGTCATTTCCAAACAGGCATGAAGAACTTCCTATCTTAAAACTTAAAGAAACTGCTTCAACTCAGTTTCAATAGTATAAAGCAATTAATAAATAGCATATAATAGGCTATAGAAAGCACAAATGTGATTCATTGGCATAAGTAGTCTTACATTCTAACTTTAAGAAACAATACAAATAGCGCTAAAAACGCAACTTTAACGCAACTGTGCTTCCTTTAAGTTGCCACAGCATATAGATATAAAGGAAAAATTGATTTTTTTTCCTCCTTTCTCTATTTTTTTGTTTCATATCTCTTAATCTTATGATTTTGTTTTGTTTCTTTTCTGCAATTGTTCCTATTGCTCTTGCCTAAGGAATGAAAAAAAAAAAAAAAGCAAGGAAAAATGGCAGTGATGACCAAAACAGTCAAGATAAACAGAGAAGTTTCTGATTGGTAGAGAGAGATGGAAAATTATTTATTGGGTTATCTGATTCTACTGGATTTGAATGGTGTATAATATTAAAATTATTTCAAACACAGACTTGGGTGGAGGAGGGGGAAGCCATAGTACACCAAGGGAAGTGTTACCCAAGAGGAACCAAATATTAAGGTCTCTTAAAGAAATTAAGGGTGAAAGTCAAACAAATTCCTGGGAGAATGTTTTACCAGACCAGAAGTGCTGTGATAAGAGTAGACATGTTTTCTGGTCCTATCAGATGACCTTGACTTGTAGTATGGTAACCTTGCAGAAACTTCAGAAGATAAATTGTCCTTCAAATAACCAAGCAAAATGCCACAGAGGGCTTTATGGGTAGTAACACAAACTATGAATTGCATTCAAAAGCCTACAAGTAACCATTGCAGCTCACAAAGCAGAGAAGTTACATTGGCATGACATGGCATGCTGCATTCTGGACCAGCTGCATTTAAATGGTTTTCAAGGGCAGCCCATGTGGAGCATACTGCAAGAATCCCTACATGTCTTTGCCAGGGGATGTTATCTTCCTGTTTTTGCAATGAAGAGGAATTGGCAATCATGATGATAATGAAGTTTCATCAATTTGTTATAATGTTAGTTGCAGACCCTATGAGAACAGCCTTCATTAAGGAGCAGATAGCATACCCGCTCCAACTGCTGTCTTGTTCCCTCCTGTACTTTGAAATCCACAAACAATTTCACCACCATCCATCTTCTCTTTGCTTTTGTTTCTGCTAAGCAGTAACGCTCAGATGAGCTCCATCACAAATCATTCCAAGAATCGTCTTTTTCCTGGCACCTCTCTTTGCAGAACAACCTCTGCCTTGAATCTCCATGTCAAATATAATTAAAAGACACTTCACTCTTTTCCTATCCTCTTGTTAGTTTCTTGCAGCTTTACATATACACAGAACGTTTCATTATAGTCATAAGATTAAATTTTTTAACAAACACAGTTCTTGGAAATTTCTCTTATTTTTGTTCAGTTTCCCGTCACTTCTTAAAATCCAGAAGAAATCATAGTCAACTGCAAAATTATCTAGCCTTCCCCAAGGAGGGGCTTAACTACTGAAATCAACATTGCAAATCGTTAGGTCCTGGGAAACAAGAATTGCTCATACACACAATGTTAAACTCCTCCAACGATGTAGATTAGATGAGGATCTAATTGACTATGCTGAGTGGCTCTCTTTTTTACTTTCTGTATCGGGGGATGTTCCTGTATCGGGGAAATGTAAAATACAAGTTTGAGGAGTAAATTGTTGAACTTCTCCCAATGGAACCTTTATGTGACTAACAACTGCAAAACAGTCATCTCCTTGTCAACACTTGAAGGAGGACTGGATTGACAATAAACTAGGCATATCTTGCATCTTCTGTTTCAAATATCATATTTGTACCATTATAGGAATCTTCTCTTGTTTAGGTCTAGATTCCACATATAGAACAATATGCTTTTTGGTCTCTTTGCAAGCCCAGTCTATATTTTTATGTATAGTGCCATTTCCCCAAAATAGCCCCTTATCTCTATTGACAGTAGCAAAGGGAAGTATGAGCCAACAATCATCCATAGTTATTGATGGTAGATTGGAGACAATCCTCTCAGATCAGAACCATTGATGTTGGTGAAATTTTCAGCAGAAGGAAGAATAAACATTTGCATGTCTTGATTATATGGATACCCAATATTCCAGATATAGGTTTGACTTTAAGGCTTGTGTTTGTGTTTTAATGACCAAGACACATTATAATCGATGTTCAAGAACATCTGTCTCAGTGTTTATTACACTCCACTTTAGGGATTTCATTGGCAGTTGTGAGTTTCACCCATATATCAATTTCAGCTGATCATTTCAACCTGTTTTAGGAAAACTATGGTTACTTCTCAATCCACAAGGCATTCTACAGCTGCACTGTTCGTGAATGCCAAATACTGCCAAATACTTTGTTTTGAAGCTTTCCATTTTAGTTCATTGGCAGCCATCTGGCTTCTTACATTTCGCTTTATGACCTTCATTTTGTTCCTATTGAGCTCTTCCCTGCTAATATGCCCAAACTACGTACAATACCAATTCAAAACCCTCCCTTCAGAGTTTATTGGCAAGTCTTTGTGAAATGGACACCAAAAAACTTCCTGTTCCTCTCCAAGAACTTGAAAATAGTTTGAAAATTTCCTCTTCTTCACAACCATATGTGAAATTTGTGTATTGAAGGCACTATAAATTGAGGCTATAGTTTGCATGAACACAGTTACCTCTACTGTAATCTTCTTTCCTAGGTTAAAGTTTAAGCTACATGAGACAATGCTTATGCTTATGCTTATGCTTCTTCTACCTAATCACCTGTAAACTGAAGCAAGTGTGAAAAATAATTAGAGAGTGCTCCTTCATTGCCATGGATACCGTATAGTGAAATAAGTCTTCTTAAATGAATGAAATTAAACTGTCTCCTCTATAAGTGAAATTCTTTGTCATATCCTCTTTAAAACTTGGATAACTTGTTTTTTTTTAAGCCATAAAGAACTTTAATATGTATTCCCCAGATTCCTTGATCACAGAACTCTTAACTTGTTTCCATATGAGTAGCTTGTTACCATAGGAAACTTGGCTGTCAACGATAGCATTAGCCAGGTACAATTTCTTAGTATTTGTACCTAAATTGTTCAACGGTTGCATTATGTTCTACATTTGTCTTGATGTTCTACTATTTTCTAAAATCTTTGACAGTTCTTTCATTTTTATCTTCTTTGTGATGTCAAATGTAAATTAAAGGCAGAAGTTTATTTAAATGGTAAAGAAATTTCTACTAGAAATAAACCACCTTATTGCTAGTTCACAGGGATTCTCAAACACTCAATATTTCAGAAATGTAGAATGAAATCTATGTCTCTCCTAGGCAGAAGCATTCATTCAAGAACAGATGGCTGTTGTTCTATACCTTGACAGTTGTCCTAGCCCTTCTCCCCTCCAAAATCCACAAATTCACTGCTGTCCATCTTTTCTCAGCAATTTTTCACAGAAAGTAGCATTGAGCTACAATACAAAATACCACAAAACACTTTTTTCCCCAGGGGAAAATCCAGGGAACATAATTAAAGGCAATTGTATCCTTTTACAAATACATAGTTAATGTGTACACTCTGGTTAGATATCCTATCTTCAGTTAGAATATAACAATGATTCAGATTTAAATCAATTAGCCAAAACACTTTTAGAAGTTAGCATATTTTAGATCACTGAACTATATCTTTATTATAAAATTATTCAATATAAATTATGTATTTTAACAATGTCATATAAAATCTATTCTTACTAGTAATAATGTATCATGTTATTCAACAATGAACCATACCTGATGTCACTATCTTAAGCACAAAGAACGACTGCTGGAATTGGATATGTCTAGTTTAATGAAAAGAAGGACTAAGGGTGACATGATACCTGTGTTCCAATATTTCAGGAGTTGCTACAAAGAAGAGGGAGTCAAGCTATTCTTCAAAGCACTTGAGGGCAGGACAAGAAACAATGGATGGAAACCAATCAAGGAGAGAAGCAACCTAGAACTAAGAAGAAATTTCCTGACAGTTAGAACAATTAAGCAGTGGAACAACTTGCCTCCAGAAGCTGTGAGTGTTCCAACACTGGAAGTTTTTAAGAAGAGATTGGACAATCATTTGTCTGAAATGGTATGGGGTTTTCTGCCTAAGCTAGGAGGTTGGACTAGAAGACCTCCAAGGTCCCTTCCAACTCTGTTATTCTAATTTTAATTCTAAGCACATTCTTATATGGTAAAACAAAAAGTTACACATTTCCTGTAATATTTTTCTCTTTTGCCTTTGAATTTGAGTAAGAAAATTAGCTATCATTAGGAAACTTATTCATTAATTTTTTCATTTTATTAATCTCTGTCAAAATACGCATTTACATTTCTCAACAAGCCGATCAAATTTGGTAGCAATCCACAAATGGTAATTTATTTATTTATTTTTTATTTTATTTAATTTATATACCGCCCTTCTCCTGAAGGACTCAGGGTGGTGAACAGCCATAATAAAAACAATGTACAAAAATAGAATTTAAAAGCAGATTAAAATAATTAAATCATAGGCCGAATTTAAAACTCTCATTTTAAAACCAATTTTTAAAACCCCATTAAAACCAAATTAAAATCATTTATCCCATCAGAGCGGCTTGCTGGAATAACATGATCTTCACTGCACGACGGAAGGCGCGGAGGTCGGGGATCCTTCATATGTCCAGGGGTAATTCATTCCAGAGGACAGGGGCCCCCACAGAGAAGGCTCTCCCCCTGGGGGTCACCAGTCTACATTGTTTGGCTGACGGCACCCTGAGGAGGCCCTCTCTGTGTGAGCGTACCGGTCGGTGGGAGGCAATCGGTGGCAGAATGCGGTCTTGTAGATAACCAGGTCCTAAGCCATGGAGCGCTTTAAAGGTGGTAACCAACACCTTGAAGCGCACCCGGAAGACCACCGGGAGCCAGCGCAGCTCGCGCAAGAGGGGTGTTACATGGGAGCGACGAGTCGCCCGCATTATGCCTTGGTGGTACAGGGGTTTAAAGCACCCTGTTATTAAGCTTATTAAGACCAGCTGCCTGCAATTACTGCAGGGTTCGAATCTCGCCAAGGCTCAAGGTTGACTCAGCCTTCCATCCTTTCTAAGGTAGGTGAAATGAGGACCCAGTTGTGGGGGCAATAAGCTGACTTTGTATAAATATACAAAAGGATGAAGGCTATTGCTGAGCACATTGTAAGCCGCCCTGAGTCTTCGGAGAAGGGCGGCATATAAATCAAATTAAAAAAAAAAATTATTACTCGTGTGGCTGCATTCTACAGTGCTGCTAGGTCTTCTAATGTGGATTTTTTTTAAAAAAAAATTAAAAGTAAGCAATGTAGATAATATAAAGTTTCTCTCTGAACAAACACATTTAAAGTATATATTGATATGTCTGGAAAAGTAAGACATCTTAAGTAAAAATTTGGGGGGGGGGAACCCCATAGAATAAGTAAAAGGGGAAGGTCTGGCTATAATGTTCAATTTATGAATGGAAAATAAGAAAGGGTCACAATAAAACATACAAACTCCACTCACAATTCCTCTTAACATGCCATGGTTAAAAAGACTATCACATTCTCTTCTTCTGGAACTTATGAAATTATGCACAAAAAGATTTATGTTCTAGTTGTATTAGGGTTACAACCATGTTGATTAGTTGGGATTAATTGGAGTTATTCATCTATAACATGACTGTGCACACAAAATGCATAGTATTTTTTCCCACTTGCTTACACCAATGAGCTTCCCTATAGAGCTAGGGGACACATTTGAAATGTTAAGAACAGAGTGCTAAATGCCACCTCATCCATCCTTCCCTCCCCACCCAAAAATCCCACCTCTATTTTCTTTTATCTTTTGTCTAGGTCAGGTGAGCCCATTTTAAAACTAAGAGCTAAAATCCTGTCAATTTGGTTTGAGAAGAAAACTTATTAGACCCTTTCCACAGTGGTGGGTTGTTCCCGGTTCGTCTGGTTCTTGTGAACCGGTAGTAAAAGCAGTGGGAGGCTTCATCCATGCACCAGGATGTCATAATGGATGATCTGCATATGTGCAGAAGCTTCTGTGCATGTGGAGAAATGCACGTGCGCGCTCCCATTACGAACTAGTAGTAAAGGTAAGTAGAACCCACCCCTGCCTTTCCAAGCTCAGTGTTATTCTTAAAAATAAAAATCATAGTGGAGCTTTGCTGCATATCAGCTTCTTCACTTTTTAAATTAAAGTATTTTCAACCTAAAAGCTCAGGCTGCATATTATTGCACTGGATACCATGTTGAGAACTTGAGGGTTAAATATTCAGTATCAGAATATGTTTGATTGAGAGATAAACTCAAAAATTCAGAAATGAAAAAGGCACAGAATCTGAACTAGCATTTTACTTCTGACAGGTCAAAAGGTTTGAGGTCAGGGCAAAAATAATGCATGTAATTATACTTGAGAATAGAGTACAGGAAAAGATACTGAAAGAAGGAAGAACAACAGCTCTAAATTTAGAACATTGCGCAATAAAAAGGGCAGAAGACTGCCATGCAATAGATTAATACAGAAAAAGGTAAAATCTGGAACTGCTTTATAAATATTATCTGCATTTCAAAAATGCAGTTTAATCTTATGGTTAAGACACTAGGCTAGAAAGTAGGAGACCGCAAATTCAACTCCTGCCTTAGCCATGAAAGTCAGTTGGGTAATTTCAGGCCAGTCATTCTCTCTTAGTCCAAATCGTCCACACAGGATTGTTGTAGTAGTATGGAAAATATGATGTGGTCCGCAGCAGCTGTGGAGCTGGCAGCAGAGTCGGACAGTGAGGAGGCTGGGGAGGACAATGGGCCAGTCCTGGAGTCAGGGGAAGGCCCAGATGAGGGCTCTGCGTTGGAGGCAGAAATAGGGCCAGGGCCATCTGGGAATGATGTGCAGAGTCTGGAGCCTCCAGAGGCGGATAGCAGAGAGGCAGAGGAACAGGAGGAGCTTGTTCCTAGTGCACGCATGCGAAGAGTGCCAGAAGGCAAGAGCAGCTAAAGCAAAAAGGATGACTTAGGAGTAAGGCCAGGAGATGATTGGCCCGTCCCAGAAGGCTTAAAAGAGCAGCAACGGCTCTTGTGATCTTTGTAGGAAAGCAATGTTGCTACATTTGTTCATGTCAGCGTCTCTTGCTTCTGAACTTTTGCCAAGAAAAGCCTTTGGCAGGGTGCCAAAGTAGACCAAGTGATAAGGCCGAAGGACTGTTTACAAAGAATTTGTTTTGGACTTAATTTGGACTAAGCTGAGAATGAAGTAATTCTCAGCTGTTCTAATAAAATATGTTTGTTTAGGACTGATTGTGTCTGATAATAACTACTTGGGCCTAGGTCACAACAAAATAGTAGGAGGAAGATGTGTTGGTTATGTTTGCCGCCTTGAGTTATTTATCAAAAAATAAATAAAGGTAGGATGTAAAATAAATAAATAAAAATAGTACAGAATAAGTTTACCTGAACGCATTGTTTTTTTTCTTCACTTATGAATGTCAGTTAAAGATTATAATATCTTTCAGGTGTAATGTCATTCCACTGTACGTTATACTAAAAACTGCTGGTAAAGGAAAAAGAAAGAGGGTCAAAAGCAAATGGAGCTGATTACGCATATTTGGAATATGGTTCTTCTTTCCCAAAGCATTTTAGCTAGTTTTATCAGATTATTATATTGACATTTCAAGCCTCATCTACACAGAGAGTACAGAATCACTTGAGACTTTCAAGAAGAGCTTGGACTGCTATTTTTCAGAAATGGTGTAGGGTCTCCTGTTTGGGTGGGGGATTGGACTAGATGACTTACAAGGTCCCTTCCAACTCTGTTAATCTGAATACAAAAGATTCAGTACTCTCCACAGTTATAATTTTACAATCCCTAAATCATTGGATGTTCTCTGCTACATACTGGGATCCTCTAGTGATGTGGTATCCATTTGTCCTTCCATTGATGTAGCTCTTTGAAGTCCTGGGTATAGGACAAAAAATAGAGATTTTTAAACTCAACTCTTTGAAGAATGTTTATGTCACAGCAAGACAGAATAACCCTTTGTCTTCAAGGCTGCATAATGGCTTTCTAGGTTTGGCTGCTGAGTTGCAAATGGATTTTAATTTGTTTATGAGTACTGGGATACACGCCTGATCAATACTGGATAGAACTCACTAGCTTGATGCAGTAAATCTGAAGAAATGTCAATGAAGCCAAGAAAATATTCTGGATCAGCAAAAATAAAATATGAATGCCATTTGGTGAACGGGCACAAATCTTTAGTGGTATAAAGAATAAAAGACTCCAATATCGTCTTTTTTTTTAAAAGTCAATGAAACTACACTGACGTCAGAATAACTAAACACAAGTGTTGTTGCTAGCGCCTTTTAAAGACTTTTCTAGCATCTGGCTTTATATAAAGAATAGCTAATCTTTTTGTAACATGGTGAAGGCAAGGGACACCACCATGGGCAAAATGGACAGGATTGCATTGTATATGTGGTCAGGGACAAATTTTTCCATGTATTTATTTGGGTAGTTTTGTGGGTGTGGTTTTGTTTTTAAACATTATGAAATCTTTTCTTAAGGATTACACCATACTTTCTGTATTTTTCTGCAACAACCATGAAGCTAAAATTTGTCAATGTGATCAGAAGGATTGCATGAGGTTGTGTCTTATTACATCAATGGTTCCCTTATTGTATAATCCAAGCAGTCCTCTGTGCTGGATTATGGTCTGTTGCACTTGCCCTTCAGAACAGCACACTCCTCAAGATTTGATGACTGTCACCCTGATTCCCTTTTCATATTTAAGCTGGGGAGCCACAGAAATCTCTCTGTTCCTCCTTTCTCTCTCCCCTTATCCTCTGAGGCATCAATCTTCTTGCTTAAACGGAGGAATACAATTTCCTCTTCTTCATAAATCACACAAGATCATGTTTGCCTGTCATTTTAGACTTTACATCTTTGGCATATCAAATTTACATCCTTTGGCATAGACTTTACATCCTTTGGCATATCAAATTGCACAAATATAAAAATTTAAGTCCATGAACATGTTAGCTAGAAGAAAAAGAAGAGTTTGGAAAGCTACTAGCCATACTTTTATTGTGCAATCATCATGCTTTCACTCGCTAAATAGAATAGAATAGAATAGAATAGAATAGAATAGAATAGAATAGAATAGAATAGAATAGAATAGAATAGAATAGAATAGAATCACTATCTAATATTTATAAGATTCTCATGTTTTCTTTGTTTCTTTCATGTGGGAGTAAAAAAAAGGGTAGGACAATTGCTCTAAGAATTTTTATTGCTAGCAATAGGAGCTCTCCATCTGAAAGTACACTAAAAAAAAGAGGAAAAAAATATCCTTCATTGATGTTGAATCATTATTTTCTTTTTGTATTACATCGGCTGCTTCATTTACAATCCAGCAATGGTTATGTAATTAATTTTAGATTAGTAATATAACTAAGCATATACATTGTCATTCATGCAATTTAAATATTTTTTCTGCATAAATTCATGCAGCTTTCTAAACAACACTATAGCTGTGCTGATTAAATACGATGCGGCACTTCTATATGTTCATTCCAAACTATATCCCCATAAGCTGAACTTTCAAATAGTGCTTGGAAAGCATGAATCAGTACTAATTGCTTCACATTTGTCAGTTGAAAATATCACAACATGGGCAAAGTTCTCCAGTGAACATCTGTGTAGGTCTCTTGGTGATGTTAGTTAGTCACTCAAACAATTTTAAAAAGCAGGAACTGGAAAAGGAAAAGTCACCAAGAAGAAAAGCTCATTCCTATCTACCCAAAATGGATAAAATACAGATCATAGTATGTCCCAAAGTTGGGGGGGGAGGGAACCCAACACCAAAATATAAGTAATACCATGAATCTATCTATTCAAACTAGACTGTGCATGAGGCTAGCATCCATATTTATTTTTAAGGCAGGAATTCTTGTTTGTAATTGTTGTAATATTTGGACAGCTAAAATGTTCAACAAAATTTTATTGAACTGAAATAATGTTACAAAGTTATGCTGTTATTCTGTTGCTGTTGCTGTTTTACTTGCAGCCGGAGAAGTGCTTCTTGTGATGCCTATTGCCTATTGCTTCCATCAATCTTATAGAAATTTAAATTCTAACATGCGTAGTTGTATGAAAGCATTTATATTTGCTTCTACTATTTTATTATTCATTTGTTTAATCCATATCAAGAAAGCTTATAGTACAGAACTAACAGAATGTACTTTAATATAAAGAATTCTGAAAGTAGCAAGCTACAAAATATTAAGTGTCTGGAAACTAAGCTAGTCTCCTTGGTTTCTACTTTTAAAGTTGCATCAATTTTAATACAGCTGTCATAATTTTTCCAAGTGAGAAAAACCCTTAACTATTTAAAAAATTCTTTATCTTGCCTGTGGGATCAGCTGTTTCTTTCTCAGCATGGAATCCAATAGATAGGGGCCATCACTGAGAATAATCTATATCTAGCATCACCTAACTGAACAAATGGTATCAAATGGGCAAGAGCTTGTTCATGTATTCGGCGGCTGAGCTTTTTGCACTGCGAGACTCCCCCCTCTCGCAGGCCTGGTCCCTTACACTATCGAGGGCCTACCTTGATGACGGATTTTGGAATCCCGAGAGGTGGCATTGAATGCAGAAGAATATTAGGGGTTTTTAGAGGGTCTTTTTATTCGTTTTTAAGGGGTAGGAGGGAGGGCGGTATTTGTATGACCAGGGTGGGTTTGGGGGGGCAACCCACCTGGGTCAAGGCCGGGTCCGGCGGGGAGCTGTGGCATTGGGGGTACGGGGTTGGACGTCAGGGAGGGGGCTAGATCCCATACTAGTGAGGGCTGTTTAATCAGTACTGTGGGTGAGAGGGGCAGATATGGTGGTAGCAGGGGGCCATATGTTTCGGGAGTGCCCAGTCGCTGTCTTCGAGCAATTGCGCACTCCGGTCCCCAATGCTTTTCTTGTTCCCCAAGTTGCACAGATCCGCAGGGCCGGGCCTTCGGCTGATGTTGTGCAATGCCAGGTCTGTGATAAATAAAGCCCCCCTCATTTACGATCTTGTTCAGGAGAAGAGAGTTGACCTGGCGGGTATTACGGAGACCTGGTTGGGTTGGGAGGGGGTTCCCCTCGTTGAAATGTGCCCACCAGGCTTCCGCGCATTCCATCAGCCGAGGGCTCAGGGTAGGGGCAGGGGGGTGGTTGTTATAAAGGAAGGTCTTTGTCCGAGGGAAGCCACTGTATCTCAGATAGCCAGATGTGAGTCCCTCTTTGTGAAGTGGGGTCATGGGGTGCAGATGGGCTTGCTGATTGCGTACCTGGTTCCCTGCCACATAGCGGCAGCCCTGCCCAAACTGCTCAACGTAATAGCTGGGGTGGCGGTGGATACCCCCAGGCTTATGGGCATGGGGGATTTCAACCTGCCATCTGTTGGTGAAACATCAGAGGCAGCCTAGGAGTTCATGGCTTCCATGACGGCCATGGACCTGACCCAGTTAGTCCAAGGCCCTACTCACATGGGGGGACACACTCTGGACCTGATTTTTGTCTCTGGTCAGTGGTTGAATGATCTAGAAATAGGGGATATAGTCATCAAGCTCTTGTCATGGTCAGATCATTCGCTCCTTCGACTAGACCTTTGAACCGCTACCCTCCGCCACAGGGAGACAGAACCGACTAGGTGGTTCCATCCCAGGCGCCTGATGGATCTGGATAGGTTCCTGACTGAGGCTCTGGCTCACAACTCAACTGAAGAACTGGTGGCTGCCTGGGATAGGGCGGCCGCTGGAGCTTTGGACCATGTCGTGCCTTTGCAGCCTCTGACCCAGTGCCAATCCCAATTGGCTCCCTGGTTTTCTGAGGAGCTGTGGGAGATGAAGCACCGGGAAAGATGCCCGGAGAGCGGTTGGAGGGCCAGCCATTCCAAATCTGATCGAACACTGGTGAGGTCTCATATTAAGATCTACCTAGTGGCGATAAGAGCAACAAAATCTAATTATTTTTCCGCTCTTATTGCATCTGCAAATAACCGCCCAGCCGCCTTGTTTAGGGTGACCCGCTCCCTACTTCATTTGGGAGCGCGGGAAGACCCCTTAGGTAGGGTGGAGGATTTTGTGCAATATCTGCATGACAAAATCGCTCAGATTCAGGAAGGCTTGGACTCCGACTGGGTCAGTTCAGATGGGGTGATGGAGGAGGGTCTTGAGAGTGTTATCTGGGAGGAGTTCGATCCTGTGACTCCCGAGGATGTGGACAGGATTCTGGGTAGGCTTAGCGCTGCCACATGTTTATTGGACCCGGGTCCCTCCTGGTTGGTGCTGGCCTCCCGGGCGGTCACACGAGGCTGGCTCCAGGAGATTATTAATGCTTCTTTGAATGAGGGTTTCTTCCCCTCTGTTTTGAAAGAGGCGGTGGTAAGGCCCCTCCTCAAGAACCCTTCCCTGGACCCGGCTGTATTAGCGAACTATTGTCCAGTCTCCAACCTTTGCTTTGTGGCAAAGGTTGTTGAGAGTGTGGTGGCACGACAACTTCCCCAGTACCTGGATGAAGTTGTCAATCTAGATCCGTACCAGTCGGGCTTTAGGCCTGGGTACAGCACAGAAACAGCATTGGTCGCATTTGTTGATGATCTCTGGAGGGCTCGGGACAAGGGTCCTGGTCCTGGTCCTGGTCCTATTAGTCCTCTCAGCGGTTTTTGAGACCATTTACCATGGTATCATGCTACACCAGTTAGAAGGGTTAGGAGTGGGGGGCACTGTGTTGCGGTGGTTCTCTTCCTTCTTCTCTGACTGCACGCAGTGTGTGGTGGCAGGGGGCAGAGGTCGACCTCGAGGCGCCTTGTTTGTGGGGTTCCGCAAGGGTCGGTCTTCTCACCCCTCCTGTTCAACATTTATGTGAAGCCGCTGGGTGAGATCATTCGTGGTTTTGGGGTGAAGTTCCATCAGTACACTGATGATACTCATACTGTACGTCTCTACCCCGGACCAACCCAATGATGCCCTTGACGTGATGTCCTGGTGCCTGGAGGCCTTGCAGATCTGGATGGGGAGAAACAGGCTCAGATTCAACCCCTCCAAGACTGAGTGGCTGTGGTTTCTGGCATCCCGTTATAGCCAGCTGGTCCCATCGCTGACTATTGGGGGTGAGATCTTACCCCCCTCAGAGAGGGTTCGCAATTTGGGTGTCCTCCTGGATGTGTGTCTGTCTCTAGAAGATTATGGAAGCGACACGGCACTCCCATGTAACACCCCTCCTGCACGAGCTGCACTGGCTCCCGGTGTTCTTCTTGGTGCGATTCAAGGTGTTGGTTACCATCTTCAGAGCACTCTATGGCTTAGGACCTGGGTACTTATGAGATCGCCTTCTGCTACCGACAGCCTCCCATTGGCCAGTACGCTCCCACAGAGAGGGACTCCTAAGGGTACCATCGGTCAAACAATGTCAACTGGCGACCCCCAGGGGAGAGCCTTGTCTGTGGGGGCACCCGCCCTCTGGAATGAATTGCTCCCGGAGATACGGATGATCCCTGACCTACGCACCTTTCATGTGCCCTCAAGACGTTATTGTTCCAACAAGCTGAGCTGGCCTAAACATTAATTTTAATGGGTTGCTTTTGTTTTTTAATGATGTTGGGGCCAAATTATTTAATATGTTTTTAAATTGCTTTTAAATTTTATATATGTGTTTGTTTTATCTTTGGCTGTGCACCGCCCTGAGTCCTTTGGGAGAAGGGCGATATAAAAATTAGATTAAATATATAAATATAAATAAATAAATAAATAAATAAATAAATAAATAAATAAATAAATATGCATATATCAAATCAAAGCTCTATTAGGGTCCCAGACCAGCATAAGGAATGTGTGGTTCAATCAACTAAAAAGCACAGAAGATACCGGTAACAATAGCACTTCGACTTATATACCACTTCACAGTGCTTTACAGTCCTGTCTACGTGTTTCACAGAGTCCAAATATTGCCCCCCAACAATCTGGGTCCTCATTTTACCAATCTTGGAAGGATGGAAGGTTGAGTCAACCTTGAGCCGGTGAGAATCAAACTCCTGGCAGTTGGCAGAATTAACCTGCAATACTGCATTCTAACCACTGCACCACCACAGCTCTGAAACATCTACTATGAAAAACCGAAAACAGAAAATATACTAAAATGTTTATAAGAATCTAAAAGAAGGGGTAGAAACATTAATAATAGGGGAATATAAAACATTAATATGTGGGAGCCTATATCATAATTACAGAGCATTCTAATATGGCAAACTAGATGCTCATTAAACCTAGTTTAGGGCAGAGATCATCCGTCTGATGAATTTTGAGTGCTGCTGCATTGAACTTATCAATACTGTATGTTGTAACAAGGGTGGGATCTGAAAACAGAGGAGAGAGATATATTTTCTTGTGTGCCCTGGATATTTATATAGTAATGATAACATGGGGCTAGTGTGGACGTCTGTGTAGAAAAGGCACTGGAGAAGCAAATGTTCTGAAATTTCTATGTTTCTAGGGTCACAGATACATTATCTCTCCAGGTAAGGAATTTTCCTGTATTGGTCAACAGGGACAGCTGAGGGGATTGTGTCAGAGTAAAGATCCTCTGGTATTTAGTTAGGTAAATGCCATAGGTGATATACCTGTTGGATTCATGGGTGATAAAGTTTGGGGTCTTGGCTGGATCCAAATGATAATCTATATCTGTTTCATGCTTTTTAATGAATTCTTACTTACAAGAATAAAATAGGCACACTAATTCTAGTGGCTCAAAGTATCACTATTCAATAGAAGTTTTGACTCATGACAGCAAAAAATAACATTTTTGGACAAGGTGGTGGCATTTTGGCCATTTTTCATCAGAATCTACTGCTCTGAAAGAAAAACTAGCACATTCACCTTGATTCAGAAATTAGCTGAATTAACTCTAAACCTGAGGTTTAGAACTCTAAACTCAAAACCATCAAAATCTTGTTTTGGTGTTCCCACCATTACTAATTAGAGGCAAATGTAGGAACACAACCATTAATCAAAATTCTCCAGGTGGTTTATTTTGATTTCTCGGATTAAAGAATGAACAGATGACTGAACATTTAAATATTTAATATTTTCATTTTTCTCTTCATCAATCCTTTATTACATGCTGATTTTTCAGTAAATGATTGATTTTTGCAGTTTGGTGTTTCTTTGAATAGTTTTTGTTTATTTTCTCCGAAGTTTAAAATTCATCCAGGTTGCTTAAAATTTGAAAAGTAAAAAGAGGGTAAGAGGCAACACTTTGTCATAATGTGAACTACTTCCAAATACCCCAACATTTAATAGCCATTGTAACCACTTGAATTTATTATATTGATGTGTTTACAAGCACACACCTTCAAATCAGTCTTGAATCCTGCTAACTATGTAGTCACGTCCATGCAGATATCCACCAGACTTGTACAAGTAAATGTAATAGAAGGACATTCCTGTATCAATTATGCAAATAACTTCAGATAAGAAGTGTTTATTTAAGAGTGTGAAAAATTAAACATCTGAAAAATCAACCAGAAAACTTCATAGGAAGGTATCTCTGAGGGAAGAAGGGCTTTTCCTAGCTCAATAAATATATAAACTAAAGTAGTGTTCAATATTAAGTTTTAACAGGAATCAGAAAGTTAAAAAGGCAATGAAACAATAAAAAGGAGCTAGAGTGAGGGGAGTAGCAAAAAAAAAAAAAACTTGTAAAAAATTAAACAACTTCACCCTGAAGCTTTTTCTTCTCCTCAGAAAAAAGTATATGTGAAACATGTGCAGCAGTAATAAAGATAGAAGTTCATAACATGCATCTTTTTTACATTTAACTGATATGGTAAACTCACTTAAGCATTAAGAACAAAAGATATTGCATTTTTTCTAATATGGATAAACACATTATGTTCTATTCTGCAGTAATGAAATTCCTTCCATTATCATTTCTTCTAAAGATATAATATCAGTAGATGGACTGTTGCCTAGAAAAGTCATGCCAGTTCAGATATCACCTGAATTAACAAAGACCACATCAGATGTTGGGGAACCAGGACAATTTAATGATAAGTAGGCTACTGGGACAAACCATACATGGACAGGGCAACCTAATGAGAAGCGATATATGAAACATATGATGGAATTATGGATGGACAGATGACCTGCATTGATACTAGTTAGAAACAGTTACCCAATGCTTCAACACAGTGAAGGAGAAGCTGCTCTCATAACTTAAGGCAGACCAACTGCACATTACATCCCATACTCAGAAGACCCGGAAGAACAAGTAGATATGCAACAACACCTGAAACTAGAACAACACTACCATCCTCTCCATTACAGAACACAGCTATTGATATAAGGTGTTAGATCATGGATAAACTAGCAACCGTCAATCCCCAAGGCTCAATGGAGGAGTACCATCAGATAGTATGCTAAAACATACCAATAGAGCCCTAATTACAATCTCTACTACCACTACCACTATAACTCAAACCAATGAACTGGTACATGCTACAGCCACTGTAATCCTTGAAATGCTTGGCTACACAATCAAGAACAGCAGTACATAGTGCTGGAAAATGAGGTTAGAAGCTAGGATCAAGCCAACTTGAGAGACTTTAGCCTACTGGTGGAATTACAGAAAGATATGAAGATTAGGGATAAAATTCAGCTGCTGAAAAAATACAAGGGCCCAATTCCATCTGAAGCTAAACTGAAAAGACTGCTAAACAAGCTCACAACACTGCCAACTAGACTAAGGAGATAGAAAATAGAGGCCAAAAAGACGAATACCTTGTTCTCCTAAGAACCATCCAACATGTATTCCCAACTGGAGTGCAAAGAACAAAGTAACAGTAGAGCCAGTAACAGCAAAAACTGAATATTACTGGAAGAACATATGTGGGAAAAATGAAGACACCTAATACCAGTGGAAGGTGGTTGTAGGACCTGAGAGCAGGCCACAGCAATCTCTCAGAACAAGAATCAGTCACCTTCACAGTAGCAGACATCCAGCAGCTAGTCAAGAACACGATGAAATAACAGACCTTGGCCCACACAGACATTATCCACACTTGCTGGCTTAAAAAACAACAACCACTATCAGCAGTGCATGCACCCTTAGCAATAACAGGCTCCCATCCCTAGATAACATCAAACTGTTTGGCAAGAATGAACAATTCATTGACTTGCTTGATCCACCTGACACAGATCTACTGTGAGGACACTGGGATGTCATTTGAACTAGAAACATACGGTTAGATGGTAGTCAAGAGAGGAAAAGCAGTTGAGATGATGGGGTGGAACTACCATGGGAAATATAGCAAACATACAGACCAATTTCCTTGGAATCCCACAATCACATGGAAACTGATGAGGAGGCAAGAGATTCAACAACATCCAAGTACCACCAAAGGATAAGGCAAGAGCTAGCTCAAAGGAAAGAAGACACCATTAACACATATGATCTGTCAGTCATAAGATACTCTGCCAGTATGAGGACTTACAGCCTATCAATGTGAAGATCTGGAAGTTCCTCACAATTTTTAGAGCTTTCCATTCCAAATCCAACACTCTAAGATTGTACACTAGCCAGAAAGGTGGCAGGCAGGGTCTGGAGAATGTCAAAGCCACTGTCCAGAATGAAACCCAGAGCATCCAGGATTACATCATTTGGCACCCAAAGATGAGTGTTGAGAAAATGCCTGAAGCAGTTGCAGACTAGATTAAGCAGAGTAAATGCCATGGTAAAACAATATCTTACATGGGATGTACCATCAACAGATAGCTGCGGCCAAAACCGTTCATGCTGGTGAGTAGGACCTTAACTGGACAGCCAGGAGGTACCTGCTGACACCGCCCAGGCGGTCCTCAGCGGGATGGGGCATGAGCCCTTCGCACTGGAAAGAGAAGCTCAACCAGATCCCTGGGAGCCCTCCAGAAGCTGACAAACTGGAAACCAATATTTTTAAAAAACACATTGGAGCAAAAATCTTGCAAAAGCAGTCAGAAAGTGACAGCTCAGCAAAGTCTGCCCAAACAGATCAACTGAGTCTGAAATCTGGGAAGCAGGAGGAAGAGGAGGAGCTTAACAGATGGAACTGGGAAATCCTACCAATGGCTGGAAAGTACTGTACTGAGACACTATAGCAACACAAGAATAGGCACTAAGATTCACAGAAGTAGAGTTCAAAAAACATTTACCATGAATCAGTGGTGAAATGTAAAATTTGTTACTACCGGTTCTGTGGGTGTGGCTTGGTGGTGGGGGTAATGTGACTGGGTGGGCGTGGCCAATTTTTTTTAAAACTTTTAAAAGCATTTTTCTTTTTTCTTTTTTGGCCAAAGAGGTTGCAGGAAAAAATGCTTTTAAAAGCCTCTGACGATCAGGCAACTCAGCTGGGATTGTCAGAGGCTTTTAAAAGCATTTTTTTTCTTACAACCTTTTTGGGCGAAGAGGTTGTAGAAAAAATGCTTTTAAAAGCCTCTGATGATCCCAGCTGAGCCACGCGATCATCAGAGGCTTTTTTTTTTTTACTTTTAAAAGCATTTTTCGGCCGAAGAAGTTGTTGAAAAAATGCTTTTAAAAGTAAAAAAAAAAAAGCCTCTGATGATTGCGCAGCTCAGCTGGGCATGGGAGGGGGCTGCAGGGATTTTTGCTACCGGTTCTCCGAACCACCAACCGCCATCGCTACCAGATCGGGTAATCTGGTCTGAACCGGAGCATTTCACTCCTGCCATGAATCCTGACCAAAAGTCCAGGAAAATACTTTTTCTAGTTAAATTCCCCATTGCAATCTCTGGGGGAAAAAATTCTTCAGCTGTTAGGATATCTTGAAAATCTGTCTCTTTCTGTCTCTCTCTCTGTGTCTGTCTGTCTCCCCTCTCCCTCCCCCTTCTCTCTTTCTCCCCCCCTCTATACACACACACATACATACACATGTGTGTGTGTGTGTCTGTATCTCTGTGTGTGTCTCTGTGTTACTGAAGTCTTATTATATTATCTCATTTTCCTAATATACAGAGATCATTTTCAATTTTAGTTCTTAGAGAATATGAGGTATGCCACTCAATTTTCTATTATCTGCAAATATAAAAGCCATTGCTTTCATCTCTTGTCTAAGTAATTAATGAAAATGTTGCAAGACACAGAATTCACTTTTGCCATTTCACTTGGTATCTCACTCCAGTTTGATGAGTAACATAATTCAGGAGCACTCTCTGAATAGCATTTTCAAGCAAGCTATGTATCGATGAACAGTACTTGTAATGCCGTCCACCCAACACTTAAGTAGTTTGCTAATCTGAATGTCATGGGGGTATTCTGTCAAATTCCTTGCTGAAATGAAGAGATATTAGGTCTACGGCACTGCACAATCTACAAAAGAAATTACCCAATTAAAAAAGGAGATAAACATTCTGATAAGACTGAATCTTCACAAATTTATGCTGACTTTTGGAAGGAATCACACTGTTTTCAAAATGATTTCAGAATGATCTCTTTATGATGTGCCTTAGAATCTTCCCAAGTATTTACATCACACTGTGTGATCTGTAGTTCTCTGAATCTTCCTTTTGAAGATAGAATTATTTCTCTGGTCCACTGGCATGTTCTTAGTTCTTCAGGGTTTTTGAAAATTGTACATATAGTAAGGCACTTAAAACCACTATGATTAAAGTGGCACAAAAGTATATGAGAGAGAGAGAGAGAGAGACAGACAGTCAGAGAGAGAAAGAAAGATATGGATGGTTCAATAATGTCATAGTTATGTTCCTATGGTATCCTAAAATGGAAATTTAAATTCATTCAAAGAAAATGTTTCTATGAATATTAAGTTTCAATCCTGACTCTTCTGCTCTTCACAGTTGCCATTGAAACATCTAAACTCTTATTGGAATGGCCCATGTCTGACATTGTAAGTATTATATAATCCTCTCTAGACAATTAATTCAGCACTTGATAGATTTCTCTTCACAGAAAATACTTAGGCACAATTTGGCTGAGTATTTATAGTACATAAAACTGAAGCCTTAAACCCAACAGTTGATTACCTCTGATAGTGTAAGAAGTCAATAGAAGAAGTATCTATTTAAATTCTAAGCTTTGCCCCCTACCACCACCCTTTTCAATTAAAAGACATTTGTTGGTCTGTTGATGACTTTGGAAGGAAAGCTTTAAACTGACTTATGTGGTGGAATCACATCTCAAAAACTGAAGTTGACAACTGCAGTGGAGAACAAAGAGCCAAGAATATACTGGCTTTTCAAACCTCTCCAGATAAAGGAGATGAATATAGATTATCAACAAGTGCTCCAGACAGTTGCTTCTTGCAAGGAGGCCATAAGACATCTATCTCCAGAGCTTTAAGCATTGGAAGATGAAGGAATAGTCATCTTGTGCAAACCACAGTTGGTGCATTTGAAAGGATATTAAGTTAGTATATTTCCTTTTATAATTACATTTTTAAATTGCTAATTAGAAACCTTTAGATCAACAACTATGAAAACACTAGGTGAATCTGCTTTAAGTTTGGTTGAAATTTTGATTTTTGAAAGCTACAAATAGACTAAGGATCCATATACATTTGGAATAAGATTTTGGAATTAATGATAAAGAATCCTTCCCATGGGAAAATGCTTTTGTTTTTATTTTAAAAATAATAATTTAAAAACTGAACACTAGGGGGAACTAAAGATTTCAGTTAAAGGAGAACAACACATAAACTTGATTAATAGTTATAGAATGGTGCAAAATATTCTAATATTTGAAATATTGAGGTATACTTTTGAAAAATTGAATCAGAAATTAATATTAACAATGTAAACAAGAATGTCTGCCTCTATGAATAGACTGTGTTTAATAATGTTATGGAACACATTTTGCCTGACAAGACAGAGAAAAATACTGTATTTTTCTTAATGTTTTGAATATGGAAAATAAGTAACACAAGTTTGAATGTCTAGTACAGGAAGCAAAATATAATTTTAGGTATAATAAAGCCTCGGCAGCGAATTCCCATAATTGTAATATAATGATTGAAAGGTACAATTTGTTGAAAAAAACAAACAGAAGTAATAGAAAGGGAAGATGAGTTGTGGTATATGCTCAGCATTTTAAATGAATCCAGTGTGGCTCAACCTGTAGTTTAAAATTAACCCTAAAGTACCCAATTGGTTATTTACATAAACTAAGGATGATTGATTGAACTTTATTTCATCTTTCAGTTTCCTAGTTGATTTAAGTTTTGATTTGGAAAAATTTGATTTACTTTTTTTTTCTGGGGTGAGAGAAACTGTTCCATTTTTATATCAAATGACATTATTATTCACATCAATATAAGGTAAATTATTATTTAAATATAATACAAAACAAGGTAATACTTATTTTGATACAATCTTTTCCTATAAAAATTGAAAGTTAATGTAATGGGCTTCTCAGAACCTGGATATAGAATGGCACTAGCCAAATATTATAGGCATACAATAAATCTGCAAATTCTTTCCTTATCAGAAAAATGGACAGCCACGTCTTCAGTGTGTTTACTGCTAATAATAGCAAAAGCTTAAGAAATATTTGCCTAAGTACCTTAGAGATTTGGGTGCTAAAGCAAACATATCCAATATCTAAGATTTCTATAACCTTATTTTAGCAACCTATTCAATAAATGTGGTTAAAGAAAACTGTGAGAACTTTGTTTTTTGGTTGTAAATGGCTGCTGAGATCACAGACTGAACTGAATATTGCATTTGATACATACATGAATAGCTGATGGATTGGACAAAATAATAATAAATCATGTCAAGTACAATAAGAATCACAGCAAAAATTGAAATGCAAAATGACAGTCTGGAATAATAAGATCATCAATTTCCTCTCTAATCAATTATGATGATTTCTGAAGTGGAAATGTTGACTTTAATATGACTGAAAATGCATTTTGTGGATGTTCTTCTATTAAAAGTTATTTCATCTATCATAGCAATAAATGAATTCCTGTGTTCCCAGCACATATGGGCAGACTCTTTTATGCAACTCTCCCCCGCCCCAATGAATAGTGTCCAATTCTTGGAAAAGGTCTGAATAAGTCTCTGCAGTTTTCTTGATAAGGTTTTACAGAAGTGGTTTGCCATTGCCTCCTTCCTAGGGTTGAGAAAATGTGAGTAGCCCAACATCTCCTAGGTAGTCTGTGCCTAAGTTGGAACTAGAATTCATGGTTTCTATTCTAGCCTGATGCCTTCACCCAGTGGCCCCCAACCATTTGGGCACCAGGGACCAGTTCTATGGAGAAAGGTTTTTCTGTGAAGTGGAAAGGACATGGTTTTGTGTACTGCCTGCATCCCATGGATGGGGCTTCGCTTGTTTGTGCAGCCCAGTTTCTGGCATGCCATGAACAACTGCCGGTCCACGGACCAAGGCTTGGGGATCACTGCCTTAACCACTGCACCAAATTAAAGAGTCTGACTCTCAGGCGTATTTTTTTTCTAGTATAAGACTAGTCAACCCATGGTAGAAATACATCTCTTTACGATAAAATAACAGTTTTATATCTCTGACATTGGTACCTTAAAAAGAGCCTTAAAGGTATTGTAATATTTACTTTTTGAATTACAGTCAATATACATAGGCACAATTGGAGTTGTAGAACCAACTGTTCTCTTCAGCACCTCATACCTACTGATATACAAAGCCAATAGAATATAGGTAGAATAGAATAGAGCTGGAAGGGACCTTGGAAGTCTTCTAGTCCAACCCCCTGCTCAAGCAGGAGACTCCATACCATTTCAGACAAGTGTCTGTCCAGTCTCTTCTGCAAAGACAGCAAAGATACAACATCCAGTGATGAAGCATCCATAACATCTGAAGGCAAGCTGTTCAACTGGTTAATTGTTCTCACTGTTAAGAAGCTTCTCCTCAGTTCTAGGTTGGTTCTCCCCCTTGATTAGTTTCCACCCATTGTTTCTTGTCCTGCCCTCCGATGGCAGCCCCTTAAATACTGGAGTACTGCTATCATGCCACTCCTAATCCTTCTTTTCTCCAGACTGGCCATATCCAATTCCTGCAGCTGTTCTTCATACGTTTACTAAGGCTTTATAAAGAAGTACTAATACTTCACATGATTTTGATTCTATGCCTCTGTATATACAACCAAGGATTGAATTAACTTTTTTTGGCTGTTCCTACACACTGCTGGCTCATATTTAAATGATCATCCAGTAGGACTCCAAACACAGTTACTGTTTTTCAGCCAGGTTTCACCTCATCGAAAAGTAGAGAATTAAGGATTTATTTTGTGACTCCCCATTGTCTTTTGCTCTGTCTATCCTTTGCCTTAGTGACCGCTATCTGGGATCTTTTTGCCATCCTTCCAATCATAAGCTTATACAGGACATGCTACTTGACTTTTCTCCTATTAAGATATAGTTAGCTAGGCACTAGACTTTGCCTATCCCTAAACTGCAGTTCTGTAAATAAATTTCCTTTTTACAAGCATAAAACCTTGCTTCAACATTCATTGCTGAAATGAGATTTCCATTCTCAGGAAAATTCACATGCACATACAGAACAATTCAACCATGCACCAGTCACAAATAGCTTGGTAGTATCAGCTGTTTCATCAGAGTAAGGATACAACAAACATTGAGAGATTTTCATTATGTTAAACAATTGTTAAAAGATAAAGCAGAACAGAGAGATTCATCATCTCAAAGAATTCTCTGGATTCTCTGAGTGTTCTGTTAAAGGCTTCAACATTCAAACCTAAAGCATCAATTAAAATATCTTTATAAGGACATTTTTGTAAAAAATGTCTCAAGGGGCAAAATACATTAGTATGCAAGAGATGCAAGATTTTAAAAAAGCTTTTAGTCAGTAACAATTGAAAAGAAAGAAATTGTTTCAGCATGTGCTTGATTGTTATTTAATGATGCTACCAATCTATCCATCCTTTATCGTTTATTCCAGGAGTCCCCAAACCTCAGGCCATGGACGGGTACTGGTCCATGGCCTTTTAGGAATTGGGCCACACATCTGGAGATGAGTGGTGGACAAGTGAACGAGTGAAGCTTCATCTGTATTTTCAGCCACTCCCCAGCATTAGCATCAGTGCCTCAGCTCTGCCTCAGATCATCAGGCATTAGATTTTCATAGGAGCGAGAAACTACTGTAAACTGCGCATGTGAGGAAACTAGATTACATGCTCCTTCCCATCCCATCCCTAGTCCATGGAAAAATTGTCTTCCATAAAACCAGCCCGATGCCAAAAAGTTTGGGACCCCAGATTTATGCTAAGAGATGCTAATAAATTTAAGTAACCCTAAAACTTAAGTATGGTAGCAGAAATACTAAACATTATTATTGTTCCTCAAGAAGGTATGCCTTCTGAATTAGTTTGTATTGTAATGGATAAATAAAGTGATGGATGGGGCAGTGGTGGCATTCAAATAATTTAACAATTATTGGTCTGGTTGGTTGTTGTGTGAGGCGTAGTCCATCCCTGACCTCAAGCTCCCCTGCACATGTGGGATGAGCCTCCTGTGATGGCCAACCTGACCCTGGGTGAACCGGTTATTAAATTTCCACCCTTTGCCAAAAGGCTATTTCCAAGGGTGCTTGTCTGCACTTTGGTCTCATGGCTGTTTCAGCCTCATGGATTCTCCTTTAAGAGGTGAGGTTTCCGAGGAATGAGGAGGGGGGCTTTCATAGAAACAAGGAGTTGATGCTCGCAAGAGCTCGCATGGGAAAGGGAAGAAATGGGGGGGAAGTGGAGGGAGGTATTCCCCGCTCCCCATGGAGCTCCATGCAGGGGTTGTTCGTCAGTCTGTAAGTGAGTGGGGTGAGGAATTAAATTGGCAGCATGATCAAAGCTGCACAGGAGACCTGTTGTGGTCTGCCAGCAGCCTGTGGAACTGGCAGCAGAGTCGGACAGTGAGGAGGCTGGGGAGAAACATGGGCCAGCCCTGGAGTCTGGGGAAGGCTCAGACGAGGACTCTGCATCGGAGACAGAGATGGGGCCAGGGCTATCTGGGAGTTATGTGCGGACTCTGGAGCTTCCAGAGTTGGACATCAGAGAGGCATGCGCAGAGCTGCCAGAAGGCAAGAACAGTTAAAACAAAAGGGACGACTCCCATAAGACATAAAGGAAGAGCAAAGGCACATGGGCCTTTGCAGGAAGCAACATTGTGTATGGTGTTGGTTTGTACTTTGGAGCTCCATTTTTGACTCTGTGTTTCTGTGTGGCCTTGCCAAGATAATTGCCAATTAGGTCTTTGGCAGCGTGTCAAAGAAGATAAAGGTGGGTGTTTACCAGCCTTATCCAAAGGACTGTGGCAGACTTCTGTTGAACTATTTATAAACTCTTGGTGATTCAGCATGTGCTGTGAATGAAAGGAATTCACAGCCATTAAAATAAAAAAAGGGTTTTGGGGACTAATTGTGTGCTTTTTACTATATCAGGAAGCCTAGGTCAGAACAATACCCAGACCATAAAGTCTAAATAATATAGCTAATTTATGATTATTGAATCATCGTTCTGTATGTAAAACATGCAGCATTGTAAGCGGCACCAGAGTATTAGTCTGGCTTTGGCACAAAAATCTGCCAACACCAGTTTCTCTGATCTATTTGCCAAGGCCAACATTGGAACACATACTACAATAGCTACAGCTGTTATCCGGAAATTGAACACCTCTCCCCTAAAATGCAATGCAAAATAAAATAATCCATTATAACAAGTGCAGTGCTTATTCTACACAAATAGCGCCATTTTATATATATTCATGTTTTTCATGGAAGATTTTATTGTGATTTTGCTTTTATCTGATTCCTAGACAAAATTTTCTAGAATCCATGCATGCAGAAATAATTTAAGGAAAGAAATGCAAAAAAACTATCAATTTTTTTTTTTTTGAATGAGCAGATGGAGAAAGCAAAAGGAAAACTAAGCAAATGGTAAGAATTCAAGCTGACAAGGTAGGAAATAATCCTGGGATCCGGTAGGCCTTTTGTGTAAAAACCAGATATAAAAATGGATTGATAGTCTATGAGAAAACAGATTGCACCAGTCCATTACAAATGGGTCAGATGGAGGGGGGGAAAAGGATTTAATCCCTAAGGCCGTATAAATATACACAGAACCAAATTCAACATCTCATAGAAACTATTCTTTGTTTTATAGAAATAAAAAATATTTTCTACTCAACTTGAGTCCCAGAATTCCAATGAGAGCATCAAAGAAGAAATACTGCTAAGGCTGGAGGCAACATTAATATAATGTACATTTGCTTCAAATGTACATTATGCACATTATATGTGTGCACATTGTGCACACATATAATGATCACATTTCAAATTACTAAAATCAATTGATCAATCAGAATAGCGCTCGAAGGGATCTTGGAGGTCTTCTAGTCCAACCACCTGCTCAAGTAGGAGACACTATACCAGTGATGGTTAACCTTTTTGGTGCCGAGTGCCTAAAGCGAATGCATGCATGCCCCAATCCCCAAAATGCAATGCAAGCACCGCCACACACACATGCGCCCCAGCCCTGTGCATGCACGCATGTCCCCTGTGCATGCACCCCCTGTGTGTAGGCCCCCCTGCGCCCCGTTTTGGCTTCCAGGTTGGTGAAGGAGGCTTTCCTGCAGCCGCAGTGGTGCAGTGATTAGAGTGCAGTACTGTAGGCTACTTCTGCTGATCACCAGCTGCCAGCAGTTTGGCGGATCGAATCGCACCAGGCTCAAAGTTGACTCAGCCTTCCATCCTTCCAAGGTCAGGAAAATGAGGACCCAGATTGTTAGGGCAATATGCTCACTATGTAAACAGCTTAGAGAGGGCTGTAAACCACTATGAAGTGATATATAAGTCTAAGTGCTATTGCTATTTCCAGGTCCAAAATGGGGCACAGGTGGGCCTCACACAGCTCCCCCATGCCCCATTTTGGCTTCCTGGTTGGTGCGGGTGGCAGAAATGGAGGAGAAAGGTAGGGCGCACTGGGGGGAACCTATGGAGATTGGGGAAGGCCCCACCCCCACGCATGCACGGCAGAGACCCGAAGACCAGGAAGCCCGAGGGAGGCATGCGCGCATGCACAGTGGGGCTGGGCTGGGGCTGGGGCTGGGCTGGGGCTAGGCTGGGGCGATGGCTGGCATGCCCACAGAGAGGGCTCTGCGTCCCACCTGTGGCACGTGTGCCATAGGTTCACCATCACGGCCCTATACCATTTCAGACAGGTTACTATCCAGTCTTTTCTTAAAAACCTCTACTGATGAAGCAGCCATAACTTCTGAAGGCCAGCTGTTTCACTGGTTAATTGTCCTCACTGTTAGGAAGTTTCTCCTTAATTCCAGATTGCTTCTCTCTTTGGTTAGTTTCCAACCATTGTTTCTTGTCCTGCCCTCTGGTGCTTTGGAAAATAATTTGAACCCCCCCCCCCCTTCTTTGGCAGCTCCTCAAATACTGGAATACTGCTATTATGTCACCCCTAATCTTTCTTTTCTCTAGATTGGCCATACCCAATTCCTGCAATTTTCCTTCATATGTTTAAGGGCTAGAGACAAAAACATCATCTTGGTTGCTCTTCTTTGCACTTTTTCCAAAGTTTCAACATATTTTTCATAATGTGGTGACCGAAACTGGATGCAGTATTCCAGGTGTGGTCTTACTAAGGATTTCTAAAACTGTACTAATACTTCAGATTTTGATTCTATGCCTCTGTTTATGCAACCAAGGATTGTATTAGCTTTTTTTTTATAATTAATTAATTATATACATATTTTTGTATTATAAAGTTAATGCATATACATATATCAATTTTAAATAAACTTTAAATAAATAATTTTCATAATTCTTTTCTATATTTTACAAAATATCTTGTCATTTTCTCTAAAACTTTTTCCTGTCTTATTCACGTCTATAAACAAATCTTTATATCCTCACCTTTCAATTATAATCAAGAGGTACTAGAAATAACAAATTGAAAATATTAAATCAAATGCTGATGATCCATAAATTAATTTCTTATCATCTTCTTTTCACCTATCAATTATAATATCATAGCTTATCACTTTCTCTAAAAATGTAACAAAACTCGCTTCTTCCCATATCGTATACATAAATAAAGCTTTAAAGCCTTATCATTTAGATCTAGTAAAAAAAAAAACAAAGCTATTAGAAAAGAGGGTTATGTAACCTTGATCCACTATCCATTAGGTCCACTATCCAAACCATTTTTAAGGGTTTTTTTTTCTTCTTAGTTTTTTTAGGAGTCTTGATTGTTCCTTTTAGGTAATGTCCCAAAAGTTGATTTTTTTTCTCTCTCACTTTTGCTCTTCTCAAAAATTCCTTCATAGGTATAACACATCTTTTTATGAATCCAAAATAAAAGGCATCAACAGGCACATAGAAATAAACAACATCTACATACTGTTCAAAAGAGGCAATCAGAAAGCCAAAAATGGAAACAAAAAGAGTAAAAAACCCCTCTATGCTAGCAATCAATACCAAGGTAAATGGAGATTAACACCAAGATTAATACTTATTCTGTAGTATTAATATCAAGACCAACACTCAAGCCGTAAACAATACCCAGTCTATAAAATCTATCAAGTCAGACAAATAAGCCGATAGTAAATAACAGCCTAATCAAGGAACTACCAAGAACACTCCCACCAAAGCTGACAAGTAAAACCACCAGCGTATACACCAGGGAGCAAACCTCTGAAACATCAGCCCATTTCATTTGTTGGTCTTGTGTAACATCTTTGTCAATATCATTCTTACAGTCTGTCAGTTTTAAATCTTCAGACAAAATAGTCTGATGTTCAACAACATTTTCTTCTATCTCTTCTTTTAGGCGCATTTTTATTGTATCAGACAGTCTAAGGAGTAAATTTTCAATACATTTTTGCAAAATATCCTTAAATTCCTTTGGAGTTAAAAACTTATTCTCCATTCTTTATTAGTGGGAATTATTTTATTATAATCTTTAATCTTTCTGGTTGTCTCTAGTAACCAGCCTTCAAAGTCTCCTCTTATCATCTTTTTCTCTCATCCAGAACATTTTCAAGGAGCAGATATGTTAAACTCAAATCCTCATAATATACAGTATTTTAATGGGATTTTAAATAAACAAGAAATATTCTTATAACTTTTTCAAAGTCCTCTTTCCAGTCTGGCTCCTTAGTACATTTAAAATCTTTCCAAAATCAACAATCTAATCACAATTCTGCTGCATATTTCCAAATTAAAAATGTTTTTCTTTGAATTTTAAACTTAAAAAAACCTTCTTTCACTGCAGTCCACCAAGTATAATAAAGCTTGACTTTTTGAAGGTTCTTAATGTCCAAAAAGCAATTGATAAGCCATTTTCAGAATCAGTGATTAAAAAGGAAGGTGGGCGAACCCAATTTCCTCATGAAGGATTGCATTCATTGTTTGGGCAGTGTTGTTTCTCCCAACTCCTGGAGTTCTAAAACCCATTGGAGATTGCTACTTTACAATCCAGTCATGGGGAACATATGATTATTCTCTGGCAGAGGTGGGCTGCAAATTTTTTAACAACCGGTTCTCTGCCCTAATCACTGGCTAGGAGGCCGTGGCTGGGTGGGCATGGCCAACTCAATGTCACTTACGTTGAGGGGCGCTTCGCCTCGCTCACCCTCTCATGATCGTGGGGATGCTGTAACAGTCATAAGTGTGAAAAAGGTCATAAGTCACTTTTTTCAGTGTCCTTGTAACTTTGAATGGTCACTAAATGAACTGATCATTAAAAAAAAAACCTGACCTTACGAATGATTTCATTGTTATATATTCCATCCCCCCCCCCAAAAAAAGGGGGGATAAAGTATGACGGAGTTTTAAAAGGTAGAGAAAAGTATGAAGCCAGAAGACAAATTGCTGAAGTGGCCTTCAGCAACAAATATCTGTTTAAGTAAAAGTGTTACTACAAAGAGTCTACAAATAGCAATAAATTCAAAAGCACAATTTTTTCTCATGAAAACTAAATGCAGTTTGCATTCGACAGAGGGCAATATGAAAAAATTAGTCAATGAGCAAAAGTATTTAAAAAATTGCTTATAAACTACACTGTACAGGATTTTAAGTATTACTTACATGTCCTCATATTTACACAATCCTATTCAATGTTGTAATATAATAACATTCAGCTTTTCAACTGTGTATTGATCAGTACAATTGACATTGCTTTATGTACCATATCAAGCAGAAGTCAATACATTATAACTAAAAGAAATGCTTGAGATGTTCTTAAGGTTCATAATTATGTATTTGAAATAGAAATTTCTGTAATTCACAATACACAAGATGGATTACAAGTTGCATGTCATTACTCAAATACTCTTTTTACATTAAAACTATAAAACAGAATTTTGTTTAAGTCCAATTTTAAAGATTAAGAACTAAGCAATCATTGCAAAAATGATTACTCGGAAGTTTAGGCACATCCAGAAACTGTAACTTTCTTTACTTTTCTACATTGACAGAAAATTCAATACTACTTTTCCTACATTTTCTTCCAATTCAAAATTAAATCTATCCCTTGCTTAGTCTGAAAATGCTTGAAAACTGCATTAATTTAAACTTTTCAAGAAACACTGGCAAATATTCCAACTCCCCTCCCCCCCCAAAAAAAGAACTCATATCCTCACGTAGCCATAGATCTATTATTTCCCTGCCTTTCTGATCTAATAAAGATTCTAGAGAGAACTAGATAAAATTACAGTAAGAGAGCAGTAAGTGCCTAATGGAATTTGGAGAAGGAAAGTGTGATACAAAGTTTGTGACATTGGGAAGCGTACTTTCCAAAGATGCTGAATATGCCTGCAGAAAACAAGCAAGCTGTTCTCTTAAATAAAATTTATCAGTGGACCACTTTTATTTTTATTATATTTTTTGCCAAAATATTATATAAGATGAAATATTTTACTACAGGTACATCTACACACACATTTAATCTCATTGCTATCTAAACTGTGTTCTTTCTACAATATTTGTTATGAAGTCAAATATTTTTCCTCTATAGGCAAATTTAAATTTGGAAAGATTGCTATCAGAAAATACTCATGTAATGTCATGCCTTAAATTAACAATTAAATCTTATGTATGTCTAACCACTAATCACAAAAACTATTCAGTTTTCTGAATACAGTGGACAATTTATTTTGTTCATGCAACTATTGAAGTTAGGTGAGGTGCTTCTTCATTTCTTGAAAGATTTGACTTCTTCAATCTCAATTCAGAAATGCCATGTATTCATGATGGTTGCAGCATTCTGGGATCATATGGTATAATTTGTGATCTTCCTAGGGAGCTTCTGACAAGCAAACTCAATGGGGGAAGCTGACTTTGCTTAACGACTGCATGCCTGATTTAACAGCAGCAATGATTCATTTAATAATCATGGCAAAAAAAAATCACTTAATCAGCTTGCTTAGCAATAGAAATTCTGGTCTCAGTTGTGATCATAAATGGAGGACTATCTGTATATCAGAATACGCATCTTGGGGAAAGAAACAAAAGTTTTTTTGTTTTCTCTTTCTATTTCAAAGTGATAATCTATTCCTATAAAAAAAGTATATAAAATATGTACTGGAAATATGGATTCTTATCAGAAATGCATTGAATTCTGTAGCTACCTTATGCCAATCCTTAGGACAATTGTTCTCCCGACTCCTGATCCAACAAATGAAATATTAATAAAAGTCTGTTTGCAAACATAAACCTTAGATGTTAGTTCATTTTTTTATGTTTGTGAACCCAAGTCTTTTTTATCATCTACTGAAGTGCTTTATTTCATTTGGAATCAATAAGAAATTCCATATATTCACAATTTTAAAATATAAGCGTATAAATGAAGAATACATAAGTGACATAATATTGTTTATAAAACAAGCAAAGTTTTGGAAGAGAAATTTAGCCATTGCTTTTCATCAGTGCATCTTGGAAACAAGAGGATTATAAATTACACTCTTCCCTTATATTAACACAGCCTTTTGAACAACTTGAAAGATATAAAACAAACAATGACCAATAAAAGTAATCCTCTATTGCTAAATATTTTCAAGAAAATAAATAATGGAAAAGTTATGCACAGCTTGGTGTAAAATCTCCACTGGTCTGAAAGTTAGTTAGCCTTCCAGAGGTGAGTCAGTATCTGTAAGTAATCTCCCTTTCCTAAGCCTTATCCATCAATATTAATTATTTGGCTGTGGAGGAAAATACCGAATCTGTCCCTCTTTAATCAAACAGATCTATACCTCTGCATCCACAAGGAAAAAAAATGGTTTTTTTTAAAGTTTTTTATTAAATATACAGTTAAAAACATTGGACATAGTGCGACTTCTCTGGTTCCCACATTTCCATCAATTTTTTCCTTACAACAACTACAATTCATATTCAATATATACCTTTGTACAATCTATCAAGATTCAGCTACATAAATCTCTTCGTCTGTGGAAATTACATTCAATACCAATACATTTCCTATCTATCACATAATACTAACATAATAATTCTTCAACTCTCGATTTATCCATATTTCTCTATCCGGACATTTCTCCTCCTCTCCAACCATTGATACATTTTATTCCAGATTTCATGATATTCTGTTTCACTCTTGTCTTTGAGTTCCAGAGCAGCCTGTCCATTTCTGCGCAAGTCAATATCTTATTTATTTCTGCGCAAGTCAATATCTTATTTATTATCTCTTCTTCAGGGGGGTTCTCTTTACTTTTCCAATTTTGCAGAAGACCAGTCTTGCTGCCATTAATATATGCAACATTAGGTATATTGTTCCTTTATTATATTTTTCCTTTGTGAAGGAAAGAAAATGTTCAGAAGATTGAAGTTATGTAACCTAGAATATTCAGGAGAAAGAAGAATCTTCTTAACAAGCCAAAGTAAACTCAAAAATGTAAGTTTCCATTCACCAATGTTACATCCCTTAGGCAAAAATATTTTTTCACAGCAAAAGTTTCTGCATCTGGCTGCATCAGCCACTAATGACTTACAATATAGCATACAATTTATCAATGAAGTGAATCTCAAATGGCACCGAATTAAACTATTTATAGAACCCTGGTAAATTATTATTGCTTTTTTGATTATGCCTTTCTCTTTTGAAGTGGAAAGATCACTTCCTAAATGTTCTTTGTTAAACTATTTTGTGTCCTGAAATTACCATTCATGTTTACAGATGGTCAAAGCTTGTGCATTTTTGGCAAAACGAATTTTTTTAAATTCTTTTACTTGCTAGCTTGCTTGCTTTCCTTTAAAAAAAAAAAAAATCCAGCCTGATCTATGATGGGGTAGGGCAAGTTGATTAAAACAAAGTAGCTCTGGCCTATTTAGGAAGGACAAAATAAGATTAAAACTTTTCAATTGCCCTGAGCCTTAATATGAAAAACATCTTTTTCATATGATTTCATTGTTTCGTATTGATCCCAGCCTGGGGATTAACAGGTTTTCGATTAAAAGACAAGGAGGAGGAAGAAGAGAAGGAGGAAATAACTAAGAGTTCAGTACAAAATTCTTCTCACTGGATATCTTCCCCCCACCACACACACACACACACACACACACTTTTCTTCAAAAAGATAGCAAAAGGTTAATTGGGGAGGAGCATTTGGTTACGGAATTCCCAAAGCCATCTCCACATGGGCATATGCACTGATGTAGGAAGATATCTTTGTAATTATCCCACAGGACCAAGGAGGGTAGTGAATCCAACCTGGCCAAGATGACAGTCCAGTGAAATTTCAGAAATGGAATGGAGGAAAAACAGAAAGAAGCACATGCCCATTTGGGGGGGGGGATCCACGGACTGTGGAATTGTGTTAAAACAAAAAGTTTTTATTGTTTTTTAAAATTCAAACAAATAATATTTTCACTTATCTATTTAAACATTTGTAAACCCAACCTTCAACCCCCCCTTCCCTCCCCCCTCCCCCGACTTCCCAGAAGAAAAACAGGGTATAAATTTTACCAAACATATGCTAAAATATGCTAAGTTAATGCAAGACATTGAAACTCCCTAGACCCCTTAACTCCCCTTCTACAAATTATTCATCAACCTCCCTTTAAGCTCAAAATAACATATAATCCTTTAGCCCTAAGAATTTTTAAAAACCAATAACAAACACTAGTAGATCTAAAAATGTCATAATACATCTATAGAATATTCTTAATTCATGTACTTAATCATTTGGCTCTTCCTCCTACTTTTGTTCTCAATATTCAAATATTTTTAAAAATCTTAATACAACAATAACTAAGCCTTAATTAATCATTAATTGAACTCTTAATTCATTTAGTTAATCATTGTAATTAATCATTAATACATCAATAGTTAGACCAGAAAAAGTTAATCTTCCATTCTTCCTTTCTTTCTGTATTTTTTCCAATCTTTCTTCCTCCCTCCTTCTTTTATTTTAAGGAGGTTTTGAATTTTAACTGGGGTTGATGTATCTTTAAAACTTGTCCCTTTCTCAGAACCATTTCCTCTGATTTAGAGCCCCCATTTCGACTCTTCTTGCTTATATAGTCAGTCAGTTCATAGAACAAAGAATTAACTCGATCAGTTTGCAAAGAAAAATCCAGTTGTTGCATTTCAATTAATTGTGTGAAAGCCTCTGCCAAATCTGCTTTATCCTCAGAAACCTCGTAGGGCTGGTCAGTTTCTTCTTCTTTCTGCTCCAAATTATATTTTTGAAGAGATCTATCAGTTAATTCCAAAAGGGCAGGAAGAAAGTTTGAAGATTCTTGAGGATCAGCCAGTTCCAGCTTCTCTGTTTTGGTCGAAATATCTCCTACATTGCTTTCCTTCAAAAACATCCTCAGTTGCTTTTATATCCTCCACCAGTTCTATAAATTTTTGTTCTATGATTGCTGTTAGGTTATTAATAATTACAATTTGGTTATTCATGGCTTCCTTTATAAATTCTGCAAGGTCTCTAAAAAAAACCTCCTGGCTCTGTGATTCAGTTCTCTGTGTCATTTCTGACGCCATTAGAGAGCCTCCACCACTTTCAGAAACTCCTTCCTTGGAAGCCATATTATTTTAAAAGAATTTTTCTTTTCACAACCATAAAGTCTCTTGAGCAGCTTTCTCAGATTTATTTGTAGTTTATCAAGCAAGATAGTCTTTTCTAGACCCAGCTCCCAAATCCAGCAGTTTAAATCCAGTCTCTGAGCACAAATCTATTAACAAGCACTTTCATTTCTTACTTTCACTTTCACGCCCACAACGAAGACGCCATTTCCAGCTCCAGCTCAGCAAAATCAAATAAAAACAATGTATCCTAGGAGTTAAGCATATACTTACAAAAGCTTGTTCTCCTGCTTCCGATCTGTTTGCTTTTTGAAATCAATTTATCTTCTTCTTGAGAGCAGAGTCGGTCGCCGGCGTCTGGCTCCGTTTGAATGGAGTCGCCACGGATCCGGAGCTTCAGTGGGCTGAACGGGGAGCTCTCACCCTCCAAGGCCCTGGAATTACTCCAGGGGCTCCCGGGGAGCTCTACCCTTGCCCACCAGCTCTCCTCTCCTTCTTCTCCCGAAGGAGAGGTTTTTAAGCCGTCTGACAGCTGATTAGCGCTGTCAGAACGGCTCCAACGGAATCGCGGGGCTGGCGGTCCAAGAAGACCGTCCGCGACACCGGCGGTGCCAACCGGAAGTTGACTGTGGAATTGTGGATTTAACAACCACTTGTTAACTGTCTGGCCAAACTTGCAATGGTATTGAAGAAGTGATAGTTATGCCTGCGTCTTTGTACTTATGTCACTCACAGCATATCCACAGTCATGGCTCGCAGTTACAACAATGCAATATCCCATGGTCATATGAGAGCTGCTTACAACTTTCTTCCCCGGCTTCCTAGAAGCAAAGTCAAGGAGGAAGCCAGCAAGAGATCACAAACAGCAGTCACATAATGTCCTTCCTTAAGAACCCGTGGTGATTCACTTAACAACAGCAACCAGAAGTGCTTGAATTTGCATCTCTAAGCATCACAACTGTGTTCGTTAGCGAAGGAAACTCCATTCCCATCTGCCACTCTTAAAAGCCTCTATACTAGCCTTAGACTGGATTAGAAACCAGTGTTCCACATTTGCTGCTTAAACTGATTCCTGACATTTTCACACTCTAATGGGCAGAGATTCTCCTAAGAGAGACTCTGCATTAATTACAAAGAAGTGCATAAGTAAGGATGCCTCCTTGTAAGCCACCTTGAGTCACCATGTGCAAGTGGGCGGCAATATAAATTTTCTAAATAAATAAATAAAATGTACAGTACATATCAATCTACATTTGTTCAGTTTTTCATTCAATTAACTTTGATACTATTGTCCAATTTTTTAATGTATACATATAATTGCAATAATTTCTTTTACTCTCACATCCACATTTCTCAAATATCTTCATTTGATACATAGATTTTCAATAATAAAATCCAAAGCAGTACAAAATCTGAAGGATAAATATTTCAATCTCCACAGAAGTCCTCAAAGAATAGATTCCTTTTAAATGCAGACAAAACAAACTTAAATTCCCCAATCAAATATTGTTGCTCTCATGGCTGATACACTGAGAATAAAAGGAAAAAGACATGTCTGGGGGACCTTACCCATGCTTGGAGAAGTGCAAAGCTTGAGATATGTATCTGTTTGTCTGAAACTTTCCCATCGCCATCACTGTGTCCCTGGCCATTGCTCTATGAAACACTTACACTTCTCTATATCTCACACAGGAAGATATCTGTGCCAGACCTCTATACAAACTAAATCATCTCATTCCCCAATTGTCCAGATGCTTATTAAATATGCGATGAAAGACTCTAGACTACACTACAGATTCCTTCTTTTTTATTTTTATTTTTTATTTTATTATCCTGTTATAATTCTTCACACATTGATGTTTATATACAGGTAGTCCTCAACTTAAAGCCATTTGTTTAGTGACCAAAGTTATGACACACTGTTGAATGTTATATTGGCACTGAAAAAAAGTGACTTTTGACCATTTTTCATACTTAGGACCACTGTAGCATCCCATGGTCATGTAACCAAAATTTGGACACGTAACAACTGGCTCATATTTATTACAGTTTCAGTGTCCTAGGGTCATGTGATCACCTTTTGTGACTCAATGGGAAAGCCAGATTCACTTAACAACCATCTTACTAACTTAACAACTGCAGTGACTCGCTTAAGAACTGTGGCAAGAAAGATGGGCCCCATTATAAAATGGGGCAAAACTCACTTAACAACTGTCTTGCTAGCAGCAGAAATGTGGGCTCAATTGTGGTTGTACATCAAGGGCTATCTGTAATGTGATTGAAAATTATTGTCTTTCTATTATTTAGATAGCTGAGAGCAGTAAGCTGGCTGGCTTGAAATCCATATATCCTGAACCTGAAAAACACTGGCTTAGAATAACAAGAATGGAGAAGAAAAAAATATTAGTTACAATTAGACTGTCAATATTACAGCATAAAATTGTTTGGTATTTTTCATCCAGAGTTTTAGGCATAACAAGTCACATCAAAATATCTGTTATTTACTAGGAGTTTTGATCTTAAGCTGATTACTTAATAACTCTACTGGCTCATTCTGACTGTTTTTGCTCTACAGATCTTGATACTACCCCAAACTATACGTACAGCAGATGTACCATAATTTAAAAAGTAATTACCACTACTACATGATGTCCAGACCTTAACTTTTATAATAAACCTTTAATTAAAAAAGGGTATCAGGTTAATCAGAAAGTCTACTTAATCCGAATAGAGTTTTGCATACATATATTTTATTTACATAAAATAGCAAATGGTATTTTATACATTTTTTAGAAACAAAGGTATAGATAATTGTTTTTCCACTGCATAAAAATTCTGTTAAACCAATATCTATTAAAACAAGGGATTACCATATATGTAGAATAAAGGATACAAAACAATTCTGTTACTACTCAAGTGAATCCATGAAATCTTTCAAATTTGGTAGAAGATTTGGTGCACGTGCAGATTTCTCCCTTATTTTTCCTAACTGTCGTGCATTCAGCTGGAGGACTTAAAAGAAAAGGTAGCTAAATTTGTTTCATATGATTTCAGCACCAGGGGTCCCCAATCCCTGGGCTGCTGCCCAGAACCAGGAGGTGGCCTGTTTGGACCCAGGCCACACAAGTGGTGGGCAAGTATGTGGAAGTGCATGAAGCTCTCCTCCCTAGTGGTGGGTTTCAAAAATTTTTACTACCGGTTCTGTGGGTGTGGCTTGGTGGGCATAGCATGGCTTGGTGGGCTTGGCTTGGTGGGCATGGCAGGGGAAGTATACTATAAAATCTCCATTCCCTCCCCACTCCAGGGGAAGGTTACTGCAAAATCCCCATTTCCTCCTGATCAGCTGGCACTTGGGAGGCAAAGAATAGATGGGGTGGGGCCAGTCAGAATTTTTACTACCGGTTCTCCGAACTACTCAAAATTTCCACTACCGGTTCTCCAGAACTGGTCAGAACCTGCTGAAACCCATCTCTGCTCCTCCCACTATTCGCACAAAGGAGCATGTGCACACGTGCGCACCCACCTGCCACTCACAGGGAACTATTCCTTCTCCCTCCTTCTAGGCCACCAAGCTTGATAGTCGGGGACCGCTGCTCTACATGATCCAAAACCCTAATAAAGAGGGTTCTATATTACTTTTTATTTACTATAATTATCACCTTTTTATTAAACACATTTATATGACCACCCATCTCACTAAACATGACTCTGAGTAATATACAACCAATAGTTAAACAATATCACAATTATTAAAACAATAAATAAAAACAAAATAAATAAGATAAATAAAAACATCTAACGTGATGGTATATGAGAAACACCGAACAGAGGCTACCTTGATAAGAGAGGGCATAACCCACAGCTGCAGAATGGGTGGAGAGAGAGGCTCAGAAGGAAACCCTCCCTAGCTTTTCCAGCTGCAAAAGAGGCAGCAGGAGATTTAGAATAACAGAGTTGGAAGGGACCTTGGAGGTCTTCTAGTCCAACCACCTGCCCAGGCAGGAAACTCTACACCACTTCAGATGGTTATCCAACATCTTCTTAAAAACTTCCAGTGTTGGAGCATTCACAACTTCTGGAGGCAAGTTGCTCCACTGGTTAATTGTTCTAACTGTCAGGAAATTTCTCCTTAGTTCTAAATTGCTTCTCCCCTTGATTAGTTTCCACCCATTGCTTCTTGTCCTACCCTCAGGTGCTTTGAAGAATAATTTGAGTCCCTCTTCTTTGTGGCAGCCCCGAGATACTGCTTTCTGATTTGTGCTTTCTGATTTGTACACTTCCATTGAAACAAATGCAACTTTCTCAAAGCCTAGAAATCAGTGATATAATGAAAGGACCCAGTTCTCCAGTCAGTTTAACCTTTCGATATCATCAACCGAATGGCTGAACTGGAGTCTTGGATTCTTGGGCCTATGTTGCAGCCCTTTTCACCACAACTCCCATACATTTATTATATATCTAAAAATAATGAACAGGATATAAGGTATCCTTATCTAATCAAAGCTTGATGCAACAGACAAAAAAAAAAGATAAATGTAATGCAACTATTCTAGGCTGCTACGCAAATTAAGTAATAGGAATTGATTACATTGACTTTCTCTAAATAGAGAAGAGAGTCTGGATGTTTATTGTGGAGAAATGGGGATAAGGCTATTTAATCTCTCTAAAACCAATTGGTACATTTGCAATTGAGGAAAAAGAAGCTAACTGTTAACAGAGGGGAACTTTCCCTAACTTTATTAGGGATAGGTCTCTGATTAGAGATAGGTCTCCAGGATTCCATTGTCTAATTACAAAACTTCTGACATAAGAGGACTTGTACCTATTGACCTCTTTCTCCAATCTGCTCTGGTACTCTAATAGATTTTTTTCTGAAACATTTGAGAGGTGTAAAAGCCAGAAAAAAACTTGTCTTTTACTCTGATGCTGCTGTATTAGTGCAAGAACATCACTGAAAACAGCATAAGACAACATCTATTCACACTGTGAACAAAACACTGTAGACAGATGGCTTCTCCCTGACTGAAAGAAATAAAATTAGATATAGCCCAAAAATACCATTTGGATCAAAGAGCTTATGCTTTCAAAATTCTGATAAACAAGTGAGCATTCAGGTCAGATACCTGAAAAATGTATCGTATATTTAATGTATTTGTTAACTGGCTACAACTTAAGATAATGTTATAGTATCATCTCATGAACATACATTATTGGAAATAATAGGATTTTGGTCTACTAATCATATCCCAGTACAGTGCATTTACTTGACAACTTTGGCTAGTTATATATTTATTTTATCTAAAAATCTGGTACTTAAATAAGAAGAAATTCAATTTATGGACTAATTATGTATTCCTTGCAAGAAGATTTACAGTTCTAACAACTTATGTTCTACCCAAATGACCATCTTTTATAAAATTTCTGATTATGCAAAGAGCATTCTTTTGCTAGGTTTCATTGAATACTTTCTAGAAATATTCTTTATCTATTTATTAAAAACGTATAATCTAATCAGTTATTATTTTGTTTCATAACAGTCATACTTTCCCCCATTATCTGTTTACTCTTCCTTGATGAAAGAAATTAGAGAAAAAATGTTTTATTAAATTAATAGTAATTGGTTAGTTTGTCAAATATAGCCTTTGTTTTAAAGAATTTCAACATCTTGAAATTGTCAAACATGTATCTTCCAAAGTTCTCAAAACTACTTAATTTTGCTTATATTAAGGCAAATAGAACCAAAATTACAACTTAAATAAAATATTATCTAATTATTCCCAGAAAGATCGTGACATCTATTAAACAGAATCTAGTGACATTATAAGAATTTACATCACAGCTAATTGGTAATTAACATAAAAAAGAGTCAATGCACTCTGAGAATTTGAGTTAATAAAGATCTAATAAGTTTGTGTCACAATTTGTGGAAGATTGACAATAGAGTAATCCATGGGCCATTGTTTCAATTGCTCTTCATTTGGAGTGACAAACATGTTCATTATATGAGATTTTCTGGAATCTCCCTTCAGAATATCTAAGCATGCAGATATTAGAACTCTTTGAAATGTTGGCATAGCAATTTGATTGAGAAATCAATCTTATAACGTATGGCTGGTGACTTGATCACCTAAATAGACATCAGCAGAGATTAAGCTGCTTTTAATGTTGCTTTGTACCAAAACACACTTGTTCTTCCTAGAAACTCCAATATGGTCAAACTATGAAGGGAATAATGCTGCTTCTCCAGCCCCTTTTTTCTATTTTGTAATTAAAGAGTCATCATGTGGGACTAAGCCTACAGAAGAAAGTATATGATTTCAAAAATACTGATATATAGATTTATTCAGCATGAAATTTGAAGGGCTCTCAATTTTAAGCATCTCCTCCATGAAGTAAAGATGCTTCAAGTTCTCCAGCCTATGCAGAAGAATAGCCCACCAACGACATACAGAATGGTACTCCAAACTAAGCAGTTACAGTGAGAGTGAAGGGCATCATTTTGCACCACTCATTTTATCCTTTGGCAAAAGCAAAACAGAAAGCTTTCATGCTAGTTGGCATCCTGCAACTACTGGCCAGGTTTTAGTTTTAGTTTAGTTTTAGTTTTATTTGATTTATATACCGCCCTACTCCCGAAGGACTCAGGGCGGTGAACAGCCACAAGATAAAACACATAAATACAAAATTTAAAAGCAGAATAAAACCGAATTAAACAATTTGGCTGAAGACCGATTTAAAAGAGCCTTGGTGGTCTAAAGCACCCTGTTATTAAGAACAGCTGCCTGCAATTACTGCAGGTTCGAATCTCGCCAAGGCTCAAGGTTGACTCAGCCTTCCATCCTTTCTAAGGTAGGTAAATTGAGGACCCAGTTGTGGGGGCAATAAGCTGACTTTGTATAAAAATATACAAAAGAATGAAGGCTATTGCTTAGCGCATTCTAAGCCGCCCTGAGTCTCCGGAGAAGGGCGGCATATAAATCAAATTAAAAAAAAGAAAAAGAAAAACACCCCAATAATTAAGAACAGATTAAAATTTGCATTTTAAAAAGGGAAAAAAGGGGAAAAAATAGGCCAGGCCAGCCTGATGGAATAAAAAGATCTTGAGAGCGCGGCGGAAGGTGCGTAGATCTGGGATCCTCCATATCTTCGGGGGGAGCTCATTCCAGATAGTAGGTGCCCTCACAGAGAAGGCTCTCCCCCTGGGGGCCGCCAGTCGACATTGTTTGGCCGATGGCACCCGGAGGAGCCCCTCTCTATGAGAGCGTACCAGCCGGTGGGAGACTACTGCTGGCAGCAGGTGGTCCCGTAGATAACCAGGTCACCATGGAACACTCTAAAGGTGGTAACCAAGACCTTGAAGCGCACACGGAAGACCACCGGAAGCCAGTGCAGCTCACACAGGAGAGGTGTTACATGGGAACACCATGTCACTCCCATAATCACCCGCGCGGCCGCATCTGCGACAGTTGGAGCCTCCGGGTGCTCTTCAAGGGGAGCCCCATGTAGAGAGCATTGCAGTAGTCCAGGCGGGAAGTGACAAGGGCATAAGTCACCATGTGTAAGGAGTCCCAATCCAGAAAGGGACGCAACTGTCCAATCAGGCGAACCTGATGAAAAATCCTCCCGGTCAGGACCATCAAGTCCTTTTCTAAAGACAGCCGTGAATCCAGGAGGACGTCCAAGTTGCGAGCCCTCTCCGTGGGGGCCAGCGATTCGCCCCCAATAGTCAGTGATGGCACCAACTGACTATATCTGGACGTCGGAAACCACAGCCACTCGGTCTTGGATGGGTTGAGCCTGAGCCTGTTTCTCCCCATCCAGATCTGCATGGCCTCCAGGCACCGGGACATCACTTCAAGGGCATCGTTGGGGTGGACCGGGGTGGAGATGTACAGCTGAGTATCGTCAGCGTACTGATGGTACTTCACCCCAAAACCACGGATGATCTCACCCAGCAGCTTTACATAAATGTTGAACAGAAGGGGCGAGAGGACCGACCCTTGTGGCACCCCACAAGGGTGCCACAATTCCTTCTACAAGTGATCCTGTAGAAGGAATTGATACATTTTTTCCTTGGAATTGCTCTTCTATTGACTGTTGGAAAGCAAGTGCACAAAACAATGAAAAGAATGTAGCCACACAGCATATGGGAAGAAGTGAGAAAAGGAATTAGCACAATTCAAAGCATGCAGCTTCCGGCATTCTTGGTATCTTCTGAAAGTTTTGTAACTATGCAGTTTTGTTAAACATCACAGGCAATGCCCAACCTACAATTTTTTGGGGATGCTCTTGGCAGGGCTGAGAGAGCCTTCCCCTAGAATACTGGGCCAAAGTTATTTGAGACCTTTAATATTGTTTCATTGAGTTGAATCATGTGACCTCTTCATTTCACTGAAGAAAAGAAGTGGTCTCCAGAACACGGATCACTGCACAAGCAAATTTGTCACATTACGTGGGGCAAAATGTAACAGTACTCTAGGGTTATGAATTCATAACTTCTTACAATAATTCCTAAAAATTAATTAGTATTTGATTTTTCATAGTATTAAAGAACTACAGAAATGTTGACATGAATATTTTAGCAAGGACATGTGCCGAGTGATAAGGATGAAGGGACACATTTGAAAAAAGCTTTGCAGACAAAGTAATCTGAATAATGTAAGAGAAATGTTATGCAAAGCCAGGCCTATTGATGCAAATAAATAGTTCCTGGGCAACTAATATGAAGACAGCTTGCATGGACACAGTGTAATCATAATTGTGATTGAAGGGAGATGCTTCAAGATTCTAGAAAATACAAAAACATGGGAAACAGAGGAGAGACCAACTACCAACTTCCTAGCTTTAGAATTTAGAAGCATTACTGCAATTTCTTTCAGGCTTTCAGCTACACTATGGTAATGAATTTGCTTTGATCGGCTTTGTAGATAACCCACACCAGAAATGAGATGTGGTGAGCATAGCCTTGCTGTATTCTGTAACTCTCCGTAGGTTTCAGTACCATTAATCATGTTAGCTTTCAGGACTGTTTATTAGACTTAAGACTTGGGAACAAAACTTTTGTTGTATCCTTCATGTCAGCAAAATGTAGATAATATCATAAAAGATACAGTACAATACCAATGATGCCCTACAGTGTTTTCATCTGATGTCCCTATTCAACATTGGCATGAAACCATGCTCCTTCACTTTCAAGGAAGTCATAAGTAGCATTTAAATTTTTGAAAAATGGACTAGAGGAGGAAGAAGAACCTAAAATTAGATCCAACTAAGACAGAATTGTTGTTGGTAGACTGACAGAAGGACCCAGGAATTGGCTCATCCTGTTCTGTACTGTTCTATATTCTCCTGACATTATATTCTCCTGCAGATTAAAGTCTGAGATTTCCTTGGTCCTTAGCTGTGGCAAAGAGTGCTTTTCTTCACATGCCTGGTGGACATAGTGAAGATGACTTGGTTATGTTCTTAACTTGGCTACTGCACCATGTTCTCTATGGACAGTCTTTGAAAAATATTTGACCATTTCAATTGGTGGTAGCTAAATTAAGCTGCTAAGTAGTACCAAGAATTGGAATCATGCAAAATTGGTATTAAAAGGCCTGCACTGCTTAATCAATTGTTTACCAAGAAAAATTGATGAAATTGCCAATGTCATTTAAATTCCTAAGTGGACCAAAGAGGGACTGCCTTTCAAGTTATAAATAACCAAATGAAATATAAAAAATAGAGCTGGGATTGAAAGTGTTTTCACCATCAAAATCTCTTTTCCTGGCATACCTTTTGTTAGAGAAAAATTATTTCTCTATAGCTGTGCCTATTGATGGCTTTTGGAATGTACAGATGTGCGGACCAATCAGAGGGCAGCTAGTGTGTTTGAATCTCCAGGGCCATCCCCTAACTGTCACAGTTAACAGTAAAAAAGAGATTCTTAATAGAAACCTTTGCTCTTCAGTTTGGTATTAAGTTTTGCTCTTCACCTTGCTGTTCAGTATGATCTTCTGTCTAGTATTGTATTGTATTCTAGGATATTCCTTTAGAGAACTGTGAGCAGTCTGGAAGTCTGTTAGAAGAGCAGTTCTGTGGTATATTGTGGTATTTCTTCTGAGGAAAAATATTCATAGATAGCATAGCTTAGATAGAATAGATATGTATATAGATAGATAGCTGACAGTATAATTTATAATATTAACTTAGTGATGTTTATTAATTGTATATATATTATTATGTTTTCACTGTGTAAATAAAAACATTTGCTGTAGGCTGCTTCAGAGGCTCATTTGTTTAAGTAGAGTTTCATAGAGATAGAGGTTCACAGTTTATTGATTTAATAACCTCCACAACACCTTTTCCTGCATTTTTCTTAGGTGCAGAAGGCTATAGTCTTGTAGAAGATATCCAACAGCCATTAGGTAAATATTCAATGCATTGTTTTAATGAGCAATGAAGTCAACATTATGGTTGAGCATATGCTAGCACAAAGAGCCTAGTTCCCTCTCCCCTCTCCCCTGCACTGCATGGAAAGGAAGTGTAGCCCTTTTGAGAAGACTTTCAAAGTCCTATGGGCAAGAGATATTACTCCCTCTTATTCCTTGAACAGCCAATGGTCCATGGAAATATGGCGCTAGATGCTACCTTGTATTTGAAGCTTTTAACTAAAAAGACATCAAGAAAATGCAAAAAAAAAAAAAAGTGTTACCAGTTTCAAATTTTACACAAAACCTTTTTTTAGTACAAAAAAAATGAACCTCCTTCCCTGTTAATACATGGCTGATTATATGGATACAACTATGCAGTTCTCTTGATAACAATAACAGAAATGATTTGTCACTGCCTTCTTAACAAAATTCTATAAAGAAAGCAAGCTAATTACACAATAAGCAGCCCAAGATTTCTGACTGTTGCTGCTCTTTAAGTGCAGAAAACAAATCTGGCTTCATTTTGCAAAATGTAAGGGTAGCATCTATGTGTGTTGTTGCTAATGGTCAAGAAATATCAGAGATGCTATACAAATATAGAATTGTACCAGTTTGCTACCATGAAAACAAAAAAAGGTGAGTATTCCTAATAATAATTTGAGCCTTTTAAGGTTTATTGGGTTTTTATTTTTAAACATATATCAGCATTAATACATGAACAGTGTGGTCTCTAGGTATGGTTCATAGTAATACAAATAACGACAGTCAATTATTACATTAATCAAATTTATATAATCCTAATGTTAATGTTCTTGATTATTTTAAGTAGCTATTCAATATTTTAATGTTCCATTCTAATGTCAATGATCTTCTTGAACATACAAAGTAATACCATCTTTCAACCTCTCAACTTTCCATCTAAGTATTACTTATTTTCAATTTATATAGAAATTATAACTACTCATATTTCCCCTAATTCTTATTTCTACCTCTATTCTGGCTTCTAGTCAGGTCACTCTTACTAATCCTTCATATAAGGATGTATAGGGTGTATATTCTTATTTCTACCTCTATTTCTAGGTTTTAATCAGACCATCATTATAGTAAAAAAAAGAAGAAAAAAAGGAAAAAATAGCTCTATTCTATCCATCAACGCTTGCCTGTTTTAATACTTCAATTCTTATTCGTTTTTTGGCTTTCCTCCCATACTCCTCTCTTGGATCTTTGTCTCTGTCAACATCTGTATCTTCATTATTCCATCTAAATATTTCCCCTATTTCTATCCTCCTAGGCTGCCATATCTCCAGAGTATCCACCCATACTCCTATCTCCCTTTCAAAAACATCTTCCAGATTATCCAATTCCAATTCCATTTTTATATCTCTCAAAAAGTTTTTCTCATCCTCTTGTTTTATTTGGTGGTTTGTCTGTTCTATCTTTTCCTCCATTCTTTCTTCCACCTCCTCTCTTTCCTAGACTCTTTGATCTTCATTCATTGCCAGTTGTATCATATTTTCTACTTTGTCACTTATGCCTTGGCTTAAGTCTTTTATCTCTCTTTGTTTCTTTATCATGGTATCCCTGATGCTTTGAAACATCCACACCTTTTCTCTTGAAATCTCACTCATTTTCCCCTGAAAAGGCATCTTGCTTTAGTTTAATAAGTCTACTTTTAGTCAGGGCCACAAACAATATATTCAGTTCCAGTTTTGCTCATCAAAGAGTTCAATAATCATAGCTCTTTACATCTCAGGGTTATTAATCAATTCCATTTAAATAGTCCAGACAGTTTCCACACAACAAAAGTCACTTTACTTTACTTAAAAGTCTTCCTTATCACAATAGCAAAGTAATTAGTTATAGGACAGTTAGTATCACCACAATCCTTCAAAAAGATGTTGCTTATTTCTTCTATCAAAATTTTCCTAGATTTGTAAGAATGTAGTATATTCCATTCACCAGTAGATGGCAGCATCAACAGAGATTTCAGCATTGTTTCAAACATGAAAAATTAAAATCCAAAGTTAATTCAGTTTACAAAGTTTACAGAGACAAAATTAAATACTCAAATCAATTCAGGTACATAGTTCCAACATATTATAATGCCTTTCCATAACAATGCTTACCCAATTTAAAATCCAATTTTCTTTGATTAAAAGATCTTTAGCTTTTCTCCCCTCAGTTCCTTTCATTCGGGTCTAGGACTTTTTTCTCAATGGTTATTCGCCACTTTATAAAAGATAATTCTAAGAGTCTCTTTTCTTCTCTAGATTTTCTTCTTTTTTCCTTTAAGTTTGGGGACTAAATGCAAAAAAAAAGGGGGGGGGATCTTCTCACCCAGCTCCAATCACTGTTCACTAACTCTGCTCCAGCACCAGTCTTAGGGGTTTCTCAGCTGCCCCAGCTTCATGGCAGCCATGTTTAGGTTGCCTCTTCTCCTCTTCGTAGCTAAGAGGGAAAGAAAAACCCCGGGTCAGGCAGGAGAGTTGTGACTCTCTGTGACCATGCAGGGCACCCCTCTTGGCTTCGCCTTCCCTACAGGGAAGCTTTGGCTCCTCTTGGAGCCCACCAATGAGGAGGATTGGGCATGGGAGTGCAAAGGCCCACTCCTTGTATCTGATCTCGCCGCAACATCATCCAGAAGTCAATAACTTGCAGTGGTTAGAGTGCAGTACTGCAGCTACTTCAGCTGACTGCTAGTTCAGCAGATCAGCAGATCAAATCTCACCGACTCAATGTTGACTCAGCCTTCCATCCTTCTGAGGTGGGTAAAATAAGGACCCAGATTGTTGGGGGCAATATGCTATTTAGTATACTGTCTTTGGTGTAAGCCACCCAGAGTCCTCGGAGAGTGGGCGGCATAGAAATATGACTAATAATAATAATAATAACTGTTGCTAACAGTCAATAAATATCAGAGATACTATACAAATATAGAATTGTACCAGTTTGCTACCATGAAAACCAAAAAAGGTGACTATTCCTAATAATAATTTGAGCCTTTATACTGCAGGCATGAATCTTAGCTCATAACATCTGAATCAGAATAATTAAGGTTTACAAAAAAAAAAAAAAAAAAATTGCCACTTTTCTTTCTGATTCCTGGCTAATGCCATGAGGTTATTTTCTCTGACTCTATGTTATGTCAGACAGTAATTCATTTAGATGAGTAATACCTGGCCCATATTTCAGATAGGATAGTCCTGCTGGAATTGATATCAGGAGCCAGTCATAGGCTTTATAAATCATGTCTTTTCCTATTAAATTATGACACTTTTCTAAAGTGCTCTGATATAGAGTATGAAGGATTTCTCTTCATTTCTATATAAGTAGTAGCCATTATGTCTAGAGTGTATGGTACAACACAGCTGGATTTTGATCTACTTTAACATATGAATTCTCTACATGATTGTATTCACACCAAATTTCACTTGGGGGGGGAAGTGTATTGGCCCTAAAGTAGTTTGTAATATTTGTAACTCTGATTGACTATTTAAGAGAAGTTATTTTTCTGCATTTCTAAAGATTTTTAAAGAGTCTCTTACTACTAATGTCTACTATTTTCTAAACAGGTAGTCCTTGACTTACAGCCACAATGGAACCCAAAATTTCTGTTGTTAAGCAAGACAGTTGTTAAGTGAGTTTTGCCCCATTTTGTGTCCTTGCCACAACTGTTAAGTGACTCACTGCAGTTGTTAAGTTAGTAACACGTTAAGTAAAACTGGCTTCCCCATTGACTTTGCTCATCAGAAGGTCTCAAAGGGTAATCACATGACTTCAGGGCATTGCAATCATCACAACAGTTGCTAAGCATCTAAATTTTGATCATGTAGCATGGGGATGCTACAACAATCATAAGTCACTTTTTTCAGTGCTGTTCCAACAGTCACTAAAGGAATGGTTTTAAGTCGAGGACTTTTTATTTATTATTTATTTTATTTATTTATTTGTCAAATGTGTATAAGGTAAGTATACATACGTATAGTTATGTAGTGCATAAATCAGGATTGTTTCCAAGAGATAGTGACTTAAACTAATCATCTAGCATGCCCATTGGGGGGGGGTGTCAAGTAGAGTGGCAGATGATGGCCCTACAATGGTCCTATTTTATCCAGTCGCCTGATGTGTTCTGGTTTTATTTTTAAGATGGACTTTGGGGAAACAGGGCTGAAGGTTCTAGTAGCATGAGAGTGCATACTACATTTTTATTTTTTCTTATATCCTGAATTGGATATTTCCGTCTGTAAAGTAGACTATGCTGTTTAGACACTTTAGCACACCTTTATTCACAAATCAATGTACTTCATGTCTTATATCAAATCAAATCTCTTTATTGCAGTCATTAACCAGCAGAATCCATGTATTATCAAGAATTATACTATGAAGACAATTATGTTTTAGTGTGCTACCTAGAAAGTACAGCTAAGTACAGCTGGTTACAAGCTAAGTCAAGCAACATTATTACCATTGAAGGAAGCCCCAAAAAATATTAATTTATTAGATGTGTATCATGTCTTTACATCCAAAGGTAAAGGGTCCTCACAGAAATTAACTTTCTAAATTCTTTATTTATCTTTTGCCAGTCCTCCTCATCTGAATTAAATATAAGATTGCTTTCCTTCATGCTACTGCTTTAACTCTAGATAATTTTAAACACAGGGAGAAAGATATTGTCTGGATTCCAAGTTTATCCACTGAAAATGAAAGGGCGGGTCCAGAAGAGGTTTATTAAGGTCAGGCCTTCCTATGTTGGCAGATGTATAGCACAAGCTTCTTACTCACACAAGGAACAAAATTTGTAGTCCTTCCTGAACAAATGCCGTAGGCACAATATATATTGTTCCAGAAAGAAACATAAGGTTTCAACTGCATTTGTGCAATATTATACTAAAATAATGGGGGGAGGATATCCTTTCTCATACCAATAGTTTAAACAGGTAGTTAATGAACAATTCATTAACAAATTCTAATGCAAATTATCAAGTTCTCCCATCTCCACTGTAAAAAGTATTCCTTATAAATTTTACTTTATACAGAGAGCTATCCTATGCAGAGTGGTCCCCAGTGACTCTAAAGTGAAAAGGAGGCAGAAATTCTGGAGCAGATCCTTTGTTTTATATGAAGCACTCAAGTTTAATCCACAGAGCAGCTACAGAGTTATAATGGATAATGGATAAGACAGAGGTAAAGGATTCAGGCAGCGGTGGACAGTTATGCCCCTTTTATAACCCATGAAGTTCAACTCCCATAATTCTTGAGCTAGCCATGCTGGCTCAGAAATTCTGAGAGTTGAAGTCCACATGTTGTAAGGGGGAGGGGCACAGTTGCCCACCCCAGGATTAAGGTGTAATTTAGCATAAGGAACTTTTTTTACATTTCGATTATAGAATATGACACTTTCCCCTGACCAATCATAAGAAGCTCTCAAATTTATTAAATTTATGAAAATATTGATGAAAACCATTTCATAACAAGGAAAACCAGAACAGTAAACTGTGGTAGCAGGCTATGCATGAACATTATAATCACATGCTATTCTGCAGATTTCTGCTTCCTATCATCACAACTTTATTGTTATAAACTTCACAGCTGTTTTTTCATTACACCAACACTACAATTGCTTAGCAAAATAGCCTGAATCTACTGAGAAAGCTTCTCAGATACAATTTAGAAATTAATGCCATCTAGAAGAATGCAATATTTGGTATCTTAAATGATACAGAAGCTTGGAGACATTATACCCTAAACAGTAATCTTAATTCTTTCAAAGCTTTTGTAGAGAGATAAAATTAATGAAGGAGAGGGAAGAAATGATTGTACGGCATTAGATAGTGTAAGGTACTGCATTTGTTACATTAACAACACTTTGCTGGGAAATAATTATTGTTTCCAAGTAACAGCCTGCAATTGCTAAAAAAAATAATAGTTAAGCATTGAACTGAGACTTAAATAATACTACTGATGAAATGCATAGAAGAAATTTGTTTTAAACTTCAACAGGCTTACAAATTATTTTACAAAAAGTACTATTTTAATGTTTTAATTTTTTTCACTATGTTACAGGAAGTGTAACATTATGACTATAAATTTATTGCTGTACCTACAGGCCATATAACATATAATGTATTCTAAAATATAACAACGTAACAGTCAAATAGTAAGATTATAAAATAAAGTAATAAAAACAGTATTAGATGCAAAAATGTGACAGCAAGAGAAAGTCAAAGCTACAACTATGAACTTAATTCTACATTTAAGTGACAGGAGAGCAAAAGTAGCAACTTGGTTGCTGACAGATGAGAACATGTCTACAAGACAGTTCAGTTTTTTTGACGTCGGAGCCCTTGAGTTCCCGTACCATCAATAATTTATCCCAATCTCATTATAAATGGGGAGGTGGAGGACATGATGAATTATATCCTCCACTTAACCAACACCACAAAACAGAGATGTTGTTTGACAGGGAGCTTGCAATCTCTCAGTTTGAGGGAGGTGATGTAGTCTGCAGGTTAAGGGATATTAAAGTCCTTCTAAGTGAAGCATTAGAAATATTAATCAAGTCGGGGAGGGGTCTTCTATGCTTTTTATAGTAATGTAACAAGGTGAAAAGTTGGGCAACTGTACAACAGTGGCATCTTTATTGGCATCCCTTTCATAAAAAACCTATCTCTAATCAATTATGTCTGCTCATATTCTTTTTTCAAACTATGTACAAAGGGGTATCATATTTTATTAAGGCCAATAGTAATGCTTAATGTTGAGCTTATACATCCATATAACTTATGTATTGATTGGTCTATATTGCTTTTTTCTGACTGATACATTCTATTCAACATTTCATTTTGGTGTACTACAATGGATTTGTTCACCCAGGAGACTTTCATTTATTACTAATGTTTTTATTGATCTGGATTTTGTCATTTGTTGCAATCCTATATAAGTTCTCACCACAGCAAAATTGATCAACATGAATGTGCCAGGAAAAGAAATCCAACATAAACCTTTATGTAGCATATCTTATCAAATGATCAAAATCAAATTTGCCTTTTAATATGAATCACCAAGAAACAGAACATAATTTAAGTTTTAGATATTTAGTTCATTTTTGATATCCACTTTAAGAGCTGTGTCACAATAACCATTTGTTTTTAGCTTGTGTGGAAAAAGGCTCATACACTAAACTAATATCAGTGCCAAAATTTACATAAATAGTTGCTTTAAAAAGTAAACTTCTTTTATGATTGGAAGAACAGAAGATTCAAATTAATTTGAAATGATTTTGCCGCTATCAAAACTTATTTTTATCATTTCTCCTTTTACCCAAATATACAATATAATATTATTCACAAGTGAAAAAATCCAATTCCTTTTTCTCAGATTTGAAGTCAGATCCCCCTAAGTTCCACTGTCCTAAGATATAGTGGAAGTTACTTTAAGAATTCTCTAAAAGCATGGTTAAGCATCATTTATCCAACATAGATTTGGAATAAAATTAGACCCTATAAGTCAGGGGTGTCAAACTCAGTTTCTTCGAGGGCTGAATCAGCACTGTGGGCTGGCTGAGGGGGGAGATGGGATGGATGCCTCCTGCTGCACCTGCTGGCCAAAATGGAGTGTGGGGGGCACGCACAGCCCCCAGACCCCGTTTTGGCTGCCAGAGGCACCGCAGGCCGGACTTTTGCTATTTCCAGGCCAGTCCCACAGGCCAGATTTAAGCACCTTGAGTTTGACACCCTGCTATAAGTATTTCATTAATACCGGATATGTTGTGGAATATTTATTGACTCAGGTTCACATGTCAGAATCATTAAGAAAAAGTGTTTACTTTGCTCATCTCTTTCCCTGCTCTTTCTCTTTCTGTTTGTCCCAATCTTATTTCAAAGATTTACATTAATCCTATTCGGAGAAATTCCACAGTGCAATAAAATGGGGTATGTTCTTGATTGTTTTAGTGTACAATATATCATTTTTTTTCTCTTCAGACATGTCCTTCTTTTATATCCTGAAAGCTTCCTCTGCGGGAATCTACAAGTGTCAAACATATTGAACCTAATAATCTTATGATGGTGGAGACCATGCAAGAAATTTTTTCTAAGTGGGACAAGATGCTAGAAGTCAATTGTTGTAGCTGGAACATGCTAAGCTTCTACAAAATATCATATTTGTGCTACCATCTGAGACATACTCCCTTGGCAAGAAGTGTTAAATACCAGTTTTCTGTTTTGCCTTTTGTGGGTCACTCTGTACTGCTGCATATATACTGTTTTTTATTCCTAATAACCAGAAATTCAACTTAGAACAACACATCGTATTTGCAAAATAGAAGGTTTGCTCTTCAAGATAAATAAAAAAATCAGAGTGACAATTTATTCTATTTATAAAATTGTATATGCCACCTACTCATTAGATTCTCACTAGTTTACAAAAATAAAAATATAAAACAGTATAAAGAAAAAAACATGTAAAATCACAATTATTGCTCATCTCAGCTAGAAGAGACATACAATTACCACATGCAAATGAAAATGTAGATTAGCTGGATTACTATACAATGCTTTTATCTCTAGAAATGCAAATTCATTAACCTATACAAACAAAACAAAACAATCTTCTACCATGGAAAGTTTTTAACTCACTGTACATATTATTTGATTATGTGCCATCAAGTCAATGTGACTCATAGTGTTCAAAGATAGATTTTCTCAATCATTTTGTTCCTGATACATTGGTGATGGAATTCAGATTTCAGTCCTTTAGGTTTTGTATCCATCACCAATGTAATTGAGGCTCTCCTCTTTGCTACTTCTTCTCTTTCCTTCCTTCTCTTTCTTTCACCTTTCCCAGCATTACACTTTTCTCCAGAAAGGTAGGTGTTCGAAAAATGTATTCAAAGTATGATAACTTACATCTGGTCATTACATGTCTCAAATGAGAACTCTGAGCTGATTTGTTCAGTGATCCATTTGTTTGTTTTCTTGCTTACTGATGGTATTCCCAATAGACTTCACCAACATCAAAGTTCAAAAACATCAATGCTCTTTCTATACTGCCTCTTCAAAATCCAATTTTCTCTTTCATAGAATGTCACAGGGAATACCATTGCTTGTACTACTCTGATTTTTATACTGTAGGTACAGACATATGACAGCATCTGAATAGCTATTCCAAGGCCTTAATTGCTGGCCTATCAAGTGGGAGTCTGCAATGTATTTCTTGACTTGTTCCTTTACTGTTCATAGTAAAACCTAAAAGGTTTTAGTAAAACCTAAAAGGTATCTACCACTTTGATATATTTACTATCAAATTCTAAAGCTGGTTGTACCACCTGTTAATTTTTTATTTATTTATTATTTATTAAATTTCTGTGCCAATTTCTCAATAATACAGTGACTATAACATTTAGAATAACAGATTTGGAAGGGACATTGGAGGTCTTCTAGTCCAACCCCCTGCTTAGGCAAGAAACACTACACCACTTCAGACAAATGGTTATCCAACATCTTCTTAAAAACTTCCAGTGTTGCAGCATTCACAACTTCTGGAGACAAGTTGTTCCACTGATTAATTGTTCTAACTGTCAGGAAATTTCTTCTTAGTTGCTTCTCTCCTTGATTAGTTTCCAACTATTGCTTCTTGTCCTGCCCTCAAGTGCTTTGGAGAATAGCTTGACTCCCTCTTCTTTGTGGCAGCCCCTGAGATATTGGAACACTGCTATCATGTCTCCCCTAGTCCTTCTTTTCATTAAAACAGACTTACCCAGTTCCTGCAACCGTTCTTCATATGTTTTAGCCTCCAGACCCCTAATCATCTATTTTGCTCTTTTCTGCACTCTTTCTAGAGTCTCCACATCTTTTTTACATCGTGGCGACCAAAACTGAATACAGTATTCCAAGTGTGGCCTTACCAAGGCTGTAAGGCATTAGTTTGATCTTTTTTATATTTAATTTTAGTCCAATTTTTTCAGTGTGCTCCTTGACTTTTTTTTTAATCAGAACTGGTAAGATCCTTTTCATGTTTAGGTATTCAAGTAATGGCATTACCATACCACAGGTTATTGATGTTTTACTTTCCAATTTAGAAAGCATATTCATTGTAATCACGTTTCCCTAAATATATACATTAATCAGAATATATGTTCAATAAATAAGGGCATGGTATATAACTTAGTCTCACTTCATTGACAACCTGGAGACAGACTACCTTGCTTTGTGTGTCAATACTATGATTTCACGACTTGATACATTGTAATATACTAAGGCGACCAGATTTTAACATTGGTAAAGAGGGACATTGTGGGCGTGGCTTATTTTGTGGGCGTGGCTAGCTGGTCATGTGACTGGGTGGGCGTGGCTAGCTGGTCATGTGACCGGGTGGCCATGGCTATGTGTATAGGGTAAGGTGAACAGATTTTAACATTGGTAAGAGGGACACCATTGTGGGCGTGGCTTATTTGTGGGCGTGGCTTGGAGGCCATGTGACTGGGTGGGCGTGGCTAGCTGGTCATGTGACCGGGTGGCCATGGCTATGTGTATAGGGACTACTCAGAGGGCTGGAAAGTCATTTCTGACAGGTCCTCACACTTTTGACTGGTCCTCACATTTATGACCATCCTCACATTTATGCCCGTGCAGCATTCTTAACAACCATGTCACTCATTTCACAACCGCTTCTCTTCACCATGGTGACAAGATAGGGCAAAAAACGTAAAATGTGAGGACAGTCGTAAGTTCGAGGACTGGTCAAAAGTGTGAGGACCAGTCAAAAATAACTTTTTCAGCCCTCTGAGTAGTCCATATGCACAAAAGGACTAACCAGAGGGCTGAAAAAAGTCATTTTTGACAGGTCCTCGCACTTTTGACTGGTCCTCACACTTATGACCATCCTCATATTTATGCCCATGCAGCATTCTTAACAACTGTGTCACTCATTTCACAACTGCTTCTCTTCACCATGATGACAAGATAGGGCAAAAATGTAAAATGTGAGGACAGTCGTAAGTTCGAGGACTGGTCAAAAGTGCGAGGACCAGTCAAAAATAACTTTTTCAGCCCTCTGAGTAGTCCATATGCACAAAAGGACTAACCAGAGGGCTGAAAAAAGTCATTTCTGACAGGTCCTCGCACTTTTGACTGGTCCTCACACTTATGACCATCCTCACATTTATGCCCGTGCAGCATTCTTAACAACCACGTCACTCATTTCACAACTGCTTCTCTTCACCATGGTGACAAGATAGGGCAAAAACGTAAAATGTGAGGACAGTCGTAAGTTCGAAGACTGGTCAAAAATGCGAGGACCAGTCAAAAATAACTTTTTCAGCCCTCTGAGTAGTCCATATGCACAAAAGGACTAACCAGAGGGCTGAAAAAAGTCATTTCTGACAGGTCCTCGCACTTTTGACTGGTCCTCACACTTATGACCATCCTCATATTTATGCCCATGCAGCATTCTTAACAACTGTGTCACTCATTTCACAACTGCTTCTCTTCACCATGATGACAAGATAGGGCAAAAATGTAAAATGTGAGGACAGTCGTAAGTTCGAGGACTGGTCAAAATGCGAGGACCAGTCAAAAATAACTTTTTCAGCCCTCTGAGTAGTCCATATGCACAAAAGGACTAACCAGAGGGCTGAAAAAAGTCATTTCTGACAGGTCCTCGCACTTTTGACTGGTCCTCACACTTATGACCATCCTCACATTTATGCCCGTGCAGCATTCTTAACAACCATGTCACTCATTTCACAACTGCTTCTCTTCACCATGATGACAAGATAGGGCAAAAATGTAAAATGTGAGGACAGTCGTAAGTTCGAGGACTGGTCAAAAGTGCGAGGACCAGTCAAAAATAACTTTTTCAGCCCTCTGAGTAGTCCATATGCATAAAAGGATACAGTAATTGAGAGGGATGAAGGAAGGGAAGGGAAATTAGAGTAGGAGTGACGGTTAAGAGAGGGAGGAAGAGAGGAGGAGAAGGAGAAAGGAAGAGGAAGTAGGGAGGAGAAGAAGAGGGGGGGAAGAGAAAGTAAGAAGGAAAGAAAAGAGAGGTGGTAGGTTTGAGGAGAAAGATTGCTGTACAATAAAAAAGATGAAAGGAAAGAAAGCCAACCCCAAACAAATATAAAGATATTAAGATAAAGAATGAATTGTTAAACTTTAAAGAATAAAAGAGAACAAATATGAATAAATAGCAATAATTAGAAACACACATACATACAATGTATTTTCTTTGAACAGAATATTTGGCTGGTTCACAAATTTAAACAGTGTTTAGTCATTTCAATTAAATTTACAATTTCTATATTTCCTTTTTGCCATATTTATTCCTCATCTATTTTTTAAAAAAAACAATATTACCCTTCATCCTCATCTCTAATCTTAATCAAATTCAATTTTTCCCTTCCATTCTATTTTATACCCCTTCCCATTGTCATCTATTTTTATATCCATCCTCACATTGGTTAATTATGTAATTATGTAATACAGTTGTTTAATACAAATTCAACATTTTAATATAAATCAATTAGTTATATAACTATCTTTTTTGTATATTAATCAATATGAACATGAATATTCCAATTATTTCCATGCAATCCAATTTCTTACAAATCAATTAATTATACTTACCAATAATAATAAACCAAATAATTTCCCCCATATATTCCTCCAAACCACAATTTAACCATTTCTGCTTTCAATACAGTATACAATTAATAATATCTCAATTATTACAATTCCCTAGTTAAAAAGAGCTTTTTTTTCTTTTGTGTTTTAAAATCTTGAACTCTCCTCTTTTGCCCTAAATAATTTTCCATTGTTTGCACTTACCTTTTTTGGTGAGGAAAAGGAAAATAAATCTGCTGCCTAATTTTCCAACGTTGCAAGCAAACTGCAAAGCCAACAGCCTGTTTTACTTTCATTTTCGTTTTGAGCTTGGTTTGCACAAAGAGGAAAAAAAAACTGAGCAATTTAGCAAGAGCAGAGCCCTGTGCAAATCAGCTGAGAGGGGGAAGCCGAGCTAGTTAACGTAGGGCGGCCCTTTGAAGCCCCGCGGCAAGAGTTTAAACAGGTTTTTTCCCTCTAGCCATCAGCGGGGATTCAGGAGGCAGCCGGGAACCAGGAGGCAGAATGAAAAATCGGGACTTTTTTAAAACGCCGCGGGACGCGGGACAAATTGCTCAAAAGCGGGACTGTCCCGCCAAAAGCGGGACGTCTGGTCACCTTATAATATACTGCTTATCATATTTGCAGGAAACAAACATATTCCAGGGATTAATATAATATTTAATACTTGTTATTCTTGATATATCCCACATATATAGACATTAATCCACATTTTTATATTACTAAATATATCTAGACAATAAATCCCAATTACCAAAACTTTGCATATAATTTTTAAAATATCAAAAATCTAACTAAGACACTAATATGTTCAGATAAAAAGTTTTGTTTTTCATACGTTTGCTAAATATCTTAGTGTTCAAAATCCTTTCATTAGTGGTTTTCAAGATCAGCAACCCTAAAATTAAAAGTAACCCAACCATTAAAACCAACTTTTGAATAGTGTTTTTTTTAATTGTATCACGCAATTACCCTTAGACTTTTATATAGAAGTAACCATATACATTGGTTTATCACACAGTTTCTTTTCTTAGCCGAGACACAACCATTATAAAATACATACCTATTTTACTAAACTTTTAAATTTATCTATTAAAACCATTATTGTATCAAAAATGATGACTTCTTGTAATGTGTTTTGACTAAAGTGTGATGCATTCCATGGATCAGGGTTTGAAGAATACTTTAATTTCTGAAGAGTAGACAAGGAAATGTATTAACATATGACAATGTATTATCAGTTGTTGGTGATCCACTGATGCTAATATCTATAATTGCACTGGGCTATTCCTGTAGTGTCTTTCATAGATTGACTGAAATATATCATGATGATGATGATCATCATCATCATCACCCCTACCCACCAATTAATGGTATAATTATTAATTAATTAATGGTATAGTGTTTCCTGCCTGAGCAAGGCATTGAACTGGAAGACTCCCAAGGTCCCTTCCTACTCTGTTATTCTGTTAATAAAGATAAATAGCACAAATATTCTTTAAAAATCAAAAGTTATAGCTGTATCAAAATGTGTAAATGAATCCTCTTTTCTACAACAAAATTCTCTGATCCATTCCAGAGTCTCTCAATCCCTTAGCAGAGTTGTAAGACTACAAAAAAGAAAAACATCCATTCTCTGATGGACAGAGTCGGTGAATGTTAATCTGTATTGCACACTGTATGCAAAAATGACACCTGTAATGAATGAGAAAAAAAGTAACCATAACTGCCACATTTCGTTCTGTATTATAAATATGCACAGTATAAAAGAGAATATCAATGTTATTTTCTTATGGGTCAACAGTATACTTTTTGAGACTTTTCAAACTAGCATGAATCAATGGTTAAGGTAAAGATTAATTTTCAAAAATGTATGGCTGAGTTTCCTTGTCAACATTACAGACATGGCTTGCTACTGCCTTCTGTGATTTGGGGGGATTGAGATGGGGGGATGGCAACTCAATAAGGACCACAGTCCTTACATTCTAATAGCGGTTTCCCATCCATGAACTAACCAGATCTGCCCTATTTAGCTTTAAAGATTACCTTTAAATCTTTAGCTTTTAAAGCTTTAAAGAGTCTTTATGATATTTCAACAGAACATGAAATGTGGGTAAGCAATTTAGGCCATTTTTTCCCATAGGAAGGCTATCATTCTATACGTGACATACTCAGAAAGGTCTTGTTGAAATTTTTGAGAAAGAACAATGTAGGGGACAATTCTTAACATGTGGTATTGTTAACTCCAATTATGCATACGACTTTAATTCCAGTTATGCAAGTAAAATGACCAACTGAACAGTGAACTCTTTTCCCCACAATAGTAAATGGACCATTTTAATTGCATAAATTACTCTGAAAGCCAAGATCTTAATTACATTCCTGATAAAGGCAGTTGGTTAAGTTTCTGTTAAGTAGCACAGGAATCACCACAAAGTAAGAGTAGCCATATAACTAGGACCTGAAACAGCAATATAGCAGTAACTGCTTTAAAACAGGATAAAATAGCAAAGTATAATACAAATGGAAAATGGAAAAAAAATAAAGTAAAATAAAATAAAGCCAATGTAATTATATAGAATTGTTTGTAATTTCTAATAGCTGTAAGTGAGGAAACAATTCATGACAAATTCCAATTATAAAAAGAAATTATCTGTTCTGCAACAGCAATTTTAGTGACATTTTTAATATAGAGAAATCATGAACCTTAATTATTGGAATTTACTTGTGCTACAGATGCTCTACTGAAATCTAATTAAATAGATCTGATAGTACTTCCAGAGAGAAGGCTTTAAATGGGAAATTTGCTGATCCATGTATTGGCTTAAATACCAATTTTTGATGACATCTGAAACAAAAGAAAAGCCACTTTATCCAAAATCTTCAATCTGAATGGGGAGGGGGGAATGATGTATTAAATTTAAGAGGCCCAACATAAAAATCATTTCACTTGTTTGGATATTGTATTCTCCATAGACTTATCAGTGTCCCTCTACTTTCATGTTTAGTTAGTTAAATATTAACAGCAGCTTAAACTAATTTTTTAAAACTTACTGTGATGTTCAATGAGCATCACAGTGTCTTTCAATCCATTTCTTATTCTGTTCTGAAAAATACTGAGTGAATTACATTTATTCTACCAGTCAACACTTCACCAGATTGTATCATTGGGACTGGATACCAGAATTCCTTATGAATTTGGGCTTGGTTTCTAACAGAACCTAAACAGTTCTGAATTGCTTTGCCTTTTCCCTAACTCCTAGTGCCCTAACTCCTTGCCCAAAAGTAGAGTATATTTTCATCAGGGCTGAAAGTTCTACTATAGTACTAAAGAAAAGAACACACACAAAAAAAACATAGAATGCAACTTTTTATATCTTTCTCTTATTATGTAACCACAAAGAAAAACTGGAAGAAAGAGGAAAAAGGGGGACTTGCAATGAAAAGACAATATATCTGTATGAATATAGATATATGTAGATGTAGATTCAGAATTACTTTTGTTGTAGGGTGCCAGAAAAATCTTTTGCACATGCTCATTGAGCCTAGTGTTTCCCCAAACGAGATCAATGTTTGTAGGAGTTGCAAATATTTTTTGACATAGACCCAAAAGGACATTTTGCTCACATCTCATCAAATGATCTGCAAAATCCTAGTTTTTATGTTCAGGTGTCCCAGGATTTGATTTTACATACTACTGCCTAAAATTTTTGCATTACTGCCTAAAAGTGAGTTAAAATATACTAATTTAGAACAAGATTTCAGTACTACAAATTTGTACATTTTGAATCATCGACACCCTTTAACATGGGAATCCTGCTATAGATGCTGATATTCAGTCAGTCACCATGATCAGGGATAGAGGCATCACATCTGTATTCCTGAGGCTGACAGTTTTAGCCATTAGTTGATAAAAAAAGTCCAACTGCCTAATTTCAAATTCCACTTGAATATAATTATATTTAAATAAATGTTATAATGAATATTCATTCCCTAACTTGTTCTGATAGCACAAAAGGTGCTATAGGTTATCCAAACTCCATTAAAAATGAATCTGACTTTAGGTATGTTTCTAAGATTTTCAGATGCCTATTCTCTGCGTTTGATTTAACAGTTATAATACATTTTTAAAAATTACTAAAAATAATTATAAGTAAACAAAATATCAGGTTGTCTTCTTAAAGATATAATTCACTATTAAGTTTTTCTTGGAAGCATGGCAGTTATGCTTCTAAGAATTTATTGTGAAAGAACATAATGAATTTATTACAGATACAGATTCCAAAACAGAAAAATTCTAAATTATTATTATTACCAAACTGCACTACTTTTAGATATGTCTATAACCATGAAACCTGAACCAAGATCCTCTCAAATTCAGAGATATTTGAGAAAATAAGATTTCACTGGTTAAAAAAAAAAATTGATCAAGACTCTTTTGAATTACAAATCCAGAATTATCTTTATAGACTGTGGAACAACAATAATCTCTAGCTACTGTAAATCTTGGTAGTTTTGCTTGCTTCTCGATATTGTGAACCGTAGTAGAAATCTGCTCTCCTCTGACTACTACAATACTGCATCAATAATGTGTTTCATCTGATAAACTTCTTTAACTTATTTTTCTGCCAACTATTTTGTTTGCTATGAAAATTACTGAAATGCAATTTTATTGCATGTCAGCAAAATAAAAATCTGAAAACAGTCTTATACAGACTGCATACTAAATTACATGCTGATGGGGAAAATTACAGGCCATAATCATTGTTAATCCATGTGGCTTTAAGAGTCAATTTTCTCCTATGATGACTGGCAAAAAACACAGAAGATGCCTTTTCTGAAATGTTTAATATTGCAATCATGCACTAAGGTCTAGAGCTTTAAACATCTGTGCAACTCCAAGCATTGGAGGCACTATTGGAAATCAATTTTGAAGGCTTTGTACCAAACGACGGAAGCCAGTAGGCAATCTGCCTTTAATTTCAATAGAACTGTTAAAACTTAAGGTCAAGCCTTAAGTCTTTTAAGATGATAACCATGTCTTTTCAAGACTCTACCAAACAAAGAGACAAGGAGCTATATTAACTTACACAAGTGGAAAGGTGGGCTAATATGCACCTTTGCACTTCAAGGAAAATAAATAGGAACGGTAAAATTGTCACTAACAGTTTTTCCTTTGATCTAGGTATATAAAGTAATAATACACACACATATACACACACATTATACACACACACACACACACACACACACACACACGAAAGAGAGAGGGTGGGGGGAGGGAGAGAGATTTTCTCAATATATCCTAACAACTAAGGATTCCCCCCCCCCTCCAAGATCTCAATGGCGAATTTAACCAGAAAAAGTATTTTCCTGGACTTCTGTTGAGGATTCATGGTAAACCAGCCATCCTCTCAAAGTGGAGATGACACTGTAGTGGAGTTTAGTAGCCAGTCAGCAAATTCTAGCCATCAAAGTGTCTCCAGAAAAAGTAGAGATCATATGATCACTCACTTGTATTGCAAGTAGGTATTTGTGAACAATGGACCCAGAAGTTAACTTTGAGAATGTCTGCCATTATAGATTATCTTTAAAAGATGTTATGGAAGAGGAACAAGTCATACTGGACCAAAATAAGATTGATTTGAAAGTGTATTTAAAATTACAGGCTACAATAATTATATAGAAAAAGATGCTACACTGATCATACATACATATGAAATGGGCTGATGTCTTAATAATTAAAAGGGTTATACAAATAACAAACCAAAAATGTGGTCTGGATAACTTTGCTATATTGGATTTACAAAATAAACTTTTAAAACTTTTGAAGATTTTTCTGAGAAAGGACAAAGAAAACATGAAAAAGAAATAAAACATTATTTTAAGAGGTTAAAGAACAAGATGTAAAGTAAAAAGAAGAAATGTAAAGTTACTTTATTTGATCAAGGTTAAAATAGCATATTGTTAAAGATTAAAATTAACCTCAGAACATCTATATTAAAAAACTGATTTACATCCTCATTAGTACACAAATCTAGTTCAATTTCTGTACTAATGAGGAATATGTTATTGCTAAAATATAGAAACTTTTACTGAAAATGACTATGGAACGTGAATATGTTGAAGATCAAATGCGCACAATATTTTGCATATAATATAATGCTCGACCAAAGGGAGAATATGTGGTGCAAAGGACTGAAAACTTGTCAAAGATGTATAGGGGAATGTCAGATATATGTTGGAAAGGCAATCAATGTGAAGGAGGGTTTTGTTTTGTTTTTTACCATCTTAGGTGGACATATAATAAAGCTAAGAAATGCTGAGACAGATATGTATCTTGATCCAGAGAATCCTTAAGATAAATATACAACTGAAACCAAATGTTTTCCTTCTAGGTTTGATGGATAGATAGATTGAAAGGAAATATTGTGTCTAGTTTCTCTACATCACAGTGAGACTCTTGTATGCACAGAAATGAAATGATGTACAAATTCCTACAATGGAAGAATGGATAGTAAAACTAGTGGAATTTGCTAAGATGTCAAAACTGACTACTCTGATTAAAGACAAGACTTGGACTAATTTTGTTTTTACTTTGAAACCATTGTTGGACTTTGTGCTGAAGGAAATAAAAAATAAAATAAATTTTGGGATTGGCTATTAGAACTGTTTATCATTATAGAAATACCGTGTCTTATTGTTGATTTTAGAGTAAGAAGTTAACGTATTTTATATCTGTTAGAAGTTAAAAATTATTCTTTTTTTTCCCTTGCCATTTTTCCATCTTTTTCTTTCCTTTTACACTCCTGATTTTGTGTTCTTTAACCTCTCTTTCCCCTAACCTTTTTTTGCCTTTCTGTATTTTATCCTTTCCCGAAACTTTTTTTCCCCCAAAAAATAGTTATAGTTATCACTGGTAACCCTTAATGGACTTTTACTGAGCAGGACTGAACAACAAGGCTTTAAGGATTTGTTTGTAGATAAGAAATGGAATATAGAAAGGAGACAATTTGTTGTGTTTTAAGGGAACATGATAAATTACTACAATTGTTTATTCTTCTTGCGATGAAGGGAGAAATCATTTCTTTATATTCTTCACTATTTCTATTTTTTGTTTTTCTATTTTTCTTCTTTTCTGCACTTTCTATTTTTACTTTTTTTTTTTTACTTTGTATTAGTTTTTATCTTTTTAATTGTAACATTGAATACAATTATTACATAAAATAAGAAAAAAAAAGGATTTCTCCCTTGCGGATTTTATGAATTTTGCATGTGAAGAGATCTATCCAATCCATCCATCTAAATGATAAACTCTCCATTTAACTAGAAAATTAAACCTTAAATAGTGACCATCCACTATAATTGCTATGTACCTATGGGATCACTGAAAATAGGGAAAGCATTATTGTCTTCAATTGGGAATACCAGCTTTTCCCAAGGCACTAAAGTAATATTCACCTTTAACAAAAGCTAACCCTGTATGCAAGGCCAGGGGCAAATTAGATGAACTCACTCTGCTGCTCATTGGCTAGGAAAATGTTTCTCTTCAAAACTTAATATTACTCCAGCTGCCACAACTATTATGAGTTTCAGCCTCAGTGCACACTGTACCTTTTTTTTTTAATTAGACATTGATACAAAGCCAGCAGAGCATCTTAAAAAGTAAAATATGAATTATACATGGCAAAGCAAATACGAAACGTTTTCTTAAGCATTGTTCTCTGTAACACCTCACTCAAGAGCACTTAACTAAAGGTTATAGAAAAGCCTTTGGATGTTTTGCTTTACGTTTTAACCATCTTTCATTACATAGCACCATATAATTGTACAAGGTGTAACAGCACATTATTAATCACACCCGACAGCAAGTTATTTTCACTGTCATGAAGGATAATTCATCAGCAAACACCACATAGTATTCTTCGTATCAAAAGAAAAATCCATAGGAGTTCTTCAAATGAAGCCAAATGTTCCCTTGTAAATGATACTCCAGAACTGTGTAATGGAAAATGTCACTCATGTCACCTCATCTTTAGCTGTTATCTGTTAACACCAAGAAACAAGCTCACCGCACACTTGAATGACCAAGGATGACTGTATATCAAATCAGCCACCAACAAGAACAAAAAATGCATTGCCATGTGAAACAAGAAATGGAAGTACATCTTGAAAAAACTGGGCAGTGAGTGCTATGCTTAGTTAACGCCACTCATGCTGCTAACATTTGGCAAAACAGTCACACCCATTTTTCATTATTGTACTATAATTCAATCATAAATATATAGAGGTGAGTCTCTCTACTTCTGTTCCTTATCTCTGAAGTCTGGAGCCTGCTTTCAGCGGGGCATTAGCTCTTTGTCATTAGTTCTGATTTCTATTTATCAGATTCATAATATTCAGGTTGAATTGTGTTCAAAGCAGCAGACCAGCTGTTTTTGCTTCATCTAGTGCAGTGATGGTTAACCTTTTTGATGCCGAGTTTCCAAAGAGAATGCACACATGCATGTCCCAATTCCCAAAATGCAATGCGAGCACCCCCCATGCATGCGCCCCAGCCCTGTGCATATACGCATTTCCCCTGCGCATGCACCCCCTGTACATGCGTCCCCCTGCACCCCGTTTTGGCTTCCAGTTGGTGAAGGAGGCTTTCCTGCAGCCGCAGTGGTGCAGTGGTTAGAGTGCAGTACTGCAGACTACTTCTGCTGATCACCGGCTGCCAGCAGTTTGGCAGATCATATCTCACCAGGCTCAAGGATGACTCAGCCTTCTATCCTTCTGAGGTTGTGAAAATGAGGACCCAGATTGTTGGGGGCAATATGCTGACTCTATAAACCGCTTAGAGAGGGCTGTAAACCACTATGAAGCGGTATATAAATCTAAGCGCTATTGCTATTTCCAGGCCCAAAATGGGGCACGGGGGGCCTCACACAGCTCCCCCGCACCCCGTTTTGGCTTCCTGGTTGGTTCAGGTGGCAGAAATGGAGAAGAAAGGTAGGGCGCTCTGGGGGGAACCTATAGAGATTGGGGAAGGCCCCACCCCCGCACATGCGTGGCAGAGACCCGAAGACCAGCAGGCCCGAGGGAAGCACACAGGCATGTACGGTGGGGCTGAGCTGGGGCGATGGCTGGCGTGCCCACAGAGAGGGCTCTGTGTGCCACCTGTGGCACAAATGCCATAGGTTCACCATCACGGATCTAGTGCCTTGGTGGTACATTCTCTTCCTATGTTTCTGCAACCACAGATAGTTTTGCATTTTGCTTAGGGATGCAGGAAGATAATCTAACCACCATTTCTTTCTTTTCTTTCAGAACTGAAAGATAAGATTGAGAGCAGACAAATATAAGGTGATGAGCAGTAGAATCTGCCTTCTATATATCAGATCTATTTTTTTCAATTGCAGGGCACATCAGCTTTAACTGTTTATGTATGATGCATTAGACAACAAGACAGAACAAACACTTCTGTAGGTGGGAATGTTGTTTCTGCTTTAGTTGAATAATCTCATGCTAGTTTGGGGCCCCAAGAAGTCATTCAGATGATGATGACTACTTTGCTAGCCAGACATAACATCAAGACCCTTGATAAGAAATATAGATCATGGTATAACTATCATGCCTTTAAGAATATTACTTTGTATAATAACAGGGAACAGTCAATTCACAACTTGCATGACTGTCTACTTGCAAGCAGAAACAGAAAGGGTAAAGAGGTGCAGTAAAAAAAATCCAGGGAAATCTCATATGATTAGTGGTCAAATAACCTTCAATACTGTCTCAGCTCTGAACCCAATGTAGTGTTATCACGCAACGCAAACCAATTAAATGTAAAACTGAGAGCAGACTGCATTTTTCTTTCACTTTTTAAGCTCTCCTGTGGAGCACATAAAAGCTCCACGCTGTCTTGTCTGCAATTAGGCCAATGATAACCATCAAGATAACCATCAATTAACTTGTGCTTCTTAAGACATAAAATTATATTATGTACTGTTTTAATAAGCTGCTTCATTTGTGTTATGCTAACAGTGAGTGCAGCCTAATCTTGTTGCATAGGATAATGTAACATGCAGTACATTTAAAGCTCCAGGGAAAGACTTTCTCTGTACACAGAAAAGGAACTAATTATAGAGATTCCTTGGAGAAAAACTGGAAACACAGAAATGAAGCTTGCTGGAAGGTCCATCGCTGTTTGATCATGTTTTCTATAAGAACAAAAACTGAAATATGTTTTTGGATAACCCATATAAACATCCTCTGCAATCCCACTCCCCAAAAGAAAAAGAACGGATAAATTACAACCACAGCTTTCATCATTTTAAATGCGCTACTTTGCACATTTCAGAAATAACAACAATAATAACAACAAAATCCTTTGGGTTTCACTGAGGGGAAAAGAAAAACAAAAACAAAACAAGGTCACGCAATACAGCTTTCAAAACATTCCGATGACTCTAAACGAAAACATTGTATGAGATGTTTAGAAAAACCCATACCCCTATTTTCTTTTTCCCGTCTCTCATCTTTTTATTTCCAACTAAATGTGAAAATCACACAATTAAATAGAGCAGAGCTACAGCAAAGAAGTACAATTTCAAAGTCAAATCTTGTCACTTACAGGTGATCCTGTTCTTTCCCAGCAACCTTTCAACAGATGAAATAGAACTTCAAATAGAACTTCTGGATCAAATAGAAGCAGTGCCAGAAAGCATCTCTGAATGTTCATATACCTTTAATTGTACAAAGCTGGCAGATTTTTTTTTTCCCAATTATGAAATATCTCCCCTATTTTCAATAAGATTTTGCTGGTCTTGCATTACACTATATAAATTTTCCCACCCAAGGATTCACTGAAGATTTTACTATTGTAATGAGATATAGACAGAAGTTATGGTGCATTTCTAATGTAACTGGGTAAATGGTGAAACTGTCATTCAGCTGCATTACTTTGTGAGTACAGAATTCAGCAATAGATTAACTTGTTTTCTTTCATCGTGTAAATTAGGTAAGCACACCTTTTCTTTTCAGATTTTGCTACAGTGAGGTATCTGCAGCTTTAGTCTATAAACTAAGGATTCAGTTAGAGAAGGCTGTAAAGCACTATGAAGCGGCATATAAGTCTAAGTGCTATTGTTGTTGCTATTCTGCAACTGTGGAATGAGATTCCCTGGGGATTCATGAACAAATCTGAAGGCAAACAGATTAGGTTCCATTCTGCTTGGATGTAGCTGACCTTTATTGCAGTGCCAATGTAAAGAGCTAGGCCCTGGAGCTATCCTTATAGAGCCTTTCTACTTGCATCAATGTGTCCCATAAGACTGGTTCTAAGCCTGCATGTTTGTTCCAAAACAGTCTAAGCATAGTGGCCTCTCATCCACAAGACAGTGTCCTCTTACAAGAAGTAGTAGATGCATAGATCTTGGGCTGCCTGAATTAGCAATACAGTCTCCTTAAGAAGAAACTTGGGAAGAGGGAGCTGTGACTGGAAAGTCTACCTTGAATCAGGCCAGACTACCTTAGACAGCACTCAGGAGCAGGTTGTAATAGCAAACATCATGGTGAACACAAAGGCCATCAGAAGAGTGTCTTATCTCTGAAAGAAAGTTCTGACTGCAATCCAGCTTTGGATGTGGAACTCTAGCTTGCCAGTTTATCCAGAGACAGTAAGAACTCTAAATGAATCTATTATCTAAAAACCACCTTGAAGTTTATTTTGATTTCTAAAGATGAAATACCAAGAACTTTGCACTCATCCAGCCACAATATAGCTTCAAAAACTCCTATGTCATTAGATTTGATGATTTAAGACCTACAATTTCCTTTGAGACTGGCAACAGCTACTGTACTCTCTCCGTCTAGGTACTCAGCACAATCCATGCATTTGATCCAGACTTTGCTTGATCTCCAAAGCCATCTCTCACAATTCTAACTGTACATTTCTCCCACAAAGCAGTTCTTTCTCTCCCCCCGCCTTTTCCTTGCTGTATAAATTGCCTTGTGAAATCCATGCACTCAGAAAAAATGTATCAAGTTGCAGTGCTCAACAATCCAAAACTAATTACAAATATAGCTTGGCATAACCTCTGACTTTCTTGTTTCTGTTTGTGGTATCTTGCAAAGAGAGATAGCCAAATTTATGTTTATCCATTCCTGGCAAGCTAGGCCACGAAGGTTTGCATAAAAATAAATAGCATTAAACAGCAAGTAACTTCAGTTAAAACGGCATCAATAAAATAAATAAATAGTATGAGAATGAAGATATACATAAAAAATAAAACTTTTTAAGATTAGAGAATGCTTGCTTATATGGGCAAGTATTTATATTTGTATTACAATCAGACAGTGAGGATATCAACTCCACCAGGGATAGAGAATTTCACAAATTTATTGTCCTCTCTGAAAAGGCCCTGGACCTTGTTGCTTTAGCTGGACCTAGAGGGTAAACAGAACTCATATTTGATTACACAACTGGGAAGTCATTCCTTTAGATAATAAATATTTCACTTATAAACTTCCTGTAATTTAAGCATGATTTTTAAAATATTCCTTTGCTAACTGCATTGTCAATTAAAACAAGACCTGTTTTCTGTGGAAAAAAGAATCAACATAGAATTTGTTACTGATTGCTTAAAAAAAAAGAGAGATAGAACTCTCATCAGCTACTATCTCTATCTATCTATCTATCTATCTATCTATCTATCTATCTATCTATCTATCCATCCATCCAGCCAGCCAGCCAGCCAGCCAGCCAGCCAGCCAGCCATTTAAATAAATCCCATTCTGATACTATACCGCACAGAATTTTGAGCTAAATTACAAACATTTCAACAAAGATGAAACATACCTTATGTAAAGTTTTTCCTTTTTTAGAAATTCTTTCTCCACTTACATTAAACGTGAATGTGGCTGCAGGTGTATATTTCTGATTGTCCCTTTCAACTGCAGCAATGTATTATTTCAAATAAGCTATCAGCAAAGGAGCTATCATGGAAAAGGCATGCTTCCTAGCTCCCATAGGGTGGCAAAGTTTAAGAGAAGAGACTAGGAGCATGCCCACCCAATCTAATATGATAGGATGGGTAGATATTTTTAGGAATAGTTCTAGCAATCTACATTTTCAAAATAGCAAAGCAGATGTATAGCAGAAATTAAAGGGAACAAAAGTGATTCAAAACCACTTCGGGTATTTTAAAAAACATGTATATGTAGAAACCCTAGACATTAGATCAGAGGGCTTAGACAAAGGGGAATTTTATGGCAAATGAGCAGTGCCTCAATCAATCACCAGGATCTTTCCCTCAAACTCATGGCCCGCGGGCCAGATGCGTCATGTGCTGGCCAACCCCACCCCCAGTTTAGCAAAGGGGGGGAAGTTGCAATGCGTCACATGAGGACATGTCGTCACAGGTTTGACACCCCTGCTCTAGAAGGATCCAAAGGCTTACTAATGCCATTAACTGATTTACCTTATATACCTACATAGACACACACGCACACACAGACACACACACGGTGCACATATATTGATTTCATTCCCAGCACTCCATTATAGTATTTAATAGGATTCATATAATAATATTTTGATGAGAATTATGTTGCACTGAGTTATATTATTAATAACTAAAGCTTAAAAAAGCACTATTATAAATTTTAAAATAGCTATTAACAATTTAAAATTCAAATACTTGAAAAAATACCAGTACATTTTCAAAAGAATCACCACAACAGGATAAGAAACCAATTTTTTTTAAAACATTCTAAAACATTCTTAAGTTTTTAACTGCCTGAGGTTTAAAAGAATAGAATAAAACTTTATTACGGCCATCAACCAGCAATAGACATACAATAAATTAAAATTAATTCTGACATTAATCGTGAATAACATCTCTGTTATAAAAATACATGATCTCAAACCTAATTTACATGCGTGTAAGTACTGTATGTGGGTAAATGTATTGTTATAGATCTCAAAAAATTGGCACCAGTTGATATTATAATTCGGTAACCAATTTTTTTCTTGTGGACATTGCAGCGACACAGAATTTTGCTACTGTACGCGTGGTAGCCGGATTAGAGTCTTGGAGGAGAAAGCCTACATAAAAGTCATCTGTCCTCCCTAGCAATCTCTCTAGTAAGGGGAGAATATATATTGACCTACATACTCTGTATAACTCACAGTACCTGAGGTTTAAAAGGAAATTGCAAAGAAATAATTAGAATAAAATTGCTCTTTTACATTATAGGCCACTATAGAACAAAAAAAATATATCAAAAATACTATTGCTATACTGTCTCACAAACAATGTTGAAACTATAATGAAAAGAACTTGTTTCCTAGGTAGTTTTATAACTAGCCGCTGTCATGCATGAGCTCAGCTTGCCCTGACACATATTAAGGAGGGAGAAACTAAATTAAAAGAATACTGAAAGAAGAAAAATTGAAGAGGAAACACATGTTCTAAAAAATGATATTCTTAGTAGTCAGATATAAACCACCTTGTAGCCTTTACCAAAGAGTTATTTTGTTCGCAAACATGCTGAAGTAATAATAAGCACACTGAGATCAATATAAAGGTCATGACAATGACAAATCCTCATATTGTTGCTGACTGTAAAGTACAATGTTGGTGATGTGGGAACCAGAGGTTCCCAAGCTAAAGAGAGATGTTATTGTAAACATTTACCAGCTCTCTCTCACTGCGACCAAGATTTTGGCCAAATATGGCGGCAGGAAAAAGCCTAGAATTTAAATTCTGTTGCACAATATAAATGAAGGCATTGATTTCTTTGCACTGCACTGAGCAAATCATTTGTATGTATCTCCAGCTTCATTCTTAGGTGCAACAGAGCCTAATTTAGCTGAGATGTATCTGAGAGTTTTCTGTCAAGTGCCACATAAGAGGTTAAGTGTGCAGAGAGCAAGATTTATTGTTAGTTTTGATGTGAACCCTGGCATTTTAAATATTAAATATAATATAGTTTACAAGAAACTTGGGATCAGGGATTCATATGATAAAAGTTTCTTCCCGATTTATTTATTTATTTACATTCTGGATGTGTTTCTACAAGAGCAGAATATTGTGCTTGCCTTGTTTTATGCAGTAATAAAAGGAAATATTGGAGTCAATACTCCCAAAGGCTAAACTGTTTAAGTATTCCAGACTGAGAATTCTAAAACAGTTCTTGTTTGCAAATAGTATGAGACATTTATTATTAGACTGAGAAATTTAGCTGATAGGAATGCTGTACTACAGCCTGGTATTTTTTAGTCATAACCATTCTATTTTAAGGTTCCTTTATAGATAATTACAAGTGTAACTGGGACCAGTAACTACGTCACTAAGCATCATGGTCATAAGGCAAAAAAATCACCTGACTATGCTGACTTACAATAGCAGTTCTGGTAATACTGGTTGTAGTTGTTAAGTGTGATGTCACGCAATGGCAACTTGCAACTTTTTGTCTGCTTCCCCACTGACTTTGTCAGAAGCTGGCAATGAAGGTCACCAATGGCAATCAAGTGACTTGGGATGCTGTGACTCATAGATGTGTGCTGATTACCAAGTGCCCAAATCATGTTTATATGACCTTGGGGATACAATGGCTACAATTTTGAGGACCATCCTAACTCTCCTCATTTAGCATTGTCATAACTTTGAACAGTCACTACGCCAGTGGTCACTAATTGACAATTATCCATACTTATTTTCCTTTCTTTTTTTCAAAATTAAAACCAAAATTCCATTAAACCAAGAATATTTCTAAAATATTTGTTGGTTTTGCTATCGTCCTCAAACATTTTCCTGATACGGTAATTCTTTGTTATTTGTTTCTATTTTCCTCTACTTCATTTCTACATATGAGGCAGGATGACTAAATGGAATATACAGTAGGAAACATAGGGTTACACATCATTCCCACTCTGTTAGCAGGAATCAAATCAAGTTTTAGTAAATAATTTAAAATGGGCTACAAATAGATTTTCTTAATATTACAAGGCATCTACAGGCTATAAATTTTTGCCAACTTTCTAACATGAAAGATGCAGCCAGATACTCATATCTCTAACAGATGGAGATTTTCCTAGAGCTAAGCCTCTGGGCTTTCTTCAGGCTCATCCCCCCCCCCACCCATGCTACCCAACTCTCAGAATATAAACAAGAAAGAATACCCTGCATTCTCTGATTACCAGTTCTAATGCCCAGTGCTCAACTGCATTCTCTTACTCACACAGAGCTCAGACAGATTGTTATAAAATATTTCAATAGCTATTAACCTAAATGATGCATCCTTATTTTAGCCTCCCTATTTGGATACCAACCTTTAACAACCTAGGCAATATTTATCTATACTAACTATATTTTCATGTATACCAGTGTCATATTGAAATTAATTGGGAAAGTTTTGTTTGTTTATTTTATTCATTCATCAATTTTCTTAGCCATATGATTCTAGAATGATTCTGGGCAGCTAATTAGCAAACGTAATGGCACTTCTTTGAGGGTATCGGTGTGATGAAAGAACACCCACTGATGGTTACAACATTCATACTCAGCTATATGAATAATGTTTCTCTGCATTGTATATAGATAGAGAGAATAGAATCCCATTGTATGGGATAGAGAGAAAGGAGGAGGTAAAATACAGAAAGAAAGAGAAATTCCTAACAATCACAGGAATTGGGAAATGGAACCTATTACATGGAGACATAGCAGAATCTCTCTCAGTCATTGTGTTCAGGAAAAAGCTGGACAGCCACCTCACCTTATTGCATCTGCAGAGAACCGCCCAGCTGCGCTGTTTAGGGTGACCCGCTCCCTACTTCAGGTGGGGGTACGGGAAGATCCCTTAAAGGGTCGAGCTGAGGATTTTGTACAATTCCTGCATGATAAAGTCGCTCAGATTCGGGAAGGCCTGGACTCCGATTGGGTAGATCCAGGGGAGGAGACGGGGGCAGGTCTTGAGAGCGTTATCTGGGAAGAGTTTGACTCTGTGGCTCCTGAGGACGTGGACAGGATTCTGGGCAAGCTTAACGCTGCCACATGTTTATTGGACCCGTGTCCCTCCTGGTTGGTACTGGCCTCCCGGGAGGTTACACGAGGCTGGCTCCAGGGGATTATAAATGCTTCCCTGAGTGAGGGTGTCTTTCCCGCCGCCTTGAAAGAGGCGGTTGTGAAGCCCCTCCTCAAGAAGCCTTCCCTGGACCCGGCTATATTATCAAATTATCGTCCAGTCTCCAATCTTCGCTTTGTTGCGAAGGTTGTTGAGAGTGTGGTGGCGCGACAACTACCCCGATACCTGGATGAAGTTGTCTATCTGGATCCGTTCCAGTCGGGCTTCAGGTCACGATACAGCACAGAAACGGCATTGGTCGCATTGGTGGATGATCTCTGGAGGGCTCGGGACAGAGGTTGCTCCTCTATCCTGGTCCCATTAGATCTCTCAGCGGCTTTTGATACCATCGACCATGGTATCTTACTGCACCGGCTGGAGGGGTTAGGAATAGGGGGCACTGTTCTTCGGTGGTTCTCCTCCTTCCTCTCTGACCGTTCGCAGTTTGTGTTGGCAGGGGGGCAGAGGTCGACCTCGAGGCACCTTATTTGTGGGGTGCCACAAGGGTCAGTCCTCTCACCCCTTCTGTTCAACATTTATGTAAAACCGCTAGGTGAGATCATCCGTGGTTTTGGGGTGAGTGTTCATCAGTATGCTGATGACACACAGCTATACATCTCCACCCCAGACCACCCCAATGATGCCCTTGCTGTGATGTCCCGTTGCCTGGAGGCCGTGCGGATCTGGATGGGGAGAAACAAGCTCAGACTCAACCCCTCCAAGACCGAGTGGCTGTGGCTTCTGGCGTCCCGGTATAGTCAGCTGGTACCATCACTGACAATAGGGGATGAGATCTTGCTCCCCACAGAGAGGGCCCGCAACTTGGGTGTCCTCCTGGATTCACGGTTATCTTTAGAAGATCATTTGACGGCCGTGGCCAGGGGTGCCTTTTATCAGGTTCGCCTGATCCGCCAGTTGCGTCCCTTTCTGGATCGGGACGCCTTGCGCACGGTCACTCATGCCCTAGTTACCTCCCGTATGGACTACTGTAATGCTCTCTACATGGGGCTCCCCTTGAAAAGCACCCGGAGGCTCCAACTGGTCCAGAACGTAGCCGCGCGGGTGATTATGGGCGCAGCTCATTACGCCCATGTAACACCTCTCCTACGCGAGTTGCACTGGCTCCCGGTGGTCTTCCGGGTGCGATTCAAGGTGTTAGTTATCACCTTTAAAGCGCTCCATGGCTTAGGACCTGGGTACCTACGAGACCGTCTTTTGCCACCAATAGCCTCCCACCGACCAGTTCGTTCTCACAGGGAGGGACTACTCAGGGTACCGTCAGTCAAATTATGTCGACTGGCGACTCCCAGGGGGAGGGCCTTCTCTGTGGGGGCTCCAACCCTTTGGAATGAACTGCCCCCGGAGATACGGAATATCCCTGATCTCCGTGCTTTCCGCCGTGCCCTCAAGACCCTGATGTTCCAACAGGCAGGGCTAAACATACAAACATGCAAATGATTTTTTAAATGTTATCAATTTCTGGGTTTTATTTAATTGACCAAACTAAGTAACAATTTTAATTAGCAATTTTATGATGTTTGTGTGTCTATATTTTTCTTGACTGTACACCGCCTTGAGTCCTACGGGAGAAAGGCGGTATAGAAATATAATAAATAAATAAATAAATAAATAAATAAATAAATAAATAAATAAATAAATAAATAAATAAAAGGATGCTTTGAGTTGGATTCTTGCAAAGATAATAATATAATTGTCCCTTCCCACTTCTTAATTCTATGATATTAGGTACAAGACAGAATCTCATGATGGCAGAATCTTTCTCCCTAAACCTAAACAATTCTATAGCTCTTACATTTTTGCAGTCTTTTGTTCTGTTTCTTACAACTCCTACTGGAAAAATATATAGCATTCCAGGTAGCATGCAGAAGATAAGAGTTTGCAAAATAGCATAGAGGTGCACAGTTTGACATGCAGAAAAGAAAGATACGCTATAAAAGATTAAATAATTTGAGGTTACTGATGCCATGTTAAATAAACAGAATACTCTTAGAAGTTATAACAATATAGTTGCATACAGTTAGAAATGTCACCTATTTGATTAGAACTTTCCCCCCTCTATATGTACTTCAAAAGTCCAAGAAATGAAAATACAATATAAAAAATGGCTGAATTATCTAACATGGCATAGTATTCATTGTGGTGTTAAGATAAATATAAGCCACCTCACGTAGATAAGCATCCAAAATATTATGTATGTTCTTTTTAAAGCCAGCTGAACTTAAACCAAGAAGAAATTGGAAACTGAAACCAACTGATCCAGACAATATAAGACTAGATGCAATAATCCATTCCAGCCTCTTCGGGATACAAAAATAATATATCTGTTAGATTAAAGGAATAAAGTGCTCTAGAGTGTTTTCAGGCACTTGAGGAAAAAGACAAAAGTTCCCTTTTTTCATTTAGAATTGTGGAAAGGATCACTTCATAACTAATTACCAGTCAGGTTTTGTATCTAAAATCTTATAGTGCTGAAGAGCTCACACAGACCTTAGCAACAGTGCCTCCAGGGCAACAAACTGCTTTCCTAGGTAGATTACACGGACCAAAGAAACTATTTTGTTTTGCCCTCTAGCTTCCTATGTACAATTCGTGTCATGGTGAAAGGCAGACAAAATCATCTTGCACTTCCTGACTTTGAAAAGTTAACGTGAAACTGGAAATAGAAGAAAAGAATAAACTTCTTTTTTGTCAAAGGGGAATGTGCAAGTATTTTAAACCATTTTAAAACCAAAGAGGCGAAGCCAAAAGCTTTGTTCTATACTTGGATACTTCATTAATTTTTCACTTTTGAAAACAGCACTGAATTTTATTATGCTATGGATGTTTAAAGTAAATTTAAATAGAACATTTGCACGTACCTATAACTACTTTTAATTAAACAAGTGAAAGAATACCATACTCTAACAGTAAAATTTCTCCAAGACTTCTACACCTTCAGAATGCTTTGTATCTCTGAAATTGTTTAAACACAAAAATCCCAAACACAGCCTGATTTGTCCAAAGATATTTCACTTCACATCCTAAATCTATGTAAATAAAATAAACTAATAACCTTTTAATTCTCAATTTCTTCCCATTTCTCACAATGCTTCTCAAACATTAAATGTCTAAACATTTTTCAGTTTCTTTTACATAGCTGAACAATTAGATTTTAAAAATCTTCAATATAAACCTAATAAAAGAAACTAAATACAGTTAAATATTACTTGTAATGTTTTAAAATCAGGTCTATGCCATATGTTCCATCTGTGATTATGAATGCAACAAACATTTTGTATTAGCTCAGCGAAACTAAATTAGTTATGTGTACTTTTTCAGCAAACTAACCTATAGTTCTTTCAAATGAAATTGATACTCAAGACACACAATGCAATATCAAAATTAAAATTGTCCTACTCCTGCTTTTTTAGACAAAATTTGCTTTTAAAAAAGTGAACCTATTCAAGTAAGTGCCTTTAATAAATGTATGCTTGTCTCTCTCCTAATTATTAACTTTAATTTTGTAACAATGTTAGTGATCTTTATCTACTTTACTACTTTCAGCACAGAAGTTTTTATCATTTAAAATGATCTCTGCATACATAAAAAATATGTAGCAAATTTTCAATGGAAAGGTATCAGGTTAAGGTTGCATAGATACAGGTAGTCTTTTAATGACCATTCAAAGTTACAATGGTTTTGGAAAGGATGTATTACAGCCCATAAAGTACTTCCAGCCATAGTAAACATCATGGCGTCCCTCCACTGCATGGTCATGAGATGACTGTTTTAGTTATGACCAGTTGCCAAGCACTCATTGTCATGGTCAGGTTTATAATCTTCTCTGCTCGCTTCCCCACTGAGTCAATGGGGAGATGACAAGGAAGAGTGCAAGCTGCTGAGAGGACTCTCTCTCATCTCTGAGCGCTGGCTGAAAAAGCTACCTGCTAAAGGAGCTGAACTTCTTTGCCAGGGTAGAGAAACAGCATTCAGATCTTTAGATGTTTCTGCACCCTGATAAAGACATTCCCTTCTACATGCAGAGGGAAGCTGAAATTCTTTAGTAGGCTGGAGAAATGGAGCATTTACAACTAAGACTAACATTAAGACTTTTAACATACTTCACCTCCATCTGTTTTATATGCCATAGTTGGATTTTCTAGATCTTTTTCCTTTAGAGTAAAATGCTACTTAATCTATTTTTTTCCAGCTGAAGTAGCCCCTCCATATATAAACTTTGGCGACTTATCACCAAATTTAACCCATTAGCTAAATATTATTTAAATATGCTTATCAAGCCTACCAAGAGCTTGATAAACATATTGTTTCTGTTGTTTTCGGGAAGATATCAAACTAAACAATTTATGAATTCCATTGATAGTAAAAAAAAAAAAAAAAAAAAACAGCACAAGACCTACCTGGAAAGTCACTAAATAAAAGCCAGAGAAATGTGAGAGGGCAGAAGAGGTAAACTGAAGTCCCATGTGTCCAATTAAATTAAAAGTGCAGAAAAATAAGGAAGAGTAAGATAATGACATGAGTAATTGTCAGATGTCCAAAATAACTGGGAGGGAAATCTGACCTGGAATAAAATTGCTTAACACATTGTAAGCCGCCCTGAGTCTCCGGAGAAGGGCGGCATATAAATCAAATTAAAAAATAAATAAATATGTGAGGTGGAATATCTGATCTCAACTAAAAAATATGGTTTTCCACATCAAAACAATGGTGATTTCACGAAAGTGAAATCAACGTTAACTGATACCTTGGATATCAATTGTCAAAGGAACAACAGTAGCATTAGGAAAAACTTCTAACTGAAGCTCTGGAGCACTGCTTCTTAAAGTAGACATGTTGAATGATGTCTAAAGCTCTCTGCTACTATTTATGTAAAGGTAACAAAAATAGAACTATTTGAAGTCTGTAAGCTGTGGTCACATTTTGAATACTTTAGAGTCTGCTATGTGGATCAAAATTTAAAACTATCTGAAAATGTCTTTCTTATTGAATCATTTTTAAGATTTACCATAATCTGTGATACAGAGACAGCACAGCAAATAAGTGTTAATTTAATATAGAAATAAAAACTTTCCATTTTCTTCTTACAACTGCAATGAAGGCGATGGGATGAAGAAGCCAAGAGAAACACTAGAAATAATTAAGTATTAAATCTTAGCATAATTGTTTGTTCCCTGGTGATAAAAAGAAAAAATAATTTCCAGAAAATACTAATAAAAATGCACACTGCTTTACTTTTTATAAGAATAAAATCCAAGCTCCAGAAACTCATATCAAGGTGTGTATGGTCAAGTTTGATTACTAAGATTTCCAAAAAGTTGCATAAAAAAATATATGTGCTGTATTCCTCAAATATGAACTTCTGTCATGGGAACTGCAATTAACTGCTCCATTAAGTTATGCATGCCTGGCACCATGCAAAGCTGGATTAACTCTCACTCACCTTGGCTAGAGAACATACCTTCTGGGTGCAGAACGTCAGGCAGAAGTTCTCCTGTTCCATTTGAGGGGACTATAAAGGAAATCCTCCACACACACATGCCATTCATTTGCTAGTTCTAATGAAGCTTTCACTAAAACACTTGAGATGCAAGACCTGAGAATTAGCCCTTACAAAGGCTTGGAGACAGCAACCAAGACAATATGGGCAACATTAGGAAGAGATCTGCTAAGAAATTAGCAGCATCAGAAGGTATCAGTAGCATAACCCAATAAAAGCTTTTTCTTTTCTTAGAAACCAAGCGAGTCTTGGAAAAGTGAGTCAAGAAAAATTGTTGGGAGAATCGGTAAGTGTCTTTACCAAGAATGAAGCAACACATGTGAGGAAGGAAGTGGACCACTCTAATACATTCCAACATTATTTGTTAGATGGCAAATCTGCATCATGCTTGAAAAAGACAGCAATAGTACTTAGACTTATATATCTCTCCATAATGCTTTACAGCATTCACTGGGCAGTTTACAATGTCATCGTATTGCCCTCAACCATATGGGTCATTTTACCAACATCGGAAGGATGGAAGGCTGAATCAACATTGAACTAGTCAAGATCGAACTCCTGACTGTGGGCAGAATTAGCCTGCAATACTGCATTTAAGCATTGCATCACTAGGGCTCTTATTGAGGGATGACAAACAGAAAGTTCTTATGCATAGAAATATCTTACACCTGGTTCTTTTTCTTTTTGAAAGAGAAAATGAGAGATCATTCGAATGGAGCAGTAACTTTCCTTCTTTTAATGCCTGTACAAAACTAGAAATTTTGTTTAAAGGCAGTAAGGAACTGTGAATGCCAATATGTCATTTGACATCTTTTACAGAAACTACCTGAGAAAAACACAGTCTTTCTCAAAAATCAGCAAGACATACTAATAAATACAATAATGAGTCAGAAAAATTAAAAATGGAAAGATGGTGGATGTATTGCAAATACTATAAGAAAGCAAGAAAATAGGAGACTCATTTTCTGGCACATTTCTGGGAGTTCTACAACCCTGAGGTAGAATATATTCTTTGCATGCAAGAAGGCTGCCTCTCAACTCATCCATACGATTTTTTTTCCAAACAGATTTCCAGTTCAGTTCAGTTAACAAAGCCACATGACAACTTTAAGGAGATGTTTCAGATCATTAATAACTGGCCTGAACTGCAATTCTGAACTTTTAAAATAATGTTTATTATTCAATTATATTTCATATTTAACTTTCCATTCCTACAGTGCTGCAGCCAATCCATCCTTGTTTTCTTAGAAGCCAGTGGGGTACCAAACACTTAGTTGTAAGAAAACTAATGATGCTGCAGTGATCTTGGCAATTATTTATGGTATGCTATAAGAACCACAGTTTTCAAGATTCCTATAACATTTTTACCTATCTATGGCATCCTTGCTTTGGCCATATCAGAAAAGACTCATATCTACCAATACCATGCAGCTGAGCAATGATATAACACTTATCCAACTATTAATACACATAGTTTAGAGCTTGGTGAAGGTTTTTTTTTTTTAAAAAAAAAAAGACTTAGGTAAATAAAGTAAGTAAAACCATTATTTGAAGCTCTTTTACAAATGTGGTGGCCACATGGTTTAATGATTTATATTCTGCATCATATTGAATTCTAGATCATTGTTCTGGCATAAACAGAACTCTTCCTATTGGTTGCTACTATTAACGCATATCAAACTGCCTCATCAAGATGAAGCCTGCTGTCTCCGTAGCATTAAATGTTAAAATGCTTCAGGACTACAAAGTGTAATCCTTTCACTTACACTACATCTAATCCTCCATGGCATTTAGCATCTACATGGAACTTTTAGGAGGCTAACTAGAATTTTGGTGTGCAATGTCATTTGTCCATTCAAACAGAACCACAGAGTATTTTATTTTTTTTATTTTATTTTATTTTATTATTTTATTTTATTTTATATTTATTTATTTTATTTATTTATTTTATTTTATTTATTTTACTTTACTTTCTTTTATTTTATTTTATTTATTTTTTATTTATTTTATTTTATTATTTTATTTTTTATTTTATTTTATTTTAATTTGTCAAGTACGTATTAGATAATATATATAAGTGTAAGCATGAATTAAATACATAAAATGAATACAATTAAAGGGAACATTAGGACAGGGATGGTAGGCATGCTGGTGCTCTTATGCACGCCCTTTACTTATTGGTAAGTAATTCACAGTATCTTAATAACAACAACAACAACAACAACAACAATTTATATATTATTATTATTATTATTATTATTATTATTATTATTATTTATTTATTATTATTAAAAATAAATAATAAATAATCGTATTAATTAGTAAGTCTTATTGGTAAGAAATGGAATAACCAACATTCTAGCAGCCGTGGACAAGTGAAATTTGTTAAGGTGGAGTCTCTGAGAGCTGTTTGATCGTCTTTTTCCCAGAATGCAAAATCAAGGACAAGACCCAATCCCTTTTCTAGATGTGACTAGAAAATTTTCATCTCCTGATTGTTAACTGTGTTTTGAGCTACTCTTTTTTTCTCCCCTCTTCTCCAAGATCTCTTTTATACTGTGTATATGCCATTGACATCTAGCTCTATTTCTCTATGCTGCCTTTTCAAACCCAGTCCTCAACTGTCTCTGCACTGATTTGCTCTTGTCCCCATTCCACAGAGAAGCAAAAAGAAGTTTTTGAAATCTAAAATAATTATTTCTGAAAAGAAGGGGCAGGAAGGAGAGAGAGATCGCTCAGTATTTTATACTGAAAACGTTACTTTAAATGTCATCAGAACCCTGTTTTGCCTTGTATGTACAAAATATATTTTTTTTCTGGGTTTTATGATTAATACTGGTTGCGCATGAAAATGTTTCATAGAACAGTGAATCAGCTTTGCAAAGCTTCATCAAAATCAAATAACCCATGTACTTCATCCTTCTGCATATGACAGCACTAGAAAATAATAGAATTCTTCTGCGAGTCAGGCTGTTCACAGTATAACAAGCTTAGAAATGTGAACTATCACTATGCACAGACAAATTATCAGTCCTATTTGAACAGGGATTATTTGTGCGCTACCACTGGGAAAAATGCCACTACAACTCGTTTTCTTTTTATAAGAGTATTTATTTGTTAGATTTTTATTTCACTTTTCCACCAAGTGTGCAAGCATACACGACAGGCATTTTTTTTCCCCCATTATATCTGCACAACCGCAATCTCATCAGGTAGGCTTGAGTGTGAGAGTGACAGGCCTAAAAACCCCATTGCATTTCAATGGCCAGACTCTCCCTGATCCTAGCCTTAATCTCTACACCATACAGAACATAAAAGCTTGTTCATCTGTGATGCTCACTATATCCAGACAGCAAGCTAATCAAGATGCGTATACAGATATGATTCCCAAGTATCTCCAAAGTAACATTCTGCCAAAGTTATCTAAATCTAAATTATTATTTTATTATCCCATTAAATATTGAGCACACTAAGAGGCAGAAGGGAAAGGCAGAATTGCACAAAATTCAGTACTGTCACCAAGGACATGAGGAAAATCAGCAAAAAATATGGGAAGAAGTCACTAACTTTACAAAACATCTAGATATTATTTCTTTTATGAAAAGGGGGTGGGATAATAGTAACTATTGGAATAAATAAAACAGCTTCTTGCTTAGAGAAATTGACATTTTAAATATACAGATTATCAGTCTCTCTGCTAGCATATAAACCAGTGGTGAAATCCAACTGGATTTATCCAGTTCGTGCGATCCAGTAGGGGCAGCAGTGGGAGGCTCCGCCCACCTGCTTGGACATCATGACATCCTGTTTTTGACTTTCTGGGCATGTGCAGAAGGCTCTGTGCATGCGTGGAGGAGGCTCATACACTCACATTTGTGATCCGGTAGCAAACGTAAATTATTTTACCCCTGATATAAACCCTGTTTGATTCTACAGGACTTTCAACACTGTAAAATGTTTTCTCACACTCTTGAGCACGTAGATGTGACTGGACTCAAATGTGGGAACTCCAAGTTTAATAACTCAGAAGATGACCATTAATTAAATATGCTGAAATTATGAACTTGACTGATAATTGTTTGTAAATCTCTAACTGCAATATAACCTTATGGGAGACCAGCTAAATGACAATTAAAGGATTGGTGCACTTTTGCATTACTGGTTGAATCATCCATATAAAAAAGAAGCAGACAGTTTGGAAGAGTGACAGAGAGTGGGAGAAGAGTAGTCATGAAAAATGATTGGTATTGCTGTAGCATATACAATTTGAACCTGGCAATGCATCCTCTGTATAAAATAGCATCACTGAAATTTCTGAAATTATGGTATTCCCTTGTATAATAATGTGTGTGTGTGTGTGTGTGTGTGTGTGTGTGTGTGTGTGTATGAATGTATGTAGGTCTTTGGTTATTCGGGTTTTCTCCCGCGTAAAATTGGAAGTGTCTTGGGGACGTTTCGACGAAGTCTCATTCGTCATCTTCAGGCTGGTGTTTTCGGCTTCATGCTTCTAGGATATATATATTTTTTGTACATATATTGCTCCTAGAAGCACAAAGCCGAAAACACCAGCCTAACGAGCTAGAAATGGATCTATTTAGGTCTCCCACCTAGCAGTGAGAGCTTGCTAGGTGTTAGAAAAGAAAAAAGCCCAGAACCGAGTAGATGAGATTCTACTGAGCTGGAGCTACAAAAAAACCTTGGCTACGTAGGGAAAACCTGGCTAGAAGAAAAACACACATAGACCCTACGAAGAAGTAAGAAAATTGATTATATATATATATATATATATATATATACATACATACATACATACATACATACATACATACATACACACACATATATATATATGCAAAAAATTAAAATCTCAGGTGTTTTCCCACGTCATTATAAATAAGTTGGTTAAAATATTTAAAATCCTAGTTAAAATCCCAGCTTAAAATCTTCTAAAAATCCTTACAGAGCACTCTGCAAGGTCCTTTAAAACCTCAGCTAAAATCCTACCAGTGACTTTAAAAGTTTTTCTTAAAGCAACGTTTCAACAGGCTCACAACCCTGTCATCTTCAGGCTCTGTTTCATGTAGAAGCTATGGGTTCTCTGTTGCGGGGCCGGAGCTGTCGCTTATCTATATTTGCTGCTGCTGACGTATGCTGGCTAGCCTGCAACTCTGTGTTCCGATTGGAGGATAACAGTTTTTCTTCCTGCTTCCTCCTCCTAGCTGCTTGGCTTCGTGTTACAGGCCCAGCTTTCTCAGATTCTCTATTATTATCTGTCTGCTGTAGAGGGGAAAGGATTCTGGTAGGCATCACAGCACCCTTGATTGTTAGTTGAGATCTCAGCCTATCTTCTGGCTCGATCCTCTCTCTCGATACGTATCCTCGCTCGATACGTCTGCAGGGGTCCAGCAGTATATTTAACAAGCTTGATTCCAGCAATTTTCTACTAGTTGAAGTATTCCCTGAATATAATTCTGCTTGGCATATTTTGGTTTATAAGAATTGAAAAACAATCTTAGCCAATGTTGTCTTCTTTTACTATACTATATCCCATCTTGTTATAGTGGATATACCACTATACCTTCCAGAATAGGTGTTTTTGGTTTTTTTAGCAGGAGGGAGGGAGGAAGAGGACTTGCAGGAGGAACAGATCAAAGCTTCTCTTCTCTTTGATCCATAGTACAAATACTTTCTGCTGGAAAGTATTTGCACTCACCCAAGCCACACAAATGGAAGGAGCCTTTCTGTTTTTACAAAACATACCATCAAATTCTTATGTGTTGAATAAAAGCACTATTTTCTTTGTTTTTAGAGGTTTCTATGATGGTCTCATGAGTTCCTTCTTCTAGTGGAAAACACTTGTGCAGCTATTTTTCTACAGTGCTTGGAGCTTTCCAGTTCAACTGATTACCTTTTGACTCTGCTGTGACACAGAAAATAGACTTCAAGTACAGAGACCAGTGTGGAAGGGTGTTTGTGGCATTAAAGACTTGGTTCAAATCAATTCTCGATTATGAAACTCACCGAGTGCCTTTGGGTCAGCTACTTTCTCTCAGCCCAATTACTCAACATGTCTCTTTTAAAAAAAGAAAAGAAATGGAGAAATCCTATGAACAGTATACTGACCGCTTAGAAGAAAGTTGGATATAAATACATATAATCCTACAAAAACTTATTTATATTTCCTATTTCTAAACCATCCATCTCCCTCAGAGATTGTGGCTGGACTGGGCAGGATGTAGATTCCCATAGTCCAAAACTTTTGTCTTCGTTCTACTTGATTCTTCTCCAGTCCAGCTAAAGTCAAGGTAGTTGGGAACTAGATGGCATAGGTTTATTAAATAAAGAGTGCCACTCCACTATGTCCCAGTCATTTTTATTTTGAACAGTTCACTTTTCCCTTTGCAAAAATTAAATTGCCTCTTTCCCTATTTCTCCATGTTTCTTTAAAATGGATTGATCCAAGATTTTCCCCTACTCACTATGAAAACAAAGCAAGGCAATGTTGAGGACTGACTGAAAACTGGCTTTTTAGATTCCCTTTGTTCAAGAGAGAACATTGATCAATTCATGGGGAGCATTGTTAACTTCAAAAATGGCAACAATAAGGACCCTGGCGGGGTACTTTTGAGGTTTGATGGGATAGAAACAATGACTGTGTTGAGGCAGCCTCTTGCTAAATTGAGATACTAAATAAAGCTCCAACTTCTCTCCTACAAGTAACTCACGAGTGGTGAGATCCAAACTGGCCCATGGACTTCCAAATACCAAAAAGCAAAAATATCTGCAATGGGTTATAGTAGTGAATGGAAGACACTACCATCAATCAAAGCCCCTTTGTATATATGGGTTGGACACTGCAGCTCCTTTTTTGTTGAGTGGTGAATGACTCTGGATGAAGCACATGCTTTTAGCAACATGGTTTCATTTTGCTTTATAATTTTTCCCAGAAAATATTTTGACCGCTGGGTCAGGATTTCAATGTCAAGATGTAATTTTCCATTTACCTCTATCCATCTTTAAAGGCTTATCTCTTCCATGTAAAGAATGAGCTTGCACATTTTGTCAATTCACCAAAAGCCAAAGTATTTTCCTTTTGTTCAATTGAAATAAGTTGAAAAATTATAAATATTTCAACTTATAAAAAAGCTGGAATATTGGAATTCATTCCAGAGATCTAAATTCTTAAACTATTTTCATTAAGACACAGGAAAGTAACAGCAAAAGGCTACAGCATTGTATTAGCTGTGTAATGGTTACTTCCAATACGAAGCCATATTCCACTGAGACCAGAAGAATGGTTGTTTCATTGTCATGTGGCACTACCTTATTTCAAAAAGCTAAGTAAAATCAGATCTACTTTACAATTGGAGGGCAGAACATTGTGAAATCCAAGGGAGAAAAACTAATCTGGGAGGTCAAAAAATATTCTGAAAGCAATGAAAAACTACATTTGTTCAGGTGGTCAACAGGGGTGACTTTTACTTAATGGAGACTTTAATTTTTAATATTGATGATAATTCACATGACTAAGTGAAAACACACAAGTGTGATGGAATGTCAGAATGTGGAACTAATTAAAAAAAAACATACCTCAGACTTGGGAAAGTAGAAAGCTCCAAACTATTCTATTTTGATTGGATTAAGTACAAATTGAAATAGAGAGTAGCTTTGACAGGCCTTCAAGATTCTGTTACAGCACCCCAACTCAAGTATTTTCCAAGACATTTAGAGGTCCAGTACCATTTTTGCTTGATTGTTAAGAAAAACACTGTTTAACTACAAATGGAATGAATCAAATGGTCATTAAATGAATCCGGCTTCCCCACTGACTTTGCTCATCAGAAGTCAGCTAGGAATGTTGCAAATGCCGATCACATGACCCCCAAGATGCTGGATGCCACTTGCCAAAAGCCAAAATTTTGATCACATGACTGTGGGGATGTTGCAACAGTCATATGTGTGATGACCACTTGTAAGTCACTTTTTGCAGTGCCATTGTAACTTTGAACAGTCACCAAATGAATCATTGTAAGTCAAGGAATGCTTGTATTCATAAGAACATGTCTGAGCTCAAATTTTCCATCTCATTCTACAGTTGAGATAAAATGTAATTTAACAATGGGATCAATGTTGTAAGAATATTTGGTACATAAGCCCCAGTGAAATGAGTTGGGGTTGCTCAAACTATTGTTCATTTTAACTGGCCAGAAGTCATTACATTTTTCAGGAAATAATGTCTCTACTATTCTTTCCAACCCCAAAAGAAAAATTGCTTCTGCAATCACAAGAAAAATAATACCCAGCTTTGCCATTATAGCTTTGCTCTACCATTATAGAAGAAGCAGTTGAGACTACAGCTAACAGTAAGCACTGTTCAGCATATTAGCATATTCTTCATATGTGTAATAGTGAATTATTTTCCATAAACTGTGCAGACCATTTTACTGAAGGAAATATAGTGGCTTATACTGTACCCATTTTTAAATATGCTTTGAAAAAGCACCTTTCCTTGGTACCATTTCAGAAGGCATTCTATGCCACTGCAATCTGGAAGCCTCTCTCCCAAATTTATAGTGTCTGGCTGGTTTACACAGATGGCAAAGCAGGCTTATGAAACAATCTCAGAATCTTTATTTTACCAATTAACCTCATGCAGGTTTACTTCTTGATCTGGAACTGGAAAAATGCAAAAGGATTTGCAAACTAGAAGAAAACTGAATCTGTTTCTTCTTGTTGTTTAGGATACAGATAAGCATTCATGAACAGATAAATTATGAATTGATTACTGAAAAATAATATAGTAGTGGAAAGTTTTATTTACTCCTTCCCCATATTTACCTCAACATACTTTTTTATGTCTGCATCCTGATAAAAGCTTAAAAACACTGAAGTATGTTGAACCTATTGCTGAGGTTATCTTCTTGTTAACTCTTTGTCTATATTTGTTTTCCACGTTATTTTATTTATTTATGACTAAGTAATCATGGCTAAAGAGAATTGAATCATTGAAAACTTTTATATGAGATTTGATCAATGACTCCTTTGTAACTTTCAAAAATAACATTTCTGGTGAAAAGATACCCCTATATTGTTTAAAGCTGCTTTCAATGTCATCGTGTTGTCACATAGTAGACATTTGATTGTATGTTTCAACTTAATACTGTTATTTCAAAGATGGACATCAAAGCATATACAGTAATCACTTTCTACTGTATCTTTAAATTCAATTTTTCTCAAAGATTAAGGCTGCAATTTATACTTCATGGACTTTATAAAAAGAGTATTCATGTCCGACTTTATGGACTGCACTTGATACTTTTACCTCTAATACATCCTGAAATGTATCATACATTTAATATATACCCAAACTGAAAAAATATGACCAGGGGAGATTGAATTATATTGTAGCTCAATTCAATTGGAAAATAATATGGTAATTATGGTAATTTAAAAGTAGAACTAGAAAAGTTGACTCCATTTTAATATTTTGACTGGGCCTCTACACAAGATCATGTATGATACAGATAAGTGGAACACCTAACTACTGCAATCCAACACAATCACTATTGTAGTCAGAATACTCTGTGGTGAACAACTACTCAACTACTCTTCTGTTGTTCATCTGACAAACCATCTCACCTATAGTGGATACATAACATTACAGACTTGACTCTTCTAGGGAATTATAAGTGGTTAAGATCATACTGTTGTTAATGGATAGTCAATACAAACAAAACCCATCCCATTTCATTCTCTTCCCAGGCTCTTCCCAGGCAGATATCTCATTTTCCCCTAAAGTTTCACTTAGAATATATTTTGCTGCCCTGCCACAAAATGATATGCTGTGTCATAACATAACTTATAAATGAAGATATATTTGAAAGTGTTCCTGAATTATGATCATACTTGATTTGAAAAAAAATGAAAAATGAAAAAAACTGAACCCTTTCACAACTGCCCGGAACAGCATGCTTCTGGTCTCCCTACCACCACCCACAGCAACAGAAAGCTTCACCAAGATGGGGGTTCTGTAAATAGTTTTGTAGGTAACTGGCAGGATTTCACAGTGATTAATTTTGCAAACCAGCAAAGTTCCTGGAAGTCTTAAATGGAAATGGAAGACCAAGAAAACTAATCACTTATCTGAAAGCATACCATAGCGCTCATGCTTGTGTGCGTGAGCACACACATACAAGCGTGCACACACACACACACACACACACAGAGTAAATAAATAAATAAAACCCAGGTGATTTTTAAAGGGCAGTCAACCTCCTTCCAATCCTATCAGCCACAGCAGATGTAACCATGTCTTCTCCCTGGAAGAGCCCCTTGCAGAGAGAAATATATATATATATATCCCAGGATACGTTTTGAGCAAGGCACACACTGTACCTATAGGCACAGGAATACAACTTACATCTCTGAATTTGTTCCAATATTTATCTTTGTCATATTGGGACACGGTGCTCAGCCATTTGTCATTGTCCAAAAAATTGCCATTGTTGTTGTTGCTGCTGCTGCTGCTGCTGCTACGAAGGGTGATCTCTGGATGCCTGCCCTCTGCTTGCAGAAAACACCAAAGCGCTACGGCTAATATCCTGTACATCTGGCAAAAGAGGAAGAAAGGATGAGTGGAAGGATGCGGAGAAGGGAAGCCGAATATCCACCACCACCACCACACACACACCGGGCTCAGTCAGCCACTTAAAAAAACAAAAAACAAAACCCAAACAAACAAGTGCTTCAAAAACGCAGCGGGGAGAGTAACCATAGGAGGGACAACGTGGGTTAGTCAGGTATGTTGGGCAACGGAGCTGGCTCTCTCACACCAGCCCACGCCGTTGCGCAGAGCCACCGAGCGAGGGGAACCGAAGTGCCAAGCAAGCGGCAGACGCCTAGAGGCTACCAGCGGTTGGATTCTCTGCAAAGTTTGAGGCGACCAGGTGGGATTCCTCCTCCCAATCCCGCCTGGTCCTCCCGGCTAAAAGCTCGGAGCAGCCGCCCCTCCGCCAAGTGTGAGAACGTGACCAAAGCGAAGCGGGCGCGCGATGCCCCATCCGCCGGCCGAAGCCACCTGCAAGTTTTCCAGCCGGGATGCTCTAGTTCTATACTCACCTTCAGCCGAAATGCTTCGCCGTCAGGGGCTGCGTCGCTCTTTTCCGGCCGTCTCGGGGTAAACCGAGTCACCCTTTAACCCCCCTCCCGTCCCCTCTCCTCTTCGGCTCGGCTCGGAGTAAAAAAAAAAAAAAAAAAAAACACCACTGGGAAGCTTGCTCTAAAGCTTCGCCCAGCTGCTTTGTGCGTGCTTGTCGAAGTGTTGGGCTTGGGGTTGTGTGTGTGTGTGTGCGCGCGCGACTTTCCGACGAGCTCGGCGGCGAAGCGTCGAAATCTGGCGCCACTTAGTGACCGAGTTACGGCACTGCCGCTGCTGGGAGCAGAAAGCGAGCGGGCTCCTTTTCCCGTCTCTTCCTGGGACTGGCTGGCTCTGCCTTCGGGGGCCAGTCTATTTTTTTTTTTTTTTTTTTTTGGAGCTCCTGGGAGCATTTGGCCTCGGATGATGCGCTTTTCATCCTCGGGTCCGGTTCAAGGATTCCCGAAGCCGTGGCTGTTGCTTTATTGAACAGGTTGCAGTTCCCTGGATTCATGTGTTGCGTTATAATATAAACCATCCTTTGCAAAGCGCCGTAGCTGGTTTTGTATATAAAAATAAATTACTGAGCAAAGTGTACAAACCTGGCCTGCGTCTAACATTCAGGCCATACTGTATTCCTCCTTAAATAGAATCTAAATAATTTTAGGTATCTGTTAGAAGCTCTTATGATGTCATAAAAATAATAAAATGATGCAATTGCATCACGGCATCTAACACGAGTAGATACTATTCTTACTATAAGTAGATAAGTAGTATGTAGTAACTACTTAGAAAAGTATACTATCTATACTGTATACATCATTTGCTTGATTATATCATCTGGACCCCTTTCTCCTCCTCCTCCTCCATGGATGCTAGTGGTACCAATTATCTTTCAGGTTTGATTCACATATTCCGTAATGTGACTAATTTGATTTTGATTTTGTGCAGTGTTTGAACTGTGCAATCTATTATGGCTCGGACTTGCAAATGAAGCAGGCCACCAAGCTGGTTCCATAAAACCCAATAAAAATTCTTGGCTTAGAGAGTATATGAATTCAGCCAATATAAAGTCCTGTCTGGAACAGTCCTCTTCTGATTGCAGTAAACCACCATGTGATTTATTTTGTGATTTTAGCATTCAAATGAGAGTTAATTGTCAAAACGGGAGGGGGGGTAAAAAACACATTTGGCAAAATTCTTTAATAAAGAAAGTAATGAATTGCCTTGTTGTATTAACATTTATTTACATTACCATGCAGTCCATTGAATTCAGCAGCTACTTATATGCAGATGTGATTTCTCTATAGCAGATGTCCCCAATTTGATGATCTTCAGAAATGTTGGAGTTTCCTATTTAATGGATTTTTTAATAAATTAACAGAGTTGGAAGGGATCTTATAGGTCATCTAGTCCAACCCCCCCCTCAAGCAGGAGACCCTATACCATTTTTGACAAATGGCAGTCCAATCTTTTCTTGAAAGTCTCAAGTGATGAAGCTCCCACAACGTCTGAAGGCAAGATGTTCCATTGATTGATTGTGCTCACTGTCAGAAAGTTCCTCCTCATTTCTAGGTTGAATCTTTCCTTGGTCAATTTCCATCCATTATTCCTTGTCTGCCCTTCAGGTGCTTTGGAAAACAGCTTGACCCCCTCCTCTCTGTGGGAGCCCCTCAAATGTTGAAACACTGCTATCATGTCTCCCCTGGTCCTTCTCTTCTCTAAACTAGCCATGCCCAGTTCATGTAACTGTTCTTCATATGTTTTAGTCTCCAGTCCCCTAATCATCAGCCAAACAATGTAGGCTGGTGGCTCCCAGGGGGAGGGCCTTCTCTGTGGGGGTTCCCACCCTCTGGAATCAGTTGCCCCCAGAGATCAGGATAATCCATGACCTCAATGCCTTCCGTCATTCCCTGAAAACCCATCTTTTCCAGCAAGCCGGGTTGGCTTAAGAAGAAATTTTAAAATTCTTTTAATTAGTCTGTGATTTTTTAACTTTCGGGCCAAAATTTATATATATTTTTAAATGTTTTAATATTTGTATTCTATGTTTTTTATCTTGGCTGTACACCGCCCTGAGTCCTCAGGGAGAAGGGCGGTATATAAATTGGAAATTAAAATTAAATTAAATTAAATTAAAATCCTGGTTGCTCTCCTCTGCATCTTTTTTATAGTGTGGTGACCAAAACTGGATGCAGTACTCTAGGTGTGGTCTTACTAGGGCTTTATAGAGTGGTATTAGTACCTCACTTGATCTTGATTGTATCCCTCTGTTAATGCAATTTAGGATTGCATTGGCTTTTTTAGCTGCTACTGCACACTGCTGGCTGATTGTCCACTAAGACTCCAAGATTCCTCTCACAGTCACTGCTATTAAGCCTGGTTTCCCCCAGTTTATATGTGTGCTTTTGGTTTTTCTTACCTAAGTGTAAGACTTTACTTTTCTCTACATTGAATTTCATTTTGTTAGATAATCACAAACAGATAGTCACTTCCATAAGTCATAACTGCCATGATTGACATATTGAAAATGTGGCATTAAGGGCCCTGTTACTTGGCTTTAACATTAGCTAATTAATCATCACAGCTGCTCTTTGTACTTATTTATTTTGTTTTAAATGTTTTTTAATTGTTTTATAATTTGTAACTCAAATTATAAGTTACTTGGTTGAGTTAGGTGACTGTAGAAAATGAATGAATGAATGAATGAATGAATGAATGAATGAATGAATGAAAATTGCCTACCCCAGGTCCCTGAAAAGGACTTGATAGGTGGGCAAAAATGCCAAATCCAGTCTAAATATCCAGCTGACTGTGTGATTAATAATAACAATAACAAGGAGAAGGAGAAGGAGAAGGAGAAGGAGAAGGAGGAGAAGGAGAAGGAGAAGGAGAAGGAGAAGGAGAAGGAGAAGGAGAAGGAGAAGGAGAAGAAGAATGTGTTTAGTCCAACTTCGGGTTACATCCAAAGATGTATCCAAAGAGTTAGAAAATGGCTGAAGAGAAATTTGAACATGGAAACATCAAAACCATCAAAATCTGGGCCATGCCTGTGATATAATACTGACTGTGAGACCAACCATAATAATAGTAATACTTTATACTGTATCATGAACTATAAGTATTTAAATAGATTATTTTGACTGCAACAGTTTGGATTTGATTCAAAAATGTACTTCAAAGACATGAATGCTTTAAAGAACTGCAGAAAAGTTCTCTTGTTTCTGCTCCTCTGAATGCCAATACACCTTTTTCATACTGAAGATTACTGTTTTTAGGGTTGATGTAGTTAGATCTTATGTTGAGAATAGTTCAACACTAGGTGTCCTCTGAAGTACCCTCCAGTTCTAAATAATATGAGTATAGCATAATTCTAAGCTGGAGTAACAACTTCTCTACCAAGAACTTTAATTTCAGAGTCAAGATTGTTGCCCAGAGGATTCATTATTTGATTATTTGTGGTGCTGAGAGTTTTGTGCACTTTATAGTGTTTTCCATGCTAAATGCATGTCAAAAAGATTATGAAAATTGATGGAAAGGTAGCTTCACATTACAGTATTTTGATCATTACTTAGTGTTATTATACACTCACAACTATATTGGTCCAGAATTTTTCTCTTTACTTTTAGTATAAATGCCAAAGGGCTATGTCATTCATAGATAAAACATGTAAAACTTTTTTTAAAATGGTACTCTAGTACATCTTCAATGTAGCAATAACTATAAGGTTATACTGTTGTTAAATCTGTATTTTCCAAGAAGACACTTTAGTTGTTTAGTCTAGATACTGTAATGTGGATAATGTTTGCAGAAGACAGTTTTTTGTGTATTTTTGTGTTTACCCAATTATGACATAATTCCATATTTCAAATACTACTAATCCCTTCTGATCCTACTCAGCCTGAGATCTAAGTTTAATCTTTGACAGTAATTCACATACTTCAGCAGCTGCAGAACATCACAGCTATTTATCATTCACAGTAGTACTAAAACATTTTTGCCTGTAAATGTAAGAATGGATTTATTTCCAACAACTGTGTCTAATTCCAGTGCTGAGATTTGAGCAGAATAAAATCATCTGATGTATAAGGGAGTTTCATTATTAAACCAGTACAGATCCTAGAAATGTTTGACTTCCGCTGTCCCTGGGGGTTCTGTTGAATGTATTGTCAGCAGATTGAATGGTGCAGCAAAGATTTCGGTATTAGTGAGAATCTTTGTGATGGCAAAAATATGGGACTGCTTCAACAAGTGGCAAATTTTAAGGCTGCAGTATGGTAATGACTGAAGTTGCTTCTTGGTAGATCCAAGATATTCACTTGCTTTGTTTTAGGTTAGCAATATACAGATTTACAGGTTGAAGGTTCCCTAGGCAGTTCACACTTTTCTGGTAACTGTTTATAAGAAAAAAAAAATAGAAGAGCAAAGTTTAAATATGTTAAAAACAATGAAAAAATAACCACTGATATTATAGAGTCAAAAGCTCATGCTTACCCATTAGTTATGTGTAGTAACAGTTTATGAAGTATGATTAGATTGTGGTAATCTATTGATGATAAATTAAATAATTTACTCAGTTATAAATATGACTGCAGAATCACAGATTGTCAGAAAAACATCTTTTCCTGCTGAAGGCAATTTCATCCATCACCTTTATTCGCTAGCCACTTAGCTTTTACAAATGGCTCCCATTTTTTTTCTTCTAACCAGCATTGCTGAAGATGATATCCGAATCTTAAAGTTGGTAAGATCAAAAATATTATCTTGTCTCCTTTCTACAACGGTGTAGCCACGGATTGAGTCTTGGACTGAAGTCCAATTTTCATAGCCCAGAAGTATCAAAGGGTTCAGTAATAAATCCAGGGTTCAGTAATAAATCTTTCTCTATAAACTTAAACCTATAGTAGCAGCAGAGTTAAGGGCTTGGCCTAAATAAGTTGTTTTTATTGCCAAACCAATTTAAAAAAATAATAATAACAGTAACATAGATTGGCTACTACAGAATGAAGCAGAATCAAGCTCCTTATTTATAAAACCCCAAGGTTTTAAAGCAGGGATCTTCAAACTCTTTAGCTCATCAACTTCTTCATGATGTTTCAGACTGACCCCCAAATATTTGAAAATATGAAAATATATGAAAATAATTTAAAAGATATAGTACAAATAGTAATGGATTATTTGAATAGGTCTCATTGTCCCTTGCGGGTCAATGTTGGCCACTTTGGAAAACCCTGATTTAAATTATGTGATGAAGACAGTGTGAACAAGTCAGGTGTTTGTTCAGGAGTTGGCTCTGAACAAAGTTGATATGGCTTTCAATACCATAGTTTCATATTTTGATAAACATGTTGTTGCTTGTAAATGTGATTGCATATTCCTATCTAATCATTATTACTTTAAAAAAGGATGTTTTCCAAGTAAATGGGCATAAAGCATAAAGTAAAAAAAGCAAAATTTTGTTTTAACTTTACAATCTTTATGGTGCTATAGTTTAACTGAGTTTAAAAAATGAAATTGTACAGACTCGAGTAATATACCACACCACATTGGCATGCAATACTGTGCATGATTTGTATTCTATGTGTGTGTGTGTGGGTTCAATAAAGTCTCTAGAGTAATGCATACTCTATATGTATCCTTCTGTTATATTCTCTCTGAATCCTATCATGCTTTAAGTGTATCCTCCCATTACTTGCTGACTAGGAAAAAAATGGGGGAAAGGGTGGGGAAGGTGAACAAGAGGAAAGAAAGCTGAAGAATACAGATTAAAGCATCAACTGGGAGCATTAAGAACTGATAAATGCAAACAAACTCAACATCTCTCTTTCATTATTTAATGACAGGTACAAGTAAACAAGGGCTTTATTTCCTGGAGAAGAAAACAGACACCTCAAAGAAAGAAAAGAAAAAAAGAAAGAAAGAATGAATGAAAGAAAGAGAGAGAAAAAGGAAGAAAGAAAGAAAAAGAAAGAAAGAAAGAAAGAAAGAAAGAAAAGGGAAGGGAAGGGAAGGGAAGGGAAGGGAAGGGAAGGGAAGGGAAGGGAAGGGAAGGGAAGGGAAGGTCTGAAACCCAGACAAATGTGAAATCCTATTGTGAGAATCAGCACAGATACCATGACCTGTGTAGGCTATAAAAGATGCAAGCATGGTGCTGGAAAAGCTGAGTTTCTCCCACAAAGAATTATTTGAAATCTTCCAATTCCCTTTCATCCACCTGGCCAGTAGAGGAAGAGGGCATTTTCTCTTTATCTCTTTCTGTCTTCTTTTCAATATTTGGGGTGTATGCATTCTGTATGGGAATGTGGATGGGTCTACCCTTGCAGAAAAGGTTTTAATGAAGTGGTTATAAAGTGATTGATTGTGCTCCTGGCTTGTTTGGGAACTTCTGCTGTCTGTTCTCAGATACTCAAAAAATATTTCTAAAAGCTGTGTAACAGCATCAGAACTGGCAAACAGCATGCCCATTCCCCATCCCCCCCAAAAATAGTAATATGAAAATATACATATGTCATGGATTGGTGCAGACGGAGAGGGAAAAATTGTTATGTACATAACTGAAGGCTCTGTCTTCCCTCCCAGCAAAAACAAAACAAACAAACAAAAAAAACTATAATTAAGTCCAAGATATAAAATTATGTAGCAGAACCAGTGCCTCTCTCCTAAAATGCTCATTTCTGAAAAACAATTTTGTGCAAGCAAGCTGTCTTTTCTTTTTCTTCTTCTTTCTTTCTTTCTTTCTTTCTTTCTTTCTTTCTTTCTTTCTTTCTTTCTTTTTCTTTCTTTTTCTTCCTTCCTTTCTTCCTTCCTTTTTTTCTTCATTAAAACAGAATGCAAAATATTTCAAAAACCAATTAGTTCAGAGATAATTCTAACACTTTTTTTTTTTTTTCATTAGTAAGAAAAACAAGATTACTACTAGCTGGGTTAACAGACCTAGAATGGAGTGTCACCCAGCCAAACCAAGAAAGCCACATGATAGGCCAAATAAGCCCATTTTTTACCTATGTTTCTTCAGATAAAATATGTGAGTGGCCACTACAAAAACAAACTTTCAACTTTAATTGTGAGTTGACGTATTATCTTCCTATGAGAAAACTAAAAACAAATACATAGTTAAGATGCAATAGAATAGTTTCAATGATGAATCTGTTTTATTTTTTAATATAAAAGAAGTGGATAGGATAGTCTATTTTACCAGAAAGACAATTCAACTCATACATTTCCTTTTCCTCTTCTGTTCGCCATTTCCCAAGGCCACTTAGGAGGCATTTTTTGAAAATTCTTTCCTGAATGTTTAGTTTGTTTCTAATTGACTTTCCCACAGCATTTTGAAGGAACCAGGAAAGAGAAATCTGCTTAACAAAACTCTAATTTCCCACAATTTCTGCAGCCTGCTTAAAATCTAAATTTTAGCAAAAAGCAATTTACATGGAACAGTTATTGTAAAAGAAAATAGTAGGAATAAAAACAGGAAATAAAAGGAAGGATTTCTAAAGCATCACCATTGATTCAGCAAGAATCCCTGAAATGGATGTAATTGAACTCCAAAAAATCCAAGTGTAATTCACCAAGCTGCTCTGTTGAACTCTTCTGGATACTGAATGGACTGGTATATATTTGTCTCAGGTAGGACATTTTGTATTAATTCGAAGGATTCTATTACTGAAGGAAAGAAAAAGAGGAACAAATTTAATTGAAAGAAGAGATTGTGAAAGTACTGTAGAGAAGGCATTCAGGTACACAGCTGCAGTTTCATCTACTGTTCCATTGTATCTTTTCGACTTCAGAGAATAAGTGGATACAATTTTCTATTTAAAAGCAGTTTTTTTTTTCACTAGTACAAATGCTTCAGAAATAAACGTAAATGAAGATCTGGCTGGCTGGATACTGGAACATGTATGTTCCCATTCAGAATACTCAGAAGATCATATTTATTAAACTGATTATAGTTTGTTCTTTCTCTGCATTCCTTAGATTTCTAAGGCTGTTGCTCTGGCATTCTTAGCTGTGCTGTAGAATAATGGAGAACACTATTTTATCCACTGGAAATGATTTTCTGCTTAGAAAAAGGTTTCTTAACTAGTCTTCCACATTTCACTGAACGACAATTCTTTCCTTATCTTTCTTTTGCTCGGAGGCAAGAAGAGCATGTTAAACAAAGGAACAGACAGTGAGTATGACTTGAACTCTTAATTCATAGCTTCGGTATTATTAAGGCAAGCCTTCTTCCAACTCCACAGAGTTGTGCAAGGATTTTACAACCAAAAGGCTTGATGAATGCTGTCCCCACCTGCTGTACATTCCATAATTAAAACAAAATTAAATTAAAATGGGTATTCAACACAAGGAATTAATGCACAGATAAGACAGAGCAGCATAGACTGTATTTCATATGTTTCAGATTTCTGAGTAAGATTAGCTTCTTACTGAGCAGTAAAGGTAATCTTATGTTGAAATTGCATAATCCCAGGTGGGAAAAATCTTTCTGACTTTAAAAGGAGCAGCAAAATAGGACTCAACAAAATTAGCAGATTCTGCAAGTAGTTCATTAGTCTTAATGAATTATAATAACCTGAGTTTTTAAAAAAGAGTCAATTTAAGGTTTTACTACAGCTGTCAAGTTTAAAGTTAACATAGGTGCAGGGTACAAAGATTACTTGGGAGGGGAGTGCTAGAATTTAAAATCAAACTCAAGGTCTTACATATTAATGTAATTTCTCCTCCTCCTCCTCAGGATTGTTTTGTTTTGCTATGCCCACAATATTCATATTGTTCCCGAGATGTTGAAATGTGATACAGACCTAAATCCCGCTAGTTATTACAGAATTGCAATACTATTTACCCTGTTTTTCTAACACTAACCAGTGACTGGAAAAGAGGCAGGAAACATTTTAATTTTTTTAAAAAAGTTTATTAGCTTATCAGAATATAAAATACAAAGAAAATGAAAATAATGGGAAACTAGGGGAGGAAAAAGGGAAAATGGAAAAGTGTGGGGTAGAAAGGGAAAAAGAGAAAAAAGACATTGACTCCAGACTCTTTTTAGCACAGTAGAAGATAATAACATCACAGCCTCAACCCTTTTACTTTTGCACAATAACATAGGGTAGTGATTTCTCTACCAACAAATCTATCTAATCAGCAAAACCAAAACCAAAATTTGATTTTTTTTTGGAAACCAGAAGTGGTTTCCAAATGGAAACAAAATTAGATACGATCTTTTCTTTGACTAAAGCAATCAATTTAACCTTCTCTTACTTTTCTACAGACAGCAATTTCAAGTGGGCACTGTTTTCTAATGACTAAAGTACTATCATGCTTTTGTCTGGCATTATTAAATGAAGGCACTTCAAATCAGGATTCTAAAATTAGTTTACTCAGATGCAATTTAGCTGGCATGGACACGTTATTGAAGACAACACTGATGCCAATTAGAACAAGTCTATGGCAGCAGGCACAAGTAATGGGACAGAAGGGATTGTTGTGATCTGTATTCCAGAGTCTAAAGTCTCTAGGTCATATATTCAAAAGAAACAGACTTCAGTCTAAACCTAAAAGTGGACAATATCAACCCCCAAGGATCAAAGGGACTATCTAATATTATTGTTGCTGCTATTATTATTCATAGTACTATTAATAATAATAATAATAATAATAATAATAATAATAATAATAATAATAATAATTTTATTTCTATACCGCCCTTCTCCCGAAGGACTCAGGGCGGTGTACAGCCAATTTAAAAACACAAGACACAACAATAATTAAAAATTAAAATAATTAAATAGATTTGGCCGATTTAAAAACCCCAAAAATTAAAATACCCCAATTTAAAATTATTATATTGACAGCCCTGCCTGGCGGAACAACAGGGTCTTCAGTGCGCAGCGGAACACCCGTAGGTCGGAGATCTTATGTATTTCCGGGTGCAGTTCATTCCACAGGGTTGGGGCTCCCACAGAGAAGGCCCTCCCCCTGGGTGTCGCCAGCCGACATAACTTGGCTGATGGCACCCTGAGGAGACCCTCTCTGTGGGAACGGACTATTAAAGTAGTATTAAATTATTTCCATATAATAAATGTTTGGGAGCCTTGTTTTAAACAAACATTGCATTGTCATTCAATAATTTTTCTGTATTCTCTCACTACATTCCTTTTAAGTACATATTGTTTCTCTGATCTCTTTCACTCAGAATGTTGCTGCCCAAAGTCACTTGACAGTGAGATGGGCAGCATAAAAATGTAATAAATCAATAAAATAAAACGTTGCACAGATTTTTCCAGAACTAAACTCTGGTTATTCTAGTATGCAATTGTCACCAAACTATGGATAGCTAGTTTCATATATAGCTTGAACAATCTAGATAATACCCAAAGATGCTTTTCCAAGAGGCAAATGGACTTTCTGGTTTTTTCTTTGAAGACGTTTCACTTCTCATCCCGGAAGCAGTTTCGGCTCTAGGAAATACAAATTCCTACTTTTAGACCTACACCGAATATTTTTTCTCTTTATTAAAACTATACCTATATTTTTCTGAATATATTCCAGGTCCAATTCAAAGTATTGGATAAGATTTTAGAACCCTACATACAGGTAACCTATGGAACCATCTTCACCCCATCCCATCTGCCCATCCCACCAGCTCAGGCAGGGAAGGTATGTTGCAGACCCCCATTGGTTAAATAATTCTGAATTGTAGGTCCAGGAAGAGAAACTTTGTGTTGTTGCCCCCAACCTATTGAGCCCAGAGGTAAGGCAGGCCCCACTCTCCTGGCCTTTTGGAAAAGTGTTAAAACATGGCTCTGTGACCTTGCTCAGGCCTCATAGAGGAGCATGGAGCCATTGGGCTGGTTAGGAACCTGAAAGCCCCCCCCCCTCCTTTGCCTTTTAATTACTTGACTTTTAACACTGATTTTTAATTCATCCTCAGCTTTCTAAATTTTAAATTTTATATACTGTTTATATATTTTAATATTTTATTTGTACACTACCCAGAGTCCTTTTATGAGAGAGATGGATAGTTTTAAAATATGATAACTCAATAAAATAATAAAATAAAAATTCATTAATTCCACTCCAGAAGTTCAGTTCACTTTCATCCATATCTATGATCAGCTTTCTTTTTCTCTTAGTTTCACAGTCACACTCTATTTTTTTCTTTTCATATCATGTGTTATAACCTATGTACCTTATTATTCATAGTTATCAAAGATGGTTCATAAATACTACTCTCCATGATTTTTCAATCCTTCAGTTGAGAAGTGCATGGATTAGATAAAAAGGTGTAGACTTTGTTCGAGAGCCAGTTCAATATACCAGTTAAGACAACAGATAGAAAAAGGGAGATTTATTTATTTATTTATTTATTTATTTATTTATTTATTTATTTATTTATTTATTTATTTTTTCAAGCATGTATTAGATAACATATATAGGTATAGAATACATGAGATGGAAATAAATAAAAGGAAACATTAGGACAGGGACGGTAGACATGGTGGTGCACTTATGTATGCCCCCTTATAGACCTCTTAGGAATGTGGTGAGGTCGACAGTAGACAGTCTAAAGTTAAAGTTTTGGGGGTTTGGGGAAGAAACCACAGTGTCAGACACCTGGGTGACCTTGGGTCCATCATACCCCTTTAGTCTAGGAAGTAAAAATGGCAAACCACTTCCAAAACACCAGCCAAGAAACCTTCAGGGACTGACTTGAAGACACCAAAAAAGAGACCATGTTACTACTCTTAATTGCATATATCCCATATGCAGTATCGCATGTTAACTGTAAGATTACTGCTGATCAATTTGGGCTCATTGTGATCAGTAGCTACAAATGCAAAGAAAGATTGGTTTTCTCATGCTATTTTATGCAAGGTAAGATCTCTACTTCGTAAAACACCAACCTTGGAAGACAACATGCCGGATTTTGACATATTCTCAGGCTGGTGCTCAGTCTATTGATATTTAATAAATCTGATTTCATATTTCAAATATCCAACTATTTGAATAATACATTCATTAACCTGTTCCTAACTGATGTAGATATTGATTTACTGGTTTAAAAATTATAATGCTTGAACCACCAGTAGTTTCTTACGTACTAAACTGATAAGCCTATTCTTAATTGCTATATATTTTAATTTTCTAATTTTAATTTTCATCATTTAAAATATGATGTTTAAACTACCTTCTGATAAACTAAATTGCTTTTTTATTTTACACTATTGTAAATGTGATTTGGATAATATTCAGTCTATTATATATGCAAACAGATTTTTACACTATTGTAAAAATTTGATTTGGATAATATTCAGTCTATTATATATGCAAACAGATGTTTCTTAATCATCATTACATAGGAACAATCTTCCTTTTTTTTTTTTTTTTACCATTTTCTGATTTCCAATTATAATGATGGAAAGTATATGTAGGACAGTTATTATATATAGTTTTATCAAAAGAATGTTCATTAACTGTTATCCAATATATTTAAAGCATGGAGTTAACCATTATAGCTTCATTGTTCATTCTGTGTGTATACATTACACATAATTTCTTGTTTATTCAAGTAATTGTTTTAAAGCTATTCTCAGTGCCAGAAGACATTAATATACCAAGATAAAGAATAATAATTATATGGCAGTGCTTATTATACTGGATTATTATGTAAAGACTTTTGCCCAGACTACAGTTCCCCATGATCCAGATCATCCATGCATTTCTTCCCCTCCAGATGAAGTCATTAAGGACAAGATAAGTCAATAGCATCTTCTCCACATTTGTTATAAAGATACCTCTTGCAGAGAGTTTGGATACTGCTAAATGGAATCAATTGTAAATCATTCAGAACCATGAAACATTAAAACAATATGCATAGAGTCAGGTTTTGTTCCACTGTAGGATATAGGAAAAAAATCTGATTTTATACTGGTTTATCAGTCAGGCAGTGTTAGCTACACTCTTTGAATTTATTGTCTTTGGTTCTGGATGAGATCACACTACCCCAAACAGACCTGGTGCATCTGGGAATCCTCCTGGACTCACAGCTCCTGTTTGAAGAGCAGGTGGTATTAGTGACTTGGAGGGCCTTTGCTCAACTTGTGTTATGTATCTCCTGAATAAGAAGGTTCTTCGTTTGGTCATTCATGCCTTGGTCATCTCCCATCTCAACTATTGCAATGCAATAGAAAAACAGGGCTGCCCTTCAAAAGTATACAGAAGCATCAGCTGATACAGAATGCAGTTTTGGATGGGCAAGCTGCATTGGTGACCAGTTTGCTTCAAGGCCCAATTCAAGATATTAGTTATGACTTTAAAGCGCTACATGGCATAGGACCAGGTTAGCTGCTGAACAATCTTCACCCCATTACATCAGCCTGTCCCACCCAGTCAGCAGGGAGGTATGTTGTGGACCTCATCAGTCAAAGATTTTTGACTGTCCAAAAAAAGAGCCTTCTCTGCTGTTGCCCCCACCCTTTGGAACATTCTCCAAAGGCTGGGGGACAACCTGGATCTGTGAACTTGCTTGGGGCTCATAGAGAAGCATGCAGGTGTAGTTAGTACCTTGAAGGCCAACCCCCTAATTTTTAATACTTTAATTTCAATTATTCTATTATTATCTTAATAAGAATAATTGCTTCCAAAGACAGTATTTAGAAATAATTTGTATGTTTTAATTGTATGCTTCCCAGAGTCATTCTCTGAGTGAGATGGGCAATTTCTGAATTTGATATACTTTATAAATACAAAAAAATGAATAAAAATAAATTGTAGACTTGTTCTATAGAGCGGTGAGCTTTCATACACATCAGATGTTAGATATAAGGAGATGTAAGTCCTAGAGACCGATCATCATGCTTTATTGTAATATTTAATTATTACAATTAAATATTACAGGTTGTTTACTTAGTTATTCACTGTCTATCTTAGCTTCCTTTGATTTGAATGTTTCTATTCTAAATATAAATATATCTGACTATTTCTAGAATTAAATCCCTTTATTTTGAAACAAGCCATAATTTCTTCTAAAACATAATTAGAGCATTCTGTGTGGAGTTTGAAATTAGTTTAATCTCATTAAAAGAAATAAAGTGTAAGCAGGCAATCTACATTTGGAGTCTTTTTCTCCATTTAGTGGTCCTGAGACATACATAGAAATATGCAGATCTTATCTGTATGGAGACATACAATGCTAATTAAAGTTCTAAAAATACTACAGGACCTTGGAGAGAATATATAAAAAATATAATGTTTAGAAAAGAAATATAGCTGATTTTAGAAGTGATTTTGTGACACATAGGCAATAAATGTGGCCTAAATTGCTTTTCCTTCTCAACTTCCATCTGAGATAGCCTATCAAATTATTTCCATTATTTTCAGCTATCACTTACTATTTCCCAGTGTTCTCTCAGATAATTTATTTTTCCTTCAGTATGTCAGACAGAATGAATTAAGATCGTTCTCTTAGAAGGTGCAACGCTTATGAAAAACATAAATAAAATGTTTTAAATTTTTCAGTATTTCTTTCTAAAGGTCCTGGCTATTTTTATTCATTGTCTCCTACCCAACAGCATAATCACTTTTTTTTTAATGTTTTAGAATTATTGCTTCAGTTTCTTGCCATGATCAGAAATAAGCTGGATTTCAAGATAGCCTTCCATTTTTAAATGAAGATTATTAATATATGCATAGGAGAGGCATATATAACCCCAAATTTCCCACAGTTGCTACAGATTTATACATACAAATATTCTATTTATGTTTAGGACTTGAATATATAAGTGTCTGTCTGTCTGTCTGTCTGTCTATCTATCTATCTATCTATCTATCTATCTATCTATCTATCTATCTATTTATATAGCAACCCATCTCCATAGGTGACTCCAGGTTTTTAAATCCTGAATCATACACATACATTTTCTTACTGTATGATTCTTTGATGTTACAGTCTTTCAATAAGTAATCCTGATCATTATTTTTAATTCCATTATATAGAAGCAATACATTATTGATTTTCAGCAATTGCAACAAAACATCGTTAGCTTCCCATTCTGCTGGTGCACTTTATAGAAACCCAAGGCTGTCCATTGTAAGAAACGGGATTTTTGGAATTGATTCAGCCAACATCTTTTTATTTATTTTGTTTTCCAAACCATGCCTATTCAATGACTCTTTTTCTTTTGTACAACAATACCGTGGCCGTCAGCGTTCCAAAGCACAGGTTTCAGCTACATTAGAGCACAGGTTTTAGGATAACTTTATTTTATTCCTTTTTCATTAATAGCAAAAATAAAAAAACAAAACAAAACACAAAATGATAGTGAGGGTAATATATATATATATATGTATGTATGTATGTATGTATGTATGTATATATATATATATATATATATATATATATATATATATATATATATATATTTTCTCAGGTTTTCGCGGGTGTTTGTATGTAGGTCTTTGGTTATTCGGGTCTTCTCCCACGTAAAATTGGAAGTGTCTTGGCGACGTTTCGACAAAGTCAAAACTTCGTCGAAACGTCGCCAAGACACTTCCAATTTTACGTGGGAGAAGACCCGAATAACCAAAGACCTATATATATATATATATGTATACATACATATATATGTTTTCTGAGGTTTTCGCAGGTGTTTGTATGTAGGTCTTTGGTTATTCGGGTTTTCTCCCGCGTACCTCCAACTTTACGCGGGAGAAAACCCGAATAACCAAAGACCTACACACACACACACACACACACACACACACATATATATATATATATATATATAGTCAAAGAAAAAAAGATGCCTTAACAAAAAAAGTGAAAAAAGTATGACAAAGAAAAAAGAAAATATAATATGTCATTATAATAATTAATATTCACAATTCTCTCTATATATTAGTTTGATTTATTTATTTTTATTAGTTTGATTTATATGCCGCCCTTCTCCGGAGATTCAGGGTGGCTTACAATGCTTTTAAGCAATAGCCTTCATACTTTTGTATATACCTGCTTAGTACGGCTTTTGGCCCCCCCCAAGTGGTGTTCTATTTTATACAAAGTCAGCTTATTGCCCCCACAACCCGGGTCCTCATTTTACCTACCTCAGAAGGATGGAAGGCTGAGTCAACCTTGAGCCTGGTGAGAATTGAACTCGCAGTAATTGCAGGCAGCTGGCAGCTAAATACTACTTTAACAGTAGTTTAGTCCACTGCACCACCAGGCTTCTGGTGGTATTGGACAATATATACTTGTCCAATAAGAATATTCAAGTACATATAATTTCTAATACATTTATGCAACTATCTTTTTTTAACCTACTGTATTCTGTATAAATGAGTCCCAATAAAGGAGAATATTTGTAGCTCATGGTTGAAATGAGGGGTCCTGGGTGCTCTCTGAACTTGCTTGTTTTCTTGCAGACGTTTCATTATCCAAACTAGGTAACCCAATTACTCAACTAGTCCAGCACTGATGATGTTACCTAGTTTGGGTAATGAAGCTTCTAAAAGAAAACAAGCAAGCTCAAAGAGCATCCTGGACCCCACATAAATGAGTCCCTTATTTCATTATACCTGTCACTCAGCTCATAAAGGGCAAGTGCAATCAAACCTGCAATCTATTGAATAAATGGAGCCAAACATTTCTTTCCAATGCTGCTCTATCAGTCTTTAGTTGTAGTAAGTGCATGGAGAATCCATTTATTTTGTCCAATTGTCAAATTCCATGTACTAGGTATATAATTCAAAAGAATATTATTTTAAAATGTTAGCCTTGATTAGTTCATAGAATATAATTCATATAATCTACTACCACTTCTCCCAAAACTTGGTAACTACAGAACTTTGTAGAAACATGTGTTTTCAAGCAGCATTATCCTTATTGCATCTCCAACTGGTCAAAGACAGTTTTTTTTCTACATAAACGATCAATTTGATATGCAAAGATAATTTTTTTCTTAGTGCCAAAGAACAGATCAGTTTAAAGATGTACCTCATAATTATATATTTTTGTTTGTTAAAATAAATAAGTAAAATGAGACATCTGGATTGGGATCTTTCATGGAAATCAGTAAGACAGACTTATTCCTAATACATGCGGATTGGGGAATTTTGGGAGTTGAAGCCACATAATTTAAGGTTGCCAAGTTTGAGAAAACTAAGACTGAAGTCTCACTTTGCCTTGACTAAGGCAAAGTGAGATTTCAGAACTTCCCCAAAGCATGCCCTTATTTCTTTAAAGATCTTCCACCACTTCTCTTTTTTTGAAAGGATCTTTTTAAAGATATTAGTAGTGATTTATTTTCATTTTCAGAGAGCTGTTTGAAATCATTTCAAACATGGTCATCAGAAAGACCATGAATCTTTCTTCTTTATTTTTTAATGGCATTCAGGGCAGCCTCTCTCTCTCTCTCCCTCCCTCTCTCTCTCTCTCTCTTTTTAACCCTATGGTAAAGATTGGCTTAAGCATGTTAACTGTTGATCTTCCATAGCTGAGGCTGGACTTGAAACTAGGTCTGCCTAGTGTTACAGTACTCTCTTTTATTCTTTGGTCTGCTTTGAGATCAACATTAAGAAAGGTGATGAATAAATGCTGTATGTATGAATAAATAAATAAATACATCTTAATACTTCAGTATATAGATGCCAAGCCAAGTCACCTGCATTGTAGGCATTCAAAACACATTTGCAAAAACAAAGAATTATTGCAAGTTTAAGTTTCTTTCATCTGAAGCTCGATAAGCACGGTAAAATCTTTTGTTATTTTTATACTCAGCAATGCTGATATTGTGATAAAGTCCTCCCTGTAGGCACAATCAAGATCAGAACACAACAGCATTATGATTACTAAAGCCACTTCCAACTGCAGTTTTGCCTCTTATGACTGAAGCTTTAACCACAGAGGACTACACAAAAACAAAGACAATTGAAAGAAAGCCAAAGAATACAGATGAGCCAATCAAAATACCATAAACAAATCTGAAGAACTCCAAGGCTAGAACACTTAATTTACTGACAGCATGGAGATCAGTGTGTATCATTTGTTACATTACAGAAAGGCATGATTAGAAGGGATTTTTAAAAATACAAAATCCAGATAATATTTAGACAAGCAGGCATAAGAAAAAAAATTAAATGATTGAAAAATACAAACTTGAAAAGCTAAAAATTCACGAGTCCCTTTTTTAAATCTGAAACAATAATATTCATTTACTTGTCCTAAGAATTAAGGGTGCTTTTTCTATTCCTGAGAGTAAAATTTGTTTCTACATGCTAATGAATGCTAATCTCTTAGGCATTTGGCAGTGGATTTGCAGAGCAGGGTTCTCTGAGGTTATAAGAGGCCTTTGTGGAAAGTTGGGAGCCCCAAAACAACACTTGTATGTCAAGATTGGGATGATCTCCAGTGTTCTCAGGCAAATTATTTGAGCTCACTGCCTGTTTGAGCTATGTTCAAAAAGTGGAAGGGAAGGGAAATATTTCACTAGGGGAATTATACTACCTGGGTATACAAGATAGTAGATTTTATAGATGCATGCAAAGGAAACAATTTCCTAACGAGATTAATTAAAATGTAATATGTAAATAAAATGAAAGATGGACTTCAAGAGCAAACTGTAAATTATTTAGATTGACTTAAAATGGGATAGGGAGAAAAGAAACACTTCTTTGGATTGCTTGAAACTAATGTGCGATCTGATGGAAAGAAGAAATGAAAGACATATACAACAGCATGATTGCTGCCAAGTATGATGGACAGACAAATATCTAGGGCGCACACAGAGAAAAAAGAATGGAGTCAAAGAATGTAAGGGATGGTTAAAGTTAAAAGAGAGAGAAAATGCAAAGCAATTTTGAAGGAACTGAAAATGCATTGTTTGAAAGAGAATGAAAAGGGAGCCTCCAGCACAGTGAATGGAATTCAAAATGAAAGCAGTATATGAATTGGGATGAAACTGATGTGAGAAGAAATATTTTACAGATCCGTAAGGGAATGCTAGTGGAATTCATACGTGTGCTATAAATATTAAAGTCCAAAAAGATGTATGAAAGGAAGTAATTAACACTGTCCGAATGGTCAGTAAGTAACCGAAGGAATGTTAAAATATGGAAGTACTTTGCTTGCAATATGGCTCAGCACTTTGTTAAACAACTGTGTGTGAACACTGGATCAGTGCTGGACAACTAGAAGAATTCCTTTACTGTTTCTGCATACCAACCAGAGAGATTTCAATAGTAAATTGCAAAAAGTGAAGTAAGATCATTTTATTAATATGCCTGGGAAGAACTTTGGTAGATTTTTTTTATTGAAAAAGAGATACTTGTATAGGAAATACAAGAAAAAGTACATGAGCGAAATTTAGATAATACAGCAATCGTGTTTTCATATTGAGCAGATGATGGGAAGGTTAGATTTTTGCTCTTCAGCAAATCATTCATTGAGAAATATAAATGTGATTGCATGGTGGGGAAACATAAATGTCAAAACGACTGAGGATTATTTAAAGATCCTACTTAATATTACTTAAAACAATATTAGCAAAATGTTTTCCATTTTATTTTCCCCATCCTTCCCTACATTTTCTCCTTTTGTGGTCTGTAGAAAAGTTTGACTTTTCCCCCCAAGTTTGATTAACATTAAAAAGGAACATAGTAAATTACTATCCTGTCCTAAAATGTATAAGAATTAGCAGTTGATATGATTAATAGGGATGTAGCATTGAAAGTATATTTTTTAGCAAAGTATTCATTCTGAATGAATGAATCTGATCTTGGTTTGTTCAGTAATAAATAGGAATACTATTTGTTATACATTACAGATACACAATAATTGATTCAAGTAGCAATAAATGATTTCTGTTATCTATCATTGTCTATCTATGTAGTTGTTCTACCTCACGTTTTCCACCTTTAAATCTGAATTTCATAAAAATATCTCAAAAGAATAAAGCTGTAACTCAAAAAAGACATCTACCATCTATCCTACAGTTACATAGTTGCTTTTAGGAGTAGAATCATCTGCTTTGCTGCATGATTCACAAGACTGAAAAGGTTTTTTTTTTTTTTATGTAAAAAGGTGTATTAAAGAAGAAATGCATGATCAGAATTGCATTCTTTAAAAAATACGTTTCAATTCATTTTGCTTAGTCAAAAAGAATGCAAGCCCATGGGCCTGATTTCTATTTTTGAAGTCATTCTGTCCCATAATTTTTAAAAAGTAGACTGAAAGCACACAGACTATTTCAATCCTGAATATACATTCAAAGGAAAATGTAGCTTTTGTATATCACTAAAAGGAAAATTCTCTACAGTTCCCTATATGGGCTTATAAAAATTAATCATTGATTTCAAAAGAAAAACAATGAATTATTCCATTCTTCATGGGAAATAGTTATCTATAAATACACTTAAATGTATCTTATAAAGTAATTAGAACTGAATCAATTTCCATCAACTCCTTTAAAAAGAGAGGAGAATGGTAGGGCAAAAACAGCTGAAATGGTATAGCTGTTCTTTCTGTAATTTTTGCTATTCAAAGTTTGGATATTGAACTTTGTCCAAAGTTCAGGAGAACCTATACCATTTCAGATAAATGACTGTCTAGTCTCTTCTTAAAAACCTCCAGTGATGGAGCATCCACGATTTGTGGAGGCAAGCTGTTCCACTGGTTAATTGTCCTCACTGTTAGGAAGTTTCTCCTTAATTCCAGGTTGCTTCTCTCTTTGGTTAGTTTCCAACCATGGTTTCTTGTCCTGCCTGCTGGTGCATTGGAGAATAATTTGACCCCCTTTTTTTGTGGCAGCCCTTGAAATATTGGAATACTGCTATCATGTCGACCCTAATTCTTCTTTTCTTTAGACTAGCCAAACCCAAATCCTGCAGCTGTTCTTCATATGTTTTAGTCTCCAGGCTTTTGCTCATCTCAGTTGCTCTTTTTGGAACTTTTTCTAAAGTCTCAACATCTTTTTTGTAGTATGGTGACCAAAATTGGTTGCAGTATTCCAGGTCTGATCTTACTAAGGTTTTATAAAGTGGTACTAGAACTTCCCGTGATCTTGATTCTATGCCTCTGTTTATACAACCCAGGATTGTATTAGCTTTGATACAGCTTGAATACTATGTTCAATGATACACTATGACAGATCAGTTCTATTTTCATTAAATCCTGATTCTAAAATACACAATTTTAAAATCAATATCAGGACCCAGTTAATTTTGTGTGGCAGCTTAAACTGCAATGCTGTTTAACAATGCTGTTTATGGACATCCTGAACAAGTATGTATATAAATAAATATAAAAGAAAAAGAACGCCATGAAACATTCTTGCTAAATAGTTATATAATCACTCAATTAATTAAATCTCCTTGAATGCAGTGTCATCAACTTTGTCTGAAAGAGTGGAAATTGTTCCTATACTATTGCGGCTTAAGTTGACCCTCGGTTACAGTTTTGTCCATCTTTTTTATCTATTTAGTTTGCTTGCTTGGATGTATGTACAGTATGTCTCTCATCCATTTTGGGCTCAGATTGTAGAGAACATGAAATTAATCAAACCAATCCAAACTCACCATAAAATGATAGCTTCAGAAAAATTGAAAAAATACATACAAAAATACATGTTCATGAAGACAGGGACCATCTGGGAAAGAGCCAGGATGGGAAGTAATCCACATATTCTAGTTTAGAGACTTGAAGACACTGGCCAGCATTTTGTTTGACATGCTATATTTCTTGAGTTTTCAAAACCTGAATCATGTGCTCTGATTTCTTTCACTAAATATAACTTTTTTTATTGACTGGGAAGAAATTGTGGCTTTATTTCAGACTTTTTAAATATTTCTTTTACTCTAGTCAGGCAGATATTGAAGCTAGGAGTTGAGGATGTTCACATTTTTATTATAATGAAACAGATGTATTTTTTTTTTAACATGGGAATTCTCTAAGTGTAGATAACTGAATGCTCTTACTGAATCTTTGCAGATCTTTTGTTCTGAATTGCAAAGATTTAGCGGATAGCTGAATATGAGGGGATAGATATTTAGTGGTGGATCTTACCTTCATTCTCATATCCCCCCCAATTTAAGTGAGTAGACAGAGGCCAATTTAAGTGAGTAGACAGAGGCCAATTTAAGTGAGTAGACAGAGGCCAATTTATAACTTCTGAAACTAAATCCACTAATCTCTTAAAATCATCATAGTGAACATCTAGTTATCCAGTTTTCAGCACTCATTGGAGCTCTTAATTTATGTGTTGTCACCGCAATTCTTGCTAGTGAAAAGCTATCAAAAACAGAAGATCTGAAAGTGGACTGAAATGAATAAGATGCAATTTAACAAGGAGAAGCATGCGACTGATGGAAAATGTAAGGCAAAAATAAAGGATGGGGAAAACCTAACTGGGCAGAAATACACGTGAAAGTAATCTGCGTATTTTTGCTGTCCCAAGTTAAACCTGAGGCAGGAATGCACTGCTGCTGCCAAAAAGATAAGTGTTCTCCTGGGGTTCATTAATGTAGTAAGATCATGGGAGGTTTCTAGTATATTCAATTTTATCTTGCCCTGGTCAGACTCCATTTGTAATACAGTATCCACTTCTGAGCACTACAGTTCACAAATGACAATGCTGAAGTAAACCATATTCTCAGGGAAACTACCACGAAGATGAAGTATATAATGTAGAGAAGATGATGGATCGGTAATGGGGGATGCTGAGGACACAGAACTCCTTAACTCCTATTTTATATGTGTCTTCTTCCAAAAGGAAATGATTAATCAGAAGGGAACTGCAGCTAAGAAGAAAGGGTAAGAGAGAAGTCAGGTAATTAAAAGTTGTAGGTCTCCCAGTTCTTCCATCTTTATTTCTTGTGATTTACTTGTTTTTAAATAATTTGTAAAGTGACCAGAGTATATAAATCATCATCATCATCATCATCATCATCATCATCATCATCATCATCATCATGCAAACTTCAAACTGTAAAAGCAAGGACTTGAAAAACATGATCTATGCACAATCTTGAGAAAAAATAAAAAGGAGACTTCCAATGAAGAAAAAACTGATCCCACATAACTGTAATGGAGATTCAATTTCAAGAAGGAATAAAAAGAAAATATTGGCAGAATTAGAGAAACGATTATAAGAAATAAACACCGCTTATTGTAGTTCTTGTGAAGGCCCATTTTGAAGTTACCACACGTCTTTCTTTTACTTAAGTTGGCTTTTGGAAGTTGCAAGGCAGAGAATGTAGTTAAGCTCAATAGCCCTAGCAGGATTGTTTCCAGAGAAATGGCAAGAACAGGATTCTTTACAACATGTATTTAATAGCAAAATTTGTGATCTTACAAATCCCCAAACTTATGGTTTTGGAGATCAATCGGACTTTAAATCTACCCTGCTCTTATTATGCAGTACATTGTTAAAATTAATTATTCTTTTTTAATACCAGTAAAAGAGCTATGTCTCATAGGCAGCTCTAGCCAGTATACATGATTGGAATGTGCTGCAACTAAAGATCAATATTCTTGGTGACTAGTGCAACTATACTATTAGATTACCTGCAGTGGACAAATGTCTCTTTATGTGGCAAAGCAATTTGAAGCAATTATCTTTTGGACATCTTGAACGATTAAGTAGGCAAGCTGGAGACCTTAATTTGCCCGACTTCTATTGGAGAGTGTAGGACCTCTATTTCAAAGAATGATCCTTTAGCTTGATTAGAAGCTGATGCAAACAACTGCCAGCTGAAAGTCTTACATCTATGGGCATAAATCCATATTCAGGATACTTGATTCTCAATTTTATTCTGAAAAAGTAATGAAAGGACCATGAAACAAGTTTTCCTATTTCATATGGTTTGAGTATCTTATGCAGGACATTTCTGAATAATGAATGTGTCAGATATTTATTTTATGTATACTATATTCCCATTCTAGGAGTACTCCAGAATCCCTAGCCATTATGACTCATAGACATGCTGCTAGGAATTGTAACATCATGCACAGAAAGCCAATGCATTGGAGAGGGTTTAAGAAGATAGCCTTCATTTATTTTATGTAGACATAAGTGCTGTTGTGATTATTATTTTTTTCTTCTCTGCCTTTCGTCTGTAGAATAGCACTTACATGAAACCCTTGACCATATTAACAGTAAAAATAAGTCTTTAAAACAAAACTACAAATAATTATATAACAACAATAATCTGATGAAGTACTTGCAGATCATATTTATTTATTTATTTATTTATTTATTTATTTATTTATTTATTTATTTATTTATTTATTTTATTATATTTCTATACCGCCCTTCTCCTGCGGGACTCAGGGCGGTGTACAGCCAGGATAAAACATAGTATATAAAATTTAAAAACATTTTAAAAACAATTAAATAATTTTGGCCCGAATTTAAAACAACCCAATATATTACCCTATAGTTGCATGTTGCCCCCAGTGCTGAGTTATATTGCGGTAACTAGGATGCAAAGGAGTGTATCTGATAAATTAAACATTGTTTAATTTTCAGTTAAGATGGTATATATAATTAATAAAATAAAAGTGACATCGCTTTGGAAATCCCAAAAGTGCTTTTTCAAGAGGTAACTGGACTTTCTTGCTTTTCTTTGAAGATGTTTCTCATCCAAGAAGTTTCTTCAGCTCTGACTGGATGCTGGGGAATGGAAGGATTTATACTCCTTGCAGACAGCTGGTTATTTGCATTCTTTTAGAGAATTATTGAGGCTACTTGGGGGGGGGTTTGTCTTTGTCCTCAGGTTATCTGAGTAGTGCAAATGGGTGTGGAGCCTTCTTGGAACTGCTGAAAGGACTGTGTTGTGGAGCTGTGCTTTCTGCAGGATGTTTTCTGCCCTGTGTCTCTTCATTGTTGAACACAAGTGCGGACAGTGGGGATGACTCTGTGTTGTCTACATCTCAAACTGAAGTGCAAATGGTTCCTGTAATCTGCTGTTTTTCTGGAAATCCATTCATACTTCCATACCAATCAAAGGGAGTTCATTCTAAAGTGCATAGCTAAATGTCTATGGAGATTCCTCAGTCATCCAAGGTTGTCCCAAAGGTGTTTTTGCAAGAGGCAACTGGACTTTCTTGTTTTTCTTTGAAGATGTTTCACTTCCCATCCAAGAAGGTCACCTGAGTAGTACAATAGGCTCATATTTAAGTGAATGTCCATTGGGATTCCAAGATCCTTCTCACAATTGAACCAAGTTTCACCTAGTCTGTATCTGTACAATTAGTTGTTCTTGCCTAAGTGTAAAACCTTACTTTTATTTACATTGAATTTATTTTGTACCATGACATATGCTTAAATTTTTATCTAATAATAAAATGTTATTAAAATAAAATGTAATGATGTTATATTTTATCAAACTATGCAGCCCTTGATGATACAGTGAACTGACACAGTATCTATTAACAACTGTAAGGATTTTGTATGCCTTTTTCTGGAAAAAAATTGTTGATTGCTTTTTTGGAAGAATAGCTTAACAAACTGTGGGTGGATGCTCAATGTCTAAAATAAAATAACTTTATTTTAAAAGTAAAATCTGAACGAGGGTATAATCCAAACTGAAACACTTCTTGGATCATAATCTCATGCATAAAATTGTGCTGCACCTAAAATTTGATTTCTTGAGCTCATATTTTAATTAATATTGCTGCTTGTAGGTTCTCTTAATGATTTTTACAAAGTTAATCACGTTTTTTGGTTTAAAGTTCAGTAGAGGATGATTGGATTTTTTAATAGAAAATATATTATGAATTATCTCATAAGTTTCTAATGATGTATTAAACATACTAGTTTCATTTTTGATTGATGGATGATAGATAGGTAGATAGATAGATAGATAGATAGATAGATAGATAGATAGATAGATAGATAGATAGATAGATAGACAGACAGACAGACAGACAGACAGACAGACAGACAGACAGACAGATAGATAGATAGATGATGGATGGAGAGAGGTGATTTTCCAAAAAATTCATCCAAACAGGACAGCCTCTTCTGTTGGCCTGATACAAATAATTCTCAACAAATTTACAAGTTTTCTGTTCTAATCTGGTATATTCTATAATTTGAATTTATTGGGTCTTTACAAGTCACACTACATGATCTGCATTCCTTCAGATACTTTAAGACTGTTTCACATCTCACAGTATCATATCTGCTCCCCTTTCCAGAAAATTGCCTATTGTAATTAGGATATTAAGTTTTCCAACTTTCACATGGAAAACTTTACCATCACTGTAACGTATGCCTCATCTTCAAAACAATGCTCAGGATGATATTAAACTTCATTTGAAATTATATCATTCAATTGCGATAGCAAAGCTCACTGATTATAAAAGCTATTGTACTTCAAAGTATCTTTAGTTATAGACTGGTTATAGGCAATATACTTTCTTATTACTGTTTGATCACCTCAGGTGTGGTGTCCTTGGAATAACTACATTCAAATGGCTTTTTATTGAACGTTCAATGGGAGTAGTGGGAGAATTTATTTAAGAATGACCAGATGCTGCCTGTAAAATTACATTCCTATTTATACTTCCTTGGGAGTACTGAAATCATAGACTTGCATAGGTTAGTTGATAGGGTGGAATGGAAAAAAGGTACCTGCCAGATGTTGTTGGACTCCTAATAACTAGATCAAATTAACACTTTCAGTAGTCACAAACAGTAGACCACCAATATCTTTAAAGCTAATATTCTTTAGCCTTTCTCCACAGCTTTTTAAAATGAAGATGTAGAATTGAGACCCAATTAAAATGATGCCCGTGACACATACTCTATGAAATAACTTTTCATATTGAATCATATATGCACCTAGCTTTTACTCACATGCCTTCCTCAACTTTGGATGTTCTTGACCCATAACAATCATAGATCCATAATATATCCATTATTCATCTGACTTCTGAAACATGGGAAGTCTATCAAGGAAGGAAAGGAAGGAGCAAAGATTAGTCTCAGTGGACTAAAATATTTTAGAGAATTGTAAAAAATAAGTCATACTTCATTATTTCTATAACAAAGAGATGCTTGTAAGAGCTAAGGACTATATACCAAGCTAAGGACTATTCAACCAACTCTTTAGACTATATTTGCATGTCAAATTCAATGGAAGACTTCAATAGACTTCTTGCTTTGCAATGACTCTGTATATAGTATAGTCCATGAAGGAGATCTGGTATCAGATGGCTCCCAAAAGTTTTTATCTGAGGTACTCAAATACAAGGAAGAGTCCATGAAGGAGATCTGGTATTAGATGGCTCCCAAAAGTTTTTGTCTGAGGTACTTAAATATTCACAAGGAAGAGGAGAGTTCAGCACTCTCATCTTTTTGGGGGGCCTCCCAACTATGCTAGTTCTTTAAGTTATTTCAGGAGGTTATGGAGAGGAAAACCCAGATATTTTCTTCTCTATTTAGGCAAAACCTCAGGAGTTTTAAAATGTGTCTGCCTAATATGGGTTGTTCAGAGCAACTTCTGTGTCATTCCCAGAGGCAAATTCACTATAAGCTATCTAATTCTGATTATCATTAAAACATGTTGGCATCTTCTTGTTGAATTCACAGTGGTCAGGATTTATGGGTTCTATGCAGGGGGTGGATTTTACTTACCTTTACTACTGGTTTGCAAGCGGGCCGTGCATACACAGAAGGTTCCTGATGACGTCGGGGTTGGTGGGCGGAACTTCCCACTGGTTTTATTACCAGTTCTTGCGAACCGATCCAAACCGGGGGCAATCCACCACTGGTTCTATGATCCAATCTATCTTTCAACAGAATACAGTACCTATTTGTTCTATTTGCCCACAGTGAAGTATTTACCATTTAAACAGCACTGAAACAGAGTAAAGTGTCCATTTGTAAGATTCCTCATAAGCATTGTTTTTAGTAAAAAATGTTTTAAAGAAAAAGTAGCGTCTTATACACGGAAAAATATGGTATATAGAGCCCTATGGATGATCCCAAGTCCTATCCTTCCTTCAGAGAACCATTCAGGGTGCTTAATTCTTTCAGCAGCTTGTCTGTCCACCACAGTCTTTGCTCCGCAACAGCAGAGTTGTCTTTAGTTCACCGTTACTTTTCCAGAAGTCTGAGAGCTTTATTTATTGTTAACCATTTTTAGTAGGCTAGAATGGCCAATCAGATAATAAATAAATATTTTTTTTCAATTAGCATATTGAGGAATAAGTCAAAGATCCCATAGCGCACATTATTTCTCTAATATAAAATATGGAAATATATATCTTTCTAGATAGCAAATTCTAATGAATTTATTATTTCACTGTGATTTTTGGAACTGTTTATGGATAAACATTATAGGTTTTTATATTGTAAGCTTTCTCAGAAATGTTACAGCCTTTAAGGGGAAGCTAAGAATTTAAATCAAAATAGCCAACATAATATGCCTTCTCCCTTGCCCTAAGATGTGACCAATACTATATGTTAATATACATAAGCATTGTACACAATGGTTAGGAATTATGAAAGTTGAAATCTATGAATTCCTGGAGAGAGTGGCAATTCCCTACAGTACAAATAAATACACTTCCAAATAATCTAATACAGGATTCTGTAGTATATATCAGGTGTTCCTTACCTGAAATAACCTCTTGTGTGAAAACTAAGAAGCTCTTATATTTTAAATCAAGCTGTAACTGAAAATAGCCTTTATAGTCTAGATTGGGCTCTGAGAAAAATTCATCATGAATATAAATTACCAGGATTCTTAGATAAATATATTCATAGATCTTAATGCTGGAAAAAAGCCATCATTCTGTTTGACCTCATTTCTAATAGAGGCCTAACACATTCACTTAGTAATTTCTGCATCCTAACCAGAAAAATCTGATATTAGCAAGTGCATGCTCAGAATATATATTTCAACAGCAATTCTCTTTAATATTTCATGGTAGTTACCGTATATCTACCTGACTAGCTAATTCCAGTATTAAGAATGTGGTTAAGACATTAGCAGAGGGGAATTAAATTAGTCCTTTTAAGGTACTGAATATATATATTTAAGTCCAAAAATAATTTTAAATATTGAGCTGCATTTCCATAATGTCATTTCAAGTATAAGCAGAATGATCTTTTGCTCCACAACTGTAGTAATCACAACTGTGATTACTAGCAAGCAAACATGTTTCAAATGCTCAGTCTCAAGAACAGTAGATGAAGTTCTCTTTTAAACTTTCCTTTTGTTTTAGTAGTTTACTGTTTAATTGTCAGTAAAAGATGCTTTAGAGATAGTCCCACCAGCATGTTGTTTTTGTTTTAGCAGCTGATGTATCATTCTAACAATGGCAAAAGCATATATTTAAATCTGTGTGGAAGGATAAAAATAAAACTTGAGTTAAATGTAAAGTACTACAAGATATAAAGGAAAAAGCTTGATGAACTGCGAGATGGGTGGCAAATAAAACTAACCAAATAATAAACAAACAAACAAACAGACGGACGGACGGACGGACAGACAGACGGACGGATGGATCGATGGATGGCTTAGCCTACCAGATTTGAAACTGGGTTTGGCTACCTATAATTTAGACGATGAAAGAGGGGTGGGTTGTTAAGAAATAGAAAGTTATTGGATTAGAAGAACATATCTGAGATTTGGTGGCAGGAATGTCTATGATATGACAAAGCTGATGTAGATTTCAAAAATCATTATAGCAGGTGGACCATTCTTAAGAGTATGTAATAAATATAAATTTAGGTTGTGCTTGAAAACACCTTTTTGGTTTTCAGCACAAGAAACATTTTATAGATGAGAAATAATAAATAAACATAAATAGTTAACTTACTGCAATGTAGTAGAATTTTTTGAAGGGGATTGTAAAATAAATTAAAAGGAAGATTTGACAACAGAAGGATATACTTGTCAATGGTTTTCTTATGTACAATTATCAGAAATGTTTAAAGTGGATAAAAGATTGTATGACGTTGAACAATTTAAGACAATTTAAGAACCAGAACTATGTGCTATTGCTGAACAAATTATTGCTAAAATATAAAAACTTTTGTTGAAATATTATATATTCCGGCAGGCCTGGGGCTGTTGATCTCGCTGTTGCGATCTGGAGAGATCCGGCCATGAATGGTGTGAATGGGTTTTAATTGTTTTTAATGGTTTAACTTTTAATGTTTTATATATGGTTTTTAAATGGATTGTAAGCTGCCTTGAGTCTTTGGAGAAAGGCAGCATACAAGTTGAACAAATAAATAAATAAATAAATAAATAAATAATAAATATAGAAGAAAATGAAATGAAATATATGATAAAATGGGGTAAAATTCTGGTTATAATATACAGATGTTGGATTTGTTGCCAGAAAAATTGTCTTGAATGTGTAGACAATATTCTACTTTGAATATTTGCTGGAAATATGAATATCAAGGGAGATTTTAATATGTTTGGTAGATGTGTAAAAAAGTAAAAATTAATTGGGATACAAATACATATACATACATACATTAATTCAGAATATTTTAAAGATTAAATTTGAATTTGAATTGAAATTTGAGGCTTGAATTTGAATTGAAATTTGGGGCTTTTGCAGAGGGACAGGCAATTAGAAAAAAAATCATGGAGCTTTATTTTTATGTATGAAAAATGTAGCAATAGTTAAGGTGGAAAGATTTGACACTACCCAGTGAAGGTTGGTGAAGTTGATTGAAATTGCAGAGATGGCTACATTAACTTTGATTAAAGGTAATATCTGCATAACTAAATGGTGAGTTCAAATATTTTCTAGACTTTTTGCATGAAACAGAAATAAATGTATTTATGGTATTAATGTTTAGAAACAAATTGTGTAATAGAAAAAAAGTGAGCTTTCTTGTAATCATAAATTAAGAAAACCCTTTGTAATCGTGCTAGTATTTTCTGCAAAGGAGATCAGAGCTTCTTCTTTCTATCCTTTCTTTCGGAATCCTCTCTCTCTCTCTCTCTCTCTCTCTCTCTCTCTCTCTCTCTCTCTCTCTCTCTCTCTCTCTCTCTCTCTTAGTTTTCTTCTGTATTAATTTGTGAATGTGTGTGTGTCCAAGCATCATGAGATTTCATAGTTAATCATGCTTGACTGAACAATAGGCAAGGCATTGCTGGTTGTATCTTATTATAGGAAAATCCACTTAACTAAGAAAATTTTATTCATCTCAGACATTTTTGTGCCAAATGCTGGCTACCACAGTCTTCTACCCTATCATTAAGATAATGGCTTCAGACATAATGTTTATGATATAAAGCAACATCAAACAATTTGCTTTATGTTTTAGGAATGAGCAAGCATTTAATTGTTATTAGTTTGCCCTTGAAAAATATTAATTAGACTGATACATTAGACATTTATATAAAGGGATTTTGGTGCAGCCCTGTGATTCTAAAAGTAGTAACATATGAAAATGAACCAATAAATCCTCTTGTTATTAGAAAAGAATTGTGTCCATATGCACATATGCTTACACACAAAGAGAACTGTTTCACTAATGGAGAACTTTTCATTGAATAACGTTTTAACTATTTTTAAAATTAATATTATTCTTTTTCCGCAAATAGGAGACTCTCAAAATATGTCAGTCTTGTGACTTCATAGCAACATTTGATTCACTCTGAGCAATTAAGATAATATGGAACGGTAACTGTATTCATGTAAACATGATACATTGCGACATAATAAGAATGCTTCAGTGCTTTTTGTTAAAAAAAGGCCCTAGCTCCAATATCTGTATTATGCTCTTAGGTGACCATCTTGCAAAAACCTATTACAGGTTAGTCCTACCAGCTTAATTAGCACGAAAACAATTCCACATAATTTGTTTCCACATAATACTATGCCTATGTTTTTATGAATCTTCTACAACACTTTAATTACAGGTCTATATCAGCTTAGTAACAAATATATTAGTTTACGCAATATACAGAACATAGACTTACATTCAGATTCCACAAAATTCAATATAGTTTAATTCTGCCTATTATCTGTGATCCTTCATCTTTATGTGACTGGACGCCTGGCTATTTTATGTAGTATAAGAAGTAGATATAAATACTAAGTAAAGGGGGATGACTGAAGTACTGAAGTGGCTTCCCAACCTTTGACATCTATCTATTATTCTTTTTTTAGACTGTTTTTTTTATAATTTTTAATGTCTTTAGTAATTTTATTTATAGCTCTGTTGTACACTGTCTGGAGTCTCTTGTTTGGGAAATGGGTGGCTATGTAAATTGGTTTAATAAATAAATGTAATAAAAGTGCTCTTGATACTTAAACATTCATTTTGCTTTGAAGTGGGAGAAAATAGTAAATTTGAAATAAAAATGGCATAGCATATACTTGAGACTAGTGTTTATGCTAGCAGAGCAGTGGTGGGTTGCCCCCGGTTCGGACCAGTTCGCAAGAACCAGTAGTAAAACCGGTGGGAGGCTCCACCCACTGACCCAGACACCATCAAAGTTGATCTGTGCATGTGCAGAAGCTTCGGGCACTATGCAAACCGGTAGTAAATAGAATCCACCCTTGTAGCAGAGGTCTGTTTATGTCTGTTCTCCCTATGCCTATCCACTTCTGTTCTGTCTGCTACAACTGTGTCTATTACAACTGCACTAAATTGCTAACATTATGACATCTTTCCATCCCACATAATGATAGGAGAATTATATTACCCACTAATCAGCATGTTTAAAAACTCTAGATTTCTAGATATAATAAGAAATAGTTCTGAGAAGATACTAATACTGTATTGCAATTTAAGCCTAAATATATTAAAAATATTTAATTTGATAGAATCAGCAAGATTTGTTGGGAATGTTTATCATCAAAGTTTATGCAAAACATAAATAAGGTGACACTCTCCATGCCTCTCTCTAGCATTCTGTGATATAAACATCCTAGCAGATGTATTATTATTTTTTAAGCTGATAAATAGGATTCCAACAGCAAGAGACATATTGTCCCATCGACAATAACTTTCCCATAGGATGATGGGAGTACAGCTGGCAGGGAGATAGGTGGAAATAGAACATATAAAGAAATCTAGGAAGAAGGGAGGAGAAATGAAAGTGTAATGAATCTAGACAATATTTAGTGCTGAAGGATTGTTATTTCCAGGAAAGAATAAGACTCTTGGAAGCAGCTTGGGAAGTCCAGAACAAGATCCACTGAAAAATAAAGGAGATCACTAACAATCAAAATGTACCATTTGCTTTTGGGGAAATCTGACTTTAGAATGAAAAAGGTGAACTGAATATTAGGGCATGGGACACCCTGCAATCTCTTTCTCTCCTGCTTAATATATATATGCCTAGTATAGGTAAGGGAATGACCCATAGATGAGAGAATAATTCTGCCCATATTCAAATCTGATCCTACCAGTTCCTGATGTGCAGCTTCTGACATCATTCCAGGATGATGTCCACATTAATCTTTTATGGATTGTTGTGAATAAGATGAAAACACACTTTTAATGGTTATTTGATTATTTAATGATTATGAGGGTAGAACAAGAAGCAATGGGTGGAAACTAATCAAGGAGAGAAGCAACTTAGAACTAAGGAGAAATTTCCTGACAGTTAGAACAATTAAAAAGTGGAACAACTTGCCTGCAGAAGTTGTGAATGCTTCAACACTGGAAATTTTTAAGAAGATGTTGGATAACCATTTGTCTGAAGTGGTGTAGGGTTTCCTGCCTGGGCAGGGGGTTAGACTAGAAGAACTCCAAGGTCCCTTCCAACTCTGTAATTCTATTACTATTTCTATTTCTTTTTCTAACTAAGCCAGCTATTTAGTTTGGTTAATTATTGCACAAATAATGACTCTTGCCACTCATTTATTTGAGGTCTTACCATGTGTTCATGGCGTGTATCAGTGTCAGCGTATCACCGCTGGCATAGAGAGGAGAGAGATAAACCCTGAACTTTTGCCCCCAATCCCTCCCCTTTCCCCAATTATCTGCTTCTCATTGGCTATCTTCCAAGTCACTCTACTGACTTCTGGTTTCGTCATTTCACAGGAATGTTCCCCCTCCCTTCATTTCCACGACGACCCAGCTTCAAAGGGATTTAGCAGGCAAAAGTTCTAAAGTTCAGGGCTTATCTCTCTCCTCTCTATGCCAGCGGTGAGACGCTGACAGTCAGTTTGCTTTGTGTGGGGATCGGAGGGGGGTGCAACAGCTGGTGATGCCGCCGTGGTCTGGCTTCTGGATGGTGGTTGTATTTCGTCTATGGGATGGGTTTGGGTTTGAATCTGGTGAGGATGATGTCAGGTTTCGGTTCTGTCTTAAATGAGTTCCATTATCAAGCGCAGAGTCTCTAATAAATCACTTTTTATTAAGAACAGAAATAGCCGACATTCCTAACTCTAATTGCTGCCAAACTGGCTCCTCCTCCCAACCCCCTCCTCTTCCGCTCTCCAGCCCGATGTCCCATTGGCCATCATGCACATCCATCTCTGCGTCCCGGCACGTACTTCTCACAGGAATGTGGCCCCCACCCTCGTTCCCCAGGAAACCCTATCTGTTGCATGCAGAAAACTAGGTAAAAGTTCATCTCAGCAATAAATCAGCGCTTCTGGTCTTTGCTTCATGTCTTCATGTCAGAACTGGAAGAGAGCCTAATTTGGAATGCTGACATCCGGCCCCTCTCCCTTCACTTCTGCGACATCACCTATCCCATAGGGAAAACACAAGAAGATTAGTCCCATCAGCCCGTCCCTGGCTGTGCACCCCCCCTCCCGGCTTTCCCGGGTGGTCTGCATGGAATTTTGCTATAAGGCGATCAGCTTGGATGTTTGCACTCTTCACCCAGGAAGCCTCTGACAATGGGTAACCCTTCCATTTAATTAAGTACTGAAGGCGCCCCCTGTGCCATCTTGAATCAAGAATCCGCTGCACTTCGTAGTGCGTTTGGCCCCCAACAACCAGGGGTCCAGGGGGTTCACGTGGTGTTGGCCTTAAAGTAGACCCCACTATAGGCTTTAGAAGGCTACTGTGAAAAACGGGGTGAATTTTCCCCAAAAGCCGTGGCAACTGCAATTGCACTGTAACGGGGTTAATTATTTTTATTATAGGAAATGGTCCTATAAATTTTGGGCCCAATTTCCTGCTCGGGAGTCTAAGTCTCAAGTACTTGGTGGAGAGGTAAACTTTCTCTCCCAGCTGAAATGGTCTTTGGGGAGTTCGGTGCTTGTCTGCTTGGTCCTTATAGGATTGAGCCGCTTTTGCCAGCGCCCTCTTAACATTTTCCCAAGTTTGTCTCAACATTGCCATCCAGTCGGTCAAACTGACTGAGGAAGGGGGCTCCCTCGGGTATTCTGGCATGGGAACAAAATCCATGCCACTCACTATTTTGAACGGGGTTAGCCCTGTGCTGCTGTGGACAGCATTATTATATGCAACCTCCGCAAAAGATAGGAGGTCTGCCCAATTGGACTGCTGGTAGTCGACGTAGCATCTTAAATACTGTTCTATCATAGCGTTCAGTCTTTCTGCCCCCCCTCTCATCCTGGGGTAGGGAGGTGCTGCCTCATCTAGGCTTTGCTGCTTTCTGGGAGGGGGGGGACCCATGGATGCATCGTTGGGCTCCTTCTCCTCCTGCTGTGAAGGGGGGAAGGGCTGCGCCTTGGCCTACGTCCTCTCGGGTCCACAGCCCAGACTGGTTCTCTCTTTTCTTTGGGTCTGCAGGATGGTTCCTCCCCCTGAAGGGCGGCACGGTCAAATTTTTCTTTCAACTCATCTATGGGGCTTTCGAGTGGCTTCCTTAGAATTTCTTGGCGCTTACTTTGTTTTCTGGCTTGTTCCCACTCCCATAGCCAGGAAGCTCTGCCCAATTCACTTAGAGGTTTTCCCTTATCTCTCACGTTGGGAAAGGGGAATTCCGCCTCTGAAGCTTTGGCACAGTCCCTGGGTACTTATCTGATTCAGGCTTCTTTGTTTGAGGTTTTTCCGAGAAGGAAGGCGGGGAGAGTTGAGCCTTCATAGTTTCCAAACTGGCTGGAGTCACGACCGCTTCTCCTCCACTCATTGCTTGAAGCAGGCTTTCCTCCGAGAGCTTCGCTTCAGCCATAGTGTCGGGGGATAACCTCCAATCCGACCATACGTCTGGGAGGGAACGGGATGATTTAAACTCAGCCAGCCTGGCTTTGAGAGAGTTTGGCAGTCTGTCAGGTTTCGGTTCTGTCTTAAATGAGTTCCATTATCAAGCGCAGAGTCTCTAATAAATCACTTTTTATTAAGAACAGAAATAGCCGACATTCCTAACTCTAATTGCTGCCAAACTGGCTCCTCCTCCCAACCCCCTCCTCTTCCGCTCTCCAGCCCGATGTCCCATTGGCCATCATGCACATCCATCTCTGCGTCCCGGCACGTACTTCTCACAGGAATGTGGCCCCCACCCTCGTTCCCCAGGAAACCCTATCTGTTGCATGCAGAAAACTAGGTAAAAGTTCATCTCAGCAATAAATCAGCGCTTCTGGTCTTTGCTTCATGTCTTCATGTCAGAACTGGAAGAGAGCCTAATTTGGAATGCTGACAGATGATTGGTGGTGGTGTCATGTGTTATCTTGGGTCTGGTGTTAATCTTCGTGGCTGGGACTCTTCTGTTGACTAGGGCTAGTTTCCAGATGTCTGGTAGGCGGGAGCTATCGTCATGTTTATTCATGTTATGGGGGTATTTCTCTATTTCGATAGTTTCCATGATTATTTTCTTGTTGAAGTGTTCAGTTTTGGAGATTAATTTGGTTCCTTCAAAGTCAATTTCATGTCCTGTTATTTTAAGGTGCTGGAAAAGGGAGGAAGTTTTTTCTTCTTTTCTGATTGCATTCTTGTGTTCTGCAATGCGTACATTTATTCTCCTATTGGTTTGTCCAATGTATGTGGCTGGGCAGATTTTTCATGGTATTTCATAGACTCCTTGGTTTTCTAGCTGGATCTTGTCTTTGGGGTTTCTTAAGATGTAACGTCTTATCAATAAATGTTAACTTGTATACAGGCTAAAGGAACTGCAATTTAAGGCTTTACATTATATGGGGGCTCTGAATATAAAATATGGCTGAATTTTAAGTTTTACACACTTGGAAAAAAATACAATTTGAGAATATAAAGTTTAATTTACAATAATTTTCCAGAAGTGTTGTTTTAGGAAATGATGTTGGATTTAGGAAGGGGCTGCCAGTCCACCAGTGCTGCTGTAAAATGCTCAGTAGGTTGAAACAACAGAGAAGCTAACAGTTTGTAATCTGGAACTCTAATAAAGTCTCTATAAAACAAGACAATTAGCACACAATCTGGTATGAAGAGGATTGAAGTTCTGTGTGTTTCATTCAAGGATATAGGAAGGTTGAAATGGGAGAGGACAGAAGGGAGAGGAACATTTTTGGTACAAGTAGAACAGAACAGAATAGAATAACAGAGTTGGAAGGGACATTGGAGGTCTTCTAGTCCAACCTCCTGCTTAGGCAGGAAACCCTACACCACTTCAGACAAATGGTTATACAATCTCTTCTTAAAAAATTCCATTGTGCAGCATTTACAACTCCTGGAGGCAAGTTGTTCTACTGATTAATTGTTCTGTCAGAAAATTTCTCCTTAGTTCTAAGTTGCTTCTCTCCTTGATTAGTTTCCACCCATTGCTTCTTGCCCTACCCTCAAGTACTTTGGAGCATAGCTTGACTCCCTCTTCTTTGTGGCAATCCCTGAGATATTGGGACACTGCTATCATGTCTCCCCTAGTCCTTTTACATCGTGGCAACCAAAACTGGATGCAGTATCCCAAGTGTGGCCTTACCAAGGCATCATAAAGTGGTATTAACACTTCACATGATCTTGATAATGGTCCTCAACTTACAACCATAATGGAAGGCGGAATTTCTGTTGTATTTCATGATGATCGTAAGTCAAGCCATCCATGTGACTGACCAGATTTTACAAATTTTGATGATCATTAAGCAAGTACTGTACAGTGGTTGTTAGGCAAACCTATAGTCTGCAGTGAGTGTTTTCTTTGCTGGAAAATAGAAATCAACACTGGTTTCTGAAAAAAAAAATTGCAAATTGTGATCATTTGACAGTGGGATGCAACAAACACTGAAAATTCAGATAAGTTTTTGATTGCCCAAAATGCAATTGTGCGACCATGTAGGAAGGGACAGTTATCAGAACTTCAAATCCTTTTGTTCAATTGTAACTCCAAACAGTTTCTAAGTAATTAGTTGAGGACTACCTGTATTCCCTTTCATTCAAGTATGATGCAAATAATGTCATGGACTTGCTATACTCTGATCAATAAATCTGATTTACTCACTTGTCTCTGAGATAGGAGGGAAGAATCAAATGCTGCCTATTTTGCAGCCAGTGAAGGGGCTTGTGGCCCCAGAGATAATTGTTCAGTTACGATTACTTCCCAGCTGTATATATCCCAGGTAGTATTGGGATATATTACAACACTGTGTTTTTTAACAAAAGCAATAACATTTAGACTTATATACCACTTCACAAGGGTGTTTATTGTCGGCCTGCCTATTTAACATATATGCAGAGCACATCATGAGAAAGGCAGGGCTAGATGAATCAAAAGCTGGAATTAAGATTGTCGGAAAAAAAAATCTACCTTTGAACTATAGTGCTAGAGAAGACTCCTGCGAGTCCCTTGGACTGCAAGGTGATCAAACTGGTAAGTCCTAGAGGAGATCAACCCTGACTGCTCTTTAGAAGGCCAGATCCTGAAGATGAAACTCAAATATTTGAATACTTAATGAGAAGAAAGGACTCACTGGAGAAGAGCCTAATGCTGTGAAAGATTGAGGGCAAAAGAAGAATGGGATGACAGAGAATGAGGTGGCTGGATGGAGTCACTGAAGCAGTAGGCGTGAGCTTAAATGGACTCCAGAGGATAGTAGAGGACAGGAAGGCCTGGAGGAACGTTGTCCATGGGGTAGTGATGGGTTGGACATGACTTTGCAACTAACAACGACCACAACAACAACAACCGCTTCACAGTGCTTCACAGCCATCTCTAAGTGGTTTATAGAGTCAGCATATTGCCCCCAACAATCTGGGATCTCATTTTATTGACCTTGAAAGGATGGAAGACTGAGTCAACTTTGAATGACTTATTGTTTTTAAATAATCTCCAGATTAGCAAACTATGGTCCAGTTGCCGTGATTTAATCTGTTTAGATACTTTTGGCTGGGATAATTGAATCTTCATTGACATATTAAAATGCATTTTGGGGAGAAATCCCTGCAGTTGGTGTGGCAAGAGATAGTACATTCCAATGACTCTCTAACTCTCTGCCTAACTAATTTTTTATTTTGATGAAGTTACTTGGATGAGTAATGAAATATCTTAGATTAACAAACTTTTGTCCAGTTGCCACAATTACTCTTTTTAGATACTTTTGGTCTGGATGATTGAGCCTTCATTGACATATTTTCAAGAGAAATGATTTGAATTATTTGAAATGAAGAGAATTTTTGAAAGTGGATGTTCAAAACATATGTATACCAAACCAAGCAGGAGAACAGAATTGATACTTACTTCGCTGGAGTAGACAGTAGAATTGGATTCTCAGAATAATCAGTCAGGCTCACTGCACTCACAGACATCTGCCTCTCCTTGTAGTAAAGATTATACAGATGTGAATATGACTTCTAGACAGGAGAAAATTACAGAGCTGAAATCCCAGTAGAAGCAAATAAATATCCAAAGTCAGTCAAGGACCCTAAGTCTCTGGGGTGTCTTGACTAAAAAAGGGATTTCATTTGAATAGAAATGGGCCCCCAGAGTGTCAGTGCTTAGGATGGCTTATTAAAAGCATGCATTCAAAAACCAAATTAGATATTCATAAAAATGGTCTGTTTCATTCAACAAAATGTAGGGAAAAAAAATATAACAAGGAGTGGTCAATATACTTCTACCTACCTACAACTGGTCCTGTTTATTACTTTTCCAGCATCTTTAACATCTACTACATGTGAAAAGAATTGGGTAATTTGGACGATCAAAAATGAAACTGTGTTTATGGCCCACTATATTTCACTTTGTTTTATATTCACACCTTTTATTTTTCCTATTGAAATTTAGGACTGTGTATTTGTTGCTAAAGTGATGTCTGTATACAGGCATTTGAAGGTCTGGTGAAATGAGAAGTATCCATGTTTAAATAGAAAGATCAATATATTTTTTTTCAATTACTAAGTCTAGGAACGAATTCCTAGTTAAAACTTCCTGTTGAAATTTTGTATACATTTACCAGGAGGGTTAGAATTCTACATTTTATTGCTTGTGACAGAAATCTTGATTCAGTTAGATGGAGGAAAGAGATAATACTAGGGCACGGAGACTGTTAACCAGTTATACTAGGAAGGGATGGTAAGCATTCCTGCATTGACAAAATGTTATCATCAGATAGCAAACATTGCTATTGGATTGTGTTTTTTTTTTATTTACAATAATTGAAAACTTGGATAGGCTATTCAGAAGGTCCATTCGTATAAAAGAAGTAATAGCACAGATATGTAACCAACCGGACTTTGGAAGGAGGGACCTCTGGAATTTAGCCAGGACTTTTGGGGAAATAAAAAGCACAAAGAGAAGAATCTTATCATGCATATTTTTCCTCAACCTTTTTCAACAACATTCTCTTGCTTCCAACTTCTAATCATTTCTTGTCTCAGAAGGTGATGGCTGGTTGATCTCCAAGTCTTCTGATACCTGCTTCTAAAGTCATCTTTGCTGTTTTGATCACTCTGAATTAACAATTGAACAGTAGCTTTAGAGTAATTATATTTTATATTCTAAAGAATTGCATTTCATTATATGTGATACATGAGTTAGAATTAGGAAAATGGGAGGGAAATCACAGGATTTACTATGTCTACCATATTCCCATGATTTTATTTATTTTATTTTATTTTATTAAATTTCTATACCACCCTTCTCCCAAAGGACTCAGGGCAGTGAACAGCCACAAGATAAAACACATAAATAAAAAAAATTAAAATAAAATAAAAACGAATTAAATAATTTGGCTGAACAAATTTAAAATACCCCATAATTTAAAAACAAATTAAAATGCTGATCATTCTATTAAAAAGATCAAGTTGGTATGATATGATTTGTTGATAAACCCATGTTGGTTTTTTTCCACAGAGATGGGTTATTTCCTAAATGCTTACAAATTGATGCTTAACAATACTTCCAAGACTTCTACCTGGTATCAACATCAAGCTTCTATTTGGGTACTGACTGCACTTAGAAGTTAAAAAGTAGGTTAAAATAATAGCTGGAAATCAATTCCTGGAGATATGTTCATACATTCCTTATTCTTAGAATATAAGTGTTTGCATGTATGTGTGTGTAATATATAGAGATATTTCTAGACACACACAAACACACAGTATGTTTTTGCCTTTCGATCTTTCCAAGAAATCTGCTCTGAGTTTTGTAGTTTTGTTGTTTTCTTATTATAGTGTTCTAGTTATAGATTTATCATTGGCTTGCTCTGTGATTTGAGCCAAGTGGATTTTTAAAATTCTACTTCAGATTTATCAACTGTAGCAAGAGAAGCAGAGGGATCATTTACCAAGGAATTCAAGTGCTGCTTCGTCCAACCGCAGCTAGAGCTTCCTTCCTCATTTGATTCTGCCAGTTATGTAGATGTACAGCTGTGCCTAATAACCCAAGGTGCTTTTTCTCTATGTAATAGAAAACTTTCATTCTCACTTATGTCACTGAATCACTGCAATGGGATTTTAAAAGGGTGTATTTAATTCAGGAGTGCAGGTAGGGAAAATGTGAAGAAAAATGTTACTTGAACAGTATGATAAAAATAAAGAGACACAAGAATCAGTGCCAGTACTGTTGCTTAATCAGATCAGAGGCTACTCAGAAAGCGGTGCACTTCATTCTTAATTGGTTCTTTAATTAATTTCCAGCATATTTGCATTTAATCAGGACTAATCGTTAGTTATAATTTTGTTTGTTACCACATCTTTCCCAGAAGCCTATGGCAGGGTATGGCTGTGTGTATGTATTTGTGTGTGTATCTTTTTCTTTTATCCACACAATTCCAAAAGAGAGACTGTCAGTCTCCAAGTCAGTTGAAGAGCTTTCATGGTAAATGAGGGATTTGAAACTGAGTCTTTGTAATCATAGCCTACTAACCAGAGATGGTATTCAGCTGGTTCGGACCAGTTTGGGCGAAATGATACCGGGCGCAATCCCGTCCTATATTGCTGTGTTTTTGATGCCTTATGCATGTGTGGATGGCACGTGCATGCAAATTGCCATATTGTTTGACATCTCTGCTACTAACTTAAGTATTATGTCACACTGGCTATAAAGTGTCTTGTTTGTGATGTAAATCCAAACTGGTGGGAATCATCGATGCGATCAAAAAGCATCACAATCACACTTCATATTCTTCAGTGACATTGTGTTGTTGTTGTTTTTTAATTTGATTTATATGCCGCCCTTCTCCGGAGACTCAGGGTGGCTTACAATGCGTTAAGCAATAGCCTTCATACTTTTGTATATTTATACAAAGTCAGCCTATTGCCCCCACAAACTGGGTCCTCAATTTACCTACCTTAGAAAGGATGGAAGGCTGAGTCAACCTTGAGCCTGGGGAGATGCAAACTTACAGTAATTGCAGACAGCTGGTGTTAATCACAATGCTATCAGTCTGCTGAGCCACCAGGCCCTGGTTAATTTATTTACAGTATTTGTAGACTGTCTAAGTTATGAGACAGTGGATGGTGTACAATATTGCAAAAAGGAGCAAAAGCAGCAGTTTAGAGCCTTACAATATGCACAGTACATAGCACAATAAAATATCTACTTGCTTATCAATGTCATGCTTATCGACACTGATATTTTGGAAATCATGGTTAATATTTATACAAACTTTTTCTTTATTTTTAAAGTTTATTTATTTTTTAAAAATATTTATGTAGCTACCATCTTATAACAAAACTTGGGAAGCCATCTAATAAAAAAAACATCAAAACATGATGAAAACCATATTAAAAGTATAAAAAACAAATTCATTCAAAACAAAAATTTGGCGCCAAGTCAAGCTTCCAATGTGCAGTCACCCATCTTATTTTAGCTCTTGGGGTAAAAACCTTTATGGAAAGCTAGGAGGAGAGAGGCCTGCCAAATTTCAGGGGGCAGAATATTCCATAGGACAGGGGATGTCATGGAAAAACATGCTTCCTAGTCCCATAAGATAGCAATATTTTTTTTTTTTTAATTTGATTTATATGCCGCCCTTCTCCGGAGACTCAGGGCGGTTTACAATGCGTTAAGCAATAGCCTTCATTCTTTTGTATATTTTATACAAAGTCAGCTTATTGCCCCCACAAACTGGGTCCTCATTTAAGGGAAGATATTAGTAGTGTGCCCATTTTTATCTGACCTCATAGAATGGGTTAATGTCCTTAGGGAAAGGTGGTCCTACAGATAACCTGCCCCTGTGCCATGCAGGGATTTAAAGATAATGACCAGCACCTTGGATTGCACCTGGAAAGAAACTGGAAGCAAGTGCAGCTGACATATTCAGATCTGACAAGAAGAAACAAGTTTTGTTAAGTGGTACCTCTTGTAGCCAGGTGCTATGAAGTGTAGCGCTTTGTAAGTGATTACTATGTACCATATAGACCAAAGTGCAGCAATCATCATTCATTTCACAAGAAGTCCCAGCTCATTCACTTGACTATTCAAAGAGAAAAATGATCTAGTAATTAGAATAAAGAGATGATGGTAAGAAGTCAATAATTAAGTAGGGGAAGAAAAAGAGAAATAGAAAGACGTTTTGTTTCAGCCGATATATAGAAGTGTTTAAATAAATATTTCATTCACTCCAGGGGTGAAATCCAAAATTTTTCCCTACCAGTTCTGTCAGTGTGGCTTGGTGGGCATGGCAGGGGAAGGATATTACAAAATCTCCATTCCCATCCCTCTCCAGGGGAAGGATACTGCAAAATTTCAATTCCCTCCCCTCCTGGGGGAAGGATATTGCAAAATCCCCATTCCCTCCCCACTCTGGGGCCAGCCAGAGGTAGTGTTTGCCGGTTCTCTGAACTACTCAAAATTTCCTCTACCGGTTCTCCAGAACCTGTTAGAACCTGCTGGATTTCACCCCTGATTCACTCCCCTAAGTATCGTATTGGATTCAATAACATTCCCTTCCAAAAAAAAAAAAAAGGTTTAAATTGTAAATTATGGACTTTCATCTTAGTCCATAAATTCCCTTAGTTTGCAACTGTCATAAATGAGGTTAATTTGGGTTTAATTCTACACTGCTAAAGACCTCTTGCTTTTAGCAACATTTCCAAAATTATAGTGTGTGAAATGTAATTTTTTCTCTTTCCTAACCCATTTTTGTGAGAGACCAGTTAAATAAAAAAAAGTTCCTCAATTTCAAGCTTTTTACACAGAGTCTATTACCATATTTAGGAATAATTGCTCTCCATAGACGTGACTGAACATACAAATACCTACAGCCTGGCAGAAAGTCTCATAGCTTGTATTTCAAGCAGAAAGAACCAGAAAAGCAATGCAGCAGCCAAGAAAAGGCAAAAAACAAAAACAAAAACAAAAAAAACCCAACAACAACAAAAAAAACCCCACAAGTTGAGACATGTAAAATGCTATGTTCTCACTATTTTAATAAAATAATGTTCTTAAATTTTATCTCATTGTGAGGTGTTAATTTAAAAACAAATAGTATCTCTGACTATTAAATTGTATTTAGTAAAGGTTTACGAGGCTAGTTAATTGGTATTGTGATTTGGTACCATAATAAAATTATGAGTCACATAATGTAAGCAACATGTAAATATGATAAATAAATAAAATGAATCAATTCACAGAAATTTGCCACTCCATTTATTAGTGACATACGCATTATACAGCTGTCTATGACTAGGCAGGTAGTTTTCTAGCGTAATACCTTCATACTGGTTTTAAATAAAATGTTAGGCAGGATCTTAATAAGACGTTTCTTTTAAAATGGTTCATGATTAATAAATATTCTACAATTTAGAGAATAAGAAGCTCTAGATTAATTCTAGCTTAATGTTATGGCCCCAATGTTGTTGGAAGTTTCATTTTCTGCTTCCAAGATGAAAGTGAAAATGCAATTGCTCCAATGCCAACTTTCTTCCTTCATCATCCTTTTCTCTTTGTGTACAATGACTGAGCCAAAGAACAATGGAATAGTAATGTGGTAAAGGAAAGCAAAGGTAGCACCAATAGTAATAGATGCCTTGAGTGCAATCCCAAAACAACTGGAGCACCACTTGAATATCATTAACATTGACAAATTCACCATCAGTCAATTGCAAAAAGGCAGCTTTACTCAGAACAGCTTACATTCTGCGACAATACTTCTAACATCATAAAACATCAATATCTGTCTACCCCAGGTCCTTGATAAGACTCGATAAATGGATAAAAATGCCAAATCCAGCCTAAACATCTGGATGGCTATGTGATGAGCCACAGTAATCCAATGAGTGCTTTCCTAGAAGATTAGGACACACTAAAATGTACTGATGATTTTCAGTAAGAAGAACCACTCTGCAGACAATTTCCACAATACCGGTAGTACTTTTTGTTCTACCCTGATGATTTTGTCTTGTTAATTCTACAGGAGTTTTTTTTTTTTTTATAACTCTAGCAACCCAGCTGTCCAGGTTATTATTCATTCATCACAGAGTAAAGAACAAAATTCTAAGGCACAGGCATGGATAATTAAAAGAAAAAGCTGGCTTCTTACTTGTAATTATATATATCTAATCAAATAGGTTATACAATTTGTCATTATATAAGCAGATAAAGTGAGTCATTCTCAGTAAAAGACTATGACAGTTCTAAGCTGGTGAACTCAAAGGTAGGCTCCAAAAACAGTGGGCAAACATGTTTTAGCTGTAAAACATTACTGATAACTTTGAAGGGTTGGAACATCTGCCAAAAAAAGAAATCATGCATCATTTTAAGGTGCTTGACTAGCCCAGGTGAAAAGTTTTTATACTACCAACCCTCATTTAAATTTAAATTAAATTAAACTCATTGGCATTGATTAATGCTGCAATACATATGATAAACAATACTTCCCTGAATAGATCATAGCAGAAGAAAGGGACATTACAAAGATTATTTTTCAGAAGTTGTGGGAGCTTCATCACTGGAAGTTTTCAAGTTTTCTGACAACCATTTGTCAGAAATGGTGTAGAGCCTTGATGGCAACCTATTGCATGCGTGCCAGAGGTGGCATGCAGTGCCCTCTCTGTGGGCACGTGGGCTGTCATCCCAGTTCAGCTCTGCTGTGCATGCGCACATGCCTCTCGCCAGCCAGCTGATCTTTGGGCCTCTGCCGCCCATGTGCGGGAGGTGGGATGAGTGCAGGGGGGCCATGCTTGTATGCACAGGGGGTGGGGTGCGTGCACAGGGCCGGGCATGTGCATGGGGGTGGGTGTGGGGGTGCATGAGGGGCCACACACGCATTGTATTTTGGGGGTTTGGGTGTGTGCACGCATTTACGCACACGCATCTGTGTGCATCCACACATGCATGTGTGCACTTTGAGCACTTGGTCTGGAAAAGGTTAGTCATCACTGGTGTAGAGTCTCCTTCTTGGGTGGGGGACTGGACTAGAAGAACTACAAGGTGCCTTCCAACTTTGTTAAACTGTTAAATCTGTTACTATCGCCATCAGAATTGGTGCCATAGAGGAAGCCCGGACTTCTCCTAGCCTTATTGTCATTCTTGTTCATATCTTAGACCACTTCTTGTGGTCTAATTATCTTACCTTTAAATTCTGGGGCTATAAATGATACACCTGCAGTTTATGAACTAGTCATCCCCTTTTGGATTTTCTGAATCTTTGCATATCTTTGGCAGTGATTGTTATCAGAGCTTTGTGTGGTTCCTATTGATATATAAAAGAAGCTGAATAAAAAAAATTAATATCAATATGTATTTATTTATTTATTTATTTATTTATTTATTTATTTATTTATTTATTTATTTATTTATTAAATTTGTATACCGCCCTTCTCCCGAAGGATTCAGCAAATGTCTCATTTATTTCATAAACCAAATAATTCAATATTCAATGGGCCATGTTGAAAAAGTAATTACGCACTAGTTCAACTGGTTCAAGAATAACTTTGGGTAGCTATGTAAGTATTTATTACACATTCAGGGCCAATTTGGGCCAGCCCCATGCTTACACATATTGACTGTTTTGTTTCCTGTCTTCTTTTTCTTTTTTTTAATACAAGAATAAATAAATAAAGATTGTATAGACTGATGAGTTAAAAAAAGAAATTTGCAAACTTTATGGATGTTGTTCTGGTGAAAAACAAACTGTATTTGCTCATTTAGGAATCTGATACTTAGGGTCATGGCTTGGAAATGCTTTGCTGCAAGATAATCTGCCATTATTGAAAGAAATGTGAACTTCGTTTCATATCAAATTTTACAGAAAAACATCATGCTCCTAGTCTGTGATTCTGAAGCTGAAGAGTAAGTGGGTCATGCAGCAAGGCTGTGTTCCCAAATATAGAAGCAAGTCCTCAAGGTAATGAAAAAGAGCAAATTTAGTGTTTTTGAATGGTCAAGTCAAATCCAGATCAAAAGTTCATAGCAATGTTGTGCTAGAACCTGATTCATGCTGAAAAAGCCTTAAATGCAATACGTTGAAGAGGTTTGCTATTGAGGAATGAGTCAAAATCCCCTGCTATAGGTTTGCTATTGAGGAATGAGTCAAAAGTGGTGCAACTGATTCCTGAATTGAAGTAGGCAATTGTGTGGCTGGGTTTTTTTTTTGTTTTTTTTTTTGCCATTGGTGCAGCACAGGTTGGATGTTTTCATTTATGAAATAAAAGAAACATGCAGCAAATTTCCATGCCTTTTTTTCACTGTGTCCCTTTATATATTATTAGAATTTCATGAAGCTCTGCTAAGTATACAATAATATACAAAACAATAAAAAATCAGAAAATCCCAAAAGGAGTGTGTTTCACAGAAGTGTAAATGAAACCTTTTCCTAATGGTGTCATGGACAGAGATGCTCTTTGGCCAGTGCGTTTTACTCATAGAAAGATTGTGTCACACATGATATATGCACATTACCATCATAACACCACCTGAAAAAAAAAACACTTGTGTTCTATGCCTGCTCTATGGAATTTGGACAGAATGATACAGCTACAACACATCAAATCTATTACATTGATTCTTTCCTTACCAGCTAAACATCTTTTATGTACAATTTTAATTTGAATGTGAATACCAGTTTCCAGGAGGTCTCAGTCTTTTTTTCCCCCATAGAACTTGATGGCTTCACAATTAAGATCCTCCAGATACATTCATCCTTGGAATTCTCTCCCCGTATCATTTATTAATAAGGATGATTTCTTGGTTCTGCTTGAAGGTTTTCCTAACAATTTCATGGTACCTTAGAAACTATAAAACGCATGATGGAGAAGGGGGGACAGATCAAACCATGAAATACATTTTCTCAGGAGTCCTGCTCTCTCCCATCCTCCCCCCTTTTTAGGAAAGGCCTTTTTTTTTTGGTCAGATGTTTTCAATTTGTGCTCCTTTGATTGTAATGGTCTGTATGGTTGTTAACTGCTTTGAGTTCCCATGGGCTGCATGATGGGATACAAATCAGAATCATCCTGTGTCTCTTGTGTTGCCTCATTAAATCTTTCTTTGTGGCTTTGGCTTCAAGCAATCAATATATGCAGCTACTGTTCTGACAATTATTGCAAAATAGTTATTTCAATTAGAAATGTGTGTTTGTGCGTGTGTATTATATTGTATTGGGCACAAACACACATACATTTGTCAGAGCTTAATTGAGAAGTATAAGCAGCAATAATTAAGATAGTTTACCTGATATGGAAATGTAGGAAATTTATACCAAGTCAAAGCTATGGACAATCTAACTCATTTTCACTATCTACAATGGCAGCGGATTTCCAAGCTTTTAGGCAAAGGTCTTTTTCAGGTCTATCTGAAATTGCCAGAGACTGAATCAGTGCCTTTCAGGATATAAGATGTATTTTCTGTAACTTCAATTATAACTTTTATTGAAAGGTAAATTGTACTAATCTTCTACCCACTAGTACTCTCTGATCCAATGGTGATAAAACTAGATGGGATGTCAGCCTTTGCTGACTTCCACTTATTACCCAGACTACAGAAAAACTGAGTAACGTTTTAGTTTAAAAATAAAATTAAAAAATAGAAACAATTAAGCAACCTCGCATTATCCCCTCTCTGCTAGTGGCCAATCCTGCTATACACGGGATTGCCTAGCAATGGGGAGGGAAAGGAAGAAGGGGATGGCCGCTAGCACAGAGGGGAGAGTGAGAGGTTGCTGCTTCTGGGACGAGGGGACCCGGGAAGTGTCTGGGTCTGGCTCAACCAGCTTCTTTTCCTCTCGCAGCCAGCTTTCCCATTTAGGGACCTGCAGTCTCAAAGATCAGGAGAGCTGCGTGGAAAGAGAAAAGGCAGTGAAACTTGTAAGAGCGGAGATGGGACAGCAAAGCAGGTGAGTGAGGGAACCTTTGGCCTGCCGGCTGGCCTCTTTATTCCCCTCTCACTCCGAAGACAGCCCTCAGGAACGGCAGTGGCAGCACACATGGCTATGACAGGAAGAGGTTCCCCTCGTCCCATAAGCAGCAACCTTGCACTCTCCCCTCTCTGCTAGCGACTCTCCCCTTCACACAGGATCACCTGCATTGTTTGCATTTTCCCCATCTTTTTATAGACACATCACAGTATCTGAATATCTTTTCCAAGGCCCTCACAGCTGCTCTACCAAGTTCTAGTCTGCAGCTTGTTTCTTCATTGCTTGTTTCTTTACCACTTATCCTAAAAGTCAAAAGCTATTTACCACTTGATATTTTCACTGTCAATTCTAAAAGGAGCATAAACATCATCTCGAACTTAACCACATTATGAAGTGAAGTGCACATTTGCATTTTTCCAAAGCAGTTCTAGTACTTGCTCCCTGTATCATACAGAGGGCATGTCATTTTTCTGCAGAAAGTTGCAGAGATTTCTTCATCTACTATGGCAAGAATGATTGGAAGCTCAAACTGCCCAAGGAGCTGCTGATACAGTTCTACAGAGGAATTATTGAGTCTGTCATCTGCACCACCATAACTGTCTGGTTTGGCTCTGCAACCAAACAAGACAAACACAGACTTCAACGGATAATTAGAACTGCAGAAAAAACAATTGCTACCGATCTGCCTTTCATTGAGGATCCGTATACTGCACGAGTCAAAAAGAGGGCTGTGAACATATCTACAGAGCCCTCACATCCTGGACATAATTTGTTTCAACTCCTTCCCTCAAAAAGAAGCTACCGTGTTTCCCCGAAAATAAGACCCTGTCTTATATTTTTTTGAACACTGAAATAAGCGCTTGGCCTTATTTTCGAGGAGATCTTATTATTTTGGGGCATGTGGAGAAAAACGAGGCTCCTCTTGCTATCTTACCTGATTTCCAGCTCTGTCTCCCTAACCCTAATCAGAGGAAATTGTGGGGACCGGCTGCACATGCGTTTAAATATTTTCGGGGAGGGCTTATTTTGGGGGGAGGACTTGTTTTTGAGGGAGGGCTTATGTTCGGGGAAACACGGTATAGGGTACTGCACACCAAAACAACTAGACACAAGGACAGTTTTTTCCCGAATGCCATCACTCTGCTTAATTCCCACAACAATGTCAAATAATTTACTAACATGGTATTACTATTATTCTTCTCTTCCTCACTAGTATCTATCTCTTTCCACTTATTACTATAACCATGTTGCTTGTATCTTTCAATTATATTGTTTTTATTTGTTTCCTAGTACGATTTGTTAGCTTATTATTAACCTAGGCTATCACTAAGTGTTGTATCTTTTTATTCTTGATAATGTATTTTATTTTCCTTATGTACACTGAGAGCATATACACCTAAGAAAAATTCCTTGTGTGTCCAGTCATACTTGGCCAATAAAGAATTCTATTCTATTCTATTCTATTCTATTCTATTCTATTCTATTCTATTCTATTCTATTCTATTCTATTCTATTCTATCCTATCCTATCCTATCCTATCCTATCCTATTCTATTCTAAACATCCCTAATGTCAAAAGACTTCTGTGATGGTCCTTACCTTTGTTGAAATATGAGTGAATAACATAGCATAAGTTTCCAAAGTTGAAATGATGTCACATTACATTGCCTCTGGGCTACGATGTGCCCATTTCTGTGTTGGGGCTGCTAGAAGCATCAATTATGGAGTTGGGTTTAGGTAGAGATAGCTCTCCTATCTCTTTATTTTCAGCTCCAGATTGTTAACAGAAAGAAATTAAGCCTGATTAGGTGGCTCAGCGGCTAAGACACTGAGCTTGTCGATCAGAAAGGTAGGCAGTTTGGCGGTTCGAATCCCTAGTACAGGTCTCCTGCGTGAGCAGGGGGTTGGACTAGATGACCTGCAAGGTCCCTTCCAATTCTTTTACTGTTTCTATTATTTTTTAAAAAATGGACTGCCTGGACCCATGATAAGCACTATGACATCTTTTGCTTGCACTTGGCCTGCACCAAGTTCTGTCTTACTGAGAATGACAGTCCATAGGTCAGCGGGGTGTTTCAGATTTGATCTCTCAATGATGCTTTAGGACCAGAGGAACACAAACAGAACATCTGTCAGCAATATCTTAAAATTGCTGCACAACCCTTTCAATTGGTGGTATCACAGCAGGCTACATACTTTCCCCCTGCTTGCTATCTAACTAGAAAAGGATTCATAAAGACAAACTCTGATTTAAAACAAAAGGATTCAATTAATATGTATATGTGCAGCCTTTTAGAAGGAATACAAACAGATGTTGGGAAGAATTAATCTTCCCAGATAAGCAAGAAAGCCTATTTTTGGGGCTGGGTAATTTTGTTTAGTGGAAAAGAAAAATGTTCTGTTTGTTTTAAAAGTGATAAAATGAAACAAAATGGAGAAGGAGGATTGTCTGTTTGTTTGTGCTCTCTAATTGAGTACCGGTCACTGCACTGTGTTAAAACTAAAACTAAAGCACACACATATAACCACCCTCCTAAAATGACCTTAGGGAATGTGGGAATTTCCTGAAGCAAGCAAATAAATAGATGAAGTAAAACACTGGTATCAATAACAGTTCAGTCACAGTCAATTTCAGTCAGTTTTGGTCCTCTCTCTTTAGTAGCAGAAACTAAAATGGTTATTCAGGACCTAAGACACGTCCTTAAATAACTGCTGCTTTCTCTGGAACCCATTTCTCAACTCACCCAGCGTAAGCCAATAGTAGCAGGAATGTTCCTGCTTTTCGGGAAAGAGAGGCATAAATTATAAAACAGACTAGTCACTGTTGTGGCCCGCCAGTGGCCTGCACGGATCGTGGCTGATCCTGACGATGAGGAGGCTGGTGTGGTGTCATGCCAGCAGCTTGCGCAGCTGGCGCTCACGTTGGACAGCGAGGAGGCTGAAGAGGATGTGATGCCAGAGGCAGAGACTCAGCCAGGGCCTTCAGAACCTCCAGAGGCTCCTTCAAGTGGAGATAGCGAAGTGGAGGAGCCTCTCCTCAATGCTCGAGCATGCAGGGCTGCCAAAAGGCAGAAGTGGCTACTCAGGAGGAGGAGGTCTCCTTGAGGAGACTTGAGGATAATTGGCCACTCCCTTAGCCTACTTAAAGTCACACTCCATTAGTAAGTTTCTTGCTAGAAACAACTTGTAATTATCATCAGAGCATTTTTGGAAAAGTCTTATCTTGCTTTCTGGGCTGGTTGCCAACCTTTGCCGGACTTTGGTTTATTCTTTCTACTTAATAAATTTGATAAGGACCGTTGGTGTGTGTCAATATCCTCAGGAATCCAGAGCTGGGGCAGAACAGTCACAGGGCTCAGAACTTGATGGAAAACTGAAACAACCAAAGAAACATTTGAAACTCAAAATATTTTTCAAAACACATTATGGATAAAATGCACTATTACAGCTTCAAAAGTGTTGATGTGTTGCTTCCATATTGTTATAAAGTTTATTAGAAAATTATATATCTTGGAGGTAGAAAGAGCATGTCAGGTTCAAGGAACTGATGGCAGTGCTTTTCAGAAATATATGGATTCTAAGGAGGCATTAGCTGATATTCTGCTTATTTTATTTAGTTTTCAGAGATCACACAAGACTGCCAGATATACACAGTAAGTCCACTTGTTAACATCACCACCAACAGGAGCAGAAAATTGTACTATTTAGGCACAGTAAACTTTAATTATTTTCTACCTGCTGTAATCCATAGAAAATCACAATTAAAAGAGTTACGGTACTAATTTCAGAACAGCATGCAATTTATCCTCCTGTGATTTGGAAATAATGAAATAGAGAAAATCACTAGAGGAACATGAACCATTTCAAAATAAATAGTTAAGCTATGATTTAAAAAAACCTAAATTGAACAATTATGATATATTCTTGCATTATATTGGCCCCCAAACTGTGTGATCTCCTAACCATATGAGCAATTTCTTGTATAAGATATCTCTCCTGCTGATCACACAGATGAATAATTTCCTTTTCATATGGTTTTTATAATGGGAAGCCTACAACAAAATCTCCACACAAATCTCTTCTGATATGGACATCTGTTTTATGACATTGTCAGTCTAAATACCAGTTTATGTAAGGAGAAGTTTTCTTTATCAAGTATAAGGACATTATAATAAGAAACTAACAACAGATTGAAGTCATTTCACCTTTATATTTCATATGTAGTACTGGTTAGGGAATGGAGAAAACATAGGCAATGTTACAAGGGAAGGAAACTAGAAGATAAGATACCACCATTGTTCACCCTGATGTTTTTTCTATTTCCCCCCAAAAAGTATACCAGATACAGAATTTGCTTTAAGTGGCAGATTTATTGATTAGACTCAATTGTTTTTCCCCTGGTGGCTTTTTCCACCATAAGAAAAGGACTAGCTGGCAGAATTTGCTGAAAAGCACACATTTAAGCCAGGGATGGGTTCTAATTTTTTTTACTACCAGTTCTGTGGAGGTGGATTATTTTGTGACGTGGCTTGGAGGGGTAATGTGACTGGGTGGGCGTGGCCAACTTTTTTTTTTTAACTTTTAAAAGCATTTTTTCTACAACCTTAAGAGGTTGCAGAAAAAAATGCTTTTAGAAGCTTCTGACGATCAGGCAAATCTGCTGGGATCGCTAGAGGCTTTTAAAGGGATTTTTTCCCCCTACAACCTCTTCAGCTGAAGAGGATGCAGAAAAAATGCTTTCAGAAGCCTCTGACAATCCCAACTGAGCCACGCGATCATCAGACGCTTTTTTTTCTAACTTTTAAAAGCATTTTGTCAGCTGAACAGGTTGTAGAAAAAATGCCTTTAAAAGGAAAAAAAAAGAAGCCTCTGATGAGGTGGGCGGGGTAAGCGAGCGGCGACTGGGCCAGGGACCGGTTCAGGGGCATGGCCAGCCAATGTTATTACCGGTTTTCCGAACTACTAAAATTTTTTACTACCGGTTCTTGTGAACCGGTGCAAACCGGGAGCAACCCACCACTGATTTAAGCATCTGAAAAAATCTTTCAGATCTACATATAATTCTATTCATGGAAAGAAAGTTAAGATTCAAGCCAATCTTTTACAACCTGGTGCCTTCCAGATACACCTCGCTACAATTCTCATGCCAACCAGAGTTAACTAGAGCATATAACATTGGAAAAGATTGATCTGAGGCAATTGTGGAATAATTTCCTGAAAGAATTCAAAACTCTGTTTAGTAGTTTGCACTCTTAAATGTTATATACTTGGGACTTTATTGTTGTTTTAAACTAAGGAACGGTCACAATAAATGATGATAATGTTAAGTTTTAAAGGTAGCAATAGCAATAGCACTTAGACTTATATACTGCTTTACAGTTCTTTATAGCCCTGTCTAAGTGGTTTACAGAGTCAGCATATTGCCCCCAACAATCTGGGTCCTCATTTTACTGACCTCGGAAGGATGAAAGGCTGAGTCAACCTTGAGCCTGGTGAGATTCGAACTGCCAAATTGCAAGCAGCCAGCAGGCAGCAGAAGTAGCCTGCAGTACTGCAGCTAACCACCGCAGCTCATAATAATCAAGAAAGATCAAGAAATGTTAAAAGTTTTGTAAACATTTTGCTAAGACAAGGGGGAGGGAAGGAAGAATTGAAGGAGGAGAGAAGAAGAGGCACAATATGTGTTTGAAAAAGACATAGTGGCTAAGGTGGTGGAATTGAAATTGAAAACTCTAGATTCTGACCCTTATTATTTGTGAAGTAAACCCTAAGTGCCATCTCATGGCTTACCTCAACAGAAAGGTTTAATGCTATGTGGAAATTAGAAAAGTATAAATAAGAAAATTCAGTAAGTATCTACTTACAGTGCATCCGCTAGATCTTCACAGAATTAACAGAGTCATTTGCAAATGAATAGTGAGCATGTGGTACATGGATGAATCCATCACCTTGGGACATGATCGGAAATATGTTGCTTTCCTCCTGATCAGTACAAAGAGAGAAAACCACAAAGTAATGAGACACATTTCTATCAAAGCATTGTTTCTATCCAGCAAAAGTCCTTCACACTGATGAAGATTTTAGGGATTAATATTAAGACATGAACAGCATGAAATGTTAAGTCTGCTTTGCTATGGTCAACTTATCATCTACCTCAATACATCTTTTGACAATTTGATTATGATTCTTTGCATTGTTTGCCTATCAGATGAAAATTGCGCATGGCAGCTTTCATAATAGTAGAAGTTCTGGGTCTTACTCCTTTCACAGGCTCATAGTGTTTACAACAGGGGTGTCAAACTCGTGGCCTGTGGGTCAGATGCATCACCTACTGACCACGCCCACCCCCATTTTAGTGAAGGGGGGAAAGTCATGATATGTCACGTGATGACAATGTGAAGCCATTAGTTTGACATCCCTGGTTTACAACAAACTCAAAACTCCTTTTTGAATTTTAAAGTGATTTTTATTCTAGTTAAAGCCTTTTTTTTTTTGATCTTCCAAATATAATTTTTTTATAAGAAAGGACTCCTTTAATTATGCATCTTTTGTATTTTGTATAGCCTATGACCTATATGACATCACTTATTAGCTGTTGACTCTCTAATAGATGGATTTTATTAAAAGTGCTCATTACAAAAATGACTAGCATGTCTATGTGGGAAAAATAAGGGCTGAGATTTCCATTTTATTCCCAACTGCAAACATGATGCTCACACATCGGCTTTAGAGAGGTCAGAGAAGTAAGATGGTAGGATGCAAAATCCTACCAAAATCAAGATTTTATGGCATTTTGCCTTTTTTGAAGCAACTGATTTATGTCTTTTTTCCAGAAATTCAAAACATTGTGAACTGGGTCTCATCCGTGTAGATAGCAAACTCTGAGGATACCAAAATGATGAGCAATGTGCAGTGATGAAATCACACAAAGACACACTTAGTCAGAATTATGACTCAAACACATAAGTGAGGCATTTGCATATTTATGTCAATGATATCAATAACAATCACACTAACTGCGTCAACAGTTGCTTTACCTGCTTTCTTCACTGTATTCCTAGCCCCTTCTCATTGATCAGGCAACATCAATAGGCTTGACTTGAGTTGTGTAGCCAGTCTTTAAGAATCATATTCTTTGTTGCTAAGTCTTGAAAGTGGGCTCTTTAAAGGGCAGTTTTATATTTCAGTAGCTCCTTTTTTCCTGTTCTTTTACTCAGAGAACTAAAGAATGCAAAACGGGCAACTGGGATTAATTGTTCCCTCAACCAGGCTTTCTGGGTCAAGTTCATTTTACTCTGTGCATGCCTAGGTCTGTTCTGAAGTAGATGCAATCTCTTTGAGTTACTTCACCAAGTCAATTAACCAATTTTTGTTGATCCCGTAGTGCACTAATTATACCATTGACGGTTGACCCAATTAGACATGATATGAGAACAGGTCAGAGAGATTTTTTTTTCCTGTTTAAAGACATATAGAGGGTTGCACTGAATCTAAATCAACTTTATTTAGAGATAAATTGCATTTTTTGAAATATCAAATTGTGATACTTTTCTGCCTGAATACTTATATTATTATTGTATATTCCTTTTCTCTTTCTCTCCCCACCCCACCAGTTAGACTGTGCTAGCATGAGCAAGAAATGAAAACAGATCTTATGTGAATAAAAAATAGTGGATTAAATAAGTAGGGAACATAGTCAAGGTTGTATCTGTGTGCATGGGTGTGCACACCTAGAATAGCACTGATGATGTTACCTAGTTAGGGTAATGAAACATCTGCAAGAAAACAAGCAAGCTCAAAGAGCACCAAGGACCCCGTACCTAGAATAGTTTCCCTAACTTGGTGCCCATCAGTTTGACCAACAAATACCAATTCTGAAAATTTTAATCCTAAAATATGTGGAGGGATCCAGATTGGAGAAGGTTGTTGCTCAGCTGATGGAAAAAAAAATGTTGTTTTAATTGATTTTGATATTTCCTGAATATTAATTAATGAATAAATAATTATTTATTTATTAATGAATAAATAATTATTCATTAATTCTCCAGGTGAAAATAAAACACTGCTCATTTATGAAATGAGTTCAAATTTGTTGCCTCCCTACAGTCTGATCTAGGTCTTTGATCTTAACAGATTGACTTTAACAGATTGCACATTCATGTACCAGTGTATCTATGCAAGTGCATAATTTCCCTCAGTGATCCTTACACTATACAAAACCATCCTTTATGCTTTCTACAAATTATAATGTTTTTTTTCTAATACACAATACATTTCAGGTCTTTGGTAATGTATTTTACCCAACCAATCCAAATTTCAAGTAAATTCCATTAGGGATGTGTAAACTTGCATAGAGACATTTTAGTTAACTCTATAAAAATTCTTATTGCTTATTTTGGAAAACTTTACTTACAGATCCCTAGTTTAAGAGAACTTCTCTGCCCTTTATTTCTTTTTAAGATAGTAAATAATTTCTGTTGCCTAATAAAAGATTGTGGAATTATAGATATTGGCATTTTTCTTATTAACTTTTTTTCCTTTCTAATTTCACATAACAGAGTAAGATTTGCCAAGAAATGGCAAATCTCACTTTTACTGTATAATACTTTAGTGTGACTTGCATTGGTGTGAGTTCTCGGGCCACTGAAGCAGCATGTCTTTCCACATCAAGGAAAAGCATTAACACAATTGTCTTCAATAAACTTTTTGCTTCAACCATCAGCTCCAGTAGTCAGATAGGGGTTTCTGGTACCTGACTAGCAAGAATGGAAAAGGATGCTGAACACAGAATGGGACAACTCACCGCAGCCAACTCACAACATCCAACTCAGTGCAACCAACTAGGTGCGGCCAACTCATCATGGCCAACTCATCATGGGACAACTTGCAGGACAATTCAACAATTCAATTTAAGTATTTAAAATAATTAAATTATTTTAATTATTAAAATAAATTTATTAATTAAATTTAATTATTAAAATAAATAATTATTTTAATTTTTGCAATTCACATTTCATTTTGTCCCTCCCTTTGCATCCTTTCTTTAATTATTCTACTCCACCTTTTCTTTGATATTAGTGTAACTTATTGTTGTCCTGTGGCAAGTTGGCCATGGCAAGTTGGCAAGTTGGCTGTGCCGAGTTATCCTAGATCCTGTCGCACATGTGCAATTAATAGATAGATTCCTGTTCTAATTGTTCTAATTGTTCTAACATCCTATTCTAAGGTACTATAGTGAATAAATGCAACCATTTATTATGCTTCACTGTCTCTTTCATTGAAACCTATGCCCCCTTGAAGACATGTATAGTTGTACCACACATGGCTGATTTCCAGTATGCATCAGGAAAACAGCTTTATAGCAGATTGCAGGGTAATTCTTTGACCTGTGTTAATTCTAAATTTATCATTTTGTAGACTTGACATTGAAGCGGGAAAGAAATTGAAAGCACAACTTTTCAAGCCAGTCCACATCAAATTTAAGTTTGGATTTGACTCAAAATTACTTTGAAGTTTGCATTGAAGTTTATCTGCATCACTGTACTAGTTTAATAGCACACCGTGTACCTTGGAGTTGTTTCTTCCACTTAATTCAGATAAATGATGGGACTGATTCATTTCAGTCATCTTCGTGTCTGTTTAATAAATGAGTGAAAAATTTCACTAATATTATTAAATGATGCCGTATTCTGGATCGTTCTCTCTGTACATGCTTGCTCAGTTAGGCAATTATTGCATCCCTTAACTGTCCTCTGCCTTGTTTACTTTCTGACATTGAAAGTCAATTAGTTTCTGGCATGGTATGAAATGTCATAAAAGCAATAAATATTGCAGGTGGTAGTTTAGGTAGTGTTGTGCACAGCACGAAATGCAGTAAACATAAAAATTTACCAGGCGCAAAACTTGCACAGAAGGTCTGAATGAAACTGACCAAATAATGTTACTGCTATTAGTCCCATTATTGCTGCATAAAATTACATTATTTGATATTCCAAAAGGAACAATAACAATCCATTCCCTCCATCACAATAATCAAAGTGAGACATATTTTTATGGTACTAATCAAGTACTTTTCACAGTGGAGGCTTTGTTCTTTAAAAAAAAAAAACACTAACTAATATTGGCACATTTATTATTCTTTTTCCTTTTCATTCTCGTTTTTCGTTTTTCACACAGTGATAAACTCCCAGTCTAATGTATGTATTAAAAATAACAGATTCACTTCCTATATGATCACTTGCTCTGAGTTCCTTGGTGAAAATAAAAAAATTCTGATGTGAACAAATAAAAATGCTGAAGCAGGTACAAGCAGAAAAAGAAGATATACTGAACTATTCAAGGCATTTGATGAGCAAATGGTGATCTAAAATGTATAATTACTGACCTTTAATTCATAACTAGTTATGGATGGCAGCAAACTAAACAATGTGTAATTTAAACATTATACAATAGTTTACTGAATGAAGAGAAAGGAAGACATGGTTCCTCTTGAATGTTCTCTTCATACTTCTTTTTTTTTAAAAAAAAATATGATTTAAATTTCAAAAACATGAATAAAAAGAAAACAAGCAAGAAAAAAGAAAGAAAAAAAGAAAAAAGTAAGATAAATGTGCGAAGAAAAATAGAAAGTAAAAAGAAAGAAAGAAAGAAAAATAATGGCTTTCAGCTTTCTTTGGTACATGTATAGATAAAAAAATACATCCAATTCTTACTGTAAAGTTAATAAGTCTACATTAATCCTGTAACCTTATATCATTTTAATCATCAATTCCCAAAATCAAACATTCATTTCTGTCAGTTTCTTTTTCAAATGAAATGGAATCAATTTCTGTTTCAAAATTTCTGTTAAAAGATATAAGCTTCCCTTTTACACAAAATTTTGATAGAATGTCTTTTAAAACAATTATGGTAACATTGTCTATCTTAAATCTTGAACTAAGTGACACTGCAATACTTGGTCCCTCATTCTCTTCCACAAAAAATGAACTAAAACATTCCTTGGAATATGTTATATTGCAGCATAATATGAATTTATCCAATATACTTTGTCTAATTCCTGATCCCTTTTATCTTTCTCCCATCTCAGTAAGGCAGTCAATACCTTAACAAGTGTTTTCCTTATGGCTACATGAGGGCTTTCAGGAATAGCCTTAAAGCACAGATGAAATTCTTTTTCCCAAAACTCCAACATAGCAAAATTGTCCAGCCCTCAATCTAAATCCAAATTTGTTTTATTAAGAAGTCCATCCTATTACTAACTGTTTGATGTCATCTGAAATCTCATCCAGTTTTTCATCCCATCTTTCCTCCAGAGTTGCAAATTTAACTTCAAAAGATTGTGCCAATTTTTAACTCAGGTCATTAAATAATATTTTGAAAATGATTAGAGAGACAGGTCAACTCCAGAGCCTCTTCTCATACCTTTATGTGCAGCCATGGTGTAAAGCACACTTTTTTGGTAGAAGATAAAATTAGAAGCAGTGTATCAAAAAGAAACCCTTTATTTTATAAATCCATCCAATCACTAGATAAAAAAGAAAAATATTCCCATAAAAAATTTCAGTCCAAAACTTTGGACTGTAATATCACAATATAGATTTGTTTTAAAAAATAATTTTCACTCCTCAAAAATTACTTATAAACAAAGAATGTTTCTTCCATTTAAATATTTTGGTCCCTTTAGTCTTAATTTTTTTGTGAGGCAAGCAGAAATCAGTAATGTTCTTAGATGTTTCTAAATGTTTTAATCACCAAAGAGAAGGACTTACAGTATCTATATCCTACAAAAATCTCTCTTTAACTGAAAGGGTATTTGTAATCCATAAAGTGTGTTAGAAATGAGGAAAGTTGGTTATAATATTCACAAAATTAGCTGTATTACAGCTGCAATCTACAGAGATGATCTCACCTTCCTGTCTCTCAATTTGTAAGCTGATTGGGAAAATCTCTGTTTCCACAACCTACTTGTGACGAATGATACTGCAGAGAGGAAGTAAATTGATTTTAAGCTTTCTCCTTGAACCCAGAGGAAGAAAGAAGTCCCTCTAGATTGCTTGGGCAAAACAAATTGTAACACTTTGGAGATCATTAAACCACCATTTTCCCCACTAGAAGCAGGAACCTCTTCACATTTCTATCTGTTGCAGAGCATGTGGATATCTCCCAATTTAATAGAATATATAACTGTTTGGTCTGGAAACTTTAGAAGGCATCTGTATCCCTCTAAACTTCAATGCCCAAAGATAACAAATTCCTAATTAGAAAAAAAAAATCTGTTTCCTTTTTACTAAAAAAAAAAAAAAGACTTTCCCAGAATGGTCAATAAATATCAGTAACTTGGAAGGGAAATTTATATAGAGTTCAAAGTGATAAATTGAGTCAGATTTCAGATCTCTTTTGCATACTAGTAAACTTTCAAGATATTTGTTGTATGTAACATACAGTTTTCTATACCATTGGGGGCGGGAAACTGATTTTAAAAGAAGCAGATGTGTAACATTTTTCATAACCAACAAAATTGATTTGATAAGTTGAATTAATTATACTACTGAGGTACATAGTTGGACTTTTTCTGGGGAGATGGCAGTTTCCATACTTGCACATTTTTCTTTCAATAAACACAGAGCTAAATCTGAAAGCATATTAAAATTTAAAATAATTAACAATTCAAAGCCAGTTCAAAGAGACCTGTTTTAAGGCCTTTGAAAAAGCTGGCAAAGAAGTTAGTTACCCCAACTCAACAGAGCAGATTTCAGGAAAAAAAAACTTGACCCCGGGCTACTGCAAATGGAGCTTTGGCAACATTAGGTCAATTTCCTCAGATGACCTCAATGAGCAGGAGAAATTGCATAGAAAAAGGCCTGATCTCAATTAACCTGGACCCGAGTGGCACAACGTGCTAATAAAAAAGTATTTTACATCTTGCTCAGAAACAAATTGGCAGCCAGCACAGGTATGAGATCATCTCTTTTCATCCTTTAAGAGATCAACTTGGCTGTAAGTAATTGAAGTGTTCTGTCTAGGCCCAAAGGCCATTCTATGCAGTTTTCCCATGAAGACATAATTGGCATAAATTGAATGAAACCTGCTCCTGAGGCTTGGCATATTTTTGGAAATCTGGAAGACTTCCACATCCAATAAAGCCCTCAAACTGCATACTCATTCTTCTGGAAGAGTGCTACTATATCCAGAACAAAGAGGTTTTTCAAAATTATAATTCACTATGAACATCACCATAAATGTGATTTCACAAGGATTTTATCTTATTTAGACCATTAATATTTCCAGGGAGACATTCAGGGAAGCCCTCCATTACTTAAACATGTTGTAAATAAATAGACTTGAATGTCATGACTATAATAATAGCAGCAACAACAAATCTGATGATTCCCCCCACCCATTCACTCATTTTAATAATGCTCTTCAGGAGCATTAAAGACAAAATGAAACTGTGAACAACCCCATATAATAAGTCTCATTTTAAGGAACAGATAGTACCAACTAACACCATTAGGAAGCTGCTTGTTTGGGCAACAAAATAAATACAAACCAGTGTCTCGTGAAAAAAAAAATGTTTATAATACTAAAGAAGGCATTTCTAATAAGTTCTAATTTTCCTGTCCATCAAGGTGCATAGCTAATCTTGTCCAATCTTGGAAAGCTAACCATATTTGTCTCTGGTTAGCAATTGGATAGAAGAACACTAGAAAATACCAGCCCTGTACTTTAGACAAAAAATGAATGTAGTAATAATAATCCCTAAAATAATCCCAGAAAAAGAAATCTGTATAAATGGCAAGAAAACCAGAAGATGTTTGTTCCATATTTATGCTAGAAGTTGTAACTATAGAAAAATATGGCGATAACCTGAACAAAAAAACACAAGTGCAGTTGCATAAATGTCAGCTAAGCTTTGAAAAAAGAGAAAGATTGAGAAAGAAACTCAAGACTATGCACTGGCTTATTCCTCCAATTAACAAATCGGTTTTCAATTGTTTCTTTTCTTTTCTATATTCAGCCTTCATCTTTGTTGTTTTTAAGAACTTTCCTTGATTGACTTCCTTCAGCAAGGATTCTTGACTTTTCTTAATGTAGTTGTTCAATCCATGCTGTTCTTCCCTTACAATTTGTTTCCCTGTAGTAGACCTCTATTCCCTTCACCAATGCAGCCAATCAATATCACATTTTGGGTTCAAATCATGGTGCATTGTCATTAGTTTGCTTGCCTTCCAATACAAGTTACCAAGTTCCAGCTGGGTCCAGTCAACTATCAATAAAGGAGAATATTTGTAGCTCGGGGTTGAAATGAGGGGTCTTTGGTGTTCTCTGAGCTTGCTTGTTTTCTTGCAGATGTTTCATTAGCCAAACTAGGTAACATCATCAATGCTACTAAGGAGTGCAGTTTGCTTCAGTTTATATTCTGGTGGCTTGCCCTGCTGGTGTTAGTGGGGATGGTCTTAGAGATATTTTGGTTGGGCTGCTTACTGTTGGCTCTTTGACAGTTTCTTAATTTGGGTATTGCTCACTTGATTGTTGGTCTAATGTTAACCTTGGAGTTAATCTATGCTGATCTGGGTGCTAATTGCTGGTGGAGTGATGCTTGGGTCATTTTGTTCCTTTTTGGGCTGGTTGATTGTCTCTTTTGCATAATCTATAGATGTTAATGTTGATGAGTCTTTTGATGGCTAATTTGTCAGGACTCCAGACTTTTTTGGACTTGGTGTTTTTGGACTTGGCCGGGTCTAGAATTGTCACCATTTCCCAGTTGAAATTATGATTAAATCCATCTATATGTTGTGAAATTAAAGAATTTTCATCGTATCTTCTGACTGCTAGTTGGTATTCAAGAACTAGCAACTAGTTCAATTGATATTCATAGTTTTTGCACTGTTCAAAATTGTTGTCATTGGGGCCATTAATGGTATTAATGGTATAAAAGTGATAAGTTACCTTGAAAAATTCCATGTTTGATTCTTCTAACTCTTCCCATTAGCCATTATTATATTTCCTGTCTAACAAATTCCTTGCTTCCTAAATTGTTATACTGGAATAAACTCTGGCTATAGATTGCTAGATAGAACTTTAATATTTGTGATTTGAAAGCTGCTACTGTGTGATCCTTTGCAATTCCAATAAATGATGAGAACTAAAGTAGAGCTTTATGACCAAGTATCTTAGCAAATGGATAATTTGCTAATGTATTCCCTGCTGAGACATTATCAAGCTGTAAAAAAACCTCTCACTTCATAGGATTCCAAGAGAATAGGCTGTAGGAACAGTGTTACCAATCTGCATTTCAGTTGAATCTCACTAGGATTTCACCTATCTCCTCTCCCCCACCCCCAATTTCTGGTGATCTTAGAAAAAGATGTGTGAAGTCTATTTCATAGACAAAACATCCAGGCCCAGGCAGAGTAACTCCTTCCTGCTTGAAAGCCTGTGCTGAACAACTGACCCCATCTTCACCTGCATCTTTAATAAATCACTAGAGATGTGCTACACCCCTTCTTGCTTCAAACATACTACTATAATCTCAGTTCCCAAGAAACTCTCCATCAAGGAGCTGAATGACTACAGATCAGTTGCTCTGACATTTGGCGTTATGAAGATCTTGGAGAAGATAGTGCTGGCCCATCTGAAAATCTTCACGGATCCACTGTTAGAGTCCTTGCAGTTTGCCTACCGAGCAATTAGATCGGCAGATGAAGCTGTCAATATGGCACTGCACTACATCTTGCAATATCTTGCATTTCCAGGGATCATTTGATTTTTCACAATAAATGCTTTATAACATACTTGATTGCTTATGTTAAATAACAGAATAATCTCACTGGCTTTAGTTGCATTGCTTTTGTAATACTAAGAGTTTACAAACAACACAACTAATGTTGGCAGGAAAAAACAATTTAGTGTCCAACATAAACTGTTTGCATTTATTTATTTTGTTGATGTGATTACAGTTTGCTGTTTTTCAATGTTTTGTGATTATATCACAAAACATTCAAAAAGTCACTTGGTTGAGTTGGGCAGCTATAGAAATTGAATAAATAAAATAAGTAAAAATAAAGTCCCTAAAAACGATTGACTAACCAATTCAGTTTTATGCTGCTGTATTGCTATTTTGGCTTTTATGTAATAATGGTGAGTGAGATTCTTGAATGTCACATTTGTTTTTGCACATGCAGTATAGGAATTGATTCTTTCTTAGGGCAACTGCTGCATTATATTTTGCAAAGCAAAGCTGGATACAAATTTTCCCTTCTGTTAAACTTTAAAACCCAACTCTCTAGACTACTCATTTAATTCACTGTTCATATTCTAAACATATCTCATACTGTAGTTCAAATTGATTTTACTGCATCCTCTGCAAGGCTTGGTGTGCTGCTGAGCACAGTATTGAAAATTTACTTAAAAGGATATCAATTTTTAATTGTTCAGCGTATATTTCCTAGTAAAATACAACTTCAATTAAAGGCCTTTATGCAAGTTTTGTTGAGAAAACCTATTACCAATCTTGGCATCTGCTGGAATGCTATTGATCATCTCTACATCATGTCAAAATAATTTTAGAATATTTTATGGACGTGAATGATTTTTGTGAATATTTCCAAGTTGTAAAATGTGACCATGAGTTTCAGACCAATGCACATAAAACTGGAAATACATTTTCTGCAAGGCCAGTATTTTTTATACTTAAGTAGATATTTTTTACTTTATAACTTACTATGATACCACAATATATCATATTCTTTCTAAGGAATATAGATGGCTAATCCTTTCTAAGGAATGTAGATGGCTAAAACCCTTCTCCTATCCTGATATTGTACTGGGAGAGGGGCAGTGGTGGGATTCTACTGGTTCGGACCAGTTTGGGAGAACTATTTGCTCCGACTTTCAGCTGTGAATGAACCAGTTCTCTCTTTCTTTAAAGTGGGCCTGCCCGCCCACCCCTGCATTATACTTAACTATATATATGCTTCAGAAGTCCAGCTGATTGCGGCAGCAGAGTGGATTGCCGCTCCTCAGCTGTTTTTCTTGCTTGCAGCAATACGGAAGTTCAATTTTCTTCAAAGTGCACACGTGCATGTGAGCAAAGCACACACTCATCAAACAAGTTGTTAAACTGGTAGGATCCCACCACTGGAGAGGGGAGAATGAGACACACCAGTATGATACTGGTAAATATAGTTGTTGCATTCCATGACTGTAAAGGCCAAAATGGAAGGGCACCCATAAAATAAATGTGCAGTGAAAAATATGACTGCTACAAAAACACATCCATGCAAATCAGAAGCCACATTGAAAAGATGGCCCATATGAATCTGGAATGAGCCTGCAGCTCAGATCAAGTTAGAGACCTGACTGTTTTGCTTCCACATCACCTGAAATAAGAATACAGAAAGCAATGGATGTTCATCAGATGCAGATAAAGGAATGATGGTCCAAAACATATATGCTCTAAGAATCATTGGTTGCATCTTCACAAACATGGAGCAAACTTGTTATGTACAAAGTTGCAGTACAGGTGGTCCTTGATTTATGACTAGTCCATTATGGTAGTAAGTTGAGGACTATCTGCAGAATAACTAGAAGGGTACATGGTATGTTCTGTACCTACTTACTCTCTAGTGATGATTAACTTAATACCTACATAAAACAATATCTCCACTTTCATGCACAAAAGAGTGGATCATCAACATGAAATAAAAAGAAGCTAAGTATGTGAGCAATACAGATTGACAAAGTATATGGTTCAATTTAAACAGGGAGTTCTACCTCCCTTCAAAAACACTAAGACATAATTTACTGAAAGGTTTGTAATATTTTTACAAGATCCAGGAAACCTAATAAAGCTGGAGAAGCATCTAATTCTGTGCTTACACAATCCTATGTTTAATTGATAATGGCATGGAAGAGGTAGGACAAGAGTAGACAAATGAACACAGGGAATTAACAAGGTGAACTATCCTGCACTGATTCCTTTCCTTGTAATGGCTGAGATGAAACCAGAAAGCAACATGCACCTGAACTGTGTCAATCATAACCACATAAGACAAGATGAAAAAAACATATGTATAGTTATGTAAGCATGCAAAACAGTGGAATGATTGGCAGCCTTTCTCACCCTTCCTTCAGCCCAGTTGCCTTTCTACTAGCCTCTACAGTTGTAACAGGTTCTGGACATATGACTCTACCTGGTCATCTCTGCCTCCTAATTTTGCTACACTGTTCCATCACTGATCTTACTAGCTGCCTGTTGTACCTAATGAACACACACAAGCCTATTTAAAAGCTCTTTAGAGTATGAATACCATAGGAATCACATTCACATTTTCTCTTGAGCTCAGCTTCCCACCTTTGTTTGATGGCTACCAAAGCATTAACATATCTGGGACTGATGCATATTGCACTTCTATGTCCTGGTGGAGGATATCGACAAAGATGCTAAATGTTTAATACTATATTCAGGCCTGAAAGCCATCTGAAAGGGATCCAGACAATTTATTTCATCCAGGACTTTTTGGAGCTGAAGTCTGAACCTTATCCAGTCCATTTCCCCCCAAAGTTTTTGGGCTAAAATAGTCTCTTCAAGAAGGGAGTATAACACTGTTTCCATCAAGGCAAAAGCCCAACAGATACTCTTTGAAAAACACTTACTCTCTCTCAAATCCAATTGCACTGCCTCAAATCCTGTTTCATGGTCTCAAAGAACCAGCCAACTCATAGGGTGACAGAGCTCATAACTACTAAGAATTCTCTTCACATAATCAGAATTCACATGATCAAAAGAATGTCAGATAACCCTAGACATTGCTTTACGTTTTCCTGTTAATGTGGAATCTAAAATCAATTATAAGTGATTTGGCCAGCAAAATACCTTGCAAATATGTCAGAAGACTATGATTTAAGATTATCCTGTCATCCCTCATCTATAAAGTATAAGCCATCTTGAGCAGTGCTGCTGGCTGAAATTCTGCCAATGCAAAGAGGACAGAGGAGGATTGACATTTCATTGCTCTTATTGCCACGGTGTAGGCCCAAATGTGAACTCATACTTGTACTAATTCCTTATCTTCTTTCACTTCCCATTCCAGAACTTTTCAGTAAACCACAAAGCTCTCTGTGATATGCAGTTCAAGAGAGGTCATGTGAGTACAAGAAGGTCAAGCATATTTGTCTCCACATTCTAGAGATGCACAAAATGCACATGGAATTCATAGGAAAATATCATAGCCTCCTAAAAATGACTGGATCTATCAAATAACTGGAGTAGGTCATCTTAATTGATCTGTCACCCTTGCAGAGTTAAGAAGTATCAATGAGCAATAAGCTGACAAGAAAATAATTTGACCATAATAAAAGACTGATCACAATGTGCTTCTCCATCAGATCACAAGCTAACTGCTTGAGGTGAACTTTTGATCAAACAAGTGATCACCTCTTTGCACTGGAGTCATAGTTTTCATGGTATCCATAAACTGCAGAGTCACTCCAAATCCTGTCCCCAGAGCATGGAGTCAAGGAGAATCCAATATTAGCCCCACAGTGGGACTGAAAAATTCAAATAAGACACCTTCTGGACACCAGTATGAACATTCTTAGCTTTTCTCAACAATCTTGGATAGAAACGCTTGGAACCAGATGCCTGTGGAATAGATTACAGGAACATCTTGAAGGTGAAGTTGCTGCAACTCCCAAAACCCAAGTGGCAGGATCATTGATAGGACTGTATCCACCCTCCTCACTGCCCCATCCAATAAGGCATGCCAGGTTCTTCTCTACAACCAAGAACTTAGTACAAGCAGATCTATTCACTAGCACTAACCTGAAGCCAAGGAACCATTAATAATCAATTTAAATTGGTGAGCTGGAAAAGGAATTTTGCACCAAATTTATGATCCCTCTTCTTCTAAAATAGCTGGTCCAGCGCCTCCCGTTATATTTCTTCTGTTGGTTACTGGGATAATCTTTTACAGCTCCCATTACTCCCTACAATATAGGATAGGATAGGATAGGATAAGATAGGATAGGATAGAATAGAATAGAATAGAATAGAATAGAATAGAATAGAATAGAATAGAATAGAATAGAATAGAATAGAATAACTTTATTGTCACTTTAAATGAACACTAATCAGCATATAGAGCCTTGATAGTACAGGGTTTAGTGCACCCTGTTATTAACACAGCTGCCTGCAATTTCTGCTGGTTCGAATCTCTCCAAGGCTCAAGGTTGACTCAGCCTTCCATCCTTTCTAAGGTAGGTGAAATGAGGGCCCAGTTTGTGGGGGCAATAAGCTGACTTTGTATAAAATATACAAAAGAATGAAGGCTATTACTTAACGCATTGTAAGCCGCCCTGAGTCTCCGGAGAAGGGCGGCATATAAATCAAATTAAAAAAAAAAAAATGACGTTTCATTGCATACAGTTCTTAAAGGGTCACCACTTCCAATATAAATTACATAAATATGACAAAAAATTATGCATATACCCACATATATTCTATGACACAGAGAAACAACACAGTCTAGTTGGGATGTATACATGTACATATTTCAAACCTCTTTAAAACACATTCAGATTCTGAGATGTCTTTCCAATTATCACTATTAACCAGAACTACCACAGTATTTGGCCTAGTTGAGAGGGTCTAATTTTGCCCACTAATATTACTCCTCCATCCCTTAGAAAAATTAGGGCAAGAAATACAAATCTGCTTCTCCTATTCCTCACAACAGTGCTGTCCTCTGCATTTTCATGCCCTTCCACAATGTCAACCTTATGAGGTAGACCCAGAGGTGGGTTTCAGCAGGTTCTGACCAGTTCCGGAGAACCGGTAGCAAAAATTTTGAGCACCCCCATCTATTCTCTGCCTCCCAAGTTCCAGCTGATCGGTAGGAAATGGGGATTTTGCAGTAACCTTCTCCTGGATTGGGGAGGGAATGGAGATTTTACAGTATCCTTCCCTTGCCATGCCCACCAAGCCACGGCCACCAAGCCATGCCCACAGAACCGGTAGTAAAACTGTTTGAAACCCACCACTGGGTAGACCAGACAAGAAATACAATCAGACAGCTAATTGTACATTATTTTAAGGTTTCATCAATAGAATCTTGCAAGTCTGAATGTACTTATCTTCCCCTATACTCTTTAAAGCCCCAAAGCTAGGGAGGGTGTTTTCTGAACTTCTTGCCCTGCCCATATCACTGCTGCAGATTAAGCTGTCTTTTACCTGATTGTTCCCTTGGTTCTGTCTCACTGCCCTGTTTCCTAAGGCCATTCCTACACACCACACCACAAAATTATTTTAGGTAAAGTGTTGTTCTATGTCAAGGGTGTCAAACTCGCGTCATCACAGCAGCATCACGTGATGTATTGGGACTTTTTCCCCCTTCGCTAAACCGGGCGTGGGCATGGCCAGTGTGTGATGCATCCAGCCTGCGGGCTGCAAGTTTGACAGTCCTGTTCTATGTGATAGGTACACAGCTGCATGCTACCTTAAGAGGACCTCATCTCATTTGTAATGCGTAAGGGAGTCTTACAACCATGATCCTACGAAGTTAGAGTCTATTATTTTTGAAGTGACTTATACCTGAGTATCTATCAGGTATGGGGATAGGGTATACATTTCTTTGATTCCATTGTTATCTGGCAGCTTGGTTTTGGAAGGTAATACAATTAAGGAATCTCTTCTATGTGAGATTTATGTAGTTACATTTCATAATAATTGCTGTCATGAGGACTACATCTTTAATGTAGTGATATCTACCTTTTTCAGATTATAGGTTTCAGACAAATGTTAAACAGCATGGAAGATAGCACAAATTTTTATGGAATGTCACTACATAAAGGTAAAGGTAAAGGTTCCCCTTGCACATATATTCTAGTTGTTCCCAACTCTAGGGGGTGGTGCTCATTTCCATTTCAAAGCTGAAGAGCCAGTGCTGTCCGAAGACGTCTCCATGGTCATGTGGCCGGCATGACTAAATGCCAAAGGCACACAGAACATTGTTACCTTCCCACCAAAGGTGGTCTCTATTTGCATTTTTTATGTACTTTTGAACTGCTAGGTTGGCAGAAGCTGGGGCAAATAACGGGAGCTCACCCCATTATGTGGCACTAGGGATTCGAACCGCTGAACTGCCGACCTTTCGATCGACAAGCTCAGTGTCTTAGCCACTGAGCCACCGTGTCCCTTCGTCACTACATAGATCCCATAAAAGAAAGATTCCTTAATCCTGTGGATATTATCCAAGGATATGTTGTGAGGCATGTCAGGAAAAAGCTGCCAATCCTAAACATGATTTATCAACATAACCATAACATGGGTTTATGGAAGAAATTGAATAAGTGATCAGAACTATTCTCTGCTGAGTAGCATCAGCATATTCCAATGCGTACGGTATATTTTTCCATTTCTTAAATTATTTCTTCACTCAGTTGCCTGCTCAGTGGGACATTTTACCAAATCAGTTTGTGGCCTCGTATCATAATGAAACATTGGCTGCTCAGTTAGGGATGAACTAAATTAAACAGAGACAAATTAATGGGCTCATCCTAGAATCCAGTAAAGCATTTGACATCATGAAACAGAGCTGCCAAAGCTGAGCAATGGGTGTTGTCCTGCAGCTTTTATTTCTATATATGCATATCAACTGTCAAACGATCCAGTTTTCTGTCTGTAGATATTTGGCATCGTTTGCTGGATGACTCTTCTAAGATTGCATCAAGAGGGATAGTTGCCATGAGTTTTCATAATCACATGCTCTCGTATATTCAACTATAATCTGATGAGTTGTGAAATGTGTATCTGCCTTTGGCAGAAAACCCTGCCATATGGGATGAATTTGCAGTGACATCTACAATGTCATTTTGTGAATGTATCAGAATCATAAGATCTGATACAGTGAAGATCTTAAGAATCACTCCTCTTTGAATTGGAGCCTCTTGATGATTGAACGTCTAGTCCTTACTTTAAAAAAAATCAAAACAAAGCATCACATCTTCATTTGTTGCACATGCGAGCAGAGTACTGCCAAAAAGGTGATTTTATATTCTAGGATGGATCTTTATGCACTAAAACTCTAAACTTTGGCTCAATGAAATACACCAAATCTCTGCTTCTGAACTGCTTTTGAATCAATAAAGAGGCAAGATTGGACAATATGATTCCATATAGTCTATGGATTACTTACTTAAAAATGAAATTGTAACTACTCATATAAATATTATGTTGATATTGCAGTAAAATCAATTGTATTGTATTGTTAGGATTTCTTATTTAACTATTTATTTATTTATTTATTTATTTATTTATTTATTTATTTATTTATTTTCTTCCTTATTTCATTGTAGATGATGGCGATGATAGTGATGATTTCAATTTATTATAACTGTCCACTCAAAAAACAAAAAACAAAAAACCTCTTGGTAGTTTCCATTGGTAGGTAAAGCCTGGTGTTTCCATGACTTTGGTGCTGATGGATAATCTATAGTCACATCTGTGCAAAAAAAACACTTGACAGGGTAGAAGGGAGAGTAGCCCAAACTTTCTAATGTTCTAATTCTGTACATTTTTGTTTGATGATAACTGTTTAGGACAGTTCTCATAGTAGAAGGAGCAGCAGATACAAGATTGGGAAAGGGTGAGGGTGAGCTTTAAAAAGCATCCAAGCTGGTATATTAAGATCAGAGACAATATTGATGATAAAAAGCTGAATAATGAAAATTTGGACTAGCAGATATAACTGCTCACACTGGCAATGTCAGCAGCTCTTGAAGCTAGATTGCTGGTCCGTTTGTGTCTATCCAGAATAAGGTTAAGTTTGCAAATCCAAAATGGACTCAGCAGTTTACACTAATAAGGATTTTTGGATGTTAGACAAGACCAGCAGAAGACTTGCCAAAGGAATGAGGGAATGATCTTGAGAAAAAGACTGCTGGAAAGCATTCCATATGTTGCAGGAATATCTGAAAAGCTCAGGAGGATTTTCAACCAACAAAATATACATACATACTTTAAATCCCAAAATACACTAAGGCAGAAGCTTGTCCATCCCAAGGATAAAAATCCAGACACAAACCGAGCAATGTGATATATGCAGTACAATGCAGTGACACATGTACAAAACAGTGCATTGGAGAAACAAAACAACCACTTCACAAATGCATTGCACAACATAGGAGGACAAACCCCAATGGACAAGATTCAGCAGTCTATCTGCATTTGAAAGACAAAGGTCATTTGTTTGAAGACAACAAAGAAGGAGTGAAATCCAGCAGGTTCTGACAGGTTCTGGAGAACCAGTAGCGGAAATTTTGAGCAGTTCAGAGAACCGATAGCAAAAATTTTGAGTAGTTCGGAGAACTGGCAAATGCCACCTCTGGCTGGCCTCAGAGTGGGCTGGGAATGGAGATTTTGCAATATCCTTCCCCTGGAATGGGCTGGGAATGGAGATTTTGCAGTATCCTTCCCCTGCCACGCCCACCAAGCCACGCCCACCAAGCCACGCCCACAGAACCAGTAGTAAAAAAAATTGGGTTTTACCACTGCAACAAACTCCACATTCTGGACAGAGAGGACTGCTGGTTTGAAAGAGGGGTCAAAGAGACCATCTACATTCAACAGAAGGGGAGGGATATTATGTCACCAGGCTCCTGTTTATAACACAGTACTTTAAGCAGTTCCAAGAAGGCTCCACATCCATTTGAACTATTCAGGTGAGCGACTCTCAGAAGGAGTGTTAACAATCAGATGACTACAAGAAATAGAAATCCTTCCATCCTCCACCATTCAGTAAGAACTAAAGAAGCTTCTTGAATGAGAAGCAAAATGTCTTCAAGGAGAAACAAACTCCAGTTGCCTTTAGAAAAAATACCTTGGAGCCATGAGACTGTTGTAGAGATAAGTGAGCAAGAGGACAGATGAAAATTTACCAGCCAGAAGATCATCAGTCAAGCACATGTCAACTCTTCAGTTTGAGAGTGGATGGTGAAATGCTAATTTCAGAAACCCTTTCTTCACACTTAGAATGATAAAAAGAAGGAATTAGCACAAAACAATGCTTACATACTAGGAATGCATGTATGTTAAGTTTTTGCCACAACATATTAAGATGGGTTTAAAATGTTATTCAAAAACAAAATGTAGTCTATATTTAAAAAAATGGATAAAGTATAAAGTATTTTGTTATGCTGTACTTGGTTAGAGAGGAAGAACAAACTGCCCACCTAAAGGAATAGAAACCCCATTAGCAGTGCTGAAGCTGGAAAGTGAAAGTGCTTGTCTGCACTAATAAGGCTCAGACTGCTTCTTCTTGTCTCTATAAATTGAATTAAAAGAAAGAGGAAAGGCTTGGAAACTGTGGAAGGCCTCTCTGTTTCAATCAGATCCTTGAACCCCCTATATGGGTACCCCATCATGGAGAGGGGGATATCTTTATTTAAAAAAACCCATAAGCCTGTTTTAGGGTTTTTATTACAATTGTTAGGTGTTTTCCATCTCAAAATCAAAAGTAAAAGATATTACCAACTCTCAACAGTTGTGGTCAGAGGTACTTACAAAATTGGGGCTCAAGAATTATGTGTAGCCTCAGGTTGGTCTATTGCCATATTTATAAAGTAAATTAAACTTCATGGTGGTAGTAGATTTTGTAAGTTGTGGTTTAACATTAGGTTCCATTCTGTATTTAATTTGCAAAGTAAAACACAATTTCTTGGAGCCAAAGTAAAAGTAGTAACAAGTATAAATGCTCTTAGACATTTGTAACAGGAAATTGTTCTAATGTTGCCATGTTTTTTTTTTCTTTTTTGCCCTTAAAGGGACGATTAAAGCAGAAACACAAAGTGTTTGATTAATATATGCTAAGGAGATGGCCACTACCGATTCTCGGGAGTTTTGGAAAGCGAGATGATATGCCCATCTGCATTATGAGATTTTGCTTTTAATTACGGTGATGTAATTATGGTGAGAGTACAGCCCCCAGTCAGTTTCAAGCCATTCCATTTTACATCCATGTGAAAAAGTATATATAGATTTAGAAGTGATATGTTCAGTTCCCTTAACTAATTAAAGCAAAAAGAATTGATCTTCATTTTTCTGAACGATCAATAAGGAAACAGGTATTTCTGTGCTAGAGAAGCCAGAGGTTTATTAGCAGAGTGACAGAGCTCTACAATTTTGATAGATGATAGCTTATTTATGGGTCCAGAAGGCTATTAATGAATAAACAGCTCCCACTGAAACCCTTCCAAAATGCAAAAGACAGAGGTAAATCACATGCTTATTTTTTTTAAAAAAAGAAAATGAATAATTGTGCTACTACTTTCTTTAATTAAGTTTTACTTTCTTTTAAAAATATTTTAATAAGATGATGTGTTCTTCTATCACTCCGAATCATTGATCATCTGTTTCTTCATTGTTCTCACTAAAGAGAAAAGTAAAATATGTCAAGCTAAGGAAAGCTGTGAAAGTGTCATTTAATTTTCAAACTTAAAATTTGGTTTTATATTGAAAGTAAATGTGGAATTCTGTATTTTGTGGAACCAGTTTTGTTTACTTGATTAGTAAAATAGTAATTATATCATGTTTTTGCCATATGACACAAGAAATATAATAAAATATATATTATTATTATATATGAGCTGTGGTGGTGCGCTGGTTAGAGTGCAGTACTGCAGGCTACTTCTGCTGCCTATCGGCCTACCTGCAATTTGGCAGTTTAAATCTCACCAGATTCAAGGTTGACTCAGCCTTCCATCCTTATGAGGTGGGTAAAATGAGGACTCAACTTGTTGAGAGCAATATGCTGATTCTGTAAACCGCTTAGAGAGGGCTGTAAAGCACTGTAAAATGATATCTAGGTCTAAGTGCTATTGCTATTATTTATTAATTTTGCACTATAATTTAACATTTAAGGATTCCTAAACCAATTGCCCAAAATAAATCTAATGTTGATGAGGTGACATTAGAGGACACACACACACACACACACACACACACACACACAGGGAAAGGGAAGGGAAAAAAAACCACTCTAGTGCTTAAATTACAGAATTCAGCAGATTTCAACAAACCACAGACATGTATATATTGAAATCAAAGAACTTGTGGCTTGAATAATGGGAACTGGAAGGTGAAGAATTCACAGTTTCTTTAATTATCTGAGCTCTCCTTCTGCAACACAGGAATTCAGAGTCAAGTGGTCTCAACACATCTCAACATTTAAAAAAATATCATGAGTTGACTGTACAATATAATGAAGTGCATTCATTGATTATAGTTGAAACTTTATATTCGATAGGCCATCTTGTGCATTACTGTGATAAGCATCTGAACTACTTCAAGGCAAAATTGGTAACTTGAATAGAAATTTCTCTTTATGTTTTAAAGTTGTCATGAATTCATCAAGTAGGGAAAAATTTCTGTTTGAGCATGGTATGAGTTGAAGAATTTCAGAAAAATGTCATGATTCTCAATTCAGGTTGCCAGTGATGTACAGTATAAAGTTACAGCATCTGATTTAAAAATAGAGTCAGGTTGTAATCCCCACTTAGCCATAAAACACTCTTGTTTGTGATTGCCTTCTTTAATCATTATCAGCTTAAATTAGAGTGGTAGCAGAAGTTTGGTATGCTATCTTTTCTGCTGGAATCAATAAGCAAGGTTATAGATTGTTTAACAGTTGCTGTCTCCTTGTATTGATCCAAAGATTTTACTCATACTTCTGCTAGTGGAGTCTTGTGAGAATTCAATAAGGAGGTGGAGATGCTGTTTAAGCTCCCTGGAGGAAAAAAAAAGAATAGCAAGTAAGCATGTAGTAAGTAAATAAATATGCCATCAATCTTTATTTTAAACATAAACACAGAGATGGAATATCAGTTCAAAAGGACATGCGTTATCAATGGAGTTTGAAAACCGCCAAACAAACAAATTTCAGTTTGAACGTAAATGCTTTACAAAGTAGGATTTAGTATATTTCCATATTTATACCTAGGATGTATTTCCAGCTCTCATGTTCATCTTTACCTAGCAGAGTGGATTCGACTCAGCTAGAAAATATTGCTGTGATGATAAATTTGGACAGCAGCGTGCAGTGCATAACATTTGATGAGAAGGGAAGGGTTTCCTGTTCAGCGGAAACTCAAATGGACTCATTTCAAAAGAAAGACTTCATGTGGTTTGGTTAGAAGCACCGTTTTCTAGGATGTAAGAAGGGTCTTGAGGAATCATATATAAAAATGATACACATAATGTACATAATACTTACATGATATACTTACGTGCCATATCTATGCATGCTATCATTTTCATTACAACGTGACTTAAATTAATCGGGATTAATCTAATTCATGCTGTTAATAGAATTATTCTAAGCATGATTAAATCTACATTTAACCTATATTAATTCTCTTTTCCCTGTATATATCTATGTAATGAAGTAATTATCACAGAAAATTAGCAGTCATACAGAATAGAAAGTGGGGCAGGCTGAATTAATGAAAGAATATAAAAAGGGAAAAAAAGAAATAGGCTTATCCTATGTCCTGTTAATAAAAGTATATATGCACCTATGCAAATTCATACCATTGCAAAATTGATACACAGGACACCCAATTTGAGCTATAAAATTAATACAACAGTTGATTTGATGATTCATTTCAAAATAGCGATTTGACTGAATTTCTTTTAAATCAAATATGTGGAACAAACTCGGAACAGATTTGACTTTAGGAGTTCCATTTTCCCTTCCTCCATTAAAGCCCATCAAAGTTATCCCAGACTTTTTGCATGTCAGTGATAATGGCATAAATATGATGGATTAGTATGTTGTGTTTTCAGTTCAGCATCGTGACTACTCTTACCTCTCTTGATGCTGAGAATGGAATAGGAAATTTTTGTTGCTGCAGGCTATAGTAATGCAACCAGCTGCTTCAACACTGTTCTTCATTTTTTGATCTTACAAGTATTGCTAATGGAACAATAGCTATGACCATCTTTGCTCCCGGTTTTTTTTCTTATGCTAGTCTCAATAACCAGCTCTAGCCCACCTGCTACACAAAACATAATCACATGCATAACCAAACAGGCTTACAAGAAGAGGGATGGTAATGATAAGTAAATGATTTATGTGTGGCAAAATGAGTTCCCTAGGATATACTATAGTGTGCATTACAAAATGCAAGCCGTATTCTTTCTTGTGATGATCCAGACCTAGTAGCATCTTACTAATTGCTTTATGCTTCAAGAGTTCCTGGAATAGTACTAATGCCAGCCAGTGTCCATTTTCTTCTATGAATAGAAAATAGAAATAGAAAAATTATTGAATAATATTCAAAGTTTTAATGGTTCCACTGGGAAATGAGGAGACATAAAAGAATACAATATGGAAAGTTCTGGTTTATTTTCTGTGCACTGCAACAGTAGAGAACAGCTAATGGATAAAATTCACGTTTCACTTTTTCTCTGTTCTTTTAAGGAAAGACAACCTGCAGCTTCTCCATTTCTTCTGCACACTTAAAAATAACCTGGGGTGAGACCTGATAATTAAATAATTTAAAGGCAGGGAGAATGCAGGAGGATCAATTACTGTCCAACTGGTTTTATTAACTCTCTTGCTATAAACTTATGGAAAGGTTCTTGTTGCATAAATGTGTTTTATATGCTTTTAACGTATGTTGGTAGAACATAGACATATAATTTTTGTGACCACATATAAAAGTGGTTTGCCCCTCCCTTCTTCTAGAAAGCTTCTTCAACTTTGCCATCTATTTTATGCCATAGGGATTTTCTGATTCCCATCCAAATAACTTCTGCTTAAATTTAACTCCAGTGTGGTTTGCAGGGGTTAAATTTCCATTTTAGGACATGGAGCAAAGATGGATATAGTGTTGAAAAGTTGGTTGGCTGACAGATTTCATCACTGCTGACCACCATAAAGGAAGGAAGAAGGGCAGTTGTGAAATGTAAAATTTGTTACTACTGGTTCTGTGGGCGTGGCTAGGTGGGGGGTAATGTGACTGGGTGGGCATGGCCAACTTTTTTTTTTACTTTTAAAAGCATTTTTTCTACAACCTCTTCAGCTGCACGGCTCAGCTGGGCATGGAGGGAGGGCAGGGATTTTTGCTACTAGTTCTCTGAACCACCCACCGCCATCGCTACCAGATCAGGTGATCTGGTCCAAACCAGGAGCATTTCACCTGTGAAGAAGGGGATAACACATCTGAAAAGCAACCAGAACTGGAAAGCATTTAGTGAATTGCCTCCCTTTTAGCCAACCAGAGAGAGAGAAGGAAAGATACCATTTTGATTTTTCATTCCATTTTCAGCTGAAGCCATTCAAGGGCAGAACTAGACAGTCAATTCTGAACTGTTCCCTTTCTTTTGAGTGATTGCTTATCCCCAAAAGAAATTTCTTTTGGACCATCTGAAGTCAGATCTCTTTATTGGACTGTAATTGAGCACAATGTGCTAGAAATCTGTTGAATGTCTCTCCTGAATTGAACATACCAATACAGGACCCTAGGAGGCTGTTAGACCTTCCGATACATTTCTTGACTTAATCCTTTCAATCCATTGCTTTATTAAATCTCAGAAACACAGTCTTCTCTTAAGCAGTCCCTGCTGAGTTGGATTTCACGGCCTGGTGGAAGAGCTGACTAGCTTTGCTTGATCAGACCAGTTAAAATCAGAGAAAGAAGTTATATTTATTTATTTTATTTAATTTATATGCCGCCCTATCTCCAACGGACTCAGGGCGGCTCGCAACAATAAAATCCACAATAACCACAGTACAAAGTTAAAATACCTAATTAAACCAGATAGAAGTTAAAAACCCATATAAACCCATATAAAGTCCAGGCCATATACTACTGATTTCTGAAGTAGTCAGTATACTCAACTCCATTTGTACCTTGAGAAATTCAGCTGAGTTCAATGCATCAAACTGATACAGTCAAACAACATAGAGCAGAAACTCCTACAAGGATTTTTTTTTATTCCCCCCCCCCAAAATGAGGCTGTTTACCAATAGTCCTCAAAATGTGAGACCAAAGCACTTCAATTCTTCTTCAACTCTTTTTCTTCTTCCCATCTTCCTATTATCTGTTGTATATTTGCTGGCTGCCTCATTTATTTGTTGAATATATGCTGCTTTAATATCCCTTTCCTTTTCTTTCTCTCTTACATTAAGTTCGTGTTTCCTCAAAAGGAAGGTTATGTCGGTTATCTGCCCTTCCTAATTTATCCAGTGTTTTCAGAGAATACAATGGATCTGCTCTCTTTTCAAAAATACTGGTCTGTACACGAGCTTCCAAGGGATTGTTTATCGCTATTAGCTCAGTATTGTTTAAATGTTTTTCATTCATGAACTTCTGTGATTGTTGCTTTCCATTTCTATTTCCCATTGACACACGTATGAGGGTTTCATTGTAATCCACCCCCTTTCTCTGAAGCATATGCGGTTATCGATTTTGAAGTCCAGATACACTCTGGCATATTTAAATACTCTTTATTTAAAGGATTGCCTTTACAATCTGGTCCCTGCAAAAAATAATAATAATCCTCTGACAGCATGGCAATTTCAAAATCCACTGTGTTTCATGCATACTAGGTTCCTTTCTGTTACTGAAAGTAGGAAGTTGGCTTGCTGTTGCACGCTGTCTTCAATCTCCTGGTTCTCCCCCCCCCCCCACCAATCTGATTAAAATCTTTTAACTCTTTCTTCTTTTAAACTCTGCTGCTCTCTAGTGATCAAAAGGCATCTCCTTAGTAATTTTAAGTTAAAGCCTTATACATTGAAACAAAATCTCAAACAGGGACCTAATCTTTTAAGATGTTACAGTCCTCTGCTCATTCAATTTGAGTCTAAGGTTGTTTGAGAAAAACCTGTCCAAAATGAAACACTGGCAACAGTTTGCCTGAACTGCTAGCTAACATCTCCTCCACTGGTGGGTTTCAAAAATTTTTACTACCGGTTCTGTGGGTGTGGCTTGGTGGGTGTGGCATGGCTTAGTGGGCATAGCTTGGTGGGCGTGAGGGGAAGGATACTGTAAAATCTCCATTCCTTCCCCAATCCAGGGAAAGGTTACTGCAAAATCCCCATTTCTTCTCAATCAGCTGGGATTTGGGAGGCAGAGAATAGATGGGGGTAGTGGGACCAGTCAGAATTTTTACTACCGGTTCTCCGAACTCCTCAAAATTTCCATTACCGGTTCTCCAGAACTGGTCAGAGCCTGCTGAAACCCACCTCTGATCTCCTCCCATTGGATGCTTCCTCTACTACTCTGCCCTTCCACCTTTCTCTACTCATAAAGCTGTTGTCGATCACATTCCTTTCTGTGGAAGGGGTTTCCTGTGTATGTGTGGGTGTCTATTGTCTATCTTTTCTGTACACATGCATCAAAATCCAGCACAGGTAATCCTTGACTTACAACCATTCATTTAGTGACTGTTCTAAGTTACAATGGAAGTGAAATAAGCGACTTATGACCTTTTATAACACTGACCTTTTTTAACACTTACAGCCATTGCAGCATCCCCATGGTCACGTGATCAAAAATCAGTTGCTTGGCAACTGGTTAATATTTATTGATTGATTGATTTATTGATTTATTTGTTTGTTTGTTTATTTGTCTATTTATTTCATCAAGCCTGTATTTTATGACAGATACAAGTGTAAACATAATTATAAATACATGAAAAGGATACGAATAAAAGAAAACATTAGGGCAGGGACAGTAGGCACACTTATGCATTATGATGGTCGCAGTGCCCCAGGGTTATGTGATCACAGAAGTTTTTGTGAACTTCTGACAAGCCAAGTCAATGGTGAAGCCAATTTCACTTAACAAACATGTTACTAACGTAACAACTGTAGTGATTCACTTAACAACTGTTGCAAGCAAGGTCGTAAAATGAGGCACAACTAACTTAATAATTGTCTTGCTTAGCAGCAGGAATTTTGGAGTCAGTTGTGGTCATAAGTCACTTTTTTCACTTGTACATGGTAAGTACAACAATCCATTTTTCCCACTATGCACTTAGTTTGTATTTCACTTATTGTTCTGCTACGGACCCCAAAGAACGCAGCACACACAAAGTCCGTTCAAACCTTACTAAATTTACTAATACGGCTGTTAATTACTGCATTAACAGCTGCCAAGAATTCAAAGAATAATAACTGAAAGCTTACTGTGGTTGGCAGAATGCCCAGAAGCAATTTGCAGGAAGCTGATAAGATAAGCAAGACAAGACACGAAGGTATGTGAACGAAGTTGTTCTCTGCAAATTGTTTCAGTCAGCGTTCCTCCTTAAATAGACTAAGGGAGTGGCCAATTAGCCCCAAGCCTTACTCTTGAGGAGACCTCCTCCTGAGGAGCCACTCCTGCCTTTTGGCAGCTCTGTGCACCCGTGCATTGAGAAGAAGCTCCTCCTCTTTGTCCTCTTCACTTATAGGAGCTTCTGGAGGTTCTGAAGGTTCTGGCTGAATCCCCACCTCTGGCACCACATCTTCTCCAGCCTCCTCATTGTCCGACTCAAGTGTCAGCTGCACAGGCTGCTCGCGTAGTACCACACCAGCCTCCTCACTGTCGGAATCAGCTCCTAGCTGCACAGGTCACATACGGGCCACAACACTTATTGAACCATGCCGAAAGATCAGAATAGTTTCTTTCCTTTTTTATTACAATTTTTCTTTTCTTGATTACGTCATTTCCCTCTGGCTTTTTTTTTTTTTAAAGTAAATTCAAAAGTTTACCATTTTACCAGTCACCTAAAGTGGAAAAGTTTCACTTTCAGGTCTTGTGTGGTGCAAATGAATCCTAGCATATCAGAGGCAAAAGGTGAGTTAAAATTGTGGGTAGAAGTGGTATTAAACATAGTCAGTTGAGCATGAACTATTGATTAATGTAGCAAGTCAAAACACTAACAGCCAGCCTTTGACAGCAGAAGACACTCTTTAAAGTAAACTGACTGAAAATGAGCAGAATCATGTGGAACAAATAAAATTCCATAAGCAACCTCTTGATCCTCTTGACAGGATCAGTTGATCCTGTCCATCTGATTGCTAAGTACAGTTTATTTTTGTTTGTAGAGACACATCATGGAAACTGAAGTCCTATACTCCCTTCATTTCCTTTTTGCCCTCATAATAAATCTACCATGTCCAAATCTCCAGAAACACAAATTAGGACCAGAGATTTGTGAAGAATCTGTTCTGGACCAAATTTTTCCTGTGCTTGATTTGAGGTTCCTTTATACCTAGAGCAGGAGTGAAATCCAGCAGGTTCTGACAGGTTCTGGAGAACCGGTAGCAGAAATTTTGAGCAGTTTGGAGAACCGGCAAATACCACCTCTGGCTGGCCCCAGAGTGGGGTGGGAATGGAGATTTTGCAATATCCTTCCTCCAGGAGTGGGGAGGGAATGGGGATTTTGCAGTATCCTTCCCCTGCCATGCCCACCAAGTCACACCCACCAAGCCACACCACGCCCACCACGCCACCCCCACAGAACAAGTGGTAAAAAAAATTGGATTTAACCACTGACCTAGAGCATAATCTTTAGGAGGCATTATTGGCACTAAAACAATTTTCTCTTGCAAAACAAAATGTAGCTTTAGGGATGTGAATTTGATTTTCTTTCAACTTGCAACAATGAAGAAGGGATTAACTACCTTCTCCTGTAACATCACCCAAAACCAAACAAAGAATTTATTGCCAGTTACTTTGAAAAAAAAGCAAGAAAAGGCACATGCAAAAATACATTTAATGTATTTAATGTATAAAGCATACTGTACATAGTTAAACAGAATAGAAGATGAGTTATTAATGCTGTTGGGACAGATTGGACTACAGGAATGTTGAAGTAGGAGTTACACTTCACAAGGACAAGATATTGTCAATCGAAAGACCAGGGAGAGGTAGCAAAGGAAAATTTTAATTTATTATCAGTAAATAGCAATTATATTGTCCATTGAAGTTAGGTGGCTATAATAAATTTGAATGAAGACAAACAAATGCCATTTGAACATGAATCAACACTTGTAATTTTGTTTATATCTGCAGGAATTGTTTCACAATTGTATATCAGATAGTTATACAAGGGGGAAAAGGTATGCACATAGCTATCCTGATTTTCCTGGTCTCCAAGATCACCACACATAGGGACTACAGCCAGGGAATTAAAAGACGCTTGCTCCTGGGGAGGAAAGCTATGGCAAAGTTAGACAGCATTCTAAAAGCAGAGACATCACCCTGACAACAAAAGTGTGTATAGTTATGGTTTTCCCAGTTGCAATGTATGGTTGTGAAAGTTGGACCATAGGGAAGGCTGAGCATCAAAGAAGTGAGGCCTTTGAACTATGGTGCTGGAGAAGACTCCTGCTAGTCCCTTGGACTGCAAGGTGATCCTAGAGGAGATCAACCCTGACTGCTCTTTAGAAGGCCAGATCTTGAAGATGAAAATGAAATACTTTGGTCACTTAATGAGAAGGAAGGACTCACTGGAGAAGAGCCTAATGCTGGGAATGATTGAGGGCAAAAGAAGAAAGGGATGGCAGAGAATGAAGTGGCTGGATGAAGTCACTGAAGCAGTAGGCATGAGATTAAATGGTCTCTGGGGGATGGTAGAGGACAGGAAGGCCTGGAGGAAAGTTGCCCATGGGGTCGTGATGGGTTGGATGCAACTTTGCAACTAACAACAACAACATCCTGATTTGCACAGAGATGACTTCATACATACCATTACCACTCTTTAACAATAGCACATCAGTATGTGAACCTTCCCTTTTGGTGAGCCAATAGCAACTCTATCTATACCAACCTATGCCAATCAGGTGCAATTGACTTCTACTGCCATTATCCCTCATACAGAATGATTCTGCATGTCAACTTGTCCTGAAGCCAGACAAACATGCAACACCTAATGTATTTCTGTTGTTCACCTCTTATTATTTTTGAAGTTCAAAGTTCTACTGGCAAAGTTCTACATGCTCCAGTATCTGTAGTGGTGTTTCTTAGTTGTTTTCTCATACTCTTTCACCCTTTTCTCATACTTCTGAAATAGGAAGGAAGCCTAAAAATATTTGAGATTTCCATATCAATTTTTCCCAGCCCAGAAATAGCCTTTCTTTCAGTGCTCTAAATCAAGTACACATAGAAATCCAATCAAGAAATGGAAAAGCTCCAGTGGCTTCTATTTGCTGCCTTATATCTTATCAGAGAATACTTCCACTTCCAGAATCGTTAATACTTCTTAAGGTCATTGACTTACAAGTTAGCTTTAGTACTGAAGTTATTTTGTTTCTTCTTTTGAAAGGAAGTGATATGCAAATAAATAAAGAATCTAATGAAGACTGCAGTCATTTTTTGCCTGCTGCATATATTTTAATCTGACTCTATGTTTTGGTATAAAAATGTAAATTCTTTAAGGTTGGTTTATGATCCAAACTTGATTTCAGCATTCAAGCTGTCACTCCAGCTTCTTTAATGTATCCCTTAGGAAGGCGACATCATAAATTCTCAGACAAATTTGGAAGGTCAAAAAAGATGGTTGGATTGCAGAGTTTTCAATAGCCATCATGGCAAAGTAGGATAAGGTCAAAACAATGACATGCATACATTGACATAATCACACAATTTCAGACTTGGATCAGAATACCTCACTCAAATACTTAATTGACAGCATTTATAGGATTTACATAAACATGTTTGTTGTCATTTGCCTGTCTTCTCAATAGATACCCATGAGAATTTTTATATGAAGTCTGCTTTACCTATATAAACCACTTGAAAATCCATAGAAAGCCAGCCATTGTTTTCTCACTGTCAATGAATACACAAAGAAAATCATTCAGCTTTACCGTAAAAACCATGTGAATTTAACAGAGAAAAATGTGATTACAATACTAGTGAGAAAGTTCCCCAAATATCATTTAACAGAACTGATTCCCAGCCAAATAGGAAGAGTGCCCTCTGCTGTTTTGTTCCCTTAGATTTTGCTCTTTAGAAGATGTCACTATGGAATTGTAAGTTGCTTTTTACTTCATATAAGATGATTGTGTATCAATTCACAATTCATACATCTTTAAAAATAAAAACATGGTAACATTGGCATGTGAACGTTGTCACAGTTAATATGACAATCTGATAAACAGATTAGATTTCTCCAGACTTGGTGCTCAATGAATTTAAATTAAAAATATTAAATGTAGGGAATTGAAATGAGTGTAACAAATTCTAAAATTGCAGGTTTTCTAGGATAACCTCTAAAAAACCTTTAGCTGAACTGGTATTTATTTATTCATTGAATTAAGTTAATTAACATTCTTGCAATCAACCCTGACCGATTTAAATAAAATGAAAGGGAAATGACGTCTTCAGGCAAGGTATTTTCATAACTAGACAATAACTTGCCTAGACATAATTTAGGTTGTCATATTTCATTTGTGAAAAATGAATTTGGCATGGATTAGTTAGAAAAAGTTCTTCCTTGCCATGTTCTTCTTTGTTTCTTTGAGGTTTCAAAGTGCTTCTCAAATTCAGATAGCATACTGAAGATAATAGCTATATAGTAAATTCTAAAGATAATTGAAACAGTCTGACCAATAGGTTAAAAAAGCTTAAAATTTGTGGTCACCCCATTAAAATCTTTCAGCAGACCAAATATAATGTCTCCTACAACAAAAAAAGTGTGGAAAGAAAGAGATAAAAAAAACATATTGTTTAAGGCTAAACAGATCTGAACTGCAAAAATACAGATGATCAGTAGGTGATACTACCAAAGTGATATAGAAAATGCTAATTATTTTCTGCCATCTATTGGTCATCAGGATTCCTGCAGTTCAGACCTGATAACCCTAATACATACATATTAAGGGGTACCATGTTGACATTGATACTGATTTATTGTTATTTTATTATACCTATAATAAGCCACCGAAGGAACATTTTATTACATAGAATGGTGAGTTATACTTTGATTAGATATAAAATCTATTATTGTTCCTTGACATGATCTTTTTGGTTGAGCTTCCAACCATTGATTAAATTGCAGATTAATAAAGTTGTCTGGTTTGTATGACCAGTTTTGTTGGACAAGGAGAGGAAGAATCAATCTGACCCATTTGTCTCCCTTCCTGAAGTTTCCAAGGGCTTCATCATAGAAGATTTTCTTGGTGGTATTCAAGAATTTCATCATCCATTCTCTTAGTAGGATACACTGGGCATTGAGAAGAGAAAGTATGCATAAATATCATTAACATATAATGCAACAATATCATTGTTATTTACAAAATCTACAGATAGTCAAAAGCACAGAAGTGAGTGAGAACTCTTGGATACATCCTAAGGATCTAGGACAGCCTAAAGATATTGTTGCAATATGTGCATTATTCCAAGTTTACAACAACAATAAGTAAATAAAAATAGGAAAAGGGAAGGAGGAAAAAAAATTAAATGCCATTTTGATTCGTTTCCTTGCCTGAAATAATACAGGTATTCAATTTTCTTTCCCGAAGGAAAAGACACAGGGTTGACTATCTGAATTGTTGTAGTCAACAATGATTGTGGGATTCATTTGCAGCAGTCCTAGATGAAAATGGCAAAGGATGGGAACAACAAAGACCCACATTTCACTTGATGGAAAAGGATGAGTTATCAACACAAAGAAATGAGCTTGTATAGTAAAAGTGATTGTGGAAACAATTCTGCGTAAGAAAAATAGACAGAAGAGCAAACACAATAGATGAGAGTAACAATCAGAAGCAAGATACTAAGGTCTCTGCTGCTAGAATTTAAGCTTTGAGGCCCTTCAGATGAGGGTTTAGAGGTAGAAAAAGAGACACTGAAAACCAGTCAATGAGACCTTTAAAGGCCCAACCAACAGGTTGTAACTATGCTCTATAAAGAGACAACAAGAAAAGTCACAATTCACTACTACAATTCCTACTACAAAGAACTACTGAGTAAGCAGCAGAGGATTTCTTGAATGACTGTATAGAGGCACTTCATATGCGTGTTCAAATGACAAAGGTCAAAGAGACAGTCATCAAATTGGTACCTGATGAAAATTGCAAATGTAGCTGATGCATCAAGATGTGTGCGTTGACGAAAATACGATTTAATGAAAGCTTAGAAAGAACATTGGCTCATAAAGTTCATGACATTCATTGTTTACATACTAATGCTCAGGGAATTGACAACTAAACAAAATTAGCTTGAACACAGAAAGAAAAATATAGTTAAGGAAGGAAGGAAAGAAAAGAAAAGAAAGGAAACCGGTTATAATGATTCCTATGACTAAAATAGAATGTGTTCAAAAGGAGCAGAAGCAGTAGAAAAATGACATTCCAAATGAGTGAACTTAATAATAAAGGTAAAGGCAAAGGTAAAGGTTCCCCTCGCACATATGTGCTAGTCATTCCTGACTCTAGGGGGCAGTGCTCATCTCTGTTTCAAAGCCAAAGAGCCAACACTGTCCGAAGACGTCTCTGTGGTCATGTGGCTGGCATGACTAAACATCGAAGGCACACGGAACACTGTTACCTTCCCATCAAAGGTACTTGTCCCTATTTTTCTACTTGCATTTTCACGTGCTTTCGAACTGCTAGGTTGGCAGAAGCTGGGACAAGTAACGGGAGCTCACCCTGTTACGCGGCACTAAGGATTCGAACCACTGAACTACTGACCTTTTGATCGACAAGCTCAGCATCTTAGCCACTGAGCCACCGTGTCCCTACAAACTTAATAATACACCTGGGTTAAAGTAAGTTGAAGATCAACTAAAAGAAATAATGTGACTGGCCTCTCCTTTAATGTAACCAGCTAATGAGAAGAATGATGTTTTAATGGATGCTTTTGAAGGTTAGATGCCTTTGGGACTTTTTGCAATGACTCAGCAAGGTTTTTTCCCTCTTTTTCCTTCTCATCTGATCATCTCATTCCCTGTCCTCTCTTCTCCTCTGCCCTCCCCTCTCCATTCTTTCATGTTCCTCTTTCCCTTCCTCTTCCTTTCCCCCCTCCCCTCCCCTTCCCTTCTCCTCCCTCTCTGCCCTCCCTATCCATCTCCCCACCTCTTGCCACTTACTCTATCTTCATTCATTCTATTTTTATTTCTTTTTTGCTATTTATTGAGGAAAGCGGAAGATGCCCCCCTCTCTCAGAGAAGGCTCTGTGCATGTGCAAAAGACGCACACACGCATGGCACGTGCATGCTCGCGTGTGCTCCTGTTCCCAAACCAGTAGCAAAGGTAAGTGGATTTCACTGCTGGTCTCATACTGTATATATAGGTGTGAGTGTGCGTGTGTGTGCATGCGTGCATGCGTGCATGTATGTGCATATGTGTTTCTGTGTGGGGAAGTGTCTTGTATATGTGAGAGACAATGGTTAGTCCATGACAATGGGAGTCACATAAAGCTTCCATCTAAAAGGGTAAGTGGATTGAGAGTGGAGCCTATTATCACCAATGTCCCTTAAACTGGAATGTATGCTGTCTGTAGAAATTTCATTATACCAATGATGCAAACCATGTCATTTGCATCATTCTGTACCATTTATCCCATTATGTAAACTAAGGTAAAGGCAGCAAAATTTCATATACTGCCAAATTGAAGTTTCACTTGTAATTCTATGTGCAAAGTTGGAATTAGTTTTCATTAAATTCATGGAGACTTTCATTCCAGCTTATTTTAACTCTAGCTAAATAAATAATGCTATTATGTCAATGGGCAAAGCATTTCACAAATTTGTATGGGCATAATTCACATCTCACATAATACCATGTGACTTCCTCTAGGCTTTATAGTGACTGTATAATTGGGATCGTGTCTGAATCCAAGCTTTTCAAATATCTATCACAGCTTCATATTTCTCACTAAGGGATTTGTTTTCCCAATAATAGATTGGCATTTTCAAATCAGGAATTTCTTCACATTTGAAGTGATTGAAGATACTTGAGGTTTTATATCCCTGTGAAAGATTAAACTTTAATTTGAAGACAATGAAATTGTGTGAAGAGTGCAAGCTAAGAACAGCAATTGTTCTGAGGCTTAAACAATAAAATATTAAAGCTTACTTTGTCTGACCAGCCCATTGTGGAAGTACTTAATTACCAATACTTTTAATTTATCTTAAGTGCTAACTTCTTGGAAGCCACGAAGATCAGCCCAGTCATTTAATGGATATGGCAGCATTGCTGTTAGTAGTGATTGAGAAAAGGAATGATTCAAGGATGTGTTATACTTTTATTAATGTAGTGACCTTATATTGTTTAAAAGAAGAGATATTTTAATTGTTGGCCTGATATCTCTATTGGCTGGCGTTCTCACTACTGGAGAATGATTAATTAGAAGAGTTATACTACTCTATTGCCTTCTATTAAGGCAAAGATAATGGTCTAACTGGATGATATGTGTATGGGGTGGGGAGAGTTAATGGTCTATCCCACAATCATTGTCTTCTCCAATATGTTGAAGAATATCTATGATATGTATCTGCTTCACATACAGATATAGCGAGATGAAAATGTACGTATCTCTGGCATTATTGTGAAATAGTTATGTGCTCTCCCTCATATGTAAGTGGCTTCTTACATGTTTTAAGGAGCACAACTATAGTATACATGGCATAAAGTTAATTTTCATTATGCTTATACATTTGATCTGGACACAGACCCAAACACATGTTTTTGAATACAGATGTTCCAAGATTGGAGAAACAGAACACCATCAACAGAACACATCAATGGTAGTAGATAAAGAAAGATGAAGCTCTGGAAAGGTGCAAGGAGGGAATTGGGTACTCTACTCTTGGATTCATTAAGGAAGATATGCAGATGAAGACAATACCAACGATCTTGCTATACTCAACCTGTAAGACTCCTCTATAACATTCAATAACTATAATAAACAAGAAGCTCCAGTGTTCAGATTTGCTGATCTAAGTGTTGGCTGAATTCCAAGCCATAATCCATTTGTTCTATGTCCAGGTGAAAATACATTTTCCATATCAGACAAATCTCTGGACTATATTGAATAGTAATAAAATTGTGTAATGGTTTTTTTAAAATTTTATGAGCACTTTTTTAAAATTTAGAAATATATTAGTTTTTATAAGTGGTAATTCTATCTAATCTGATTCAATAAAATAAAAAAAAAACTATTTACAGTCCATATAATTTAGAGAAAACGTGTGGGGGAAGGGCTCTTAGAATGGCTTACTGAGCATAGTTGAAATTCAATTCAATCTTAGCAGAGACAACTTAAGTTCATGAGGACCACCAGATCTGGGGTGCAAAAATCTGGGTAAACATTAAACTTTAGATCTTTGGTGTCATCTACTATTATGTGGTCTAGATCATGCTGATGAAAGAGAAAGATTGGATGACCTTTCTATCCTTTCATATATCATAACAATCTGTTCTGAAAAGCCCTCTTTAGACAGATTTGGCTGTGTGTGACAACAATGTAGATAATTATAAGAAGAAGAGGTAGCAGCAACTCACAAATGCAGCTCTGGGTTCTATGTTTGATAGATTTTTGGCCATACTCTCAAGCCATTCCTTTCTCTACATCAAAAACTAAATAGAAAGAAGAAAATTTGAGTTCACCTTTGGAATTTTCTAATTAACTTGCCAAGGGAAGAAGAGTCATTACAACTAGTGTTACATCTTCAACTGTGGACATATTAGATGTCACCCTTATCTTTTAGAATGAATATATAGACAAGTTTTATGTGTGCACATTTGCCCAAGGATCTGGCTGCATGATACATTCTACAGGTAGATATTGTAGGAGAAGAGCTGTCTTAGTCCACAGTGGTAAAATATCCGAAGTTTGGTAGCATCTAACTAAGCAACTAACTAACATCTGACTAAAAAAATATTAAAAAGCATAAGCATAAGTTTGGTAGCTCACTTCATCAGAGGCATTCTAAATTTATATAACTATAGTGAAAGAAGCATTCTATTCAATATATCATGGATGTTGACTGAATGCATGCATTGAAAAAACAGCAACTAAATATGACTTGGAAAATGCACACATTTAGTTATTATTTATCAGCAATAATTCTGTGCTGTCCATTGTTTGGTTAGTGAAGTAAAATAAAAATAAAGTTTAATATTCATGTTTTCAAAGGAAGAAAACCAAAATAACCCAAGCATTCCTGACATACAAATACACAATATTTTTTTCAGACTAGGGATTAAATTTGGCCTTTAAATGAAATGTCTGCTTTTCATTCCAGCAACATAAGAGAACAAAATCTAGGCAGCATCAGGATAATAACTACTCTGATTTAATCAACATTTTATTTAAATAATTATATAGTTAACAGGATTCCTTCCAGTAAGTAATTTTTCTTCCATCATGTTAAAAACTATGATTATTTTGGAATTGCTCTTGAGTCTCTAAGATTGTGTCCTTTGTCTTTGAGGCCGCTTTGCATGTTCCAAATAAGCCTAATAAAATAATTAAAAAATTAAATCATCCTGAAATACCAGTACTAATACTTTGAAGTTAATATTTGCATTCTGCTTCAATTTAAACTTATAAATTAAGTTAATTTTTCTGGTTTTTCATTTTTTATCTTATTCAAGATGTACAATGCAGCCCGAAAGCTTGCTTTCTTGTAGTAATGTATAGTGATTTTGACAGCTAAAGCAAAAGAATCACTTTTAATTAGTTTTAAAACTACAAGAATTTTTGTTTCTGTACAAGTCAGGCAGAAGTGGTGCTTATGTTTGTTCCAATTATTTCTATTGCTAAAAAGAGTGAAACTGGAACAAATGCCATTGCAACAGTTCATTTAGTGACCGTTCGAAGTTACAACAGCACTGAAAAAAGTTATTTATGAACGTTTTCACACGTTCGACCACTGCAGCAGCCCCATGGTCATATGATTAAAATTCAGATACTTGGCAATGGATTCATATTTATGAGAGTTGCAATGTCCTCGGGTCATGTGATCAGGTTTTGTGACAAGCAAAGTTAATGGGGATGCCAGATTCACTTTACAACTTACAACTGTTTTACTAACTTAATCATTGACATCCTTCAGTCTCAAGAGACTATGGTATCGTGCTCTGGAAAGACATCCTAAAACAGCATCTAGTGTGACTAAAAAGGCCAGTTCGAGAGTGGCAATCCCTTCCACACTGAGGGCAGATTCATTCTGTCTCCTGCCCAGCCCCCAGATTTCTCTGGTTCCGGGACTGCCTCTTTGCCTCAGCCTGCCAAACAAGTGTCTCTTCGAATTGGAGAAGGCCATGCTGCATCTTTAGCCTCCAAGCCGAATGATTGGAGGTCAAGATTTCCCAGTTGTTAATGTCCATTCCTTATCCTTATATCCTTATATTGCAGCTGTGGTCTCCCTCTGAGGCACTTTCCCTGCACTAATTCTCCATACAGGAGATCTTTCGGAATCCGACCATCAGCCATTCTCACGACATGCCCCAGCCAGCGTAGATGTTGCTGTTTCAATTCTGTATACATGCTAGAAATTCCAGCACATTCCAAGACTGCTCTATTTGGAACTTTGTCCTGCCAGGTGATGCCAAGAATTCGTCGGAGACAGCGCATATGAAAGGTGTTCAACTTTCTTTCCTGCCATGCGTAGAGGGTCCAAGACTCACTGCAGTACAAGAGTATGCTCAGGACGCAGGCTCTATAGACCTGGATCTTTGTATGTTCCGTCAGCTTCTTATTAAGCCACACGCTCTTTGTAAGTCTGGAAAATGTGGTGGCTGCTTTATCAATACGTTCATTCAGTTCAGTATCTAAAGAGAAAGTGTCAGAGTGATTCTGACACTCAGTCAGAACAATTGCAGTGATTAACAACTGTCATAAGGTCATAAAATGGGGCAAAACTCATTTAACAAATTTATCAGTTAGCAACAGAACTTTTGGGCTCAATTGTGGTTGTAAGATGAGGACTATCTGTATTAACAAAGCAGCGAGGCACTAAACATCTCAGAGAGACACTTCCATAATTCATGGGATGATAAGAAATGGAGGTAGCAAAGCATAATCAGACTTATAAGATTCTGCTTTTTCCCTTCTGCAGTTTGGCAAGCAATTTCGTCCAGGTAAAAGAAGGTAAAGGAAAGGGAACAGCAGTTGCCGCAACCATAATTTCATTTAATTCTTTGAAGTCATTTTCCCAAAGTAATAGAATGCTGTAAATATGCAACTAGCGCAGTAGAACAGTGGCAAATGGAGAGTTTCAAGTATTTTCAACAAATGCCTACAGAAAAAATCTATTTAGTCTGAATTATCATCAGAACTGTTGTTAACATTAGAGGGCAGCAAATACACATGCTATACTTCTGGAAGGCTTATTAGAAAAAAATTTTTTTTCATTTATTGCAGGAAAATGAAAGTCACAAACTCCAATCAAAATGCTTTTCAAAGTTACCTTTTTAATGTTGCAAATCGAAGATTGAAATGCATAAAATACTGGCCACTTAAAATTCATAAATGGTGATTCTTTCAATTATAATCAGGTTTGTGAAAATGAAAACTAGTATGCATTCCCCCTCTTTCTCTCAAGAGTTTTCTCCAATTTAACAGAATACTTTGACTAGTCCTATTCATTTTTATATACCTTGTCTAGTACGACTAGACAACCGTGCAAAAGAGATTGGTTTCATTTAATTACAGATGTTGTCACCAATACAATTTTACTACTGTATTTTATTGACCAATCAGCTTAATGTTATATTGAGCAATTTTATATGCACCTTCAGAACATATCCAAGCTTCTGGATGGCTCCTGGATAGCTTGCATTTTGATCTATGAAACAGGCTGAAGATATCCTGCTTCATTTTTTCATAGGTCCCCCTTGTATACTTTGAATCCTGAAGTGATGAGATTAGCATGCATACACTTTTGTGCACCATGCAATATTCAATATTGGTTTTATCTAAGGTGATAAAACTGAGTAACAGAATTAAACTTGAGTAAAAACAGAACAAAATTATATGGAAATCAAAGAGGATTTATATATCAGCTTTGTCTCTAAAATATTTTTTAAAAAATATCCTCTGATTTTCTGATACATGGAATTTGTGGCTAGGCATGGGGTATATAATATTACAGGAAAGAATAATTAACTTCTCCATGCTGATGCAAAATAAAATTGCTATTGGGAACCTAGTTCATTGTGCAGATGTTCCTATATGCCATTTGGGGGTGCTGGAAGACCTTGTTTTGTTCCTCCATTTAAAGTTGTACAGCTAGCTAGCACTGTTGCTTTGCATTAATTTCAGATACCTTAATACTTACTTGAGCAACAGTATATATGTATTTACTCATGTATGTGTGTGTTACATTACGTTACACCACATTACATTATTTCTGTCCTTGTGCTAGTTTTGACATATGACTAAAACTGCCTTCTAGATTCCAATATTTTGTTAAGCTATAATGAGGTTGATTTTTGTTATGTTTTGTGAAACCAGTTGTTATGGTTTGAAATTTATTGTTTATGGCTTAGATTACTATGAAAAGTTTGTGGTTTTATTGAAACAAACTATGATTAAGTAAACAATAACCTTATGTGATATGCAAACTTGCTCAAAGGAAATGCAAATTAAAAATAAAATATTTAAAAACTCTTACCCATAATGCCAATAAAAACTATTAAAATACATCAAAAGTGCAAAATCAAAGAAAGAGAGAAGAAAAGAAAGATTATTTGCTTTAAAAGAAGTATTTACAAATCAAAGGAAATTTAACTTCTCACTTCACAGGTATCTGTGAGGTGATATTTTCACCTATTAGAATCTGAGGCAATTTATATGGATAAGAAATAAAATTTGATACTTCATTGACAAATTGAAAACAAATTACTCACTAGGCACAAATAGTTACCCAACTAAGAATTTTTGAAGAATTCAGCTATGAAACTAATAATTTTATAATAACATTAATTTTATTTTTATAATAAAATTTTCATAGAAGATTAGAAAGAAGCTGGTGTAATCCCATTTTCTTTTTTAAAAAATAGAAAGAGAGCCAAGAAATTATCATTTAAATCATTTAATGTCTATTATAGATAAACTGGTACAAAATATCATCAATGATAAATAGGGAGAAATTGGATCAAAGCAATAATAAACTGATCAAACATTGTAGATACACTAAGATTAAGTCCTTGCCTATAGCTCCTGAACAAATTTAGCAGTTATCAGTCATGACAGAGACATAAGCAGTTTCTGGTCTTCCAGATATTCCTTAGGTGTAACTCCCATAATCCTCTATTTGCCAAAATGAATAAGGATCTGGAATTCAGCAACATCTGAAATGCAACAGACTGCCTATTCTTAGTTTAAAAGGCAAAATCTTTGTAAGGAAAGTTTAAAGAACAGAAAGCAAAGAATAAAAATAAACACAAAATATGGCTGCCAATTTGAACATTGAAACTCTGGTTGGTGTACAAAGGACATGGAACTTAAAATATTTTTTAAAAAAATCTAAAGCATTAATAGGTGACCTGGAACTCACAATCATACCCCTCTCTATTTATCCTGGCCTTAAAACCTTAGGACAAAGCCAAGTTTTTGCTGTGTTTTTGAAAGCCAATAGAATCAGGGTCATATTATAGGGAATAAGAACAAAAAACATTCCAAATGGCATTCATCATAATAGAAAAGTTACACCTCCTTGCTCCCACTGGAATGTGTGGATGTCCTTGGGGAAAGAGGGAAAGAGAAGTTGCCCAGGAAACAATCAGGCAAGAGAGGCAGACATCCCCAGGAGTTTAACAGTTATGGGGGGGGGGGGGAACGTAGGAATGATCCACCCTAATGAATCAAGCAGTTAAAAGTAGTGAGAATGTTATGCTTTCAGACTTGCAAGATTCTGTTAATGTATTCGTACAATAAAGTAGAATTGGTTCATCCACTTGTGTTTCTCGCCCAGTTTACTCAGGGCTGAGAGATCGCAAATGTTGCACTTTATTGCAGAATGAGGGATGAATAGCTATTGTTTGGGAAACATAATACTACAGATTTATTTATTTTATTTATTTATTTTTATTTTATTAAATTTCTATACCGCCCTTCTCCCGAAGGACTCAGGGCGGTGAACAGCCACAAGATAAAACACATAAATACAAAAATTTAAAATAAATTAAAAACAAATTAAATAATTTGGCTGAATTTAAAATACCCCGTAATTTAAAACAAATTAAAATTTACATTTAAGATTTACATTTAAAAAGGGGAGAAGATTTAGGCCAGATAATCTGGTCCTGGGCTATCAGGGTTTCATGGGTGATAACCAGCACCTTTAATTGCATCCAGAAACTGAAAGAACCAGTACAGTTTATGAAATAATGGTGTTACATGGGTATCCCAAGAAGTGGCCATATGTAAGGTGACCAGACGTCCCGCTTTTGGCGGGACAGTCCCGCTTTTGAGCAATTTGTCCCGCGTCCCGCGGCGTTTTAAAAAAGTCCCGATTTTTCATTCTGCCTCCTGGTTCCCGGCTGCCTCCTGAATCCCCGCTGATGGCTAGAGGGAAAAAACCTGTTTAAACTCTTGCCGCGGGGCTTCAAAGGGCCGCCCTACGTTAATTAGCTCGGCTTCCCCCTCTCAGCTGATTTGCACAGGGCTCTGCTCTTGCTAAATTGCTCAGTTTTTTTTTCCTCTTTGTGCAAACCAAGCTCAAAACGAAACTGAAAGTAAAACAGGCTGTTGGCTTTGCGGTTTGCTTGCAACGTTGGAAAATTAGGCAGCAGATTTATTTTCCTTTTCCTCACCAAAAAAGGTAAGTGCAAACAATGGAAAATTATTTAGGGCAAAAGAGGAGAGTTCAAGATTTTAAAACACAAAAGAAAAAAAAGCTCTTTTTAACTAGGGAATTGTAATAATTGAGATATTATTAATTGTATACTGTGTTGAAAGCAGAAATGGTTAAGTTGTGGTTTGGAGGAATATATGGGGGAAATTATTTGGTTTATTATTATTGGTAAGTATAATTAATTGATTTGTAAGAAATTGGATTGCATGGAAATAATTGGAATATTCATGTTCATATTGATTAATATACAAAAAAGATAGTTATATAACTAATTGATTTATATTAAAATGTTGAATTTGTATTAAACAACTGTATTACATAATTACATAATTAACCAATGTGAGGATGGATATAAAAATAGATGACAATGGGAAGGGGTATAAAATAGAATAGAAGGGAAAAATTGAATTTGATTAAGATTAGAGATGAGGATGAAGGGTAATATTGTTTTTTAAAAAAAATAGATGAGGAATAAATATGGCAAAAAGGAAATATAGAAATTGTAAATTTAATTGAAATGACTAAACACTGTTTAAATTTGTGAACCAGCCAAATATTCTGTTCAAAGAAAATACATTGTATGTATGTGTGTTTCTAATTATTGCTATTTATTCATATTTGTTCTCTTTTATTCTTTAAAGTTTAACAATTCATTCTTTATCTTAATATCTTTATATTTGTTTGGGGTTGGCTTTCTTCCCTTTCATCTTTTTTATTGTACAGCAATCTTTCTCCTCAAACCTACCACCTCTCTTTTCTTTCCTTCTTACTTTCTCTTCCCCCCTCTTCTTCTCCTCCCTACTTCCTCTTCCTTTCTCCTTCTCCTCCTCTCTTCCTCCCTCTCTTAACCGTCACTCCTACTCTAATTTCCCTTCCCTTCCTTCATCCCTCTCAATTACTGTATCCTTTTATGCATATGGACTACTCAGAGGGCTGAAAAAGTTATTTTTGACTGGTCCTCGCACTTTTGACCAGTCCTCGAACTTACGACTGTCCTCACATTTTACATTTTTGCCCTATCTTGTCATCATGGTGAAGAGAAGCAGTTGTGAAATGAGTGACATGGTTGTTAAGAATGCTGCACGGGCATAAATGTGAGGATGGTCATAAGTGTGAGGACCAGTCAAAAGTGTGAGGACCTGTCAGAAATGACTTTCCAGCCCTCTGAGTAGTCCCTATACACATAGCCATGGCCACCCGGTCACATGACCAGCTAGCCACGCCCACCCAGTCACATGGCCTCCAAGCCACGCCCACACAATAAGCCACGCCCACAATGGTGTCCCTCTTACCAATGTTAAAATCTGTTCACCTTACCCTATACACATAGCCATGGCCACCCGGTCACATGACCAGCTAGCCACGCCCACCCAGTCACATGACCAGCTAGCCACGCCCACAAAATAAGCCACGCCCACAATGTCCCTCTTTACCAATGTTAAAATCTGGTCACCTTAGCCATATGTGTACAGCTGCATTCTGGACCAATTGTGCCTTCCAGTTGGTCTTCAGAGCCAAATCCACATAGAATGTGTTGCAGGAGGCCAGTCAGGTGGTGACTAAGGGATGAGGGTATCACTGGGCTTTACAATCACTAATTCAAGGGTCTCCAGCCTTTCCAGCTTTATGGACCAGCAGGAGGTGGGGAGGAGAGGGGATTCTGTGCAAGTAGTGGAGGCATGTACTCATGTTTTTAATTTGTTGGGTCATGAAATTCCAATTGACTCGGTCAAATGCCTTCTGTGCATCCAGAAAAATCAGGGCTACCTGTTTTTCTGGATGTTTTTCATAATATTAAATTACATTCATAACTGTCCTTAAATTATTTTTAATTTGCCGGCCTGGTAGAAATCCGTTCTGATCTACGTGTATTTTCCGGTTTAATATTATTTTATTAAATAATATTAAATAATTAATTCTATTAGCCAATAAGTTCATAAAAATTTTATAATCCAAATTTAATAACGAAATCGATCTATAATTTTTAATCTGGGTGGTGTCTGCCTCTTCTTTTGGAATCAATGAAATATAAGCTTCTCTCCAGGTATCTGGTATTTTTGCTTCTTTTAAAGCCTCATTGTAAACTTCCAAGAGGATTGGGTTCAAAGTTTCACCTAAACTTTTATATAATTTTACTGGGATCCCGTCCGTTCCTGGTGTCTTATTATTTTTCTGTCCTTTAATTGCCTCCTGCAATTCTTCTTTGGTAATCTCTCTATTTAACATCTCTCTATCTTCTTCCGTAATTACTGGGAGCCCTTCTTCTTCCAAATATTGTTTTATTTTCCCATTTGATACTTCCTCTTGGCTATATAATTCCTGAAAATATTGAATTGCTATCTCTTTTTTCCATTCAGTACCATTTTGTAAATTGCCCTGTTTATCTTGTAGTTGGTGTATAGTCCTTTTCTCTTTTTCTTAATTTGTAGGCCATCCATCTCCCTGGCTTATTTGCCTGCTCAAAATAGTTTTGTTTTATATATTTCAAAGAATTAATAGTCTTTTCCTGTTCAAGCAGGTTCAATTTGTGTTTGGCTGTTATCCAGTTAGTTTTTATTTTATCGTCTCCTGACGACGCTAACACCAATTCTAACCCCAACACAAACCTTAAACTAACACTAGCAAAAACCCTAATCCTAACCCTAACACTAGTTTAATTTTAATTGCCAATTGAATTTTAACATGAATGTTATTGTGGTCGATCAAAAAGGCCAAACTTATATACTGCTTCACAATTCTTTACAGCCCTGTGCTGTAAAGCAGCGACCCCTGACCTTTTGGGCACCAGAGAACAGTTCTGTGGAGAGATGTTTTTCCATGGACCAGAGGGGCGTGGTTTTGCATGCTGCCTGCATCCTATAGATTATGTGGCCCAGTTTGTGTGGCAAGCTATGGCCTAGTGCTGGTCTAGGGAACAGGAGTTGGGGACCCCTGCTGTAAAACCAAACAAACAACTAACCCTTGTGTCAATTTCCAGCCCTGATGTCAAGGACTAACTCTAACTCTATTCTAATTCTAGTTTAATTTTCACTGAGAATGGAATTTTATCATGCATTTTACTTAAATTCCAAGCTGAAATTGCTAAAGTGACCACCTTAATAAAATTATCAAATAATTACCATTCTCTTTCATTTTTAGTCATTGAAATTGTGTATAGATATTCATTTATTTCACCTAGTGGAACAGCTAAAGGACAGCAGTCTGATATAATGTTTAGTCCTTGTATTCATATGTCCTTTCCCTATCAATATTCAGATCTGTAAGACCAGACTAATTTCATTGAGATGTAGTGCTTCCATTCTTTTTGTCCTAATTTAGCCTGCATATCACATATATTTCATTTGTTAATTCATACTTTTTCTCATTTGTTTCTGTTACTTTTCAAGTCACAATTTTCTATATGCTGTGGTTATTGTCAGATGGCCTACTGATATCGCTCATCATGGAATTGGACAATTTAAAATTTCACTTCATGTTTTCAAAAAAATAGCAATTGCAATAGCAATAGCATTTAGATTTATATTCTGCTTCACAGTGCTTTACAGCCTTCTCTAAGCAGTTTACAGAGTTAGCATATTGCCCCCAACAGTTTGGATCCTCATTTTACCGAGCTCAGAAGGATAGAAGATTGAATCAAACTTGAGCCGGTGAAAATTGAACTGCCGAACTGAAAAGATAAACTAGGTTACCAATTTTAATTATTTGTACTAAGAAATTGGTGCCTGGATGGAGTCACTGAAGCAGTCAGCATGATCTTAAATGATCTCTGGGGAATGATAGAGGACAGGAAGGTCTGGAGGAATGTTGTCCATGGGGTCACGATGGATCGGACACAACTTTGCAACTAACAAGAACAACTAAGAAATTAACTCATGGACCTTTTCACTACAGAGGACTATATGCAATTCATTACCTAAGATACTTTTTTTTTTTAACAAAAATCATTTATTAAAAATATCTGAAGTATCTGCTATCTATAAAAAACCACCTTCCAAGAATCTAGTGCTCTATATACTGCATGTATTTCCCAAAGAGAGAGAGATGGCTTGGTCATGCAGATAGAATGAATGCAAGTTTTAAAAGAAAGTTCATTATTGGTTCTGACAATAGGGAGAAATATTGGATGAAGTCCTGAAACACCCCAGAAATAACAGTTCTTCCTACTACAGATGGGAGAAGAAACAGGTGCTCTAATCTTTCTCTTGTACTCATTTACATAGAAATAAGTCTCATTACATTTAGTCAAGGATATCTCTAAGGGAACATAGAGAGGTTTGTACTGCTAGAGAGAACGAGCTGCACCATTTTAATTGCATGATGTGGGATGACAATCCTGAACAAGAATAAGAAAATAGCACTCATAAAACCTCTCTGCAAATGAGACAAGACTTAGCATGTGTATGAAAATGTTGCCAATCTGACTATGAGTTTTCTAAAAAAAAAAAAAAAAGGAAAAGGTGGGCTTGAGGACTGGGGTATTTTTTAATGATCACTACAAAATTGATGTTTGAAACAGAAAAAGGAAATTGTCATCTAAAATCTTATTGGTATTCTACCTCTTTTTTTTCCAGTAAGTTTTATTTTATTTTATTTATGTTAAAATATAAACTTCAAAAAATGGGGGAAAAAAACAATACAAAAATAAAATAAAATCAAGAGGCACTACTGCAAACACTCTCCGGCAGCCTTCCTCCCCAAAAAACAATATCAGAACAGAGCAAAACTAAATGAGACATAGAAATAAAATGTGCATAAAGAAAAAAAAACACATACAGCTAGATTGTCCCCTTAGTTGAATACTGATAAATATACTGCTCAAAAAAATAAAGGGAACACAAACAGAAGACATCCGAGATCTGAATGAATGAAATAGCCTTATTAAATACTTTGTTCTTTACATACAGTGGTTTATACACTGCTCAAACACCTAAAGGGAACACAAAAATACTGTATGTAATGAACAAAGTATTTAATAAGGCTATTTCATTCATTCAGATCTCGGATGTCTTCTGTTTGTGTTCCCTTTATTTTTTTGAGCAGTGTATATTTCAAGGATAATAGTTTCCTTCCCATGCGAAACAGCCAGGCCCATATCCGTGAGCTTCTACATCTCTGTGTTACCTAACTAATTTGACTGGAGCTTTTAAACATTAATAAAATATAAAATCACTGTAGTAAAAATATGATGTAAATGTAAATCACATCAGATCCCTTTCATTATGCAGGAAATCAGCATCAACTTCCATACCCGAAAAGCAAAAGTGATTATTTCGCAGCTCCAAAATAAAACAGTAAAAAGATGCAAAAAATTCACATTAAAATCCAGCAATGGGTTAGAATAAAACAGTATTCAACCAGTCCATTAACAAATAAAGATAAGCATCAAAATGAAAAAAATAAACTTCAAAATGTGCAGTTAAAACCAAGGCATACTTAAAACAAAAAAACAGTTGAAAGGAAAAGATGGAGATCAAATCCTCAGGTTGCTCCTATCAAAAATTGCAACTGTTGAGATTCTTCTTTCCAGATAGGTATGCAGTCATTTCATTTTGGGTCATTCCTAGTTGCCCTTGATCAAATCTGGGGAACATGCCACCAAAGAACCAGCTTTGGTGGCAAAATCAGCTGTTTGTTGACAGGAAAAAAAGATTGTACCACCGCTTAACATACCATTTTCGGAGGATTCCAGTATTCTACCTCTTTAAAAGGCTACCACCTCTTTAGTACTTCATTCTACTTTCCTGAACTTCTATTTTCTCTTTACTAATACTTATTTTTACTAGGAAATGATACAAATACAACCCTGGAACATGAGGGACAATTTTTGAAATATTTAAAATGTTGATCAGAGCTATGCTGCCTACTATTTCAATAGACCTCTGTATGAAATTTAAAGTCCCATTGCCCTCTCTTCTTTTTATCCATTGTATATTCTCATTCTTGTCCCACTCTCTAAATTTTATGGAAGCCCAAGCAAAGTGATAATACTGTATACATCATGTATAATTATAATCCAGAGTTGGTTTCTAGTTCTTTTATGTAATAAAACGTTGGAGTCTGATCTCATATTAACCATCATTATTGTATTAATAAGGTCACATAATGGCTAGAGTGAAATAAAAAGACAAATGTGTCTTTGACATTTTCAGTTAACATCTTTTGTACTTGCATTTTGATGTTCAGTCTATGCCACCCTCCTATCCTTCTATGTAAATTGCCATTCAGTGTAGCATGAAAAATTCCATCCCTTTCATGTACCTTTGGATAACAAAGAATCAGAGAAAAGAAATGAATATATATAGGACATCATTTTATATCCTTTACTCATTTATTTATATCTTTTACTCATATATATATATGAATATATATATATAGATAGATAGATAGATAGATAGATAGATAGATATAAAGTAATAAGTGGAAAACAGTAGAAACTTTTTATTTTTTACTTTTTATTTTTACTTTTATTTTAACATTAAAATAATTAAAACAATGTCCCTTATTTTGCAAAATAAAAATGAGGGAATTTAGAACAGAAACCAGAAAACTAGAATTCCACTTAAGTTCACAACATCTACTGTCATAAACTGCAGGTTTCATTTAAACATGGAAGACTGTTGAACATGCATATAAATATTAAATTTACACAATGTTTACAATGTTTGACAGTGTTCAGCATTCATTGACACTGATTGCAACACAATGTATCAGCATAATTCTCAAATAATTGTTTCATTTTTTTAAAAAAAAAAAATCACCCTTTTATTTTATTTGCTTTTTTACAGTGTGGGATCTGTCATCCCATGAAGAAAATGGGATTTAAAATATAGAAAGCTTGTCCTAGAAGAGAAGGTAATTGGCTTTAAATTGCCAGTTGATATCATGCCCCTCCATTTTCTCTATCTGGGTTTAAACAAGCCAAACCAGAATACCTCTTTATTATTAATTCAAGCAATGACTGTGAGCTAGAATCCAACATAGCAATAAGTTGATGGCATTTTTAAACCTATGGATGATTTGAAAAATAGGGCCCAGCATTTATTTCTGCTATCAATTGAAAATCTAAGGGGCTATCATCAGAAACGAAATGCATGGAGTAGGGCAGACAGCCAAAGTAAAAAGCTAGGAAGAAAGCTGTAAGGAGTGATTGGTACACCTGCATTTTGCTCAGCTTTTGTTAGGAACATGAATATGCTGCAGCTGGTCTTTCCCTATTGCTAAAGATAGAGTGGGGAAATTGTTCATTGTATTTTAAGATGCCAATTAAGAGAAATAACCTGAATAACATGCATACACACAGACTCCTCAAGAGGCAGGTTACATTTTTGTCTTCCTGAGTGGCAGTTGAAGGTTCTTCATGAAGTTCTAGGAATTAGCAATTTTCAGATATGTTTCTTGAAAGACTTTGGAACAGAAAGGGGAACAAAATTCAGAAAACTTTTTCAAAAAAATGCTTGATAGTTCTTGTTATAGACAACTGGATCTAATTGGAATCAGGTTTGTGGAATAACAATCATTCATCCTTGACTCCTAAGAAATAGTATTTGTGAAGGCATGTTTAAATGCAATCTTCTGATGTGTCAGCTGTATTACCTTTTCCTTTGTTTGATAGAAGGGAAAGATAAATTGGACACTTTTAAATTTCTTTTACAGATTCTTTGTTGAAAAGCCCATTTCCTTTATCAAGAACTATCTACCATGCAAATATTCTTCAGGAAACTGAGTCTCTAGGGCAAAGAATAAGTCAGTGGAGACAGAAAAGGAATGCACAAAATTCAATTCAGAAATCAGACAAATAGTTTCTGAGAAACAAGTGGGAAATAAAAGGGCAATGTTGTGAGCTTGAAGATAACGAGAAATCCAGCAATAAAGATGTAATATAGCTGGAACATGGAAATCACATTTGTACTATGAATTATTCTTTTATTGTCATGGACTTATGAGTGGTTCAGAATGTTTTTGGTATGTATATTGTGGCTAGAAAACACCATCTTCATCCTCATAATTTATTATGTTGCAAGATCAATACAATACAATGTAATATAATACAATTCTAGTACAGTCCAAAAATATAAGGGCATAAGAGTTTAATATATATTGTACTTCTATTAATAAGTGGATATGATGTAGCCTTATGGCTAAAGCATGAAAGTTAGCAATTAAAAAAGCCATTTCAGGACACCTGTCATTTAAAGAAATTTCTAGATAACATTGATTAGGGCAGACAGGCAATCTTTCCATTAGAGGGTGAATTAGTTGAGAGTGCAATTCCTCATAGAATTTACACCTTTAAAAACATGTTTTAGAATTTCAAGTTCACTGGAGGCAAAAGAGCATTCATTGCTGGAGCACGCCAGAGTTCCTTAACAGCTGTCATCCACAACTGCAGAAAAGAGGGCATTAAAATGTGCTTTGAGGGCATTAAAATCAGTGATGGCTATAAAATAATTTAAATAGATAATGTACAGGTTTCCTTGAGTTCCTGGAGAGTTGATAGAACCTGTTGCTATGTTATGTCTTCTAGTCTTTATTTAGTAAGCTCCATGGCTTTATTTAGAAGAGAGTCAGGCCATGCTCAAGTGAAACCGTTTGTTGGTTATTGCTATATACCAGTGATGGCCAACGTTTTCGGCACCGAGTGCTAAAAAGGGAGTACACGCAAATGGCACCAAGTGCCAAAAAGGGAGCACTAGGCATGCTTGTCTGGGCTGAGACCAGGAATAGGAGTTGCCCAGGACCATGCACACCCTGGAGAATGTACTTGCGGTTTCTTTTTCTTTACTGCGGTTTCTTCTTCTTTACTGCCGGCAAGATTACTGCCGCACATGCACCAATTAACTGGCAAGCACACACAGGAAAATGTACTTCTGGTTTCCTACGTGTGCATGTGCACCAGCTGGCAAGTCTTCAGTTACTGCGCCAATAAACTGGCCAGTGCACATGCTCATGCCAGAAAATGGAAGACCAGCTCTGATGCAAGCATATAGGCCAGCTGATCGTCACACGCACATGTGTGCCAGAAACCCAGAAGAGGAATGGGTGCCACCATGCATACCAGGCAACATGGATCCATGTGTTGTGGTCCGCCAGCAGCCTGCAGAACTGGCAGCGGAGTCGGACAGTGAGGAGGCTGAGGAAGAACATGGGCCAGTCCTAGAGGCTGGGGTAGGCCCGGATGAGGGATGCGTCAGAGGCAGAGATGGGGCCAAAGTTTTGAAATCCACCACTGCCTCCAGAGGCTGACAGCAGAGAGACAGAGAAACAGGAGGAGCTTCTTCCTAGTGCATGCATGAGAAGAGCTGCCAGAAGGCAAGAGCAGCTAAAGCAAAAAGGACGACTTGGGAGTAGGGCCAAGAGATGATTGGTCCCTCTCATAAGGCTTAAAAGACCAGCAATGGTTCTTGGGCCTAGGTCACAATACCATGTGCCACTTTGGGCATGTGTGCCATAGGTTTGCCATCACAGCTATATTCCATTTAGATTTAAAGTTACTGCATACTAAGAGAGACAGAAGCCAGATGAGAGACTGGAATATGTGATTAGTTGCCAAACTCCTTTTTTAATGCTAACCAGGCTGTATTTTTAGTATAGCACTGGAAGCATTTCTAGGTGGAGAGAATATGGCTCTCAGAAAGTATGATTGCATTCTTTCATATTGGAATTTGGTTGGAATTTTATGCTGAGTTCAATTACATCTCATAGAAAAGCTGTGTGGCTGATTTTGCAACTAATAAGCTAACAGCTTCAGGTATACTGCATAACACGGCCCCTAGGCCTACAAAAATTTAGGCTGGCTACCCTATTTCAAGCCATAATGGTGCAATGGTTAGAATGCAGTATTGCAGGTCTAACTCACTGCTCACTTGATTAGTTCAATTCTGAGCTGCTCAAGGTTGACTCAGCCTTCCATCCTTCCAAAGTCGGTAAAATGAGGACCCAGATTGTTGGGGGCAATATGCTGACTCTGTAAACCACTTAGAGAGGGCTGTAGAGCACTGTGAAGTGGTATATAAATCTAAGTGCTATTACTATTTCTCTGAGCTTAGTTGCAGTGTTCCTATGCCAGGCTCTCCAAAGATTTGACTTTATGCTGCTTTCAAGCGGTTTGAAAAAAATACCTCCAATATTTAAAGCAATTAACCTGTTTTATTGCCTATCTAGACTACATATTATCTGGGTTTTTTAAGATTGTTGGAAAATATCATTTTTAAAAAATGATTAGTGGTAAAAAAAAATTGACTCTCAAGGTCTTCCTAAGGCATGGTTAGAAGGCAAAGATCACAATGCCTACTTCTAGACTAGTGATTTTTTGATTTTTATTTCTAGTGATTTTCTTTCTAATAGAAAACTTTAACTTTTGCTTAGACTATTTATTTGTTGCTTTCTTTGTTTGAAATCTGTTCAGAGCAGGTTAGCCTACTCTGTTTTGCTGTTTGGGGTATGATTTTTAGGAATATAGACTTTAATGTTAGGTGGCCAGTTCCAGTGGTGGGTTGCTCCCGGTTCGCACCGGTTCTTGAGAGCCGGTAGCAGTGATGATATGACGTCACCGAACCGGTTCTCTGTCTTTGGGAGCTGGGCCCTCCTGCCTGCCCCGGCGTTATGCCGACCTTATATTTCTTCTTTTTTTGCCCAGCTGAGAGGTGCGGCAGAGCGGATTGCCGCACCTCAGCTGGGCAGATTCGCAACGCGCTTGCGCAAAGTGCAAGTTTGGTGTGCAGGCGAGCAAAGTGAGCATGCGCAGGGCAATCACACGCAAAGCGTGTGACCGAAGAGGCAATCATGCACAAAGTGCACGCACAAAGAGAACCGGTAGTAAAGCCAGTTAGAACCCACCCCTGGCCAGTTCCCAACATTGTTTAGCACAACATTTCTCACACTTGGCAACTTTAAAATTTGTACAGCTGGGAATTTTGGGAGTTGAAGTCCACATATCTTGAAGTTGCCAATGTTGAGAAAACTTGATTTAGCATTTTTCATAGCTCTTAACTAAGAAAAGACATCATGTTCTTCTGGCTTTATACTGTGCATAGAACTTTCTGGACTGACTTAGTCCATTGTCCCCATTTGATTCAATACTGATTCTTACAGCTTGGGATATTTTCCAAAATAGGTTTTTTTTCCAGAATTAGTAGTGACCAATGAGTCAACATGTCGAAAATGAATTTAGAATCTTTTTTCTCTATTATTAACTTGAAACAAAGTTCCTACATTTTAAGTTTTAAATTTTGACTTTGAAGGACATTTATGGCTTGACTGTCCTCCTCAAAGGACTTACTGGATAAAATGCTTTAGAAACCTATCTCATGGGACAAATAAACCTCTCTTTCTATTTACAATTTTTGAAGATATTGCTTCACTTTCTATAAGGATTGCACAGCTAAAAGCTTTTATCACATTTTGCTGCTGTGTTCTTTTTTGTTGTTGTTTTGTAGTTTGGCTATATTTTTTTATAACTTATCTATATTGGCTATTCATTGGCACAATGTAGCATCAGAAGTTCAAAATCATACTTAAAACATAAAAAGTAAACATTACTGGCAAAATTAATTCACGACTCTCTTTTAACATGTGGAATTTCAAGTCATTAAAGGTGGCTATGTAGGAGAGTACTTATTTTGTGTCCATGCAAATTGAGTAGTTTGGCACACTAGCCTAATTTTGATGTCATTTGTTTAACAATTTAATAGAATAAAGGAGTATAAAATAAGGAAATGGGAATTAGAATGGAATTTAATTAAGACAGAAGTAAATGGGGGGGGGATATGTGCGTGGAGAAAGAGCAAAAACTAATTTTTACAACCCCATGTACTCATTCAGAAATAATATTTACTTTAATACATGACTAGGTTAAGGCTTCCCTTCTGTAACATTCACTCATGATGACATCTTATTGAACAGAAATGAATGTAATAATACTAATCACTCACATTTGATAAACATTTCTCTTAAAATAGTCCTGAATGCTCACAAATACCCAAGCTGAATAAGATTTAGCAAGATTTAGCTGTAATGTATGAATTCAGAAAGTTTTCTTACCACTAGTGTTACTCCAGTTGACTTGTTTATTGTGGACAAGAAGATTAGGAAACCTTCAACATCATCACTCCTTTTAACTCCCCTCTCAACAACAACAACAATAAAAGCCAAAAATAACAATTAAGCCATTTTCATGAGGAATCTCAGCTTCATAATCTTGGGGTGGGGTGATTACAATCAAGAGTTGAAGTCCGCATGTGATCTTTCAGCTCTGGGTTGTCTATCCAATACTACATCTTCAAGAGAAAAGTTTCCCCAATGGTTCATGAGCACTTAAAATAGGGCTAGGGCTTTGATTAAAGGTATTAACTGCCATCTTGGGATTTATTTATTTTTTTACCCTGCTTTGGGAACACCCTTGTTTCAGGAAGAGTCTTTCTCTAAACATAATTGGTATGCTCTGCCTCATTTCTGGGGGTCACTTCAGTTCAGTGAAGTTCAGCCTACTCAACTTCTCCCACCTTGAAAACCAACATTTCCCATTAGCACTGTAATGCGTTTGTATGTTTTATGTGTGACATTAGAAGCATGGTAGGCAGAGAAAGAATACATGAGCAGATGTGGATCAATAGGGAGGTATATAAATTTATAATAAATATAAAACTGCATTTCTGCGTGTTATACAGAAGTACTGTTTCTGTATTCCTAGGAACACTAGAAAATTAGATGTAAGGCTGCAGGTCACAGAAGCAGAATGCTTGCAGTTCAGCAGAGTGGAATTGATGTTCAATATCTCAAAATCTCTGCTGCCCTGAATATCAAGGAAGGAGCTATTTCTGAATGCAGTTTCCTCAAATGCCAAATGGGATCTATAATTCCCCAAGTGTTCAATAGGGAATGATGCTGCCAAGTGACTGAAAATACTGCTTTGATTTACCCAACTATTTAATTGAAACTCCTTAAAGCTTGTGCTAAAAGGTATTGCAATTGCAATAATGATAATAACATGTCCTTTAAGACAGTCCTGCTGAATTAGTCCCTTGTGCATCTGTCTCATATATATATATATATATATATTGCCTGTATTGGTTGGATTGAGATTAAAGGATCATATAAATTAGAGTCAATCTCTTGAAAGTATCCACAGGCAAAAGGAAGTGCTGCCATTATGGAGATTGGAATATATTACAGAAGTAATCAACTAAAAGCTTAGCTCCAGATTTGAGTGTTGCTTTTTAACTTTGGGTGACTTTTGTGAAACATCAGGTTAGAAATCATATGCCAAGGTCAGAGAGATGAAATTACATATTTATATCCAGCAGCAGTTCAATATTATGCCCCTGTGGCCAATCACATTTTCTTGCCCTGTGCAAGATAATCCACCGATAAAGAGGAGTTCTTCCTGGTACTTCTACAAAACCTTTTCAACTGCTTTGCTTGAATCCTAAAATACAATATCATTATTCAGGGAAAACTTTGGAAAATCACCAGAGTGCTAAATATGAATGCTAGATGAACAAGTAACAATTAAGTGCTCTTATCACCTGGTGTAAGAAAATCTGAATTAGTACATAAATACAGCTGAAATCGGCAGGACTGGGGCCAATTTCTACATTCTTTTTATTTGCAGTTATTATTTGCAGTTATTATTAGGCTTTTGATTTCCAGCTCTGTCCTAATAACTGGCAGCCACAACTGCTGTCTAGTTTCTGGGACTAGAGTTTGATTTGGGGGTTGGGGTTGCAGAACAGTAATTCAGACTTTAATGAAAAGAATAACTGGATTCTCTGGCCACAATTTTTGCAAGCATATTGGAAGTGCATATTTGGCTATGGTCCAAGAGGAACTATTAGTATGCTATGTGTGTTTGTGTTTTTGATTTTGTTTTGCATAATTGTATTTCTGACTGAAGATTGTTTGTTCTGCTTAAATGTTTAATGTTCCCCCCAAGTAAGCCTCCTAAAAGATGATGTTCCAGTTCATTAGAGGCACTAGAGGAAGCCTTCTGCTACTCTGAGCACTATTTCCTTCCTTGCTTCCTTCCAGTGGTGAAATTCAATTTTTTTTTACTACCGGTTTTGTGGGCGTGGCTTGATGGGCATGATGTGGCTTGGTTGGTGTGGCAGGGGAAGGATACTGCAAAATCCCCATTCCCTCCCCACTCCAGAGGAAGGATACTGCAAAATCCCCATTCCCTCCCCACTCCTGGGGGAAGGATATTGAAAAATCTCCATTCCCACCCTACTCTGGGGCCAGCCAGAAGTGGCATTTGCCAGTTCTCTGAACTACTCAAAATTTCCGCTTCTGGTTCTCCAGAACCTGTCAGAACCTGCTGGATTTCACCTCTGCTTCCTTCCATCCTCTGTAGAGCACTGAAAGATTAGAAAAAGGATGAGACGAAAGTATATGAGATGGAGGTGGACATAAGGTATGGCCTGCTCTGATGAAGAAAGAAAGGTGTTGTTAAAGGAATCAAACTTCACTCTCCAAGCCTGCCCACAATGGAAGGATGAGATACTTCTAGAATCTAATTTTACTTTCCTGTCCAGCCTTAGACAGCAAGGTGTGTTTTTTTTTTAACATATCAGGAAGAGAATTGCTAGAAGCAATATTGCTCTATTGCATCAAAGGAAAACTCTGTAAAAGCAGTCTCTTTCGCAAAGTATAGAATATGTCTTATAGCATATTGTTAAAGGAAAGGTTGGAAATGAGGTGCCACGCAATCCCATATCTTTCTGCTCAAGGAAGAGGAAATAACTTTGATGCATCCTATCTTAGTCTTAGAGCTGTCGCTATCTGCCCACATTTTTTCCCCCATTTCTTGAATTTCTTAGGACATTAGAGAGAAATAGGTCATTTCTACTCTCTCTAGTTGCCTAATTCTAATTTCTTTTGCTCAATCTTTCACAGCTGACACAAGCTAAGTTTTATTTCTTTAATTCTCCAATGTTGGAACAAATAAGCTTTTGGCAAAGTGGCCAACACGGGCATCCTTCCAAACTTCCAAACAAATGTATGCTACATGGCATTAATAGAAAACACATTGTCTTATTTAGACCCATAAAATGGCTTGGAATTTTTTTTTTCTATTATAGATTTAGTGCTAGTGTAAAATAATATAGTAAAACAATCATAAACCCCCAAAAATGGCTTTCTACCAGAAGATATCAGATTTTAGCCTAAAGCTAACTTCAGAAAATCTTTTTTAAAAAAAATAAGCACACACACACTAAGCAAGGTCAGACCTTGTTAGTACTTGGATGAGCAACACCATCATCACCATGGACCTCAGGGTTAAAGTACAGACCAGTTTAAAAGATAAATTCTCAGAAAAGGCAATGATAAATCACTTCCACAGTCACCAAGAGACCAACACAGACAGATCCTTCTAGCCAATGTGAGTTGAGCACAAATGAAAGAAACATCACTGTTAGAAGTTGGTTTCCCTGAAAAATGTCATAAAAAGTGTTTTATTTCACTAGTTTAATATTAAAAAGGACAATAAAATTAATCAATGGCAAAGATGCATATATTGCTTTGATAATTGGGAAAATTTGCCAGTTATCGTCAGCCTCTTTCTATAATTCTGCATGCTGAAGTGACAATTCCTCTAACGTTTTGACGACTGGTAGAAAAGTTTGGAATTGTAGTCCCAATATATCAAAAGGACTCCAGGTAATTTCTCCACTTTTTTAAAGCATTTCTTTTATCTAATCATTTTTTTTTTGAGATGTGATTATTCTAAAGTACTTTCCCCCCCATGAATTCTTATTCTTGCATTTAAATTTTCCTATCTCATGGGTCTCATTCTTTATGATATAATTTAACTTTCAGATTTATATTTGCAATGTCTTGCCAGGGCTGAATCTGATTAGATACCTATTCAAGTGAATTGAAGGGTACATTTTTTTCCCCCTAGAGTTGTTGGATGGCTTTCTTGCTAGGCTGAACTACCCATCTTGAGTTATTTTTATTTTTCTTAGCGTAAATACTATCATAATGCTATTTGTTAGGCCAAGAGCTTGTTCATATATATTATATTTTTCCTGGAGTAAATTTCTTTTTATGGGACATATTTGCCATCTGTCATGCCTTAGGGATTCCTCCTTGTTATTACTCCAATATCTCCTACAGCAGATATACAGCCTCTTATAATCCAAAGCAATAATTGTCTCTTTGGATAGCAACCCATAAGTAAAGATGAGTAATGTGTTTATAAGCAATAGGTAATTTAATGATGTACACAGCACCTTAGGCTAACATTTCCAGCCTATCTGCATTAAAGTAATCAAAATTGGCATCCAAGCAAAATCAGTGAAATAGTTTCCTGAAATAAATTATTTTAAAATCTCAAATGGATTATTTTAAATAGAGGTTGTTAGTATTTAAAGCAGGGATAACTTAAAAAATACATGTGCCCACTTAGATAGCACATAAAAACATTCCTTTTTTAAAAAGCGATTTCATTAAAAACTTACATTACAAAATAAAAATAATACAAACTAATAAAAAATAGAATGTGCAGAAAAGAAAAAAATAGAAAAATAGAAAAGAAAGAAAAAATATAAGAAAGAAAAATAAAAAATATAGAAAGAAAATACTTGCCCCTCATTGCAACAAGTATGAACAATTGTCATAACTTACTTTGTTGTTGTTAGTTGCAAAGTCATGTCTGACCCATCGCAACCCCATGGACAACATTCCTCCAGGCCTTCCTGTCGTCTACCATCCTCTGGAGTCCATTTAAGCTCACGCTGACTGCTTCAGTGACTCCATCCAGCCACCTAATTCTCTGTCATCCCCTTCTTCTTTTGCCCTCAATCTTTCCCAGTATTAGGCTGGGAAGTCCTTCCAGTGAGTCCTTCCTCCTCATGAAGTGGCCAAAGTATTTTAGTTTCATCTTCAGGATCTGGCCTTCTAAAGAGCAGTCAGGGTTGATCTCCTCTAGGACTGACTGGTTTGATTGCCTTGCAGTCCAAGGGACTTGCAGGAGTCTTCTCCAGCACCATAGTTCAAAGGCCTCAATTCTTTGGCGCTCAGCCTTTCTTACTGCTTTCTCTCAAAATGCAACAAATTATCTCTTCTTCTAATATACCATCTCTTACCTATAAATAAAGCCTCATTCTGATTAGCAAAAGGCCATTAAGAGTTACCACAGATAACAACATATCTATTTTAACCTTGATCAAATAAACCAATGTTATATTCCTTCCTTTTACTTAAAAAAATTTGATCATTAATCTTTTTTTTATTGAAAAAGTTTTTCAAATACAAATTTCCCCCCCTTTCCCCCCCTCCTCCCTAACCCCCCCTCGCCCTCCCCTCCCCCCATGGCTTCTTCAGGGTACAACCCAAATTCACAACAGATTATATAATACTTTACCATCCCCTTGCTCCATCCCCCATATACTGACCCTTTCTTTCTAATAATGTTATTATATCCCCCTTATACTATACATTTCGAAATAACATTCTACTATAAGATTATGTAATAACTCCTAATTTAGCATAGTAATATTATTATATCCCCCAATTTAACAATTTCTACTCATGATCTACTCTTTTACTCCTCCCCCATACATATATCTCTTAAATCAAATCTTTTTTTTGTATATGAATATAACATTTCAAAGCAACCTTCCACTATAAAACTATATAATAAATCCTAATTTAACATTTATTCAACTCATAGTCTGCCCATTTCCTCCACCCCCATAGATATATCTCTTAACTCAAATCTTTTATATATATTCATATCTAAACATAATATCCCTTTTCTTCAACTAAACAATCAATAAGCTAACCTATCTCCACCCACATTCCTACAGAACTACCATACATAATAATTCTTGATCTCTTTATTCTTCTGCCCACACCACTAAGAAGTATTCCCTTATATAAATAAAATCCTCAAATGACTTTAAGCTTGTAATCCATATAATATCTTCTGTAGTGTCTTTCAGCTGGATTGTTAACTCCATCACCCATATTAGGGTAACATCACATCCTAATTCCAACAGTATGTTCGGTATCTTCAATTACCATCTGCCCCCATCAACAATAGATGACTTGATATATAAAAAACAACCACCCGAGTGACTTTATATTTGTATTCCATATAGTGTCTATAGTAGTGTCTTTCATCTAAATTATTAATTCCAACACCGTAATAGGGTAACAACCAGATCTTCTGCGTGCCCCAATCCCATAACTCTCTTGCCTTGTAGCTCAACATAAATGTAATACATTTATCAAAGAATCCAAAATAGATAATTCCAATCCATTCAGTTTAAGGCCCTTTTCACATCCCAAAAGTACAGCACTGCAGAGGTCTGTCACTGTCCTCAGGATAATATAAATCAATACTTTGCCTCAGCTATCTTGTCATATATTCAATCATCTCTTAGATAACTGGCATTGCACTGTTGTTTAGTTTAAAAAATTTTGTTTTTGTAAGACCTGCTTCTTCTTTTCTTGACTTTTTGTGGGTTAGATCTCCATCCTGATTTCCTTTCTATAAATTGTGTATCAACTATTTGGTTTTCATGCTGATCTATAACTTGATCTTGTTGGTTTTGCTTTTGTGGCTTAAGTCTCCATTCTGGTTTCTTTTCTTTGAGTTGTATGTCAACTGATTGATTTCTATGCTGGTCTGTAACTTGATGAATCATCACATTAGAATCCAAAGCCGCCTCTCTTGTATTTATAAATAGTCCAGCTGTAACCTCTGAAGGAGAATCCAGAAGCTGCTCATCTACAAAGTCCTCTGTAACTTGTTGTTTTTCCATTACTTCCATCTCTTTCTGCTTATCCTGAATTTCTATCTCTTGTTGATTTTGCTTTTCTTTATTCCACTCATGTATTATACATGAAGATGTTGAGCCCATTTTAAGAACCTTATAGTAAAATTCTTCCGCTTTTTCAACAGAATTTAGTTGATATCTTTCTCCTTGATATCTCAATATTATGCCAACTGGGACATCCCACCTGAATGAGATGTTTTGTTTGTTTAGCTCAGTCACCAAAAATCCGAATTTCTTTCTATCTTTTAATATCTTGGGCGGCAACTCTTTATATATCCAGATCTTTCTTCCATACAATTGTAGAGTAGAATTAAAAGATTTTTGCACAATATCATTTCTTATTTCTTTATCTGTAAAATAAATCACCACATCTCTGGGCAATTGCCTTTGCTTTGCAATCCAAGAATTTATTCTATAGGCCTTGTCAATCTTACAAGATACCTCCTCTGGATGAATCTTTAAAATTCCAGCCAGAACTTCAGCAGATATTTTTCTTAAATCATCTCTATTGTTTTCCTGTAATCCTCTCATTCTGACCGCAAATTCTGTGAGCCTGTATTGCATCATTGTAACTTCTCTTTCAATCTCTTGTTTTATATTTTCTGTATGGTAAGTCTCGTGATCAGCTTCCTTTTTAGACTTTACTTCAGAACTATTGTCTTGAATATTTATCAAATCATTTTCCATTCTTTGTATTTTATTGTTCAAATTATAAATCTTATCATCAACTTCCTCCATTTTAGACTCTAATAACTTGATATTTGTATCCATCTTTATAACTATTTCTGAAAAAGCATTAGTCACTGTTACAATCTTTCTTTGTAAGTTATCATACTTTAATTGTATGAATTCTTTAATTTCCTGCTTAAATTTTTCAAAATTCTGGTTCACAATCTCGTCATGTCTTGCCATTTCCTTCAAAACAAATTCTTTTAAATTAAAACCATCCTTCTGAGTCTGTAAACTAGAAACTTGCTCACACAATTGTAAATGGGGGAACCCCCCCCCCCGCTGCTTGTTTGTCTGGCTTTGTTAATTGTAACGCCATCCTGCCACACAGACAAACTCTTTTTAAAGAAAGAGGACTTCTCTCCAACAAGATCAATATCAGATCTCCAAAAAAAAAAAAAAGAAAGAAACTTAGAATAGAAATTTTTTCTTTTCTCTATTCTAGCCAGCACTGTTTGCTCCGTTACTTTGTATCTTGTTACGGAAGGACTTTCACTTTCAGCTACTTCTCAAGCCTCAGCAGTCGCCATTTTAAGCTTTTTTTTCCCTTCGCTTAGAAATGCTTATAAAATCATTAAAAATACTTGCAGTTTAGGGTCCCAAGTCCAGATGCCATCCTCTTTAATTAATCAATCTGTTGTTTTCATTGAAAGACTTGATCTCGTTGCCTGGCTCTGCAAGAAGCAGAGGTCTCCCGAAGCACGGAGCAGCGGCGAATAATGTCAAATAATATTCTAGAACTTGATTTCTTTCTTTTTTCTTTTAGTGTCCAACGTTCAGTGACTCACCCTATCAGTTTTTAAACATAATTCAAAACAAAAGCATTTTCCCACAGGAAGAATTCTTACAATTAGTTGCCAAATCTTATTTCAAATCCATCTGGGTCATTTATAACTTTTCAAAGTTCTTTTTGTTCTTTATTTTTAAAAACTCAAATTTATATTTCAAAGTGTTTTCTTTAAGAATTGAAAGAAAAATATCTGGCCCTGTAAAACTTGTTGAATAAAGGAAAATGAATAAATATAAAAATACATTAAAATAAATTAAAAATATACTTGTATTGTGAGTTCTCTTTTTAAAATTCAATGAATACAATTCAATTGTTCTGGATAATAAGGTAACTGATCTAGATCATATATTTTAAACAGTACATAAGTAGCAGTAGGAAAGAAAAGCTAGACAAAATAGCCAAAAGACAATTATTCTCAACCCCATCTTCTTTTCAAAGTGTTCCCGGCAAAATGTGTGAAAGAGTTAATCTATCACTTTTCTACTTTTATCATTGCCACAGGACAATGATAATGACAGCTCCCTTGAATTTCAGTTTGTATCTGAGACTGGGATGGGCTCTGAAGCTCTTTCAACTCTATACCTTTGTTGACATTTTCATTCTTATAGTAATGACTTTTAAAATGAATTGTTTGACTGGAGGTTATTGTATGCATATGCTATTATGAAACTCTTTTGTATTCATTGAATTTTAAAAGGAGAACTCACAGGTACAAATGTGTAGTTAATCTATTTATATTTTTATTATGGCATATCTTCTTCTGAACTGCTTGGAAAATAACAATTACTGAAAAACAAAATACCCAGAGTGATTAGAACATCCTTCCTTGCATTATGTTTAATTTCACTAATATATAACATTGTTCTGCATTTTTATTATATTACAATATAAACTTATTGGAATGGATTGGACAAAATTCTTATCCCAAAAATTATTCATATGTTCTATTGCTCCAGGAAAGATAAATAAGAGAAGAAACTGCTTGCTGGCACCTGATTATCTTACTTGGCTACCATTAAGGAATATGTTCAGAATGAACATTTCTCCAAGATTATATCTGAGCAAGGTAGGGATCAAACAAGAGTTGAGGTTCTTGATGGGAAAACTCTGGCAACCAGATGTTAACATACCTATCTGCTCTGAATTTCCTCTTGGCCCACTGGATCTCAATTAATCTTAAATCAGTTCTGACTTGATTATAACTAGATAGAACTGCTTGAGTGGATCCTTATGCAAACATATCTCTGCTACCTGAAGCTATCATGAACCATCAAGTATTCATTAATTCAAAAAAAATATTTGTGTGCTTAATGATTTTAAATGCTAGATATATGGAAGTTCTGACTTCTGTGGACTGTTGTGGGCAATCAAATGCTTATGTTCAACCTTTGTTATGTCTGCAACAAAAATTCTAAAGTAGCTAAACTGGATCTGGGTGTCTTGCCAAGTCTAGTCAAATGCTGAGCTAAGTATTGAGTGTCTGTAAATATGTGATTTATTGCACATTCCTGGTGTGAAGTTTGTCAGTAGGGATTCTTCCAGTAACTCTAACAATTCATGACAGGGAGAGAAGATGAATAAAGTGTTACCCTTTAGGTAATACTGGAATAGCAAATAAAAACTGACTTTCATATTATTCTCCCAAACTTTGGCTTAAAAGACCCTCAAATAATGCTCTTTCTTTTTTTTTTCTTTAAAAAAAAGATTTTTATGGTCTTAAAAAGATGCAAAACAGAAGAAGCAGAGGTTTGGTGCAGGGGAAAGGACTGCAAAGTGCAGCATTATGTTAATACTGATTAGTATTAACTATTAGTATTAGACTAATAGTTTTTATAATGAAGGTGAGATGGATCATGAAGCTCAAATGATAGCGTTAGCTGTAGAAAAGATGGTCCATTCACTCAGTGCAAGAATGTCTACTACAGGGCAGCTGATAATAAGAAAGAAGAGGAATTACGAGTCCAATTTGATAAACAACTGTAGTGAACAGACTCAATGTTTCTTTTTGTCAGCTTCCTCTCTTTCTTACATGATGGTTTACAGATGTTATGAATAATGATGGGTTAAGAATGTGTTTTCCAAATCAATTAACAATAGCACTTAGACTTATATACCACTTTACAGTGCTTTACAGCCCTCTCTAAGTGGTTTATAATGTTAGCATATTGCCTCCAACAATCTGGGTCTTCATTTTACTGACCTCAGAAGGACGGAATGCTGAGTCAACCTTTAGCCTCTCAGAATCAAACTCCTGGAGTGAGCAGTGAGTTAGCCTGCAGTACTGCATTCTGATCACTGAGCCATCATGGCTCTTAATTAGTTGGCTTATTTATTAGTTGGTTAGATTCATATCCTGTCTTTGCATTCAGAAGTTTAAAATAGCATGTATGGCAGATCTTGTTACTATCTTAGCCCACATTAACAACCCTCTGATGGTTGGGAATAACTAATATAGTATCACTCAGTGAACAAGTACAATCCATGTATTTGATTAAAAGGCTACATAAATTGCCTATCAAATTCAGCATGTGTGTCTATGTGTAAGCAGGAAATCTTTGTACAACAATAACATTTTGGGAGACAACAGGGAGTGTTTGATTTTTAGGATGGAGATAATACAACTATATATTTTTTAAGTCCTTTTTTTAAAAAAAGAACTTATAGAATTTTTTTTTTTTTAAATGTGATTTATATGCCGCCCTTCTCCGGAGACTCAGGGCGGCTTACAATGTGCTCAGCAATAGCCTTCAATTTTAGCAGCCTATGTTATTTAAAGTGGAGACTCTAGGCACATGTTAAACAAGATGTTGAATCCAAATTTCTCTTACTAGGTGTCAAGGTTCTGGATCAGGGCCATCATATCTGCTAGCCTGGATTTGGTGTTAATATTTTTTGCCCACTGAAAGAAGTATTTTTCAAAAAAGTTGCTTGCTATTCATAATAAGAGAAAACACAGTATAGATCTAATACAAACAGAGAGACATACAGACACAAATTGATGTACTACAAATGTAGAAGTCAACTGATAAAATCCAGTCTAATAGTCTGTGGGGGAAGAAAGAGCTGACAATTCATGTCAAGATGCTGAAGTCAGTCGTCAAATTTAAGCTTTCATCAGTAAACCTTTCCTTCCCTTTCTACATCAAAATCACCACAGACCTGTCTCAGATCTATTTATGTTTGTGTATCAAGTTTGAGATCAATCCACAGAGCTGTTGTCTAACTGCTTCTTTTAATAAAAACAGGAGGAAATAGTTTTTCTGTCTTGCCTTTAACACAGAACCAAAGCCACAATTATTAGTACATGTAAAGGAAAATCCTGTGCTCCAGGAGAGTGTGATCATATACTGATGGATGTTGTGAACTTTTCCCTTACATCAGAAGAGAGACATTCATAAGTTGAAGACTCCACAGGGTATCATGCCATGTTCTGCCCATTGGTGGCTCTTGGTGGGGAGACTGAAAACAAAGTATCTGAGGAAAACAACTGAGGAAAGCATTTACTGAGGGGTGTCTTGATGTTTAAGGACCATTTATTGCTTGGAACAGGTCCAGACAGACAGAAAAACTATGTTAAACATGGACCTGGGAGACTTATGTGCCTTCTCCTTGGTGTCGGTAACATCTGAATGGTAGGTGGACAATAGATCTGCACCCTCATAGTTGCCATTACACCAGGTTAAAAAGAGATGGTTTGTCCATCCCAAAGTCTCAGAATTGCTCATGTCAGTTGCAGAGTGGCACTTCCTTATTTGGAAGATCACAAGAACTCCTGCACTAGAAATTCTCTTCCCACAATCTTCTTCAAATTTGCCTTAATCAATGTGTCTGCCTTCTTCCTTCTCTGTTTTAGACATTGCTGTAATAGCCTCTTAGAAATTAGAGATCCTGGGGAATGCATTTTTCTTACACTACTTCGGTCTTTAGAATATCTGTTGTTCAGCAGCATTACAAAGACAAGAATCGATTTATGCCTTTCTTTTTGACCATCAGCATCCTTTAAAAGGCTTACAAAATGTGGAGGTGAAGTGAAATAAACAGAAGCCATCTGCGATCATCTGGACAGAACCGTTGGGGTGTAAGCAAAGCTAGAAATCTCTTTAGTTAATTTAGAGATGGACGCAGTGGTAGGTTGCTACTGGTTCGCCCCGGATTGGGCAAACCAGTAGCGGTGGTGGCAGGAGGTTCCACCCACCTGCCCGGATGCTTCTGCACATGTGCAGAAGTGTTGCATGTGTGCGAACCGATAGCAACGGGTTTTGAAACTTGCCCCTGGAAGGATGGATTTGCCAAAGCCAGTTGTAAATTGAGTTATGGGGAACTTATATATTGCTATTGCAAAAGGTCCTTTGATACTTGATTTTAAAACTGAATAAATATTTGCATGAAAATATAACAATACTGGATAGAAACTCATATTTTTCTGTTTAATAACTATAGCTGTCTACAAAGCAATACATTTTTCATATTTTCTCTGTAAAACTTTCATCGTAAACATCTGTGTATCTAAATGAAAAAGAAAGAAGTTAATGATTTTCTCAGACTTTTCTGTACAGGTGGTTTACAAGTAGAAAAATACTTATCCCTTGATATTTGTTCAAGCACTTTTTCAGCCTTGTATTGAGACATTTATGGTTACAAATTTCATTCTTTTTCTTTCACTTTTTTTTTCTGGGAGATAGGCTGATAGCTCGGCAGCAAATTCCTTTAATGTGATTTAAGAACATCCATTTGGAAACCTAGATATATTTTTTTTAAGTTTCTTGTTTTAGTTTTAGTCTTATGACTATGTTAGGACTTTTGCTTGTTTCTTACCAAAAAAATAAAATAAAAATAAATCAAATTTTTCTTTCTTTTTGGTTTAATAGAAGTTTGGTTCTATGAATGTATTTATGTGGATGTGGGTGTTTATGTTGGTTCATATATTCTTTGAAATGTATTTCTTTTACTTCGAATTTAAGATGCTATGGCTACCCAATCATACATATCTCTGGATGAATAAACTATGTTTTAGTCCATTATGATATTCAATATGACATCTCCATGTTTATTTTATTTATTTATTTTTATTTTAATTTGATTTATATGCCGCCCTTCTCCGAAGACTCAGGGCGGCTTACAATGTGCTCAGCAATAGCCTTTATCCTTTTGTATATTTATACAAAGTCAGCTTATTGCCCCCACAACTGGGTCCTCAATTTACCTACCTTAGAAAGGATGGAAGGCTGAGTCAACCTTGAGCCTTGGAGAGATTCGAACCAGCAGAAATTGCAGGCAGCTGTGTTAATAACAGGGTGCACTAAACCCCTGTACTACCAAGGCTCTTTAGAAGTAATATACTAATCAGGTTGGTCAAACTGAAACCTGAAGTTGCTTTTAGTTGGTTTTCTTTTAATGAAACCCCCTAATATACTTTCATAAGAGAAGGACTCAAAGGTGCTTTTCAAATAGCAACTGGACTTTCTTGGTTTTTTCCTTGAAGACATTTTATTTCTTACCCAAGAAGCTTCTTCAGTTCTTGCCTTTTGAAAAACATCTTTGAGACAACCACAAGACAACATTTTGGTAATTTGATTTTTTAATTTTTTTTTTTACTAAATTGAATATCCCATATATTTTCCTATAGATGTTAATTTTCCGATGAAAATTTAGGAAAAAAAGGCTGAGTTTCTTGAAGATTTCTTGAAGTCTTTGAAATTCAAGAGAAGAATAATTCTAAGGAAATCTTTATTTATGGATGTAAATTTATCATTTAACCATATATTAATATGGTTAAAATCTCACTGACAAATGCTTTAAAATAGTACTACTTCAAGTTTGCTATATTCATTTAACAGATATTCACTTAACAGATATTCCTATGCTAGTATATTTATTTTGAACACATAAATAAGTAATTAAAAATATCTTATGGAAAGTGTTTACTTCCTAATTTTTCTTTATTTAAATTATGATTATTATGCAATGATTATGCAATAATTTTCTTTATTTTTAATTTTGTTTCATTTGGAATATATTTTTGACTTCATTTTCTTAACACATGAAAATGACAATGAAAACAGTATAGCAAAATTCAAATGTTATTATATGGTTTCTCTGATATTATGAAAGAGAATTGGCTCTACTTTTACTAATAGTTCTGTTGTATTTCCTGCCTTGAAAGCTGGAAGACATATTTGGAAGATGGAGTAGAAATATAATTCAACCCCTGTTACTGTGGAACTTGGAGCCAAGTAAAATATCAATACTTCACATCAAGTTTTAAAATCATCTGCATTATTGCAAGAATTTGGCCTGCATAAAATTACTTTTTTTTTTTTAATTTTGATTTATATGCCGCCCTTCTTCGGAGACTCAGGGCGGCTTACAATGCGTTAAGCAATAGCCTTCATTCTTTTGTATATTTTATACAAAGTCAGCTTATTGCCCCCACAAACTGGGTCCTCATTTCACCTACCTTAGAAAGGATGGAAGGCTTCTCCTAATTCCACAATTTGGGCAAAATGTATTAGCAGCAAATAGAAAAAACACAGGTGTTTGAGTTATCATCACTATTGGAATGTGTTCTGAGTAATCTATATTTTTGGTATTTTTGAAAAACAAAACTTTTGATAGAGTTTCATGAAGTTGGACATTAGTTATTTTCAAAAGCTTCAGAATAAAAATAATGGAATCTCTCACATTAACACATTAAAAGTTAGTTTTTAAAGAATATAAAGTATACTATAATTATTAATATTTTAAAATATTAACTGAACATTTTTTTCTTTCATGTTTATTGAACATTTTTTTAAAGGGATGATTGTCAACTTCATGACACTGGGAGTATAAAAAGGAAGAAGGAAATTCCAACTATTGTCCCATTTTAGTTTGATATTAAAATAAAGAGGCAGGCTTTCCTTGTCAGTATTTTTTTTTCCACACATCTTTTTTTCCCTAGTCTTATAAATTTATGGTCTAACTAAATTACCTATTTCTCATAATATTCTGGCATAATTCTATCACAAATAATTTGTTCCGCTTTTTAATAGTTTTATGTTTTGTCTAACATTAGTCTCCAATTATACCACAAAATACAAAATGACCTGCAATTGTTGCAAGATTGTTATAATATGCAGATTATAATTTTATTATAATCTGATTCTGACTTGAGGCATAAAAACAAAACCATCGTTTTTCCTCATGAGAAAACAACCAATTTTCCTCTCTTTTGTAAAAGGCAGCTGGCAAACACATTTCTTTGTTGTTTTGGGTTGTTATTTAAACTTAAACCTGTCAGGAAAAAAAATACCCTAAAGGCTAAGCTATTCATTTTCCTTCCAATTTCCTTCCCTCCCCAATTATCTTATTACAGAAAAGACTCTTAAAATTCTGGTGCACATTACGTTCACTATTTAATTTAAAAAGTGCTAAGGAAGATTAGTTTGGGGAAAGTCAGAGATTTTCAGGAACTTCGCTAACAATAATGATTGACACTCTAGGTAGTCCTTGATTTACAATAATTCATTTAGTGACCATTCAGTTACAATGGGCACTGAAAAAAAAGTGACTTATTACCATTTTTCATACATATGATCATTGCAGCATCCCATGGTCATGTAATTAAAATTCAGACATTTGGCAACTGATTCCTATTTATAATGGTTGCAGTGTCCTGGTCATGTGATCACCTTTTGTAACCTCTTGATAAGCAAAATCAATGAGGAAGCCAGATTCACTTAACAACCATGTTACTATTACCAATTACAGTGATTCATTTAATAACTGTGGCAAGGACAGTCATAAAATAGGGCAAAACTAGAATTAGTATGATTTTAAAATTCTTCCTGTAAAGTACAGGTAGTCCTGACTTACAACTGTAATTATATATAATTAGAGCCATAGTGGCCTAATGGTTAAGGTACTGTGCTAGAAACAAGGAGGCTGGAGTTCTAGTCCCACCTTAACCATGAAAGCTGGTTGGGTGACTTTAGGCAAGTCACACTCTCTTATCCCAACCCATCTCACAGGGTTGTTGTTATGGGAAAATAGGAGGAGAAAGGAATATTAAGTATGTTTGCCATATTGAATTACTTATAAAAGTGATAAAGGTGGAATAAAAAAATCTAATAAATAATAAAATATATTTGTTCCAGTCAGGTTTCAGGTCTGGGCACAGCATGGAAACAGCATTGGTCGCGTTGGTTGATGATCTCTGGAGGGCTCGGGACAGGGGTTGCTCCTCTGTTCTGGTCCTGTTAGATCTCTCAGCGGCTTTTGATACCATCGACCATGGTATCATGCTGCACCGGCTGGAAGAGTTGGGGGTGGGAGGCACCGTGTTGCGGTGATTCTCCTCCTTTCTCTCCGACTGGTCGCAGTTTGTGTTGGCAGGGGGGCAGAGGTCGACCTCGAGGCCTCTCATCTGTGGAGTGCCACAGGGATCGGTCCTCTCGCCCCTTCTGTTCAACATTTATTAAAGCCGCTGGGCGAGATCATCCGTGGCTTCGGGGTGAGATACCACCAGTATGCTGATGACACCCAGCTGTACATCTCCACCCCAGGCCACCCCAATGATGCCCTTGAATTGATGTCCCAGTGCCTGGAGGCTGTCCGGATCTGGATGGGGAGGAACAGGCTCAAGCTCAACCCTTCCAAGACTGAGTGGCTGTGGCTCCCGGCATCCCGATATAGTCAGTTGACTCCATCACTGACTATTGGGGGCGAGTCTTTGGCCCCCACAGAAAGGGCTCACAATCTGGGAGTCCTCCTGGATATGCTGTCCTTGGAGGAACATCTGACAGCTGTAACCAGGGGGACCTTTTGTCAGGTTCGCCTGATCCGCCAGTTGCGGCCCTTTCTTGATCGGGATTCCCTGTGCACAGTCACTCATGCCCTCGTCACCTCTCGCCTTGACTACTGCAACGCTCTCTACATGGGGCTCCCCTTGAAGAGCACCCGGAGGCTTCAACTGGTCCAGAATGCAGCAGCGCGGGTAGTGATGGGAGCAGCATGGCACTCCCATGTAACACCGCTCCTGCGCGAGCTGCACTGGCTCCCAGTGGTCTTCCGGGTGCGCTTCAAGGTGCTGGTTATCACCTTTAAAGCGCTCCATGGTATCGGGCCTAGCTATCTTCGAGACCGCCTGCTGCTACCAACGACCTCCCATCGTCCCGTTTGCTCCCACAGAGTGGGCCTCCTCAGGGTGCCATCAGCCAATCAATGTAGGCTGGTGACCCCCAGGGGGAGGGCCTTCTCTGTGGGGGCACTTACCCTCTGGAATCAGTTGCCCCCAGAGATAAGGAGAATCCAAGACCTTAGTGCCTTCCGCCGTGCCCTTAAAACCCACTTTTTCCAGCAAGCCGGGCTGGCTTAAGAAGAAATTTTAAATGTTTTAATTGGTTTGTATTTTTAATTTTGGGCCAAATTTATATATATTTTAATTGTTTTTTAATATTTGTATTTTATGTTTTTTAATTCTGGCTGTACACCGCCCTGAGTCCTCGGGGAGAAGGGCGGTATATAAATTTAAAATAAATAAAAATAAAAAAATAAAGTATGTATGTGTCCTGTATATGTAATACACACATATATATCTATGTACCTATCAATGGATCTAGTACTCTAAATATAGATACAGAAGGTTAACAGCCATTTAATTTCCTTCATTTCCTTCAATTTCCTGGAAAAGGGTGCTTTTTCCATCCTGTGGAGAAATGTTCTGTCTGAGACCAGACATGTACCACCCCTAATTCACAAGAACCTTTACTTATGCTTTAGAAGTACTAATAGCATAATAGTATACATTTAATACTAGATTTTATAATACATCCCCCAGAATAACTTCATGTGAAATGGGCAGCCAAATAGAACTGACAAATAAAATGCATAAAATAAAATAGCAGCAGGAAGGACATGTGTACAAATACACACAGAGAAGCAAAGTCCCTAAAAAGTTTGGCTGCAATGAGTTCCAGTGCAGGCAGAAGCATAATTGATTATAAACCATAATCCAAATATGACTAATCAGCCAGTCTGGGTTCCAAGGAATGGGCTTTTCTCAGACAACAGATTCAGAAATCAAATGGACACAGAGCAGATGTTCCTAATTGAGAACTTCTAGGCAGTGATGGTTCTTAATTGAAGTATGGGTCAGATGCAGGCAATTAAGGTTGGGAACATCCTTGTCAAGCAAGAAACTATACAGCTGTCCTGTGTTCAGCTCTCTATGGTGCAGGGCTGGGGAGGAAGTCCCAGATAAAGTTTCTCATCTTCTTCTGCCTCCACCTGTCTCAAATTTGATTGGCCAAGTCAACCGCATGTAGCTGGTTGCTAGGGTTCCCTTGAAACTGGTATTCATCTAGGGCATTTTGAGCAGCTTCATTTACCTCAGACTCTTCCGAGTTTGAACCAGGCACCAGAATAAATATACTGAGCTTTGGACTTATTGACTGAGGGCTTTGGGGAGCTAACCTTCTGGCACAATTGGAAAGCAGTGGGTCATGGAAAATAGATGTAACGATATTTCTCAGATAAAACTAAAAGAGCAGAAAAAACCCCATAGTTTCCAGCAGTAAAATCTTTCTGATTATATATTGCATGGGCACATATGAAAGATTCAGAGTTCCTAAACACACAAAGATAAAGCAATAAATAGCTAGGTATGCACACACAGGTGTATTTTTCTCTGTCAGGCATAAAAATGCAATCATAATAAATCTTTAGAAATGTTATTTGCAATCCTTTTTTGAGAGCTCAAATAAGCTGCCTAGACCTATGCTACTTTACATAGTATTAGGTTGGCTGAAACTTAATTCAGTAAGTAATTGCATGTATCACTGGAAAAAATACACAGAATATGCATATTTACTAATCTTACCTTCAATAATTATGCAAACTTCCATAGTAATGAAGAGATATCAGAAATGTGCAAATCAAATCATATTCACCCTGGATCTTTTTGACTCATATTTGACTCCGTTTGAAAAGAATTTTTTTGCTTTTAAGCACAGATGTCTGAATCACATGCCTTTTTTGGCAGTATCTGCCTTGAATTGATAATTTTAGTTGACTTGCCAATTCAGAAATCTAATTTAAATTAAACATCTAACCATATTGCCATTGCCATGAATTTTATTGTCTCTTTTGAATGGTGTGGAAATGTGGCTTACCTCTCTATGTCTGTTGACAACTGATTTTTTTTTTTTTTTTTGTATGCCTGTAGTGGAATGTAGTTCAGATTCTCAGAAGGGAGGCAGTGCATTCCAGAGGAACAAGAAACAGCAAAACCTAGATACAGTAGTTTGATTGGGAGAAAGTGGGTTGAGAGGTTCTCTAGAAGTTCTCAGAGTATATTTTTAATGACACAAGTACTTTGCTTTAGTTTAGCAAGATTTCTTTCTATAGGTGAGGAACAATAAAAGAAACTGCTTAGAAGAAACTGTGTGTCTTTCTTGGTCTTTGAGCATGACAATGAAAAGCTTCCAAGAATTCCCTAGCATTTTTGAATATAGCTTTGCTAGGATGCTTACTCAAAGTAAGCCTACATTCATTATGCTAAGTATATGTTGTGTAGGAAAATTATTTTGATAGACTTTCAGCATTCAGGATTCTTTTACATTATAGAGTCCCATCTCTCCTTACTTTCTGCAAGGCTGTTAAGATATTTTGATCCCATTGCCTTTAACCCAATCTCTTTGCCAATGTTCATTTTAGTATGTAAAATTATTTTATTTTTATGTTATTATTATTATTTATGGTTCTTTTTTCTTGTTGTATACTGTTCAGAATGTTATAACTGAGTTGGTTTTAAAATAATGTTTAAATAAATAATAAAAATCCTGTATCAGCATTAGATCGGAAAACATCACTGATGCTTAGTCATGTATGAATTTTAAATTGGTTTTGTTACGAAGAAAGGCTTTGAAAATGTTAGCTAAGCTAATTTCATTTATTTATTTTCCTTATTAATTGGAGTTGAAATACAAATGAAATAAAAAAGAGGTACCCTATTTCTGAACATTAAACATAACGATAATTTCCTATGAATTTATAACATGTTCATTTCCAAATTAACATGAACTTGAAAAACAGTGATTCTTCCTTATATACATGTTTCAGGCTCTGTAGTCCAGTTCTATGTTTTTAAAAAAAGTTGCATATAAAATATATTGGAGAAAAACATTTAACCTTTAATTCTCTCTCTCTTTCCTACAGATAAATTATATTATGATAAATATATTTTGTTTTGATTGATTTGTTTCTTTTTTAAAAAAATCTTAATTTGTGTTAAATTCAGAGTCCAGAGCTTTGATTAGGAAAGTGCTGTTGACAAAATACTAAGCTCTGAAAAATATCAAATGATATGTCACTTGTGGTTAGTAGCATGTGCTATCCAATGAGTCGATGGAAAATAATTCCTTATCATCTGTGCAACTGTGAAATGAAAGTTAGAAGTGTAGCTATAACCTGTAATACATTTTAAGATTAAATTTTTTAAGGGGTGGGGTTATTTTTTAAAAAAGTTACTTTTTGATTCATTTCCAAATGAAAAATAATCCTCAAAGATATTCTAATGTTAGCCTTAGTATCATCACTACATTGGTTTCTAGCTGCCTTTGCTGTTCTGCTCCGTAACACTCTCAAAGGAACAATAAGTGCTAGAATGATTCCCAACATTTAGGAAGGTGCATATTATATAAATTTATATAATTTATATAAAATTATTATAAAATTACAATAGATCAGTTTCTTGCTAGGAAAGAAGAACATGATAGAAGGACTAGCAGTGTTCTGATATCTCAGGTGTTGCCACAAAGAAGAGACAGTCAAGCTATTTGCCAAAGCACCTGAAGGCAGGACAAGAAGCAACAGATGGAAACTAATCAAGAAGAGAAGCAATTTAGAACTAAGGAGAAATTTCCTGACAGTTACAATAATTAATAAATGGAACAACTTGCCTCCAGAAGTTGTGAATGTTTCAACACTGGAAGTTTTAAAGAAGAGATTGGACAACCATTTGTCTGAAATGGTATAGGGTTTCCTGCCTAAGCAGGGGGTTGGACTAAAAGACCTCCAAGGATTCTTCCAACTCTGTTATTCTATTATATTTAGTAATGATTAAAATTTGAATCTTTGAATAAATCTTCAATAAACTAGGCCAATGTTTTTCAACTTCAGAAACTTTAAGATGCATGGACTGCAACTTCCAGAATTCCCAAGCCAGCATGCACAAATTGAAGTCCACACATCTGAAAGTTGCTGAGATTGAGAAACCACCAGTCTAGAGTAAGTGTTCCATTGTGTGAAGTTGAGTGGAAACCTGTCTCCTCCAAATAACCCAGAACCTCCATTTCTGAAATCACTTTGTAGCAGTTATAGCAAAAAAGATGAACATAATTCAGTGGTGGGTTGCTACCGGTTCGCCCCAGTTCAAGCGAACCGGGAGCAGCAATGTGGGAGGCTTTGCCCACCTGCACAAATGTCATCAAATACGCTCTGCACATGTGCAGAAGCGAGTGAATCTGTAGCAAAGGTAAATGAAACCCACCATTGACACAATTAGAATCCCCAGTCATTTTTGTTGTTGTTGTTTGTTTGTTTTACAGAAAGTAAAGAAATGGATGGAATGACTCGATTTATCCTATACTTCAGCTACTTCATTCTTCTTTATGTTCCTCTAGAGAACAACAAAAATGTTTTATTTCAAGAAGCAATAGTTGGCTCCAGGGAAAGGTATACACCTTTGAATGCAATGTTCTCTGTTATAAGGGAGTACAATGGTTTTGGGCAATTATCTGGGAATCTGGAGTTATCAGTACATTGCTGTCTGGCCAGTAAAGTTATCACTTCCTACTTATTAGAAATAATCTGTGATTTAGATCCTTTGCCTTCCAGGGTGACATCACTGGATGTCATAAATCCTGAATCATAGCAAGGAGCTCAATTTATACCGAAGTAAGGAGCTGAAGATAACTTGTTTTGAGGATCCTTCCTCTATTTTAGTATATAGGATGCTATTAATCCCTCAGTGATAGAATTGCTACCTAGTTATTTGCAAATCTCTATCTCTAGAAATGGAACTTCAGGACCACAATAATTTGATACTTTTCTGAAAATAAACTCAGAAGACAAAGCAGTATGTGAAAATAGTTTGATAGTGAACTACTATCAGGTCACTCCCAATATGGCCAAATCAGAATGGTTTGGAAAAGGAAGAAAAGAATATTTGAGGATTCCTAGAATGCTCCATATAGGAATATGAAATATTTTGCAGAAGTTACTTTCCAACTCTTTCAGGGGGCAAAGGAAGATGCAGTCCCAATTCTTGCAGCCAAAGAGGAAATGAACATTCACTTCAATAATATCTTCCTCAGGCTTCTGAGTCCAATTCAGAGTACTGTTTGCGAAAATAAAAAAATCTCCATGGATTCAAGGTACCTTAGGGACAGTCATCCATGCCCAGCACCCTTCCTATTAGCCTTCTGGAAGGAAAGAGTGAGTGAGTGAGTGAGTAAGGAGAGAAGGAAGGAAGGAAGGAAGGAAGGAAGGAAGGAAGGAAGGAAGGAAGGAAGGAAGGAAGGAAGGAAGGAAGGAATTCACTGAGATCAATGAGGCTTATTCTAAAATAAATATATATGGAACTGCATCTTATATGGATTTATAATACTGTAGTTAAATATGATCTTGTATCATGTATTCCTTCACACATTCTGAAGTTTGTTTAATGATGCATGTTGGTAGAACATAAGCCGCCGCCCCTTTTAAGAAGCAAGGTATATAGAATTGGTAATGTTTTTTTTTTATTATTATTTCCCTTTATGCTTTTATCTGTAAACTTTGTTTCCATATGAAACCTTACAAAACTATTATGTGTGTCTACCTAAGCACAAAATTAGATTTTAGATTTTATAGCTAATATGTTCTTGCCCAACAAAGCCATTACAGATCTACTTCCCATGTAACAAAATTTCCATTGCTTTTTAAAATCACAATATTCTGCAGCAAGAGTGGAAAAGTCTGGTTAATACCCACAATGGAGGAATGTTTGGTGAAGAACATGAAGAGATGGCTAAATTAAAATTGTTACTTAGAGACAAAACAACATTACATTTATGGCTGACTGGAAACCCCTCATAGATTTTTTTTTTTTTTTTGCATAAAATGGAATAAAAATGCACTTATGATTTTTAGTTTTGACGATAGGGGAAAAAACCCTGGATAATAGAAAAGAATGAGTTTTTCTTTTGTAACCATAGAGTAAAAGATAATTTTGTACTTGTATTTATATTTAGTGCAAAGGAAATCAGATGATTCTTCTATTGTTTTCTTTCTGCACCCTCGTCTTCTTTCTTTTTTTTTTCTCATTTCTTTTTTTCTTTTTATTAGTTTGTGTTAGTTTTTATATTCAGTAACAGCGTTCTCTGCGCCTTGGTGTTTAGTCATGCTAGCCACATGACCATGGAGACATCTTCGGACAGTGCTGGCTCTTCGGCTTTGAAACAGAGATGAGCACCGACCCCTAGAGTCAGGAACGACTAGCACATATATGTGAGGGGAACCTTTACCTTTACCTTACAACATATAATCTCTTTGTTCTTTGAAAGATACATATGTTAATGATACTATGGAAGTTTCTTTTTTACAAAAAATAATGCTAATTTGAAATTTTACAAATCAGATCTTGAACCAAGTTGTTAAACTTTTCAAAATTTATCCCTGAGTTTCTCTGGTAAATTATTCTATTAATAGAATCAAGTTCATCTAGGGACCAACAATTGTAAATTTCTTCAATGTGCATGAACAAAATTACTTTAGGAAATTATATTACCAACATTCAGCAGTGTTTCCTCACGACATTTCTCCAGTCTGCATCAGGGAAAAATGACAAAGATATGAGAGGTATAAAATTTGGCATGTTTCATTATAGCCATTTTTATCTCATCTGGAAGCCATATGAATTTAGTTATGGTTCTCTGATGACAATAAACCTGCACATTAAACCTGCATGTGATTGTTCCAGTAAATGTAATTTGCATTTGTACTGCCGTGATACCTCTAACAAGATATTGTTTGTATTAACTAAAAGAAACAGAGAAAAATAGGGAAAAAAAGCTAGAACTAGAAAGCTCAACAATTGGATTACCTTTCAAACAGTATCTGAATGAATTACAATGGAGATAGGACATTTTTTTTGCATGGGATCAGTGCAAGCTTGGCCATTTACTAGAGAATTTGGAGGCTGTTCTGCTGTCATTTTTGTGACATTTTTGTGGTGAAACCCACCAGAGGAAACTAATTCCAATTAAATCCTCTAAAGTATCTACCATTCCTACATTTTTTATTCATTTCAAACACACAAAAAAGTTTCTGTATTCATTTTGATGCTTCCCCATTATACCTTGTGAGTGAAATCTTTTTTAACAAAATGTAATCTCAGTCTTGAGGATGCTCAAATCATTTTACTCTCACATCTTACTCACAAAGACTTGAATTAAATTGTGCGTTCTTTGAATCTTGTCTCTCTAAGTTAGATTGAATGAGAGTCAATTTTTCACAAGCCTAATAGGGCCACTTATACATAAAACATAAATGATTTTCCAAAAAAAAAAAAAAAAGGAATGAATAAAGGCTAGAAAAGATGCTTTACAATGAAATAACATCCGGGAAATGCAAAAAACAAGAAAGGCAGTGTATAAAATTCCAAAGAAACACATGAAATAAACCCTGGCTATCTAGAAATCTTTTACATACAATATGCTCCATAATTTGATAAATGAATAAATTTATATTTAAAAACATATGTCATCCATCTATTGAAAGAGGAGGAGGCAATCTCTGACCCATACACTTAATCTGGTCCACTAAATTCATCCAGTTTATAGGACTTTGTGTGAGACTATTAACTTTTCTTGAAGGTTTATCACTACTATTGTCCTGATTCTCCCACCTTCTTGTATTTTTCATTTGAGAGTAATGATAGAATGTGGACAAAGCCAGTAGGAACTATACCTTCTCACAACTTCCGCTTGAGAGAAATTGATGTTTTCATGATCTGTGACTGAACTGGGGCTACTAGCTAATTTGTGTTTTTCTTCTTACTGGGGAAGCTGAATGCCTCTTCAGATAATAGCTTCCATGTCTCTTCCCAGCTCTTCCTTTCCTACCAGGGCCACAAGGTCAGCCCCTTCATATGTTTTGTGCATTGTGACAATGTAAATGAATACCACCTTAGTCAGGCTTCGATCACCCTTTGACTCAGTGGTGGGTTTCAAATTTTTTTACTACCGGTTCTGTGGACGTGGCTTGATGGGTGTGGCATAGCTTGATGGGCATGACAGGGGAAGGATACTGTAAAATCTCCATTCCCACCCCACTCCAGGGTAAGGGTACTGTAAAATCTCCATTCCCTTCCCAATCCAGGGGGAGGTTACTGCAAAATCCCCATTTCTTCCCGATCAGCTGGGGCTTGGAAGACAGAGAATAGATGGGGGCAGGGCCAGTCAGAATTTTTACTACTGGTTCTCTGAACTACTCAAAATTTCCGCTACCGGTTCTCCAGAACTGGTCAGAAACCCTACTGAAATCCACCTCTGCTTTGACTTCAGAGACCTAATGTGTTACAGCTATGTACAACGATGCTGTTTATCAACTTTACTATCCTTTCCCAGTGGGGGGGAAGCAGGCCCAAGGGCTGTGGTAAACCGAGGTGGGGGGCAGGGTGGGAGGGAGATAACCAGAGGACACTGCAGCTCCCTGCAGTTAGTCATAAGAGCAAATGCAGCAGCTGTAACTTTGAAATTGGGTCATAAGTAGGGTTTTTTTTTTGATGGGGGATGTCCATTGTAACTTTGAACAGTAACTAATCAATTACTGGTCATAAATCAATTACTACTCACAATTGCCACACAATATCTTGAATTGATGCTATATAGCTGCAACAATGGAGAAGTATCCTATAACTTGTAATTGACCATATTTTCGACTGCACTTTGACTACATTTTTTAGCGATAAACATTTATTTGTCTGGATTGTGGGTGAAATCCAAAATAGATATTTGAATTTCTGCCTAACTCTTTTTATTAGGCACTTTGGTAACTTCCACAATGATGCTCTTTTTAATACCTGGCCAGGCAGTTTGGGCACTTTCATTCAACTACTAGTTGTAAACTTCACATTTTTTTCCTCCAAACATTCTTTAACAAAAAAGCAGTGAGACTTAAAATATTGCTACTGTCTGTCACTCCATCAGCATGCCACTGATGTCCTTGGAAAGGTACCAGGAAATAGAGCAGCAGCTGCTAATGGATCCTACTGACATTTATATGCACAACATGTGCTTTGACAGCAGTGATCAATTCACGTGGGAAAGGCTTTACTCCAAAGCTCATGACCCACAAACTGCATTCAGCTGAAATATTTCAACTACTTTCTTTATTGTAAGACTAGACAGCCTAGAGCTCAACAACAACAAAAAAAGATTTTCACCAATGGGATTTTGATGATAAGATTTTTTTTTTAGGCACACAGTTTTGAAAAGTCTATTATAAAAAAAAAAGCTGATAAAAAGCTTTGGGTTGGTAAATTGCAAGTTCATGCATTAGTTAAAAAAAAACATTTTAGTTTAGGTTTGTTACTGGAGGATTTGATCATATAAATGGCAAAATTATGCGTATTGACATTTCTCAGTTTTAAGAATGCTGCAAAAATAAGTGGAGTGCATGTCATCTAGCATATTGAGTGCATCTCCTCGGGAGCCATGGTGATAATTCAGTGTTGCTGTGAAAGCACCACAAGGATGCTGCTGAAGTGCTTTAAAATGTTTTAAACTGGGGGCCCTCAGAGAACCTGCTGCTTAATAGTATGAACAAGCTGTTAAGGCACAATAAGTAATGTCAAGGAGCAACAATTTTAAGCATCTTAAAAAAAAAAAAACCAACTTGCACGTCTGCAAAGTCTTTGCATACTTTGTAGTTTGTGCAACTAGATGCTATTAGTAGTGATGTACTGTGCTTTGGATCTGAAATTGAAAAGGGGCTCAGGAATGGGTATGAGCAAACACATTGTACCTGCATCTTTTCTTGGGTTTATATGGTAGACATTTACAAGCCCAGAAAAATGCACGTACAAATTAAGGTACATTGTATCCACACCCATACTTTGTTAAGTCAAATGTGAATTTTCCTTAGGCAAACTGAGTGTGGCTCCTTTTTTTATTGTAGTGATCATATTTCAGATTTTACTTGTTTTCCAGCAGGAAATTAAATTTGAGGACAAGTTACGATTTGCATGACAGGAATTTAGAGACCAAATGAAAGTCTGAGGCCCAACTTCCCTGCCTCTTTATCAAATGGACATTTAAAAATGCTTTAAAAGGTAGGAAGGTACTTAAGAGTTGGCACTGAATGGGAGAAAGGAGACATCACACTGTCATTCATTTTTTGCATACTTTGCAAAAGAGCCGTGGTGGCACAGTGGTTAGAATGCAGTATTGCAGGCTAATTCTGCATTCCACTGCCTGCAGTTCAATCCTGACCAGCTCAAGGTTAACTCAGCCTTCCATCCTTCCGAGGTTGGTAAAATGAGGACCCAGATTGTTGGGGGCAATATGCTGACTCTATAAACTGCTTAGAGCAGGGCTGTCAAACTCGCAGCCCGTGGGCCAGATGCATTACGTGCTGGCCACGCCCACGCCTGGTTTAGCAAAGGAGAAAAAAGTCCCGATATGGTCACATGATGCTGTGATGATGCGAGTTTGACACCCCTGGTTTAGAGATTGCTGTAAAGCACTATGAAGTGGTATATAAGTCTAAGTGCTGTTGCTAGTGCTATTACTATTTTTTAATATAGAGAGAGCATAGAGTGGCATATAAAGTCCAGCCATATGTAATCCTTTTGCATTCTCACTGCTTTTGGCAACACATTCAGCACACAATAACTTTGGTTGTTTCATCAATCTCAATATTTCTCATGAATAATGGAACTGTTCATATTAACCTCCTCTCCCTTTTATATTCATTCCTTTTAATCAAGCTTTCAATAGCAAATAACATGATAAAACAATGAGCATGCTGAACTAGGAAGCAATTATGGCACTTAAGAAAACCAGAACAGGGGGTTTAAATTAAAGAAAATGGGAAATGAGACAGCAGGCTTCTCAGGGTAGGTGAGCCTCACGTCCATAGCGGTTGAAAATCATTTTATACTATTCAACCAGAAATTGGTTTTGTCGGCTGGCAGTATCTGGCTGAAAATAAAGGAACAAAATTGGCCTTTTGAGATTCAGGACCAGCACTTACCTTCAAACTATAGTGGAAGTGATCACTGACAGATTTTTTTTTTTTTTTATGAATGTGAAATTTAAAAAACCCTCAATATATCTGAGGAGTCAACTCTCCCCAATGGGACTAGCCTGCCCTACCTGTTCCACTGAAAAAGGGCCAGCTGCAGACCTTGGTTTTTGGTTTAGAATGTAAACGTTTGTAGCTTTAAATTTTTTTAAAAGTGGTGACTATAAACCTTTTTAGTTTTCAAAACTTTCAAAATATAAGTTGTTTTTGTATTTATCTTTTTACTCTTTGTAAGCCACCCAGAGTCACTTTATTAGGGGATGGGCAGCATATAAATTTAATAATAAATAAATTTAATAAATGCTAATGGTAGCTACGCCCTTTGTTCAGTAATAGAATGTGGTTTACTATATTTTCTAAGAGGAGAATGATCAAAAATTTAAATCTATCTTTGCTTTAAAAGGAAGAATTCTCATTTAATCTAGAACAATCTTACCAATTTAAAGATGAATTGTTTCAGAAAAAAAGCTTAATCTTTGTTTTAATCAAATGCAATACTTATGGTGGAAAGACATAATATAAGAAAGGAATAATACTCTTTCTTGAAATAAGCAATTAATTGAAATAGAAACGTGTTAACTTGAACCCAGAGCATTTTCTTTCTTTTCAAACAAATGTTCTGTGATCACTGCTGTAAAAGCATATCAACAAGGATAGAATTGGAAATAAATTCTCCTATTTCATTATGCTATCATATCAACAGCAGAATGGATATTACACAGGCATGACAAATTCAAATATTCATCTTTGAAGTATAAAGTGATTTACACAGCTTATTAAAGAAGCTAGTGACAGTCAAATTTAATACAGCTACTTTTTCCAGAGATCACTAAAATAAAGTAGATTTCTTTCCTTGTTCATTTGAAGGAGGCCAGTGGTGATATGTTGTAAAAAAATATGTAGTGAACAGGGCAAGGAGATCTATTGTATATAATATTGCTACCTGTTCACATCACATTAATTCATTCATTTGATTTACCACCTGTATCAACTATTCATGGTGTGCTTCAAAATAAATTAAAATAGAGATAATGAACCCATATAATTGTTCAAGAAAACAATTGTACTAAAAGCAACTGGTTAAAAACAGTACAGTCTAAAATCATTGGAAACATAAAGAAGAGAGAAAGTAGAAAAAAGACTATTAGCAGATCTATTTCTAGTCCTATACTAACTGAATATTACAATTTTAATTTTATTATTTATGCTTTAAAATAAATGTATACAATTAAATGCTCTCTTATGGTTAAAGAAATATTCAAGTTTTCTTGCAATTTAAATCTATTAAAATCAACAATTAAAAACAACGTCTTAGCAGCATCTTCTCACTCTTGCAAAATTTCTACTTGTAAGGAATTTTCTCCAATAAAGAGCAAATTACACCAAAGCACTTTGAAAGGGAATGCTATTTAGTGTTAATGTAACCAGCAGCCCATAGAAGTAAATATAAATACTGAATAGGAAAAAGTCAGAAAAGTCTTCTATGAAAACATATTTTAAAAAACAGATCAAAATCCCAAAACAAGAAAAGACAAGGTATTCCTGATACATGGTGGCATTATTATCATCCAAGGAAGGATTATTTATTTATTTATTCACTCACTTTATTAGCATTTTGAATTCTTGGAGTGAGTCAATGATCATGATAATTTATTAAACTTGCATGTCACCCATTCTTAATAACTCTGGACCACTCACAACACTCAAAGAAATTAGAATTAAAAAAATAAAGATTAAAAATGGTAAGTGCAATGAAGTGAGAGGTCTGACTCTCCCTTAACAAAGACCTGTTTGACAGGTTAACAAAGAGCCAGATCTTCACAGCATTTTTAAACAATAACAACAGAGTGGGAGTCATCCAACTCTTGTGGAGGTACCGGAGAACCTCATTCCAGAGGCCAGGTATTACTACAGAGAAGATGCACTTCTCCGAACTCTATAGATCAGGGTGTCAAATTTGCATCATCATGGTGGTGTCAAGTTACATATTGGGACTTTTTCCCCCCTTCGCTAAACCGGGCGTGGGTGTGGCCAGCACATGACATATCTGGCCCGCGAGCCACGAGTTTGGCAGCCCTGCTATAGATAATATGGTCTAATTGAAGGAACTCAGAGCACGCCAATCCCACAAGATCAAATTGGTCAGGCAGATGTTATGGGAGACAGGAAGCACCTCTTCAAGGAACCAGGCTTTATGCCACAATAATATATATATATTATATTAAATAATGCACGATATATATATAAATAAAGTAATAAGATGGAATGCATCATTTTAATGTATTTCAATAGATAATTTTTTTGTCCGAAACAAAGCTAGCATAGTCCCCTTCTGACTTTATTGCAACTGGAACATTAAAAGCATGAGCTGATCTGTCCCCGTACCCACACACACACAAACACAGCCAGCCGAGGGTTAAGGAAACACTTTGGAACGCACCCAGGTCTTATCTCCCACTTGGCAGCGATAGACACACCGTCTGCCAAATGCCTTTATTTTCACAGACAGAAAGATAAGGTACTTAACGTGCAAAAAGTCCAAGCAGAAATAATATTTCTCTCCGCAGTTCCGGATGAGGCTTTAGTGACTATCCAAGGTTTACTTTTGTTCGTCACAAGGATCACTGACCACTACCCTCTATTATATAGTCTCTGGGGTGTGGTCCAGTGACTCAGTTCTAATCCCTAGCACGCCTCCTAAGCTGCTGCAAACGTTTATCACTCCTTCGGAGGCGTGCGTCCAGGAATGATGTTTCTTCGTCACTCTGATCCGAGCCAGCTGTCTCCCTACTGATCTCCTCTCCCTCGGCCGGCACCTGAGACAATGCCAGAGGGGAGGGGCCTGGAGAGGGAGGCCTGGCTGACTCCTCTTCCTCATGCTCGGAGCTTTCTTCCTCCGATGGGACAGGCTCAGAGGGCGGGGCCACAACATGAGCATCCTCATTAAATCCTTGAATCCCATATTCACAAAAATTGCCATGAGAACAGCTACATTGGCAGGGGTTAGAATAACATCAAGGAAACTCATTAGTAGAGTCTTCAAGCTACAATCAATGTTTAGAAATGTTTATGCCAATTCCTGATGAGTATTTGCCTGGAAATAATTCACATTTACCTTGTTTTGTATAGTCCAATTTACTACATGCTGTAAAACAGTGGTCCCCAACCCCCGGTCCGCGGACCGGTGCCGGGCCGTGGAGTACCTGGCACCGGGCCGCGCAGCGGCCGGGGGACATGAACGCTGCAGCGCAAAGGCTCCTGGGCCGTGCGCAAAAGCTCCTGGGCCGTGCGCAAAAGCTCCTGGGCTGTGCGCAAAGGTTCCAGGGAAGAGAGCCCTGCGCAGGTACGCATGTGTGGCCCAAAGCCCCCACCCCTGCGCGCGCTCAGCGGGCCACGGTAAAATTATCAAAGGCTGATTGGTCCGCGGCGATAAAAAGGTTGGGGACCACTGCTGTAAAAGGCTCTATAATTTATTGGCCACCTTACATTAGAGATTTTAGGTGGATGCCTTATAAAATTAGAACCAGAACTAGCTAAAATAACCACAGTAATACAATAAAATGTTGTGTATATTAATCAACATTTGTTAGGATAGAGCTGTTAAATTAAACCAAAATTCATACAAGTCATCTGGCTTGGATGGTTTCAGAAAGACTCGGCCAATAAGAACTTCCTTATAAATGATCTCTTTCACTTTAAACCATGTACATAGAAGCACAGGTGAAATGCTACTGGTTCGGGCCGGTTCACCCAAACCGGTAGTAAAAAATGCTACCATTTGCCCTAACCGGTAGTAAAAAAATGCTTTAAAATGTTCTGATGATTAGCTGTGTGACAATCAGCTGTGCCACGTGATCATTGGAACTTTTAAAAACCTTTTTAAAAGCATTTTTTACTACCTATTCGCCCGAACCGGTAGTAAAAGAATGCTAAAAAAAGTAAAAAAAAAAAAAGTTCCGACGATCAGCTGTGAAAGAATCAGCTGTTCTTGATTGTCTGTGAGGTTCCTGCTTGTTGCAGGGGCCATTTTGTGTGAAGCCCAGCTGCTTTTGCATTGTGTGTGAGTCAGTTGTGTAGCTTTTGTGTTATTTTTGTGTAAAGTGTGATAGTTGGTTTTTGTGCTCTCTGTGACTCTGTGAGGTTTCTACTTGTTGCAGGGGCCATTTTGTGTGAAGTCCAGCTGCTTTTGCATTGTGTATGAGTCAGTTGTGCAGCCATGCCCACTGAGTCACATGATCACCAAGTAACTCCTGCCCTGTCACATGACCACCAAGCCATGCCCACAGAACCGGTAGGGAAAATTTTTGAATTTCATCACTGCATAGAAGTCTATGTACTATTGTTAGAATTTAGAATCTACTCATGTATGCTGCAGTTGCCTTAAACACAATTTGCAAGTAAATAAAGATCCATTCTTTATTAAATGAATATATTAAATGAATCCACTTGGCATTTCTGAGATTGTCCTTTAGATTTTTTTTTAATTGCTTCTTTCTCATAGGGAATCATTTTTTTAAAATATCTGGCCAGTTTCAACCAAGATCAATCCAAAGGTAAGGTGGTTTACATGGGCTCATTTGAGAAATGTTCACTGGACAGTTTTTAAATCAATTTGCTTAATAGCATTTAAACTCATTTGGAATTGTCGATGCCATGTTCCAGCTGATACAAGCAGAACACAGATCAGGCAACCTCACTAGAGGATTCAATTACCTTTCATTGCTGTAACAGCACACCAGATAATTTTTCACTATGGACTTTTTTTTAGCAGTGTTATGTTCAGTCAGCTGCTCCCTAATTTAGTTTATTAAAAAAAATCAGACAGACAGGATGCCGTGTTAATGGCCCCAGGATAACCCTTCCAATCCAGCTATTGACCCCTATTTACTGCTGCCTCAACCCCTACATGGTCATTTGGGCCTCCTTTTGATTGCAAAGCCCTGGACCTACATTCCCGGCTTTGATCTAAACTACACCCTGGCCTCTCTAATTACCAAAAATAACCACTGTAGCATTTCAAGCCATGGACTGCTGTACTTTTTCTTCGAACATATCATGCTTTCTTTTTACTCCCCTTTGGTAACAATAGTGATGAATGAGAGATGAAGGGGAGAAGAAACTCCTTTGCCACAAGGAGCCTTCAGTTGTGAGGCTGCAGCTTATGATGAACATAGGCTGCAGCCTCCAGATGTGTTGAAAGAATTCTAGCACAGCAGCAGCCAGACTTGTTGAAAAAAGCCCAGTCCAAACCTCCTTGCACTCTAGATACAGTTGTGCACATTAGCTGCAGTCATCAAGCTTCAGTAATAATCTGCTCAACATCTGCAAAGTAGTAGTAGAAGGAGAAGCAATTATATTAGGTGTATTTTTATAACACATGCAAATGAAAACAATAATAAAATATATAGCTGTTCCAGAGTTTGATATAAGATGGGTGGCTATATAAATGTTTTAAATAAATAGTACTATTAAAATAATATGTCAACATAAATGAATGTTAACAATAAAACAATAGACTAATCAATATGGGATAGTTCCTAATATTAGCACAATAAAAAACAAGAACATGGAGCTGTGATGGCGAACCAATGGCACGCGTACCCAAAGTGGCACATGGAGCCATGTTGCTGGCACGTGTGGCATCGCCCGTTCCTCTTCTGGGTTTCTGGCACGCATGTTTGTGCAATGATTAGCTGGCTTTTTTGCATGCGGCAGTGCTGGAAACTGGAAGAGCTAGTCTTCTGTTTTCCTGTGTGAGCATGCGCTCACCAGCTGATCGTCATGTGCGCATACGTGCCAGAAACCCAGAAGACTAGCTGGCTGGTGTGCATGCGCGCACCAGAAACCAGAAGTTCATTTCTGGGCATGTGCATGCATCCTGGGAAGCTCCTCTTCTGGGTTGCGGCCCTGACAAGCATGTGCACGCTCCCTTTTTGGCACTTGGTGCTGAAAAGGTTCGCCATCACTGCCATAGAGGGTGGTTCCAGCTTCAGAAAGGTTCTCTGAAAAGAAGTGTTTTAAAATCTTTACTTTCTATGGACTGGACTACAGATTATGTTTGAGAATAAATTAATTCTGGAAAGTTGGACTGATGGGAAAAAGCCTTAACCCATGATATGGCCATTTAAATACAATGGAAAAGTAACCAACTAATCAACTTTGATTGTACAATTGAACTGAGTGCATAGAAATGTGAATTATAATCAAATATTTAAATAATTGCAAAATAATCAGATGTTCCAAAATGCATAGACCAGAAGGGCAGCACCAGGAACAGAAAGAAATGGCACACCTTTCTGTATTCTTTATCAATGTCTCATCTGAATTCCAAGTTCATTCACTGTTTCATTATGGTTTTAAAAGTTGTCAAATGTAATGGCTGTAGATTGGGGTGAAATCCAGCAGGTTCTGACAGGTTCTGGAGAACCGGTAGTGGAAATTTTGAGCAGTTCGGAGAACCCACCAAGCCACACCCACCAAGCCACACCATGCCCACCAAGCCACGCCCACAGAACCAGTAGTAAAAAAAATTGGATTTCACCACTGCTGTAGATGTTTACCTATATGAGCAGTGATGGGTTGCTGCCAGTTTGACCGGTTCAGGCAAACCCACCAAGCCATGCCCACCCGCGCTGGTGTTATCACGTCCTATATAATCGCCAGTTTTTCGATACTACGTGCATGTGTGGAAGGTGCACACGTGCTCTCACATTTTTGGTTCCAGGCGAACCGGTTGTTACCGTATGTGACGCCCACCTCTATGAGGGAAGACTGAAAACTGAAACAGTTCAATTCAGATTCGGCCTAAACTCATTCTGGAGTTTAACAGATGTTCATGTCTCACCTTTTACTAAATCAGTGTGAAAATTTAAGGAACCTGATTGTTTCTCCCATTTTCAAAATCTAATCAGCCATTCCTTAGTATTGCTCTATTAGCTGTTTTCCCCAAGGCACAATTTCCACTGATTATTATTTTCTCCAATTGAATGATATTATCTAGCTAATATGCTACAGCTTTTCTGAATGTTTCACAGATTGTGGAGGTGGGTATTTCATATGGAATTCCTAATGAATACTGTATGGCAAATGTTTCCTCTTGTATATGTGAATGTGTAAATTTAATAATTAAATGTGGAGCATTTAGCATCTGAAATTTCTATTGTAAAGTCTGGGGACCGTCTTGTTAAGAAAATTAATGTTCCTGAAGAAATAAATATATTACTTTTTTGTTTGTCTTTCCATTCTTCCCTTTCAAAATGTTTTTAAGCTTTCCCATTTAAAACAGTTTTGTATGTTAGAAGTTTTACAGTTTTTGTATGTTAGAAGGTATGTATTGTATTACCTTTTCTAATTTACAAAAGAAAAAAAATGCTGGCATGAGTAATGAAATCTTATGGAGCAGAAGAAAAGGGCAAATTTACTTACTGTATTATTAATGTAAGCCTCTAACCTTTTCCACCATTTTGTGTGCTATTTTATTTTTTCCAGTTGTGAGAATTTGGGCAACACACAGCTTTCCCAGAAAGAGGCCTGGATTAAAAGATTGCAAGGTACTGAATTGAATGGGGGAGAGGGGAAGAAGTTCAGGGGAACCACACCGTAGTATCTCTCAGGATATATCTAGTTCTAATAGGTTAGAAAGTTATAGATTTAGTTTGGCAAGATTCTGTCCGCTAGGTGTAAGCAGATAAGGAATAAAACTCAATTGGATTTTGTCGTGTTGTCACTAGGTTTGGGCCGGACATCCAACTTAAAATTTAAAATAGGTTTCTAAACCATGTAAAGGAAATGTTATTTCCTTCATTAAATTCAGTGATTTTGCTTAAATAAAAAATTAAACAGCCAAAGATGTCAAACTAAATCATAATCTGTCAAACCTCTGTAAACATAGCAGTAACTGGAATTTAATTAACTCCCAAAGAAAGCATCAATAATTGCATCAATCTTTTCATGTTCTAAGTACGTGCGCAGCATCTTTTGTGTTGTTATTGTTTAAAAAAAAATAAAGAATTGCAGTTTTGTTAAAAAAAAGTAGCAGTACATGTTTGGCTAGGAGGTTTGACGCAGTTATTTAAAAACTAAGTGTTTTTTACTGGTGATTTTCTTCCAGTATAAAGATGTAATAAATTATAGACTTGCAAATTAATTGTCTAACCTTGAGAGGACCTGTATCATGTGTTTCAGTTTCAATATTTTAATGTTTGAAAAACCACAAAAGAACACAAAAGGATCTGGTGTGGGCCGCAGCCTGCGTGTGACACATCCAGCCCATGGGCCACCAGTTTGACACCCTTAATCTAGAAGATCGCATGGCAGGTTACAATCCATTAGAAAGAAATAAAAACACTTTCAAATATTTTCAAAGACAATAAAGATGTTTTTATCAGTGTCAGCCTACCTTTAGGAGTGATATTTTGAATGTTTAACTACTCTGTGATTTTGTTGAAAATTAATTTAAGTTGTAAGATATTTTCTAATCTTTTACTGTTATACATTAATAAAAATTCTTTTTTTTGAAAAAGTTTTTTTATTTTATACACAAACATTTATTATTATTATTATTATTATTATTATTATTATTATTATTATTATTATTATTATTATTATTATTAATTGAATTTGTATACTGCCCTATTCCCGAAGGACTCAGGGCAGTGAACAGCCAAATAAAATACATATAATACAAATGTTAAAAAACCATTAAAATACAATTAAATAATTGGCCTGGAAAATGAAATTTAAAACACCCCAAATTCATAAGACAAATTTAAAATTTAAAAATTTTTAAAAACAATTTAAAAGAGAGGTTAGGCCAGGCTGGCCTGCTGGAATAGAAATGTTTTGATGGCACGGCGGAAAGCACGCAGATCCGGGATCCTCTGTATCTCCGGGGGGAGCTCGTTCCAGATGGCGGGTGCCCCCACAGAGAAAGCTCTCCCCCGGGGGCCACTAGTCGACACTGTTTGGCCGATGGCACCCTGAGGAGCCCCTCTCTATGGGAGCGTACTGGTCGGTGAGAGGGCGGTGAGAAAGTGGTCTCGTAGATACCCCAGTCCTAAGCCATGGAGCGCTCTAAAGGTGGTAACCAAAACCTTGAAGCACACCCGGAAGACCACCGGGAGCCAGTGCAGTTCACGCAGGAGGGGGGGTCACATGGGAGTGCCACGTCGCTCCCATAATCACCCGTGCGGCCGCATTCTGGACCAGCTGGAGCCTCCGGGTGCTCTTCAAGGGGAGCCCCATGTAGAGAGCATTGCAGTAGTCCAGGCGGGAAGTGATGTGGGCATGAGTGACTGTATTTAACGAGTCCTGATCCAGAAAAGGACACAACTGGTGAATCAGGCGAACCTGATAAAATGCCCTCCTGGCCACAGCCGTCAAGTGCTCTTCTAAAGACAGCTGTGAGTCCAGGAGGACCCCCAGGTTATGAGCCCTCTCCATGGGAGCCAACGACTCACCCCCAATAGTCACTGATGGCACCAACTGACTATATCAGGATGTCGGAAACCACAGCCACTTGGTCTTGGATGGGTTGAGCCTGAGTCTGTTCCTCCCCATCCAGATCCATACAGCCTCCAGGCACCGGGACATCACTTCAAGGGCATCATTGGGGTGGTCCGGGGTGGAGATGTACAGCTGGATGTCATCAACGTACTGGTGATACTTCACCCCAAAACCACAGATGATCTCACCCAGCGGCTTCACATAAATATTGAATAGAAGGGGGGAGAGGACCGACCCTTGTGGCACCCCACATACAAGGGGCCTCAGGGTCGACCTCTGCCTCCCTGCCAACACTGACTGCAACCGGTCGGAGAGGAAGGAGGAGAACCACCGCAGCATGGTGCCTCCCACCCCTAATTCTTCCAGCCAGCGCAGCATGATACCATGGTCGATGGTATCAAAAGCCGTTGAGAGGTCTAATAGGACCAGGACAGAGGAGCAACCCCTGTTCTGAGCCCTCCAGAGATCATCAACCAATGCGACCAATGCCGTTTCCGTGCTGTACCCAGGCCTGAAATCCGACTGGAACGGATCCAGATATAAGAGATCAATCTTCCCTTCCATGTGACCTCTCTGTGTTTTCTCTGTGACTTCATCTTTTTGTTGTTATTGTTTCTTCTGTCTTCATTTTTATCTTTCTCCAAAAGTACAATATTTTAATTATACCATTTTTTTACATAGCTATTAATTTACTTATCTATATACATTAATAAAAAAATCTGTTTAAACATTTTCCTTGCCCATTTCCATCAAGCTACCCTATGAATAGTGTGAATTTGAATAATGTATCCAACACAGTGGATAAATTGTGAAAGACCTTGGGAGATAGGAGGAAGAGACACAAAAAGGTGAAAGTTTAGCCCTCAAAAGGACTGTTTCATGGCAGACTGTCAAAAGGGACCCTAGTTTCTTGGGCTGTAAAGGAGATAGCAGATAAATGTACTTTCAGACTTTCAAGATTTTATATAACCTTACTGTAACCTTACAGTAAAATAGAACTAGTTCATCTGAATGTGCTTCCTATCTAGTCTACCTCATAAGGCTGATATAATGTGTCATTTTGTGGGATTAGTGATTATCAGCACTAATCAAGACTTACCTGTATTGAGAGCTATAGGGCTAATTGATTTGTTTCTGGGCAATTGTTCTAACTGGTGTTGCAATATTCTTGCATAAATAGTACCCATTTCATTTCTCAGAAAAATGCAAGTATTAGAATGAATTTTCATTGATTGTAATTGAATCCTCTTGGTGCCTCCTGGTATTAAAATACAAAAACAACTTTGTTCTCATTTTAATTACTTTTAAGACATCGTCTTTCTTTATAACTGCTCACTATATTGATTCATGTAAACTCCTGTGTTTAAGTTTATGAAAGCAGGGTAAAAAAAAAATAGCTAGATCTGTAAAAAAAAAATAAAGCTAAATAAAAAGGAAACATTTTGATTTGCACTCCCCTTTGTTATGAAAACAATAACAATTAATAGATTATTTTCAAGGAAAATAAACTATGTAAAAGTATTAACTCATGAATTATACATAATTTTCTCACATTAGATTAGCCAAATTAGTCAGAGTATGGGACTCCCAAAAAGGTATGTAAGAAGATAAATTTGCTGATTATTGTACACTATTGAACAATTATACACTAGAAATTTTTGCTCATATTGCCACTCATTCCATCTACAGTATCTTTTCTTTAGTCTTCTGCATCTCCATCTGGCTTTCTAGGGCTTCTTTAATGTTCTGTAGCATGCTTTCAACAGAAATCACGAGAGAGAAATAGAGACCATATTTATTTCTTATATTTTAATCTACATTGATTTAAGAGCACAGTAAGCACAATTCAAAAAGCATATGGCTGATTAAGTTACATGATGCAATACAATGGATATTGGATTTGTCCTAACCTTTTGATTCCAATTGAAACCTCTACTTCATTAGAGTTCCTTGTAGGCCAGCGATGACAAACCTTTTAAGCACCAAATGACAAAAAGGGAGTACGCATGCTCGTCTGGGTCACAACCCGGAAGAGGAGCTGCCCAGGGGCCATGTGTGTGCCTGACAATAAACTTCTGGTTTCCGGCGCGCATGCATGCATGACTATCAGCTGGCTGGCACACATGATCACGCAGGAAAACGGAAGATCAGCCCTTCCAGTTTCCAGCACTTCCGCATGCACGAAGGCCAGCTGATGATCGTGTGCACATGCGCCCCAGAAACCAGAAGAGAAACGGGCAATGCCGCGTGTGCCAGACAACATGGCTCCACGTGCCACTTCATGCATACGTGCCATAGGTTCGCCATAACAGTCTTAGGCCAACCTAATGTATAATAATAGTTGTTGTTGTTGTTATTATTATTATTATTATTACAAGGTGGAGTACAAAACAAAAAGACAGTAATTACAAATTAATTTAATAAAGTTAGCTCAGAACTTTATAATAATACAATTGTCAGATTCTATCATTAAAGCCATTTGTTTTGAACTACCAAGAGACAGGAAAATTTGGAGATTATAATATTGTGTAGTCCAGGTTTAATTCCTTAAAATGGTTTTGTTACCATTTCTTGCAACCATTTGTAAGTGATTTGTTTTTTGATTTCTAGTGTTTTACCCTTTCTCATTTCTTTTTTATTGTTTTTTCCTTGTTAATTTGTACTGCATTTTAAAAATATATAATAGTAATAGCTAAAAGGAAAGGAAATTTATTACTTTTGCTCTTACTCATACCTACTTGTAAAGCATTTGTATTATTATTTGTAATGATTTGTATATCATTAATCATATTGGTTTCAAAATGCAATGAAAATTGCCCTCTTAAGAAAATGCATCTCTTTTATAAACAATTTAGTCTTTTTTTTTGTTTCTTTCTTAGTGAAAGAAACATCATTTCAGTGCCGTTTTTGTATTACTACATATCAACAGATATTGTGATACTACATATCAACAGATTGCTTCATTGAATAGATTAAAGTTATTTATTGACACAAACCAGATAAAACTATGATAATATTGCAGTTTTATCTCTGAATTTTATATTCTGCTCTTTATTTTTCTTAAAAGAAAAAAAAACCTACAACACATTTGAAAACAAACAGTTTCAGCCTCTTTTTATTTGTTTCAGCTTCAAGTATCTTTTTATATTTTTAGGCAGGGATGCTTAGACCTGAATCATAATTTCCTAAGATACTTATGCTTCACTTATTTATAATGCTCTCTTGCTAAGCAGGCATGTGTGATACAAAGAGCAATTCACATTTGAAACTGCTCCAAGTGACTTCAGAGAACATTTTCTTAAAAACCCTGTTGTAATTATCTTTGCATACCTGATTAGTTCAAGGCATCCCTGTGAAATACATATTGTAAGAGCCATTTACTGAAAGATAAAGAATCTGGGAAATCAGTTATATAGCAGAAAATTCTGCGGATCATTCTTTACACATTTTAACACAACTGATTTAACTTTAGCAAGTGAGGGAATGTTAAACAGGAATGACGGACCACTAGACTTTCAGGATTCCTACCCATTTTTGCCCATCAATCAATTGGGTGGTAGAAGACAATAGAAAGTCTTTAGCTTTATCCTTTCTGGCAGTCATCATAGAGTGAAGTTGCCCTATTTCAGGGCCATTCACAACCGTCTTGATCTATTGGCAGCCAAACAGAATTACTGTGGCAAAAAGACTCCAGTCCTCATCAGTATACACGGTTATGAATACTATTTCAAGGCATTTTGTCCTTCCATCTTTAAGTCCCTTCTCAGGTCCATCATGATATTTCCACCTTGTAGGTCAGCAAGTGAGTTGAGAGAAGCACTCTACTGTTGTATTGAAAAGAAATTGTCAGGTGCAAGAAATTGGATAGTGTTCAAAGGTACTACAAGTTTATTTCATGCTACCTATACACAAAACTCTATTAACCATCAAGGAAAATTGGAGCTAGATAAAAGTCAACAAGATTCATGGGAGACTGGACTTATGTCTCTTGTAGAAGCATAGTGACTCAAAATCAATGACACATTTGACCTCAGGTTCAGTCTGGTCTGGTCATCTCCTACATTAATATCATTTTTGCCACTCTCACCATGTAGAAAGAACAAATTCGGTGACTGACAAACTTAATACAGAAACAGCTAAACTGTCAGACTATGGTATGACTAAATGTCTAACCCTATTGCTTTATTGGCTTCCTTCCTCTCCCATTCTGCTTCTCAGATGGACATTGATTTTGCCAACAGAGCAAGGGAGCTCAGCTGAAGATCTAATTGTCTAACAAGAACATACTGCACAGGTTTCATTATTGTATATGAAGATTCTCAGTCATCCAGGTCATGATTGTCCCAAAGGTGCTTTTCCAAGAAGCAACTGGACTTTCTGGTTTTTCTTTGAAGACATTTAAAAGAGGGGTCAAAGAGGCCATCTCTGTCAACATTGAACAGCCCTCTCTGTTCAATGGATACATCATCTATCTCCAGTCTACAACACAGTCCTTTCAGCAGTTCCAAGAAGGCTCTGCAACCCCATTTGAAATACTCATGTGACCCTGATGACATAGATAAACCTCCAGGTTACTTTAATGACTTGTTAAAAGAATGCAAATGACCAGCTGTCTGCAAGAGTATAAATCCTTCTATTCCCCATCATCCAGTCAGGGTTGAAGAAGCTTCTTGGATGAGAAGAGAAATGTCTTCAAAGAAAAACCAGGAAGTCCAGTTGCCTCTTGAAAAAGGTTTAATTATTGTTGGAACTTGAGTATTACCTGTACTTGAAGTCAAAAACCATATTTATATAAGAGCCTTCTCCAGCCTGAGAACCACTGGTTCCCACCTCACCATCTTCAACTCTTATGAGGTTTAATACAACTGATTACAAAGCCTGTCAGGCTCATCTAAAAGATTGCTTTTGTGTTAATCTGACTCTAATTTAACTGGAGTTTAAATAGAGCCTAGAGATGAATAGACAATTGTTTCAGACTGTCGGGTATTTTGCTATTGTAGTTATATGACTTATCTTTAACAAAATGCATAATTTAAATTGTATTTTTAAAAACTTTTTATTACTTGTTAAGCTATTTTTATAAAAATGAAGCATATTTCTGTATTTTAGCAATGAAAATGCAGAATATTGATTTTATTAAATAAATACATTTGCTCCGGGCAGATCTATTATACCAATAAGAAATGGTTTGATGGCTAGGACTTGCACTTAATACTTTTTGGAGACCCAAAAGTCACAGTTGATCTGGCTATTTATAGGAGTACTGGGTTGAAAAATTAAAACAGGTGGCCCTTGAATTACAATCGTAATGGAGCTTACTTGGAAAGGAGGTTGCACTGACTGCCTCTGAAGCAATCCCCACTTTCCACCATTAAATTGAACAAATTAAGTTCAAGTCTGCTGCTTTTCTATTTTGGGTTAAGATTATTTTTGAAGAAGTATAACAGAGTGAGTGGTTAGAGGGAAGAAAGAGAGAGCTTCCCCTCTTACAATCGCCACTGGTCAATAAACTCCTGTCAACTTTAAAACATTGTTTTTTTCTTCTCCCTCATCCTGTCCATCCCCCAAAACATTACATCTTCTTATTGACTAGGGGGAAGTAATAGGACCAGTAATACTTAACCAGAATATTAACTGATATTCTCCAGCTTTGTTGTTTAATTAGTATTTAAAACTAATCAAAAATCAAAAATTATCTGCAATCACTACAAACTGACCTCTTCTGGGTTGCGGTAGGGTAAATCCTTGATTTGTTACAAGACTTATCAGATACCTTGAGAAGAATGCAGATTTCACGCTTTGTGTTGTGGTGCAAGCTAGCATCAGGAATACAATCCTTTCCACGGTGAGGAAGTCCCATTGCTATAATTAGGTAGGTAGGAAAGCAAGCAGGCAGGATGTTTCTGTTCACAGCTTTTGTAAAAGTAACTGAACAGCAAGCAACTTGACTGTTTCAATAGCTACACTAGAATGATGCCATATTGATTCTCAGCTAGCTTCTTCTTCTAATCTCTTTCCATTGCCCTGTGGTTATTGTTTAGTCCCAGAAGAACCACTGCCTATAACTATTTTTTTCACAGAATCCCATCTTTAATCTTTCACAGGTGGTAAGCTTTTCCACTATCATTCTTGTATCCTTCTGTTCTGTAAATGTTTATAGAATAGAATAGAATTGTTTATATAATTCTTTATTGGCCAACTGTGATTGGACACACAAGGAATTTGTCTTGGTGCATATGCTCTCAGTGTAAAAAGAAAAGATACATTCATCAAGAATCATAAGGTACAACACTTAATGATAGACATACGGTCAGTGGTGGGATTCAATTTTTTTAACAACAGGTTCTGTGGGCGTGGCTTAGTTGGGGGTGTGGCTTGGCAATCATGTGACTGTGTAGGCGTGGCTAGCTGGTCACGTGACTGTGTAGGCATGGCTAGCTCATCATGTGACCGGGTGGGTGTGGCTATGTGCATAGGGATTACTCAGAGGGCTGAAAAAAGTCATTTCTGACTGGGCCTCGCACTTTTGACCGGTCCTCACACTTATGCCCGTGCAGCTTTCTTAACAACCATGTTACTCATTTCACAACTGCTTCTCTTCACCATGGTGACAAGATAGGGCAAAAACGTAAAATGTGAGGACAGTCGTAAGTTCGAGGACTGGTCAAAAGTGCAAGGACCAGTCAGAAATAACTTTTTCAGCCCTCTGAGTAGTCCATATGCATAAAAGGATACAGCAATAGAGAGGGATGAAGGAAGGGAAGGGAAATTAGAGTAGGAGGGAGCGTAAGAGAGGGAGAAAGAGAGGAGGAGAAGGAGAAAGGAAGAGGAAGTAGGGAGGAGAAGAAGAGGGGGAGGAAGAGAAAGTAAGAGAAATCAGCTGAGAGCCAGGAGGCCAATAGAATCAAGGGGCTAATTAGCCTATGCTGAAGCTCCGCGGGCCAATAAAATTACAAACCCTTTGTAATTTTGTAAAAAAACACCTTTGTAAAAAACACCGAACCCTTTGTTAAATTGCTGGCTCACCCGCCCCCATTGGCAATAAATTTATTGCCCCCATTGGCAATAAATAGTGGTGCGGAGGGGTGGGGCAAGCCAGAAATTTAACAAACAGTTCGGCTGCACCACTGGCTATAGGGCGGCCCTTTGAAGCCCCGTGGCAAGAATTTGAAGTTTTTTTTCCTCTAGCCATCAGCTGGGACTCTGGAGGCAGCAATAGATTGGGAGTGGGCGGGGTAAGCGAATGGCCGGCGATCCAACAGAGCAGAGAGTGAGGATGAGTGAAGGCGTGGAAGCTGCTTTCTCCATCCTGCTCTCTTGCGTCCGGAGCCGGTGGGGAACCACGTGGTAGCCCATGTGGATCCCAAGCAGCGGAACTCAGGCTAGGGAAGGGGTGGGCAATTGTGGTTCTTTTACAACCTGTGGCCTTCAACTCCCAGAATTCCTGAGACAGCCAAGCTATCTCAGGAATTCTGGAAGTTGAAGTCCACAGGTTGTAAAAGAGCCACAATTGCCTACCCCTGGCTATGGTAGGCTGGCGCCGCGCGGGTGGGAGGTGAGGGGCGGGCGAGCCAGCAATTTAACAAACGGTTCGGTGTGCTGCGGAGCCAATAAATTACAAAAAAACACCGAACCGTTTGTTAAATTGCTGGCTCGCTCGCCCCATTTATTGGAAATAAATAGTAGTGCAGAGGGGCGGGGCAAGGGGCAGGGTGAGCCAGCAATTTAACAAAGGGTTCGGCCAAACCCCCTAGAACCCCCAGAATCCCACCACTGCATACGGTACAAAAAGCAATCAAATCATACTAGGAAACAATCAATATAAATTGTAAGGATACAAGCAACAAAGTTACAGTCATAAGTGGGAGGAGATGGGTGATAGAAACGATGAGAAGATTAATAGTAATGCAGACTTGGTGAATAGTTTGACAATGTTGAGGGAATTATTTGTTTAGCAGAGTGATGGCATTCAGGAAAACACTGTTCTTGTGTCTAGTTGTTCTGGTGTACAGTGCTCTATAACGTCATTTTGAGGGTGCTGCTGGAGTCAAGGACCAGAAGAAATTTTTCTACTGAGCAAGGGAATTGGTTTGTCTTAGGCTCACACTTCATCTGCTAGTAGAAAGAGAAGATTCTGCTAAGTACAATATAACATATGCATGGGTAAATAAAAACAAATCGCCATTATTTTAAAAAGAATCACACCAAAGGGCACTGGATATTGATGATCATGTGGGTTGGGGAGGAATGAGTCTTCCCCATGAAGACTTCTAGAATAATGATGGCTTTCTGGGCTCTGTCTTCAGGAAGATTTCCAGCAGAACAATTGGTGGAATGCATAATGTAGATGCTTCAGTTAAACAGACATCAGGGCTGGCCTTCACCTGCCCTTCTCCCTCTCTCTTCAAGAATCGTTTTCCTCAATCAGAGAATAGAATGATCTATTCTCAGCCTGGTCTTGTTCCAGAATAGCACTGAGCTTAAACTCAGGGAACTTTAATAGAGAGCAGTCTCCTCAGATGGGGAATACTTTTGTTAATATATAGCCAGAAGGCATTAGAGTAATCCAATTGAAAAATATTGGCTTAAATCAACCCTGTCGTTTTCACAGCTGATTTCATAGCACTTGCTTGAGGAACATCTCATGCTAATTAGCTGATCAATGTTGATGTTTTATTAAAATATTGAGATACAAACTAACAAAGCATTATTAATTTTAAAAAATTAATAAAAAAAAACACATCCCTGAAGTATTGGTTTTAAACAACAAATCATAGAGAAAATTGTACATCATATATTATAATTAAAGCTTAATTATATGTCTGGTATTGTTGTTTATTAAATAATATAAATTGATTCCTATGTTTACTTAAGAAAGAAACTGTTAAATGACTGACACCTAAAATTCTGGTGAAAAATTGGCCAGCTATTATATTCATAATCTAAATATTTTAATCTGATAAATTTTGTGCAGAACATATTAATACCTTGCCATAAGCTTTGGTCTCTTAGAAATGACAACATGGAAATATATGACCAATCATATTTATGTAAATTTCAACAATTAAATATTTAAAATCACAATGTGAATCTATCTGCTTCATACAATGCATTTTCTATGTCAGGCTTCCAGAATTGAAATACATTATGATTATGATGTGCAGTCATTTCCATTTCTCTAGTAAATGAAAATATTGTTTTTTTAAAAAAAAATGTTTTCAACATATATATTTGAGATAGGACGCTCTTCCTGATTCGTTCTGTCTGCTGTAGAGGTAGCATACATCTATTCCCGTGATGGCGAACCTATGGCATGCATGCCAAAGGTGGCACACAGAGTCCTCTCTGTGGCCACGTGTGCTGTTGCCCTAGCTCAGCCTGCTGGTCATGGGGCTTCCGGTGTTCTGGTGTGCACGTGCACACCTTCCGATTTGGGCACTCTGTGTCTAAAAGGTTCACCACTGATCTATTCAAATGCTTCACAGCATTCTAAATCATCCAAATTCATTCAAATTTTCTATGATAAATACAGTGGTGGGATTCAGCCAGTTCGCACCACTTCGGGAGAACCGGTTGTTAACTTTCTGAGCAGTTGGAAGAAATCATTAGGGCAGAGAACCGGTTGTTAAATTATTTGCATCCCGCCACTGGATAAATATCCCTATTAGAAAGTTACACAATGTGGCAAACTGTTTTAGCATCTACCTTCCACTAAAGTCAGCTGCTGTGTTTCGGGTGGCTGTGCAAATGGAAAGAGATGCATTGCAAAGCTTATTGTGGTGATAAAACATGGCTCCTCAAATTCTTAGAGCTGGCTATGCTCAGAAAGGGTCATGTAGCAGTCTTGAAACTTTCTCTGGATGTGTTTGCATGCTTGGTGTGGATTGTTGTATGCACGATCATGTGCATTTTTGCAATATTTATATTTCCTAACCTGTACATATTTTCCCCTAGTTCCCCAGATAAAAATAAGTATACGGGGCTGGGACAAAAATTTAAAAGATTTAGTTTACTTAAAGTTACACTAAATTATCATTACGTTTAACCATTTAGAATATGATTATTCTTTACATAATGAAGTAATACCTAAGAATATGCCAGTAATTTTTTTTTGTTGTGAGGGAGATTGTGATGACATTTTCAGCAAGAATCTAGTGGAAAGAATATTAGTAATACATTTCAGACCTAGATTGAGGAGGGGTGATGTAAAATGATTGGTGGTGGCAAGAATAACTTCATCCTTCCTGAATATAGTGTTAATTATAAGGGGACTGGAACTGAAATACATGTGCAGACGATGAATTAGCACTTCATTTTCTCTTTTTTTGTGGAAATATTGGCCAGGGGAGAGAATTTGAGTGTTATCACCTCTTAATATGAGCTCCCAACATGCTTATGAGGATGTGTTTTGCTTTTATTATATATTTCATTATTATTAGCCAATGCATTTTTAAAGAGAAGCATATTATATATGTTATAATGTTATATAATGATATATGTCACCACTAAATGTTTAACCTTTTTATCTGGGTCTTCTCTCCTGATGATTTTTAATGCAGTTGCAGAGCATAAATATTTAAGGTGAATATCATTTGCATGAACTAAGAGTCCAGATAATATGCTTAACAGTTCAGCCTTTGGGAAGATTTTAGATATGGGAACCATAAGTATATAAAAAGAGCTCAACTCAAAACACACTGACAATGTCTCCTCGAATAGTGACAAAACATTTGCAACCAAATTGCCAAGTTTGGAGCTCAAACCAACAGCCCAGTGGTGGGTTCAAATTTTTTTACTACCAGTTCTGTGGGTGTGGCTTGGTGGGCGTGGCATGGCTTAGTGGGTGTGGCTTGGTGGGCATGGCAGGGGAAGGATACTGCAAAATCTCCATTCCCACCCCACTTCAGGGGAAGGATACTGTAAAATCTCCATTCCCTCCCCAATCCAGGGGAAGGTTACTGCAAAATCCCCATTTCTTCCGATCAGCTGGGACTTTTGCCAATTCTCCAGAACTGGTCAGAACCTGCTGAAACCCACCTCTGCAACAGCCTAAGTACCAGCCTGGCTACTAATATTCAAACACATTTCATATAAAAAGAAATCCATGCTCACACAATTTTAAGCATGTAATAGATAGCACTAAGCATGAAATGAGATAATCATATAAAATTTATCTTAACAACTCCAAATATACACTGAAACCTACTTTAAATGTTGTCTGAGAATGGAAGATGGAAGTTGAAGTCCTGGCAGGTTAATGATTCTATTAATGATCCTAACCAAATTTTGAGTGGCATCCAAGTAATTGAAGATGAATCCGTAGGAGACCAACTTGATCCCATTGCTAGATAAAATTGTGTTTCATTATATTGAAGTTCTGATTTATTAAAATGTTGTTTCTGAACTGATATTTAAATAACCAGCTAATGGAGAAATTATGCTTTAATTATGCATCACTGACATTACATCACAGCCATAGTCCCCTGTCACTCTTAGTAACCATTTGTCTGTTTGGTATAGGATTTCCTGCCTAGGCAGGGGGGTGAACTAGAAGACCTCCAAGGTCCCTTCAAACTCTGTTATTCTGTATTAGTATTTTGGGGGTTGTAAACAAGCTTAGAACAGAAAATAGTTATTTAAAACTAAATATCTCTATATAACCTTGATTTCTTGTTACTCGCATAGGTCTCTATTCACTTTCAAGAAATGAAATTCTCTTGTCGCTTGATTTGAGATTTGCTTACTTAAGCACACTTGGAGTTCAATTATTAAAGTTAATATACTACAAATTGTCTCATCCATGGTTATACCAAATACTTGAGAATATTTAAATGTTCCTTGGAGATAACTTCATAAAATGAGCAAGATCAATTTATACTTCACAGACAGCAGAAATAATTGTTAAAAGGGATCTAACAAAGCTTTGTGAGAGCCAAAAAGGAATAAGACAAGGAGGCCCATTATCTCCTTATCTGTTTATTTTAGTCCTAGAAATATTAAATAAATATATAAAACAAAATGACAAGATTGTGGGAGTAAAGATTTAAAAATAAAATTCTAAGTTATGGACTTTGACAGATGACTTGGTGCTGGTTTTGGAAAATCCTTTAAATGGAATTGAAATCTTAATGAGAAAACTAAAATATTTTGGTACAATAGCAGGTTTTAAGATTAAGAAACTGAAGATGAATATGTCAATAAAAAACTCTATGAAAATAGAGGAATAAGCAGAATTGATGAATACAACTGAGAAGAAAGTAAAATATCTGGGTATTACCATGACAAATATGAATTGTAAGTTATTACAAAATAACTATATTAGGACATGGAATGAAGTTAAGACAGGAGAAACTACAATTGTCATTGCTGAGAAGAATTTCTGTGATAAAAATGAATGTCTTGCTGTGAATGATATTTTTGTTTCAGACAATACCTATTTTGATAACTGATACACCATTTAAACAGTGGCAAAAGGTTATTTCCAATTTTGTGTAGCAAGGGAAAAATAATGAGTTAAATATAACTCATGTGTTATATATGTGTTACAAGACGCAAAAGAAGAGGAAGATTGGGTTTATCTGATTTGAAATTGTACAGTAGTGGCCAAATAGTGGTCTGCAGATGAGAATTTCCAGAAGAGAAGCTTCTCAGCTCAGTCAAATCTTCCACTTTAGAATAGCTTTTAGAGAGGTGAATTTTAACTCATTCAAAGGATGAGCCATCTGGAGCACTCAAATACATATGATTAATCCTGAGAGGGCTGCCATTGTTTAAATAAATCACATTCTCAATCATCAGTCATTGCTGCAGAACAGAAACAAACCATGCTGTGACCCAAGCTCGTTTTATCTTAAATAAGGTTTAGGACAGAGAAACATCATTTCAGGCTGGCAGCAGTTGCATAATAAAAGATTTCCAAAGACAATGTCCTGGAATTTGTGGTAGATTTTTTATCTTTCCTCGTTATAACCAATCTGTTTTTCTACCTAACTCAAAGCAGAATGGACCACTGTGACATTTAGCTTTAGCTATGGAAATGAGGCCTACAAAAGCTTTTTGCCAGCAGAAAAAGAGAAAGAAAGACTTGTTCAGAATAGAGGATCTTAGTATATGCATATTTTAAAATAGTGTGCTAAAATGGTCATATTTTATTCTATCTATCTTGTATGCCACTCCATTCCTGAATAGTCTCTGCAGTTTCTCCCAACAACCTAAATTAAAACATAGAAAATTAGTAATATAATATAGTGGACACAATACAAAGAACTTTGGCTACAAAATCTTCAGGCATCCTTAAATGCTTCTCTGAAAAAAACATGGTTTGATAGGGCTTTGAAAATATAGCAAGGACAGTCCAAACATCTGGGATAAGTTCTCCAGAACTGAGGATCCATTACTTAGAATTCTCAAGCACAGGAACCTGGTAAATTGCATTTGACAGGTTGTCATTTGTGATAGATTTCACAAACGGGCAGATTCAAGTTAAGGAAGGTGGTCTGAAGATATCCAGACGCTAAGACATGTAGACCTGTGAAAATGATAATCAGCATCTTAAATTGTACCCAGAAATGATAAGCAGTCTGAGAGCTCCCATGAGGCATCTGTCAACTCAGTTGCACCTGCTCAGCTGCCACATCTCTGAACATATGTAAGCAATTTTATCCTCTAGGATGCTGTGTGATTTCTATTGTACCAACCCAACAGGTTGGTCTCGTTCTGGTCTCGTTTTCCCTTATAGAGATTATCACCTGAAATGGTTTGTCCAGGTAAAATAAGAATGAAGAAAGCATGTTTTACCACTTACAGTACAGAATGCAAGTTCTCACCTATGTTTGGGCACATTCACTTTTAGTTTTAATGCCAACTATTCTAGTTACCAAAGAAATGTTTAAAACTCTAATTGATTACTTTATAAGCACATACATGCTGAATTGCAGCTCTTGGATGTACTGCTGATTTGCTTCACTGGCAGTTGATGATGGTGATGACAATTTCCACAATAATAACTATCAACAAAATAAACCAAGGCTAATAAATTTGTTACTTCACGAAAGTTCTCAATCAATCTTCTTCCAATATTTAATGATAATAACATGAAAGTCTCAAAGTTTTCCCTTTCATTAATATTCCAAAATGATTCAATGTCTTGGCAGAAAGATATACAAGCACATGTTCTGAGCAAGCAATTGTACCAATGATATGCAGAATTTTTAACAGCATACAGAAGGACAAATGCTTACCATATATGGTTTATAAGTTAATATTTAGCATGACTGTCTTTGGGCAAGGCAGAATTTAAGTAATAAAAAGACAAAAACACTAGTGCACAGGTGTCAAACTCAATCACATCATGGGCTTGATCATGGTGTATCATGACGTTTTTTGCCTTTGTGAAGCCGGGGTGGGTGTGGCCTGCGCATGACATATCCGGGCCGTGGGCTGCCAGTTTTACAGCACTAGTGGATGGGGACAGAAGGGGCAAACAGGGAAATAATGTATACCATATATACTTGCGGATATCTCCATCTGTGGATAAACCAACCCTTGAAATTTTCACCTTTTCATTCTCACAATTGGCTTATCTACAGATGGCATATTTTTCCATCAGATTTTAATAATAATAAAAAAGGTTCAATTTATCTGTAGATGAGAAACCATTTATATGGCAACCATTTCAATCACTGGTCTAGTTAAGTTGTGGCCAGGGTCACCTGCAGGGATGGGGGATGTCAAGAAAATCAAGATTTGCAGGACCATCTCCTACCCGCCTCCCACCGTCCTGTCCGCTCTCACAGGGCTGCCCTCCTCAGGATACCATCGACCAGACAATGTCGGCTGGTGATGTCCAGGGTAGAGCGTTCTCTGTGGGCACCCCTGCCCTCTGGAATGAGTTACTCACCGAACTCCGGATGGCCCCTGATCTACGCTCCTTCTGTCGAGGCCTAAAGACTTGGCTGTTTCAACAACTGGGCTGAGTCTGATTCTTGGGTGGTATTATTTATTTATCCTGTTTTAATTGGTTTTTAATTAGGATTTTCTATTATTGTATGTTTTTAATTTGTGTTCGCCATCCTGAGTCCTTTGGGAAAAGGGCAGAATATAAATAAATGAAAATAAATAAATAAATAAATAAATAAATAAATAAATAAATAAATAAAGATGGTGGCCATGACCATGCATTCAAAATCCTGTTCCTGTTATAGTATAGTTCCTTTATTTTGTTATAAATAGTACGTTAACATAAGTATGGAACTTTTAGATTATGGTGAACATTTATTATGCAGATCTATATATGTCTTCTCAAAAGTAATGTCATTCAATGAAGCACGTTGATTACATCCTGAATGGATTTTTCCAGAAGTATTTCTTCAACATCTTTTTGACCGAATTTATGTTTGATTCAACCTTAGTAAGGTTGTTTTTGTGTGTATATGTGTGTGTGTGTGTGTGTTAAACTTATTTTATTACATCTTAAAACATTTTTATTGAAGCAGAAATATATGTATTGGATTGCCATATTCAATACTGCTGCGCTCAGATTAATTTCAAAAGATAAGGCTCATAACTTCAGCTGGCATAAAATTGTGTCAGCAGGGCATTTTCTCTCTTAACTGATAATCTGATACAAGGGAAATGGAACAAACATTCTCCTCCTTTCAAGTTAATTGTTTTGTATCTTTCATTCATTGTTGGATGAAACATGACATTTACTTGCCTCCTTTCAATCACTATTAATCTTCATTATCAGAAGAAAGCAAAATGTTTGCAATCTGGCAAAAGGTGAAATGTGTTCCATGCTCTTTTGTCTTAAGAAAATAATATGAAAAAAGAAAAAAAAAATGCAGTAAAGGTTAATAAAATTTATACTATATGTGAAAGAAAGAGATAAGAATTCTTCCATTTTCATAATATCTCCATAACAGACGTGACCCTGCAAAAAACAAAAGGAAAAGAAGTCATCACATATAAAAGTTCCTTCTCAGAAGAAAATGTGCTTGTTCAGGTTATGAACACATGAAAAAGAACTTATTTTGCATGTGCTTTAAATTGCATACGATGAGATTGGCTTGATAGTTCCCATTATGTATTCATAATGTATCCATGAACAAATTCATGAATTTATTATGAAACTTTGATTTTAGGTTTTACTGAGTAGATCAGGGGTGTCAAACTGGCAGCCTGGGGGCCAGATGCGTCATTTGCAAGCCATGCCCACCCCAGCTCTGCAAAGGGGAAAAATGTCATAAAACGTCATGTGACATTTTTCCATGCGAGTTTGACACCCGTGGATTAGGTAGATCTGTTATTATAGAAATGGCTAGTTTATACTACTTTGTAAAAGTAAAAAGTTGAGGTTTGATGTTACTATCTCATTCTACTGCACCAAAGGGAGTCAGAAGTCTATGCCTTTTCTTTCTTTTTCCTTTCTTTTCTACATTTTTCTCTTCCCTTTTCCCTCCCCTATTTTCCCTATTATTTGCTTTTGTATATTATATTATAAACTAATAAAAAGGGTATATCAGACATATTCATGAATTTATCGTGTGTAATTTTTGAGCAAGTGGACGTGCCAGATCAAGACTGTGAAGTCATGTAAAGTCAAGTACTCTTAATAGCAGCTGCATCCATACTTTTCTGTAGAGTTTTTGGGTTGAAACAGCTGAGTCATAATTAATCAATCTAATCACCCATTGAAGCTATGTATAGATTGGCTTTCAAATAAACTTTCCACAGAGAGCTAGGTTTTAGCACATGCTTCACACTGGTGCTTTATAAATAACAATAGACCTGGAACCTACATAACAAACAAGCAAGAGTTATTTTGAATATGTGACTTTGAAAAGTTCCCTTTGGTCTCACCATTTCTTTTGCCTCAACAAATGTGTAGCAATTATTCTGATCCTTCTTTTTCACTGAAAATTGTCTCACAAATTGAATTTTTACTCCAGCTTTAAAATGTTATGAATTTTCTTGGTCTTCTGGTCAGTTTGGTGAGGTTTATTTTCTACAATTTCAAAGTATTATGACTGGACCAAAGAAAGAGTTGGGGGGAGAGGACTTTTATCCTCTTGAAAAGAAAATTAATTAATATTATCAAGACTTTAATAATTAAAATGATTAAAATAATTAATGACTGACTCTGGATAAGGCTTTATCATTTAAACACAAAACCTCCCCACTTTTTAATCCTTGCTGTTTTTTCCCCCCAATTAGGAAAATGTTCAGGGATCCTTAATATTCTGTATAATCTCTCCCTACCTATTTTATTTGTTGCATAGATTGTTCATTCATCTTACTTTGTTTCTTTTTGTATTACCACTTATCCTTTACTCTTGTGCTGTTTTCTGTTCCTTATATGCCATCTCTCATTTTTACACCTTAATCCTTTTTTCTCACTCTTTTCTACCGGCTGCCTTGTGTACACCTCATTAATAAATAGTCCATGCATCAGCCTTCCCTACAATTCAGCTTCCTCTCATTCTCTTTAAAACCATTAATTATTTTCCTTTGGCTGCTTATTATTCATAGCAATTCCATGCCAGAACAATGAAAACAGACTCTCTTACTCAGGACTGCTTTGAATCTGGAACAAAAGGATTCCCAAGATAAAAACACAACATTATATCAACATGTTGCATTCCAACTGTGACTGGACCAAAGAAAGGAAAAAAAAGGAGGGGGGAGAACATTTATCCTCTTGAAAACCACCACAGGATATGAGCTCTTAATTCACATTTGGGTTTTTTTGCAAACACTGCTTTGAAGAGGACACCTGAAATGCCATCGAAAAAGATCTACCTGTTTCTTCCTTTCTTATCAGCTGAAACTAATTAATATTCTGAAATTCTCTCATTTCAGCTGTTTTTCACTTGTAATGTTGAATAGATGTTCTTTAGAAGCTCTTCATTCCCATCACCATTGTTACTTGACCCTGGATGCATTCTGTAGGGATGAGGATTTGAATTTTGCATGAATAGAGAATCTAAATTACACAAATTAAAAAGAAACGTTTTGCCATATTAATGATGCACAGTTTTTGAACGATCAAATTATTTTACTTCGATCTGGAATACAAATTTCTGGAATACAAAGAGATAATTTTTTAGGATTTTACTGTCTCATAACTTCATCTAATTAAGTTTTGCATAAAAATTTTGTAGTGCCTGTTTTATAATATATATTTATTTTAATTATAACAGACAAGGAACCATGTATTAATATAAATTAGAATAAGATGATTCTGGTTTTCAGTGGTCTTTAATGATGTACATAATAGATCAATAGATCAGATACCATTTCTTGTGTATGAAAAGAAATACATTATAACTATGATGATCTGAATAGTTTACATTGAAGTCATTGGGTAACATTTATAAAAATTAGTTTTGGTCAACTTATATCTAGTTTCTATTACCAAATAAAGTAAAATGATGAAATGTAATCATTTCATATTTCAATCGTATTTCATATTTCATTTCAATTATATTCACTGGAATATGAAATGTGTCCTCCCCCCCCCCCCACTTAGCCTGGTTGCATAGCAGACTAAACTACTGTTAAAAGTAGCATTTAGCTGCCAGCTGCCTGCAATTACTGCGAGTTCAATTCTCACCAGGTTCAAGGTTGACTCAGCCTTCCATCCTTTCAAGGTAGGTAAAATGAGGACCCGGTTTGTGGGGGCAATAAGCTGACTTTGTATAAAATAGAACACCGCTTGGGGGGGGGACAAAAAAGCCCTACTAAACAGGTATATACAAAAGTATGAAGGCTATTGCTTAATGCATTGTAAGCTGCCATGAGTCTCTGGAGAAGGGCGGCATATAAATCAAACTAATAAATAAATAAATAAATAAATAAATAAATGTGTCATCTATCAGTGTGTTTTTATTTCATTAAAACTTTTCAGAAGATGGAAAATCTGAATATTACTTTCTTCTCAGTCTGTACTATAAACTATTTATACTTTATGTTCCACAGCCATAGGAACACTTTTATTTACGCTAATTTAATACAAATTAGTTCTGTATACTTGGAATTTATAATTTTAGTTGTAAAACTGTATGTTGCATTGGTCAGGGACCAAAATAAAGGCTACTCTGATTCAGAGTGTAATCTGTTTTTTAAAAAATTTCCTATATGCATGATTTTGTATTACAACTTATTGTGCATTTGTGCACTGCGGTGGTGTAGTGGTTAGAATGCAGTACTGCAGGCTACTTCTGCTGACTGCCAGCTGCCGGGAATTTGGCAGTTTGAATCTCACCAGGCTCAAGCTTGACTCAGCCTTCCATCCTTCCGAGGTCGGTAAAATGAGGATCCAGGTTGTTGGGGGCAGTAGACTGACTCTGTAAACCGCTTAGAGAGGGCTGTAGAGGAAGGTACCAATTAAGTAAAAAAATGAAGTAAATGAGTGGTTCTTCAGCATTTGATCTATCTTGTGTGTGATGCTTTCTTGGCTGGTGCAATTGGATCACCCTTCTCTGGGCTCCAAATTTAACTGCTAGAACCTGTAAGGTCTTGAATTAGCCTTCAAGTCATACCTGGGTTGTGAGCTAGACTAGATAGTGAAAGGAAAATGGAATCCTTAAGAAGGCAATGACAAATTATTTCTGCAACGTTGCCTCTGAAAAGTTTGTACTATGATTCCTATAGATGGAATTGCTGTCTTCCTGCTTTTTAAAGGAGTCCTTCTGAATTTACGTTTGGCCCTTCCCCACCAGCGATGTCGTAGTTAGTGATATTGGGATCAAGTCACAATTGCCTAAGGATTACCATTTTCAAACTTGAATAATAATGCTTTAATCTAAACTTGATTGCTCTTAATTTAGAACCACCTCTTATCATTTATCATACTTTATGTCATTTGCTTAATTGCTTAAATTTGATTATTTTCCTTGACATAAATCAAAGAGATAATAAGACGTCATTTAACAAAGCACAGTAAGGGAGAGACACAGTAAGAATGGATTAGCAATATATTAGCTATAAAGCCTTAGCCTATTCTAAAATTCTCAAAATGTTTTTCAAGACTCCCAGAGCATCTTGAAAATAACTTTCTAAGTTGGTGCTTTTTATATACTTACTATAGTAGTTATCTGAGTTTCCCTTTCTCAAATAACATATGTTTCTCCTTAACTATATGTTGCTAATCCCTTGGTCGTGTTAAGCTATTAGGGATCAATTGCAACAAGACTTGATAATGACTTCTTAAAGACAAACATTGAACCAATTTGTAAATCATGCTTCAATGCTTATAAGATTCAGCCTTAAAGTAAACAATCAAGAAGAGGTCCTTTTTTGGGGCGGGGGACTAGGTTAGGTATTTGGATTACATAATACATAAAGAAGGATAACTTCAGGTTATCATAGAGGCAATTGTCTCTATATTCATTCTTAACATAGTATTATTCACAGTTTATTCTGAAAATCATCCTAATGAAATGCTTTTATGAATTACTGGTTCAAAGAACAGCTTGGCTTGATTCCCAGTTTGTCAGGAGGCAGTTCAGTGAGATCTCACCAGTGCCACCTTTTTGGAGCACTTGAATTTTTCTGCTATGATTCTTCTAGTCTATATAATATGTACTCATTTGTCAATTCATGTCTTTAAATATTTTTAGCTTATGCATTTTGACTATGGTGCTGGTTTTCTATAGATAAGGTTTCACATTCAAACCATTTTACATAATACACCAAAATGTGTAAATTGCAGGCCGGTAAACCCCCCCCCATTAATGTACACTATCAAAATGTGTTTAGGGAAACATTATTTTGTCAAGCAAGAAACCTGCTAATGCAACATGCCTGGAACTGAACATATACTTCGGCCAAAGAGAATTGACCCGCTCTTGATGATAGGAAGCCTGTTTGCACAAAGGAAAATGAGAATTGCTGGTTGAGTGATCCAGAATAGTAATTCTTGAAACTCAGAATAAGAAGTAATTTCCTGATCATAACCAATGTCAAAAATATAAGTAGCCCTCAACTTACAACAGTTCATTTAGTGACCGTTCAAAGTTAGAACAGCACTGAAAAAAAGTGACTTATGAACATTTTTCACACTTATGCCCATTGCAGCATCCCCATGATCATGTGATTTATATTTGGATGCCTGAACACTGATTCACATACAGTATCTGACGGGTTGCAATGTCCCAGAATCTTATGATCCCCTTTTCTGACCTTCTGACATGCAAAATCAATGGAGAACCCAGATTCACTTAGCAACCGTGTTACCAATTTAAGAATGCAGTGATTCACTTAACAAATGTGGCAAGAAAATGGGTCAAAACTTGCTTAACAAATTTTTCACTTAGCAACATACATTTTGGGCTCAATTATTGTCATAAGTTAAGGATTACCTATAATAAGGATGTGCATACCATTAAACCAGTGTTTCCCAACCTTGTCAACTTTAAGATGTGTGAACCTGAACTCCCAGAATTCTGGGAATTGAAGTCTTCATCTCTTAAAGTTGGCATGGTTTGGAAACATTGCATTAAGTAGGGAAACTGTCTGCCTTCTGTAGCTGTGAGGGATCCATCCAGGATATTTTCAAGCAAATGGAGGTCTACCATTTGACTGGGATAGCATGAGGATATCTGCTCTGGAAAGATCACCAAGTGTTGTGGTCCGCCAGCAGCCTGTGGAGCTGGCAGCAGAGTCGGACAGTGAGGAGACTGGGGAGGACAATGGGCCGGTCCTGGAATCAGGAGAAGGCCTGGATGAGGTCTATGCATTGGAGGCAGAGATGGGGCCAGGGCCATCTGGGAGCGATGTGCGGATTCTGGAGCCTCTAGAGGCAGATAGCAGAGAGACAGAGGAACAGGAGGAGCCTGTTCCTAGTGCACGCATGCGAAGAGCTGCCATAAGGCAAGAGCAGCTAAAGCAAAAAGGATGACTTGGGAGTAAGGCCAGGAGATGATTGGCCCCTCCCAGAAGGCTTAAAAGATCAGCAAAGGCTCTTAGGATCTTTGTAGGAAAGCAACATTGCTACATTTGTTTCTTGTCGGTGTCTCCTGCTTCTGAACTTATGCCAAGAAAAGCCTTTGGCAGGGTGCCAAAGTAGACAAAGGTTGGTGATAAGGCCGAAGGACTGTTTATGAAGAATTTGTTTTGGACTTAATTTGGACTAAACTGAGAATGAAGTAATTCTCAGCTGTTCTAATAAAATATGTTTGTTTAGGACTAATTGTGTATGATAATAACTACTTGGGCCTAGGTCACAACACCAAGATCCATTCCAACTCTCTGGCTTAGCCGAATGTTTTTTATGTTCTTTGGCATAAATCAATTGGCAACTTTAAGATAAGTGTTCAACTCTAAGATTTTTCCCATCAGCTTGTCAATCCGTCATATACTTTTTACAATAATGGGAAAGAAGAAGAAAAGGTACATTGCCTGTTGCTGGGAAATTTAGTTTCTAACCAGCAAACTCCCTATCTCTAGATCAGAGCAAACACACTACTGAGCAAACACACTACTCACTACTACTCACACTAATGAGTTCACATATGAAAAATGTAGCTTGATGTTCATTTATTAGATATAAAAACAAGGAAAAAGTCATGAGGTACTTAATAATAAACATCTTCATTCACACATCTATAACTATCAGAAGAATTTTCCAGAGACACCAGAAACAATACTGTGACTAATTAGAGTCATTAACTCTTTTAAGTACATAATAGCAGCACAATAGAGATGGAAAGTAGGAAATAAGTGATGCCTGCTCTGTTCTGAACCATAAAGGGAACAAAGTGATGGATAGAGATGATGTATCCAAGGACCATAATGGATAAATGTTAAGCATATTTCACAGCCTGAAATGTCCATTCAAACTATATGCCACAGCACAAAAGATGTACACCAGCATTTTGATAAGAAGCTGCCCACCATTTCTCCTGTTTCAGAGTTAAGGTTGCCAAAAGGAACAGGTAAATATCTCCTTTGATGATCCAGTGTTTCAATGTAGAGACCATTATTTTGTAAACCAAGGAGTGCTGTTGCTATTGATGCTGGACAAAATAATTGATTGACATGTGAAACAAACCTTACTGAAAGGTTTCTGTGCTTTATAGCATTGATAATCAAACTAGAGAAAGGGCAGGGAGAGGCTTTCTAAGGATGTAATTATAGAGAAAATGAAATTAGGCTTTGTCTAAAGTTGGAAATACTCAAGATGATTTGGCAATGTTGTCCTGACTTATTGATAGCAAGTTTAATCAAAACTGTTTAATTTGATCAGTTTCACTACTAAATTTATCCCTAGATTAGTGCCAGTATTCTAATAGTTCTAAATAGTGTATTTCAAAAACATTTGCAGCTGCAATGCATTTTTATAATCGGTAAAGAGATCCAGAGAAAGACAAGCTGTTAATTTAATTGAAGTGTCAAAGTACTGTGTGCCCCGTGGAGTTTGTGAAGGATTTTTCACACCAAGCTCTTCTTCAGAAACTATTCCTGCTGGGTGAAATATACTGGCAGGCCTTCATCAAGAGAGTAGATTCAACAAGACAGTTAGTTTAATGTGGTGGTTAAGGCATCAGCCTAGAAACCAGGAGTTCTAGTCTCACTTAAGGTGCCAAAACCAGTTGAATAACCTTGAGTTTGTCACTCTCTCTCAGACCTAAGAAGAAGTCAAGGCAAAACTTGCAGTCTCTGCAAGAAAATTGCAGGGACTTGTCAAATAAAAAATAAATTTAAAAGAGAAATGGTCATTAATTGCATATTTGGAGAAACTTTTGTAATTTTGTTTTTATTTTATTTTAAAATATGAATATTGTCTGTGGAACTTTGTGGAACTTAATTAAAATATTATCAATGTGGTTTTGTCTATTAATTATTTATTTTCTCTGCAGAATTTGATTTTTGGTAAAGAATCTATTCTTATAAAAGAACAAGGAATGTAAGTCAAAGAACTATATTAAAAGTTCAGGGTTTTAGTCAATTAACTAACTAATTAACTAATTAAACTAACCCTTTAGTTTAGACAGACACTTGACACAATTTATTTATATTAAGGTAAGAGTAATTCCAATGCTTCTTCCAGCATAACAATAAAACCATATAGTATAGACTCAGTAAAACATTGGAAGTTTATTTTAAACAATAGCTTTTTGCTTCATTTTTCACACTATCAAACTATGAAGCATTAATAATTTAATAGTTAATTTACTAATTTAATAGGCTTTTTGTATTTCATGGTTCAGCTATCATGCGGTAGTACAGAGCTATTAATTAGGAAGCTTTGGTTTCTGGATTGTTAAAAGATATACAGTGAGGATTAAAAACTGGAGGGGGAAGCACTTCTGGCCTATGCTACATAAGGTGAAAATGAAGATGTAGGATGTAGAGCATTCAGAAAGGCTGCAGTTGGGGAGAAAATTGCATTTTTGTATCTCAGCTATGATGACAGAAATATCATGGGAGGTCTCATATTTCCTCCTGATACTGTCAACTATAAATCCCTGCTAATAAATGACTATGAATAAGAAGAGTTAATTAACAGATGATTGCTCAACTGCTCCAATGGAATTAGCCTTGTAATCCTTAGAGATGGAAGGCATGTGCCTTTTTTTTTAATTTTTCCAAGTTTTAAAATTTAATTCTTTGCATCTTACTTATGAGGAAATCTGGAGGATTGTAGTAAATTTCTTTGTAAATAAAAACAACTTCCATATTCATCAATGCAAGTGTTCCTAGCATTAAGAGGATAATGGTATACTTGCTTGGCATTTAGAAATCGGGAGGGAGGGAAGGAGGGGGGAGGAAGGAATGGAGGAAGGGAGGGACGATTTCCACTGGAAGTGATTCAAACTTTCATATTCAATGCCATTTGATTTTCTCCCAAGTCTCATCCTATATAATAGTGGAGAAAAGAGAAGTTTAATAGGTTCTCTTCAATCAGAATCAAATCAATCTGAATTCTCCTATCTGTCCTTTTGCAGCATGATATCAGGCCAGAGGCAATTTTACCTATAGCTCAAGATATAGGTAATTTCAGGCAAGATGGTTATGTAGAACTATACACAATGTAATGGATTTTTGCATTTGTAATAGTCTTTGGTTAATGCTCAAGTGTGGTTGCTTTTAGGAAGCAAACCTAATCACTCAAAGTCCTCCTCCCCCAACCCATTCTTCCTTTCTAGGAAAGCTTGACTTGATTATCTGAAAATAGCCAATTTAGTGGAACTGCGCAAAGGTTGGTATGAGTTTTCCCAGGTGTAAGAGCAGCTGAGCCTGACAAATGAGGAAAGGTCATTACAATTTGTCAAAACGTATGGCACTTTGCCCAGGACTTGCTTTTGTTTCATTCCCCTCTTTTTCTAAATTAAGGCAGTTAATTTCATGGATACAGACGGAGAGGATCTATGAAGAATTCCTGTTGTGGTGGACCATTTGATTTTATGCTCTAATGTTGCATTTGCCAGAATTGCCTTTTCCTATTTTTACTATGGTTGTCAAATAAAGAGCAGGTATTTGTCACCAGCATAACCATAAAACTTTCTGAGGTTTTTCCCCCCAAAGTTTTGTGCCTTTTAAAAAAATTAGTTATGAAAATTCTTCTTGGATGAGCAGTATAAAATATCTGCATTATTCGTTACATTGAAAATGCTTGTGCACATGATGTTCAAATATGTAACTGGTAACTCCTGAATACCAAAATTCCTTTAAATTTGATTTATGTTGAGTGTGTTTATGAGTGCAGGCACTGCCATGGAGCAGAAAGGGTTGGGATGAACAAAGATTTAGTCAAGTTACCTAACATTAAATGATTCTGGATGATGAAAATCCATACAGATTGTGCAGAATCATTGGAGAAATGAGATTCAGTATATATATATAAAAAATCCTTGAACTTTGGAGACAGGCAATCAATGTCACAGATGGACTTTGATAATTTCCCAGAAAGGGATTAGGTTATTATTTCATTTTTCATCTTTCTGCTTATTGGAAATTTCGAGTATATTAAGAGTGAAAACTAACAAGCAATTTTAGATGAAGGATTTTTATCATATGATAATATTCTTCAAGGAGCTGTTGAACTTAAAATACTAAAGGTAGCTCTTGGTCAGTGATGAATTAGGAAGTTAATGTAAATCCACAGCTGTTTCCCTATTGAGCCTTGCTAGCAGGTCAGCAGTTACTTGCCCTAACAGTCCTGTTACTACCTAGTAATAGAACCTGCGAGACTGGGAAAGGGAAAGCTCTGGTATCTTCTTGCCATGTGCATGGACTTCCTGGCCACTTTTAGGAACAGATGCTAGAGGGCCACATGAACCTTTTCTCTGATCCAAGTGGATTTTTTTGATGCTATTATCTTTACTTAAATTGATAGAGCTATTGGCAATTAACTGACTAATGGTCTGAAGAAACTCACATTTCATGAAATTAACTACCACTGATATACATTATTATGACTTGTGTGCTGGTGCTTGGTGGTACATCTTTTCTGCACAATTACTCTTGATTGTACCTGGTTTGTTGACAAATCACAGGGTTAATTAGAGTTTGTAGGATGAAACTGACTTGTCACAGGCCTCACAACAGTAATATGAAGAGATATTCAGTGACATGACTGGGTTCCCTAAATGTATTGGAAATTGAGATACATATACCTTTCATTTTATTTATCTGACAGTCCTTAAACTATCTATAGAAATGGAACAGACATTTTCAGGCTATTTGCATTGACATACCTTGATGTGACTTGATGAACTACAACATCAACTTCTTTAATTTTTGATATTCTTTTGGCTATTTATTGTTCAGCACTGGGCTGTTAGCTGAGGCTGACATAATAAAAATATAGAAAATATTAAATATTAAAATATTAAAGTAGGTGTCTTTTAAAGTTAATATGCAATGTAAAGATTACAGAACTAACTGACAACATTTATCCACAAAGTTTGGAGAAGCTTATGTAAATTTTAGTGTTGGGAGAATTCTTCAAAAGGTTGCCAGTAAAAGAAATGATCATAAATAATGTTTTATCATTATACTTAAATCTGAAACATTCATTCATATTTAGAATCTTTTTTCAGTTCTAAAAATTTAATGATTCAGAAATATTTAACTGAGCAATACAGAGCATAAGAAAAAAAATCAACAAAAAAATAGATTTGGGTCATATATATACTGATGAATAAACTATAAATAAACTTGGGATGGAACATTAAATTTGTGTTATTAAACTGACACAGAAAACTCAGTGGTTAGGGCTTAAAGGTAAAGGTTCCCATTGCACCGGGGTGAAATCCAGCAGGTTCTGACAGTTCTGGAGAACCGGTAGTGGAAATTTTGAGTAGTTTGGAGAACCGGCAAATGCCACCACTGGCTGGACCCAGAGTGGGATGGGAATGGGGATTTTACAATATCCTTCCCCTGGAATGGAGTGGGAATGGAGATTTTGCAGTATCCTTCCCCTGCCATGCCCACCAAGCCACACCACGCCAACCAAGCCATGCCCACAGAACCGGTAGTAAAAAAAATTGGATTTCACCACTGCCTCGCACATACATGCTAGTCATTCCTGACTCTAGGGGGTCATGTCTAACTTTAAACACTTTATTAGGATATTTTTTAAAGAAAAAAACCAATGAAACCATGAAGGAAGGATGAACAACTTAGTAATATTAATAAACAAAGTACATTTGATGTATGAAATTCTTTCTCAGGGACAATTATTTCAATACCATTACATAAAGAAAAAAATCTCATATTCAATGGTTTCCTTTACAGTATGGACTGAAGTTTTTGTTGTTTCTTTCTCTTGCTTTGGATGTTGTAGTCCATTATGAAAAAGTATGAAACCACAGTGCGCTATTGTGCACATAAAGCACAATGCTGTGAGGGCGCAGAGGTTAGAATGCAGTATTGCAGGCTAATTCCACTGACTGCCAGGACTCCAATCCTGCCCGGTCAAGGTTGGCTCAGCTTTCCATCCTTCCGAGGTTGGTAAAAATGAAGATCTAGATTGTTGGGGACAATATGGTGACATGGTTGCTTAGGGCTGTAAAGCACTATGAAGCGGTATATAAATCTAAGTGCTCTTGCTATTTACTCAAAGCTAAGAGCATGGGTTCCATCCAAGCTTAATATGGAGACACAATGTGTTCTGTCAGCAGCCTGATTTGCTTCATGCCCAGCTTCCTGCTACTTGTGAATCTCTGTCCCTAGGGAACATAAAAGGCCAATAATAAGAGGGCCAATGATATAAGAGACAAACTGGCACAAATCTTTTGAAGAAGTACAATAGCCACACAATGTTTAATTATTCATAGCTTAAAATTGGTTTTATAATGTGTTGCGCTCTGGAAATTTGATTAGTTTGTTTCAAATGATTTCACAGAGGTTGATTGAGGTGGAGAGTCAGATTTCATGGTCATTTAGCTCTTATTAAAGTTGTTGCTAAGCCTGGCCATCTTTAAATTCAAATGCAGTTGAAGTTTATGTATTGAAAGATTGTTGATAACAGAGCTTTGATTTACTGATATATTGAGAGGACCATAAAAAGATAGGTCATTCAATATATGTATTAAGGGAGGTAATAAGAGAGCCTCTTTATTTTAGCAACAACAGCTGTAGTGCATTCCCCTTGTGTATTATTCCACTATACTCTGAAATATATATTAGATCAGAGAAATTATTTTTTCAATGAATCCTAGCCTGTTTATTGGAGTAACACGGGTATTGGAATGAGTAGTTTTACAGGCCTTGCAATAGTTGGGGAGTCCTAAGAGGCTTCATGTTATAGAGTATAATTCAGCCAAAAGAACTTCATAAGGTACTGTAACATATTTTTGGGAAATATCAAAAGCACTCCACACACCTTATTTAGTGTGCATATACAAGAAGGACTGCTTTTTACAAAGTTTATGGTGGCAAAGTTCCCTGGAAAAGAATGGCAGACTGAAGATGTTGCATGAAAGTGAAAGCAATGACTATGGTGAAGAATGAACTGATGAGTAAACCAGCTCTTCTCAGCATCTCCAGTGAAGGAGGGGATGGGAGATCAATCAATGTGCTCCAGATGGCTGCTCCTTGTGAAAATACCCCAAGACAGCAGTCTTCTGCAAGTTTGATCATTGAAAAACAATGGAAATAGACATCTTGCTTATCAACTAGTTTAAGCTATTAGAATGACGTTTGGAAATGCTTTGCAGGAGAATATTTGTAGCTTACAGTTGAAATGAGGGGTCCTTGGTGCTCTCTGACCTTGGTTGTTTTCTTTGGAGATGTTTCATTATCCAAACTAGATAGTATCATCAGTGCTAGTGGATTTAGCACCAAGAACCTATTTGTGTTAAGTTAACTGGAACATAAATATGATGAAAAAATGTAAACATTAAAACTACTATAGGAGACCTTTGAAGAATGGAATCAGAAATTAATAGCCACACCAGTGTCAGTAATGATGTCTTTTACTATGGATAGTATGTATAGTACTATGGACCCTTGAGAGATAGATTATGACCAAATCTATTATCTAACAAATTAGAGGGGGTACTGGAAATGGATTTACAAATGATAGACCACAAGAACAACTTAGAAAAGTAGTCTCACTGGATATACAAAAGAAACTAGCTGATGTTTTAAAAAATAAAAAGGGAAATACAAATGATAAACTAAGAGAGTGACCTGGATAATTTTTTTCTTATTGAGTTTATTAAAAAAAAGGCTTTTTAAAGACTCAAAGAACTGTGTGATGGTATGAAGAAATGAAGACAAATGAAATCCTATGACAATATTTGAACGAACTGAAAATTAAGACCACTAGAAGTAGTAGGAAATTATATAAACTTGGTTTATTTGATTAAAATATATCTAGCAACCCTTTAGGACTTTCTACTGATACTAGGTCTGAAAACATGATGTTTTATGTATCTGCCTATAAATAAAGAATTTAATATGGAATCTAGAGATAATTGCTTGTAACTTTAAAGGGGTGAAATGTCACTAGATTTATTTATACTTGTGATGAAAGTTGAAAGTCATTTTTTTATATATTTCCATTTTTTATTATATTCTTCTTTTTATTCTCTCTTTCCCTTTTGCCTGCATTTTATTCTTTTCCCTTCTCTTTCTTTACGTTTTGCTTGTATTAGATTTTACTATTATAATAAAAATTCTTAATTTTATATATATATATAATATGTGGCCTACTGATGACAGCTAACGAGCTAGAAATGGATCTATTTAGGTCTCCCACCTAGCAGTGAGAGCTTGCTAGGTGTTAGAAAAGAAAAAAGCCCAGAACCGAGTAGATGAGATTCTACTGAGCTGGAGCTACAAAAAAACCTTGGCTACGTAGGGAAAACCTGGCTAGAAGAAAAACACACATAAACCCTACGAAGAAGTAAGAAAATATATATATATATATATATATATATATATATATATATATATGTGTGTGTGTGTGTGTGTGTGTGTGTGTGTGTGTGTGTGTGTGTGTGTGTGTGTGTGTGTGTAGTTAATATTTCGGGTTTCTTCCCGTGTAATTGTGGATATATCCCTAAAAGGATATATTTTTTTGCAGGGGCTTTTATTTTTGAAACCATTCAAATGATTACTTGATCAACTTCTTCATTATTTTTTCCTTACAATTACAATTACTTTCAAAACTATGGTGCATTCACCAGCGAGCTGATATTCCTCCACAAATCACAAAGAAAAGGCTTTCAGATCTTCTCAAAAATGTCAATATCTAAATGGACTGGGTGAAAAGAAAATTAAGAACATCCCAAAAGGGGGGGGGGACATAAAATCAAAGTACTGTGAAGTGCCCTCTACAAATATTATTAACATCTGAAGCAACTGTTCTTGGTATTTAAGAGTTGTCTTTTGTAATTACTTTGCTTTTTGAAGTTCAAAAAATATGAACTTAGGAGCAGCATGTACTTTTTAATACTCTACAGTCACAACATAAATAGTGAGATGTGTTGACTTACATAGAATTGAATTTATATTTAAATAGTGGCTTTTAAGTGTAGTACTTTATAAATACAAGTCATAACTGTAAGATTATGTCAAGATACATTTGCCCTTTAAACATAATACAACCTTACCGAACCTTACTCTACTCTATGAACTATATGGCTATTGTTTAACGTCTGTAATGAATGAGTCATCTGTGTATCAAGATTCCAATTGCTAAATTAGCTTTCCTCAATTTGATCCCTTCCAGATGTTCCAGGACAGTATAACTGGATTCTGGAATTCTGACTTACAGCCCCAGCCAGGCTAGGAATAAGTATAGTTAAAATTCTCTATAAGCAACAGATGCTGGTAAGACTATGATGGAATATATGAAATACAAACTGAATTCTATAAAGTAATTTTGATGCTGTATAAACCCACACTCATTACTTTCCTAATATGCTTAACCCCATGTATTTTCATATTAAGCTCATATTGGTTTTCTTCCATTTGTTCACTAAAATATTACAACTAGTAAGATGTAGTCATTAAGGTTTGGGAATTGGGAACAGGATGACAGCAATGTCTACAATATTGTATCTTTAAGATTCACTTTTTTGAGCTCTGCACGCAATGCTGTGATCCATCTAAAAATGAATGGGGAAGTGCAGTCCCATGACATTGCTTTCATCAGGTTGACCCTCTGCCCACTCATAAACATTGCTGAAAGGAGATATAAATTTAACTCTACCACTAACTATAGAATCAACAGCGGACTTACCTGTAGAACTTACCTTTCCAGTGGCTGAAATTTTTCTTTGTCAGTGGAATAGTCCTCAGGCACATATGCTTTCATTGTTTATCTATCCTTATAAAGAACATAGAATTATCTTAACAATTAGGTAACTAACCTTTTACCACTCTTTCGTGATGTCTGTTTCCTCCATCCCTAAAGATAGCTTGATCTCAACCTGTCTTTCCCCAAATCTAAAGGCTTCTACAGCTGCCTCCCCTTTCTGTGGGAGTCCATGCCCCAGCAGGTGTACCACTGGAAGGAAATAAATGGTTCATTTTTCAAATCAACAAGCTGATATGCAAGCCCTGTGATGAGTCCGTGAAAAATGGATAATACCAGGATATTTTCCCATTGCATGAAATATTTTAGCTTGATTTGGATGACTGAAATTTATATGTCCTGCTTTTATTTAATTTTGAACCTTTTGTGGAAATTGTTTCCCCTCGTAATGTATGCCTTGAGAAGCTTAAATTTAGGATTTAGCATGCACAATAAATAAGCAAACCTAGCATAAAGGATCAAAATGATAGTTATTAAGGTCTATTAAAACAACACAGCATGTTCACCTTAGGAGATGCATTGTGGTAAAAATGCTGTTCAATAGACATCCCATCAAGAAAGAGGTACTTAATCATCACATTCATACTGTGAACTCCACAAATGGATATTCCAAATGAATGCCTTTCAAGCAGAATAATGCTGGTTTGCCTAACTCTTGTATAAACCATTTTTTCCCTTTCAAATAAAAGAACAATGAAAATTGAAAACTCATATTTTTTCAGAATCAAGAATATCAGTAAAATCTGATGATGACCTATAATACATAGATGTGAACGTCCAAAGTTATTTGGTCACATAAGCAACTTTTTATTGTCTTAGCCAAACAATAAGAATTCACAATAATGATTTTATTATTTCTGGGATCCTCAGTTATAACATGAACACAATGCAATAATAAAACATCCAGGAAAATGCAGAGTTTTTACAAATTATGAGTTTATTATAACAACTTGGACAAGACTCATACTTGGATTCATTTGACTATAAAAATAGAGAGAGAAAAAGTTCTAAGGAAAAAAACCCAGTCTGGATTACTACAGATTCTGAGACATTTGAAGGCTTAGGAAAACTGGGAGAAGGTCCTAGAGCAGTGATGGCTAACCTTTTTGCCATTGCATGCCAAAAGTGGGGGTCATGCGGGAGGGTCACACATGTGTGTGCCCACACCCATAATTCAATGTGCTCCCCCACCACCCCAGGGATGCGCGCATGACCTCCCATGCTCCCCTCGCTTTTGGTATGTGATGGCACAGTGGGTATGGTAGGCCTGTTTTTTGTCCTCCCCAGGTTCCAGAGGCTTTCTAGGAGCCTGGGGAGGGCAAAAACGGCCTTTCCCACCACCCTGGAGGCCCTCCGGAGGCCAGAAATTGCCCATTTCCTGACTTCCGGTGGGCCCGGAAGGCCTGAAAATCAAGTGGCTGGCACATGTATGCATGCTGGAGCTGAGCTAGGGCAATGCTTGCGTGCCCACAGATATGGCTCCGTGTGCCACATGTGGCCCGCGTGCCATAGGTTCGCCATCATGGTCCTAGAGTGTTTCAATAATATTGTCCTTCTACAGATCTCATTTAGCATATGAATCTAGTTTTTTTTTTAATATTTGCAAAAGAATCGGTTCTGAGATTAGGGATGATTTCTTTTGTTTTTTCAATTTAATTTTTGAATGTTGTTGTGTTAATGATTACAGGAAAACGCAAAGGACAAGCAACATGTTGGAGACTGCATTATCTCCTTGCATCTAGGAGAAGTTTTTCATTTTCAATAATAAGCCAACCATTTGCTGTTCTTACTTAAATTAAATTTCTGAAACAGTCAGTATATTCTTAAGTAATATTAAAATAAGTTGAATTGTGTGCTACAAGATGTGTGTAAACAAAACCACAAATGCCATTGTATAAACTTCACTTAATGATGGGTTTCAGGAAAGTAATTCATGTTGAGAACAAAAATTGTGGAAAAGAGTCATCTGATGGAGGCATTGCAGAAAAAAATTGAACATTTTATGCAGATCTGTATAAGCTATGAATGAAATAGCTATTTTATTTCCATGCATTTTCTTAAAATAAGTATGGTCTGATCTTCAAAGAGATTATCAAAGAGGTTTATCTTTATCTGAGGTAAAAGCAATTTATAAAAAACAACCTCCAGCATTACAATTTAAAGTACTATCAAATTGCACTTCTTATTGATTTTATATTTTTTAAAAAACCGTTTAGATGGTTATGCAAATAAATATGTCATTGAAATCTCATGACTATGAATTTACCAATTCTTGTCAGTCATTTAGATTAAGAATGCAGAAATTATCAAGATCCAGTGCAGCATTATGTGTTGCTGGAATTATAGTTTCCTTGAATGGAAATCTCCCCCAAATAATGAAGCTATCAACTAGACTGGGAATAGTATGTATGTATCAGTGGTGGGTTGCCCCCGGTTCACACTGGTTCTATAGAACCGGTAGTAAAACTGGCAGGAGACTCCATCCACCAACCCCGATGTCATCAGAACGCTTCTGTGCATGCACGCACGTGGCCCTGTTGTAAACTGGTTGTAAAGGTAAATAGAACCCACCCCTGGTATGTATGTATGTATGTATGTATGTATGTATGTATGTATGTGTGTGTGCATAGATAGATAGATATAAATGACAGATGACAGATAATAGATGATAGATTGATGACATAGATATAGATGATGTAGCTATAGATAGGTATAGGTATAGGTATAGGTATAGGTATAGGTATAGGTATAGGTATAGGTATAGGTATAAGTATAGGTATAGGTATAGGTATAGGTATAGGTATAGATAGATATCTATATCTATCTATCTATCTATCTATCTATCTATCTATCTATCTATCTATCTATCTATCTATCTAGCTAGCTAGCTAGCTAGCTAGCTATCTAGCTATCTAGCTATCTAGCTATCTATCATCTCCTGGAAGAAGTTAATGAGAAATAATGTTTTTACTGTTGCTAAGAAAAGTAAGATGGACATGTCCATGAAATCGCCAGTAAATGTACTTGATTTTTAGGAGTTTTTCAGTAAATCTTGAATGTATTTCTTCAGTGTGCTCATCTCTGCAAAGGTTTCCCATGATACACTGTTACAAGCAACTATGGTGAATGATAATTAAACATAGTGACACACTTTATTGAAGGCTACTATTGACCTATGAGGCACCATTGTACAAAAAGATTTTTGCCACCAGAGTATCAACTGAGGCAGCTTTAGTTACTGGTTGTTCATTCTCCCTTTTCTTCTAAAATGTATGCATAGACAAGCAAAATAAGTAACTGAATGGACTTCTTATATCAAACTGGCATCATCCAATGTAATACTCAGCTATTAGCATCCCCCATGACATGGCACCTTTGTACAGCGCACAACTTACACACCCCAGCTTATGGCAGCCCTGACATTATTATTTAGTAGGCCTGCACAAAGAGTGAATTTGTTTATCTTTGATTTGTTTTGATATCTTTCCTGATTTTGTGCCACTATTTGTTCTCTTAGTCTATCTACAATTCACGTTTAGTACAGATTTGGGTGATTGCCACTGTTATCTGTATTGTTGTTACTATATCAATTTATTTATTTCATTTATGTCCACTTTTAGTTTCATTCATATAGTTTTATGCATTTTTATTGTTGTATTGTCTGGCCTATAATAAAAGTTTTGATTTGTAGTTTCAAGCAATCCATCTCTTGAAAATAATATTGCAGAGCAGTGGTGGGTTGCCCCCGGTTCGGACCGGTTTGCAAGAACCAGTAGTAAAATCGGCAGGAGGCTCTGCCCCTCAAACCCAACATCATCAGGATGCTTCTGCGCATGCGCAGAAGTGCTCACAGCCCCGTTGCGAACTGGTAGTAAAGGTAAGTAGAACCCACCCCTGTTGCAGAGTTATATGACTCTCTTCTTTTACAGTACAAATATGTCTTCTTGCTTTTGGGACCTCCTTTGCCATTACTAATAGCCACATGCGATCAAGGAAATGACTCATATCATCGTTATATCTCAACAAGATATACCACCCGCATGACATAAAGCAATTCGGCAAAGTGCGTAGTATCTCTTTTGTAGTGCGAGGCACCATGCAGAGATCATGAAACAATCATTTTGAATGCCGAGTAATTGAAAATACACAGCTATCAAAGCAAATGCTCAGGATTAGTTATGCAAGCTCTGAAGAATATTTTACTTAATTCTGTACACTTAAAAGCTCTCTAAGCTTTGTATTTTTGCATATTTGAATTTGAATTTTCCCTCTCTTGCTAAGGCCTGTTCCAGGGGTAGGCAGCCTTTGTGTGCATGGGACAGCATCTCAAGCCTTTTAGAGGGGACCTCAGTGAACATAATGCAAAATAATTAGGATACGTTATAGAAACAAGATGGGATCTCTCCCCCCAACCCCTCATTTTTAAATTCCTTTGAATGGTTTGTCTTTTCTTCTAACTTTTGAATTATGTTGGGCGGAATGTTATGGTGTGCACTAAAGAAATACATTTGGGAGAAATACACAATGGCTGTTGTGCTGCTAATTTTTAGGGGTAAATTAGAGAGGATTCTTATTGCTATAGCATAAAATTTCTGGCTATTGTGGGCACATAATCCATCATTCGTTTTTTAAAAGCTAGTCAAAAACTCCTTGATCGTTGCTGAATTTTACAGCAAAAATATTCAAACTGTGATATCCTGCCAATTTTCAGCATGGAGCAAAAGCATTTCAAAGTATAAAGCATCAGATTTGTTTAAAATAAGTCTTTTTTTAAAAAAAAATCCCACAGCTAAAACTAAATTTCAGAAAATCCCAATCTTAACATTTATATAATGACATGGGGGCCATTATTCTGACTTTTGCAGTCACTGGTTGTGTTTGGAAATACCAAAAAGCCTTAAGGTACAAGTCACAGCTTCTGTTTCTAGTGGTTTCCCCCTTGTGTTAACCAGGCTAACGATTTAATCCAGTGAACACATACTTTGACTACTAAGAAAGACTTCCAGTATTCTGAATTTCTCTAGGGCAAGGAACAGCAGCTGGCTTTTATACATTTTCAATATGCTTGTGATTCTGAAATACATTCAGGACCATGACATAAATTTTAAAATTGGATGGTTGAAGAACAGTGAAACAATATTAAGCTAAAATTCTTGGATGTATATAGTTGCTGTGAGGTTTCCCACTTCTAGTACACAAAGTAAGCTTTTAAAAATTAATAATTTAATTTAAAAAATTAATGGCAAATTATCCATCTATCCATCCATTTTTTTTGTTTCTTTTAATTAAGGGTAATAAGTTTCTAAAGTTACACTTTTGTTATAGCGTTACTAGAAAGAAAGGTGATAGAAAATTGACCGCACAGAATCTAAAAAAAATATTAATATTCAAAGTTGATACATGCTTACCTGTGTAAGCTTTGCAGATAATGTGTGCACTCTTTCACTTTAGGATTTTTCTTTTTTCTTTCTTTTTTCTTTTTTTTTTTTTTTGCAAATTAAAAAAATGCTAGCAGTTTATATGATGACTTTTAAAATTATTTATTCCCCAAATTTATGCTCATTATGGAAACTTTTGAATGGAAAATAAGAGGTGGTTTGCTGCCCCTCTATCTCATTGACCTGAGTTGTTTGGGTGGATTGTACCATGTCACATCATTCCACTCCCATTCAAATATGTATCAGGCTGCCAGCTAGGGTCATTGACAAGAGGATATTTCTAACCTGTATATAAATATAATAAAGATAGTAAGTTTGGCAGATAATATATATTGAATATATATTGAAAATGTAATAAAAGCTAGGGAAGCTACTTTCACCAATCTTGAATTTGATTTTTGTTGGCCATTTTAGGATGAGGCTCAATTTGTGACTTTTGGTGATTTGTGCTAAATATCACCTGCCTAGATATCTGCCTAGATATCTAGGCAGATGATATTTCAGAATTTAATCATCATAAATAAAACCAAATCAAATTAAGATCAAATTTGGATAGTAACTTGAAGAATTATCTGTATAATTTCTTCTGGAATGTTTTGACATATAGAATATCTCTGAAATTGAGAACTTTTCCCTTTTCTATGTGAAAAACTTTGGTTTTACCATCTTCAAAAACTGGTGACTTTGTAAGTACAGGCTTAGATGTGACGTTCAACCCAGAAGATGGCAGAATGACCTCAGGTAGTAATATGGGCTTCTAATGAATTCTTAATCCTTTGATCATGATGGTCAATCTGGCATTGGTTGTGGCTGTGGAGTGCCTTTATTCATACAATTTTTCATGTTCACCTTGAGGTTGTGCAATCTCCATTTTGAACAGTTTCTTTTAAGCAGATTTTCAAAGAGAGCAGAAGTAGAGATGCAGATATTACTAGCAAAAATAACAGCATGAAATAGTAGGATAAATTCTTGTAGAAGCTAACAAGTTGATTATGATACTAGGTTTTTCAATTTGTAGCATATATTTTCAGATTCATGGAATGAACTGTGACTACTATAACTGGGTTTTTATTATTTTGGAAAATAAAAATAAAAGTAAAAAATAATGATGATATAAAATCTTAGCTGTTCAAACCAAACAAATAAAGCACTTCTTATAAATATCTGCTATACATACTACTACATAATTTTTGGAACATTAAATAGCATTTATAACATGAAATGGTAGACAATGATCTTTCATTAAATAATACAGATCGTGCTATAGATTAGACTGAATCTAAACAATGAGAAAAGAAGAGAACATAAAAATTGATTTCTGAATCAGATAAAAATGGTTCCAGTTCTATCTTCTGCAACAGCCATTTAACTATCTAAGCTCACAAAGCAATGGAAAGCTAATGATAAGGAAAACCTGAGGACTAGGAATTTGAGATTTCAAGTGCAAGCTGACCTGATTCCAACTAACATGTAAATAAGGCTAGAAATCCTCACCCAGCTTGGTAATGAATTAACTTTATATTGGATTTAATTACTCAAAAACATATAAAAACACCTCTGAAGATAGCATATTAAAATTAAGACATAATTATGCTAAACAGGGATATGTTTTTCAAAGCTGCATGTAAAAAGCATATTTTGCTTTTGGGAAACCTGTTCAAAATAAGTGTTCAGAAACAGAAGCAGAAAAGATGAAGGAATTTACGTATATACAATAGATATGCATTGGTTATAAGTAGCAGATACAGTTCCTGTTTGTAGTGATTGTTCCCGACATCTGGATTTCTTGATGTCGGGAAGAACATCAGTGAAGGCTAGTACTAAAATATTTTTATATATGTTAAAATATTAACATAAGAATATGTCAGTTGTATAATACTTTGTCTTTCTCTGGGCTAATTTTTTTTATTTAATTAAGATTATTCCTAAATTAATAGATTAAAAACTGTAATCTCACCAGAGAAGTTTTTGTTCAAAGTTCTGTCAGTTCTGTGCATAAAATATAGCCTGTATTAGACAGTCATTAGTTGTGACTTGGAGTTAAACTGTTTTCTTGGAGCTCAACATCTTCAGAATAAATAGTTTTCAGAAATATTCAGTATATCCCCAGGGGATTTGGGAAGAGATCGCAATGTGTTCTGTTGATGTTCCTTGTCAACGTACTATTTCAACCTTGAAGCAAAACAGTTCACTTTATTACAGCATCCCATGCTTAACTGAGCTGATGAAATCTGACAGTGTTATATGAGCCCTGAGTGTATGAGTTTTAACAACATCCTCCTTTATCTGTTTGTAGCTGTTATTAATCCCTCTTTTTCATTTAAAAACATTAAACACACTTCATAAAATGCATAAAATAAAAGATCTAAAATGTGATCACAATGCACCATTATTGAAAGACAATCCAATTAATTTACATGTATTAGGAAGTTCCCTATAATAATTATTTCACTGCATCCTGAAAGTTGATAAGAGGTGGAATTAAATAAATTTCCCTTGGGAAAATCCTTCATTAGGTTGACACTGTATCATAATGTTCTTTGAGAGCAGAGATCTGATCCTCAGTGGTAAAGTGGTATCTGTTTAGGTTAGTGCAGAGTTTATGGTTTTGAACATTATAAAGCTGAATTTGTAATAGAATTGCACACAAATAATGAACATGTGATTGCTACAATATATAAACTTTTATTTAAATGTGAAACAAGTAAAAGAATGTATGATAAAGTGGGCCAAAACCTTTGGTTATAATAAACAGATCGAGCAATGGGAAAATATAGGGTTGAACCAGTGGTGGGTTGCTCCCGGTTCGGTCCGGTTCTTGCGAACCAGTAGTAATAGTGGCGGGAGGCTCCGTCCACCTGCCCCGATGTCATCACTGATGATCTGCGCGCGCAAGCTCCCGTTGCAAGCCAGTAGTAAAGGTAAGTGGAACCCACCCATGGGTTGAACGGACTGAAATTTACACTACATTTTTCATACTTTTTTTTTCACATGCTCTTTCTTTTTTCTTGCACTTTTAGCTTTGTCTTTGATTTTTATCTTTTTTTTCTTCCTTACTCTTTTAGTAAACACACACACACAGAGACAGTCAGACACACACACACACACACACACACACACACACACACACACACACACACACAAAACCCATATATAGTGGGTCATTGTTTCAGAGGTATTTCTTTACCAAAGCAGAGAAATAGAGTGACCAAAGGCAAAAAAAGAAGCGAGAGCAGGAGCAATTTCCAACTTCCTGCTAGCTAACCCCAGCTAACTGCCCTCTGGCAGTTAATGATGGAACCAAACTACTCGGTTTCTCTAGAGACCTATGGCAGGACTGGTCTACCTGATCTCCAGCAGCTAAAGGAGAGCCAGCATACCCAACCTCCAAAGTGATGACTAATTAACCAATTTTAATCCCACGGGAATCACAGATGCTGAATTTTGGATGCATTCTGTAAGTTAAGTTTTGGTTTAAAAATTATCACTCTATGATATAATGTTTCACCCAATTAAATGTTACAAACACAAGACTTTTAGTGGTGTACTGGACAACTTGTTCCCTGCTGGGTCATCATTTCAGAGATATTTTCTTACTTAAACAGAGAAACAGATGGGCAAAAAAGCAGTGGATGCAGGAGTGACTTCGAATTTCTTGCCAGCTTCCCCGATGAGTTTGTCAGGAAAACTGGCGGGAGCATCTGAAACCATCCTTCCTTCCTTCCTTCCTTCCTTCCTTCCTTCCTTCCTTCCTTCCTTCCTTCCTTCCTTCCTTCCTTCCTTCCTTCTTTCCTTCCTTCCTTCCTTCCTTCCTTCCTTCCTTCCTTCCTTCCTTCCTTCCTTCCTCCCTCCCTCCCTCCCTCCCTCCCTCCCTCCCTCCCTCCCTCAAATTGCTGGTTTCCCCATTTATTTTGCTGCAGGCTTAGGGTTAGGTTTAAACTTGCAGGAAGTAAATTAGTGGGGAAGCCAACAGGAAGTTGCAAGTCCAAGGCCAGCATGCAGTTAATTGGATGCTGCTGGGTGGGGGAGGTGCATGGGATTGCGGGTCAGGGATGGTAAGCGGGAGTGTGTAGGAAGTGCCACAAGGTTTGCAAAGGGTGTGCAAGTGTGCCAGAGATGCCATGTACTACAGGGAGGGTGTCTGGGTGGATGGCATAGATCAGAGGAGCTATGGGGTGGGGGGAGAAAGAGTGGCATGGTCCAGAAGAGGAAGGAGAACATTGAAAATGTTCATTCATATATTCTAATATTCATACTAGAGTAAATGTTTTCCATTTGGTCCACATAACTCCCAGATTTGTTTCAATCATTCTTTCGTCTTCCCTTTCCCTTCTTCTGCACCATGAACTATTAATTTGTTTGCTTATTTATTTATTTAGCTTTGTGCCTTGCTCCAATCATTTCTGACAATAAGCAATTTAGAGACCCCCAGAACAGTAATAAATTTAAAATCTAAAGGAATACAATATAACTGTAAAGATTCCCTTTGCTGAACAAGAACCATAACTCACACACATGATCAGCCAAGAAAGAGAATAATAATTTCTCAGACTTCACAAACAAACAAATGCTAAAAGATTGTCTGATTTTGGGGGAAAGCTTTTCCAGAGAAGGAGACAGTGACTGAAAAGGGATCCCTTGGGATCCCCAGGTGACATTCCACAAAAGTAGGGATCTTTCTCTTTCAGGTTTTAACAGATGGAGAGAGATCACTGGGAGCTAGTCGAATCGTAAGCAGATAATGAATACAGTTTAGTTAGTAAAAACATAAGATGTTTCATTAAATAGGATGGGTTCAGTAGCCACCAGTCCCAAGGTTGTGTACACTTATTGGCAAGATTACAAACAAAAATTTTATCCAATGTTAAGGATGGAGCTACAGGGGTTTTCTCAGTGACTATGGCATTCTCCTTTAGAAAAAGAGATTTCTATAATACATAGCCATCATTGCAGGTTTAAGAATTAAATAGAACATAAAGGGATACTATATATTGTTGGATATGTTTGAATAAAAACTAAGAAGGGCAGACATTTAAATCTGACAAATCCGAATAATTTGCCAATGATGGTATCTCAAGTACAAAAGAAACTTGGAATATGCATCATGAGATATTAGGAAGGCAGATTGCTTCAATGTATCTTTTTCCAAATCAGGTTTTGATTTTACTCTCCCCAGGTGTACACTAGCTTGACCCCCACATCTGCAGAAAAAGCCACATACTTTGGTGGCAGAAATTACAATACCTGGAGGATATAGATATATATACAAAAGAATGCAAATGATCACCTGTCTCTTCTATGGGTTCTTTGCAACCGAATAGGTCCTATTTATTGCATCTCCCAACCAGATAATGCACTTCTACAAATGCCAAGAAAGCCTGTAGTTTGTTTGATGAGTCAGTCCTGTGTGGAAGGTCATTCAAATGGCTTGGAGATGTCTCATGAGCATGTTTCAATTTAAGCTCATGAAATATGCAATGGGAATCATGGAGAGAAAAGGCGAAGTGTCGTGTTCACCAAGATTATCAATAATAAAGGTATTTCAAGGGTAAGGAGGAAAACACAGATAAAAGGAAGAGGTCACAACACTGATTAGAATGGTTGATTTCTATGGCTGGTTTCATATTTTCAGGATGATCAGCAGGTTTATATTTGCTACTGACAGTGCTGTCAGCTGCAGAGGTTCTTCAAAGAGCTAAATAAAAACCTTGGCTAGAAGGCCACAACTTTTTTTCATGCAAACCTAGGCTCCAAAGAGATTCATTAACTTCTCACTGTGCTACATTACAACTGATCTTTTCTATTTCTGCTATTTTCACTGCTGTTAAATCATTTTGTGGAGTAAATGAAAACTTGCAACCTGTTTGCCTTTCTTACATTTTTCATGACTTCAGAATTCCAACCCTGTTACTTTTCTGTTCTCTGTTTTTTCCCCCTTTGCTTTAAGTTTATCAGAGAAACTATCTTGAACTATTTAACTATAACCCATGTCATCCTTTAACAAGAAGCAAAGCACAAATCTAATAGGATGGTAGTTAGAGAATACATCATCTTTTCTATCGATACAACCGACTTAATACTTTAAGCATTTAAAATAAATACTGTAGGATTTTAATAAAATGATGTAACAGTACTGGAATAATAGCCATTAATGAAATTTACTAATTACTTTCATGAAGTTATTTTACTGCAGAACAGCTTAATATATTTATTTACTCTCTTGCAAACATATACCCTTAGCTTTAAGACTACTGTATTTTTTATTTATCAAATTTAGAGACTGCCCATCTCATTCAGAGTGACTCTGAAGCTGTATTTCTGACATGACTAATCCTGTTGAAATTAATGGAACAAATTAGTCTAATTCATATATTGAATAACCTTTGCCTGAATATTGTCCCACAATAAAAATTAAAGGTTAAAGTAGAGCTTATAATCACAATCCATATTTCACAAGTGCATATTTTATTAATTTAAATCTTTATTATAGAAGTGGAAAAATAATGGAAGTTATGAAACTCCTCCCCCCCACCACCCTTCACATTCATTTGCCATTAATTATCCTGAAAAGTTGGGCAAAATATATCTTGTTTTTTCTTTTGATTGTATCATAAGGATATGCACTGGGGAAAGGAGAACAACTCATGAAATAGATGTTGCAATTTTGTTACACAAACCCTGTCCCTTACCTACCTTCACATGATGTCAGCATGAACTAATGGTCAGAGCTTGCTTTGTGAGATCAGAGCACACATTTCATCATTTTGGTGTTATCACAGGAAGAGATGCTTATTATGGTATGGGTCACATTGCTATGTGTTTAGCATGCCCAGACAAATCATAGCATAACCAGTCTTGCCCGATTTGGAAATTTAATTTCTAATTTAAATGTGGGTCACTGTGAGTACTTCGTAAGGGAACTCTGTGGATAATCCAGATATTTTGGAGATAGATGAGAGAGAGGTGGGGAGAGGGAGGGAGAGGGAGAGAGAGAGGGAGAGAGATGGATATAGGATATAGGTTAATTGTTGTGAGCCGCCCTGAGTCCTGTGGAGATAGGGCGGCATACAAGTCCCAATAAATAAATAAATAAATAAATAATAGATATAGATATATATTAGATGATGATGATGATGAAGGATGATAGAGATGATAAATGATTGATGGAATCAGCTAATGACATGTTCCATAAGAGGATCTTTGTTTTACTTTGTGAATACTTGCCTTCCATCTGAATTTCTAGCTCTTTCTTTGCTGATATTATGGCTTAACTGATATACTGACTGAATATTTTTATTCAAAGAGAACAATCAAACCACAACAGAAACAACAAGTCTTTCAGCCTATATTTAACGAGTCCAATGAATCATTATGCTCTGGCCAGTATCTGAGGTTAATGATTGTGGCTCCATCTGGGGTTAATGATTGTGGCTCCAAACTCAGCCATTTTCTCTGATGAAATCAATAACCATAGACTGAATATATGCTAAGTATTGTTGAACTGATTTCTTGCTTTCTTCTGGGAGACACTTCTGCTTACTCTTGCATGTACAATTACTTCTGACTTTCAATTGATTGGGGTTCATTACCATCTCTCATTTTTTTTTCATTGTTTCTTTGCAAACCTCTTTGAAGGACTATATTTATCTGAAAAAATAAATGAATCTATATTGATTGCTTGTCTTTGCTTTCTTTCCTTATACAGATTAGACAAATTGGATAGGGCCAATTATTATTTTTTTTCTCATGATGAAGGAAAATTGTCAGTTTAGAAACAGATTGTGGTCTGGAAATTCTCTCTATATTTTTGAGGCTTACTACTACAGTGACAGTTCATTTAAAGCTGATCAGTGTTTTCTTTTTCCTTTTCCAATAAACCATTTTATTTTAATCCCAGATAAAAACCCTCCTTTGGCAAAATGGATTATTTCTATAACACAAAATGCTTTCAAGCATCAGGACGCAGCTAAGAGTTTACCTAGATGTCAGAAACATTTATTTTACCTTTGGATCTGTAAAGAAAGAGATGCCACTTGGAAGCCCAAGGCTTTGTTACTTCACATTCTTATTTATACATTTAGTGCAAACCCGGGGTGGGCTTCAGATCCTTTAGCAACAGGTTTGCTGCCCCACTGCTGGGTGGGCATGTCCATGGTGGGTGTGGCCTAGTCGGCTGCCTGCACCACAGCAGGGGGGACATTTTTTGTCTTCCCCAGGCTCCAGAGGCTTTGCTCAAGCCTTTGGGAGAGCGAAAACTGTTGCCCCCGGGATCTGGAGTCCCTCCAGAGGCCAGAAACAGGTCTATTTCCGGAATTCTGCAACCTCCGGTAGGCCCATTTTTTGCCCTCCCAGACCCTCCATGTGGCCCCTGCACTTACCTGGAATGATGAATGGGCCATGTGGAGACTCCTGGGAGGGGCAGGGTGGGGTGGGAGGAGCGGGGAGGGGTGGGGTGGGCATGGCCAGCCAGGGGTGGCATTTGGGTTTTAGCCAAACCCCGGCAATCCTTGGTTAGAGGATCACCTGAACCCTGCCGAATCCTCAGGGCCCCACCCCTGGTGCAAACACACCATAGAAGAGAAATCTGCTGGTTTATTACACTGCCCCACTAGTACAAAATTAGAACACCCCAAACAGAGGGGGGAGGAAAAGAGAGAAAGGAAGTCAATCACCTAAGAAAGAGGTGTAATGGGAATGATAAGAGAATATTTAGAAACTCACAGAGCAGGAGAACCTCAAATGCTGGTAAAGTATGAAAAACCCTACGGAGGCTGAAATGAGAAATTCAAAGGAGAAGAAATCAGAGATACAAAGCAAGATAGTCTTTAACTTACATCCATACATTTAGTAACTGTTCAAAGTTTTGACAGTGCTGAAAAAAGTTCAGTCCTTGCACTTACAAAACCAGTCCTCACACTTACAAATAGTTCTTCCACTTACAACTATCTTGACTCACATGGCCCCATCATTTAATTGCCATTTGCTATCTTCCCTGCTGGCTTCCAACAGTCAGTGGGGAAAGCTGAATTTGCTTATTCACTTAATGATCACACAATTCAAAGCAAAAATAATAATGATCATAAAATTGGGTGCAACTCACTTAATGACCATCTCACTTAGCAACAGACATCCTAGTCCCAATTGTGGTTAGAGGTCAAGTACTGCAATTCCAGATTGAAAAGTAACTTGAAACAATATTGATGACAAGTGGCAGCACCTTATCAACAAATATTTTAGAGGAAGGTTTTGGGTGGATAATTATAGGAACTCACACAGAAGCTTACTTACTGTTAGGAAAATACTAATTCAGAAACATAAAATGGAATTATCAGAAGATAATTTGGCAACAATCTGTGTTAATATCTGCATTTTTAACAACTCTGTGGGTTACAGGATAAAGATCTGAAGCTCTTAATTTCAGGTGAAACAAGTCATTTGAAAACAAAATACCTCTGAGTAAATCAGCATTGATTTGATTTGAATTGGAGATTTAAAACTTAAAGAAAGCAAGATGTGATTGAAGTTTACAGTTCAAGAGTAACCTTGATTCAATGCAAGTTGCTTTAAGATTTGATTACGAGAGGGGCAGGGGACTTTGATGTGAGAGTTTCAAAATGTTAAAAGGTGTGATTTTTTGCAGAATAGGGTGGGAAATAAAGGGATAGTAGATTTTTTAAAAGCACATTAACCCTTCCATGGTTCAACTGGATATCATCAAGGTTTTCCTGAGACAACAGGAAAATTGACACTGCTGGCTGATAAGGAGCTTCCATCTCTGGCTTTAATGAGATGCTTATGGCAAAACATGTCCGCTTTGGGGCATGACTCAAAATTATGAGCATTCTTGCTATTATGGGATGGTGCTAAATTTGGACATTTCTAGAAAGAAACAGGATAGAATTTGGGTCTGATAGAGTTGTAGCTTGCCAACAGTACTCTGTACTGGCTAGGTTAGTTAACAATACAGCAGAAAGTAGACATACTAGTGTCACAAAGACAGCAAGCACGGTAAAAGAGGTTGGCATGGAGAAAAATGCATTCTTAAATCTAGCATCCCATGTTCCTTTTTAAAACAGTAACAAGCTTAGGCCAACACTTACAAATGTTAGCTTTAAAATAGAATTTGTAGAATTTAAAAAAATCACCCTTGCAGATTGTTAAGAACCAGTTATATCTCAGTTGTATTGGAAGAACTACCATAGAAGTGAAACATTTCATTAACAAAAGAGCAAGCAAAATGAAAGTTTGTATTCAATTAAAGATGAATGAAGACATAAATAATGTCAAACCTCCCACCCTGAAGGAACTCCAGTAGGCAGACAGTTTAATGAGGCATTACTCTTATGTCTGAGCCCATTGCATCATGCAAGTCTGCCTTCCCTGTATGTAGACATTGCAGCACTGATATTGCCTGAACTCCAAAAGCAATAGGAAAGCTACCAGACCTGTGAAGTACTCCGAAAGGCTATGCTATAACTTCTTTCATGAACATTCTTGGTTTGATTGATGAATTGGTTTCAGTGGGGAACTTCGGTTGAGAGTGTGCTGAATGGATTGTTTGGAATTGGAATTCATTGGAATGAATGTTGAAACTTTGCACAGACCTATAAGTAATGTTATCTTTTTTAAAAAAATCTTCAGACAGAAATCATTTTTTCCTAGTACAAAGAACAAATCAATAAATGATTAAGTAGCATTTAATAACAGCTGAAACTTAGCATTAATTAAAAGATATTTGAATAAACCTCATCCTAAACCTCATTCTGTCTTCTAAAACTCTTGGCTATTTCAGATTATTCTATTGTAGTAGGCATCAAAAGCAAATAACCTATTTACCCAATCAGTTTTGTGATAGGAATGCTTATAACTGAGGCATTCAATGCATATGGCAAATTTGGAGCGAATAGGAATTGAAAGGAAATGACACAAAGGAAGAAGATATAAAAGTGCTAAGAAGTAGAATTGCTCATTTGTTGTCACTTATGTTAATTAGATAACAGATCCTATATGTGACCATATATCATACCCAGCCTTTAATCTATTTAATAGCCGGTAGTAAGCACTATGCTGAGCAGAGGTTTGCACAAACTTTTCAGAACATTATTTCCAACAATCAATACTGTGTACTATTCTTTCTTTTTTTGCCTTTTAGTACCTTTAGTACCTTTGCCTTTTAATATCTTGTTAAATGTAATGTACATTATTTATATTATTAGCAGAAATGTACATAACCAAGATCTCACATTAGGCATCTCTATTCATGGAATTTGGACCACCAATTTCACTTCTCACCTATTCCCCCATCCTAATTCACTGCACTGTTTTGACACTGCCATGGGAGTATCCTCACCCATCACTATGTGATTGATGACTAATTTATTTGCTTTATTAATTGCCTCTGCTTTCCAAAACTGAAAGCTTCATTGCATTAGGGTAGCTTGTAAGCAGAGGTATCCATCATGTCACCACCTACATGACAAAATCAGAAACACACCTAGTAATGCATACACTGCCTTTTTCATACACCGAGGTTCAAGATACATGTTCAGAAGTGGCAGAGCCTGCATCACGACACTGCAATGCTGCTTTAATCATTCCCCCCACCACTACCTATGGATACCTCTGCACATAAGAGCTGCTTGATTTTGTATCAGCATGTCCCTTGTGCTTCACATAGCAAAACTTCTGGAAATTTATACAAAACCAGAGGTTTCGTTTGTCATCTATCTTCATCATGGATATTCTACAGTAGTAGTGGTTCCACTTACCTTCACTACCGGTTCCATTTACCTTCACTACCGATTCGGAATCGGGAGTGCGTATGTGTGTGCTCACTTCACTCGCACGTGGCACTTCTGTGCATGTGCAGAGCATCCGTGATGATGTCTGGGTGGGCGGGCGGAGCCACCGTCACTACTGAATCGGGGCGAACCGGTAGAAACCCACCACTGTGGGTGTCAAACTGGCGGCCTATGTTGTGGTCCGCCAGCAGCCTATGGAGCTGGCAGTGGAGTCGGACATGGGCCAGTCCTGAAGGTTGGGGAAGGCCCGGATGAGGGCTCTGCGTTGGAGGCAGAGATGGGGCCAGGGCCATCAGGGAGTGATGCGCGGACTTCGGAGCCTCCAGAAGCTGATAGTAGAGAGGCAGAGGAACAGGAGGAGCCTGTTTCTAGTGCACGTATGAGAAGAGCTGCCAAAAGACAGGAGCAGCTAAAGCAGAGAGGACAACTCGGGAGTAGGGCCAAGAGATGATTGGCCCCTCCCATAAGGCTTAAAAGACCAGCAATGGTTCTTGGCCTCTTTGCCGGAAAACAACCATTGAGAGATTTGCTTCGTGTTTGGATGCTTTTCTTTCTTGTCAGCATCTTCTGTTCCTGAACTGTTGCCAAGAAAAGCCTTTGGCAGTTTGCCTAATTATCCCAAGGTCAGAGATAAACTTAAGGTGTTTTGAGAACTTTGCTTTCATTTAATTTGGAATAAGCTGAGAATGAGTTAATTCTCAGCTGTTTTAATAAAATATGTTTGTTTTTGGAACTGTTTTGCATTTAAATTAACTACGTGGGCCTGGATCACAATAGCCCATGGACTGTTGTCATATGCCACCCCAGCTCTGCAAAGGTGCAAAACATTGCAATACGTCACATAACATCAACATGACATGGTGAGTTTGATACCCGTGTTCTAGAAAGTACCCAGTTCATTGGTTTCTTAGATCTAGGAAAAGAACTCTGGCAAGTCTTACCATAAAACAGGCTGCAACCCACTACTAGGCCTTGAGCCATTTGGAATCAGGCTGCAGAAGTGGCGGGTGAACGTGTGCACATCCCCACTCCTGTGAGTGGTGGGAGAGTGCATGCCAACCACTCATGCAAATGGAGCTGAGTGTGCATGCACGTTTGCTCGCAATTCGCATGGAATCATCTCTTCTCCCCCCACCCCACCAGTCCACAAAGCTGGAAAGATTGGCGAACTCTGCCATAAAAGAAAACATTTTCATGCCTAGGACAGAACTGTACCTCCATTTGAATCCCCACGGCAAAATTTATACACTCCCTTTTTGTCAGTTGCAATACATGAAATTATACATATAAAGTTGCAAAAAAGATAAGGACTAAAATTATATTAAATGATTACATTTTAGAAAAAAACTTGCAAGATTCCACCATGATTTTGGTCTGTGCAAAATGCAGTTGTTCTGCATAAATCCCTCTACACATTTTGCCAACTCTTTATTAACCTGTTATTTTGTTACATTTTATTTCCCAATAGGACTCTCTTGGGTGTATTTTGCACTATCATTATCATCCCTAGAAATTAATTAAAATTAATACCTTCTTTGAGTTTATGCTGAAAGGAAGAATAATAATTATTTGGAACATTTGTTGTACAACATTTCCTCTGCATTTGTACTGATTAGTAGATGAGGCAATGAACGAGAAAACAGAGAGATGAAATTGCTTCCGAATCTTCCCTTCCTGGAGTTTTGAAATCCAGTGAATAATGATATATATTCAAAATGAAATACAGGACAATGGATTTTGTTCTAAGACGTTTTGTAAGAAATGCTTGCATGTCTGTTCTAACTGTGGCTTTCAAAACCCTTAAAACATGTAAGAAACCTATTAAATAATTTTATCTTACTGGCAAAATTTAATTTGATCTAATTTTAATTCAGAATGTGTATAAAATTGGATCTACCTGCTCCCCCCATCTTCCTTGTTTTTGTTTTTTGCAAAAAGTTTTTTTATTTTTTTCCAAACATACAAATTACATCCTTTCGGAACAGAGCTTTGATCCGGTCATCACTTTGTTCAATTTTTAACAAAATCTTTAACAAAATTTTATCTATTCCATTTTGCCATAACACTTATTTCTAAATCTTAGATCACATATACAACTACTACGATTTTTAAAAAAATTAACACATATTTACTTAATCAAAACAATAACCCACCTTAATTCTTAATTCAATTAATAACTCATAATACAACAATTCTTACCCTAAATCCTCACTATTAACAATACAATTCAAACATATTTATGTTTCATTATGCTCATTATTCCATTATTAGTTTGTCAAATTTAAATCTTATCTTTTCAATTTTAGAAATATAGCAATTTAACATTTAAACATAGTTCTTAGTTCAAATAATGCTCTTTAACACAATTTCCCAATTATCCTAAATTCTATCTATCAAGCCATACCATTTATATAACACCAATTAAGTAGTTTTTGTTTATAAATCATAATCATATATTGTTTCAGTTTTCTTTTCTTTTTCACTTAGGTAATAAATGTTCAAATTATCACAATTGTTATACATATTTAAATAATATCTCAATTATTATAGCTATCAATTTTCTAGTTTAACCTTTTCTTTTATCTTTCCACTGTTAATCCCAATATAGAAAATACATCTTTATTTCACTGTTAATCCCAGCGTAATCATCTTTATTTTTCTCACTGCTAATCTCAGTGTAATCATCTTTATTCACTGTTAATCCCAGTGTAATCCTCTTTATTTTTGTCACTGTCAATCCCAGTGTAATCATCTTTATTCCACTGTTAATCCCAGTGTAATCATCTATATTTCTCTCACTGTTAATCCCGATGTAATCATTTTAGTTACTGTTAATCCCAGTATAATTATCTTTATCTTTCTCACTGTTACTCCCAACATAAACATCTTTTACTTTTGTAATTATATTGTTAAAAATATTCAAATTATAACAATTGTTATAGGTATTCAAACAATATCCCAATTATTATAACCATCAATTTCCTCAAGTAGTATCTTTTAACATTTTAATAAAAAATTGGTTCATTATATCCATTGCTATATTTCTTTTAAAGTAATCTATTTTCCATGTATTTTAGCTTTAATCCCTATTTCATTTCTAAATATCTATAACATAATTCTTCTCATATTTGTTTATCTCAATATGGTCATTTTATAAATCCAGGTCCTGGACTTCTTTCAATTTCTTATCATCATTATATTATTGTTAATCTTAATATAATCTCTAGAGACCTCCTTTTTATTATTAGTATTCATATGTTCAATTATTTGTTCATATTTAATCATAATATCTTTATCTTCTTTATTGTCCACTTCTATGTCTTATTTCCCCATCTTCATTTTCTTGTCCACACATATATACTCCATTTCGATTTTTATATCCTCAAATTTTGTCCTCTGTGCAATATTATAGTTATTTCTTTTATTTCCATTCTCCAAATCAAATAATTGCTCCAATTATTAAAGTTCCATTGTATTCCCTTCTATTTCTTTTTTTATTCCTCCAAAAATCAAGCCTCTTGTAGACAAGAAAATCCTCCTCCACAAGTTCCCACGGTTATTATCTGTGAAGTTCACAATTTTCCAAAACAAAGAACCAAGTTGCAATGTTCCTTTTTACTCCAGATGGTGTCTCTCTGCAATCCACAATTTTCAAATGCTTAATAAGTATCCATTTTGTTTCCATTACATCACGATCTTACTTGACTTCTCTTTTTTCTTTTTCAATTTAAAAATATCAAATCATATTCAAAGTCCAGTCCAAATTTAAATAGCTCTTCTCACTTCTTTTTTTCTTTTTTCCCCTTTTATTTATACATCCCCTTTTTTTCCTTCTTAAAGCTTATTCTCCATTCTTTTTATTTTCCTTGCCATTTAAAAAGGAAAGGGAGAAAAAAAAAGAATCTCTTTATTTCTTTCCAATCCTTTAATCATGTCTAATTGTTTAAAGTTTCCAATAAGTTTTCTTCAGAAATCAATTTTCAATTGGGTTTTTGTCTTTTCCAAATTACGTTTCAAAATCCTCTTTGCCTCCATGCTCCTTAGCCGCTATTACACATTAGGGATCTTATAGTTGTAAGATGTTTCTCTTGTTGTTATTCAAGCCTGAGTTGGCTATCACTCACCTGGCTTCAGAAAAACCTTTGTTCCGTTTCTTTCTTCTTTCCAGTTCTATACTTAGCCCGATTGTCCCAGCTTCATGGCAGCCACCATGGCTGCCGCCCCCGCCGCCAACTCACAGAGAGTTCCCTCTGACCTCCGAGGAACTTGCCTGTTCCTCTTGGTCGTCTGAGGCGCCTCTCTTTCTTCCCCATCCCTGCAGGACAGTTCCAGTCCAAAGACCCATCGGCAGCAGTTCGGCAGCCGGGGTTTTCGCGGCACTCATCAAAGCCCGCTATTTCCCCGGCTGTCTCGCTGTGAGGCCAAACCGGAAGTTCATCTTCCTTGTTTTTGATTGATTGATTGGGACTCTATGCACAGTCTTCCAGCCAAAAGGGGAAAAAAAAGTTCTACATTCATGCATTATACAGAACGCAGCTTCACTGTGCAGCAAATCTGGGCTGTCAAAAAAGGTTCCTGAAAGTTGGTTGTTTGCCATCATTGTATAGCAGGGCTGTGCCTGATTCAAGGATCATTTGGGAGAAGCGCTTCAGACGTCATCTCTCTTCTCTTCATTAAACCAGCTTAGCCTTTCTGAGGCTTCAACCTTAGGCAAAATGTCAACATTTTAAAGGATCCATACATTAAAGTTAATGTAGATATTTAGAAAGCATAAAATCATCAATGTTGAGCCGAGTCAGAATCAACCCGGTGAAGTATCATCTCCACTTCCTGATTACGATTTGATAAATAGGAACATGTGAACATGCAACCTTAATTGGTGAATTTGCAACTCCAGATGCTGTGGAGCAGCTTGTTCTAGTGAGCAGAGACACCAAGCAAAAGATTCCCTCTTTGTCCACCCTCTTTCAGAGAACTGACTTCAATTATCACACACAGTACAGCTAAGCCCTTGCCTCTCAGAATCTTTTATCTCTGGTGCTCTATTCCTACATGTTTGTTTATTTATTAAGAATGCTTCAGTCATTTCACTCTGTGAAAGCAATCTCTTCTGCAAGGTACAGTAGCAGAGGTGGTTTTACTGGTGGTGTAATCTGTGAAACGTTTTTCAGATGCTGCCAGTTTTTCCACAATCAGAAAAAGACCCAGTGGAGGGAATTTTCTCAACAAAATCCCTAAGAATTTAATTGCAACAGGGCAAGCCAGGAAGGACATCTGTAGACTTTTGAAGAGTTTGTTGCACAAAAAAAGACAGGGCATTTACACATCTGTAAATAAATAAAATCCCTTTGCTATCTCTTTCGTAAAAAAAATATATATGCAAAAATAACATGACTAAACTTTTCAAAAGCAAATTCTCTGTCATCAAGTTGAGTGATCGATAATTTTTCAGCATAGAATTGGTAATATAATAATGATATTAAGTTTGGTCAATCCACAAAGTCCTCTCTCCAAATCTGGAAATTGGTCAGGTCTTATTGCCTTTTCTGTATCTTTTTTACTTGTTTGAGAAGAGAACAGTTACCAAGTGTGGTATTAAAAGATTTGCAGGAGCTCACTTGGAGAAATCATATTCCAAACCTTTTGCCCTAATGTCTTTTTATCTGGTTTGTGGATAGTAAAAATGATGTGTTTGGGAGCCTAATGAACTGTTCTTCTGCACTCTGCTCCCTAATTTGCTTTGCAGATGCATCACCCATTTGTGGCTCCAACTGCTGCTGTCATAGTTAATGTAATCACAGAAGGAAATTAGTATTACAGCAAGCAAGCTTACTGTTGTTTCCTGTGAACCTATTTTCTTAATAGCATTATGCTCCTGTTGAAAAAAAGGGGGGCGGGATTTGTTCTGTCTTTTTCTTATTTTGCAGTAAGCAAGATCATACCCATCATTTTAATATACCATGCCAATTATACTTACAGTAGGAACTTCACTTTTGGTATATATTTCAATTTTTATATGCTATATGCAATTTTTACATAGCTACATGCTATAGGAAGACTGCTTTTTTTTTGAAAGTCAAAGATAGTTCTGTACATTGTTTAACTAGTCAAAGGGCACTGTGTATCCTCTTTTTTTGAGTTTGCCTATCATACCTCATTGTGAATCTAGCTCAGTAAGCTACCTACGTGGTCCACACCATTGCTACAACCAATATGAGAGGGGTTTTTTTCATATATTCTTATATGTTTTTCCTCTAGCCAGGTTTTCCCTACGTAACCAAGGTTTTTCTGCAGCCCCAGCTCAGTAGAATCACATCCACTATATATTATTTGTTTTTAAACATCTTAAACATAAATACATCTTTTAAGAGCAAAGGTTTGGTCCGGTATTAAATAAGTACAATTGCCCACACTTCTTTAATCAATTTGATTCCAAATTTCATCCATTTACATCTTTAAAAAGAAAAAAGACATCAAATCACCAATTTTTTAATCATACATTCTAACATCTTATTCTAAATACTTGGCATTCTATTGTATCACCATAAATCTTAAATCACAAATAAACACAGCTCCTTTTTGTTACAATCTTTCATTACCAAATAAACACCATTCTAAATTTTTATCATTTTATCAATCAAAATTCCATATATATTCCTTAATCTTAAAACCCATTTCATCAAGTCTATATTTTAACCTCTATTTACCTCTAATTTCCTTGATCTTGTCATGAAATACGCTTCTCATTATACATAAAATCACTTCAGAATCGGTTCACATTATCATTCATTCCACGTTTCCATCCATAATTTTATCTAGTTCCCAATCTACTGCTCGGGGGGGTCGCATAACTAGTTTTTTTCATATATTCTTGTGTAAATAAGCTTTGCTCTCAATTTGAAAGGTGCACATCATTATCCTGGATGCTAGTTTTCTCCTTAAGCAGTATTCAAGGTGTTATGCAGTATAATAGTATGTGGAAATGCCCTTAGGACAGGGTGTCAAACTTGCAGCATCATGTCATCACGTGACGTATCACGATTTTTTCACTAAACTGGGGGTGAGCATGGCCAGCACATGATGCATTCGAGCCATGGGCCACAAGTTTGACACCCCTGCCTTAGGAGATAGTAGACACAACTGCAATGGAGGACTTGTGCCACTGATTCCACAGAAAGAATGGGGACATCCCAAAAGGAACGATCTCTAATATCTTGGACTGTTGGGAGGAAAGATCTGCTTTCAGATATGCAAGACATTATTAATGTAACCTTACAATAAAGACAGGGTTAGTAGTCCTGCTTCTTGTCTGGACTACCTTATAAACCTGATAGGCAATCTCATGAGACAGAAAATGCAGAGCCTTGCTCATGAAAGCTAGTTCTCAGCTAATAAAGACAATAACAATTACCAAAACAATGTGCAAATGGTACTTTAGTTTGCTTTTATATAGTTTTCTTAATTGATAGGAATGTATCTGCTAAACTCCTAGACTTGGGACAAACCAAAGCCAATTTTCCAATGGCCAGCTCAGTGGCAAACCAACCACTGCTGCATATATTATTTCTCTCTTTGACTGGAACACAGACAACCTAAATATTATAGCTTTCATGGCTTCATCAGTTTTCAGTCTATACCATTTAGTTATAGTCTGCATATGAATTTGGTTGCTAGCTGGTACCAATCAGCTGAAGTATAGCTGCTAGGTTGATCAACCATAGCATATTGACTACTGTAGAACAGTTCAAAAAAAAAAAACATCCTGAAGGCAGCAGAAGTACAACATCTGCTGGTAGACACGAAAATTACATGGATATAACCAGGGGTGAAATCCAGCAGGTTCTGACAGGTTCTGGAGAACCGGCAGCGGAAATTTTGAGTAGTTCGGAGAACCGGCAAATACTACCTCTGGCTGGCCCCAGAGTGGGATGGGAATGGAGATTTTGCAGTATCCTTCCCCTGCCATGCCCACCTAGCCACACCCACCAAGCCACACCACGCTCATCAAGCCACACCCACAGAACCGGTAGTAAAAAAAATTGGATTTCACCACTGGATAAAACCATGAAGTCACCAGATCCTTTACCTTTTAATTAGTTTTCACATCAGAATGGAATCATTTCTTACTCAGCCCATGGACTCTTGTATGTATTAAACTTTGCACCTGCTTTGTTTTCTAATGAGCTACTTTAAATCCTTCAAATAAATCAGTAGATTATGTATAAGAAAAGAAAGGAGTAGGAAAGTAAGATGTGGGGCAGAGATGGAAGATTGTATTTCGCAAAAATTGATGTTATGTCCTTCTCTCCCTTAGTGTAGATGTGATTTTAGATGAGTGCAGGGATGGGTTCTAAATTGTTTTACTACCGGTTCTGTGGGCGTGGCTTATTTTGTGGGTGTGGCTTGGAGCTCATGTGACTAGGTGGGCGTGGCTAGCTGGTCAGAGTCATTTCTGGAAGGTCCTCGCACTTATGACCAGTCCTCGCACTTACGACCCGACTAATTTTTTTGCTTTTAACACTGATCAGCTGTAGGACGGCCCTTTGAAGCCTCGCGGCAAGAGTTTAAACAGTTTTTTTCCCTCTAGTCATCAGCTGGGACTCAGGAGGCAGCAATAGATTGGGGGTGGGACTAAATAAAAGGTAAGAATAACGTGGGGGGGGTGAGGGGTGGGAAGGCGGGGGGAGAACCGGTTCGGTGACATCATATCATCACCGCTACCGGCTGGGCCGAACCGGACCGAACCGGGAGGAACCCACCACTGGATGAGTGCTTAATGAATAAGAGGCCAGACTTTTCTTAACATCCTGAGAGATTATCTGGGTCGTCCAGCATTTGTGGTTCACACTACAGCTCTATAGTTCACAGCTGCTAGTTCATAACTGGCTGATACTATGATATATACTTTTTGAACAGCAAACCTTGTGATTATCATCTTGGTCTAGAAATGGACTAGTCTACCCTACAATTAGACTCAGACTGTACACTGTAAAAAGAACAATTACATAAAGATAGTAAGAAGTGAAGTCATGAAAACGTAAATATAAAAAAGTTTTTCATGGTAATTATACAAATGGGAATAACACTGTGTAAGATCATGGATCATTGTCAAAAATCAAAATTAAATGGCAAGCATTCCATAAAAAAGCAATGGGAATTCATTGCTACAATGAAATCCCAGGGGAAGAAGGGAATTCTACCAGTACACTCTTAAAAAGGATTAGATAATTTCTAACTGCAAGATGGGTGGAATATAAATTTAATAATAAAATAAAAAATTCATATATGATGCATAAAACCTGGTGGCATAGTGGTTGAAATGCAACATTGCAGTTCAATCCGGATGGGTCTTAAGATTGACTCAGCCTTCCATCCTTCTGAGGTTGGTAAAATGAGGAGCCAGATTATTGGGTGCAATAGGCTGACATTGTCATCCATTCAGAGAGTGGTGTAAAGCATTCTGGAGTGACATAGAAGTCTAATTGCTATTGCTATAAACCATCATATGCAATAAGAAGACATTTTCATGTTTGTAATTTCTCTAATTCTATGGCTAAACTATGCAATAAGATGTTGCATAGTTTGCCAGAAAAGAATTGGTTAAAAATCTTATATGCAGATCATCTCTATTTTTTAAAAATAAAAATAAAAATATGAGTAGTGACTTAAGTGGCTACCTAAGATACAGTAGTAGGAACTGGGCAGTTCTTGAGATTCGTTTCCAAAAGGAGTTTCAGAGTGTACCAATATCTGCTTGCATCTCTTTAAAGCAGTGGGCTGGGAAATCACTTCTCTGCTTAAGAATTGCATATTTGCTCTCTCCTGTGCCCCTAAGCATCTTTTTGGAATGAGTTAGGGTGGCACAACCCTATGATGTACTTGTTTCAGTTTCAACTTCAACTTCAATTAACAGTGAATGATCTAAAAACTGGTAAATTTCCTGCAATCTTGCAGCATTATTTATTTATTTAGCATATGATGAGAACATGACAAAGAGAGGTAAACATATATACAATCCATGTAATTATATACAAAACTTTTACAGGGGTATGGTAGTGGTTTCATAAAAGTTCAGCTATCCAAGCGGTATCCTCATGCAGATCTTCTAAGGAACCAGAGAACACAAGTCTTACATAATATGCTTAATAATATGCATATCAGCAGTACATTTGAACCAAGGCAGATCTTTCTAGCCCTATTGATACAAGACAGAGGCAGTGTGTTCCAGTGGCACATCTAATTCTGTTCAGTTTTGAATCTTGCAATTGAAAAACAAAACTGTGCTGTAGCAGCTCTATGCCACCTTAAGTAGCATTGCCTGAGATTGCATATTTTGGAGCAATTCAATTCAATCCCCACCTCTGATGTATGCAGGTCTTTACTCTGGCCAAAGAGCTAGCAAAATCTTTCTGAGAATGTTTGGCCTTGGCCTTGATTTCAGTAAGCCATAACACTTTGTCATGATTGTGCAACAATGTTCATATGATGTTTGTAATAATCAAGTGAGCTAACTTTTTATTTGTTTAATCAAATAAAAGGCATGTGGACAATTATTTATATTTTATTCCATATATTCTGGTTTTATACTTATGGTAATAAGCAGCATGTTGAGAAGTCTCCTACGCCCTAGGCTCTTTATCAACATGCATAGCATTGCAATCTTTACAGTCTAATTATATTAATAGTTACATGGAAGTAAATCCCACTGTTGGGATTATTCCTCAGAAAGAGAGCTTCATATTGCAGAGTTTGGTTGAACATCCTTCCCAAGTCAGAGTTCTAATTATTTTTTACTGTGCACTGTTGTGATAGCATCAGCTCCTTTTCCAGGGAGAAGGATTCAAAAAATTTCTCATCCATCTCCATTTATAAACAGGAAGGATTTTTATTGATTTTTTTTTTTTCAAACGATAGAGGCTTGAGATAGCCTGGTCCTATTTTCTAAGGAGATGGTGAAAGATTCCTGCTTATCTAATGACATTGTAATAGCTTACTTAGCCTCTTTGACTAATTAGGTTTCTTAAATGCTAATTAATAGATAAAGTAGACAGGTAAGATATTGATGCTCAAAACAATCAATTGTGTTCTGCTTTTCCTCTCTAGTCCAGTTTGATCTGGCCTTAGTCCTGTTTGTAAAGTGATTGAACCATTGCCTTATTCTCCTTTGCTGTAGAAAACACAGGGGTGTGTGTGTGACCTACTCCCTGTATATAATTCCATATTTGGCACTGATGATGTGACCTAGCCTGGTCATGAAATGTCCACAGGAAGAGACATACGCTCAGAGAACAAGAAGAACCTCACATGTAGTTCAGCGACAGAAGGTCTTTGAATGCCTTTGGACCAGTGTGTTGTGGCCCGCCAGCAGCCTGCACGGATTGTTGCTGATCCCGATGACGAGAAGGCTGGTGTGGTGTCGCACCAGCAGCCTGTGCAGCCGGCGCTCGAGTCAGACAGCGAGGAGGCTGAAGAAGATGTGGTGCCAGAGGCAGGGATTCAGCCTTCAGAACCTCCACAGGCTCCTTTAAGTGCAGAGGATGAAGTGGAGGAGCTTCTTCTCAATGCACAAGCACGCAGAGCTGCTAAAAGGCAGGAGTGGTTACTCAGGAGGAGGTCTCCTCGAGAGTAAGGCTCGGGGCGAATTGGCCACTCCCTTAGCCTATTTAAGTTTGCACACAGCTTGTAAAAAGCTGCAGGAAACAACGTGTGTTCGTTCGTTCGCTGATCATTGAGTTTGAATTATCTCTGCAAACCTGGCTTCTGGGCTTTCTGCCAACTCTAGTAAGACTCTAACTTATATGTGGAATTTCTGGCACATTGTTAAGAATGTTTTATTAACAGCCTGCATTTGCAAAAGACTGTTTTGAAGTAAACTGAGTTTTGTTCGGAGTTTGTGTGTGCTACATTCTTTGGGATCCGTAACTGGGGCAGAACACAGTGGCAGGATTCAAATAATTTAACAACCGGTTCTCTGCCCTAATGATTTCTTCCAACAACCAGTTCACCAAACTGCTCAAAAAGTTAACAACTGGTTCTCCCGAAGTGGTGCGAACTGGCTGAATCCCACCACTGCTTTGGACTCATCACATTTCTCACTCAAAGTTGCAGGGATAACACTGGAGAAAAAGTGCTCTATATGTTACTTTGGTCTGTTAGAGGAAAATGGAATATAACTATGAGAATAAAAATAAATCAGGAAGAAGGGAGGAAGAAAAATATCAGTATTTTTAAAATGCATTTGTTTTGAAATAAGGTATTACACCTAGACATTTGCAAAACAGGCAGGAGAAAATCAAACCAGTGTTACAAGTATTATATACTGTTTTACTCTCAGCATCCTGGTCAATTAAGTTTAGACTAGATCAATTAATTTTACTTTCACTGAATTACTATTTTTTTCTAATATGTTCATTTTTGGAAATATCAAAATCACATTTCCAGTTGATTAATATAAAAACAAGGAACATATTTGCCATTAGTGTAAATAGCAAGATGTAGAGTTGTTCTCTCCATATGGGAGAAAATTGTGTTCTGAAATACATCTGGCCCAACTGGATGGCACTTAATTGAACAGATGTACTTCTTGTGCTTGTTCTTTAAATAGCACTTTTGATTTGGTTTGGGCATCAGGAATTCTTTTACCCGCTATTTTGACTGGAAGAAATAGTGAGTCATGAGGCAGCTGATGTCAAGCAGGTTTTTCCTTGCATGTTGACTACCAGGAGAAAGCTGAATGCCAGGACAACATTTCTACTTCAAAACACATTGAATACCTAATTCAACGAGTTTTGAAGCAGTTGAGTATCAAGGTATGACTGTATGAAAAAATGAAATGAAATAACGAATACTAATTAGTTTTTTTGGTTTTTATAATTTTGTATAAATATACAAAAGGATGAAGGCTATTGCTTAGCGCATTGTAAGCCGCCCTGAGTCTCCGGAGAAGGGCAGCATATAAATCAAATAAAAAAAAAAAGTCTAAAGTTACAGACTTTACATTTAACAAATATTTTCTCTATAAAATATAAAAATAATCTCTGTTAATGCTTTATATCTATCCTCTATTAGTTAGTTCACTATATTAGCTGCAGTAATATCAGAGAGAGAAAGAGAAATAAATCCATTGAGAAGTATAGAGTTATCCTGGAAGCCATTGCAAAAAATCAGCTTAATCCAGAAAGACAGGAAAGGATGAAGAAGAAACTCAAGATTGGCTTATTTTGACTCTTCTTGATGTAAGAGACAGAGAGAGAAATCCACGTCTTCTGGTGTCTGTTTCCTGACTTAACCTATCTTGAATATCATAATGAAAGTCATAATGAAAAAGAAAGAAACAGTGAATTCCTTCATAGAACAGTCAAATAAATTATGTCCCATGATACAGTTATGTACTGGTATTCAAAGCATGCTACATCATGAGGTTGCCCAGATAATAATTTTAACTAACTGGCTTGTCTCAGAGATCAGGCATTTTTTGACCTGCATAGGGTAGGAGATTTCATTTAATCTTTTATTTTATGTACACTGAGAGCATACGCACCAAGACAAATTCCTTGTGTGTCCAATCACACTTGGCTAATAAAAATTCTATTCTATTCTATTCTAATCCATAAAGGAAACACACATAAGTATCTTTAAATTTATTAATATATACATTTAGATAGTATCTATTGTAGCTTCTCCTGGAGAATTATTCTTGTTCCTTCCTACAGCCAAAAATCTCTGGCTTTGCTGTTTATTGTGGAACAAATTTGTTGTGGAACAAATAGGATTCTCAGGGTTTCAGGACATTTATTTATTTATTACACTTTTTCTCCCTTTGCAATTTGTATCACCTCTCGGCTGTTGATGGAAAATATAAGCCACAAGGGCAGGTGAAAGACAATATACCTACAAATAAATCCGCATACAAATAGCAGCACATGAATATTTGTATTGGCTGTGCACATCTATTTTTATTTACACAGGTGATATATTCTGTCATAGACTTCTCTAAATTGATGTATCTACCTTAGAGGGGATAATCGCCATGGCATGGCTAGGTGTATGCATTTTGTTCATAACATTTAAGACACTTAGACAAGGTTTCAACCCTTGAACCACAGTAAACGTATTTCCTTTCATGCTGAAAGTGTAACAGTGATCCGAAATTCTAGAGATTTTCTGGTAAGAGGTGATTCTTGGTGGCCACGGTTGATGGCTGCAGCTGTACTGTCAGTGGAATAGAAGGATGGTTGGTCCTATATTGTTTTTAAAAAGTAGTTGATTAAAAGAAGCATTCATTTTTTAAGCAAGAAACTGCATCTTTCTTAAAAGGAGCCACGGTAGTGCAGCAATTAGAATACAATATTACAAGCTAACTCTGCCCACTGCAGGAGTTTGATTCTGACTAGCTCAAGGTTGACTCTTTCTGAGGTTGGTAAAATGAGCACCCACATTGTTGGAGTCAATATGCTAATGTTGTAAACCACTCAGAGAGTGCTGTGAAGCCTTCAGCATTATATAAGTCGAAGTGCTATTGCTAAATCAATCAATCAATCAACCAACCAACCAACCAACCAATCAATCAATCTTATAGCCCTCCCACAGCCATTACACCATGCTCATGATTACTGGTGTATTAAGTGATATTAATTCATTACATCAGAACTCTATGATTTTCCTCTCAGAACTTGAGATACAAAGGCAAGGAGCAGGAAAACTGTTATATTTTTGAAAATAAAAACTGTTAATGTTGAAGTATATACAGTATATACAGTTGAAGTATATACAGTATCCAGAAGGTTACTGTTCATATAATGATGGGAGAAATGGATGTGGGCAAAAGGTAACACCATTTCACATAGAAAGAACATTTGGAGAAATTGGAGGACAATTTTCAGAAAATTATCTTCAGTTGGGAGATTATTTTATTTATTTATTTATTTATTTATTTATTTATTTATTTATTTATTTATTTATTTATTTAATTTGTATACCACCCTTCTCCAACAGGACTCAGGGTGGTGTACAGCCATGGTAAAACACAACATATAAAATTTAAAAGCAGTTAAAAAGACATTAAATAATTTTGGCCATCAATTTAAAACAACCCAGTTAAAACCAATTACAAATTAAAACCGCAAGGATGGGATCAAGCCAGCTTGGCTAGATGAAATAGATGTGTTTTCAGGGCCCGACGAAAAGTCTGGAGGCCGGAATGACCTACCCCCTACTCTGGGAGTAGGTCGTTCCAGAGGGCAGGTGCTGCCACAGAGAAGGCTCTCCCTCTGGGGGTCACCAGCCGACATTGTCTGGCCGACGGCACCTGAGGAGGCCCTCTCTGTGTGAATGAACTGGCCAGTGGGAGGCTATTGGCGGCAGAAGGCGGTCTCGTAGATACCCCGGCTCTAAGCCATGGAACGCCAACACCTTGAAGTGCACTCGGAAGACCACAGGAAGCCAGTGCAGCTCGCGCAGGAGAGGTGTCACATGGGAGCGCCCCATCGCTCCCATAATCCTCCACGCGGCCACATTCTGGACCAACTGGACCCTCCAGGTGCATCCCAAGGGTGCACTCCCCATCCAGGGGAGTATAAGTATAAGTTTCAGCACCTAGCCATTAATTTTCAGTTGGTTTCTGCAGACTTAGTTGTCTGATGTTTCATTCTAAAATAGATTCCAGTCTGACATCACTTATTTGTGTCACCTAATATGATATTAGGAATGTTCTATTATCTTCAAGTTAGCTTCTTCATAAAGAAAAGTTCATCCACCCATATGAAAAAGAAATGTTTGTTAATAAAATGTAGATCTGATACTAATATAGCAATACATTTTGTCCTGGAAATGATCTCATCTGCAAAGTATAATAAATATTTCTGCCAATTATGATAAGTATTTCTTTTTCATATGGATGAATATCTTTCTAACAATGAAATGAATAATCATGATATCTTGATGTTGACCTTAGTACAGTAGTATCTATTAATAATAATATTAATAAGCCTTGGTAATTTTTTTTCAAGTGTATTTAATTGTAGCTTTGATCTGGAAAAAAAAATCTTATAGCATCAGTATGTTCTTAACTTAATTAAAATTCCTAAAAATTTATATTTGAAGAAAATATTTGGGGTTAGCATCAATCTCCCAGATTAAAAAAACAAGGTCTCTGTAGCTCAGTGGAAATCATATCCATATAGTGGACTGTTACAGGTGGGCTATTATAGCTACATGTAATGTATAAAATATTTTTCCTGGTATTGGAAGCTGTTGCCCATAAACAGTTGCCTGGTAGCAGCCAGACAGCTACTGCATGAGCTGCCTAGACCTCATTATAGAGTTCTGATAGGCCGATAACATATAAATAGTATCTGGAGCTACCCCCATGTTGTTCACATAATTCGGGCTTCATTGCCAATTCTATTATTTCTATGCCATTTCAAAATGCTGTATAATACAGAGTGAACAATAAAGAATCTGTATTTTATTCTTACACATCTATGCAGGATTTTTTTTTTTTTAAAAAAAAAAAACACCCTGTATTGTTTCAGCAAAGGATAGATAAAGTTCTCTTTAAGCTGCTATCAACTATAGTAGCAGCTGTCTCAAGGCTGATTTAAAACTGAATGAAGGGGCATCGACGCATGATATTTCTTTCAGCAGTTCATTTCCGTCTGTTTTGGGGTTCCTTTAGTATAAGAGAAAAAGTTAAAAGGCTTATAATAAAAAAGCGAAAAGTTGTTAAATCTTTGAAATAGCATATATTTGGGGCTCCCTCTACAACCTTAAATCTCACTGAGGAAACAGATTTACGCTAATAGCATAATAAAACAGAGAAAGAGAAGAAATAATTTCTAACACCACTGCCAACTGATTAGAATCAATGTACTGACATTAGCCATTGCTCCTGAATCACTTGATTGGAGTGAGAAAGAAAGCAGGTCATCTGAGACTTTTTATGACGCTGGGAAGTTGAGAAAGCAATTTTGTGAACAATCAATAATATTTTTATCCTCTTACTGAGTCATAGCTCTTGTGCATCTAGATTCAAAAGTGGGCATAAGTACTGTATTAGCCCCTTAGCCACTGGTGGGATTCAAGTAATTTAACAACCGGTTCTCTGCCCTAATAATTTCTTCCAACAACTAGTTCACCAAACTGCTCAGAAAATTAATAACCAGTTCTCCCAAAGTGGTGTGAACTGGCTGAATCCCACCACTGCCCTTAGCCTGACCACATAAGCAAGTAATCCCTGGTGATAATATGTCTTTCAAGGTCCATTTTCATAACAGAATTTCCAAACTGCACATGATCCCCATCAGAAAGTTCAGCAACGTCTGAAAATTTCATCTCATGCTGTTAAACAATTAGAGAAACAAAGAACAAGGGGGGGGGAGGGGGGGAGGGAGGGAAGAAGGAAGGAAGGAAGGAAGGAAAGAAGGAAGGAGATTATAATGAGAGGGAAGGAGGGTCTGAAGGAAGTTCTGCCTTAGCACTTGGTCACCAGCAGCCCTGCTGCCCTTTCGCCATCCCTTTGTCTCCTTCTCCTGACCTCTCCTGGTGGTCTCCCATCCTATCGCTGAGGATGCTTTGGTTACAAAGTCAGGTCTCTCTGCGTGGAGCCTCCCTCTGATCCACATACTTTGCACTCCTGCACACACCATAAGTAACCTGGCCAAGGAGAGCGAGAACAGTAGCAACAGCTTTGAGGAGGAGATAAGCGCAACCAAGCACCCCCTTGGGGAAGCAGGCTGGGCTGGGCTGTGGGGTCCTGGTGCCTTGGGAGTTTGAGGGCCAGGCTGGGTGCTTGCCCTCCGCTGCCTAGGGCTCTGGATGCAGTTGATACAAATGAAACTGGATTATTTCCTGAAATGAAGTCCAAACCAAATATTGTGGTTGAATCACCCTGCCCAGATTTATTTATCTAGGATTAAAACTACCCAGCCAGGAGCATGGTTTCTACCCAGGATGGCCACAAAGAAAGCTGTATCCATTTGTTCTCTAGCCTGAATACTATTTATGGAAATAAACATTTTAGAAATCAGCTGAGATCATTTCTATCTTCAGGAATATCAAGAAGTACAGAGTTCAGCTTATTTTCTCCACTTGTATTCTGTTCAGGCAAAACACAAAGTATATACTGAATCACTACATCAGGAAGTATATGGTGCTTTCCTATCTGTTTAGCTTTCTGTATCTATGACGAACTTTGATTTTTACTGCAGCTAATAAGCCAGACCAGTATTTATTAAGGAAATTTGTCTGTGGGAAAACAGATACACAGCCTTATTTATGTCTTATCTCTTAGATACACACTAAACAAACATGTTACTATAAAAATACAGTCTCATAATTGTTTGATTGGTTGTATTTTTTACTGTTATCAGTTTTACAATTTTACTTTATAGAAAAATAACATGTGCAGTGGAAATTGCAAATTATATCTCCTACTGATGGAAGAAAAACAAATCCATAGTTAATGTTTTGATTTATATCTTAAAAAGCCATACATGATGTCTTGAAATCTATTAGAGATTTCAGAATATCTGGCTATATTAGATGACTGAATCTTAAACATGTTTAGACAAGGAATTACTAAGCAATATATAGACAATGAAATAGGCTTTTTGTTTGCTTATTTTTATGGCCTTTTGCTTTATTTCATTGAATCTTAGCACTGTTTATCTATGACCAGCTATAACAGATTTAGATCAAAGCAATGGAAGCCCTTTTATTTATATCCTGAAACACAGGTTTATGTGATGTGTTTACAGTGTATTAATACCAGTTATGGGCAATATATAAGATCTCATATGGCAGTATTAAAGTATTTGATTGTGGCTATTGTCTGATTGTTAGAAGGTACCTTTGAATAAAACAGCATGAAATACTTTGCAGGCATCCAATTCAATTATTTCTTTGAAGCTGCCCTACTTTAATCTACCAAACTGCTTTGAAAGGGAGAAGATAGGAACTCTGACTAAGCAAAGCGACTGTCTTGGGCCTATGGGAAATGTTAAATGTTTTTGGGCTGGAAGTTAGATAAGATGGCAAAATTTTAAGGGTCAGCAGGGGCTATAAAGAAGATTGCAAATCTGTGGGAGTCAGGCAGTGGTGGGATTCAAATTTTTTTTACTACCGGTTCTGTGGGTGTGGCTTGGTGGGCGTGGCAGGGGAAGGATACTGTAAAATCTGCATTCCCTCCCCACTCCAGGGGAAGGTTACTGCAAAATCCCCATTTCCTTCCGATCAACTGGGACTCGGGAGGCAAAGAATAGATGGGAGTGGGGCCAGTCAGAGGTGGTATTTACCGGTTCTCCAAACTACTCAAAATTTCTGCAACCGGTTCTCCAGAACTGGTCAGAACCTGCTGAATACCACCTCTGGAGTCAGGGATTAATCAGGACCAATTAATGGGAGATACAGGCTGGTAAAATCCTTCTTCCAGGAACTAAAGACAAAGATTTGCTATCAGATTCCTTTGTTTTAAATGTTTGCTGCTTATATATTTTGACAGTGCTTGTTATCTGTTTTAAAAAATTTTCCTGCTTTGTTTTTTTAAATCAGAAGGTTTATTTTTTGTGTATATTAATTCGGGTCTTTGAACCCATAGGTTCCATCTGTTCAAATTTGTGTTCAGTATTCTAATCTTCCAGTATGAAACAAACAGAAAGGGATATCGTAAGAGCATTGGTCTTGCAATCAGGATAAAGCAGTGACAAAAACAAAGAAAGGAAGTCCTTTTTTTTTTTTTTTTTGCTATTTTTCCAGTTCTATTTTTACAGCCTCTAGTGATCAATGGCTAAAAATTCAGTGTCAATGCTCCCTGGAGTTGCATCTATCAACAGCCATTTTGGGCTGATGGGCCAAGTTTAGGTTTTTACTGATATGCCATCATGTAAGGAAAGGAAAGGAAAGGAAAGGAAAGGAAAGGAAAGGAAAGGAAAGGAAAGGAAAGGAAAGGAAAGGAAAGGAAAGGAAAGGAGCAAATGGTGGTAGAGTGTCATAGTTGAGATAATAGAAGTTCCTGTCTTATTATCACACTGAAAGAAAAGTAATATGAGCTTGCTGTAATTTTTAATATTTTAAAGTGAGAACTGACAGTATCACGCAGTGTGATCTCAGAATTGCCTTCAATGAACTATATTGCTAAACTCAGTGGTCTTTAATATCTTGAACTACTGATGTTATTTCCTTCCCTATTCTCCCCTTCCAGTTATTGTTTCTAATCATTATGTCTTACCTATCTCTATCCAAGTTTTTTATGGTATCCTTAATCCCTTTAAGTGCAACCTTGATGAATCTCTTTTGTATGACTGTAGTCATCCATCTCCAGAAGAAGGATAAGAAAAAAAACAAAACACAGCAATTTAAGACAATAATCTGTCACTCAAGGTGGCAAAAGGCTACTGGAAGGAATATATTACCATGTCAAAGTTATCATAGTAAGAATCGCTGACTGTTGGAAATTGATCCAGGAAATTGTGCTACCATTATAGAATTATATTGCTTATGTGATATGTTTTATTGCAATGGGCATAAGGGCTATCTAAGATAATGATACAATATAGCACAGTCATCTATGTGTGCATGATTAGGCCAGTGGTTCTTACATGCACAAAATAAGAGCAAAACTATATGAGCCAAAAATGAGAAATTTAAAATTCTGGAAAAGAAGTTGAAATAATGTAATTAACAGATGAGGACTAGTAGCAGGGGTGAAATGCTCCCAGTCTGGTAGCGATGGCAGCAGGTGGTTCTGAGAATCGGTAGCAAAAATCCCTGCCCACCCCCCCCCCCCCATGCCCAGCTGAACCGCGCAATTATCAGAGGCTTTTTTTTATTTTTAAAAACATTTTTTCTACAACCTCTTCAGCTGAAAAAATGCTTTTAAAAGTTAAAAAAAACCCATCTGATGATTGTGTGGCTCAGCTGGGATCATCAGAGGCTTTTAAAAGCATTTTTTTCTACAATCTCTTCAGCCGAAGAGGTTGTAGAAAAAATGGTTTTAAAAGAAAAAAAAGCTTTTGATGATCAGGCAACTCAGCTGGGATTGTCAGAGGCTTTTAGAAGCATTTTTTTAAACAACCTCTTCAGCTGAAGTGGTTGTAGAAAAAATGCTTTTAAAAGGCTCTGATGATCCCAGCTGAGTTGCCTGATTGTCAGAGGCTTTTAAAAGCATTTTTTTTACAACCTCTTCGGCCGAAGAGGTTGTAGAAAAAATGGTTTTAAAAGTTTTTCTAAAAAAAAGTTGGCCATGCCCATTCAGTCACATTAACACCTCTCCCACCAAGCCACACCCACAGAACCGGTAGTAACAAATTTTACATTTCACCACTGACTAGTAGATGTATTCATGGCACAATTAAGGTACTATTGCAATATACTCCATATGAAGCTATCCTCGATGAGCCTTAACAAGGCTCAGAATGCAGATTCATGGATAGTAAATAGTGCTAGTTTATTGGCACATATAACACCACTACTTTGTGAGCTGCCTTGGCTGCTGGTGGGCTACCGGGTGGAATTCAAGATGCAGCTTGTCACTTTTAAAGCCCTGACTTGGGACTGGTTAAGTGAGGGATTGTCTTTCCCTGGTTGTTTCTACCTATCTGAACTGGTCTGGCAGCATGAGCATGCTTCATCCCATTGGCTAAGGAATGCTGATTGGTGAAGCTTAGAAAATGTACGTTGTCTTCCCACCTTATGAAACTCTGTCCCTTGGAGATTAGAATCACCCCAATCCTGCTAGCCTTTCACAAGATTCTGTGCCTTGGGTCCTGTCTTGGTTGTACTAAGAACTATCAATTGTGATATCTTTCTCAGCTGTTGTAATGGTATATGGGAAAGACCTTGGGAGATTAGGCCAAGAGGCACTGCCTAGGGAACAGTCAGAAAAAAAACCATCATAGCTTACTGCTGGATAATGGATGGGCCAAAAGGCTCAGAAGAGTTCCTCCATAGTTTCTTGGGTTGTACAGGAGATGGAGGTAGAATTGTACTTTCAGACTTGCAATATTGATGCAACCAGACAGAAAACACAACCAGAGGAGTTAATTATATTTAATGTACAGGTACAGTAGTGACCAAAATTGTGGAAACCTTTTGGGAAAAGTGTATTTTTGAGGTTTGATGGCTAATAGCACCAATTTTTTTTTTTTTTTTTTTTTTGGAGTTTCAAGATAATCATATTCCACTGCTGGAATGGCCTGGGAATACCCAGATATTAACCCAATTGAAAATCTATGGAGCAAGCTAAAGAAACTTGTTAGTCAGAAGCGACCCAGCAATAAAACCCAGTTAATAGAAGCAATCGTGGTTTCACATTATAACAGCTGCAGAACTAAAAGACTTGGTTCACTCCATGGGAAGACATTGTAAGGCCATAATTCATGCTAAAGGTTACCCAACCAGGTATTAACTGACATGATAATTTTTGTATATCTTGTTTTTTCTATGGTGATAATTTTTGTATATCTCATTTTTTCTATGTGTTTCACTTTTCTTCTTTATAATGTAACTGCTATTCTAACAGCAAATCCTTCATAAAAGTTATTGCATTACATTCTTGATTAAATTATCTTTCCATTGATATATAATTTTATGGTGCTACTCCAAAAAAAAAGTAGTGTTATTAGCTAGTTTTAGAAAATACATTTTTCCCAAAAGATTTCCACAATTTTGGCCACTACTGTACATAAATAGAATCAGAGAAACTAGGAAAGGTGTCGTCTCTCTTGTCCCATCTACTATGGAATTGCAGGCTATGCAGGCTTATCTAACCATTCATTAGGCAGCCTTGCCTCCCTTGCCTTGTCTCCCAAAGTCTTTCCCACACACCATTTCAAACTGCTGTATATTTTAATTTTTTTTATCTGTATTTGGAATTGTCCTTACTTGTTTTAAGACTGTTTGCCACCCAGAGTTGCTAGTTGAAATGGGCAGTCAAACAAATTGAATGAATGAATGAATTTCTTCTGCAACCATTAGAACTTGTTCAGCATCCCACTTCTTTAATTTTTTTACCTTTCTAGTCCTCTGTCTTTAGTCCACTATATCCTGCCTCACTATTCAAGCATATAATAATCTCAGAAGCACTGAATGCAGTACGTTTTTATTTCCTATAAGAAACATTTGGCCATGATTGAAATATTTAGAATGTCCTTATAGGTATTGTATTACACAGCTGAAAAAAGTATTAGATACCTCCCGCTTTATTAATTATATCAATAAAAGTGTATATAGACCAAATTCCCACAAGCCAGTTATGAATTTGGTCCCTGGAACTGATCTCCTTCTCCTTAACTCCCAGATGAACTATTGTGTACACTGAAAGAATGTGCTCAGGGATTCAGCAAAGATCTATGAAATCAAGTCTATAGAAGAACTTTATACCTTCTGACATATTACTTTATCTGGAACTAATTTAGCTACTAGCCTCCAAGGAGTCTTTCCTCATGAAAGGACATAAGTCTTGACTTATGTTCTACTAAGAACAGAAATGCCAAATGTATAATCCAAGACTCTCTTTTTGACTCAAAGGTGTTCCTTTGTGATTGATGATAGCAGCATTTGGGGTCGGGGAGATTATCCAAACCAAATGAACATGGGATCAAAGGATTGTGGACCTGAAGACTCCAGGCCTTAGAACCTAAACTGAGATGGTCTTAAGTATGTATTAGATATTGGGTATATGTTTACTTCTACTGTTGTTTTCCTAAATTTCTAAACATCAGAAAGGGGCCCTATGTTCTAGAACAGAAACATGGAAACCTGTCTTACACAGAATCAGATCACTACCATGTCTAGCTCAATATTGTTTATTTTGATTTTCGACAGCTTTTTAAGGGTTTGGAGTGGAATCCAGGGGTGGGTTCTACTTACCTTTACTACCGGTTTGCAGCGGGGCCGTGCGCGCGTGCTCACTTCACTCGCATGCATGCCACTCTTCTGCACAAGCGCAGAAGTGTTTTGATGATGTTGGGATTGGTGGGCAGAGCCTCCTGCCAGTTTTACTACCAGTTGTATAGAACCGGTGCGAACCCAGGCCAACCCACCACTGGTGGAATCTATATAGAGAAAACTGATATGAACCCATAACATTTTATATGCTGCTATACTTGGATTTTACCTTTATTTACAAATAGTAGAGAACACTTCATAGAGATTAACAATGGAATCAGTGTAGATTGACTTTGGCACTGGGGAAGAGAAAAATGAATATACTTGGCTTAATATCGTTTTTATTTTAGCAATTATTTTTCATTAATTAATCAAAAACAACTTTTGAATCACTTGGTCTTTATGCCAACATTTAAGATTTGGTACATTATAGCAACCTACATGTTAACTGGGATTGTAGTTCTAGGAGTTTCCAGCCATTAGCTATGGGATCACCTCCAATTTGGCTGAAATCTTGATCATTTTGGATATATTATGCTGCAAACATAGCAATCTTCTCTTCACTTACATTTCCAGTGTAAATAGATATGGGGAGGGCTATTCAAACTCCTTGCATAATGGCAGCAAACATCCAAAGGTTTAGCTTAAGCAGGATTTGTTGGTTTTTGATTGATCAAAGGCAGGTCAAGGATACGCTAGATATCCTGAGCACCATTTTGATGGGAGAGATAGGATGTAATCAAATACATGAATATTTTCCCCCAGTTTCTTGGAATTGTATAATACTATCTCATCTGCTTCAGGAATCAGGAATCTTCAGAACAGTTTTTGAGGGGGGAAAAAAACTGTGCACCCATATAGCACATTGCCTCAGTAGAGAGGCTTGATCTTTTCTTCTTTTTTTCTTCTTTAATGAAAAAGGGGCTTGACCCATCCATTTTCCCTTCTACACATGAGTGTCAGGCCTGGAAGCCATCTTTTATATTGGGCCTTCAGGCCTGCCACATTTTCTACTGACAATGAGTATATTGTCAGTAGAACCTTCTCTTGTTTTCTGACTTTTAAACTGCTTCAGATCATTAAAACTGAAACTGCTTCAGCTTATTTAGATAGACCAAAAATGGCTGAAATGGAGAATAAGCAATTTAATGTGAACTGTTTTAGAGTTCCTAACAAGTAAAAATGAAAATGCCTAGATACAGCATGGGAGATATTAAAATAAAAATAAGAGTAGAATAAAAGATATAAAAAGGCACCCTGCCCAAGCACTAGAGCAGGGGGTCAGCAACCTTAAACACTCAAAGATCCACAAAGGTCCTAACCGGAAGCCCCCTGTTCAATTCTGGAGCCGATCAGAAGTCCGGTTCCCCCACCATAGAGTCTCCTCCTAACATGGTGTCCTTCGTCCTCTGCCGACCGGAAATCTGGTTCCCCTACCAAAGAGTCTCCTCCTGTATGGCATTCTTTTTCCTTTACCTGTCCTAACCAAAAGCCTTATCAATTGTGGAGCCAACTGGTGACAGGGAGCCGCAGCAGAGGGATGAAAGAGCCACATGTGGCTCCAGAGCTGTGGGTTGCTAACCCCTGCACTAGACTGAATGATCCATTTTGGGTGACTCGCTGTTTAGTAGTTCCTTGTTGGTGAGGAGACTCATTGAGAGCTGTCTAAGTAGTGCAAAAATGTCATTTACAGCAGGAGGGGGGAGGAGGAGGGAGCAAAGCTAGCAGTTCTATGGAATGACCTTGAAAAGAATTAATTGAGATGAAGCAACATAGAGTTCCAATGAAACCAATTTTTTACTGCAACTTCTAGCTTTCCAGTATTAACCTAACCACAGTATGCTTCAATTAAAAAGTCACTTTAATTTTAAATAAAAAAATGTTTCTTCTGTCTTCTGTCCAATCTTTAAAAACGGGAAAAGATACAATAATAAGAAATTGTACTAGATGATGGGACAGATGGATCAAACTTCATTTTAAACGAGCTAACATTGTCAATAATAATGTCAATAATAATTTCATGGACACTCAAAGTACAGGCATGATTATCTGGCTCGTGTTTTCAAGAACAACTTAAAATAGTAAATGTTGTGCTTAATAATTTGTGTCCATGATTCATTCCATTATTGCTTTTCCCAACCAACAATTTGGAGACAAAAGCTTTATCCCATTTTTCCTCTGTAGTGTTGTCGAATTTCCATATTGTAATGGGAAAAAAAAGAATGTTATTGTCAGTCTCATTTTGAAATTTCTATTACACACAAAAGAGAATGAAGAAAATTTCTATTAACAAAGACTATTTCTGGAAGAATAATGCACTTCTACATACAAAGCATTTACTTGGGAAAAATCATTAACATTTTCTCAAAAAATCTTGCCATCAAATGGCAAAGGCATCTGTCTAATAAACAGCTCAATTAATTTATCCTGCCTTTTTTCTCTCTTTCTATCAAACTGAAAAACAAATGAGTTGCATGTAAAAAAAAAATAATAGAAAGAAAAAGAACCACCAATCACTGAGCAATCTTGCATGCCAGAAAGAGCTAATACAAAGAAATTATACCACTAAAGATTGACAGAACTTTGGCTTTATCTTCTCTGAAAAAAACCTCCCAGATGTATTAGAATCATCTAATCTTGCAGATTTTTAAAAATGTGTAGATTGCTGAAATTTATAAGTAAACCACTTGAGATATGCTGTATCCTGTTACAGCCTTATAATTAATCGTCCAAAATACTGATATTGACAGTTTTTCATGACCTTTTCTACTTTCCTTACTGGGATTCCTTAATGATTTTAGATACTTTAAAGCAGCGGCTACCAACCTTTTGGGTACCAGACCCAAACCATGAAGAGAGGTTTTTCTGTGGACTGGAGGGGTGTGATTTTTTGTGCCGCCTGCATCCCACAGATGGGGCTTCGCTTGTTTGTGTGGACCGGTTTCTGGCATGCCGCGGACTGGTACCGGTCCATAGAGGTTAGGGACCCCTGCTTTAAAGTATGGGCTCAGATCCATATCACTCATTATTTTCAAAAGGTAATCAATATTGCTAGATTTTCAATGAATTTGTAAGTCAAATATGCATGATACCCTTTGTGAAACATAAGCAAAGGAAATAGGGATGACAGACAAATTTGTTTGTATTGTATTTCCTATTTACAATCTATTTAAAACCTGGAACATTCTTATTCTTCAATACCTGTTTTAGTAATAGGGATACAATTGAAAAGAGAGGTTTAGAGAAAAAAATTGTTGGTGAAAATAATGAATACAAATATATTCTATTAAGGGAGAGTATTTATAAACTATTCATGTTAGAAAACTTTGAAAGAATTTGTTGTATTTATCTTCAATTGCAAATATTATTTTAATCATATCCCTTTTGAGTTTTCAAGCTAGTCTTAAACTCTTTGGAATTAGCCTTCAAAACTGAATCCTTAATTTCTTAACAGACTGGAATTGGTTGACATCCTTCAGTTTTCTAAAGTTTCTTCTCTTTGTAAGCTTCTTTGCTCCATAATTTTAAGAGCCTACCCTTCAGATCTTTGCATATACTTACCAAAGTGTTTTTTTCACAGCTTACATAATATTTACACAGCGTACGCCTTAGTCCACAAACACTTTAATCTTCTTCTGGAGCTGCCCACAATCTTACCTAGCACAAACCGCCATGAATTGCCTATTGACAAAAGCTTAGAAACTTTTCAGATACAACCAACATTTTTCCCTCTCTGCTTAGGAGATAAATAAAAGTGAGGACCTCTTGCTTTCTGAATTGTTCCTATAACTTTCATGATCCTGCTCCAGAAAGCCATCTTGACTGTATAGGAATTATTAACGTTCAGAGTTTACAGGATTCCAAGCCAACCCAATTTATCAGGTTTTCAAGATGGTTACCATGGTGGAATGAAACCATTTTTCTTAATCAGATTTGGTTGATCTTTGGAGGGGGGAGGGTGTTAAAATTAATTAGCTTAGCTGATTGGCTAAACAATTTCAATATTTATTATTTGTTCAATTTTTCTTTATTTACTTATTATTTACTTATTTATAGCATTTATATAGCTTCTCATCTTTTAACAACTCTGGGGCAAAACTCAAACAAAAATTAAATCAACATATAAAACCATATTAAAACAGTAAAATTAAACCCATTAAAACATTAAAAAAAATAAAAACCTGGCACCCATTCCAACATCCAATGTGCAATCATCCATCTTATCCCAGTGCTTTGGGATAAAGCCAGGTTTTCAAAGCTTTACAAAAAACCAGGAAGATAAAGGCCTGCCAACCAGCGGTAGGTTTCAAAATTTTTTACTACCGGTTCTGTGGGTGTGGCTTGGTGGGCGTGGCATGGCTTGGTGGGTGTGACATGGTGGGCGTAGCAGGGGAAAGTTACTGTAAACTGTCCAATCCCTCCCCAATCCAGAAAAATCCCCATTTCCTCCCGATCAGCTGGGACTCGGGAGGCAGAGAATAGATGGGGGCGGGGCCAGGTGGTATTTACCGGTTCTCCGAACTACTCAAAATTTCCACTACTGCTTCTCCAGAACTGGTCAGAACCTGCTCTGGTCAGAAACCCACCTCTGCTGCCAACCTCCAGGGGAAAAGTAACTGTCATGGGGCAGGAGCTGCCATGGAAAGAAGCAGAAGAAAAGGCCCTGCAAAAATATACACCATTTGAAGCACATCTGAAAACCATGGAGAGTGAAAATAAAATATTGCCACACACCACCCCAAAGAATAGAGGCTTTAAAGTGCTTGGGGGATGCTTTGAAGATAAATACGTATGGCACAACTACGGGCTATATGGCTGAAACCTCTAAGGAGTTACATTTAATTAGTTGGACTGGTAGAAGTTTAGATAGATCTAAACTGACATTGTAATTATAAATCTCAAAAGCTGTTAATTTCCTTTGTTGGAATTTTTGCATGTTACATTTCACTGGAGCATACATTTCACAGTGGTTTAGTTAAGGTTAAAGTTAAATTGTAGTTGCATATCTACAATTGTTTTTGTTTTAAGGCAGTGGTCCCCAACCCCCGGTCCGCGGACCGGTGCCGGGCCGTGGAGTACCTGGCACCGGGCCGCGCAGCGGCCGGGGGACATGAACGCTGCAGCACAAAGGCTCCTGGGCCGTGCGCAATGGGCCGTGCGCAAAAGCTCCTGGGCCGTGCCCCCACCCCTGCGCGCGCTCAGTGGGCCGCGGCGATAAAAAGGTTGGGGACCACTGTTTTAAGGCATTTAATATTATTTAACATTCCCTTTTTTAAGTTAATTTGTACATCATTTGCTTTCATGTCCCTTTGATAGTGTTTCTGTATAATGCATTTTTCTTCTGTCATATGGAAAGTATTAATTAATTCATTGCTTTGAGTTTCAAATCATTGTTTTTCAATATATAGTTCATTTCTGGACTATATAGTTCATTTCTGGACATTTCTGGATTTGATCATATATTCTTCCCTATCAGGTACAAAGGAATCTCATTTTCAGCTTTGCTTTCCTAGTTGCTCACAAATTGTCCTATAATATGGATGATCAATCACTAGATAATGGCAACTTGTAGCAAATTTGACTACTTTTGAAAACCTGTATCTCTTGTAATTTAAACTGTAATATAGAAACACCAATTCAAAGGAAATTATAGGATTCTTTCTACTACAATAAATATGAAATAGATGAAATAATGGCATGTCTTCATCAAAGGCACATAATCACTAATATAATTATTTATATAATTATTAATTCTGAAGTTCAGGAACTTCAGGTGCGTTACAGCTTGATCATCTTTTTCTCTATGCTTGATAGAAAAATTTGCATTTTCATGTTTACCTTTGATAAATTAGTTTATTGTGTATATTTTTTTCGGAGAACCTATTATTTTATCAATTGAGCAGCATCTTTTTTCATTTGCACCATGATATCTGAAAGACTTGATTCCCATAGGGGCATTTTTTTTTTTTTTTGAAAGTCAGAGCTGATTTTCATGTGGAACACTCCAGAGATTGTGGCTGACACTTTATTATGTATCAGGCAAGTGACAATTATAAAAATACAAGTCATGGGTAAAGAACAAAGAATGACTAATTCTGTAATTAAAAATATATAATTAGTCACATTTTGTGCAAATTATCTTTTTAAACTCTCTGTAAAATCATAGTGCTTCTTCTGATTTCAATTGTTAATTGCATTACCTCAAAATATAAAATTAATTGATAGTGTTAACTTCTTCACTCTGTGGTGCTTACAGGAATTATGTCTTTAAAGCATTCTATGGTCCATCAGTGTTTCACCATTAATTCACTATTTGATCAATCCAGTCAAGTGTCTATTTTAGTCATTGACCAACAAAACATAGGTTTAAAAATAAGATCACACTACAGATATTATATTCACATAATAGTGTAAGCGCTATACTATAAAAACGATATGTAATTTGTAAATCACTAACACAAACTAAAATCAAAATGGCAATGCCATTAAAATTATGAGTTTAAGGTTTTAAACACAGGAGTGTGTATAGTAAAAAAATAACGTTTAGATAAAAGAATAGAGTGGTGACTTAGAACAATAAAAATAGCTAGCATAAAATAGCTTTTAAAGCACCCTGTTATTAAGACCAGTTGCCTGCAATTACTGCAGGTTCGAATCTCGCCAGGCTCAAGGTTGACTCAGCCTTCCATCCTTTCTAAGGTAGGTAAATTGAGGACCCAGTTGTGGGGGCAATAAGCTGACTTTGTATAAATATACAGAAGAATGAAGGCTATTGCTTAGCACATTGTAGCACATTGTAAGCCGCCCTGCAGCAGACTATTTGATAACAATTAACCTTCTTGCTTTATGAAGGAAATGGGTTCATCACCAAAACACTAAATGCTATAATAGAAAAATCTCATAGCACCTATTGCAGCTGTGAAACATCACATCAATCATCTGATCTGCAGCAGAGATAATTTGGAAGAAACAACCCAAAGCAATGGCAAAAAAGAGACTCGGTGAACATTAAAATACAATAAAAGCCATAATCGCGGCCTTGAAATTGAAACTGGAATAAATATGGTTTTATATAATAACCAACATGGTTTTGCTAATTGGAGACTGTATTTTCCAAACCCATACAGATCACTGAAACATAATCTTGAATAAGATATGCTTGAATACTCTGTGCAAGCTGCCCTGAATTTTAAGAGGCCAGTTTTAATGTGTAGTTTAGAATTTCATCCAGTGTATTAAAACGTCCACGTTCTATAGAATTATGTATATTTAACTCCCAGCAATGCTGAGGATTGTACTAGCTGGTTCTGAAGGGCATCAAGTTTTGGAAGGCTGATCTAAATATATATTTCCAAAGTGTAAATGGTGCAGTATTTGGGACCAGCAAAATCCCTACAAGCAGGATCATTTTTGAAAATAGAATCCTGTAATCTATATATTAGTGGCAGTCCCACCATTTTGAGGCAGAAAATGAAAATGCTTTAGTATAAATGTTAAAGTGGGATTAAACGCAGTTAAAATGCAAAGAACTCCCTCAGTTTGTTCTTTAAAAGTGTAAAAGAAAAATCCTAGTTTGCCTCTTGAATGATGTGGCAGGGTGCACTTTGGATTTTCCAAGTCAAATTTTCTGTTTACTAACACCATCTCTATTTGTGAATTTAATGTCAGTCAACTATTTCTTATCAAGCCTATTATCAAACTTAGCCAACATTCCAAGGAATGAGTTGCTTCCTTGGATTGAAGATAAGAAGCAAAAGAATAGGTGTCAGAGAAGTGGGAGCAATCTGCTCTATGTAGTAATAAAATTCTTTTTATTGAGGGAGTCCAACATTTTTACTCTGTTGCTCTGATCCTGTTCAAGGAGTAGTGCCTAATCCTCTAATAACCCTGTCATTGGCAATCATAAATATAATAATGTGTAGATAACCTCTAGGTCTCAAAACACATTTCACTGGTACTTGGAGTCACCTCTAGACATTATTTCTGAAAATTGACAGCAGTTTCCCACCATCTGAAGTAAAAAAAAAATCCACAAATATGTAGTATCAGCCTTGAGATGAGTATGTAAAAATTCAGTTCAGTTACCATAAATATTAAGTGTTAAGCAGTTTTTCACAGTATACAATTTATATGGGAGAGACAACATATTTTTCTGTTTGTGTATATTTTAAAATATATTCATTTTTTCTTAAGAAAATCTGAGAAGGTAGGGGTTTGCAATATGATCTGAACATAAGTAAAACTCTATTTTTCTTTTATTAATCTCTCCTTTTCTGCTGATTTCTAGTGAATAGACAAGACTTTAGCTTTGTTAACTGAAAAAGCAGGACTGGAAAATAATGTATTTATTGAAATAGACAAATAAAAATGTGACGGTCCAATTCTTATGCCTGTCTGCATATTATTATGCAAAGATTATGATAAAAATAATATTTCTGTGAAGCTTTGGTCCAGGTAAAATGGAATTTGTGGGGGCATGAACAGTCATATACTTAATGGAGATTGCTCTAATCCATCTCAAAATATACCTGAGGTCAGAAATTACATTCAGAAAATATATTTGGGAAAGAAAATTGTTATTCAGAAAAGCTGCAGAGGAAAAAAAAATCTATATGCAGAAATTCAAGAAGGGATTCAGTTTTCAGGAACAAACTTGAGTCCTGGAATATGAAAGAAAAATAACATTTTATCTGCAGGAGGCCTTGGCTGGGATTTCTGACCACTGTAAAGTATAAAATTACAGCTTAACACCTGGATAGAGACTTTCCAGTTGTCCTGTATGTCAATTGGACTAAATACAGTTTACATGACTGTGCTTATGTGTGTGTGTATAAAATCAAGTTCCAGAGGACTAGTTTAGTATAACTGCCTATTATGAAAATAAAGGCTAACTGCAGGATTTTTTAAAGATGCCATTTCCCATTTAAATCTAAACAGTTGTCCCCTATAAGCTTCATACTTGATTGATGTTTTTTCCTCTTGTAATGCTCTGGTCCTTTTTAAAAGCTGCAGAGAGGCACTGTTTTCTGTCTAGATCATTTTGAAACTACTTTTAGATTCGTCGTTTTATTTTCTTCTTAGCAAGCCCCAGGGGAGCCGATCTCCAAAGCCACTTAGGATGTCTTTCCTAAGATAATGCTAAGTCTGCTTCATATATAACTGGGATGCTATATTTACTCAGTCTTAAAAAGCAACACTCGGTGGGTAAATGTCATCAAAGCAGTGCCAAACAGGAAATATCAGTGTCCTATAGAGACTTGGTGTGTGAGTTCAGCCATGAATCCAGAGCAAATGTTTTCTCAGTAACACAGCAAGGTTTCTTATTCTCACCCACTGGTTTTCCAAATACTGGGGAGCATTCCTGAAATGTCCATGCAGTGCAGGGTCCTTGCCAGGTTAATTTTCAGCATTCATTCAATATAAACAATATCAGTAGTTTTAGTAATATGTCTCTTCAACCATGATCTCTCATTGAACAGAAGTGAAGGGATGTGTCTGCAATCTCTCCTGTCTGTCTTATATTTCAAAGGATATGTACAGTAAGCTATATGACCTCTGGCTGGGCCTCTTCTTGTAAGAGAGATCCCAGGAATGGTCCACATAGCAATTATATGCACAATATTTGATGTAAAGGCTGCTGTATCATTATTTCCCAAACAACAGTCAGAATAACAGAGTTGGAAAGGACCTTGTAGGCCATCTATTCCAACCTCTTGCCCAAGCAGGAGACCTATACCCGTGATGGTGAACCTATAGCACTCTCTAGAGACTCCTAGAGAGACTCTGGAGGCTGGGAACAGCAAAAATGTCACTTCCTCTCCCACTGGGAGTTGGGAAATGGACCGTTTCAGGCTTCTGGAGGGCCTCGGAGAGGGTGGTGAAGGCTGTTTTCGCCCTCCCCAGATGCATAGAGAGGATCTGGAGCCAGGTGAGAAAGAAAAATGGCCCTACCAGGCCATCACGTGCCAGGAGCGGGGGGGCAGGGGGGTTGCATGTGCATGCGCAGGGCGGGGCGCATAGAATTATGGGTGTGGGCATAGCTTTAATAGCTTTACCTCCTCCTCTCTGTGGCAGCCCCTCAAGTATTGGAACACTGCTATCATGTCTTGTCTGGTCCTTCTCTTCACTAGACTAGCTGTGCCCAGTTGCTGAAACTGTTCTTCATATGTTTTAGCCTCCAGTCCCCTAATGTCCATTAGGATGTTGTTATTTAGGCATTTCATGGAAACCATTTGTAGAACATTCTTGATTTTTATAAAGACATTTATGTAAAAAGCAAATATCAAATTCCATTTTTTCCCTAATCCATTTTGAAATATGATTTTCTTTTTCCATTAAAGCAAGACATAAGATATGGTTGATTAAATGACAGGGATAATCATGAATAAGTGGATCACATTATTACTGAAGGCTTTGGAGAGTGGTGAGGGAGTAACAAAGTCTACCAAGATCCATAATGTTGAAATTAAAACAGACGCTATTTGTAAAGAAAAGAAAAAAGAAAAGAATTTATTGTATTTGTTTTTTAATTTTAATTCACTATGTAATGTGCTTAATAGATACAGAAGAATCAACCTGAATGAGGATTTTGTGTGCCACAACTTCAATATATTTAAATAACACTGAGTTTCAAAAGAAATTTCTACTTTGACATTCATATCCAGCCCTCTGCCACATGTTGATTATGCTATGTCCCAACATGTTTAGGCTGCAATATTTAGCTCCACTGGTATTATCAAGGGATTGATGTTTGTTGGGATGTGATTAGCAATGAACTGGGTTCATGTCTATGCATGGGTGCATTAGTATTAGTTGCAAACAATTTCTTTTTCTTTTTTTAATTTAATTTTTTTAAAAAAAAAACGTTTTTATTAAACCATGTAGTGTTGGCACATTTTCTTAATACATGTTCCCAAGCAATTTTCTTTAACATAATATGAATATAAAGTATGTGCTAGAGTGAATAATGTTCCCTGCAGTCAGGAAAACCAACCTGCCTGCAATGTTCATTGAATGACTTTGGGCCAAGCAACATCAAAGGATTTATGCTGTGAATTTTAAATGAGGTAGAAACCCCCAGTTCATTGCCTTGATCTCTTACTTCAGGAATAGCCAATTTCCCTATAATAAAGTTGGGGAATGCTGATACTGATAACATCACCAGGGAAGTGGCAACCTCACAGGAAAGGATAGGGCTGATTAGATTTTCTTTTCTTTCTTTTCTTTCTTTTTTGTTTTGTTTGGACAGTCTTAAAACAAAAATAGGAACATGAAATACCTGTGAGACAACTCATCCCATTTCTATTCTTAATAGCCTTCAACTATACTAACAGTATATAATCCAGTGGCAAAAGGCCCAAATTCCATCGAGCAATTTCAAGGTTTTGGAAAGCCTCTATATGTATGTGGGGAGAGAGACAAGTTAATGATGAAAATTGGAATTGCTTGCCTCTTGGTGGCCTTCCAGTTCTAATTCTATTCTTTATTGTGGGGAAAAAAACCAGTCCCCAAACATCAAGTGATTTTTCCTTTTCACTGTGAAGTATCACAGTGCTGCCTCAGTGTTCTTGGGAGTTGCAGATGGGTGGTTACATCCCCTTACTCCACAGACTACGTTTTGCTTACCCCATTCTGGCAAAGTTATGAAATAATCAGTAAAGAGCTAAAGAAAGAAAGTATGCAAACCTTTAAGACTGAAAGATTGAATTGAAAAAAAAAAATAAGGAAGCACCCCCTCCGTACATCATGAAGTACTTTCTAAATCAGTGCTAAATCAATATTTAGTTTCTTTATTACAGAGTAAGAATGTTTCATGCGGGCTGGATTGTGAATTCATATTCTAGCAATTCACTGAAAGATATTGAATTCTGGATGTTGTTATATTTGTAGAGCTGAACAAGCCTTATTCAAATAGTGCATACTATTGACACCAATATATAATAGGGAAAGATTCCATCCCAGTGGTAAAAAGGTTAGATTATATGATACTCAACACTCAAGTTTTGGTTAAGTTTATAATTTAAAATTAGGGTTTGAAGGAGAGACCCCAGTAGCAAAGTCAAATGATTTGGTTTAAAATCTCATTAAATGGAATACTCACTCATGATGGAAGAAAAAAGCATAACCTTAGAAGCATTTTAGGAATCTTATTCCTTGCTTTTAGATCTTTGTAATTTCTCAGTTAAGAGATAGTTTACAAATATCAGGAAGTTATGAATTTATTAAATTATAGGATTTGTTTTTATAGATTAAGTTGATGGTCGTTAACATAAATAGCTTGAAAAGAAAATTTTGCAAATAGTTTAAAATGGGCTTCTGTTTTTTTTTTAAAGTTAGATTAAGCACAGGTATGCTAGACAGGCATCCTAGAATTGCCCAAGAATGATTTCAGACTGAATTGACATTTTGCTTTCCAGACAAAAATCTTTCTTCTGGAATGATCACAGTTCAATGAGAAGTTATGATTCTGACCTGCATTCTTCTATGAAGAAAGTTAAGTTTTAAATGTAATGTAGAAGTCTATGGAGATTCTGAGTCATCCAGGTCATGGTTATCCCTTGAAAGTACCTTGAAAAAGGTACTTTTTCAAGAGGCAACTGGACTTTCTGTGTTTTTTTTTTTGAAGATGTTTCACTTCTCATTCAAGAAGCTTATTCAGCTCTGAATGTAGAAGCAGCAATTAGCTTCTGATTTAACTGTGATAAAATATAAACCTTGAATAAACATGAAACCAAAATTCATTAGAAAACAGATCTTCTTCTAAAGAAAACATATCTTTAGCAGGCTTTTCTTCCCAGTTTCATTTTTGCCTTGGATTTTTAAAAAATAAAGTAAACACTATAAGATGTCTGAAATAAAAATGACTCATTTGTCATTTATCAGCATGGTTAGGATATGATATGACATACATGTAGGAACTGGTGATTCATAAAATAATGTGGTGTGGATAGTAAGGGGACAACCTTGTATAATCAGGGACATTCTCAATGGGATAAAGGAAATTAAATCATGCATCTGAATCATGTGAAGAACTTCTATTGACAGAAGAAACTCTCTGATAAATACTTGTCCTTCCTGAGTGGAAAGTGAGAAAAAGTGATATGGTAAACTGTTCTCCTTGACATTCATTGAAAATGCATGCATTGTAACTACATCTTATAAAGTGCAAGATGGTATCCAAGATGGTTAAGATATTCCCATCATGTTCACATATTAGACAAACTATTAGAAATAGTTTGAGAAATCTGTTCCCATCAGGAACATCAAGAAGGCACAAAGAGTGGTGGTGGGGGAGGAGGAGGATTATTATTTATTATTGTGTAAATGTCAGCGTTCCAGAAAAATCCCAACTCCAAGTAACGATGCGGAAGCAAGCATTTTCCAAAGTTCTCTTTACTAGAATAGGCATATATATGAAATGGCTGCTATAATTTGATATTACGAAAAATGGTCTGGGCCTGCTCCTTATTTCTTCTAATTAAATTACTAAATTTAATAATTACCACTTGCAATTTAACACTTGTAAACCCTCTTGTAAAAGCTATGCTGTTTAGTGTCCATTCAAAGTGCTTAGAGTAGTTCTTTCTCGTTATCTCCTCTATAAATCTTTATAAATTGTACCATTCTGACCTTTCTGATCTATTTGTAGGACAAACGCTTAGAATGAATAATCATTTATTGACAGGGTTACCTACATATGTTTATTGGAGATAAGGATTTTTTCCCCTTCCTTCCTTCCACCCACCTTTGAGATTTCATATCCTGCATGCCAGGAATAAGCTATCTTTGACAATCGATTCTACTGTCAATCTCAGGAATTCCCAAATCAGTCTGACCTTAAAGTGGTGACATGGCCTGAGGCAAAAACAAATCAGGGTTTGTTTGTTTGTTTGCTTAGTAAAACTTGTCATAGAGCTTACTTTGGGTGATTTTCTCACTTTAAAAGCACCCTGTCTCGTCTTTTAATACCAATGTAAAAGAATTCAATCATTGATTCATTTCCAGACAAAGCTGGCATTCCACAGAGACCTCAAGCTCCTACTTGAAATATTTGTTGGTTTAAGCATTATGTAAATTGAAAATACACCCAAAAGACGAAGAATGCTGATTTTTTAAAAAGCATATTTACGGTTGTTGTTCAGAAAAGGACAATTAAGTACAAAAATAATTAAGGGGAGTTGTCTACAAATGTGCATCCATTAAGAAAATATAATAGGGAAAGCGATAAACAACTACTACAGTTAATAATTTGCAGCAGGGTTTATGTATTTATTTAAGTTATATCTTTCTTTCAGTCACCCCAGGCAATCTACATAGCATACTTTTCTGCTTGTCTGCCTGTCCATTTGTTAGCACCTCAACAAGACAGGCACCAAGAAAGGCTGACTGGACCAAAGTCATCCAGTAAAATCCTATTGCTGATGTTAGACTTGAAGCTGTCTCCCTAGTTCTAACCCAGTCCCTTAATTATTAGCTGTCATTCAAAGTTGACTCAGCCTTCCATCCTTTCAAGGTAGGTAAAATGAGCACCCGGATTGTAGGGGCAATATGCTGAATTTGTATAAAAAAGAACACCGCTTAGGGGGCCCCCGAAAGCCCTACTAACAAGGTATATACAAAAGTATGAAGGCTATTGCTTAATGCATTGTAAGCCACCCTGAGTCTCCAGAGAAGGGCGGCATATAAAATTGAACCAATAAGCAATAATAAACAATAATAAATTTCTGAATTCATGCCATAGAGAGCAGAGTGATGGAGCAGTTAAGTTACTGAACTAGGAACAGAGAGAACTGGGTTCTAGCCCTCCCTTAAGAACAGGGACAGAAGACAGCTGGGTAACCTTGAAGCTGTCACTGCTCTCAGCCCAAATCAACATCAGACTTTGGGACAAAGCAGCCAATAAATAAAATCCCTTGCCACATCATGCATTGATTGCTTTGCTGTTAGAACCAGACAAGCATAGGACAAAACAAGCAGACTCTATAGATGCTAAAAAAAAACAATAACAACCTGAATGTATGATCTCCATGTTCCTCCTTTTAGTGAATACCTTTAAAAACTGTACATAATGACAGAACAGCAATGCATGCTAGGATAGAACACTTTTTTCATTGATTGCATCTCCAAGACCACTTTTGATTTTAAGGTACTTACAGAATATACATGATATACACACACGCACACACACACACACACACACACAAGCCTATGCACATTTTCAGCTAAGCATCTCAATGCTATGATTCTCACTGTTTTGTACATAAGAGAACAACAGATAATACCCATGCCACTGCATCATGCACTAGTTGAAACTTCCAGATACTCTTCAAGCGCAACCTCATATAGAGCACATTATAGTAATCCAATCTGGAAGTAACTAAGGCATGAGTGATTTGAACAGAGTTCCTTGACCCAAAAGATGTGTACAACTGATGCACAATTAGAAGCTATGCAAAGGCCTTTTTAACCACCATTGAGCCTTGGTTGCACAGTGGTGGTCTCGGTGGCACAGTGATTAGAGTGCAGTAGTGCAGGCTACTTCTACTGAATGCTGGCTGCCTGCAATATGGCAGTTCAAATCTCACCAGTCTCAAGGTTGACTCAGCCTTCCATTCTTCCGAGGTGGGTAAAATGAGGACCCAAATTGTTGGGGGCAATATGCTGACTCTGTAAACCATTTAGAGAAGGCTGTAAAGCACTATAAAGTGGAATATAAGTCTAAAGGCTATTGCTATTGCCACCTGTTCTTCAAGTGGAAGTTGTGATATGTAGTCTATCTTCCATCTTAAGCTGTTACCATAAAAAAGATTTCAACCAACTTTCACTGAAAATTCTCTGTAGAGTTCAATAAAACTATTTTTAAAAAAGCTGATTTGCAGCAAGAATTATGACTCACACCCCCTTCCTCCCACAAAAAATTGTTTCAAATGACAGGTTCCTATGCAGGTCTCCATAGAACTCCATAGAAGTTCAGTTCCATCCAGTTCCAGCACAAGTGGCAAATATGAGAACTAAAAAGAGCCTTTGCAAAAAGTTTTTTTTAAAAAAAAAAAAATGAGTGCATCGTTTCTAAGACCATTGTATTGTTATAGGCATTTTCTGCCTTCTACAGAATAGAGCTTAGCATATTGGCTCTAAATAATGTAACTGCTGCAGGGACAAAGTTATTATTAGCAAATCTGATTATAGCACTAAAGGCCTTTCTGGACACATGCTATAATTTCTCAAAGCTGTTGTTTCTGAGGTGAAAAGGAAAATCCTAAATATTTGAAATCTTAATCTGCTCGCTTTGGATGCCATTGGTTTTCCAGTTTCCATTTGGTACATCTCCTGATGAATATGATTGCCTTCATTTTAGAGTAGTTAATTTCTAGTTTTCTATGATAGTAGATGGTGTTAGACCCTGGATTCTATGAGGAAGGCCAACATTCAGAGAAAAAGGGATGGCATTGTCAGTATAAAAAAGGAATGGAAATAGATTTATGATCTAGTGACAAGGAGGTGGAATTACTGCTTGAGAGAATCTAAACTAAGGAATCAATATAAAAGTTAAATAAAAAGGGACTGTAGATATACCCCTGTTTGATACAGAGAAAGGTCTCCACTGGCTTCTGCATTAAATCTCAATATAAGTAATATTTACTGTGATGTCTGATGGCCCTAAACACATCAACGATCTTAGCCTTGGCTAGAACAGATTCTTCATCAAACCAAGTCTTGGAAAACGTCACCTTCAATTTTTGAAATCTGATTAGACAGTTACCTCTCTTTGCTTCAATTCTGTGGACATAATGACTGATAAAGATTGCTGAATGGTGTGTGATTTATGCCCAGCTCCCACAGTTTAACAATCTGGATACAACCTTATTTCAACAAAATGTCTTATGCAATGAAGAAGACATCTTCCCCTCAGTCACCTAGATCCAAGGGCTCAATTCCAAATAATAGGAAGTGAGGAAAACTGGAGAAATATATGCGGTGTATTGACAGGGTGGAAGGTATGCGTGTAAGAATGGCCACTTCCCGGTTTATGTCAAATTAAAAGAAATACTATGGAACTGGAAATGAATTATTCAGATATACCATTTCAAGTGTTAAGAAAAGATTTTGATTCAATATGTACATTGGCAAGGAACAAGACAGTTAAACACTTTTTTGTATGCAGCAATCTTTTATCTTTCTCTTAGAGAAGAGATCAAAAGGTTTAAGACCTGAGCTGCTACTGTGGCTTACAAGTTCTATCCTCATCTGAGGTGTAAAAGCTTTGATCCCTCACTTCCTCTTCCTCCTCTCTTTTCTTTAACTGGGGTTGATATTATATGAGTATGGATGCCTACTTTGGTAGGTGGTATTGTCAGGTTTGAAGTGGGGAGTGGGGGAGCAAGATTTAAAGTGGAATTACTTTTTTCTTCTTTTTTAAAAAAGAATATTAGCAAAGCTGATGTGGCTCTTTTCTATTTATCATGCATCTTTGTACTGAATTATTTTTATTTCAGGTCCGTACTTATTATTTAAATGGTTTCTCTTCATATTTCTGCTCCTTGTTAAGCTTTTTATAGGGTGAGGTGTTTGTAATGTTGGGAAATTGTCCTGAAGAAATATTTGGTCCATATCGATGCATAGCACTTATGGTAATCAGTTAGAATATAAACAGACTAATATTTGTTTTTTTTTTAAAAAAGGAAATGTGTAAAAATCACAGTCAACCAGATAATATTAAGTTATAAGAAATACATATTATCCTCCAAGAAACAGCTTTCCTTGAGATCTAGGAGCTAGAATAGATAAAGGAAAAAATTATATTTTTTTCTGCGGTGAGCCGTGGTGGCGCAGTGGTTAGAATGCAGTACTGCAAGCTACTTCTGCTGAGTACCAGCTGTATGCAATTTGGCAGTTCGAATCTTACCAGGCTCAAGGTTGACTCAGCCTTCCATCCTTCCGAGGTGGGTTAAATGAGGACCCAGGTTGTTGAGGGCAATATGCTTACTCTGTATACTGCTTAGAGAGGGCTGTAAAAGCACTGTGAAGAGGTATATAAGTCTAAGTGCTATTGCTATATTACCTAGGGTAGGTATTATTTTATTAGCAATTTCAAAATTGATGTCAAATTTGAACATTGTGATAGTGAAGGATACTTTTTTGATAGTCAATAGAATAATAGATACTTGTTTTATATAAACCAACTAATAACAGAACGCTTGTTTTATGGCCTGACAAAATACACTTCTGAAATATTTCATACATATTTTCCTCAAGTATGAATTCATGGATCCATTATTACTATTGTCTCAGCAAAACAAAAAAAAAGATACTTAGAAATATTAATCTTACACCATCCTTTCTCTTAGGCTATTCTGCCCACACTAAGATTTTTGAAAATAGCTTGATTTTCAACCTATACCATTGAATTATCATTTTAACAAATACGTTTTTCTGGAACAAGAATTTTTTGAATATTCTTCACTTTGGAAAACAACTGTGCATCCCCTCTGAAGGCATGACAAGTTTTAAAGTCCAAATATATTAAGCAAAGATCTTCATGTTCATTCTTGAAAGCTACTAGAAATGTTTGCTTGATAATAGGTAATCAGTTTGGTTTTTGAACCAGTATTAAAAAAAAAACACAACAACAACAACAACTCTGATATAAAAACTAACCATACATGAAAATAGTAGGGAAATGTTGTATTGGAATGCCAGCCCAAATAAAGAATAAATCAGTTGATTGATAACAGTAAATAATTTCCCGTGCCTCTTGAATAATCATTCCTATATATATAAACCTAACAAAGTTGTTTCTTGAGTCTGTTTTACCATAAAGCAATAGGTATATTTACATAAATATGTAAATATGGGTCTTTGGAGAGGGGCGGCATATAAATTGAATAAATAAATAAATAAATAAATAAATAAATAAATAAATAAATAAATAAATCTGTCATTGTAAATGACAGCAGAGATCCTTTACTGAGATCCTCCCCATCAGCTACCTAGCGGAAAGCTACAGGAAGATGATGGAAATGCATCCAGGTTTTAGGTACCATTAATTTTTCCTTAGAAGCCTTACTTTCTGATTGAATTCTTCAGCTGCTGGTAAATTGGCAAATGCCATTTTCTTGGTTACTTATTGGGCAGCACTTATTATTCTTATGGGCTATGTTATGTGTTACTAATTTCTTTGCTGCAGGCTGCCTTGAAAGCTGGAATAAAAAAAACAAAAACAAAGTATAACTTCAATAGAAATCATCCTTTTTGTGTTTGCAGAATTTAATTTGGAATATGCAAACCCCTCATGCCAGAATTGAATTGTTGAGAATAAAACAGGAGCAATGTGTGTCAACTACTTTCAAATGCAATATGGGCAAACTTTGCTGTATTAAAGATGAGGATATGAATGAACTTGCTGATTTGATTTTCACTATTTTGGAAATAGTTCTAGATGGCAGATTGGTATTAATATCTCAAAGAAAATGAAGCTTCAGATTCTTTTCTCTTCTCTGATTTACTAATACAACATGATGTTGTATTTCATATGATGACTTATTTTTTTTAATCTCTGCTAGACATGACCAGACCTGCAAGACAGAACACTACGTTTGTAACAAGTTATCAAAAGGATAATTATACTATCACGTACTGCATTGTCTCAGCTTGTTGTGAACAGAGAAAAGTGTTGATCACAGCATTACAACTGAAAGCTAAATACTGACCTAATGAAAGATATTAAAATATTCTAAGATCACAATATAGGTCACAAAATAGCCAAATTTTAAGACATCCTAAGATATCTTCATTGACAAGCACTTTTGTGTATCAGGTGAGGATAGCATTCCATAAACCCTTGAATGAATGAAATAAACCGTACACCAAGTACAAGATTTGGTTTGGATATTGATTCAGATGTTCACAAAACATACAGGTTTAATTTATACCAAACTGGTAACTCTCTGATTCAACCTGTATGCAGCTCTGAAGATAGATTCAGAGCTTTATGTGTTCTACTGACCAGCAGGGCAAAATGGAAAATAGATACCATTTTAATCATTCTTTTTGAAGAAATTGAAGGAAATGTGTAAGCACTATAATAAGACTACTAGAGAGGTAGATACAGTAAGTAGCTACAATTCTTTCTGTTTTGAATAAAATTATATGAAATTGCATTCTTTCCTATTTCCTATATTGAATTTCCATTTCCTATTCTAGAAGAAGGCTAGGAAATTCCAGGAATTTATTTAGTGGATTTAAGGGATGAAGTAACATTTGTTAGCCCATTGTTTCATTAATTGTTCAACATCTCTAAATCCTCAACACATGATTGTAGATGTGCACCTTAACAGGACTGCAATGTAATTGAAAATTATAAAGTTTTGGAGTAAGGCACCTTCTAAAAGAGAAAGACTCTCTTATTTGAGACAGCATTCAATAGTATTTGAAAAAGAGAAAAGGAAATGATATACAGATTTTATCAAGATACAAGAGCAATAGCAGCAGTAATAATAAATCTTCCATCTAAAGTATGGGTCAAACTCATGTCATCATGGCACCATCACGTGACGTATAGGGACTTTTTCCCCCTTCGCTAAACTGGGTGTGGGCGTGGCCAGCACATGATGCATCTGGCCTGCAGGCCGGGAGTTTAACAGCCCTGATCTCAAATAATGTTTCTCAATTTTGGCAAATTTAAGATATGTGGACTTCAACTCCCACTATTCTGGCAGCTGAAGTCCACACAGGTTAAAATTGCTGAGGTTGAGAAATGCTGGTCTAAAAGGAGGATCAAAGTGGGAATGAGTTACTGAGAAGCTAAAATAAATAGAAAATGTGGGTTAAAAACATTGGTAAGAAGAAAGACAAGAAATCATTTGCATATAGCTATATGAATATGAAATCAACTTTGAGTCAAGCTAAACAGTCCTGATGACTTACAGGGAAACCATCATACTTCCTGAGATTCATAGAATCCTGATCCTGCTAGCATTTTAGATCCTGCTTGAAGATTTGGATGTTCCCTCAGCATGGGATATGGAGTTTAGGGAAACCTGTCCCTGTGGCTTTGTCTCTTTTATTATTGGAATTGAGGTGGTCTTCATCCTTTACCACTTTTTTCTTGTTGTGTCTGCTTGATATGATTTTAATGCTACATGCATTGCTCAGAGTTGCAGTTGTGAAATATATGGCTGTATGACTTGATTAATCCCTGCATTTTTTAGCTTTCCAGTCTAGGCTACAAACTTGAATGTCTTTTATTCATCTAGTGACAAGGGCTAGCCTTGACTAGCTTTCTAGATCAGTCAATCCCACCTAGTTACAGCATATTAACTTTCCATCAATAACACCAAAAGTAATCTTTTCAAAATGTACTTTTTAGAACTTGTCCAAACTCTGTGATTAGAGAGCACTTGATGAATGTATTCACTTTGAACAGACAGGAAGCTAAAATTACTTTCTTTGTCAGATGCAGTTTCTGCTTTTCTGTAGCTACTACTTAAGTTCTTTTAACTTTGCAGGATCCCCCTATAATACAGGAAGCCCTAGATTAAATTTGTAGTAATATGGTTGTTATGCTTGATTGAGGACCTGTTTATACATGATACTTTATCATACCCAGTTCTGGGTCACACTGGGACATCAGTTTATTTGTTTTACTGTGACGAAGGCTTTGTGAATGAGAAAGTGAATATGCGATGGATGAAAAATAATGAATGCTTGCTCCAAAAATAAGGATGAAAGACTGTATAATAGGCATGGTGGGAAAGTTTGTTGCAGAGAGCATTATCGGAGACTGCCATGGATAGATAAAATTAAAAGAAAATGCAAATGCAAAACAGTGGTGATGAAAGAGGGCTGGCATGTGCTTGGGTCAAAGTATTGTTAATATTTTTTTGTGGGACTGGGTGGTCCTGCCTGGCTTGGAAGAGGCAATGACTCATTTTCTCCTCAAGATACCATTCTGGGGCTCCAGGGTTTTGGATAAGATCTTTTCAGTAGCCACTCTTTCCTTTTTAGGGAAAATAGCCAAAAGAGTGGTGGGTTCCAGGCTTCAGAGTGCCCTGAATGAAGCAGATTATTTGGATCTTTTAGTTAGGATTCAGTCTGGGCTATATTATTGAGGTAGCATTGGTCAAACTTCTGGATAACCTCTAAAGGGTTTGGGTATATACCATCAGGACCAGGTCATGTATTATAATGTAGTCTCTAAAGCATCCCATATTATTTTCTTGTCCAGATTTGTTTCTGTTTTAAAGAATTTGTTCAGTTTATTTTCAGTCTCCCTGTCTTTCTTGTACATCATCCATTGACTCTGGCATCATTACAAACTGAAATGTTATTCCCAAAACTACTATTCTGCATAGTATTGTCCCTTTTTGGGAGCAGGGGGAGGAGTGGGTTAATAGTTTATTGCTGAAATGTTCTGGTAATAAAATTCCCCTTATGCTGGGTCTGTCTCCAGATCCCAACCTTCACTGTCAAATTTATTTACTTGGTCCAATAAGATTTTTATGGTTGGTTTATAATGCCAATGTAGCTAAGATTATTGAAACAACATTTAATCTTCTATTTATTCTGTGGCGTAAATAAATTCTGCACAATTCCTGCTTTTTGTATCAAGTAAATGAGGTGTAACTTTATACTGATTTACACAGTAGTGCCCATTAAAATGAAGCTCTCTGAAAGTATTTCTAAGTACAATTGATGAAGCTATGGAAAATTGCCAGAGAACTTTCCAAACTTACCCCGAGGACTGAAATACTGTACTGACTTGCACTGTCTGACAGTACATGTTTGTTTGCTTGTTTTTAACCATTTAGTCATGTCACCAACTCTTGGTGACTTTAAAGGCAAATGCTCTCCATGCTACCCTGGCAAGCACAGCTTATTTTAATGGTTGTATGTTCAACTTTGATGTTTGATGTTATCAAGCCAGCAAATTCTTTTGCTTCTCCCCCCTTCTTCTTGATCCATTAACCATTCCCAGCATCATTGGCTCATTCAATGAATTTGAATGCATAACATGGCCAAAATAAATCATCCAATGATGTGCCTGGTTTTATGTGCTTTAACACATCCCTGTTAGTTACTCTTGATGTCCATGATATATGCAGTAACAGTATATACATCAAAACAATTTTTGAAGACTGGTATGAAAATGCAAATGATTCATAGAGCCTGAATCACTACACTTTTTCTGAATCTGGAGATCAATGGGCCCTTTAGTCTAGACTGCAACTCCTTTATTATGGTGCAAAAAAAAAAATGACTCTAGTCTAAACCATTTCCCCACTAGTGATTTACAACAACATCATAGCATTCCCCCAGCCTAAAATCTGTCCTCATTACTCTTATTTTAGCACAGTGATGATTTGACTACCCTAGAAGACAATAAAAGTGGCTAGTGGAAAAGACCTTCGATTCAAGCTGTAAATTGTACATGTGGGGAATTATTATTTCTTTTTGTTCTCTGGGCTTGTTACCGAGGTCTTGTGATATTTGTTACAGCTAATCAGGTGCCGTCTTAACAATATTCTGAAAAGAAAGATATTGGCTCAGGTTCTTCTCCAGGGAGATTGGATGTTAGATTTTTTGGGAATCTGAGTCTTCTATATTTGGCCAAGAACTACATCCATAGTTCTTTGTACATAAGCAGGAGACACAGCTGGTGGGATTAAACACACATATACACACACATACACACACACACTAAGATTCGGACACATTAATTCCATGAACAATAGTAGCCAGAATTGTTGTTAGGGAATGTGTAAATGTCTCTTTCTCAGATATCCTAAAAAAGCAACTTCAAGCAACATAAAGTCCCCCCATCTTATTAAAGCAAAAAGGCATCTAAAAGATCCCATGCAGTGGTGGTGTTTTTAGCAAAATCAGTGGGAGCTCTTCATAGAAATCTACTGACCATATTCAGAGTGTTGTGGTAATGCTGAGTAATTAAGTAGCAGCAGACCTCATTTTTAAGGGATGCGGTGGCTTAGTGGGTAGGACACCTAGCTTGTCAATCGAAAAGTCAGCGGTTCAAATCCCTAGTGCCACATAACGGAGTGAGCTCCCATTACTTGTCCCAGCTTCTGCCAACCTAGCAGTTCAGAAACACGTAAAAAATGCAAGTAGGAAAATAGGGACCACCTTTGGTGGGAAGGTAACAGCGTTCTGTGCACTTTTGGCATTGAGTCATGCCGGCCACATGACCACCCAAATGTCTTCGGGCAGCGCTGGCTCTTTGGCTTTGAAATGGAGATGATCACTGCCCCCTAGAGTCGGGAACGACTAGCACATATGTGCGAGGGGAACCTTTACCTTTACCTAGACCTCATTTAACCATAAAAGTAAAATATGGGTAACATCTTTGCCTTAGATGCAGAATAAGAACTACCTATGAATGAATAACAGAATGACAGTGTTAGAAGGGACCTGGAAGATCTTCTATTCCACTCCACTGCACAAGCAGGAGACCCTGTACCAATCTGGACAAATGGCTCTCCAGTTTCTTCTTAAAAAACCTCCAGTGATAGATCACCCACTACTTTTGAAGGCAACCTGTTCCACTGGTTCATTTTGCTCACTATCAGGAAATGTCTCTTTAGTTCTAGGTTGCTTCTCTCCTTGATTAGTTTCCATCCATTGCTTCTTGTCTTGCCTTTAGGTGCTTTGGAGAATTCTTTATGGCAACTGCTTAGTTATTGGTACACTGCTATGTTCCAATATTTGCAATGCTACCAGACATTTGCTGCATTTAAAGTAAAAATTAGACTGCATAGGACTGGAAAGTCTCAAAGCTTCTTCTTGATGAAAGGGAAACACAATGAAGAGAGGAAGTTTCTTCTCTGTTAAATAGTCTCTGATGACAATTCATTCTGACAGGAATCAGGTATATGCAGATGTATAATGACAGCATCATCAGTCCAAGCCAGGGAAGATCCCCTTTCTAAGTTCAAGGACAGTCTTATTTTCATCTATGGTTTTGAAATAGGTTCAGTTGCTTGACGTTGGTTGAAATAAATCTTTGCTATGGGTAGATTTTAATCAACAAGTGACTTGAACTTTCTGGGTAGATTTTAATCGACAAGTGACTTGAGCTTTCTATGTGCACTGCGGTTATACTCCATGTTTAATTGTAAATTTGAGATTTCAAAGTAAGTGTCATAACAAGGCATTGCCTCGGGGAAAAATTTACCCCTCTATTTTAGGCCTTTGACTTTATTTCAGTCATGCAGATTTCTCACTCCACACTTTGAACTCACACCATTTTTTTTCTTGTGGAACACAGAGTTGAGTCACAGTAACTGTGATTTGTGTCAGCACAGGCAGACGTATTTCAGCAAAAAAGAAAAGTGAAGAATTAATTTCTTTCCTTCTCTTATGACAATCTTGTTGGAAGTACCGTGGTATAAAATAGTGGCTTCAACTCAGCTATATGAAACTGAATGGGAGTTTTGTTACCACAGTTATACCGAGATCACATCAGAAATTACTGTATGTATTCTGCACTTCAAAGCTGCTGCATTTTGGAAAATGCTCGAGCTATATCCTTTATAAACAAGCAATGGAGTTTCTCAATAATAGGCCAGGCATAGTACTTTTCTGTTTTGGTAAATACTGATATTAAAAGGCAGAATTACACAATTGACCCATCAGCAACAAATAAAACAAGGAACAATAAGATATTTGGTTTCACCAGCCAATAGTTCACTTCTTTAGCCACCCAGTACCCTTTACAATCAAGTTGTTCAACTTAACATTGTTTCTGTATTTTATGGATGAGGAATTTTATAAAAGAAAACTCTCAGTAAAACTACACTAAGAGATTTCTCTGAGCATGTCTTTCCTCGGTCCATCATTACCGGTATTTCATCTTTTAGCCTTCCATTTTCCCCCAGGTTTCATGGTTCCCTGATGTTTGCTAATCAGCTTCCAAAGATGGATTTCACAAGAAGAACCCAGCTTGAGGTTTGTAACGTCTCCATTAATATTTAGGGCAGACCCTAGAGATTAGATTATTTAGTTCATAATTCTGTTTTCCCTGATTGTGATGGCAAGCTTAGTCTCAGAGAATTTGAGATGGAAGAAGATGCTCAAGGTACCCCTGACAAACACTGGCCTCTAAGGAGTCTAGCAATCAGTCAACTGAGATGGCCAATGAATACTTAGGACAACTGGAGGGAGCAGAAGGTGAAGGGCAGGATCCAGGACCTTGTCACAGCCTTAGAGTACAGAGGAGGTGGCTTTTTACACAGCAGAAGTGTTGCAACACTTGATTGACTGCACTCAGAAAGGGCTTCATTTAAAAGCTGGACCTGCTCAGTGGTTTTAGGAAAAAAATCACCCTTTTTAACTTCTTTATAAACCTGTTGCCTGAGTAAATTTTGCTGCTTGGAGCTGTCTTTGGACTATTGGACTATGATATTATGATGCTTTTTTGCCTTCTCCTTTAGATTTGGACCAGTGGTGGGTGGCTACTGGTTTGCCCTGATTCAGAAAAACTGGTAGCGGTGGCGGCAGGAGGCTCTGCCTACCTGCCTGGATGTCTCTGCTCATGCGCAGAAGCATTGCGTGCACGCATGAGCGCCCACGTGCCCACAAGAGACCAATAGCGACTGGAACTGAAACCCACTACTGATTTGGACCAATTGTATGCAAGTTGCTTAGATTTTGGAACTTTGTGATTATGTGTGCATGTGAAATCTATTAGGCCTGCTTCTGAATAAAACATGCAACACTCAACCAGTGTGTGTGAATCATTAAGGCAGAACATTGACAGCTCAAATGCATTATTTTCTCTTATAAGCCTATTTCTATAATACTGTTAAGTACTTTTTGTTTTAGGGGGTAAGAAACAAATTAGGAATTGGAGAATTGTATCAATAAAATCCTTGTTCCTTAAAGTAATGTGCTTAATTCTTGGTGGGGGGAAGGTTATTCCAATAGCTTATATGTTAACTTTCAAAGATCAAAGATCATACTCATGGATTTTGTATTCTACATGTAATTTGCTATTTTCAATATTCTTTATTGACTCTCACTCAACAGTTTTTGATCTATTATGTTTTATTCAAATCAATTAGACTTCCTAACTGGTTTTCATTTAAGTTTACAAGACAGTGCTGAGGACCACGGCAATTATTTCCAGTGTTTAACCTCTAAGACACCTGGTCAATTGTGCCTAGAAAATCAATGGCAAAAGGACACAGTGGGCTTTAAAATTATAGAATGAGTTCTTCCAAATCACCAAGTAGCATATGACAACCTACTTTACATAATACAATTAAACAGTATCAGTTGAAGGTGATAGCTGCATCTTTGACACTATTGTTTAATGTTCTCACAGAAGTTGAACTGTAAACATTGTTTTAATACCACCCGTTTCCAACTAGATAAATCTTTGTTCTAAGTACCTTTGATTTGAAAGAAAGGTAATCTCTTAGCAGATGTGCATTGGAACATAGTTAATCAACCTATATTGAATTAGTCCCTTGATTCATCTAGTAATACTATTACAGTGGTGCTCTAGGAGTTTCTCTTTCCTATCCCGAAATGTTGACAACTGAACTAAGGACCCTTGTTATGGCTTCAAATAAAGTAGTTTAACTGCCCGCTGGCAGGAATCAAATTAATGCAGGACCTTATTCATTCAGAATAGTCAATGAAATATATCTAAGGTAGTACTGAAATATGAGCACAGTTGTCTCAACCCAAGCCTGAGAATGCAGCAAGAATTCAGTGCTACTTGGATAAACAATGTAATAATAATAATAAGAAACTAATTAAATACATCTGAGCAACTATGTTTATAGCACGCAAGGTCTCCTCCATCTAGCATAGTTCAAACTGGTGTCAGTAAACAAGGCATTTTCTACTGTGTAAATGTGTATTATACTCAACATGAAGCAAATCTCAGAAGGCAGAATCATATTTCCCTTTGTAAACACAATATCATCTGGTCTTGTGATAAAAGTCTGATATGGCCTTTGGGCACCTAATTTCCTCTTAGCTATTTCATCTTGTGGCAAACAACCCATAAAGCTTTCATTGCTGTAATAATGCCAGCTGCCTCATATTTCTGGATCACATGGTGTACTGGAATATAGCAGCATGAGCTACCCAGAACCTTTCATTTTCCAGTGAGTCTCTGCAATTCATCAAACGATATGTGCATGTCTTCCAGGGGAGACATAGTTTTCGACCAACTCTACTTCTGAATGGTAAAAAAGTTCTGCTATTCCTCCAAATGTTTCCCAGCACTTGTCCCATTAAGCCATAGCAGAAACATGAGCTCAGATGGAAAATTGGGAGTTTTCACTTGTCCTTCTTTTGAGTTCCCATTTCAACTAATTGTGAGAAGAAAGCAGTAATATCCAGTCAAGGTGAAGCTACATTACAGTTGGGTGCTATAAGACCTATGTAGCATTAAGGAAGGGATTCTGAGTTCCTTCCTTTCCTTTTTCTCTCCTTTTCTCTTTTGCTCAAGTTGAACATCAAAAGGTAAGGGAAAAACTACTTTTTATTATTGTGTAAGCCACTTCGGGATTTTTTTCTGAAGTATAAATGCTATAATAAATAAATGAACAATTAGACACAAGTGTTCAGATTTACCTGAATAACTGTATTGGAGTTTTTATAGCAATATCCAATGTAATTTGTATTCAGGTAGACTCAGCAGTATTGTATTTGTCTTACATATTTTTATAAATTATGCTTGCTGTAAATAAGGTTAAGTGGGATTGTATTAGTGGGTGGGTGTTTTTTAAATCCTAAGTAATGGCTTATACTAAAAGATGTTTAAAAATAACCTGCACATTATGTATAAAATAGTTGATGAGCAGAGTACCAAATAGACTGTGGAATAATATTTATTCCAAACTCTTCCATAATAATGATATAACATGTATAACACAAAATGATCAGTGTTATTTGTTGCTTTCTGTTCGCACTCATTTTCATTGTATAGTATCTATTATCATCACAGCCTAAAAATTCCACATTTCCCTTGTTGCACTGCTTTGGAGTAATATGCAGACACTCACATGAGTGGATGCTTTTCCATCCAAGGAATTAACATCTAGGAAAAGTGTAGGCAGAGCCCATCTTTAGGTGTGGAATTCATTATAATAAGGTAAGGGCAGGCAATGGTTAGATACTTAAATGGGGTTTTAAAAGGGATTGAAGACATTCCTGGAAAACAAGAACATCAAGAACTTTTCATCTTGAGGTTCAGATATTACCTTAGGAGTGGGGACATAGGTCTCCAAATTGCAGGAGAAATTCTTTAGGAGAGGGCCACGTATCCATCTACTGCCTTGCATGTTCAGAGGTATCTCGTTAGCCACTATGAGAAAGAAAAGGCTGGGTTGTAGACCTTGGTCTGAGCCTATGTGACTATTTAGATTCTTTTTCTCAGACCAAGCTAGTTTTCTATGGGAAGGAAATTCTTTTTGCACATGCGGCTGAAGTGATACAATTAAGATCAATGTGCCGCTTAGCTGAGATCTCTGCAGGCATTGCCCTGCAAAATAATATCAAGAGATATAGGGATTCACACAAACTTTAGGACACAATTTGAAAATCAACAGATTTGTAGCCCTAAATACCTTCAGCAGTATTCTAACAATCTTGAACATGACCCAGTTGCTTTCTTCAGTTGATAAACTGCATTAGTGTTACAAGTTGCTTTAGTTGAATAAATCTATTTCCCATGTATGACAATGGCTCATCTCCTCCATATACCTGCAACACTAGACTATAAGTAATCATGTTTAAGTAGTTTATGGTAATCTGATATTACTTGTGGACTCCAGCTTCTCCAGAATGATTCTTTTCATAGAGCATCCAAAGAAAATGATTTGCGATAAGAAAGATTGGGGGGGGAGCAATAAATGCAATGAGGAATTATTAATAGCACTATTAGCACATTGACTTCAGTTTGGTGGCCTTGCTAATATAGTGGCAATATGAGCAATAAGAGCCATTGCATTCAGTAAGACATCATTCCAACAGAAATATATATGCTGTAATAATTCTTCAGTATAGGGTTTCTTTTAAAAAAAAATCCCTAGTGCATAGAATAAAAATGTTGTTTTAAGGATTTCCCCCAGTGTTTTGGGACTGTTGGAAACATTTGGACTTTTGAAAGCACATTGTGGATACTTTCACAAAAGGCTGCCATGGGGGAGCTTCTTCACTCAGTCACAATCATAAAAGATCATTGTCTCAAAAGGCTGACTGATGAATCTGCTCAAGACTCCCTGCGTATTCTTTATAATTCCAATTTACCTTTGTTCTATTTTTTCCCCTCAACAGACAGGAACACTTCTACTAAAAGCACTGAACTGCAGTCATCCAACATTGGGGTCTAGCGATATTGTTGTAAATAAAAATACTGCTTGGAGCTGGCATTGCTTTATAGCAATGAACTTCCCATTTTATATGAATTATTATTTAGAAGGTTCCTTCAAATAAAAACCCAAGTCAGAAAAAGACTGGTGGACATCAAAGGAGACAGCCTTTATTCAGTGTGGAGCGCAGGTCCCCTGTTGCCTCTCCTTGCATAACAATGTTACCAGATTCACCTTTCACATTCATCTGAATGTAATCAGTCCAACTTTACATTCACTTGGGAAAAATATTTGCTAAGGCTGAAATAACGAGGTGCATATTTTAGTTATAATTTGGCATACTTTGCTTATGAACACATTGACATTTATGTTTAAATGAATATTTGCTTCATCTTTGGATTGCTCTTTGGAATTGAATCTTTGGGTTACCTTATTTTTCGGAGTATAAGATGCATCTTTCCCCCCCCCCCCTAAAATTTGGGTGTGTCTCATACACCAAATGTAGGCCCATCCAGCCTCTGAAAGGGAGATTTCAGAAGCTGAAAAAAGCCTCTGAAACAGGCTGAAAAAAACCTCTGAAATGGAGGTTTTAGAGGCTGAAAAAAAAGCCCCTGAAATGAAAGTTTCAGAGGCTGAAAAAAGCCTCTTAAAGGGAGGTTTCAGAGGCTGGAGAAAAAGCAATGTGCAGAGCTCAAACCAACAAACCTGTTGCTAAAGTTCACCTCTGGGAACATCTGATTGGGGGTATTCCGGGAGGCCATTCAGCTGCCAATCAGCTTTTTTCTTATTTTCCTCTCCAAAAACTATGGTGCCTCTTATACTCTGAAAAATACGGTAGTTGATTCAGAGGCCTTCCCTCCATTTCCTCACCTGCAGGTATCCTTCTGTCATATCTATACACCATTTTATATATTACCATTAAAAAAAAACCTTCCCCAGTTTTAAAGAATTCATCAGGTCTATCCAATCACAATTTTCTCAGTATTCACCCTTCTTTCAACTTACTCATTTTTCGTTTATATATTTCTTTTGCAAGTTAATCTTTATTCATTTTTCGTAAACATGACAAATCATTGCAATGCCCTCATTCATCCACAGTGATCTGCATGCATTCATTCATGAATTTTGTTGTTTTACTACATACAGTTCTCAAGAACCACATTCCCACTGCATTCAGTTCAACGTTTATACTTCCTCTGACGTATCCAGATATTATTTCATATAAATTGGACAACATGTGTCCTGTTACTGTTCTATTCGTATTTGTACATCTTAAAATTCTTCAAATATACTTGACATATTTTATTCATTTGTTTTGTTTTGTTCTCTTTTTGTTTGTGCCTTTAAGTCAGAGCTGACTCCTCTGAACAAATCCCCATAGTTTTCTTGGCAAGATTTCAGAAAAGGTTTGCCATTGCCTGTTTGCTAGGGCTGCGAGAGAGAGTCAGTGGAGTCCTAGTGGACAATCAGTTAAATATGAGCCAGCAATATGTGGCAACAGCCAAAAAAGCCAATGAAATCTAGGTTGCATTAACTAGTACCGCTCTATAGCCTTAGTAAGGCTACACCTAAAATACTGCATCCAGTTTTGGTCACCACACTTATAAAAAAGATTGTGAGATGTAAATGCCTTATTCCCTAATGTGTAAATAATGTATATATGGGACATCGGGGGTTAACTTATTCTTTGGTTCCTAATGTATTCATAATTCACCACTCCCATTCTTGGCTCCACCCCTTGTATATATAAGGAGCCACCTTCACCATTTTCCTTGCTTCTATCTGTGAATATTCAGTGAATATAGAATGCCTGTTATAATTAAAGAGAAATATATTTAAACCTCTAACTCTTATTATCATTATTGAGTCTGATCCTGAAAATATTGCAACAAGCTGGTAGCAGAGGATGGTTAATTGACTCAATAAATACTTAAAGATGTCTAAGAAAGATAGGCTCAACAACAGGGCCTACAGCAAAGAAATAGAAACTGAACAAGAAATAATCAACGAATCCACAAACGCGATTTCGAGAGAATCCGAAGAATATACCACTGAAGAAGAAGAACTAATAAATGAAAATAATGACCAGGAGGAAATCGAAATAGAAAATAACGAACTCAGGTCAGAGATATTAAAACTATTAAAAAGCCAGAAGAATGATGAAAGCCTCATCGCGAATCTCCAAGAAATGCTGAAAAACAGCGGAGCAGCGAGAGAGAAAAACATTGCTAAAGAGAAACCCAAAGACCAAAAAACTGTGAGTGATATGACTACAGAGAAAGTCGTTATGAAAAAGAAAAGATGTGATCCCGCGCGAAATTTTGAATGGCAGCCATCTTGGTTCCAACAAGCCTCCAAAGTGAGCGAAGCAGAGCCAATCAAAATGCTCAGTTCAAAATTTCTGGCGCGAAAAACGTTATCAGACAACGAAAGTGAAAAGGAAGATTCAAACTCTTCAGAAGAACCAGAATCAGAAAGCGAAGACGACTTAACGAAATCCCAAGTAAAGTCAGCAATGAAGACGCTTTTTGCTGCATTTGGGCCAAAATTAAAAATTTCCAAAGCGACAACGAAGAAGCTAGAGAACAAGCCGATACCTCAAGACCTGCACGCTCCCATCCTGACTTCGAGAGCGACGACGCCCGAGCCCAGAGAGCCATGTCGATTCCGCCCTACACCGCAGACCGGATCAAGTACCAACGTACACAAAAGAAAGAAAAGAGCAGTCGCCGCCATCAAAACTCCTAAAACCGAGCCAGAAACCGACTCGTCTGAAGAGGAGCGGAGCGAGCGAGCTGCAATGGAGAGAACCTTCCACGACGACGCCAAAGAAGAAATGAGCAACGCGCATGTGTGAAACTACGTAGACGGTCCGGAAAGACTTGAACTGGCCAGAGAACCGCGCAGACTCGTTGCGAGCATCCCCATGCCGTTTTGCAATTTCCTGCACTTGCGAGACCACGGACTACCTCAGGTTGTAAGTAATGGACAAAATAATGTGGGAAACTTACCCAGTGACTTCCCAAAACTTAGAGTTGATGGCATTAATTTGCAAGAATGGTATCAACAGCTCCAGGTTGTCTTTATGAAAGAAAATTTACTATTCTTTATCACTAGTCCTCCAAGAAGACCTTGGACTTTAAAAATAGATTGTTTACATCATAGAGCATTTTTCTTAATAATATCTAGCGTGTCTCCTGCAATGTATCATAGCATCAAACCAAACCTAACTGTTTCAGAAATAATTCAATGCATGTTTAATCTGTTTCACAGCGATAGTGTAGCTACCACTACAAGAATGTCTAAGGATTTCTTTTCTTCCAGAGTAAAACCAGGGGTTTCCATAAGTGAGCATTTGATATCTCTAAACAAAATAAGAGCTGAGCTGCATTTGAGGGGGGAAGTGATTTCAGATCAAACAATGAAAAGTGTTATTATCAATTCACTTGATTCATCATGGGATAGTTTTATGTCACACTTAGACACCATCAATCTAGGATATTTATCCATAGAAAGTCTATCTAACAAATTGATAGCAGAAGACAATTCAAGAAAAAATCGTTCCAGCAATCACACAGAACACAAATCTTTTAGGAAGGTAGCTTTCCAGGAAAAATACAATGAAGCTTTTAAATGCCATAATTGTGGGTCCAGGGAACACAATAGAAGAGACTGTCCCAAAATCTCAAAGGAGAGACATAGGTCAGAGTATAGGAGCAAATACAATTATAGACAGTCTTCCACAGATAGACATAAATATAGAAGCCCACCAAATTACAGAGATAGTAGAGGGGGTAGAGAAAATTCAAAAGAGAGAAAATCTGGTTCACTGAATGGACTAAATAAACAAGACAGCACTAAAACACAACAAAATGAGAACAATAATTGGCTTATTGATTCTGGGGCAACCAACCACACCACTAATAACAAAAATATATTGTCTTCATTTACAGAAGATAAATTTGTAATAAAGGTAGCTAATCAAGAAAAGGTTCAAGTATTAGGCAGAGGAAATGTGACCTTGCCTGGCCTAGGAAAAATAGAGGGGGTATTGTTAATTCCAGAAATACCTCATAACATACTAAGTGCCATAAAACTAAGCAGAGATTCTGACATCAATATAGTTTTCTCAAAGGGGAAAGCAACTTTAGAGAAGGACAAAACAAATGTAGGCACTGTGATGATTAAAGGAGGCCTACCCTATCTAATAACAAAAGAAAGATGGTTACATAACATTGATTCAAATATGGAAGATTGTATTGAGGCAGATGATGAAAATGTTAGTAACAGTGACAATGATGAATGTAAAATATCTCATGATCACGCAAATACACACAATGAGAAGAAACCAAGAATAGGTAAACCAATTCATGATGAGTGTGCTCACATCTTGCATAGGAAGTTAGGACATGCAAGTTTTCCTGTAGTACAAAAAATGACTGAACACGCAGAAGGTGTCAAAATAAAAAATTGTGAAAATTATTTGGAATGCTCAGTATGTAAATCCACTAAACTAAAAACTAGTCCCAGACCAAAAAAATCCAACAGATCAACTAACAAAATTTTTGACTTAGTACATATGGACCTAGTTGGTCCATTAACTCCATCAATCACTTATAGAAAACGTTACTTCCTAACAATAGTAGACGATTACAGTCGCTATGGTTTTGTTTACACATTAAAACACAAGGATGAAACCTTTCAGAAATTTAAGGAATTCTACAAACGCATAGAAACACAACATAATATCAGAATAAAACAAATTATGACAGATAGGGGATGTGAATTCATGTCTAAAGAATTCTCCCAATGGTTAAAGGATAGAGGAATGCTACATTTCACGTCTAGTCCATTTTCTGCGTTCCAAAACGGGATTGCAGAGAGAAAGAATTCCACACTACAAACCATGATTAGGTGCACATTAGAGGATGCTGGTTTAGGCAAACAATTTTGGTCAGAGGCCTTACATTATTCAAATTACACTCAAAATAGAACCTGGTCCAGTATTGTGAATAAAACACCATATGAGGTGATGTATAATAGGAAACCCAAATTAGCACACATGCACATATTTGGAGTCACTGCAGACGTACACATACCTAAGCAGTTGAGAAGAAAGGGAGAAAACGTATCCAGAAGATTAAGATTTATGGGATATGAAACTGGCACCAAAGGGTACAGATTCATTGATAATAATAACAAATTTATAGTCTCCAGAACAGCTGTGTTCCATGAACAGGCCAATTGGTCTAAATTACATCTTAATGAAATATTTCCAAATAAATGCAAAGATACAAAATCTTGTGAGGAAGGGACAATAGAAAATCAAAATATCAACAAAAATAAAAACAAAACCAAAACTTGGACAAATAGTCAGCACAAAATAAAGACAGACACATTAACAAAAAAGGAAGCAAGATATTTGCATGATAACCATAGCAAACCCGAAAGAGCTATTAGAAACAATAGAAATCAAGTACCAAATAAATACAGAGATTACATAATGCATATGGATGGTGAACAAATGACACCTAATACATATGAGGAAGTATTAAAACTCCCTCGTGAAGAAAAGGAAAAATGGGAACTAGCTATGAAAAAAGAGATGGAAAGTTTGCAAGGATTAAATGTGTTTACACCTGCGATTGCACCTAAAGATAAAACGATTATAGGTACCAGGTGGATTTATAAAATTAAGAATCTAGAAGGAGGCAATACTCTATACAAAGCTAGATTGGTTGCACAAGGTTATGCACAAAAATATCCGGAGGACTACACTGACACATACTCCCCCACAGTGAGAACAGAGAGTGTTAAAACAGCTCTAGTAGTGGCATCTGCACTCAATCTTGATGTATTTCAATATGACATACAGACTGCGTATTTACACGCAAAACTAGATAAGGAAATATATGTAAGAGCACCACACAGTCAATACACTAATAAGAATGAAATTTGGCTATTGAACAAGAGTCTATACGGATTAAAGCAATCTGGCAAAAGATGGTACGATTGCTTGGTAAAAGTACTTAAGACCATGGATTTCAACGCTACCACTGCTGATAACTGTTTCTTTGTAAAAAAGAGTGATGATCACATTGAATTTGTGTTAATTTATGTAGATGATATTTTATATATAGGAAAACACAAGGAGAGAAGAGAAACCTTTGTAAATAAGCTAAACGAACATTTCTCGTTGAAATCTCTAGGTAAAGTAAACAAATACCTTGGTGTACAAATTAACAAAACTAGAAGGGGATTCAAACTTACTCAGAAAGATAAAATCATTGAACTTCTGAACAAATGCAATTTAAACAATGCCAAACCCTGTGACACTCCTATGCAAACTGATTTCCTTAGAAACACTGATGAATCTTCCCCTGAATTCAAGGATAATACATTTTATAGATCAGTCATAGGTTCACTTCTTTATATATCTAATTGGACCAGGCCAGATATTGCATTACCACTCAATTTATTGTCAAGATATGTTAGCAAACCAACAATGTATCATTGGGAAGCGGTCAAAAGAATTCTAAGATATCTGAAAAGTACATTAGACTTTTGCTTAGTATTAGAACCTAGTAATGATAAAGAACCAAAACTTACATGTTACGCAGATGCGGATTGGGCTGGAGATATATCATGCAGAAAGAGCACTTCTGGTTATATTTTTCTATTAAATGACTGTCCAGTTTACTGGTACACTGGTAAACAAGAACTGGTAGCCACTTCGACCACAGAAGCGGAATATGTTTGTTTGTCCAAAGCTGCAAATAACCTTGTATGGTTTAATGATTTGATTTCAGATGTTTGGAAAAAACCTGCTTTGCCTTTTGTTATGCATGAAGATAATAAAGCAGCCATTGAAATATCCAGATCCGATGCCATTGGACAAAGGTCCAGGCATATAGATATAAAATTTAAGCATGTGAGACAATTGTCTCAAGATGGATTTATCAAAGCAGTGCATTGTGATACCTCTGAACAATTAGCTGACATATTGACGAAGCCTTTACCTTCTAAACAGCACAAATATTTAACATCAAAATTATATGTCTTATATTGTCCTGAATCTGAATGTAATTGGTGTTGTATAGCGAACCGGCATTTAGAGGGGGATTTGTGAGATGTAAATGCCTTATTCCCTAATGTGTAAATAATGTATATATGGGACATCGGGGGTTAACTTATTCTTTGGTTCCTAATGTATTCATAATTCACCACTCCCATTCTTGGCTCCACCCCTTGTATATATAAGGAGCCACCTTCACCATTTTCCTTGCTTCTATCTGTGAATATTCAGTGAATATAGAATGCCTGTTATAATTAAAGAGAAATATATTTAAACCTCTAACTCTTATTATCATTATTGAGTCTGATCCTGAAAATATTGCAACAAAGATGTTGAAAGAGTGCAGAGAAGAGCAACAAAGATGATTAGGGGACTGGAGGCTAAAAAAGATAAAGAATGGTTGCCGGAATTGGGCATGGCTAGAAGAGAAGGACCAGGGGTGACATGATAGCAGTGTTCCAATATTTAAAGGTCTGTCACAGAGAGGGGGGGGTCAACCTATTTTCCAAAGCACCCAAAGGACAGACAAAGAACAATGGATAGAAACTGAACAAGGAGAGATTTAACCTAGAAATAAGGAGAAATTTTCTGACAGTGAAAACAATCAAGCAATGGAACAGCTTGCCTTCAGAAGTTTTGTGGGTGCTTCATCACTGGAGGCTTTCAAGAAGAAACTAGATAGCCCCTTGTCAGAAATGATATAGGGTCTCCTGCTTGAGCTGGGGGTTGAACTAGATGACCTACAAAGTCCCTTCCAACTCTATTCTGTTATCACTCAGCTGATTTAGTGCCTAAGGCAAAACCAGAACTCATGGTTTACTCAGTTTCTAGCCTGATGCTTTAACTTCTAAACCAAAGTGGCTCTCCAATATTCTTATAAGATTTGTAAATTATTATTTGGTCTAGTTTTTAATCATTCATATATAACTTATTCACTATATATTTTTTCAAACTAATTACATTGGTTTTTGATATTTTCATAATGAGATCCATTTTTCTTGCTGCATCATAAAATCTTTGCTGCAGATCATTCAAATCCTTAGCTAATTATAAGCACCACCTGCATACAAAATTACAGAAGCTTTCCTATTCCCAACTGTCTTCATAAGCATTCCTTATACATTTAACCATAAATACATTGAGCAACCAATGGGACATAATAGATCCTTGTGTTGCTCCCTACTCAATATTGGATCATTCCATTCATTCATTTTGCTTTCATCCTTATTGTATCTAGTAGCCAATTTTCAACTTCATATCTGTGCAAAACATTCCATAATTCAAGAATATTCACTTTATCATAAGCTTCTTCTAAATTGTCAAACACACTATACAATTTCTTTTTTAACATTTTTGATACCTCATTTAACAACATCTCTTGTATAGCATTAAACCCTTTCAATTGGGATTATGCTAATCCCTCTGTAGGTTTTGCATTCATTCTTGCTATTCTTTTTGTATTAGAGAATAATGGCATTCTATTATTCTGTTATTCTTCTAATTGTCATGCACAAATGCAGTTTTCACCCACAAATCAAATAAGACCCAGCCTCTGCATAATCAACATTTGAACATTTCTGCAATTGCACCAACTGCAGCTGTAGTCCTACCATTTTTCGACATTTAACATTCACATTTATGAATTCTATCTTATTACTTGTTGGAGACACTAACCTTTAAAGCATTCATTTCAATTCCATACTTTGGCATTTATTTATAGTCCTATACAAAATTCTAAATAAAAGTTCCAGCATCCAATCATTCATTCATTCATTTCAATTTCAACCCAAATTATTTATTAATTCTTAGTTTTAATTGAATTAGCTCTGCTGGAAGGTCTTACTCCCCCTCCCTTTTTTTTTGCTTTAATTTATATGCCGCCCTTCTCCAGAGACTCAGGGTGGCTTACAATGCATTAAGCAATAGCCTTCATACTTTTGTATATTTATACAAAGTCAACTTATTGCCCCCACAATCTGGGTTCTCATTTTACCTACCTTTGAAAGGATGGAAGGCTGAGTCAACCTTGAGCCTGGTGAGATTTGAACTTGCAGTAATTGCAAGCAGCAGATGTTAATAACAGTGCTTTAGTTTACTGTCTACAGGCTCTTTCCTTCTTCTTCAATCATTCTGGAAGCCTTTAAAAAGCCCATCAAAATTGTTCTGCATTTACTGATACTTTTAATGGTTTCTTCCTGTCTGATCAGATTGTTTGAATATATGTGTATACACACACACACACACACACACACACATCATTCTACCACACTTTAGCATAACTCCTGATATTCCCAGAGTCCTCTGTCCCAAGCAGCTTCTGCATTCTCTTTGTTTATGTCTGCTTTCCATTTATTCTAGTTCTTTTTTCATACAGGCCATGCATTTTTACTTCCTAAAACCATTCTACTAGGACTGTAGTTCCTATCATAGTTTATCTTTTTTTTCTGGTTACCCCTCTCAGTTAAACCAGACATGAGCTAATTCCACTTTATGGTAAGGCTACATTAACAGAATCTTGCAAGTCTAAAGGTACAAATTCCCATACAAACCACCTTATCAGTTGGGGTGGGTCCTTCTTAAATTTCTTTCTCTGGCCAATATAAGTCACTCTGACCCACCAGAGTGGAGAGGCAGGCAATGCCTATTCCAAAGAGGTACATCTAACAGGACCAAGAAGAAGAGCTTTCTCCATGGTAGCTTCCTCCCTATGGAACATGCAGAGATAAGATTGGCCCCTGCTTTGATACTCTGACCTGCAAGGACCTGACATTTTGCCAAAGGGGCTTTGAAACCCAGAATGGGATGGGGCCCATAATGCAGTTTATTTCATAGCCTGATTGTTGTCACCAGGAAAGTAAGGGGAATCATTGCTCTTTATTGTCTTTTACAGTGGGCTTTTATCTTTGTAAGCTGCCAAGAGTCATTGAGAGTGAATTGGGCGGCCATATAAATTTCTTTAAATAAATAAATTAGAGATCCTCACTTTCTTCTCTGATCCCTTGACAGTATCTGATTCTCTTGTCCTCCAAAGTCATTTCCTTATATCATTACCTTTTCTTTCCTAGCCACTGCTTCCAAAGATCCACTTTTGACACAACAAAATAATAGTCTCTGTCACATTCAATTTCTTTTTTAATTGAGGGTTTTTTTGTTTTAATTTCTTGTTATCTACATGGTGTTGCAATAGGAAAATAGGTGATTATATAAATTGTTCAAGTAAATACATACATTCCAAACCTCTTACTTTTGTTTCTATCACCAATAGTGTCAGAGTTTAATCTTGTGTCAAATCAATTATGCTCTTAGATTTGTATTCATTCCACTGCCATGTGTATGCATGAATAGATGATGATTATGATGATAATGTGCCATCAAGTCAGTGTTGTTGCTTAGCAACCACATAGATAGATGTTCTCCAGGATGATCTGTCTATAACTGGTCCTTTGGGTCTTCCAGCAGTGTACCCATCAAAAGTGTGATTGAGTACATCCACCTTGCTGTGGAAATCCTCTTTTTCCTTTCACTTTTCCCAGCATTATAGTCTCCAGAGATCTCTAGGTCTTTGCATAATGTGTTGAGGAAAAAAAAGATAATTTAAGCCTGATTATTTCTGTTTTTAATGAGAATTTTGGTTTAATTTTGTTCTATGAAAGAAATATGTGTTTTCTTGGCTATCCATGGTATTCTCAAGAGCCTTCTTTAACACAAAAGTTCAAAAGTATCAGCATTCTTTTTATGGAACTTTTGATTCCATAGAATATCACAGAGAAAATTATTCCAAGCATGATTCTAACTTTTGCAGGTACAGACATGTCAAGGCATTAGCAATAGCAATAGCAATAGCACTTAGATTTATATACCACTTCATAGTGGTATATTTACAGCCCTCTCTTAGTGGTTTACAGAGTCAGCATATTGCCCCCAACAATCTGGGTGCTCATTTTACAAACCTTGGAAGGATGGAAGGATGGCTGAGTCAAACTTGAGCTGCTCAGAATCAAACTCCTGGAGTGAACAGTGAATTAATATGTTTTCCAAGGCTTTTATTGCTACTTCATCAAGTGCTAGCCTGTGTCATGTTTCCCATTCCATGTAGTGTTGGAGGATGGTAGTGTTATTTTAAAAGCATGTGAAATTAAGGTTGTTGTTATGGTTTGCACACAGATGTTTTCTTCTTTAGTATTAGTATATATTCTGACTTCTTCCAATTTGTTGACTGGTGTATTATTTTGCTACAATAGTTTGGTTGGAACCTTTACCAATTCCTCTTCTTAATAAGAGAATTATAATGGAATAACAGAGTTGGAAGGGATCTTGGAGGTCTTCTAATCCCACCCCTTGCTCAAGCAGGAGACCCTATATCATTTCAGACAAATGGCTGTCCAATCTCTTCTTAAAGTCCTCATGTGTTGGACCACCCACAATCTCTGGAGGCAACTTCTGTTTCTTGCCATATTTATGGAGATAGTTCATCAATTCCTATAGCAGTCTGACTTGGTAATGATCTACCTTTTTCTTCTAGAATTAAGGTTCTTGTAAGTAGGGAATATTGTTGATACATTGAAACAATTTTTTTGTACAAATTAATCTTTTTCTAAGCAAATACTGATCTATCTTCATGCTTCATGCTCTTTCTTGAGTCTCCAAATGGCCCAGTCGCTTTTCCTGCCTTTTTTTCCCCATCTTGTTCTCACCCTTTCATTCATGTCACATAGTAGAATAATTGTTTTCCTTTTTTGGACTGAATTCATTCAGAATGCTGCACATTTTTTTTTAAATCAGGACTCACTTCTGGTTTTTTTTCCCCCTTTATCATCATTTGTTAGAGCATAACATGTAAATACCATCAACAACCTATGATTTCCTATTTTGATATGTTCCTATGACAATCTAGAAGACAACAATTCATATTTTCTGACATATATTTTAGCCCTTTCATCTATTATTAAATCTGCACCTTGCCTTCTCTGCATGTATTCTACTCCACAAGATCAGTCAGGTTTCTTACACTCCTCCTATTTCTCTGGGCTTCACAGACACATAATGTCTATTTTTCTGTCCTTTATTTCAGTCATTCATAAATATTTGGCATTTACTCTTCTTGTTTTCAATTTCATAATCCTTTATACACAACCACTAGAAAGACCCATAGATATTGACTTCTAATACCCATAATGGTATTTATCTCAGCTGATAGATAAACTATATTCTAAGTTGTTAACTTTGGTTGCACCTATGCTACATACAGCATTCCTACTAATAATAAGGACAATCTCAGTAACTTTTGCACATTGTGACTAGTCGAAGAATGAGAACTCAGTCTTACCCCATAAATTTTACAATATTCTATTTACTATTTTCCCTCTGGATACTTCAGTTTTATTTTATTTATTCACACATGCTAATACAGAAGAACAATTCTTTCAGTATGCTTTCTTTACTTCTAATATTCCAATCCAAGTACTAATGAAGCCTAACCTAGCATAGTCCACAAGCCCAAGCAAAATTGACCAGGTGCTATCACCTGAAAAAGGAATCATATTTTAATAGAAAAATAAATACCAAATAAAATCCCCAGACATAGTTTTGAGTTGGGATGATTTTATGAATCAAACGTATAAATGAATAATAAAAATAATTATCTTTTCGAGCTCCAATTGTATTCATAGTTGGCCATAAATGTATTTACCTTTACCAGGAAGATTGTGGTGAATGGACAGTATCAATAAATAAATTATTTTGTTACACCAAGTGAAAAATAATGAAAATCAAGGGTGAAAGGAATTGCCCATCTTTGTCATCTTCGAATAAGGCTTCCTTTTGTCATGTTTGTTTTATTAAAACGTGTTATATGCCAAACTTTTGCAAGCCAAGCTAGAAGAGAAAAGATATTGTTATTTTCCATCAACACGCTATTTTCCCCTGGACTCTATAGATATTGACTTCTGCTCAGTTTTGTTATCTGTCAAATGTGGATAAAAGAACTGACAAAGAATTGGGCTAAAAATACTAGTCATGGTGTGCCAAAAGCATAAAAGAAGTGGGGGGGGATCCTTTTCTTGCCTTAATGGCCTGTACATTTTACATAATCTTCATTATGTCTCTGACTTGTTTCCTATCACTGAGAGGATAATATAGATTGTTTTTGACAATAATATCGTCCTTTCCTTTCCTTTCCTTTCCTTTCCTTTCCTTTCCTTTCCTTTCCTTTCCTTTCCTTTCCTTTCCTTTCCTTTCCTTTCCTTTCCTTTCCTTTCCGCTTTGCCTTGCCTTGCTTTGCTTTGCTTTGTTTTGCTTAGCTTGTGCTTAGTAACTGCATTTACTATCAATTAAACTATCATGTTATTTGGATCCTGTCTATCTTGCTAAATAAACTTTTAAACAGAAATTTTAGTGGCCATCTAAAAGAGTGGTTTTCTTGCAACAATTTGAGGTATTTTTTGTTCTCTGTGAGTGAGTTTTGGCTGCTCAGAAATGGCAGGTTCAAAGTATATAACTAAAATATTTGAACAAACAAAATATGAGTCACAAAATGAGATACAATTGATTTTATAATACTGATAATTACCAGAACCTTCCCCAAACTGTTATGGACTACATCAGTCATAATTTTCAGCCACTGAGAACTGTTTAAATACTATCCCACTTATAAATATTATTTCAATGCCATTTATTTCATTAATGTGAGAGAAAATACTGTATGTTTTAACAGCTTTCAGAATATGTGGGAACCTCCAGAAGCACTTCTCGTGTTATTCAAAAGAAGAGGAGTTCAGGAAATCCATTTCCCCTTCACAGAGGGAAACTCCAATTACTAGATTTTACTTATTATTTTACGATCAATGGCTTATGTTCTTTCCTTAAAGAAGAAATTTCCTCAAACTACATTGGCACGTTAAATTTTGGAATTTACTCAAAAGGGTGTGCATAACTGGGTCTTAGTTATTATGGTGGGTAGTCACTGCAGTTTTGTCCCCTCCTAGTAACTGGGCAGCTGTGAACTTTGCAAGGTAGACCAGTCTGAATATCCAACCAAATGAGCTAAATTCTACTTCATTGTAAAGTTACAGGAATCTTGCAAGCCTGAAAGCTCATTTCTCCCCCCGCATCCCTTTACAGCCCAAGAAAATAAGGATAGTCTCTTCTGAGCCTTTTGCCCTGTCAATATTCCTACCGTGAGTAGGTTGCCTTTCATCTGACCTTTCCTTTTCTTTGCCCACTCTCCCAAGGTCAGCTCATCACAACAAAATCAAGACAATTGCAATAAAATCAATTTTAAAAGAAAGGAGATAAAAGATGGCAAGACTTGACAGATTGGATGAAAATGAAGCAAAGGGCAGTGGTAGGTTGCTCCCGGTTTGGTCCGGTTCTATAGAACTGGTAGTAAAACTGGTGGGAGGCTCCGTCCACCCACCACAATGTCATTGTGGGTGATCTACGCATGTGCAGAAGCTTCTTTTCAAAATTTCAAATTTTTTTACTACTGGTTGTGTGGGTGTGGCTTGGTGGGCGTGGCATGTCTTGGTGGGTGTGGCAGGGAAAGGATACTGTAAAATCTCCATTCCTACCCCACACCAGGGGAAGGTTACTGCAAAATTCCATTTCCTCCCGATCAGCTGGGACTTGGGAAGCAGAGAATAGATGGGGACGGGGCCAGTCAGAATTTTTACTACCGGTTCTTCGAACTACTCAAAATTTCCGCTATTTGTTCTCCAGAACTGGTAAGAACCTGCTGAAACCCACCTCTGGCTCACCCCTGGCAAAGGGCCTTCCAAGGCCTAGGTGAACAGCTGGGTCTTCATGGCCTTTCTGAAAAATAGCAGAATGAGCATAGGAGATGACTAGGCTGAGCCTGAGGAGGAGTCAAATGCATCATCAATTTTGAGTCCCTTCACACCCACAAGGGATCTAAGTCCAGCCCACTTTGAATTCCATTGACTCTTATATACCACCAATTTGCTTTGGACCATTAGTAATTCAGATTTTTGTAGAGAGCATTAGCATACAATAAAGCTGTATTCAATTGAACTGCCTGGACTCCCGATTTCCTATGCTTGATGGTGGGGGCCATCTGGTTTTTATTGGGAATCTTATGCATAGAGCAGGTGCTGCTACAGAAAATGTAAATTTCTGGAGTCCCAATATGTTTAATCAAAAGAACCCAGAGTGTGCCGACTCTGCAAGATTGAACCAGCCCAGGCTGATACTTTGGGATGCAGAAGATCTCTCAAATAAACAAACCTTATGGCATGATTGGCTTTACAGGTGATAACTAGTATCTTGAACCACACCCAGAACACTGTTCGTCAGTGGAACAGTTACAGGGAGAGTTAGCGGTTTCCCTTAATTTTCAAAAGGAGGCTAGAGAATAATGGATTATTTAATCAGGGCTCCTGCATTGATCAGGAGATTCAAGTCAATAGCTGCATCCAATTCTATGATTCTAAACAGCTTTGTGGCATATTACATTGATAGAAGAAAGATGCTTCTTCCCAGACTGACCTTGTTCCCTGTAAAAGCAAATTAGTGTCAAAGCAATACAGGTGTAATTGTAGCTGACTTGATGACATAGCAGGTTATAAAATATAACCACCAGGGTTGTTTGCTGTTTCACTACTGCAGCATCTAAAGTAGATGTATCTGATTTTTAACATTGCAGGGTTATTCATGATATAAAAGAAGTTCACCTTTCATGCCATCTCGCTTAATTGATAATACTGGCACCACTCTGAGAATGCATACATGAAACTACTTCTAATAAATTGATTCTTGTTGAAGCTCTTTACAGTAAATTCTGCTGTGGCCATTACAGATCTTTAGAGCCCGTCACAATTATTAATAATAATAAAAGAATTTCCCTTTATGGTAACATTTTCTACCTGTCCTGCAGCTTTCACATGTGTGGTGCCAGAAGTGAACTCCCGAACTTAGAAGCTGTATGTATCCTTGTAAAAACATTTTCAGAATTGAACTAAAGCTGCATTCTGTCCCTTTTAGCAGAAACAGGTTTAAAGAAATGGCCTTTCAAAAAGAAGGTTGAGGGAGAGGTGTCTTTTGATTCCTCCTTAAATATCAGGGAATGTGGTAGGTTTTTGAACATGTGTGATTCACTCATTCATAAACTACTGTGTTTCCCCAAAAATAAGACCCTGTCTTATATTTTTTTGAACCCCAAAATAAGTGCTTGGCCTTATTTTCAGGGAGGTCTTATTATTTTGGGATGCGTGGAGCAAGATGGGGCTCCTCTTGCCGTCTTACCTGATTTCCAGCTCTGTCTCCCTAACCCTAACCAGAGGAAATGGCGGGGACTGGCTATGCATGGGTTTAAATATTTTCAGGTAGGGCTTATTTTCGGGAGAGGGCTTATTTTTGGGGAAACACAGTAGGAAAAAGAGGGCATTTCACCAAAATGGCAAAAATATTTAAAATTGATGATGATATTTTTAATTCACATAATAAACATAATATGGATGTAATGTAATGTGGATTTGGATCCAAAAAGGTTATTATTAGCTATGTCTACTCAAACAAAGGTGCCAATGGATATTCACAGATGTGTGTGTAAGATTGTACTCTAAATTAGTTTAAATTCTTCATTAATGAAATATGGAATATATTACTCTGACATCAGTGTTATTAATTCCACTGGAACTAATTAATTATAACTTTAATTTAGTATTTATACAACCTCTATTATTTTTAATATCTAGTACAATCAGCTCCATACCAGATGGTACAGCTATGTTAAGGAATTCTCTTTTCTGTGCCATTCCTTTCCTTTTTTTCTGTTTCATCCTTGTGGGATTTCTTTTTCTTGACTCCTGATTTTTGCATCATCTCCTTTAAGTTGTTTGCTCCTCTGTTCAGGCTTTTATGTCCTAACATTTTTTGCTGATGTTTCTTCATCATGAGAAAATCTAGCAGTATTAACTAGTCGCTCAGTAACTGACAGGCTATGGACTGGTGAGAAATGCCATTCAACCAGTAATGGTTTTCAAATCCCGCCACTACCAGTTCGCTCATGGATGTGCGTGCGCTCATGTACACACCTGACACAGAGACATTCAGATGGGTGGGCGGAGCCTCCCACTGCCACCACTACCAGTTTGCCCGATCCGGGGCAAAACGGTAGCAACCCACCACTGCACTCAACAAAGGAGAAGTTCAGACAATGCACAAAGCTAGGAAATGCTTATTTGAATTGCAATTATCATGTTATATGAATCTAGCCATTCTGCCTACCAGGCTCTCTCAGACTAAATAGCGGCTCTGTCCTCTCAGATTAGGGCTACCATAATCTGGGCTGCAAAGTTCTATATGATTACTAGATGGCAGTAAAGCAAAATAGACAAATCTAACCCTTTGCTGCCATCTAGCTGTGAACCTGAGTTTTGCAATCTCAGGTATGATAGCCCTATCTGACAAGTACATACAGACACCAGCCCTGGAGAGTGATTGATAAATTGAACAGAAATCAGCCTAGATCAGTAGTGGATTGCTACCAGTTCAGCCCGGATTGGATGAACTTGTAGAGGCGGCGGTGGGAGTCTCCGCCCACCCGTCTGGATGCTTCTGAGCATGCACAGAAGTGTCGTGTGTGCGTACACGAGCAAACTGGTAGCAAACTAAATTGAAATCCTCTACTGGCCTAGGTTATGTCTAGTCTCCAGACTAGAAAGTAGAATGTAGACAGCTATAATGCTATCTTTTCTTTCCAAAAATAAAGAATTTTAAAAATGAAATATAAAGCATCAAAGAATCCTAGAACTATACAATTGGAAAAGACATTGGAAGTCACCTAGCCAACCCCCTGCTCAGTGCACACTCAGCATCCCTGACAGGTGACCATCCAGCCTCTGTTTGAGGATTGCTGCTAAGAAGAACATTTTTTTTAAAATTTGATTTATATGCCGCCCTTCTCCGGAGACTCAGGGCGGCTTACAGTGTGTTAAGCAATAGCCTTCATACTTTTGTATATTTATAGAAAGTCAGCTTATTGCCCCCATAATCTGGGTCCTCATTTTACCTACCTTAGAAAGGATGGAAGGCTGAGTCAACCTTGAGCCTGGTGAGATTCGATCTTACTTTAATTGCAGACAGCTGGTGTTACATTACAGTGCTTCTCTCTGTTGAGCTAAACCAGGCTCCTAACATTTGTTGTGTAATATCCTGTTCCACTATTGCTAGTAGTTTGTACAGTCAGGAAGTTCCTCCTTGCATCTAGTCTGAAGCTCATTGGCAACAGCCTTCCCTTGTGGAAATAGAAAGTAAATCCATTCCATCTTTGTATGACAACCCTTCAGATAGGTGAAGACAATTATAAAGGCTATTTATTTATTTTTTATAAAAATTCAAAGTGGGAACACATATCCAACATACAGTCATCCTCCTACTTTCCTCACAACAAACCTGTGAGGTGAGTTGGGCTGAGAGAAAGTGACTGGTCACCCAACTTCTTTCATGCCTTAGGCAGGACAAGCAAGCTCCTGGTGTCCAGCCTGGCATCTTAACCACTAGAACAAACTGGCTAAGGATAATTCTTAAGTATTATTTTTTTCTGTAGATCAATCTTACCCATATCCTTTAAACTTCCCTCATAGGGCTTGTCATATTTTCCTCTAAAATTGCTCCAATCGTAAAAACTGTTATTTTGAGTTGTGATGCTTTGAACTGGACAGAGGGTTCTAGATGAGAGATTATCTAAAATTAATTCCAATATTCTGGAACTTATGTTTTTGTTAACACATCAGTGGTGGGTTGCCCCTGGTTTGGACCAGTTCCCAAGAACCGGTAGTAAAACTGGTGGGAGGCCCTGCCCACCACCCCGGATGTCATCATCGGTGATCTGCACATGGGCAGAAGCTTCTGCACATGTGCAGAAGCAAGGCGTGTGGGTGAGTGAAGTGAGTGCGCGTGCACGATCCTGTTGTGAACCGGTAGTAAAGTTAAGTAGAACCCGCCCCTGTAACACAGCCCAATATAGCATTTGTCTTTTCAACAGCTGCATCCCTTGTCTCTGATCAGAGGTTGTTTCTGTATCCCTGTAATCTTTCTGAATTTCAGGCCATTCTGCTAACAAAAACTAAAACAAGATTAGGATTTGACATGCCAATCAATGGGAAGCTTCCAGTTTCAGAATTCTCATTCACTTCTGGAGCTCAAGCTTCATTAAAGTCAAATTTATTTTCTTTTAATTATGATTTACCAATGCACATGGCAAATTATGATCCAGCTGAATACTGATGGCTCTGGAGAGCCAATGACATCACCATTCAAGGCAGCCAATGAAGTCATTGACAGTGTGATGCAATCGTTATATCTTGTTACCATAGTTTCTCGTGGATTGGTTCATTTTTTGTTTCCACTTATTTAATATATAAAGACAAATTAATATAAATTGAAGATCAGAAAATAGCGAATGTAGCCAATGCAGAGGTTTGGAATTTTTCCATTTGACTCAGAGATACTTTTTTATTATTATAAAGTTATTAATAAGACCCCCATAAGGTTGACAAACTCATGAGGTCTAAAACTAGCCAGAAGATGAACATTCTTCTGTTCCAATCAATGTTTTGATAATTTCCACTCTTAGAACTTTATTGTTTTTCAATCTACTTTCAACAACTCTGGCTCCTCTAAGCAGTTGTCTAAGCATTTGAAAATGAAGCTAATCCACTCCAACAAAGCAGGGAAAAGCTATAAAGAGATCTCTAATCACTTTCAAGTAGCAATTTCAGGGTTTCAGCTATGAGAAACATTATTAAGAAATTATAGTTACGTAGAACAGTTGAAAGAAAAGCCAGGCAAAATCTGGAGATCCATGATAAATCTCTGCTAGAAGTCCCTAAATTTGTCAAATGTGCAAAACAGAACCCACAGATCTGCTAACTATCTTCTAAAACATTTGGCTGCACATAGGTCTAAGGTTGCTTATAAAGTAATCATTTCCAAAGAGATGGAAACTGTTTATTTGATCACATCCATAAATAAATGATGGATAAATGGAAGGAGGGAGGAATGGATAGATTTCTAGGGGGAGAGGGGAAGAGAGAGATATCAGTATTTAAAGTAAGAAAAAAGAAAACTTTGGCCACCTTGAACTAACAAAAGTGCTTTGGACTGATGAAACACAAATTGATCTCAATCACACAAAAACCACTTCAAGAAAAAAGAGTGAATTATTTGGTCAATAAAATACCTTGACAACTGTTAATCAGAGAAAAGATTCTATTATAATTTGGGGTTATATGACAGCTAGTAGTCCAAGAATATTGGGTAAATGGAAAGAAAACTGCATTCAATTAAATAATATATCCAGAAGATAACATCTTCTGACTGAAACTGGAAAGAGATTGCTATTGAGCAAGAAAATGTTATGAAACATACCTCCAGATCAAAAAAGTACTTACAGGAAAGAAAGATAAAGAGTTTGGAATGACCCTCACTTTATCCTAACTTGAATATTATCTTTAGGGAGATCTCATTAATGCAATGCTTGCAAGGAGATATAAGAATATTTCTAAGCTAGAAGAGTTATGCAAAAAAAGAAAAGAAAAAGAAAGCTAGAATTGAGAGACTCTTAACTGCTCACAGGAAATATTTGAAAGCTGATGTATTTGACTTCTATGGGAGATATCCCAGTCCTAGTGCAGAGTCAGGATCCTGAAAAAAATCTGACAATGAAATCACATGCATTTATTTCAGCAAATCAGGACTCCCTAGGACAGTGTTTCTCAACCTTGGAAGCTTAAAGATGGGTGAATTTCAACTCCCAGAATCCCCCAGCCAGCGCTGCTACCAAGGTTGAGAAACACTGCCCTAGGACAACCACAAAATGCTGAGTGGATAAACAAAAAAAGAAAGCCAGTTTGGTGTAATGGTTCAGTCATCAGGCTAAAAACCAGAAAACTAGGAATTCTGGTCTTGCCTTAGACACAAAGCTGCTGGGTGATCTTGAGCCAGTCTCTCTCCCTAAGTCCTTGGAAGCAGGCAATGGCAAACCATTTCCAAAATCTTGCCGAGAAAACTGCAAGGACCTGTCCAGGCAATTGTCAGGAGTCAAAAAGCAAGTTAAAGGCACAAATAAAAATAAAAGCAAAACAGAAGAGATGAAGCAGAAGATAATACTACAAACTAAGGTAACTGCATAAAAAGATAAATAGCTAAACTAGGAGTGCAGAACATTGTTCTATGCACCTCTAGTCCCAGGTAGATATTCAATCTGTCATTCCTTCCGTTAATACCCAATGTAAGGTAGCAACATAAGTGAGAGCAGAAGTTATCAACTATACTTTTCTTGATACTAATAAAGCAGTGCTCAAGTTTTTACAATCTATGAATTAAAAGTACACAGAATGAGAACTGACAAGCGTACTACCTGAATTTGGAGTTTGGACAAAGGCATCAAGATCCTAAATGCTCACAATGGATCAATACTGGAGAAGACAAGGGAATTCCAAGAAAGTCCTTTGTTTTTTCTTGTTATTTGATTATACAATGATTTTTATCTTTTCAGATTGCCACTTTAAACAAAAAACTGAAAAGATAAATGTACAGATAGTCCTCAACTTACAACAGTTTACTTAGTGACCATTCAAAGTTATAATGGCACTGAAATGAGTGACTTATGACCATTTTTTCAGACTTATGAACCATTGCAACATCCCCATGGTCATGTGATTTACATTTAGATGCTTGACAACTGACTCACATTTATGAAGGTTGCGTGTCCCTGGCTCATGTGATCCCCTTTTGCCAACTTCTGTCAAGCAAAGTCAATAGGGAAACTGGATTCACTTAACAACCGGGTTACTAATTTAACAATTGCAGTAATTCATTTAACAAATGTGGCAAGAAAAATCGCAAAATGGAGCAAAGCTCACTTAACAAATTCCTCACTTAGCAACATAAATTTTGGGCTCAATTGTGATCATAAATTGAGGACTACCTGTGCTGGGCTCCCTCACCTGCCAATTATCTGAAAACAACAGTACAGAATATGAACCAACTATATGATTCAAAATTGGAGAGGTACACCAAGATTGCATCTTATTTATGTAACCTTTAGCAGAATGAGAAATGCTATAATATAAAAGACTGAAATTGGAATTATGTTTGCTAAGAGCAACGATGATAGTCTTAGATATGCTGGTAATATCACTTTGACGGCTGGAGGTAAAGGAGACTTAATGAATTTCTTACTGATGATGAAAGAACAAAATGCAAACTTGATCTTCTGGTCAGTATGAAAAATAATCCTAAATTTATGTTAACAAGTAATGCCAGTTTAGGTGTGACTCACTTAATAACTGTCTTGCTTATCAGTGGAAATTCTGATCCCAATTGTGGTAATAATTTGAGGAATACCTGTAAGTGGAGGACAAAGCTGAAACGTATTCAAAAATTCACAAGGATGGAGATTGTAGCCATAAAATAAGCAGGCACTTCTTAATTGATAAAGAGAATATGACAAATATTAAAGTGCAGAGATATCACACTGAGAACAAAGTTGTGTGTGTGTATGTGGGTGTGGGTGTGTATACCGGTATATATAACCTATTGTCAGCAACTTATTACTAACCCACAATTCAGAGGGGAACATGTTTCTTTCCAGAAAATATGCCTGTAAAAGCTGAATCATCAGAAAAGCTAAATGAAGAAAAATGGATTCTTCTGAATTGTGGGTTTAGTAATAAATTGCTGAGTTTGGGTTTCAGGAAGAACTTTCTGAACTTTCAATATTTGAGGAATTAAAAAGATTTATCATAGAAAACACTAGCAAAACAGTTAAAGTTGAAATACTTTGGACATGTAAGACAAAAGCAAGGATCAGTGGTGTTCTGATGCTTGAAACAGAAGGCTTCTTGGAAAAACTGCAAACAATGACTAGATACTGTCACTGCTGACTCAAGCATGCGCTTACAATAACCCAGAAAGTAGTTGCTGGAAGACACTCCTAGCAAACATTATCCATGGGTCACAAAGAGTGACTGAACAATTGAACAAAACCAAACCAAAAAGTCATCTGAATTTTATGGCTAAATTCAACAGTCAAAATGTAAGAAAATGTATGGGATCCATTCTAGCATTTGGCATACCTGGTAACAATACCGAATCGAATCTTGCATTGCTCATGCTTACAGTTGCTCTGCAGTCATAGCTGACGTGTCCCCTAAATTGTATTATGTGTATTCTAAGCATGCACATGTCCAAATCAAACATTTTTGACTATTCTGTATACCAGTGTATGAAATAACAATTAGTTTCCTTGCTTCTGAGACATTTCACTGCTACTATTATTATTAGCATTAATTAAACATCTAAACCAGAGGTGGGTTTCAGCAGGTTCTGACCAGTTCTGGAGAACCAGTAGCAGAAATTTTGAGTAGTTTGGAGAACCGGTAGTAAAAATTCTGACTGGCCCCGCCCCCATCTATTCTCTGCCTCCCAAGTCCCAGCTGATCGGGAGGAAATGGGGATTTTGCAGTAACCTTCTCCTGGAGTGGGGTAGGAATGGAGATTTTACAGTACCCTTTCCCTGCCATGCCCACCAAGCCATGCCATGCCCACCAAGCCACACCCACAGAACCAGTAGTAAAAAATTTTGAAACCCACCACTGATCTAAACTAACCCTAACCCTCAAAATCTGCTCCAGTTAGAAGTAAGCATACACTGAAAATAGAAAGAACAGTTTTCCACAGCTCTAGTGCAAGAGCAATTATTCACCTTTAGTCTATGTCAGAGAACATCTTTCTTTTAAGTAATTATGTCTTCTACTTAAGCAGCAAAGAAGTGTGTGTATGAGGGGTTGTTTTCGGGTGGCCTGAATGAACAGTGACTGGAACCGACTCACTTCCTTTAAACTGTAGTGAATGTGCTTCAGGCTACCTGAACAAAGGACAAAACCAATGCATGAAAGATTAAACAGATGAGAAAGATCAGTACAAGGAGTAAAGCAGAGAAGAACAGCACTTCTGTAAAGGGGTTAACCGGGAATTCTATTTCTTAAAGGTAAAGAGAAGTTTTAATGCTTGGTGCCCCCAAGGTTTTCTTGGCAGCATTATTATTGTCTTGTGCTGGGATCACTTCCCACTTCCCGGTCTCTATTAGATTATTCAAATTTAGTTCAGCAAACATCTGATTGCTCACAGGTGGGTGAGGGCCTTGCTATTAGCTAAACCAGGCAGAAAAACTCAGAGGATGAATTTTTCATGGATAAAAGTGAGAAACACCTGCTTGTTCTGCCTTACTGGATTATTACCATTACATTTGAGATGAACTTTACTTGGAGAAGAACACCTCACATTTATTGTTCCTTGTTTTATAAGTGCAGAAAATGGCCAAAGCTTACTGCAAGAGATGCTAAACCAAACTGTTTCAACCAAGTTAATAATTTTGCAGGCAGTGTGTGTGTGTGGGGGTTTACGATTGAAGCAAATGGAAACATATCATATAATGAATATTTTAATAAATGTTTTCAATTGATTTCACTAACCCAGCAGAGATGAATGTGTCAACATAGATCATAGCTTCAAAACTCATATGCTATTTCAGCAAAACTGGAATTTCACTATTGCAGTGAAGTAAGATGATCTAAATTTGTACTTAACGTGCAATACAGTGTTTTAAAAGGAAAGTTGTGGTGGGGGAGAGAAGAGTTAACATATTTGGAAGTAGTTAGAAGTTGGAAATACAGGTAGTCCTTGACTTACAACCACAATTGAGCCCCAAATTTCTGTTGCTAACCGAGATAATTGTTGTGAATTTTGTCTCATTTTATGTCCTTTCTTGCCATAGTTGTTAAGTGAATCACTACAGTTGTTAAATTAGTAACATGATTGTTAAGTGCATCTGACTTCCCCATTGACTTTGCTTGTCAGAAAGTTGCAAAAGGTGATCACATGATCCCGAAAACTGGTCATAAATATGAGCCAGTTGCCAAGCACCGGAATTTTGATTACATGACCATGGGGATGCTGCATGCGGTTGTAAGTGTGAAAATTGGTCACAAGTCACTTTTTTCAGTGCCGTTGTCACTTTGAATGGTCACTAAATAAATGGTTGTAAGTCGAGGACTACCTGTACTACATAAAATCTGATGACCAAAAAGCATTGGAGGAAAGGACACAGAAAGGTACTGAAAAAATGTTCAATGTTAAATTAATATAAGTATAAGAACAAGATGCAATATATCTGTTCTTTTCTTTTAGGTAGGAGCTTAATAGAACAAGGAAAATATTCTTGGTTATTGAAGAAAAAGAGGGAATGAATATTTACATAGAAATGAAAAGCCAACAAATGGCTATGAAAGCAAATAAAAGTAAACAGACTGTAATCTGATTTTAGTCAAATATTTGCAAGAGGTTTGCCATTTTTATGAATTCAAACTATGAGCTCATTTTAAATTATCAGTGTTCATAATAACAATACAAGGGGGGTAGGGGAAATGCATAGTAAAAGGATATCAATCTTTGGTCCTGCTTATAACACTGGATCACATGAATGCACAATTATTTGGTAATACTGTGAAGTGACACACAGATGCAATTTCTGAGTGAGTAATGATACATTCATATGATCTCTCTTAGGCAATATAGAGATTAGAACAGCCTACAATCTACTCTGTGATTAGTGTTGCTTATAGCTGGACAGAGTCCTTCTATCCAATCCTGCTGCATTGAATAAAAAACTGTTGCAATGATCATTAGATATGAAAGACTTTTTTCATATGTAGTACTGCTACATTTACTCCTATTGTTCTGACCAAGCAAGACCAAAAAGTTATTCATTATAAACAAGCAGTTAGAATTATTGGTTTTTCTCTTAATATTTTGACATATACCGCATTTTTTGGAGTATAAGACATGCTTCCTCCCCAAAAAAGTGGGTGGAAATGTCTGTGCGTCTTATACAGTGAATGTTGCCAAAATCCTGCCCACCTGCCGGCCCCCACCTGCCAGCCGTTTTCGGCCTCCACGCATCACATTTTCGGACTCCGCACGCTCCATTTTAGACCCGTTCCAGGCTGCAGGGATTGCCACAGCACATCACTGCTGATAGCCACCTCTGCGTGTTGTATTTTTGGCCTCTGTGCATCTCATTTTTGGCCTCCACATGCTCCATTTTTGCCCACTGTGCGTCATGTTTTCGGCCAGTTCCAGGCAGTGGGGATCGCACATCACCACTGATCGCCGCCTCTGCACGTTGCGTTTTTGGGCTCCGCACATCACATTTTTGGCTTCTGCACACCCCATTTTTGGCTTCCATGCATCACATTTTCGGCCAGTTCCAGGCAGCAGGGTTTGCCACAGCACATCACTGCTGATCACCACCTCCACATGTTGTGTTTTTGGGCTCCGCGCATCATGTTTTTGGTCTCCACTCCAATGGTGGGTTGCCCCCGGTTCACACCGGTTCTATAGAATCAATAATAAAACTGGCAGAAGGCTCTGCCCACCAACCCCGACATCATCAAAATGCTTCTGCATATGTGCAGAAGAGACGTGTGAACCGGTAGTAAAGGTAAGTAGAACCCACCCCTGCTCCACTCGCCCCATTTTTGGCCTCCATGCATTTTTTGCCTCGGTACGTTACATTTTCAGCTGGTTCCATGCAGTGGGGATCACCATCATGGCAATTCCCTCCACCTGGAACTGGCCAAAAACATGACACACAGAGACCAAAAATGGGTCATGTGGAGGCCAAAAATGTGACATGTGGAGGCCAAAAACGTGATGCACGGAGGCCAAATAGCGACACGCGGAGCTGGCAATGGGCTGTGGCAATCCCCACAGCCTGGAACAGCTGATTGGCTGTATTCTACAAGGCCAATCCAACTGCCAATCAGCTGCTCATGTTGAATCAGGCTGCAATAACGTGCTAAAGCTGACCAGGCTGTTTGCTGTTTGTGCAAGGATGCTAGTCAGATGAATACCGATGGATGCTGGTAGACAGAGGCAGAATTTTTTTCTTGTCTTCTCCCCCAAAAACTAATGTGTGTCTTATACTCTGGAGTGTCTTACGCTCTGAAAAATACGGGTAGTTCCAGTAAGTTTTCAAACTCATTTTACATCTTACATTGCTACAAAGTTTCCAGACAGTAAAAACACTACTGGGAGATACCAGATTCAGTGTTACATGAACCAATTTCTCCCCTTCCTTCCAGATATCTCTGGAGAAATTTTACAGAAATACCTTGGAAATGTACTGTATAAAGAATGGAAAAAGTCTTGGAGACTGACTTCCTTCCTCAGAATGAACCTCATTGCATAAAACCATATCCCAGTTAATGTTCATCCATTTGCCTTTTTATTAACTAGTCAATTAATAAACATTACTTATAAGTAATGGAGAGTTTGGTAAGAGGTGCTATATAAATATAATAGTTGTATAGATCAGCAGTGTTTGCGAATTGCATTTTGGAATAAATTTCATTATAATAAAGTGACTATTAGGAAGACTCTTTAGGGGGATTCCAGCTATCTTGCCTATTGCTATGCCTAGAAAGTGAAAAGTGCCTGGCCAACCTCTAAATTTGGAAGCTACACAGGCCCAAGTGTGGTTATAATTTTGATAAGGAAGCAGTCAGATATTAACATCACTGTGTGCCATTCTGAATGCCTAAAACATCTGGAAAGTATGGCAAACTAATTTACTGTTGTTGCTAGTAAACTCACATCGTTTCTCTCATATAGTAAGCAGAAATAGCTTACTATTTGTAAACAGTTTGTAAATGAATGCTTTTTTAAGAAAAATAAATAAAAATAAATTGCTGTCTATAAATTGGTTCCCCAATTTTTTTTTAAAAGAAATTAAGTTTTTTAAAAATACTTAATAATTTTTTTTATTAACTTCAAAAAAAGCATTAAAAAGTTAAAATTATAATATTTAAACATATACTGATTAGCATTATAGCTGATCAATTGGAAGGAACAAATACTTTTTTTAAAAAAGGGCATTATGCAAAGCTACCCCATGCCTTGAGCACAGAGAATCAGGAACCCTTTAAATTCTAATTAGCTTTTATGCCTAAATACAAACATAGTGTGAGACAGTCATTGGACAAGAAGACTCCTTCAATAAATCAAGTTTAATGAATAATAGGCTTGCAGCTTTATTTTGCAAGTGAACAAAAAAGAGAGATTAGGAATCTCCTAATTAGCTAGCTAGTTTACTAAGAAAGAAAGGGACACACATTCATTTATAATTAGATATATTTCACACTTTTTGACAATTGGACATAAACTTTTGCACATCATAACCAGTAAGCAGCAATGTGACTCCAGACTGGGACTTTGCGCAAAGCATTTCCTTCTGGGCACCTCTTTTAAGACTGTTTTGCTTTAGATACTTCAAGATGAATGACATGAAATGTTTTGTCTCACTGATACTTTTATTACTGTATCATGAATGCTTCCTCTGTTCAAAGAAGAAAAATGGGGGGAAATATCACAAAAGATAATTGATGAAGGATATTTCTGCAGTGCAACATATGTGAGAGATAAACAATGAAGTTATCCCTTGTTTTGTATTCTTAATAGATATGTTCCCAGAAATCATGTGTATATTTCAGCCCTGCCAGGAAAAATAGATCACTGAATGGGATCTTACTGAATTAGATAAAGGAGATGAAGGGGTCTCCTCCTCCTCTTCCTCCTCCTCCCTTTCCTCCTCCACCTTCTGATATATTATAATTGAAAACAAGAAAAAAGTAGAGGGGTATTACACCTAATTCCCAAGCACACATAGAGGAAATATAAGTCAGGAGCCCAGAGTGGGAGGGAGGATGAGATACCTCATTACCAAAGCAGCAAGCAAAAGAGCAAGGCGTGAAGGAAATCACACAAGAGTCATGCATGATTTAATCCTTTAGATTCCCGAAGAATTTTTCTTTAGTCAGTGAAGGTGAGAACAATGTTGCTGTATATCCATAGCTCAGTATACTATTGCAGCATGAGGGATAAAAGCGCTCAACCTTGTCCTTTCTGCCACTGAAAATGAAAACTGTCCAGATGCAATCACGTTTTCAGCACCACGGACAGCAATTCACCAACATGAGCGACAAGAATGGAGCTCGCCGATCCTGCAGTTAAACCTTGGATTCCAGGCATCTAGAAAGGAAGGGATTCTACATCTTTTATGATAAAAGTAAGCGATTCTTTGATAGCCAGGCATGTTTCATAAAGATCTGGGGGTGTCTTGTGTTTTGTTGCCTCTCAATGTACTGTTGTATTCAAGTTGGGACTTCTGTTGTTGTTTTAAATTTTCCTTCATATAGAAGCCTTCTAAAAGAGTATGTTTTATTTCACTAGGAAACTGGTGCTCTCTTTGTCTGAAATGAAAGAAGCCATGCTAACTTTGTGTGGATGGGATGAAACAGAATTGTATGTTAGCTATACACAGGAGATAAAGCCAAAAGTAATTTGACACTTTTTTGTAATGTCTGGAAGTTTCCATGTTTCTTCTTTGTGGCTTTTTACTTTTAAAATAAAATGATGTGAGCTACATTGGCTAAAGAGAAGAAGTGCAGTTATATCCATAGCCGTATTTTGCCAGCATTCTTATACAGTACTGATTTTTTTTTTCTCCTTGAGTATAGAAAAGATCATTGTTAGCTAGTTACATTAGCATACCTGGTTAAAAAAGAAAGAAAGAAAATGATTCATAGAACTATCTAATCTTTATTTTGAATGTTTGGAATATGTAGAGAGCCTGGTGCAATGTCAAAATTATGCTGCCATCTACTGGAGAAGTTATTTGCTTAGCATTTCTGTGTATGTGTTGTGCATATGTGTGCTATATGTGTTGTGTGTGTGTGTAGTATATGCATGTGAGATATCTATAATATACCATCTAAATAACAGATATTAAGCCAAAACATTAATTTTTAAGGACAATATTTATGTAGTTCTCAATTTGAAGAATTTCAGCTTTATTTGTATTAACATTACAGTTTAAAACTTAGTTTGAAGAAGAAAGGAGATTTTGGTTTTGCATTAACTTTCATTTTATATCCCACCTGAAACTCCAATAACTGCACAACCCTCTAAATTTTCAACAAGTAGTCATGTAACAAGTAGGATATTTACTTTTATGCTATCCTTGGAAAACTATGTATTTAGATTTTTTTCATTCTGTGTTTTACATAACAGTGAGAAAATGTGGAATGAATGAAATTCAGAATGACAATGTCATTAAAATAAATTCTTGCTGAAAATCCTTTATAAAGTCTTATTTTCAAATAAAATGTAATTGTTTATTAAAACAAAAATCGGAGACAGGTTCCAGTTGACTTTAAATAAAACAAATAGCAGTTTGAAAGATTTATGACAATGTATATATGGTTAGTTTTAAAATAATTATTCAATCATCATTTACTTACTGCTTCTGAATGGGTATGCTAATATGGAATAAAGACATCCTGATACTTCTATTTATTTCAGAAGGATATGAAGGATATTCTTGAAAATTCGTGAAAATAATGGAAATTATGAAAGTTTAAGAAAAGACAATTCATTCCTGGTAATACCATGACTGTAATCACTTATTACTAGTATATTAAGTACTTAGTACAGTCAGATTGCAATCCTATCCTCATTTGTCTGGAACAAATTACTCTGAATTCAGTGGGACCTATATCTGAATAAGCTTTAAATATTAGAAGGATTAAGTTATAAATTATTTTGACATAAATCAGATAGAAGTGGAACATAAAAGTAATGACTAAATGGTAGTTGACAGACTCATCAGTAGATTTAAAGTTCACATGAATCCTCATATGATTTGTGAATATTGGGTCTTTTTGGAAGACATACTTCATGCAATAGTAGAGTTGAAAAAGAAAAAACAGGATTAAAGAAGCAAAGGGTTCATAAAGCTTATAAATCCTACTCATTCAGGAACCTTCTTTCTTTCCTTCCTTCCTTCCTTCCTTCCTTCCTTCCTTCCTTCCTTCCTTCCTCTCTCTCTCTCTCTCTCTCTCTCTCTCTCTCTCTCTCTCTCTCTCTCTCTTCTTTCTTTTTATTGCATATACTTGGAAGTAAAGGGAGTTCTTTGATATTTAGTCTGACTCCTTGGAAAACCTTGGTTTCATGTGAAGTCTAAACAATGAAATACAGTTAGCATAATATGCATATTGTACATTGGAAGGAATGATAGAGAACTTATGGTGTACATTTTTTAAGCCAAATATTTCTCTAAATGTTTTGAACTATTAATACTTTCAATATAATGTTTGAAATCAACCAGACTGCCTGTCTCCCATAATATCTGCCCGCCCATCCTATAGTATCTGCTCAATTCGAACTGGCAAATTGGTGTGTTCCAGGTTCCATTGATTAACCAAACCAAGCTTATTGGTTCCATGGAAGACATGCCTTCCCTGTAGCAGCTTTTGCTCTCTGGAACAAGATTCTTTCATGAAAATTGAATGACCTACTATACTCTAAAGGCCCTTAAAGATCTGGCTCTTTGTCCAGGCCTTTGGGGAGATTGACTGATGATACTTTCTTCCCTTTTGTTCCCTTGTGGGTTTATTTTCTTAGCCACTGCTGTTCTTTAGTCTCGAGCTCTTTGGATTTTTACCCCTATTGTTCTTTGTTTATAACTATTTTCCCTATAGTAAGCTAATTGGCAATCAGAGGGCACATGTATTTCATAAATTCTTACCCATACTATTATTATTAATACAGGATTCAACAATTTGCACTGCTCCCATCAAAAGTAGTTTTAATATGAAATGAGTCTTTAATTTTTTTTTCTTCTATCCTTTATGAAACAGCTCAAAATGAAGTTTTTTTTTACTTGAACAGAGTAAATCAAGTTTGCATACTTCTAATATAGTAGGAAGAGAGGAAAAGTTCACTTAAAATAATATAGTTTCAGAAGGCAAAAGTATGCTGAATTAGAAATGTTTAACAAAACTTTCTATAAGAATGGAATATAGTTCAACATTAAAAATTTATCTAATTAAGCAGGAATATTCAGATATTGACAAGTCCATATTGCATAATTCATTGCATTATATAATCCTATAACATAGTTGGATTTAGGAACTACTATAATAGTTAGGAGATTGGTATCTAAGCAGTAAAGATTAAGATGGATACAACCACAGCAATAATGATAACACAACATGCACAGTAATCATGCATGCATTTTTCAAGCAAAACATGTTTAATGTCTAGAAGTAACACTGGGAAAGTTTTCTTTTTGAAAACTTTATGATTGTTGTAAGCATATTATAAGCAATATTGATAAGCTTGCTGGATTCAGTGAACAAATGTTAAATTCAGCATTGATATACAGTAAGTAAAATATTTTAGTACTGTGTAAGAGACAGTCCAGTCATTGGCAAATATAAAAAAACCCAACTGTTTTATGCTGATGAATATATTAATGTATGGGAGGATTATTAAAGAATTAATAATATGTGGTTTTACGAATTACTTCTCTTTCCTTTTAATCCTCATATGTATGCATTGAACTTAATTGCATTCTTCATAGTTACTGTAAATTTGGGAGGAAAGAAAATTAAAAAAAATGTTTGGCCAACTGCAATCCTGTAATTGATATGCTACCTAATGGTTGTGATTGAAACATAATTTGATTCCTTCTAACATAATTCTCTTTTAAAAAAATAAGTCTTCAATTTCTCAAAAATAAGTGTGGATAAATCATATGCAGAACTGAACAATGTTCAGTTCAATGCTTATATTATTTATTTGTATTTATTTATTTTTCACATTTTTAAACAGAGAAGGATACTGGGTGGTGTATAGCAAGTGCCAGTTTTAAATCTAGAAAAAACAATGTATTCAATTTAATCATATTTTTAAAGCACGGTATATTAAATCTGGCAAGGAAGGAACTATTATTACAAGATAATCTGATACACATATTTTAATATTTCCTCTTAATCACATCACTGTGGTAATAAAGTAAAAATGTGACTATGGGTACAACCTTTTCATTTTACTTTCTTTAATCCCAATTCCCCCCCCCTCCCATTTTTGTTAATGGAAATATATGGTCTTATTTTGTATATATATGTTCAATGTTATAAGTGCTTCACAGGAAACATTTTTTTTTCATTCAACTATAACAGGGGCCCTTAAACTCTTCCGCTCATTTACCTCTTCATGAAGTTTCTGATTGTTCATTGACTCCAAATATTTATTATGTGAAAATAATTGAATAAATACTACTTTACCTAATAATGTTACAAATTATAATAACAACATCAATATCAACCATCCTGGATGGACAGACAGACAGACAGACAGATAATAGATGATAGACAGACAGACAGAAGTCAGACAGACAGTGAGAGAGAAGACAGAGAGACTATCTGATTCCAAAACAATTTTGGGTAATTCACAATTAAACCAATACAATTAAAATTGTTGTACAGTATAAATAACCAAGATGGCATCTAACCAATCCATATGGAACATATACAAAATCTCATCCATCCATCCTTACATAGTCTGTCTCTCACACACACATATATTGCGTGTATACACAGATGAACATATTAGTGGTGGGTTGCTACTGGTTTGCCCTGGATCGGGTGAACCAGTAGTGGCAGCGGCAGGAGGTTCCGCCCAGCTGCCTGGATGCTTCTGCGCATGCGCAGAAACATCACGCGCACAAGCATCACACGCATAAGCGTGCAAGGACCCACGAGCGAACAGGTAGCGATGGATTTTGAAACACGTCCCTGAAACATATGGTTTGCTTGCATGTAATTTCCAGAAATATAAGCATGTATGCATGTTTATGTATACCAGAGAAATGAAACTGGGTAATGTGATATGCATTCAATGAAAAAAAATATTCATATAATTACAGAATGTCAAGGCAAAGGAGATTCATGGTTTTTAACTAGATTTGTACCAGAGGTGGGTTTCAGCAGGTTCTGACCAATTCTGGAGAACCGGTAGCGGAAATTTTGAGTAGTTTGGAGAACCGGTAGTAAAAACTCTGACTGGCCCCACCCCCATCTATTCTCTGTCTCCCAAGTCCCAACTGATTAGGAAGAAATGGGGATTTTTCAGTAACCTTCCCTTGGATTGGGGAGGGAATGGAGATTTTACAGTATCCTTCCCCTGCCACGCCCACCAGCCCACACCCACCAAGCCACACCACGTCCACCAAGCCACACCCACAGAACCGGTAGTAAAAAAGTTTGAAACCCACCACTGATTTGTATTGTTCTAGGCTTCTTATTCTCTTGCTGGATAATGAAGTCCTTTGGGTTTGGTTTAAAGAAAGTTCATACTAAAGTCAAAACTTGATTGATGGTTTTATGTCCACATAAGGGACAATCATGATTGATATGTATTATATGAACACATATGTTGATTTTCAGGAGGAATCCTGCCAAAGATATCGATATCATCTGGTTTCTTTAACAACAAAACACAACAAAAAGCAGGATTGACAAGCTAATTCTTAATCAAAATATTGTTCTTCAATGCCACCAAATGTCAACACGTTATTCCCATAAAAGCACCCTTTCTTAAATGCTTGGCTAACGAGATTGATCACTAGCAGTCTTCATAAAATATGCAAATACAGAGTAATTTAAATGCAAAGCATCATTAAACAAAAATGTTAAGATGGGTGCAATCAAGGCTCATAATTAGACTTTAAAAAGAATGCATCACTTTCACTATCTGTACATGGGATTAATTCCCAAAGCAGAAAAGAAGAAGAATGGCAACATAAAGATGTGCTGTTATTGACGGGTAATAAGCTTTACTATCCCTGCAGTGATAGCTAAATATTATTCTTGGAAATATTTAAAGTTGAGAAAAACATTTTCTACTGCAGATTTATTATTGTGGAGTAGGAATGAGGACACAATACTTGGTCAAGTTAAAACCATTTAGCTGAAATTGATCTCTAAATATTCCATTTCTATGACCCTTGCACTTAATTTTCTGGACAATTTTCTATTTGATGTAATTTAAAATTCAAATATTAAATTCAATACCAAAATATTGAATTTAATAATTAAACATTTGATTTCATTTTCTTTCTTGTTTTTAAAATGTTTTATTGTAAGAAATTATAATAATACAATTTTATCCATCCGGTTACATAGTATGGAAAAAGAAATAAATACAAATTGTACATATTATACATAAGTAGGTAATCTTTGCAAACCAGTTACATGGTAAAAAACAAACAAAAAAAATGTGTTCACATATCATTTTTAGTGCATGTATATATGATAATCTTTAACGATAAATTAGTAAATACATAAGTTATGTCTTTTGCTTATCCATGTAACCTTTCCTTGCCTTATTATATTTCCTACCATCCACAGTACATCTTCTCTTACTATTTCATTTTTCTATTTCTTGTACTTGCTCTGGTCTCTTTCCTTTTTATTTCAATTTCCTCTTCTCTAACCACCCGTACCACTTATCCCATACGCTGTAATAATCCAAGTCTTCTCTGTCATTAATTTCTAATGTTAATTTATTCATCTCGGCACATTCCATTATTTTGCCGATTACTTGTCCCTTAGTTGGTATATTTTTCTCTTTCCATTGTTGAGCGAAAGCGATTCTTGCTGCTGTTATTATATGCACTGCCAAGTATTTCTTCTTTTTTGCCATTTCCGTCTTAAGGATTCCCAGGAGAAGTGTTTTAGGGTCTAATTCAAAGGTTTCACCTATTATTTCTGAAAGCCAATTGCAAATCATCTTCCAATATTTTTTTGCTTGAGAGCAGGTCCACCAGCAGTGGTAAAAGGTACCTTGCTGGTGTCCACACTTCCAACACTTTGGGTTTGAGTTAGGGTAAATCTTGGCAATCCTAGCTGGTGCTAGGTGCCACCTATAAATCATCTTATACTGGTTCTCCTTGTAAGTAGTTGCCTTGGTAAGTTTTATATTGTTGTTCCATATTTGATCCCATTCTTCCAGATTTATGTTTTTCCCAATGTTTTTGGCCCATTGGGCCTTTAACCACTTCTTCCATCAGGTCATATTCTACTAAATAGTTATATATTTTAGCTAATAATTTATTATCTGTACCCATCCAAATTTTATCAAAATCTTTGCTTCCCATTTCTATACCGTATTGTTCTTTATCTTTTTTGTATCTTGATTTTATCTGTGCGTATGTCCACCATTCAACAAAAGTGCCCTGTTCTTTTAATTGTTCTAATGTTTTGAGGTTCCCTGCCTCATCTAGGATTTCTTTATATTTTACAGTTTTACCATGGTCCAGGACATTTGGGTAAATTATCGCCTGATTGATTTCATTTTCAATGATACTTTTTTTTTAACTACAGAAGTGTAAGCACTTTGGGTATATGAACCTCTAAGAATTAATTTTCCTTAATATTTGTCCTTTTAATAATTTCAATCTTCCAAGGCTATGGATGACCAAAGAAGCCTGGTTTCTGGCATCCCCAAATTTGTAAATTCAGAGAAAATAATTTCTTTTTGGAATATCTGCTTAAATGTTAGAAATGTAAAGAAACACAGTAGAGTTTTCATCTGTAAAAAGTGCTACATAATAAAGCTGCCATCTAGACTTCTGCATAAAGTGGGTATCTACAAGTATTAAGCTGTTTTATCATAGGAATTAGACATTTTTTTTCCTCTATACCATTACAAATTGCCATAAGAAAAGTAAAAGACAATGAACAATTGCTTAAGTTTTAAGGTGGCATAGAATGGTAATTACCACATGAAAAAATATAAAAGAACATCTGCATAGCAATTATAATTATGGAATTATATTCTGTGCCATAGTGCAAAGGGTATTTTTTTCTGAAATTCTATCTCATTCAAATGCATTGCTGATTTAATTAATTAAGTGCATTTTAGATCTTGCATTTTATTTGAAACCTCAAGACACCATTCATTCATTCATAATTTCATTCACACGAGCACCTCGCAGTCAAATAGATTGAACTGAGTGAAAAGGGATGTCTGTACAGCAACAGTCTCTGATTTCAAAATGGTGTCCTGTCTGGTGCTGAAAACTGCCCCTTTTAAATATTACATGTACATAAAAACCATCTAATATTAGTTTTCCATTGTTAAGGTTGTCCCTTTGAAAGATTAATTGATTCAAAGTTACACTGTTAGTTCCAGTGGTTGAGAGGAATTTTGAACCAATATCCAAGACATCAATATTGAAGATATTAACTGGTGCATCCTGTATTGTAGATTGTGCACTGAATAGAAGACTAGACTAATTGATATTGATGACTCTTCTAAGCCTATGATGAATTATTTTTATCGGTGTTTTCATACTTTTGCTGCAATTATTTATATCAAAGCTCTTATTGTATTCATTTTTCACTCAACTGAAAAGCACCATTGTATCTGTTCCATTCCAGTCCATCCAAAAGAAAATAGACCACTATACGTTTCCCTGCCTCTGTTGACTTGCAATATATCTTGATTATGATATATGTTTAACATGAATAAATATTTGGATTTTTCATGTGTGTGTTTAGTAAACCTCTTTGTTTGTTAAAACATTGTTAAAAGATAAGGGGATGGAATTAAATACAATTAAAGGATGTCATTGGAATCAATTCTGAATTCTATGAAGTATACTCCCAAATTCTACATGATAAGAGATTGTAAAACTGTTGATAATTTTGGACAATTGGACAACTAGCCAATGCTTTTGTTCGTTCCTTTTTTTGAACCCAGAGTATCAAAGGAAACAATAAGCTTGTTTCTCAGAAGTGAAGGACACATATAGAATTGGCAAAAGAAAGCAATTGTTTATGAAACAGCCTCTCAATCTCAATTAATATGCTTGTTATTCTGATACTGCCAAGAGATGATTCTATCAGCTTTTGAGAAGCTTTGATTTTGGCAAATATCCATGATATTCTATAGTATTCTACAACATTTCCATACTTTTCATTAATGTTATGCATGTCTTGAAATTTGTGTTTTAAAAATAACATTAGACAAAAGAAAAAAATATACAGCATATATCTGAAACTACTTTAATTGCTCACATACACAAAGAAGCGTGCAAACATCTGTATTAATATCAATAAAGTAGTAAAACCTGAGCTTCCATTTTTCAAAGGTTTTCTTCATCTACAGAAAAGAGTTTCTGCATTTCTGTCTTCTGTTTGTTTGTCTGGGGATTTGTTTTAAGTTATATTATTTATGATTTTATTAGTTTCATTTTACAACATTAATAGCCCTCTGCAGTCTTTATAAACCCTGGATAGAGTATAATAAAGTCCAAAGGATGTATTAAAAACATAGAAATCATAGAAAAAGAACCTTTCACCTAACTAAAAACCAAATGCCCATTGGGGTCTGTCTGTCTGTCTGTCTGTCTGTCTGTCTGTCTGTCATCATCATCATCATTATCATCATCATCATCGTATCAATCTATTATTTGTTTGTTTGTCTATCTATCATCTTAACTTAATATCCTGCCAAACTCCAAATAAGTATTTTATATTTGCTAAATACTGCTTGGCTGCTCTAGTTAATGCTGATTTATTTTTTTCATTTATACATCTTTCTGTCACCTTGTGCTGCTCTGGTTGTTCGTGCTTTTCAAAGTTAAAAGATTCTTTTCATGGAATTAATTCAGATCTTCCCTTAGGGTTTAAATAAGGCATGAGATACCAGAGACCACTAGAGAAATTATTTACTCTGGATGTTGTACTTCGATCTACCCTTTGTCCAACATAGTTCAGTAACTTATTCTTCTTTTGGTCCAGAAATGGAAAGCAATTTTTCTTCTGTCAGATTGTGAATTAGAATCATACCAAAGAAAATGTCACCACTGTCATGCATGTGGATCAGCGTTTGTGTGTTCAGTTGTTGAACAAGCATTCTATTGATTAGTTGCATTTGATGCCGTAAATATCATAACCTCACAACTTGATTAGATAATAATTTGATCGTTCAACAGCAGCAACATCAAAAGAATGTACATTGGTAAAATGATAAAATTTTGGAGTTCCTCTGAATTGTTCATCAAATATTTATATTTACATTTGCATTTTTATGTACCTTGGTGTGTATGTCATTTTGTCATCTCTGTTTTTAAAAGGAAACATGACATTTCTGCAGGGAAAATATGAGCAAATTTAGGAATCCATAACTCAGATTAATGACTTCAGAGAGACAGTGTGGCTTATAAATTATTTTACATTTTCAGGTTTCCAACAATATTTTGTAAACTTGCTGAGGATCTGGAAAAATAATGTCATTATAAACAGTTATGTCTTGTGTTTTTTCATCAGCATTTAATTTCTGCTGGGATTATTCCAAATAGTAGTAGTATACTTACTAAAACCACTCAATTTCTTCTAAGAGCTGCAACATTGTGTGTAGATTTCAAGACTTCACTCAAAATTCAAATCTGATTTGATAGCTTTGACTGTGTAATTAGGAGTTAGACAATACTAAACACAAACAATAAAGTCTTTTTTTTGTTGTTGTTGAAGATGTTATAAAATGAAAACAAAGTCTAGTGGAATAAATCATAGCCAAATATTCAAATTATGGTATCAGTTAGAACCATTCATTTGTAGCCTTTGGCATGACTATTATCACAATTGTTCCATTGGCCCCTTCATCCTAAACTCAGACGTACAATCCAGTACAATATAGGCCCATTTGACTTTATATACTCCATTCAGCTTTAATGTATAATTTTGGCTTATTGTATCTTGTCATCCTGCTTTTTACAATTTGGAAATTGTTGTGGCCCACCAGTGGCCAGCAGAGCTGGCAGCAGATTCGGACAGTGAGGAGGTTGGGGAGGAACATGGGCCAGTCCTGGAGTCTGGGGAAGGCTCGGATAAGGGCTCTGTGTCGGAGGCAGAGCGGAGGCCAGGGCCATCTGGTAGTTATGTGTTGCCTCCGGAGCCTCTGGAATCTGACATCAGTGAGGCAGAAGAACAGTGCGAGCCTGTTCCTAGTGTGCGCTTGCGCAGAGCTGCCAAAAGGCAATAACAATTAAGAAAAAAAAAGGGCAACTCGGGAGTAAGGCTTTGAGATGATTGCTCCTTCCCATAAAACATAAAAGAGGATCAAACGGACATGAGCCTTTGCAGGAAGCAATTAGTTCATATAGTCAATTCAAGCTCTGAGAAGTCCGTTTGACTCTGTGCTCCGTTTGGCCTTGCAAAACTAATTGACAATTAAATCTCTGGCAGCGTTTCAAGGGAGATAAAGGTGGGTGCTTATCAACATCACTGTGAAAGGTTGTGTCAACTTGAGCAGACATCTGTCGGAATCTTCACAGACTGTTTGTGAATCATTACGGGCTGTGAATGACCATAATTCACAGCTGTCTCAATAAAAGAGGTTTTTTGGGACTAAGATTGTGATTTATGCTTTCTCAGGAAGCCTAGGTCACAACAGAAATATGCTAAACCACGTTCTCCTGAGGAAGATCATGTGAGGACTTTGAGGTGTGTCATCTCCTTGGATTTTATTCCTTTAAAGAAGGTTACTTATTGAACTATTAACTTAGAAATGAGAGACTATTACACATTCAGAGAATAATTACTTACTTTGAATTACTTGATTTGGAACAAAACATACAAATGTGAATCTCATAAAATATACAGGCAGCTGGGCTTTATGACTTACTAGCTTTATTTTTATTTTTAGTGGTTTTATTTACGCTTATATTAATTAACAACATTCCATTTATTCTTAGCTTTAGCAAGCATTTGATTCTAGCTGAAACTTATAATAGGTTTACTGGAATCATGCAGATTTCTGTAAAACATGCAGAATGTTGCTCTGTTTGAATGTTGCTGTGTAAAAGGGCTAATCTAGTCAAGCACATATCAATTTCAATTGAAGAGTAAATTCCTTCAAATGCTCTTCAATACTGAATGTGGAAAATCTTGGATTTAATATTCAGCCAATCAAATTATTATAAACAATCTTGTTTTACTGTGTTCCATTATTTCCATCCAGGCTTGAGTACCTCATCCCACAAACATGCATCGGCGACACACCACCCTCCGGGAGAAAGGGAGGAGGCAGGCCATCCGAGGCCCAGCCTACATGTTCAATGAGAAAGGCACCAATTTGACATCTGAGGAAGAACGTTTCTTGGACTCGGCAGAATATGGCAACATCCCAGTGGTTCGGAAAATGCTAGAGGAATCCAAAACATTGAATTTCAATTGTGTTGATTACATGGGACAAAATGCCCTGCAATTGGCAGTTGGCAATGAACATCTGGAAGTCACCGAACTTCTTCTAAAGAAAGACAATTTAGCAAGGGTTGGAGATGCCCTCTTGTTAGCCATCAGTAAAGGATATGTACGGATTGTGGAAGCAATATTGAACCATCCAGCCTTTGCACAAGGGCAGCGTCTCACTCTAAGCCCACTCGAGCAAGAATTACGAGACGATGATTTTTATGCTTATGATGAAGATGGAACACGCTTTTCCCATGATATCACACCTATTATACTTGCTGCTCATTGCCAAGAATATGAAATTGTTCATATATTGTTACTGAAAGGGGCACGGATAGAAAGACCTCATGACTACTTCTGTAAATGCAATGAATGCAATGAGAAGCAAAGAAAAGACTCATTCAGTCACTCTCGATCAAGAATGAATGCCTACAAAGGATTAGCAAGTGCGGCTTATTTGTCTCTATCTAGTGAAGACCCTGTCCTTACGGCTTTAGAGTTAAGCAATGAGCTGGCAAGACTAGCCAACATTGAGACAGAATTCAAGGTAATGTAGAAAACCTCTATACTTATACCTTTATTTTGTCCAATTGCTTTTTGTGCGCTCACAATAACCCTTGGTCTAGATTAGATTATATGTTTAGTATATGCATGGAAATGTTATGTTCTGTTTTTCAAATGGCACCATGGTGAAAAGACCAGGGGGAATGGGAGGAATAATATACCTATTTTTTTGACCCCGCTGCAACTCTTCTGAAATTGATGTACAAAGTTTCCATTCAGCTTCAGAGGAGGAAGCTACTGTTCATGACAATGGACTTCACATTTCCAGAAACCAACAGAAGTTTTGGAAGGGAAGTCTATTGGCCTGCAGCACGAACAAAAAAAATATTAGATTTTCTTACCTGCATTCTTTAGTGGTGACCTTGACTTGAGCCAGCCATCTGAAATACATATGCAATATATTCTTCCTTTAAAGGAAAAAAAAATGTCTATATAAAATAAAATCAGTAACAGGAAATCTGATTTCAACCTTGTTTTCTTCTACATCTTTATGCTGAGAAAAGAATTTCCACTTGACAGGTTGACAGAACATAATATTTTGAGATTTTCCAGTTGTAAAAAGATACATATTTTACAGACTGTTTTTTTTTTTAAAAAAATACTTGCTGTGAAAAATCACTGTGGCTGTCTGTATTTTATTAAAAAGTAAAGTATGAAAGAGAGACTGAAAGGTTCATTCTTTAAAACTTTTTTAAAAGCCTTAGTTTGATGTTTAGTCACTTATCAGTCTATTATTCACCCTTAAAATGACTTAAGGCAGGACTGTTATGAGAAAGACAATAATAACAGAATATTACCAATTTTACTTGAAAGATTGCAAGCATTGAAATTAAAGCATGAACACTCCTATTTATGTGACTGTTTCCTTAGTTTTGGGTGTTCTTTGATATTATTGATTTTTAGATCCCCGACTCATTTTGTTTTTGGATTGTCAGAATTGCATCTTGCCTGTTGCTTCTGTTTATCGTGCACATTTCTCTTTGTGCTATTTGGAGCCAGGTACCATTCTGATGCTAGTGAAATGTGATTCATATAACCTAGAAGCCAGAGATGTCACACTTATTTAATGTCTAAGTACAAGTTACATGTTTTTAGCTTGGTGGTTGCATGGAGAGGATACCTTAGCAAGACAATGAGATTTTGTTGGTGGTGCCTTGGGATGCATTTGTTCATGCTATAACCTCAGCTTATGACATAACCATAAATGCCTTTCATCAGTACCCAGGTAGTTTAAATGTGTTCAGATGGGCTTAAACACATACTTTCCTAAGGTTTAATTACCTCAGGCTAAACCCTAGTAAAGAAATGAGAAGGGGTTATAAATCATATTTAAAATGAAATGGGAGAGTCAGAATTGAGTGCTAGGACACAAATACTGGAATATTTTGCCTATATTACTTTTGATGGAGAAATCATTGACATGAGAAAGTCATGGCTGTGGGCACAAAGTAATCAAGAGGTCTGATTTCTGTTAGCTTAAAAAGAAAGTCAAATAAGTTTTATGCAATAAAAATGACTTCAGGAAGGACTATTAGGAGAAAGACAATGATAACAGTATATTGCCAATTTTACTCAAAAGATTGCGTGCAAATATTGGAATTAAAGTATGAAATTAAGGAGTGCAGTTAGTCCTTGTTTACCAACTGCCCCATATAGTAACTGTTCATTACAATAATGATGAAAAAGTAACTTTGTGACCAATCCTTACATTGATGCTCTTTACAGGTCTGTAAAGCGAAGGAAAGCCGGGGTTAAGACTGTAAACATAATCATAGTTTCATTTAGCAAGTGTTTTGCTTTACAACCAAGTTCCTGGTCCCAACTGTAGTCAATAAATGAGGATTACTGGCATTTTACATTTATTTATTTAATTAATTTGTAATCCGCCTTTATTATTTTTACAAATAACTCAAGGTGGTGAACGTATCCAACTCATCTTCTTCCTCCTATTTTCCCCACAATAACAATCCTGTGAGGTGGATTGGATGAGAGAGAGTGACTAGGCCAAACTCATCCTGGCTTTCAAAGCTAAGGCAGGACTTGAAATCACGGCCTCCCACTTACTAGTCTTGTGCCTTAACCATTAGACCAAACCTGCTCTCTCTGTTTTATATCCTCACATTTAAGAAAAGTAGCATGGAATGTTCCAGTTGCAAAATTGGTCTTGAACAAGTTAGTGGCATTTATTTATTTTATTTATTTATTTATTTATTGTTTAAATTTATATACCGCCCTACTCCCGAAGAACTCAGGGCGGTGAACAGCCAAAAGATAAAACACACATAATACAACATTTAAAAACAATATAAAAGCCCATTAAATAATTTGGCCCAAACAATTTAAAACACCCCTATTATTTTAAAACAAATTTAAAATTAACAATTAAAAAGGAGGTTAGGCCAGGCCAGCCTGTTGAAATAAAAAGGTCTTGAGGGCACGGTGGAAAGTGCGTAAGTCTGGGATCCTCCGTATCTCCGGGGGGAGCTCATTCCAGATGACAGGTGCCCCCACAGAGAAGGCTCTCCCCCTGGGGGCTGCCAGTCGACACTGTTTGGCCGACGGTACCCTGAGGAGCCCCTCTTTATGGAAGCATACTGGCCGGTGAGAGGCTACTGGTGGTAGAAGGCGGTCTCGTAAGTACCCCGGTCCTAAGCAATGGAGCGCTCTAAAGGTGGTAACCAAGACCTTGAAGCGACCCGGAAGACCACTGAGAGCCAGTGCAGCTCGCACAGGAGAGGTGTTACATGGGAACGCCACATCGCTCCCATAACCACCCGCACAGCCGCATTCTGGACCAGTTGGAGCCTCCGGGTGCTCCTCAAGGGGAGCCCCATGTAGAGAGCATTACAGTAGTAATTTGCAAACCTGATCAAATTATAATAAGTACAGCTGGTTATTGACTTACAACCATTCATTTAGTGAATGTTCGAAGTTACAACGTCACTGAAAAAGTGACCTGACCATTTTTTACGCATGCAGATCTCCATGATCACATGAACAAAATTTGGATGCTTGGCAACTGGTTCATATTTATGACGATTGCAGTGTCCCGGGGTCATTGATCACCTTGTGTGACCTTCTGACAAGCAAAGTCAATGGGGAAGCCAGATTCATTTAACAACCGTATTACCAGTTTAACAACTGCCGTGATTCACTTAACAACTATGACAGGAAAGGGCATAACATGGGGCAAAACTCACTTAACAATTGTCTTGCTTAGTAATGGAAATGGTAGGCTCCAATTGTAGTCATAGGTCAAGGACCACTTGTACAGTATATTTTGTAAATATTCAGAGTTAAGAACAGAACTGACTTTAAGGAGCAGAGACGAGATAAATGATGATGCAGATAAATGCAATGATGCTGCTTTATATTACACCATTCGGGATTCATATTTTTCAGGGTAATATAAGCAAAGGCTTGTAAGTCCTGTCAAACTTTTTACATCTGGGCTTTGCCATAACTAGATGCTATTTTCAAGTGTGTGTGTGTGTGTGTGTGTGTGTGCGCGCACACACACACACACACACACACACACACACTTTCAAATCTTGACTCCTGGTGACTGGTCCATGCTGTTTCCTTGTCAAGATTGTTTGGAAGAAGTTTGCCATTGCCACCTTCCTAGGGCTCAGAGAAACTGGCCCAAGGTGATCCAGCTGACTTTGTATGCAAGGCAGGACTGCTGGTTCTCCTGATTTTTAGCCTGGTATTTAACCACTGTACCAAACTGGTTCTTATAAAGATATTATACCTTTTTTTAATGTATAAACAATTCTGGTCTAGAGTCATTTTTTAAAAAAAATCTTCCTGAATTGCACCAGGGTAATATTGGAAGGATCTGCTTTCCAATGAATTATTATAGATTATTTTTGGAAGGTCAGTTTCAGAAGGTGCTTCTGTATTACCGTTGATGCCATAAATGTTCCATTGCAATTGTCTGTTGACCCAAATTCTATGTGATATGCAAATAGTCTTTGACTTATAACCTTTTGTTTAGCCACAATTCAAATTTGCAATGGCAGTGAAAAAAAAGTGACTTACAACTGGTCCTTGCATTTACTAACCATTGCAGGATCCCCACGGTCACGTGATCGAATTCAGGTGCTTGGCAACCAGCAGTGAATTTACAATGGTTGCAGCATCCCAGGGCCGTATGATCACCATTGGAGACCTTCCCAGCCACTTTCTGACAAGCAAAGTCAATGGGGGAAGCAGAATTCACTTAACAACCGCAGTGATTTGATTAACAACCATGGCAAAAAAAGTTATAAAAATCAGGTGTGACTACTTAACAACTGTCTCGCCTGGCAACAGACATTCTGGTCTCTATTGTGATTGTAAGTAGGACTACCTGTATAAATCACCACTGGGAAAGAGGCTGTGAAAGTTTTTGGGTGTGGTGGCTAAGGATGCTAAGGATACCCAATTCTATTTCCATCCAAACCCAAGGAAACTACTGAAGTTTAGAATCAGTGTTTTATCATGATAATTGATTGGGGGTGTTGGTTAAACAAATGATTCTCAGTTCTATTCCCAAAGATCTAATCTGTAGATTTAGCGTAAGCAACTTTCTGCTTAATTTCAGCATAAGCAACTTTCTGTTCAGAAAGAGTAAGAATAAATAAGCCAAAGAAATTAAAAAGCATAAGATGAAAAGGGAAAGGTAATACAGATAAAAAAGAGTTTACATAAAACCATTCACTAAAATGCTCTACACCTTTTAATCCTTGAAAACCATCCAAGCTTCTACCTCATTTGTACACTAATTCACATATTCCTTTTGGGTGGTTGTTGTTTAATTTCCCCTCTTTCTTTTTCAGGCTTCCATTAATTCCATCCAGCCATGACTTTATTGGTCTCTCCTTTTTCTCTTGACCTTCATTTTTCCATTATAAATTTATTTTTTCATTCAGTCATCATTCATTGTCTTAATATGACCAAAGCATTTATTCACCTTTGCATTTAATTCATGTTCATTCAGCACTTCTCAAACTCATCTCTTCTTGCTTTACAATACCTACCTCTTAAGTAGCCCCTTGACACTAGATTTAATGTGCTTCTATGTTTCTCTTGACTTATTCAACTCTCATTTCCTTATAACAAAGACAGCAGAAGAAAGCTCTTATACAATGGGTCTGGTACCAGCATTGATAGCCTCCATTTCCATGTCACTCTTCAACATATCACTGAGATAAATCTGTAAAAAAAAAAAAAACTTCTTCCAGTACTCTCTGATGTCAGTTCCATCCCAAATAATTTCATCCTTTTTCCTTTGAATTTCATTCACTCTCCTGATGTTTGTTTAGTTAGAACTTTTCACCCATTCTGAAAAGATTTTTAAATACTGTATATATATATAATATCAACATACAACTACAGTTTCTCCGCCTGACTTAATTTGAATTGTTTTTGGCAGTACTCTCATTTTTGGCAGTACTCATTCTGATATTATTTTGACTTCATCCCACAACCTCATTCACTCCATCATTCTGTTGAGCATTCTTTTTTGTATTTCTCATTAGCATAACTCCAGACATTTATCTGGCACTCTGTAACGTAATTATTTTCATTCTGTTCCAAGCAGCTTCTACATCCTCTTTCCTAATGTCAAGTTCCTATTCATTCTGTGGAAGATAATTTACCTTCGAATACTTTTTTAATTCAAGAAGCATGCTTTCTTTGCCTGCAGATATTCTATTTTTCTTCTCATTTCTTCCCCTTTGTTCCTCTTCTTCAATGCCTAATTTTTCCCGTGATCCTCTCTCATCACTAGAAAAAAAATTGGTATTCTTCACTAATTCTGTCAACCCTTTATCATAAGCCACCAATCAATGGTGCATTTAGATGGATATTAATTCCTTTTCCATATATGCATGTGAATAGACTGATTCTGGATTGCATTCAATCAAAATATTACCCAATTTTTCTCAAAACCCATCTCTAGTTTTTCCATTATCATCATTCACTGCAGCTTGATGATGAAGATGCTATCCATTCAATCATGTCTGATTGATTCTATGGAGCAGCTCTCTCCACATTGTTCAATCTTGAACAGCTTCTTTCAGTTGCTTTATGCTTTGGCTGGTGTTGGGTTGGCTGGTGTCTGGCCATTGTGTATTTGGTGGCCTCATTTCCTTTTATCACTGACCATTCCAAGCAAAATTTCCTTTCCAGTGGATTTGATTTCATGACATGATTGAAATAAGTAAGGTAGAATCAATCATCAATTATTTTGATGAGGGGATAAATGGGGAACTCATCAAATTTGCAGATGACACCAAGCTGGCAGGAGTAGCCAACACTCCAAAAGATGTGCTTAAGATACCGAAGGATCTTGACAGACTTAAACATTGGGCACTATTTAACAAAATTAAATTCAATGGTGAAAAAAGTAAGGTTCTACATTTAGGCAAGAAAAACCAAATGCATAGGTACAGTATAGATTGTGCCTCACTCAATAGTAGTAACTGTGAGATGGATACTGGAGTCCTAGTGGACAATCACTTAAATATGAGCCAGCAGTGTGCTTCAGCTGCCAAAAAAGCCAACACAATTCTAGGCTGTATTAACAGAGGGATAGAATCAAGATCACGTGAAGTGTTAATACCACTTTATAATCCATTGATAAGACCACACTTGGAATACTGCATCCAGTTTGGGTTGCCATAATGTAAAAAATGTTGAGACTCTAGAAAGAGTGCAGAGAAGAGCAACAAAGATGATTACAGGATTGGAGGCTAAAACATATAAAGAATGGTTGCTGGAATTGGGTATTTCTAGTTTAATGAAAAGAAGGACTAGGGGTGACATGATAGCTGTGTTCCAATAACTCAGGGGTTGCAACAAAAAAGTGGGAGTCAAGCTATTCTCCAAAGCACCCAAGGGCAGGACAAACAAGCAAGGGGTGGAGTATATAAAACCAGATATATTGCTGGAAGGCAAAATCAGAACAGAACAGAAAAGAACAGAATAACAGAGTTAGAAGGGACCTTGGAGTTCTTCTAATACAAACCGCTGCTTAGACACGAAACCCTATACCATTTCAGACAAATGGTTATCCAGCCTCTTCTTAAAAATTTCCAGTTTTGGAGCATTCACAACTTCTGGTGGCAAGATGCTCCACTGATTAATTGTTCTAACTGTTAGGAAATTTCTTCTTAGTTCTAGGTTGCTTCTCTCCTTGATTAGTTTCAATCCATTGCTTCTTGTCCTGCCCTTGGGTGTTTTGGAGAATAGTTTGACTGGGTTCCTATTTTTATATGCATTGATAACAACTTATATAATATCAATGCATACTTTATGATGTGTATATTTTCAAATTTTAACTCTTTATTCAAAATTAGACTTACGTTTTCACATTCTTGAATTTAATCAACAGAATATAACCCTCAAAATCTAATCTCCTTAATTCAGTTCTGTAACATCTTTGCTTTTTCTGTTGCAGACATACATTTTTTATTTCCATTTGTTAATTCGTTCTCTTTACCATTTACTCCCCATAATTTATATGTCACAATTTATCATATACTGTGATCATCACCAGATGGCTCCATATATATTGTCTACTGGTATCCATTTTGAGTTTGGTCAATCCAGGCTCTCCCATAACATCTATTATTAATATTTTTAGACCATTTAAATTAGGCATTCAACTGCCTAATGCAACAGGACCTGATAATAGTGAAGATAGTAGCCCATAGTTTGGGGACATTATGGCCAATATGTCAGAAGTCAGTCAATACCCCAGTTTTATCTCAAGCAAGTTCCCTTTATTTAAGGTAAAGAAAGCTTTGTACTCTAGAGGCATCCTGCAAGCCAGCATAACTATTGCCTATGTAGAAGGTATATACAGTTAACTGAAATACATCCAGGATGTACAGAGATAAAAGATATGGAATAAAAGATATTTAAAAAGTGCACAGCAGCAGATAAAAGATTTCTTTTTGTGAAAAAAATAACAAGAATGGGAAATCTGTTCAGACTGCTTTTTATTGTTCTTACTCCTCTCCCCAGGTGGGTTGCTATTTTTGAAAAAAAAATACAGGTTGGTGAGGCATTTCAGCTTGGCACACTGTATTATTTTCTCTCTCTTTGCTAGGTCTAAGGAGGCCATGTGTATTATTTCATCAAAATAATTGCATGGAAAAAGAAAGCAGGTAGGAATCAAGTTCCTAGAACGTAAAAGGAGGGTTACAGAACAAACCAACTGGTAAATTGTGAAAGAACTTGGGGGCTGTTAATAGGCTCTTTATTGTGCATATGGGAAATGGTTTTTTTCATCAGTAGAGTTACCATGCTCATTGAGATCAAATGAAAGAGAAGATCAAGCAGTAGCAAGCAAAGGAAATGCTGTTCTCTGTAGAGAATTACTGCATAAATGTTGAGAAAATATGAAGTCAAAAGATGGGAAAGAAATAGAAGAGATAGAAACCAACAGGTTTTCAAAAGGTGTCACATCTACTTGTCCATTCATCTAGTTGGCATGACTCAGTAGTGGTCAAATACTACTTTTATTTATTTATTTTTTTTGTAAATCAGTTTAGATTTCTTTTCATGGTAGTCACTTGTGGGAAAATATATATTGCTTTTTAAATAATTGTTTTATCCCTATATTTATTTGTTGCATTCAGGTTCTACCATTCCTCCCAGAGCTCAGAATGTATATATAGTATATCCCCTATCTTACCCTCACAGCAACCCAAAAATAAATAAAAGGATGATGATTGGCTCAAGGTCAACTGCTTGGCTGGGTTAGATTACCTGATTCAAGAAGATCATTTGATTCTCCCCATCTAAGCCTGGGCTCAAACTACTATACTATATGATTCACCAGTAAATTGATTATATCTAATAGTAGCTTTCAACTCCTCAGGTGAATCTTTTCACCCCTTCTAATGCAGCTATTGAATTTTTTTTCTCAATGAAAGTTGGAATAGCCTTTGTGGCCATCAAACATATTAAAGAATCATGGTTAATGATTCTGAGTCTCTAAAGAATTTGGTTCATTGACAGACTGAACATTGGTTAAGTGTCACTGTTTTTAATACCTGAGAAGAATAAGATGGAATTGCCCTTATCCCTATATAGACAAATACTTTATTGGATTTGGACAAAGGTCTTTATAAGTGCAATGAGCGAAAAATTACCTATGAAATAGAATCAGAAAATGTATGGTTAACATCATTATTTTTTAAAATAGCCTGTGTGGAATTCCATCTATATTTCTTTTTACTTAGCTCTAGCTTTAAAAAGAATTCTCCCCCAAAGAAATTAATATAAAAAGGCTATAAAGAATGTTGAGAGCCAATTTTTGCAGGGTGAACTTGGTAGCTGGAAATAATTCTGAAAAATATCATGTAATAGCAATCCACCTCAAATTCAGTGATATTGATTTAACAGCCATTTTTATCCTTCTGAGGATAAATGTTAATCCTAGTCAATATTTAACTGAGGAAAAAGTATCTGATCCTAAATGAAAGCATGTCAATATGTTCAGTTAGAAAGCTGGTAAGTTTCCATCAGAAATTGAAATAATAATCATGGCAAGTTTAAAACTGTATCAGTGAGATAGGGTCATACATTGAGGTACCAAGGATAAGTCAACAAACAGTGGAATGGGGGAAAATAAAAATACCATTAAAAATAGGTAGACTAATATATAGCCAACCTATCTTATTGTATTTATTCCTCTATCAGTACTTAGACCAGTTTCCATTTATTTACTTTTTAAAAATGTTTTTCAAAGATTTTCCCTCTATTGATGTTAAATTTCCCAGATACAGGCTTTTTAACATAAATTCAACTAATGTAAGCTATCTTTGTAAATGAAACTATCCCCTTTAGAAACATACATGATTGCACATCCCATTACAAATATGTGTTGGGGAAAGTGGTCTTATGTAGATTTTTGATCAGAGAAAGACTGGACACTATTTATTATTTCAATTTCTATAGCTGCCTACCCATACAAACACATGGGCTTAAAGGATTTAATATATATATAATATAAACAAGCTAAATAGAAGTAGAAATGACCACATGGGAGGTAGGGGAAAATTAGTTAACCATAAACCATTCAAATTCAACCAAGGGCTTACCTAATAACCTGATGTAATGCCTTGGAAACAGCCAGCTCTTCAAAGCTTTCTTGAAGACAACTAGGCAAGGTTGAAGCTAGGTGAATTTTGGAGAAAATGTATTGAAGAAGGTAGGTGCAGCAACAAAGAAAGAATGCCTCTTGATCCAGTAAAATGACGTTGTTTAATAGATTGGGATCCAAAGCATGCCAAACCTGTTGTATCTTCCCAGACAGGCAGAGATAATTAGAGACAGATGGTCCTACAAACAAGAACTCTATGCCATATACTTCATAAATCTTGAGTTGCATTGTACAGATAACCAATACAAACAGAGTGAGGTGGTCATACAAATATGCACTCTGGTTCATTGATGCTGCTCAGCCAAACCATTGGTGGATCTTATAAGTTTCTTCATTATAAATGTAGAGGAAATTACTTATATATTCATAATTATGACTTTTCTTCATAGAACCTACAGTTGGAATGAGTTTAAATAAACAATGTCAGCAATTTGCTGGAGGATTTTTTGACAGAAGGGCTAAGTTTAAAGAATTTTGGAGATGCTCCACTTCATACATAAAAAAACAAAAAAAAATCAATTTGACAAACAAATAGGTAGAATTAGAGTTTCACACATATATTTTGTTTAAGGGAAATGATTGTCTAATTCTATAGGCTTTGAAAAAAAAAGTAGCATCTATTTTTCCTTTCAGTGCCCCAATTAGTTAAAAAAGCAATGTTCCTGGTGAACTGCATTGCCATTCCTAAAACATTCCCAGTTATTCACAGTCACAAATAGTTTGAGATAATCTAATTAACTGATGCTCTGATGGTAGTTTTGCAATGTGTTTCTGAAAAAGGGAGAAGCTACATTGCACTATCAACATCTTGGAGTTGTAGAATTTGATTTGTAGATTCAGTATTTCAGTTGGTTACATTGTTTGCTATGCAGACATAAATCATGGTTTGCAAATTGTGACATAGCACATGTCCTGGTGGAAGAAATAACACTTTAAAGCATTGTTTCACATGATTTATCATGGTTACAAAATATATTAAAGATATATATGCTGTAAATATCCTATTGTTTGACCATGATAAGCACTGTTATGAATAGTTTGTATGAATTGCACAGATTTATAATATCACTCAAAATACCCTGGAGAAGGGCCATGGCATCCAAAATCTTGCCCACTTCTAATTTAAGGCTTAGCATGAGGAAAAAACCCTGATCCATTATATCCATTACAAGTTTTCATCTGATCTGAATACTCTTTTAGGCTGATATTGATATTTTGATATTAGAAGGAGGATTTTTTTATGTAAACAAAACCCCATGTGAACTTTCTTTCAAACTCAGTGGCAAGCTGCTGTAAGATAAAATAAAAGTATATTATTATTATTATTATTATTATTATTATTATTATTATTATTATTATTATTATTTTAATTTTGATTTATATGCCGCCCTTCTCCGGAGACTCAAGGCAGCTTACAATGCGCTAAGCAATAGCCTTCATTCTTTTGTATATTTATACAAAATATACCCACAACTGGGTCCTCAATTTACCTACCTTAGAAAGGATGGAAGGCTGAGTCAACCTTGAGCCTTGGCGAGATTCGAACCTGCAGTAATTGCAGGCATCTGGTCTTAATAATCAGGTTAATAACAGGGTGCCTTAGACCACTGTACTACCAAGGCTCATGATATTATGATGTCATGAGGTTCCAATTGTAGCTTTACAGATTCAAGTAAACATTTTCAAAGACACAGAGATCACATGATCCCTGACAGGCTGTTCTTGCACTGAAATTAATTAAGTTCTGATTCTGAATGGGCTGAACACCCCTGACATAACACTTGGAAATAGTTAATTACTTTGACCCGCGTCACAAAATCATTTGGTAGATTATTTCAGAGCAGCTGCTGTTAAAAACAAATCTGAATTATATAGGAACTTGTAAACGAAAACAGAAATGTGTTCTCAAACTCAGGTCACAATGTGCCCTGTTTAATTAAAAACAGAAAAGGTTCACCTAAATGGGCCACTCACAAATGTATCTCCCAAATGCAACCCTCCTTATCTTCATATTTATCAGGCAGTGCCACCAAAGATGTTTCTCGCATGAATAAGTCAATTACTTTTCTCTAATAGCTTGGAAGTACACCTGTGAGGATTAAAAGGTACTATTTAACTCCATGCAGGAGGTTTTAAAAAAACCCACCTGTGTTTGAAAGAAACAGCAGTTTGCAGGTACCACCTGCAAAGAAGCAGGTGTCCCATTTCTCAAATTAGCAAGTGAAATAAAGAAGAGCAGTCAATATAAAAATGGTTAGGTGCTCATGGTTCATTTCTTCAAAGGATCACCTTTTAGTAGAGAATTTGATAGTGTCCTTCTTCACACCTTTTTCTAAAAGTTGTACTTAAATAAAATCCTTGAAATAAACCATGGAAAGGTTGGCCAAGGTTAAACCTTCATTGCTTTCATTTCACAGGCAGACTATTCTGTTTATTACCTGGTTACATTTATTCTTATACACAGCAAAATACCTTTTTCATTCTTTAAATGGAATACACTTCTCACATATCAATATCATTTTTAGTCCTTGAGACAGAGAGCAATACTCCTATCATTTCATGAAGTAATCTAAGCAAATTAAATTATAGCATGGCATAGAAGGACAAGGTTTGTTTTCATCAGTCAGAAAATTCTATAAGTCTTCAAACCACACTCATTGCATACACTTGCAACTCTGGTTAAAATCCAAATTTTCTCGATGCTTAAAAAGTACTAAGGTCCCACTTTTCTTTTAAATTAGATCAGTCACCTGTGTACAATTGTATGTTTCTAGGGCTGAAGGAATCAATACAAAACAAGTCTGTTTTACTGTACACTTTAGTTTAAATTTCTGTGAAAACAGAACTATATCTGGTTTCTTTTACCACCTTTCTTAAGATGTGAAATGGTCTAACCTCTTATGCAAATAGCCACCCAGAGTTACCCTGAGGTAAGATGGGTGTCCAATTAATTTTATAAATAAATAAATAGATGCAAATGCTCCTAATTCTGTGGTTCATTGCATAAATGTATACAGGTGACTCCTTTATTCCCAAGTTCAGCATGCAACTTTCAGAAACATACATTTCTTTGTCAGCTGTACTTCCCACAAACAGATGTGTGTATTTGTGTGGGGTTTTTTAATTGGAAAAGATGGATCTCAACAAGCCCATTCAGTGCTCATGACTGTCCTGTGGTAGAGTCCACATCAGCAGATGACACAAATCTGTTCTGACATAAATCCTTAGCACATTTTTATATCCTTAAAAACATGTTCATGTTATACTAACATGACCTTATAAGCAATTCTTTTCCATAAGCAGACTGAAACAAAACAAAACAACTTGTACAGATTTGGCCAGCCATATCATTTCTGTCTAAACATCCAGTGTGAAAATTTCAAACTTCTTTGTGGCACATATATTATCCTTGTCTACAAGAATTTAACCATGCAGAGGGAAATCTACTCAGTGAAAGAGTGCAGATTTAAAAACACAAATCAGTTGAACAAATTACACTAATGGCAGTGATGTAATCATTTTCTTATATTTTCAGACAGTTCTATTTTCAGAAACTAAGGACAAGCAATATGATTAATTGTACAATGACATATAGACCAATGGAAGTTATTTTCAAAAAAATATGTAAGCAGTACACTCTTACCTGCAAGTAAGCTCCCTGAAGTCAGGGGTTTAGTGGATGTAAAATAGTCATGTGTTCTAAAGACATCTGTCTAAATCTATTGTTTCTCGCTGGCTAAAAGTGAACAAGCGAAAAGATAAAACTTATTTTTTTTGCTTGAGGAAATCAATTTTGCAACCAGATTCCTAAAAAATATTATTAAAAAGGCTTTACAAAGAAATGGACAGAAAATAATTACTCTAAACAAATCAGTCAGATGACATACCCAGTTAATTTTCCATATATATTCATCCTAGTTCCTGTTTTGAATGGCTTTTGATTTTTCCCATTATTGCCAATCCACTTTCTCTTTGTGATACTTAGCAAACATTTTTTAAAAAAAATATATTTTGGGGCTAAGTTGAAAAGTCAGAAGGACATTACTATTTGTCAATTTTAGTTTATGTCCTCATTTGCTTTTATTTTTGTTCCATTTTTAAAAAGCTTTCTTTTCATTTGTTGTATGTATGGTCAGAACTGTTTCTCAGTAGAGAGATGTCAGTTACATCCGATAGTAATATAATTCTGGGTCTGAAAAAAGCAAGAAAAGGGAAGGAAGGAAGGAAGGAAGGAAGGAAGGAAGGAAGGAAGGAAGGAAGGAGGGAGGGAGGGAGGGAGGGAGGAGGGAGAAAGTAAGAAAGGAAGGGGGAGGGGGAGAAAGGAAGGAAGGAAGGAAAGAAGGAAGGAAGGGAGAAAGGGAAGGAAGGAGGGAGGGAGGAAGGGAGAAAGGAAGAAAGGGAGAGAGGGAGAAAGGAATATTGGTAAAAGAAGTCCAGGATTTAAACTGCAATAGGTAGAGGAGACTGCACTCTCCTCTTGATAATCAACTATTTATGGTGGCTTAATTTTAATATACCATAAAATTCTTATCTAGATTTGTTATGTCAAGTGTCTGGGAAGTTTCTGCTGATTTTAAAGCAGGGAGTCTTCAGGGTATCACTGAGTTACCTTTAAAATATGCAAAGAATCTTACCATCTATAGCAATAAATAGGAGGACATCATAAACTCAAATGATGTCAGCCAGACTTTCAGCTCCCTTGAATATAAGTAATAGTAAAACTTTGTCTATGTGTTGTTCTTCTTCAAGGTTGGACAATGATAATTGCTTCTGGACATAACAATTTAAATTTACATCATGGCTGGAGGTCATTAGCAGACCAAAGTGGGACCACTGTTAGGCTAAAGGAAGCTATTTCAAGTGACAAACTGGAACAGACGGAAAGTCCCCATACTTACCTTCTATCCAGAACAATCAATTCATAGAACACAAAGAATATGGCATTATGGAGCAATGTTCTGTACCAACTGGCTACTTCAGGTATGAAGGTATGAAAAGCCTGTGGCATTCCCTAGCCCAGGCAGCATTCAGGAGCCTGTGGTTACTTGACAATATGATAAAATCAGGACTTCCTCAAAGTAATTATTAAAGGCCAGCCTGTGTAGCTAAAGGGCTAGTGATGATTGTACTGGTGTCAGAGAGAAGCATGTAAGAAGAGCAAGCAAGAAGATCCCCACATACTTCAAATAATGGGTCTTTTTGGACCAATTTTGATAGCAGAATCTGGGAAGCAGGAAAATTGCTAGCTAGAAAATGCTTTTTGACTTCTAGCCCTACATTACTATAAATTATTGGCACTGTATGATTTAGATTTATGCTCCCCCTTCTCTCCAGATACTTTTTTTTTTCAGATTGATTCCTTATATCAACAAAAAAATTTAATAGATTGAATCAAAAACCAGGACACTTCAAAGTCACCCTATGATATCTCAGTTCTAATTCTCTTGTTAGCCTGAGGGATGTCATACCATTACTCAATTCTCCTAGCATCCCAGACTCTTAACTGAAATAATGAAAAGGATTGTTCACCAACTGGATTAACTGACATTTTTTGCTAGATGGCTGCCAAATAAGAGTGATGAATTGCACTTGATATGATTTTGAAAGCATCTCTGAAAAGCTGTTTATGCACCCTGGTTAGAAATAGCATTCACCCAAATGCTTGGAATATTCAAAACGAGGAGAAAAGGGGTACATTCATTCCTGATGTTGCCCGCCACTAGTTTCCAGGCATCTAATCAATGTAAATGTGATAAATAAATCAGGAGTATTTGTATTGGCTTGAACACAAGCTCTGTTGATGTGTATCTCCCTTTCCAGTGCCCTACCTGATAACATGAAAAAGAAACAGAATTAGAGTCAGACCAGTGTTTCTTTTTGCTTTGTTAATATAGCACTATAATAGAGATAGAGGAATAATAGGTAGGTAGGTAGGTAGATAGATAGATAGATAGATAGATAGATAGATAGATAGATAGATAGATAGATAGATAGATAGATGAGAGAGAGGTGAAGTGGTTAAACATCAGGCTAGGCAACAGAAGAATTTGAGCTCTTATCCTGCCTTGGGCATGAACCCGACTGCAAGACCTTGGGCCAGTCATTCTCTCTCAGCCCTAGAAAGGAGGCAGTTGCAAATCACTTTTGAAAAACCTTATCAAGAAAACTGCAGGGACTTGTCCAAGCAGTCTCTGAGAATGAGACACTATTGAATGGAAGAAAAAAAAAAGAGATGCAGAGGTAGAGAGATCAGTTGAGGCCAGCACTTGTCTTCTATCCCTTTTGAACACTGAAAGATCAGCATCTAGGAGATTGTTAGCATCAGAGTTTGCCTGATCCCTGTTTTAAAAGCCATTTGGGCTTTTAAAACAGGGATATTTCAACCTGTTCTTGAAATATCCTCTAACCTTTAAATCATTAAAGACCTTAGTTTACAGTGAGCAGACCATGAATCTGAATGAGTTTCTCTTTCATTTTTCTTTTTAAATTCTCGGGTTCTGGTCATGACAAGAACAAAAACAACATTTGAGCAGGGCAGGTAGAGATTATGACTTGGCCTTGAAAGCTGTATCTCTAGAAAAAAAAACTGATTCAAAACATTTTGAGTGAAGTTTTTTGAGTGGGATATTAAATAATCTTGTGGGTATTATATACAGAACCTTTTATTAACTTTTTATTCTTGTGCCATTAAGTGAACCTATAAAGAAGATAAAGTTGAAATTTAAAAATGCTTGCACTTCTATTTCTTTTGGCTAATGAGCTAATTTCATTATGGGTTAACCCAGTGGTGAAATTCAAAAATTTTTACTACTGGTTCTGTGGGCGTGGCTTGGTGGGCATGGCAGGGGAAAGATACTGCAAAATCTCCATTCCCACCCCACTCCCGGGGAAGGATACTGCAAAATCCCCATTCCACTCTGGAGCCAGCCAGAGGTGGTATTTGCCAGTTCTCTGAACTACTCAAAATTTCTGCTACCGGTTCTCCAGAACCTGTCAGAACCTTCTGGATTTCACCCCTAGGTTAATCCTTAGACATGTATTGACCACTTTGCAGAAGGAAGGAAGAGCCCCTCAATTGAATCAATGATTCATGATCATCAAAGTCATAAGATACCTGATAGTTTCTTTACACAGTCCAACAAATGTTATAAGATGCACATTTTGTGAATTACCTTGTTCTTTGTCAGATGATGTGGTGAGCATTATTAAAGGTAATAACTTTAGTAAATGTTGTTAGACTAAAAAAGTGCTACCAGACACTAATAAACTCTCCTCCTACATGATCTCTTATTGTAGGAAGATTATGAAATAGTGGAATTATGGAGATTTTTTTTTTTAAGTCGGTACTCAGGGAAAGAAAACGTAATAATTAAAAATGTTTCTAAGGGTTTCAAACCATTAACCTTCTACTGGCAGTGTTAAACCTAAGTGTTAAAACCACTGAACTATTGTAGCATTGCACAGTAAAGCTGTCTGCAAAAATATTTAAGACCAAAAAGCAGTAGTAAAAGAATTTTTATTTTAAAGTTGACTGTTGTGCCTGTATGTTTGTGTATTTCATGCTTTAACTTCGCATATATAAATACATACAGACATATAAAAATAATTACATCCAGACAGAGTGGTCATAGAAAAGGAGAGTATGTCTATGGAGATTCTCAATTATCCAGGTCAAGGAGCTCAACTGAAGAAGCTTCTTGGAAAGAAGTGAAATGTTTTCAAGGAAAACACCAAGAAAGTCCAGTTGCCTTTTGGGAAAATACCTTTGGGACAGAAAGGAGAGTAATTAACAATTGCTTTGCTAAGATTAAAAAAAATGGAAAGGAACTTCTCCAGTGGGATAGATTGGTGATCAGCTGTCTAGACTAGGGATTGGCAACCTTAAACATTCAAAGAGCAACAAAAGTCCTAACCGGAAGCCCTCCCATTCAATTCTGGAGCCAACCGGAAGTCCAGTTCCCCCACCATAGAATCTCCTCCTAGCGCAGTGTCCTTTTTCCTCTACCTATCCTAAACTGAAAGCCCTATCAATTGTGGAGACGACCAGCAACAAGGAGCCACAGCACAGGGATGAAAGAGCCACATGCGGCTCCAGAGCTACAGGTTGCTGACCCCTGGTCTAGACTGAGCATCTTACAAGTTGTTGCCAAATATCTAACCCAACAGGATTTTATTAAAGTAGTTTGGAGCCAAATAGCAAGAGTAGTTTAAGAATTTAAGGCGAATGTTAGTCTAGTTTCATGCTGTCTATGCTGATTGGAAATTGCTTTCCTGTGTTAGGAGCTCTTTTCCCCCAAACCTTTTGCCTGAAGAACTTTTAGCTGAAGATATCTAAGAATTATCTGGGACACATCCAAGCATGTGCTTAGCTATTAGGTTATGATAAGAAGATCCGTTCCAATAGTGGGTTGCCCCCGGTTCACACCAGTTCTACAGAACCAGTAGTAAAACCGGTGGGAGGCCCCGCCCACCAACCGTGATATCATCAAAACACTTCTGTGCATGCACAGAAGAGCATGAGCGAAGCAAGCGCGCTCGGCCCCATCGCGAACCGGTAGTAAAGGTAAGTAGAACCCACTCCTGATCCGTTCACACCATCATCATCTAAGATAATGAGATATTAAGCTGAAACCAAAAATAAAGAAACCTTGTTTAGGGAGTTAATTCAAACTCTGATATTGCATGTTCTCTTATTGATAGGTGTCTTTTGAAACCAATTTTCTGTTTCCTCTTGCAAAACACTTTCTGCTGAATTTCTCATTCAAAAAGATGAATTCTCACCCTAGTATAGCTACTAATACTATAGTGGTTTCCTTGTATCTAACATTTTCCACCAACTGGGTCTCCATCCAGGTTTAATGACCATTGGTTTGGTTGACTGGTGATGATGGAAAGCGTGGTCCAACATCTGAGACTGGGAAATTATCCTTTAGACAGTGTTCCTTCCTGAGCTTAGTAATAAGAACAAATGAAATATATTGCTTGGAAATGATTTTTGGCAATGCCTACTAAGCGGCAAAAGAATGGATTCATGATATTTCAAAACTGGAGTGATTTCTTGGCACAGCTTTTATTCATTTCTCTGAAGATATTACTCATTGCTATAAGAAAAGTTATTTCCTTCTGGGTTCATATACATGGGAGTGGGCAGTTTGCTATGTCCATGAGCATATGAAACTTTTTTCCAAGACTTTTAATATTATGCTGGTAAATAAACATAAGATTTTAAAAATAATTAAATAGGAAAATAAAGTTGCAATCTCATGTTTGATTTACTTTGTTAATTTGGGAAGGAGGATACAACTATTATACTCCTGAATTACAGGAGGAACTTGCAGAAAGGGAATAGCAATTTCAGAAGAGCTTGGGAATACATTTGCATCATGGTGTATGGTTTTATCATCAGCCTGGTAAAATGTTAGGAACTTCCAGAAAATGCATGACAACAGCTATAGAAAGCACTTTACTATTATCATGTCTTTAATATAGCCTCTCTCCCTCAATACAATAAAAGAAGAAAAAAATGAAAACTATCTGCAAAACCAGCAGCAAAGGGGAAACAATATAGATATATAGTATTACCAATCAGCTTAGTTTTTAAACATAAGTTTTTTAAAATTATATTAATGAAGATGATGTTTTTAAATCGAAAGAGAATACACAATCTAGGTTGGTGAATTGGGGGTTGCACTGTTTTTTCCAATATTTATTTACTTATTTATATTTGATTCATATACATTTTTATAGCCAGAATATTATGGCTGCTGTCCATAATTCTTCAAATAGGGTTACATTTCAAGTGTGAAGTATATAATTCAGATGCACATCCACATATTTAAACTGCATTGAACTTGTGGATATTAAAACTGCCAGAATCACTTCATGGTGAGAAAGACAGCAAACAAATTTAATCAATCAATAAATAGATAAAATAAATTAAGCCAAACTGGGCAATCTATATCATTATTTTTTTAAAATATTTTAAATGTATTCTTTATTTTAAAAACAGCATAATATATAGATACACATTAATGACAAAATGAAACGATCAGTAAAAAAAAAAGGAAAAAAATAGAGAAAACAGAAAATCAAACAAAATCTAGTTTACATTTTATATTTATAAGTAGTCACTGGTTTGCAATAGATAGATAGATAGATAGATAGATAGATAGATAGATAGATAGATAGATAGATAGATTACAAATTATTCTAAAAATACGAGTTACAGGTATATTAGTAAAAAAAAAGAGGCAGACATACTGCAAACTCTGGAATTTAAGATTTTAAAATTTTAAAAGAATTAAAATTTTATTTTACTAAGCTTTCGTCAGCCATCTGCTGACATCATCAGAGTATTAAACTACCATTACAGAGATTTCTGCCTTTATATTATATATATATAATTAGATACAAAACATTATTGTAAATTATAAAATCTATGCTAAAGAAGAGCATATTTCTTCATCCTTAGATGCGTAAAAGAACAGATAAGTCACACACTTCCAAAAAGCAATCCCTAATATCTGGAATAATTATTATTGAATATTTATTATTTTAACCAGCCCACATGTACAATTAAGCCATAATTCCCCACAGACAGTTAGATTCCAGAGCTTTGGTATATAATTCAAAAGCAGCAATAGATTAACAGCTTTAACATTTAAAGATTTCCCCATAAATCTACTTAAAAACATTCAAGTCCTGTGCCAAAAAAGTGTCAACCTATATTACATGAGTGTCACCTCACTCATTTTACACTTCCAACATGATGGGGGTTGTTAATCAATCCTTTTTAAACATTCCCAGTAAACTTTAAAAGAGCTTCTGATTGAATTAGTCTAAAATATATATATATATAAAATCATATTTAATATTCTTTAAGATCTTAAATACATGTTGCTATGAGATATTGCAACTCTGCATTCCAAAGTCCCTTCAAAGAATTTAATGATGATTTCACTATTTATATTAAAAAAATGACAGCAAGCTTAGAATAACCTAAAATGCATTCCAATATTGATTGCAACGTGGGAGTTTTAGGAACTTGTAATATGTGAGGATCATACTGACAAATCAATAGTTTTTACTGAATGTGCAGCCAATTCACAATTTTACAGAATCAAATTGCTTCTCCAGTATCTCAAATGGTTCAAAAACCTGATTGCTGATAAGCTATTTCAAAGTATTAATACCTAGTTCACCAATTAGTTCACCAATTAAACAAAAATGAAATTCACCATTGTTTCTAATTGGAATGATACCAAAATGTAAAAATATTACATGAATAGTAATACATTATACTTCCATCCCAACATCTTCCAATTATGTCTTGTAGTTTTTAATGTAGGTAATACAATGGAATTGTGGTTAAAAATCACATTTTAAAAAATGTGATTATCTTCCTGCTATCTTGTTTACTTTGCTGGTACACAAATGTGCATGTGTATCCATTTGCAAATGAGGACACACACACACACACACAGACACACACACAGACACACAACTGTTTTCATGTTTAAGTAAATAAATAAAATAAAGAAAGATAAATAAATAACATAAAGACAGAAATCTCTCCTGATCTTATTCTGGTTCAACTGATCACTCCCATTTCAAAATTCCAAATCCATCCTTGAAAATAATAAATATGCTTGAGCCTGATACTTTGTTTCGCAATATATTTGTTTCATTTATGTTCTATTAAAAGAAATTAAACATAATAAAATGGGACAGCCCTTCGGTGCCCAAGGCACCGCACTGTGGACCAGGATTTTGAAAATTTTATTTACTGTTGCTTTGGTTTGTCTTTATATATAGTATCTTCTCTCTTCTTTGTCTAGTTTTAGCTGTAGTTAGGTTTCATTCTGAAATGAATTCTATGTTTGATCTTTAGTGTTGTTTTTCTCTAGGAATAAATTAATGCAATTTACCTCCTTTGCTTTCCTACCTGTGAATCTCTACTGATTTCTGATTGGCCACAAGGGAATGTGTAGAGATGCTTAGTCTGATCCAGCAGGTTTCTTCCTAGGTGTAATTTAGCTCTTAAAGAAGACAAGGTAAAGTGTGGGAAATGAAAAAAAAGGGGGGTGGTGGTGAAAGTAAATCAAATTAAATTAAAAACAGTTCCCAGGTTGTTGGGGTTTTTTTTCCCATTAGAAATCACTTCACTGTGTTTTCTTTCCTAAAGTCCATGTTTATTAGAAAAGAATTCAAGGAACCAAATATGAAATAAGTAGGAATTCCTTCAATAATACTGCAGAATATAGAATAAGCAAGTTATAAGGAGTGTTATCAAAGTTATGACATTCTTTAAACAAAACAACAACAGCAACAACAAAACATAACAGCCTTCTAAGTAACTAATTCAACTGGGCAAGGTTTTCATAAATTCAAAATGTTTCTGGAACATATTCCAAATTGATTCATAATCTTAATCATCGGAAAGGTTTTTAAAGATTCTCCCACATGAAAAAGAAAAGAAAATGTGCTTCCCCCCCCCCAATACAATGCCAAAGACTCACTCTCAAATAAAATGCTATCATTGAAAAACGTTTGGCTTTAATGGAAGGTTTTATGTTAGAAATAGTGCACTCTTAAAAGAATGCTAGAGAGCTGAATTTTGGCACAAATGATTTAGCTGGGCCCAGCAAGTGATTGCTGGCAGCTTTACCATTTACCTTTTTGACTTCCTGGGTAGCTGATGGGTGTCCATTTGCTCTCAATTTGTTCACCAAGTTTCAACACCTCTTTCCACACTTCTGCTTGAATAAAACTTAATGCTGCAGCTTAATGGTACCCAATTTCATTTCATTCCAGATCCTAGCAGCTCTGAGTTGAGCTCTTATCGTCAAGTAATCATTTGTGAGATAAAGCTTTACTGAAAGTTCAGAATTAGTTTTGGGCTTCAGGGCCATGAAAGTCTAAACTAGTTTGGGCTGCTGCCTTATCTAGTAGATACAGACCAATAATGGATGAATGGGGGGAGGAGGTTTATTTGACTTTGATCCTAGTATCACTCAGAAGCTAATTCTGACAAGAGAAGAAACGTATTTGCCAGAAGGTTCATGAGGTTTAGGATAAAGTATAGAAAAGATAGGGCTAGTTTAGATTTGTTTACATCCAATGATTTTCCCTAACTTGGGTTCTGCACTTAATAACAAGGCTTTGGACACCGTAGGCAAGGCTGAACAATTTGGATACCATTTCATCAAAGCTTAACAAGGAGCTACAGCTAGGGAGGTGGAGATGGCTATGCCTTAAGTGATAACTACACTGATTTATTTTATTTGCTCATATCTCTTAGATTACCTTCATTATTTGTCCTTAAATCTATCTCTGAAATGCTCAAGGGCTATCTTTTGATGGTGAATGTTTTGTTTGTTTGTTTGTTCATTCGTTTGTTCAGTTTTTATTCCAGTGGAAGAAGTCTCTGTGCAAAATTCTGCTCAGGAAACTCTTGTTAGCATAAACAGAAATCTCTTCTTTGATCTACCTAAACTTTTTCTTATTTATGAAGTTTCAGCATGGAGTACTCTTCCTCTTCCTCGTCTGATTCAGATGATGCTGATTCAGCACTGACCCATCTATTTTTTTAAAAAAAGGCCAGTGATTGAATGGAGGTAGATGATTTCGGATAAGACTATCATGATGAGCTAAGCATAATATGGGTGCCACTTATGGAGACATCATTGTTGCCAAACATGGTCACTTCAATACAGCCAAGGCGTCATATTGAGTTGAATGTTATGTAGGGAATTTTGGATTCTGCAATTGATGACTTCTGTCTTAATCTTACCAATGGGATTTTTAAAGCCTCTGGTATCTGTACATTTATTGTTCCCTCCAAAATGTAATTTGCAATGATATGTCAGTGTTTAATTAAAAATAGCTTCCATGTGGATTTAGATATGTGATAAAGTCGTAGTTGGGTTTGACTGAATATGACTTGGGGACTACCATTGCCCAATCATTAAAAAGGCTCTTCTTTTAAAAATAGACAAAGGGCAAATTTGCTGACAGAGGGCAAATTTTGCAAACAAGCAAAAAATGTTTACAGAAAGTATGAAGGATGTTTCAGTATATAATGGTCTCACTTTGGATCAGAATATTAAATGCTTGCCAGGGATCAGAAGTGGAAAAAGATTTTTTTTTTTAAAGAATTTCTTAGGGAAATCAATGTGGATAGAAATAAAGAAGAGAACAAATAGAGGCAGACACAAAAGTGAATGAAGCATGTAATTCTTTGATATGCTTTCTTTAAAAAAAATCTCATAGCCCTCTTCCTCCTTTCTCCCCTTTCATTCCCTTCCTATTTTTGTAACTCTTTGGTCATTTCCACATAGCACCATCTTGGTGTAGGGATAGGTGTCCCATATCACAGATGTGAGGACTTGCACAGAAGGTGCTTCTGGATAAAGCAATCACAATATATCCAGAAGGGATTTCCAAGAAAGGGAAGTTGAAAGCCCTATGGTCAGTACAAGCTTTCATAAAGATAACTGTTTATAGGGGTGTACACTGGATAACAGTGTATACAGTATGCTGTGTTCTGCCATGACACATCTATACTGGCTGGTTTATAAGCTTTATAACCATCATGCTGAGTGTTCATTAATTCTATCTACAAAACAAGTTGTCAATTAAAACATATGAGGAACCAGCTTATCAGTGAAATATCCTTCCTGTGAACTCCATGGTGTCTCTACACCACTCTTACCACATCATGAATATCCGAATACAACCTGGGACTTGCTGTTTATTTAGTATTTTTTATACTAAATTTTGTGGAAGGTTTAAAAATGGTATCAGCCAGTGTATTCAACAGGGCTTGCAAAATTTGGCTGTGGGCAGTGTACAATTAGGTGAAAAGTCACATGAGCTTCTTGAGTCACAAGTTGTCCAACTCCATTTTAAAGTAATACACAGTTGGAACACCATCTAGCTGAACCTGTCTGGGCTTTAAGCAGGATCAGTCCTGGTTAGTACTTTAATGGATAAATATCAGGTAACACTATAACTGTAAATTAGACTAGGAAGCTGGGGAAAATATGGAAGAAGGGATTGGCAAATCACTTCATACTGTCCCCAAGAAAGTGAGTTGGATATGTCCATGAAATTCACAGGGATCGGGGTGAACCCAAAGGAATTTTGAACATTAATCAAGATTAAAATGCACTATCAAAGCACTATTCGAAGCATTAAACAAGTTTAGCCCTGAACAGCATTCTCAATCATTCTCAATTAACATTTCCTGGATATTGGCCAATGTTAGACAAAACTCTCATAATAAAAATGCACAATAAAAATGCTATGCCATTAAGGAAAACTATATATATGGAAGTCAGGGGATAGGAGGTTATATAAAAACTTTTATGAAGAACATAAAAACTTACATAAACTAATAAAAAGGGAAAGAAGAAAGAAAGAAAAAAAAAGAAAAGTACTGAAAGAAAGAATAAAAAAGAAAATAGAAGCTCCAAATTTCCTTTGTAGCAAATATAATTACAAAATTATCTGTTGGTCTGTGATTACAAATAAAAAGGCTCACTTTCTTCTATTATCCAGCTGTTTTTCTGATAATCAAAACCACATATCATAAGTGCACATTTTTCTGTTTCATGTAAAAAGGCTATAAGGAGTTTCCAGTTAGCCATAACTGTAGATTTTTTTTCCCCTCTGATGAAAGAAGTTAATTTAGCTATCTCCGCAAGTTCCATCATCTTCACCATCCATTCCTCCAATGTGGATAGTGCAAACCCCTACTGTCTAAGGTTTAGAATGTAAAAGTAAAGGGTTTTTTTTCCCCACATTGTTGTGCATGGAAGCATTCTTAGTAAGCAATAAAAGCGAAACATCTTATTAAAGGTGGTATGATAAGTACTGCAAATTAATGGGTTAATTTTGAGCTTCATTCCATGGGAAAGTCCATTACACGGTGTGCAGAGTTTAATGAAGAAAGATTTAGAAGAATAGCTTTAATGGTGGGAACAACTTTCCTGTTTGGAAAGTTGCTAGCCAAGTATCATCAATCAAGAGTGAAATATATTTTTTTTATTCCAGCGCTGTTAAAAAGACAGGAAATTCAGGAGTTTAATCTCTGTTTAATTGTGATATTTCAAACTCCTTCCCTGTGCCTAATCCTTCTCAGTGATTTGCGGTTATTCAATAAATTGTTTTCTTTTCAGATTAAAGCAATTCCCTTGATAGTTTCCCTATGCTAATTTGTCGAGGCATGATACAGTATATGAAAGAAAAAGTACACAAGGGTGCTACTGAAGTTCAGTTCAAGGGCTCATGAACACCATATGGATTACTATTCAATTCTTGCCAACTGTCATCACAATCAGAACAAAAAAAGAAAAATATGAGAGATGGTACTTTAGTTCTAAATGGATGAAAGTATTTTGCTAAGATGTGTGCTTCTTCGTTGTTAGGTAGGCCTCAAAAAGCAAAAATAGGCCGAATAAGAATACAGGCTACAAATGTTACTGCTGTGGGGACAGCTATTGCATTTCTAATTAAAGAGTTTTGAATTTAAATTAGCAATTCCTTCTAAATACCCACTGTATATAGATCCAATGGAAGGTTGAAATAGTATGAAAATTGGCTTCTCCCTTTTGGAAATCAATGCTTGTTTATCTTAATTCCTAGACTTGACATACTGTAGTTTATGACTTCTTTGAAATGAATTATGTAATACAGAAAAATCAAAACCCTTTGTAAAATAAAAAAGCCATTGATTTAATTCTTAAAGAAAACTCTAGAACTCAATCTGATACTGTACTGAATTCCCTCCACCCCTCTGTCCCTTCCTATAATATTTTTCTCAGATAACAAAAATATCTGAGACATTCCAGCATGCATAGTTGTTCATTCATTCATTCATTCTTTGATTCATTCATTCATTCATTATCCTGCCTTTATTATGATTGCACAAGCCTATAGATCAGGGATGGGTTCTACTTACTTTTACTATCAGTTTCCAACAGGAGTGCATGCATGCGCAAAAGCTTGTGCGCATGCGCAGATTGTCTATTATGACATCCGGGTGGGTGGGCGGAGACTCCCACCACTTTTACTACCGGTTTGCAAGAACCGGACAGAACCGGGAGCAACCCACCACTGCTATAGATCCAAATGATGAATGGAGTACATTATACTTAATGCTTAAACTACTTTCCAGACAGAATGACTAAATACATGGCATCGCTACATTTTGGCTCAGAGACAGTATCTTTCAGAAAAGGATGTTCAACACAAACAACAGTAAACAATTACTCTGTCAAAAATGAAGGATATCTCTTTTCTTATAAGCTGTCTTGCTTTTTTCCCCTTGGAAAATTGTTCAGACTATTCACTAAACAATGTCAATAGGTTTAAATACAGAACTATTGATTGGTATTGCACTTTTGGAACAGCTCTCCAGGGTTCAGCTTTGGAGGACTCTAAAGCTTCCTTTTTTTGTCAGCTTTTAAGGAATAGGGCTGAATTGCCTTCATTGCAAGCAGCAGTTGAAATATTGTAAATGCCTATGACAACACTCAGATATCTATTCTTGTTCTGGTCAGGTATGCTGCTGCCCACTATTGCTTTTAAGAAATTTTGTCAAAGATGTCTCCATCCAATGTCACCTGCAACATTTCCTCCTCCAGAAGAGAGATGGAAGAAGGAAGGAGAGAGAGGGAAGGAAGAGAAGGGAGAAAGGAAGGGAAGGGAAATTAGAGTAGGAGTGAGGGTAAGAGAGGGAGGAAGAGAGGAGTAGAAGGAGAAGGAGAAAGGAAGAGTAAGTAGGGAGGAGGAGAAGCAGGGGGGGGGGAAGAAAGTAAGAAGGAAAGAAAAGAGAGAGGTGGTAGGTTTGAGGAGAAAGATTGCTGTACAGTAAAAAAGATGAAAGGGAAGAAAATCAACCCAAACAAATATAAAGATATTAAGATAAAGAATGAATTGTTTAAAGAATAAAAGAGAATAAATATGAATAAATAGCAATAATTAGAATTTAAGGGCAAATGAAGATGTTGTTTATGTAAGCAAGCATAGAAATATTGAGACATGATAAAAGAAAAGGGGAAAAAGATTTGGCAAAAAGTGTAATTGAATAAAATGTATTTGAATTTGATTAATTGTATAAGATAAGATATGGCCAATACTCTGTTCAAAAAAGATGTGGGTAAATGTGTGTGTGTGGGGGGGACCAATAAAACTTGTTTAATAAAAAAAAAACATTTTCTCCTCCAAATTTCCCTTTATGTAAGAAATATATATGAGCCCTCATAAAGGAAACCCCTATCCCCAAACCAGTTCTTATAGTGACACTGTATGAAAGATATTTGTATACTGAACTTCAGTCATAGACAGCCATGAAATACCTGATGCACGTGAGAGAAAATCAGCCTCTCCATGGATATGTTCAGGTATTATTCAGCTTTCCAACTTTACTTTCAAATGTACACCAGAAGGATATTCTCAGCTGAGCACTGATGCATAAAATGATTCCCTTCAGATGATCCCTTCACTCAATGACAGAAGGGAAAATCAATGTCTGTATGACTCAGCAAAATATTTTAAAGTGTTGATTCACTCAAAGAGAGAGATGTTGGTTGAGTTCATGGCTTGGACTGGCAGAGTATTTAACTCAAAATATTTACTTTGCTAGGTTGAAATATAATAAAGGGTAATAGAGAGTACTAAGTTTCCTACTGATTATATTTTTTCCCCTCGGAGTTCTATTGATGAAATTTCCATGAAAAAATCCCTATAAATTGTATTATTATTACTAAGTCATTAATTTTTGTAGAGATATTACAGATTCTACAATTGAATGACTAACATAAATATTCTGGTACAGTTCTATGTATATAGATAATCCAATGACCTGTTTTCAACGGACAGGTGCTTCAATAATAATTTGCAGTTTTGAACACTCATTGCTGAAAAAAAATGGAACATGTATGATTTAGGAAAACATTATAAATGCTTCCAAATGCCAGGGATGTCACTTTTAGCTACCCAACTGCAAGGCCATACAGATAGATTTATTTCAGGATATATGTATGTATGTATGTATGTATGTATATATAATTATACCCATGGTTCATTTCAGAAATTTTACAAGAAGATAGTATTACTTACAAAGATTTTTGGAATGGAAAAACATTTTTGTAGTTGAGTTTGTCCAGAACCTTAAATATGCCTTTTAGATAATTTAATTCTCATGTATCCATGAAATACTTAGAACCAGAGTCTCAAGGACATCTTCAGAGAAATTCATGCACTTGTATGGGACTTATGTATGTCCCAAAATTCAGACTGCTATAACTCTTTCAATGCCTTTTCAAAATAATAATAATAATAATAATAAATATTAATCTGCCATGCTGATATGTGCATGTTTAAAATCCCTTTTAAAAACTCAAATTCACTCTCAATATTGTTTAATTTAGAATAAATACTTTGGCTAAGGAAATTTTAAAATTAATTTAATTTCAGTTTTTTCTACTCTTACGTGAAATATCTGAAGTTATAGGGATCTTGTTGTTCCTTAATTTCCAACCAAATCTCCACCCATCATATATAGCCATCACGTCCCTTTAGATCTAAAAGTATAAATTAATTTTCGCCTATTGGCATTAAGCAGATTTTTATATAAGAAGGCAAATAGGTAGTTGAGGTAATGCACATTTACAGGAACCACAAAACCCTATCAAATAAATTTATAGTATTTATGCTAAACCAAATTGCTGTTCAACCTTTGAGTCTAACTCAGATGTGGAGAATAGTACCTCAATTTTTGAAATTGCTAGTGTGATATGATGAAATGTATGGCAAAAGAACTAAGCTACATTCTTTTTCCTCTGATGGACAGGCAGACTGAAATTGAAGCTCTTATCACACTGTGGAATGGATGAAGGAGAATCAATTATTTGTTGTATTCTGAGGTCTGAGGTGACTTGACTGCTATCTTCTGTTACAACTATTGGTTGCTCATTTATCTCAGTGGTATATTCACTAACAGTCTATTTTCACATTGCACAATATATTTTGCTCTGAGCAATTCCACTAAACCCTTCCCACCCCCATCATCACATGGCATTAGATTTTCTTTAGGGTTTATTTGTTTATGCATAAATGGCCACAGAAATAAAATCTTATGGGTGCGCCATTGATGCAGGTTTTTCCCCATATACAGACTGAATGCTGATGCCATCAGATGGCAATGGTGGTTGATGGCATAATGGTCTCGGGCTGAACATTCCTCATTTATAAAACCTATAAGTTGTGAATCCCCCAAATGAAGGCTCATGTGTATGGATGAATATCATAACTCAGATACTACAGACAATTTATATCCTGTACAGCTTCATAAATGTAATACTTTCCAAAGCACTACAGCTCAGAATCAGCCGCCCTGAGTCTTCGGAGAGGGGTGGCATATAAATTGAATTAATTAAATTAAACTAAATTAAATTTATGAATTATGGTGTAGAAAATGAACTCAGCGGATATATAAAGTAAATCAGACCATCAGCACCAGCTGGGATTGAAGTGACAAATCCTGTAATAACTGACTACAATAAAGCTGTAGTAAATTCAACCATAAATCATATTAAACCTGGATTAAGAAGAATCCTTAGCATTTTACCCAGCTACAGGTATATATGGAAGAAGGAGATGAAGTTGCTGAAAAGTTGTTTTTGAAAAAAAATTAAGCAACCTTTTTAGTATTTTGGATGAAAGGACCTCAGGAAGTTTGAGAGATATAGACTACACTGGAAAATCAAAAAGACACCCTGAAAACTGAATGGCAAACTACTTACTGTATTTTTGGTGCCAAGAAGACTTTATCAAATTATTCAGGTAGTTATAAAAAAACAACAACCTGGATTTGAGGGAATGTTTCTTTTAATATTTAATATTATACTTTTTTCTAGTGTTTGTGGGTGTGTATTAATAATTCCCTTCTCATCCCTAGGAGTTATGTGTGGCTTTCTTAATCTCGGGTCCCCTACCAGAGACCTGGAAGTTTGATGGTTCTGTACATTAACTTAGCCCTTCCTAGCGCTGCATTCTGGACAGAGTGCTCTAAGCTTGTTCATGGATCTGTTGGAGCCATTCTCCCAGCTTAAAAAGCCACAGCCCTAAGTGTTCCTACCACCATTGGACCATTTTGGCCTGTATTTTCTACATCCTCTATAGTTCTTCCTTCAGGCCCTGGTACTTCTCCAGCTTCTCATATGCCTTCTTCCTGATGTTGCTGTCACTTGGCACCACTACATCTATCATCCAGTGGTGGGTTGTTCTGGTTCAGACCGGTTCTATAGAACCGGTAGTAAAACCGGCGGGAGGCTCCGCCTACTGACCCTGACATCATTAGAAGCGATCTGCGCATGCGATCCCGTTGTGAACAGATAGTAAAGGTAAGAACCCACCCTGCTATCATCACTGCTGTATTCTGGTCCTTGTACACTACTATGATGCCTGGTTGATTGGCCAGTACCTGCCTGACAATTTCAATCTGGAAGTCCCTCAGAATTTTAGCCCTGTTATTCTCCACAACCCCCTGCAGAATCTTCCATCTGGACTTGGGAGTTCTTTCCCATACCCTATGCAGATTGTCCTGTACACAATGCCAGCTATTAGATTGTACCATTCAGTACAATTCAGGTTGTGCAGTGCCGCCCCCACCTCACACTAAAGTGGTTCTAACTTACATGTGTATGGGATAGATAAATATATGGATGGATAATGCATAAGACAATTTTCCACGAATGATCGGATTTGCGTTTAGCTCTAGAATTGCATTCCTCTATTGAGAGACCCATTTAATCTACCAGGAACAGGTGCTTTATTGTAAACCTACATATATGCTTGGAGATATCAGTCAGGAAGAAAAACATTTTAATTAACCTGAGAATCAAAGCATTGTGGATTAGTTGTGATGTGAAGTTGAAAGCCAGTTGAGATTAGAGTGGTGTGAAATATTGAAGCCATCAAGAAGTAAATTTTCCAGTAAAATTGCTTCATAAAACTTTAAATTGAGACGGGGGCCATTTAGTATACTTTAAAAACAGGGGAAGTTTAATACATGGAAGTCTCTCATAGAATTAATAAGCTTTAGTGCTTATTTTTGCTTTATATATGATTACTCCCATTCATAAGCAATGGGTGGAAACTAATCAAGGAGAGAAGTAACTTAGAACTAAGGAGAGATTTCCTGACAGTTAGAACAATTAATCAGTGGAACAACTTGCCTCCAGAAGTTGTGAATGCTCCAACACTGGAACTTTTAAAGAAAATGTTGGATAACCATTTGTCTGAAGTGGTGTAGGGTTTCCTGCCTAAGCAGGAGGTTGGACTAGAAGACGTCCAAGGTCCCTTCCAACTCTGTTATTCTATTCTATTCTATATATTAAAATGAACAAAACAAAATAAACTCCTTCATTTTATTTTATCTACCTGAAATCTGTACAAGAAAAGTTATCTGGGTAGTGAGAACTTGTAAATATGCAAGGATGCTTCTATACTTAACAGCTCCAAGATTCTGATAATTCAGAATCTTGGAGCTGTTATAATTTAGAATCTTGGAGCTGTTAATTATAGAAGCATCCTTTCATTTTCTCTATAAATTCCAATGAACAGGTATACATACCTAAAGCAACTTCATCCACATCCCAGCAGGAATAACCTGTTAAGAGAAGGATGAAACCTGAGCGCAGGTTTTTCAAACTCCAAATTTTTCTTTCTTTTTCTAGCATTTTGCTTCTTTTTCTTTCATTCAGACACCTCCTTCTGATATTCTGTTCTCTTTTCTATTAATATATCTAACCATCAGTGAAAACAGAGTGGATTTTTTTTTCCAGTGGTCAGATCTCCTTTCTTTCAAAGGACTTCTGAAGTTAAGATGAGGATCATACAAAAGTTGGACAGAAACTACTTGTGATTCAAGGTTCATAGACTACCCACTTCTGGTTTACATAGCTCTGTTCAGGCAAATCGCTTTTGCCAGAAATACTATAGTTGCATTCAGTTGCATACACCTCAGTTAGAAGTGATCTGCTGAAGAACGTAGAAACAGAGACATTCTCCTTTTAAACTTTTATATTTCTGTGTTGTTCATCTTTGGAAAGAGAGAGAGAGAGAAGAGATGCATTTTGAATTTCAAATGCTCTTAACTATTGCCAGCAATATTGAGGAATATTATTAAAATGCAAATGAAGGATGGAAATAGGAAAAAGGAAAAGGTTAAATTGTTTTTCAGTGACTGGTCTTTAACCTAGAAGAACTTATCTGCTTATATATTTCAGCATTTTCTGAAGATATTTTTTTTTCATTTATTTGTAACATTTTTATCCCACCTTTGCTTCTTAAAAACAAAGGCAAGAAAGGAATGTTACTCAATCAAAGTAACTGCTTGACACAAATGGATACACAAACATGTTTAAGCTTGACTGTTTCTATGTATATTATTTGTTTTATTGCTCATCTTCCTTCCTTTCAGAATTTTAAAATAGTATATAATGTTCTTCCAATTTTATCCTTATAACAACAATTCTATGAAATGCTGGGAAATAGTCATTCAGCCTAATGTAGCTGAAAGTGGACTTAAATCTCCTTCTCCCATTCAATCTGTAACTTAATATTTATCCTTACTGAGTCATGTTCAACTAATTGACTAAGTATGTGTCATCAAATTAATGTCACCTTATAATAACCACATAGACTTTTCTCAGAACTATCTGGAGACCAAACTGGTCCTTCAGGTCTTCCAAGACTGCAGTCATTACTACTATAATGCATCTACCTTCTGCAGGTCATGATATTCTTCTCTTTTTTTCTACCTTATCTGGTAACATAGACTTCCCAAGAAACAAGTTGTTTCTTTTCACAATGTGTCCAAAATATGAAAATCTGAGCCTCGTCATTTGTGCCTCAAATTAGAATTTTGGACTGACGTATACTATCATCTGTTAGTGGGATTCTTGACTATGCATGGCAATCTCATGTGTCTTCTTCCAAAACCAAAGATCAAAAGCATTCAATATACTCTTTCTATCTTACTGTTTCAAAGTGCAACTCTCACTTCTACAGAGCAGCATGATGAAAATAACTACTTGCACAATTCTGATCTTTGTAGGTACAGCTACATCACAACATCTGAATATCTTTTCCAAAGGCTTTCATACTCTAACAAGTGCTAATCAGTGTCATATTTCTTGACTTCCAATTAGTTTATCATTGGATACACGATCCTAAAAGGCAAATGGCATCCTAAATGCTAAGTCTGGTTGCTGTACCTGTTAATATTTACTTGGACATCTTTAAGTACAGTAGTTGAACTTCTTTTTTTACAGTAGTTGAACATCTTTAAGTACAGTAGTTGAAAGCTGTTTGGCTTTCATTATTAGAACTTGTACATTATTTGGATTTTCAGCTATCAAAGTAGTGTCATCTATATCATGAAGTTTATTGAGCAATTCCTCAATGTCATGTTGAGTGGCATCTGACTTGAGGATCCCATCATCTGGATGTTATAAACAAGAAATGTATATTTTAGTCAAATAAATTTTGTAGGCTTCTGCACTGACAAATGTTTCAACACAGATGATAGCAGTTTCTGTGAATTATATTCCTGTCCATGCAACAATGAAGGAATGGTTTTGTTCTAAGTCTAAATCACAGAATTAATAATGTAACCTATGCCTGAACACCACCTCCTCCAGTTGTGTAATTTGGGAGGGGATCAGTAGTGGGTTTCACTTACCTTCACTATCGGTTTGGAACTGTGAGCGCGTGCATGCGAGCGCTTTCTTCACTCGCGCATGGTACTCCTGCACATGCGCAGAGTGTCCATGATGACATCCGGACAGGTGGGCAGAGCCTCCCACTGCCGCTGCTATCAGTTCTCCCAAACCGGGGTGAACTGGTAGAAACCCATCACTGGAGGGGATCCAAGCTTTATTTAGGCATCACTCTTCGTTTATTTAAGACAGAAGTGGGGACATTGTTTTCTCCTTTCTATTCCTTGCAATATAATTAGAAGAATGAAATACAAAGCATTGTGGGAGAGTTCTATAAAATTCAGGCTACTGAATTCTGGAATATTTAAAATTAAGTTTAGTCATTTATGTGTGAAAAAGAAAATTTCTGGCCAATTGAAAACCCTGAGAAACAGGGAAAAAATTCAGAACAAATCCTGAATGCAAGAAATGTTCTTATTATTCTTATTAGAAATATTAAGGTTATGCAATCAGCACTAATCCAATTCAGTTTATCAGTTCAGGACATTAGTATAATCTAATTTCATGATTCAAAACAATTTGGAAAAGTAAGATGAATCAATGTTCTGTTAATTTAGAAATTATGGTGTTGTGCATGCACAAAAGTCCCCCAGATCTTCAGCAATTGATTCTGTTACATCCTACTTGATGGGATGATTCAGTACAGCTTTTTAATTTATTCAGAAATTTCATGTGGAGATGTATCAAACCAGCTTCTAATTGAATCTCCAAGCTGAATCTGGCCATAGCCTGAAGAAACAATAAATCTAACATTGGATTACTTATGGACCATTTGCCATATATAAATAAAAAGTTATGGATGACAGAACATTGTCTTTAATTTTCTGCCTCAGATAAAATCATAATTACTATCTCACCCAAGGGAATTCATTCCAAAGTGCTTATCTAAATGTCTATGGAGATTCTCAGTCATCCAGATCAAGGTCGTCCCAGAGGTGCTTTTTCCAAAGGCAGAACTGAAGAAGCTTCTTGGATGAGAAGCAAAATGTCTTCAAGGGAAAACCAAGAAAGTCCAGTTGCCTTTGAACAAAGCATCTTTGGGTCATCCAAAGGAAGTAGCCATGTTAATTTGTGGAACCTCTTCAACACAAACTCAAGGACTTTATGGTACCTTGGAGACTAACCTTCACATAGACCTTTATGGATTCCCATCTTTCTTCATCAGGTATCTGGAATAAACTCCCAAGGAAGTTTATTCCTGCAGCCGCCGCTACCGGTTCACCCAAACCTGATAGAACCGATTGAATACCGCCACTGTATTTATCTACATCTACATCTACATCTACATCTACATCTACATCTACATCTACATCTACATCTACATCTATCTATCTATCTATCTATCTATCTATCTATCTATCTATCTATCATCTATCTCTATAGGTGAAAAATGCATATAACTACTAATTTTCAGCTGCAAGTTCCAATCCTTGGCAAGAATGTGCTCTCTCCCATAGCCTTCTCTGATTCTTTCAAGGGTAAGAAGTTTTGTTCTTACAATAACTTCCAAACCGACACTGAGATTACCTTGCTACCCTTTGGAAGGTGTACATAACTGCCTTAACTCTTTGATGAAAGACAGGCAAATTCTGAGGGGGCAAAGAAAAGGAAAAGGGTTCTTTTGTTTAGATGTCCATATGTTTTAGTACTTTAGTACTTTAGTACTTTACTACTTTGTTTAGATGTGTCATATGTTTTACTACTAGTTGCTTTTTGAAAACTGATAGAATTGAAAAGCAGAATAGAAAGTTGTGAAATGAAAATAAATAACAACTTAAATGGCAACACAGTCAGATTTTCTATTGTTCTATTATTAGTCTAAGCTTACTAATGCTCTACCTACCATGGGGCTGATCTTTATTTACTTTTCACAATGCCTTTTGAACATTTAACCAGTCTTAGACAATTACCTCTATCAGTTTAAAAAGCTGCTTAAATGCATTGCTCCCTGATGCCCTGCAAGCTGTTTGTTCACTGCTTCAATGGATGATATTTTTAAAAAATGAAAACAGCTTTGGATAATTCAGAAGAGCCATCTAATAATGTTTTAAATATAAAACAAATAAATTGGTATTGCAAAATCAAACCATAATTAGAGATCCTTATGTAAGAAATATTGCATTACATGTAAGGCAGAGTGTGCATTAATATTACAAAAAGGATCAGTGTTATTCTAATTTGACTTTCTTGGCTGATGTGTTTCTTCTCTCATGCATTTTCCACCAGGCACAGTCAGCATTTGACTGCTTTCCAAACATATGGGAGCCCGCAGAAACAATAAATAAGTAGAAGGAAATCCAATTTGGCAAAATGCATATTATGCACATTTTTCTTAGGGTTGTTTGGTAAATATTTATAAGCACTCGAGGTATTTGAAGTGTGCAGTTGTTTGAAAACTGGCACTGGAATTAAGGCCCGTTTTCTCTTGCTCTGTGTCAAATGCTTTGCTTGCTTGTTTCTCACTCTCTCTTTATTGGATCTGAATTAGAAGGCTGACATCGCAGTTTCAAACATTTTGAAACTCAATAGATTTTTAATGAATGAAAATGTGGGTATAAAAATTGATCTCAGACTTAACCATTTGAATCTGTGGTGGTGGAGGTGGTTAGAAATACTCAAGACGGTAGCTGCGACTGTGCAATTAACCCCCCCCTTCTGTATCACATCTGGCACGCACACAATTCATGCCAGAGGAGTGAGACATTGATCCCATTATCATGATTGCCAGTTTGACATTTTTGTCCCACTTGAGAATGGCCTTCTGTAAATATTGCAAAGCTTGCTATGGTATGGTATTTTTATTTGGTAATGGTCTGGAATGTTTATGGATCTATGTTTTATGGATCTATGTCTAGATTTATAGTTTCTTCCCAAACCTCAAAAACTTTAACCTTAAACTGTCTACTATTGACTTCATCCCATTCCTAAGAGGTCTGTAAGAGGCGTGCAAAAGTGCACCAGTGTGTCTATCGTCCCTGTCCTAATATTCCTTTTTACTTACTCTTTTCATGTATTCAAATTATGTTTACATTTTTACTTGTTATCTTATATATGTTTGACAAATAAACTTATGATTATAATATTGATTATGTCTCTTCCCTCTCCTGATACTAATGACTTAGTGGATCTTTGGAACAAAAGATAGATAAAGAAGCAAGCAATTAGGTCTATTATATAGGGAATCAATTGGGAGTTTTCTTTCTTTGGAGGCTATGATTTATTTATCTGCTTTAAAGCACAGACCCAGTCTTGAAAACCAATGAGAATCTATCAAGTAGATTTTCTAGGTAGGGCCAAAGACAGAACTCTTTCCCTCTACTTTGCTCCTAAACTACAAGTAGAAGGGCTGGAATGAGAGAATTGGAATGCCTAAACCATAGTCCAGGAGGACTTTTAAAATATTTTAAAAGCTATTGGGCTTTAGTGTTTTTCTGATTTTGGATAATGAACTGCAAACATGTCATTATCAGGTTAAGTAATATATTCAGTACATGGAAGAGTGAACTTTGCTATTTGTTTATATGCGGTAGGTTGCCCTGCCAGTCTTGGTTGGGGTGTGGTTTCTTCCTGGGTGGTTCCTTGGTCATAGTATTATTTTTTCCCCTGTTAAGCTGTTTTCTGCTTATCAGGAAGAAATCATTTAAAATTACAATTATTTTTTAAAAATAATGTATTTTAATATATAAAATAATGTATCATACCACTATATTTGTGCAAGGAGCTTCTGGATTAAAAGGATTAGCTGATGACATCACCATTGTCCATGGGACACCCAAGGGGGCTCCTTTCATATCCCTGTTATTTTTTCCCACCAAAGTGGTACCTATTTATCTATTTGCATTTGCAAGCTTTCAAACTGCTAGGTTGGCAGGTGGTTAATATACTGTTGATTGATTGATTGATATTTCACATTTCTTAACCACCCATCTCCTCAGAGATTGATCCTGAGGTGTAAACCCAAATTAGAGGCTGCAGAGTTGAACAGTATAAGTAATATAGATTTATTTTATACTCTGCAAGTCAACCAGTTTCTGATTCTCATGGAAATACCTTTATTGTATCCAGAGGTGGGTTTCACAAAATTTTACCACCGGTTCACCATGCACCGAAAATGTGAGCACGTGCACACACTCGCTTCACTCATGTGCCTTCCACACATGTGCTTTGCTTGGGCGCGTGGCTTGCACGCATGCATGCAGCTTAGAAAACGTAGCTGAATAGGACAGCATAGTGCTGGAGCGGGTGGGCGGGCAGGGATGGGCGGGTGGGTGGGCAGGGCGGGTCCCCATCCCCACCCGCAGGTCGCCACTACCAGTTCACCCAAGCCACACTGGTTGTACCTCAGAAGAGACCAGTTATTAAGAAGAGAGGTGCCTTTTTTTTTCAAACTGTTTCTGAAGATGTAAAAAACGATGTAAAAAAGATGTTGAGACCCTAGAAAGTGTGCAGAGAAGAGCAACAAAGATGATTAGGGGTCTGGAGGCTAAAACATATGAAGAACGGTTGCAGGAACTGTCTTTTTTTAATGAAGAGAAGGACTAAGGGAGACATGATAGCAGTGTTCCCATATTTCAGGGATTGCCACAAAGAAGAGGGAATCAAGCTATTCTCCAAAGCACTTGAGGGCAGAACAAGAAGCAATGGTTGGAAACTAATCAAGGAGAGAAGCAAGAAGATGTTGGATAACCATTTGTCTGAAGTGGTGTAGGGTTTCCTGCCTGAGCAGGGGGTTGGACTAGAAGACCTCCAGGTCCCTTCCAATTCTGTTATTCTATTCTATTCTATTCTATTCTATTCTATTCTATTCTATTCTATTCTATTCTATTCTATTCTATTCTATTCTAAGATGACTGTTCAAGCCACCAACTTACTTAATTGTTAAGCTGTTATTATTTTATTAATTAGCTACAGTACCTTGATTGTTCTCTTCTAACAAATATTCAGAAACATACTTCCTTTAGTTCCTTCTGAATTGAGAATATGTATGGATTTGAACAGCTGTAACAGTATTAGAGAATTCATTTAGAACATAATCAGCAGATAATTACAGAGGACCCAGTTAAATTGCAATGAATGGCAAGTGCCAGTAGCTCTTTCAAAAAAAAAAAAAGAGAGAGCAAAAATTACACATTTTTATCTCCATGGGGACCCTAAGGAGCAGAAAAAGTCTAATTTGAAAACCTTGTATTATGAATGAGTTTGAAAAATTGTCAGTGTAAATTTTAGAAGGAAATAATGTTCTGATTATTTATTCAGATGGATATCATTGGTACAACATCATAATCAAAATGAGTAATTTTTTAAACTAGTCCTAAACTGCAGCTCCAGGGATCCTGCAGCATCGGAAACTAGTCCCAAGATCAAGATTGCTCAGACTGCTATCTAGTTCTCTAACATAGATTCCCAGTGCTGTAGTTGGACAATTAAATGTCCTTTACAGGTCTTTGAGTTCAATATGAGAATGTAGTAGATTGAAGGGATCAAAATGTTGGGATGAAAACACAGACCTATTTTCCCTTCTTGTGTATGTAGGTCATGGGTATACCTACACAGAGCTACCCAAGATTCTCCCAGCATGCATTTTTATTTCATTCATGTTTTTACATTCCTAGACTATTTCAAGGGGCTATCAATTATTGTATTTCCATGTACTACATTTGTTTTGGCTTTGGCTATTGCTGAAACCTAGGTTTAACTGGGATGTGTCTAGGTTTTATATTATATTCTCAGACAGCAACAAATTAGAGTTTGAAGCCTGACCATTATGAAGCTTTTCATATTCCAGAAATTGTCTTGAAGGAAATTTTGCATAAAGTTCTTAAAGGACAAAAAAAAAAAAGGGCATGTCTTTGATACAGTGATACAATTCTTTGCTTATTCATTTGTGTACCCCTTCTGGATCCTCTGCATACTGAATGTGTTAACTTAGTTCATATTGTGGGATAGTCAAACCTGTACCTCCATATACTTATCATACTTCAGAATTGAAAAAAGCATCTGAAAAGGCAATGATTTTATCCATTGTCTTTTTTCCCCTGGATTACTGATAAACTCAACATTTAGAATAGAGTAGAGTAGAGTAGAGTAGAATAGAATAGAATAGAATAGAATAGAATAGAATAGAATAGAATAGAATAGAATAGAATAGAATTCTTTATTGGCCAAGTGTGATTGGACTTCAAGGAATTTGTCTTGGCGCATATGCTCTCAGTGCACATAAAAGAAAAGATACATTTGTCAAGAATCATAATGCATTTTGCTGTAATTTATAGTTCCAATAGTAGTACGGTAAAGATTATTTTTCTTTTTATGTTGTTCTTCCCCGCCCAAAAAAAAACCCCAGGCAAGTGTATTCCTTAGTTTTATATTTGTAACAGTGATTGTTATATTGAAATTAATCACAGATGGTATCCATGTAAACTTTCATCTGATTTTTCCCTAAATTTTATTTTCAGTACTGCTCAAAAAACTAAAGGCCTGAATAACACCTACTGCCTCTTCTTTTGGCTGATCTTGGGTCACAAAATAACACTTTATTCCTTGGAAGTTTTCTTTATCTCCAAGGTGCCATACCTTGTCCTTTCATGATTTTTATCACAATTCGCTGCAGCAAACTCTCAGATGTAATAAACTGTATTTGCCAATATTTACTGAGCACAGTGTCCTAAGAAATGTAGTAAATTAGGGGGCTTTGGGGTGTAGCATATTGCGGCTAGTCAGTTGATACAATCGTGCAATTCAACATGATATTTGGGCAAAGCACTTGTAAGTTCAAAAGTACAGAAAAACTGTATTTTTTCAATGTTTTCACACTCTGCTTTTCACAATTGCTAATTAAGGACTGGCCCAAATGCATAGAACTGGGAACAATTCCTATGCTACAAAAACCATACCTTTATTCCAATCAGCAATCAATTCAGGACATTGTGCTGATGGAATGCTATCCATCCATCCATCCATCCATCCATCTATTTCTCTATCTATCTATCCATTCATCTAGCTTCATATTTGTCTAGCTCAATCTTATAGAGAATAAAGAGAACAAAGAAAGAGAAAGAGAAAGAAGAGAAATTAAAAGTGCAGGAAAAAAGGATAAAAATAAATAGAATGAAGAATCTTCCAATTTCCTTTGCAGCAAATGCAAGTGTGATTATAAACATACCTCTAATTCTATGATTACAGAAAAGTTAACTTTTTTATTATCCTTTTTTCCCTAATCATCAAAACCACAAGTTATAAATGCATTTTTTCCATTTCATGCAAAATGTCTTTAAGAGGTTTCCAATCAGTACCAACCAGAATCCTGACAGGCTGCAAGGAAACCCTAGTATTATTAAAATTCATGTTTTCCCCTTAAAAGTTAACCTCATTGTCTCTATTACACTAGAATTTAGCTTGTGTTCTCCCAATTATAGGGGTAATACTGTAGCTTCTGCCTAACCAATAGCTAGGACAGCTGCCTCCCACAGACTAAACCCATCTTTTCCAATGAGAAAAATGCAGATATACAAAATTTGATACCACATCAATCATTTTTGACTCCAAAAATTTCATACATAATTTGCACTCTTAGGCTGGCTAATCTCTAGCACGGCTTATTGAAGGAGAAGTTTCTGCTGACAAATGGAAGTGTCCAGGATGAGAGGACATTGCAAGAAGCCTAGGGTTTCAGTAAGTTTTATAATTTAGTATGCCTTGGGTTGCACAGTCCCATGTCTCTTTCTATATTCCTTAGATGGGAAAAAAAATCCACCATGTATCAAATCACAACCTTTTTATCCTCAAGTGGAAACTTGCATTAATCAGAACTTTTTTTCTAATAATATCTTGTCCAACTCCACAAAACTCATCACATCAACTCTCTTCTTTGGTTTTACAAAGGTACTGGGGATGCTGGGGAGGTTGAACGCAACCACATGTTTATTGGACCCGTGTCCCTCCTGGTTGGTGCTGGCTACCCGGGAGGTTACACGAGGCTGGCTCCAGAGGATTATAAATGCTTCCTTGAGTGAGGGGTTCTTGCCTCCCGCCTTGAAAGAGGCGGTGGTGAGGCCCCTCCTCAAGAAGCCCTCTCTGGACCCAGCTGTTTTAGCAAACTATCGTCCAGTTTCCAACCTTCGCTTCTTGGCGAAGGTTGTTGAGAGTGTGGTTGCGCGACAGCTCCCGCAGTACCTGGATGAAACCGTCTATCTAGATCCATTCCAGTCCGGCTTCAGGCCCGGGTACAGCACGGAAACGGCATTGGTCGCGTTGGTTGATGATCTCTGGAGGGCTCGGGACAGAGGTTGTTCCTCTGTTCTGGTCCTATTAGACCTCTCAGCGGCTTTTGATACCATCGACCATGGTATCATGCTGCGCCGGTTGGAGGGGTTGGGAGTGGGAGGCACTGTTTTACGGTGGTTCTCCTCCTATCTCTCCGACCGGTTGCAGTCTGTGTTGGCTGGAGGGCAGAGGTCAACCTCAAGGCACTTGGTTTGTGGGGTGCCACAAGGGTCGGTCCTCTCGCCTCTCCTGTTCAACATTTATGTGAAGCCGCTGGGCGAGATCATCCGTGGTTTTGGGGTGCAGTGCCATCTGTACGCTGATGACACCCAGCTGTACATCTCCACCCCAGACCACCCCAACGATGCCCTTGAAGTGATGTCCCGGTGCCTGGAGGTGGTGCGGGTCTGGATGGGGAGGAACAGGCTCCGACTCAATCCCTCCAAGACTGAGTGGCTGTGGCTGCCGGCGTCCCAATATAGTCAGCTGGTGCCATCGCTGACTATTGGGGGCGAGACATTGGCCCCCACGGAGAGGGCGCGTAACTTGGGTGTCCTCCTGGACGCACGGCTGTCTTTAGAAGAGCATTTGACGGCCGTGGCCAGGGGGGCTTTCTATCAGGTTCGCCTGATATGCCAGTTGCGCCCCTTTCTGGATCGGGACTCCCTATGCACGGTCACTCATGCCCTCGTTACTTCCCGCCTCGACTACTGCAACGCTCTCTACATGGGGCTCCCCTTGAGGAGCACTCGGAGGCTCCAACTGGTGCAGAATGCGGCCGCGCGGGTACTTATGGGGGCGACATGGCGCTCCCACGTGACACCTCTCCTGCGCGAGCTGCATTGGCTTCTGGTGGTCTTCCGAGTGCACTTCAAGGTGTTGGTTCTCATCTTCAAAGCGCTCCATGGCTTAGGACCCAGTTATTTACGAGACCACCTTCTGCCTCTGATAACCTCCCACCGGCCAACACGCTCCCACAGAGAGGGTCTCCTCAGGGTGCCGTCTGTCAGGCAATGTCAGCTGGCGACCCCCCGGGGAAGAGCCTTCTCTGTGGGGGCACCCGCCCTCTGGAATGAGCTACCCCCAGGGATACGACTAATCCCGGACCTCCGCCGGGCCCTGAAGACTTTTTTATTTCAGCAAGCTGGGCTGGGTTAAAAATTTTTAATTGGGTGAACGGGGTTTTAAATTGGAGAAGCCTAAGATAATTTAATTTTGTTTTAATGTATTTTAATATTCGTATTGTGTGTTTTTAATTCTGGCTGTTCACCGCCCCGAGTCCTTCGGGAGAGGGGGCGGTATAAAAATTTAATAAATAAATAAATAAATAAAATAAAACTGTGCTACAAGCCTTACTATGGAGTCACTTGGGCCTATTTTATCATAATCAGTTCATACACTTGTACAATCCCATGCAGAGAGGGGTGAAAATAAGCACCTTTGTACTTGCAGAAGATTCCATGTTTAATCCATGTGATTTCTAAGTAAGGCTAGAAAAACCCCTGCCAAAAAGTCCTGAAGAGTTACTGCCAGTTATTGTTGACAATGCTGTTCTAAATAAGGTAAATGCAGTGATTCAGTATAAGTCAGATTTCTAAATTGAGAAGTATTGAGAAGGATTTGTTTGTTTGCAACATTCTACCTAGCTGGGGTACCCACACCCATGTTATTGTATAGGATCCTACAGGATGTCATATTCCATCAAGGCTTCAGTAATGATAGTCAGTGTTAGCTTAGGATAAGAAGAGATTATGTAGCATGATTGTAGAAAGCATGTCTTTACACTTTTACAGGTATGGTAAATAGGTTCAGAATTTCAAGAGTAATACTAAGGTTATTAGGTTAGGGGCCTCAATTTGCATAGTTATATAATGTCTTCGTTCAGTACATAGATTAACCATCTATACACCAACTGCAGTGTTAAAATTATGTTCAGTTTGGACACTTGCATGTCCACTCATGTCAGTAATTATTGCTCCTCATACCAAATATTGATAAAGGAAATTCTTGTTAACTATCTCCTATTAATAACATAGTTAATAGGAGATAGTTAACAGAAACCTCCTTTATCAGTATTTATTGATTATTTATTATACCTTCCACAGGAGTTTAGGGCAATATCCTTCTGTGAGGTAAGTAAAAGACTCTAAGACAGGGGTCTCCAAACTTGGCAACTTTAAGACTTGTGGACTTCAACTCCCAGAATTCCCCAGCCAGCATGGCTTGCTGGGGAATTCTGGGAGTTGAAGTCCACAAGTCTTAGGTTTGTCAAGTTTGGAGACCCCTGCTCTAAGGAGTCAGTTTTATGCCTGCAGGATAAGGATTTCAATCTAAGTCCCCAGTAGTATGATTCTGTAATTAATACACTTTAGGGACAATTTTAACTGCCATTCCTCATTTAACACGTAACATACTAATTAAATGCAATAAGCATTAGAAAGCAATTTATTTACTTGTGAACATTGATATTCTATATTTTAAATAGACATAAGGGTTAAATTCAGCACAAGGGAAATTCAAAATAAAGCAGAGTAGTAAGTTTTAAAAGGGTTGTTCCATAGAAGGCTTACACAGAATCCATAAAGCTGCAAAATAAACTGACACTTTACATCATCAACAGATAGTTTTCAGATGTCTTAGGTTGTGGTTGATTGCTTAATTATATCTCTCTGAATTTAATTAACTCATCAAAGTTTAATTTACAGTGATATCTTGAGACTGGGAGAGCTTATACTACAACTACTATTTGTATTTACTGGTTTGGTTTCATCTATTAATTTCATATTACATGTGTATGAAATATGCTCTTATGGGGTCCATAGAGAGGAGCATATCTTTTTTTATCTTTTTTTATTTATTCATTTGTCAAGCATATATAAGATAACAGATAAAAGTATAAACATGATTATGAATACATGAAATATGAGCTTCTGTATCCTTAGCAGCTGGCATCTGTAGAAGTAGGAGATACTCATGGTTAATTTCTGCCTGAGTAAGCAGACCTAAGAGAGCTGCTAATATCCAGGAATGCACCCATACTGGTATATTTGAGTAGGCACAAGTCACAAATTTATCTGAGGACCACTTAGACATCTGACTGCTTTTGGTATCTTATTCTGTAAAATAATTTATTTTCCCAAAGAAGAAAAAAGTATTTAAAAAAGAAACTAAAACTAAATTAAAACATGGCACATGTGCATGAAATATAATTACCATCACAGGATGTAAGCTGTTCCAAGTAAAGCTATCTTTTGCAATTGACTGATAGTGATTTTGTCACTGCCGATGGTATTATATTTATTTATTTACTTATTTATTTATTTACTTATTTATTTATTTGTCAAGCATGTATAAGATAACAGATATAAGTATAAACATGATTATGAATACAGGAAATGGATACGAATAAATGGGGACAGTAGGACAAGATTAGGCACATTAGTGCGCTTATGTCGGTGGTGTTGAATAGTTTTACATTATCAGCAAAGAGAATGCAGTTGCTTATAATATGATTGCAAAGGTCATTTATGTAAAGTATAAAGAGTGGGTCCTAAAATGCTGCCTTGGGGGACACCGCTTTTAACAGGTGCAGGGTTTATAGGGTGCTCCCTATTTTGACTACTTGTTGGCTGTTTGACAGAAATGCAGCTATCCACTTATGTAAGGATTCGGAAATGCCATAAGATTTTAGTTTTAGAAGTAGCTTGTTGTGTACCACTGAATTAAAGGCTTTACAGAAGTCTATGTAAATTGTGTCTATTGCTTTGCCCTGGTCGAGTTGTGTAGTCCATATATTTTTGCAGTGTAGGAGTTGCAGATTACAGGACAAATTTTTCCTGAAACCAAATTGTTTGTTAGAGAGTAGGTTGTTTGTCTCTAAGTGGAGGGTAATGGATTGGTTTATGATTGATTCCATGACTTTGCAGGTGATGCAACATAAAGACATTGGTCTGTAATTTTCAACTAGACTGGGGTCACCCCTTTTGAAGATAGGGATGACCATGTCTAGTGACCGTAGGTTGGACAAGGAGCTGGTCCTGAAAGATTTTTCATAGATTATACTTAGAGGTTCTGCTATGGCAGTGGAAAACTTTTTAAGAAGTAGGCACATAATCCATCAGGTCCAATAGATAGAGATAGTTTTAGACTAGGTAGTGCCTTTTCAACGTTATCTTCTGTAAAATCGATATGTAGTATATCGTTGCAATTAGTTGTGGTATGACTAGGAAATGTGGGGCATGAGCCATTGCTGTTTATAAAGACTGAACTGAAGAACATGTTAAAGAGATTGGCTTTAACGGCTTCATCATTACAGACTTTGCCGTAAGGTCCTTTTAGGGGTGGGCTGTATCTCAAGTCTTTAAGTTTGTTGTTTACAAAATTATAGGAGGTGCAGGTGGATTTCATGCGTAGAAGGTTTTCCTCTTGTTTGCTGTGGTAATTGGTGCATTCTGTCTTTATCTGGTGGCATAAGATGTTTAAAGGTGTTTATCTGGTGTTCAAATAGTGTTCCAGATGTTTTGGGATTGCATCCAAGGCACCTATCACGATTGGTACTATCTTTGTTTACTTTTTCCAAAGTCACTCCATTTGCAGGACTTTATATTTTTGTGATTTTCTTCAGTTTTTTCTTTTCTTTTCTGCTTTCTCCAATGTCCACTGCCCAACTTTTTTTGTCTTGCTTATTAACCATTGTTAAGTCTGAGGTGGTGTGTAGAGAAATTTTTACTACTAATAGTAGTAATTTTGACAGCCAAAGTCAGTGATCTGAATGAAATGATGAAGTTATAATGTGACAGTGATGTGATGAAATCACTAGATAAAATGAGATAAAACTTTTAGCCCATTTTCAAGCAGGTAGAGGTATTGCTTTGATGTGAATCAGTTAATGATTTGGTAGCATAAAATTTTGGTAGCGTAATCTTGGGAGATTTCAAGCACTGTGAACATAATGCTTGGGAACTGTGTATGATTTGGAATGCCCACTTCTGCTTTCTGAGCTCATAGGCAAAAAAAGCAAAAGGGTTGAATCCTCATGTTTGTCTATTATTGTCAGTCCTTTGGTGTAGACAAGACTCAAACATCAAAGTCAAGAACACTGAAACTACCTTTGCAACAGTGGTGAATATCTGTAGTTCGGGTGTAGAATGAGGATGAATGTTCATTCTCTGAGTTTTTGGGTTGGTTTCCAATTGTTTCAATGCCAGGCTATGTAACATCTCCAATGGACTTTAGGGAATGTCAGTGTCAGTATTCATCTGTTTATAAGGGCTTCAGGTGTGGGTGTGTCAAGTGAGGGTCTTGTGATGGGTCAGCTGTGAGCCATCAGTGAGTCTTGTGGTGGGTCTTGTGATGGATCTTGTGATAAGGAAAATACATCAGGTCAGGGTCATTGGAAGGTGCTGGTGGTGGGCGTATTACATGGGTTGGTTGAGGATTGGTGATGTCTCTGATTGGCTGTGTGGTTGATTTGGATTGGGGGGGAGGAGGTTTTATAGGCTGATTGTAGGTCAATGTGCCTGTTGATGGAATTGCTTATGCAGTGCCAGACTTTGATGAACTCACAAGTGTGGCAGGTGGTAGTGTGACCGATGATTTTTGTGTTGCTGCAATCAACTGGTCCTGTTTGGTGTCAGTGTGAGTAGAGATTAAAGATTTGGGCTCGTGGATCCCGGTTTTTCATGAAATTACAGTAACAAGATATTGCAACTTTGAGATTTAATTTTTCTTCTGCATTTCTTTCTATGCAGCACCTGGCCAGATTACACCCTGTTTGCCAGCTTCTCCTAACAGATTAAATTTGGTTGTGTCCTGATCTTTTTTCAGAAAATTAAACTGGTGACAGGCAGGCAAATGGCTAGGCGGAGTCTCAAATCTTTTAGATGTAGTCTAATACTGAGCTGATAGCAATAAACTGGCATTAACCCTTTGTCTCCACTACAGTCTCCACTCCAGACCTGATCTAAATCCTGCTATATGAATCTGCTTGTATTCACAGGAGCCAAAAAAAAAAAAAAAAAAAGGTTGATATAAAGGAAGTTTTTACAGTACAAATAGCAGATATGAGAAAGGGTTAATCTCACTGTTCCCTACATCAAAACCTCATGCCATTAGTTTTAAAAAAAACCATTCAGGTATTGCATTTGATTTGGTCCTAGGATTTTGGAAGGATTTTGAAATTCATTGCACAGTGCCTTGCTACTGTGATAATGAAAATTCCCCAAATACGCTTTTCTGGTTTTTGTTTTGTTTCATCTTTTCTTTTGATAGAGCTTTTCTTCCCTTCAAAGTGCTCACTGCATTGCCCAAACGCTGATATCCCTATGTAGCCATTCTTTGGATTCCATTATAGTCTCTATTCTTCTTTGTAGGATGATCCCCATAAGAACTGTGTGTTCTTCTTCTGAATAACTGAATATAGCCATCATAACTGGGAGAGCTGTTTCGTTTTGCATGCATCACCTTCTCTGACAATAAAGCAGTGACTTAAAGGCATCAAACTGTTTGTCTACTGGATACAACTTTTTTTTTCTTTAATAATCCCAATACAACTGTTGATGAGATTAAAAAAAACAAAGATAAAGTCATGCAATGGTTCATGAAGGCAATCTGAGCATCACTTTGAGTAGTGACTTTAAACTTCGGACATTGTTTACATAAATTGCAAATAAAATTCCAAGCATCCTTAGCAGGCTTTAGCACTTCCACATCATTGGATTACAACATAGCAATCCTTAATATATTCGCTACTCTAGAGAATAAACTCCAATGAAAATATCAAATTTGCTATGTCCCGAAGATGATGCATTAGTTGGTCTTTTCCCTAATATTCACAGAAGGCTTTTCTCCATGAAGGAACATTCAAATACATAGTTCCATTATTTACAATCTAAGATGTTACTGTACAAGAGTATTTTAAAAAAATATTGGTACAGATTGGTTTTTATTTCACTTTTAATGAATTTGGAATACTTTCATTTTTTATTTTTTATTTTCCATGGCAGGGCAACAGCACATTTGACAGCCACACGATCAGGAACATGTCGAAAGATGAAATATTTTTCAGCTTGAAGATTCAGGAGTGGAAAAAGTTGTATATAACCCAGTTCTGTTTGTCATTGAGGTTTTGGTATCTGCTGGGAGGGGGGAAGCATGTAGAGAAAGCATAGCGAAACATAGGTATCATGCATTTTCAAAACTTGCAAACATCCAAAGGTTGTAGCCAATGCTCTCTGTTTATGCAGGAAAGGTTTATCATTGCCCACTGCATTTGTCTGCAGTTTCCTATAGTTCTGGAACCCCTCCAAATGTCTTCCAGTCTGCAGTTTAGGGACTGCAGTGGAGGGATTTGCCCATTGCACTCGGTACAACATATGCTCATGCACAAGTCTATCATAGCCTTCAAGTTTGTAGCCAGTTCCATGCTGTAATTGTTAAAAGATTGTTTGTCTCTGTTTCACTAGAATGATTATAGGAAGTTATCTATGCAATGCAAGGACTTTGTGGTGGGCGTCCTGGATCTCTGCAGAGACACAGAAGAAGTGGAGGCTATTCTGAATGGTGATGCGAGTGTACAAACATGGCCTGAACATCCCCGTCCAAGTTTGAGCAGAATCAAGCTGTCCATTAAATATGAAGTCAAAAAGGTGAGTATGCTCTTGCCTGTTTCCTTGTTGCATGTTGAAAGTCAGATTAAAAATTGGATTTCTTCATGGATTACCTGCTCAAAGGGTTGCATGTAGACAAAACACGTAGAGCTTAAAGTAATGGCAGAGAGTAAGGGTGAAGGATGGTAGCAATAGCAAGACAGGAGGAGATTGTGGGTTGTAGTGAAAGATGGTGACGCTTGACTGTGGAACCTACTTTGAAAGTAGTTCAATGACTCAAGTCCTAAAGGACTGAATCAGCATGACATTTTAGGAATAGATACATTTTGCAAACTCTCCCTCAACTTTTCGTAAAATAAGGCTTACTTGAGGTACCGGTAGTTGGATAAGGCAGGAAAGAACCTATAGATAAATCCGTGAAGCATTTTTATCTAACTCCTGTTGATTCTTGTTAGTTTCTATTAAGCTCCAGTAATCCATTCAATTTAGAATGAAAAGAAAACAGCACCGAGCTGTAAAATAGAGTTGTTTACCGTGTGGAAAAAAAATCTTGATAGTATTCCAATACAGTATGAGTTCACATTTGCTGTGAAAAATATTATTCCTGTCTGCACATTAAAGACCTAAAGGAGAATAGCATATATTCAAAAGCTACTTAAATTGGAAGTAATGCTAATCGGTTGCCTACAGCTTGCAATTTCCAAATATGTTTGACTGATAATTGTTGAGGATAATAGGAGTTGTAATCAAACCCATTTGGAAGTTGCCAGAGTGGGCTGACATTGCCCAGAGAGGTTTTTTTTAGACCAACTTTGTTTATTATAGAAGTTTATGTTCTACTTTCTTCTTCGATGATATTTAGGATCTGGAAGAGAGAGGTTGTTTTTGGTATTTTTATATTACAGTATGTCTTTCTTTTATTTTCTGCCATCACACATCAACAAATATAAAGGAAGGATGCAATCTTTGTCTATCTCATCTCGTAAATAAGTCTCTGGGGCCCAGTGCAGCACAAAAGCAGTGGATCTTGATTAAAATAGACAGACTCAGAATAGCGCTTCAGAATCTCAAACAGAAAACATCATCATTGAAAAGATGCATTAGAATTGTTGCACAGGAAAACCCTAGAGCCCTCTCCCACGTCTTCAAATGTGACCAAAGAAGCTAGCAATCATTGTCTTTCTCATTGCTGATACATTTTGACCAAATCCATATCTCCTGGATTAATGTGCAAATTTATCTATATCAGCATTTGCCTTTTCATTTCCAGAATATTCTGATGCCCTCTTCTGTTAAAATAAATTAAATGATTTTTGAATTCTGGATTTTCAGAGGAAAAAAATTATTTCAAAATGTATAATTAATCGGGGATTTTCATAGTGAAATCTTTAAAAGGAAAACAAATGAGTGCAGAAATAATCCTAAATGGTTTTATGGCTAAATAGAAGAGAAATTCAGAGATTTAACCTTGGGCTGAAAAACCACTTTGGTCTCTAATTGGAAAAAAACTGCTGGAGATTATGAATGGAAGCTAGGTATCCTCAGCTATTATAGGTCCTAATCATTCGCTTTAATGTGGCTTCTTAATGTAACAAAATTATGGACTAGAAGCCAAGAACAAAATTCTTGACTTTTAGTCCATAAACCTTTGCTTTAGTCCATAAACTGTTGGAAATTCAAGTCCTTTTCTAATTTAAGTCACGGTCTGGCAAATAATTCCCTATGCTGCTAGAAAAGGGGGAAAAAGATGACAATGGTAATAGTACATTGAATAATTAGGTCAAAATCAATGTGGTTTTCCATATCGTAGACAATTGTAATGGGAATTTAGGTTACCTATTGTGTGAAATCTAAACCATGGTCTGGGCTTAGGGTGATATCTAGAGCACTGTAAGTATTTTTAACAGGCTATGATTAAAAGAATTGTGACTTTGCATGTGTGTAAAACCATGAGCAATTAACAAAAACAGGCTATGGCTATTTTTAAAGCAAAAACAGGTGCCCTGTAGTTAGAGTTAGGGCTAGAGCTCAGGGGAGAATAGTATATGAGAGCCACAGTGGCACAGTAATTAGAGTGCAATACTACAGGCTACTTCTGCTGCCTGCCAGCTGCCTGCAATTTGGCAGTTTGAATCTCACCAGGCTCAAGGTTGATTCAGCTTTCCATCTTTCCAAGGTCAGTAAAATGAGGGCCCAGATTGATGGGGGCAATATGCTGGCTCTGTAAACCATTTAGAGAGGGCTGTAACACATTGTGAAGTTGTATATAAATCTAAGTGCTATTGCTATATATATTTAGTCCTTTGTTTGGCAACAAATAGCATTTGGAAGTGATTTGAACAAGAAACCAGCTTGGAGATTAAAAAATGTAAACCTTTCTCCTCCTACATCATGACCTCAAACCTGGCAATATGGAACTGCTTTTTTGGCAAAACAATAGGGCTACCAAAGCCAACAAAAAATGGCATTTTTATACTGCTACAAAAGGTTGCCTGGATTTATGCAACCAACAGCTGATAGCTCTAAACCAAGGGTGCCAAATTTGTGGCATCATGGCAGCATCATGTGATGTATCATGACTTTTTTCCCCTTCGCTAAACCAGGCATGGGTGTGGTCAGCATGTGACGCATCTGGCTTGTGGACTGTGAGTTCGACAGCCCTGCTCTAAACAAAGTGCATGGTGCTGGACATATTTCTTAAAGTTTGATGATTAGCCAGTTAGTGATTAACTATTGTTCATTATGGGAAATCTTCGTATAAATAGAATCCTGCATTTTTCACCACACCAAGTATCTTCAGTGGACTGTGGAATTGAGGGGATGGTTGCAACTTATCCTTTACCCTCCAAGGGTCTGCAACAGCTGGCAGACCTGTGGGCTCCCACAGAGCAAACTGAATCCAAGAAGGGGAGGCTGCAAATTGACAGAACTAAGCAGAGGAAAATAATAAATTGATTGCTTCAAAGTAGGAAAAGCTTGTCAGAGCATTTTAAACAGTTTAATCATGGATACATGATTTGCAAATTGATCGCTTCTTTTTTCTGAGCCTGATTTCTTTCTTCTGATTAATTATTTGTACAATATACTATGATTATGGATATTGGTTTACTGGAAGCAAACTCGGAAAGTGCTCCCAATTTTATAGTTAACAGCTGTTCCCTCCTTTCCTTCTAACTCTCTCCACCTGCTTATTGCTGCCTTAGCAGCTGTGCCCAGACTTTCTCTTCCAATTATCAAAGCAATTCATTCCAACTCTTGCACTGCAAGCTCCTTCATTTTAATTATCCTTTAGAGACCCTGGATAGATCCAACGGCAATGTTTTAAAATAGGCCAGGCAGGAGAATTATATTCTTGATTTCTAACTGTATTTATTTCACTAATGTCCCAGTGTAATTTTTTTGCAAAAAGAATTGTAGCTTGGTAATCAAGCCCCTGCTTTAAATACCAAACTTTCCTTTAGCATTTCCAATTAAAGGACCAGGGAACTGAAGTGAAGTATTTGTGGTCCTCCTGAGTCAGCTTCTTTTTAAAGGAAGTATGGTAGCTTGCAGTTTCAGAGCTTCTGGCAGCTCATAAATCCTTATGTTGTATCCACCAGGCTCCTTTCAGAATACTGAATGCAGATTCAGTCCTCATATGCTATTCCAATCTGCTACCAAAATTACAGGTTGCCTTTGACTTATGACTGCTATTGAGCCCGGAATTACAGTTATAAATCATTGTGGCTGTAAATCAAGGCATCACATGACCAGATCCAATTTTTCAACATTAGTATCGGCAGTCATTAAGCAAACACTGCAGTCATTAAGTGAATTAATTTTCCTCAATGGGCGCTTTTTGTTTGAAACTGGAAGTGAATGCCAGAAACCAGCAAAAAATGTTGCAAACTGCAGTTGTGTGACTGTGGGATATTGCAAATGACCATAAAGGTGAGCCACAGGCCAAGTCCCTAAAATATAACCATGTGACTGTAGGGCAGTGTATGTGCAGCAGTCATAACTTTGAAAATGGGTCATCAGTAGCTTTTGGGTGTGTGGGTGGTCATAACTTTGAATGGTTGCTAACTGACCAAGTTGTAAGTCGAGGATTTGCAGTATAATTATACATCTTTTTCTGATGATCGTTCAGTTAGCATATGGAGTTTTCATACAGTTTGGAACAGGGTTAGTGCACTTCTCTCTTGTTGGCTGGGCTTTAGAATTTAGCATTTACCATATTTTTGGGAGTATAAGACGCAGTGGAATATAAGACGCACCTACCTTTTTTGGTGAAGAAAAGAAGAAAAAGAAATCTCCCTCTGCCTCTGCCTCTGAGCAATTTTGCCTCGTTGCAGCAAACAGCAAACAGCCTGCTTTACTTTCATTTTCATTTTCAGCATAGCTTGATTAGTACTAGGAAAAAAAATCTGCTCCAGCAATTTACCTCTTTGCAGCAAGCAGCACAGCCCTGCACAAAACAGCTGAGAGCAAATCAACTGAGAGTCGGGAGGCCGATCCAATCAACTTGTGCTAATTAGCCTGTGCTGAAGCTGAAAGGAGCTGTTTTTTCTTGCTGTTTGCTTGCAAGGAGGTAACTGCTGCGAGGCAGAGGCCAAAGGGTGGGGGGCAGTGGGTTGGCGGGACTACATTCTGTGTATAAGACGCACCTAAATTTTCACCCCCTTTTAGGGGGGGGAAAGGTGCGTCTTATACTCCGAAAAATACATTCAGAATAACAAAGGAATGTTAAGACAGCCAGTGTAGAGAATAAAATAGATTCAAATAGAAAACGTGAGCTATGCATACCACTTGTTAAAGCTGGAACACAACCATGCAATATACTGAGTTGAATGGGTGATACGGTCTTATTTGCATATCACTGAAGGGTGAGTTACTGTTTTTAAAACTCCCTCCCCAACATTTTTCCTGAGTTAGCATTGCCATTTAAAAACACCAGGGATTGCCACTGCTCATTAAACATCAAAACTAGCTTCTTTAAAAGCTCATTGGCAGACCATCAAAGAAAAAAATACAAATTAGAAGCCTAAGTATAATCTTCTGCCCACATTATCCATGCTATCCTCCACATTATAACAAAATTAGAACTGTCTCCTAATACTTTTACACACACAAAAAGAGGTTTAAAATGATGGTGGCTCAACAGGCCAAGATTGTGAGACTGATATTGCTCATTGTGCTGAGCAACATGAATAAGGGCACCATGGAGAAGTGTGCATTTTCTACTGTTCATGAAAATAGGCTTCTGGATTACTTGGTAAGCTTTTCAAAGAGATGAAAAATTAAGCAGAATATTGCTTTCCAGCTTCTGGCAATCTGTATGTTTCTTATCAAGTTGTTTCAGGTAGGGGTTGGGTCAAAGGTCGTTTCTGTATAATTTGAAGACTAAGATAAAAATTATATATCTAAACCACATTATCGTATCCATTTTCTACCTGCCCACATTCTAATTCATTTAATTCATGTATTCCTTTTAATGCATAGGACTTGGAAAGTGGGTGGTGAGAAATTACTTGTGACAAATATAATGGAAGGGAAAATCAATGGACAGAATGGGACCATACATCTCAAAGATTCCTTGGGCTACAACAGAAATAAAAACAGTAAGATCAACAGCAAAACATAGGCTGCAATTCAGCCCATTGCCCTATGCTGTCATTTTTTAAAAAACAGTAAATATAGTTAAATTATCTGCCATCCCATGAAACATTGTTTGGCTTCACACACTGCACTATATCAATGTTCATGGTCTACAAACAGCAACGGCTGAATTCCCACATGTCCTACTCTAGATTGAGTGGCAATGAGCTCATATAATATATGATATGATAATATTAGAATGGAATGGCTTGTCTTCAGAAGTTGTGAGTGCTCCATCAGTGAAGGATTTCAAAAAGAGACTGGACAACCATTTTTTTTTCCTGAAATGGTATAGGGTCCCCTGCTCGAGCAGGGGGTTGAATTAGAAGACTTCCAAGTTCTCTTCAAACTCTGTTATTCTATGTTCTGTGTTCTATTTTCTAGAACACGGGTGTCAAACCCATGGCATCATATTGCTGTCACGTGATGTTTAGTGACATTTTTTTTCCCTTTGCAGAGCTGGGGTGGGCATGGCCTGCATGTGACACATCCGGCCGACGGGTTGCCAGTTTGACACCCCTGTTCTAGAGGAGAGCGAATGTCAATTAGGGAGAGAAAGATCAGCAAAGTAGAATCTCTTCTCTGTAACTTATTTTTGTGGCTTAAATATAGCCCAGAAGAGCAGATTGGTTGAAGTCCAGAAGCTTAGTGTCAAAAGTATCCTACAGTATTCATTCCAGGGTTTGTAAGCTGAAGATCTAAAGATAAAGAAGTCGGGAAACCAGGAATGATAGAAGCAGTGTCTGGGAGTGAGGAGGATTTAAAAAAAAACAAAAAAACCCACAATGGTTATGGCAGCACATCAATGTTTTGCTCCTTTTATACATACATTTCAATGTTTTGCTCCTTTTATACATACATTTCAATGTTTTGCTCCTTTTATACATAGATAGATACTCTCATATCTATCAGACTTCCCACTGATATGTGCCAACAAGCTAGTTTTCCATAATCCATTCATGTGTCCTAATCATGCAATTTTAAAAAGCCTCCATCTATGCTGAAATAATCATTATAGCAACAAAAGAATAATCTCTGGAAGGTATTAATGGGCTAAGAAACAATGGGCTGCAGATGAGCTGTTTGCAACAGTAGGTGCTACTTTTACTGATTTAATCAACCTGCTTTTTTCACCTTCTGCTTAAAACTGGTGAGGTGGTTTTTTGAATATGGAGCATTTTATGGATATCTCTAAATATAGAGAAAAAGGTGAATCGGACTTTATTTGTCTTCTTGCAGTTTATTTGGCTCAACAGGAGTTTACCATGATTGTCATTAAAGATGGGTTGCTAGTGAAAGCAATCCTTCAGAAAATTTGTCATCTGTACTTGTTTTGCTTTTCAGGAGCTGTTAATACTAAACGAAACTTAGAAAAACATGTTTTACTTGATGTGCTCATAAGGCTAACATTCATCTTCTGACAGCCATATGTCATGGCTTTAAATTGTAATACTGTGTGTTTCTGGCTAGGTTTCACATGATCTAAGGGTTTCACCCAGATGTGAAAAAGCTCTTTCTTTCTTTTTTTTATGAATGATGTTATTTCATGGAAGTAGAAAAAAGCCAGTTGAATAGCTAAACTGTTCACATGGAGTCTTCTCATCTACCATCATTGCATTGGAATGGGTCTATGTGACTACAGGGTAATAACCCCTTATGTAATGAAGACCTGAAAGGGGCAGATCATCGTGGAGAAGATCTATCTATGTGGTCTGGGTGTAAAGAGTCTACAATGACTTCATGGTACATAATAAAAAAAAACATGCTAATTGTTTTTTTAAATTATTTTTTTTACTACTAGTTCTGTGGGCATGGCTTGGGGGATGTGGCATGGCTTGGAGGGCATGGCTTGAGGGCATGGCAGGGGAAGAATATTGTAAAATCTCTATTCCCCCCCCCCCAAATCCAGGGGAAGGTTACTGCAAAATCCCCATTTCCTCCCGATCAGCTGGGACTCGAGAGGCAGAGAATAGATGGGGGCGGGGCCAGTCAGAATTTTTACTACCGGTTCTCCAAACTACTCAACATTTCTGCTACTGGTCCTCCAGAACTGGTCAGAACCTGCTGAAACTCACCTCTGCCTCCCACCCATGTATTTGTTTCTCTAAGATTTCTTTGGGACAAGATTTTTTTCAAGCTTTTAAATCTGCAATCTTATTAAAACGAGTGGTATTTCTTTTATGTAGTAGTTTATTAGGATCTGCAGTGTAACTGATGAACTTGCCAATAAGAGTTTTTGGCTAAGCTTTGCAGGTAGCCTTCATTATTGACTGGTTACTTAATGATTGTTCAGAATTACAGCAGCCTCAAAAAGGGAGCTTTATATAAGGCATTTGTGACCATCGTAAAATATAGTGCCATCTCCCCTGTGACCACATGACCGTACCTAGGGTGCTTGGCAACTGGTATGCATTTATGACTAGTTACAGCATTCCATGGGCACATGACTGTGATTTGCTGCATTTTTTGCCATTTTTCCAGCAGAAAACAGCAAAAAATACCTATTGGATATGCTGGATTTGCTCAACGACCACATGGTTTGCATAACGGCTGTGGTGACTCACTTTACAACAATAATAAAATTATCATAAAGTAGAGTTAGGTCACATGGTGATACCTTCAATGACCACTCCAACTTACAACTAAAACCCCAGGCCCAATTATGCTGATAAATTGAATCTAGCTTGCTGTTTATTACTGATTTTTTTTAAAAAAGAAAACAGTGTTTGATCTAGTTGTTTAAACTTTACTATTGTGCAATTCACACTCACAGAATTGTTGTTTCGAGTTCATGGTTGTCCCTCTCCTTTTTTTCTTTTTTTTTTTTGTAAGTTTGTGTTTTATAAGTTGTGCAACTATAATTTTATCATTTTATAATAGAATGCAGGAACCCTTTCAGTGAAAGGAAGATTCACTGTATTAAAATAACAAATCGCATGTTAGCACTTTTTGGTCAGGTGAAAACTTCATTTCTTTAGAAAATGCAACTATGTTCACAGATTGTAGCTAAAAGCTACCTAACCATTTTTCTAGCTGTTAGAAACCTGTCATTCTGAATTTCCATGGAAACAGACCTGTTTAATATTCTAGGCAAGTCTATATTGATTCAAATCCTGCACTGTCCCATTCTTTTCATGGTTTCCTTTGATAATTGTCCTTATGGACCTCAGAGGCTTTTCAGTTTATCAACATTAATTTAAAAAAATACTAAATTTTTACCTACTTTTACCTGTTTTAACCTACTCTCCTGCCTATTTTGATGGATTTAATCTCAATCCAATATAGATTAACCACTCACTGAAGCCAACCCTTTAACATTATGCGAGTCTGGATTGGAACTCTATTATGTATCTTCCATGTTGGGTGGAAATGATGTCCACAATAGACTGCACCATCAATGTTGATTTTCAGTATTGAGAGTGAGTAAACTGCCTGTCTCACATTCCCATGTCTACCTGGTGATATCCAGCACTGAACTTTCTCCATCCAAAAACATCTGGAAGGGATGGTTATCACCTGGGCCCATAAAGGTATTCATGGAAAATATGCCTCCCTTCCACACAGACCTAGTCAGCACCAAGCATTAAGAAAATCCATGAAAACCTGGCTTTTTCAGAAAGCTTTAGAGTGGGGGTGATTGAAAATTGCATTTTTCTCTGGAGTCACTTTTATGACTGAAGCAACATATAAGCCTGAGAAAATGATTAATAAATCTGGGATTTGAACACCAAGTCTTTTTTTAACTTCTTTATCACCTATCTCTAGGGCATGATGAGCTAAGGATCAGAGAGCAAATATCATTTTTAGTTCTTCCTTGTCATTATTGTTTTAAAATAAATCTGCTGTATAAACCTCCTTAAAGTCTGTTTTATTGGTGCTTTACAATTCACAGGTATGCTTCTATAACACTTTTAAACTCTTAGAGATAGTCCATGCCATGGTTTTGTGTACTCCCTTCCATGTCCCATGTTGGGCCTCTGTGTGAGGAATAAGACATGGTTGTCCTCAAAGAAAGAGGCAACATTTGTTGCTTGTCTTACTGGTTAAGACCTACCTTCAGCAGCCCTCTTAATTCTTTCTGACAACTCTTCTTTATGATGGAAGACAAAAAAAATGGCCAACTGACATTTCTGAAGCTACCCCTCCCAGTTTCTGTTGTCTTTAGGTATAGAGAAACCAGAACAGAATTCCATCAGTGTATTATGATGTAGTATGGCAGATGGATCTGGAGATTGTTAGTGAGTCTCAAAGGTGGTTCTAGACAAGGCACTTCTTCCTGCTAATCCCAATCTCAGCTCTGCTATCCTGTGCAAAGTTTTTTTTTGCTTGGTCCATTTTGACATCTTTCCTACAGTGATATTGGAGGGTAGATACCAAAAAATAAATTTTTATAAAGAGAATCTGTCCTTAGGATGCAGTAGGCCTGAACCCCTTACTCATAGGTTTTTTTTTGTCTCTTCCAAAACTTTATCTTTTAAAGTTTCTCATTAATAGAAGTCAATACCACTATAAGGTAAAGCTGTACGCCTTCTCTTGCAGAATCACAAGCAACTTGTTACAAACAGTATGCCTTAACTCAGGGGTCCTCAAACAACGGCCTGTGGGCCAAGTATGGCCCATTGACACAATGTATCCAGCCCGTGCAGTGGTGGGATTCAGCCCCACCCCCTGCCCTGCCCCCTCCGCCCCACCAGTCCCACCCACTCCTTGCATGGCTGGCTTTTCAGCTGAAGAGGTTGTAGGAAAAAAAATGCCTTTAAAAGCCTCTGGAGATTCCAGCTGAGTTGCCTGATCGTCAGAGGCTTTTAAAAGCATTTTTTTTCTGCAACCTCTTATGGTTGTAGAAAAAATGCTTTTAAAAGTAAAAAAAAACAAAGTGGGCCATGCCCACCCATCGCAACCCGATGGTATGGTAGGTGCGCTGCCGCCACCGCTGCCCGGGCAGGAGGGGAGAAAGAGAGATGGAGAGTAAGAGAGATGAAGGAGAGAAAGGGGGGGGGAGAAAAAAAGAGATGAGAGAGATGAAAGAGACACACAGAGATACCTGTATAAAAGAAAATATTGGGAGCCACAAAACCTGGATGGGAGCAAGTGATATGGAGTTGGCAATGACCACTCAGGTTTAAGATTGTGTTTAAGTGTTTACATGTGTTTAAGGTTGAGTGTTTAAAGTTGCAGACCCCTGACCTACCCCATCCAATCGCTTCACCCTGCAGCCAGCCCTGTAGGCCTGCGCCCGCCTCCCCCTGTAGGCCTACCTACCCCGGTTATATCACCTTGCCCTGCAGCTGGCCCCAATGCCCTCCTCGGACTTCCTCCGACCTCTCCAGTAGGTCATTTTTATTTAATTAATTTAATTAAATACTGTAATTGGCATAAATGATGACTGGTTAAAAGTTCGAGGACCTGTCAGAAATCACTTTTTTCAACCCTCTGGGTAGTCCCTATGCACATAGCCACGCCCACCCGGTCACATGACCAGCTAGCCACGCCCACCCAGTCACATGGGGGGCCCAGCCACACCCACCTAGCCAGTCAGGCCCCCCAACAGTCTGAGGGAGCCTGAAGTGGCCCCCTGTTCAAAAAGTTTGAGGACCCCTGCCTTAAGTTCTTGTTGGCTGCTATCTCAACTGGAATGAAAAAACTGGTTTCACCTTGATACTATTGATATCTTGGTACCAGTTCTTTGTTATTCTCTAGATTTAACTTCTTTTTTTCCATTTATGCTTTTCTTCTTTTTTTATTTTTTTGCATTATAATTCTATTTCATGGTATTTTATTCTTGTTGTTGTTGTTTACCTGTGGGTATTTTCTAATTTTTTTAAAAAAGCATCTGCTTCATGTATTTTGCCTTGTATTAATGATTCTGGTAAGAGAAAAGGAGTATGATGTGTTAGTAGTAAGTATATTTACACAGAGGAAGATTAGTCAATGAGCATACAGATGAAATAGCACTCATCCAGCGGACATTACGTTTCATTTCCTACCATAAACCATTAAGGGAAAAACATAATAGAGACTGCATAAGCAGCTAACCATTTCTTTCCCATATTTCAGTAGAGCTCGCTTTCCCAATCAGAATGAATAATTTGTGTCTATAATAACTGCTGACATTTGGAATTCTAATTTGAATGGCTCATACTAAATTTCTTTTTGCTATTATGCTTCTCATATGCATAATGAGTTTGTTTTATTGCTCCCTCTGAGGACCTGTGCATATAAAACCACTGCCTGAGCGATGGCCTTTCCTCCAAGAATGTGTGATTTATTTGACAGGCCCACTTCAAATTATTTACTAAGACAGTCACCTTCAAACTTTGTGCCAGCTTTTCTTGACCTAAGGCCCTAAACCTACCTGGTAAATCAGATAGTTATTGTCCAAACTTTCAATGACCTTTTCGACTGGGAAAGGGTGATTGGATAGTTGCTTACTTTTCACACTTTGGTTTTTCCACCCTAATCTAGTGTCATATAATCTCAATGGTCAGAATGTAACTATTGCACTTCAGCAGCCTGACCAAAAAAAAAAAAAATGACCTGTTGAATAACAGTGTCCCCTTCCAGTCAGCAGAAGTTTCAATGAGTGGAGTTTCTTCTTCTTTCTGCAACCTCCCTTGGCTTCCTGCAAATTCATTCCAAAAGATTAGAGAACATGGGTCTCAAGCAGCGTGGGGAATGGGGGAATTGACACAATCACTACCCAACCATTTTTGGTCACAGAAGATTCACCAGATCAAAGACTTTCCACTTTGCTTTAGTCCGAGCAAGACTCTAGCTGGGGGGTGGGGGTGTTTTAACAAGGGCTGGTTTTAACCTGCCAAGAAAGGTCTTTAAGCACATGGGAATGTTAGCTACTAATTATTGAATTCATAAGAGAATAAAAGAAGCTCTTACATTTTCTCCACTTTGGGACTCAATACAATTTGGAGCAGCTAGGTTTCATTTTCAAAGGTTTCCCTGTAACCACTTGCACTGAAAAGCTTCATGCTGGGCAGAGAAAATGGCACTGGGTGATCAAAAACCTACTCAGCATGATTCTCTAGAATGAATCAAGGTAGGAATTTGGAAAGAAAACCACTGTTTTTAATGCACCTATATATTAAATTATGACAGATACAGAGATGTATCTTCCCATCTACTTGAAGTCACTCATCCAGGTGTCTATTTCAGGTAAAATAAAAGCATAGGAACAGTGGCCATGAAATCAGTGAAAGTCAACTGAGCTTGTCATGAAGCTAAAATTATGTATAAGAGATATATTTTAATTTTAAAAATTTTATGGGAACTTGAAGGATAGCACCAGATCCAGTACATAATTTATGCTGTGTGCCAAAGTTCAAAGTCACCTGCTTAATTTGGAAGGCAGAGGCACCTATTATGTTCTGGGTTCAAGCAGCCTTGGATGATTCTCTAATAGTTGAGTCCTACGTAGAGTGTTAAAAGCAATAACCTACATCTTGTTGTATGATTGAAATTCCATGATGAATGTTTTCTCAAATAGCTTAGGGTGGTAGTCATTGTCATTTACCCAACTAAAATAGCTTGAAGTTTCTGTCAAGGATCTGAATATTAGATGCATTAGTTATGACAGGAACATCCAGCAGTTTAAAGAAGTCCTTTCAGAAACTGAGCATATTGTTTGGCTATGTTAATTTTCCATTGTCATAAAACATAAAGATAAAAACCATTTTGGAGAAGTGGAGGACATTTTGGGGGCCAGTGACAAAAATGTTTGACTCTGAAAACCTAAGTTCAAGGACATCCTCAGAGATAATTCACTGGTAACTTTGGACCAATCACTATGTCTCAGCTTAATTTACCTCACAGGCTTGTGATGGGGATAAAATTGCAGGTGGGGTACTATATTGCAGGGGTCTCCAACCTTGGCAACTTTAAGACTTGTGGACTTCAACTCCCAGAATTCCTCAGTCAGCAAAGCTGAGTCAGCAAAGCAAAGCTAGCTGAGGAATTCTGGGAGTTGAAGTCCACAAGTCTTAAAGTTGCCAAGGTTGGAGACCCCTGCTATATTGAACATAAATGTAACAACTAGAAAGACGCTGGGGAAAGCAAGCATTTCTGGACAATCTGAGAAATTCAACTCCTTCACAAAAAACATATCAGGTCTTAAGACAGCCATAGAACAAAATGAGTTGAAGGCTGCAGGGCATTGTTGTTTCCTTTTTGCCATCGCTTGCCAGGAGGGGGAGGCGGGGGGGGTCGCACAACCCCCCCCCCATGCTCCTGGCACATGATGGTCTAGTAGGCCCGTTTTTCTTTCTTACCTGATTCCAGATCCTCTCTATTTATCTGGGAAGGGCAAAAACAGCCTTTCTCACTCTCTCAGAGGCCCTCCAAAGGCCTGAAATGGCCCATTTCCCAACTCCCGGTGGGACAGGAAGTGACATTTTTTGTTGTCCCCAGCCTCCAGAGCCTCTCTAGGAGTCTCTAGGAGCCTCTCTAGGAGTCTCTAGGAGCCTCTCTAAGAATCTCTGGCGGCTGGGGACAGCAAAAAAGTCAGTTCTTGTCCCACTGGGAGTTGGGAAATGGGCCCTTTCAGCCTCCGTAGGGCTTCCAAGGGAGTGGGAAATGCTGTTTTTGCCCTTCCCAGATAAATAGAGAGGATCTGGAGCCAGGTAAGAAAGAAAAACGGCCTTCCCCACCCCCCCAGGCCTTCCAGAGGCAGGAAACAGCCTGTTTCCCTACTTCTGGTGGGCCCAGAGGCCCAAAATTCAGCTGGCCGGCACATGCATGCACCCCAGAGCTGAGCTGGCGTGCCCACTAATATGGCTCTGCGTGCCATAGGTTCGCCATCACGGTCCTAGAGCATAGTTTGCCAACTCTCACTCACTCAAATCCGGGATGAGCATGACTGCTGGAGATCGTTATGCACATCGCAACTTAATGCTACCAAGTTGGCACTGCTAATTGCTCACCTGCTCCACATCTGCTCCACCTCCATGACCCAAAGGGAGCTCACCAGCAAGCAAATAAAAGTGGGAAAGTAGTTGTCACTGTCTTCCCATTCACACTTTATCTTGGGTTGGAAGTATGGATGGATTTGGAGCCAGGAGGAAAATAGCTAATTGACAGAAAGGTGTGTATCACTGCAGTCACCTTGACCGAGTCAAGCCTGCTTCTCCAAACCTAAAAGCAACAAATAAGAAATAAACATGCTCAATTATATTTAGATGGTATCCTTGATTTTATTTTGAGAAATGTACTACATGTAAGTTGCAACTGAGTTAGAAACGGAATGGATTTTTCTTTCTCTATTTAGTTTGAAGCCAATAGATCCCCAATGGCAGCATCCATTCATCACCTACACCTCCACTATAGATGTCAAGTGCATCTTTTTCTATGCTAACTAATTGGTGCTCTCAAGAGTCTGACTCCAGCTTTCTCCAGCTGGCAGCATAGTTCTTAATTCATCATAAAAGACAAAGTACTTTCCTGAATCTCAGATCTCAGTTTAATTAATAGTAAAGGTGTAAAGTGGGTTTGGGATAAAAAAAATTAATAACTTTCCTATATATTTCAGTACACAGTTAGTCCAGAAACACCTTCCTCCCCAGTGGTGGGTTTCAAAATTTTTTACTACCGGTTCTGTGGGTGTGGCTTGGTGGGAGTGGCATGGCTTGGTGGGTGTAGCTTGGTGGGCATGGCAGGCGTAGGATACTGTAAAATCTCCATTCCTATCCCACTCCAGGTGAAGGATGCTGTAAAATCACCATTCTCTCCCCAATCCAGGGGAAGGTTACTGAAAAATCCCCATTTCCTCCTAATCAGCTGGGACCTGGGAGGCAGAGAACAGATGGGGGTGGGGCCAGTCAGAATTTTTACTACTGGTTCTCCAGAACTGGTCAGAATCTGCGGAAACCCACCTCTGTTCCTTCCCCCTCCTCCATTCTCATGATTCCATTCTTAAAGCTTGGCAAGAGATTCCAAACAGATTGCTGTCTGCCCCATTAAATTGAAAATTTCACTACATTGGTCATGGAGTGATAATGATTGCAAGAACTACCAGAAAGCTTTTACCTTCTTCCCTTGTCTTCCTAATCCCCGGATGATTGCCTCGTTTATTAGAATAGGTTTGCTTATCCTCATTTTCACGAAAGAATGATAGGAGCAGGTAGCTCAAAAGTGAAGAAATGATACACATACTAAAACAGTGGTGGCGAACCTTTTACTCACCGAGTGCCAAACAGGTATGTGCTTCACGCACTTCACGCACTTCATGCATGCATTTTCCATCCGCACTAACATGCGGCTCCTCCCCATGCACTGTGCATGCAACCGCACCATCTGCACATGCGCACAACTTTTGCACACGCCCCATCTTGTGCTGTGTGCGATCACACCATCTGCGCATGTGCAAAGCTTTCATGCGCCCCTACCTTGTGCTGTATGCGCAACCACACCATCAGTGCATGTGCAGTTTTTACATGCGCGCCCCCATGCACTGCACACACAATTGCACCATCTGTGCATGCACATGGTTTTTGCACATGCAATGCATGTACTCTAATGCTGTGTGTGCAAGTGTGCGCTGTGCACCAGTACTTTCACACGCATGTGCAAATGCGCACGCATGCGCAGGAGAGCTCCGAAGACCAGCTGGATCTCCTAAATTGCACGCATTTGCACCGGAGGCCCAAACACCAGCTGGGGCATGTGTGCATGCGCAGCTGCAGGTTAGTTGGGTGACAGCTTGCATGCCTGGAAAAATGGTTCTGTGTGCCACTTCCAGCACGCGTGCCATAGGTTCGCCATCGCGGTACTAAAATAATGCAGTTCACCATACTGCACCTTTATGGTACAGAAGCATCATAACACTGACCAGGTAGTAATGCTCTTTTTTAAACAGTCAATGTATTGTGCAAATATAATTCAAGAATATTATTTATATACTGAAAATATACATACATAAATACTAATGATAATGGTATAAAAGATGCATATGGAAAAAAGAGGTCACACCATCTCTTTTGTTCAAGTGCAAGAGATCTGGTGTGCAATCAGAGTTCTGTACCATAAAGTTATGTTCTTTCACATTTGCTTTTTTTAACAGCAGAACAAATAGCAATGTTGTAAAAAAAACAACAGCCCGAGCACCCATATTCAATCAGAAGTTCTATCTCTTTATCTCAACGCTGATTCTTCTTGTAGAACATAGAGTTGCCTCAAACCACGAGATGAGTGGGAAACAAATTTAATAATAATAAATAAAAATAGAAAAATTGCCTAAAAGAAGATTTTACAATCCTTCTAGTACAGCCTCCTGTTAAATAGACAGAAATCATCAGCTACTAAAAGGTGTGGAGAAAAAAAAAAGACTAGTCCTTGAAGAACTGGTTCCACTGAACTTGCAGTTTAGAATATTATTTGAAACCTAAAAAAAAAAAAAAAAAAAGCAATGTTCAAAAGTTGATCTTCACGGCATGGATGAATGCTTGGCCCAAGCTCATTTTACATCTAGCTCATTCTTTCTTTCCAATGTTTTTAAGCACAATTTATATATTTTAAAAACATATTCTGTGCCATTGTCACATTGTAAATATAGAAGTGTCAAGCAGGCTTCTAATGTAACCTTCCTTCAGAGTTAATGTGTACAAGAGAGTAAAAAGTCACTTTGGTATTCAATTTAAAGTATGCTTCTTAGACAAATATTTAATATGAAGAATAGTGTTGGCACAGGGTTATGATCAGTAGCACAGCGTTATAGTTCAGAGCTGTTCAAGTCACAGTCCTTATATAGCAAAGAAGGTGGCACTGTCTACAGCTAACACAAGAATCATCATTAGATGCAACTCAGAACTACCCATCGTGGATATCCTCAAAGCACAGGATATGTGCATGGCAAAAGAGGGAAGAAGCCTCCTCAGATATAACATCCTCATGGCACTGTCTCTTCCACTAAGCCATATGTATCATTACAACTGCACACACTTCTTAGCATAAAGGTAAAGGTAAAGGTTCCCCTCACACATAGCTAGTCGTTTCAGACTCTAGGAGGCGGTGCTCATCTCTGTTTCAAAGCCGAATAGCCAGCGCTGTCTGAAGATATCTCCGTGGTCATGTGGCCAGCATGACTAAACGCCAAAGACACACAGAACGCTGTTACCTTCCCACCAAAGGTGGTCCCTATTCTACTTCTACTTGCAATTTTTATGTGCTTTCAAACTGCTAGGTTGGCAGAAGCTGGGACAAATAATGGGAGCTCAGCCGGTTACATGCCACTAGGGATCTGAACTGCTGAACTGCCGACCTTTTGATCGACAAGCTCAGCATCTTAGCCACAGAGCATCCCAGTGTCTTCTTAGCATATCTGATGCTTCATGGGGAAGGAACATGCTGACCTTCATGGTCCATCTTAAGTAGTAGATTAAGGGAGAGAATTAAATACTACAGATTGATCAAATACTACGGATTGAAAGTAAACGCTGTCAGCGACTTGATATTTCTTAAAGTACTGTATTGCCTTGGACTCTAAAGTCAGTGTCATAAATCTGTCAGGCAAAAATACTGTTGTAAATAAAGTCTGAGTTCAGATGAAATAAAATTCTTACTGGTAATTTATAGAACAGGACAATGTTTGATATCACAATTTAGCAAGGGCTCAGGTTTTGGGGAAAACTTCAGAGCAAAGACTTAATATGAAGTGCTTACATTTTAGGTCAAAGGCCAAGCCTTGCAATATTGGAAGGTTGACCCTGTCCAAAACTGCATTTCTCAGGGCCATAAATATTAAAAGTTGTCAACCTCAGCCAAATACAATTGTCACCAATCAGTCCAACTTTCCAGCACAATGTTGTTCTTTAAATAGAGCTGGTTATGCCAGGTGTTTCTCACATATGAGTATGGGGGTGTCATTATCAACGTGTGGGTGTGTGGGTGTCTGTCTGTCTGTCTGTCCCAAAACTGCTTTTTCAAGAGGCAACTGGAATTTTTGGTTTTTCTTTTGAAGACGTTTCACTTCTCATCCAAGAAGCTGAAGAAGAAGCATGACTTGGATGACTGAGAATCTCCATAGACATCTGTCTGTCTGTCAGTCTGTCTGTCTGACTGACTGACTGACTGACTGACTGACTGGACTATCTGTAATACATCTTTTATTAAATATTTTGTTTCTGGCCTTAGGGCTGTAATAAAATTTGATCTGAATTTAATCTAATCTGTGTAACAAAAACATTTCTGCTCCCACTCTATCCTAGGCTGTCTGAGTCTCTACCTGAGTAATGGTGGTCTTCTTGCAGAATGGGTGGACATTCTCCAATTTAAGATCTAAGTCACAATGACTGAGGTCAAGATTGGTGGACTTTGATTATCTCTCCATTGTTTCTTGGACCAAGGCTCTTTGATGTTCTTCCTTGCCTGAGGATGAGTTCTCAGCCAGGAGAATCTCTTCACATTTTAAGCCTAGTGTTAAAGGCAAAGTCAGCTGTGGGAAAAGCCACTATCTGCCCTTATGCTGTGCAATTATAATTATGCCTACTTCTAAGATAACTTATCATTGTGACTTTGAGATCAATATCCAAAACTCCCTTGATGGCCATGCAGTGAAAAAAACACATAAATATTATTGTGTTATTTATTAACAATGGATTTACTATAAACACCACTGCAATCAATTCACAGCACCAAACTGCTTTTCTCCCAAATATTCAGAATCCTTTATATCATTTATATGGTGATGTATCATACCATCCCAGGGGCTTTTGTCTCTCAACATTTTTCTTTCAACTTTTCTTTTTATTTTATTTTCTCTTGAAGAGCCTTAATCTCTTTTCTTTTCCCACACATACAATAAACTATGATAATAACACTTCCTTTATCTCTGCTTTTCATTATCTCTATCTTTAATGCTGATGATTAACAATCAGCAGAACATTATATGCTGTGTTGGGAAGCAGCACTTCATGGGAAATCATGCAAAGAGAGATGCTTTTATTTTAGGGAATAAAATTCCTTTGTGAAGCTGCTGTAATTTTATCATTAGGAAGCCATAGGTTGATACCAAGCAATTAAGAATGTGAGAACACAAGCAGATCAAACCGAAAGCCTTTCTGTTCTAGCATTCCATTCTCAAATTGGCCAGCCAGATGTCTCATGTCATCGAAAGCTTAAGTGTAGGACATAAATTAAGTAGCACTTCTGAAACCCTTTCTCCAAAATTACTATTGGCAGGCATATATTACCAAGCATTGTGTGACAAGTGAGAACCTGATTTTGCTTAGTTCCTGCCTACCTAGCAGTTCAAAAGCATGCAAATGCAAGTAGATAAATAGGTACCACTACAGTGGGGAGGAAACAACACTCCACAATGTCATGCTGGCCTCATGACTATGGAAATATCTTTGGACAGCACTTGTTTCATGGCCTCAAAACGGAGATGAGCGCCACTCCCTACAATCTGTAATGACTAGTTGAGTAAAATCTGCATGGACTCCTTCTTAATCCCATTCACCAAAATTACTATTGGCAGACAGATATTATACGCAATATGTAATCGTGTCTGACTAGAAATCACTGGCTTTGTCAGAAGTCAGCTGGGAATGTCACAAATGGAAATCACATGACCCCAGGATGCTGCAAACATCATAAGTATATGCCAGTCACCAAGTGCCCAAATCCTGAACACATGACTGTAAAGATGTTGCAATGGTTGTAAGTACAAAGACCGGTTGTAAATCACTTTTTTGAATGCTATTGTAACTTTGAATGGTCACTAAGTGAATGGTTGTAAGTCAAGGTTTAACTGTATATGTTTTTCTTCAAAAATACTAAATATCTCTTCTATGTGTTTTATCCTCACAGTCAGATGATCTTTTTGTGGGCTATCAGATTTCTCTGTATACCTGTGGTCTATTTACACTTGACAATTAACCGCACAATCAAAAACTGCTAACTCCTAAGGATAATTCAATCAACAAGTAGCTCCCACCTATTCTTTGCCAACATTTATTTGTTTTTGTATTAATTTAACACATTTGTAGGCCACCCACTTTGAATGACTCCAGATGGCGTACAGATTCAAAACATAAAAATTCAATCAATATCAAAACCATATGCACACTGAACCCATATCTTCTCTTAACCCAAGTACTAGACGAAAAGCCAGATTTTTAGGGTTCATCTAAAAGAAAGAAGGGTAAGGACTGCTCATATCTCTGGGAGGATGCTATTCCAGTAGCAGGTAATACAGTGGATCAGGTGGCATTGCTTGATAGATGTGATCTGAACCATGCTGACTCTACCTACCACAGGATGGCCAGAGATCATAGGAGCAAGATGGTCCTACAGATAACACACCTTTATGCCATAAAAGTCTTTATAGGTGACAAGCAGCATCTTGAATTATACTTAGAAGCCTTATGGTACACACCATGAAGCAGAGGTGGTACATGGACGCATAGTAGCATGCCCATAATGACTGAAACAACCACATTCTGGACCATCTAAAACAGCCAAAGGTCTTCATGTTACAAAAGGCATGTTGACACTAGATCAATGCCATTTTTAATTCTTTCAAGCATTTATATATATATATATATATTTCAGTGCTTTTACTGTGTTGCACTAGTTTTGATTATACATTATATTTTCTTATTATGGCTATTATCACAGATACTGCTAATTTTATATTTACATTGTCATTTTTCTCTATACTCTTTTGACTTTGTTGTTGTTGTTGCTGATATGTATGTATGTATGTATGTATATGTATATGTATATATGTGTTTAGATTTGTGATTGTATCCAAGAAAACAATTGCAATTGGACCTTTTAAGTGAAGATAATTAGGAAAGTTTGAGTCAAGAATAGGCAGCAAAGCTGCATTTGGGAATAGAATCTACAGAAAATCCTACTCTACTTAATATCTTAGATGGGAACATGGTAAGAGATGGCAATTTAAAATGCTCAAGTTATTGATATATAGAGCTGAAGAAGAAGCTGAAGAAGTAAGTCTCCATTGACAGCAAGATTGAAAGATTAGAATTATTCCTTCCTTCCTGTCTATGGAGATTCTCAGTCATCAAGGTTATGGTTGTCCTAAAGGTGTTTTTTCAGGAGGCAACTGGACTTTCTTGTTTTTTCTTTGAAGACGTTTCACTTCTCATCCCCACCATCCAGTCAGAGCTGAAGAAGCTTCTTGGATGAGAAGCAAAACGTCTTCAAAGAAAAGACAAGAAAATCCAGTTGCCTCCTGAAAAAACACCTTGGGTATTCCTTCCTTCCTTCCTTCCTTCCTTCCTTCCTTCCTTCCTTCCTTCCTTCCTTCCTTCCTTCCTTCCTTCCTTCCTTCCTTCCTTCCTTCCTTCTCCCCGAAGATTGCTAAGGCTTACATATCAGTTTTGTTTGCACACATTTTGGAGACACTTAATGTTTTTCATGAAGCCTGTTTCTTCATCCTGTCATTTTGACGATCAACCATTTGTCTTATGTCTACTCCAGAGGCTGTGGGGGAGGGGGCACTGCTTACTTTCACAATTCTTCTCCTTTTCAAGCAATCCTTATCTTTATTTTCCTCTTGCAGTTTGTTGCCCATCCCAACTGTCAGCAACAATTGCTCACCATGTGGTATGAGAACCTCTCAGGCTTACGCCAGCAGTCAATTGCTGTGAAATTCTTGGCTGTCTTCGGAGTTTCCATAGGCCTTCCATTCCTCGCCATAGCATACTGGATAGCTCCCTGCAGTAAGGTACAGATTGGTTAAGGTGCATGTTTGTTTATCATTATTTATCTATATCCCTGGCTTGATGCAAATGACAAGATCTTCAGTTCAATCACAAATAAACATTGTTTTATTAGAAGGTGCAACAGGCTTTTCAGTGGGTGAGCACAGATTAGACACAAATTAAGCAACCGCAAAATAGTTTTAAAAAAATAAGTAAAGAGACAAAAATAGAAAAAGTAAAGGTGTGTGTGTGTGCTATTGCTAATTTTTTTATTTACTAGGCATCATGTGTGTAAGCAAATGTCTTTACAGGATTGAGAGGTGTTAACTGGGAAATCTTTAATTCAGTTCAAAGTTTTAAACAGATTTGAAGATTGAGAATTTCTCATTTAATTTCTGATTGTTTTCAGAGGGAGTACAGTAGAATTTGTAAAGAAGCCAAATCTTACAGTCAGAGCTCACGGTGCCAAATAGCTTGAACAATTGTTTTGAAGAAGGAAGAGCTGATTGAAACAACTAATATTCCAGTAAATCACTGGCTCTAATTTTCTATTTCTGCCACTAGCCTACCAAAGCATTTTAGAAAGTAAAGATATGTCATAAAGTGACACTATTTACATAAATAGTGAATTTTTCTGATCTTGCACGGTCATATTGCAAATCTGAGGCGAAGCTTTGTGGAGGCCTTTGAACTGGGGAGACATGTGTTCCATCTTGTGTATGTTAGAAAAAATATCCTAATTGCATCATTCTATGCTGGATTTCTGACTCATTCTAATCCAGTTCTCAGCCTTATTTTAAATGTACTATGAATGACAACTTAATGTTATCAAGGCTCCCCTATTTTGGTGTGTATCTGTGTGTGTCTTTGAGTTGTTGTTGATTCCATATGAGTGCTTGGACTAGCAATTTTCCTTCCATTTTTGAGACTTCAGAAGTGGTTTGCCATTGCCTGATTTCAGGACTTAGAGAGAGTTGCTGGCACCTCTTAAGTCACCCAGCTGACATTATGCCTATGGCAGAACTAGAACTCACATTTTCTAGCCTGGTGCCATAATTACTATACCAAATTGGTGCACACACACTTTTCCTCTTTTTTATCTTATTTCTAGGCTATAAAATTCTCCCTATGAGCACTACATTGCCATAGACAAGTACCTCTTTGGCTTCCAAAAGAGAATACAGAATAATAGGACAATAATTGCTAGGCCTAAAAAAATATAAGCCCTGATTCTAATGATCCTGGAGATTTCAGAGTCAAAAGGAACAAGGTACAATTTAGGCTTGCATGCCAAGATCTAAGACAACCGAAATTCAATTTGAGATGCTTCAAGATTAAATTAAAAAACATTCTTCCATAGGCTGTTTTGGAGAAGGAACAAATATCTATAACTGTTCTATTTGGAGGTAGAATTGGATGAAATTAACCAGGAAGGTAAACTCTTTAGAGCAGGAGTGTCAAACTCAATTTCATTGAGAGTTGAAATCATGAGGCTGCATCAGGGTTGTGTTTGACCTCAGGGAGTTGGGGGCATGGTCAGGGTGGGTGTGGCTAGCTTGACATCACTCGCTCCATTTTTGGCTGCAATGCCCTCCTGCAACCCTCTGCCAGCTAAAACAGAGCCCGGGGTGGCACACACAGCCCTCCCAGGCTCCATTTTCACTGGCAGAGGCACTGTGGGGCAGTCCTTCACTGATTCCTGGGCGGCTCATGGATCTTGAGTTTGACACTCCTGCTTTAGAGGGACTTAGCATTGCCCAATTTCAATAGGCTACCTTCTGTGGTTTGACTGTAATTTTTAAAACAATATTCCTGGTGCATCTCTTTTAAGACAGAGGTAGCAGGGATGTGATTTGGGTGGTATAGCAACCTCCATATTGTCTGCTAAAGAGCCTAGATTGTCTGAAATGAATTTACAATTATCTTAATTGATTTACATTAATGTTTACTGTTATGTATTGATACTTTTAAGCGGGAAGTTCAAACCTGCCTACGTTTCTGATTGGCTGACAGTCCCTCCTGGATTGTATATAAGGAGGGCTGCAGCCTCTGAGTTTTTGCTGAAGTCTCACTGTATATTAAAGAGCTGTTGTCACTTGCTTGGTTGTGCCTCTCGTTATTCCCGAACCACTTCATTGGCGACGAAGGTGGGATTGAGGGCACAAGAAGCGAACCAGTGAGACACGAGCTTCAGCTAGGCGACGAGGCGAACTACAGGAGGCATACCGAACATGTCTGCCTACGTTCCGCCCAAGCCTTTTGATCCGACCCACGAAAAATGGGTCTCGTACCTAACAAGGTTCGAATGCTTGCTCGAAGCCAGCGACATGCAGGGGCTCTCCGCTAATCGGAAGAGGGCCCTCTTCCTAAGCCACTGCGGACCCGATGTGTTCGAGATGGCAGAGTCACTGTGTGAGCCAACTCCGGTCCAGACCGTCTCCTGGGACACCCTGATGGCCACGCTCCGGGCTCACTACACTCCCGTACCCTCCAAGTTCATGCAACGATACCAACTCAAACAGCGCGTTCAGCGAGAGGGAGAACCGGTCAGCGCTTACATGGCCAGCCTAAAAAAAGCCGCGACCCATTGCGACTATAGATACTTGGACGATGCGTTGCTTGAGCAACTTATCTGTGGCGTTCGGGACATTAGGCTGCAACGGCGCCTGCTCGCCAAGCCTGATTTGACGCTTGCTGGAGCCCTAGACGAGGCCAGGGCTCATGAAGCCTCCACAAAAGCCGCAGAAACGCTGCAGCGTCCGCTGACCAGCAAAGACAACCCCAAGTCTGCCCCGGTGCACAGAGAAGACGCCGGATCCAGCTCGGAGTCCGAGTCAGATGAGGACGTCTTCCGAACGGAGCACCAGAGAAAAGACTCCGGCAGCCCTCGGCGGAGCTGCCCCAGCTGTGGAGGGCACCATGATAGACTGTCCTGCAAATACAGGGAGGCTATTTGCAGGCATTGCGGAAAAAAAGGGCACTTGGCGCGAGTCTGTAGAGCCATTCTGCCCAGAAAACACCAACCACGTGAGCGCCGCAGCCAACCAGAATCAATGCGCCAGAAACAGCCAACGAGAGAAAGCGGCGCGAAAAAACGGCGCGAATTTGAACCTCGAGACGGCCGCAGCATTCACATCGACCAGGCCAGCGCGGAAATCGAGGACAAAGTCAGCACGGTGGTCGAAATCAACAGCAAGCCATGCTCAATGGAGATAGACACCGGATCAGCTCTCTCCATAATGTCGTGGGCAACCCTAAAGACCCTCCTGCCATCGTTCCGGAAGGACCAGCTCTCCAAACAGAGACTGCGCATCCTAGACTACCAGGGGAACCGAGTCCCCCTCGAAGGCGTGGGCACGTTCCGAGTCACCTACGGAGACTACGAAAGAGACCTGCCACTGACCATCGTCACGAAGCAGCTTCCCAGCCTTCTCGGCATGGGGTGGTTCTGAGCCCTCGGCATGGGTTTCACCGGCGTCCACCAGATGCTCAAGTCATCATTAAAGGACAGTCTCCTGACCGAGTTCCAGGACGTTTTCGGAGACACGTTGGGCAAGTATGTGGGGACCCCTATCTCCCTTAATTTAGACCCCAACATAGCCCAAATAAGACTCAAGGCCAGACGGGTGCCTTTCGCATTGAAACCGAAGATCGATGCGGAACTGGACAAATTAATTAAACAAGGGGTGTTGGTTCCCGTTGACCATGCAAAGTGGGAAACCCCTATAGTGACCCCAGTAAAGTCTGATGGCTCAATTAGGATCTGCGCCGACTACAAGTGCACGATCAACAAGGCTTTGCAGCCGAGCGCCTATCCGGTGCCGATCGTGCATCATCTACTACACTCCCTGGGGCCCGGAAAAATTTTTGCCAAATTAGACCTGGCTCAGGCATATCAACAATTGCCAGTTGATGATGCCACAGCAGAGGCTCAAACAATTGTAACCCATAGGGGTGCATTTAAATGCACCAGGCTCCAGTTTGGGGTGAGCGTCGCACCCGGCCTATTTCAAAGCACCATGGAGTGCCTTCTGCAAGGGCTCCCCAGAGTGGTGCCCTATTTTGATGACGTTCTAGTCAACGCTCAAGATGAACGTCAGCTAGGGGACAGAGTAAGGAACGTCCTTTCTAGATTTAGGGAAGCGGAACTTAAACTAAAAAAGAACAAATGTATGATCGCTGTCCCCTCCGTTGAATTTTTGGGGTACAGGATGGACGGCACAGGCATCCACCCTACCGAAAGCAAGGTGAGAGCTATTAGAAGCGCACCTGCCCCCAAGACCAAAGCAGAGCTCCAAGCCTTCCTTGGACTGCTCAATTTCTATTCAATGTTCCTGAAAGACAAAGCTACCGTCGCAGATCCCCTACACAAACTATTGGGAAAGAATGTTCCATGGGTCGGGGGGAAACCACAAGCAGCCGCTTTTGAGGCAGTAAAGAAACTTCTATCGGAAGACAGTTTCCTAATCCAATACAATGCAGCGCTACCGCTTGTATTGGTTTGTGACGCCTCCCCCGTAGGAGTTGGTGCTGTCCTAGGCCATAGACTGCCGAACGGCCTAGAGGCGCCCATTGCGTTTTACTCTCGCACCCTGTCAAGCGCAGAGCGGAACTATAGTCAATTGGATAGAGAGGCTCTGGCTGCAATTGCGGGGGTTAAAAAGTTCCATGAATACCTCTATGGCCGGCAATTCGAACTTGTGACTGATCACCGGCCCCTGCTAGGACTTTTGGCAGGCGACAGGCCCACCCCTGCTGCTCTTTCCCCACGTTTGACTAGATGGGCTATTTTTCTTTCGGCCTACTCATACCAACTTGTACATCGACCTGGACGGACCCTGGGTCATGCGGATGCCCTCAGCCGCTGCCCCCTACCTGACTTACTGACCAACCCAACACCAGAGGCCTCCGTCCTTCTACTGGACTCAGTAACTTTGGGACCTATTTCCTCTGCCGAAGTGGCAAAAGTCTCAGCCAGGGACCCGATCATTCGCACTGTGATGGGGTGGGTGCTGAAAGGGTGGCCGGTCAAGGTGGACGGGGGAGACTACCATGGTTTTGTAAACAAACGAAACGAACTGTTTACGCAAGGTGGTTGTTTGTTGTGGGGTGACAGGGTGGTAGTGCCAACAAAGCTATGAACAAGGGTATTAGAATTGTTACACGAAGGGCATCCGGGCATTGTCAGGATGAAAAGTTTAGCCCGCAGTTATGTCTGGTGGCCCAACATGGACCAAGTTATCTCCGAGTGGGTGGGGAAGTGCAGACCCTGCCAGGAGTCTCGGCCTGATCCCCCGGTAGCGCCCATCCGAGAGTGGGAGAAACCAAAAGGGCCATGGGGGAAGAATCCATATTGATTTCACTGGCCCCTTCCACGGGCAAACATTTTTAATTGTGGTAGATGCCTTTTCAAAATGGCTTGAAATAATTCTAATGCCCTCTACCACAGCCAAGGCAGTCATTAAAGCTCTTCGGAAGCTATTTGCCACACATGGCCTACCGGATACTCTAGTATCTGACAACGGCCCTCAATTCACAGCAACCCTATTCGAGGGTTACTTGGCCGGACTGGGCATCCGCCATGCCCTATCAGCCCCGTTCCACCCGGCTTCTAACAGATTGGCCGAACGTTTTGTATGAACGGCCAAAGAGGCCCTATCCAGACTAGATAACGGGGACTGGCAGGCCAGGATAGACCAATTCTTAGCAGTCCAGCATGCCACACCATGCACAGCCACAGGGAGAAGCCCAGCAGAGCTCCTCATGGGCAGGAAGCTTTGGTGCATGTTAGATAGGCTTCACCCCAACTACTCGAACGAAAATTTCAAGGGAGAGACCTCTGGACTGAGACAGTTTCAAGTTGGGTCCCCGGTGTTCGCTCGCAATTATGCCAGCGGACCTCTATGGGTTGCAGGAACCATAGTGGGCATAACAGGCCCAAAATCTTACACGGTAGACGTAGGGGTAGACAGACTCTGGAAGCGTCACATAGACCAACTGAGAAAAAGGGTAGTCGGCGAAGCAAACATCAATTTAGACATCTCCGAGCCTAACTATAACAACTTTCCCAAAACAGCTAATTCAAGCCCGGGTTCGCGAGAATACTTAGCTGACAAGCCCTGGTTCCAGCGCTGCCCCAGCGAGTCGCCACTCCCAACCGGGGATAACCACGCCCCGGACAAAATCCAGGAGGTTCCATTGGCAGAGCCGGGAGAGACAGAAAGTCCCTCCGACCAGCTCAATGCCCCACCAAACACTGAACTGTGCAGGTCAACTAGGACGAGAACTCGGCCTGGGCACCTGCGAGACTTTGTGTGTACTTATGTAAATATTTGAATGTTAGTGCTTTCTGGGAAGGGAGGGGTGTTATGTATTGATACTTTTAAGCGGGAAGTTCTGATTGGCTGACAGTCCCTCCTGGATTGTATATAAGGAGGGCTGCAGCCTCTGAGTTTTTGCTGAAGTCTCACTGTATATTAAAGAGCTGTTGTCACTTGCTTGGTTGTGCCTCTCGTTATTCCCGAACCACTTCATTTACAATGGTTTAAAAATTTAAAAAAAATAAACTGTACTAAGGTAAAAAGGTAACAAAAAGAGATGAGAGGAAATTGGAAATAAACTTAGAAAGTATTTCTTCACAGAAAGAGTAGTGAAAGCTTGGAACCAACTTCCAGCTGAGGTAATTCATCAGCAGCCAAGTTTAAACATACTTAGGATAAACACATACCCATCATCAGCTTGCTGATAGTTTTTGTTAGTTAGCAGAGGCACACCACAAAGAAAGAAGCTGGCAGGAAAATGGGATTTACATAGCGTTGTTAAAAATAGTAGATGTTTAGTTCTGTGCTTGTTAGTCTGGCATCATCTCCTGGATTGTCCAGAGATTCATCCTGAAATATTAAATCATGCAGATTTTAAATATCAGATTCCACCTAAGAATTTGCAAAACGCTTAGAAAGGCTGCAGAATTCTTTGAAAGTTGCAGAATTGCTTTCCTTACTTTGAAGCTCAAATCTCCTTCAAAGGAGTGATTTCACCAAAGCTTCATCAAATTGTAGCACTCCTTCAAAGCTGGAGTTAGTTAACGGAAGTCGTAATAACCTTTGAACACATTAAAAAGCCATCCTCACAGACACCATCAGGCTTTTGAACTGACACTGTGTGACATTTAACTTTTTTCAAAGTTGTTCCTAAGCAACTGGTATTTCTGAAAGAAACTAAAATAGTTGGTTTCTCTCATTTTCTTTCTTTTGGATAAGGGAATTCCACCACCAGAAAAACAAATCTTCTTCTTTTTAGCATTCATTAAGACTTTTTATTCACAAAGCCTAACTTCTAAAACCTAACTGGAAGGGTAGAATACTGGCTCTATCAGTAAATAGCCTACATGCAATATCATACAAAATTTTAATTTTAACTTGGCTTTAATCCAGGTGGTAGAGATATTTCCAAAAGCTCTTCTTGCATGGCTTAGCTCTGGCTTTGGATCCTAGTAATCCTGCTTTTAAAAGGTAATAATTTTGCCAAATGTCCCTACTGTTATATAAACTAAGGCCAGCACAGCTACCTGTGCCTTTCTTCTGATGCTGAAGCACTTTCCACTAGAATATGGGTGTCAAACTCGCTGCCTCACATTACCGTCACATGATGTTTTGCAACATTTTCCCTTTCGCGGAGCTGGGGTGGGCGTGGCCTGTGCATGATGCATCCGGCCTGCAAGCCACTAGTTTGATATCCCTGCACTAGAAGAAGACTTTCCTTCGCTTTCTGCTACACTCGGTTCACTACCATTCTTTCCACACTATCAGGTGAGATCTGGATTACTTCTTTACTATTACTTTTTAATGGTTGTGATGGCTCAGCAGTTAAAGATATTGAGCTTGTCAGCTGGCAAGCTGATAGCCCAGATTTGAGACCCAAGGGCTGCATGACAGGATGAGCTCCAGCTTGCCCCAGCTCCTGCCATCTAGCATGCAAATGCCACTGGATGAATAGGTACCATTTTGGTGGGAAGGTAACAGTGTTCTGTGAGCCTTGGCGTATAATCATGCTGGCCACATGGCCATGGAAGTGTCTTCAGACGATGCTGGCTCCCTCAGCTAAGAAACATAGATGAGCATGGCCCCCGAGAGTTAGACATGACTGGACAGGGAAACCCTTTACCGTTACCCTTACTACTTTTTACAATTGCTTCATGCATTATATTTAAGAGAGCACTTATATAGGAAGGGATCAGTGATGGTGGATTTATAAAATTCTAGAGTATATTTCCCCAATTTAGTCTACTCCAGCTATATTGCCTTCCTAGAATTTTACCTCTGTCATCAATTTCTCTGTCTGACAACTATGCTAATCAAATACACAGATGATGTGCATCTCCAACCCCATTCACAGTTTAAAAACCAGGACCTTGGAAATAACAACCTTCCTATTTTTGGAGAGGATGTTGAAAAAGTTTCAGCTGAAGCATCAACATCTTCAAGTTAATCCCTCTTTCACGGTCTCTTCTTCTCTCAAAAATTCAAAAATTCTGAGAATCTGCATTATTTATAGCTATCAATGACATTTTGAAATGAAACTTTGAAAGCTATCTATTTACAAGCATTCCAAGAAATGCTTGTAAATAAAATATTGATGCAATATTGATTGAATGTGAAATTTTGACATCAGCAGAGAAAGGAAATTTTATTAAAAAGAATTATTTTGCTTCTATGTTAACTCAAGAATTTTTTTTCCCCATAACGTTGAATGTGCTTCTAATCTCACTGCTGAGAGCAAATTGAGTTTCTATTAATGTAGTAGCCCAATCCATAGATGTTTCATCTCTGTGGTAGGCACTTAGACAACTTTTATCAATATTAGAAAAAAATATTAAAACACACATTGTATTCCATTCCTACACTGTTTGCAGAAAAGAATGTTACTTTAAAATAAAAAGTCTGGGGAGTATTTTTGCATTCTTATGTACTGTAGCCGCAAATGTCAAGTAGGAAGATGGAGTCAATTGCTCTTACTAGATCCCTGTCTGCTTCTTCTCAGGATTAGGATTACCTCAGGATTACCTCTTGTCCTCCCTACCTCCCTAAGTAATTATTAGCCAATTGGGACTGTATAGGGACTTTTTAGACCTCAAAGTATTGGTTTTGGGGTCCTCAGATTATTTTCTTTTTTAAATAGTTTACTCCTTGCAGGGTTAGATGTGAATCTTCCTGTTTTGATTTATCTAGCTTTTGGTAAGAATTGGCAGGTAGCGCAAGCATCGAGTTGGATAATTATTGGATGGTTAATTGGATAATAACTTATCAAACATACTGAGGTAACCTATCTATGGATTGGGGAATAATATACCCAAATTTAGTCTCATTTACAGCTGGGTTAAGAGATCAACAAGTCTAGGAAGATGCTTGAGCCCCAATATGCTTTAATCCACTGAATGCTGATGGGTAGAACAAATAGGAATCACTTAATTCATGATCTTGCCAGGCAAACTATGAAATGTCTGGATGTTAGTTTTATAATCCACAGTAGTTTTGTCCACTTGAAAGAAAGTGGTCTTGGAAAATTCCTACAAATCAGTAGAAATTACACATATCGATTAAGTTTCAGTTAGATTCTGAATGCACAAAAATTTGAAATATTCATTTCAATTCTTTTTTTTTTAATTATTTAAAAAAACCCACACTGCCTGAATGGTATGAAAAATTATGGCTGTATATCGTCTATCATCAGATTACAATCATTATAAATAACATCCCAGTTTCTCCTTTTAATTATTATAGGGGTTTTATTTTCATTTTATAAAGCTTTGCTAAACAAACACATCTAGTGGGGTAAGGGGAGATCAAGTGTGAGATTTTACCCATTGTAGGGTGTTGAAGAATATTTGAAAAATATGTTGTGTATTTCTTTGAATGGAAGTGGGCAATTGTTCCCTTGTCAAATGCAAACAATCTGCATATAATGTTCATATTTTCTAAACTTTTCTTAACATCTCTTTCTGTAAATAGCTGAGCATATCCAAGCATATATTTTGTTGTTATATGAAGATGCAAAGATTCTGACACTTTGTGAACTTGCTAAGCAAGCATTATACAAATTGAATTTCAGACTTAATAAAAGTATTTCTCTATTTAGCTTTAAAAAGAACCGAGGACTTCAAAGTTGTTCTGTGTATATATGATTAAAATGAGTACAGAGGCATTGAAATAATTAGGACAAAAAATGTTCTTTAAATATAAGAACACTCTATACTTTTAATGTCACCCAGGTTATTGAAAACTCTTCCCAGATCTAACAAGGTTTTTTAAAAAAAACTTTTTGTCAGCAATAGTAGTTCCTTATTGTATCATTCAGAATTTTTTTTCCAAATGGACATTTTCTAATGCTCCTTCTCTTTTTTTAAATTTTATTTTATTTTAAATATTTTATTAGTTTTAGAAGTAAAACAATGGACATTGCTCAACGTCTCTGGTTTCTAACATTTGTGTCAAATTCAAGTTAATAAGAAATATAATCCTTAATCTATATACAGATTTACATATCTCCTATTTCATTATATATCAAGTATAAAGTATTTTACTTCCTAAACAGCTATAAATATATTTAATAAACCTATATTACATTCACAAATTCAATATACATTGATATACATTAATATATACATTTCCAGACATTCGTTATCCCTTGTTTTTAGCATTCTTCCTCTTATCTAACCAATTATAAAATTTATTCCAGACTTCATAGTATTTTGATTCACTTTTGTCTTTGAGTTCTAAAGTAAGTCTGTCCATCTCTGCACAGCTGTAGATTTTGTGTATTACTTCTTCTTCTGAGGGTATTTCTTTACACTTCCATTTTTGAGCAAATGCTAGTCTTGTCACAGTAACCAATGCTCCTTCTCTTGATGTGAAATATTGGGCAAGAACATAAGGCCAAAATAAAGCAATACAGAGCTCTGTTATATATAACACAAGGAATACAATCAGATTTAACAATGAAAAAGATACAGATACATGCAAATATACAGAGAGCTGGGCATCATTTTCAGGCCATCAGACAAAGTTTGAGTTATATGTAGTTTTATCAAAAAGTATCATAAGAGAGCTATGAAAGAAGCCTTTATTTCATTTCTCAACTACTCATTTGGGATTTAATTGGATGAAAATAATAGAAATGCTTTTGTTCTTGGGAACCTTAAAGTTACTTTATTCTTTAGCCTATCTACATTTTTCCATGTTAGAAATGCTTTAAAATTCTTAACTGTACTGATTTAAACCCTCTGACTTCTCTTGAGTACTTAAGATAAAATGACTTACAAGTGAAATGCCTAAGCCAAGTGAAAGAAAACATTTGCCTTTTAAATAAATAAAAGCTAGAAACTTTGAAAAGGGAAAAGGACAGGGGAAAAAAAAAGAACTTATGGTTATTTTTGCTTTCAGCTGGGACGTACACTCCGAAGCCCCTTTATGAAGTTTGTGGCACATGCTGTTTCTTTTACAATTTTTCTTGGACTGCTAGTAGTGAATGCTTCTGACAGATTTGAAGGTGTAAAGCTGCTTCCCAATGAAACTGCCATGGATCACCCCAAGCAAATATTTAGAGTGAAAACAACACAATTTTCATGGACAGAAATGCTAATCATGAAATGGGTTTTAGGTAAGTGGAATTGAAATCATTTCCTTGTACTATGACATACGATCTAGCCACAGATCTAGTGGAGAGCTGCAAATTATTACTGGTCTATAATACCTTGTGGATCCAGCTTTTCAAGAAATATTTGATGGGCTCTTCTCCCTTCCTCTCTCATAGGCACTGTTTGGAGGAGCCAAAAATACCCACCTATCTGGATTGTGTGTGGGGGGGGGGGAGAGAGAGGCTATATTGCTATGGTTATCATATGTCTCTTTTTTCCATAGTGCATGAATCCTAGCAAATTTTATGCTAAAAACTTGAAAATCTGTATTGTAATATCAAATAGAAAACCCGAGCTGAAGGATCAATGAACCTGAACTGACTGACTCAGAGATCTCCTTTTGGTTGCTGATACTTTTGCTGTTTTATTATTCCAAACTAAGAGAGTCTCAAGGAAAATAATCCTCTACATGGGTTTGCCTACTGCAGCCACCTGTGATGAAGCAATCATGAGAACATTCAGACCAGATGTTTCTTTTCAAACACTGCCACGTATATTGAATGCTATTAGCTAGGTTGGAATAAGATCCAACTGGTTATGTCACTGTGATGGTCTCCTGATCTGAACTGTTCACACGAAGTAATATTAAGAAATTATACATTTCAACAGGGAAGAGGAATAAGTAGCTTCCAGAGATGTGAGGAATTACAATTCCCAGCAGTCCCACCCAGCATAGCCAATTGCTAAGAGATGCAATTCAACATCTGGAAGTCCACATGCTACCGTCCGCTGCTCTAAATTGAGGATTATTTTTCAAGGACTGACATTAACCTTAGTTCCAACTATTGAGATACACAAACTGAAAAGTAAAGAAAATAATACATTCATGCTGTTACCAGTTAAACATAAGTGAGATATTATATTTTAACAGAATGAATAATTGACAAGCCTTAAAAATATGAAAAGTAGTGCAGATTATTTATTTTTAAAAAATCAAATTAAAATGTCTTCAGGGAATATATTATTTAGAGAAAACTCATTTATTGGCTATAACTACAATATACAAAATATATTCTTTTTTGTCTCTAAGTCAAATTGTGTTCCTCCTCTGTACAGAGAATATAAGTGATATATTCTTGCTGTATTTTTTTTATTATACTGAAATGAATTAAAAGTGACTTTCTGAAGCAATTTTTCAGAAATGAACAGAATGAAACTTGAATGAGAAATGCATTTTTGGTGTGTAAGCTTCTCTTTTGATCATAAAACATTTTAGCACTGTAAAGTTTGCAGGGAGTGAACAGTAAATAACTACAACAAAGGGTGCCCAATCTGAGTTAGAGGCTTAATCCAAAGCTTTAGAAATGGCTCAAAAACTGATCTAGGTAATTCCAGAAATAATGCAATCCCATTATACAGCCAAATCAGGGCAAAATTTAGAAAACATAACTTTATTCTCCCATAACCTGCAATGGGAAAAATATAATCGGCTGTAAATTTTGGTAGAATTTATAAGCAAGCTAAATTGCTATGAAAGATAATGTGTATCAGGAGTTTTAAGCAGCCAGTCTTTGATTTGGGAGCCTGATGTTATTGATCTTGCCATGATCCTTATTCTTATAAATACCAAATTTGAGACATTATATTGAACAATGTGTTTACACAAGGAAGAGGCATGTGGATGCTTATTCCCAACTGTGAGGGAGATACCTGAGGCAGAAATATAAAATATTAACTTATTGGGTCTTTTCCATAAAATAAACTAATAAAGTTAAGGACAGCTAAGTAATATTCCTCCCAAAATATCAAACAGTTGCTCAGAATAAGACACTGGTCAACAATGAGTTGAAGTAAAAGATCAAAGATCTTTCTCAGACAATTCTCCAAACAGTTGCTCTACCATAATCCTGCAAATGGTGGGAGTGGTGGCTTTTTCAAAATGGCCATTCTTATTTTTTTCTTTGGGTGTGGTTGGCAGAGCTCTGGGACAAAAGAACTTATTAGTGGCTCAGTACCAGATGGGAGAAGACTTGAACAAATGTATGTTCTGAATTATCTACTGCAGCTCATGTGCTGAGCTTGAAAGGACCTCTCGTACAATATGTTCCAAATAATTCCACTGCTAGGAAGAATCAAGGAATGATTTGAAGGTAGCATAGTGAAGCAAGGCTGAACTACAGATCAGAAAGATCCTGGGTGGCATTTCATCCCTGCCAGGGCTGCATCAAGTAAATATGAGTAAGCCACTCTCAACCTCAGTCCCCAGGATGTACTACAGTATGGGAAATAAGGATGACTTGAAGGGGTCCTTGGTGCTCTCTGAGCTTAGTTGTTTCCTTGCAGATGTTTCATTACCCAAACTAGGTAACATCATCAGTTCTTGTTGAACATCATTAGCACTGATGATGTTAACTCGTTTGGGTAATAAAACATCTGCAAGGAAGCAATCAAGATCAGAGAGCACCAAGGACCCCTCATTTCAATCTTAAATTACTAATATTTTCCTTTATTGATAATGCTGACTTCTTTTACAGTAGATATGATGGCCCTTCCGAAAGAATTACAGCCCATCTGCAATGACCTTCATTTGACAGGAGTGGATAGATACATTTTTGGAGGAAATTTTCTGTCAAAGTTTGTTGCAAAAATCAAATCCAGAAAGCACACACAGGCAGACTGATGCAGCAGGGTTCATTAACTTCTTTATATACATAATAATACATGAAGTAATATATACAATACCAAGAGTGGTTCTTCAGTTTCGGATTGGTTCAGAGAGGCAGACTAGACTGCAGCGTCAGAGCTCAGAGCTTAACACACACTAGTTTCAGTTTCTCTGCACAGACTCAGAAGCTGCAGACTAAGACACTCCCTGGCTCCAGTCTGTCTCAGCTCCCATTGGCTGATTTAGTTGCTATGCCTATTCAATGGCTGACCTTGTTACCATGTCTTCTCAGTCATGAATATTCTGACACTTTCAAAATTTAAATAAATCCCTCCAAAGTTGAAATGATACCTCTCTTTCAAAATCACAGTTTCTTTCAACTGTGAAACACCAGTAGAGCCTAGAGCATTCAACTGGAGATACTGTGGCTTCTTGTCTCCATTGTAATAAAAGATAATAGACCAGAATTTGAAAATAAATAACATGGGAGCAGCTGGAGATATATACAGAAACAATAACAATGGCTATTATTTAAACATGAAACTGCTGATTATGTATGATAATATAACTACACAAAATAAAACTAGTGACAAAATAAAAAGCAGGATAATGAGGTTAGTGATAATAATGATACAAATGGCAAATGGCAATGCTAATTATAATGCGGTGAATAGTATTATCTGCCCTATTTACAGGCCAGCCTATTATTGACTTATACATATTCCTGGTCCTTATGACAATTGTCAAAATTAAAGGCAACCCCAATATATATTACTGCGTTCATGATACTGAATATCCTTGATTTTCAGAGTTTTGTAACAGCTTCTGGGACATAATATAGATTGCTCTTGCTGCTATATTTTGCCTTCTAAGAAGTTCCATGTTGAAGTGAGGGTCCAAGGAATGTTATTTTTATTACTGGGTTGATCTGGAAAGAAAAGCAAGGAGAAAGATAATAGTATAACAGAGTGATTAGAAGAACAAAGAGATATTCAAATCCCAACTCAAGCCTGAAACTTATTGGATGATTTAAAGTGTCTATAATTCTAACTTTTGCATAGGTTTGTTAGGTCAAAATAAAAAGAAACATATCTGCTGTTGGAAAAGAGACTACAAATACAAATGGAATGAAATTTGTGTGTATATTTAATGCCACATTTAATATTGATACATATAATATATGGTGGAAAAGCAGAAGGATGAAATTGTGTGAGCTATTACTCATTGTGTACTGATTGTGTTTGTGTGCCACTATAGGAATGATATGGTCTGAATGCAAAGAAATCTGGGAAGAAGGCCCCCGTGAATATGTCATGCATCTTTGGAACTTGTTGGATTTTGGGATGCTGTCTATTTTTGTAGCTTCCTTTACTGCCAGATTCATGGCTTTTCTCAAAGCCACAGAAGCACAACACTATGTGGATCTCTTTGTCCAAGACAATGACCTCAGTAATGTCACCCTTCCTCCTCAGGTTGCCTACTTCACATATGGTAAGAAAGCATTCTTTTTTAAATTATTTTCAAACTGTGGTTAACATGACAAAATTATGATGATGATTGATCATGCAGCCAGCCAGATCTTTAGACTGGATTTGGTATTTTTATCCACATATGGAGTCCTTCATCCCAAGGAATCTGGGATATGCATATGCTGTTTGATGGTGCTAAAGGTATTGATATAGGATGCAAGCTGTTCCAAATAGAGCTGCCTTTTGCATTTGATTGAAGGTGATTTTGTCAATGCTGGTGGTGTTCAAATGATGATCCAGTTGCTTTGTGATTGTACCCAAGACATTTAGTACTATTGATACTATCTTTGCTTTCTTTGGCCATAGTCACTTTACTTCTATTTGCAGCTCTTTGTATTGTGTGATTTTTCTCCAGTTCTTTCTCTTCTCTTCTGCTATTTCCAGGTAGTGCCATATTCAATATCCAAACTTTTTTGTCTTTCTTATGGAGAACTGTTAAATCTGGGATGTTATATGGCAGATGCTTGTCTTTTTGAATTCTAAAGTCCCAGAGCCCTTTAGATTTTTCAATTCCTATTACTTTGTCTGTTTTGTAGTTCCATTACTTGGAAGCAAGTAATTCTTGCAGACAGTATTTTTTGCAGATATTCAAATGCACCATTGTTGCTACTTTCTCATCCTGTTGTCTGTGCAATCTATTTGTAAGCAGCTAACAAGGTGGTCCACTGTTTCTTCAGCTTTTTTGTAGAGGCAGCATTGTCAGTCTTTTGCTGTCTTCTCAACTCTGTCTTTGAATGCATTTGCTCTTAAGACAAATTTGTTCTTGTGAAATTTGTTCTTGTGCAGCCAAAATTAGCCCTTCTGTCTGTTTCTTCAACTCAACTGCTCTGAGCCATTGCCAGGTCGTGTTGTTACTTTATCTGCTTTGCCTTGTGTGTGTGTGTGTGTGTGTGTGTGTGCGCGCGCACACACAAATATGTGCGGGCATGTACTAGCCATGTATTGTTTTGCCTTGCCATGTCTTTTTTCTATTCCTCATTTGATCTTTCTTGTAGACCAGTTGGTCTCATCAGTATTCAGTAAGCCTTCAGGGTGTACCAGCTTTAGTGTACCTTCTTCATTGTCCTTCAGATATTCTTCCAATGCCCTTTTTTATTTTTCAGCCATCTGATGTACTGCCAACGTTCCACACCCAATAATGCTCCTTAATAAGTTTTCAGCATTGTTATATGGGGGAAGGACATGACTCATTATCATTGTTTTTCTGGTCTTCCTATCTAGGGCCTAGAATAGAATAGAATAGAATAGAATAGAATAGAATAGAATAGAATAGAATAGAATAGAATAGAATAGAATTCTTTATTGGCCAAGTGTGATTGGACACACAAGGAATTTGTCCTGGTGCATACGGTCTTGGTGTACATAAAAGAAAAGATACATTTATCAAGAATCATAAGAAACAATCAATATAAATCTTAAGGATACCAGCAATAAGGTTACAGTCATACAGTCATAAGTGGGAGGAGATGGGTGATAGGAGTGATGAAAAGATTAATAGTAATGCAGTATAATAATAGTAATATGCTTGAATCCAATCCACTATTCCAACAGTGTATCCAATGACTGCAATTGCCCAATTATTAACTGCCTTGATGGTATTTCCTCCACTGAGTTTGAATTTTAAAATCTTCTTCACCTTCATGATGTATTCACTTCGAACCTTCTTCTTGACTTCAGTGTGCTTGATGTTGTCAGCTTGAAAGATGCCCAGGTATTTGTAGTGATTGTCTTCATCCCAACTCTTGATGTTATTTCTATAGGAAATCTGGATTCTTTTAGTTTTCACTACTTTTTTTCTCTAAAGATTGTAAGAGTGGCACATTTGCTCAGTCCAAACTTCGTTGCAACATCTTGGCTCTGTATATGGGGCTGTGTTGAGTAGTGATTCTATTTCAGATGGTGTTTTTCCATACAGCTCCAGATTGTCCATGTAAAGGAGGTGAGATAGCCTTTTGATGTTTGAGAGCCATGTTTAGTATTATTGACAGAGAAATCAATGCAATGCAAACAGTCAGGGTGATAATGAATCTCATTGAAAGATTCCTCTTAGGATATTAACCTCTCCCAATTTATTATCTCTGGCCAGTAGCTGTGTCTTTTAACGTTGTGCCATTGATCTTTGCACAAAGCTTCTGATGTCTCTACTGACTCTTGCTATTTTTAGGCACTTAATTATTGAACCATATGGCAGGGAGTGGATTGCTTTATTGTATCCAATCCAAATTGCATTAAAGTTGGTTTTCCTTCTCTTGCAGTTTTCCAAAATCATCTTGTCAATTAGAAGTTGATCTTTTGTTGCTCTGCTATTTGGGCAGGGTTTTTTTTTTTTTTTCTCAGATGGAAAAAGCTTGTTTTCTGTTGGGCTGCATCATCTACAACACCTGTTAGCAATTTGAACTTTTTTGGTAAACAGGTAATTATCCTGTAGTTGCCTGATGCTGCTCCTTTTACTGGCTCTTTCATTATCAGGTAGATTTTGCTAGATGTTAGCCAATCTTCAATTTCATTTCAATTCCAGTATGTTGTTAAACTGCTTGGCAATGAGGGGTGAAGACCAGTTAGATGTTTCAACCAAATCCCTGCACTTCATCTTCACCTGGTGCTGACCAATTTTTGATCTTCTTTGCCCTTTTCTCCACAATTTCTGCTGTTACTGCAAGTTCTTTCATTTCAGTTTCTTCTTTTATTCTTATCCATCTCCTTTATTCAAGCTGCATTCTTATTATATTTCTTTTAGTTATCTCACAGCTGCATCCAGTACTGCACTGTTTCTTTCATTAAGTAGTTCATTGCAATCTCTTCACTGACAGATTGGTAGAAATGTTACTGATTTTACTGAAATTGGAGATTTTTGTCTATACTGTGCAATTTAATCTTTATATCTGCTGCTGTTCTTGGCTACGGCAGTTATTTGCTGCTTTATTATGTCCAGTGCCTTCTTGATCTTCCTTGTTTCTAGATTATATTTCTTCATTAGGTATTCTTTGATCTTCTTGTTGTTAAGCTTCTTTCTTTTCTTCTGTTCTAGCTTGCTTGCATCTGATCTTAGCAAGCCAATCATGTTTTCCAACCTGATCTTCCATTTTAATAGTGCACTGTTTGGCTTTTTTTTTTTTTAAAAAAAAGTTGTTTATTGGCTTTGCATCCAAGGTATTCAGTTATAATTTCAGGCATACTGTACATTATTTGGTTGGTTTCTTGCAGTGCTCTGGTGCTTATTGTTGATATTACAGTATTGGCATCTTTTAGAACTTGGGCTAGTTGTTCCTTTGGAACAATGTAGGCAATTTTATTCTGTTATTTTTGTAGTGTTCTAGTTCAGTTCCTTTTGCTTTTCAGTTAGAGGGCTTTATGCTTTCTGAGGAAAAGGCAGAGGAAAAAGAACTTGATTTGGGAATGAAAACAGTTAAATAGGTGTGCTAGCTTCCTCTACTGCTGACTTTGCCTCTACAGTCTGAATTGTTTGTGGCAAGGCTTCAATTTCTTCATTCTGAGGAGACTTTTGTAGTTCTTCCAATTTTACTTCTGTGAATACTTTATTTCATATTATACATCTCTGATGATTCACTAGCCTTTTTTCTATTATTTCTGATGTGAATTTGCTCTTTCCCAAACTGGTGTATTCTTTTTCAGATATCCTCTTCTTGTTGGGCTTGATTTGAAATAGCAGATCATTATTTCTTTGTTTTCAATCTTTGTATACTTCTGATAGGTAAACACCTTTTCTTCCAATAGTCTTGCAGCTACTGGCCCTGGTTGCTCAGCCAACAGTCTGGAGTTCTGTAGCCCCCTTGTCATTAATCCAAGAACTAGAACATTTAGTATGATCCTTTTTTACCTGGGAGACAATCAATATGATATAGGCTTCTCTATAGTATGTCTAACCATATTGTTTACACCTTTTAACTGGCTTTTTTGATCACATTTGGTCAAGTATGGTTGAATCTCTGGCATAACTTTCATCCTGCTCAGATACATAAGCCCCACAACCATATCAAGTTTTGTTGTTGTTAGTTGCAAAGTTGTGTCCGATCCATTGTGTCCCCATGGACAATGTTCCTCCAGGCTTTCCTGTCCTCTACCATCCTCTGGAGTCCATTTAAGCTAATACCTACTGCTTCAGTGACTCCATCTAGCCACCTTATTTTCTGTCGTCCCCTTCTTCTTTTGCCCTCAATCTTTCCCAGCATTAGGCTCTTCTCCAATGAGTCCTTCCTTTTCATTAGGTGGCCAAAGTATTTGAGTTTCATCTTCAGGATCTGGCCTTCTAAAGAGCAGTCAGGGTTGATCTCCTCTAGGACTCACCAGTTTGATCGCCTTACAGTCCAAGGGACTCGCAGGAGTCTTCTCCAGCACCATAGTTCAAAGGCCTCAATTCTTTGACGCTCAGCCTTCCTCATGGTCCAACTTTCACAGCCATACATTGCAACTGAGAAAACTATAGCCTTGACTATACACACTTTTGTTGGCAGGATGATGTCTCTGCTTTATAGTATGCTGTCTAGATTTGCCATAGCTTTCCTCCCCAGGAGCAAGCGTCTTTTAATCAAGTTTTAATCAAGTTAGTACCTCACTAATAAAAATATTCCTGAAAATTACAACATAAAGTGTAACAAGTAAATGATATATTTATGTTCATATAGTTTTCATATACATAAGTAGAGACAATTTGATATAGTGGTTATAGTGGTATATGAATTATAATCTTGGATTAGTAACTTTCTCTCAGACCTAGGAAGGAGGCAATAGAAAACTATTTCTTTTGTTAAGAAAACTTCAGGAATTTGTGTAGGCAGTTGACAGAAATCAGGAATGACTTGAAGGCACACATAAACATACCAAAAAAAGTATTATGTATGGATACACATCTAAAAGTCATGACTATGATTTAACCGGAAAAACTCTACTAGTCACCATTGTGGGAAAACCTGAATAACTTCAAGGCTCCTTTGAAGTTTTCCCTGCTTCAGATTCGTTATCTTTAAATTGGTTGTTCAAATAGAGAAAATTTTCAAATTATAATTTGCAGATTAGAATATATAGTTCAACTTTTGGACAGGTTTTATTCATCTCTGGAATATTAAGAACCCAAATGCAGACTCTATCCAGTTGCATAAAAGTAGAAGATCCTCAATAAAGAGTTGAGGACAAATTTCTTAAACTTGGGTAGTGTTGAGATTTGTAAGTAACTTAAAGATGAAGACATCTAACTTGCTTTCTGAAAATAAGAAAGACATGGAGGTATTCCTAGTTGGGTGTTATGTACATTTCACAGGTCATGGCACATGAATCACTTTTGGAGCAATGCCTCCTAGGTTGCTAATGGCAGAAAATAAAATATTCAGCTGATTGCAGCATGAACAGCAAACTCACAGCAAGTAGGGAAGCGACTATATTTGAACCAAAAAATAATAGCGTTGCATTTGCCTTGGATTGCAGCCTGGTACCATTTCCAATTCATCTCCTTGGGAACATAAGATTGTGTATGTTAAAATCCCAAATGAAACCCCAAATTCATATTAGAGGCTTATTTACAATACAAAGGGCAGTGACTGAGTGCTGAAAAGGAAGCACTTCACATGCGCTCATCACGGCCGCGACCAGGAAGAGGAGCTGCCCAGAGGGCATGCGCATGCTGGATAAGGTACTTACAGTTTCTGGCACGCACATGCACGTTGGCCAGCAAGTCTTCCAGTTAATGCCGTGCATGCGCACGCGCCAATCAGCTGGCCAGCGCACATGCTCACACTGGAAAACGGAAGACCAGCTCTTCAAGTTTTTGGCACTGACACATGGACAAAGGCCAGCTGATCGTCGTATGTGCATGCGCGTCAAAAACCAGGAAGAGGAAACGGCGATGTCGCATGTGCCAGGTGACATGGCTCCATGTGCCACTTCGGGCATGTGTGCCATAAGTTTGCCATCATGGACATAGGACATGTATGTATGAAGACAATATAAAAATTACAGTTGATCCAGAAAATGGTGACAGAGTTTTGGGCACAACATGGTTTGCCCCTAATGTACCACTGCTGTGCAAGCTTCTCTGGCTTCCACTTTTTATCTGAGTGCAATTCAAGATGCTGGTTTTCACTTTTAAAGCTCTAAATTGCACAAGGCCAGGTTATTGTCAGGACTGCTGCTTCCTGAAGATATCTGCTTGTTCCACTAGCTCTGATAGGATGAATGGGCTCCATATTCCTTCCCTTAGTTCAGGGGTTAGCAACCTGTGGCTCTGGAGCCACATGTGGCTCTTTCACCCCTCTGCTGCAGCTCCCTGTCACTCAAAATATGTGTCACAACATCAAATGTGTGACACCCGCTGGCATGCGATTTATTGAGCTTTTCAATCCTCAGTAGGCTAACCATGGATAAATCCAAAAAAAGAAAATTTTCAGAAGAAAACAGAACATTTAATTCAACTACATATGCTAGTTTTGTGGCCGCTCAAGAAATAATCAGGCACAGGAAGAGTTTTGTGGCTCCCGGGGTTTTCTTTTCTGTGGGAAATGGATCCAAATGGCTCTTTGAGTGTTTAAGGTTGCAGACCCCTGCCTTAAATGTTGTCATCTAGCAGAACCTAGAAAGCATGACATTTTGTGAGCTGCCCAAGCTTGTGATTTATACTATAGGAAGCTATGAAAGCTAAATAAATAAATTCCTCACATTAAAGCCAAACCCAGCTCATTTTATTAGTTTAAGTAATTTATGTGGACACCCATCTCAAATAACCAATTCTGGGCAGCTAACAATACATGGATTGTAAGCATGGATGTATCTCGTTTATACTAAATCTTAATTCCTGTACACCATTCCTTGGCATGGAGAAAGAATGCAATGGATTTGAGAAGCATTTATGTTTCTTCAGGAAGGAAGGTGAAGCCAATGCTCTGAGTTCTTGGCAGTTCTGGATATTTCACTTCTTTACTTTTTCTTTTCTAATACAGATACTTCTCGACTTATAACCATAACTGGGAACAGAACTTCTGTCACTAAGTAACGAGATTGTTAAATGAGCCATGCCCGATTTTATGGCATTTTTTGCAGTTGTTGTTCAGCTAATCACATGGTTTTTAAGCAAATCCATCTTCCTCCGTAAACTTTGCTAGTCAGAAACTCCCTGGGAAAATTGTAAATGGCAATAATGTGACTCTGGGATGCTGCGACTATTGTAAATGTATGATGGTTGCCAAGCATCCAGATTTTGATCATGTGACTGCAGGGACACTGTGATGGTTATAAGTGGGAGGACTGATCATAAGCCACTCTTTTCAGCACTGTTATAACTTTGAATGGCCTTTAAACAAATGATCGTAAGTTAAGAATTACCTGTTTGAATGATCTGGTGATTACAAATACATAGAAGGTTTGAAATAAAGCTGTGTTAATATGATGTTGGTCATAGACACACACATATACAGTTTAAATCACCAGTCTGTTTTGTTTTTTTAAATGCTCAGCTGGCCTGAAAATGTTCTGGATATTTCTCTCTGTCTCTGTCCCTCTGTCCCCCCGCCCTCTCCCCCTTTCTCTCTGGTCTATGGGAGAAGATAATAAAAAAGATTGCTAACATAAACTTCTTCCTGTTTTGCATAATGCTTGAGTAGGACAATATTGTTACAGTGAGCTACAAAAATTCAGATCAGGGAGAGAGCATAATTGTTAAAATGCAATGCAATTGGAGCAGTATTGATTTATGTCACTCAGATAACTACTCAGAAGTAGGCATTTTTAAATAAGACTTTTCAGCAAAACTTCAGGAATTCAATTAGCAAAACAGTTATCAAGCAAATAGGAAATGCTAATCCATTACATCTCCCTCCTTTTTAAAAAAAAAAAAAAACTGAAACTATTTTTTAATACAAATTGTACTGTAGTACTCACCTCCCTCTTGTGACACGATTGTGTCATTACAGCTCTTGTGTGCTAGAAATATAAAACTGAATGTATACTTTGTTCCAAGATTTAAGAAATTAAATAATATTTTATCATGAAACTATACATTTAATTAATATTCTTTCAGAATGAGAAGTAATCCATGCTTCTTCTTTTTTACTTTCTCCATTATTTTTATTTTTAATATTTCTTTTCCATTTCTAACCCAAGGTACTTGTGATCCTGTCTCTGAAATTTTGGATATCCTTTTCTTTTTTTGCTTCCATTGAACTTTGCTACGTCATCAATTCAGTTAAGGAGCCTCAAAGTTTTTGAAGCTTTTTCAGGAAAATCTGAATCTGAACTGCTTCTCTATCATAAATACTTCATGCCTTTTCAAATGCTGCTTGTTTATGAAGATCATTCTGGCTATTCACCTGTCAGAATCAGCAGCGGTAAAATTGTCTCTGTGTTGTTAGGGCAATCAAGGAAAGTGAGAAAAGGGAAGTACAAACATACAGGTGACAGATGCAAATAGCTTCATGCACATAATAGTCAATATTCTGTATTCACACTTACAATCTCAAATATGCACCTCGGCAACTTTTTTCTTTCTTTTTCTTTCTTTCTTGAGAAAGAAGTCTAAGGCAAAGAGTTTCCACAAAAGATGAATGCTCAGACAGACATCAAAGGAAGAAAGAGGTAGCACAAGATACCTGCTATGCATGGGAACCAAGAACATAGGGCAAGGTATTGAAATGAACAGGGAAAGGTGTTGTTTTTTTAAGGAAGTCAAAATGTAAGGCTAGAATAGAGTTTAATAAGTGGAAGAAAGCTGAAATCCAGCAGCATGCTGTCCATCTCAATAGCTGTTTGGGATGTGTGTGTGTGTGTTTATTCAAGACCAGCAATTTTATTCAATTATATTGGGTTTTTCTAGTATCAGTTAGTATCAAATAATATCTCAACTGGCCAATAGTGTGTGGTTTATGGTTTGCCTAAAGAATAACCAAACTATATAAACTTCAGGTGATAATGTCTTGTTTGGAAATATTTATGCTTAGGGATGAAATCATTACTTGGACATTTCTCTTTATATTTGGTGTTGATTCGATTGCTTTTGTGCCATCAAGTCAGTCTTGATTCACAGCAACCACTGACAGAATTTCTCAAGGATTTTCTGACGGCAACCTGGCTCTTTATAACTTTCAGTGGTATACCCATCACTGTAATTGTGTTTGTCCCCCTTGCTCTTCTCTTTCCTTTTAATTTTCCTAGTCTTATAGACTTCTCAAGAAAGCTAGGTTTTTTGCATCATGTGTCCAAAATAGGGTACTTTGAGCCTATTTATTTCAAGTGTCTCAAATGAGAATTCTAGATTGATTTATTTTATGGTTCTATCTAGCCATGGTATTCTCAAAAGTCTTCTTTGACACCAGCATTCAAAACCATTTATATTCTTTTTGCCTTGCTTCTTCAAAATATATTGCTTACATAATTCTGATTTTAATAGGTATAAATACCTATAAAGCATTTGAATATTTTTGCATTATTGTTACCTCAGCAAGTGCTAGCCTGCAGCAAATCTCAATAGTCAATCCTAGAGAGCAAAATCTTTAATATCCACCATTTCAGTTTTTTTTCATTGTCAATTCTAAGGTGGATTACTTAACTTTCATCATTTATTTATTTTTAAAAATATTTAGTCTTACTCTTGTTTTTTCAATGTAGCCCTCAACTATTGTCACTGGGATTTGCAAATCATTTGCCTTTTCAGCTATCGAGGTAGTGTCATCAACATGGTGAGGGTTTTTGATGCTTTTTTCCCCTACACTCATTTTCTTTCAAACCAGCCTCCTTCAACGTATACTTAGCATATAAATTGAGCAAATAAAAGGGGAGTGTAAAATCTTGTCTCCCTCTTCTGCCAATTTGTTTTGCCATTTTCCTTCCAGTCTCTGACTTCTGGTTCCACGTATCACACCTTTGTTTACCATGTTCCTCAGACACTGCCTTTTTCTTAGATTCAGGAACTAGATTTCTCTTTCTAGCACTGATGTTGCTACCTTCATTTGGGTAATGAAACATCTGCAAGAAAGCAACCAAGCTCAGAGCCCACCAAGCACCCTTCACTTTATTATTTTTTTTTTAAATGTAATAGTTGATACTGGAATAGTTTTTAGCTTACAAATGCGAAGGTAAATAGATAGGTCTTGAGTTGTCTATAATAAAATAGGCAGAGTGGGAGGACAGATGCCATCAAGAGAGCCCTACTCCTAGCCATCCAAAGGTGAGCTAAACCTATTAGTGAGTTTACATGCAGAACCCCAGCTGATCTTAGTGGGTAGTATTGCAGAGACTGTTATTTTCAGCCCTTTGAGCCTAAGCATTTTAGGCATGGATATGGCTACTGCCAAATTCTAATTTGGAAAACAATTAGATCAGACAGGATGCTAAAAGCTTCATTATGGTGGCTGGTCTCTATGGCATGAAACTAATTCTTCTGGAAATGAAAATGGACTTTCATAGCAGCATGAAAATTAGCCTCAAAATCCTTGATTTGAAATATGTATTTTTCAAACATAGAAAAGAAAAGGGCAAGGTATTACAAACTAATTAAAATGCACTAGCTGTGTTTCAAAAACCTTGTACTCAGAGAATTTGTATTGAAAATCTTGCAGTCAAGAAATCTTCAGGATTAAAAAAAATGAAATAGGTAATTTGCATTGATTAAAAAAAGTTATCAGGTAATTTATGCTATGACTTACAAACATTATGAAATGTTGCAAATATAAGCAGTTACACCATTTCTGTAGCATTTATGTAAAAAAAATAGAAAGTAGAAAACTCAGTATGAAAATTGCCCTTCAAATACAGATTAGAAAGCAGATCAGGCTTTTAGCAATTTAAATTCCTTAACACCATCACTTTCTTCCATCTGTTTGCACTAGATAGAACTGCCATGGATACCACGCAACCACTTTGTGACCTGAGTCTCAAAATGTTGGATTTTAAGACCAATATTCATGCAAGTGCACATTGTGCCTCCCAGCCAATTATACTAACTTCTGATTCTATACATACATAAATTAAAAAGGCAGAGGTCAGAGCTGAGGAAATTGAATTTTCTTGTGAACGTAGACATGCAAGAATATTATACAGCTATCACATTTTTCAGGGGACTGGAATGTGATTGCACAGATATATTTGTTGATAAAGAGTGGTAATTTCATGAGAGAAGAACGTGCATGTGGTCAGTGATTTAGCAACATATCCTAGATGTTGATTAAATTGTCCTTTACAAGATATCCCCAAAGACGTTTGAGTATACTAGTAGAGCTTGCACAGGATTCTGAATACAGATCTTCAGAACATCTTTAGGCTTACAGAATAACAGAGTTGGAAGGGACCTTGGAGGTCTTCTAGTCCAACCCTCTTCTCAATCAGGAAACCCTTTACCAGGGGTTCTCAACCTTTTCTTCACACAGACCCCCTTTAAGTACCTTTTATGGCCACAGATCATGGCCACAGACCACTGAGACTTAACTCAAGATTTAAATCATAACATTTCTTCAAGGGGTTCTTTGCTGACCCACTGTAATGATATTGCACTCTCCCCAGGGATTTACAGACCACAGGTTGAGAACCACTGCCCTATACCATTTTAGACAAATGATTGTCCAATCTCTTCTTTAAAATATTCAGTATTGGAGCACTGGAGGAACGTCGTTCCACTAATTAACTCTTCTGTCAGGAAATTTCTCCTTAGTTCTAGGTTGCTTCTCTCCTTGATTAGTTTCCATCCATTGCTTCTTATTCTGTCTTCAGGTGCTTTGGAAAATAGGTTGACAACCCCTCCCCCCTCCTTCTTTGGGGCAGCCCCTTAAATATTGGAACACTGCTGTCATATCACCCTAGTCCTTCTTTTCATTAAACTAGACATATCCAATTCCTGCAACTATTCTTCAGCCCCCTGATTATCTTTGTTGCTCTTTCTGCACTTTTTCTAGAGTTTCAACACCTTTTTTATATTGCAACAACCAAAACTGGATGCAATATTCCAAGTGTAGTCTTACTAAGACATTATAGAGTGGTATTAACACGTCATGTGATCTTGATTCTATCCCTCTGTTACTGGCTGGCTCATATTTACATGATTGTCCACTAGGATTTCAAGATCCCTCTCACAGTTACTACTATTGAGCCAAGTACCACCTATTCTATACCTGTACATTTCTATACCTGTTTTTCTTGCCTAAATGTAGAACCTGTCAAGATCCTTCTATGTCTTGAACCTTTCTTCTGAAGTGTTGGCTATTCTTGCCAGCTTGCTGTCATCTGCAAATTTGATGAGTTCATCTTCTATCCCTGCATCTAAACCATTTTTTAATATATTGAAGAATGCTGGGCCTGAGACAGAGCCTTACATACTCCCCTCCATTTAGATGCAGTTCCATTAAGGACTACAATCCTTAATAACTGGTCAGCCAGTTATGAATCCATCTGGTGGTGATGCTATCTAACCTACATTTTTTTATCTTATCAAGTAGTAGGTTGTGGTCTACTTTATCAAATGCCTTACTGAACTCTAAGTAAATAATATCCACAGCATTTCTGGAGAAATGCGGCATATAAATTGAACTAATAAATAATAAATAAATAAATAAATTTTGCTAGTCCACTAATTTTGGCACATTGTAAAGAATGCAGTAAGATTTATCTCCCATGATCTGTTTTTGACAAATCCATGTTGGCTTCTGGTTATGACTTTATTAACCCCTAGGTATTTGCAGATACATAACGTGATGATATTTTCCAGAATCTTCCCAGGTATTGATGTCAGGCTAATAGGTCTGTAGTTTCCTGGATCTATTTTTTCCCCCTTTTTTGAAGATGAGTATTACATCAGCCCTTTTCTAGTCATCTGGTAGTTGTCTGGTGCTCCAGGATCTTTGAGATGTGGTTCAGTAATCTTTCTTCATGGGCATTCATTTAGAGAAATCTATTTTGCGAAAAAAAAATTTGTCTAGACAGTGAATATGTAGATGTTCCATATGAGCAAAAACCAAGCATTTTCTAAATGCCCTGTTTAATGGGTAGCCTGAGCAGAAAGTTTTCCTTTGCTGAGCTTCACACAGTGTCCTTAAGAACCGAGAGGAGGAAGTGTCTGATGCAGGGGTGAAATCCAGCAGGTTCTGGAGAACCGGTAGCGGAAATTTTGAGTAGTTCGGAGAACTGGTAATGGAAATTTTGAGTAGTTTGGAGAACCGGCAAATACCACCTTTGGCTGGTCCCAGAGTGGGGTGGGAATGGAGATTTTGCAATATCCTTCCCCCAGGAGTGGGGAGGGAATGGAGATTTTGCAGTATCTTTCCCCTGCCACACCCACCAAGATACACCCACAGAACCAGTAGTAAAAAAAAATTGGATTTCACCACTGGTCTGATGTCATTAATGTCAAGGCTAAGATGATTCAACACAACTACCCTACTACCCTTTGAGTATTTAGGAACTCAAAGGAAGCTGGTGGTTGTTTCTGAAACTAAAAAGACAATTACTGATAGCGCTTTAATCAAACAATCAGAATGATGATCAAACCATATTACTTATTCATTTACTTAAAATAATAATTGCAGTTTCACATGCTTTCCAGAGTTTCTTGGGCTGGTTGTAATCCATGAAATAAAATAACACAGTAAACCAAGTAAAATAAACAATGACTTAATTTAAACGATTCAGTCATTGGAAAATATATTATAGGAAGGATTATAATCCAAAATCTTGGAAACCAGTTTGGATATTATTCCTCAGACGGATTGGTGACCTATAAGCCAGAATTCTGGATTCACGGAGATGCATTAACATGTTTTTGTTTGTTTTGTTTCCTTGTTTGTTTAAAATATAAAAAGAACTTTAATTCAAGCAGTACAGGCAACTTTAACATATCAGTGTAGTGATTAGTAACAATCACTAAATAAATAAGGAAAGAATTCAGCAAGATATTTCACAGCATGTAAATCAGAGCTTTCTGCTCTTTAATCTACATTGGATGGAGCCCTTTATGTTTCTTGGGAATCTTAGAGTTCTGACTTTGTAAGAGGGGAAGAAAGAAGAGAAAGAGTTAATCCCAAATATCCAGAAACAGAGAGCAAGGATGAAATTGAGACTCACCAATAACATCTAAGAACTCCATCAATAAGAAGATATAGAGTCTATTTTCTTCATCAGTCTTCCTCTCAGAATCTCCTTCCTCCCACTTTTGATTTGGATCTTCATTATTAATTATATATATTGCCTATTGTGTTTTCTTTTAGCCAGGAGCAAATGGCTTCCCTCAGATCCTCAGATCATATCAGAAGGACTATATGCAATAGCGGTGGTACTCAGTTTCTCAAGGATTGCTTACATTCTCCCAGCCAATGAAAGCTTTGGTCCTCTCCAGATTTCTTTGGGAAGAACTGTGAAAGACATCTTCAAGTTCATGGTCATCTTTATCATGGTGTTTCTCGCCTTCATGATTGGAATGTTCAACCTTTACTCATACTACCTAGGTGCAAAATATAACCCAGCGTTTACAACGTGAGTATCTACGGCATGGGTTTTGACTCCCTGGACTGCTGTTATGTGTATTCTATAAAATTGCAGACTATATGTATTCCTGCATCGTTGGAACATTATTGTGGGAAATATCCAGTATATTTTGCACTCAACACATTCTCAGTCAACCCCTCGATCCAGATCTGACACTCAGTTCAGCTAGCAAATATGGCTCGAAGCTTATATATTAAGCATCAGCAAATATCAGTTTAATTGATAAAATGAGATCAAAGGAACACAAAAACAAGGAGACATAAATAGTACCAACAATTATGTCTGTCTGTCTCTCTCTCTCTCTCTCTCTCTTTCTATCTATCTATCTATCTATCTATCTATCTATCTATCTATCTATCTATCTATCTCCTATCATCTATCATCTATATCTCAAAAGACAAAGAAACACTGTTGTAGGAAATTATCATGCCCAATCCTAAAGGAAGATAGCAACAATAGCATAGAGATGTAAAATAGGGCACCAGATGGTATCTCCTGCACCATTAAAGAAAGAAACAATTTGGTGGATGGAGATGATATACCCAATATGCATATCATTTTCAGATATCAAATGTTTTACTGTTAACCAGATATTCTATAAAGCACTTAAAGGAAATCTATAACATTTTGAGAATGAGAGAATTATTTACCTCAGGGCTTGAGAAATAACATACAATGTAATATAATGCAATGCAATGCAATAACATAACAACATAATATAATATAATATAATATAATATAATATAATATAATATAATATAATATAATATAATATAATATAATATAATATAATATAATATAATATAATATAATATAATATAATATAATATAATATAATATAATAATATAGTATAATGTAATTTAAAATAACAACGTTATGTTATGTTATGTTATGTTATGTTATGTTATGTTATGTTATGTTGTTATGTTATGTTATGTTAGGTTATGTTATGTTATGTTATGTTATGTTATGTTATGCAAATATATAACATAAAACATAACATAATAGTTATAGCACAGCAAAAAACATGTTTCAATGAAGGTGGTTAACAAAAGCTGCATGCCATTACTGATAGATGTATATCTTTTTCCAAACCATTATTTCACCTGTTCTAGAATAATTTGCAGTGTCCATCTATATGACAGGTCAGTTTTCTAACAGGATAGTGTTTTTTTAACTTATAGGTTCAGCAACATGGCCCTTAGAGGGAACTTAGATCCAACCTCATCATTAAAAAGATTAAAAATAGAAAATGCTCACAAAGCCATGAAACCTTACAAAATCTCTGTGTGCTTGCAAAAACACAGTGTGAGCATGCATTATGATATGCTTTAGATTGTTCAGCACTGATTATAGAATATTTTGGAATATTTTAGAATATTAGAATTTTATAAAATTTTAAAAGTCACAAACTCATAGCTGGCTGTGAAGAATGTGATGACTTCTACTCCAGCACAAGTCTATATGACTTTGCTGTAATGAATTTACTAGATCATAATCACATGAAATACCTTAAAATTTCAAACAAATGGAAGGAGGGAAAAAAGGAGGAGGGAGGGAAGAGAGTTATTTGGAATTGACCTCATATTAGGGGTGAAATCCAGCAGGTTCTGACAGGTTCTGGAGAACCAGTAGCGGAAATTTTGAGTAGTCTGGAGAACTGGCAAATACCACCTCTGGCTGACCCCAGAGTGGGGTGGGAATGGAGATTTTGCAATATCCTTCCCCCAGGAATGGGGAGGGAATGAGGATTTTGTAGTATCCTTCCCCTGGAGTGGGTGGGAATGGAGATTTTGCAGTATCCTTCCCTTGCCACACCCACCAAGCCACACCATACCCACCAAGCCACGCCCACAGAACCGGTAGTAAAAAAATTTGGAGTTCACCACTGCCTCACATCTATTTATATCTTGACTAGGTCACCCCATGTTTTGTACTATAGTGATGCAACTGCCAGTGTATGCCTAAATATAAAGCAAGGATTTCCACTACAGTGCCATGCATTCAAAAGGCAGCATCAGACTGTCAGCAGCCAATATGCCCTTAATTTATTCTCTAGTGTGCACATAATCTTTCTGACAGCTGTTGCAAGTGGAAAATAGTATCTAATCCTGTAATTAAAGACTGCTCCCTAAAGAAGATGCATAAGAGAGCAGATTTGCAGTTACAACTGTCATTTTATTTGGGGGGGGACTTCTTATTGCTGCAGTTCATCATTCTGAAAATGGTTTGGGGAATTCCAGTTTGTATGGCAAGCTTATTTCTGGTTGTTAAGTAATTAAGTATAAAACAACAAATGTAGTCTGTATGTGAGAACTTCTTTGCTTTCTTTTATGTTCAAGAAGTATCGTATCAACAACTTTGTTTCTGGAGCTTTATATTCTGGATGACAAATAACATAGAGACATGTTTTCTGAAATATAAAGGTCTGTATATAAATTACATAATCTCCAAAGAGAAAGATAGATAGGCATTAGATTATATTTTGCTCAATTTACTAGAAGTTTCAAAAACTTCATTTTTATCACTTGCCTTGTTTGTCACTCTGGTATCTTCTCCACACCCCATTAGAAAACACCAGCATGCATATTTTTAAATTTTTTTAAATATATCTTTAATTTTTTAAATATTGTGGGAAGCCCCCCCCCTTTAGAAGAATGAAATATTTTGGGGAATATGAAAAAGGCAGTATCAAATATTTCCCCTAAAGGAGAAATGGAAAAAAAGTCTTGAGAGGCAGAAACTAGCCCCAGTTTCCCTGTCCCAAGCAGAAACTGAGGAAGCCAGCTATTAGAAATGCAGATTTGGTAATCCATTCAAAAAGACTGGGTCAGGTAGAAACTTCAGATAAGCAACACAATAAGCCAAAGGTTGACAAAATTAGCTCAGACAAACACCTAGGATTTGAACTTCCCCTTTTGCCTCTAGAGCCAGCCATGACCCCTACATGACCCCATAGGAATCCAGAAGGTATAAAAACCCACCCACTCTATACTCCATTTTGTCAGCTGTCCCAGAACTACAAACCCTGGTGGTTCTGTTCATCAATAAATGGACCTTCTTTCCAATTAGCCTCCAGTCTCCATTTTATTTTTAGCGTCTTTCTCCCAGCTTGGAACTGAATCAAATGGATTTTCCTCCCAACAATATATTTCCATCTATTTCTGATATTTGATGTGATTCAGTATCCCATTTCATTACGCCCTGAGTCCTTTGGGAGTAGGGCGGTATACAAATTAAATAAATAAATAAATAAATAAATAAATAAATAAATAAATAAATAAATAAATAAATAAGTCATAATTTGGAACAAATGAACAACAGTCACATCATTATGGATCAGAAATATCCATGATTTAAATACAGTGTACAAGGATTTAATCCTAAATAAAAACAAAACCAGGGATTATATATTAGAATTTGGGAATTACTTGTTAGGCAAAATAATAATAATAATAAATATCTCTGACATGGGATTAAGCTGTCTGAAATCCGTGAAAATTAATAGGCTTATCTGTATCATATTTGTTATGAAACGGATACTAATGTAGTATATGCTAAGCTAAGAAAGAATAGCAAGAATAAACATGATCAGCAAGCATTTAGGATAAGATAGCACAGCTCAGACATATTTCTGAAAAAGTAATTTCCTTGTAGCATTTCTTAGCATCCAGAGGTCTATTTTACGATCCCCAAATGACTGTAAAGATTAGCCAGCTGAGGTTTATCCCAAATAATAATTGAATATGAGTAACATCATTCTTGTTTGAATAGCCTTTATTGAGGTTATTGACCTGTATATAGTTTCACAACTTACATAATAAACTTCAAATAGAAGTATAGTTCCTATATATCATGTTTCATTGAAAATAAGACCCTATCTTATATTTTTTTGAACCTTGAAATAAGCACTTGGCCTTATTGCCATGCGCTCAAAAGCCCGATTGGTCTTATTATCAGTGGATGTCTTATTTTGGGGGAAACAGGGTAGTGACAATAAATAAAGATATATGGTAATAGTATATACAATTATATCTACTATATAATAGCATATACTATTATATATTATGTAATAGTATATACTATAATAGTATATACTATTATAATGTATACTATAAGAAAATAAGAATATAGTTTAAAAAATAGAAGCTAAAATACTAATTGTTGTCAAATACAATAAAGTACTTTTTTTTTTCTTCTGTTCAATTATGTCTGATTTTCACTGACCAGCAGTTTTCTTGTCAAGGTTTTTCAGAAGTGGTTTGCCATTGCCTCCTTCCTAGGACTGAGAAAAAGTGACCGGCCCAAGGTCACACAGCTGGCTTTATACCCAAAACAAGACTGGAACTCTCACTGTTTCCCAGTTTCTAGCGTGATGCCTTAACCATTACACCAAACCAGCTCTCGATATGCCTATAAATCGACTTATTTAATAGAATCCCTAAACACTAAAGTATGATTTTATTATACACTTTTAGAACACCATTACATTTTAAAAACTTGAAAAATTTACATATTTAAAATTAAAGCCCATGGATTGATAAGGCATTTTATTAAATTCTTTATTAAGGTTACAGGTCAGCCCCATAAATTTAGTAATCTTACAGAGTAAAAATTGTACAATGTTCAGTGAAATTTGAAGCCCCTTAAGCATCCTGATCTTCATATTCAGCATGCTGTTTTTAACAGAATTTTGCTCCTTGCCAGGTCATTTTTGGATCCTTACCTTCAGGTAGAACTTGTACATATAGATCATTTGGACCATTCAGAAGGATTGGCACTGTAGAGGCTAGCAAGGTTCTATGAGTTTGTGCAACTAACAGCATGGAAGAAAACAGGCAATCACAATTTCTAAAGACCTGTCCCCACATGGGGAAAGTCTTTCCTTACATGGGATGATCTTAGATGAGCTCTCAAGGATTGTTGATGGGGAATATCAAAGCAAGCAACTCTGCAATATTGGGGTTAACTTAACAAGCAATGATAAATTGTCATTTTCTAAATAACCATCCATCTTAAATCTATGAATGAGTCAGAACAAAATAACCCTCTAGCAAGGAAAATACTTGCTCTTAATTGGGAGTTGGGGGATCATTAAGAGAATGATATGTGGCCCATAGGCAGCTAATTTAAAGCTTAGTATTAAAGACAGAGCAGATATATACATTAGCTATCAATAAACTGCATCAATTAAATTTAATTAATATGGCAAGTGCATACTTTCTGGCTGGTGATAGTACAGCTTAACACATGTGCACAAAGCTTGGTAGAAATAAGTCCCAACTACTCCCTTACCTACATTCACAGATGTTAGCATGGAGACTGAGTAATATCCATCTCAATTTAACTCTTCCTGCACCAGATCTCCTGCAGAAACACAACACTAAAATTAGTTATATTATATCCTTGTGCTATAAAGTGCATCCTGCTATATTCCAGGAAATCATTTCAAAGAAGTAATTGAGCCACTGAGGTTCAGTGGGTTTCTTCTACCTCTTTGGAGATTGGTGGATTTATAGGGATTTGCTCCATCCAAGAGAAATCATTGTCTCATGTAATGGACAACTGGTAAAGCTCCTTGTTACAGAGTAAGGGAAAGATCTGTTCTTGTTTATATGGAGTCTTCCCACAACTCTCCCATCAGGCTTGTCCTCTGGCTCTGCCCTGTTTAGTGTTTCTGCTGGGGCCTCAGGGTCCTCTTTTCATTACTACAGCTTTCTGTTACCATGCCCTGCGTTTGATAATTGTCAAGCCAAATTACCTGAGAAAATTTGGGGGGGGAGGGGTGTCTTCTATTATGTCATTCTGCATCTCTGTTCCTTGTATTCTTCCTACCACCACCAACACTTTGAATAGCCAGACAACTCAGATCCATTAATTTGAAGACTTTTCAAAATGTCATTTAACCATGTTGATAAATCAATAAGCCCTACTTAGTGATCCTCCTCTGTAAAGTTCTGGGTTTTTCTCATCTTCTCTATTCTCTGGCAGAATGGCTCATTTTAAATTCATTATTATTATATCTTCTTTTTTTATTATTAGCTGGCACCCTGAGATTTGTTCTCACAATCTTTTATTGTTAATTGACATCTTTGGTATAACTTTGGAATGCTTATTGTTAATTGATGTGATATCTTTGAAGTGATTCTGTTCCAGAGATGGCTATTATTAAGGTAGATTTTAGTGTCTCTGCTCTGTGATGGGTTTCATTTTACCCTACCCCTGGAAGATTTTTAACTGACCAAATTAAACTTTTTTCTTCTTCTTCTGTTCCTCTATCTTGTTCATCTTAGTCTTCCTTTCTCTCCTTACTTAACAGATATTTAACCTTCTCATTTTGGCTGAGATCAAATGTATCTTGCTTGAACATGAAAAGTTATGGACTTGGAAAGGAAAAATAAATAAAATAGTACTAAATGGATTGATCCATTGTTCAGAAACAGTTTGCCCATCTCAAACTGTTGACATCTCAAAGAAGATGCTATTGCAGGTGTCTCCTTGCAAGGTTGGGATGGGTTATGTTTTGCAATAGTCTAAAGATGATGTGGGATGTGGTGGCTCAGTGGCCAAGACGCTGAGCTTGTTGTTCAAAAGGCTGGCAGTTCAGCAGTTCGAATCCCTACTGCCGCATAATGGGGTGAGCTCCCGTTACTTGTCTTCTGCCAACGAAAGCATGTAAAAAATGCAAGTAGAAAAATAGGGACCACCTTTGGTGGGAAGGTAACAGCGTTCCATGCGCCTTTGGCATTTAGTCATGCCAGCCACATGACCACAGAGACATCTTCGGATAGGGCTGGCTCTTCAGCTTTGAAATGGAGATGAGCACTGCCCCCTAGAGTCGAGAACGACTAGCCTTTACCTTTACCTTAAAGATGAAATACAGAGACTGTTTATTAAAGATATAAAACAGACAATGACTCGAATATTAGTACAACATGCTAAATTCAGATGCTTTTGTGAAGCCCAGGTCACTTCAGCTCATAATAAATAAATTGTTGAATTAGCTGAGGTAGTTACCCCTCTGGTCACGCTACTGCCATTGACTACTCAACCACAGTGACATCTGGGAACGAAGTACCAGGTGGGCTACAACTAATGCAGTAACTACTATTGAAGTTTGATCTTTAATGGAAGATTTTGCAAATTAATTTACAAGTCCTTTGCACAATTTCCACTTTCTGGATATAATGGAACCTTGTGGGTATTTGGTGTTTTGTACTGAATGAGAAAAAAGAGCCTTAGAGATTCGCGATAAGGCTGTGGTTTATCTCTGTGGTTGGACTGAGATAAAAAACATGAGCTAAGCTGTTTTCCGCACAAAGTCATGGAGATTGTTTCTCATCCCAAGCTAGAAAACACCCGTTTCCAAATTCCCTTCCATTCTCTTTTTGTGTTTCAGAAGATTTCAAAGGTTGTAAACAGACCTTGTTTTCAAGGTACAAATGAAAGTGCTCCAGATTCACATTTCACTGCTCCCAGAAATGTGTCTCAGTGATATCCCTGAAGAGGACTATTTTGAAGGAGAGTAGACTTGCAGAATCAAAATCCACATCTCCAGAACCTGAAGATCTACACCTAGAGACCAAATCTCTAAATTATCCTTGCCTAGTATAACATTCTTTGGAGGTTTTAAAGAGGCATTTTCAAAATCAATATTTTCTTTCTTTTCTTTCTTTTTCTTTCTTTCTTTCTTTCTTTCTTTCTTTCTTTCTTTCTTTCTTTCTTTCTTCTTTCTTTCTTTCTTTCTTTCCTTCCTTCCTTCCTTCCTTCCTTCCTTCCTTCTTTCTTTCTTTCTTTCCTTCTTTCTTTCTTTCTTTCTTTTTCTTTTTTTCTTTCTTTCTCAAAAATTGCTTTCCAAATTCAAAGCATAAATATTTGAATATGGTGCTTCCTGAAAAGAAAGCTAATACAATCCTTTGATCTGAAAAGTCAGCTGAGACTTCCTTACTGTGGAAAAGTCAGAGACTGAAATGGCAGATTCAGCACTTCTTGCAATACTCCTACAAACAGCCATTTTTAATTCATTCTAGAAATATCATGCCTGAACAGAGTTAGGAGGAACAAAATCCTTGCCTATGGGCATGACTGAAGATGAATGATGAACAAGTGGAAGTAACTATCAAGGAATAGCCACTCCAGGGCCATTTCTCAGGGAAGAAGTAGTTAATTTGTGCTTGGCCAGGGAGAGGACAGACATTTTGATGTTGCTTCAGATTGTTGTCCACATAATAAAACAGATGTGAATGAAAAATATTAGGGAGAAGAATTATTGTCCCTGATCTCTGAGTTCCATATATGCATCAATGAGTGTTTAGGTGTATAATACCTTTGCACACAGACAAAATGCTTACTTATACATTAGGAAAGCCATATTTGATACATGGACCAGGGCTATGCAACAATGTTGATGCACCTTTGAATGAAACATCCTGTTCAGGAATATTGTGAAGCAAAGAGCCCTTCTCTGTTCCACAGCAGTAGAGCAATGTAGCTGAACCATTCTATTAATATAAAAAAGATACTATATATGCCAAGTGTAGCCTATTCTATATCCCAATAATTCTTACATGGTTCTCTGTCCAAGTACTAAACTTATTGCTACCAAGTTTAGCCTAGGAAAATCAAAGGAGCCACTAGAGGGCAGCAAAGGTTTTTCTGTATCTCTGGTCCCATTCAGAGGCCATCTGGATTTTAGCAGCCAAGTTCTGGCAGGTCTAGCTAAATAGGGCTGACTGCTGCCAGCAAGAAGTTCAAACACTTTTAGCTCAACCTGGTTGCTAGGCAACATCAATGTAGATCTGCTAATTCAGGAAATTGATGCAACTGTTAAAATTGCAAATAGGAAAATAATAATAAAATAGAACCCTTCCAAATTAAAACAAAGTGAGATAATATCATGCTATTGGGATCAAAGTTAAATGTAATATTTCATAGAAAAAAGTGACCTTGTTCTTTTCTTTAAGCTTTTATGAAGACATTTACTTCTCTTGATGGTGTAATGAAGAACAAAAAAGAAAATCCATGCCACAGCTCTCTGAACTGTGTCATGTAAAGAGTGGATATTAAAAATTCACAGTCAATGCTATGTGGTATTTCGCATCTTCCTATATGAAGCAATATGAGAAAGAGTACATTTTATACCTGAAAAGTGAAATAAAACTGCACCAAGTGATTGAATGGCAGGTATCAGGCAAGTAAGAAAAATACAATGGAGTCGAATGCATCTGGAACAAACAACCCATACTTCAAATTAAATTCCATCTCTTAAAATCTAGTGAGGGGAATATGGAATGTGCTTATTACCAAAGCGAGAGAAAGATTATTGTTGAGCCTTACACATGCCAGCTGTGGGAGTTTATTTATTGTTTATTTATTGGTTCGATTTATATGCCGCCCTTCTCCAGAGACTCAGGGCGGCGTACAATGCATTAAGCAATGCCTTCATACTTTTGTATATACCTGCTTAGTAGGGCTTGCGGCCCCCCCTAAGCGGTGTTCTTTTTTATACAAAGTCAGCTTATTGCCCCCACAATCCGGGTCCTCATTTTACCTACCTCGGAAGGATGGAAGGCTGAGTTAACCTTGAGCCTGGTGAGATTTGAACTTGCAGTAATTGCAGGCAGCTGGCAGCTTAACAGCACTTTAGTCTGCTGCACCACCAACACAAGAGTTATTGTTTCCGTGCCCATATAGGTTGCAGTTAGCCAGGTAGCAGCTTTGCATCTGTAGACTGGAAGACCCATCCTTTGCTTCTGCCAATTACTTCCCTTTGGCCAACGGAAAGTGATGGCATGCAGTGGCTAATCTGATATCACCTTTTTTGCAGTCGTTACTAGCTAGTTCACTATTGTTTTTCAGGTCCTTTTGAAAGAAAAAATAACTTGAAAAAATAAATCAGGGGAGACATCCCCTTCAAAAAAAAAGCATCTAGATAACATAAAATGCTGGAAGTGCTAGTTTAAAATACCTTTCTCTCCAAAATTATCGCAGATAATGTGAAATTGTAGATTAAACAATCAAGTCTTGTTACCTTATCAGTAGACTAAATAGCTTCTTGGGTGATTTTGTGCCAATCACCATCTCTTAGCCCAACCCACCTCACAGGGTGGTGGTGGTGGGGAAAATAGGAGGAGGATGAAGGGATTTTAGGCATGTTTGCCACCCTGAGTTATTTATAGAAAAAAAAAATAATAAAGGTGAGATTTACAATAAAATAATTCCTGTGTTGATAAAGAAGGTTTCTCTTAAGAAGGATTTAAGGCCCATATTCAAACTTGGCTGATCAATGCATGTTTTCAAGTATATGTCACACAGTAAGTCAGTGGTATATTAACCATTAAGCAGACTAAGCACGTGCTTAGGGCACCAGGCCCAAAGGGGGCACCACAAAGTTGAGAAAGAAAAAAAACAAAACAATGAAGTTTGTATAGTATGTACAAAGTAGGGGGGCACCAAGATTTGTCAGTGCTTAGGGCACCAGTGAGCTTTAATCCGCCACTGAGTAAGATAGGTATACTTACTAAAGGACAATTCACTTTTTATCCAGACTTACAGCCTGGATTACTCTGCCTTTCCTAACTTAAATCTATCTATTTGGTGCTATGTAGTAGAGAGGGCTTTTGCTGATAGCCCCAAAAGTGAGGCAATGCTTTCTACAGAGACTCCATGGTAGGGCCTTCTGAGTCATGCTCCTCTGTGTCAGGAGCAGCCTTTCCCTTGATTGTATACTCTCCCCGCCCCTGTGCAAAATTTCCAAGAGAGAGGTTTAAAGTCTGTGTTGCCTGATTGATGAACCTCCAAGACCTTGTTATGTTACTGATTGCTTATACTTTAATTTTATGTTGTTATTTGTAAGCTACTCAAAATCTCAGAAACGGAATAGCATGCAATCCTTATGTATTTATTTGCTTATATGCTTGTTTATAACACTAATAACCATCCCTACATCTCATTCAGCTGAGGCTAAGGCTCTCTGGAAGCAGCTTTTAGTGTTTATAGAAAGCTAAGAGAGATGAGGCTGCACCTGCTTCTGGACAAATAATGTTCCAAAAAGTAGGGATTACCACAGAGACCATCTGGCACTTAGTCTACCCCCCTGTGTATTTTTCTTGGGGGAGGGGCATTCTTGTCTAGATGACCAGACTGAACAGACAGATTCAATTCTGGGAAGAAGTTGTCTAATATATCCAAGTGCTGTGGGATAACACTGTGATAATCAGCACTTTAGACTGGGGAATGATTTGGCTCTTCATAAAATAGGAGAAAGGCAAGCTCACTATTGATATGGCATTACCTCACAGTGCATTTCTGGATGGTCTATATCTTTTTTCAGTTCAATTCACTTCAGCAGTCCATTCAACAAAAGGTGGTAGCTTTCCGGAGTTCACATATTATACAAAGTGTTGGTTTCTGGATGCTGAAATAAGACACGATGACTGGATTTCTACCTAAGACTAAAGCATAAACTATAGAATAGAAACCACTTTATCCAGGTTCACAAAACAGACAAAATGGCTTTACCAAAATTTGCTCACAAACATCAAGTTCGGAGGTGTCTTTTGTTTAAATTCTCAAGATTAAATATTTTTTAATGTTGGTTTATTAGTGCCTCTTCAGCTCAAAACAATGATTGGTTGGTGATGTATTCCCAGCTCAGACCCAAATAGCTAACTAAGATTTCATTTTATCTTTAGGGTAGAAGAAAGCTTTAAAACTTTATTCTGGTCCATATTTGGCTTGTCTGAAGTAATATCAGTGGTGCTGAAATATGATCACAAATTTATTGAGAATATTGGATATGTGCTCTATGGGGTTTATAACGTCACCATGGTGGTTGTTCTCCTCAACATGTTAATAGCCATGATCAACAATTCTTATCAGGAAATTGAGGTAAGAGTGATCTATCACTTAAATATATCAAAATATTGTGTAAAAAGCAGAGCATTAATTAAGGGATAGGAACACCTTGAATCCTTCTTCCAGTTTTGAAAAGCTTGATAGTAATGCCAATTAACTTTTGGATTTGAATATGCAGTTGTTTAAGGGTTGGTTGGTTACTTATTATGTAAATAATGATTGCCATCCTGAAAATTCAATTCAAAATGTAATTCAAAAACAGAACACCAATTAGGAATCTCTTGCAGAGACTTAGTTTTTAGTTCTGATTGTTTCCCAAGTCCATCTGACAATGGAGCTTTTCTGGCTCATGGTCTTTTTATATCAGAAGCCTAGGAACTTAATTAACTTGGCTTCAATTCATTTCAGGGATACTCCATGGAAAAAGTAATTTGAAAGTAGGGAAACAGAAGAAAAATGCCATTTAAATTAATATAGGAATCATTTTTTGTATATCCTTATTCATGGTCCTTGACTCCTTCAATAATATTTTAACTGAAAAATTAATTTGTTTGTACACTGTTAGATCCAAGACCATTAAAGTTAGACTTAAATTGTAATCATAAAGGACATTTTGAGAATTTAGATCTTTTTTTCCAGTGAGCCTAGGTAAATAAAGCAACTACAAGTAATGCTTCTATACCGGATCAGGTCATGATAAAGGAAAAGTATTGAATTTTTCTGTGTGGCTTATTTCAAAAGGAAAATTAGAATCAATGATCTTATAAAGGATGACTTTGGGGCAAAACATTTTAATAGCTTGAAAAACCAAATGCAGCTCTTGAAATTTGTAAAAATAACAATGAAGCTTGCACCTTCTCAAAAACTAATCTTTTAAGTTAAATCAGTTCTTCTATTCCTTTTGCAGGAAGATGCAGATGTGGAGTGGAAATTTGCACGTGCTAAACTCTGGCTTTCCTATTTTGATGAGGGAAGAACTTTACCTGCTCCTTTTAATCTAGTGCCAAGCCCTAAGTCATTTTATTATCTCATAATGAGAATAAAAATGTGCCTCATAAAACTCTGCAAATCCAAGGCCAAAAACTGTGAAAATGATCTTGAGATGGGAATGCTGAATTCCAAGCTACGAGTAAGTCAGTCGTTTTTAATTTATTTCTCAACATAAGTATTTATTTCTTGAAATGGCATGTTGAAGGCACACAATTTCAACCCTATGTTTAGGCTGCTAGTCACTGGCATGAGAAATTTTCTTACAATTAAGATCACCTCTGTAAAAAGAACATTTTGGCCTCAGAAGCTGCAGGAAACAAGACTGATAACATGACTGCATTGGAGTTAGCAAAACATTTTTGGACTTAATATGTTTAAGTACTGCATTTCCTCCTTAAACCTCGACACACACACATACACCTCAGATAGAAAAATCAGTTCAATTTTGTGCATCCACACAAAAAGTGTCTTGAAAGTGTTAAGAACTGAAATGCATGCAAGTCTTAAGGATGAATTTTCATTTCACCCTTAAACCGTTACCTAGCTCCTCCAAAAACACCAACATGTTTGAATTCTTCTACTCCAAAAATGGCCTGGAGAATCCCAAAAGATGTTGAAAACTTCATGTTGTCCAAATTAGTATGACAAAAACTAATCCTAAAGGATTTCAATTAGGACTAAGGTTAGGGTTAGAGTTAACATTATGGCAAGTATTCAACAATCCAAGAGAGTAAATAGCATATACGTACCTGACAGATATTATAGAATATATGTGCAATATCATAAGATGTTTTAGAATAGAATAGAATAGAATAGAATAGAATAGAATAGAATAGAATAGAATAGAATAGAATAGAATAGAATAGAATAGAATAGAATAGAACAGAGTTGGAAAGGACTTTGGAGGTCTTCTAGTCGAACCCCCTGCTTAGGCAAGAAACCCTACACCACTTCAGACAAATGGTTATCCAATCTCTTCTTAAAAACTTCCAGTATTGGAGCATTTACAGCTTCTGGAGGCAAGTTGTTCCACTGATTAATTGTTCTGTCAGGAAATTTCTCCTTAGTACTAAGTTGCTTCTCTTCTTGATTGGTTTCCACCCATTGCTTCTTGTCCTGCCTTCAGGTGCTTTGGAGAATAGAATATTCTCCTCTTTGGAGAATAGCTTGACTCCTTTTTTGTGGCAGCCCCTACCACTTTTGTCTCTGTTCTTCTTAAATTCAGAGGAAGCACATATACAATAACTTGCACATTATTTCAATGTATTCATTACCTAGGAATATTTTATCAAGGAAACAGTGAATCAGAAACAGAAGGAATCATGGAGGTCAGTTGATTCAATCACTGTTACTGTGAAGGTTTTAGAGTGCATCTGTAGTACCCCTGAGTGAACCAGTCTTTATATACTTGAAACTCCTCGAGTGTTATTTTCAACCAGAAAGTCAGATGCATAGCAACAGGACAAATTTTACAACATTTATTGTTCAGTTTCTGAACATATGGCCCTGCCCATTCACAAAATCACAAAGCCATGTGCACACCTATTTGACTCAAAGTCTATTTAGCTGGTTTGGTTTAAGTTCTTGAAGCAATGATATGGGACACCCATTTTGAATGCTATCTTGTAGCATGTGATGTATCTTTATGCCTTCTAATAAGGAAGGCTTGATCAGTCCAGCAAAGTTTGACTAGACCCATCTTGGCATCTGTAACATTTCCACAAGGAAAAGTGCCTTTTCCTCTTCAGGTGCATAGGTGCATAAATCCACATAAGCTGAAATCTTTCTGAACAATCCTTTCTGTCTTTTTCCCTTTTTCTCTGCTTTGAATGGAGCTTTCACATACCACATTCATACACATTTGTGGAACTCTCTTCCCCTTGTGGTCTGTGCAGCACCCTCCCTCCTGGCATCTTGGAAAACTACTAAGCCACATTTATTCCATTGTACTTTTAATCATGGACGATAGTTTCAGGCACACATCTGTTGGGGTTGTATTTGGCCTGGGTGATTGTTTTATGTTGCTTCATATTTATCCCTAGAGTCTTCTATCCAGAATCTTCAGTTACAAATCCTGCAGACCAGCAGACAAATCCATTTACACAATTACATGGCATAAAGTTACCACTAAAGCTTCAATTGGCATTATATGCTTGTGACAATATACTGGTTTTGATATACCAATGCATGGTTCATTATATTCCATTCATAGGAGTGAGGGGGCTGGGTTGTTTTGCAAATCAGCTTCAAAGTGGTATATCACTTGAGAGTTTATTGAAGAAAAGGGTTGACTTGAAGAACTGCACAGCCCTGGTAGATAACTTCTATTCAGCTGGCTATCGACATATAGTAAGGTTTGTCCCACACAGCATTTCATTTCTGCATTCCTGGATTTTGAAAAATTGCCTGGGGCTTGTTATGGAAACTGTTTTACTAAAACCAGCAAATTATAACCTGTGAGGAAACAGCTGTGTTTAAAATGTTACAAATATTTGCCTGCATTCATTCTGCTTCAGGCAACAACAAAACTCCACAACTGCAAGAAATGTATGTAAATAAATCAAAGAAGGCTACAGGAAGCTGCTATAGCTTCCAGTCCCAGTTTAATAATGGAAGGGATGGAAAGGTGTATTATAAATGGACTGAGAACTACAGCAGAGATTATAAAAAAAAAAACCTGTGGATCTTGTTGAAAGTAAATCTAGGTGTTTCCCTGACAGGTTTTACGGTGGGGTTAAATGTGGCTGTTTTTAATCTTTTTTCTGGATGAATGGGACAGAGGTTGGCTTTGTATACTTACTAAATATGAAGCATATCCAAGCAATCCATTTATCTTTTTTCAATCTTTAAAAAAAATTGACAAATTACTAGCCATTACAAGCTCTTTTGCAGGACTCACTCTTGATGCTGTCTAAACTTCCTAGGACAGGGGTGTCAAACTCACGGTGTCACGTCATCACGTGATGTATTGTGACTTTTTTCCCCTTCACTAAACTGGGGTTGGGCATGGCCAGTGCATGATGCATCTGGCCATGGGCCATGACTTTGACACGGGGTGAAACGCTCCCGGTTCAAACTGGATCGCCCGATCTGGTAGCAATGGCGGCGGGTGGTTCGGAGAACCGGTAGCAAAAATCCCTGCTCCTCCCCATGCCCAGCTGAGCCATGCGATCATCAGAGGCTGTTTTTTTTACTTTTAAAAGCATTTTTTCTACAACCTCTTTGGCCAAAAAAATGCTTTTAAAAGTAAAAAAAAAAGCATCTGACGATCCCAGCTGAGTTGCCTGATAGTCAGAGGCTTTTAAAAACATTGTAGAAAAAATGTTTTTAAAAGTAAAAAAAAAAAAGTTGGCCACGCCCACCCAGTTACATTACCCCCCCTCTAAGCCACGCCCACAGAACCGGTAGTAACAAATTTTATATTTCACCTCTGCTTTGATACCCTGTCCTAGAAGATGCAATGTTGTTTAGTGACATCACAATCTAAAATAGAATAGAATAGAATTTTTTATTGGCCAAGTGTGATTGGACACACAAGGAATTTGTCTTGGTGCATATGCTCTCAGTGTACATAAAAGAAAAGATACATTCATCAAAAATCATAAGGTACAACACTTAATAATAGTCATAGGGTACAAATAAGCAATCCGGAAACAATATCAATATAAATCATAAGGATACAAACAACAAAATTACAGTCATACAGTCATAAATGAAAGGTGATGGGTGGTGGGAACAATGAGAAGATTAATAGTAGTGCACACATAGTAAATAGTTTGATGGTGTTGAGGGAATTATTTGTTTAGCAGAGTGATGGCATTCGGGAAAAAACTGTTCTTGTGTCTAGTTGTAGAAAGTCCTGGTGGTGGATACATACATTTTTCTGAGAGCCAAAGGCTATATATATAGCTTCTGAGAGCTATATATATGTTGGCTTTTTATTTTTATTTTTAAGTAAAGACATGTAAATGAATGTCAACTCTCTGCCACCTTACTTGTTTTATAAAGCAAATACAATCTGTGTTTGTCCTTAAATTCAATCTGGTGATTTTTTTAAAAAAGTAGCTAAAATAAATAGTTAAGAAGTTTGAGGGACTGGAAGTCTGTGCTCAAAAGCAGACAGTTAAATGGAACAGCCCTATTGATAACTACAACACTGAACAGAGTTATGGACAGTACGAGCAATTAATCAGCGGAAGGGCTTGCCTTCAGAATTTGTGGGTACTCCAATACTGAAAGTTTTTAAGAAGAGATTGGACAGCCATTTGTCTGGAATGAAATATGATCTTCTGCTTGCTGGGAGTTGGACTAGAAGACCTCCAAGGTCCCTTCCAACTCTTTTATTCTGTATTGAAAATGGAAGTGTATGTCAACTCAAGGTTTTCTGCTGCTCTTTGTTATTAATTCAACATAAACAAATAATATACAATGTTTACTGGGTCTGTCTATTTATGGGGAGTTGAAGTGGGGAGAGTACATAAGATTTGCTTCTGATTTTACCCTGTCCAGAAGGTGTGATGGCAGCTGAACAGATCTTTTAAAAGTTGAGAATGCTTGATTGAGACCAAAACCAGGGATTACTCTTTCTTTATTTTTAAATATGTATGGATTCTGCATTTTCCTCCAATGACATTTACTGACTATCTCCCTGAGATTGTTTATGTGAAAACAAGCAGACGCAGTTTATTCATTCAATAATCATAGAAGCCTAGATTTCATGTAATTAATTAACAGGACAATTTTAATGTGGGAAAAAACTATATCTAAAGAGCTACCCAAAAGGTTTTGGAGGGAGCGTGATTGGGTTGTAATACATGATTTGTTCTCAATGGGTATTTCTTGCGGCCAGAAGCATCACTGGGTCATTCTGAGACACATTGATGAGAGGACATAATCAAACCTCCATTGCCCAGTTTTAAAAAGAATGTGCATCATTCAGCAGAAATTGTGGTATAAATAACAGAATGTGAATATTTCCAAAACAGAAAAGCTTATTCTAAAGCATAGATCCAGTGAAATCATAATCCATTATTCAACATACATACATACATACATACATACATACAAGATACAAAGCCATAAAATCACAAAGACATTGTTTTACTCTTTTCCATTTCCATCTCATTGTATTATTTATGACAGAAGGACACAAAAAAGTAATTAGAAAGATGCTGTGTAAGAGGTCAGCTTTTCCAGTCTGTATATCGTGGACAATCATTCATTTTTAATAGGAAAAATCCATTAAAACCTTATGATATATACTTACAATAATAGTTGTATTGTTATTTCCAGAGGAAATTGTCTAGGCATGTTCTTTATTTCAAAATGAAATCAGATATAAACTTGTTTCTTTGTCTGGAAATACTGCTAGTTCAAAAAAAGAGCATATAATATTCTAAGATTAACTTTTAATTTATTTAGCAGTTGTGAACTGTCTTCGATGGTCTTAAAAACAAAGCTTGGTAGTTTTTGAAGTGCAAAGAAATAAAGCCTAAATACTGTAACTCTATCTCAAAAAGTACATCCATAAAGCTATCTAATGTCTTTTTTTTTCTTTAATAGAAAAAAATATATATTGGCCTCATTGTGTCCATCAGTTTCCAATTTCCCATTTAATGGCCAAGTTCTTAAAAGCAAACTAATAGATACAATATAGAGAGTTGCATTAGATTATACACACAGTGACACAGTCATTTCCCTTATCAGTACCCCAGTATGTCATGTCTGAATTCCTAGTTTCTGAATAGGACCTTACCTTTGTTCTGTAGTGGCTCAGCTAGGAGATCTTACCAAAGATAATGTATATCACTGAAGAGGAAAAGTTTTGCCCACTGATTTTGAAAAAAAAGATTCTATTAAAGACACAAAAGCAGGTTTCATTTGACTGGATTTTATTTTTTTAATGGTCAGCTACCAACTCTATCTGTTTTAATACATATGATACAAATAATGAACTGATAAATTATCCATTTGGGGTAACTTTCACTTGGGTGAGTTCCTTACTTATGGATATCTAGATCTAATGAGCCATGGTGACGCAGTGGTTGAAGTGCAGTACTGCAGCTACTTCTGCTGACTGCCGGCTGCCTGCAATTTGGCAGTTCAAATCTCACTAGGCTCAAGGTTGACTCAGTCTTCCATCCTTCTGAGGTGGGTTAAATGAGGACACAAATTGTTGGGGGCAATATGCTTACTCTGTAAACTGCTTAGAGAGGGCTGTAAAGCCCTGTAAAGCAGTATATAAGTCTAAGTGCTATTGCTGCTATTGCTATATAGATCCGACATAGCAGATCTTCAAATATCCAGAGAAGCATGCATAGAAAGTAGCAGCCATTGATCACATGGTTTTTCAGCTCCTGCCCTGATACCATATGATATTGGTCTACATTTGCAGAGAGTCACATGCATTGAACCTTTACTATCACCATTATGGCTTGTACGAAAGCTTAATTCCATAAGCTTTGCAGATGTCCAAAATGGGGTTATTGATGGTGGATCAAAGTAGGCTATTTCTTTGAGACAGAGTTAACAAGATGTCCTTATCTACACAATATTCTTGACTGGAATCCACAAGTGAAATAGATAAGAATATGAACATAATTCTAAATATCAAATGGTTGTATAAATCCTAAATCCTAAAATGAAAGTATCCTTCCACTATTTGTCTTGGATGTTCAGAATAACTAAAGGGATTTATGTCTCAATCCTGAAAGAACGGTCAGGTTTTCCAGGCTGCAGAGGACTTCACAATTTCTCTTTTACACAGGATGAATTACCAGACAGCTAGGAAGAATATTAGCCATTTAAATAAAAAACAGAATTACAGAATGTTTTAATCCAATCATGTAAGGATTTTCTTTCCTGCACCATACAATTCTCCTTGGGCATTGGGCAACTGATATTTGTGGATATTTTCTTTGAATTAGACCGCTAATGTTTTGTTCTTCATTATGATGAAATGTCCTATATTTATACATTTCAGAAAGTTCGTTTCGAATCAAGTACTCCAAAGTCAGACTTTATGCTGAAGAATGCCTACAACAATCCCACCAGATACCAGGTAATGGAAACTCAAGAGAAAGATATCAGAAAAATCATCATGAGGAAAGCAATTAGTAGCCACCTTCATACCTTTGATTTACAGTTTGTTCATATATGTCTGTGTAGTTTAAAATCATATTGTAGGAGGAATTTCTTTCTAATTTTTTTAAAAGTACAGATGTAGTTTACAAGAATACAATGAAGTTCTACTAGATCAAGCCAAGTTACATCCAAGTTCAGCATTTCATTTCATGGTGGCCATCGGATGTCTCTGGTGTGCTCACAAACAAAAGAGAGTGACACACACTTCTCCCATCATTGTTCTGTTGCAACTGGGATTTGGAGGCATGCTGCTCATGGATCTTATGCTAAGGCCCGGATATTATTAGCCCTTGATAGACCCATTCTTTATGAACTGATGCCATTCCTCTTTAGTGAAATTCCAAGATAGAGTCCATTAACTCCACAGTTATGCATTCTTATGTTTAAATATTTTGTTTTGCTTGTTCTAATCTCCTTTCAAACAGTTTCAACACAACTCTAGTGTTTTGAAAAACAGGAGAACAAATTCTCCTTGTCTCTTTTCTCCATGCCATATTTAACTTTATGAAGTTTGATCATATTTTCCCTCAAGTGATCTTTTCTTTTCTACATTAAACAGTTCCAAACACCTTCCCTTTGTACAAAAGCTGCTGTACACTTTCACTCATTTTGCTTGCTATCTTCTATGTTTTTTCCCCAGTTGTATTTATTTAAAATCTGGTAGCAAGAAATACACAATATATTTTAATAGTGATTAACATATGCATATATGTATATACTGTGTGTGCCGAAATAAGTGCTTGGCTTTATTTTCGGGGAGGTCTTATTATTTTGGGGCGGGTGGAGCAAGATGGGGCTCCTCTTGCCGTCTTACCTGATTTCCAGCTCTGCATTTAAATATTTTTGGGGAGGGCTTATTTTCAGGGGGAGGCTTATTTTAGCACATGTGCTCAAAATATGTACATATAATATATATATTATATATAAAATATGTATTCATATATGTGTATGGGTTTATGTATACCTGTGTGTGTGTATCTACATATATATATACATGTATGTGTGTGTGTGTGTGTGTGTATGTGTGTGTGTGTATCTCCATATATATACGGAGAGAGAGAGAAAATTTGAGGGCGGGCATCAGAATTTTATTTTAATGTGTGCCATTGTGTATACAGAAAAGTGACAATAAAGGTTATCTTATCTTGTAAATGTATATGTGGACATTACAATAGTGGCAATTTTGTATTGAGTTGGTATTTTTACTTTGACACCATTTTCCTTTTTCTAATTAAGTTATAAATGTCTAAGATCCATTCAATTATATGTGAATCCCCCCCCAAGTGTGCATCAGTTTACACTTATTTAAATCCATACGAATTATATTATCTCATTATTACTAAGTTTATTCAGGCTTTGATGAGGAACTATGGATGCTGGAATATCAACAAAGCCCCTTCCTTCCAAGTGCCTATTGACATTCTCAAGAAATGTTGATGAGATTTATCTTAGCAGAATCCTTCGTTATTTTCTTCATCAAAGCTTGTCTCTGTATACTTAGCTTTTTTCCCCTTTCTTTCATTAACATTTCCGTTTCAATTTAATGAAAACAAATTGAAATTCGCTACCATACTTTCATAGTTTTCTCTGGGTCCTTGTCAAAAATGATTCATTGGCTACTTTCAAGTTCTCTGGCATTAAACCTGATTTGTGGGATTTCATTCAAACTATAGAAATATTTCTTAGACACAATATATATTGTGTATCTCAGTGAGGAAAAAAAACCTCCAAAAATAATCAGCAGCCACTTAGGAGTCCTCAATTCCTCCAAACATGGTGCACCATGATGCAGTAGAAACGGCTCTTGTGCTTCCCACAGATGTTTATCTATTTGTTAATTTAATTGCTGCCTCTCTTGCCATGGGGCTACACTAGGAAGCTTCCAACAATAAAAAGAAAGAAATGAAATGAATGTATACAAGCGTAGGATAATAGAACATTAAAATAAATTATGAAAAACAACACAATGAAAATACATCAATATGATAGCCAAAAATGATGGATGGATGGAAGAACAAGGTGGGGGGAAGGTAGAGTCTGCCATCAATCCAGCAGCCACTTCCTGCTGGAGGTTTCATGCAACTCCCACTGCCATAACTGTTGGATTTCATAGAAATCAATTTGATTGGACATCAAAGAGTCCAAAGGATACCTGGTTGCTATAATGGAGGTAATCTGCAACTATGTGAAAGACACACTGCAGGAAGCTTGCCTCAGCCAGTAATTCCAAATGTGTTCAGTTCTTAGAATTCCCAACCAACAACAACAATATTGTCTTCTGTCACACCAAAAGGTTCCTTGGTTGGGTCCCTATTCTAGGATGTTGATTTAAATTGCTTTTATGCTGTATCAAGTCATTTCCAATAGAATCCACAGTTAGTGATAAAATAAAGTTGCTTTTTCATGTCCTATTGATTTATTGATTGGGAAGAGCCTTGGTGGTGCAGCAGACTAAAGTGCTGTTAAGTAGCACTTAGCTGCCAGCTGCCTGCAATTACTGCGAGTTCAAATCTCACCAGGCTCAAGGTTGACTCAGCCTTCCCTCCTTCCGAGGTAGGTAAAATGAGGACCCGGATTGTGGGGGCAATAAACTGACTTTGTATAAAAAAGAACACCGCTTGGGGGGGCCGAAAACCCTACTAAGCAAGTATATACAAAAGTATGAAGGCTATTGCTTAACGCATTGTAAACCACCCTGAGTCTCCGGAGAAGGGCGGCATATAAATCAAACCAATAAATAAACAAACAAACAAACAAACAAATAAATAAATAAATAAATACTAGAAATATGATAAAATTTAAGTCCCATTCATTTCATAAGCCCATATGGGAATGATTACATATTTTGAATGCCATCATGGACCCCAACTTTAAGATAACATCTATCTGAAACCCACCAATACTACCAATGGCCATATTACCCTCAGTATAAATTCATATTAAACTGAATTAAAATGCAGAAATTATTCTTTATGTACGAGATAATTATAGTACTTAATTTATTAGAACCCACCTAAGCAATACTAGAGCAAGAAACTACAATAAAAAATCAATAACTTTGCAAAGAAACATTTGAAATAGGCCTTTTTTTCCTGTTTCTTGTTGTTGTTCTTACCAAGCTCTATTCCAAAACTATATATTATTAAAAATGTTAATTTTTTCCCATCAGGAATAAAAATAATAAAGTGGTAATAACAGAAGGCATAATTAGACAAAAGAGGGAACAAGCAGCATAAAATAGTCGTTTTAGTCTGCCCAATAATTATTTTCAGCCAGAAAGAGAAAGCATAAACCAGTTATTAGTAGGACTTTGTTCAAGCCTGTATCTAGCCTTGTTTCAAAGAGATGCATCTTTGCTTTCACAAGGGTTCACAAAAATGAAAATTCTGAAAAATAAAGCACTCTGAAATCCAGGTGAGAACAATAAGAAGAAGAGAGCACAATCTTGCTGTACTATAATTACTTCTAGGTAATAACAATCTGCAAAGGATCATATATGGCCATAGAAAGAAACAAAAAGGGACTTCAGTATTTCTTATTTTAATATTTCAAGTGGCTTCGTGTGAATATTAAAGTAATCTTTCTTTTTCCCATGGATGTATAGTGGGTTTTAGATGAAATATGAAAAACATAACTAGACAGGAGGCACAAGTGCATACAGTGTATTTTCTCCAGATATTAAATTCTCTATTTTTCTTGCCCAGATTTCTCAGTAAGTGACTCCTGCTTAGCACAAGGGATATTGAATATTCTTCCCAGAACTCATCAGCTTCTCACAGAATAGTGTGAATTTCATTACACCCAGGTATAAATTATAAACTCTGCCCCATTCTGGTTTATTAGGGTTAATAGCAATAGCACTTAGACTTATATACCACTTCACAGTGCTTTTACAGCTCTCTCTAAGTGGTTTACAGAGTCAGCATATTGCCCCCAACAACCCAAAGAGGAAATAAGATAGGGGCACCTTATTTGTGCTCAAGGATCCATAGAATCAATAGTTAACCACAAAGACAGTTTTTGCATAGGATTAATGGGCATAGGATTTTTTTTCAGCCCATATACAACACCCACCCATGGATTATAGAATCATTTCACATTCACATTCATACTTATTATCATACTACTCCCTTTTATAAATTCAAAAAGGAATAATACATAATAAGCAAACAGAATTAATATGTAAGATAAGGAGAGGGAAATATTTAGTTTACACCAACAGTGTTAATAACTCTCTATATGCTTCTATTTTTATAAGCCAGCCTAACCCCCTCTTTCCCTCTATACTATTTCACAAGTTGCCTTTTTAATGCCTAACCTCTTTTTTCAGAATGTCCTCCTCCAACGAAAATAATTTTCCTCAAACTTCCTCTTCTTCTCAATTCATTCACTTAAGTACTCCATTGTAACTGCACTTAACTTGCAATCATTCGTCCCTGTAAAATGCTGCTACCTTGGCTTTTCATACATTAGTAGGCCAATGCGGGAATATGTATCATACATATTTGTCTCATTCCTTGTTCACTGTAGAACCAACTAAGGACTCCATTTACAACCAACCTTCAACTCAAGATTTTCACAAATGATTCATAATTCAAATCTTTCTCCAAATAAGCAAGCATATAATACATACTTCCTTATACATTTCTCAGTAACCTACTGGGAAGAGTGAAAATGTGGCATTCTTATTCACTACTCCTCAGAAAACTGCAGTTAATAATTTTGTTCATAGTCACCACTTATGTCTTTTTGATCATAATTCTGTCAAATATTTTTCCTGGAACACTTAAATTAATCTCCTTATAGTATTTACCTCCCTCTTGGTAACTCACCTTTGCTAAGTGGAATAATAAAAGCATTCTAACAATCAGATGCAATCTTTACACAAACATTAAATGAATCACACAGCCATCCCATAAGCAAACATCTGTCATATATTTTAATATTTCTTCAGCTGTATCAGCTGTAATTTGAGCCTTGCTATTTCCCAAATTCTCAGACTTCCTTTTCATCATTTTTTTCTTGGACAGAAACAATTTTTGCATTCTTTTTAGTTCTATTGTTTGATATAGGATTATATCAAACTGCATTCCCATATGGATCCCTAAGAAAATTCTTTTAAGAATTCTATCCATTTCATCCCAAATTTATCTCACCACATTTATTTTTTATCCCATTAACTCTATCGGAAGCTTCTTGTTTTGTTCTCTGCATTCATTTCCAAAATTTAATTGTTATGAAAATTAATCTGCATTTTCTCTGCCTTTTATAAGCTTAACTGTTCCTTGCTTTCTTTGGTTACATTCTGTCAAATCATATTTTTTTCTCTCTCTCTCTATATATATATATATACATTATTTTTCTTTTATCCTAAAGCACTTGGAATGGGGTTTTCAAGAAACATGTAAGATTAAACAAAACAAGGCAAGGACACAGTTATTGAATGAATGTGGTTTGAATATAAAAAAGAATGACCACCTTGAAAGAAGTACATTAAAATTATTCAGTCATATAGATAGAATCACTGAAGATCAAATCACAAAATGTGAACAAAACTGTACAATCCTTGATGATCAGATCCTTACAGAGGTGAAAGCCTAAATCACAAAAAGCAATAGATAATATGGATTGGGGATAAAGTAGAAGTTGTTGATGAGGTAAATAATGAAGAATATTTGTGTAAATTCTAGCAATCACACACACACATACACAGAGACATGAATAAAACCACACAGAAAGTTTTGTGAGTTGGACCATGCACAGATTCAGACAGACAGACAGACAGAATGATAGACTGACAGACATGCCATGCTCATTCCTTGCTTTTCTTTTTCTTCCACTTCATAATTAGTATCCTATATTTCCCTGCTTTCCTAAAATATGTTCCTCCATTTATGTTTTCTCAGGTGGCAACACTACTTCCCAATGGATTATACCACCACCATAGCCATCTTCAGCATATAGTATGTGCACTATACCTCATGAATACTTCTTGAATTAAATGCAAATATGTCTTGTAAATGATCACATACATACATACATACATAGGCACCCAGACACAGACACACTCATAGTGAAACCACAAATGAGTATATTGCATTATATATCCAAGTCTTGTTTCTCTATTTAATTCCTGTCAGCATCATAGTTGTTACTTATATGTACAGTATGTGCCCTTGCCTAAACTAGGATTGTTTTCTTTATAGAATGGATTCCCTTGTTATTCTAATTTCCTCTGAGGGGAAACACTGATTAAAACTAATACATTATAATGCAAAAACAATATTGCGGAAAAGGCTCATGAGCAGGAATGGGAAAGACCTTGCTTAATTTTTGCCATTGATCTTGGAGGGAGGGGGGGAGAGGGGGTAAAAAAGCCATGCCAAAATTGCATTCACTATTTTTTTCCAACCTTTTCTTCATGGATGCCCCTTCACTGATGAAAAAAGAATACAGCAAAATCATATCAGAATCTTACAATGCAAGAGCAGGCTTTGATAATATTAATTAGAAAGGAAATAAGCCTGACACTGTTTGGGACACTCAATTAGATTAGGTCCTCATAGGGGAACAGAGTTCCTCTGGAGTACATGAGTGTCTGGTACCATCGTCATATGACTCCTTTGCTTCCTCTGAAGCACTTAGTAGAGTGGTAGATTTTGGAGTTTGGGAGGAGACAGCAATCCAACCTCTTTCCTTGCTCTGGAATTTTCTCAACCAGGCCATTTTTGACAAATGGCTGTCTTGAAGAGGAACGACAATCTGGAACTTTCATACATTTCCCAATAATCTAGCATTTATTTCTACCTAATGGCAATTGTTTGCACATTGTTGAATGTTTGGACTCTTACTCAAGATTCTACAGGCCAGGATGAAACAAGTTGGGGAAGCAACTGCATCCTATAGACTGAAGATTCCTTCTCTCTGAAAGAAATGGGCCTTTCTCCTCACATTGTGTGGTAGCTTTAGTCTACTAGATTCTTAAATCATGTGTTTGGTTTTTAGAATTGTATATCTTATTAATTTTGGCAGTCTTTATAATGTTAAATGTATCATAAGCGGCGAGGAGTCTTGTGCAGAATAGTGCGGAATTCTTTGGCCATTTAGAGATTCAGAATATATGAATAGGGACAGTATATCCAAACGTAGTAGACAGAACTTTTATTCTTTTAATAAAAAGCAAAATCTCTTAAAGTGGCATACACAATAACATAAAGAATAAATAAATAAATCTCTGCAATTTATTTCCAGAGTCATTTTTAGTCACATATGACTTTTCTCTTAATTGTTTCCTACTTTTTTCCCTCTGCAATTTTTCATACTTTGAATAATCTAAAAAGTCAAAATAATTAAATTGTTCAAGCGGATGTCATCATTTGGGAGACACCAACATTCTGGTTCTTCCTCTTTTGATAAACTCATACTGAAAATCTATAGCCCAAGAATAAACTTTATGTGATTTCCAATACAGGATCTCACCCCCTTCTTTGTATCATTTAATCCATATCCAAGGCCACTCATATCCAAGGCTACGCACCAAGACTCCATTTGAAGTCAGAGAGGTCAGATTAGCGTTTAAAAAAATGAAAATCATGAACATAAGTCTTCAAGGAAACACCACAATTTTCTAGATCATTTTCTATCAGTTATCCTGATGGTTTTACATGTGTAGTTCTCATACTTACAATGATTCGTTTATTCAAAATTACAATGGCACTAAAATGAAGTGACTTATGACTGTTTTTCACACAACTACTGTAGTATCCCCATGGTCAAAATTCAAAATTCAAAATTCAGATGTTTGGCAACTGGCTTGTATTTATGAAGGTTGCAGTGTCCTGGAGTCATATGATTACCTTTTGTAGCCTTCTGACAAGCAAAGTCAGTGGGAAAGCCAGATTCGTTTAACAACCCTGTTACTAACTTAACAACTGCAGTGATTTACTTAACAACTATGGCAAGAAAGGTGGTAAAATGGGGCAAAACTCACTTAACAACTTAGCAATGGAAATTTTTGCCTCAATTGTGGTTCTGAGGATTATTTGTACAGTGATTATGCTATGGGGTTATTTGTTCATTTGTTTAGCAAACATGCACAATAGCAAAATGTTACATGGAAATACATTGTTTTCTGACATCTGTAGAGAAATTCCCAATTATTCCCAAATGTTTCTAACCCTGTGATTAATAGTTAATGACAGAGAAAGTACTTGGTCGCAATGCTGTCATAATCCATAGCAAGGAGCTTCCAAATATAGCAAAATAAGAAGCTATGTAGTTCTGTACTGTGATTAGTGTTAGACAATGATCCAAGATTTCATAGAGCTGACTTTTCTAGGGCTAAACATTTATTGTTGTTCATTACATTATATTATCTGAATCAATTTTAAAATTTCTAAAACAACAGCTCCTAGAGATTTTAGGGAGTGAACACAGTAATTTTTGCCTAGAAAGTACCTTCTCTACCATTGTATTAGCATTCTCATAGACAAAAAAACAGGCATTACTTGAGCAATTGTATGATACCAACTGGGGAGAAACTGACACTTATTCAGGGGGTGGGAGGACTTGCATGTAATGCTTTTCATAGTTTACCTAAAATAATGTGGACACATTTTATCAAATAATTATGCAATTGCATCATTGGGCTACAGTTCAGTACAAGTGAACTTGTGTAAGACCACTGAAATCTACAACACATCAAAGAAATTAATTGTCTTGCAATGTGACCCTAGCATGCTGTAGAAGTAATCAGGCAACATAATTCCAATAAACCCATTATAATTCCATTTTCAGAAAATAATGAAGAGACTAATTAAGCGATATGTTCTGAAAGCTCAAGTAGATCGAGAGAATGATGAAGTCAACGAAGGCAAGTGCTTTTAAATTTAACAGCACTGTAATGAATCTTGTTACAGTCATGGATTTTTAAACAAATCTTTTCTATTTGGTTGTCAGTCAAATGGTCAATGTGGCATGAGGCGTTTTTTGTTGGGGTGGGCTACAAGGGTAGTAAAGGTTAGAGATACAATACGCTAACATTTAAAATTTTGCATATCACTGAATTATCATAAGTATTTCAAGTGCATCTTTCTCCCTACCTCACCATCCACCCACCCAATGGAACTTACAACTTACAATGGAAGTTGTAAGTTCCATGATCAATTGTTTGCTACATCAACAATGGATAGCAAATAACAATACAGGAATTTAATATATATGCTTTTTTGAATCCAATATATAAGCTCCAAGTTAGAAGGAAGGTCAGTCAATTATATTTAGAAGTGTTTCTGGGTTTCAGAGTTCAGAAGCATTGAGACAGCAATAGATTACAATAAGTAACATTTTAGTAAATACTTAAAAGGAGTGGGAGAATAGTTTAATATAGCCAAATGATCATTTGTCCCTTTTGAAGCAGCTATTAAGGCATTCTCTGAGATCTTTATTCATTTCTACCCTCATACCATAGTGTTCACTGATCCCATAAGCGCTTCTTCTTACTAAACCTAAGGCATAAGTAGGTGAAATAAAGATAGGAAGAGTAACTGAAATGAGCTGATTTATATTCAAGGTAATTACATCTCGTTTTATTTAATTTTTTTCCCCACTAGGAGAACTTAAGGAGATTAAGCAAGACATTTCGAGTCTCCGTTATGAACTTCTTGAAGAGAAATCTCAAGCAACAGGAGAATTAGCAAGATTAATTCAGCAACTAAGTGATAAGTTTGGAAAAAATTTAAATAAGGACATTTGAGAATTGTCAAAGAAGAAGAAAAAAATATGTTATTCTTTTAACCAGCATTCTTTAAGAGCAAAAATTGTTCTGGAAGGAGAAACATTGAAAGCTGCATTTTTTTCTGATTAGCCATTCTTTTATGGGAACTGTGCATTAGTTTGGTATATTGAGTGAAGCCAATGATCAACTAATTCCTTTATGATGTAAAGGTAAGGTGGCATTTTCATATTAAAACCAAGCTTTTTGTGACATCACAAATAGCTATAGAGGATCAGAAGCATAAGACTTCTGAAAAAAGAAGTGAGAAAAAGGAAAGAAATGCAGAAACATATTTCACAAGCTTTAATTCAAACCATGCAATTTCTTTATTCTGTTTACATGCACACACTACTGATATGCCAAAGTGAGATGGAAGGTCCCCATTTCAAACAGAACTATATTTTGTCTTGGCAAATGTCTTCTCTTAGCATCCTGTTTCCTCAGATTAAATGATTACAGACTAGAAAGGTTAGTTGGTGCTTCAATTTTTGACCACTAATTCTCTCTGGTTACTGAGATTTAGTTTAAAATGCCTAAAACAGGTTCAAATTAAATTTGAGTCTATGAGAATAAAGCTGCATGAAACTGAATTTGCAGATGAGGAAAAAAATAGGATAAGCATCATTGTCCCATAACACTGGGTGCTTCCAATTTTGTGGCTTTTTACATTTCCCAGTTATTATTCTTCTCCTTTAAAATGATGTTGAGTTTCAGTTAAATTTACATTTCAGTTAACGATTTTACAGTATAATAGCATTATTTGGAAGCATAACACTAATGGTTGTATAGGTAGCCCCATATATGGTAATTTCACTCTACAGTAGTTAGAAAAACAAGTTTCCTATCATTTAAAAAAATTAAAAAGGTACCGTTTCATGCACAGAATCTTTTTTTTTCCCAGCAGTAATAGCAAGTATTTAGAGCTAATTTGAGGGAGAGGAGCTGTCTAGAAATGTAAAATAGAAATAAATAAATAAATAAATAAATAAATAAATATTTATTTATTTATTTATTTATGACAGGCTTAAGTCATCCTGATTAGAAAGGCAGTTTTTTTAAAAAAAAAAAATCAGCTTCAAAACTGGATTTAAAATGTCTTTTCATTTCAACACAGATTTGATAGTGCTATATCACTGCACATGTCAAAAAATTTCCCTATGAAATGCAACTACATTTATAAAAAGGTAAGCCTTCCTAACCTAAAAAGTGCATAGAAACACAGAAAAATAACATTTGAATAACCAATGTCCCACAGATTCCCTTCAAAACAAGTGAACAAAACGCAACCATTCCGATCAAAGGACAGGAGATAAAGACATACCCTGGCAGAGAGTCAAATGTTTGGCAAATGAAATGTTATGGTTTTGTGGAGTTAATTTCTAGCTGAAGAAGTTTTTGATAGCAAACAAAAACAAACTGATGTTTACTCAGGGCGATAGAAGAAGGGTCCCTAACACAGTGGCTGTGGGCTCCACTATGCTTTGAATATCTCCCTTGGCACTTGGTAGGGTCCTTATCCTACTTGACTAATGTTTCCTTATATACTTGCATTATAGGGGAAGTAAGCTGGTATATTGCAGCTTTTTCTCTCTCTCTCTTTTTTTTTTTTTGTTATTGTATTTTTTTTTCTCCACACTCCTTCCTCTTTCAACATCAGCTGACTGTGGATACTGGAAGCCATCACAGAAAATGAAAAGGTAACCCTTTTCCACTGACACCTGGCAGATTAGTTCAGTGGAACCTGCTGAAACCAAGTAGCAAAATGAAGGAAGCAACAGGGCTACCCAGCTGCCTTTTCATCCTTCCTGGCCTCACTGCTTTGCCCAGGAAACAAAACCAAAAGTTTCCTATTCCCATTGCTAATTTTGTCCATCACCATTAAGTTGGCCTGATATTTAAGAGCATTGGTCAGATGCAAACTTGATAATCAAGCTATAGCTGTTTGATTGGTTTAAGGAGAATGTCTAGCAATACAAGAACTCATTTGAACCCTAAAGTATTCTGCAGTATTTTTAGCGTATATGCTACCATCTCATGGCTTTTAGTAGTCACCATGAAACTAGAAGTTACCCAAGTCCAGTTTCAAAGTGAATAACTAAAATGTAAGAGTTCAGAGCCTTTCCAGATGATGTACCCCACTACATGGATTGGTAATCTTGGTCACACATTTAATGTATTGGACTAATTGATATATGTAGGAATTCTGTGAGAGCAGCTGAATTGTACTGTTAATAGCTGTGGAGACTGTCTCTCAATAGTTGCACTATGAATCATTCTAGATCAATTTTTTTAAAAAACGAGACTGGCTTTCAAGAATTCTCTTCCATTTTCATAAGAAGCATTTCTGAAATTTATTTTATCAATCACGTTAATATAAATTTTAATCACTGTCAGAAGAAATTGTGTGCTTCATCCAAGAAGATGTGTCAAATACGGTTTTAAAATGCTCCATCAATCAAAGGAAAAAATGGCTATGACTGTAAATAACACTGATATGGGGATAAGCGATGGTAAAGTCTGTGGGATCTATTTCAAATGGAACCTGTCTTGGGTTGACCCAACAATATGAAATGAGTTACTGGAAACTTATGATTTATTAAAACAAAACAAAAAAGGCAATTTAAGTCTGAATTGTCATTGTCAGATAGAAAGCCATAGAATCAATTCATGCTGATGAAAGAATTGTGAATCAGGAACAGTTATAATCTTGAACTGTTTAGGACAGTGTTTCTCAATCTTAGAAGCTTGAAGATGGATGAACTTCAACTCCCAGAATCCCCCAGCCAGCGCTGCTGCCTGAGGGATTCTGGGTGTTGAAGTCCACCGATCTTCAAGCTACCAAGGTTGAGAAACACTGGTTTAGGACATCCCAATAAAATGTGAAATTCTGTAACAAAATGCTTGTTGCAATTTGTCCACACCTAAGGAATTTTTCTTGTTGTTGTCCTGAGTTAAGTGTTTACAGACCTCGGTTGTATGGCACCTTCATACTGCTCTCTTCCAGATGGATCAAATCATGTTATTGAACTGAAAAGTCAAAAGCATTTTTTTTAATTGGCAGAAATATGGTTTTAGTGGATCAAAGCACACCTTGCTGTTGTGATACCACAAAGCTGTACTGTTTGTTTACAAGATGCACCTATACAGCAGCATTATATATCAGTTATTAATAATATTTAATAATCAGCAGAACCAGAAGGTGACCCCGTGACCTGTTCTTAAGTGCCAGATGAGAACACAGATAGCCTAATAGATTAATAGTTATATTTGTTTAAAAAAATGAAAAATTTAAAAAAAATGGTGTGCTGTATGTATAATTGTTTAGAAGGGAAATCAAACAATGTATTTTTACCTTTAATAATTTTATCTTGAATATTGTAATATTTTTATCTAAAACAATAACAACAAAAAATAAAATTACCTCAGAATATTTGTTATTTTGAATGAAATTTCTTAGTTTTTTTCAAACAATAACATTCAGACATACTTTGGGACACATTCATATTGAGTTCTAATATCCTTGTGAAACAAGGAAACTATTCCATACCTATCAGAGAGAGAGAGAGAGAGAGAGAAATATTCCTAGAGTTCAAAGTTCAGTCCCTATAAATTGCAAAAAGTCATAGCAACAGATAAGATATGCTTTTTTTACCCTTTCCTCTTCTCCAGAGACTAAATATGAGACTACTAGGTTTTTGTGGAGTGATGCATTGTGGAATGTTGAGAAATTCCATTTCATGAGGAATGGAAAGGAAAATATGTACCACTGGTATTCCACTTGGAAACTTTTGAATCAGGAACTTTTGCCAGTATGAACCAAGCGTATATATGCAGCATATTGGAAACTAACACTTTCCTGCTTTCTCCTGACTTCCCTTCCCACCTTCTCATGGCTTGCATACTTCTCTCAGATCCATTTGGCTACAAAACAATATAGTATGCTGTTTAGCTTTGTGTGGTGTTTGGCGATTGCAAATATCTGCAATGAAGTGCCACAGTGATAATGGGGAAGGAGCAACCCGAAGAAGTGCCATCTATCACAATGCTGTTGAAGGGGGACATATTGAAGAGAGTGGAAGGTGAGAAGATGGCAAATGTGGCCTGCTCCTTCAGCATAAATTCTTCCAGAATCAGAACAATCATTAAGAACAAAGACAAGAACACTGAGCATAAATCCCTCTCAGAATGTAACCTGTTCATAAATAATGTCTGTACTGAAAACTGAAAGCTAAACGCAAAGCTGTCTGCAAATTCACACTTTCAAAAATCTCAGAAGTACTTCTTAAAATCAGACTTATAAAAATACAATCTGGATCAGATTGCTTCCTGACTTTGTTTAGCAAACAGATGGGAAAACACCCATTGGGAATTGATAACTGTGTAAAAATAATTGAAGTACTGGCCATCTGTCCTGCTTGCCAATATAAAGCTTAAAAGAATGAAAGAAAGATGAGATGGTTATAAAGGTAGTCCTCAATTTACAAACCTTCATTTAACAACTGTCCAGAATTATGATGGCCACAAAATGGGTGTGTGCTTTACAGCCTGTAAAGCACTTCCAGCCATTGCAAAACATTACACTTGTGGTCACATTATCGCAATCTAGGTATTTGGCAACCTGTTCACCCTTACCACTGGTTGCCAAGATTCCCATGATCATAGGATTGCCATTTGCAATCTTCTCTGCTGGTTTCCCAGAAAGTCAATGGGGAAGCCAGCTGGGGAAGATGCAAGCCATTATCACCTGTCCTGGGATTAAGATTCCCTCCAACTGGCAGCAATTTAAGAGTGAATTGATTGCCTGCCAGGAGGAAATCTAAAATGGGAAGAAACATCAGCTCTGGGTTCCCCATCACAGACAGACTGACAGTCACAAAGGGAGCTCTCCAAGAGAGAAAGGGCTGTCTGCTCTTGGGCGGGGGGGGGGGGGAATGTCTTGGACAGTCTGCAGAAATGGAAGTCACATCCCAAAGATCTGAGCTCCGTGCCTGCAGCCTTTCGAGAAGTTTCTTTCTGTGTAAAGAAAGGATAGAAATCTGACTTGTTTTATTACGTATCAATCTTATTTTGTATTTACTCTTGTAGTTACTTTAAATAAACTTTATTAAATAAACTTTCAGGGTATCTTCTCTGGCCTAGATACCCTGAAAGTTTATTATCTCCTAGGTAGAGGCAGATGTAGGGTCTCCTACTTGGGCAGGGGATTGGACTACATGACCTGCAAGGTCCCTTCCAAATCTGTTAATCTGTTATCTGTTAACACAGTCTTGATCAGCAATATTTTAATGAATTGTTATTCTAAGTGGTACTGTGTACAACAAATTAAATAAAACCAGTACTAATATGGAATCAATAATAAAGCCACATTACATTCCCGCAAGCATTTTAAAAAGCCAAATTGAATCTATCTATCTATCTATCTATCTATCTATCTATCTATCTATCTATCTATCTATCTATCTATCTATTCATAGAGGTCATTTGTGTTAGCAATCAGCAACTCAGCCTTCAGGTCTTCTAGAAGATTGTAGGAGACTATCAGGTAAAACATGACATCACCTGAAGGAGTAGGGGTAAAATTTTGGGGTTTCTTCTGACAATTTTACATGGCAAGACTATTAATGTTGGGGAAAAGAACGAGAATCTTCTGCAATGTATCATTCTCATCCTTAAAATTCTCAAAACATGAAAAAATGTTCCAAACTCATGTTTCCAAAATTCTGCCATTTTGCTGTAAAATGTCAATGGTCAAGCTCGCAGGACTGGAGAGAAAGAAACAGAGGGCTGAGATATGTGGCTTGCTTACCATTGGCATTAAGGATGAAACACATGTCTGATCATGCAGGGTTCCACATCAGCGAGGTTCTGCACTGATGGAATTTCTGTAGATATTCAGTAATATGTGGAAGGCAAGTGGCCCTCCCTTTCCAATTGAATAGGAAGGAAAGCTCAGATCAGGCATGTTATGAAGCAGTTATGGGAAGAAGTAGCCAAGGAAGTAGACCAGCCCCTTAAATGTGCTGGTTTAAAATTTTAATAAAATTACATTTAATTACATTTTATTCTGGAGTTTGTAACTAAAATATAATATGTAATAAAAGTAGTTTTAACATACAGATAGAAATAGCAATTCTAAAAAATAACTTTGCAGAAACATTGTAGTGTAGGAAGCATTATAGTAAAAGTAAAGGAAGAAACTGTAGAATAACATGGTGTCTAAAATTAATGCACCATGCCTTGATTAAAGCTGGCCGTCACTTAGACTTCAAAGACTGTAGCTGTGCTTTTCATTTGTGTACATGATGAACGTCCTTTAGTGTGCCAGATATGCTACCCTGATTAAAGAACAAAGAAAGGGCATCATGCTTTGCTACAGGAAGAATAAATCCCAGTTTATTAACATCATCCAGAAGAGAGAGAATGGCAGGCATCATGTACGTTTAAGGATTTGCAAATGAAATTTAAAATAGCTGGCAGATTTCTAAAGAAAGTTTCTATTTCAAAAAACATATAATAGTAATCAGTATATAAAACAAATGTTGCTTAGGATTGGTGCACCATAAGGCATTTTACAGTTGCCTGAGGCAGCAGATTATCAAAGCAACTGAACCACAGATATCCTAACCTAAGAGAATATTACCTGAAATTAATCATCTTCTTCTTACTTCTAGCATTTTCCCACAGGAACAGGTTCCACTTTTCAGATCAACAAACGCCATATGAGATGATCAAACCACCAACCATGTTCAACTAGATGATTTTTATGTCTATGTTAATTGTTAATCTTTGCTCTGGTCCTCTGCACAGGCATTTGTCATTGCAGTGGTTGGCAGTAAAGGCAACGATGGGGAATTTTCCTTATAGAATGTGGCCATATCTCTGAAGGCATTTTTCCTGCATCTCTTTTATCGATGCAAAACCCATTGCTGCTGGTCTATTGTTGCTGATGAGGACAAGGAAGGAAACACCTAATGAGATTACAGTCTTGCTACTACTTGCTATTAGAGTCTTGCTATACTATTATTATATTGCAGTAGAAATTGATTTAAGCCATGATCCCAGTGGTGATTTGCTATCGGTTCGCCCCAGATAGGGCAAACCGGTAGCGGTGGCGGCAGGAGGCTCCGCCCACCCATCCAGATCAGGGGTGGGTTCTAATTTTTTTTACTACCGGTTCTGTGAGTGTGGCTTATTTTGTGGGTGTGGCTTGGAGGTCATGTGACTAGGTGGGCGTGGCTAGCTGGTCAGTCATTTCTGGAAGGTCCTCGCACTTACGACCAGTCCTCGCACTTACGACCCAACTCATTTGCTTTTAACACTGATCAGCTGTAGGACGGCCCTTTGAAGCCCCGCGGCAAGAGTTTAAACAGTTTTTTTCCCTCTAGTCATCAGCTGGGACTCAGGAGGCAGCAATAGATTGGGGGTGGGACCAAATAAAAGGTAAGAATAACGTGGGGGGGTGGGAGGGCGGGGGGAGAGCCGGTTCGGTGACGTCATATCGTCACCGCTACCAGCTCGGCCAAACCGGACCGAACCAGGAGGAACCCACCACTGATCCAGATGCTCCTGCGCATGCGCAGAAGCGTGGCATGCGCGAACCGGTAGCAATAGGTTTTTAAACCCACCCCTGCATGATCCAATTCCAGTCCAAAAACTTTTTATATACAGAATCGTCATCCTCATTCTTAGTCCAGGAGTAAAACATCTCCTATTATCTCTGCCTGCCACCCAGTTAATATGAACATAATATCCTACATGAGCTTGCTTAGAAGTAGATAATCATACTCAATGTTAGATACTTATACCTTCTTTTTTATATAGAAATGTATTTCTATTTAGATGTGAGATACCTGTCAAACAAAAATCTACATTAAAAAATTCAATGAGCTATGAAATATCAAGAAAAGGTCAGGCATTCCTTGAACTTAGCCATGCTCCATTATATATATATATATATATACAGTATAATAAAAGAAATCAAAAGGGATTGATTTTTTTTACTTGTCATTTCTTGTTCAGAAAATTGATGGGTAGAAACCACTTTTGAAACCATTGTTTGGGGAATTAAATTGAACTCTGGTGAAGTAAGCCAGTTTTGTAAGTAGAACATGAAGATAAAGTGTCTTCAAATTGAGCTTTGTCCCCAGAAATTTAATCAGCTTTTTTGGTGATGATACCAAAAGGAATTACTTTTGCTGTCTGGAATGTTCGAGTTCCCAATTTATCTGTAAAAGCAGTTCTATCGAAAGGTTCCTAAACAGGTCTGATTTTATGCAGGTAATTTCTTTTGTAAAGCCATATAGATTCTTGCTATCACATCATATAATTCTCCCAACTTTGGCAAAAAAAAAACCTATTTAGAACCTGTAAAAAACTTATAAATTATTAATATATATATATATATATATATATATATATATATATATATATATATTCAACTGTAGAGTTAGAAGCATCCTCATCGCTGTGGAACCAAATCTTTACCTCCTTAAATGCATTGTTTTCCTATTAAATGCTTGCTGATAATTTTACTTTTATTTCCGCTGGGGAATTAAATCCTAATCATCTAGTTAAGCCACTTTCTTATAAATTATCTCAATATATATCAATAAGTTTTGAAAAGGATACTCATTTTTGTTTTTATCAAATAGTTCTGTCTCCCAGCTCAACACACAGATTCTTGTTTTCTGATAAGAACATTTTCTTTGAATAATTGCCTTCTTGTTTCTCTCTGCCATTTTCTTCTCCCTCTATTTTTTCTCCACCTCTTCACTAATTTCTTTGAGGCCATCACCCATTTCTTTTTGTCTTCATCTATGACAGGATTTCTCAAAATGTGAATGTATCTTTCTTGGAGACTTGCAAACAGAGTCCTGGGGAGATGTGAAGATCCTTTTACTTAAAAGCCTATGGAGTTTCTCAGTCATCCAGGTCATGGTTGTCCCAAAGGTGCTTTTTCAGGAGAAAACTGGACTTTCTTGTTTTTTCCTTTTGAAGACATTTCACTTGGACCCTCAAAGGATGCAAATTACCAGCTGTCTGCAAGGAATATAAATCCTTCCCTTTCCCACTATCCTGTCTCCTAAAGCAAGATGTGATGACAAAATGTTTTGGAATCCGTCCTCTAAGCGCTGGTGGATCAAAAGTACTTTAGTTTAGTTACTTTACTTACCTTTACTACCGGTTCGCAGCGGGGCCGCATGTGCGCATGAGCAAAACAAGTGCACACACTCGCTCTTCTACACAAGCATGCGCAGAAGTGTTTTGATGACGTCAGGGTCGGTGGGTGGAGCCTCTCGCTGGTTTTACTACCAGTTCTATAGAACCGGTGCGAACCGGGAGCAACCCACCACTGGTTTGGATTGCCCAGAACTAAATAGTCGGTTTAAAGTAGAATTTTGAGAATAGGACTGTAGTTTGCCCATTCAAGAGTTTTAGCGGCGCACACTTGCTCAAAAATTTGACTAAGGCATAATTCCTGAATTGTTTTATTTTTATTATTATTATGGTTGATTCCAGGGTCAACCAAATGTTTAGATTGGATTTAGCATTTTTATCCACTTACTGAGTCCTTTATAAGGACTTGGGATAGACAGATGTTGTTTATTTTACAGTAATTGGTCTCAATCAGCCAGATGTTTAAGCTGGATTTGGCATTTTTATTCACCTATGGCCCCCAAAGGATGGGATACGGAGATGTTGCTCAATGGTGTTAAATATGTTATTGCAGGGTATAAGCTATTAGTGTAATAATATAAAGACTGTAAAAAGGCAAGAAGGGTTAGTTTCAGTCAGACCATGTCTACAATTTTATTTTGATACGCCTACATTTTTTTTTTTTGAGTGACTCTTTTTGTTTTTATAACTCATTACTTGGCTAAGGTAGAATTTTAACATGTTCCTGTTTTCCGAAATGTTTTATGTCATTGTCTTGCTTTGGGATAAATATTGATCATTTCCAAATCACCATAATCTCTAGGGATTTTTCCTTCAAATACAGTGGTGGCTTCCTCCCGGTTCGGTCCGGTTCAGCCGAGCCGGTAGCGGTGACGATATGACGTCACCAAACCGGTTCTCCCACCCAGCCACCCACATTATTCTTACCTTTTATTTGGTCCCACCCCCAATCTATTGCTGCCTCCTGAGTCCCAGCTGATGACTAGAGGGGAAAAAACTGTTTAAACTCTTGCCACGGGGCTTCAAAGGGCCGTCCTACAGCTGATCAGTGTTAAAAGCAAACAAATGAGTTGGGTCGTAAGTGCAAGGACTGGTCATAAGTGCGAGGACCTTCCAGAAATGATTCTGACCAGCTAGCCACGCCCGCCTAGTCACATGACCTCCAAACCACAACCACAAAATAAGCCATGCCCACAGAACCGGTAGTAAAAAAATTTAGAACCCACCCCTGCTCAAATATGCTTTTAGAATTTGTACTCTTTAAAGGTCCCCTAAGCCAGACGTGGTATTCAGCAGGTTCTGACCAGTTCTGGAAAACCGGTACCAGAAATTTTGAGTAGTTTGGAGAACCAGTAAATACCACCTCTGATTTCCCCCTCCCCCCATTTATTATCTGCCCCCTGAATCCCAGCTGATTGGGAGGAAATGGAAATTTTGCAGTAACCTTCCCCTGGAGTGGGAAGGGAATGGAGATTTTACAGTATCCTTCCCCTGCCATGCCCACCAAGCAATGCCACGCCCACTAAGCCACACCCACAGAACTGGTAGTAAAAAAAATTGAAAACCACCACTGCCCTAAGCATTAAAGGAAGGAAAGAAGAAAGCATTTGCAAATAATAGAAATAAAGGAAACCATAAGATTATACTCATTTTCAAGCTTTGTTCACATATGTTGAACCTTATGAGATGGACTGTATGGGTCGTCCTCAACTTATGACCACAATTGAGCCCAACATTTTGTTGCTAAGTGAAACATTTGTTAAGTAAATTTTGCCCTATTTTATGATTTTTTGTGCCACAGTTGCTAAGTGAATCACTGCAGTTGTTAAGTTAATAATATGGTTGTTAAGTGAATCTTAACAATCTTCTCCATTGACTGCTCGTAAGAAGGTCATAAAAAGTGATCACATGATCTTGGGACACTGCAACTGTCATAAATATGAATCAGTTGCCAAGCATCTGAATTTTGAGATGGGGTTACTGCAATGATCAAAAGTGTGGGGAAATGGTCATAGTTCACTTTTTTCAGTGCTGTTGTAATTTTGAATGGTCACTAAATGAACTGTTGTAAGTCAAGGACTACCTATATAGTATTCACCATAAAGAGAGACTAGTAGCCCAAATTCAATATGTGTCACTGTTGCAATATTTTCAGGATCAGACTCAATAAAGATAATAGAAGTTAGAGATTTAAATATATTTTTCTTTAATCATAATAGGCATTCTATATTCGCTGAATATTCAAGATAGAAGCAAGTAAAATGGGGAGGATGGCTCCTTATATATACAAGGGGTGGAGCCAGGAATGGGAGTGGTAAATTATGAATACATTAAAGTCCAAAGAATAAGTTAACCCCTGATGTTCCATATATACATTATTTACACATTAGAGAATAAGGCATTTACATCTGACAAATCCCCCTCTAAATGCCGGTTCGTTATACAACACCAGTTACATTCAGATTCAGGACAATATAATACATATAATTTAGAAGTTAAATATTTGTGTTGTTTAGAAGGTAAGGGTTTTGTTAATATGTCAGCTAATTGTTCAGAAGTATCACAATGTATTGCTTTGATGAATCCGTCTTGAGATAGTTGTCTCACGTGCTTAAATTTTATATCAATATGCCTGGACCTTTGTCCAATTGCATCGGATCTAGATATTTCAATGGCCGCTTTATTGTCTTCATGCATAATAAATGGTAAAGTAGGTCTCTTCCAAACATCTGTGATCAAATCATTGAACCATACAAGGTTATTTGCAGCTTTAGACAAGCAAACATATTCCGCTTCTGTGGTAGAAGTGGCTACCAGTTCTTGTTTACCAGTATACCAGTAAACTGGACAATCGTTCAATAGAAAAACATAACCAGAGGTACTCTTTCTGCATGATGTATCACCAGCCCAATCTGCATCAGCATAACAAGTAATTTTTGGTTCTTTGTCATTATTGGGTTCCAATATTAAACAAAAATCTAATGTACTTTTCAGATATCTTAAAATTCTTTTGACAGCTTCCCAATGATACAAGGTTGGTCTGCTAACATATCTTGACAATAAATTGAGAGGTAATGCAATATCTGGCCTAGTCCAATTAGATATATAAAGGAGTGAACCTATAACTGATCTGTAAAATGTGTTGTCTTTAAACTCAGGGGAAGATTCATCAATGTTTCTGAGAAAATCAGTTTGCATAGGTGTGTCACATGTTTTGGCATTATTTAAGTTACATTTGTTTAGGAGTTCAATGATTTTATCTTTCTGAGTAAGTTTGAATCCCCTTTTTGTTTTGTTAATTTGTACACCAAGGTATTTGTTCACTCTACCTAGTGATTTTAATGAGAAGTGTTCGTTTAACTTATTTACAAAGATTTCCCTGCTCTCTTTATGCTTTCCAATATATAAAATATCATCAACATAAATTAATACAAATTCAATATGATCATTACTCTTTTTTACAAAGAAACAGTTATCAGCAGTGGTGGCGTTGAAATCCATGGTCTTAAGTACTTTTACCAAACAATCGTACCATCTTTTGCCAGATTGCTTCAATCCGTACAGACTCTTATTTAATAACCAAATTTCGTTCTTATTAGTGTATTGACTGTGTGGTGCTCTTACATATATTTCCTTATCTAATTTTGCGTGTAAGTATGCAGTCTGTATGTCATATTGAAACACGTCCAGATTGAGTGCAGATGCTACTACAAGAGCTGTTTTGACACTCTCTGTTCTCACTGTTGGTGAATATGTGTCAGTATAGTCTTCTGGATATTTTTGTGCATAACCTTGTGCAACTAGTCTGGCCTTGTATAAGGTATTACCTCCTTCTAAATTCTTAATTTTATAAATCCACCTGGTACCTATAATTGTTTTATCCTTAGGTGCGATCGCAGGTGTGAATACATTTAATCCTTGTAAACTTTCCATCTCTTTTTCCATAGCTAGTTCCCATTTTTCTCTTTCTTCACGGGGAAGTTTCAATACTTCCTCATATGTATTAGGTGTTATTTGTTCTTCATCCATATGCATTATGTAATCTTTGTATTTATTTGGTATTTGGTTTCTATTGTTTCTAATATTTCTTTCAGGTTTGCTATGGTTGTCATGCAAATATCTAGCTTCCTTTTTTGTTAATGTGTCTGTCTTTATTTTATGCTGACTATTTGTCCAAGTTTTGGTTTTGTTCTTACTTTTGTTAATACTTTGATTTTCTGTTGTTCCTTCCTCGCAAGATATATTATCTTTGCTTTTATTAGGAAATATTTCATTAAGGTGCAATTTAGACCAATTGGCCTGCTCATGGAACACAGCTGTTCTGGATACTATAAATTTGTTATTATTATCAATGAATCTGTACCCTTTGGTTCCAGTTTCGTATCCCATGAATCTTAATCTCCTGGATACGTTTTCTCCCTTTCTCCTCAATTGTTTAGGTATGTGTACGTCTGCAGTAACTCCAAATATGTGCATGTGTGCTAATTTGGGTTTTCTATTGTACATCACCTCATATGGTGTCTTATTCACAATACTGGACCATGTCCTATTTTGAGTGTAATTTGAATAATGTAAGGCTTCTGACCAAAATTGTTTGCCTAAACCAGCATCCTCTAATGTGCATCTAATCATGGTTTGTAGTGTGGAATTCTTTCTCTCTGCAATCCCATTTTGAAATGCAGAAAATGGATTGGACGTGAAATGTAGCATCCCTCTATCCTTTAACCATTGGGAGAATTCTTTAGACATGAATTCACATCCCCTATCTGTCATAATTTGTTTTATTTTGATATTATGTTGTGTTTCTATGCGTTTGTAGAATTCCTTAAATTTCTGAAAGGTTTCATCCTTGTGCTTTAATGTGTAAACAAAACCATAGCGACTGTAATCATCCACTATTGTTAGGAAGTAACGTTTTCTATAGGTAATTGATGGAGTTAATGGACCAACTAAGTCCATATGTACCAAATCAAAAATATTGTTGGTTGATCTGTTAGATTTTTTTGGTCTGGGACTGGTTTTTAGTTTGGTGGATTTACATACTGAGCATTCCAAATAATTTTCACAATTTTTTATTTTGACACCTTCTGCGTGTTCAGTCATTTTTTGTACTACAGGAAAGCTTGCATGTCCTAACTTCCTATGTAAGATGTGAGCACACTCATCATGAATTGGTTTACCTATTTTTGGTTTCTTCTCATTGTGTGCATTTTTGTTATCATGAGTTATTTTACATTCATCATTGTCACTGTTACTGACATTTTCATCATCTGCTTCAATACAATCTTCCATATTTGAATCAATGTTATGTAACCATCTTTCTTTGGTTATCAGATAGGGTAGACCCCCTTTTATCATCACAGTGCCTACATTTGTTTTGTTCTTTTCTATAGTTGCTTTCCCCTTTGAGAAAACTATATTGATGTCAGATTCTCTGCTTAGTTTTATAGCACTCAGTATGTTGTGAGGTATTTCTGGGATTAATAATACCCCCTCTATTTTCCCTAAACCAGGCAAGGTCACATTTCCTCTGCCTAATACTTGAACCTTTTCTTGATTAGCTACCTTTATCACAAACTTATCTTCTGTAAATGAAGATAATATACTTTTGTTGTTAGTGGTGTGATTTGTTGCACCAGAATCAATAAGCCAATTATTGTTCTCATCTTGTTGTGTTCTGATGCTGTCTTGTTTATTTAGCCCATTTAGTGACCCAGATTTTCTCTCTTTTGAATTTTCTCTACCCCCTCTACTTTCTCTGTAATTTGGTGGACTTCTATATTTGTGTCTATCTGTGGAAGATTGTCTGTAATTGTATTTGCTCCTATATTCTGGCCTATGTCTCTCCCTTGGGACTTTGGGACAGTCTCTTCTACTGTGTTCCCTGGATCCACAATTGTGGCATCTAAAGGCCTCATTATATTTATCTTGAAAGACTACTTTCCTAAAGGATTTGTGTTCTGTTTGGTTACTGGAACGATTTTTTCTTGAATTGTCTTCTGCTATCAATTTGTTAGATAGACTTTCTATTGATAAATATCCCAAATTAATGGTATCTAAGTGTGACATAAAGCTATCCCATGATGGATCAAGTGAATTGATAATAACACTTTTCATTGTTTGATCTGAAATCACTTCCCCCCTCAATTGCAGCTCAGCTCTTATTTTGTTTAGATTTATCAAATGCTCACTTATAGAAACCCCTGGTTTCACTCTAGAAGAAAAGAAATCCTTAGACATTCTTGTGGTTGTGGCTACGCTATCGCTGTGAAATAGATTAAACATGCATTGAATTATTTCTGATACAGTTAGGTTTGGTTTGATGCTATGATACATTGCAGGAGACACGCTAGAAATTATTATGAAAAATGCTCTATGATGTAAACAATCTATTTTTAAAGTCCAAGGTCTTCTTGGAGGACTAGTTATAAAGAATAGTAAATTTTCTTTCATAAAAATAACCTGAAGCTGTTGGTACCACTCTTGTAAATTAATGCCATCAACTCTAAGTTTTGGGAAGTCACTGGGTAAATTCCCCACATTATTTTGTCCATTACTTACAACCTGAGGCAGTCCGTGGTCTCTCAAGTGCAGGAAATTACAGAACGGCATTGGGATGCTTGTAACGAGTCTGCGCGGTTCTCTGGCCAGTTCAAGTCTTTCGGGGCTGTCTACGTAGTTTTGCACATGCGCGTTGCTCATTTCTTCTTTGGCGCCGTTGTGGAAGGTTCTCTCCATTTCAGCTCTCTCGATCCGCTCCTCTTCAGATGAGTCGGTCTCTGGCTCGGTTTTTGGGGCTTTGGTGATGGCGACGGTTCTTCTCTTTCTCTTGTGTGCGCTGGCACTCGATTCTGTCTGCGGTGTAGGACGGAATCGGCATGGCTCTCTGGGCTCGGGTGTCGTCGTTTTCGAAGTCAGGATGGGAGCGTGTAGGTCTTGAGTTGTCGGTTTGATTTCTTGCTTCTTTGTTGATGTCTTGGAAATTTTCAATCTTGGCCCAAAAGCAGCAAAAAGCGTTTTCATTGCTGACTTTACTTGAGACTTTGTTAAATCGTCTTCACTTTCTGATTTTGGTTCATCTGAAGAGTTTGAGACTTCTTTTTCACTTTCTTCGTCTGATAGCGTTTTTCGCGCCAGAAATTTTGAACTGAGCGTTTTGATTGGCTCTGCTTCACTCTCTTTTGAAGTTCGTTGAAACCAAGATGGCTGCCATTCAAAATTTCGCGCGATGTCACATCTTTTCTTTTTTACAACTATTTTCTCAGTAGTCATTTCACTCACAGTTTTTTGATCTTTGGGTTTTTCTTTAATGACGTTTTTCTCTCTCGCTGCTCCGCTGTTTCTCAGCATCTCCTGGAGGTCCGCGATGAGGCTCTCATCATTCTTTTGGCTTTTTAGTATTTTTAATATCTCTGACCTGAGTTCGTTATTTTCTATCTCGATTTCTTCCTGGTCGTTATTTTCACTCATCAGTTCTTCTTCTTCAGTGGTGTATTCTTCGGATTCTCTCGAAATCGCATTAGTGGATTCGTTGATCATCTCTTGATCAGTTTCTATTTCTTTGCTGTAGGCCCTGGTGTTGGGCCTATCTTTCTTGGACATTTTTAATTACTTATTGAGTCAATTAACCATCCTCTGCTACCAGCTTGTTGCAATATTTTCAGGATCAGACTCAATAAAGATAATAGAAGTTAGAGATTTAAATATATTTTTCTTTAATCATAATAGGCATTCTATATTCGCTGAATATTCAAGATAGAAGCAAGTAAAATGGGGAGGATGGCTCCTTATATATACAAGGGGTGGAGCCAGGAATGGGAGTGGTAAATTATGAATACATTAAAGTCCAAAGAATAAGTTAACCCCTGATGTTCCATATATACATTATTTACACATTAGAGAATAAGGCATTTACATCTGACAGTCACAATAAAATCTCTTTCTATTCTTTCCATAATGTCCATAATGTTATATACTTTAGTCATGTCAAACCTCTAAACATGTTCCCACAATCATTTTAAATTTTAAAATTGTGGTTTCCTACTCCAGCATGTTTACCTATTTCTGAAAGTCAACATGCCTTTTCTTTTTCTTTTTCTTTCTCTTTCTTTCTTTTTTTTTCTTTTTTTTTTTTTTTGAATCTCTTTTTGGTTTGTGATCTTCATTCTCTTTCAAAATATCCAAAATTATCCAAAAGCAATACAGTTTTGGCTCCCAAAGTTACAGGATCATATTTTAAAAAATCACTTTAAGAGTTTGTATTTCTGCCAGGGAAGATAGAAAAATAAATGGTACAAAAATATCATCACATTTGAATTTGTGTAAGATCACCTCTGGAAAAACCAACATGTTGATTAAATGCCAGTGGAAAGTTCATGTATATCCTGTACTTGATTTTTTTTTTACTTATATATACCTTCAAGAGAAAGACTGTTTGCTTTTTATCACCTAGATCAAGGGTTAGCAACCTGTGGCTCTGGAGCCGCACGTGGCTCTTTCACCCCTCTGCTGCGGCTCCCTGTCACTCAAAAATATGCGTCACAACTGCCAGTGTGTGACACCCGCCAGCACGAGATTTATTGAGCTTTTCAACCCCCAGTTGGCCAACCATGGATAAATCCAAGAAAAGAAAAGTTTCAGAAGAAAACAGAATATTTAATTCAACTACATATGCTAGTTTTGTGGCCACTCAAGAAATAGTCAGGCATGGGAAGGGTTTTGTGGCTCCCAGTGTTTTCTTTTCTGTGGAAAATGGGTCCAAATGGCTTTTTGAGTGTTTAAGGTTGCAGACCCCTGACCTAGATCTTAATCCTGTCCTCCCAAAAGGCGGAAGACTTTGTAAGGATAAGAGAAGGAAATGCTGTGACTAAAACTGCATTACACTAATGTAGGCAGCTCTGCTGAATATCTCAAATATTTGCTGAAATACCACTGCCTGAATCCACTTCTAGCACCTTCCAGTTGGAAGGGTTTTCGATTATTAATGTATCACAGAGTATTGCCATGGGCATATGTCAATGTTGTCAGAGCAGTCAAGGTGCATCTTTGAGAGATGACACTTTAACATGAAATTGTTTGGGCTAAAGGCCAATTTCTCTGAATGCAGAATCCATGTGGGTGGTACAATCCTTTCTGTGCAACACTTCTTTAGAATAGCTGACATTCAAAATCTTGCTTTCAATCACCGATAAATAAGAACTTGTATCAAGTATATGATTCTTCCTTAAGAAGAATACTGACAGTTATAAAGTAAGAGATGTCAACAAATATCTGAATTATTCAACTTGGAGAAACTCAGGGCTTGTTCTAAGAAAGGGTGCAATGGCACAAGGAAACAACAACCAATGACTTAATAACCAGCCATAATTAACAACTAAAAGTTAGTTACAACCAGGCACCATATAAATACAACGCCCAGTGCACACACTGTGGTGACAGTCCCAAATGGATCATTCAATTCCCCGCTGAGGAGGGCACAAGCCTGAAAGCTTGGGAGAATAAATCTTTGATCCTGGTGACTGACTCAGATTGGATCCTGCAATATTATTCTTGGACACGTAAATTTGCCTTCATTCACAATGAATACAAAGTTTATCATTCTTACAAGGATGCAGTGGAAGAGTGTTAAACATATCACCCCGATATGGCATAAAATATGCCAAGGAGGCTTGGATAAAGTAAGTTCCATCCACATGGTTTTAGAGACTACATAGTCATTGCTTAGAAAACTATGGAAAAAGAACCTGTGCTGATGCACAATCTGCAAATCTAATGCACACTCTAAATTGTTTAGTGTTTATAGAAATGAAGGTAAGTTTCTTTTAGCACCCTGTAGGTATCTCTTACCAGAAAGGATGCAGACAGTGTATCCTAGGCTATCTAATGTTACGTTAGATAGTCTAGGCCCTAGTGCAGTGGTGGGATTCAAAAATTTTTACTACCGGTTCTGTGGGCATGGCTTGGTGGGCGTGGCATGGCTTGGTGGACATGGCTTGGTGGACATGGCAGGGGAAGGTTACTGCAAAATCCCTATTGCCTCCCAATCAGTTGGGACTCAGGAGGCAGAGAATAGATGGGGATGGGGCCAGTCAGAGGTGGTATTTACCAGAACTACCATATTTACTCCAAACTACCATATTTTTTAGAGTATAAGACACACAGGAGCATAAGACGCAACTTAGTTTTTGGGGAGGAAAATAGGGGGGGGGAAATCTGCCTAGTCATTCATCTGGCTAGCGTCCTTAGTCTGGTCAGCTTCAGCACATTAGTTTGCTGGTTTTTTATCCCCTTCTTGGGGATAAAAAATAGCTTCTAAGGCACAGCTGAGAGGAAGTAGCAATGAGAAAAGCAGGCAAAGCATGGTGGGGGGGGGGAGATCGCTTTATTTGGCTAGTGCTTAGTTAGGGCTGAAAAAAAACTTCTAAAGAATAGCTGAGAGTTGGAGCAAAGCATGGAGATCGTTTCACTTGCTAGCGCCTCATTAAAGCACAGAGGAGAGTTGAGGGAGCAGGCAAAGCTGGGAAGATCGCTTCACTCAGTAGCGCCTTGTTAGGGCTGAAAAAAGCTTTGAAAAAGCTACATTCGGAGTATAAAATGCACCCAAATTTTCAGCCTCTTTTAGGGGGGGGGAAAGGTGTGTCTTATACTCCAAAAAATACTCAAAATTTCCGCTACTGGTTCTTGTCAGCATCAGCTTTCCTGCTTTAGCTGCCATAAGAAACGGGGAGGGATTAGGTATGGAGCAAAGGGGGGGAAGAGAGCAGGAGGGGGTTTGTCTTTGTAGGAGGGGACTTCGTGGGAATCGAAACTGGATTTCAGAAGGGGATGAGCGACCAACTGTCTCGACATTCCTGATGGATGACGCTGCCAGACGTGTTGCCACCTGACCTTTGGAAGACCTTTAGATTGGCTGAGAAAATATAAACATGAGGGGGGGAAGAAGCTTAGTAGATGCATTTCGCGCGTTTTGGTCACTTCCAGCTTTTCACTGGGATGTTAATCTTTTCATATTCAGTAAAAGTACCAAATTCTTCAAAATGCTTGAGTTTGGGGTTTTCTTTCCTGGATACTGAAGGAAGCATACCTGACATTAAGCTGGAAGTGACCAAAACGCCTCCCACTTATGAAGGACATGTTGGCCCATTTAGGAAAGGGAAAATTTTTTACCAAACTTGATTTAAGAGAGGCATACTACCGAGTGAGAATAAAAGAGGGAGATGAATGGAAGACAGCATTTAATTGCCCACTGGGGTGTTTCCAATTTAGAGTACTCCCTTTTGGACTACAGGGGGCCCCGGCCGTATTCATGCAGTTGATCAACGAAGTGTTGCATGAGCATCTATATAAGGGGGTGTTGGTCTATTTGGACGATATTCTAATTTATTCTGACAACATGGCCGACCATATAAGATTGGTTCGAGCGGTCTTGAATAAACTCAGAGCAGCTGAACTCTATGCTAAACTTTCTAAATGTGAATTCCATCAAGACAAAATCGACTATCTTGGATATCGTATATCGCATGAGGGAATAGAGATGGACCCGGAAAAGGTCCGGGCAGTAATGGAATGGGCCGCACCACGCACCCGTAAACAGTTACAGAGTTTCTTAGGGTTTGCTAACTTTTATAGACAATTTATCCCCTCTTTCGCAAAAATCGCACTGCCAATTACAAACTTGCTCAAAACCAAAGGGGAAATAAAACCCAAACCCTCGAAACCACTAGAATGGACTATGGACTGTCAGGCCGCTTTCGAAAAACTGAAACGGTTGTTTGCAGCTGAACCTGTGCTCAAACACCCCGACATAGAACAACCTTTTGTAATACAAGCGGATGCTAGCGACGTTGCCGTAGGAGCGATACTCTTGCAAAAGAATGAGAATGGAATATTACAACCTTGTGCTTACACATCCCGTAAACTATCTGAAACAGAAAGGAGATGGGCCATATGGGAGAAGGAAGCGTTTGCAGTTAGATGGGCGCTGTTAACATGGAGACAATTTTTAGAAGGGGCAAAACATCCTTTCGAGGTGTGGACTGACCATAAGAATCTAGAAGCATTAAAAACACCACGCAAATTGTCACCCAAACAGGCACGCTGGGCCCAACATTTCAAGCGTTTCAATTTCACTTTACGTTACCTTCCTGGGGGAAAAAATTTCATGGCAGACGCACTTTCCAGATTACCACAGTACAACAGCATAAAGAAGGAACTGGTTCAACCAATGCTCCCCTTAACGCAATTGGCAACACCTGTCACTACCAGAGCGCAGAGTAAAACCGATCCAGAACTCTCAGGGGATTTACTCGAAAAGTTACGAGAAGCACTAAAAGCTGACGAGTGGTTTAAAATCCACTCGAATGAATGCACACTTCGCGATGAACTAGCTTGGGTTGGATCAAAATTGTATGTTCCGGCCACATTAAGACCAACCGTATTGCAATATGCGCATGATGCCAAAGCCGCAGGACACTTTGCGTTTGTCAAAACTTTACATCTTGTTAAGAGACAGTTTTGGTGGCCTGCACTAAAAAAGGACATACAGGCATATGTGGCTAGCTGTCCAGTATGTGCCTCGGCTAAAAGACCTCCAGGAAAATCCCCTGGATTACTGCAAAGTGTGGCTAGACCGAACGCCCCATGGAAGGAAATATCTATGGATTTTGTGGTGGACTTACCCGACAGTGAGGGCTGCACTGTCATTTGGGTAGTAACTGATTTGTTTTCCAAACAAGCACATTTCATACCTTGCTCAAAGATCCCTTCAGCAAAAACCCTCGCAAAATTATTTATTCGGCAGATTTACCGACTACATGGGTCTCCGAAAAGAATAATTTCTGATAGGGGTGTGCAATTTACTTCCAGGTTCTGGAGAGAATTTTTAAGATTGATAGGCTCCGCACAGGGGTTGAGTTCCAGTCACCACCCTCAGACAAATGGTGCTTGTGAAAGAACCAATGGGGTGCTCGAACAATACCTTAGGTGTTACGTGAATTACCAGCAGGACAATTGGGTAGACTTGTTGCCATTTGCAGAAGTGGCGTATAACAATTCTGTGCATAGTAGCACCGGATTCACCCCTTTTAAGGTTGCATCGGGCCAGGATTTTGTACCCATTCCCGAGTTACCTCAAGATGATCCCCAAAATCCCTCTTTGATAGATTGGATGGAACAATTAAGGAGCACCTGGACAGTGACTCGGAAGGCATTAGATGAGGCACACCGAGCCCATAAGGCACAAGCCGATAAGAAAAGGTCCCCAGCTCACATTTACAAAGTGGGGGATAAAGTCTATTTGTCTACCAAATACTTACAAACCACTCAGAAGTCAAAAAAGCTGGGGCCTAAGTATGTAGGACCATTCCGGGTGATTAGACTGATAAATCCAGTGACAGTTGAATTAGAATTACCAAAAACCTTGAGACGGATACATCCTGTATTTCATGTTAGTTTATTGAAACCTGAACACTCATCTCCCCTAAGGGTTGATCATAGCAAACCCCCAATTCCCATCCTCATAGAAGGGGAGCAACATTTTGAGGTTAAGGAAATCTTGGACTCTAGAAAACACCATGGTAAAGTCCAATATCTGATTGCCTGGAAACATTTTCCACTATCTCAGGCTGAATGGGTGAATAAACGAGATGTCCGAGCTCCCAAGAAAGTACAACAGTTCTATGCCAAATACCCTGATAAACCTTGATCATTGTATATATTCTGTTTCTCTTTCTCTTTTTCCTTTTAATTAGGACTAACGTCTCTTCTGCAAGAGGGGCCGAATGTCAGCATCAGCTTTCCTGCTTTAGCTGCCATAAGAAACGGGGAGGGATTAGGTATGGAGCAAAGGGGGGGAAGAGAGCAGGAGGGGGTTTGTCTTTGTAGGAGGGGACTTCGTGGGAATCGAAACTGGATTTCAGAAGGGGATGAGCGACCAACTGTCTCGACATTCCTGATGGATGACGCTGCCAGACGTGTTGCCACCTGACCTTTGGAAGACCTTTAGATTGGCTGAGAAAATATAAACATGAGGGGGGGAAGAAGCTTAGTAGATGCATTTCGCGCGTTTTGGTCACTTCCAGCTTTTCACTGGGATGTTAATCTTTTCATATTCAGTAAAAGTACCAAATTCTTCAAAATGCTTGAGTTTGGGGTTTTCTTTCCTGGATACTGAAGGAAGCATACCTGACATTTCTCCAGAACTGGTCAGAACCTGCTGAATACCACCTCTGCTCTAATGTGATATACAATAGTGCAAGGACATTTATAGTAAAACTAGGATTGGGCTGTATGTGTAGAACTCCAGTAAAAATCTGTCAAAACTGAAGGTATTATGTCTTTAGTGTTACTGTACAGGAATACGTTGCATGTGGCAAAGATATATTAAGTCTATTCTTCCTTTGTCTTTCTAAAATATTATTTTATTATGTGCCATGAATATATAGGTGGGACACTAATAGAAAGTAACTGAACCACTTGGAATCACAGGAATGAATGAAAATAGTAGATCTTACGTGAGTATCTGCTAAGAAAATGTCTGTTTTAAATAGCTGATTTAAACATAAATCTACTCGTGTATGCAAATGGAAAAAGAATGAAGAAAAAGCATATTCATTGTGGTGAAAGACTAAGAATTAGTAAAAGAGACAAGGATAATAAGAGGTGCTGGATACTCAGAGAAGAATGAATGAGTGCAGAGAAAATGAGTAACCTGAACATACTGATGATGGTGGGTTAGAAATACAGAGAGAATGAAAATTAAATTGGAAAACAAATGTGTGAAATAATTACTAGAGGGGAGAGACTGAAAAACTGAGAAAGTTATGGTTGGATGGAGTTGCTGAGATCCTCAAAAGGAGGATCTGGGAAGGAACTGGGAAGATGAAAGAATAAAAGGCAAGGATTTGATGCATGACTTAAGTAAAAGTAAAGATGCTTTTCAAGGACAGAAAACTGTGGAAAGATATTGTGGATGGAATGATAATATTTCAGATGAGTTTTCTGAACTTTTGCCTCCTGTCTCCTTTTCTTTCCTTCCTTCCCTCCCTCCCTCCCTCCCTCCCTCCCTCCCTCCTTCCCTTCCCTCTTTCTTCTTTTTCTTCCTTTTGCATAAACTTTGCACAAAATTACTTATGCTAAAAAAGGATACCATAATGTAGCAACAGCAATAGCACTTAAACTTATACGACAGCTTCACAGTGCTTTACAGCCATCTCTACAACAATCTGGGTCCTCATGTTACCGACCTTGGAAGGATGGGTTGCTGAGTCAACCTTGAGTCACTCAGAATTGAATTTCTGGAGTGAGCAGTGAGTTAGCCTGCAGTTCTGCATTCTAACCATGGCGTCAGCACATCTCTCTATGTGTATGTGTAAAAAAATCATGAAGGTTTATTTTTATTTTTTTTATTTTAAAATCAAATTTTTATACCCACTGGTAGTATAGTCATCACATCATCACAGTATAAATTTTTAAAAAGTCTCTTTTTTGATTAACATCTTCCTTGTTTATAAGTGTGAATTTGGGATACTGCAAACTGCTTAACCAGATTACTGGGTATTCATTTTAAGGAGGTGTAGGTATTGCTCATGTTACTTAATGCTTTGGAGAAAATGTATATGGAAATTCGCAGTCATCCAGGTCATGGTTGTCCCAAAGATGCTTTTTCAAGAGGCAACTGGGCTTCCTAGTTTTTCTTTGAAAATGTTTCGCTTCTCATCCAAGAAGCTTCTTCCGATCTGGCTGGATGGTGGGGAATGCAACAATGGAACAATCCATTCCCACCATCCAGCCAGAGCTAAAGAAGGTTCTTGGATGAGAAGCAAAACATTTTCAAAAAAAAACCAGAAAGTCCAGTTGCCTCTTGAAAAAAACACCTTTGGAGCTTTGGAGAAAAGTTATACTGTTCCAATATTGCAAAACTTCTTGTTCAGCAACTAGTAAATGGGATTTTTTGAAACAGGAAAGATGTTAATGAGATCAGCAATTGCTGGAACTGTATATACCCACCTTTTAATCTTTTGCTTTTTACATTTTTTTATTGGCACTGTGTTTTCAACAACACAGCTCCGATCCTGTGATTCTTATATTGTTTCCTTTTGCAGTGTAGAGAAATCATGATGTACCAAGTCCATAATAAATGACCTAATAGACTAGGATATTGCAGCACAATCCATCAGAAAGTTGCCCTTTTCAAGCTCCACTGAACTGAATGCCTGATTGTGCTCTTTTGCATTTATAGTTATTTTACCTGAATGTGAACAAGAAGATATTGTTGCCTTTTTTTGCTGTCTGCTGTATTTTGTCACTGAGGTGGAAAAAGAAATGGGAAAGGTTGGAGCTCAGTGGCAGAGGAACATGTTTTACATGCAAAAGATAACAGGTATGATGCTTGGCATCACTGGATAAATTTGGACAAAATTCTGTTTGAAACCTGGAAAGCTACTGCAAATCAGAAATAAGGAATCAAAAAAATGACCCCACTATAGATGCTGATCAGTAGAATTTTCCTGATCAGTAACACTTATAAAATAGGACAAGATCCCTGAAATTATTAGAGTTGGGAAGGGGATAATATTTAAGTCTTCATGATGATGATCTATGGGCCAGGTCTCTTCACATCATCCAATCTTGCACTGATTCTTTGAGTTTTTCTGTGCTCTGGCTGGCATCGGCTTTGATGGTGTCCAATCACTGTATTCTTTGAGAGCCTGGTTTTCTTTTACTGCTAACTCTTCCAAACATAATTGCTTTGTGAATCCCCCCCTCATGACATGGCCAAAGTAAGTGAGACACAGTTTTGTGATTTTGCATTCTAGTAACATATCTGATGTTATACATTCCAGTACTTTCTTTGTTAGTGACCTTTGCATCCAAGAAATTTCAGTCTACAGTAATGGCAATTTATGAAAGCAGCGAAGATGATCTTTTCTGGGACAGAAGGTAGTTGCTGTTAAGAACTTAAGAAACATCAAAGCAATACATGAATCACACAAGAAAGCTGAACAAATTTAAACTCTGCAAAGCACACCCAGAGGGACTCTTATAGAGAGTCAAGCATGTACATCTATATGCAGGTGACAAAATGAGACAACGGCTTTAGCTGGCAAATCTGTTGCCTGACAGAGAGCAGTCTGGATTTTCTTTTTTCTCTTCACCCCAAATAATTCTGTTGAAATAAAACACTTTTTATATAGTGATTTTATTAAAGATTAAAGGTAAAGGTTCCCCTCGCAAATATGTGCTAGTTGTTCCTGACTCTAGGGGGCGGTGCTCATCTCTGTTTCAAAGCTGAACAGCCAGCGCTGTCCGAAGATATCTCCATGGTCATGTGGCCAGCATGACTAAATGCCAAAGGCACATGGAACGCTGTTACCTTCCCGTCAAAGGTGGTCCCTATTTTCTACTTGCATTTTTTATGTGCTTTCAAACTGCTAGGTTGGCAGAATCTGGGACAAGTAACGGGAGCCCACCCCATTACACGGCACCAGGGATTCGAACCGCTGAACTTCTGACCTTTCGATCGACAAGCTCAGTGTCTTAGCCACTGAGCCACTGCGTCCCTTTAATTAAAGACTACAAATACAATAAAAACTAATAAAACCCCAAAAGGATAGAATAAAATGAAAGAATACAAAGTGCAGCAAGGAAAGAAGAAAGAGAAAGGATAACAAATAAGATTATAATAAAGAAAAAGAAAACAAATATATAAAAGTTTTATCCCATTTTTATCAGAAGTGTAAACAATTCTAGAAACCTTCTATCTCCTCTTTAAAAGCAACAAATGATCTCTTCTTCCCAAATCATATTTTTTAATGGACTTTATTTTTTAGCTAATATTGGTCCACAGTGTTGCTCTGGCTGTACACAAAAGATCCATTCTAAAGCATACAGAATTTTTTCCCATATGGTACAGCATTTCAGGTAGCTTTAGAAGGAGATTTTAATCCCAGTGGCTATTTGCCAGTTCCAAGATCAGAGGTAGATATTGAGCTTTGATAGGAGCACCTCTTGGGAATAACAGAGTTGGAAGGGACCGTAGAAGTCTTCTAGTCCAACCCTCTGCTGAGGCAGGAAATCCTGTACCTTTTTAGACAAATAGTTGTCCAATCTCTTCTTAAAAATCTTCAGTGTTGTAGCAGCCACAAGTTCTGGAGGCAAGTCATTTCACTGATTAATTGTTCTAATTGTCAGGATATTTCTCCTTAGTTCTAGGTTGCTTCTCTCCTTCATTAGTTTCCATACCTTAGGCTGATCCTAAGCAAGCAATAGCTCAGGAGCTCATTACAAAAGTAAAGAAAAAACATTTTGATCCCTTATAATTTGAATATTACCTCAAAACACATATGGGGAAGATGACCTATATCAAGGGTCCCTAAATGCTTCTGCTCATCAACCACTTCATGATGTTTCGGATTGTTCACTGACCCCACAAACATTTATTTTATGAAAATAATTCAATAAATATTACTTTAATTAATATCACTATGAATAACGGTAACAATAATGATTAGTCCCCTTGACTAACTGTTATATAGTAGCATTCCTTAGACTAATTAATAATCCAGTTAGGAAATCTGTGTTATTAGGAAGAGCAATCCATCCTGGGATTTTAAACTAAAAGAAAGTAAAACAAGAAGTCAAATCAAGCTGAAGGCTTAATTGTAACTGGCAACTATCATAAATGGCCGGAAGAGCATTTCTCCATAAATGTCAATCTAGTTCCATTCAGCAATGTGTTTCACATATATTTACTCTCAGGATTTCCTGTTGGAAAATGCTTCCTGTATGACCATCTTCCTGCAGGGAAAGAGCTTAAAAAGTGATAGGAAATTATTGTCTGTCCTCAGTCTGCTTGCTAGGTAGAAAGCATCAGCAAGAATTCTAATTCTCAGAGAATATTGTTGACAATAAGGTAATGCTGATTGTATTTAATAAAACTGGGAGCACTGCAGCAAAACACTGCAGCAGGTGCTGTTCCTGCTTTATTTTCCAGATGATCATTGACTTCCAGGATATTCCATTTCCTTTCATTTCCCTCACTTACTTATTTATTCTTTCTTTCTTTCTCTTTCTTTCTCTTTCTTTCTTTCTTCCTTCCTTTCTCTTTCTTTCTTTCTTTCTTTCTTTCTTTCTTTCTTTCTTTCCTCTTTGTCTTTCTTTCTTTCTTTCTCTTTCTTATTTACTTACTTACTTACTTACTTACTTACTTACTTACTTACTTACTTACTTACTTTATCTCCCACAAGAGAAAAATCAGTGTTCTGTGACCACAGAACTTATATTAATTTCTAACTGGCATATTCTGAATATTCCTGATATTTTATTTCTTACCTCTAGAGACTTTTCATCCTTTCTTTCTTTCTGGTGTTCTTTTAAGTGTATTTACTTATTCTTCTTTCTTGATGCCATAGCATTTAATACCTGTGTTCATTATTACAGGCAGAAATAGTAGAAAGCTGTAGCAGCAGCAGAGACAGAGTAAACAAACTGCCTTTTACACAGCCCTACCTAGAGATCCTTTATATAACTATCTAGATTTTTGCATTTAATGTACAAGGCTGTACTCTTAATGTAAAGAGATTTTATTTAATTCCTAAATATCTTTATGATCAGTAATAAAAATACATCTTAAGAGAGGAACCAGCATAGTTACTGTTTGGCCTATCATAAAACTTCTTTAATTGTCTACCTCACTGGTCTTCGCAAGATATAGTGAACATCTCTTTTGGGGTCATGCCTATAAATTACTTTCTGCATTACTACTATTGTGAGTATTACATTCTACCTATTCAGGCAAGTCAGTGTGAATAAGTAGCATAAAAATGAACTGCAACTGAGATTCTTCAGATCTCTCTCTCTCTCTCTCTCTCTCTCTCTCTCTCTCTCTCTCTCTCTCTCTCTCTCTCTCCCCCTCCCTCCCTCCCTCCCCTCCCCTCCCCTCCCCCCTCTCTCTCACACACATCCGGCTTCTGCCTTTTCTTCTGGACAAAACCATTTCTAGTTACTTCTGGCAGTTATTATGGCATTATAGTGGCCATATGAGCTTGTATGTGATTGTATTGGTATCTTATGTAGCCAGATGTAACATCAGTCATTAGTCAATGAAGGCTGGATGTCTATTTAACTTTTATACTGAGGGATACATAACGTGGACTTTGTAATATTGTTATACTTGTTAATTAACATAGTTACTTTGTACTTTAATTTGACTTGTTTTTCTCTGTTTTAAAATGGTGATAAAGGCTTATCCAACCATTATAGACTGGAATGTAGGGAAACTTTTTATCTTGTATGTATGGGTTGGTTGGTTGGTTGGTTGGTTGGTTGGTTGAATGATAGCTTCTAACATTTCTAAACTGAAAAGATAAGTGATAGGAGGGGATGTCTGGATATTGGACAATGTCTTCTGATAAGAGAAAAATAATTGGTGTCTGGCCTGGTGAACTTCAAACAACCTTTTTCCTCATTAACATCTTAAAATGTATGCCCCTTCTGTCATCAGACTTAATTTTAATGAACATGTGGTATTGTTGGATGCAAATATGTAACATGACTACATGTAATTTATTTCCCGTCATGCAAAGGGGAAGATACTTTTGTCCTGTCCAATCATTTTTTCTTTGATGTCTTTATCTATAAAAGGGAATGTAAGATGGGTCTCAAGGTTCCCTCTTTGAATGAGAGGAATCCCCTTTATCAGAACGTTCTGAATAAAGGGTTAATTAAATGATATTCCTGCCTCAGTTCGGCCATTAGGGGACCCAAACCCAGAATAACAAATCTGTAAGAAGTCTTAATGGTAGTTTAGGTATTTGCTGACTCTCTCATCTGTCCAAATTGCTTTTTCTCCATAGTGCAGCTAAAGAAAGAAAACACATTTTGTTAAATTGCCCATTCCAACTGTCAGCACATAAATCTATAATCCATGCTGAAAAGGCAGAAATTAGTTTCACTTTTCCACACGGTGAATCCCCTGAGCCTTATACAGGAACCTAGGGAAGACTTATCCACAAAATGAGCTAAATGGCCTTCTTGGCTACCACCATAATTTGCTGCTCCCTGATGGGTTTTTTTTTTTAAAGTAATACAGATCTCTTTTACCATCCAATTACATTTCCTAAGGAAATTACATGTTGAAGTTGAAAATGATGCAGTTGAGTGACTAAGAGTAATTCACTTATCAAGCAAAGTTGTAACATTTGGATTAAGGATTATTGTTTCACATTTTGAAGAAAGTATTACTAGCTGATATTGAGAGGGGATGCTGTAGTTTGCTTAGACCAGGGGTGTCAAACTCTATTTCATTGAGGGCCTCATCAGGATTGTGTTTGACCTCGGGGGGGGGAGCAGGGGGCATGGCAAGGGTAGGTGTTTTTCTCCCCAAAAGATAGATTGTCTTATAGTCCAAAAAATATGGTTCTTCTTTGTATTAACATATTTGTATTTTATCACATTATTTACTCCTATCTAACCCAGAATTAGCCTCTATACTGTTAAGATCATAAGACTATTCAATCAGTAAACTATCACTTATCTGCATTGACATATTCTTTCAAAAGGATATTGGCAGGACCAGATTATATGAGTTAATTGTCTCTCAAATTGTTTATATTTCCAACAAAGAAAATCAGATGTCCTTCCTGTTAAATGCATTCTTTAAGGAGACCAGTAGACTGAAAATATAATTTTAAACCAATTTTGATTTCAAGTCCATCGATGCCAGTCCAGTTCAATTTTTCTCCAGAATTTTCACCCATTGATATAGATACCTGAGATTTTAACTGTTTAATCAATGACTAATAAATCCCTTTGGTATTCACTTTAAAATCATTTTTTTTAATTTTTGGATGGACTACTGGTAGCATTAATATTATCATTATTTCCATGAAGGTATCAACAATACCAATGGATTCTGGGGCAATTAATTCTCAAAAATGTAATTTATTTCCATTTGTATAAAACTTTATACATGTCTTCGAAACAGTAATTGCAATCTGAAAAACACACAATAAATATAAACATATACATTAATAGCTCAAACATCCTCCATCAGAACTCATTTTGTAAACAAAACTGATATTTTGCTTCCATCAAGTTGCTAAAAAGGAAATATTTTAATTTAGGAAGTGGAAATCCATCTACTATAGCGTCTCTAAAAAAGATCCAATCACGATATGATTCTGAAATGTTACATTTTGAAAGAAAGTGTTGCAGAAACTTTGTGTTGCTTCTAGAAGATATTATATATATCTTCTATTATACAGTATATCACAGAAGTGAGACAACCCCCTCACATTTTGTAAATATTTAAGTATATCTTTTCATGTGACAACACTGAAGAAATGACCCTTGGCTACAATGTAAAGTAGTGAATGTACAGCTTGTATAAAAGTGTAAATGTGCTGTCCCCTCAAAATAACGCAACACACAGCCGTTGTCTAAACATGAAAAGATATACTTAAATATTTACAAAATGTAAGGGGGTGTATTCACTTCTGTGATATATTGTACATTATAAATATAAACATTATATATTTGTGTGTGTGTGTTCAAATGGAATTAAGAAATAAACAATAATATGAAATACAAAGGGAAAAAAGTAGTGTTTAAAGAGTTTGTTCCCAGCTTCTATTCCATAAAAGACAACCAAAGATGTGGTATCCAGGCAAGAGGGGAGTTAAGTCAACAGCAACAGTCAATGGATTTTATTAGCCAAGATGGGATTTTTCCTTCAAGGTTGCATGATGTTTATTCTATTTCAAGTTGAGCAGTAATAGCCCCTGAGCCCTGGCTTCACAGTGGTTAGTATGCAGTATTGCATCCTAACTCTGCCCACAGCCTGGAGTTTGATCCTGACAGGTCTTGAGGTTGACTCAGCCTTCCATCCTTCCAAGTTCAATAAAATGAGGACCCAGATTGTTGGGGGCAATATGCTGACATTGTAAACCATTTAGAGAGTACTGTAAAGCACTATGGGGCAGTATATGATAGAATAACAGGCCTAGAAGGGATTTTGGAAGTCTTCCAGTCCAAATCCCTGCTCAACTCTATGCCATTTATACAAATGGCTGTCCAATGTCTTCTTAAAAACTTCTAGTGTTGGAGCATTCACATGTTCTGGAGGTAAGTCATTGCACTGATTAATTATTCTAATGTCAGGAAACTTCTTCTTACTTCTAAGTTAGTTCTCCCCTTGATTAGTTTCCATCCATTGCTACTTGTCCTGCCTTCAGGTGCTTTGGAGAATAAGTTGACCTACTCTTCTTTGTGGCAGCCCCTCAAATATTGGAACACTACTATCATATTACCTCCAGTCCTTCTTTTCATTAAACTAGACACACCCAATTATTGCAACTGTTCTTCCCAATTCTTGCAGTCCCCTAATCATTTTTGTTGCTCTTCTCTGCACTATTTCTAGAATCTCAACATCTTTTTTACATCGTGGTGACCAAAACTAGATGCAATATTCCAAGTGTGGCCCTAACAAGTCTAAGTGCTATTGCTATTATGATTTCTGCAAGAAAAACAAAGAAAAGTAGTCTGGACATTCAAGAAGCTCTAGGTTCTTAGCCTGAAATAGAAGTCTGTAAGATGGTAAATTAATGTCTTCTCAACATCTCCACCAAATATATTCAAGACAAGTGGTATTTGTATCATCTCCAAGGGTACCTGAGGTCTGAGTATCATATAAATGTGAAGGTAAATAGAAATAACATATATGAAATTCCATGAGGAATTTCATGGTTTTCCTGGATTTCTTCGTCAACCCAGAGTGCCAATTTGATGGAATTACACAATGAAGGATGGAAATAGCAAGAAGCTAATTTCATCCTGGTATCTGCCAAAGACTATGCCAACCCTAAAATAGTTAGTAAAATGTGCAAATTGTTCTCAGGTTTATGCTTCCTCTTCTGGAAGAGCTGTTTAGCATTTCTTTGGGAATCAGATGATATTGTTAGACTGTTTAACAATGCACATACGATATTCTTACTTTGAGCATGAGCTAATTAATATTTGGCTGCCTTCTTCTACAGACAAGCTAAAGAAAACACTGTTGAAGTCTCAATCTGTTCTGATCCAATATTTTGGCATGCAAATGAAAAGGAAAAGAACATATTCCAAAAATGGTACTGTACAATAGCTATGCTCCCTCTGTATGGTTTATTTTCTCTGATTTGTACATTTGGATTCACAAATGTTGATACCACCCTGAAAAATGAAGTGTCTTCCTGAAATTTAGCAGTCAGTCTCCTGTTATGCTTCTAGGCAGAAATACAGGGTAGGGGCGGGGGGGGGTGGCGGTTGTTATAAAAGAAGGTCTTGGTCCGAGGGAGGCCACTGTTCCTCAGACTGCCGGTTGTGAGTCCCTCCTGGTGAAGTGGGGTCATGGGGTACAGGTGGGCTTGCTGATCACGTACCTGGCTCCCTGCCACATGGCAGCGGCCCTGCCCAAACTGCTCAACGTTATAGCCGGGGTGGCAGTTGATACCCCGAAGCTTATGGTCATGGGGGATTTTAACCTGCCATCCATCGGTGAAGCGTTTGAGGCAGCGTGGGAGTTCATGGCTTCCATGACGGCTATGAACCTGACCCAGCTAGTGTATGGCCCTACTCACATGGGGGGAAACTCTGGACTTGGTTTTTGTCTCTGGTCAGTGGTTGAATGATCTCGATATTGGGGATATAGTGACTGAACCCTTGTCATGGTCAGATCATTCCCTCCTTCGCCTTGACCTTTGAACCGCTACACCCCACCGCAGGGAGGTGGAGCCAATGAGGTGGTTCCGCCCCAGGCGCCTGATGGACCCGGATCAGTTCCAGTCGGAGCTTGGGCTGTTTCCTGAGGCTCTGGCTCACGGCTCGACCGAAGACCTGGTGGCCGCCTGGGATAGGGCAGCTGCTGGAACTTTGGATCGGGTCGTGCCTTTGTGGCCTCTGACTCGGCGCTGATCTCGCTTGGCTCCTTGGTTTACCGAGGAGCTGAGGGAGATGAAGCGCCGGAAAAGACGCCTGGAGAGCGGTTGGAGGGCCAGCCAGTCTGAATCTGATCGAACACTGGTAAGGTCTCATATTAAGACTTACCTTGTGGCGATAAAAGTGGCAAAATGTAACTATTTTTCTGTTCTTATTGCGTCATCAGATAACAGCCCAGCCGCCCTGTTTAGGGTGACCAGCTCCCTGCTCCTTCAGGAAGCGCGGGAGGACCCCTTGGAGGGTAGAGCTGAGGACTTTGTACAGGGCATTTATTAATCCCATGTTTGGCTCTGGGACTAATTACCCTGGTTTAGAGGAGATGTATCGTGGCTTAATCCTTGTTGCAATAATCTGAAAAGAAATGCGAGGAAAAGGTTTCTAATAAAACTCATTTATTTGTTATAAAGAAAATAAAACACCTCACTATCTAAGAAAAGTTAATTGTTACATTTTTGGCAAGTAATTCTTGCCGGCTATGTCAGCCGGACCTTGCTGGAAAGAGACCAAAGGAAAAAGTGAAGGAATGTGGGTGGATACGGAAACACGTAGCTTACTGATAAGAAGTTGGCAAAGCTACGGAGAGTCTGACAGTCCAGAAATAATGAGCTCAGCTGGTAAATAAAATAACGCAGTGACATTCCCCTTCTTTTGCCAGTTGAGCGAATATCAGTACATCATCAAATAAGGCACATCTTCTCACGCAGATACTCATGTTGAGCTGCTGGAAGTGGTTTGTTGAGCATATCAGCAATTTGATCAAGTGTAGATACATATTGCATTTTAACAAAACCTTTTTTCACTAAATGTTTTATGTTTTGGTAACGGATGTCAATGTGTCTGGACCTAGAACCTGTGAAATGAGATTCAGAAATATAAACCACCGATTCATTGTCTTCCATCACTGTGATCGGTCGGATCGGGTGTGTCCAGATATCTGTGACTAAAGCATCAAACCAAGTTAGAGAATTACATGCATCTGAAACACAAGCATATTCAGCTTCAGTAGATGAACAAGAAACAAAATTCTGTTTACGTACTTGCCAATAAACAGGACATCCATTTAAGAACATCATATAACCTGAAGTACTTTTACGTGATTTCTTATCACTTGCCCAATCAGAATCTGCATAACAACATAATTCTGCATAATCAGTATGTGTTGGTTCTAACAATAACTTCATGTGTTTAGTGTATTTTAGGTATCTCAATAATTTCTTAATACATGTCCAATGAAACTGTTTTGCCTTACCTACGTGTCGTGATAAGAGATTAACACTAAGTGCAATGTCGGGTCTGGTCCAACTACTAATGTATAACAGTGACCCAATGACTGAACGATAAAGTGTTTGATCCTCGAACTCAGGACTTGCTTCTTGTGTCAGGTTGTGAAAATCTGTTTGCATGGGTGTCTTTGTTGTGTTAGCATCTTTCATGTTGCAATGATGCAAAATTTGTTCAATTTTATCTTCTTGTGAAAGACTAAACCCCTTCTGTGTCTTTTCAATCTGAACACCTAAATAAGTGCTAATATGACCTAATGATTTCAATGTGAAGTATCTCTGTAAAGCTTTGGCAAAAATCTCACTCATTTGCTTATTTGGACCAATATAAATAATATCATCAACATAAACAAGAACTATCTCATATGCATTGTTAGATCTTTTTGTGAACACGCACTCATCAGTTTCGGACTTAATAAAGCCCATTGAATTTAGTTTGTCAGTAAGACATAAATACCACATTAAACCAGATTGTTTCAGACCATAGAGACTTTTGTTTAGGAACCAAGTATCCCCTTCTTGCTGTCGGAATCCTGGAGGACTTCTCACGTAGATCTCTTCGTCTAGGTCTGCATGTAGATAAGCCGTGTCAACATCAAACTGGAAAACTTCTAAACCAAGGATAGTTGCAGTTGCTAAAGCAATTTTTACACTCTCAGTTCTGACTGTCGGTGAGTAGGTATTTGTGTAGTCCTCAGGATAACGTTGAGCGAAACCCTGAGCTACAAGTCTGGCCTTGTACAGTGACTCACCATTTGGTTTCTTTTTGATTCTGTAGACCCATCGAGTGCCAATGACCTTTTTGTTTGCTGGAGGTTTTGCAGGTGTAGATACTTTAAGTTTCTTTAGACTGACCATTTCAACCTGCATTGGATCATACCATTTGTCTTGCTCTGAATCAGGGAGCTGCTTAATTTGTGTGAAATTATCAGGTGGAAGTGTAACGTTGCAAATCAAAGGCAAGGGTGCTTTTGTCAGTTGCCAAGAATATCGTTGTGGAGGGATCCCTTTTGTGGCCCTCTTGGAACGTCTCGGAACAACTGTCCAGTCTTCTTCTGCTTCGTCCTCGTCCTCACTTTCGTCGCTAGCGTCAGCATCCGCGGCTTGCGAAGACGGAACATCGGGTTGAGAAGAACCAGTGGAATCTTGATCATCAATCTGCGTGGCATCAGCAGTATCATCTCTGGGAAAATAAACTCCAGGATCATTGGAATGAATCCTGGACCAGTCAATATCTTCTTCAAAATTAGCAGATTGGGAAATCACAATTGCATGTTTAGAGTCAATAAATTTGCTCCACTTTGAGTTATCATCAATACCCGTAAATCTTAGTCTCTTTGCTGCTGGACCTCCTTTTCTTCTTTGAGCTAAGGGAATGTTCACCATAGCATATGAACCAAAAATATGGATGTTTTTAAGATCGGGCTTGTAGCCATACAACATGAAGAAAGGAGTCTGATTTGTTACACTGCTCCAAGTACGGTTTACAATGTAATTTGCATATTTGATAGCTTCACCCCAGTATATCATATCAAGATTGGCATCTTCTAGGAGACAACGCATCATGGTTTGCAGTACCTCTCCATTGTGAGCCGGTATGTCAGGGGGTGAAGTCTGATGAATAATTCTATTCTTACGCAACCAGTCCTGGAAACGCTGAGACATGAACTCGGCACCACGATCACTCTGGATTCTGGCGATGCGAACTTGGTGTTGGGTAGAAACAAGGGTTGCAAAGTCTTTAAAGATCTGAAAAGTCTCTGATTTTTCTTTCATAGGATATACATATCCATATCTAGAGTAATTATCAACAATTGTTAGAAAATATTTTCTACCACCAAATGATGGCGGGAATGGACCAACTATGTCAATGTGAACCAAATCAAAAATGCGTGTTGACAGGCGTGTAGCGCGTTTGGGAATGGCTGCTGCTTTGGATTTGGCCTTCTTGCATACAGCACAATCCAAAAACACCTTACACCCCTTTAGATCCAAACCTTTTGCGAACTCCGGCATCTTCCTAAGAACATGGAAACTGGCATGCCCCAATCTTCTATGCCATTTGTGGATACACCTGGAATGCAAAGGTTTACCAGTTAGTGAATTCTCAACATTAACATTTTTATGCGGAACCTCAGGCTTGCTCTGAGCAACCTGTTTACCAACTCTATTTTTGTTGGCTTTAGGAGCCTTAGGAATAGCAACAGGATCTCTCTCTGGAGCATCTCTCTATGGGCCTATGCTCTGCCTTTTTGGAGTTTGCATACTTGCCTGTGTTTGTTTTTTAGGCTTTGGCTTTAAGTAATAAACACCACCAATTAATATGGTTTCAGCAACAATATCTCCATCTTTAACTATGTAACTTGCTTTTTCAAGGTGGTGAACCTGAAACTTTAACACTCTAGACAAGTGACACTGACTAAGCAAATTACTGGTTGCTGTTGGTATGTAATAAACATCAGGAATCAATGCATCGAGCTCTTCAACATAAACAGTTCCTTTTCCTTTGACCTGACAAGGATGATTGGAGAAAGAATAAAGTTCACGTAGTTCTGGTTCAGGCTCGTGCATTTCTGTGAAAAGTTCTTTTCTGTAGGTAACATGCAATGCTGCACCACTGTCCAAAGTCCACAGGAGTCGTCTGTCATACTCTGGTTGAGGTTGTGGATCATTGGTTAAAGCCAATGTGGCGAGTGGAGTTTGTGGATCACGCCGGGGACCACGACGACCTTGTCTTCTGCCTCTGCCTCTGGAATCTGTTCCTCTGGGCTGGTATGTGACGGGAGCTGGAACTCGTTGGGGACAATCCCGGGTGGCATGTCCCACACGATTGCAGGTGTTGCATCTTGGCATCCTTGGAGCGTAGGTCCTTCCTCGGAAGGGGCGTCTAGCTGGAGCTTTTGATGCGGGTGGTCCTCTCAAATGTGGCGTGGCCAACATGAATGCCTCTTCTTCAATTAAAAGTCTACAGACATTGTCCACTGTGCGTTGAGCAATAGGGACTTGGTTAATTTTTGTAACAGCATCTTTCCATTCATAATTCAAAGAGTTAATAATGATGCTGATCATTTGAATATCTTCAATGTTATGGCCTCTTTCTCTCAATTCTGTTCTCAGACCTTTCAGTTTGGTCAAATGTCCTCCAATTTGTTCACCGGGTTTCAATCTCGAACCGTGGAGTTCAGACATTTTTAGTTTTGACTCACCAGTTAGTGGAGAGACAGAAAATGCCTGGTGAGGAGCCTGTACTTGGTATGCTGGCTGTGCTGGCAGGAATGCCTGTGGTATTTGCTGTGCCTGTTGTGGACCTAAAAATGGTCTTGGTTGTGCCATTGGAGGTGGGCCAGGAGGTGGCCCTCTTTGCACTTGTGGCTGTGGCACATATGCAGGCATTTGTAGCTGCTGTGGCTGATGCACTGGAATCTGCTGTGTTCCAGTTGCCATTTGTGCTTGAGCTGCAATATTGGCATGACCTGCTGGAGATGCAGTCATTTGCCTTTGCTGCATAAAGTTTAATTGTGTTCCATCTAAAAGGACACCAACACCACCAGGGGGTGTTTGAGTTTGGGCCTGTGGAAACACTTGTGGCATTTCAGCTTCCTGTAGTAAATTACTTTTGCCAGCAGATGGTGCTGCACCTTTAGCTTCGGGCAGCTTTGCATACGGGGCATTGTATGCTTTAGAGTAGGAGTGGTTATGTAAGACATGTGTAACTTGATCAGGGAGACTTTCATGTGACGTATGCAGTGTCCTCTGTCTTAATTGGCCTGACACAGGATCCACCAGGGGGAGTGTCTTTGGCTCTGAGCAAGAAGACAATATGGTGCTTTTTGAAAAATTTAAGTTATCTCCCATATCTTGCTCAAGCATAGATATAGCCATTTTTGCCTGGGATAGCTGCTGTTCATAGAGTTTTATACGGTAGGCTTTCATAGCCATCTCACGCTGGGTGAGCTCAGGGCTTTGAGAAGAGTAATGAATTGTTTCTCTCTCTGCGTGGGAGGAATTTTGCTCAGCAGTGTGCTTTGGCCTTGCATCGAGCGTTACAAATTCAGAAGGTTCTGGGAAGACTTTTTTAGAGCTTGGAAGATCAGAAGAAAATGTTACTGACCTCAGTCGTAAATCATCATCTTCAAAAACAGCTTCTGTCTTATCTGTCTCCATTTCTGTTCCCACGGCTTTTTCTTGTTCCAGGCGTGTGGCTGTAGTAAGGGGCTGGAAAACTGGAAACCTCCTTTCTGCCACCTTCTCAGCAAAATACATTTTGTATTTGTTTTACTTCTGTTTCGGCATCTCAGCAATATAATTAGCGTACCTCAGTAGCTAAAAACTAATTGCCTATGCGCTCTTATCAGAAGTAACAAAACAAGGAAAAAAGCCATAAATCAAACCATCCTCTGCTACCAGAATGTCAGGGCATTTATTAATCCCATGTTTGGCTCTGGGACTAATTACCCTGGTTTAGAGGAGATGTATCGTGGCTTAATCCTTGTTGCAATAATCTGAAAAGAAACGCGAGGAAAAGGTTTCTAATAAAACTCATTTATTTGTTATAAAGAAAATAAAACACCTCACTATCTAAGAAAAGTTAATTGTTACATTTTTGGCAAGTAATTCTTGCCGGCTATGTCAGCCGGACCTTGCTGGAAAGAGAACAAAGGAAAAAGTGAAGGAATGTGGGTGGATACGGAAACACGTAGCTTACTGATAAGAAGTTGGCAAAGCTACGGAGAGTCTGACAGTCCAGAAATAATGAGCTCAGCTGGTAAATAAAATAACGCAGTGACAATCTGTATGATAAAATCGCTCAGATTCGGGAACATCTGGACTCTGACGGGGTAGATTCAGGGGGGAGGATGGAGGCAGGTCTTGAGAATATTATCTGGGAAGAGTTTGATTCTGTGACCCCCGAAGACGTGGACAGGATATTGAGTAGAGTCAATGCTGCCACATGTTTATTGGACCCGTGTCCCTCCTGGTTGGTGCTGGCCTCTCGGGAGGTTACACGAGGCTGGCTCCAGGGGATTATAAATGCTTCTTTGAGTGAGGGTGTCTTTCCCGCCACCTTGAAAGAGGCAGTGGTGAGACCTCTCCTCAAGAAGCCTTCCCTGGACCCAGCAGTATTGGCTAATTATCGTCCAGTCTCCAACCTTCGCTTTGTTGCGAAGGTTGTTGAGAGTGTGGTAGCACAACAGCTCCCTCAGTACCTGGATGAATCGGCTTATCTGGATCCATTCCAGTCAGGCTTCAGGCCTGGGTACAGCATGGAAACGGCATTGGTCGCATTGGTTGATGATCTCTGGAGGACTCGGGACAGGGGTTGTTCCTCTGTCCTGGTCCTATTAGACCTCTCAGCAGCTTTTGATACCATGGACTATGGTATCATGCTGCACCGGCTAGAAGAGTTAGGGGTGGGAGGCACTGTGCTGTGGTGGTTCTCTCCTTCCTCTCCGACCGGTCACAGTCAGTGTTGGCAGGGGGGCAGAGGTCAACCCTGAGGCCCCTTGTATGTGGGGTGCCACAAGGATTGGTCCTCTCTCCCCTTCTGTTCAACATTTATGTGAAGCCGCTGGTTCATCATCCGTTGTTTTGGGGTGAAGTACCACCAGTACGCTGATGACACCCAGCTGTACATCTCCACCCCGGACCATCCCAATGATGCCCTTGAAGTGATGTCCCGGTGCCTGGAGGCTGTATGGATCTGGATGGGGAGGAACAGACTCAGGCTCAACCCATCCAAGACGAGTGGCTGTGGTTTCCGACATCCCGATATAGTCAGTTGGTGCCATCACTGACTATTGGGGGCGAGTCGTTGGCTCCCACGGAGAGGGCTCGCAACTTGGGGGTCCTCCTGGACTCACAGCTGTCTTTAGAAGAGCACTTGATGGCTGTGGCCGGGAGGGCATTTTATCAGGATCGCCTGATTCGCCAGTTGCGTCCCTTTCTGGATCGGAACTCGTTAAATACGGTCACTCATGCCCTCGTCACTTCCCGCCTGGACTACTGCAATGCTCTCTACATGGGGCTCCCTTTGAGGAGCACCCGGGGGCTCCAGCTGGTCCAGAATGCAGCCGCGCGGGTGGTTATGGGAGCGACATGGTGCCCCCATGTGACTCCCCTCCTGCACGAGCTGCCTGGCTCCCGGTGGTCTTCCGGGTGCACTTCAAGGTTCTGGTTACCACCTTTAGAGTGCTCCATGGCTTAGGACTGGGGTATTTACGAGACCGCCTTCTGCCACCAGTAGCCTCTCACTGACCAGTGTCAACTGGCAGCCCCCAGGGGGAGAGCCTTCTCTGTGAGGGCACCCATCATCTGGAACGAGCTCCCCTCGGAGATACGGAGGATCCCAGACCTATGCGCTTTCCGCCGTGCCATCAAAACATTTCTATTTCAGCAGGCTGGCCTGGCCTAATCTCTCTTTTAAATTGCTTTTTAAAAAAATTTAAATTTTTAAATTTTAAACTTGTCTTATGAATTTGGGGTGTTTTAAATTTCGTTTTCCGGGCCAATTATTTAATTGTATTTTAATGGGTTTTTTTAACATTTATATTATTTTTTTATATATATACTTTATTGAGTTTTCCAAAACAAAAAAGAAAATATACAATCTATCTCTCCTTTCGGAGGTGCAGTGTTTATACAATATTGTGAAACAAAAGTTAAAAAAAGACTTCATCCTTAACTATACATTGTTTTATACAATACAACTATAATACATGTGCCAAGTCAAATCCTAAGGTCATGTTTTCGTCTTATTGTTCAACCAGTGGTACCAAATACCCCATACATCATAATATTTTGAGTTGTCCTCGTTTTTTAACTCACTTGTCAGTTTCGCCATTTCTGCGCACTCTAGGATCTTATTTATTAGAGTTTCTTCTGAGGGCATAAGTTTGTTTTTCCAGCATTTTGCGAAAGCTAATCTAGCCGCAGTTATAATCTGGATTATCAGTTGGGTTTTATTGTTGTTGAAGCCTTCTTCAGTTATGCCTAGGAGGAAGAGCTCTGGGGCTAAGTCTACCTCCTGTGCCGTTATTTCACAGAGCCAATGTCGGATTTTGGACCAGAACTTTTTAGTCTCAGGGCAGGTCCACCATAGGTGGTAGAAGGTACCGACAGATTTTCCACATTTCCAACATGTGGGGGAGAGATTTGGAAACATCTTGGCTAGCCTCGCTGGGGCTCGATACCACCTGTGTAACAATTTGTAATGATTTTCCCTAAACGTTGTCGATTTAGTTATTTTGTAGTTTCTATTCCAAGCTATCTCCCAATCATTGAAATTTAGTCTATGTCCTAAATTTTTTTCCCAGATGTTCAGTTGATTTCTTGCTATGGACTCTGCCCTATCTTCATCTAATAGAAAGTTATAGATTTTTGATAACATTTTCTTATCTGTTCCCCAAATAATTTTGTCAAAGTTCCCAAATTTCGCTGCTATACCAAATTTGTCTCTGTCTTTTTGGAATCTTGAGTTAATCTGAAAATAGTTCCACCAATCCAAGTTTAGGCCCTGATCTCTCAATAGGTCCAGTGATTTAAGTTTCCCTTCTTCATCGAGGATATCCTTGTATGTACCCCATTTGTACTCATCTCTCCTGTTTGGTGCCGCCAACGCTTCCATGATGGAAAGCCAGTTGGGTACTTTCGTATAGATCTTCTGTCTAATTTCAACCCACGTATGAATAAGGGTCTCCCTAATTTTATGTTTATGAAAATAAGATTTTTTCTTATTCTTTATATCCCAAAGGTAGGAGTGCCATCCTTCTAGAAGGTCATGTCCTTCCAGGGTCAGGGTTCTCCTATCTTGTAACTTGATCCACTCCTTAGTCCAGATTATTTTTGCCGCCTTTTGATATAGTTCCCAGTCAGGGAGCCCAAAACCTCCCAAATTCCTTTTCCCTTGGAGTATCTTAAGAGAAATCCGCGATTTCTTGCCCTCCCACAGAAAATTCCTGATATGTTTGTTCAAGTCCAAAAAGAATTTTTTATCTAAAGATAACGGAATGTTTTGGAATAGAAACAAAATTTTTGGTAGGATATTCATTTTTATCGCTGCAATTTTGCCAATCAGAGACAATTTGAGCTTTTTCCATCTTTCAAGATCTTGGTGTGTTTTCTGCAGAAGGGGGATGTAGTTATCATCTTTTAATGAGGAGAATCTCGCGGTGATCCATATTCCCAAGTATTTTATTTTCCTAACTGTCTGGAGGCCTAATAATTCTTCCAATTCTTCTTTTTGAAGGTCTGTCATGTTTTTCACTAATAATTTAGTTTTATCCTTATTGAGTTTAAGGCCGGCCACCTCTCCATATTCCTGTATTTCCTGCATTAATTTTCCACCGGATTCTAATGGGTCTTCCATTATGAGGGCTACATCGTCAGCAAAAGCTTGGGTTTTGAATATTTCGTTCCTAATCTTTAATCCTTTGATATCATTGTTAGCTCTTATTTTTCTAAGTAGCACCTCTAGCGCCAAAATATATAATAAGGGGGACAGGGGGCATCCCTGCCTCACTCCTTTTTGAATCTGGAACAATTGGGTTCTGTCTCCATTCACTAGTATATTTGCCCTCTGGTTTTTATAGATATTCTCAATCATCTTCCTAAAGTTAGTACCGAATCCCATTAAGTCAATTTGATTTATCATAAACGTCCAATTATTTATTATTATTATTTTATTTATTTATTAGATTTTTATACCGCCCCCTCTCCCGAAGGACTCGGGGCGGTGCACAGCCAAAGTTAAAAAACATACAATATAAACAATTAAAATACGTTTAAAACAGAATTAAATCTAAAATGGCTCCCCAATTTAAAATGCCTTACCCATACCCCTATAAAAAAGACGAATTTAAAATTTAAAAATTTAAAATTTCCACATTTAAAAAGGGGGAAGATTTAGGCCAGGCCAGCTTGATAAAATAGAAAAGTCTTAAGCGCGCGGCGGAAGGTGCGCAGATCCGGGATCCTACGTATCTCCGGGGGGAGCTCGTTCCAAATCGTAGGTGCCCCCACAGAGAAGGCTCTCCCCCTAGGGGCCGACAGCCGACATTGTTTGGCCGACGGCACCCGGAGGAGCCCCTCTCTATGGGAGCGTACTGGCCGGTGGGAGGCTATTGGTGGTAGCAGGCGGTCCCGTAAATAACCAGGTCCTAAGCCATGGAGCGCTTTAAAGGTGATAACCAGAACCTTGAAGCGCACTCGGAAGACCACCGGGAGCCAGTGCAGCTCGCGCAGGAGAGGTGTCACATGGGAACTCCATGTCGCTCCCATCACCACCCGCGCGGCAATTCAAGTTGTCGAATGCCTTTTGGGCATCGACAAACATTAAGGCCAGCTGTTTTTCAGGATGTTGTTCGTAGTGTTCAAGGGTGTTTAAAACTATTCTCAGATTGTCTCTAATCTGTCTCCCTGGGAGAAAGCCATTTTGATCCTTGTGTATCCACCGATTTAAAATTTTTTTGAACCTTTCCGCAATTATATTCATGAACAGTTTATAATCTGCGTTCAACAATGAGATAGGTCTGTAGTTGGATATCTGTTTCGGGTCGGCACCCTCTTTCAAAATAAGCGTCAAATACGCTTCCCTCCACGAATCTGGAATTGTGATATCCGCCAGAGCCTCATTCAGTATTTCTAGTAACTCTAGTTTTAGGGCATCATCAAATTTTTGGTATAATTCCCCGGGAAGACCATCTGGGCCTGGAGTTTTATTCTTCTTTATTTTAGAAAGGGCCATTTTTAATTCCTCTATAGTAATCTTTTCATTTAACCTTTCCTTTTCTTCTTCAGGGATTAACGGTAGATTAGCTTCCAACAAGTACTGTTCTACCTTGTTTGACGCAATTCCTTCACTTTTATATAAGCCTTCGTAAAACTTTCTTATACTCTCCAATTTATCTTCTTCCTTCGTCAGCAAATTACCCTGGGAATCTTCTAATATTAATATTTGATTTTTTTCCTTCTCTTTTTTTAATTTATATGCCAGCCATCTCCCTGATTTGTTAGCGTTCTCAAAACAATAATGCTTGGTTCTTTTTATTTTTTGCGCCATTTCCTCTTGGTCCAATAAATTCAATCTATGTCTCGTCATCGACCACTGTTGTTTGATCGCCTCATCTGCCGGGCATTGCTGGAGTTTATCTTCAGCTTGCGATAACTTATTAGTGAGCTCTTCTCTAATCTTTCTTTTTTCCTTGTTTTTGAAGGCGGCATATGAGATGGCCACCCCTCTCACATATGCCTTCATAGTGTCCCAGACAATTTCTTTGGCTGTCTCTCGATTTCCATTTTCTATGAAGAAGCGTTTGACTTCTTCATTCAATTTCAGTATAAACTCTTCTTCATATAGCAGCTTAGTCCTTAGGCTCCATCTCTGTTGAATTTTCTTTGTATCGTGGTGCCAGCTAATTTCAAGGAACTTATGGTCTGCCCAAGCATTTATGCACATGTTGACCTTTTTAATTTCTAGGCCCAGTTTTCTGGTAGCCCAGACCATATCTATTCTAGACCAAGAGTTTTGTGGCATTGAATAGAAGGTAAATTGTCTGTCATGGGGGTGTAGGATACGCCACATATCGACTAGGTTTATCTCGTCCACTAAATCAAAAAAGGACTTTGGTAAGGGAGATCTTTTATTCTTTTTAGTTATATCACATTTGTAATCATATTTTGGATCTATTATTCCATTAAAGTCCCCTAACATACATATTTCGTAATTTGCCCAATTTGCCAGCTGTTCATGTAATTTCCGGTAAAATTTCCCTTGTTTTTTATTCGGGGCATAAACCCCAACCAGTAACACCTTAGAATTACCCCTCATTATTTCTACTATAAGTATTCTCCCTTTTTCATCTTTATATTTACATTCTGCCTCTATTCCTTTCTTAACATAGATAGCCACCCCCCTTTTTCTTTTCTCAGCTAATGAAAAGAATACTTTACCAAATTTAATAAAATTTAAGTAGTTGGCTTCTTCTTTTTTTATGTGAACCTCTTGGATACAAATTATGTCGGGGTTTTGTTTCGCCAATTTCGACAATACTATCCTCCTTTTTTTGTAATCATTTAAACCGTTCACATTTAACGATAAGATCTTAGTATCATTCATTCCTGTAACTGTTCTCTAATCTCTGGTTCTTATTTACCTTTTAAAGTAACTGCTCTCACTGGTCTAGTTTTTTTCCCCCTTTCTTCTGTGTCTTCCTTTTTCTTCTCCTCTTCTATGTCTTCTGTTGTGATTTGTTCTTGAGATGTCTCTTCTTCCGTATTTACTAATTCGTTTTCCTCCTTACTAATTTGTTCCTCTTCACCTCCCCTTAATTGCTCTAGGAAGTCTTGGGCATCGCTTACACAATCGATTTTGATTTTCCTCCCTTGCCAGGATATAAGCATTCCTTCTGGCAAAAGCCACCTAAATATTATACTTCTATTTAGTTGGTTTGTCAGAAATCTATAGTTTTTCCTCCTCTCCCTCACTCTCCTTGGAATTTGTTTTAAGATGTTCACTTCTTTTCCCCCAAAGATAATTTTTTCCTCCCTGGCAATATTATACAAAATGTCTCTCACTTTTTTCCTAGCGAACCGAACATGGACTTCTCTAGGGAGCCTATTCCTTCTCACGTAATTTGTTTGGACTCTGTAGATTTCGTCGATCTCTCGAATTATTTCTTGCTTATCCTGTTGGAGAGTCACTGCAATCAACTCAGCCATCTTATCTCCTAAGTCCTCTTCTTTGTCTTCCACTATGTTTTGGAATCGCAAGTAAAATGAGGCCTTGTCCATCTCAAGTTGAATTAGGGCATCTTCCGTTTCTTTATTCTGCGCCAACAGGGTTTGATCAACCATGTCCAGTTTCTTCTCGTTTTTTTCTATTCTTTGTTCCGCTTTTTGAATTCTGTTCTCGTTACTAGCGATCGAGATTTGAATCTCATTCATTTTGGCATCAAGTCCATGTATATCCAGTTTCAATTCAGAATGGCTATTCAAAAGTTTTTCTTGCATCGCAAGCATGGTTTCTTGTATTGTTAACAGAGACGATTGTACCGTCTGCAGTGTTGGAGTTGCTGGGGGTTTGTCTGTTTTCTGTAGACCTTCTACTAATTTCTGGGTGGCTGGAGATGACATTGCTAATGTGGGGATAGATGGCACTTTTTTATTGGTTTTTGCGATTGTTGATGTCAAGCTTGCCATTTCTTTCAAAAGTGCTTTTTGATCTCTAATTATATTTTCTATCTTTCTCCAAATAATCATCCAATGGCGCTTGCCACCTTTTACTCCGGGGCACTATCTTAAGTCCCAACCTCCTTAATTAATTCCCACTAATCTCTTAATGTGTTTCAGGTAGAACTTGATTTAAAGATTACTATGATACGATAATTCTACGTTACAGCTAACCACAATATATAAAAGTAGGGTTCTTATAAGGCTAAGTACAGTCTTAATATAATTTGTTAATATAAATGAATTAATAAGTTAATAAGTTGAGCAGTTAATAAATTACGTTAATAGATTAATTAATAATTAATTAATAAAATTTATCAATTCTCTCAATAATTCTTATATATCTAAGTTTAGCCCTTAATATGGAATACAATATTACTAAAAAGTGAATATCAATGAAATAACTATTACCAATAGGAATAAATATTTAAGATTAAATAGATTCAGTAGATAAAATAAATATACCTAGATAAATATATATAAAATATCAATATTATATCAAATCAATTCAATAAATACAAGTCTATATCCTAATATAAAGTTTTATCCAATAACTATTAAATAAGGTCAATACTTAATTAATCAATTTTATGAGTTCAATATTTCTTAACACTAAGAAAATCTACTTGATAGATAGTCTACTTGATAGTATAGTGTAAAATTTTTTTTTGGTAATTTTAAAAGTACTTATCAGGGGAAGAATCAAAGTTCTGAGTATTAAAGTCCCAGATACTCGAAAGAGCAGGAAGGGAAATAAATAATAAGTATATCTATGATGTAAAACGGTGATCGCCCAGCTTTAAGTCTTCGCCTCTCAGCTCTGTTAAGTTCCGGCACTTCTCAGTGGTAAACACTCACGACTAGAGCGTCTCCTTGTCAGTCCTCCGCTGTTTCAGTCTTCCACTTCGATGGACGCACTTCCTGTTTCTCCAACACTCTCTAGAGCTCTCAAAGGCAGGTCGCAAATTTCTCCTTCTTCTTATTCACTTTGATCGCCAAACAAAACCCAACCGCCCCAATAGACTTTCCCTTTGCTTTCCCTTTCTCACCGCACCATCTGGAGCTCTTTGAAAAGACAATCTGCTCCCTCTGTGACTCTCGTCAGCTCGTCGGGTTGTCGGGTCTCTGTAGTTGCAATCCGCTTTACCCTCTCCGTCGCCGCCTCACATAGGATCAAAACGCTCCTCTTCCGACAGCACCGACCTCCTCTTTCGGCGCTAAATCACTCCAGGGTATGGGAATAAGGTTTTAGAGCTAACACCGCACCTCCGATCTCCTTCTTAACTCCCCGTCACTTGCTGGCTATTGCAGCTTCAGGCCGGCCATTAGCGGCCAGCTCACCACGTTGGATTGACAGAGCCGCCGGGTCCAGCGAGAAGTGGTTGCGCCCCACTTTCCCACTCGCCTGGCTTCCCCTCTTGTCCGCAGGGCTCTCCGGGTCCTGCGCCCCCCAAGGGGTCCCCAAAACGTGATGAAAAGAGGTGAAGAGGAGCAGCGAGCACTCACTCCACACCCTGTCGCTGCAAGTCACCAACCGGAAGTCTTTTTTAACATTTATATTATATACTCCTTCAGGAGTAGGGCGGTATATAAATTCAATAAATAATAATAATAATAATAAAATAATAATACTCTGTGGTTTCAAACAATGACCGTTCATTTTATCTGCTTTCTGACATTTTGAACCAAAACCATTGGAGATCGGAAAACTGAATCATGATTTGTTTCTAGTAATTGTGAGGTGGACTTTTCCTCTAAAAATATTCTAAAGGAAGAATGGACAGCAAGATCGAAGAAATGATTGGAATCATGCATCATGTCACCAAAATGTAACAAATTTAAATCTGTGGAACCTCAGGTTCCCAAAAACAGTTTTAGCTATTAAGATTACAGAAGAGACCGCAGAATTGTTTTCTATGTCAGAAAAGTGGATTTAGTATTTTATTTTGTTGTGTGACCAAATTGAAAGAATAAGGCAGAATCTTAGCAATTTAACTTGTGAGTGATAGACACAGATACAAGGTTTCTATCAAATTAAAATGTTTTATAATGGATTCTTTGGTGAAAAGAAAGAAATGCTTTCAAGATACAGAATTGTGGTCTGAGGAGACAGCGGAACCAAGTGAAGTTGCAGAAACGTCTTTCATCCCAAAGAAAGGCAGTAATGGAAAAATACGCACAATAGAGGCTGGGTGGCTCTCACAAAAGCAAAGCTCTTCCCCAAACTGTCAGAAGCTAGTCACTATCACTAAGAAGACACTGCAACCTTCCATTTAACTACAAGGGCAAAGAAGTGACGCTGATAAAAGAACAAGAGGCACTGTCATGCAAGTAGGTACATCTTGTAAGGAGCAAAAATAAAATGATGGAAAAGTACATCCTCCTCAAATCACTACTGGACTATCTATGTCATGCTATTACTTGCTTACTGCTTGAAAAAGTCAAGATGTCCAGTGAATAGACCAAAAATGTAAGCTTTGGGTAGTTAAGGATTCACTCATGATGTCAAGTGCATACTTAGATGAGACATTTCTTCAAGGACATGGAATATAAAAATTGTGGCTTTGGGAGGAATGCATGACTTTTTCTTTTCCTTTTTCCTTTTTCCTTTTTCCTTTTCCTTTCCTTTCCTTTCTTTTCTCCTTCCTTCTTCCCTTCCCTTCCCTTGTCAGTCTCTTCATCCAGCAGTTTGTAACTATTTCAACACCCTTTTCATTCTTCTCAGCCTCCAACAATATTGTTTTTAAAATTCTGTTATTTATGTCTGTCTTGACTTATTCTGAGTGAGTTTTCATCTCTGACTGAATGAGTCTGAGGTAGTGTCCTTGCAGTGTAATTGTGTGCATTTGAGTTCTATGCACATATACATACACATACTTTTCTCTGATGTGTATTTATTGGGATAGTGATATCATACTAAACAGGTTCTTCAAGTAAAAAAAAAATGTCCTGTTCTACTTTCTTGAAAAATAAAATCATTGTTTCTGCCTTGAATACCAAAACCGGCAGGTACATACAGTAGATAAATCCAGTAGAGTTAGATAGAAAAAGCACGCTCGGAAACAGCCTTTTGGCAAAGGGTGGAAATTTAACAACCAGTTCGGCCAGGGTCAAGTTGGCCATCATGGGAAGCTCATCCCACATATGCGGCAGAGCTGGAGGACAGGGATGGGCCATGCCTCCCATGACAGGCAACTTGACCCTGGGTGAATCGGTTGTTAAATTATTTGAATCCCACCACTGGTTATATTCAATCCACAATCACTTAGCACCCATTCATTCTTGACTCTGTCTCTTCTTGTTTTACCACATATACTTTTCAAGCAAATTATTTATACTGTATATCAGAATTCTGGGAGCTGAAGTCCACATGTCTTAAAGTTGCCAAGGTTGAGAAACACTGCTGTATACAACTGATTTTTATCTTTTCTTTTATATACCCAATTCTCACTTCCACGTAACAAAGTGGGCAGAAGCATGCTCTTAAATAGCAATAGCACTTATATACTGCTTTACAGTGCTTTTACAGCCCTTTCTAAGTGGTTTACAGAGTCAGCATATTGCCCCCAACAATCTGGGTTCTCATTTTACCCACCTTGGAAGGATGGAAGGCTGAGTCAACCTTGAGCCTGGTGAGATTCGATCTGCCAAACTGCTGGCAGCCGGTGATCAGCAGAAGTAGCCTGCAGTACTACACTCTAACCATTGTGCCACCGCAGCTTTGTAAATGCTGCAAAAGAAATAAATAGCAATAACATTTAGGCTTATATACTGCCCCTAGTGCTTCACAACACTTTCTGGATGGTTTACAATGTGGAAGCATTATTTACATATTTCCCCCAACAATCTGGGTCCTCATTTTAGTGACATTGGAAGGATGAAAGGCTGAATTAACTTAGTCTAATCATGAGTTTGCCTGCAATACTGCATCACCAGGGCTCACCAGATGATGCAAATACTCATCATACTGTATAACAGTATGGTATGCTGGTTTAACAGCTGCAGATAGGAAGGCACTACAGAGAGTAATAATTCAGCACAAGAAACCATTGGTTGCTCTCTAGTACCACTGGTTGACATTGCCAGGTCTCGCTGTTTCAGCAGAGTAAGGAAGATACTTAGGGATGATTCACACCCTGGCCAGTGTCTCTTTTCACTTTTATCATCAGGCAAAAGACATAGAAGTATAGCCAACTGGACAAACAAGTTTAAAAACAGCTTCTACCCATGGGCTGTCGGACTCCTAAACACAATCACAATCACTCCACGTACCTATGGAAACGTATGACTAGTTTGTTCCCCCCCAATTACTTGTATAAGGATTATTCTCTATACTATTCATGTTGTCTTGTATTTTCTGTTATGGATTGCACCAGTAGAGGCTAAACCAATTTTGTTGTATACATGATATACAATGACAATAAAAGCGAAGAAGAAGAAGAAGAAGAAGAAGAAGAAGAAGAAGAAGAAGAAGAAGAAGAAGAAGAAGAAGAAGAAGAAGAAGAAGAAGAAGAAGAAGAAGAAGAAGAAGAAGAAGAAGAAGAAGAAACAACATGAGTGGTAATACAAGCCCCCCTTATGTACAGTATTCACACGTAGCATCTCAATCCAGATACAAAAAGAAAGCACATCCTCTGTCATTTTTTAAAAAATTTTTAGCCCACCTCAGCTGAATGCCTCTGAGTGGCTAATAATACTGTACAGATAATATAAAGAATACAAAATTAAAGAGAAAGAGTACAACAGAATATTGTATAAGTATATGAGGCCCCATATATTTTGAGACTCTCAACTATTTTGGCATCCACTTTGCATAGGATAGTCTGTGATATTTTCTGCTTGTATGGGTAGATCTTAAATTTTCCCCATCCACTTTACTATCGTTAGCAAACATTCTATCAAGGTACACTAATTCATCCTAGTGTACATCTAGGTTTGTTTGTTTGTTTTTTGTCATTTCTATATTCTGTAATCATTCACTCCTTTTTCTTGTCAAGCAAGATGACAATAAGCCATTGATTTCACAGACTAAGAAGAATGTAGAGGTGCTGACCCTTATCTAGTCATCAAGACAAGATTAAATCTTCACAGCCATTTTAAATAAGTCATACAGCCACATTAGAGGAAAATCACTTCCATATTTTAACATCTCTCCAATCTCTCTTTTCTCTATATCTATAGCTTCCCATTTTCTCATAACATGTCTTGCTTCCTCTTATCCATTTTTTCCTGGACCCAAACATTTATAACATTTATTTCCAATTTATAAGAGTAAACAAGTGAATATCAAATCCTGGCTTGACAGAGTGAGTTTGGGAATTTACTTTGAATGCGAATTTTAGTCAGGCCTTTGAGTATTCCTTCAAAGATCTTCACAGTCCTAATAATTACTCCTGCATCTGTAATATTTTTTTTTACATTTTAGTATCCTACTCTTTCCTTCTTTCTTTTCCTCCATCACCCTCTGAGCCATGGCACATAAACTGACTAGAGAAAGTCAGATTTTCTTCATATATTATTCATTTCTTTCGTGGAAGATGTCCTAAAAGCTAGAGGTAAATGTTTTTTTTTTTAATTAGTGGAGTCAGCATTAAAATAATTGAGTTGCTTTCAGCTAAATAATAATTTCCTAATCAAGATCTGCTTTCTTATCATCTAAAGAATGATCATCAAACCTATGTGAAATACAGTAATTGAATTACAATGTCGCTAAAGCTTTCTCACAGTTTTCTTTGGAGCATTTGAGGAGCAATTTCTTATAATACAGTGATGAAGTCTGAAGAGAGAAGCTGAAGATTCTGGAATAGTGATCTAGCTACATGACAATTTTGCTGTCATCCAAAGGACATGTGCATGACAGTAAGATTCATTAAACTCAGCAGGGCCAACTTCTGAGTAAATGAGTACTGAGTCACATTTATTCCTATGTTTAAACTTAGAGAAATTTAAATGTGTGGGTTATACAGTAGGGAGGATAAGCAGTCATTACTTTAAAAAGTTATCTGGTGTACATGCCCTCTCCTGGATCATAGGCAATATGGGATGGCTTCTTTCGTTCAACCTAACATCATCTTTACTTCTGAGCTTCCGGTGGTCTCTTAAGACCTGATTATGCCAGCAAGCCTGGGGACCCCACAAAATGACTGAGGGGGAGAGGGGGAGGGGGAGGGGAAGGGGGAGGGGGAGGGGAAGAGGAAGGAGAAGGAGAAGGAGAAGGAGAAGGAGAAGGAGAAGAGGAGGAGGGGACGGGGAGAAAGGGAAGGGAAGGGAAGGGAAGGGAAGGGAAGGGAAGGGAAAGAAAGAAAGAAAAAGTTATAGATCCATGGCCTTTTTTTCTGTTTCCATTCTGACCCTAGGACAATCATGCATCTATCTCTAAACTACAGTAAAGTACAGATTCACCACCACCACAGTACACAGTATCTCACATATTGCCAGATGCCAGCTGTCTTCTTTGATAAATTTTCATTCATTGATACAACTCTTCCTGGCTTATACTTTTTCTGTGTAAAAGATAAGCTTTGAATTTTAAATGCACATGTCTTAAGAAATGGGACATTTTCTGTTACATTCTTTTAAATTCAAACACTTTTTTTTTTTTTTTAATTTGATTTATATGCCGCCCTTCTCCGAAGACTCAGGGCGGCTTACAATGTGCTCAGCAATAACACTGAATATTAGTTTGCCATTTGAAAAAAAAATCCTGTAGCACCCTATGTCTCTGTTCAAAAAATCATCCCTAGTCCATGGAGGGGAGGCATGGCTATATGAATATTACTAAAACAAAGAGCGATAATGATCAGGGTATAGCTTTTAAGACATCACAAAGTCTTGCTTGGAATGTACTGAGGTCCAATCAGTACAGGTCTAATCAATCACAGCACTGAGTAATTAAAAATAATTAACATAATGGCAATTGCACCTCATCAGTGTCATCAAGTGTCCAGTCAGTGCTTTTGAAATCAGTTGGTGCAAGACTGTCACCATTTCTCCCTAAAAAAGAAAAGAAAAATAAGAGAACATCATTCCACCATGCTTTAACATGACAGAATTTATGAGGAAAATACTTGTAAATCTTTCCCCTTTCTCAATAATCAAGTGTAACATTTCACATCAGACATCTGCAAGGCACAGCCATCACCTCAGTAAAGGCACCTACTTAATAAAAACTCCACACAAATTATTGCCACAAAAAGAATATCGATGACAGCTCATCTGGAAAGTAATACGTATTGAGGCTGAACAGGCCACTGCATCTGACAGCTGTAATCTTTCTTTGACTTTCCCTCAGGGAGTTTCACCCAGTAAGTGCAGAAGAATGCATGAAAAGAAAAGGAACCATCTTGGAGTTATTCTGGTTAAAAATGCATGTATTTATAGAAGAGAAGTGAGAGATGTATCTCTCTGAAAGTCAATTCAAATTATTTAAGAACGAGGAAAGGGAAAATAATGACTATCCTGGATTCCTCATGCAGATTTCTTAGAGCATTTCCAGAATAAAAAATTCCAGAGTTTTTGTCTTCCCTCAAAAAAGAAGGCCACACAAATGCAAAGAAGGAGTTACTCTCCTTTCTGGACTAAGTACCCCCTCAAATAAATGTCAGAGATTATAAGGTCCTGTTTCATCATGCAGATAATCCCTTCATGTTCTAGTAGGGCATCATCTCAGATGACTTGATTAGTAACTAGTGAACATGGTTTTAGCAATCAGGGATGATTCCAGGAGGCTCTCCCAATGTACGGACAGGTTTTACTTCTAGTAGTTATTTTTTCCCCAAATTCTATGGTAGTGTTATCAGGAATAGCACTACAATGGACTGGTTTGGTCATATTTTAAAAAGCACATTTTTTTGTCAATGTGATAGATTAGGGAGAAGTAGATCCAAATAACCACAAAATGATAGCTCTGTCTCAGGGGTGAAATCTACTTACCTTCCCTACCATTTTGGAAGTGCATGCGCTGCGTGCATGCGCTCACTCTGCTCACGTGTGCACATATCTCACATGCACGTATGGGCCCTCTGCGCATGCACAAACCCTTCTGCGCATGCACAGAGGGTAAAAATGGATTACTTCCTGGTTAAAACCAGAAAGTAACAATGACTGGGCAGGTGGGCGGAGCCTCACACTGCCGTTGCTACCGGTTCTCCAAACCACATGCCGCCATCGCTACCGGTTCAACTAAACCAGTCTGAACTGGTAGCATTTCACCCCTGCTCTGTCTTTATAAGAGATTGAACCCCCCCACACACAACATAGATTAGTTTAGCTCCAAAGAAGACTCATCCGCCCATTACACTCATCAGATGATTTCACTGCCAATTTAAAATAACAAGGGGAATTGGGTAGAGATATTGTCAATGGCAAAAACTGACAAAAATGGAGTTGACCAAAAGACAAAAAAATGTCTTCAATTTAGGTTTTAATCCGAATAAGATTAAGATTTGGGGGGATTTCAAAAATTCGCATATGAACTCAGAAGAATTTTGCCATCCCAAAAGAACTAACTATAATCTGTCAAAATGTCTATGAGAGGCTAAGATTGACTCTTAGTCCTGTAAACCATTCTTTACATAAAACAATCATTCTAGAATGTCTTCATTCCAAAGTCTCTTGAATGCTACAGTTGTGAAAAGTGTACTTCTCAACTTCATAGTAATATTTTTGCAAGAGAAGTATTGAGATTGTTCTGTTGATTTTGTAGAGGTTTTGTTTAGGTTCAAATCATCATATAAATTATTTATTTTAATTATTCCTATGGCCTCGAATTATTCCTATGGTCCTGTGTAATTTGTTCCTTGGGCAATAAATGATTGCACAGCAACAGTGGTGGGCTCCTCCCGGTTCGGCCCGGTTCTCCCGAGCCAATAGCAGTGACGATATGATGTCACCGAACCGGTTCTGGCCCCCCGTCCCCCCGCCCCCCCCACCCCCTGCGTTATTCTTACCTTTTATTTGGCCCCCTCCCCAATCTATTGCTGCCTCCTGAGTCCCAGCTGATGGCTAGAGGGAAAAAAACTGTTTAAACTTTTGCCGTGGGGCTTCAAAGGGCCGCCCTATAGCTGATCAGTGTTAAAAGAAAACAAATGAGTAGACCAGTGCCTGCAAAAATACATGAGTAGATCAGTGCCTGCAAAAATAAATGGGTAGACCAGTGCCTGCAAAAATATATGAGTAGATCAGTGCCTGCAAAAATACATGAATAGATCAGTGCCTGTAAAAATAAATGGGTAGACCAATGCCTGCAAAAAATAAATGGGTATACCAGTATAGCTCTGCAAGCAGTTAAAAGCCTGGTAGACCAGTACCTCTGCTAAATCCTAAAGAATTGTCACATGACCATCAAGCCACGCCACAAAATAAGCCACACCCATAGAACTGGTTGTAAAAAAATTTAGAATCCACCCCTGCACAGCAATGCATTTTCTTTTTCATTTCTTTTTGAGTGGAACAGTATTTAGTGCCAATGAGATACTGGCAAGATGAACAAATAGGCGAAAATTGAAATGGAAAATGGCCTCTTGCATATGGTTACATGAATATTTCCACCATGTCAACTTATCTAAAATTTGGGGCAATACATTAATTTAAAGAATATCTATATACTACTGAAATTTGTTTGTCTGTTTATAATCTTCAATTAGCTCGAACAGTACATCATAGCACAACAATTCTGGAATCAATATATCTCAAATCTGCCAACAAAAAATGCATGCAAAATTCAGTACCCATTATTCTGGTGGTATTGAAATTTCAAGGATTTTCAGATCAGTTGAATTTGTAAAATTGTGACCACTGCAACACAACTGTGGTCAGCTGCAGTCATGTGATTACGATTTGTAAAGCTCCCTGCCAGCTTCCCACAAAAATCAATGGGAAAATGTTAAGGAGGAAATAAGGATTCCATCTAGGTAGGAAGATTTAACTCCTTTGTGCTGTGTTCTTCAAAAACTAGAACAACAGATCTGTCTGGTTATTTTTAAATTAATAGAACATAAAATGGTGTGCATGTAATAGAACAATGTTGTTGAAAGAAGAGAAGGGAGAAGAGATAGTAAAACTGTTCCCAATTTCCTGGAGGACACTATTCCAAAATGTAGATGCAGTAACAAAAAAAGAGGTTCTGCCAATTTGCACACAGGTCAGGTGGCTTAAAATCAGGTTGAAAAGTATTCTGGAACCAAGCCTAGTAGCACTTAAAAGATCATTCAGGTGGACTGTATCACATCCAAAGCTGAGACTTCTCTTTACATTACTCCTTGCCTGATTGATTTTAAGGACAGGCTTTCTCAGATTAAATAGACATTCCTATTAACTGCTTATTCTGATTGATGATATCTATCATGTTGGCTGCCACTGCTAATTATTGATCACTAGTTTTATTTTAACAAGGGTTTTTAATCGTTCTACTGATATCACCTTTATAGACAGTACTAATCTAATGTTATTTTGAACATTCTTATTCAATTTTACATAGCTTCAATATCTCTTCTCCATTTTTACTCCTTTTTGGTTTCTTTCCCCTCCCTTTTTTTTTCTTGGTTGCACTTTTATATATTTAATAAAACAAAATAAAACATCATTCAGAAGCTTATGTATTGATCCCAGAGCACCGGTTTAATATTCTTGTGTCAGCGTGTCCCCTCCAATAGTACAGTTGTTATATTCTGGACCAACTGAAGCTTTTATTAAAAAGACAAAAAAAAATTCAGAGGAAACTACGTGGAAAGGCTTCACATGGATGTCTTTTGATATTCCATGAGTAAATAGAATAATTTCTTCCATCAGAATATTGCCTTCTTCTCTTGGCACCCCAGAAAGGGCAACTTTTTGGACTTTGCAGACTTGTTGAAATTGTATGTATCACAACAGTTCCCAATCAGTTTGAAGAACCAAACCATCAGATTCATAGGCTTAGAGACATATGAATGCATTCATACTTTATCTTTTTGTGAGGAGCGTTTTAAAACTTCATGCATGAAGTATCCTTGAACTGAGTCTTATTTCTATGCAAAGAATTCTAGCTGTAGCAACTTAGCTGGTGATATGATTTGGAAACAAATATTTTATATGATCCCATATCATATATATGCTAGGAAAAGTGCTTCCCCTTTCATGCTAAATATAACATTTAAAAGTAATTCTTGAGCGCTGATATGGTCGGCCTTTCCTGTCACACAGCTTCTAATCTTCTGAATAGAAATTAATACCCACAGAGATACAAACCATGTACTACTTCCATGGCTAGGCATTACTTTTGCATTTTGTGATGTTCATGAAAACATAATCCCTGATCTATTGATTACAAACGTGTTATTTTTATCTCATCCTTTAAGCAGACCTGAAGGCTCCTTATTTAAAAGAATCCTCAAGCGCCACCCACTGGTTCATCTGGAACAAGCCAGGCCCTTGAGATCAACTTCTCTAGTTTCTCCCCCGTGTCTTGTTTTTATACCTTTCTGACATGCAAATCCTGATAATTGCTAGCCGTGGTTTTCTCAAGTCTCTGAGAGTTTGTAGCATATTTTAGGGGTCATTAAAGAGAAACATCAAGATGAGACAATCAAGGGGAAGTTATATTCTTTTTTCCCCCTTTCTTTTTTATTTCTACCTCTTCTTTTTTTTCTCCTCATATTTTTTTTTAAATCAGGCAGTCTTCCCCCACTCTCAGCCTGAGCAAGCCAACAGAAAAGATTTACATGAATGTTTTATAAGATGAGATGACAGGGATGACTCTAAACAATAAGAACAGTGAGGGAAACATCAGAGACCCTCCAGGAGGAGGTAGGGGATGAACTCTGTTTTTGTTCCTGAAGAGAACCCAAATGACACTTGCTGTAAGTTCAGTCATGCTTTCTTGTTGGATGAACAGAGGACAGAACTTCTGTAACCAAAATACATCAAGCAATAGGTGGGTTCTGGGCAGGGGTGGGTTCCACTTATCTTTACTACCGGTTCTCAATGGGAGCACACGCACACGCTTCTGCGCATGTGCAGAAGCTTATGTGCATGCACAGATCGTCCATGATGACATCCGGGTGGGTGGGCAGAGCCTCCCACCACTTTTACTACCGGTTCGCAAGAACCAGACTGAATCGGGAGCAAGCCACCACTGGTTCTGGGTACTGAAGGTAATCTCTGTATCACTCTCGGTGATTTCTGAGATCTTCTGGAGAAATGGCAAGATTTCAGAAGATTGGAGGAGAGCAAATGTCACCTCCATTTTCAAAAAGGGGGAAGAAAGAGGACCCAAGAAATTGCAGACCTGTCAGCATGGCATCTCTGCTGGGTAAAGTCCTTGATATTTGTGAGCAAATGGACAGACATGCTACAATTAACTGAAGGCAGTTTGGGTTTGTCGTCAGCACGTTTTGCCAGGTACCACAATTTAAAAAAAAAAAAAGACTGATAAACTGGAGCAATTTCTGGAGATTACTGAGAATACTAAGGGGCCTAAAAGCAAGTATTATGAAGAAGACTTTGGGTATAAAAGAATCTGGGTATATTTATCTTCATGGAAAAGATGATTGAGGAGTGATACGGCAGCAGTCTTAAAATTGATGAAGGATTGTCACACAGAAGGAAGAGTGGGCATGTTGACTTGGACATCAGAACTAGAATCAATGGGTCAAATTTACAAGGAAGAAGGTTCAGGCTAGTTATCATGAGAACCTATCTGACTGAATGAGCTCTAAGTTTGTGGAATAAGCTGCGGCAAGAAGTTGTGAATTCTTCTTCACTAAAGGCCTTCAAATAGAGCCTGGATGGTCATCTGTTATAGATGCTTTAAAAGATACTGCACTGAGCAGAGATTGAAATAAAAGACTTATAAGGTCTTTTCCAGGTCTAAAATATATTGAAACCGAAGTGCTATAAAACTCCAAAGACCTCACTTTTACAAAATATTGTTAACAAAATGAATAGGATGTCTTCATGTATCTTCATTGAATACTATTATCTAATAAAAGGAAAACCCAACAAAATACATTGTCATATTTCATTTCTGCACTGAAAGATCCTTAGTACTACATGCATTTCCACCACAAAAAAATTGGAGTTACAAAAATCTACAAACTTTCAAGACATGTTTTTGCCAATTCAGCCTAACTGTTCTTTTCATTTAAATCTTGTACTTATTTCTACCCCTTCTTTGTCTTAGCCATCTTCCTGTGATTCAGTTTGAATCTGTTTCATCATTTTTAGATTCAAAATTCCCAGTGTCAAATTCATGATGGCAATTTCACAAAGCTACTTGTTTGCTAATATTTCAGTTAATCGTCTTTATTTCCCATCTATTCCTGTTCAGTCAATTTGGTGCATGCTGCTCATAGTCCCCAATATGTGACATTTGGAACAATTTATCAAATTCTGTCATTTTCTGCTCTACTGAACATTTTCCACAAATATTGGACACTGAAGAATGTTGAGAGTTTATCAGAAATTCAGCTATATGTTTTATAATCCTCCAACCAGCCACAAAATGTGTGCCTTTTACATGGTTTTCAGCCAGAAAAGCTACCTACAGTAGCACTGAATACTGCCCACCAGACTTCTAAAAATACTCAACATTTGTATTTTTGGCAGTATATCATTCAATTTTTTTTGCAAGACTTCAGTTTCATTTCTGACTCTTTTATTTCTGAAATTTCATCTTCAGTTTATAACGTTGATCTATAGCAGGAGTGTCAAACTCGATTTCATTGAGGCCTGCATCAGGATTGTGTTTAACCTCGGGGGACTGGGGTGGGTGTGGCCAGGATGGGCATGATCAGCTCAATGTCACTCGTATCAGGGCGCCTCTGGTGGCCTGAGCAGTCTGTCAGCAAAAATGGGTTCCCGACCTCCTTTTTCGGCTGCGACAGCCTCCTGCAACCTTCTGCCAGCGAAAACAGAGCTCCGTTTTCACTGGCAAAGGCAATGCGGACCAGTACTTCACTGTTTCCAGGATGGCCCCGCAGGCCAGATCTAAGCATCCTGCAGGCCAGGTCTGGCCCCCGGACCTTGAGTTTGACACCCCTGATCAATAGTTACTTTCTTCCACAAGCAGTGTTTCAAACTGAAATAATTGGAAACCTTGCTTCTCTATAAATAAGAGAAGACTGCATCCATATCATTATACCTACAAAGAAATCTTCAGCTTTTCCAGAATACTTCCTGTGAATTTATCTCAATATAGTCTGATTTGGACTTTTCTAATGATATAAGATTTTTTTAAAAAGACCTGTCTGATATTCTAAGGATTGTCCAAGACTATATAATCATAGAAGCTTTTGAGATCAACATTTCTCAAGTGATTTATGGAAAGGATACATTTATAACAGAAAATGCAAAGACTAATTAAAAGAACTTTACCACTGCCAATGTTTTGCTTAAAGAAAGAAGCAATTTTAATGTGATTCTTGGCATCTACACTGAATAGTGATCTGGGAGTGGAAATCTAGCCTTAATCTAGACCTTCTGCAATTCATTTCATAAATGTAGGAAACGATAGAAATGACTCTCTCTCTCTCTCTCTCTCACGGCTAAAATGCAATCTCCTTGTAGACATTAACTTGACCAGGAAGATCTCATTGCCAGAGTCTGAACCAGTCTGGAAATAAGCAAATACTCTTTACTAGTTTTGGACTTAAGATATGGTTTTTCCCATTGCTTTGGTAATAGAGCTTGCCTACTCCATAAAAGTCATTTTCCTTCCTCCTGATAGTTGGAGTGTCTGTTGGAGCCTGTGAATTAATATTATTGAAAATTTTGAATTGCATTTGTATTGATATTTCGATTGTCTTTGTTTTAATCTCATCTGCCAATTGTCTATTTATTTTTTATCAGTTGTTTTTGTCTGATTTTATATTGTTATAAATATATCACAAAATAATACTTATTTAAGATGGGTGACAATGTAAATTGAATGAATGAATGAATAAAATGCTGAGATGAGAGATGGATGATGCAATGGATTCTCTGTTATTGACACAAGCAACTAGTTAATCATTTTAATGCCTGCTTAAATTCTCTGACTAATTGATCTCTTTGGGAGAGAAAATGCTAAGAGTCCCTAATATTCCTAATCCCTAATAATCTCCCTATAAATTTAATTCATTATACAGAGCCCTCCATTCTGGAACAAAAGAAAATCTTGGCCCTCCTCTATGTCCCAAGGGTACTTTTTCAAGAGGCAATTGGACTTCCTTTCATTTCTTTTGAAAACAAGACAACCTTTAAGAACACAGCAGTTCCAAAAAGAAAAGGACTAATTAAATAGCCTTTGAAGTAGAATTGATTTGATTTAAAACAAATTCATTTAAACCATCCTTTAGTAAGAGGCAATTCAAACAGTATCACTACTAGAAACAATTGTGTGTGTTATGTGTATATGTGCAATGCAATAAATGTAAATAAATATTGCTTCTTCTCCACCTCTACCCAATTGTCTCTTTTTAAGTCGAAAAAGGCCCAGATCCTTCAAACTGTTTTTAGAGCTCCAGTCACCCTCACTGACCTTCTTTGAACCTGTTCCAGTTTCTCTGAAGCTTTCAGAACAATTCTGTACTTACAACTGGATATGGAATCTGACTGAAAGAGAATAATGTGGAACTATTATTTGGAAGCTACGATTTCATTGTCTTTTTTTAATACTCAACTTACAATCTTGGCTCATGTTCAGCGTCTAATTAACTATTATTCCATGATCTTTTTCACAATTACTATTACCAACCTATTCTTTATCCGTGAATCTCATTTTTACTTTTGAAGAAAGACTTTATATTTGTTTCAGTTTCAATTTCATTTTATTATTTTCACCATATTCACCATATTTGTTCTTTTCACCATAACCTAATTAATTTCTGTCTTCAAAGATATTGGCTATGCTTATCGATTTTATATATCTTTAAATCAGAACACCATTTCCTCTGGCACTTCACTTAAAGAAAACAGTGAAGAGAAGAGGTCTTAATGTTGAACTTCATGGCATCACCACCTACTTTGAGTTTTTAAGACAGTTCTGTATCCGTTTAATTTATATGCCACCCATCTACTTCATTGTTTTTTTTCTTTTTTAGATTTTTTAAATTGATAAAATAATGAAATACCAGATGAAAAAAGTTTATATTGAATAGTGATAATACAGAAAAAAAGCTAAATATATTACAATGGTTAAATGAACTAAACAAGTCTCTTCCTAAGAGGACAAGTTCTATATTTTAGGAATACAATTCAATATCACATCAAGTTCCTTAAGTATAAGATTTCTTCCCAAGATTATGTTAATATACATATTAATTTGAAACTGAAACAAAGCTATAACAGAACCAACCTAATCATGTGAATGAAATAAATTTCAATTTTTTTACATTACCAATATAAAAGTTTAATGCCAATCCCACATTAAAAATTCTTTGGAGATCTAATAGGCCCAAAGTAATATATTCTGTTTAATTTGTTTCATTTTTTTAAACATAAGAATTTTCCACATTCTTTAATACTTGAACTCATTGACTTTTCAAAATTGAATATTTGAATCCTTCCTGTCATCGATCAAATATATAGCTAACACTAATTTTCATTCAATACTTCATAAGATTGAATACTTGTTTCTCATTCAAGAACAGTATCTCTTAAGAAAGTATCCATTTCTATTTCTTTAATGCAAGCAGTTTAGCAACTGCCTCATTTAGCAACTGTTGAAAATGGTGCCGAAAAAGCAACTTCCTAATCAGTTCTTGCATTTATGACTTTTGCATGTTTGTAAAGCAAAGGAAAACTGAACTAAGATCATAAGCAGAGTCATGGTTTCACTTCACAACTGGTTCACTTAAGGACTGAATTGCTGGTCCCAATTGTGGTTGCTAAACAAAAACTATTTATTCATTTTTCAGTTTTTATTCAGTTTTATTGCCAAACATATATTGAAGGTAAGTCAAAGTCAAAACTCGACTCTTTAAAAGAATTACTGCAGACCAACTGATTTAAAGTATTAATCCCTTAATAAGGTCAAACACTCCTATAAAAATCTTTCCCACTTTCCAAGTTTGATTTGTATTAAAACATCAAGTCATCATAAGATTCAGAATAAAATCATAAGCTTATTACACCAAATATGCCTAAGAGCTTTCAAAATAGAAAAGAACAATTCCAGTTCAATACTTCTAGACTCTTCATCTGCCTATTTCTAAAGAGGTCCATCAGAACAGAAAATAGTCATAATAATTGTCATTCCAGAAAAATAAGGAAGTTAAGATCAAAGGCCTATGATATCATTAAACATCTGTAAGTTAATTATATTAATTACAATATAAATACGATATAATATGATATAAAAATAAAATTTAGGTAAAAGCTGTTATCCTCATATGATATCTGCAATTTGGCCAAAGGTATTCCAGGAGCTTTAGCATGCTATAATTGTTTTTCTTTTTTAATTTATCTATCAGCAAAAAATATTTAATCTGAATTAATATTAGACTCCCTCTTAAAACACATATTAATCTTAATGTAACATTCATTTTAATGACATTAATTTTCCCGCAAAGATTTAATAGGAGTTTTCAACATCAATTTGCATCCATTAAATATATATAGAGATTTATACATATTAATTCAAAATTCTGTGATAAACCTCAGGAGAGATTTAAACCCAAGTATTTTATACAATCTGTAAAAATTGTAAATCCTAATTGCCTGCAATAATCAATAGATCCAGTACAATTAATAGTATAGCCAGCATATAAACCATATTGCTGTACAAGCTTTGGAAATGATGTTGCATCATTGCCAAGGAAAGCCATAATACCATCATCATATAAAAACAATGTATATCTAAAGTCAACTTCAACTACTTCTTTAATAACTTGAGTTTGTAATAGACAATAGTCAATAGTTTGAGAACCAAATTAAAAAATTAAAGGGGACCCGGGATAACTTTAGTAGCGCCATGATCTAATTTCAAAGGTTGAGAAGTAAATCTATTGATGATAACTCTAGCCAACTTGAAATCCAGTGAACAAAAGATAATGGAAATCCTATCTTGGCACAGTGGTTAGAGTGCAGTACTGCAGGCTACTTCTGCTGAGTGCCAGCTGCCTGAGATTTCGCAGTTCAAATCTCACCAGGCTCAAGGTTGACTCAGCCCCCCATCCTTCCGAGATCAGTCAAATGAGGACCTAGATTGTTGGGGGCAATATGCTGACTCTGTAAACCACTTAGAGAGGGCTGTAAAGCACTGTGAAATCTAAGTGCTATTGCTATCTTCTTAAAACTCATTTTGTAAATTCAAACTGGACCAAATCAAAAGCTTTTGCAGTATCTAATGAAAGTAGAACAGCTGTTCCAATTGATCCACAACTACATCAGTAATATCAAGCTTCACACAAATATTTTTGGTTGCTTGTTTTCTCTTTAGATAATTCTTGGAAAATTTCTTCCATTTCAATATGATCCTGAAAATTAATAATTTGCTGTTCAATTGCAAAAGTCTCTGATAAAACCGAGTAAAAAAATAATACAACTATTGGTTAATAGATTCATCATTAGTCTGGATTCCAGATTTGTTTAGTTTAGGGTTTGTTTTTTTTAATGATATGCCCACAGATCATAGAACAATATCTCAAGCCAACCATCAAAAGGAAATTGCCAGATTTTCAAGATGGTTTCAGAAGGGGTTGTGGGATTTATGACCATATTGCAAATCTATGCTGGATCATGGAAAAATTTCAAGAATATTGAAAAGACATCTACATCTGCTTTATTGACTATAAGAAAGTCTTTGATTGTGTTGATCAAGACAAGCTACGGAGAGCCCTAGAAGGCCTGGGGGTGCCAACACACGAAGTTGGTACAGTCACTGTACACAAATCAGGAAGCCATTGTATAAACACTATATGGAGGTCCTAATTGGTTCAAGATAGAGAGGGGAGTGTGGCAAGGTGCATTCTTTCACTTTTCTTAGTTAATGTATGTGTTGAATGATTATGAGGAGGCTGGAACTTTGATAGATCAAAAAACAGAGAAAAGGTTAGAGGAAGACACATAAACAATCTTCAATATGCTGACAACACAACTATCTTCTCAGAAACTCAGAAATATTGCTGAGCACATTGTAAGCCGCCCTGAGTCTCCGGAGAAGGGCGGCATATAAATCAAATTAAAAAAAAAAACAAAAAAAAAACCATAGAAGACCTGAAATATCTGACCAAAACAATTAAAGAAGAAAATGAGAAAATTGACCTTTCCTGAACATCAAAAAACCAAGTTCACGATCACTGCAAGGAATGGTAATGTCAAAATAGTTGATGGTGAAGAATTTGAATGTGCGCAAGATTGCAGATTGATCAAAATAGTGGATGCAGTCCAGGGGTGAAATGCTCCCAGATGATCTGGTAGCGATGGCGGTGGGTAGTTCAGAGAACCAGTATCAAAAATCCCTAAGCTCATGCCCACCCAATCGCCTGGTCCCCACTTACCCACTTGGCAGCTTGCTGCTTCTTTCGGGCTTGCTCGCTTTTCCTGCCTTGCTTCAGCTGCTGCAATCCATTGCATCTGCTAGCAACTCAATCTGCCTGCCTGGCTGCAATCAATCCAATCAGTGAGCAACTCAATCTGCCTGCCTTGTACTTTCAATTTAGTAAGTAACTGGGAGCTTTTAAAAAAACATTTAATTGGGTTTTTTTTAGGGTTTAATTTTTTTTTAGACAGCAATTTAAAGTTAAGGAAGTTTTAAATTTAGCTGCTTTTATCTAAAAATATCAATAAAATAAAATAAAACAATAAGATAAAATATTTGTGCAGCTTTCTGAGAGTTGGTGTGTTTCTGTAGTGTTTCACTATAACTACACAAACACACAAAATCTCACAAAGCTGTATGTGGCATTTTGTGTGGAAAAAGTGTGAAAGTTGGTTTTTGAGCTTTTGGTGGCTGTGTGAGGTTCCTGCTTGTTGCAGGGGCCATTTTGGGTTAAGTACAGCTGTTTTTACATTGTGTGTGAGTCAGTTGTGTTGTGTTGTGTATGTGTGTAAAGTGTGAAAGTTGGTTTTTGGTACCTCTTATTGTTTTGTGTACTTTGTTTATTATTTTTATCATTTATTATTATTGGCCATGCCCACCCGGCCACCTGACCACCAAGCCGCCCACCAATTAAGTCACGCCTACAGAACCAGTATGGAAAATTTTTAGATTTCACCCCTCATGCAGTCCCAAAATAAAGCATGGGATTGTACTGAATTGCACAACTTTGATAAGCACAAATTGCATATGTAAGGACATCAGCCTGGCAACAAAATGCATATTAGTCAGCACTATTGTGCTTCCCATAGCTTTCTATGGTGGTGAAAGTTGGACCATGAAAAAACTTGACAGAAGGAAACTTGACTTGTCAGGCTGTGGAGTTATAGAAGGCTCCTGGGTATTCCTTGGACATCAAAAGTGACAAACAAGCAAGCATCAGAGCGTATAAAACCAGACATATCGCTGGAAGGTAAAAAAATCACAAAATTCCACCTTACTTATTTCAACCATGCAATCCAACATGGCTGAAAAAGCAGTTGTGTTTGGAATGGTCAACAGTAAGAGGAAACGAGGCTGTCAAAAAACTAGGTGGCTAGCCACCATCAAAGCTCACACCAACTAGAACATAAAAGAACTGAAAAAAAGCTGTACAAGGTCAAAACATTTGGAGAAAGCGGGTCCATAGAATTGCGAAGAATCAGACGTGATTGAAAGGTTAATATCGTCATCATCATACCTAAAGCTCCCGAAACATTCGCTTCTGATTCCCAATATTTTTGCTTAATACATTTTAAAGAGTATTCAAATTGTTTTGAATGTAGAAGCTGTTATTTTAACTTGGCTGCTGCAAATATTTGAGATGATTCATCTGTGGGGTTTCTAGCATATGACAAAAGCAAATCTGTCAGTGCAGTAATTGTTCCAATGAATATTCTTCTTTCAGACCTCCAGAGTCTATAAAAGGCCCTAGATGAATATCTTTCTTCGCCTAAAAAGGCCACTGCATTAATGTATACTGCAAAGTTCATCATTGTCAAAGAAAAAAATATCCTGCCCAACTTACATTGGTTTCCTTTCAACATAAACAATCTACACCTGCCTCTCTACATAAACCAAAGAAAATGGATATCAGTTTTCTTTTACTGCTCAGCCTTCCCCTTTGCTGATTTTCCAAGGCAGTTTCTTTGTTCAGATGAAGCATGCCCAGTAAAGCTCTGTGCAACAGGAAAGACTGAAAGTTTTTCCTGGTTCTATAGAGAGGAATCAAGGATCATAGGCCTCAATGCTTTGCCTTCACAGAGTGTTCTGGATGTCCTCATTGGTGCACAGAAGACACTTCTGCCAGATGACTGGTGAAGCAATGGGCATGGACTCAGGAGGTCTGTAAACTACAGCTGGCTTTTGACAACTAAGTGTAGATCAAAAGAGGTGCTTCTGTCATAAGGGAGAAGTTTTATTTTTGTTTTAAATAATCTGTTTAGACCTGGAATACGTATGGAGTAGAGTACTTGCTTGAATGTATAAATCAGTAAGAGGGTTGAATTGGACAAAACAGGCTGAAGCTGAATCCTAGCAAGACAGAAGCACTCTTAATACTTAGAGGTGGTCTGTCAACACTAGTACTAATTCTGGAATGGAAGGCACTGCCCTGGAAAGCACACCTCTGACTTCAGGGTCATGTTGGACTAATACTCACTGCTAGATAGACAGTAGGAGACTATGCCCAGAGCTCTTTATCAACTTTTAGCTAGCACACCAGTTGTGGTCTAAGCTTGGAATAGGAGGACCTTGCAGTGGTAATTCACAGTGTTGTTCCTACATACCTGGATTATTGCAGTCTACCTTCTACTGAATTGCCTTTGAAAACCACTGGGAAGTGTACTAAGCACAAAAATTTGTGGCCCATCTTCTGGTGTTGACAGCCATCATAACCATATTACAGAAGTTACATTAGCTTCCAATTGTTTCCAGGGATAATTCAGAATCCCATAAAACACAATATAGCTGGGCTTCCAGGGAACTTCAGAACTTTCTTCTCCAACTGGAATTTTCCATCATCAGGTAGGGTCATGGTTTCCAACTTTCATGACTTAAAGGGAGATAGAGTCTGATGGAGCCATTATAATAGAATAGCCTTTCTTTGGAAATTTGATTAGCCGTCTGGGAAACCTCATAGAGAGCAATTGTGAAATAATTGGTGTGGCTCTACCTCCTTCCTTATTGCTGCAAAGTTTCACTGTTGTTTTGCTGTGTGCGTGGTGTTTTTTTTTTTTAACCATTATTATGAATGTTTTGATTGCCAAATGCTAAGTTTACAGAAGTATACAAGCTGGTTTTAAATAAATGAATAAATAAGTTTTCTATTTTCTGGGGCGGACTAATTAGTCAAGTGGTATATAAATTAAATAAATAAAATATTATATTTGCAACATCAGCCTCCTCTGTCTTTTGTGTTGGAGGTTCAAATCTAACAATGATGACTCTTCTGCCCTTCATTCTGTACTATTGATCAGAATGGAGCAGTAGGATGTAGATACTGTAGAATAGAATAGAATAGAATAGAATAGAATAGAATAGAATAGAATAGAATAGAATAGAATAGAATAGAATAACAGAGTTGGAAGGAACCTTAGAGGTCTTCTAGCCCAACCCCCTGCTTAGGCAGGAAACCCTACACCACTTCAGACAAATGGTTATCCAACATCTTCTTCCAGTGTTGGAGCATTCACAACTTCTGGAGGCAAGTTGTTCCACTGATTAATTGTTCTAACTGTCAGGAAATTTCTCCTAGTTCTAAGTTGCTTCACTCCTTGATTAGTTTCCACCCATTGCTTCTTGTCATGCCCTCAGGTGCTTTGGAGAATAGCTTGACTCCCTCTTCTTTGTGGCAGCCCCTGAGATATTGGAACACTGCTATCATGTCTCCCCTATTCCTTCTTTTCATTAAACTAGACATACCCAGTTCCTGCAACCATTCTTCATATGTTTTAGCCTCCATCCCCCTAATCCTCTTTCTTGTTCTTCTCTGCACTCTTTCTAGAGTCTCAACATCTTTTTTACATCGTGGCAACCAAAACTGAATTCAGTATTCCAAGTGTGGCCTTACCAAGGCATTATAAAGTGGTATTAACACTTCACATGATCTTGATTCTATCCCTCTCTTTATGCAGCCTAGAACTGTGTTGGCTTTTTTGGCAGCTGCTGCACACTGCTGGCTCATATTTAAATGATTGTCCACTAGGACTCCAAGATTCCTCTCACAGTTAAGAATTTAATTCTGCTCTTTGTCTAACACTGGATTTCTTAAATGTTTTTTTTTTCCCTCTCAGGACTTCTTCCCACTTTTAAAAATTATGCAGGACCTCCAAAGAGTGTTTGTTTGTATCGGTTATATTTACCGTATTAAAAATTAAAACAGAGACTTTTGCTACCACTATTATTTCTCAAGATTGTTTGTTGGGATTTGAATGTTGTATTATTTTTCAACATAGATTGGCAAATAATTTTCATTTTGGGGACCCCTGAGAAGGTCTTAGGAAACCCTTGAGGACTTTAGGATCACTCAGCTGTAAGTCATTGCTAATAATCTGAGATCATTTCCTTTTGTCTTTTCTTCCCAGACACAGATACACAAAACAGATGTTCTTTGGACTCATCTCTTGATAGGATAGAGCTACTGTAGGTAGCCACTGAATGTTGCCTGCCTCTATCACTTATCTCCCATAAATAGCTCTCCTGTCTTGTATAATTATAACACCTGTTTCATTATCCTTGCTTAGGTCAGTTCCTCACTGTTAGAAATTTTCACACTTGCATGTTTCAGCCTCCAACATGTTGGCACTCTAGGGATGCTCAACATCCTTCAGCTCCTCCAAACCTCATGGATACTTTTCACACCAAGATTATTCTTCAGCAAAAGCCCTTAAGCTAATATGATGTATTTTCAATTTACCTATATTATAAATATAGCTTAGCCACCGAAACTGTGCAGAAGAGATTTTCCATATTGGCATGGTTCCAGGTATCCCAGTATCATTCTCCTGCTGTTTCCATTGGGTACAGTCTTTCGATCGCTATGTGCAATGCTGAGCTTTTGAATAGGGAGTCCAATTATTCATGCACAACTAAGGCTGGCATGCTTGGCTAAAGATAATTAATGGAATTACAACTTTGTTCCTTACAGAAGCAAACACAGCGGGCAACTAGTTTAATATAATTTTTTTCCTTGTTTATTGTTCTCAATGGTGTGGGAGAAATGGTTTATCTTCAGCAGAATTTATATCCCTCCCTGAAGCGCAGAAGAGGAATTGGAGACAGAAGTTAAAGAGAAAGCTGTGATTTAAGAAATAGAACTGCCGTAACTAAAGCAGCAATCCAATATCTGCTTTCCTTGAAGAAACCTCATTATTAACTAAACGTGCATAAAATTGTACTCCAAATGTTTTATCCTTTTTCTCTATATGTTTCTGCCCAGGATACAGAGTTTGACATTGGCTTTACAGTACATATCACATATTCTAGCATATAACATGGATTGGTAGAATATTCCCAGCACTATTTTCCTACCTCTTTAAATTCTGTTGAAGGTACATGTTATTGTTCTGTCGACATTTTTCTGTCTTGATTCAAAACAAGTCATTTGGCACATCGAAGAAAATGACAGAGAGGTATCATGCTGCTGATAGTAATCACGGCACTTTTTTTCATGCGACTGAAATGACTATAAAATGTGTATTTTCTTATCTTTGTTTGTAATTCAGGAGAAAGCAAATTCGGTGCTTTCCTTCTTACCTGGACTTCTCTGCCACCAGTCTGTCCCCTAAAATAAATTAGTGTTGTTGCTTTTTTATCATTTAGACATTTCATTATCTTTGTGGAGTAAATTCAAAGTCTATTGAACCAGTAGAAAAATGCTGGATGAGTCTTCGCCAGTTGTATAGGATAGGAATTAGAGGAACTCTGTCATTTAAACAAATGCAACTGAAATGTTAAAAACAACAACAGGCTAGCATAAATTGATTTGGGATAAAGAAAAGAAAACATAGCCAGTTTAAGCTTAAAATGGCTCATATTGTCTGTTTTCTCTAACCTTGTCACTATTAATGTATCTGTTTCCTAATGACAGTTTATTTTGTATAAGAACTTGCTCATCCATGCTGTTATTAATAATTCTCGGTGATTGATGACAGGGAAAGCGTCAATTTTTATGCCAGATCCAAAATTCAGACATAAAAGATAGTTTTTATATTTTATAGATGAACATTTTCAAACTTTTGAGACTACTGCAAGATTCTATCATTAGCGCAAAGTATAATGAGGGAACCTTGAAAGACTGACTTCCCTTCCCTGTGCCTCCACTTCACCAAAGTGAATCAAGGAAGGCTAATCCTGAAGTTCTTCCTCAAACCCTCCTTTCTTTCATGCTAGGCTGCTGTTTATGTAACCACCCTTGCATTTGTTCCTCAAGGTTATCTCCCTACTCCTCTGTAAACATTCTGCTTTTTAAATTTTCTATATTCCAGGCTATTGTCAAAATATAACTACACTGCAATAAAAAAAAAGACAATAAACAGGTAAGCTCTGTCAGCTAATGTATTCAGTCGTCAAGCCTCCTGGCCCTAAAATTCTCATCTTAGTTTTGGTCTCTGGAATTTCCTGCTTTTTCTTTTTCTTTCTTTTTTTCCTCCCTGCTTTTTATATCCTACTTTTGATGAAGACTACTGGAAAACTCAACATGCAGTCTCTATTACGGCATATACTGTACCTTTTGGTGGTATTACTGAATGACAGCTAAGTTTGGGAGAATTTCTTTTTCTTTGTTTGTTTTTAACTGGGAATCAGAAACCCTCACTAATAATAAAAAAAATCACACCCAAGTTGATTCTAGTTCTGATCCTTGAACAAGAAAACAATTTATCATTATTTCTTATTGGTTCAGACAGGATGCTGGGTGCGATGGAAGAATTAGTTCTGACAAGATGAGGGGTTGGAACAGGGGTGAAACTCAAAATTTTTCCCTACTGGTTCTGTGGGAGTGGCTTGGTGGGCTTGACAGGGAAAGGATATTGCAAAATCTCCATTCCCACCCCACTCTGGGGCCAGTCAGAGGTGGTATTTGCCAGTTCTCCAAACTACTCAAAATTTCTGCTACTGGTTCTCCAGAACCTGTTAGAACCTGCTGGATTTCACCCCTGGGTTGGAAGGATCATATTTATTTTTAGTCTCTGGTTGTTAGCATCCTGAGATAGACACAGATCCACAGATAAACCCTAAGTGGCCTCAAGAGCTCTCAAGGGGAGTGCTAATGACCAGATGACTGCAAAGAAACATGATCCTTCCAATCCCTTTCCCATCCTGTTAGAACTAATCCTTCCATTGACCCTACCATCCACCCAGAACCATTGAAGCTTCTTAGATGAGAAGCAAAATATCTTCTTCTTCTTCTTCCTCAAGGGAAAAACAGTCCATCTGCCTTTTGATAAAAGCAGCTTTGGGACAACTATGACTTGGATGACTGAGAAGCTCCACGGAAACTTATCATTATGCAATAAACCAATACATATAAAGGAAAACTTACTTATATCTTTTCATGTAGCCATAGCCAGCATCTCTTGCCCATGCACAGATAGGAGCCATACTGAAATGTATAGTTTACCTAATTTCTCCAGTCTGTCTCTCTCACACATGCACATACACCCAAGTACACAAACACTCAGAGGAGGCTTCTCTTCCCCAATAACCAGTTATAGCTTGCTAACCCCAACAGTGTTGTATATTTTCTTGCACTGCTAGAAAGACTTTGAGTCTTCTGAAAGCAACCCGACAGATGTGTATTGCACCTGAGTGGGATTAATGTTGAAGAGCTCAACATTAACAAACAGCTACCAAACTCTACATAGGCAAATAACCTGAACTGAACTCCATGGTTTGCAGAGCTTTCCATCTGCAGAACAAAATGTGGTCTGGAACCTAAATGGGATAGTTCAAACCAACATATTCTCACATGTACATACATTGGACATCCTAGAATAGATTAAAGGCTTCTCCCACATGTCTGTCACATGGTGTTTGAAGTAGAACAATATTAAGGTTTTTATTCAAAGCACTGCTCTAAAATTACAAAAGATAAGTACCACCTTTCAGCATGAATAAACTTAAATATATACTAAAAATAATTCAGCATTAATCTGTGCAGCTTCAGGCTTCGGCAGTGAGTAAAAAAGGTAGAGTTTTCAATTACAGGCTTTGCAAAATCAAATGTCAAAGAACTCAGTAAAAGGGAGAATGCTTGCCATAAGAGTGAATTGGCAGCATTTGGGACAGTAACATTTGAACAGTAATTCTCAGACCGTTTTTTGAGCCTCTAGATACACTTCACTGACACCAAAGCAATTTAATATTTGGAAAGGCAGACGGGAATTTGTGTCTCAGAAAAAGAGAAGGCTTTGTATTTATTTGCCTGCAATCTAGCTCAAAAACCACTGTATCAAGCACATAGGTACATATACAGGATGCAGTGATTCTTCTACTCTATAGGAAAAGGATAGCTGAAATGTTAGATATAGCTTTCTGTATAAAGACATCTCACTCCCCAGAACAGGTACTTCTAACTGAGGACATTTGGGCTGTATTGAATGTCTCTTCCTATATCCTCCCTCCAGCATTCTAATATTGGGAAGCCTGATGAAAAATGCAAGCAAATAACATATGAAATGCTTTATTGTTATTACAAAATAGGAGTTGGGACTGCAACTAATTGAGATAAATGGTTTCAGGATGGAGAGGTACAATCTTATAAAAGTTCCTAATATCGCAAACTCTGGCAATGTATAAAAATATATTCTCCTTCTCCTCCTCCCCCCCTCCTCCTCCTTCCAAATCAATATATCAGCTATATTGTATATCACAAGTTTTAATCATCAGTAGATACAATATCCTTAAGTAATTCAATTAGATAAATCCAGTAACACATTAGCCACCTGTACCCCAAATCTGTAACTTCAAAATTGACCTAAATAGGAGATTTGGGGTTCAAAATGGGGATGATTCAAATCTTGTTTGTACATTGAGATTTGAGTTTTGGTATTGAGTTTCTATTTGGGAATAAAAGTCAATATGTTATAATGGAGAAGCAGCAAAGTTCCTGTATATGCATCAGTTTGGGCCAACATAAGATGAAAATAAACTGTTGGGATGACAATAACCTTTCAAGTTTCAGACAGATAATATCCTGCAATTCATTTTGAAAAATTTTCCCTGCCATTCTTTTAAGTTTGAATTAGTAGAGATAAGGAAAGGATACCACAGCAACTTGCAAAGAGTATAAGAGGGGTAAGACTTGACCGAAGGTATTCTAATCAAACTTAAGAATAAAAACAAACAAAATCCCATAACAGCTAAGACTATTTTTAACACATGTTTTCTGGAGTTGCATGCTGGATACTTGAGAATAACAATGGACTTGCTCCTATGGGTTCCTCTAGCTTTGATGACGCTGATAACTGAATAGCATGGGGTGTTAGGCAGGCATCCATTCACTTGCTGCTACCAATTAAACCTGTCAGTGACATTCAAAATTTAAAAGTGACATTTGATCCAAAAGCACATACTACATTGGTTAGCCTTGGTTGAATCCATATTCAAATGCAGAGACTTGAGTCAGCTTTCAATTGTCCTGAAGGATCAGGTTTGAAGTCTACATTCTGTTATCAAGGAAGCAAACCTAAGGCTAGGGCTAACATTAAAGAAGCCAAGAGCTCAGAAGATGGATGAAGGTCAAAGCAGAGAGTTTTATTAATAATAAAACTAATTGGCTACTCATGAGCATGTTAGAGCTCACCATAGCTCTCAACGTTCCACAGTGTTCGCCATTAAATGGAAGTGGGAGTAGAATATTGTCCATTGTCTATAACAGCAAGAAAGTGATTGAATCCATGAAGCAGTTCCAAAGTTATAAAGCTCTTTGTTACCTCTGGTTCAGTTAAAGGGTCCACTTTGATGAAAGGGGTTCAGTCAAAGCTTCATTAAATCAAAAGACCCCTTTGAAGGTTTATATTGCTCTAACATGTATCCTACAATACAGTTGTAATAAACAATAGAAACGCTACATTTTTAATGTAAAAAAAATTAGATGTTTTTGAATCTGTAGTTCCAAAGTGGTGCCTTTTAAATGTATTAATGCAATTTCAAGATTTCCCAGCCACCATCAAGGGATGGGAGGGGAGGGGAGAGGAGGGGAGGGGAGGGGAGGAGAGGAGGGGAGAGGAAAGGGAGGAGAGGAGAGGAGAGGAGAGGAGAGGAGAGGAGAGGAGAGGAGGGGAGGGGAGGGGAGGGGAAGGGAAGGGAAGGGAAGGGAAGGGAAGGGAAGGGAAGGAAAGGAAAGGAAAGGAAAGGAAAGGAAAGGAAAGGAAAGGAAAGGAAAGGAAAGGAAAGGAAAGGAAAGGAAAGGAAAGGAAAGGAAAGGAAGAGGAAAGAAAGAAAGAAAGAAAGAAAGAAAGAAAGAAAGAAAGAAAGAAAGAAAGAAAGAAAGAAAGAAAGAAAGAAAGAAGTGTTTTAAGAAGGGAGGAGACAAAGAACATAGAAAACTATGAAAAATGCAAATTAATTTTCAGTGTCCTGGGTCTATGAAAAGTACAGGAGGGGAAGGGATAGTTATGAACATGCAAATATTTATATTTCCAAGTACTGTGCCATATTTTTTGCTTTATACAATCCAGCTTGTCAGCTGTTTGGAAATAAAAAAATGTGCATAATATAAACTCTTCTTTGCCAGCTCCTGGTACGTTTGCAAAAAATTGTATAAAAGAAAAATATACAAGGAGTTCTAATAGGCTTAACATTTAAGGTACAACTTCCTTGATTCAGTATTTAGAGCTAGAAGTCAACTTTTGCTTTCCCCTTTTCAAAGCTGGTGTCTTGTTTTATTCTTTTTTCTGCTTTCCTCAAAGGAATGAAGAAAGTAGCATGAAGCATGTGGTTTTCATTGTCTATTGCATCATGATAACCAATTTTCCATCTTTCTAATCCAAGGGCTCAGAAGCCCTTCAACCCTGACAAAGGAGAGAAGATTTGGCCAATCCAACTAAGATTTACAAGTCAGGAATCCTTCCTTCCCTTCATCCTGGAGTCAAGGCACATGTTTCAGCAAATAGAGCCCTTCTTCTGCCTTTGTTCTGGTAATGTCAATGAACTTCAAGCAGATCCTGGTCAAGTAGGAATAAGGAAAGGAATGGGAATATTACTGAGCATAGATGAAGTTTAGATAAAGCTAAGTAATCATTCCTTTCACAGGAAGATTAAGCAACGACGAACCATAATTCATCAATTCCATGGCACACAGAAAGATGGAGAAAAGCAGATTAATTTTCTATATCATATTAGTCAGCAATAGACACATTGCAGAGAGCATGGGACTTGCTGGGAAGTGAAAAATCAATCTTGCTAAAATATAGCAGGATTCTCTCCAGTAGAACTCCTTTCTCTCTGTAAAAAAAAACATATTTTTATTTTTTATTTTTGTGTTCTTGGTCTGTATGCTCAGATGTTGGAGATCCAACATCCCTGAAGGCTATGAAGAAACTTGCATTCACCCTCAAAAATCCAGATTCTGTTCAGCATAGTATAGTTATCTTCCAATACTTGAAGGGTTGTCACAGGAAAGAGGGAGTCAATTTATTCTCCAAAGCACCTGAGGGCAGGACAAGAAGTGATAGGTGGAAGTTCTCAACCCAGCCTGGAAATAAGGAGGGATTTCCTGATAGTTTGAATAATTAGTCAATTATTCAGTTGGGATTTGAACTAAAGACCCCTAAGGTCCCTTCCAGCCTGATGATTCTATGTTTCTATATTAGAAATTCTATTTTATTAGATAGAAATAGTAGCAGAGAATTATTATATAGCATACAGATTGGTAGCAGAGGATGGTTACATAGTCATACAGATGAAGATAAATTGTACACTGCAGTCACCATGAGCTTTGCTGCTTAACGGTTTCAACTGTCACAGAAAACCCTCCTCAGAACATAAGGAATGATAGATCAGGCCTGTCAAACTGGAGGCCCATGGGCCGGATGCGTCACACACAAGCCACAGCTACCACGGCTCCACAAAGGCAAAAAATGTCACGATACGTCACATGACGCAATCAAGTTTGACATCTGTGCTATAGATTATAAACATAGATGCAAACTAAATGCTGCCATCTACTGGCTGAATAATTCTGCAGTTGTTGCAATCCAAATTACATTCTAACATGTATTTCAACATTCTAGAATAAGATGCTTTATCTTTATCTTTATCTTCATCTTTATTTCTTATCCAAGGGAGCCAGCATTGTCCAAAGATGCTTTCATAGTCATGTGGCCAGCACAACTATATGCCAAGGTGTACAGAATATGGCTATCTTCCTACTAAAGTGCTATCTATCTATCTATCTATCTATCTATCTATCTATTCGCATGCTTTCGAACTGCTAGGTTGGCAGGAGCTGAGGCAAGTAATAGGAGCTCGCTCCATCGCGCGGCACTCAGGTCTTGAACCCAGGCTGTCAACTTTCCAGCTGACAATCAGCATCCTTAACAACTGAGCCATCGCACTCCCCTTTTTAAATGTAATTTTATTTTTCAAAAAAAATTAAAAGGTACTCAAAAACAAATACAAACTAATATAAAGTAATAAAAACTTAAGAGAAAGAAAGTAAAAAAATCAAAGAGAAAGGGGGGGAAAAGGAAAACGGAAAAGAAAAAAGATATAAAGAAGTGACTTCCAACCTTCTTTACAGCTATTGTTAAGTATAAAGTTATCTCTTACCCTATGTTTACAACATAATTCTCTTCTTTCTATAATATATCCTGTCTAATCATCCAAACCACACACATTCATTTCTTTTTCTATTTTACACAAAAATCCATAAGGGGCTTCCAACCAGCTCAATTTAGCCATCTCAGCAAATTCTATCATCTTCACCAACCACTCCTCCAATGAAAGTGTTGCTGAATCTTTCCATCTTTGTGCATGCAATAATCTTGCTGCAATTATCACATGCATAAACAAAGCTATTACTAAACACATTTCCCCGAGGCCTGCACGTGTGCAAGTAATGAAATAAGTTAGCAGGTGAATGCATTCATTTTAATAGTGAATGCAGTTGTTACAATCTAGACTTCTGTGGATTACAGACAGCTTCATCCTGCCTTGTGGCACAGCATCCCTCTGGAGATCCAGATGGCTCCAGAAGTATTAGCCTTTTAGCTTTTTGTAAAAACCTGGCCAGTCCCCAGGCATTTGGGCAGCGAAGTTAAGTAAGCTCTGCTGTCCAATGTTCTTATTGTAAACTGGAACAGGGTTTTTTTTTTACAATCTCGGACATTTGTTATTTGAATTATTGTTCCCATTGCTTTGGTTTTAATTCTTCCATACCACCTGACTCTTACTGTGAGATCAGAGGAGTGGGGAGTCATGGAAATATATACATACCACAAATAAATCCTTCTCATGCATCCAACATCTATAGATAGTGGAGCAGAAGGAACAATAAAGTGAAAGGGAACAGAAATACAGAGGATGCTGACAGTGATAACTCATTAACAGCTCTGAAGCGGCAATAAAGTGCCTGTGGTCTATTCACAAACTGGTTCATGACAGCTATATGCCATGTGCAGCTGCCGTAAACAAAGCACGTTTTATGGTTGGAATCAGAAGAAAGGGAACTGAAAATAAAATTGAAAATACATTAAACTATACAGTGCATTATTCTAGTCACCCCAGCTTAAAATTATTGGCATTATTGGGCCAGAACAGGTAGAGAAAATTGCAAGCCAGCTGATATTGGGCTAAAAGGATTACTTTGGATTGAAGGAAAATAAAGGTAAATGCAAGAGAGGCACACTATATATTGAGAAGAGAATTGAGAAATTCATGAAGAATTTGGCAATCAGTGGGGAAGAGGGAGATGACTATAGGAGGGCAAATGATGTCTATATCTTTAAAGAGGGACAATGAAACTTCAGGAAACTCTCATATCAGTTAATTTAGAATAGAATAAAAGAGTTGGAAGGGACCTTGTAGGTCATCTAGTCCAACCCCCTGCTTAAGCAGGAGACCTGTACCATTCCTGACAGATGACTATCCAGTCTCTTCTTGAAAGCTTCCAGTGATGAATCTCCCACGACTTCTGAAGGCAAGGTGTTCCACTGGTTGACTATCAGAAAATTTCTCCTTATTTGTAGCTTGAATCTTTCCTTGATCAGTTTCCATCCATTATTCCTTGTCTGGCCTTCAGATGCTTTGGAAAATAGGTTGACTCCCTCCTCTCTGTGACAGCCCCTCAAATATTGACACACTGCTATCATGTCTCCCCCGGTCCTTCTCTTCACTAGACTAGCCATGCCCAGTTCCTTTGAGATGAATGCCTCAGGGAATTCTCAAGCCAACCATGAAAATTTGATCTAGAAGTTCCTGTAACTAAAAAATCAGCATGGACAGCAACTTTACCTGAGAAATGTAATCTTATTTTAAAATTTTGAATAATTTAATACATTGCAGAACTATGGACGTAATATAGTTTTATCTTAGCAAATAAAATAGCATTTGAAGTACATCATAACTTTTTTTATTAGGAACCTAGTAAAATGTAAGCAGGATACCATGAGAATTACCGTATTTTTCAGAGTATAAGATACACCTTTTTTTCCCCTAAAAGAGGGTGAAAATTTGGGTGCATCTTATACACTGAATGTAGCCCTGCCCAGTGTCTCAAACAGAGGTTTCAGAGGTTGAAAAAAGCCTCTTAAAGGGAGGTTTCAGAGGCTGAAAAAAAAGCAAGGTGCAGAGTTCACAACCAACGAACCTATTGCTAAAGTTCACCTCTGGGAACAGCTGATTGGGGGTATTCCGCGAGGCCATTCACCAGCCAATCAGCTTTTTTCTTATTTTTCTCCCCAAAAACTAAGGGGCATCTTATACTCCGGTGTGTTTTATAATCCGAAAAATACAGTAAGAGGATGCATTATTGACCTCAACTCACATTTAAAGAATGTTCATAAACAGTTATTCAATAAATGGAAAGAGGTATGAAGTATCAAACCGCAAAGTATGACTCTGGGTCTTTTAGCTTTAATGCTTTTATTAATGATTTAGAAGAAATGGAGGGGGTGGTTATCAAATTTGCAGATGACACAAAATTCAATGGAGTATCTAATACCTAAAATGACAAATACAAATATTAAAATTTTGTCCACAGGATATTGCTTTGGGGTACAATTAATTGAATAAAATACAAAAGTTTTTTCCCTAGGAAACAAAAAAACAGGTGCACAACTAAAGAACAGGGGTTGGTAATAGAATTTATGAAAAAGACTTGAAATAGTAATTGATTGGAAACTAAATTTGAGCCAACAGTGTGAAGCAACTATTATAAAAGACAATGTAATGTCTGGCTGTATTAACAGAAATGTAATTTCCAAATCATGGGAAGTAATACTTTCACTTTATTCTCATTCAGTTTTGAATACTGTGTCCAGGTATAGGCATTATACTTCTGAAAGTTTCAGAGAACAGATAGCAAAGATGATCAAGGATCTCAAAACAGTTTAACAGAATACAAAATAATAGAGTTGGAAGGGACCTTGGAGGTCTTCTAGACCTACCCCCTGCTCAAGCAGGAAACCCTATACCATTTCAGACAAAGTGTTGTCCATTCTCTTCTTAAAAACCTCCACTGTTGGAGCACCCACAACTTCTGGAGGCAAGTTGTTTCAGTTCAGTTTTGTCTTGAGGAGAAATATTGGGATCAGTATTGCGGTAAGGAATATGGTATTACTTTCCAATCTATGGAAAACATTTGGACGCATATCTTGAAAAATGCTGAAGACCTCTTCTCCAAGGTTCCAGAGTGCAGGACACAAAATAATGGATTTCAACTATAGGAAGGCTAACTGAATATTAAAAAACACTTCCTAACAGAGAACAGTTTGACAGTAAAAACTGTTGAATCATGGAATTGGTAGATTTCTCTTCCTTTCAGATGTTCAGGCAACCATCTTTCTGGGATGCTTTGATTTGCATTTCTACACTGAGCAGGGAGTTGGACTTGTTCATTCTACACAGCCCTCCTAACTCTAGTAATTCTTCAGTAATTCTACTCCTGGTTGTTGATCATGACCTTCTGAATCACAGGCAGCAAAAGTTCGATTTGACATACTAGGGAGCAACAGTAGATCATCACCTGGTATCCATGCTTGTGAGCTTCCTAACCACATCCAGTTCACTATTGTCTGACCCAGAAAGCTGAGCTAGATGGATCCTGGCAAGCTTTTGGCCTTCTTATTCAAGCCACAGAATATAACAGCCAAGCCAGGTCAATCAATTTCTCCATCATTTCAGAATTGTTTATCCACAAACTGCTTCCACACTACTAGGAAATGTTTAAATGATCCATGAACATTGCCTTGGACTATAGGTAAGGTATAAATGCCATTTTAAGAATAATAAATGACATGGCACAGTTGCTTTTCTCCCAGAGCATCAGTGGAAAAAAAGTCATTACTTTAATAGAAAAGGCCCCAAGGCTTTGCAGTGCACATTCTGTCACACAGTGAGACAGCACACGTGGCTGAGTGGGTCACCCAGCACAGACAAAATTGCCATGTGCTTGAGAGATGTCCAAATGACATGTTGGGAATGGGAAAAATGCAAATGTTATGTGTTTTCTCCACAAGTTGATTTTCTTTCTTTTTTAAAGTGCTCTTGAGTATTCAGAAAGTTGCTGAATGTTGGAGAGAGCCAAAGTATTTTCTTAAACTAAGTAAAAAAGATAATGAGCTTTAATTCCTAATGATAGCACGTAATAGTTTTAATGCAGCACTGATCCAACTTAAAGAAAGCAAAAGACACAGCTAATAATAGACAAATGCACTCTTATATACAAAACACAAATGGGATTCCATGCTCTAAGAGAAAAACAAACAAACAAAGAAATTCTTCATAAATAAAACCCTATAAACTCTGGTTTTATAATAAAGACAACATAAAATTGATCCATTACATGCAAACATTCTAAGATTAAAAGCTGCAGGAAGCAAATGAATCAGATGTTCTCTCTGTGTGTGTCTCATTCTCTCCCGTCTTGATTTTCCGTACTGTAGAATCTAAAAAAGAAATGGCTCCTTCCAGTTGACAATGAGTTACATGAAGATATGACTGTGGAGTCCATTCCTGTCAATCCCTAATCCATTGGACACCATCTGCCACCTTTTTCTACCCCCTCCCCCACACACACACACCATGGTTGTGCAATTAATGCTAAACAGACTGCCAAAAGTCTGAGCATATCTGGTAAAGGTAAAGGTTCCCTCACACATATGTGCTAGTCATTCCCGACTCTAGAGGGCGGTGCTCATCTCTGTTTCAAAGCTGAAGAGCCAGTGGTATCCGAAGACATCTCTGTGGTCATGTGGCCGGCATGACTAAACACCAAAGGTGCATGGAACACTTTTACCTTCCCACCAAAGGTGGTTCCTATTTTTCTACTTGCATTTTTACGTGCTTTCGAACTGCTTGGTTGGCAGGACAAGTAATGGGAGCAGGTACAAGGATTCAAATATATAATGTGTATTTTGACTGTTAGCTTTGTAATTTTTTAACATCTATTTCGTTTAGATCTTGCCATTCAACTCTTGCTGATTTGGTGCTCAGTAAACAGTTGGAATCATTGTGAAACATACAAGTGATTCCTATGCTATGCACCCATAAGAACCTAACTCAGGGATCGGCAACCTTAAACACTCAAAGAGCTACAAAGGTCCTAACCGGAAGCCCCCCATTCAATTCTGGAGCTGACCAGAAGTCCGGTTCCCCACCATAGAATCTCCTCCTAGTGCAGTGTCCTTTTTCCTCTACTTGTCCTAACCAAAAGCCCTATCAATTGTGGAGCCAACCAGAAAACCCGTCCCTTGCCATAGAGTCTCTTCCTGGGATGCCATGCTTTCCTCCCCTTAACTGGAAGCTCCTCTCAAATTGTGGTGCCGACCAGTGACAGGGAGCCACAGCAGAGGGATGAAAGAGCCACATGCGGCTCCAGAGCTGCGGGTTGCTGATCCCTGACCTAACTACTCATGGATTAAAAGAGCCACAGTGGTTTGAATGAATTCCACTGCCAGGAGTTCGATCCTGACAGACTCAAGGTTGACTCAGGCTTCCATTCTTCCAAGGTCTTTAAAATAAGGACCCAGATTATTGGGGGCAATATGCTGATTCTGTAAACCGCTTAGAGAGAATTGTAAAGCACTGTGAAGCAGTATATAAGTCTAAGTGCTATTGCTATTGCTGGCTATTGCACCTTCAAACACATTTTAAAGGTGAGTCCATGTAATGCAGACACTGCTATAATCAAAGTAGGATATAACCAAGAAGGGTAACTGAGCAAATCTGCTCCTCCCTACAGGCCTCACCTGCTAATCCAGTGACATCTGAGGATCAAGGAAAAAGAGACTGAAGCATTAGAGAGGATAAAGAAGGCAATTCCACAAGGAAGAGCAGGTAAACCCACAGGCTTGAGAGCTAAAGACCTCAAAGTTCTTTTCTCACTCCACTTCTGCCCTCCTTTCTTATCGTCTTTATAGATCCTCTTGCCACCATTTCCATCTTCCTGGAAATGCCAGCATCTCAGTTGCTGGAAGACTTAATTTCTTTTTCCTCCCAAATTTTTCATTGGTTTATTAAAATATAAAATACAAAGAAAAATAAAATAGAGGGAAAGTAGGGGAGGAAAAAGGGAAGAGTAAAATATATAAGGGAAAAAGAAATAAAAGATTGACTTCCAACTCTTTTAAGCGCAGTAGAATAGGATGATAACATACAGCCTCAACTTTTTACTTTTACATAATACATACTAACCATTTTTAGCAACAAACCTATCTAAATCCAAATTCAAAGTTTAATTTTTTTCCCCACCTCAACACAGAATCCAAAAGTGGTTTTCAGGGGACAGTTTGTATGTATGGTGGATTTGTGAGAAAGCTAAGAAATGTTGGATATGATTTCACACAATGATGCAAAGAATTCTAAAGATTAATATTTCAAAAAACAAGAATTCTTTTCATTGGAACTTATGAATAATGAATTAGAAAAGACCTAGGATAAACTGTTATAGCTATATAACTGCAGAAAATGACAATGACGGAAGAATAATGAAATCAGTTCAGTGGAGGAATGGATTGTGAAAATATCAGAATTCACAGAAATGACAAAACAACAAGAACTTTTTTTTTTTTGAAAGATTGGAAAGCTAAACGTGTGCTGAAAGAAGGAAGAAATAAAATGATTTATGGAAGATTAAGAAAGATGTGACTTAAATAATGGGCTGAAGGGATTTGTATGACATCTAAGAAGACAATGGAACAATATATTTGTAATTATTTGTTAAAAAGATCAGAAATAAAATATATATTTCTTAACTTTAATTTCTTTTTTGTTTTTTGCATTTTCTTGGTTTTTTTAATTTATCTTTTATTTGCATATGTATGTGTATATCCATTTCCTCCTTGATTAATAAGTACCTAACTGGGGGATTGGGCTAAATGACCTCTAAACTCCCATTTCTATGATTCTCTGGGTAATACACATGCACACACATGCAGATGCACATACAAACGCACACAATGTAAGCATGGAATACATGACCTGAATTTGAAGGCTCATGTAGTGAGGAATAATCTTGTCCTCAACAGTACATTTTTTTCCTGGTGAAAATAACTCCAGCTGCTTATATTTATCTTTCCATGTTATCTTTTCTCCCATAAGGAAAGAGCATGTGCGCTAGGGGACATATTTCAGCAGAGATGAAAGCATTGGCAATGAACATTTTGCTCTCAAGAAAGGTGGGGAGAAAGAAAGACTGCATGCAACCTAGCATCACATGTGGTTTGTTCTTTATACTGTAACCCTAACATGGATCATAAATCCTCCAAAAGCTTGAGCATTCAAATCAAACACTCTGGCTAAATCTGTTTGCTGAACCATAAGGAAGAACCACATGTTGGGATAATGTGCTGGAGGTTTTGTTTTGTTTTGTTTATTTGTTGTTTATCTATCCATATGCAGATGTGTTTAGTAGAATACTTCTGAATTTATTTTAAGTTAGTTGTCAACGAGAGGGGAAGAGAAGACCATAGAACATCTTACAAAAGGCAGCAGATGCAATTATTTAATTACTGGGTTTTTTAATGCTTGGGGAGGACGCTAAAGAGAAGCTAAAAGGTGGAAATGTATCAAGACAGTATAGTTTTGGTATCTATAATCCTACATGGACCATCTTTCCCAAATTGACTGCTGTTTAGATGGATTGAACTATAAGGTCTATTACCTCACTGGTGTTACAGAGAAAGAGACTTACACAAAGGGCAACAGATTGAAGAAAATCAATGTAGATTAATCAATGATGCACTTGTATCAATGATGCAATTGTAGTTTTCCGAAAGTTGCTAAACTAGACTAAAATTTCCAACATTTTTCTCCCTTCACCGTGAAGACTGAGGCTGCTGGAAGATTCAGTTCAGCAACATCTGAATGGCCACAAACTCTCCATCTGTGGAGATTAAAGAAAGGTTATCATTGCAAATAGTTGGATGAAGCAGTAGAAGTTAACAACAGAAAAGCAAACAGCTAAGACATTCAGTTCGTTGAAATAGAAGTATAGTTATTTATGTTAGAGTTATTTGCTCTGTCAACTTAGAGTTGGAATGAGGCAGGAGAGATCAAACATCTTATTGTTTATGTGGGATGGTGTGATTTTATAGCAGTAATTTGGCATGGATTGGGAGATTTCTCCCTGAATAGAATAATATAAGACAGCAAACTAAGGATTACTCTAGCCATTGCCTGCTAAAAACTATGTCAGCAACAGGATGCAATTAGTGGATCTGAATTCAGGTTTTGCTTCTCTTCCCATTGGCTGCAAACCATGGACCTTCCAACCTTGTGCAGGGTCCCTTCTTAGGTCAATCACTATTGATCCTCTCCTAGTCCATAACACACAACCCACAATGCATATTCCAGTGATTAGCTGTTTTGGGTAGCCTATTATCATCATTACTGTAATAGCTGTTTTGGCCCCTGCTGGAAAATATTTGTCCAACTGGCAAGGATTCTGATGACTGTTTAATTTCTGATAGTGCCCTGCAGCAAGGCGCTATCCAGAAATATTTGCCCAATCTGCAGTCCAGTGATATAAGCTTCAACTCCCAATAATTCCCCAATAATCATAGGAATTGCTAAACATCCTAGATATTGAAATCAAAATATCTGGAGTAGGTCTAGATTAGGGAAGCCTGAGCTAGGATCTAGATATTGAAAATGAGGATCTCTAACCATTTGGTATCCATATGAATGTTGCTGCTGTTGGTATCATCATTGTTAGGAGACTACAGATATGGACAAGACAATTTGAGGATATGCATTTTACCAAAATCTGTCTTGAACCAGGTCTGGCGCTCGTATCAAAAGAAAAAAAAGATACCAAAATATTAAATATTCTATACAAGTAGTTCTTGACTTATAACCATTCATTTAGTGGCCATTCAAAATTACAATGGCACTAAAAAAAAGTGACTAATGACCACTTTTCACCTTTACAATAATTGCAGCATCCTCATGGTCACATGATCAAAATTCAGAAGCTTGGCAACTGACTAATGACAATTGCAGTATCCTGGGGTCATGTGATCACCTTTTGTGACCTTTTGGCAAGCAAAGTCAATGGGGAAGCCAGATACACTTAACAACCATGTTACTCAGGGGTGGGCTGCTGGGGGTTCGCAGGGGTTCAGGAGAACCTCTAGCTAAGATTCTGTGCAGTTCGGAGAACCCCCAAATCCCACTCCTGGCTGGCCCCGTCCACCCTGAGAAGTCCCCAGGTGGTCTGTTTTGGATGCAGATAAGTGCAGGGTGCGCGTGGAAGCTCAGGGAGGGCGAAAAATGGGCCTACCAGAAATTTGGGAAGGCCAGAAATGGGCCCATTTGCAGCCTCCAGAGCCTGAGGAGGGTAAAAATGCCCCCCCCCCAGCCATGGTGCAGGGGGATGACTAGGCCACATCCACCATGGCCACACCCACTCAGCAACCAGGCAGAGAACCCCTTGCTAACATTTTTGAAGCCCACCCCTGATGTTACTAACTTAACAACTACAGTTATTCACTTATGGCAAGAACCATGTTAAGTTAGTACCATGTTACATGACAATTGCAGTATCCTGGAGTCATGTGATCACCTTTTGTGACCTTTTGGCAAGCAAAGTCAATGGGAAAGCCAGATACACTTAACAACATGGTTACTAACTTAACAACTATGATTATGGGAGCGACACGGCGCACCCATGTAACACCTCTCCTGCGTGAGCTGCACTGGCTCCCGGTGGTCTTCCGGGTGCGATTCAAGGTGCTGGTTAAAGCGCTCCATGGCTTAGGACCTGGGTACCTACAAGATCGCCTTCTGCCACCGATAGCTTCCCACCGGCCAATACGCTCCCACAGAGAGGGACTTCTCAGGGCACCGTCGGTCAAACAATGTTGACTGGCGACCCCCAGGGGGAGAGCCTTCTCTGTGGGGGCACCTGCCCTCTGAAATGAATTGCCCCCGGAGGTACGTATGATCCCCGACCTACGTACCTTCCACCGTGCCTTAAGACTTTACTGTTCCAACAGGCTGGGCTGGCTTAAATAATGAATTTTAAGGGGTGTTTAGTTTTCTAGTTTTTTAATATAAGGGCCAAATTATTTAATATGTTTTAAAACTGTTTTTAAATTTTATGGATATATGTTGTTTTATTATGGCTGTGCACCGCCCTGAGTCCCTCCGGAGAAGGGTGGTATAAAAATTTAAATAATAAATAAATAATAAATAAATAAACTGATTTATGGCAAAAAAATGACCATAAAAAACTCACTTAACAATTATCTGGCTTAGCAACAGAAGCAAATTGGACTCAATTGTGATCGTAAATAAAAGATGAGTGAAAGTGTTTTGTAGAAGTTTCTAAGTAAAAATCGTTGCATAATACTGAGTTCAAGAACTCTACTAGACTATCTATGTCCTTGGACTGTCACTTTCCATTTATCTTATGATGATGTAAGAAGTTCATTGATGTGGCTAATATACATTTCCCCCCATAGGTTGTTTTCAAAATGCTCCTTCATGCATGGGTAGAGAAAGGTTCAACAGTCACTTCAAGAGTTGCATATTAACATGTCTGAAACAATCCAGCTCCCAATTCTATTAGAAATGAATGCTGCAATCATCTTTGCAAGCAAGAAGGAGGTTGAGTTTAGTAAGAATGTACTTCAGAATCTAATTGACAGAAATAATTGGCAATACAGGGTAGGCAGTTATTGCCACAATAAAGCAAACAGAGCTTAGAGGCAAATAGGAACAAGAGATAGAGAATGGCCCAGCAAGAAAAAAAAATTGCCTGGAAAAATTATTGCTTGTTTGCAGCAAATGTTAAGCAGTCCCGGAGATTGTGTCCAGACTTCATTCAAATATTATCCTTTTGAATAACCAATCAGTTGCATTTTTTGATTTTAAAAAAGCACACTTTAATCAAAGTATTCTTTAACCTTCACAAGGGTTGTAAATTTAAAGGGCTTCTAAGCATAGGTAAGATTAAATCCTACTTTCAGATGCAAGCTGAATGGAGGATAGCCACAATATGATTCAAACTCAGCATGTATAAGGGCAGAATAAAGAAACAATCTACTTCACAAAACACTGTGACTGTGATGCATTATTCATTTACATCTCTATATAAAGTAGATATGAAATAATAAGCAAGAACATCAATAATCAACTTGGTTTCTGTGGACATCCATATGTTTATAAATGCCACCCATTAGATCTCCATTAACATAAACCTAGATTCCTTGCCAAAGCAGACTATATTGATATATTTGTTTGTCTGCTTATTCTCTTAGGTTAAATAAATCTAAATGCCTTGGGATTCCTTTGGAAGGACAACCTCTCTAATTTGCCTTCTAGGAAATTAATGTTCTACAACTCATTATGCCTACCATGGCAACTATTTTGTAAGAACACAATTTTGATGGCCCTCTGGACTGCAGATGTGCCCATTAGTCTAAGCACTTTGCTTTTTCATCCCACACAATATTAGCATCCTCTAAATTTCAGTTCCCATTAAATTTATGTGGGGAAATCTTAATATCGCTGAGAGCAGAATCAGTTTTCTCTCTTCTGGTCTCTAGTTTGCACTACACACATAGATCTCTCTCATGTCTTCCTTTCATTTATGGTCCCTAGCGTGGCATAGGTGGAAAACAAAGAATGAGCCCAACTAAGCATGGGGTACAGCCTTTCTTTTACCACCTTTCTCCTATCTCCAAAGAGCCAGATGGCAGCTCTGTCTAGACAGTTTCTCAACTTTGGCAACTTGTATATTTGTGGACTTCAACTCATAACTAGCTGAAGAATTCTGAGAATTGAAATCCACATATTTTCAAGTTGGCAAAGTTGAGAAACAGTGATCTAAGATATCCAATTCCCTTCCAAATAAGGAGGGACTACGGAAACAGTTACAGGGCCACTATGAAGACTATTCTATGCATCTGTCAGATAAAATCCCTCAGCTTGTTTGGAACTGAATTCTAACTATACAGATCCTACAGAGTTGCCTCGCAGATTCACAGCTCATGCTTGAAGAGCAGATAGCAGCCAAGGATAGTTGGGTTTTGTAAAGGTTTATCTCAAGCCACAATTGTGTTCATTTCTTGACTGGAGCCCCTGTTTACAGTAATTCATGCTTCGGTCAACTCCCTCTTCTATTTGATTAATGTCCTATGTAGGTCTGCCCTTGAAACTTCAGCTTATCCAGAATGAAGTAGTGTGAGCATAAGGGAAAATATGATAAATATATTTTTAAAGACTGAAAGCCTTATTTAACTTTTTGCTTAAAGAAGAAAGGCTGAACTGATAATTCTGGATTTATAAAGAGATAAAGAGGGAGGTGTCTTGGCAACGTTTCGACGAAGTCTCATTCGTCATCTTCAGGCTGGTGTTCTCAGCTTCGTGCTTCTAGGAGCAATGTGTGTGATCGCAGCTGTTTCTTCCTTTTAACTGCCAGTGGGGGTGTGAACTGATTGGGTGGGAGCTTGGCTGTGTTCTGATTGGGTGGAGGTGTGTTCTGATTGGTTGGGGGTTTGGCTGTGCTCTGATTGGATGGGGGGTTGGCTGTGCTCTGATTGGATAGGTGTGTGTTCTGTTTAGGTGGGGGCTTGGTTGTGCTCGGGTTAGTCTGAGTAGCAGGGGGATTTGAGCTGGTGAGCTGTGTTGCTGTTGTTTGGCTTCGTGTTCGTGGCCGTGCCATCTCTTCATGTTGGGTGTCAGTCTGCTTCATGTATGGATTGGAGGGGTTTAAAGTGGCTAATGATGCAGCTGTGGTCTGGCTTCTGGTCCATGGTCATGCCTGATCATCAGTGTGGGTTTGAGTCTGCTTTCTGCGTGGATGTGTGGTGGTTACATCCTGTGTGGCTCTCGTGAATGTGTCTCTGGTGTCATTCTTTGTGTTAGGGACTTGTTTGCCAATAAGGGCGGGTTTCCAAATGACTGGCAGGTGGGAGGTATCATCTCGTTTATTCATGCTGTGTGGACGTTTTTCTATCTCGATGGCTTCTCTGATTATTCTGTTGTTAAAGTGTTCAGTTTTGGCGATAGTTCTGGTCTTTTTAAAGTCAATATCATGTCCTGTGGCTTTGAGGTGTTGGACCAGGGAAGAAGTTGGTTCCTCTTTTCTAACTGAGTTTTTGTGTTCTTCAATGCGTACACTTATTCTTCTGTTGGTTTGTCCGATTTATGTGGTGGGGCAGGCGGTGCAAGGGATTTCACATACTCCTTTATTTTCTAACTCAATTTTGTCTTTGGGGTTTCTTAGGATGGTGGATATTTTTCGGTTTGTGCAGAATGCTGTCTTGATGTTGTGTTTGTGGAGGATCTTGCTGATTCTGTCTGTGGTGCCTTTTATATATGGGAGGAGGGCTTTGCCGTTTTCTTGTTCTCTGTCTTGGATTTTAGTGGGGGTTTCTTTTTGGATTAGGTTGGTGATCTTATTTCTTTGGAATCCATTGGATGTTAGTACGTTAGTGAGAGTGTGTAGTTCGGTTTTTAGGTGTTGTTCGTCAGCTAAGCGTTTTGTTCTGGAGATGAGTATCTTGGCTATGGAGTTGATCTGTGCTGGGTGGTGGTGTGAGAGTGCGTGCAGATAGCGGTTTGTGTGTGTTTTCTTCTGGTAGATGGTGTGTCCTAGGGAGCCATTGGAATTTTTGAAGACTAAGACCTCCAGGAAGGGAAGTTGGTTGTTTGCTTCTGTTTCCATGGTGAACTGTATTTTGGGGTGTAGGCTGTTGGGGTGTGTGAGGAAGTTGTCCAGTTTTTCTTTCCCATGTGGCCAGATTACGAAGGTATCGTCTATGTATCTGAGCCAGAGTTTGGGTTTGTGATCAGATTTTTCTAGAGCTTGGGTTTCAAAGTGTTCCATGTAGAGGTTAGCAATGACAGGTGAGAGGGGTGATCCCATGGGTGCTCCTTCTATTTGTTTGTATTTTTGTCCATTATAGATGAACTATGTGTTGGATAGGCAGTGGTTGGTCAGATCTAGAATGTGCTTGGGGGGGGTTATATTTGTTTTGGATAGCTGTCAAGGCTTCTTTGATTGGCACTTGGGTGAAGAGGGATATGACATTGAAGCTCACGAGTAGGTCACTGGGCTGTAAGTTTTGTTTCTTTATTATCTCTATGAACTGGAATGAGTTTTTTACATGTGAGTTGATGGATTCTGCATAGGGCTGTAGTTGTTTGGCAAGAAACCATTCTAAGAAACCCCAAAGACAAAATTGAGTTAGAAAATCAAGGAGTATATGAAATCCCTTGCACCGCCTGCCCCACCACATACATCGGACAAACCAACAGAAGAATAAGTGTACGCATTGAAGAACACAAAAACTCAGTTAGAAAAGAGGAACCAACTTCTTCCCTGGTCCAACACCTCAAAGCCACAGGACATGATATTGACTTTAAAAAGACCAGAACTATTGCCAAAACTGAACACTTTAACAACAGAATAATCAGAGAAGCCATCAAGATAGAAAAACGTCCACACAGCATGAATAAACGAGATGATACCTCCCACCTGCCAGTCATTTGGAAACCCGCCCTTATTGGCAAACAAGTCCCTAACACAAAGAATGACACCAGAGACACACTCACGAGAGCCACACAGGATGTAACCACCACACATCCACGCAGAAAGCAGACTCAAACCCACATTGATGATCAGGCATGACCATGGACCAGAAGCCAGACCACAGCTGCATCATTAGCCACTTTAAACCCCTCCAATCCATACATGCAGCAGACTGACACCCAACATGAAGAGATGGCACGGCCACGAACACGAAGCCAAACAACAGCAACACAGCTCACCAGCTCAAATCCCCCTGCTACTCAGACTAACCCGAGCACAACCAAGCCCCCACCTAAACAGAACACACACCTATCCAATCAGAGCACAGCCAACCCCCCATCCAATCAGAGCACAGCCAAACCCCCAACCAATCAGAACACACCTCCACCCAATCAGAACACAGCCAAGCTCCCACCCAATCAGTTCACACCCCCACTGGCAGTTAAAAGGAAGAAACAGCTGCGATCACACACATTGCTCCTAGAAGCACGAAGCCGAGAACACCAGCCTGAAGATGACGAATGAGGCTTCGTTGAAACGTTGCCAAGATACCTCCAATTTTACGTGGGAGAAAACCCGAATAACCAAAGACCTACATACAAACACCCGCAAAAACCTCAGAAATTATATATATATATATATATATATATATATATATATATATATATATATATATATATATATATATATTTCCCTGTTTATTCTTTATGTTTTATTGAAGTGTGAAATTCTAATAAACCATTAAATAAAAAACAGAATTAAGTGGTTCAGACAATCTTGGGTATTTCACAAATATATATATCATATAACACTGTTTGCCGTGTTGCACTAATTCTTATTTCTGAGCTCTTCTTGGTGAAGCATCCTGCCTCTCTTTTGGCCTCTTCTTATGTCTTGAATTCAAAGCTTAGGCATTTTTCAAGTCACATCTTAATGCATGACATCAGAACAGAGGTTTGGTGAGCAAAGTGTATTTCTGCATTAATCCAATATAAATACTGGTAATGTACAATGTCCTGTATAAAGTACAATGTCCTGTAAAGAAAAGCTCACGAAGATTGGATCAAGTTCCTGATAGAACAGGGAAAGGAGCAAAAATAATTCCTAGTGTCCTGAAAGTAAGAAAACTCACGGAGGTAAGGAGAGGGCTAATAGTACCTAGATAACTGCAAGTTCTCTATCACAGCTTTAGTCTCCTGATCTCTTAATTACAGTTGTATAGCACCTTAAATGCAGGTCCGGGAAATAACTCATTAACTAATATTAGGCAAACCACTGTTTTATGCAGCCATCATTTGTCCACAGTATCCCATGCTAGACTACCCTACTAATACTGTCTGTATGGATGGCTTGAATGTTCAGAGGACCTAATGGATGTGATGATTATTACACAAGAATTAGATCTCCAAATACATCTGAATGGAGGGAATTGCCACATTGCCAATTCAAAGAAACCAGGCTAAGTAGGGTTGTGTGTATATGTGCGTGTGTTTGTGTATTCTTCCATCAGAGACAATCATGTAGCCATTTAGAAAAGAGATTACTCGATCGTGCTATACCCATCCTTCCCAAAATAAGAGACAAAGAAATAATTACTAGAACATTCAATTAAAAACGCTTTCTGCATCTTTCAAAATTAATGTTCCTTTGTAGTTAGCAGACCACTTTATTTAGCCCACAGGGGAGAACAAGTTAAAACAAAGCAGGAACATTGGCACAAATTGTATAGGAGTTAGCCACTGATCAGTAATTTCACTTTAAAAGGCCCCATGGTTGTCATTCACAGCAATGTTGGTTCATTCTGTAATAATAATACAATGAAATGTTAATAGTGGCAAGGCGGTGTTCCCTTTGCAGCAGAAAAAAAGGTTTTCTCTTTCTTGTCACAAAAGATTGAAGCCTTTCTCTAAAATCAGAAAAAAATATTTCCTTTCATGTAACAGACTGCGTTATACTCATCTATTTTGTATGTTGCTATCAACATTTACCGGTAATCATCTCTTGAAATCCAGATGCATTGAATGATGATTCTAAAATCATTCCTAGTCAGAAATGCCAATGGTAACATTGATTGGAAATTGTCTAGAAGATAACAGGTCGAAGAAGGACTGCATTGGTTATTTCTTAAATTGTGTATACATGTCAGAGCTTTCTGAGTACAATATAAACCTGAATAAAGCATCATTCATAAGAATTTACACTTACCAAAGACTTTATCGTGATTAAACTCTATGCAGAATCACAGATCAAGAACATTTAGCTTTTTTTTTTACTTGCAACCATAGAATGGATTATTTGTATAATCTACTTATTTGGTACTGTACATCCTACTTTTTGTAAGAACATTACTTCTCATTTAAGGATCCAAATCAGAACCATCTCCCTCAATCTAAATGCAAAAACCATGGAAGTACACAAGCTATTATCTAATCATTTGCTGCCTTTCTCTCATTCATATTGCTTTTCCTAAAACAGCTGTAAAATCAAAACATACTCATACTATCATAACAATAACAGGTAACATAACACATCTGAAGCATCAGCTGAATGAGAGAGTCCGAAATCCTTCAAAAGGTGACTGGAATGAAACAGAAATTAAAAAATATTTTATCTACTGATAAAATATGATGAAAATTTCACTACTCCTTGGTACCAACACCTTCCGTTGGTCTTGAAATGGATAGGGATAGGAAACGAATGTGCTTAATTTAGAAGGAATTGAAACTAAAAAAAGAAAAGCATGTGGTGAAAGTTTAAAGGTAGTCCATAACTTACAACCATAATGGAGCCTGCCCAGGGGTGAAATCCAGCAGGTTCTGAGAGGTTCTGGAGAAGCAGTAGCAGAAATTTTGAGCAGTTCGGAGAACCGGTAGCAGAAATTTTGAGTAGTTCAGAGAACTGGTAGCGGAAATTTTGAGTAGTTCAGAGAACCGGCAAATACCACCTCTGGCTGGCCCCAGAGTGGTGTAGGAATGGAGATTTTGCAGTATCCTTCCCCTGCCACACCCATCAAGCCACGCCCACCAAGCCACACCATACCCACCAAGCCACACCCACAGAACCAGTAGTAAAAAAAAATTGGATTTCACCATTCAGCCTGCCCATTACAGTCATAAGTCATGACATTCATAAAGCAGGTCACCCACATGGCCAACCCAATTTTATAATATTCCCTGTGGCGGTCATTAAGTGAACACTGCAGTCATAAAATGACTATTGCAGTCGTTAAGCAAGTGCCACTATGATTAAATGAATCAACTGTTTACTATGGGCCGATCTGGCCCAAAACCAAAACTAAATACCAGGTTTTGGCAAAAACATTGTAAAATGCAGTCATGAGACCTAGGATGCTGCAAACAGCTGTAAATACTGACCTTTGAGTACCCGAAATGTGGCCACATGATGGTGGAAGAGAATCTGTCAAAACTTTGGAACCAGGTCGTAAATACCCTGAGGAGATCTGTCATAACTTCAAACAGTTGCTGACCAGACTGGTCATAAATGAAGGACTACCTGTATTCTCTTCATTTCTTAACTCCTGAATAGATAATTTCTGATCTACACCCTCCCGCTGCTAGTGCAGAATATTAGCGATGTTAATCTTAATTTCCTTGACCCTGGTTTCAATTTTTACCACCCAGAAATTCTCTAATAATGCAATTCTCAAGAGTTAGGTCATGTTTGAATTGAGATGGCAGCCTCTTGTAACGTTAATTGGATACCAAGGACACTAAATGGACTATACTCTAAAGATGCAAATGACAGATAAATGGATAGATAGGTTTTCTAACTTTTTTTATGGTTGGCATAACAATCCATTAAGAAACAGTGGCAACACAAATGGCCACTTCTGCCTGCTGTTTATGATAAAGCTGTTTTGGATAAACCACTTGCAGGCACATTCAATAAAATGCAAAGGTTTTCTAATAAAAGGTACATTCCAGTTTTCGCAGAAAAACATAGACCATCACTCAGCTTATTAGCCATATTATCAAAGTGGAAATAGGTCCATAAAATGGCAAGAAAATGGAAAGAAGCTTTACAGACCCTTCCTCCTTTCTCTTCTTTCCCCTACAAAAGATGTTACTTGCATTGACAACCATAACAAATTCCTTGTGATAAACAGAGGTTTTTTTTTTTCTTTCTTTTTAATTGTTTTTAACTCAAATAGAAAATCACTGAAGTAATCCATTTAAGATTTCTTTTTCATTGCTTATTTCACTGGTGAAAATTGTTAACTTGCCCAAACTTAGCATAAGCATATTTTCCTCTCAAAGGCAAATTAAAATCTAAAAACAACATTGCCTTCTCTCTCACTTTCATACACATTATACACAATAATTAACCCTACAAAGTGAAGCACAAAACAATAATTTATTTGATTGACTGACTGATGAAGTGTTAAATATAGAGGCTGCCTGATTCTGTCACAGTTCTGGACAACATACAACACGAAACAATATAATAAGAAAAATAAATGAGTAAAAGAGTAGCATCGACTTGAGCAAATACAGTATCCTACAAGGAATTCAAGACCCATTCTGGCCATCCTGGAAAAACAGCCAGGTTTCGAGACTCACTTGAACAAGGTTGTGAGCAGTGTGGTGGCCTAGTGGTGAAAACACCCACTCAGAAGGGTGAGCATTCAATCTTAGGTAGTGGCAGACATTTCTCTCCTGAGGTGCAAAGAAAAAATATCTGCTGCAAACTCCATTTGGCATCAGGAAGGGCATCCGTCCAGTAAATGCTCAACTCCATCCAGGCACCCCGACTGTATCCTGACTTAAAGGATTACAGGGTCGTAAAAAGGGAGTTTTTAATAAGGTCAGAGTGGGAGCAACTTTTTGAAGGCATTCTGGCAGGCACTGTGACCAAGAAGGCCCCTTCCTGGGTCAAGTGACCTGTTAATTGATGGGACCTGGAATATGGCAATCTTGTTGATTCATATAAGATGGGCAGAAACTACAGAACACATGGCTTCCAATAACTAGGCCCTCTGATACAAATGGCTTTAATAAGTGATAACTAGCACCTTAAATTTTCCTTGCTCGCAATTTTAAGGTGAAGGCTCTGTCACTAAGGTTTTTATCTCCCTTTACCATAATGTGCCACTGAATTGAAAGCAACTCTCCAGTGACCTCAGTAAGTGCATTTTCATCAATTATCATTTATCATTACCCACCTTTCATTAAAATCCATTATAATCCTGACCATCTCAAGGAGGCATAGGAAGTAAAATTGAAAACTATTAGAGTCTCGAAAAGCCACATCAAAAGGTCTTAAAATTGCAAAAGGCAGGTAGGCAGACACTAGGCTAAAACCAGGACAGCAAAAGCAATAGTGAAATGTTCAGTAAACTAGAGTCAATTAAATATTAAACATATTTTCAGCCACTGCTGTATATTATGTTGTGTTTTCTACTTTCCTGAGCAGTAGGGATTCTAGAGGAGCTGTGCTGATTATTTGTATGTGTATGAGGAGAGAAGGCGCTGGGGTTCTAAATAGAGAAGAGGTACCACATTTTGTTCCATTGTAAGCACCTTCCTTCTTACGTTAGGAGTTAAAATAGTGTAAACAGAATTTCTATGTTCCCAGATGTTATATTAAAATTTAGCCTCAACCTTGCTGGGTTTTTTTGTTGGATTCCAGTAGACTTTTGTGGAATTCCTGCAAAATGGTAATTGCTTTTATAATGTTATTGTATTCAAACTGCATCCAATAGTAAATGGCTGCCACACCTCTCTTACCTGGCAGTTCCTTGAATACCTCTCCAATCTGGAGTGGCTGGGTTATTTGGCTACAGGTATAAAAAGAAACCATCAACTAGATATTTCATGAATGCTTTCCAAGAGCCTGTTATTTATAACTCCTCTTTCTATCCAGGCAGCCCTCCAGGGTTAACTAACTAACTTACTAACTACTAGACTACACATTTGTGCCCAGAAATGAATCTCACTGTGTTCAACAGGATTCACTGCTGTGAGTTGGAATGTGGCCTAAATGAATAAATGATTAATTGAGTATTCTCTGCTGGTCCCATGTGCTTATGAAATTTATGATTCTTTTCCATCTGCTAGATCCAGAAACTGCATTCAATTGGGCAAGTCTTTAAGATTCCTTATTTATTTATTTATTTATTTTTCAAGTTTATACAGCTGCCCATCTTACAAGAAGTGACGCTGGGCCTCGTAGAACAATCAGGCAAAACAACAAATCTCTAGAAACAATCATTATCAAAATGTAAAACAATTGTTATTAAAAATTCAGAGACAGTGAATCGATAAACTGCAATAGTGGAGCCATCTTAGAATGTCACTGGTTCCCTGGGATTCCCAGATCTAATGACCTAGCCAGGTCTTGTGGGACTACCAGAACATTAGCAGGGATGGAGCTAATCTGACTTGCAGGCATGGGAGGAGAATTTACCAATCTACCATAAGGCAGACACCATAGCACAGGAGGCTCACCTCTTGAGACTCATCAAATGTAAATCCCTAAAAAATGATACCTGCAGCATGCTTTCTCTTCCAGATGTAATGGGAAAGGCTGAGGTAATTGGGAGAGGTGGTCCCTCAGATAACCCAGACCCATGCTATGAAGCAGTGGTGAAATCCAATTATTTTTTACTATCGGTTCTGTGAGCGTGGTGTGGCTTGGTGGGCATGGCAGGGGAAGGATATTGCAAAATCTCCATTCCCACCCCACTCTGGTGCCAACCAGAGGTGGTATCAAAATTTCTGCTACCGGTTCTCCAGAACTTGTCAGAACCTGCTGGATTTTGCCCCTGCTATGAAGCGTGTTCAAGATTAACACCCTTTCACTTCCGGTTTGCTTCTCGCCGCCGCCAGATGATCCCTTGGGACCGCCAGCCCCATTGCCTGTAAAGAGCCGCCTTTATAACTGAAAGGCGGCTCGAAAAAACTCCGTTTCCATGTGGAAATGGAGATAGAGCTGGCGGGGGCAGGTAGAGCTCTCTGCGTAGCCCCAAAAGTTTTTTTTTACTTTTGGGGACGAAGCAGATGAAGCTCCCTATTTCCCCCGCCGCCGCTCCGGGCTTTGGGAGACCTCTGCTTATGCAGAGCTAGGCGACAAGAACAAGCCTACAAAATTAACAGAATAATCAAAAAGGATGTGAGCTGGACCTGTGACCCTGAATCGCAAGTATCTCATTTATTTTATAACAGTTACTGAAGAAGGAAAAGGAAAAGGAAAAAAGAATTTTTAAAAATGGCGACTGCCAAGGCTTGAGAAGGGGCTGAAAGGGAGAGTCCTTCCGTTTCCTATTAAGATACAAAGTAGCGGAATAAATACCTCTGGCTACAATTGAAGATAAAGCTCTACTTTTGTGTTCTCTTTTTCCTGGAGATCTGATAGTGATCTTGGTTGGAAAGAAGTTTTTTTTTTCTTCTTTGCCTCTCTTTTCTAAAAAAGTTTGTCTGTGTGGAAACATGGCATTAAAACTTACAAAGCCGGACAAACAAGCAGTGGGGGGGGGGAGATTCCCCCATTAATAAATTACGTGAACAAATTCTAAATCTCCAGTCTCAGAAAACTGATTTTAACATAATTGAATTTCTTTTGGAGGAGATTGTAAGAAGGGATGAGATTGTGAATCAGAACTTTGAAAAATTTAAGCAGGAAATTAAAGAATTAGTGCAATTAAAGTTTGATACTTTGGATCGAAAGATTATAAAAATGGCTAACGGTTTTACAGAATTTATGATCAAGTTGGATGCAAATACTAATTTATTAGAGTCTAAAATGGAAGAAATTGAGGACAATTTGGACAATAGAATACAAAAAATTGAAAATGATTTGACAAATACTCAAGACAATAGCTCAGAACAAAAACCTAAAATGGAGGCTGATCAAAAGACTTGTAATGCAGAAAATATACAACAACGGATTGAAAGAGAAGTTTTAATGATGCAATATAATTTTACTGAATATGCGATTAGACTGAGAGGATTGCAGGAAAATAACAGAGATGATTTAAGGAAAATATCTTCTGAAATTCTGGCTGGGATTTTAAAGGTTCAACCTGAGGAAGTATTTTGTAGGATCGATAGAGTTTATAGAATAAATTCCTGGACTGCAAAGCAAAGGCAATTGCCTAGAGATGTGGTGATTTATTTTACAGATAAAGAAATAAGAAATAATATTGTGCAAAATTCCTTCAACTCTACTTTGCAATTGTTTGGAAGAAAGATTTGGATTTACAAAGAGCTCCCGCCCAAGATGTTATTGGAAAGAAAGAAATTTGGTTTTCTAGTGTCTGAGCTTAAAAAAAGAAATATTCTATTCAGATGGGATGCTCCAGTTGGCATAATATTGAGATATCAAGGAGAAAGATACCAACTAAATACTGTTGAAAAAGCGGAAGAATTTTATCAAAAATTTTTGAAAATGAACTTAACATCTTTATGCACAATACAGGATAAGCAGAAGGAGTTGGAAATAAAGGGAAAACATCGAATTATAGAGGCTGCTGTGGACAAATTGCCTTTGGATTCTTTAGACACCTCAGCTGGATTATCTACAAATATGAGAGAAGTGGCATCGGACTCTAATGTGATGATTCATCAAGTCACAGACAAGCATGGAAACCAATTAGCTGATACACAATTGATAAAAAAGAAATATGAGCTACAAAAGCAAAACCAACCAAGATCAAGTCATAAATCAGAATGAAAATCGACCAGTTGATATACAACTCGTAGAAAAGAAATTAGAATGGAGATCAAACCCACAAAAATTCAAGAAAAAAAGAAATAGATCTCACAAAAATAAAAATTTCTAAATTAGGCAACAGTGAAGCCAGTTATTTAAAAGATGACTGAATACATGAAAAGATAGTTGAGGCGAAGTATTGGTTAACATTATCCTGAGGAGAGTGACAGACCTCTGCAATGCCGTAACTTTGGGATGTGAAAAGAGCCTTAAATTGTTGGATTTGAATTATCTATCTTGGATTTCCTTTTTTTTATTGATAAATGTATTATATTTATCTTGAGCTATAAGGCAAGAGAGCTACGCTGGGGCACGCAGAAGATCTGGTTGTTACCCATTATGATGATGGGAATTAATAATCCTGATGAAAGCCACAATTACAGATACTATATGGAATATAATTATAAGTCACTCGGGTGGTTGTTTTCCTTTTTTATATATATATGAGGATATTCATTACTGATGGGGGCAGATGATGACTGAGGATTTTGAACAAACTGTTGCAACCAGGATGCTATGTTACCCTAATATGGATGATGGACTCAATAATCCAGTGGAAAGACATCAAAGAAGATATTATATGGATTATAAATTTAAAGTCATTGATTTTTTTTTATATAACGGAATATATCTTTTTTTTAGCAGGGCGGGCAGTAGATTAAAGATATCAAGAATTGTTGTGCATGGCAATTTTGTAGGAAAGTGGGTGGAAATAGGTTAGTTTACTGATTGTTTAGTTTAAGAAAAGGGATGTTTAAGTGATATATTTAGGGGAGTGGAGGAAATGGACAGAGTTGAATAAATGTTAAATTAAGATTTATGGGGAAGGCTGCTTTGAAATGTTATATATATAAGTATGGGGGAGGAGAAAAAAAAAGGCAGAATGTTGCTAGATTGGGAGTTATAATAATATTATTATGCTAAATTAGAAGTTATTATATAATGTTATTTTGAAATGTATGGTAAAAGGGGGAAGTAATAATATTAATAATATTATTAGCATGTAAGGGCCAGTATTTAGAGGAGGGAGTAAGGGGATGGTAAAATATTATATAATCTGTTATGAATTAGGTTTTTGTTGTGAAGAAGTCACAGGGGGGGATGGGTGGTGAGGGGGGATTAGGGAGGAGGAGGGAGAAAAATGGGGGGAAAATTTGTATTTGAAAACATTTTCAATAAAAAAAAAAAAAGATTAACACCCTTTAAGAAAACTACAACCATGAAGTGGACTGGGAAGCAAACTGGCAGCCAGTGCAGCTCAGTTTATATGTGCTGTTCTGAGAACACACAAAACTGTCCATGCCATTGCATTCTGTACCATTTGAAGCTTCCAGAAGCTTCAAGAGCAGTCCTATGTAGAGCGCATTACAGTAGTCCAATCTCATGAGTGATTTTGAGCAGAGTCTCCCGATCCAGGAGCAGGCATAATTGGCACACGACGAAGCTATGCAAAACCCCCTCCTGAGGCATGTCTGCCACCTGTTCTTAAAGCAAGGGTTGTGAGTCTAGAAGGACCCCCCAGATTACAACCAGGTCTGTCTAAGGCAGTGCAACCCCATCCAGCACCAAAAATGGCATAGTCCTAAAATCAGCAGACCCCAAAACCCAAAGCCATTAAATCTTGCCAACTGAAGCCTATTGTTCTCCTGGAAAGTATAACAGCGTCAACATATGTCGGTTGTCCCTAGTGAGAAGATTATGATCATATATTTTTGCTTTGTTTTATCTTGAACCTTAGATCTGGTTTGGAGACCAGAATACTTCAAATATAGATTTCTCATCTGAAGTGTGCATGCAAGTAATTGTTGTATTTCAATTACTCAAGCAAAAAAGATCGATGGCTCAAGTTGAAGAGCTCTTCAACTTCAACCATCAAAGCTCAAAATCTGCTTCTCATCTTGGAACTGGGAAATAGCCACTAAGATTAGAATCTCCTTCTAAAGCCACCTGAAATGCTGTATCATATGGGAGAAAATTCTGCAGGTTTCGGAATGAGCCTTTTGTATACAGTCAGAGACAACACTGTGGACCAATATTAGCTAAGATATGGACTCCATTAAAACAATATAGCCTACTACCCTCTGAAAACTTAAGCACAATTTGAATTCTTATATCCAATCTTCTGCTAAATTAATAAAAAGACAATGAAAGATGGGCTTTCAAAAATAAAACTATTTCTCAAATTAAGACACGATTTATTGATTTTGGTCCAAATTATGCCTGACAAACCTGAATACTTCTTATCAGCTCTTATATTAACACAAATAGCTCTTTGCTAAGGATTGCCAGAAAGAGATTAATACATCTATAATTGTATATCATACAGACAGGATAGTTGTAATTTAATGCTGTTTTTATCCCCAAACAAGATTTAATAGCTAAAGCACAACAATTAACAATTCCTGCTCTAAACTGATTATGTCTAAATTGTTTTAGCTACAGGGCAAGTGAAGCACATGGGAACAGAAAGCAGAAAGCTGGGCCAGCAAATGGCAGAATTAGTGGCTGGTTATGGATGCTTTATCCCCAGAGTTTACTGCTATGATGAGGAAGGAAATGTTCTTGAATGTGCATACTCACCATTATATCAACATTACACAATTTTATTGGGGAGGGAGATACAATGAACGAAAGTCTTCCAAAAGCTAGGGGGCAGCAGCTGACCAATTTTTCCTTACAGAACTACAACAGATACCTGTTTTTTTTTTCCTTTATATTCTTAGGAAACAACCCACAAACTTTTAACTCAGAAGAGTTCCACAATATGGCATGGCATCATACTACAGTTCAGAGACATCCATAGAGGGATGTCAAAAAAAGGGGAAATGCGAGCCACAGAACTAAATCTCACCTCTTTGTAATATGCAACACATGGGCTTTAACTGCATAGTCACATCTGCTGTCTTGACTTTTTTGACACCTGCCCTTCTTCATAGCTCCCCCCCAATGCTGTTTTAAGTTTATATCTGTAGTAGTTATCCATACAGAGAGACAGAGAGACAGTCAGAGACAGAGAGAGAGAGAAAGAGAAAGAGACAGAGATAATCTATATCTAAACATAAATATAGATATATAAAATATTTTAACTAAAATAACTAAATCATTTTGAACAATGTGTCCTTTGTCCTTTTCTGTATCCAGTTTTTGGTGGTTGAGACATGAAAACCTCATCACCTATTAAAATCCTGGTGTTCTCATTCCAAAGCGCAGCTGACTGGATGTCCTGATACAAACATTCCTATACTAATTCAGTCAGAGATCTGCAAATCTTGGGGGAAGGGTGTTCAAAAATTCACAACTACTTATTTATTTATTTATTTATTTATTTATTTATTATTTGCACATTCATCTATCCACATTTATGTATCTACTTATATCTATCTATCTATCTATCTATCTATCTATCTATCTATCTATCATCTATCTTTATCTATATCTTATCTATACCAGGGCTGTCAAACTTCTGGCCCATAGGCCAGATGTGTCACGTGCTGGCCATGCCCACGCTCGGTTTACCAAAGGGGAAAATAGTCCCAATATGTCACATGATGCCATCGTGACGACGTGAGATTGACACCCCTGATCTATACCTACACCTATATCTATCGATCGATTAATCGATCGATGGATCTATCCATCCATCCTTCCATCCATGGAGGAGGAGGAAGAGGAAGGAGAAGGAGAAGGAGAAGCAGTGACCCCTCATGGCAAAGAGGTTCAAATACACTGAATTTTAAAGCTATGTACAATAGGTCTGCCCATGATCAGGGCATTGTATGCATGCAATGTGATTTCCTATTCTTTTGTACCTTCCCATGTTCCTGCACCGCCTAAACCTGCTCCACTGAGAACAGATTAAGTAATTTGGATCATTGTGTAGCACAATTGCACCCATTCCTGGATCAGGAGGGTTCACAGTCACTCTTGCCTTAGCCACCTCTAGATTGGACTACCATAGTGTGCTGTACAGGAAGCTGTCCTTGAAGAGTATGTGGAAGCTTCCACTGATGCACAATCTATGTGCCTCTAGAACAGCAAATGTTATACCCCTGCTCCGCGAGCCGCATTGGCAGCCAGTTTGCTTCCAGGTCCAATTCAAGGTGCTGCTTTTAAGTTTTAAAGACTTTCATGGCATGGGGCTGGATTACCTGAGGGATTCCCTGATTACCTCAGTCCACTTCTTCAGATGTGGCAGAGAAGGTATGAGTCCTGTGGGCCCTGTCTGTGAGGGAACTCACAGGAGATGAGCCTTCTCTGCTATGATACTGCTTTTTCCCCACCCCAAGTGAGATTAGTTCCATCCCTGTTAATGTTCTGGAAGTCCATCAAGATCTGGCTATGGCTTTGGGTAGGGTGCGGTGGAATGTAGTCAGGATTCCCAGGAGGGAGGAGCTGTATTATAGAGAAGCAAGAAATTGTGAAGTTTCATTTCATTTGGAGGAAGATGGTTAAGATGCCTCTTTCCCAGAAGTTCTCAGAATATGTGTTTAATGATATGAGTAGTGTGCTTTAGTTTGGCAAGATTTCTGTCTATCAGTGAAGAACAATAAAGGAAACTGTATCTCAGAGTGCCTTTCTTGATTTTTGGAGCCTGACATCTGGAGTCACAGGGAACCAGAGACATTCTTAAATGGCTCCACTATTGTAGTTGATATGTTCACTTCCTCCATGTACCTTGTGGTTTGTATATTTTAATAATGTTCTAATTTTTAATAATGATCTATATATATTTTTATAATTCTTATTTTTATATATTTGTTATTTTAGTTGATTGTTGTATACTGCCCTGAATCATTTGTTGTGAGATAGGTAGCCATACAAATTTAATATCAATAAAATTGGACTTGCTTTAAATTGACCTGCTTCCCCCTTCACCAGGCTCTGGTGAAACAAACAATTTGCTTGTTTCTTCCTTCTATTCAACCTTGATGCCTCTGGTGCGGAGTCTTTTAATTTGGAAGCCTGACAGCGGGGCCTCTTCATTTATAAACTCTGCTTCATGAACTGCTTGTGCTGGAGAGGAGGATATATTAAGTTTAAATAAATAAAGACCAGTGTTATTCAACGAAGAAAGCCCTTGGAAATATTCAAAGCGCTACATGTCTCTTCTATGTTATATTCTTGATAGTAATGCTGTGTGGTTGAGTCATACAAAGTGGAGTTGAAGCTTGAACTGTAATGGGCCTAAAGATATGACGTCATGACTTTTTGGCAAAGACACAACTATGCTTCATCACTTCTGCTAGGAGAGTGCCAAAGAAGCGAGAGGGGAACAGAGTAGAAGAAAAGGCAATGTGGTGTGTAATGTGATGTCACCTTGTCTATCACATGTAAGGATATAAGAAAGCACATTGATTCCTCTTACCTATTACCACTGATGAGTCAGCAATCAGTCAAGATTCAAATTGAGAATTTCTACATTCAGTCATCTAACCTCTCAATGCTATCTCAGCTTTCCATTCATCTTTCCTTTATTTTCTCCACCTTCTTTAATTCACATTTCTTCTAATATGAGTCAGAAAACCATGGCTGAAACCTCAGCTCTGCTCTGGATGCCTTCCAGAGCCTTAAGAAAGGCATTATTTCACATGGACAATCAAGTTGTCCTGCCTTGGAGGGTTCTCATTAAGATCACTGGGTCGATGTGGGAAAAGAAGCACAAGACGTTTAGTATTATTTGAGATTTATCAAGCCATGAGTCAGGGTGGAAGTCCTTCCTTCCTTCCTTCCTTCCTTCCTTCCTTCCTTCCTTCCTTCCTTCCTTCCTTCCTTCCTTCCTTCCTTCCTTCCTTTCCTTCTTTGACTTCCCTTTTCTTCTTATAGATTAAATTATTTGGTCCAGGGGTATAAAATAGGCAGCTTCTTTCAGAGGAAGCTGGGAGAAGAATTTGGGGGTGGGGGGAAGAGAGAGAGATTTTATTTGCGTTTGACAAGAGCTGCTGGCTTTTAGGAAGTCAAAGACATCCTCTCCCAATTACAGATTCATTTCTTCCCTTTGGAATCTTGAAACTCTTCCCAAGGACACAGTCTGATACAATACCAAGTCCTGTGCGGTCCTTGATCTAAGAGAAGCTACTTCCTTCTTTTTGTCCACTGTCCACCCGTTAATTGTGGAGCCAGCTTGACAGCACCCAGTCTGAGTTCCCTAGTCTGAAACTTCTTTGATCTGGTTTTTCCCAAAGGGTTCCATTTTAGCATCCCAGGGGAACACCGTTGGGGAAGGCTACCACCACGAGAAGGGGTGGTGAAGGGTTTTGTTCTCCCCTCCGCATCCCCACCAAGAAAAGGGATCTTTTCCCGGAGTTCTGTCGTCCTCCAATCCACTGTTTTCATTTGTCTGGACTTTCGCTGCAGTGTTTAACACAACCTAATGACACTGAGAGGGAGGGAGGGAGGGAGGAGAGAGAGAGAGAGAGAGAGAGAGAGAGAGAGAGAGAGAGAGAGAGAGAGAGAGAGAGAGAGAGAGAGAGAGAGAGAGATTTAGCTCCTTCACGGTCAGGCTGCAGAGGTCTGGGATCCGTGGGAAAGCGAGAAAGGGGGTTTGGCCTCTTTGCCCTCTGGGGGTCCCGTGCCCATAAGCCACATCTAAAGAGGAGAGGCGAAGTCCCCGACGCAGTTTGCCTGAGTCTGGGACGCAGGGACTGGTTGCTTTCTTCTTCCCGCTCCACTCTGGAAGCCACAGCCCTCGGGGATTTATCTCGCCCATCGCTGCCTCTCGCCGCCGCGTCCTGCAAGATGTCACGAGCGACAGAAAGAGGCGACGCTGCCACCTGCAACCCTTCTCTGCTGAGCAACGCAAGAGGGTGAAATCTCGCTGCTGCAGCTTCGGCTTCTGCTGAGCAGGGGAGGGGGAGAAAAAGGGGGTGTCACACTGGAATCCTGAGGAGACCGATTCTCTCCTTCCATGAGAAGAACCCCTCCTTCTCTCTCTCTCTCTCGACCTCCTCTGGCTTGTCCAGCCATCGGAGGAGAAAAGCAGCTCTTGAGCGCGGGGCTTCCTTTGAGCAGACCCACCAGAAAGCAGGAGTCCACTAATGCGACGGAGAGGCGGTCATTTCAGCAGAAAACCGGGGCTCGCCTCTGGAGACTCAGCCAAACGCCAAGAAAGACGGGGTGCCTTTTGGTGGACGTGAATTTCCCCAGCTTTGGAGATGGGGGCGCCTCTCCTTTGAAAAGCCTCGCGGATTCTGAGCTGGTTTCCTTTCCAAGCAAGTGAGTGACCGCCTGCCAACCTCTTTCTCTCTTTGCTTTCTTTGCTTTTTTTTTATGTGTGGGGATTTTATCCTTCAGAAGGGGATCCGGGGTTCCTTTTCCAGAGCAAACCGAATTGCTCGGCCAAAGTTCCCAACTTTTAGGATCTTTCTGCTTCTCCATGCAACCAGAAAATCAGAACAAAACAAAAGGGGCATCGGCAAAGGGCCAGGACAGAAACTCCTTAGTTCTTCTGGGCTGAAAAACATCCCTAGATGGCTGATGCCATTGATGCCATTCCTGAATAACACTTTTTAAGGGAAGGAGCCAGCCTTCTTTTTAATTCTGAATTCAAGTCTCACTTACTTAGAAGAACCTTTCCTTTGCCATATAACAGACCTACATGCATGCATGCACAAACCCAAAGCCGTGTTCCTGGATAAGCCACAAGGAAAATATTTAAGGAGGAAAATGTATGGAGAACTTCTCAATTCAACCACTGCATCCGATCCCCACCTGATCGTTCAGACCAACACTCCCTATCCAGGGAGCACCCAGAGACCTATCAGCTCTTCAGGTTTTTACATGTCCACAGCCAGAGTGTTAAAAGAAGGTGAAATCAATAAGCCAGACCTGGTGACATATGTTGTCCTGTTCTTCCTCCTGCTCTTGGCTGTCACGATCATTGTACTTTTTATTAACTGCCAGCTGAAACATTCTTTTTTTGCTACACTTCCTTATGACCGATCCCTGCGAGAAGCTAGGAGCCCATGGAAAACGCAGGCTGTCTAATCTTCGGCAGTAAGAAGGGAGTGGGGAAAGTCTAAGCTAAGCTCTGTTATGACCAGGAGGATCTCGTGAACTCTCTTATGCAATTTGCCAAGGGGAAATAAAGCCAGCTCTGTACAAATGAAGATTTTTCTCTTCAACAACTAACTTCGGTACTAAACATGATCTGAAAGAGACCTATTTCACATACAGGTGCATACTTTTTTCTGCATGTGCAAGATGATTACAAAAAGATGTAAATAAAAAGAATGTGTATGGATCTCCACGAGTCAGTTATTATCAACGTCCATGTATGGATCCGGGTGCGTATAGTCAATGATTTCAGACTGCATATTAAAAGTAGGGATATACATTTCAGCTCACTATACAGCAAGGCTTGCATTGATAAAAAAAATATATATGCGGTCAAACTCTGATGCATTCTTGCCAGTCTTTGCATGGTTTATTTGTTAGTTTGTGTACATATTTACGTGATGCCATTAAGCACTCTGTGCTGATGAAGCTGGGATCTGCCCCCCCTTCCTGAATCTTTTGCCTTTTGTCTTAAGATATTACATATTGTAATTTAGTGGAAGATGTTAAAAAAAGGAAGAGAGATTCTAAAATCCAAGGTCTTGCTAAGTATCTGCTTTGGTTCTTATTAAGAAGTACTATTAAAACTTGTTTTATAATTGGGTTCTTTTGAGATAATTATATTGTTACTACTGTTGTCTGCCTATGATCCCCAAAGATAGTGAAAGTGATTGCTTGCACTCAGGAACCAGAACTGCTGAAATAATGACATTTACGCATTGTAAACCTACTATAAAGTCCCATAAACCCCAGAAGCATCTTCTAATCTCTGAACATAATTTTAAAATACTCTGTAGTTTAATATCTTTCTTCACTGCTGGACTGGAATGTTATCTGCCCTCCTTGAATCAGCACAAAACTAATTGGCATCAAAGTTTCCATCAATTGCTGATCCTTCCCCTGCCTCTTAATTTTTTCCATCATATTGGGTGATAAAATCTGAGAGATTTTTACCTTGGTTGGGATCACAATAAATGAGGAAATTCTACTTTCATAGTAGAACAACTAAAGATAACTTAAAGGCTACTAACCTACATAGAGTAGGAACAAGTTCAAAGCAATAGAAACAAAATAGGGACTATGCAGGACTGTGGGGTCCTTGATGCTCTCTGAACTTGATGGTTTCTTGCAGCTGTTTCATTACTAAACTGGGTAAGATCATCTGTGCACTAGTTTCTTGCACTAGTCTGCAAGAAAGCTCAGAGAGCACCAAGGACCCCATAGTTTAACTCTGAGCTACAAATATTCTTTTTTATTGCTACCATGCATGGAGTACAGCAGAAAACTGTATTGTCCAAGTCCATCTTGAAGAAAGGCCATTAATCAGAATTATTGTCTATTTCAGTGGGTGCCTAACAGGCTAACTTAATTATAAAATGAAATAAAGAATGACTCAAACCAGTAACTCAATTGTATTAAAGCGTTTACACTGGAAGAAAATATAGTAGTCTCTAATCTGAGCACTTGTACACACATCTATTTACTCAGAACTTGAATTCAGTGGGCTGTACACATCAGTAAATGGACATAGATTAATTAATGAAAAATGTGAATTAATTGGGGGGGATTACAACAAGCTAAAGAATACCTTATATTACATATATGGAGAGGTGGAAATATCTTAAGTTGAGCCGTAAGACTTAAAAATCAGAAATATATAAAAAATATAAACCTTGCTGTTTTATTCAGCTACAGTATTTTAAACTTTCAAAATTAAAACCTGTGTTTATTAATCCTGTTCTCTACTTTTAATCAATTGTGATTTGCCTGCAACTACTGAGAATGATGTTGCTTAATTGCCCTTGCCAATTATGTGCTTTTATTCCTTCCCTTTAATAAGGTCCATTCCTCCTTTTAAAATAGTCACTTGAATATTCAATGTTTCTAATGGCAATTTCAGGAATTTAAGAACAGTTCTGCATTTGAGTGTCTCATCACATTTCTTTGGCAAGACAGAGTTATGGTGGGGCCTATCTCAGAACATCAGCACAGCTTTCACTGGTGCAGTGTGTATAAAACTAATGTGAAGTGTGTGCCACTGAGCAATAACAAACATAAAATAGTTTTGCACTGTTGGTTCATCAGAGGGAAACTGATTTATAACACCGAGTATATTGTAGCATCCAGAATTGTGAAGGCTAGAGTTAACCCAAATAACAAACCACAGTGGCGGGCATTTAGACGTATAACTAATACTACTAAGATACCCATGGATACCCATCCATGTTTCTTAATTTTGAAAATAAGGTAGAAATCAGTTAAATATAACTTCTTGCCAAGTCCATGCTTCTGTGGTCATTACTTCAGTTTCTATGTAAAAATGTCGCACACTTTGGTATTGATTGAAGGGTTGATTGAAGGGTTCAATGGAAGGCAAAGTTCTGTAGAGCTATTTATATCTATAAAAGATTCATTCTGCTATTGCCGTAAGGCGAAATTCTAAGAGATATCAATAAGTTGAACATTCTGGAAAGCTGCCTTGAAGATCTATTGAATTAGAGAAATACTTGATTGCGCACAACAACTGAATCATATGTGGAGTGAGGAGAAGACTCCATTCAGGAAAGGTAAAAAATTTTAAAATGTGTGTTATTCCCATAGGTTAATGTTGAGGCTACACAAATATTGGTTGTTGCAAAATCTGGCCAAGTATTGGAAAGGGACAGAGGAAAGAAGGATTTAATATAGGTTTACCTCCCAATGTATTCGTCTCTAGAGGTCAATTAAATCATTAATCAAGAGTTCCCTCAGCCTCATGCTGCTAAAACTTGAATCAAACACACCAGTTAATACAATGTCTGACCTCTAAATTGGTTTATACTGGTGCCATTATGAATCTCAGTTTAATATTCTTTGGTAATAATCGTGTTTTAAAGTCAAGATAATAATCTGTATTGCTATAGACAGCTATGCTAAAATTATTTTATTTTAAGATCTGGACAGCTTGTTACCATGCCTTTATAAAAGAACGTAGTTCTCTTGCCCACCTGTTCAGCTTTCTCTACCCTTGTGAGCTCTTCCTCCCTTTCCTTCTTGTGCTGTCAACCATTCCAGAGAATTTTGACAGCATCTTTGAAGTTTCCCTTCATCCTTGAAACCACCAAGGTAGTAAAAGGAGAGAATTACCACTTTCATATCTTACCTGCAGACCTCTCCAACACATCTGGGAAATCAGTACATAAATGATAGCCTTTTTTTTTTCCAACAGGCAAGTTATATATATTTTTGCAATAGCCAAATTCAGATACATGCAATGTATATAGTGTGAAGGAAATGAAGGATGCGCTAGTGTGATAAATAGACAGACAAAACAGAATGTACACGTGGCCCTCATCGAGAACTTATCATGGTAATTGTTTATCACATTCCAATGGAATATAAAGATTGAGATTTTTGGACTTGAACCTAGGAAAATTAATGTTCAAGTTCACTGAGTGATGAGACTTTGCAGTAGTCAGTTTCTCAACCTAGTTTCTCTCACAGAGTGTTGTGGGGACAAAATTAGGGAAACTCCTATGTATACAGAACCCTGAGCTAGAAAAACGGTGGGAAATTTTAAAAAAAACCTGTAACATTAACGCTGACATTTATTTATTATTTATTTATTATTATTTCATATTTCTAAACTGCCCATCTCCCTCAAATAGAGTCTCTTTGGAATGGAAATACATTTAAAAGGTAATGTGCTTGATGACAATTTGTAGAAATCTGCATTGCTGTTGCCCATTTTTGTTACATTCTCACCTTATCGTGTGCAAGAAATATTACTATTTTTAAAACATGTTTTAACATTTTCCATCCTGGGAAAGCTACTCTGAATGAAATAAAGCTGAGAATGCAGCAGAATGTTCCACAATCCAAAAGAAATAAGGATTTCTTGCAAAGGAAATGCTCATCCAAGAATTGAGAATATGCACTTGCAGTATCTAGGAAAGCTATGTGAGTTTTCTGGGGTGGGGGGAATAGAGTGTTTGTGGATAGCAGGAAAATGCAAACACACACCCAGTCCTCACAAAAGCCAAGTTTTTAGGAATATTGAGGGTAATCATGAACGGTAAAAGGACCTTTCACCGGTCTGCGGAGGTAGGATGCCACAGAATTATATAACCAATTTCTCTCAAATTGGCAGCATCTGGTTATACGTGTAAATCCAGAATTTGCAATCAGTCCCACCTAAAGCTGGAATAATTCTTTTGGCAATTTTAATGTAATTTAATTATGATTGTTTAACAAAACCTTTTCATATGTATGTCTTTTCCCATTAGTTATAGCTAGGATAATGTCACTCACACAATACTGCAGGAGGTGACATTGTCTCACTGTTAATTCACTAGTCTAAGACTAAATTATCCAATCATTCATTCATCTTCCTCCCAATTCTTTGATTTATGAAAACAGTATTATAAACATACTTTTGCTTAAGTTTACAATAGCCTTAGGTCATAGCCAATTTTGTGGTTGCTTCTGATGCAAGTACTGTATTTCCTGCTATGCAAAAGAACACTCTTAAAATGCCAGTGACTGCAGATAAAAATGGAGATAAAACAATCCTTTTCTCTGTATAATAACCCTTGGTTTTCCAAAGTAGATAACCAATTTATCTATGAAAAACCTGTTTTAATAGTTATTTTTCTACAAAACTTCAAAAGGAGAAAATATTAAGAATCGAAAAACCCTCTTGAAAATGAACCACATCAAGCTACTATGCCATAAAATAATTATTATTGCAGAAAACTATTGAATTATTGAAATTAACAACATAAATCAGAACAAGCTGCTGCAGGGATGTAACATTTGATGGAATCAGTAGAAATGGAGATGGAGTCAGTTCAAATGTACAGTTGGCCTCTGTATTCTGCATTTTGTCAGGCAATGGCAAACCACTTCTGAAATCTTGCCAAGAAAATTGCCTTGTCCAAGTAGTTACCAACAATCCATACATGGAATGGCACAGCACGGCACGGCATGGCATGGCAGGGCACGGCAGGGCAGGGCAGGGCAGGGCAAGGCAAGGCAAGGCAAGGCAAGGCAGGACTGGACAGGACAAGGAAGGACAGCGCACGACAGGAATTGAAGGTAGACAGTAATATCAGGAATACAGCATATTGTCCTGCAACATCATTTTCCCGATTTAAGAGATAGAATTTATGTGTCTTCCACGCCAGTCTCCATCAGAGCTGCAGATTTTCACAGCTTTTCAAATCCAGGAGGTGGTTATGTTACTTTTAGATTCAATTATATAATTTTATTTTTTTTTAATGCTGTAATTGCAGAAGAATGGGATACAATCACAAAACAATTGTATATTTTTAGGTATGTCACATGCATTCATTTCTCAGTCATCTTCTGTGCAATTATTGGGACCCCAAACTAATAGCAAGATATATGCCTTTTTGCTTTGCCTTATCTGTTAATCAGCTATGATTAGAAAAGACACTGCCCTTTGAATGAGGTGCTGATTAAAGCAGATACACTAGATGTCCTAACTTGGTGCCTTCTAGTTGGTTTGGGATTATAATTGAGTTCTCTGCCATTGGTGATGCTAATTGGAGAAGTCCAGAAATAGCTATCCGAACACATCTGGAGGCCATCAATTTCAGAAGATTGTTCTCACCAGATTCAATGAACAATTTTATCCAGTCATTAATGTAGGAATTCTTGGATGCTGGCAACTATAATGCCATCTTATACAAGGAAAACCATGGGTACTTCATAATACCGTTGATATATAAATTTTTATCTTTTCATCAAATGCCCATTCAAGAAAAAAAGGCTTTAGAAAAATAATTCTGTAAATATTGCAATGAATGTTTAAATATAAATTGTCAAAAAAACAAACATACATACAAAACCCACAAACAAATGTGAGATGTTTCTAAGCCTTCAAAATTCTTCAGAAGCAAATTTCAGTTACTAACAGCTGGAGACACTGAACCAGATGCAAAGTTCTGCTTTCCTGCAGAGATACATTGTACAGTGGGACGTGGTATTTATATAGGAGTGGGCGGCCCCACTGAAATGTAGGGGAGTTTAGATATTCTCCATTACAGCACCCAGCATTGCTCAGTTGGATCCTGTTTTTTGATGAAGGACTTCCTTTTAATTATCCTTTTAAAAGTGAGTCTATTTAGATACCTAGTTATTTGTGCTTTGAAACCTCAAAGACGTCAGCCTTTAATGAGAGGAAAAAAAAACACATTGGTAACATGTTCTAGGTTCATTCTTGAAGCTAAGGCAAAGTTCTGTCATTTTGAAATAGAAATCTAAGACAGAACCCTTGATACATGATGTTCAGGTGATGTTCAAATTGAAATTAGATTGTTCCAAGCTACCAATTCTGCATCTTGCACTTCAGATAAATTCCATGTATCATGTCATGATCTAAGTGTTAAAGTACAGTTTGCTTCCAACTGTGAGCTTCTTCGAAGTTTGTGATATTATTCACAGCAACACAAGCTGTTCACCTACACAGATGAACTTTGCATGTATGGAGAGTGGAGAAGTTAACGCTTGCAAAATGAACAAGATGGAAACACTGATGAACATAAAAGACCACTGGAGAAGAAATAAATAACTTAGAAAAGAGGCGCCCAAGTGATGTTCAAAAGGCAGCATGCATCCTTAAGCAGTCCATTCGACAAACTGCCATTAAATTTAGCAAGAGGGAAAAAAAGTCCATGAGAAGTAATAAATTGCTTTGGCATTCTTGAGTATTAATTATGATGTATGTACAGAATGTATGTGTAGAAGACAATATTCAAAGGCAATTCTAACTATATTTCTAAAAAACAGTCTTAGAGACAAGATGAACTCCTGCTTATTTTCAGATTTCATACCCACAAATATGCTGAAGGCCCAGCACACAGAAGGTCCCTGCTTGAACAAGGGGCTGGACTAGAAGACCTCCAAGGTCCCTTCCAGCTCTATTCTGATTGATCGATTGACATAACTAAAGCCTAGATAAATAGGATTCCAAATAAGGGTATTTCTGCCCGTAGGATTCAGAAAATAGTTTGATAAGCCTGGGACTGATTTCAAGAACCTGGGGTTTGGCATCACCGTCTTCATGGAAATCAATCATGATCTGCTTTTCTTGTTTGGCAAAACTGAAAGAAATCTAGCATTCCCTTCGAAAAGAACTTTTTTAAAGGGATTTTTCTGATAACTTTTTAAATTTCTTGATATAGCTGACTGAAATCTGCAGGCTAACTTTGAAATGCCAAGGTCAGACTTTTTGTGTCAGACTTTTTGTGTATGTAAGCCGCATATATAATTAGAAACAGGAATCAAAATTACCCTTGTTTTTGTGAGAAATTGACATATGACATAAAGGCAAGAAAACTATAAAATTGCAGAAGGATTGATATAAGGGGAGGAAGAGAGGGAAGGAAAGATTGGACAACCATTTGTCTGAAATAGTATAGGGGCCTCAGCAGGGGGTCGAACTAGAAGACCTCCAAGGTCCCTCCTTTCAACTCTGTTATTCTTATGAAAGGGGGAAGGAAGGATTCAAATTTGAGAGATGGAAGGATTTGCTTGGTGTCTCCCACTTCTCATATTCTATATTTTCTTTTTGTCAAATTATATTGAATTTGCACTAAATATAGATATATCCTTAGACAAGAAACCTTCAACAATTCGGAAGATTATGTGCAAGAATTAGGCAGTTAAGATTAAATGAAAAGCAGTGAAAGATAATTTTATGTTCTGCTCTGCTGACACCAAGGACACAGAAAGTACAATAGGAAATGGACAGGTAAGGACAGTGAAGTGTGCTACAACAGAGGCAGGAGTTGCACAAACATTTTACAAACAATAAGCCAAGGCTACATGCTCAAAGCTGCAAAGCCTCTATAAAAACCTCTATGAAGATTCTTGCTTCTCGGAGAAAGAACTAGTAAACATCCAGTACAATGGTTTAAACAGACTAGAGTCTATTAGTCAAAGAAAAGTACTCACCCCAATGCCTTTTCTCTGCTTTCCTTGAGATTTTCCTGATGTGGAAACTTCTGGAGAAATCCATCCACTTCTGTGGATAAATATGCTCCTTTGAATCAACAGATCAGTAACAAAGCGCCAGAAAGTTAGACTGAGGTACGCTTCAGAGGAGCCCACTTTGAGTCGGACTTTTCTCTAACCTTTTCAATTCTGTTCAGTTTTGAATTCAGAATCCAGTCAAAACTGACTTCATAGTCCAATCGATTCACGTTATGTTTGGGAAGAAGCATAACAATAGAACAGTGAATCGTTGATTTTTATAAATGAAAGAAAAATCTCCAGAAAAGTCCTCTTTTCTGGCCTGAACAGGGGCTTGTGAAGTAAATAACACCAAAGGCATACTATGAAAAGATAAGCAGCTACCAGTAAACCAAAACACAAAATATCACAAGAAACTTTAGTTTGATGACTCTAGCAATATGAAAATCCTTCAAAACTGAAACATTTTCACCATTGCCAAAACACTGAATTGGACAATTTATAACTATCGTCATGATTATGCAAGTTAGAATTTACTAGGGTGTGTCCTGTTAATTCAGAAGCATGATTGTCAAAAGCTAATAATGGAAGCTGAATACTGAAAAGGAACATCTTCCTTTACCTTCTTATATACTGAACTAATAATTATCTGGTTATCTCCAACTAATTGTTGCCAATAAAGCAGCATCCCATGGGCCATTTGATTATCCTCTCCAAGGTCAGGAAGAGTTCTCTACTCTTAAAGGGATAACTGCTCCTGCATGCTTAAAATAAACATAGCAAGACTGGAAATAAGTCTTATAAGCACTAAGGAAACTGAAGTTTCAAGTCTCCTGTTCCCTTTAAACCCTGATCTGGATATGTTTTTAGGCTGGGTTCTTGAGTGAAGAATTTCAAGGATACTGCAGCTGGAAAGCAACTTGGACCTCTTGTCCCCGTGACATCAGCATATCTGGGGAAAACCTTTCCTGATTGTTTCAAGCTCTGGAGCATCAGATGCTAGATCCTGCAATAGCCTAGATCAGGGGTGTCAAACTCAATTTCATTGAGGGCCGCATCAGGGTTGTGGTTAACCTCGGGGGCCGAGGAAACGTGGCTGGGGTGGGTGTGGCCAGTTCAATATTACTCGTGTTGGAGGCACCTGCAAAAGGGGAAACATCTCTTTTGCTTTGTTTTGCTTTTAGTTTGTTTTGCTAGCCCTCTGCCAGCGAAAACGGAGCTTGGGGGAGTCCATTTTTGCTGGCAGAAGATTGCAGGAGGCCATTGTGGCCAAAAATGGGCCCAGGGGCTGTGTGCGCGGCCCCCTCAAGCTCCATTTTCTCTGGCAGAGGCACCGCAGTCTGGTTCTTCGCTGTTTCCAGGGCAGCCCTGCGGGTGAGATCTAAGCACCCCTTGGACCAGATCTGGCCCGCGGGCTGTGAGTTTGACAGCCCTGGCCTAGATATATCACAAAGGATGAAATTGACAAATAGATTGTCCCTTCCCCCAGTGTGCAAAGTGCTGTCCTTCTATACTTTCTTTACTCTTCGTAGTGTGTGGGTGAGGGATTTTTATTGCTGCAATATCTGCAGAAATTTGAAATAGCCACCTCTGGTTCTTGCTCTTGGCATTAGTGGAGGCAATCACAAATCACCTTCAAACTGTTTTCAAGGATTTGGGGAGTGAAAATATGTCCTGATTGCTTTTTTCATTATCTCTCTGAACTTTGTGTTCTTTAGCCGTATCTGATGGGGCATGTGATCTTCATGCAGTTTGAATTTCCTCCCATTCTCACTTAAAACTATTGTTTATTCCTGTCCTATTTTTCTTACATTCCCTATTATTTTGGATACTTATTTTTCTGTTCACTCAGTATTTTAAGCCACGAATGAGCAAGGTCAGACTTTAGCTACATTGGCTGGAATTAAGAGATTCAAGGTCCAACATATAGATCAGAAGGCTGGGAAATATATTTAGGAGAAATGAAATCCTTTTGATTACTTACACCAAGATCTTTATTATCATTTTGATCTCTCACAGACAGGCATAATTTTACTGTCTGTCAGCATAGGGCTTTTAAGGATCACTGCAATTATAATCCATTTAAATATAAAAAACAATCTTTCCAGTGGAGTCTGCTATTTAGTATTATTAAATAGCTATTTATACAGTCAATTACAATTTGTGTTCAATTAATAATCCTTAATAAACTAAATTACACTTTCAATACAATCCCATTACAATTCTCAATTACTTCTGTAAATTTCAAATTTATGATTATGATGAATAATCTGCAATTAGATTCACAGTCTAAGACTGGTAAAAGCTTAATTCAGACCTAACTAAGGACCTAAGAGTTGTAAAAATAGTGCCAAAGGATGCAGGCAATTCAGAATCACCATTGAGTTGGGCAGCTGTAGAAATTGAACAGCACTTAGCAATAGCACTTAGACTTATATACTGCTTCACAGTGCTTTACAGCCTTCTTTAAGCAGTTTACAGAGTCAGCATATTGGCCCCAACAATTTGGGTCCTCATTTTACCAACCTTGGAAAGATGGAAGGCTGAGTGAACCCTGAGCCAGCCAGAATCCAACTGCTGGCAGTCGGCAGAATTAGCCTGCAATACTGCATTCTAACCATGGCTCTTAATAAAATAAAATAAAATAAAATAAAATAAAATAAAATAAAATAAAGTAAAATAAAATAAAGTAAAATAAAATAATAAAATAATAAAATAATAAAATAAAATAAAATAAAATAAAATAAAATAAAATAAAATAAAATAAAATAAAATAAAATAAAATAAAATAAATAAAATAAAATAATAAAATAAAATAAAATAAAATAAAATAAAATAAAATAAAATAAAATAAAGTTCCAAACAAGGTGGGTTTTAATTTTGGGCATGAGTCCTAAGTCCCTTCATTCAGTAATGTTGAAATTTTGAATGGTTGCTGAAAGGCTATGAGCTGAAAACTTCCTGCAGTCAGTTGGTGGAATTTTACTGTAGCCACTGATCAAATGATCAATTTTTCATCCTTTGCTCTACACAAAGGTACTACACATTTCCTGTTGTTTGTTACATGCTGAAATTATCATTATTATCTTCACAACATTGTAAAATCACAGACTCCAGTTCCTTAGTTAATGTGTAGTAACACCAGGGCCGGATTTAGATTGAAAGAGGCCCTAGGCTATTCCACTTATGAGGCCCTTTCACCAGTGGTGGGATTCAATTTTTTAACAACAGGTTCTGTGGGCGTGGCTTAGTTGGAGGTGTGGCTTGGCAATCATGTGACTGGGTGGGCATGCCTAGCTGGTCACGTGACTGAGTAGGCGTGGGTAGCTCATCATGTGACCGGGTGGGCGTGGCTATGTGCATAGACTTTTTTCAGAGGGCTGAAAAAAGTCATTTCTGACTGGGCCTCGCACTTTTGACCTGACCTCACACTTATGACCATCCTCACATTTATGCCCGTGCAGCTTTCTTAACAACCATGTCACTCATTTCACAACTGCTTTTCTTCACCATGGTGACAAGATAAGGCAAAAACGTAAAATGTGAGGACAGTCGTAAGTTCGAGGACTGGTCAAAAGTGCGAGGACCAGTCAAAAATAACTTTTTCAGCCCTCTGAGTAGTCCATATGCACAAAAGGACTACCCAGAGGGCTGAAAAAAGTCATTTCTGACTGGGCCTCGCACTTTTGACCGGTCCTCACACTTATGACCATCCTCACATTTATGCCCGTGCAGCTTTCTTAACAACCATGTCACTCATTTCACAACTGCTTCTCTTCACCATGGTGAAGGGCAAAAATGTAAAATGTGAGGACAGTCGTAAGTTCGAGGACTGATCAAAAGTGCGAGGACCAGTCAGAAATAACTTTTTCAGCCCTCTGAGTAGTCCATATGCATAAAAGGATACAGCAATAGAGAGGGATGAAGGAAGGGAAGGGAAATTAGAGTAGGAGAGAGAGGGAGGAAGAGAGGAGGAGAAGGAGAAAGGAAGAGGAAGTAGGGAGGAAAAGAGAGGTGGTAGGTTTGAGGAGAAAGATTGCTGTACAATAAAAAGATGAAAGGGAAGAAAGCCAACCCCAAGGAAATATAAAGATATTAAGATAAAGAATGAATGGTTAAACTTTAAAGAATAAAAGACAACAAATATGAATAAATAACAATAATTAGAAACACACATACAAACATACAATGTATTTTCTTTGAACAGAGTATTTGGCCGGTTCACAAATTTAAACAGTGTTTAGTCATTTCAATTAAATTTACAATTTCTATATTTCCTTTTTGCCATATTTATTCCTCATCTATTTTTGTAAAAAACCAATATTACCCTCATCCTCATCTCTAATCTTAATCAAATTCAATTTTTCCCTTCTATTCTATATTATACCCCTTCCCATTGTCATCTATTTTTATATCCATCCTCACATTGGTTAATTATGTAATATTACAGTTGTTTAATATGAATTCAACATTTTAATATAAATCAATTAGTTATATAACTACCTTTTTTGTATATTAATCAATATGAACATGAATATTCCAATTATTTCCAGGCAATCCAATTTCTTACAAATCCATTAATTATATTTACCAATAATAATAAACCAAATAATTTCCCCCATATATTCCTCCAAACCACAACTTAACCATTTCTGCTTTCAACACAATATACAATTAATAGTATCTCAATTATTACAATTCCCTAGTTAAATAGAGCTTTTTTTCTTTTGTGTTTTAAAATCTCCTCTTTTTCCCTAAATTTCCTGTTGTTTGCACCTACCTTTTTTGGTGAGGAAAAAGAAATCTGCCTGCCTAATTTTCCAATGTGCAAAGCCAACAGCCTGCTTTACTTTCTCTTTCGTTTTTCAGTATAGCTAGGGGGGGAAAAATCAGCACTCTTTGCAAGCAAGGAGCAGATCCGTGAGCAAAACAGCTGAGAGCAAATCCGCTGGGGGTCGGGAGCCAATCTAAGCAAGGGCTAATTAGCCTCTGCTGAAGCTCCGGGGGCCAATAAAATTACAAAAAAAACACTGAACCCTTTGTTAAATTGCTGGCTCCTCCGCCCCACACCCACCACTATTTATTGGCAATAAATAGTGGTGCGGAGGGGCGGGGCAAGCCAGCAATTTAACAAAGGGTTCGGCTGCAGCACTGGCTCTAGGGCGACCCTTTGAAGCCCCGAGGCAAGAATTTGAAGGTTTTTTTTCCTCCAGCCATCGGAGGCAGCAATAGATGGGGAGTGGGCGGGGTAAGCGAACGGCAGGCGATCCAACAGAGCAGAGAGAGTGAGGGTGAGTGAAGGCGTGGAAGCTGCTTTCTCCATCCTGCTCTCTTGCATCCGGAGCCCACGTGGATCCCAGGCAGCGGAACTCAGGCTAGGGAAGGGGTGGGCAATTGTGGCTCTTTTACAACCTGTGGCCTTCAACTCCCAGAATTCCTGAGACAGCCAAGCTGTCTCAGGAATTCTGGAAGTTGAAGTCCACAGGTTGTAAAAGAGCCACAATTGCCTACCCCTGGCTATGGTAGGCTGGCGCCGTGCGGGTGGGAGGCGAGGGGCGGGCGAGCCAGCAATTTAACAAAGGGTTCGGCCGAACCCCCTAGAACCCCCAGAATCCCACCACTGTGTAGGCCCCTCTTGATCTTGAGGCCCTAGGCTGAAGCCTAGTTAGTCTATAGGAAAATCCGGCCCTGAGTAACACTCATCAAGTTCTTCCCAAGAACCTAGAATATCATAATGTATTGATATATTATTACTACCATGTTTCCCCGAAAATAAGACCCTATCTTAAATTTTTTTGAACCCCGAAATAAGCACTTGGCTTTATTTTCAGGGAGGTCTTGTTATTTTGGGATACATGGAGGAAACCAGAGGAAATAGCAGGAACCAGCTGCACATGTGTTTAAATATTTTCGGGGAAGGCTTATTATCAGGGGATGTCTTATTTTAGGGGAAACAGGGTATTACTACTATTACTACTACTACTACTACTACTACTACTACTTATTTTATTCATTAAACATGAAACTCAGTCAACTGAACATTCAAAAATGCATCACAAATACCATTGACTGGTTCTAATGGTTGATACGGGTTGCTGCCAGCGTCCTAGGTATCAACCAAGTACCTTCTTAAGATGTACGATGTTCCAAGTAGCGCAGTTTTTTGCAGTTCTGCTGATGTTATTGCAGGAAGCTGCAATTTGTTGATCCATTTATAAAATTCTTGGACATGGTACCAAGTGCCCCGATGACAATGGGTATCACTGTTACATGTTTCATCCATAGCCGTGTAGTTTCGATGGCCAGGTTGTGATATTTTATGATTTTTTCCAGTACTTTTTCTTCGACTCTGGCATCTCTGGTATCGCGATGTCAATAACTTGTACGTTTCGGTTTTCGACAACTGTGATATCTGGCGTGTTGTGTTCCAAGTGACGATCTGTCTGAATTTGAAAGTCCCACAAGATCTTCACCTTCTCATTTTCTATAACTTTTTCCACTTTATGTTCCCATGACTTTTTGGATACAGGTAAATTTTATTTTTTACCTAATGACCAGTGGATTAATTTATCAACTCGGTCGTGTCTAGCTTTGTAATCAGTTTGTGCGATTTTGCTGCATTCACATATTAAATGTGAAAGAGTTTCGACTTTGTTGTTGCAAAGTTGGCAGTTTGGATTGTCGGTGGATTTTTGTATCTTTGCTTTCATTATTATTATTATTATTATTATTATTATTATTATTATTATTATTATTATTTTAAGCATTTTTTTTATTTGATTTATATGCCGCCCTTCTCCGGAGACTCAGGGTGGTTTACAATGCGTTAAGCAATAGCCTTCATACTTTTATATAGTTATACAAAGTCAGCTTATTGCCCCCACAATCTGGGTCCTCATTTTACCTACCTTAGAAAGGATGGAAGGCTGAGTCAACCTTGAGCCTGGTGAGATTTGAACTTGCAGTAATTGCAGGCAGCTGATGTTAATAACAGTGCTTTAGTGCTTTAGTCTGCTGTGCCACCAGGGCTCTTGATTCCTTGCTTTTGATGAACAGCATTGATTCCTGTTGACTACCTGGACATGTCCCTTTTCTTGGCATGATATCAGAACTGGTTTGTTATTGCCCTCTTCCCACACTGAAAGAGAATGACTAGCCGAAGATCATCTAGATGCCTTTGTGCCTAAGGCTAGAACTGGAACTCCAGGCTTGTAGCCTGATGTTTTAACTACTACACCAAACTGGTTCTCATTGTGAACTTGCAGTTATATAAATTCTTCTTGATCATTAAACTTATCTGCTGACCAAGTCTTTCATTTACTGCTGTAGAACCACAGAAAGTTTTTTGAATAATCTCATTTTATTATCTTATTCCTATTTATCATTAATACACTATCAGAGAACTTTTTAATTAAACTTTTGGATTTAATTAAATAGGACTACCAGACACAGGCTGTAAAACTCCAGACCACCCCTCGAGGCATCTTTTATGCAACCTTTAAAAAAAGCCTTTCTTACAATAGTCTCTTTCTTGTTACAGCACAGGAAAAGTATTAGTGATAAAAAGCATGGTCATCTCATTCTTTATCTGAGTTCCCAACACCACATTAATATATTTCTTTGACTGCAAACCTTAAGATACTTCAAACTAAAACTTATTTGTTACTTTTAATTAGGGATGCCATATGCGGGCTCCAAACATCAAGAAATAAAAGATTTATGCATCATTTTCCCGACATTCAGTTATGGTAGCCCTAGTTTTAATTCCAATCCTATGTTCTTCAGCATGGAATCAGAGTTGGAAAGAGCCTGTGAGTGGTCAAACCTAACTACCTGCTCCATGCAAGAATCCAGATTAAAGAATCAACAACAAATTTCTATCCAGCTTCTGCTTAAACACACCTGTGGGAGGAGCGGTAGCACCTCCATTTCTATAAGTAATTTGTTCTAGAGTCAAATTGCTCTCATGGTTAAAAAGTATCCCAATTTTGTATCATCTGCAAATGTGATAATCATTCCTTCCACCTCTTTAATAAAAAAGTATTGAACTTTATGGGTTTGATGGGGAACCACTGTTGAACATTCTTTGAATATGATTTTTCAGCCGAGACAGGCATCCATTTATATCGCGCCATCCTACCCACACTAAAACAGATTGCTTATTAGAGCATCATGGCATTTCATCAAAATCAATGTATGTTTTTAATATACCCACAATTTGTGAAGGAAATTATTAAATAAAAACTGATTGAGGTTTTTTTTCATCTTCTGTTCAATTGTGTCCAACTCTTGGAGATTGCCTGGACATGTTCAAGTGGGTTTTTTGCAAGTTTTTTTTCAGAAACAGTATGCTATTGGCTCCTTCCTAAAGCTGAGAGAAAATGACTGGCCAAAGATCACCCAGGCGGCTTTGTGCCAAAGGCAGGACTGGAAGTCATGGTCTCCCAGTTTCTACCCTGTTTCCCCAAAAATAAGACACTCCCTGATAATAAACCCAATCAGGCTTTTGAGCGCATGGCAATAAGGCCAAGCGCTTATTTCAGGGTTTTGGGGAAACACAGTAGCACGATACCATAACCAGTATAGGCAGTTTTCGACTTATGCCAATTGGGACTGGAATCTCGGTCACTGAGAAAAATGGTCATTAAACAAGGTACCCACATTACTGATTTGTTCAGTGACCACAAACCCAGCACTCCCAGTTGTGATCATTAAGCAATGTTAAGTGGAACACAGGGGTGCCTCAGAGGGTGAGGGCGGCAGAGTGCAGTCGCATGAGAATTTCTTCCTGCTAAGGAATTTAAAATCCTTCCTGCCAAAATCCAAGCAGGAGTTTCAGCCTCCCAGAAGATGTTGATGAATCTGAACTGTTAAAGGATCATAAGTTGAGGCCCACCTGTTCATCAAACTGGCTCAGAACAAGGTGATTCTCCTTTAAATTACATAAATTGTATAGTTCAGAACTCCAACTGTCAGTCTTCAATGGATCCAGAGTTCTTAAAAAGGGAAGGACAAGATTTAATTAATTTTTCTACCCCCATGAAAATCTGCTCTGATTGGAATGACACATTATATTGTAAATTTTTGTTTTATATCTGACTGATTATTCATTTTGTAGCTGAATCTCAAAATATGCACTTATATAACATTCACTCATATTAGCAATGGAATTCCAATTTAAACAGTCTGAAGATTTTTAAGGTTCTATTTTTGCTGATGAACAAATACAGCACCTTATTTAGCATTGAAAAAAATATTTTTTTATTTCTTCCTTAAGCAATAGAGCTATAAGTAGAGCACTGCTTGATCATTACTCATTCAAGCAGTTTCTGAAGAGCATATGCCAACATATTTGTTCTACAGATAAGCATGCTATTTTTAAAAATAAAAATATTCTGATTTTTATGCAAGCTGATTAGCTAAGGAATCTTTCCAAGAACTAAAATGAAACCAGCATATTTTCTTGAAATAAAATGTTGATGACATATAGGAATTAATTTACCAATAAAAGTGTGGGATGTCTGACCTTTTATTTTTATTTCCCATCCCTTAAGTCTTATCTAAAGCTGGCATATTGAAATACGAATTTTTCTCTTTTTGTTTCTTAAGCACAGAACTCTTGTTTCTGGAATCTCTTTTAAATTCTTGAACTATTTTTAGTTGCTTTAACATAAAGTAGGATAACATGCACATCTTTCCTTCAATAGACCTGTCTTCATTTATAAAAATATTTTAGTTGGCATACATATGGGTTAAGGAGTGAAATGGTAGAAGAATCAACAATATTATTTGAAAGATATATGAGACAGGAGAAAGCAATTGCACTGGAAGCTGAAAATGATTGAAGCATAACAGGAAGAAACTTTCTCTCCCCTCCCCCTTTTGTTAATTATGGAGAAATTTGAAAGGGGCATTCCCTTTGTATCCTGAAGGGGTACAATGCTGATTGATGTTCAGGTCAAATCACTAGCTCTCTACCTGTATCTCTATAAGATCTTAAATCACTTCTGTCCAGAATCATTAAGAGTAAGAAGACTCTCATGAAAATGTTGACAAGTTCAATTTTGATGCTCTGTTCTTTGAGACTGTAATCTACAGAGATCCCTAACACCCCCCAAAAGCTTTGCAAAACAGAAGTTAAAATTTCCCTTTCTGGTAAGTGTTGCTCCTTGAAAACTAGAGATCTTTTTAGAACTAAATAACTCACAAGACTGCATGGGGTCCAAAATGCAGTAGCCCATAAATTATTGTAGTCCTATAACATGCATTACATCATGCATTGGGTACAATTCTGGGTGTAATGCAGAGTTGACCTTAACAGATCCATATAAAATTTTGCGTTGAGGTATTTACGGCACACAAATGTATCATCAACATGGAAGCAACCAATCCATCCAATCATATACACTATCAGAAACCCCTGGTGATCCCCCAAAGGAAAAGGGAGCTGTAACCATTATTTCTCCATTGAAGTTAACATAGCCTCCCAATTACAGTTAGATTGACTCTTTTGAGTATTGGCCCTCCTGAAGCAATTAAAGACTGAACACTTCTGGAGTGGTTTGGAGAATGAGAATGGTTACAATTCTACTTAAAGTACAAGCAAATAAATGAGATCAAAACATGTTATAAGTGCAACTTCATATCATCTTAATCATTTCTCAAAAACAAGTCCTTTTTGTACCAAAGTAGAAAAATTGTGAGCAGTTTCATTTGACTTAAATTTGAATATTTTTTTCCTAAGATAATGTGTTTCAATACTTTTTTTTTTTTTTTTTTTTTTTTACTGTTTGGGAGCAATTGTGGCTGTTTGCCTTTCACCTTTTAGGAATGCAATTATAGGAAGATTACTCTGGATAACTTTGTATTAAAGCTAAGACACAGCTGGTTGCCAGCACCTAGTCAAATGAGATGGCTAGGGGATGAGAAACCTCCAAGCCCAATCCAGAAGGCAGCAGTGCCACACTACTTCCATATTCTTGCCAGAAGCTATGTTCATGAAGTCCTTAGGAATCGAATTCTACTTGAAGATTTTTTTTTATTAAATCAAAGCAACAGCAATTAAGACATTAAAAAGTTATAGAATTACAAAGGCAATTTCTGCCAACTATTCATCCTTGGGTTGAAAGGACTATAAATTTAGTTCAGATATGGAAAAAAAGTATTGCCATGCAGTCTTAGGTATCCTGATTCTCAGTTCTAAGTACAGAGAAACCGAATTTTGTATCCAATTGTCTTACTTTTATTTAAAAGAATAGGTCTGTCAAACTGAAGTGATCTGATTAATCCTGCAATAAGGCATAGCAGCCCTAGTATTTTATGGCTCTTGGTTGAAATAATTGAGAATTCTTTTCTTGAAATGAACTCAAAAGGATTAAATGATAAGCTTTTTTACTTTAGGCGCCCTTGACGAGATACATTGACAGAAAAGTTTCAATTTCTTTCTAGAACAGCTTAGGAGAGTAGAGTAGAACATTATCATAATGTTTGCCTCCATGGCAAACAGCTTCCCAATTTATTCTTAATTCCTACCTTTACCTATTTTCCACTATCTGTCTCATAGTCTCAGCACAAGCACTTTAATATATGAATGCTCTCAAATATACCCAAGTATTGATTAATAAAGAATTGAATTTTTTGTAGCAGACAAGAAACAGAAATAAAAAAACTGTTAAGATGAAGAATAACTTTCAGAAAGATAATTAAGCCTACACTTGAGACAGCTCCAAAATTTTACTTACACAAAATTGGAAATACCTTTCAAAAGGACATTGCTTCATTTATAATAACTGTATTAATAATCAAGATCAAATGCAGAAACGCTCAAAGAATGAAGGTAAAATGTATTGTTGGAATAACATATCTTACAAAGTAAACAGTACAGAAGTTGCATCCGTAATATACACTGATATACCGTACATTAGAATAGTATGAATTAAATAGCAGAGGAAGGGACATTTAAAGAAAATAAAACTACCCTATGAATCCAGACTACACTTTCTCAAAAGCATTAACAAAAAACGCAAGAATAGTCACATTAGTTATTAATGCAATAGTTTGAAATATTTTATTAAATATATTGTTACCAAGCAACAATTCAGGCAACAAACACCTTTTCTTATTCCATAATGTAGTTTAAGCAAGCAAGACTTTGAAAAAATATTTTCCAGTTATAAAGCCTACAAGAGGCAAGAAGTAATCATCAATAACACTATGGAACATATCCATAGTTAAATAAATCATCGTTACATAGTTTTGCCAACCATTATTCTATGCAGATTGTTAGACTGAGCTTTAGAAAAAGTAGACTGAGTACTTTTAAAAAAAGTACTCTGAGACAAAAGTAATTAAATTACAATTCCTTATTCAGCTTTGCTTATTGTGGAACTTACAATGTGTTAGGAAAATAAAATAAAAGTATTTAAGATATGTTCTAATTTTCATGGTACACTTTGGTCTTTTAAGCAGGCCTGTAATTCAATCAGATGCAGCAATATTGTTGCATCTGATTGAATTAACCAAACTGATCTACAATTTAGTTAAGTCTATTTTGCAGCAAACTAAACTAATATCTAGAGAGGAAGTGCCTAGTACACTTTTGTCTCATGAAATAAAAACTCTTTAGCATAGGTGCAGCTCACAAATAATTGCTCATGGAGAATTGCCTCATCTCTTATAAAGATGGCTAAAAGAGATTCCTATATTAAACAGTACAAAAAGGAATGAAAGTATCCATTTTACTCAAAGCAAATAGTAACTTAGTTAGATTGTGATTTATTATTATTATTATTATTATTATTATTATTATTATTATTATTATTATTATTTATTGAATTTGTATACTGCCCTATTCCCGAAGGACTCGGGGCGAACAGCCAAAAGATAAAATACATATAATACAAATGTTAAAAAACCATTAAAATACAATTAAATAAATTGGCCCAGAGAACAAAATTTAAAACATTCCACATTTACAAGACAAATTTAAAATTTTAAAAATTTAAAAAGTTTAAAAGAGAGGTTAGGCTAAGCCGGCCTGCTGGGATAGGAATGTTTTGAGGGCAGGGCGGAAAGTGCACAGATCCGGGATCCTCCGTATCTCCGGGGGGAGCTCGTTCCAGATGGCGGGTGCCCCCACAGAGAAGGCTCTCCCCCTGGGGGCCGCCAGTCGACACTGTTTGACCGACGGCACCCTAAGAAGCCCCTATGGGAGTGTACTGGTCGGTGAGAGGCTACTGGTGGCAGAAGGCGGTCTCGTAGATACCCCGGTCCTAAACCATGGAGCGCTCTAAAGGTGGTAACCAAAACCTTGAAGCGCACCCGGAAGACCACCGGGAGCCAGTGCAGCTCGCGCAGGAGGGGGGGTCACATGGGAGCGCCACGTCGCTCCCATAACCACCTGCGTGGCCACATTCTGGACCAGCTGGAGCCTCCGGGTGCTCCTCAAGGGGAGCCCCATGTAGAGAGCATTGCAGTAGTCCAGGCGGGAAGTGACGAGGGCATGAGTGACCGTATTTAACGAGTCCCGATCCAGAAAGGGACACAACTGGCGAATCAGACGAACCTGATAAAATGCCCTCCCGGCCACAGCCGTCAAGTGCTCTTCTAAAGACAGCTGTTGAGTCCAGGAGGACACCCAAGTTGCGAGCCCTCTCTGTGTGGGCCAATGACTCGCCCCCAAGTCAGTGATGGCACCAACTGACTATATCGGGATGTCGGAAACCACAGCCACTCGGTCTTGGATGGGTTGAGCCTTAGTCTGTTTCTCCCCATCCAGATCCGTACAGCCTCCAGGCATTGGGACATCACTTCAAGGGAATCATTGGGGTGGTCCGGGGTGGATTTGTATTAAATCTGAACATACATTCAATTTTATCCTTATATATGTCTAATGTCTATGTACGGCTTGTTGTATGGCTGTAGTATTACGATTTTACCTCTTATTTTCTTTACTACCCCCTCTTATTGGTATTATCATTATTATGATTATTATTACTCTGTTGCTTTGCATCTCCACTGAGACCTTCTGCACGGGAGACATGCCTTGTGTATCTAATCACACTTGGCCAAATATTCTATTCCATTCTGTATTATCATGGAAAGACAATAATCACTGGTCTATTGTAAAGCAACTTACTTTCACAGGTTATAGGCCTAAATTTAACACTGATTATCTTCTGACTGTAGCTACACAGAGTTTAAACAAAAGCTACCATACCAATGAAAAGACAAAAAGTGAAAAAAACAAATTGTGTATACAAAGCCTCAAATTGCCAGAAGGGACATGTAAGATATAACAGAAAAGACAAGAGTGTTGCAATAATGTTTAATACATTTGTCTCAGCAGAGAAATAAGGGAAAATCAGATATTAACTTATTGCTGTAATACAGTCCAAAAATATACATTTGCTACAAGAATACTACATATATTCTGATGGCAATAATTGGTTGAAATTGCATGCAAAGTCACATAATAATTTCTGCTGCCCACAATTCAAAATACATCAAAAAGTCCATTTTTTTTCTGGTACCTGATATATAAATGGCTTGAGCAGTAAAAAAAAATGGCTTCTTACCCAGATTCTAAACATTTTAGAAAAACTGCAAATGAGTTCTTATCACTCTACTAGAAGGTATTATTACGTGTTACTACCCGGATTACTGATTTATAGTAAAATCAACTGCAATCCAAAAATTTTAGGATGTCTCTGTTGTTGTCTCTCACACATATACTGTTGCAACCTTCAGTCTGATTTTTTTTTAGAAATTACAGAACTCCCAGCCAGCATGGGTTTCTACAAATTCTAGTTAGAAGCTGTGAGGATAGGAAAGGTTGAGTAACTAGCATAATCTATCTAGCACTCTTTATAGTTCCCATTCATTTAATTAGGAAGAAACTGCTCAGAACTCCCAGGGAATTGTGACCTTAACTAACAATAAAAGCAGCTTCTTTAAATAAAAGCCAGCAAAATAGTATATCTACTTCTGTTCAAACTGGTGTATGCTGTTGCTTTTTAGAACTTCAGCAGAAACTAGTAACACTTATATAATGGAGCTTTATAAGGTGAATTTTCAAATTTTAACTTGTTTTCAAAAACATTTTTTCTCACAACATATACATGATTTTATTCTTTATCCTTGAAGATACTTTGTCATCTACTTCACTCTCAACATATCTGAATCAAAGGCCAAATATGAAAGGTACTTTTTTTCATCCCCAATTACCATGGAACACACTATCATGATCTACTGACCTCCTTTTATCCAGCAATTTAAATGGTTTTAAAAAGGATCAGACAAAATGATTACATACAAGATTAACAGTTACTAACCATGTTACTATAGCACAGCTCTAAATGATAAGATAATAGAGAATTATAGCAAAAGGCAATTGCTCTATCTTGCTTACAGACTAATACAATCATCTAATTGGTTCCTATAGAACAGGGGTGTCAAATTGGCGGCCTGCGAGCCAGATGCGTGACACATCCCCCACACCAGCTCTACAAAGGCAAAAAACCCACGATACGTCATGATACATCACATGACGTGATTGAGTTTTGACACCCATGCTGTAGAATGATGGGCAAGATAGGCCTTAACTTTACAGTGCTCTATTCTTACATTCTTAAGATAATACCATCATGCATTACAAATTGCACTTTCTCCGGTCAGGAGTCACAAGTTTAAAACTGTTAACTGTAATGTTAAAATTATTAAAACATTTTTTCCAGAATTTAGAACTAGTCTTCAAAGGCATTACCATAGAATATACAAAGAAGTGGTATTCCAAATACCAGTGTACAGCAGGATTATTGAAATGTAAAAATTATCAACCAAGATTACAAGTATTTAAATAGGAACAGTATTAATCTCCTTGCCACATGGCCAAACTTTCTTTTACATTGCAAACAAGTCAACTTTAGTTTCATATCTTCTATTTTCCCATATTAACTACTAATTTCTCAAAAACTGAGGAACTTGTATTCAATTCAGGGACTCAACCACACTCTTAAGAAGTGCCTTGAAATAATTACCGCATCCTGTGAGTTGGGAATAATTAGTCTCTTGGGATTGCAATGGATATGTCAAATAAAAAAGGACAACTACTTTGAAAAAGCAAATTCCATACTGGACATATTACAAAATGAATTAAATGAATTAAATTGCCAATATGTTAATATTGCTACGCTTCATCTAGCATTTCTGATCACTGTACCAAACCTTTTCTTAATAGAATATGAGGTCATGAACTGAAGTTGAATCAGAAAAGATCAAGTATAACAAAGAAGGCAGATAAAATTATGAGATTCACAACTATAAATAGTTGGAGTTTAGACAAATTTTAAAGGCCACAAATGGCACTAATTGTGGTGACTAGGTATCTTAAGTAAAAACAAAATAAAAGATCAATCTGCCTTTTAATGTTGAGTTGTTTAAGAATACAAGCAGGAGAGGCCTTTAATTTGATCCAGTTTGGGTCTTCCCAATCTACCTTCTTCTCCCTCATTTTATACAAAGTTACTTTTATAAGACATTCTCTTCCATATAGAATTTTAGGATTACCAAACTTAACTGAACATCATATTAAGATAAGCATGTAAGAACTCTCAATCAAAATTGGGTAAAAGGTATCTGCCTTGTGCCAACATATTCTATGGATCTGCATATGTTCTTGATTATTCTAATACATGGGATGCTAAAGCATCAAGACTGAAGGATACAACCACCTATAGAGTGTAGAAGGCTCTCCACAGTCACACTGGCTAAGATTCTCTTTTTGAGCTCAGACAGCTTGGATAGAATCCATGCAAAATTTCATACTTTGTTGTAAGAAGTTCCCTTTTAATTGCTAGCATTTAAGGGGCAAAATACCCAAGAGCTACTTCTGATACAGATTGCCTTCCATGTCTAAGGAAGGAAATTAAAACAATGTAAATGTTTTTGGAGGGGTGAAAGCCTTTAACAATTTACCACTGAAAACTGAAATTTCAAGGAAATATTATATATTTAAAGCCAAGTTTCAACCAATTACTGATTGAATAAGATGAGCATCAGACAAACAGATTTAGGGAAATTTCACCTCCATTTAAATTCAAATTAAACTTTACTTTGACTTGGAAAGGTGGTTGACTCTAATATATTTACTCCAAAGAATCAAAATATTCCTGGAGTCAAATAACGTTTAATAAACACCTGTATCCCCATGACAAACCATTCATCAGTATTTTGTTATGACTTTCCATTGCTTTAGTCAGAACAATTCTAAATGATCCAGATGTTAAGATTGCCAGCTTTTGTTAAATTATACAAGAAATCCTGTGTGTATAAATGATTAAGGTTCATGAACACTATACCAAAGGTATACATCTTCACTTTAAAAATGTGCTTGATGTATTCGATATATACCTTTAGCAGGAATCATTAGCCCTTTTGCAAAAGGTAGGTAGGGAAGAAAGGTAAGATAAAGATGTTAAATGTCACCCACCAATCAGTGTATATAGCCTTCATGAGATTACTCCTGAAAGAATGTAGCCCTTGCCAATAAAGAAAAAAAAGTTTATTTTACATCATACAACTTTCAGTCACCCACATGACAATATTCTCATAAATCATTATCATGAGAATGAGCTTCCCCAGCAATCAAAAAGCAAGTGTTTTACAACACTTACTAGGTAAAATTTAAATCTCCCCAAAACAGAAGTAATATTTAAAGGGAAAAAATAATATTGAAAATTAGCAAATGTAAATTTTTAGGAAGCCTCCAGACTATTTTCTACAAAAATGCAAAATAAAATATAAAACACAATGCACATTCTTGCAATGTGATACACAGCACTTTAGTGTTTTGTATTCAAATAATTGTTGACTGCCTCAAACAGTGCATACCCTGGATAAAACATCTGTTAAGCACCAATCCTACACACATTCATCTGAATCTCCTGGACTTTGATCTGAGTACAGGACTAAATTATGAAGGCAACACTGAACTGTGATGAAAGTAACTTTGCTATTGATTAAAGGAGAGCCTGCTCTAATGCATTTTGTTATCACTATCTGTAACACGTGCTTGCCAACATGTACATATTGAGGTCATATTTAAACTAAAGGCAATCTTAGGTATAATAAAGCTAGCTCTTTATGGATTTAGATCATCCACACAACCATATAGTAATATTAAAAACTGATGGTAAATCGGATCTATATAGATTTAGCAAATGAGATAGTGTTTGTTATTCATTGTGTAAAGTCATTCAAGAATGTATCCTCGGAAAACATGTTAAAATACTTCCAGTGGAATCAAAAGTTGTTCAAATATGTATAGCTCAGGTAAAACAGTTTCTGCATTTTTCAGTTTTCCTCCAAATTGAACAGTCTTAATATGAAATGAACGGGAAAATGATGATAAAACAATGGAATTGGTCATTTGTAGAAGAAGAAAGGTAACTTATGATGTATTCCTACAGAATCCACACTGGAAGCTTCTGGAAAATTAGAAAATGGTCACTAAAATTGTGGTTGCTGAAGAAATACTTTGGCACTATGAAACAGAAGAAATAGGATTAAGTGGGGAGCCCATTTGGGTAAGTACTTTATCCAGCCACTGAAGAGGCCCATGAAGATGGATTTCTATCCAACACGGGGTGCTTGTAACATCTTGTCGGTGATATTCTGCTCCCCATCCCTATAAAGAATGATAAGTTTTTAATTAGATTAGAATTAGACACTGAAACAACTGATTAATAAAACAATTTCTATTTTTTAAAAAAGGATTTGGTTTGAAGAGTGTTAGCTTCATGCTTATCTCCATCCCACTTAACAAAAACATGTTATTTAAGCCATCAATCCCTAATGTCTTCTAGTTTTGTTGGACTATAATTTATAATATTTTTACTTATGATGGACACGATAGCGATGCAAAACTACAACTTGGCAGAAACCCCAGTCAACACTGACCACTCATAAATTGTACTGGAATTGTGATTAATCTTCCCCTAAATAGGTACTGATTCCCACCCCATTTTTCTTGTGGGGGAGAGGAAATACTATAATTCATTTGGTCAATAATAAGAAGTGGGTGATCTTCATCCTTATTTCATCCTCCAAATGAATAAAGAGGAAAGACATCTATCCAACAATCCATACATTCTTTTGTATATTTTATGGCATTTATCCTACTCCTACTCCTACTCCTACTCCCTATACATCCTTATAAGTTATTCACAACAACAAAGAATAATAAATCTGAAATGCTGAATTAACTCTGAGGATTTGCTAATTAAATATAGCAAAATTTCCAAAATCTGTTATATGTTAAAATTGCAGTCATACATAATACATTCCAGATATTTCAAACAGATACAATATCGTAAATAACAAATATGCCAAGACTTACCTTTACAAAACTCATTCGAATTGTGCACATTTTGGTGAGCTCATATACTGCCTCAAATCCATGATTGACTGACTGAGCTAGAAGCTGCGCAAATTCCTGATTGTTAAAGATTTTAAGACTACAGCCACTGGGAATCTTGCATACAGTTGTAGGGTGAAATCCATGATGATAATTACAATTCCTACTTTGTACAAATATGCTGCTGTCACTCAGGCATTCTGCATAGACTTCCCCACCAACATAATACAGATGAACGCCTAGGGGAAGGAGAAAAATCCCAAATATTTAACACAGTTAAATTGCAAAAATGATTATAGCCTCTTCCTTTCAGCTGTTAGGAACTCTAGCCAAATTTCTATTTGAAAGATTCCAACTGTTTCCAGTTGTTTAAATATGTCAAGTGTATCATTTCAAACACCAAATTTCTTAACCACTAGATGTCCTCATCTTCCTTCACTCAGTACGTGATAGAATTATTCAATAAATAAATGATAAACTATTTTTTTCTTGCCTCATCAATTGGGCCTAGTGTGCAGGCAAGCTGGTATGGGAGACAGACTTTAGGATTTTAAGTCATTACCAACACTTTGAATTGTATCTGGAAAGAACTTGCATGCCTTGTAGAAGAAGTCTTTATAGAATACTGCCAGTTAGCATCCATTATTGCTCACAGCTACCCAATGCTGTTTTGAAAAGCTTTTCAGAGATAGCCCCATGGAAACTGCATTGTAATAAAATCCAATCTAAAATAAATCCATATTGCATATCTCACTATGGCAAGTCTGCACTCTCATCAAGAACCGATGCAGGTAACAAACCAACTGACATTAAACAATGCTGCCTCCTAAAATTCAACATGCAAAGCTAAATCCAGAAGCACCTAAAAACTACAATCTGATTTTTCTAGAAGATGCTATACCTTGAATTGGGCTGCATTCTGCCAAATCACCCTTTGTATCACAATTATATTCAAGGATATTTTAAGGACTATACAATTCTATCACCCGCTTTTTCCTTAATTGGTCTTTCAAACCAGAAAGCTAACTTGTCATGTTTAGCTGTCACTGTCCCCTTCAGCTCTTAACTTTTGTTTTATTTTCAGTATGACTTGTTATGATAGAGCAGGATATCTGTACAAATAATTTAAATATGTACATCAAGTACAAGAGATTAGAAAATAATTAACTATTTGTTTACCACTAAATCTTTAGTGATAAAAATAGATAAAAGAACATTTTTGATGCAATGTTTCATTTACAAAGTTGCTAAAATATCAAGCTGACGTTTTCAAGATGAATTGTTCAGATTTATAATATTTTTCCATGTGGCATAATATTACTCAAAGCTGTATGATTAAATTTAATTTATCCAAACTGCAAACAGAGTCTATTTACAATCGTATAAGCATATTTCAGGATTACCTTTTCCAATGTGTCTCCGAGTGTTCTCAATTGTTGAGTTACGATTAACATTGGAGAGCAAACCTAAGCAGAATCTGTTTTTGTTGTTAGAAGGATCTGTAAATCCATCTACTAAGATACTGGTAGAAGACGCATGAAAAGCCTCCCCAACACGATTGTTTAGTTCGTAATACACTATTGAACACCAGTGTTTGGGTTCTTCATAGGCCACAGGATGAACATCTACAAACAAACATAAAATACCTGTAATAATTCCAGCATCTACAGCCTCTTTCCTAGAGTATTAAGCATTTATGCATTTTTCTTATTGCTAAAGAACTTCAATTATATTTCTGCAGAAATTTTCCCAACAGGTAGTACCATCAACAGCAGACTATAGACTGTAAATGTTACTCCAGGATCCTGAATTCATTAGTGAAGTATACATTAATTGAAAGAACAGCAGCAAATCTTCTTAAACTGTTTTAAGAGAGCTTATTCCTTTACATTTCATTCATTTTCATTTTCATTTTATTAAATTTGTATACTGCCCTACTCCCGAAGGACTCAGGGCGGTGAACAGCCATAAAATAAAACATATAAATACAAAATTTAAAATAGAGATAAAACAAATTAAATAAATTTGGCTGAACCATTTTAAAACCCCAATAATTTAAAACCAAATTTAAAATTCCCATTTAAAAGAGGAAAAGTTTAGGTCAGGCCGGCTTGCTGGAATAGGAACGTCTTAAGCGTGTGACGGAAGGTACGCAGATCCGGAATCCTCCGTATCTCGGGGGGGAGCTCGTTCCAGATAGTAGGTGTCCCCACAGAGAAGGCTCTCCCCCTGGGGGCCGCCAGTCGACATTGTTTGGCCGACGGCACCCGGAGGAGCCCCTCTCTATGGGAGCGTACTGGTCGGTGGGAGGCTATTGGTGGTAGCAGGCGGTCCCGTAGATAACCAGGTCCTAAGCCATGGAGCGCTCTGAAGGTGATGACCAAAACCTTGAAGCGCACTCGGAAGACCACCGGGAGCCAGTGCAGCTCGCGCAGAAGAGGCGTTACATGGGAGCGCCACGTCGCTCCCATCACCACCCGCGCGGCCGCACTCTGCGCCAGTTGGAGCCTCCGAGTGCTCCTCAAGGGGAGCCCCATGTAGAGAGCGTTACAATAGTCCAGACGGGAGGTGACGAGGGCATGAGTGACCGTGCGTAACGAGTCCCGATCCAGAAAGGGGCGCAACTGGCGGATCAGGCGAACCTGATGAAAAATCCTCCCGGTCACGGCCGTCAAGTGCTCTTCTAAAGACAGCCGTGAATCCAGGAGGACACCCAAGTTGCGAGCCCTCTCCGTGGGGGCCAATGCTTCGCCCCCAATAGTCAGCGATGGCACCAGCTGACTATATCGGGATGTCGGAAACCACAGCCACTCGGTCTTGGATGGGTTGAGTCTGAGCCTGTTTCTCCCCATCCAGATCCGTACGGCCTCCAGGCACTGGGACATCACTTCAAGGGCATCGTTGGGGTGGTCTGGGGTGGAGATGTACAGCTGGGTGTCGTCAGCGTACTGATGGTACTCCACCCTGAAACCACGGATGATCTCGCCCAACGGCTTCACATAAATGTTGAACAAAAGGGGCGAGAGGACCGATCCTTGTGGCACCCCACATATAAGGGGCCTCGGGGTCGACCTCTTCCCCCCTGTCAACACAGACTGCGACCGGTCGGAGAGAAAGGAGGAGAACCACCGTAATACGGTGCTTCCCACCCCCAACCCTTCCAACCGGTGCAGCATGATACCATGGTCGATGGTATCAAAAGCCGCTGAGAGGTCTAATAGGACCAGGATAGAGGAACAACCTCTGTCCCGAGCCCTCCAGAGATCATCCACCAACGCGACCAATGCCGTTTCCGTGCTGTACCCAGGCCTGAAACCCGACTGGAACGGATCTAGATACGTCGTTTCATCCAGGTACTGGGGAAACTGTCGTGCCACCACACTCTCAACAACCTTCGCCACAAAGCGAAGGTTGGAGACTGGACGATAATTAGCCAATATTGCCGGGTCCAGGGAAGGCTTCTTGAGGAGAGGTCTCACCACCGCCTCTTTCAAGGCGGTGGGAAAGACACCCTCACTCAATGAAGCATTTATAATCCCCTGGAGCCAGCCTCGCGTCACCTCCCGGGAAGCCATCTTAATATGAGATCTTACCAGTGTCCGAATAATTCAACCAGTGTTGAATTACACAATTCAAATTGTGTAAGAAATATTTTTTCTAAAGATTTTCACTTACAAATAAAAGTAATACAGAATTAATTTTACTCTGCACAGCTGACATGCTTAATATATGCTGAATCATTCAACAGAAGTTAGTTACTCTTTTGAAAAACAGGCCTATAGTTAAATGATATCCATTAAAAAAAGTTCTATTTCTATCAAAAAATAACTTTATGCTTCTACTATTACAGCAAACGAAAGATACTCATTTTATCTTATCCTTTTCCACATTCCAACTAGTTATTCTCCTTGGCATAACCTTGAACCTTCTCTTATCAGCAGTGTGCAACACAGAAATAAATGCCCTGGAATGCAGTTTCAACTTCTTATATATGGGAATTAAGAGTGTGAAACCCTCAAAATTATCTTTTAACTTCCATTTAAATACACATTTAACCGCAACTTGCTTTTTAGAACAAAATATTCTTGGGTCTGTATTTCTCTCACCCTTTTGAACCCATGATTCAGATGAAAGGGTAAAATGCTGATCAAATGACATTATGCTTCTCTTTCTAGTCAACAAACTCTCTAATGACCAAATTCTTAAATGTAACAATCTCATCCCATGTAGACAAGACAGTGTGAGGTACTGCACTTCAAAAACTAAATAAATGATGTGACAATAATTTATCTTCTCCCTTCAGATCATAAGTGGCAAATTATCAAAAAGTTGCAAAATGTTAACAAGTCACAAGTTTATCTCACCTCTGCTCGAAATATTAGGCATTATCTGAGGAATTATACTATTGCTTGTATCCATAGACTGTGAAGTATCTTGACCCATTTGGTCTTCAGGAGGCATATACGCAGGTGGTGGTGTATCAGCTACAAATGAAAAAAAGAATATTTGAGCAGTATTAGTACATTTACCTTGAACTATCAGGTTTTTTTTCAACTATAATCATGGCTTGTCTTTTCTGTCATTTTCTGCCTCTTTCAATATTTGTTTGGAATCTAACGATTTTCTATCATAAAAATGTTCTCTTCATTCTCAGTTGAGGTTTCTATGGGCCTCATTCTCTTCCTTTGTCAGTCATTTATGTCACAATCTATCTTGCTTCATCTAGTTGAAGCTCCATTTCATTTTCTTGGGATTAGAAAGAAGCACCAGCAGATTTTCCAATTGATATATTAAATTGGAAGCTGTTTCCTTGATATTAATGAATTCTATCAAAGTGGATTTTAGGATTAGCTATACAAGATTTCTCATTTTGAAACTTATTTTACTACATAGTTACTGCTACCACGATTTAACCAACTTGAGTACAAATATAGCATAACCTAAATGGAATTCTAATTTCCCCTGATTTTATAATACAAGTTCTACTTTTCAGTGTTTGTCATACAAATAGTTCTTACCTGGTAGTTGAAATGGGCTAGATGGTCCAGAACTAGCTGGAGAATTTGGATAGGTATTGCTGCCTGGAGATGGTGGGTATGGACTATTTGGAGACATGGGAAACGGAGTGCTGTTGGGCTGTTGGAATGAATCTGGAAAGGTAGCATTGTGTGGCATATGTGGTTCATTGTGAGTTAAGTTTCTAAACTGAACCAAAAGGCTATGCTGTGGGTTAAATTCACTGTGCCTTGGCACCAAGACTGGCGGTAAAACTGAAAAAAAAAAAAAAGAAAACATATTAAAATAGTGTTGAAGATTTACATAGGTCATAATTAACTCTTGAGGAATAAAAGTGCAAAGAAAGCAGCATATGCCAGAAACGTATTGTTTCTCTACTTGGAAAAGAATTACTACCAGAATGTACAACTTGATGGTCCAAGGCCAGATATTGCTCCATAAAGTTTTGAGGCCCCCAAAATTTCCTCCTGAAATTGTTGCTCAATTATAACTTTTAATATAACAAAAGTGAAAATCATTAAGAGCATGAGAATTATGTCTACTAATATTTAAATTGAATCAAGAGGTTTTTCCGTGGACTCTCCCCATTTTTTAAAAAAATTCTATCCAAGTTGCCACTAAAGTTCTTGGATTTGAAAATACACAAACCCTATGGAGATTATGAGTGGCCAATCCATTTGCAATTGAATTAAAATTATATAGAACTCTAATGCAACACAAAACTTTTCTGTATTAAGACAATTGCACAAGATGATTGAACAAATGTGATGTTAAATAATAGAACATGTAAAAAAGAAATATTTTAGGAAACATTTTCCAGATTTTCAATCAATACATAAATTACTTTATGTATTGATTACTGAAAAAAGACTAAAATTACTATGAAAATGTATCTTATTTAACAATACAATTATCAAATCGATAATATCATCAATAGTTTCAAATATCATAAAGTTCAGGGAGGAAACAATCAAAAGCAGGGTTCATATATTTCATTATTCCATTATGGAGTTTTGGTTTGGTTTTAAGCAATGGCTGTATCAACATGGTTTGTAGACTATGGTTTATAGGACGGCTGCATCATCTATGAACCTGGCTATAAGAGGTTGCTCAACAAGTTATGGTAAAAGCAAACCAAGGGTTGATGTAAAGTGTGTGATTCTAGTCTACAAAGTATCAATGCTCCCAGATGCAATTCCCATGTACCAATTTGTCTGTCCCATTTTCAGTTTGCTGCTCCGCAACAAGTCAACTATTTTTGGTGAGTAAAGGCATTGAAACACACCTGGGCTCTCCACCCTTTTGTAATGGTATGGATTAATACAAACTTCTTTCTGTTTAGATCCAAAAGGAAATTCACAAATGTCCAATGGCTTCAGCTCATGATGACTCTGCAAATCAGGCCAACGCCACACACGGCAGTAAATCACGTGGGGAAGGCCTTTGCGGTGTGACACTTGAAGTCGCCCATCTAATGAACGAGGAATTGTAACACATTTGCTGGGTTGTCCAGGACTACTTAGTGCCTTTTCCAGTTCCTCCATGGCTCCTTTTTTCTTCTTTAGTTTTTTTACCAAAGCATCGACTGCTTTTTCTGCCCATTTTTCTTCTTCATCGCCTTGTTTCCAGCCCAACAAGCGCTTTACAGCTGGGCTAGTAAAAGAGAACAGACTGGCCATTGAGGTCATTTGACAAGTTTTAAAGCAATTTTTAGAACAAAACTGCTGATTGTCAGACACAAAAATAACTCTGCAACTGCAGCAGTGGTTAAATTCTTTTTAATCCAAGGAAGTGATTTCTCTTAGACCTATAAGAAAAATTACAGAACATCAGTTGATGCCAGTTTACCAGAGAAATGAAGGCAAACACAGAGAATAATTGGATAATTTTAAACCTCATTATATTTAATTCCCACATGATGCATATTATTAACAGCCTTTTAATCTGAACCAATTTTCATGCCATGGGGATAACACTTAAAAGACAAAACAGTTGGTGGCATTAACAAAGGAAGTCGTGTGAGCCAAATTCCTTCTATCGTTCACAAAGGCTAATCATTTGGTCAAATGGGGAAAAAAAGCTTGGATTTTTTTTTGTAACGATAAATGAAAAGATGTTTATTTTAAACTTCAATCAATTTGAAGTCAATGCATGGTACATCTTATGAGAAGATGTGCAGTGGAAATACTCTGGTGATGTCTAAGCTGTTTAAATGATAGCAATTATGCACTTGTAAACCCTCTGGTGACTAGAAACTGATAGCAATTAGGCACTCTGTACACAAGAGATTCTGTAATAAAGTTCCAGTTCTGAGAAGCCACTATAGTTTCTGAGGTTTTGCTCCTACTGTTCCTTTCTGTTAACTCATCCTGAACTTGGTGTTGTGATCAGGATCATAAAAAGATAATCTATGTCTTTTGAAGAGACAACTGCGTAGATTTCATTTAAAAGAATAGAGCAGTGAATGATCAATGGTGTAAGCAGCAGTACAAAAGTGAGCATTCTCTGGCAAAGGAAGCAGTGAAGCCCCTAGTTGGGGAACACTGCTCAGACCCCAAGAGAGTCAATCTGGATTGCTGCAGAACAAAAACAAAATCTATTGCTGAGAGTTACACACAGCCCCTTTTTTGTTACTAACAAGGTCCATCTGCAACTCTCTTTAAAAAATAAAAAGGAGTAAGGATGACAAACGGAACTAATGTGCTGTGGCAACATGTTGATAAGACCTCATAAAATCCCCGAAGAATACTCAACAAGTACAGACATAGACAATAGGCAGCTGGCAAAAAGCAGCACTAAACAAAGAGAAAGGATGTCAATAACAAGTCAGTTCCGTTTCTGCTACAGAAACTGCCAAATATTGTCTATGGGGTTTCTGATAAACTACAGCAAGTCAAAACAGCTAGCCCACCCTGCTGCATTTTCAGCCCATCAAACACGGGGCATTAAGGGCCGGAAAGCTGTCTGCTCGCCTTGCTAATTCTCAAAAGATGCTGCTTGTCAATAACTTAGTAGGAAAATGTGCCTGGCTATCCCAGCTACCTGTTTTTTCAGCGGAGAGAAGACAGCGGCAGGCCGCATGAGCAAAGACAGGCAACAGTTTTTTACCATCTGCATTCGGCATCTCTCTGGATGGGGGGTGAGGAAAGGCCGCACAACTAAACAAGAACAACAAAAAAAAATAGCACATAAAAGAATTATCCAACAACAGCCATCACCAGCGTTACTTCACTCCTCTTGCTAGGAAACTTATCAGGATGCCACAGGTGCTGACTTGGTACACTCTCTATATTATCATAATAGGGTTAAGCTGACAAAGCGCATTTCCTCATTCAGAAGTTTAGTTCTGCCCAAGAGGCAATAAAAGGATTTAGGGCTGTTCTCCTCCAAAAGGCAGGTTGATGTGTGTCCGAAATATACAAGAGTATACAAATAAGACACTTAACGTGCCCCAACAACGAATCAAAAGTGCCCCGCTTAATGGCAAATCAGCCAGAACGGGGAGGCTGAGTAAGGTTGGATTTGGGGGAACAGGACCTCCCCCCCATAAATACACACCCCATCAGCTGCTGATTGAGGACGGCCACAAAAGGCAAGGTTGCGTGGCCTGGCAATGCTAATTGCTTTAAAAGCATAAAATGCAATATCGATCCATGTCAGATCGCCAGCAAACGTGGGCGAGGCCCAAACCGGGGCACCTCGGGGTCCAGCCCTGGCGGGCCACTATGCCCCGTCACAGAGTTTGGGATGGGGGGGGGGCTGTTAAGTTGCTAAGAAGCCCCCCCACCCATCCCGCCTCCACCCTGGCTTGCAAAGCGAAGAAGCGCCTGGCGCGAGATGCGGACGCTTCTACACCTCCCCCCCCCAAACCTCCAGCTTGCAAAAGGCAGGCAGGCAGGCAGGCAGGCAAGCGGGCGGGCGGGCGGACTGGGCGGAGAAGGATTCCCGCCGCCACTTCCTCGCCCAGCAAGCCACGAAAAGGGCGCCCTCCTCTTCCTCCTCCCTTTCGCCACCCCCTCCCCCCCGCCCCACTCCGTCCTCTCCGGCTTTTCCAACGGGTTTTACCTACCGCCCGACGCGCGGCTGGCGGCCGAAGAGGGAAGCGGTAAAACCCCGGCCAGGAGAACCGACAAGAACTGCCGAGGAGGGAAAAAGAGGCGGAGTCGGGCATGTCAGTCGAACCCAGGGCTCACGTGACAAGGCCATCGGGCGAAACGCGGCTGGTTGAGCCTGTGCGTCACTCAAGCGCCCGGAGCCTGTGATTTGCAGAAAGAAGGAAAGAGGGTGGGAGCGTGCTCTCCAGGCTTCTGGGGGATGGAGTGGGGGGGGGAGAGGAGAGGAGGAGGAGGAGTAGTGCAGGCCTTGGGTCTATTTGGTCGCTCTTATGCAGCGTTGCGTTGGCCGCGTAACTTGCGTTTTGTTCCTAGCCTTTGGCCCGGCTAAGAGGCTACCCGGCTTCCTCCTCGTGATTTCATTGCGGTTTAGGGGCTCGGGATGTTTCGGGTTCAGATATTTCTGCTCCCTACTTGCCAACGAAGTGAGGAGGTATATAAAAAAATTGCACGAAGTAAAAGCTTAAAAAAACTACAAAAACTCGGGCGTAAAAGCCAGTTCGTGGAGAGAAATTAGAAGAGCTTTGGAGGAAAACCCAGACAGCCGCAAAGAAAAGTGGAAGCCACTGCCAGACGAGTTTGTCAAGCTTAAAAAACAAAAATGAAATCAAAGAGCAGGGACCCTGGGTTCAGAAGGACAGACCATTCCTGCCCAGTATGTAATCCTGTCCTGGCTGGAAGGATTTATAAAACATCGAGGAACCCAAACCAATTTCAACAGTGCTGCACCTGAGGTAAGAAAACTATACAGGTAGTCCTCAGTTTACGACCGCAATTGAGACCCAAATCTATGTTGCTAAGTGAGGCATTTGTTAAGTGAGTTTTGCCCTGTTACTTTTCTTGCCACGTTTTGTTAAGTGAATCACTGCAGTTGTTAAATTAGTAACACGGTTGTAAAGTGAATCTGGTTTCCCCATTGACCTTATCAGAAGTCCTTGTCAGAAGGTCGTGAAAGGGGATCACAAGACCCAGGGACACCGTCGTAAATGTGAGTCAGTAGCCAAGCATCTGAATTTCAATCGTGTGTCCATGGAGATGCTGCAGGGATCATTAAGTGTGAAAAACGGTCATAAGTCACTTTTTTCAGTGCCGTTGTAACTTTGAACAGTTACTAAGCAAACTGTTGTAAGTTAAGGACTATTCCAGACCATTATTATATATGTAAATAATATACACATCATGGGCACATCATTTCTTTTGACCCACAGCACACTCCTAGCACATGTGGAGCTTTGGAATCAACAGTAATCACCTCTGTTCTGACTCAGACATGCATAGGCAAACTCAAGTCAAACATTTCCTTAATCTAGTGTGAACAGTGTTATATGATCTTTATGCTAGTTTTGTTGGTGTGTTTAAAGATTATGTATGTAATTGTGTGTATGCCTGTTCAGACAATCATTTGTACAAATTATATCATTGCAGCCTGAGGATGTCATTCCAGGTTCTGTAGAGCAAAACTCTTTGGAGTCAACATTGAATACAGAGGTCGTCTCATCCATACAACACCACCTGTCCAGGGACTCAAGTGTTGTCTTACCGCACAGCAATAAGAAGGATCAACCAGTGATGATGAAGGCTCAACCAGTGCATCCAACAGTGTCATCCATAAAGCCACAATCCCTCCGTCAAGAAAGAGGAAGAAGAAGAAGAAGATGGGAGGGGATGAGATACTGAACAACATTGCGACTCTATGTTGGGAGCAGCTTCAAATCTATACTACAGGGACGTCTCAGTTGAGCCTCCTCAACAGCAGGACATATATAGCCCTTTGTGACTTTCCTAGCCAGCTTCTGACAAGCAAAGACAAGGGAGGAAGCCAGATTCACTGAAATACTGCATGATGCACTTAATAACTGCAGTGATTTACTTAACAACCATGGCAGAAAAGAACATAAAACCTGGGGCAACTCACTCAAGAACCATCTTTGTTAGCAATTGTGGGGTCTAGGAAGAGAGCCTGTAGTATATTCTACTCCCAGAGGTGAGACAGGCCCCCACTTTCCTGGCCTTCTGAAAAGGAATTAAAACATGGCTCTGTGGCCTTGCTTGTGGAACACAGAGGAATACACAACCTTGGGGATGGCTAATGCCCTGAGAGGCCTCCTTTCACCTTTTAACTAATTTTAATAGCATTTATTTATCCTTGCCTCCTTGTAAAATTTTAATTTTAAAACCTTAACTTTTATATACTGTTCTTATATTTTAATGTTTTATTGTACAACCTGTCAGAGTCTCTGTTCGATGGAGATGGGCAATTCAAAAATGTGAAAAGTAAAGAAGTTCCATCTGCATGCCTCCTGAAACTAGCCCATCTGTGCTAGTTCCATTCTTGAGTCAAAAGCCAGTGACATACTGTAAAGATTGCAGGGTTAAGACTCATAGATTGCACTGAAATAAAAGAAAACAGGACTCTGTCCAAAAGTATCATCAAATTTCTCAAATACGGTATTGAGGCAGGATATTTAGGACATGGTATCATAGCCTAAATTGCCAGTTGCTCATGGGTGTCAAACTAGGTTGCATCATGTGATGTATTGCAACGTATCATGACTTTTTTGCCTTTGCAGAGCCATGGTGGGTGTGGCCTGCACGTGATACATCCGGCCTACGGGCCACCAGTTTGACACCCTGGGCTAGCTGATCTTTCTGTTGTTCAATTTCAGCTAGCAACTACTCCGTACTGATGTAAGGTGGAACTTCTTTCATGGTAGTTGGCAGCCAATTTGGTCTAATGCCAGCAATTAGGTTAGACTTCAGTAAAATAACTTGGTTCTTACAATAATGCAAGTATGTAAGTGTTCAGAGAAAAAACAAGCTTATTTCAAAAGTAAAGTTCTTTGTAGACAAATCCAAAGCCTGTGGTTGAGAGTAATTTTACCAATTCAGGGGTCATCCAGGTATGGAAAAAGCCCCCCATACATTCAGGTGGTTGCAAGGTTGAAAAGTTGTTTGCCAACAGAAGTCTGACTCACAAGATCTTTTATAGCACTGGTTCAGGCATGCCTATTTTCCGAAGTCATGCCTCTTTTGAGGGACCTCACTGAACACTTTGTTCTACTCATTTAATCTTTATACACATGCAAGGGCTGAGGATCTTTCCGGCTTAGGCCCTGAATCAGCTTCTGCAACAGGTGACTTGATCACCTGACTGCTCCAGAACTGCAAGGTCATGCTCCCAATAGATCCTGCTTCTTCTGACTCTTATCTGCACCTAGCTGAGAGCCTGCTGATTCCTGAGTTGCATGGTCAGAACCTGTTGCATCGTGGTTCTTTGCTTTAAAGTCTGACTCATCAATCCAGCCCATAATACCTAGCTGGCTCAATAAGATGTGGTTTGTCCATGAGAATGGGGAAAACCTCACCCCACTAACTTCTGTATACATCATCTCCTCCAAACTATTTTGAGAATATCTATTGCAATAGAAATTGGACTTAAGATGTTCTAAGACATCTTGATTTAATTTTTTAGGATTAAATGGATTATAAAAGGCGCCGGGGGGGGGGGGGGGGAGAGAAAGACTAGGTTCATACTTATTAAAACAATAACTGGCTTGTAGAAACTTGCATTCGGGTTCTTCATTCTAAAGGTCATGTAAATAAGCAGTGCCCATTTCATTTATTTTCTTCACCTTCTAAAATTAATTTTGTTTTAGGATCCCCGTTATGTCCTCTGGAGTAAATAATAAATGTGAAATTTCAGAGGCAACAAAGACATCAGGACCAAAGACTGCAAATGATAAATCTTTATGTTGAATAAATTGCCCCAGAGCAACCTGGGAAAATCAGACTTGCATTTAATGAGGACTGGGGAACTATGGCCCTTTTATGACTTGCGGACTTCCAACTCCCAGAATTTCTGAGCCAGCGTGAAATTCTGAAAGTTAAGTCCACAAGTCATAAAAGGGCCATAGTTCCCACTCCTGATTTAGTGCAAAAGACCTGTCCCAATAGGTTTCCAGAAAATGTAGGGAGGGGGGATATTTTAAAAAGGGCCTGTGGATCACAGCTTCTAATGTGAACCAACTCCCTTAATATTCCCAGTTCCACCAAGAATGTTTGGTGTGGAAGCAATGGATTCTGGCTGAATTTCATTCCATCTGCATGTTGTTTGGAATTCTCCAGAGCCAAATGCCCAATTTTGTTCCCTTCAGGGACATCTGTAGTCAAGATGGGGATTGATGGCTGCCTTCCAGACTGTAGGCACAAATCATTTTAGGCTGTACTTATTATTTGAATCAGAAATGTTCAGCCCCGTTAAAGGTAAATATTATGTTAATTGCTTGATGGAACCTGATGCTTTTTTGGGGTGAGAAATTAAAATGCTTAGATTTCTTGTATCCTATTTTTCTATGTTGGCACTAGTTAACCTCTGTCATCATAACTCTGTCTTTTATTTTTTAAGAGCTCATAACACGAAAGTCTTTAGCTTTCAAATAAAGATTAAAACATTAGAATTAAAAATTTAAAAACTTAATATTGTTAAAACAATGAAAACAATGAACAATAACAATATTGTTAAAACAATAAAAAAGAAAATATAAAAAAAAATACTTATGAAAATTTTTGAAACATCAAATTTATAAATAAAATGTGTATAGGTTAATAATAGTTTGCTGGAATGATCAAAAACAAGAATGAAATACTGTATATGAAATTTCAAAGATGCAATAATAAATTTTAAAATCAAATCACCCTTCAAGGGGAAGATTACTATAACTGATAAATTGCAACTCAAACAAGTAAGTAGTTAAGTAGGTAGATATAGAAATTCCCTCCTGCTGTATAATTAAAAACAGAAAATTAACAAAGAACATTGTGCATAGTTAACATGTTTTTAGCCTAACACAATTCAAAATGTTGACCAACTTTGCAGTATTTCTCTTTGCAAGAAATCAGTCTAATTAATTCTGTATTGATTCACAATCAGGCAAGCACTGTGCAGCCATAAGGCCTCTGTATTATTTTAATGGGGGGACTCCAGGTGCTGCTATATCTTCTCAAAGAATTATTCCCCTCCTGAAGAATTATTTCCATCCCTTTCCTTGCCTTTGGGTGCTATATTTGCTCCCAAGAGTCCCTTGGGAGTTGGGCGGTATAGAAATGCGACAAAATAAATGAAATATTTATCTTGCCAGAGAATAAGTGGCCTTATTTATATTTGCTTTGTGATTTATGGTCCAGAGGCTTTTTAAGGCTGCCTTCTGCATTTGAATTTTCAGCAAGCATCTCTCTTCAGCTCAATCTGTGCCAAGAGGAAGCTTGTCATGGCTTTTAAAAACAGTCTGGTTCATAGTGGGAATTTACTTAATTCTGCCTTTTGTGAAACAAGGCTGAAGTATTTTTAGATATTGATCACATTTTGCAAGTCAGTTCTCTAGAAACAGGGCAGAGAAATGGTTGCACTGAGGAATATTCTAATCAAAATATCTATATGTGTCTTTCTGTGTAGACCCACGTGCATATGTTTGCTAGGAAAATAAAATAATATGCAAAATACTGCTTAGTGTGATTGCAGGAGTTTAATACATGTAAAAGATGAATGAATCTTTTTAAAGCATTTTCTTATCAATGGAAAATTGAAGGAAAAAGAAAGGAAATGTGAGTGTCTAAAATTATTCAGTCCACTTACAATTTGTGCAAGAAAAGTTGGAATGCAAAAAATACTTGCATTTAATTTTTTAAAAAATAGGGTTTTGAGGTCCTGGACTGATCCTTTTCCAAATTTGTATAATTTTGTGTGTTTCAGTGGCCCTGCAATTTTTTTGTTCATCATAAGCTTTGCAAATAGAGGCCTCCTTATATATTTACATCTGCATGTCTGTTGTCCAGAAATTCAGGCAGTGTATTGTAAGGGACTCCTCTGAAGTCATTTGATTTCTCTCCCCAACAGCAATCTGTAAGGTGGTTTGTTTGTTTATTGTTTGTTTGTTATTAATTAGATATATATGGTTGCCCAGCTCACATACTGTAACTGCAGGTGACATACAGGTGGCGTTCAAAGTTTGAAGTGAAAGATAATGGCTGGGCAAAATCTATTATTAGCTCCATTATTAATTAATATTTTAAATTTAATTCTCTCTCGGTGTTTTATTACATGTAACTGTTTATTAAATTTGCCACATTTATTTTTGAAATGAAATATAGTATTCCTCAAAATATCAATATCCAAGAGTAAACAATAATAGTAATATATCCAAGAGTAGATAATAATAGCAACGATAACAAAACAATTATGGATATGCCAAATGAATGCAAAAACTGCAGTGCAAAAGAATAACAAAAAGAATAAAGGGTTGGGTTATAAAGGAAAATTTTGTTATTTGAAAGTATCAATTTTCTTTGATCACCCAAGATTTTAAGCTTGATCATCATAACATGATTCCATTATGTGGAATTGTGTCCCACTTGTTTGCATCTAGTGATAAAAGAGTTGTGACATAATATAACAGGGTACTAAAGAAATACAGGTAGTGTTCACTTAATGAACCTAATTGGGACCAGAATTTCCATTGCCAAGCAAAGTAGTTGTTAGGAGGAAAAAAGTTGCATTTCTGAACAGCTTAGTGACAGCAGTTCAAGTAGTCCTAGTTACAATAGTTACACCAGGATCGCACTATCCTTAGGTGAGGACTTCGCATTTCTTCTTTTTTGCTGTGCTGGCTTCTTTTTCAACTCTTACCCACCCATCCACCTACTTCCTCCCATCTCTGCCATTTTGGATGCCTGGCACCCCTGCTACCCTTCACTCAAACCAACATTCTACCTTGAACCCCGCTGACCTGCAGTTTGCTGCCCCTGCTACTTCTCATGGTTCTTAGCTGACTAGGCCCCAACCCTGTTAGCCTTTTGTGAAGCTCTAAAAACATGGTTGTGGTCCTGAGCCTAGGGCACTACATGTACCAAGGGCCCTGCCTCCTGGCTCTATCGTTAACAGGATATATATCTTGCTTTTATATGTACTAGAATTAGACATTTTAATTTTTTTTTACTGTTTTAATGCTTTTTATTGTTTAATTTTTTAAAAAATTATAATCTATGTTTTAAATATCTATGGAGATTCTCAGTCATCCAGGTCATGGTTGTCCCAAAGGTAAGGTGACCAGACGTCCCGCTTTTGGCGGGACAGTCCCGCTTTTGAGCAATTTGTCCCGCGTCCCGCGGCGTTTCAAAAAAGTCCCGATTTTTCTTGAGCCCCAGCTGATGGCTAGAAGAAAAAAAAACTGTTTAAACTCTTGCCCGGGGCTTCAAAGGGCCGCCCTACAGGCAATCAGCGTAAAGCAGTTTTTTTTTCCCCTAGCTAAGCTTCAGAAACGAAACCGAAACCGAAACCAGGGTCTTTGGTGCAGTGTGACAAAATGAGGCAGAGAGAGATTTATTTTTATTTTTATTTTTCCTCCCCAAAAAAGGTAGGTGAAAAACTGCAAACAATGGGAAATTTAGGAGGAGACTTCAAGATTTTAAAACACAAAGGAAAAAAAGCTGTATTTAACTAGGGAATTGTAATAATTGAGATACTATTAATTGTATATTGTGTTGAAAGCAGAAATGGTTAAGTTGTGGTTCGGAGGAATATATGGGAGAAATTATTTGGTTTATTATTATTGGTAAATATAATTAATTGATTTGTAAGAAATTGGATTGCATGGAAATAATTGGAATATTCATGTTCATATTGATTAATATACAAAAAAGATAGTTTTATAACTAATTGATTTATATTAAAATGTTGAATTTGTATTAAACAACTGTATTACATAATTACATAATTAAACAATGTGAGGATGGATATAAAAATAGATGACAATGGGAAGGGGTATAATATAGAATAGAAGGGAAAAATTGAATTTGATTAAGATTAGAGATGAGGATGAAGGGTAATATTGGTTTTTTAAAAAAATAGATGAGGAATAAATATGGCAAAAAGGAAATATAGAAATTGTAAATTTAATTGAAATGACTAAACGCTGTTTAAATTTGTGAACCAGCCAAATATTCTGTTCAAAGAAAATACATTGTATGTTTGTATGTGTGTTTCTAATTATTGCTATTTATTCATATTTGTTCTCTTTTATTCTTTAAAGTTTAACAATTCATTCTTTATCTTAATATCTTTATATTTGCTTGGGGTTGGCTTTCTTCCCTTTCATCTTTTTTATTGTACAGCAATCTTTCTCCTCAAACCTACCACCTCTCTCTTTTCTTTCCTTCTTACTTTCTCTTCCCCCCACCCTCTTTTTCTCCTCCCTACTTCCTCTTTCTTTCTCCTTCTCCTCCTCTCTTCCTCCCTCTCTTACCCTCACTCCTACTCTAATTTCCATTCCTTCATCCCTCTCTATTGCTGTAATCCTTTAATGCATATGGACTACTCAGAGGGCTGAAAAAGTTATTTTTGACTGGTCCTCACACTTTTGACCAGTCCTCGAACTTATGACTGTCCTCACATTTTACATTTTTGCCCTATCTTGTCATCATGGTGAAGAGAAGCAGTTGTGAAATGAGTGACATGGTTGTTAAGAATGCTGCATGGGCATAAATGTGAGGATGGTCATAAGTGTGAGGACCAGTCAAAAGTGCGAGGACCTGTCAGAAATGACTTTTTTCAGCTCTCTGGTTAGTCCTTTTGTGCATATGGACTACTCAGAGGGCTGAAAAAGTTATTTTTGACTGGTCCTCGCACTTTTGACCAGTCCTCGAACTTACGACTGTCCTCACATTTTACATTTTTGCCCTATCTTGTCATCATGGTGAAGAGAAGCAGTTGTGAAATGAGTGACGTGGTTGTTAAGAATACTGCACGGGCATAAATGTGAGGATGGTCATAAGTGTGAGGACCAGTCAAAAGTGCGAGGACCTGTCAGAAATGACTTTTTTCAGCCCTCTGGTTAGTCCTTTTGTGCATATGGACTACTCAGAGGGCTGAAAAAGTTATTTTTGACTGGTCCTCGCACTTTTGACCAGTCCTCGAACTTACGACTGTCCTCACATTTTACATTTTTGCCCTATCTTGTCATCATGGTGAAGAGAAGCAGTTGTGAAATGAGTGACATGGTTGTTAAGAATGCTGCACGGGCATAAATGTGAGGATGGTCATAAGTATGAGGACCAGTCAAAAGTGTGAGGACCTGTCAGAAATGACTTTCCAGCCCTCTGAGTAGTCCCTATACACATAGCCATGGCCACCCGGTCACATGACCAGCTAGCCACGCCCACCCAGTCACATGGCCTCCAAGCCACGCCCACACAATAAGCCACGCCCACAATGGTGTCCCTCTTACCAATGTTAAAATCTGTTCACCTTACCCTATACACATAGCCATGGCCACCCGGTCACATGACCAGCTAGCCATGCCCACCCAGTCACATGACCAGCTAGCCACGCCCACAAAATAAGCCACGCCCACAATGTCCCTCTTTACCAATGTTAAAATCTGGTCACCTTACCCAAAGGTGCTTTTTCAAAAGGCAGTTCATTCAGAACTGAAGAAGCTTCTTGGATGAGAAGCGAAACGTCTTCGAGCAAAAACAAAGAAAGTCTTGTTGCCTTTTGAAAAAACACCTGTGGGACATATGTTTTGAACTGTGAGCCACCCAGAGTCATTTGCTGTGATGGGAAATCAAATCAAATCAAGTCATAAATAAATAAATCAGTTGAGGGCTTCAGGGGGCAGCAAAGGCAGCAGAGTGCAGGGTGACAGGCCTAGTACAGGGCAGGCAGCAGGGATAGCAGAAAGCAAGGCAGTCAAAATGACAGAGATGGAGTGGAAATAAGTGGGGGAAGGAGTTGAAGCACTTCCTGAGGTCATAAAGGTGGATAGGCTGCCAAGCATCTCATTTTGATCATGTCACTGTGCAGACACTGCAGTAATTGTAACTTCCAGGACCAGTACTATTTGCTCAATGCTGTGGTAATTTGAGTGGTCATTGAACGAATGGTTCTTAAGTGAGGATTACCTATATTAGCTGATTGCAGTTGAATGAGAAAAATAACTAATTTATAGGCCAGCAATAACAACAGTATTGTGGTCTGCCAGCAGCCTGCGGAGCTAGCAGCGGAGTTGGACAGTGAGGAGGCTGAGGAGGCCCAGATGAGGGCTCTGCGTCAGAGGCAGAGATGGGGCCAGGGCCATCTGGGAGTGATGTGCGGACTCCGGAGCCTTCAGAGTTGGACAGCAGAGAGGCAGAGGAATAGGAGGAACCTGTTCCTAGTGCACGCATGCATAGAGCTGCCAGTAGGCAAGAGCAGCTAAAGCAAAAAGGACGACTCAGGAGTAAGGCCAGGAGATGATTGGCCCCTCCCATAAGGCTTACAAGAGCAGCAAAGGTTCTTGGGCTCTTTGTAGGAAAGCAATGCTGCTAAATCTGTTTTCCAGTCGGCGTCTCTTGTTTCTGAACTTTGTGGGGCTTTGCCAAGAAAGGCCTTTGGCAGGGTGCCAAAGAAGATAAAGGTTGGTGATAAGCCCGAAGGACTTTTTCTGAAGGACCTGTTTTGGAATTAATTTGGACTGAGCTGGGAATGAAGTAATTCTTAGCTGTTATAATAAAATAATTTTGTTTGAGACTAATTGTGTCCTGTAATGACTAAATGAGCCTAGGTCACAACAAACAGCACCCACCCACCCAAATATAAGGATGGCATCCTCTCTCCTAGGGTTCTGGAAAGCTTTGAAAACCTGACCTCTGAGGGGTGATGTTTATTATCTGTTTAAAGTCCCTGCTCTATTCTGTTGGTTTTGGTGTGTTTTTTTTTCATATTTAATTGTTTTAGTATAGGCTGTCCATCTAATTTAATGTTCTTGGCTGTTTTTGTGAGGTTTTTTTTTCTAGTTTGACACGTTGTGCTAAGTCCACTGAAGTTGGGAAGCTGGTATATTTAAATAAATAAATAATAAATTAATAAATGATAAGCACAACATTCCAAGGAAGAATCATAAAATCACAGAAATGGAGAGTTGAGGGCACATGGATCATCCAACCTAACTCCCTGCAATTAAACCATCCATGAAAGGTGGCTATCCAATCTCTTTAAAAAAAAAAATTAAAAAAAAATTGAAGAATAAAGATAAAGTCCTAGTGCAGTGATGACTAACGTTTTCTGGACCGAGTGCCCAAAGCGAACTCCCAAAATGCAATGTGCGCGTGGCACCACACATGCACGCCAGCCCCCGCACATGCGTGCATGGCCTCTTGCATACACCCCAGGCTCCACACGTGCACGTGCCCCCGCACGTGCCCCACACCCCCGTGCATGCATGCACGCCCCTGTGCATGCACCCTGCCCCTGCACATGTGTGGCAGAGATCTGAAGACCAGCTCGCTGGCGGGAGGTGTGCGCATAGGTGCAGCGGAGCTGAACTGGGATGACGACTCATGTGCCATCAGAGAGGGCGCTGCCTGCCACCTCTGGCACGCGTGTCATAGGTTCACTATCAAGGTCCTAGTGCATTTAGGAGAGGTGTATTGTTTTCAAACACCTTGGGAAAAATACAGCTTTCAAAACTTTCAAGTGATGAAATCCAAGAAGCAGATTAATATTCAGAAGAGTTATAAACTATAATTATTGTAGCAGCACTCTACACGCCACTTCAGCAGTTCTAAATTGGAATGCAGGTAAGGGTTTGGCTGTTCATACTTGCAGACAAACATGTGATATTTGATTCTTTTTATTGATACGTCTTGCAGCAATTTGCTAAGCAATCCTCATTAGCTTTGACCCGAACAACAGCTAAATTTTCTGAATTCCTTTGAGTAGAGTCCTCTAGTCTGTGCTTTGCTCAAAGATGGGACATGAAGAATCAGGAAAAATGACCACACTTGAAAAAGATGACCAGTTTGATTATCAAGAACTGCCATTTTCTTTTTTATTTTTGTGGGATATTTTGCCATTCATTTTGAAACCAAGACGTTTCTTTCCTTCTCCTGACCCGTCTTCCTACAAACTGCAGGTTTCCAGACGGGCAGCTTTGGAATGGAGCTAGGTGGCACAACGGGGAAGGCTGAAGCAGATACACACCTTCTGTGAAGCTTTGCCAGCATGCACACCCAGGCATTAATGGAATGACAGCCAACCCACTCTAAAATCTGCTGGTCCAGTTCCAAGATCAGCAGCTGCTGAATAACCAGAGAAGACATGCTTAGGATTGTATTCAACTGTGCTAATGTGGTCATAGACCTGCAACCACAGACCTGTGTAGGCAAATCCACCAACCCGGTCAAAAGTTGGCTATGTCTCCAGTCAAGAAATTAACTTTCTCTGGAGCAACAATTCCTCAGGCTTTCAAGATTTATTAATTAACCAGAGCCTGAGAAAATTGATTAATGTTAAAAAATATCTTCAATAGTTAAGCAGAGACTTTGAATGCATATGGAAGATACAGACACAAAGGGTGCTCAAATAGCTGAATTGTGGGACGGTCTTGAAAATTCCAAATAGAGAGGTAAAATTAAGTATTCCTTCTTTCCAGAGAAGTAAGAAGTAACTATTCCCTTTTTTCCCCAGAAAGCACAAATCCCTTGGAAGAATGTTTCTGATGTTTCTGTTCATGGAGATCAGTGCAGGGTGTGGTAAAGGGCTGAACAGCTCTTGTTTCATGATAAGATGCAACTTTGGTTGGGTGCCAATACCATCTAATTATGAACTACATTGTAGTTTTAGTGCCAAACTCCATATTTTTTATATTTCTCTGATAAGCAAGTCTGTCCCACTTGAAAAATCTAGTTTATTAACCCAGTTTCCCAGATTATTTCATTCCCTGCTCTTTTTTAAATAAATGTTTATGAACAACCTTAAGTGAAATAATAAAAGAAAGTGCAAACTAAAAATAAGAAAACTGGAATAAAAAGCTCAAGAAAGCAAAAAGAAAAAAAAAAGAAAAATAGAAAGGGGAAAAAAGAAAGGGAAAAAACTACGAAAGCAACTTCCCACCCTTATCACAAGAAGTATAAACAATGTCCCTATTTCTTCACCTCCTCTTAGTCTTACAATTAACAATTATCCAGCTTAGTCTGGATAGGCTCTTTAGAGTCAAATGAGAAGGGAGATGAAGAGCATTAAACTATTGCTTGCATGTGATACTTCTAGGAATGATAAAAAGAAGCAGCAAAGAGGGAAGAGCTTTTCATGAAAAAACTCTTGAACAGGAAAAGAGAAAAGATTTAAGAAGCCAATCCTTGTACTCATTTTCCACTTCAAAATTACAACCTCCAGAAGTGCATTGTGGGGAAAGATGGTAAAAAAAATATTAAAAGAAATATCACAGAACATAAATTAAGCTAGAATCAGCAAGCAGTTTGGGCAAGGAATTGTATTTTAAGTTAGAAGTAGGAGGAATTCTTACAAATGGATACAATGGCATTGGAAAGGGTGAGGGGTTGCTATAAAAATTGAAACTGGCAAAGTAACACCCAGAGGTTCCTAGGCTAGGAAGAACCATTATGTAATGCTGTCTCAGTCTTTCTACTTCGTAGTAGGCAATCAACTGTTGCATTTAGGGCTTTAGTTTTGTTTCCAATAAAGATTCTAGTCTGGTTGGTCATGTCTGAATTTTCTGCCAAGTCAAGCCCAGCTGGATTAAGTGTCTGGAGAGCAGTGATTTACTATCAAGCTCTAGTGTGAAGCCCAATTATGGCCTAGGCAAAATGGTTCCCAGAGTAGCTCCAATCCATACTAAAATACCCATTTACAGAAGATAACTAGAGAAATTGCTCGTACTTCACAATTAGATTTGTTTTTCTAACTAATTCCTATTTTAAAAAATAGGAATAACTATCAGATATCTTTGGGATATCTGTTTCTGGGCAAAATTTGGCACGTTCCTCATACAACGAAGTATTTATTTCAATTTATTTTATTGGTTAAATGCCACCCATCTCCCCTGCAAGGTGACTCTGGGTGTCTTATTTCAATTGATTTCCCGTTTGGTCAGGAAGGGGTACAATGGCCAACAACAGGAGACAAATGGGAGATCATGAGTACAAATCCCACTTTAGCCATGAAAACCATGAGTGACTTTGTGCCAGCCATTCTCTCTAAGTCCAACTCACCTCACAGGATTTGTGTTGTAGGGAAAATAGGAGGAAGAAGGTCTGTTTGCTGCCCTGAGTTACTTGTAAAACTAACAAAGGTAGGATAGAAATTAATAAATATAATAAAATATGGCTGTGCAAACGCTGTTATCGTCATAGCAGTGCAATCTCATCCAGAACTAAAGATGGCAAATTCCCAGTATCAGGAAGTTCTTTCTCACACAGAAACGCAGTCTTTTTAGGTTGAAACCTATTCTTCTCCATCCAGACTTCCACAGCCTTTGGAGGCATCACTTGGTCAGCACGGAGCAGAGTATCTGAGTATCATCAGCACACTGATGTTACTAAATGTTAAATAGGAGCCGGAAGAATATTGAGCATTGAGAAACCCCATAGAAAAGTTTGTCATTTTCGACAGTCTCTTTTCACATTCATTCATCCTTAATGGTTTCTTTAAATTTGTTCTAATACCACTGATTCCCTACCAATGATATTCAGGATTTCAAAGCCATTTCTGAAGTTCTCCTTGAAAATGGGAGTAGATATTCAAGGTCATGGCATGGAAACTGGGTCCCTTTCAGTGGTGGGTTGCCTCCGGTTTGGACCGGTTTGCAAGAACCGGTAGTAAAACTGGCAGGAGGCCCCGCCCACCGCCCTGGATGTTGTCATCGGCGATCTACGCATGCGCAGATGCTTCGCAACATGATCCAGGTTCACAACGCGATCCCGTTGCGAACCGGTAGTAAAGATAAGTAGAACCCACCCCTGATCTCTTTCTTCTTTAGCTTAACTTGGAGCTTGCAGTTGAGCAAGCTCATGATCTGTTCTGCAGGCAGTGCCTGGCTCTGTACTGTATGTCTTTGATGCTACTATTTTGCTCCTCCTCCTAATTTTTGCTGTTCTTCTTAACTAGAGCCTGTGCTGGTGTTGCTTATTACAGGAGGGCAAGGCTCCTCATGAGGAACCTTGCAGAACACCTTTACCCTGCTCTCTTCTCTACCTGGCGAGCCCTTTTGCTGGGTGGAGACTGCAGTTCAGACTCCTCATCTTCGAAGACTGAAAGTAGCTACTCCTGTTGATTACTGGATGGCCCCACCTCAACTGCCTCCATGTCCTCAGGCGGCGGTTCATCTGGTAACTCTAGAGCAGGCTGCTCCGTTGTCAATCTCCTCATCTGAGTCTGAGCTTGCCATGACAATAATAATAAAACCTTGGAAACCTGTCAGTTTCGAAGCGGCTGACAGTTTCTCTCCCCTCCATCTGAACCCAAACAAAGTCAAATTTCTTTGAGTTTCCTTCTAGTGCTATAATTTTTCCTCAGGCCTGAGAATTTTTTTTTCTGAACCTCCTCCCCCTTAATAATTTACTCATCCTTTTTCTATTCCCAAGCTTTGGTTTACATTGCCATCATTGGCCTGGAACTGTCACACATTAATTAATTAGTTAATTAGTTAGTTAATACAGGCAACACCACTTATCAGCCTCATTGCTGAGGCCCGCTAAAGCAGAGGCCTCAGTGAGAGCACAATTTATATCAATGTACTTTTCAGCCAACTCAGGAACAGGAGGAATACAGAGTATAGAATAACAGAATAACTTTGGAGATTTTCTAGTCCAATCCCCTGCTCAAGCAGGAGACCCTATACCATTCCAGACAAATGGCTGTCCAAGCTCTTCTTAAAATCTTCCAGCGTTGGAGCATCCCCAAACCATTTTACTGATTAATTGTTCTTATTGATAGGAAATTTCTCCTTAATTCTAGGTTGGATCTCTATTTGTGAAGCTTTCATCTGTTACTTCTTGTCTTGCCCTCAGGTGCTTTGGAGAATAGGTTGACCCCTCTCCTCTCTGTGACAGCCCTTAAATAGTGGAAGATTGCTATCATGCCACTTCTTTTCATTAGACTAGATATTTCCAGTTTCTACAAACGTTGATCATATGGCTTAGCTTCCAGTCCCCTAATCATTTTCACTGCTCTTCTCTGCACTCTTTCTAGCATCTCAACATCTTTTGTTGTATCATGGTAATTAAAACTGGACTCAGTGGTCCAAGTGTGGTCTTATCAGCGCAGTTCAAGTAGTCCTCAACTTACGACCACAACCGAGTCCAAAATTTCTGTTGTTAAGTGAAACATTTGTTAAATGAATATTGCCCCATTTAACGACCTTTCTTGCCGCAGCTGTTAAGGGAATCACTGCAGTTGTTTATTTATTTATTTATTATTATTTATTAATTCAATTTGTATGCCGCCCCTCTCCGAAGACTCAGGGCAGCCCACAATGCATTTAAAATCATTATAAAAAACATTTAAGAATTAAAAACATTAAAAACATTAAAACTCATTCACACCATTCATGGCCGGATCTCGTCGGATCGCAAGGGTGAGATCAACGGTCCCATGCCTGCCGGAAAAGCCAGGTCTTCACCGCTTTTTGGAAGGCCAATAGGGTGGGGATGGTCCGGACCTCAGGAGGTAACTGGTTCCAGAGAGCTGGGGCAGCCACAGAGAAGGCCCTCCCCCGCGGGCCCGCCAGCCGGCATTGTTTAGCTGACGGGACCTGGAGGAGACCAACTCTGTGGGATCTTACCGGTCGTTGGGAGTTATGCGGTAGAAGGCGGTCTCAAAGATACCCTGGCCTTGAGCCATGTAGGGCTTTAAAGGTAATAACCAACACCTTGAATTGTGACTGGAGACCAATAGGGAGCCAGTGCAGCTCGCGGAGAATTGGTGTAATGTGGGTGTACCTAGGTGCATCCACGACACCTTGCGCGGCTGCGTTCTGGGCCAACTGTAGTCTCCGAACACTTTTCAAGGGTAGCCCCATGTAGAGCAGGTTGCAATAATCTAACCGTGAGGTGACAAGGGCATGAGTGACTGTGAAGAGAGCCTCCTGATCCAAGTAGGGTTGCAATTGGTGCACCAGGCAAACCTGTGCAAAGGTCCCCCTAGCCACAGCTGTCAGATGTTGCTCTAATCTTAGCTATGAGTCTAAGAGGACACCCAAATTGTGAACCTGTTCTGAGGGGGCCAATTTCTCCCCCCCTAGAACCAAGGATGGACAGTAAACATAGTCTTTAGGAGGCAATACCCACAGCCACTCAGTCTTGTCTGGGTTAAGTCTGAGACTGTTAACTCCCATCCAGACCCTCACAGCCTCCAGGCACCAGCCCATCACATCCACCACATCACTGAATTGATGTGGGGTAGAGATATACAGCTGGGTATCATCAGCGTATTGCTGATACCTCACCCCGTATCGTCGGATGATCTCACCCAGCAGCTTCATGTAGATGTTAAATAGGAGGGGAGAGAGGACCAAGCCCTGAGGCACCCCGCAAATGAGGGGCCTAGGGGTAGACCTCTGTCCTCCTACCAACACCGACTGTGATCGACCAGAGAGATAGGAGGAGAACCACCGTAACATAGTGCCTTCCACTCCCAGCTCCCTTAGTCATCCCAGAAGGATACCATGGTCAATGGTATCGAAAGCCCTGAAAGGTCAAGTAGCACCAAGATGGAGGAGTGACCCCCCCATCTCGGGCTCGCCAGAGATCATCCATCATTGTGACCAAAGCAGTTTCCATGCTGTAGCCTGAAACTACAGGCCTGAAACTGAGGCCTGAAGCCAGGCTGAAAAGGGTCTAGATAATCTTTCCTCCAATGACCGCAGGAGCTGAAGTGCCATCACTTTCTCTACAACCTTTCCCACAAAGGGTAGTTGGAGACCTATGGATGAAAGTTCTTTAATTCTGCTGGATCCAGGGAAGGCCACTTGAGGAGGAGCCATACAACCGCCTCCTTTAATGGTTGCAGGAAGGCCCCCTGTTAAGGACACATTAACTAAAGCCTGGAGCCAGCCTCGTGTCACCTCCCTGCTGGCCAAAACCAGCCAGGAGGGGCACGGGTCCAACAAACAAGTGGAGGAACTCATTGCTCCTACAGCATTGTCCACTTCCTCAGGAGTCACAGGCTCAAACTCATCTCACACAATAGGACTAAGACCTGCCCCCGTCATCTTGGTCGGAATTGCCCAATCAGAGTCCAGGTCCATCCAAATCTGAGCGACTTTATCCGACAGGAACTGCACAAACTCCTCAGCTCTACCCTGCAAGGGCTTCTCCACTCCCCCTAAATTAAGGAGGGAGGGAGTCACCCTGAATAGGGCGGCTGGGCGCGAATCCGCGGATGCAATAAGTGCGGAAAAATGCTGATCCCGACGACGAGGAGGCTGGTGTGGTGTTGCTCCAGCAGCCTGTGCAGCCAGCGCTCGAGTCGGACAGTGAGGAGGCTGAAGAGATGTAGTGCCAGAGGCAGGGATTCAACCAGGGCCTTCAGAACATCCAGAGGCTCCTTTAAGTGAAGAGGATGAAATGGAGGAGCCTCTTCTCAATGCACAGGCACGCAGAGCTGCCAAAAGGCAGGAGTGGTTACTCAGGAGGAGGTCTCCTCGAGAGTAAGGCTTGGAGCTAATTGGCCACTCCCTTAGCCTATTTAAATTTGCACAGCTTGTAAAAAGCTGCAGAAAACAACGTTCATTCGTTCGCTGATCATTGAGTTTGGATTTTCTCTGCAAACCTGGCTTCTGGGCTTTCTGCCAACTCTTGTAAGACACTATCTTATCTGTGGAATTTCTGGCAGGTTGTTAAGAACGTTTTATTAACAGCCTGCATTTGCAAAAGACTGTGTTTTGAAGTAAACTGAGTTTTCTTCGGAGTTTGTGTGTGCTACATTCTTTGGGATCCGTAGCTGGGGCAGAACAGATTGATGTCACCCGAAGGGTGGAGGTTCCTAGGGATTTCTGTTTGGGGTTTTATTTCTGTAAGATGCCTGGAATCACCATGGCAGAGTTGGATGTTCCTTCATAAATAAATAAAATAAAAATTATTTATGTCACATTCCATGTGGACTCATGGAGCACATTTAAAATGTGAATGCACTTTGAACGCTGAGTTACTTCATTTCAAGCTGGTTCATTATCTTTAGTTTTTTTAATATTTCCAGCTGTGGCACAGTGCCCTGAAATCCTGGGAGATGTAAAGGTAATTAAATAAAACCCTCCAATGGAAGGATTTAATGCATACTGCCCTACTTCTGATCCCTGTTTTTCTTATTCTTTTCTCTTTCCCTACTTGAAACTGGTGCCTAGGAGTACAGCACAGGCCTCTGATTATATGAGCGGGCCACACCCTGCTTGCTCCCATGGGGGCTGTGATGGCAGAATATTTGGGGGAATCCAGCTGTTTGTTCTTCTTTGATGCCATTTGTTCCTGGAAATTAGAGCAAGATTTCTTTTGCCTTCTAAATTAGTTCCATTTTATAGCACTCTTTAACTACTTCCTGAGGAAATTTCAACAGGCATCTTGGCAGGCATTGATTCCAGGCAGAATCTCATCTCATCAGGAAGCTTAAAAGGTAAGGAAGCATTGTAATTATCTCTCTAGTGAGTTGGCAAGCTGGTGAGAGGCACGCCACCATCTAAACGGCATACTGAAGTTGTAATAACAGCTAATGCTCTAATTGATGCAGTTACGGGTTTTAAAACATTTTCATTGCAATTAGGAGTCTGGGGCCCAAAGATGTTTCTATAGCATTTGCGAAACACACAATCAAGGGGAGCAGCCATTAAATGCCCTGTTCACCCCCAGTGCTCTCAGCAATGGAATTAGGCAATTAAATGTTGAAGTTGGATTTCTCTAAGCTTAGGTTTATGAAGCATGGCGTATGCTAGCAGAATTTTACAGTGTAGAAAGAAAATGTTTAAAGAATACATTTTCCTTATTTTTATTAAAACATAAAAGCAAAGCAATGTATATTGTGACTATCAATAAAAAAGGAAAGGGAGACTTACAAATTACCTTTCCACTTGTGCCTCCTTTTTATAGTTCCAGGCTTGATTTTTCTCCAAAACGCTCTGGTTTTTTCTTAATATACCCACTTTTCCCTCTCCAATTCAACATTATTTAAACTGAGGTTGGTCAATCATTATGGAACTTTTTGGAAAAGATGGATTAGTAATACAATTTCTGCATGTGTGATGCTGCTCTCTCATCTCTCTTAGTGGCCTGTTTCAGTTTCAGTTCTCTTGATGTTCACTGTTATTATATTGATGTGGATAAGTAAAGAATTCTCTTTCAAATATAGAGAAAATCAAGGGTGCAATACAATTCTATGTGTAAAGTGAATTAATATCAACATCAACCTTAAGAAAAATGAATTGCTTGAACTATTTTAACTTCCTTTTCCTCCTGTCATAATTTAAGATTTGGGTGAAAAAGTGTTTTCAGAATTTCATGGTTTGTTTCCTTACTAGCAATGTGATCTTTTTTAAAAAAAAAAAACCTTATACTTTGGAGATCTGGATTCAATAATATTTCTGATTAAGCTTTTCTAAACTAAAACATAAGCATATAAATATTTTCAAAAATTCCTTCAAATTTTTACAGTAATATTGGTTTATCACTAGCAATTTGGTGGCAAAATTATTTACTCTATATTGGAATTAAATGTAGAAAACTAGTTACGTTTCTAATGTTTGAACCAGATCAGACTCACCAGGCACTACTGAGACTATATGGCTTCACCCATCCTTCTCCACAATTCATCCATAGCAGCCATACGTGATGAGCAGGAGGCCTTTTCAAATTATATTTGACATAGCGGCCTGCCTACCGGTCTCCATTTTAGTTTCCACCAATGCAGAGCCTGATAACATTGTCAAGGATTGAATTTCAGATAAACTAACACATAGCAGGCAACCAAAGCATTGCTTTTGGACTTCTTTCAAAAGATTCCTTTTCTCCACAAGAACTGCAGTGAAGTTGAGGTGGCAGGCCAGGTGGTGGTTGATGGAGTGATGTAAGAGAATATGGGGGTTATACCTGATAGGGACAGCTTAATCAGCACCATACTGGAATTGTAATATAGGCTGTGTCAGACTTAAATTGGACGTACCAACGTGGAATGTCCACGTGCCTGATTCCAGCTTTGCCCAATCTCAATTTGCTTCGGTTTGGAAGCTCCAGTGAAAGAATGCCACCCAGTTTTCACTATCTGTTTGCAACATATGACGGATTTCAGGTTTCAATCTGGGTGTTCATTTAATGGGCATTAGCATTTTAAAGTTTGCACGCTGATTCTTCAGCATTCACAGCTCATCAGCCTGCCAAGATCAAACACATTGTAAAAAGTCATATGAGATTACTCTCTTGTTTAAATATGAGAGCTAGGTATAGACTAGGTCAGCTTTATTACAGCCATAGGCCAGTGGCTAGATATAAGCTGAAAGACACCTCCCTGCATTTAATCAATAACATTAAATTTACTGAGGAATATTCATTATTTATCTTTTGGAAACTTTTGGCATATATGCACCAAAGAAGAGGCTTGCAAATAGGATGTGAAGCTGCAGTGTCAACAGAAACACAAATCCAACAATATTTATGAATATATTGCTTTTTGTCCTATAAAGCCTAACAATATTTTCCAAGCAGTGTCCTGATAAATAAGGCTTTGGAAACAAGACAAGAACAACGAGTACCTTAATTTGCTGTCCCTTGGTCCCTGAGAAAAAGAGAAAAAAAATAGGATGTGATGCAATCTGGATGCCATTTTGGTATTTTCTCCCTCTTTACAGAAACTCCCGTCACCTTGTACTCCGTGTTAGTTATGATACCAAGTGGAAGTGTGCACGGCGTTCTCCTTGGGATACAAGAGATTACTGTAGGCTGCCATATAGTCCTCCTTTGCATTTTGTTTTGTTTTGGGTTTTTTGTTTCACTTTCCTTATCTCAGGAGAGTGACAACTGTTGCTCATTAAAAAGGAAGAAAAAAAAAATAAGTAGGGGCTGGTGATTACCAGCAGAAGACTATTTATAAACTCTTGAACAATAGCTGACCTTGGCAGCTTCAAATGCTTGGACAGCCTAGCATTCTCACTGCCTTGGAGTATCGTGTTCCCACCCAACTGCCTGGGGCTGGCTTTCCCACTTGTGGTTGCCAAGATGCTGCCTGTGGGTGGAGGCACAAGAAGAAAGCATAAACCATACAAGGATGTTAAGGCAAGGAGCTTGTGTTTTCTGTAGTGAGTTCAGGAAACATTTTATTTGCCTTCTCCCTGGAGTGTAAAAATATTGGCCACTGCTCTTTTTCAGATCCTTAATTGTTAGTGTTGGGCTCTTTGTTCCTATTTAAAGTAATAAATGCATGGTTTCTACTTTTGACCTAGTCTGTTTTCTGTTTATGCATTTTGTTTTGCTACTTTCAGTTTAAAGCCACTACCACCACCACATGTGCAACAAATCATAAAGGTATTAGCACTGCTTTTTCTTTTCTCTTCCTCCCTCTTGTGTGCTCATGACCCACACTCATCCGCACACACTTTTAACTCTCAAAAAAGCAGGAGACAAATTATGCAAAATTTGTTTGTCGCAGCTTCTAGTTACATTACACTTGTTTATTTGTTGCAAATATCACGCACAAACATGTACGGGCATATTTCTTCATATATTCTTAAATGCATAAGGAATGCATGTGGTAACGTTAGAACTGTTGCTTTGGGGAGACTGATGTCTGTTTCTTTTAATGATGATGCTGTGTCGTTGGCCAAAAATCTTAATGATTTGCAGTTAGGAAAGGAGCATGTGGAAATGATTTGTTCTTTTAGAGAGAATGGGAAGAATTGAATCGTGAAACAAAACAATATATGAAGGAAAAGTGAATGGGATCCAGAGGAAGAGAAAGACTGAAAAACAAACTGTGATTGGAAGGACTGGATGAAATCCTAAAAAGAAAGAGATGAAAAGTTTAAGGAACAAAAGACAATGAATTGGTGAATAAAGGTGTAGAGAAAGTACAGAAAGATATGACTGCTATTTATATAAATTAGATTTAGCTATATTTTTTTTCTTGTCTATTTAATTAATGTATATATCGAACTTCTTAACAGCCTATCTCCCTCATAGAGGGACTCCAGGTGATGGACAATTTAATTAATATAATAAAATATTAAAAATGGGATATTTTAAAATAATTAGTAATTTTATATAAGAGTAGTGTAATAGCTGTGTATATATATCTCACATTTCCTTCAGGCTATATGAATATCCCAAAAGAAAACTTTACTCCTTTTCTCTGACTTCTCACTCTGATATCGCTTACATTGGTTAATCCAATCTATTGATAATCTAAATCTATTGGTAATGCTGATTCCTTCAGTGACCACTAGATGGATTCCTTGGTTTTTGCTGTAGAAAATATACAAATAAGGTAGTAAGAATTTCATTTTATCTGGGAGTATCTGTATCTGCTGTTTTAATGGCACACTTCTTTTTTGCTGGGAAGGGTCTGAGAAGTGTTCACCAATTATAAAAAGAATGGGTTAACATGTTTGTACTAAGATGTTTTAAGAAACATATTTAAAAACAATGCTCAGTTCAGTTTCCATTTTCTTTCCATTCGCAGCTGTTCTGATCATTTGGCTTCCATGAGGCCCAAGTAGAATCATAATATATTATGTATGTTTTCAACCAATTATCTAATCATTGTAGATGCTGTTGCAAATGATCCCCTAAGCCACAGTGGAAAGAAATGTGTGAGAGTGAGAAATTGTATTCAAAGGAGAGTCTGTGAAATGGAAGAAGCCACTTTTATTGATAAAAAAATTGTTTCAGTGCTTACATCATATTGTTTTTGCAAGGGAATAGCCCAAATATTAGTAAATTATTAATTAATTAATTTAATTAATTAAATTAGTAAACTCTATGAATACTTTAGGTTTAATATATAAGAAAAATTTACAGAGTGGCATATGTAACAATAGTTTTAAATTACATCTGAATTTAATCTTGTGGTAGGTATGGTAATTTCTTTTTTCCTAACTCATGATCCTGAAAGATGGGTTTAGCCATTGTAGCTCAGTAGAATTTGATATTTATTTCTTTGTTTGGTTGTTCATATTATTGGTGTGGGCTGTTACATATGCAACTCTGTAAATTATTCTTTTGATCTAATAGAATAGAATGTAACCTAAACTTATAGCCACATTTATAAATAACAGGAAATCTATGCTTAGGTATTTTAACACTGTGACATCTTAACATGTATACTATGTAAATGTATTTCAAATTCAGATGATAATGTGTTGTTTTTAGTTTTGTTTCTAAATTCAAAAATATGATCTTCCATGTCAAAAGAGCCCAATTCTTTACCCACTATGAGGCTCAGCTGAGAATATTTCTTTCAGCACTGCTCTATGAAGTAAGGCTGGTTCTCCATTCCTATCTTCTCTATGTGATCATCTAGTTAGTTACTGTAGTTGCATGCCTGCATGAAGACTGTTGGTGTAAATCAATCTTTCTGTATTCTAGAATGTGGAGATGGCATCACAATTGATAGAAATGGTGATTTTTTTTGTTTCTTCACTGGTGGTTCCTCCAGGACTTCCATTAGTCATCTACTGTTCAGGTTGATTTATATTTTTAACTAAATAGTTAACTGTACCTTAATGTTACTTTTATCTTTATCCTGCTGATTGTGTATCAACAATGTAGGCATTGTTTTTTCCCCCCCATACAGATAATAATAGAGCAGAGAGGAATGGAATGGAATGGAATGGAATGGAATGGAATAGAATAGAATAGAATAGAATAGAATAGAATAGAATAGAATAGAATAGAATAGAATAGAATAGAATAGAATAGAATAGAATAGAATAGAATAGTTGGAAGGGACCTTGGAGGTCTTCAACCCTCTGCTCAGGCAGGAAACTCTATACCAATCTTTTCTTAAAAACTTCCTCAGCTAATAATCATTCATTTAGTGACTGAAGTTACAATGATGTTATAAAAAGTGACTTACCACCAATTTATGATTGTTGCAGCATCCCAAGATTACATGATCACCATTTATGATTTTCCCATCCAAGCAAAGATAATGGGAGGAGTTGGATTTCCTTAGCAATGTGATTCACTTAGAACTGCAGCAAAAATTGGGAGCGATTCATTTAATGACCTCATTGCTTAGAAGTGAAGTTCCAATCCTAACTATGGACATACTGTAAATTGAGGACTACCTGTAATTTATTATCTGTGAAGTCCTACTGTTCCAGAAGATTATGTGAAAAAAAGAGCAATGGTTGTCCAAATTACCTTTTTTTTCATCTTCTCATGATCAGTTACACTAGTTGGCATCCCTTCTTATACCCATCTATTGACATTACTAAAGTCTTGTGTTCATTTGTATCTCCTCCTGGGGCTACTCTGTCAAAAGGGGAGGGTAGAAACCAAAGTGGAAAGATGCAATTACTAGTTTAAAAGAAGGAAACAATTATCTATTTAAGAGAATAGTCTTAAGAAGAGCCTGCCTGCCCTCAAAATTAAACCTATAAATATAGATGATTTGGCAGATATAAACATCTCTCATTTTCTCAGCTTATGTAGTGAGGAAAAACTTAAGGAAAAACTTCAAGGATATATTAACTTGGAAAATAACATCAATGTGAGTTTGAATTTATATTCATAATAGCTGTGTTTTCACAATAAAAGAAAGGGAAGAGATGGTTCCCTTTGCTTTGTGTTTAGATAAACTTCCTGTTCATTTCAGACATATGAAACAAGAAGAACAAATGCATTTGAATTCTGGTTTGGACATGGAAATTGGCTGCCTGAGAGCAAGCAGAGAAGATACCCTACTTCCCAATCCAGTTGTATAGAACCCAAAAACAGGTTTGGCACACAAGGTAGACATTTGCACAAAAACAGCAACAGATGAAATGTTATAACTTTTCTTTGCCCTTTCATGATATTCAGCCCAGAGTCTAGACATTCAATGTGGATGTATGTGCAGTCAAGGATGGTCCATTTCAGTAGCTTTCAGTGGTATCATATAAATGATATCACTCTTAAGTTCTATTCTTATTCATGTTATTAGAATATAGGTAGACCTTGAGTTACAAATGTAATGGAAACTGCCCAATATAGTCGGAAGTTGAAATGGTTGTAAAGTGGGTCGGTCACACGATCAACCCAGTTTTATGACTTTTTCTTGCAGTGGACATTAATTGAAAACAGTGGTCATTAAGCAAACCCATTGTTCGCTATGGTACAGTTTTGCTGAATATTGGAAATAAGTACCAGTTTTGGGTAAACCAACGTAAAACAGAGTCACATGACTGCCGGATGCTCAAAACAGCCATAAATGTGATTGTATTGCTGAGTGCCCAAAGGGCAGTCACATGACCATGGAGTGGGGTGACTATCAGAACTTCAGATCTTGGTCATAAGTCCCCTTTTTCAGGTAGGTCATAACTTTGACTGGTTGCTAAGTGAATGGTCATAATTAAAGAACTACTTATAAGGCTGATATTGAAAATGCTACTCTTAAGAGGCTGATCACTGAAGATGGTAAGAAAAGCTATTGAATTGATGGAGATCTTGCCCATAGAGAAGGGGTGTCAAACTCAAGGCCTGTGGGCCAGATTTGGCCTGTGGGCCACCCTGGAAACAGCGAAGGATCGGCCCACAGTGCCTCTGCCAGCAAAAACAGAGATTGGGAGCAGAGTCTTAGCACTGCTCTAGCCCTCAATGTATTTCCAGATGAATATTAGAAAGAATTGAGAGTAATTAATACAAAGATATATTGAAGGAGTTAGAGACTAAAATGTTGATATTTTAATAATTAAAATTGGGACTTATTTTTCTCATTAAAACAAATGCTACTATGTCTAAAATCAGATTGCATTTGTGATACAATTGCTTTGTGGTTGAAACTGGAGGTACCCTTGTTGTTTCTTCTGGGAAACATCTTGTAATTGCATTTAGAACATTCAATGTACAATTCATCATGAACTTTATTTTGCTTGATTGTTTTTGCAGGAACATAGATTTTTAGCCCTGTGATTACCGCAGCTTTTTTTTTTTTTAGATAAATAAGCTTTTAGACCTTGTATAATGTTTTTGTTGATTTTTTTAAAAAAATACAGCCTGCACTGCAGTGTGCAGCTTAAAAACTGAGATATAAAATCAGAGTTAGAAAAAACCATTGAGGCGATCATGTCCAGCACCCTGCTTGGTTCAGGAATCAAAATCACAGCATCCCAGGCAGATGTCTGTCTAGCCTCTGCTTGATAGCATACAACCAAGTAGAACCTACCAAGTTTTATGGGGTAACTCATTTCAGAATGTCTCTTACTGTTAGAGGTTTTTCCTAGCATTCAACCAAAACCTGCCTTGTATTATTTAAAACAGTTTTATATGAACATTCTGAAGATATCTTCTGAAGGTAGGCACCTGGCTAAAAACTGGAAGACCGTGCATTTTAGTCCTGCTTAGCCATGAAAAACAGCAGGGTAACTTTGGGCCATCTCAACAGGGGATTCTGTTCAACAAGAATCTTGTGTGAATGCTTGTTCCAGGGACCTTCCTTCAGGAAAAGAGCTGCTGAAGTGTTGTTCAACAATGGAAAGAGTGTGACTCAGCTGTACTCATGCCATTGATTCTGCTTGTGAAGCAGCCATGGAAACTTCCAGCCATGGAACAAATGAGTGTTCAAGCTTATTATAAGGTAAATTGTATTTGACCCTTCTTTTCACTTGGCCTCCAGGTATATTTCTTGCCTGAATGATGGCAAGAAAGTTGCCTTTAAATCAAGATCTGAATCGTTTTTCCATCAGCATATTACCTATATTGCACTGCAATATTATTGCAGTAAATGGCTCTTGCTTTCTGATGGCTCTTCAGCGTTTTGGTATCAGAGAAATGTTGATCTTCACAGAGACTTGACAAAGAATGACTTCCTCCAATTTTTCTTCCCAGGCAGCTTTGAACTGCTTGTATTTTGTTAAAAAAATCCTTTATAGTTCCAATCTAAATTAACCAGCTATAGAACCTGAAGAGAAACAATCTCACTGAAACTAGGGCATAATCAATATAAACATAAAACAGAAACATAAAAGTACCAATACCATAGCCTTGTCTCTCCACCAGTTGTGTATTCGCAGTCAATATGGTCAATCTTTACAATAGATCTCATACAGAAGCTATGTAAAAAGCAAGGTTTGCTCCAAAGATGCTCATTAAGTCAAACATAGTTTATTGACCAGACCAGTAGATCATTAGCAGCAAACTGTAGCAAGTTAACTGTCCAAAGCCAAAGAACAAAAAAAGGTTAAGAACAAGTCACAGATATGACTAAAGATACAGTTATAAGCCAAAAGTTAGATAAGCCTCATTAGGCATGCCAAGTCAACCAGTATTCAAAATAGCAATCCTGGATAGCCCAAGTAAATTCATGATCTGTAATTGCTTTATTAACGAGACTGCCACTTGTTCAATGGGTCACCATTTAGTCCAAATACATTTAATCAGATGGATTTACAATGTCAGTCAGAAACCCACCTCCACAAACAACCAAGCTTCCAGCAACTCCAGTCACACTAGTAAAAGTGACAATTGAGATTTGGAGATCACCATTCACCTGGAGAACAAAAGATTCCCCATCCTTAATTTAAAATGAACTCAAATACCTATTCAGCCTTGGCTTCATTGGATAGTCTGGTATATTGCTGCCTTTTTACTTTACCAACACACTAGATCAGGGGTGTCAAACTCATGTCTTCATGGTGGCATCATGTGATGTATCGGGACTTTTTCCCCTTTTGCTAAACCGAGTGGGGGCAGGGCCAGCATGTGACACATCTGGCACACAGGCCGCAAGTTTGACACCCTTGCACTAGATGATGATATGATTTGTGTGATTCTACTTACTGTTAAATCAACCATTTAGGTTTCTTCAACAAAGCATGGTTATTACAAGCAACATTATGAATCAGAGTAAATCTAGCTAGTAATTTATGGGAGCAGATATACTGGAGAGAGCTTTGGACTTTATATGTAAAAGAAATCTTCACTGATATCCATGGGATTATTTCAAAGCACCATAACATATAGTCTAGAGACAATGTGATGACCTGACATTAAAAATGGATTAGGGAGATACTAATTTAAATCTAGTATGACATGAAACTCATTGGGTGACTTTCAGCTAGTCCTTCTTTTTTACCCTAATCAATGTCATTGTTATTATCTTGTATTACCATTAAGAAAGAGTAGGATTCAAATGTTAAACTTATGTGTTGTTCCCTTATTTCTATAAACATTCTCAGGACAAAATCAAAATGGGCCACTCAGAATTTCTACTGCAGCTATAATCAAAATTCCAGAACCCATTGTTCTTAGTTCTCTCAGCTTTCAATCTTTTTCCAGCAGTAAGGAAAAAATAAATATTTACTCAAGAATTACTCACACATGTGCTAGTTTCCCAGGTGGAAAAAATAGTTTCTCAGAATTGAACATAATGTGCAATACTGCTGAACCCATGTCACTTCTTGACATTATATACAAATTACAGCAATGATTCCCAAAGGGAAGGGGTGAAATTGAGCTGATAGCTTCTGAGTCAAATTTAGCCGGTTTTAGAATTAAGAGTGTTCAAGGGTTTTGTTTTTTTTAGCTTAATGTGAAACATCCCTTGTTCAGGAAATAAATTCAAGAAATAATGACCACATTAAAAAAAGATGCAAATGGGAACAAACTGCAAAGGAAGAGACTGAAATCTTTGATTTGTAGTAAATGGGAGGAAATTGTTTCTAAAATTACTAAGCTGAGCTCTGATGGCATTTCTAAGAAAAGTACCCCTATGATAATGGATAGATTTTAATAAACTTAGTAGGCCTCTATTAGATACTAGTTTAAACAAGCATGTTTTAACAAAGCCTTCCACAATTAACTCAAATATTTAAAATAAAGGAAGAGAGAAAGAGCCTTTAAGACTTCAAGAGTCTTTTGAAATGGCCATGCACTAACCTTGCAGTTCAACGTCTGTTTATGTGGATTAGTTATCCATGTTGTACACAAAACCTCATGATAAATAATATCAAACAAATAAAGTAAATTAATGGAATAAATCAGAAATCTGTGCTTAAATCAAGATTTTAATTACATTTTTCTGAGACATACAAATCAGTTTCAGAAATTCATGAAATAGAGATAGAGAAGTCTCTGAAATGCTCCAGGAATATCTCCTTGGCATTTCAAAACTATCTTGCACTCTGAAATAAGGAAAACATATATACAGTGCAGGACTGATTTTTTTTCTAAAACTAGCCTTGCCCTCAGTATTTAGTGCTTATTTACCCATCACCATCCAAAATAGTTTTGAAGCTGGGTGAAAGGTGAAATGAATAAATAGAATTATCAGAGTTTTAAATGGCCTTAAAAATCATTCGGTGAAGACCTGCCCTCCAAGACCTCCACACAAAAATCATTCAAGTCCAGCAGAGTGTGATTTGATTCCAAAAAGATGGAAGGTGTCATAAGCTGCTATAAACCTCATTGCTCTTAATGAGATGTTACAAATCCCATCCTCCAGTCATCCTACTTTCTCCATTAATACATTATCAGGCTTTAACTGAGCTAACATTTGTTAACCAGATTCCATTGAGGTAGACATCAAGGACTCTGGATACACTTTTTGTCATATACCAATAATACCCATCAGAAGGCCCCGAGAGCACAATTTACTGGCATTTATAAGAATCTGATTTACTTGAAATAATCTCTCCCTCTGCACAATTCATCAAGCACATATCGATACACATGAAAGAAAAAGTAAAACTGGCCTGCTTGATCTTCAGGAATGATAGTGATGAAATTGTTCCTGTGGATATCTATACAGTACATACAAAATACAGGTGAAATTGATTTATTCAATCCATTTTATAGCATTTCCAGTTTCAAACAGAAATCAAAATAAACTTACATCCCGCAACAGGAACTTTAGACTTATAATTTTTAAAGTGATTAACACTGAATTAAATAGAAAGATAATATTTCATAGACATAAAGTTCAAAGGGGAAAGTTAATAGATTTGTCAGATTTCGCACATTGTAACACACATGAGCACTAGTTTAAACAGATGAGATCAAGACCAATGTCTCTGCTCCTTTTCATGACCTTCGTTTAACTTCCCAAAATAATCCAGGAGAATACACATTATCCCAATGAGTCAATTGTTAAAAAAATTATTTAAAGTGAATCATTCTGCCATCCAACATACATATTTTATCCCTTAGCCATTTTTCTACCTCATCATTTCAGAAAATGGCAGGCCTGGCCCATTTCATTTTACAAGCTACTTCTTGCATTCGAACAAGAATGATTATCTACAGATGTGATGAGCCTGTCCAGAGGTAAATAATTTTACATTATGTAATTTAACATTATGTGTTTAAGTGTTATTTAATATGCATTCATGACAAACATGGGAACTTGATTTCTTTTTCTTTCAAAAGACTAAACTACCTACTTATTTTGCACACAGTTTTCTTAGGAACAACATTATATCTACTTTCTTTTGGAAATCAATTTTGAAACTCATATTTTTGCATGGAAATAAAAGTGTTTTGTATAATAAACCTCTAACCACCAACGTCATAAATCATTGCAAGCCAGTGCACCAAAATGGCTGTTTTCATTCCTGAAAATAAGCTTTTAGGCTCTTGTCCACTGTGACAATTTACTAAAGAGGGTTTAGCAAACAAATGGTTGTAGGAGGAGGGTTAATTCCTCTCCCAAGAATTTTAAATTTATTATGACAACTGTTGTTCACATTTTGTTCTTGGATCTAATTGTGGGTTCTGCCACTGCTTTGAGTATAAAACAGTGAACTTTGTACTCTAGATAGCTTTTTCTTCTAAGTTGAATAAGATCCTCCACAAAATATTGCCATTTCTCGGGTAAAATAAAAGTAGATTATAAATTTTTACAATCCATTGCAAGGATGGCTAGTCTTACTCTATGCTTGAACTCCAGCTTTTACTATTGTACACCTCTGGACATGTCAATTAGGCTAATTTGGACTTCAGCAAAACCTGGAGAATGCATATTGTCCAGACATGGAACAAACAGAATCAGGGTCATGGTTTAAGCAGTGTAAACTATTTGACTTAATGGTTCAAGTTATCCAAAAAACCTACTCATAGACTCCACTTTTACTCCATTAATTACAGGCTTTGCTATATGAGGTTCATGAAATCTGGAGCTCAGTCATATTTGGAGAGTCCCAAAGATGCTTTTTTTCAAGAGGCAACAGGACTTTCTTGTTTTTCTTTGAAGACATTTCGCTTCTCATCCAAGAAGCTTCTTCAGCTCTGACTGTATGATGAAGAATGGAAGGATTTATACTCCTTGCAGACAGCTGGTCATTTGCATTCTTTTAGGAGTTGTTAAGGCCACCTGGAGGTTTATCTATGTTGTCAAGGTCACCTGAGTGGTGCAAATGGGTGTGGAGTCTTCTTGGAACTGTTGAAATGACTATGTTGTAGACTGGGAATAGATTATGTCATATTTCCCCCCACCCTCTGTTGAGAAAGGGCTGTTCAATTTTGACATAGATGGCTTCTTTGACCTCTATTTCAAACCAGCAGGCCTCTCTGTCCAAAATGTGGACATTTTGCTGTCTTCAAAAGAGTGGCAGTTGTCTTTTAAATGCAGATAGACTGCTGAATCTAGCCCTGATGGATTTGTTCTCCTATGTTTTTGTTTTTGTTTTGTAATTTTTTTTTTATTTTTTCAAACATAAACATAAATCCCCCTCCCCCCAAGAACGAAGTTGTGGTCTAGTCACAAATAGGTATACTAGTTTAACAACTGAAGACAAATATTTTTAACATAAATTCCAACATCTTAATTTAAATCTTTCTATTATCTCATCATACATTATAATTTCCTACTAAAGCAAAGCTCATTTTTATATTCAATTATAAATCAAAATTCAATACCGCTCTATCTAAATTTTTCTCCATTGCTCCTTTTAACATCAACATTAAACACAAAAACAGTCTAATCTGTTAATCTATATATTTACTTTACAATCTTAATTTCCAAATGTATACAACTCAATTTTTATTTCAATTTATTAATCAAAATTTCTTTCTATTTTTCTCATTTTCTAGACCCAATTCATCCAATCTTTTAATCTTAAACTTTTACACAGACATCTCAAAGTTTTTCATTTCATTTCAATTATCGCCCAACATTTTCTTTTTCACCCCTTATTAATAATTATTCTTCAATGTATTCTCCTCTATACCTCCAATTATTATTTTGCTAATTTCCAGCATAGTTTATTTTAGCTAATTTCAGCATTCTCCTCCATCACTCCACCTATTGTTTGGCTGATTTCCATCATAACATATTTTGGCTGAGTTTCCAGCATATTCTCCATAACTCCAACTATTATTTGGCTGGTTTCCAGCATTTTCTCTTATTTTGGCTGATTTCCAGCATGCTTTATTTTGGCTGATTTCCAGCATTCTCCTCCATAACTCCACCTATTATTTGGCTGATTTCCAGCATTACTTATTTTAGCTGAGTTTTCAGCATATTCTCCTCCATAACTCCAACTATTATTTGGCTGATTTCCAGATTTTCCATTGTTTTGGCTGATTTCCAGCATGCTTTATTTTGGCTGATTACCAGCATTCTCCTCCATAACTTCACCTATTATTTGGCTGATTTCCAGCATTACATTATTTTGGCTGAGTTTTCAGCATGTTCTCCTCCATAACTCCAACTACTATTCTGCTAAATTATTTTTAAATTTTCTTTTTCAGTATGTTGTCTATTAATCCACTGTTTCCAGCTATACTCTTCCAGGGTGTATCCCCATCTATTTCTTAATATTAATCATTTCCAACATATGTTAAATTCAATCTCAGTTATTACTTCCATCTGTGTACCTTATTATATCATTTATAAACATTAACAATTGATAATAATTATCATCCACCACTTTGTTATCAAATTAAAACTAAAACATGTTACATCAAATTATGCTTTTATGAAGATATCACTTTTAATCATCTTAACTTCCCACTTCTATTTTAATTATCTTTTATCTTTTATTTTCTGTCTTTATTATACCATAAGCACTTCTTGTTTTTATTTAAAGCTCACTTAAACTTTGAACCATTTAAACAATTAAGCATTCAAACATTGCTATCTGATTTATCTATTTTGCTTCTTCATTTCCTTATCTATCCATAAGCATTTCAATTCAAAGTCAATACTTCCACGCTTAAAACTCTGCATATCCTTTTTAAGGATTTCTATTGTAAAGACTTTCTATTGTAAAGTCTGTTTTCAGTAAAATCAATCAGCTTCTCCACTTCTGTTGCTGCGCCAGACCTTCTGTTGCTGCGCCAGTTAGTTAAAAGTTTATTAGTTCCATTGTGTTTCTTCTTTCTTTGTAAAGCCATTAGAAGACAGAATAGGAATCTCCAAAGTTCAAAAAACCATAGTTCTTTTCAAAGTAATCCACAATAACAAGTCAAATAGGTTCTTTTCAGGAAAAAACAAGTTTCCACAATCAACACTTTCACTTAGTCACAGCTTCAGTCGCCATTTTGAAACATTTATGTAGCTGTCTGTTTAATCTCTTTGTCTGGCTTTTAAAGATGCCAAATCCTTAATTATCACTTTTCTCTTTTCCAAAAGTCAAATCCATTTCAGTTTTAACAAGAAAGTTCGAATATCCAGCTCTATTTGGTTAATAAGCAACTCATTCCAATCAATCAGTGCTAAAGTAAATTTCTTAAAGGGTCTTTAACTCCTTTCCTTATTTTGAAAAATCTTCAAGCCCCTCAGATCTTCAGCCACTAGGTAAGGCTGGGGGTCTTATTTGTAAATATCCTTATTCACACATTGTTTCTCGCCTGGGTTGGTGTCACTCACCCGGCTCTGGAACACATCGTCCTTTCTTCCTTCCTCCTGTACATTTCTTGTCCCGATTTGTCGCGGCTTCGTGGCAGCCGCCATGGCTGTCGTCCCCCGCCGCTGACTCAGAGGGTTGCCTCCGGCCTCCGAGGAACTTGCCTGTTCCTCTTGGCCACCCAAGGGGTCCCTCTCTTTCCCCTGTCCCTTCAGGACAGGATCAGTCTGCAGACCTGTCAACGGCGGTTTGCCAGTTGGGGTTTTTGCGGGGCTCATCAGAGCCCCGCTATTTTCCCGAGTGCATCGCCGCGATGCCAAATCGGAAGTCCGATTTGTTCTTCTATGTTGTGCCATGCGTTTATGAAGTGGTTGTTTTGTTTCCTGAATGTACAAATCAGCACATGACTCACTGCATTGTACTGCATATACCACGTTGCTCAGTTTATATCTGGGTGTTTTATCTTTGGAGTGGACAAGCTTCTGCCTTAGTGTATTCTTGGGTTTGAAGTGTGCACGTATGTTGTATTGGCTGAAGATCCTCCTGAGTGTTTCCGATATTCCTATAACGTATGAAATGACAACGTTGCTTCATTTATTGTTCTCTTTGTGGTTTGTTATGGAGGAGTTCCCGTAGGGTCTTTTTTTTAGATTTGATGAAGGCCCACTTGGGATAGGCATATATTCTGAGAGCTTCCTTGATGTGTTTTAGTTCTTTTTCTTTCTCATCTTTGTTGGTAGGCAGGCCTTCAGCTCAGTGGTGTAGGGTTCTGATGACTCCCATTTTTGCTCCAGTGGGTGATGGGAATCAAAATCCAAATATTGATCAGTGTGTGGGGGTTTTCTGTAAACTTCAATGTTAAGACTTCTGTCTTCCTTAATGTGTACTGCACAGTCCAGGAAGGCTAGACTATTTTCCTTAACAGCTTCCTGTGTGAATTTGATGTATCAGTCCATGGAGTTGATATGTTTGGTGAACACTTCCAATTCCTGTGTTTGGATCTTGACCCAAGTATCGTCCACATGCCTATACCAGTTAGTGGGTGAAATTCCTGTGAAGAAGTCTAGGGTTTTGGTTTCTACTTCTTCCATGTAGAGATCTCCCACAATGGGAGAAACAGGTGAACCCATGGCACAGCTGTGTTTTTGTCTGCAGAAACTTTCATTGTATTTAAAATAGGTAGTGGTCAAGCAGAGGTCCAACATGGCACATATGTGGTCTGGGCTGAGGTTGGTTCTGTCACCTAAGGTGCTATCTTGTAACAGTTGTTTTTTTCACTACCATGACAGCTTCGGTTGAAGGCTCTCATTAGTGTGAGTATATCTAAACCAGATTATCATCAGGTCATTTTACTCCTGCCAAGAAAAATGTAATAAATGCTACAAATGACATGCCCATCCCATTCAGCCATAAAAGCAATGATGACATACTCACATTTTCTATCTTCAGGCTCCATACTTATTTTCCACAAACTAGGAAAATAAATAGCATATAACGCATGCTGTAAACCCAATTTCTTATAATTCAGTCAGACAGCACTTTTTTTTCCAGAAAAAGTGAAAGTGGGAACAGTTTACTTCCTTATTTCTGTCAGCACGTCAAGATGCTTTTATTTGAAGACAGCCTGAAAACCTGACAATTTCTTTTAATTGTTTCCTAACATAATCACAGCAGAAAGAGGGATAGGGGACAAGGGCATTTCAAGCACAGCCACTTTAAATTCATAACAATGAAATTAAAGAATATTCTAATATGAGCAGCAAAATGTGAAAAAGGTTGGAAGGCAATCTGTTCACATTGTTTTCTTACTTGGCCTCCCTGAGTTGGAGGATAATGGTCCATAGCCTTCTCTACAAAACAGTCAAGAAAACTGATTGTTGAGACTAGGGAAGATGACCTTGGCAGAAATATGCAGAAACAATTACATAGGCAAAAGGAGTTGAAGCACAGAAGTCCAGAGTTACGAGATAACATTCAGAGGTGGCTCGAGAAGGTGTCTCCCAAATTCACTGAATCATAAAAAACTCCATTTTATGACCCTGTAACTATAAAAAAGAACTAAAATATATACACTTTTATTGACATTTGAAAGAATCTATGATAAAGTGGAAATTTTGATTTTAATAAACAGATGGAACAATGTGGTTGAAATGATTGAAATTTACATTATGTTATAAACTTAAAGAAAATTCTTATATAACATATAATTGGTATATGGCAATCGCACGTAGACTTATATACCACCCCATAGTGCTTTACAGCCCTCACTAAGGGGTTTACAAATGTCAGCATATTGCCCTCAATAATCTGTTACCAGATTATCTAGAATGTACAAAAGTACTTCGAATTTATGTAGAAAATGTGAACGAGAAGGGTCATGCTTGCGGATGTGTAAAACTTCTAGATTCAAATGTACACACTGATTCAGAGTATTTTTAAAATTAATATACAATTGAGACCAAAGGTTATTCTTTAGGGATTGGTGAAAAAACAATTAGGAAAAAAAGTCATGGAATTTTGTTTTTGTACATGAAAACTGCAGCAAGATTATTGTATGCATAAAGATGGAAAGAATTGTCACTACCCACAATTGTTGAGTGGTTCATGAACCACTGTAAATATAGCTGACCAAAGCAAAGAACATTACAGAATATTATAAAGGTAAAAGATCCCAGAAACTAAGCTTGATTCCTGATGAGTAAATGGGACCTGTGTTATTTTCTTGGCAGCTATATGGAAACAGTAATTCATTAGCCTTGCTCTGGTATCTTTTCTGACTTCCCAATTTGGCCTAGAGCTGTAAACATTTCAGGTGGGTCTTTTATCTAAGAACTTGTCCAATGCAACTTAGCTTTATCCAAGTTTAGCTAGCTGCTGCCATCTGCTGTGACAGTGAGTATTTTTATAATGCTATAATAAAATGCTGTCTGAATTCCCCAGTTTAATTCAAGTTCTTATAGAAAAGCAGTATTACAATCTCATGAAACAATCATAGTCTGAAATCAACTTGTATTGGGAACTGGCTTCCCTAGATAATGAAAAATATCCATGAACTGTCTAGTCAAGAATAATCTCTGTATATTTTATTTTTAATATTCAGAAGGTGAGCTTCTCAGCTTAAAAGAGTACAGTTAGGTGCTAAGGGGACATAGTTATCTTTTGGAACAAGACTTTATTCTTCCTAACAATCAGTTGGTATACCTCAGATGTTCTGAACTGACCCCTTGCCAGAAATGTGAGATGATTGGAAATGGCCTGAAGTGACCACTCACTTTTCCTTTGAGCTTGACATTGTTCAGAAACTAGATTCTTATTATCTGCCTCCATTTCTATCATCAGAAAACTGCTGTTCATCAAAACACATCAGTCATATATTGATTATTCACAATCAAATACCAAATTTGGTATTTGGGGCCTGGTGGCGCAGCTGGCTAATAGCCTGTTATTAACATTCAGCTGCCTGCAATTACTGCAAGTTCGAATCTCCCCAGACTCAAGGTTGACTCAGCCTTCCATCCTTTCTAAGGTAGGTAAATTGAAGACCCAGTTTGTGGGGGCAATAAGCTGACTTTGTATAAATATACAAAAGTATGAAGGCTATTGCTTAACGCATTGTAAGCCGCCCTGAGTCTCCGGAGAAGGATATAAATCAAATAAAAAAATATATATTCTAGGCATGTAAATGATTTGTGTCTTTTTCAGCAGAATGTATGTATGAATGACTAGTTTTACCTTTGCTTGACCTTTACAAGTACTTTACTTGTACTTTGAGGTCTTTCTTTCTTTCTTTCTTTCTTTCTTTCTTTCTTTCTTTCTTTCTTTCTTTTCCTTCCTTCCTTCCTTCCTTCCTTCCTTCCTTCCTTCCTTCCTTCCTTCCTTCCTTCCTTCCTTCCTTCCTTCCTTCCTCTCTGTTACATTGGGTGGCTTTTTTAAAAAGAATTTGGCTGCTCCTATAATTGCATGTTTAGTAACTAAGGGCTAAGACACCTTATGTACATATTCACCGATCATCTGCTGGACAATTTGAGACCCGGTCAAATCATACAAAGATGCTTTGCAAACTAGGGAAACAATATGCTGTGGTTGCTAGCCTTCATCGCTGATTTGTTGTCTATGGAATTTCAGTTAAAAGAGATTCCAGGCTTATTTGCTCACAAAAAACAACACTCAAACATAAAAGGAAGAAGAGGTCCTTAAAAACAATTTAAACATAAAATGAGAGCACCTACTAGAACACTTAAATATACAATGATATCAAGTTTAACAAATTGCAATTAAATGTTGACCATATGGATTTTATTTTTCTTCTTTATATTTCTAATATTTTTCTGCCTTATTTTCTGTTATTTTCAGGTGTGGTTTTTTTGTATTATTATTTATTTTTGGATGTTTATGAAAAATGAATGCATGTTACTGATAATACATAAATATTTTTAAATAAAAAAGTTCACCTAATGCTGTTTTGTCTATTATTATTTCTAGCTGCTTTTACTATGAATTTTTGTTGTCTGAATTTTGTGCCACCTCAGTCTAAATTACTGTAATACTTATGATACAAATACTGAAAATAGATGCTATCTTAAGGAAATAGAGTATTCTATATTTAGATAACAAATAAACATCTGACACAGTCTGCATATCTAAAAAAAAAATCAATTTTTAATTTTAAAGCTTTGAAAATTGACTTTTAAAATATTTGAAATTTTACCGGCAACAATCTGGACAGTACAAAATAGTATTTTGTAAATCTTGTAAGGGGTAAGCAATATCAGATGTGTCATGATTTATGATGGAGAGTGTTGGTCTTTTAGGATCAGCTATCAACAGCTGTCAAGAAAAACACTATAGACTAACACTAGAGTAAAAATAAGAAAGTAATGGCAAAAAAAGAGAAGAAGCCTGTGAATGGATTGGCTCCTTGGAACCAACGTCCCCCTAAAGTTCTCATCAAGCATCTTATTTATACTGTATATGTATATCTTACTGATATAGTTTGATACATCACATCACATCATACACTACAGTACAGTATGATTCCTCGCCTCTTACAGTAAACTTAATCTTTCAAGTTGGGAAAGGATCAATCTATAACAGCCATTTAGGAAAAACAAGGAATTTCTCAGAAGAAGTGAAAATTGATTAGTAAGAACCTCAGCTGCAATGTATGAAACTCACAGTTCAATTTTCTCCCACATTTGAATGTCAACTTTTTGTTCAATTTAAAAAGAAGTGTGCAAATCTGAGTAAATTCTTATCTAGCAAATAAACAACATAGAGGCCCCTTAGGTAGCACTGAAAATTCATTATTGCTGCCTGGCCTGGGCTGGAGTTTTTAATTATTATTCTAATCAAGCTGGAGAAGATCTCAATATTTTACTGTGGGAACAGTGAAGCTATTGCAACTCACTAAGCAAGGTTGTGAGCAGTCTAGTTTGACAGCTCATAGTTTCTATGTTGTAATAGCCTGAGGCTAAAGTTCACTTGCCAATTCAGACTTGGTGTATATTTAAAACTTTCTCATCCTATTGTCCAGGGCATCTAATCACACTATGTGTGACAGGGAAATATTTGTAACGGACATTGGCACTCCGGCCAAAGTAGGACTTATGATGGCCTATTTGTCTTTTCCAGGTTGAACCACTTCTTTCTAGGTTCCACCCTTCCCTCAGATTAGGAAACCATCAAGTAGCAGCTTCTGAAGTCTAGTACCCCTACAGCTCTCTAATATCTCCTTTGTGCGGCTCACATGTCTCAACGTGCAAGTTAAATAGGAGCATAGGATTTTCATTTAGTTGTTTACTTAATGAATTTATACCCTGCCTTTCTATTGATATAAACATGTAAGTCAAACAAATGAAAAAGCCCAGAATATAACCCATAACAATTAAAATAACACAATTAAAATCAGTGAGTGAATTTGGGGTAGTAGTTAAAGCATAAGGCTAAAAACCAGGAGAGCATGAGTTTTAATCCTGCTTTGGCACAAAACCAACTGGGTCACATTGGGCCAGTCAGCCTCTCTCAGCCCTAGGACAGTGGCAAGGTTAAGCCACGTTGGAAAATGTTGCCACGAAATGTTGTCCTGGCAATTGCCAGGAGTCAAAAATTCACCCGAAGGCATAAATACATAAACAAACTAATAAAAGAAAAACACAGATTTAATTATGATACCATTATATTGATTCTCACAAAAACCTGGGTGAAGGAGAATTTTGCCATTTTTCCAAAATAGACAGTGGAGACCAAACATATCTATCAATTTGCTTATTTGTTTATTAAATTTATTATTTCAAGGGCTGCCCCAAGACAACCTCTTTTTCTAGGTAAAGTCATAATTACCATAATTGGCTGGTCATGGCTAAGTCTCTAATGGCCAAATGTCTGCCTATTTTTTCTGCAGGGCCATGGGTTCAGGAAGACTTTAAAATTACTGCTGTCCTTGGGGAGCACTGCCATATCAAGAGCCAAAGATGGTATAACCTGAGATTCACTGAGCTTCTGAATGAATCTGAATCTGACCATGTTTTTCCCTAACAGCTTCAAGACATGAGGTCAGTACTTCCATTGCTTTTCTCATTCAGCTCAAAATAAAGAGATAAAGTTGAATGTCATCAGCCTGTTGATTGTTTGGTGAGATGATCTCTCTAAATGGCTTTAGATAGTTAAGTTCAAGTTCCTAAATATTTATCTATTTGTATCCATTTCTATATTTTTATTTCTTATTGATAAATCTATACCAATAATCTATACATACTGTAGAGTCCTCTTATGAATTACTATATTTTGCGGAGTAAATAAGTGGGTGGAAATATCTGTGCGTCTTATATAGCGAATATTGTGGAGGGGTGGAGGAGGGGTGGTGCGGTGCCGATCAGCTGTTCTAGAATGGGCCATGGTGGTGAATGGGCGGCGGTGATGAACGGGCTGTGGCGAACAGGCCATGGCGGCGGTGAATGGGCCACAGTGAATGGGCCACAGCGAATGGGCCATGGCGAATGAGCCATGGCGGTGAACGGGCCACAGTGAATGGGCGGCGGTGAACGGGCCGCAGTAAATGTGCTGTGGTGAACCGGCCACATGAATACCGGATGGATGCTGGGAGGCAGAGGCAGATTTTTTTTTCTTGTTTTCTTCCCCAAAAGCTAGGTGTATCTTATTCTCAGGAGCATCTTATAGTTCGAAAAATACAGTAGTTCCTTATTCCCTATTCCTTTTTCCAGCACATCTTTGCACTGCCCTTTCCTAAAATCCTCTAAACTTTAGACATAATGAGTAACTGAGTTAAAAGGTCATTTTCTGGCCATTTTAACTGCTGGATCTACTCTTGTGATTCACCTCAATCATAACTTCTAAGCTAACGTTTTCATTGGTAGCAGCAGTGCTTTTAATAGAACTAGGTATCTACTTTACAAAATGACTTCCTTCTTTCCACATTAACCCCACACATATAATGTTTTTGCAGTAGATAAGACAAGATGTAACTAAGGAAGAAATAATTATTGGCTCAGGAAATATTGTTCATGTGTTCCTTGCTACTATCACCACCTCTGAATACAACACTACCTTGAGGAGCTTACATTGAAAAAGTGTGATGGGTTTTGGAGAGTAGAAACTTTATTCATTCAACTGTTTCCTTACCATCAGCATTTAATTTCAGTTTCTTCTCCCTCATCATCCCATTAATGAGATTAAGCAGTATTTAAGAGCACAATATGCGATTAGATGATAAGGAGTGGTAGAATGTTTGTCAGCAGTATACATTGTATATCTAAACCTCCAAATGATCTCCCCCAGGAATTTCATCAAATTTGAAACCACATAAGAGACATCACAAATCAACAACATAGGAGTTGAACAGTATCTACCAGCATTACAGACATTACATATACTTTGTGTTCTGACAGAAAGGACTGAAACCACCATAGTAGTAGTAGTATGTATCAACAACAGAATGTCAGATGAGATGGAATTTTTATAGACCAATGCTACAAGAAACTGGGAGATATTTGCCACTGCTACAAGTTTTGTTTCTCTTTTCTGGCCTCTTCAGACCTAAAAGACAAATCAAGCTAAATCTAGGTATCTGCTAAAAATTGAAATATGTGAAAAATTTGTCTCACTTCAGTGGATTGGATTCCGATTTATTCTTCAAGAACCAAGAATAGAACTTAAAATAGTCCCATCTAACCTATCTCATTGATTTCAGTTGGTCTCACTAACTGTTAGTGCCAATTTATTATTATTATTATTTTATTCAATTTATATCCTGCCCTTCTCCAAGTGGACTCAGGGCGGTGCACATTATTATTATCCATTAATAATAATATTATTATTATTATTAAATAATAATTATATAATATTAATATTATATGATATTAATATTATAATATTATAATATTATTATTATTATTAAAAGCAGGGGTGCTTTTTTTTTTTTCCCCAAGAGGCAACTGGATTTTCTAGTTTTTCTTTGAAGAAGTTTTGCTTCTCATCCAAGAAGCTTCTTCAGCTTTGTAGGACCTGGATGACTGAGAATCTCCATAAACACCCCAAGGAAAGCAGCAAGAGCAAACTACTTCTGAAATCTTGCCAAGAACACTGCAGGGACTTGTCCAGGCAATCACTATGAGTCAACACTGACTTCAAAGCACACCCATAGATACACCCAAAAGCTGCTATACTAATTCCAGCCATAGTCTTAGACTCTGTTACCTGGTGGGCAGAGCTGGGGGAGGTTGACTCTCCCCTTTTCAGCTTCTCCATTATATATGTCAGGGCAGCACTTTGCATCCTGGATAAGTAGCAACTTATCTGACATTTTTAAAAAGCCAGACCTTTAGTTTATAGGGGACAGCTAAGCTATCATCTATGTTTCTTTGATTAAACTGCAACTGAAAGAAAAAAAAGACCAGACATTATTGTATCATCTCCCAATTTGATTGTTTCTAAACTGCACATAGATATGGAGAATGGGACAACTTATAGCTTCACTACCCCTTTCTGCATGTTTGAGGAAACATGCATTGTGGCACAAAACTTTCTCCTTACATTCTTGAATGAGGTAGAAAAGGGTGGAGCTTGTTTTGTGACATCACAATGCACTTTTCAGGATTGGCAGGATCATTCAGAGGTTAAACGTAGGCATTTAGCACAATGGGTTAAGGCTATCACAATAGCTTGCTGAATCAGATCAGTCAAGATTCTTTTCTCATCCTGACCAGCCAGCTGCTTGTAAATATGCAAAACCACTGTCCTACTTATGTCCCCAGAAACTTGCCTCACAAGATACATTGCTTCTTTTGACTAGCATTTAAATCATTTGATGAGCTAACCGAATGCTGGTTCTTTCTATACACAATGTACTGAATGTGTGTTGGTGTGTGTTTATATAAGAATTCCTTCTTTCCTTCCTTGTCTTTTGCACTGCTTACAGGCCAGGCAACAAATTATTTCCACTTAAAAGGACAGAATGGACAACTGATTCACCAAGTTTATTTTTGGAAAGTGAATACTTGATGACCCAATGTGGGTTTTCACTTGAGTCTTCTCATGGCCAAGAAGCGAAAGGAAATTGAGTAGCATCAGACCTTGTTATGGAATGTGTTAACTCTCCCAACTGGCCATATTTCAACCATTTCCGCTATTTGTACCTGGTCTCTCTTCCATGAACTCAAAACAGCATACACAGAACTTCCTCTGGCCCAAAGTCACCCAGAAAACATCTATGCTCCCAGAGTGGATTAAATAGTCTTACTTTATTGAAAAGGAGCGCAATGATTTCATGATCAGTAGTCACAAAGATGATTGTATTCTGAGCTGATAGAAGAATAAAGTTTAAGGCTTATTTCAAATATATAAATACTTGTTCCTTTTTCAAAAGTCCTTCTTTCAGTTCCCCATTTGCCTCCATAATAGCTGTGCACTGAATTTTGTCCTGCTAGATCTTTTTGTGGTTTCTTCAGTCTGGATGAGGCAACAAGGCTTTTCATTCCAATTGTACAGCAAAGGGCTTTGGCAATCCTGCTTTTGGACAATAACCTTACCCAACCGGCTATTGCTATCCTGACATTCTTTGGCTCTTTAAAGGTCTATTTACCCATTTGTGCGTTTGTTTTCTCAATTACTTAATTGCACATCTGTTTCCGTTTCTTGGATTGCATAGAAAAAAAATATAGTCTCTAGTTCACTTTTTTTTGGGGGAAGAAAGCTCAAGTAATTAAAATATGTAGAAGTAGCCGTAGAGTTCACAGTTTACCTTTATCTGTAATGAAAGAAATTTTGCTATACATTTTAGCTTAAGCTGACTGGTGTTAAAACTTCAGCTGAGGAGAAAGGTGTTTGAGTGTTTTTCAGGGGATGGAGAAGGAATTGGTGCATGGCCCAAATTACATGTCAAGATGAAGGATTCACTTTTACATATAGATAATGCCAGTTCATTTTCAATCAAGGAAAAGCAATTGGATATCACCGGATATTGGTATGCCACGGGGCAATAATAAAGAGATGAGTCATCCTTCTATATTAGGTAAGGAAATCATTGTCCTGAAATGATCCATTCCTCTCTTATAAATGGAGTTAAGAAAAAGTAATGTCAAATTGCACCTGGGGCTGGTTGGACAAGGCTCAGGAGGACAGCATTCACATTTAGCAAGACAATAATTTTAATGCCTTAAAAAGGTTAAAAAAAAAAAAACTATTTGAGGCCAAGTATTAGAAGAGATGCTGAAATTTCGGCCAAGGGACCTAAATATAAAAATGGGGCCACTTACATTTATTTTGAGAAAATATGTCCCTCGTGGTTACTATTTTTCATTCCGATTCATCTCATAAAGCTGTTGTTAGTGTAATATAAAGGGAAAATCTTGAGCTCCTTGTGATATAATTGTGATACTAATGAAATTATTTGACAAACAAGTAATTTTATTTCATGCTATAATTCCAAAGTTTCCCCCCAAAGTACGGAATGTATAATTCTCTAGATTTCTTTGAATTCTAATCACTATCAACCTCAAAGAGGGCCAGCCATTTATTAGAGATACAGGAATTTTGGAGCTAAACAATAACTGTAGAATCCACAGATGTTTCCCCCTTATTCTAAATATATCAATACACCAAAATGAAGAGTGTGAAGTCTGTATGTGGAGTTTCTTCCCCTCACCAACCTCTTACTTTCCTAGTTTTCACATGTAAATTCACTTGCTTGAATTTGTCTACAGGTGAACGTAACTTCTGTGGGTCAAAACTTTCATAACTATGAATTCAATTTCTTTTACTTGGATCAAAGTCTCCTGGTGATTTAGGGAAGAAAGTAATGGCTGTAGCTTCATTATTATAAAGACAATGGGGGTTGTCACATACCTCTAAGATAAAAATCTTTATGTCCTCAAACATGCTGGAATCATCTGTAATAATTATGAAGCATGCAACCAACCACATCCACATTGCCAAGAAAATTACATTGTCCAAAGATCAAGTTTGATTTGAAAGAAATTTTACCTTACCTATCTATTTAAGTTTAAACTCAAATTTTATTACAGATTGATTGTTTACTCCAAGGTTTTTATGAAGGAGAACTCCATGGCTTTTTTCTTTCTTTTTTTAATGTGAGGGTGTATTTTTACATGTGGGAAGAACAAAGGGTATTAAAGTTAGAAACATATGTGTAAACCAAAGCTAATCAGCAGCACTGATCAAACTGTGGCTTGCATCATGCAAAGTTCCTAATTGTAACAGGAGAGAATATGTAGCTCAGAGTTGAACTGTGGAGTCCTTGATGATCTCTGAGCTTGGTTGTTTTGCTTGCACTGATTATGTTAGTTTGGTTGTCTGCAGGCAAACAACCAAGTTCAGAGAGCGCTAAAAATTCCCTGATATCAACAATGAAGGATTAAAAAAAAAAAAAGTTAAAATGCAGAATTGCATGGAAGATTTTCAAAGCACCAGGAAGAAATTAAAAACCACAGATTCTTGCTTAAGAACTTGCTTATGGTTATCATACAGTATAAGATTATAGACCATCTTTCAGAAAGCTCATGTCAACATATGCAATACCTTGTACCTGCCAAAGTGGCTTTGGACAACAGCCTCTCATATGACATTGTAAAAGCTTTTTGAATTCTAAATTTTAAAAAGGGTTTTTTTTTTTTTTTTTATCAGATCTGGAGATGGCACGCTGTGAGAGAGAGCAGAAAGAAACCCAGATTTGGATTGTCACTGATAGAGCCACGTTCAATTGACAAAATTCAAGTTTACTTTGCATAAAATATGTATATACAAATGTAATTCCAAGTTATTGCAATTGAGAAGAAAAGGGTATGATTATCATGATGAAGTTTCAGGCTTTCTTTTCATAACATAACTAGAGCTGAAAATTCAAACAATCCCTTGGAACTGCACAAAAAGGGTCATTGACATCCTCTACTACAGTCAATGGCAAAACTGTTATGAAACGTGTGTAAGATATGTAAGACGAAACCCATGAGTTGTGCATCATCATGTCATAATGCACATTCTGTCATTTTTCCCCTCTTGCCGCCCCTCCCCTCTCCAGACACCTATGAGAAAGGTCAAATTGTAGGAATGTGAAGATTGTGAGCCTCAAGTCAGAAATAGAGATAGAATCTTAAACCCGGAGTTTATTCTACAGTATTTTTTTTAAAAAAAAGAGTGCAATTTTAAAAAGAGCATTACAATTTAAAGAATCCTAATATGTAAAGATAAAGTAATAATTCTGCCAGTTTACAGTAAACGTACATGAATGGGTCTCTTGACTCTATCCAAAAATATTCTTTGATAAAACTATATAGAAGCAAAATCCTATTGTTTGAACCTTACAAAAAATTGACCCTTCATCCCATTGGACTTGAGAACATTAAAATAGTTTAGGCTCTTGATCTCTAGCAATTGTTTTAGAAGTGAATATGAAAGCATAGTTTAAAGAATTGCAATTTGGTCTACAGAGAGAATATAGACAAACAAAATGGAAGCCAACCTGAGAATTATTTAGACTAAGAGTGCTCAATGTCTTCATATTCCGCAGCTAAAGTCCAAATAAATCGTAGAAACCACTGAAAAAAATAATTTATGGAAGAAATCTATTCACTGGAACAGAGCAAGGTTATATACATAAGATCTAAGGCACTGACACTAGCTAACGAGTTCCATCAGAAAACGCAGGAAAGCTGTTCCTTTGAGAACTAGGGCAACTTTTGTCCAGTGAAGTAGAAAGCATTGGGCTAAACAATTTAATGGGTGCGCTTAGCATATGACACCTGATTCTCTTCTTGATAGCACCTACAAATATTTGGGTTTTTTCTTTGCTTAAGCTCATATGACTTAAATAATTTTGGAATAGATATTTCCTAAATTATCCGCTATTGAGGACAAAGTAATCTTATAAAGTGATGGGTGTGTCTGGCTGTGTCTGGCTATATGGCTTTTATTTTCTTTCTTTTATTTCACTTCAAAAAGAAGATAACCTCTGTATTAAGATACATTCCACCTACATGGTGGTGTTTTGTTCTGTTTAAATTTAGACTTTGCTTTCCACAGTAAAAATCAACTGAACCCTTGATTGTGCTTGACATGTAGATTTGTTGTCACTTTACTGTTTCATCCTGGCTAACAATCTGGAATACACAGGAGCTGAAAAAAGAGGGGAAGAAAAAGCAGAAGCAGATTTAAAACACAAGCCATGTTATTTGATCTCTGCACAGAAATTTGCACAAAAATTAAAATCAGTATTCAGGTATTGTCTCTGTTCCAGGCAAATTGATATTCCTGATGCAATAGATTGAAGCTCCCATAATTCTCTAACTGTAGACTATGTTGTTAAGAGCATGTAATGGGCTATGAGGATAACCTTGAGGGAGACAGGAGGAATTGCCCTGAGCCTAGACCACAGCCTGATAAACAAAATCTGAGTGAAAAGGAAAGCTGAAGATAGAATAAGCATGCTAGAAAGGACAACCCACCCCTCCCCCAGCCCAGCTATCTGGAATTTAAAAGGCAGGGAGGAAAGTACAGTCAGACTTACAAGATTCTGTTACTATAACCTTATAACAAAAGTAGTATTAGTATTTATAATGTGAGTTTCCTTGTCTGGACTACCTTGAAGAGTTAACAGGGTATATGGAGGTTGTAGGCTTGCAATAATTTGTTTTCTTTTAGTCTAGTTTGTCTACCGTCTATTTATTTGGAAAACTATTCAACTCTAATAACATCCAATGATCAACAGAATGTTCACCGATCCACATCTTAGATCAGGTTTAGACATGGAGCAGAATTAGGAAGGAATAAAATGACAGAATCAGTTATACTCACTACAAGTGCAAGTGGGGGAAATATGTTTTTTTTTAAAAAAAGAAAATCTTCTAAATGAGTTTAGAGTTGATTTCCTTGATGTGGTAGCTTTTAAACAGATTTTTAAATAACAATGTCAGAATAATATACATGCTAAAGCGTCTTGTCAATGCCTTTTTTTCTCCATCAAGAAAATAGTGGTAGTATTCAAACTAGGATGTTTATTTTATTTAATTATTGATAGTATTTATAACCTGCCCCAATCCCAAGACTCTGGGCAATGTTCTACAATGTTACAGGACAAGGTATCAAGTCAATAGGTATGATAAGAGCAATGGAAGCTTTGCTAAAATAATATAGCTTTTGTTTGTTTACTGATGCTTGGAAAGCAGAAAAGAGGTTTCCAAGAATGAGAGGCTGCTATCCTCTATGCTGCCTGTGAAGGTTGCTGTCCAATCCATCTTCTGTGTCCTTGTGGGCATGGGGAAGACATTGTGTGTGTGTTTATGTAAGACAGAGAGTGTCTGTGGAGACTCTCAGTCATCCAGGTCATGGCTGTCCCAAAGGTGCTTTTTCAAGAGGCAATTGGACTTTCTGGTTTTTTCTTTTGAAGACGTTTCACTTCTCATCCAGCTCTGAGCTGAAGAAGCTTCTTGGATGAGAAGTGAAACGTCTTCAAAAGAAAAAACCAGAAAGTCCAATTGCCTCTTGAAAAAGCACTTTTGGGTAAGAGAGAAAGGAGAAGAGTGCTTTAAGAAGAGCATTATATTAGCTTAGCTTTTATGGTTGTATTGCGGTTTCTGATTTAACAAAATTCTGAGCAGACTGAAGACTGCTAAACTCTTCCAAATAATAGTTTAAGAAAGATGTCAAGTAGCCATAGTCTGAAATAACATAATGCATTTTCCTATTTAACAATTCTACCCTTTCATTCAGGTGCATCGCTAAATCAAGTTTACTCTTAGGCTCTGGCAGACAAAAGAAACAAATTTGTTAAGAGTTTGGATAGGGAGAATCTCATCACTGAATGACAATGAAGATTAAAACTAATGATTGAGTCATATAGACAATTGATTTATAGATATGATATTTGGCCTCAGGCAGTTATTTTCATTCTTTTCTTCATGATGGTGGATTCAAATTTTATTAGGAATCCTTTTATTCTTTCATCAGATGCTGTCTAACTAATCAGAGCAGGATTTTGGAAACAGCAGTGAATGAAAACCTGTCAGGTTATGTAATGTGGAGCTAATCGGTAGAGGTGAGAGAGGAAAGGATACTTAAATATAAACAAGTCTATTTTTATAAATTATGACAAACAACTCTTTTGAAACGTGAGTAATGCACTCTATATCTGCTGTCTTGGCACACTACAATCATTTGCAGTTTGGCTCAGATATTCATGCCAGTGTGATATGATCATGACTGGTCTTTGCCTCGTTTTCCCTTTGGATATATTTGCCAAGTTGTATTTGACAAAAAGAGAATTAATAGTATATTGGTTCCTTAAAGCAGTTATACAGCGTAAGGTAATGCCGAGATTCTTAACAACCTTACTTCTTGCTGATTGCACCAGAGGCAAAAGTGTGTATGTATTCCTGTGTGTGTAAAGATTATGCAAGACTGTAAAGAAGATCCATGTTGAACCAGACTGAAGGTGAGTTTAGTCCAGCTTCTGTCTTCACAATGGCCAATTAAATAGCAATAGCAATATCACGTTGACTTATATACCATTTCACAGTGCTTTACAGCCCTTTTTAAGCTGTTTACAGAGTCAGCATATTGCCCCCAACAATCTGGGTCTTCATTTTACTGACCTCAGAAGGATGGAAGGCTGAGTCAACCTTGAGCCAATGAGAATCTCAAACTGCTGAACTGCTGGCAGCCAGCAGTCAGCAGAAGTAGCTTGCAGTACTTCATTCTAACCACTGCGCCACCACGGCTCTTTCATGCAAAATAATGCCTCTGGCAAGAACATAAGTTGCATAAAATAGTACCGTCCTACTTATGTTTCCTAGCACATGAATTTGAGACCATTCAGCTCTGATAGAGTTATTGTTTTGCTTAGGCATCCATTCATTATCTTCCATCAGTTTACAAATTGAAATATAAAATCATCTCAATCAGTGCCCCTTCCTTCCTATATACACTCTTTATAAATACAGCTGAACTTTGGGCTACCGTGTGCCAATATGTCTCAGAAATTATTGCATATCTCAGTCTAAGGCTAATGAGGGTTCAGTGAATGCTCTGGTGCTGTAAACAGAAGGATTTATGCTGTTGCAGAGATAGCAACTTCGTAATACAGTGTTTCTCAGTGAGTTTTGTGAGCTAAAACCCATTCCAGTCATTTCTTAGAAGATTTCCATCTGGCTGCACAGTTAATGGCTATAAACATTGTTGTACAAATGATTGTAATACAAACTGTGATTATTTTTTAAAAAATGATAAAATGTGTGTTGAGGTATTGTGACATGTACCCCATTATAGCCATAAGTTTTTGTTTTGTTTTCACTTCAAAAACATAGATTCCCCCCCACCCCATTCCTCTGGGGATGCCTGTGCTTGTATATCCAAGAAGAAATCCATAATCTTATTTCATATTATAAAAGTACATTTAAAGAAGCCAGAATATATCACGTACCGAGCCGAGCATCCCTTAGCGAAATCTGTCAGGAACAAAAGAGAAAAACATCAGTGAAGAAATAGAGGTCCAAACCCAGAGAAAGTCAGGCAGCATCTGTGTGCCTTTCAAAGACATCATTTCTTGCTGTCCTCTTCACTCAACTCCAAAATAATTTCAGACTGTAGGAAAATTTTCAGAGATGATCTGAGCTACACAGAGCTTCCATTAGAAAAGAATTCTTGCAGAAGCACAGAGCATCCAGGGGGATATTTTGGATTACAGGCTCCGTAGCTCTTGCAAGTGAGGTTGGAAAATATTTAATTGAAATTGTAGCCTGCTACAATCCAGCAATTCTCAGAAGTGTACTAACATAAAACATCCATGGCACAGTGAGTAATCAGTATATAATAAAGCAATTAAAAGGATTACAGGCTATCTCTAAAACCAGTTCCTGTAATATTCTTCAACCAACAAAGCTCTCTGAAATAATTTGGCTTAACTGGCCTCTGAAGGGCAGGAAATGGCCCAGTCAATCTGATTGCCCAAGGAAGACTTGGACACTACAAAGGCTCCACTCGACAGAAGTCCTTCCTCTCAGCCTCAGTCCCCCAATGTTGCGGGGGGGGGGGGGGAATAGAAGCTGTCTCTCATGCCCAATTCATATCTCGGAGTTGTCACAGGGAAGACAGAAGGAGAAAGCATTATTTAGCCTGTGAAAAGTGAGATATAAATCTAGCAAAAAAGATGACTAGGCTGGATGGTTTTGTCAACAGCTACAGTGACCTTCTGATCTAAGGAAGCCAGTTCACTTACAAGTTTAAGACTGAGATTGTAGGTAAAGACTAAAGCAGACAGGCACCAGGCTATATCTTAAACATGAAAGTTGACTGGATGTCTTTGGGCCAGTCGCTCTCTCCCAGCTCAGCCTACCTCATAGGTTTGTTGTTGTGGGGAAAACAAAAGGAGAAAGGATCATTTAGATATACTGAAGAAAAATAATAAAGGCGGGAAATAAATAAATAAATAAATAATCTCATTATAATTATAAATGTTAAGCCTGTTCAAGCAATCCTTTCTAGCCTAATTTTCTATATGCAGAAAGATTAAAACTGAATCTGGATTTTGCACAACTGTCTCTGATTCCCTCACAATGCATATGTGTTTGTGGGTGTGAGGGTGTATGTGTGGACACACAGATGAGGGAATTGCATTTATTGGTTTTATCAAAAAACATGCCTTGATCAAATAACTATAACATCAAATGACAATTTTAGAAAAATGGCTATATGATGATTTAATAGCATTATAATACCTTGGATAATGCAGAAGCATGTTTGAAGATTTCCAGAGAAGAATCTGCAGGTTCATCACTTCTTTCGTTATGCTTAGAAGCTGAAAGGACAACATTCAAATATATTTAGTTTTAAAAAAAACCCTGTATTCTCTAATTCACAAATCAGAATTCTTTATTTTATTTTAATATTTTTGTTTGGAATTTGTGCAATGTGCAGTGTTGACCAATACGTATTTTTACAATAAAATTAATGGAATCCAGGCAAAAAAAAAAAAAATTCAACAGTGCTGCTGGATTAGTACCCTGTCGGGGTTAGCAAATGCCGGGTTAGCAAAATTCTCCACACAGATTACATAATAGCTGCACCCTGATATCCTCCTTTTAACAGTATTTCTGAGTCAGTCACTGGTCCACTCAGCAAGGCCTACCATAATAACAACTTGTTCCCAGGGTTTTAACTGGAAGTCTTATCCAGATGTATCCTGCCGATTTGGGACAGATAGAAAAGGCAGATAACTATTTCCTAACCTGATGCCTATGCTTCAGAGGAAGCTACAATTCCTTTAGTGTCAGCCTGCTAGCTGCAGAAAGTTGTAATCCCAATACCATAGAGTTGATTTTCATTAGTGCACATAAATATGATCACTCTATGTTCAAGAATTTGCATTTTTTAGTCTACTTTTTCAACCAAATGAAAGGTTTGCAGCTGTACCCTCCAGCTTGATGAAGTATCAAAAGGTGCTGACAATTTTGAGGGCAGGAAAAGGGATTGTCACAAAGTAGATAAGAGTAACATTAGAGTTTGAATAGCAAATGATATTCTTTAGAAATTAACCTCTGATCTTTTTGTTGCCCCTCTCTTCCATCAAACATATATAGGACCCCAAATCAGCAGAGGTACATAACTAAAGCTACATTAGAATCCATCTAGAATAAGCTTCAAGCCAAGCAAAGAGCTTTCAAGAGAGAGTTTGTTAAAGGCCATTATCAAAACAGACGAAGTGTATAAAAGTGCTTTGGTAGAGAGGAGAATCACAGATAAGCTGCATGGAATTGCTTTGTGTGATTCCCAGTAAAAGTGCCTGATCAAAGGAAAGGTTGCTCTTCCTTTTTATAATCAACTAATTTCTGTCTGGCAAGATTCTTTGTTTCAAATAAGGCTACAGGAATGGGTGCAGATAATGCATGTAACCAACTTGAGCAAATTACTTGCTTGCTTGTAAACTTTGTATACACCCTGTGATCACAGTTCCATTCAAACAGTTTTAAAGCCCACTTCAACTGTTGTTTTGCAGTTCATTGGTCTTAAGAAAAGGTTCCCTATGTTTGATTGTCCTTTTTGAAGAACAGTGGATGTAGCCAGTGGTGGGATTCTACTGGTTCGCAGTTTGGGCGAAACATTAATTCTGACTTTCAGTCATGAGCGGTTCACTCCGACTTTGAAGTGGGCCCATCCGCCCACCCCTGTGTTATACTCACCTATATTTCCATTTCTGAAGCCCAGTTGATCGGGGCGGCAGATTCGATTGCCATGCCTCAGCTGTTTTCCTCGCCGGCTGCAATGTGGAAGGTGAATTTTCTCGAAATTGTACACGCGCTCAGTGAACCGGTTGTTAAATCAGTAGGATCCCACCACTGGATGTAGCTTCTGAGCAACTTCTGCGTGGGATTCTAACCTGACGAGCTTCTGAATTTTGAAAGTCTTGTACTAGTCTCAACCTTACCACCCAACATATGACAGCAGAGACAGAATTCCATGAGTAAGGATGTTATTGTGAATTGCCACTCTGAATTTGGCATATTGTACTTCTGCCAGTGCCAAGTGCTGAATGGAAAAATGAAATAATTTCTGAACTATATGTAGAATCACTTTTTCCTCCTAAATATGTTCTTCTGATCCACATGAAAGAGATTCCAAGAAGCAGATAGAACCTGCCCACATTCCACCATATCCAGCCTCTCCATCCAGTACTGATCTAGAGAATACCTCTGCGCATCCACGGAAGAATGTACAATTGTTGTCAAAGGAAATGATTCACCATATTTTGTGAACCCGGTGTTCCCTTTTTCTTCCCAAAGCACCAAGAAGTTATTTATTATCTTGCTCTGAGAAAGCCAGCACACACTTTAAAATGCATATGCTTTATTTGCACGCCTTAAAAAAAAACCCACAGAAGCGCTAATGTTTCTCTGGAAGATGAGGAACACCTGCTTGTTTCCTTCTGCACAGGAAGTGAACTTCCTTTCTACATAGAAATTCACTGGTGTTCCGTAATAATAGCGTGCCTTTAACTACTTACGGAAGAGAAGCAAATTTAGGGCAAAATGTGTTATGCTTGAACTAAAGCTGACCTACCTGGGGGTTGTAAGATATTATTGACTGCATAAATCACACCATTGGTGGCCATAATATCAGCTTCGGCAACAGGCATCTTGTTGACGTTTATTATGTGGTTTCTCTGAAGCAGAAAAAGTAGAGATAAATTGTCAAAACGTATGAAGAACTGAGATGAGAGAAGATAAACTAATTTGCAAAAATCTAATATAATATAGAAGTAAAGATTCTAATATTCATATGGGCAGGTTTAAAAAAAAATAAGGCTGCTTATGCTATTGACTGGTTTCAGATATTTTGGTCTCACAAATAAAAAATGTTTCAAAGACGTACAGTGTAAATTATATACGTGTTTTTTCTTTGCACAGATGCTGGGTGGGGCTGTGGAAGCTTGGCCGGAAGTAGGCACTCAGTAACAGAGCTCTCTGCGTGATTCTGGGCCAATAACAATCTACCGGTAGAGGAGAATATTTGTAGCTGGAAGTTGAAATGAGCTTCGTTGTTTTCTAGCAGATATTTCACTACCCAGTCTTACCCATCAGTGCACTGGTAATGTTACTTAATTTGGGTAATGAAATGTCTGCAAGAAAACAATCACTTCAAAACGCACCAGTGGTGGGATTCAGCCAGTTCGCACCACTTCGGGAGAACCGGTTGTTAACTTTCAGAGCAGTTTGGCAAACTGGTTTTTGGAAGAAATCATTCGGGCAGAGAACCGGTTGTTAAATTACTTGAATCCCACCACTGGAGAGCACCAAGGACCTCTCAATGACAGTCTCTTAACCCAACTTAAGAAAATGAGAGAAAAATTTCACAGTTTTTGCCTTGAGCTCTAAAGGGAAAGATAAGGTAAAATACAGTAATAACACTGTCTCAAGAAAAGTTCTGCTTGCCATACCATTATAAACCCATTCTGAAGCCCTAGCACGAACTGAGAAATGGAGTAAATAGTGTTTATATAATGTGCATGCGTGCACACACACACACACACACACACACACACCCCTTGATTGAGCTGTGGTACATGCTAATTATAACTCATGGGTCTTTCTCTGTAAGGCAGATTCTGGCTTTCAAGCCTCTGTCTTTGGCTAGTCTGATGAACTAATTACATTTTTCAAGTAACACTATACCTTGATGTGTTTTCAGGCAAGGTTTTTATTGTTGAACTGCTCTTTCTCAAACACAGAATTTACATTAAAAAGTGCAGCGCTGCTTAACGTCTTTGGATTAGTGGCACTAAAACTCAATTATCTGGAACTGTGTGGGAGAGTCTTATTGTTGTTCCATTCTCCATAACATACAAATAAAAGTTTGCCTAAACCTTAAGTAATTAATACAATACAAAAAATAGTTGTCATTCCCAACCATCCAGCAGGACTTGCTTCGAGACTATATGGCAGGAAGAATGAAACAGTGGAAGGGTAAATCAATGCTAATCTTCAATAATAAAGACAATGTCCACTGGGGAAAGAAAACAGATTTTCCCCTAACATTAGACTTTAATAGTTTTACTTCCTGAGGCTCCATCTGGCAACCTCCAGTCTGCTAAATCCTAGTGGCCTTTAAAAAAAAAAAATTAAAGGTGATATAAATTTAGTAGCTGTTCTTTGAACTGCATTAGGACAGATTGAGCTACAATTTAAAAAAAAAAACTTTTTTATAAAAGGAAGGGAGAGATCATAAACTTACAGAGCTGACTTCCAGTTTATCACCCTGCAGAGACTTGATTCTTACAGCAGCACCAACTGCTCCACTCACTAAAATTTCATCCCCAATGTGGTAGTTCAGGATGTTGGCAAGTTCTTGTGCATTACCTAGGACAGGAAGGAAAGGCAAGAGGAGACCAATAATATTTCAGGGTTATAGCTTATTTTCCCATGTTCCATGGTAATTAAGAAAGAAAACAAAATATCATGCTGGCACTGTTCATAAGGAGAAGGAAAAAAAAGATCAAAAGTGTTCCCTTTACATTAAACCAAGCAGCTGTTTCCCCATCTAGTATTTCTATCAAGATTCCCCTAGACAATCATAGCAATTCCTTCCACCTAATAAACTGTTTCACACTCTGCAGCTGGAGCACTTTGTGCAACAGCAGGAGGGATACAGTGTGAGTGCCCCAAACAGAAAGAAACACATTTCTTCATGTTAGCTGCAAAAAGTGCAAAAAGACTTGAATTTTGGGAAACCTATAAAAGGCCAAATTGTGCTCTCTTTTTTAAATTGAATGATGGCTTGCGTAGCACCTGCCTTGCCATTTTGTTTTTGTCACATTGAAATCACTGGCTGCTCTTTCCTGTTCCTTGTATATTTTTTAAATAAAAGAGAATGGCGGCACATATTGACACTGAGTCCTTACATCTGGTGTATGAAATTGCTTTCTGGTAAAAGTTTCTAAATGTGGCCAGAAATAGCTGGAAGATTGAGAGCAAACACTATTCTTTTTTTTTTTAAGGTAAAACTGAATCTCAAATGGAAGTTTATAAAGTCAACTGGTAGACATGGAACTATATTTAGCATGAAAGAGCAGTATTCATCTTTGATCTCTGGGAAAATGTTGGACTCAGAAGTAATGATTGAATTATCTAATGTATAATTATTGAATTATCTGGGCACTGTGAATTTGAAGATATTGATGGTTTAGCTTTCCTGAAGATAAAATGTTGAGATCTTTAGATACAGAAGCAATAAGAGGTAGGTATTTTACAATACCATCTATATCACATTTACATTGCTAATATGTTTAGCCATGATTATCAAATTTTTGATACAGCCATACAAGTCAGTCAAAATCCAGTGGCCCCAACTCCACTCAAAGTATCACATGGACAGTCAGAAATCTGACATTCTATGGACCAGCTTGTTTCACAGAAATCTAACTGAATGTATAGGTAATTTGATCACTGATCTTATGTAGAATTATATAGGTAATCCTCGACTTACAATCACAATTAGCCCAAAATTTCTGTTACTAAGTGAGACAGTTGTTAAGTGAATTTTGCCCCATTTTACAACCTTTCTTGACACAGTTGTTAAGTGATTCACTGCAATTGTTAAGTTAGTAAGATGGTTGTTAAGTGAGTCTGGCTTCCCCCACTGACTTTGTTCATCAAAAGGTCGCAAAACGTGATGACATGACCTCAGGACACTGCAACTGTCATAAATATTAGTCAGTTGCCAAGCATCTGAATTTTGTTCATGTGATCATAGGGATGCTGCACTGGTAGTGAGTGTGAAAAATGATCATAAGTCACATTTTTCAGTGCTGTTGTAACTTCAAACAGTCACTGTAACTTTTCTCCCTCTTATACAAGTCTGTTTGTCTTCTGTATTTTCCTACCTATGACTGATCACTTTCAGAAAGAGTAAGCTAAACATTTGCTTATAAAGCACAAGAACATTTTGACTGTTCCTGGGATGTTTCAGCATCACAACTGCTTATAGTAGCTACAAATCAATTATAAAGTATTCTAAACAACAGAACAAATATACAGAATGCTGTGCTAGGAATTTACAAGGGATAATCAGCGCTCATAAATTGATATCTGCTTTACTACGATGTCTCAAAACTAGTTTCAATAAATAAAGTATAAATTCATATTATTTCAAAGCCATATATTAGATATTCTCTGTACAAGCCTGAATGCTCCATTACTTGCGCAAAAGATGACGGCTTCATATTGATTATTTTCAAGTGACCATTTCAGCTAATATGTATGATATTACTATATTGAACATACATATTTTTGACCATATTATTATTTCTGGAAAATATCTGGATAGTGACTAGAATTTTGGATGACTTCACAATCAGCTGGGCACGTATAGTCTATGCTTCAGTGGGTGAATCAGTTCTATTAATGGATGTGGACTGGTTGCAGGAAAATCTTACTAAATATATTCATGAGTAATCGTAAAAATATAACTTTTCTAGGTCATTATTTTAGTGGAGTTAGTAAAAGTGCACTCTTTTCTTGTGAGAAAAAGGAAAAATACATCAGATTTTATAAACTTAAATAAATACTAATGAAACAAAGACTAACAGAGTACCTTAATTTGTAAAAGCCTCTGCCTATGTTTTAGTCTAATAATATTTGTGAACACTATTTTTTCACTAGTATATCAAAGGGAAGCTGCGTATTTTTGAGGCTGAAACAAAATAAAATATTGGAAACTTACTGGAAGGCTAAGAATAGGTAGCATAAATATAATTGATCAATAAGATCTTGGGAAGTTACCCATAAGTCTGTTCAGCTCCCTCTGAGGCATGGCTAGAAAAGCTTCATTTGTCGGTGCAAACACTGTGAAGGATCTTGGCCTATTCAGTGTTTCGGTTAGGCCTGCAGATTGGATGGCAGCCACCAGGGTACTGTAAAAAAAACAAAACCACAAATGAACAGAAATCCTTGGTTAAGAATTACAAGTTTCCAAAGGCAGTATAAAATATCACAGCTACAATGCAGTGGTCCCAATCTCTACATGAAGTTCCTGAGCAAGTGACTTCTTCATTCATTTTATTGTCAGAGTTCACAAACCTATAATAAATTGATGAACTGGACTTAAGCACTTAAACAAAGTGCTTAAGAAAAATTAGCAATGACTTTTAAGCTAAAACTTCCCTGCAGATTGGTTCTTTTATTTTTTGAGAAGTCTGATCTACAGAGACTTTTAGCTTTGCAGTTCCCAAACTGCTTTCATTAGAACAAAAGCATCTAAGTGACCTATCTAGCAAATTTGCTGGAGATGTCAGAGATTCAAAAAGTATTCAGTGAACGTTCTTGGTTAACTCCAGGGAAATCTGTGTGAGGTTTTAATAATAATAATAATAATAATAATAATAATAATAATAATAATAATAATAATAATAATAATAATAATAATAATAATAATAAGGCAGTTGTGACTCCAACATCAAAGTTCTGTCTTTTTTTATGTACTGTATGTTGACGTACATAAAAAAATGATGGCTTTAAATCTTGTGGTTGTAACCGCTATCCTGACTTCTTGACTGCTCGTAAAGATGTCACTGGTTGACTTCCTGTCTAAACACTGTGAAAATAGTTTTTTTTTAAGGCTGAATGTAAATCTGTAAAACCACCAAATGTATTTTAAAAAGCAAAGTTTAAAAAGCAAAAAAAGAACCTCTAAGAGCCCCAACTTCTATGGATCTTCCCTTAGCATGGGTCTATGAACAGCTGATAGCACAACAGGGAGAAAGGAAAGGGGGAGTTATTGTATGTTTCATATTTCTATCCAGCTGTCCCCCCCCGCATACATGCGTGCTCATGTATACACACTCACTCATACACAGACACTTATGTAAGCTAACTCAAGGGTCAAAGCTTCTTTATGTTAATCAGCTTGAAGAGGTGAGGCATAGGAAGATGTAGGAACTGTACACAGATATCCTATTCTCTTTTGCTTTCATAGGACACGGCTTGTATGTAAGTTTTAACAGGTAGCAACAGGCTTGGTAAGCTTACGGTTATCTTTCTGCAAATATCCGTCCTCAAATAGAGAAGGATTACAACTTTTGGTTGTAAGTTGTGTGCCAATATTTTAACACAACAAATGTCGTTTAGGACTGCATTAGGTGCATTAGAAGAGATGAAACAGATTCCTCTCAGAAACTTTGGCGCGCCACTACCAGTCAATAGAAGCAATAATGAATCAGATGAGCCAGTAATCTTACACAGTTAAAAATAACTTATGTGGCCTGCTTTTTTTTTTTTTTAAATATATAACAGGAACACATACAGGTAGTCCTCACCTTACAATTGTAATTGAGCCCAAAATTTCTATTGCTAAGTGAGACATTTTTTAAGTGAATTTTGCCCCATTTTACAACCTTCCTTGCCACATTTGTTAAGTGAATCACTGCAGTTGTTAAGTTAGTAACACGGTATTCAATGAATCTGGCTTCCCCATTGATTTTGCTTGTCCAAAGGTTGCAAAAGGTGATCACATGACCCCGGGACTTTGCAATTGTCATAAATATGAGTCAGTTGCCAAGCGTCTGAATTTTGATCATGTGAACATGGGGATGCCGCAACGGTTGTAAGTGTGAAAAATGGTCATAAATCACTTTTTTCAGTGCCATTGTAATTTTGAACGATCACTAAATCGACTGTAAGTCAAGGACTATCTGTATTTAAAACATAAGTTATATGTTTGTACCAGAGGTGGATTTCAGCAGGTTCTGACCAGTTCTGGAGAACCGGTAGCGGAAATTTTGAGTAGTTCGGAGAACCGGTAGTAAAAAGAATAGATGCCCCTGCCCCCATCTATTCTCTGCCTCCCAAGTCCCAGCTGATCAAGAGGAAATGGGGATTTTGCAGTAACCTTCCCCTGGAGTGGGGAAGGAATGGAGATTTTGTAATATCCTTCCCCTGCCATGCCCACCAAGCCACGCCCACCAAGCCATGCCACACCCATTAAGCCATGCTCACAGAACCGGTAGTAAAAAGATTTGAAACCCACCACTGGTTTGTACATACATATGCATTTGTATGTTTTAAAATATAGAAACAGTTAGCTTCTCCAAACAATCCTTACAGAAGCAAAACTGTTTTTCCTACTCTACTGCTTGTACAATAATAGTAAGAAGGAAAACTACTACCTGAAGCGATCATCTGCTTTGAGCACATCCATAACAGTTCCCATAGGGGGACTTAGCATCTTATCCATCACAAACAAGGTACCGAATCTTCCTCTCTTGTCATGAGCAGCGATGCAGGCATTTTCTATGCAGAGATTCTACAAGAGGGATTGCATTATAATAAATGTGGAATTTGTGACATTTTACTAAGTTTGGTCCCTAATCATGACCAAACACAACTGCCCCCTATTATTTATCTAAATCATATGAATACATGAAGATAAACATGCCCCCTCTACTTGCACTTTCACAATTTGCTGTGAGGAAGCCACAAACTTCTAGAAAAAATGACAAATGCTCCCCAAAAGCTACCGTAAAACTATCGAAAGGAAGTGCGGTTAAGTCTCCTTAAGAAAGAGGTTTGATATACATTTGCTCCCGATTGCATTCTGCTGATCAATTCTACATTGTTTGAAATCCAATGAAAAGGAAAGATAAAAATAAGTAGCTCTTCTTTTCTGAATCAGGAACAGAATGTGTCTTCTACTACAGATAAATTATTGAAAGTGGAATAAAGGTTGATATCAAAATCCTTGCTCTGCTACAAAATCCCTAGATGAAACCAATCTTTGAGAATTGTTGAGAAGATAAACAAGGAATATCTTTATATACGCTGCCAAGAGTTATTTGGGGGAAAGTTGTAATCTGCAGGCTGCACACATATTATAGCATGAAACATAATAGTGATCTCTCAGTTGGGTATTGTATATGTTTAAAAAATATTGTAAAATATATGACTTAAATATCAAACTAGCAGTAATTATTAAAGAGAAACATACATTGCGGTACACAAATACTCTCAGTTCTTTGCCACCCAAAGTTTCTAGCTTCTGTCCGTGGAAAAGGTATTTAGAAGAAAGATGCTCTTTGATTATATGATTTTGGAGCAAATTTCTGTTTGCTGAAGGACTATGATCTGCCGAAAAAAAAATAAAACCATTATTCATACATTCAGATCAGCACACAGTCAATTGCTTTCATTTTAAAATACTTCCAGGCAGAAGCATCTGTAGGAGATGACAAAGGGAGCAAATCATAAAACCCATGCTACAATGTAAACTCTGCCCTTTTGCACATGCATCAAGATTTTGCACACACATATCAAAGGGCATATGTTGTGACATTGCAATAGTGCTTTCATCACTTTGACCAATCCTGTGGATGCCACTGCATGAAAAGGTCATAGAAACAGAATCAGCATTTCCTCCAACTTTCTCTCTCCCTCCTTTTCTGCAATATTCTAAGCAATGAACAACAGTTGCATTTTTCAGCCTATTTACAGCAAAAATCTCACAATTTTCCATCTTCTCCTCCCTACCCACTTTCAGTTTCTCCTATGCTATTACCAGATAGATATTCTAAAAAAAGAAAAAGAAAAATTACTCTGGGTTTTGGTGGGCGTGGTGATGGTGGTATGAAAATCCAAATACTAGAGGACTTTCCATTATGATGATCTCCAGATATGTTGAACTGACATTCTCCAATCTACCACTCAATTTATTTACTATATTTATTGTTTACTTATAGTACTTTGATACTACTCAATTTGGTCATGAAAACTTACAGTTTATGCTAATAGCTTAGAACATATCTATTCTATCTGGAAGTGTTTGCCGTCATGTAAATTTACATGCACTAAAACCCACTTTGATACGATATAATTATATGCTGAGGATATTTAGCATGCTGTATACACTATTTTATCCTCTTTCCCCCAGTTTTCTGCCCCAATGCTCCAACAATTGATCAGCAATCTGTTTTAGCATGATAGATCTACACTGGGTCATTTTTAAATCTTTAACAATTTAAGTTTAACATTTTGACTCTCTTATGGATATATGACCTCGTTTTAGCTAGCTAAGACTCAGCTTTAGGAAAATGTGTGTGTATGTGATTTAGAACTATTATAAATCCTGAATTCCAGCAAAGAGTGGGATTGAATATGGTTTTGTAATGCAATCCTACTAATTAAAAATTATTCTTAGCAGTTAATTCAAGCAGAAGGCACATCCAACGGCACAATTCCAGGCACAGGCAGGGGGGATGTGCTTTCCTCCTCTCCCTCCATTTCAGCTTGTTGATTGGACATGAGGCACTAATGACAAACAGATCCCACTGTATAAGAGTTCAAGTATACAAACCTTTGTAGAAAGAATTGATGGGAGCCAGGACTGTCAAACGCTCATTCCCAGTAAGATGTGAACCGAGACCAACTTGTCTAAAAAGGTCAATAGATGTTGAAACATCGGATTCCTTCCCCAACTCCAGCAGAGTTTTAGCTTCAATTAAAATAACAACAACAGATGTCAAAGTGGATTTCATAATTATTATACATATTAAAACAGCACCTGATAAAGGAGCAGAATTGTATTTGTTAAAACTAAAAAAAAATAATCATACTTAAGCGCGCTTAGTGAATTCAACAGAGCATTGCTTTTCATTTATTTGTTTGTTTATTCAATTTCTATTTCTCATCAATCAATGAGTTTGGGTAGCTTACAATTCAGAAAATATTACATTACAATTAAAAATTCTAAAAAAAATTTAAAGCATTAAAAATATCCCAATACATGGGAGCAAGATATTTGGCCAGTTAGCAATACAGACAAGAAACACACATCAGCAATCCAGGCAAGGGGACGTAGCCAGGTTTTTAGGGCCTTACAAAAGACTAAGGTTGGGGCCACTCTAATCTCCAAAGGGGAGATATTCCATAGAGCAGGTGTCACTATGGAAAAAGCTCATTTTTTGGTCCCTGTCAGCTGACACTCTTTGGCGGACAATATTTGCAACATGCCCATTCTACTTGATCTCGTTGGGTGGGTAGAGATTCTTGGAAAAAGGCAATCCCTCAAGGGCTCCCATGACTAATTTGTCATGACTAATTCCACTGGTTTCAATGAGTGTAATCTAGACTTAATTAAATTTAGATCAAAACAGTTTCAAAATTATTCAAAGGCAAATAATTCTTCACTTTTTTAGTTTCTTCCATGTTTCGTTTAAACAGAAAGAATTACCATTGCTATTCCCTATTTTCCCGATTTTTAACTTCATTTTAGAAGTTGAAAATGATTTTTGTTTTAATGAAGAAAAACATCTTTCTAATCATACACAACTCTTGTCAGAGATAAAATATCTAGTTTTAGCCTGATTGTCTCTTGCCCATTTTCATAGTTGTGTCTGCCTAAAAGGTAATTTGCAATTTTTTTTAAACAATACCAATCACTTCTCAAAAGTGTAGGGAACATGTAAGGATCAGAATCCCTATGAACAAGGAAGCATACATTATAGCATGGGCATGGGCTATGTGCAATTTCCATTTTCCCATTTCACACATTGATTTTAAATGGGCAAAAATGACTAGTTCCATAAACCATGTTGGAGGAGGAGGAGGAGGAGGAGGAGGAGGAGGAGGAGGAGGAGGAGGAGGAGGAGGAGGAGGAGGAGATTGTTGTTGTTGTTTACCAGAGTCTGGGATGAGAAGCTCATTGACCATGTGTATCACTCCATTTGTGGCCATTACATCCTTGTCAGCAATGATGGACTTTCCATTGAGAATCATCTGATTGCCAACGCAGCTTACTTCCAACATATTACCCTCTAGGGTTTCCATGGATAAACCGGCAATAATAGCTTCAGCACACATAGCTGTTTTTAAGATGTGGTTGTTCAATAGTGCTATAGGGGGAATAGAAGACAGTAAGTGGAATTTTTTTTAAGTAGCTTGTACATCTTTTCTAGTGATTCATAAGCCATGGAGTGAAAATTAAATAGTATTTCAGAACAATGGCAAGCTGACGTGCTTAACACTTTTGTCTATAAATAGGCAAAATAGTCAAGCTAAAACAAATCCTGCAAATTGCTCAGTGCAGCTTTCTCCAATCTGATGCCCTCCTGATATGTTGAGTCTACAACTCCTAGAATTATAACTGGAGGATAGGCTGAGGAAGGTGGGCTCATTGTTTTAGTTCATTGAATATATAAAAAAAGAGATGCTTGTAGCCTCCAGCCTGCCTGGTCATATAGGCAAATCAATTGTAAATAAAATACTTAAGGATAAGGAAGGAGTTATACCAGTCTGAGCAAAGAGGAATCAGTTGCTTGTTCCAAGCCCAACCTTCTTATCATCATCATCATCATCATCATCATCATCATCATCATCATCAATCATCCATAAATGGGGGATGATTATTTGCAGAGAATAGTCACATTCTGTAGCCATATGTCTAAGAGAACCCTGCCCAGTAGAGGTGAAATTCCATTGTTGGAAAAATTACTGGGACTATTGGAACAAGAATAGTGAGGGACAGAAACTTGTATATTGTAATAATATCATTATGTAGCCAGAGGCTCTAATACAGGCAGTCTCCAAGTTAAGAACATCTGACTTATGAACAACCCATACTTACTAATGGGCTGCCTATCACTAAAAATGGCAGACAGTGTTGTCCTTCCTTGAGTCAATGAACCATTGACGCTGCACAATGTTTTTATAAACCCCTGTAGCTGTGCATTTTTTAATATGCTGCCTGTTTTCATGAGTTTTCAGCATTTCATGTAAACGCTGCATAGCATCAGCAGTTTGTTGGCTGAAGGAAGGAAAATGCCATCTGACATTTTTAGTAATAGACAGTCTATTCATAAATATGAGTTCCAACTTACATACAATTTCAAATTAAAGACAGGCTTAGGAACAGAACCCATTCTTAACCCAGGAACTGCCTGTAGTCTTCCAATTCATTCTAAGCCTTCCTTACAATTTACAAAAATATTTGCTAAAAAAGTGCTTCTATAGTATAGTTTACATATACAAAATCAGGTACATTTATTTCCTAAAGATAAGATGCTTCTCAACTCTGACTGAATGCATATGTTCAGATCCTTGGCAAAACTGAGGATTGTTTCCCCATTTAAAAGCACAGACAACTGGTCTAACTATACTTTGGCTTTAGAAATGAATGAGTATTGTTTATTTTAAAAAATATATAAAAAGAACACAGCTTGCTATCACAGAGGTTTATGAGGCCCATCTAGTGTCATCAAATACATCATTCAACATGCTGATTGCTATTGCTCATCTCAACCCCCCCCACCCCCCCATAGAAAATGCTGACCAGCTTGCCCAGTTCCCCCTGCATCTGCCTTCTTGGTAATGAGTCAATGCTGACACAGCTTTCTCATGGTTTCCTCTCTCCATTTCTGCCTTAAAGTCAGCACAAGGTTGAAGAAAGCTCATCGCCAAAGCAGTGACTCATGTAAACACCGTATACCAAAAGAGGAAAAAGAGTTTGGAAGAGCCACCACCATAGTAGGGAAATATGCAAACACTGCAAACTATTACTCCAGTCAGCTTCCCTTCTATTCATATATAATTTGTTAATACAGCAATCGAACAGAGAGAAAAAGAGGCAACATTATCAAAACTTTTTGCCTATATTAGCTCTAGATGGTGAGAACAGACATCATTAGAGTTTTATTAGATTTCAAAATAGGCGGCCCAATTTTTTATTTAGAACCACTAGTTAAAACCCAAAGGCAGTTTCATTTGTCCGAATGAGTAAAAAGCCTAATGATTAGGTTCAGACCATTTTTAAATAGGGAATGTTAGGTTATATGTGATATGCACATATGTGTGTTTACATTCCCATATACTATGTATACCCAAGTATACATTGCTTTCACAAAGTAGAAATAAAATGCAATTTCATTAAAAGTTTAAATAAGGTTTTCACCACAAAATAATGATTAAAAAAAAAAAACTTTGGATTTCATAACTGAGAAAGATCAACATTCTCCATGAATGGTACATCAGATAAACTGATCTCAGACTATACATGTCTTTATAAGCTAATATTAATGCTTGTAACATTTAAAAACTTGACTAATTCTCCCATACAAGTATGTATTTCTTTTGAAAATAAGGACATCTTAAAAGAACATGATTCAAAGGGAGATTCAGTTTTGCCACGAGAATATTAAAATGTGATTTCTATATTTCTGAAAGGATGAATTATAATGAAAGCTAAATGGCCATTCATAATCCTCAGGATAGTGCGTTATACCTCACAGTACAGTTCCTATAACTTGTAACCATCATTTACTGCCTCACTATAACTCACGAGAATAAAGAGGATTGAATAATAATAAATTTCAAAAATACATTTAGCTTCCATATAGACTCGAATCTCTGGTGAAAGCAATAGATTTTCTATTATTATTATTATTATGGATAGATTATGTTTATTTACCTTTCAGAGCTTCTGGGTCTCCCAGGATCCTGTTAAACATTTCTTTAGGAATCTTCTCAAAAGCTTCATTGGTTGGTGCTAATAATGTAAATTGACCTTCACTGTCTAAAAGATTATTGAGACCAGCCGCTGCCACAGCAGCCTTTAAATAAATGGAAAAGAAAGAGAATCGGTTATGTTAGAATAAATCAACCAGTAATAAAGTTGCTGATTACACAAATTTTCAAGAAAGTGGTCTCACTTTCCACTGGTGCAAGGAAATAAGACTGAGATCATTTGAGATGAACTTACCCTAAGAGTTTCAAGACTTTCTTCAATCTCTACAACTTGTAGGATACTGTTGGAAGTTGTAGAAATGACTTTGTCTATCAGATGGACTACTCCATTGGTAGCATGATGGTCAGCCTTCAGTAATCTAGCACAGTTCACAGTCACAATCTGGAATGGGCAGGACAGGAATAAGTGGAATAAGTGGAGTATATTGTTGGCATTAAATGTCCTTGTTGATTTGAAGGATGACACAACACAGGAGGGGTATCATTAAGAGAGAATGAATCTAGTGATTGCTTGTGTAGATCTGACAGAATATTTTGAAGAGTCCTATAGATTTTACAAATAGCTATTTTAAAATGAATAATTTTACTTTAATAAAAACTCATAATTCAAAGAATGTCTTTTTACTCAAACTTTTTTTACTCGAACACAAATATCTAAACACAAGGCACTGTAAAAACTGATGCATACATAGTTCACTGCTTTTCCTTCATATAATTTGTATTATATTCACTGTACACCAATCGGGGTGGGCTTCAAGAATTTTAGTAAGGGGTTCTCTGCCCGGTTTCTGGGTGGGCATGGCCACAGTGGGCATGGCATAGTTTATTTATTTATTTATTTATTTTTCATATTTGTATACCGCCCTACTCCCGAAGGACTCAGGACGGTGAACAGCCATAATAAATACAAATACATATAGAAGTTAAAAACTATTAAGAAACAGATTGAGTAATTTAGGCTCAAAGATTAAAAAACATCCAAATTTATCTAAAGAGGTTTAAAACCCAATTTAAAAGACAGTTTAAAAGCCAATTAAAAAGGGAGAGTTAGGCCAGACCAGCTTGTTGGAATAGAAATGTTTTCAGGGCTCGGCGGAATATGCGTAAGTCTTGGATGTTTCGTAACTCTGGGGGAAGCCCGTTCCAGATGGTAGGTGCCCCCACAGAAAAGGCTCTCTCCCTGGGGGCTGTCAGTCGACATTGTTTGGCCGACGGCACCCTGAGGCGTCCCTCTCTATGGGAGCGAACTGGTCGGTGAGAGGCTATTGGTGGCAGGAGGCGGTCTCGTAAGTACCCTGGTCCTGAGCCATGGAGCGCTCTAAAGATAGTAACCAAAACCTTGAAGCGCACCCGGAAGACCACTGGGAGCCAGTGCAGCTCGCGCAGGAGGGGGGGTTACATGAGAGCGCCACATTGCTCCCATTACCACCCACGCGGCCGCATTCTGGACCAGTTGGAGCCTTCGGGTGCTTCTCAAGGGGAGCCCCATGTAGAGAGCATTACAATAATCCAGGCGTGAGGTGACAAGGGTGTGAGTGACCGTGCGTAACGAGTCCCGATCCAGAAAGGGATGCAACTGGCGAATCAGGCGAACCTGATAAAAAGTCCTCCTGGCTACGGCCGTCATATGCTCTTCAAAAGACAGCCGTGAGTCCAGGAGGATGCCCAAGTTGCGAACCCCATCTGTGGGGGCCAACGACTCGCCCCCAATAGTCAGAGATGGCGCCAACTGACTATATTGGGACGACAGAAGCCACAGCCACTCGGTCTTGGATGGGTTGAGTCTGAGTTTGTTCCTCCCCATCCTGCTGTTGGCCTCCTGCAGCATGGCGCAGGGGTTGTTTTTGCCCTTCCCGGGCTCCGGAGGCTTTCTTTGAGCCTCCAGGAGGGCGAAAACAGCCTCCCGTGTCTCCAGAGGCCCTCTGGAGGCTGGAAACAGGCCCATTTGTCACCCTCCCCAAGCCTCCAGGTGCGCCCTGCATTTATCTGCATCCAAAATGGGCCACATGGGACTCCTGGGAGGGGCAGGGTGGGATGGGAGGGGCCAGCCAGGAGTGGGATTTGGGGGTTCTCCGAACTGCACAGAATCTTAGCTAGAGGTTCTCTAGCGAACCCCCAGCAGCCCACCCCAACACCAATGTACACTAGAAGTTTTCCCCCCTTCTCTTTCAATATAATTTAAGTATTCTTTTAAATTATATATTATAATGAAAATATTATATGGCTGCAGAGAGATGTGAATAAAGGCAGCTGTGCTCAGCTTTTTTAATCTTTGCATTCCTAAAAACATCCTAAATGCTGTATATATTTATCATAATGGATATGAGAAAATCTCTTTAAAGCGTTTCTTCATTGTAGAAACTCCAGATAAAGACAATAAAAAAAACTAGTCTTCTTATCTGGTCTACATTTTTTTGGCTATCATACTATAGAAAGCTAATTTATAGTAATAATTGGCTACATTATTAAGACATCCAAAGTAGGAAATCTTATCTTCGTCCAAACGAAGTCTGTGCCCAGCTGTATTTGTAAATTTATCAGATACTTACTCCATTTGGGTAATGATGAATCTTGATGTCAATATTCTGGTACATTGAAGGGAGAGAAAGTCCGTGTTTTAGCTCATCAGTTAGGACTCGTTTATTCACCATGTGATATCGCAGAGCATTTAGCAGCTCAATATTGACATTGCTCACCAACGAATCCAACACTTCCTAAGATCAAGAAATCATATTGAAGAGCTGGCTGTTCTGAGCATCCTATCCCAGATCTGAGCCTATGTATTTTACGTGACTATTTCTATCTGCTTTCTGCCTGGTAGGGGGTGGGGAACTGTACTAGTTTCCCTAGAGTGGAAATTGAGAGCTTTGCCAGAAAAACAGAAGTTGCTATCTCAACATTTTTCTTAACAGAAATTTTCCTTACTTCTGCTTCCTTTTCCAACCCGATGCATTAAAGTACAACTACCCTAATCCTCAGTTGTCGTGGCTAGTAACAAAATGATTTGGAGGCAGTATGTTGAGGTGGCTTACCCTTGAGAAAAGACATTTTGCCTTTCCAAGTAGGAAACCAAGCTAATGAAGAGATACAGTAATAACTACATATTCAGCTCAGTGCAACAATATCCACAGAATTTTGTTGCTTTCGTTAGATTGATGAAAGCACTGAATAGCAGCATTATGCCACAAGTTCTTTCATTGTGAAGCAGATGTGCAACACTGCAACTGGTGTAGGAAAGGGGATACCATAACACTCCTTTAATTAGTCTGATGTCCTTGTCTCCCTGTAGAAGAAACTGGGTCAAAGTAAAGAAAAGGAACTGACTTTTTGATTGTCAATCTGATATTCATCTCCTAACTTCTAACAGTCTAACTTGTTTTTAGCTTTCATGAGCCTGGAGTGGATATAGTTTGCTGCACATATCTTACATAATTCCACCTAATCTCATATTTTTAAAAATATGTCAAGCATATTTAAATAATATTTCTGATAAAGACAAGGCAAATGTTTCATTTTACAGGCATAACTCTGGATCCAACTTCTTCCCATTCTATTGATTCTTGGTTGTATTCATAATGATTGGTTAAAACCAAGCTTAGAGATCTATCACATCAGGAATTCCACCCACGTTGAGCAAAATGTAGCTGCCCTAGACTTACAGCAGGCAATGACGCCCAGGCCTCATTGGTGGGGGCAAAGATTGTGTAGCTGCCAGGCCTTGTGATTTCAGCACTCAGGTTAGAGCTGGCAGAATAGAGCTGAGTGGTGGTGGCTCCGACAACTCCAAGTGTCTCATAAAGATTGACAAGTGGCAAAGCTGTTAAAAATAAAGGCATTTCTCTTTAGCAAAGTCATAGTCAATTCAGAACAAAGTCTATTCTCCCTCCCTCTCCCTCTCCCTCTCCCTCTCCCCCTCCCCCTCCCCCTCCCTCTCCATTTCCTTCTTTCGCTCCCTCTCTCTCTCTCTCTCTCTCTCTCTCCCTCCCTCTCTCTCTTTTTTCTCTTTCTCTTCTATGGTGCAATCAAATCAGTATTGACTCCTGATGACCACCTAGACAAGTCCTTGTAGTTTTCCTGACAAATTTCAGAAGTGGCTTAGCACTGCCTCCTTCCTAAGACTGAGAGGGACTCACTGGGCCAAAGTCATCCAGCTCTGGCTTTGTGCCTAAGGTGGAACTAGAACTCTCAGTTTCTATCTCATGCCTTAACCACTATATCAAACTGGCTCTCTGGTTAGGGTTAGAGTTATTTCTCAATTAGAATAAAATAATTAAGCCATAATTAAGCCATAACATGGTGCTGAGAGTTAGTGAGGCCAATTGAAATCAATGAGATAGATTAGACAGAATTATTTAAATCCTGTTCTTAGTTCTTGAAAAATAAGTAAGTCTAAATCCAACCCATTGAATCAACACAATTTTTTCACATATTACTGTTCTTAGTGCAGACCTAAAATTAGCTTGATTGGTATTTTAAATCTGTAGAAAACAGAAAAGAGAAACGAAAGTGGCAAATGGTATTTTGCATGCACATGGGTATAATAATAATAATAATAATAATAATAATAATAATAATAATAATAATAATAGGTATAACCAATTTCATTGTATACATGATGTACAATGACAATAAAAGCTATACTATGCATATATAATTGCATAGACATACCGTACCTGCTGTGCAGAAATCCAGATAACCATTAAGAGGACAATACAGAAATCTCTCTTCTTCTGTCTAATGGTTATCTGGATTTTTGCAGACCAGATATTAAGTTAAAATATTACTTTGTGGGTGGAGAAGCAGCAAGGAGAATGAGACTTCACTGTTTCTCATTCCATCATTTTCCTACAATTAATTACTCTTTAAGCATCCATTTGCAATGGCAGACACATCTGAAATTCTACAGAGAAGAAAACATAGGGTGGGAGGTGGGGAAGAGTAATTTATAGAAAGCAATTTGCAGGTTTCATTTTTTTCACTCCAGGCTGCTCTTCTGTGCCATCTACTCAGAACTGATGTTAAGAAATAATATTAGATAGATAGATAGATAGATAGATAGATAGATAGATAGATAGATAGATAGATAAGATAGATAGATAAGATAGAGATAAATAGATATCAGATATGTATTATATATTAAAGAATACGTAGGTTTTACCTAACCCACTACATATGCCTTGTGTGTGTGTTTGTTGTACAGAACCCATGAATGTGATGGTGCTGAATAGGCAGGTTAAGGAGATAAGATGAAGTGAGACTGGTTTATGAACATTTTGCTAGGGAACGGAAAGGGAGGAAAGGAGGTTTGAAAAATTTTAAGGAAAGGAAATCTGCTCTACTTATAGGAGAAAGCAACAAAATGGAAACTCAAGAAAAAGGTAACTGAAGAAGATAAGCTTTGGTAGCATTGTGGCATCAGACAAAAAGTGTTTAGTTCAGTCTTCTGTTTCTAAAAAATGCCTGCTAAGTACTTCTTTGTCATATTTCCTAAGGCAGCTTATTTCTCCTTACATTCCCCACCCCCCAAGACACATTACTCTTGAAACGTAAGTTTCCTTTAACCATCATAATTAATAGCCATTGACAGACAAAAATAGCATGGTTTATGGAAACGCTGAGGAAAGAAAATTCACTATAATCTCCCATTTGCCTGTGTAACAAAAGCCAAAATATGTGGCAGAAAATAGGGATAAAATAAAATTAGGACTGAAAAGTTTTACTCTGAGATGCCAGATGAGAACCTGCTTCCTCTGTATATGTGTTAACTAATTAAATCCCACACATAGGCAATACTGTACTTGTCTTGCTAGCTATTTAACATTGTTTATATTTTAAAAACAGAAAGCATAACTGGTTTTAAACGTTAAAAAAAAGCTGCCACTTTTTATATACAGATACTAGAAAACTTTTCCTTATTATAACTTGCTTTTTTACTTATTGATTTAGTGCTCATTGGTCAAATCAAGAGATACGCATCAATACATTGATCACTACAAATTTATATGGTTCAAACTGGGGAACCTGTAAGTGTCACTTAATAATCTTATTTACCAGCTGGGCAGCCTTTTTCTCCAGGAACTTCTTCATATCCAGGACAACATTCATAAGCAACCACTCTGTAGTGAGAAATATACACAGCATAATAAGATAAATCAACCAAAATGTCAGTTACCATCTGGCATAATTGGTACAGTGAAAGTTGACTGAAATTAAGTCTAGTTAGATCAGTCTGCATTGACCTATCATTCTGTAATTTGTGACCATCAACTTCCTGAAAAGTCATATAGAACAACTGGAAAGATGACTGGCAAGTTGAGAAATATCCCCATGGTGAAGCTAATTGAAAAATTATAGACTACTCAGGGGAGGCATTCTAAAGATGAACTGGAAAATCAATGTGTTTCACTATAAAAGGAGTGGCAGAATCAGAGGGCAGAGTCAAAAGAGGAATCAGCTGTTGTGGTCCACCAGCAGCCTGTGGAGCTGGCAGCGGAGTCAGACAACGATGAGGCTGAGGAAGAACATGACCCAGTCCTGGACGCTGGGGAAGGCCCGGATGAGGGTTCTGTGTCAGAGGCAGAGATGGGGCCAGGGCCATCGGGGAGTGAGGTGTGGACTCCAGAGCCTCCAGAGAATGATAGGAGTGAGGCAGAGGAATAGGAGGAGCCTGTTCCTAATGCACGCATGAGAAGAGCTGCCAGAAGGCAAGAGCAGCTCAAGCAAAGAGGACAACTCAGGAGTAGGGCCAAGAGATGATTGGCCCCTCCCATAAGGCTTAAAACAGACCAGCAACGGCGTTTGGGCTTTGTGAAAAACAACGTTGGTAGCTTCGTCTTCTTCGTCTACGTCTTGTATTTATTTTTGTATCTGTGACTTCTGAATGTTTGCCAAGAAAGGCCTTTGGCAGGTTACCTAATTGGACCAAGATTTGTGATAGGACTGAGGAATTTGTGTTGGAAGGAATTTGCTTTAATTTAATGATGCTGGGAATGAAGTAATTCTCAGCTGTTCGAATAAAGTTTGTTTGTTTTTTCACTGACTGATTTTCCTACTACTTACTTGGGCCTGGGTCACAACATCAGCCTAGAGCCATGATGGTGAACCTATGGCACACGTGCCGGAAGTGGCATGCAGAGCCATCTCTCTGGGCAAGCAAGCCATCACCTGTTGCTCTTCCGAGTTCTGGCCTGCCAGCCAGCTGGTCTTTACATGCATGTGGGCACCAGAAACTGGAAGATCAGGTGGCTGGTGCGCGCATGCGCACTGGCCACCTGATCTTCCGGTTTTTGGCATGCACGCGAGCACTCGCACGCACTCCTTTTTCAGCATTTGGTACCGAAAAGGTTCGCCAACACTGCCCTAGAATCTCTATGTAGCCACAAATGGACTAAGTCCAACTTCTCTTGAATTTCATTTACTAGGGTTGCCAGGTCTGCTTCCAAAAAATAGTGGACAAGCCGGGGGGGGTGTGTTAAGTAGTAAAAAAATAAAAAGAAATTACAATTAAATTATATATTTTCTTACAAACATTTTAACACACCATTTTAGGTCAGTCGACACAAGCTACAATACATTTTAAAAATGTGAATTGTACATAATTTTATAATATATTTTTATTTTAATCTCATTAATTTTTTCGGAGAATCGAGATCAATGGATATTCGATCTTTGTCTCATTCTAACATGGAAAAAAAAGACAAAACGTGATTCTCCTATCCTTATTCTCTTAGACTGTACAGCTTTAGATTACGTACCATTTCATCATAAAGCTTTTGAATAAAAAAAAGTCCACTATTTTGTGAAAAAAAATAGTGAACATAATGTGAAAAAAGTGGATTGTCCGCTCAAATAGTGGACACCTGGCAACCCTATCATTTACCCTTATCTAATGCCAAGAGAGGGCTAACCATTAATGAGTAGTTTTCTGTGCATAGGGATGATTAGCAATAAATCAGTTTAATTGGAGTTTCATGTGTAGTCCTGATCTTTTGCGCCTGATATTCACTTACTATATTGGGGAGCAAGATCTACTAAGGGGCTATCACTTTAGCAAAATGTGCATAAAATATATGAATTGAAGCCAATATCATATGTTGTTTTCTAACTGTTAAACATGTATCCATTCTCTGCATCTTTCTAAAGCTTAAAAAGTTTTAATTCATCTATGTATATCAGGGTGATCAACTGTAATCTACTTTAAAAGTAATGAAGTTATTTATTTTTTTTAGCAGATTAAGCTATTTTGGTATCTGCTGGGCTCCTACACTGTATTTAATCACTGTTTGGATGATATCCATAATTCCATTATGTTTATTATTTTAACACGCTATCTAATGTTTTCTCTCATTAAGCCCTAATACTAGAATAATACTTCTCTCCTTGGGAGATAATTTTTGCTTTCTTTGACCAGCCTACTTGGTCAAAGGAATTGATTTAAATATTTTTTTTTTCATTCTCTTATACCAATTTATATGAATTCATGGCTATCCCAAATGTATTATGAGCAATCAGGTAAATAAATCAGTCAATGAATGTACCTCGGTGTTGTAAATAAATAGCCAGGCCAATTAGTTATGTTCTAAGGTTTATTTTTTAAAAAATTGATCAGTGATCAAATTAATGAGTTGCCTTTAACATATTTAACAGCTGCTGGTGAGTTGTCTTTTCTCTGCCTTCTAGCAGAAGATAATATATAGAAATAAAAGTCAGTATTTTTTTTAAAAAAAACTCCATTTTATTATTGTTTTTAAAAAACAACAAAATAAAAGCTATGTTTTCCTTTTTCATAAGGGAAAAAAAGCTTCATCTTTCCCCAATATTGGTTAATTTCTAAATCTGCAATGTTTAGAAAAGCAGACAATGTACTCTCAGTGTCAAAACTGCAAAGAGAATAATGTATTTCCTGTGGATTTAACCTATAGAATTGACTCAGAAGCAAGTTAGCCATGTTTGATTAAAATGTTATGAAATATATAGGAATGTATCTGTATATGAAATAGGAGAGAGTCATTGGATGGCAGCAAGTTACAACTATTTGGCATTTTATGATTTGATCTTTAGCGTGTTACAGGATGAAAAAAATTCTTTAAAATGATTAAATTTTAAACTATGCAACAAAAACAAATACATTTATAGAAACAGATTTTGTTCTGCAATTTCCAGGAAAAGTTACCTAGGAAAATCCTGACTCATTGTCTAGACTTTATATATATATATATATATATATATATATATATATATATATATATATATATATATATATATATATATATATATATATATATATGCCATATGGGAAATCTTTTGCTTAAAATAATTTGCTTTCTTTTATGCTTGGAACTCTCAATACCCCACTGGTACACTTTTCAGTCTCACACTAACTTTTTCTTTAGTACAGATATACACATTTATATGCCCAATTTGGCAACCAAATAAACTCACCCTTAATAGTCTAGACAGATTTTTAGTTCAAACCAGAATTAAACACAAAAAAATGATTAATGGAGAATTCAGCCACAGTTCAGCATCAAGAATTCCCAAGATAGAATGTTGTTTCTCAAAGGCTTATTTATAGAGAAATGGGTGTTAATGAGCTGCTACTAACTGGCCAGAAACTTAATGTATACAAACTTAGAAGGGCAGTCTGAACTCTTCAGTAGAAGTGTTTGCTTGATTTGGTGGATCAACTGCAAATTAACGAGCACAGAGCCTAAGGGAATAAATGACTAAAAAGAAATTGCTTGTCTTTAAGTTGATGTCAGCAGGGTTTCACATATTATGGAGAAATAAATCTGAGGCAAATATACACAAAATAGACAGTTGTAGCTCAACATTATTATTCTATACCATCTTTATGAGTCACTACTTAGCCTAGGTAAATATCTCTCTCACTGAAAAACAGAGGTAGTAGAAAGGAAAATGTTGACTTTGAAGATCCTCATATGTGTGGATTAACACTCAAAGTGTAGCAGATTTATGTATGACATCTAATTATTTGTTCCACCACTGCTTGAACCATTATCCTAGTTATATCACTGGCTGGATGAATCGTAACCAGAAGCCATTCCCAAGATTTGCTTCTCAAAGTGGTATTATCTAGTGGTTAATATTTTTATTAAGTTTGTTTCCTATGAAATTAAAAAAACATGTCCTTTTCAACAGTAAGAACTGTCAAATGAGAGGGCTGTAAAGCATTATGTAAGTCTAAATAATATTGCTATTGCTATTATTGTTCAGTTGCAGAATAAGTAGCCTGCAAAAATTAAGACACTGCCCATCTCTATGCTAAGCTGCAATTAAAAACTAAGAAGGTTTTTGGATTCCTGGTTCTAGTTATGTTACACAGAGATAGAAGAGGAATTTTTATGAGCTAAGTTCTTAGCTTAGCTTCTATGGTAAATCCCTCATGTCAAATCAAAACTGAGTTTCACATACTTTGTTCCTGAAGAAGGAACTGAAGAAGGATGTGATGGCACACATACTACATACTTGGGTCAGAATCAACTGGCTTCCTGCTTCATTTTCCTGTTTGGTTTTTCTGTTGGAATGGTACGTGGGAATGACCTTGCGAGAAGAGAGGAAGTGATGTGTCTGAGGGAACAATCACACAAGAGAAGGAGGAGCCCACAGTTGCTTAATGGTCAGAGAAAGAAACCTAGGAAGGACCCACCCTAATTGATCAGACTAATAAGAGACAGCAGGAAATCTGCAGTTTCAGACTTGCCAGATTCTGTTAATGTAGTCTTACAATAAAATAAAGTTATCTTAACTCAGTGGTTCTCAACCTGTGGATCGCGACCCCTTTGGGAGTCGAACGACCCTTTCACAGGGGTCGCCTAAGACCATCAGAAAACACATATTTTCAATGGTTTTAGGAATAATTTTATGGTTGAGGGTCACCACAACATGAGGAACTGTATTAAAGGGTCGCAGCATTAGGAGGGTTGAGAACCACTGGCTTAACTGATCATGTTTCCTTTCTGGTTTACTTTGGAGGGTTGATACCTGCTTTCTTTCTCAGTTTGTAACTAAGCAATGATGTTCTGAATTCTGATTCTCCTGGCTTCCAATGTTCTGTATGCATTAGTAATATAAGTCAGATTCAAGTGTTGTCTTTGATTATCCTTATTAATGCTTAAGTTATTGACCAGCCCTCCCTTACCAAACACAAACCAGAGAAATGTATGAGATTAGATGAAATTGGATGAAATAGATACAGATAGTCATGGCAACTATCCTGTACACTGGAAGTATGAAATATTGTGTCCAGCAATTGTTTTAGAATTCAAGCCTATAATCTGTTGCTAATGTGCATGCTGGCTGAAGCTGTCACAACTTGACATTCAAAACCTCTAGAAGTTTCTTAATTGTTTACCGGCTACTTTACTCCCCAAATTCATTACTTTTTAAAGTCTTTTTTATACCCTGTTTTCCCCAAAATAAGACATCCCCTGATAATAAACCCAATCCGGCTTTTGAGTGCATGGCAATAGGGCCAAGCGCTTATTTCAGGGTTCAAAAAAAATATAAGACAGGGTCTTATTTTCGGGGAAACATGGTAGTGACCTAGGAGTAAAGGTATTCTTGTTTGCATTCATTATGGGATGGAATTCTTACAGACTTATGTCATTCCTGGGAAACTAAATCATTCTGTTACAGCCATGAGTAAAATCTAAAAGAATGTAAGGATGCTATCAGGGAAAATAATTCCTTCTTTGCTTCAACATCTAGCTTTGAAAAACTACCTAATTAACTAAACAGAGTTCTTTCCGTGTGCAGTTAATAAAATATTGTGATATCACTTTAGTTGCCATTGCTCTTAAACCAACATCTTATCCAAACATATACTGACAGATATACAAACCTACTTCTCCACGCAGTCTAATTCCAAATAAAACATACATTCTAAAACTGGGAATATCCCAGGAATCCCCTGTTCTTTATGAAAGTAACAGGGCTATGCTAATCCTCACTTTTTATATATATTTTCACATCAGATTCGGATGCTGCCCTGCTCCACCCCCCCCCCCATAGGCCTTGAAAACTGAAAACTTTAAAAAAAAAACCAAAAAAACCCCCCAAAACAGCCCCTGAGTAAAAATAATTGCTATGTCGTCCCCCACCCCACCCCATATCAGTCTAATCTATTGAATTCATAAAACTCAAGGATTCCTTTTCAAACTGATTTAGCATAACTTCAGGCATAATAACAACCAGCGCAAGGAAAGAGTTGTTCAGGCAAGAAAGAAGGAATGTGGAACAAAGGAAAGCTCAATTATTTTCCATTACTGATGGCATTTATACGAGCACAAGACTACAGCAACTAGTAGACCTTTATCAGTGAAAGACAAATGATGGCTGAGTATCAAAGAACTCTGAGAAAACCTTCAAATAGCAAAATCATTGCTCACCTTACAAAATCAAAACACACCAGAGATAACGCTGAACTGTCAAGTGAACCAGAGGACACATAGGTTTGTGGGAAATTTTATAATCAGACAGTATCATGACATTTACCCCTCAGGTTTCCTCAGGTCTATGGGCTAAAGAAAAAGCACAACATCTGGTAATAGAAGGGAGAAATGCAATGACATTATTGTCCAGCAAATCAAAGGTTTGGAAGAAGAACAAAATCAGCTCATCTTCCTTTGATGTTATGAATGAACATTATAGTTCTATCTTTGCCTTGGAAACACAATATTTTGGGAAATGGCCTAAAGGCCATTTGTACATTTACTGTAGCTTCCTTTTCTATCACAGTCCAAGAACATTTTGTAAATAATATCCCTTATTTTATTATTGTGGCAGTTCTTCAAGCTAGGTTAACTAATGGCAGTTAAAGTGCTTTGTGGCAGAAGAGATTTGAACCTACTTTCCTTATATGTAACTTATTATATGGCCTATGCTTTAATCTTCACCATAAATATAAATTCTCCTTTGCAGAGGTTTAAAACTGCTTCTATGTTAACATTTTATAATCAGATTTAGTTTTCCCTCATACAAAACTGGGAAGGTAGCCTCATGGTGGCAAACATTTCTAATTATATCAGTTATATTTGTGCCAATGAAGCAGCACTTGACTCAATGGGAACTTAAAAAGAAGACCACATATTTTAATCTCTGGATACTGAAGTCAGCTTTTTGTATTAGAGCAAAATGAAGGTAGTGAAAGACTATATTTCAGAAATGAGGATTGCAATTTTTAGGTAAAAACAAACACATCACCTACCAAATAATTAATTACATTCTAGTATTTGGGATAAGGTTTCTTCCTTTTTGTTTTGAAGAATTAGTTCACTAAAAACAAAGCAATCAAGTAGCATTAACTGGACCCTAATTTTTAAATCCGAAGTGCTCTACTTTTTTTCAAAGAGTGACTTTGGATTTTCAATCCTTCCTGAGGGACCCATACATGATTTATGCCTTTTCAAAAACCAAGTGAGTTAAATTCTATTTGAATTAAGCTAAGAGAATTACCAGTCACTGCAAATACAGCAAATACAGCAAGGAAGTGGAATTTAGTAGGGATTTAGATATCAGTAAATCAAATGTCAGAAGCTTTGAAATTTCTAGAAACCTGATGCCAGAAGCTTGACAAATGTAGGATTAAAAATATCTCTCCATCTGACACCCTAAAAACACTAAGAAGAAAACCAGAACAATTCTAACAGCATAATATTCACATCTTCTCCCATTAAGTCCCTTGGTACACTTTTGCTATTGGCAATTCCTATTAATAATTATTAATATAATACTTTACTTTTTTATAACATTGTATTCCATTGTAGTTGAAAAAGTCATAGAGATGGAAAAAATTACCTCTGTAAAATTCAGGAAGAAAGAAATCAATCTAATATTTTGAGACTGGAAATCCACAATCAGATTTTTTTTTACAATCAGGAAAGAATCTTTTTTGGGCAATAGTAGGTTCAAATGGCCATGCATGGCCTTCTCCAATTCGAAGAGACACTTGTTCAGCAGACTGAGGCAAAGAGGCAGTCCCGGAACCAGCGAAATCTGGGGGCTGGGCAGGGGACAGGATGTATCTGCCCTCAGTGTGAAAGGGATTGCCACTCTCGAATTGGGCATTTTAGTCACACTAGATGCTGTTTTAGGACCTCTTCCCAGAGCACGATACCATAGTCTCTTGAGACTGAAGGATGTCAATGGAAAGGTTCAAATGATAAGGAATAATTAGCATACTTTTAAAGGGATCATGACGAGAGTCAGTTTGTTGTAATGGTTAAGGCATCGGCTAGAAATCCCAGAAGACAGTGAGTTCTAGCCTTGCCTTTGGCACAAAACCAGCTGGGTGATTTTGGGCCGGTCATTCTCCCTCAGCCCCAGGAAAGAGGCAATGGCAAACCACTTCCAAAAATCCTTCTTAAATTTGCGACCAATTTTAAAAAGGAATTATAGTAACTATTGTCATAGTAGTCTGAAAAAATGGTTTATGACATAATATAGGAATGAGTTAGAAAAGCTTCCTTTGCTTTTTCTATTGCCTTTATTTCTACCTGTTCCTTCCAGATGGTGAGTTATATCTCCTTTTTGGGAGATATCAAGGACCTTCAGAGACTTTTGTGCAATGTCCTTTTGTTGTTGAAATCAGAGAATGGTTTGTACTCCTCGCACAAATGTGGTTTTCTAGTAAAGATGAGCACAAGGAAGTAAGAAAAACCTACATCTGTGCTTAAAATAGAATAACAATCCAATCGCTTCTATACATTGTTTACATGTTTTATCATGTATGTATTCTTTTCAACATATATATTTTAATTATAGATATCATGAATGTAGAATATGAAAATCTATCTTGCAAAACTTGCTTTAATCTGCTAGCCTGTTACAAGTGTCATAAGCTAGTCATGTTTGGACTTGCTTTAGATAGGATTGAAAGCTGTGGATCTTACAGCTATTTTGTCCTTTGATAACTTGGCATGAGTATTTTTACTAATTTCTCAGGACTTTATTTATTCTACATTGTCTATGAATGTTGAAAGATTTATTTGATCTTGATACAGTAGTACATGCATAGGACAGAAAGACCTCAGGAAAGGAGCAATTGCACATAGCATTATAGCTTCTATGGAAGGAGCTGTTTCAGCCAACAATATGGAAGACTACAAAATAAAGCATCCCTAATAGATGGTAGTCCATGTCCATCTTAAAATAAAAGATGAACCCATCATTCTTCTGAATAATTAGTTCTATTTAAGTATCTCTCATTTCAGTGCCCAAAGCTTTTAGCTGTCTGTCGTCTCTGTCTGTATGTCCAAACTTAGTATATTACTACCACTGAAGTCTCCCAATGGTTTACAGCAGTGTTTTTCAACCTTCACAATTTGAAGATGGGTGGATTTACCCAGCATGCTGGCTGGGGAATTCTGGGAGTTGAAGTCCACACATCTTCAGGCTGTCAAGGTTGAGAAACACTGGTTTAAGTCATCTTCATCTTCAGTTAAAAAGTTTTTACCATTCATAAACCATATATAATGAGCTATGGTGGCACAGTGGTTAGAATGCAGTGTTGCAAGCTAATTCTGCTCACTTTGTCAGGCTTTCAGTCCTGACTGGTTTAAGGTTGACTCAGCCTTCCATCCTTCTGAGGTTGGTAAAATTAGGGTCCAGATTGCTGGGAGCAATATGGTCACTCTGTAAACCGCTTAGAGAGGGCTGTAAAACACTGTGTATATAAGTCTAAGTGCTATTGTTATGGCTATATATCACATGTATCAATTCTTAATACTTAACTAAAACTCATAACTAGTTATTTTTTTAAAAAAAAATCCTTACATTTTTGTTCTGTAAGAGAAAGATTTCTTGCCTAGGAGATCAGTATATATAAATGGAAACTAAAACTCTACTAGAAGGTAGCAATTTTGATTAACAACTGCTTAAAATTGGTGGTGGAACAAGAAATAAGTGGTCCAGAAATGTTTTTTAATATATGATATTAAAAAAATCATGATATATGATTAAGTGCTTTAATAAATGTACTATTATTATTAACTGTTATGGCCCAAGTAAGGATTTTCCAGATATATAGATTTTTGAATATCTTTTTACGTTGGCTGTGGATCATGTTGAATTGGTTAATAATTGGAAAAAAGATGCTGCTGCTGAATTTGGTCATGTTCCAGTAACATTATCAATTACAAGAGTTATTCCATTTTTTCAAGATGGTATTTAAATACAACATTCTTGAACGTCTACTTTTTATAAAACAGATGTAACAAAAAAAAATTTTTTTTCTTAAAATAAAACATTCTGTGAATGTCTCAGTTGTTTGGGATGTCTTTATATTCGTGTCACTCGTGTCATTGCTAGTGTTTCACAGGGAAAAAAACCCATCAAATCGTGAAGCAAAAAAATGGAAAGGGGGGGGGATAAGGAGTGAATGCAAAGAGATTGACACTAGAATTACATAAATCTCTGCCATCCAGTTGGTTCCATCTTTTGCATAAAATATGCAAGCCACCCCTTATTAATATTTTCTTCAGGCCAAAGATACCAAGGTTCCTTCAGTCACTCTTTACAGCAACTTCCCTGAACATTTACCAATTTTTCATTGTACTTTTTCAAATGTAATATCTATGATCAGTTAAGTACTCAAGGTAAGGTTTGACAATGTAACTAAAAGCTGAGAATCTACTTCTCATGATCTCACCAGTCTTACTCTGTTCCTATAGCCTATGATTGCATTTGCTTTTCTTTTCTTTTTTTTTTTTTTACCATGCTGGCTCACATTCAAGGTACAACAAGGCACTCAAATCCTTTTCACGTATACTTTTGCCAAGTTTGCTCTCACCCATCCCACCTGCTTTTTATCCTTTTGTTGCTGAATGTTGGACTTAAAATTTATTTCTGTTGAATTTCATCTTGTTAGTTTAGACCTGTCAAGATCATTTGAATTTTGATTATGTATTGCCTAGTACTGATAACCCTTGCCAACTTTCTGTCCGCTACCAATTTGATAAGCCAACCACCTCTCTTGCTTTCAAATTCTGTACTCAAATAATGGAAAGGCAGGACCTAACTTAAGTCCATGGGACATCTTTTCAAAATCTCCTTGCAGGTTGGCACAAAGCCATAAATAAGCACTTGTGGTTATTGTTTAATCAATTATGATCCACCAAATAACAGTCCTTTCCAAGCTACATCTGGACATTTTGTCAAGCCTCGCTTTACATTTTTGGCAAACCATTTCTGAGTGGCAGCCTCACCGCGAAGACCAGACCATGGCTAGGAAGGCTAACACTTCTTTTATTGAGAGTAGCTATAATAACAGAATCTGGTAAGTTTGATTGTGCCTCTACCTCCTTCTCATCTAATACCCATATGAATTAGGGAGATGTCTATCTGAGACATTTCTGTGTACTTTCTGCTTGTTTTGAATTCAGGTTTTTCTCCCTTGTTGCTTTGGTAATGGATCTCATTTATCTATTATACATTAAGATTATGTCCCTTAGTCTCTACACTGAAAATTGGAAATCATAAGACTGTCAATTTTTTAAACATTCTTTGATAGTGTATGTTCCCAATCAACCTCCTCTTGTAGCTCTTCTGATCTAGAAAAAAAAATAAAAAGGAATAGGGTCGCTATTTCTTTCCAGAGAAAAGTACTCTATTTTGGGATTCAAAACCCCCATAATGCCATGGTGCTGAGGCTTCATTATAAAAGTCCATCTCAAATGCAGAAGGGCATAATCAAAAGCTTCAAACCTTTCAGAGTTGTCAATATAATCTATACAACTCTCCAAACACTGCCAGCAGCAAACTGTAAATGTTCATGTGATTAATAGAGATTATTAAATCAGTGCAGAATTGGTATCACTAAACTGACTTTACTGAACTGCAATTAATTTTACATACATACATACATACATACATACATACATACATACATACATACGTATGCATATGTGTGTGTATATATATATATATATATATATATATATATATATATATATATATATGCAAAATTTTATCCTGGGCACACTGCTTTGCCAGCCCTACTTACTTGCAACCATTGATGTAAAAACACATATATGTTTTTGCTCTAAGACACCAGTTCCCTTAAGACATATTTTCCCTTTTCTAACTTCTGTTGATTTCATCTTACGTAGAAACATATTTATCATCACAGATGATCAACCTATAAATTATTTAGGCCAAGTTAGTTCTCTGGATCTTTCATGATACTTATATTTATCTCATCCCTCAAATTCCAAATTTATCTGACCTTGGGGAGGATACACCTTTCTCAGAAGACTAGAAGACTTTAGCAGAAGACTGGCAGTCAGCCAGCCTGTATAAATTCCTAACTGAGTGCAGATTGCTTCTTCCTTCCAAGAGTATGCATCAAGGCCATTTTTTTCCCCAGGAAGTTTTAGGCTACGCTTGTTGGATTTGCCAGGGCAGACCTCAGATTGATTTGCAGATATCCCTCATGGGGCTGAAGAAGTTGGGAAGAAAACTTTACTTCATTATTCACTTGCATGCCTGTTGAGCACAAAAAGAAAAACTTTTTCTTAAACCTTACTTACGTTGATTTTCCACATATTTTCTTCTGGTACCACAGTTTGCAACTTGGCATGTATTTCTTGTTGGTTCCAATGAGTTTCAGCACAGCACATACATTGGGGCTACAAATCAAAGGAGAAATATTATTTTGCATTTCTCCATTCACAGCTTGGCATTCAAACATGTCTTGAGAATACATCAGAAATAAACACTGCAAAGATTAAGAAACAATAAAAAATTTATTGTTGTCGTTGTTGAAGGAGGTAGAATATAAAAGAACTATTGTAAACTCAGCCGGGACTTGACATTAAAGCAAGATCAGGGCTTGTCTTCCTCTGAATTAATAATAACAATAAAATACCTTTTCCCCTCCGACAGTCATAACAATAATTTTAAATGCTTAAGTTAGAACAGTATATTTTCTATCAAGGCAGCTAGCCAGTGTACCACCAAATATCATTGGTTATACTGCCTAAACACTCTTACAACTAGGGATGAAATCCAGCAAGTTCTGACAGGTTCTGGAGAACTGGTAGTGGAAATTTTGAGCAGTTTGGAGAACCGGCAAACCACCTCTGGCTGGCCCCAGAGTGAGGTGAGAATGGAGATTTTACAATATCCTTCCCCCAGGAGTGGGGAGGGAATGGAGATTTTGCAGTATCCTTCCCCTGCCATGCCCACCAAGCCACACCACGCCCACCAAGCCACCCCCACAGAACCGGCAGTTTAAAAAAAATTGGATTTCACCACTGCTTACAACCATGATTCAAGATGTCTCATGTGTGCATGGTTGGGAAAGCTATTTCAAGTCATGTCTTGATGATAAGGCTTCATGGTTTGATGATAAGGCTGGTTGTTTGATTTACGGTATATAGCCTCTTCTCTCAAATTCATGACTCTGGACAAGTTACAGCAGTTAAAAGCAATACAAATATATAAAACCATGTAACAAATCGTATAATGTAATCTGCATGCAAGCAAGATATTTAAAACTATCAATACTCCACACAACAACTATGCAGACTTTATTGCACATCTGGTCCCCGATTCTGGGTGGCAATGTCATGTCTCTAAAGCCTTGCAAAAGATTTTAGGTTTGGAGCCAATCTGATCTTTAGGAGAATGTTGTCTCAAAGGGCGGATGTCACAATAGAAAATGCTTTCTTCTTTGATCCCACCAGTTGACATTTCCTAACAGACAGGATTCTCCTGTGAGACCTAACACAATGTCAAAGTCTTCACCCATACTTTTGCACATGTTATCATGCTGTAACAGCGCAATGCATACTGATATGCTACTCTGCCAATATTCCTTGAAATGTTTTGGGTATAAATATAAAAGTATATAAAGCTGAATTCATAGTTAGCTCCCATTGTGGTAGCACCAAGAGAAAACAATATATTAAGTAGTATAGAAGAAGAAATAAAGGAAATGTTGAGATGGTAATGAGTTGTGGCCAACAACCTCTACTTTTGAAAGAAAAACAATAATATATTTCTCACAGTCTGTTTCAGCTTACACTAAATAATAAGACAGGTAGGCATGGAGAGAACTATAGAAAAGAATAGAATAGGAATAGGAATCTATCAATTATCTTTCATTATCTTTTATCTAGTTCTACTATTAAACAGTGAAAATGAACTCATGAGAAACTCAACTAAGTCATTATTTAATAATAAGAATAAGCAAAAATATAAAGATCTGCAAAAAGAAGCAGAATGCTTCTGGCAAAAGAAAGCAAAAATATTATCAATATTAATAAGTGCCTTGAGTGTAATTCCATCTGAACACTATCAGAATTGGCAAAATCAGCATCAGTCAATTGCAAAAGGCAGCTTTGCTTGGAACAGCTTACAGCCTGAGATGGTTAAACAACATCTGCCTGTCCTACAGTAGGTCCTTGGGAAGCACTTGATAGGGAAACAAAAATATCAATTCCAATCTAAAAATCTGGTTGACTATGAAATGGGAATGTAAATCAAAAGCTGCTGGAAATGTACAGTATTTTATGTGATCTCCCAATGAAGATCAACCGATGGTGTGGATACTCCTTAAGAGTTGGATTTGGATGTGGGAGTCCCCAATTAAATGATCACTTAGCAGCCAAGCTCTTTCATTAGCCTTGGGCAATCATTTTTCCCAAGATGCCTTCCATCAAAAGGTAAGGTTGAGAAAGATAACAGGCTACCCTCAACTTCTTTAAAAAATTTCAAGAAATTAAACAATACCCAGGAACAAACCCATGAACTAGTCTGTGCAACTGATGTTCCAGTTACTAATATTGTCATTATACTAATTTTGCTTTTAAAAAAATACTAGTGGACATTCCAGATCTTGTAGCAGTCAATCTAAATTAGCTAAACAGCATAGAAATTGGCATATTCATTTCTTATGAATCTGGTCCTATATTTAATTGGAAATGCTACAGAGATTGATGCGAGCCACCATTGGGTTAGAATGGTTTTTATAAGCTAAATAAGAGGGGGGAGACTTAGTTTCCATTTGCAAGGAGATAATATCACAACAGTAGACCAATAAATTTGTTAGGCAGCCTTCCACAATCTAATACACTCTGGGAGGTTGGAGTATAACTCACATCATCTCAACACTTCCATTGTTTGGAAGAGTGAGAATTATGATCCAACAACTCTGTCTACAGTTCACTAGATAAAAATCTCAATGCAATCCTTAGATAAACAGGCCATTGAAAGGATTAACATAATTTGCTTGAATTACATTCCAAGCCTTCTAAATGCCTTTTATCTTTGGCATATATCAACTTGATTTGTTTCATCTTTGAGTTCAACATGCATCTTGAACTTCAATGCTATCTGTTCCATTGATTCACAAGAACACACATTTCAGAGGGAGGGGGGAATGAAACCAGAGATTCTTTCCTATGTAGGGTAGGCCAGCTGATAAAATTAGATAGAATGGCTGCTTCAAACAGCTGGTTCTGGGTGGCAAGGAAGAGCAACCTAGAATTATTGTGGTTGTACAATATTGTTACACTGTGATGGGTGACACAGTTGCTTTGAGACTTTGTCCCTTAGATGCCAAAATAATTTAAGTGACTAAGAGATCTGGATTTCACTTACTGCTTTGACACAGGAAACAAACATATCTTGTGTCAGGCATGATTACAAGCCAAGTAACACAGATATAGATGTATAGTTTGATGGCATCTGGACCTTTGGTTTGTTTGATTTCATTTTCTCTCTGGCATCAAATAAAAGCTTTATACCTTTGACTTTAAAGTATAAAATCAATAAACTCCAAGTCTTCAAGCTCTGTCTCAGAACAGCACCTCTCAGCAATGAGCAGAAACTCACATAATTTGGGCAGATGATACAAGCCTATGAATGGACAAATAATCACTAAGGTTATCAAAGTTAAGAGGAGTAGAAGGGAAAGAGAAATAGAGAAGGTGGATGAATTAAAAAAGATCTCTGAATTATCTTTGGAAGAGCCATGAGCTTTTTGAAAGGCCTGTCAAAACTGTTGATATAGTTACCCGAAGACAAACTCAATTGGATGGTATATTCCTAACTATTAAGTTCTACTTTCCACCTATATGATATATCTTGAGTGACTGAGAATAATTTAATACCATGTGGTCAATTATCCAGAGAAAAGGAAGCAATTCATACTAAAATAGGAAACTTGGCAAAAATTAATGATAAAGATAACAGTGAGGATTATGTGTACACATACAAATGTATACATACACGATGTTTGTGTTAAATATCTGGTTTGACAAGCAAGTGCCTGTTTAAGTTGAAGAAAGGTTACTGAGCTCCGAAATCCCACTGAAAGGGAACACCCTTCTGGGAAAGCCAAGTCAGTGGTTTGGCCAGACTTGCAAATTTGGATAATAATAATTGGAAAAACCCAAGAAATGCTGTACAATTCTGATAGTGCAGAAATATACAAATGATAAAATGGATTAGCTGGATCCATCTGACTTCCTAGAAAGAAAATATGGTAGCCCAAATAGTTGAACACTGGCAGGTTAAAGAACACATTCTCTAGTTTAACCTAGAGGCTATTATCACATAGACACTGAAGTTCTGCTCCGATTTTTATTATTATAGAGGCAAAATCCTTGGAGTAAATCTGGAAATATTTGTGACAATGGCCCACCTTAGTGAATACTTTTTGTCTCTGCAATATTGTAAGAGTCTAGAAGTGAAGGAATTAGGGTAGTGATGCCTAATGATTAGGAACTACTTTTGGAAGCCATTCTTCCAGTGGTGGGTTTCAAAATTTTTTAGTACCAGTTCTGTGGGTGTGGCATGGCTTGGTGGGCATGGCTTGGTGGGCGTTGCAGGGGAAGGATACTGCAAAATCCCCATTTCCTCTCGATCAGCTGGGACTCAGGAGGCAGAAAATAGATGGTGGTGGGGCCAGTCAGAGGTGGCATTTACCGGTTCTCTGAACTACTCAAAATTTCTGCTATTGATTCTCCAGAACTGGTCAGAACCTGCTGAAACCCACCTCTGCATTCTTCTTGAAAAAAAAAGGTGGGTGAAGATAGGCAGATAAACCTGGTATATAATGAACTTCTTTAGTCATAATCCAAATATCTGGAAAGTAAGGCAAGAGTGTTTACTCCTTATGAAATGCTAACTGATGTCTTGCAGACTGTGAGTTTTCTATTTTAAGGTATTTTAAATCCATCTCATGGATTCAAAGGTGATTATCATCATAACATAAATGAATATGGGGATTTTGAATCTATAGACAGGAAATGGACTGGAAAATGTAAGGGGGAAGCATACAAAGTACAAGAACTCCTAATTATTACCAGAGATTAAGTGCAGAGATTCACTACATTCCATGATGGGACCAGAATGTAAAGGTTAGCCATCAGCAGTCTCAACCATAGTGCCAGAATTTATGTTCCTGCAGTACACATCATATCTCAAAGTCAACATACTTTCAGGCCACACAGGAATTTCATCTGGACAATCTAAGGTCTCTGATTTGAAAACTTTTTAAAAAAAAATTGATTTATATGCCGCCCTTCTCCGGAGACTCAGGGCAGCTTACAATGCGTTAAGCAATAGCCTTCATACTTTTGTATATTTATACGAAGTCAGCTTATTGACCCCACAAACTGGGTCCTCATTTTACCTACCTTTGAAAGGATGGAAGGCTGAGTCAACCTTGAGCCTGGTGAGATTTGAATTTGCAGTAATTGCAGGCAGCAGATGTAAGTGGATGTTAATTAGTCTGCTGAGCCACCAGAGCTCTGCCTTCCCAAACTAACTAACTATCTTAAACTTCTTGATGTCTATGGAGATTCTCAGTCACCCAGGTCATGGTTGTCCCAAAGGTGCTTTTTCAAGAGGCAACTGGACTTTCTTTGTTTTTACTTGAAGATGTTTTTCTTCTCATCCAAGAAGCTTCTTCAGTTCCGAGAAAGCTTCTTGGATGAGAAGCAAAACACCTTCAAAGAAAAACAAAGAAAGTCCAGTTGCCTCTTGAGAAAGGACCTGTGAGTTAAACTTCTTGAGTTTATCTGCAATAAAAGATACCATCTGACCGGTCACATGCAAGCTTTGCGGTCAGGTTCAAAAAGAAGGAATGGTAATGATTTGAGACCTTATCTGTGGCCAGAGCTTGTGCTTCTGAAGTGACAAGGTTTGACTGTCTATGTTTTAAGCAGGGCTAAAGAGACAAGCTAGGGCTCCTGCTGATATACCTATGTCACACATCAGGGTCCCTCTCTGGACTACTAAACCAATAAGGGCCAGAAGACAATGAGATTGTCTCATTATTATGGGCAGACATATGTTAGACCTTCTCCTTGCTATTGAAGATTTGTTGTATGATCTGAATAGCAGGAGTATTACCATCACCTCATTGCCATATTCATATCATTTGCTTGTTGAATTGACAACATCTATGACCTATGCAGTGTTGGACCTATTTGAATGATGCAATTTGAATTGTGCATCTGTAGGGCACTTCTCCAATCAGCTGTTGGGCAAAGCTGCTGAGGGCCTGGTTCACTGCTGACAATGGTAACTTGGGCCATTGATAAAAATAATCCATAAGTGTGCTCTTTGACTAATTCCAAGTAGCTTCTTGGTTAAGCATGGGCCTCTAGGAGATGAAACAGCATCATCTGGCTGGGAAATTCTGGTAGTTGAAGTCTACACATCTTAAGGTTGTCAAGATTGGGAAACCCTAGAGCAGGGATGTCAAATTCACGGCCCGCAGCCCGGATGCATCATACACTGGCCACCCCCACCCCCATTTTAGCAAAGGGGGGAGGATTTGTGATACATCATGTGATGACGTGTTGTCGCGAGTTTGACACCCTTGCCCTAGTGCATTGATAGTAGAAGACAGAAAGCGAATAGGCTCAAGCATGGGCAAATGCCTACATTTGGGCCTAATCCATAGCAATAAGAGAGGCAAAATTCTTTCTTATTGTTTGAGCAGTTTGTGCCTAATTTAGGTTGTTTAACTTCCCATTAAGGGAGAACCAGCATCAAGAGTTCTGCCTGAGTACTTGATCAGTGAGTTTCACATTTTGCTGATAATATGTGGGCATCCAAGCATCAGGAGAGGTGAGGGGGTTCAAAGTTCTTCGAATACCTCCCTCCCCCAGTGGAAATCGTATTATTATCTCAATTTAACTACCTTCTAAAAGTAGATTAAAATCTACTTTTCTTCTGGAAGGAGTTCTTCCGGGAGGAATTTGGTTGAGGTTTCTAGTTTGCTGCTTTTTGAAGTGTTCATGTTTTACATATACACACATTATGCTTTAAAATTTAATCTCACCATGCCTAGTTTAATTGTATTGTATATCTGTGAATCATGAAGAGTTCTTTGGCATTGTGGCAGGATATAAATAAATGCATGCATACATACATACGTACTTACATACATACATATATACATACATGTTTTGCAGGAGCAGTATTGGGTAAAAGAAAGAGTTAGTTTTGTGAAGAAGCTGTCATCTGCCCAATTGCATTCTTTGTACCATGAGCCAAACATTTGTCTCATAAGGCAACCTTGTGGAAATCACTGTCACCTTATCTCCAATGTTTTTCCCATTGCTCAGAGAAAGATAAGGGAGGCAATCAAGCACATTTGAACCATAACCATGTTTGGCTTTTGATTTAAGGATCCTGTGTCCTCTCCAAAAGGCCAAGGCCAAGACTTGCTCTTCTGAGACTGCTCCTTCTTGTTTCTGCCTTTTCGAACAGACACGGTACTTTAAAAGGAAGAAGAGGGGAGGAAAACCTGCTTTCTTTTTATTATGGGGCAAAAGACACTTTCTATTGAACAAGGACCTCACTCGGCCATACAGATTCTCTTAAAGCTTTCTCAAGGCTTTGTTTTAAACATTAACCCTCTCACAGGACTTGTGGAATTAAAAAAGAGTCAGTTATTAATATACTCTGTGGATAATGGAAAAACATTGAGCCAAGTCACCTCTGAAATTGGCATTAAATTCAGTAATCCATCGGGAAAGTATAAACAAAGACTTTCCATCCTATAGTGTTGGAAGATGAGCTCCAGCCACAGAATGCTTCCATCCAGCCATGAGTCACCTCCAGGAAATCCTTTCACACCTTTGTACAGATGTCCTAACACTTTGTGCCGCTACCCATCCTCCTCCTCCTCCTATTCACTGAGCTAGTGCTTCCTATGGTTAGTCAATGGGAGGGCACAAACATTGGTAGCCAGTTAGAAAACTGCGCCTTTATCCAATTTTTTCCAGTGTGTGATTTTTGCAATGATAAATCAAATGGGAAGGAATCCAACTAGGGGGTGGAGGAGGGGGAGGAGAGAGGTATTGTTAAAGCACAGAAAATCAAAATACACCATTAGTCTGACTGGGAGGAAGGAACAATGGTGGTAGAGTATTCGAGGAAGAAGGGAATAAAAAAGGAATTGTAGCATTTGGGAAGAAATGACAAGTATGCTAGTGTAACACCAACAGGAAATACCCATCTCTCAGTTCCAGAAGCTACACTACAAACATTGGCAGCCTTGTCTCTGGAACAGAAGCCAAGATAGTAGTTATTTGGCTCCATTTCCCAAGATCTGTCCATGTCCCATGGCATCATTGAACATGGAAGGGACATACCGGTAATTCTCCCTCTGGGTCTTCCAGATAGGAACTCTGCAGGCATGATAGATTTACAGTTACCAGCATCTGCAGTCAAAGACATCCAGGTTATATGAATTGCAATCAAATAGTTCTCCAGGAGATCAGGCAGTTCTCTATTTATGGTAGAGGGATGAGAGCTTTCAAAAGCATGTTAGCAATTGGAAAACAGAGTGCAAATGCACAAGTGTTACACACACACCCTGTCACTGTTCTTAGTGGGATCAGTATGTAGAGGGTTGCATGAAGTTATAGAAGAAAGACTTAAACGAATAGAAGTGCTTTCCATTACTGCAAATGCATAATCAGGATGTTGCCATCCTACTACCATTTTTTTCTGGCAGGATAGTCAATCTGTTAGACAAGTTCAGTTGGTGAATCTTTTCTCATCCCTACACCTATTACTGAACTATGCAACGAAAAGAAAAGAGCCTTGGGCAAAATGTTGAAATTCAAGCCCGTTTTGACACTAGAACATCATCCCCGGGGATCCATGTTAGGGATCTGGCAGTGATTTATTCTTACTAACATTTTGAATCTTTGCATTGGGAAGAAAAGGAAAAGGAATGTAGAAAACATCATCTTTATTCTTACTTATCCACGTACATGCATTAGGAGATGAGTGAAGAGATCCTTTCATCAGGACCAAACCATTTGACATATTTTACACGAAGAACTGTGTTTTCATATAAATCAAAGATAGACGACCTTCTTCACTTTTTTGAATTACAAGTTTCATGAGCCTTTGCTGCTAACTAGTTACTAAATCTACTTTACTATTAATCTTCTCATCGTTCCTATCACCTATCTCCTCCCACTTATGACTGTATGACTGTAACTTTGTTGCTTATGATTTATATTGATATTGTTTCCTGATTGCTTATTTGTACCCTATGATTATCATTAAGTGTTGTACCTTATGATTCTTGACAATGTATCTTTTCTTTTATGTACACTGAAAGCATATGCCCCAAGACAAATTCCTTGTGTGTCCAATCATACTTGGCCAATAAAGAATTCTATTCTATTCTATTCTAACCCATAATCTTAAAAAAAAATATTTGAAGGACTTCAAGTTGACCAGGATGTCTGTCCCTGAGATAGGCTTTTGTGATTCACAGTGCATAGATTTGAACAAAGATCCATGCATCACATCTAGGGAAAACAAAACCAGTGCTGTATTCTGAGAAAAGTTTTTAAAAGTGACAGGAATAGGAAAAGCCCTGGAATCATTGTGCTATAAGCAACCTTTGGTGCAAGACAAATCTTACTTCCAAGTCTGACTGGTTGTGTTACTTAGAACACAAGAATACCTTTAAAAAAAAAAAAGATCACAGGCTCAGACAATGAGACATCCATGGGACAGCATTTACTTTCCTACTGTTAAGCACTATGTCTCAAAATCAGCACACTTTCAAAGCCACACTGGACTTTCATTCTGGGCAGGATCAGCTCTTTGACACTAATTTTTTTTCTCCCTTCTATCCACGTTACCAGGTTGGTTCAATAAAGGATATCATCATTTGAGTGATTTTGGGGCATGTCTGTTGGGGAAGGGACAGTATTTGAGAAAGAAAAAGTCTTTGTTTCCTCAGTGACCTTTGACTTCTCCAAACAATCAAGCCCGTTTGCTAGCTTTTCCCTCATTGGCAAAAAAAAAAAAAAAAAAAAGACAGTGTGGGGAGAGATCGAGCATTTTTGAACTACTGAAGGATTTGGCTGCTTGAACTGGAGGAACAAGGCGATCGGGGATGCCTGGTTCCCTAAAAAGCTTCCTCTTTCCTCTAGGAAATCAATGGCAACTAAACCTAGAAAAATCTCTCTCTCTCTCTCTCTCTCTCTCTCTCTCTCTCTCTCTCTCTCTCTCTCTCTCTCTCTCTCTCTCTCTCTGTGTGTGTGTGTGTGTGTGTGTGTGTGTGTGTGTGTGTGTGTGTGTGTCTGTCTCTGTCTCTGTCTCTGTCTGTCTGTCTCTCTCCCCCCCCCCCCCGAAACTCTGGCTTCTGAGCCCCCCGTCCATCCCATCCATTCCAAGAGAGCCGTCCTGAGACTCTTTCCAAGTCCGTCCCCACCCCCACCCCCAAAGAAAGCAAGAGGCATGAGTTGGACCGAATGGCTCGCCCCACGGCCAGAGCACTCCCGGTCCCTTCGTTGTCTCCCTACTCGGTAGCCTTACCCTTGATGCCTGCCCCGGATTCGGCTGTGCTGCAAGATCTGTTGGTAAGGAGCTCGGCTGGCCGCCCAGGCATTGGTGAGCCACAGAGACAGCGCCAAGGAGAAAAGCAGCCCGATGCGCATCGCGAAGGAGTCCCGAAGCTGAGAGAGAGAGAGAGAGAGATCGGCGACTGGACTCTACAAGTCCCAGGCGAGCAATGGGGCAGCGCCGGACGGGGAAACAGCAGGCTCTAAGCACGGAAAGAGCCGCCGTTAAATAAGAGCGTGAGCGAGGAGGCTGGACCGGGTTGAGAAGGGGGGTGGGAAACAGGCCCTATTTGGGCGGCACGGGGCTGGACTGGGCGCGGCTGACTTCCCGACCCAACTGACTAACCTTGCCCGCCAGGCAAAGTAAGGAATGAAGAGGGAGACGGAGAAAGCAGGACTTGCGCCTTCACCTGAAGCTATCCGAGGGGTTGAAGCTGAACAGGGAGTTGGGAAACAAGAACGGGAAGACCGGAGGGAGGCGGCTGGGAGGAAATCCATACATGGATACCATGCTCTTTGTACCACTTCTCTGGCAGGAGAATTGATCTGTCCGGGAAGTTCAGCTGGTGACTCTTGCCCCCATCCCCCACTCCCTACATCGGGCATTAAAAGAACATGAGTCTGCAACCCAAATGAGATGGTGACTGCAAGACCAAATTAAAAAAAAAAAAATACTGTTAAGCCATAAGGAAGTCACTATTCCCATTTTAGGGAAGGGGAACTGAAGACACAATAGTGACTCATTCGATCGGTCCATGAGATCATAATTCAGTCTGGGTCTTCCTAATACAATTCTGATGATTCTACTGTACATCCTAGTCAATGCCTTTGTTTCGGGCTCTACAGTTCCCTGGGACTGCAAATGAGATTACACAACTGTAATGAAATAAAGAAGGCAGTTGCTACAACAAAATGAAGTGTATTCCTAAAAATCAATATGCTTTAAACTGCAACTCAAACAGAATAACCACCGGGGCAAACTTGGGACGGCTAGATGAAAAGAGAATGAAAAGCTGCATTAAAGGAATATAAGGAGAAAGCAGAAGGCGATGAATGAAAACACTGCAGGCATCTTCAGAGTAGAAAGAGTTTCCACTTGTGTAAATTGAGTTCAGCTCCTGATGACTTCATTTGATATGCCCATGTTGTCTTATTGACAACAATATGGTAGCAGTTTGCCATGATCTTCTAGCCAATGTCTGTTACTGTTCTGCCCCAGCTATGGACCCCAAAGAACACAGCACACACAAACTCTATACAAAGCTTTTACTCAAAATAATGTAGTCTTTATCATTCAAAGGCTGTTAATGAACTGTCTTAACAGCCTACCAGAATTCTAAGATAAGGTAATCACAGTCTTACTAGAGTTGGCAGAAAGCCCAGAAGCAGTTTTGCAGACACGAAGGAGAGTGAACTAAAGTTGTTCTCTACAGCTTGTTGCAAGTGGTGTTCCTTCTTAAATAGGCTAAGGAAGTGGCCAATTAGCCCCAAGCCTTACTCTCAGGGAGACCTCCTCCTGAGGAGCCACTCCTGCCTTTTGGCAGCTCAGCACGCCCGTGCATTGAAAAGAGGCTCCTCCTCTTCATCCTCTTCACTTAAAGGAGCTTCTGGAGGTTCTGAATGCCCTGGCTGAATCCCTGCCTCTGGCACCACATCTTCTCCAGCCTCCTCACTGTCTGACTCGAGCGCCAGCTGCACAGGCTGCTGGCGCAGCACACCAGCCTCCTAGTTGTTAGAATCAGCTACAATCTGCACAGTCCACTGATGGGCCATCACAGTTACATATTATCAAGTGCATAAAAGAATAAGTCTTTGCTGTAAAAGTTTATGCATGGCACCTCAATAGGCCTGAACTGATAGTGACTGCAATATGTGTGAACTAGTCAAAGTGTGGCAAAGATCAACCTGTTGAGGAACATCTGGGAGAAAGATTAATTTCATATTCTTCAATGATAGGAAAGGAACTGAAAATAAATCCCTTTGGAGCAACTTTTCAAAACACTTCTGAATCGGGGGGGGGGGGCAACCATTTGCCTTCCTCTTTTCCTGCAGGAGAACCCCATGAATGGAATTCAATTCAGGAAGTTCAGGGCAAGGCGATGAATATTGTCCCATAGTCCCGTATCTAAATGACTTTAACATGAAATAAAAAATAACTGCAATTCAGATAAGGATAGACATGGGGTAAAAGTACAGTTTAGTCATTATGCTGTATAATGACACAAAGTCACAACAAGGATTAAGATTCACAAACTGCAAATGTCTAACCCTATAAATTGGCCAGTTGCTCAGTGAGTTGGGTTTGTTTGCTTAAAAAAAAACAATTAAAACCACAAAGGATCTTATGGCATTTAAAGACTGACATTTATTATTTCATGGGTATATGAGGTAATGTGTTAGTCTTTAAGGTGCAATAAGATTCTTGTTTTTGCTACAAAAGATTTTTAAAAATCTTTTTGTTCTATTAAATAATAACTGTTCAAATGGTTTGCAGAAATATACCTTGTTCAATATTTTCTGTCTGCAAATGTACTGGAAATATTGACTATAACACATCAACACAAAAATGCGTTTATACTTCTTTTCAAACTAAGCAGCCAAGAAATGACAGCTGCTGTACTATAAATCAGGAAATGAATTTCTCCCAAAGGTATCACAGAACCTAACAGAAGAAGCCTTTAACTTGACAGAGATGTGAGTTTGTAAAATGTAACCACAGGCTTCTCATGCATAACCCATATTTCCTGATGATGAAATAATTATAGTTCACAGTATTATTGCAAACTTTATCTACTGAAAACTTACTGCAACCAGTAAATACTATAGCAGAGGGCTTGTAAACAGATAAATGTCCTTCTTGTAAAAAGCGAACTTTTCATGTGCAAGTTGAGGAGACACAGGATCTTTGGTAGAGTTTTATGAAATAAAAACCATTACATCAACCTATGTCTGGACAATATAAAATAACTTACAGACTGGCTGAGTTGCTTACTTATTTAAATACAATATTTTTCTAGGTTTTGAAATGGGGATTTATCATTATTCTAGGGCAATCCCACCCTATTCAGCTTAATAAATGTCCATGCTAGTCAACCAGTATGATAAACTAAATCCGTGATGGCAAACCTATGGCACGCGTGCCCAAAGTGGCATGCGGAGCCATGTTGCCTCGCATGTGCGGCATCGCCCGTTCTTCTTCTGGGTTTCAGCAGGTTCTGACCGGTTCTGGAGAACCGGTAGCAGAAATTTTGAGTAGTTCGGAGAACTGGTAAATACCGCCTCTGACTGGCCCCATCCCCATCTATTCTCTGCCTCCCAAATCCCAGCTGATTGGGAGGAAATGGGGATTTTGCAATAACCTTAACCTGTAATGGGGAGGGAATGGAGATTTTACAGTATCCTTCCCCTGCCATGCCCACCAAGCCAAACCCAGAGAACCAATAGTAAAAAATTTTGAAACCCACCACTGATGTGCACATGACAATCAGTTGGCATTTTTGCATGCGGCACTGCTGGAAACTAGAAGAGCTGGTCTTCGGTTTTCCTGCGTGAGCATGCGCGCCGGCCAGCTAATCATCGCATGTGCATGCACACCAAAACCCAGAAGAGTAGCTGGCTGAAACCAGAAGTTCAGTAGCTGAAACCGGAAGTTCATTTTCAGGTGTGCACATGCGCCCTGGGCAGCTCTTCCAGGTTGCAGCCCCAACAGGTGCACGTACACACTCCCTTTTCGGCACTTGGTGCCAAAAAAGGGTTGCCATCACTGAACTAGATTAACTAATGGTTAAATTCATCTCAAAATAATCACTTTTTAAAGATATATTCTCAAAAATGGAAAAAAATAAATGCAAATTCCTTGTGTGAGACAAATTCCTTGTGTTTCCAATCACACCTGGTCAATAAAAAATAAAGAATCAAGAATAAACAGAAAAAATTTAACTATATTTTTACTACAGCTAATGTTCAGACAGTGAGAAAGTAAGTATGCCTATTCTATTGAATGACTGCCTTTTCTAGTCAAAATTGGTTTACTTAATCGATTAAATTATTTGTTTCATTAAAAACTTTTTAAAATGCTTCTGGTTTCATTCTAATTTTTTAAAATCTGCATTTACCTTGTCGAATGTTACTATCTTTATCTTCTGAGTGAGGAATATACTATGTATCCAAGTAATTTTATTCCATTTACAATCCTATAAAGAATACATTCAGATAGGAAACATCATCCTGTAGTTTTTTGATCTAGAAAGATGCCCTTTTTATAAAAAAAAAAAAGTGAAGCAAACAATCAAGCAACTGTTTTTAGATTATAATGTTGCATGTGACAGTTTATCCTAAGAAAACAGTTTTAGGTAATCGTAGTTTGTGAAAGACACGGACACACGTATGCTACATAATAATGACTGACTGCACATATCTTACAGATGTTTACACCCAAATGTGAAGACTGACTGCTTTCATGTGGCTGGTCTTCCTTGGATGCTTCTTAGCAAATTGCCATAGTAGATGCCCTAGACAACATTAAATGATCTGGGAAAAAGTTAAGCAGAATTGGACTTGATTAGTACTTGGGTGGGAGACCACAAGGAAACCCCAGAATTGTAGGCTTGGCTGCAATCAGTTGAGAGGAAAGAGTGCATCATCTACCATGACTCAGGACTTGTTCCTGACCAGATTACAGGTAGCCCTTGATTTATGACCACAATTGAGCCCAAAATTTCTGTTGCTAAGTGACACATTTGTTAAGTGAGTTTTGCCCCCATTTTATGACCTTTCTGGTCACATTTGTTAAATGAATCACTGCAGTTGTTAAATCAGTCACCCAGTTGTTAAGTGAATCTGACTTTCCCATTGACTTTGCTTGTCAGAAAGTCACAAAAGGTGGTCTTGTAACCATCCTAAATACGAGTCAGTTGCCAAGCATCTGAATTTTGATCACATGACCATGGGGATGCTACAATGGTCATAAGTATGAAAAACAGTTCTGAGTCACTTTTTTCACTTGAGGCTTGTATTCAGATTCTGTTAAATAGCTCTGTTCTCTTAGCCTCATTATACCATAGAAATCACATTGTAACTGGCTCATTACACTAGAAGTGGGACTCACTATTCAAGGGTGAGCAACATTGGCTTCATGCAGTCTCATGTTGCCTGAAGGACTTTCCAGGGTCTCCCCATTGTCCATCGTCCAAGACATGGAAACCAGGATGCCCAGCAGCTGTTTATGGAGAGTAGCAATATCACTTTGATAGGCTTCTGTGAGAAGCCTGTTAAAATCAGACGATATAGAAACTTTTAATGTGCTTACGTTAGTATTCTTTGTGATGTTACTAAGGAACGTGTACATCAAATAAACTGTGAAATATTAAAAACTGATCAGAGCAGGTAAATGGGTAGGAAATTTACTCAGATCTTTGCTTCAGAATTCTTTTTTCAGCATTTTAAAAAGTTGATTACCAAAGAGTTTGTAACAAGGAAATTAGACAAAAGAGTGGGGATTATACCACCATCATTTTAGGGGGCACATGGCAGGAGGTATTGCCATGAATTCTATCCCAGTTATGTGGAAAGAGCCCATCTCAACCTTTAGCTTCCACGTTTAATATCTCAGTTAGGGAAGAATTTGCTGAGTTCCGAATAACTTTCATTCCTGATGTGTCGATGATGTAAGTCTTTTCAACTTCACTGTTTGAGTTTGGGGAGCCAAATGGCTATTTATTTATTTAATTTACATTTGGGAAGCCGAGACTAATAGAGTTCTTTCCTTGTCTCCATTACATCATGATGTTAGATTTTTCTAAGGCTTGTCCAGGCGCAGAGAATGGAAAAATGGCAAGTAGCCATCGCTTTCTCTTCACCCTTGGGCCTTACGGATAGAACACTTAAGCTGGCCAAGGAACCTAGCCTATATATGTCACACATACATACTTTTATGAAATACATATGGTTTACTTTAACTGGAGTGATTTTATAGATTACAGTTAAGCAGATAATTGGGAAAAGATGCTGTTTATAGAAAAAAGAAATAAAGAAAGAGCCAGTTCAGGAGGATTGTAAACATTTCTTGATACAGAATTTTAAGATAAAAGAACATTTGATCCGCTCCTTTGCAGCCCACTTAAATAAGTGATGTTTTAATAAATCATGTTACATTTGGTATAACTTGCACATGAAGAAAGTTTAGCTGTCAAGCAAGTTTATCTTCAAGTCAGCAGTAAGTGATGTTTATAAAAGTTTCTTGCAGCATGTTTTCAGAGTCTCCACATCGTTATTATGGTGCCTGCAGGCTAAATAGCAAGTGAACTTGTCATTGGTGGTAATTGCTTAGCAAGCAAGCAAACCAACCCAAGAAAATGAGGTTCAAGAGGCTGCAATTTGCACTGAACCACAATAGTGGGAGAAATTTCTTAGCTCTTTCTCCTATGATGACTTTTCTGCTTGAATTAAAATGACAGAAGTGGATTCTTGTCTTTTGGATCTGGAAAAGAAAGTGACAAGGGTATATATATATATATATATATATATATATATATATATATATATATATATATATATATATATATATATTATTATTATTATTATTATTATTATTATTATTTCTATGAAGAAAAATCAAGAGACATTCTTCAGTGGAAATGCGCATGTTATACATTCCTGAGATCATGGATTTCTTTGTCTGAAACAGGTAGGAACCAATTTCAGAAAATGGATGAAGGGGCAGCTAACACTGTAATTTGGAAACAGGACAACATCTCACATTATACTACACCTGAGGAACTTAAGTTGCTGCAAACTTCCTGATGAAAAACTTTTATCATCAAATAAGCCCATTGACTATCCTATCTCTAGCATAACCAGCTTGAACAGACTGTCTCATTTACCTCACTGTAGGATCTGCCATGTCTGAGGGACAAAATTTAAGAAACTTATTTCCGTGATTTTTTTTCTGCTGTAAGTTGCTGCCCCTTTTATTATTAGAACTATGTGCAGTTGAAATCAAATGCATTTTAAATAGAGATAATGCACAGTGGATTATAAAATTTTGAGGTCATTTCTTTGAGAAACAGTTCCAATTTACAAGAGTGTTGTTTGAAAAGTCCACTACTTTTGACAGAGTAATGGTAAACCTAAATCTCTATACAGCCAATTGATTTTGATTGTACAAATCAGCCCAGCCACTGGCTCCATAGTATAATTTTGTCATGTATTGGCTAAATGTAAACAACAGTATCCAAAATCTATTTATAATTAGGTCATCATTTAAGAAAAAAGTATCAGAAATTATTATCGCAGGCTTGTTCTGTTAAAGCAAGACAGATTTAGGAGTCTTCCTAGTCACTTTTATTCATCTATACTATTAAGCAAGAAAAGCCAACTGTATAAGTACAGAGTAGGTGAGACTTAGTTTAATACCAATAATTGTATGAGGCATCTTGGAGTCCTAGTGGACAATCATTTAAATATGAGCTAACTGGGACAGCAACCAAAATGTCAATGCAATCCTGGGTTGCATTAATAGAGGGATAGAATCAAGATCACATGAAGTTCTAGTACCGCTTTACAAAGCCATAGTAAGGCCACACGTGTAGTACTGCATCCAGTTCTGGTCACCACAATATTAAAAAATGTTGAGATTCTAGAAAGAGTGCAGAAAAAACAACACAAATGATTAAGGGGATGGAGGCTAAAACACACAAAGAACATTTCACGAATTGGGTATGTCTAAGACTAGGGGAAGGACTAGGGGAGATACGATAGCAATGTTCCAATATTTGAGGGACTCCTACAAAGATGAAGGAGTCAAACTATTTCTAAAGCACCAAAAGACAAGACAAGAAACAATGGATGGAAACTAATCAAGGAGACAACAAGCTAGAACTAAGGAGAAATTTCCAAACGGTGAGAAACTATCAAGCAACAGAATAGCTTGCCTTCAGAATTGTGGGTGTTCCATCACTGGAGGCCTTCAAGAGACTGGGCAATAATTTCTCAGGTGTTTGCTGGTATAGCGTGTCCTGCATGAGCAGGGGATTGGATTAGAACACCTCCATGGTCCCTTCCAACTCTATACTCTATGTTCTGTGTACTATTCTACTTGAATAATTTGAATTTATATGTCAATCAAAAACACTAATTTTGCCAGTAACTTTCTTTTATTAAGTATTATGCTGGTCCATAACTATAAAACAGAATTTGTTTTGATTAAGAACTATTCATTTGGGATAACCCCTCCCCCATGATTAAAAAAATAAGTATTTACAATACTTAGCCTATTATATTGGATAATGGTCCTCTTTCTTGCAGCCTGGTGATACATTTTCCATAACTGTGTTATTATGTCTACTAGCAATGAGAAGCTGTATCTTTTAATGAAATATATTTGGCTGATCTTTTTAGCTAACTGAAGTCCTACAAACAATAGTATAGCAGGCTATTATATTGATTTCCAAGAAAAACATCTATTTTTTTTAACATAATCATTAGCGTTATGCATAGTACATGGTTAACATGATTTCATCTGTATAAAATTCCAGGAGGATTTCTCTACATTCTGTAGTGTGATCAAGATGGACAGTTTTGGTATTTATTAATTTTATCCATCAGTTTTCAAGTTAGATGTCTTGGGCATGTTCCACAAATCTGTCTTTGAATCATAAGTAAAACAGACTTTTTTTTTATCCTATGGGTTATTATTCCTCTAGAATGTCCTAATTAAAGCTCTTTGTGTCTGTTAAACTGTAAAATAAACAAGAGTCTGTTTTTCTTGTCTGACGGTGTACCAAGAGACTATGGAGTTCAAAGTCATATGGTTTTAATCTTCCAGTTTGTATGGGCAGTTTAAGTCATTCTTGGCTGCTTCCTCCTTTGCAGTACTTTCCTAGACAGTTAAAAAAAGAAGAAGAAGAAGGTAGAGCCACCTCAGCCAACATGCTTTGATCTTTTTAGTACTTTTGTCTCTGTTGAAAGAACCTCACAAACAGCTTAGTGTACTCTAAGTGACTGCCCAATAACATGTAATGGCTTGTGATACAAACACGTAGTCACCTCTCAGGAGGCATTGAATCTTCATCTAAACACATGCTAAAGCTATTACAAGACTGATTGGATGCCTAAAGTACACTGAAAAGATCCACTTGAATTGGCGTAAATGGACCAATGAGCATCTGTCCAATGTAAAGATGCTAGCAGCCTTAGGTCACATGGTCCTAAGCATCTACAGTTTACTGCATCACACATGAGTCTCAAAGTAAAAATAAAATGCTTTCAACCAGTTCTTGATAAACACAGGTGTTGAAGAAGAGATAATATTACTATGGATTTCAGTCTAACACTTCTAGAGTAAAAAAAATATTTCTGGTACAGCTTGTAGTTTATGGAAATGAACGGGCATTTCTCTCTCTGCCTATAGCATGGTTACTTAGCCAGATTTAGTAAAAAAAAAAAAAATGGAAATCTTGAGTTCTGATCTTTAGTGATAAAATAAATATCTAGCGTACAAAGATTATTCTGAAATATGATTCCCCCCCAAAAAAATCAGCCAGGTGTTCCTTAGTATGATTTATGTTTGGATGTGTTTAAATAAAAAGGTGCTAGTCAAGGGTATTCAGAATGCTGTCTGACCAATAAAATGTCTTGTGTGAAATGAACTGGCTGCTGTTTATATAAATTGCAACAGGCAGACCTAAGCCACACTTAATGCATCTGAAATGAAAGTGCAATCACTCCTTGGTCACTTTCAGTTCTCATGTAATGGTATGACAAATATCTGTATTGCTTTACGTATGAAAGCTAAGCTATGTTGGTGACAACAAAAAAAAGATCTGTTCCCAAACCCGGAAAAGAAACATGGATCCCAGGTTCCAGAACATTTCTTTGCGTTATTATTCTCATGGAAAAATTAATTATATACTTCTGGGGATGGCCATGGTATTTCAAAATTTCATATTGTAAATCATTGTCGTAAAAAGGCAGGAAGGAATCTCTGGTAAAAAACATTTGGATAATTTATTTCGGCCATTCGGAAACTCTTTCCTTTCCTCATTATAAATTTTGTGTTTCCTATTCTCATTCTTAAGTGGAACATTTTTTAAATTAAAATAAGTAGGACATATAGCTCCTCACTCATAAATCTGTGTCAGACCAAGCCTTATTTTGTTTTCCCCTGATTTCCTCATCAATTTCTGTTAAAATTCTTTCCTTTTCTTCCATTGGGCAAAATCACAGCTGCTATGCTCTTATTTCTCAATTGTTGAGGCAATATGTATCTAAGTCATTCTCTCTCTCTCTCTCTCTCTCTCTCTCTCTCTCTCCCTCCCTCCCTCCCTCCCTCCCTCCCTCCCTCCGATGCACATCATTTTCCACTACACTTTTCAGTTTAAATATGCAATATTTGCTCAAGGTACATATTCAGCTGCCACTGAATTCAAATGTTCTTTCCTTTGAATAAAGACAAAAATGCTATAAAACAAGATTTGACAAAGCAGATTCCTTGCATCAAACATAAGATATTTAGGAGAACTCCAAGGTCAGTAGTTTTCTCTTGAAACACTCTTTTTTTTCCTTACTGCTGCTGCTCCCTTTGACAGCAATGGAGTTGCTCAAAGAAAGAAGAAAAGAAACAGAGCAGTTCTGTTCTGGATTCCTTTCACAGGAACCACATTTATATACTTTTTTCTATACAGACTGAGGTGTACATGTCCAACCAAAACAAACGGGGTTTGCAACAGTGACATGCAAATTTTAAAAAATCACTAGATTGTGTTTGGAAATTTAGGCACTCCGTTTTTCTTTCATAAATTGTTAATCTTCATGCTAACATCAGTACAAAAAAAATCTCACTTGGAAGAGGTTTGGTCCAAAAATGTTCTACATTTTTTTCTCAAGGGTTAGCAGCAGTTCTTTTATGAGCCATTCTATTCTTTCTGACAAAATCATCTGAGACGTATTTTTCCATCTATCCCAGTGTCTTAATCTGTTTACTTTCCTTCCAATTTCTTGATTAACTGCTGCACTGTGGGTTTTTTTTTTTTCATGCTTAGCATCTCTAGTACAACTGATATTGCTTGTGCTGTTCCTTTCCACACCGCTGACACCAGCATCTGATGAAAAGTCTGGAAATTGGGGAGAAATGAAGTCGATCAGCCTCATCACAGGGACCAAAGACTTGATGAGAGGTTTCTCAAAAACAATTTCCAGATGTTTACAGCCAGGGGTCTGTCACACAGAGATGTGACATCATGACAAGTGGCTCCTTCTCTACTAATGACAGCTATGGATTCTCAGGAGGGCAATAGGACATCTCTCTGCTTTTCCATTGCAGGCTGCAAAGTGCTTTTGCAGAAGCTTTTATTTTAACCGTGACAAGCAAATCAATCTAACACTTAGCAAACTAACTCCTGCTGGAATCCTAAAGGTCTGCTGCAAAGCTTATATCATATTCAGAAGAGAGAGAGAGAAAGAGAAAATTATGCAATGGTGGATGAATACCACTATGATCCACATCATTCATCATGCTGCTTTTTTCCTGCCTCTCTATGCATTTCAGTTCTTTTCACAGGCTTGTTGTTATGGGGAAAATAGGAGAAAGGTGTGTTGAAAATAGATTAGACTAGGGTAGAGTAGAGTAGAGTGGAGTGGAGTGGAGTGGAGTGGAGTGGAGTAGAGCAGAATAGAATAGAATAGAATAGAATAGAATAGAATAGAATAGAATAGAATAGAATAGAATAGAATAGAATAGAATAGAATAGAATAGAATAGAATAGAATAGAATAGAATGGACCTGCTCAGGTAGGAAACCCTGTACCATTTCAGACAAATGGTTGTCAAAACTCTTCTTAAAAATTTCCAGTGTTGCAACATTCTGGAGGCAAGTGGTTCCACTAATTAATTGTTCTAACTGTCAGGAAATTTATTCTTAGTTCTAGGTTGCTTTTCTCCTTGATTAGTTTCCAACCATTGATTCTTGTCCTGCTTTCATGTGTTTTGGAGAATAATTTGACTCCCTCTTCTTTGTGGCAATCCTTGAGATATTGGAGCACTGCTATCATATCACCCCTAGTCCTTCTTTTAATTAAACTAGACATGCCCAATTCCAGCAACTGTTCTTATATGTTTCAGCCTCCTGTCCCCTAATCATCTTTGTTGCTCTTCTCTGCACTCTTTCTAGAATCTCAACATCGTTTTTACATTGTAAAAACTGGATGCAGTATTCCAAGGGTGGTCTTACCAAGGGACTATAAAGTGGTATAAAGTGGTATTAACACTTCATGTGATCTTGATTCTATCCTTCTACGTTCTCCACCTTGAGTTATTTGTAAAAATAATAAAGATGGGAAATGATAGATAGATAGACAGATAGATAGAAAGATAGATAGATAGATAGATAGATAGATAGATAGATAGATAGAGACAGACAGACAGACAGACAGACAGATAAATTTTATTGAAGATTCAGAAATTCTTTATGAAGAATTTGCAGAACAGATACCAAAGAACAAAAAATATGAGTCAGCTACAGGACAGGACAGGGTTAGAGTCATGTACTTTTACCTGATTTTGAGAAAGTTCTGCACTATTTTCAACCTTACCTTTAAGAAAGTGTCAGTTTGCTTCTAGTTGAGTTCGAAAACTTTATTTGGAAGCAAGCAGATGGACAGATGCTATTAATTCAAACTAGTATATCTAATTACTTAAAATACAATTCTCATCATTATTTCAATGTTTTGGATTTTCCCATACATTCCTGCCTCTGGCAACTGACATAAACCAACAAAAAGAAACCAACAAAAAGAAAGAGAATATACACAATATACATAGCACACTCTCAGTTGAACATGGAGGAGAACGCTCAACTTAACATTTAATTCCCAGGCCTCACGAAATCTTAAAAAGCCCCTAGCGGCTAAGAAAGAAAATCCATTCCCCTCTTTGATTCGAGATCTCCTCATTTAAAAACTCTACTCCTTTCTTCTTTGAGAAATCTCAAAACTCTAAAACTCTGGCAACTTTGTATCTCAGTCAAGTTCCAAGGAAGTATCAAAGGAAGGCCTGTTTAGTTGATTCAGTTAACTTCCTTATGTATTTGACTCAATAAAATAGTGCCCAATAATTTATTTTGTCTTGGCAGTAATTTCAGTTTGAAAGGCCAAGGTCTTTCCTCCTATGATCTTTGACATTTTTCATTAAATTCCTGGTGCTTAATCATTTGTAGCCAACAGTCATTTGAGTCTTTCGAGTTTTGAGTTTTGAGTTTCAAAACCACTTGCGTCTTTGGGTCCTTGTACATTCAGACATTGTGTCAGCTTTTTAAAACACAGTTTTGAGAAGTATGCTCAGACTGCATTCTTCACATTCTGCTCTATACATTTTCTCAGTGCAGCTTCTCTGCATAGTATTTTCTTTTTCATAAATATATTTTTTGCGATCCCCTCTGAAATACAGAAATGGAAGTTGTAACAAAAAAAAAAATCATACAGTCCCTCTACCTCCTTCTCATAATATAACTTTTTCTTATTTTGAATCTGTAAACAATTGTGCATAAAAAGTATGTATCAAAATGCTAATGAATAAGTGTATCAGCTTTGGTTCACTTTGAGAATAATTGAAATATACAATTCAATCAGAGTTTTATAATCTTTTGCATGCAACTGTATAAAGATGTTATTTTTTTTACAGATTTCTAGATAAAGATACATCACAAGCTTATTGCCTTATTCCTCTTTGATGAGTTGCTATTCTATCCACCTCACTTTACGTGCAGAAAATGTCCATACAATATATTATAGGTGATATCAATTTACAAACCATCTAGATCTCCCAGATCACTGCTGCATGGTGTCTTCTGCTAGTTTGGATGAAATGTCAGTTTGTGACCCTACAATACTTAGATACATGAGTGATTCCATCTGTTGCTACAGCACAATAAACATTTTAATGAGTTGGCAACGGACAGTCATGAAATGGTCCATCAAATAGGAAGTAACGACATTTAAGAGCCTCCCAGATGCTATTATGGTGGCTGAGAAGAGGTTACTTCCTGATAATGCTTAAAAAACAAAGCATTAAGTAGAAGAATCCAAAATAATTTTCAGTGACATTAATTGGTGTCACTAGGTATAAAACTGGAAGTAATTTAACCATCCCATCTTCTTCTTCAGACTAAGCCTCTCCATGTTAAAAGGTAAAGGTAATATGTGCTAGTCATTCCCGACTCTAGAGGGCAGTGCTCATTTCCATTTCAAAGCCGAAGAGCCAGTGCTGTCCAAAGACGTCTCCATGGTCATGTGGCCGGCATGACTAAATGACAAAGGCGCACAGAACGCTGTTACCTTCCCACCAAAGGTGGTCCCTATTTTTCTACTTGCATTTTTTATGTACTTTCAAACTGCTAGGTTGGCAGAAGCTGGAACAAATAATGGGAGTTAACTCTGTTATGTGGCACTAGGGATTCAAACCGCTGAACTGCCAACCTTTCGATCGACAAGCTCAGTGTCTTAGCCACTGAGCCACTGTGTCCCACATCTCTCCATGTTACTGGAGGATTAAAAATTAAATACGATGGGTGGTCCCATTTGGACTGATCTAGAACTTGTTTGTATACCAGAAATACAGAGGTGGGTTTCAACAAGTTCTTACCAGTTTCGGTAGCGAAAATTTTGAGTAGTTCAGAGAACCGGTAGTAAAAATTCTGACTGGCCCCACCCCCATCTATTCATTTTCATTTTCATTTCATTTTCATTTTATTAGATTTATATACCGCCCTACTCCCAAAGGACTCAGGGCGATGAACAGCCAGAAAGATAAAACACACAAACTACAAAATTTAAAAGACAATATAAAACCCAATTAAATAATTTGGCCCAAAACAGTGTAAAATATCCCTAATGTTTTAAAACCAATTTTTTTTTTTTTAATTTGATTTATATGCTGCCCTTCTCCGAAGACTCAGGGCGGCTTACAATGTGCTCAGCAATAGCCTTCATCCTTTTGTATATTTATACAAAGTCAGCTTATTGCCCCCACAAACTGGGTCCTCATTTCACCTACCTTAGAAAGGATGGAAGGCTGAGTCAACCTTGAGCCTTGGCGAGATTCGAACCCTGCAGTAATTGCAGGCAGCTGGTCTTAATAAGCTTAATAACAGGGTGCCTTAAACCTCTGTACCACCAATTTTAAAAGTTACAATTAAGAGGGAAGTTAGGCCAGGCCAGCCTGTTGAAATAAAAAGGTCTTGAGGGCACGGCGGAAGGTGTGTAAATCCGGGATCCTCCATATCTCCGGGGGGAGCTCATTCCAGATAGCAGATGCCCCCACAGAGAAGGCTCTCCCCCTGGGGGCCGCCAGTCGACACTGTTTGGCTGACGGCACCCTGAGGAGCCCCTCTCTATGTGAGCGTACTGGCCGGTGAGAGGCTATTAGTGGCAGAAGGCGGTCCTGTAAGTACCCTGGTCCTAAGCCATATTCTCTGCCTCTCGAGTCCCAGCTGATCGGGAGGAAATGGAGATTTTACAGTAACCTTCCCCTGGATTGGGGAGGGAATGGAGATTTTACAGTATCCTTCCCTTGCCACGCCTACCAAGGCACACCCACCAAGCCATGCCACGCCCACCAAGCAACGCCCACAGAACTGATAGTAAAAAATTTTTGAAACCCACCACTGCAGAAATAGGAAGACACAGCTATAGGAACTATCTCATCCATGACATGGCTAACTAAGGCTAAAATTATCTTCTTCTACCCTTCTGCTGAATGAGTTAGGATAGTTGCCTGACATATCCATGCATCCATGCAAAGCAGGATCACCTTCTGGGTACAGCCAATCAGATAAGACAACTACAGTAAAATATTCCAAAAAGTTAAAACAGTATAATACTGACTTATAACACTTTTCGCACATTTATATTATCTGTTATTACAGGATTCCCTTCCCTTTAATTTCACTTTCTTTTCTTTTTTTCTTTTTGCAGCTTTTATGCCAAGAATCTCTCCAGTTTATTTGCAAATTCAAAATGTCTTTGTTTTGCCTAATTCAACTTTATTTCCACTTCTCTCGAAGTTAACACAGATAATTGCTTCTGTAAATGCTTAATTTGATGGGTTATATTTAGGGTGACAAATTCTGCACACGTCTGTTTAATACATGATTTTCTAAGAATGTAATATTGATTTTTCTTCCTCTTTTGCAGAAAGCAAAATGCATTGGGTAAGCAGAAGTGGCTGGGCTTACTTTGCTAAATGCTCAAGATGACTAAAGGATCTTTCTTCAAATTTTTTGCAGAAAAAGAAAAATTATCAGGAACGATCATATGCAACTTTCCTTCTTTGTCAGATCATTTTCTATTTTTGTTTAATCCAATAGGATCATTACAGTTATTATTTCTGGTCATGTTTCATGGACTTTTGCTGATATCAGGAATGAAATAATGAGGTTTTATGGATTTGCTTAATGATAAGAGATGGGATATGTAAAGAAGAGATAATTTGCTCTATTTTCTGTGATATACTTGTGATGAAGATGAGAAGTTATTTCTTTATATTTTTTTATGTTTCTGTACTCTCTTTTTATTTTCTTTCTTTTCTATTTCTCTTTTTTCCTTTTTTCCCCGCAGTTTTTATTTTTTTCTGATTGTTATATTAGGGTATTTTTTTTAGTTTGCATTAATTCTTACTGATATAATTATGATTCTTTATAAAAATTGCTATTAAAAGGATATGCTAAATGTCTGATAACCCCTTCATTCATTGTCTCCCTCTCAGTGGAGCCCATCTTTTTCCTCTATTCCTCTGCTGCAGCTGGTTGGAATGTAGACTAGGGCAGTGGTCCCCAACATTTTTGGCATCAGGGCCCAGTTTTGTGGAGGACAATTTTTCCATGGACTGAGGGGGGGGGATGGTTTTTGTTATGTATTGATACATTTCAGCGGGAGTTTCAAACCTGCCTTAGTTGCTGATTGGCTGACAGCCTCTCCGGGATTGTATATAAGGAGGGCTGCAGCCTCAGAGTTTTTGCTGAAGTCTCACTGTATATTAAAGAGCTGTTGTCACTAGCTTGCTTGTGCCTCTCGTTATTCCTGAACCACTACAGTTTTTGTTTCACTCATTTGCCTGCCACTCACCTCCAGCTGTGTGGCCTGGTTCCTAACAGACCATGGACCGGTACCAGTCTGTGGCCCTGGGATTGGGGACTGAAAATACGGCTCCCTTACTACAATCAACAACTGTTGCTAAACTATACAAAGTACAAATAGCCTGTACGATTATACAATACACAGTTGTAAATTCCCCAGAATCACTTAGGTGAGATGGGTAGTGTAGAAATTTAATAAATAAATAAAATAAAAATAAGTAACATCTTCCTCTCTTATTATAGTTTTTAATGATGATTGTTTTTATATATTTATTGGCTTTTCTTTTTAATATGCTGTTGTACACTGCCCAGAGTCATATTTTCGTGAGATGGGTGTCCATATAAATATGATGCATTAATATATTCATTCAGTACAGCTTTTCAAGTTAGTCACTTTTTCCTACAATTTCTAGCAGGATGCAATTTCTAGCAAATGCCTTGCAGTTTCTCCTGACTTTTCTCCATTCAATCGAGAGCCATTTTATGACTGACAGGCTGAACTGTAATCAGTCTACAAGAGAAGCTTGTCCTGTTAGTGAGGCCAATTAGGGCAACCAGAAGGCAACATCTCTGGACACTGCAGCTATTTTATTGCTCTCACCCAAGTCATAAATGTACAAGGAATTATGAGGAACGGAGCCCCAAATATATTTCAAGCAGAGATATGGTGCAGGGTTCCTTTTTTAGCAGTTTTCCCATCTTCACTCTGAGAACATTGAAATGGTAGCCACTTCCATCGGTAACCCTTGGCCCATCTCTGATCCTGCTGATCCTGCTACCATTTCACCCTTTGCCCCTGAGGATTGCAATGAAGGGACTGCCGCAGAGATGAGATATGGGATGGAAGAATCAGAGGCACTGTCTGAAGATGTTGTAGTTGCTTCATTGTTTCAGTGGTGAAAATGCAGAAAAGAATAGGACAGTTTATAGAAGCAGCTGTTCCTCAGGTACTGGTCTGTTATTTTGGGTGCAGAGTCTGCAGACCCTCCTTCTGTCAGATGCAAGGTCTACAGACCTATGGATGAAGAATTCCATGGAAGAGTTGCCATTTCTCTTCCAACCATCAGTGACCATTCTCTGTGCTTCAGAAAACTACATTAATTGATAATCTTCAAACTGCCCTTTGCTGGAAAAATTGCTGCCCAGTTTGTGTTTTCTAGTGAGAGAGATGATTGTGACCATGCTGGATCTCCTCCTGAACACTAGGAGAGCCCACTACCCCCATGTGTGTATGGGGCAGTGGTAGGTTTCAATTTTTTTTACTACCGGTTCTGTGGGTGTGGCTTGGTGGGCATGGCATGGCTTGATGGGCGTGGCTTGGTGGGCATGGTAGGGGAAGGATACTGTAAAATCTCCATTCCCACCCCACTCCAGGGGAAGGATACTGTAAAATCTCCATTTCCTCCCGATCAGTTGGGACTCAGGAGGCAGAGAATAGATGGGGGCAGGGCCAGTCAGAGGCAGTATTTACCAATTCTTTGAACTACTCAAAATTTCTGCTACTGGTTCTCCAGATCTGGTCAGAACCTGCTGAAACCCACCTCTGTGTGTGGACAAATGTTGGAAAATGAGATGCCCCAGATCATGAAGCAAATTTGGAGATACTTAAAAGACTGGTCTTGCCTGTAGTTTGCAATGTCTGCTTTCTATTCATAGGCATCCAATCAAAAAGCCAAGCAGAGTCACACCTGGGAGGCCATTAGACAATATCAGAAACATCTACAGATGTGCCTATGGAATCATCGGAAATCAAGTTCAATTTTAGAATTTTTTATCATTTTCTAGACCAATCAGCAAATCCCAGATTTTCTTGGAAAGAAATGATGATAGATAAACTATTTGGAAAATACAAAGTGAATCTGAATGATAGAGACTTGGGAACTGATAGGGACCTGCATTTTAACTGTCTTTTTAGGAAGTTAATACGTCATTGCACTAAATGAACTATAGCCTTAGCAATAACAATGGTCAAAATATGATGCCTGTTTGTTTTACATCAAAAGCTTGACATAGAAACATGCAATAACACGTGGGTGAAACCTACATAGCACAGATGGACAATCTTTAACACAGTAGGATTTTTTCCATTTTCTACTTTCTTTCGGAGCTTTTTCAACCATATTGAGCAGATTGGGGGGGATCCTTGAAGGAGCAGTCATAAGAAGGTCACCCTTTCTCTGTGCTACTTATGAAAACAGTTCCTTCCATGGAAAGTCATCTTTGGATTTCACCCACAATTACTTACAATTATCATAAGCCAAGAAAAACAAATTCCACTGTAAATAGATGCAACATATGTACTTGCCCTAGGTGTCAAATACAGAGAATTCAGTTCAATTAGGTTTTGGTTCGGATGAGGCTAGGACTATAACCTTTATATAATTCATAACACATTAATATAAATGAAATGAAAATTGAGAGCAAATGTCACATAGTGGAACAGTAGCTGGGATTATCACACTTAGGATGTATTTTCATGGAAAATTCAGCAAGCTTTGAAACATGCTTTACAGATAGAGTAATGTGGCTACTACCAAACAAGAATACTTTTTTTATTACAGAGGTAAGTCATTTTGTTAGCTTCATTTTACAAGAGTCAGCCTAAATTTACAGATGCTTTGGCAAGAGAAAGAGGAATACTTTCCAATAACTGATCATTTGTAATTTGTCCAGGTCTCCACATCATGAACTTTGCACACAGACACCCGCACATCACGTTACAGATGTCACTCCCACTCAGTTCACTGATAGTCTTCAATGTCTTTTGCATATGAAAGAATCTTTTCTTTAAACAAGGAAATAGTTCTCTGCATAACCCTTACATTACCAATAAAGGGGAATATTAGTAATTCAGGGTTGACACGAGGGGTCCTTGGTGTTGTCTGAGCTTGCTTGTTTTCTTGCAGATGTTTCATTACCCAAACATCATCAGTGCTGTAAGGAGTGGGGTTTGGTCTTAGTTTATATTCTACTAGCTTGCCCTGTCAATATTGGTGGGGGTAGTTTTAGAGATTCTTCGGTTGAGCTATTTACTTTTGGCTTGTTTGGCTGTTCCTTGATTGGGATATTGTTTACTTGATTGTTGATCTGATGTTAATCTTGGAGCTAGTTTATGTTCATCTGGATGCTGACTGCTGGTGGAGAGGTGCTTGGGTTTTTTTGTTCCTTGAATGAGTTGGCTCATTTATCTACTCGTTCATTTTCATTGGTACTCGAAAATGATAGGCTCCTCCCAGGGACTTAGCTCTCCTATCCATTTCGCACTGGGTGATAGTCTTTTTTGCATAGTATTATAGATATTGTTTATGTCTATGTGTCTATTGATGGCTAATTTGTCAGAGTGCCAGACTTTTAGAAATTCCCTAGCGGTTTTGGACTTGACTTGGTCTAGGATTGTCACATTTTCCCAATTGAAAATATGGTTAAGTTAGTCCAAATGTTGTGAAATTAAAGGGTTTTCATCATGTCTTCTGACTGCTAGTTAGTGTTCACAGATGATCAATTTCTTCCCTGATTGTTGGTTATATAACATTCACTACAATATTAGCTGAATCTCTGAGAAAAAAACATGTTCAAAATAATATATAAGATCAAACTGGTTACTACGTTCTCATGAGGAACATAAAGAACAACAGCAAATTTATAATAAATGCATTAGAGTAAATCAACTTTTTAGAAAGGTGATAGTAATATAAAAATGGTTGATAATGGTTGAACTTTCTCAGTAAAGGTTTTAAACAAAATAAATCCAGGAATAACCTTTTAAATTTGGACACAGAGTATATATTAAATTCAAAGAGCAATGATTAAAGCAAGTGGATTATTCCCCAGAAGCTTTTCAGTAAGAACAAGGCAAGGGTGTCTACTTTCTTCTATTGGTAATTACTGTGGACTTTTTGGCAGATAAGATCTAAACAGACAAACACATATGTCAAAATTCAGTCAGAAAGGATAGGAGTATAAAATGAAATGCTATGCAGATGGTGTAGCATTAATAATTATGTAACTACAGTTCCGTACGACAGTTGATAAAAATAATCAAAGGCTTCAGCCCATTCCACGGATACAGAATTAATGAAAAGAAAACAAAGATAATAATACGATATGTTCTCGGGGAATAAAAATAAGGCGACTGTGAAAAAAGAGACTAGCTGTGGGGAAAAACAGGGACATATCTGGATCTCTATTCGGTAGGATGTAATAAAGACATATGTCAAAAAAATTACAATAAATTATGGAAAGAAAAGAAGAGCTTAATGGGTGGAGAAACCTAAATCTTTCTTGGTTAGGCCTTATTTCAATAGTAACAATGGATATATTCCTAAAATAAACTTCTTATGCCAAAATTGTATCAGTTCCAATCTCAAACAAAAGCTTGCAGGACTGGCAAAAAAGCAATCAAAATATTTAGATGAAGCAGGAAAAACACTTAAAGTGGGGTTCAGCGTTTTTCAAGTCTCAAAAGGAAGAGATAAACTTGCATTACATTATCAAGCTAGTTCTCTATCATGAATAACAGAATGGATAAAATCCCCAAATAGCAGAATATCAATTATAGAAGGAGCTGGCTCAGTCAAAGGACTTCATAAATCTCAGCCTGACTAAATAGACCAGCCCAGAAAATCAACTCCACAGGAAGGTTAAAACCACTTTTTATTGAGATGGATTATAATAATAGCAGAATCTTTCAAGAATTGATTGCATTGCATTTCCACCTCCCCTTCTTAAACTCTTATGAATTAGGGTAGCCTTTCCTGGATCCATTTCCACTTAATCCACTTCCAGTTGTTGCTGTGTACTTAAGAAAAAAATTTAGCCCCTTTTGCCTAGATAAGAGTTTTTGTATATTTCTGTCAAAATCATCTCCCTTACTCTCTACAATAGGCATGCGTGAAATAAAGAAACAAAAGAAAATAAATAAATTATTGTAAGGCAAAGTTTATTAAAAATATTGACCCATCCAAAAATGAGGATAAGTCTAGCAACCACGGCATTAATGTTACTATCAAAGGCTTTTTATTTCAAGGACAACTACAATATTATACAGTTTAATTACTTTTGCCAATATTGTATAGCCAGACTCAGCAAACCAGCTAAAGCAGTCGTTCTCAACCTGTGGTCTGCGGACCCCTGGGGGACTGTGATGTCATCACAGAGGGTCTACAAAGACTTGAAGAAACATTATGATCTTGAGTTAAGTCTTGGGAATTTGTGGGCGTGGACCATGGCCATAAAAGGTATGAAAAGAGGGTCCATGGTGAAGAAAAGGTTGAGAACCACTGGGCTTAAAGACACAGTAGGAATCGTTTGTTGAAAGAAGGAGTTTACCATGGTTGTTGTCTTTACAACTTGCTGTAAGAATAAAAAGAAAGAAAGAAAGAAAGAAAGAAAGAAAGAAAGAAAGAAAGAAATTTAAGAAAAAAAGAGAGCTCTTAAGAAAGATAACAGAATTATCTCATACAATAGAGTATTGTCTTATACAAAACCTATATCATCTGTTAAAATGCATAATTTATTATTGTAATATGACATGGAGATGGAAGAAATTAAAAATTGCACTATATAATAGATGTAAAGCTTCAAAAGAGTAGTCATGGTAGAACAATGAGAAAAGCTATGGAAAAAAATCAATAATATTTATTCTGAGCTATAATTTGAAGGAAAACTTGGTATAGGATATTTTACAGGTGATTTATATTTCCATCAATGGTTAACAACTTATACGACAATAAATATTAGAAATGCTACAACAAAGGAAGAACATTTTAACACATGTGGTGGAAGGGAAGGGAAATCAAAAGTATTGGAAGAAAATATGTCAAAACATTCAAAAGTATGAAACATAAAATTTGAATCAAAACTACAATTATTTTTATGAAGCATAATTCCAGAAAGCATATTAAATGAAAAGTATCACAATTTACTGAAAAATATGTTGATGGCTGCAAAAACAAATCTGGCACAATATTGGAAAAATAAAACTTTTGCTGATAATACAAGATTGGAAGACCAGAATTAGAAAAAATGAAGCAATGATAAACTGACAGTATTTATAAATTTAGTTAGGATTTTAAGCAGGAATGGCTCCCTTATGTATGACACATTACACAGCAAGGCAAACTCAGGCGTTTAGAATATTATTTTTTTTAGGAAAAGAGTTAAAATTTAAGCATCTAGTCAAAAAGAATAGATGAAATGACTTAAGAAGGCACTAGCAACAATCTCCCTGTTTAATAGTCAGAGTACAGTACAAATATTTAGGTTGTGATCTGCAGTTGGGAAAATAAATGGAAGAGAGGAGGAAATGTGCTACCAATTGTTTAAATAATATTTTTGCTTATGTTTTATTAGTACTTGTTTATCGTCTACTTTGCTTTTTGTATCTTCATCCTTTGGCAATTTCTGTTTACACAATCTGTTAGAAATTATGCAGTTACAAAAAAAAAAAAGAAGAACAGGCAAAATGTGACATGCAATGAAGTATCAGAACAGCAATTACTAATAGAATTAGTGGGAAGATGTAAAGTTTAAAAAAATAATCAGAGGAAACCATTGGATTAGCTACAGCTTGAATTTCTACCAAGCTAAATCCTATCCTTTCACTGTTACCATAGGCAGTTATTTAAAGTCCTCTAGCTCAGTGGCAGTTTGAATTATAACAATGCTAAATGAAGGCTACTTAATAATGCGTCCTTGTAGATGTCACCATCACGGCATCAATGCAGGTCACACGATTATGATTTGGGCACTCAGTGACTAGCTCACAATTATGATGTCCTAGCATCCAGCATTCACAATTTCTGACCTTCATTTTAATGTATGCCAATTAATCTACATTCAAAGTGACAATAAAGTTATTCTAAGTCTATCAAATCCTATTACCAGTGGCTGACCAGGCACTTAATAGAATGCCTGAAATGTTGCTGGAAAAGCCACAAAAGACACACTGAAGTTCATCAGGATCCATCAGGTGTCTGGAACATCAGCCTCCTCTGAACCAGGAAGGGAATCTCACCACAGTAAAGGGCAGATCAAAATGTCTTCCTTATCCAGTTTGCTACATCTGCTCCTAGGCAAAAATAAGGTCCAATATGTGGCAATCTCTTTGAGTTAGGCCCAAGATTACAACTCTGCCTGAATTGGATTCTGGAGTATGGAAAGACACAAGACACCAAGAGAAATGGGATCTCCAACACCTGCCTCAAGATCAGATTAAATAGTTTAGGTAGAGATCCTGTCCGGTTATAAGGTAGTAGTACTAGAGTAAGATTCTCATCTTGTCCTATGACCCATTTTGAAGACAAAAAGAGACCATTTAAATGAGGCTAATTTTTAATCTGATCTAGCATTCCCCATTAGGAAGAATGCATTTGGGAAGCAGGACTAGGTGGCACCTTTTTTTTGCATTGTTGCCCCTTTGCAACTAATATTTAAAGAATGCTGCCAATGACTGACAAAGTTCTGCTCGGATCTTTTCTTTTCCATGAATGTCTCTAGACTGTTGTATCACTGTATCTGAACTAAAATCCTAGACACACTTCGTCTGAAATAAATTGTATTATATATACCAGGAGTGTCAAACTCAATTTAATTGAGGGCCGCATCAGAGCTATGTTTGACTTCAGAGGGCCGTGGGGGTGGCCAGGGTGGGCATGATCATGGTGGGTGTAGCTAAAGTGGCTGTGGTCACGGTGGGCGTTTGACACAGGCTCAAGATGCATTTTTTCCCTTCTCTTCTTTCTTTCCACAGTACTCCCTGGCCTTCAGCAGCACTCTGCCAGCCAAAAACGGGCCCTGCGGAGCCCCCGCAAGGTCCCTGTGTGGCCCGTTTTCAGCCTCCCCGGCCTCCAGCAGCACTCTGCCGGCCAAAGATGGGCCAGTCCTTTGATATTTCCAGGCCAGCCCCACGGGCCAGATTTAAGAACCCCACAGGCCGGATCCAGCCCGCAGGCCTTGAGTTTGACACTCCTGATATATACCATAAATTGCTTAAAAGAGCAGCAGGGAATCAGTCTGAAGAGATGGCAACTGAATGCTAATTTATCCTTGGCTTTAAAGCTCATGAATGCATGTTGTTGAACAGATTCAGTAAGCCAGGAATTTTGCGTTTCACTTTGGGCTTCTGATGGATAAAGAAAAAGCTTAAACCAGTGGTGAAATCTGAACCGATTTGCTACTGGTTCACTGGCCATGCATGTGCACTGTGCGCCAAACGCCTGCTGCACACACTGGATGTGTGCATGCACAATGCGCACCAAACGTGTGCTGCACGCGCATGCGCAGTACACACCAAAAGGAGGCTTGGGAAGGTAAGTAGAACAGCGAGGGAGGAATCAGCTGTGGCGCACGATCTTGAGAACCTTTTTAAAAACTTTTTTAAAGCATTTTTTATGACCAGTTTGGGCAAATAGGTAGTAAAAAAAATGCTTTAAAAAAGTAAAAAACACATTCCGATGATCACAGCTGTGCCACACCTTTTTTAAAAAACTTTTTTAAAACATTTTTTTTACTACCTATTCGACCGAACCAGTAGTAAAAAAATGCTTAAAAAGTAAAAAAAAAAGTTCTGAAGATCAGCTAAGCAACATGCAATCATCAGAACTTTTTTTTTTTTACTTTTTAAAACATTTTTAACTACCGGTTCTCTGGAACCAGTAGTAAAAAAATGCTTAAAAAGTTTTTTAAAAAAGTTCCAAAGATCAGCTGAGCGACGCGCAATCGTTGGAATTTTTTTTTTACATTTTTTTACTACCGGTCTGGCGAACCAGTAGCATTTTTTACTACTGGTTCAGGCAAACCGACCCAAACTGGTAGCATTTCACCCCTGGCTTAAACTCTTCTACAGCATTATTATTATTATTTATATATTATTCTGCTTCAGAATCTTGACCTGATCTATTTTATTGCTTTAGATTGTTTGGATTGTTTATAACTTATTAAAACCCATAAACTCTTCACTTTCTGAATCCAGACTGTTTAATGTAGTGGCTTCTAATAACATAAACATGCAAGGGAAACGTGCTGTATAACATAAATACAGAAAAGTAAAACAGAGGTAGAGCAAAATGTTCACTCAGAGCAAAGCAGGCCCGACGCAAACACTTGGGTCACAAATGTTACTTAAGATGGTTGTCGTAGAAACTATTTAAGGATTGGCTTAGTTTAACTCAATAGAACATCAATCTGAGCAGACATGTAATATAAAGATTGTGTTTCAGCTAGAAACCAGGCATGCAATGGAGCAATTTGGGATACAGGTGTTTACTTCTTTCAACCTCACTCAAGTTGCAGCATATCTTTCCCTGCTAAAAATGCTTGTTATATATTGCTCAGAGGTTCAGTGTACAGGTAGTCCTTGACTTGCAATTGGTTGTTTTACAATCATTCAAAGTTATGCCGATCATTGAAAGGGTGATTTACAGACTGTTAAGCACCCCTTGATCATCATAAATGATCATGTTGCCCTCCCCGCAGTCACACATGTTCAGCAGGACAGCTTTACAATAGTTGTGGCATTCCAAAGTCACGTGACCATGAATTTGTGGGGTCTGTTTGCCGATTTCCAACAAAAATGACCATTCAGATGAATGGGTTTGTTTAATGACCACCACATTCACTTAACAACCATCACATTTGCTTAGTGACCACTGTAAAAAGGCTGGAAAATTTCTTTCAGTCATGTGGATGCTTCAACTTACAACCACAATCATTTATAAATAAATTCCTGGTCCCAAATATGGCCCTAAATTGAGGACTACCTGTATTCTGAGGCCAGCCTTTACACCAAAAAGATAGTTATTGCATATTGTTGTTTTTAAACGACTAGTGGTTCAGTGGCTAAGACACTGAGCTTGTCGATCAGAAAGGTTGGCAGTTCGGCGGTTCGAATCCCTAGTACAGGTCTCCTGCATGAGCAAGGAATTGGACTGGATGACCTCCAAGGTCCCTTCCAACTCTGTTACTGTTACTATTAATGGAAAGCAGAGACACTAGATGCAGAGATCAATAAATCAATCTTCAAATCAGAGTAATCTTTGCAGTTTATGATCTCAGCCTTTGCAATGGTTGGCAAGATATGGGGACTGGAGAAAGTGGGAGAGTGATGAATAAATTCACTACAGGCAGAATCTCATTTCAGTGTAATCTCTCTCTATGACAGTTGGAGTTTTTAATAATTTAAAGAAAGTAGTGATGAGACTGTCAGGGTTCCAGAATGACCCAACTCCAATAGGAAACTCCGAGACAAGCATCATCTCAAAACTTTCATTTATTGTAATAGGTATACTAGCATATCTGGGAAGACCCGAATCTGAGAGTTCTGGGTTTGCCCTCAGTAAATCAAAACCCCAAATCCAGCCCCTGCACCCATCAGTCCGTCACATGGCCCAATCATCATCTGTCCCACCTTGAGCCATCACTGCAACCAATCCTCCTCCAGATGCAGGAACACCATGACCTTGACCGAAGGGAAGAATGCTATTATGTCTAACTACACTCACTCTACTGAATCCCCCCTCCTACTTTCCCAAGAGCAAGAAGTTGGCAGTGTGGAAGCTTCTTGTGTTAATATGACTCCCAAAGCTGACAGAGGCCTTAACTTAGAATGACTGGACCTCATCTATTTCAACAGCTATCAGCTGGTGGGCATCCAACATTCTATATTTAGTTAAAGTGGCAGAGCGGGTGGTGATACTGCAACTAGTAATCTTTAGAGGATGGAGACTTATCTAAATGGCTATTCTGATGGCTGTTACATATATTTTAACGACTGTAAGCCACCCAGAGTTACCCATTTAATGAGTGGCCAATAAATTTCATAAATAAATAAATAATAAGTAAATTCTTTCTAATATGGGTTCAGATTCTGATTTGGCATGGAGATGACTTTGGTTGTCCTTATGATGATCAATCCTTGGTTAATGGGAGCTTTGAAAATACTGTGGAAGAAGTCTGACCAACGATGGCTATTGAACAAATGTGAAAACACCTGCTTTAATTCTACAAATGTTGCATACAGCCCCCAACCCCCAATGCTCTACCTTTCCTGAAAATTATATCTTAGTCAAATAAAACTCCCAGGTGCTATGGGCACCATTTATGTTTTTCCATTGCTGGATAATGGGAAATTGGGTTGCAGGCTTTTCCTATTTTTTCAACCACCCTCTACAGTTTAAAAGCAACACAGTAAACACAACAATAACACATGAGTGTGCAAACCATGGTATTACATTAATCTTTCATATCTGTTAGGCTGCAAATGCCTGTGGAAAAACTCAAGGACTTCCTAAAGAATGCCAAGGAAGTGCAGCCCATACCTCTAGGGTAGTCTGTCTCAAAGGGTTGCAACCAATACACTGTTTTTGAGCCTTTACCCTGTCTCCCGTGATGGCTCTGGGACACCCTGGGTTTCATCTTCTGAGGAATGTACCTTGGATGGTTTGGTTCCACTGGACCTGAAGATACATAGCTGCCATGCCAAGTAGGGCTTTAAAAATTAAAACCATAACTTTGAATTGCACTCAGAAGTTTATTGGAAATCAGTGTGATGTCGTCAACAAGTTCCACCATTGATTTTGGTACATTCCATTCTCACAGCCAATCTTTCTCTTTGGGATGGTTTTCATCTCCTTCATAAAAACACATTCCAGATCTCTCTGATATTTTTGTCTATCAGAAGTGGTATTCAGCAGGTTATGACCAGTTCTGGAAAGCAGAAATTTTGAGTAGTTCGGAGAACCAATAAATACCACCTCTGGCTGGCCCCACCCCCATCTATTCTCTGCCTCCCGAGTCCCAGCTGATCGGGAGGGAATGGGGATTTTACAGTATCCTTCCCCTGGAGTGGGGTGGGAATGGAGATTTTACAGTATCCTTTCCCTGTCATGCCCACCAAGCCATGCCCACCAAGCCATGCCAACCCACCAAGCCACACCCACAGAACAGTAGTAAAAAAATCCCATCACTGGTGTCTATCCAACATTCTCCTTCCTCTGCATGCAACACCATCACAAACCTTACTGCTTCTTCTTGCACTCCCTCAATCTTCCCTGATCTCCTTCACCGTCCCCCACCACGCTCTGTCATTTATCCTCCATCCAGCAACCATATCGCTCTCTACCAATCTGGTGATTTTTTACATTTTTTATTTTTGTAGTGCTACGTATTCCTGAATGTATTTTGATATCACTTTCAGGTACATTAGTTCTCTACCATTCTTGACTTACCATATCAATCACCTAGACCACCATTAGGTATCTTCAAAACCCCAATCCTAAAACCCAGTTTGGTCATAGTATACTTACAAAAGCCTCATTACAGGATTTTGAATAAGTCAAAATGAGCCCCTGTCTATTACAGAACATTATGAGCTATTTCTGGGGTGGGGTGGGGGATTGAGACAAATTGGACTGTCTGATCTAATAAATGTAACATTAATCCATATTAAGTCTGTATCTGAACAAGCAATATGGGATACAGCTCTCTTTGATTCATATCTCAGCTTTTAGAACTGCCCATGCATTGAATATCAAGTGTAGGTAACATCTCTCATTTATCTTAGCATATAAAAGAATCACCACAGAGTCACCGGGTATTTCAAATTTTACTTTCTTCTTCATATATTCTTAAGAAAAGGAACAATGAAGAATATTAAGCAATCCCCGACATCGCCCCCTTGACTCTCCTACCCACATCCTTTTCCTTTGATGATTGATCTTGACTTTTCTCACTCATTCCTTCTTTTTTTTTAAAAAAAAAAAATACATTTTCCATTTGTCTTTCCAGACATTTAAGCTGCTAAAGCTCCAGCTCTCTTTTTATAAATCAAATTGTTGAGACCTTGGCCATACTGCTTTGGAAGACTTTTTGGCCAAAAAACAAAACAAAACCCCAGACTGCTGAAATGGATCCACTAAGAAAATTGCTGTTTTAAACTGTGTAGCGTACGGCCTTATTTTTTATGAGCCCATTTTAAATCACTATACCCTTGGTATTACTTATTCTGAAACTAATTAAAAGGGAAAGATATACGATTAAACAGAATTACATTATGTTTCAAAGCTTTATAATCTGTGTCATATTTCAGTTGTGTATGCATTGCTTTAACCCTGCCTGTTCATGCAGATCCCTAAATTGCTTCATAGCTATTTTCCTATTCATTATATGAGGAAAATACTCTTACATTAAAGCCTCATTTATGTTAAACTTCAGTCCTGATAGCTCTAGGGCAGAGGTGGGGAACAATGACCCCCTTCATGACTTGTGGACTTCAACTCCCAGAATTCCTGAGCCACCATGACTGACTCAGGAATTCTGGGAGTTGAAGTCCACAAGTCATAAAAGGATCATTGTTCCCTACCCTGCAGTTTAGGGATATATATAAGCGTGAAGTGTTTTTTTTGTTTTTTTGTTTGTTTGTTTTGGTAGACATGAAAGTGCATTGCCATTATCTTCTGCCATATAGAGATGGAAGAGATAGAGAGATGGAAGCATTTATAATATATATAATTTCTTCCAATCTGGTCTAAAGCCCAAGGATTCCTTGGACTTTATTAATCAGACATATTAATCAGGCTTAGAGCTGTATGTGTGTACACCAGGAGTGGGTTCTACTTACCTTTACTACCGGTTCACAATGGGGCCACGCACATGCTCTTCTGCGCTCTTTGATGACATCAGGGTCGGTGGGCAGAGCCTCCCGCCGGTTTTACTACCGGTTCTATAGAATCGGTGCAAACCGGGGGCAACCCACCACTGGTGTACATTGCTCCTGAGGTAGAACTGCAAGTGATAAATAAGCCCCTTTTCACAGAGCTGGCTGAAGTAGTAAATATAACTTTTTATTTAGCTGACAATGCTTCAGAGGGCCCTCAAAGAAGCAAATTATCATGATACTTTCCAATCAAGATTGAGACTGGGGTAACATATCGTGATGATTTCGGTTGTGCTTGTTGGTGACCTGTAACATATCATGATCATCATCATGATCATCATGATCATCATCATCTCATGAATTCTGTGAATGCAACTTCTGAAATGCCATAAAACTTTCCAATCCAGAACTTTTGCTTGGGAGACTTTTTAGATTTGTATTAAACCTGCAAAGTATTCATGGGAAGAAACACATGAAGAATGCTTTTGTTTGAATATATATATTTTAATCCTTTCACTGCTTCCCATGGACAAAAGAATCTTCTCGGACTAGACTATTGCTTTACCCAGATTAGTTGGGACCCCCAGAAATCTTCACATTGGATTGAACTAAAAGAAAAGCCATATTTCCCTCTCTTCCTGCTATTTGCCCTCCTGCATTCAGCAAGCCCTTCAAAGGTAACCTAACAACTGAAGTGAAACGTAGGGTTCTACAGATTCAAATCCATCTGACATGTTCCACAAAATGTCTTCTCATCCTCCTCACTCTTGTTCCCAGAGACGATTGGAGACTTTTCTTTCTCTGTGCCTGGAGGAATATAGGATTTCTGCAGCCCAAAAGGAAAAAGCATAATATGTTCCATGTCTCCTGGACTAGACAAAAAGTCATCTTATTTTCCTGGGACTATAGGTTACAGCCTAAGTGTGGCATTTGGAATCTTAAATTTCAAATGCTATACTTAAAATATTAATTTTTCCACATTTCAGGAAAAAAAAAAAATCAATGATGCATCTGTCAGAGAAATATCAAGATTTGTCCTGAAGAATCAACCACATGCCACAGAAGAACTTTTTATATATAGTAAATTAAGCATCACAATTCCCATGGTAACTGATACATTGCTACTCATCTCATATTGTGTACATTTTTGCTTGGAAACACAGTACAACACTGATCTCACTGTATCTGGGAAGCTGTTTCTTAAAGAATATGGAGATCAACTTTAATCTGATGCAACTTGTGTAATGTAGAGAAGAAGTAACATGTATCACAGGCATAAACGTTTTCTTAAAAAGCTAAAACATGAATTATTCTAGAGAAAACAGTCTGGAGAAGCAAAACAGTGGGATATAATGTCTGGGGGAGGGCAATGATTTCCTTCTACATAAAAAAGGTAGAGATCAGGTAATTTATGATTGTTAGGTTAATTTATATTCAGTTAAGAGAACTGAATTTCTTTGGGATTGTGACAAGAAGCATGTCAGCAGGGAGAACCCTGTCCACATTCAGTCTGGCCTGCAGTTCCTGGTTTGCAAAGAGGCCAAGGGCATGGTCTGGCTCCTGGGAAGCTGAGACATCTCCTACTTATTTGGCTGTTGTGGCTGGGGGCTGCTGCTTGTCAAAGGAAGGGGGAGGAAGACAGGGAAATGAGTCAACGAGGCTTCAAAAAAAGAAAAAAGAAGAAGAAGAAGAAGAAGAAGAAGTGGAAAAATTCTGAGTTCATGAGATTGTCTCGTAACGTACTTTGACTATTATGAGACTTTGGTTGTATAGCTCCAGCCAATTAGATAGGGAAAGGGGAAAGAAAGGCTATTTTGGGGGTGGGAGCAGGGGTGAAATCCAGATGGTTTTGACAGGTTCTGGAGAACCAGTAGCAGAAATTTTAAGCAGTTCGGAGAACCAGTAGCGGAAATTTTGAGTAGTTTGGAGAACCGGCAAATACCACCTCTGGCTGGCCCCAGAGTGGGGTGGGAATGGGGATTTTGCAGTATCCTTCCCCTGGAGTGGGGTGGGAATGGAGATTTTGCAGTATCCTCCTGCCACGCCCACCAAACCATGCCCACCAAGCAATACCACGCCCACCAAGACACAACCACAGAACCGGTAGTAAAAAAATTTGGATTTCACCACTGGGTGGGAGAGAGGAATAGGTGTGTTTACAGTTCTTCACTATCCCTTGATGTTATCCCAGCTCAAAAAATAAATACCATGAATGTAAAAGATCATTCACAGATACAACATTGCCTTGTGCTTACCATCTCAACAGAGATGGCATGAACAGTTCGATGTGTGCAGTTTGGAAGAACACCATCAAATTTATTTATTTGTTTGTTGTAATATATATATATATATATGTGTGTGTGTGTGTGTGTGTGTGTGTGTGTGTGTGTGTGTGTGTTTTCTAGCCAGGTTTTCCCTACGTAACCAAGGTTTACGGGAGACTGGGATAGCACTATTTCTGTCTTTTTGGACTTCATCGGCCAGCCACACCCATATTTTATGACTCCTCCCTGTAAAGGTCAAATATTTATTCTTTTAATTCATAGGTTCAAATGTATAATACTTTTGTAGTCAGGGTTTTTTCCTGTGTAGATCAAGTTGTTAAATGGCCATAGTGGGGTGATATCTCAAATCACCACTTTCAGGCTTGTCAGACATTTTGTGTTGCTTGTTCTGAGACTTATGGTAGACTGTTAACACCCCACTATGGCCATTTAACAACTTGATCTACATAGGAAAAAATCCTGACTACAAAAGTATTATACATTTGAACCTATGAATTAAAAGAATAAATATTTGACCTTTACAGGGAGGAGTCATAAAATATGGGTGTGGCTGGCCGATGAAGTCCAAAAAGACAGAAATAGTGCTATCCCAGTCTCCCATAAGTCTCAGAACAAACAACACAAAATGTCTGACAAGCCTGAAAGTGGTGATTTGAGATATCACCCCACTATGGCCATTTAACAACTTGATCTACATAGAAAAAACCCTGACTACAAAAGTATATATACATATATATTTGTTTTCGCAGGTGTTTATATGTAGGTCTTTGGTTATTCGGGTTTTCTCCCGCGTAAAATTGGAAGTGTCTTGGTGATGTTTCGACAAAGTCTCATTCGTCATCTTCAGGCTGGTGTTTTCGGCTTCGTGCTTCTAGGAGCCCACGAGGGCCACACAGGATGTCACCACCACACATCCACGTGGAAAGCAGACTCAAACCCACACCGATGATGAGGCACGACCATGGACCAGAAGCCAGACCGCAGCTGCATCATTAGCCATTTTAAACCCCTCCAATCCATACATGAAGCAGACTGATATCCACCATGAAGATGTGGCATGACCACGAACGCAAAGCCAAATAACAGCAACGCAGCTCACCAAATCCCCCTGCAACTCAGACTAACCCGAGCACAACCAAGCCCCCACCCAAACATAACACACTCCCATCCAATCAGAGCACAGCCAACTCCCATCCAATCAGAGCACAGCCAAGCCCCCAACCAATCAGAACACACCTCTACCCAATCAGAATACAGCCAAACTCCCACCCAAATAGTTCACACCCCCACTAGCAGTTAAAAGGAAGAAACAGCTGCGATCACACATTGCTCCTAGAAGCACGAAGCCGAAAACACCAGCCAGAAGATGACGAATGAGACTTCGTCGAAACGTCGCCAAGACACTTCCAATTTTACGTGGGAGAAAACCCGAATAACCAAAGACCTACATATATATGTTCCTCTTGGCTTCTAGGTGCTCATTAAGAAAGGATTTTTCAAAATGACCATCAGAGCATTAGTATTTCCTATATTCCTCCCAGTATTTCCTGGGAATGCTGGCTGGGGGAATTCTGGGAGTTGAAGTCCAGCCATCTTAAAGGAGGTGAGATTGAGAAACACTGATATAGGCAAAGTGGCGGAATGGTTTGTTAGGGTCAATTTGCATTTTAGTGAGAAACACTGGCCTACATCAATATGGCTCCATAATACTAGCCAGCCAGCTAGAACAGAAAACAAAAGTCACATGGGCAACTGAACTCAGATATCTCATCCAAAAGCTCATCAAATATACATTGTTTAGGCCTAATAGATCTGCTGTCACAACATATTCCATCCTTTCTAAGGTAGGTAAAATGAGGACCCAGATTGTGGGGGCAATAAACTGACTTTGTATAAAATATACAAAAGTATGAAGGCTATTGCTTAATGCATTGTAAGCCGCCCTGAGTCTCCAGAGAAGGGCGGCATATAAATAAATAAATTAAAAAAAAAAACTAGGGAGGGTCCAATCTGAGATGCTTTCTTAATGTCCATCCATGCTTTGGGCTATTTCTCTTATCTGACCATACATTGGCTTCAGCTTTTCCTCAAAGTTATTCTCACAAACCTTTACATGCCCTGACTTTAAAGGCAGTCCTCCTTATAGTGGGCTGATCCTTGACTATGTCACAGATCACCTGTTTCAAATTCTGTCCTAGCCCATATGAATACAGCGCCTGTTTAAATTCCCCTCCTATCAGGAGTTACAATAGGAGGGGTGGGATGTAAGGCAGTTGTATTCCATGGAATGGCTTATCACCTGAAACAAGAATGCATCTCTTGGGAAGGACATTTGAAGAACAATTAAAGACCTGTCCTTAGGAATAACCAAGTCAGTTCTGTGCCACTGGAGATGTTGCTACTATTATTGTTTTGTGGCTCATTATATGTAGTTTATTACATATCTTAAACACTACCTACAGCCTCTGAGGTAAGATGGCTTCTGAATCTTCTAAATAATATAAAATGAAAATAAACTTCATTTAGCAATAAGGCTGTTTTCCAAATAAGATGAGAACATCTGAAACTTATACTCACACAAATATTGAAATTATAATTTATAGTGAGCATCTAGGTATAGAATGTTGTACCAAATCCAGTTAGTTTTCTCCTCAGTTAAACACAGTGTCTGCCTTAAAAGCCAAGGCTAGCTCAGTCTCCAAAAATGGTCTTGGTTCAGTAGGCAAAGATGATGCAATTGGTTCAGCATGTAGGAGGACACTATGGACTCTAGAAGTAACGTCACAACTGCAATGGATTGAAGTAGAGAGATCAGTGAAATCTTAGATTCATTCATCTTTGGGTCCTACTTTCCAGGGCACTATTAACCATATGTCTGTGTTAATCTTTGATCTTTCAACAGAATATAATTTGGGCTTTCATTTCAAGTGATGAAATCAAAAGAAAATGGAAAAAGAAATAATTTAAAGTAGAATTGGAATTGCATAACTAATATGCATCAAAATGTTGGAGACATTCTGAACTTCCAATGTCTAATGAGGTGGTTGAATGGAACTCTCCGAAAAGAGTATGATTTATGTATAAATACATATTCTCCTTGGAATAAGGCTTCCACATTTAAATTAAATTCAACTGTACGTTGGCCAGATGTTTCTCGCATTACTACATTTCAAGAGATTCCTGGAAATGATCTCATACATGGTTAACACTACATGTTATTCACGTCATGTCATAATTTAGCTTTTAGACTCTGGCAATCAGTTTGTGGCTAAAATTGATGTGGCCCGTCACAGCGAGATAGGAAGATCAGCTTCGATAACTCTTAATTCATGTTGAAAGTGAGGAAATTAAATCATGTATATAAGAAAGTACTGAGAACTTTTGAGGCAAATACATTGAATTGGACTATTCTAGCAAATTAACAGCACCTTTGTCCTCCCATAAAGTAGAAATTCAATTACAACAGAAATCAGTCTCTTGTCAACTGTGGAAACACTATAAGTTTAGAGAAGTACTTTTCAATTACCATTCAGCTCAGAAATGGCAACCGAGAAGTTTGGGAAATTGAACTGTAATTCTGAGAACAATGAAAACATCACAATTAGCAAAACAGGAGGAAAATCAGTTCATAATAATATAAAAATAGAATGCTTTAATCTAGGTTCACAGCTGGAACATTTTCCATATGATCTCCAAAAGGCTTCTATGTGGCCACAGGTTTCTTGAAAAGTTGCTACTGAAATGAGCTAGTTTAACAAAAAGCTATACTATAAAAAGGGAACATTTTTTAAAGAAAATGTTATCAAATTTAGTTTTTCTCAGCTCTACTTTTTCTTTAGAGTATGCCCTTAGAATGTTATTTAAAAGTGAAGCAGACATTCAGATGACAAAGGAAGTATAGGAAGTATAAGTATTTGTTTACTTTGTTTACTAAGTCTTAGTTACCAGTAAGTATGGATAGGCAAGATGCTGAAAAGAGTAAACCTCATAATAATATACCTCCAGTTAATTTTAATAGAAATTTGACCTTCCTTTCCCTTAATTGCCATATTGTTTTTATTACCTTGCATGCTCTGGATTTATTTATCAAATGTATGCATTGAACTAATTTATTTAACTGCCATCTACCAAAAAGTTGGAGCTATGAGAAATTTCAAATTAAGTTTGCGAATACATCCTGTTCTCTTTCCCCTCCTTGAGTTGAGAGTTTTTCAGGTGGCTCCCACTGTATTAGAGAAATTACCATAGGAAATTGCTTTATATAATTTTCCAAAAACTGTAAAAATAATTTGGAGGGATATACACCAAAGAGTTATCTTTTGATAGTTTTATTTCAAGCAATTGCTCTTTCCTTCACCTAATGGAAAAATGGTTGCATTCATAACCTGAAACAGTGATTCCTGAGGCCAACATATGATGGTTGTAGTACATATGCAATAAAGAAAAAAAATCTACAAAAATATGTGGTGTAAAGAGAATTAAACATAGTTCAAGATAGGGAAAAAACAGTTGTATTACTTATGAACTATATTCTGCCTTTCTTCTAAGAAACCATGTAAGCACATTTTAACTTTATAACAATCCTATGAGTTCAGCTTGCTAAATGATAGTAACTGGATATTCAGATTGTTTGAGAATGTCCACTTGATTTTTCCCTAGTCCTGTCTTTCCATCAATGATGTTCATTAATGAACACAGAAATGTATTATATAAAATGCATATACATCTATACTATTTTGGTATAGATGGCTTAGGCCCGGGGTACTTGCAGGACCATCTCCAGCCACTCTCCCACCGTCCTGTGCGCTCTCATAGAGTCAGCCTCCTTAGGGTGCCATCGGCCAAACAATGTCGGCTGATGGCCCCAGGAGGAGAGCATTCTCTGTGGGAGCCCCGACCCTCTGGAATGGATTGCCCACCGAGTTCAGGACAGCCCCCGACCTTCTTTCCTTCCGTCGCGAGCTGAAGACGTGGCTCTTCTATCAACTCAACTGATCCGTTTGGGGGTATACTGTCATAATTTTAAACTGTTTTAATAGGGTTGCTGATTTTAATTTTATTTCATTGTGATTTGTATTGGAATTTGTCATTTTGTAAGCCGCCTTGAGTCCCCAGGGAGAAAGGCGGCATATAAATCACAATAATAAATAATAAATAAATAATTTTTTACTGGTAAAATGCAACCGGGAAAGAAAGATCTTATGGAGACAATGCTGATAATTATTTGAAGTAAAAAAAAAAAAGCTACATTTGGAAATAATAGAACAAATGAACAAGCTCAGATTTATCATTCCTATTTCTGGACATTATTGAATTGATTTTTTAAAAGAAAATTGGGGATACCTTTAAAAGCTGATATTAGAATATTGTGTTTATTTACCAGCATTATCAGTTTTAGGGAAAATATGTGATAACAAGCACAGCAATACCAACTATTACAATGGAAACATATATGTCGGGCTACTCTATCCCAGGAAAAAGAAAGTAAGCCTAAATTGTTGTTTCACCCCAGGATTCAGAATTTGTCAGATTCCATGGTGTGCTTTTAATTCAAATATACAGACATAAATAGAATCACCACTGTAATTGTATACATTATGAAAGGTACTCAAAACATGAGTATTGAAGTCGGCATGTGTAAGTGGCTCCTTACAGACACCCCTACTTATGAGTAACATGTGAATAGTTGAATTTACTTCAAAAGTTCAATAGTTTAATTTACTCACCATTCCTGCTGACTCTTGTGTAGTTGTTCCATCACCATGTTTTCATATGTAATTGAATTGGTGGATCCCATTACTACCTAGGATTAGCTTGCCTAATATCCGAGTTAAATATTTAGTGTATTTGCATAATGAGTGAGATGATTTTGTTTTATCTAGCAGGAGCATCATTTGAATCAAATTGCATTTTTGAGATGGGTGGGTTGCAATCAGAAGGACCCAAGTACCGTAGAGAATACAGGGAGAAGAAAAACTCAGCATGTTTATTCCCTGCATACGATAAAACTTTTAACTCTATTGGCAACCATTCTGCAGCACTTGAGACTTTAATACAATTTTACTTTTATTTTTGAAAAACAAAATGACACTGTTTAGAGTCATGTACTCACTGAAGGCTTTTGGCCAATAACGATAACACTATACAAGGATACTTTGTAAGACTCGAGTGGTTTTGAATTATCACCTTAAATTCAATATTACTTGAAATCTTGTGCCAAACCAATTGGCCAAAGTAGCAGAAAGGTTTAAAAACAGCAAGAAAGCTGATAAAGGCAACAAGTTTAAGGAACGGGCAGAAAAAACGCTTATTTTTATGAATTGCACTCAAACTGCATTGGTGTTGGGGGAAGATGGCAAACAGCGGTCAACTTTCAGTTCCGGGGTCAGGCAAAGTTTTGTTTCTCAACATCAGTATATTTCCTTCACCAGGAAATGTGTGTTGCCTATTTGTTTGTCAAACAGTGATGAATAAGTAGGTTGCCCATGGTGAGTCTGAAAATATTTCCCAGGTTCCATAATGATGCTTCAGTATATCTAAAACCAAAACCATCTTAAAACTGTCAAATACTTCCTGAGTCTTCCGAACACTCTCACTTCTTTCCTTTCAGCTTTTCTTTTTCCAGTCTATGCTTTCCTAATAGTTCAGCTCTGAACAAATTCAGGAACCCTTCCTAAGAGAGCACAGCTGTGTTCAGAATCTGAAAATGTGCCCTAATGATTCTATATATGACATCTAGTGGTGACAATGAAAACCTACAAGCCCTTTGTTTAGAAAAGAATAGGACACGATAAAAGAAAATATTTCCTTAATGAGATATAATAAGCTTTCAGTCTGATTCATATATTCCCCATGAAGCGGAATCCTTTGAAGGCATCCTGTTTAATCATCTCTCTGTTTGGAATTACAGTATAAAATATTGTCTAGTTTTTTCTTCTATGATATATTGCAATGGCAACTTTAAATTGTGTAATGCTTGCCACACATTTATTTTGCTTCTCTTTCCCCCCCTACTGCAAAAACTCTACTTGATAGAAAAGAATATGAATGTATTTTCATACACAGTTTCAGCAAAATTCTGATGGATGAGCAGTATATGAGTGCAGCATATTCACATTTAACTCATTCTCCTATCAGGTTTCTTATCTCATTGACTTTCCCTGATTTAGTAGAATTGCAATGGACCATATAATGAGGCAATTCCTCCATTAGGACATTTTCACACCAGGAAACAATGATAGTCAGAGTGTAGAAAGAGAGTTAAATAATAGATTAACAGAGTTGGAATGGACTTTGGAAGTCTTCTAGTCCAACTGCCTGCACAAGTAGGAGACCCTATACCACTTTGGACAAAAGGCTGTCCAATCTCTTCTTTAATACCTCCAGTGATAGAGCACTCACATCTCCTGAAGGCAGCCCATTCCACTGGTTAATTGTTCTATTATCAGGAAATTTCTCCTTAGTTCTAGGTTGCTTCTCTCCTTGATTGATTTCCACCCATTGCTTCTTGTTCTGCTTTCTGGTGCTTTGGGAAATAGGTTGGCCCCCTCTTCTGTGTGACAATCCCTCAAATATTGGAACACTGCGATCATGTCACCCCAGGCCTTCTTTTCACTAGACTAGACATACGCAATTCTGTAACCATTTTTCATGTTTTAATCTCCAGCCCCCTCATCATCTTTGTTGCTGTTCTCTGCATTCTTTCCAGAGTCCCAACATCTTTTTTATATTGTGGCAACCAAAACAGGATGCAATATTCCAAGTTTGGTCTTACCAAAGCATTATAAAGCGGTACTAATACTTTGTATGCTTTTGATTCTATCCCTCTGTTAATACAGCCTAGGATTGCATTGGCATTTCTGGTGGCTGCAGTGCACTGCTGGCTCATAGTTTAAATCAGGGGTGTCAAACTCACGTCATCACAGCAGTGTCACATGACATATCAGGACTTTTTCCCCCTTTGCTAAACCGGGCAGGGACAGGGTTAGCACGTGACACATCTGGCCTGCGGGCTGCAAGTTTTGACACCCCTGATTTAAATGATTGTTCACTAGGACTCGAGTTAATTTCCTCTTACAGTTACTGCTATGGAGCCAGATTCTACCTATGCTATACCTGTACATTTTCTTGCCTAAGTGTAAAACCTTACTTTTTTTTAACCATAGAATTTTATTTCGATAGGTAGGGGCAAGTGTTCAAGTCTGTTGAGATCCTTCTGGATTTCGAGTCTTCTGGGGTGTTGGCTATTTCTGGCAGCTTGGTGTTGTCTGCAAATTTGATGAGTTCCCCTTCTACTCCATCTTAAATTATTTATGAAGATACTGAAGAATACTGGGCCTAAGACAGAACCTCGGGTACTCTACTGCTTAGTTCCCTCCATGTAGATGTAGTTCTATAAAAAAACTACATATTGAGTTCGGTTTGTCAGCCAGTTATGAATCTATCTGGTGATGATGCTGTCTATCCCACATTTTTCTAACTTACTAAGAAGTAGGTTGTGGCCTACTTTGTCAAATGCCTTACTGAAATCCAAATATATTTATGTCCACAGCATTTCACTGGCCCACTTATTTAATTACTTTATCAAGGAATGAAATAAGATTTATTTGGCATAAACAAACCCATGTTGGATTTTGGTTATAACTTTGCTTACTTCAGGTGTTTGCAGATCTGTTGCTTGATTATCTTTTCAAGGTTCTTCTCAGGTATTGATGTCAGGCTGATTGCGCTACAAACTGTAATTCTGCTGACTGCTGACTGCCAGCAGTTTGGCAGTTCCATTCTCACCAACTCAAGGTTGACTCAGCCTTCCATCCTTCTGAGGTAAAATGAGGACCCAGATTGTTGGGGGCAATATGCCGACTCTGTAAACTGCTTAGAGAGGGCTGTAAAGCACTGTGAAGCAGTATATAACTCTAAGTGCTAAATTTCCTAGTTGTTGGGGTCGTTAAAATCCCCCATTTCTACTGTGGTATGTTTCCTACACACATTAGTTAACTAATTAGCAGAAAGTTATCTATTTCTTCTGCTTGGTTGGGTGGCCTGTAGCACATACCTATGTCATTCTTTTTTTCCTTTTATTTTAACCTATATGCATTGAAAGAGGCTTTTATCCTTGGTTTTATGCATTTCTGAAGCGATACAGTGATTTTTTTTTTTTACACATAATGCAACTCCACCTCCTCTTTTGTTAGGTCTGATTCTTTTGAACAGTTTATATTTAAATGTAGACTATAACATGAGGACAATATTAGAATAAATTCAAATACCAAAAGAAATTCCCAATAAATTAAAATTAGTTCCTAAAATAGAAATACAGAATTTGGCTCAATTTTAAACCAGCTATAAATCACAATAGCAATAGCACTTAAACTTATATATTGCCCCATAGTGCTTTACAGCACTCTCTGGCAGATTATAATATCAGCATATTGTCCCCAATAATACGAGTCCTCATTTTACCGATCTCGGCAGAATGAAAGGCTGAGTCAATCTTGAGCTGGTTAGGGTTGAACTCCAGACTGTGGGGAGAGTTTGCCTGTAATACTCACTTTAACCACTGTGCCACCAAACAAATAATCAAACAAACATCATACTCGATGATTATAAGCTGTTTACAATTAAAAGCCAATCTATCAAAGAACACAGCTGACCAGAAAAGCAAAACATTGATCATAAATCTACCAGAACCAAATAAAACCAAATCAGGAACTATATAATCATTCTGTCCCCAAAGCCAGGTCTTTAATAACAACAGAAGAGTAGGAGCCACAGAAATGTCTGCAGGAAGAACATTCCAAATGGCAACAGAGTAGACATATTTCCCGAGTCCCACAAGGTGACATTGTTTATTTGACAGATTGCAGTTACATTATAAATAAATAAATAAATAAATAAATAAATAAATAAGGAGCATAATTTAATTTTATTTCTGTATCAACTATTTCAAATGTAAAGGTATGTATTTTGATTAACTGTAGGCGATATATAGTTTTTACTTTTATTTTATACCTATTAATGTTTTAGATTTATCACCTGGATAAATATCTGTTAATATATGTGATAGTAATAAAAATACATTAATGTCATAGACTTCTTTATTTTTGTACATGTACATCAACATTCTGACATTATTTTATACACAGCATTATGATCTGGTTATTACAAAACTGTTCACTGAAAAAAAAATGGTGAGATGACTTTACTTGGGTTTGTTTTAAATACTAACAATTAAATTGCTAGATCTTTCCATAATGCAGAATGTTACATACTGATAGCTTTATCTGAACTTTAGAGAATTGTTCAAGTATGTTCTTCTCATTTAACAACAATTGTTACTTTCAGTAATTCAGTAAGGCAAATTACAAGATTGAAATTTAACAGGTTCATCAGTGGATACAGACTCTTCCCCTTTCTTCTGAACTCTTAATTCTCAGATCTATACTTCTCTTCCACTAACATGTCAGTAACAGAACCCCAATATCTGGAGTTTTACATTCCTGCAATTTGCAGCCAAGAAGCAGATTGTTATTGTTATACAGAATGTTTAGGCAGATTTTTTTTATAACACTAGCTTTTGTAGCACAGTCATACATTTGCCACAGTTCTAATAGTGTTACTGCTGCTTTTTACAAGTTTGTACATTGCCATCAGTTTTCATTAGAGGAAAAGGAAAAACAAGCTTTAGTTTAAAATTTGGGACACCAAAGAAAGCCAATTGTATCAGATACAATACTAGCACTGTAGTACTTTGCACTAGATGATGTCCATGACAATTGAAGACATAATTTTAAATTATTCTAATGAATTGGAGAATACTCTAAGCACTTAATATTTAAGAGATGTACTTCCAATCTATATACTTCAGTACAGTCCATATTCCATTTCTCAAGTATTGCCACTACATAATTAAGTACTGAAAACAATAATTCACTATTACATCTCAGGTTCAGAATTCCTTATTTGCATAGAAATCAACATCCTGTACAGCCAGGTCTGACCAGTAGAGTCTTATGGCTTGATTAGTTTACCACGTAGGCATCATATCAGGGAACCACATTCTTCCAAGATGTTTGGAAACTTCAGAATGAATTTGATCCAGATTGTAGTCACTATCTGGAATGAGCACTTCTTCCATAATGGACAGTTCTGTGAGTCTGCCTCCACACATCTTTACAAACTCAATAAAGCCTCGACAGGTAACTTCACATTCACCAAGTCCCATGGCAGTTAAATTCTTACAGCGTTCAGCAATGCGAATGAGTTCATCATCCAAAGGCTGAAGACCATTAGCACAGACAACCAATTCAATAAGCCTTGGGCAGTTCAATCCAATGCGGCCAAGCATTGATTTACTTACTGCACGGCCAAAGTAAAGATGAGTTACAGGAGTTTCCTCTCTGAAGAATACATCAAACTCTTCCTCATATAGGAAGAAGTACATCACAATGTTGACTTTAGGGGAGTGCTTAATCAGCGCATCCCAGCTTTGCTTTTTGATGGTGTGAAATTCAGTCTGTCCAGGATTCTCACTTACAACATCTATACGGAGATGTTCCAGGTTAACGTGCTTCTCACTTGAAAGAGCCAGCAACAGTTCATCACTTAGTAGATGGTAGTTAAGAGCCAACTCCCTAAGGCCGTGACACTGGTCAGCAACACAAAGAATTCCTAAGAGAGACAGAAAATTCAACGTAAGTGTATAAAATATACTTCAATTTATTTTTTTATGCTATAGTGTTTATATGCACCAGCAAAGTTGCAAATATTTTCATGTATTCTGAATGGGAAAAATCATGAAAGTGATGGGGAGAAGTTCTACATTGTTTCCTGTTTGTTCAGAAAACACATCTGCAAATTCAGTAAAGAAACACTGTCAATATCTCAATGGGTTTATCATTTAACATTTTGGTTCTCCGCAGTGACAAGTTCTAAACAAAAACATTGATATACAGTGTTAATCATTTAGAAAAAATATCTTTAAAATCAATAAAATTTCTTTCAATGCAGCTTCAGTCCAAAACCATACATGATAGATATAATCTGCAAAGATTTAATTCATCACCGAAAAATATGTCTACCAGGAAGAAAAAAATGTGATGCAAGGATGGTTTTTGGTTCCATTGCTTGTACAGTTTTAATTCTGCATAATTAAATCCACTGAGAAATTTTATTTTGTAATACACTGAGATATTTTTGTGAAATCTTTCGACAATCATTTATTTGTAATTTTGCCTAATTTGATCTGAAAATGAACTAAATCCCTGCTTAACTAGGAACCTGACTTAATTTATGAAAAAAAAATCAGCTCATCTAGTGAGCAAAACTCTCCCTCAACCATCTTCTCATCTGAAAAAACATGCAAATCAAAATAGTAACTCTCATGACTCTCACAGGACAACCATGTTTGTTGTCATCTTTTTTTTAAAAAGAACATCTGTTGCAAGTTGCAAGCAAGATGGTGACTACTTGAATGAGAGCTTCTCCATTTATGGTGCTTCTGGATCCCTCAGCAAAGAATAACTGGATGCAGAGCTGGGGAAGAGGACTATATAGGCTCTGGAAAGGAAAAGATTTCTCTCTTTGCCCCAAAGAGGAGGAAGTCATTAAGATTGGAGACACCCTATTAGCAATAGCACTTAGACTTATATACCGCTTCATAGTGCTTTACAGCCCTCTTTAACCGGTTTACAGAGTCAGCATATTACCCCCATTAAACTGGGTCCTCGTTTTACCGACCTCGGAATGATGGAAAGCTGAATCAACCTTGAGCCAGGGAGGATCAAACTGCTGGCAGTTGGCAGAATTAGCCTGCAATACTGCATTCTAACCACTGCACCACCACGGCTCCTATTAAAACATACTGAAGTAGCAACTGCCAATGTATGAAAAGAAATGAACTTCTTTCCTGGGCCTCACATTGAGAACATGATTGAAAAGTTTCTGATTATGCTTTTCTACTGAGACATTCTAAGATTAAAGACTATAGGAGAGTCAGTAATGTTCCCAGAATAAGATCAACTACACACCACTCCAATGAGAAGAAAGATGGGAGAATTTAAGAAGCCATTATGGTACAGGGGTTTGGACCAGATGATTTTTAAAGTCCTTCAGATCTTATGTTTTATGATTCTATTAAATTCAGAGCACTGCACAGCACATTAACATTATCAAACTGTAAAATAATAAACCTGCTTCTTCGTTTAAAAGATGTAGCCTCTGTTGCTACATCCAAAAAGCTATTCAAAATTTCTACTTAAGAATGAACCCAGGAGTTGCAATGACAAGAATAAAAAATGGCATGGAAAAAAAATTCTATATAGGAAGATAATTTTGATAAAGGTAAAGGTAATACAATAAGAACAGTTCATCACTCTTGCCACAGTGTTGTATTTTGTTTACTTGGGTTTATTACTTACCAGCAGGTGACACATGAGGGCAGCTGCTCATTTTAAGCAATTTTAAAGTATCACTATTGTTAGCAACAAGAACCTTCAAGGATGGATCATCTACTGGTGTATCTTCAATCTTAATGGAAGATAATGACTTGGAATTGATGAACACTACTGTCAGTGCTGATACAAAATGAGCCTATTCAAACAAATTAGAAAGGAAACATTTCACATACATCTCCTATAGAGTTATAAATTCACAGCATTTTTTCTTAAAAGGGGTAATACTGTTGGTTCATATTTCTAAAAAGCTGTTTAAGAAGAACTTTTTCAGAAGGAATGTTTATCTAGAAGTATTTAATGAGTCATTACCATAAAATACGCATAACGTAGATGGTTTAGAGCTATTAATATTGAAGAGTATACCCTTAACAATCAATGAACCTTCTTTATTTATGAGTACACCAGGCCTGAATGCAATAACGAACTACTCAGCAGATCAAATTCAAATACTGTGGTAATAGCATAATTTTACCAAAAGATTATAACCAATTATGTCATTTAGATGATAGAAAAGTGTTGAGCAATAGATTACTTCCCCTCACCCCGCTGGTGAGTTGAATATTGACTGCAATAAATTTGAGGCACACAGAAAATGAATTGTGGGAAGAGAATTACTGTGAAGTAATTATAATTACATCAATTTATGAAATAACTGATTTGAAATAATTGTGAAGAAGTACTGTTTGAGTGGAGTTCACTGGAATTATATTGAAAGGAGTCCAATGACAGGAGGATGTTTTTTTAAAAAACACTCTTCTTTATAGATTTTATTATCAGGAATGTTGTTCTACTGTATAACTTCCCCAATTCTAGTCAGCATGATCATGGTGGCTAGTGATGTGAATTATCGTATACCACCTTGAATGCTGATTTATCTAATTTAGCAGAAATATGAGGTACAATTGTAAACATTTGTAGATAATGAATCGGCAAATTTCCAAGATTTTCAGAAGCAACTGAAATGGTAATATATCACCTGAATATTCCAGCTCTTACAAAACTATTTTATGATACAGGAGATATACAACATATGTTTTAAAGAACATGGGTTTGGAGGATTCTATTCCAGCAACCTCATTCCATCCATAATATTTTTTCAAACTTGGTATATTTTCTTTTTTTGCCTATGTACCGATCATCAAGTGATCAACATACTACTAATGTACTGTTTTCAACTAAACATATGTATATATTTTTAAAAAAAACCAACTAGAATTCTTTTGGTCACAAGGGTTGTTTTCCCATGTTAGCATTTGTCAGGATCTAAGGTTTTCACAGCAGGACCTGCTTATTTAAATTATAGGGTGGTATCCAACTGCGCTGCTTTACTTGTTACAGCAATATTTGATTCAATGAATGGAAAAGGATGGGAAACAAATTCATTAATTGCTTCTTTATACTGCAGCTACTTCATTTTGTTCCAGAGGATTAACAGATCTTCTAGAAATGACAAGGAACTGTAGCAGAAAGAGAGGACTAGAAAAAGTCAATTTGTAAAGGTTCCTATTATACCAAACTTTGTTCTTAAAGCAAAACTAATCAATGAATTATTTCCAAAGGTGACACATTGAGGAAAAATTCTATAGATTGTGTTCCCAAATATATATGCAACTACTGAATATAAAAGTTGTATTTATCAGTTTTCCAAGTTCATATCTTTGCAAGCAATACCTTAGAAACGTCCATGAAACTTGGCTTTGCTGTTGAAATTAAGCCAAGTGTCTTGATAGAACAATTCACCAGCTGAGAAAGAATATCACACGCTGCTTCTGCAGACTCGGTACTACTGTCAACCTGGAAAAAAAAAAGTTTTTCATCAAGATAAAGATTATCTCATGCTGCTATTCCTTTTATGCTTCTTTGCTAGCTTTAAAGCATATGGGAACCCTTTGATTCTGAGCACTACCAAGTACTGCTTTTCATCAGTTAATTAAGGTTAACCACTCATCATCTACAATTCTTGAACAGAAAGGTGCACAAATATATATAGAAGCTGATACAGGACTTCAAACAAGCACACATAAATTGAATACAGATGGTCCTTGCTTTGCAACAACTGGGCCTGGCAACTAAGTAATATGGTCATTAAGGAAAACATTGTGTGACCACAACCTGCAATTTTAAGGCTGGTTTTTCCATTGATTCTGCTAGTCAGAAGCCAGCATTGAAGCACACAAATAATGATCTGCAACAATTGTAAAAGCCTACTGCTTAGGAAACTTTTAAATCTTGATCATGTGACCACAGGGCTACTGCTACGATTGCAAGTGCAAGAACTGATTGTAAATTTACTTTTACAGTGCCATGGTAACTTCAATCTTTGCTAAACAGGTTGCTAAACAGGCAGTTGTTAAGCAAGTTCTACCTGTACATTTAAAAATATAAGAAATACAAGGAGTCACTGTGCACTTACTGAGATATACCTGACACACTATTCAGGTGATCAAGATTAATTCATTTTTAAAGAAAGTACACTAAGACTTCAGTCAAGAGATAGTCAAAAACAGTCCCTTACATGTTTATTCCCACATATTTCTAAAATTAGATATAATGAGAAATAGTGAGTGATCCGTATTTCATTCTGCTTCTGTTTGGTCTGTATATAAATATGTCTATTCACTTGTGCTGAATGTATATTGTTTGCTGCCAGCAATTCCTCCCACACCCTCTAATCTGAAAGGACGGGGGGGATTTATTCATTTATTTAGCGTATGGTATATCATACTAGCAATATATATTGACATATATTGTATTAATCAATTAACTGGGGCATATCGTGAGTCACATCAGGGCTGAAGGGGAAAGGGTGTAAGGGAATGATTGAGCTGGAATCCCAAATCTACTTTAACACTGAGCATTTTTTCAATACTTCAAGTAGGAAGTATATAAAATAAGCTTTCCCACAAAAACCGCCAAAGAAAATGCAAATCCAAGGTGCAAAAAAATACAACAAAATTCAGAGTTATTAAAACATACTTTACCTTGAAGCTTACATACTGCAAATGATTAGCATGTCTCTTGATAATCTGCTGAATAAGATCGGGATGAGTAGACTTCAAGTAAGATGTAGCAGGCTGATTAAGTTCAAATTCAAACTTTCTCCAAAGATCAGGAATATGAAATACTTCATTCCATCTCCGGCAGACTGAAGATGCCCGAGCACGATCAACAAGAGGCAGATACTGAAAGATTTGCAATACTATATGGATTGGCAGGTTTCCCCAGTCAATCAAGTTGAAAGCATGAGATGCAGCAAACATTGAACTATAAAAACCAGTTTTTTGCTTTTTCTTTCTTTCTAGCGTTTGAAGATTTTCATATTTAACTGTCTCCTTGATCCTCTTCATACCGATGACAAAAAAAAATCACGTCAAATACTGTTGAATTGTGTAGAATGGACAAAGCTTTCTGTAAGTTTTCAAATACAGTCGATCTCTAGGAAAATAAGGACAGAATTAAAGGACTTTCAGAATGCAAAATCTGACAATATTAATCAATATCTATAAAATCCCTATTTTTAGAAAGATTAGGCACTATCTGAGGGGTGAATGAATGCCATTCGAATTCCCAATTTTACACTGGTCAGTTGGATATCTTCTACTGACATCCACGAAAAGTTGTGGCTGATTTTAAGATCACTTCCTCCTCTCTGGGTTTACTAAAGTGGTATCTATAGAAAGCAATTTATTTCATATAACTGCCCATCTCTATATTTGTTCCAAATCTCACTGTTACATTCAAAGCAAGTCTTGAAAATGCCAATTTCAGGATTTTTTTCAGGGCTTTGAAGATGAAAACAGTTTGTCTAGCAGTGATTTCCTAGGTGATGGAATGTAGCAGTCTGAATTCCCAGGAGGAAAGGGGTGCATTTCAGAGGAATCAGTTTGGAAAGATTCTGTCTTCTAGGTGTGGAAGAATAAAGAAATGTGCTTGGAAGAATCATGTGTCTTTCTTACTTTTGACATCAATCTTGCCAAACCAAACACTCTTTCAATATCAAGCATATTCTCTGAGAACTATCAGGGAGTGGCTGTCTTCACCCTCTTTCTCTCACACAAAATATTTGGACTGAGCTGCCTCTTATTCCTCCACCTTCCATCCCCTCTTTCCAGGGAATCTAGACTACATTCCATCACACTTGATTTATTCATCTTCTTAAATTTCTCTTATTATTATTTTCTTTACAAAGGCTTAACATTGTGCTAAAAATGGTAGTGAGGATGAGAATATAGATGGTTTACCTCTCAGAAGGTTCCTGCCCTCATTCCTTTTTAGGAAGTTGCCAATCAAATTCAACTATTTTGTCATTGGATTTTGGCAGTGCAATCTCAGAGATCTCAGAGGTCCAGGGAGCCAAAAAGGTCACTGCATGTTAAACTGTTGCACCCATAGCACAACACCAACCCTTTCTGGGTTGGTGGCCCGGAGTGGGGGGATGTGTGTGCGCAAATGGGGCCATAAGCATGCGCATGACGCTCGCATAGACATTACTGCCCATGGTGACGCTAGCACCTGCACGTTGCTCGTGATACTAGCGCAAGTGAGGGGAAGCACATGCACACATGCGCACGCACTGGCCAGCCACTCACGTGACCCGGCAGCCAACAGGTTGGGGATCCCTGGCATAACAGATTCTTATTTTCCACTTCGGGCTCCTTCATAGAAAATTAATTTACCATTGGCTATTGTCGATAAACTGTACAAATATGTTTTTCCCAAAAGGGGGGAAAACCTCTCCCTCTCCCTCTCCCCCCCCTGTCTCTCTCAGATAGATAGATAGATAGATAGATAGATAGATAGATAGATAGATAGATAGATAGATAGATAGAATGTTTCACCGAAAATAAGACCGGGTCTTATATTAATTTTTGCTCCAAAAGACGCATTTGGGCTTATTTTCTGGTTAGGTCTTATTTTGGGGAAAAAACGGTACTAAATGCAGCCATCTGGCTGACAGTCTTAACTGGGGCTTATTTGGGGGGTAGGGCTTATATTACGGGCATCCTGAAAAATCATGCTAGGATTTATTTTCCGGTTGGGTTTTATTTTAGGGGAAACAGGGTAGATAGATATATGTAATTATCTATCTTTCCCAAAAGGATTGTGGAGGGACTGAGGGAGAAATCAAACCTTAAACCTCTTGAAGGTTGCCCTGAATCCTACACTTTCCCCCATTCCTATTTAGATAAATGAAACCACATGGTAAGATCGTTCACTATTGAATACTTTCAGGTGCCTAGAAGCTGTCTGTCTAGATGGGGAGGATTAGAGTAAGATGCAAATCCAGCAAGATGGGAGTCACTGTGGGTTTGAAAGTCAGCCGTTTACTGGGAGATTCCATTATTAGTTTGCACTTCCCTGATCAGATTTAGTTCACGGCTTGGGAGTCCTCTAGACTCATAGCTTCTGCTTTAGGAGCAGATGACAGCTATGGCTGAGAGGCCTTTGCTCAGTACCATCTAGACAGCTCTTTTCTGGAATGGCAATCAATATTCACTGTCACTCATGCCTTATCCACTTCTTAATTGGACTACTGTAGTGCACTGTACCTGGAGCTACCATTGAAGAACATTTGGAAGCTGCAATCAGTTTAGAATGCAGTGGCTTGGGTAGTGATGGATGTTCCTAGTGCCAGTTGGCTTCCAAATACAATTTAAGGTGCTACTTATCACTTTGAAAGCCATTCATGGTTCAGGGCCTGGATATCTACAGGATCACGTTCTCCCTGCAATATCTACTTGCATGAAGGATCTGTGAGCTCCTCACATGTTCACCATAGTTAGAGGGTCTCATGTTTTAGGGCCATGAAAATATGGACTTTCAGTCACTGTTCCCCTTCTCTAAAATAGTATTCTGTACATTATGTGATTGGCCCTTTCTCTTTTAAGAAATGGGTTGTTCCATCAAGTCTGGGGGCTAGGAGGTAGGGCTGAGCACATTCATTAGTTATGTCAACTTGTGTGTGGTGAGTTTGTTTTTAGCCAGGTAGCTACTCTATGTGCAGTATTTTTGTTTTCCTGGGTTTTTAAAAAATGCCTTTTTTTTCTTTTAAGACTGTTAGTCATGAATTTGAGCTAGGCAACCATATAAATTGAAATAATTAATAAAGTCAAGGAGGGTGGATTGTTTCGTTGGCCTCTTGTTTGGGAGACTTTTCAACTGTTTACATTTTTAGTCATGAATCCTGAATCATATTGTCCCATACAACCCAGAATCAGCAGACTGGAGCAGCCTATAAACCTAATAAATAAATACATACATGCATACTGAAACTTGAAGAAACTGCTTAATAGCAGAAAATAACTTTACAAGACATACCATAAAAACACCCATTTAAAAAAATAGAGGATTATTTCTTTTTACACTTTTTCTCTAATTGGCAACATTTTGAAATTTTGACCATGAAGGTGAGGTTACTGATATTGAATGGATAAATAATGTTAATCAAGTAAATATATTCAAAGTACGCTTAATTTTTATACAATGATGAAATATATGACACATGCCTTGTATATACAAGTTCCTAGATTTAAATTCCAAAGAACATTTAATAGAAAGACTCTACTAGAGACCTATGAATCTCTATACAAAAACTAAATGTCAATTAAAAAGGGCAACATTGGATTGGTTGAAAAGGCTACTATGTAAATTTCTTTATTCAAGTGTTTGTATCCTCTTTCCCCCTTCATAATTAAAATGTACAAAGCTGCTAGTAATAGAGACATTTGTTTTTTATAGTATTTATGTTAATTATATTTCTTTAGGCTCCAGCGATTATTAACTTCTTAAATTGACTAAGAAAGAATGTCTAACTAAAATTGTCTTAATTAATTGCATGTTAAATTGCAGCTGGCAAGTAACATCTTCAAAATAGCATTCTCACTTCCCTTGACGGAAAGCTTTTAATCATGGTTGCCATTTTTACCAACAGATTGGTTGCACAGCACTGCATTCCCAATTGTAATATTTGGCCTCAAAGCCTCAACTAAGGTCCCTTCCAACTCTGTTAATCTGTTAGATCTGTTACCATGTTTACCCCAAAATAAGACCTAACTGGAAAATAAGCCCTAGCATGTCTTTTGGAGCAAAAATTATTATAAGATCCAGTCTTATTTTCAGGAAAACACAGTATGATTCCATCATAAAACCCTCCAGAAAATGACATCACATGGGCCACTCTAGCACTGAAGACATTAATAAGTCCACTATGACTTCTGTTAATGCATGGTAATGCTTATGCCACTCTTAACATTACAGGAATGCTTTATTATACACATTGTACTTGTATTTTAGAGATAATATGTATTATAATTGGACATAAAATATTGGCTAGGTCCTGCAATATAGAAAACAGTTATATTTCCTTTCAGCCAATTTAAGCACAGAGCAGAATATTGTAGAGATTATTGACCTGTACATCATAAAACTTTATCTGGTATCTTATTCAGAATAAATAAAACACAAATATTTCATATATAACAATATATACCCAAATAGATTCAAGTATGTTAAATTAACTCCAGCCTGATGACTAATTTCACAAATCAGCTGGCCTTGAATTAGAGGTGCACGTGCACATATATATTTCAGAAAATGTGGAAATTCCTGCCTAGCACAAACATCTTTCTGATGTCTGAACATCATCCCATTGCTGAGTTTTTCTAACTGGCTGAAAGCATTTAACTGGAGAGCAGGGTGAAATCCCAGGAGATTGATTGACATGTGAAATCATCCACCAAAGAAAACTGACCTGCCCAGTTTAGGAAACCCATGGAAGTTAGAGTTTGGAACTAATGCTTGTTTAAGCAGATTATTTCATGTTTTGAATACAAAAATATCCAAAACTGGTAAACCATATTAAACATCACCATATAGCTAATTAAAGAAGAAACTGAAAGATATCATGAATATCTTTCAGTTGGATATCTTGTGCTATCAAAGTACCACAAAGTCTGTACTTTGAATTATTTAACAATGGTTTAGCAGATTGCCTGTATTCATAAAAATGTTACGGATGATACTCTTCAAGTGCATGTTTGAAAAATTACAAAATCTATATTATGTATATAATATTTGCTGACAGAAAAGGTTCTGATATTTTTTCGTTAAGCTCTTTAAAGATGACATCACTTGGAGAAGAAAATTCATTCTAATTTCTTTTATATATAGTATAGTGAATTGAACTGCATATTTTATCTGCAAATCATTATTTGTTCTGATTGCACTGATGATATTACAGTACAAGTATATTACAAATTATATTACATACTGAATTCATCTGCAATAATCCAATGTAGTTCTTCAAGGAAATGCACTTTGATTAATATTGAAGAATATGAAAGCTATCAGTGTAATAATTTTATGGTATTATCTGGAAATTCTATGAAAGGAAGCTAAAAAATAAAAGCAGCACAGCTACTATTTTGTGCAAACTTAAGAAATGGGTAAAGACAGGAATAAAAAATACGTTCTTGTGACTTTCAGAATTCATTTTCCAATAGAGAAGAGTGTCACAGATACATGTGTTTGTTTAGGATAGTTTGTAAATAACTTAATACACCCAAGCAATTTGTTACTCCCCTTTTCTCGGCTGTGTGAGTGCTGAATGGCAAATGGCCTAACACCCTCCCTTCAGCACTTGGAACTGTGTTTCTCAAACTGTGGGAATACAGTGTAATGCTACAGTTATACTGGGTGCATCTTTTTGTCCCCTGAAGCAAGAGAGAGAGCAATTTCATTTGTGCATAAGAAACTCATTTAGCATTATAAGAACCAACTAGGCAAACCTGTTTCAGCGTAATCCACTTTGGAAGATTCTGCTTTCACTTTTTTGCTAAATGCAATTTAGTATTGCGTCCAAATTCAGAAAATTGTTAATTTTAACTACAATTATTGAAAGGAAGCCAACTTGAAATCTTAAACTGAAAACCAATAATGACAACTGAACAAAGCTAAGCTTTCATGAGTAATAATAAGTTGGTTGTACCTTCAACCAGTCATACATTGAGGACCAACTGTACACGACAACAAACTGAGTATCCAAATTTCACTGCTGTTATCTAACTGTCATATGGATGTTTATAGTCCAGATCAGGGGTCAGCAACCCGCAGCTCTAGAGTCGCATGTGGCTCTTTCATCTCTCTGCTACGGCTCCCTGTTGCTGGTCGGCTCCACAATTGATAGGGCTTTCGGTTAAGACAGGAAGAGCAAAAAGGACGCCATGCTAGGAGGAGACTCTATGGTGGGGGAACCGGACTTCTGGTCAGCAGAGGAAAAAGGACACCACGCTAGAAGACTATGATGGGGGAACCGGACTTCCAGTTGGCTCCAGAATTGAACGGGGGCTTCCAGTTAGGACCTTTGTGGCTCTTTGAGTGTTTAAGGTTGCCAACTCCGGTCCAGATCCTATAAGACTGATTTTCACCAACTATCTTCATCTGATCACATTTTGAAAGCATGAATGAAGCTCAATGATCATGTTTCCTATGCAGACTGCTATAGCACAAATAAGAATAAGGAAACTAAAACTACAACCTTACAAGCATTTCAAAATTTGAGCAACATGAAAAATGGGATTCCTCAAATATGTGTCTTTTTTTACTTTACCTGGGCATTGCAAAAAATATATATTTAGCCTAATGTTAAATTTATAAAATTAGGCACTGAGAAAAAAAGATGAGAAAATTATCTCTCCATTGAACATTAGAACTTGCAATTAATTTTAGCCAACTGGCAGGAAATTCAGAAGAGGCAAAAAAGAAATACATGCAGCATATTTTGTTGGTATAAAATTTAGCTATAGCCATTATTTAAATAACTTTTAAAGAGATTTAAGTAAATTAAGTGTCAATAGCTAGTAATCATTATGGCGATATTAACATCTATGCCCAATGAACATTATATTTATGCCATCCATGTGGGCTTGCTCGAGCATTCTAGGATTCAACATGTTGAAGTTTGTTAATAATGTAAGAATAGTTTTGATGGCTAATCAAAGATTAAGCTGCAGTGAATTAAATGTAGATTTATTCCATATAAGTATTCTTAAAATGATGACAACTAGTGCTGTGAAGTTGCTAAGGTGTTAGACTTGCACTGGGGATACTAGAGTTGCCACAGAAACTCACTGGGTGACTTTGGACCAATTACTCTCTTTTTCTCTCTGTCTAATCTATCTCCGTAGGTTGTTATGGGGAAAAAAATGAGGAGGCAGACTTATAATACTTTGCGTTTATCTTCTGAATAAAAAAAATCAAAAAATAAATCTAGTTAACAATCAAATACAGTTAGGTTATAAGACATGAGATTTTTCCCTGCCAGTGGAAATCAATGTTGAGAACCTAATTCTGAATATGAAATTAACCAAGAATTACCAATGGGTTTGACAAAAAGAGAAACTATTCATACTAGAGCACAAGGTTGAAAAAGATACACACTAATTAAAAATATGTTATTTAGTAAATGTCTCTGCAGATCAGTTATTTATTTCAATAACTAGAAAAAAAACCAAATATCAATGTTTGACCAAAAGTCAGATACGTTTTGAGTAAATATATACCTAAGTGTAGAAATTGGCTATAGGACAGTCATGACATTTTGCATGTAATATTTATTAGTATATTAAATGCTAAATTAACCAGAAATAGTCACAGAAAGTTAAATTAATATAATCTCATTATAGGAATTATAGGACTCTCCCATTCCAATATTTTCTAAGATATATGATAGTCTTACAGAAGATACCTTTTTGGTTTACATAGCAATAAAACAGAATCAAGATGATTGTTAGGTACAGCATACATATTTCTGGAAAAAAAACATATAAGCAAACTTTTGTGAATAATATTTTGATGTTAATTAGAATGATAAAATTAAATCCAAGTGAGGCTTTGAAACATCTTTCTGTAGGAGTATTTCCTTACCTAAAATGCTGGTCCACGTTACACAATGCTGGATGAATGATGTTCATCCCAATGGTTAATTGTGGCCATGAGGCAATCACCTGCATCTGCCTGCTTGCACTTCTATGCTATATAAAACAGTAAAGAAATTCTATTATAATCTCCCAAAACAGTACTTCAGAACAGCCTTCTCAACTTTTCAGAAAAAGCAAGAATGTAATCATCATTACAACTGACTCTAGTCTCATTTACATAGAGAATTCATTTTTTTCATCTTGGAAAAATAAATTCTATAATTTTTTCCTTATAGCCAGGTTAATATGCTATCCTGTTATATCTGAGACAGGAGGCAAGCAGACTGATATAAACTGTGCTGCCCCCATAGTTATCTCATGTTACTGGCCTCACGCTGTTCTGGCATTTGGGGTCATCTCTTTCTGCACCCTTCCTGGGGAGAACTAAATGGATTACTGTAGTAATTGTTTATCTTCAATAACTATAATTTGTGTTAAAAAGGCAATTTCAGTTTTAAAAAATTAGAAAATGCATTTTAAAACAAATTACATCCAATTGACACTGTCTGATAAACTAAGCACAATTTTCTCTCAAAGTCTGTTTGCATACTCCAATTTGCAATGGATTATTCCTTCATTTGCATCTTTTCAAAACCTGCCAGGACAAACAGTAGTCACCCTATTAGATGTATTCTTTCATGATGAAAATGTATATGTCTATGTCTTTGCATATACATATGTATATGTCAACATAATACCGTACAATGGCACTGTTAAAAAGATAGCACCATTAACCTTTGTAACATGCTAGCAATAAAAGACATAGAAAATGAAAGCACCCAAGTATCGTCTTTACTCATCTTCAAGATGCACTGACCAGAATGTGTGTGTGGGAAAATGCAGTTATGTCTAGCAGCTGTACAAGTGTTTACAAACAGCTGCGTGAAGCATACCCACACACATGGAATTTTACATCAAGCAGATTTTCAGTTCGTAATGAATCACAGACTATGGGTGAATTGCTGTCAATGGCTTATTTAGGCTGCTGCTTGACTTTTCTTTTTCTTTTTTTTTTTCTCCATGAGCCTCAGGGAGGCCTCCCTGTCACTTCTTGGACACTTATTAGGCTACTGACAATATAAATCGCTTTATTGTGTGCATATGTCACCACAGCGCTCAAAACTCACAAGGTTTTGGCCTTATTCGTTTGTTTGCTTTTTTTTTTTTTTGTTTAGTAACCTAACAGCGATTAAATAAAAACAACAGGTGTCCAGCAAGAGCTTCTAGGCGAGAGATCCCCATTTCATCCCTCCCTTTTTTGGGTTTACCGTTTTACCTGCATTAAGTCTTCTCTCCTGCGGGGGAGAAATCATGGCAAAGAAGACAGGCGTCAGATGAGCCACACAACCGTCCCAGCCTTCGCTTGCAAAACACGACTTTGAAATTAATTTGCCGCCCCCCCCGCCCCCGCCTCTGAAGCTATTCTTAGGATAGCTTACCTGCCTGGCCATCCACCGACAGCCGCCAAGCCAGAGTGCAAAGTAACTACTTGGGCCGGGAAGCCTGGCAAGGAAAGCTGATCAACCACCAGAAGGAGGCTTCCCATCCCGAGCTAAATCCCCGCCGCTATCCCGGACCTCCCTAGCCAACTGACGCTGCCCAAAGGAGTCCCGGGGCTCCTTCTCTACCTTTCCAATCTCTGCTGACCTCACCGGCCTCCGCGGACTCAGAGACAGGCCCAGGCTTCTGGCGCAGGAGCCAGATCTTCTCGCCTAAAATGATAGCTGCGCCCCCCCCCCGCCAACTTACGTCGATTGCCGCTCCTCGTCCGCCGGGATGCAGGCAGCGCAGCGGCTGAGAAGAGGGGGGGGGGAGACGCACGCGACGCCACCGAGACCCACTTCCGCGACTACCGACTGGAGTGGGCGTTGCCGCTTGACAGAAGTTTCCCCCCGCCCACCTACGTGTTCTTTCTGCGCAGGCGCTTGCCTGATACGCACCTGGTTGACCCAGATTCTTGTCGCTCGCTTCCGCTCCCTTGCGGACGTCGAAGGTAACTACCTTCTCTCCCCCCCCTCCCATCCAGGTTTCACTCCTTATGAAAGGAGGGAAAGACAATAACGCATGCGCAGGGCGCGGGGACGTAGGGAAAAAAGGGAAGGTCGTCACGTGATCGTTGCTACCATTTTGGGCTCGAAGCGGGTTTTGTGGGCGTTTTAAGATGGTAGAAAGTGCAGTTTTGTCACGTCGGGAACCTTAGCGGGTCGCCTTGCCTTCTTTTTTTTTTTTTTTTTTTTACGTGGGCGGGGGTTTAGAGTCTGTAAGCAAAGATGCGAAGAAAGGGAAATATGGTGAGGGGTTAATTTTATTTATTTTTATTTATTTCGCCAAGCATGTATTTTACGACAGATACAAGTGTAAACATAATTATAAATACGTGAAAAGGATACGAATAAAAGAAAAACATTAGGACAGGGACGGTAGGCACGCTGGTGCACCGTTAATTTATTAGTTAATGCGAAACGTGATAGTAAAGGGAATCAAAACGTCAAGACGACTCTCAAGTTTGAAAGGCGGGTTTATTTTTAAAAATTAAAAAATAATAATAAAAACTACTAAATTGCAGAATTTTTTTTAAAAAATTAAGAATTAAAATGCCGTTGAGTTCCGGGGCTTGCTTGCTCATGAATTAGCTGCAAGCCGTTGCGCTATTCAGTTGTAAAATTATCGCTGGTCATTGAGGTTTTAAGAGAACCAGTTTGGCGTCGTGGTTAAGGTGTCAGACTTGAAAGGAGGAGGCGGTTAATGTGGTCTTGAGCCAGTCCCTCTCTCTCAGCCCTAAAGTAGCAGGCAATGGCAAGCTGCTTCCGAAAACGTTGCCAAGAAAACCGCAGGGACTAGTCCAGTCATTTGCCAAGAGCCGAGCCTGATTTATAGGCAACCTTCAAAAAAAATTGAGGCTGTAGACCAGAGGTTTTCAAACTTGGCAATTTCAAGACTTGTGGACTTCAACTCCCAGAATTGTCCAGCCAGCATAGTTGGCTGGAGAATTCTGGGAGTTGAAGTCCACAAGTCTTAAAGCTGCCAAATTTGAAGACTTGCTGTGGATGTTTGCCCTAGGAGGAAATGAGATCCACCTATAATTAAACTTGTATGAAGGACATTTAAAATTGAGGTATTCACTAATCAAAATAACATAAGTTTGCCTCTATATATAAAAAATATATTTACATAAAACACTTCTATAAAACATCTGCACCTCTATAACTCTGGTTTGGTTCTGCAACCCAACAAGACAGACACAGACTTCAGAGGATAATTAGAACTGCAGAAAAAAAAATGCTACCAACCTGCCTTCCATTGAGGACCTCTATACTGTATGAATCAAAAAGAGGGCTGTAAAAATATTTACAGACCCCTCACATCCTGGACATAAACTCTTTCAACTCCTACCTTCAAAATGGCACTATAGAGCACTGCACACCAGAACAACTAGACACAAGGACAGTTTTTTCCCGAACGCCATCACTCTGCTAAACAAATAATTCCCTCAACACTGTCAAACTATTTACTAAGTCTGCACTACTATTCATCTTCTCATCTCATCGTTCCCATCACAAATCTCCTCCCACTTATAACTGTATGACTGTAACCATGTTGCTTGTATCCTTACGATTTATATTGATCTTGTTTCCTGGTTGCTTATTTGTAACCTATGACTATCATTAAGTGTTGTGACTATCATTAACCTTATGATTCTTGATGAACGTATCTTTATTTTATGTACACCAAGACAAATTCCTTTTTGTGTCCAATCACACTTGGACAATAAAAAATTCTATTCTATTCTATATGTGAAAAAATATATATTGCATAAACTAGACCTTTCTACTGCACAAAAATATTGAAGATATTTCATATTCTAACGTGGAGTCTTCATTGCTGAAGTGTGAGTTGCAAACAGGATTGGCATGCATTAGACATTGGTTTCATTCAAATCTTGAAAACCTTGCAACTGATTTATTAGGTACAAACGTACATCTTTTTGCAGATGGGAGTATTTTCATCTTCATCTGTGTCAAGGTGAAATCTTTTAAATCTTTCTTGCGGATCTAATAGATACCAAATCTTTTTTTATATACTTCTGCTATTTCTGCCACAGGTTTATGGGGTAGTTATTTCAGAAATACTCATTGGTTCTAAACTATTTCTAAATTTATGACTTTTAAGTTGAGGCCACTTAGTATATTTAGTATAGCAAAAAAAAAAAAAAAAATTATGGGTATCATTTAATGTTTCTAGCAATGGTGAATGTGGCCCACATTTTATCAGCAAAACTAAGGATAATATACAAATAGCTACAGAAATATGTTAAAACAAGCGTTCTTCCAGAGACAGATAAGAAATTTCCTCTATTTGACCTCTGTAATAGGGAATTGGAATTCTGCAGATGAAAAATCATAATTCTGGAAAGTTTGAATGATTGGCTGTTGCATTGTTTACACTCCTTAGGTTTATGGAAGATGGGATTCTCAAGGATGTTTTTGTAATCAAAGTACCTCCAGTCTCGAGCAGAATCACTTTTGTTTTACTTTGTTGTATGAATTTCTCTCCATTTTGGAGGTAGGGTGGGGTTACTTTGTAATTATTACACATTTGTAAGAAGTTAGCACTCACCCCTCTCCTAGAAAAATGAAATATTCTAGGAAATATTAAAAAGGCAGAATATTATACCTCCCTGGTTGAGAAATGGAGAAACATGTTTTTTAGGCAGGAAGCAGACTCACTTTCAATAGTCCATAGCAGATGTCAGCACTTAAGAGATAAAGAGATAGCTAGATCAATTCATAAGCAAATGCCACCCAAGATCCAACAAAGGTAGGATTAGCCCTCAGCCATAATAGGAATTGCCTAAAACCCTTTTCATTACATCATCACCCAGCAAGATTCAACCAGGCCTGGGACTCAAAAGACAACCTGCAAAATTTCCCCTGCATGGGTCCATGGGAGTCTGACAACCAATCAGAATACAAGCTCAAATTCAAAGTCCCACAGAGGGTATAAATGTGTCTCTCTCACCCATGTGCATTTTTGCCCAGGACCTCAAAACCATTGGTCCTATCCACCGTTAAACCTTTTCAAGCAGTCTCAATGTTTCCAGTGCCTTTCTCCCCACTTGGAACTGAACCCAGATGGACATTTCTTCTGACACATTTAAAAGGTAGGTGAATATTTATATAGGTTTCTGTGTTGCTCCAGTCAGAATAGCTAAATTTATACACTCATCTCTGAACTGTGAGGAGCTTCAGTGTTGCCAGTACTTGGCTTTCCTTGGAAGCAGGTCATGAAAAACAATATTTATTTATACAGATATACATGCTGAGCATAAAATGAGGGTTTATTAGTTACAGATTTCTAGGACATTCCGCAGTGTCCTAGGATTTCTTACAGAATAGCCTCATTTTATTCTTCTAACACTTTTTTTAAAAAAAGAGAAATACATTGTCCCAGGAACTTACTCTTGAATTTTGAGATTGGGAGAAACTCTACTTCCTACTGCAAATACATTTGCAACAAAGAATTTCCTTGACATTCTCAGTGATGTATCTTTTGGTACAAGTCATAGAATGGAGTGTTTTTGCAAACTACAAATAGACAGGTCTTAGTAATACAAATGCACATTATTGGCCTGGAGTAGGAAAGCAATGTACGCTTGTGCAAAATTGTATCATTTTATTCTACTTAACGATAGAATTAATTTCAACTATCAATTCAATTCTTGATAACTAAATCTTACCATAATTAGATACTGCAGTTCTACTGGGTTAGAATTGCAAAGAGGCAGAAATGGGAACAACATAAATATCTTTAAAGTAGGTTAGTATGTCACATTCAAGAAGGTGCCTAATAGAGTTATTAGTCACCAAGCAGTTTTCAGTACCGTGTGACTAGAAATATTCTTCAAGTGGTTTAGGCAATTTGTTTTGTTCTTTATTTTTAGAATAAACAATTGCTTCTCTTTTTTTAAAAAAAATCACCTAGGCAAGTATTTGGATTGCTTGTCAAGATTTAAAATATCCAACCTTGTAGAAATTCTGAATAGCTTTTTAGAAAAAAAATAAAGTCAGGTTTTATTTGTAAAATTGATGTTATTTGTCTTGACCTGTTTTTGAAAATAATTGCCATATTTTCCCATATTTTAAAATAGATTAGGTTGGCAAGCAAATAATAATATAGTTCTCGAGTATATCGATGCAAGAAATGCAGCATTTGAAGTTAAAAATCTTAGGAATATGTGAGAGATGTCTCTTCACTCACAGAAGTCAGAGTAAATTTAATTATTCTAAGATTTATAAGGCCACCCAACTCAGACATCTGACTCTAGGTAGCATATAACATAAAAGCAAACAAAAAAAGAAGTGAAAAACTCATATAATAATAAGCAAGATAAATATAGAATGATGACTAAGTTTCTCATTTCACTTGAAGATGAGTTACCTGTGATATACACAGTTCTATCTCTTCTATAATGTTTAGATCTCTTTAATCTGTCCTCTAATACTTTAACTGAGGGAACTTTCACACTGCCATTGTTTTCATTCTTGAAAACTTCAGAAGTTCTTTGAATAGTAGTTGTCTTTTGTTAGCTTGAAATATCAAGAATAATGGAAATAATCTCCCTGGCCCAAGCTAGTTCAGGTTCAGACGCGATAAAAAACCTTCAATTTCAAAAGAGAGAGGAGAAAAGGGAGAAAGTATTCAGTAGCCTGGGACCACTTAATTAACACATGACCTGAAAAGAGATGTACAGCTGTTTTAATGATATTCAAATGGAAATCTGCAAAAGAAAGAAAAAGGACACAACTGCTTTAATAAAATCTGAAAGATGCTGTGCTCATTTGAGGTCAGAAGCATTTTTGATTAATTTTCAATATGTCTTCTGCCCTATTTTCAAATAAACCATCTTAGCTTTTCGGTTCTGCTGATATTAGGAACCCAGAGATTCAGAACTGCTTTAATCTGGCATAGAATACTCGTAAACGTTTCCTAACTTTTCTTCCATTCAACAATTCATCTAGACTTTGTTGTTTTTCTGTTATTTTCCTGTTATGAATAGTAATGCTGTGTTAGGCCACAGGAGGGTACTGCCATATTATTAATGTAATTAGGCAATTTTTCAATGCTGCTACAGTAAAAACATAAGTAATTTTTAACAAAAAGTTCCAGATGCAAGACAACAAAGTGTTTATATCAAACAGCTTTGCATAAGCAGCCAAATTTGATTTATAGTGTCTGTCTCTTGTTTCACCATCTCTGTTAAAGGGAATTCTCATTTATCACCTACTTTTCCATAGCTATTAGCACATTCATTTTTTTACTATACTATTAAAATTGCCACATTCTAATTGCCAAACTCTAACAAAGGATGCTGTAATAGGTGGAAACCAGTAGATGTCAGTGTTATGTTTTAGTTAGTACACTTATAGCTAGCAATTACTCTGCTTTTGCTTTATAATCACTAAGAAAAAGTTGGAAGCCGGAAAGGATCTATTCTTTGTGACAACTAGACCAATCATTAAATCAAAAAGAAATTCAGAATAATGCAAATAACTAGCTTGAGATTGGAAAGTGGATCTCATAAAGACTGATATAGTATGCTAGGTGTTACATCATATGAGATGAACATGCAACATAAAACATACAGTAAAATGATAGCCCAGGTCGAGACCTACTCTGTAAAAACATAAAATCATTTACAGCCGCTTGCAACGTCCTGCAGTGACATTAACCACAGTGACATTTTATAATGGTTTTGCCAAACACCAGCAGATACTTCTGGTTTTCAGCAAAACTGAACCCATAGCAAAACCGTTGCTTCACTTAATGACAATGGCATTTACTTAATGTCTGCAACAAAAATAAAATTGTAAAATTGGCTCGGGCACATTGGCAACCCGTTTTAAGACTGTAACGAGTTACAACCATAATGGGCAAGCTCCATTACAGTCATAACTTGAAAACTACACATATTTCATGTATTGCACCTGTAGGCAGTGTAAGAATAAAGGTATAATCAACATGTTTGTGCACATCTAACCCATAAGAAGTCCTCAAGCATCTAACCCATAAGAAGTCCTTTAAAAACTTTTATTGATAGGTAGCATATTATGTGGCATCACTGGGGATATATGGATGACAGTGAATTTAGAAAGCTCAGTTTTATCAGTTGTATTCTGTTGAAGTCTTTTCTCACATTGTAGTGGGGGAGACAAGCCTCTTATTGTCTGGTTTGTGGGTTTTTTTTTTTTTTTTTTTTTTGAGATCTGACCTTGCTGCTGCTTTTTTTAATTCAAATAATAAAAATCAAAACTTTTAAAATAGTTAAAGTGTTTTATAGAAGATTGTTATTGTTATTTTTTTGTGTGAACCAAAAATATTTGCTTGGAAGAAAAAAATGTATGTAAACAGCTAGTTTAGCCCTGAACAACTGAAAACAAACAAACAAACAAAAATAAATAAATGATTTTCCTACATATGATTGAATTGATAAGGTTGCGACAGAAGTTAGGAGTAGTTAACTTACTATGTTTTTCATAAATTCATTCAGTTTTAGATTTAGTCAGCTAACTAACACAGTATCAGGCTCCAAAAACCAAGAAAGATATGCTGAGGTTCTTCTAAGGAGTTTCCTTTACTGTTCTATACCTATAGTTAGAAATATTGCAAAACTGAACTAAAAACTAATGCAAATTACTTGCATCATTAAAGGTGTGCTTGAGAACTCTTAGGAAGGAGCTGTTCTGACTCTTTTTGTCCCACTAAAACTTCAGTCTTTTGTTCCTTTGGAATGCACTCAGACTCTCCTGGGAATCCAGACTGCCTTCCACCACATGCAGTTTGCAAAATTTCATTGCACAATTTTTTCAGGTTGAGAAACTAGGTGACTGTATGATGGATCCTATGCAAAACTCAGATATCTCTTAAATCTCTTAATCCCAAAATGGAGTAAGCAGATTTGGTCTAATAGTTAGAACTATTCTTATATATGAGGATAAAGCTGTAGATTTCTACATTCTGCCTCCCCCTACCACCACCACCAAAAAAAAAAACCATAGCAATTTTCCTATGGATATTTTTGTTTTTTTGGCATTGTTGCTCTTGTGCTACATCCATAACATTATATCTGAGCAATTTTTTTTTTTAGGGATTAGATGAATGCACAAAAAAAGTCAATCAAATATATTAGTCAATTGTAGCAGATCTCCTAAGAAGAAAAAGTACAGTGAATGAGCTTTGACCAGATAGTTATAATAAATTAAAATATTAGAGGAAATGTGGATAAAGATAACCTTATCTCAATCTCTCATGCTGTTTGCATCAATTAAGCCATAAAAGTTTATTCAAACTTCCATATATGTAATGATAAATTTTGTCATATATAAAAACAAAATTTCATGACTTTCTTCTGATTGCATCTCTGCTAGTCCCAGAAGAAAATTATCTGGTTTCAGTGTTACTTTAAAATCTTCTGAATTAGTGTATGTATTTTCCTCCAAAATGTTTTAGCTTTTTTACATGTCCATCAAACATGATAAAAGGTCCTTTCATGTTGTTTAGATTTCCAGCAAAGATTTGTACCATTATGCATTCTAAACAATTTTTGGATGATAAATATCAATGATATATAATTTTACAAAAATTATTTTTAAAACTAGAACATAATGTGGATTTCACTCTTTTCAATCACATATTTTCCCGTTTATCCGTGTTATTATACATTCTTTCACTTGTTTTTCTTCTGTCTCATATTTCAGCAAATACTTATATATTTTAACAATAATGTGTTCATCATTAGTACATAATTATAAAATCTTTTATCCACTTTAAATCTTTCTGTTAATTGTACATAAAAAAACTATTGACAAGAATATCTTTCTATTATCAAATCTTCTCTTGATTTCATTTTAAAATCCCCTTGAGAAAATTCTAGGTAGGGTCTCATTTCTTGATTTTAGAATGTTTCTTGAGGTGAAAATTATAAAGGTGTTTTGGGACAAAGCCTTGAGTTTATATTTATTCTATATTCTAAGAACAGCTTGCCCAACATAATGATGATTTAAGTCTACATTCGGTTTTATCATACCATATCATGTCACCCAAATCTCAGATCATGACTTTCCAAATTCAATAAAGTTCTATTTCTTAACACTACCCACTATTTCATCCCAACTTTAATGATTTACTCTTTCCTAATTGTTTCTGAGAGTTCCCTTATCAATATAGATCCATAAGTTTTCTCTGTATGTAAAAAAAAAATCTTAGTAGATTTTTTAAAAAGATATTTTCTATATCAGTCTGTTTTAAACAACAATCACAGTTGAATTTCTGACACAGCTGAATTTTGAGAGTCCTTCCACTTAAATTGACTAAACATACATTGTTTATGGTGATGATTCTGTTGACCCCCTAGAAAAGTGAGGTGATTGTCATCTGGGAGTCCCTTATGGTCTTCATAGGTGCTATGCTATAGATTTTCAGATTTGAATCCCTGTTCATTAAATTGGGTTCTAGTGATCAGACGAGATTGTTGCTGTTGTACTAGCCTCTCTTCTGTATAGCATTTTCTTACCTGCTGTTCCTTGAGTCCATTTCTGGGTTGGTGATGAGAGTTCTTCAGATTTACAGTTTTGGGGAAAACTTTAATCTGCCTTTCCTAGGAATGGAGTCTGAGATGGCTTGGGAGTTCATGGTCTTCATGACAGCCGTGGGCCTATCCGTAGGTCATCCAGAGCCCGATACAGGATAGTGGACATACTCTGGATATGGTATTCATATCAGAGTAGATTTAGTACCATTTTCCTTCCACCCTTTCCCCCAAATCGAAGGAACAGTGGGCATCTGTTTATCTCAAGAAATAGAAAAGACTGTCAGGATCTGGTTCAAGAGACAAAAGTATGGGGGGTATTGTTCCTTTTTTTAAGCAGTTTGTCCCATTGGTGGCAGAAGTATATAGCAAATGGTGGTCATTGCATGAAGAAATAAATACTGATAACAAAAGGATTCATTTCAAGAATAATTTGTCTGTTTTATTAATTACAGTATCACTAATTAAATTAAAATTGTGAAAGTAGAGACGTTGCTTTTCATTAACCTTCATATATTACTTTTTATAATTTTCTTTTTTTTTATTTTATAAACAAACAAACAAACAATACATAATCAATCATTCAGTGTATCTTCTGAATACATCTTTTGTGTCTTCTTTTTACTCCTCCAGTATTTATCATATCTTAATATTATCATTTCCTTTATTATAACATTCCCCCCCCCATTTCTTACTTCTCTATTAGTACATTTATCTTTTAATTTTATTAAAAATTAGACAACAATTTTATCCCCACATAACTTTCAACCCCCCCCCTCCCCACATCCCCCTGGACTTCCCAGAGCAAAAACAGGGTATAACATTAAACAAGCATAAGCTAAAATATGCTAACTTACTACAAGATTCAAAACTCCCTCACACTCTTTAACTCCTCTTTTAAAAATTATTCATTAACCTCCCCTTTATAAATTCTCTTATCACATTTGTTACTAAAATCCTTTCCATACCTTCTTTTTCAGCATTACTCCCTAATAAAATTCTAAATTAAACATTTATCCTCTTTGGTCATTCATAAACCACTTGCCAATTTCTGTTTATTCAACATTACTCCCTTGTAAAATTCTAAATTAAACATTTTAAAACTTTCTTTAAAGCATGTCTTTTAAAAAAAAATATTATTATTTTAGGTTAAACATTTTAAAATCTCTTAATACCTCAATAAGACATTCTTCAAAATATAAGTTTCAAAACTTTTTTAAAAGGCTATCCATTCAATTTTAAATTAACCATTTTAATACTTCAGTAAGTTTTAAAAAGCTATCCAATTTTAATTAAACCTTTTTACTTCAATAAAACATTCTTCAAAATATAACTTTAAAGATACTGTTAATCCATTGGGTTAAATTATTTCTAACTCTTGAGTTCATTCTTCAAAATATAAATTTCAAAACTTTCAGGAAGCTATCCATTAATGTTAAAGTTAACCGTTTTAATACCTCGATAACTTTTAAAAAGCTATCCATTTTTAGTTAAACATTTTTACTTAAACTTAAAAGATACTAATTTCAGTAAGCTTTTCAGATTTATTACTAAGATCCTTCCCAAAAGAAATTAATCTTCCATTCTTCCTTTCTTTCTATATTTTTTCCAGTCCTTCTTCTTCAATAATACTTTCTTCTTCAGCATTGCTCCTCCCCCTGCTTTTATTTTTGAAAATTTTTGAATTTGGATTTGAGGCTGATGTATCTTTGGAATTTGTTCTCTTCTTAGAATTATTTCCTTTAATTTGGAACCTCCATTTCGACTCTTCCTGCTTGTATAATCAGTCACTTCATTCCTTAAAGATTGATTCTGTCTGTAAAGCCAAGAATTGTCACGGTAAAATTTGTCAGTCTGCAGGAAAGAGTCTATTTACTGCTTTTCAGTTAATTGCACAGAAGCCTCTACCAAAACCTCTGTTTCCTGTGTTCTAACTTCCATCTTAATCCTGACAGCCTCTTTTACCTCCTCCAAAGTCACATTAGCCTGGTTAATTTCTTCCTGTTTTCCAGCCAGCAAATCATTGTTATTCTCCAAATTTTGATTTTGAACAGTCCTTTTAATTGATTCTAATATAACAGAAGTATGAAAATTTAAGAGTTCTTGTAAGATCTTTACAGTCACAACTTGTGAGTTTGCTGGCTCATACAATAATGATCCTCCATCCTTGATATCAGTCATATTTCAATTTTCACTTTAAATTTATTCAGCTATCAGGTCAATAAGTCCAATTATTTTCCACACAATTTAGAAATATAAATTAGTTGAGGTCAATACCATAGTCTTTTCCATTCCACTACCACTTTAAATCTTTTTCTTGATGTGTAATCCAGTAACTTTAACAATGTTGCTAGCGTTAACAATCACTTTCACTAATAAGTTTCGTTTTCACACCCTTAGGTGCCATCTTTTTTTTTTTTCCTTTTAAACGGAGTTAAAGTTCAGTACTTGCATTTTTTGTTCTCCTGATTTTGCTCTGCCAGCATCCAGGGTCAAAGTTTCTTATAATCCTTAAAATTGCATTTCTGGTGTGGTTGCGACCCCTTGTTCTGCATAAAGCAGACTCGTCCCGGATCCGGAGTACTGAAGGGCTTTCAGGGAGCTCTCACCTTGCAAAGCCCAGGCTTAAAAAAAAACCCTGGGGGTCTAGGGAAGCTCTATCCAGACCCTTCTGCTCTTCTCTCCTCCTTTTTCCCTGGGAGAAAATGAGTTTCGAGCCGCTAGACAGCTGATTTTCGCTGTTCTAGCAGCAAACGGAATCATGGGGCTGGAGCTCCTAAAGGAGCGTCCATCGGGGATCGCGGAGCCATCGGAAGTCACTTTTTATAATTTTCTTGAGGACGGACAGGGTGCCTAGAAGTAACTCTTGTTAAATTACCTTTCTGTGTGTTTTCCCCACAAAAAACAGAATTTCAAATAATTAAAAAGTTTTTTTTTAAAGTGCCAAAAACATGGTTTGTGCAGATGCAGAACAATTGGATACTGTCCATGATATCCATCCCATCATTCATCTTTTTCAGATGATTGTGCTGATGAAGCATATTTTGAAGTGCTCGAGAATCTCTGAAACTGACCTGGAATTCAAGGATTTGTCTCTGCTTCTTTTCTTAAGGCTTTGAGTGAAAGTTCATATCCAAGGAATGTGGCAGCACTTACAGGGAATCCTCGCACTGTATTCACTGTAAGACCTCTGAAAAAGACCTGGTTATAAGAAAAAAGAAAATGTTATGTCTGTCAGATATTTTTTGAAGAAATTATTTGAACAGGAAAGGAAAACCAGATATCAGAAAGGTCTATTTTGTCATCATTGTTTTATAAGAAACACAAAGAGTGGGCTCAGCTAAATGACTTTCCACAAGTTTCTGCATTGTATGTATTGACATTAAATACCTGTCCTTTTAACATCCGATATTACAATTACAAGGATAAAACATACAACCTATAATCCTACACAAAGAATACAAGGAGAGCCAGTTGATAGATTCTGTGTAGTGGAACTACATCAGGATTAAAGGTTCCCCACAATGAGGTTTCTAATTGCTCAGACACTCAAGGATCTGAAAATACCGTGGATACGTGACTATTTTGCCAGTACTGCAAATGGGAATGCAAGCTTGATGGTACCTTTCTATATTCACCTATACCTTTCCTTTATTAACCCTGCAATAACAAATTCTTCTAGGCTTCCAAATTTTTTCAATATAGGGCACTCCAAGGCTGTTGTCTTCAGGCTTAGAAATTGTTGTCTGAGCAGTATTCAGATTTCATAAAATTCAGTCTCCTTAAAGAACTTTCCTTATCAATGTTCTGTCCCATTTCAGGATTGTTTTCAAATCTTATGTGAGATGTAGAATCCATCTATTTCTGTTTTGGTTCCAGTTTATTACAGTAAATCTGTAAAAATCAAAAATCACTGTAACACTACACTGTCTGCAGACATTGCACTCTGGTTTTCCATCAGTGTGGATTCTTCCCATAATCTATTTCCCAAGGACCAGCTCAAGCTAGTCTTACTATTTTCCTCCTATATTGTGATTCAGCATCCTATTCCTGAAGCTTTTCTTCTTTTTTTATTCAAAGAAATATAGTAAATCCATTTGGTATAGTATCATAAACCCATAGTCCGAATTATTGGGAAAAAGAGTTCAGTACAAAATTACTGCTACAGTAAAATTTCATCTTCACAACTCACAGTTCTTTTAATGTAAAAGAGGAAATGTGTCAAAATTTCTGGGAAGCTTTGAAAAATTTCAGTGTTTGTAAAAATGTGAATAAATGTTTCTCATATCAGACCTTTCATAGTACATTTCCCGTTTGCTTACAAGCATGTGTGTGTGTGTACACACATATACCACCTTTGAGAGAAACAATCATAAGCATTCTGGGTTTAAAATAGAGATGCACCAATCAGGGGTGGGTTCTAAATGTTTTTATTACCGGTTCTGTGGGTGTGGCTTATTTTGTGGGTGTGGCTTGGAGGTCATGTGACTAGGTGGGCGTGGCTAGCTGGTCAGAGTCATTTCTGGAAGGTCCTCGCACTTATGACCAGTCCTCACACTTGCGACCCGACTCATTTGTTTGTTTTTAACACTGATCAGCTGTAGGACGGCCCTTTGAAGCCCCGTGGCAAGAGTTTAAACAGTTTTTTTCCCTCTAGTCATCAGCTGGGACTCAGGAGGCAGCAACAGATTGGGGGTGGGACCAAATAAAAGGTCAGAATAACGTGGGGGGTGGGAGGGTGGGGGGGAGAACCGGTTCGGTGATGTCATATCGTCACCGCTACCGGCTCGGCCGAACTGGACCGAACCGGGAGGAACCCACCACTGGCACCAATGCACAAAACTGAAATATTTTAACGTTTATATATAAAAAGTTGGTTTCAGGACTCACAAGGAGACTGTAGAAATGAAGGAAGATTAGTTATGGAGATATTGACTACATAGCTCAATATCAGGGTGAAAAGTCCTTCTTCAAGAGACCTTTTTGAAGATGGTGAAGGTAGTGTTGACAACTTTTTCAGTTACAACATTCTGATTATGAAATTCTCAGAATATATCAGCAATTACTTGCTCAGATTTTTCTCTAAAATATCCTTTAGATTAGGGGTGGCTGTTTTGGGGGGGGTGAGAGTCACACTCAAGAACACAAGTTGAGCAAAGAAGGACTTGTTCACAGATGTGAAGGAGGCCAAAGTTTTGTGTGTGTGGGGGGGGATTATGAAAGGGTGTTACAATTCAGGAGAGTTGTTTTACTTATTCTCTTTTTTTTTAAAAAAAATATTATGCTTAGGGCCTGCTTTCTAGTGTTTCTTATTTTGGGGGGGATTGTGTGTGTGTATGTGTGCAGGGGTTAATTTACTGCCTCAAAATTGTAAGAAGCAATGTCTCCATGTTTCTGATTTTCAGTAGAGACTAATTATCAAAAGGTTGTGAGGTCCTGAGGGCATAGGGGAAGTGAAGTGAAGATAAAAAAGAGAAGCAGCTACCCTCAGGACAGAGCAAGTATAAATCAGATGTAGACATAATATTAGAAATAACTCTGTAAACCACATCATAACTATTGTTGCTGTGACTTGTTTGATGAATCACTGTAACCAAAATATGAGCCAGAAAGCAATATTTTGCCCTCAAAAAGGTTCAGATTAAAACCATGATGCTGCAAAGTGATCAGGATGAGATTAGCATCTTTGTCTTCCATATACAAATCCAGTCACCTGTTCTCTTCCCCCCCCCCCTCGCTCCCTCCCTCCCTCTCTTCTCTCCTGTGGGAATTCAGGAGGAGGCAGCTGTATTTTCAGGTCATACCAATTTTACTCAGCCTGGTGAATTCCACTACTTAGAATTCCAAAGTAAACATGCTGAAAAGGATTTCTAGAATATTTAGTCCAAAATATCCAGAATGCCTTTGAATGATTAAGATCATCCATCCATCCAAAATTAAACTTAAGTTTTTCAAGGCCATTGACTGCCAGACAGGTACAATCATGTTATTTTAGACAAACAATCTATCATATTCCATTTTAGGATTTGTCTAGCAGGGAAATGGCATTCTTCCACGAAGAACAAGATTAAACGATCTTGTGAATGCCTGCAGACAGTGATAAACTGGCTTTGGAAATGCCCATGGAGATATAACAGCAAGATCTGATATATGTAAATTGATATAACGTGATGACTGAGACAAACATTGAGACTTTCAATGTAAATTCATATTGATACTATTGAACCAACTACTATGCCTGCAGAAAAATACTTGTGGAGTGTAACAGTATAAAATGTCTGAGCTGTATTTTGAATTATAAATGGGTTCATAGCAAGATTGAATAGATGGAGCAGGATTGAAAATACAAGAATAACTGTTTGAAAAATAAATTATTTTGAAAAATAATTTATTAAGTTTTGGGACTTAAGGCCATAACTCCATTGATAGATTATACAAGGTCTTGCCAACTGATGCTATCAGCAGAATAGAAGACTTGGATTTATAGATCCAAGTATTTAAAATACCGTGGTTGAATGTATACAAAATGAGATATTTTCTCAAAAAAAAACCCTAATTTATGAATATCATATGAAAGAAAACGGGAATATTTAGGACACATGATATACAATGAGAAATATCAACTACTTCCACTAATTACGGAAGGGAAAAAATCAAGGGAAAATGATATGCACCTTTTATATTTGGACAAAAAAAAAGTAGTCTTATTTTTGTTAGTAAGATCAAAAGACAAATAGAACTATGATCACGATATTCCATTGTTTTGCTTCAAACATGTAGTCATCAGCCTTTTCCATTTGCCCAATACAGTTGTGTGAAGCTTTGAAAGGGTGTTTTGCTTCAATGAAGGGTTGTGTAAATCATGCTTTGGAAGCTGCTTCCCAAAGCAATCCTGACCTATCTCCAGTACTTCTTGGGATTGCTCGGCAAGGATTCAGAGTAATGCACATTCCATTCTTGTTGAGAATCTTGTTATTTTGTGATACCAACTATCTCAATGAATGATAATGCTCAAAATACTGCTGGCTGTTTGCATAGGAGGAAGACCTCTAATAGATCATTCCTCCATTTCTATTGCTATACCTGAGTTTGTGAGCTGATATATGAATTTGCATTAAGTCTTCAGCTAACTGGGATGACTTTCTTGAGCATTCCAGGAATTGTTCCAACATAGCAGGAGGACTGAATTGGAACCACTGATCTACTACCAGTAACATGTTGTAAGAAAAAGAGGGAATCCATGTGTGACATCCCTATTGATTTACTTTTAGTTGCCTATATTTTTGTTGCCACCTTCAAAATTCGTATGTTGATATGAGCCAATTCAGAGTCTGAACTTGACTCTGGAGATGTTACTCCAGCTGAGTCTGTGCTTCAGAACTGTCAGCCTCAGGAATCAATAAGCCAGGATTCAATTGAGCCTGATCACTCACAGGCATCTCCTGTTCAATTGGATCCGATGAAGAGGCATAAGCCCCAAGGCGTTGGTACATAAAGAAGTAAGCAGAGCAATTTTCCTCAATAAGACTTCTCAGTCAGTGCTGTAGATAGATTTAGTTAGCTCCTGTGCTTGAGTCCTTCTTGTAAACAACCATTTGTCTATCCAGCTCTTGAATTGTGTTCTTGCTTCTTGTTTGTGGCTCTTAATTCTTGGATCACCTGACTACTGATTTGGAGACCTGTGACTTTTGGAATCTATGGACAATGCTATTGCTTCTTGGGTTGTGTTCAGCTTCCTTCAGGCAAGCATTTTATACTAAGAATTTCAATCGTATTCCTATGTGCTATTATCTGTCTAAAGTGCAGCAAATATTCCTCTAAAGTGCTGGGTTTCTTTCAGGGGTTGGTTCTACTTACCTTTGCTACCAGTTCGTAATGGGGCTGCGCGTGAGAGAGAGCATGCGCAGAAGCATCCTGATGATGTCGGGGTTGGTGGGCAGAGCCTCCTGCTGATTTTACTACTGGTTCTATAGAACTGGTCCGACCAGGGGCAACCCACTACTGGTTTGTTTGTGTGTCAGCGACCTTGAAATATATTTTTGCTTGAGATGCAGCAATTGAATAAATCAATTGAGTAACATGGTGTGGCAGTACTGCTTCAAATGAGATAATGAATGAGACTTCTTAGTGGTACTGATTCCATTTAGCTATTTTGATCTCATAGCTGCTGCTAGACCTATCCTACAGGTTCTGCTATATTTATATATCTCTTTTTAAAATTACAAAATTTATTCCCTCTATTTCTATATATTTGATTATCAAGGCAGCTTACAATAAAAGGTCTAAATATAAAGCAGAAAAACGTTAATAAAATTAAATCCATATAAAATATATTTAAATTACCCTTTAAAAACACCTGAGAAACTGGCCAGAATTCTAGTCATTATATTTTGACCAGAAATGTTATGGTATAATTTTACTGAATTTTTTTCGGTATAACTATGGTATATTTATCAATATCCATTGGTGGGTTGGATGGTAAAGGGAAAGCATTTTTGTATCACTTTTTTTCTACACGATATTCATGCATACCTAAAATTTGTGGTGTGATGACGTTTTTGTCATTCTGACCCCACGTGCTCCTCCACTTCCCATGGATAATTTATTCATACTAAGTTTGTTACCAATAATGAGGTGGCATTCTCAAAAGGTTAGTGCTTACTTTTAGACCTTCAGTGTTGTAACTTTGATAGATACAGTCAATGACTCCTTTGTATTTGTTTAAGTAAACTCCATCTGCTTGGAGACGGCATTTCACAACATCCATAGGAGTTGCTGTTCCCCAAGATATAATTCCTAGGGAGAAATTGGTAGATGTTAGTCATTAGCTAGACAATACATTTTGAATTCATGTATGAAACCAAATAGCTGGGTTGGGATGAAGGAGAAATTCTTAAAAATGGGGGATCGGGGATTTGTAAAAGCAAAACATTGTGTTTTTGAAGCATTTTTGCTAAGGTGGGGAAAGAGTGGCAAAATGTTGTTATAGGTAATCCTTGCTTAATGATTACCCTGTTTAAGCAACCATTCAAAGTTATGGCACTGAAAAAGTTACTTTACAACCAACCATCTCGGCATCCCCACAGTCATGTGATCACCATTTGGGCACCTCACAATTGATGGGCAGTTTTGCAACCATTGCAGTGACCCTCAGTGATGTGACTACCCTTGCATGCTTCACAGCTGGTTTCTGTCAAACGATCAATGGAGAATCTGGCAGTACAATTGCAAGTTGCAATTATATGATGTCTCTCTTAATGGTGGTAGGTGATGCATTTAATGACAGTAGTGAGGTCATTAGTCCATCACGGTCACCATTAATTACTTGCTGTTTGGAAATATTCCTACCATCAGTGTGCCCCAGCATTAGACTAGAACCATATATATTTATGTTTTTATTAAAGTTTTCAATCTTTTAAAATTTAAATTAATAATATTTCCCTTTTAGTTCCTGTATTTCTGACAGGAGATGAGATTAGTCCATCATAGTGAAGTGATGTTTTGCTTATTGATTACATCATTTAGCTATCGAATTGGTAGTCCCAATTATGGTCATTAAGCAAAGGCTACTTGTACAATTAACAGAGAATTAATTTATATTGAAATATAGCTAAATGTTCTCTAGAATCTCAACAATACCTCTTTAGATAAGGCTTTATTAGAAAGACCATCTGTTCAAGACTTTAACTTTGTTTGTTCCAGTTTCTTGATCAGACTATTTTGTATCGGTTGTGTTCTGCTGGGACACAACCTGAAATGTTTATGCATACTTTTAGAAGGGCACTTGAAATGTTTTGCATATTTCCAGCCATAAAAAACAATAAGAACTCAGAAGAATCTTTAGCTTCCTTGCTTTTTCATACAAGGGGGTTACAAAAAGATGCATCGGTAGTACAAATTGACTGGCACCTTGGAGCCCATCCTATTAAAACAAATGACCAAAGTGATGACTTGGAAAATATTTTTGAAAACATTCCCTAATGAGGCACTGTTGAAAAAAAAAAAACAACCCATAAAATGTAGTTATTTTAGGTTCTGTTATCAGAAAAATTCTGGAATTCTTCTATCAACAGATAAGTATTTTCAAACTTTTTTGAAAATGCTCATATTTTCAAAATTGACCCTAAACAACATTTTTAGGAATTAACCCCCAAAAAACTAATTTTAAAAGAAGCAATTCTTTTATATTCAGATGGTCCTCAACTTACAACCATTCACTTAGTGACCATTCAAAGTTACAGTGGCACTGAAAAAACTAACTTAATGAGGATCCTCATGGTCACCATCCTTATGATCACATGGTCAAATTTCAGACACTTAACAGTTGCAGTGTTCCGGGGTCATGTGATCACCATTTGAGACCATCTGACAAACCAAGTCAATGGGGAAGATTCACTTAACAACTGTGTTACTAACTTAACAACTGCAGTGATTCACTTAACAACTGTGACAAGCAAACTTGTAAAATGGGACAAAACTCACTTAATAACTCTCTTGCTTAGCCACAGAAATTTTAGGCTCAATTGTGGTTGTGAGTTGAGGACTACCTGTAAAAGTTTTACATTCAAAATAAGTGAGTGGCATTCAAGCATGGTATAGTCTTAGAATTTTGCATATCTCAAACACAATTGCTCCAGAGTTTCAGATAAATGGAGAGTACGTTATAAGTTAACCGATGTTTTGCACATTGCTCTATGTCCGTGAATGTTTTTACAGAGCACTGGCTTAGAGGAATGCAGTTAGGTTGTGCTACTCTTGTGAAATGTTGGAAAAATCTATTCATGTTAACCAATAACTGGCTTTGCTTTTATGTGAGCCAGTGCCAAGGTTTGAAAATAATTGGACAGGTTAAATACTGATTTCAGTGAAACTCGTATTTATCATTCAAAGTAAAGTAGCAGACACAGTAAAAGAGAGAAGTAGTCAAATAGTTTCATGTTATTTTATAAATTAGTAGACCAACCTGCAGTGGCACATATCAGAAATTACCATCCCTCAATAGAAATTGTTACGTGAGAAAAAAAACATTGAAAGTCTGGGATTTTCCCCATTTCTGTATTTTAAAAATTAGCTAATCGGGAAAATAAATAATTTTTCAAAAGAGATCATTTTTTTTTATTTATATTGAGTTGATGTATGCTATGATAACATTAAATCAAATTTACAACCTTGACCTCAGAGATACTTCTTCCCCTTTTCTAGTAAAACAAAAATAGATCTGATTATGTAAGAAAATATAAGTGGATTCTCCTTTTTAAAGCTAAATAATGTGCATAAATTGCAGCAAAAGGGTGCAAGGCTTATGGATGCTGAGGCATTAAAACAAGGAGATAAGAAGAAAAACAGATGGGTGAAAAGATAATTTTTCCATTTCTGTCTGAATGACCAATTCAAAATGAAACACAAAGAAGAAACTTCCTTGCAGGCATCCAGTGCTGCAGGGAGCAGTCCAGGCCTTGAAAATTTTGTTAAAATAAATTTACATTTTTAACAAGTGTGGTGCTGTCTACCCTCTGAAAGAATTAACCAAAAACAATATGTCATATGAAACCTGCCATTCTTACATCCCTTGATCCTCTATTTCTGAGGAAATTTCTGAGGTCAGCAAATTCTTCTCTTCCTTCATATCCTTTTATTTTTCACTTTAAAATTGTGACTTTATTCCTACAAAACATTTAAGGGAATTTGGAGGAAAAGGAAATCTTGCTGTGACCCTTAGTGGTGGTATAGTACTTAAAACCTGAAGAAGAAGAAGAAGAAATGGAAAAAATGCTTTTCAAGGATATGGAGCACCCCTCCCAAAACCAGTTTTGGGAATTTTTTAGCAGTCCTTGATTTTTTGGTATAATGAAGATAAACTCAGCACCTGCATTCATTCATTCATTCATGCATACGTAATGCTGCACTAAGAGCTTTAAATAATATTTTAATTTGTTCTAGTCTACCCAAGATGCTAGCCTATAGCCAGTGCATTTATTTATCATTCCAATGCAAGAGCAAACCAACCATATTAAGACCCAATATCACGATGTGAATCCTGCCAAATAACACATGGAGAGATAAATTCATACCTGCAATGCCACCAGCCATCCACGCTGCAAAGGGAGTGGGAGAAAGACATTCTTCTGAAGTGATCCAGACAGAAACCAATGCGTAAGGGATAAAGTAGAGGCAGTATCCTGGGACGTCCCTCAGAAGCATGGCAGTCGTACCTCGAAAGAGGCCTGGCAAACCTTCCTGCTGAAGAATGGTAGCAACACAGTGAATTGGACCTCGGTAGGCAGCCTGTACTGAAATGCCAGTTGCTTTGTGCTTCATTTCCAGGTTGGCTAGAGAAGAAGTAAAAGGAGAGTTCAGGATCAGATACAAATAATTCCTCAGAGATTTGCTATGTATATTGGCTTAGGAGGCAGGGGGTGGATTTGTTTTGATTTCTTCTTTCCTGTTGCTTTTTTTCCCCAGCCAAACACACATGGAGGCAATGGGAGTTTCATATCACCACTTTATAATAATTAAAAACTGGTTTGCTTATTTATTTACTTTACTTACTTGCTTATGTAGCCACTTATCTCATATAATTATTCTAAGCAGCTCACAACAATCCATATAAACAAGGATGAAAACTTAAGTACCCTTCTTCCCAGGGCCAGACCAGGGGTGAAATGCTACTGATTCGGACCGGTTCTCCCGAACCAGTAGTGATAAATGCTACCAGTTCGAGGGAACCGGTATTTTAAAAAAAATGCTACCGGTTCAGGCGAACCAATATTTCCAACGATCAGCTGTGCCACGCGATTTATGTTCGCTAGAAAGTAGGAAATCCTGCTTTCTAGCGAATATAAATCAGCGGCACAGCTGTTCTCCCTCCCATCGCTGTTCTACTTACCTTTGAAGACTCAGAAAAAACTTCTTAATCCTTCTTTTTCAGCCTGTGCGGTAGCGCCTGCGATGTATATGTGCGCAAAGTGCATGTACTGCGCATGCGCACGCAAAGTGCATGTTTGGCACACACCACGCATGCGCGCACGAAGCAAACCGGTAGCGAAGCGAACCAGTAACAGACTTCAGAGCATTTCACCCCTGGGCCAGACTAACCAGGTTTCCAGCTCAACTCCCATCCTTGCATCCTTGGGCTGGGGGCGGGGAGATGCCAGGTCTTTACCGCCTTCCAGAAACATAAAAGGGCAGGGATACCTCTACAAGAGGGGAGGCCGTGTCAAAGGTCTGGAATTGCCAGCAGGTATACAACAAATTGATGATTAAGGCCCTTTCTAGATCTAGGTTCACGCTAGTATGATGCCACCAGAAATCAGAAAAAGGAAAATGATTCATGGAATTCAAACACCCACATTTCATCCTTTCATCCCTTTCACTTGAGTTAGAATTGCTTCTAACTAACACATTTCCTCTTAATTTTATATATCAATTGTAGCTATGCAAGTGATGGTATGTTTGTTTTTTCCATGTCTGTTTCTCTCATGTTTTATTTGGTTACTTTCCAAAGAAATCTGATTGTAATTTCTGAAAAATGATGTTAGACTCGTGATGGCAAACCTATGGCACGCATGCCAGAGGTGACACAGCGCCCTTCCTAATGGCATGCGAGCTGTCGCCCCAGTTCAGCCCTTCTGCACATGCGCTCGCACGTCCTGTTGGCCAGCTGGTCTTCGGGTCTCTGCCATGCATGCGCAGGGAACGGGGCACATGTGGGGGTGCATGCATATGCACTGGGGGTGGGGTACATGTGGGGGGCAGAGGGCATGTGGGGACATGTGCGCATGCGCAGGGGCAGGGTGCATGCAGGAGTCCGTGCACACATGTGCAGGGGCTGGGCTGGGCACCTGCCAAGGGCCACATGCGCATTGCATTTTGGGGGTTTGGGCATGCGCTTTGGGCACTCGGTCCAGAAAAGCCGTCACTGTGCTAGACTATTGACCTGGGCATGGACCATTAAAATTTGTTTTGTACAATGCTATTGGTGGCTCATATTATTTTAAAAAGGTGAATATTTTTAAATAAAGGTCAATACAACTTTTTTTAAATAAATGATATGTGATTTTAACCCAATATAGCAATATTCATACTGAATGAACAAGTGTAATTGCATTGCAACTGTGTTTTATGAGATAAAGGTTTATTTAATAAGTTCAACAATATTGTTTATATACTGGGAGTTGCTAAAGTCAATTCTTTCAGAGATAGCTGGATTATTGCTTTATAGGAATAATTCTATGGAATTATCAATGTGCATAAAATGCAATAAAATGATGACACATATTTTGTGATAATAGGATGCAAATTCTGCCCATACAGATTTGTGTCCTGCCATTGGATAGAAATATATGTTTTGGGTTTGCTGTCATGATGTCATGACATGTTACATCCTATCCTATCCTATATTATACATAACTGGTATGAGAAAAGAGTGGCCTAGTGGCCTAGTGGGAAAGATGCTTGCCTCCCATTCAGAAAATTGAGTGTTCAATCCTAGGTAGCAGCAGATGTTTCCTAGGGCGCAAAGAAAAATGTCTGCTGAGAACTCCGCATGAAGTCAGGAAGGGCATCTGACCAGTAAATGCGCAGCTCCATCCAGTTGTCCCAACTCTACCCTAAATTTAGAAATTCCAGGGTGGTAAAGGTAAAAAGGAAGTTTTTTAAACTGGTATGACAAAAAGCAAAGGTACATTCTGGACTTACCCTTGGGAAAAGTCTGTGTCTGCATCTGTAGCCTTATTTTTACTAGGTCAACTGGGCAACCAATTCCTACTGAGAAAGCCCCAGTTACCATGCTTGCTAAAGTTATATCTGTAAGTGCAGGAGGATGGTTAGGTTTCCCATAACGATGTTGGCAAATAAACCTTTGGGTACTGCTGAAGACACCAAATACCAATGAATTATAAGCAGCAATGCTGATTAATGGGAAAGACATTCCCTTAAAAAAACCAGTAACCTGCAAGAAAAGTAAAAAGGATGTGAATACGGGTCCACTGGAGTTGGGCAGCCAATACTTTAAATAAATAACATTTGTTTCATTGCCTCTTTAAGATCCAAATGACAGCTTTTTAATAGGTTTTTATTCTTGCTGAAAAACTTGTATTCCACATTCAGGACATTGCCTTACATTTTTAGTTTTTAAAAAACTTATCGGTATACCCATTAAGATTTTAAATTAGCCAATTAGAGGAGACTCTAAGGGCACAAAATACTTGAAAATCTAAGAATTGAATATTGCTAATGACAGATGTTAGATAAATTTTGCAGTCTATGCACTTTAACAATGTAAAAGAATTGCTTAATTATAGTTCTTCCCACATCTAAAACAGAATGTGTTGTTTACATTAAAATGGAAAAAAGTAGTTTAATAAATAGACATAATTAGAAATTTCTTTCTAAAGGTAAACGTATAGAAAGATCTTCAAGGGATTAATTGAGAACTGGTAGAACCATAGCACTGAGTTAGTTTCTATCATCATCATCATCATCATCTTCATTTAACGACCCCATAATCCCTTGTGGGTTAGGGGTGAATCTGGGCAACTAAATGGAGCTAGCAGAGTGTTTTAATGGCCAGATGCCCTTCCTGTCGCCAATGCGGAGTTTTGTTAACTGAGTTTCTATATCTAGCAGAAATAGGTAGCCTATGAGTGTTGCATAAGAAATTCTGCTCTGTTCCATTGTCAACCGGCTGGACTTAATGGGAACAAATAGTATGTGGAAAGTTGATGAAATATAGAAAATTATAATGAGTTTATTTACTGTGAGCTACATATAGGAACAACATAGAGGATATAAGAAAGAGATTTCTTGGATTCTAGTAAAAAGGCAGATTATGTAGTTACTAGAGAACTTCTGGTTTTCATCCAGACATCCCCTAATTATATTGGGGGATACATTGTATTGGGGAATTATATATTAACTTATTAATCAATGAAGAACTTATTTAAGAATTTCCCTAACATCATTAATTTTTATAACAAAGCAAAAGTTGATATGAACATGTGTTTTTGTGTAAGATCTCTGATTCGTAAGCCATAAAAACATTGATGTACTTAGGAAGAGGTGCTGAGGGCTCTATAGAAACTATAGTGTTTTCAACAACAGAGGTGGGGAAAGTATATATGTTCCTAATTGTCCATATTAATGATCTTTACACAGTCACTACCCTTTTGTACTATATGGCATCATCATATATTCTCTTGTGCTTCTCTAACTTTCCTTTTTCTCTTCATCAGTTGTGCTTTCTTCTGAAAAGATCCAGAAGAAAGGAAGTGGATGTGAAAAAGAAAGAGAAAAATACCTCTAGCTTACCTCTATACAGTACATTCTGGCATTACAACTACTATCTATTAGAAATATATAGGTATTAAAACTGGAAAGCACGAAAACAGACTTCTGTTAATTTTGTTAAGCACCAGGAATTCTTACTTGAAATGTTAGCAGATCTTTCTGAATTCTTTTTGTAGTACTCCAGAAATCATATTCTTTGACATTCTTGTTGAAGGCCACTGTCAAGCTCTTGGCAATCCACTTTCATAGAAAGCAAGATTCTCCCAGAGTTTCTTTTAATAAGATTTATTGAAAGAGAACAGAACAAAGTTACAGAGATCTGAGCTACTGGATTGCTTTACCTTAAAACCTAATTTATAGTCACCTAGTTAAAACAGGTCTTTTATTAACAGCAAAAAAAAATTATGTATAAATTGTCAAGGAGGATATGATCTAATTGACAAGAGAATATCCCACTGGCCAGAATGTCACCTTATCTTAGGTTTTGAATATACTATTATAGGCATATTCTAAGATGACAGGGGAACACTCGGAGTAGAGGACTGCACAAATAATATTGTTTGAAAAAGTTTTGTTTCTTGGATGTGTTTGTGTTTTTGTGATGAAAAATATTTACCATAAGAATTGTCTCTTACAAGGAGCAGAAAAATGCATTAGGCGTGAATTTTGTGAGCTGATCAAGAGCAATGAATTGTGGCTGATCCCGACAACGAGGAGGCTGGTGTGGTATCGCGCCAGCAGCCTATGCAGCTGGCGCTCGAGTCGGACAGTGAGGAGCTGAAGAGGATGTGGTGCCAGAGGCAGAGACTCAGCCAGGGCCTTCAGAACCTCCAGAGGCTCCTTCAAGTGAAGAGAGTGAAGTGGAGGAACCTCTCCTCCATGCTTGAGCACGCAGGGCTGCCAAAAGACAGGAGTGGCTACTCAGGAGGAAGTCTCCTCGAGAGTAAGGCTTGAGGTTAATTGGCCACTCCCTTAGCCTATTTAAGTTCGCACACAGATAGCAAACGTTGCTGGAAACAACGTTTGGTCCTACGTAGACCATTTTGAGAGTGAGTTTTTTGTTACAACTTGGTTTCTGGGCTGATTGCCAACCCTTGTTGGACTTTGTTTAATCTCTGTAATTCATAGCAGGCTGATAAGGACATTGGTGGTTAAAGCCTGCATTTTGAAAGGGGTCTGTTTGTATTAAACAGAGTTTTTGGAACTGTGTGTGTGCGCTACACTTCTTGGGACCCGTAGCTGGGGCAGAACACATGTATAAAACCAGAGTGACAGTGGAAGAACTCCCAAAATGCAGGAAAAATCAACGTAATAAATACACATGGTTTCCAACACCTCTCCTCCACTTAACTGCATGCAATGTGTTTGAAATAAGATGAATGGTTTATAAATACATCAGTAATAAGTACATGAAGATGGTAGGATGACAGGTAGAATTTGAATGTAGAAATTGAATCTTATAATAGCGCATGATATAAAAAAGAATAGGTCAGTTGGAAAGCGAGGGTTAATGTTATAATCAGATGTTGATGTATACACTTAAATGCATTAATCTAAATATGGAACATTTTGAGAGTATTTCAATAAAGTATGCCCATAGAGTGCTATAGAGTATTGTAGAATACCAAAGATCACTAAGAAATGCAAAATGACGCCATATTGTACTAGATTTCCAAACTTTCAGAAAGAATGGCAGTATCAGTAATGAAAAGCAGATTGTATCTTTAGAAGTCACTGTGGTATGAATCATGGAATTAGAAGGGGCAATTTAAGCCATCAAGTCCAGCTGCCTGCTGAAAGCAGAGTCCAAATTAAAGTAATGCCATCCTGAAGGATGCCTAGCCTCTACTTGAACTTATTCAGTAAAGGGGAGTCCACTTCTTTATGGGGAATTGATTTTGCTTCTAAAAATTTGTTTTATAGCATTTAATCGGATAATCTATTCCATGTCTTATGCTTTGAAACAATAGAGATGTTCAATGTCTTCTATGTGAATTCTTCCAGGCATTCAACGTGTGTTATTAAGTCCCTCACAATCTTCTCAAGACTGAATGCTCCAGTTTCCTTCCATTGCTTTTCATGAGACATTTTCTCAGGACAACTTCATAGGGAAAAATTGTTTTGTTTCTTTACTTTCATTTTTACACTTTTATTTTTCTATGTTTTAATTTTGTTTTGATGAGCTTTTTCTTTTTGTTATTGTTCAAGCAGAAAAATATATCTTCCAGTCAGTCAATCAGTCAATCAATCAATCATGTAGTACATACTGAAGGTACAATTCCATTCCAGTGAGGAAGAACAAACTGACATAAAGAAAAACTGATAGCAGAAGCTTGTAGAGCAGGTCAGGAGAGTTTCACCTCAGAGTGACCTTAGTTATATAAGATACTCTAAGAGTAAAAGAAAAAAGAATGAAAAAGATGCATTTTAATTTCGGGGAAAAACCCTAACATGCACAAAATGTATGGGCAAGTCATAGTTCTGTTTAAGCTAAAATGAAAGGCTTTGAATTCCACTTTTATCAGTAAGTCTGCCTTTTGCATAAAATGAAGATAAAAACACAATAGGTACATTGTATGATATTTCTAAACTGGAAAGGGAAATGTTTTATGGATGTTCATGATACAACAGATAATGGATAAGTTTGTATATTTAACTATTAAACTACAGTATGTTGAGTTCACATTATGTGGGAAGCTTGATTGTGTTTTGTGTATACAAGAGACTGTTAAGGATTGCTAATGTAGGTATCTTCATATCTGAAGCAAGAAATCATGGATGATGGAATTAATTTATTTGCTGCCCCTGACTTTGAAATGTCAAGAAAGGGTAATTCAGGTTAAGTTTAGAAATAATTTTTCTAACACTCTCAATTGTTTATGGTAGAGCAGACTGCTCAGAAAATAGTGAAGATTTTCAACTCTACGATAGTTTATGATTCCTGTTCTAAAATACTAGTTACCCAATGGTGAGGAAAAGTTAGGGGCCTTCCAGATGTGACATTATTCCACAGACACATATCACTTAGCAATAGCACCAGGGGTGAAATGCTCCCGGTTTGGACCAGCTCGGGCGAGTAGGTAGCGATGGCGGCAGGCAGTTCGGAGAACCGGTAGCAAAAATCCCTGTCCCCGCCCCCATGCCCAGCTGAGCCGCGTGATCATCAGAGCCTTTTTTTCCTTTTAAATGGCTCTGATCAGCCAAGCTCTGACATCCCAGCTGAGTTGCCTGCTAATCAGGCAACTCAGCTTGGATCGCCAGAGCCATGTAAAAGAAAAAAAGTTTCTTTTTTTCTCCCCCCTCCCCCCCAGCCTCCAGCTTGCTTACCTTAGTTGCTGATCGCATGACAATCGCAATCCATGCATCAGCAAGCAACTGAATCTCCCTGCCCGCAATCAAGCTCATCGGTGAGCAGCTCTTTCTGCCTGCCTTCCTGCCTTCCTGCCTAGACTTGTGGACTTCAACTCCCAGCAAAGCTGGCTGAGGAATTCTGGGAGTTGAAGTCCACAAGTCTTAAAGTTGCCAAGGTTGGAGACCCCTGTTCTATTGGGTAAGTTTTTTCCCCCTTTGGGAGCTTTAAAAAAAATAGTTAATTGGGTTTTTTTTTAGTTGTTCTTTTATTAGACCTAGCCATTTAAAGTTTAGGAAGTTTTAAATTTAGCTGCTTTTATATAAAAATAAAATAAAATAAAATAAAATAATATTTGTGCAGCTTTCTGAGATTTAGTGTGTTTCTGTAGTGTTTCACTCTAACTACACAAACACACAAAATCTCACAAAGCTGTATGTAGAATTTTGTGTGTATAAAGTGTGAAAGTTGGTTTTTTGGGCTTTTTGTGGCTGTGTGAGGTTCCTGCTTATTGCGGGGCCATTTTGAGTCTAGCACAGCTGCTTTTACATTGTGGGTGAGCCAGTTGTGTTGTGTTGTGTTTTGTAGGTTAAAAAAGGGCAAAGAAGTGACATTGACTTGACCACGCTCACCCAGTCACCTTACCATCAAGCCCCGCGCACTAATTAAGCCACGCCCACAGAACCGGTAGCAAAAAATTTTAGATTTCACCCCTGAATAGCATTTAGATTTATACTGCTTCATGGTGCTCTACAGCCCTCTCTAAGCAGAGTCAGCATATTGCCTCCAACAATCTGGGTCCTGTTTTACCAACTAAGGAAGGATGGAAGTCTGAGTCAACCTTGAAACCCATCAGGATCGAACTCCAGGCTGTGGGCAGAGTTAGCCTCAGTATTGCATTCTAACCATTGCACCACCACAGCTCCACATACACCATTATTATTAATACCTTTGAATGGATTCTATTTTCCTTCTGTTTCAGTTGCATGATTTGGCCAAAACTATTGTAACTAAAGCAGGAGAAATCTGAAATCTGAAAGACTGCTTGCACCCAGCAATAGTGGCATGTGAAGGGGAAACATCATATTCCCTTGAATAGATCTAAACACCTGTCTGGGAGATCCCACAGTCTGCACTGCAAAATGTATGCCAGAGTACTTACTGCGTGGGTAAGAATGTCAGAAGAGAGCTGAGAAAACTCTGTGTTCAAAATCCTATTTATCCATTAACCGGTCATAATCTCTCTTACAGTTGTAATGAAAAGATTGTTTAACTTACTGTATTTCTATACCATCGTAGATTACTCATGTTATACTACATAGAATACTCATGGAATTAAGAATACATTGTAAAACTACATGAGTTTCCTAGAGAATAGGGAACAAGCAAATTTGAAAAATATTAATAAAGAGGCACACTATACTTCACTTCTTCGTGTGTTTTGGGCATTCAGAAATCCTAAAGGATGTAAACAAGGTGTGATATAAGTGCCCAATATCAATATATTTTCAAATCCACGTTAATTATGAGAGGTTTTGGGGGAAATGAAGCTGTCAATATCATACAAAAAAACTGAATTGTTTTCAGTTCTTCAGAATTTTTCATGGACGATTAACCTAGATCGCACTTGTCATCAGAAAGATTTTGAAAACCATAAATGTTCTATTTGATACACAATATACAAGCAAAATAGCAAATCAGAATCAATTTTGAGTGTTCTCGCTATATGATCTGAGCATTGATGTGCCATCAGTATATAAATTTGTTGATTAAAATATTAATAGGTGAAGTTTTTCATTTATATAGGGAGTAGTATAGATGGTATTAACCCATGACAGAGAATTTTAGTCGAAGCATTCTCCGAATCTTTGAATCTATTCCTGTCATAGATTCAAACAATTTTGAAATCCCAGCATTAAACATTTATACAAGTGATACCGGTTTAAAGGAATCTCATCCCCAGTTGAATATTATTTGTCTGGAGACAATGCTTATAAATGAATGCACATCAAAAACTTCCCTTGTTCTCTGTACGTTTATGTTTCACACACAAGAGCATACTTACAGCTTCATTTTTGTATATAGTGCGGATACAGTTAAATGTGTTTCCGTAGCCTTGCCCAGCTTGTAAGCGAGTCTACCGAAAAATACAATCATGAAATGCAATTACTGAGAGCTCACATTTAACAAACAAAGAACACTTGCATTTTACTCCAATCTATACTTTGTTTCAAAAGAGGAGAAAACAAGGAAATGAAAGAAAAACATGCATTCTATCAAGTGTCTGCCAAAGATAAAAAGTGTATATAATAGCTTAATCTTCACTGTCAGCATACTGTGCAAATGAAAAACATGAACTCTAAGTATTATGCAAATTTACTTGATTTATGATTGTCATCTTGCTAAATTTTTTATGCACACTTTTGATTCAGAATAATCTATTCAGCTTTCTTAAATATTATGCTTAAACACCTCTTATGGTTGGTAAGTATCTATGCAATACAGAATTTTGTAGAATCTATAGGTTTGGGGAACTCCATGGATATCCTTCTACATAGAATATCTAGATTAATTACATTTACTATCTAGGTCAAACTCCTGGCCCGTGGGTGGGATGTATCAGGCGCTGGCCATGCCAACCTCCGGTTTAGCAAAGGGGGGGAAAGTCCCAATACGTCATGTGATGACAGTGTGATGCCGCAAGTTTGACACCCCTGATCTAGGTAGCCATCTCTGTATTGGAAAATCAGGTCTGATACTGACAGATACTATTTGTCTAAGGGCTCCTGCCTTGGGCAGAGAGTTGGACCAGAAGACCTCCAAGGTCCCTTCCAATGATTCTATGATCCTCTACAATTATTCATACTCTATGCACATTGCCATCACTTGATGGTTGATCTCTGTTGTAATCCACACTTCTTAAAATTTAGTTGAGGAAAAAAACTCCATTATTTATTATAAAAATCTATTTAATAAAGTCAAGGCATGACATAGATTTCTGGAATTTAAAAAAAAAACAACTAAAAACCCCTCTGTGGTATCTACTTCAGGCAATATATATATATATATATATCCTCCACTACAAATTGTGGAGTGCAATTTGCAAGTGCAAATTATGATGGGCCCTATAGGAAATGATTTGTATTGAACCAGATCACTGTTTTTCCAACTCACTACTTTTTATAGTAACTAGCAGGGGACCTCTAGCTATGAGTCTTACCCAGCCATAATCTGAGACTGAACCTGCAACTTTTTGTAGGCAAATCTTATGCTCTGCCGTTGAGTTTTGCTCATGGCCAAGAGCTCTAACAAAGGAAGCACGCCAAAGCCCTGTGCCAAAATGAGTGCTATTTAATATATTGATTCACGGTTTGAAAGGAAGAATAGAAAACCCTTTAAATAATTCATTCCAAAACTGAACAAGAATAATTGCCTTACTTAGGCAGAAAATAAAATATGCCCTCACACAAAAGGAAAAGATAAGGATCAAATGCTGAGTGGGGTACATTATCAAAAGAAATACGAGTAAAGTGGTTTTGAGAAATTCATCTCCCATTCTTGCATTATTGCTTTAGTATGCCCTTCCTCATAGCTTGAATTGATAATATGCTTGAACACCATGTTTGGTTTTATTTGTAACACAAAGAAATGTGTTTACTATTAGTACAGTCCTAATTTAAAAATGAATTGGTGAAAATGAAAACAGAGTCAGCGAGGGCTGGAAAAATGAAAACGATGTCAGGCGGAAGCTTATAAAGCTAACATAAATGGTGGGAGAAAAACTGTATTGTTAGATCAGGATTGTCAAACTCAAGATCTGTGAGCCGATATAAATATATGCAAAAGATTTGAATTAAGAGATATATGTTTGGGGGTGGAGGAAATGGGTAGATTATGAGTTGAATAAATGCCAAATTAGGATTTATTATATAGTTTTATAGCTGAAGGTTGCTTTGAAATGTATAGTATAGTATAGGGGGGATATAATAATAATGTTAGAAAGAAATGGTTAGCATGTGGGGGGTGGTGTAAAAGGATGGTAAAGTATTATATAATTTGATATTAATTTGGATTTTATTTTGGAGAAGCCATGGGGGGAGGGGAGGGGGAGGGGGGTGTTAGGGTGGAGGGAGAAAAAATGGAGAAAAATCTATATTTGAAAAACTTTTTCAATAAAAAAAAATAATAAATCACTGGCAGATGTGCCAGATAAAACTCAAAAAAGATCCGTGAGCCGGATCCAGCACACAGGGTGCTTAGATCTGGCCTACAGGGCCACCATGGAAACAGCAAAGGACCGGTCCACAGTGCCTCTGCCAGTGAAAATGGAGTTTGCGGCCCTCCTGAGCTTCATTTTCACTAGCAAGAGGGTTGCAGGAGGCCGTCAACAGCCAAAAATGGAGCTCGGGAGCCTGTTTTCGCTGGCACAGTGCTTGGGCCACCACAGGTACCCCTGACACGAGTGATGTTGAGCTGGACACACCCACCCTGGCCACGTCCCACCGAGGTCAAACACAACACTGATGCAGCCCTCAATGAAATTGAGTTTGACACTCCTTTGTTAGATGATCAATAAGGTATAAAGTTATAGCGCAGCTATAAATAACAAGTCATCTAAACTGCAAGAATCACATAAAAATCTTGAAGCACTTGCAGATTGATATTTCAACTCAATAACAGAATGCAACGAGCCCTATCAATCAGATTTGCAAATAGAATGCAAATGAGCCCTGCCAATCAGATTGTTTGTCACAGCGGACATTCTTGCAAATGCATATTCCCTATTTCTTTTGTCATATGCAGAATAACAATAATGAGAATGAGAAGTAGTCTGTGCTCTCGTTGGTGGAGAATCTGACTCCCCAAGTCCCAGCTTCCCATGGGGCACTAGTTTTGAAAGGAAATACTCCTGACATATCAGCAATGATTACAGCACAGAGGATGAAGAAATGCCACTCAGCAAGCAGACTACTGCCAGAATGTTTTGTTTCTTTTTTCTTACTGAAGAGAAGATTGGCTGGCATCAAAGTGTTTCTCTTCTTAAGCATCCTAGTTTCTGCAGTGGTTAGGGACAGCTCACAATAATATTGTCTGAAATTGAGCCTGGAAGGGTTAGACAGAAGTTTCATTATCAGAATGTCTCCCCGACCTCTGTAGTCAAGAATCATTTATCCTGGGACATTCTGAAAACAAGTTCCTCATTCTGAATGGCAAATAATTGCAAGTTAAGACCGATCCTTTCAATGAGTGCAAAATTGGCTATTTTAGAAAAGTTTGATTTAGAATAGAAGACCCAGTTCAAGTTCCTATTCAGCCATAAAACTCTTTTGGTGAATTTGGGCTCATCACCAATTCTCAGCCTAATTTATCTTAGAGAATTATTGTGTGGATAAAAAGGAGGCCTATGTATTTTAGACTCCTTGGATAAATTGTGGGAAAGAAAAGAAGAATTGTTTTCTCAGCAAAATCACTTCACTAGCAGCCATTGCAAAGCCTGTAAACTGCTATCCCTCCCTTTACATATAGACCACTGTATCATTGTGATAGGGAGAAAAGTGCCATGTAGCCGTCACAGTTGGGAAGATTAACCTGGCAGATGTGCATTTCATTGGTTTTGCAATAAATATCTGTATTGAGGTGTATCACCATACTAATCCAAATACATACAGTGTTTTGGACCTAGATAGATGTTCTGATAAGCAAATTTGATATAAACTTAATGAATTCCCTGAGGAAAAGATAGATAGATAGATAGATAGATAGATAGATAGATAGATAGATAGATAGATGATAGATAGCTCAATCATTGGCAATCTTCAGTCTCAAAAGACTATGGTATCGTGCTCTGATATGAGGTCCTAAAACAACATCTGGTGTGACTAAAAGGCCAATTCGAGAGCGGCAATCCCTTCCACACTGAGGGCAGATATATTCTGTCCCTTGCCCAGGCCCCAGATTTCGCTGGTTCTGGGACTGCCTCTTTGCCTCAGCCTGCCAAACAAGTATCTCTTCAAATTGGAGAAGGCCATGCTGCATCTTTAGCCTCCAGGCTGAACGATCAGAGGTCAAGGTTTCCAAGTCGTTAATGTCCATTCCCAAGGCCTTTAGATCCCTCTTGCAAATATCCTTATATCGCAGCTGTGGTCTCCCTCTAAGGTGCTTTCCCTGCACTAATTCTCCATACAGGAGATCTTTCGGAATTCACCCATCAGCCATTCTCACGACATGCCCAAGCCAGCGTAGACGTTGCTGTTTCAATAGTGTATACATGCTAGAAATTCTAGCATGTTCCAAGACTGCGCGATTTGGAACTTTGTCATGCCAGGTAATGCCAAGAATACATCAGAAACAGCTTATATGAAAGGTGTTCAACTTTCTCTCCTGCCATGCATAAAGGGTCCAAGACTCACTGCAGTACAAGAGTGTGCTCAGGACGTAGGCTCTATAGACCTGGATCTTTGTATCCATCTTTGGATGGATAGATGGATTGATGGATTGATGGATTGATGGATTGATGGATAGATAGATGGATGGATAGATAGATAGATAGATAGATAGATAGATAGATAGATAGATAGGGACACAGGCAGGCAGACAGGCAGACAGACAGACTAAATGGTTGTTTTAGACATATAAATGTCTTCCTGGACCTTATCAAGAAATACCACAATGTATCTATGAAGAGAAAATCCACTAATAAGTCTTATTAGCAGGAGGCCAGTAGTGATAAGGAAAATGCATTAAGCAGCCAAATCAGTTTGAGATATTGGAGAGCTACAAAACAAACTTGTCTCCTTTTGTTTTCACTCAGTTTGTTGACCTATCCCTGAACCCTCATCTTGCATTATAAAGGAGAATGTATGTGAGCTATGCCTTTCTTGCTGTCCGGATATCTGAAAGAGAGAAGCAGCCAGGAAACCTCAGCAACAAAGGAGGAACTTCAGCAACAAAGGAGGAGAAACAGCGCCAAGGGGCTTTGCTGCTCAGAGTGGGTGGTCTGGGTTCAGACCTAGACAGATACTGGCACTAACTCAAGTAATTAGTGATCAATGTTATTTGTACACTGCTGCTTTTGCAATGACACAATATTGGAAAAATTAAACTTATTGCCACCACTGCCACCGTCCTTTTTTTTTTTTTTTAATGTGGGAGAGGAATACTTCACAGAATGTCTGTATAGGGTATTCACAGATGACCTACAAGAAATGTAAACATTAACTACTGCATTGAGGTCTATGCCAAAAAAAGCAGTACATTTTTTAGGAAGCAGGTTTGTTATTCATAAGATCAACAGCACAATAATTGTGAAACTGGACCACCCCACTCACTCATCCCCCTTCCAAACCAATCCAGTGTAGCAGTGTTATAATCCAGGTTATACTTAAACTGCTTTCCAAATCCTTCTTATTCCCTGACCATCATGTTGTTTTCTTGTTTTATTGAAATCTGGCATGTTTCTAACTGGGCTCAAGGTTTTGTGCAAAGAGTCAGAGTACTCACTTCGAGCATGGTCTCTATGCCTTATTTGTTGATTTGAAGAGACTTGCTGTACTAGGACATAATCCACATTCAAATAGACTGAGCTATTCAGCACAGCTCTCCGCTCTCATTCCCTTATTCCTCAGGATGCACCTTTGCTACTTAATCAGTAAGTACTGAATTGCTCTATGACTCCGCTTCTTAATTCACTATTTAAGATCTTTCCCTTTCCCTTGCTGATTTGGAAATGGAACAAAGCTGCCTAGTTGCCATTCCCAAGCTGCATCAAGATCCAATAGTAAAGAAGGAGCCAGCTTGACAGTTGTATTGAACGATGTGCGGCTTGTTTCTTGGCTGTGCCCAAGCAAAAGTAGGAAACGTAGCAAAAATGTTCCCACAAGGCCTATTGTTGACTCCTAGCACGCGCTACCAGCAGTGACAGTAAAGCCATCCATTTGGCAGAACTGGAAAGCACATATTCCTTCAGACCTCACTTCCAGACAAATTCACGGACAGCACAGCAAATTGTAAATACACAAATGTGATTAGTTCTTTGGCACAGTTATTACAGGAAAGGGGAGCATTCAACCAAACACTGTACTTTGGCACTTTTGTCTTTAAAATCCTCCAAGCATACAGAACCCGAATCCTATTCATGGGAACCTAGTAATTGTTACATATTGCATCAATGTGCACCACGAAGTGTACGAGGCCATGAATGAAGAAAATAAACTGCTTGTTACAATCTCAGGACTTATTCCCACATTAATAAAAGTTTCTTTCTAATCGGCTGTGCCATCCAAATGCACCAAAGCAATTCTTCAGTTGCTATACATCCAAATAAACTGCTGGTGATAGGGTACTAAATCAAGAATCTGAACTCTGATGGAACATAAAAATCCCAGTTTCAATATAACATCAATTTAATCCCCTTATTTATTTATTTATTTATTTATTTATTTATTTATTTATTTATTTATTAGATTTTTATACCGCCCCCTCTCCCGAAGGACTCGGGGCGGTGAACAGCCAAAATTAAAAACATACAATATAAACAATTAAAATACGTTTAAAACAGAATTAAATCTAAAATGGCTCCCCAATTTAAAACGACTTACCCATACCCCTATAAATAAGACGAATTTAAAATTTAAAAATTTAAAATTTCCACATTTAAAAAGGGGGAAGATTTAGGCCAGGCCAGCTTGATAAAATAGAAAAGTCTTAAGCGCGCGGCGGAAGGTGCGCAGATCCGGGATCCTACGTATCTCCGGGGGGAGCTTGTTCCAAATCGTAGGTGCCCCCACAGAGAAGGCTCCCCCCCTAGGGGCCGACAGCTGACATTGTTTGGCCGACGGCACCCGGAGGAGCCCCTCTCTATGGGAGCGTACTGGCCGGTGGGAGGCTATTGGTGGTAGCAGGCGGTCCCGTAAATAACCAGGTCCTAAGCCATGGAGCGCTTTAAAGGTGATAACCAGAACCTTGAAGCGCACTCGGAAGACCACCGGGAGCCAATGCAGCTCACGCAGGAGAGGTGTCACATGGGAACTCCATGTCGCTCCCATCACCACCCGCGCGGCCGCACTCTGCGCCAGTTGGAGCCTCCGAGTGCACCTCAAGGGGAGCCCCATGTAGAGAGCGTTGCAGTAGTCCAGACGAGAAGTAACGAGGGCATGAGTGACTGTGTGTAGGGAGTCCCGATCTAGATAGGGACGCAACTGGCGGATCAGGCGAACCTGATGCCCTTGTCTTAAGGGCAATAAAGGTTTATTAATTTGCTAGAATGTATGCAAGATCACTCTGGATTTATCTATAGTCTGCATTGCCAGTATTTTTTTTAATAATCCTAAATTTTTGCTTTAGTATCAGATTCCCCCAATCCGCCTAAAAGTATTAATGTGCACAATCACATACTACATGTGAGCTTTATGAATGTGCTCTATAATTAAACCGGGACAGAATTTTTATGGGTTGCGTTAATCACACAAAATATACCCTACCAGAGAAAATATCTCAATTCTCCCTCATGCTAAGTGATTTTTTTTACATGTGTAAGAATTACATTAATTATATGCATACATACACTAACCTTTACTGTGTCCAAAGGATGTCCCACAATAACACCTGCAGCTCCTGAAATTTTAAATAACAATTAAATAGTTTCATGGAAAAGAAAACAACAAAAGAACATTTTTCTATTCACTCCCAGCATTTGTGTCACCATAATAATCACAATTCTTCCTTGTTCAGCTCCCACTGTCAGAATTATGTGACCGATGAAACAATGAGAACCATAGTTGGCCAGTAGAGAAGCACATAGGAGCCACTGCAAGTCAGCCTCCAAGCAGTATTTATTATTTATTAATTATTAATTCAATTTGTATGCCGCCCCTCTCCGAAGACTCAGGGCGGCTCACAATGCATTTAAAATCATTATAGTAGTTTCCACCTAAGTTCTAAGAAATATGAAAGAAGGAAAAGTTGTTATTGTGGGGGGATAGGTGGCTCTTAAGACTTGTTCTTAGGAAACGTGTGAGTTTGTTTTTTTTTATGTTGTCTCTATGATTCTGCTTACCAGAAATATATTTTATATATCTATATTCCAGAGAATTCAACAATACAGTGTCTGTAACCAGATTCAGAAACTTTGCCACAAAGCATTACTTTAAGAAGAAATTGCAACTCTGCTACTCAAAATGATTTGAAAATTAAACAAAATTAGATGCTGATTTCAGCTATCCAACTTTGGAACAAGGAGGAAGATTATTTTCATTGATTCTTTCTTCCACTTGCAACATTCTCTGCCACTTCCAGTGCTCATTTGGAGAGTCACTCCTACGTTCAGGGACAAATGGCCAATTTCAATTCACTGCAGGAAGGTTCCCTAAATAAAATTTCCATTGTTTAATTTAACTCATTGTTCTTTAAATTTTCTTTTCTTGGATTCATGATTCAGGTAATTTGCTGGATAACGTTTAATCTTTTAGTAAGCTTTAGAAATGACTACCCATAATTTTAATTAAAGAATCTAACTGGTTTATTTAGCTTTTCCTAATCTGATCCATAACAATATATTACTTTTTCGTATGGGAACATAGTATGTTTATTGTATAAAGGATAACCCTCAAGGCAGACACATTTCTATCATAAGGTGTATTCTGTAAAGGAGAGGTTTATTTCTGGCTATATGAATAAATGACATTTTCTGTTAATGACTGATCAGTGTAACTGTTGCCATCTATACTGGAAAGGTGATAGGTCATTTACATTTTCCAAAGCATTCATTCCACAGCATTTTACCACTTGACAGTATTAAGAAATGTGACCTGTCTAGATTGACAGGTTGTTTGGTTACAGATGTTTCATTAGTCAACTAGGTAAGATCATCAGTGTTTGTGAATATGGGACTTGCTTCCTATTTATATACAGTAAGTTGCCTAGCCAGCATTGGTGATGGTGTAGTTTTCTCTGTCGTGGTTCATTGATTAGAATATTGTATTTTCCTTGATTGTTTGTCTGGATAATCTGTGCTTGGTGGCTGATTTGTCTGAATGATGTGCTTCCAGGATTTCCCTAGCAACAATCTAGAATACCAGAAAAAGGAAACAGGCCAGCTATACAACATCTTCCAACAAAATGGGCAGCACACAACTTTATCAGAAAGTTCCTGACCACTCTACCCTGGCAGTTAAGAAGCAAAAAAGAAAATTGTCTTCCAAAACTGAAGCACAACTAACTATAGCACAACTAACACGAGCTATGAAAAAGGTAACACTGCCACACGTTAATCCAACTACAATCCTATAAAACATATTAAGTAAGTCAGAAGATCTAGTAGCCCAAGGACTAAAAACAGGAGTCATGTACCACATACAATATAAGGACTTATAACAACCACTGCATAGGACAGACAGGCAGAAGACTAGCAGAGCACATCAATGCACATCAACTAGCAATCAAAAGACACAATGAAAACTGCTTAATCTCACAACACATGGATAGACCCAACCATAATTTCAGCTGGGAAACTGTGAGTATCCTAAACAAAGTTAACTGCAAAAATGCTAGAGAATACCTGGAAGCTTGACATTCAGACAAATCAATGATCAATAGACATAGAGAAAATCCACACTTACACACCATTCAAAACAGCTAAGAAGGAAACAGACCACAATAGATTCTAGCCAACAACTAACACCCAGATAAGCAGAGACTAACACCAGACTGGTTATTATGCCTGTATCTACTGTATATGTATTTTAACACAGTGTGGGATCTCCACACTTGGGAACTTTAAGACTGGCTGAGGAATTCTGGGAGTTGAAGTCCACAAGTCTTAAAGTCACCAGGTTTGGAGACTCTTGGTCTAATGGAAGGGCATGGTAATCTGTTGTCTGGTCTGATTGCCCTGCAAGAATGTTGACAAAGTATCTTAGAGTAGACAATATTGTCTTAAAGCAGCTTAAAGTTAAACCAGCATGAATACAGATCAGGAGCAGTTGAGACTGCTGTGTATAATATAGCTTGAATTTGAAAATGCAAAGATTATTTTCTTCTTCCTCCCAAAAGCAAAAAAGCCTTTCAATCCCTACTTTCCATATTTATGGGTGAACATGGGGAATCTGCTTAATGAATAGAAAAATAGTATTTTTTCATTGCTAAGATTATTACACTCCAGATTTCTGTCCCAATTATCTTCTATACTCACTGCAGTCAAACCTAAGTATATTCTGAATATTTCTGCTAGAAACTCTACACAAATTGCAACCAAAGGCAACTGGCAATTTTTTAAAAATTGTGTTACCAGGACTGTTAAATAATGAGGTATAATGTTTGCTATCGTGAAGCCACAAGCCATTTGCATTGGTTATTTAAATTGCACTGACAAGCTCTTAATGTCAGACTTTATAAAGAGCATAAATTACTATTACCAATAAAATTACTGGTAAATTATTATTACTATTACTGGTAAATTATTATTACCAGTATTAGTTTAAAAAGCAAAGGATAGCCAGTGACACCAAGCATGTTCGACAAGATACAATAATTCCCAGGTGAAAAGATTAAGAGATAATCAAATGAACATGACCATATATTTTTATATATAAACTTTATTCAAGCACATGTGTTAATAACTGTCTCTCCCTCCAGAGTTATTTTATTAAGGGAGAAAGTTCATCAAGTAATGGAAACTATGCAGAGACTTATTTATCATGTCACCATGTACAACTCTACTTTTTACATATACACCATTGAAACTCGACGTCCCGTTTGACGTTACGATGAGATTGGATGCGAGGAGCGAGGCTCCACGAAATCACGCCAAATCCTCCTCGTTGGAGGGGCCCCCAAGGGGCTAAAGTCACCCTGTATGGGTGACGAAGAAAGGAGGGGCACCCTGCATCTATGGGCCAGCAAAAGATGTTGCATTGGGCGGAGATGAGTGGATTTCAAAAAGAAATGGTGTTGATGCTTCAAAGTACTTATGATATCTTGATAAATAACCACAGGGAGATAAAAGACTTAATGCATGACATTGTGGGGAAATCAGAAAATGTTCAACAAGGGACAATGAACAAAGATCATAAAACACAGGAAGTAGACCAGAGGAAGACCAGAGGAAAAGACAGAACAGATAAATCGCATTGTAACGCATTGTAAGCCGCCCTGAGTCTCCAGAGAAGGGCAGCATATAAATCAATTTTTTTAAAAAAATCAACCAATAAAACAGGAAGAGAAGAAGGAGAAGACAATATAGACTTATGAATCAAATAAGAGACAATATATATTAAGAGATCAAAAAATGGGATTAGATAAAAAGGAAGATGGTTTTGAAGAGAAGATAGGGGCTTGGGCAGAACCTCTGGAGGTACAGCAACAAGAGATAGTAGAGATGGAGAAATATTTGGGCTAAATAGGAAAGATGTAAACAGAGACAAAGACCCAAGGGAGGAGTTTGGGAGGCAAGTCAAAAAACGAATAAGAATTGAAATACTAAAGCAGGCAAGAGATGATGGTTAGAAAGGGAATGCTGTTTAATATAAAATTGGCTTTATTGAGAGCTAGAATAGAGGTAGAAACAAGAACAATACTATACATATATTTATATAATATACTAAAAGTAATAGCTAGATGTAAAGATTAGATGTTGAAAAATGGTATCACTATGTATGTTTAAATATTGTGATTGTTATTAGAATGGCACACAAAAACACTGAACAACTAAACAATGAAGGAACACACTCTAATACAAATATGTATAATAATACCACAATTACATAAGTATGATTAATGTAACAAATATTAATATTACTATATACTTTAATATTAAGATAGATAGATGATAGATAGATAGATAGATAGATAGATAGATAGATAGATAGATAGATAGATAGATAGATACTCAATATATAAGTCAATATACTCCATGGATGATCCCAATGTATAATTCTGAGTTGAAGAGAAGAAATATGCAGACATTCAGAAACATAGTAGATAGTCAGGACTAAAATTAGGATAGTTAACTTCCTAGAAAATAGAAGCTCAGGAAAAAAATGGAATCACTTGACTAGACCATAATATTAAAACCAAGGCTAAATAACAGAAATGCAGATATTATAAAAGACTGCTATATCTCAGCAAGGTGTATAGATAGTAATAGATAATTTTAACTTAACATTAGAGGTAGTCCTTGTTTAGTGACCAGCAACTCAGTTCTTAACCAAAGCAGTCACTAAATGAAACTGCAACTGTGTTTATGATCTTACTTAACTTTCCTTTGCTTTACCAATCTGTAAAGGTCATAAATTCAAGGACTGGTCATAAAGTTACCCATGCCTCCTATTTCTAAATGTAGTAAATAGGAATTTTAATTCACATTTAGACACCAAGAGTACTGGCATTATGATCATCCCAGTGAAAAAATGGGATTTTCCATCTCATGGATGCTGCTCCATTTGAGCACTCTGCAAATTACCTTTAATTGTTCCATATGTGTATGGATCTAATTACACAAAAATCTCCCCTGAATCACTGATAACAGAAAAGGATGTGTATAACTGAAAAAATAGAAATGATTTCCAAATTACAATTTAGGAGTGTGTCATATTTCTCAACCCGCACCACCGTGGAATATTAAATGCTTTATTGAATATGAAATTGAAGACATCAATATAAAGTGGAGGAGTAGAACTTCACATTCCCCATGGAATCTAGTGTTGCAAGTAGTCTAATTTGTTTGGAAAAGTTCATATATTGAAACTAAACTAAAAGTATAAAGGAAAGGTATTAAAAATTGACTATAAACAAGTTTAACTTGTCAGAATCACCCGGGATATATCTTACCATGCATCATGGTGAAACATCTTTACAAGATGGATTTCCAAACTGAAAATGCCTTAATCATGGCATGCTATCCTGTAGTATTATTTTTTGAATTAACTGTCCTATTAATACTTTGAGTATATTATATGTTAAGATCAAAAAGTTATAAACCCAAGATGCAGAGTCTATTCTAGAAAGAAGAGGCAGTAAAAGAGCAAAATTTGAAAGGGGTAAGGATGGATTGTAGTGGAAATGCCAGAATACTTGTGCATGTTGAAAAGCACATGAATGATGTCGAACCATTGCATCTGCCATATTTAGATCTTTAGGCAGATGCGGTCTTCTTCACTAAAGCCTTTTGTGACCTTCAGACCTGCTGTATGATTTATAAATAAACAACTTATCTTTTTCAGTTATGTAATAATCATGATATAACTTGGGAATTTAGGAACTATCACCTCCTATACAGTATTTGCCGCTTACTACTTGCATTTATAACCTTAACTCTGAAGGAATGTACTACATAATAGATGAGTATATGGCTGGGAGATCATATAATGAGTATATAAATGCCTTGTAATTCTTCCTTCAACACAGACCTGAACTACAGAAGATGAACTGCGATTGCCAAGTGATCACTCTATTGTCATTCTCCAGGAGTTATGGAGTTTAGAGTATTTGAATCCATAAGAGCATTAGATTGTCAATAAGTTGGGGACTGGTAGTGAAATAGATAGACAATGTTGGTATTTTTCCACATTTTCTTATCTTGATCTCTAGTCAAACCAACAGTTAATGAAAGGAGTGGCTGTACGGAGGTTTCTGACTGGCCAATATTAGACCAGCTGTCTAAACATCAGGATCTGACTCCACAACACAATTAATTAGGAGATCTCTATTGAATCTTTATTAGAGGCACGAGTAAAATGGGGAAGGAACCTGAGTAATTTTCCATTAAACTTAATCCTGCTTGTGTTTTCCTCTCCTGAACCAACTGTGATTTATGGAACTAGTACCTTTGAAAGATCACAGGACTGAATGTTCATAACAAGCAATTACTGCTTAATTCAGATGTTTTCTTCAGTAATTGGGTAAATTATACTCACGGAACCATACAAATGGCTGAGAAATACACTGAACTCTATGTGTGCAAACTGTTAAATTCAGAATTCTTCAACATTCAACTAAATCTGCGCCCCCTTTTAATGCTTCTTTGTTGTATTTTCACATTATTCCCACATGAATTACTTACCTCCTACCCATCCAGCTATAAAATCATCCAACTGAAAGCTGCCCGTTTTACCATATCTTAAGCAGTCCTGTTCATTTTTAGTCTTGGGTGATGTGGTTACATTCATCTCCTTCAGCACCAGGCAAGTAACAGAAGAGAGTCTCAATGTCCCTCTTTTAAATCTGTTTTTTTTTTTTTTATCCTATTAGGACTGCAGAGCAGTGGTTCCTTTGACAACTTTCAACAGGCTCAGAACTCAAACAACTCGATTCCAGTCTCTGTCTCTCTTCCCTGCAAAAGTGCCTTCAAAGCACAAAGTGACCTCATAGTCACAAAGCTTAAAGGGACAGTACAATAAGAACCACAGGTTCCAGAAGTCACTCTAGGATGTTACTAATTAAAGGCAAATAGCTAATCTATGGTCAACATAGAAAATAATGAACTCTTTATGTCTTGTATATTTGGTTTTGTAACCAAACCAAACCAAACTAAAATTGTATATGTGGAAACTAAATTGTTCCGAGTGAAAACATCCAAGTGACTACAGTATTTCGGAAGAATGGCAATGAAAAAATATTATAACCTAAAAGTTTTATGATACTCCTCCCTGGAGGATGAATTTACAATGGATGAAATAGAACTGCGTTCGTCCAGTGTTGGAACAGCATCTGGTATTGGAAAAGAGTGAGCCTGCATTCTTTAAAACTGTTCTGTTGAATTGAGGATCTTTTAAAGCAGATTTTGAGAATCATCAAGAAGCTGAAAAGATAGGAGGAAAAAAAGATGAAAAGAAGATTTCTTGGGTAATGGAAGATTATAACATTGAGAAGATGTGCTATTTTGATCGTATTTTCATAGGAATTGAAGGAAAAAAAGCCGTATCAAGACAAATTGGGTTAAATAATAATGGATTCATTTGTTTTCTTAGCTCTCCATGGTACTCTCAGGAGTTTTCGCTAATATCAAAGTTCAAACGTTTCTCTAATGCCAAAGTTCAAAAACAGGAATAATCTTTCTGACCTGCTTCCATAGACTGTCACAGGGAAAACGATGTTGGTGTCATTCTGATTTTTGTAGGTATAGCCACATTTTTGGCAACTGAATAACTTTTCCCAGAATTTCATTGGTGCTGAATCAAATGCTTGTCTATGTCCTATTTCTTGATTGTTGGTTCCTTTACCATTGATAGCTGTCAAAGGCAGAAGATACCCACTACTTCAGTATTTTCATTGTCAAAAGTTATATCTAGATTACCATCATCTATGACATACTTCATTATAAAACTGGGGTCTGAACTTTGCTCTATCCTCCCCTTTCACCATGTTTACAGTCTTACGGGTTGTAAACTTGTAAACTCAAGATTTGTGTTTCCTTGCTGTTGGTGCTGCTGATTTTTATACATATAAACTGGTTACAGGATTATTTGGTCTGAAGAGTTGAATCAAATCCTTTAATGAAAATCAAAGTGAAAAAGTTAATCATGCTTTAAGTCCCGTTATATTTTGTGCAGCTGAGTTTAATGACATTTGCATCCAGCTCACTCACTTTAATGCAACATATTCTTCCATGCTCCTGAGTTGGAGTCCTGCTGTAAAGGAAGTTGATTTTAAACTGATAAGCAAATATAGTATATACGTATCAGAAGGTATATGTATATTAATGCTATTGAGCTTTTTAATTATTATCCCCATATTTAAATTTTTATAAATGTATAGAATTTATAATACTTTTAAATTACTAGAGTTCTATGTGAGATTTTGCGTGAAAGCCCATTAATACCGATAGTCCTCAAGTTAAGACCATTTGTTTAAGCAACCATTCAAAGGAATGACCATTTATTTAGACTGCTGAAAAAAGTGACTTATGAGTGCTCCTCGCATGTATGATCATTGCAGCATCTTTACAGTCATGTGATCACAATCCAGACCCCCTGTCAATCTCCTTGAATTTACAACAATCCTGCAGTCACACAATCCTCATTTCTGACTGTTTTAGCTGGTTTCTGACAAGCAGAGTCTATAGGGAAGCTGGCAAGGAAGGTCATAAGTCACATAATGTCTCACTTAATGACCTTAGCTATCTGCTTAACACAGCAGAAACAGTGACAAAATTGGGTATATTCATGTAATATCACACCTAATGACCGAACCACTTACTATTTCCAATCTCAATTGTGGTTGTGAGTCAAGGAGTACCTGTAGCTTCTTTGTCTGTTTCCATAATAATGTAACATGACATTTTCAGATGTTTTAGCTGTATTGGTTATATGTTTATGAGCCATGATGGCGCAGTGGTTAGAGTGCAGTACTGCAGGCTACTTCTGCTGACTGCCAGCTGACTCAGTTTGGCAGTTCAAATCTCACCAGGCTCAAGGTTGAGTCAGCCTTCCATCCTTCTGAGATCGGTAAAATGAGGATTGTTGGGGGAAATATGCTGACTCTGTAAACTGTTTAGAGAGGGCTGTAAAGCACTGTAAATAAGGCTAAGTGCTATTGGTATGTTTAATAATTTTTCCAGCTCCTCAATATGTGCATTGTAGCCAGGCTGAGATGAAACAGCATTAAATTGTTTTGTGACACATAAAAGCTTGTACATCACTACACATGCCTAGTCTCTGGACCTCAGCTGTTCCTTTTCTTCTGTTTTATCCTAAGCCATTACTTTAAATACTAACACTTCTAGAACTGCTCAGATAGGCATTCACATTATATAGCTTCATGGAGAAGAGAACTTTCCTTTTTATTCCTGTATTCAGCTCCCTCCTTTTGTTCCAAGATGTGACCGAAACTTATAATTGCAAAATTTGTATGCAAATGTCATGTATGCATGTTCTACACTCCTCTGTTTCTCAGTCACAATTACTTCGAATAGATTCAAATGCGGGCCCATTGTTCATCTCCAGAGGGTTATCCTGCATGATTAATTTGATTTGGGATCATGTTACTAACAGCACTACAATTGTTGTCAGATTTGTTCCTGGGTATCTTCCACTATTGTTACTATTTCTGCTAATTTTTCTTTCACATCAGAATTGACCCTTAATACAGAAAGGGACGTGGTGACTCAGTGGTTAAGATGCTGAGCTTGTCGATCAAAAGATCGGCAGTTCAGTGGTTTGAATCCCTAGTGCCGCGTAATGAGCTCCCATTACTTGTCCAGCTTCTGCCAACCTAGCAGTTCGAAAACACGTAAGAAATGCAAGTAGAAAAATAGGGACCACCTTTGGTGGGAAGGTAACAGCATTCCATGCGCCTTTGGCATTTAGTCATGCCTGCCACATGACCACGGAGATATCTTCGGATAGCGCTGGCTCTTTGGCTTTGAAACAGAGATGAGCACCGCCCCCTAGAGTCAGAACAATTAGCACATATGTGTGAGGGGAACCTTTACCTTTACCTTTACAGAAAGAGAATATGAAATAAATGAATAGCACAGAAAGTATGGGCCCGCATAGAAATATTTGAAGACAGATTCCTAAAGATCCAAATCACTGGGTGTTCTGTGAGTAATAATAACTCTTGTCTGAATGCTGAGAATTGGAAAAGCAATCTCAACATTTTGAAATATAAAGTAACTCTGTGTGTGTGTGTGTGTGTGTGTGTGTGTGTGTGTGTGTAAAACAGCATAATTAGCATTGTCGATGTGTGTCTATCTATAATTACAGTCTTTGACTTATGACTATAATTGAGCTCGGAATTACGCTTGTAAGACATACCAATCATTAATGGATGGGGAGGAACAGGCTTCAACTCAACCCTTCCAAGACCGAGTGGCTGTGGATGCCGGCATCCCGATATAGCCAGCTGGCGCCATCACTGGCTATTGGGGGTGAGTCATTGACCCCCACAGAGGGGGCTCGCAACTTGGGCGTCCTCCTGGACACACGGCTGTCTTTAGAAGAGCATATGACAGCCGTGGCCAGGGGGGCTTTTTATCAGGTTCGCCTGATACGCCAGTTGCGCCCCTTTCTGAGTCGGGATTCCTTATGCACAGTCACTCATGCTCTCGTCACTTCTCGCCTGGACTACGCTAACGCTCTCTACATGGGGCTCCCCTTGAGGAGCATCCGGAGGCTCCAACTGGTCCAGAATGCGGCCGCGCGGGAGATTACGGGAGCGACATGGCGCTCCCATATAACACCTCTCCTGCGCGAGCTGCACTGGCTCCCGGTGGTCTTCCGGGTGCGCTTCAAGGTGTTGGTTCTCACCTTTAAAGCGCTCCATGGCTTAGGGCCAGGGTATTTATGAGACCGCCTGCTGCTACTGATAACCTCCCACCGGCCAATACGCTCTCACAGAGAGGGCCTCCTCAGGGTGCCGTCGGTCAAGCAATGTCGGCTGGCAGCCCCCAGGGGGAGGGCCTTCTCTGTGGGAGCACCTGCCCTCTGGAACGAGCTACCTCCTGGAATATGGCTGATTCCGGATCTCCGCACTTTCCGTAAGGCCCTGAAGACGTTTTTATTTCAGCAAGCCGGCCTGGCCTGAATAGGTTTTAAGGGTTTTTAATTGTATTGCTAGGGGTTTTAAATTGGGGTGGCCGTTTAATTTAATTTATTCTTAACTATTTTAACTTTTATATTGCATGTTATTTTAATTCTCGGCTGTTCATCGCCCTGAGTCCCTTCGGGGAGAAGGGCGGGATATAAATTTAATAAATAAATAAATAAATAAATATAAATAAATTAAGCAGGCTACCTTGTGTCCTGTGCCCAATTTTATGCCCTTTTTGCATGTTTCTTTGCCAAATACTGTGGTCATTAAGCAAACCCATCTTGACCAATACACACTTTTTTTTTTTTTACTGGAAACTGGAAATAATTTTTACAAATAAAAGTTGTAAATTGAGGTCATGTGACTTCTGGATACTACAAATGACTGTCAATGTGGGCTGGTTGCCAAGCATCCAAAATGTGATAATGTGTCTGCAGGAGGGAGGTGTCGGTCATCAGGATTTTGAAATTGTATCGTAAATAGCTCTGGCAATGTCTGTCACAATTTCAAAAGGTCAATAAATCATAATGGTTATAACACATACTATCTATCTATCTATCTATCTATCTATCTATCTATCTATTTATCTATTTATCTATCTATTCATTCCAGATAGATGCTAAAAAATGAGACATAAGTAAAAAATGAGATATAACGACCTGTACTAAATTTATACTAAAAAATCAGATATAACGATCTGCATAATTTTCACAAAAGTCAAAATACCTATCTTCTTGGAGAGAATGTGTATCTCTCTTTTCCAATCTAAACATTTGATACCTCACTGTGGCCAAAGTATGTGCATACAGAATCCAGAGAGTTCTAAAATAATACTATACTTTGAATGAAAGAGGGAAGTGCCTCATGGACTTACAGTAAGTAACCAACCTATCAGAACTGTCATTCTTCATGGTTATTCTTTACCATTCTATCATGGAATCTGACACTAAGTTGCCAGATAAGACACTAAGAGGGAGGGGTTCTTTCCCAAGGAGCTAAGAGACAAATCAGCCTTGAGCCCTTAGTATACAGAAAAAGGCTTGAAGGATTCTTCCTAAACCTTCACAGGATATATCTGATAGTTATGCAGAGTGTACTTTAGTCTGGCAAGGTCTTCTCTATGTGCGAGTAGCAATAAGCCAGCTATTCATGCAATTCATCATATCGTTCACAGCTCCTTGTGCCCGATGCATACAGATTCAGTGACACGTTAACAGGGATAATGAATTTCATAGCATGATCATCTACATCATATACTTTTTCCCAAAGGTAACCTATTTCAGTCTGAAAGAATCATTAAACTAGAGATAATTCTTCTTTGCATAGGAAAGCCTTACCTGTGAGTAATTTAACATAATTATATAATTATGATTTTAACTATGATATTGAAACATCTACAGAAACAAAATACTTTTCAACCAAGATACAGAAGCAGAGTATACGAAGTTAAAACAATTTAGTGTCTATTTTAGCTATTTTATTTTGGATAAAAGCAAGTGGTAAAAATATAAGTTTTTTTTAATTGCAGCCACCTCCCAATATCTAGTTATTACTGTTGCTTTTAAACTGTTTCTGCTGTTCCCAGAGATTTCTAATTGCCATGCCCTAAATCTTTTGTGATATCTAACTCCAGGCAGAATATCATAAATAATCTTGTTTATGAGTTTATCAAGTTAATGATTTGATAACCATTTGGATCAGGCCTTATGGCACATGTAGGGTTTTTTTAACCAATAGTAGTAGTATTCCCTTATTGTCCTTCAGTTGTATTTTGTAAGTGACTCAGTCTGTAGACTTACTGGCCTAGATGTAGAAAGACCTCTTTTTTTTAATTGTTTTTATTCAATGTTTACATCTTTAAATCTTAGTTACACTTTTACAGCTTTCCAATACCGGCATTTTTAGTAATATCCAATTTATCTTTCAGCCAACTATATACATACACATTTTGTTTGTTACATACTTATTCATATAATCAATACATTTTATATACATAACTACTACACATTAAATATAACATTCCATTATATCTTCTCTTTTGCTATACACTATCCATTAATTTTAGATTCCTTTTCCAGCCAATCATACCATCTGTTCCATGTTTCATAATAAATCGTTTCCTCTCTGTCCTTAAGTTCCATCGTTAACTTATCTGATTCTGCACACTACAGCACCTTTTTAAAAAGACCTTCTATTATAGGTCTCTGCCATCTTTAAATTTGATTCCAAGAAGATTCTACAGTACAGGTAGGAATGCAAACATAACACCCATCTTTATTCTTTAAAGCAAATTTATATGACCTAAGTCTTTCCCCTTTTTAAATGGAAATTTTAAATCTGGTTTTAAATTATTGGGGTTTTAAATTTGTTCAGCCAAATTATTTAATTCGTTTTAATCTATTTTAAATTTTGTATTTATATGTTTTATTCTATGGCTGTTCACTGCCCTGAGTCCTTCGGGAGTAGGGCGGTATACAAATTAAATAAATAAATAAATAAATAAATAAATAAATAAATAAATAAATAAATAAATAAATAAATAAATAAGGTTACTCTCTGCACCTGCTATGAGATATAGGACTGGAAATAGTGTTTTAAGCCATGGATACAAGTTCTATAATTGAATTCAATTTGCTTTCAAGTACCTATCTGTCATCAAAGGTGAAACACTACATGGCCATACTATGTTATGTTAAACAGCAGCCACTCTTCTGATTTAAATACTTCCTGTGGGATGATACAGGTAGTCCTAGGGTTCTGATGGCAATTGGGACTAGGTTTGTGGTTGTAAAGTGTGATGTCATTTAATCATATTATTTAGCATAATCACATAATCACAAGATGTGTGGGTCACTAATCAGGAATTAGAAGGAGTCCTAGGTAAGGAATAGGGATGTGTAGTGCTGCTATAGAGGGGCATAGGGGAGTGTTGTTGGGAGTCTGGGGGAGAACTTAGATGGGCTGGTGCAGGCCATGTATGAATAGTGTGAGGCTGGGAGGGCTTGGGAGGCCTGGCTCAGGCCACATATGACTGGGGCATGAATAGCACAGTAGGGCATGAGTACAAGGAGACTGGGAAGGCTGGGTAATAACTGGAGGTGATATCAACATTGCACCCATTCTTCATTCCATGTCTGACTAAATGTGGTGGAAATTACAAAAATAAGTGTAGGACAGGGGTGTCAAACTGACGACCCGTGGGCCGGATGCGTCACAGACAGACAGAGGTGGTATTCAGCAGGTTCTGACCAGTTCTGTAGAACCGGTAGCGGAGATTTTGAATAGTTTGGAGAACCAGTAAATACCACCTCTGACTGGCCCCGCCCACATCTATTCTCTGCCTTCTGAGTACCAGCTGACTAGGAGGAAATGGGAATTTTGCAGTAATCTTCCCCTGGATTGGGGAGGGAATGGAGATTTTACAGTATTCTTCCCCTGCCATGCCCACCAAGCCACGCCCACAGAACCGGTAGTAAAAAAATTTGAATCCCACCACTGCATACACGCCATGCCCACCCCAGCTCTGCGAATGGGAAAAATGTCACGAAAGGTCACTTGATGGCAACATGACACGGAGAGTTTGACACTCATGGTGTAGAACAGGCAAAGCTGGAGGGTGGAGTTAAATGCATTATCAGTTTAGAGTTCTTGCATTGCCAGAAGCAATCCAAGTCCAGCTCTGATTAAATTCCATTGACTCTTAAATAGTGTCAATTTAGTGCTGATTGTAGTTGACTAGAATTTTGTGAATTGTGCTGATTATTTGCACCTGACAATAAATTATATACTACTTTTTTATATTATTTACTTTATTCATTAAACATGAAACTCAGTCAACTGAACATTCAAAAATACATCACAAATATCCATATGGTGCTAATGGTTGATACGGGTTGCTGCCAGCAATGTTGTTGTTGTTGTTGTTGTTGTTGTTGTTGTTGTTGTTGTTATTTACTTTATTTATTAAGAACAAAGCTGGGAACTGCACAGCAGGTCTCAAATTAATCTTAGGGGCTTACTGCTGTTAGGCTGTGGCAGCTGAGGGCAAGGATAACCCCACAAGAATATTTGACAGTATGAAAAGCACCAAGATAATACTTTGAATAGGCTTAATTTATTACTTCATTGAATTAAAGGTTTCTCTGATTTTTCCCAGACTGACTGAGAAGGACTGTTGACAGCAAACTCAAGCTGAAAGAAAATTTTTGCTAGTCTTAAATACTCCAAGACTGTAATACTAAATGCACTTTCTGTGCATGTGCATCATTGAAGCTTGTGCTTTTTTACCACCTATTATTAATAATAAATGATTACTGAACTCATTGTTGGGTTGAAACAGGTTGCTGGGTACAAATAGGTAGACATTTTTAACAAGTTTAAATTAACTCACCCTGTTAAGTAATTAATTAACATATGTATACATCCTGAAAGAGGTGTATATTTTTTAGAATTGTGTTCAAAATTCTGATAATACTTTTCTGCATACAGATAATGAAGAATTCAAGATATCCTTAAAAATATTTGTTGAGATAGCTCTCCCACTAATCTCCAACCCTTCTTCTCAAAACAAGGAAAAGAGAAAGGGGTTAGGTGTTAGTTTCCTGTCCTTTGTGTGGATCTATAACCTTAGTTTATGGTTCTCCTCTAGAAAAAGAAATCATAATGTACAATGATGACAGATTAAAGGTCATCAGCGAATGTTCTGAATTTTCACTTTTAGCCACATCCTCTGAATCCTCTGTAAATATTGACATGAATTACATATTTTATTTTTTAAAGGAAGAATGTTATCACACTGCCATCTGCTGTCAGCAAGATCAATTTATCTTGAGTTTATCCACCCCTTTCATAACAAGTTAACAGTTGAGAACAGAAACATGTGAAAAGCTTCTGCGATTAGATATTAGGAATTTAAAGAAACAATACTTAAATGTAAGTCTGAGAAAATCAAATCTTCCAGTTGCTATTAATCAGGGCAAACTGCCCAAAGAGAGTTAAATCCTCTTAATGCTGCTATTCCAGAATTTTTCATAATTGCTATAACATGTAATTTTTTTCCTTAAAAGTTCCAATTAAATATAAATGGTTTAATAAAGATAAATATTTAACACCTTTGGTAACAAGGTGCTACATTTTCTAACATGATATGAGAAACAAAGTAGGATTATCAGACTGGGATGCAAAAACGTAGATACTCACTAGATCCGTAATGGTGAATCTATGGCACGTGTGCCAGAGGTGGCACGCAGCGCCCTCTCTGAGGACACGCCAGCCATCGCCCCAGTGCAGCTCCGCCGCACATGCACGTGTACCTCCTGCTGGCCAGCTGGTCTTCGGGTCTCTGCCGCACATGCATGGGAGGCAGGGGCCATGCAGGGCACCGTGCAAGCATTGCCTTTTGGCACACGCTCTTTGGGCACTTTGTCCGGAAGAGGTTAGCCATCACTGCACTAGATGGAAACAAAGAGATAGAGAAAATTCTTACTCTTCACTGCTTTTTAGGTATAATCTTGATTTTTGCAGGTTTGGTAGTTGATAGTTTTGGCATACAGACACAGTGCAAGAATTAGTTACTACAACATATTTCCGTACCAATGTAATATCAAGAACAAAATAATATGATGCTCATAAAAAGCTAGAATCCTTTAGGCAGAATTTCTTACCCACATTCTTTATATCTCTAAAATAAACCATATTGGAGGTCCAAATCCAATGCCACCAACACTTCAGTACCTTAAGACTGGGGGGAGAGGAAGGATTTTCGCTGATTCATCTTTGTATAGCACTCTAATCTTTGTCTAAGAGATTACTTCCTTTTTCCAGGCTCACATACACAGAGAAAATGCTTCTGATTTCTCCTTTTCATAGGATATGGTTAGCAAGGTGCTAGGCTTTCCCAATCTCCTCTCAGATAGAATAATAAAACCTGTTTCATTATCTCTTGGTCAGGTCATATTCCTGTTTCCAGAAATTCTCACATTCCAGGGACACTCAACTTTCCACAATCTCTTGGCTAGCAACTCCCCTTAGACTTTCTGGAGAAGGAAGCAGGACTTAACAGTTGAAATTCACAAATTCACAGTTGACAATGGAGGGAAATCTCCTCATTTCAGGAAATGGCAGTTGCTATGCAAGAGCTCGAACTGAGATGGCTTGGGACTCTGAAAGACCTTATTCTACTTTTTTGATCCTCTCAGTCTATGGCAATTGTAGCCTTTCAGTTAGCATTTTATGTTGTTCCAGCCACTGTTACCTTATGCGGAGACTATTGTGCTCATGGAAAACTGAAACAATAAAATCTACCTGCTGGGGGTGCTTTGTTACAAAAGTTGATCTGTGCTAGTTCCAGTTGGCCTAGGAGAGAATGGAGGTGATGAGGGAAACAATAGCTTTCAAGATGAGAGCAAGAGAAATACGTTCACAGAGCAGAGAATTTAGTCATTGGGTTGTCTTTCAACATTAGTGTTTGTTTCTGGAAGAACAGAACATTTCAAATGGAAATGTAATTAAAATGTGATGAATTAAATGCAATAGATAGTTACAGGAATGATCTCCTATTAAAGTTTTTAAACAACCAATTGAAACTTAACCGCACAAAATGTTATTACTTACCTTTATGCCAAGAGAGTTCCTGGTTATTGCCTTTATAGTCCTAAATGGCACAGGGTCCATTTATTTGTGGGACCACTTCTCCTTGAGGGTATCTATCATCCTACCAGGTTATAGAGTGAGCACACTCCAAGTCCTCAATATAAGATTTTTGAATTCTAGCTGTTATGGAACCTCCATTTTAACAATGCATTTATCTTCATTACTAATACCTTTTGCTATAATGGAGCAGCTTTCCTAGAAGCTCTCAAGTCATTTGGTAATTGGAAATTTGATAAGAGTGGAAGAAGCAAGCCACCTGGATAGCAACTAGAGCCCCAATTCATCTATCAGAAACATTCCTGTCTGCCTGTGGCTTAATGCAACAAGATTAGTCACATCCCATGGACATAGTCACTACCTTCACAGTTAAAATACTGAAGAACTTTTTTTGTTTCAAATTTTGGCAGCATTCCTTGTATAGATCCACACACATAGATTAATATAGCCTTTTGTGCCTGGCAGAATTCAGAGTAATCTTTTCTTTCTAAGAAGAAGCACAAAGATTACAAAGAGATAAAACATGAACATATTGCTTTAACAAGCAAAATATTACATCATACTGCAATATGATCACACATCAAAGAAAAAGATCCTTTCCAAACAGTTGCAAAATTCCATTTATTGCACATCACCTGAATAGAATTGCAATTCAGTAAAGAGTATTTGGTCCACTCCATTTGGGAGCCAGCTATGATAATTCTAGCCAAAACACTAGTGTCAGTGTTCATTTCCAACATGTCAATTAGCACTTATTAATTGTGATTGGAACTCATAAATAGTAAATTTTGCCTCCCATAATACTAAAATCAGCAGTTAATGCATTTTCTAAGTTGGAGAAATGACTGAGCTTTTATTAGCCATCCCACCTCTCAGACGTCCCCTACATAATATTGCCTTTCCATTTACTTTGCTTTCCCCTTTTTTTCTAAATACAGCTGCAACAGTTGGAGAATTGGCCCTATTTTTCTCATATTGTTGTCCTGAGGATAATCGCCTCTCATATTTCAAGAAGAGGAAAGTAGAACTGGTTACTTGAAATGTACAGATAGCTCCTGATCTCATCAGCTTCTGGGAAGATGATGAAAATAATGGATGCCCCATGTAAAAAAATAGAAGGCACATGTAAAAATGGTGGGGGATTCAACCATGCAGTTGTGGTTTGCATCATAATCTTTCGTATTATTCTTTCTGCAAATGTCACTGGCAGGACTGCTTCAGTACTTGTGGCTAAAACAATGAGTGTATGTAATTAAAATACCCAGGGCTTTAATTACTCAGAATGTTATAAACATTGCCCACAGTGCCTTGCACTTTGTAAAAATGAAATAGCATTTAAAATATAACGGTATGATCAGAGTGTAAAGAAAGGGTAAGTTTAATTCTTCCACACTTTTGATAAAAAAACCAATCCAATCCATTATGCTGTAGTTTTGGAAAACGAAGCTCCTATTGTCCTAATAGTGTCAGTTGTGAATTGCTGTGTCCAGGACAAGCCCTTTTCAGGACCATAGTGCTTCCTGCATGCAGTGGTCCTGATTAAAAATAGCCATCTATTTAATATTTTCAAAACTCAAATGCAAATGTGACATGCAGCTAGGTTCTCAGTGTCTCTTGGTAAAAAGAAAAATAGAAGTGAATTAGAGTTTGTCTGGCAACATAGTTTAACATTCACAAGTTTAGAGTCACGATTTCCAAAACTTAACACAAATCCTGTTTTTAAATTGTTGATGTATTTCATTCAACTTTCGTGGGAGGTTTTGGAAAGCTAATTACAGTTTTGTCCATGTTTATCTCTCAGGCATTCTTCTATCCGTCTTATTCTGTTGTTTGCTTTCTTTGCATGGAATTGTTTTAGTGCCAACATTTGGCATGATTGTACTCTGAGGTAATGGCTGAAGAAAGAGAAACTGGCTTGTTTTAAAGGAAAATGTTTCTGTTTACTCACAGACCCTGGCAAACAGTCATGAGGAAAAAGAATGTCCTACAGAAAAATCACAAAACAATTAGAAAGGCCATTTAATTGCAGAGCAATTTTAATAGAAAAAGTAAAGGCTACAATAAATAATGATGCCAGTGTTGTTTTTTAAAAACCTACCACACACACATGCACACTTGGATAATGTATATTGATAGTAAAATTAATAGGTGGTTGAAAGTACCCATGAGCTTCTGAGAAAGAATGAACATAGCAGACACTAGAATCACCTCAAAATTGGTATACTGTATTTAACAATGGCAGATAAGTATAGAATGAGAATGGAACAGTTACACTAGTGATGCTTTTAAAATGCTTGCAAAATCACAAAATGAATATGATTTGCCAAAAACAGCTAAGTCCCATCAGGTGAAAACATTTAAGGTAGAGGACCTGCAGTGTGCTCACTCTATAACCTGATAAGATAGTAGATCCCTCAAGGAGAAGTGGTCCCACAAATAAACTGACCCTGTGCCATATAGGACTATAAAGGTAATAACCAGGAACTCTTTATCAGCATAAAGGTGAATAATAATATTCTGTGTGGTTAAGTTTCAATTGGTTGTTTAAAACTTTTACTAGCAGTTCATACCCATTGCAACTATGTATTGCATTTAATTTTGCTTTCCCCCATCTTTTTTTTTTTTTTTGATTGTTTGAGAACTATACTATGCCTAGTTGTTGAAATAATCTGCCAATTAGTTTCTCAAATATTTTTGGTGTATGGAAGAAGTATTCTTCCCATGGGTTTTTGTTTTAATTGTTTATATGGAAAGGCACCTTTCAGTTGTGTTGAAGGATGCTATAAAAATAGTGTGCTGCTTTTCACTGAAGTTTTGGGCTGTGGCAGGATGATTTTCCTCATCTTTTCTACTATTTGTAAGGACAAAGGGAATAGTGATTCTAATACAGTACATTGCTTTGAAAATCCAAATCTCCATATTTGTTCTAAACTTCCCCCCAATTTTAATTACAAATCTGTTTCATTCAGCTGCCTTTTCTTCAACTGATGTTTTGAAATATTCCCTTTAGGGAGAGTTATTCAATCCCAAATTAAACATCTGTCCTTAAAAAAAAAAAAAACCACCGATTGCTGCCATATATAATCACATGACTTTCTTATCTCAGATTGTACATGCCTATATTTTATTATTGTTTCAGATTATTTTTGCCAAAAAATATTATTTTTCAAATAATATTATTTAAATAATATTATTTATTTATTTATTAAAATTTATTTATTTTATAAAAAAGATTATTTTTGCCAAAACGGCATTAAGAGTTGTTAACCTAATCTTGCGAAGCTTCTTCTCCGGTAATATTGTACTGCAAACTAGGGCATACAAAACCTTTGCTAGATCAATTCTTGAATACAGCTCCTCTGTCTGGAACCCACACTGCATATCGGACATTAATACAATTGAGCGAGTCCAGAGATATTTCACGAGAAGAGTCCTCCACTCCTCTGCTCACAACAGAATACCTTATGCCACCAGGCTTGGAATTTTGGGCTTAGACGACTTAGAACTATGCCGCCTTTGGCCTGACTTAAACATAGTACACAAAATTATCTGTTACAACGTCCTACCTGTCTATGACTACTTCAGCTTCAATACAAACCTAAGGTAAACCGCTCCAAACTCGATTGCAGAAAATACAACTTCAGCAACAGAGTGATCAATACCTGGAATACACTACCTGACTCTGTGGTTTCATCCCCAAACCCTCATAACTTTAACTTTAGACTGTCTACTGTTGACCTCACCCCATTCCTAAAAGGTCTGTAGGGGCATGCATAAGTGCACCAACATGACTACCGTCCCTGTCTTACTGTCCCCATTTATCCGTATCCATTTCCTGTATTCATAATCGTGTTTATATTTATATCTGTTATCTTATACATGCTTGTCAAATAAAATAAATAAATAAATCATCAAATAAAACAGTACTTTTTCTTGGGAAGTCATTGCAAAACCAGAAGTATGTGCATGTGTGAAATTTTAACAAGAAATGCTCCTAGCAGATGTTATGTGTATTAAAAACAACAGTTAATTTCTACCACAAAGCATAATATGTGCTTTGCAGGCTGAAGTGCTCAGGGTTTGTGAACCACGACAAAACATTTGGAGATAATTTACTGCAAATTCAATGAAAAGAAAAGGGAGAACTTTTAAAATACAAATGCCCTGACATATTTTAAAAAGTATTACTTTAATTACAGTCCATGGGAAGAAACGCTCCATACAAATACAAAGCAGAATTGCACTGGGGATCATTCAGATCACAGGCATATATAAATGATCATAACTCTTTCTGTTAGACTAATGTGACCCAGCCATTCACCATCGCATTGGATTAAAAATTATGCAGGGAAGAAACAATTGTGATAAAATAAAGGCAGGAGAAGAGAGGCTGGCAGCAGTCTGCATAAGTCCATCCTTTCCCACCAGGACTTTCAGGCTGGACCTGAATTAGCTGTACCACACCTTTCCTTGAGCCACAAAAGGTGGAGACTGGCAGGCTGGGATATGGGTGTGTCAGAGGAGGAGGGGTTACATAGTTTTGCACTGGAGTTCAGGAAAGGGAGTGTCACAGCTGACAGAAGATCAAAGCAAAGGATGCCCCAGATAAAGCTGATTTAATGAGTGTGTGGGGTCAGAGCCTGTGGGCAGCGGGCAACTGAAGACCTGGAAGAAGGAGGAACTGGTTCAGAAGAGCAGCTGCACTGTGGGCAGAGAGACAGAGCCCTGCAGCCACACCAACTTCTGCAGCAGTGCCAACAGCATAACAAGATTTCCCCTTCCAACCAGAAATGTACAGCAGCTGAGGCAACCTGGCTGAAAAACCTACTAACAACCATGTCAGTGAAACCACAGAGGCTGAAGATTGGCTGGGACTCAAGCTAAGCAGAAAAAATATTTTTTGTTTCTTCTCCTTTAGCTGGACTAAGATTGGCCCAGCTAAGCCCTGATAATTACTTTACCAGTGATATTTAATAATAAAAATAATTTGGGCCAACTTGGGCAATTGAAGCCTATCTGTAACAGAAAAATAGAGAATTTTATAGAGACCAGCCCCTAAGAACTTATATCTACCAAAGGAAATACATACATAGTAAAATACAATTTAGAAATAGATATATCAAGAAATAGGTTGGAAAAAATGGATGTATCCTTAATTTTCTTTGAAAAGAAATCCTCGCCAACAATGTAAGGAGATAAAGTTTCACTTCTTGTATGCAGTCTGTTCTTCTCAAAAGATTACTGTCCTGAAATACTCAATAATGCAGAATGGGAGAGTCTAGGATAGAGAGGAAAAATTTACCTCTTCATAAACACATTGTCAAAATGCAGAGTTTAGTAAGATGCAGCGCTGCTGCTGATTTGGATGGTTTTGAATGGGGATTAGATAAATCTCTAGCTAGTTGTACTACATTATCCTAGTGAGTAAGTGCTAGCCTGAAATTTTCATAGTATTAGTGTCAAACACCAGGGAAATCAGAAGTTCCAGGCAGTGCAAATGCATGTAAAAGTTTATTGCAAGCTTATGCTCTCTACAAGAATCTGAACTACTAATGGTCCAAACAAATTGGCAGTAGATAAGAGTCGGTAGAATTTAAGGTGGACTTAGATCTCTTGTGGGCACAAAGGGACTTGAGACTGATGACGTTTGACCCCTCTCTTGGGCTCAGCCTGTTCAACAATTAGAGACTGTTGTTTCCTGAAATTTGGAGCTAGGGATAATGGTGTAGTTTACCTTACTTTTAAATGAATATTTATGCACATACATAGACACAGAGTTAAGATTTATCATTGTCTATTCCCAAAGCAGTTAACATTTTAATCTCCTCTCTATCTATCCCACTCCCATCCCCATACATAATATCTTACACAAAATTTAAAGCTTATGCTGAATATTAGTTACTGAGGGGAGGGAATGTGAATATTCTAGAAAATGTAGTTAGCCACTAAAGGGTGGGGGTGGGGGGGACGGGACTACTGATCTAGGTAGGTTTTGATCTGTTCAAAAAAGCTCTTCTCATATTCTATCCCATGAAGGGTACTTCAGTTTTTAGTGAAGAATCTGTTTTATGTAAAAGTATTGATTTACAAGAACATTACCATTCAAGAACACGTGATAAAGTGTTATACACTTCTGGAAATGTTATCAGTCAAAGTTTGAGGGAAAATATATGCAGATTTAAGGTTGCCTCCATAAATTTTGAGACTTATAATTAAAATAGCAATTGAACACACAGGTAGAATAATTAAAGGCAGTGTAATTATTATAATGAAATGCATCATGTTTGATTTCAGAAATGACATGCAGATGTACCAATCCTCTCGTATTTAGTTTTCCAGAAGACCTATATTTCTTTCTCCATAACTCTGTGTCATTCCTCGTATTTCCTTTAGGCAGCAGTATGTGCTTAAATTTCATCTTTTTTAAAAAAAAAAGAAAGAAAGAAAGAAAGGAAAACTCTTTATCTGCATTTTTTAATTGAAGGAATGATTATGTATTATAAGAAAAGCACTGGATTGCAGATTAGTCATTCAGTTTACAGTATTTCAATAAGACACGTATCCCTCTAGGAATTAGGATGTTGAAGTAAGAAAATAGAACTTCAACTTTTTCTTTTGAATTTGATCTGCCCCAAGTGGTGGTGGGAGGAAAGAATCCTCCTAACGGGTCTTTCAGCTCTACTAAATTTTCAGGTGGCAGTCAATCTCAGTTGGATGAGGAAGTTATCTGACCATGCAATGGACTAGCAACAATGTCCTCCTTTTCCAGATTGCAGCATAACTGCTCTGAGGAAAAGATAAGGTTCAAAATGTGTCTACCTATATGTGAAGGACCAGAGATTATCTGTACAAAATCATGGCTACCATGAAGGTCCTGAATTCCATAGCTGTTCCTTATCTTTCCCACAGGACATGGGATTGAAGTAACTAATCACCAAAGGACATCTGAACTAAATATCAGCCAAGTGACAAAGTCAAGGAGCCCCAAGGGAATTCCCACTGGGCAACAAGGCAGTCAGAATAACAGAAGAATATCCAGCTTGTGTTGACAGTTCAATATAGGTATTTATTTATCCGACATCATGGGGGCAGGCCCTCAATAACAAATAAGATAGGTAACATCACTGCCATCTTTTCCCCTCATGTGGTAAATAGTTCAAGACTGTGGCAGGATCCAAAATACAGAAGGTAGTTTTTGGTAATACACTCTATGTGTATACACAATCAAGCTATGAATGATCATGAACTGGAGTCTGTGGGTAGATGGAAGGCCTTGATACTGAGATTATAGAGATGTGATCTTGGCTGTGGAATAGTGCAGTGGGAGAAAAGTATGTTTTCCCCAGTTGTCTCTTTTCAAGTATGCAATAACATCATGATTAAGTGTCATGAAGACTGATCGACATAAGACTGTATTTTTTCTCCCAATAACCCTGAGAGCCAGAGTTTATTTATTTAGAAAGCAAAATAAAACAAAATAACAAGGGTTAAGCAACCTGCGGGCAATTGCTTTTTTGTGTGGTTGCCATCCATCTTGCTCAATAGGACTGTTTTTGCAGATTCTGTTTGGTTTTGCGGCTGAGCAAGTGTAAACTGGCAATTCTTTCTGTATGGGCACAGCCAGCTGTCCATGTTAACATGCTATCCTCCGGTCCTTGAGTTGGAATATATTGCACTACCTTGGCTGCCAAGCCACAATAATGAGACTGGTGACTAATGTGATCCTTACTGTTCTACAGCAGGACAAGTTAAGAAAAGCAGTTGGCAGATTCCCTGGCTTTTGGTTCCCCTCCCACCAAACATCACCTACCAGCTAGAAAATAACCACCAATGCTTGCTTTTAATGGGAGGTAGAGCAGGATTGAACTAGAAAGGGTGGGTGCTTGGAATGGAAGGTACAGCCACCTTTCAAGTTGTCCAAGTCATAACTTTATGTCTGGAGCTCTCACTTCATCCCACTCTCCACTTCTGTATGTGGGACTTTTCAAATAGTCATTTTTGGATGAGGGATTGGCATTATTTTCAAAGAATTCTAAACTCATGTTAAGAAATAGCCCAGCCGACAGGTCACAGCTGCAGAAGTGCGGTTGGCCAAGAGTCTCTATTATGCACTGGGAATGGGAAGAATGTAATATCAAGTGATAATCAGATCAGGGGTAAAATCTAGCAGGTTCTGACAGTGGAAATTTTGAGTAGTTTGGAGAACCGGCAAATGCTACCTCTGGCTGGCCCAAGAGTGGGCTAGGAATGGAGATTTTGCAATATCCTTCCCCCAGGAGTGTGGAGGGAATGGGGATTTTGCAATATCCTTCCCCTGGAGTGGAGTGGGAATGGAGATTTTGCAGTATCCTTCCCCTGCCAGACCTAAACTATATCCACCAAGCCACACCACGCCCACCAAGCCACGCCCACAGAACTGGTAGTAAAAAAATTCGGATTTCACCATTGGTTCAGATGTACTTTCTCCTCCTTCAAGCCTGTGTGCTGTCAGACAGGCTAACAGACATGGCAAAGGGGAACAGGCTGAAGTGGGGAGGAGCAATCAATCAACCAATAGCAAGCTTCATCTTTGACTTTGATGAAAGTTTGCAAAGTATTCATGCCCTCCTTCATTCAAATGAAATTGTAAGCTTCCCTCGTATCCAATGTAGTGAAAAGCATGCCCTTCGAAAGCATTCCAGAAAATCCCAAATGAGAGCAGGTAGCAATCCCTGATGGTTACAGAGCTTAACATCCCAAAATCTTAGATGTAGATGCTAACAATGAAGAAAATCTTTAAAATCCTTTCTTTGGGATATTATTTGGGACAAATTAGGTGAGCTCTGCTACTGCTGAGGTGTTTCTTTGTGAGTGGCATTATTGTTTTAACCTTGGACACTGGGTTTGTATGCTATGGTTTTGTGAACCACCTTATTGGTAGAAGCAGTGCAAAAACCTGTAACACATTCCCTGGTGACAGGAATAGCAATGCACAGTTTACAGAATCCAGACCTTTTTCCTGGCTTAAATTAACCTTCAGAACTAGCACTTTCTTTTCAAGAGCACAAAACTAAGTTTACAAAACAGATTTATACATCTTTCAAAACAGCACTAAATCTATGTGTATAAGGAGTCTACCCAAGACCTAACAAGTATTTCAGAAAACACTGGTCAGGCATTACATGAGCAACTACCTCTGTAGGGGCTAATTATCTGATCCTTTCCATAATCATAGGAAAATATCCGTAGAGGCAATGCCCAGCAACCAGGGAAAAGGGGGCATGTCAGTAACAACCTAAAGTTCCCAACTCCAATGAAATCATCAACCATATAGCTGATGAAGTATCCTAGTTTATGTCCACAGCAAAATCTACATTGGAAGAATTAGGAAAATATCACCTCAAACTTCAAGATTAAGTATAATTTTAAAGAGTCTCTATTATGCACTGGGAATGGGAAGAATGTAATATCAAGTGATAATCTACATACCAAAACTAGTAAAACTCTCATTCACGTAATCTTTAATTGGGCAAAACAATAGGGCAACAATTTTTAAATCAACATGCTTCAAATCATCTTACAGAATACAGTCCAAATTCTGGGACCCATGACTCCAGTGGAACTGAAATTTGGCAAATTTTGTAAAACGTTTTGATATTAAAAATTTCATAAAGCAACTTATGACATAAATGCTTTACAAAGCATTTGTACAATTTAAATACAAAATGTCCTAAAACATTTCCTGATGTTTGACTGTACTACACAGTTCAACATGGGTTATAAGACAGATGTATACCTGAATATCTCCTCCTCACCCTTTTCCAGTAAAGGAAATACATTAGAAACTCTCATTTTTGAAGGCACTGAGGATTATGGTAAGGAATTATCTCTGAAACAATGACCCAACAGGTCATGGGTTGTCTAGTGACATGTAAAAATGGTGACATGGGCATATCATACTATGATTAGGGGATGTAATGATTCATTCTCCGAAATAACAACACAAGCAAAAGAGAAAATGGAAACTCAAATGTGTGGTCCTTTATTCCTACCTGGCCCTAAAAGTAAATATTATTTAATCCTAATAGTGTACTGCTTATCTGCATTTTGTGGATAATTATAACTTATGGGGTTCTTGGAGCTCTCTGAGCTTCGTTGTTTTCTTGTAGACATTTCATTACCAAACTAGGTAACATCATCAGTGCATTAATGTCTGCAAGAAGACAGCCGAGCTCAGAGAGGACCCCACAGTTCAACCATGAGTAACAAATATTCTCTTCTAGTGGTAATTATACTTTTCTTCATATTATGCGTACAATATATTCATGGGAATAATGATCGTGTACTATTTTAATAACTCTATTTCCTAATGAGGGTTAGAGGGAATTAGGCCATATTTTCCATACAGATGTGTTTGGGGAATGGCTTAGATCTAAATACAAATTGTAGCCATTTGCATGACCATTCTCAGGAGAAAGCCTAAATCACTCATGTGAACAAGAACTGAAAGGGGAATTTTGTTATAAATTGAGGTTTTGTTGAATATGTCAGTATGTACTTCACTTAAATATTCAAGCAGCTCTTAGTGAAGAAAGCCAGAAATGCTCTGAATGTAGACATTTCAGGGATAAATGAATATATACAATGATATTATAAGTAAAAAAATCAGCTTGGCGAGTTTTTAAAATCAGCTTGGGAAGGAAAATTCCAGGAGCAAATTAACTCCTTTGGAATGAATCATTTCCATTTTTGCATGAAATGAAAAGGCAAAATCTCTATAAGCCTCTTTTGTTAAATGTCAAGTTCTGTTGTTCTGTGATAAATGCAAAATGCCAAAAGCTGAGCTTCTAACAAGAGTTCAAAGCCAAGATATTAAATCAGATTCAGCAGGTGAGGCACAATCTTAAACGTACTGCCCCAGCTTGTCTTATACAGCTCAGTGCAGCTTCCTCCCAAGTAAACGAGCAGAGGATTGTTGTCTATGTTGCTTTAAAACAGACAAAGCTGGCCTTTAGTATAATTTTCTGCAGTTGACTTTATGCTTTTAATTTTTAAACTTGGGGGGTTAAGAAGGAAATGCTAAAGCTTTGGGGATTAACCTCAGTACTTATTGCAATGGAAATATGCTTTTGTAGATATAGAGTTTAAGGATGTCAAACCCCCCACCTTAAAAAATCTGCCCTTAATGATTGGAAACAGAGCAGACACACTGTGTCATTCCCTGAAGACATTACTGAAAATAAAGTTGCTTTTGAATAAACTCACATATCTGCAACATGCATGATCATCTCTCCCAGAAACAGGAGGGGAAAAGTGGAGATGATAGAAAAGATCAGTAAGTAGGAATAATTATGGAAGAATAAGAGAGGGAGGCATATGCCATTAATTCAGAACAGAGATAGTGAAGTTTGCTTAGAATGGGAATCCAGAATTTGATGAGAAAGGGAAAAGTCATAAAAAAGGGGGGGAGGCAATTCTATTATATTATTATATTATTATAAGTGTACTTTATATCAGTTTGTTCTGTAACATATTTAATATCCTTTCTTGGAGTTCTGAGATTGCATTTTACTGTTTTATTTCATACAGCCCCATCTCTGTTAATAAAGGACAATCTATAAATATTGACATAAATTAATAAGGCTTGTGAAACAATTTGAAGCTGAAAAAGATGCTTCAGAGTGTGCTGGAATGCAAACATACCATTGACCTCTAACTCCTTCAAGGAGCCGTGTTTCTTTCCTCAATTGTATGGCTGCTCTTCCCAGCTGCTGTACAATCCTGAGAAATCCTTTTGTTTAAGGAGTGGGAGCAGGTGCTATGTTCAAGCCCCAGTACGCTGAAGCATTGCACATATCCCTCTCACAGTGTCCTATTCTCCAGATATGTTAGATTACAGATCCCAGCAGCTATGCATAGTTGGAGATGATTGGGTTATCCTCCAGCACATCTGGAAGGCAATAGTTTAGGAAAAGCTGATTGAGCTATTCAGGAGGGAGAGTAATAGAAGGAAGTAATATATTATAAGAAAAAATAAGCTTTTAAAAATATTTGTCATTATTATCCACGCAGCTTGTTTGACTTTACACACAAGAGTTAAAGTTGTTTCTGCTATTAAGAGTGAGAGTGAAACATCTTCTTGCTTCCTGGAGAGCCACAACCAATCTGAGCTAAGGGGTTTAGTCAGTTGTGCGTGATTCCAAAGCAAAGCCTTCTCTATGTTACTCTCAGCAGTTGTGCCAAAGAATGAAAACTATATTAAACTCTACTGGAACCAATTCTTGCTCAGTTTAAATGTCAATCTAAGTCTAATGCATAACTCTTTCTCACTGTGCAATGCAGTGATTAGCTTGACTAGGTAACGTCTGTTTGTGCTGGAGAGAACTTTGTCCCCTTGGTAAATACTCCAAGCCACAGTTCCGCTGACTCATTTTAAATCACAGTTTATTCAATAGACCATGGTTGTCTAGATGCATATGCAATGCTAAACTAAATCCAAACAGACCATTATAGATCTTATTAGAGTATGTGAATCTCTTTTGCTCTTAAAATCTCTTTGGCAAAGACTTGGTAAATCTGATGAACATCAATGGCATCTACTGTTGTTGTAAGCAATGAGTTATATCTTGATTGCAATGGTTCCCGATTTCCTCTTTCTTATTTATATCAATGATTATGTGCCATTTTTGATTCCTTAGTGATGACATAGATTTTCTGCACGACAATCCATCCTTATAACTGATATTTCAGGTCTTCCAACAGTGCAGGCATTACCACTGTAAATGAGTCCATCTACTTGGCTGCTGAACATCCTCTTGCTTTCCACCTTTTCCAACATTAGAACCACAGCTTGATGTAATTGACACAGTCAATGGTTTTTCTGTAATTGTGTAGTGCATGATTTATTCTTTTGGCTTTCTCAATTATCCAGCAGGCATCAACAGTAATGTCTTGTATTGCTTGGACATTTCTAAAACCAACTTGAACATGTAGGGCTCTAAGCTGTGGTGGGTGATCCTAAGCATTATTTTGCTGGTGTGAAATTAAAGATATTGTGTGGTAGTTTGCACATGCTGTTATGCCTCTTTTTTTGGTATTGGAATGTAGATTGACCTCTTCTAAACAGTTGGTCACTGTGACTTTCTCAAACTTTCTAGCATAATTTAGATAGAATCTTGACTGACTCTTCTGTTGCTTGCCATATTTCAGTGGATATCCTTGTAACCTTCCAACCTGATAGTGACTGGAGTGCTGATCTAGCTTCATCTTTTCTCACTAAACGTTCTGTTAAGTAAGAAATATCTTCTAAAATATCTTCCATTTTGTTATCTCTTTTTATCTCTTCCATTCAATTGTGTTTGATTCTCAGAGTCAATCTGGACGTCCCCGCAGTTTTCTTGAGAGTTTTTCAGAAATAGTTTACCATTGCCTCCTTCCTAGGGTTGAGAGAAAGCGATTGGCTCTGTGACATGTGATTTTCTTGGTAAAAATACAGGAGTGATTTACAATTGCCTACTCCCACACAGTATGAATTGATGCCTTTGCTATTATCTCAAAATAAATCTCTAAATTTATTGTCTGCTTCCTATTGTCTGCTTCCATCATGTTTGCTTTACTTGGACAGCTGACCTTCACATCTTGGGTGTCTCTGCGGGGAATATATATATATTTGCATACACTTCCAACATTCTTCACTTATCTCTCCCAAGAACCCCCACCCCACAATGAACCAGCCTAGTAGGATTTGGGGGTGGGTGGATTATATATATATAAATAATATGATATAAAATATGGAGCAATGCTACCTTGCATTACAAATACTGTATCTCAACAGAAGTTATAAGACAATTCCTGCACATAGTCTATGGATAATATCAAAATTGAAACTCAGTACCCCAAGATTATATATTGGTGGTAAAGATCATATTGATTTTATTTTTTGGTAGGAAAGCAGTACTTTATTGGAATTTTTCTTTCAGTTTGAAAGCCATAGAGAATCTAAATTAGTGTTTTCCAACCCTGGCAACTTTAAGATGTGTGAACTGCAACTCCAAGAGTTCTCCCGCCAGTAAGCTGGCTGGGGAATTCTGGGAGCTGAAGTCTACCACTTTGAGATAGGTTTAGTTAAAATGTTATCCAGTACAGAAACAAAAGATGTGATGGATTTCTTTTAATATATCTCAAAATATGGTCTGATCTAACTTCTTGAGAAAGATCTCTGACGATTCATCAATACACACAATAATTTCATTATTAAAACATGAATACACCCTATGTCCCATTCATTATTAAAACAGTATATTTTGTTTAGGCTTGTTTTGAAGAATGAACTTTATGGAATCCTGAAATTAAAGGATTATATAAGATCAATGAAAACAACACGAGGTGTTCCTAAGTAATTGTGGATTGTTTTGCAAACATGAAAGGGCCATATTGAAATATTGAGGTCTCAGAATAATAATTGTAGATATTTCAGGTAGAAACATAAAAGTAAATATGTTTCATCTGGCAAGCCTTTACCAAAATATTTATCAATCCCTCAGTGAAGCATTTTGTTTGGCAAAAAGATACATGATATTCTTTTGGATTGAACATAACAAATGGAGAAAGTTTTGAGGCCTTTTATTCTCCTTCATAAATTCTATGGAAGGTAAAAAACAATGGAGGGGGAAATATGAATAAAAATACATTTAGATAATAAAATAAGAAACTTTACTGCACCTTGTTTACTTTTCTGTTCTTCCATTGTACAACTATAGGCAAAATGAATAGCTTCTTCTATATTGTAGAGGTCTCAATAAATTTAACTCCAGGTGCAGGGAAGATAATTTTAGACCTATCTCATAGCTTACATGTTATATTTTTATTTGATGTTGGAGCAGAAAAAGATAAAACTGCATTATAATGTTCATATTTTTGGATAACCTACAGACTGAGAAAGGATAAAAAAAACTGGGATTTTGAGAGGGAAATTTCAGCAAAAGGGCAAAAGCTATAATGCACCATAACCTTTGTCCTTCTAAAACAATTAGTAATTACAGTACCAAAGGTCTGCTCACTGTGACTTGCAGGTTGCTGGAAAAAGTTGTGGCTATCCAAAATCTTGAGGAGGAACAGATGAAGTACTAATCTTCAGATGTGGCTTTAAACTACAACTCCCAGCCACACCTACCATTGGCCAATTAAGCTGGAAGCCATATTTCACCAAATTAGGAGAATCATATATCACTCTTTCTGTGTTAGGAACAGGAGATACACTGCAACATTTTTGTTGCTGGCTCCAATTGCCCTGACTTCTTTACAAGAGACTTCCTGGGTTGTATTCTGGAAAATCCAATCCGAACTGTATATCTAGTACAGTTCGCTAAGCATAAACCATCTCTTCTGTCATAATCTGTACTAGAATTGGCAAACAGGTGTTGTATGAATGCTAACTAAGCACATGTAACTGACTTCCTTGGATAAGGAATTATTATCATATTATCTGTTATCTTCAGGATAGTTTGGCCAACCTAAATTCAACTCAAGAGCATAGCAGGGTGGAACTGCCCTGCTTGATCAGAAAACGGAACTACTGATTAGTAACTGCTATGCAGAAGATAAAATAACAAATGTACAGTATGGGATTAAACGTGGAACGGTCTCAAGAATGGAGATAGAAGGTGAACTCTACAAATTCTGAATTCTTCTCTTGCTTGGATTAAGATCTAACTCAAGAAAATCAAATCCCCTGAGACGAAGGTACAGACCTAAATCTCTTGAGAGACAAAACCCCTAGGTTTTACTCAAATCTATGAAAATACTGTCATTTCTCTTAATGGGATTGGTGGACCTCATAAAAAAGTCTCTGATTACATAAATAATTCTCCTTTGGTTTCAGACCTCTCAGTCCTTGCATTTAATACATCAAGAGTTGAGCATTGAAAATAGTCTTCAATTATAACAAACCTGGAGAAGTGAGAAGTGGAGTCAGCCTCCTCTGTTTATATTGATATCGCTCCTACTACAACTGGGAGAACAGGTTGGTTGGTTGGTTGGTTGGCTGGTTGGTTGGTTGGTTGGTTGGTTGGTTTCTTTTCAACATATGAATGGCCTTAATGGCTCAAGGGTGCTTCCAAAAAAGCAATTAAAACAAAAGTGCACTTTAAACCAACTATTAAAAAATTCAAATGATTCCACATATTACACAACAGTAAATATTAAAACAGTTAAAAACATTTACCACTAGACTAATTAAAATGCCTGGGTAAATAAATGTAGTTTAAACCCCCTCGGAAACTGTTTAATCTGCCTTTGATCATAGAAAGCTGGTGAAGAAATTCTGCAAAGAAATTCATTAGATGAGCTTGGTCTTGGAATCCAGCCCCAAAGACCCAGGGCTGCAGTTCTATCAGTTGACTTCTGCCAATTCTTCTGATGAGGACTGCCAATTCTTTAAAGGGTTTTGTAAATATATACAGTAAACAAGGAGAAAGAAGTTGAGAACTTTGGCTCTACGAATTCAAGGTTGCTGAAAGTGAAGAGGTTGAACCTTCAGCTCTTGCTGTCATTGCTAAACGATCTTGCTGATCACTCTGTTAAGGAAAACAAACTAACTCAATTTTCTAGTGCCGATTTAACATAACATAAATTATGTTTAACATAAATGATGATGCTATTCAAATGCCAGGATACAGATGTTTAATATTGGGGGAGAAAGGCTGTCTATATGTTTTGTCAAGTTTTAGTTCATTCTCAAAGGCATGATATATTTAGCAGGGGTTAAGATATGCTCCAATTCTTCATTCTTCCTAATAGCAATGAAAATAGTTGCCTTTTAAACTGTATGTTTAAAAGGCAACTACTGCATTTTGCACATTCCACCCAATTGCAGTGCTTAATTGCAATACTTACAATGATAATAAATTATTGCTGCTGCTGCTGCTTTTATTTTAAAGCAGGTCATGCATATACTATTGATTGATTGATAGATTATATGATATTAAGAATGTCAATAGCATTCAATACTATTGATAAGAATGTGTCAGCCTCTCAAGTGGACCAGTCAGGAAAACTGACAAGTTAGCTAATCTGACTTTATTATGAGGTTACATTAACAGAATCTTGCAAGTCTGAAAGTATAAGTCTCCCCTGTCTCTTTTTATTACCTGGTAGTTAGAATGAGTCCTTTGTAACTTTCTTTTTTGGTTCATTACTAAATTGTGGTCTCCACTCCCTTTTATCTAATCATTCCCTAGGCAGCATCTCTAATCCTTCCTCCATGTCTTCCAAGATCATTCTCCTTTTCCATCTTAGGATAGGCATTTCTTGATGATTAGTTAAAACAAAACACTTCTGTAAGATTATTGAACAGATGTAGACTTTTTATCAATTGGCTGATGTGTTCATTATCAAAGATAGGCTTTACAATCTTTCTCATAAATCATAATGAATCTTGGTGGGATGTCCTGATACAGTACAGTCTTCACATAGGTTCCATTTTTTTTTCAAAGGTTGTCCTTATGTTTTTGAAGCTATGCAGATTTTGTAGGAAGGGTTCAAATATTGTAAATGACAAAGGGTTACTAAAAAGGGTAAACACATAATAAAAGCATGAATGATTAGCTCCTTGAAATATATTGTGAGAATAGGCAATATTTGCTTTTCTAGCACATCTGTATGATGGATTTTGGAGCAGCTTTAAGGAGTTTGGAATCAATAATTGAAAACAACTAGTTAACAGTATTGGCTCAAATCTTCCTTCATGTTTTCTTTTATAAGGATGGGCAAGCACTTTAAAACTACTTCTACATATTATGTGTGCCCGGAAAATGATCTGTTTACAGCACACAATGAAATTTTATGCAGAGGTTATTCCAAATATAGTATTTGGATGGCAGGATAGTTTGCAAACCAGATGCAAGCTGATTTGGACTTCTTAGGCTGTTTGATAGTAGCTAAATTAGTAAGTAGGATTAATTTTGCAGAGTATAAACTTTATAGTTTTCTTAAATTATAGATATTTTATTTTTATAGTTTATATTAAAATATAATTATTTCTGGGACCATTTTTTAAAAATTTTCCCAAATGTCTGAATCTTGGAACTCATTCCATTGACAAATCTGGCAATGAAGAATCCTGCTTTTCAAATAGGAGTTGAAATAGCAGAAAAAGGAATGGAAAGAGGAGTTGAAATTAAGAATAGGGTTAAGCAATCCAGAAGGGGAAGAAGTCATGTCCTGTCCTGCCCTAAAATGAAAATATTAGCTACCGAAATTAATGTTTCAAAGGTGTGGGAAAGTAAGTCCAAACTCTACAACAGAACATCAACAGCAAATGTATATAGTAAGGATTTACATTTCGGCAGAGCTCTTCACACAATGGATTGCAGCTTTCATGAGAACAATCTGAGTTTATCCCCAGAAAGTAGAAAGTTTGGCAGACGTTGCAAGAAAGATTGTGCTTGTATAAGCTAGCCCTCCTCCTCTCTCCATGTACCTTAGCAACTCAGGTTCTAAACAAATCAAAGCACCTCTTGCCCCTGGTGTCCAGATTGAAGCCTCTATCCCAAGAGCAACATATGCCACAAGTATGATTTTTCCACCCTATCTTTTAAATCTGATTCGCAATGGAGATCCCAATGAGATGCAGTTAGCTCTCAATTACTCCAGGCATTCTGCCAGTTATCTGTGATAACCTGATTAAATGTTAGCAAGGACAATATTCCCTTAACGTCAAATTTTCAAGTGGACCCCAAAAGCAGGGTGAGGTAGGTAAAAAAAACCCCTCTGAACAAGGTTAATCAGCAAGAGGAAGAGCAATATCTCCATTCTTTAACATGACGAACACATATGTTAAAAGGTGTAGGGGGGGGAGTTGTTGCTACATCCTGCTTAGTGAAAAGAAAGAGAAAGGAACATTTGAGGGTTATAAAATCCCTGTCATGCCCCTGTCAGAGGCTGAATATGCAGAAGAGGACAAGCTGGAGCTGGAGCCATCAGAGATTGAGGGGGAGGCTTTGTTGGCTTCAGAGGAATGTGGGGAGGAGCAGGATGAGACACCCCAGAGTCCCTCAGGATTGGGATGTCTTGTTAGTGAATGGAAACAATAATAAGGATATAATAAATAATACTAGAATATGATATACTGGTATACTAGATTCTGTAACCATTAGGTTCCTGTAATACATATATGCCTTTATATTTGTATCTCCTGTAACAAATATATTCTGTTATTAGGCCTCTGTAATGTATCTGGTATTTGTCAAACATATGTCCCTGCCATTTGACCTGAACCCATATCAATCTTCTCCCTTTTTTTTCTTGTGCCATCTAAGAGCATGGTACGTATCTCCAAGGGATAATTTACACCTCAGCCCTAATTTATGTTTGATCTGGATAAACTCCTGCTTTCCAGGGCCAGGGAGCCAAAGTGACCAATTGAGTAAACAAAGAAATATCAAGATGACTAATTGGGAAGTTTCTATTCCCCCTTGCAGGGCAACAAGGAATACACAAACCTAAATTAGGAGGTCAGAATTGGGTACTAAGCTGACGTCTCTGAGGGTATAAAAGGACGCCATACCTTCCCTAAGGTGTGGCTATTTCCTCGCATGCATTGTATCTGTATATTCTGGATATAGTTCCACCCAGTATTTTGTTTTTGGCCATAAATAAAATCTGTTTTTTTGCAAGCCTCGTCTTGAGTCTCTCTCTTTGGCATTCTGGTGACTCAAGTGTATTTTGGGACCTTACATTAGCAAGGAGGAACAGGGGCAGGATGACCAAGAGGAAATGAGGAGTGACAGAGCTCAGATGATGAGCAAGGACCATCCCCTCCTGATCCCCAAGCACAGAGAGTGGAGAGAAGGCCAGAACAGCGCAGGCCAACCCAATGACTCAGAAGGAGAGTGCCCCGCCCCTTGTCAGGTGTGTGACAAGGCACACCTGGGAACTGAGATTTAGGGAGATGCTTTGGGGAGGGGAGTTTGTCAAGAATAAATGCTGAATTGGTAGAGTTTTGTGTGCTGTTGCAGACATTTGGAGTTTGCAGGATTTCTTGCTTCTTCCTTGCTTCATGGATTCATTGTTTGCTTTGTGGACTCATTTCCCTGTTCCCTTGCTTTGCTGGACTGCAAGCAGCCAGAGGCTGCCATGTAGGTGCATGTGATCTTTGCTCTAGGACTTGCCAAGAATGTGGGAGCATTTGGTGGAAAGTTGGAGCATTAAAAGGGAGTTTGAACTCTCGGCTGGCTGTGTGGCCTTCGTACCTTGTCCTGGATCATCACAATCCCTAGGGAAGATTTCCATTGATCACTTTTAGGTGCTCCAACTCAGGATCAGCCTCAGTTGTGCAGCACTGCACCAGACTTAGACTTCCCAAAAGAACTTTCCCCTCATTGCCATTTCTGAATGCGATCAAGGCATGAGATCATGACTTTAGCAACAGAAATTGTGGGCTCGATTGTGGTCGTAAGTTGAGGACAATTTATCACCCTCACTTTAGGCTGATAACTATCTATATTCATCCTTCCCTTTAGATTATTCTCATAGGGTAGGGTGGAAACAAATGTATTCTCTCATCTTCAGCTTCTATAGGCTGTCCATCTGCTTCAGTTTATTAAAACCCAAGTAAAGTCTTGCCCACCAAATTTCCTCTGGATATTTTGCAAATCCCAGGGATAAAACCCAGGGATAAAACTAAACAAAAGCCAATGAAAAGCCTTCTTTCTTCTATTGAGCATGATTTCCTTAACATCAAATGTGTGAGCTTCAATCTTCAGAATTCTCAATTCTGGCCAGTTGGAGAGTTGTAGGAAGCCCAAGTTTGAATACTGCCCTAAAGGATATGGTTGGATACATTTACTCCAGGTGCAAACAGTTGATGGAAAAGCAAAATTGGGAGACCTACCCAAGCCTCTGGTTGAGTGTCAGGAGCTAAACCAGATCCCTTTCCCCAAAAGTTAATTCCCTTTGTGATAGCCAAAGTTAAAATAAATAGAAAAAAAACAAACCTTCAAAATCTATGGAAGCAGAGACTTGTTGTCAGCAAAAATAAATAGCTGATGTACAGACAAATCTTTTTGGTTTCCTTTTTATTTGGTGGAATTGGGCTTACAGAGAAGGCTAGGCTTTCAGGGACCATTTCTGGTGGAATTGATGATATATGAAATTAAATAGATTAAGATACAAAAATAAAATCAGTTGCTGCTGAATTATGTATTGCACATTCACTTTCATCTACAGCATCTCACTTTCCATCTTTTACATTTGAACTCTATTATTATTATAATTATTATTTAAAAAAACATGTTTCCTTTCCATGGATGGAGTGTATATAGAGGAAAGGAATCTTTCAATCTGGAATCTCATATTATTTTTAACAATTAAAAAAAAAATCATCCTTATCTGAGAACATGTCCAATCAGGACAACAAACCTCTCTCCCTTGTTAACTGATTTTTTGCCTTCTTTAGCCTCTGATAAAGAAAGTGCTTTTTTTTTTCATTTTCACTGTTGTCCGTCCACTGCAAAAAATAATATAAATAAATAAAACTGCAAATAAAACTCATATATCTAAGTTCTTTAAAAAAAACATCCCCTGAGATTCTATAACAATTTCATAAATGAAGATTTAAGTATTAATTATAATTAGGCTGTAATAAGGCAAACTTCTTTAAAACAATGCCCGTGACTTCTGTCTCACTGGAGTCAACACACTGGACAGATGGATTTGCTTCCCTTTCTAATATCTTCCCTTTTCATCTCAAACTATCCCAGTGTATTGCTACTAGGGCTGAAGTTAATTAAGTGTTTTGAAGTAACAATTAATTTACCATATGTCCGATAGTATGGAAAATAGCCATTGGAAGAGGAAGGTAATTGATTCCGGCTTAATATTTCTTCTAAGAGAAAATTCTCAGAATCACCAGAATCTATTGTGGAATTAGTGGATAAAAGGGTTTCAGTGAAATCAAAATTCTCAAGACATTGGCCAGTATCTTCATTTGCTATACTGCTTTCCTGAAAGTCCTAAAAACAAAAAATGGACAAATTGTCAAAATGGGTTTTATGTGAACTAACAACTAGTTCCTAAAATGTGTCTTAAAATTGAAATGGGGCAGCCTTTCAAAATATCTATAGAAAGAGCAGGATTACCAAACTATAGGTGTCTAACCCATGTTGGAAGAAGACTTCTCAATTTTTAAAATGAATTGAAAGGATTTGTGATAGTTATAAAAATATAAAATATTGTAATGACTGCCAAATTTGAAAATGAAGAATTATCTATAAAAATAATTAAATGCCTTAATTCCAATTCCCCAAGTGAATAGAAAGTACACTTTCCATATTGGTAATTTTCACTTTTTCTTTGAAAAAAGTAGTTGTAATACAATTTTGCAATTTTGCTGGCTGTAAATTCTAGAATAAATTTAATAATAAATTTAGTTGCAACACATCTGAAGAGCACTACATTGGGAAAGTTACTCCACTGGATCAAATATAAATAAGTTTTGCCATTCTCATGCAACTTACTGTATTAGCATATTCAGTCTCAGCATTAGAGACAGCTTCACTCCTCATTTTTTCATCACTGTTAGTGGTAGCCTCTTCATTCTGCTCTCTACTTTTAATTTCTTCAGAGGGATTTGAGCTGGTCAAATATTCTTCATATGTTCGATAATATGGGAAATATTCAGTATCGAGCTCTCTTTCATTTGTGAACTCTTCTTTGTGTTTTAACTTAAAAACACAGCAATTGCTTTGAACTCTATCTTCTCCTTCTGGGCTGTTCTGGTTCACTTCAGAGTTTAGGCAGGAAGGGCTTTCCACAAGATTGGTATCAGTTCTATAATAAGGCATGTATTCAGAACAGGTTGTTGGGTTGGACCTGACCAGGTCATTAAAATGTGTCAACTCGATATTGAAATCCTCAGCACCATCTTCACTTGACAGTGGTAGGAGTTTTGAAGTTTCTGGATGGATTAATGTTGGAGGGCTTTCATTTCTTTCCTGAAGACTGTGGACGCCATTCTAGAAGATATTGACAGATGAAGACAAAATTCTGTAATGTATTATTTCAAAGTGTGATGGATAATCAGTGGGATGGAAAATGAGTTTAGGTATCACTTTCCCCTTAGAAGCCATTGGGAGACCTAGTTTAGTTTAATGATGAGTGCCTTCCTATAAATGCAGAAATGACTTGGTTCACTAGTATGGATGAAGGCTCCAACATTAGTTGATTAAAAAGCCAACTTTCCTCCAACTTTTATCAAGAATCACAGAATCTAGAATGCTTTACTTGCAATATATTACTGGTGCAGTTATTTCTCTTCAGTGGAATCCTAAATATTCTATTGATTGGAAACTGAGTGGTATCAAACATGATCTACAGGTAGTCCTCAACTTACAACAGTTCACTAAGTGACCATTTGAAGCAGTAGTGGGTTTCATATTTTCTTACCACCGGTTTGCCGCACGTGTGCACACTCGCTTTGTGTGCACACTTGCTTGCTTTGCTCACACATGCGTCTTCCACACATGTGCTCCGCCTCAAAAATGTGCCTAAATAGGATGGCATAGAGACGGGGCAGGGGGGCGGGGAGCAGGCCCACTCACGATTTCCGCTACCGGTTCTCCCAAACCGGTCCAAACTGGCTGAATACCACCTCTGATTTGAAGTTACAACGGCACTGAACAAAGTGACTTATGTCCATTTTTCACACTTATGACCATTGCAGCATCCCCATGGTCACATGATTTACATTTGAATGCTCAATAAGTGACTCACATTTATGATGGTTGCAGTGTCTCGGGGTCACGTGATCACCTTTTGTGACCTTCTGACAAGTAAAATCAATGGGGAAACCAGATTCAGTTAACAACCGAGTTACTAATTTAACAACTGCAGTGATTCACTTAACAAATGTTGCAAGAAAAATTGTAAAATGAGGCAAAACTCACTTAACAAATTTCTCATTTAGCCACATAAATTTTCATTGTGGTTGGAAGTTGAGGACTACTTGCATTTAATTCTAATGGAATGTATAAGAGAAATTGGAATCTTTATCTTTCCTCTCACTCCTTTATTTAGAATATTGTGCAAATGTCATCTAGGTTTATAATGTTGAAGAAAGAAAGACAGAGAGAGATAATACAAGAGAAAGTACACTGGAAAATTAAAGCAAAAGAACATATAATACTTCCCACTCATTCTGAAAAAAACTATCATATTTTGTCTGTTGATAAGTTTCAGTAAGTTAAGTTAATTCAATAAGTAGGATGCAGCATTTTGTGCAAGTAAGCAATAGTCAGAATAGAAATGGAGGGGGGGTTAGATTGGCCTCAGTGACACCCCAGGTCATTCTCAGCCACAGGAGATCAGGAAGTGACTTTGCACCAGTTACTGTCTTTCAACCCAGCCTAACTAGTGTGATGGTTGCGGGAAAATTGAGAGAAGCACTAGCACTTTGACTTATATACCGCTTTATAGCCCTCTCTAACCAGTTTACAGAGTTAGCATATTGCCCCCAACAATCTGGGTCCTCATTTTACTGACCTCAGAAGGATGGAAGGCTGAGTCAACCTTGAGCCTGGTAGGATTTGAACTGCCAAATTACAGGCAGCCGGCAGTCAGCAGAAGTAGCCTGCAGTACTGTAGCCGAGGCTCATATGCTAAGTATGCTACCTTATACTTCTGAAGAAAAGGCAGAGTATAATTGTAACAAATAAATGTTTAAAATGCTGGTAGAGAATTTTTTAAAAAATAAAGACCTTCTGCTTCTAATACTGAGTCTGAGAACATATCTCATACCTTTTTATTCTCAATTTTCTGCCATGGAGAAATTCCATTTTTTGTTTGTCTCTTCATTAATTTGTACCTCATTTTTTTGCTGTAGGCCTTTTCATGTATCATCACATTCGCTTCTACGTTATTCTCCTTTTTCATCCTGACCAGCTTTAAGATGGACAAAAAATATCAAAACAAAATAATTTTTTTAGAAATCAGTACAGCTCTAAAAGCCCGGACATTGGATATAACAATGTATTGCCTAGTATCAAAGGTCTTCCATATTGGAGCCTCCAGGATATTTAACATCTTTCTATATTCATCCCAATTGAATAGGAGCTGAAGTGGGTTTCAGCAGGTTCTGACCAGTTCTGGAAAACCGGTAGCAGAAATTTTGAATAATTTAGAGAACCGGTAGTAAAAATTCTGACTGGCCCCGCCCCCCCCCATCTACTCTCTGCCTCCCAAGTCCCAGCTAATCGGGAGGAAATGGGGATTTTGCAGTATCCTTCCCCTGCCACACCCACCAAGCCACACCCACAGAACCGGTAGTAAAAATTTTTGAACCCACCACTGAACAGGAGTGTTGAAAGGATTATTTCTTGGGGTTGGAAAAGGGATTATCTAATTGTAAACTTTATATCAATTGCACAATATCTCTGGACTGAGTCCTTAGTAGAGATCTAGGAGAAGAGTTGATCCTGTAGCTATAAGTCTTTCTTACAACTACACTTGTTTGACTAACAATTATTTTGGGAATTGTGAAAGAATAGGATGGGAATATATGGTGCTGAACTTATTTATCAAATTTCTAAGCCGCCCAATTGCATAATGATCCTAAATAGCTTCACAATATTAAAAAGAGAAGAAAGAACGTCATTTTAGAAAAGAATACAATTGCTCCGTGGGAATAATTTAAAAATATCACTTTTTAAGCCATCCAGTTGAGAAGGTCATAAGTGACAATATTCTATTGATAGACTCTGCTCCCAGAGTTAAGCATGAACCTCACATAGGCGAGGAATATTTAAGTGATATAAAGATTTAACAGTAGGACTCCCTCATGAAATAGAGAAGGAGAACAATGTGGTCAAACTAGAAGGCTTGTTAGCATCTAAATAGTAAGTCTCTGTGTGTGTTTGTGTTTGTGTTTCATGAAATTAAGTCCTGCTACTTCAGCCGAGGAATGTTTCTGGATTCAATTCTCGATCATTACTTGCAAAGCAGAAAAATATACAGCCGTTGTTAACTCTAAATTAATTTCATATTTCCATTTGTTGTTGTTCTTTCCTTCATTGTTCTAAGCTTTCCAGTGCTCAATTCAATCATCCATGGAAATGGTGGTTGCTGAATGCAAAGCAGTCCGAATAGCATATTATAGATTTCCATTTTTCCATCAGGTGTGCATAAATCTATTTATGGTACTGTACTGCTCACTGATTTAAAATAGTTTTACCCATGCCTATAAACATTATCCCATAACTTTTTCCAGGATACTTTCTTTGTTTAATCCAGTTTGCAATTTTTCTCTGCCCTACAAACAATTTTAATATTCTGAAGGGCATGCAGGGAAATTAGCAGGGGTGAAATCCAGCAGGTTCTGACAGGTTCTGGAGAACCAGTAACAGAAATTTTGAGCATGTTGCAATATTTTCAGGATCAGACTCAATAAAGATAATAGAAGTTATAGGTTTAAATATAATTCTCTTTAATCATAATAGGCATTCTATATTCGCTGAATATTCAAGATAGAAGCAAGGAAAATGGGGAGGATGGCTCCTTTTATATACAAGGGGCGGAGCCAGGAATGGGAGTGGTAAAATATGAATACATTAAAGCTCAAGTAATAAGTTAACCCCTGATGTTCCATATATACATTATTTACACATTAGAGAATAAGGCATTTACATCTGACAAATCCCCCTCTAAATGCCGGTTCGTTATACAACACCAGTTACATTCAGATTCAGGACAATATAATACATATAATTTAGAAGTTAAATATTTGTGTTGTTTAGAAGGTAAGGGTTTTGTTAATATGTCAGCTAATTGTTCAGAAGTATCACAATGTATTGCTTTGATGAATCCGTCTTGAGATAGTTGTCTCACGTGCTTAAATTTTATATCAATATGCCTGGACCTTTGTCCAATTGCATCGGATCTAGAAATTTCAATGGCCGCTTTATTATCTTCATGCATAATAAATGGTAAAGTAGGTTTCTTCCAAACATCTGTGATCAAATCATTGAACCATACAAGGTTATTTGCAGCTTTAGACAAGCAAACATATTCTGCTTCTGTGGTAGAGGTGGCTACCAGTTCTTGTTTACCAGTATACCAGTAAACTGGACAATCGTTCAATAGAAAAACATAACCAGAGGTACTCTTTCTGCATGATGTATCACCAGCCCAATCTGCATCAGCATAACAAGTAATTTTTGGTTCTTTGTCATTATTGGGTTCCAATATTAAACAAAAATCTAATGTACTTTTCAGATATCTTAAAATTCTTTTGACAGCTTCCCAATGATACAAGGTTGGTTTGCTAACATATCTTGACAATAAATTGAGAGGTAATGCAATATCTGGCCTAGTCCAATTAGATATATAAAGGAGTGAACCTATAACTGATCTGTAAAATGTGTTGTCTTTAAACTCAGGGGAAGATTCATCATTGTTTCTAAGAAAATCAGTTTGCATAGGTGTGTCACATGTTTTGGCATTATTTAAGTTACATTTGTTTAGGAGTTCAATGATTTTATCTTTTTGGGTAAGTTTGAATCCCCTTTTTGTTTTGTTAATTTGTACACCAAGGTATTTATTCACTCTACCTAGTGATTTCAATGAGAAGTGTTCGTTTAACTTATTTACAAAGATTTCCCTGCTCTCTTTATGCTTTCCAATATATAAAATATCATCCACATAAATTAATACAAATTCAATATGATCATTACTCTTTTTTACAAAGAAACAGTTATCAGCAGTGGTGGCGTTGAAATCCATGGTCTTTAGTACTTTTACCAAACAATCGTACCATCTTTTGCCAGATTGCTTCAATCCGTACAGACTCTTATTTAGTAACCAAATTTCGTTCTTATTAGTGTATTGACTGTGTGGTGCTCTTACATATATTTCCTTATCTAATTTTGCATGTAAGTATGCAGTCTGTATGTCATATTGAAACACGTCTAGATTGAGTGCAGATGCTACTACAAGAGCTGTTTTGACACTCTCTGTTCTCACTGTGGGTGAATATGTGTCAGTATAGTCTTCTGGATATTTTTGTGCATAACCTTGTGCAACTAGTCTGGCCTTGTATAAGGTATTACCTCCTTCTAAATTCTTAATTTTATAAATCCACCTGGTACCTATAATTGTTTTATCCTTAGGTGCGATCGCAGGTGTGAATACATTTAATCCTTGTAAACTTTTCATTTCTTTTTCCATAGCTAGTTCCCATTTTTCTCTTTCTTCACGGGGGAGTTTCAATACTTCCTCATATGTATTAGGTGTTATTTGTTCTCCATCCATATGCATAATATAATCTTTGTATTTATTTGGTATTTGGTTTCTATTATTTCTAATATTTCTTTCAGGTTTGCTATGGTTGTCATGCAAATATCTGGCTTCCTTTTTTGTTAATGTGTCTGTCTTTATTTTATGCTGACTATTTGTCCAAGTTTTGGTTTTGTTCTTACTTTTGTTAATATTTTGATTTTCTGTTGTTCCTTCCTCGCAAGATATATTATCTTTGCTTTTATTAGGAAAAATTTCATTAAGGTGCAACTTAGACCAATTGGCCTGCTCATGAAACACAGCTGTTCTGGATACTATAAATTTGTTATTATTATCGATGAATCTGTACCCTTTGGTTCCAGTTTCGTATCCCATGAATCTTAATCTCCTGGATACGTTTTCTCCCTTTCTCCTCAATTGTTTAGGTATGTGCACGTCTGCAGTAACTCCAAATATGTGCATGTGTGCTAATTTAGGTTTTCTATTGTACATCACCTCATATGGTGTCTTATTCACAATACTGGACCATGTTCTATTTTGAGTGTAATTTGAATAATGTAAGGCTTCTGACCAAAATTGTTTGCCTAAACCAGCATCCTCTAATGTGCATCTAATCATGGTTTGTAGTGTGGAGTTCTTTCTCTCTGCAATCCCATTTTGAAAGGCAGAAAATGGATTGGACGTGAAATGTAGCATCCCTCTATCCTTTAACCATTGGGAGAATTCTTTAGACATGAATTCACATCCCCTATCTGTCATAATTTGTTTTATTCTGATATTATGTTGTGTTTCTATGCGTTTGTAGAATTCCTTAAATTTCTGAAAGGTTTCATCCTTGTGCTTTAATGTGTAAACAAAACCATAGCGACTGTAATCATCCACTATTGTTAGGAAGTAACGTTTTCTATAGGTAATTGATGGAGTTAATGGACCAACTAAGTCCATATGTACCAAATCAAAAATATTGTTAGTTGATCTGTTAGATTTTTTTGGTCTAGGACTGGTTTTTAGTTTGGTGGATTTACATACTGAGCATTCTAAATAATTTTCACAATTTTTTATTCTTACACCTTCTGCGTGTTCAGTCATTTTTTGTACTACAGGAAAGCTTGCATGTCCTAACTTCCTATGTAAGATATGAGCACACTCATCATGAATTGTTTTACCTATTTTTGGTTTCTTCTCATTGTGTGTATTTTTGTTATCATGAGTTATTTTACATTCATCATTGTCACTGTTACTGACATTTTCATCATCTGCTTCAATACAATCTTCCATATTTGAATCAATGTTATGTAACCATCTTTCTTTGGTTATCAGATAGGGTAGACCCCCTTTTATCATCACAGTGCCTACATTTGTTTTGTTCTTTTCTATAGTTGCTTTCCCCTTTGAGAAAACTATATTGATGTCAGATTCTCTGCTTAGTTTTATAGCACTTAGTATGTTGTGAGGTATTTCTGGGATTAATAATACCCCCTCTATTTTCCCTAAACCAGGCAAGGTCACATTTCCTCTGCCTAATACTTGAACCTTTTCTTGATTAGCTACCTTTATCACAAACTTATCTTCTGTAAATGAAGATAATATACTTTTGTTATTAGTGGTGTGATTTGTTGCACCAGAATCAATAAGCCAATTATTGTTCTCATCTTGTTGTGTTTTGGTGCTGTCTTGTTTATTTAGCCCATTTAGTGATCCAGATTTTCTCTCTTTTGAATTTTCTCTACCCCCTCTACTTTCTCTGTAGTTTGGTGGACTTCTATATCTGTGTCTATCTGTGGAAGATTGTCTGTAATTGTATTTGCTCCTATATTCTGGCCTATGTCTCTCCCTTGGGACTTTGGGACAGTCTCTTCTACTGTGTTCCCTGGATCCACAATTGTGGCATCTAAAGGCTTCATTATATTTATCTTGAAAGACTACTTTCCTAAAAGATTTGTGTTCTGTTTGGTTACTGGAATGATTTTTTCTTGAATTGTCTTCTGCTATCAATTTGTTAGATAGACTTTCTATTGATAAATATCCCAAATTAATGGTATCTAAGTGTGACATAAAGCTATCCCATGATGGATCAAGTGAATTGATAATAACACTTTTCATAGTTTGATCTGAAATCACTTCCCCCCTCAATTGCAGCTCAGCTCTTATTTTGTTTAGATTTATCAAATGTTCACTTATAGAAACCCCTGGTTTCACTCTAGAAGAAAAGAAATCCTTAGACATTCTTGTGGTTGTGGCTACGCTATCGCTGTGAAATAGATTAAACATGCATTGAATTATTTCTGATACAGTTAGGTTTGGTTTGATGCTATGATACATTGCAGGAGACACGCTAGAAATTATTATGAAAAATGCTCTATGATGTAAACAGTCTATTTTTAAAGTCCAAGGTCTTCTTGGAGGACTAGTTATAAAGAATAGTAAATTTTCTTTCATAAAAATAACCTGAAGCTGTTGGTACCACTCTTGTAAATTAATGCCATCAACTCTAAGTTTTGGGAAGTCACTGGGTAAGTTCCCCACATTATTTTGTCCATTACTTACAACCTGAGGCAGTCCGTGGTCTCTCAAGTGCAGGAAATTACAGAACGGCATTGGGATGCTTGTAACGAGTCTGCGCGGTTCTCTGGCCAGTTCAAGTCTTTCGGGGCCGTCTACGTAGTTTTGCACATGCGCGTTGCTCATTTCTTCTTTGGCGCCGTTGTGGAAGGTTCTCTCCATTTCAGCTCTCTCGATCCGCTCCTCTTCAGATGAGTCGGTCTCTGGCTCGGTTTTTGGGGCTTTGGTGATGGCGGCGGTTCTTCTCTTTCTCTTGTGTGTGCTGGCACTCGATTCTGTCTGCGGTGTAGGACGGAATCGGCATGGCTCTCTGGGCTCGGGTGTCGTCGTTTTCGAAGTCAGGATGGGAGCGTGCAGGTCTTGAGTTGTCGGTTTGATTGCTTGCTTCTTCGTTGATGTCTTAGAAATTTTCAATCTTGGCCCAAAAGCAGCAAAAAGTGTTTTCATTGCTGACTCTACTTGAGACTTTGTTAAATCGTCTTCACTTTCTGATTTTGGTTCATCTGAAGAGTTTGAGACTTCTTTTTCACTTTCTTCGTCTGATAGCGTTTTTCGCGCCAGAAATTTTGAACTGAGCGTTTTGATTGGCTCTGCTTCACTCTCTTTTGAAGTTCGTTGAAACCAAGATGGCTGCCGTTCAAAATTTCGCGCGGGGTCACATCTTTTCTTTTTTACAACTATTTTCTCAGTAGTCATTTCACTCACAGTTTTTTGATCTTTGGGTTTTTCTTTAATGATGTTTTTCTCTCTCGCTGCTCCGCTGTTCCTCAGCATCTCCTGGAGGTCCGCGATGAGGCTTTCATCATTCTTTTGGCTTTTTAGTATTTTTAATATTTCTGACCTGAGTTCGTTATTTTCTATCTCGATTTCTTCCTGGTCGTTATTTTCACTCATCAGTTCTTCTTCTTCAGTGGTGTATTCTTCGGATTCTCTCGAAATCGCATTAGTGGATTCGTTGATCATCTCTTGATCAGTTTCTATTTCTTTGCTGTAGGCCCTGGTGTTGGGCCTATCTTTCTTGGACATTTTTAATTACTTATTGAGTCAATTAACCATCCTCTGCTACCAGCTTGTTGCAATATTTTCAGGATCAGACTCAATAAAGATAATAGAAGTTATAGGTTTAAATATAATTCTCTTTAATCATAATAGGCATTCTATATTCGCTGAATATTCAAGATAGAAGCAAGGAAAATGGGGAGGATGGCTCCTTTTATATACAAGGGGCGGAGCCAGGAATGGGAGTGGTAAAATATGAATACATTAAAGCTCAAGTAATAAGTTAACCCCTGATGTTCCATATATACATTATTTACACATTAGAGAATAAGGCATTTACATCTGACAGAGCAGTTCGACGAACCGGTAGCAGAAATTTTGAGTAGTTCGGAGAACCGGCAAATACCACCTCTGGCTGGCCCCAGAGGGGTGGGAATGGAGATTTTGCAGTATCCTTTCCCTGCCACGCCCACCAAGCCACACTATGCCCACCAAGCCACGCCCACAGAACCGGTAGTAAAAAAAATTGGATTTCACCACTGGAAATTAGATTCTTTGGTGCCTTCCTATCCATCTCAAAAGCGCACTTGCAATGAAAGCAAGTCACAGTTTACCACAGTCAAACATTACCATTTAACCTAACAGATATTTAAATCAGTATTTAATGAGCTCAGTGTTTGTAGCCATTATGTTTGCATATGAGAGAGCTTAAATGAGCTGAAGGCTAAGAAATGTGCATAGCTCAATCCATCTTTAAATCATTGATGAAGTTTCTATATTATTTTCTAAGTGGTAACAAAATGAATCTGATCTTCTTTCAGCTATAATAATAATTTTAATATATAGCTGTATTTTACAGGAACATTGAAAGACCATTTTTTTCCTCACATAGGATTATATTTGAAGATTTTGACTTTATCCGTTCCTAAACAACTCTTTATTTTCCCTACCAATTATAATTTTTGGAGCAGTATTTCATTGAAGGCTGTTTCAGTTAATCCTGTAAAGATTTTAGTATGCAGTAAAAACTCACATTTTTTAAAGTTTATCATGAGACGAAGAAGTTAAAAGGGTATCTTAGCTCAAGGGGTTGGGAGGTTTAGAATCTAATCACATAACATCATTTCATTTCTTATGAAACTTCATTTCATTTCAACCTTAATTGTGTGTCTCTAAATTTTGTCCGTAAATCATATGCTTTAGAGATAAGTAGATAGTCTCTTTCCATGCTTACCTCCTGTTAAAGCTGTGAATAATGGAAAGTTTCAGCTGTGATATCAAAGAAGCAGTTTGTACTCTTGTGTGAGGTCATAAATAAGATTCCAAGGGAGTTCTAAAATGACTGGTCTCAGTAAGTTGAAATAATGTTGATGGAGTTGACTGGTTTTATTTCCTTATCGCTTTTATGAGGAGCAGCATTTTTATGCAACATAACATCATAAGCGTGTAGTATGATAGACTTGCATGGCCGGTGCAACATATTCATATTGGTGTAATATATCATAATGCAATGTTACGTACATATATGTATAGAGGATTGTGTGTTGTTAGTATGATTTATTGGGTTAGGGATTTTTCTTCTTTCACTGTGAGTTATTGATAAGTATTTATGTTGCGGGGGGGGTGCACGAAGGGAGGCTCAGCCAACCTCATTGTAACGTGTTGTGCTTTGACAATAAAGGTTGAACTGAGGTTGAATTGAATTGAATTATAACAAGAACTTTCCAATGTTACATTTTTCTACTTGAACCATTATTTATTACCATATTGTTCAAGACTGGAGATTTTAGATCAGGAACTCATGGCATCACAGCATCATCACAGGACGTATTTGATGAGCTGGTTTCAATGTCAGTGTTCCAGAAAAAAACCCAGCTCCAACTAAAGACTCTGAAGCAAGCATTTTCAAAGTTCTATTTACTAGAAATAGGCAAACTGGCACATCTGGGAAAGTCTGAATCTGAGAGGTCCGGGTTTTCCCTCAGTAAATCAAAACCCCCAAAACCATCCCCCCAGTCTTCAGTCGATCACATGCTCCAATCAACCGCCGTCCCATCTCGAGACATTACTCCGACCACTCCTTCTCCAGATGCAGGATCACCCTGACCTTGATCGACAGGAAGAATGCTATTATGTCTACAGACAACCCCTCTACTAAATCCCCGCTCCTACTTTCCCACACATGAGAAGGTGGCAGCATGGAAGCTTCCGACCTAATATGGTTTCCAAAGCTGACATTCAAAGTTTCATAGACAACTATTGAATAGTAGACAAGATATATTTTTTTTTAAAAAAAAAAACCTTTAATATTTTGCTACCATTTAGTGGTTGTCTGATTTGTGCAACCCCAGATCTTAATATTGTCTTAATAAAACACACACCCATACACACACATTGCTATGTGACTACAACATGCTAAATAACCTCGTCCTATTACAACTTTGCCCTGGGATTTTTCAAACTAACAGTAGAGAGCTGTTTCCTATTAATAAGGTTGTGTGATAGCAAACTTCCCACTCTAACCTCAGTTAGATCATTATTTCCCTCTTTTGTCTTTCCCCCCTGCAGAAAGAAATCACACAACATATCCCCAAACCATGCCAAACAGCTAAGCTATTATAGATGTTTAAAAACTCAAGAATGAGAAGGCCAATCTAATCTCTGGGAACCCCAGTGATAAGGGCAGCAATGAAGAATCTTGACAATTGAGTTTGAGTGAAATCAGCAATTAATGGTAACAATCCCTGTAGTCAGTAACAATCCTGTAGTCATTTTGTTTAAAAAAAAATAGTGTTTGGCCATCAGTTGTTTTGGACCTTAAGCGCGTCTCTTTAGATATCATTCTAGTCTTGCTATATGTTCTGCTACCTTTAGACTCTGGTGTATGAAGTGGAGAATGCTAAGTGGCTGACCTCTAAATTTTCCTACTCCTGATCTTCTTGGAAGTTGCATTGCTAACAAAGTGTTCTACATAATGGGGCTAGTTACACATGGCAGGCTGAAATGGAAACCTTCCTGATGTGATTAGCAGGTTCCATGGAAATAGATGAATGGGGGAGAAGAGAAGGTTAATAATAACAGTAACAGAGTTGGAAGGTACCTTGGAGGTCATCTAGTCCAACCCCCTGCTCACACAGGAGACCTGTACTAGGGATTCAAACCACCTTTCTGATCGACAATCTCAGCATCTTAGCCACTGAGCCACCTAGTCAGTTCTTTTTCATGAAATCCAATTTGGAAAAAGGATTCAATGATATTAATTCCCAACCTCATATTTGAAAGAAAATACTATGAGTTGCCACTACCAGGCTGATTTTAGCATAGAGAAAAAGACATAGAAACATCAATGTCCAATTTTCTTCTCTCCTTATAAAATCCTCAGTCTGTATGTCTGCATTTATGCAAGTGAAGAAGCCTGTTCTGTCTTATTTGCAGCCAAGAAATGGCAGTAGGGAAAAGAGAGCAATGTGCATGCACCAACATTATTTTCTTTGATTCCTAGGGAGCCTCCTCATTACACCATTTTATTAAGGCTATTGTAGCTGCATGAATCTGTATGACCACTAGCTGGCAGGAAAGAATCTGAGTTTTCTGTAACTCTTTACTGCCATCTTTTATTTATTTATTTTATTTTATTTCCAATTTATATACCGCCCTTCTCCCTGAGGACTCAGGGCGGTGTACAGCCAGAATTAAGAACATGAAATACAAATATTAAAAAACAATTAAAATATATATAAATTTGGCCCAAAAATTAAAAATCACAAACCAATTTAAAACTTTTAAAAATTTCTTCTTAAGCCAGCCTGGCTTGCTGGAAGAAGTGGGTTTTAAGGGCACGGCAGAAGGCACTGAGGTCTTGGATTCTCCTTATCTCTGGGGGCAACTGATTCCAGAGGGTAGGTACCCCCACAGAGAAGGCCCTCCCTCTGGGGGTCACCAGCCTACATTGTTTGGCTGATGGCACCCTGAGGAGGCCCTCTCTGTGGGAGCGCACGGGTCGATGGGAGGTCGTCGGTAGCAGCAGGCGGTCTTGAAGATAGCTAGGCCCTATGCCATGGAACGCTTTAAAGGTGATGACCAACACCTTGAAGTGCACCCGGAAGATCACCGGGAGCCAGTGCTGCTCGCGCAGGAGCGGTGTTACATGGGAGCGCCATGCAGCTCCTGTCACTACCCGTGCTGCTGCGTTCTGGACCAGTTGGAGCCTCCGGGTGCTCTTCAAGGGGAGCCCCATGTAGAGAGCATTGCAGTAGTCAAGGCAAGAGGTGACGAGGGCATGAGTGACTGTGCACAGGGAATCCCGATCAAGAAAGGGCCGCAACTGGTGAATCAGGCGAACCTGACAAAAGGTCCCCCTGGTTACAGCTGTCAGATGTTCCTCCAAGGACAGCTGCATATCCAGGAGGACTCCCAGATTGCGAGCCCTTTCTGTGGGGGCCAAAGACTCACCCCCAATAGTCAGTGATGGAGTCAACTGACTATATCGGGATGCCAGGAGCCACAGCCACTCAGTCTTGGAAGGGTTGAGCTTGAGCCTGTTCCTCCCCATCCAGATCCGCACAGCCTCCAGGCACTGGGACATCACTTCAAGGGCATCGTTGGGGTGGCCTGGGGTGGAGATGTACAGCTGGGTGTCATCAGCGTACTGGTGGTATCTCACCCTGAAGCCACGGATGATCTTGCCCAGTGGCTTCACATAAATGTTGAACAGAGGGGTGAGAGGACCGATCCCTGCAGCACTCCACAGATGAGAGGCCTCGAGGTCGACCTCTGCCCCCCTGCCAACACAAACTGTGACCGGTCGGAGAGAAAGGAGGAGAACCACCACAACACGGTGCGTCCCACCCCCGACTCTTCCAGCCGGTGCAGCATGATACCATGGTCGATGATATCAAAAGCCGCTGAGAGATCTAACAGGACCAGAACAGAGGAGCAACCCCTGTCCCAAGCCCTCCAGAGATCTATTGGCTGAGAAGATTTTTGAAGTCCAGATATCATAATCCTAAATATATAGAACAGAGGTCTTCAAACAAGGCAGCTTTAAGACTTGTTGTAGACTTCAACTTTCAACTATGCTGGCTGGAGAATTCTGGGAATTGAAGTCCACAAGTCTTAAAGCTGCCAAGTTTGAGGACCCCTGATATAGAATGAGTACATACATTTAAGGGTTATACAGTCAGCTTCCTCTCCTGCATTTTCTTTCTGAACAACTTTCTCTTTCAAGCAGCTGCACAAAAGTGACAGAAATGAAAATCCTGAGCTGATTTTTTGAATTTAGCCCAATAGCCAGACAAAAGCAGCTGATGATTGCATGGGTTCTAGGCAAAAGAGAAAAATCAGAAACGATGGATAGATTTCCTTTGGGCAAATACAATTATTGGTTGTTAACTTTTTATAATAAACATAACATTGTTGTCTGTCTTTAAACAACACAAGAATATAAGAAACATTGAACAAATTATATTTGTAAATGGAATAAATCAACACCTGTTTTCTCCAAAATTATAATCTACAGGTTTATAGAATAATGTAATAAAGGTCATTCTGCAAAATTTGTCAAGGAAGCATAAGATATCAATAGTAGAGCCCCTTCTGAAATTCTTCAAGCATCCTCTTGTTCCTTTCAAAACATGTTGTCACTAAGTCTCTAAATCCAGGTGTTTTTCTTCAGGATAGATATATGGGAGTAATCTCTTTCTAACCAGCTGTGACAGCTTTTCTGTCTTAAACCATTTGTTTAAAACAAAGGTTTTTCTTATTATCTTACTTTAAAAATATATGGATGTAGGCTTGTCATTTTTTATAGAACCCATAACATCTGTTTTGCTTTATGAGTTCTTACATAAATCTTTTTTTGAACAGATATTTTTCTTCTATATGAAATCCATCATTTAAAGCACTCGCAATATATAGAAATGTAGGGGAAACTTGTTCTTGTGGCAAAACCTCATAGTGTCTGTCACAAAGTCATTTTAAGCAAGGATACGTTGTGTTCATTCCAAAAAGTACACATTGTAAATGAAGCTTAATTTGAGAAGCAGGTCAGATCCTACACAAGGAATGGCATGCGGTAACATTCATATGTACTAGAATCTGAGAGAAGGACAATTTATACCTCCATTTCTTCCTCATCATAAACTTCCTTTCTTGACCATAATAAGTATGACACTAGTTGCTAACAAGACTGATATTGTGAATATCATGACATTTTACTTAACTGATATCAGATGATATATTTTGATTGTCTGTCTGTCTGTCTGTCATATATATTTTACCTAACTCATGGGTGTCAAACTGGTGGCCCGTGGGCCAGTTGCATCACAAGCAGGCCACACTCACCCCAGCTCCACAAATGGGAAAAACATTGTGAAACATCACAGGACAGCAACGTGACACGGCAAGTTTGACACCCATGACCTGACTGGTATCAGGATGAATAGGATGGAATTCTAACTCTACAAAATGATATGAGCAGCTTACTTAAAAAATAGATTCAAACAACAACTGCAGTTACAATTTACACATACACATCATTCTATTCCTTTTTAAAGTAAGCCGTGTTATGCAAACTACAGAAAAGGAGTGAGGTATTATAAACCCTAGAAATAAAAGTATTCGACAGAAAAAGAGACATACTAACTATATTTAATTTACACCTATTCATCTCATTATCCTCATTATCTCTGCTTCCACAGTGTATTGGTGGAATAATTGTCTTTTGTTCTTTAAACTTCTTATCTCTTTCTTTTGTAGGGCCTTACCACCTCCATTCCCACTTTCAAAAGTTCTTTGTCCTTTTCATTTTCCAGATCCATTCATTCTTCAGATATTATGAAGGCCCAGAGTTGCTTTATTGGTGAGAATGGATGCCATATAAATGCAACAAATAAATAAATATGCTTTGCAATTCAGTCTCTATTCACTCTCTCTGTGTTATTAAATTGCCTCTAGTTTCGGCTTTTGTATCAATCGCAAACTCCATTCAAAACTCTTATCAACGGATAATCAGTATTGACTTCAACTGCTAGAAGTCAATACTGACTCAAAAGCATGCTAATTTGGATTCCCAGCCTAGCCAATAACCCTGGTCTCCTATCTAAGTACTAAATATTGAGTTGTAGAGTTTGGGGATCATCCAAAGTTGGGTGGGTACTGCCACCTCTTCAGGCATCGAGAGAATAATATGCTTCAAACAGAGAGTTAAGAAAAGGAACAAGTCAGTACATACTACCTACTTAAATGTTTTTTTTAAAATGCAAGGAAAGGCTGGATTAGAGTTGTGGTTGAAGAACTTCATGAGAGGAATTATGGCAGATCTATTTATTTGTCAACATCGCTCAAGTATCAGGTTTAAGAATATTGCGTGCACAAAGCCAGCAACCAAGTATTCTGGAAAAAAAATCAACTGGCTCTATTGTAATCTTTACCTATTCATCTAGTAACATATTCTATTGTGTCATGCCAGCACAGAAGAAAAAGGGGACACATGGTTTTGTATTTTCAAAAGTGAGAGAGGAAAGTTACTCCATTATTTTTGTCTTTGCTGATGGAACCTGACATCAAAAACACCTACCAATGACTAATCTGTTCAGCCTACAAGCTCTGTATTTATTCATTGTTATACAATGAATAAATTGCATACATATAAATATGTATCCCATCTTTCTAATAATGGCTATGAAAAACCTTTGAACAAGGTGCTTTGGAATGTGCAGGAATGTGAATAAAGCATCTCTTTCTGAATTTTTAAAGTAGCCATGAGGACTTCCCAAATCTGGGAGGAAATCACCCCATGGTTTTTCTAATGAATCATACACACTCCTTTATGTTTCAGAACATCTTTCTGCAGTCTTTTTTCTAAAGAACTACTCATAGCAACTTGAATCTGATTTTGATGTACAGACCTCATACATAGATGAAAACTTTGGGTATATTTTTGAAATCTTTTGTGCCATTTTGCCATAAAAGTATTATAATTTGATAGATATTGGGAAACCGTTTCTTTACTATATATCTAAGTAACTTTAGCTTCTACTATGGTATATATTTAGGAAGGCTTTATCCATAACCCATTTGAACACTTCCAATTGAATTAGTCTCTAAAATATAATAATTCACTGTATCTTTAAATATTAAATGTGTAGGCAAAATATTCCCTGAAATGATGCCTTAAATTCTATTGTCATGTTTGACTTTTTCCATGCTGCAATAAATTCCAGTAATGCTTTCCATGTTAAATAATGCTATTTATACATGCACTTTAACAAAGAATGCCATTTTTATCTATACAAGTCTTTTTTAAAAAAGAAACTGAACTCTGTCTGATTATCGTTATGTTTTTATGCATCAAATTTAATTTCCATAAAGAAAGCTGAGGCACAAAGTTGTTGCCACAACATGTTAAGGTTCTCAATGAGAATTAAAGGAGGCATTCTGGACTGTTATGGAAATGGTTTCCTGGAACACTATTTGCTGAATACCAGATGTTTTAAGGGAAAAACATTTATTGTTTAGATCACATCCACTGCCCATCAGTCGTCTACCTGTTTGTCTTGCAAAACTAAACATTCAAAGCAAAACACTGAATACTAATCCAGGACCTCTAGTATTATCAGTGTAGCTACTATATATTTGTTCAGTAGCAGCCTACAATATAGTGGGTTATTTTTTTATTTTATTTTAGGAGATGGGAACTTTCCAAGAGTCAAATGTCCAGAATGAAGTTGGTTTTTTAACATTTACAAAGCAGGTAGTTTTCAAATAGCCACATTTTTAATAATATTCATTCATTTCATTTATCTTAAAAAGTATTATTGGGTATATTATAATTTTGCATCTTAATTTATTTTTACAGGCAAACATAAGGAGAGATGCTTCTTAGGTTTTCAGAAATTAAAATGACTAGTATTACATATCACTCATCTCAATTTTGGAGTATGAAGGGGCCACAAGGAGACTCATTCAGGCAGAAATATGGCTTGAGACAGTCCCAGCCTATTTTATGTCTAGTGTAAGGTAGTTGCACAATCCAATCAAATTGCTTTTATACCGAAATCAGCAGTATAAATCCGCCAATGCATCACTAAATTCTTAGGTTTCTCTATGTGCAAATCAATACTTACACAATAATTATATATAGTCTTAATTTGAAAACAGTATATGAAATAAATCCCTACTTAACCCGAATCTCTGTTCCCAACATCCATCTAAATTTGTCAAATTAACTATCAGTTAGTGTAGCCAAATTAACAAATTACATACTGACCCAAGCTGAATATTATCAAATGACTGGACAGACCACAAATACAATTCCAAAACTTTATGCTCCTTAAACACATAACCTGACAATTTGATTGTATTATTGTATTATCTAAATGATGATAATAAATAAATTGGTCGACAAAAAAAAAAAATTGAAACACTAAACACAGAATTTACAATGGAAACTTCTATATAATTAGATTGTTACATTAAAAGTTGACAAGGGGTTGCAAGAGAAATTATTGGACTTGCTTTCAGGTATGAGGCTAGTAGAGGGAAGATCCCCCCCTCCCCAAATATCAGATGCATCAACTCATTTCTTCTTCTAGTTCAGTGTTTTGTGTCATGGTGTTTTCAAACAGATGCTTTTGAGCTGCTCACGAGCATGTTTAAGAGGGGGTTGTTTCCCAGAAGATAGTATTTAATATACAGTATATGGCAGAAAAATTGTGTTAAATTTTTCCTGTATTATTTTCTATACCAGGTTACTTGTGTTTAATCTGTTAGGATTTTCCTGGCATGTTTGTACACATGATTATTACTGCAAACAATTTAGAAGGCTAATATCCAGCAAACACAGGGTACTTACATACTGTTACAAATTCTCCTCAGTTTGTTATGCTTGAATGAATGCACGAAAGAGTCTATGAAAGGAAGCTGCAAATGCATCAAACGATCTTTCATCTTGAACATTCTACTAGACCAGTTGCCTCCTGGAAGAAGAAACAGTTATGGTTGCCCTGACAGATGACCTCTTGCAGAAAAAGACAAGGAGTATGTTTCTGTCAGTCCTGCTTGATCTTTTAATAGCTGTGAATTCCGGAAACAGACGACTACAAGCTGAGTAACAGATCGACAGTATGACAAAGGGAATATTAATAAACTGGAGGGAGGGAGGAAAGGAAGGAAGGAAGGAAGGAAGGAAGGAAGGAAGGAAGGAAGGAAGGAAGGAAGGTTGTTTCAGGTATCAAAAACAGCTATAGTATTGCCATATAATCTCACAGGTCCAGAGCAGGCTCTGAAATGGCAAAGCCTTTGTGTAAATACTCACTGTATATCTCAAAAGCAGATGCTACTACAGGTAGTCCTCGATGTACAACAGTTCACTTAGTGACTGTTCAAAGTTACAACGGCACTGAAAAAAGTGACTTATGACCATTGTAGCATCCCCATGGCCACATGATTTACATTTGGACAACTAATTCACATTTATGATGGTTACAGTGTCCCAGGACCATATGATGATCTTTTGAGACCTTCTGACAAGCAAGGTCAATGGGGAAACCAGATTCAATTAACAACACTGTTATTAATTTAAGAGCTGCAGTGATTCACTTAACAAATGTGGTGAGAAAAGTCGTAAAATGGGACAAAAGTCACTTAATAAATTTCTTTACCAACATAAATGCTGGGCTCAATTATGGTTTAAGTTGAGGGCTACCTGTACTAGGGAAAAAGCAAACATGCCAAGACTTAATGGAAAGCAAAAGAAAACAGCAACAGCAAAGATTGTTGATCATAGAGCGTGGGTGTCAAACTTGCGCCATCACGCTGTCATGTGACGTATTGTGAAATTTCCCCCTTTGTAGAGCTGAAGTGGGACTGGTCTGTGCGTGATGCATCCAGCCCATGGGCCACCAGTTTAACACCTCTGTCATAGAGGATGAGTCCTATTACTCACATGTCCAGAGTGATGCTTTAAACATTTAATCAGTGTTTGTTGGCTTTCTATTTCCAATGACTTCTTTGCCTCCCAGGTCCCTCATTCAACCCAGCCTCTGATCTATGCCTGGGATTCTTTTCCGTCTGTAAGGTTGGCCCAAATAAAACGAAGGGGGCTGATAATGTTAATAAAATTATCTGACACAATGTCCTACCTGTCAGTGACTACTTCAGCTTCAACTACAACAGTACACGAGCAAACAATAGATACAAACTTAAGGTAAACCGCTCCAAACTCAATTGCAGAAAATACAACTTCAGCAACAGAGTGGTCAATGCCTGGAATGCACTACCTGACTCTGTGGTTTCTTCCCTAAACCCCCAAACCTTAAAAGCTAGACTGTCAACTGTTGACCTCACCCCATTCCTAAGAGGTCTTTAAGGGGCATGCATAAGCGCACCAGCGTGCCTACCGTCCCTGTCCTAATGTTCCCTTTTATTTGTATCCATCTCATGTATTCATAATTATTTTCATACTTTTATCTATTATCTTATATATGCTTGACAAATAAAATAAAATAAAATAAAATAAAATAAAATAAAATAAAATAAAATAAAATAAAATAAAATAAAATAATAAAATAAAATAAAATAAAATAAATAAATAATGGCTGTGCTGTCTTCTATGCTGTATTTCATGTTTCTTGTATGATTATCATTCAGATCCTACTCCAAACAAAACTTTATGAAAGTAGGCATTCTGTGAAGATCAGTGATAAAGCGCAAGCAGAGTCCTGATGACTTGAAGAAAATACCTCATGTCTTATTGCTGTCAAGGAGATGCAACTATACAAGCTGTTTCATGTGTGTGTTTCTGGCCTCACATAGCTAGGGGTGAGGGCCAGATGATAGCTGAGATAGAAAAATATGTGTAAAAACATGTTACTTCCCCCCTCCTCACCTACTCCCTAAAAGACATGTGCAAAATCAGAAGAGATTTATATACTCCCTTGTAAGATTTAGAAGACATGTTTACTGCATTAACTGACTATAATGTATTGCAAGCATTCAAATGACATGGAACTCAAGATATATGGATTGTTATCTTTTTTTATTAACTGCATTGGAAAAAAAACTGAAGGGAACCATAAAATTACTTCTACTACTGGGTCCAGTCTACCCAATGGGAATTATGCCAATAGTGAAGTAGCAAAGACAGCTGCCTTGGGGCCTGGCTCCCCTTGCCTCATTTCTTGCCGCACAATGAATCTGTTTGCATAGGTCTCTAATAGTGTGCTGCTCAGTGGTGAAATCCAATTTTTTTTTACTATCGGTTCTGTGGGCGTGGCTTGGTGGGCGTGACAGGGGAAGGATATTGCAAAATCTCCATTCCCACACCACACTGGGGCCAGCCAGAGGTGGTATTTGCCAGTTGTCCGAACTGCTCAAAATTTCTGCTGCCGGTTCTCTGAACTACTCAAAATTTCCACTACCAGTTCTCCAGAACCTGTCAGAACCTGCTGGATTTCACCCCTGGTGCTGCCCCACTCCCTCACACACACACAAGTAACCGTGGTTTATGAGTTTATTAATATTCCCAAACAATTCCCTTCATCAAAAAACCCAGAACTGTCCCAAATAAGTGCAGCCACGAGCAGACCAATGTTTGTCCATAGAGCAATGTCCAAAAAGTCCACAAAGCACTTGAAAGTTTCTCAAACAAAATAAATCCGCCAGGCAAACTTAAGTCCACAGCACAAGAGAGCTCACGAGTATAGAAAAGTCCAGAGTTTCCAAGGCATGATTCAAGTCAAGGCATGGTATCAATCCAAAGTGAGTCAGGAATCACAATGACCAGAAAACACACAGCTAGGAAACAAATGTGTTGTTCTCAGCAATGCCTCCCTCTGTCTGCTGTGCTAAATAGCCAGCCTCCGGTGGTGCCAATCAAGAAAGATGAGGCTTTCTTCTCTCAAGTAGTCTGGATGACCTTCTCTGCCCTATATGTTCTTGGATCAGGTGCAGAAGGCAGTTCCTCCTCCTCCTCCTCCTCCTCCTCACTGACAGATGCAACTGTCAGCACTGACAGATGCTTTCCCCAGCTGGAGCCAGCCCTTCCAGACAGCTGCTTCTCAGAGTCATCAATTAACTCAGCTCCTGACCTGCCCAGAACTGGTTTAGCCTCCTCTGAGCTGACATCTAGAAAGGTATCTGTTGAATTGTCCAGGGGAAGTCAAGTCATCACACATAGGATCTCTAGCAGAGGAGTAGAGCAGAAAGGAAAGAGTGAGTGAGTGAGAGAGTTGCTGTCACAATTACTGCTGCTATATCACCCCCACCCCTGCTATTTATTTGCTAGTGAGTCAGTCAACAGGAGCTGCATTGCTCTCCACAGACTCATCTTTTTTCTTATACAGGTAGAAGTCAACTTACAACAGTTTATTTAGTGACCGTTCGAAGTTATAGCAGCACTGAAAAAAATGACTTACGACTTTTTCACACTTTTGCAGCATCTCCATGATCAAAACTCAGATGCTTTCACAACTGTCATGTATTTATGACAGTTGCAGTGTTCTGAGGCCATGTGATCAACCTTTTGTAACCTTCCGACAAGCAAAGTCAATGGGGAAGGCAGATTCACTTAGCAACCATGTTACTTACTTAACAACCACAATGAATCACTTAACAGTTCTGGGAAGAAAGATCATAAAATGGGGCAAAATTCACTTAACAAATGTCTCACTTAGCAACAAAAATGTTGTGCTCAACTGTGGTCATAAATCGAGGGCTTCCTGTATAGATCACCTGAAATGGGGCAAGGCAGGCAAATCCATAGGGTGAAGTCAGAACACTTGGACATCCCTATGGCTTCTCCAGCATTCACCATTGGCCGCTATCATCTTTGCTCCCAAGCCTCTCAGGCTATGGGGTGGGGAGGAAATAAACAGCAGGCAATCTTCCTTTTGCTTTCTCATCACTGAGGATCCCATTTTACCTTAGGTTCCAGAGTGTTTTTCTTAAAGGGTGAAGATTCAACCATTCCCATCTAGAGGAAAGAATGAAATATTTCCAATCTAGGTATGCATCAGGGGTGAAATCTAAAAATTTTCCTACCGGTTCTGTGGGCGTAGCTTAATTGGTGGGCATGGCTTGGTGGTCAGGTGACCGGGTGGGTGTGAACAATAATAATAAATAATAAAAATAATAAAAAGTACACAAAACAATAAGAGGTACCAAAAACCAACTTTCGCACTTTACACACACACAACAAAACATAACACAACTGACTCACACACAATGCAAAAGCAGCTGCACTTCACCCAAAATGGCCCCTGCAATAAGCAGGAACCTCACACAGCCACAAAAAGCTCAAAAACCAACTTTCACACTTTACACACACACAACACAACACAACACAACACAACACAACACAACACAACACAACACAACTGACTCACACACAATATAAAAGCAGCTGCACTTCACCCAAAATGGCCCCTGCAACAAGCCACAAAAAGCTCAAAAACCAATTTTCAAAATTTTTTCACACAAAATGCCACATACAGCTTTGTGAGATTTTGTGTGTTTGTGTAGTTAGAGTGAAACACTTCAGAAACACATCAAATCTCAGAAAGCTGCACAAATATTTTATTTTATTATTTTATTTTATTTTATTTATAAAATATAGATAAAAGCAGCTAAATTTAAAATTTCCTTAACTTTAAATTGCTATGTCTAAAAAAAAATAAAACTCCTTAAAAAAAAACCCAATTAACTATTTTTTAAAGCTCCCCCCCAAAAACAAAACAAAACCCAGTTACTTACCAAATTGAAGGCACAAGGCAGAAAGATTCAGTTGCTCACCGATTGGATTGATTGCAGGCAGGCAGATTCAATTGCTAGCTTGTCAGATGTAAATGCCTTATTCTCTAATGTGTAAATAATGTATATATGGAACATCAGGGGTTAACTTATTCTTTGGACTTTAATGTATTCATAATTTACCACTCCCATTCCTGGCTCCACCCCTTGTATATATAAGGAGCCATCCTCCCCATTTTCCTTGCTTCTATCTTGAATATTCAGCGAATATAGAATGCCTATTATGATTAAAAAGAGATATATTTAAATCTCTAACTTCTATTATCTTTATTGAGTCTCATCCTGAAAATATTGCAACAAGCTGGTAGCAGAGGATGGTTAATTGACTCAATAAGTAATTAAAAATGTCCAAGAAAGATAGGCCCAACACCAGGGCCTACAGCAAAGAAATAGAAACTGATCAAGAGATGATCAACGAATCCACTAATGCGATTTCGAGAGAATCCGAAGAATACACCACTGAAGAAGAAGAACTGATGAGTGAAAACAACGACCAGGAAGAAATTGAGATAGAAAATAACGAACTCAGGTCAGAGATATTAAAGATACTAAAAAGCCAAAAGAATGATGAAAGCCTCATCGCGGACCTCCAGGAGATGCTGAGGAACAGCGGAGCAGCGAGAGAGAAAAACGTCATTAAAGAAAAACCCAAAGATCAAAAAACTGTGAGTGAAATGACTACTGAGAAAATAGTTGTAAAAAAGAAAAGATGTGACCTCGCGCGAAATTTTGAACGGCAGCCATCTTGGTTTCAACGAACTTCAAAAGAGAGTGAAGCAGAGCCAATCAAAACGCTCAGTTCAAAATTTCTGGCGCGAAAAACGCTATCAGACGAAGAAAGTGAAAAAGAAGTCTCAAACTCTTCAGATGAACCAAAATCAGAAAGTGAAGACGATTTAACAAAGTCTCAAGTAAAGTCAGCAATGAAAACGCTTTTTGCTGCTTTTGGGCCAAGATTGAAAATCTCCAAGACATCAATGAAGAAGCAAGAAATCAAACCGACAACTCAAGACCTGCACGCTCCCATCCTGACTTCGAAAACGACGACACCCGAGCCCAGAGAGCCATGCCGATTCCGTCCTACACCGCAGACAGAATCGAGTGCCAGCGCACACAAGAGAAAGAGAAGAACCGTCGCCATCACCAAAGCCCCAAAAACCGAGCCAGAGACCGACTCATCTGAAGAGGAGCGGATCGAGAGAGCTGAAATGGAGAGAACCTTCCACAACGGCGCCAAAGAAGAAATGAGCAACGCGCATGTGCAAAACTACGTAGACGGCCCCGAAAGACTTGAACTGGCCAGAGAACCGCGCAGACTCGTTACAAGCATCCCAATGCCGTTCTGTAATTTCCTGCACTTGAGAGACCACGGACTGCCTCAGGTTGTAAGTAATGGACAAAATAATGTGGGGAACTTACCCAGTGACTTCCCAAAACTTAGAGTTGATGGCATTAATTTACAAGAGTGGTACCAACAGCTTCAGGTTATTTTCATGAAAGAAAATTTACTATTCTTTATAACTAGTCCTCCAAGAAGACCTTGGACTTTAAAAATAGATTGTTTACATCATAGAGCATTTTTCATAATAATTTCTAGCGTGTCTCCTGCAATGTATCATAGCATCAAACCAAACCTAACTGTATCAGAAATAATTCAATGCATGTTTAATCTATTTCACAGCGATAGCGTAGCCACAACCACAAGAATGTCTAAGGATTTCTTTTCTTCTAGAGTGAAACCAGGGGTTTCTATAAGTGAGCATTTGATAAATCTAAACAAAATAAGAGCTGAGCTGCAATTGAGGGGGGAAGTGATTTCAGATCAAACAATGAAAAGTGTTATTATCAATTCACTTGATCCATCATGGGATAGCTTTATGTCACACTTAGATACCATTAATTTGGGATATTTATCAATAGAAAGTCTATCTAACAAATTGATAGCAGAAGACAATTCAAGAAAAAATCGTTCCAGTAACCAAACAGAACACAAATCTTTTAGGAAAGTAGTCTTTCAAGATAAATATAATGAGGCCTTCAGATGCCACAATTGTGGATCCAGGGAACACAGTAGAAGAGACTGTCCCAAAGTCCCAAGAGAGAGACATAGGCCAGAATATAGGAGCAAATACAATTACAGACAATCTTCCACAGATAGACACAAATATAGAAGTCCACCAAATTACAGAGAAAGTAGAGGAGGTAGAGAAAATTCAAAAGAGAGAAAATCTGGGTCACTAAATGGGCTAAATAAACAAGACAGCACCAGAACACAACAAGATGAGAACAATAATTGGCTTATTGATTCTGGTGCAACAAATCACACCACTAACAACAAAAGTATATTAACCTCATTTACAGAAGATAAGTTTGTGATAAAGGTAGCTAATCAAGAAAAGGTTCAAGTATTAGGCAGAGGAAATGTGACCTTGCCTGGTTTAGGGAAAATAGAGGGGGTATTATTAATCCCAGAAATACCTCACAACATACTGAGTGCTATAAAACTAAGCAGAGAATCTGACATCAATATAGTTTTCTCAAAGGGGAAAGCAACTATAGAAAAGAACAAAACAAATGTAGGTACTGTGATGATAAAAGGGGGTCTACCCTATCTGATAACCAAAGAAAGATGGTTACATAACATTGATTCAAATATGGAAGATTGTATTGAAGCAGATGATGAAAATGTCAGTAACAGTGACAATGATGAATGTAAAATAACTCATGATAACAAAAATACACACAATGAGAAGAAACCAAAAATAGGTAAACCAATTCATGATGAGTGTGCTCACATCTTACATAGGAAGTTAGGACATGCAAGCTTTCCCGTAGTACAAAAAATGACTGAACACGCAGAAGGTGTCAAAATAAAAAATTGTGAAAATTATTTGGAATGCTCAGTATGTAAATCCACCAAACTAAAAACCAGTCCCAGACCAAAAAAATCTAACAGATCAACTAACAATATTTTTGATTTGGTACATATGGACTTAGTTGGTCCATTAACTCCATCAATTACCTATAGAAAATGTTACTTCCTAACAATAGTGGATGATTACAGTCGCTATGGTTTTGTTTACACATTAAAGCACAAGGATGAAACCTTTCAGAAATTTAAGGAATTCTACAAACGCATAGAAACACAGCATAATATCAGAATAAAACAAATTATGACAGATAGGGGATGTGAATTCATGTCTAAAGAATTCTCCCAATGGTTAAAGGATAGAGGGATGCTACATTTCACGTCCAATCCATTTTCTGCATTTCAAAATGGGATTGCAGAGAGAAAGAATTCCACACTACAAACCATGATTAGATGCACATTAGAGGATGCTGGTTTAGGCAAACAATTTTGGTCAGAAGCCTTACATTATTCAAATTACACTCAAAATAGAACATGGTCCAGTATTGTGAATAAGACACCATATGAGGTGATGTACAATAGAAAACCCAAATTAGCACACATGCACATATTTGGAGTTACTGCAGACGTACACATACCTAAACAATTGAGAAGAAAGGGAGAAAACGTATCCAGGAGATTAAGATTCATGGGATACGAAACTGGAACCAAAGGGTACAGATTCATTGATAATAATAACAAATTTATAGTATCCAGAACAGCTGTGTTCCATGAGCAGGCCAATTGGTCTAAATTGCACCTTAATGAAATATTTCCTAATAAAAGCAAAGATAATATATCTTGCGAGGAAGGAACAACAGAAAATCAAAATATTAACAAAAGTAAGAACAAAACCAAAACTTGGACAAATAGTCAGCATAAAATAAAGACAGACACATTAACAAAAAAGGAAGCCAGATATTTGCATGACAACCATAGCAAACCTGAAAGAAATATTAGAAACAATAGAAACCAAATACCAAATAAATACAAAGATTACATAATGCATATGGATGGAGAACAAATAACACCTAATACATATGAGGAAGTATTGAAACTTCCCCGTGAAGAAAGAGAAAAATGGGAACTAGCTATGGAAAAAGAGATGGAAAGTTTACAAGAATTAAATGTATTCACACCTGCGATCGCACCTAAGGATAAAACAATTATAGGTACCAGGTGGATTTATAAAATTAAGAATTTGGAAGGAGGTAATACCTTATACAAGGCCAGACTAGTTGCACAAGGTTATGCACAAAAATATCCAGAAGACTATACTGACACTTATTCACCAACAGTGAAAACAGAGAGTGTCAAAACAGCTCTTGTAGTAGCATCTGCACTCAATCTGGACGTGTTTCAATATGACATACAGACTGCATACTTACACGCAAAATTAGATAAGGAAATATATGTAAGAGCACCACACAGTCAATACACTAATAAGAACGAAATTTGGTTATTAAATAAGAGTCTGTACGGATTGAAGCAATCTGGCAAAAGATGGTACGATTGTTTGGTAAAAGTACTTAAGACCATGGATTTCAACGCCACCACTGCTGATAACTGTTTCTTTGTAAAAAAGAGTAATGATCATATTGAATTTGTATTAATTTATGTGGATGATATTTTATATATTGGAAAGCATAAAGAGAGCAGGGAAATCTTTGTAAATAAGTTAAACGAACATTTCTCATTGAAATCACTAGGTAGAGTGAATAAATACCTTGGTGTACAAATTAACAAAACTAAAAGGGGATTCAAACTTACTCAGAAAGATAAAATTATTGAACTCCTAAACAAATGTAACTTAAATAATGCCAAAACATGTGACACACCTATGCAAACTGATTTTCTTAGAAACACTGATGAATCTTCCCCTGAGTTTAAAGACAACACATTTTACAGATCAGTTATAGGTTCACTCCTTTATATATCTAATTGGACTAGGCCAGATATTGCATTACCTCTCAATTTATTGTCAAGATATGTTAGCAAACCAACCTTGTATCATTGGGAAGCTGTCAAAAGAATTTTAAGATATCTGAAAAGTACATTAGATTTTTGTTTAATATTGGAACCAAATAATGACAAAGAACCAAAAATTACTTGTTATGCTGATGCAGATTGGGCTGGTGATACATCATGCAGAAAGAGTACCTCTGGTTATGTTTTTCTATTGAACGATTGTCCAGTTTACTGGTATACTGGTAAACAAGAACTGGTAGCCACTTCTACCACAGAAGCGGAATATGTTTGCTTGTCTAAAGCTGCAAATAACCTTGTATGGTTCAATGATTTGATCACAGATGTTTGGAAGAAACCTACTTTACCATTTATTATGCATGAAGACAATAAAGCGGCCATTGAAATATCTAGATCCGATGCAATTGGACAAAGGTCCAGGCATATTGATATAAAATTTAAGCACGTGAGACAACTATCTCAAGACGGATTCATCAAAGCAATACATTGTGATACTTCTGAACAATTAGCTGATATATTAACAAAACCCTTACCTTCTAAACAACACAAATATTTAACTTCTAAATTATATGTATTATATTGTCCTGAATCTGAATGTAACTGGTGTTGTATAACGAACCGGCATTTAGAGGGGGATTTGTCAGATGTAAATGCCTTATTCTCTAATGTGTAAATAATGTATATATGGAACATCAGGGGTTAACTTATTCTTTGGACTTTAATGTATTCATAATTTACCACTCCCATTCCTGGCTCCACCCCTTGTATATATAAGGAGCCATCCTCCCCATTTTCCTTGCTTCTATCTTGAATATTCAGCGAATATAGAATGCCTATTATGATTAAAAAGAGATATATTTAAATCTCTAACTTCTATTATCTTTATTGAGTCTGATCCTGAAAATATTGCAACATAGCTGATGCAATTGATTGAAGCAGCCGAAGCAAGGCAGGAAAAGCGAGTGAGCCTGAAAAAAGCAGCAAGCTGCCAAGTGGGCAAGTGGGGACCGGGCGATTGGGTGGGCATAGGTGGGACGGCCAGGGATTTTTGCTACCGGTCCTCCAAACCACCTGCTGCCATCACTGCTACCAGATTGCCCGAACCGGTCCGAACCGGGAGCATTTCACCCCTGGTATGCATGAAGAAAGATCCGATGTTCCTACCAGTACCCCAGGGAATCCAACTTTACAGTATATCTATGGAGATTCTCAGTCATCCAGGTCATGGTTGTCCCAAGATGCTTTTTCAAGAGGCAACTAGACTTTGTGGTTTTTCTTTGAAGATGTTTCACATCTCATCCAAGAAGCTGAAGATGAAAACTTTTCATTTTTCCTTGGATGAGAAGCAGAATGTTTTCAAAGAAAAAAGAACCAAGAAAGTCCAGTTGTTTTTTTAAAAGCACCCTTGGGACTAGTGGAGGTAGAGAGGGAGAAAAGAGCAATAAAAAAAAAATGATTCCAGGCTGAAGAGGCAAAGGGCAGTTTAAGATTAAGACTCAGTGGGCAGAATGATCCAATAGCCTCTAGAGAAACCCTTCCCTTTTGTGTGTTGTCTTCTGCCCCAGGCTGTGCTGTTGCCTGAAGGTTAACCAGGGATAAACACATTACCCTCTCTGAAGAATGCTGATGAATTGTACAGCTGGTAAGCAGGGAAAGGAGTGATTTCCTTTCCTGAGTTTCCTTTTCTTCCTTTCCTGGGTTACCACAAATCCAGGCTTGCAAGAAAAGCCCATTCAGGATTCCACATGCAGAAGAAATGGTGGAGGGAAGAGAGTGGACGGGACTTTGTGTACAATCACTGCCTGGTGGCAGATCCAGATCGGATATTATGGCATCTCTCGTTTTGGAGGCTGCTGTTGTGGTTGTTAAGCAACCCTTTATTTCCCCCACCGCCAGTCAAAAAGGTTCCAGAATAATTCACATGTAAACAGTGGGAAGGGAAGAGGTTGGTTGAGGAGGAAATTCAGTGTACACACACACACACACACAACCTTCCCCATTATGGGCAAACACATGTTCTCTTTCTTTCTCTCCCCCCCTCTCTCTCACACACATACCCCACAAAGCAAGGAGTGGGGGAGGGAAAAGGCAGTAGAGCATCAAGGTTTGGGGAAAGAAGGCAAGGCACTGGGAGTAATTTCTGCAACATTGTGAGCTGAATTTTATCTTATTTCACCACTTGGCAGATGTTTTGGTTTGAGTGGGTAGTAAATGTGAACAAGAGGAGAAAAAAAGAAAACCCCAAAATAAAAATAAATGTGGTAGACATTGATCGTACTTACCTCACACCCTTCAATCTTGCCTACAATCTGTCGGCCAAGCTTAATTTGCAAACACAAGTTTAATGCTTTCTCAAAACAGTGATAGGCTCTCTTTCAGAAACCATTCAGCTGAGAGGTACCAGGCACAAAGCCCACTTTGGCCAGTCCTCTGCCAGTTGGGCAATTAGCTTAAAACCTCCACCCACCTGTATTATGCATTCACCTGCATTCACCTGTACTATGTCAACATCTAACCCACCCACCCAGTGGTGGAATTCAAATTTTTTTACTACTGGTTCTGTAGTGAGCGTGGTGTGGCTTGGTGGGTATGGCTTTGTGGGCATGGTAGGGGAAAAATACTGCAAAATCTCCATTCCCACCCCACTCTGGGGCCAGGCAGAGGTGGCATTTGCTGGTTCTCTGAACTACTCAAAATTTCCGCTACCGGTTCTCCAGGACCTGTCAGAACCTGCTGAATTGCACGCCTGCACCCACCCAATACACACATCTGTACATTAAGAGAGCAGTCAATAGTTTTCCTATGTTGGATCAACTGGGCAATGAAGCTGAGGAATCTGCCATTCATTTCCTTTGAATTCTTCTTTTATTTCAAGCAATAAGGTCAGTGCCATGCCCACTCTTATTGCTGGGGCAGATTAGAGTTTGACACTCAGAGAAATTTATTCCAGCATGTTTTTCTGCCAGTTGAAGGACTGGAGTGTGACAATAATAACTAGCAGCCCCAAGTCAATACTGTCAGCTGATCTTGATAATGCTTTTGATGGCCTGAAATGTCAATATCTTTCATTGTCAGATGGAAAAAAAAAATACTGATACAGAAATTTCAAATTACTACCACAAATCTACCACAAATCCTACCACTTTAAGAACAGGATTCTTGACCATTTCTTCTACCTTTAACTGACAAGAATGATTAATAAACTTTAAGATTTCTATTTTTTCCTGTTCCCTTCCCACTGTTTACATGTAAATTATTCTGGAGTCTTTTTGAATGAACATTCATTTATTTATTTAGCATATGGCATATCATAGATGAACTAGCAATATACTGTATATTAACTTTTCACCTACATTAGTAAAACACAATAAAATATAAATGTTAAAAAGATCTGTGTTCAAATACAAATTCAACAGAGTACTACAATAAAACAAGAGCACCAACTAAATATATTTCCAAATAAGACAAAGACAGTCTGATCTTCTTTAACCTTTCTTTGTAGGAGAAAAGTGTTATATATCTCATTATTCTTAAGTATTTTCAGCATCTCTCCATCATTGTGAAACAGAACATTAACGAGATTGGCTTCTAAAGATTAGCTTGATCTGCCCAAAGGTCTGGACCAGATTAAAGGATGTTTTCACTTTCCACTATCAACAGCTAATCTTCATGCCACATCTTAAATGTTTTAAATCCAATTCAGTTAAAAATGTAGCTTGTTTCTCAGTATGTTGAAAAACATGAGCTCTGAGTGCCTTTAACCTGTTGTTGGAGGTGAGGATGGTGGAGTTGTTTGCTCTTTTTTAAAATGAATGAATGAATGAATGAATGAATGAATGAACGAACAAACAAACAAACAAACAAACAAACAAACAAACAAAGTGTCTTTACCTGTATTTGATGGCCCTGTCGATTCTGTTTGCATTTGAGGATTCCTCTGCAGCTTTGCTACACCTCACTTACCAAATGTTCAAAACCTTGAAATATTTTGAATAATGAGATGTTGTATATGGAGCTTCAATTTGCCATGAAAGCAACTGATGCCTGCCACAGTGGAATGGGAAGCCTAAAACTGTTTTTGATTGCTGACATACAGTATAATAAACATTTCTCTGTTTCTGTTCTCCAAACTTTCAAAATGTATTCTGTGGGACAGAGATGAGCTATAGAAGCATTTTGTGGAATGGAGTATCATTGAATATTTTTTAAAATCTCAATCCTATAAAAACATAGTTGAATAGCTTTTGGCCTTTGTACCACAGATTTTTTTTTAAAAAAAATGTAGGCCTTCATTTTACATTAGGTTAACATTTCTAGATGTTAACGGATACCAATGGGAACAGCTTCTAACAAAACAAGGTAGCACTTGTATAAACCACCAATGTTTACATGCCCTGGTGCAATAACAAAACCTGTAGCATTTCTTGGTTTATTCATAATAGAGTCTGCATTGGGGTCCTTTAAAGAACTGGCTAAATCCAGAAATATTTTGTTACATTGTTATGTTTTCTCTCATTGCAACAGGAAACTGATTACAATTTGTAGAAGCTTATAAAAACTTTTGCAGAGGCCGCATTGAGGAAGTATGAAATGGAACTCTTCAATTATGCATGTATATGAATCAATATATAAATGTATACAATATACATATGAATATTATGTTTCAGGGATGTCAACTATTTCTGGATGAGAATTTATAATATCCTTTCTAATAATAGTTACGATGTCTTCTAACTTGAAGGGATGTCTCTCTTAAAGCTAAATTTGGATTAGGTTGAAGTTGAGTTGATGATCAACTTGATTATCTCCCATATCTGGCTTAGTTTAATCCATTTATTTAGTTCACACTGATGATGTGGTGGCTCTTCCAAACTTCATGGAATTTGCTTTTGCAGACCCATGTATTTGTATGTTATGGATAGGTTATAGTTCCAGCCTGATAAAGCATGTTGCATCTATCTGGCAATATTCCATCTTTTTGCTAATAATGACTATGGACACTGACTGACCTAGTCTCTTTACTAAAATTGCAACCTCTCTGAATACTCTTCTTTGTTGTACTGGTTTTCTGTGTTGGATGGCAATTTAGAAGGACCAATGTACATCAGCAGAGAATGAAAAGAAGAAAAGCCAGCCTGACTTGGCATTCCTTCACCCCAAACAACCCTTTTCAGAAAGGATACACAGGGTTTCAAATACCCTTCTGGTGCAGATGTAAGATGGACAAGTACCCCAAGAAATAGCAATAGCATTTAGACTTATATACTGCTTTATAGTGCTTTATAGCCCTCTCTAAACAGTTTACAGAGTCAGCATATTGCCCCTGATCTGGGTCTTCATTTTATCAACCTCAAAGGATGGAAAGCTGAGTCAACCTTGAGCCGGTCAGGATCGAACTAATGGCAGCCAGAAGAATTAGTCTGCAATACTGCATTCTAACCACTGCACCATCATGGCTCATATGCCCAGGCTATCTTTTGTTTACTCAAGAACTTGAGTAAACCAAGATGCACTGGACTATGTGGTTCTTCTTTGCAGTAACTTCTTTGTACATAGGAGGTACTGGATCATATACAAAATCTGAGAACTAGATCTGTCATCCAGAAGGCAACGAAAGGCTGATCATTTACTTGATACACTTTAGGGGAGTTGAATAAATTGTTCCAAAAGCATAAGGGGTTTCCAAGGAGGTGCTATAGTTTTCCTTCCCAAACCTGGCTCCAGAGTCAGCTGAACTACAACCTCGGCTATCCTGGTCTGGAGTTTCAGATAGGATGCCCAAATCAGATTGGGTGGTCATTTTTTGTTTCTAACTTTGGCTGTACCCAGAAGATGTTCAACTTACTGGTCGAAATACAAGGAGCTGGAAGAAGAGGAGGAAAAAAAAACCCCAATTAAATTCAAAAATGGTATACAGGGTGGGTTTTTTTTTTTTTGTCTCATAATTACAAGACGGATCCTCCAAAATGATTTTGTTTTGTAATATTCTGGAAATGAATGTTTCTCCAGCATAATCCCATATAGTAAAATGTTTAATTATATTTACACAGCTGTCCATTATAGGTATGATGTACTAAGTACACCGTAATCAATGAATAACAAAATGGCATTCTTCCAAAAAAACAAATTCAAAGAAAATAAATGAGAAAGAGAGGGTGAATGAGTGGCAGAGTGTAGGCGGAAAGACGATTCCACTGTTCACCTCTTTGGCAAGTGGACCAAAGGAACTCTAACATCAAAGAAGTAATTACTCATCTGATATCAATTAAGGTGGGGGTGGGTGGATAGAGAAAAGGAGGAAAGATTCCTTTTTTAAACTTACAAGTAGATCTGTATTTATGACTGTCAATTCCATTAATGAAAATATTATTCTTAGGAAACCAGATATGAACCAGGCAATTAAAAAGTTACCATAATAATTGCCATTTAAAATTGGTGTTCTTCTGTGAGACAACTAAATAAATGTGATCATGTTTATCTGAAATCCATTGGGACCTTAAAGTATCATTTTCTTTAAACTTGCTTTCATTTGTATCCACTAAACTTAATTTATGCTTTGCCCTTAGGGTCCATGACAATGAAGATGAAAGTATTATAAACACCCCAGAACAAGGACACCAAGATGGAGGAAAAAGATGTTACCTTCATTATTAATTAATCCAAATATCATCCTAAAGGAGAAGGAGAGGGGGAATTTTTATTACATAGGTGTAAGCAGTTGGGGCCCTTCCTTTTCCAAAACCATTGAAAACTTTGTAGCCCACCCATCTCAGGTAAGTGTGGAATCACGAAGACATCAAAGAGACATGGCAAGTTTTCAGGAAAAGCATCTTCACAGGTCCAAGTCTTGGCATTCTTGGGATTTTACATTCCCCCTTTTTCTTTTCCTATTTGTAGGAAATAACACCTGTGAATAAAAAAGCCATCTGCACCATTTGGCTTGTGATCTGCTCATGTCAATCTATTCACTGACAGGAAATACAACTTAATTTGCTTCATGCATTACAGAAATAGTTCTAATCCAGCCTTAGGTACAAAGCCAGCTGGGTAACCTTGGGCCACTCACTTTCTCTCAGCCTTAGGAAGCAGGCAATGGCAAACCACTTCCGAAATCTTGCCAAGAAAACTGTAGGGACTTGTCTGATAGTTGACAGGAATCAACGCCAACTCAAAGGCAGCAAAAATAGCTCTTAACTATTAACTCAATGCCTAAACCCCATCCTCTGCTAAGAGAGAAAAGAAAGAAGCCTTTAAATATTAGACCTTATGCTACAGCATCTGTTTTCTATCCATGTAATTCATAAATGTACCGGAGAAGCAAATTGCTTTGACTGATTGGTGAGGTTGCTGAAGTGATTCTCTTGCCCTTGACCTGAATGATATGCTGCATCATCATCCTGAAGGAAGAAGGGATAGAATCCTGCCTCCTTATATCTATGTAAGTCCCCTTTTCTCGGTTACTGTCTACCCTACCCAAGTCCTGGACAACAACATCTTCAATCCATACCATTGCTGGTAGTCCTTGACTTACAACCATTCATTTAGTGACCATTCAAAGGTACTGAAAAAAGTGACATTTCTTATACTTATGACTGTTGTAGCATGCCCGTGGCCTTGTGATCAAAATTCAGATGCTTCACAACTATCATGTATTTATGACATTTGCAGTGTCCCAGGGTCAGCTGATTATCTTTTGCGACTTTCTGACAAGCAAAGTCAATGGGGAAGCCACTTCGCTGTGTTACTAACTCAACAACTGTAGTGATTCATGTAACAACTGTGGCAAGAAAGTTCATAAAATGGAGTAAAAGTCATTTATCAACTGTTTTGCTTAGCAACAGGAACGTTGGGCTCAATTGTAGTTGTAGGTGAGGACTACCTGTTTAGAAAATGGTTCTCCAATTTTGAAAGGAACTATAACTGTAGGGATGTGATGGCTCAGTGGCTAAGACGCTGAACTTGTCGACCGAAGGGTCGGCAGCTCAGCGGTTCGAATCCCTAGTGCTGTGTAATTTGATGAGTTCCCGTTACTTGTCCCAGCTTCTGCCAACCTAGCAGTTTGAAAGCACGTAAAAATTGCAAGTAGAAAAATAGGGACCACCTTTGGTGGGAAGATAACAGCGTTCCATGCGCCTTTGGCATTTAGTCATGCCGGCCACATGACCATGGAGCCGTCTTTGGACAGCACTGGCTCTTTGGCTTTGAAACATAGATGAGCACCGCCCCCTAGCGTCAGGAACGACTAGCACATATGTGCGAGGGAAACCTTTACCTTTTTTATAGTTGTAGAAGACCTGAAGAGCCAGATTAGGAATACATTATTGTGGAGAAAATCTATGTGGCTTCACTGATGTAATAGCACATAAACAATCACTCTAAAAAAAAAAAATCAATGCAGCACACTTTCGGCCACTTTTTTTTTTTTTTTAACAGCAACTACTTTTTCCCCCCAAACTTAGATCTGTAGAGGTAAAAGGTCATGGTGTCAGTCTAAGTGCAGCACACTGCCTTGCCTCAGACGCTATGTATCTTGCCTGCTTGTATGATCTCATTCTGGCTCTGATTTGCATTATCTCACCTTGCCTTCACCATCAGGAGGATGCAGGAAGATGGGATCTTAAGGGGGGGGTGAATGGTATCTACCAATTAAAACACTGTTGCTGGTTTGCCTTTCCTACTTGTAAAAAGCTGTATAAAAAGCAATAAATGCTGTGAAGGAGAGAGACATCTTCACACAGAGCAAATGCCTGGACCCTGATTCCTACAAGGTCCAGTACACACTAGGTTTCAAAATTGCTTTCTTTAGAAAAAAATGTGTTATTTTGTTTACAAATTATAACCGTGTGCTTGCACACAAATTTAATTTGCATCAGTGATTTGGGCATGTGTCAAATTGTCATAAGGCCACTTCCATGAACATCCGCAGCATATGAACACGTGGGATGTTTTCAACATAATTATCAAAAGTGCTTCAGCTTCACTTGGGAGTAGCAGCAAGAAAAGCTGTCCTTTGGCTTCTCCTTGTTGGGTTGTCAGCATTATTATCACTTTTCAATTTACCAGCATAATTTAGTGATAGTTTTGCACAAGAGCTAAAGCTGAACACAACCAAACCCCTATTGTCCTGGATTTTGAATGCCCAAGAGACTTTTTAAAGTCTTTTTCAAGTCTTCCTATCACCTAGAAACAACCTATCCTCAAATAGCATAACATTTGTTTTTCCAAAATAAACCATTTTCAGACGTCACCAGTCTTAATCATCTTGAAGATGTTTATAGACTTATTTTTGCTTAATGTTTATTTATCAGGCACAAATGACAATCTATAATACAAGCTTCAGAAAAGGAATGAAGACATACAGTATTCATATTTTTTCTACTTCCTTGAGACTTTTCAAAACATGCCTGAAGTAGATCTCTAAGTAACCACTAATGTTTCTAGATGCCTGTATTTTTATTGAGCAATAGCTTTCACTTAGATGGCTTTCATATCAGTCCTAACAGCAGTACCATTGGAAAAGTGTCACATCCATTTTTAGGGATCATTTTAAATTTTCAAAATCCTGTCTGTGTCTTTCTTTCTTACACACACACCTGCATTCACACACATGCACACATAAGGTAAAAGTAAAACATATATTAAGTATTCCTGGGTGAACAAAATTATAAACACCTACACTAGCATTCGATTCTGTTGTTAAACAGTCTATGCATCCTAATACGACAGTAATTCAGGATAAATACATGTTATTAATATGTCAGCCTACACCATGAATCATAATTTATAAATAATTTATAAATTTATAAATCAACATATATAAATATATGTCATAAATCTTAAGAAATCATGACAGCTGCCCTTCCCAATAGGAGAGAGGAGAGAAGACCCAATATAATTCTTCACAACATATTTGGAAGTGCTAATCTATTTGTGTCAATTGGCATTCCACTCACTGACCTTTATATCAAGGACAAGCTGACCCAAAGCTATTATTTTGAATTCCATCATGAGCTGTCAGTCAATCACTTGAATTAGCCATAATTTTAAAGTAGAGAAACTTAAACATTTAAAAATAAACTGGGCCAAGCCTACTGTTAATTCCTAAATATTTCTTTTATAATTCAAAATTTAGCATAAAGCTCTAGGCATTTGGGTCTTTGCTCCATTAAATCCCCAGAAGTCACCCATTTGAGCAGTGTAAGATTAATATTCACCTGCTTTTTTTCATTAAACTTTAAGAATCTTGTGCTTAATAAAAGAAGTCTTAAATACCTGAAGACTTACATAGTTATAAATGACCACCCAAATGCTAGAAGTCCTAGACTTTGATCTCAAGTCCCAATGTGTGTTTTGCTTCTTAACAAAACTTATTCAATATCAAGAATGTAAAACCTGGCTGAAGAACACAAAGTCTATGAGTAACCGCCCAAGAGAGAGACACAAGATGGAGATTTGTGGCAAACAAAAGTCTATTGTTGGTAAATGCCTTGTGGGACAGCACTTGTGTTTCTATTATGTGTTATCTTTTTAAAATAATTACGTACTAAAACATTGAGGATACAAACACACAAAACCAAGTTCTCTTCCCTTTCCTTTTCTCTGATATTAACTCACAAAAGAGGTCTAAATATTTCTATTTATGGATATTTGAAATAGAGGAGAAAATCATCAAAATAATTCCTTTATTCATTTCCTTTATCTAATCCTAGGTATCTGGTGTCAGAACACCTGGCCTCAGTTGTTGTTGGAAAGCTCCACATCTGCCTCCAATAAGACCGCATCCATATTAGTAGGACATCAAGGGTGGGGCAATGGGGGAGGTCATCTTGAGTGTAAGCATTAAGAGGTATATTATCTAATGAGTTGGGGATAATAAGGAAGAAACTATCTGGAGGATCAATGACAGGTGTGAAGTCACTGCTTCTGGCTTGTCGATCAGCTGTTTGCCTTGCTCTTTCCTTAGAACAGGATGTCCAACCTTGGCAACTTTAAGACTTGTAGACTTCAACTTCCAGAATTCCCTAACCACCCATGGCTGGCTGGGGAATTTTGGAAGTTGAAGTCCCCAGGCCTTAAAGTTGCCAAGATTGGACACCCCTCCTTAGAGGATGGTAACAGTCAGTTGGGGGGAAAAGAGCAGCTTAGCGGTTGCTCCCTTTTAAGTATTGGATAAGCCTATTCCTTTCTGCCTTCTCCTCACTGGAATATTTATATGGGGCTATTCGGAGAAGCAGCCCAGTTGTTTGGGGTCTAATGCAATCAGTAGAGGCAGTTTGATATAGTGGTTAAGGCCGCTTGTAAGCATCCAAGACTTACGTTCAGTTAATAATGTGAAGAAATTAGTCTAAACCTGCAATACTAGATGTACTTAACCTAGAAAAAAGCTTCATCTGACTCAGACAGTTTACTTGCAGAAAGCAGTTACTGGATAGCAGGAAAAAACAAATCAGCCCCAGACACTAATCTTTCAGCAATGTAACAGAAGCATTTTAAGAACTTTTAGTTTGATCCCGCCTCCCACCCTCAGGAGCTTTCCTTTCCATAGCTGCTCTACTAGTCTTCTTTCTTTTTTTCTTTTTGGCATAAATCTCATTCTTATCAACGTGCCAGAAGATATATCTCATATGCTAACATCCTTCAAGCAGCAATTGTCCTTTCTACAGGGTCAGTAATGAGACTCTTAACCACAGTCACCAATTGTGTTCAGAGGTGGGTTTCACTTACTTTTGCTATGGGTTCGCATGCGCAAAGCGTATTTGATGATGTCCGGGCAGGTGGGCGGAGCCTCCTGCTGCTGCCCCTACCAGTTCTCCCAAACCGGGGCGAACCAGTAGCAACCAACCACTGATTATTTTGTCATAATTATTAACAGTTATATAACAATCGTTGTATTCCTTTGTCATTGTTTATTTTATTGTTCTATTATTTTATTTCTGGTTAATCTCTTTTCATTTTTCTTCCTTTTTATTATTATAAGCTGCCTAAGAATAGCCCACAGTGAGATAGGCCGCAAATAAATTTAACAGATATAATTATGACAATTATGTTCTGTGCCATCCACATTCATTCCATAGAGTTCATTGATCTAGCCCAGGGGCATCAAACTCTTGTCATCACGGCGGTATCACGTGATGTATTGGGATCTTTTTCCCCCTTTGCTAAACCTGGCATGGGTGTGGCCAGTGGATGACGCACCCTGCCCGCAGACCGTGATTTTGACAGCCCTGATCTAGCCCAAGTCAGAAAAACAGAATGGAATTTTGAACGAAAGTGGGTTACCTTTGCTCCAGATAAGGATCTATCATATGATGAATCGGACCATCAACCTTAGCAAGCATTAAGAGAGGTCTGCGGGGAGTCGCATGTTTTTGGTTTGTGTATTCAAGTAGTCACAAATGCAGGAAAAACAATTAGTGACATTTAGGATGAGTAGCAAAATTCAGAAAATGCAACAAATAGGAGGCTTCCATGTTCCTACTAAATAAGAAACAGACTGGTTTTCAGGAAAGGAGACTCAGAATTCTGAGATATCCTATTTTAAAGAAAACAAAAACCAGAAGAGCTGTCCTGTTTATTTCTTTTCTGGGCATGCCGTTCTCTGTCTTTCTGTCTCAGAGGTAACAGTAAGAGATTCCAGATTGTTATAATATTCATTCATCTAGCAGGGGAGAAAAAGCAGATGGTATGAACATGTGGTTCTTTATTTTAATTTCAGAGTATTAAAGGTCTAGCTACATGGTCATTGATCAAGATGACACTTTCATTTCTATTATTGCCCTTCAGCTTAGTCACTGCCATACTGTATACCTAAATGTTAAACTACAACCAGCAGGTTACCTGTGTGGGCCATGAGTCATTGGTGGCATTCTGCATGCCATACCTTCTCTACTATAATGTGGCACCATATAATGTGCCAATACCTACCACAGCTGTTTTCTAATCATCTGTTACTTTCCCTAGCACTCCCTTCACTTCCTCCCTAAACTCCATAGGACCTTTCCTTTGACCACAAAGAATTTGACCCACACAGTTCAAGCATGTTAATTTAGTAATAAATCACACTGTATTCAGTAGGAGAATTATTCTCATGTAAATTTGTATAGGATTGCAGCTGGGGTAGCAGAAAGAAGTCGTTCAAAAAGGAGTGTTGTACACACAAATCAGTTACAACAAGGAATAGTTTGAGATAAGATTTCTAGTTCAGACAAGCTAGATGTAGGTTTGCCCTGAGGTTTGTTTTGCTTTAAACTGTTTTGGTTCCCCACCTGTTTGTTTTGGTTTTGGTTTGGTTTTGTTTATCTTTTTTGGAACATTGTAGAAAGGGAGTCTATTTCAGTTATAGGTTCTATTCTATATTTATGTTTTTCTCATAATGGGAAAATTCTACCCAGAAGAAGAAAAAAGATCCAGTTTGTCTGACTAATACTGCAGAAGTGGGGAAGAGAAAGAATTACTGAATTCAATTACTGAATTGGTGGAAAGTAGCTGCACAATTACTTTCTGAGCTAAGGGTTCACTAAGAAGATTCTTTTCCACTGCTGACAGACTACATCTAAATCCTTTACAATAAGCACTCCTTTGATTAATGCAGCACAAAGAACAGGGAGTGTTTTGCTTAAAGCTAGGCTAGAAAAAAAAAATTCTTGAACATAAAATGAACAATTCCTATGGCTTAAAATAGAAAACTGAATATTATTTGATTGGGTATTAACATTTACAAGTATATGCATTACACTTCCACACAGCCACTACATTCAATGTCGTAATTTACATGATATGGGCAGCAGGAGGCCCTTAAAAGCTAAAGCAATGACAGTGAGGGTGAAGATGTTAAAACATCTACTCAATGTCTCCTGAGGAAAAAAGAGAAGCCAAGTTCAGCTATTTACTAGGAATTAGTAAAATTCCTCAACCAATTGGAAGTTATTCTGCTAGCAGAAAATGGTTGGTCATCATTATTTTTTACTTGCAGAATACGTTACAGCAGAATAATTTGTGAGGAACTCTAGCAGTTTGTTGCTTATCAACAGTGAGAAGTATTTGAAGAAATGTGTCTGTTCAGAGAACTAATATTGTTTTGGGTTTTCTTTGCAAAGTATTTTAAAAGAATCTTTTATGAAAAAGAATAGCAATCGTTTCCACAGTTTGGCATTATTAATTTTAACTAGAACATTGAGAAATGTATGGGCCTGGCCTGAGCATCTTTCTGCTTTTATGTAACTTCAAAGAACAGGAATGGAATAAATAACAGGTACAACAAAACCCATACAGCAAGGGCCTCTTTTCCTACATCTCACACCTTGAATATGTTTTATAAAGCAAATACATTAATTACACATATAAACATTTAATAGGTATTAAGAAATTTGCTGAGAGTCATATGTAGGGTGTAGGATTTGGTAATTTTCTATGAATCAGTTAGTTGTAAAATTACTAACCAGATCTTTGCTGAAATGACAAGTCCATTGAAAGCTCTTCTGTAAGTTTCCAAAGGAACTGATGCCCAAACTTCATTTGCATGCTCTTAGTGACTCAAAACTACTCTGTGTGAGTTGTATATCTTCCATCAATCCTTTTCTTCCTTTTATTATTTTTGGGGTTTGATTAAATCTGTTTAAAGTAGCATTAAGGAAAGATCTCTGATATTATCCAAATGACAAAACTTTTAGATTAAAAGTGTTTTACGCTGAGGCAGCTGTGGAACAGCCATTTTCCTGTGATCTATTCCCAGACTGTGGCAATGTTTAAAATAATATAGACAAGGCATGAATATTTCCCTCTTGACTTTCTCACACAAGGTTGCTGTTTTTCTGTGGTACTGTGGACTTGGTAAACCTACATAAATTAAAGAACTGGTTGGAGGGACTGCCATGTCTTTCTGTGGGTGAATGGGCACTCTATCTCAGATATCATATGCCAGGACACCACCTAAAATGCCTCTCCATGACAGTAACAGGAACTACTAAGCTGCTATCCCAAATCAGGTGGTGGAACCAAGGCAGGAAGACCCAGGATTCTTCTGGCAGATGCGGTCTGAGCCGCTTAGTCTCCCTGCTTAGTGGCTTAAGCTATTTTCACTGTCCTGATAAGGTCACCATTGTTCGTTTTCCTTTCAGCTGCTGTTTTCATAAGCCATCTCTTCATTTAATACCATTTATTTTTTTAACCTTCCCCTTCTCTTTGTATCACTCAGCCAACTTGCTTACATTAGATAAACTTACAATTCATTGTGAAGATGTTTGACTTCTTTTCCTTGTTTTCTTTTATCTTTACATTAGTCCAAGTCAGAGCCATCCAGATATGGAACTAAAGCCTCTTCAAAGTAGTGGGCTTTCTTTCAAACAGAAAAGCATTGATTATAAAAGCACCACACCTGCACTACAAGTGTAATTCTAACACCTAGAAAGAGTCTTTAGGTGTTTGCGTTAATCTGAATTTCTTTCATTGAGATGATACCCTCTTTGAGAGCTAGTCTGACTCACCCACAAGATCTGGTCTTTCAGATAGGATTGGTAATGGGGAAGCCTGAAACAAACACATTCATATGCAGAGGATTTAGGGGAGCCACTGCCAAGGCAATGCCTATTGGATTGGGCCACTGACATCTCTTAGTCTGCCTAACCTTTTCACACGCTGCTTTAGACACACTCATATGTTCAGTTTTGGAAGACAATTTTCTTTTTGCTTCTAAACTGCCACTTACAGAAAAAAATGGTGGAAATTATCTTTTTCTTCTTCCTTTAGCTAATTCTCCTTTTATGTAATAGGAGAGTTTATATAGTAGTTTAATTGAGGTTAAATAGGAGCATCACATTTTGTGGAATATTTAATCTAATGTTATCCAACTGGAATTGCATACACTTTAAGGAAACCAGACGCGGTATTCAGCAGGTTCTGACCAATTCTGGAGAATCGGTAATGGAAATTTTGAGTAGTTCAGAGAACCGGTAAATACCATCTCTGACTGGCTCCACCCCCATCTATTCTCTGCCTCCCAAGTCTCAGCTGATTGGGAAGAAATGGGGATTTTGCAGTAACCTTCCCCTGGAGTGGGGAGGGAATGAAGATTTTACAGTATCCTTCCCCTGCCACACCCACCAAGCCACGCCCAAAAAGCCATGCCATGCCCACCAAGCCACGCCCACAGAACTGGTAGTAAAAAAAATTGAATCCCACCACTGAAGGAAACTATAACTATATAACTACCAATTCAAGTTTAGTTTCTAAGGTATGTTCTAAGCATATGCAATCAGGTTATCCTGCAGTTTCCTAATTTTCCATAACTAGATTTTAGAGACAAACTGTATTAGTACTGTTTAAAAAAATGAAAACTGCTACCAACAGATATAATCCACCAATTTTGCAAATACATGCACAAAAAATACAAACAATTGTTAACTGCTTCAAATAACGTTGTGACAATATGAGCAAATTCCATTTAAACACACATGTAATGGTGACATTTCCACGAGGAACTTCTCCCTGGAGTTATCTGGTCCTCCAAACACTGAATGTTTTGTGCATATCGTTACCTACTGTATATTGCAGTAACATCTAAAAAGTCTTCCTCCTGAATATGCCTGAATGTGTTGAAACAGTTGGCGCTTCTAGCAATTGTTATACTCCAAACAACTATCCAATCACATCTACCATTAAAAATTCTGGTGGCATAATTAGTGAAGAGCTGGAGGTCATCATATTTGTGGTGAACCCATTGTGAAATTTTGCACTGCCCCACACAGTAGGATGCATATTTTATCAATTTGAAGAACTTGGTAAATAATAGTTGACCTTTCTTTCATGACGTACTATGTTTTGAAATAGAATTATGGTAACATTTGGAACATTGCATGCATATTCAGGTCCAGGCTCTGGTCCACCTCTGGTCATTGAAAAAGATGTGCAGCAATTAGAGCCCTCAAGAGCAGTGAGTATTTCTCCCAAGTGATGTCAATTATTGAGTTTAAGGTGTACATTCAAATATACATCTCTGGTTCCTATGGAACGACTCTCTGTGTGCCCAGTTTCTTACCATCAATTGGAGTTATTTATTTTTGCATAAAAGGTTTTGTATTTATTCCACTAACAGAGGAAATGGTTCTTTTGGTGTAAGGAAAGTCATTTAGTTAGTCAGATATTATTAATTGTAGGAGATTCGAATCAAAGAGCCACGGTCAGTTTGTAATAGATAATATGACCATACTCATAAAGCAGAGGGAATTTATTCTAAATGATAGTTGATCAACACTTGAAAAATTAGTACAGAATTGATCAGGGGATTCCACTGCTAAAATGAGGTGTTTATTTCAAATTATCATTTGCAAATCTGTTATAGATAAGACTTGTTTGACTCTTGACAACTCCTGATATCCATGTTGTTTTCTTGTCAACACTGCTTTCTCAATCTAGTGTACTGTCTTGTGGTTTCCAGGTCATCTCCTTAAATAATTTCACTAATCTTTCTTGTTTTTTCAAGATCAGTCAAAGTTAGCTGGGTGTTGCCACTTAGTCAATATGTGATTAAGGCCCATATTATTTTGCACAAAGCATCTGTTTGGAATGCTACAAAGCAGCCACATGTTTTCCTGAACTTGTCTAGCTCCCCTTTGCTGCTGGTATATATTCCTGGGAAAATATGCTTTTGGCTTAAAGTGATCCACATAGGTGCTATGTATGCGCTCACTGTGTCTTCCAAATTACCTCACAAGCACTGACTCCACATAATTCTTGCTCCTGGGCTGAAAATCCCCATAGGTATCCTCATTTGAACATATAGACAGGTGTAATGAGATGTCTTGTCTTGTGACTAGATTCCATCTTTCTCTATTTCTAAGCCAACCATGTATGGCTTTGCTAAGGAAAAGTCAATATCTCATCCTCTTTTTTTCATTTCCTCTGGATTGCATGGATAGATTTATATAAATTCCTGATCAGAAGAGTTCCCATTTAGCCGCATTTTAATACCTTGCAATTAGTTATACAGTAATTATCTCTTTTGTTCACATCAGTAAGAAGTGATTATACCATTTAGGGAACATTGGTAGATCAGACTTACTCCCCTTTATGTTTTTAAATTAAATTTCCTGTACAATGTTAGTTTTCTGCCATTTTTTTTCTTGATTGTTTCTTAATTTATTCCAAATTAACTTAATCGGGTTCACTGATTAAGTCAGTATAATCAATGACATTCCTACTTCCTTTGCTGTAAATATATATGCGAGGGGGCAGAGAGAGAGAGGGAGGGAGGGAGGGAGAGAGAGAGAAAGAGAGAGAGAGAGAGAGAGAGAGAGAGAGAAACATACACAGAATATATTAAATCTCAAACCTCATAAACCAATGACAGTATTTTATTTTTATTGATTTATTTAGAGATCATGTTACTGCTCTTAGGCACATTCAAAGGTAATGTGTTAATTAAGGAAATGTTTAGAAGAAAATGGCAATGAATTTGAACATTTAATGTAAAATTATATTAAAAATACTCTATGAGTGACCCTGTTTGTATCTGGTCATGGTTTAGATAACAGTCCATAGCCTAATAAAACATGCAATCTCAAAATTGCTAGAAATTCCAAAACAGAAGTTGACTTTAATTGCAGCTGGGGTGGGAGGTAGTTTAATTAGGACCATGAGGAGGAATCCTGGACATGCTATTGCCTCAGTCCTCTGAGGGTGGAGAGGGTAGAGAGGACCCTCTACCCCCAATCTGCTATTTCTTTCTTAAGAAAAAAACAGATGAGATATGAGTTTCTTGATTCTTCTTATTCAACCATGGTAGCAGAGAAACTCTGAACATACTCCAGAAGGCAATGGGTCATCACAGGATTAGAAGAACAGTTCAACCTTGACTATGGTCACATCCTATTAGATATCAAAAACCTCAGGAAGATTTCTGGCCCATGTTTGATTGGCTGATATATTTCTTGTTTACATTGGTACTTAATCAATTGCTGTAATGTCTGCTGTAATGTAAGATCTGTCTTCCTGCCCTATTCTGCCTTGAATTGGTCATTTTTTTATTTGTTCCCTTCACATAAAACAAGGAGAAAAATTAAAATGTTAATAACTTCCATAAGCCAGGGTGCATTGATATAAAAACATATAATCACTTGCTGTGCCTAGACTAGATTCACTGATCTGTCAATTTATGTAAGGATATAACAAGCCAGAAAACACAATAGTGAGATTTATGAAGCATCAATAATTTATGAATGTATACCAGACAGATTGAAATTTAAACAGCTGGGAAACAGAGAAGTCCACCATAATCTCAATTATTTAAAGAAGACATACTAAACTCTTGTTTTCTCAAAGTCATCAATATCTCAGCAACAATTTGTGGAAATAAGGAAGGGGAATTGATCTTGTCATTAGTGAGAGATGGGCATTGTTTCCTTTTTGAACTTGATATGTCTGCACAGCTGAAGAGCATCTGCTCTTAAATTATTTCTTCCAACTAATTACTTGCTGGAGTGCATCACATCACAAGGCAGGAACTTGCAGAACTAGCAAGCAAGCATGATCAGAAAACCCCAAAGTTCTTTTTAGAATATTTATTTCAACAGGCAGATTAAACTGTACTATATATTTTAAAGTACAGTATTTATGATTTTATTTATTAGAACTGAGTACCTAGGAAAAAGAATTGGGGGAAATGATGTCATATGAACACAAGCAAAACCCATCTCTACAATTCTTTAGAATGGCTCCACTTTTTCCCTTTCGGTACAAATGTGGAAGAAGAGATGGTACCACTTCCTTAGGAATCCCACTGAATATTATGAGTGGATTTGTTAAAGCAGAGCATTTTGTGGGAGAAATGTGGCTGCTTTAATGAGTAGCTGAGAGATGTTGTGTTGGGTGCAAGGTCTAAATAAAAATTCCCCATTCATTTTCAAAAAATGTCCATACATCATGTTTTGTTTCTCAAAACAGACCCTCAAAGCAGCTAATATAAAAATGCAATGATATTCTTTACAGGGTTGTTTTTCTGTGTGGTGAGTGATAGGCATCTCTTACAAAGCTGGAGCAAAGCAAGTTCAGTACCTTGGACAGTACTGCAGATATTGACCCAAAGGGATTGAAAGCCACCCTTGCACATCAAATGTTACCTGTATAGGACTGATGGTAAGTGTCCATTGGAGTTGTCGTTCAACATATTGGAGGACACTAAAGTACTTGACTTTGGACTAGAATATTGGCTAGCCATCTTGGATTTAAGGTAGGGACATGCATGTGTAAAATTCTAAAAGAAATTAAACTCTAATTATTATTTGCAAGCAATATCAAGATAAAGATAGCCCACTTAAAGCAAATCACACCAATCATGGCAGATTTGTGATTTCCACATTTTCAAGTTTTTCACCTGGTAGTTTCACTAATTAGTTTCACTAATAAAAAAAGTTACTGTCCTCTTCCAGGTTGAGAGGAATTTGGATCTAATTTGATAAACACCTAAAAGCCTTACTTCTTGAAGGAATCTGGACTCCACCACCCTAGTATCAAACAGCAGTGCTATGTTTCTGGAATTAGTTGTGAGGTGCAGAATCCAAGATATACTTGGAGTAAAAAATAATGTACATGAATCAAAGCTGGATACATTTCTAATTTCAGAGCAGTAAGAGACACTTCCATCAATTATACCCAAGAAGGGTCTTTCAAATCTGGAACAGATTTAGAAAGCTGTGAGGACCTGCAGAGAGAAGATTGATTACTGAGGCTCTCTTTCCTCTCCATTCTCCATTTGAAGAAAACCCTATCAGCAGAGAGACAGCAAGAGAAAAATATGAGGAAAATGTAACAGTGTAATCAGCAAATAGCTAAAGAAAAGTATTCAAAGTCTCAAACAACCTTCCTCAACTTTGATGCCATTCTGAAAAGTAGTTTCTTAATGCAAAAAAAGATGTAACTTTTTACTGTATCTAAATACAGTAACGATATTTGATATCATTACTTTGATAATTGTACTTACTTCAAATTGTCAGTAGATATTTTTTTTTTATTGCAAAAGTTTTACAATTACATTTTCACCCCTTTTTTCACCCCCCCACCACTCTCCCCAAACTTCCCATCCTCCCTAACCCTCCCTAACCCTCCCCCCCCAGACTTCCCTATTACATACTCATAACTAATAACACTAATAAATAAACCTGAACCCATCCCTCCCCCTATATAATTTTTCCTCTTTGTCTCTTTACATTAAAATATTTCTAATACATTATTTTCAAATAAAAGCTATTTGATACTTTCTAGTTTGGTATTTGTTCTGAACATATTCTATCCACCTTTTCCATTCCCATTCATAAGTCTCTTGTGAACAATCTTTTAAATACGCTGAAATCTTCGCCATCTCTGCAAAACTGGCCATCTTCAAAGTCCATTCCTCGATAGTAGGCAAAGCTTCATTCTTCCAGTATTTACCTATCAACAATCTTGCTGCTGTTATCATATACAATATTAGTTTTATTTCACCCCGTGTAAAACCCTTAACTATACCCAATAAAAACAATTGTGGAGAAAATTGAATTTTTTTCTTCAAAACATTCTGCATGACCCACCAAATTTTTATCCAAAAAGCCTTAACTTTCCTACAGGTCCACCATACATGATAATACGTAGCATCCAAACATTCGCATCTCCAACATTTTGGCTGAACATTAGGGTACATACATGACAACTTTTTAGGATCTAGATGCCATCTATAAAACATTTTATAAAAATTTTCTCTCAGGTTTTGCGACTGTGTAAATTTAACATTCTGAACCCAAATTTTTTCCCAAGTTTCCAGCATCACTGGTTCTTCAAAATTCTGTGCCCACTTAATCATACAATCTTTAACTAATTCCGTTTCTGAATCTCTTTCTAACAAAACATTATAAAGCCTTTTAATATGCATTGGACCTTTCTCTCTTATATGTCTAACCAATTCTTCCTCATGCAACATAATACCAGTTTTTTGGTCCTCTTTCCATCTCATTTGTAATTGATTATATTGTAACCAGGTTAAATTAATCCCTTCGTCCAACAGTGTCTGCAATGTCTTCAGCTGCCATCTGCCCGCATCTGTAAAAAGAACCTCTTTATATAAAAACCCCCCGAGTGACATTATATTTGTATTCCACAAGGTATGACCAAGATCCAGCCATAGCGGTATTTTATAATCCCATTTGAGTCGGTGCTTCTTCCAAACTTTCATCAAGGAGTCTCTAAGTATATGACTTTTAAATACTTTATCCACTTTATTTTCATAGAATAAGTAAGCATGCCATCCAAATTCAAGATCAAAACTTTCTGCATTCAATATTCCAGCCTTTTTATTTCCAAACCAGTCACTTGTTAAAGTTAAAGCTGCTGCATCATAATATAACTGTAGGTTTGGGAGTTTAAGGCCTCCTCTTTCTGGAACATCTTGCATAATTTTCAATTTCACTCTCGGCTTTTTCTCGTTCCAGACAAACTTATTCACACCAGACTGCCAGACTTTCAGTTGTTTGTCACTTTTAAGCACCGGAATCATTTGGAACAAAAACAGAAATCTTGGCAAAATATTCATCTTAACTGCTGCTATTCTTCCAAATAAAGACAGTTGCAGCTTTTTCCAAGTCTCCATGTCTTTCTGAACCTCTCGCCACAACACCTCATAATTATTTTGAAACAATTTCATATTTGATTCTGCAACCTGAATTCCAAGATATTTTACCTTAGGTACAATTTCAAAACCTGCCCTCCTTTCAAGCTCGTGTTTACGATCTTGTGTCATATTCTTAACTATCATTTTAGTCTTTTTTGAGTTCAGTTTAAAACCTGAAACTCTACCATAGTCTTGTATAATGTCGTTCATCAGGATTATTGATTCCATTGGTTGTGATAGGGTAACAACCAGATCATCTGCAAATGCCTTTATTCTATAATCCTCTTGCCTTATCACTATACCTTTCAAAATTTTTGAGTCCCGTATTGTATTTAGCAAGACTTCCAATGTTAATATAAATAAAAGTGGGGACAACGGACATCCCTGTCTTGTTCCTTTTTCAATTTTAAACTCTGTCGTCAAACTTCCATTAATAATAATCTGTGCTTTTTGCTCTTGATAAATTGCTGAGATCGACTGTATAAATTGGTCCCCAAAGCCCATCTTTTTTAAAGTCTTTAGTAGAAAGTTCCAATCCACTCTATCAAAGGCTTTCTCCGCATCCAAAAAAACCAGCACTGCAGAAATCTGTTTATTCTTATCAAGATATTCCAATAAGTCTATTACTTGCCTTACATTATCCTTCATATATCTGCCCTCAATAAATCCCGCTTGGTCCTCATGAATTACTTTTTGAATTACTGGCATCAACCTGTTGGCTAATACCTTCGCATAAATTTTATAGTCTGTGTTCAAAAGAGATATTGGTCTGTAGTTCTCTGGTTTTTTAGGACCAACTTGTTCCTTTGGTATCAGAGATATATAAGCAGTTGTCCAAGATGGGGGTATTTTACCCCCTTGTTGAATATTGCAAAATAAGTCTCTAAGTTGTTCCACCATTTCAGCTTGTAAAGTTTTGTAATACACTGCAGTCAAACCATCCGTGCCAGGAGCTTTGGCTGTTTTTAGCTGCTTAATTGCTGCTATTATCTCCTCCTCTGTTATAGGATAATTCATTCTTTCCTTTTGTTGATCAGTAATTTTTGTAACTCTCTTATCCTTTAAATATTTTTCTATAAGTCCATTCTGCACCTCTTCTTTGGCATATAATTTAGTATAATAATCCACAAAAGCTTCTTTAATTAATTTTTGTTGAAAAATTTCTTTCCCTCCAATGTTAATACTATCAATAGTCCGTATACTTTGTTTTTTCCTCAGTGTGTAAGCCAACCATCTGCCCGGTTTATTGGCATTGCAAAATGTATTATGCTTCGCGTATTGTAAACTTGTTGCAACTTGTTCCGCCATAAGCATTTGAAATTGGTCTTTCAAAAGTTTTATAGCACTTCGTATTCTTTCATCTGTTGGGTTTTTAATAAGTAATTGTTCCTTATTCTTTATTTCCATTTCCAACTCAGATCTTTTCTTTTGTCGGAACAGTCTATGTTTAGAATTCATGTAGATAAGTACCCCTCTCATATAAGCTTTACTAGCGTCCCAAACAATTTCAATTGGGGTACCTTTATTCAAATTTATCTCAAAAAATTCTTTCAAATGCTTTTTAAGTTCTATTGTATTTTTTTCATATCTAAACAAATTCTCATTTAATCTCCAAGAACGTCTCTCAACCTTATCCATCTCAATTTCTATCCATACAGGGCTATGGTCAGTCAGAGTTCTTGGAAAAATCTTTGTTCTTTTTGTCTTAATAAGTAGATCATTTGACAACAGGATAAAATCAATCCTAGAAAAGGATCTATGTCTATCGGAAAAGAAAGTGTAATCCAATTCATTTGGATTATGTATTCTCCAAACATCTTTTAGTTCCATATCTTCTTTCAAATCAAAAAAAGTCTGCGGTAGTCTAATTCTAGACTTTGCCAAGCTCTTTTTGTCTAATTTAGAATCAATTACTCCATTCCAATCTCCCATAAATAAAATAGATCTATAGTCCCATTGCACTATTTTAGTATGTAACATCTTGTAAAAACAATCCTGTTGTTGGTTGGGAGCATAAATTCCAATCAAAAGAATTTGGCCATTTGCTGTAAGCAATTCAATTGCTACAAACCTACCATCTTGATCTACTTCTATAACTTTTGCTGTTAATTTTTTATTTACATAAATAACCACACCATTCTTTTTCTGCGAAGTTGAAGATATATAATGTACTCCTAATTTTGAATTTATCAGATATTTCTGATCTTGAGTTGTAATATGCGTTTCTTGTAAACATATTATATCATTATTAAATTGTTTCAAATATGTAAATAGTTTCTTCCTTTTCTGTGCTGAATTCAACCCATTAACATTCCAAGATAAACACTTAAGGGTCATCGGCCTGTTTCTGGAGCGCAGAGCAAAATATTTGAAGTTCATCCAAGAGCTTCGATCTTGCTCCTCCCATAGCTCCACTCTCTTGTGGGGTACTCTTTGCTGCCTTCTTGTCTTGTCTTTCCTGTTGTTGTTGTTGCTTTTGTTTAAGTAATTTGGATTGAGCTCTAGTTATACGTTGATCTTTAACTTCAGTCAACTGAATCAAATCCAAAATTGGAGAAGAATCCAGCAAGGGCTCACTCAGAAAACCTCCTTCTGCACCTTGCACATTTTCTAATTCCTGCTTAGGCTGTTCTTCCAATTGCCTCTCTTCACTCTCCTTAATCTCCAAAACTGTAGATGTACGTGGAGATGGTGTTCTTTCCTTAAGAATAGTACTATAAAAATGTTGTGCCTTCTCCACAGTATTCAATCGATATCCTTCTCCCTTATATCTAAAAATTATCCCAGCTGGCGCGTCCCACCGGAAGGGTATCTGTAAGTCTTTCAATTCCTTAACAAGAAAACCAAATTCTTTTCTAGCTTTCAGCATTTTAGGAGGTAATTCTTTAAAAATTACAAGTCGTGAGCCCCCAACTTGTACAGAGGTGTGAAAAGATTTTTGGAGGATTTCATTTCTAATTTCTCTCTCAGTAAAATATATGACCACATCTCTAGGCAGTTGTCTTTGTCTGGCCACCCAAGAGTTCACTCTGTAAATTTTATCTATTTTGTGAAATACCAGATCAGGGTTAACTTGTAAGATCTTAGCCAAGGCTTCAGAGCAAACTTGTCTCAAGTCCTGTCTCTCCTCCTCTCGAATTCCCCGAAGCCGTATGGCAAATTCCATCGCCCGGAATTGTATCATGACAATCTCATCTTCAATTCTCTGCATTTTATTATCAGCTTCTTCAATTTTATAGTCATTATCTTTCATCCTAACATTAACTTCTAATTTGAGTTCTTCAACTTTAAAATCAACTTTCCCAATAAAATTTGCCAGGCCAGACGCCACTTCTGATATTTTTTTGGTCACCATATTTTGATTCTGCTTCACCATATCTTTAACTTCATTAATTTCCTGCAGAAATTCCTCATGTGATTTTTGAAGTTTATGATCTATTTCCTGTTGAGATTCTTGAAATTTTTCATCCAAAGTTTTAGAAATAAAGTCTTTTAAATCTCCCACATCAATTTCTTTTTTCTGAGTTTGTAACTGTTGAGCAGGGGGAAGTTGCGTTTGATGTTTATGTGTGGGGGATCCCCCCCCTGATGCCTTCCCTTCCTGCTTCTTTGAAGCCATTGTGCCACGTAAACTAATTTTTCTAAAGAGGGAAGTTCTTTTTCCTTTCCCTTTTCCACAAAAGCTTCTAAAAAAGTCCCCCAGATTTAATCAAGTGAAGCTGAAGTAAAACAAAGTCAAATTTTAGAAAAAGAAATTTTTTCTTTAGATAGAGCAACTTTGTAACAGCTTTATAACTTTGTAACAAAGCAGGAAGGCTTCACAAATCCACTTTCATTAGCTCGTTAACTCAAATGCTGGGCGCCATTTTTTTTCAAATCACTTTCACTCACTCACTTTCTCTTTTAAATTAGAAAGTCAACAAAGCACTGATACTTGCAGTTTTCGAGTTTCTGGATTCAAGTTGATATTTCCGTTGATTGTTAAAATTAGTTCCTTTCGCTTTAAGAGTTTGCTGCTGCCGGCTTGTTCTGCTAATTAGCAGAAACGTCCCACGCCGCCCGGAGTTTCAGCAGGTTGGAAGGGAGCCACGCCTGTTTCCTCCCCAGAAACAATTCCCTGGGGGGTTACAGGGGCTCAACCTGTACCCTGCTATCTCTTCTCCTTCAATCTTCAAGATTTTGGAGTTTTCGAGCCGCTCCTCGATCGCGGGGCGGCTCTACAGGCGGCGGGGCTGGCGGTCTTTAAAAAAACACCGCCGTCGCCGAGGCTCGCAAACCGGAAGTCCCCAAATTGTCAGTAGATATTGATGTTACTTAGTTGGGTAGCAAAAAACTGCAAGCAAACAACTCAGAGCGCACCAGGGACTCCAGAATTCAACAATAAGCTACATATATACTCTTCTATTAAAAGATCTTTTCTCACCTTTTTTCCCTTATGCAACCTTGGACTAGAAAGAAATTCTCTCTTCTATAGTACTGAATAACAGATGTTGCTTTGTATTCATTCTCTGTAGTCTTCCCAATGTTTTGCTCAGAATTGGCTCATAAAAATTTTGAAATTCTCAGCATCCAAAGGAACATGAATGAAGTACCTCTTTGCTTTGAATGCTGTTCCCAGGCATTCCATATGGCCAGTGCATATACAGAAAGTTCACTTTGGAATTTTAAAAAAGGTTATTGTCTTAATTTTATGATGGCATATTGCACCCTCTATAAATCTTTTGTTTTTCAAAACTGAAACATAATTCCAATAAAACAGATCTCTTGGGAGGGTCTATTGGTTTGCCTGGCACCACCAAATTCCCTCCTAGCTCGGAAATATTTTTTTAATTCTCTCTTCAATTTATATATAAGAGGTAATGTGATTAAATAGAAGGGGAGATACAGAACAGCACAGTCACTTTGTAACATTTAAACAAAGAATGTAATTAATGTTTATAAAATAAACAGGTTCCCTCAATATTACAGTGCCTTAATAGATGACAAATACTTGAGTAATCTGGCACAAAATTATCTCTTCACATGAACCTTTCCTAAGACTAGGATTCAGAACTTACTCTCACTACCCATCCATTCATCCACACCACTTAAATCTCAGTCTTCTCACTTCCCCACTCCATTCACCTCCAATGCCATGCTTTGAGTGAGTGAGCAGTCTAATACCCGGTCCTCATATATACATTTGAATGTTCTCTCAATTATTTTTGTGCAGTTGAAATACAAGTTCAAGTGTAATTCTCTCAGATAACCTAAATTGAAAAAAGTAAACATTTAAGGCATTTTCACTTCAGATTTTTGTATATAATTATTTTTTTTAGTCTCACCAGAGAATTTGAAAATTAATTTTGCAATTATTTTTTTAATTAAATTAATTAAATTAAATTAATTAATTAATTTTGTAATTAATTAAGTACTGGATCTTGAAGGTCAGCAGACCACTATTCTTCTGCAGGAAAATTATTCCCTGCACACAGAATCAGAAATGCAGTTCTTGGGTTTTTCTTATAAAGCTGAGTTCCTGGGACAGAAAACTTTTGAACAACCATCACAATCAGGAATAAAAATACTGTCCTGCCATTTAAATTCTAATATTAGTAATATTCAGTATACAAACCAACAAGCAAATCTTGCAATATATTCTCCTTCCAAAAGCCATCTTTAACTGTTAACAGTTGCCAAAATGCTTTCAACAAGCAGAAAAATGCCTCCCTTACTTTAAGCAAATCCATGGATAGTTTAACTACGGGAATGTTAAATTCTTAATTGCAAACATGCTTTGAGCTGTACTGTTTCTCCAATAAATTTTTCATCTATTCTTTCTATACACACTGCATAAATCAATTTTGTTTATTATATTTACATTGTGCCATAATCTCCAAAAAAAAAACCTCCTGACAATTAACAATAATTATAACATAACCATACAGTAATACATTCAAGCATCCATGGTAGACAACAATATCAATTATAAAATGGTATTAAAGAGAGGGGCTTTCAAATTGTGGTGTTGGTGAAGACTCTTGAGAGTCTCTTGGTTTGCAAGGAGATCAAATCAAACCTGACTGTTCTTTGGAAGGATAGATACTGAAGCTGAAGCTCAAATAACTTGGCCACCTCATTGAAAAGATTGAAAAGATAATGGGAAAGATTAAAGACACAAGGAGAAGGGGGCAGCAGAGGATGAGATGATTAGATAGTGTCATCAACACAATGAACATGAATTTGGGCAAACTCCATGAGATTCTGGAGGACAGGGCAACCCCACTATGGGGTTGTGAAGAGTAGGACATGACTTGGCGGCTGCATAACAACAACAATTAAAGAGAGCAAAAATGCAATTAACAATCTGGAAACCTAGTGCCTCAGATATAACAGAGATTCCTCAGTACATTCATTGCTTAGATTAGATAGAGCCAAGGTGGCGCAGTGATTAGAGTGCAGCACTGCAGGCAATTTCAGCTGACTGCTAGCTGCAGTTTGGCAGTTCAAATCTCACCAGGCTGAAGGTTGACTCAGCCTTCCATCCTTCTGAGGTTGGTAAAATGAGGACCCAGATTGTTGGGGGCAATATGCTGACTCTGTAAACCGCTTAGAGAGCTGTAAAAGCACTATGAAGTGGTATCTAAGTCTAAGTGCTATTGCTATTGCTATTGCTATTACTTATTTGCATTAATCACTACCAAAGATTTGCTTAAGGCTTAACTTATTAATCAATCACATTTATTGAACATCATTTTTTTCTACAGAGAGAGATTCTTTACATATATATTTGGCAGGAATCTGTTTCTCCAAAGTATGCATTTTCTTAAAACTGGGTGTGCAAGTCAACAAAACAAGAAAAAGGCAGGGCCTAAACAATGTAGGGTCTTTGACAACCAACCCAAAAGACTCACATAATTATCCTGATTCACATTTTTTTTAAAAAAAATAATATTTTTGTGTTTTTTCTGAGAATGAGGACCAGTAGGGAAAATTGGACATCATATTTTTATTTACTGTAGATATTATACATATATTCCTCAAGTACAAAATAGCAATGGCTTCTGTCTAGTGGGGATATCACATGTACATTTACTTATAGGACTTGCCTTTGCTGGGAAAGTATGAGCACTTAATTTGATGTGAAAAAGAGAATATCCATTGTGTCCTTTGATGGATGTGAAGATGACATAGTAATGTCAACAACATGAATAAGGTTGTGGGTTTTTTTAACCTTCTAAAATGGTTAAAAATATTAAACCCGCTTCTTTAATATTCAAATTATGAATGAAAATAAGAAACATGTTACAAACTGTATTTTGATAGCATACGTACATAGCTAAGTGCAACAATGAACAATAGACATGGTTGCCAATAGAGCAAGGGGGACGAAACATGGGGCTGGCGGTGAGGCAACTCTAGCCCCTGTATAGACAGCTATAGACCCTTTATAAGAGCTGTGGTGGCACAGTGGTTAGAATGCAGTATTGCAGGCTGACTCTGCCCACAGCCAGGAGTTCGATCCTGACCAGGTCAAGGTTGACTCAGCCTTCCATCCTTCCGAGGTCAGTAAAATGAGGACTCAGATTGTTGGGGGCAATATGCTGACTCTGTAAACCGCTTAGAGAGGGCTGTAAAGCACTATGAAGCAGTATATACATGTAAGTGCTATTGCTATTGCTTTATAGTTTCATTTAATGCATGGATGTCAAGTGAAGTTTCATATTATAAGTAGTGAAGTCTATGCTCCTAGCAATAGTAACTAATTTTTTTTTAAATGTGGAGTTCGAAACAGTAGCTTTTTTTATATTTGTGGAAATGTCATTTTGTCACCCCCACAGCAAAGGGAAAAAAACCTCAAGTAGTATGCAGCATTTTTCAGTCGTGCTACTTAAATAACAGGTTTTAATGTAGAAAAAAAAAAGCCCAAATCATTTATGCCATCACAAAGATCCAATATGAAATGAATCACCAAATACAGTTCATAAATGATGTGAATGTCAAATACAAGATCAATTTGATGTATTATTTTCAAAGCGAACCATAATCCTTCTCTTTTTAACATAGCTATTATCTTAGACTTTCCAGGGGAAAAAGAAAGAAGTTCACTAAGGCTTTGTGTACATATCACTTTTTTGCTTCTAACGAGGGATGTCGGAAGCAGACAAACATTTGAGGCTTTATTTTCCCAGAATAGTGATGTCCTGGGGCACGGAGTCTGACTGATTTGGGACTTTAAAGAACACGGAAGTAGCAAATCACAAGTTCCAGTTAGTTAATTATAAAGACCTTTCATGTCCGAATCATTTTAAAGCAATCCTATTCGTTTTACATGCAATACATTTGCTTCTAACTATATCTGTTGCAATACCCAAACTTCAAGGTCAGTAGGAATCCATTTTTTCTAATTGGGATATGAGTTTTGCCAAATGTTTGAAGCATCTGATTACAAAGAACATATTTAGGACACCTAAAAGAATTATGAAATATATTTTGGATTAAATTATTGCAAACAGAATGTAAATGTTTCCTGGATACATCTATGACAATTGTATTGAATTTTTATTTTTAAAAACTTTTTGAATTGTTGACTTTGGGTTATTTCCATATGTAGTAATTAACCTGGTTAATATGGTTGCTGCTACACAGTTATGGGACTCTAAACTATTTATGGAAGGATCTGGAAAAGGTCCATTGTTTAAAAATGACTCTTTGATCATTAAATTGGAGGAATAAAAATAATATTGTTTTTTGATTTAAACAAAAATCTACTTCTTAAAGGATAACTTACTGCTTACTTTAGGTAATGTGGTTCCTTTACTGCCTGCCCATTCATATTTTGGAATACAATTTATTATTCTATAATATCCTGCAGACAATAAGATTATATCCTCTCAACAATAAAGTGTGCATACAATTTTAAATGACTTCATTGCAAAGAGCAAAAAAAAAATATGTGAATTTTGCAAACTTTCTCTACTATCTTTCTGATTAATCCCCAACTAGATATATTGTATCTTTGGGGAAAGAGTGAAGAGGTAACCTGGAAAAGAGCTTGTGAAGAGCAACCCACAAACTTCACTGTGATACAGCATCTTCCCATTCTACAACCATTGGTATTCTGAAGTCATACTATATTTTCTTAGTATTCCTTACATGCTTTTATAACTTTCTTTCTTTTAAGGCTTCTTTTCTACTGAAGTACCTATGCCAGGATCATATAGCCTTTAATCCCAAATACAGAGCCAACACTACATCTCACTTGATAGCTGGAGCTACAGCATTTTTGTGCTTAAAGTCGCATCCTCAATGAAGGAACCCGGAATACACCTTTTGACTGAAACACATAGATTCCATAGAGTATCCTTATTCGCATCTCAAGAAAAAGTAAGCTTTTCTTCTTACAAAATCAGGCTTCAGAGACTGACATGCTCAGATGAGTTACTGCAACTTGAAAATGTACCCTATAAAATAGCATGTGATAGTGAACGTTTAAATGCAACCACTTAAAAATAAATAAACTTACATTCATTCCACTTCATAAAAAGAATCTTAGTTCAAAAACTCCTGGTTCTGATTTAATATCCTGTTACAACTCTTATTGTTATATTCTGTATTAAATACTTCTTTTCTTTTAGCTTGAGCAATGTTTTTCAAATATAAAGAGAGGCATACAACTGAAATATATAATGCACTAAGCTGCTTTAACTTTTTCAGCTTTATCACATCATAATTGATAGTTAGCTGCCACCAATGAAGATGATAAGATAGGATGAGATTGGGTGGGGTGGGGTGAGGAGAGGAGAGGAGAGGAGAGGAGAAGAGAAGAGAAGAGAGGAGAGGGCAGGGCAGGGCAGGACAGGACAGGCCAATCTTTATTGTCACTTTTCTGTACAATGGCACACATTATATATGATATCTGGTTTTATACACACACACACACACACACACACACACACGGTTTTGAGAGTGGGCATCGGAATTTCATTTTAATGTGTGCCATACATACACACACACACATATAAATACATACAACATTTAGTAGTTTTAAATAAACTTTTGTATCTCATTAACTTAACTAATATCATAATGTCTTTAGTTTTCATGAAAATAACCCCTACTCAGAGAATAATCCATATTGCAATCTTTTTCTTTTTTTCTGAAAGCTCCTGAGGGGTTTATATGAATAGAAAATACAAACCAATACTGGATAATATAAGCAGCTTTGGATGAAACGGCTTTCCAGGGTTGATTAGCTTTTTAGTATGATCAAAACACTGCTGGGGCTTCATTCGGTATATTGGTCTTTCACATCTGTTTTGCCTACTAGCATCTGTGAGCCAGATTAGAATAAGGGAGGCTTTCCCTCCTTCTGAGGGTTTCCTATTGTTCAAACATGAGCATTTCCTAAAAATAACTGAAGAATTGTTTTTGACTGGGTTGCTGTTATTTTTTAAATTTTAGAAGATAGGTTTAGGACATTTTAAATCTTCTTTGGTTTATAGAAGAACCCAAGAGAAAGATGCTCTTTTGGAAGGGGTGTTTGTGTGTCTGTGTGAGTGTGTCTATAGGATTAATTTTACAAATATTTTCTTTCCCCTATAGCCCCTAGCCATCTCTTGTTGCTCTGAAGTGCCCTCAAATCTTCTTTAATAGAATAACAGAGTTGGGAGAGATCTTGGAGATTTCTAGTCCAACCCCCTGCTCCTGCAGGAGACACTTCCAGACACACGGCTGTCCAATCTCTTCAAGAGCACAAAGGCCTACCAATAACAACAACAACAACAACAACAACAACAACAACAACAACAACAACAACAACAACAATAATCCTGTAACTAAAATGCCATACTTGAGAAATCTGAATTCTCTTTCACAATTGGTATCTCAATATAATCCTAAAAGATTAGAGGCAATCAATATATTATCATAATTCATAGCATCTTGTTCTTGTTTTTCATACTGGGGAATGTTTATAGAAACCTAGCAAATAGGTGAAAGAGGTTGCTTATTTTCCCTTTCCTAATGTGATTGGTGGAACCAAAACAACGATCAAACAATTGACTCATTAGCACTGTTAAGGATTTTTTCACAATCTCCCAGCCACCCAACTTGCCTACAATTTACCAGGAAATCTAAGATACCAGCTGAATGTGCCAAGCAAAGACTTTCAGTGCTTGACCAATTAATAGTGTCTGATTGGTATTCCTATCCTATGTACTTGACGCAGGAGAAATCTACCTGTTTCACAGGTAGAATACACATGTGCATTCTACCCATTTCTGTATGGAAATTACAACCATGTATGAAATTTTTCAAATGCAACAGGCATGATACTGGCATTAAACAATAGCAGAATTCAGTGTTCTTACTTTTGAAGACTAGGAAAACCACACATCTGTATTTAATTCATTGCTACTAAAGAACAAGGAAGATATTAAAACTGTTTATGGTTTTCCATCTTAACTACCCCACACAATTCCTTGCCTGCAATGAATCAGCCTTCCTGTTTTCAGTGGCTGGTTCATATTATACTGATTCCAATTGTGCAATACCTAGAAAATTAAAGGGCAACTATCCAGTATGTCTGTTTAATTCGTTCATTTCAAAGTTAATGAATGTGGACACAGATTATTTTACATTAGGATTATCTGGCTTTGCAAAGAAACATAGGTTTTCTAAATATATTGGGGATAGTGAAATATATTTTCCTGAATTAACATTCTACAAAAGGGATGAATTGGCTCAAATTTTAAGACTTGTAAATATTTATTCCATTTTTCAAATGACTTTATCTTCATTTTTAACGTGCATTATAGAAAGGCTAGGATTAGAGTAAAAGAAGAATGAAACATACACACAGTCTCCTCAAGTTCACCTGTTCCGTTTGTAATTTTAAAGCTAAATATCAGAAAAGTTTATGAATCTTCATAAGTTTATGAAACTTCTATAATTGCTCCTTAGTTCTTCAGGAAGGAAACTGCTGGTAGGAAGTGTACCGGAGGAACAGAGCAGACCAGGGTAATGCCATGGTGGAGCAGGTTTATATCCTTGTCTGTTACCTGCTGCTTTTCAGACATTTCTGCAGCAGTGACTTACCTTATGCTGCTTGTCTCACATGCTAAAAGTGGCTGAAGATGGAGCAGATTAAGCCATTGCTATCCAGATTTTTATCTGTTCTCCAGCTTGATAACAGTGTGGTCTGGCTTCATATCCAGAAAGAAGTTCTCACAGTTTCCGATTTGTGTATTCTTTGTCCTTCCTATCTGCATCAGTAAAACAATGGCCATCTCTTTCCTTTCCATTGATGGGTCTTTGAAGACATCTGGAGTCCACCAATAAAGTTTTTGCCTGAGACCGCCTCCACTGACTTCCAATTCATTTGCCTTTGAACTTGTTTATCCACCTGGCATGTCTCTTGGTGATTAGTGAAAAAAGTAAAATCAAAGGCCACATTTTCATTCTTCTTCTGTTTCTTGGGGTAGGGAAGCTGATGGAGTTCTTGTCAGTTTCACCATGTTCAATAAAGGAAAAAAGGGCCCTTGGTTTCACTGGTCCATCTGTAGCTGGAAAAATATGGATTTCATTGGTCCAAAATTGGGAGTAATAAAAAGAAAATATCCAATGGTTTTGAGGCCCTACAGGACATGTTCTTCTCTTCTGATACAGACATTCCCAAGATGGCTATGGATGGCAGTGCTCAAGGAGGGGACATTGCATATAGATATATTTATAAGAAAGGAGGGATGAAATATTCCAGTATGCTGTACAGTCCAGATATTGCCTAGATAAAATTATCTAGGCCTCAGCTTTGAATCCCAGCATGATCGCAGTTTGTCTTTCATGCAGAAAAGGGCAAGATGAAAAGGATGTCATCAATTCAAATCCTCTTGGTGAGGCTGCTGAAATTTTCCTCACCTGATATTAGCAGGTCAAGTGGTTCATCTTGAACTTTTTCTCATGGTTCATTCTGCCCACCTTAACTAGAGAGAGGAGGATAGCAGATCAGGCAAGGTGAAACCACTGTCCCGTGCAGGCCTCCTGATGCTGTGCAGCACTTAGGACATCAGAAAATGGCAGGAAAGAAAGGCAGAGACTGAAACCAGTTGCAGTGCAGTATTTGTCAGCAAGCCCAGAGAAACTTGACCAGGGCACTTCTAGAGCAGCCACTACCAGCCATGCCAGCAGTGAGTTAGCAGGCCTGGATTAAACTGTGACAGTATCTCAGTGTAGAATATAGGTTGCACAAAATGTCTGCAAGGCTGAACACAGGACTATAAGTCTGAAGTCCCCTTAGAGAAGGTTACTGGAGACAAAAGTGTCACCTTGTTCTTCCAAGTTTTTGAGTGGAATTGTTTTCTTATTTTCTTTTCTAGAAATATCTGCAGCTGCACAAGGAGAAGTTTATGCATTTATATGTGAATCATCATAAATCAATAGCTGTCAACAGGACAGACACATTTCTTTGATGCATACCAGCACAAAATGAATTACATACAGTACATCTGTGCTATCAAGCCTTTTTCTAATTTGAGAATATGTAACACTATAGAGAAATTCTATACACTCCCTGAAAATTATTTTCCAGTTTGAAAATGGGTATTGCATGCATGTAGGTACAATATATATGTAGAGACACACACATATATTCTTTCTCTCTCCAAAAAGCTTCATATTCAGTGTATTAGTTTACAGATAAGTAAGTTTAGAACTGCAGACTCAAATAATTTTCAGCAGTTTATTTTTTGCATTACCTGCCTGAAATCCAAGGGGGAAAAATCCCTAAAAACATGATTTTCAATTTTGTACTGGTCTGTGACTGTAATAGATTGATTAATAATCTTCAATTTTTTTCATAAAAGATTAAAACTGAAATAGTTTACTGTCTCCCCACTCCCTCCTCCCTCCCCTCTGGCACTGGGAACCTTTTATAAACCATTGATTGAGGCCAAATGTTTGTGGAGATAGTAGAGTAGATAGTTTTTCATTCATAAAAAACATATCCAGAGTTCTGCTAGATTGTGCCAAAGAATGATTTAAAAATTAACTTTAACATTTTACAAAGAACCTTAGTCCATTGTTAAAAATATTATTCTGATCACAAAATCTATGTACACACAATATCTGTTGAGTTACATTATGAAAAAAAAAATGTTGAAACCTGTACGGAATCCATAATTTCTTAAATGTTCTATGGATGTTGACATGAACTGCAAAAATGACTGATTTCCTGATATTAAGGCCTCAGATGATGCATTCTTGAATTGCATAAAGAATTCTATTATCACTAATGGCAAAATAAAACAATACAGGGACGCGGTGGCTCAGTGGCTAAGATGCTGAGCTTGTCAATCAGAAGGTGGGCAGTTCAGCGGTTTGAATCTCTAACGCCGCATAATGGAGTGAGCTCCCATTACTTGTCCCAGCTTCTGCCAACCTAGCAGTTCAAAAACACGTAAAAAATGCAAGTAGAAAAATAGGGAGCACTTTGATGGGAAGGTAACAGCGCTCCATGCGCTTTCGGCATTTAGTCATCCCAGCCACGTGACCATGGAGATGTCTTCGGACAGAAACGGAGATGAGCAGCGCTACTAGAGCCAGAAACGACTAGCACGCATGTATGGGGGAACCTTTACCTTTACCTCTAGTTGGTGACCCAAAGATGCAGGCAGAGAAGGAAGAGGAAAACAAATATTATGTACATTGGCTTGTGAACAACACATTTCAAGAAGAATTAGACTGATAGAATATTATAAAAAGAAAACCCCGAAAATATGAACGATTGAGAACAATGACTAAAATAATCCCAAATTTCAATAGTTCTAGAGGGAGGTGAACTTTCCAGAAAAAGTTTGGGCAGCCTCTGTAACTTTAAATATTTGAGATACACAATATTTTTTCCTGAAAAGGAGTGTGGGTCAAGTTAATCCATTGTCAGTACCTTGACTTGATTTAGTTAGTGTATAATGCATATATGCTGAGAATCTATAACAAATTAAAAAGAAAGCTAAAGACTCCCTCAAGCCAGGCTCAGCTCTGGGTCACTAAAGGAGATAATAAAAGCTGATTGATAATTAGATGCTTAATTGGCTATTAGGGGGAAAAAGAGCTGTAGGTTTATCTGAGAAACTGAAAGAACTTTCTAGAATATTCTAGAAGGCAATAGTAAACCATAGTTTCCACAAAAATTATATAGGCCTCAAATTTAGTTTGAGAGAGTCCTTTATTTACTTATGTTATTTTCTTCAGAAACTTTTGAAATTAATGAACATAACAATAACTTCAGATTTTGAAATTGACTGAGTTAGCAGAGAGGTGAAACTAACTGGATTGATTAGAGGCAATGGTTTGGATAAGTTTATAAGAGATTGGGAACTATTTGTGGAGTTTCTATGAGTTACAAAAATAGAATATAATAATGGATTGTTAACAGAGGGCTTTAAAATTTAATTTTTTGGCGGAAGGGTTAACAGTTAACAGCTTTCTTACAGTAAACAGATATTTTGGTCAACTTGATTAACAAACAATAGATTTGTATATTTGGAATATTTGTTAAAAGACCGTTATGTAAAGTAGTAATTTAGCAAGCATAGATGGAAAATGTACAACTATCTGTAGACCCATAATACAAAGGGGGGAACCTATTAGATTTGTTTGAGATACAAGTATCAGCATTCAACCAGGGTGGAGGAGGTTATATGTTTAATGTTAAGTTTATATTCGAAACAATAAACCTTCAGTCCTAGAGAAACATAGGTAGATTATTCTTTTCTTTTAAAGCAATATGGGAATTTTCTGTTTCTACGTATATATGTCTATTGCTATTTCATTAAGTGCTCAGTTGTCATATCCAGGATTTGGTCTTTAATTAAAGGAACAATGTAGTCAGACTTGGCAATGGAGCCCGAGGCACCATTAGCTCCCCAGCTGTGACACTCTTCCATTTTGGCTCACACCCTGGTGTCTTCAGGCTTGGAGCCAAATGTTAAACAAATGTATCCCGTTTGTACTTCCCACATTCATCGCCAAACTAGAATCTGTGTTTGAACAAATAACTTCACTCCTGAGAGTCTTATGACTTGGATTAAAAGAAAATATCCCTCACTTGAGATAAAAGCGCCCACAAAGAAATATGAATTAAGGCACAATAATGTTTGTGAAAGAGTATACATAATAAGGAAAGGGCAGGCAAAAGTATGTGCATTATTCTAAACATGTACAATAAGGCATACCTTTTACAAGGTGGATTGATCTGCATCAGGGGTGAAATTCAGCAGGTTCTGACAGGTTCTGGAGAACCAGTAGTGGAAATTTTGAGTAGTTTGGAGAACCAGCAAATACCACCTCTGGCTGGCCCCAGAGTGGGGTAGGAGTGGAGATTTTGCAATATCCTTTCCCCAGGAGTGTGGAGGGAATGGGGATTTTGCAATATCCTTCCCCCAGGAGTCAGGCGGGAACGGGGATTTTGCAGTATCCTTCCTCTGGAATGGAGTGGGAATGGAGATTTTGCAGTATCCTTCCCCTGGAGTAAGGTGGAAATGGAGATTTTGCAGTATCCTTCCCTTGCCGCACCCACCAAGCTACACCCACCAAGCCACACCCACAGAACTGGTAGTAAAAAAAATTGAATTCCACCACTGGATCTGCATTCATAACTGTATCCCTCAATAGGCATTTTCCTGGGGGCCAGTTTAGCTCCAGAGTCAAAAGGAGCTTCTTCCTTGGGATATTGCAGAGATTCCTTAATACTTGATAATTCTTAAAGGTTGTTGGGGACCTCAGAATTGAAAGAGATACAATATCACAAATGAACATTATAAGGGGTATTTTACATCTTCTGTTAATACTGCTTTGTCTATTGTTTCTAATGTGTTGCTAGTCACCCAGAGTTGCAACTGAGAGATGGGCAGCCATATAAATCAATTTCATAAATAACGCAAATCAATATTTCTGTTTTAATAAAACAATATAAATATAAAATTTTTCTTACAATGCCTACATTGTATATTGTGGGATTGTAGGCTGCACTATAATCAAGTCTCATCGATATACACATATGTAGTCATTTTTATTTTACCTTTTTTATTGCTAAAATAGTGAAATATAAAAGAAAAAAGATTCTACAGAATGATGATAATGGAGTGGAAAAACCTAAATAGTTCATGGAATTAAAGTAACCAAACATAACAGAAAAAGTTACAGAAAGAAAGCTCCGTAAGGTACATGCTTACTGTACATAGAATTAATTCAATTGTTGATCTTATCATTAAAGCTAGACCATATAACAGCACATAGCAATAGTTAATAGTTGACCTGGTTGAAAAACTTCCTCTGCCTACAATTCCTTATTTTTCTGTCCCTGTAGAAATTTCTTGAGAGTTTCATATCAAAAGTGTGCAGAAAGTAAATAAATCTTTCAATAATTTGGTTGTGGTTTTGACTGTTGTTTATCCCTAAAATATATAGTCTGTGCTTTCTATGCATAAATTTATATCTGTTTTCCAATGCAGTTGGAAATGGCTCTAGAAATCAAATCTCTGCCTTGCAAACTATTATAAAGTATCATTTACAGTGATGGAGTAATTCAGTAATCTGTTGCTTAATGGATACAATTGTACTGTAATATTTTTATCAACATATTAAGCAACATTAAGTTTGCTCTCCTTGACAACATAGCACTTTCTAGTTCTCAGTGCTCTTATGAAATTGCAGATAATATAGCAAGATTTGTGGATTTTGCTCCAAAAACATTTATCAGGATGCTATGATGTGTTTATTGACTTATTAAAGCCCAAGATGGAGTGAAAAACTTCCTTCACTTACCCCTCTGGTATCACTGGTTTCTCCTCACATCTTACTTGCCACATTATGAAGATATCCTTCTAACTTTGGTGACGACATCTCCTCATATCAGAAACTCCAATTTAATGGCACTCTGCTGCTGAGGCAGGCAGGCAGAAGCCAGACTAAAGTTATCTAGAATGAAAATTTTCCTTGCCATCATGGCTGAAAATCCCAACTCACAGTACATGGAAGAATCTCCAGAGGTTGGTGATCTCTTCACTCCAGTTGGCCCCACAGGACTGCCATCTGACTGCTGGGTCCTCTGTCTCTATGGTCATAGATATTTGGCTGTCAGAGAGACTAGAAAATTCAACTCCTCTCCTCTAGAAAAGAATAAAAGCTAACTTTTGGCAATTGCAGTCATGTGATTTATAAAATGGGGATCATTTGGAACTAAGTCATGAGTATCTTTTGGGTGATGTGCTAAGTGACAGGTCATAAGTTGAGGACTACACGTACAACTCCCTGGAGGGTGTAGGCAACACGTATAAGAGCTCTCCTCTTCTACTGCTTAAATGCAAATTATAAAGTCTTTACGTCTTACAGGAGTAAAAGTGTAAACTCTTACAGAACATTCATCCCATATGATTGGAATAAAACCACGATGCATGCATAGGCTCTGTTTCTTGTAGAATTCAAGTACCTTCATTCTGTTCTGGTTTTTGGGGACTAGACAACAGTCTCATCCTCATTGTTTGTTTTTGATTTTTAGCTCTTTCCTTGGATTTTGGATTTTGCCCAAATGAAGGAAAGATATTACATACATTCTAGTTGGAGCTTAGTAATGTTTCTCCTGAAAGTAATGGCTACACTCAGCTCATACTCAGGTCTCCCTTATTTGAGAATTCAGTGCAAACCTTAGCTTCAATTCATATCAGAGTGACCCATATAGCTGATATATGAATTTCCTTGTTATTTTTCTGTTCATGAATAGAAGCATAGGATGTATATCTATGCGCGTACAATCTGCAGCATAAAACCTAAGATAGTGTTTTCTGGTTGCTCAAAGTATCTTATGGGTATCTTATTCTATTGAGTCAACATTCCTGCAATAAAAACCAAAAATATAAACTTTGTGTTTCAGCTGACGGGCCAAACCTGAAAATCAGGTCTTGCCATAGAAATACAATTTATGGAAGGGATTTGGACATGCACAGGGCTCGACTGCTGAAACATATGCCCTGTTTTAATTTCTGGACTATAAATTGTGGGGAAGTTGAAAGGAGTCTGTCATAATTCAGAGGGAAAAATGTCAAGAAAATAATGTGATAATAATTTAGCAGAAATATTTGTAGAATGGGGGGGGTTAGAAAGTTATTTCTGTGTACAACTGATTAGCAGTGCTTTCAGCACTTCTGGTGTGCAGTCATCAGTTGTTAGACTACCGTATTTTTAGAAATGTAACTTCTGTTAACTTTTATATCCAGATCTGTACAAAATATTTTACATGGTGTGAAGTGAATGGGACTGAAGAGATGGAGCAAAGGGTTGAAAACTAGCTCCAGACTTTTGTGAACCCACAACATTGCCTCTCTTCAAGAAATAAGTTGATCTATTTTCAGCTCAGCTGAGTGCATTTGAAATGCTAATATTTTCTTTTACAACAATTTGGAATGGTGAGTTGTAAATGATCTATTTTTCCCATAAGTAGGACCACTTTGCTCATCCTACTTCTTGTCTCCTAAATCCTACTTCTTGTTTCCTAAGACAACTATTTTTAAACACACACAAATACACACACACAAAGAGAGATCCAGTTTAGAGTGTATATTATTCAAGGGGTTCCATTTCAAGGCAGCCCCCAGGGGAAAAATAAAGTTCCAGTAGCAGCTTAGGACTTTGAAACAACATGAAGGAAAAACAGACGTAAATTTGCCATTTTTACCTCAGCATTCTTTGCCTGGGCTACTGTGCACCTGGGAAGAATTAGATGGACATGAAATGGAGGGAAATAGCTTGGATCAGTCTCACATGGCACTTCTCATTTCCATCACGGCAGTACAAACATGGTAGAAGCTGTTATGAAAAGCATAATGATTGCAAAAAATGCCAATGCATGCATATCTTTTATTTTAGCTATTGAAATAAAATACTTAGTATTTCTCGGTAATAACAATGAAGCCTATGAAATCTAAAAAGAAAAAAAAGAAAAGAAAAGGCTCTTAAAGCCAGCATTACCAACACAATACCATAATATTAAAAAGTTAAGATTTTTTTATAGGAACTCTTAATAGTAAAACCTAGGGGGAAATCTAATAGAATATAAAATGCTAATATGCTGTAATTTCAGTTATACACTTCAATGTGTTTCATAAAAAAACTTGAATTATAATTTTCCAGCTAGATAAATTCTCCTAACGCAAACTCTCTGATTGTTATTTTTTGACAAATGGCCACAACCATGTACAAAATAAAACTACGCAAAGTTTTGATGGAGCACTTTATTTTGATGAACATTTGACTGAAGCTCCTTCTGAAGTAGCTCAAAGAAACAAAGTACTTCGTAGAGTGAGGAGTGAGGAGCAAAGCAGTTGCCTAACTGCTCAAGAAAACATGAGGTGCTCAGAAGCACTGAAGCTACTTCCTTCGAAATGAGGATGCTGTTGAGGCAAATTAGTCTCATCTCCTTACTTCTAAGCCCGCATTGAGACTGAGACTGTTGTTTCTCCTCAAGACGGAGCATGTTGTTTCTGCTGCACAATACAGTATTCTGAAACCTGCTTCACCCATTGCAAGCACTTAACATGGGATCAAAAATGTTGATGGAAGGAGTAACTAGTACGTGACTTTTCTAATGTTTTGTATAACATGAAAACAAGGTGATTTATTATTATTATTATTATTATTATTATTATTATTATTATTATTATTACTACTACTACTACTACTACTACTACTACTACTACTCTGGGAGCTGCTAAAGAACAGGGCATTGAGTTCCACCTCTAGATCACCTAGAATAGGACTGTCAAACTCACTTTGTCACAGCGTTGTCACGTGATGTATCGGGACCTTTTCCCCCTTTGCTAAATCAGGCATGGGTGTGGCCAGCACACGATGCATCTGGCCGGCGAGCCACAAATTTGACCTAGAAGGACAACTGATTTGCTAATGATCCTCTCTGCCCATTCTCAGCATTTCTGCCCATTCTCACATTTCAAGATCAAAGCAATAGAGCAACCAGATGTGGGCTGCAAAATTCTGCAAATGATAGCATTTTCTGCATTTGTTGCCTACCCTGTAGCTGTTAAGGCAGTTGAGCCCTGCTGTGAAGAAAAGTGGCAATGCCCTCTCAAACTTACTCTTAGTGATTGTTTTCTAGATTCAACCCTATACACTACACTACACAAATAGAAATCAAGCAGATCGGCACTCTTGTTTTCAAAACACTTCGCATCCGCTTCTGTGCAAAAGCACTTTGAGCAACTGTTCCTGATTTTTGCTTCAGCTGACTTTCATTTTAGTGGCATTCTTTTCCACCCCCAAAAGTACAAATGTGCTTATTAAAATTGATTTTCTGGTAATAGGATACATGCACATCTTCATGTGCTCCATGTCTCTTGTTGCCAAATGCTGTTTATTCAAAAAACCTGTTTCCACCAAAAATACACAGTAGCCTCCACCTTGATTCTAAAAAAGAAAAACAAAGGGTAAAAATGTACACCTATCTGCCCTGATCAAGATACAAGAAAAAGATGTGCTATGAAAATATACGAGGAAAATTGTTATGAAACTCTTCTGTGTTTCCATTTCCCCCTTTCACACCTGGTGTAGAAAATAAGGAAGATAATCTTGATGAAGATAGACGAGATCTGTTATCAAAGTAACTTGGGTTGAAATGTATCTTAGGACCATATGTGGAAGAAGTTCAAACATAATTCACAAGCATATAACAAGGGGAGAAGGCACAACAGAATCAGACTTCTATTAGCCACTTTGAATAAAAGTAGTTTTAGCTTTCCTGTAGAATTGATTTACTGGCCAGGCCCACCTAATGGGGCTGACAGTTGGGTTCCTCAATTAATCTCTTACAAACTATCGAGTTATTTATGTTGAGCCTTCTTTTCACTATTATTTTTCATAGGCCACGCCATCTCAGGACAGAATTCTAAAGGGCACTGAAAACCATACACGGCTTACTTAGATAGGGTTTTTGTAATGAGATCATTTTTGGAGTGCAATTTAAATCCACTAGGGGCTTTATATATGGCAGCCTTATATTTCTTTAAATCAAATGTCCAGAATCCAGCCATAGGCATTGTGTTCCATGAAAAGCCTCCTTCTCAGCCCCAGAATCTTAAAATGAAATCTCTGCCTCCATCCTATTATACTTAGAATTAAAATATGATCATTCCCCCCCCCCATGTAAGTAGTTTAGTTTGGAGTCCAAATGCTGCATTTCATGAAACAAGGAGGAGATCATCAGCTCTACACTGCAATATACAAATTGTTTCTTCTTCTAAATTGGTCTAAATTCAATCTATTGCCCTTACCTCCTCTCTGCAGTTGTTAGTTGGCAGAAGACAGCAACAACCAGTATTACAAATAGTAGTTTCCCAGGAGAAACAAATAGCAGATTTGCCTGAGCCCTTTCTGTTAGGATGGCAGCATAGGAAGAATGAGTTAAGCTCCTCATGCATCTTGAGATAGCTCTTTTGTCCTTAAAAGAAGCCCTTGATGGTTGGGCTTTTATCTTGCTTTGGATCTGAAGGCATTTATTTATTTATTTATTTATTTATTTATTTATTAAATTTTTATACCGCCCCCTCTCCCGAAGGACTCGGGGCGGTGAACAGCCAAAATTAAAAACACACAATACAAATATTAAAATGCATTAAAACAGAATTAAATTATCTTAGGCTTCACCAATTTAAAACCCCGTTACCCATAAAATTCACCAATTAAAAATTTTTAACCCAGCCCGGCTTGCTGAAATAAAAACGTCTTCAGGGCCCGGCGGAAGGTCCGGAGATCCGGGATTAGTCGTATCCCTGGGGGCAGCTCATTCCAGAGGGCGGGTGCCCCCACAGAGAAGGCTCTTCCCCGGGGGGTCGCCAGCCGACATTGCCTGACAGACGGCACCCTGAGGAGACCCTCTCTGTGGGAGCGTGTTGGCCGGTGGGAGGTTATCGGAGGCAGAAGGTGGTCTCGTAAATAACTGGGTCCTAAGCCATGGAGCGCTTTGAAGATGAGAACCAACACCTTGAAGCGCACTCGGAAGACCACTGGAAGCCAATGCAGCTCGCGCAGGAGAGGTGTCACGTGGGAGCGCCATGCCGCCCCCATAAGTACCCGCGCGGCCGCATTCTGCACCAGTTGGAGCCTCCGAGTGCTCCTCAAGGGGAGCCCCATGTAGAGAGCATTACAGTAGTCGAGGCGGGAAGTAACGAGGGCATGAGTGACCGTGCATAGGGAGTCCCGATCCAGAAAGGGGCGCAACTGGCGTATCAGGCGGACCTGATAGAAAGCCCCCCTGGCCACGGCCGTCAAATGCTCTTCTAAGGACAGCCGTGCATCCAGGAGGACACCCAAGTTACGCACCCTCTCCGTGGGGGCCAATGTCTCGCCCCCAATAGTCAGCGATGGCACCAGCTGACTATATCGGGACGCCGGCAGCCACAGCCACTCAGTCTTGGAGGGATTGAGTCGGAGCCTGTTCCGCCCCATCCAGACCCGCACCGCCTCCAGGCACCGGGACAGGGTGATTTGAAGTCCCCTGTTTTCTCTCCCTTTTTTTTTTCAAGTTTTTCCATTTCAAATCTGTTGTAAGAGAACTCTTATATCTACTTGTCCCACAAGGCTGACATAAGCATTATTAAGATGATTAGATTTGGTGCTCTGAACGGTTATCCTGGTACAGTAGAAACGTTCAATAATTCTTTTCAGGAAATATCTGAATTACAATGTGGCTACCAACCTTCTAACCAGCTCATCTCTTTGCTTTTTAATATTACTACAGTTTTATTAACAATTCTCAAAGTAATTACTTTTTTTTATTTTCCTTATCATGAGAAGGAAAAATTAGTTCTCTTTGATGGGATCTTTTTTCCCCCCTCTACATGAATATATGCAACCAAGAGCTCTGAACTTTAATGGCACTATCAGAATTAGGAATGTGTATTTGAGAAGAAATGCAAATGCAATTAAAATTAAATATTTACAGTTAATAGGCAATCTGGAACCTGCTTCTGTCTTTTACAGAGGTGAACTCATAGATGTGTCCATGCAGTTTTCTTGGCAATGTTATAGAAGGAAGTTTGCCATTGCCTTCTCTGGGGTTCTTTCATTACTTTCAAGTCTAGGCGACAGTCCTGGGTGTCCATTCCAGAGGGCAGGGCAGGCCTACCTTGCTAAGCTTTGATGCTCAGGTCTGGTCAGCCCAAATCCAAAAACTCTTCCCTTTTTTTCCTTTCAGGTATTGAAGAATTGTAATTCAAATATGTTTGTAATGCATATAATTATATAATGTAATTTTATTGATTTATATTTCATATTTCTTAACCGCCCATTTCCCTCAGATTTCACACTTCGTTTGTTTGTTCCATGCTGCTGCTCTATATTATTTAGCACAGGTTAGGATGAATCATTGTATTTAATAAGCTTTATTTACAGCAGAAGATCAGTATTTAAAACACATTTATCCAGGTGAGGGAGAAACCTAGCAGGCATTCATGTACAAGCCCCAAATATGTCACAAGTAAGTGTGTGTGTGTGTGTGTGTGTGTGTGTGTGTGTGTGTGTGTGAGTGTGTGTGTATGTGTGTGTGACAGAGAGCGAGAGAGAGGGAGGGAGGGAGAGGGAGGACGAGAGTGTGTGTCTATAACTCATGGAAAGCAATGTTTCCACTGCAAGAGATATTAAAACTCATAAATCTGTTGTCTACCTGTATATCGGGGGAAACGTTTCAGTGTATCTCAAAACCCACTCTCAGTGATCAAGGGCTCTGCTGCCGAAACTACAACTTTATTTATGAAAAATAAATAAATAAAGCCAGTGCTAATGCCTGCACAATCTCAGTGAAGTAGCATCTGCTTTCTCCAAGCTTTCACCTCCAAGCCAAACCCTGTACTCCCAGCAACCCAGGATAATTGCATGCAGCTGAAATTCCATTTCAGGTTCTTTAGGTGGTGTCACCCAACTTCAGGGTTTTTCTACTTATTATCAGTCTGATGTCCATTTGAAAAGTAATGCAGGCTGGATGCTTATTGGGGATCTCAGGGATCTAATTTTGGGTATGCAAGCATAGGACTGCACTACAATATTTTTAATTTATTTATTTTATCTTGAGAGTTTTTTTTTTATCTCTCCCTTATTGTATTTATCAATAACGGAAGGTGGCAAACATGCATAACATTCTTTCCTCCTCCTATTTTTCCCACAGTAATAATCCTGTGAGGTGAGTTGGGTTGAGAGAGAATGACTGGCCCAAAGTCACCCAGCCGGCTCTCATGGCATCATATCTGAGCAGGTTAAAAATAGCAGGAAGAAGTGGGCTGGGCTACTCGTTGGAGTTCTGCCTCTAGTTATTTATTTGCTAGATTTACATCTCCTTACCTTTGGAAAGTTTTAAGAGCTAATATGGTGAGCTAGATAAATTGTTACTCTAGCATCGAGTAAATCCAGATATAAGTCCATTCTCAGCCAAGGAAATTCACTCAGGGACTTTGGATCCGCCACTTACGGTAGTTCACAGGAATGTCACTGTGGGCCAAGGAAATGAAAGATCTTTGCGTTCCTTCCTTCAATTCTTCCTACAATTCTTGGGAATAAGGATAAACTGGGTAGAGAGATTGTAACTATCCCAAAGTCACCTACCAAGCTTCTGTTATTGAGGGTTCACATCTAGGAGGCCTTATACTCATGATCCCTAGGCCTATTTGATCGAGTACCCTGCTTCTTCACAGCACTATATGACGTTTTTTATTCTTATGCAAGCAAATTTAAAGAGATGCTTTCTACAGTCATACTTGTTCAACACAAAGAGGTTGGAGACTATAAGCTTCTTCTTAGGTGTTTTTGAGGTTGCTGTGGCAATAATAGTTTGCAGAACTATAGTTCGGGATCACGTCAATTAACCCTACATTCCCATGACACCTCTGCAATTTGTTTTGCTTCCATACAAAACTTGGTAGTGATCTTTGAGTCAGTGAACCAGAATTTAAATTATAGTTTTTACTCCAGACACACCTATTGACTATCAGATCAATGCCCATGCATTTGTTAAGAGTTGATTCAGATCATTACAACATATTCATATGCGCCATAAAGCTATGTTTAAAATGAAACATTGCACAAGAATCAATTAACACACTTGGTTCCCTCCTAAAAGGGAATCATGCACTCAAAATCACGAGAATTCATCTCTTGGTAGCTAGCTGATTTATATAAAATCTACATATCTCAAAATGATCCCACATTATTCAAATTATTTATTTTTTTTAAAAAAAATGAACAAACCAAGTATAGTTTACTGCCAGATTTCTTCATGGGAACCTATCTTTTGACAAGTGACATACAGGTAGACCTTGACTTATGAACACAATTGGGTCCAGAATTTTTGTTGCCACCATTGTTAAGCAAATCACAGCAAATGTTAAGTGAATCACATGATTATTAAGAGAATTCAGCTTCTCCCATTGACTTTGCTGGTTGGAAACTGGCTGGGAAGATTGCAAATGGCAATCATATGACCCCGAAATGCTGCAACTGTTATTAAATACATGCCAGTTGCCAAGTGTCCAAATTTTGATCACATGACCATGGGATGTCACAATGGTCAACATGTGAGTGCCAGACATAAGTCACTTTTTTCAGTGCTGTTGTAACTTTGAAAGGTCAAATGGTTGCAAATTGAGAACTGCCTGTACCTTCAATTGCCCTAAACATACAAACATATTTTTCCACTGCAGGGTTACATTCTATGCGATATCATAGCCAGAATTAATTTCTTCCATCTCTTTGCTTGGCAAAATAAACATGAGCATTCATATAACTAATGCACTAATCATGTGGATGAGAGTCATGCAATTTATTTGATCGAAGCAATTTCTCTCTAGGAAATGGATCTCCTCTAGTCAAAATCAGCTGCTACATATATAAGGAAACCAACTACATTTTTAGGAAATCTGGCCCTAGTTGTAGAAAGTCCCACAATTTTTGAGGTCAAGCATTCCTTGCATCTGACCTAGAGTGTAATATTGGCACTAAATCCAGGAGCAGAGAGTTAATACAATGGCAGGACGTCTTGAGTGCACCTGTGCTAGCTTAAGAGCTCCTTGAGCTGGCTTTAAGAAGGACTGGAAGAGGAGGTGGGTAATGTAATTAAGAGTAAAAGACCGAAGCACTTCAGTCAAGTACACACATCTGCATGGTTTGAAAAATTTTTCACACAGAGAAATAAAGGTAGCTATTCCGTTGCTATAGCTTTCTTTTCAGTCAATCTCGAGGCATCCTCTACGTATTAATGGTGGTGTGTCAAGTAGGAAAAAATTTTTAGATAGCTATTAATTTTTATGAATCTGATCTTGTTGAAGCATTGGAATATGCAGAGAAAGATACCACATGCAAACCACATTCAGGTCAGTGTTTTTTTTTAACCTGGGCTTAAGATTCCAGGTTAGCATACAGTAAAAGGTTTACATCTCTTTGACTTTTGCATGGATACATCCAGCTATGGATTCAAGTTTCAGCACCATATGCACGTGGAAGAAATATCTATATTTCTTTCTTTTTATTCCTAGTAAAATGCAATGAATTTTTAGAAAGAAAAAGGGAAAGGAGAGGAGAGGAAAAGAAAGGAGGGGAGGGGAGAGGAGAGGAGGAGAAAGAGAGAAAGACAGAGAGACAGAGAGAGAGAGAAAAGGAAGGAAGGAAGGAAGGAAGGAAGGAAGGAAGGAAGGAAGGAAGGAAGGAAGGAAGGAAGGAAATTCCAAAGCCCATTTTGCTGAAGATTCCCAGGCTATTATCTGCAAGTAGGGCAATTTACAGGTTAAAATTAGGGAAAGAACAATATCTTCATGAACACGCCCTTCATGAAAAAATGCTTTTGGCTTTTTCCTCATTTTGGTTTTATTCACTTTTCCTTTTCTTTCCAATCCTTCTGCACATATGAATGAACCCATAAAAGAAAGAAGTGAAATACTGGACTCATTTTATGTAGCAACAATCCAAGAGTTGGTCTTATTTTCAGTATAGCAAAATCTTTCTCCTTCATCGCTACAGCTCTGAATAATGCTTTAAAGGTTTTTCCCCCCCACAAATTATTCCCTCGCTCTTTCCTCTTATCTTTTCTTTTGCAAAAAAAGAGAAATATTTAATAAACTGAGATTTAAGAAATGTCAATTGTGTGAATAATGGTTCACTACATGATCATTGTCTGACAATTGTCTAAGAAACCTGCATGTACTTGCTTTTTTACATATCTTGTAACTTTGTCTACATACTTTTCTTAGAAGCAAATCAAAGGTGGTCTGGATGGCATATCAAACTACTTTCTTTAAAAACTCACCTGTCTTAACTTCTCTTGTGAACCAAGTGATTTTTTTCTGTATAGATATTAACATTGGCAAAGAATTCCCACAGAAACAAGCAGGTGACTTAATACTTCTGCATTCTAAGGCAGTTTCTAGAATCCATTTTCTCTTCAAACATGGTATACAACACCTCTCTGCCTCCACTAAAATCCATAAAAGGAAGCAAGTGAAAACTCTTCATTCTGCCAAAGGACCAGTATTTTCATTCCTCAAGTATATCTGGAGTAACTAATTCACTTTTTCTTCTTAAAACTGCAAATGTTACCAACCTCTATCTTCAATTTCTATGCTCAATAGTGACGAGAATAACTCAAGATTAGAGATGGATGAGGATTTTGCTTGGTGTTATTTATTATTATTATTATTTTTAATCAGAAATTGCAAAAATAGGAAAACCTTCCTCTGTTCAAGATGATAAGAATCCGAATTTCTAAAACTAATAGATGTATTCATTCAGACTCGATCTGTTTCCCTTTCAGAAGGCTATGTGAAACTCCAGGACTATGCTTATTACATTTTGCTCTCTTTTTCTAGCAGCTCCTCCTCACTCTTAAATAAACAAACAAGTAATGTTTTAACTCATTTGTTTAATTGGATTCTCTTTATCTAGTTTTAAGGCTTGCTTGGAAAACAGGTCACATTTTAGATTACCATATTTTTCGAAGTATAAGATGCACCTTTTTCCCCCCTAAAAGGGGGTGAAAATTTAGGTGTGTCTTATACACCGAATGTAGCCCCTCCCACCCCCTGGCCCCCACCCTTTGGCCTCTGCCTCCCAGCAATTTACTTCCTTGAAGCAAGCAGCAAGAAGAAACAGCCCATTTCAGCTTCAGCACAGCCTAATTAGCACAAGTTGATTGTCTGTTGGATCGGCCTACCGACTCTCAGCTGTTTTCTGTGGGCTTCTGCTGCTTGCTGCAAGGAGGTAAATAGCTGGAAGCAGATTTTTTTTTCTTGTGCTAATCAAGCTAAACTGAAAACGAAAATGAAAGTAAAGCAGGCTATTTGCTGTTTGCTGCAATGAGGCAAAATTGCTGGGAGGCAGAAGCAGATTTCTTTTTCTTGTTTTCCTCACCAAAAAAGGTAGGTGTGTCTTACAGTCTGGAGCATCTTATACTCTGATAAATACGGTATATTTATAGCCAACAAATGGACAGCAATAGCACAAACAATATGGCATCCAGCTCTCCACCGTTTCATCAGAGGATCCAATAGTGTTGTCTAACTTTTTCTTCATTTGCTTACAAATGCTTTTGTGGAAATATTTTTTTAAGTGTTTTTCCCATCCCGAAGGACAATTTTAGGGTGCAATTATCATGGCCGAAGTGCAAACTTTTTATCTTTATCATAATCAAGGGGTATACAATCGAAGCATGTCCTATCTTTCTTTGCACAGTTCTTTCTCCTGGTGACCTTACTGTGAGCCGTTTGGTTTGCAGTAAAATGCAAAGGGAGAATATAATGCAAGAATTACTTCCATGAGGCTTATTCAAATCAGGAAGTTTAATTACCCAGAAAAACAGCCGTGGAATGGAAAAACATGTAAGGTTTGTTTTAAAGCTCCACATAACAATAAGTTACGCATCAAATGAAACCTGCATCAAATGAAATCTGAAAGAAATTCCAAAGTGCTGAAAAACAAGTCGTTTTCACATAAACTTTGGACACTGGAAGAGAGAGTCGGCACAGTGTTAATGCTCTGTAGCAGAAAGAGAGCAGTGGGCAGTAAGGTAGTTAGGCAACTTGGACTTTCTCTCCATCTCTGTATTATTCTGAAAAAGAGTCCGTGTGATCAGAGAAACTTTCAAAATTTTGGATGCCTTCCAACTACTGAGATTTCTTGAAGCCAGGTTGTCCTAACACCTGCCATAGGACACTTTCCAAAATATGAAAGAGAGTCATTCAATGGTCTTGTCTCCTTTTTTGCTGGAGAAAAATAGTGGAATCTAATATGAAAACTGACCCTGGTACAATTGTCTGCTTGAGGACAAAGTCCTTATTTAAAAAGCAGAGATTTTGCTCACATGCCAAGGGTAGTACATTCAGACAAATTTTCTCACCTTTTTAGTACTAATTGGTTATATATTATTTATTAAAATACTATATCACCTTCCTTCTAGGAGTTTGAGTACTTCATGGTCCAATTTTATTCTCACAAGAAAAATCCAATAAAAACCCAATGTCTTCTTATTGCAAAGTATCCTTGCTTCTACTATACCCATTCACCTCTTAAAACTTTGACATTTACTCTTAAAATGTCTCAGATCTTTTCCAGTATCTTTTCAATTCCATCCAGCCATGAGATTCTCAAGTTTACTTTTTCGTTCATTTCCTCTTCCTTGATTTCTCTTATGCTTTGATTCCTGTCCGTTCTCTTTTTATTACTAGTCTCACCCACCCACCCCAATGTATTTCTGGCCTACTGATCATTCACTTTAGTGTTCAGTCTGTTTATTAGCTACCCATTACTTCTTGACACTACAGTACCTGATTTTTATGTGTGCCATTGAGTCAGTGTTGACTCCTGTCAACTGTCTGGCTAAATCCCAGCAGTTTCTTAGTAAGTGGTTTGCCATTGCTTCCTTTCCTAGTCAAGTATATATGAAATGAAACTGCCGGTAGTCCTCAACTTACAATAATTCATTTAATGACCATTCAAAGTTACAATGGCACTGAAAAAAGTGACTTATAACTGTTTTTCACTATTACAAGCTTTCCAGCATCCTGATCAGGGGTGGTATTCACTTACCCTCATTACTGGTTTGCAAATGTGTGTGTGCGCACAGGACCTTCCACACATGTGCAGAGCATCAAAAACAGGATGTGATGACATCCGGGCCTGGTGGGCGGAGCCTCCTGTTGCCACCGCTACCGGTTCACCCGAACTGGATAGAACCGGCTGAATACCACCACTGAGCCTGATAATCATGTGATCAAAATTCAGATGCCTGGTAACTGGTTCATATTTATTAACTTATCAACTGGAGTGATTCACTTAACAACAGAGGCAAGAAATGTTGTAAAATGGGGCAAAATTCACTTAACAAATGTCTCACAACAACAGAAATATTGGGCTCAATTGTGGTCGTAAGTCGAGACTACCTGTATACTGGTGGGGAATGGTTTGCTCTTACAGCAGAAGCAAATTGCCACTCCCTTAATAAATGTATGAATATTCCATGTGTTCATTCATTCATTGTATGTAAAAATAAATCTTTATAGTTCTTGATTTCAAGAAAGTATATGATAAAGTGAATAAACTTGAATTATGGAATGTTTTGCAGAACTGTAAAGTTGAAAGTTGGTTTCTCAATATGATAAGAGTGATGTACAATGGAAATAAATCATGCCTGAACAGGGAATAATAGAATGAGGAATTATATTTAACTCATTTATTGATCAATGTATCAATAATCAAATCAACTATGCTTTTAGATTTATATCATTTTCTCTTCTGTGTACACATATGAACATACTTATGCTTCTACTATACATTTGAGACAAACCTTATTCCCAATGGTTATTCCCTTATAACCACTGTTATTCATTCTTCAATCTCCAAATCACAAAATCATGTTTCCCTTACTCCCTCATCTTATTTTCCTTCATTCATGATAATTTTCATTCAGAATACTGCACAATGTTCTCCAAAACTCACCTATTGGTTCTTCCATTATCCTCATTCACTGGAGTACAAAAGGCAGCTATCATGTACTTTCATACTGCCCTCATAATAGCCTAGATGTCATATGTTCTAACATCTTTCTGACAAACATCCAATATAAACATTCATTATTAAATCTATACCTCCAACTTCCCTGCATATACTCAATAAAAAGCCAGTTCTTGATATCAATTAATACTGGGACTTACAAAACATTAAAGGAAAGAAGGAAATTAGATATTAATAACTACAATATCAACATTGTCAGTAATGAGGTCTGCTTCTTTGGTCAGATTCTGTTTAAAAGATGTTAATGAAGGAATGGCAGATATGGAACAAATTTTATCACATAAGATAAAGAACGTGCAGAATGTGGAACTAAAAATGGCTGGCTACAGGGATGCTTTGGAAAAGAATGGCTTACTAGATATACAAAAGAAATTGGCTGACGTTTGAAAAACTAAAGGGAAACTACAAATGAGAAACCAAGAGAATGACCTGGGAAAAGTTTTCTTATTGGATTTATAAGAGACTTGTTAAAGCCTTGGAGAAATCTGTACAATGCAATAAAAAAAGACTGGAAGAGAAATCAAATTCCAAATTAATTAATGTTTAATTGAATTAAAGATTAATACTCTTCTAAGTAAAGAGAAGGAATATAAACTTAGTTTATTTGATCAATATAAGACTTTTTTTGCAGTATTCTGGTATGGATTTTTTGCTGACACCAGGATTGAAATTAGACTTTACCCTAAACTGTAAATAGAACAGACGTGTAGATTCTATTCAGATTGCAATCTCTAAAGTTTGCTGCCCAATGGAGTAATAGAAAGTTCAATACAATACAATAATACAATTTATTATTACAGTCTTAGACCAGAACAAATAAAAGCACTCGGTATATATCCACTTAAGAATTCTTATATAAAATAATAAATAACAACTAAAATCTATAATAAAATCCAGTGTCAATTATACATAGCCTGACTATATGATAGTTGCAATCCCTAAACTGTGTGGCCCGTTGTAGGTTCAACGCTAAAAGGGAAATGACTAAGCAGTGCAAAGGGTTAGCCACAATTGTTATATACATCGCTATGGTGGACAAGACACGTATTTGCGATGAATCTCCAGTGCTGCTGCACAGAATCTGGCCATCTGTGCTGTAGTTATGGATTGTTCATCCTTAAGCAGCCACTGAAGATAAGTAGTGTTAGAACAGAGTCTAATAAAAAGTTCTACTGTAATTCACATTCAGCAGATCTGGAAATCTGAGAAGCATGTTCCACCAGGTACAAGATATTCTTGCCTCTAGAGTAGACTTCTACTCTACTATAATTAGATATAAAAATAATTTCTCTTCTCATCCCCATGGGTGGTATATGTCTTTCTCAATCTCAGAGATTGTCTATCAGAGACCTGGGAGTGATGATTCTGTACAGTATTTTAGTTGTTCCTAGTACTGCACTCTTCTGATGTTGTTCCTGGAATCTATCAGAGTTACTCTCCATCTTAGACGTCACAAAATACGGTATCTCTTGATACATTTCACCATTAATTTCTATTAGACCTGCAGTCTGCTTCTAGACTTAGTCCACAGCAGTATATATCCAGGAAAAATTGAAGATATATTAATATAATTTTTCCATTGTATATATTATTCCAGATGATGGGTCTTAATTATACAAAAATAATACAGATCTAGAATTTGAGTAAATTATGGAAAAAGAAAATAAACACATTTACTTCTAACAGTAAAAATATCTCCATTGTAAGGAATGGAGACAAGTAAAACAATAATATGCTGCCTCTAATAAATCCTCTAATAAATAAATTGGAGAAGTCGATGTTAGGAATGGTTAGTGGAACAAGAAGAAGGGCTAAGCAAAGAACACACTGGCTTGATACCATCAAAGCTGATATAAAGATGAACATCCAAAAACTGTTTGACAGGGTAGTATGGACATCACTTACAACACTTAAACCCTTAAACCTATTGTTGAGCCGTCAATCAGCTAACGGAACTCGACACTGATGACCTGTGACTGCCAAAGTGGTGTGTGTGTGATCGAGAGGGGGCGGCTGCACGACACGGGTGTTGGTGATGGGTTTTGGGGTGCGGATAGGGCTATGCTTACACGGTGCTGGGTGAAGCAGGATCGCGAGGGGTGAAGGGATTGGGACTGATGCTGTTGGCAGATCCGCGTTGACGTCATCACGAGACGCCGATGTGAGGTGGAGACGGAAGCTGACTTCTCAGCGCGCTATTTAAACAACGCCTAGCGCCGATGCGAGAACTTTGACTTGATTGCTGTTAGCATATCGGTAGCAAGCTGTTGCTGTTAGCTGCAAATAAACCATCTTTGAACCACCACTTGAGCATGTTTCCTTGTGGAATTGCCCTGGCAGCCCAGCATTGCCGAGACCTATAAGGTCCCAAAAGTCAGACAACTGAATGGTAAAAACAACAACAATAAACCCGTTCCATTGTTTAATACACAGCATGCACAATGCACAAGCATTATTTCATTGTTTTATAATCTTTCTATTTAAGTTTATATATTCCGACCTTCATATAATTCTCTTTGCTCAAGCAATATATAATTTATTGCAGTATTTATGATTGCTGACATCTGCCATTAGTTTAGACCACTTCAAAAATTAATGAGCAACTCCACCCAAATGCACAAGTCTTAGCGTGAGAAACTGAACATCTAGAAGAGATTTCCCCTGGGGATATTAAATTGAATGCTTATTAATCTCTAGAGAGTTTTTAGGAGAACAACTAGGAATCCACCCATTTTCATAAATGGGTGGATATGCATATACGATGCATGTGCAAGAAGATTGTTTTTGCTTAGTTTATCTGAATTCCTCTAGAGCAGTGTTTCTCAACCTTGGTAGCTTGAAGATGGGTGGACTTTAACTCCCAGAATCCCCCAGCCAGCAGCGCTGGGAGTTGAAGTCCACCAATCTTCAAGCTTCCAAGGTTGAGAAACACTGCTCTAAAGAAAGCATGATAAGCTGTGCTTTATGGGAGATTATGACACTATGAGGTTCTTTGGAAGAGCAGGAGGGTTTAGGAAATGTTATTGATGTGAGTCATTATTACAGTTTTACATCCAATGGCATTTTTGGTTCAAGTTGATTGATCAATGATGATGATAAGATCTTCACATACAAGATATCCAGCTTCCTGACTGGACTAAAGGTACAAATGTGACTTTTCTTACATGCTTTCGGGTTCAGATCTGTCCATACTTTCCAGATCCAAAAAGAAAAATCCTAAGCAATTTGAAACATTACTTTACAGGTAGACAAGCTCCAGCATGATGATGATGAGTAGAAAAACTATTATAGGAAGACACAATTTAGATGGAAGAAGCAGCAAGGAAAGAAAAAAATGTAATTTTACTTCAAGTGACAAACCTAGAACACATACAAAACTTAGCAGCTTTTCTTTGATGCGCTTTTAATTCCATTTTGCTACTCAAGAGAATATGAATATAGAACAAGAAAATAACAATAAGAAAATGAACAAATCACGCCATCTACTTTTTCTATTTGCAAACCCCCCTCTTACAATTGTTCTAAAAATAAAAGTGACAATTAGATTTTTACATTAACATACGTCTTTTTCTCCAGTATCCCACAATCATCTGCATATAAGATTTTTCTCAACATATGCTGGGATGAGTCACAAGTATCCATCTTTCTCTGTTATAAATAGATACATTGATTATCTATCTCTCCAGCCAGCCAGCCAGCCATCTGTCCATCCATCTATTCAGGATATGTCAGAGGTCAGGCCCCTAGGTCAACTATAGTATGTTTTATTAGTATTTTTTCAGAGAAAATATTACTGTTCTTAGGAATGCTCAAAGGTCATGCATTAAACAAGTAAGGAAGTGTTTATAAGGAAATGATAACCACTTTGAACATTTAAAATAATTTATATAATAATTCTCTATGGGACCTGATTTCTAGTACTCTCTATATTCTTCTCATTCTACATTTTCCCAATTTTAAAAGAACTTTGTACTCCTATTAAGTACATTGAATTAGGCAGTGACTTACAGCACACAAATCCTTTGTCCTGTTTTCTCATTTTAATATGGATAAACAGTGAACTGCTTCAGCACAAATTCTGGATCTAGAAGTATAAAATAAATATGTGCAAATAACTTTCTGCATTAATCTTTAAAGAGATTTCTAGAAGCCCAGAAGTCAATAGTAAGGAATGTTACAGACCTGCTTGTCTTATCTTGCTTTCATTCCTGAATGGGTTTGTTCAGAGAAAGTTGAAAATTAAATCAATGAAAAAACGGAAACATTAAAACTGAAAGAAATCTTTTCTCCTTTGCTGCGCACAAATGGGACATGCCTCTTAGCAACTAAGTCGCAGACTGAATCACATACTCACATAGTGTGGGAGGTCACACTGCCTCTTCTCTGCCCAAGAGGAAAAAGTGGTCACTAAAGATAGAAGTCCTTGCAGATGGATAAACAGTCTATGAACCTGCTACATTAAAAGACAGAGAAATCTTCAACTAAATTGGACTCAATCTGATTCTTTTTTCGTATTATTTAACAACTTTAGCAAGGCTACTAGAAATTAATCAGAAACTATGTTGTGTTTATTTACTTACAATATTTACAGACTAACCTAATCAAAAGTTTATTTGTAGTTTGTGCCCAATGACTGAATTTAATTTGGCTTTCAGTGGCAGCTGAATTACTTCTGGAAAAGTAGACTTGTTGTATCCAGAGAAATAAAAGAATGGTGTTAGGTTTCCTGAAATAGTTGAGTTTTGAATGATTTATAAAAATAATAGTTCAGAAAGCCGAGATGTGTAACCTGGAGAGGGACAACCACAGTGCAGTCCAGAAATTACACAACAGTACCACAGTGATCACAATGGAGGTAAGGGAAGAACTCCTTTCCTCTTTTGTTCAGAAATACAAAAAAATAATAATTGTATTTAATAGACTCAAACTGTGGTTACCAGACATACCCTTCTGGCATAATTAAAAGACATAATTTAGCACTTTTAAACCAGCTTTAAGGAATATTTCAGCTGATGAATTACATGTTTGTTACAATCTTTGGGCCACATGATCCATCACCATATGAAGTGAAGCAACGTTTAGGGAGAAGGAGTGCTGAATCATGTTTATATATGCAGAATTAGAACATGATTGTAGCTGCCAAGTGTTTAGCAGATACACCTTACGATAACATCTTTATCATCACAGCTAAGAGCAGAAGTTCCTTTCTGTTAACTTAATGCTCCACAGTCAGCTTACTTCACGATTCCTCTTCTTTTTCACTGGGGAAAAAAACGGTTAACTGTAGAAAACCAGTTTTAAAAAGTATATGCAAGTGGCATAAGGATTACATTCTTAGCCTTAAACTAAGTTGGTGTCTCTCCTCCTCTGACCCCTCCCCTAGGTGACCCCTCTCCCAGGTGACCACTCTCACCAGCTCTCTGTGGGAAATAAGGAGCTGTGGCCCAAAGCCTGGTGGTTATTTTAAGCAACATGGATTAGAAGATGTTTGGATAAGTTAGTGTTCTTCCCCTTATTTCACCGGTTAACATAGTTTCCTCTGTCACCAGGTGCCACTTGCTAGGAAAAATAAGCGTAGATTTAAAAGCAGAAGTAGAATTGTGTGGTCTTTCTAGGTAAGATGGGTCCTGAAGTCATCTGAGAATGAATTTGTTTCTTCCAACTTTTATTTGAATTCCTTTCCCCCAAGGTGGAAACTTCTGTAATGTTTATTGCATGACTTTGATTTTAGCTAATTTTCCATGGTACTTTATGAAACATTTGGTAACCTGTTTTGCACTTAGGATAAAAGGATAAACATTTCAAAACAAGTAGCAAGTAACAAATAAGCAACTAAATGGAACCTACGTATTTAATTTTTTCAAGATGTATTGTGTTTATTAGAAGAAAATAATTTGTACATCCCTGAAAGTTTGTAGCATTGCTTACAACCACAACATGACATTTTGATTTTGGGGAAGAGTAAATTCCTGAAATGTGGTAAATCTCTTTAGGTAAAGGTTCCCCTCGTACATATGTGCTAGTTGTTCCCAATTCTAGGGGGTGGTGCTCATCTCCGTTTCAAAGCCAAAGAGCCAGTGCTGCCTGAAGACGTGTCCGTGGTCATGTGGCCAGCATGACTACATGCCAAAGGCACACAGAATGCTGTTACCTTCCCATCAAAGGTGGTCCCTATTTTTCTACTTGCATTTTTTATGTGCTTTCAAATGCTAGGTTGGCAGAAGCTGGGACAAGTAATGGGAGCTCATCCCATTACATAGCACTAGGGATTCGAACAGCTGAACTGCCAACCTTTCGATCGACAAGCTCAGTGTTTTAGTCCATATATCTTTCTTCTACCTTTTCAAAGGGTCTATGATGGTATGGTGCCCTACAAAATAAGATTGATATCAGGTAATCAGTTATTATTAGAACCAGGGTATTTTTCCCCAAATAATAATCATGCTAGTATACTTTTAAGCATGAAAGCCACATTCAGCTGGCTTCTGATATGCAAGAGATGGGACCATATCTTGTAATGTTTAGGGAAAAGGAGTAGAACCATGTCTATTTTCTAGCTTTTTCAGACGAAGCATAAAGAAAGAACTGTGAGAATTAAGTGATTACCAAAGTATCTGTAAAAGAAACAATTTTTCCTCAAAGATCAGTTTCATGAATTGTGCATGCTACAAATATACAGTTCTAAATCTAAAAAGTGGGCCATGATTTCTGATGACCCAAATAAAAATGTTGATTTTAATAGCAATCTCTTCTTTCCCCTGGCAAGCAATTTCTAAGAATCTAAAAAGAAAATACCATATAATTTTCCATTTATGCCTATGGAGATTCTTAGTCATCCAGGTTATGGTTGTCCCAAAAATGCTTTTTCAGGAGGCAACAGGACTTTCTTGTTTTTGCTTTTGAAGATGTTTCACTTTTCAGTGAAACGTCTTCAAAACAAAAAACAAGAAAGTCCAGTTGCCTCCTGAAAAAGCAGTTTTGGGACATTTAAAAAGGTATTTCAGTGGTGAATGGATATGTATTTAGCTTGATTAAAGTAATGAATGTTCTGATGTGATCTTTACTTTGCCCTGCATAAATCTGCACTTCTTTTGCTTGAGACCTTTTAGTCATCTTTCTTAATACTAAATTATTTTGTATTGCGCATGGTGAAAGTCCATGGTTACTAGTCAAGTATAAATATTTAGATTCTCTTCCCAAGCAAGATAATGTCTTTAAAAACCACACCCATGAATATGAAGATACACACCCATGCTAGGCAAGGAGCCCATCAAACTTTGCATGCTGAGTTTACAGACAAGAGTTCATTTCTTCACAAAAGTCAACCAATTATATTATACTGATAGTTTACGTTCTATTGTGTCACATGCAAAAGATTAGAATGGATTATATTGCTAGAAGTTCAGAATACTGTCACCCTTTTACATGTTTCTCAGCCCTCTAGTACCTATAAGTTCTTGCTTTTCCCAAGAAATGTCAGCCAAGTCAAATCTAGGTTGAATAAGTCAAATCAAAGTATACTCAAAATATCTTTCAAGAGGAGCCAAGATGGCGATGGGTGAGCAGTTCCACATTTAAATTCCCCTCCATATCTTTTAAAATCTCTTTTAATCTTTCCCCTTTTATTCTTTTATCATAAACATGCACTCCAGATTTTCTACTGACATGGATAAGGACATTGTCCAACATATATTCAGCTAGTGTGTGGGAACAGTCGAGGTTGTAAATTCTCAAATTATGTTCTATCCAAAATTAAATTATCTTCATTGTGCTAGACAGGCCAAAGTGTACTGCTGTAAACACTATTACCAGTGTGCAATCAATTTGTTTAGGTATGTAATAGCAATAAGTTGACCTTTCTAACCACTCCCTTTTTTATCATATTAGAATTAATAATTAAATCTATTATGGTTTCTGAGTCATTAGTATTTTTCGTGGGGCAATTCTTCTTCTCCCTGAATTCTTTCAGACTTGAGATTTCCTGAAGCCCATGATTCAGTTTATATTCATCATGAATCCTTGATTCACTGTCCTCTCTTCTCTTGCCAATGCAATAAGAGCTGTCAGTGCTGATAATTGTCCCTTGTGTTTATATTTTTAAAAAAAGATAAATATGTTGTTGAATTGACCAATTCTCTTTTTCTCCATTTGTCTTTTTTACACTCATAAGTTTCCTTTTTCCTTCCTCTTCCTCTTTCCTCATAAAAAGCCTTCTAGCTATTCATTTTGCTGCTAATTTGCTAGACTTCCTCAATAAAGTTTGTTTACTATATAAAAAAAATTACTTTGTTTCTATCATCTACTAGTCAATACATTATAATGACTGTTTACATACATTTGGCTTTCCGTGTATTATTTGAAAGGTACTAATTCTGGGACTAGGGAAATGGGATCACCCGTTGTGTTAAATGTAACAGCAATACAGTGGCAATTAAACTTAAGCTAAAAAATAAACATGCAATCCACAAAAATGAACATGCAATCCACATTAAACAATCTAATTACCTGTCTCAGAATATGGTCTACAATATTAGTGATTTTTGCTTTGGTTTTCTAAGCTGTGAATAGACTTCAGCGACCAATAATTCAGTACTTGCTAGTCAGAATAAGGTTTTATTATGAGAAAAGGTATTATGTCGCTTTTTAAGGGGTGGGCAGCCATATAAATTTGATGAATAAATAAATAATGTATATCTGCAAAACCAGCAGTAAATGCTTGAAACAACAAATAGTTTAGGATCTTAAGGGCAACGAGTTAGTATGCCAGTGTTTGAAATCAAGGGTTAAAAATATAGAAAGAACCTAGGTCCAATTTTCAAGCCAGCGGGCTTTGCAACTAATAACCATGAAAAGTCTAGGAGCTTAACCTGAACAATTCCAAAAAAAATAACTTATCAAAATTCGCAGCAAGGCAGAAACCTGACAACAAAGTAAAAGGGAATGATTTGTCTCCAGAAATTCAGAGTTATGTATAAATTTAGGGGTGAGACTGGAACACATATTGTATGATATGATCCTGAAAAAGAAAGCACCTGATCCTACAAGAACTCCAAGAGGGCATTTCTGCACATTTCAAGTCAGCATCTTTTCTCCTTAATCTCAACTATTTCACCTGAATCAATTGTTGCATTTTTACAGCATTGCTTCCTCTCCATCTGGAAATTATGAACATTGACTACAGATTTCTCCTGGACTTCATTTCCTACTTCCTGCTCTCTTTCAGATAAAAAAAAAAAAACAAAAAAACCTTGAGAGGAGACAGACCAATACTATAGTGGGTCTTGCAATAAATTCCCAGACAGTTTTTGTAGTTCCAAATGAGCAAGTTAGCCTCCTGTGCTGAATGAGTCTGTTCATATCTTTGGGGGATTTCTGAGGTCATCTCAACATGGACAGGCAATGATTTTATTTCCAGATATTGCTGTTTTTCTATATAGGGTTCTCCAAAGAATCTCGATTCTCTTGTGCTGTATTGATATACTGTAGCTAGATGAGGACAGGCACAAACTATAAGGACAAGCATCATCTACCAAAAAGAAAACAACACTCCCACCAATGCTGACAGGATAAGCCACTTAATGAACAGAGAACAAACCCCACTCCCTTCTAGCACTGAAGATGTTACCCAGTTAGGTAATGAAACGTCTGCAAGTAAACAACCAACCTCAGAGAGCACCAAGAATCTCACAGACATGCACACAAAAACATTAATTTGCTCCATGAATATCTGATGGCCTGATTGCAGTTTTTCCCCGAATGTCATCACTCTGCTAAACAAATAATTCCCTCAACACTGTCAACTAGTTACTAAGTCTGCATTACTATTAATCTTCTCATCGTTCCTATCACCCATCTCCTCCCACTTATGACTGTATGACTGTAACCTTGTTGCTGGTATCCTTAAGATTTATATTGACTGTTTCCCTATGACTATCATTAAGTGTTGTACCTTATGATTCTTGACGAACGTATCTTGTCTTTTTATGTACTCTGAGAGTGTATGCACCAAGACAAATTCCTTTTGTGTCCAATCGCACTTGGCCAATAAAGAATTCTATTCTATTCTAAAACAATACAAAACACATCTGGAGAAAGCCAATTATTTCCATGTGGCTTTCTGAAATTATTTAGGGGTTCATATTTGAGTAAAACAAAGAAAAGCCTTACTATCCTGAGACCCTCTATTGCTGCCAGCAGTGAATGGCAGCAGTTCTCAAGCAAGGATAGTTGGAATCTTTTTCTTCTGATGTTAAAACTAATGAAAGCAAATCTTGATGACAGAAATGTAATTATTAAATATTTTTCGCCGTGGCAAAACAGTTTAGTGAAACCAAATTTCAATTGTAAAAATATCGGCAGCATAAATAATGGAATGCTGCATTTGCTCATGTTACAAAACATGAAGAAAACTGTGCTGGGACAAATCAAAGATCTATCTAGCTCAGCATCTGCTTTTCAATGAACCCAAACCATGAAATCAATAGCACCTATCTACCTATGTTTTCCAGGAGCTGACTCTGCAAGGTATACGGCTTCTAATCCTGGAGGAATTTGCAGCAAGCAATCACAATAATTAATTATTGATTTTATCTTGTATTAGATAGGGTTAAGACAGATAAACCAGACATTTTGTTAGCACAGAGTTCTATTTTGCAAACATCCAAACATCCATTCATTTGCTAGTATGTTCATGGTTTAATTTTCACCACTGAGCCCTGTCATTAAGAAACTATGTCCCAAGGACAAATTCTTGAAAAGAATAGCTGAAAGGAAAGTTCACTGGAATAAATGTTGGGCTTGTTATCCATTTCAGTGAAGGAAAGATTGAATGGGTATGTTTTTCATTATGCTCTTCTTTCAAGAAGAAAGACATTAAGTTGCAGTTATTAGTAGTTATACAGACTTTGGCTTGATTGTCATCTAGTTAGCATTGAAATACTTTTGTGGAAAACAAGAATGAATGAAACCAACATCTGTCAATATCTACCAACTGAAAAGAATAGTAACAATATTAACAACAGAAATACAATACTGATTTCTATCTGTAAGGAAACATCACATAGCATTAAGGTCTCCATAACAATTTATGGAGAATATCCAAAATGATTGCAGGAAAATCAAAGTTTACACCGAACATAAACTTTTCTTTGTGGTAAGAATCCACCAATTTTTGAGTTGTATTTCTTATGACTAAAAATATCAATTAAAAGAAATTAAATTAAAAGAATTTAATTTCCCCTAATTAAAAGAAATGAAGCCAAGCACCTTACTATGAAAACAGTTGTGTTATAAATTTATATGAAAGTTATGGAAAAACAATGTGGAATGTCTTATTGGATCACACATAAACACAATCTTATGCAACAGCCTGCCTCCAAGACAGCTACAGCAGAATTGATGATGATGATCCAATTATTATATATTTTCTCTTCTCTTTTCCATTCCTAAATTTGGTGTCTACAGCTGCTTCTATTAATAGTTGATCTCTCAGCCTCTTATCATCTTACTGTGGGCACAAAATGAGGAAAACTGGGAACTTAGTTTTGCCTGTGACTTTCTGCTGTGGACCAAGGGTGGGTTCTAAATTTTTTTACTACCGGTTCTGTGGGCGTGACTTATTTTGTGGGCATGGCTTGATGGTCATGTGACAATTCTTTAGGATTTAGCAGAGGTATTGGTCTACCAGGCCTTTAACTGCTTGCAGAGCTGTACCGGTCTACTCATTTGTTTTTGGAGGCACCAGTCTACCACCACACTGCCTTTTAACACTGATCAGCTGTAGGGCAGCCCTTTGAAGCCCCGTGGCAAGAGTTTAAACAGTTTTTTTCCTCCTAGCCGATCAGCTGGGACTCAGGAGGCAGCAATAGATTGGGCGTGGGGCCAAATTAAAGGTAATAATAATGTGGGGTTGGGAGGTCGGGGGGGCAGAACCAGTTCGGTGATGTCATATCATCACCGCTACCGGTGCGACGGAACCGGGGGGAACCGGGTGGAACCGGAAGGAACCCACCACTGCTGTGGACTCTACTCATTACAATCTAAAGACTTTTCCCCTACTGCATTTTATTACAGATGTCTGCAAAGCAGGGCATGTTGGGAAACCATGAGGTTTCCCAGCTTGGAAAACTATGCAGCCACAACTCTGAACATAGAATTGGTCCTGGATTCAAGAGCTGAATCCCAGAAATTTGCCACGCAAAATCTCTTCCAGCTCCTATAACATTTATTCTCAAACTTCTGTCCAACTTCTACCAGCAGGAGGAGTCCTAAGGGATGTCTTCCCTCCTTTCATTATGCCTGTGAACTTTTTATAACTTCTCCTAATATCATTAGGAAACAGACTACAGACCCATGAACAGTTTATCCAAGAAGTTACAATAGAAACTTCATAGTGTGCTATTAAATGAATAGTCAAATAACCAAACTTCTTTTCCCAACTTCCTTCCAATTTAGTTTTCTCCCAGTATCTTCTGTACCTGCTTGTTGATATGGGTCTTTAATCTCTCTTTCTCTTTTGTTGGAGCATCTTTCTTAGGTCATATCTCCTAACCATTTCTCAGTGCCAATTGTTTCTCCGGCATTTCTTCTATAAAGCCAGATTGCCTTCCATCTTGTCCACAAGTAGTATTTATGCCAGGAGAACTTCTGCAAGTTCCATATCTCTTCCTTCTTTCTCTTATGCCTTGTCTCCCTCTTCCTCCTCATATCACCCCAAATTGGAATCCCATCTGCAGTGCTGAGCTAGCTTGCTGTCTTTCTCTTCTCTCCCAAAATAGCTTCTTTTCCTCGATTCTGTCTCCTCTCGCATTGCCTTTAGGGTTAATTAAACTATAACCTAATTAAACTATAACCTTTAGCACTAATTGAAGTATAGCATATCTCCCAGGAAATCTTCATATCTCTTCCCCAAATCAGTGCCTCCCTTTACTTGCCTACCCATCATAAAAAGAGCCTGTTTCCTGTTGTCTAGCTATTTAGTTTACAACCCAGACAGTGACAGCAATAACCCAAGATTATTTCAAATCCTGTCCCTTAGAAATAGGATCACCTACAGAGAGTTGGATGACCTGTTTGGGCATATAAAGGATGAGATTAACTTTCTTCATCCACAGCCACAGTGAACACTACATTCTATCTGTCCATTGATACCTGATTTTCATCTTTTGATAAAAGAGCTCCGGGTGCACATATGACGATGCAAATACAAGAGCTCCCCATGGATGCCTATTATCCACAGTGTTCATATCCATTATGCAAGCAGCATTATCTGAATCCCAATAATCAACCTGGATATAAGTGAATTCAAAAGACCAGAATATTGTTTGGGTTCCAGATATTAAGCAAACCTCCTCACTTCCTCTCTCAGATGTTTGTCTTCACTCTCTAAGTAGAGTACCTAAGAAGACTTATTGCTTCACTGAATCTGGACTAGTTGTCATGATCCTATTTTGTGATATATTTTTTGGGACAGGCTAAGCAGAGAGGTAGTGATCTGCCATCCCATGAATTTAAGGCTATAGAAATTTGCAGATATGTCTCCTTGAGCCTTTACTTCTTTGGTAGCTCCTGCTTAGGCTGTTCTGCTTTTCCTTTCCATGTGTCACCATTTCTGGATGGAACCAGCAAGGGAACATAGTGGCTCATCTATTCCGTTTCTGCATAACATCAATCAGATTGAATAAATAATAGTGATGACTTGTAGCACATTAATCCCAACCAAAAGCAACACAATAAATCACAAGCAGATTTGTCTGTTGTAATCTCTAAATTCATATGCTAAGCTTGAGAAATAAAACATGATTGTTTCCTTATTTCTTTCCCAACCCAGCCACTGCTTTGGAACCTTGCAGGGCTTCGCCTGAATTTTTCATCTCCTTAATTTGTTTTTTCCTCTAAACTATGTAATAAATAAACAAGATAATAATTTGATGGTCACTAGGTGAGCTTTGTCAGATCAGGGCGGGATGCATTTCATTTGTATGTTTGCTGCCATGACCTTTGACCCAAGAGTGCTTATTTTCTGTGAGAAACACACGCACATGCACACACACACACACACACACACACACACACACACACAGAGAGAGAGAGAGAGAGGGAGAGAAACACACATGCATACAGATACAGACACAAGCAATTGAAGGTACAGAAGAAGCACGTCTTGGGAAAGAAGGAAACACAGAGATTTGCATTAATAAGCCTCAAGGATATTCAAGATGTTCCAAGCATGTCAGCAGCACGTCTCACATGAGTAGGAAACATGCTGGGCGGGGGGGGGGGGGGTTGGATACATCATTCAGTATATTCTTTGTGCGTGTGGTATGCATGTACTCCTTAAATTGCCAGCTTCAGACATTGGAAACAATATTGGATTCTGAAAGAAAAGCTCTCATAGTCATGTCATTAATTAAGAAGGACAGTCCATTTTTTTTCTGGTTTCCTTTTCTGAATAATTAATTCATGAATGTTGACTTATCAAAATCACTCTTTTTCCATGCTCTGTGCTCATATTCTCTACAAACAAGGGAAAATTGAATTCATACACAGGCATGGTTTATGTAAATAGAAAAAGGCATCTCTTAACTATTCTATACCACATGAACTCTTTATTTTTGCACTACCCCTGATAGTGTCTTGGTAGATCACAATTTCATCATGACATCCTGATTAATCAGCCAGTTAAGTGAACGATGATGAACTGGATAGCTAGATAATTGTACTCAAAAAGTGCTCATCAAAGGCTTCTTATGGAACTGGATAGAAATATCACCTGGTATGTCTCAAAGCTCAGGCTTAGATTTCCTACTCTTTAATATTTTTATTAATGACTTGAATAAGAAGATTGAGGAAATGAGAATCGCAGATGGCTGATAATTGGCTTTGAGAGAAAACAGGCAATTTTAGATTGGAAAGAGTGGCTGAAAGTAATTAAATGAAATTTAACAGAGTTAGATGAAAAGTTCTTCCCTTAGGAAATAATAATAATCAAACACACATGTATAGAATGGGGAATATCTGGTTTGATAGTGATATTTGTGAAAAAGATCTTGGGATAGTTATTGATTACGGCCTGAATTTGAGCCAGCAGTGTGTTCTGCATGCAAAAAAAAAAAAAAGACAAATCCAATTGTGGGTTGAATCAACAGATGTACCATTTCTGCAAACCACAGAAAGTAATCATTCCAGTTTATTCAACTTTGGCCACATACTACCTGTGTTTTTGATGCCACCCTTTTCGAACAATTCAGAGAAATGCAAGGACGTTTGGAAAAATGCAACAAGAAAGATGATCAGCAAGTTAAAATGCAAGTCTATGACAACAGATTGAAGAACCTGGATATATTTATAAAATATGACTAATAGGAAATATAAAAGCATACTGCAGATATAGCCTGTGAAAGAATGTCACACAGAAGAAGCTCAAGGCCTGTTTTATGTTACTAAAGAATACAATGGGCTTAATTCAGGTAGATTCCAGTGGAAAGCTAGAAAAATTTCCAAATAGTAAAAATAGTTTGACAATGGAACCAATTACCCCCCAAAAATGATGGCCTTCTCTTCACTCAATTTGTTTAAGTGGGGGCTAGATAGCCAGATGTTTGCAATTTTTTAATTTGTATTTCTATATGATGAAGAGGTTGGACTTAGTGGCCTAAACAACCTTCCACCTTTAGAAAACAAGCCCATTTTTTTCATCCTTTTATTTTTCACTTGCAGTAATCCAAGGATTCTCAATGGGTTACAGTTATGTCGCTAAAATGTCCATAACACAATACCTATTCAAGCCACAAAAAGTTAAAAACATAAAACAAAAATTATACAAAAGCTAACCAAACACGAAGAATAAAGATGGAATTGTGAAGCACCTGTATTTTTTCCCTTCATTTTACTTTGAAAGTAGGTCCCTGTTCAACTGGAGCACCACAATACATAGCAGAAAGATGCAATTTAAACAGGTCACAGCAAAGAATTCGATTTGTAGGATTTCAAATAGCAGTTACTTCCAGAATCAACCAGATTCCAATATCCGTTTTGTACTGAAGTTTCAAGAAGCCAAAACTAGAACTGGGGAAGTTGTACTTTCACTATAGAGCATAATTTTCCAACTTTTTCAGGCTAGTGAACCTGTTAGTGGGAACAAAAATGGAATCCCTGATCAAGAGATGAATCTCTAGTGATAGAAAATTATCTCCATGAGGTCTTTTTTTTAATTTTGTCCTGAATCTCTCAGGGAATCCCATCAACTTCTTATGGAACCCCATCAAACTCTTGAGGAGCACAGTTTGAAATATCTTGGCAAAGAATATAAATGATCATCAGTAATATAATATAAGTAATCAATCAGTAAATGTGAGGCAGCCTCTGGCTGGAGGTGGGCAGACTTTCTTGCCCCCTTCATACAGTCCCATTATTTGGTCCAACTCTAAGCAGTAGATATTAAATTATCTTCAGTGTGCTTCCTAGAAAAATGACATCATCTAGATGTCAAAGGCTAGACAAACATATGATTTCAATTTTTCCCCCCAATGATGTGATAAAGTCCTTATAACCACATAGGGAGATGTTTTATAGGGATGGCTTGTTGGTGGAATTCCATTTCTAATAACCACTGAAATTAGTCTCAAATTAGCATAAAGAAAACAGAAAGATATCCTGCACCAAAACCATTCATTCATCTAATTCTATATGACTCCATCAAATCAAGCTTGATTACTGAAGAGTTGGTTCTTGGCACAAGAATGGAAATGGCTTTTCCATTGCCTTCTTTCTAGGTTGTTTTTTTCAAATTCAGCTCTGAGATTTTCTGGTGATCTCCCACACAGAATATGCAACACGGCATGCTTAGATTTCAGTGTGTGGCAGAGAAAGCAAGGCCCAGAGCTGCACTCCTGAAAAGGGGAAATGCCAACTAATTCACTATCCTCTCTGAAAGGAAGCAGGTATGTCTGCAAAACTTTGAAATCTTTCCTAACAACCAAAGCATCAATGTTATTTCTGTGCTAAATTCTGGGAGTTGCCATTCACATTTAAATCCTATCCTGTTAGGATCACTTGTGTTCTGCATTCTCTCCAGCTCTGTGTGAGGTTAATGCTATCCTTTCCTTCAGTTTTATCCTCAATAGGAGTCTCGTGAGGTGCATTGACCTGAGAGCCAGTGAGTTTCCCAAGAGTTTCAGCTAAAGGGGGTTTTATGACAGGTTTCACTCCCAGTTTTTTTGGGGGAGAGAAGGGGGAGGAGGGGGAGAGGAAGACTTCCTTTTCACCCCGTCTTTCTCACCTTCATATTCTCTCCTTACATTGTGAGACCCAGGAAGATACTTCGCTGCCTTAAGCAGAATCAGCTATTTTTGCTTGCTCTAAGTCCCTCCCTTTGGAGGGGGGAATTGCGAAATTGTTGAAAGTAACTGAGTCTATCTGCATATTAATGAGTCAGAGGAAAAAGGGCAGCAGGAGCTGTTTTAAAAGAGGAGGAAAGCCTCCGTGCTCAGGCAGAGAGGAGCTGAAACTAGAGGGACGTGCAGGAAGAGACACAACAGAAACCAGAAGAGCAAAGCCGGACGAGTCAGTCACGATCCGTCCTTTGGCCTGGCACCCCTTAAACGCCCCCACTATCTGAACAATCCCTGGGGCAAAGAGAAAGCAGGTTAACCCAGTGAGACCTAAGTGAACCCATTTCTAGGCTCTTCAGGTCTTTACTATGAAGCTTTTGACCGCAGTTCTCCTCATATTGGTCCTTGTAATCTGCTTTACCAGCGTAGAAGGTAAGTTACAGGTTCCTCACTAACCACCGTCTCTCTCACTCACTCTGGCGTTTTTTCCCTTTCATCCCTCACCGAAATAGCAGATTGAAATCCAGTTGTGGTCCTTGGAAGGACTTAGAAAAAAAGAAAAAGGACAAGAGACCGCAGAATATAGATTTGCAAAAATGAGAACTGTCAGCAAAGCTCCCATGAAAAGCCATGGGTAGCCCTAGTTGGCATTTAATTTTTCAGCCAAAGTTTACTTCTTGGAAGGACCAGCTTTGAAGGGTGAACTCATTCATGGTTTTGCACAGTGGAAAAAGTGAACAGAACTCAAACAGGTGCAGGTATCAAGAATTTTTAACATTTTGGTTTTGTTGGAAGGCTTGAATTGTTTGTTGTTAAATTTCTCTTTGGCCCAGCTTGGTACTGTGTTACTTTTTTTGCAGTTTGTAGAGTGTAAAATGTTGAATTTGGAATTCTTTTGGCATATTTTGGCATAAGGTTGACTCAGCCTTCCATCCTTCCGAGGTAGGTAAAATGAGGACCCGGATTGTGGGGGCAATAAGCTGACTTTGTATAAAAAAGAACACCGCTGGGGGGGGGGGGCTGAAATCTCTACTAAGCAGGTATATACAAAAGTATGAAGGCTATTGCTTAACGTATTGTAAGCCGCCCTGAGTCTCCGGAGAAGGGCGGCATATAAATCAAACCAATAAATAAATAAATAAATAAATAAATAAATAAATAAATAAATAAATAAATAAATAAATAAATAAATAAATAAATAAATAAATAAATAAATAAATAAATATTTATCAAAAGGAAAGAAATTAACACCCATGAAAATTGGTCATATTATTTTCCTTAAGCTTTTCTTATTTCAACACAGCAGGTGCAGAATTAAAAGATGAGGTTGTCACATGGCTTGTTATACACAAAGGTTGCAATCCAGTTGGTTTACTTGGGAATTAGCCCTACTAGATCTAATGGATCTAATTTCTGTATATAAACAGATACATTTACATGTCTTCTGTCTACTTCAACTGAATGTAAACTGCTTAAGCAAATGTAGGATTGAAGCCTTGATATAAAAATGTTTACAAATATAGCCCTTGTTTTTTAAAGTGCAACTATAAACAAATCAGATGTTTTTGTAGATTTAAAAATAATATTTGAATTTAGTACATGCACAAATGGACACATACTTTTTGTCTTATAGGATCAAAATGCAAATGCTTAAGAAAGGGTCCGAAAATAAGATTCTCTGATATTCAGAAACTTGAAGAGCGGCCAAAATATCCATATTGCAAGGAACGAATGATCATGTAAGTTTTTTTTTTTTTAAAAAAAACAGTGTTATATCTAAATCTAATTTAAGTCTTCCTTTCTGCAAATGTTAAAATGATCAAAATAATCTGTTTATTACAGAAGCATAATATATTTAGTGTAGAAAAATAGCTGGAAACTTGTTTTTTTTTCCTCTTACATTTAGGAAACATCATTAATTTATTAAGTGTAAACTAAAAATGCAATATGAAGTTAGAAATGCAATAAATCTTTTCAGTTGTTTATGTATCTGTACTTATTTATTTGTGTATATGTGGGCATTAGAGTTTCCATATTCTGAATCTTAATCTTCACAGAAGCAATTAAAGTGAAATATTTATTATAAAATGCTGCAGGACAGTGCAACTATTGCAATCCCATTCTCTTAAATGACTAAAAACCTTTAACTGTAATGTAATACTGAGTACATTTATTTTTGAGTCCATTAAGCTCAGTGAGATATACTGCTACTAAATATTTGGACTATGCATAAGGAATCTCTCTTAGCTGAGTAAAGTTGCTGATTTCAGTACCCAAAATCATCTCTACCTCTTTGGGAATTTGTGCTAAATAGGATTACTTGGCAAGTCATTGTTAATCATGCCTACTTTATATAATACTCACTCCTCACCCCTTTGACTGCCATATCAAAAACATGCTAAGGAAATCTTCCTTTTAAAAAAATCCCACATAGAACTTTTTGTATGGGCTCTGAAACCCACTTAAGTAACAAATGTAAATGAACTGGTCTTACTTTTTTAAAAAAGGATAGTTGTAGTACATCACAGCTCACTCTCCTCTGTGTCAACTGATGCAAGAAACAGGACTCTTCTACATAGGCATTTAGCAATATTGCCTTTTCTTCTAAGTGATAAATCAAATATGAGAGATGGAGGAAAGTAGCAATAGCTACTTTCAGATCCCATAACATCTTTCTTGTGGTATGTTTCTGTAGTAGACTCCCCCCCAAAAATGTTTACTAGCTAAAGTATATAATGCCAAATAGCCAGTGGCTTCTTTTATTTTAGACGTGCACCATAATGATATAACTCAGGACACCACAGATATTAGTTCGAAAAAGTCAGCAAAAGTTGGGGAAAAGGCTCTCTTGTAGAATTAAGATTCACCCACATCATCGCACTTTGAGGAAAGGAAGTGGCCAGAATGATGTTTTTCCATACTGGATACTACCGTATAAAAACAGTATTCCACAGTAAAGATATTAAAAAGAGTCATTGCCTGCTCACTTTTATCACTATCTTGTGACTCCTCATTGAAATGATGAGTGATCTATGAACTGAAAGGCACAGCTTACCTCACTATTGTGTTGGAATGATGGCAAAAGCAAACACTATTCCACTTCTTAAGAATTATTTTTTTTCCACACTGTCGTTTTCTTTTGCTCTAGCAGGAAGAAAACAAGTTTGTCCCAGGAAACAATGTTCTGTAAGCAAAGAGGAATTTTATTTTTCATTGCCATTGTTTGAAAACTCCAAACAACACTCTCTGGTGCTTCCTTTTAGTTTGTCTTCAGAACCAGTTGAATTTCTTTGCTTGATTTAATTGCTGGCAATTTCAGATTTTTCATATTGATAACTCCAAATGTTTCTCAGGCAGACCCATATATTACATGTGGTTCCAAATTTATTAATCTTTAAAACTTAAAAAAATACTGAAGTCTGAAGAAAGACAAACATAAAAAAGAGACTTAAGATTTTTTTTTTTCCCCACTGAACTTTTTCTTTCTGAACCCTTCTGGTTAGATATACAGATATTTCCTAAGGCTAAATCTGTTGAGGGGTGGGAAAATGGATGAATTCAACACCAATACAACTAACTTACAATAATAATTAAACATTTCACAAGATACTCAGTATATAAACATTCAAAGAAATACACTAATTTGTAGTCTGCTTATTAAGCAACTCCTGTAGCAGAATCAAACTGAAATAAACTGAGCTCCTGTATCCATAAAAGTTATTTAAAATGGTGCTTTTAGTATTTCTGACATCTTATTTAACTTGTCTGCATTGTTCTTCACTTCACATGCATTTTCTATAACGTGCCCACCCACTCTTACCAGGACCGAAATAGGGATTAACAGATGCTCATTTTTTTAATAAATTGGCTCTGCACTCTGTTTTATTATAATCTATTAGGATCATTCCTAAAACTAATTTTGGAAGTGGCATATACACACATACACTTCGTCACAGTTCAAAGTTAAGAGGTGGGTGAGATCTGAATTATTTGTGCACAGTGCATCAAACCCCTTACAATGCGTTAAGCAATATTGGCAGTTAAATAAATTGATCATAAATATTCGAGATAGTTCGTAAAATCAAATTATATATTCAGTCATTTGGAAGTAAATCCCTTCAATTCATAATTTCTCAGTAAATTTGAAGACATTCAAAATTAGCATATTCAAGGTTTTCTGATATATTATTTGTTTAAAATAACATCTGCCAAAAATTGTAGTTGGAGCTATGTAATAATAATACATTACATCGATAAAACAAAAGGAAGCTGGGCTGGGGCATAAATTTTATTCACCTGAATAAAAAAGCCAAAGTGAAAATCAGTTTTATGACAGGAGCAGAGGTCAATAAAATAAATAGCTAAGTACACAGAGAATCTTTTCTGAACAAAAAAGGGTCTTTGCATACAGATGAAATTAATCCAATAGCTTGGGCTTCTGGGAAGAATATTAACCCTATAACTTTAGGATGAATCTAGCATGTTGTTCCACAATTCCTTTTATCAAAATTGTAGAATTCAGGCTATGCTCTCTTTGAACTTGATCCTATATATAGCCTTTCCTTAACCAGAAGTGCTGTGATTTTCCTTTCGCAAATTCCCAGCCACCAGGAATAGTCTGGGATTTACAACCATCTGAAGAGTAGCAGCTTGGGGAATTTTTTTGTGGACTGTATTAAACATTATGTGTTTACTGAAACACATAATGTTTAATGTCGAGGAGCCTGGATAGCTCAACAGACTAAGCACTGTAATTTAACACCAGCTGTCTGCAATTAAAAGTAAGATCGAATCTCGCCAGGCTCAAGGTTGACTCAGCCTTCCATCCTTTCTAAGGTAGGTAAATTGAGGACCCAGTTTGTGGGGGCAATAAGCTGACTTTGTATAAAAATATACAAAAGTATGAAGGCTATTGCTTAATGCACTGTAAGCCACCCTGAGTTTCCAGAGAAGGGCAGCATATAAATCAAATTTAAAAAAAAGAAAAAAAAGAAAGCAAAACAAAAACAGGGATATATCTATGCATAACTGTTCAACCTGAAATACAGGAATGATGATCAACTGAGAGTCAATGGACATGGATATGGGATAAGGAAAAGGGAAAAGGGAGGAGAGTGGAATTTCAGAACTGCCTTGCCCTGAGTCTGTATACCCAGCCTTTGTGGGCAAGAGAGCTGAGAATCAGTGATCCAGACACTGATATAATATGATAGTAAATATATGATAAATGCAATATTATATTTGAAGACCAGCCACAAAAATGTAATGCATCCATCCAATGCATCTATGGCTGTAATCTTAAAGCAATATTCAAATGTACTGTCTGCATAAGTTGAATTACTCCGTTGCTAACACACAGCAATGGTAATCACACAAAAACTGGCACTTAGAAATAACAGAATTATATTATAGAAGAAGCTATATAAAATTTTGATAAATTGGGCCAGTGCAAAAATGTGTGTCCTACCAACTCTGCTTCACAAGGGTCATGAAAACTCCCAACAAGAGAAAGTTGTCTTTAGAAATTCTCAGAAAGAAAAAAAAATTGGCTCTCTTAGAACAGCGATTCATTGGCATTTGTTAATATGGAATTGTCAAGAGCTTAGTGTGAAATTTTGGATCAGAAAAGGAATGGCTTGGCCATCCGGGATTGTGGGGGAGGGACTACCTTTTATGAGAAATAAACTCAGAAGATAGCTCCATGGACAGGAAAGGGGGTGTCCTCCTCTCTTGCTCCCCGCTCTGTAGTCCCCAAATATCAGCTTTCATGTGAAAATCAGGAAAGGCCTATTCCAACTGCTTCTGTGGTCCAGTGTGCCAGTGACCTCCTTTTTCTGACAGGTCCTGAGAAATGTTCAAACTTCCAGAAGGTATGGAGGTAGCTCTTTCCCAGTCCGCCTGCATAGACAGTAATGTCTCCATTACATCAGTGACCTGAAGCTGACAAAGGGTTCAGAAACGTGCATCAGCATAACAAAAGCAGTGCGAGGCTTTCCTGCCTGAGCATTGGCTGCCAAGGACTCGTCTGGGCTGCCTGATGGGAAAACCAAACAACAGTGTGCTCTCACAAACAAAATGCCAGCAGAAGTGGGATGTTGGAAGGCCAGCAGAAAAACAATCACAAGCTTTTTTAGGATGGGTATGAGGGAGCTGTGAATGCCAGACTTTTAGAAGCTCGGCCAGATCTGGCAGGGAAAAGACAGAACTTCTGAGGTAGAAATATAACTGAAATGCCCATTAGAGAACATTTTCATTCTTTGCTAAAAACAGCAAAAGAAAAAAAACTTCTCACGATTAAGCCTCTGAGCATGTGGTCTTAAGATCCCTTCTATTTTTTCTCTTTTTCACAACACAAAAACACTTGGTTTTTTTTTTTTTAGTTTATTTTATTAGATCATCCTAAAACTTAGTTGCCTAACAGACTGATACATTTTCTCTTTCTTTCTGTTTCTAGTTCTTTTTTTCCTCTCTCTGTTACAATGTAAACCTATGCTTGTCTAAAAAGAATTGTTTTGAATAGGCTGTATAAGGTTGCAATCTCAAACTAAATTCAACAGAATTGAAAATTTTAGGACTGTTTTATATGTTAACTCAATGTCATTGTATAGAGTGTACATTTTAATTTATGAATTTAATTTATAAACATTTTTATAATACTTCAGGAAAATGTTTAAATGAAAAAGTTATACTACATATTAATGTTTTGGAGTTGGCAATGCTTCTCAGTCGTCCCCCCCCCCTTTTTTTTTAACCTTGAATTTTCATTTGAAAAAGAAATCAGATTTGAAATAAATAAATAAATAGTAAATTTCTTATAACAAGTAATTTAAATCACAATCAGAGAGAAAAATATTGTAAATTGACTCTGTTAGGACTCTTCAAGTTAAGATATGTCTGTCCTAAAAACATTTGTGTGATATGTGAATCCAATCAATCTATAGATTGATTAATTTTAGTTCATTAAATAACCATGATTACTAATTTCAGGCTAATCTATAAATAAAAGATTATAACCTACAAAGAAAGAGATAATACTGCTCGCTAAGCCTAAGAGAACAAAATGACTTTATATGAATGCAGTATGAACTATGTTACTATCACTCATGAATAAGAAACTTGACAGTTTTTTACAAAGCACAACGGAAACATTCTATGTGTGTATATGTGTATATATACATATTCAGACATAAAGAGTCACACAAAGCGCTGTGATTCATGATTTTTTTTTTAACAAAATGATTGTTTGGTATGGTTATATTCTAACATTTTACACAATCTTAGAGAAGAAAGGGAGCCAAGAGGAATGAGGCCATAGTGCACCAAAGAAATCCATGAGAGAATAAGCAGGCATTTGGTGTGACAAAAAAAAAAAAAAAAAACACAAGAACTAGAGTTGCACAATATTGTCAAGATGGTTGCTACGGCAAAGATTAGGAATGCTACAGTAGCTTTTATCACTTTAAAATTATGCTGGGACCTGAGAGCCGCAGATTACTGAAAAATCTTCTGGTTCTTAAGAAGTTTCATTATATAGAACAGCAAGATATATACATAAAATTTTCCATTTCTGACCTCTGAATATGGGAAATGTTATTTATGTGCATCAAAAATGAATGTAACCCATAGGAGAGCTTGTGGGGTATAAAAATAGATCCACCTAGCATCTGAATCTTGCCAGTGGTGATCCATGCTACTTTAGAGATTTGTTCTTTTCTCTACCATTTAACAATTTGTTTAGTTAAGAGCTTGATTGCCAGAAAGATGGACCAAGCACATCCAGATTTTCTATTCTCCCAACTCCAATTCTCTAACAGAATTTTAACAGCATTAATGTGGATGACACTGCAGTCTGTTTATCAGTGCATGAACTGTGACTTACTTGAAGTGGAAGGTTCTTCCTCACACCAAAATCTCATGCAACAGTGCAATAAAGGTTTCAGGTGTGGAGAGAAAAACAGAACATGTATGGCCATTACACAAAATAGCTCTTAAGAGAGTAATGATCTACTGCAACTTTCCAGATGTCCCAATACTCCATATATCGCAACAGTCCCAGCCAACATGGTCAGTAATAAAGGATATTTTGAGAAAGGATGTTGCTAAAGGATGTTTAGCAACACCTAGAAAAACAGTTTGCCCAATGCTTGTAGCAGAAAGAGATAGTTAGCCAATTATGGTTGTCCCAAAGGTGCTTTTTTCAAGAGGCAACTGGACTTTCTGGTTTTTCTGAAGACGTTTCACTTCTCATCCAAGAAGCTTCTTCAGCTGAAGAATTATGGTGAATTAAGCTGAATTATGGTGTTAACAAATCTTGTTTGTTAAAATTGTAGGAGCCACTCCATACTGTACTGACAAATTGGTTTTTATTTCAGAGTCTCAATGAAATCACGATTCCGAGGTGGCCATCAATACTGCTTGCATCCTAAACTCCCAAGTACAAAAAGATTACTTAAGTGGTATACAATATGGAAAGAAAAAGAAAGGTGGGTAATTGATTATATGCAGGTGAGGGCAACCATCTAGCCTTATTATAAAAAGAGGGCTTTCTGGTTAACCAAATTTGCTCATTTAGAAAAAAGATGTCTCTGACACATGTTCGATTCAATATTATAGTGACAAGCATGCTAGGTGTCACTCTGTAGCTACAGGCTCAATCTAACTTGAAAAAACTTATGCTATTAGTTGATTTCTTTGAAAAAGTGTAATACATTAAATGACTGATTAATGTATCTATATTTTTGCTGAAGTAGTTCTTAGAAATCCAATTATCTCTAGGCTAGAAACTGTGGGAGACCATGAGTTCTAGCTCTGCCTTTGGTCCAAAACCAGTTGGGTGATCTTAGGCCCATCAAAGCAATGATGAACCACATCTGAAAAACCTTGCCAAGAAAACTCAGGAACTACTCCTGTAGTCACCTGGAGTCAAAACTGACCCGAAAGCATACCCACACAAACAAAAAGTTTCTGCTTAAGCCTGGAGCCAGTGTGTTAAACATTGCCTGCCTACCTACCTACCTTCTTACTGACTAACATGCCACTCCAGATTTTAACTATCAATCAATCACAAGCAATTTATGACAAAGTATTAATATAAGGATGATCACTAATACTTTGGTCATGTTTTATGCATGCAATATGAACCATAAATTATGCTTGTCTTTTCTCACTTGTGTGTGTGTCTGTTTGTGTGTGTAATAAGTGGTCAAAGTGTAGGGAATGAGTAGGAAGCAATGCTTATTATTTTTCAGAAGCTGTTGCATTTTTCTGCATTTTTACTTCTGATGCATAATTCTGTTTCACAAGACTGTAGTCTTACTTCTCTCTTGCAGTGGGCGCAGGGGAGATATAAACCAAAGATTAAAGAAAATAAGAGAAAAAAGAGCTCCATTCAGTTTTAATTTTTATCCTACCTGCTACACAAATAGAGTCCCAACTTTTTTTCCTGAGAAGACAGCCCTAGGGAGAATTTTTTTTCAAAAAAAAATAAAACCTTCTGGGAAACAGATGTCTTATCCTTTAAATTATTTTTCTTATTATGCTTGTGTAGTGGATTGAAAAAGATCCTCTGCTTATGTTTTGCTAAAATCCTTTCATAAAATCAAGTTCCAAATTTTAGCTACAACCCTGAATTAACCTAATACTAAGATCAATTTTGATTTAAGCATTTCGCTTACAGATCATATTATGCACAAAGGTCAGATTGAATTCAAATTAAACAGCGTGCTTCAGGAAAGATCCACTATATCTGGAATTTCTTCATATATAAGCAAAGCTTTCACCTAATCAAATCTTTTAAAAATCTTTCTGTAACCTAGTAATTTCAGATGTGCTGGGCTATTGTTTTCAAAGTTGCCATCCATTTCTTCCCAGATGTGCAGTAGTTGACCAGGCATATCTGATGGGCATTGATTTTGGCAAAGCATTGTGATAATATCCAAATTAAAACGTCTTCTGAGTCAATCTGAACTTTATAATTCTGTTACAAAACAAATCGCTTTAGTGCTCCAGCAGCAGGTTTAGAGGGGTGCTTCTCCCACTTCATCCAGACCCCTTTGGATTAATTGGCATAATCCTGCTAGAGGTAACATAGTTAAAATCGCCAGACCTGGATCATATTTGGAATGGCTTGGTGGGCATGGCATGGCTTGGTGGGCATGGCTTGGTGGACATGGCAGGGGAAGGATACTGTAAAATCTCCACTCCCACCCTACTCCAGGGCAAGGATACTGTAAAATCTCCATTCCCTTCCCACTCCAAGGAAAGGTGACTGCAAAATCCCCATTTCCTCTCGATCAGCTGGGACTCAGGAGGCAGAGAATAGATGGGGGCGGGGCCAGTCAGAGGTGGTATTTACCGGTTCTCTGAACCACTCAAAATTTCTGCTACTGGTTCTCCAGACTGGTCAGAACCTGCTGAATACTACCTCTGGGACTGGCCCAAAGTCACCCCGCCAACTTTCATGCCTAAAACAGGATTAGAACCGGTAGTAAAAAATTTTGAATCCCACTGGCCAGTCCGTCTCTCTCAGCCTAACTCATCTCACAGAGTTGTTGTGGGGAAAATAAGAGGAGTATTAAGTATGTTCACACCTTGAGTTATTTATGAAAAAAAATAATGAAAGCAGGATAAAAAATATAGAAGAATTATAATATATCACTACCATCTATTTACTGCATCTCTGGCTTAGCAATTGTGCACCAGTACGATAAATCATTGTCCAGCTACCCAATGTAACATAAGTATCTTTCAAAACTGTCTTCCTGGGTGATATCCCCAGGATCACACAACAAAAACCCTTATGGTTAGAGAACAAATTAAATACCTGTTTCCCAGGTGAAAAGGCCAGAAGATTGCTTCTCTGTATAAAAGAGATGAATAGAGACTTGGGTAAACAGCTATTTCCTTCAGCATTCTGGTTCAATGAGCTTTGGCACACCTGCCCTGAGGTGAAACAGCAGAAGCAGATAAACTGCTAGGAACAAAGGGTCTGATTGCCTGCCTAGTTCCCCTTTGATAAAAGCTCAAAATACAAGCAAAACACTGAAGGTACTATTTGGAGAATATACTCCTGCTCCCCAAAAGAGAGGGGAGTTTTTTGTCAGCAGAAGTTGGGCAGAGCCCAGCAATTAATGTTTAAATTATATATTAGAAACTTTTGAAAGTTTTAAGGATCAGCAGGTGTCATATCTAGAAATAATCGATGATTTTAATTATGATTTTGCTGGTTTTGTAAATGGATAAATGCAACAGTGGGAGGTGTGTTGTAACAAATTTGCTTCTTATTACAATTTAGTCCCACTAATGAGGTAAATAAGCTCGCATTTGTTACTTCACTTTTTACTAACAAATTCTGGGACCTTAATGGCATTTTTGGTATGCCTTTCTGGACCAAAACTAGTAGTTACATAGTCAGTGCTGGATTCTATCAGATATGTCACAGATTATTGGTATCTGTAATGAGAAAAACCTTGGGAGACAGGGCAAAGAGATGCTGCCTAGGTAATGATCAGATAAGAGGCAACATAGCCTGCAGCTCCATAGTGGGTGGAACAAGAGCTTCAGAAGAGAGCCTAAGCGTTCTGTGGGAAAATTGTACTTTCAGACTTGTAAGATTCTGTTAATATGTAGCAGGGATAAACGTGTATTGTGCCTGATGGCTTACTTGAAATGTGTCATAGAATATAGTGGTGTCATTGCCACAATATGTGTGGAAACATCAAATAGAAATGATTGACTTGGTCAATTTACCCCCTGGAGCATAGGGTCAATTCTAAATGTACCCCTTGAGACACAAATGTAGAGTAATTTCAGCCATGAGAAAAATTAGTATATTAGCCTGTTTTGCATATCTTCTCCTCCAAATAGAGAAGTGAAAAGAAGGAACAGCTGAAAAAGCAATGATCTTTACAACACTCACTCACAGCCAAGGCCTAGTCATTCAAACATTTCAACCAAATACTGTTTACCTGTAGTGACCAAGCCCAGAGCTGTCTGCAGGAAGAGATTAAAGCAGCATTATGCCATCGTAACATGAGCTCTGTCCCTTCTTTATGATGTTGTGCTCTCATACATGTAGAGAGTAGAGTTTGCATCATATTCGTGCAACACTGCATTGGTCATTTGGACAAAAAATCCAATCTTGCAGATGCCTCTGATTAAACCATACCTATTGTTGCCTACATGACAAACAGGGAAGGGCTGGTTGTATCATCCAGCCTTGCCCATACTCTCCAGGCCCTCCTTAGAAAAAGTGAGTGGGGATTTGACATTCTCAATATAGAACTGCCAAGAGATTTGGCTGTGTGAGTGACCGGCTGGATTAAGGATGTTGTGGGAACAGAGCAAACAAATCTAAGAGACATTTCACTATGAATTAATACAAGAATATATGAAGGAGATCTCAGTCCAAACACTGAACTTGGATTCACAGGTATACTTTGTAAAATATTTACATCTTTGTTTTACTAAACATTTTTTGCCCATTCTCAGTATTTATAGGTTTCTGGTCTTAAAATAAAAGCTATAAATTACAGCAATTGCCTATATAAACAAGCAGACTTCTATACTTAATCAACTGCTTTTGAACCTGAAGAGTTTAATTTTGAAATATATGTCAAAGATTCTTGAAGATATTCACAAAGCAGCTTCTAAATCTCTTCCTATATTAAATCTCCCATTCTGTATTTCCTAATGTATTGTTGTCCAACTGTTTACATATATCTTTCAAAACAGTTTAGATATGCAACAAACCACAGCAACATAACAAAACTCACAATTAACCTAATATTGACATAACACAAAATAATAGCATTGCCTTAAACATATATGGAAAGCTAATTTTATTAAACATAATAGTAAACACCACTTTTCACCATCTAGTCCAATCCTCTACCCAATGCACAAATTTACTTCTATCGCACCCCTGGCCAATGGCCATACAAATTCTGTTTTAATACCTCCAGTAAGTTGATTAAGTAGCATAAGACTTCGAAAGAGAACAGAAGTTATATCTCATCTGCCCAAGAAGGCTGATGGATCAATGCTTTGAATTTTAGTTTACTGAATAGCTTATGGGATTGTTCCACTGTTTTATCAAACTTACTTTTATATTTTCTTCTTACTTTTTACTTTTATATTTTCAGAGTTTATGAAGAGTAAGAGAATGATGTCTAGAAGAAGAAGTGGGATTGATTAATAGATGGGCATAAGAAAGATGGACAACAAAGATGACTTCTCACAAGACACAACTCAACATCTATGTTAATTATAAAGCACTTTTCTTGTTACCAAGGATCACTTTTTACATTTTATAGCTGCAAAAAAGCCACCAGATTTCATAAGTGTCTTTATATATTAGATCCTATACATGCCTCCTTTCTAGTGAAAAATATCATGAAACATAATCTTCATTTAAAATGTATTTGTATAATCTTAATTTCATAACTATTCTGTTCCTATGACTCGATATTGGGCTTTATAAGCTCATAAAATGAATCTTAATTTCTTAAAAACAAAATCTAGAACAGTCATTCTTTTTTAGCATGGGGAGGGCAAGTTTCTAGTCCACAATAAACATTTCTGGTATGTCCTTTTCTATGGAATAAGAGGGCCTAAACTAGGGATTGTTCTGTACATTGTTATCTACTGCTGTAAAATTTGGAAATAAGGTTTCTCATTACAAAATTGATAAAAGCTGTTTGTTTTCTAATCCCTGCAGATGGGATAATATAAAATATACTGCTCATTCTCTTTTGGTGGATAAAAATATTTCTAAAGCAGTTTAATATGGAAAAGACACTTTTTTCTTACCTGAAGTTCTTCTGAAGTTTGCAATTTTGCGCTGTGGTATCTTCAGGTATATTGTGTATGATTTCTTAGATTTGTAGCTTAGAATTATCCAAAAATGTACCTTATTATTGGGAAGGGATGAAGTTTCTGATAGGGGAATGGACATTTAAGTTTTAGTCATAAAGCAACAATCTGTTATTTCGAATGTAATCATTTCACTGGTAAGCAGTACATTCCTCTTTATAAAAAATACAAGTAACAAAACTACCTTTTCAATTGTAAATATACTATAGGAGATTTCCCTATATTATCTTTCTGTATAATGTATTGTACTGCTAAATTATCATACACTATTTAAATGTTTGAAATATTTAGGGAGTTGCATGCAGATTTCATATTTCTTTCTATGACAAATGAAACTTAAGGAATAAAATACATTTTAAAGGCTGGTGGCTAATTTTCATTGGATTCAACATTTGGGGCTCTAATAAACTATTTCTGGATTAGGCTGTTGTGAACATTAAAGGCCAATCTCTTGCTATTAATTCCACTAGAATTTGGAGAAATCCCCATATTCACAGAGAAGTATCTTGCATTCAAGTGCACTTTCTTACCCATATTTTTCAAAAAGCTGTTCAGACATTAAAAAAGAATGCCATCAATCCCAAAGATGGGATTCATATTTTTTTTAAACTGTTATTTCTGTTTCATCCCCTTGTTCCCCTGGTTTGTCTTTTACTTTTGCAAAGTTTATCTAGTCACACAAAGGAACTTAATAAAATCCTCTGTCAGATGTAAATGCCTTATTCTCTAATGTGTAAATAATGTATATATGGAACATCAGGGGTTAACTTATTACTTGAGCTTTAATGTATTCATATTTTACCACTCCCATTCCTGGCTCCGCCCCTTGTATATAAAAGGAGCCATCCTCCCCATTTTCCTTGCTTCTATCTTGAATATTCAGCGAATATAGAATGCCTATTATGATTAAAGAGAATTATATTTAAACCTATAACTTCTATTATCTTTATTGAGTCTGATCCTGAAAATATTGCAACAAGCTGGTAGCAGAGGATGGCTAATTGACTCAATAAGTAATTAAAAATGTTCAAGAAAGATAGGCCCAACACCAGGGCCTACAGCAAAGAAATAGAAACTGATCAAGAGATGATCAACGAATCCACTAATGCGATTTCGAGAGAATCCGAAGAATACACCACTGAAGAAGAAGAACTGATGAGTGAAAATAACGACCAGGAAGAAATCGAGATAGAAAATAACGAACTCAGGTCAGAAATATTAAAAATACTAAAAAGCCAAAAGAATGATGAAAGCCTCATCGCGGACCTCCAGGAGATGCTGAGGAACAGCGGAGCAGCGAGAGAGAAAAACATCATTAAAGAAAAACCCAAAGATCAAAAAACTGTGAGTGAAATGACTACTGAGAAAATAGTTGTAAAAAAGAAAAGATGTGACCCCGCGCGAAATTTTGAACGGCAGCCATCTTGGTTTCAACGAACTTCAAAAGAGAGTGAAGCAGAGCCAATCAAAACGCTCAGTTCAAAATTTCTGGCGCGAAAAACGCTATCAGACGAAGAAAGTGAAAAAGAAGTCTCAAACTCTTCAGATGAATCAAAATCAGAAAGTGAAGACGATTTAACAAAGTCTCAAGTAGAGTCAGCAATGAAAACACTTTTTGCTGCTTTTGGGCCAAGATTGAAAATTTCTAAGACATCAACGAAGAAGCAAGCAATCAAACCAACAACTCAAGACCTGCACGCTCCCATCCTGACTTCGAAAACGACGACACCCGAGCCCAGAGAGCCATGCCGATTCCGTCCTACACCGCAGACAGAATCGAGTGCCAGCACACACAAGAGAAAGAGAAGAACCGCCGCCATCACCAAAGCCCCAAAAACCGAGCCAGAGACCGACTCATCTGAAGAGGAGCGGATCGAGAGAGCTGAAATGGAGAGAACCTTCCACAACGGCGCCAAAGAAGAAATGAGCAACGCGCATGTGCAAAACTACGTAGACGGCCCCGAAAGACTTGAACTAGCCAGAGAACCGCGCAGACTCGTTACAAGCATCCCAATGCCGTTCTGTAATTTCCTGCACTTGAGAGACCACGGACTGCCTCAGGTTGTAAGTAATGGACAAAATAATGTGGGGAACTTACCCAGTGACTTCCCAAAACTTAGAGTTGATGGCATTAATTTACAAGAGTGGTACCAACAGCTTCAGGTTATTTTTATGAAAGAAAATTTACTATTCTTTATAACTAGTCCTCCAAGAAGACCTTGGACTTTAAAAATAGACTGTTTACATCATAGAGCATTTTTCATAATAATTTCTAGCGTGTCTCCTGCAATGTATCATAGCATCAAACCAAACCTAACTGTATCAGAAATAATTCAATGCATGTTTAATCTATTTCACAGCGATAGCGTAGCCACAACCACAAGAATGTCTAAGGATTTCTTTTCTTCTAGAGTGAAACCAGGGGTTTCTATAAGTGAACATTTGATAAATCTAAACAAAATAAGAGCTGAGCTGCAATTGAGGGGGGAAGTGATTTCAGATCAAACTATGAAAAGTGTTATTATCAATTCACTTGATCCATCATGGGATAGCTTTATGTCACACTTAGATACCATTAATTTGGGATATTTATCAATAGAAAGTCTATCTAACAAATTGATAGCAGAAGACAATTCAAGAAAAAATCGTTCCAGTAACCAAACAGAACACAAATCTTTTAGGAAAGTAGTCTTTCAAGATAAATATAATGAGGCCTTTCGATGCCACAATTGTGGATCCAGGGAACACAGTAGAAGAGACTGTCCCAAAGTCCCAAGGGAGAGACATAGGCCAGAATATAGGAGCAAATACAATTACAGACATTCTTCCACAGATAGACACAAATATAGAAGTCCAACAAACTACAGAGAAAGTAGAGGGGGTAGAGAAAATTCAAAAGAGAGAAAATCTGGGTCACTAAATGGGCTAAATAAACAAGACAGCACCAAAACACAACAAGATGAGAACAATAATTGGCTTATTGATTCTGGTGCAACAAATCACACCACTAATAACAAAAGTATATTATCTTCATTTACAGAAGATAAGTTTGTGATAAAGGTAGCTAATCAAGAAAAGGTTCAAGTATTAGGCAGAGGAAATGTGACCTTGCCTGGTTTAGGGAAAATAGAGGGGGTATTATTAATCCCAGAAATACCTCACAACATACTAAGTGCTATAAAACTAAGCAGAGAATCTGACATCAATATAGTTTTCTCAAAGGGGAAAGCAACTATAGAAAAGAACAAAACAAATGTAGGCACTGTGATGATAAAAGGGGGTCTACCCTATCTGATAACCAAAGAAAGATGGTTACATAACATTGATTCAAATATGGAAGATTGTATTGAAGCAGATGATGAAAATGTCAGTAACAGTGACAATGATGAATGTAAAATAACTCATGATAACAAAAATACACACAATGAGAAGAAACCAAAAATAGGTAAACCAATTCATGATGAGTGTGCTCATATCTTACATAGGAAGTTAGGACATGCAAGCTTTCCTGTAGTACAAAAAATGACTGAACACGCAGAAGGTGTAAAAATAAAAAATTGTGAAAATTATTTAGAATGCTCAGTATGTAAATCCACCAAACTAAAAACCAGTCCTAGACCAAAAAAATCTAACAGATCAACTAACAATATTTTTGATTTGGTACATATGGACTTAGTTGGTCCATTAACTCCATCAATTACCTATAGAAAACGTTACTTCCTAACAATAGTGGATGATTACAGTCGCTATGGTTTTGTTTACACATTAAAGCACAAGGATGAAACCTTTCAGAAATTTAAGGAATTCTACAAACGCATAGAAACACAACATAATATCAGAATAAAACAAATTATGACAGATAGGGGATGTGAATTCATGTCTAAAGAATTCTCCCAATGGTTAAAGGATAGAGGGATGCTACATTTCACGTCCAATCCATTTTCTGCCTTTCAAAATGGGATTGCAGAGAGAAAGAACTCCACACTACAAACCATGATTAGATGCACATTAGAGGATGCTGGTTTAGGCAAACAATTTTGGTCAGAAGCCTTACATTATTCAAATTACACTCAAAATAGAACATGGTCCAGTATTGTGAATAAGACACCATATGAGGTGATGTACAATAGAAAACCTAAGTTAGCACACATGCACATATTTGGAGTTACTGCAGACGTGCACATACCTAAACAATTGAGGAGAAAGGGAGAAAACGTATCCAGGAGATTAAGATTCATGGGATACGAAACTGGAACCAAAGGGTACAGATTCATCGATAATAATAACAAATTTATAGTATCCAGAACAGCTGTGTTTCATGAGCAGGCCAATTGGTCTAAGTTGCACCTTAATGAAATTTTTACTAATAAAAGCAAAGATAATATATCTTGCGAGGAAGGAACAACTGAAAATCAAAATATTAACAAAAGTAAGAACAAAACCAAAACTTGGACAAATAGTCAGCATAAAATAAAGACAGACACATTAACAAAAAAGGAAGCCAGATATTTGCATGACAACCATAGCAAACCTGAAAGAAATATTAGAAATAATAGAAACCAAATACCAAATAAATACAAAGATTATATTATGCATATGGATGGAGAACAAATAACACCTAATACATATGAGGAAGTATTGAAACTTCCCCGTGAAGAAAGAGAAAAATGGGAACTAGCTATGGAAAAAGAAATGAAAAGTTTACAAGGATTAAATGTATTCACACCTGCGATCGCACCTAAGGATAAAACAATTATAGGTACCAGGTGGATTTATAAAATTAAGAATTTAGAAGGAGGTAATACCTTATACAAGGCCAGACTAGTTGCACAAGGTTATGCACAAAAATATCCAGAAGACTATACTGACACATATTCACCCACAGTGAGAACAGAGAGTGTCAAAACAGCTCTTGTAGTAGCATCTGCACTCAATCTAGACGTGTTTCAATATGACATACAGACTGCATACTTACATGCAAAATTAGATAAGGAAATATATGTAAGAGCACCACACAGTCAATACACTAATAAGAACGAAATTTGGTTACTAAATAAGAGTCTGTACGGATTGAAGCAATCTGGCAAAAGATGGTACGATTGTTTGGTAAAAGTACTAAAGACCATGGATTTCAACGCCACCACTGCTGATAACTGTTTCTTTGTAAAAAAGAGTAATGATCATATTGAATTTGTATTAATTTATGTGGATGATATTTTATATATTGGAAAGCATAAAGAGAGCAGGGAAATCTTTGTAAATAAGTTAAACGAACACTTCTCATTGAAATCACTAGGTAGAGTGAATAAATACCTTGGTGTACAAATTAACAAAACAAAAAGGGGATTCAAACTTACTCAAAAAGATAAAATCATTGAACTCCTAAACAAATGTAACTTAAATAATGCCAAAACATGTGACACACCTATGCAAACTGATTTTCTCAGAAACGATGATGAATCTTCCCCTGAGTTTAAAGACAACACATTTTACAGATCAGTTATAGGTTCACTCCTTTATATATCTAATTGGACTAGGCCAGATATTGCATTACCTCTCAATTTATTGTCAAGATATGTTAGCAAACCAACCTTGTATCATTGGGAAGCTGTCAAAAGAATTTTAAGATACCTGAAAAGTACATTAGATTTTTGTTTAATATTGGAACCCAATAATGACAAAGAACCAAAAATTACTTGTTATGCTGATGCAGATTGGGCTGGTGATACATCATGCAGAAAGAGTACCTCTGGTTATGTTTTTCTATTGAACGATTGTCCAGTTTACTGGTATACTGGTAAACAAGAACTGGTAGCCACCTCTACCACAGAAGCAGAATATGTTTGCTTGTCTAAAGCTGCAAATAACCTTGTATGGTTCAATGATTTGATCACAGATGTTTGGAAGAAACCTACTTTACCATTTATTATGCATGAAGATAATAAAGCGGCCATTGAAATTTCTAGATCCGATGCAATTGGACAAAGGTCCAGGCATATTGATATAAAATTTAAGCATGTGAGACAACTATCTCAAGACGGATTCATCAAAGCAATACATTGTGATACTTCTGAACAATTAGCTGTCATATTAACAAAACCTTTACCTTCTAAACAACACAAATATTTAACTTCTAAATTATATGTATTATATTGTCCTGAATCTGAATGTAACTGGTGTTGTATAACGAACCGGCATTTAGAGGGGGATTTGTCAGATGTAAATGCCTTATTCTCTAATGTGTAAATAATGTATATATGGAACATCAGGGGTTAACTTATTACTTGAGCTTTAATGTATTCATATTTTACCACTCCCATTCCTGGCTCCGCCCCTTGTATATAAAAGGAGCCATCCTCCCCATTTTCCTTGCTTCTATCTTGAATATTCAGCGAATATAGAATGCCTATTATGATTAAAGAGAATTATATTTAAACCTATAACTTCTATTATCTTTATTGAGTCTGATCCTGAAAATATTGCAACATCCTCTTTTTTGGATTCCGGATGTTGCAAATACTGCATTTCACATCAAGAGGATAATGTACAGTTCATATGGAGTTTCCTCTCCAATAGTGCGGCACACGGTGCGGCAAAAGTATACACACTTCTAGCCCAAAGGATCCATGTGTCCAGTGTCACATTATTCAACAACACTCCCCTCTCTATTCTGAAGCATATAGGAAGAAATACACCTATTGGGTGATATTAGCTTTGGTCTGCCACATATACAAATGCTTATGAATTAAGGAAAAGGGAGAACTCAACAGAGTAAAAGCAGTTGGGAGGGCAGGTGGAAGAAACCAGTAAAGAACTAAGAAGATAAAAATGGGGTTGGAATACCTGAGGGCCTGCAGGCATTTGTGACATACGTTTTCTTTACTGCCAAGAAAGTTTGGGATCAGGATAAGATCAGAGAAGTGCTAGGCTAAAGTCTATTATTCTATCAATGAATATTGGTCTGACTCTGACCATTTTCTTCAACAACGGCCTCTCCTCACTAGGAATCCTTATAGGTAGTCTGTGAGTTACAACTGTAATGCAGTCTGCCCATTATAGTTGATGGTTGGGATGGCTGTTAAGTGAACCACTTCATTTAACATATACCCCATCCCTGCTCTCCACAAAGCATTTGTTAAATATGTGGTCATTAAGTGGAACACAGGATCCCTCAGGGGTGGCAGATACCTGGAGGGGTCCTAGTATAGGCACTAGTCCACCCGATTCATGCCTCCCCGCAGCCCCTGAGATACCCCATTCTGTTTTCTGCCCCTTGAGTCCACACAGCCACTTAGGCCTCATCCCTACCCCACCCCCTGTCACAATCACAGTTACTTTTCAAAGATCTCCAGTGTGTGTGTGTGTGTGTGTGTGTGTGTGTGCGCGCGCGCACTGCAGAGTCTTTGCAGTTGGTCGTGACAGCGAACAACCACAGGGGTGCTGCAGGCAATGTAACTTTGTGACTGGGTCATAAGTTGCTTTTGGAGGGCTGGCTCTGCCATAACTTCGAATGATCACTAAGTGACTACCTGTACTGTCATTCAGTAACTGCTGTATTGGGATAATACAGAAAATAGTGAAGTGCTGTACAGACCTTGGTTGCTGTCCAGGCCTCTAAATAAATGTATTGTCTTCACTTATAGGAAGAATAAACAGGGAGAGAATAACCAATGGCAGGTCTAACTGCTAACAGGGAGCCAACTGATTGACAAATAACCAATGGCAGAAGATAAGACTGATAGATTTGTGCTGCAAAAATCCAGGCAACCACTAGATGGCAGCAGAGAGATACAGGAGGTCTGCTGCTATATAGTTAGTTTCTGGGGTTTTGCAGGCCAGGTCTTGTCATATTGTTAAGGAATAATGTAATCATCACTTTCTACAATCATCCCTGTGTTTCCTCAGAGTACAATCATCACTGTATTTCTTCAGTTCCCTCAACCAATCCTTTCGCCTCTGGCTGATTGCTTTTATGATACCGCTCACACAGAAGCAAATAACAAGGAGCAAAGTTGGCTGATTGTAATAAGGTTCAAGAGTTTTTATTCTTCCTGACCCGACATGATATTGGAAAGAGGCTATGTATAGGGTTAGAGGACTCTGCCCATCTGCCTATCAGCATGCTAACGCTCTGGAAACTGAAGAGCGTGGGACCAAGTTTGATATGGAGGTAGAAGCTGGCGAAAGAAAGAATTTGAAAATGGGCCAGATCTGGCTTGAGGATTCAGAGAAAAACATTAAAATTGGATTATAAAGTGTTACGAATACTGCTCATTGAGGGCTAGTCCTTAAGAACCACATCGAGTACTCAAACCTAAAGTAATCCTCTCTCATCCCTAAACAGCTGATGGATGCCAGACCCAGATGCCTTGGCTGTTTTGCTTTGGCATCTGGCCAAGGAAAAAGCTAGAAATGTCAGAAATAAAGGGGAAAGAATTAAGGGGGTCAACCAATGTCTAAACACCCCATATTAGTACAGGAGTACCCGTACTACATTTGTCTTGTTGAGGCACTCCTCAACTTACAACCAAAATTGGAACTAGAGCTTCCATTGCTAATCAAGGCACTCATTAAGTGAGTCACGTCTATTTTTATATTTTTGTTGCAGTTGTTAAGCAAATCATGTGGTCATTAAGTGAATCCAGTCTCCCCTATTGACTTTGCTTGTCAGAAGCTGGTTAGGAAATTCACAAATGACAATCATGTGACCTTAGGATTCTGCAATTGTTGTAAATACATGCAAGTTGCCAAGTGCCCAAATTTTGATCATGTTACAATAGCCATAAGTGCAGGCCCCAAACAACCAAGCTCAGAGAGCACCAATGAGTCCATACTGAAAAAAGTACTTATAAATCACTTGTTTCAGTACGAAGTCCTTGGTGCTCCCTGAGCTTGGTTGTTTTTTTAAAACAGATGTTTCATTACCCATCTCTGCTTTTAGAACATATTGCTTTTAAATGAATGGTCATAAGTTGAGGACTACCTGTAAACCGGGGATTCATTGTAACTCTGAACAGTCACTAAGTAACCAGTCATAAATTAAGGACTACCTGCAACAAATATAAGCAACACTTAACCAGATCTAAACTAACATATGAATATGCTGTATAGCAAGGATTTGTTCTTTCATTCTTCTTTTTACAAGCCACAATTGCATTTGTAAGAGACAAAGTACCCTTGATAGTTAGAGCCATCCAAGGGGCAATGGCAAGGACATTCCACTCATTTTAATATAATTTAAGTGGCTTTCAGGACACAGGAATGATTAATATATGCATTCTAAATTAGCCTACTTTATGTATGTTTGTGTTCAATGAATTGTTCCCCAAGGAAAAATTGCACAGTCCTTCAAAGCACAACAGTTTCCTGAAAAACATTCTCAGGTGAAGCTGTAGTATTGTATTAGCATCTCTTAAATCTGAAATTACAGCCAGTTTCCATATGCAGCATAGGATAGGAATGTAGACAGCTTTGCTTTTTCTCAAATCTCTATAAATAAAAATCTAATCTAAATCTCATTTAGAGAGTCAACAAAAGGCAGACATAACAAAGACCAGAATAGCAAGTCTAATTACCATTAACTTGAAGAAAACCAAACTTCAACTAGACCAACAAAACATAGTCATTTTGTCAAATTATATTTTAAAAAGGCTACAGTATTTTGTGCATCCTTACTAGAGATTAAATATTGCCAAAGAAATGCAACAGAAATTTAATACTTAGTATTGTAACTGTAAATTCAGATAGGCAACAGGGATAAATGCTAATTTTATTTTCATATTTATTTTGGCAGTATTCTTAATGGTTTAACTTCTAATGTGATATAGGCTATCATTTGATGCTCAACTGAATTAAATATTAGATCAACAGGACTATTTGTACAAAAGAGCAGTAGAGTCTCTTGCAAGTTGAACTTAACTCCTAATGGCTTCATGTAGAGATTGAAGTCTTGGAAGAATTATAGACACTGTTTACCATTCCCTTCTTCTAAGATTTGTTATGTCAGGGTTCCAAATTAAATCATGAGCCTCAAGCCAAGCTTCAAAAGAAGCTGAGCAGGTCAGGAATGCTTCGCGAGTTGACATATTATTGTTGTTGTTATTGTTATCTTGCATCCAGTGTTTAATTCTGAGATTTTCTGATCACCTGCCTTTCAGTATTAACCAGGTTCAGCCATGCTTTGCTTTTTCAAGATGGTATTGACTAGGTATTGTTGCCTGCTCTGATGTGCGGTAGAATAAATGGACACAAATATCAGAAATGCAATGTTTTTTAAAAATAGTGTAGAATCAGCTCCCAAAACTTTTTGTAACCTTAATGCAGATACTTTTCACATGAGGATCTTCAAAGATGATTCCAGTATCAGTCAACTTGTTTACAATTCACTAAGAGGTCCACCTTTATCCCTGCAGCTTAAACAGGGGCAAAAATGTATCTGTATCATACTTGGGCTTCACCACCCAGTAGAAATCTAGAAGAAAGATTGCTTACATTTATTATATACAGGGTCTGTTTGTCTTTCTTTGGCTATCTTTTTGTTTTAAAATTCCAGGGATAGTAACCTCAACAGGCCAGATCTACAGATGTAAGAAGGAGGGGAGTTCAAACAATTTTGATTATGAATGAATGTGGGACATGTTCGAAATGTTGTAGCTTGCATTGGACATGTCTAAAAAAAGTGAAGTAAAAGAAGGCTGGACAGTTGGATGGATAGTCAGACAACCACATCCTGCATTTTTTTTTTTTTTAATTTGATTTATATGCCGCCCTTCTCCGGAGACTCAGGGCGGCTTACAGTACATTAAGCAATAGCCTTCATACTTTTGTATATTTATACAAAGTCAGCTTATTGCCCCCACAAACTGGGTCCTCAAAACCATTTAAAACCATCTCTCTTGTTCTCCCCTACTGAGACCTGTCAAAAACATTTTAATCATCCCCATGATTTAATTTCACTCCCATCCTGTATAAACAAGGTATAAGAGAGCAAAACTATCTACAGTGATGAAATGATCAACTCTTCAATATGAATTCATCTCATTCCAAAATGCCATTGCTTTTTTTCACCATCACGGCTCAAAGCTTCTTTGGACTTCTGGCTTATTCTTCTCTAGCAATTTTGTTCTACTGAATTTCTGATTTAATTAAAACCCCACACCACCCCCTCCCAGTGAATTTCCCCCCAACACATTCCTAGCTGCCTAATGAGCCTTCGTTGCTTTTATTAATATTCACTCTCCCAGTTCTTTTTTTTTTCCTTTTCAAGTAGTTACAACAATAAACACACACACACACACACACACACACACACACACACAATCAAAAATTGAACAGTGGCAGAAAATAGAAAGAAAATACAGCAGAATTTTGCTTCCTCAATTGTATTTATTTATTTTGTGGCTATCATTTGTTCATTACTCACTGATAATAATCTAAGAATCTTGTTTCGGACGAAATAATTCGGAAGCTTTATCTGATTTCATTAATCCACTTTTTCTTAAAGAATATTACATCATGCAAAATAATTCACATTAGCTTCTTAAGCGTTCTTCCACAAAGCCATTCAGGGGAGCCAAAAAAGATATGAAAAGGAAGCTCAGTTGTGGAGGGAAGGCAATAAATCAAGCCACTAAAATATAAACTACCTTTAGAATCATAGGCCAATTTCTCATTGGAAATATTAGTATTAGTGTCAATAGCTACCTAGGTTCTGCCCCAGTGCCTGGACATTCTGCAGATTTGGATTGGAACTATTTTTGATCCAATCCTACCAATACTGAATTATTATGAAAACTAGGCCACCTAAATCAAGGGATGTTCTGTCTCTGATCTCGGATGGGTTAACAATTCCCCATTCAAAAGTAGTACTTTGTGATTCAAGATGCTGGTTAAGATTTATAAATCCCTATGTGATAGAGAGCCTGATTATTTGAGGAATCACCTGACTCTGTAATATCAGCCTGAACAGTTCAATCTGATAGAGTTGGTGAGTTCAAGTTCCCTTCAATCAGACAGTGCCATTTTAATCTGGGCCATAGAAGTGCCCTTCATTGTTGTGCCACTTTTATCCTGGAATGAGGATTCCAATTCCTGAATCCTCTGAACATTTATGTAGCAGTCTAAGAGCTAGTTTGGTATCATAGTTAAACTACCAGGCTAGAAATTGGGAACTCATGGGTTCCCTTGGACACAAAGCCACTGTGGTGATCTTGGGCCAATCACTCTGTCTCAGCCCCAGGAAGGAGACAATGGCAGATCGCTTCTGAAAAACTTTGCCAAGAAAACTGAAAGGACTACAGGCAGTCATCAGGAGTGAATACGGGGTGCTATTCAGCAGATTCTGACAGGTTTTGGAGTAGCGGAAATTTTGAGTGCTTCTGAGAACCGGCAAATATGACTTCTGGCTGGCCCCAGAATGGGATTTTGCAATATCCTTCCCCTGGAGGGGGGTGGGAATGGAGATTTTGCAATATCCTTCCCCTGGAGGGGGGTGGGAATGGAGATTTTGCAGTATCCTTCCCTGCCACGCCCACCAAGCCACACCATGCCCACCAAGCCACACCATGCCCACCAAGCCACACCCACAGAACCAGTAGTAAAAAAAAATTAATTCCACCACTGAGTGAACACTGTTTCAAAGACACACACACACACACACACACACACACACAGGGAGGGAGGGAGGGAGGGAGGGAGGGAGGGAGGGAGAGAGAGAGAGAGAGAGAGAGAGAGAGAGAGAGAGAGAGAGAGAGAGATGACCGAAGGTTTGATAACACTGTTGTAGACATATAAAGCAGCTCAACTCACTTCTCTTTGGCATAAGATTGGGCTACCAGAGCTGGATATCTACTAGACGAAACAAGCTGGTAGAGAAAATTCCAATTCTTTGCTGGTCATCCTGGTTTGATAGTGATAGCCCACCACTATCAATTAGTGATAGAAACTGTCTTTCTTATCTGTAATAGACAGAAGTAAGCAGCATCAAATAAGTACCCATTTCATTTCTAAACATTTCCAAGAAAGTCAGAAGTTTAGAAGGACATCTACTGGCAACACAAGCATTTGTATGTTGAGCCTGCACTCTTATTTATTTTTAAAATTACTTACTTACTTACAGATTGAAAAGGGAGAAAAGTAGAGAAGGAAGGAAGAAGGAAGGACGGAAGGAAGGAAGGAAGGAAGGAATTAAAGATTTACAAAATATAAAAAATAGGAATTGAAAGGAAAAGCCTTCTGCTATTACTCTTACAAGGAGCATTAAATTGGAATAGATATAAAGATAATTATTAGTATGCAACTCAAAGCAGAAATTGACAAAGCCAAAATGATAAGAATTTTTAGTCCAAAAACTAAGAATTACCAGAAATTTGTAAACTAATCCGAAACAGTTCATCTTTACATTACATTCTATCAGACAGAATCTAATGTTTTAAAACTTTACCTCAAAAGAAGCTTGAGCTTCTAGTAAGCGCTCTAGAAAAAGCATAAGGTGTGTAAAGGAATAGAATCACAGACATTTTCTGTGAGGTATTGCCAAGAAATGAGAATGACTCCCAGGTCAATAACGGGTCCGTGCAAAAGACTGAAGCCTCAGGCTGAAATTCTATAACCCTAGATCTGACAAGAAGTACCACTTCCTTTGGAATACATATGACGATTGCAGTGTTGTTTGAACTATCTAATAACTATTCCAAGTCTAAAAGGTGGATCCAATTTCTACACTGACTGAGATGACTTGAAATTTAGATCAATTAACCAGTGGAACAACTTGCCTCCAGAACTTGTGAATTCTCCAACACTGGAAGTTTTTAAGAAGAGATTGGACAACCATTTATCTGAAATGTTATAGGGTTTCTTGCCTGAGCAGGGGTTTGGACTAGAAGACCTCCAAGGTCCCTTCCAACTCTGTTGTTGTTGTTGTTGTTGTTGTTGTTGTTGTTGTTGTTATTTTTCTTCAGTGGAAGAAAAGTGAAGATCCCTGCCAACATAAAATTGGTTTGTTTTCTTTCTGGCATACTCTTTTTCAGCAAAGTATGATATAGTAGAAAAGTAGAGTCTCTGCAGACTTTTTTTCAGTGAATGGTCTCTTCCTAAACTTTTACATGCTGCTATACTACACTAGTTGAACAGTAGTCTGATTCCAATTCAGCATTGGATAGTAGTATCATATATCCATAGTGTAAAGCCATATGTGTGCAATTGTTGGTGGGACAAGAGATTACACTTTTGATAGAATTACAAATGAGGCTGCTAGAAAAAATAAAATTAAAAAATCGCCATTAAATATGTTCATACATCTCACTAATGTTTACTACCGTAATAATATGTTAAATGCTTAACATTGCCCATTCTGTCACTTTAAAAGTTATCATTGAGCAGCATCTTTTGAAGGCCAAAACTATTTTTTTTTTCTTTTTGGGGTTGGTACACTTGCATTCAATCCTTTAGCTACAAGTTGCATATCCCCAAGAAAAAGTTAGTTGAACACAATACTTAATCTTGAATTTGTATCTAAAGTGCAATGCCTTTGAGTCCGACAATGTATCTTATCACCATATTGTACCCATTAAAAAAATAAATTTATATCTATCCAAGGTCTCAAGCTCCAAAGCAAGAAAGTTAAATATGTAAATAGATGTGAAAAGCCAACAGGTTGAAATCAGGCAAAAATCCAGAGATTAAGACAGTTAAATTTCAGAAATCAATGTTCAGATGTCTGAGTAGCAAGGGCATGCAAAGGCAGGTTTTTCAATGAAATCACAGACTTCAAGTCAAGCACAAAAGATATACTATTCTTCTCTGGAGAAAACAAGATAGTTTGCCTCTGGTATCTAAAAGGCAGCAAAGTGGGTGGCAATAGAAGTCTTTTTAGGACAGCTATTTTATGTGAAAATTGAGATGTCATTACAGAAAAGGTCATCTATAACCCAGGATACTCTTTTCTCTGCAGATCGCCCCCAGCCTTGGCTAACCATCTTTTCCATCTTTAGAAGGGAAAGCTTTGCAATATTCTGAGGTTTGATCCATCAGTGTATAAGTTTCCAGGCACTGGGGAGGCTACAAAATTGAAGCCAACTGCCTTCTGGAACAGCCAAATCTTTTAGGAAATTCTGGACTCACTGGAGAATGAGAGCAACCCTTACTTCAGGGAACAAACTGAGAAGGGGAATCCCCACCGTGAATGCCTGGGGCCCTTCCCATCACATTCTTCATCACAAGAGATCTTCAACAGGCATCTTTCTGTCCTCAGACTGAATGAGCAGACTTTATGTGGGATGGATGATGTTATAGATAACCTAGGCTGAGCCATGTAGGGCTTCTTGGAGGATGGTTGTAATATTCAATTCTACTTGAAAACGTATTGGTAGCCAACAGCTAAAGGGAATGTCTGAGATGGTGATTTGATGTTGTGGTCATGTAGGTTTATGCAAGCCTAACAGAATGCAAGCCCAATCGCATATCATTTTTAGAGCATAAGACCATGTATGTTTATTCAGAAATAAATATCTACATGACAGGAGACTTTGAGTGGCATGAGGGTGAAAACCATTCAGAAGGTTGAGAGTTCAATCCTAGATAGCAGTAGATATTTTTCTCCTAGGGCGCAAAGGAAAAATATTTGCTGTGAACTCCATGTGATCGAAGGGCATCTACCAATAAATACTCGGCTCCATCCATCCAGCCCGACTCTACCTTGAATTAAGGGATTACAGGATCGTAAAAAGGGAGATATGTTTTATTATTATTATAAGACACTTTCTGCTGCCAGAGAATATGTAAAATATTATCATAAGTATCCTGCTGATGGATAATAACTTAATAAACTCCATTTCTTTTGTAGAAGTAAGAGATGGCTAGCCATTTCTGAAAGCAAAAAGGCAAAAATAGTTTGCACTTAAGTAGTAAAGATTGCCATCTAGTGACTAATGTGCACAATTTCTAATGAAATAGACAATATTTACTTACTTATTTATTTATTCAATTTCTATAGCCACTCATCTCAGTCAATGATTTTGGCCAGCCTACAATTCAAAAAATATGTTACAATTAAACACTAAAGACATTTTAAAACAATAAAAACATCCAAAATAAATATGCATAGCAACCAAGATTCTTGATTAGTTAGCAATATAGCCAGGATACAAAGCCCTTGATACATTCAGCACCCCAAGCACAAGAACATAACCAGGGTTTTAGGGCCTTTCAAAAAGTTACCAGGGTTGAGGCCATTCTAATCTCCAAAGAGAGGGTGTTCCAGAGAGCAGGGGCCACTGCGGAAAAAGTCAGTCTTCTAGTCCTCAGCAGCTCACACTCTGGCTGACAGAATCTAAAGTATGTCCATAAATGTCTCTTCCTCCACAGAGCGGAGATGAGGGCATGGCATACCTGAGGTTACTATTACATGCAACTCCTGTAAGAGTAAGATTCTAGGCCATTTTAAGATTTATATTTTCAAATCTTACTAACCCACCAGGTGCCAAACTGCCGCTGTCAGAGCCTGAGAGAGACACCTTCGTGTTTTATCGACTTCTCATGTCATTTTAGAAAATAACTCAGTCTTGTTTCCAGATGGATCCTAGCAGCAGGTCTGGTTGGTCTCTGCTTGACATCATACTGGGATCTGTCAGTGATTGCTTCATTTAATGCTGTGATCTATTCTATCCAGTCCGTTAAAGTATGTGCAGAAATTAAAGGGAATTCATTCTGTCACTAGCCTTTTATGGTGGCAAATAACTTGATTGTTGGCATTAAAGCTACAAAAATAGAATGTTATAAAGATTTGGGCTTTGGGTGGCAACAAAATATGCTTCTCTTTTTTCTATCAACACATTCATTTTATTTTGTTTAAGCAAATACAGAAACAAAATACCCACAGAATGAAAGTCAGTTGGACTATATATGGTGGGCATAGGGGAAGGGGGAGGCCATCCTGCAATGGGTTTAGCCGAATCCTGAGATTTATCAAGCTGTTCTGGATTGGGTTTTCTGTGACTTCACAAAGCAAAGCAGAATCTCCACATATGAACTGACTTAGACTGAATTGGTGCCATCAAGGATCTCTATGGACAGTTCAGTGCTTCCAAACATAACAAAAACACGGGTTTTTTTTAAAATGTGTGAAAAAAATAATTTATTTCCTCATAAATGATGTGAATGGGAGGAATGTTATGGAGTATAGCTCTCAAACCTTGTATATTTTTAGAATTTGAGAGATTTATTATCAAGAGATCACTCCACAATATCTATTGTTTTATAAATACCACCAATCAATGAGGTGACAAATTTTCACCTCACTGCTTGACTATTTCAATACGTTCTATATAGACCCCTTTATTCTGGACAACTATTGTCCAGTTTCTAATTTTTCATTTGGAGGGTTGAGGAGAAGGTGGTTAAATGGCCATTGCAGAGGATTTTGGAGGAAATGGATTATTTAGACCTGGTCAGTCAGGTATCAGATTGGGTATAGTACGGGAAATACACTTGTCATGCTCGTGGATGACCTTTGACCGATCCTTGTGGCAGATGGTGTATCTATCCTTGTGCTGCTTGATCTCAGTGGCTTTCAATCCCATTGGCCTTCTGAACTGGCTGTGGGGCTAGGCAGTGGGATATACTGTTACAATGTTTTGCCCCTTTCCTTGGTTTCTGTTGGTGTTGATGAGAGAGGAGAAATAACATACATAGCCCTTAACTTGTTGGTTGCATCAGATTTTGATGTTTTCCTTCTCCTATTTAATTTTGTGTTAAACTGGTATCAGCCCTCCCAGATAAATCAGAAAACACAAGATGAACTAATTCAACATTATTGTAACTCTACACTAACAGAACCTTGCAAGTCTGAAAGTACAAACTTTCCATCTCCACTTGCTTGGTCCATTAGGGCAGGTCCTTTCTAAGTGTATTTACTGACTATTAAAGCCATTGGAAGCTCCTGCCTCTCTTGTCTAATTGTTTCCTAGGCATATTTTGTTCATTGAGATCATCCACACATTCCATTGCATAATTCCCTTCATACTCATCTTTGCTTTTGAGAAGCTTGTGGAATGTAAGAACAAAATGTAGCTGTGTTCTCCCAGCAACTCCCCAGGAGCATGTAAGACTTCCTGTCATTCATCTGCTCCAGTTGAGGTGACAGCTGCCATTCTCTCAGGAATCTGCTGATCAACTCCTCTCAGGTTTTTTTATGACTGAAGTGGAAGGAGCTGAATCATTTTCTTCCACTTGGTCTATCTCTTGGTATCCACAAAGATCTCTCCATCCCATGGAAGAGTTTCTGTTGCTTGTTTTGATCGGCACTTGATTCTGGTAAATTTGGTAGCTTCCTAGGATGGGGTTTGTTTGGGATATTGGTTGTGAAAATGGTGTGCCAGTGGTGGAAATGAATATCTTCTGCTGCCATCCATGATGTTTCTGAGTCTGGATATCCTTTCATGTGTACTAAGTACTCAACCTGCTTCATTCTGTGTCTAACACTGTTTTTACCTCAGAGTCTTCCTCCCCATCTACTGGAATGGGAGAGGGGTGTTATCCATGGATGCAGAGTGCAGCGGGAGGGTCTCTTTCACAAACAATGGAACAGGTAGTCCTCAATTTACAACCACAATTGAGACCAACATTTATGTTGGTAAGAGAAGAATTAGTCTCAAAGGTACTTTTTCAGAAGGCAACTGGACTTTCTTGTTTTTTCTTTTGAAGACGTTTCACTTCTCAGCGAAACGTCTTCAAAAGAAAAAACAAGAAAGTTCAATTGCCTCCTGAAAAAGCACCTTTGGAACAACCATGACCTGGATGACTGAGAATCTCTACAGAAGTGAGGAATTTGTTGAGTTTTGTCCCATTTTACAATTTTTCTCACCATATTTGTTAAGTGAATCACTGCCATTCTTAAATTAGTAACAACATTGTTAAGTGAATCTGGTTTCCCCACTGACTTTGCTTGCTCAGAAGGCTGCAAAAGATGATCACATGACCCTGGGACACTGCAACAGACATAGATGTGAGACAGTTGTCAAGCATCAAAATGTAAATCACATGACCATGGGGATGCTGCAATGGTCATAAGTGTGACAATTGATCATGAGTCACTTTTTTCAGTGCCGTTGTAACTTTGTACAGTCACTAAATGAACTGTTATAAGTCGAGGACTACCTGTACAGGGTGAACATTCACTGATGCTAGTAACTGCAAGCAAAATGCTACTGGGTTGATTTTTTTTTTTTAATGGAGCCTTTTATCAGTTTGAGCTGTTCTTTTAAAGAGGCTTTGTGCTGCTTGCTTCTTGTGCAAGAAATCTGTGGTGCAAGAAATGGCGCTTTTTTGTCTCATTGTTGGTAAAAACCCATGGGTGGAATCTATACATAGATTCTTCAGATTCAGATTCTTCAGATTCTATGTACTTATGTCTTTGAAAATGGGACAAAATTCTGTCATTCAAAAAGTCTACAGAATGGTGTGGGTTTTTAAAAGTAATATTGCAATATTGCATTGGCCAAGTAGTTAAAAAACATGGCAGAAGATCATTTCAAAATGTCAAAACACATTCTCACAGGATTTCTGAAAATGCCAAAGGCAAAACTTAAATTTAGTTGATTTTATTATTACATGCAAGCTATTGGAAGACCAACAGATGGCGGTGTCCTCTGCCAAGTAGAGAAATAGAGAAGCTGAATTGAGCCCATATCATTACAATTAAAGCATATAAAACTGCTTTGAAATAGCAGCATGCTGGATCTAACAGGTGTTTAACTGATGATGAAAAGTTACTGACATTTTCATCATCAATAATTCCATAGCAGTGAGAACATCACTCAAGCACAGTAACTACACAATCTTCGACTACATAGAAATGCTGACAAAAGAGCAATAGGAATTAATCAATAGATTAAATACAAGCACCTTTGTTTTGATCAAGTGATTAAGGCGTTGTCCTGTTGGAAGAGGCTCCATGTATTGTTTTCAACACAAAACATATAAACATGCTAGCTTTGGGGAGATCGAATGATCTCTGTGGGATCTGCCTAATTCATTGTAATCTCCTATCTCATTTAGGAGGACTTTTCCAGTCTCTGTACAAATCACAATGGGACATGAGCAAGGTGAGATCCATTGTCTGAGGAGAGGTGGGACCAGAGATGACATCTTGATTTGTTGCAAGATTCACTCCCTGAAATTTCGTGTTGCTAGGTGGTGACAAGTTTCTATCAAATGAGAATTAAAATCTATGAATCTGTTGATGTGATGCCTTATTTATGTCATAATAAATGTGTTAGCTTAAGATTGCAAAAGAATGTGCTTATTCTGCTGTATCATAGATCTAACATCTCTATTCATTGGAGAGTAAATTATTATGAGTTATTATCATGAGTTATTGTTTGACAATAAAAGTGCTTGAATTCTTCTCATTCAGTAGCAATTTTGATTATGCCAGACTTGCCCAACCTGATACCCTCAAATTTGTTGGACCACAACTCTCTTAAATGCATTGGTTTTGCAGTTGACAATACAAATTACTGTCTAATGAGGAAGGCTCTTTTAAGGATATGAACCCAGCTGGGCATGGCTTGACCACATATGGGTTTCAAGAGCCTGAAAACAGCTAGTTGTAGAAACTTTTGCAAGTCAAAAGCAATGTAAGCCGTCGTGCCAAATCACTAGAGTTCTTTTCTTATGAATGTAATTTGTAATACCCAGAAAATAGCATAGTTTAAAAATCCTGAGAAAGCCCAAAGACCCACAGTCACTTTTCCTGGGCCATCCTGATTTTCTGATTTACCTTTTTTTTTTTCAGTGTTTCAAAGTGAAGTGTTGCATTCCAGATGCTTGCCACCAGGATCCTAAAAAGTAGTTCTGGACCACAGGTGAATCCAGGAACATTTTTTGAAATCAAGCCTGAAGAACAGTTGTTCCTCTGAGTCTTCCCCAGATGGGAGTGTGAGATGTAAGTGACAATTGATGGGCTCTCTGATTGAGAGAAATAATCAAAGTAGGTTTCTGTTTTGAATTAGACTATTCCTCTCCCTTGTATTCTATTTCTTGAACAAGTCATCTAGCCTTCATCACATCAGTGACTTTCTTGTGAAATGGGTACTTTGTCACTAGGCACACACTCCACAATTTAATTAAGTTATAATGAGCTCTCCTACAGCAGACATTTTGTGATTGCACAAATGGTTGTTTATTATGAAGTTAAACATTGACTCAATAAGCATAAGATTTCCAGCTTCATTTGTAGAGATTTGGCTTGGACTGATGGTGACTAAGATCTTGGAATCACTGTGGATAAAACATAAACTCTTCCTTCCTTCCTTCCTTCCTTCCTTCCTTCCTCCCTCCCTCCCTCCCTTCCCTTCCCTTCCCTTCCCTTCCCTTCCCTTCTCTTCCCTTCCTAACTCTTGGTGGTAACAGCTGGATATCCATATAGTTGTCTTACAAACAACACAAAAGTATTTGCCATTGCTTCTTTTGGGATGTTGTTAGAAACAGGGAAGGGGAATAATTTTAAAAACATCCAGGCAAATCCTTCCTTCCAAGCTTTCTCTAATAAAAGATCATTATAATAGAACCTCCTGACAGCAGCATGTCTGTTCATCTAAGGAGTCCTTAGCCCTTCTGTCTAAAACTTCTTCCTTAAGTCCAGGTCTAGGGAGAAAGAAAGGAAGGTTTCCTGCTGTCCAATTCCTGGGAAGACAGAATTTAACAAGTCTTGTGTCTTTGTGATACATGAACAGTGGCTACATCTTTATTCAGCCTTGCATGCAGAGTTTTAGGGAGCACTTCCCTTATAAAATTGGTGAGCCCAAATCTACAGATATAAAAAGTAGGCTATTGGAAAAAGAGAAATATCAGGAAATCACAGGCTCATATACACAGAATTCCAAATAAAGATATTACATTTAGCCTCCAAAACATATTATTGCCTCCTTGAAGAAGACTTTTTGTTTTAGCACAAGTTCACTGCAGAGAGCATGACAGGAGATCTTCTGGGCCTTGTCTTTGGCTGTTCATAGGCAGGTCCTTCTTATTTTTGTTCTTCCCCCTCCATTTCCTTTTTCTTATCTCCTGAGCACTATTTCCAATCTTAACCAAAAGTAGGAAGATAAGAGAGATCTAGCTTCTTTAAGGAAACTGTTTGGCTAATGAAAGACAATGCTCCACCTACTTTGTACTGGGTCGAGCCAACTAATCAGAAACTGTTTAAGGATTACATCCTCCATCCTAATAACTTGGAAGGAATATAAAAATGCAATCTGGTTTTCCCTTATTCTGCCTTTACATAAACAGAATACATGGAAAATGTCAATTTGGAAAGAAAAAGTGACTTCCATCTCTTCAGGCCCTCTCTACAAGAGATGTAAGTATTGGATGCTTTGGGGACCATACCAGTAGTATCAGACCAAGATTTTCAGAGTTGTCTTTTTAATTTCACTGTGTAATCTTTAGCCTTCAGTTCCTCTGTTACCATCTTGATTTGAGATGAATCAAAACTGGATAAATGCTACAATTAAAGAGGAAGTCTGCTAGGGAAAATAACAGCAGCTGGGAAACAATATTTGCACCTTATTTTAAAGAATTCTGATGAAATATTCAAAGTTTTCTTCCCACTTCTGCAATATGTAAAGTTTTCTTTCCGTTTCTTTCTACTTCTTCAAAGAAGCCCCTCTGCTGTAACCAGGAATATAACTATAGTAGTTGACTTGTTAATTTCGTTTTTATAGCCTACAACTTCCTCCTTCATCACCTAAAATCTTCCAGCTTTATTTCTTCTGTTTGCAGCCACTGACAAAGTTCTCTCTATTTACCATAAGCATCTCCCAGGGATGAAGGCAGAAAAGGAGAGTACGGGAAAAGGCCTTCTCTGTAGAAGGGAAACTAAAAATGGCTTAGCACTGCATTAGAGGACTTCTCAGAATTTGCTACGGAGATTGATGGAGTGGGAAGGAACCTTACTACTTCCTGCAAACTTTTCATAGAAAAGGAAGAAAGTACTGAACCATTAGCTTTCCAGAATTAGTAGCTTGGATACACCAGTTTTTGCACAGACAACTGGAAATAGAGCATCCAAACATAGCTAAAAAGGCTTTAATTGTTTCATGAATATCCATGAAACAACCTAAGATCTGGAAGAGAGGACTGGTACCCTTTGGGTCCCTACTCCAAGGTGGTATTGCTATCAGAAACCACAATGGTGGGCATCTTTCATTATTGTCCACCTTATTTTGGAACAATATTCTCCTGGGATCAGATTGACACCAATCTCATTGTAATTTAGGAAAGACTTAAATCCCAGAAGGTCTTTGTAGACTAATAGGATTGGAGTCCCACTTTTAGCAAAGTTATTGATTTATGGAATGTGTTTTAGTGTGGTAGCATAAGAGAATTTTATTGTGATGTTATGTTAAACTTATTGTTTTATCTCTTTCAAAGTGTTACGTATTTAGAGTTGTTTGAGACTGAAATAGCATATAAATTTAAATAAAAAAATAGATACCCGACAATTTTATTGCGCCTTTAACAGTCACTCTTTTTGAAATAAGATCTTCCAAAACCCATATGATTGAACACTTAAATTTTTCTTTCCATTTCATCCAAGACCACAAAGCATATATATTTATTTATTTATTGGTTCGATTTATGTGCCGCCCTTCTCCAGAGACTCAGGGCAGCTTACAATGCGTTAAGCAATAGCCTTCATACTTTTGTATATACCTGCTTAGTATATATATATATACACTGCTCAAAAAAATAAAGGGAACACAAGCAGAAGACATCCGAGATCTGAATGAATGAAATAGCCTTATTAAATACTTTGTTCGTTACATACAGTAGTTTTGTGTTCCCTTTAGTTGTTTAAGCAGTGGTGAAATCCATTTATTTTTTTTTACTACTGGTTCTGTAGGCATGGCTTGGTGGGCATGGTGTGGCTTGGTGGGCATGGCTTGGTGGGCATGGCAGGGGAAGGATACTGCAAAATCTCCATTCCCACCCCACTCCAGGGGAAGGATACTGCAAAATCCCCATTCCCTCCCTACTCCCGGGGGAACGATATTGCAAAATCTCCATTCCCACCCCATTCTGGGGCAAGCCAGAGGTGGTACTGTATTTGCTGGTTCTCCGAACTACTCAAAATTTCCACTGCCAGGACTTCCGGTTTGCTGCTTGTCCCCGCTGGACGCTCCTTTGGGATTGTCGAACCCACTGCCTGTAAGAGCCGCCTTTTTCAGCGGAATGGCGGCTCGAAAAAACTCCGTTTCCATTAGGAAACAGAGATAGAGCCGGCTGGGGTGGGTAGAGTCCTCTGCCTAATCCCAAAAGTTTTTTATTTACTTTTGGGAGGGAGCGGAAGAGACTCCCCGTATCCCCAGCCGATGCTCCGGGCTCTGGGAAATCTCTGCTACACGCAGAGCTAGGGGGCAAAAGCAAGCCTGTAAATCTGTCAAATAAATTAATTAAAGAAGATATGAGCTGGACCTCTGATCCTGAAGCGCAAGTACTCTTTTTATTTTATTTTGCCTAAGAAGTGAAGTGAAGGGAAAAAAGTTTTTTAAAATGGCGATTGCTGCTGCGGCTTGAAGAGAGGCTGAAAGGGAAACTCCTTCCATTTTCAATTACAAAGTAGCGGAATGAATACTTTTGGCTGTAACTGAAGGCAAAACCTCACTCTCACTTCTGTTTTTTTTTCCTTTTTTTTTTTTTCCTTGGGGATCTGATATTGATCTTGGTTGGAAAAAAGTTTTTTTTTTTCCTCTTTTCGAGTAAATTTTGTCTGCGTGGAAAAATGGCACTGAGACTTATAAAGCTAGACAAACAGGCAGTGGGGGGGATTCCCCCATTAATAAATTACATCAACAAGTTTTAACTCTCCAGTCTCAGAAACCTGACTTTAATATAATAGAATTTCTTCTTGATGAGATTGTAAGAAGGGATGAGATTGTGAATCAGCAACTTGAAAAATTTAAGTTGGAAATCAAAGAAATTGGTGAATTGGTGAAATCTAAGTTTGGCTTTTTGGATCGAAAGATTTTAAAAACAGCTAATGGCTTAGCAGACTTTGTGATTCAGTTGGAAGCAAATACTAAATTATCAGAGTCTAAAATGAAAGAAACTGAGGAGAATTTGGATGACAAGATCCAAAAAATTAAAAAGGATTTGGCAAACATTCAGGATAATAGTTCAGAAGACAAACTTAAAATGGAGGCTGATCAAAAGACTGGTAATGAAGAAATTGTACAACAGAGGATTGAAAGAGAAGTTTTAATGATCCAACACAATTTTACAGAATATGCAATTAGACTGAGAGGTCTGCAGGAAAATGATAGAGATGATTTAAGGAAGATATCTTCTGAAATTCTGGCTGGGATTTTAAAGGTTCAACCTGATGAAGTGTTTTGCAGGATTGACAGAATTTATAGAATAAACTCCTGGTTGGCAAAACAAAGGCAATTGCCTAGAGATGTGGTGATTTATTTTACAGACAAAGAAATTAGAAATAATATTGTGCAGAATTCTTATAATTCTACTTTGCAACTTCGTGGAAGAAAGATTTGGATTTTTAAGGAACTCCCGCCCAAGATGTTAATGGAGAGGAAGAAATTTGGTTTTCTAGTGAATGAGTTAAAAAAAAGGAATATTCTATTTAGGTGGGACGTCCCAGTTGGTTTAATATTGAGATACCAAGGAGTAAGATATCAACTGAATTCTGTCGAAAAAGCGGAAGAATTTTATCAAAAAATTTTAAAAATAAATTTAACATCTTTAGGCATAACACAGGACAAGCAAAAGGAGCTGGAAATAAAGGGAAAACATCAAATTACAGAGGCTGTGGTAGATAAACTGTCTTCGGACTCCTTGGATACCCCAGCTGGACTGTCTACAAACTTGAGAGCAGTGTTATCTGATTCTAATGTGATGAATTATCAAGTTACAGACAAGTGCGTAAATCAACTAGTTGATATACAAGTGATGGAAAAGACATATGAGATAATAAAACAAAACCAACAAGATCAATTTATAAAGCAGAATGACAACCGATCAGCTGATATACAACTTGTAGGAAGGAAATCTGGATGGAAATGCAACCCGCAAAAGAAAAAGAAAAGAAACAGATCTCGTAGAAATAGTAGTTTTTAAACCAAGCAACAGTGAAGCCAGGGATTTTAAAAAATAAATGAATATGTGAAAAGATATTGGAGGCGAATTATCGTTTAATACTATCTTGAGGAAAGTGGCAGATCTCTGCAACGCCGTGATTTTGGGATGTGGAAAGAGCCTTACATTGTTGGATTTGAACTATCTATTTTGGATTTCTTTTACCGATAAATATATTATAACTATTTTGAGTTACAAGGCAAGAGAGTTATGCTGGGGCATGCAGAAGATCTGGCTGTTACCCACTAAGATGATGGGAATTTATAATCCTGATGAAAACCACAATTACAACTATATGGAATATAATTATAATGTCACTCGGGTGGTTGTTTTTACTTTTATATATACATGAGGATATTCATTATTGATGGGGGCAGAAGATGACTGAAGATTTTGAATAAACTGTTGCACCAGGATGCTATGTTACCCTATTATGGATGATGGATTTAACAATCTAGTGGAAAGACATCAAAGAAGATACTAAATGGATTTATAAATTTATGAATTATAAATTTAAAGTTATTGTCTTTTCTCTTTTTATAAAATGGAATGTATATATAGACATATGTATATTTTAGCAGAGTGGGCAGTGGATTATATTTAGAATTGTAGTGTATGGTAATCTTGCAGGAAACTGGGTTGAAATAGGCTAGTTTAGTGATTGATTAGTTTAAGAAAAAGGATTTTTAAGTCATATATTTTGGGGAGTGGAAGAATTGGATAGAACTGAATAAATGTTAAATTTGGAGAAGGCTGCTTTGAAATGTTATATTAATATATATATAAGATTAAAGGTTATGTTGTTGTAATAATAATAATATTTTATAAGTTTGGGGGAGGAGAAAAAGGGTAGATTATTGCGAAAAGCGGAGAAAAGCGGAGTTATAAGAATATTATGCTAAGGGTCAGTACTTTGAGGAGTGAGTAAGGGCATGGTAAAATATTATGTAATTAATTATGAATTAGCTTATTGTTGTGAAGAAGAAGTCACAGGGGGGGATGGGTGGTGAGGGGGGGTTAGGGAAGAGGGGGGGAAAGGGGGAAAAACTTGTATTTGAAAACTTTTTCAATTAAAAAAAAAAAAATTCCACTGCCAGTTCTCCGAACTGCTCAAAATTTCCACTACCGGTTCTCCAGAACCTGTCAGAACCTGCTGGATTTCACCTCTGGTTTCAGTCCTTGGTCCAGAAAAGTTTGGGGAAAACAGCTTGAAAGCACTATCATGTCCAGTTCTTTTCTTTTAGGCTGGTCATCTGTCAGAGGAGCTCAGTTAGTGAAACTTCAGCATTAGACACTGAACAACACCAGGAGCCCTAGAGGAGAGATTCTTTGTCAGAAAGGTAAAAAGAGACCACCCCTTGCCAAGGAAGGATGTGGAATGCTTCCTTTGAGTAGGTGACACGCAAACAACAGCTCGCTATTATTCCCTTAGATCTAATGGCACCTCCTTCTCTTTAAATACCCCAGAGGCAATAGAAGGATTGTTTATGACACATGTTGTCCAACTGAATGCAAGCAAAGATGCAGATATAGAAAAAGGTAGTAGCTTTGGCTTCTACTGATGCATTAATTGCACTTCATTTTTCTGTATAACTTCCATAAGGATTCTTCAATATAGGGTTACCGAAAAATGATTAATTCATGTTTAGTATTATCTTTGTTTTCTGCCACAATTTTTCAGATAAACAGATGGATATTTTGTATCAATTGTATTTTAGTACTAGGAAGTTTGTTTGTTTGTTTGATTGTTTGTTTGTTGCTAGAGCATACTAATAATGCTATTGGTTTGTGTTCCTGTGTAGGTCATTCAGATATAAAATGTGCAAAAAAATGCATTAAATACAAAAATGCATTCAGTTCTTAATTAGATACATTGAAATCAGTGGGATTTAATTACAATTTTTTTTTCTTTATAACATAGAATGCTTCCAACACAGAGATTTAATATACTTTTATACTTTTAGATCCCATATGAGCAGAACAGACTCGTCTCTGGTGGCAAGATATTAAATGGCATTCCAACAGCCTTGATGCCAAAGAACACAATCTGTGACTATTAAATAAAAAAAAAAAATTGCATGCCCATATGAAAGATCATATGCATTAGATCTATAAAGATACACAACGCTTTCTGATTTATATACCAGTAGGAGTTGATATTTAACACCAATAAGGTATACATGAAATTGGAGTAGATAATGGAGATAATGCCTGAAGCTTTGCCAGAAACTGAACCTTTTCAAGAATCTCTCTCTTTATCTCTCTCTTCCCCCCTCCCCACCTTCTCAAATGCAAAGCAAGTGGACATATGGCTCATCTCCATCTTGAGAAGGCGGGTCCCTTCCTCGCAAAGTTTCGGATTGTATGACAAATCACGTCCTGGGGAGAGAGACTCTCGCACCAAGCAGAGGGTTTGAGGCGTGTGCCTCATTACCCCCAGACAACGGCTTCATTAGACTGGAAGGGGGGCCTAAAGCCCCACCCGCTCAGCACCACTGACCTCTCCTTCTCAATTTCCCTATTGTTTGTCCATTCCTGGTTCTTACTCTCCATACCATATGGTTCAGCTGAAGATTAAAAAAAAAAAATAAGTATAGAGGAAAAGATCCACACTGCCTGAATTGGGAATGTTCCAAGCCTCATACACAATTTAGATCTGCAAACACACTGTTACTGCACAGATCTGGTGTCACTTAACACAGAGAAACTGGGGACTCCTTTTGTCTGAAGCTGTCTATCTCTATAAACATATGAACCCTCCCAATATTACAGCGATAGAGCAAGTATGAAACCTTTACCCACCTTGCAAAAGTTTAGCAGGACAAATATATTCATTAATCATCCATTCTGATGCTTATTCTGTACAAAATCCATGTTTGGCATTGTTGAGGAACAAGAATGAGCAACGTTGCAATTTGGAGACTCTGCCATTAATTTCAGTAAAATTCAATTGCCCATTTGACACTAATATGTTCACTTTAAATCTCTAGGTCTTGTCACAGGTGGTTTTTTGAAGAAAGTTATTTTGAGAATTACAGCTCAAGATCACATCTTGCAACCCATAAAGCAATCTTAAAAGTGCAGTTATAGAAAGTGAAATCAAAAGAGACCTGGTTTTTATGTGCTATTTACCACCACAAAGCAGAATAAAATCTGATGACATTTTTATCAATTTTAATCATCTTTTCATTAGAGGATACTGCAAAGAAATGCAGTTATAGAGTCATGTTTAATGGCACATTCATAAAAATGTAGCAGAACAGCGAATCTTGTAACTATTTCCAGAATGTGAATATGTTAAGCCAATGTTAATATTGCATCCAGTTTGAGCTATCTCTAATTAAACTCTGTACTTTTCCTCCAACTGTCTATTTTTTTACAATTTCTGTGTCTAGAAACTGTCATCTTCCAATCTCTGCTAACTGGAAAATTCATGGAATTCTTAAATTCTTGATTATTCAAGAATCCAGATTACCAGCCTTGCCACAGTCTATCCAGACAGCCAAATTTACAATAATATGCATAAAAAAGGATTTCAACATCAATCCTGTTGCCTTGCAATGCACCGGTCTTAGTTTAATGGGAATTTAATCCACATCTTATTGGAAGCATTGGTCTGTGGCACAGCTGTGAATTAGACTACCTCATGAATTAATTGAGATTTAAAGTACCCAGGACTGAATAGGGATTTTATAGGGAAAACATACACACACACACAACTCCAAAAGAACATCATCACAACTTGATTATTAATACTTGTGACTACAGAATATACACACAGAGAGAAAGCTCCTATTCATTCATATTATTCCAATGTTTATTACATTTCTGGAATAAATAATTTGAACACCTGCTTACAACTGGCTTATTTCAATCTCAATGCCCAAACTCTACATTAGTTGAAATTTCGCTGAATAGAAAAATCTAATCTTCAATGGAGAGGAGGAGGAGGAGAAGGAGAAGGAGAAGAAGAGGAAGAGGAAAAGGAGAAGGAGAAGGAGGTTTTTAGATGTGCATGCTTAGAACATGAATTCAGTTTTCACCAGTCTTAGATTGTGGATCTAACTGTAAGTTATGCACACATAATAAGTATCAGTAGTAATAGGCACCTTGGGTGCAATCATAAAACATCTAGAGCACCATTTAAACATCATTGGCATTCACAAAATCACCATCACTCAATTGAAAAAGGCAGCTTTACTTGGAACAGCCTACATCCCATGATGTAAATTTAAGTCCATCAAACAACATCTACCTATCCCAGATCCTTGGGAAGGATGCAATAGGTGGATAAAAATGTCAAGTCCAGTCTAAATATCTGGCTGACTTGCAACCAACCATAATAATAATAAAAGGTTTAACTATAGTTGAAAAGAAAAAAGTGTGGATAATTGATGTGGCACTACCAGAAGATATTAGAAGAGAGGACAGAGAATTAAAGAAGATCACAAAGTATTAAGATCTGAAAACTGAACTTGAAAGATTATAGCATAAATCAGGCCCTGGTAGTTAATTGGAACACTATATGCCATACAAAAAAACTTGGACAGCCCTTGGAAAATATGCACATTAAGAAAATTTCCATCTATCAATTATAAGAGGAGCCATAGTGGCAAAGTGGTTAAAATGCAGTATTGCAGGCTAACTCACTGATCACTGCCAGGACTTTGATTCTGACCCGCTCAAGGCTGACTCAGCCTTCCATACTACCTAGCTTGACAAAATTAGGAACCAAGTTAATATGCTGACTCTGTAAACCGCTTACAGAGAGTTGTAAAGCACTATGAAGAGGTATATAAGTCTAAGTGCTATTGCTAGTGTTACAAAAGGTCACACTGCTTCAATCCACCCAAGTATCACATCAACACATTACAACATCCTAGGTTCTAGATAAGAATTTGATGCATATGTAGGCCAACACCAGCTAAAGAACTGGCAGTTGTCTTGTTCTTGAATGTTTGATTTAAGCTATAGTATGTCCCATTACCCTAATTGAGCAAAACTGAATTAATAGACTTACTAAATAACAAAAATATATTAACAGTTCCATAAGCCATGCTTTTTACCTTCATTTTTGCAGGGCACTTTCCATTTCCATTACACATACACAAATACACATTACAAGAGGAGGAGACCAAAATGTGTCTCTCATCAATGTACCTACCATTCATCACAGAAAAGGACCTTTCAAAGGAATGGTTAGATGACAATTTGCACTGGAAAACTAGCAATTTTTCTTTATGTCTAGCAGAGAAATAAATGTGCATTTTAAAGAGGGGTTTTCCCCTTCTCTTCAGATTTAGCCAGCTATAGGCATGCACCTATTATCTTGTTTGTTAAAACCTAATAGAAATATACAGAAGTGCTGTGTGAAGACCTTTTTGAAACGTTTTGGATGGGAATAAATTTCAAAATAGGCCACGCTTCTCCAGATCGTTTACTTCTCCTTGCATTTGAAACCTTATGGCATGATTCCTTAAAATCTTGATGGTATTTTGGATGTAAAATTTAACAGAGACAGAGAAAGGGAAAAATAATGACCTCCACCTGCCAAACAACCAAATAAAAAATTCCTACCCCCTCTCCTTTGAAGTGTCACTCATCTCTTCTGGCCCTAAGTTCACCCCAAATGTTCAGTTAACCTATCCACTAAAAGCTTCCTTATCACCTGCATATCTACCTTATTACAATTTCCCCCCTGTAATTAAAAATTATCTATAATTTATAGACTTCCATAAACTAAGTGGGGAACTGTATATAAAACTATAAGCTTCCAGTTATATTATAGAACTACAAAAGTGCTCCCATTGTGCTAGATTCTGTGCTTCCAGACTGGGACTGCAGAGACACATCTGAGTTTACAGAAGAACTGGACAACAGTGTGTCTTCTGCAAATCTGAAGGACTACCTATTATAGTTTTACTTTATTAGATTGTGCCATATATTAACCCTACGGAACCAAAAATCACTTTGACAACACCCAACTGATAAAATGTAAACAGCTTCAAATACTTGGGAAGGGTCATCTTGAGTGATGGATCTTTGGACAAAGAAATTGACTCTAGGATCAGCAAGATCAGGCAGGCTCTTGCATGACTGAATACCAGAGTGGTAAATCAACACAGTGTCCACACCTCCACAAAGTCTACAAAGCTGTTGTTATCCCGTCTTTCTTACATAGATAGAGATATTGACGACAAATCAAATAACTGGAGAAATTTCATATACACACCCTCTGTTCCATCTGTGGCATTCATTGGCAAGAAAGTCTCTAACTTGAAAGTCTTGAAACAGGTGAAGTCTACCAGAATTGGATAGTTTACCAGAGTCCATATGTAGTGGATGGGCCATGTCATTAGAATGAATATCCATCATGTTCTTGCCAATTGCTTTTTGGTGAACTGGAAATCTCAAGTCATATATGCAAGTGTTACTAAGACTCTGTGAAGGAAACCCTAGACTACTATGACATTCAACCAAGGGAAGTAGATGATGTGGATGCTGATAGAACTCAATGGTAAGATCTGTGCTATGAAGCCTATAGCATCTTCAAAGATAGGTACCACTATGAAAAACCGCAAGTGGCATCACAGAATAAAACTCACAATTTCCAGTCCCACCATTGAGCTATACTTTGCCCTTCCAGACTGGAATTGCATAGCCATTTCCATGTTCACAATGAAATGCACAACAGTATGTCTTTTTCCAAAGGACTACATACACGACTACAAGAACCATGGTGGTGCAGTAGTTAGAATTCAGTACTGCAGTCTAACTTTGCCTACTTCCAGGAGTTCGATCCTGACTGGCTCAAGGTTGACTCAGCCTTCCATCCTTTCGAGGTTAATAAAATGAGGACTCAGATTGTTGGGGGCAATATGCTGACTCTGTAAACCACTTAGAGAGAGCTGCAAAACATTATGAAGTGGTATATAAGTCTAAGTGCTATTGCTATTGCTATTGCTATATTATAGTATTTGGAACTGCAAAAACTTTTGATAATAATATAAATAACAGTCAGCAGAGTGGCATATAAATTTAATAAATAAATAATAAAATTGTGATTTTGAAAATGACATAGAGTTTAAATTATTAAATGGCTGGATTATGAATTAATTTAATTCATCTATAATTATTAAATCAAATTTTGTCTTGGCTCCAATTTTTTTTTGTCTTGGTTCCATCTATTTTTTGAAATATGGCCTCAGTCCTTTCACTCAAAAATCAGGTTTCTTCTAGTTTAATCTATACTTTTGGATTAGATGATAACAACTGTGTTTGTTGAAGCCCATTATTTTATTGAAGTCAGATTTGTGTAAGGTACATGCATGCAGAAGGATAAGTCTTGTTTCTTCTCCCCGTGGTCTACTGAGCCTCTATCTTCATATGCCACCTTTGGACAAAATAGATTTGCAGATCCATGCCAATCAAAATAAGACTCTTTCACTATCAGAGAAAAGAAGATTTGGAGGTGGTTCTAGGAAGAAGAGACACCCCATATGTTTTGGTTTCTGTCTACAATTGTATTCACATCATCTGAATGGAACTGAGTCCAACAACATACGAAGAGCAGCATGTTCTCCAGGTCCTGCCCAGTGAATGAAAGGTTACAATAAAGAGTGCAAAAATAAAAGTTTTTATTTGGGCAGTTCTTCATTTAGACTTATTCAAAACAAAATTTTGTGCAGTATGAAAATGCATATGCAGATATTCACCAAAAGCCCATTGTAGGTACTTCAATGAAGGAAGTAATAGTAAGTAATAATGAGGAGTGAGAAGGGTGGGGGGGAAATCTGTAGAGACATACATTTTAACAGGCATAGTTCTTTCAGAAAATGCCTGACCTATTTTTATGACAATTTTCTCCTGCTGGAGAAGATGGTGGAAGATTCAAAAAGGTACGTGATTTGATACTCAACAATAAAAAAGGAGCAGCAGAAACTTTGAGATGTGATGGTCACGCATTGCTGGAATTCACACTCATACTATAGATAGTTCTTGACTTATGACTACAAATGAGCTCAAAATTGCTGTGCTAAGGAAGTGAGTTTGTGAAGTGAGTTTTGCCCCACTTCATGACCTTTTATGCCACAGAGGTTGAATCACTGCAGTTAAGTTAATAACATGGTTGTGAAGTGAATCTGTCTTCCCCATCGACTTTGCTTGTCAGAAAATCGCAAAAGGACATCCCATGTCCTCAGGATAAATATGAACCGGTTGCCAAGCATTCAAATTTTGATCACATGACCATGGGGATGCTCCAACAGTCATAGAACGGTCATAAGACATTTTTTTCAGTGCCACTGTAACTTCGAATAGTCATTAAATGGAGGAGTACAGTGGTGGGATTCAAGTAATTTAACAACCGGTTCTCTGCCCTAATGATTTCTTCCAGGGGTGGGTTCTACTTACCTTTACTACCAGTTCGCAATGGGATCGCGCATGTGCAGATAGCTTCTGATGACGTCAGGGTCAGTGGGCGGATCCTCCCGGCGGTTTTACTATTGGTTCTATAGAACCGGTCCGAACCGGGAGCAACCCACCACTGATTTCTTCCAACAACCAGTTTGCCAAACTGCTCAGAAAGTTAACAACCAGTTCTCCCAAAGTGGTGCGAACTGGCTGAATCCTACCATTGGAGGAGTACCTGTAAAGTGAGATATAAAGTGAGAGTGGAAGACAGGCAAACGTGAGGCCAATAATTTTCAACTCCTAGGTGAAAAAGTAGAAGGAATGCTTTATCAAATGCTTTATTCAAGATGCTGGTTGTCACCTTTAAAGCCCTTCATGGCTTGGGACCAGGTTATCTGAGGGACCGTCTCTTGCTGGTCACATCCATCTGACCCATCAGAGTGGGGAGGCAGGGAATGTTACGGGTCCCATCCCCGAGGGAGATACACCTGGTGGGACCCAGAAGAAGGGCCTTCTCCGTGGTGGCTCTCTCTCTCTGGAACATCATTCCCCCAGAGATTAAAATGGCCCCCACTCTAATACTCTTCAAGAAGGCGCTGAAGACCTGGTTCTGCCAGTGGGCCTGGGGAACCCAGAGCGGGATGGATCCCATTAAACAGCTCGTGTGATCTGCTGTCACCAGGGCAGGGGGCAGGAGGTGGGAGGTGATTTTGTTATATTGTACTATATTAATTTATTTGATTCTTTTTGTTAGTTTTTATTGTTTCAAATGTGGTTATTATTCTGTAAGCCGCCTTGAATCGCCATGTGTGAATAGGCGACAATATAAATTCAATAAATAAATAAATAGGGAGATGACATATAATTGAGCAAGGCAGTTGAAACATTAAAAGATAGAAATAAAATTCAAAATGATCTTGCTATGTTAGATAAACAATTTGGAAATAGTATTTTCAATATTATTGGAAATTTGATAGAAACAGATGCAACGTTCATTACTTAGGAAGTAGAAATTATTTATAGGTGTAGAATGGGTAAATATTTGGGGTGGCAGAGTAATGACTTAGGAATTTTAGACATGAGCAGGACATTCCATATCCAAATCAGAGGAACTAAGAGCAGTATATTCCAGTACATCAGACTTTGTATTGAATGTTGTGTCCAGTTTGAAGAACCAAGTATTTAAAACATTCAGACTCTATAGAACAGACTCAAAGAATACACAAGGAGGTACAGTTAGTTCTCGATAGTTCATTTAGTGACCATTAAAAGTCACAATAGCACTGAAAAAAGTGACTTACGACTGTTTTTCATACTTACAACTGTTGCAGCATCCCTATGGTCACATGATCAAAATTCAGAGGCTTGGCAACTGGTTCATATTTATGACGGTTGCAGTGTCCTGGAGTCACATGGTCCGCTTTTGCGATCTTCTGACAAGCAAAGTCAATGGAGAATGCAGATTCACTTAATAGCCATGTTACTAACTTTAAAAATACAATAATTCACTTAACAACTGTGGTAAAAAAAATCATAAAATGGGGCAAAACTCACTTAAGAAATGTTTTATTTAGCAACATAAATTTTGGGCTCAATTGTAGTTGTAACTCGAGGGCTACCTGAATATAATTGCCCTTTCAAATAGCCAACAGGATTTTACTCAGATGAAACTTGTTCTCTATACAGAACATAAAATAATGGGTTTAAATTGTAAGAAGCAACCCCTAATTGGATTTTGCAGGAAATTACTGTATTTTTCAGAGTATAAAACGCTCTAGACTATAAAACGCACCTACCTTTTTTGGGGAGGAAAACAAGAAAAAAAAATCTGTCTCTGCCCCTGCCTCCCAGTAATTTGCCTCCTTGCAGCAAACAGCCTATTTCAGTTTTATTTTCAGCACAGCCTAATTAGCACACACACAAAAAATCTGCCTCTGCCTCCCAGCAATTTGCCTCCTTGCAGCAAACAGCAAACAGCGGAGGCCGAAAATGGGCCGCGCAGAGGTGGTAATAGGCAATGGCAATCCCTGCAGCCTGAAACAGCTGATGGTTGGGAGGCCAATCCAACCGACAATCAGCTGCTTGTGCTAATCAGGTTGTGCTGAAGCTGAAACTGAAACGGGCTGTTTGCTGCAAGGAGACAAATTGCTGGGAGGCAGAGGCCAAAGGTTGGGGGCCGTGGGTGGGTGGGTGGGGCTACATTTGGCGTATAAGACACACCCAAATTTTCACCCTTTTGGGGGGGGGGAAGTGTGTCTTATACTCTGAAAAATAACGTACTTACCCTGTTTCCCCCAAAATAAGACATCCCTGATAATAAGCCCAATCGAGCTTTTGAGTGCATGGCAATAAGGCCAAGTGCTTATTTCAGAATTCAAAAAAATATAAGACAGGGTCTTATTTTCGGGGAAACGCGGGTAACAATTTACAGTGGCATTCATTACTTAATCTTTGATTCTATGAAAATTAAAAATAAAAACAACAATTAAAATCTTGTATAAATGTCCTGAAAAGTTAAGTGCTCGTATAATTGCAGCTTTGCTATCCTTGCCCTCTTTTGCTTTAATTCTTTTTTTCAATTCATAGTGAGCCATCAATGAAAAGCCAATCTCTTTTAGAGCCTCTCTGTGCGAATCGTTTTCAGAACCTCCCAACTATGCCTAAGAGGCCATAAAAAGCAGGCTTGTAGAATCAAATCCCAGATATCAAGCAACTGATTGTCACAACTGTTGCAACAACATACAAGATTTGAGGTTTTTGCCCCATCTCTGTTAGCATGCTTTTCTCAGCATTCCTCCTAGCATATTCTCCTATTAAGATGGATGACAATTATCCCAGACCAGACCTGAAAGTAGGGGCGGGGGCGGGGGGGCAGGGGGGGATGGGGACATAATCCAAAAAGACTATGATTACATTATTGAAGCCACATTCCATACATTGTGTGTTGCATATAAAAAGAGGGCATCACTTTGATCTGTAACCTGGGCTGCCATCTTAACTTTTCTGGCAGCCCTTTTGGGATGCCACTTCTAGTAAATTATAACAGCACTGAAATAAAGCATTAATTTTAATTTTAGATCTTCCACTCCTCCTCTCCTTTCTTCTCCTGTGCATGACAAGACTTCTCAAACAAACAAACAAACAAATAAATAAATAATCCCTTGTGAGTGCAGTACTTCTACAATGCCAAATGAAGGGATTATACCAGGAAGTAACATTTTCAACTCTCCAACCAGTATTTCTGACTCAGAGATCTTTTGGACAGTAAATCATATGTCTGTCTTCTTTAGGATTCTGGCTTTACCAAGTGCAAATTTGATTTTTAATAGGCACAAAGAAGAAAGTAAGGTTGCTTTTAATCAAGGCCAATAGAAAGTGCGGAGTGTTTTTTTTCAACGATTATTCTTCCTTCAGTTATCTGTTCCAAACTTTGTTTTCTTTCAGACCGGCTAAGCAAAGCCTCTATGGTCCCTTGCCTTGTTTCCAGCCTCCCCTAATTCCTGCCAATTTATCCCATATTAAAACTTCTTTAATGAAGAATGAAGAATCAAGCACCTGCTATGCAAATGGCAGCAAATCCTTCCCTTCTGAGGGAAGTGGGGGGAGAGCCAAGAGGAAGAAGGGAGCAAGAAAGCCGAGGGCATTCATCTGCTGGGAGACTGTTCATATGTAAACAGGTTTGGGGCCTTGACAGATTGCTAAATGCTACCCAAGAAATTCTGATATTAACCTGAAGTAAAGTTATGCAGATCCCCAAATACCCTACTCCCCCTTAAATGTCCACTTCACAGTCTTATTTAATATACAGAGGCTGCTTTTCTTCTGAGCATAAATTCTCATTTAAAAGTTTCAGCTGAATATGTTCTCTCCAAAAGGAAGGTTTGGGGAAAATATTACATATGAGAAGATCTAAGAGTGTTGATTGATCATCTTGCTATCTGGAAAAAAAATTGCTCTGTACCATAGTTTTTTCCTTCTCTCTTTCTTTTGAAGCAACTCTATTCTAGCCTTATTTTATGATTCCTTCCTTCCTCCCTCCCTCCCTTCCTTCCTTCCTTCCTTCCTTCCTTCCTTCCTTCCGTTTTCTTTCTTATTTTTGTCTTGTTTCATAATTATTTCCAACAAGTAAACAATAGTGAAACTTGGCCTTTCTTAAAATGCTGCAACTTACAGAAAAGAAACTAGGCCAAGCATCAATAAATGTCTATTCACTTTATCACGTTTTTATTCTCTTTCTCTTCCATTTTACCCACAATTTTCTCTGGCCTGATTCTCTTGGATAACATGGATTAGCACTGTTGAAACTTTAAAAAAAACAAAACAAAGTAGTCCTTTTTTTTTTTCCTTCTCTCACGTGGCCAGGCATTGAATTGCAATCCTATCTCAGGCTTAATCCCATCAGACATTGTCCTTGGAGGATTCTCTTGGCTAGTTCTTTTCATCCCTGGACTTCTTCAACACAATGCAATTGTGTGTATATGTGTTGTTGTTGCTTCCTTTGTTGTTGTTGTTTCGTGGACTATACTATTTTCTAGATACTGCATTATGGCAGTTTTATGAGGTGACTAAAATAGAGCTGGACCTACAAATTCCACTAGTTCTCTCTTTAAAGTCACTTTTAAAATGGCCTCATCTGTCATTTGGGAATTGGAGGTGGGGGGTGAGTTACTTTTACACTGTCCTGCGTTAAGATCATTTATTTTCAAATGCTGAGACCATGACTGACATTGAAACTGCTACTCTGGCTCAGATATTGTTTGGGTTGAAAATGTATTGTTTAGGCCGCCCATAAAAGAAATAAGTTAAATGCCCCGGTATCCCTCATTAACTTCCCCCTCTTCTAACACACACTTTGATAACCATAAAATCCACGGTGGAATGGGAATATTGTTACAGGGGACAAAACCCAGCCAATGGTTATCACTTGTTGCTGAGTTCCCCACTTTTCTGTTCTTCAAAACAAAAGGCGCCACCAAGGAAAAGAGACTTTGAGCATTCTAACTTTCTCTCTAGGTCTATCAGATATATCAAAGAAGCAACAATGGGGAGATATTATCATTATTCTTTATCTCCACCACTACCAAAAAAAAAAATGCTTGGAAAAAGTAGGAGAAAAATCATCAAGAAGTTATGGTTAAAACTTAAGATGCGACAGCAGTGGCTTTCTTTACACATGCTGTGAGTGTTTGAATAAGAACAATGCCCCAGCACTGTAACACGCCAAAAGAATGACAGACAAAGGATTTAAAGGAAAAGGTTTAGTTAGAATACAAGGCAAGTGAAACTGAAAGGAAGCAAAGGGGGGGGGACCCCATTTACAATGGAACAATACATGTACTAATCGCTTTGATATATTATACAAGCCCAAAGACCCAAAACATTGTGTAATTATTTATAAATGACTTCTCCACTCTTGTATATAATACCAGTGAAAGAATAAAACTGCAGGCTACTCTCTAAACTATTTCTAAATAGACCTGCCTCAAAAGGACACAGAAATGTTTGAACCAAAATAATTAATGGTTGATTTTATGGTTGTCTCATTAAAACATTTTAATTGCTGCAAGAAAAATACTTTGTGTTCATAGGCAACCATAATTTAGTTAAGTTCTAAAATGTGTATAAAATAAGATAAAGGATGTACTGAGCTATTGTTACCTCATTTCTGATTTTTTAATGCAGTTAAGAAGACAAAATGCAGGAGACTAGATGATGGTTTTGCTGTAAATTTCGTAAATTTGCCACTTGGCTTGAATTATTATTTTACATAATGACTGAGAGAAGGAAAGGTTAAGTGTACTTTAAGAACCACTTCCAGAGACTAGCATAACATTTCAAGTGCATGCAAACATTATTTATTATCTGGAATGAAAATTTCCTCGATGAAATTGACTTTGAATTTACATTTCTGTCACTTAGTTGAAAATTAATTTGAAAAATCATTTTTGTGTTCATCCTTAAATATGGAAGAACTCTGGCCTGATTTATGGGTGTTGTCCATCTCAGGAGACATATCATATGAGCACTGATGATAGTAGCATTTTAATGGAAATAAAGCAACCCATTTAGAGATGTTAACAGACTGTAGTGGAAGCTTCAAGTCTATTGCACCAACAGAAGAAGAAGAACTGATCGTTCATGTAGCCAGGGGCTGAACTATTGGAAATATAGCCACCTATTTACTTATAACTGCTTAAGTCGATATGGACATTTCACCAGTTCACTCATATCATGGAAAATGATGCAATACAAACCGAATGGCAAATTCAGGCAGCAAGGAAAGGACCCAAAAAGTGATTAGTCCTTCATAAGTAATAACATGTATTATGTGCAGCCTGGTCTTCAAGAACATACCTTATATGGGGAATTTAGCCACATGCTTTGGAAAAGAGAAAGTTGGCTGAACTGCATCAAACAACCTTTAGTTCTCTGAATGATAAGAGAGGGGGGGGGGAGAATGAATATTAAGCATTATACAAACTATAGAGAAATAGATAAGCATATGACAGCAATTTATTCAATTCCCAACAGAGAACTTTAAAATTGTATTAAGTCCTCATAGTAAATACAAGGGAAAAGTAGGGGGGGGGAGAATAAAAATTATTTAAGTGATAACTTATTACTACTTTCTGAAGGACACTTTAAATATACACCATTGTATTTTCTGCAATCCAGTTAAACAACAGAACTGACTGTATATTAGTTTAAACTCTTCTGCCAAGACAATCAATTCTAAAAATAAAAAATAAATACAGATAGTCCTTGATTAGCAATTACAATTGGGACCAGTCAACTCTGTTGTTAAGCAAAGTGTTCACTAAATGAAACTGAAACTGTGCTTATATACCTTTGCTCTACAGACTTGTGAAGGTCGTAAATGTGAGGATTGGTCATAGAGTTATTTTTTTATCAGTATCGTATCTGTAAATGTTCGCTAAACAAGGCAATCACTAAATAAGGATTACCTGTAATTGTTTCACACAAAAAGGCTTCTGGAGTTTGTCGATTATTAGGATTAGGATGTTACCAAAATATCTGGGTATCAGAACTTTTTTTTAAATGAAAATAAATAGTTAAGCTTATTCCTTAACAAAGCTTACTTTAAAATAAGTCAGTCTAGGCCACTCTTATTTGTATATTATCTGTACCAATACCTACTTATCAAAAATGACAGTAAATAAAAACAATTTTGTTGCAATGGAAATAATTCCTTCAAAATTTTATTCAGAGAAACAGAAATCCAAGCCTTGAAACCATTCTCTTTAAAATGTTTTCCAGTCAATTGTCTGATCTTGATTTTTGAAGTCAATGAATTTTCTGCAATTGACTTCCATTGAAGGAAGCCCAAAAAGCTTAAGTAGAACGATCTTTGCTGGCTAAGCAATTTATTCATAAAATAAGTAGACTGCTTGCTATTGAGCCCAACTGAATTATTCATTTGGCACTTCTTTATGTTTGCTAATGAATCCATTTTAATTCTTTCAGTGTATAGACAATTCATAAGAATTCACTAAATAGATGCTCCAAATAAATTGCATGCATGGCATACTTTGGCAAAAAAAAAAAAAATTGAAGATGGTGTATTTAATACCAGGTAACAGGTTTATGCTTTTTATTTTTCTATTTCAGATCGGACTAGATGAAAACAAAAACCTATTTAAATAAATGTCCAAAATGTAAACTACAAATACAGCTAAAAGCTGTGCTTGCAAATAGCAATAGCACTTAGATTTATATACCGCTTCAGTCCTTTTTATAGCCCTCTCTAAGCGGTTTACAGAGTCAAATAAATATACGTACAATTATAGATAATAGCCAATTAGAAAAAAAATTATTAGATTAGAATTATTTTGAACTAGTTGACCCACAGTGTGAAAAGCTGCGGAAGTTACTTTTCTACTTGTTATTAAAAATGTGGCAGTGCCCATTTCTAACGGGGAGGGAATAAATGGACATAAACTGAAAGCAGAAGTCCAGAAACTTGCAACATTACAGGATTCCCCATTTATAAAATGAAAATAGTGGTCTCCTCATAAAAACTTGACTGAGTCATTGAATACACTTCTCTCACAATGTTTCTGAGACAACTCAAGCTGGCACACAGGAAGACAACAATCCTTAGGGGCAGTTTTGGCTGAGATGGGTAAAGCTTGAAAACATCAGCCAGTTCCATGGAGGTATGAAAACTTGAATCTGGATTTCCTTGGTGTATAGCCAATGTATCAGGGGAAAAGATATTACTGTACATTATTATTATAAAATTATCATTTGCATTATTTCTTTATAAGATAAATTATCATTTGCATTATTTCTTTATAAGACAAAACATAATTACAAATTAGAGGGATTATAAAACCATACATGTTTTATAATACCTGCATTTTATAACACCTAAAGTATTTAAAACACTTTCATATTCTACTTCTCTACTGATGGTTCTACCAGGATCTTTTCCACCAAGAAAAAGAAGCTGACTAAACAAAGTCAAGATATGCTGAAAGGCTCTGGGATGCTAATAGATGACAGACAGCATGGACAATGTAAGCTGGGGGGCGGGGGGCACGGGATGTAAGGAAGAATCTGGAGGAAAGCCCACCTCACTGGCATCCTGTAAAGAAACAACATAGGTAATTGGCCTCAATTACAGAATATTAAACGTAGGAGGATTTACTACTGGGTACTTCTGAAAAACTTTGCCAAGATTTGCTCCAGCAGTCTCTGAGAATCGGATATGATTGAACTGAAGGGGGAGGGGAAGGGGAAGGATGGGATGTAACACCCATCTTCTGCAGACTTAAGGAAAAAGTATTCAAAAGTCCTTTGAGTCAAGCTCAACTCCTGAACACATCTATATTATATTCTGACAATATGAAAGTGGTTTGCCTTTGCCTTCTTCCAAAATGTTTGTTGGATTTTGTTTTAATGTCCTAATGTAGCCTATAAACAGGTTGGCTTAGTGGTGCCATCTAGCTCCTTAGTGATAAAGGACACAACAGAGCTTTTAGTTTTAGGATGCAGCATTTCAGAGCAAAGGACTTTGGTTAAGAAAGGGTCACTCTGCTAAAATTTACACCCTAGTCGCCCCTAGTGCATTTGTGCAAGGCAGGAGTGCATTTCATCTAACTGAGCACATCACTCGCAGGTGTAGTTTACATCTGCATAACTGCATTTACGTTGGTATCCTTGATTGTTCCACAACTCAACCACCTCAGATAGTAGCATCCAGCTGTCCTTGTCTAACTTCCAAAAAAAAAAAAACTTAAAAAACCCCAAATCTGATTAGTACTCAATGAGGCACCTAGGAACCCAATCTAGAAAATTGAAAAAAGAATCAGAAGGTAATAGCAAATTGCTTCTGTGTTGTAGTCAAACCATACCAAACCAAATCCTACAAGACTTTTGATGGTTTTAAAAGGGCTGTTAAAAACTGAACTTTTCCTGGCAACATTTTAGTGATGCTTTTCTATTCCATCTCTTACTTTTTCCTCTCTCTATTTTTGTTATTTTTCTAGTGACATTCTATGTTGGTTGTCAGTTTTATTATATTATTGCCTATCATTCTAAATCACTAAGTATTGCAAGTCTGTAGTCAGAAATCCAACAACTAAATACATTACAAAATAAATGTTGACTGAATCACTAAAAATCACTTAAAACCCTAACTTTTAAAAAAAATGCTGAGACACTTCACCATGCAAAAGAAATACTTTCATAAAATAATGGTGTTGTTGCCTACATTTAATCAAGCAAAGTTATATTGCCTGCTTTCCAAATAGATGTAGATTAGAACTTGGCAGTGGGTGAAATTATTACTATCCCAAACTAACTTGGACAAAACACTTTTTAACCTCTTAGGATAATTTACAACAATTTAAAACCAATACTTCGCCATGTTTTAATCCCAAGTACCTTTGACTTGATAATGCGAAAACACACCTCCGACCTATATCTGCAGACCACGAAGTAAAGAAAGTGGATGGAATCCCAAAAGAGGATAAATCCACATCGTTAATTTTTTTTTCTCCATAGGCAGGGAGAATGGATAGACAAAAAGCCGCGTTTGTTTGTTTTATTCCAGAGTTTTGAACTCTGCAAAAAGTTAAGCGCTATGGTCTCAGCCGAAAATAAAGCCGCGGTAATGTATTTTTTCTTCTTTTTTTCCCCCGTGCAAAACGAAGAGCCCTCCCGGCTATTCTAGAAAGTTTTCTAAAGACAAGTCAAGGGAAATTTCTCGCCAAATTGGGGGTGGGAGATGGGGGGGGGTTAAGGCGCGCCACATTTTAGAGCCGCTAATTATAAATCCCCCCTCCCCCCCCACACACATACACACACACACACACACACACACACACACACACACACACACACTGCATCTAATGCGGCAGGTAGAAGAGAATGACAGGAACTCGATGCCCCCTTTGACACTATTATGATCGCGATTATTTATTCCTCATTCTATTCAAGGGGCAGGAGGTCGAGTTCCCCCGGCCGGCGACGTCGCTTTTGTTATTTCCTGATGCCTTCAGCCCCATCACGTCGTGCTTCATTCACCGAGGCTCAGAAAAGAGCCCTGGCCTCCAAAAAAAAAAAGGAGAATAAAATCAAACCAAAGACAAAAAAAAAAAGGGGGGGGGAGAGACCCGAAAAAAGCCAAGCGGGCGCCCTCGGAGCCCCCCTTCCACCCATGCCCGTTTGGCGCAAGGTTGAATGGCCGGTAATGCGCTCTTCCGAGCGGGAGGGACTGGCTCGCCAGGGCTCCTGTGGGGGACTTGTGCCTCCGGCCCGAAAGCTAATCACTTTGTTCCTCCCTCGCCCCCCCCCCCTCCCCTTTTAATAGACTAATGAAGCTCAAAGGAGGAGGCTTAGCCTAGTGATAGCTCACGTGGCTCGCCGGCCGTGCTCGCTCGCCATTGGGTCGCCGTAATTATAGGCACACTCCCGGGAGAGAACGGAATCCTCGGCACATAAATTATGCAAACGAAGGAAAGTGCAGCACGGGGCAGACCTGATGCCTTGATTCATTCATGCCGCCAGAGCTCGGGGTGGGGGGGGGGGGGGAAATCGCGCAAAAAGAAGGAGGGGGGCGGCGGCGAGGGGCGAGATCTATTGTTTTACAAGGGTATATAAGATATCTGAGGCCAGTCGTGTGCCAACTTCGCTGCTCGCGCGACCTGATAGCGGCGGAGACCCCTCCGACAGACGAGGGCTGTCGCGTGTCCTCTCCTTTCGCTTTCAGCAGAAATCCCGGGTTCCCTCTTAAGTCTCCCAAATTAACGTTTGGAACCTGGGCGGGCGGGCGAGGGAGCGTGCGTCGTATGCGTGGACCGCCGCCTTGAGCGCGCTTGAAGTGAGTATGAAGCAAAAAAAAAAAAAAATGCAGACAGGGAGCTATTAATGCTGGCTGGCTTCTGAGATAAATTAGGGCGCTTAGATAGGAGGGGCTGCAATTTGGTTGCCTTATACATTAAAAGAGAGATTGGATTTCCAATCGTTCTTGAGAGGGGACGACCCCAGTGCAAAAACTCTTGTTTTGATTCTAAATTTAAATTCCGAGCTTCCTTTTTTGGAAAGTTTTTTATCAACTTCTCCCCAGTTTGTTTACCTTAGAAGCTTATTTTAACGAGTATTCATTTTTTTTCTTTCTGTTTAAAAATATTTCCCCCTTTCCATTGTTCCTCATTTTTCAGTTCCCTCTTGTTTCATCTTCAGCTCAAATCTTCCTTCTTCACCAGCCTGCTAGCTTCCAAATCTGTCCGTGCCTTCTGACTCTGGGTGATGGGAGCTGTGTCATCACATTTTCTGAGTATGCAGCCTTACAGCCACTCACCCCACCTTCTTCTTCTCACAGGATGTCCTCTGCTTTGGAGACCAGCTACTCTGACCTTGACAACAGCAGTGACGTGTCCTTTTGTATCACGGATGATGAAGGGAGCCTCGGGGGCTTACAGATCCCTTCCCTGGCCTTTCCCAAACACCTTGTCTCCCCAGAGCCTGGCTCCCAGAGGTGCGAAGAAGAGAAAGAACGGGGAAAGAGGCGTAGGGGCCGCACCAAGGTCAAGAACGAATCTGTCCTTCACACCATCAAAAAGACCAGGCGGGTCAAAGCCAACGACAGAGAACGGAATCGAATGCATAATCTCAACGCAGCCCTGGATGAGCTCCGGAGCGTCCTGCCCACCTTTCCAGATGACACTAAGTTGACTAAGATTGAGACCCTGCGCTTTGCCTACAACTACATCTGGGCCCTTTCGGAAACCCTGCGGCTAGCTGATCAGTGCCTTCAGAAAACCCCCAAAGAGATGGTGCTACCCAATTTCTTGGGCTCCGCTGATCCACCCAGCCCTGGCAGTGATGCTGGATCCTGGATTTCCACAGCATCTCCTGCCACCTCTTCTCTCTCTGCCTGCACTTCAAGCCCCAGCAGCCCAGCCACTTCTGAAGACTATTGTTATGGGCCTGGTGAGGGTCTCTTCTCCTTCCACAGCCTGCCCAAAGACTTGCTGCCGAATACGACTTGTTTTGTGCAGTACCATTAGAAGGCAGAAGGCAACTTCCAACCAAGGGTATTCGCCTCCCACAAGCAAAAGTTCCCAAGCAGACAGTGCTTATTCTGGGGACTTGGTCCAGCTGGGTTTTCTCTAGATACAACAAGCAGGCTGGGGGAGAATTGTACCTTGATTTCTCAAATATCAAAGTCCTGTATTTTCCCATCCTGAAAGTCAAGGGTGAATAACACTGAGAGAGTGTGCATATATTGTACACCAAGATAGGGAAGCTGTCATAAAGCAGTGTTTAGGCTGGCCTATAACTTAGTCTTTTGAACAAACCTCTCCCCACTGCTATAAAAGCAGGCTTTAGCCCAGAGTATAGCTTTATTTCTCTCCCCCACTTTTTTTTAAAGATTTTCTTCTATCACTCTTTCCCTTTTGCACTTTTCTACATTTCACAAATCCCACTTTGTTTCTTTCCTTTTCAATCCTGAGCTCTTGGGGGCATCCATATGATTTAGAAAAGGAGGGGGGGAGAGGACAGATTTGCTGCTATAGACAAGGTGAAAAGTCAATTTTACAATTTGTAGGACTCTAATGAAGAAAAATGAGCATGAAAATTTGGTTTGAACGCCCTGACAATGCAATGAAAGGGCTTAGAGAAGGCGGATTCAGCTGGGTGCATGGGCCTCCTGCTAGGGACTTAGCGTGCCAAATGCCCAATAGACTCCTAAGGCCCAGGATGCAGTTTTGCCTCTCCCAGGCAAAGTTCTGAACCCTGAGATGATCAGTCCTGAAAGAAGGCAAACTAGAATCATCTGTTGTGATTCTTGACTTTCACTGCTGTCTTGTACTTGAGTAGAACCAGAGATGGGGCATTCACCGACCGGCTCCAATGTTGGTTTAATTTATTCAAAAACTTTCATTCCTATGAAAATTGTATTTTTGTAAATAAAGAGCTTTATTCTTATGATATACATTATCTTAAAATCAGATGCTGTACTTTTTTAAAAAAAAGTTGGATGTAAATAAACATCTTTAACATTTGTAACTTCTGTGTCTCTTTGTTATTTTTTTTCCTCTCTTCCCTCCCACAGCTTCTACATTCCTAAAACGTGTTACTGTTTAGAAAAAAGAGGAGATGCATTTTATTAATGAACTGGGAAATTGCACAGTGGCCTAAAGGCAAGATAAAAATTGAAAAGCACTTACCTGTGAATCAGTTTTAACTTTACAGAATTCTCCTGCATCACCTAAACTTTAAACCCAAGTAGAGGCCATTAATGCTCACAAGAAAGCAAATTAAAAGTGTTAGCCTCAGTTTAGCTCTCAGCATGAGACTACCTGTGGGGATGCACACTTTAAAAAGAGAAAGGGAGAGTTCTTTTGGTGCAAGAAATATCAGCTGGCAACAGATTTTCAAAGAAAAAGGGATTAAAAGGATCAATAAAAACTGACAATTATGTAGAAAGAGGAAAGTGACAGGTGGATGCCTAGAGCATTGGGGTTTGAAGGCTTTATATTTTTGCCCTTTTAGAAGCGACACTAAAGCTTTCTTAAAGATTTCAAGCTCTTAATCCTTTCTATGTTTAAAAAAATGGCTTGAGTCTGAATAGTTAAACAACAAACATCCCAATTTCACATGACTTCCAAATGTTGTTTGTTCTTCTTTATTATTACAAAGTCTTGATGAAAGTGTTAAAGAGAGGTATTCCTAATTTTATTGCATACACTCATATTTTAACAGCCAACATTGTATACTTTTGCAACATGCATCAAAAGCATTGAAACATTACACTACAGCTCTTTAGGGAACATTAAACTGAGAATTACCAACCATTCATATTTATGAATGATCTAGAATATAAATCTACGTCTTCTTAAGCCAAATCAGTCATGTCTAGGCCATAATAGCAAGGGGAATTGTTCACTATGATCTTTTATTAGCTTTGTCTCATTCTTTAGGCCCTTTCCCTTGTCTCCTTTTGAACTTTCTTTTAGTCAAAATTTAGCTTGTAGCTCAGTTATACATGGCAGAAATACTTCCTTGTATTCCTTCTTGCATATCAACTGGCAGAGCAGGAACAACTGCAGGAATAGGTGAATTCATGAGCTATCAAGGGATGGCATCTGCAGAGCAAATCTTTGGAGTAGAAGTCCAGGGACCAATTAGCAGTTTGAAATCTCAAATGCTGGAGAGATCTGACTGCATTTTGATGTAGACGTATTAGTAAACATTATTTAAAAAACAAGGACTCCTGAAAGCTCATTAAATCCGAATCAAAATTTACTTAGCCTTCCCTAGGGATAATAGAAACAAACAAAGAGAAATGTAAAGTCTTACACTTAGGCAAGAAAAACCAAAAGTACACGTATAGATTGGGTGAAACCAGGCTTAATAGCAATAACTGTGAGAGGGATCTTGGAGTCTTAGTGCACAATCAGCTAAATATGAGCTAGCAGTGTACAGTGGCAGCCAAAAAAGCCAATGCAATCCTAAACTGCATTAACAGAGGGATACAATCAAGATCAATACCACTCTATAAAGCCTTAGTATGACCACACCTAGAATACTGCATTCAGTTTTGGTCACCACAATATAAGAAAAGATGTTGAGACTCTAGAAAAAGTGCAGAGGAGAGCAACCTTGATGATTAGGGGACTGGAGACTAAAACTTATGAAGAATGGTTACAGGAACTGGGCATGGCTAGTCTAGTGAAGAGAAGGACCAGGGGAGACATGATAGCAGTGTTCCAATATTTGAGTGGCTGCCACCGAGATGTCCCTTCCAACTCTGTTAATCTAATCTTATCTTCGAGACGGCCTTCTACCGCATAGCTCCCAGCGACCGGTAAAATCCCACAGAGGTGGTCTCCTCCGGGTCCCGTCAGCTAAACAATGCCAGTTGGCGGGCCCGCAGGGGAGGGCCTTCTCTGTGGCTGCCCCAGTTCTGTGGAACCAGTTATCTCCTGAGATCCGGACCATTCCCACCCTATTGGCTTTCCAAAAAGTGGTGAAGACCTGGCTTTTCCGGCAGGCCTGGGGCCGTTGATCTCGCTGTTGTGATCTGGCGAGATCCGGCCATGAATGGTGTGAATGGGTTTTAATTGGTTTTAATGTTTTAATTTTTAATGTTTTTATATATGGTTTTTAAATGCATTGTAAGCCACCTTGAGTCTTCGGAGAAAGGCGGCATACAAGTTGAACAAACAAACAAAACAAACAAATAAATAAATAAAATAATAAAATAATCTAAACTCCAAATTGGACTAATCTAAAATCAAACAATTATAGAATTTTTAAGTTCTATAGGATTCTAGGTATGGTAGCTAGGATTGAGATCTTATTTTCAAGGAAATTATTCCTTCTGTATTTCAACATGGACATTTTAGAAAATTCATTTTAGAAAGTTCCAAACTTGTTGGAATAAAATTGTGAAGAAGATCTAATCTTTCACTAGTTACAACTGCTGAGATTTCTGTTTTCTGATGTACGTAATGTGCATTATGTGTATATACTGGATTTCCCAGAAAAGGGGACTATAATAAATCAATGTGCAAAGATTATGTAAAATATTCATATTTCAAAAGAGTGCGTAAGAATGTGCTAGTTTGACCAGCCATATGTACTCACGGTATCTGGGATTACTTTCCTGATTAAAAAGTAATGAAAGGTGTAATGAATTTTAAGGATTATCATGTCCTAGCCCCAAGGAAGTCAGTCTTCTCTGCTGTACACAGACACACAATCTCTTCTTTGGGATACTTTGCAACTTGAAATCAAGCTAGATCTCCATTCCCCCACCACACACACACGCACACACACACACACACACACACACACACACAATCCTGTTGTGTTTTAGGACTGCTGTCAAACCCTAGTTTAAAAAAAAAAAACTTGGGTGGGTGGGGGGTGGAATCTAATGTAAATTAGAAGCCCCAACCTGGTTTGTGTTTAGATGTCTTCATTCTGGGTGGCCTTTGTTTGTCTCTGAATACATTTGTGTTATTACTACTTTGTAGGTTTTTAAGGGGTCTGTGTGTTGTATTTTAATTCTTTTACTGTAGGAAAGGAATGCCAGCCAGTTTAGTGTCTTTCTGGATTGCAGCAGCAGATAAGCCCAATAAATTAATAAAGCCAAGAAAAACAGTGTTCTTGAGCACTGTTAACACACTTGCTCAGCACATACTTTCTGCTGTGAACGATTGGTTTTGGTTGGGAGATTGTTCACCCACTGAGCAGAAGCTCAATTGCTTTGCCTTTGTATGTATGTCACACTGTGGGTGAAAAGACTGTCAGGTTGTGATCTGAAGCTCAGCAGACAAAGAAAAGAATGGCTAGTCTTTGGGAAAAGATATAAGAATGGATTAACCCCCATATTGAAATCTGGAGAAATAAACTTATGGACTTGAAAATTGTTTTCACTTTACCTCTTCTATGTTTTCTCCACTGGAATTGTCTTGCTCGCTCTCTTTAATAGCCGACATAGGGTGTGCAAGACGGGATTTGCAGCTCCCATTATGCAGGAAGGTTCCTAGAAAGGAATCAGTTCAGCTTTTTGCTTTAGAGCTTATGTCGTTTCTATAGTGGAGGATAAATCCTCTATTTGGACTCCAGCAAGAGGTCCCTCCAATCCTGCTGTAGGTGCACGTGTCTCGGATAGAACACTGGTTTTCTTTTCCTTAAGCCCTCAGGAGACGCACCAGGAAACCCATCCCAAAGCCGTACTCACATCCTGTTTCAAGAAGAGCGCATATGCTTTCTTAAGCATGCAGCTGGCAGCAACAACGCTAAGGACATAACGCAACCACCGCCATGCTCTGGCTCAAAACAATGAGGCTAAACTTGTAACTCCTCTCTCCCCAGGTACAAAATTTAATGAGCATTTCCCTCTGCCCAAAATTGACATGATCAACTTTATCATTCCATATCACTCTTATGCAGAAAAGAAAGTGATGTCATTTATGCAATTTAGAAAATGTACAACTAGAGCAAAAACACTACCGTTACACTTTTCAGCTAGGGAGAGATCTTGACAATCCAAAATCTGAAAGTCTTACATTCAGTCTTCTATTCCAATAACCAAGGTTTTTTTTTTTTGACAATATGCACACAGTGGGTTAATAAAGGCTTTGCAAAATGTTCTAATTTTACTGTCCACATCTGCACCCCTCCCAAGGTCACATCAAAAGTGAGAAAAGGCTCAGAAGCAGGCAGAGAAGTGTTCACTTGTGGAATATCCATCAATTTATTTGATTTATATCTTTCATCCTGGAGTTTTCTTGCTTCAGTGCCCTCCTGAATGAACCGTTGCAATGCTCTCTACACAGGGCTGCCCTTGAAGAATATTCAGAAGCTACAATTGTCCATAATGCATTGGTAAAGGCAATCATGGGCATTTCTCGATATAGCCATGTTAAGCCTTTGCTATGCTGAATTATACTTACAGATTAACAGAGTTAGAAGGGACCTTTTAGATCATCTAGTCCAGGGGTCGGCAACCTTAAACACTCAAAGAGCCACAAAGGTTCTAACCGGAAGCCCCCAATTCAATTCTGGAGCCAACCGGAAGTCCGGTTCCCACACCATAGAGTCTCCTAGCATGGCGTCCTTTTTCCTCTACCTCTCCTAACCGAAAGCCCTATCAATTGTAGAGCCGACTGGCAACAGGGAACCACAGCAGAGGGATGAAAGAGCCACATGCGGCTCCAGAGCCGCAGGTTGCTGACCCCTAATCTAGTCCAACCCCCCGCCCAAGCAGACCCTACACCATTTCTGACAGATGGCAGTCCAGTCTCTTCTTGAAAGCCTCCAGTAATGGAAGCTCCCACAACTTCTGAAGGCAAGCTGTTCCATTGGTTGATTGCTCTCACTGTCAGAAATGTTTTCCTTATTTCCAGGTTGAATCTTTCCTTGTTCAGTTTCTATCCATTATTCCTTGTCTGGCCTTCAGGTGCTTTGGAAAATAGCTTGATCCCTTCCTCTCTGTGGCAGCCCCTCAAATATTGGAACACTGCTATCACGTCTCCCCTGGACCTTCTCTTCATTAGACTAGCTATGCCCAGTTCCCACTTGCTCTCAGTAGGCCTCTGGGTGCTAGTCAAGATACTGGTTATTACCTTAATAGCCCTTCTTAGCATGATCCAGGATAGTTGAAGGATTGCCTTTCCCCAGTAGTTTCTACCCACCTTTTTTACCTCTGGCAGAAGGGGCATCCAGGTCCTGTCGATTAAAGAATGCATCTGACATGGTCCAAGAAGCCTTCACTTTCTACTACCGCACCTGCCTTCCAGAACACCTTATCACCCAAGATCAGGTTGGCCTCAACCTTGCTGACTTTCCAGAAAGCAATGAAGATCTGGAGGTTTTGCCAGGCATGAGGTTGGGTGGATTGATATTATGTTACCTATTTATAAATTTTCAATGCCATTTCTTTTTTGAATGATATGTGTGGATTATATGTTGTAATAGTTTCTGAGTATGCTTTTGTTTGCCACTCAGAATAATTGGATAGAGGGACAGCCATAAAAATCTATATTAATAAACAAATGCACATAGTGTTCATTCTCCCCATTGTTCCTCACGCAACAACAATTCTGGGTGGTTGATTGGGTTGAGAAAGAGTGACTGGTCCAGTCACCCAATGAGCTTCTGTGGCTGAGGATGGATTAGAATCTGGGTCTCCCCAATCCTAGACCAACAAACATATTGGCTATTTAATTATTACATTATTAGAATAAAATAATGCATTCAACTACAGCCATTACTTTAATAATAAGAAATATAAAATGTGGGGTCAGATTTTCTGCAGCTAAAGCATGCACTTTCACTTTCCTTATTAATATCTGCACATTTAATCTTGAATTTTAATAATGAGAAGTTTCAGCAAGAGAAGAATAACTGACAGGCTAATCCATTGCAGCACTTAATCAAATAGGGATTTTTCCTGGGAAGTGATATATGAACACACCCTTAATAATTGCTATTTCTGAAAATCAGATGCAAAATCAACATTTTCAGAGGTAATTGAAAGTAAGATTTACAATGCTGCAGCACCGCACACATTGAATAGTTCATATACTGCACTGCAGTATAAAGGAACATCTGTGACAGACGCCAGCCTACAACTAGATCCCATTATTATCCACCAAATTCAATACTTCCTATCGTTTGCAGTTTCCCTGCTGCCAACTAGACTATTTGTTGAAGAACTAAAGCATCTTTATTGCTGGTGTTAAACCTTGAACAATGCTTGAATTTCAACAATTAGCGAGACCATCTCTGTGAGGGATCTTCTTGACTCATAATCTGCTGTAAACTTGATTTACTGTCGACTTTCTCTGAATGCCTCCCTTAGTACCTGTGAGCACATGAAAGGTAATACTATAATTATAGATCTCAGTCACTCTAATGACCCATTAAGATTGATTTGTATAGTGGTTGGGGATTATAAAGGTAGAAGCAGGTGAGAATTCAAAGTTTGGTATGAAGTCTTTTCTCACTGGTGGCAATGGAAATGCAAAAGAAATCATTTGGGGGAATTAATAAAGCAACCAAAGACAGCAATATGTTCATAACTAGAAAGACCCAACATAAAATTGCTCCATTTTAACTGCAGCACTCATAGTCCTCAGTTCAATTTTCCTGGTTTCTGGAGGCTCTCTTCCACAGACTGAGCTACTGAAATTCAGCATTAAAGGACAGGAATTCATTGGTTTGAAATGGGGGGTATGGAGTGGTGGGGGGAGAGTTGTTATACACAGAGATCCAAATCCAAGACAGTCAAATGTGTTTACCCTTGTTTAGGTTTAAAGCATCTACTTTAACTAATCCCCAAAAATCCTCTGTAAGGAAATAAGGTCAAAAATGTCACATGGTTATTTAGAAAACCTGCAGTGCCTTCTCCAGGCTGCCAAATCAACCATCTGCCATGAGCCTAGAGCAGAAGCAGGTTACATTGGACTAAATGGAGTTGGGCAACACATGAATTGGAAAATCTTCCAGCCTTTTGGTTAGGTGAATCAAAACATATGAGTTTTGATGGGAAATAGTAGCCAAGGAAGCCTTTTCTTCCTTTGTTTGTCCCTTTTGTTGAAAGCAGATGACATTTTGGTTCAGTACTTACATCTTGAGAGTATGTTGTGGATTGTCTGTCACAAAATGTCTATTATTAAAAGCCGTGGTGGCACAGTAGTTAGAATGCAGTATTGCAGGCTACTTCTGCTGACTGCCGGCAGTTTAGCAGCTCGATTCTCACCAGGTTCAAGGCTGACTCAGCCTTCCATTCTTCCGAGGTTGATAAAATGAAGACCCAGATTGTTGGGGGCAATATGCTGACTGTGCAAACCACTTAGAGAGGGCTGTAAAGCATTGTGAAGCAGTATATAAGTCTAAGTGCTATTGTTATTATGGTGAGACATTCATTTACTAAAAGGAAAATTGAAAATTTACTCTTTCTAGTTTCCTAAACTATTAATAGTTTTAAAACCCCCCACAATTTCTTTTCTTTTTTAAAAAATTTCTGTTGCACGTTGGCATAGAGGAATTCTTGAAAGTAAAAATACTGCTGTACACTGCCACTTTTCTTTAGAAACTAGCAGCTTGGGAGTTACTTTTTTAAAAAAAAACCTGAAATAATATTTTACCTTAGGAAAGAGCATTAACAGATGGGAATATTAAACAAGAAAAGCCAATATAAGAATTGGACCAAGGATGCAAAAATAGAAAGTTATGGAAAAGTAGCATTAGGCTTTCTTAATTCTTAACACCTGCCTTTAACATCCTCCACTTATTACTTCATATTCTTTTTTTGACACTTTCCAATACATATCTCACAAAAGAAGATAACAGAGTAATATATGTACAAACTTGAAAATGATGAGACGTGTTTAGAACCATACAGTTTAGTAAAGGTCTGGAAATGATTGGCTGGCTGGCTGGCTGGCTGGCAGGCTAGACAAATGTGTATTTTGCTGATCTGTGACTAAGTAAAAATAGATTGGTTGATTAAGAAATATGTAATTAGTAAATGCAACAGAAACAATGGCTTAATTTATCTTGTAGTGAAGAAAAGATCTGAACATCCCAATTATACTATGAAATATACTGTCATAAATACAGACTCAGAGAAGGGCTATCTATGATGGGCAGGCTTAGGAGTGGCCAAATGGTCATGCTTCTCTCATTAGAATGACCAAAACAACACTGTGGCACTGAGACAGAAGCTCCAATCCTTGGAACAAGTCTACAACATCAGAATGTATATTAAAAGGTGGGGGGGTAGGTTTTGAATTATGATGTTGGGTGCTGTTTTTGTTAGTCTGCTCCCCTTGTCTCCCTGTGGACATCACTGGGCAGTTCACAGAAGGGGAATAAAACTGAATATGACCCTTTGGGAAAAGACACTGACAACCCACTCCAGTATTCTGCCAAGATGGGCACTCATAACTAAGCAATGTCTGTATGATAACAGAAGCACCCTTGACCTAAAGTTGGAAATATAAGTAAGCGGAGGAAATAAAGGAGGCAAATGCTGGTGTTTGTGTGTTGTTGTTAATATACAGATATAACTACATTATTAACTATAATATAGTAATAGCTGTATTAAAGCTGAAAAAAATATATCCAACTGCTGATGTGATCGGAAGAAATGTTTGATGCTGGAAAGATATGTCAAGCATTGATACATGTAATGTCAGATCCGTGATCTGAGGGAAATTTGATGTTGTCAAAGCAGAACTGTCAACACTGACATTCTGTGAATCGGTGAATTGAATTCAGTTGAAATGTGTCAGCTCGCTTCAGATTTTCAACTGTGGACAAGAACATCCAAAAAGAAAAAAAGGTGTGGCCATTATTATTAATAATACTGTTAATAAAAATGATATAATCCTGAAAATGACAAAGTGATCTCAATTTGATTCGGAGGCAATTCAATCTGTATTCAGTGATTCAGTTGAATAATTTTATGGTGATTGCCCTGTCAACCTAGCACCAAAAAAGATAACAGAGTTGGAAGGGACCTTGTCCAATCCATTGCTCAAGCAGGAAACCCTATACCATTTCAGACAAAATGGTTGTCCAATCTCTTTTTTAAAAAACTCCAGTGTTGGAGCACCCACAACTTCTGGAGGCAAGTCATTCCACTGATTAATTGTTCTAACTGTCAGGAAATTGTTCCTTAGATCTAGGTTGCTTCTCTCCTTGATTAGTTTCCATCCATTGCTTGTCCTGCGTTCATGTGCTTTGGAGAATAACCTGACTCCCTCTTCTTTGAGGCATCCCCTTAGCTATTGGAACACTGCTATCCTGTCATCCCTAGTCTTTCTTTTCATTAAACTAGACATACCCGATTCTAGCAAACATTCTTCATGTGCTTTAGCCTCCAGTTCCTAATCATCTTTGTTGCTTTTCTCTTCACTCTTTCAAGAGTCTCAACATCTTTTGATAGCGTGGTGATCAAATTGGATGCAATATTCCAATTGTGGTCTTACCAAGATATACAGGTAGTCCTCACTTAACAACCAGTTGAAGTTCCAATGCCCCCCACTCTCCGGTACTTACAATAGTTCTTAAGTTCCCATCACCTGCAGTCATATGATTATATTTTTGGCATTTGGCAACCAGCTTGTGTTTATGGCCATTTGCAGCATCCCAAGTTTATGTGATCACAATTTGGGCATTTTTTGACAGTTTCCTGTGTTCACTTTCTGTTTCCAGCAAAAACACCCATTGGATGAAGTGGATGCATTTAATGACTACTGCACTCACTTAACTGTGTGTTTAGTGAACTGTGGCATTCACTAAACAACCATTGCAAAAAAGATTGTAAAATTGAGTGTGATGACCAGTTTAACAACTACCATGGCTTATGACAATAATTTCAGGTTCAATTGCAAATGTAAGTTGATGACTATCTGTATTACTAATTATTAGATGAAGTACTGGAACACTGCAGGTACCAAAAGTTAAATAATATTTAGAACCACAGGAAAATATGGACTTAGTATACAAAATGGAACAAGTGATAGCAGGAGTGCTACCAAGAAAACTCAATGTTTATAGCATAAGAATTCTTGCAACTCTCTAAAAAATTATGCCTCTATATATTGATATCACCTAGTGGACAATACTGAATTAAACTGACTATGTACTTGGCAAGAAAAGATATCAAGCCTTAATTCAGTCAGAAAATCAAGACCTCATGCTGATTGGACCTCCAGTGAGGCAAGAAAATCTAATGTTTTACAGCCAAAATTGGCAGCTGGAAGTGAGATCTGGACTGCTGAAACTTTCTCTGGAAAAAACAGATCTAGAGGTTGCTCAGGCAGCTGGTTTTTGTGAGAAGACAGCAGAAACTGTTGTTTGCAGCCATTTAAGCGCACCAGTGTGCCTACCGTCCCTGTCCTACTGTCCCCATTTATATGTAATCATTCTATGTGTTTATGGTTATGTTTTGTCTATTTATATCCTTTTATTTCTGCCAATTTTTTTCATGTGTCCATGTCTATACTGTTACTTGTTTCTTTGTACTTGTTGACAAATAAATAAAATAAAATAAAATAAATAAATTTGGAGTCAGATATTGGGTTCAATCATGCTATTTTTGTACCTATTCGGTCAACAATTTTAGTAGCTGTAAAAATGAATATATGTCCTTGTTCATTGTAATGGATTTGAAAGATGATCAGAATTTTAAGAGAAGAGGAAAAGATATTCAAAGAAAACAGGAATTAGAATTTTATTTATGGGACTCAAGGATGGTTGCAAGAAAGAAGGAAAAATATAAAATTGCTTTATGTGATTATGGGTAAATAACACATTTTTATTTCTGGTGATTTTTAATGGTTATCTGGATTGAATAGTTTTTCTTTTGGAAATCCCTAATGGTGTAACATAGGGTTGTCCAACTAGCGTTGTCACGTTGTCGTCATGTGACTATCGCAATTTTTTTCCCTTTGCTAAAATGGGGGTGGGCATGGCAAACACACGACACATCCGGCCCATGGGCCATGAGTTTGACAGCCCTGATGTAACAGATTAATTTTTGATACCAATAACGGGTTATTTATGGTAACATTTAATGGTTTTTAATTCTTTTTTGCAATGTTTAATTGTTAAGAGTAATGAGAAAAACTTAAACTTAATGGAAAATAGGGATACACACATAGGTTATTTGGTATTTTTGTTTATTTCTATTGGATTTTTGCTGATTTAGAGCTATAGATTTAGAGATGAGTTTATAGAAAATGAGGAAAGTATGAAATGAAGAGGTATTTGGTTGTATTTTAAGAGACAGTGATAACTTGTTAATGTTGAATATGCTTGTTGGGGCCAAAGGGAGAAATTTAATCTTACAGGGGAATTCTGCACTTTTCAAATATTTTTAATGTGTTTTTGTATTAGGTTTTGGATTTGTCTTATTGTTTACTATAATTCTCAATAAAAGTATGCTAAAATAAGTCCTGGTACTGACTTTAGCTCAAATCATGAATTCCTTTTTTTTTTCAGAATTACAAATTAAGCTAAAGAAAACAAATCAAATTATCAAAGCAGCAAGATATAATCTCAGCAATATCCATAGAGTTAATGAATTAGATTTGATATATAACAGTAGTTGATGAATTCTGTACTTGACAGTAAAGGAGAATAACAGTTAAGGGTGCTTCCATTGGAGAGTGAGAGGGAGGGGGAGAGGAAGAAGGGAGCAGGCAGGAAGAGAGAGAAGAGAGGGAGAGGGAGGGAGGGAGGGAGGGAGAGAGATATTCTTAGTTACTTTCAAGTACAAAGTTCTACCTCCCCAAAAGAGGGATTTAATGATAAAATAAAGATTATATCTGTCTGGAAGATTCCAATGTAATCAGAATGGTCAGTGAGATTCTGATGGCAAAGATTTCTTTCATTTAAAAACAAACTTGATCTTCCTTTCCCACTGTGGTATTTTAATACTTTTTTATTTCTTTTTGAAGGGATGCGGTGGCTCAGTGGCTAAGGTTGGCAATTCGATGGTTCGGGCTGCTTAACGGGGTGAGCTCCCGTTACTTGTCCCAGCTTCTGCCAACCTAGCCGTTCGAAAGCACATAAAAAATGCAAGTAGAAAAATAGGAACCAGCTTTGGTGGGAAGGTAACAGCGCTCCATGCGCCTTTGGCGTTTAGTCATGCCAGCCACATCACCACAGAGATGTCTTCAGACAGCACTGGCTCTTCCGCTTTGAAACAGAGATGAGCACCGCCCCCTAGAGTCGGGAACCACTAGCACATATGTGCAAGGGGAATCTTTACCTTTACCTATTTCTTTTTGATGGAACCCTGGATCAGAGCTTTTTAGGACTCTTAAACTGAAACAGGTAGAGGTAGGCCACAGACTCCAAATTAAGTAAGAAAATATTTGCTTTGAATTATGACAGTTTTCTTTGGAATGGATCTTCTTCCACAGCAGAGACACAGGCCTAGATTGCACACTAGACCTTTCTCAAGTATAAAAGAACTTTTCTGTATTGATTGTTCTTTCACATTGGTATGTCTTTTCATGATGCTATATGAGACATTCTCCAAAAGTCCCTGAAAGTTTAAATAACTTATTACACTTATAGAGATATTCTACAGAGGATTTTACAAAACGTTATTACACAGAGATTGGCATGCCACAATCCAAATCCTTTCCTGCTATAGTACAAATGAATGGTTTGCTTAATGACCCCAACATTCATTTAACCACCATGGCATTTGCTTAATGACCACTATGAGAAAGCCAGAAATTCACTTCTGGTCACATGAGTGTCTCAATTTATGACTGTAATGATTTACAACTCTAATTCTGGGCTCAATGACAGTCATAAATCGAGAACTAACTGAACTTAGAATCCTAGGGTTTTAAAATGTAGTTTAATATCTATTTGGGTCACCCAGGAAAGGAAAGAATAATACATTTCTCAAAGGACTGTTTTTTTAAAACTATCATAGGTTATGCACTTAATCTGGTGAGTGCTCAGTTCTAATGCTGGTTATATATTTTGTAAGCCAGATTCAATAGCTTCATAGCTTGTTAAATACTGTTCTGTTTTCACTTTTGTTTTTCTTTTGGCTTAAAACGTATTTTGTGTTCCAAGAGAAAGCTGCACATTTTCTCTTTTAGAAAAAAACCTTTTCGGCTAGTTGATGGCAGTCTTGGGATTTAATGTAACATGTTTCATAAATAATAGATTAAATGAAATTTAAAAATAGCATTTGTTTGTATTTTTATTATCCTTTTTGCAGCTGTTTAGGCCGAACATCTCCATTGAATGATTTGACTTTCTAATTTACCTGTCGCTTTCTAGGAAGCCTATTCATTCATCCAGATCACTGATGTTTTTGGCAGGTGGAAGGGAAACACTCACGAACCTTTGGCTGAGTTTTAGTAGCCCAGTATAATTTCCTGTCCTCTTGTTTGTACTCTACTTCGATGGCCATTCCCCAAGAAACATCGTGTTACTCACAGAGCTACAATGGCCCCTTGATAAGTCAAGTGGCAGCTAATTAGCCCTAAGAGGCTACAGCAAAGGAGGATCCATGTTACCTGAATGGCTGCACATCGTCACCTGCGGCACTCTCTGTGTCACATACTAAATGGGGAGCAATTGTTCAGACCCTTAGAGACTCACCGTGGCGTATCGGATGCATCAGCCTGGCAAAGAGAATTGTCAATCAAAATTAGGCAGCAGCAGCTGCTCTCATTCAGCCTGAGCCAACAGAGACATTCTGTGTGTCTGTCTCTGGGTGTGTGTGTGTGTGTGTATGTATGTGTGTACACGTGCATGCACACAAATATGCAGGATGGGTCCTCAGAACTTTGAAGAAGAGTGAAATATATATCCAAGAAACTCTATACCCTGTTACAGACTAGAAATAGGTGGACAAAACCTTTTATCAGTATTAATAGATAACTTCTAGGAACACTGGTATTTGAGTCCACCGGATTCTTCTTACTAAACTCATTAAAGGATTTTTGTTGTAATTCAAATAAACATTTAGACTGAAGACAGTAGCTTTGAAAACAGGGGAGAAAAAGGCATATCAACTAATTGCACATATTTTTTTTTTTTGAATGTCAGGAAAAATTCTCTATCTAAAATTATTATTTTTTTCTGATTTGAACAGCACATTAATGTTAAGAATGAAAAGAAACTCGATAGCAGGATATTATCTGTTGTGAAATTTCTAAATTCTAAATGTTATATCTGTGCATGTAAAAAAAAAAACAATGCACAAAACACATACTTCAGAACTAATTTTTTGCCCAGAGTTTTGTTATACAAGTGGCTTTTCACATATTAAATTGTCCAAATCAATATATTCATATATTGGCTGGTACATAAACAATGTAAATGAAGAATGATTTCCCTTACAACTTACTGTTTTTCAAATCAAATGCCTTCATAACGAAAACAAGAGCTTTGCATAGTCATACCATTCAATTATCATAACCAGTCCCATTGATTTACTGTATGTAACATTTTAGATTAGATTTTTTCAGATATAGTATAAAATAAAAAATATTTTGATTTGATATATTTCTCACAATGGAATGTGTGCGAAGTGTAAAATGGCATGGGCAATACAAGCCCATATATATATACACAACTGAACAATTTATTGTCTTGATAGCACTGGGAAGAAACAAGTTGTCGCTTGAAAACTAGCTTGCTTGAAAACTAGTTCGACACTTACTCGTGCCCTAATTTGAACCCTCCGAGCTCAGATCAATAAAATTTGCTAGCAAAAGTATCACAATTCAAATCCCTTTCTTTTTTCTTCTGGGCATTTGCACTATGACCCCGTCTCAATCTCCTTCCATCAAAGATTTAGACCTCTGTAAGATTGCTCACAGAATAAGAACTGCAGCATCTCAGCATCAACGTTTTGAACCCTGTAATACCATTCACAGGAGATACTGAGTACCACATCCAAGATCCTGAAAACGACAGTGTGAACATAAAGCTTCAAAATCAGAGCAAAAAATGCAAGTTCGTGCACTCTGTTGACCCACTTTTCCCTTCTAACATCTATTATTAAACAAGTCCCCTCAACTAGAATTGGACAAGCAGACATCATGCGGCTCACACAGGGAGCCATGGGTGATGTCAGTAACGTGGTTGCTGCCTTATAAATCAAGACACTGCAGCGCACATAAGTCTGCTTTTCGGGGAGGGAGGCTTGCATTGCCTCTCTCCCTGCTCACCCACCCATTTGTCTCATTTTTGAAAAAGCTGAATTACTGCCTTTGAGTTCAGGTCTATTTTTCTCCAAAGTGACCATGAAAGGGGGGGAGGGAGTATAAATCACATTTTTAGGAGAGCCTGGTACTTGGTTCACAATATTTTTTTTTTTAATGGGCTGGGGGGCAGGAAGAGTGAGACTGAGAGAGAGAGAAAGAGGTAATGCCATAATGTAAAATAGTTAAAAGCTTATTAGAGCCGTTCAGGGCAGTATGATTTCCACTTTGTTTCAGAACACCCTGAGCTCATCCTTTCATGCTATTGTGCAGCCCGCAATTCAAATCTCCCTTTGTCAGAATGAATGGCCTCTCTCAAAGCTCTTTTATGCCAACATATTCCCTACGGGCACATGCCCTTTAGCTCTATTACTGATTTACCCCAAGTATTCAGCCCGTACCTTCTGCTTTTCTTTCTTTTACTTTCCAAAGATCCAAGTGACACGAGCCCAGCGTTCCCCTTTTCCCCTCTGCGCTCCGAGCTGCCACCGCCCCCCCCCCCTCACCGCCCCACCATCCTCCTCCCTCTTGGACCTGCCTGCCCATACCGAGGGATGGGGCGAAGATGGCCAGTCTTTCCGTCTCCGCCCCCCCCCCCTCTCCCGCCGCCCAGAATAGTCCCTCCAAGTACAAATGACTTCACAAGCACCGAATCTTGCAGCCCCTCTGGCTCTGCCTCCCTCCTCCCCCGGGACCCACGGCTCTCATTCGTCCTAGCAGCCTTTTCATGGGACGGGGGTGGAAGGATCGGGACGGGAAATACCAAGTGGGCCCTATTACTTCTACGTATCTCTAATTAGGCTGGCTTTGAAGACCTATTCAGCCCGTCTGAAAGGCTCGCGTCTCCCTCCAGCTCATTGAGGGATGTTTGCAGTTTGCAGAGACATTTGCATCTGTTTGTGCTTCTGAAGACAACCGGGGACGCTTTCAAGGCGCCTCCGCCCTCTTCAACTCCCTCTCCCCCCACCCCATCACCACTTCTTAAAAAAAAAAATGCAGCTGGAACAGAGTTAAGGTATGTGAAGCTGAAGCAGCAGACAGATTTGAGGGCGGGGGGGGGGGGGGAGAGAAGGAAGGCCAAGCGGGGACCCTCGACAATTCTAAAGCATTCTTTACTGGTCAAAATATTCAATAACCAGAGTTAACAGGGCAGTTTTGGGCGGCAAATCTCCTAACCAGATTAAATCCCTATGACACAAAAAGGCCAAAGTCAAAAGAGCCCTCCTCGGTGTTGGAGTGAAGGGTAGGAACGCTTATGGGATAGAAAGTGTGAAATCCATGCAGAAGGAGAGCAAAGAGCTAAAACCAGCCACCCACCCACCCTCCTCCATTCATAGACTGAAGGCTTAACGTTTGACTCCCGATTCAATGAGGTGATCAGCAGGGAAGGAAGAGAAAGCAGGCCACGGGTGTCAATGCAACACCCTCATTTTGCCCTGAATAGCTCCTACCAAAGGGGCAGGTAAGTCAAGTTCAGTTAAAGCAGCAACATAGAACCGGATTTGTATATTTTTCATTCCTATATATGTTTACAGTGCTGATTGGGTCTGATCTGAAAAGACAAGTAGAGTGCATCTGGTTATGTCTGGATGGGCAATGGCCAGGAAATTCAAGGGGTATAGAAAGTTGACAAAAACATCCCAATGAAGGCAATGGCAAATCACTTTCAGACTCATAGAAACTTACATGGATAAAGTAGATATCAATCTTAACGACTGATGTTTTAGCAGACTTTGTAATACGGGTAGTCCTTGAGTTACGACCACAGTTGAGCCCAAAATTTATGTTGCTAAGTGAAACATTTATTAAATGAACTTTGCTCCATTTTACAACTTTTCTTGCCACAGTTGTTAAGTGAATCATTGCATTTGTTAAGTTGGTAACAGGTTGTTAAGTGGATCGTGTTGACTTTGCTTGTCAGAAAGTCACAAAAGCTGATCACATGACTCCAGGACATTGTTACCATCATAAATATGAACCAGTTGCTAAGCATCTGAATTTTGATCATGTGACCATAGGGATGCTGCAATGGTCGTAAGTGTGAAAAACAGTCATGAGTCACTTTTTTCAGTGCCATTGTAACATTGAATGATCACTAAATGAACTGTTGTAAGATGAGGACTACCTGTTCTAAATCATCTTTAGTTTGTATAATTTAAGCCAATCGCTGAAATACAAGAACTCCTTGCCCAAGGATAGTGACTCAAACAAAGGTCACAATGATAAACAGAGGAGGAGGAGAGGAAGTTGAAGGAGAAAAGTAGGTGGGGTCATTTATTTATTCATTTCATTTCATTGAGAGAACCTGGTAAATTTATTTAAATTTTCATAAATTTCTATGGATGATAGATGGCTAAAGTGGTGTGGCCATCAAAGGAACTCACAAGCTTACATCTTTAGATGGGTTACTTCAGAAGAATTAATTGTTCATTTAGAGGTAGGGTAGAAAGCTATGTCAACCCCCACCCCAGGAGATTCATGTTCTCACATTTAGATGTCTAAATGTGAGGCCATCACCAAATGGAATGCAAAATATAAAATCATTGTTGAATTTTACAGATCAAAGAATGGAATACAAACAGGGAATTTATATTTTACATTTCAGAAATGAGTTCTATCTGCATGGGAGAATTCTCAAAATGTAAATGGGAAATCATCAGAAATTTTTAACAATTCTGACATTTCTGATAGTAACCCAAAGAAACATTTTAAAGCCATATACTCCAAATATGCATAAACTCCTTGCAATGGGGGCGTGGTGGCCTAGCGGTTAAGACCTTTTGGTTGACAATCAAAAGTTTGGCAGTTCAAGACCCAAGCACCATGTGACAGGATGAGCTCCCATTCTTGCCCCAGCTCCTGCCAACTTAGCAGTTTGAAAGCATGCAAATGCAAGTAGATAAATAGGTACCACTTTGGTGGAAAGGTATACCTCGGCATATAGTCATGCCAGCCACTTAACCACAGAAGCATCTTTGGACAATGCTTCCTCCCTCAGCTAGGAAATGGTGATAACCACCATCCACTACAAGTTGGACATAACTGGACAGGGGAAATCTTTACCTTTAGTATATGATGGCTACTGTAAGTCTTCAAAATATTTTTAGATTAACATCTTGCTTTCCTTCAGGTTGAGCAGGACAACTTACATAGCACTGTACAACAACCACACAGTGTGTGTGACACACTGGGCCAGAATCACTTTGGTGTGGGTAACTGTGGTCTTGGAACTCTGCAGTTTTAGCCCAGTATCTTAATCTAGTCCAATATCTTAACCATATCTCAACCACATTGGATCCATATTGACACCTAAACAAATTTTGCTGCAGTTCATTAGCAAACACTCGTAAAATGCCATCATATTCCGATTTACCAATAGATATTTGTAGCTCAGGTTTGAACTGTGGTATCCTTGATGCTCCAACCTAAGAGGACATCAAAAACTCCACATATTTAGATTTGCCAAATGTCCACTGTTTGTAATAAAACCAGCTTGAGATTTATACAGAAACCTGTGACTGGATTTCAGTTTCAACTTTTGGGTTTAGACAAGTGGTTATTTTTGTGATATGTTTTAAGCATGTTCTCTTTACACCTCTTAGTCTTAAACAGCATTAAATAAGACAGGCATAACATTAGTTCTTTTTGTTTTCTCATGTTTGAATTGAATTCAAAGGCAGATCTGCAGTTCTGCACTGAATATGGTTTCCTTTAGATGTATGTGTATGTTTTATGCACACACATACACTGTACATGAAAATGCACATGCATAAATACATAGCATTGTGTGTGTTTCCAGTTTCCAAACCCTATTCTTGGTGGGGGTTTTTTCCTTTTGATTCTTTTGAGAACACACCATGTTTGTGTTCTTCTTTCTTTCCCACACAAAAGCTCTCTCCATTTCTTAGGACCCTGGTCACACAGCCTTCAGATCTTTACAGAGGGAAGATGCAGAGGTGAAAGGTCAGCTCAGGGCACTGGCAAGAGACAAAGTCCCTTCAGCTGCCAATGTAAGCTGTGATAACAGTCTTCTCAAAGCTCATCCACTTGAGACTCTCTGCAGAAGCTCTCAGACCTTTCCAAGTGCCTGTGATGTTGACTCTTCTGCCATGACATCCAACTTTAGCATAAGTATAAAAAACAAATGGTAAGCATCATTTCATTAAAAAAAAAAAAATCCAAGCCTTAACCCAGGGGCTATGTGTGAGAGAATACTTCTATTGCTTCACATTAATAATGCAAGAAGTTGTAAACTTCAATGTTCATTTTAAAAAAAATAAATTTAGAATTTGCTACCATTATTTGTTTGAACCTCTCCGATTCTCTTCTAAAGAGAAGATGGACATAGAATTTGCTTCCTCTACAGTTTCATTCTCATTATTCTTTACTAAAGTTTACCCAATTCCATAGGGAAGTGCTTATTTCTGGTGTTCCTATTTATTTATGTTCAGTATTTATTTTCTAAGCAATTCAAAGTTATATTCTTGTTTAATAATAATAAATTATATTCAATGTATATGCCACCCAACTAACTCCCAGTGACTCCGTGTGTGTGTGTGTGTGTGTGTGTGTGTGTGTGTGTGTGTGTGTGGAATGGTCTACAATTTAAAAACATTTAAAAATGTTTAAATAGTGTTAAAAAAATAACACAGAAACACAGCACAAGACAAAAGAACAAAGATGGCAGAGAAAACAAATACCTGGTTGGGAACACAGAAAAGGGAAAAAAGGGTATTAAGTCATGCTTGTGAAAACTTGGGCAAAGAGCTACACCTTTGGAGCCCTTCAAAATAGCAGTATATTTGGAACCTTTCAAATTTTGGGGGGAACCTCATTCCAGAGAGCAGGCACAGCTACAGGAAAAAGCACACTTGGGGAATCCCCAAAAGTGACACTATTTAATTGATGGAACCCATAGCACGCCAAATCAATTGCAAGCCAGATACTATGGGAGTCAAGTAACCAGGCCCTATGCCACATAACAGCTTCATAGATAGTGATCAGCTCCTTGAACTACACCCAGAAACAAACCAACTATGAATTCAGTTTACAAAATAGAGGTGTTTATGTGAGCATGCCAAGACATACCCATCACTTCCTGCCAGAGGTGGGTTTCAGCAGGTTCTGACCAGTTCTGGAGAACCGGTAGCAGAAATTTTGAGTAGTTTGGAGAACCGGTAGTAAAAATTCTGACTGGCCTCGCCCCCATCTATTCTCTGCCTCCCAAGTTCCAGCTGATCAGGAGGAAATGGGGATTTTACAGTATCCTTCCTCTGCCACGCCCACCAAGCCACACCCACTGAACTGGTAATAAAAAATTTTGAAACCCACCATTGCTTCCTGCCCTGTTGCATTCTGAACAGAGCGTGATTTTGAGCCTAATAAAAGAGATGTTTTGTGCCTCAGGGTTGAAAGGATGGATCCTTGGTGTTCTCTAAGCTTGCTTGTTGTGCTGTGTCATGATGATGTTACCTAGTTAGAGTAATGAAACATCTGCAAGAAAACAAGCAAGCAGTGACATTTGTTTTATTTTGTTCTCACTGTTTGCAAATTATTCATCTATGCTGTCATCTCAGATTAAGTTCTTGGGGGGCAATTTATGATTCAGCACAGGTGGACTTCTTCTCTAGCTGTAGCCGCCATGACTCAAAGTGAGCACAGTGACGAGATTTGGCCTTTGACAATATGAACTGGACTTTTTTTTTTTTTAAAAAAAAAACAATTTTGGAACATAGGGAGTTTGGCAGGGATTTTATCAAATGGGTGAAATTAATTGTACCTCACAAAATATACAGATAATTGTGAATGAAAAATTAACAAAATCCTGTAAGATGCAGGCAGGAACTAGAATGAGTCTTGTCACTATTGCTGTTTGTTTTAGCTTTGGAAGTATTGAAAAGAGATATAAAATGAGATGGGAGAATTGAAATGAAAGAGAAACATAAAATATGACTTTTTGCTGATGATCTGGTGATAATTGTGGAAGATCCTTTGGAACGAACAGAAATATTAATGGTAAAACTAAAGGCGTTTGAGATGTAAGCTGGTTAAAAATTAATCAACAAAAGATGAAAATGTTCATAAAGAACATGAAGATGGAACAACAAATGGAATTGATAGTTGATTGTATCTCTATGACTAACATGAATTGTATGTTATACCAAAATAATTATGTTAAGACATGGAATAAAATCAAGAAGGATCTATTAAAATGGGAGAAATTACAATTGTCATTGTTGGGGAGAATTTCTGGGATTAAAAGGAATATTTTGTCAAGAATAATGTTTTGTTTTAAACAATACATACAAACGATGTGCCATTTATATGAAAGTTATTGACTGAAAGTTATATTTAACGTTGTATGGCAAACTTTTGTATGGTTTGAAAAGGCATTTTACAGCCTGCTGCTTAGTCTGAATGAAAGAGTGGGTTTTGCTGAGAAATTTTTTTAAAAAATAGAACTAAAGGACATGATCTGACATTTAGACAATATGGTTTTCTATGGTATGATATAGTTAAGGTAAATGTTAGTTTTAAGAATCATTATATTAGAAGTGCCATTTTGAGAATATAGGTCAGATATAAACCAAGACTGTGCCTACATAGTACAAGAAACATTTTATAAGAAAGAAACAGTAAAGAAAAATGTTTAACTTACTGAGAATTGTTAGAGCAGGAACATGAAGAATATAAGATGAAATCAAAAGAGCAATTGGCTGCAGAGGGATTTATTTTTCAATGGTTTCCTATGCTCAGTGAAGACAAAGATTTAAAGTAGATAATATGACCTTTGGAGCCGAGCAGCAGAAGGCAGAATCTGAACTATATACAACAAATGATGAACATGTAATTGCTCTAAGTATAAACTTCCATTGAAATGGAAAAACAGTAAGGGAAAAAGTGTACAATAAAATGGACTAAGAATTTTGGATATAGTGTATTGCTGGAACAGTGAGAAAATATGTGGTTAAAAGGATTAGATTGTTATAACCAAAAAGAGAGTTTTTATAAAATGATGTACCATTGATATATGACTCCAGAGTTGTCTGTAATGTATAAAAATACCTAAATTTTTTGTTGGAAATATGGACAACGTGAAGGGCCATTTTATCATACCTGGTGGACTTGCAAAATGGAAAGATACCTGCAAGAGAGGAATGGTTGGTGAAGATGATAGAACTTGCAAATACAAAAGAATTAACTTGTTGATTAGAGAAAGACCAATAACTGCATTTATCAGTGATCGTAAACCCCTTACGGATTTTTGCTGAAAAAAGAGAAAAATGAGCTAGTGATTTATGGTGAGGATTAGAAAAGATAGATATGGAAAGAAAAAATAATGAGAGACAGTAAACTATAAATGCATTTATTCACTGTTCAAAAGGTTAGACACCACTGTAATCTTCCATATATTTTTTTTTGCTTACTTATTTGTTATTCTTTCTTATTTTCTAATATTTGCATTGTTTTCTCTTATGTTTTCAATAAAAATTATATTTTAAAAAAGAGCAAAGTGATATCATTTTTTTTTTAAATTTGATTTATATGCCGCCCTTCTCCGGAGACTCAGGGCAGCTTACAATGCGTTAAGCAATAATTTGTAGAAATATTATCTGTTTGCCAAATAGTTTTATTAAGTCTAGAAGAAATTAGTCTACAGTATTTACAGTTAATAAGACTGCTTTTTTTTAAGTCTCCCTGGTTTCATTTTTCACTTCAATATCATTCTGGGCATGTTTGAGCTAAGTTATTTTGAGACCTAATATTGACACCTACAGGGATTCTGTGGAGTCTTTTGAGTTTTTCTAGTAAAAGGGAGAAGATAAGTAATTTTAGATCTTGGATATAATGGTCTTATGGAAGGTTCCTTTTAGACAATCATGTTGGAAAATAAGCACTGTTTTAATTCAGAAAATAAAACATGCCTGTCTGTCTATCATCTATCTGCCTGCCTGCCTGCCTGCCTGCCTGCCTGCCTGCCTGCCTGCCTGCCTGCCTGCCTGCCTATCTATCTATCTATCTATCTATCTATCTATCTATCTATCTATCTATCACTATAATATATAGTATTTCATACTAGCATTCAAAAAGTATATGTGATTTCATTAAATATATGTCATTTTTTTATGAAAGCTAAATATTTACATATTTATTAGATTTATATCCTGCTTTTCTTATTTTTGTTGTTGTTGTTAGTTACGAAGTCATGTCCGACCCATCGCGACCCCATGGACAACGTTCCTCCAGGCCTTCCTCTCTTCTACCATCCTCTGGAGTCCATTTAAACTCATGCCTACTGCTTCAGTGACTCCATCCAGCCACCTTGTTCTCTGTCGTCCCTTTCTTGTTTTGCCCTCAATCTTTCCCAGCACTAGGTTCTTCTCCAGTGAGTCCTTCCTTCTCAATGGTGGCCAAAATTTTTGGGTTTCATCTTCAGGATCTGGCCTTCTAAAGAGCAGTCAGGGTTGATCTCCTTTAGGACCGACCAGTTTGATCGCCTTGCAGTCCAAGGAACTCGCAGGAGTCTTCTCCAGCACCATAGTTCAAAGGCCTCAATTCTTTGGTGCTCAGCCTTTCTTATGGTCCAGCTTTCACAGCCATATATTGCAACTGGGAAAACCATAGCCTTGACTATAAACACTTTTGTTGGCAGGGTGATGTCTCTGCTTTTTAGTACGCTGTCTAGATTTGCCATAGCTTTCCTCCCCAGGAGCAAGTGTCTTTTAATTTCTTGGCTGCAGTCCCCATCTGTGGTGATCTTGGAGCCCAGGAAAATAAAATTCATCACTACTTCCATTTCTTCCCCATCTATTTGCCAGGAACTTTTCTTATTACTGGTGTATATTTGTATAATATACAAAATGTATAATTTCTGGTTTCTCAATTACAATATTTTTCCCGCAAATTTTTATTTGAAGAACATTTGCTAGTAATGGTGTTATACATACTATTTCTTCTTCCTATTTTTTCCACAACAATCTTGTGAATTTGGTTGGGCTGAGGGAGCATCCAGACAGATATTTAATGTGTTTCTCCTACCTTCAGTTAAAGTGAAATTTGTTAACAACTTTGGAAGATCATGGAAGGCCACCCCAGAAATTATCAAAGACATGCTGGAGCTCTGAAGCAAATTCTCCAACATGGAATTTGCTTTTTTTTTTAGACAACTACACACTGACTTGTTATTGTTCCCCTGAGCAATCTAATACATTATATTTCTTTCTCAGATTTGTTAAATCTATGAACTGGTAGCCAGTTAAAACTCAGAAAGGCTTCTACACACCAACATTTTCTGCAAGTACTTTCTGCCACATAGAAACCAATGGAGACACCATTTAAATGAAATAAATAAATATTTAAGTTGTTTTACTTGCTTCATTAATATGCCCATAAGTATTTTGACCTCATTAATAAGTTGGTTCTAGCCAGTAGTGGGTTGCTCCCGGATCTGTCCAGTTCTATAGAACCGGTAGTAAAACCGGTGGGAGGCTCCGTCCACCTGCCATGATGTCATCATGTGTGTTCTGCGCATGCGCAGAAGCGAGCGAGCGAGCGTGCTCCCGCTGTAAACCAGTAGTAAAGGTAAGTATAACCCACCCCTGGTTCTAGCACATAATAGTGTCCTATACTTTTTGAATATGGTACATCCTTTTTCTTGAAGGATGCTGCTGGAGGTTTTCTTTAAAAGTTACAAATCAGAGGATGTGACTTTCAAAAGAAAGAACTGGTACATGGAGTTATAAGGATGCATATGCAGATCAATATCTCAAGGATTCAGATCTTGCAGAAACACAGGATGGACGAGAGAAAGAGATGTTGTTTTGGAAAAAGGAAATGTGGAGCAGATCAGGCTGCTGATCGAAGGGGAAATAATGGGATTTTCTGGGTTTCACATTGTTCTTCGCACAAAAAGAGCGTCGGCTTGCCTTCTCCTCCCCTCCACACTGGTGAACAAAAAGCCAAAGCCTCTTTAAGGACAGCCTTTTCTAAGTTAATTATTATCACAGACGGCATTGGGATTTAAAAAAAAACAAGCTGCTCTGCCAGCTATTTGTTTCATTTTTATCTTTTTTGGAAACGAGTAGAACATGAGCTGTGTTGGATACATCGCAGCACACCTTGTTTTGTCGATATTTACTTAGCAGAATAAATGTCGTTGGATCTTGTTTATGCCTGTTATTTCAATGTCCTTGCTTTTAATGGCACATCTAACTTCACGTATGCCTATTTTGAAACACTAGACGACGGTCCCTCGCTGGAGAAAGCTATTGATTTTGTGACGTTCTTGAAATGTGTCTCTTAAAACAAAACCAAAAAAAAAAAGAACAGAACTTGTGCTTTCAATAGTCAAGGCAAGCCCACGTCACCCAGTAATAGGAAGTCATATGAACTACCCAAGACTATCCAATGACTCACTCAAGGAAGGTCATTCACACCTTGTCCCCAAGGAAACAAGTGGCCAACCTCCTACCCTTTCCTGGGGCCACTGAAATAGAGAAGCATTTGTAGTGATTTCTATATAGCAAGGTCAGTAAAGAGATCTCATGACGCAGACCTCACTTGAAAATGTCAAACCCACTGGTTTTTGTTATCAGTAAAAGGTCCGAGATCTTTCCAATCTGATAATTTATTTCTTCTGTCTACTAAGCCAAGAATTCCCTTTCTTTCTTTCTTTCTTTCTTTCTTTCTTTCTTTCTTTCTTTCTTTCTTTCTTTCTTTCTTTCTTTCTTTCTTTCTTCTAGAATCATTTAGAAACTCTGAGGAATTAAGGTAATTTTTCCTATTGTTGCATCCCATCAAATGTTGTACTCCAGTTCCAGTCATCTCCAGTCTACACAATAGGAATCATAATCCAAAGCCTCTGCAGGGTACAATGTTAGAGAAGAATAACAGAATAACAGAGTTGGGAGGGGCCTTATAGATCATCTAGTGACTAGTCCCAAGCAGGAGACCCTACAACATTTCTGACAGGTGGCAGTCCAGTCTCTTCTTGAAAGCTTCCAGTGATGGAAGCTCCCACAACTTCTGAAGGCAAGCTGTTCCATTGGTTGATTGTTCTTATCGTCAGAAAATTTCTCCTTATTTCTCTGATCTTATTGATCACTTTCTATCCATTATTCCTTGTCAACCTTATGATCATACTAAAACATGTTGGGGAATCCTAATTTGGAACTAGGAAGACAATCCTTTTGTTGGAGAACCTGAGGAAAGAATCTTTAACATCAATCTATAGTATTACAATTTTTTTGCTAACTGATGGATTGCTGTATAATTAACTTTGGCAAAAGGTGTGGTGATAGTGTCTTAATTCACCGCTGATTGTTGCTATTAAGTGCCAAGTTTGCTCATAATAACTGAGGAAAGGGTAGACTTGGCATATCAGAGATCTAGGTTTCAGCTGGTACATCAAATACAATTTCAAGTTACCAAAGACAAAGTTATGGTTGGGAGACTGCAGGTAATCAGAGATTAGCATAGAAAATGGGATGTGAAGCATAATTGTGAGGTTGGGCTTGAGGTTCAAGTTAGGGCTGCTGCTCTCTGCATCATAGCATCATATGTATCCGAGTTGTTCAATAAAGAAGGTTGTGAGATCATGAACTTGTCCTAAGCAATCACAGGCTTAATCCACAAAGGCAGCCATATATTAAAACTGGATTTTGTCTTGGAGCAACTGAGATATGATCTGAGGATGAGGGACATTTTCATCAGTCCCTTGTAATGGATAGATCATTTTCTAGTTCCCATGGGGTTAATTAGGGGTTCCATGGATCTCTATAGGATCATTCTCCCCCCCCCACGATATCTAATGGATCCTTCTAATGAACCTATTGGATCATTCTCCCCCCCGATATCTAATGGATCCTTTTGATTTACAAAAGATATCTGTGGAGTTTGCCATAGGCCTGGTGGGCATTTCTATTGAGTGTCTGTTCAACATTTGGAGTATGAAGTCAGCAATGGTGATTGATTTAACAGGAATTTCCAAAAAAAAAAAAAAACCCAACAAAAGAGATACCCAAAGCAATACCGGCATAAGGCAAAGAACGAATGTAAAATATAGGTAAGAACTCAAGTTCAAACCTACACTGTGGTGGTAAGGATGATAAATCAAGCTCACTTCTCCACTCTTATTGTATCCAATACCGTCTACCCCCCAGCAATATTGTTTAAAGTGACTTGGTTCCTATCAAGGAAAATTGAACCAGGAGATCATCTACTGGTCCATTACAATAAATTTGCTAGGCATATGAGAGAAATAATTTCTCACTTTCACTTGGAGTTTTACGCCAGTTGGATAATTTAATTGAAAACACAGGGGCTTTGTCTTGTAGAGTTATCTGATATAGGAGTGGGTTTGTAATTCTTAAGCAAGTAAATCTGACATCTGACTATCCTGGTTCTGGGGGACCTTTCAGTTGCTTTCAAGAGAGTATTGTGGGAACAGTATTTTTCAATGGTTCTCATCCTTCTTGAGTAAACAGTTCTAGTCAGTGATAATGGGAAGAGACTGGTCAAGCCCCCAGTCTCTCTATTATGGGGTTCTGTAGGGCTTGGTCCTATTCCACTATGTCCTTCCCTGAATTACAGTCACTTATGCTCTTACCACTCCACAGTTGGGTTACTGCAATGCACTCTGCCTGGGACTGCCCTTGAAAATTATGTGGAAGTTTCAGCTGGGGTCACATTCCATGGCCCAGTTCATTATATTGTACCAACATTATGAGCCTGGATAGCTCAACACTGTAATTTAACACCAGCTGTCTGCAATTAAAGTAAGATCGAATCTCGCCAGGCTCAAGGTTGACTCAGCCTTCCATCCTTTCTAAGGTAGGTAAATTGAGGACCCAGTTTGTGGGGGCAATAAGCTGACTTTGTATAAATATACAAAAGTATGAAGGCTATTGCTTAACGCATTGTAAGCCACCCTGAGTCTCCGGAGGAGGGCGGCATATAAATTAAATTAAAAAAAAAACAAAAACATTTGCCATTTAGTAACCCTGTACAGGAGCTGAATTGGTACCCTCTGTTTGCAGTTTAAGATATTCTCTGAATTGAATCTGCCATCCAATAAGAAGCGGGAGACAGTGCTTGCTGAGAGTCCCATCCCTGAGGGAATACCATCTTCAGGGACTACAGGTTATGCCTTCTCAATGATGGCCCTGTCTCTTGAAAAATGTACCAGGATATCTGGATCATCCCCTGTTAGTACATTTCAGAAAACCATAAAATCACTTGAGAACAAGGAAGATCTCCAAATAGTAGAGCATTAAACTCATTAGTTATAATTGTATAACTTGAATTTTGTGTTTGAGCTGCATGGTGCGTTGTTGTGAAGACACTTGCCTCCCACTTGGAAGGTTGAAAGTTCAATTCTAGGTAGTGACAAACGTTTCTCGTGGTGCAAAGAAAAAATATTTGCTGCGAACTCCACATAGGTGACAGGAGGGGCATCCGGCCAGTAAATGCTCAGCTCCATTCAGTCGCCCTGACTCTACCCTGAATTAAGGGATTACAAGGGATTACAAAACAACTTTAATGTACTGCTGTTAATACCATAATGTACTCAGACTCTCTGAAAATAGAATGGCATATAAATTGTAGACCAAAGTAAACAAATAAATGAGCCAGAAGCCCAAATAGTTTCAGGATTCATTTAACACTACTGGATTTAACATGTTCTTTATCAAATTAAAAACCTACAATAACTCTTGACATACTATATTTGTTCGAATACATTAACTTAGATGTTCAACAGCAGGGGGAGGCATCAATACGTAGCTGGAAAGTCTAATACATAAAAGTCAATGGAAGATAGTTAAAAGGTAAAAGATAAGCAGTGCTTGTTTTTGTTTCTTGTGCAAAGACACTTCCGTGGTCGTATGACCAGCATGGGTATATGACAAGGTGCACGGAACATTGTTACGTTCCGCTGAAGTGGCACCTCCAAGTTGTTGAACTGTTTATTCAAGAGTGCTACCCTATCCAGGGTACTGTAGTCACTAAAAACAGAACAGAATAACAGAGTTGGAAGGCGCCTGGGAGGTCTTCAAGTCCAACCCCCTGGTCAAGCAAGAAACTATTTCGGACAAATGGCTGTCCAATCTCTTCTTAAAAACTCTTCCAGCATTGGAGCACCCACAACCTCTGGAGCAGGGGTGGGTTCTACCTACCTCTATTACCGGTTCGCAAAAGGGCCGTGCCCACACGCTTGCTTTGCTCACGCGCACTCGCACTCTTCTGCGCATGCGCAGAAGCATTCTGATGACATCGGGGTCGGTGGATGTAGCCTCCCGCCAGTTTTACTATCGGTTCTATAGAACCAGTCCGAACTGGGGGCAACCCACCACTGCTCTGGAGGCAAGTAGTTCCACTGTCAGGAAATTTTTCCTCAGTGCTAAGTTGCTTCTCTCCTTGATTATTTATTTATCTACTTGCAATTGCATGCTTTCGAACTGTTAAGATTGGAAGGAACTGGGGCAAGTAATGAACGCTCACCCATTGCACAGTGCTTGGGTCTTGAACCTGGGCTGCCAGCTGACAAGCTCAGTGCTTTTAACCACTGAGCCACCGTGCCCCTACAATGGAGGATAAATTTGCTACTTGTGTGTCATAAATTTAAAAGTATGTTTAAGCCAATACAATGATTACTTAATGACGTGAGCTAATTCTTTGAGGCCAGTGTTCAAACTTAGTAGGATAAGGGATAGTGGATCCCAGAAAATACTCCATATATCAGTTTTATTCTGTATGATTCACTGGTTTACTATGTGTACATATTTAGTTATTTTCGAAGTGTATCAATGGATTGAAAAAATAAATGAAGAGAGCAAGTGAAGTGACATGATTTATCTCACATATATCCACAAGCCTGGAAGAATATCTATTCTGCACAAATTATATCTGTTCTGAATGACTGTTTTGCTTACTGAACAAGCATTTTACTGTAAGGAATCCTGCTACAGTACTAATTAGAAACTTGGGCAGCATAATGCTAGTTTTTATATATAGCCAGAAGTCAGTTGTCATATACATTTAATATTATTTTCTCTTCACAACTTTGTGAAATCACAGTGGCCAGTTCTTTAGCTGATATTAGACTTCAATGTCACTTCATATATTATCTTTTTTCCCCCTGTTAGACAAGAGTATTTAAATGACTGTTTAATGAAAACTACAAAGAGCTTTTCAGCAGGCTCCTTCTTCCCTTCACAGTGGCATCTGCAGATGATAGTTAAAATATGCAAGGTAGTGGACAGAACATTGCAAGGCAAGTCCTGCCCCCTTTGTATGTACATTAATGTCACACATGTGTTCAAAAGGAGCAGGGCCAGCATGTGTCACTCTGTCTGTCAATATTTTGAAAACCCTTCATGCCTTTGACTTCAATACTGGAAATCCCAGGGTCCAATGAAAGAAATCCCACCTTATGGGATGTTCACATGTTAATGTTATTTCTCTTCCCAAAGGAGTAATACAGTTAATTGAAGGACTTAATGTATGGAATTTCCTCATGTAATTTCTTGGCATCAGATGTTCCTGAGCAGGAAGAAATCACAGTTCAGAAAGTCTATCGCCTCAAAAGAAAAAGTCAGAATAATGCTTACCATTATTTTACCGGTATTTGACATTGGCAACATTGGATTGTTGATCTTGTTGCACTGCTTTGGGACAATGCAATGATAGCCCTCTGCCAGCAAAAACTGAGTTCAGGAGGGGGGTGGGAGTGAGCTCTGTTTTCACTGGCAGAGGCACCACGGGCCAGTTTGAGTTTGACACCCCTTAGCTAGAGCTTCACAGAGAAACAAATAATCACTGCAGTACAAAGTTGTAGATGGCATCTTCAGTGATGTTATAGGTGGTATATTCTTAGAAGTTGGCTTGTATTTGTTGACTTGTACAAGGCTCAGATGGGGATTTGGTGAAGAATGAAAATGAGACTCAGGTTGTCAGATTAATTACTTGTCAACAGATGTCGCTTCTAAAAGGTATCACGTTACCTACATTATCTCTACAATTGTTAGGTTGAGAAGCAGGATGGGGGAGAGGAGGAGAAAGGAGGAGAGAAGGATTAGTGGTTCAAAATTCATGTTTATAAATCATTTTTTCATGGTTTGTTAAATATGGAAACCTCACCCAGCTATGGTCCAACTCATCTCCATGTATTTCTATGAAAGAAATGCATGTGCATGCATTTAACTTTGTTTTTCTTTGGTGCAATGCAAAAAGAGAAAGGGAAACATGCATTTTTTGTAGGCTGAAAGAAAACAAGATCTTTGGCGAGATATTATACCCAGAGATTAAACTAAATTCCATTTTTTGTGCATCTTTTCATCTCAAAAAATGGGCTTCTTTTTTATTTCAGAAAGGCAGTAAAACAGCTTATTCCAGTTAGAGTTCCTTTATGATATTACTTCTTGGTTTCTAACTCCAGGTCACCTGCAGAGTAAGGATAAGCTTACTCATGTAAATAAAACAAAAGTGAGGGTGGACTTGGATTGTGCAGTCACAAGCACCATCTTCTGCAGATGCTCCATCTCGAAGTCTTCACCTTCTATGCCTTTTGCACCGACCATCTTGGCTTTGCTTGTAGTTCACCCTTTTCTTTTGCAGGACAAAGATGTAGCAGTTTCATTTGAAGTTGTCCCTTAAACTATTTATGGGAGGAAAGGAGATACAGAACAGGTCATACTTGTGCTTGTTTGTCTAGCATCCTTATTACATGATATGGGAAAGTGTGCTCCAGACAGAGGGCTGCTGATCCTGAATTTTCTCTTTAGAACCAGAGAATGCCTTCCCTACATTCAGCCGAGTCCCCTGATAATACTGAGTGTGCTTGACAAAGGAGGAGATGCATTTTGTCCCATGAACCAATCCAGTCCCTCACTCTGGCTACGCCATGGTCACAACCTCATAATTCTACAAGGCACAGATGCTCATAATATAATTAAGGGGAAAATACAAAAATGTTAAGGAAGTGTCCATCACAACATTAAAGATTTAAAGGAATGCTTACTTCCTTTTCTTTTAAAGAATGCATTTTCATGGTTAAATCTAGGGTTGCCAGGTGTCCACTATTTGAGCGGACAGTCCGCTTTTTTCACATTATGTTCACTATTTTTTTTCACAAAATAGTGGACATTTCTTTAATTCAAAAGCTTTATGATGAAATGGTACGTAATCTAAAACTGTACAGTCTAAGAGAATAAGAATAGGAGAATCGCGTTTTGCCTTTTTTTCATAAGTTAAAATGAGACAAAGATCGAATATCCATTGAACTCGATTCTCCGAAAAAATTAATGATGAGATTAAAATAAAAATATATTATAAAATTATGTACAGTTCACATTTTTAAAATGTATTGTAGCTTGTGTCGACTGACCTAAAATGGCGTGTTAAAATGTTTGTAAGAAAATATATAATTTAATTGTAATTTTTTTTTTTATTTTTTTACTGCTTAACCACCACCACCACTACCACCCCCGCTTGTCCGCTATTTTTTGGAAGCAGACCTGGCAACCCTAGTTAAATCAGTCAGTTTGACTACAACTATTTTATTATTTATTTTGACATAAAGCTGCTCTGAGTGTTGCTCAGCATGTTGTATCTCAACAAATGGACTAGATCAACAAACTGAAAAGTGGCTGCTTCCCTTCTGACTTTTTAGCAATTCTTACTATCTACCTTAAGTTCTGCTTTCACTGAAAAAAGAGAGAGAATAAGTAGCTGAGTCAGGGTTCTGACCGATGCCCTAATTAAGTGGATACCTTGCAAATAAAATGACATTAGAGGAGGAATCACAGATAAGCAGGTAGGGAAGAGAGCTGGTTCTGAAGAGGCAATTTGGAAGGCAATCACACTTCAGAGAAGTAAGAAACCTGACTCTGAGCTATACCTCTTCAGGTTACAGGTGGGAGCTCAACAAAATGATATGTTCCTCCAGATAATTAAACTGATTGCTTATATATAGAATCTACATGGAAAAATGGAAGCCAGAGAAAATAATAATGATATAGCATTCTCTGTTTTATACTAGTTTTTTCAGTTGCATGGATCTGGGGAAGCAAGACTCATTCAAGGATTTCTTCCAATTGTCAAAGATGTAGTTATCTGGAATTGGGAAAAGTAAAAGAGAACAGGTATCTAAGAAAAGATACAGAACAGAAAGGCCACGAAGATGTCCATGAATGAGACTTAAACTAGTGGGAAAAGCAACCCTATTACCTAGATTTCATGAAGCTCTCCTTTTTACTTTTCAGAGGGGGGGGGGGATGATGATGTATATATAAAAACAAAAGATGGTTTCCTGTGTGTATTCCATTAAGCTATGACATCAAGTTATTCTTCCTGCAGCTACTTGCCCATCTGGTTGTTGGTTCTTAACTCTACCCCATGCACTGCTGTTCTTCCCCCAGGACATTTCTGCTTCCCTGTTTCTTTTCCTGGTCTTCAATCTATGTGCAAAAGTAGCAGGGGAGCTCTTAAGAACAGCTAAAGCCCCTCGGCAGTGGTGTGTTCCAGCCAAACTGCTCTTGTATTAGTTTTTGATGAGTTTTCAATTTAGGTCTTTGCAGATAGAAGGAAAGAAACGACAGGAGAAGAGGGGAGGGTGGGAGGGAGGGAAGAGGGAAAATGCAACAGATGGGCCCGATTGTGCTCTCTAGGCAAATTAAGGAAGACATCTGTAGCTCCCAAATACTGGTGGTCTAAAGCAATTAGTCCCCTGTGAAAAGGGGCCTCTTGGAGACTCCTTTAGCCAATCCCATCCTGGGGAGTGCTCACGTTACAATGGCCTTGACCACAGTTCATTGAGCCAAAGAAGAAAAAGAAAGAGAGAGAGAGAGAAATTAATTCAGTAGAAGCAGTGTAGGAAGTCTGGAATCTGTATACTTTAAAATGCAAGGTTGTTTACAACCTTCTGCCTTCACACCATTTGCATCATTGGGTGGAGAGGGAGGGCAGTCCCTTCCTTTCTCCAAACCTACCTGCTTTCTGCTCCAAACTTGAAATTGGCAAAATAACAGTTTGTGTAGACACCTACAGCTCAGTTGTACAGAGTGTGTAATCTGAAAATTGCCCAGGGACCTCAATTTTCCACTGATTTGTTTGGAAAACAATGAATGAAGACCCAATTCTCCGTGGTTGGAAGGATCTCCCCACCCATCCCTTCTGCCGCCTTCAGAAAGAGGGTGGGGAGGGGGAGGGGGAACTTGTTATACGATAAGCTTCCCTTCTGTAACTGATAATTATAATGATCGTTATGATTTCAGGTTGAGCACCGGTGGATTAATCTGGTCCCTCGGTCCTCCAATTTCGATGCTCCAGGAAGCTGAAAGTGGGAAGAAAAAAAAAAAAACACCTCAGAAAGGATTTTATTTAAACTAGATAATATGGAGCCGCCAGTGGGGGCTCTTTTCCTCATGCATATTTATGATCAGCAAAGGTCTCTGTGGGAAAAGTAATCCACAAGCCACAATGGGCGAAGCAGCTCAGAGGAGGTCACAGCACTTTTAAATTACACCTCTTGGCTTTGTTCACCCAAGCACAATGGGGCTAAGAGATAGGAAGAAAGAGTTTGTGCTCTACAGCACCCCCCAGGACATTCTGCAGCTCAGTAAATAAAAGCCTAAACTGATTTGATATCTTATTGGATTTCAGTTAACCTAAAAACACGTTTCATGCTCAGCCATGGAAGCCAGTCAAGAGCTGATCTCTGGAGGGGAGGAAAAGGGGAGGAATCTCTGTTTGTTGATCAAAAATTACCTTCCTTGGGATTTCAAATGGGTCGGGTTGAAGCACACAATGGAGCCATCTGCCCTCTTAACCTGTTGCTTATTTTAATTAATTGATGACATTTTTTATTGTTGTTGCTGTGATACTATTTTAAAACGTGACTCTTGCCACACGAGTGTGTAAGTATTTCAAGAGAAGGAAAGTCTTTGAAGGAAAATTGGATTATGCATCTATTACTATAAGGCAGAACTTTGTTTAAAATGCATGCCTTTAATGACTATGTAAATGTGGACAGTTTTTTTTTTAAATGGGGATATTTTTTTCTACATAGGCTTTAACTGATGGCTATAGTAATGTTACTATTCAGATTAAACTGCAGACAACTTAATTCCTCCTCTCCTAATAGTTGGAAGGAAAACTGAATGTAAATGCCATTGCCATGATCATTGCCATCATATTTTTAAAAATAAAATTAATGAACAATAGGCTCCATGTGAAGTTGTATACATTTTATTAATGTATACAAACATATTTTTGAATGTGATAATTATCTTTTTCCAGTTGTGAGTTTCCATGGCGGTTACATATATTTAAGCTTAAGGTCGTGATTTGATATTTTCCATCACTCTTTTGTACAGATTAGAAAACCACACATTGGAGAATGTTGCACAATATTGTGAATCCCAGACCCAGGTTAACAAAACACTTTTAACCAGGTTAGCAAAACCCAACAATAAATGTGTTTACACAGCATGTTATATCTACCAGTGAACCATATTAGGCTTAACAGAATGGTTATTTTTACACAATAATGGCTGGTCATCTTCCACCATGCTAGATCACAAACCACTAAATCTATACTAGCCTGGTCTAGTACCATATATTGCTCAAATTAGCTATTGTGCTTGCACTGATACTTCTAATAATAATCTTTAGACTGTAGGGCAGGCCTGTCAAACTGGCGGGCCAGATACAGCCGGCACAGGCCACATCCATCCCGGCTCCGCAAAGGCAAAAAACATTGAGATAAATCATGATTCGGCCCGCAACACAATCGAATTTGACACCCCTGCTATAGGTGATACAGTGATATTATGATCAGGTAAAGGATACAGTTCAATCATCTGTAGATAGATAGTTGTGGACGATTGATGCACGTAGATCAACAGGACATCCATTCCACATACCATTTTCATAATCATTGCTATCATCTCCAGCTACCGCAAAGAAGTAATGGGAAAAGAACCTATATTGGGATAGACAATGTTTTAAGTCCCAGCAGATATCTCACAAAATGAGTGCCATTGGATAGCGAGTTGCAAATCCCCATGAACTAAAAAGATAAACTTTAGCTTACCTGCTAGCTTACCACAAATGCTCTCTGTCCTGTTCCCCCGTCCCCCAATTTTTCTCTATTTTTTTTTTTCTGGGCATCTGAATATATTTTCAAACACCACATAAGGCTGCAGCAGCTATGTACCATTTTTACATTCTAAGAATATATCCATTGACCTAGGAGCCAAGAAGTGTTCCTGTATTTAAAGATGATGCCAGAGCTGGGACTTTGCTTCCTAGAATGCTAAATTCCCATTTATTAATATTATGTATAAGTAAAGCATGGGTAAGCTGGAAAGCCTTAGAATCAGGTAAGGCAGAGAACAATATGTATACTGGCTACCTCTGAATTAAGAGAACAGCTGCCTGAGAATTAGACAACTGTAAATTTAATGGACCCGTGGCTTTACACAATATAAGGGAATTTTCCATGGGATGGTGGGGTAACCATATCTGGATCTTAATAAACTATGACCACTAGAGGGCAGTGAATAAAATCTTCATGGACAATAGATGGTAGTGGACAATAGTATGGCTCTTTGTAGCTTGTTGCCCACAAGAGCCTTGATGGTACAGTGTTTAATGCACCCTGTTATTAACACAGCTGCCTGCAATTTCTGCTGGTTCGAATCTCTCCAAGGCTCAAGGTTGACTCAGCCTTCCATCCTTTCTAAGGTAGGTGAAATGAGGACCCAGTTTGTGGGGGCAATAAGCTGACTTTGTATATAAATATACAAAAGAATGAAGGCTATTGCTTAACGCATTGTAAGCCGCCCTGAGTCTCCGGAGAAGGGCGGCATATAAATCAAAATTAAAAAAACAAAAACAAAAACAAATAACAGCTACTCCATTCTAAATCAGAGGCATATACAGGGTTATAACCCCATTTTACAAAATTGTATCGGATAGGACCAATAATTCTGAAATTTTAGGCTATACCTACATAATAAATGGGACATTTTAAAAAATGGGACATCATTTAATGGGACATAATAAATGGAAGATAATTTTTAAAAAATAGAATATTTTTGGAAATTCACTTTATGGGACGAGACACTGTGGAACAGATGTATTTTCCTGCCCATATTATTACAAACCATAAATGTGAAGCAAGGGTTAAGTCATCATATTATGTGAAATAATATATATCACTGGACTTGATATAGAAACAGGCTTGGGAGATATTATATTGGTGCTGGCCCTTCTTCCATTGCAGCTTGTACCCTTCTCAGTAGAATTTAGATTAGTTAATGAGCGTGAAATTTATATAGATTGGAGCACCACATGTTACTCCCAACTATGAAAGTATAGGCCCATGATGGCGAACCTTTGGCACACGTGCCGAAAGTGGCATGCGAAGCCATGTCGCCCGGCATGTGCGGCCTTGCCTGTTTGTCTTGCATGAGCCTTGCATGCGCGCACGACCATCAACTGTCCTTTGTGCACACGGCAGTGCTGAAAACCAGTGTGCACATGCACGCGGCCAGCTGATTGTTGGATGTGCATGTGGCCAGAACTCAAAAGTTTGGCTTTTCCGGAACATGATCCTTTTGCACATGTGGCATTGCTGAAAACCGGCATGCTCATGTGCACTGGCCAGCTGATCGTCGGGCACGCATGCACACTAGAACCCAGAAGTTCGGCTTTTCTGGAGCGCGGCCCCAACAAGCACACATGTGCATGCGAAGTTTCCACATGAGCTTTTTGGCACAATGTTGAAAAGGTTCGCCATCACTGGTATAGGCTTTTAGACAGAAGTCTAGGGGAACGACTTTGAATGTAGCAGGGTTGCCTTGCTACATTTTAAAGTAAACAATGCAATATTATGTAAAGGAGTATGTGTGTGCACGGGGAGGAAGATAATACCATTACTTTCAGAGCTCAAAATGTCATAATGTCATGATTGCCTTCAAGCAGAGGTCTATCAAGCACCAATATTTTGACTGATGATTGCATGACATCAAGTTGTTGTTGACTCTTAGCAACCACATAGATAGAATTTCTCCACGACAATCTCCCTAACCTGGTCTTCCCGACCTTCAAATGACATCTTGCTGCTGTCATTCTTTTCCACTTTTCCCAGCATTGATGCCTTCTCCAGGGAGTTGGATATTTACATTATGTCTCCAAAGTAAAAATTACTTTTTTACTTTGGTCTGGTCATGTATGCCTCAATGACAACTCTGGATTGATGATGTTGTTGTTGTGATAATCCATTTGTTTGTGTTTCCTTGCATTCCAGTAAAACTATTCTCTATGAATTGCATTACTGTACCTATATGGCTTTATTTTATTTTATTTTAGCATTGTTGCAATCTAATTTTTTGCAATTTTTACAAGAGAAAAATATTTTCATCTGGAACAACAGCTCAATTTAAGGTTATTAAAAGTACTGAAAATGTGGATTGAACACCACTTAGTGGCAGAAAAATAAATTACAATGTGAAACTTTCTGGGTTAGTTATATTATTTGCTTTGCACTGGATAGGTAGATGCGTGGAAGATAAACAGATTAAACAGGCAGGCAGACAAATAACAGATTAGAAAGAGATGAGAGAGAAAAGATGATAGATAATGTGTTTCCCCCAAAATAAGACCCTGTCTTATATTTTTTTGAACTCTGAAATAAGCGCTTGGCCTTACTGCCATGCACTCAAAAGCCCGACTTTTGTCTTATGTCTTATTTTGGGGGAAACAGGATAGATAGATAGATAGATAGATAGATAGATAGATAGATAGATAGATAGATGATAGATAGATAGATAGATAGATAGATAGATAGATAGATAGATAGATAGATAGGCAGGCAGGCAGGCAGGCAGGCAGGCAGGCAGGCAATAGAGAGTTCAGACAAATTAGATTGCATAAGATACCTTTGTCCTATTTTGTGCAGCCCTGTATATTAGACTTCAACTTCCATAACTCCCAGGCATCAGAGTGAATACAGTTACAGGAGTTGAAGTCCAAGGTGCCTGGAAAACACCAGGTTAGAGAAAAGTTGATGTTTCACTTTAATTATTTTTAATTTTAAAAAGTGTTTTCACTTATTTCTTTCTAAATACATGTGTGTCAATAAACAACACAAAGAGATTGGCTATAATTTCTAATACAATATTACAGAAAAGAAATATAACCACATACAGTATATTCCTCTAGATTTCCTGGAGAAAAGACATATGAATGATAATAAGTAAACATAATCTGTTTTACATGTTACTTATTTGAGAGTATCTATCCATTTATTTTGGATGAACCTTTTCAAATTTTACCTCTAGATGAGAAAAAAAGATTAACCAATAATACTGTTAATATGCCCTTTAATATCAATAATAGAAAAATAACAGAAGACAAATCTGCAACCCAACCAACCTGATTTCTTCAGGATCTTTTATATCTGCTTTAAAAATGTAACAATTGTGCATTAGACCCTCTGTAATGTTTATTGTTGCAATAGAATCACAGCTAAATTCGATATTCCACAAAAGCAGCTTTAAGTATAATCCTTTCTGGTTCTCCTCAGATTAAAAACAGTTCTATTTTTTTTTCCTCCTAACATAAAACCTGCTGGAGGTAGTGCATTTGGCAATGCACATTTTTCTGTCTAATCTTACCTTTAATTTCCAAGAGTGGCTAACCAGATGCCAATGAAAAACCCCAAAGTAGACATTGGCCCTTAGTGCCCATCAACTAGTACTTAGATGCATGTTGTCTCCAATAAATAATGTAATAAAGATTAAGTTTGTGCAAGGCATCACATTTAGTTCCAAATCAAAGGGTGCAAAGGGCATAAACATAGTTGCTGTCTGTAGCTCTTTAAAGCACCCATGTCTTTTCCCAGAAATGATTACCCTCTGCAGTTCCATGCAAGCCCAGAAAATATTACACTGCTTGTGGTATATATCTTAACACGCCCCATACAATTCAAAGCACCTTTTAAATATTTATTCCAAAGCATTGCACAGGGCTAATATACCGTATAATAACTAGCAAGTATTGTTAGCGCAATAAAATGGATTTTGTTTTAAATCAGCTGGGTAACATCACAATAGATTTTATAGTTAGCCCATGTGCTGTGTTGGGTAGTTCAGTCTCAAAGTTCTAAACACAGAATTTAATTGGCTTGCCCTGGTTCTACCATTATAATCTTTATTGAATCATTTGCTAATGTGTAAAAAAAACCTCAAAAATTATCATTTTAGGCTGGAGTTATTTTTTATTCCCATCATAATATTTGATTATCCTTTTTCTGTGGCTTCTCAATGGTACCATTACTTATTTCTTTTGTCAATTCTTACCAGATAATCTTCCACCTGGAATTTTCTTTTTATGAAAATTACTATCAGCATATATATTGTACATATTCCCCTAATGGACATTGCATTGTTTTGTGTTAAACAAAATTACCACTTTGGAAATATCTTTTTTTTTCCCCTGTTGATTTGGTTTTAACCAATGTAGAAGTTTTTGATTAAAATAAAGGCCAGTCCTTTGTGATTGTTGTTCATGATTTTGTTTTACAAAGATCAAACAATATTGCTACCAGTTAAATGAAAATCCACACATATGCTTACATGTTTAAGACTTAGGAGAAAATTAGCATCTGCAGATTGGAAGAAAAATCTGTTGCTGAAGGAAGAGATTATTATGAACAGATACGAAGGGGAAAATGTTTGAGGTTTGGGGGAGGATGTTATACTCTAGTTTCTTTTTAATCTATTCCAGCAGATGGAGCCAATAAGTAAGCAAAACAATTTATGAATCAATATCACAATAATATTCTACACTTCTTATATTCACTTAGGCTTTAAAGATCACCATAAACAGAGCCACTTTCAGAGGCTGTCCTGGAAAACCAGGTAAATCAATTCTGTAGCATCTATTATATGAATTTGTAAGGATGTTGAATAATAAAGTTGGGTATTGGGTACAGAGGTAAACCTTGATCTACAACCATTCATTTAGTAACCATTCAAAGTTATAAAGCCATTGAAAAAGTGACTTCTGAGTGATTTTCACACTTATGACCATTGCAGCATCTCCATAGTCACATGATCAAAATTCAGGTGCTTGACAACTGGCATGTATTTATGATCACTTTCCCAAGATCATGTAATCAACTATTTGTAACTTTCCCAGCCAGCTTCTGACAAGCAAAGTCAATGGGAGAAGCCAAATTGATTTAAGGACTACATCATGGGTGTCAAATTCCCTGCGTCACATTGCTGTCACGTGACATATCGTGATGTTTTTTCCCTTTAAGGAGCTGGGGTAGGCATGGCCTGCGTGTGATGCATCCAGCCCAAGGGCCGCTGGTTTGACACCAGGGATGGGTTCTACTTACCTTTACCACCAGTTCGCAACAGGAAGCTTCTGCGCATGCGCAGATCGCTGATGATGACATCCAGGGTGGTAGGTGGGGCCTCCCACCAGTTTTACTACCAGTTCTTGTGAACCAGTCCGAACCAGGGGCAACCCATCACTGTTTGACACCCTTGGACTACATGATTCACTTAACTTCAGTGATCAGCTGTGGAGAAAATGGAGCAAAGCTCACTTAACTGCCTTGTTTAGCGCAGAAACATTGGCCTCAATTGTGGTCGTAAGTAGAAGACTACTTATACTAGGTATATCTGGATTACAGTTCAAACAATCAACATTCTTTGGTTAAAAAAGATGAAAGCAAACACTGAGAAGCAGTCGCACTCTAGGAAAACAGTATTCTAGATAACAGGGAGCACTTACCTGGAAAAAGACTTATCTTTATCCGAGATGACCTTCTTCAAATAGAGAGTATTACATATCTTACCAGCATGCAGAGTGTTACTATATCTGCCTATCCCAACTTAAAATCTAGTCAAGAAAAAATGCTAGGGTAGTTAAATAGTTATTAGAAATATTAGAAATAAGAACTAAAGCTTGGAAGCCACAAAATTTTCAGGGAAAACCCTTGATGGCAATTAGATTAAAACTTTTCTTAAATTATATCTGAAGACAATCATTTATTTCTTTGGTCTGGTGAAATAATAAAGCAGATATTTTGTCCAAATGTAGACACAAAACAATGTATGTACCTTGTAGAAAGATGTGAGTAGCAAAACACCAAGGAAGAGGAATATTATTAGACAACAAAGATATAAAGGAGTAGCATGCATGAATAGGAAAAAAAATGTACAGTATCTATCAGGCTTTGTTTTATATAGTCCACTATACAGTGATGTTAAAAAGCAAAGCAGTGTTAATGATGATATTTGTCCATGTGCAGTGTTTGGGGTCCAACTACCTTAATGGGAATGTCCACTCCATTTAATTTGATTTATAAGCCCACCCACTTGGAGTCAGCTGCCCCCACTCCACTCCTCATCGCTGCTGGCATGCCACTCCCCATGCATCTGTTGGACACCGAAATGTCCTTTGGACACTATAGTTCATATACATGGAGTCATTAATGACACCAGTTTTTGGTAGCTGCTAATCTGATCTTTCCTAATGGGAGAAAATACAAGCCTTTCAATCCAATTGTAAGGTCTGAGAAAGTCCTCATTGATAGAGTTATTTTCTTATTTTTCAAATAACCAACTACTTAACTAGGCTGGAGACAACCAACTATGAATCTCTCACTTTGATAAAGAAACTGAAGGTGAAAAAGGGTGAAAAAAATTTAAAACTGGTCATCAAATTTCACATCAATATCTCAAAAGGCTGGAGGATATTTTAAGTGAATTCCTAAATTTTGGGTCCAATATTACACAGAAAACCTGGGCATAGATGGTCACTTTTACATGCAAAGGCATATAAAAGGCAGGACTACTATGCTTTTATCTCTTTCCCAAAAATCCAAATAAATGCTGCCCACTTTTTGTACTGTCTCAATAAAGCCAATGTGACATTATTAGTATAATACACATCATAATATCAATTCTACAGAAATAACAAAAATAAATGCAGATCAAAGCCATGTTCAGTTAGTGGTTTAGGGTCCCCTCCCTCCCTCATAAATATGGATTCTCTCTCTTAGCTGTTATTTAGCTCAACATACCATAAAATGTAACCATGTGATTCATGTTGTATAAAGACTTATGACCACAACTGAGCTCAGAATTTCTGTTCCTAAGCGAGACAATTGTTAAATGAGTTTTGCCCCATTTTTCTTGCCATAGTTATTAAGTGAATCACTGTAGTGGTTAAGTTAGTAAGTGAAGTTACTTACTAGTTAGTTGTTTCAAGTAGTTTAATCAAAATGCAGTTAAAACGCTATACAAGCCATCGAGAATATAAATATATACATACAACAGGAAGTGCCTCACAGGAGCAGATAGAGGTAAATCTTAAGAGAGGCAGAAAATGCATTACAGAACAATGGAGATGAATGCTAGAGAGGAATAAAGCTGCATACAAGGCAGCCATAACACCTGTAACATTAGAAACTTAACACTTAAGAGAATCCGGCTTCCCCATTGATTTTGCTTATCAGAAGGTGATCTGTTCTGCCCCAGCTCTGGATTTCGGAGGATATTGACACACACCAATGGTCCTTATCAAATTTATTAAGTAGCAAGAATAAACAAGACCGGCAAAGGTTGGCAACCAGCCCAGAAAACAAGATATGATAAACCAAAATACTCTGATAATAATACGAGTTGTTTCCAGCAAGAACGCACTAGCTGCATGCGACTTAAATAGGCTAAGGGAGTGGCCAATTATCCTCAAGCCCTACTCTCGAGTAGACCTCCTCCTCCTGAGTAGCCACTCTTGCCTTTTGGCAGTCCTGCGTGCTCGAGCATTGAGAAGAGGCTCCTCCACTTCGCTCTCTCCACTTGAAGGAGCCTCTGGAGGTTCTGAAGACCCTGGCTGAGTCTCTGCCTCTGGCACCACATCCTCTTCAGCCTCCTCGCTGTCCGACGCGAGCACCGGCTGCGCAGGCTGCTGCCGCAACCCCACACCAGCCTCCTCGTTGTCGGATCAGCCACGATCCACGCAGGCTGCTGGCGGGCCACAACAGTGATCACATGACCCAGGACAGTGCAACTGGCATAAATACATGCCAGTTGCCAAGCATCAGAATTTTGATCATGTGACCATGGCAATGCTGCAACAATCTTTATTGAAAAAGGTCGTAAGTCACTTCTTTCAATGTCATTCGCACAATCACTAAATGAATAGTTATAAGTGAAGGACTACCTGTAGTATCTCTTTTGCTGATTTGGGATGCCGCCATCATTCTGTGTATGGGTTTCCCCACTAGCTAGTTACTACTGAGAAGAAGATTCTTCAGTAGATAAAACCTTGGTCTGATCCAGGGGTGGATTCTACTTACCTTTACTACCGGTTCGCAACAGGATCGCACGTGCACGCTCGCATCGCATGTGCACCTTGCTTCTGCACATGCGCAGATCACTGATGATGACATCTGGGGCAGTGGGTGGGGCCTTCCGCCAGTTTTACTACCCGTTCTTGCGAACCGGTCCAAACTGGGGGCAACCCACAACTGGTCTGATCCAATGAAGCATTTCTCTCCCCTAATTCTTTCTCCTAACAGATGATTGCTAATAACATTTAGGAGTTTATGAAGCACCTCGAGCACTGAGGTATCTAAATGATCTTCAATAGCAAAGCAAACAAGAATTTAAAAAGGAGAAAATCATGTCTGACCTATAATGGATGGATAGATATAAATATACAAACACACACACTAATGCAGAACCAAAAATTATTGCTTTTTGAAAACAAAAAGCAAACCACATGCCATATCCCAATAAGATTAGTGCTTCAATGAATCTTGTCTTCATTTCATCCCATAGCTATAATTGTTTGTGTTATTTTTGGCATACAAAACCATCATCATTTAGTGACAGAAATGAGAAACCTGGCTCTAAAATATACGGACTGTCATTCTAGATGTTGTAGTTGCATATGACTCATTTCATGTTCCTCTCTATAATTTAAATCATGAATTAGATATTTAGATGTTTAAAAAGCCAGAGTGTGTAGAGTTGTTTCTAATGAGTGCAAAGGGGAATGAGGCAATAAAAATTATTTTGCCAAAATAATCATGAAAAATCATGAAAAACTTTCTGCTTTGTTCAAACTCAAAGAATAATTGAATATTTAAATAAAATCAAAACAATAATTTAATGCTAAATCAGAATGAAATTAATGCAGATAATCCTTGACTTATAAGCCATCACTTAGAGACTATTCAAAGTTACAAAAAAAAGCTACTTATGACCAAGTTTTGTACCATTGATGGCCACACAAAGACATCTGCAATCACATGAAGGCATTTTGGGTGCTTGGCAACTGACTCACCTTTGTGGCTGTTTGCAGCATCTCGGGTTACATGATCACACTTTTTAACATGTTTTGCTGATTTACAGAGCTCACTTCTGGTTTGGGGCAAAAAAATACCCATTGATAAAATAGATTTAATAACCATGGTGTTCATTTAATAACCATCCAAAAAAAATGTCCCATTTTTGGGTCCAGGCATGTGATGCCTCAGTTTATAACTGCAATGACAACTGTAATTCCAGGCACAATCACAGTCATAGGTTTAGGACTGCCTATATTTTAAATTATTAAAACTATATGACCTTGGGTCATAAAGGCAACCATCATTTTGTCCCGGGGTCACAGCATAGATCAGATTTTTTTCTCCAAGGCTAAATTACTTTTTAAGTGATCTTGAAAAATTTAGAGATGGAAGCTTTTCTAAAACCTTTCCTTATATTGGTCAGCCCTTCAAGGTAGACCAGACTAGGAAAGCAAAGTTATCGATGCTAGTGTTGTTTTTGTTATAAGGTTTGTTATAAGGTTACAGTAACAGAATCTTGTAATTCTGTGTCTCCTCGCTTTTTTGTATCTTCATGAGAAATAGTGTGGGCTATACAGTATCTGAGATGCTTTCTCAAATTACATTTCTATCCTGGACTCAGATTTCTTTTATTTGAGTGTTGTTTTGATTGTGGTGCTTCCTTCTGCCCCTCAAGGCTATTCTTTCTTCCCATTACAATGTCAGCCCTCAACAGTATCAGAGAGAAGAAGAAGGAAAAACAGGGCTCATACCATAAATAGAAATAGGAGAGATGGTACATCTGAAGGAGCCAAAGACTTTCCAGCCTTCCGTTGTGGAAGATTATAATCCAGGGGGAAAATCTGGACTAGACCCTGAGGACTTTCTTTGGAGGAAAGGGCAGAAAGAGTAGTGAATAACACCCTCACCTCTGTCTTCAACAAATTTTGAATGTTCTTAACAGTGTTCATTCTATTGAACACTGGAGTTATTGGAACCATTTAATAGAACTGCTCTGTCCAGATGTAGCCACAAAATGAATTTAAAAGGACATAAATCTATATGGAGTACACATCCATACCGAGAATCTGCAGATATAATAGAAGAGCAGAATAACAGAATTGAAAGGGACCTTGACGGTCTTCTATTCCAACCTCCTGCTAAAGCAGGAGAACCTATAACATTTCAGACAAATGGTTGTCTAATCTCTTCTTACAAACCTCAAGTGATGGAGCACCCACAACTTCTGAATAGTTATAGCTTCATTCCTCTCTGGTCCACATTTTTGTCTATGCACTCCATGACATAGAATGTGTGATACATTGGAATGAAAAGGATGTGTCCATCATCTCATTTCATAAGATACTTCTTTTCTTTTCTTTTTTTAAGAAAAGCTTTAAGAACTCCCTTTTATGACCCTGTAATCCTTTAATTTGGGGCAGGGTGAGGGAGATTAGATGGAGTTGAACGTTTACTGGCTCAGATACCTACAATTGGTAAAGGTTTGAGAATTCAAGTTATGTCCTCTCGATTAATATTAGTAAATATAAGGTTTTTGTTTTTGTTTTAGGAAAAAGCTTGTATCTATTAACATTAATCCAGAGGGCATAACTTGAAATTCTCAGCCTTTACCAATTGTGGGTATCTATTTATGGACCTTTATATCATAAGAATGGAGACACCTGTAGAACAGATTGTGGAAGACATAGGAGAAATGAGCTAATTTCTTATTAAGCTTTCTATGAAAGGAAGGACATTGGTACATTAAATGAAATATCTTAAAAACTAAAAAGGGTCAAAATTTAACAAGAGAAAAAGGATCAGAAGGAGAAATATATAAATCTGACAGTTTCATTCCATTTCCCCTTGGATAGCAATTTTTCTTATGACATGGAAGACTGGACAGTTCTACCACCTCTAAAGTATCAAAAAGCACTTTCAATATTTTTTACCAGCTAAAAATTTTTACCGGTTAGCTAAAAAGAGACCACTGGATCCTGGGCACCAATAATGCAAGTAATGTGGATTATTTTTATGCAGACCTCAGTCTATGATCCATGTTTCATCTTTGGAGTAGCATTTCTTCCTAATGGTAACATCAACAATCAGACAGGCTGACAACTAAAGCTATTCGGAATCTTCCCTTGATCTTTAGGCAAGGGCCTTCCTCTAATGGACAAGGTCATGCTCCTTCCTGTCCCTGCCCCTCCCCTTTAATAGCAACTGCTTGCAGGGATGACCCTTTTTGATAACGGAGTCAGAGAGGTCAAAAGCCGGTACTAATTGCTGTCCCTAAAGATCTCTGGCTGCCTTTTTTTTTTTTTTTTTTTTTTTTTGGTATTCCAAATATATGACCTCCAAAGGTGTTGGAAATACACCCTTTGGAAACAATACAATTGTACCTGGTTTATTTATGGGCACCTGTTGCATTTTCTAGGATTAGCCTTGTACATACAGCTCTAAAGTGCATAATCAAATACTTAACAGCAATGTGATTAATTCAAAAGAGTTTTGCAGCAGCCAAAATTCCTTTTAGCATTATTTATGGCAGTTGAAGTTTCCATGGAGCTCAGTTCCTATTTCTCTTAGCTGTCAGGGCTATGTGTTTCTATGTGTCTGTACCTGTATACATGCACAGAGAGGAAATATTTATTTTACTCTGTTCTATTGTATCCTTGTTTATTTTATGGTTGAATCATTGTTTTCTTAGAGTCAATTGAGATTGAAGCTGATACAGGTTTCTCATATAGAAACACTCCCACAGGTTCAGAAAAGAAAATAGCAACCAGAAGAATCAAATATGAGACTATAAGATAAAAGAGCTTCTGTTTTCTCTTTTGCCACGGGATCCTATTTTGAAATAATGTTTAAAATACATGGTAGTGAAAAGGAACCCACATTACCTTGCAACAACATAAAAAAGCTTATTGGAAGCTTAACTAATTTCCAAGATAGTACTCCACAAAAGACTGAAAAAGTTATTTATTTATTTGAATGATATTATTTGTTTCTTATCTGTTTCCCAACAGAAGTAGGAGGCAGCATGGCAGACCCTCTCGCCCATGTTCCCAAAAAAAAAAAAAAAACAGATATAGACCAAAAAAAAAAAAAACCAAAAACCCAAAGAAATAAAAATAATAAAGCTTTTAGGCCACGGGGGAAACCGGAGGCAAAAGTTAACATGATATTAAGTTTCATAGAGAATCCCCCACAATTTCAAAAATTGTAATTGGACAGCATTTTTTGTAATATTGAATTTTTCTGTTATCATTTTAATGTTTTCTTAAAATATTAAACATTTCTGTTTTGTTTTTTTTCTTCTTTTTGATGTGCATTGTATGGTTTAATTCTTTACAGGGGTATACCTCCTTTTATAATACCTTAAATGAAATGAAATTGAATAGCTTTGTTCTTTATTGTGCTGGTAATGTTTTCTTAAAAACTCTGTCAAATAATATTTTGTCTACTTGAAAATGGAAACTCCTGGTAAAGTAATGATGAGGGAGGCAGTGCCTTGTCGACCTTTTACTGATCAGTATTTTACTCTCCTTTCTTTATCTGCTCTACACTTTAAGGATCATCTTGCCTAGCATTGCCTGGCTCTAATGAGTCAGCTGCAAGATGGAATAATGAATAGTGATCAGAATTAGACAGATGAACTAGAAAATAAGTCCTTGAAGTCTTTGATTGAGCCTCCTCAGTCTGAAGAACAACATGTATAACAATCATGTTTATGGGTTCATCTATCATACTGGTATATAGAGAAGCAACAGACAAGTGTTAAGGGACTTGTTTCAGTTTGGGACCTGGAAAAACCACTGCTAAAATCTTGTCTGGAAGAATGCAGAGCTTTGCCAGCCTTTATAGCTGAAATGGCTACAAAAAGGTGAGATCCATTGACACGTAAGTTGTGAAAAGTAGAGCAAGGACACCAGTCAAGACTATTCCTTCACTGACTCCATCATTAACTATGGAACATCTGAACAACAAATAGCTGATCAAGTAAGTTTAAACCGATCAGGAAGTTTAAAATAAATCATGAAGAATGAAACTCTTGCAAATTAAAGAGGAAGATAATTTTTTTTTAAAAAAAAAGTGATAACTATTCTTGATAAAGAAAATTATAATGGAACAGACAAGTTCAAACTCAAGGATAAGAAAGCCAGAAAGCTAACGATCAGTCCTGAGTCAATTCAACTCAGAGGTTTAGTTTAAGAAGGAGAAATGGGGAAACTACAGCATGCCTACTGACTTATACCAACTTAAGGACAGTCTTTAAACAATAAAGTAGAAAACCTGAAAGACATGGAGCTGACACATCTGTCAGCTACAGTATCTACTGTACCTTCTGAAAGGGGCAAATAATTTTGTCTGGCATTTACACCAGTAGTAGATTCCACTTACCTTCACTACCGGTTCGGAACTGTGAGTGCGTGTGCGCGCACTTGGCTCACACACGGCGTTTCTGTGCATGCACAGAACCTTCTGCGCATGAGCAGAGCGTCCATGATGACATCCAGGCGGGTGGGCAGAGCCTCCCGCTGCCGCCACTACCAGTTTGCCCAAACCGGGGTGAACCGGTAGAAACCCACCACTGATTTACACCCTGATAAAAATAAGCTAGTGTTCTTAATAATCCAAGTCTAGTTACCTAACTTGACTCAAAGGATTACTTTCTCTATATTATTCATTCCTTGTCCCACTGGTCAATTCAAGGATACTGTCAGGACTAATTATGGTAACTATCCTATAATTCATACGAAGCAATGGGAATATTTTCTTCACATAAAGTTGCTGAGCAGGTTTTTAATTTGAAACCTACAGTATACCCGTTCACCAAAATGCTTTAATATTATGCTTTTCCCAAAACAATTTAGTTACACATCCTCTCAAGCCTATGGATAATGGAGAACCAAAGAACTTGAGCACCACAGATGCTCTGTTTAAGGAAAAGTAACAGTTTCTGCATAGCTGGGAGAGTCTCCCTCCAGTGGTCCTTTTACACTTCAGGATAAACAGCAAAATGCACTGAAAGAGGATATTGAAAAATTTTACAACCCAGACAGAAAGTGTAGCCCATCCCCTACTTTCTTCTTATTGCAGAATCTCCTTTCTCTGAGAAAGAAATTTGGTGGAATACTTGACTCTTAAATATTAGAATTATAGTCTCTTAACAACATGGCATACCTTCTTATCCACTTTATCCTATCTCTCAAAAGCAGGGGTGAAATCCAGCAGGTTCTGACAGGTTCTGGAGAACTGGAGCAGAAATTTTGAGTAGTTTGGAGAACAGGCAAATATCACCTCTGGCTGGCCCCAGAGTGGGGTGAGAATGGAGATTTTGCAATATCCTTCCCCCAGAAGTGGGGTGGGAATGGGAATTTTGCAGTATCCTTCCCTTGGAGTGGGGTGGGAATGGAGATTTTGCAGTATCCTTCCCCTGCCATGCCCACCAAGCCATGCTCACAGAACCGATAGTAAAAAGATTTGGATTTCACCACTGTCTCAAAGTATTCCAATAGAATTGGCTGTTGTAACAGATTTTTACAACAGTCACGTAAAGCAGCTACTTGGGGTTCGTGGATGCACTCTGCTAGTCCTTGTTTAGATAATATTGTTGATTGTCTCATATGTCTTACCTAGTTATTTCTATATTTTAGATTATAGATTAGATGAAGGTAGGGCCTCCCTCTTTTTACCAATCTGGGCTCAGTAGGTATGGTGCATAAATGCTTTAAACGAAGGAAATAATGGATAACCTAAAACAGGAGTCGTTTTTCTGATGAGTATCAGCACAATACTGACCAAAGACTTTGCCACTTGCTCTGGGAATAAAATGTTTACATAATACTGTATTTTAAAATAACAGCATTGGTACATTGCTGAGCAGGGCTGACAACTATAGTAAAGATTTTTGGCTTTCTTCAGCACTTCCTCTTCTGAGCTCTCTTATACAATATCATTTTGATCTCTGTAAACAAAATTAAATATTTCAGTGACATTAAGCCTGAACAATGAAAATGAGTGATCCAGCCATAGCCTTTGTTGGCTTTATTATGACAAGCACTATGGCAGCTGGTCTGTCAGTCATACCATGAGAAGCAGGAATTTTGATGGCTGATTTTGCCACTGGGAATAATTAACTTTTGATTAGCAGGGTCAACAAGGACAAAAAGAGTGTAAAACAATAGGTGAGAAAAGGGGAAAGGATCTTGTAGAGAGTTGTCAAAGCAGCTTCAGATTATGTACGTGCAAGCTTCACATTTCTGGAAGTTGGATAGTGTTGTTTTTTTTTTTAAAAAAAAAACACCTTGTACATAAAATTGCCCCATTTCTTAAAAGCTGGGATTCACTAGTTTGAAAAAGATCAAGAACTGTTAAAGCTATAAAAGAATATGTCAAATAATGATAGGACATAAAATAAATGGAAGAAAGATTCATATACTCCAGTACAATTGCTGTCAAGACACTTCTAATTTTATACCATACATTTTTATCTTTGTGACAAAATGATTTATAACATTGATAGTTTTCTGTGAAAATGGGAATAGCATGCTTCACAGGCTTTAAAAAATATCCTTTGGTTGATAATATTATTAAAATGTGCTTTAAAAGGCAATCAGGTTTACAAAATAGTAATGGAGTGCTAATGGAGTAGTAGAGAGTAACTGAGGGCCAAGGAGAGAGCTTAAGAACTTTAGGATATATGATATTTTAAGTAGGAAAAAAAAGATTACAGACTACTCACTACAGGAAGAATCTATCTGGCATTTGCACTGATTAATAAAAGAGCTTTATCTTAAAGCAATAACGTAGTATCTATTCTAGATACCTTTCGTACAGGAAGTCAATTATGTTTCCTCTGTTCAGAATTATACAGCTATATGCATTATTGGAATCCATTTTCCCCTAAGGCAATAAGGGCAGATGATAGGGCAAAGGGCAAGACTTCGAAGCTTCAAATATTGCCAGCCTGTGTTGGAGTTAAGATAATGAGTTAGATGGATCATTCTCTCAACTGAGTTCCTGAATTTTCCTCATGGACAGATGTAAACCTCATCAGAAAAGATACTATTACAGATAATCCTTGCTTAATGAAGATAATTGGAATTTCCATCACTAAGTCATGTGGTCATGAAGTGTGATGTCATGTGACTCCATTGCTAAGTGATGGCAATCCCAGAAGTCCCCATTGCCATTAAATAAAAACTGTGGCTCATTAAGCAAGAACCTCATGTGACAGTGACTTGTAACTTTTTTCCCCTCAGCTCTTCTCTCTTAGCTTTCTGACTTTCCTGGATTTCCAGAGGAATTGATGGAATAAGCAATGGCGGATATAGACTAATGGTTTCAATCCAATCAGTGGCTTGTCTATTTTCAAAATCAGTTTCAACTTGTTGCTCAATGAATATATTGGGCTAAAAAGGCACTACGTGGAACCATTACATACTAGTTTTTATTATAATGGGATGGAATTTGCTATACTGTTAGATATTCAGAAAGGTAAATTTAGTAGGGGGGGAAAGGACAACTTGAGTGTGTGCATGCAATTGAAATAAATATACACTTTCTCTCCATCAGTAGTGCCCAGCAGCATATCAAGGTAAATCTTCACATGTACATACAGTAGACACAGGCAAAAGACACGATATTCAGAGTTTAAAAAAAATAATTTGAAGGTACATTTTTATTTGCTATAATTTACTGAAGGGTGATGGATCATAAATACATAAGATTAGGCATAATGGAGAGTTTGGATAAAATTTCACAAGATAAATTAATACCATTAGCTGCTTGCATCCTGGGGCTTTTCCATTATGCATCTATGTGAGGATCATTATCCTGGATCATGGTGGGAAATTTTTATACCAATGACTAATAATTGGAACCATATGCAGGGCTTTCTTTCACCTGGACCTTCCTTCCTAGATGTCAATTCTTGCTACCTTGTTATTGAATAAATGAGGTCCCTGGTGACTCAGAATTCTCTTCTGTTATTATAACTAATTTATTTATTAATTTAAAGGGTTTATAGTTTTGACTGAAGGTATATATTATTGAATATACTAAATGCCACCAAGAGTCTGAAATATTCCAGTTTCACAGATGATTTCAAAATAATACGATGGTTGGTCAGTCCAAAATTTGGGATAGCGAACAAATTAAGAGCAAAGTATTTCCAGATACCGTGTTTTTAGGAACACTGAATGTCAGCAGCTTATTATTCATTATAAAATTGCATGTTTAATATGCTACCCAGAGAGTTTTGGGATTAGAGTGGGATACAAACAACATGTCGAGACGGTGAAAAAAAGTCAAGGTCTCAGTAGTGCAGTTATATAGTAGTTTCAATCCACTATACATGCATGTAAAGTTGAAGTACATATTTATTTATTGAATTTGTATACCACCCTACTCCCGAAGGAGTATAAAGGGAAGGGCCTTTTGTTGTGCCACTGTGATTACCATATTGACTTTTTTGATTCCTCCACAGCAGGGGTGTCAAAGTCGATTTCACTGAGGGCTGCATCAGGGTTGTCTTTGACCTTGGGGGATTAGGTGGGCGTGGCCAGGATGGGCGTGGCCAGCTTGATGTCACTTGTGTCGGGGCACCTATGGTGGCCCGAGTGCTATGCCAGCGAAAATGGAGCTCTGTTTTCGCTAGCAGAGGCACCGCAGGCCAGACTTTTGCTGTTTCCAGGGTGGCCCTTTGGGCCAGATCTAAGCAAACCGTGAGCCGGATCTGGCCTGCGGGCCTTGAGTTTGACTACTCTGCTCTACAGGAAGAACTGTTACATCATGATGCTCAATCTTGTGCCAATGGTTCAGTGATCATGAATATCCTCTGATATACTTGTCATCAGGCATAGTTTTTTTTTCATTTATGGATCCAAGCAGATTCATGTTATAACTATTTCATTCTTTTACCTTGTTTTCAATAAGATGTAAGCACAGTTAAGGCATAATTTGATACCTAACTTAGAGGAGAATTTGCAAAAATGTGTATCAATCAGAAAAGCTTAGATTATAATCCTACTCCACAGGCCTCTCCTTTATTGTATCAAAATTTTCTTAACCTCACTCTTTTCTCTCCCCTGTGGATGGTTGTATGTATTCCTCAATCTCAGCTCCTCTGGGAGTGATAATTTTGCACAGTATCTTAGCTGTTCCTAGCAGTGCACTTTTCTGGACAGATATCTCTGATGTTGTTCCTGGAATCTGTTGGACCTATTTTGCCAGTTTAGGTGTCATGGCGCCAAGTACCCCTACCACCACTGGAACCACTTTGGGCTTCACTTTCCACATCCTCTCTAGTTCTCCGGTACTTCTCAAGTTTCTCAAACTCCTTTGTCTTGATGTTGCTGTCACTTAGCATGGCTACATCTTCACCAGTCTTCTGGTCCTTGTCTACTATTAAGTTCCACAGAAAATTAGCCCTGTTATATTTCAGGACCTTTTGTGGAATTTCCCATCTGGACTTGAGAGAGTCTAATCCATATACTGTTCAGATGTTCTTGTACACAATGCCAGCTGCTTGGTTGTGCTGTTCGGTGTATGCTGTTCCTGCCTGCATCTTATATCCTGCCACTATGTGTTAAACTCTGAGGCCTCCCTGCACAGTCTGCATTTCAGATCCTGTCTAGTGTGATAGATACTTGTTTCTATGGAATTTAGTGCCTGTTCTTGTACTGCTATGATCAGTACCCCAATGCTGTCATTTAGTCTAGCCCCTTCCAGTCACTGTAGGATTTCACAATGTCAGCCAAACTCAGCTATCTGTCAATATCAATTTTATTACAACTAATTTGACATTTAGGTAGAAGGGCCAGGGAACACTGCGCTCAAAAACCTTCAAGGGCCATTGCCAGTTGCAATAGAGAATGCTGCATTAGAATGGAGAAAGACTTGGAGCAGTTTCAGTTGTCCATATGCTTATGATATAATTAGGATCATTTGCAACACATTAAACTAAACCATTATATTTAAAACTGTATAGGTCCAGAAAAAGGTCAATATGCTGGATGTATTCTCATAACATGCTAAACTAAAAAAAAAGTTTGATTATGTCACAGGTGGATCTTTAATATTGCTTAAATGATCATTATTCTAGATTTTGACAAATTGGGTTTTTATTTACAGTTTGTAAAGTTACAAATGCCTGTTTCTGCAAACTGAGAATGGCATCCATTTCAAGTTCTAACAATGTGATAAATCATACAAATTGACTAAACAGCCGTATTTGATGGGGAAAGGTAGAAAATGGCAACATATTCATTATCTGAACTTTTTTAGAGAATATAGTACAAACGTCATTATTTTATTAGAATTTCCATCATACAAAATTTTTTGAACACTCTATACTTCATTTAGCTACAAGCAGTAAGAAAATAAGATGTTATCAAAAGAGCTTTAATCTAATTTTAGTCCATCTTTTCGTCCAGACATGTACCCTTGAGATGACCAAATTTATAAAACCCAAATTTGCAAGCTTGGTAAAAGTAACCATTTCAGTGGTTACTGAGATAGTTGAAGACTTTTTTTTTTTTTTAGGTAAAATTGATTCTAACTAGATAATACTACATATTCTTTCCCATTGCTTGATCTTAGACAGATGCCAGTATATTTTTTTTAAAGCATGTAGCTGACAAAAACTATCTTCTAGTTTTGATGATGACTATTCTCATCATCTGTTTTGAGTTAAACATCAAACAGAGCTACATCATTCTTTGTTACATTCAAATCTTTAACAGTGAGCCCTTGTTCAAGAAGAGGCAAACCAATACTGTCAAAGCATGTTGAATAAGTAAATTATTATATCTATGTACTTATTTAGAAAATAAAACATAAGAATAATAGGGTTGGAACTTGGAAGGGACCTTGGAAGTCTTCTAGTCCAATTTCCTGCCCATGGCAGGAGACCCTATACTATTCTGAACAAATGGCTGTCCAGTCTCTTCTTGAAAACCTCCAGTGATGGAGCACCCACAATTTATGGAGGCAAAGCCATTCCACTGATTAATTGTTCCCACTGTCAGGAAAGTTTTTTCTTAGTTGTAGGTTGGATCTCTCTTTGATAAGTTTCCTTCTGTTACTTCTTGTCCTGCCCTCAGGTGCTTTGGAGAATAGGTTGACCCCCTATTCTCTGTGATGGCCCCTCAATTACTTTTCTGTAACAACTACTGAAGGCTGCTATCATATCACCCCTAGTCATTTTCTTCGTTAGATTATACATACTTGTTTCCCTCAATTGTTCATCATATAGTTTAGCCTCCAGATCTCTTATTATCTTTGTTGTACTTTTCTGCACTCTTTCTAGAACCTCAACATCTTTTTTTGTATCACGGTGACTAGTATTGGATGCAGTCTTCCAACTGTGGTCTAACTAAATCATGAAGTAATCTAGAAAATGAAAGAAGACTGCTATTATATAATGGGGGGAAGAAGAAAGTTGCCCCAGCAGAGAAGATTTTGGAAAGCATTCAAATGATTCTTGATGAATGTATCTTTTCTTTTATGTACTCCGAGAGTGTATACACCAAGACAAATTCCTTGTGTGTCCAATCACACATGGCCAATAAAGAATCCTATTCTATTCTATTCTATTCTATTCTATTCTATTCTATTCTATTCTATTCTATTCTATTCTATTCTATTCTATTCTACTCTACTCTACTCTACTCTACTCTACTCTACTCTATTCTATTCTATGTCTAAATTTAGGATAGGATGGATCTTTTCGGGAACCACCAGAAGCAAACAATTCCAGAGGACCAGTTTCCCTTGGAGAAGAAATAATGGCTATTTATATATCACCTTAATTAATGGGGAAATGTGCAGATTTATTCCACGCATTTTAATGATAATTTGTAGCAAATGCAACATTATTTTCTTATAATCAGTCATAATGTAGTACTGCAAGTAAAATATCAGCTGGTTTATTGAAATCTCCCCATTACAGCACCTCTTCACCCTGCCTCAACCTCTAATTATACTTGAAATTATTGCAGTGAAGTTCTAGCATTATTAAGGACTCCAAAACCCTTTAATATGTCTTGATATGGCTGGTATTTGAGGTTAAAGACTAAATTACACATTTCCCATAATCTCTACCAGTCATCACCTTTGTTGGTAAATGTTAAAAGTGTTTCCATATGGCTGGCAGAATTGGCTTATATGTCATAAAATGCCTTCTCAATTGATATAAGGCTACAAATTACATTTCCCATTGTACAGCTTCATTTAATTGACTTTACAGGCAATTATATTTTCATTTCAAGATTGGAGATTGTTTAAAAATGAAAGTGTTTTTAAACTTTACTGGGCTGAACTCGCCATTTCTAGAGATCTAAGGAAATGTAAAATTTTTCTGCACTAAAATCAAGTAGTTCATGTAGTTAGAGAAATTTTCCAAAACCCTTAAGCAAAATGATTACTTTAAATTGAATTATCTGCATTTTTATTGGCTTCAACTTGACAGTTCAAAAAGTCCCAGTGGCAATTCAAAACACAAAATGCAACCTTGTGAGTTGGGAGTGAGTGAGGGGGATATAATAATACACAAATACGTATTTTTTTCTGGGAGATCTTTTGTTCTGTATCAGAAAACCTGGATAATCTTCCATAACTTTTTTTTTTCTAGATAGTGAACTATAGTTCCATCAAACTCTAGACAGCTAGTCACCGAATCGAATGTTAAACATCACTAGCTGTGATGCCCCCTTGAGCTTCCAGGAACACTTTCTGCAAAGGGAGGAACAAAACAGGCAAAATGATGGCAACATAGGAGCAGGGGCTTCACTTGCAATACAATGGCTGATATTTTGTCCTTTTTCAAACATATTGCAATCCCACCCACCCCATTCATGAATGATGGTGGCCTCTAGGCAGAACCCAGAGAGGAAATGTACTTCTAATCCACAAAAGTATACATCCGAATTACTTTTTTTTCATGAATTTTTGAATAAACTGTAATTTCCTGGGCTTGTGTTCTGACCTAGGCCTCCCAAGATCATGAAGCAGACTCCTTGTCCCAATAAAACCTCTTTTATTTAGATTAAGGGGAATTCCTCTCCAGCAAAGTCCCGGCAAACAGTCTTTCATGAGATTCCACAACTACAGACCTTTATCAGGCTTGAAGAGTGGCCAGGCCAATTTCTTCCAAACGGCACATTGTAGCAGCAATTACCGTATTTTTCAGAGTATAAGACGCACCTTAATTTTGGGGGAGGAAAACAAGAAAAAAAGAATTCTGCCTCTGCCTACCAGGATCAGCCACATCCTCTCTTCCACTCGATTTTGATAATGAGCAGCACCCTATCTCTTTACGCACATTTAACTAGAATGGGTCATATCATCACCGCTACCGGCTCCGCGGAACTGGGCCGAACCGGGAGGAACCCACCACTGGACTACTTGATTCCCCTGAAGAGACCCCTCACATTCTCTGGGGGGAAAGTTGGGCACAGCCTGAGGAACGAACCTCTTCGGGACGGTCTGGGGGCGGGGGGGGGGGGAAAATCTGCCCAGTGGCTTCAGCAAACAAGGTGAGCCCCCGGTTCGTGGCTGGTCCCCCCTCTAGCTGCCCAGTGCGCAGCTCAGGGCAGACAATGACTGCAATGACTTCACTACCCAGAAATGTGTGGAGCCCCCGCCGCTGCCACCGCCTAAGCCCTTTCTAGGCCCGAGAGCTGAGCCGAGTGGGAGCTCCAAAACAAAATGTTCCTCTTTTCCATCCACCGCTGCCATTGGCCCCATTCCCCAATGCAATTCGCAGAGCTGCATTTCAGGGGAGGCCAGTTCCCCTGCAATGTGCATCGAGGAACTGGGAACCGCTTTTGGAATTGGGGAGGGGATCACAGCAGATCCGCCACCTGAACTTTTTTTTGCCTCTGCATGCCTCATTTTTGGATTTGGGAAGGGAAGTGTTTTCGGGCAGCACACCCAGAATCCCCTTCCCGATTCCAAAAATAGGGCATGCGTAGGCCAAAAAAGTGCATTGCGTTTCAGGTGGTGGATCTGGCCAGGAGGAAAGAGAAGGTGAGTCTGCTGAGAAGTAGGAGGAGGGCGCGCAACTCTGCAATGTGCAATGGGGAGGAAAGCATTTTCAGGTGGCAGCGCTGCCTCCCCGAATCCAAAAGCGGTTCCCGATTCCCCGATACACATTGCAGGTGAACCGGCTACTGCCTAAAATGTGGCTCTGAGAATTGCATCGGGGAATTGGGCCAATTGTTGGCGGTTTCGCTTTAGGGGCTCCCGCTCGGCTCAACTCCTGGGCGCGGAGAGGGCTTAGGCAGTGGCAGTGACAGTGGTAGCAGCTCCTCACATTGCTGGGGATTGAAGTCATCACGGCCATTGTCTGCCCTGAGCTGCCCACTGGGCGGCTACAGGGGGGACCAGCCGCGAACCATGGGGCCCACCTTCCTCGCCGAAGCCACTGGGCAGATTCGCACCCCAGACCATCCCAAAGAGGTCCATTCCTCAGGCTGTGCCCCGACCCAGATCCCCGCTTCCTGGAACCGCCCAAAAATGTCTGAAGGGTGGGGGATGGGGAGTGGGCACGGCTACATTCAGACTATAAAACACACCCAGATTTTCACCCTCTTTTTATACTCCAAAAAATACGTTACCTGGCAAGAAGTCAGGAGCAGATCTTCACCCTAACAAATTGAACTAATTGTTTCCTGCAAACTCCTCACCCCTTCTCTCCTCTATAATCCCTATGGGAGGGGCCATTCACCATTCACCTGTGCCTTTACTCCTGAATTGGCCCTTGTTCTTAGCTGTTCCCTTCTCCTGGCAGCTCTGCGCATGCGCACATCGGGAACAGGCTCCAGCTGTTCTTCTGCCTCACTGATACCCAACTCCAAAGGCAGCTGATAACTGTCGGTCGGCCCTGGCCCCATCTCTGCCTCTGACGCAGAGCACTCACCAGAGCCTTCCCCAGACTCCAGGTCTGGCCTATGTTCCTCCACAACCTCCTCACTGTCTGAGTCTGCCACCAGCTATGCTGACCACTGCCAGGTCACAACAGCTTGGTTAAATTGTTGAACTCTCATTTGGTCTTATGAGAATGCATCTTCTACAGTTTGAATTCATAAAGCATATCTTGCACAGCATGGTGTTTACATTCCTACAATGTCAAAATCTAACACGTCATATTACAATTCAATAGTCTAAAATAAAAGAAGACAGCCAAGTATGTTGGGATTCCCTTTGCTTTTTCAGAAAAATAGAATTGTTTTGTAATTAATTGTTCAGTTCTGTTCCATAATGGGCAGAAATGATCAAATGTTGAACGACCTACAGATAATGCTGAACCATAAAATTTGTTTTGTTTTACTGTTGTTTGAACAAGGCCATAAAGCTTGTTCCATATAACGTAGTTTATAATTACATTATCTGTGAATTTGGCCAGTGGATCAAATCACAGAAGTCCACTGTTTTGCAGAAGACCGCCCTAGAATGAGGGCTTTTTCACTAAGTTTGGAAAGGACAACTTCTCAATGAACCAAGGTTTAAACTTTTCTCTTAAATTGTTCATTTTATACATCTTTTACTCAGCCCAGCAGAATAACTGCAAACTGAATTAAGAACTAAAAAAGCTATTATAATGCCAGCATTTGATGTATTGTACTAAGCTACAAGCTACCACATAGATTCCAAGGCACTTTGACTCTCCTGTAAAAGGAATTATTTGTTGGATAACTGAAAACACCTGGGTGCATGGAATTTCCTGCTGCAGCTCAGCTTTAATTTCCTCAGATAGTTAAAAAAAAAAAAAACACACCAAAGGTGGAAGAAAGCACCAATCAATCAAAATAAATTGCCAATGCACTGTAGCAATGGTAGTATTTTCAAAATTAAATTCTAATCTTCACATGATTTGTTCTAAGTTACTTTTATTCAAACCATTCATCTGCCCCACCTTTGTATTTTCATAGTTTTTGTGTAGAACCCCGTAATTATTAACACCAGTTTCCCAGGCCATCATTTCTGTGTGATCAGAAAAGAAATGTGAACCAAAACCGCCTATATTTTGCTTGCTTGAATCATTGTGACTTTCTCTAGAGTTATTTAGCACCAAAGTTAGTAGACATCCTCTTCTGCTCATCAACATTCATGGAAATGTCTCAAAGGTACTTTTTCAGGTTGCAACTGGTCTTTCTCGTTTTTTTCCTTTTGAAGACATTTCGCTTCTCATCCAAGAAGCTTTTTCAGCTCTGACAGGATAGTCATTCCCCACTATCCTGTCAGAGCTGAAGAAGCTTCTTAGATGAGAAGCAAAACATCTTCAAAAGAAAAAACAAGTCCAGTTGCCTCCTGAAAAAGCACCTTTGGGACATCCATGACCTGGATGACTGAGAATCTCTACAGACATTCATGGATATGGTAAGGGGGAAGAAAACAGCTCTATGAATGGAAAGGCATTGATTACAGTTGCTTGCATACTGCCTACTGGATAGGGTTACATTCCCCTGTACGGAGTCTGTGCACAATCTGGGGTGCTCCTGGACTCAGAGCTCTTGCTTGAGGAGGTAGCAGCTAGGGGGCATTTGCACAGATACATCTTTTGTGCCAATTTTCCCCCTCTTTTATAAAAGATTTTTAAAATTTTAAATATCTTTTAGTATTTTATATATTCAATTTTAAATTGGTTTTAAAAGTTTGGGGTTTTAAATTTGTCGGGGCCAAAATTATTTAATTTGATTTTATTCTATTTTTTAAATTTTGTATTGTATGTGTTTTTATTGTTTGGCTGTGCACCGCCCTGAGTCCTTCAGGAGTAGGACGGTATAGAAATCTAATAAAATGAAAAATGAAATGAAATTGCAACCATTCCTGGACCAAAAGGCCTTGCTCACCAGTGGTAGGTTGCTCCCGGTTCGCACCGGTTTGCAAGAACCGCTGGTAAAAAATTTTAATAGTTCGGAGAACTGGTAATAACATTGGCTGGCCACATCCCCGAACCAGTCCCCGGCCCGGTCGCCACTCTCTTACCCTGCCCACCTCATCAGAGGCTTTTTTTACTTTTTAACTTTTAAAAGCATTTTTTCTACAACCTCTTCGGCTAAAAAAATGCTTTTAAAAGTAAAAAAAAAAAAGCATCTGATGATCGCGTGGCTCAGCTGGGATCTCAGAAGCTTCTAAAAGCATTTTTTTCTGCAACCTCTTCAGCCGAAGAGGTTGTAGGGAAAAAAGTGCCTTTAAAAGCCTCTGGCAATCCCAGCTGACTTGCCTGATCGTCAGAGGCTTCTAAAAGCATTTTTTTCTGCAACCTCTTAAGCTTTTAGAAAGAATGCTTTTAAAAGTAATAATAAAAAAAAAAGGTTGGCCACGCCCACCCAGTCACATTACCACAAGCCATGCCCACAAAATAAGCCACACCCACAGAACCGGTAGTAAAAAAATTTAGAACCCACCCCTGTTGCTCACCATGACTCACACCTTAGTCAGTTCCAATTGGATTACAGCTCCAAACAGGCTTTCCCTTGAAAACCATTCACAAGTATTAACTGATGCAGAACACAGCATTTTTTCTTTTAGAAAGAAGAATGTTTAGTTTAGTAGCAATGCTCACGTTGCAGTTTTTAAATTTTGTTCCAACAGTCTCTTTAATATCTTTTCCATTTTATCACTTGGACACAAATGAGAAGCTGAACTTACTGTGAAGGGATTCTCCAGTCAGTGATAAATGAAATGCATCAGTGTCATCCACGTAAATTGGAATAACTAGATTTGAGTACAGTACACAATAGCTTTCAGTTAGTGATGTCTTTGGCTGTTTCTCAACTTCTTCTGCTTTTGCTTTTTCGTTCCTTTTTACTTCCTATTGTAGGAAGAAATATCCTTCTGGATTCAGCTCCAAGTGGGGAAAAAGACACTGGAAACATGGAACCTGCTTGGAAAGATAGTTTAATGGTGGACAGGATCACATGGTTTGAGTTCCTGAACAGAAAAAAGGGGCCGAGATGCTGGGAGTCCCCGGGTTTTATGACCTCTCTGGCTTTGAACTTCCTGGGGCCCCGAAAGAGTATCCTGATTGGTTGTCAGACTCCCAGGAGGTGGGAGTCTTAGCTAGCCTTGCTGGCTGATGTAATCTTCCCAGGTGCCATGTGGTGAGTTTCTGTTGCTACATGGGTCCTATATTGTATTAGTTTCTGTTGCTAGATGAGTCCTATTGTAGATGATGGTCCATTGACAAAGATGGGAGGGAATTGAGTTTCTGCCTCTGGCCCATTGACAAAAGGTGGGAGCTGCTTCGTCTTTAAAACATGCTTCTCCATTTCTCATCCAGGGAAACATAATATTCTGCCTTTTTAATATTTCCTAAAATATTTCATTCTTCTAAGAAAGGGATGGGTGCTAACTTCCTACACTATAAAGCAAATTGTATCCTGAACTCAAGTACTATAACTGAAAAGTTCCTCGTATTCACTTAATTTTTGTTTCAGTTGCTGTTTTGTACAAGAAGAGTTAACATAATAATGAACCTTTTACTTACATGTTTTCTTCTTCATCACAACACAGTTGTGTCATTTTAAATGCAAAAGAATGCCCTTTTATTTGTTACACCAGCACCAAAATTTTGGCAGTTTATGGAAAAAATCTAGAAAAAATTAATCTAGTGCTAAGGAACAAAATATTGAAGCACTTTAAGAAAATCCGTACAGTGCATGAAACCTAGCAAGTAATTGTTGAAAGTCTTATTACATTTCTAATACACAGTTAGTCTGGATTATACACAATTAATTTCTTTTGTGGGCAATATTACACTCTGGTTTATTATATGTACTTTTAAAATCTGTTCTATTTTTAAAATTTGTATTTCGTTCCACTTGTCGGAATTGTGTAGGATCTTCTGCTTGAGCAGGGGGCTGGACTAGAAGACCTCCAAGGTCCTTTTCAACTGTTATTCTGTTATTGTGGGGGGAAAACATGTTCTAATGATATATGCAAGTGTGCACAGTGCCCTCTACTGGTTGAAAATAATAACTGCACCATTTCTGCTAGCATTTCCCCATTCAAGGTAAAGTCTTTAACATAACGTATTGTGTCCAGGTAAACTTCAACTTACGTTCTTTTAGTTACAACAGCAGTGAAAAGCTAACTTATGACCATTTTTTGCTCTTACAACCATTGCAACATCCCCATGGTCATGTGATCAAAATTCAGACACTTGGCAGCTGACTCATATTTATGACGTATTATATTCGTCATATAATATTACCTGTATTATATTCATTTTGAATATTGTTACTTTATATAGATGCAATATCAAATTCACATTTAGTATTGACTCTTTTTTATCCTATATATCCTGTAGCTTTTATTTTGATGTAATTGGTGAGTTCATTTAGATTCTGCACATTCCCAACCTGCAAGCTGGCCCATAGTGGGTAACAACAGAGTAAGTTACATAATTAAAAAAGAAAGAGACAACATAGTTTTATGATGTTTATTATTCTATCTAATACTATAAGCAAGCACAACAATAAAGTCAAAAGACAATAGAAGGCATCATTCTTAAAACATAATAAAGAGCCTGACTGGACTCTATGCCCCCTTAATATGTTAATAGCATAAAGAAGATGAAGTGTGTGTTTGACTATGCACAAAAAGTGTTATATGAATAATCTTCCTTCTAAGCACATCAGAGGCTGGGGAAGTTATCAGAATTGGCAGAATCCCAGTACTATCTTCTTTAATTGCATAGAACCTATACATGGACTGGAGGGCTAAATCTCACTTCTAAACATATCATGCCTCATCCATGCTTTCATCTTATTTGGAATATCCACACCTTTCATCCAGGGGTGAAATGCTCCCACTTCGGACCGGATTGCCTGATCCAGTAGCGATGGCGGCTGGTGGTTCAGAGAACTGGTAGCAAAAATCCCTGCCCCCCCCCCCCCACGATGCCCAGCTGAGCCGCACGATCATCAGGTTTTTTTTCTTTTAAAAGCATTTTTTCTACAACCTCTTCGGACGAAAAAAATGCTTTTAAAAGTTAAAAAAAAAAGCCTCTGATGATTGTGCGGCTCAGCTGGGATCGTCAGAGGCTTTACAAAGCATTTTTTTCTGCAACCTCTTGGCTGAAGAGGTGGTAAAAAAAATGCTTTGAAAAGTCTCTGACGATCCCAGCTGAGTTGCCTGATCATCAGAGAGGCTTTTCAAAGCATTTTTTAAAAAGCCTCTCTGACGATCCCAACTGAGTTGCCTGATCGGCAGAGAGGCATTTTTTTAAAAAGCAGAGGCTTTTCAAAGCATTAGAAAAAATGCTTTGAAAAGTTAAAAGGAAAAAAAAAAGTTGACCATGCCCACCCAGTCACATTACCCCCACCCACCAAGCCATGCCCACAGAACCAGTAGTAACAAATTTTACATTTCACCCCTGCTTTCATCTCTTTTCACCAGGCATGATAAAAGTTTGTCCTTTACAACTCCTAAAGCGTTATTATCACATCCAAGTCCCCTCAGGATTCTATTCAAAACTTTCTTCATTAGCTTCCAATCTGTTAATACTTCCAGTACAGGATGTTTCTTTACCTTAAATGGGTTGGGTTTTGGGTTTTTTTTTTTTTTTTTTGAGCCCCTCATTTGCTTGGCCTTTGTTCTGATGATGATGCTTGCTCCTCCAAGTCTATCAATAAATAAATAAACTCTTAATGGACTTAAATATTCTTTGTTGCAAGTTACTATAAATGAAATCCTGAAAGTAGCCATGGATCCACATTGTAAGGTTTTTATTTCTTGAATATTATTTCCTGCATTCTCACTCAATAACAGGAGCTGCTGCTGCATGTGTGGAAAAATGCAATCGTGGCCACATAAAAGCACCTGAAGATTTTACCAGATTAGAAACATTCAATTTAAAACAAAACATTTGTATTGTTTATACATATATTTCAGCTAGATAGGTATAAAATGGATTTTTAAACTATGTACAATTTAATATTGAGACGACTTTAGGATATGCTCATTTGTTGCAATAGTAGCAATGTAAATCTAAACTCAGAATCTTGATGTTGTGCCCTGTCCTCAGGATTTTGCAAATGTTATATCGGCTAAATAGGTCAGGGCCATTTATTCTGTTCTGAATGTCTATTGCTGATCCCAAAAACAGACATGCTGTGGTAGGAAGAAACCCTATGGGGAATGTAATCATATCACAGTAAAATGGGATGAAACAAACTGCTTCTACAAAATATCACTGCAACTAAACATGGCTGTTATGAACCAGTCCTAATGCCATGAAAGTTTGACAGCTGTTCAAGAGGTCCAATTCTAAAAGAGAACTCAGAACCAAGAAGGGCTGGAACCAATTAAGAGTCTGAGAAGCAGAATCCTCCAGAAAACAGCCTAGATCGCTCAGGAAATAAAAGATTCAGGAAAATCTGCAGCAGAGGGAAAATGTGTATTTTGCTTTGCCTCTCAGACTTCAACCTTTTCCCCAGTGATGTATGCTAGTTTCCACCATCTTGATGGGTGCTCCCTCCTTTGCTAGGGCACATATTGGCAGGCGGCTGTAGAGAGCCAGGGAGGCACCCAGCAGGCTTCGTTGCAGGGGATTTAACTGCGGCCCCTCAGCATGGAGGCCTGACACCAGCGCCCCTTCACCACTGGCTGCAATGCATTCCCCTGCTGGCCCACAGAGCATCCACTGCCATTCATGACTCAAGAGAGGGCAAGCGGTGGAGGGGGGTCCCAGGTGGGAGAGAGGCAGGTGAAGGAGGAGGGAGCAGTGCTCCCCAGCAAGGCTGCAGTGCTTAAATCATCAGAGAATGGAGGGCCAAAGAGAGAGAGATAGGGGAAAGGGAGGGGGGGAAGGAAGGAAGAAAGGAAGGAAGGAAATGAGAGGGAAGGAGGGGTAAAGGGAGGAAGGAAGATGGGAATGAGACAGGGAGAGTGGGAGGGAGGAAGATGGGAATTGGAGAAAGGGAAGGAGGAAGGAAGGAAATCAGGGAGGGAGAGGGAAGGGAGGAAGGAAGATGGAAATGAGTGAGAGGGAGGGAGGGAGGGAGGGAGGAAGATGGGAATCAAGGAAGGAAGGAGGAAAGAAGATGGGAATGAATGAGGGAAAGAGGGAGGAGGAAGGAAATGAGATGGAGGGAAAGTGAAGGGAGGAAGGAAGATGGAAATGAGTGAGAGGGAGGGAAGAAGATGGGAATCAAGGAAGGAAGGAGGAATGAATGAGGGAGGGAGGAAGAGAATGAGAGGGAGGGAGAGGGAAGGAAGGAAGGAAATGGGAGGGAGGGAGGAAGATGGGAATCAAGGAAGGAGGAAAGAAGATGGGAATGAATGAGGGAGGGAGGAAGAAAATGAGAGGGAGGGAGGAAGGAAGATGGGAATGGGAGGGACGGAGGGAAGGAAGGAAATGAGGGGGGGGAGGGAGGGAGGAAGATGGGAATTGGAGGAAGGGAGGGAAGAAGGAAATGAGAGAGAGGGAGGGAAGAAGATGGGAATCAAGGAAGGAAGGAAGGAAGGAGAAGATGGGAATGAATGAGGGAGGGAGAGAGGAAGAGAATGAGAGGCAGGGAGATGGGAATGAATGAGGAATTGGAGGGAGGGAAGAAGGAAGGAAGGAAGGAAGGAGCGGTGGAGCCGAGACCGCCAACGAGCGACCGACTGAGCGCACCGAGGCCCCTGAGGCGGAGGAGGAGGGGATGTGACGAGCCCTGTGCGCTGTGCATTGTGGGAGGTGCTTGCACGTTCGCCCGAGTCGTTCCAGTTCACGCGCGACGGAGCCGAGAGGGGAGCGGGAGACGCCGGGGGAGGGGGGGGCACGTATTGCTGCTGCCGCTGCCGCTGCCGACCCCGCTGCGCTGTAAGTGACCCACGCCGCGTTTCTTCCCCGGAGCCTCCAGGACGCGAACGCTGCCGGGCGGCGGGGCTTGTCCTTTGTATGGTCGCCGCTCTTCTCTCGGTCTCTTGGGAAGGTGGGGTTGGGAACGGCTGGCTCTTCGCTCTCTTGCCGTTGCAGTCCCGGAGGTGGCTGTTTTGCAGGCGGCGGCACCTGCCTTGCCTGCCCGGGAGTCGCCGTCAACTTCGGCTCTTGGGCGACCTTTGGGAGAGCCCAGCCGCGACTTTTCTTTGGCAGCTGGGATCTCAGTAGGGGGGGTGGAGCATAGGAGAAAGATCCCTCTTTCGATCCGCCCGAGGACGGGATCCACAAGGATTAAGGGAGAGCTGCAAGACTTCTCCGCTATGCCCTTAAAAGACAACCAGGAAATAAACTCTCCCTTCCCTCGTAAAATCGTTGCATCTGTTCTCATTTTGACTTCAGCTCGAGCAGGGTCGGCTTGGGAAGGGATCCTCCAATCCCGAGGGAAACAGCTTCGTTGCACCATAATGTTAAACAATTATTTTTTTTAAAAAAAAAAATGGTTTGGCTTGCTCCGGTTACGTTTCTCATCCCTCCCTCCGACCGTCCTTCACTTTCCTCTTTCATCTCACTTCGGGTCATTGGACACGAAGAGATAACGAACAGGGGTTGCAAATAGAAATGCTGGGGGTGGGGATGGGGGGAGTTAATGTGGGTCATGTTCCCTGTTTCAGGGCAAAGGAGGCTATGGCCCAAAATTCTTTGCTCAAAAGTAGCTTTTTAAACCTTACTATCAAAGGGATGGATGAAATAATGTGGAAGAAAATGCCACGTCAGGAAAGGGGGGGGGATTTAACCCCAAAACACCTCAAGAGGGTATTTTAGAAATCTGAACCAAAGCTGTGATGCTGAAGCGGCAACATTTACCCTGTCTTCTGGAGCGGGCAGCCATAATAAAATGAATAATAAATGTGTTAGAAGAGCTGTTTCTTGAATTATGATATTCAGTTTATAAAAAGACCTTAGAAGAAGGTTGAATTGTAGAAATAAAAATTAAGTATCAAAGCCACTCATAGCCCATCCAAAAGAATAAAGTCCAAATTGAGGTAGTTCTGCTTGTTTACGTGTGATCCCCTGATACGGTTTAAATCTGTTCAAAGTATGAAGTACACTTCTTACTGATTTGGATATTTCTCTGAAGTGTACATGCATTAAATTTTAAACTTACTTCCTGGCAAATGTATGTTGTCATTTTCTGTTTTGGGGACCAAATTGTACCCTGACTTAATTCATAACTCCATATGTAGATTTTTGCAGTGTTGAGTTGTATCAGTTTTTCATGATCTGAAATTTTGTTCATCTCACTAGAGTATTAATATTTATGCCTTACGCCTATTGGGAGGATGTCACTTAGCAACAGGTGTATGGGGACTACTCTAGTTTACATGCTGTTTCTGTTTCTTAAGGTTTGAAAAGAACAAGTTCATTCTTTCAATCAGGCAAGAATTGCCTTGGTAGGTGAAGAGAAATCTTTAATTAGGACTCTATATACTTTAGATTTGATTTCAAAATAGCCATTTGGAGCATACAGAGGAATAAATATAGCATTTGTGTGCAACTTTCTGAAGCAGCTGCATTTTCTTCTGGTATTGCATGGCTGTTCTCTGGTAACTGCTATATGAACCCTGGAAAAGATGTGACTGCTTTAAAGAGTTGTAATAAGTATTACATTCATGCATCCTCATAATCCAAAACAGTTTTTTGGAATCATATCCAAAACATGGCATAACCCTAATATTTAGGACAGTCAGAAACTAGAATAGTAGTTACTGATGTCTGATAATACATTAATTTACTAAGAAATTTCTGTTGTGGATTGGCACTATATTTTATTCTTGACACGTATTCATCCATTTTCTTATTTGACTAAATCTTTCTTTAGATTTAACTAAAACTATACCTTTCTTTCTCTCTCTAAGCAGATTCTACAAATAGGAAATGTGCAGTAATGTCTATACTTTGTGTATAATTAAAATTTTAATTATGAGTATTGATTATTATCAACTACCATATATATTTCTACTGTAGCTTTACACTTGTGTAATTGAGAACAGAATTTGAATAACTTGGTTCCAGTGACAGATTTAGAGTTTGCATCTGAATGAGATCTGTACATAGTCTTTGATTAGGGAATATACCAGCACTTGTAGAGTCATTGGAATTTAAGACATACAGTTTGGAATTCTGCCAGTCGCATTAGTAGGCTTTAAAAGAAGATAATTGGAAATAAAAGGGGTATACCATTTAAGAATTAAAACGAAAGTGTGTATGTGCATGAAAGCACCATCCCATAATATCAAAATGATTTAATAAAAACTACTTTACAGACTCAAGGAGGAGGATGAATGGATATAGAATAACTCTCATTGTGCTTAGCTTTTTCCTGCATTCTATGTATTTATGTTGTCTCGTGCTGAGAGTATATGTAAGCAAAATCTCACACTAAAAGAAGTGCATACATAAGTAGGCAAGCAGCCAACATATATCTTCAGCTAGAGCAGTTTTATGACACGGTTACAGAAAAATACAAAAACATTGCAGAATGAGGAAGTACATGGCATATATATTTCAACCGTAAATATTGCCAACCACATCAACATTTTCTTTCACTTTGCCTCCCTGATTATACTTCGTTATGTTTATTAGCATAATATGTTTTCCTTTCAGCAGAGAGCAATAAAATGGAAAGGCCCAGTTCCACTTGTCTGTGTTGAAACCAAACCTTTGTTATTCTACCAAATAATGCTTTCCGGCCTTCATGTGTGTATGTTGTTAATGCATCGTTAATAGCTTCAAAAAGGCAGATTTATACTAAGCTTTAAAAAAAGATTGTGAGACTATACGTACTTTACACATTCATTCCTTTTTTTTTTAAAAAAAAAAGTTTGCCTAAGAGCTTTATGTATAAACTGTAACAATCAAGGGCTAGGTTGAGTATCAAGTGTAAGTCTCTTCAACTGTGGTTTATTGATTTTAAGGGAAATTAAGATGAGGGTATTTAAACAGATTTGTTTTTGGTTCAATTTTTTTCAACAAAGAGAATTTATGTTCCATCAGGAAACTGTGAAGAACAGGAATTAAAGTTGAGGTTGACAGACCCAGGGGTAGAGAATGTTTCTTGTGAATGTATTTAAATCTCAGTGCATCCTAGGATTCTGAAGGAATGTTGATAGTCTGCCTGAAATAGTAATAGCAATAGCACTTAGACTTATATACCACTTCACAGAGCTTTACAGCCCTCTCTAAGCGTTTACAGAGTTAGCATATTGCCCCCAACAATCTGGGTCCAATGTTACATATTACCTTTCAGAAATCTGCAGAAGTGGTGAGTACCAAATAAATAGAAAAGTATAAAGCTCCTCAAAATCAGGAGAAAGGGGGAACTATAATGAGGTGTGTTGCTTACAGGCACATACACATCTTTCTTTCAATTCTTAAATGGCGTGCCACTTTCATTTCCAATTGTCTTTTAAAATGTAATGCTACTGATAGAATTCCAAACTGTGTGCCACAAATTGAAGAAAATATGTGGGAAGAAGTAAGGAAAAATAAAAGACAACTCAGTTCTGGAAAAGGGGAAAGTGTGAAAAAGAAACTCAAAATAACCCTACTTTGATTCTGTTTGGCATAAGATGGGGAAGAGGGGAACTCTGCCAAAGTCTCAAGATTCAGTACAATTCCTCTAATCCTTGCACTGTTTCATGATTTGGCCTACCTCACAATACAGGCTCACATGAATACTGGGGAAGATTCTAGACCAGATTACGAAAAGATTTAAAATGCAAATTAATGCAATGCAATGCAAATTAACAAATTTGCAGATGACACCAAATTAGTGAGTGAGTGTGTGTGTGTGTGTGTGTGTGTGTGTGTATTAGAAGACATAAGTAAATTTGGGGTTATTTTGATGGGGTAGAAAAAACGGACTGAAATTGCAAAATATTTAACGGAGACTTATGCTTATCTGTTTACATATTAAAAAATCAAATTCTCAGATGTAAGTTACTCAGCTTGGAAATAATACTTAGGAAAGATTTCTTGGAATATGTAGTGCAGCTGAATGTTTATTGAATATGAGTCAGCAGTATAATGTGGCTGCATGAAAGCAAATGCAATGTGGGTGGCATTAAGAGAATGCTTGATCAGATCTCAGCTTGAATATTGATTGAATATTGACAATCTCCAATTGCTTGGAGAAGTTATGGGATCTCCGTCATTACATAAGTTCAAGAAGAAGCTTAATGCCTGTATGGTAGGGATACTTTAATTAAGATTCTTGCTGCACTAAACAAAGGATTGGACTTGATGCCCTAAGGGACCCTGGGCTTTTTTCAATTGACCTGAATCAGTGATTTTACACAAACCCTAAGCTATATCCAAACTTTATTGTGAAGTACAGTGTGTGAAGCAAGTCTCCACCGAACTAGGAAACTTTAAAACGAAAATAGAGAATTTATGAAAAATATGCCAATGCTTGGTTATCATTCTGGATATATTTTATATATCTTCTTGTCAGTGACTTGGGACTGAGAGCTATTGTACTCAGTTTGTGACCTTCAACTTGGTGTCTAGATCAGGGGTCTGCAACCTTAAACACTCAAAGAGCCATTTGGACCTGTTTCCCACCAAAAAGAAAACACCGGGAGCCACAAAACCCTTCCCCGTGCCTGACTATTTCTTGAATGGCCACAAAACTAGCATAACCACCCCAAACCACCCCAATGATGCCCTTGAAGTGATGTCCCAGTGTCTGGAGGCCGTGCGGGTCTGGATGGGGAGGAACAGGCTTCGACTCAACCCTTCCAAGACCGAGTGGCTGTGGATGCCGGCATCCCGATATAGCCAGCTGGTGCCATCGCTGGCTATTGGCGAGTCATTGACCCCCAGAGGGGGCTCACAACTTGGGCGTCCTCCTGGACACACGGCTGTCTTTAGAAGAGCATATGACGGCCGTGGCTGGGGGACTTTTTATCAGGTTTGCCTGATACGCCAGTTGCGCCCCTTTCTGAGTCGGGATTCCTTATGCACAGTCACTCATGCTCTCGTCACTTCTCGTCTGGACTACGCTAACGGTTTCTACATGGGGCTCCCCTTAAGGAGCACCCGGAGGTTCCAACTGGTCCAGAATGCGGCTGTGCAGGTGATCACGGGAGCGAAATGACGCTCCCATATAACACCTCTCCTGCGTGAGCTGCACTGGCTCCCAGTGGTCTTCCGAGTGCGCTTCAAGGTGTTGGTTCTCACCTTTAAAGCGCTCCATGGCTTAGGGCCAGGGTATTTACGAGACCGCCTGCTGCTACCGATAACCTCCCACTGGCCAATACGTCTCACAGAGAGGGCCTCAGGGTGCCGTCGGTCAAGCAATGTCAGCTGGCGGCCCCCAGGGGGAGGCCCTTCTCTGTGGGAGCACCCGCCCTCTGGAACAAGCTACCTCCCGGAATATGGCTGATTCCGGATCTCCGCACTTTCCGTAAGGCCCTGAAGACGTTTTTATTTCAGCAAGCTGGCCTGGCCTGAATAGGTTTTAGGGGTTTTTAATTGTATTGCTAGGGGTTTTAAATTGGGGCGGCCATTTAATTTAATTTATTTTCATTATTTTAACTTTTGTATTGCATGTGATTTTAATTCTCGGCTGTTTACCGCCCTGAGTCCCTTCAGGGAAAAGGGCGGGATATAAATTTAATAAATAAATAAATAAATAAATATGTAGTTAAATTAAACATTCTGTTTTCTTCTGAAACTTTTCTTTTCTTGGATTTATCCATGGTTGGCCTACTGGGGGTTGAGAAGCTCAATAAATCACATGCCGGCGGGTGTCGCACATTGGTAGTTGTGACACATATTTTGAGTGACGGAGCCGCAGCAGAGGGGTGAAAGAGCCACATGCGGTTCCAGAGCCACAGGTTGCTGACCCTGGTCTAAATGGTCACCAAGATTTCTAATAAGTTTTTTTGGTTCAGCAAGGGTAACTGTATGTTCTTAAAGCCTGTTCTTACTTGATTTTCTCAAGGACACATAAAAAGATGTCAGCAGTGGTGATTACTTTTGTCAGCATTTAAACAGTTCAGGGATAAAAATGGAGATTCTTTTTTTTTTTTTGCTTTAATTTATATGCCGCTTTTCTCTGGAGAGTCAGGGCAGCTTACAATGCATTAAGCAATAGCCTTCGTACTTTTGTATATTTATACAAAGTCAGCTTATTGCCCCCACAATCTGGGTCCTCATTTCACCTACCTTTGGAAGGCTGAGTCAACCTTGAGCCTGGTGAGATTTGAACTTGCAGTAATTGCAAGCAGCAGATGTTAATAACAGTGGTTTAGTCCACTGTACTACATGTATGTATGGGTAGTTTCAAAGAGATATGCATCTTCTTTTGAAATTGCCAATTTATGATGGTCAGACAAAGTTTTCATGTATCGTAATAATTAGTTGGGGCCAAATATACTGATTCTATAAATAATTTGAATATTCAGGGTTTATAGGGTTTGAAAGTTGCTTTGATCTCACTGCCTTAAATATACAAATGATTCTGCATAGAGTTGGAAGTAGAACAGTCTCCATAGTAGGAAGCTGAGCGTATATCTATCAAAATATTTCAAGTTCCACAATTCTTGGGTAGAACGACAGCTTCTAGTGTAGTCTCTGTAGCAAGCACTGTGTTTTAAGTGCTGAATAAAGAGGAAGGAAACAGTGAATGGTACTTACATTTTTTTTAACCCAGCTTCACTTTACATGGAGTAACTTTCTTGATGCTGTTACACAACTATAGTGCAGTGTTAATCTGGGATTCTACCTTATCTGTCAATAAGAGTGCAGGAGACAGCATTATACTGTGGAGAAAAAACAGGAAATTCTGAACAGCAGAACTTGATTGGCAGTAGTGTATTGTAAAAGGAACATAGTTCAGCTGAATAAAACAGAGAAATCAATGTGGTATCATAGATAGGTACACTGAGCTACACAGTGGAAGCTTGAATCTAAATTTTAAATCTTAGTTTGCAGAAATATTTTCTTTCCATAGTCAACTTCACATGGTTCTTGTGGAGATATCATGCGGTAGTTGCATCCCCTTCATTTCATACTATTATTATGAATAAAATAACTTATGGGCTAGGTTGAAACGGTAGCCATTGGATGGCTATGAATTCACAGTCTGCTGGCTGTTCAAGAAGATGTAAATGTAGTTCTAGTCCGGCTTGGCTTTTATCCAGCCTTAGGACCTGATTATCTAGTAGCAATGTCATATGTAACAAAATCAGACATGTGTATGCAAGAAGTCATTGTCCAAATGCATCTCAGCAGAAACAAGCCACTGCCACAATGCCACATAGACATTGAAAAATGAACTCAGCTGAAATACATCCAGCTTCTGAGGGCCAGCTGTCAGTCTGTTATTAAATTAACTCCCTTGTCAAATATGCTTCAGAAGCTAGTTTTGTCAGTGTGAAATATGTGACCCCAGTTGCTCATTGGTACGGTCTTCATTTGTTAAGACCGTGAAGTAACGTAGTGATATGTGGAAGTGCCTTGAGAGAAGGGTGGGAAAGCTGCAGATTGGACAACCAGTGTGTAAAAACTACATCAGCCCAAAGGAAGAGAGGGCATCGGAAATATTTCAGAAGGGACTCACCTTAGTTTTCTGGAGAATAAAAGGAAAGGAGGGAAGAAAAAATAACTTTTTTTTTGCATGATTTTGTTAATATAACCTTAAAATAAACAGAAAGCTACTATTTCTGGTCTGGACTACTTGCACGGCTGATATCCTTCTAGTTGAGCTTGATTTCTAGTGACTTCATGCTCTTGCCATATAGTTTTGTGGCAATAATACTACTTTCTTCAACATTTTTTTCCCAATCTGACTGGGAGGCTTAGTAATTCATGAGTTATTCAAGCTCTAACCTAGTTCAATTTGCTTAGTTTTTTAAGATCAGTTGCATGCTGTCACTGATGTAGATACAACATTGTAGCACTCCCAGTGAAATTAGATACAACTCCCCCCACCCCCACCTTTCAATCTCCTGTCTTCATTTCTGAGCTACCAAAAGAAGTTTAGCATCTTAAGGCTAAGATTATGTAGCCGTGGTTGATTCTCTAAGAATATTATTTGAAGTTAGTTGACCAAAACAGCTTGTTCCAATTCTGTGATTCTGTTGGAAAATGATAGATTGGACAGCTTTATGAAAAATGTCACATTACAGTGATATATATATATATATATTAACTTTAAGAAAATATGTTAAAGAACATATTTAACTTCAGGTGTCGTCTCAGTTTGTAATTGTTATTAATAAACCAGCCTCTTTTCAATAACTGGTAGATTTTTAAAATTCAATAGATGTAGCTTTAAAGTTGTTTTAAATGGTTTAGAACAGTGGTTCTCAACCTGTGGGTCGGGACCCCTTTGGGGGTCGAACAACCCTTTCACAGGGGTCGCCTAAGACCATCGGAAAACACATATTTTCAATGGGTTTAGGAATAATTTTATGGTTGGGGGTCACCACAACATGAGGAACTGCATTAAAGGGTCGCGGCATTAGGAAGGTTGAGACCCACTGGTTTAGAATCTAAATCATTGCGCCTCAGGAGCCGTGGGTTGCCGACCCCTGGTTTAAATTGAAATTTCAATACAAAATATTAAAAATATCCATTACTACCGGTATTATTTTATTTAACGGTGAATGGTTTTATAATGCTCAATCTCCAGATTGACTGAGGCCTCTATTGTTTTTAAAGACTGGTAGAAGAGCCAGAATTAACCAGATGTTTTGATAAATTAAATGTCACTTTTCATTTTTATTTTAATTCCAAAATGAAAAGAAGAATGGGATGGAGTGAAGCTTCTTAACTTTTTTTACAATGTTTCCTTAAGTTTCTGAACAATTATTGTTGGTGTGATAAGATAATATATTCAGTTAGGACTGTCATGATAGCCTCAGTTGAAATAGTACGTCTGTTCTGAAATATAGACAAATTTCCATATATGGAGTAATTAAAAGTTTAACTACAATCTGTCTGACATTTCAGTCTTGTATGAAAGCATTCATAGAAATAGTTAAATATTGCATCAATCTGAATAAACTATTTTATTTGGAGATGCCTGTACTTGTGTTTTGATAGATCTTGGTTAAAAAGGTAAAGGTTCTCCTCGCACGTATGTGCTAGTCGTTCCCGACTTTAGGGGGTGGTGCTCATCTCCGTTTCAAAGCTGAAGAGCCAGCACGGTCCGAAGACGTCTCCGTGGTCATGTGGCCGGCATGACTAAAGCCGAAGGTGCACGGAACACTGTTACCTTCCCACCAAAGGTGGTCCCTATTTTTCTACTTGCATTTTTTACGTGTTTTCGAACTGCTAGGTTGGCAGAAGCTGGGACAAATAACAGGAGCTCAACCCCTTACGCGGCACTAGGGATCAAACCGCTGAACTGCTGACCTTTCGATCCACAAATTCAGTGTCTTAGCCATTGAACCACCATGTCCCCTAGCCACTGCATCCTCTTGTTTGCAAATACACATAGTGAGTGAAATTGAACCAAGTGGGGACAAAAAAGAATGGAGAGCAAGCAAATCAAAAATTCAAAATAGAGATACCATTATTTAATAATAGAGAAGAGAAAAGAAAGAGTGAGAAGAACTACTGTGAAATAATGTCATTTGATGTCAGATCAGTTTTGCCTGAGAAGAAGTTTTCTTAAGACCAATAAATACCAACAGGTTTTCCTTTGGTTTATAAAATTTTGTTAATGGAACTGTCTTATCTCCACACCAGTAAAGGAAAAAAGCCACAACGCAAAATCAAAAGTTCAAGTCTTTGGAAAGATTTTTTTTTTTTTAAACCACCAGTTCCCAGCAGAGCCACAGTTTCTGAGCTTGTAAACTACACCTCCCCATAGAGCTTTTTAGCATTTTATGGTAATGCCTATACTCTTAGAAAAATGCAAGGTAAAAATTACAGGCACTCCGCAGAATTATCCATAAAAAGGTTGTGCATGGTAGTAAATTAACTTGCAGGTTTTGGCCATCCTTCATGGGTGTCAAGTGCAATTACGTTTGTGGAAAGTAGTTGTCAGACTGAAGTTTATGAAACTCCATCTGGGGAATGGCATAAAAGTCTGGTTGGTAAGGAGATGAATTCCACCATTCCACATTCCAGGAATTTAATTGCAACTCTTTATCCTTTCCAAAAAGATAAAAGAACCATATATTGTATATGCAAGTGTTGTTTACAGGGCTTAGTAGGAAGTAGGCCTTGCTAGCCTTGGAATTTGCTTTAAAGGTCAGTCCAAAAACTTAAAAGATATATTGAAGACTAGTGTACTTTCATGTGAAAAGTGCCTATAGCAAACTTTATTCAAGTGGGACTAACCAGAACCATACTATATATTCTACCTTTCTCCCTCCCTCCGTCCCTCCCTCCCTATCTCTTGCAACAATTGGTAGAGGAAGTTTCCATGTCTTTATAAAAACAGGAAGCAAAATTACCCATTTCTAGAAACAAATAATAGGTGGAAATATAGGCTAGAGAAAATTAGTGTTGTTGTATCAACAGGCTTTTCTGATCTGGAAATTAGTTGGGAATGTTATTGGCACATTGTCCAAACCCCAGGCAAGTTTTATGTATTTGATGCACATGTCTACACATATGTATAAGTTTGTCTTTTGAGAATTTTGAATTAAATTTTACTTTTGCTTTAGAGATTTTATCAGGCCTTTTTAAAATCTCTCTTCCATTATATCTTCTTTGTCACATAAGCTAAACAATCTACTATCCATCATGCAGTGAAATATTGATTATTTTGGAAGCTGATTTTGCTTACATACTAACAATGCTTAATTCCATTACCATTGTTGAAATACACTAAAAATCCTGTATTTGTGATAATATGGCAATTGAAATTGCACAGTGCACTTAGAAACTTTATTTAGCTGTTAATATTTTATAATAATCAGGTCTTACTTATTATTTGGAATAAATATTATGGAACCCATGGGTAGTCTTACTTTCTTCTTTATTTTTAGTGTGCTGATCCACACCCCCCTGAAAAAAAATGTCCAGCAGGGGTGGAAAGAAAAAGTCAACCAAAACATCTCGCTCAGCAAAGGCTGGGGTCATATTCCCTGTTGGACGCATGCTTCGTTATATAAAGAAAGGTCATCCAAAATACAGAATTGGGGTCGGTGCTCCAGTATATATGGCAGCAGTACTTGAATACTTGACTGGTAAGTTCATTTGAATAAGACAATAGTGAGAAAGCAATAAAAATAAAAAATAGTCATAAAAGGAATTCATGAAGAAAGTGAGGAGGAGGTTTGGTATAGAAACATTATCCACACAATCCAGTTTGTCAAGTTTTAATCCAGATTTCTTTTTTCTAATTCTTGGAAGTATCATACCATAAAATTTGAGCAGTTGTAAAAAATTTTAAAATTTGAATTTACAATAGATTTCTCTGAAGATTTGTAGCTTTTGAATAATTGTTTGTAATGTTTAAGTACCCATGCACCCATACTGTATGTAAGCTTCTAATAAGAATCAAGACCAGAGTGTAACAGTGATGTTTAATGTGTATAAAGTTTCTGCTCATAATTTGATTTTACAAAAGAAAAAGACCACAAATAGAAATTTAAGTCAACTTTTTAAAATAGCAGCAACTATGGTAATATTTTTTAAAAAAACATTATCTTTTTAAAATGCACAGTAGTGAAAAAAATTGTAAGTATCTTTAATGAAATTTTGTTAATTTCACTTGGGCTAAATTATTGTGAGGTAGAAGATAGGATTAACAGGATTCAGATTCTTTGTTCTTTGTAAGCTTTTAAAAGTTAAACATGCAACTTTTAAGAAAACTGAATTATGTTTATTTTTAAAAAGACATAATACTGAGCTGCTTTTAAATATGAAGTAGATTAACATTAAATAATATAAATATAAAGCTAAAGTATTTCTACTATTCAATTTATGTGCCCTTAAATGTAACTCAATTACTGATTACTGATGCATTCATATTATTTCTTGATAAAATATGCAAATGGCTCTCCATTGTTGCCTTTGGAATGGTTTTTTTCCCCAACTTTTTCAGACCTGACATCTAAGTCTTTCATCCAATTACTAATCAGGTTTGATCTTGCTTAACTTTTCAAAACCAACCACGGTCATCTAGAAATTGCCACTTGTTAAGGTTGTCAGGTTTTCCAGTAGTCTCTAAATATGTCATTTGAGATCAAAATAGTGTATTCTTGAGTTAGAATATTATTGTGATCTAAATATATAAATTTGTATCATTATGCATTTTTCTTGAGAGTAAAAGGAACACTATCAGACATGAAATCTAAATCAAAATATTCAAAACTACATGTCCTTTTACAAAATAATCTTCACCGTGTGTCTTATTTAAAAGAACAACTTGCAAAAACATGTATTGCTAGAAATGTTTGAGCAACACATGCCTCCAATTATGTAACTGTTTTCCTCACTTCTGTCAGCTGAAGTATCTTGAGCAGAGAAATAAAATGAAACATGAAGATCAAATTTGGGGGGGGGGAGGTTGGCAAGGATGGAGGTGGGTGAGTAGAAGAATCCGGCAACTTGGGAATTTGTAAACATGATCTGCAATCACTAAGGAAGGTATTACAGAAAGAACTGAGAAGAAGGCATTGTCTACTTCTAATTAGTTCCATTATGAGGAACTGTGATTACTCTGTGCTTGTATTCGTGCACATGTTTTCTCTTAATTGCCTGCATGGTTTTTCTGTTTGACTAATTTTTTAAAGAAGCAAAGTTCAGAAAAAGACACTTTCATTTGACTGATTACTCTGATGGCTGTGCCCATTTAAAATGCATTATGATCAAAAGTGAAGATGTTTATTTGCAGTGGGAATGTGTCATTTGCTTTTATAAAACAAACAAACAAGAAGTACTCCATTTCATGGTCCTTTGAAATGTCAGTCTAGAGCACTGTGTTTCAACCTTAACAAATTTAAGATGCATGGACTTCAATTCCCAGAATTAATGCCCAGCTGAATGCTGGCTGGGGAATTCTGGGAGTTGAAGTCCACACATCTTAAAGTTGTCAAGGTTAAGAAATTAGTCTAAATGATCAAGTAAAATTCATCCATTGTACAGCTTCTGTTCCCTGTAAATAAGCAATATCATCTAGGAGTAAGTAAGCAAGCAAGCAAACAAGCATTCTCTGTTGCAGCATGTGTCCTCTGGAACAGCATCCCCTCAAGAGTTTTACAGGACCCCCCCACCCCGACAGGCATTAAAACCATGGGTTTTTCTCCAGACCTTGGGATTCGGTGATAGAGGAGGGATGTTCATTTTTTATTTCCACTGGGGAAAAGAATTGGTTGTTACTTGCTCTAGATCAGGGGTGTGAAGCTCACTTCGTAATGGCGCTGTCACGTGATGTATAGGGATATTTCCCCCCTTTGCTAAACCGGGCGTGGGCTTGGGCATGGGTGGCATATGACGCATCTGGCCCGCGGGCCGGGAGTTTGACAGGCGTGCTCTAGATGGTATCTTTTGAGTTCTTAAGGATAGTCGTCAACTTATGGCCAAGGTTGGTACCAGAATTTTGGTTGCGGTTGTAAAGCGAAATATCAGCTGACAGGATGACTTAGCCACTGCAATCTAGCCACTGCAGTCATTAAGCGAGAGTTACTGGTCTTTAGTCAAGAACCATCCCAATCTAAGGCATTCCAAGCTTAGTCCCTCCCAGCCCTAAGCCTCAGTAAGGTAAAGAACTGCCTCCAACTTCCCCCCCACCTACCTATCTCCCCCCAATCTCTGTCCTTTTGGCCACTCTGAGAACTATCTGGCTGTGGGGCTGCTTGCTATGTCTAGAAGCTGTAGCCACCCAGCCTGTCCCAATCACCCTCGTCACCCTATGCTGTGGGACCCCTGCCACTCTGTAGTCTGTCACCCCAGTTCACCTTTGCTTTTTTCCCCCCCTCCTATAGCTGCTGAGGCAGGCCTAGCCTGGTTGCAGGGTCAAGCTGGGGCTGGGCTTTGCACTATGCTGTGGCATAGGGATTGCTTTTTACCTCAGACCTGCTACACACCAAAATACCTCTTTGTACCAGTTTAACCCTAGATGGCAATTTGAGCTTTCTGTAGGCCTTTTTGTTATCTAGTAGCCATCTGAAGTTGGGCAGCCTATGTATATTAATTATTCAATTATTATTTGCTGCATCTATACCACAGCTTTCCACAGGATAACATGGGAAGGCGCCCCACCCTTGATTTTTAAACTAACAATAACCTTGTGAAGTAGGACAAACTCAGAGATAGTGACTGTCCCATGGTCAACCAGTTGTCCTTTCATCTCTGAGAATAAATAGGAATCTGGATTTCTCTACTCCTAGTCCAACACCTTAAACAAAGCTGCTAATTTTAATGAACATGTTAAGATGCTTGTAAATTTAAGATTTTTAAGATTTTTTTAAAATTTGAAACATTGAAAGAATTCAAGAAATGAGAATAGGTGATTGTAAATATCTTCTATATATTTCTTTGACCTGAGAACTCATGACAGTTACAGAGTTTTTAAGTTTTGTTCAAAGAAGCGCTTCAAAATAGTCTTGGTCTATTTGTTTATTAAATTCCAATGTCCTTTTCTGTTTCTTCTAAGATTATTGTAATTCTAGAACATTAACAAAATGTAGAGGCCCTTAGAGCCATTAGTTCATGATGAATAGATTTGTGACATACTATATTCATGAATAAGTCAAACATGATGCTGTTTTGCTTTTTTCTTTAAACTAAAATTTATTTTACAGGAGTTTTAGAATGCTGTACTGTATTAATGTAGTTCCATTTACGGTGACCCTTCCTCCAAGGTGTTTGTAAAACAATTTTTTTAAAAAAATGCAGACAGAAAGTAGAAAAAACTTGTAGAGAAAGTTTAAAGACAACAGAAATGAACTTTATGGAAATTTCTGTTAATTTATTGCTGTACTGAGTTGAAGAAAACTACAACAAAGAAAAAATGAAGTTTATAAAACTGCAGGCGATGTACAAAACATACATTTCTCTAATATACTTGGATGTAGTTTGCTAGAAAAGTGCAGTAGAGAGAATCCTGGAACTGTTGGTTTTGCCCATTAACATTTTCCTCCATTGGAAATGACTTGCTAGTATGTACATTTTATAAATTTAAAACAAACAATGCAAAAAAAAATTGCTGATTGGAATTGGAATTGCTGATTTTGAGGTTTTGTTCTTCTGTGTTATTGCATCACCAAAATCCTCAAGAAGTAGTAAAAAATCAGATTTCTGTTGAATCATAATTCATTAATAGGATGGAGACTTATGCTAAGTCATTGAATGCTTGAACAATAAAGCTCTCTCCTGCCAGTTTGTTTTACTTGTCATTTTAAGTCCTTATTATGTTAGTTGTCAGAAGTCATTATCTTGAACTCACTTAACCCACAATGTTACTTTTTTCTTTCTCTGGAAAAATTGAAGTAATTTAAAAACATGGGGGTAATTGTATCCGAGTCATAAAACATAATTTTTAAAGGATGTTTATTGCAATCTCTGTGATGTGTAAAACTAATTTGATTTGATGAATAACATTTAAAGGTTTTGAATATTACTTAAAATGTATCATAAGAAGGAATAAAAAGTTTTCAATGAAAAATGACACTATACTTTTGAATACATGTCATTCCTGCATATGTTGTGTGTATGATTTCTATTTATGTTATGCCTGTCTGAGTTAATGAGTCAACTAAAACTGAAAACAAAATATACTTATTGAAACATTCTCAGATTGGTACAGCCAACGAACCCCTTCATAAGCAGCAAGAATATTTTTCTGATAACAAAAGTCTAAAGTGGGTTCCATATGTTCTATATTTTTAGTGGTATATTTCATGTTGTCATTGTTTTTTTCTTTGTTTTTCAAAAATTGACTAGACTGTGGGACAATATCTCTCTCTCTCTCTCTCTCTCTCTCTCTCTCTCTCACACACACACACACACACACACACACACACACACACCTGCCTCATAGCTATACATTTCAATGTTCTCTTTCTGCTGCTTTTGAATTAACCTGGATCCTTAAGGTAAAGAAATCACTTATAAGCCCTATTCATGTGAACTACTTTACTAGGTCCATGAGGTTAGAAGTGGATAAAGTTCCCCCAGATCTTCCTGTGCCAACCATAATTGTGCCACTGGTAACTTCTTTTTCCATTTTAATTGAGAGAAAAAGAAAAAAAGAAAGTGAAGCTCAAAGACTATCTTTCTTTAGGAGGCTTAGATTATTGAAAAATCTTGCCATTAGTAGTACAACTCCACTTATTCCCAATTGTGTGATGGCAAATCTGTTACTGGGAGATTTGTTAATTTGTTCAAATCGTGAAATAAGCACATAATAGGAACGAATGACTGTGGCTAAAGTTAGGCCTCACTTTCTTTTCTACCTGTAATGTTCCCTTAAGCAAGTGTGAAAGAGGTAACCGTCTGCTACAAGGACTTGTTCAGTGCTGTATCCAAAGAAATTAGTACTTTGTAATCATTGATGTTAATGCATACAGGGGACACACATGCAATGTGATTGGTGTCTAATTTGTGTAATTACTAGTTTATAACAAATGCCCTTGGAACTTAAGGATGTAAGCCAAGAGCAAATGTAAGAGCACAAGACCTGTCTTGAGTTGTAAACTAGTTGAGCCAAAACTCGCATACTGCTTTCACTCAAGCAACATCTGGCAGTTCTTAGTCTAATCATGTTTAGATGTGTTTAAAAGGGGGGAAAGGCATGTGTAAACTGTTAAAGAGTAACAATGAAGTGTAAACTGGTAGGCAAAGGAAACACCATTTTACAGACTAATTGAGAGAAGGAAGAAGAGAGAATCGGGCCAGTATGAACGGATGAAGATTTTGACTTCCTTCTATTAGGGTCTATAAAAAACAGCTTATATTTACATTTGTTAATCAGGTTTTGGTCCTCCTTTCAGTTCTGTTTTTTAAAAAATTATCTTCTTAAAATCATAGAATCATAGGGCTGAAAGGCACCTTGGAGGTCTTTTAGTCCAATCCCCTGCCCAAGGCAGGAGTCCTTATACCATCACGGATAAATGGTCGTCCAATCTTTTGTTGAAAACCTCCAATAAGGGAGCACTCACAACTCTGGGAGGCAAGCTATTCCATTGAGTAATTGTTCTTATTGTCAGAAAGTTCCTCCTTATTTCCAGGTTGAATCCAATGAGCTTCCACCCATTGCTTTTTGTCTTGCCTTTAGGTGCAATGGAGAATAAATCAACACTCTCTTCTCTATGTTAGCCCTTCAAGTATTGGAAGACTGCTATCATGTCTCTTATGAGCCTTTTTTTCACTAAGTTAAATCTACCTAGTTCCCTTAGCTCAGGAGTGTCGAATTTGCAGCCCGCGGGCCGGATGCGTCATGTGCTGGCCCCGCCCCCGCCCAATTTAGCGAAGGGGGAAAATGTCCTGATATTTCACGTGACAACGCTGTGACGATGTGAGTTTGACACCCCTCCCTTAGCTGTTCATTGTATGATTTAACCTCCTGACCCCTTATCATCTTTGTTGCTCTTCTCTGCACTCTTTCTAGGGTCTCGGCATCTTTTTTGTATCAGGGTGACCAGAACTGGATGCAGTATTCCAAATGTTCCCTCTCTAGTGCAGTATAGCTACACTACGTATTTTTTTGTAGCTACAATTCAAAATTAATTTATGAGAGAAGAAGCTCCACTGAACTCCTAAACTAATATGGTTTTTAATAGTCATATTCCCATTTGGATGACTTTAGCCAATTGATCTCTCTAAACCCAATTTACCACACTAGGTGGTTGCGAGGATAAAAATCGGATTTGAAATTTCTGTATATCGTGTATTTCTGGTGAAAAATGTGATAGAAATGCAATAAATAATAATTGAATGTATAAATATGTATAGGGTCACACTCCTGTTGTAAAGTTATTAAGACCCAGCATCTGACATATCAAAGAAGTACAATTTGAGATTCCAACAAAATTGGTGTGATGCTTCTTCCAGGTAGTTTCTACCATGTACTTGCCCTTGCTTATTGTTGAAAGTTCACAGGAGTGTTTGTGTCCCAGTGACGTGAGATTCACACAAGAAACCTAAAATAGATTTCCACCTAATATTTTTTCCACGACTTCTTCCATAGCTAATTAAGATGGAAAGTATAATACGGCTGAGCAAAGCATTTGAAAGAAGTGCTTCAACAAGTACATTTTCCTGAAGCAAACACTCTCTTTGAAGCATTAAACCAACCGTGTCCTTGTATGGCTTATATGGCTGCTTCAAAAGCTACCTCTGGTTGGTTTGCATGTGTGCTTTCACAGATACTACTTTCTACTTCAAAGGGAAGTGCTTTGTTCACATCAACATATTTTGTAAAACACTTATCTGAATTCTATAGCACAGCCTTAAAAAACATGTTCTTCCTTTTCAATTTATATTGACTGTTTCCTAATATGATTTGATTGCTTATTTGTTCCCTATGACTATCATTAAGTGTTGTACCTTATGATTCTTGATGAATATATATTTTCTCTTATGTACACTGAGAGCATATGCACCAAGACAAATTCCTTGTGTGTCCAATCACACTTGGCCAATAAAGAATTCTATTCTTTACCTTCCTTTTTGCTTTCTGGAAGGCTACCTTTTAGAAACACCTGCAAGGTTGAAGGAAAGGATGAAGTAGAAATTTGACTTGGGGGGGATGAGAGGTTTCTAAAGTGAAATTATAAATTCCATTAAACACAGCTCAGTCAGCTGCATTGTTAAAAGCTGTCCCTTAAACATTTAATGCACAGGCAATTAACTGGGTGAACAGGTTTGACAAGATACATCCTTGGAGTGATAATTATTGACTCTTAATTATGGCAAAGGTAAGCCTGATATTTTTTAAAGAAGTATTTCTAGAGAAAAGAAGTACATTTTTTTCAAAATAAAAGAATGTTCAAGAAAAACGCTGCTAATTCTGTTAAAATAATTCAAAATTATAAGATGATCTAATCAATTAGTCACTTATAGAAGACTGATTTTTGTATGTGTGTAACAGAGAAAGGGATAAAAATAAAGTACCTGTATGGATTAGAAATTGTTTATTCTATTTATGGTTTCCCTATTACCATTTGCTTTTTAAAAAATTTCTGAATGCTAATGTCCCTCTCTTAGTTTCTGGAGTTTTTCTTAACTTTCTTTTTGGCTGAATGATTGAGTTTCACACACTTTTTAGACTTTTCTCTTGGCTTTTGGGGATGTTAGAAATGCTGGCAACTGCTCAGCATGTCATCTGTTAGCTGTTACAAACTAAATTTTCTACATTATGACTTCATTGCAATGAAGTAAAGGAAGGCAAATGTTTTTGAAATCAGAGAAATGGTTTTACTCAAGACATAAAATTTCTACCCAGAAGAGGAAACAAAATCTAATCAGACTTTGGATGAAGTCAGAATTCCTAGCTGTCAGGTATATTCACATTTGCATAGCAAAAGTCCATGTCCTGAACACCTGACAATTACCAAGGATTTTTTCCTTGAACTAAGTATTGAGAAAAGAAACTATCATGCAAATTTAGCATTTAACTTGTCTTCTATAATGAACAACAGATTTGACTTGAGAGCTGACATTTAACCTACATTTAAATTTCAAAAGTATGAAATTGTAGAATCATTCCATATAAATTTCCATAATATACGTTAAACTTTGAGATTGATCAGTTACTTCCATTTCAGTACAGATGTTTTTATAGATGTTTTAAAGATGTCTGCTTTAAAACATCATGGGAGTTCTACAGTATTTGGAACACCATTGTGAAAAAGAATGAATGAAGTTTGTTCAGAGCTCTGACCATGGTTAATGCCATATATCATGAAGCTGCTTAGAAATCCATTGTGTATGTAAAAATGTTCATAAAGATCACAGATTTATGGGACTTGTAACCAAAGTTGCTAGAAAATGCCTATTTCCCTATAGGAAATAATAAGAGCATGGTTATTGTGAAAAATACTACCCTTCTTAGAAAATTCAAAATTTTCCAAATTATGATTATATCCACTTTGTATTTTCTATTTAATTTTTAAAACATTGAATAAAACTGTGATAGACTAAAAAAAAAAAAACAGGTTAGCATCTAAAAGAGGAGGCATGGAATTCTTAACAAATTTTAACCTTTTAAAATGGAATCCTTAAAATTGTGACATTGTTATCTGATTCCCAAGTAGGAAACTCTCCAATTGAGTTTTATGTGGAATTGAGAAATATCTGCATTTCAAACATTTGCTAGTAGCCTTGCCTTCGTCTGGTATGTTGCTAGTAGCTTGGATCTCAAGTTTGAGTTGATTTGAGAACTGACAATGACAATGGTTTTGGATTTTTGTGTCTCCCTGGATACGAGCAACTACTGTAATGCTGTTGTTACTGACTTTCTTCAAATTTGATCTGATTAATTGCTTTCCGTTCAAGAGCCCCAAACAAGATAAAATGCCCCCACCTCCAACTCCTCAGAATTGGGCAAGGAAAAAGAACTTGGAGGGAAATCATAATTCCCAGCAACTATTAGGCATGTTGAAAAATTCTTAGGCATGTGTTGCGGAACAGTGTCTTGTACAGTATGTATGTATGTATGTATGTATTGTACAGTATGTATCTTTTTTCCTGTGATCCAATATACCCCTATTAAACCTTGGGATTTTAAATCTCGTAGGCTTTCCCTGCTCTGATATTTCATACATACTTTCAAATTGGGCTAGGCCTGTGTCAAATTATATTAATGGAAATCTGGTATAAAAACCAGAAGGTTTCATGAGAACCAGTCAAACAGTTGCAGGTGTAAGTTACATGTGAAGTTTCCTGTTTGCTACAAGTTGGAAAAGTTCTGTGTGTCTGTTTCCTATCTTGAAGAAGTTGCTGGCTTGGGGGTTCAGTTTTTAAGTAGTGGGTTGCAGGTTTGCTTTGCTTTTTGTAAAATCTAACTATTGGTCACTTGTTTGTATTAAAAAGAAAAGTTCCTCAAACTATCTATAAAATTCCCCAAACTAGATGGAAAAATGTACTGTTACATTTTGTCAGTCAAGGACTGTCAGAAAGAGATGCATGTGTTTCTCTTCTGTCCTTACATTCTTTTTGCTATATCTCCAATTTAAATTTTCCAAGCATATTTACATCTTGTATCTGACAAGAGATTGAGATATCTAAAAATCTCAAAATGATTATTTGGGGTGGGGGTTCTTTTTACAGAGGTAAAATCTTAGAAAATCTTAAGAGATGGGTGAAGGACAAAAAAATAATTCCCATAGAATTTTAGAGAATACTTATAGACTCTGTGATATGACTTTTTGTATGTTTATATCAGCTGTTAAGCGAAAATCTATTCCTAGTCTCTAATAAAGGCAATGAATGGAATTGGTCAATAGCAAGTAATATACTTATGGAAGAGAATCCTATCTCCAAACTGAGCAATGTAATTCATCATAATGGATATTGATAACAAGTATAGTGGAGTATGAATTAGGCACAAGATAAAATTAGTAAGACTGTCATCATTTTGACTGTGTTCATCAAGTTTTTAGTAGTATTCATTGCTTTTTTAAAAGCATTGGAAAATTATTTTGTTATTAATGAAATATACCCACAGCTTGTCTAAAAGTAGTCACAGATTTCCCAATAAACTTTAATGACCAGATTATTTGTAAAAAAAATAATAATAATCCAAAAAAATATCTAATAGTTGTTTACACGCTCTGACATGGTTAAATATATTCCATATTCATTTATTACTGAATTTATACCTCAATTTTCATATATTCCAATGCTGAAGCAGCTTATAGTGAAAATAACTTTAAGATACCAGAAAACTGATATAATTAAAAGCAACATTAAAATGAGCCATTAAAATAGTGAACAGAATTTTGGTAGAATAGGGTGCTTACTTGAAGTTGTTTAAACAAAATATATTGCTTTTAAATATACTAGTAACTAAATATGTTTATGTATACAGTATGCATACTTTAGTTATTTATTAAATCTTCTATATCCATTGAATATTTTGCTTGGTGATTTTGCATTCTTTATCTATTCACTATCTTTATAATCATCTGTGTGGCTCTTTCCATTTTAATCTTCTTGCTTCCTTTACCTGCAATTGCTTTTTAATGTACATTGCCACGAAACGTAGAAAATTTGGGTATTTCCATTGTTTATTTAGCTGGACAATCCTTGCTCTTTCTTAACATATGTTATCATTTCTGTACACAGTTACTAACGTTTTCCAGATCAAGTTGTTATTATTAGCAAAATTCTTAAAAACCTGGTTTATGTTCAAGACTGTCAGATGTGTTAAATGCATTTAAAATACTTCCTAAAAGTATTTTTGGAGAACATCTTTGGAGAAAACTTGCACAGATGAATACCTCTGATGTCACATGCATCTATACTGTCCTCCATCTCTGTGGTGAAATAAGATGTTACCAGATTATGTGCAATTAATTCTTATCAAATGTCTTTTCCCATTTATTTATCCTTAATATTGTTGTACCAGTTGTAGTTCTTTTATTGATTCCTGAATAACGTTGTGCATTCTATTTTGAAAATAAAAAAGAAGAATCAAAACAATTTTATCTTTCTTGGCAGCGGAAATTCTTGAATTGGCTGGAAATGCAGCACGAGATAACAAGAAAGGTCGTGTCACTCCTAGACATATCTTGCTGGCTGTAGCAAATGATGAAGAGTTAAATCAGGTGAAAATACATTCCATGGTTTTAGGAGTTCGTTTTTCTTTCTTTTTAAAATTCCTGCTTATTCTGTCTAAAAATGTAACTCATGATCTGTTAAATAAGTCAAAATTGCTTCATTTGAATGATATCTTTAGAAAATATATCAGCAGTTGTTAACTCTAAAATTGACATACAATCTCATCACGTGGTAGGGACTCAACTCTTAATTTGGGTATTTCATTATCCTTTTCTTCAGAATTAAAGTCTTCATTTTTTCAAGTTTTAAAATCTCTTAGAGATACCTTTTTGTTCCATTTCCTTTTAAGCTGTTGAAAGGTGTCACCATAGCCAGTGGTGGTGTATTACCAAATATTCACCCAGAGTTGTTGGCCAAAAAGCGGGGTTCAAAAGGAAAATTGGAAGCAATCATCACTCCACCCCCAGCTAAAAAAGCAAAGTCACCAACACAGAAGAAAACCACAACAAAGAAAGCAAGCACAAAGAAAGTAGCAAGAAAGTCTAAGGTATCTACAATTTTTTGGCCTACAGTTTTTTTTGCCTGTCATGCATTTTTGCTCAGAAATAGGGTAAGTAAGTTGCTAGATGACTAGTAAAATATATATCCAATCTAATGTAAAGTAAAATACAATTGCACTGAATTTATTCTGGTTCATAAGAATATCTACATGAGATCTAGGTATTTCAAGAGTGGATATGTGAAATATTGACTTTTCAGATACATAGTAATAAAAATTCAACTTCTTTTATAGATTTCGATGTATAGATAGACTGCTGTGCAGTTACGTTTTCAATTCTGGTTTTCTGCACGTTCATTCCTAGCTATAGAGTCCAAGAAGCCAGCTATTTTTGGTGTTGTTACACCAATTACTATTTATTTTTTAACATAGGAAAATAGATGCTGCTCTTGAAAAAAGATGTAGAAAGGATGACCTGACTTCAGCATTTAAGATCTAAAAATCAGGATTTTGCTAACTTTCTTTCCTGTTTGGAATTTGCTTATCCCAACATATAGTTGCTATCTCTCAGTCTCTGTATATATGTATGTGTATGTATATGTGTTTAAGGGATATGGTGGCTCAGTGGGTAAGACACTGAGCTTGTCAATCGAAAGGTCGGCAGTTCAGCGGTTTGATCCCTAGTGCCGCGTAACAGGGTGAGCTCCTGTTATTTGTCCCAGCTTCTGCCAACCTAGCAGTTCGAAAGCACGTAAAAAATGCAAGTAGAAAAATAGAGACCACTTTTGGTGGGAAAGTAACAGCATTCTGTGCGCATTTGGCGTTTAGTCATGCCGGCCACATGACCACGGAGACGTCTTCGGACAGCACTGGCTCTTCGATTTTGAAACGGAGATGAGCACCGCCCCCTAGAGTCAGGAACAACTAGCACATGTGCGAGGGGAACCTTTACCTTTATCTTTATGTGTGTATGTATGTATGTGTGTGTGTGTACATTAGTTATGTAATGTTTATTTAAAATTGGATTTGCTAATAGGCTGATTGGTTAACTGATTTATATGTGAAAAGAAACAGGGAGAAGTCAGTAAATCAGCAAGTGCTGACAGCACAACAGAAGGCACCCCAACAGATGGTTTCACTGTCTTATCCACCAAAAGTCTATTTCTTGGGCAAAAGGTAGGTTTGTGCATTTATTCAAAATATTTTCTGTGTGTGTGTGTGTGTGTGTGTGTGTGTGTGTGTGTGTGTATGCATGTGTGTTAATTGAACCTAGAGATACATTTCTATGAGTAAAAGGAAATATTCTCAACTTATTTTACAAACATTGTAAATGATATATATTAAGTACAGAATGCCATCAATTTATAAGATGCAGTGGATTTTTTAAAAGGCCCCACTCCAAAAGAGAGTAAAATTTAAACAGACATAAGATTAATAATAAATATGAACAAATACAGTTTGCATACTTCATAATCCAATAGTCTCAGAAAAGACAGGTCTCTAGGGCTAGGCGTCCCCAATCCCCGGGCTGTGGACAGCATGTGAAACCACGTTCCCTCCTGGTCCACAGAAAAATGCTCTCCATGGAACCTGTCATTGGCGCTCAAAAAAGGGGGGAGCACTACTCTAGGCATTCAAAAGAGGAAGACATACTGCCTTATATTTATTGAGCAACCCAAGAAGAGACAGATAGGAAGGTAGTCTTCGAGTGGATTACCCTGGCAGAGTAGAAGGAACCAAAGGCTAGGCAGAAAGTTTTCAAAAATTAGATGAAAATACAGCCATGAAAAAGTAAGGACATGGCATTTATTTTGCTATAAAACAGAATGAGAATCTTGTAAAAGATAATGATTGGGAAACACCATTTGGCCAAATAAATGATTAATAAAACTGAAAAAAATTGATAATGATTTCATAGAGATAAAAAGCCTAAACTATAATTGTAAGAAAAAGGTTTCAGTAATCCAGAGTAGCAATAATTTAACACAAGAGAAAGGGAAAGTGGCCGAAATCAAGTTTAGAATTAAGGTTATCTTCCTGGAAATAATTTGCAAGCATCAATAGAGACAGGAGGGGATTGACATAGTAACCCATAGTCACAAATTAACATAAATAGAATGCATGGGCAATAAAAGAAATATGCATCAGTTTCTTAAAAAGATGTGGTGGTAAGGGGGGGGGGGGGGATATTGCAAGAGGATTCTTCAACCACAATCCAAAGAACTTTTACATAGGCTTAAGCCAATCCCAACTCATACACTGTATGATCTAAGGAAAGAAAGAATTTGGGAAAACATTGGAGGGATTGGTGGGTGAGAGAAACATTAACCAGTTCATACCTGATTTCCCCACTTAGTTTTTTCAAGACATATGTGGACTTGAAAACTGCATATTTGACCATTCACATGTTGCTACATATTTCCCTTGCAATTGAAAAATTAAGGCCAATTTTCTCCAATCTGAATTACATTTAAAAAATGATTAAAAATAAAGTGTGCTATGTTTGGTTACAAAAATTGTAAACCGATTTCTTCTGATGCTATAGTGTCATATTTCATTGGCTAATTATATTGCATTGAAATAGTAGAGTTTGATATATATACAAGAAACCTCCAGAAAGAAATTTTCACAGGAATAGAGGCGATTGTAAATGTGTACAGAAAAGAGTTATCTTTTAACATGATTTATATTAATATGGCTTCTAATCATATTATTCTACTGTAGTGGCATGATGATAATTGAAATTTTCATCAAGACACACCCATAAATATTAAGAGCTATTTGCTAAAGGTTGAACAATAAATACTGGTTTATAAATAATGATGTATGGAGAAATACAAGATAATATGAGACTGTATCATAGCAAGGAGCCATATATTCAAGTAGATAATTTTTTTGTATCTAAGAAGGCTTTGTGTATATATTTAGCCATATTTACAAAGTTTAACCCTAAACTTTCCATGACTTACTGCTATTCTAAGTATTATTGTTTGTTATCACAAGCTTTGAATACTGAGCTACAATATTATTATATTATATTATATCTATTATATTATATTATTATTTACTTTATTAGTCTGTGTGAGGCCAAAAAATATATGTTATGTATTGATAGTGGTTGAATGAAAGTGATATCAAAAGACTGTTATGTGGAGAATTCTTAATCTCAGCCCTCTTAATCCTGTTAATCTCATGTTGTTCTAACCACATTCATTTCACAAGTTGCTAGTAACATACATGGAAGCCCTTAAGAAGTCTAAGAAATGTATGGCTGTTGGAAAGACAGTAATCTGAAATGGTGGCAGCAGATAATAATTGAAATACCTCTTTTTAAAGTTGTTGTATAATTGGAATTATATCATGTACAGACTGGTTTTGACTAATGTTTATCCATGGCATCATCAATCCATATAGCTATCACGTGCTATGCAGTATAAATTTATATTAATGTTGAACAGAAAAATGTCTTTTGTGACAGTGGAGAGAGCCTAAGGGACAGTATTGCCATCTGCTATGCTTCCATTCAAAAGAATTCCTTTCAACAAGCAGGCAAATGTTCTGCTGTCTAATGGGGGGGAGGACAGGGAAATGTTATGTACCCACTGAACATTTCCTTCGAGAAAAGAATTGTTTTGCACAAAATACAATTTGTTGTTTACAAGCTTAAGTGTGCAAACTCTCCACTAGACATACAACAGGCTAAATACATTTTCTTTTCCTCTGTCTTTTTTATTGAGTCTAAATACATAATTGGAAATTTATTTTCAAATTAAGATCTTGCTCTTACTGGATTTGTACAGTAGGCGGTCTTCCAGTATCTGCTTATTACTTGTGGCATTTTGAAAACAGTGGAATATAAGCAGTGGATTGATTCAGACATAACATGTGTTGATTTAACTGAAATTCAGAAAGCAGGAATAGACGACTGGATTTCCATTCTTTCTTTGCTTTAGGCAAGTCTGCTATCTTGCCTTTAATTTAGTTACAAATGGAATATTGAAATAATAATTAAGACTATAAGCCAGCCAGAATTTTGTACACATATAACAGCATGAATCCTTCCTTCATTAATATTTCATTTTCTTTTTAGATGAGTCTGATTTTTTTCTTCTCCTACTCCTCCCCCACTTTTTTTTTTTTTTTTGTGGCAATCTTAGTACAAGTTTCAAACAACAGAACATGAAAAAACCCAGAAAATATTAGAAATGAATAAAATAAAATTTGCCATCTCTCTGGTGATGTTTAAGAATGGATATTTACATCATTCATCTTAATTCAAAAGTAAAATTGTAGAGTGGAAGTACTACAGTCAAACTTTTCAGGGCATCTCTGAATTGTTTACAGTGCAATCCATCTGATATCTACTGGGTATTAACATCCTACTGGCTTCAGCTGAAATTACTCTTGTGTTTTAGGATGCTTTTGCTGTTTAACTCAAAATTACATAGTTGTACTCATGCATTCTGCCAAAAATTTGAACATAAATGATCTCTCTACCAATCACAAAAAATAAAACATAAACAATGTGAAGGAAGGCTATTTTCACATCAGTTTAAATGGATGCTATGCGTAATTCTGTTATTATGGTCAAAAGATGCCCCTGGGTTGCATGAGCAAGAAGCTCGAGGTTGTAGTAGCAATTCCTAGCAACTTAGCATCCTTGGGCTTTTGGAGACCCTTCCCCATCTGGCATTACAATTTGTAAACTAAGCCGTGTTCTGTCAAATTTTGACTTCCCACGTGGAGAATCATGTTAGTGTCTAGAGTTTGAAACATATTCTATGTTTATTTATAAGCAACCTTCTTTATGACCTGCTGTTTATTTTTGCACATTTGCCTTCGGAGATGCTATCCTCATCTATGTTGCAAAGCTTACTTTTACTGCAGCTTCTCTGTGATTTCCCAACTGTCCTGTTGTTATTTCCCACCTCATGCTTTTCTTTTCAGCTGAACCTAATTCACAGTGAAATCAGTAATTTAGCCGGCTTCGAAGTGGAGGCCATTATCAATCCCACCAATGCTGACATTGACCTTAAAGATGATCTAGGTAAATGGGAAATGGGTGGCTATAACTAACAGTCACATGAAAATTATGGAATTTGCAGATTATTTTCATGTCATAAATTTGATATTTTATCGTGCAACTCAATGTATGTTCCTCAGATACAAATCCCATTTGATTGCACGGGGACTTAACACAGGTAAGAAGATAGAGGAGTGCATCTCTAGTACTCAAAATATATAATGGAAAGACTATTAATATGTGTAGCATTCTCCAGATACTACTTGCATGAAAATGGCTCTCTGAGTAACTCTGAAATCATTTAAATGTTGTTCCATAATAATCAGATGTGACTGTTGGTTCCCTTGGGAATATTTTGCATATAAATTCCGTGAGGACTGAAATAGCTCTTTATATCATCAAGTTGGCTTCAAACTAAGCAGTTTCTCCATTCTGATTTTAGTTTTCTATTTTCCTTGTTTTAGCTAAAGACAGAAATGGATAGACATATACAGTTAAGGATGCAGTCCTACACAGACTTACATGAGAATAAACTCCATTGAATACAATGGGAATTGTTTCTGCATACACAGAAGTATTAAAAGTTATGTATTTGATGTTACTCTGCCTTCTCCTTTCATTCTCCCTTTTCTCAGCACACACCTGTACACAGACTCTTAGACATTTTTCTGAAATGCTACCATGTGTATTAATCTGCAGAATTAATTTTTTTTTATATATATATTTGCATATTGCAAATGTAAGAAGCAATTGGTTAGGATTGCACTATAAGCACCAGATCCTTCTGGAGTTTTTCCTCCAGGCAGCTGTCTTATCAGCTGTGTTATAGCTTTTTTAATGTTAAAATGATCTATGTTAATTGTCGTTTTAAGTATCATTTTATCAAAGAGAAGTTACTAGGCACACATTTTTTTTTAAATGAGGTAAGAGAGAGAGTATTTAATTCCCACATTATATGGGAGTTGATTAAAGTGAAAATAGTAGTTTGCCTTGATTTAGGTGTTTTATGAATAACTTCTTCAACCAGATTTACCATCTTGAATGAGAGATTGCATTCTATGGTTGGAGCATTCCATTTCAGAATATTGTTCCTAAATCCTTGATATTTGTGATTCTTTTTTTTAAAAAAAAGCTACCTCCCATTCATTGCCAAGGGTAATCAAGTGCATTTTACTGTATATCCTGATTGAACTTTAATGAAGATATGAAATTAATGTTAACTACTTAAACATTTTTCTGAAATGCTACTATGTATATTAATCTGCAGAACATAGGGTTAAAAATATTTTTATTTGTACATTTAACTTAAAATATGCATTTAACTTAAAAAAATAAACTTAGAAGTAGCATGATAAAATTAAACACAAATAATTAAAATCTAAAAGTATCATATTTTGGAACTTAAAATATGAAATTATGAAATTAGCACTTTTTTCTCAAAGAAAACTACCATGGTGAATTCCATATAGTCCTATGTTTCTGTTTATTTAGAAGTTATAGAACAAATATTATGCTGAAATCTCTACATATATTCATTCTTGAATCTTTAGTTCCTTAGTCATAAGACTGCTACTGGGAACTCTAGAGTTAAGGCACCTTATAATTTATTGTTTGCAAATTATTTATATCCTTCAAAGGCTCAGCACTCGGTCATATAGTTGTTTTCTATTATTAGTTTCAGAGGGAGAATTTAAGAGTTTTGCCTCAGGATAACACGGACATTGCTTGTTCAGGCCAGAATGAGCCCAAAGGACTGTCAAAGCAAAAGACTATGTTTCATTTCATCCCTTAACCCCATGCCATTCAGGATATCTGCCCCTTTCAATGGGGTTACATATTCAGCAAGTAGTTATAGTATTGCAAGCTGAAAATGTTCCCAGAACCTCTGGGGAGTTAAAGTACACATTGATTTCTGTAGGTCTTGATGCTTAAATATTCCCAACATGATTAATAAAATCATGTTGGCAATATTTATAAAAACCAAGGAATATTGTAAAGATAGTATATCAGAATGGAGAAACAGTTGATTTGTTAGATTTGATGAGCCAGATTGAATGGTGTTATCATGTTTTTTAAGATTACATTTTTACAGGTTCTGCAAAACCAAGAAGATGCTAGCTGTTCTTTATACTTCCTTCCTGAAATGCAGTGTCTTTGACCTATTGGTCAAGTACTAAAAGTTATGTATTTGATGTTTCTCTACCTTCTCCTTTCATTCTCCCTTTTCTCAGCACATACCTGTACACAGACTCTTAGGCTTTATTGTGATGGTTTATTACACATATTTTGGAGCCCAAAAGGTAGGATAAAGAAGGATGTTGGTATGTACATAAATGTAGATCCTGTTCTGGGTCTTTGACCAACATGGTTGATACACATTTGTTTACCTGTTGTAGTTGCAAGTTGTTCAGGCTGACATTGCCACAATCGACAGTGATGCTGTCGTTCACCCGACAAATTCTGACTTCTACACCGGTGGTGAAGTAGGTAATGGAGAGTTCAGTGCTGCAGATTTTGTGTGTGTATGCATGACCAATCAGCAGCAACAACCTTGTCCCTGCTCTGCAGAGCTGCATTCTTTTCTCACTTCCAGCAATCCACTTCAATTCCAGAGCAAATTCCAAATGGTTAAGTGAAAAAAGCTCTTTGATCAATGCAAAGCAACCTTGACCAATCTTGGGGGGGAGGAGGGGAACTTAAGCAAAGTTGGAGTTGATTGGTCCCTAGATGCAAATCCCTCTGAAATCCACAATTCTCTACAATAAACTGACAAATGAATAATAAAAAAAGAGTTCTAGAAAAAACACAAGGCAAGAAAATCCAGGGGTGTTTTTGTAAGTACTAATCATTAATTTATTAATTTTGGGAGATGTCAACTTTATCTCTATTACATAGAGAGTGATTCTGCCTCATTGTGTAGTAAGAGTTAAGTCTCTGAGCATACAATTTAAGAGACCTTGCCCTGAAAACTAGAGCTACATGTGGAACACTTAAGAAAGGTACCATTTAACAGAAGCATCTCATCAAAGTGTAATTTTTTTGAGAGAATGCTAACTTCACAAGCTTAAATCCAATTTTGATTGTTTGATTATATGACATCAAGTTGGTGTGGACTCTTAAAGACCACACATAGGTATTAACCAACACAAATATTAATTATTAATACTGTAATGGGCCTGTGGTAAGCAAGGAATGACAGCCTACAAATGTATTATCAAATTAAGGGACCGTCAGTATTAAAATAATGATATTTTGGAGGCAAGGATTCATAGCATAGCAAAGTACAATGATGTAAGACCTCCCTCCCAGAAATACTAGGAACCACTGTAAGATCAATATATAATAACATTAGTTTTTGAATGCCAATAGCTTTAATCTCCTTAAATCAGCTATGTTAACAATCTTACCATGGTGCATTTACTACCAGGTATTTTAATGCTTTAATACCTGAGCCTCTTAGTTCAGAAAATATATGATAACCTAATCAGGGATGCCATTTCAGTGAGGCAAATAAAACATTTAAAAATAAAAGTCCATCATAAAATATACATTTTCGATATATGGTCACGAAACACAGGTTTGTCTTATAGAATCCCTGTGGTAAAGTACTGTAGGTACCTGATTTTTCAATACAAAGAATATAACTTTGGTTACATTTGGAAAAGTTCTATAATTTATTAGTTACAAATTTACAGTTTTGAGAACCATGTAAATTTTCATTAAGCTACCATATCCAGTTCCCACCTTATTTTTTCCTGTATATTGTAAGGATGCAGGAAAAATGTCCAAAATTAACTTTTGAGCAGAATTTCACATGGAATATCATAGATCAGAAACCATATACATTTTAAAGTAATGGTTTGATCCATTTTATCTTAATGGTGCTTATTTCCATTGAAATCGATGGAAAAATTTACATATGCAATATGTCCTTTATTTTGATTTGCAGAACCCGTAATTTCTAAAAAAAATAGCAAGATGTGCTTGAGTATCAATATTTGATTTGGGAGAGGAAGACCTGAATTGTTTCATTCAGTAACATATGGTCTTCTAAATGCCTGTGGCTGCTGGAAGAAAGAATAGAAGTGCATACATGCTTAGCTTCAAATGATTAACTTTTATTTCTATAAAGACCTTTCTAACTGCAGTGTATGTTGGGGAAATATTTCACAAATTTTGTAGATATCTGCTGTTGTCACCATTATACCAATGCCTGCTTTGACAGCATGAAATAGTGACATTATTCTATGGGAGTTTCACATATATTTATGCTTGTGTTGAGCAAAGAGCCACTCAGCTGAAAGCTGTAGAGCAGAGGTCTTCAAACTTGGCAGCTTTAAGACTTGTGGACTTAAAGAACTCTCAGAATTCTCCAACTAGCTATGCTTCAGTCACCTTTGAGGAACTTAACAGTACATAGTTCCTTTATAGTCAGTGTGATCACTTCCTAATGGTCACTGTTCCCAGAATCATTTCTGTCAAATTTACTGAAACTGAGTCAACTTGAATTGAGTCAGACCATTTCATTTAGAGTTCTGTGCAATGAGTGTCAGGAGCTTCATATATTTCATATCTTAGGGTCTCCCTGTCTTTTCAGATAATACGGAAAAAGCATGGAAGCTTTTACATGCAAAACATATGCCTTACCATATGACAGACAGTCCTCATTTCTATTTGCTGTTACTACTGCAAAAATTGTTTGAAACTCAAAGAACCTGTTTATTATTTATTTATTAATTTTTTATGCCGCCCGTCTCACCTGTAAGGTGACTCTGGGAGTCAACCTGTTGATCTGGAGTTTCCTACCTGTAGTTCAGCAGTATAACTCCTGTGGAACAGACAAGCAGTGCAAAAAAACAAACGAAAAGGATCAGGAGCCATAGTTTATGGACTGTGGACTAACAATTAATAATTTTTTAAAATGTGTGAGTCATTTATATTCTTTTCATTTAATAACTTGATTCTGCTGCTCCCAAGGTCAGTTTTCCAGGAACTGAGGATGTATGGCTCTCATCCATGTTTGAAGAAAAAAATACTTGGGGCCCTCCTTAATGATAGAATGGGTCCGTGATAGAAGGAAGGCAGGATATGCATATATTATATCAGTGTTTTTCAAACTTGTCAGTTCAACTCCCAGAATTCCCCAGCCAGCTACAATAAAACCAATAAAGATTAGGCTGTGATATCAAGTAAAGCATAATAGATTCCCAGTAGTTCTAGATACCTGGTTTCAATATGCACTGCCAAGTTAAGAAATATTTTCAACAGGCATATAATATGTGGACTTCCATTAGAAATTACAGCCCCCTCCCTGTATCAGTTGAGTGAATTCATTTTAGAAATATTGTTCTAAAGTACCAAAAGCCTGACCCTACACATGTTTACCTGGAAGTAAGCTTCGCTGAATTTGGCAAAGATTGCAACCTGAGGCATTGTTCCTATGTATCGTCACAAAATTCTCTTGAAATAAGCCCCAAGTTACTTACTTACTAGGTAAATATATTTATGGTTAGGCTGCAGAGATCAATTTACAAAGTTACTGCTTTAATCCAGAATTAATCCAGTGTCACTGTCACTGTTTCTTTGCCTCGCTCCTTGTATAATCATGGAACAAATGCAATGTGATTTGGGTGCTTCATTAGGAATGAACCTTTTCCAGCTACATTCTATTTCCTCTGTATTAAAGTAAAGCTGCAAAATAAGATCTAAACCAGTTCATGGTGGACTGCCTTTGCGCAAACCTCAGCCCGTAATGGAAATGATGCAGCTCCCTTCCTAACTCGAGCAGCATTTGTTACACTTCCGTAGCTGTAGTGAAGCAATTCAGTGGAGGGAAAGGGGTACCCTAGAGAATCTCCTTATTTCTGAGGCTCTTCCTCTTGGTTAAAGGTGGTTCAACAAGCCGGGCAGTTGTCAAGTAAAGCAGCCAGTTGCACTCACAAGACTGTTACACTCCCGGGGGCCACCTGTTGGGGTCAGGGATGAAGATGAGGTGAGTTTCAAGTTCTTCTTATGGCAACTTTGTCTTTAAAGCAGTCTGTAACAGAAAGGGGGAACTTGCCCTCCATGGGAAAGCATTGGTACAACAGTCAAGTCTCATTGCATTAGCCCGTTCTCCGGAAGGCATGTCTACTGTTGGTTCTATGGAAGCAGCAGCATGAAATGTCACCGCCCTGCTGGTTGGCATTGCAAATTGCATCGGGATAAATCCCGTGGGAGGGCAAATTTTTAAAAAGAGGGAAGATCAAGAGGGAATTGTTACTTATGGACCAGTCCTCAAAGGTTTAGATCTTACTTTGCAGTCCCCCGTCCCACCCCCATTTTTTGCTCAGAGAAATCTGTGATGTGTAGCCACCTGAAGTGATAAATGCTCTGTTGGATGTGGAACAGTCACCGCTCTGTTCTTGCACAGGGAGCACATTGGAGAAGCGGGGTGGAAAAGAATTCCTGGAGGCTGTTGTTGAACTTCGCAAAAAGAACGGGCCATTGGACACAGCAGGAGGTGCAGTTTAAATCCTTGGGAAATGGGGAACATTTTATATATATGTCTCATAGATGGTAGTTCAGTTTAGCTTGGATTCTTTTAAATAGCCAGAATGTCCTCAGCATGTCATTGATGAGTATTGTATCAAAAAAGCCTTCGGACCTGGGTTTATAAGAAGGCGTTAACACTAAATTGAAAATAATAAAAACGAGAAATGGGGAAAAAGAAAATAAACTATGCATACATTCACTTTTAAATCGCTACTAGCATATGCACTAATTCAAACTATTATATTTGTAAAAAAAAATTAAAAAATAGAGGTGTCTAGTCCTATGTAAGTCAACTGCATGTGGAAGTGTGAATGATTGAAGGAATATAGAATCCTAGGTAATCAAAAATAAAAAACTAAGTAGGTAGAGCTTACTTATATAGTATTACCTATATATTAATGGTAAGCGTTATACCATTCAAGGTGAAAATCTGTGTGAATTTGTAATGAATTTGTATTTCACAGTTGATCTAATTCATGTGAATATGACCAAAGAGTATAAGTATGTAGGGTACAGGGCATGTTTGCCTCCGCCTCCCCAGGTTCAAATTATAATTTCATGTAATGTCCGAATTTACCACCGGGATAAATATAGTCTCATTCAGTGTGCAGTATAGGTGATCATTGGAGTAAAGAACTATATGTATCCTTCATTGCTGAATTATACTGTTCCAATAGTATTTTCCAAAATATTAAACACAGTCTTATTTTTTTCCCTCAACCAGCTATTGTCAGTTCAGGACATGGATTGCCTGCAAAATTTGTCATCCACTGCAATAGCCCCAGTTGGGGTTCAGACAAATGTGAAGAGTTGTTGGAAAAGACAGTGAAAAACTGCTTAGCACTGGCAGATGAAAAGAAACTGAAGTCAATTGCATTTCCTTCCATTGGAAGTGGCAGGTAAACCTGGAATTCATCCAGTTTGTCCCCAAATCTATATTCACACTACATGCTAGGCAATAAAGTGATTATTTTTTGTGTTTGGCAAAATTGTGGTTTATAATCCAAGGATTGTGTTTTAGCATGATAAATTACTTAACTGTAAAATTCAGCAAATCATGATTTGTCAATATGATCCCTGGCGGTTCTGCTGGCTTCTTATTGCTAACCACTTATGGTGGATCTCTCTCTCTCTCTCTCTCTCTCTCTCTCTCTCTCTCTCTCTCTCTCTCTCTCTCTCTCTCTCTCTCCCTCCCTCCCTCCCTCCCTCCCTCCCTCCCTCCCCCCCCCTCTCTCTCTCTTAACATTTTAAATATTAATTACAGCATGAAAAAATGTTTACTATTTGATAAAGTTCTCTTGTGTGGGGCTATGTATGTATATAGAGTGGAGTTTAAATGGTATTGAATCAGATTTACATTCCATGTGAAAATGTGTCCCTTTAAAGAATAGCATACTCGTCTTGTCAGTTCATTTCAACAAATCTGAAGAATGGTAAATAAAAATCTTAAAACATAAAAATGTTTTTAAGAGCAGCAGTTTCTCTCAGTCCCAACACATGTACACAGCTGTTCTAGGACAGACATCTGTCAACCAGACATTACTCGTTAAATCTGTATAAACAGTTCTGTCCAATTTTATGGATAAAACATGAATTTACATGGGCTGATTCATTATAAGTGTGTGTGTTTCAAGAAAAGAGGGAAGGGGGGAGGAGGCACAATGGGCAATCTATAATCGTTATGCCAGATGTTCTACAATGTCTAATTTCAGCAAAGCCAAATTTGTAGAATGGCATTTTAAAAGTTCAAAGTTCTATATACTCTTCTCCAAAGCAATAAGTACCGTTGTTTAAATGTAGACTTCAGAGCATATCTTCAAAGTCCTCTAAAGCTTGCCTTTTCAACTATTCATATTGGAACCGCTCAAGAATCCCCTTTCTCCACTGCTTGTTCCTTAGGATTTGCAATCAATAGTTAGTTAGGGATTCCCTGAAAATATGCAAAAACTTATGTGTGTTGTTTCCAACCATAAGCTCAACATTACTGTAGCATAATGGTACACAACATTTTTAGGCCAAGAGGATAAGGACATACTGTAGACCCCACAAAATAAATTCACAAAATAATAATTTATTTCAAATTAACACACATGTTCAATTTAACATGACATTAAATAGTTAACTAAAATTTAGTTTGGAATATTTTCCCCTTCTGTCACATTAAAGATTACAATTCATTGAGAACATTTGGAGTAGGTTTGGAAGAAATAGATCATAAATTTCTAGGCGTGGGAGTGTGTTTGGGGATTGTTATGTGTGTTGGACCTGGTCTTTGGATGTTAAGTGAATTTCGTTGTATGGGTATACTGTGTATACACCTACAATGACAATAAAGTTGTTGTTGTTGTTATATATTGCTGCCTAAGTAGAATTGAGCCCTGCTTTTCCAAGCTTTTCCATAGCTTATGTTTGGTTATTAGCAGTGGCTGCTTTACAAGCCATGGTGGTTTAAGAACCAGTCTACAAAGAAAAGATAGGAAGGAAAAGGCTGCCGTTTGTCTCTGCTCTTCAGATAAGTGAAAAAAGAATCGGGGTCTCCCTCTTTTCCTTTTGAATCTCACCCCATATATTCCTCCTTCAAGCTTCTGCAAGATGCACAGCACATGCCTGTATAATATATAATATAGTATATATGTCTACTCAGCGATTTCAGTGGACGTACTCCCAAGCATGCTGATATAGGAATTCATTATAAACGTCACTATAAAATTCATTGATAGGACCTTTGGTACTAGGAAACTACACTTTGTTGCAAGCCTCATTAGGATTTTGTCACATTTTTTAAACATACATATGCCACTTTCAACTTTTATTAAACTAATTGTAATTATCTTTTCTCTCCAAAATTCTTTGAATAGGAATGGTTTCCCAAAACAGACTGCTGCTCAGCTGATCCTGAAAGCCATTTCCAGCTATTTTGTATCAACGATGTCCTCTTCAATCAAGACAGTCTATTTTGTTCTCTTTGATAGTGAGAGTATAGGGATTTACGTGCAAGAAATGGCCAAGTTAGATGCCAACTAAGTCTAGAAAGCAAATGATACTTGCCTCTTTGCCCAGCCCCTCTCCTTAAATTCCTCATTGTAAAACAGAGAGCCCCTTATTTTAAATTTCATTCATCTAGGGAATAAAGATGGGCTTTTTTTTTACTTTTAAAAATGTTTTATGTTGGCACTGATAGTTGACATTACTGCTGTTTAATGCACTGTATTCCAGGCATTGTCTGAATTTAGTGTAATCTAGGAGATTTTATAGTTTTATTTTAATGAATTATGGATTGATTGGAAAGTTGTTAGCAGTACATAGTCTTTTATTTGTGAAAGAAACCGGCAGACCCTATTTTGTAACAGTGTTGTGGTGCTTTTATCAGGTGGCATTCCTTTCTCATCTTTTTAAAGAAAGAAAATAATGCTACATATCTAATTTGTGTTTATTTCATGTCTTAATGATGAATCCAAGGAGAAAAGTACCCCATTGCCCTTAATTATATTTGCAATTTGGAATTTGTGTGAATTGATTTAGTAAAATGTTTGAAATGGTCTTGGTGTTGTCTGAATTAATGATTTGTAAGTCTTAGATAAAAATGGTGGGGAGGCGTAGTGGTCAGAGGTTAAAGATGCTTAGCTTGTCAGCTGGAAAGCTGACAGCCCGGGGTTGAGACCTGAGCACCACATGATGGAGTGAGCTCCCGTTACTTGCCCTAGCTCCTGCCCACCTAGCAGGTGGAAAACATGCAAATGCGAGTAGATAAATAGGTACCACTTTGGTGGGAAGGTAACAGCGTTCTGTGCTCCTTGGTGTATAGTCATGCTGGCCACATGACTATTGAAATGTCTTCAGCCAAAGATAGCTGGCTCCCTCGGCTAAGAAACCGAGATGAGCGCTGCCCCCTAGAGTCAGACACGACTGGACAGGGGAAACTACCTTTATCTTTAGCTAAAAATCTGTAGTAGTCTGTTTGGATGTTACCAAACAATGACTGAGTAATAACATATTGCAGTGAAATACTCATATTAATTCTCATAGCTTATGGAAAGAATGGAGGTTTGTGCCGAGTGATCATATTTTCAACCCTGCCAGGATAATGCATGTGTGACACATGTAGAAAGGGCAAATGTTTTGATCATGTGATTATGGCCAGCATCTTGATTTCTTTCTTTCTCTCTCTTTCAGACACACACACACAAACACACACACACACACACACACACACACACACAAAGTGATACCACTTTTCCTCTGTTTTTTCCTGTCTGTTGCTTCCTTAAGCTAGTGGAATTCTAAAGGAAGAGCCCATTAGATGAGATCCTGATTCTGAGACAAAGCAAAATAATTGGGATAAAGTGTCCATCTAATCAAGAATCTTTCTTCCAAAATGGTCGCCCAATTGATTCTGGGATGTCCACTGCAGAGTTAATAAACGGGTTTTAGTGTCATGGAAGAATATCTAGTTTAATTCTTCTTTCCAATTTATGCAATATTTCTCTATAGCTTTTCAAATTTTACACGTGAAATAGTGGTACTATTACACTTGAAATTTGTCCCTAAGATCCGGTATTCTCACAAATAAAGCATTTGTTTTTATTATTACAAAAGTATAGCCTATTATTCATAATGTTCTCAATGGTATTAGTGTTAACAATATATTAGCAATTGAAGCCATTTGGAAGCCATTTGGCCTAAATTCTTGCATACTCCAAAATTCAGCAAAATCAATAAAAACAATATAGAATGGAATCCTGCCTTTCCACGTGCCTAATTGAAGCTCCTGTTCAAGTCAGGGGAGCTTCTTAAAAACTGGATCCAGCCTATAGATCAGAACTGGAGATCTAGGGCTCACATAACCTTTAGAATAAAATAGAATTCTTTATTGGCCAAGTGTGATTGGACACACAAGGAATTTGTCTTGGTGCATACGCTCTCAGAGTATATAAAAGAAAAGATACATTCGTCAAGAATCATAAGGTACAACACTTAATGATAGTCATAGGGAAACAATCAATATAAATCTTAAGGATACCAGCAACAAGGTTACAGTTATACAGTCATAAGTGGGAGGAGATGGGTGATAGGAACGATGAGAAGATTAATAGTAATGCAGACTTAGTAAATAGTTTGACAGTGTTGAGGGAATTATTTGTTTAGCAGAGTGATGGCATTCAGGAAAAAACTGTTCTTGTGTCTAGTTGTTCTGGTGTGCAGTGCTCTATAGCGTCATTTAGAGGGTAGGAGTTGAAACAGTTTATGTCCAGGATGTGAGGGGTCTGTAAATATTTTCACAGCCCTCTTTTTGACTCGTGCAGTATGCAGGTCCTCAATAGAAGGCAGGTTGGTAGCAATTGTTTAGCCAGCCTAGCCTAGCCTGTTAGGCTTAATAACAAGATACAAAGTGCCATTGTTTTGACAAGAAAACACTAATGGTCAGAGTAGGCCAGATTCTCTTACCTCTCAAAAATAATTCATAACCATTTAAGTATTCATTCATTCATTTATTTATTTATCAATCAAATTTATATGGACACCCATCTCATAGAAAATGACTTTGGGCTGTGTACAACAATCCAATAATCCAATAAATCAATTCCTATTAATGTAAAACAATCATTACTTAAAATCCATTATATAATAATACTTGTTTTAAAAACTATGAAAGCAGAACTAAAAAAAGAAAGAGATGAAGGGGTGCTAATGACAATGGAGCCACCTCACGTGTTGACCCATCCCTTGGCCACAATTGGGTCTGGTTGGCTTTTAAATTGCCTCTTAAATTGCCTGTTAATTTTGGCTACATTGCACTATTGTGGAAGTTCCCATGTAATATAATAGTTTATCAAATTAATTGAGATTTTGATTATATCACTCTTTTTAATACAATCAAAATGTCATTAAAATCTATTTAAAAGTAGAGGATTATTTAACAAATAATAATAATTTGCTAGCATAAACTGTTATATACCGGTATCTACTTGTATTTGATCCTGTAAAGTCCACTAGATGTCACTAGAGGGATTATAAGAATCTGGAAAATATCAATTACTGCTTTGGAATATTTCCTATAAGAGGCCAAATTTAGTTTGTCAGTAGCTTTCAGATGAACATTATATTTGCAATCTTCCAAACAGAAATGGAGAATTGGATGTCTTATATGCTATTTGCGAAGAAAATGCTGCGGGTGTGAGAATTTGAAACCATAATATTGGGTGTCAGAATTGTGAAATAACTGGATGCCGTCTTACATCATTTTTAGCCAGTAAATGAAAAGCAAATGTTCTTCCTTCAGCCCAGCCTCATTGTACAATTCAAATACAATAAAGAATAAAATATAGTTTATAATATCCTGCAACCTGAATACATTCTTGATACATATGTGCGTTTCTACAGTTACAAGGACTGTAAGGATATTGAGAACTCTCAAGTGGTTTTGAAACAGACATTTGGCTGAAGTTAAAAATACCCACAATCAGTGGTGAAATCCATTTTTTTTTACTACCGGTTCTGTGGGCGTGGCAGGGGAAGGATACTGCAAAATCCCCATTCCCTCCCCACTACAGGGGGAAGGATATTGCAAAATCTCCATTCCCACCCCACTCTGGAGCCAGCCAGAGGTGGTATTTGCCGGTTCTCCGAACTACTCAAAATTTCCGCTACCAGTTCTCCAAATTGCTCAAAATTTCCGCTACCGGTTCTCCAGAACCTGCTGGATTTCACCCCTGCCTACAATATATATCCAGATGCTTGTATGGAGTCACATCTTTGACAGAAAGATATGTGTGCTATTTCTCTCATGCACACCAATAACCTAATACAGTTGAGTCAAAACTTATATATAACTAAAGGGGAGGGTCTAGCTCTCAGGAGTGGGCTTCCTCCAGTTTGCACCAATACTTGTCTTTAGGGATCACAAATACAACAAATGCTGTGGGGCTAACATTCACAGTAGAAACTCGGGTTGCCTCCTTTTTTTCACCGTTTGTAAAACATAGCTCGTCAGCCAGCTTCAAGTCACTGCTTTAACTTTGTATATTGTCCAAACAAAAAAAAAAAGATATGTGAGATGAGGGGCTATATGAATTTACCAAACAAATAAATAAATAAATAAAACTGGTGTACTTATTTTTGAGCACTCCCATTTTTAACCATTACTCTTATGTCGGATAAAGCAGGGCCATTGAAAAAGAAAGAAAGCTGTTGCCAGAGTTTCTGTAGGAGAGCAAACTCACATGGAGCTTTGTAGTGTAAGAGAATGACAGTTCACAGAAACACCCAGAGCCACCAGCTGAAAGAATTTGCAATATGCTCAAGAGAATTGCCTTACACAAGACCGACAGAGTTTACATTTGTTTATGACCTCTCTTGTGGAAATTAATAAAGGATGGCTTTCTTAATGCCTATTACCTGGAGAGCCTAATGGATGCAGCATAATTCTCATAACTATATGCCACCATAAAAAAAGAGATGAAAGCCTTTCCCTGCAAATGTTAGTAAGCAGAGGTGTTTGTCTTAGTGAGGATAGAAATGAGATGCTGAGTCAGACTGATATTGGTTGGGTCTAGTAAAAACAAGCCTTGTGTTCTTGGATTGTATTCAATCTTACTAGTGGGAAAGAACATGATGTAAGAATTAATTGCTAGTGTTTGCACAAACACTAGAAGTCCAACTGGCCCAAGCCACACCTAGCCCAATGAATGAGTGAGTTTGTGCATGTAAAATGAAAGTATTGGGACTTAACAGCTACACAAGGATAATGAGGTTTGGATAAGATCTAGGAACTTTGTGGTTGCTGGATTATTTTGTTGATTTACGCTCTCAAGAGAAAGGTTGGCTGTTGTTTTTACATGTCTTTATTGGACATGGTAAAAAGTTGAGGATGTTTTTTCACATATCCCGCCTTCCAATAGGTTATATGCAACATACTAATAACATACAAAACTATTCAAACATATTTATGGCTTGATCACATAGTTGACAACATTCCCTCCAACATATACACATACAAATATTTTGAATGCTGTTTACTCTTCATTTCACCCAGTGATTGAGAATCAACTGGGAGGATAATCTAAGCAGATTTATTGCTGTGACTTTAACCCCATTCAGGCATTGTCTTTGCATGTTCAAATATCCCAGATGTTGGATTGAATATCCAGAAGCTATGCCTTAACAGGCAACAGAGTTTTTGTCCAGTAAGCAGGGTTTTCAATATCCACTGCTATACTCAGGTGCTTGAGTAGGAGTAAGAACAAAGAAGACAATAGGATTTCCTTCTATGAAATTGTAGGCAAAATCAAAAGAGTCTTTTCAGAGCCAGAATACATGAAAAATACACATGAAATACAGACAGCAATGCATTCATCCTTCAAATCCTATTTGTTATATTATGACAAAGGGAAAACAGCAATTTGAATTCTGCAATTTCATTTCCTACAATTCTAAAATTAAAACATTGCATTGCACTTTTTCTCCCTTTGGGGGATATTTTAGTTTAATGCGAAGTGCATTCCTGAATAAGAATTGAATAAATCTGACTAATTCACAATTTTGTGGATTCCAGCAAAGCCACTACCTGCATCCTGTAATTGTTTTGTTTTTGTTTTTAACCAAAAGTCAAAGTAACTTCACAGCTTTGTTTCTGTGGCTATTTTCCTTGTAAGATCATGACAAGGCAAGTTATTCTTTCTCATACTGGGAACTGAATGAGTATTTTCTGGATGTTTAGTGTGATCCAGCAGAACTCTTTTATGTCCATAGAATTTGAAGATAATGTACTCCACAGGGCCACATTAAAGCCAACTGATGCCATAAGCACAGCCCAACCATGATGCCCTTCACTCTTTCCATTGCTTGATTGAGTAAAACTCAATGAGTTTTTGAGTTACAATAAAACTAAGTGTAACAATGAAAGAGTTAACAGCATGATAGTTGTGGTGCCCCCCCCTTCCATTTGTGCCCTAAATATTAAGCCTTTGCTTAATGGATCATCTGAGACTGGTCCTCGATAAAAGTGCTTTGGCCTTACTAAGGACATTGAATAAGCCAACCAGGGCTTAATTACACACAGATACTTGAAGACTTGTGATAGATTCAGCGGAACCAAGGCACTGGAGATTTTACTGCACAAACTGTACAGAGTAAGTTAGCATTCAGGAAGACAGCTGTTGTTCAAGCCCTTATCTGTGATCAGCTGAGATCTTAAGTAAAGTCCAAGTAATGTTTCATCTTGGCTGCTATTGCCATTTAGAAGAAAAAGGACCTTTCTAAGTTCAGATTCCTGAGAAAGTTCAGAAAAAATATGGAGGAACACTTGCCTAAGCAATCGGATAATGGGATGACTACACACTAAAGTTGCAGGATAGAAGAGATGAAGGTATTTTGAATTGCTGGATAAAAATAATGAGTTCAAACAAGCAAATCTGTGTTGAGAGTCTCATACTACACCTGTGCTTTGTATTCAGGCATTTGGACTACATGTTTATACTGAGCATCTCACTTGTTTTTGTGTGTGTATGAAATGAATTTCTGTTAAAGCAGGAAACGGAAAAATATTTGTTTCTTCACTTTACGCTATTAGGTATTCAGGTTCTTGAAAAAATTACTTCTCATTATTATTAGCATCATTTTTTCATAATGCTATGTCAATATATATCAATATATGTTGCTGCTTTTTTTCAAGATCTTTTACTACCTTATTATAGCGGACCTGGCGGGTATTACGGAGACCTGGTTGGGCCCAGAGGCAGGGGTCCCTCTGGTAGAAATGTGCCCACCAGGTTTCCACGCATTCCATCAGCCAAGGTCACAGGGGAGGGGCGGGGGAGTAGCGGTTATTATTAAAGAAGGCCTTAGGCCGAGGGAGACCACTGTACCTCAGACAGCTGGTTGTGAGTCCCTCCTTGTGAAGTGGGGCAACGGGGCTCAGATGGGTTTACTGATCACGTACCTGGCTCCCTGCCACGTGGCGGCAGCCCTGCCCGAGCTACTCAACGTTATTGCCGCGGTGGCGGTTGATACCCCCAGACTTATGGTCATGGGGGATTTCAACCTGCCATCCGTGGGTGAGGCGTCTGAGGTGGCTTCCATGACGGCCATGGACCTGACCCAACTAATTCATGGCCCTACGCACACTGGGGGAAACACACTGGACTTGGTTTTTGTCTCTGGACAGTGGTTGAGTGATCTCGAGATAGGGGATATAGTCATCGAGCCCTTGTCATGGTCAGATCACTCGCTCCTTCGCCTTGACCTTCGAACCGCAGCACCCCGCCGCAGGGAGGCGGAACCGGTAAGATGGTACCGCCCCAGGCGCCTGATGGAACCTGATAGGTTCCAAATGGAGCTTGGGCCAATCCCGGAGGTTCTGGCTCACGCCTCATCTGGGGACCTAGTGGCCGCCTGGGATAGGGCGGCGGCTGGAGCCCTGGATCGAGTCGTGCCTTTGTGGCCTCTGACCCGGCGCCGATCTCGCCTGGCTCCTTGGTTCACCGAGGAGCTGAGGGAGATGAAGCGCCGGAAAAGACGCCTAGAGAGCTGTTGGAGGGCTAGTCTTTCTGAATCTGACCGAACACTGGTAAGATCTCATATTAGGAGTTACCTAGTGGCGATAAAAGCAGCAAAGTGTACTCACTTTACTGCTCTTATTGCGTCATCAGATAATCGCCCGGCCACCCTGTTTAGGGTGACCCGCTCCCTGCTCCACCAGGAAGCGCGGGAGGACCCCTTGGAGGGAAGAGCCGAGGATTTTGTTCAGTATCTGTATGACAAAATCACTCAGATTCGGGCAGGTCTGGACTCCGACGGGATAGATCCGGCGAGGGTGACGGAGACAGGTCTTGAGACTGTTATCTGGGATGAGTTTGATCCTGTGACCCCAGATGACGTGGACAGGATTCTGGGTAGATTGAACACGACCACATGTTTGTTGGACCCGTGTCCCTCCTGGTTAGTGCTGGCTTCCCGGGAGGTGACGCGAGGCTGGCTCCAGGGGATTATAAATGCTTCGTTGGGTGAGGGTGTCTTTCCCGCCGCCTTGAAAGAGGCGGTGGTAAGGCCTCTCCTCAAGAAGCCTTCCCTGGACCCGGCAGTATTGGCTAATTATCGTCCAGTCTCCAACCTTTGCTTCGTTGCGAAGGTTGTTGAGAGTGTGGTTGCGCGACAGCTACCCCAGTACCTGGATGAAGCGTCGTATCTAGATCCGTTCCAGTCGGGCTTCAGGCCTGGGTACAGCACGGAAACGGCATTGGTCGCGTTGGTTGATGATCTCTGGAGGACTCGGGACAGGGGTTGTTCCTCTGTCCTGGTCCTGTTAGACCTCTCAGCGGCTTTTGATACCATCGACCATGGTATCATGCTGCACCGGCTGGAAGGGTTGGGGGTGGGAGGCACCGTTTTACGGTGGTTCTCCTCCTTTCTCTCTGACCGGTCGCAGTCTGTGTTGACAGGGGGGCAGAGATCGACCCCGAGGCCCCTTATATGTGGGGTGCCGCAGGGATCAGTTCTCTCGCCCCTTCTGTTCAACATTTATGTAAAGCCGCTGGGCGAGATCATCCGTGGTTTCGGGGTGAAGTACCATCTGTACGCTGATGACACCCAGCTGTACATCTCCACCCCGGACCACCCCAACGATGCCCTTGAAGTGATGTCCCAGTGCCTGGAGGCCGTACGGATCTGGATGGGGAGAAACGGGCTCAGGCTCAACCCATCCAAGACCGAGTGGCTGTGGTTTCCGACGTCCCGATATAGTCAGCTGGTGCCATCGCTGGCTATTGGGGGCGAATCATTGGCCCCCACGGAAAGGGCTCGTAACTTGGGCGTCCTCCTGGACTCACGGCTGTCTTTAGAAGAGCACTTGACGGCCGTGACCGGGAGGATTTTTCATCAGGTTCGCCTGATTCGCCAGTTGCGTCCCTTTCTAGATCGGGACTCGTTACGCACAGTCACTCATGCCCTCGTCACCTCTCGTCTGGACTATTATAATGCTCTCTACATGGGGCTCCCCTTGAGGTGCACCCGGAGGCTCCAGCTGGCGCAGAGTGCGGCCGCGCGGGTGGTTATGGGAGCAACATGGAGCTCCCATGTAACACCTCTCCTGCGCGAGCTGCACTGGCTCCCGGTGGTCTTCCGGGTGCGCTTCAAGGTTCTGGTTACCACCTTTAAAGCGCTCCATGGCTTGGGACCTGGTTACTTACGGGACCGCCTACTACCATCATCAGCCTCCCACTGACCAGTACGCTCCCACAGAGAGGGGCTCCTCCAGGTGCCGTCGGCCAAACAATGTCGGCTGTCGGCCCTAGGGGGAGAGCCTTCTCTGTGGGGGCACCGACGATCTGGAATGAGCTCCCCCCAGAGATACGGAGGATTCCGGATCTGCGCCCCTTCTGCCGCGAGTTGAAGACGCTTTTATTTCATCAAGCTGGCCTCGCCTAAATCTTCTCCCTTTTAAGTGTAAATTCTAAATTTTAATGGATTTTAAAATATGGGTATTTTTAAATTATGGGTATTAATTCAGCCAAATTTATTTAATCCATTTTATTCGATTTTAAATTTTGTATATTTATGTGTTTTATTTCATGGCTGTGCACCGCCCTGAGTCCTTCGGGAGTAGGGCGGTATAGAAATTCAAATAAAAAAAAATAAAAAAAAAATTCATCTTCGTATGAAATATGAACCTTTACATACAATTTATATGTGTGTGTCTGTGTCTGTTTACACACACACATATATATGCAAGTTCTGTAATTTCCATTCTCATGTATAATTTTGAATAAATATATTGGGACTTGGCATTTAAAGAATTTAATAGGCAGCATAGGCAAATCTTAAATTAATTTGTAACTATTCAAAAAAAAAAAAAAAGAAACCCAAAGAAGTAATAAATTAAGATTGGAAAGGCACCAAGACCAGATGGGCTTACTATTGAACTACTAGAATCCCTCCAAAATGAATGAAATCTCAGAGGTAAAGGCAGTGGTGAAATGTAAAATTTGTTACTACCAGTTCTGTGGATGTGGCTTGTGGGGGGGGTAATGTGACTGGGTGGGCTTGGCCAACTTTTTTTATTTTTACTTTTAAAACCATTTTTTTCTACAACCTCTTCGGCCAAAGAGGTTGTTTAAAAATGCTTTTAAAAGGCTCTAATGATCAGGCAACTCAGGTGGGATCGTCAGAAGCTTTTAAAAGCATTTTTTCTACAACCTCTTCGGCTGAAAAAAAAATGAAAAAAATGCTTTTAAAAGCCTCTGACGATCCCAGCTGAGCTGCACGATCATCATAGGCTTTTTTTTTTTACTTTTAAAAGCATTTTTTGGGCTAAAGAGGTTGTAGAAAAAATGCTTTTAAATTTTTTTTAAAAATGATGATTGCACGGCTCAGCTGGGCATGGAGGGGGGCAGGGATTTTTGCTACTGGTTCTCCGAACCACCCGCCGCCATTGCTACCGGATCAGGCAATCCGGTCCGAATTGGGAGCATTTCACCCCTGGGTGAAGGCAATACCACATACATGGGAAGAAGTAAATATAACTTTGGTTTGTAAAGAAGAGAAACCAATAAGATAGTCCTTATTGAATGTTGATTACAAAATTTTCACTGCAGTGTTAGCAACCACCTAAAGAAGTGATACAATAGAAATGCATCAGACAGGTTATATTCTCAAGAGGAGCAGCCAGGACAGCAGTGGATCCATAAAAAACGCAATAGGTTATCAATAAAAAGGTGGATACAAACAATACCTTTTTTGGATGCAGAAAAGCTTTTGAGAATTTGGAATGTCATTTTTAGTTGCAGTACTGAATAATAAATGCCATAGTACAATTTAAAGCGTGAGTTAAAAACAGAGCAAAGATCATAGCTAAAATGGAATATTATGGATTTTTCAATCAGTTAAGATACCAGATAAGAATGTTCAATCTCTCCTCTATTTCTAGACATATTAGCAATACACAGCAATATTCAAAATTTAAAGAAAACAAGCATTTGAATTGACACCCCCACCCCCACTATCTTTTCTACTAGAATTTTTCCAGAATAAATAAACAGAAAATATCATAGTTGATTTAAGATCACACTGATAGCTACAAAGACAAATTTGGTTGAACATTGGAAAAGCAATAGCTTGTTGACAATATCAGAGTCAGAAAGCAAACTTGAGGAATATGCTGGAATGGCTAAATTAATGGTCTGACTAAATTTAAGCAAGAAGAGCTTCCCGATATATTACATATCACCCAACAAGTCAATTTCAAACATTTAGATTACAGTTTTTAAGGAACAAATATTCAATGTAAAGGTGATAACCAGATGCAATTTTAACATTTATGAATATTTGATATAATCACCAGTCAAGCAGAGTAGAATGTAATTTAGAATTTAAATTGTTTTTATTGATTCTTCTTTATCATTTATTCATTTTTCTTTTCTTTTGAACAAGGTTGTGCACTTATTATTATAAATAATTATAAATAGTGATGATATCTAAATAAATATTAATAGACTTTTCTAGTGATTTTCAATTATTTATTTAGATGATATAATGAGTGGTAATACATATTCAGTTCGTTATTTAAGCAATCAAATGATGAATTTTAAATGTTACAATTGTAAATTCTTGTTCATTTACTGAGATTTTATTTTCTATCCACTATGTTTTTAATATTTCTTCTTTTTTCCTTTAATGGAGTCATTTATTTGGTTCCTTTAATGTTTTAAGATAAGTTTCAAATATTTCTTTAGAAAAGATAGTGTGACTGGTATATAAAGTCATTCACTGAGTTTTGTGGCTGAAAAAAGACTTCACTTTTTATGTCCTCTGTACCAGTACGAATGTTGGAGATTTAAAACTAATTTCATATATTATACCAAAACTTTATATTCTACAATTCCAAATAAGCAAAGATGAAATGATTGCTTTGCTCCTGAGAATTTTGTTTTGTTTTAGAAAAAGACCACAATTTGCCAGCTGTTATAGATGCAAAAAGAGATCTTTTGAATTATAGAGCCTCTGTCAAGAAGACAAAAAGAAAAAAAAATATTCTAAATTTGTTTCTAAATTTCCTCAGTGTTCTGAACTTGTGTTAGTCAAGCCATGGGGAGATTGGCTTCTCCATGACTTGAATGGAATGCTTTTCTGCTGAATGAGTCTATTGATTCTCAAGGAGTATGCTGAACAAAATGTAATTCAATCAAAATAGAGTATTGATTTGATTATTCATTGAGACATTTTTCTCTGAAAAGACAGTTTCTGTTTCAGTACATTGGGGACCTTGGAATCCTGCTGGTTAATAAAGCTTTCTTGCACCAAGTAACTTGCTTTCTCATCATTGTTCTAAATCTTGTTTCCCAAACATTGGTAGTTTAGTTATTCTGAGGCCCAATATCATTCTCTCTCTCCCTCTCCCTCTCCCCCCCCTCTCTTTCTCTCCATCCATATATCTCTATTTATCTGTCTATCTTTTTTCTACCTTTTATGTTAATGTATATAGATATGAGAATAAAATACAAAACAGAAAGAAAATAGAAAAAAACATGCATCCAACAGTAACAAAACAACAACAAAAATTTGTACCCAAAAAAATGACCCAAACTTCCAACATTAAATGTATGTTTTTAAAAAATCATCCTGGCTGGACATTGAAAATAAAAATAAATAAAAAACCTGATAAATTTTCCTCCTCTTACATCAGGGGAGTCAAACTTGTGGTGTCACATTGTCACATGACATATCACAACTTTTTTCCCCTTTGCTAAAATGGGCTGGCCAGCTCGTGATGCAGCCTGCCTGCAGGCCATGAGTTTGACACCCCTGTTTTACATAATGGGTCTATCAGTCAAAGACTATAATAAACTTACTTGATTTGACTTGACTAATGGGTCTTTAAATAGTTATAAATTTTTCGATCCTTATTTAACAAGAAAAACATATAAACAAATATTTCAGATGAGGAGGGTCTCTAATAATTGAATTGATTTGTCTGTCTGTCTATATATATGCATCCACACCCACACAAATGTTATTTGTAAGTTTTATGTTTCATTTTATTTCTGTATTATTTATTGCCATAGAGAGAACATTTGGCAAGCACTTCAGTACATGCAAAGCATTACAGAATTAAAACCAAAGATTGTGCCACTCTTAAAAAAAATGTTTGGACTTGATGAAACTGATTGAAGTGTCAAAGTGAAGAGATTCGTGAACTGAAGGAGGGGATGTACTTCAAACAAATGAATACACATTGGGGGTTATGAAGCACTATGTGGTCTTTTGATGTCCTTGGTACATTCTACTAATCGCTGAATTGCAATTAATATTATACCTGATGCTCTCCTTAAGCAAATGCCACTGTTAGTACTTGCATCCCAGCACTGACCTTGGTACACATGATGACACCATCACAGGTGCCATTGTTTGCTCCTCAGTTGACCACCACAGGAGTTAGCTAGGGCATGGCAAGACTACTTGACAAGGCCTTTTATTTTCTGCTAGTCTATTTATCGCATTATGTCAACTTACTTCTGCAACCAACCTGCTTTTGCCGATTATCTAAATAACATAGAGAGCATAGAGAGCATTGCCAGCAATGCTGCATCTCAAAGCAAGCTTTGAGTTGCCTTATATGATCTGCTAGTGAGGAGGTGACTCATCCCCAAAAAAGCAATCAGCTTGCCAACCAGCTGTGCCAATTGTCCTGGCACACCAGAAATGAGATTCAAGAAAGCAAGCAGTTCCATTAGAGAAACCAGTGTTCCTTTTTTGGGACATGTCAAATCCAGTATTGGAGAGAAAGCAGTGGAAAAGTAAGAACTTAACTTTAAAAAAAGTTTTTGTTCTAATATTTTATGTTAAATTGGGATAGGACATTTGCTGCATTGGTTCTATATAATTTGATCCCTTTGCTGGACAATTTGGTTGCTGATCAATCGTTTCTACCCCAGCCTTAAAGAGAAGCTTTCAAAGGTGTATTATGGTAAATTCCTTGAAAATATCCAGCTGAATCAAGGCAGGGTTAATGCCATCTAAGTGATCAACCTTCCCTACTATTTTCATTTCAATCTGTCCAAACTAAAACAAACCTTCATCGCTTCCCCATTGTAGATTACAGTTCATTTTTCTTTTTTCAGATTAAATCGTGAAACTTAACACAATTTGGATAGAATTGCAGTTAGCTGCTGAATCAGAACCTCATACTGAATTTTAATCATGTCACATCAAGGTCTGCAGGGGAGGCAAAAGAAAGTCAACAGGCCTCAGTACATACTGGAGGAGGAGTTGCTCGGTCCTAACCACAATGTTCCTTTTTGTGAACTCCCCCCTCCCATGGATGCTCTTGAATCATACTTAAACCAGGCTTAAAAGCTAGCAAAATGATTAAAGTCAAAACAAAGAATTTATAGAAGAGGAACATGAGAATACTGTTTTCCACTGACTATTATCAGCTTGCAAAATTTTGCATTGTGAACTAACATAGCTTGTTCATTAGAAAGAACAGCTCTCCTGATGGTTTTTTTTTCTTTTCTTTTTCTAAATGTAAGGCAGATGAATTCTGTAGAGATGGGTCAATATCTTCTTAAAATATGACACTTACTCCAATTCATCCCACACAGAGGGATGAATTGGAGGAAGGCCGGGGAAGAAAATATACTCCACAAACTCTGTAATTCTGCTTTTTTTGTTGCTGAGTGTAATAAAAAATCTCAAATGTATGTTCTGCTCTCTCTTCATTCTTAAATCAAAATAGAGCATCTTAAGTTTTTTTTTCTTATTCTCTCCTCCCTTTTAGAGGTCTGCTATTGAATTCCTTCTTCAAGGCCATTTCTATACTCCTCTATAATGCTGTATTTTGCAATTCAGTGAATAAAAATGTGAATGGAAGTCTCTCACTTATGTAACTCTATCAAATGTCTAGCTCATAACACAGGTTTATCACTGGACAACTATATTATTTATTTATTTTTTTTATTTATTTGATTTATATGCCGCCCTTCTCCGGAGACTCAGGGCGGCTTACAATGCTTTAAGCAATAGCCTTCATTCTTTTGTATATTTTATACAAAGTCAGCTTATTGCCCCCACAAACTGGGTCCTCATTTCACCTACCTTAGAAAGGATGGAAGGCTGAGTCAACCTTGAGCCTTGGAGAGATTCGAACCAGCAGAAATTGCAGGCAGCTGTGTTAATAACAGGGTGCACTAAACCCTTGTACTATCAAGGCTCTTGTGCTCTATAAGCTTAAGCACAAATAAAATAATGGCTCATCTCGGCGTAATATGACACTTGAAACTTGGATCTTATTTCAGGCAGATGAGTGTCAGAAGAAAAGCACTAAAATGCAATGTGCTAATGTGGGAAGAGGGAACCCCATCATTAGTACTGGAGCAACATCTGTGGCATCATCATACCAATGCCTTTTGAATTGTTACTTGTGCAATGTTAGGTCCTGAGTGCTTCCATTTTTTTCCTCAAAATGTCTATTAAATAAAACAAAAAGTATGAAAAAAAAATTAAAACTGATGCATTTGTAGAATACTTATTTATTGAATGGTATAAAAAGACAGCATTGAACCCATCAGATAGTAATATAATGCTGATATTTTAGTAAATAAAAATTATAATGAAATGTTTTTAATTTAATTTAATTATAATGTTTTAAATTTTTGCAAATATCCTCAATCTCTGGCTAATAATTTTGATTTTGCAGAGTCCTGAAAGGATCTTGAAGGGCGAGTATCAGTGGTGGGTTTCAAAAATGTTTACTCCTGGTTCTGTGGGTGTAGCTTGGTGGGCATGGCATGGCTTGGTGGGCGTGGCAGGGGAAGGATACTGTAAAATCCCCATTTCCTCCCGATCAGCTGGGACTTGGGAGGCAGAGAATAGATTGGGATGGGGCCAGTCAGAGTTTTTACTACCGGTTCTCTGAACTACTCAAAATTTCCGCTACCAGTTCTCCAGAACTGGTCAGAACCTGCTGAAACCCACCTCTGGTGAGCATGGGTCCTTGGACCACCCTTTAAGAAGACTGATCTGATGGTTTAGACAAGGACATGTTTAAGAATGTCTGTGAATGGAGAGAATGGCCACTGGGGCAGAGGTGGGATTCAAATACTGTGGCAACCGGTTTGCCCTGCACCAGAAATGTGGTGCATGCGTGCATGTATGCAGCATCACAAAACACGGCAATTCACTCACGCGTGCTGTTCACACATGCATGTGACATCCAACAACATGGCAATTCCCTTGTCTGCGCCATCTGCACATGTGTGCGACGTCAATAAAACGGCAATTCACTTGCTCGCGCCATCTGCACATGCGTGCAGTGTTAAAAACACAGCAATATAGGACAGGATTGCACCCGGGCGGGTGGGCGGGGTGGCTGGGTGGGCGGGGCAGGCCCAGGCCCACCTGCAGGTCGCCACTACCAGTTTGCTTGCTCGGTCTGAACCAGCTGAATACTACCTCTGCGCCGGGGCAATAGAACTACTATCATCTGAAAATAGCTGAAGGTGAAAAAAGACACAGTCCTATCTGCGTAGAAGTTAACAGGTTGGGAAGTAGCAATCTTATTGCTAGTGCAAAATTAGAGGCTGGCTCTTTTAGATAAATGAGATTTTCCGGTTGGTAAATGTCAGGAACATGTGAATCTCAAGCCATCACAGTCTTGATAATCTGCTGAATTTGGCTCAGCCCACTTTGCCTTATGGGGATAAGTCATCAACAAACTCTGCAACATGAATTCATTATATGCAGAACTTAATTGCTTCAATGAACATAAAGCGTGTCCCCTTTTTGTGTTTCAGACTTGCAAGTTGACAACAACTTGCTTGATATAAATGATATCATTTTAGTCTGGATATTAGTTACATTCAAGTATCAGTCTTCCCTTCTGCCTAACTAGCCTTATACTTTGTTCTGTATGTCCTTTGCAGACAGCCTTAATACCTAAAGCTGGAACTGCAACTCAGAAGCAACAGCAGCATAATTGATAGGCCTGAAGAGTGCAGGTAAGTAGAAGGATTGTATTTACATCCCTGCTCTGAACTCCACAGGGAACAAGGCTGGTGCACGATGGCTACAAAACTTGAAAATTGCCACAACTTCCTTTCTGTGTTTTGCTCTTTGGAGATTTAGTTCATTCCTCCATAGAATCCAACTTAATGCCTTCACAGCTCATGTTTAACCATTATCACTAGCAACCGGTTCATAAGTGTCTTTGCTTTGGGCTGGATCTCACAAATAGGAATCAAGGGGAGATGATATTTGCTGTTTTCTAATAGCAAACTAATAGTGACAACATCTCCCAGCCTAGCCTATGAAATCCCAGCTCTGCCGCATGTGTTTTTCTGCCGACTTGGTTAACAGAGGAAAGGTGATATTTCTGTACCTTGAAATGACTAGGCTTCTTAGGCTTAGGAGAATAAATTAAAGTTGAACCAAAGTATGCCTCAGCTGCAGTGGATGGGCAGATTGATTTGCTTTCCATCTGGGAGATTAAATTCTACTGCCAAAAAAATGGCACCAACATAATTAGCTGTCAGTCAAGTTGCAAAGAGACAGACTATGTGGGATAATTGAAAGCCATGTAGCTTCTCATTACGTACTACAGTAGCTCTATTTGCAAATTTCCACCTTGAGGTGGTTCTCAGAATGTTGTCAGAAATTATAGTCATCCCTGCTGGCACATTCTTCCCAGTGCAAAAGATGAATATCAACCAAGGTGTGGATTAATACTAAATACATTTTCACTTAACCTAACTTCATTGTAATGTATTTGTCAACAGCTGTTGACAGCTCCACTAGGCTTGAATTACAGTCTTATCCACACAACTAGAAGGAAATCATGAGTTTTCCACTCCTTTGCATCCTATAGAGGTTTTGCAGGCACAAAAATCTCCTCCGTGGTTGAAAACTGGACAAAATAACATGACCTCCTGTAAACATTTCCTGAAGGATTGTTGCTACTTGCAATGAAACTCACAAAAAGTTTTAAGTGGCATTTTGAAGATAAGCAAAATATGATGCTTCTAAAGCATTGCATCAGATGCAAATGAGGGGTGGAGTTTGATATGTGTTGATGGAATAACTTATAGCTTTGAGAAACACTCATTAACCTGGGTGAGCTGATCACAATAATACCGAAAATGAGTTCATTACATTCCTGTCTTGGAAAGATGCTAGAGCAGAAATAGCAATAGCAACAGTTATTAAAAGCTGTATATAATAGACTTATATATCACAGTGCTTTACAGCCCTCTCTAAGTGGTTTACAGAGTCAGCATATTGTTCCCAACCATCTGGGTCCTCATTTTACTGACCTCACAAGGATGGAAGGCTGAGTCAACCTTGAGCCGGTAAGGATTGAACCTCTGGCAGTCAGAAGAATTAACCTGCAATACTGCATTCTAACCAGTGGTGAGTTGCTACCGGTTAACCCCGGATCAGATGGACTGGTAGCAGCAGCAGTGGAGGCTCTGCTCACCTGCCCAGATGCTTCTGTGCATGCATTCACCCATGAGCGAACTGGTAGCGATGGGTTTTGAAACCCACCCCTGATTCTAACCACTGTGCCACGATGGCTCTTACACTAAATCACACTAGAAATCACAAGAAATCACACTAGCAAGCCTATAACCTGATCTGGAAGCCTCATTCTCATTAGGTATTAGGTGATATTTTGTTGACTGATGCAGTTCAATGATTTAGATTGATTAGAAGAACCAAGCCAATTTAATTCAAGGCTTCAACACAAAATGTAAAATCAGGCTGATCTGATTTTTCAAATCTGGAAATGTGCACATTTGGAGGAAATATTAAGAAAAATGTACATTAAAGGCTTTGTGTAAAAAACAGTTACAACAATGTGGGGGGTGGGGAAGGACTTTCTTTGGAAAAATGAAAAAAAAATGAAAAATTGAGGAACAAAGTTGCTTGGTCTGTCTTTAACAACTATCCATTCTCAAAATGTATTTATCCAGACAACTGCTATAACTCCCCTCCTGAAGAATTATAACTTCCCACAGAAGAGGGAGCCAATGTCATAACACCAAACCTGAGAAGACTGTCCCCTACCATCTCTAACTCTGCTATACTGTTAATTTCTAAGCTAATCATTTGTTTTAAGAGACTTTTAATGAACACTGTAATTGGATATCTCACAGGGCTGCACTATTCCTACCTTTTTTGGTGCAGCAAATCAAGTCAGATGTTGAGTTTTCCTAGTTATCATTTTTCAACAAATGCCCTGAAAAAAAATCTTCTCTTTGAAATCTGGATTTCAGTGCTGAAGATTTTTAAATTGAAAAGAAGTCAACTGTGAGAGGCTTCTTTTCCAATCTGGGCAACCAAGAAACAGGTGTAACTACTCTTTCTCTTCAACTGGAATTTGTCAGCAGGAACTTGCCAAATTATTGTACCACCGCAATGAATGTTTTCCATAAAAGCAGGATGTAACGTTCAAGAGAAAATTGGAAGTAAAATGAATTGGCTTAATATTAAAATGTTGTAATATGCATTGATCTTACGTTACGATATTCAGACATTACTCTGGTTCTTCAGCCTGATTGCAACAGATTGTTAGCCTTGGAATAAACAGACTAGAGACAAATACAAGAAACACAATTGGTTTTCTCCATTATACAGTTTACATTCCTCCCTATACCCAACAGGTGTGTGGGTGTAAGTGTGATATAGAGATCACACAAGCAGAGATCGTCCATTATGACATCTGGGCGGGTGGGTGGAGCCTCCCGCTTTTACTACCGGTTCGCAAGAACCGGACAGAATCAGGATCAGGATCAGGATCAACCCACCACTGATGTGCATATATGATGCACATATAATGAAGTCCAAGATAAAGCTGGATGTTCTTTCATTTTAAGAAAATATTATATTTCCCTAACTTTAAGTCATAATGAATTATAGTATTTATTATTACATTTTTAATACACGTAACTTTTTTCACTGTGTATGTATTAACCAGAAGCCTTGACTGTGCATGTATTTTTAACTCCCATAGAAATATATTTGGGCAATGTGTCAGAAAGCAATAAGACCACGAAATGGTCAGCAAGGTCCAAATGCCATAAAAATGAAAGTGCCAATGTTGTTGTTGGCATTTCACAACATTTCTAGAAAGATATTGCAGAAAATACCACAATTGGCCAGATTAATTTTTTTAAAAAAAAATGACAAAAACATACGTCGGGTAAAGCAAGCTAAAGGGACAATGGTAACATTTTCTTGAGGAAGTTGCCTAAAAAATTGGAGAATATAAACTGTCGAAATGGCTTTGCTGTGCTGTTTTGCCTGCCTGATCTGAATGGTGTTGGAGATTGCAAAAAATCCCTTTTGCAGTGATAGACCTGAGAGCATAGGAGTTGCTCCAGTGGTGCTTGGTTTCATGAAGTAAAACCTCTTCATTTCCTAACCATCTAATAGTTAGCGGAACATCAAAGAAGCTTCCACAAGGAGACTGAGCTTCTGCATTTATTTCTTGTTGCTCTCCTCTTAATTAGACTCCATGGTGGAGGCAAATGAATTTTAGAAGGGTCCTTTTGTTGTCAGACAGTGGCTGCAGCAGATGCTTCATCTTGAGTTTCAAGTACCACACAGCTGTTCCACAAGCAATTAGTCTTCCTATGCGCACATGAAACTCCATCATTTTCCCCTTTCCTGTCTCCACCTGATGTTTGTTCAGTCTAGCGACCTGTCTAAACTCAACATCTGCAGTGGTCCTCTATAAATCCACCGAATGCACATTGTGATAACATTACTCCCAACAGCTCGGTAAGCACAAAACTAGGCTGTGTTGGACTCTGGGTCATGGTTCCAAAGGTTTATTTGCCCTTTTCTCTTAATGAACCTTCAGGCATGAGCTCATTTCTTGCAATAGAGGAGGAATAGTTTCATGGAAGCTGACAGAACTTGTGTAAACAGAAACACAATGAGTGATAAAGTCTGACCTTTTCACCTGTGCTTTAAATGCGACACTAGTAATTCTTAATTGGCAGCCTGTTCTGATTTTCTTTGTAAATAGGTTCATTATAGATTTTGGCTGCTGCTTCTGAGCCTCGAGGATCAACTTGATTATTTTTATGATTGCTAATTTCATTCAATTTCATTTAATTTATTATCAGCAAGCACACATTTACACTAAGTCAAGTAATATTGCTAGATGTTTTACATATTTCACAATGTCAGTCATTTTAAAATATTGTGGACTTTTTTAATGTTAACCTTTAGCAAAACAAAATATGTGAATACATTTTTAGATGATGGTACTAACTAAAGGATCTTAATAATGTATCCCAGATTGTGGTTTTTTTTCCATCACAATCCATCATTGAACCATACACAGCTCCACAGTTTTTGGATCATGAAAATGGTGAGTTTCATCACCTTTTCTTCAGTAATCACCTGTAAAATTTCAATAGCTTCCTTTAGCTTTTGGAAACTTTGTTCTTTCTTTTCTTTTCTTTTTTTAAAGAATTTTCTCATTCCATGCAGAATATGCTTTGGTAAGGATCAAACCAGACATTATATATAAATGGCCCTGTATATAAAATACTTTTTAAAAAAGGCAAATAATTTTTTTGACATAACTGCCAATATGAAGAACTTGAAGCTTTCCTTTACTAGTATAATTAAGAAGGTGTTATTTGATTTAGAAGAAATTATAGTGTAGCATCAGTAAGGGATTGTCTTCTGCTTCCCAGTGGGAAAAAAGTTTTCAGAAGGAGAGTTTTCTCAGAACAAAAACAGATATGGGGAAAAAAATAACAGCTCATCAAAATTATTATTATTGTTGTTGTTGTTGTTGTTGTGGTTGTGGTTGATCACACAGTCAGCCAGATGTTTAGACTGGATTTCCTTCCCAAGAATCTGGGATAGGCAGATGTTGTTGTTTAATAATATGAAAGGTATCATCACAGGGTGTAAAGTGTTTCAAGTAAGCTGCCTTCTGCAATTGACTGGCAATGATTTTGTCAGTCCTGATAGTCATTCAAGTGGTGTTCCAGATATTTTGAGGTGGCACCCAAGCCACCTATTATTATTGGTGACATCTTTGCTTTCTTTTACCACAGTTCTACTTCCATTTGAGGTTTTTTTGTATGTGATCTTCTCCAGTTCTTACTCTTCTTTTCTGCCGATTCCAGGTACTGCCACATCCACTGTCCAGACTTTTGACTGTCTTATCAACAATTGCTAAATCTAGGGTACACACATCAGCTTTAATCCCACCATCACAACCATCACTACAACCATCACTAAAATGGCTCGTTTCTTTCATTAAAACGGAGGTGTGATAAAATGGATTGAGCAGAGCCACTGGGAAAGAAAGCAGGTGAAAGAAGATTTTATTCCCATCACAACTCATGCCTATGGCATTTCCAGGTTGGAGGAAGCCAACACAAAATTTATTTATTTTTTTACTTTCCTTTATTTTAATTAAAATGCAACATGGTCAATATGATGATTGATCATATTGACTATATTTATTGATCATATTGACTGTATTGCATTTTATTGATTGATATAACCACTGTCCTTCTTCTGCAATGTCCCCCATTATAACTTAGAACAAGATCTCTGGGGTCATATGCAACTGTGGGACTTCAGTTTGTGCCCGTCTGCCTTAGTTAAAAAGGGACACAGCAGACTAGCTAATAAGTTTATTTTATTTATTTATTTAGGTCCCAAGACTTCTCTTTAAAAAAAAATTCAACAATATAGTTAATAACAAGATAAGATTATGAACATCTTGAAACGCCCATTAGAAAGAACAAGATACCAGACATTGCAGAAAGCTATGACTATCAAAAGGAATTTTGCAACCTTCTTAGAGATTTCTGAGGACTGATGCCATAAAAGAAGAGCAGAAACCTTCTAATCCCAGGAGCAATTAGAATTACTGAAAAACGGGACTAAGAGTTTCGATTGCTGTTGGGTATATAAAGGACACGTAAATAGCATGTGATATAGATTCAACCTTTGTATCTCCGCATAGACAAGGGCAGCTTTCAGTAGGGAGGTTAATGTGTCTACTGATCATCCTAAAAGGATAGCACCCCAGATTGTGCCATGTGAGGACCAGGTATGAATGTAAAGAAATATCTAGGCACAGTCCAATGAAGGGTGGCAATTACATTGTAGAAAATAAATGGGAAACACTGCCTTGATTGGTCTGAATATCTAAGTCCCCAAATCCTCTGCTTCAATTCAGCCAAAGTATTATCAGAGCCAAAGGCAGAAAATGCTAATAAGGAAACGCGACATTATATCATATCATTAATTTGTTTCTTTGAGGTAGTTCTAAACCTGTTGTGGGATGAGGTGGACCAAGGAGATTACCAAGATAGTTGCTTCAGACAGAATTTAAGTCAGCAGATTTTTAGTCAAGCCCCGGAGGAGATGAAGCCTAGTTCTAACAATTTTAAAGAATTAGAAATCAAGTAAAGTTTTCACAAATCTTCATTATAGCTTCTATGCTTGGGTTTCTATTATAGATAGACAGCTGAGCTCCATATATTATTGAACCCCAAATTTTGGCTTTAAATTATTTGATAATTACCAAGACATAATTATTTCCATAATTATTTGACTTGTAAAATTAACAACATATTATGACACACTTCTCTCTGACCACTAGAAGGTAGTATCAAAGTAACATGACCAAATGAAATGAAGAAAGTCAAGTCCTTCAATTGCCTCAGCAGAAAAGGTACAAAGAAACCAGTTTGTCCAAGGAAAGGGTGGGACGAGAGCAAACAACTTGGTGAGCAGTGAAACATCCAATTTCCCCCAATTGCCATCAGAAATCACCTAGTACAAGGCAACCCATGACCCAATGAGGTGCTCTTCTGATTTATGATTGCTGATGATTTGACCCGCCAGATTACAGTTATAGGACCTGTAACATGTCTTCTCTGCAGTGGGATGGGGAGATAAGGAAAGGCGGTCTCTCAGATAATCTGGTCCCATGCAGTGAAGGACTTTAAAGGTTAAAACCAGCACTTTGAATTTGACCCAGAAGCAAATAGGCAATCAAAGTAGGTCATAGATCAGAGGTGGCATATGTTGTTCTAGAAGCACACGTCCATGCCACTTTATTCTATACCATCTGAAGCTTCTGGATACTCTTAAAGGCAGCATTAGAGTAGTCCCATCTGGAGGTGACTAGGACATGAGTAACTGTGAGCATGGCCTCCCAATTTTAAATCTATATTATCCCTGGAAAAGTATGTCTAGCATCCGAGCAGCAGAAGCACCTTCCTGCACTCATGATCGTCTCATGATTTTAAGTGATGTTTAAATATCAAAGTGTATGATCTCAAGAGATTTTACTTTATAAAATCAAATCTGTAGAAGGAAGAGTGAGGTGTTGGGGATCACTGGGATCTAACCATCAGGATTGCAAGTTGTACAGCTAGGTTGGGGAAGAAAAGAAAAGTATTACTCATGGATGGGGTTATCCAAGAAAGCACATAAGAACAATAAATTCAAGGGCTAAAATTGTATGTAATTCCTACCTAGCTTTGATTGGTGAGTATGCTTGTGAGTTTTACATTCTCTCTCCATTGAAAATATTTTGGATAAGACAACTGAAAAGCCAGATGGGAATCTTTGGCAGTCTGCCTTTCATTCTGCATTTTAAAATGTTGTTTTGTTTCATTTGCATTAATGTCATTTTCCTACAGATGTTAGATTTAGAACAGCTCTTCACAGAACTCCTCATAAACCTAAAAAAACACCCCATAATCTAGATAATTAGTACTTTATATTTTTAAATGTCCAGAACATTGTACATTTTTTTCCAAAAAAATCTGTTTTCAAAATGCATAGCATGCAAATCAATTTTTGCTTTAGAGTCTGGACTATATTGTAGATAAGGGAGGAAGCATCACTGTTAAGGAAGGGTTTACAGGAAAAGTGATTTAGATTAGATATTGAGAAAGGACTCCTAACCGTAAATGCAATTGGGCAATGGATGAGCTTGGCTGGAGTATTTGTGGAATCTAGTATCATAAAGATTTCAAAGAAAATCTGAGCATTCGGCATTAACTTAAAGTCTTTTATTGAATTAGCATTCAGATATTATCAAAAAAGGGGAGAGGGACATGGGCATATTTTTGTTTGAAAGTCCTGGCTCCAGCTGCTCTATGAATTTTTCCTGTCTCTTTTCCAGATCCTTCACTTTTTCATTCCCTGAAAAGTGAATCATAGAAAAGTGAAGGTCCCAAAGGTAAACAATATTGGCCATTTCTAGTTCCAAAGCTGGACACAGTCATCCTATCTGATTCTATCTATTTCTGTACTAGCTTTGTCTGTCTTTGTTTCTTGACAAAGAAATACTTGATACTTGATAGAGTAGTCCAGTATTCTTGATAGAGTAGTCCCAGTATTCAGATCTGAAGTGGGCAAAGGGACTTCAGATGTGGCATAACCCTTTTGTACCTGTCAGCTGCTCCTTAAAGAACCTTGTCTTTTTCAAGAGTCAAACAATAATAATGTTGATCAAGTTTCTCATCTTGGCAACTGAAGACACATGGACTTCAACTCCTAGAATTCTGCAAATTCAAATCCACATCTCTTAAAATTGTCAAGGTTGAGAAACACCAATGTAGATTAAAGAAAATATGGTATTGAATTAAGGAGGTATTATGAAGGTAGCAGGAGAAGCAACCAATATTCCCTAAAAATATTTGTGAATGGGAGGGTATGGGTGAAAAGGTGAGTTCAACAGATGCCAAAAAGATGTTATGGCAAATGCTTCCTTAAGTTTGGGTGAATATATTCTAGCGCATAAATACCCTACCCAGAAAGTTTATCTATAGAATACTGACAGATGATATCCCAGCTATTAGAATATGTGACCAAAACACCCCAGATGATCTCAGAGGCTGAAGTTCATCTGACAAGTATCCTGATTCCAAATTTTTCATGGCCTTGCATTTGTAGGCTTGTTTGATATTATTATTTTCACTACTCTGCTTTTATTGCAGTTTGATATATTATACACCACACTGAGTCTGTATGAGTTGGAGCAATCAATAAATGTTGTTCAATAAATAAATAATCAAAACTTGAACCTGACTCAATAGTTAACAGACAGAGAATCTTTGAAAAACTTGCTTTCTAGTAAGTGCAAACCTAATCTTTATTCAACAGAGCTTGGTCAAGCTAAGTCTTATAAATGAAGATGTTATTGATTGTCCTAAATATATACCATCTTTTGGATTAATGTAACAACATTAAGTGTTGTATTGATGGAGAGTTGATTTTTTAAAAAAGTGCCCATTGCTTTCAAATGCTTTATTTCTATTTTCATGGGACTAGTTCAGGCATACTTTTGCAAGCCAGTTTGATTGGGTCATTATCATAATTACGTGGCAACTTTTAGAACCTGAGGACCCTAGTAAATGTATCCCCAGGTAGAATCCAAGTTCCAGGAAATAATACCAATTAATGCTTTCTAGCTGCCTCTTCCTTCATGGCTGGAGGCACACGATACATTGGCATTATTTCTGGCTGGAGGCATGAAAGCTGAGTGACTTCTTTTAACTGAATTACCATTTGTGGATTACTACCACCTAGGTGGCTAATACCTATGAAAAGACTCATTTGTCTCCAAGAAACCCTCTGACTCCAATTGAACAGCTTTTTTATAGATTTGTGTAACCTGGAAAGTGAACTTGTAATATGTTTGCACTTCATTGACTTAATAGATTTAAAGAGAAGCAGAAGTATTTTCATGCCTAACCAACCTTTGAAAGCAAAAAGGTACTTTATTAAGGACGAGGGTTTGAATCCGTTATCCTTTTGTCATTGTTAAGGAATGGTGTTATGTCAAAGCAGTGATCCAGAAAAGATTTGTGAAACAGGCTATTTGGAGTTTTCTCTTGTCTGTGCTTCCCAGAAAATGAACCTGCTGAAGCAAGTAGATTTTTTTTTTTAATTTGGTTATTGACATCTCACTTTAGACAATTCCGGGCAACTAAATCAGCAACTAAAATGGGAAGCTAAACTGGAGAGTAAAATCAGCATAAAAATAGAGTTTGTAACATATGCACGAAAGAAGCAGAAGAAACAAGTATGAAATAATAATCCAAAGTAAAAAAAAAAAAAAAACAGCTCTTTTTTTTTCCTGCTCTAAGAGATTTGCCCGGAAAGATTCGTAAAACAGCATGTGGAAAAATAAAGATTTGCTTGATATATGAGATTCTGAACTATGAATCAGGAATCTTCCCATTTGAGCTGTGCTTAGGCAAACCTCTCTCATTCTCAGATCCATCAGTTTCCTCCATGGAAGGTTCCATTTTTTCTCCTTTACTTGAACAGTGGAGGTTGCTGCTGCTAATTATAATGAAGTCCCCTTATTAGAATGCCTGCTCAGAAAAACATGATAAGCTAGGAACATTAGGTAAAGGTAAAGGTTCCCCTCGCACATATGTGCTAGTTGTTCCCGACTCTAGGAGGGTTTCTAAACCAAAGAGCCAGCTCTGTCTGATGACAATTCCATGGTCATGTGGCTGGCATGACTAAACGCCAAAGGCGCACGGAACGCTGTTACCTTCCCATCAAAGGTGGTCCCTATTTTTCTACTTGCATTTTTTACGTGCTTTTGAACTACTAGGTTGGCAGAAGCTGGGACAAGTAATGGGAGATCACCTCATTACGCGGCACTAGGGATTCGAACTTCTGAACTGCCGACCTTTCGATTGACAAACTCAGCATCTTAGCTACTGAGCCATCACATCCCCTTTAGGAACATTAGGAACTATCTATTCACTATTGTTATTTATTGATCTGCTTTCTTTTAACTTGCATAAATTATCTGTCCTTAAAGATGATTGCACAATCTCAAGAGAAAACTAGATTAGAAAATCTATGGTAGTTTTCCCCATTTGGGGGAAATTCCCCAACCTGGATTACAATCCTGGGGAGCACGGGAAAAGGTCATTCTGGCTGTGAACTGCAAAATGTGGAAGCCAACTGTGGAAGGCATGAGGATGGGAAAAGCTGACTCATGGCAGAACATCTCAGAACATAAATAGTGCCTGTAAGAAAGATAAATGAAGAAGGCATAAAAATAAAATGATGAATTAAACAAGGCATGGAGCTGCTAAAGCCCAGTGGGAACTGCAGAATAAAAGGGATTAACTAATCCTGAAAGAAAAAAAGAAGAGGGCTTCTTAGTTCATTGAAAAAGAAATGGGGCTGTGCAAATCTAGCCCATTAAAAGTAAAATTCCTTTGTGTCTTCTAAGAATGCAGAAGAATTAGCTGTGCTTTTCAAAAAGTAGGACTTGGATGGAGTTTCTTCTGGTTGCCTTATTTTCTTGGATTTGAAATAGGCACATACTGGATTCCAATCTCTCTGAAGGATAGTGAAAACTATTGAATCCCCAGCCAGGATCCCGAATGCCAAGTTAGCTGCTTTAATTCCATACTCAGGTTTTTTTTTAAAGCATTGCTCTGATCTGTTAATTTGTTTGGCTAGAAAGCCAAGAAGACATTTAGACTGGTGAGAACTACGTGCTAGAGAAACATTCTATTGAGAAATTGTCCCAAAATTACTTCTGTGGATTGTTCTTAGATTTATTCAGCTATTTCCCACTAAGTGATGTATGATTCAAGTTATGTACTCCAGCATCTTGTACTAAGAACTTAAGTCCCTCTACAGTGAAGAGTTTAGATCTTCTTTCCATGTGCTTAATTAGTATGGGGTTTTATGGACACCTTTGAGTATGAATTTATGTAAGAAAGTGCAAGAACTGCAATTGGGTCTCTATGAGTTCAGCCGGTTCAATTCTATTTGAAGCAGCTCTCTCTTTATCTGAAGGATTTTATCGGCACATATTTTCAAGCTATTAAAGTAAGCCATTTTGGTCTGGTGGTTAAGCACCAGGCTAGAAACCAGGAGTTCTAGTCCTGAGTTCTAGTCTCACTTTAGGCCTGAAAGTTGGATGGGTGACTTTGGACCAGTCAGTCTCTCTCAGTGTACAACATCACGCTCAGGCAACAAACCAGTCGATCAATTCCTGTCACAACCAATGGATCAACACTTGATTAATTCACACCAAAAAAAGCAGACTGCATTTGCGGGAAAATGCTAAGAAGAAAAAAGGGAAGTTTCAGTCTATTGCTAGCAATTTATGCAGTCAATTTGATCCTATAAACACCACATAAAGTAGTATGAGCTGCCATTGTTTTGTGGACAATCACCAATCCCTGATACCACAAACACAAACAAAATCTCTTACAAAGTGAAAACAAATGGAATGGAGAGGACTGGAGTCAAATGAAAAGAAATGTTTTCAGTTACCATGGACTTAATTCTGAACATTAATAATATTTTATATTGTCTCCCCGAGCCCAACCCCAACTATTCTATTTTCCCGACATGCAAAAAAAAATATCATGTGGTTAAGAAATACAGAAGATACTTCAATGAAATGATGCCTTTGATGCTATTTCAGCATTCCCACTGATTTAATTCCAAGAGATTGACAATGCACTAAATTGCATTATTCTACTGTTAGCAAAATATTGCTTCATTTTATAGTCTCTTTTACCAGAATAGCTGTAGCACAAATAAAAAGAAGCCTGGAGAATAATTAATCTAATTTTATTTACTGCATATTGCTAAATACGTTGCCAGGGTTGAAGGCTCACTTTCACAGTTTCTTTGATCTTTGGTGAAGTAACTCTTTTGGATATTCGTGAGTAATTGAACAGATCAACTTGCAGCTCTCTAGTGATCCCAAAAATATTAGCATTTAGGTGAACAGTTTGTGTCTTGCTCTGTCATATTGCACAGAACTGTTATATGCTGGTCATGCCTTCAAAGTTTAGAAGTAATAGTGAGATTAATGCATACCTTCTTTGAATAAAAAGTTCACAAACTAATTATTTATAGTCTGATAGATTACTTATTACAATCTTATTAAAATGTCCAGGAAGGATTTCTGAGGAGTATTGTGTTTTTTTTAAATTGTCTGAATCCAGAGGAGACATAGGCAGAAAAAAAAATCAAGACAGCATGCCCAATTGTCCAATAAAGTCCTTGCCCATTTTTAATATCTGTTGTTGAATTCTGACTGAATGCAATGAAATAAAAAATTTCCAGACTTGTCTTTCTTGCTGCAAAAGTTCCTCAAATTATTCAATTTAAATGGTATTGCCTTAGACCCAAGGCTGATGAAATGTTAGTGGCTAATCATTGTACTTGGTTTTATTTGATCAAGAGTTACTTTCAAAAAATAAGCAAGGCTATGATACAATTTTGAGCAGGAATAAAGGGTATATTTTAAAAAATAAAATACAATTCAAAAATGTTTTTAAAATGTTTAAACCTTCCCTTCTCCTAATTTATTGTTATTCCAAACAATTTAGAGCAAGCAGCAGACTAGGATTGGAAGACTCTAACAATAATGCATTAATTTAATATTTTGAAGGAATATAAATTAACAGAATATGAGCATATACATAGAAAATATCAAAACAACAAATGAAGTACAGATAATCATAATCCTTATTAAATGTTAAATCAAACAACTTGGCGCAGTGCAGATCACTATCAAAACTGTAAACTATAAGCAATATTTATAAATCAAATTAAAGTATAATTATATCCAGTGTATAGGGAAACTGAAATTTCTGATGTGGCACAACTCTATATAATATTAAAATCCAAGAATGGTTTCCAATTGGAATTAAATTCTGCATCAGATTTATGTACATTTTATGTACAAAGTCATTTTCAACATTGAAGCATCTTCCTATAGTTTAATTAGGCTACTCTTCTAAAGAGATCTGCATCCACCCTTCTGACCTTCCATAAAGCCTGGAGCCCTAAAAGGGGTAAATCATTCTGGAGGTGACCGATGGATGAAGACAAGACCCTGTGTGCATCCTGCTCCCTTCCTCCCCATCTTTTAATTGTAAATTAAAAGTTATTTTGGTTATTTATTGTTTTAATATTTTATTGGGTTTAATGTTGTAAGCTGCCCAAAGTCTCCTCTTGGTGAGAAGAAAGAAAGAAAGAAAGAAAGAAAGAAAGAAAGAAAGAAAGAAAGAAAGAAAGAAAGAAAGAAAGAAAGAAAGAAAGAAAGAAAGAAGAAATAAAAATATTTTCTAATATAAAAATTAAAATATTGAATACTTGCAATCATAATCATATACAATGCTAGTACTTTGATATATTTTGAATGCATGAATGTTATGGTGAAGTTTAACAGAAAATATCTCAAGTTGTAATGGAACTACAATCCTCAAAATCTATTTCATTCTACTATGAATTATTTTTCAGTATTTTGGGGCTGTACAAGATTGTATCATATATGAATAAAGGTTAGGGTTAGGGTTAGGGTCCTAAGATCCTAGAATAGCTTATACCAATATGTTCTAAGTGCGTTTTTCAGTGTAGATTTAATATTGTTATTCCATTGAAATTCCCACTGCACATAATTGTTCGAGTTCTGTATCCATTGAATCATACAATCGTCAACTTGTTCAGATTCTGAATCATACTTTAATAATAATTTATAAATTATAGCTAACAGATGTTCAGTATTATGATTGATTAACCACATGGGTAGAAAATAATTATAAGATTTTCAAATTCGGTCAAAGGTCTCAATGTTTCTGCCTGTTTCTGTTGTTCTTTAATTGCCGCGCTACTTATTTTGAAACAGTGAAGCTAATGAAACATAGCAGAGCATTGGGTGGTAAGAGAATCAAATGTTTTCATCTTTCTCCTGTTAAGAATAAAACCTTGCAGTCTAAACAAGTTGCCTTTCCACTAACCGAATTTCTTAGTATATTCATCTCCGTGAAAGTAAACATTAAATTCTAGCAACTATTAACTATCCCTGTTTTACTCCGATTATTTGATTTTTTGAAGAAGTCTGGGAATGTATAATAAATCTCTCATTGTGCTGTGTTGCACTTCAATACTGAAGGAATAGTTTTGGAACATGTAGGCAGTGGTGGGATTCAGCCCATCACTTTACTTTGGGAGAACCAGTTGTTAACTTTCTGAGCAGTTTGGCAAACTGGTTGTTGGAAGAAATCATTAGGGCAGAGAACTGGTTGTTAAATTACTTGAATCCCACCACTGCATGTAAGGATGCCCACGTTGGGAGTTGAGACTTTGGCTTATCAATTTTCCAGAAATTCTTCAGCAGGGGAGAAAAAAATCCCCTAACAATTGCTTAAGGAGAGGAAATTTCCATAGCAGATATACTAATACCCATGCTGAAAATCTAATCCTACCCTCCTTATAAAAATGACCTCTTTTTTTTTTACTTTTAGGATCCTTTCCAGTCTTTGAAAATAAATTTGTATTTATTTTCACAGTATTGATGAGTTGATGGCCTAAATCAAATTGGCATAATGCCATTTCTTAATTGTGAAAATGGCCCAGCCTATTGAGAACTGGTTTGAGATGCAAATGCATTTAGATTGTCTCGGATTTTTGTTGCCTCTAACTCAGAATATTATTGAGAATCACTTTGGCAAGTGAGTACTGATCCATTCTGCAACTTTAAAATGTGGTAATTTGAACTTGGAATATCATTCCTTGTGACAATGGGTCAGAAGTAACCTAGTTATCACTGAGTTCTAGTAACCTGGTTGCAGGAGCACACTTCTTCTTCTTCTTCCTAGCAGTAATCTGGTCAAAAAAGTGAACCATTGTCTTATGATGATATACAGCAAATCAATAATAAAGCGAATAGATCCTAGAGAACAGAATTCATCTCCTTAGATGCAGTTTATACATGGGAATTAATAATTCTTATTAGTCCTTTGTCTGTGTTCCCTGTAATAGAAACTCCTGTCTAGACTGAATGGCTACCCCACATAATCCCAGTTAATATCCAGTAAAATCACTCTGAAATGTGATAGCCATAGTTATCAGCGAGAGGCAGGATTAAGTTGATTGATTGAACAATGGACTTCTGGTTTTTTAACATCAGTATGGGTCTCCGAACATAAAGTTATATATGCACACAGATGCATGTCAGAGGAGGAGGGAGAAATATTTTATTGCAAAATAAGTGATCATAATCAGAAAATGTACATGACCTAGGAAGGGAGGACTTGGCAATATTGCCAAAGAAGATAAATGGAGAACAGGCAGAAATTAAATGCTTTCTTTTTCAAAAGTGAGCAATCATGCACACTTGGGCATTCAGCATGAAGTCATCCCTGGTGACTAGCTCAGCTCTTTCTTCACAATAGAAAGCTGGCACACTCTACCGAGGCCCAGGGCCTAGAAAAAAAAATATTCTGAAACTTGTATTTCATCTAATAAAAGCAGGCCATGTTGACACACAAGGTGCCCTTCTGCAATACTCCATTTAGCGCACCCCTCTCAAACCATATTTGTAAACACTCAAATGGACTTTTCTTAGGTTTTTTTTTTCATTGAAGATGTTTCTCTTCTCATCCAAGAAGCTTCTTCTGTTCTGACATCTTCTTCAGTTCAGTAGTTCTGATGCTTCTTGGATGAGAAGAGAAATGTCTTTAAGGAAAAAACAAAGAAAAGTCCCGTTGCCTTTTGAAAAAGCACCTTTGCGATAACCATGACTGAGAATCTCCACAGACATAAATAGTCAAAATGTTGCATATCTTCTTTTGGGGATGATCTCTTTCTATATAACAATGTCATGTGGCTTCTGAACTATTTTTTAACAACACCACCCCCCACCACCACCATCTGCCCCTTTGTGCAACGCATGATTCGCACACTGGATTCTGGTGACTCTGAATCAAAGAGTATTGATCCTATTATTGTTTATCACTCAGCCAAAATGAGGAAAGAAGCTTCATAGTAGCAATGTGGTGTTACTATGCCACAAGAGACCCATGCATCTTGGAGGGGGGGGGGGAAGCATTCTAGTGTCAGTTTCCAATTATTTCCTGTAACTACATCTAAAAAATTGCCTTTCTCATATACAGACAGAGGGCATTCTAAGTCTGTGTAGTTGCCTTCAAGTCCTCTTTGCCAAGTATTTCCAACATTAAGAAAATTAACCCATTTTAACAAAAACCCTTCAGTGTGGGAGGCTCCACATCTCCAAGTGCATTTATATACTATGAGCAATCTCTCAGGGTTTTCTTCTATAAATCACTCTCTGTTCAGTCAATCAGTTCAAATGGAAATGTTGTGTTCATTCTAAGAACCCCAGAAATTTAAATCTAGCCCAGTGTCATGGTTATATTTTTTGCTATTTTCCAGGACCTGGTCATGATATCCTCCTTTGAAACCTAATGCATGCAATCTTCATTCTTCTTCTAGCCACTCAAAGAGATGTCCATTAGGTCAGGGGTGTCAAACCCGATTTCATCGCGGGCCGTATCGTGACATATTGGGATTATTTTTGCCTTTGCGGGACTTGGGTGGGCAAGGCCCCCAATGGGCCGTTTCTGGCCCACAGTTTGCGTTTTTGATATGCCTGCATTAAGGTGTTCAGTCATCTGACTCCAAAAGTGAAATTTTCCCATTGTGTTTAGGATTAAATCCTGCATCAAGGATTTCCCCAAATGTTGTAGGATAAAAACAAAGGAGAAAAATGTTGGCTCCCCATTTTTGAAACTATAAAAAGCATTTGAAAAACCATATAATCTTTGGGAAAGAAACACAGCTACTTCATTAGATAGAAAGCAGGATATGATTTTATTAGTAGATCTTAATATTCATTTGAATGCTTTGGTATGATTAGATGATGTATAAACAACCGAAATTTGATTATCTCACAGGAAGAGAATGCATGCTATGAAAACATAGCTTTCAGAACATCTTCTTTCTACAACATGAAATCTCACTTTTGACCCTGTAATTGAGAGCAAGCGTGCCTTAAACACCAGCCACAATTTCCATGCACAATTTCATTTTTCCTTTCCCCCCACCCCCTCACTATCTTGTCAAAGTTGAAACCATGCTCCCTGCCTTGTAAACCTTGAGATCCCATAATAAAAATATAGGCTCAAGGCAGATTGCAGCTTTTTGCTTTGCTCTTTCATAGTCAAAATGGCTGCTTTGCTTTTCCTGTTTTTTGTTGTTTTGTTTTGTTTTTTGTTTGGCAAAGAATTGTTTTGACACCTAGGTTAGTTGTGATGGATGATGTAAGAAAATCTGCAAAATATGAAGATGAAACAGGAAATACATCTGAGTTTCCCAAGTGGGTGGGTGTTATCTGTGATTAGGGTTATTATTTAAAAAAAACAAAAAGAGAAGTGAGCACGAACTTGTATATGACATCATATGCCATATTTGCTGACTTACTTTCTGAACAATTAAAAGCATACCCATGTGGCACAGATGTCAACAAAGGACAATGCTTTGGAATGAGCTGATTTAACTTGTGAGGAGCTCTTAAGAGATCATTTTAAGAAGACCACCCATGGCTGCAAGCCGGGAGGCATGGGTAGATGTTTAACTGCATATGAAAAATCAGCCTCAGTCCCACCTCTGATCTGCGGTATCTACAGCAATTTATCCCTGCAGACTGCTGTGAGTAGCTTTTTTCTCAGCGTTGCTATAATAGAGGTATAACTATGAATCAAATCTAGGGACGTTGGGTGTCATGCCTGGTTGTCAGTCCAACTTCCACGATTCTTTCTCTCTTTCTCACCTTCAGCTCAGTCTAAATCCTACAAAACATTATGAAAAAATCTGTGAGTCTGATCTTCAATCTCCATTATCAGTTATAACGCAGGGCAAAACAGCAGTCCCCGCCCCCCCCCCCCCACTACAGAGAAAAGAGGGCATTTGGATTGGCATTTTCATTTACCAGGGATTCTTTTTTTAGATTTCTCAGAGAAGAATTGAGTTAAAAAGAGGAGAAATTATTTACCCTATTCTATTGTGTCACGGTGGAGCATTAGAAATGAGCAAAATGCTGCCCAGTTCCAGTCATATAAACCAGTTTCTCAACCTTGTCAGCTTTAAAACGGATGGATATCAATTCTCAAAATTCCTCAGCAGGCTGGCTGGGAAATTTTGGAAGCTGAAGTCCACCCATTTTAAAGCCACCAAAGTGGAGAAACACCGATATAAACAAATGGATTTTTCTAGCATTTTCTTTCAGCTATTTTGATTTGGATCTCTGTGGATATTTAAAAGAGTTTCTCACTGTGAGCCAGGAAATGCTGTATCTATAAATGATAATATTCTCCTCCTATTTCTTTTTGTTCCTTCCCTTTTTCTTATCATTCTGATTGTCAGGCTTTTTTTGCTTTTCAACCTGTCTTTCTCAAATATCTTAATATTATAGGACACAGATCATGTTGGCATTTGATATTTTCTCTACTGTGTTTGTGCCTGATTTGAGTGATATTTTATTTATGACATTTGTTATAGTCAAGGCTATGGTTTTCCCAGTTGCAATGTATGTTGGATGTGAAAGAACTGTACACACATATATACCTGTGAAAACTTACACACACACACACACACACACACACACACACACACACACACACACACACATATATATATATATATATATATATATATATATATATATATATATATATATATATATGCATATTCTTTCTAGCCAGGTTTTACCTATGTAAACTTAGTTGTTCTTCAGCCCTAGGTTCTGTGAAATCTCATTCACAAGTTCTTGGGCCCTTTTTCTGCTGACAAACTGCAACTCTGTGTTGCTTCCTGGGAGACCCAGATAGCTATTTCTACCTCTTAAGGCGTCATCAGTGGGCCACACCCACTTCCCAATTATCCTCCCTGTAAAAGGCATAATGTATCTTTTTTCTTTTTTCATAGGCTTTTATGTGCATATTCTTTCTAGCCAGGTTTTACCTATGTAAACTTAGTTGTTCTTCAGCCCTAGGTTCTGTGAAATCTCATTCACAAGTTCTTGGGCCCTTTTTCTGCTGACAAACTGCAACTCTGTGTTGCTTCCTGGGAGACCCAGATAGCTATTTCTACCTCTTAAGGTGTCACAGATTTCACAGAACCTAGGGCTGAAGAACAACTAAGTTTACATAGGTAAAACCTGGCTAGAAAGAATATGCACATAAAAGCCTATGAAAAAAGAAAAAAGATATATATATATATATATATATATATATATATATATATATATATATATATATATTCATTTTTAGTGTTTTTTTTCCAATTTTAGCTTTACTGAATATGTTGTATTTTTTATACTTTATAATTTCAATTTTTGGGGAATACATCTACTTCTAGAAATCACTAGACTGCATAATGTTAGGTCAATGATAAATTATACGACCCTCCACTCTTCTCAATCTATAGACTGTGAATTATATTAGTTGCGGGTACCAGTTGTTCAAGACACACAGCTGCTACTGCCCTTCTGCATATGAGCTTCCCATGGGCATCTGGAAACAGAATGCTAATCCAGAGAAGCCTTTCATCTAATCTAACTCAGCTCTTCTTAAATTCTAACTTCTATTACAAACATACAGTAATTGCTCTTTTCATGTTATAACACAATGGCCAGCATATCCCATTCTGTCAGAATCATAAAGGACTCTCCTTAAGATTTGCAATGAAAATGTGCAACTTACCACACAAAAAAGCCTCATTGCATTATGGATCTAATTTTCCATATAGTTATTTTTGTTTTGGGTAGAAATTTTGCTGTGGAAAACGAGTTTTTTGTGAAGATTTATTTTTCCAAAATATTTCCCATTGTATCCCATATATCTCGTAGTTTGTAGATAGGTGATAGAAAGATACAGTTAGATAAATAGCTAGATAGCTAGACAGAGAGACAGACATATTATAAATAGAACTTTTTTACAGTCACAGGAGTGCAGTTAAATGGTATTCTTGGATTACAGTAAATCAAAGCCATTATGGGGACAAAAAGATTGAAAATGTTATAGCCAATGTTTACTTCTGCCCCCTCCCATGTCAACTAATGTTATTGAATCTGCCTGTAACCTCACATGTCTAACTAAGGCCTGAATAGATGAAGAGAGGGGATTCCTCCCTGGAAATCTGACTGGCTGAGTTTTGAGTACAACATCAGCCAGGACTCAGGAAAGAGGAGATCAGCATTTGCTTTCTAGGAGATCCTGGCAATCATGAGATGCACTGTTCTGAAGATGGCTACATATGAGGCATTATTTGTAAAGATAAATTAGAAGGACAAACTAGGAAACTTGCTTGTCCACTGTCCTCCCATATATACTGCAGTATGATCTGTGATGTCTTCGCTGTGGTGGTTGGGAATTCACAGGGCTATTGGTTCTGAGTGACCTCATCATCTTTCCATGGGTCTGGAGGTGGCTTAACCTTTTCTGATAACCATGGCCTTTGTCTAAAATAGTGGCTGATTGACCCATGCCACATATTTGACCTCACCTCAGAGCAGATAAACCATAAACTGAAATTCATATGCTATGTTTTGATCTTGTGCATCTTCATGGAAAGTCACACTGGAGACATACTGTAGTTAGCTTCAGAAATGAAATTCTCAAAGTTCTTCTAGATTGTCTCATACCTGGCTAATACGGAATGTGGGCCATTTTGACGAATGGATTGATTAGGTGCCATCAGATTGGAGTTGACTCTTAGCAGCTGTATAGATAGATTTTCTCCATAAATATTTGTCCCTAATTTGATCTTTCAGTTTTTCCTTTGGTGCCCCCATTGCCACTAGCACCACTATGTCACATTGTTGTAAACCAGGTAGAGGTTAGTAAGAAAGCTTAATTGCAACTGGGAGGTAATATTCTTCAAATAATTGACATGATACTGTAACTATCAAGCTCTTCAGACATTCTGTGTAATATTAAACATTATTTGATGTAATTTTATGGCAGATGTTTCTCTCCTAAAGTGGAAAGAAAAAAAAATCTGCTTCAAACTCTGCATGGCATTAGAATGGGCATCCAGCCAGTAAATGCTCAGCTCCATCCAGTTGTCCCGACTCTATTCTTAATAGGGACTGCAGAGTCATAAAAAGTGAGAATTTATGATCTTGTGTTTGTGTTTATTGAAAAGTACTACTTTATTGAAAAGTAGTCCATCATCTAGAAAGGCTTTCTTAACACAAGTGTAACCATGCCTATGATTAGCTTTGGTTGATATTTCTTGCAGCACAATATCTTTCTTCCACCCATCCCTACTTCCACACCTTCATGAGGTTATCATGTTCCATCCTCAGGAAGTCTTGCCATCTAATTTATGGGCCTTTCTGACATCTACAGTATCCTTGGTATGTAGTGACCCAGTCTGGTGCAAGGACTTTTGTTTTCATTGCATTAACTGCTAGATCAGTGGCAGTAGAAGAACTATAATCCTGTAGGATTAAATATCATTGAAACAACTGCAAGGTTTTCTCACCCAAATATCTCAGTAATCCCAGTTCTCATGGTAAGTGCAAAAGCCCAGTTCAAAGACATTGAGAAAGATTCAATTTCATGTAATTGCTGAGTGCATGGCAATACTTGAGATGAGATGTATGATGTTTCCATTACAGCAATAATGTTTCCTAGATCCTTTGTGTTGTCACTGTGTACGCTTTATTAGAACCATGTAAGCCAAAACATTTATTAATTCCAAGGAGAGAAATATGAGATGGCAATATATCACAAATCTAATGAACAGGCACAAACTCTGCATGTCTGTAAATAAGAGCAACTGTTATCCAGGTTTTATATTTTGGTTTGGCCTCATTGGATGACAATTTTTAAAACACTTTGTCCTTAATAGAAAAAGGAGGTGCAACTGAGAAAAGTATAAGTGTTTTACCATGGCTGTTCACCGCCCTGAGTCCTGTTGGAGAAGGGCGGTATACAAATAAAATAAAATAAAATAAAATAAATAAATAATAAAATATATTTTTACAATGGCTTGAATTAATAAATAAGCAATTGAATAAACAATGTGAGAAAGTGATAGAAGAATCCTTGTGAATATAGAATAGATAATACAGTCAAAAACAAAAACTAAGAGGTAGAAACCAGTATGTTCCTTCTATATGTAAATTTTACAAATATTATTTACTTTTCAAAATGATTGCTAGAAATATTTGAAATTCTCTCTCAGGAACTAAGCCTAAACCGAGCTTGCACTTCAGAACATTGTTATGAACATACAATTGTTTTGAAAAAGCACTTCTTCCCAAGAGCTCTGTATAAACATAAAGAAAATAAAATCTGGTATAATATGCAATTAAGTTTTGGAATATACTATCATAGGTCATGAGAGTAATCACTATCTCAAAGTCAATCTGAAGTTGGGCAGCACCGTAAATGAATAAATAAATATTGAAGCAAGGCTGAGTAAACTACAGAGGACATGTCCAACACTGAATATTGGCTCACAGTGCTAAATATAAACTCCAGGATTCAAACCAGAAGATCTCTAAGTCCACTGATTTGAGGGACTCAGATGCAACTACAACTCTACTTTTTGTTAGGAGAATCCATGTATCATTTGAGTGATACAACGGAGTTGGTTGGCCATTATCACATAGAAGGTCTACAGATTCTGTCTTACAGAGGGCAGTTTCTCTTTGAAGGGCTGTCCTATCAAGTCCCATTTAGTCTTCAAAAATTAATAGAAAGAAGCAACTTACAACTGGCTAAGCAGTCACTAAGTTGCAAATTTCCCCAACATGGGGGATTTATGGTAATTCTGCCTAGATTTGAAAGAATAAATGAGTCCATACCTTTAAATCACTGTTGAATACCTGGCCTAGTCCCTGAAGGTTCTTGGTACTATTTTTAGGGTGTGATTAGCCATTGCTTTCTTCCTAAGGTTGATAGAGAATGACTGACCCAAGGTCACTCAACTGACTTTATCTCTAGCCAAGACTAGAACTCATAGTTTCCTGGTTTCTAGCTTTGTGCCTTAACCACTACACTAAACTGGTGCTCTGATTTATTTATTGGATGATTATACAAAGCTTACATTTTGTAATACCAGAATGTAATATAGGAAATCTCATTCTAGTTGCTCCCAACCCACTGCAGTAAGCCTGGAAGCATTTGAAGTTATAAATCCCATCTATCCAACAAGAAATGCATGGCCTAGGTAGAGGATTCCAAGAAATTAACTGTTTAATTATTTCTAGGTAGTAGTCCTGGAAGCATTTAGAAGATGTCTTCCAGCACATAATGCCACAATCTTTATCTTATAGGACCTTAAATGTATTTACCACTCATAGTCAGAAAGTAATTTCACAAAGTCTCTAACTCATATTTTACTATACCTATATTTTATTGTCACCTAATATTAATGATCCAGCAAAATGGTTTTGGAAGCAGAAAACCATTAGTTTTAACTGCATTGATGATCATACATAAAAGAAAAATCAAAATCCATGGCAATCTGAATACAGTGCAACAGAACAAACGCTTACCAGTTTTAAGGAATTTAGAAGAACTACAGAGGAAAACAGACCAATTGAAATCTAAACTTCATGGGCATGAAGACCCAGCTGTCATTTTTAAGTCTGGTATAACTGATGGCATTAAACCTGTTTCCAAAAGAAATGGCTATTTTATTATATGAGGCTCAAAGAGAATGTTGATTTAGTTTTAAATTTCATAAAGGCAGAACACGGTAATTACATGGAAGCTACAAAAATTTTTTCATTCAGACCAAATAAAAAGATGTTTAAGTTGTTTCTGAGAGCTAGAAGAGGATTTACTGACAGCATGGAAATGCCCATTTCTCTCTGTGAAGTCTGGATTCAATATACAGAGAGAAAGAACCAGAAAGGGTTCAGTGAGGGCAAAGCTAACTTGTCAAGGTCTGAAACAGAATAGGGGGGAAAGTGAAACTCATATACTGGACATATAATCCCAGCAGTTCCATAGGATTATTTTTTTTCCAAGAAGAGACAGGTGAATCATGCTCATCAGAAAAGGAGGCAGCTGCCTACATCAAGGTTGTTGTTGTTGTTGTTGTTTTTTGAAGATTCAGGTCATGAAGGTATTGTTTTATCGTGACACCCACAATTAGCAATTTGGATAACAAGTTGAATGAGCAAGAATACATCTCAATTACTGATTTTCCTCTTTATTGTAGAAAGACACATCTCGTTTCTGTTTAAATATTTGAAATATACATCTGGCTGTATCCATTTAGAGAAGTAAATTTTATTGAAATATGCATCTTTTTTAATGTTTTTCCTCTTTTGATATAAGAGATAGCCACTCCAACTGGATATGTCTTCAAAGGATAAGTACAGGACATCATAGAAGAAGAAATCCATGTGATATAGAAAGATTGAATTAGAGAACATTTAGTAACTTTGCATGAATGTCTAAATTTTAGTTTTACCAAGTTACAGTTTGCTTCCTTTTTCAAACTGGTCTAGGTTTGACCTAGAACTTTTGAAACTATAACCTATTTAATTGATCACCCTATAAAAATATGTAATTTATGGGTCTGTATTAATCATCGAATATGATTATATATGGTATGAGTCAGTGGTGAAATCCATTTTTTTTCTACTGGTCCTGTGGGCATGGCTTGGTGGGCATGGCTTGATGGGCATAGCAGGGGAAGGATACTGCAAAATTTCCATTCCCACCCCACTCTGGGGCCAGCCAGAGGTGGTATTTGCCAGTTCTCTGAACTACTCAAAATTTCCGCTACGGGTTCTCCAGAACCTGCTGGATTTCACCCCTGGTGTGAGTGTGTAAATGTATGAGCGCAAGTGTGTGTGCCTATGCCTGTTCTTGTGGAGGAGGCACATATATAATCAAAAGCTCTTAGTTATTTCTTGCTTTCTAAAAAAAGCTTCACATCCCTTTCTCAATCACTTGACCTATAATACTAAAGAATGACTGAGCTAGTTCTTGCAACATCTCTTTGGGATGTAATGAACTGAAAAAAAAGACAACATTTAAATCTATGAGAAAATACGATTTTCTACCCAGTGGAAACCCAGCTTGCTACAGCCTTTAGTGGACTTCTTGTTTGAGACAAGCTATGGTTTACTGCTCTGGCACAATCAGCCAGTCTAACATCTGTCCCTGAACGCAGTATTTAGCTTGTTTGCATGGGAGACTTTGTACCATCGCTGCAATTGAAACTCTACTCAGGAATGCAAACTCTGCAGAAACATTTGCTCAGAATATATCTGTCATTCACATAAACCAATGTAGTTTGAACACATCCAGTAAATGGTGAGAAGCCAAGTCACTTTTCTGCACAAGAACTGCTACTTAAAGCTCATGGAAGGGTTTCTCCAAATGGCTTTCTATTTTTCCTTGATCGGTTATTAAACAAAAAAAAGCATCTGTGTTATTTTTCTCGTAAGTACTTTGGAACAAATCCTGTAAATGATGTCATCGGCAGGAGATCCAACCAAACCAATTCCCGGAGATCCAATTTAAACAAGGAGATGCATCCATATATCTCATTAAATGCTCATTTATTTAGATGTCTGAATCAGATTCTTCCGAATTTGGCAGTTGCTGTATAATTGTATTTTCTCCAGAGTAGAAATGTGCATGGTTACAAAGTATAAGGAAAACAGACAATGGTTTAAAGTTGCCAATTTTTAATTTAAATATGCTGTATATCTGGAAAGGACTAAAGATGACATTCAACCGAGTGGGCTGAGTAAAACCAGGAATGATATGCTGGATCAGAGAGAGCTGGGAAGGATGAAAAATCCTTGTCATGCCAGTTCTCAGTTTTATTGCCAAAAAAAAAAGAGTTTTGACTTGATAGACATGTTCTGGCAAGTTGCATTGCATGGGCATGATCCTTTATTCTGAAAGAATTCCCCTTCAAATACCAGTTTGATTCAAGATTTAAAATGTTAAATAGATAATGTGTATCTTGTTGCATTATCTTTTCATTTTATTTACTCTTTAGTAAGATAGATAAAGGAGTCCTGTGGATTTTACTCTGCTAGTCATTGCCAACTATAAGGGGCAGTGCTCATTCCGTTTCCGTGACATTTCCGTGATCCTGTAGCCAGCATGACATCACAGAGTGCTGTTACTTTTCCATTAAAATGGTACCTATTTATCTACTCATATTTGCATGCTTTTCAACTACTAGGTTGGTAGGAGTGGGGGGAGGATGGGAACTTACTCACCGTGTGACTCTCAGGTCTCGAACCTGGGCTACTGGCTTTCCTACAAGCCCAGTCTCTTAACTGCTGAGTCACCACACCACTCCAGTAAAAGGATAGCAGAGGCTTTTTTAGTTTTAATTTTCATTGGATTTTTGAATAGGTTAAGCACTAGTGTCAACATTTCTGATTCAAATTGGGACACCACACACACATTCTAGAGTTTAAAAACAAAGAGCAGGACATATATAATTAATGTAATATAATATTATTGCTTAGGCTGGAAATCTAAGATGAACATTATACACGCCAAGGTCATAACCTTCTTCTTTAGCATTTTAAATATTGTGATCTTTCAATGTAGAACAACCCTGTTAGCAGTAAATCAAAATGCAAACATATGGAAGTTGCAGGTTCTGCAACTTTGTTAGATTCAGCCATCATAAATAACCTCCACCCAAAATTAATAATTAAAGATGCCTGCATGTCTAAAGTAGCACTGATATAAATGCAGGCCAATGGCTGTTTTTTTCTTTTTTAAAAAAAACATCTTTTTAAGGTGGTTAAATAAAAGATATTATTTCTCAACATGAAACACCTTACTTCCTGGAAATTGCAAGTGATCAAAAATCCTGTTTGTGGAACTGCTGAGAATTTCAACTTCATTTGTTGCAAGCCAGCTGGGAGATGTGGTTGCATATTCTCATAGCCAAATAGCATCAGTGACCTGGTCATTTGAATCAATGATGTTGAGAAGGAAGAGAAATCCTAGATGGTAATTATGCAGAAAGGATGTGTGTGTGTGTTGGTGTAGATGCAGATGTGACATAACACCCCTCCCAAGTGATCAATGAACACCTATGTGGTCCCTGAGGACCATTGAAATAGCACTTGCAGAGATGGGTGATTCTGGATGGCTGTCATCCTTCTTCTCATTGCCTTATATCTAGTGTAATACAACTGAAAAGAGTTGATAACTTGTTTATAGTAGCAGCAGCTCCACACAACAAATGACAATAGTTCATGGTGAATTACATGGATTAATTGAAGACTTGCTAATACAATTAGCTGGTTCTTGCTGCAAGTCTGGCTTTCAAAATCTACAGCCAGGGAGATGATGATGAATGATGATGATGATGATGATGATGATAGACAGATATACTGTAGATACACATGCATGCATGCACCCCCCCACACACACACACAAATACACAAACATAAATACATACACACAATACATAGATACAATAATAGCTTATCATTTCCAGAGGTTCAAAATAAGATTTTAGTGGATTCAGATATGTTTAAGTACCAGTGACTTCTCTTCTCTGTTTACTTCCTATAACTAGAGTAGGTTATGCTATTGGGTCTTTAAGTACATGGGAGTAAATATGGAGTTACATGTTAAATGTGCAATGTTACACATTGCAAAAAAAAAAAAAAAGGTTAGCTACTTTCCCATTATTTAAGTGATTGGTGCAATTCAGCAAGAGATTGGTGCAAGACAGCAGTACACAGTCCCAATTTAGTGTTAAGTCCAGCCCCCATCACATGTTGTTCAACTCTTCTGAAGTTTTTTGAACCACTAATCAAGATAGGATTAACAGAAAGTATATGTTTATAAAGCCTGGGAAATTTGCAGCAGTGCCCAAAACTAATTTGGGTAGCCAGCTAATATACAGGTCCTTGGGTGTAAAATAGCAATTTAAGATTTTCAACTGACATCTAAACTGGAAGAGAGACAGAAACGTTCTTAAGCCAAAGATTTCATTGCAAACATCCTCATGCAATGAAGCGTTTTGATTTAAAAAGCCAGAGGTAATGAGCTGAGAGTGATTAAAGTAGCAAACCAGTCTTGTTTAGAAAATCATTAAAATCAAATCTCTGCAAATGTAATTATTTAGAATGTTGGGGATGTTTTTTTAAAGCAATATTTGAAACAGCGTAAGGTCTCCTACTGTCTATTAATGGGACTGAAAATCCTCTTCCTTCAAAACATTCATCATCCTATACATTCTATACCAATCAACCAGTCTATACTGCATTAAACATATTCTGTTGCTCTTCCAATTATTGTTTATATATTCCCAAGAGAGGAGTAGTGTTGACTGGAGCTCTGAAACATGGCTAATCAAAGTCTCAGGTTCTGGACCATATGCAAATATGTCCTTTTCTTTCAGACTGATTGGATTATCCTATTATCGTCTAGACTGGTCCTTTTTATAGTATTTTTATACTGTACTGACATGTTGCACATTAGTGCTCTATCAGCCTACTTCCAGGTGATTGAAAGCAAATTTAGCATCTAGAACACCACCAGGTGGTCCAGCAAACAATGGGAATTTTGCCAAGCTGCTGAAAGTGGTTCCAGGAACCAAAGCAGTTCTGTATGGATCTTTGTCTACTCAACAGTGCAGAGTTATCTATACAGTTCCATCTATGTTTGTAGAACTGCTATTGGTTAGTGGTTCCTCTCTCAGATACATTCCAAGATAGTTGGGGTTATGCTTCTTTTAGAGCCCACAACCCTTCTTGCCCGCAGCTGGAGATCTGAAAGATACCTTCCAATGGATGGATTTGGATCATCTCTTCTATTTGCTCTCATTTATGCCTTGAAATAATTTGAGAACCTCCTCAAATTGCCCCAGAATTGTGCCACTGGGACAAGATATCTGTTTCTATTGATGGTTTAAGACAGTCGTTGATCAGCCACAAACCATATAAGATAGGCAGACACACATTAGTTCATTAGCCCTTGCTCAGTTTTATAGAAAATATGACAGATTTTGGCAAAATTTATAGAAATGATGTATTTCTTCTGGAGAATAAATAATTAAAAAATCTAAATGCCCTGGCAATATTATTTATTAAAAGTACAAAAATAGGCTGTGATTTCAATGGTACTAGTATTGCAAAGACAAAGTTTAATCATATCAGGAATTCTCTTACATTTCCTCTGCATTACCAATCTGTTGAGTGTGTTATGATGAGCTAAGGGTAAGGCCGGCCCTCCTGAATTGTGGAATTTATAAATTGATACAATTCATTGGATTAAAATATTCAGCTGGTCTTAGGTACACAACCTAATGATTCACAAAAACAGGTAGGGAGATGTGGTCCATTGGGACTTCCAAATCTAATATATGATGCTGGAGTGTGTTCTTGGTGTTTTTGAAACCTTTTTTTTTTTTTTTTTTTGCAATGCAATCCCATTGTAGTTCAGCATATCTTATATTTTGATTGAAGGAAAATGGAGAAACAGACAACAAGTCAAGCCAAGGTCATTCCTGTCATGGTCTACCTGTGGCTATTTCTAGGGTATGAAAAGAAATGCAGAATAATTTCCCTGGCTTTTCTTTTTGGACTGATGGATAAACAATTGGAAAAAAAACTAAAGGAACTTTTTTTATATACTTAACTACAGCAAGATTATTATATGCACAAAGATGGAAAGATTCAGTGTTACCCACAATGGAGGAATGAATGGTGAAGATGATGGAACTTGCTTAGATGGTCAAATTCAATTCTTGGATCAGACAAAAGACCTTTTCCATATTTAGTGTTGACTCTTACAGACTTTTTGCATGAGAAAAAAAATGAACTTTTGATGATTACAAAAAATAGATGTATAGAAAAAATGAAAATTATGTTGTATCCATAGAATAAGAGCTATATATACTTATAAAGAAAATATACTTCTTTATATCTTCTTTTTCACTTTTCTCCATTTTGTCTTTATCTTTCTTTTCTTTATTCATATTAGTTTCTATCAGTTCTTATCTTTCTTTTTAAATTTTTTTAAATAAAAATTATATGAAAAAAAAAAAAGAAAACTTCCCACATTCTTATTAGACATTCCTTAAACAGTTCTTGAGTAATATATTCACCTAATAATAGCAGATTTAGCCAGGTTTATTTTTTCTCCTATAATAAGCACTTGGCACTCTCAAATTCAAAGCAGCTGTCTTTTCTACAAGAAAGAACCACCATGTATAAAGACTTTTAAGAGTTCACATAAAAAATCTTTGAAACACAAGAAGTGATGGGTACTGTTTTGGTAAGCTAAACAATTTTATTTTTTAGATCTCATGTTTGCAGAATTTAGATAACAAGAAAGAGTTGAAAAGCAGTTCACCAATCTTTCCATTTTATTTTTCATATCAATGACCCTGTTTTCCAAACTTCGCTACAGAAGAGAGAGCATTGAGTGCTTTGTGTGACCCATTTGCCATTCAGTTTCTGAGAAAAAAAAATTATTTGCACCTTCCTCTGCCACTGTAATGCATCCTTCAGGGGTAAGGTAAGATAACAGGTCATTTTTCCAGGGTCACAACAAACGGCTTCAGGTTCTTCCTCACACCAGATTTTAATATCCTTTCCATTTAGCTCCTAATGTCAAGGTTGTGCGTTAAAATAAAGCAAACAAAACAAAACCTTAACCTGTCATAGCGACTCTCTCCCAATTACTCTGACAAAAGTCAGTCACTGAAGGAAGTCCTTGATGTCAGGAGTTTTATCAGGGTGAACTAATGAATCCTGCAGCAGTCAACTTGTCTTCGTAGGTCTTTGCACCTTGCCAAAAAAGCTCACTTGAACCTTAAGTGGGCATTTCATCTCACTCTCTTTATTTTCTCTGAAAGAAATGCGAGACACAGATGCGAGATCTTGCCCCATTCTTTTTCAGTCCATCGCCTGCCAACAGTTTCTTTCTTCTGACACTTACAGCTTCACTTACAGCTAGATAAAACAGTCCCAGAAGCCTAAAGACTGATGCATACTAACAGTATTAGAGCTGATGTCCTCTGCTTATAATTTATTACCATTTTTAGGCAGTTGAAGGCAAGTAAAACATATATGTATAATATTTTTAAAGGCTTTGTAAAGTTCTGGGTACCCCATCAATGACACCTAAAATGACTCCAGTCTGTGATGCATTAAAACTAAAGCATAAAGTAGCAATGACAAATACTGACTGCAGTTAGATTTGAACTAATACTACACCATTATAAGGCTTTCCCTTTCACTGGGATATAGCTGCATGCAGTTTTAATTCAGGAAGGAAGGGAGGGAGGGAGGGAGGGAGGGAGGGAGGGAGGGAGGAAGGAAGGAAGGAAGGAAGGAAGGAAGGAAGGAAGGAAGGAAGGAAACATACCCATGGTCCTAGGTATCAGATTAACTCTCTTTATAGAACTTGGTTCCTTTGATCAACCTCTTAATCTGGGGCAATATCCCTGGTTCCCTCTCTTAGCCATATGTGTAGTAGAGTGATCATATGTTGTAGTAGAGAGTTCACGTGCACCAATCCCTGATTGTTGCCTTTAAAGACACCTGTCTTTAAGTATTGTGAAAAGACCCAGTTCTAAAAACCACCAGGCTGTTGCCTTAGTGATGTGAAACTCTGCCTTGTACAAATACACATTTTCTGAGTTGAGACATTCTTTTCTACAGTTCCTGCAGGCTTTTCTTGCAGCAACTGTGGTTGAACTTTCTCTGCAGCCATCCTGGATCTCTGCTACAACTTCCTTCCTGGCTTTCTTCAAAGTATTTAAAAGCCATCTCTTTTAACGTGCTGTACTGTAATTTTACTTCTGATTTTAATTTTCTGCATAATTCTCCATGTGTGCATCTATTAATTGATTAGCTTTATATCCCGCCTTTATTTATTTTTATTTTATTTATTTATTTTTCATATTTGTATACCGCCCTACTCCCGAAGGACTCAGGGCGGTGAACAGCCATAATAAATACAAATACATATAGAAGTTAAAAACTATTAAGAAACAGATTAAGTAATTTAGGCTCAAAGATTAAAAACATCCAAATTTATCTAAAGAGGTTTAAAACCCAATTTAAAAGCCAGTTTAAAAGCCAATTAAAAAGGGAGAGTTAGGCCAGACCAGCTTGTTGGAATAGAAATGTTTTCAGGGCACGGCGGAATAGGCGTAAGTCTTGGATGTTTCGTAACTCCGGGGGAAGCCTGTTCCAGATGGTAGGTGCCCCCACAGAAAAGGCTCTCCCCCTGGGGGCCATCAGTCGACATTGTTTGGCCGACGGCACCCTGAGGAGTCCCTCTCTATGGGAGCGAACTGGTCGGTGAGAGGCTATTGGTGGCAGGAGGCGGTCTCGTAAGTACTCTGGTCCTGAGCCATGGAGCGCTCTAAAGATAGTAACCAAAACCTTGAAGCGCAACCTTGAAGATACAACTCAAGACAGCCTATAATGCTCTTCCTCTTATTTTCTTTACAGTAACAACTCTGTGAGGTGGATAGGGCTTAGAGATTGTTCTGACCCAGAGTTACCCAACCAGTTTCTTTATCTAAGGAAGGATTAAAAATTACAATTTCCTGGTTGCTAGTCTGGCATCTGAAACAATACACCAAACTGGCACTCCCTAATTTAAACCACTATGAGACATTGGTAATAAAACAAATACCTGATACCATGGTAGTTATTAGTCTAAGTTGATGAATCTTTTTTTCAAGAATCTCTTTTTGTGGTCTCTTTTGTAGATAAAGATCTACAAAATAACTTCATTTTTTTTAAAAAAAAATCAACCCTAGACTCTTATTCCGTTATTGTATCAAAATGCATTAGTCTGAGAAAGTTTAATATGAATAAAATTCAGGTTGCTTGGTTTCAATGAGAAACTTCTACATACAGCATAAAACCTGAGACTTCAATGGGCAAATCCCAATTTGAACATTTACAAATATGTCAATAGAACTCAGGTTTATTTTATAAAAATAAAAGAATATCCCTAATTCTTTACTGACTGAAAACAGTAGCAGCTCATGGAATAGTGTGGTCTTTAACTGAAAATTACTTTATAAAAATAGGATTGTGTTAAACCATTTTTGTTTTGATTGGCCTGAAAGTGAATACCCAGTTCCAGATTTCTTTATTATTTGGGCTTCATCCTTTTGTAATATGGTTACTTTATTTTAGTTTCCAAATATTTGAGGTTAAAGTGAATAGTTCATTTTTAATGGGATTATTTCTCTCTTTCAGTATTTGCTTTCATTATAGTTTAAATCACTCTGAGCCTGAGAATCTAACCTCACTGGAAGCATGTTTTTTCAATTTGATGCAACTTAAATTTAACCTTTGACCACAAGCAATAAAGATACTACTTTTTCATCCAATGAAGGACAGAGCTTTAAAAAAAAACCCACCATTTTTCCACTTCCAGGTTTCTAACCTTCCTATTAACTGAATTTTGGATGCTTACAGAGCAAAAAGTCAATTTTCAATGCAGTGGAAGTTCTTTAAGAAAGAACTATGCAAGTCATAAAATCTTCCCTAAAATATATTGCCAGTTCTAAACCTAGTGTTTGAAACATTAGATCTGGTTTCCAATGTGTTTGGATGTGTTTTACAGATAAAAGTTCCATTTCTTTTCTTTCTTTTTCATTTTTTGGAACATATTTTTTAATGATTTATTGCAATTGTCTGTCAGAATGTTGGTGATACTATGTTTCCATCTAGTTACAATTATAGGTGAACAAACCTTAAATGAACATTCTTTGACCTGTGTCCCTTTCAGAATTGTAAGTTATCTCTGTGGACCAATTCCAGGAATTTTCCAGTTGTTTTGTAATTGAGAAGCCACTACATCTCCCCTAGGTGGGATTATGAATGCAAGAAGAAATATATAGCGACTAACTGAGTTGCATATAAGCTGCGGCTCTGCCTCGGTAGTCCAGTAGGAAAGCAGTTGTGTGGTTGTCACTTTAGTTTCACCCTAATGTGTTTAACTAAGCAAGCAATGTTCGTGGATTCTTTTCCAGTGCACAAAACTCCCACTCACCCAACCTGCTGGGTTTCAGCAGGTTCTGACCAGTTCTAGAGAACCAGTAGTGGAAATTTTGAGTAGTTCAGAGAACTGGTAGTAAAAATTCTGACTGGCCCCGCCCCCATCTATATTCTCTGCCTCCCAAGTCCCAGCTGACTGGGAGGAAATGGGGATTTTGCAGTTACCTTCCCCTGGAGTGGGGTGGGAATGGAGATTTTACAGTATCCTTCCCCTGCCACGCCCACCAAGCCACACCCACAGAACCGGTAGTAAAAAATTTTGAAACCCACAACTGCACTCACCCCAATCTTCAAAAGTGTTCATGGATCTGCAAGAGAATTTCTTCTTTTTTTTAACCTCGTGGTTTTGATTGATTATTTTTCAATTTCAAACTAAATTCTGATCTATTCAGAATTGTGGTTTCTGTCAAACCACAGAAACATTGGTTGTCTGGTCAAATACATGCACACGTGCACATATTCACCAACTCCATATATCTTTATTAAAGCAGAATGGTTTCTGATTAACATTTTTAAACATTTCCTTTGATGTTCATATAGCACAGGGTATCTGGAGTGACAAACACGTTAGACCTGGAACCTGCCCTCTCTTCCAGCTTAAATGTAGCCTTTGGAGAAAGATAAAGCAAACTCAAATTTTCAAATAGTAATACATACTGTGTTAATAAATGGACAGCTTAGAAGCATTTCCTGTTTATACAGTTGGTTAATAAGCATCCATCACTCGTGTCACCCATGCTGGACACCAAATTCAAATGTCAAACAAAATGTAAGAGGTCACACATTTTCCTTTGCTAACTAAAAGTGTAATTCATAAATATTATTGCTACCAAACTCTCCATCTTCGACTGTTGTTTAAAAATATGCACATGTAATATAAATTGTGATTAAATTTAAATTGGCATATTATTTCCTGTTTTAAGAGTGAAAAGCAGTAAGAATTACGTTTTACTCAATAGGCATTTTTATTAAAAAATGAAAATATGAGCTGGCAGGCACTGCTTAGAAAGTTCAACTTCACGAAAGGAAAGGTTTTTTATGAGCTGCTGCCCGTGTTTAACATCGCTTCTCCATCTGCTGTTCCCCCAGATACACTAAAATAGCTTTTCATCTACTGAAATTAAATACATTTGGTTAAATAGTTCAATTTACAAAACTGTCACATAATCCATGAGCCAAGTTCTTTCTATGCCAGCTTCACTTTCAAATATTATTTTAGGAAATTGTCCCGTGAAGTTATTTATAGAAGCAGCAGCAAGTGGCTCATTTCATTTCAACATCTTAAATAACGTGACTACCGTTTGGTCAAGAGCTGGAAAAATAATAGGATGTATGGAAATAATTAAATGTTAAAAAATGGTGTGGAATTTTGTGATGATGGCTACCCTGTACATATTTTTCCATGTTGTTGAAAAGGCTTGTTGAAAAGCAGCTTAACTGCTTTTGCAATTAAGTTTTAGTTTAATCATCATTTAGTGTAAGTCCATGGACCAAAAATAAAAGCAAATACAAATCAAACATAGATATTATACAATGAAGATGAAATAAAATGAGCAAAATAAAGAGTGTTGTTCTTACTGCCAATGACAAAAGAATCTAAACTATCATTAATGGTGTTCCTGATTTTATTATTCAATAAGTATTTGGCATACAATATTTTCAAGCAGGAGCCCAGCAGCTGTCAAGCACCAGAGAAATCAGGAGATGCAGGCAGTTTAAATGAGTATAAATGTTTATTGCAAGTTTAAGCTCTCTACAAGAATCTGAGCTACTAGCGGTCAAGCGAAATGAGAGGGAATTAAGAAGGCATTCAAGGGGGGCTGGACTTGGATCTCTTGTGGGCACTCAGGGACTCATGACTGATGATGAGTTTGACCCTTCCCTCAGGCTCAGTCTGGTCATTTCCTACAATAGCTTCTAATATCTCCATTGAGATTTTTTTTTAGTTTGGATTCTTGCTATGAGCTAAGGTTTGGACTCCTTGGCCTAAATTTGTCTTTCCAACATTATAAGCCTAACATAAAAGGTTAACAGGATTTTTAAAAAGACTATCCCAACATAAATAATCATTGAGCGATCTTCCAACAAGTTCCAGCATAAGAATTACATTACTAAATACTATATTCCACTGTGTCCAACTCTTAGCTATTTTATGGAGAGCTCAAAAGATCAAGGAAATCCTGCCTTACTTTCACCAGTATATCTCTAAATATAGTATCTTAAATGGGTTAGGGAAAAAGCTAGTTAATATCAAACTCCTTCCAATTTGCCAAGACAAGTAACTACTGGGAATGGAGTTTTATAAGAAATACTTAGGATATAAGACGAACTAATGATCTGAAAAGTACTATCAATTTCTGAAAATAAATATCCCTAGCTACTTATTCATTTTCTAAGAGAATTTGACAGAAATGAAATTGGATGTGACTTCATTCTGAAAATATCCTTACTCCAGATAGCAGCTCTCCAGAATATTCAGAGCCCCTGAATAACCTTTCATTAGCAGTTAGATAGCAATTTTCAGAATATGTATGGGACAGTACTAAACTTGAAGGCCACAGTTATACCTCTCTGAGCTAGAATATCAGAACAGCCATTAACTTACAGCAACATAAAGGAAATACCTATTCCCTTATTTCAGAAGATACAGGAACTTTAAAGAAAAATGGAGATTTAACAAGTAATAAAGTAATAAAGCATATTACAGCAATCAAAACACATTATCAAGGAATGAACTTGCTATATCCAAATTTCTTAGAGGGGTCATAGTTGGGATACTGTAGATGTGCAAACACGCTCTTTGATTTGCATATGAGATCCAGTGACAGCACGGTTCAATACTTCTAGAGAAACACCTCTAGACAATGGACTTGCTCTTCCTGGGAGAGTGGAACACATTCAGAAAAAAATTTAATCTCAGTCCTAGATCCATCTTTCTCCTTGCCAACTGCATCTCCATTTCATCAGGCTTTCATTTCAATGTATTCAGTTTTATCCCAAGATTATCAAATTTAGACTGTAACAATGGCAATGACCAATCAGTATAACAATTTATTCATTGATTGATTGATTACAGTAGGTGTATTCATTTAATTTAATTCAACCTCATACATAGATTTTATCCAGGATAAAATATATCAGCATATGCGATTATATAAATGCAAACATGTTTCTCAGATAGACATCTGCTATCATTACTTGTCATGAATAACTGTTTACAAAGCCCAGCGGTAAATACTCTTGAATCATATCAAAGTCTTTTCAAGAATATAAGAATGCCACACATTCCCATATTATCTACTGCTGTAGAGCTGGGGGGGTGGGGGGGGGAGGTTGGAGAGATTTAAAAAACCAGCGGAGTCTGGAGTTCTTTTCAAAGCTTGTAAAAAGGCGGGTCTGAATATTTTGTTTTATTAGTCAAACTATGGCAAATAGCAAAGGCCCATAAGATTACTGAAAGGAAAAGAGTGCTAAGTTCTTTAAGCTAGTATGGGGGGGGGGGGGAAAGTTCCATGTTCTACATATCACAGACAAACATTGACATATAAATGGATTGAACTGTAATACAACACAGACTGTTTTGCACTCTTTGATGTGGCTGATATTATGCAGCGCTGGAGACAGAGAAAGATTAATCCAGAGGATACTATGTGGTATTAGGCAAACAATGTCCCCACCACTACCACCACCTGAATGTGACAAAAGAAAGCTTTTCACCCCATTGTAGCTCAACACAATCAGGTTCTTGAGCAAACAGGTCCGGAGGCTACTTCAGGTTAGAAACATGTCTAGTTTCTACTTTGTCCATTTCTCTCCTACTTTCCCCACCGCTGTTCCTAAAATATGCCAGTGTCATTCTAATTTTTGTGCTATCTACCATTTTCCATTTTGTGCTATTCTCTAAAGCATCTGAGGGCAGGACAAGAAGCAATGGATGGAAACTAATCAAGAAGAAAACAACCTAGAATGAAGGAGAAGTTTCCTGACAGTTAGAACAATTAATCAGTGGAACAACTTGCCTCCAGAAGTTGTAAATGCTCCAACACTGGACGTTTTAAAGAAGAGATTGGATAACCATTTGTCTGAAGTGGTGTAGGGTTTCCTGCCTAAGCAGGGGGTGGACTAGAAGACCTCCAAGGTCCCTTCCAGCTCTGATATTCTATTTCCTTGTGTACAACAGAAACAATGGCAGTTATAAAAGAGCACCTTTTTAATAGGTAAATGTGTCTTGATTTGGATGGTAAGTGAGAACTGGGACAGAGACAGAGAGATATCAAACAATAATAATAACATGTACAGTATATTGTAATGCCATAAAAGGGGATAGGTCTGCAAAAGTTGAGATTCAGCTCCAACATAATTCCAGATATGTTTAATATCCTTTTGGATAGAATTGAATTGCAAGGTGGACAGCATCACATTATAACCCAGGCAAGAGCCAGGAGTTTCCAATAGGAATGAAGTAATTTTGCTTCTTTCCCTAGTTCATCAGTGCCACACTCTGAATCTGTGGGGCAAAAATGAGCAGTTACTCTTTCTGCCAACAAATACTTGCATTTTTCTACATGCAGCCTAGAACTATAGTTGAACTACCGGTAGTATCTAGCGATTAATGGGGGTGTCTTTCGATCATTAAAACTTTCAGAATTTATATACACAAAAAATGAAGACTTGAGAGTGAAACAGTTTACTTCTCATACCTACCTACATACATACATACCTACAGGTATTTTGGACAATATTCAGAGAGATTCAAAGAAGTAGTACAAGATTAGAAGAGGTGGAGAGACTTGGCCCATAGAATTGCCAAGAGTTGGACACAACTGAATGGACTTCATCACCATTCAGAGAAATGAACACCATTTCCACTTCACTGAAAACAAGAGGATGCTAGCATTTTATTTTTCCTCTTTTTCTGTGAAGTGGGGACAAATAATTTGTGTTATTCCAGGAGCTGCTGTAACTCTGATAGTAGAGCTGAAGCAAAACGATGATTAGGGCACTTTTCTATTGGTTAAACATGATTGCATGATTGACTTATGGTGATCTCTGCTGGGTTTCCATGTTCCAAGGTGGCAGAAATCAAGACAACTACATAATTTAATTCAAAGGCCTTGCAGTGTTTGGAGGGCTTAGAAATAGGATCATTTATAAGTACACTATGTTAAAAGCGAACCCTATCATATTTCTCTCTGTGTCTTTCTCTCTCTCCCTCGCTTTCCCTCTCCCTCTCTCTCTCCCTCCCTTCTTCCCCCTCTCCCCCTTCCCCTTCCCCCTCTCTCTCCCTCCCCCTCCCCCCTCTATCTTCCATTTAAAAATGTAGAAAATTGATGTAACCAGGGTTCAACAGTCCTGCAATTGATGTATAATGGGATACTCAGGGAAGAATTCTAAGGACTGCAAAAAAAAAAAAAAAGTAATAATAGTCCACATGTATTCCTTGTGTTTTCCATCCTGCAATGTTAGGCTAATAACATTAAGGCTGCAATGTAGTACCATGTCTTGAACCTAAAGGCAGGCTTACTTCTGCACAGCCATGTCCAAGAGTGCAATATAATATCAGAGGAAGAAATAACAGAATTTGAGCTTAGATTAGTTCAATATAAAAGAGCCACTCCATTTTAACCACTGTCTAACATAATTTAAGCATATGAATCCCTGGATAATATTCCCCTTCCGAGAAAGTTAATAAACTGTGGTGACCCACATGTGGCTGAACTACAATTTGAAGTGCCCATCCCCTTTTGTTGCCTTCAAAGTAGCTGGACAACAGATGTTGAAATATATCACCAGTACACATCAGTTTCGAAAGCTTTATGACTTCTCCATTTGTTTTCAGGACAATTCTCAGGCAAGGTTAGAGTTAGGATGACCTGCCTTCAGTCACTCTTATCTGTTCTTGAGCCGAAGGTCATCCTAAACTCCCCATTTCCAAACCAAAAGTTCCTCTAATTCAGCTTACAGTGTCTGCTTTCTGTTGTCATCCAAAGGTATTGTCCTTCCTCAGTTTCCTTGTATCTGGCTGTAGAATCCTAAATATGTTATAGTTCCTGAGATCTTGTTTCATGGGGAGATTACATCAATATATGGTCATGGAAACAATGCCAGAGACTGGTAATAAAGAGGAGCCAATGTGACACACAACCTTAAGGGAAGGCTCCTTAGGGAGCTCTCCACAACTACAACAGCTGGCATCTAAATCTCACTGACCTTCAGCTGGAGCTGAACTCCTAAATGCCATGTTCTCCTTGGAAAATCTAGGCAAGGCATTAACATCACCTCCAAAGCTCATCAAAACATGCAGGTCAGTCTTGGTCATAAAACACAAAGATTTTTTTAAAAAATCAGACAGGACTTTCCTCCATAGTTTAGTTTTAGTTTGTACAAAATGTGTTTTCATCGCATTGAGTAAATCAAAATATTGTTTCTATAAGCATGCACCTGCTCTGTCACTTCATTTCATTGTTTTTAGCAAAAAGCACAAACTCATCACAATAATCATAGCAAAAAGGATACATTGCACTCCAATAACAACAGCACACATTTGGGGAAAGAAAGAAAAAAAACAGGGATGGGAAGAGAGGCAAAAGAAGATAAACTCTTTACTGTCAACTTGTTCTTTAAGTCTATAAAGGTTCAAAGAGCGGATCACCCACCAAAAATTGGCTCTGTACATGAAAAATGTTTCATGCTGACAGGTGATTATACACGCATATATACAGAATATATTCATGCTGCACAGTAAACCAGAACAGATGGAAAAATAGGATTTATGTTCCACAGACTAATTCAGTTAACAGTATCCAAATGATATCCAAATGAACTAGGAGTCCTATGCAATATTTGCAATGGAATCCTCTGTATTTTTCCTCCCTCTAACTCACTGATGCTTGCCTGTACAATGATGTTGCCAATTGCACAATCAATTTGTAGAGTCAGATGTTTTCCATGTTATGCAATTGACATTACATCCCAGTTGTGTGTGGATAAGACATCAAGGCACAGAGAACAGCACACCAAGAACTTTTTATTTTATTTTATTTTATTTTATTTTATTTTATTTTATTATTTTATTTTATTTTATTTTATTTTATTTTATTTTATTTTATTTTATTTTATTTTTATACCACCCTTCTCCTGAAAGACTCAGGGCGGTGAACAGCCATAATAAAACAGTGTACAAAATAGAATTTAAAAGCAGATTAAAATAATTAAATCATAGGCCGAATTTAAAACTCTCATTTAAAACCAATTTTAAAATCCCATTAAAACCAAATTAAAACCATTTATCCCATCAGAGCGGCTTGCTGGAATAACAGGGTCTTCACTGCACGACGGAAGGTGCAGAGGTCGGGGATCCTTCATATGTCCGGGGGCAATTCATTCCAGAGGGCAGGGCGCCCCACAGAGAAGGCTCTCCCCCTGGGGGTCACTAGTCTACATTGTTTGGCTGACGGCACCCTGAGGAGGCCTTCTCTGTGTGAGCGTACCAGTCGGTGGGAGGCAATCGGTGGCAGAATGCGGTCTTAGGTCTGTTCTAAGATGTCCTAATGTTTGAGACCTATACAAAGGAAAACAGGACATTTATACAACATAATAAAGACTTGCAAACTAGAAATGACTGGAAAAGCATTAAAAACGCTGCTTCTGTGATTCCAGATTTTGAAGAAAGACAAATATCATGTTCTGTGTCACCTAAGCAGATACAGTAGTTTAGCCAAACATATTTATGGTGATAAGAATGTATGTTTCAAAATCAAAAGTTGGTAGAACTCCTAATATGCCTAACAAGCAAAAGTTTAAAGTTACTGGTACATTATGATCAACCTTCATACCTGTTACTTACAGTGGCAATTCTGGCTCAGTTCCCATTTAGAAATTTCATGATAGCAATAATATTTATTTTTATTTATTTTATTTCAAATTTATATACCGCATCTTGAGAGACTCAGGGTGGTGTACAGCCAGATAAAAACATACAATACAAGCATTAAAAAACAATTAAAAGGATATATATTAATTTGGCCCCAATTTAAGATAACAAACCAATTAAAAAATTAAAAATTTGTTAAAAAATATGTTAAGCCAGCCCGGCTTGCTGAAAAAAGAAAGTTTTAAGGGCATGGCGGAAGGCACCGAGGTCTTGGATTCTCCTTATCTCTGGGGGCAGCTGATTCCAGAGGGTAGGTGCCCCCACAGAGAAGGCCCTCCCCCTGGGGGTCACCAGCCTACATTGTTTGGCTGATGGCACCCCGAGGAGGCCCTCTCTGTGGGAGCGCACAGGTCGGTGGGAGGTCATCGGTAGCAGCAGGCGGTCTCAAAGATAACTAGGTCCTATGCCATGGAGCGCTTTAAAGGTGGTAACCAACACCTTGAAATGCACCCAGAAGACCAGTGGGAGCCAGTGCAGCTCACGCAGGAGCGGTGTTATGTGGGAGTGCCAGGCAGCTCCCGTGATATATAATATAATATCATTTGGTTTTAGAAAGGCTTAGCCTCTCCAATATTTATTATGTCGCAGGGCAAGAAGTTACATTATTGTAACTACATTATTATTATTATACTCTGATCTGCATTACCACAAACAGGTTAATAAGAATGTGTATCTATTTATTTTTTTTATATATATATATATATATATATATATATATATATATATATATATATATATCTTCTCAAGTTTTTGTGGGTATGTGTATCTCGGGTGTTTTCCCGCGTCATTAAAAGTCTGTTAGTTAAAATACTTAAAATCCTGGCTAAAATCCCAGTTTAAAATCCTCCAAAATCCCAACAAAACACTTTGTAAGGTCTTTTGAAACTCTAGCTAAAATCCTAACCAACACTTTAAAAGTTTTCTTTTTGGCAACGTTTCGACAAGCTCTCTAACTTGTCATCTTCGGGCCCCTACTTTCAGTTTAGAAGCTGTGGGTATGCTGCGAGATCGGAGTTATCACTTTTCTATGTTCGCTGCTGCTGACATATGCTGGTTAGCCTGCAACTCTGTGTCCTGATTGGAGGGCAGCAGTTCTTTCTCCTGCTTCATTATCCTAGCTGCAGCCTGACTGCATGTTAAAGGCCGAGCTTTCTCTGGTTCCCTATTACTAACTGTCAATTACAAAGAAGGAAGGATTCTGGTAGGCATCACAACACCGCTGATTGCCTGTTAAAATCTCAGCCTATCTTCTGGCTTGGTTGTCTCTCTCTCCCTATTGCTAGCTATCATCTGCAAAGAGGAAAGGACTCTGGCAGGCATTACAACACCACTGGTTCCTGTTGGAATCTCTGCCTATCTTCTGATGTTAAAACTTGAGTTTCCCTCAGTGCAAGTCTCCAAATACTTGATAACCTAGAAGCGTCATCTCATCTATTCATATTCTGCGGCCTCTTTTCAATTTCGATAGCCTCCCTAATTATTCTCTTATTAAATGTTCCTCTTTCACCACTGTTCTAGTATTGTTGAAGTCGATATTATGTCCCATGGCCTTCATGTGTTGTACCAAGGAAGAAGTTCGCTCTTCTTTTTTCATTGCGTTTTTGTGTTCTTCTAAACACACACCTATTCATCTATTCATCTGTCCAATGTAAGATGACTGACAGGAGGCACATGGCACTTCATATACTCCTTGATTTTCCAGCTCAAATTATCCTTGGGGTTTCTTAACATCATCGATATTTTTCTATCTGTGCGGAACACTGTTTTTATTTTGTGTTTCTAGAATATCTTACTAGTTTTATCGGTGGTTTCTTTTATATAGGGCAGGATGGCTTTTCCCATATTCTGTCCTTCTTGGGTTTCGCTCTGTCCTAATGTCCCTTGCCGGATTATACTTCTAATTTTATTTTCGTGGAATCCATTTGCCATTAATACCTCTGTGAGAGTCTGAAGCTCTGTATGTACATGTGCCTCATCTGCTAGACGTTTAGTTCTAGTAATTAAAGTTTTTGTCACTGAATTTATTTGCGAAGGATGATGGTGTGAGTGTGCGTTTAGGTATCGATTTGTGTGTGTCTTCTTTTGGTAGACACTATGTCCTAGGGTGCCATCAGTTTTCTTGTATATTAATACATCTAAGAATGGGAGTTGATTTTCAATCTCCATTTCCATAGTGAACTGTATCTTCGAGTGCATGTTATTCAAGTGTAGTAGAAAATTGTCTAGCTTGTCTTTTCCATGGGGCCAGATGACAAACGTATCATCTACATATCTGAGCCATAATTTTGGTTTATAAGTAGTTTGTTCCAACACCCTAATTTCTAATCCCTCCATGAACAGATTGGCAATAACTGGGGAGAGCGGTGATCCCATTGGTGCCCCTTGCATTTGTTTGTATCTTTGCCCTTTGTACATGAAATAGGTGTTAGATAGGCAATGCTTTGCCAATTCTATGATGTGGTTTGGTGGTTGATATTTCTTTTTTATTGTTGCTAGAGCTTCTATAATGGGTATTTGGGTGAATAATGAGACCACATCAAAGCTTACAAGTAGGTCACCCTGCTCTATGCGTTGGTTTCTCAGAATTTCTATGAAATGACTGCTCCAGGTAAAATCAAGATGTTGGAGTCAGCATTTTAAGAAAACATTTTTTTAAAAAAAGCAACCAGGCTTACTTTCTTGGTGGCAATCATCCAGTACAAAACTGGCATTTGTGTAGCAACCATACAGTATTTCTGGTTTTTATCTGATCTTATTCTTTCTCTCTCTCTCTCTCTCTCTCTCTCTCTCTCTCTCTCTCTCTCTCTCTCTCGTACAAAGGACTCACAAAAAGTACAAAGAAACAAGTTGAGAAATTAATGGCACATGTTCTTGAGTACACTAGATATACAATACCTTTAGATTTTTCTAGATAAACATGACTTAACCACAGAAATCTACAAAAAAATAATTATAGTTTTTATCCTTGTAAGACTATACCAGCTATAAAAAAAAGAAATTTCCATGGCCTCTTCAAAAGCCACGCTTTATTATGACAATCCATTTGATGATTTTATCAGCCATTGTAGATCAAGACATAAGCTTTTCATTCTGATATTGCTGGCTGTGCCTTACACCTTCTTCTCTTTCGCAAATATTTCCATACTTGAATGATATCCTGCTAAAATGCAATCAGTTACTACTTAAACTAATTACTTTTGCATTAGCTATTAGTCACTAAGCATTTAACTATCCTAAAATGAAACTCTATAATAATGCAGCATGAGACTTTTTACTTTGTTTGTCTGTTTTGAATCTTTATTTGTGTAAATATTGTCCCTTACTTGACATAATCAGAAACAGATAACATTCTCTTGGTAACATTTCCTAAACCAGGGGTCTGTAACCTTAAACACTCAAAGAGCCACAGTAAAGAAAACACCGGGAGTGACAAAACCCTTCCGTGCCTGACTATTTCTTGAGCGGTCACAAAACTAGCATACGTAGTTGAATTAAATGTTCTGTTTTCTTCGAAACTTTTCTTTTCTTGGATTTATCCATGGTTGGCCTACCGGGGGTTGAAAAGCTAGATGAATCGTGTGCCGGCAGGTGTCGCACATTGGCAGTTGTGACACATATTTTGAGTGACAGGGAGCCCCAGCAGAGGGGTGAAAGAGCCACATGCAGCTCCAGAGCCGCAGGTTGCTGATCCCTGTCCTAAACCTATTTGAAAATTCAGTTTTCAGAATTTGCTTCTCACACTTTGCTTCCATCAACTTCCTCTGTAAATTGCTAGCCTCTCCATTTTGTGGCGAAACAGCAAAATTGTACTGTACTGCTGTATGTAGTAATAGAATTTTGAGTGACAGAATTTTTCTCTGTTCCATCTTACACATAATAAAATCAAGGTGGGGTTATCTTGAGATTCTTTCTTATGCATTTTCTTTCCCTGGACTGTATTGCAATTTTCTTTCCCTTAACAACTCATCCATTTCTTCAGCAAGATTATTTCTACATTCCTTTACTTGTAGTATAGCAAATGTTAATCTTTATTGACCGTGGAGACAAACTACTGACAAGAACAGGAGTACTTTGGACTCTTCATTCTCCACAAAACAGCCTACTGTCAAAAACAGCTTGGGTAGAAGTATAAACGTCTGTCTTTATTTTGCCATTCACATCTCCCTTTCTTCCATCATAGAACAGAAGGCAGCCTACATGGGATGACCTATTATAGCTCCCATTCATGCACTAACCAGACACATTATGCTTCATAAATATCAGGGCTTAGAACCTAGTGTTAAAAAATAAACTCCACTGGATACAAGGTACGTTGTTAACAATCTATCTGGTGATAAATTTCAGTCAGCATGCAAGAATGTTCACTGTATTATTCTCTGGAACGTTTCTATGCCTTCCTTTGAACAGGTTAACTCTAAAGATAATGATGTTTTTGTTTGAAACATCAATTCTCTTAGAAACCTTCCATCTCATCTTGAATGCAGTGAGATAATATTTCAAATTTCTGAAGTAGTGATTACTGCATTTCAGGATATGGAATCCTTTAGTCCAGGTAGAAGAAAACAGAATTCTTGAGATGAATTTCATTTATGGGATGCCAGTTAGAAAGTGACACTTATTAGAAGACCTTCCTCACATTACAATGTAGTTATGAGGTAATAGGTATAGTCCAGGGGTGAAATCCAGCAGGTTCTGACAAGTTCTGGAGTACCGGTAGCGGAAATTTTGAGTAGTTCGGAGAACCGGCAAATACCACCTCTGGCTGACCCCAGAGTGGGGTGGGAATGTAGAGTTTTCAATATCTTTCCCCTGCCACGCCCACCAAGCCACACCATGCCCACCAAGCCACACCCACAGAACCGGTAGTAAAATAAAATTGGATTTCACCACTGGTATAGTCTTCTGTGTAGGTTTGTATGTTTGTCTTTGGAATTGTAATATTTCCGAATGTTTGAAAAATTGTTTTTATCATTGTTTGTTTGTTTCTATCTAAGCCAGGGAGAAATGTAGGGCATGTTCTAAGATCCAAGAGACACTGCTACATAGAAAGAAAAAAAGGGGGAGCTTGGAAAGCAGTGGAGAAAATATGCAAACTGGAAAACTATAATATTTTGTGGTTATAACAGTTACACAACAAGAGTTTAAGCTGTGTTTTTCCCTGACATTTGTCTTGTGAATCCAAGACTGTTTTTTAAAAAAGCACAACGAATATTACAGTGGCAAGACAGGATGATTTCAATAGATGGCACTTCTAGACAGAAAGAACCAATTGGAAGATACTCCTAGCCAAATTGATGGAATGGTTTGGTTATCTCATCTCTTCCTTTGATACAATAAAGGGATGTTGATGGAAACAATTCTGGAGGAGAAATAAATCTAAGTTTGACTTCAATGAAATTGGAGCAAAACATGATAAGAGGAGAGGAGGATAAAATGCTTATAAGTGTATAAAAAAGTGAACAGGAAGTTGATAAGAGTGAAAGCAACACTTTGTGAATGTCTTTTCTAAAGAGTAGACAACATTCAAATTAGACCTCTGGCCTGCCTAATGATATGAAGGTTCTGCAACGAGGCCATACAACTCATAAATATCATTAACTGGTTTATAAAGCTCATTACAAAAAAGGCCAAAGAAAAAAAAATGAGATCATTATTATAACACTAAGCTTCAGATTTGTTTTAAGACCAGATTTGGCTCTTTCATCCTCCTCAGCTCCATATATCTTGCTTAATAGTTCTAGTTCATACTAAATATTATTCTCATGTTAATGCAGAGCATCTGGCCATGTCTTTCTCCACTTCATATGAGCCAGATTCCTTGCTAAATGCAGCATTACTAGAAAGGGTTATTTATCAGCACAAATTTACAAGGTTGGTTTCCATCAGGCAATATTAATAATTATATTTCTGTAGCACCCCTCCACCCCCACTCCACTGTTTGCAAAAAAGAAAAAAAGCATGAGGGAGATGGAAGCCCACACAATGTTTTCATGTCAAGCAACTAAATGGGTTGTAGCCGAATCTTTTTTTAAAAAAAAGTATTTAATGCATTCTTTTGTACGCTGCTAGTTCACTAGAATATTATATATCAAACCTATTTCTCAGGTGACCCCTAGAAATCCATGGATCAAGAGAATTACTTGAGATTCCTAATTTAACTCAGTGCAGTGTAGAGAGAAAAGTTGTAGGTTAAATAAACTAAGCTTTAAATCAGTAAAACCTGCGAAGTGACAGTCCAAAGAAAGACTGGCCAAGGGGTAACTACACTGGTTTTATAAAGCATTAATGAACACTATCAGCTATTTTACAGGATTCCAAATTCTGTTATCGTCAGTTAGTATCCTTCTTAAAAAAAATCTTCTGAAAGGTAGACAACCAGTTTACAGAGGGTCTCAAAAATGTAAATATTGTTTGGAATTCCTAGAAAGGTATCCAGAAGCAGTTTGTGTTAAATGAGAGTTGGGATAAATGAAACATAACAGACATAAAGAATTTCATGATTTAAAAATGAAACTTTAGTTGGAATATTTATGTTTCAGATAGAGAGAAAAATGCAAGTCTATGAAATGCAAAACTTTTATTTCCTTTTAACAATCTTTAATCTCCTTATTCGGGGTGGAGTTGGGGCAACTGAATGAAGCTGAGCATTTACTGGCAAGATGCCCTTCCCAATGCCTACGTGGAGTTCGTAGCAGATATTTTCTCTTTGCGCCCTGATAGAGAAATATTAAATGCAAAACATTATAACAATGAAAATACTTATAGAGATGTTTGAAGAATGTAGCAGAAATTAGTAGCCACAATTCAACAATGCCAGTAATGATATCTGCTTTTATGAACAGACTGTGAAGAAATGACAGATATAGAACCAAATTTATCTGATAAGATAGAGATGGGCTCAAAAATAAGATTTACAGATGACAGGCTAAGAAAATGAGTGGGAAAAGGATATTTTCATTGGTTTTACAAAAAAAAATTGGCTGATGTTTTAAAATTCAAAATAGAAATACAAATAATAATTCAAGAGAGTGAACTGGACAATTTTTTTCTGCTAGATTTTAAAAAGAGGCTTATTAAAGTCTCAAAGAACTCTGTGCAATGCAACAAATAAGAAATGAAAAGAAATTAAAGAACTTAAACTCTATGAAAATATTTGAATGAATTACAGTCCTCAACTTATGATCATTCTTTCAGCAACTCTCTGAGGTTACAATGACACTGAACAAAGAGACTTATGCGTGGGGTCCAAAGTTACAGCTACAGCAGCCCCTCTGTCATGTGATCAAAATTTGGGCACTTGATAACTGCCCTGCACTTCTGATCACAGAAGTGCTTCAATTCCCCTCCGCCCCCCCATCTCCTCCTTATCTTGCCCATTGCGATCCCCTGCCAACCTCCATTTCACTATCTGATGTGATATTTGCCATTTTCTTGCTCCCACTGCTGTGGAGATTTGTTGTACTGAAGGCTGTAAGCCTCTTCTTTATTTATACACCTCTTTTCTCTTTCTTTATAATATTCTGACTGACTTCTTTCTTCTCTCCTTTATCTTTTACCTTGCAGCTTTTATTATTTCTTTCTTTCCCCTCTCTTCTCTTGAGTTTAATTTGTATTACATTTTATTACTCTCATCAGAATTCTTAATAACATTACATTAAAAAAATAAAATAAAATGACCCCTCTCTAAAAAAAATTAACTTGTAGCATTGTTTAGGTTCCAGTTGGTAAAATTTGTCATAAACATATTTTGGAAGATGATGTGTTTGCATCTCAATTATGCACAGTCCATTTGATATGCCTGTAATTCAGATAAAAATGTATAATCTCCCAAATGTTGTTCCACAACTATTTCAACTGAGTGACCTTAATTTGCTGTAATTAGCAGCTTAAAGGAATTCTAAAAACCTTCAAGGGATAAATTTAAGAACTTCAAATATTTTTTACAAAACAGATTATCATTTTTTTAAAGTTATGCTAAACAAAGAAATTATGTTTTAAAGACTTTCCTTAGGCATTATTTTAACATTTTCTTTGACAACTCATATAAACAATCTAATATAACATTTAGCACATTGGACGGTAGTTTTAGTAATCTCTTGATTAGAAAATCCAGTTTCCTAGTATCATAATATAACTTTGTGGTGAGGTGGGTGGCAAGCAAATTTTATAAATAAATAAATTTAAATAAATTTGGATGCCTAGATAATAATAAGAAAGATCTAGGACAGATTATATGCCATAAATATGGCATATCCCATAGTGGATCAAGCGGTTGAACTGAATAGAACTGGGAATCCATTCAAAGTCTGCACAGCTTGTGACATTAATTTAATGAGATGTCCAAGTGGAGGCCTTTGCAATGTTCCTGGCAATCTGTAACAGTGGAGTTGATGTCCCATTTGGGTGTCTTGTGGCAACACCTCTGAACTCTATGGTTCTATACAGTAAGTGAGAAGTACAGAGGGGTGAATAGTAGATAAAATGTTTAATGTAGAACTTACACACACAGTGCAAAAGTTGCTGCCAAATTATAATATTTAATGTCACAAACATTAACTTTTTAATGTTCACTGAAGAGGCCTTCATCCTGAATCAAATTTATTCAGATTGTTGTATTTGTTATTGTTACTGTTATTATTAATGAATAAATTTTTGGGAACCACCACATTGGCTGTTCTTAGTGTAATGTATCTTACATTTTAATTTAAATTAATTTAAATAAAATTCTCTCCTGCCACACACTGATTCTTCATTCGCATCGTACACTTGGTGGAGCCTGGCCTCCAAGATGGATCTAAAAACCAAGTGTAGGTTCTCCAGTTGCACACCTATTTATATACCATATTCATAAATCAAAGCAGCAATAAAGTTGGCTTCCTTGTGACCCCGAAACTGGTTTCCCTCTGTTTGGCTTTCAAACTGGAAATGAACTTAATAAGAAAAGTGCCCAAAATCTGCATGTAGATCTTTCCTGCTCCCCCTCACAGACTCTTGGCCTCAAAGAACATTGTGGATGAATTTGATGTTTCTGTAATTTGGAGGGGAAAGAAAAATCCTGGTGATGTATATTTTGTAAGGCTACCAGAGCTTTCTTTTGCAGTCATTAACAGTCTGTGAAATTCTACCCACATCCTTGCCTCTTTCACGATTCTTCCATCTCTCTCTGAAAGAGTGAAACAGGAAAGAAATTTACAAAGGCATTCCTTAAATGCTCAAAGTAGTATTAGGTAAGAGCAAGATGCTTCAAAGATGATTCTTTTCTGTTCTGTTCTCCACATTCTTGCTTGATAATGGGATTAGCACTTTAATCCTTTTGAGAAACTCTCCCCACCTTGCTTATCCTGTTCTCAGAACAAAAGTCATTTCTGTAGTCATACCTCATGTTGAGGCGCATGCTGTAATGAGTATTATACAGTAGTGGCCAAAATTGTGGAAACCTTTTGGGGAAAGTTTCTAAAGTTAGCCAATAACACCACTTTTTTTTTTTAGAGTAGTACCATAATATTATATATCAATGGAAAATCAGGGGTGAAATGCTACCGGTTCATTCCAGTTCGGTAGTGATAAAAACTACCAGTTTGGTCGAACCAGTAGTTTAAAAAAGCTATGATCTGTTGATCAGCTGTGCCTCACGGTTTAGTTTTGCTAGAAAGCAGAAAATCCTGCTTTCTAGCGAAGCTAAACTGCGCAGCACAGCTGATCCCCCACCGTTGTTCTACTTACCTTCCCAAGCCTCCTTGTGGAGAGTACTGTGCACGCTAGCGCACGCAGCATGCACCAAAAGGAGGCTTGGCAAGCAGCAGGGGGGATCAGCTGTGCCGTGTAGTTTAGCTTCGCTAGAAAGCAGGAAAGCTAAACTACACAGCACAGCTGATCATCAGATCATAGCTTTTTTTAACTACCAGTTCAAACGAACTGGTAGCTTTTTAAATGTGCAATGCGTTTGCTTAGCACACAGCGCACGTGCATGGCCAGCGAATCGGTAGCAAACCAGTTCAGATTTCACTACTGGGAAAGATAATTTAATCAAGAATGCAGTGCAATAATTTTATGAAGGATTTGCTATTAGAATAGCAGTTACAGTATAAAGAAGAAAAGTGAAACACGTAGAAAAAATGAGATATGCAAAAATTATCACCATGTCAGTTAATACTTAATTGGGTAACCTTTAGCATGAATTACAGCCTTACAATGTCTTCCCGTGGAGTGAACCAAGTCTTTTAGTTCTGCAGCTATTATAATGTGAAACCAAGATTGAATGATTGCTTCTATTAACTGGGTTTTATTGCTGGGTCGCTTCTAACTAACAAGTTTCTTTAGTCGGCTTCATAGATTTTCAATTGGGTTAAGATCTGGGCTATTCCCAGGCCATTCCAGCAGTGGAATATGACAGTCCCCCAAAAAGTGGTGTTATTAGCCATCAAACTTCAAAAATACACTTTTCCCAAAAGGTTTCCACAATTTTGGCCACTAGTGTAGTCCTACAATATGTTACAAAATCCAAGATAAGGTAAACATCACAGTTCTGCTGTAACTGTGGATAACATGGATGCATATGTCACAATGGTGGGAATACCATAGGTCTCTTTCTATTTTAGTTAAGTGACTAACTTTACAAAAGAGCTGTAAGTGGATCCCTCTAATTTTGGAAACTTGGGCACTCTTGAAATCTTTGTTTGAATATTTTGAGTATGTTGCTATTATATCTTTTGGACCCAAACTCCAGAGTTTCCAAGACCTAGAAAGTAAGAAAAAGTCCATAGGTAGTTCTCGATTTATGACTACAATTAAGTCCAAATTTTTGGTTGTTAAGTGAAACAATTGTTAAGTACGTTTTGCCCCATTTTACCTTTCTTGCCACAGTGGTTAAATGAATCAACAACTGCAGTTGTTAATAAAATGGTTAAGTAAATCTGGCTTCCACATTGACTTTGCTTGATAGGAGGTAACGAAAAGGGATCACATGATGCATAATAAATATGAGTCAGTTGTCAAGCATCTGAATTTTGATCAGATGATCGTGATAATAATTCAACACTCGTGTGAAAAATGATATGCCACTTTTTTTTTCAGTGCTGTTGTAACTTCAAATGGTCTCTAAACAAACTGTTTTAAGTCAAGAACTACTGTAAAAGAACAGCTGTAGTATTAAAACATACACCCAGACACACAAAACAACTTCTGATTTTGCTCTGGTTTCTCTAGTTCTCAGAATAAGAAAAATACAGGTGAAATATATATTTTGTAAGGCCTCCAGAGGTTTCCTTTGCAGTCACTATCACTCTGTGAAATTCAACCACATCCTTTGCTCTCTCGCTATTCTTCCATACCTGTCTCACTCCAAGAGTGAAATGGAAAAGAAACTTACAAAGGCATCCCTTGAACACTCAAAATAATATTAAGAGAGAATAATTTACTTCAGAAGATGATTCTGTGGTAAATTTACTCCATGGCCTGGCTTGATAATGGGATTAGCATTCTAATCCTTTAGAGAAACCTTTGCTTATTCTGTTCCTAAAACAGAAAGGTAGTTTTTATTGCCACATTGCCTGCATAAGTCTGGAACTAGGCTAGGAATGGCACAAAGAACATGTTAAGACATGCATTTTACTTAGAGTCCTCCGAAATGTACATTCATTGCTTCAAGTGTATAAAACAGGGGTGAAATTCAGCAGGTTCTGACAGGTTCTGGAAAACCGGTAGCGGAAATTTTGAGTAGTTTGGAGAACCGGCAAATACCACCTCTGGCTGGTCCCAGAGTGGGGTGGGAATGGAGATTTTGCAATATCCTTCCCCTGGAGTGGGGAGAAAATGGGGATTTTGCAGTATCCTTCCCCTGGAGTGGAGTGGGAATGGGGATTTTGCAGTATCCTTCCCTGCCACGCCCACCAAGCCATGCCCACAGAACCGGTAGGGAAAAAAATTGAATTTCGCCCCTGATATAAAACCCTTATTTTCATTTTATGAGAACATAAGAACAATTCTGGTGCATTAAGTCGACACCCATGTTACTCCAGGATTTTGTTTCACACAGTGATTAGACTGCTCTTTGACATAATCTCCAGCATTAAAGTCAAACCTTCTGCCATTGTACCCATCACTTTTGACAGTATAGATATAACACTGAGTCATAAAGACTAATCATTTTTAATAACCGTCTTCTTGATGAATTTAAACAACTCTCCTTTAAAGCTGTCCAGATGAGTGGCCAACACTTTCTACAGTTGGGTTATAAATTTCTTTCCAGTTTCCATACATTGAAAAATGTCTGGTCGTGGCATGGGACAAGGGTTGGATACTGTCCATATTCTCCATGCTATTGTGAGCATCCAGTCATGTCTCTCTCAGATCACCTTTCTCCAAGCCAAGGAGTCCAGCTTTTCTCAAAGGGAGGATGTTTACACCCCAATGCTCATACCAGCTGCCTTCATCCGAATTTTTCCACTTGCACTGTGTATAATTCAGCTCCCAACTACTATCAGCCATTGTAAGTAAAGGAACTGATTATGCTTCTGGCCTTTCTTCTTTCTCCCAAGATGATTAGTTTGATATCAATCTCATGCAAAAATAAAGATTTCTAACTTGACTGCAGAAATATGTTTTATGTCCTGCACCAGGCTGAATCGTACAAATTATAGTCTAGCTAGCATGAGCACCAGCTGGGTAGAGCTGCTCTAGCTTGTGGAATCACCAAACCTTATTAAATAAAAGCAGAACCATTTTCTCAAGTCTTGATCAGTTTTTCCAACTACAGAAGTTTAGAATCTCTTCATGAAATTCTTGTCTAAATCGGCTTGTAAGAATTTATGACGCTACCACCACCACTCACATTTCTCTATGTTTTAAAAAGCAAGAGTATAACACTCATAATTTCTTAGTAATGAAACTGAGGAGGGAGTAGAATGTAATGCCCAGGCAAATCTATTATAATCTTAACTGAAAAGTGAGTTTTATGTGTTGCTAGAAGAATATTACTTTACTGTTTATTTTTCTTTAATGCTGTATGAATAACTAAAGCCTGGTCATTTGAATCTGGTAATGTATTTTCTGTACAGTTCTGATATTAAACTACAAGTTACCTAATAAACTTACAAGCATTGTAAAGTTCAGTTATTGCTACACCTAAGATTTTTCTGTCAACTGAGCTTAGTATGGCCAATTGATAACCTTATGGACTCATGCCACATTAACCATGCTGATCTTGAGTTAGAATAATGCCCAGTGGTCCTGTGTTATGTTTTATTGTTCAGTGATATGCACTGAAATTGCAGTTAATTTCATTAGATGTAAGGAGATTATTGTTTCAGGCAAAATTTGAGTCAACTTTTAGGATTCGTTCACTCTAACCTGGATTAACATTCATCCTGGGTTGCCCATTCTACAGAAACCAATAGATAGCAATAGACTTCATATATCATTCTTACTAAAACAGTAATAAACCAAGAAACACTGGATAAAAATAATGCAGGAAAAGCTGAAAAGGTTTGCTTTTACACTGGATCAATGTTTTCACCCTTCATGCCACCATCATACCTGCTATAATCTTCAGAAGCAGCTCCTTTCATCACACACTCACACATACACATGAAAACTTTTATTCTGTGATATTGTGAGTCAAAAAAAAAAAGTCTTCTCTGGCAGGCCTAGGTTCTCTTTAGAGAGAAGTCACTAATATCTGTTGATATTTTGTAAGACCTTAGTTTCTACATGACTGCTGGTTTAGAAAGTTTATAGAACAAAGGTTCAGTTCCAATAAAAGGCTATAGGGTTACAAAAGCCAGTGTTATTAAACCACTTTTACAGAATTGTGGTGGTGGAAAAAAATAGAAGGGAGCATTATGTATGCCTCTGAGTTGTACACAGTAAACATAGTGTGAGAGAACAGGCTGATTACAAAATGATTGTTGCCCTGTCCTTTAAAGCCTCTCCCTTGCCAGCACAGCAACTGTTGGCTATAAAAGCTGAGCAGAGAGGCAGTTGGATGTGGTGTTGTTGATGTGTGCGGGAGAATAGGAAGGAAATAAAGCTTCCTATTTATCTGTGGAAATAAAGCAGCCTGAAGCAGATAGAAAAAGAAACTATTCTCCAGCAATTGGGCTCGTAAGGAGTAGTAGTTAGAAGAACAGTGAAAGGAGATGTAGTAATAGGAAAGAGTGGAGTAGTGAGCTGTGAGTAGTAGACTTTGAGTGCTTGTGTGTTGCCTAGGGACCTGTGTGGTTTTATTGGCCCTCTTGGGTTTTGAAACCCATTGACTTGGGTGTATGTAAAAGAACCTGTGACAGACAGGTATATGAGAGGGAGGGAGAAGGAGCAAGGGAGAGAGAGAGAGAGAGAGAGAGAGAGAGAGAGAGAGAGAGAGAGAGAGAGAGAGAGATGGGTAAACTGACCACTGCCCAATCTTTTATAGAGGAAGAAAATACAGAGAAGGTTATATTTATAAACCCATGTGTTGCATAGTTATATTTGTCAGAGCCAGTGGCATTTATTATTACCTGAAATTTGCTGTTACATAATTTGCATAATCCCTCTGCAATTAAATAATATATATATATGTACATGTTCATGTGGTAGGAGTCTGTGTATATATATTTTCCAAGGCAAAGTAAAGTATATTGGTGCAGGTATTTAGCTATGGTTTGATATTCTTATTAAGGTAGAATCAATTCATTAATAAACCAACGAAACATCGCCAAGCAAGAGTTTTTTTAATAACCTGTACCTGACTTCACATTTATATCGGAAGATTAATAGCCATGCATAGTTAGCAGTGAAAAGTAAGCTTGCACAAAAAACTGCTAATGTTTTATATCATGCCTATAGACTTTCAACAAGGACAAAAGCAAAGGACAAAAGACATTCCAGAAATAAAATCAAGACAATATTTCTCCAAGAACCAGAGCAAACATTATTAAAAATATTAGGTTGCTTTTCTGTCTTTCTCTTTCTCTCTGTCATCTCATAGTGTATTTTAGAAGCCTAAACAAGATTACAGCTGGCTCCACAATCCTTCCCTGCCCTGATAAGAAAGTTTCTAGAGCACCTCATAAATTCCATTATAAGAGACATTTGAGACTTCGTGACAGATCCCAAGAGTAACAAGACTGGCCTTGAAATGTTTGCCTTGACTGTACCTATGAAGCAAGGGACTCTCTTTGGCCATTGTCTCATGGGCCATATAATGTTTGTGCTCAAGTATTGTAGTAATGCAACAATTTATATGGAAAAAACATAAATGATGTATGATTAAAAAGGTATCGGCTGAGAAGAAGTAATAGAATGTAAAACAGTAAAATGTCCTCCTGGATACATCCATCAGATTTTCTTGTCAAAGCTAGCCCTTGTCGTCTTCTGCGTGTTCCACAATCAGATATAATATTCAGAATTGCAGAATCACAGGGCTGGAAGAGACCTTGGAAGTCTTCTAGTCCACCCCTGCCCAAGGTCGAGACCTTATACCATCCTAGACAAATCCTTGTCCTTGTCCAATATCATCCAATACCATCCTTGTCCAATAGTAGCTATACTAGACTGATCAATACACAGCTGAATCACACTATAGACATCATATTTTGTACAATAAGACTTCTACCACCATCACCCACTTTCTGGTTACCAGTTTTGAATCATATTCCTCCACCACATTTATGACGGGAAAATGCTCTACTGTGAGAGCATAAGGAAATAATTAGTAATATTCACCTACCAATCAATGCAGATATTATTGATGCTAAACAACAGGCTTCACTGCAGACATCCACCTATTAGGATAACCAGAAACCTCCTGGATAACAATTTTAATCAGCTTCAGGCCTGGGGTGCAAGAATGGGCCTCGTTTGTCCTCCAGCATGTCTCAATACTCCATGCTATACAGCTGAACTAAAAAGATAATCTACCCCATAAGACCTGCTCAACCTTCACTAGGCTTAGGACTCAATATGGCAGTTGCACTAGCCTCCTTTGGGGAAAGCCCTCCTCTTCAGACTGTAGCTGTGGTGCTCCAAAGCGGATACTGTAATATGTTGTGGAATCTCTGAGCTCATTTCCCTAACATAGGGGAAGTCGGAGACTTTCTATATGCAACTTATTGTATTGACTATATAGTCTATCTTCAACTGTTGTCGAAGATTTACTACTTGTAAATTGAGTGAATAGTTTCATATTTTCTCATTGAGAATGTAGTCGTGATGTGTTTTTTAACATTTTTACCGTACGTGAAATAATCATCAGTCAAAATCTTTTTTTAAAAAAAAGTCAGTCTTGAACATATGCTTTTTGTATATTCTTGCTTGTATAAATTTAATGTTGCCATATATATCAACTCAAGTTTCCAGATGTAGGCATGAAAAGCATTCTAAGTCTGGGGAATCCTTATTTTCTTGAAACGTATTTATTTGCTTGCTTTGGATTCTGTGCTGCTCAGTTCCAAAGGAACTTACATAGGTTCCTTACAGAGCTTACAGAGTTAACATATATAGGATTAAAAATAAAGCAAAACCAAATAAACCCTGACAATATTTGATCCTATTCCAACCAATGAAGTGATCCTAAATTAAATTAAAACCCCTAACCACAACCTGCAACCCCAAAATATTTGCAAAATCAAATTTTGCAAATTTATGAAGCCCATTCAGCAATCTCCATTTTTAATTACCAATAATATGTAATGTCCTTCAGGGACTAAATTTATTTGTTTTATTACAAAAAATAGAGAACTACTTAATTAAAATCACTATTTCTTTGACAGAATGCAAATTTCTATTTATATAAATCTGATTAACTAGGCTTTTAGCCAAAATATATATTTGATCTGGGAAAATTGAGTTTTTTGCAAGGAAAAAACCTTCAGACTTCATTATATTTACTTTCTCAAAAAAATCTTTCTCCAGCCCATGATTCCTTTCAACCATTCCACGTTCTCTCAGTGCCTCTGGAACCGCCTGTCCAAAGCTGAGTAATGCACGACACGCACACAATATGGAATGGCAAATACAACCCGGTTTAATCTTGGATATGCGGCAGTTTACAGGAAACGCTGGCGCCGTGAATACAGCTCAAAGATGGAGTTGTCTGGATGCTCCGCCTTCTCAGCTTTATCAGCCATGGGATGGGTTGCAGCTGTAGCATATTCAAATCCACCGCTCGCTCCCTCCTTCCAGGAAGCCAAGGACGCTGGTATGTGATGTTATTGATGTCACCGATGCACTCCTCTGACCGCTTGTTATCCTGGTTCCCCCTTTCCATACACCACCTGTCAACTGCAACCATGATTGTGTTTTCCTATTCGCATCACCCCACTCCACCATGCGCCGCCGCATGGTCTCTTCCTGACTTTTCGCCTATCAAACCCCCTCCCCCCCCCCGTCATGGGTTTTTACACAAGGCTTGTGTCATCATGGTCATCATATAGGGCTCTCTGTCGAGGAGTACTTGATGCTTGACATGTTCCTGGAAAGAAATATTATTTCCATTTAATAAAATCAATAATATTATATCTAAGTTACTTTCTAGAGTGGAGACAGAACTAGCTCCCAGGTGCTGACTAAATGCTGGCTAAATTCAAAATTTACAAAATCGAAAACTATATCAACAAAATTTGGCTGTACAATAGAATGTTACAAAAATTCATAATACATCCACAAGTTGTTTAAAAACATACTTAAACAAACCAAGGATAACAAAGCCAGTTGGTATTTCATCAAAATGCTGAAATCTGACTGTGATATCATTTCACAAGCTCCGTCTCTTATATATTTCCAAGGCAATGTCAGTCACCATTTAAATACAAAAGGAACATTGCATGTTTTATCCTTGTCCCCCATGGATGCCTTAAAAACAAAAGAAAAAAATCCACACAAAATAGAAAAACTAGTTAAAACAAAATGGGTCCTTCTGCCTTGGCTGCAAAAATTTTAAAAAGAAGGAAGGGCTCACCTGGTCCCTTTCATGAAATATATTTGTAGAAATTAATTAACTCTCCAATCAAATTAATACAATTTTTCAATGAGCTGTTGTTCCTTTGGCAGTCCATGCTTTGTTTAAAACAGTTGACAGCCATGTCAGCCATATCAAGTCATAGAATTGTCTTTCACCAGTATCCAGGAATAAGCCAAATGGAACATAAGGTCATCATTTCCTAGTGCCTGGCCATGAGATGTAGCTCATGAAATTTTTGTCCTTAGAGGCAAATCTGGAAACTAAATTAGATTTTGTTTCCAATTCCACAATGTTTGTATTCCAGTCTATTTGTAATGTTTTATCACAATCAGAGCCCCAATCCCCAAAACAAGACAGAATTAAGTAGTTGGGACTTCAAAATATGTAGTGTACTCAAAAGGGATATAGAATACTGCATATTTAAAGTCACTAGATTTCATTGAAACAGCTCTTGAAAGGATGTATTCTATGGCAACAACCCTATTTTTTTAATCTTCTAGATAAGGTACAGTACATGTATATTTTCATCCTGGGTGCCTGGTCTGTTGCAGTTCTTCTTGGCAAGCCACCAGCTAATTGGAGGGGTTTTTAATCATCATCTTATACAACTTGTTCTTAGTTCTTGCTTTTCAAACCTTTCTATTATATCATTATATTTTCTTTGAAACAAATCCAGTTCAGCATCTTCTGAGAGATGTTATTAGTGAAAGCAATAGCACTTAGACTTATATACCACTTCACAATGCTTTACTGCTCTCTCTAAGTGGTTTACAGAGTCGGCATATTACTGACCTCGGAAGAATGGAAGGCTTAGTCAACCCTGAGTTGCTCAGAATCAAACTGGAGTTACCTGTGAGTTAACCTGTAGTATTCCATTCTAACCACTGTGCCACCATGGCTCTTAACATCACAAACATCACATTTGTAACATTCCTTGTTGAAATGTCTGAAGAAATCTTTGACATTAGAATTAATCTCTATATATCTTCCAATTGAATTAATGTGTCAGCACAAATCTCTACCTGATGTGAGGGTACATCATTTCTACTCAAAGCCCAGTTCCCCAGATCTATAACAGCTTCTCCTGAAGCCAAAATGTCAGCTATGAAACAGTGGGAGAAGGGAGAAAAGAACAGGGTTTTTCCTCTTTCCAAAGTATGATTACCACTTAAATTCCAAGTGCAATACCAAACAATATTTTATTTATTTATAAAATGTATTGGCAACCCATTTTACCACAGAGTAACAATATAATCTGTATGTCGTTTTACTGGTTCTCTTTGTTGACAGACATTACATCTGAGCAGATCACCATCTTGCCAAAGCCTCATTATTTTTTTTTAAAAAAACCCACAACTCTTTTGCTCTGATCTATACGCATCCTGGATCAGTTCATAGCAATTGTTGACCCATATATTGGTAGCTATTGTTTATTTAACTATAAAATAACTGGTTTATTTGGTAAGTCAAGCATTGATGCCTCTGTCACTCTGATTGTTATCTACAGAAGGAAAACAGTATGTCAAAGAGGTGGAGGGAAAAGAGAAAGGTGGAACAAGAGAAGCTTTTCTGCAATCTATCAAATAGTTGGTGTTCCATAAATTTTTATAGTACAAAGGCACACATCAGGTACTATGTGTGCTGATGATTCATCCCCCCTCCCTGACTGTGAGATCTATACAAAGATATTATATTCTTTTGGGCAAAATAAGACATTTCTCTTGGTGACTAATAGAAACTTATATAATAGAAGTTGCTGTCTCAATGCCAGTATTAGAGACTGGTTGAGTTTTGTACCAATGGTGAAATCCACATTTTTTTACTACCGGTTCTGTGGGCATGGTTTGGTGAATGTGGTGTGGTGTGGTTTGGTGGGCGTGGCTTGGTGGGCATGGGAGGAGAAGGATACTGCAAAATTTCCATTCCCACCCCACTCCAGGGAAAGGATACTGCAAAATCCCCATTCCCTCCCCACTCCTGGCCACTCTGGGGCCAGCCATAGGTAGTATTTTCTGAACTACTCAAAATTTCCACTACCGGTTCTCCAGAACCTGCTGGATTTCATCCCTGGTTTTGTACAAGGGCCAAGGTTATACTTCAACTTCTTCCTAGTATTCTAAAAGATGGTTTTTCAAAACGCAACTAGACCGTTTTGCCTTGTGGAAGAAGACATTTCGCTTCTCATCCAAGAAGCTTCATCAGTGAAGCTTTCCTTCCTCAAGGAAAAATGGTCCAGTTGCCTTTTGAAAAAGCACCTTTGAGACAATTATGACCTGGATGACTGAGAATCTCCATAGACATTATTCTTAGTATGTTTCTGACTTAGCATGATTGTGGATTCACATTTTGTGGACTATAAACCAGGCTTTGTGGCTTAGTGAGCTGTGCAGATTCAGATATTTACAATTATTTATATGTTTACTGCATGTAGACTGCATCCCTTCTCTGGTAGCCCAAGAAGATGTTCCCGTGGGTTTCCCCTAGTTTCCCTGAACATTTCAAAATAGTCCAAGGAGGTGCTCTAGAGCACAAGTATCAAACTTGCATCGTCACAGCATCGTCACATGATGTATCACAACTTTTTTCCCCTTTGCTAAATCAGATGTGGGCGTGGCCAGTGCGTGGGTGTAGCCATTGCATCCGGCCCATGGGCTGCGGGTTTGACAGCCCTGCCCTAGAGGATTTAACTGACCAGTTCAAATATAAATGGACAGCTATCTTTGCATTTACAAACTGATATTGCTACAACTGTCTAAGTTTCCTGATAAATATAAAACAGATCACTTCTATATTCCCATTGCACTATTCTCAGCATATCTGAAAAAAAAAATATGAGTCAGTAAGTTTTCACTAGCTAGCAAATAGAAATCTAGATGGGAACAATGCATCAAATACAAAAAGCCTTGCCATGCTAAAACTTGAGAAGGAGGGAGACTCACCCAAGAAAGAATATTTTAAAAATCAGGGAGGTTAAAGCCCTCAAAGTCGAAGTGCTCATCTGTTCTGAAGGCCTGGCTTATACTGTATCCAAACTGCTTCCTTATGTCTCTATTTCTATATAAAGAAAAAACTCCTGGAACCTCCATGGCCCTGCCTGTTTCAATTAAGCATTGGTACCATGTCTGGGCCCAGCTGGCAATGCAAATTGAGCAAATACTTAGTAAAATGCTAAAGAAACAAAGAGGAGAAATGTAGAAAAAAAAATAGGAAACATATTATATGTTTTCAAATTAGTTTACCTGGCAAAGGAGACAATACTTAGATTAGGCTCACATGCTATGGTTTGTTGAACCAATCCTAATGACCTAACTCTAAACTTTGGATTCACACTTTAAACAAATTAAACAAATCGCATTATAGTTTAACATAGTCTGTAAGCAACAACTCTGTCTTGGGGTTTTTTTACCCCCTTCCATTCAATCGTGTCCAACTCTGAGACTGTCTGAATGCGCTTTTCTTGGCAAGATTTTTCAAAGGTGATTTGCCATTGCTTCCTTCCTAGGGCTGAGAGAAAGTGACTGGCCCAAGGTCACCCAGCTGCCTTTATGCTCAAGGTGGGACTAGAACTCATGGTCTCCTGGCTTCTCGCTTGTTGCCTTAACCATTGTATCAAACTAACTCTCGTTTTGTTTTTAAATGATCACATTGAAGCCACTTGGGAGGTGTGGTTTTATATGTTTAGATACTACAAGGGAGGGGAAATGAATAAGCCTACATTTTCAACCAACTTTTACACCAAATTTCTTCATTTTCTTATAAAATAAAATTGTGGTGTTGTTTTATTCAACTGTGCCTTTTAAAAAAAGTTTTGGAAATATATCCCCTATTTAAAAATGTTGTTTGCTTCATTCTAGACCTAGTTTCTAGAATTCTGTCATTTAGAACTGCTTGGGCAATCAAAATAAACAATACATGAAATTAAAACTCCACTTGTACACATATAGAAATCATTAAGGATTCAATTGCTAAAAGAGAACAATAGTGCTAACAATGGGAAAGGTTAAGCTCCTCCCCACCCCCCACCCCCTGTCTAGTTTCCTTTTTACTGAAGCGTATTTCCCAAATTTATTTCCTTTCCAACTGGGATTAGATGAGGACCATTTCCAATTTAATGGTACAGTCTTGAAATAGACATTTGTTTATGTTCAGGAAACTTAACATTCCATGTTCAAGTATGTGAACATGTCCCTTAAAGGAGAAACAGCAGGCCAGCTCTTGGCCATAAAGTGTAACATGAGTTGAAGCTCAAATATATTGGCCACCATATCCATATAATTAGAATAGAATAACAGAGTTGGAAGGGACTTTGGAGGTCTTCTAGTCCAACCCCCTGCTCAGACAGGAAACCCTATACCATTTCAGATAAATGGTTGTCCAATCTCTTCTTAAAAACTTCCAGTGTTGGAGCATTCACAACTTCTAGAGGCAAGTTGTTCCACTGATTAATTGTTCTGTCAGGAAATTTCTTCCTGGTTGCTTCTTTTCTTGATTATTTTCCATCCATTGCTTCTTATCCTGCCCTATTGAAGAATAGATTGATCCCCTGTTCTTTGTGGCAGCCCCTGAGATATAGGAACATTACTATCATGTCACCCCTAGTCCTTCTTTTCATTAAGCTAGACATACCGGATTCCAGCAACCGTTCTTTACATGTTTAGCCTCCAGTCCCTTAAATCATCTTCGTTGCTCTCCAATGAGAAGAGAGGACTCATTGGAAAAGCCCTGATGGTTGAGAAAGTTTGAAGGCAAAAGGAGAAGGGAATGGCAAAGGATGAGATGGTTAGATAGTATCCTCAATGCAATGAACATGAATTTGGCAAACCCCAAGAGGCCGTGGAGGACAGGGGTGCCTGATGTGCTAGGGTCCATGGGGTCCTGAAGAGTCAGACACATTTAGCAACTGAACAACAACAAAAAATAATATAAGCCCTATTAACTCAGAAAGCTGCTCACAAATGACATATGGACAGCTTAAGATCCAGAAATGCATTGTCTGGAGGGCTTCTTTTGGTTTTTCAGCCATATAACTTGGGTCTGTTCCTAAGTATTAAAGATTAGGAGACAGGGAGCATAAGAGGCTTTCACCTGTTTCTGAATTTTCAAAAGCTCAAATAAAAACAGACATTTTAATAATAAATGGAATTCTCAAATGATAACATTTCTATTCTCACTTCAGCCTAGTACTAAGGAGGGAACATCTCGCCTCAGACTCAGAACTGGTTAGCCATTACAAGCCATATGACGAATAATGGATTGGGGGGGGGGGGGAGAGAGAGAATTCTAAACTGAATGAAAATGTCACTTGTACCATGTTACAGTGCTTTGACATTTTCTCTCATGCTTGTCCTGGTTCCAGACAGTAAACATAGGAGAGCTAAAGCAAATGAACCTACCCCACCCACCTGTCCAGGTAAAGTGCATTGTTTTAACAGTGAGTTTCTGGGGGGGGGATACTTTTGATCTCACAGAAGCCACAAAATCAAGGCAGGCTAAGGTGAAGAGCTAACAAAAATGTATGAAAAGTTTTGCATAATAGACTGTAGGTATTCTTACTTAGAGATGCGGTGGCTCAGTGGCTAAGATGCTGAGCTTGTCGATTGAAAGGTCAGCAGTTCAGTGGTTCGAATCCCTAGTGCTGTGGGTTGAGCTCCCATTACTTGTCCCAGCTTCTGCCAATTTAGCAGTTCGAAAGCACGTAAAAAATGCAAGTAGAAAAATAGGGACCACCTTTGGTGGGAAGGTAACAGCGTTCCGAGTGCCTTTGGCATTTAGTCATGCTGGCCACATGACTATGGACAGGTCTTCGGACAGCGCTGGCTCTTTGCCTTTGAAACAGAGATGAGCACTGCCTCCTAGAGTCAGGAACAACTAGCACATATGTGCGAGGGGAACCTTTACCTTTTATTCTTACTTGGAGGTAAAAACCATTAAACATGAGAGGCTGAACTGTTAAACCTGAATTTAATAATAGCCCTCACTCAGGCCCTGTTCTTCAATGCATATTATATCTTATCCTTCCAACTGGGGGACATTCTGAACCAAATCACCACGGTCGGGAACGATGGAAGCTATGATATAACATATTTCAGAGCTAGCAAAATGGGAAATGTTGCTCTGTTAATATACTCGCAGATCAGCAAAACAATACATTGATTAAAAAAATATATGCCTAGCACTCAATTGTCATCAAGGAATCTAAGGCAAAGTCACATGCTATTTTAAATCTCTGTTAAAGTTACCAAAGTTAAAATGGCAATTATAAATTATTGGAATACACCTCTTTTTGTACTTTAGGGATGGGACACTTCAGACAGCAATACCCCCAAGGATAATAGCAGGGATGGTTTGTGGTTCACAAACTTCTTTGTAATAGAGCCTGGGCTCAAACCTTTCCAATGATGGTCCCTACTTCCACCCTCCCTCAAGATCCCAATGCACGTTGCTACTGCAGTCATCTCCCTCTCAATTAATCTGAGGAGTAGCTTTGCTCCTTCCTGAGTGTTGAATGGGTTCCCCCAATCCCAGCACCAACATCAAATGCAGAAGGAAGAATAAAGGTGGTTGCAGGTTGTTGTGTAAGATTGTTTACACTCTGACATGGCCATCTTAGAGAAATATCTATGTCTTGATGGAGCTGATTGGGTAGTAAAGTGAATGCAATTATTAGCAAGTTTGAAAGGGCAAAAACAGCAGCTGTATGGGAGTATCCTCAGTATATTCCCTATTTCCAGAGGTCCTAAAATGATCTGATAGGCTTTATGTATCGACAGAGGTTGCCCACCATTCCAATAACCATCATAAGATCTCAATCTCTTGTCTGCGTCATCACAGTTTTTGAGCAACTACTTATCAGAAAAATCAGATTTTTTTTCCCATTATGGTTATATCATTTTGGCTATTCCTCAGAATCTACCTAGTCTAAAAATATCTACGTGTTAAAAATAAATTTCTTTTTGGTGATGATGATGATTAGTCTTCTCACTCAGTGGAAGTCGTGGAATATTAATTCTCACTTCACCAGGTTGCTATGAACAGTTGACTTTTGCCAAGCAATATCCATTAATAGCAGCTTGAGTGAAATCTTGGACCCTTGATCAGAAATATTCTTCCAAGAGTTCCCAGATGAGAATTCAAGACAGGATGAATTCATTTGTAATGCGAGGGAGAATAAGAATCAGAAGAATATCAACATCTAAGTGCGACATGAATTGGAGAAGGAGCAAATAACAAGGAACAAGGGATTTGAACTTTCTAGGTACCTGGGCCAGTGAATGGAAAATTAAGACTAATGTAGAGAAACATGAAATAATAAGTCTGAGGCCAGCAAACTAAAACAGGGGGATATTATTCAATATGGCAAGGCAGCATGCTGATTGGGAAAGGGATTTGTAGGTCACTGCTTGCAAAATCCTTCAAGCTTTAAACTCAGTGTTGGCTAAGCTGCAAATGGCTAAAAGGAAACCGGCATTCATCAGTGAAGCCCAGAGAATACAAATGAGGAAGAGTCCTCAGGTGGCTTTGGGAGGTTGATGTTGCTCAGAGTAGGCTTTCCATTTGCAAAGCTGTATAATCAGGTTGACACTTTTAGTTGTTTCCAGATACAGAGTAGTGCCCAGAGTCCTGCTACAACAGACAACATGACATTATTAAAGTGAATATAGCAAAAGGAATACTGTGATTACATACAACAAAAGCAGGAGACCAAGTCAAGTGGTAAACTATGACAGAGGCAAGGACAATGACATGTCCAGTAAAAAGTATTCTTTAATTGTCTCTCTTTCCCAGCTGTTAAATTCTATTTGTGGTACTAAACAAACAAAGTGACAAGTAATCTTTCTAAATGCATGTCATGAAGCTGGCTGAAGCTGCTTTTAAGGACAAATCATGGTTGTATTATTGTCATTTCCCTTGAAATTTGCCTCTTTTTGTTTTGCATTTGATCAGGGGTAAATATTGAGTTGTCCAGACTGATGTGGTCATCCCACTTGCTAGTTAAAAAGTTATACATCATTCTAAAAGAGTAAAAGGCCTAGCACTGTAATTTTAAGGGCTTATGTTTGAATCTGACTGGTAAGGACTGAACGGAAATAAGGGTTGAAATGCTACAAACTGTTCTTTTTCACAGGCTAATATTGGTTAGGAAAAGGAGATAGAGACGACAGAGGATGAGATGGTTAGTGTCATTGATGCAGTGGGCATGATGATCTTGGGCAGATTCAGGTAGATAGGAGAGAACAGGGGGCCTGGCATGGCATACCTCCACATTAACTCTTGATGGAGGCATACCTCAACGTACCTATCCTGCCATCCCACTGGTGGTTCCCGAGGTTCCATTACACAGGCCGACATTATTAATAACAAGGCCCTATCATTTGGCCTATCCTCAGTGCCTCACCAAATTGCTAGCGGCACTGGCAACACATCTCAGGACGATCCCAGTACACATCCAATGTTACCTGGAAGATATATTGATACAGTCCTCACCTCACCTCCGTGTGATGACCTGCGAGTCACAATCCGGGTCCTCCAGGATCACGGATTTTCTGTCAATTTCAACAAGAGCCGCCTGGCTCTTTCCAACCGACTGATACACCTGGGTACGGTCATAGATAGCAGGTCATGCGAGGTCTCCCTATCCCAGGAGCATCATGTCAGTATAAAGAGCTTGATGAGTTGGATCCATGCAGACGAACAGTGTCCCTGGCCCTCCTCTCGCAACTCCTGGGCAAAATGGTGTCCTGCATATCAATCGTCCCTTGGGCATGCCTGCACACCAGAATCTTACAATGGTTCCTCCTGCCATTCCAAAGGTCCAGCAGGAGCAACTCAAATACCAGAGTTCAATCCCACCAAATGTACTTCAAACCTTCCAATGATGGATGTCCCAGGCCATAACCAAAGGATGTGTGTTCAAGGAACCCAGCCACATGGCCATCACCACAGATGCCAGCCTATTTGGCTGGGGTGCTCACTTCCAATCCCAGATGGCACAACAGCAGTGGTCCCAGGCAGAGCTGAGGAACAATGTCAACTGGCTGGAGCTCAAGGCAGTCCACTTGGCCCTCAGTTGCTCTCAGGATACAATCTCTGGACACCATGTACTCATTCTGACAGACAATGTGGCCACCAAGGCCCATATCAACCACCAAGGGGGCACCCACCCAGATCCTTCATGCGAGAGGCTGAACAATTGGGCCTCTGAGCAGAGAGACATATTCTCTCCATCAGAGTGGAGCACATCTCGGGATCATCAAATGTACAGGCAGACTTGCTCAGTAGAACCACGGTCGACCACTCAGAGTGGTGTCTACACCCAGACCTATTCAGGGAGCTGTCAGAAAGGTTCAGCCCTCTGATCCTGGACCTATTTGCCTCCGCTCAAACACCCTGCTACCCAGATTTTACACCAGGATTGTAACACTGGAGGTAGAGGGGGTCAATGCACTCTGCAGTCTGTGGCCCCAAGGGCTATTATATGCCTTTCTTCCTTTCCCCCTCATCTCAGGGGTAATCAGAAAAGTGCTGCCGGAGAGGGCAGAGCTCCTGCTCCTGGCTCCCCACTGGCCCAGATGTCCGTGGTATGCAGATCTGGTCAGCCTGTTGGTATCCAGGCCCTGGAGGATCCCTCAGGACAGAATCTCCCTCAGTCAGGGGGCCTTAGTTCATCCAGAACCACAATGGCTCCAACTGACCATTTGGCATTCAAATGGAGAGTTTTGACAATTTCTTCAACAAAGTCATACAGATGATCCAGGCCACTATGAGGCCTTCGACAAACAGAATCTACGACTCAACTTGGAGGGCCTTTTGCGACTGGTGCTGCAAGGCTCACATTGATCCCACCTCTGTTTCAGTGGCCAAGATCCTGGAATTCCTTTAGGAGGGGCTGGATAAGTGCCTGTCCCCTAATACCATATGCAGGAAAGTAGCAGCTCTGGCCTCAGTGTTATCCTGCGGGGATCTGAAGTCCTTTTCTCAAAACCCGATTGTGGCAGTTTCATTAGAGACGCAGCTAACCTAAAGCCCCCTGTGGTACACAGGTACCCACTTGGGACCTGCCTAAAGTACTGCAAGTTCTTACCTCGGCGCCTTTTGAGCCGTTACGATCAGTCAGCTTGCAGTTCCTCACTTTCAAGGTGAGGATGGCCTCGTGGCCATCACTTCGGCCAGACGAATATCTGAACTGGCGGCCCTCTCTATAAGAGAGGACCTTTGCATATTTTGTCCAAACAAAATATGCGCTTGGACCTTTTCTTCCTCCCCAAGGTGAATTCCTTGTTCCACAGGACACAGGAAACAATCTTGCCAGACTTCTGCCCAGGGCCAACCCATGCCCTGGAGAAGAAATGGCACACCTTGGACATTAGGAGGGCTCTCCACACCTACATCAAGAGGACAGCCTCTCTTAGAATCCCTGTTGGCATCTTTCCAGCCCTCTTCGCTGGGTAACAAGGTTACACGATGGATACGGGCATGCATCGCCAAAGCCTACGAGCTTCAGGCTCTCCCATTGCCTAGGCGAGTAATAGCCCATTCCACCAGAAGCGTGGCCACGACGGCTGCATGGGTGACACGGGCCTCTATCGAGGACATCTGTAGGGCAGTGACATGGTCTTCTCCATCCCCATTTATAAGAGACTACAAACTGGATAACTTTGCTTCAGCTGAAGCGGCCTTCGGCAGATGAGTGCTCCAGAAGGTACATATAGACTTGGGGACTCGGGCCTCGGGCCTCGGGACCAGACTGTTACCCATCCTTAGGACAGCTGGCTTTGATATGTCCCATTCCTTAGATTCTCTGCTCAGCACACTGGAGAAGGGGAGTTAGTCTTACCTGATACGCTCCTTCTCGGTGTGCTGAGAAAGAATCCAACCCCACCCTGGTCCAAAGTCCAAGATTGGCCAGAATCTGGACTGGAAATATGTCAAGTCAATCACTATGCCTTCATCAAAACTGGGCATGCGCAGGCAAAGGAGGCGTGACCAAAAGATTGTCTGACTCAGTCTCTGAGCATAAGAGCAGAGTTAACCCCCTCCATCAGGGGTCACAGAGAATCAGGCATGACATGGCAACTGAACAACAAAAAACAACAAAAAATATTACTCACTTGATTTTACATTACTCTCTCCTGACTGTCTGCTCATTGATAGATTCTTGTTTTTGTTCACATATCATAGGAAGTTTATTTTTCAACAAAGCTCAGTGTCATTGGTGTCACTGGTCAAAGCCATTTTCCATTAATCAGTGCAGCAATATAGTGTCATCTCCAAACAGACATTAAGAAATCCTCCACACCTAATATTGAATGTTCAATTTGGTTTTCTTTCTTTCCTTCCAATTCATTGGAATGGAAAAATATATAATAATAATTCCATTTCCATCTACAGGGACAGAGCCTGATGTGGGACTAAGAGTCCTGACAAGAAAAAAAAAACACCATACAGATCAGTGGTGGGTTTCAAAATTTTTACTACTGGTTCTGTGGGTGTGGCTTGGTGGGCGTGGCAGGGGAAAGATACTGTAAAATCTCCATTCCCACCCCACTCCAGGGGAAGGTTATGGCAAAATACCCATTTCCTCCCGATCAGCTGGGACTCGGGAGGCAGAGAATAGATAGTCAGAATTTTTACTAACAGTTCTCCGAACTACTCAAAATTTCTGCTATCGGTTCTCCAGAACTGTCAGAACCTGCTGAAACCCACCTCTGATACAGATCTCATTGGAGAAAGCAGGCAGTTGTTTCAAAAAGCCAAAGAGAGAATCAAACAACATGAAATCAGCATTCTTGAGGGACAGTGCCACAGCTTTTCCTGCTTGACTATTCCATATAATTTGATCAGTGTTTCTCAACCTCAGCAACATTAAGATGTAGATTTTTAACTCCCAAAATTCCCCAGCCAGCCATGGGAGTTGTAGTCCAGGTGTCTTGATGTTTGCTGAGATTGAAACACTTTCTTAGACAGATAGATCTGGGCAGTGGTGGGATTCAGCCAGTTTGCACCACTTCGGGAGAACCGGTTGTTAACTTTCTGAGCAGTTTGGTGAACTGGTTGTTTTGAAAGAAATCATGAGGGCAGAGAACCAGTTGTTAAATTATTTGAATCCCACCACTGGTTCTGGGGTAAAGACACCCATATAAACATATTTACCTGTCCCAAAGAATGGAACAATATTTTCATAAATTTATCTTAATTTGAATATTACTTCAGCACAAACAACTACAATAATACATTTGTTTGAGGGTTTTTTTTTATCTTGCCTTTATTATTTTTTATAAATAACTCAAGATGGCAAATACAGATTGGATTTAGTCTGGATATAGATGTATATTCACTAAGCAAACATGTTCGGCTTTCTCTCCATAAAAAGGCAAACTACCCTGTTTCTCCCCCAAATAAGACATCCCCTGATAATAAGCCCAATCGGGCTTTTGAGCACATGGCAATAAGGCCAAGTGCTTATTTCAGGGTTCAAAAAAATATAAGACAGGGTCTTATTTTCAGGGAAACACGGTATTGTTTTAAGTAAGCAAAGTCATTAAAAACTGACTCCTAGACTGTTCATTGTTTTGTGGGTTTTTGTGTAACACTGAAGATTTTTGCAATTGCCTTCTTACATGTTTTGACTAAACAACATGATGCTCAAATGAAGTGCTGATCTCACACGTACACACAGACATGGTTTTGTGGATTCATGGTCTATTGTCAACAGACTTTAAGGCAGCAGCCACCTGCATTGTGTGTTTTAAGTTCATACTGGCCTCAGCCCAAGTGTGTCTACCATGTGAGTGACATTTGAGAAAGTTGCATTCAGGTGGCAATTAGTTTCTGACATGGAACACAAAAATTAAAAAGCACCTCTGTCAGAGCTGGTATTTGATCTACAGTCTGATTATCCAGCTGGCAGTTCAGCACCCTTTTGTTTTGCATATACAATCAATGGATAGGCATGCCTTTTACAAATCTTAAGGAGTAGATAAATTATTCTTTCAATACCCAGTTTGCTGCTTTCTAAGTCATTGGATAATGGCAAAGGTGGTTCCTTCCTTTAACACAGTAGACATACTGTGCTTTTCAATATGTAAAGCTTCACTGTTTTTGTTATTATTTATTTTTTACATATTTGTCTCTCTTATGGGACTAAATGGGACTTTTAAGCTAGGCTAAAATGGAACCATTGCAGACAGCAATGATTATCTAGAAACACACAAGATATATACCTTCCTATTCTGTATTTGCATTGTGGATGTAGGAATCCAATTTAGGCATCAATTCCATAAGAACTAGAAACTTGGTTGGCATCATATTTCAAAATAAAATATTGGATGGCAAGCTAAGATTAACTGAGGTAATCTGATCCCAGACTTTGAACCCCATGGAAAGTTATGAAAAATGAAATAGGGATAGATCAAGAAAGTGGTCATTATTAAAAAGGGGAAAAAATAGAATTATGCCTTCTAGCAATGATATCTAATTCAAATGGACGGAAAAGAAGTTCTAGCAGTCAACAGATGTCATCTTCCTATAGTCAACACTTCACAGGAATGGTGACTGTAGCCATAAAATAAACAAATGTACTACTTTAAAAAAAAAGAGTAACAGATTTAGTAAATAAGTAAGTAAGTAGTCTATTGAATAAGTCTCCAGACCATTTCAACTAGTATGGCAGATCTAGTTAAAATATTGAAGTGTAGGGATACTGCACTCACAACAAAGATACATATTGTCAGGGCATGGTTTTTCCAGCTGTAACATGATTTTGAAAACTGGATCATCAGAAAGACTGAATGAAGAAAAAGGATGGCTTTGAATTATGATCCTTAAGAAAATTGTTAAGAATATCTTGAACTCAAAGAAAATTAATTTATTACTAGATGGAGAAAAACCAGATTGCTTACTGGAAGCACTAAAAATAAAGATAAAGTTTAAATATTTTGGACAACTAATATGAAGGCATGAGTCTTGGAGACAATTCCAATGCCTGGGGGAAATTATTTTTACAAACATGTTTATTAAGTTTCAAAAATTTCACTGCAGGAGGGTATATTTTCAGGATCTTTTTAAGGAGGCCTCTCCTTTAAAAAAAGATCTCTTGAACTCATCTGTCTGGATAATTCCCATCCAATTTTCCCACCTTCCCTTTTTAAGAAAGATGGTGGAGAACGTGGTTGCTTGGCAGCTTCATAAACTCTGGATGAAATGAATTATCTAGACTTCTTCCAGTCGGGTTCCATGCCCAGTTATGGAATATAGACAGCATTGGCCAGTTGGCTTGGGGCTCCAGTTGGGGTATCAGCGCAATGGAAGTGGTTGATTGAGTAATAACAGATCCCACCTCCCCCCACTCCGCCCTCCCCCCATGTGTTCTTGGTTTTAATGTTTGTTTTTAACTTTTTATCTTTTAGATTTTATATCTAAGGTGTAAGCCACCTAGAGTTACCCTATAGTAAGATGGGAGGCCAATAAATTTTATAAATAAATAAATAGATTGCAGTTGTTGATAATCTTTGCCAATAGCAGGAGGGGGTAGTGCATCCATACTTGCTTTCTTTGACCTGTCGACAGTTTTCTAGATGATTTGACCATGGTATCTTTTTGAGCCAGCTGCAAAGTTTGGGACTAGGTGGTACAGTCTTGCATTGGTTTGACTTCTTTTTTCAAGACTGGTCCCAATCAGCATTGATAGGGAATGTGAGGTCCAGTCCATGGCCACCCCTTTGTGGTGTGCCACAAGGGCTTGGTGCTCTCTCCACTCCTTTTTAACATCTACATGAAGCCACTGAGTGAGATCATCTGCCACCATGAGATGAGGGACCATGAGTACACTGATGTACACTGAGTACACTGATGATTGAAGTACCTGGAGGCTGTGATGACCTGGATGGGATACAACAGACTTCAGCTGAAGCCTGGTATACAGTAAGTGTTTGGACTGTGGAGCTTCCAGTTCCAGGATTTGAACATCTTTAGTACTGGATGAAGTTGTATTATCTCAGACAAACCTGGTGCATAATCTGGTGGTTCTTCTAGACTCACAATTCCTGCTCAATGAGCAGGTGGTGGTCATGGCTAGGAGAACTTTGCACAGCCTCTTATGTGTCAGTTGCACAATTTCCTGGATCGGAAGTCACCACACTCAGTCATCTCACCCCTGGAATACTGCAATGCATTCTACATGGAGCTACCCTTGAAGAGAATCTGGAAGCTTCAGCTGGTGCAGAATGCAGGCAGTTTTTGGGCTCCTAGTTTGGCCTATGTTACATCACTGTTCTGCGAGCTGCACTGGCTGCCACTTTGCTTCTAGGTCTAATTCAAGGTGTTGGTTATCACTCTTAAAGCCCTTCATGGGTCAGGGCTATTTCGGGAACTAGCTCACCCCAATGGTCTAGTCTGCCCTATCTATGCCAACAGAAATGGCATGCTGTGGATCCCTTCCAGCCAAGGAATTTCTTCTTTTGGGGTCCAAAAAAAGAGACTTTTCTGCTGTGGCTCCCATCCTCTAGAACATCATTCACTCACCCCCCCCCCCCAAGGTGAGATCAGCATCCACCCTTATGGCCTTCCAAACACGACTATACCAACTACCCTAGGCCCCCAATCTGGTATTTTGGTTAATGCAGTAAATGATACTCCACCTCCTCCCCATGTACATTTTGCTGCCCTCCCCATGTACATATTGCTGTACATTCATTCCTGTCTCCAGCCAAGGGATGAATTTACATTTAAGATCCCTATTTATTGTTGTAATGTTTTACAGTGTATTTTAATTGTATGTCTGTATGCTGCTTAGAGTTGCCTCCGGCAAGTTGAGCTGCATACAAGTTTAATTAATAAATAAATCATAGACATTAAAATACAGACTAACATAAAGAAATGTGATGCTTGGAAAAAATGAAGACACTTGAAAATAAGATTGACAGAAGAGAAGGCAGCTAAATAATATCACTGATTATAGAAGGGGGAGAATTGCAAGGGATCTCAAGATCTGGTCTGTTCCCCTGCTCAAGCAGGATTTGTTAAAGCATTTCAGTCAGATGTCTATCCAGCCTCAACTAGAAGACCCCCAGCAAAGAAGGAAGGACTTACTGCTCCATGAGGAAACCTATTTCATTAACTGACAGCTCTTGCCACCAAAAACCTTTAATATCCAGTACAAAGCTATTTTCTTATCATTTCAACACATTGCTTCTAGTTTTGTCCTCGGGGCTGAGGGAGAATGAGTCCACAACTATTTAGATATCTTCAAATTGTTCCAACACCTAGCAGCAGAATCTTCACCACGAATATGGACTAGCTGCTGGTCACTCAGTATCAGTCCAATTATGCAAAGAGCTCGTTCATTATCCCGAGTAAATTTGGCTAATTTCTTCTCATCTTCATCATCATCTGGATTCCATGCAGTTACATCCCATGGATTATTAACTACATCCCATAGTCCTTCCCTACGCAAAAGAAGGTTGCATTTCATAGACCAGGAAACATAGTTTGTTCCATCCAACTGGGTTATCATGGATATACTGGATGACTGTTAATGTTTTAAATGTTTTTAATGTTTTAAATTTATATACCGCCCTTCTCCCTGAGGACTCATGGCAATGTACAGCCAGAATTAAAAAACATGAAATACAAATATTAAAAAACAATTAAAATATATATAAATTTGGCCCAAAATTAAAAATACAAACCAATTAAAACATTTAAAATTTCTTCTTAAGCCAGCCCGGTTTGCTGGAAAAAGTTCTTGTGCCATCTTCACTTGGATTATAAATACCAAACACAGCTGTCTGAATAAATTGCTGTATCATTCACATCAACTCTCAGTGCTCTTAATAATACTGGGTAACTCTGTGTTGGCTCTGGGTGGCTCTGGGTGACTCTGGGCCCATAACCAATGTTAAGGATATTGTTGTGTCACCAGAGTCATGGAGCTCATAAAGCAGAGTACCATCAGAAGTTTTTACACACAGAAACGGTTTTAAGAGTAATTGTGAATAACATGCAGACAAACTGGTTTTATATTACTTTACTTTGAGGGTAAAGCGAAATCATAGTCATTTAACAATCCAAGTCTTAGCCATATAAAGTGCAATACAAGATCAATCCAGGGATATAAAATCTTCTAACCAATTTGTAGAAAAATACAAGGAACATTCAGGAACAATATAAAAACAGTTCAATAAATATCAGGAAACATTAATAAATAACCCATGATCAAACATTGACCATTTAGAAAGATCAAAAATAGTTACAGCATAGTAGCAGGTAAAAATATGGTGTAGTGAACACAACTAACCACAATAAAGCTCTCCTTAAATAGATTGGCTACAGAGCTTATCCAATCAGGATGCAGAATGACTCAGCAATGTTCATAAAACAACATAATACATTTACACAATACAAACATACAATGTTGGATTATATATTACCTGGCCAATTAGTTAGGCAATGACCATTTCCTAACAATGTGATCACCTTTTGCGACCTTCTGACAAGCAAAGTCAACGGGGAAGCCAGATTCACTTAACAACCAGGTTACTAACTTATCAACTGCTGTGATTTGTTTAACAGCAGAGGCAAGAAAGGTCATAAAATGGGGCAAAACTCACTTAACAAATGTCTCACTTCATTTAACAACAGAAATTTTGGCCTCAATTGTGGTCATAAATTGAGAAATACCTGTATTCTCAGGAGTCTCCTCCAACACCAATGTTCAAAAGTGTTGGTTCTCATCATACATTGGTTTAAAGAAAGGAAAGAAATTGCAAACTTGGCAGCCTGAAATCTATATTGTGCAAAGTCCTGAAATAGATTATTATACAATGAATTTGCAAATGCTTGGATTCCCACCCAACAGCTAACAGAGTCTCATGGGTTTGTCACAAAGAGGTTACAATAGACCAAGGCTGTCAAACTCACAGCCCGCGGGCCAAATGTGTCACATGCTGGCCACACCCACACCTTGTTTAGTGATGGGGGGGAGTTGTGATATGTGACGTGACAATGCCGTGACAACCCGAGTTTGACACCCCTGCGATAGATTAACTCCCCCTTTTTTTAGCCAAATTTCTAGCTGAATAGAATGTGGAAGTACTCTGGATATAGGGTGCCTGAATCTTAATACACTTGATAAAGTGTATCACAACTTTCTTCATTAACAACATAGTAAAATATAGGCTAGATGATACAACAGTAGGATAAACTCAGCTGGCTGAATGACTGCACCCAGAAAGTGGTCATAATATAAGAAACAGCAAATGTCACCTCTTCATCACTTCCATTCTTTTAGGTCAGTTATGTTGGAAATTTAGTTTTGTCAAACATACTTACTTTCTTTCCCTTTGACAAGAATACTAGGATTGCTGTTCTCCAAGCATGCTGTATAACACTGTAATAAAATAAAATAAAGATAATGGTCAAATAGTGTCTGTGTATTGATGCAGGGCGTGGGTGGCCTAATAGGACACCAGAGGCTTTCCGAGGTCTCTGACTTGCAGAAGTTCAACTGATTGTTTTTTTCCCTAAGGACGAAGGTTCCAGTAATGAGTCAACTGAATCACTGTTTAACATGCAGCTGTTTTTAGAGGCCTAGAAGGCCAGCCAGGAAAAAAAAGGAAACTAATCTGGTTATATATTATATATTTGGTCATTCGTTTCCAAATCTTATCTTCCTGAAACTTTTGGCTGTAGAACAAATGAAAAATCGGTGAATGTATAAATGCAGATATAAGCACTTTACTGATCAACCATTTTGTATGGTGCCCAGATATGTTTTACTTGCAAAAGCCTTCACTCTATGAAAGAGGGGGAGCTGGTTTTATAACTCGTGTAAAGCATGGAAGAATGCCTTTAAAATCTCACATTAAAAAAGATTGTTGCAAGGCAGCTTAGCAAATCCAAATGACGACTGGTTATATGGTCATTTAATGAACCGCTTTCAGGTTATAAACCTTTATATAAAGAATACCGTCATGTTGCAAACGTATCATCACATCTTACATCTAACCCAAAAGATATGTGGTTAGATGTTCTTGCCTTCCTTGAATACTTAAAACTATAAGTAACCAGTCCTCTCTCTCCTCTAAAATGTGAGCAAAATTTCTTGGTTACGGTATACGGTTATACTTTCACATTCCTATTCTGTACACACAAAGAGCACAGGGGAGTTTAAGATTCAACACAATATCATTTCAAAAAAAAAAAATTAATGAACTACTCCCCACTAATGCCTTTCCTTCCTTCTGCAAAATCCCTAAAAGCAGACAAATATCAGTTGTTCAGAATTGGAGGAATTGTACCACAAGAATTTGCTTGCATGTCAACATGAAAAGTGAATTTCTAAATTCAAGGATCGAAAGATATGTGTGTGTTTGTGTATTTTGTGGGGGTGTTTGTGCATGTGTATTTACTGAGGAAAATCAGAAAGGACTTTTCATTTAGATACAGATACTATGTTTCTCTTCCAACACAATCCATTGCACTTGCAAATAGCTAAGTGTCTAGTGTATATAACTGGAACTATTTATCTCAATCAAAAGCAATGAGGAAAAAAAGTTAGCATCTTTTCTCCTCATAAAATACACAACATTCTTAGTTTTGTGTTTCACAAGCCACAGTTTGCCAACAGGTGGCAGAGCAGACTACTAGTTTATTTGCAGATGCACCAAACAAGTTTTATCTGATGCTGTTAGTGATCTATATAATTACATATGTTTTTGTTTTATTTTTTGTGGAATCCTAGATCTCTCAATAACCACTAGAAAAAAAGATGACAAGAGAAGACATCAGAAATGCAAGCACAGACTTTTAGAAATAAATGTTCGAAAGCAACGTAAATAAGGTATTTTCATGCATTATAATTTCAGGCATTACACTTGTTTTGCCTAAGCCATTTTATTCATTTAAAGCTTTCCTTTTTAAAAAAAATAAATAAATCCCACTCTTCAGCTGAAATAACTTCAGGCAGCCTGCAAAGTTTAATACGGAAAGTAAAATGGAACAAGGTAAAAGCGGGTCACAAGCAAACCATGATTAGCTAAAATTTGTTAGCGAGTCTGCATTTCTTAATTTATTATTAAACTTAATATACAACAACTATTTCTACTTTCCAGTTTATTAAAATGCACAAGTTGAAAGCAGAGATATTAAAACAATGAAAAAGAATGAAATGCGACCATTAAAATAAGTTTTTGTCTTTTCCATCCAACAAAAAATTGAAAATAGAGAAGACTGTGTCAGTAATGAAATCCAAATTTTTTTTACTACTGGTTTTGTGGGCGTGGCTTGGTGGGTGTGGTGTGGTTTGGTGGGCGTGACAGAAGAAGGATACTGCAAAATCCCCATTCCCTTCCCACTCCTGGGGGAAGGATATTGCAAAATCCCCATTCCCACTCCACTCCTGGGGGAATGATATTGCAAAATCTCCATTCCCACCCCACTCTCGGGCCAGCCAGAGGTGGTATTTGCCGGTTCTCTGAACTACTCAAAATTTCCATTACCAGTTCTCCGAACTGCTCAAAATTTCCGCTACCGGTTCTCCAGAACCTGTCAGAACCTGCTGGATGTCACCCCTGGACCGAGTCTCTTGCCTGTCTGTCTGTCCAACAGCAGGATACTTCTCCAAAAATGGAAGAGAGGGCAGGTGAATCAAGGGGTTGGGAGAGAAGCCAGCAAAAGAAAGACTGAATTTAAATAATATTTGGATCTGGTTGGGAGATGAAGACAAAAATATTCCAGAAGACATTCCCGATTTCTAGAAAAAATCCCTCCCTCCCAATGTTTTCCTATGGGAAAGATTGTGAAAGATCTCTTACCACCAACTCCATGCTGGGTCACATGACTGGGAAGAACACTTGGAACTGAGCAGCTGGCACAGCATTCTTCTGCCCGTCAGTCTTCCCCATAGGGAAGCCTTGGGATGATGGGGGGAGGAATTTCTTCTGGAACTTTCTTCTCTATACCCCGCCCCAAACCAGATCCAAACCATATTTAAATTCAGTCTTTCTGTTGTTGGTTTCTTCCCCAAACCAAAGTCCAGAAGCTGTGCTTCTCAGGTTTTCTCTACCTTCCTAGGATTTTTAAAAATAAATTAGGCACTTAGCAAGGAAAGGATAAGAAAGAGGATGCAGCTCTGGGGAACACTATAGTAGCTCGTAGCTCCCATTTCAAGGACACTTGTTTCCAGGTGATACCATTTGAAATCTATCAGAGATAGAAACAATCACTGCAAAAGTGGGCCTCCAGTTCACAAATTCCTCAGAAGAATTCTGAGGTTGATGGTATTGAAAGCTGTTAAAATACCAAAAATTCCAAATATCCTGCTATCAATCTCCAGATAAAGATCATCCATTTGAGCCTGTAATCCTGTATAAAGCCAGTTGGAAATAGGGCAAGTGGATTGTTTCATTTGTCTCTGAATAATACCTTAAGCTGCCTCTGTTCATAAGAAGACCAGTTCTAGAGTATGTGAAATCCAAGGGTGATTATGAGGAGGAGGAGGAGGTTTAAACATTTATTGCAAAGTGTTATACAAAGCCAATTCAATCGTTATGTTTGAACATAGTGTTAAATTATAATGTGTGGTATAATGCCATAGAAACAAATCCATCAAATCTTTGGATTTTTTCTGAACTAATAAGAAAGATTAGCTTAAGAAATATGCCAAGATCAGTAGCCAACATTTGAAGTTGATTTGTTTCTCTAAATTACTCTTATTTTTACCTGCTGCTTGCCTCAATTCCATTATAAGGAGTTATCTGAGAATTACATGCATCCTCCTAAACGTCTTATGGCAGTCAATCCAATACTTTTAGGATTCATATTTGAATAGGATAAAAAAATAGCATAGGAAATGAAGTGTTCCATCCAATCTAGGTTTAGAAAAATGGAATCAAACTCTTCAACAATTGAAATATAATTATAAACCATCTCCTTTTAGGGAACTGCACTTACATATAGTTCACATTTAATAAATAAAATATTTTTCTTTCCTAACTCCATTACAGATGAATGTAGCTATGTCATGAACATAGTGTGTATTTAAAAAAATGAACATTTTCAATCAATTTTACATAACATGGTCATCATTAATATGCTATTTTTCAAGAAAAATGGAACAGCAAGATTGGAATTTAAATGCTATTCAGCTTGATTTTATGTGACCTGATTTCCCAGACAGTTTATGCTTTGGATTATAATGTAACAGTCCATATTTTTCTTTAAAAAAAAAAAAAAGGCTTCCAATTCTCTACCAATTTATCCAGTAATAAACCTCATAAACTCATTTTATGGGATTTTCTTTTAAGGGGAAATGTAAAGGACTGTGTAACAAGGCTGTATTTCATTTTAAGCATTCCTGGAAGACACTTCCAAGGAAAAAGCCAGTTCACATACATCTATGTAGGATTAACTGTATTAATCATTGCAGTCAGTGATGACCTTCCTGTTCCTTGATTTTTGGATGAAATTATAAAGGTGGTTTTGGCACAGATCAGAATTCAGCTTCATTTTCTGAAGACCACCCTCTACAACTTCAGGAAAGTCAACCCTCTAAGGGCTTCATAAAGGAAGTAGCTTGCCTGGTGTTTAAAAAAAAAACAGCTAAATAGTCCCACTGTTCATTTATAAAATATTGCATGCAAATGAAGACATTCTCTAGCACATTACTCTTGGCCTCCGTGCCTAGTAGATATAATTTCAAAGAACAGCCATAACATTTGTAGGGTTATATAAACCAATATGTTTTCAGTTTTAAAAATTGGAATGCTGTCCATAGATTTTTTTTGGGGGGGGGGAAATCATACAAAATAAAACTGGTGGGAAACTGCAGTTCAATGTTCCTTTGTAACTTTAATTCTCCTGTCCAGAAAAATAATAAAAAAAATACAAAGTAGAGATACAAAATACAAAGATCTAAAAGAAATATTGGGAAATAATATTTCTTGTTTGATGTTTAAAAAGAAGATATTATCTAACTGGTTATCCTGGTCATTGCAGCCATTTTGGAAAATCTTCCCAGAGCAGCCATTTTATAACAACACACAACTCTTTGTCAAGTTTATAAAGGGGCCTACCAGACCTAAAAAATTGCCTACTGCAGATCTATATCCATGGATAATAACTAAATTGGCAAACGTTAAACATAAAATGTGCTTCAATCATATTTAAAGACGGATATTTTTAGATTTAGATGCAAAGTTAGGAAACATGTTCGGTTCACAAAGTAGAAAAGTAAGCTTTGAACATATGCAGGTTCTAAAGTGACTCTTAGGCTACCAGAGGGGAATTAACATAGGAACTGCTATGCAGAGAGGATGACACAATTTGCAGATATCCTGAGAGGAAAGAGGTCCTGAAGATACAAGATACACGGCTCAGGGCCAGCTTATCTTCGAGACTGCCTTCTACTGCATAGCTCCCAGCGACCGGTAAGATCCCACAGAGTTGGTCTCCTCCAGGTCCTGTCAGCTAAACAATGCCGGCTGGTGGACCCGCGCGGGAGGGCCTTCTCTGTGGCTGCCCCAGCTCTCTGGAACCAGTTACCTCCTGAGGTCCAGACCATCCTCACCCTACTGGCCTTCCGAAAAGCTGTGAAGACCTGGCTTTTCCGGCAGGCCTGGGGCCGTTGATCTCGCTTTGTGATCTGGCGAGATCTGGCCATGAATGGTTTGAATGCGTTCTAAGGTTTTTAATGTTTTTTAATCTTTTAAATGTTTTTAGAATGGTTTTTTTAAAAAATGTATTGTGAGCCACCCTGAGTCTCCGGAGAGGGGCGGCATATAAATTTAATAAATAAATATCCAGGTTTTGATCCAGGTTAGCAGTGAAAAGGTAGCCAGCTAAATGTTAACTGAATCCTTTAATTAACTCTTCAGAGAATACAGCTACATTTTAGGTTAAGCACAGTGTTATTTTAGCAGACATTTTATCATTGCCAATGGGGAGCTGAATAATCTTGGAAGGGTAAAATAAGAAGAGACTGGACAGACATTTCTCTGAAATGGTATAGGGGAAAGGGGGTCGGAGTAGAAGACCTCCAAGGTCCCTTCCAACTCTGCTGTTCTGTATTCTGGCTATATTGTATGCTTCATAAGAGGAAGGCAAAAGCTGTAAATTACTTTGCATGCATCTGCTGAATTCCACTTGCATAGTTATCAGACTGGAAAGTCATCCTTTCAAACAAACTGTTGTATTTCTAGCCTTGCTGCTATAGAAATTTTTAAAATTCTACAGTTTAGAAGAATAACGATGACAAAGCTCAATGCTATATTAGTCACATTTGGTAATAAATCTCTTTGCCAGTGTTTATGCTTGGGTCATGCTCATGTATGTTCTTGGATGCTGTCAAAATACAATAAATAAATAAATGTACACCCCCATACATTGAAAACAATATTAAAACTGGTATTAGGACCAAATGAATCAATAAGAATAGAGCTGAAAGAGATCTAGGAGATCTTCTAGTCCCACCCCCTGCTCAAGCAGGAAATAAAGCATCATTCTGTGCTTCTACTCCATGCTTTTAAAACACAGCTCGATATAGTTCCGCATTTTAATAAGACAAACCAAATACCAACATTTAAGGCAAAATTTCTTTCAAGTGTAATTCAATCATTGTAATGTTTATATTTTACATGTAAAAATATAAAATATAATAAATGTTGGCTTTTATTAATTTTATCACATCTAGAAAAAAAATTGCTATAATAACTGTTGTGCTTGCAAAAGGGAATATTGTTATCTCCTGTCTCAATTTCTGTGATATTTGGCAAGAAGTTGTGGGTGGCAAGTTGCATCAATTTGATTTTAATCTGCATTACATTGAGCAGAAAGCATGATGACTTAGATTTGTATCAAAAAGATGATATTGTAGTTATTGCAAGGAGTATAACAGCAACTGAGCCTTCAGTTCATTGATAATCAGCAGGACAGGACATTTTGCTTGTGCATGTTGCAGACTGGAGTTTGAACGTTGACCTGAAATTCAGTAATTAGCAGGCTGTTTGTGTTATGTGTTGCATGCGTCAATCTTCTTTCAACAACTCTTTGTTTTAGGATCCATCCTGTTTTGTATCTTCTTTGGAGACAAAATGAAGTATAAGCTTAGCTGAAAGCAAAAGCAAATGGCCAACAGTTTTACTGAATAGAAAAGGGAAATAAGCAAAATGAAACCAGGGGAGATAATTCCCTAGGAAGGGCTGCATAAATGCAAAAAAGTGCGGTTAATTTTTTATCTTTTTCTCCCACCTGTTTTTCTTTTACAATAGCCATGAGACCCTTCTAAATTTTCAAATGCCTTGTCTGCTTGTTGGCATATTAGAGCCCAGAACTCAAAGTTATTTTGCTAAAACTGAGATAGACAATGAGTAGCCAATCTGATATCGTTGAACCTCTAGCCAACAAAGCCAAGGATGAGCGATGCTGGTAATTATAGTCCAGCATGCCACAATAATATGAGATAAGTCATCACCTTTCAAATTATATATTTTATGTAATCTGCTGAGGTGATATTGCTGAGGTGATTTTTCCCTTGTATAGACACCCATAACTAGAAGGCCATAAATTGAACCAAAGCAGGGATACAATATTAATTTTTTGCAGAAATTTTGATTTGATTTGCAAAAATTTTATTTCTCTGTTTGCTTCCCACTATACAAAAACAGCATGTATAGGTAAATTTTCTTCTTCAAAAAAAAAAAAAAAAAAAAAGCCAAGCTGGCCAGTTGGTTATAGATTGGAAATCCAGACAATAGATAACATGGGTTATGCCAGTGCAGGCAGAAATGACCTTTGGTCTGTCTTTATGGAGGAAAAAACCTATATACAGAACATAGAATAATAGGACTGGAAGGGGCCTTGAAGCTCTTCTAGTCCAATCCCCTGCCAATGGCAATAGATCCTATATCATTCCAGACAAATAGCTGTCCACTCACAACTTCCAGTGGTAAACCATTCCACTGATTAATTGTTCTCATTGTCAGGAAGTTTCTTAGTTCTAGGTTGGATCTCTCTGCAATGAATTTCCACCCATTATTTCTTGTCCTGCCTGCAGGTGCTTTGAAGTATAAGTCGACCATCTTTTCTCTGTGACAGCCCCTCAAATCTAGGAAGATTACTAGCATATCACCCCTAATCCTTCTTTGTTAGACTAGGCATACCTAGTTCCTTCAGTTGTTCATTATATCGTGTAGCCTCTAAACCTCTTATCATTCTTGTTGCTATTCTCTGTATTCTTTCTGAGGTCTCAACATCATCTTTGTACCTTGTGCCCAGAATTGGACCTAGTATTCCAAGTGTGGTCTCACCAGCATGGTATAAAATGGTATTATCACTTCACAAAACTTCACAGGAGAGTTTTGTTTTACTGCAAAGTGGAAAGAAAAGATTTTCCATTGCTGCCATTGAAGGGTTTGTTTTTCTCCTTTTACTTTTGGCATTGGAAAGAGGCAGACATTCTTTGGAACAAATCAGTTGCCAGGAGAAGATATAACTCTCCCCAATTTATCCCATTGATATGTGATGCCATGCATTTGCCATAGGGTTAAGGAAAAGAACCAGGGTTATCTTATACTAATGGAATATTACTTTGAACCTTAGGTAGAAAAAAGGAGGATGGTTCATAAGTTCTGTTTGCATGTTAATTGCTGTATACAGAGATCGTAATGCTTAGCTTCCTGTGCTTTATTTTCAGTTTTCTCTCATTACCTCAGAAACAAGAAGGGAGTTTCTGTATCCCGTTCCAACTAATTTGGATGAATCCAACCCAATCAAATTAATAATATTAACAATTGTTTGCAGAAAGAAAATGTTATCAAAGGGTAGTTACCAAAACACCTCTTGTCTATGGAGATTCTCAGTCATCCAGGTCTGAAAAAGCACCTTTCAGACAAAACTCATACTTTAAACCACTTCTTTAAGCGCAGTCAACATTTCTCATGAACTCAGGAGGAGATTCCAGCCTCAAACTGGTATGCTAAAGGTCACCTTGGACAAATAGTAACCAGTTCAAAGAAGATCAAATAAAGGAGGGAATCTACTGATACACCCTTCAGTAGAGATGTCAACATCCAAGTTATCTTATGAGATATTTTTTACTTACAAGAACCTATAGTACTAGAGGATAAGTTAGATGTCCACTCCAGTCATTATCAAAGCAGAAGGCTACGGGAACTGATGCAATACCCACTGAAATATGGTAAGCAACATAAGAAGAATCAGTCAAAGTTCTAACTGACCTACACAGTAAATCTTGAAAACAACACAGTAGCCCATTGACTGGAAGAGGTCAATCTACATTTGAATACCAAAAAATAGAGCATGGAAATTATTGTACAACATCCTTAATTTCATTTGTTAGCAGAATAATACTTAGGATTGTCCAACACTGATTACAGACTTTCAGGGAAAAAGTGATGCTAGAATTTCATGTTGGCTTTAGAAAAGGTTGAAGAATATGAGACATTATTGCTGATGATACTGGATAACTGAGAAAGTCAAAGAATACTAAAAAGTCCATGTCTGCTTCATTGATTATAGAAAGGCCTTTGATTATATCAAATATATCAAGTGGTGGAATGTGCTTGAAAAAAAATGGGAATACCAGTATATTTCATTGTCCTAATGCGAAACCTATATACAGGTCAAAAAGCCACAGTATGAACAGAAGATGGTGAAACAGACTGGCTCCAGGTCAGTGATGGAATGAAAAAAGTAGGACTAAAATTACAGTATATGTAAACATGACCAAACTTTTGACAAGCAGAAGAACCAACCGTAGAATTGGCAATGAAGTTATTGAAATGATAGATAGCTTGTCTTTTAGAATCAACCATCAACAGTAAAGAATCAAAGAGTCAAGAAATATGCCATGAATTAGTACTTGGTACAGAAACCACAAAAGTGTTATAAAAAATGTTCAGATGCCATGATGTATCTATGCTTACAACAATCAGAATAATGCAAACTTGTGGCACTCTATGGAAGCAAAGGTTGCCCTTTTAAAAGGCAGAATAGGAGTATTGCTGCTTTTGAACATTGTTTTGTCAGGAGCCTTCTTCATCAAACAAATGGATCCACAAACAAATCAGCCCAGAATTTTCACTCGAGGCACAAATAACCAGGCTCAAATTATCCCACTTCAGATACCTTATGCAAAGGCATAGATCTCAGGAAAAGGCTCTAATGTTCGGAAAGCAAGTAGCATCATGGATGGATTCAGTTACAATAGTCAGGGTTGCACCTGAAACACCATGTTAGGGACAGCTGTGGGTGCTCCAATTCTAGAGGTTTTTAAGAAGAGATTGGAGAACCATTTGTCTGAAATGGTATAGGGTTTCCTGCTTGAGCAGGGGGTTGGACTAGAAGACCTCCAAGGTGCCTTCCAACTCTGTTATTCTGGTCATGGGGGAAATCTGTCTACATAATTGCTAACAATCAACACTAATTTGATAAAACAACCAATCAATCAAATTTCTCAACTCAGACATTGGGTCCCTTCAGTTTTGATTCTGTTTACCACTGCAATGCAAGGAATATGTCCTCTCATTGAACTCATCAGTATTCTCTCTCTATCGGAGGTACCCACCCTTGCTTTTCCCTTACATATACATACTTTGCAAGGGAAAAGATTGTTGTTGTTGTTATTGTTATTAAAACAATGCAATCATTTGATGGATGAGGGTAACATTAAAGTAACCCTACAGAATGACTTCAGATAAATGGAAGATAGTGCTGTGGCACGGTACTTTGGCTGCAAGAAGGAAGTGAAAAATTCTATAAGCCAAGCCACACAACTCTGCAAAACTGGCTTTGCAACAAAGAGATAGTCCTCATTGAAATACTTGTTCAAATGTATTGAACAAGTATTTCATTCTAACATTCAAAGTTAGAACGATGCTAAACAAGAGGGACATACAGCAGTTCCTTGTGGTTGCAACTATGGAGTATCCCCACATTTACCGGATTGCAATTTGGTCACAATTATGACGGTCACAAAGTTCCACAGTCATGTGATCACTATTTGCAACCTTTCACTGCTGGCTTCTGGCAAAGTCAATAGGGAAGCCAGCAGGAAGTCACAAATGGCAATCATGTAACTGGGGGATGCTATTACCACGGAGGATTTGCCTAATGCCAGAAACTGAAACTGCCACAATGTCATCATATGTCAACAGGGTCATATAACATTACTCTAAGGCCCCCATCACTTAGTGAAGTTGCTAATTTCAACTCTTATTGAGTTCAAGTTTACCCAATATCAGTTTTTTTTCCCCCTTGGTTAAACACATCACATTAATTATTGTACGAAGATCACTTGTAACAGGTTGGGGCAGCCATAATGAGTAACTGCTGCCAAATAAAAACAGTCATGCCGAAGGAACAACTCTATACAATTTGCTGCTTCTCATACATAAAAAAGAAATAATTTAGATTGTATGAAATATAACTTAAGCATAAATGATAATTTTTCACTACTTTCATATAGGACCGGCACATTTATTTTGCCCTGCTGTTGTTATAGGAAAAGGATTCTTTGAGAATGCAGGGTCTTTCTTTTCCTCTAAATGTGTTCTTCTCCTAATGTGATACATGCCGTCATCTGTCAGGCATAACCCTCTGGTTTCTAGACAGATCAAACTTTGCACAAAAGAAATAACTTTGACATCAAAACAAGGACAAGGTACTATCGGAGCACTTCAGCCTTCCAGAATATTCCATTACAGATCTCAAAAATATCCATCTTGGAAAAAATAAATTTCCCCAGCATGATTGATTGAGAGATTGCTGAACACGCATCAAAAAGTTTCAGGCTACACCATGCGTATCCGGAGTTCTTTGTAAACCCTTTGCACTGTCTTAAGAAGCAAGCTGTTCCATATTTGAGAATCTATTTTAAATCTAAAGCTAAAAGAGCACTTATCGTTTAAGCCATGCCTGCAGTTGTTTATGTACTTAGGATGTATGAAGATGGGCAAATAAACGTTTCAGCCTATGAAATGTTATGTTAGCATGCATGCCTGAATTCTCTGCCATTAGGAAATATTCAGACAAATGAAGCAGAGCTTACCTCAAGGCTCAGGTTGATTATTCTTATGGCAGTTTTTCACATGTGCTAGCAATTACGATATTGCTTGGTCAGTCCATTCTCTGATAGTGGCTGGTTGCAAGGAAGTGATATACTACTGTCAGGAGCTAAGCTGGTACATGCACACACCATAAATTAGAATAATATGGAATGCAATGAAAACAAATAAAATCACTTGTAGCTGTTTGTGCTGGAAGTAATTCATAGCACATATAAGCAAAAATTTAATAGGGTTTATTTTGAAGGACTATTTACCAGGAAAATTCGTTCATTAGGATATTTATGAAAGGCTATAACTGTATGACACCATTCCTTAATGGGCATTCTTTTTCCTTTGGTTCACATAATTACTTATGTTCACCATCCCTATCAAAATTAATATGATCAATAGGGAATACTAGCTGTGAAAAAGGATGATCAAGGAAATTATTCATGGGGGGGGGGGATTATATTCACAATGATGTGTTTAACTAAGAAAAAAACCCCTGATATTGGATAAACAGTTCGTAGATCTACTACCTATCTCCTGAGATTTCTTTGCTTATTGAAAAAAGCATTTAGGTTTGCAGAGTTACTTACAGAATAGTACAATCAATATAGTGCCTCTCCTCAGTTTTATAAGCTATAAAAGCACAGCTCAGATGGAAAAAGAACAAGAGGAAAACTTGGGAACCCCTAGTTAATGTTTCTTTGTTCTCATAATTCCTAGCTAAGGTGGAAATCTACTTAGGTAGCCAGATGTCACCATTGCCCGCATAGCATACAGTTCCAATGGCTTCTGTGATGAGAGCATAGGGTCTTAAATCCAGCTGATAAGAGCAATAGAAAGCAGAGATAAGAAGAGAGGAAAAATCTTCCCTTGCTTAGTTCAAGCATGCTGTTCCTGTAATGGCCAACTAGATGTCTAACACATCTAGTTATTGTGTCCTTATCATTAATGTTCAGAAGTATAGCTACTGTTTAGCTACTGACATCAAAACCAGTGCCCTTTACTCTCTTTATTCTCTCCCATATTTTTGCAATACATTCCGAACCAGTCTTGCATGAAGTCAACATTTTCACTGAATGTTGAAAACATTTCTATTATTTATGATCAATCACCATTTGCTCAGACCCTATGGACTCAGACCCCATGGGCAAAGAAGCACTGCTAAATTTGAGGCAAGCACTGCTAAAACTTTATCATTACTATTATTGCTCCAATGTGCATCATTTTACATTTGTTAACTCTGAAATGAATCAATTCCCACTCCAGAGTTTGGAGAGATTCTCCTGCACTTAGCACTTAGACCACTGCCCCGTTTCGTTTTAAACATGCTGAGAGTAATTTGAGCACTAACTGGTCATCCTGAGCTGAATTATGAAGGTAATTCAAATTAGGAATGCCATAGAGCTGTAGTAATGCTTCTGCTTGCGACAAACTAAATATTATTTGCATAGTCATGGGAGAAAGCTCTGAAAACTGACCTAGAAGGCTGCAAAATCGGAAGGAAGAACAGGAAACATCTATTTAACTCTTTCTGAGAACTATTTTGCTACCATAATCAATTCCAAAAGCCCTCTCCATTGGAAATTTTAATGAAGAGATTTTCTGGCAAATATGGTGACACATATCCTAATCAACCTAAAAGCAGGAGTATAAGCCAGATAGGAAATTGTTAAATATATTTCTCAAAGATAGCATGTGGAACAAGTTAGGCTGGGCTTTTGCGCAGAGGGGAGGGTAAACTATTTTTCCTATGCAAATAATACAATGTCTTCCCAACCAAATAGTAGTCATAACTGGAAAGATATTAATTTACACCACACAATCCAATAGAATCTCTTGTTTAATGTCTCAACAGTAAGAATTTAGATACACAGCCCAAACAACAACATCAAAACACAGTAATTATATTTATTCATTTATTTATAGCCCCACCTTTTTTTTTTATAAAAAAAACTCAAGGCAGTGAATATATCCAATACACTTTCTTCCTCTTATTTCTCCCCACAACAGCAACCCTGTGAGGTAGGTTTGGTTGAGAGAGAGTGACTGGCCCTAAGTCCCCCACCTGGCTTTCATAGCTAACTCATGGTCTTCTGCTTTTTAGCCTGGTGCCTTAACTATAATACACAAGCATATTCTATAATACACAAGCATATAATACAAAGGCATATTCTTAAAATGACAGCTGCATGTTTAAAAGCAATAAAACAATAAATCCAATATACCATGTTGATGTAAAAAGAAAAAAAAATCATAGCAAAATTGTTCCTGGGTGGACTTCTTGAGTCCATCTTAATGTGCTCATTGTAATAAAACAGATAGATTCAAGGAGTATTGAAATGAAAAATCATACCAGCTTTTTTAAAACTGCAATGCACCAAATAAGAATTAAATTGTAAGCCAATGTAGTTGAGGAAGTTATATCAAAACTAACTCAAAAAGCTTCATTGTGGGATTAAGTTTTTTAGCAATGTTTTGGTTCTTCACTTAATAACTATGTTTTGATATAAATTGGTCTTTGTGATGCTATTTTTCTGCTTTCTGTTGCTAAGGATTCAATCCCTTTTAAGCTTCTTACAAGCTATAGAGTAAGTTTAGATACGAAATGCAAAAATATTAATTAAATATATTTTTTAATCTAGAGGCTACAAAGCAATCAATATGAATATGGCTTAATATTAGATCTTGCACACAGGAAAATGTTTTAAATTCATAAAAATCTTTCTGAACTTCATCTGAAATGTTGGTTTGCTTTATTCTATTTCTTTTGCTTCATGTTGACCACTCTTGACATGAAAAAAATGTTTTTCTTTTTTCACTCAGTAGCAAATGGTAATTTGCAATTCTTAGGAATATGCAATTCTTGAACTTTTGTATTACTCATGAACTTTTGGGGATGGAAGCAACCTGGTTTGCCAGATTTAGAATTAATGATATATTTTGATTCAGAGTTCCCAAAAAGATACCTCAAACAAAAACAAAATAATGATCTTCCAGTTACATGTTAATGGGTCGTGAAAAATGGTCTTGGCATCTTCTGTATTTTTTGCTTACAATGATTCTGATATAATTATGCTTTGCAAGAATAATTGAATTGCTTTCTGTCAGTATATAAACATTTAAAAGGTCCATATAATAATTCTGATGCCATTTGAGAAACTGTGTGTTAGATCTGCATACCAAGATCCAATCATCAGTATAAGACAACAAAGCAAATATAAATAAAGAAGCCCAAGTCCCTTTTATAGCAATATTAGAATTTCCATTGTTTATTCTAAAAGAAAAGACCTCCCAAAAAGACAATGGTGGAAAGCAGGTGCTTGCCAAAGGGGTTCAGAACTTAGCTATGGAGGGTAGGGAGGGAGTGGGGATGGGGGCTAAACCACATTTTCTAAACTGCCAAGCAAAATATTTTCATTCATGAGTTCACCCAGCCTAAACATGTATCTAATCCTCTAAAACTGACAGCAGCTCAAAAAGCCAGCCATTCACTTCAAAGGAAAAAGGACCTGGGGATTATTAGCATTATCACTTATCAAGAAATGACCATTGGCTTTAGGGGCAAAAAGCTCCACCCACCCATTTAGCAAACCAAGGAATTGACTCTATGTAACATTGTTAAAAGGATGGAAAATCCGACTCGCCCAGTTCTGTCTCATTCAGTGTCAAGGATTCAACAAAAGGACTGTCAAAAAACCATCATTATAATAGGCAGGGAAAGTATTGTAGTCCACATAAGGCATCTGTAAACACTTTCAAAATTAACAATTAGGGGAAATATTATTTGTAATGTGTAAATCGCTATCCCCAACTAAGATCCTTAGACCAGTATGGCCACTAGAAAAAAACCAAGGCATTTATTTTCCAGTATTCTGATAAACATATAAAAAACCTTGGCACGTCTGGCCACAGTCTTGTTTTCCTACAGCCACAAATGCACAAAATTCTTCCAAGCATTTGGCCAAAGTATCATCTTTACAGTCAAAAACAAGAAAAATATCCTTCTGTCTTTTCAGTTGTGGCTGACTTTTAAGACTGGAAGGAATTGGGAATTCATTTAGGATAAGATAAGTATAAACTGCAATGGCTTTATTAATGGATTTGGTAAGTAACAAAATGATATTTGAACAGAGTTATGAAGTTAGGAAAACATTCTTTCCTAAGCATAAGTCCTTTCTTATATTTAGCTTTAAACTGTGCCAGCAATATATCCATAAGAAAAGCAATGCAAAATGTGAATTACAAAATAAATCCATTTGTTTCGTCTGAATCACTAGAAATGTGAAATTAATTCAATAGACATTTGCAGCGCAGTTGGGCTCATTTGCTTCTGAACAATGCTTGAAACTTGAATACATCTACTTAAGACATAATTGTTTCAATGAGTCTATTGCCCAAGAAGTTGCATGTAAACTTAATGACTTCTGACTATACAGCACCAATTGCAGGAAGTAAAACCTGAATGGATCTAGGATCCAGGAAAGATTGGGAAAGATCTAGAAAGGATGAAATAAAGATCTAAATGCAACAATACAACAAGTAAGTAAGGTGCTTCCCAACTAAGCTTTCACCGAACTTCACCTAAAAATCATCTAACTTCATTTGAAGAATGTTAAAGAAAATTTTCAGTGTTTATAGTAAGATTTCAATCTTTTCAACTATTTCAACTAAATAGTTTTTCAACTATCATAAAAGTATTAAAGGGCTGCTTCTATTTTTACCAGACAAGTGCTTTCTAAAGAATAAGAAACATTTATACTAAAATTATGAAATATCAGAAAAATGTCTTCATCCCTGAAACTAACAGTGTATGGATAACTACACCGATTATTTAAAAAATTGAAGATATTAAAGAGCTCATAGAATGGAATTAATTTACCTAGGTATGGATTTGTTCTATTTTATATATGCATAAAGAATAGTCATTGAATCAACTTCCAGCCCAATAAATTATTGGACTGGAAGACAATTTTTAATGTATAAGATTATCATTTGTATAGTATGGAAAATGTTTGTGTTTATTTGCATAATACATTGATTGATCTACTCTAATCTATTTTATCTTAAAATGTTAAAAAAATACAAAGAAGTAATAACAGTAAAAGCTGAATCATGTCTCAGTGTTTAAGGACTCTCCATAACAGGCACTATAACTCATTTTCTGTAATTTAATTCTCTTGATATATTATATAATTTTATTTCTAAATACAGTATATCTAAATTGTACCTGAAAATTTAACATATTGATATATACATTTTCTTGCATTCTACAATTCCTGCAAAATAAGCAAATAATTTCTCCCCATCCTCTGTTTATTGGGAATATGATTTAAAGTTTCATCAGGATTGAAATGCAATTTTTTATTGAACAATCTGATAATTACAAATTGTCTTTAAATAACACCAGAAATGTGTTTTCATAATGATTTACACTTATGTAAATGGCTTACATAATCACTAGAAAACACTAATCCTATATCCAAAAAGAATCTTTTGTTAGTATCATACTTAATATTCTGATTTTAATAAAAGGCACTATTATTTAAATTTACCCAATAAATGGGTTTCTATTAATAATCTTGCCCCCCCCCTTAAAATGTGAGTCTTGATCTTACATTCATTATAGAGGAATGATTAATTGCCAGAAATTGAGCAATGAAATTATACTTTGCAGTAAGATCTGAATTTTGATATATATAAAAGATAAGTTTCTTTAGTTTTAATATTGTTTAATATTATTTAATATTGTTCAGCAAAAACAGAAATATTTAATCATGAAAAGCTGTTTTCCTTTTTTCAGATCCTAAATTGAATTTCCTCCAGTTTCACCACTTGGAGCTTATTGGGATTTCTTTGGCTGAACAAAGGGATATGAGGCCAGGGTGACCAGTTCTATCCCAATATGCCTGGGCAGGGGGTTGGACTAGAAGACCTCAAAGGTCCCTTCCAACTCTGCTATTCTATTCTATTCTATTCTATTCTATTCTATTCTATTCTATTCTATTCTATTCTATTCTATTCTATTCTATTCTATTCCATTATGACTCCATTTCTTGGCTGTCCTGGAACTCAGACAGAAGATCCACTACGATGGGAATGAGATAGCCTCAGGCTTACGGGAAAGCAAATATGGTTTACTGGCCTTTGCATCTTTGTAATTTTGCTGACCATTGATCATCAATAAAGAGTTTCATAAGAAAAAAGGAGAGGAGGCTATATCAATGCCCCATTCAAACTCATCCTTCATTCCAATGCCTTGTCTTTGAAATATGCACAAAATCATAGTTAAAGTATTAGTTTTCAAAACTTCTAAACAATGATAACACATTCATTAAAACAATGGCTGCTAGAAGCCCTGACTGGTTCAGACATTAATTTAAAAAAAACCAGGGCCTTAGATTAGTTTATTTTATCAATGAAATTATTCCGGAAGGGGGAGCTCTGTGCCCGCAACCTACTTCCTTTTTATGATTCAGTTGGGTGGTAAAATATAGAAATATATCTACCGAATGCCCTTGCCATTCCTGAGCTGTTGGCCAAATTCCTTTTCAAAACAGTCTATATAGAATATTGTTCTTACAAACACTAGTTTTCAGAAGACAAACACAGAAAGGAGATGTCAACGCCCAATAGTCCTTTGCCCACTTCTTTCTTCATTGGCTGACTTATCTTCCTATCCAAACAAACATATAGCGCTCTACAATCTGGATGCAATTTTTAAGAAATCCACCCACCTGTGAAAAAAAGGAAGGGAATCTACACATCAATAATTGCCTTATTGTTGCATTGCCAAAAAATAGCATCTTCTATAAAGCATAATTCATGAGTCACACGGCTTTATTGAAATAAATGTCAGTTGTCAAACATACAGTTTAGAGATCTACTACAATTTATTTGTCCAATGTCAGGAATGTGTATTATGATTATCTCTGCGAACAGGATATTTTGAAGCTGAAGCTGCTTCATGAGATACTGTGTTCCTGTATTCTGGTCAGATACTTGGCTCAGGTGAGACTGTATAAATGGTGTCAGGTGCTTGAAATTTTGCCAAAAGACAGATGCCAATCAAGAGCTTTCTGTTGTACTTCTGAAAGTACATTAGCAATATGTGAAGGAAAGTTTTCTTAATTGTTGAGGGAAGAAGAGGTACTGAGCTTTACCACAGTGACTGGAGATTATTTGTTAAAATAGATTAAATCTCTTCTCATTGTCTGATCCATTTTTATCTATTAAATGCATTATACCAATTGTCTACTTTACTATCTTGTCCTTTTGCATGTTTAATCCAGAACTCTATTTTGATATTGCCACTAACCATTATATTCCAAATCCAAGTGGCTGAAAACATTGCATGACAATTATAAAAAGTAATGCAGGTTAAAAAAAATGCAATACTGAAAAAATGCAGAGCAATAACTAGGGACTCAGAATTTTACTGTATACAAATTGTACTAATGTTCTGAAATTTGGCAGAGAAATGTTTATCTCAACTGTTAAAAAGTCTTCATTTTTATTACTATCTCTTTAGCAGTCAGCATAATTTACAGATCATATCTCATTCTGCTGGAAAGTTGTTTTGGGAAAAACTGAGAAATTGAGGCATGACAGATTCATGTACCCAACACTTTGTTTTATTTATTTTTATGTTGCGATAGAATAATATTTCCAGTCTTTCCAACAGTGTGAATCTAAATTCTAGGGATTTCAACAACCAATTGGCAATATAGATGCCAATTAGAAAAAAAGACAGTAACAAAATCTTAAACAGGAGAATGAACGTTTAATTTGCAATTCCCATATTATTTCATAAACAATTTTAAAATTCCCCTTCTAGGAGTTTTATATAAATCTGAGGTGATGAACATCAATCTCTTTTCACAATCCTGATAAAGATAATTACTCTCAAATATCAGAGCTGACAGAAATTTCAAGGAACAGCAGTTAACTTATATGCAGAACATTTTTTAAAAATCTCTTTAAAGAAGGAAAAATGAGAGGGTGCTAGAACGGAAGACTGAAAAATTCAGTTTTAAGAAAATAAAGCATAAATATCAGTATTATTTCATTTGGCCAAAAGGATTTAAAAGATTTGGGTGTAGGACTTTCTAATTCCATATTTTTAAATGTGTGTACTCAAGTCACATTTCATGCCCTTAAATGTATCTTTAGTTTTAGGGAAATGTATCTCCTAAATTTCTAAATAAGCAACCATTGGCTTTTGGGAAAAGTCAAAGTAGCACACGATTCAGAAATAAAGTCCCAGTTCTGTTCCACCCACAAATAAGAACTATTCATTCTAACCTGGGTATAGGTACAATATTTATCATCTACATACTACATATGGGGAACACAACAACCAGATACATAAAATTCAGCACATATAGTCCTGTATTTCTGGATTTTATAACACTCACACATGGATATGCAGGAAAAGAAGGTCATTATTGATAGAGTCAACCCTTACAGAAAGGTAGAAAATGAGTATCTTATTTCCAACATTTATTAAGTAGAGATGTGGTTGTTCTTACAGAAAAATCTGCCAGCTACCTACCATCGGAACAGTTTGATAGTAAAACCAAATACTAGGAAGGTGGTCAGCTTTCCTTCACTGGATATGTTTAAGCAAAAGATAGACAGTTATGTGTCAAACAGGCTCTAATTTCAATTCCTGTTCTGAGCCAGGGGGCTAAATTTGTTGGTTGTTTGTAGGTTTCTCGATTCCTTCCAGCTGTACGCTCTTGAGGCTCTTGTACTCAGTCAGATGCAGGTGTGTGAGTCATAAGCACAATCACTCAAAGCAGGAAGGCTCCCAGATTACAAAAATGTACTATTCACATGGAATGGAGCAGAAAAAAAGGATTCCATTGCCAGGTCTCAAATCCTGCAACAAGACAGAATGAGAATCAAAGATTTAAACTGGGCATAAAGACAGGACCAGAGTGGTAAAAACAGGATATAAAAAAATGGGCACTAGCCCAACTGACAAATAGAAGCCTGAATCAGCAGTAAGTCGGGTGAGCCTACCTGAGAATTTAGACCTCAAAGGAAGGAGGACTTTAAGCCACAACATTTTTAAAATGAGGAAACAGATTATCAGGTTTTGCAATCAACTGATTACCAGGACTTGCCAAATCCTTTAAAAGCATTCCCAGCCCACCAAAACTGTTTCAGGGGAGCGACATTTGCAATTTGGATTTTGAGATGATTCTAAGTTTACAAGGGAGTGTTATGGCTTCCAAAGGGAGCGTCCTCTCCGTCTATTAGGAGGGACTGAGCATCCCTTAGCAGTTTTAACAAATGATGGGGGTTGTCTACATTCTTCCATAAATACCGATCTACACACAGCTTCATGTTTTGTAAATGTTAAACTGGATTCCAAGCTGAATAGATCCACCCCCCTCTCCATTCTGTGTGTTTTGTTTTTTTTATACTGTCCAGCAAAGAGCAATCCTTTTAAAAAGTTGCAGGAACAGCTTCAAATCAAAGGACTTCTTTGAAGTTATTTACTTTGTGAAATGTCTGCAATCTTCCTCGGCAAGCTAATTATTTTCCTCCTAATTCCGTATAATGTATCCTTATGCCCTCTCTCACCTGCACATCTATATCACAAAACTTCACACATTCCTTGAGAATTCATCCCGTTAATTTACTGTTATAGCCACTCAGGTTTAATTACCACTTTTGTGTGTGTCATTTTTAGAAGCCTACTAAAGACATAGCTCTGATTCATAATCTTGTAAATGTTTACTTAGCTACACTATATTCCAACAGGTAATCCAATGTAACAATTGAATCTGCATCTATATTATTTTTAATAAACACAAGGTGTGACTGCACATTTGGGGGATGCAGTTTGATGACACATGTTTTTCAAGCATTAGTGGATACCTTACCAAATGGAAAGCACAAGGTGCAGATTCTGAAATCCGCAGCTTTAGGGCCAGAGAGCCACAACAGTAGGGTCCAATTACAGCAGCAAATTGGTCCATTACTGCTTGAGGAAAATGACTGCTGCTAGTAATTACTGCTAATCCACTAATGAGCAATTGTTTGCTGCAAGTTCTTAGAGGTGAGCCTAATAAATGTGAGTACAGTACAATAGAGTAGCTTCCCATCTCCACCAAAAGACCCTCCTCGCTTCTGCTAAATCAACTTAATTGAATGGATGCTTACTTAGCAAATGTATTGTGAATGTGCTTCATATAGGCCTGTTTTAATAGAAACATGATCTTCTGCAGTTCAGGTTTTCTTCACCTTAAGGCAACTCTGAATGACAAGAAATCAGGTGCTGATTAATTTGTTATTTTAGGGCCATTGTATGCATTTGGGGCTCTTTTTCCCTGAGGATGGTTGGCAAGATTTTTTTTTTTTTTAAATCCAATAGTTTTGACATCTGTAAGACCAGGTAGATGAAGCCCAGTAAAGAATTAGGATATGCTTAATTCTGACTATGCTGAATAATATCCTTTTCCCCCCACTCTTTAAGTTTGCATTATACTTGCTGATTTGAAATGATTCCAAGTACAATTTGGTTTAAAAACAAAAATAATAAACCCATAAGCTCATAAAATCAGAAATATTTCCTGCAATAGATCAACCTTTGGGCTTGAACGGAGATCTGGTGTGGGAACTTTATAGTACCCTGAAAGAAAATTAGATGGAAATGGAATGACTGTCAGGGCCAAATCTGGTATAAAGTTAAATAAGTCACTTCAAGTGCTTGAATTCTATTTGCAAATAAAATTAGAGCATGTTGCACGCTTCTGTAGTTACACTTCCATGAGTCATCTTCATAGATTGTTCAGCCAGTAAAACACAAGATTCCACTCTATTTATTTTCAATTTAAGGACATATCTTAAAATGTGGATTAATCTTTCTTCCTATTGAAGAAAGAAAATAATAATAACCATTCCATCATTCATTTAAAAACAAATGGCTATTTATTGATCCTGCTATGGTTATGCAGAGTCTGCGTTCTAATAAGAATTGTTTATTCCTTGGAGGTAAAGTTGCCACATGTTCTGGAATGTGAGATGAATATCCAATACAACTAAACAGAACTTCAAAAATTATTTGGAAGAAATGCTGACTTTATGCTACTCCACTGTAACCTGTTGTAAAATGTTGTGTCCACTTTAAGAGTTGCATTAACTTGAGTCACTATATTGAAACAACAAAAGGATGGTTTGTGGAACAGCAAAGATGTGCTATGTTTTAAGAACATTTGAAGCACTTCTACATTTTTTTTCAGTAGTGCACAGCCTTATTATTCTAGTAACAGAAGCACCATAAAGATTCATATCTCTAACAATAATAGAAGCAAACCTATAAAAAAAGGACAATGATTACATCATTAATATCAGAAACCTGATATAGTTTTCCTAACTTGCATTTGTATGCCTATCTGAAATAAGTTTTTTTTAAAAACTTGCTTTTTTTTCACAATCAATTTTCTGTCAACAAAGGGAAGGAGCAAGTTTTTCATTTCTGGCAAGATTCCTAGACATTTAGCAATCACACAATAGGCAGAAAACCAGTTAACTAGATTAACCTGGGTTACTACTCACAGTACAATGTGCCAACATTTAAGACTCAAATAAATATTTTTTTCAATAATTTTATTATGGATTATATTATACAAGTAAAAATTACACAATTACAAAAACAAGGAGATACGTTTAAAACAAAATAAAAAGTAGAGAAAAGGAAAAGGAAAGTGAAAGATGAAAATAGAAAAAGAAAGAAGAACTCTCCCCTTTATCAAAGTTTATCAAGTATAATAATCTTTAGGCCAGTCACTCTCTCTCCACCCTAGGAAGGAGGCAATGGCCAGCCCCTTCTAAATCTGCAGAGACTTGTCCAGGTAGTAGCCAGGATTCAACACTGGCTTGAAGGAACAATAACAACAAAAATCAACATAAAAGGAACAAACTTAATGTATTATATTAAGTGTTTGGTGTTATATTATGCTTTTTATGGTGATATTACTATTAAGTTAAATTTATGTTGATAATTATTGATACAACTCAAGGTTTTTTAAAATGTATATTGTTATTGTGCTGTGAGTCATATAACAATCTAAAAACATTGAAAATAAATACATAAACCCTTTCCTCAGTAATTTAGCCCATTCTGCAATCCCTAATTGGAAGGGGTTATGCTAATACAAATTTCTTTTTTCTTGTTGGCTAAAGCAACACACATGCTACTTCCAGGATAATGCTGTACCTATTACTACTACAGTGTGTCTTCTGAGATTGGTCATGAGCAAAGGAAGGATAGAGCTATTCATGCAGATTGCTAAATTTATGCTGCCAAAATATCCACGTATATATCTAAATATATAAATAAGCTCTGATTCCCAACATGAATGATGGTAGAATGATCTGCAATTGATTTAAATAAGTGCAAAGACAATCTAGCTTTTTTATTTAACAAAGTGTCAGAGACTCCTGCTTCAAGCAAGACAAACAATTTCAGCGCTCTAAAATCAGCAGTGCAACAATTTGTGCTTACTCAGTCCAATATTTTAAGCTCTCTTCCTTAAGATCTGCTTTCTTGCAATGATATCTGAGTACGTGTTAACGATAATAACATATAATGATGAACTGCATGGAAATTTATCCCAGGTTTGGTACATAGCATGGAAATTCATTTGGCATGATTTACACCATGGGAGTACAATTATAATACAGACCTCTGCAAAATATATGGTCTGGATTAAAGGCCTGTAAATACTTTTAAAAGGAAAATCCATTCTGGTTCAATTCCAGCAACTGCTTAGAAGTTAATGTGTAATCTTACTGGCCACAGTCTTTGAGGCTCAGCAATTTTTGCAACACCTAGAACATGAACAAAAGAAATTAAAAGAAATCAACAAAGAAAAAGACCTTTATACCAATACCATTCACTATGTCTCTTGTAATTTTCTATCCTTGCAAACCGTATATCAATTCATTTATTACTATCAATTCTTTTATCCATACATCAATTCATTTATTGCTTTTTGTTCTTTAAATTTCTCACTTCTCTCTTTTTATGGACCTCATCGACTCCATCCACCCATGACTTTCTGGGACTTCCCCATGGTCTCAAGACATTCACCCTTCTTTTATGTGTTGGTTTTACAATTTGATCCTCGTTCATTTGCTATGATCAAACCTACCTCAATGTACTTTCTTCATATTGGTCATATTTGTATTCAATTTGCATTCACTCTGCACCCATTCATTTTTGATCACGTCTCCTCTTGTTTTATAACACATGCTTTTTAAATTAATACATCCCTACCTAGTGCAGTTTCCATGTTTCCCTTGACATACTCAATTCTCAGAATCAATCAGAATAGAGCTGGAAGGGACCTTAGATGTCTTCTAGACCAGCCCCGTGCTCAAGGAGGAGACCCAATACCATTTCAGGCAAGTGGCTCTCCAGTCTCTTCTTAAAGACCTCCAGTGATGAAGCTCCCACTGTCAACTCTCGAAACAACTCTAGCTGAAGCTATATTTTTCTCTGCTTCGTTTCTTAGTTGCCATACTTATTGCGGCGGGACTTGTAGAATGTTTTCCTCCAAAGTGCCAGACATAACAGCGATAAGGCTTGTGAGAACCAAGGCCAGCTCAACGTGCCCTAGCAACGGCAGGAGGGAGTGCTAAAAGGTTCATCACCTGCTTGGTTGGCTAACGTGACACAAGGGGGATGGCCAGTATCTATTTTTTTAATTATACTAAAGAACGGGAATTATTCAGAGTTGGTTTCACGTTTGATCATGCCGATATGATGTACCCAATAAACAGGATCTTTGAGAAAGCCATGGCCTCAGAGTCTTGAACTGATTGGGAGCATTACTCAAATGTATGACATTAAACCAACTCTCTTTAAATTCATCAAACCTCCAGGACTTCTAAGCCCCGGCCCTCTACTAGCCACTTGGTATGTTTAATCATCTTAGTTGCTCTTCTCTGCACTTTTCCAAAGTCTCAACATCTTTTCACTGCATATAATAAAGTGAGCAGAAACCCACTCTTACATATTTTCCTGTTTTGACCCACCATCATTCTTCACAGCCAATCACAGCTGTAAACTTATTTCAAATCATTTTCAAAGCAAGCATTGATATTATAAGGAGAAATCAGGTGATATTTCTCTATGATAAGAAGATGTGCAGGAGAATGAAAATGAATTAGACAATTTCAAGCTTCCCCTTTAATTATCAAAAACTAATCTATTTTTGCATTCCCCTATACTAATAAATATCAATTATTGCAAATGATTGCAATGGTCTGATTTAAAGAGAAGTCCTTCAATCTGACCAAGCATGGATAAACTAAATATGCTTAAATATGAAAGAATGATCTGTTGTTACTTGTTGCATTTGGTTCTAAAACATAAATCTTTGCCAAATGTTCTGGATATTTGCAGAAAATTATAGATTGCAGGGGGTATAAAAACTAAGCAATTCCAAGCCCTAAAGCAGGAACAAAAGGCACATCTTGTATGTTTTGAAGCAGACACTTTCACAAAGAAGGAATACATTCCCAAATTGAAGTGCATACTCCAATTAGGAACAGAGGTCAATCCTGATACGGTTCCTAGCAATTGCCTTTTGCTGCAGCTAGTTTTGAGTGCATTGCTCATAGCTTGATATATTGAAAGAGTGAATAAAAACAAAGAATTGTTATTCACTGCTTCCAGTGAAGCATGACTATGGTTGCATTTTATGTTGGGGGAAAAAAAGAGAGTATGTGTTTGTTACAGTTGTAGCAATGGTCTTTTTAAAGATGAGAGCAATAATAGCAGCCAAGTGTTTTCTAAGTGAAAAAATAAAGATTGATAGGACCAGGAGAAGAGATGGACTTACACAATAATGACTGCTTTGACTTAGAAATGCACACCTTTCTTTGGCACATGTCTCATACCACATTTCCCAGGCGTAAGATTGACGTCAGATCGGATTGTAATTGAGAAAGCAATTTACACTTCTCTGGTCCTTAAAATTCTTCACAAATCCCCCAGATAAGCTTGAAATGTTTTTGGAATAAAAGGAGGCTATCCGCAATTTACACACATTGAAACATTCCATACAATAATAAATCTGACTTGCTTGAGCCAAATATATGGGTAAACAAATTATTCTCTATTCATATAGTATAAATGTTTAGATTCTGACATTGCCCTCCTCCCCACTCCCTAGAATTGCCTTCTACAAACATGGAAACAAAGAAACCAGTGAAATATTTTTGTTTTTATATTGTGTTTATGCTAAATGTGTATTTAAAGTTTTGTTGTTTCTTTTTATCATTCTTTCCAGAATGAAACACAACAATGAAACATAACAAAAATACCTCGGGGCGGGGGGCGAGGGGAGAGAGCTTTCAAACTAAAATCCCAGTCTTAATTGTGATAAATGCAAAATTACATCTGGGATCTCCATATAGCTTTCCATTTGAGGCATATTCACTTCACAACCTAATTCTGACGGTGTGGACCATCCCATGAGTTTTGTTTCCTTGTTTGCCTTCAGTCCCAGATATTGGTGTTAGAATTTGAAGTTCAAATGGATGTTAACATCTGGATTTGGCAAATTTCCAAATGTTAATGGGTTATGCCAGGAGCCAGTTTATAGGAAAGGCAATGCAAATACAAATCCGAAAACATTTGCTAGAGAAACACAAACATATAAGCAAGTTCCCATGCACATGCCATGACACTGGCTCTCATTCAAAACTCTCTGTGTGGTCTGATCCACATACATGGAACTCTTGAACGAGATGAATTGGTCTGCCTTGGCTTCAATGAATTTCACGGACTCTGTCATTTGAGTATATTTTTATATTTTATGGCTTGGAAGCTCTGTCGGTGACCATGAGTCAGGTATTAGGTAGTTTTTAGACATTATTAAATAAAGGTTGAATAAATAAAGATTGAGATGCCAGTGGACTGGATCAAAAACCTGATATCAGACAGCTAATGTAATGATAGATACAAGAAACTGCTCTCCAAGGAGTCAGACTACTGGATCACCTCACCCACTTTCATCAACATTTATTTATTTATTTATTTATTATTCGTATTTCTATGCCGCCGCCACCACTCTCCGAGGACTCTGGGTGGCTTACAGCAAAGACAACATGAACAACATATTGCCCCCAACAATCTGGGTCCTCATTTTACCCACCTCGGAAGGATGGAAGGCTGAGTCAACCTTGAGCTGGTGAGATTTGATCCGCTAATCTGCTGAACTAGCAGTCAGCTGAAGTAGCTGCAGTACTGCACTCTAACCACTGCACCACCTTGGCTCTTGTCAGCATTGTCCAGCAACAACTCCTTAAGTTTTTTGGTGAGAATTTTTCCAGCTCCATTTAAGGAAAGTAGAATAAAAGCTAGAGCTTTCCAAAGACAAATTGTTAACAATACCCTTGAACCACTGTTCTTCCATACATTCGCATTTTTCCAGAATGATAGATCATTTTAGGACTTTTTAAACCGAGAAATCAGGAATAAGAATTATGAACATACTTTCCTACACAAGTTGTCATAACGTCTAATGAGGCACTAGTAATATATCTATCCTAGCTTCTATCCAGTGTAAGAAATTTTTTAAGATTCATGGATTGCAATAGGAGTTTTCAGTAGACATACATACAGTAGTGTCACTTGCAGTAAAACTTTGATTTAACAGACAAACCCTAGATTTAAATGAAGGAGAAGTTCAAACGGGGAAAAAAAATCATTCCTTGTAGCTGAAGTTAGTAGGTGTTAGGCATTAAATGAAGGGTTTACTGTACTTATGAAATTTCATTTTATCAGATTGGCACATCACAATCTGGTACTTTTATGAGTAAAGGCAGCACTTTGCTCCTTGAAAGAAAACTAGGATGCAAAAGGAATGAATCATCATTGTGATCTGGAGTATCACATTTCATCCTCTATTTCTCTCAGCAGTAACATATCTGCATCTCTCAGATTCTTAAGTAAGACTCATTTATTATCTTAAGTGGTATCTATGAAACCAATTTCACTGTCTTTTCTTCTTCAGTTATGTTGAGTTCTCATTCAGAAGACTTCAGAGGTATGCTACATTAAACACAAGTTAGTTGCCCTGAATCTTTGTCCTTTTTTCCACATTTCTAGGTTTGATTCTCTTTCAAGAAAGAATTCAGACGTAATTTAGTCTTCCCAACTATATTTGCAGAAAGTTATCAACCATGTAAAATTATACTATCTCTTGCTGGCTACTAGATAAAACATTATTTAACCACAGAAGCCTAAAGCTGGCCATGGAAATAAGACATAACATTGGTGGTATTATTCCTATTACTGGGAGCACCTTAAGAAGACAATGGACAGTCAATTGGATTTTGTATTGACCTACAGAACCCTAAAGATTACAAAAAATAATAATTTTGTGGTGGCATACACATGCTTCATACAACTATAATCTAATAAATATTTTCCCTTTTAAAGTCTATGAGTCGCTGATAAAATTCTCCAATAAATTAGATATTTATGTTCCATATATTAAAACAGGTCTGCTTCTTATTACCTTTACATAGGGGATTTATGAGGTTTATGTTGATCTCAACCCTGGCTTGTGTGTATGTGCTACGTTATCATCCCAAGAAGCTGTACAAAACCTAACTTACAAGCAAGTTAGTTTCTACTTGGCACTGTTTCATAAAACCTCTGGCTTTGCAGATTGAAAAAATATATATTTCCACCATCACTTGCATTTTCCTGGCTCAGGTGCAGGAAAGTGCCGGTCATAAATTACAAGAACTACTCAGAAGGTACATTGTACCATAGAAGGTTATGATATCTCAGGAGGCTGTGAAGGAATCCTTCCAACGTTTGGGTCTATATGAACACATGTAGTTTATTAGAGGGAGTATTGCTGTATTTGATTGTATATTTATTTAATTCATAGTCTCATGTTACTTCTGCAATAATGGTTATAATGCTGATCATTTGTAAGACTATATTACATGTGTTTGTATGCATTGTATTATGACTGTCACCATATGAGATGCTGGAATTCACTTTATGAAGAAAAGCAGGTTCAGAATAACAATCCAAAATAGACTTTATGGCTTTCGGTTCCATTTAAGTCACATTCAGTGTCCTGCCCTAGATATTCCTAGTGGCAGAATATCGGTGTGTTCAACCTTCAGAGAAGAATTCTAAAGGGAAAGGAAATGGACATATTTATTGTCAAAAAGGGCAATTGTTGAACTCCATTGAACCTGAGAGCTGTGTTCCGCTGCAGGTGTCCATTTCAAACTATGATGATGCCAAAATGACAAAACATGTGTCTTAACTTCATGCTGAAAGCCCTGCCCTTTGTAATTGTGTTATGACAGCACACACACCAGTATGTACAGGGAAAAGAATCTATCACAATTGTTGCAATGCACGTTTCATCGTTCCTCCCTTTTCCTCTCAATGGTGGTCAATGAGCTTAGTTATCAGATTCCAGCAGCCTTCCATAATCTGCTACTCCAAAATTTCTAAAAAAAATATTAATCAAACAAGTTTAATATTTGCTCTTTCCAAACATTTATAAATTTATAAAGTGAATCTGGCTTCCCCATTGACTTTGCTTGTCAGAAGATTGCAAAAGCTGATCACATGACCTCAGGACAGTGAAACCATCATAAATATGAGTCCATTGTCCAGCATTCTGAATTTTGATCACATAACTATGGAGATGCTGGGGTCATAAGTGTGAAAAATGGTCATAAGTCACTCTTTTCAGTGCCATTATAACTTTGAATGGTCTCTAAACGAACTGTTGTAAATCATGAACTACCTGTATATTCTTCAAAAGTATTTAATAATAGATATAGAAAATATAATCCCTTCTTTCTTTTAGTAAATGATTTGATATTAAAGACACTAAGCTACTTTTTGACTCCAGAGATCTTTTTCAAAATCCAAATAGTTCACTTATGTTATGGAGATACCTTTTCCCAAAAATACATTTTTGCCTGATTGTGGCAATAATCATAAAAACTTCATTACAGTCACAGACCAGCAATAGACAAGAATTATCACTGTTTTACAACAGTTTTAAAAGATATTACTAATAATAATAGTTAAATAATAACATCCATAATAATAAAATACATGCTATCAAACAGTATGGCTCTTGCCCTTCATTACTTGATGGGAGAGTGGGTAAGTATGTGTGTAAATAAAGATTCTCCAAAAATTATTAGAGATATCTATGAAAAAATGGTGCAAGTAAACATCTTTAATTCTGTAATCAAATTTTCCTTGTGGTCATTGTAGCTGCACAGGATTTTGCTACTGCACGTGTGGTAACCAGTTTTGAGTCCTGGAGGAGATCGTCTACATATAAATTGTCCTGGTAATAAGGGGAGAATATGCATTGACCTAAAAACTCTGTATAACTCACAGTGCAATAAAATATGTGTGATCTCTTTGATTTCTCTTTTACCACATATCAGGGTGAAATGCTCCCGGTTCGGACCGGATTGCCTGATCCGGTAGCGATGGTGGCGGGTTGTTCGGACAACCGGTAGCAAAAATCGCTGCCCCACCCCCATACCCAGCTGAGCCACGTGATCATCAGAGGCTGTTTTTTTTACTTTGAAAAGCATTTTTTCTACAACCTCTTCAGCCGAAAAAATGCTTTTCAAAGTAAAAAAAAAAAAAGCCTTTGATGATCGCGCAGCTCAGATGGGATCATCAGAAGCTTTTAAAAGCATTTTTTTCTACAACCTCTTTGGCCGAAGAGGTTGTAGAAAAAATGCTTTTAAAAGCCTCTGATGATCCCAGCTGAGTTGCCTGATTGTCAGAGGCTTTTAAAAGCGTTTTTTTCTGCAACCTCTTCGGCCAAAGAGGTTGTAGAAAAAATGCTTTTAAAAGTTAAAAAAAAAAAGGTTGGCCACGCCCACCCAGTCACATTACCCCCACCACCACTACCAAGCCACGCCGATAGAACCGGTAGTTACAAATTTTAGATTTCACCCCTGCCACATATATATTCTCGTTCCGCTGTTGGGGTCTTGTTATACCTGCCCTGCAAGAGTACTGAAGGGAGGATGTTAAATCTGGCTCTGAAGAATGCTATTCTATGTTTTGGGAAAGTCAGGTCCTTTAAATATCTTGATGGTTCCTAATTGTGGCAATAGTTTCAGCAGAATAATATTAATAATAACAACAACAACAATTTTATTGTCATTGTACGTGTACGTGTATGTTATACCCATATAACAAAATTCACTTAACATCCAAAGACCAGGTCCAACACACATAACAATCCCCAAACACACTCCCACCTACCACAATTCTCCACCCCTAAACCACCCAAACATCCACACAACAAACCAAGTAATGCTATCCAACAGCTCACTGATAGTGGCCCTTTAGTTCATTTTTGAGTGCAATTATAGCTATGGGATAAAAACTATTATTCAGAAAACGTGTGGCCCGAGTTTTAATTGTTCTGTATCTTCTGCCAGAAGGCAACAGTCCAAAAAGATTGTAAACAGGACAGGAAGAGTCTCTGAGAATGTTATGCAACTTTCTCAAACAGCAAGATTTGAAGATGTCATCTAGGGCTGGAGTCCGATGATATTCTGGGCAGTTTTAATGATTCTCTGTAGAGCTTTTTTGTCTGCTACAGAGCTGCTACAGAGCTGCATTTGAGAACATAATTTAAGCAATTTCCAAAGTCGTTATGGAAATGCTTTTCTTCAAGACCTGATTCCCACAATGACTCTCCCTGGAATAACATCTTTTTTTTGCAGGTGGGGAATAATAGCATGGCCTTAAAAACAAATTTGGCATCTCCTAATAGCCTACTGTTTGAGGAGGTACTGAAAGCTTTCTGGGAATAGCTTAGCTTATCCCTAATGTGTTTGCAGTGCAAATTTTAAAAAATTAGTTCTGCTAGTTTTTAAGGATGAATTGATCTACATAAACTTAAAATCCATTCACACTGGGCTCTGCATTGCTAAAAGCATGTTTATGAAGCAACGTGCTAAGTGACCTGGAAAAGTACACAGTAAACAAGAATCTTGTCTATACAGGACCCTTGCATTGTATCATCAATCTGAGTTGCATGTGGATCACAATGAATGGGGAATTATTGACTTCTTTCTGTACATAATTCCACCTAAGATGAGTCAACAGCCAATGCAAACAAAAGTTTTATTGGTGCTTGTCACCAAAAAAGGAGCAGCTTAAGCTGACAGTTGAAACTGGCAAGCAAACTATGCAGTGCACCATCCTCATTGAAAGGGACAATTTGGTACTTCAGATATTTGAAAATCGCTGCTATTCCTCTACTATAAAGTTCTAAGGTTTCTATTTCGTGACACAGCAAGAGACCTCATAGAGTGATGTCATTACCTCAAGGAAGTTTGTTTTTTTTAAAGCAAACCTGGACACTTTATGACACACAAGCAGAACAAAACTGTCTCTGTATCCTCCCATTCCGATTCCTCAGCAACTGATGTTAGGGGAGATAAAATATAGCCTTACACATTCGATAAACAGATCTAGGCATTTATAAAAGCAATCTAAGATGACGGCTTTTATTAATTTGTAGCAGTGAAGCAGTGGCATTACTATGTGTTGTGCAAAGAAGCTCTTCCTTTTGTTATTCCTGATACCTTCCAGTTTTTATTTGCATAGCTGAGAATTTAGCATAGTGGTGAAGATATGATCCTGAGATTCTAGCGTTGTGGTGAAGCTTTCTTCCAATCCTTTCTCCAAGATGTCCCCCCAGCACATCAAATCATAGTTGTAGAGTTCAGCCATAACTGAAATGCGAGAGAGCTTGTAACAAATTATAAACAAAATGTTTTTTCTATGCTGCAAGATATGTACTCATTGTAAGGAAATATAGCTGCCAGATCCACTTCACTGGAGTAGCCCAAATCCTTACATTCCTGCTAGAAAGAAAGGAGAAAGATTCTGAGTATTCATTTCTATTTTTCCTTACAAGACCTGCTCTTCAGCTTAGCATCTCCCTGGAGCCAATAGGAAGGCAGGTGCAAGACTTCCCCCCAATGGAAAAAGAGTCCATCCAAACTCTCAGAAAGTTCCACCTTAAAAAAAAAAAAAAGATTCCCCACCTTTTGCATTGAATATATCAGCTAATCTCCCAATCTCATTGAATGCTAAGGGATAGACATCTCAAACTCGTGGTGAAGACTCTTCTTGTGGAAATGCCCTAGGTGTGATCACACTATAGATCTAGGTAATCAACTATGGTATTGGCTTTTTTTGTTTTCATAAGAACCAGAACACTAAATTTTTCTTCTTCACCACAGTCTTATAGTGACATTGGTGTAAACCAGGGGTGGGCAACTGTGGCTCTTTTACAACCTGTAGATTTCAATTCCTAGAATTCCTGAGCCAGCTTAGTTGTCTCAGGAATTCCGGGAGTTGGAGTCCATAGGTTGTAAAAGGGCTACAGTTGCCCACCCCTGGCATAAACCTATCATCTATCACAGTCTTGATGATCTCTTTCCTGGCCAGTTTGTGCCAGCCCAGGCCAAATCAATTTAGATGTGAAGTTAATTTTTTTTTACCCCAATAGCTAATCAAATGCTATTCATCTTCTTAAGCTTCATTCTTCCATTTTGAAATATTTTTCCAAGTTTACGATCATTTTTTTTTTTTTGTTTATTTATCACAATCTAACTGGATAGAATCTGTGTAGGGGGGGGGGATTGAGGGCTACATAATTCTTTGGGCGCTGAGGCCCAGAAGTTAGATGAGCTGCCTAAAATATATGAGCTGTCATATAAAATGTATGACATTCACTATGTTGAATCCATGATGCAGAAAATTTTAATTTATTTATTCATCAAATTTGTATAGTCGCCCCTCTCACCAAAAGTAAGTCTGGACGGTGCATTAAAATGCTTTTACATTGTGACGTTTTGCTTTACTGATAATTTTCCTTATATTGAATGCTTTCAACCAGTTTCAGCTGTCCCGAGTCAGTGAGTGGACAGCTATATAAACTGATGAAATAAATAGTTACATAAAACTATCTGTGCTCTGTCTGCGCTACAGCCCCTTCTCTTTGGTTCTTGGCCTAGACCAGGCCTGCACCATACGTGATACACCAAGCAGCCTTGTGTAGTGTGCCAGTTTTTTGAAGTGTCAATAAATCCACTGCAAACAAACATTGCTGCTGTCATGAAAGATCTGCCACTGACGCTTCCCAAAAAGACATCCTGCCTCCAAGCACCTCCAATACCTCCTCCATTACTGCCGCTACACCACAGATCACGAAACAGTTGATTGGTGCACCAATTATTCCTTTGTGGCCTTTGATTATTTCTTCCCATCATTCAGTTGGGCAGGCCTGGTCTAGATCATATTCTCATTGGGGGGAGGGAGGTCAAACTTGATGCATCTTGAAGTATGTGATACAAAATTGTCCTTAAATGTGGTGCATCTCTCTGTCTCTCTGCCTCTTGATAAGAAGTAGATATAAGAGTTCTAAGGGGTGCAATCTTAGTGAGACTGTACCTCTCAGACAATAAATATTTCTCCTGCTGCCATATGTTGGTGATAAACCCTCCTTCCCCAAAGCTGCAATTAAATAAATTAAACATTAAGGCTTAAACAGCTTAAGGGAATATGATAGCACTTAAGATTATATTCAAAATGTTTTCAAAGCAGTTTGTAAAAACATGCTAATCAGCAGCAAAAATGCATATACATGAGTGTTAATATGCAAATAAGATCAAAATTAAAATAAAGGCCTGGGAAGACTCTGATATGCAAAACAACTCCTCAAAAGGTGTCTAACATGCCTAAAAGCCCTCCTTTGTGGGGAGATCAAAATATTAATTTGAATACCAAGAGACAACACATTTCAACAATCCTTGACTGTAAACCAAGCATACATTTATTTTTGCAATGTGATATAATAATTATTTTGACCAGTTTACATCTTGATAAAGTCCAAATAACTGGTGACATAATAAAACATACATATTCTTAACATGCACTAACTGTCTAAATCAATGCTCCCCAACCTTTTTGGATTGTCAGATCGGCAGTGTCATTGCCCCATTGGAGGCTGCGGCCGAGGACAAGGAGGAGACAAAACCAGGGCCAACAGAGGAAGATGGCCCCGGTGGACCAACTGGAGGAGCAAAATGAGGCAGCCCCAGGTTTCTCAGGCTTGGGGAAAGGTCAGGCAGAGGAACAGAGGAGTAACGGTGCTCCTGAGAAGAGCAACTGTCTCCCCTGCCTGATCCCCGAGTACAGAGAATGGAGAGGAGGCGGGATCAGTACAGGGCAACCTGGCGACTTGGGAGGAGGATGCCCTGTCCCTCATAACCAGGCTTGTCACTTCCCCCTGGCACCTGGGGAATAGGATTTAAGGAGACGCTGTGGGGAGAGACGTTTGTCAGGAACAAGCATTCTTCCAGCTACACTTGCAATTACCAACATCTTGCTACCTTGCTTTGCTTTGCCTTGCTTTGCTTTGTTTTGCTTCAACTTGCCTTACCTTGCCTAGGCTGGCTATGTGTGAGTGCGCAGCAACACCGCTCTGCTTCAGATTTTTACCACAGCCACAGCAAACAAGGGGGTGACAAGGACGCCCCGTAATCAAGTTTTCTGTACCACTTCTGCTCCCAGGACTGTGCTGCTTCTCTGGATGTATAGCAGCCAAGAACTATTGGAAGCGTGTGTGCATGTTTAGAGCTCTGCCCTTGAATTTGAAATGAACTGGGGATTATGGGGAAAGGTTGGAGCAATAAAAAGGAATTAAGCCTTTGTTTCAGCTGTGTCGCTTCCGTGCCCAGCTTGGGTCATCACAGGCAGGGGGAGGAGATGGTTCCATGTGAGCCGCCCATGCGTGCATGTGCTCCATTTGCATGAGCAGCAGGTGCGTGCTCGCCCACCACTTGTGTAGCCCAGTTCTGTGCTGTTGCCCAGGGGTTGTGAACCCCTGGTCTAAATTGTCAATTATCCTGTGCATCTCAAGGCAAAACTGAGCCTGTAGTACAGTGGACTAAAGCACTGTTATTAATATCTGCTGCATGCAATTACTGCAAGTTCAAATCTCACCAGGCTCAAGTTTGACTCAGCCTTCCATCCCTTCAAAGGTAGGTAAAATGAGGACCCAGATTGTGGGGGCAATAAGCTGACTTTGTATAAATATCACAAAAGTATGAAGGCTATTGCTTAATGCATTGTAAGCCGCCCTGAGTCTCCGGAGAAGGGCGGCATATAAATTAAAGCAAAAAAAATAAATAAAGTGATAATAAGATCAACTATCTAAAGAAATGTTGCCATTCCCAACATGCCTATCTTCTGGAGTGTTGGCTATTCCTACCAACTTGGTGTCATCTGCAAATTTGATGAGTTCCCCATCTATCCCCTCGTCCAAGTCATTGATGAAGATGTTGAAGAGCACTGGGCCTAAAACAGAGCCCTGGGGTACTCCACTGCATACTTCCCTCCATGTCGATGCAGTTCCATTGAGGACTACACATTGAGTGTGGTTGGTCAGCCAGTTATGAATCCATCTGGTGGTGATGCTGTCTAACCCATATTTTTCTACTTTATCTAGTAGTAGGTTATGGTCTACTTTATCAAATGCTTTACTGAAGTCCAAGTAAATTATATCGGCAGCATTCCTCTGGTCCACTAATTTTGTCACTTTGTCAAAGAATGCAATAAGATTAGTCTGGCATGATCTGTTTTTGACAAACCCAAATGTTGGCTTTTGTTTATTACTTGATTTGCTTCTAGGTGTTCAGTGATTCATTATTTGATTATCTTTTCCGGAATCTTCCCTGGTATTGAGGTCAGGCTGATAGGTCTGTAGTTTCCTGGATCTATTTTTTTTTCCTTTTTTGAAGATGGGAACTACATCAGCTCTTTTCCAATCCTCTGGCAGTTCCCCTGGGCTCCAGGATCTTTGAAAGTTATAGTTCAGTGGTTCTGAGATCTCATCTGCCAGTTCTTTCAGAACCTTGGGATGTAATCCATCTGGTCCTGGTGATTTGAACTCGTCTAGGGTAGACAGGTGTTCACTTACCAATTTCTTCCCTATTTTAACTTGTGTTCCTACATGAATTCTCTTCAGAACTGAAATCTAATAATATATATCTTAGTAACATGTTTGGGGATGGATTGTGAAGGATTTTTCTCCCTCTCTCTTCAGTCAAATATTAACTATACTGAGTCTGCAATGTCGTTAGAAAACATTTCTGGAAATGGGGCTTTCTAAGCAGCTGCTTTGTCACTGACCTGAAATCCAGACAGACAAATGAAGTTGTGGTTTTCAGGATAAAGAATGCTCTGATCCCAGTGTATAAGGAAACAGAGCTGCATTTAGGTTGAATTTGATTTTAGTCCCATTGAAAATTTACCAAAAGCCAGATTAGTGTGGCTGCCTTTCAACCATTATTTGTGTTTGTGTGTATCTATGTATGTACGTATGTGCATGGACTGGGTGGAAAAAAGACACACCTAACTGGCTGGTTGCCATATATCTCACCACACTAGAATAATGCATTCATTGTACTTAAAAAATACAGTCAATACAACACCATCAACATTACTAGAAAATTAAGCAGCAGTAACACCTGATGGATTGCACTTTTAGCTGTCAAAAATGAAGATGTTAAGATGAAATTATGAAAACAAATTAAATTGAACAGAAAGTGTTATACTGAATCACTGTGTTAATTATTTTTATATACCTTTTAGCTTTTTAAATTATTTATTGTTTGTATCTCTTTTCCTTAGCTCAATCTATGACTAATAAAGATTTGATTTGATATATTAATATTTCTCGTTTTTCTCAAAGTATCCTTCAACATTACATTTAGTCAATCCATTTTCTGCACAAGAACCTTCAGAGGATTCTCTGGTCTTGCCATATTTTCAATCAATGTTCATAACAAAGCTAACAAAGAAACCTTTTCAAGACAAAAACTTGGGCAACAAAATAGCTGAAGTTTAGAAATCTACTTGATTAAGGAAACACCTGCCAAGCCATCTGTGACATTTGTAAGAAAAATGTGTGTTGTTTAACCAAAACTATATAAAGATGTGTTATTCAATAGTCTGCCATAGAGAAAGAGAGCTATGGGAGATAAACTCCTTTGGCCACTCTAGATAACTATTTGAAAACTGACTAGAAAACAGATGTAACTCTATCAAATTTTGGAGATAAAAATTTTCAGATACAAGCCTTTTGTCCTGTTCTGCCAAAGCAGTTCTTCAGCCATAGTTTATGCCAATACGTATAAAGGAACATCTTCTATGTTTTTGTGTGGGTTAGGTTGGAGATGGAGGCCATGCTCTTCAGGGGTGGGTTCTACTCAGTGGTGGGATTCAAGTAATTTAACAACTGGTTCTCTGCACTAATAATTTCTTCCAACAACCAGTTTGCCAAACTGCTCAGAAAGTTAAAAACTGGTTCTCCCGAAGTGGTGCGAACTGGCTGAATCCTACCACTGGTTCTACTTACCTTTACTACTGGTTTGCAATAGGGCCGCTCGCGCACGCGCACACTCTTCTGTGCAAGCGCAAGCGCAGAAGCTTCTGCACATGTGCAGAAGCGTTTTCATAACATCAGGGTCAGTGGGCGGAGCCTCCAGATGGTTTTACTACTGGTTCTATAGAACCGGTGCGAACCGGGGGCAACCCACCACTGATGCTCCTCCATCTCCAACCTAGCTGAATGCCAAAAACATCCCAGGCATTTGAACTTGCCTAAACAAGGCTAATGCCTCCAAAAAAACTACATTCAGAAAATATGTTTTGCCACACAAGAAAAAAAAAAGATGAAGCATTTTTCTCCATCACAAAATGTTATCAGGGTTGTGTGTGGGTCTGATCTATGCTTTCAGTAGAAGCTTGTTGGGCCCTCCTTAGTAAGGATGAATCAGGGAACCTTATTCTGATGTTGAAACTTCTTAGGAAAAATCTAGTCTGGGAATAAAAGACAAACAGCTGATAAAAATGGTCAATCGTTTGCTCAAAGGTCCTCCTTAGCGTCATACCTTCTCACATTAAACTTCTTATGGTAGTCCATTCAATTTATGATATCTGCTTCTGTCAAGTGTTTTAAAAACTTGTAGCCTGTTAATCAGCATGTTGTCAATCAAGGCAATGGTGTTGTGACAAAATATAACATTGATTAGTTTGAGGAGAAATCATTCTCTTCAGACAGTATCATAGGCCACGAAGAGGTCAAGAAAGACAGAGACAACATTTTTCATTTTCCTTTGGAATCCGTTCTCCAGGTAGGAGGTTAATACAAGGACTTGATCATTACAATCATGTTTGGGGCAGAATCCAGTTTGTTCTACTTGAATTACAGATTCTACTGCTAGGCCTATTCTGTTTAACACAAATCTTTCTAAAATTTGTAGACATAGAGAAGAGCAGTTGGCCAGTAACTTTGAAGATTTGGATCCTTCCCTGGTTTCAATTGCAATAATTTTGGTCTGCTTGAATATAGGAGGCAGTCATCCTGAATATAGTAAAAGTAAAGGTAAAGGAGTCCCTGCAGATTTTACTCCACTAGTTGTTGCTGATTATAGGGGGCAATGCTCATCTCAGTTTCAAGGCCATTGAGCTAGTTCTGTCCAAAGATATTCCCGCAGTCATGTGGCTAGTATGACGTGTTGAAGCACTGTTACTTTCCCACCAAGGTGGTACCTATTTATCTACTCACATAAGCTGGGGCAAGTAATAGGAATTCACCCCATCACGTGGCACTCAGGTGTCAAACCTGGGCTGCTGGTTTCCAGCCAACAAGCCCAGCATCTTAACTGCCAAGACACCATGCTACCTCTGAGTATAGTATGGAATTAAAAAACTGTGATTGGGCCATGACACCAACATTTAGTTGCTGGTCCACAGTTCTTCAGTAATTCTGGATTTATGCCACCAAATCCTGAAGCTTTACTGTTTTGTAAAGAATCCAGACCCTTATCCACTTCTTCTAGGGCAAATGGGCATGAGTATACAGCATGTAAAACACTGCCATACCCCCATAGACGTTTTGTATATAATTACATGGATTGTGTGTATATGTTTACTTCTCTTTGTCATATTCTCATCATACACTAACTAAAACATTAAAGCTTCTTGCTTCATCTAGAAAAGTGACAGAATGCTGGCAGAACATACCTTTGTGCCCTCTTTTCTTATGATTTCACAATGTTTTGAGTTTTGTTGCTTTACAGGTTTATTATCTTTTATATAAAGATAAATAATAAAAAATATGTTTTTAAAAGTATGTCATCCTGAGAATGAGACTACAAAATAAATCCATGAATGAATGAATGAATGAATGAATGAATGAATGAATGAATGAATGAATGAATTAATGAAAAGAGAAGCTTTCCTTAGTAGTTTTCAGCATAGCTTCTTCTATTTCCTGGTAAGGCATATAGTCTCACTCAATAATCCTGTTTTCCTTTTTTGTTCTCTTCCTCAGACTTCCAGAGCAATTTCTCCTGAGTTAGCCTCTGCTGATAGATGTGTCTTATTGAAACAAATGAATCTTACCTCAAATCACATCTAATGATTTCCCCACAAATATATTAAAAGTATAGACGTTGCTTCAGCTGAGAGAAAATGAGTTGATTTTCCATGGGGAAAACTCCAGTTCTAAAAGGGAAGTGTTTCTTTAATGGCAAAAGAGTTTAGAAGAGAAAACTGCCAAATACTTCATGATGCTGAAAGACCAATCCATGCACATCAACACTCACTCCCTCATTTTACCACACAGTCTTCTCTTCTGACTATCCTTTTGTTCGTTTAGCTCAAGTGATGGTAACATTGCCTTCTCAGTACAAATGACCTATCCATATTTTTGTGACTAAAGTTACCTAAACACACCACAGAAAGGAAAGGGAGACTTGCTATGTTCAACTTGGCAGCAGCAGAAGCATAGAAAGACAAATTTGAGCTGACAGGTCTTGGCCAGGTCTTTATTTTATTTTATTTTAGCCACATGCACTTGAGCCTAGTTAGCCTTCTGGGAGCTGATTTTTTTTTTCTCATTCATGGATAGGTCAAAGAGTCAGTGGAGAATCTTCTCTGTGGAAGGACAGGAGGCCATTTTTCTCACTTTGACTCATTTCTTTTTTTTTTTTAATGAAATTTTATTGAATTAAGAATATATTATAATTCAAACTATACGGTTCGGCAACGTGTAGTCATATTGTATATTTACAAGTGCGGTGTCTAATCAATTGTCTAATTAATTATAGAGTTTATACAGAAATTCTTATATATGAAATTAATTACTGTTTAATTAAGATATAATAATATATAGGATTAACTAATAGTTGTGCATTGTTCCTCATGAGTATTAACTTTTGCATTTAATTTCCAACCACCTATACCACAAATCCCAGATCGTGTAAAATTCTGAATCCTCCTTTCCATTTAATACATACGTTAATCTGCACATTTCTGCGCAGTCAAGTATCTTATTGACTATCTGTTCCTCAGTTGGTCCTCTTTTCTCTTTCCAATATCTAGCATAGGAGAGTCTAGCAGCTGTGACAATATGAATAATCAAATATTTCTTGTCCTTACCAAATGTTCGTTTTAGCACTCCCAGGAGATAGATTTCCAGCAGAAAATTAATATCCTCATGTAATATTTCTTGGATCCATTTTTGTATTTTTTTCCAAAACTTCCTCGCTTCTGGACACGTTCACCACATGTGATAGAAGGTACCTTGGTGGTGGCCGCATTTCCAACACTTGGGGCTTGCATTTGGATAGATCTTAGCAATTCTAGATGGTGCTAAGTACCATCTATATAGCATCTTATACTGATTCTCCTTATAGGTTGTTGCTCTCGTCAATTTAAGATTGCTATTCCATATTTCTTCCCAGTCATCAAGATTTATCTTTGATTCGATGTTTTTCCCCCAAGCAATCATTTGGTCTTTTAGTATTTCTCCTTCTCTGTCGTATTCGAGCAGGTAGGAGTATAATTTGGCTAATAGTTTGTTCTCACTACCTAGCCATACCTTATCCAAACCATTTGTCCCCATCTCTATTCCCTTGTCTTGTTTATCTTTACTATATCGGGATTTAATTTGTAAATAAGGCCACCAATCAATATGGATCCCTTGCTCTTTTAATATCTCATTGGGTATAAGGTTACCACAATTATCTAAAATATCTTGATAGGTGACCATTTTTTCCCTACCTAACGTATTTGGATGGGTCAGTGCCTCCATTGTAGATATCCGTTTTGGGTATTTTAAGTAATGTTTATGCCTAATTTCTTTCCATGTCTTCATTAATGTATCTCTAATTTTATGTTGGTGGAAACATATCCCTGTCCCTTTTCCTTTATCCCAGAGGTAGGCATGCCAGCCTCTCAATAGGTCGTGCCCTTCCAGTTGCAAAATTCTCTTGTCTCTTAATAAGGCCCACTCTCATAGCCATACTAAGTTGGCCGCTTTATGATATAGTTCCCAAGCTGGGAGTCCGAATCCGCCCCTGTTGCTTTTTTCCTGCAAGGACCGTAATGCAATTCTCGGTTTCTTCCCACCCCAGATAAACTTCCTTACTATCCCATTTAAGTCCGAAAAGTATTTTCTGTCAATACTAACAGGAATAGTTTGGAATAAGTATAGTAATTTGGGGAGAACGCTCATCTTAACAGTGGCTATCCTACCGAGGAACGATATTTGCAACTTCCTCCACCTATCCAAATCTTGCTTTATCTTTGTCAGTAAGGGTGTATAGTTATCCTCCTTTAAGGTTGAGCATCTGGCAGTAATCCAAATCCCTAGATATTTGATCTTCTTAACTATTTGGATACCCAAATTATTTACTAGTATTTCCTGTTCTCTTATTGGAATATTTTTTGTTAACATTTTGGTTTTTGTCATATTTAATTTAAATCCTGATAATTTCCCGTATTCATCTAATTCTTTCAATACTTTTGGTCCTGTTATTGATGGATCCTCCATTATCAACACAACGTCGTCGGCAAAAGCTTGAATCTTAAAGGTTTCATTCCTAATTTCCAATTCCCGTATCTCTTTATTTTGCCTAATTTTTCTTAGCAATACCTCCAGGGCTAATATAAATAAGAGTGGAGAAAGTGGACAGCCTTGTCTCACCCTTTTACCAATCCGGAAGGATTTAGTTACATCCCCATTCAATAAGATATTTGCGCTCTGTTTATCATAAATTGCTTTTATCGCATTCTCGAAATACCCCCCCGAAATTCATTCTTTGGATTTGCTGGGTCAAAAATCCCCAATTTAAGTTGTCGAAAGCCTTCTGAGCATCGAGGAAGGCCATGGCCAGCTGTTTCTCGGAGTGTATTTCATAATACTCCAGCACATCCATCACCACTCTCATATTAGACCTAATCTGTCTACCGGGGAGGAACCCGTTTTGGTCGGGGTGGATCCAATTATTTAGTATTGTCTTCAACCTACCCGCTAATATTCCCATAAATATTTTATAATCTGTGTTGAGTAAGGAGATCGGCCTGTAGTTCCTTATTTGCTTGGGATCGCTACCTTCTTTTCCTACCAATGTGATGAACGCCTCCTTCCATGATTCTGGGATCTTAGAGCCTCTCAGGGCCTCATTACATATTATCAGAAGTTTTGGTACAAGTATTTCTGTCAGATTCTGATTTTTGTATAGTTCTCCTGGGAGGCCGTCAGGACCAGGCGTTTTGTTACTCTTTAATTTGGATATTACCCCCTTCAGTTCCTCTATTGTAATTTCTCTATTTAACATTTCCCTTTCCTCCTCCTTTATCTGTGGGAGTTTCTCTTTAGCAAGGCATTGATTAATATTATCGATTGAAGTTTCCTCCTCACTGTATAATGTCTCGTAATACTGTCTGACGAACTCAAGTTTCTCCTCCTCATCCTCTAATATTCTGCCTTCCGAGTTCTCCAGACCGTCTATAACACCCTTCTCTTTCTCTTTTTTTAATTTATACGATAGCCATCTCCCGGGTTTGTTTGCATTGTCGAAATAATATTGTCTGGATTGTTTGATTTTTTTCGCCAATTCGTCCTGTTCCAGTAAATTTAATTTATGCCTTGCTGTCATCCATTGCTCTTTTATTTTAGTATCACTTGGGTCTTGTTGTAGTCTCTTTTCTGTTTCTTCCAGTTGGGCCAGCAGATCCTTCTGAGCCTTTCTTTTCTCTTTATTGTTATATATATTATGCGATATTACTAGCCCTCTTAAGTAGGCTTTCATTGTATCCCAAACACATGTTAGTAGAGTTTCCTGATTCTCATTCTCCGCAAAGAAAAATTGTAGGTCTCTCTGGAGTCTCTTAGTAAACTCTGCTTCCCTAAGAATATGGGTATTTAATCTCCATCTCCTTCGTTTAATCCTATTTTGACTCTTCCACTTAATCTCTAGAGGGTTGTGATCAGCCCAAACATTCGGGGTAATTTCAACCGAATGAATATCTAACCCTAGACTTCTACTTTGACTCATTTCTATGTGCCTTCTCCATTTTTCACTCCATTTTCCTTGTAAAGCCCAATAACTAGTTTGGATACATTAATTTGTAGTTCCATAGTCCTCCCTGCATCATATAATCTATTTAATATTTGCTGCACATTGTGCGGGCTTTCAACCAACAAAATAACATAATCTGCTCAGGGAATACACCCACCAGAATGAGTAAACTAAACATAACGTACACATTCTAAGGCATTTTCAAGATCTGTTCTATCATAAGCAATGGGATGGGAAATTTGATTTTCCACCTTATGTGACACAAAAAAGTCAAAGAGTGACTTTGATTAGTTCATCCTGTGGAACTCCAGTTCTCCCAACAAAAGTGTTCGTACATCAATGTCCCAAATCAACATGCTTCTAAGATCACCTCACACATTCCCTATACATTTATGTATAACTACATTAAACAAACAAGGAGGGAATAATGTATCTTTGTCTTATGCCTTGCCCAATGCTAAGACAGTTACTAAACATTTCATTATTCTCCCATTGCATCTCTGAATATGCTTCCCCTCTCCCTCACTCTTTGTCTTCATGTGAATTATAGTAGGGACAGATCTTGCTGAGATATTTTCTCAAGTTAATTTCCTGGAAAGGACTTAAATCGTGCTTTCTGACTATTGCCTTGGTAGTAGATCTTCCCACTGGGACATTCCCTACTTCCCTACTCCCTCTATAATAATGAATCAGCAACAATTGTTTATTACCACAAAATAATACATATAATATGTTCTATTCACTATTTCTCTGTAAAAAAAATACAAAGAAATATTGAAAATCATTTGAAATATAATTTAATATTATTAATTGTAAGAAGAATGGGCCCAAGAAGGCCAAAGTTCCTAGGGCCCACAAAAGTCATAATGTAGCCCTGCCTAATATATTGAGTCTACTTATACTTCAACTCTCCATTAAGAATGCTTTTCTCTTTTGTGCTCCTAGGCAAAATCTTTTGCTTCTTTCAAGAAATGTACAGGAAAAGTTAGTGGGAAATAAAAAGCATATGTGCTTGTGTGATGAGGATAACCTACTTCTCTCTAAAGCTATTTATATATTCTGGTTTTTTTTTCCTTGCGGGAAAACCTTGTATTTGCTGAAATGTGAAAGTGTAGAACACACAAGAAAGATATTACTCATTAATATATTCTCAACATATTCCTATTTCACTGAACACTGGAATACCTACTTACATAGGATGCCCATCCCAATTTATCAAAATTAAGAATAGTCTTCTAGATTAGGTCAAAGCCTAATGTAGTACAGCATTTGGTTCTCACAATGATACACACTATCCCCAACCTGGATGTAACAATGAGACTTCAAAACTAATCACTTTTAATGGACCTGACTTCCATGAATTGATCTAGACGCCTTTTAAAGTCATCTAAGTTAGTGATGATCTCATCTTGTGTAATGAACTCTTAATTATGCACTTCAAAAATAGTTTCAAGATGCCTCAAGATGGATTGTTCTTCTTTATGATACCTTATGAAAAGAAGCACTTTAAGAAATGGAATCATCACCCAATATTCACATTGTTTTTTTGGCTCCTGGAGCATTTACATAGATAGTGTGTGTAAAAGAGCGAGAGGGAGATCATAAGGAGATTTCTCTTTCATTTGGAATTGTCTCTATTATATTCTTAATTCTAACAACATTACCAGCCACTGACATATTTTGAATGCCTTCTGAAAATGAGTAGGCTTTCAGGTATTGATGATCAAGTTAAAATTCCTCTGCGTTAATAGCTTTACTCAAAATATAATAAACACTAGATCCAATCCAAACTATATTTTATTATTAGTAAACCTTTGCAATAGTGGCAAATTTCTGTAGCTAGAGTGTAGGATGATGGTGAAGTTTTGTTCTCCAAGCTTGTGGGTTGGTTTCCGAACATTTCGTTACCAAGCTAACGTCATCAGTGGAGTTTAGTGGATGTCAGTGGCAGTGTTCGTCTGTTTATAAGGGCTTCAGGTGTGGGTGTGTCAAGTAGGTTTATGTGATGGGTCTTGTGATGGGTCAGGTATGAGTCATCAGTGAGCCTTTTAATGGGTCTTGTGATAAGGAGATTACATCAGGTCCAGGGGTGGTATCCACTTACCTTCACTACCGGTTTGCAAATGGGAGCAATTTGCTTGCTTGTGTCACCTCTGTGCATGCACATGACCTTCCGCTCATGCACAGAGCATCAAAAACGGGATGTGATGACGTCCTGGCGGGTAGGCGGAGCCTCCCGCAGCTGCTGCTACCGGCTCACCCGAACCAGATAGAACCGGCTGAATACCACCACTGATCAGGTCCGGGTCATTGAGAGGTGAACTGCTGGTAGGGTTGTGTAGGTTGTTTGAGAGTTGGTGCTCTCTCTGGTTGGCTGTGTGGTTGACTTGGATTTTGAGAGGTTCGTAGGCTGGCTGTAGATCAGAATGTCTGTTCATGGAATTGCTGGTGGAGTGCCAGGCTTCGATAAACTCATGAGCATGGTGGGTGGTAGCATGGCTGATGATTTTTGTGTTGTTCCAATCAAACTGATGCTGTTTGGTGTCAGTGTGGGTAGAGATTAAGGATTTGGGATTGTGGCATTTGACTGCCAGCCAATGTTCGCGAATCCTGGTTTTTAATTGATGTGATGTTTGTCCCAGGTAGAATTGGTTGCAATTGTCACAGTTGATTTTGTAGATTACATTGTTTCTTTCATCTCTCTGTATTTTGTCTTTGATTCTGGATAGTTCCTGGTGAAGTGTGGCTATGGGTTTGTGGCAGTGGTGGGTTTCAAAAATGTTTATTACCAGTTCTGTGGGCGTGGCTTGGTGGGCATGGCATGGTTTGGTGGGTGTAGCTTGATGGGCATGGCAGGGGAAAGATTCTGTAAAATCTCCATTCCCTCCACACTCCAGGGGAAGAATACTGTAAAATCTCAATTCCCTCCCCAATCCAGGGGAAGGTTACTGCAAAATCCCCATTTCCTCCCGATCAGCTGGGACTTGGGAGGCAGAGAATAGATGGGAGTGGGGCCAGTCAGAATTTTTACTACCGGTTCTCTGAACTACTCAAAATTTCTGCTACTGGTTCTCCAGAACTGGTCAGAACCTGCTAAAACTCACCTCTGGTTTGTGGGCTATTGCTATTCCTAGGGGTTGGAGAATTCTGGCTGTCACTTCCAACACCCCTTTTGTGTACAGTAGAATTAGTTTTTGCATGGTGGTTTTTTGTGTGTGGTGTGGTTTGAGTGCTGTGTGTCAGAATATGAGGTTTTTGGATAGCCATTGCAGAGAAAGATGTGGAGCAGCCATTTCTCTTCTGCTTTTCTTAGTGTGCTGGTGCTGCAGTGTGTCCTGGTCCTTCTGAAGAGGGTCTGGACACAGCTTCTTTTTCTGTGATGGGGTAGTTGCTTGCAAAGCTGAGGATCTGGTCCACCTGCGTGGATTTGCGGTAGACATGGGTTTCTACTTCTCCATTGTCTAGTCTCCTTAGGTCAACATCGAGGAATGGGAGTCTGTTGTCTGTTTGTTTCCTCTTTGTGTGTGAATTTGATTTCAGGGAATTCAGGGAGTAGGGGGGGTGTTTCTTCAATTTGGGAGCATTTGATGATGAAGAAGTGTCATCGATGTAGCATGTCCAGAATTTGGTTGGATGGTAGATAGAACTATGGATTCGAGTCATTGCATGACTGCTTCTGCATTAGGCCTAATATGGATGATCCCATCTGGGTACCTTGTACTTGCTAATAGATTTTCCCATTGAACCTGAAGTATGTGTTGAGGCATAGATCCAGGAGTTTCGTGACATCATGAAAGAAACAAAAGAAATAAAAGTACTTGCTCTAATGCACTTTCAGAAGAAAAGTGTTTTTCTATATTGTACTTTGCTTAAGCAAGAATCTGCAAAATTCTATTCTTGACAGTGAGAAGAAATTTTGTCTGAACAAAGAAGCATCTGAATTTTGCCTCTAGAACTACGGACATTCAGCCTCTTTTTCCTTTATTAGCTAAATATTTTTCTCATGGTCAGAATAAATAGCCATTTTATAAAGGATTACCAAGCCAGTAGCAAACAGTATGCTTACTTCTGGGACCTTTAAAAAACCTTATAAATCAGATTCACCTGAGGCAGCACTAAATTAATTCTCCCATTTTTATTGGGCATGGAGATTTCCTCCTTTATTCATTTCAACACATATCTTTTCAACAGGTTTTACTTTATGCTTTACAATAACAAACTAACCTATGGTTCCATAATTCTTATTCTTAATGTAGAATAAATCACAGGCAACCATAGGCTGGTATGTTATTATAAGCAGAGATAATAAAATATATGGGTTATTCTCAGGAAACTTTCGACTTTCAACAAATTCTTTCAAACTTTTAAGGAATCCTTGAAGTTGGGTGGCTAATTAATTCAAATAAATAAAGAGTTACCCTATTTTATCTGTTTTACCTTTGGACTATGTGATTTTACTTTAATTATTTATTCTTGAAAATATCTTTTTTATTTTAAAATCTTTGCCAACTTATATAAGAACAAACTAACTGAGAGTATAAGTACTTAATACTTTTAATAAACTTGGCCTAATATGAAGTCAATATGTAAGAATAAGGATATTTATTTAGCATTAATAGTAAGCTTTTTAAAAGAAGTTGAGTAACCACAATCTTCAAATAATTGGCCAATCTTATATAGGTCTTGGTTTTTATATTCCTATGATTTTAATATATTTTTATAACAGTGGTTCACACATGAATATACCTTGTGATTTTTTTAATTTTTCCAGTCCTTCATGAATGTCTGCTGAATGCATATACCATCTGCTAAAAAGCTGTTGTTAGTGATGTGGAAGTTATGTATGTGGTGATCAGTCTATAATAATCAAATCAATAAACAATGGAAGTTATAGCAGTTTGACAGAAAACTGCAAGTTCACATTTTAATACACAGTATGCCTTGGGAGAGGAGTGAATCCTACTGATGGGATAACCTTTTCTCATACATTTAAATTTTGTAAATTGTCAGCTAGCCATTACAGATAGAAAAAGAATGAGATCTATTTTATGTATGAAAGAGATCTATTTTACATACCAACACACATGCAAACATATATAAAAAATATGTTTTAAAGTACACAGAAAAGCAGCTTTGTGGGAAAAATACCAGGGATTGTATTTATTCCATACTAAAAGACCAAAGAACTTGAGAAATGTCTTGTACTGTACACAAAGAAAAATGAGCCCTTTCTTACCTCTATGGGTGCTGTGTGTCTTTCTCAATCTTAGGTCCTCTTCCAGAAGCCTTGAAATTTGAGGGTTCTGTACAATATTTCAGTTGTTGAAACTGAAATAGCACTGCATTTTCTGGAGGGAAAGTTCTGATGCTGTTCCTGGAATCTGTTGGAATCACTCCCTCGACTTAAGAGTCACAGTCCCAAGTGCCCCTACCACAAATGGGACCAATTTGGCCTTGACTTTCTACATCCTCTTTAGTTCCTTCTTCAGGCACCAACCCTTCTCTAACTTCTCATACTCTTTTTTCCTGATGTTGCTGACACTTGCCACCACTACATCTATATCACCACCACTGTCTTCTGCTCCTTATCTAGTACCATGATATATGGTTGATTGGCCAGTACCTGCCTGTCTGACTGGATCCAGAAATCCCACAGTTTTAAAGGATGCGTTGTTCTTCTATCTCCACATTTTTGCAAACCATTTATGCATTTCAATAAGCTTTCTTTAGAAGACCAAAGAGCTGAGGTGCCCAGTGGTTAGAGTGCAGCACTGCAGGCTACTTCAGCTGATTGCTAGCTGCAGTTCGGCAGTTCAAATCTCAGTCAAGGGTGACTCAGCCTTCCATCCTTCTGAGGTCGGTAAAATGAGGACCCAGATTGTTGGGGGCAATATGCTGACTCTGTAAACCGCTTAGAAAGGGCTGTAAAGCACTATGAAGTGGTATATAAGTCTAAGTGCTATTGCTATTGCTTTTTCCAAATGGCAACTGGACTTTCTTGGGTTGTTGTTGTTTTAAACATTTCACTTCTCATACAAGAAGCTTCTTCAGTTCTAACTGACTGGTGAGGAAAGGAAGGATTTATATTTTTTGCTTTTTGCTTTGCTTTTTTAATTTATATGCCGCCCTTCTCCGGAGACTCAGGGCGGTTTACAATGCATTAAGCAATAGCCTTCATACTTTTGTATATTTATATAAAGTCAGTTTATTGCCCCCACAATCTGGGTCCTCATTTTACCTACCTATTCCTTGTAGTCATTTGGTCGTTAGCTCTCTATGAGTCCTTGAGGCTACTTGGGGGTTTATTTGTATCCTCAGAATCACCTGAATCAGAGTGCAAATGGGTGTGGAACCTTCTTGGGACTGCTGAAAGGACTGCATTGTAAACAGGAGATATATAGTTTTGTACGCCTCTCCCACTGTTGAGGGAAGGCTGTTCAGTTTTAACATAGTCTCTTTGATTCTACTTTCAAACCATTGGTTCTCTGTCCAGAATGTGAACTTTGCTATCTTCAATTCCACTCCATTGAGGTGGATTGAGATGAATTTTGGAAGTGGAATTGTTTTTCAGATGCAAATGGATTGCTGAATCCTGCCCTGATGAGTTTGTTGTGCCACAAATGCATGGCATAATACAGGACAACATACCAAAACCTACTGTATCTAAAGTGCTATCCAAGCAAATTGTAAAATTAAAGAATATTCCTTAGAGGTCTACATTCTTCCAGTGTCATATTTTCAGTACCTAAGTTACTTAAATGACAATTTCTTGGCCACTAATATATATTTTTGGAAGCAGAGAATAGCTACCTACTTTTCTACATTGTGCTTTTTTATTTCTCTTTATAAAAATGAGCATCTTGAATCAAAATTGAATTTTTGAAGAACTGCCAGAAAGAAGCTAGTATATTATTTGTTAATAAGGATTGATGATTAACAAAGAAGTATTATAATTTTGTAATTTCGGAAAATAGAAAACAGATCCTAGCCCAATCCTGTATATTCAATAGAACTCACTGGACTTTTCCAGGATTGTAGCCTAATTAAAATCATGTGGAATCTGTTACAATGTCTCTATGAATCCTAATTAAATTGCAGTTTTTACAGTAATACATCTTAAAAATATTCTGATGGGTTATATTTCTTCCAGTTTGTAAAAGAATAAATCTAAAAGAACGAGAAAATATGCAGACAATTTAGAGATATTCAGAAAGAAAGCCAAATGATGATAGTATGAAATCCTATCTATGGGCAGGATTCAGCGATTTCCATCGCTGAAAAATCAAAAAAATCAAAATGACAACCATACTGCTAAAAATGCCTTTCTATCATACACCAGAACTGTATTTTCCAAAATACATTTTTTTAAAAAAAATCCAACATTTTTACACTTTTAACTACATTCCACAATCAATGTTAACATGCTGTTTCTAGAAATCAACCTGGACCAAAGCATCAAGAATGATGCTAAGAAACGGGGAAGAGGCAAAGGAACCAAAATTGTGTCCAAAACAGAACCTGATAGAGAGATTTGAGTTGTAATTATTATGGAGATCCAATTCCACTCCAAAGTTCATCTCAATCCAACTTTCTCATTTCAGGCAATCCAGCTACTGGCCAGATAACCCAGCCTGACCCACAATGAGAAAAATCTTTGGGATAACCACATGAGCAATCACATGCTATTTTCTTGCAACCATAGAAGAGATCAGATCCAGCCTTGTGGTCTTGGCTCCTTAAGGGGCCAAGTCTACTGAGAGGCAAGGTGTCCTATATCTTTTCATCCAAACCTTTCAAAAGTCAAATGGCTAATGTCAACCCATAAGAGAGAACACGTACAGTACGACATATACATTTGCCTTATATCCCTAGGATACATGTTAATGACAAGCCCAGGAATTAAAATGGCAAAAATCTTGGGAAAGCTATTGTGCTTTATTGGTTGAGGTATACCATAGTGGAGCTTCAGGTCCAGCTACTGCTGGCACAACCTTGTCCAAGAGTTGACAGACTTTCAGGGTATCTCACTTCTACTGCACACATTATTAATTCTGGCCCGCGTAGCCATTCTTGCTAAATCAGAGTTGATCTAAAGATTCTTCTACAGTTTGACAGCCTGTAACTGGTCGGTAAGTATTAGCAATTAACATGTAGTCTCTCATTAGAATGGCATATAGAATCTGTCTTCCTTTTCTTAAGGTCTCAGACCAGAGAGTTGTATACAAATATTGCATTATGTTATTCTCTTATGTACAGGGTTTTAGGTCACATCCATATTCTCCTTACAAATAAGGGGATTTCTCTGTGTTTCTGTAGTGCATACCCTGTGTGTGTGCTTTTACTTATATTGACCCATCAGTTAACAATTAATAGTGGAAGCAAATAAAAAAAAATGGATAATATTATATAAGAATTCTGGTGTTTGTGTAAAACCCACACTTTAAATGGCTACAGCTATATAAATGCATTAATGACAAACAGTACATAAGGGGTGGGGAAACAGCAGTGAAGTAGCAACATCCTTCATAACAGCAATGTACCCATTCACACATGCTGTAAAGCATTCACAATAAAGCAAACTGGGATTTCCATTATTGTGTTTCTCTACTTGTTTTGAGACATCCATGGTAGAAAATAGGTGGACAACATTCCAAAGGAACTCTGACTTTACTAGAGCTGGTAAAGAGCGAGCTGACTCCTTCTAGGAAGGAAAGGCAGGCAGTCCCTTAGCCATTCCTCTTGAGTTAGGGGGAGGATAATGCTGTGTGAAGGCTCTACATCCTGTTTATTATCATCTGAACCGACCTGCTGCCTCCAGGTTTGATGGCTAACATTTCTCATTCCTGTGTGTAAAATTGTTGCTCATGCTCCAAATGACTGGAGATGCCTGCTCTTCTGTACAATGCCAAACATAAATCTTTCCTAGTTCTAATGTTGGAAAATATTTTGAATGGGCATGAATCCTAATGCTCAACCTCTGAGCAATCTCGTTTTCTTGGGAAAAACCTTATAATGATGAGATCAGAAAGTTCTTCCTTGTTTCTAGCAAGGCAGAGTTCATATACATTCCTCTTGAAGCCCTGTCTGCAACAGTTTCCTAAATGTTATGCAACTAGGAAAACCTGACTAACAATTTAGCTGAAGTGGTTAGGTCAGAGTAACCTGCTTATATTTATCATCTGAGGCAATTAATGGATTTGCAGTATCTGATTTCAATTGTTATTGAAATGATAAATATATTTTGTAATCATTCTTTAAACATTCTTGTCTCAAGATTATTTTTCACCTCCAAAATTATTAAAATTTACAGGGTGCCACATATTAATAGAGATTCTCGGTCATCCAGGTCATGGTTGCCCCAAAAGTGCTTTTTCTTTTTTTTTTCCTTTTTTTTTTTATAAAAAGTTTTTTTCCTTTTCAATTACAAAGATAAACATTCCATCTTTCCTTATGTGGTGTGTCGTCTGGGTACAAACATCTCTGGGCAACATCGTTCACCATTTGCCACATCATTTATATTCACATTAACATTATTTCTCTAAAAATAATGTTATGTTTCTCTAATAATAAGGTTTTCTAAAAATAATTTATAAATAAATTAATATTATAATATTTTAAACATTTAAACATTGTAAAGCTCTCCATTTTCTTCTTAATCTTTTCTAGTAATAATACCATATTAACATTAAACATCATTATTCTCATCATAATATACTAACAATTTTCATCTTATTTATATCTCTAACTTAATGTATTTTCTACTTGTTCTTTAGCCTTCATTTCCAAACTCTTTTTTTATTCTCCAACCATTGATAAAATACTTCCCATATCATATAATATTCAGTTTGTCCTTTCTCCTTGATTGCTAATGTTAATTTGTTCATGTCTGCACATTCTAATATTTTCCTTATCACCTTCTCATCAATGGGAATCTCTCCACTTTTCCAATGTTGTGCAAATACAATTCTAGCTGCAGTTAATACATGAATAATTAAATATACATTATTATCTTTATTATAAATTTCCGATAAAATTCCCAGCAGAAATATTTCTGGTTTCAACTCAATACATTGTTGTATCATCTCTTCCAACCATATCTTGATTTTTATCCAATTCTTCTTTGCTTCTCCATATCTTTAAACATGTTTGCCAACCTCGCCAATGGTAGATGCCATCTGTATTAAAGGTGCTTTTTCAAGAGGCAATGGACTTCAAAAGTGAAACGTCTTCAAGAAAAAACAAAGTCTAGTTGCCTCTTGAAAAAACACCTTTGGGTCTACCAGGTACCACATATCCATGTTCACCTATCTTCCATCTTGGAAAATGGTGTCTGCAGAATATGCTTCTGTCATTGAATTTTCTCACATAAAATTACCTGATCATGGGAAAACAAACTTCCTAATTCTCTTCCCACTATTTTTCTATGGTCTAAAATGTACAAGTTTGGTTTTCTTTGACCATGGGTATGGTTTAATTCTTTAACATGTTCCAATATTACTCCAGCATTACTCCTTCCCTCTCAGCTTTTGTAGTGATTTGAGGTATACATCTTTGGTCTGCATTTTCTCCATCAGAAGATGCTAACATTTAATGTACAATTATAAAATATATAACCAAATCTGTTATTTCAATGCCATTTGTGAAGTTGTATTGAAACATGTTTACATCTTTCCCCTTTATTAAATATAAGCACATTTTTGTGTATATATTCAGACATCAGTTATGCAATCTGTTTTGTATCAGTTTTTGAAATAGCCATCCATTTCATGAAATGTTAGTTTTTTAGTAATATAAATAAATATACCACTATTAAGATTCTCTTTCCTTTAATACATTTTTTAGAATGTGTAGGGTTTTAATCACTTTTTCTATTTTGTTTACATAAACATATGCTAAATATGTAACATTTTTATCTGAAAACAAAAACTGATTTAAAACATAGCCAGTATCAATATATACTAAATGAACATTAAGTCAAATTATGAAAATATTTCTTGATATTCTGAATCCAAAGGATCCTTTTTTCTTAGTTTTTGCAGTATTTTAATTGCAAAGACAATTCTTTATTGCAATTTTTCATCAGAACATTTCAATTACATGCAAATTTAACACTACTCCTTGTTACTCTATATCTTAATGTGCATAGATAAATATTATAAAGTTAATTTGCTAATTAAAGGAACTTAAAAGAGAGATAATTGTCTGTACATCTTAAATTATATGCAAATCAAACACTTGACTGATCCACAACAGAGTAGATGTAAGTCTTGGCCATTCCATTTTGAATAATATTTGGTTCTATTTCTGTTTGAATAAATAGGTTCCAGGTGTAAGTAAGATATGGGGTTTTTTTCCTTTTTTTTCTAGAATAATCTTAATATAAGAATACTTTATAGCTTTAGGAGAATGCTACAGTACAATTTTAGGTTGAACCTGTCAGAAGCCTGTCAATGAGATTAGCTTTATGGTTAGAAGTAGAATTAACACAGAGACACTTGACACACAAATTCAAGGGCTCTCAGAAGTTGCAGTCCTCTACAATACTACCTGGGAGTAAGTTACATTGAATTCAGCTAATTTCACATGCTAAATCATTTTCCATGTATGTTTTAAAAATGTATCTCTTAAACCAAAAGATTGTAATTATAGGTAAAAGTTTTAGTATCCTTTTCTGAAATGCAATAAAAAAAATCAAACTTAAAAAAAAAGGCTGCCTGAACTTCAACTCCTAAAATTCCCCAGCCAGCATGCTAAATGGTGTAAACGGACAGTCTGTTTCAACCATAAGGATTTATTATCCTACAAATAAAAGTAATAACTTTAAAATAACACCATAAAATCAATATTTTATGTCAATAAAATAACATCATAAAATCAATGTAACATCATGAAATCAACATAATGTCATGAAATCAATGAAAATAAAATGACTTTAATCTGTCAACAGTAATTCACCCTACATTAATGTAATTTTTCACAGAAGAAGGATTATGTAAGAGAATTGTGGACAGGTTCCTATTCATAAACTAAATTATCAATAAATATTTGGGAAGAATTTTATCCTATGAGAAAATTAAATTAAAATTCAAGTTAATTTTGTAGAAAGTTTAGAAAACAAACATTCATTGTTGTTATAATTAAATCATTTCTCAGTTGCTTTTTGTGCTTCAGAATCTTTGGACAATAATTTGCCACTTATAGGAGCTTTATGGGTTTGAGGAAATACAGAAAAACTGCTAGGCAAAATGAATGTCATCTATTACAAGCTGAAAATAAAGCCTTCTTTATCTTTAATAGGCCTTGTGGTTACAAAAATGAAGAGTAGGATATTTTGTTTGGGTTAGCTTTCTCTTTTGTTAAGTAAACCAATCAACAAAATGTTCTTTAACATCAAGTTAATTTCCTTGTTCAGCCATTTGAAATACAAATTTAAAAATGCAGATCTTGCAAATGCCTAGAGTTTGTTCAGCTTCCACCCCACACAGCAAAAGACTCAACTGGAAGAGTGTGGAAAATGTCATGCAAACCAGCCACATCTGCTTGCATTTCATCACTAAAATGGCAACATTTGACTTCAGCCTGACCTTGAAATTCACAAGCTGAAGTGAAAAAGAGGAAATAACTGAAAGCAACTAAAAAATAAGCAGGAATGAAAAGAAGCTGAGCCTGTAACCACATGCTGTAGAATGAATTAAAACCAAATGAGTAACATATCAGGATATGCTGTTTAACACAAAAAACATCAGTTAGATGCTTTCCTGCACTATTAAAACCATCTTTTGGTGAGATTCCGCTGGATTTAAGCTGAAATAAAGAGTTTTGTTTTCAAATTGGTGCAGAAAGTTGAAGCAACATTCTCCCCCCCCCCCCAAATGATCATTTCTGTATTTCTCTCCCTTCAATGTCCCTTTGATATTCAACCTTTAGCCTAATTTTAATATTTCTGTTGAATTATTCCATTTATCAATGTCAGTTATCTTTTTTTTTTTAAGGAAATCCTTTATTTCATCAGACATTTTTCTTGGTTTTCAGTTTGGTAAGCTTTTACTCTGGCCTTCCTTTTTGGATGCTTTTATTTCATGTCACCTTTAAACAACATATCAGCTGTCAGAACAACTAATTTAAAGGGAGTCGTGCATTCAGATTAAACTATGCATATTCATAAATCAAAGACATGTCTCCCATCAAATTTCTTTTCCTTCAGACTTACTGCGGCAATGCATCTATCATTATTTTCTTCCTATACAGCAGGCATAGTATAAAATTTACCAAAATATTGTTTGATATTTAGGGCAGTCTCTACCGTTCTTTATTTAGCTTGCAGAATTAAGTTCTGAGCTGAATCTACTGTCGTATTTAAGATGCTTTGATGTGTATTTATTTTATTGATTGCTATCCTTCTGCAATGAGGTATGTTAGGAGTGTTCATTACCTTGAGTTATTCATACAAATAAGAAAGGCAGGAAATAAATAAATAAAATAAACTCATCTACTTCTGGAAAGTCTTGAAACCTGCTTGCTGTTGTTACAGCAAATCAATATGAGACAATGGGAAGACATTTCTTGTTAAATCAAGTACAGTCATTTCTTTATATTTCTTATTTTATGCAATTTGCAATTTATTTTTATTCAAGTATTTAAATTTGAGATTGACAAAATTGGCTTTTTTAAATGTCATAGCCGTATAACGTAAGTTATAAATGGCATAGTTAAATGCAAATACATTAGAAACATATTGAATATTAACACTGCATATTTTAAGCAAACATAGCATTTGTAGTATCAAATACTAATACCAGAGCACATCAACAGTTTCCAGCTGAATACTATTGCACAATTGCCAAATACTAGCTAATATTTGTTAATAATCAAGCATCTACAAGCAAAAAAATAAAATGAATTACTCAGACAAATGTTCTAAGTAAAATTATAATACTTGATAAATATTCAAATACAGAAAACATACTTAAACACATTTTCCCCATAAAATTTCCTTTGAAACATAGCAGTTTAATAAGTCTACTTATATACATTTTTTTTCTATTAAAAAGATTTCAAATGGTGTCCTAGAATTCTTTTGAAGGTGATCTGTTTATAAGGAAGAGTCTTCTAAGGAAGCTGTTCTCTATAGGTATAGTCAGGAAAATTGATGGGAATAACTTTAGTGCTTTAGTTCAAGCTTCAGATGCTGTGGCCAAGTCATGTTTTTATTACTGCAGGTAAAACCTTAAAAGTCCCAAGCAGTGAAATCCTTTCTAATCCCATAGTATAGATGGGCATCTAAGATCTAGATAGAGACATTCACAGAGCGTCATGTCTGCTAGTGAACCTCTACCCCGTGACCCAAGAAAGGAGGTGTGCATGCTCTAGTTTGGGAAATCCTTCCCAGTTCAGATTCAGTTCCCTTCTGTTAAACTTTCAGCAATGTTTAAAATAGATCATTGATCCCCCAGTTAAAATAGTGAGGCTCTTGTTCAGTGCTATTTGGTATCATAGCTTTAAAACAGCTTGCTGTTTTAAGCATGCATGTTTGAAGTTTTTTTAAAAAAAAATATTAACTATTTTAATTGTTTTAAATTGATTGCTTTTTCTTTCTTTCTTTTTTTTTCTCTATTAGGATCAATTTTCCAAACTGAAAAATGCATTATATTTTGAAATAAATTTTATCGAATGGATTGGTATGCAAAATGCTTGGCAATCACCAGCCTAAAGGCTACTGCATGTGTCAGAAATCTTCTTCTTCCCCCCCCCCCTCGTTTCCAAAAAATATATACCTTAGCAATCTTTTTGTGACCCAGCATGTTACAATAATGGAAGCCATGCCCGCAGTGAACTCTGAATGTGAATGGATGATGTTCTAGACCTGGTAGATCAGTGGAGATTTGTTGTTCCTGACAGCAGCAACAAATTAGACTCCATCAAAATAAGATTGTTGAAATGGAGAAGACTTGGGATCATCAGAAGTGGAATTTCACCTGAAAGAATTGTTCCAAAGGTGCTTTTTTTCAAAAGGCAACTGAATTTGTTTTTCCTTGAAGACTTTTCGCTTCTCATCCAAGAAGCTTCTTCAGTTTTCATCTCTTGGATGAGAAGTGAAAGCATCTTCAAGGAAAAGCAAAGTCCAACTGCCTTTGCTTTTCCTTGAAGATGTTTTCACTTCACTTTGGGACAGCCATGACCTGGATGACTGAGAATCTCCATAGACATGTAAGGTTATGAGCTTCAGTCAGTGCTCTAACAAAATGAATTTAAAAAAGAATCCTAGATTGAGATTATGCACTGCTCATGAATTCTAATTATACGTCTTAGCTCGGATGGGTGGATCTTGGGGGGTGGGGGGGTTGTGAAACAAAATCAATCCAAGAAGACTAAAGTCTGTCCATCCTGCTGAAGTCAGGCAGATTAGAAAGGGATGCAACCATTGTAGTCCTGGCCAAAGGAAGAGATTGCAAAATAATGGATTAAGCTTGCAAAAATGCCAACTGAACAACTGCTGAAGGGCCCAGGTGTGAATTCTATAAAGACCTGTAAATTGGGCATGCTTTCTAATCTGACTACTCTGCTGGTTTCTGTTACCTGTCACAGACTTCCTTCTTCCTTTCCTTGTCTAGCTTCCAAGGCCTTGCATTGCTGGCTTGGCAGGAGCCAGATCTGATAGTAAGACAAGACAGGCACACATAAATGAGGATGCAAAGCTTGAAATTAGATACTACCTTAAATCTACCTGTCATTTACTAAATAATGTAAGATAAAAAATACGGGAAACAGCAAATGATATTTTGGCCTGAGAGAATATGCCACACTAAGAACTCTTAACATATTATTATTATTATTATTGCATCAATTATGCAAATGGCATTGCAGAATCTCATAAAAATTTCTCTAGAATAATTAAGACGAAAGCACAAAACATTTCAGTTTGCATTTTACACAGACATTTAAGCAGATGGCGCTATCCAAATTCAGCCGTCAATCATTTGTAAATATGGTTTCCAGTTTTTGGCCTTACGAACCTTTACAACCTGATCCTATACAGATTTATATGGAACTCCCATTAAGTTCAGTGGAATGCCACAAAGTTGAGAATACACTGCTCAAAAATGTCAATAATCACTAAGGAGAAGCAATTGCAACAGAGACCGAATATGATCGCTTCCTTCCGGCTTTGTTTTCTATATAGAATGTAATACTAGCCAATCAATTCTTAAACAATGCCTACATCAAAGATATCTTGAGACTAACGCAGCTAAAATTTAGAGGGAAGGATGAGAAGATTGTCAAAAGCAAAACCTTACTCATGTAGTAGTCTTAAAATGTGCAGGATGATCCTGTTCAAAACAAAAACTGCCTCTTGTAAGTTAAATATGCATTCTCTAAGCTACCAAACTCTCTACATGTATAGCCTATAACTCTGTACATTACACTGCACTCCGGTTTAACTTGTGGCTTTCCCTATAATCTTTTAAACACAACAGGGGAGTTCTATTGTAACTCTCTCTTTCACTTTAACTAATAAACACTTAGTGCTCCCTTTCAACCATTTCTCATAATATAATGGCAAAGCAGGAGAAAAATGGAAAATTAATTTGCAAAGCTTCATTTGAGAGCATGGGCTTTTTGCAAATCACAGCCCATCCTCCTTGCTTCACAGAAGACTCTTTTCAAGTTCACTGTTGTATCTTTGCCCATAGCAATTTGCAGCTGGGAGATTTACAACAGTTATTGGCGGAGGCTAAGAGAGAGATTTCCAAATGCTCAAAAAAGACAGACAGTCACATCTGACAGCTGTCCATAAAATATAATGGATAAACAGGGTGATATAAACTAGTGAGAGAGCCTCCAAAAGCGTGGCTGGGGAGGAAAAACGGGAGAAAATAAGCTTGTTAGAATTCTCTGTATCACAGCCATTTTCCCTTGACAGTTTGCCATATCCTAATATGCTCAACAAATTGGCAACCTGTCTTGATGTATTTGCATCAGGATTCCCTTAAGGGAAATGTCTATATTATTTCTGTTTGGGGAAAAGGGAAGGCTCTTGGTATGACAGATAGGTCAAGTGTTTCTTTAATAAAGCATATGGTAGCAAGAAATAGGCTATTGTCAGTGACTTGACAAATAGGTAGATTTGGTATTGGCTCCCTTGAGATTAGCCTGGAAAAGCTACTGGATAAATCACCCTTGTTATTTTGATTTAACTCTTCCACTGTATCACAGGTTTTCTTGCCTGACTCAAAGGAAAAGCTACTGTTCTGTTTGTATTAACAGAGTGCCTCTCAGGTTTCTTCTATCCAATGGTTCAACTTCAAAAGGGTTATAAAATCTAGCGGTCATCCAGAGTTTTGCAAGCAAGATTTAGTAACTCTGAACTTTGAGTCAAACAAATGTTATACATAGAGTCAAAATTGAAACATAATGTATGTGAAATGTTTCTTCCTAAAAACTGTGGTCTACAAATATCATGCTTATTTGACAACTGTGTTTTAGGATTATATTTTCAGTAATTTTGGAACCTCTAGATACTGTATAATCAAGCAGATATTTTACAATATGCCCTGCTTTTATTTTTCAAACAAAAATGTCTTTTAGACCGAATCCAGAATTAGTCAGGCTTACATTGCACTCATTGAAATCAATGAAATTTCAGTTAGTCATGAACAGGTTTAGCTGTTTAAGTATGCCTAAATCTAGACCTAATCTATGTTTAAATCACATTCTTATTCAAGAATAATAATATCCATAAAAATACACTTCTTGGATAAGACTCTAATCTGAACATGACTATTTTATAACCCCTTTAATGTGTGGTTCAAAAATTCCCCAAGTATTAGTTGGAAGTTTGCTTATTATTTATATCTCAAATTAAAATAAGGTGCATATCAACTTTTTTCAGGCAGAATGATAGGAAAACAGATGCTACATTAATTTTTAGAAATTCATGTAATAAGATCAATCATGAAAAGGCATGAACTGAGATGTCTGTCATTTTGTTATAAGTATTCTAATTCATTTCCTATTAAGATGAAAGAGAACTGAAGAAACTGAACCAAAGTACTCCATACATCAGATATCAAAATAGATGAGACAATGTAGATCCAGGGTTAAAATCCAATTTCATTAAATCTTTCTAAAAACATAAATAGTTTTGACTGCAGTTGAGTAAACAGTTCTGGGAGAAGGGAAATCCTGCTTTATCATTTTTCCAAAGAACCTCTGGAGAAAATTGATGGCATACATCTGTACAAAACAGCTTTTAATTCATCCTTATGCATTTGAATCTATTTGCACCAGAGCCAAGTCTCTGTAAGTAGGCATCCATTAAGGGACAGGAAGGCATTTGGTGATATTAGGAGGTACAAGCAACAAATACTTTTATTTGGAGGTGGGTTGAGATTTATGTACAAAACCAATCCCCATATCCCATAAAATACAGAAAAGGCATACATTTATCAGCCATGCAATGTTCAAAGCTTCCAAATATTATTTGCTCCATTGATCAACAGGCAATATCTCTTGGAACTCTACTAGAATGGAGTGTGTAAGATACAAGTGATAGAGTACTATACGTATGTTATAGAATATTCAGAAGAATCCATGCATGCACTAAGAAAAAAAAAATACCACAGTGTAATCATATATATTTCCCTTATGTTGTTGTTTTAATGAAATTTTAGTGGAAAAGAAGATGATATGCCTTAGATGTAGTCTCTAAAGAGGCAGTACTTTGATCATGGCTACCATTTTGATTTTGCTGACCATAATCTGTAGTCAGCCATGCCCTCCACAAGTCTGCTCCAAAGGATTGGCAGGTTTTCCAAACAGCTTTTGGAGGCAGAAAGGAAAATGGAATTGTGGGGGGAAACCAATAGAAGGCTATACGCATAATGTTGGCTGTAGCCCACTATGTTTCTAATCATTTGATTGTTTTTAATAAACATACTAATATTAATTCCATATATAGATGCTTATTTTGTTCATAATTTGTGATATGGTGCTAGGGGGGTGGTAATATTTATGAGTGCCTTTTTATAATGCATTTGAAGATTATACACTATTTACTGTGGGAACCATAATGTGAATTTTTTTAAAAAAAAATTCTACCATTAATTCCGAGCTAATTCAGAAAGAACAGCCAAGACTAAATCAACCAAACACTTATGCAAACATTATTGTTAGGAATGAAGATGTACAATGTGTGTGATGTTATGGAGTCCTTAGCATTAGTTAAGAAAATAAGAAGTGAGAACAAAGTTTAATTTATTGTTTGGCACCAACTCACTACTTCTTTATTCCTGCTACAGAAAGACTGTTTCCAAGTGTATATATGTGTTTATCACAGAATATACTAAGGTACACTAAATCTGAAGTGTGAGAGAATTTCAGCATTACTATTCAACTCAAATTGCTGAAAGATCATTTCTCTTGTAAGGCAGGGCATAAACAGTGATTCATATCTAGAAGAAGACAGGCAGAAAGACTATTTCATTTGTCAAAAATGTCAAACCTTCTTAATATAATATTCAGCCTGGCAATACTGGAGAGAGAGTTGAACAAGCAATCCCTATAGATCCTCTTCTAATCCCAGAAGTTACTTCAAAGAATACTAATTGGCCAAGTTCCTTTACCAACATATTTTAGATCCTTAACTTTCTACAAACCAAACACAGGGGAGCACATAGCTGTGGGGCTGGTTAGCACCCTGAAGGCCCATCTCAGCTCTTAGTTCAATAGCAATAGCAATAGCACTTGGACTTATATATCGCTTTACAGTGCTTTGCAGCCCACTCTAAGTGGTTTACAGAGTCAGCATATTGCCCCCAACAATTTGGGTTCTCATTTTACCACCTTGGAAGGATGGAAGGTTGAGTCAACTTTGAGCCTGGTGAGATTTGAACTGCCAAATTGCAAGCAGCCGGCAGTCAGCAGAAGTAGCCTGCAGTACTGCACTCTAACCACTGCACCACTGTGGCTCATTCAACATTAAAAGTTAATTATCTTTGCTTCTTATCTAAATTTTATATACAGTTTTTGCGTTTTAATATTTGACTTGTGCACCACCCAGAGTCCCTTTATGAAGGAGATGTGCAGTTTCCAAAGTGGATAAATAAATATTTTTTTTCTAAGAAAGAGGTTTTTTTTTTTTTTTTAATTTTCAATACTGAATCTTTTCCAAAACAATATTTGGAAATTGTAACAATACAACTATCTATGTATGTGTTCCAGAATAATATTTTAATTTTCAAGGCCTTAAACATGAAGTTAAATAAATGAATGAATGAATATATATCTCATTACAATTTTATATTCCACAATTAGGTTCTGTGATTTTTTTAAAAGAATTTTTTACTTAATTGATGGGAGATCCAGCTTAGTGTAATTGTTTAAGGTACTAGGCTAGAGGCTGTGAGTTCTAGGGTTGCCCTAAGCATAAAACCAACTGGGTAACTTTGGGCCATTCACTCTTTCTCAGCCCTAGGAAGAAGAAGGCAAGGGCAAGCCACTTAAAACTGAAGAAACCTATTTTTTGAACCAGCTAAACCTTTAAAAGGGTTGCGGTGGCTCAGTGGCTAGGACGCTGAGTTTGTTGATTGAAAGGTCGGCAGTTCAGCAGTTCGAATCCCTAGTGCCGCATAATGGGGTGAGCTCCAGTTACTTGTCCCAGCTTCTGCCAACCCAGCAGTTCGAAAGCACGTAAAAATGCAAGTAGAAAAATAGGGACCACCTTTGGTGGGAAGGTAACAGCGTTCTGTGTGCCTTTGGCATTGAGTCATGCTGGTCACAAGACTACGGAGACGTCTTCGGACAGCGCTGGCTCTTCGGTTTTGAAACGGAGATGAGCACCGCCCCCTAGAGTTGGGAACGACTAGCACATATGTGCGAGGGAAACCTTTACCTTTACCTTAAACCTTTAAAACATACACGTATCATTTTGCATTTCATGGGGCCATTTGAAATGCTAAAAAAAAAGATGAAAAATCTTGCTGGGATGAATGTATATTTCACTTCTTTCTTCACATATTACAATGATCAAGAAACTATGAATGGAGAGGAATCTTCTAAATTAAGATCCTTATGAATTAATTCTTACTGATACTATTACAGCTTCTTCTTATCCTAAATACCCGTATAGTATAATGATGATTGCTATGATGCCCAAAGAACATGTCTTTCCTCATACTCCCTCGTTCAGGCAAGTAGTAGCTGAAAAAAAAGGCTGCTGTTTCACTGACTCTCCAAGAGGCTCTGCACCACTGATGTTATCCCCATCGATGGACCCAGTACTGAATGCCTGCCATTCAATCTATCGACATGTTCAGCATCGAATCCTCATGTAATGCATAGCCTCTATGTAGTGAACCTGAACTAATAGCACTAATCTGCTATCCGAACTACCATGCAGTGACAAGGTGATTACTAAAAATAAGTCTGGCATTCAGTTACTTAGGTCATGAGGATCTAACACTTACATAATACTTGGTGGGCTGAATGGAAGAATGAAGTTATTGTGTAATTAGCTCAAACTCGCCCTCTGCTTATAAGCATGCCATTTGGCTTAAGAAGAGGAGAGGAGATGGAAAGCAACATAATTCAGGTAGAAAGAAGTCTTTATCCTGAATGCTATGCCTAAATAATTTCAGGAGTTCATCTAGCAAAGACAATTTACTACTATAATAGTAAACGGTCTTTGCTAGATGCCTTATAACTCGAGTTCCACTGCTTGCATGCTCATCATCCAAATCCTGCCATCATAGGGAAATTTTACACATTTGCTTCAGGCCAACAAAGACAATATTTTTACTCTGTCATTTATTCTTTTTTCTCTTCTAAAGTCAAAGGCTATTTCTACCGTCCCCTTGTATAATAATCCCTCTCATGCTATGACTGGTTCTTTAACTAGTTAGATGTTGTTTTTCCATGTGACACTCTTCTCATGAGTAAGTGGCTTGGTCTGTATATAATGGTAATACGATGCCTCTAGAGAGATGGGATAGAAAAATGAAACCGAGAGAGCTGACCAAAGAGCTAGGACATCATGGGTCTCCAGCATCTCAGATGAAAAGTAATCTGAAGGACAGTAATTCCGTTCTTCAGGACTGCATTGAGTATCTCAAAACATTAGGCATGACTTTTTGAGGTTATACCTGAATATGGCAGAAGGAGACATTTTAATGTAATTTTAACGATATGTATATTAAATTAAACCAAAGCTGATTTGACACATTGACCTGCCACATACAAACAAACACAAAATGAAACCCACACTGCTTTGTTATGTCCCTGACTTCAGTCTTAAAAAATTACATTCTTCTGCCATAAAAATATAACCATTCCAAATTTTCTAAGACTGTGTTCTACTTTCAACTTTCTTCCATTGGACAGGTGAGGCATTGTCCACTTTTTCCTCCTGAAAAATGGTGTCTATGAAAACATATTTTAAGGCAGCTACAATTGGATGGAACTTACTTTTTCTTTGTTCAGCAGCAAAAGCAGCAGCAGTGGATTAATCAAACAATCATTCAAGTTCTGACAAAGCAAGCCATAACACTGGCTTTCAAGTAACCTGTTTATAAACAATATAATCTGTAGGTCTGTTCTGTCATGTTGCACAGCTGTCTATGTGCATGGCCAACTGATTGATGAAAAACTTCATTCATTTGTGTTTTGCTTTGTGCAAATAATGTCAAACAGGGAGGGGGGGGAGAAATCCTATTCTTCTTATCCATCATCACCCCTCCATTCTGCCCAGTGCATTCCATGAGGACTGCATGTTTTGTAGCCTGCTTCTATCACCACAAGCAGTCCCTTTAAGCCTTCTAATGACTCTCTCAGCCACACATGAAATGTACAATAGCAAAATCAACAACCAGGAAAAGAGAGCAGAAAGCAACTCATATCCTTCTGTAGCTTTCTTCGCTAATGAGTGTGCTGAGCAAACAAAGAATCTTGCTTACATTCTCAGATATCTTGGGGTGTGGGCAGCAGGACATTCTGGAAATGGGGACATCCTTGGGACCAGAAAGTAGGAAGCCGTGATTGTCCTCCAATCAAGTACAATGGAAGCCAAGCTGTCTGTTAAGTCTTCTTAGCTATCTTATTTTAGCTATCTTGTTTTCCATTTCTCTTCTCTTTTCTCTTCTCTTCTCTTCTCTTCTCTCCCTCCCTCTCCCCACACTTTTTTCTGTTTTATCTTGTTTCAGTTAGAAATATAATGCTTTGCGGTAGAATGCCCAACAGAATCAGGAAATTGTTCTTAACCACAACTATAGATCCTCTCCCCATTAAAAGGAAAACAGAGTGAACATTGATCCTTGCTCATCCAAAGCAGGAAAACACCTATGACTTTTTCTCTCATTTATTCACAGTCAACTCAACACCAATAACATGGCATCCTACAGTGCTTTTCCATCATTTTCTCCTACTTGCCTTTTTTTCCTATTAAAGTCAAGAATCTGGTGCAGCTGTCATAGCCCATTCCCAGCCAGTTACAAGAATCCACTGAAGAGTTTACTCCAGGGGTGAAATGCTACCGGTTTGGGCTAGTTCGCCTGAACCAGTAGTAAAAAAATGCTTTAAAAAGTTAAAAAAAAAAAGTTGGCCATGCCCACCCAGTCACATGACACTCCACCACCAACCACGCCCACAGAACCAGTAGGGAATTTTTTTAAATTTTACCACTGATTTATTCCCAACTAATCATAAATCTAAAATTCCCACATTTCACTATTTAAAAACATAATTGTCTCGAGTCCTTTTAGAAAGGGAGATATAAAACAAAGTTGGTCACTCTTCTACCCATTTAGATCAAAAAACTGTTTTTACTTTCCAATGTTTGAACCAATGGAGACCAGTCCTAACAGTGATTACTCTACATACTGTCCAGAGAAAAAAAATTAGAATTTTTCCCAGTAAGATTATATATTATCTCCTAAAACAGTTCAGAAATCCAGTGTTTTTCCTGATTGTTTTAAATATCCTAGCAGTGGGATATTTTTCCTGATGTATTCTCCCTCTGCCCAGCATATTCACTGTTTGTATCTTAGAACAGTTTTTCAGAGTAAATCATTATGTTCAGTATGAATTTAACCCAACTCTAATAAGACCTGGGTCAGTTCTATAGATTTGACTGGCTGAGTGTTCAGGTATTTCCAAAACTTAATCCATACTGATAAAAGAGATGGGGTTATTTTTAAAAAAATAAAAGAGCTTCAGGGTATATATTTTTTTCTTTTCACTATTTGTCCTTCTGACAAATATTTCTAATATTAGCGTTCTTCAGATTACAAAGGATAACATTTACTACAGTTTTTTCCTTGAACACTCTCTCATTAGCTCCTCCATATGGATCAAAGTCTTTCTCTTGCCCAGTTATATATTACATTATCATTTGAAATCATGCTTCATACTTTTCCTTTTAAGGAAAAAGCAGCTTTAGGGTCCCATAGTAATTTCTTAGCAAAAGTTAGTTTCACTACTATTTATTATTGTTGTGGTTGCTGTTTCAGTTTCAAGACCAACTCCATAGAGACTGTGGGTGGCTTATAATTAAAAAATTAAAAAGAAAACAACATATATCAAAGAAAAAAGATACAGCTCAGCAGAAGACAGCACCAAAATCCAAAGTGACTCAACCACAATCCTAACCCAAGGCTGGGAAAATATTCAAGTATTCAAATATATTGTTTCACATGAATCAAAATTTAAGTCTTCTTGTTAAGTCCTTCTCTGAAAAACTGTAAAAAACTATTTCATTGTAGTAGTTACATATTTTGTGTCCTTAAAGTATTGGCTACAACCAATGAGATGTTCCATGACTTTTAATGGTGAAGAAGAAATCAAAGAGCAAATTAATAAAAATTTCTTTTGATTTTGAGACAACTCAAATACATTCTGATAATGGTGACAGAAAAAAAGAGAATTTCCCATTGTTGAAAAATATACGTGATTGTATCATTTGGTAATTTTCAACCTCCTCTTGGTTCCTTGTCGAAAACCAATTTTGTGGATACCTCTATTTAGAGATACACTCAACAAAGTGTCCTAATGCATTAAAAACTAAAGATTGGGGAACAAGACTCAATTTCATTTCATTTTCTTCCTTCTTGTGAGATTTGGACAACTTGAACAGTTGTCTACACACACACACACACACACACACACACACACACATGCATAAACACATGCACACATACACACACACCAATTTCTCCTCAAAAGGAACACAGGATAGAGATTAATCTCAATGGGTTTAGAGTTCACAGATTTGAACTAGGATCTGTACGGTCACTTTTGTAGTGTAATCAGTATACTATACCACACAGGCTCTGTGTATATAATTGGATGTATCTAATATTTATTTTCCATGGAGGAGCAGTGTGACACGTATTTCCTTTGAAGGGTTTCCTCTGAAGAAATACCTCAGATGGAATTCCGTTCTAATTATTTAAAAATATTTAAATACTGACACTGTATTTAAAGATAGTTGTCATTGAAACAAAAGTAATAATATAATGATCAAAGCAAGAAATATTGCTTGTCTGGTCAAAGAAAATTTAGGTTTCAAACCCTATTCCAGTCCTTTCATCTGCCAAGAGCAATTGGTACAAAGCGGGTGGCAGGCCTTGTTCTCTCTCCCAAAATATTTTCTGTCTCTATTCATTTCATATAGAATGAATGCACATTCATAAATGGTGCACAAAGGAAACTGATAATTCCCTAGTTACATTTAAAGTTGTGTTTTAGGGTACCTTGAGAAAATCATGTTCATCAATATATACTCGATTATATAAAATTGGCCAGCCTATGACTCACCTCATGTTTTGCCAATGAGTTAAATAGCATTAGTGTTGGCAGTCTTGATTGTGCATCATTCATACTGGTTTCATGAAGAATTATCACAAGGACGTTACCTCAGTTTCAATACTAAATAAATAAACAAACAAAAAGAGAAAACAAGAAATGCAAGCTTAATCATGACTCTGGCATATCTGATTCCTGTGGTTGTTTTTATTTTTATCTCTCTGTAAAGCAGAACAGTGAGAGGAATGAAATGATTCTGAAATGCTTTTCATTCCTCAACATATGAAGAATGACTGCGCTTAGCAAAAAAAGAAGTCTGACAAAATTCAAAATGAACTGCTAACATGTTATTTCATTTTTTTTAAAAAAAAGAGTAAATAAAAAATCCTGCACAGTTATCATAAAAGAATTAGATGACTCACATAAAATTTGGCGCTCTCTCTCTTCTATTACTAATATGTGGCTACACTTTGTATTGTATTTAGTGACAATACATGAGGGCAACCAAAGTATATGACATTCATTTTTCAAATGGACAAAGAGACAAAAGAGACGCCCTCCTCCAGCCCAACAACACCAGATTCCACACTCACCAGGTGCAAATAAAGACACTGGGAATGTTAGACTTGTTGACTTTGCTTTTATGTTTACTTAAGTCTTAGACATGCAAGAGTTTTCAAGGCTAGGAATGTGTCTCCTGAAGAAGAACTGAACAGCAAATCATGGAAGCAAATGTAATGTGCAGAAGCATGGTGAAATATCTTTTGATTTCGTGACCATTATTAATGGCTAGTTTGCAAAATATCAGAAGAAAATTGATTGTGACAACCATTTTATATACAACATTTTCTTCAGGAGTCTATGATGTCAACAGAAGTATTGATGAGTCATCATGTCTACCGTGTTTCCCCAAAAATAAGACCCTGTCTTATATGTTTTTGAACCCTGAAATAAGCACTTGGTCTTATTTTTGGGGAGGTCTTATTATTTTGGGGCGTGTGGAGGAAACCAGAGGAAATGGCGGGGACCACTGCACATGTGTTTAAATATTTTCAGGGCGAGCTTATTTTGGGGGGGGGGCTTATTTTAGTGCATGCGCTCAAAAGCCCGATTTTATTTATTTATTTATTTATTAATCAAATTTCTATACCGCCCTACTCCCGAAGGACTCAGGGCGGTGAACAGCCAAGATAAAATACAGACAATACAAATATTAAAAATCCCTTAAAATTATTAAATATTTCGGCCGAAACACAGATTAAAACACCCAATTTATAAAATCACGAATTCAAAAATTTAAAATTTAAGAATTTAAAAGAGGGGAGTTAGGCCAGGCCAGCTTGCTGAAATAGAAAAGTTTTGAGAGCACGGCGAAACGTGCGCAGGTCCGGGATCTTCCGTATCTCTGGGGGGAGCTCGTTCCAGATGGTAGGTGCCCCCACAGAGAAGGCTCTCCCCCTGGGGGCCGCCAGTCGACACTGTTTGGCCGACGGCACCCTGAGGAGCCCCTCTCTATGGGAGCGTACTGGTCGGTGAGAGGCTATTGGTAGCAGAAGGCGGTCTCGTAGATACCCCGGTCCAATGCCATGGAGCGCTCTAAAGGTGGTAACCAAAACCTTGGGCTTATTAATAGGGGATGTCTTATTTTAGGGGGAAAAGGGTATATTGATGGCTTTCTCTTTTCATCAAAGATCTAGGTATCCTACCCTGACCATGAAGAAAGGAGGGTTATCTAATCAAACATAGAATGATATAACAGGTGACAATATGACTGAGAACAAGCAGAAGATTCACAATGGTGCTTTGATTACTATTTTCTTATTAAATGGAACTGAATCATACTGAGGAATATATATCTACTGATAATTATTGGTAACTTTTTGATTAGCTAAAAGCCTTCTATGACAGCTGTAATCCTATTCCAAGCTTGGGGCACTATCAAGAGCAATATGAGAGGTGCCCATGAAGTGAAAGAACATGACTAAATTATTGCCTCCTTTTTTTAAAGTTATTTTAAAAGTTAAAATACAATTGAAACCAGGTAACGTTGGTTTTTTTTATGATAACTGCAGTGAGATTGCTATATGCTGAAGAGTGGAAAAGTTCAACATTACCCACAATGGAGGAATGGTAGATGGAGCTAGTAAACAATGTCTACATTTATGGCTGACTGGAAATGTCTTATAGACTTATAGACTTTTTGTATAAAACAGGAAAAATGCACTTAGGACTTGTGGTTTTGATGATTAGAAAAAAATGGATATTAGGGGGAAATGGACTTTCTTTTGTAATCCTGAGGTAAGAGATAATTTTGCAGTTGTGCTTATATTTTCTACAGAGGAAATCAGAAGATTCTTTCATTTCTTTTTATTGTTTCTATCTGCACTTTTGCTCTTTTTCTTTTTTCTTCCTTTCTTTCTTTTAGTTGTTTAGAGGGTAAAAATTTGGGTGCTTCTTATACACCAATGTAGCCCCAACCACCCGCCAACCCCACCCTTTGGCCTCTGCCTCCCAGCAATTTGCCTCCTTGCAGCAAACAGCCCGTTTCAGTTTCAGCTTCAGCACAGCCTGATTAGCACAAGCAGCTGATGGTTGGTTGGATCAGTCTCTCAACCATCAGCTGTTTCAGGCTGCAGCGATTTCCATTGCCTATTGCCACCTCCACATGCCCCATTTTCAGCCTCCACATCCCATTTTTTGCTTCTGTGGGCCCAGTTTTCAGCCTCTGCATGCCCCATTTTCTGCCAATTCTGATCCCCGCCACCTGGAACGGGAGGAAAATGGGGCACGTGGAGGCCGAAAATGGGGCATGTGGAGGCTGACAACTGGATGTGGAGGCCAAAAATGGGACACATGGAGGAGGTAATAGGCAATGGCAATCCCTGTAGCCTGAAACAGCTGATTATGGGGAGGCCGATCCAACTGACAATCAGTTGGTTGTGCTAATCAGACTGTGCTGAAACTGAAACTGAAATGGGCTGTTTGCTATTTGCTGCAAGGAGGCAAATTGCTGGGAGGCAGAGGGAGAGGAAGATTTTTTTCCCCTTGTTTTCCTCCCCAAAAGCTAGGTGCGTCTTATACTTTGGAGTGTCTTATACTCCAAAAAATATGGTAACTTGGTTGCAATTGCTACTTCTAGTTGTTAATGTCTATGTTAAAATCTAGACATATTCCATCATACTATTTCATCAGAAAAATTTGAACACATATACCAAATAAATAAAACAAAACATGATTATCTTTTGTAATAAACATTTTGCAGAGTACAAAAAAGGAATAAAAATAGTAATCAAATGAAACTGAAATAGGATATCAAATAAAATATTGTTTATATCAGAATCAACTACATCAGAACCCTCTGTCCTTGCAAATTACATATATTTCATATAAAATTTTGTTTGCTTCTTGCCATGTATTTTCTTAAATTTCTGGATTACGCTTGGGAAATTCATATAGTATTTTCTCTAATCCTAAATATTTCTACATATTATATGCATAATTTTATAAGGCTACCTCCCAAATCAGGTCAGCATTATTCCATACTGTTAGTGAAGAAGTGAGGTTAAATTAACAATACATTCCATAGGGTTGTATATTAAGTTTATAACTCAGGTAATATTTGAACCAAGACAGCTCTATTCTCCACTCCTAGTCATTACATTGCACCAGTATGCTTGATCTATTTTTAACACACACAAAAACATTGTTTGCTTATTTTTTTTTTTTACTATTCTTCACATTAATGAGAAGAAGCAAATTTTGATGATTAAAGAGAAAGAGGGCAAATCTTCAGTAAAATTATCAAGCTCTTGTCTTTAACTTTATTACAAGATGGGAAAGTGGTATGCACAAGTTTCCTATACAACCTCCCCCTGCCCCTTTTACACCCAAGCTTCCCTGGCTCCCCTCTCCTCTATTCAAAATTAAAGAAGAAGATGGTGTGACTTTTAAGAAGATACTGTACAGCCACCTGTCTGAAATGGCATTTATTCATTATTTATTTATTTATTTTATTATATTTCTATACCGCCCTTCTCCTGCGGGACTCAGGGCGGTGTACAGCCAGGATAAAACATAGCATATAAAATTTAAAAACATTTTAAAAAACAATTAAATAATTTTCGCCCGAATTTAAAACAACCCAATTAAAACCGAAATTCGATTAAAAACTAAGAGGATGGGATCAAGCCAGCCCAGCTAGATGGAACAAGTGTGTCTTCAGGGCCCGACGAAAAGTCCGGAGGTCTGATATCGTGCGTATCTCAGGGGGCAGGTCATTCCAGAGGGCAGGCGCTGCCACAGAGAAGGCTCTCCCCCTGGGGGTCGCCAGCCAGCACTGCCTGGCCGACGGCATCCTGAGGAGGCCCTCTCTGTGTGAACGAACCAGTCAGTGGGAGGCTATCGGTGGCAGCAGGCGGTATAGGGCAGTGATGGCTAACCTTTTTGCCATTGCGTGCCAAAAGCGGGGGGAATGCAGGGGGGGTAGTATGTGCCCACACCCATAATTCTATGCCGCCCACTCCCTGCACATGTGCCCGCTCACCCCGCTTTTGGCACATGATGGCACAGTGGGCCCGGTAGGCCCGTTTTTCGCTCTCCCCAGGCTCCAGAGCCTTTCTAGGAGTCTGGGGAAGGCAAAAAAAGGCCTTTCCCACCCCCCCAGAGGTCCTCCAGAGGCCAGAAACAGTCTGTTTCCTGACTTCCGGTGGGCCCAGAAGGCCCGAAAATCAGCTGGCCGGCGCGCACATGCACGCCGGAGCTGAGCTTGTGTGCCCACCAATATGGCTTCGCGTGCCACCTGTGGCACACGTGCCATAGGTTCGCCATCACGGGTATAGGGTCTCCTACTTGAGCATGGAGTTGGACTAGAAGACCTCCAAGATCTCTTCCAACTCTGATATTCTGTGTTCTAAGATATAGGAACTATATAGATATAGTTCCTTTAATGGAGCTCTTTCAGAGCAGAAAACACAGCCATTCAGGGAAGCTATAGAAAGATAAAGAAGTAGATAACTTAACAAACACAAAAGTTCTCAAACAAATTAAGCTCAAAAACATCATCCACTAATTTTTAAAGGGCTTTGAGAATGAGATGTTTCATGGGCTTTATTGTGCAGACATGCTATAACACTCCAACTTATAGATCTCAACCACAGCTTGTCACCACAGTTTATGAATCAATATTTAGGGGGTTTCCAATTTGATGTACAGACCTTTACTAACTAAAAAGGGTCAATCAGAAAATCACTTGTGGCTCACCAATATAATACCATCATAAAAGTTAATATGTATAAAGAAATGAATGACTTCTGTAAATCTGAGCATGTGGCTATTCTAGGCCCTAAAATATTTAATAATATTTGGGAAGTCAGCAAATGCTGAGACAGGACTAGTAAATAGTATTGTTATACAAGGATCCAGGGTTCATTTATTTCAGCAGTCTAAGTCACAGGTAGAAGAATGAGACAGCCTCTTCCACTGTTATTTCTGGCAGGAGTATTAAAGGCATACTATCTGTAATGCCGAAGATAGCAAACAGCCACTAACGGTCCAACAATCCAGAATATATGTATGACATTTTAAAAAGGGCTTCCTTTTATTCATTCTACAGAATCATTCGGACTATCACCATGAAGATTTCAAATCATGCAGAGTTCTACCTCCACCAATGCAGAACTGAGGTCTGCCTCAAAAAGGAAAATGAACTTGCATTGGTTTGAAAGCCTATCAACCTTCTGGCACTTCAAGTCCTAGACCAGTGATGGCTAACCTTTTTCTCTTCGTGTGCCGAAAGCATGCACGCACGTGTGAGACAGCGCGCACGCATGCTGGCACCCATAATGCAATGTGTGCCTGAGCGCACGACTCCCCACACATCCCCTCTGCACATGCAACCCCCCCCCGCCCCCCAGCACATGCACGTGTGACCCCACGCCCTCCCCATTTTGGTCCTAGTAGGCCTCCCTGCAGCCTCCTCGGCCCAAAAATGGGCTGGGAGGGCACCACACCACCCGTGCTCCCCCATGCATGTGCATGTGATCCCTACCCTGGCGCATGCACACGCATCTTCCACAGGCACAGTGGAGATGAGCTGGGCGACGGCTCACGTGCCCACAAAGAGGGCTCTGCGTGCCAGTTGTGGCACGCGTGCCATAGGTTTGCCATCATGGTCCTAGACTATAGTTAAGCCAAAACAAGTTTGCTTGTCTCTTTACTTATTTATTTATAAGATTTATATGGCCCTTTGAACACAGTTTTAAGATAAAGAACAAGGTCAGGAAGATGCCCCTCACAATTAGTACAACCCAATTTGGACAACAGATTGAGATGTCACTGAAACAATTGCTTGCTCACTTCTTCACCAGGGTGATATAAAATGGATTTTTATTTGAATTAGAGTAATGCTGGGGGTGTTCAGACAGCAGGACAAGGGGATGCTAATGGAAAAATATATGGCACCGCAACCCAAAATCCCATCTTTTTTGAACCTGAATTATGATACCACATACAAATAAGCAAGGGGCAGAGCTTGCATTGTAATGTCGTCACATATGTTTCATCTTTTTTGAAATCATGACTTGTTGCAGATATCCCCGATAATTACATTCAAATAGTTACCTACACACTTCAATGAGCTCATAACAGTTATGTAGCATAGTCATGTTGTACTGTACAAGCACAAAAATGGCAGCTTCTGTAAACAAGCATTTCAAAAAAGAAACTTACTTTGTTTACACAGGCTCATTCATAAATGGCTGGAGAGTCATGTAGATGTTTTAAATAAAAAGTGAGAGGGAAGAAATTTGCTGTAGTGCTCCAATGATCCAGAAAGAATTTTGAGTGAATATATATGGGTGTAAAACTGGGCTGGAGACTGGCAACATAGTGTTCATGAATACCAACGGTCTCTAAGCATTTTCTTTGCTGCCTGATAGGCTTCTTGTTCCATCAGACCATTTTTAAAAGATTCTTTTTAACTTAAAAATAGGAGATCAGAAAAAAACAAATAATAAAGTAAAACAAAAGCAAAGCAAAGCAAACTAGGATCACATTTCTTTACAGTAATTCTTTTAGGTTCCACAAAATTCAAGGAGCTAGTAACTTTCTGAGAATGTGGTGTTTTATGGCTAGTTGTGCCTGCTATGGCAAACCATTTTGAATACAGGTAATTCTCCCAGGGCCATGAACTTTGGGCTCTCAGCTCAAAAAAGTTGCTTACCCTTGGTTTAAGGAATGCATTTTTCACATGGGCTATGTTGCAATATTTTCAGGATCAGACTCAATAAAATTAGTGAGAGTTAAAGGTTTAAATATACTTCCTTTTATTTACAATAGGCATTCTATATTCACTGAATATTCACAGATAGAAGCAAGGAAAAGGGTGTAGGTGGCTCCTTATATATACAAAGGGTGGAGCTATAAATGGGAGTGGTGAATTATGAATACATTAAGAAGTGAAGAATAAGTTAACCCCTGATACCCCATTCATATACTATTTACACATTAGAGAATAAGGCATTTACATCTGACAAATCCCCCTCTAAATGCCGATTCGTTATACAACACCAATTACATTCTGATTCAGGACAATACAAGACATACAATTTAGATGTTAAATATTTGTGTTGCTTAGAAGGTAAAGGCTTTGTCAATATGTCAGCTAATTGTTCTGAAGTATCACAATGCACTGCTTTAATAAATCCATCCTGAGATAATTGCCTCACATGTTTAAATTTTATATCTATATGCCTGGACCTTTGTCCAATGGCATCAGATCTAGATATTTCAATGGCCGCTTTATTGTCTTCATGCATAACAAAAGGCAAAGCAGGTTTTTTCCAAACATCTGAAATTAAATCATTAAACCATACAAGGTTATTTGCAGCTTTGGATAAACAAACATATTCCGCTTCTGTCGTTGAAGTGGCTACTAGTTCTTGTTTACCAGTATACCAGTAAACTGGACAATCATTTAAGAGAAAAATATAACCAGATGTACTTTTTCTGCATGATGTGTCTCCAGCCCAGTCCGCATCTGCATAACATGCAAGCTTTGGTTCTTTATTATCACTAGGTTCTAATACTAAGCAAAAATCTAGTGTACTTTTCAGATATCTTAAAATTCTTTTAACAGCTTCCCAGTGATACATTGTTGGTTTGCTGACGTGTCTGGATAATAAATTGAGTGGTAAGGCGATATCTGGTCTAGTCCAATTAGATATATAAAGAAGTGAACCTATGATTGATCTATAAAACGTGTTATCCTTGAATTCAGGGGAAGATTCATCAGTATTTCTAAGAAAATCAGTTTGCATAGGAGTATCACAGGGTTTGGCATTGTTTAAATTGCATTTATTTAAAAGTTCTATAATCTTATCTCTCTGAGTAAGTTTGAATCCCCTTCTAGTCTTATTAATTTGAACACCAAGATATTTGTTCACTTTACCTAGAGATTTCAACGAGAAATGTTCATTTAACTTATTTACAAAAGTTTCTCTTCTCTCTTTGTGTTTTCCTATATATAAAATGTCATCTACATAAATCAACACAAATTCAATGTGATCATCACCCTTTTTGACAAAGAAACAGTTATCAGCAGTGGTAGCGTTGAAATCCATGGTCTTAAGTACTTTTACTAAACAATCATACCATCTTTTACCAGATTGTTTTAATCCGTATAAACTCTTGTTCAACAGCCAAATTTCATTTTTGTTGGTGTATTGACTGTGAGGTGCTCTTACGTATATTTCCTTATCTAGTTTTGCGTGTAGATACGCAGTCTGTATGTCATATTGAAATACATCAAGATTGAGTGCTGATGCTACCACTAGAGCTGTTTTGACACTCTCTGTTCTTACAGTGGGGGAATATGTGTCAGTATAGTCCTCCGGATATTTCTGTGCATAACCTTGTGCAACTAATCTAGCTTTATATAGAGTATTGCCTCCTTCTAAGTTCTTAATTTTATATATCCACCTGGTACCAATAATTGTTTTATCTTTAGGTGCAATTGCAGGTGTAAATACATTTAATCCTTGTAAACTTTCCATCTCTTTTTTCATAGCTAATTCCCATTTTTCTTTTTCTTCACGAGGGAGTTTTAACACTTCCTCATAAGTATTAGGTGTTATTGGCTCACCATCCATATGCATTATGTAATCTCTGTATTTATTTGGCATTTGATTTCTGTTGTTTCTAATGACTCTTTCAGGTTTGTTATTGTTATCATGCAAATATCTTGCTTCTTTTTTTGTTAGTGTGTCTGTCTTTATTTTGTGTTGGCTATTTGTCCAAGTTTTGGTTTTGCTTTTATATTTGTTGATATCCTGTTTTTCTATGGTCCCTTTCTCATGAGATTTTGTATCTTTACATTTATTTGGAAATATTTCATTAAGATGTAATTTAGACCAGTTGGCCTGTTCATGGAACACAGCTGTTCTGGAAACTATAAATTTGTTATTATTATCAATGAATCTGTACCCTTTGGTGCCAGTTTCATATCCCATAAATCTGAGTCTTCTGGATACGTTTTCTCCCTTTCTTCTCAACTGCTTAGGTATGTGTACGTCTGCAGTGACTCCAAATATGTGCATGTGTGCTAATTTTGGTTTCCTATTATACATTACTTCATATGGTGTCTTATTTACAATACTGGACCAGGTTCTATTTTGTGTGTAATTTGAATAATGTAAGGCTTCTGACCAAAATTGTTTGCTTAAGCCAGCATCCTCCAATGTGCATCTAATCATGGTTTGTAATGTGGAATTCTTTCTCTCTACAATCCCGTTCTGAAACGCAGAAAATGGACTAGACGTGTAATGTAGCATTCCTCTATCCTTTAACCATTGGGAGAATTCTTTAGACATGAATTCACATCCCCTATCTGTCATAATTTGTTTTATTCTGATATTGTGTTGTGTTTCTATGCGTTTGTAAAATTCCTTAAATTTTTGAAAGGTTTCATCTTTGTGTTTTAATGTATAAACAAACCCATAACGGCTATAATCGTCTACTATTGTCAGGAAGTAACGTTTTCTATAGGTGATTGATGGAGTTAATGGGCCAACTAAGTCCATGTGTACTAAGTCAAAAATTTTGTTAGTTGATCTAGTAGATTTTCTTGGCCTGGGACTAGTTTTTAGTTTTGTAGATTTACATACTGAGCATTCCAAATAGTTTTCACAATTTTTTATTTTGACACCTTCTGCGTGTTCAGTCATTTTTTGTACTACAGGAAAACTGGCATGTCCTAACTTCCTATGTAAGATGTGAGCACACTCATCATGAATTGGTTTACCTATTTTTGGTTTTTTTTCATTGTGTGCATCTGCGTGATCATGAGATATTTTACATTCATCATTGTCACTGTTACTAATATTTTCATCATCTGCTTCAATACAATCTTCCATATTTGAATCAATGTTATGCAACCATTTTTCCTTCGTTATCAGATAAGGTAGGCCTCCTTTAATCATCACAGTGCCTATATTTATTTTATTCTTCTCCAAAGTCGCTTTTCCCTTTGAGAAAACTATATTAATGTCAGAATCTCTACTTAGTTTTATGGCACTTAGTATGTTATGAGGTATTTCAGGTATTAACAATACCCCCTCTATTTTTCCTAGACCAGGCAAGTTTACATTTCCTCTGCCTAATACTTGAACCTTTTCTTGGTTAGCTACCTTTATTACAAATTTATCTTCTGTAAATGAAGACAATATATTTTTGTTATTAGTGGTGTGATTAGTTGCTCCAGAATCAATAAGCCAATTATTGTTCTCATTTTGCTGTATTTTAGTGTTGTCTTGTTTATTTAATCCATTCAGTGAACCAGATTTTCTATCCTTTGAGTTATCTCTGCCCCCTCTATTCTCTTTGTAATTTGGTGGGCTTCTATATCTATGTCTATCTATGGAAGACTGTCTATAATTGTATTTGTTCCTATATTCTGACCTATGTCTTTCCTTTGAAATTTTGGGACAATCTCTTCTATTGTGTTCCCTGGATCCACAATTGTGACATTTGAATGTTTCATTATATTTTTCTTGGAAAGCTACTTTCCTATAAGGTTTGTGTTCTGTGTGATTGCTAGAACGATTTCTTCTTGAATTGTCTTCTGCTATCAATTTATTGGATAGACTTTCTATGGATAAATATCCTAGATTGATAGTGTCTAAATGTGACATAAAACTGTCCCATGATGAATCAAGTGAGTTGATAATAACACTTTTCATTGTTTGGTCTGAAATCACCTCCCCCCTCAAATGCAGCTCAGCTCTTATTTTGTTTAAAGATATTAAATGCTCACTTATGGAAACCCCTGGTTTCACTCTAGATGAAAAGAAATCCTTAGACATTCTTGTGGTGGTAGCCACACTATCGCTGTGAAACAAATTAAACATGCATTGAATAATTTCTGAAACAGTCAGATTAGGTTTGATGCTATGATACATTGCAGGAGACACACTAGATATTATTAAGAAAAATGCTCTATGGTGTAAACAATCTATTTTTAAAGTCCAAGGTCTTTTTGGGGGACTAGTGATAAAAAATAGTAAATTTTCCTTCATAAAGACAACCTGGAGCTGTTGATACCATTCTTGCAAATTAATGCCATCAACCCTTAGTTTTGGGAAGTCACTGGGTAAATTTCCGACATTATTTTGTCCATTACTTACGACCTGAGGTAGTCCGTGGTCTCGCAAGTGTAGAAAATTGCAAAACGGCATGGGGATGCTCGCAACGAGTCTGCGTGGTTCTCTCGCCAGTTCATGTCTTCCCGGACCGTCTGCGTAGTTTCGCGCATGCGCGTTGTCCATTTCTTCTTTGGAGTCGTCGTGGAAGGTTCTCTCCATTGCGGCTCGCTCGCTCTGCTCTGCTTCAGACGAGTCGGTCTCTGGTTCGACCTTGGGAGTTCTGACGACGGCGGCTGCTCTTCTTTTTCTTTTGGGGGCGTTGGCACTTGCTTCGGTCTGTGGTGTAGGGCGGAATCGACAAGGCTCTCTGGGTTCGGGCGTTGTCGCTTTCGAAGTCAGGATGGGAGCGGGCAGGTCTTGAGGTATCGGCTTGCTCGCTCGCTTCTTCGGTGGCTCTTTGGTAATTTTTAGTTTTGGCCCAAATGCAGCAAAAAGTGTTTTCATTGCTGATTTTATTTGGGATTTTGTTGAGTCATCTTCACTTTCTGATTCTGATTCTTCTGAGGAATTCGAATCTTCTTTTTCATTTTCGTTGTCTGATAACGTTTTTCGCGCCAGAAATTTTGAATTGAGCATTTTGATTGGCTCTGCTTCGCTCACCTTGGAGGCCTGTTGAAACCAAGATGGCTGCCATTCAAAATTTCGCGCGGGATCACTGTTTTTCTTCTTCGTAATGACTTTCTCTGCAGTCATATCACTCACTATTTTTGGGTCTTTAGACTTCTCATTAGTGATGTTTTTCTCTCTCGCTGCTCCGCTGTTCTTCAGCATTTCTTGGAGGTTCGCGATGAGGCTTTCATCATTCTTCTGGCTTTTTAATAGTTTTAATATCTCTGACCTGAGTTCGTTATTCTCTATTTCGATTTCCTCCTGGTCATCATTTTCGTCTATTATTTCTTCGTCTTCAGTGGTGTATTCTTCGGATTCTCTCGAAATTGCGTTTGTGGATTCGTTGATTATTTCTTGTTCTGTTTCCATTTCTTTGCTGTAGGCCCTGGTGTTGGGCCTATCTTTCTTAGACATTTTTAAGTTTTTATTGAGTCAATTAACCATCCTCTGCTACCAGCTTGTTGCAATATTTTCAGGATCAGACTCAATAAAATTAGTGAGAGTTAAAGGTTTAAATATACTTCCTTTTATTTACAATAGGCATTCTATATTCACTGAATATTCACAGATAGAAGCAAGGAAAAGGGTGTAGGTGGCTCCTTATATATACAATGGGTGGAGCTATAAATGGGAGTGGTGAATTATGAATACATTAAGAAGTGAAGAATAAGTTAACCCCTGATACCCCATTCATATACTATTTACACATTAGAGAATAAGGCATTTACATCTGACAGGCTAAATGAATGCACTTTCTTGATGAAGTTTTCATGGGGTTCTTCCTTTATTCTACTGGTATATGCTGTGAGATTGAGACCGGGCAGTTTAATCTCCCTCATTTGTTGCAATTATTAATATAATATAATAGAAATGAATCTTAAGTCTGTGGCTTGGCAAACAGAACCAGAACCAATAAACTTCTCCTATATCAGGTATTCACATGTTGGAACTTTTTTAGAAGTTCAAAAGTCCTCTTCTGGTCAGACTTAGACCTACTGCAGAAAATACCAAACAATTTCAGAGGCAATATGATTGAGTTGGATTTGGATTATGCTATTTTGTCAACTCCTCTGAGGAAAACAAACAAACAAACAGGGGAAATGCCTTCATGTGAAGTGTTTGTGGCTTTCTCAACAAGGTCAGATCACACAATATATTCTGCTTCTGGATAAAATGAGGACCCAGTTTGTGGGGGCAATAAGCTGACTTTGTATAAATATACAAAAGTATGAAGGCTATTGCTTAATGCATTGTAAGCCACCCTGAGTCTCCGGAGAAGGGCGGCATATAAATCAAATTAATATATATATATATATATATAATATATATATAGCTGCCTCACTGGGTGCCCTGACCTGTTCTTGCACCAAATGTGGACCGAATTTCTGCTACTGCGCAAAAGAGAGGAAAAAGGGGGAAGTTACTCCCATTGATCTGAAATGTTTGAACCAGGTGTGTCTACAGAAAAGCAGCACTAGGCATGACTGTATAGTTAGTGTTTGCTCTGCAGCTGGTGATGATAGGCAAGTGACCTGAGAATAAAGCAAATAATAAACCTGTGAGTGAAATGGCATTCCAGGTTATAAGAAAACAAAGTAAACAAGGCTTTAAAATGACAACATAAAGATAGCTAAACTAATCCCTACTTAGTAATAATTTCATTAGCTACTTAACCCCAGATGAAGTGCTTTCTGCTTTAAAGTAATCAATGGGCACTGTTAGAATTTAGACATATATTATATAGATGGATGGATGGATGGATGGATGGATGGATGGATGGATGGATAGATAGATAGATAGATAGATAGATAGATAGAACTTTATATGTATTTATTATTTGGAACTTGCTAGGAATATTGGGATGCAAATGCAAAACTGTAATGATCGCAGTAAATTTTAAACTCAGAATTTGTTTCCAGGTTTAAAGGGAGATAAAGATTGCATTTAGTATTTGGAGCCCTTTGTGCAGAATGTTGCCAAGTTCAAGCTCCTGATGGCCCAATAAAAATTGAGGGGGGGAGGAAGTGAGTCCCTTGCCAATAATGACATTTTAGCACTACTGCACAGAGGCTGTGGGGCTGTGGTTCAACATTTCCCAGAGTTTAGGGAAGTAAGTAGCGATAATAAATGTAAATAAATTAATAATAGCAACAACTAGAACAACATTCCTGGAGAAATTCCCATTGGGAAAAACTGATCTAACACAAGGGAGACTTATTAATATATTATAGGTGTATTCATTCTAGATAAATGCACACCTATTTCTTGTTTCCAGTTCTATACATTACTTTCAAACAGCTGTTCATAAACCTGTAAGTTGAATGGCACTCTTGCTATCCATTCTCAAGATACTTAAACTGAGCCCATTCCTCTAAAAATGAATGTGATGTTTGTCCCCGCAATACTTATTGCACTTGTTCAGCCTTGAGATCAGTTTCAAAGTGAATGCTAGCTTTGCCATCCCAAAATAGATCTGATAGGCAGAAAGTTTAATGCAGTGATAAAACTAATTGACTACTATTATCAGAAAGACAACCCCATCAATTCTCCCCCAATTTTTACTTTCCATAAATAGAAAACCAAATTGCAGCACTATGTATTACTTACCATGATCCCAGAAGCTGAAAATCCATCAAATTAGCAAACTACTCCTTAAAACTGGCAAAGGCTGCAGATATTCAATCTGTTCCATTGCACCAAAGTTTTTAGTTTTTTTTTTAGTTTTGGATCTGCTACTATGGGTATGATTACACAGCTGTTAATTCAATTCATTTCAGTGCTTTACACAGCCTTCAAATTGCTATTTTAAAAATAATTATTTCTAATATCTAACTTTTTATGTGCAACCTTTCCAAATATTCTTTGGTAATAGGTACTGTATCTATCTCAAATGCATGTACGTTTTTATGAGAATTTGGGAAAAGAAGATGACAACCTTAAGAGAATTCAGTTCACTGCTTCTCAGGTGTCTTGACTGATATGTTTCGATGAATCACACTATTTTTCTACTACAGAACTCTATGGTGGATTTATTCAACATTCTTGTATATGCCAGATTATTAATCTGTTTCTGAAAGATGTGATCTACTAAACCACATTCCTCACTTCAATGCAAGAAACAGGGTGTAAGAAGAACATGCATGAATGTAAATAACTGAAATGTACTTTTCTTAGTAGTTCAAGGCTGAAAGTACGCTGCAGAAAAATACCCATTCTAAATTTTAGGAGGGCACAATAACAACAATAAGAAGCCTACAGTAAATTTGAGTTTGGGCTCAACTAAATCAATGTATGTGCAATGAAAATTTATATATTCAATATCCATGAAATGTTACTTCATCATAAATACATCTGATGCAAAATTCTCTTTGACTCGTATATGTTTAGCATATGAAATTCTCACCATGTTGTTATAGAAGAAAACAACCCAGTGAGTCAGATGGTGCTTGGAAACTAGTCCATGTCAGTGGAACTAGTCTCAGGTCCAGTCCTTGATATCATCAATCAAAAAGATCCTACAGAAGCTCTGCCAGATGTACATACTTGACTAGATGAAATGTTCTCTAATTCAATATAAAGTAAATCCCTTGGTAAACAGCATTAGCTGGAGGCTCTGTAGAAATCTCTCAGTTTACATTCCCCCATACAGGACAATAGTTATAGCTCTGTAATTATGCAGGCATATCAATTTGCTTTTCTAAGAACTGAATCTGAGTCTACCCTTGTGTGATCACCCATCATAAGAAGAAATGGGAGGGAGGAACCCTATAGCTACTATGTCAAAACTTCTAACGCATATTCTGAAGGGATGTCAGAACCTCCTGGATTGCTTAGTTCACAAAGCACATTACATCATATGAAGCCAAGACTCCATCTGAAATGTCAGGATGTAACGCAAGGACCTTGTAATTAAGTATTTCAACTGGAGGCCTACGAATATTGAACAAAGAGCTGAAAAAGCCCAGTTCAGTGATAAGATCAACAATAAATGCCAAAGGTTTTATTTCTAATGATATATTCCCAGTTTTACAATTCTCTAGGAAACCACTTGTGCAAGCACATGGCAAAACAAAAGAAAGGATTAGACTCCAAGGAATAAAAGATGACAGGTTGGTTTTCAGTTTACAAAAGTTTTCATACTACCACATGAGCATTCAAGGTTTTGGAATGAAAAAAAGAAAAGAAAAGAAAAAATGAATAAATGAATAAATGAATTTGAAAAACTGCAGTAATATTCAGTATTCACTGAAATTTTGAGGAATTTCTTTTTAAATAAAGTCTGGTAATATATTTTTTAAAAATAAAGAAAAACCAAAGACCTTGCTTCCAAGAAAGGCATATTGCTAACCTGTTTTTCCCCCTTTTTTGTAGACTTGCAACTAAAATCAAATCTGAGAAACATCACTAGTTTGAAGGCAACCATGACTGGGAAAACATTTCAGCAACAATCAGATTTGGTCTGTAAAGCACAGACCAACATAATTAAGAGGTTAGAAATCTTTAGTAAATTGGCAAAGAAAAAAGTAAAGAATAATCCAAACATTGTGGGCATTATCAAAAAATTATCTGAGCATTAAATGTTCTAACTCAGTGGGCCCCAACTTTTGGGGCACCAGGGACTGGGCTCTAATTTTCAGGGAGGGATGAGACGGTAATGCTTTAGATCTAGCTGGTAGTTCCATTGTCATTGATAGGTAATTACTTGATGGGATTTCCAGCCACTATTACATGGTAGCAAAGAGATCAACTTTCCTATAATTCTTTCCTACCATTTAATGTTTAACTGTCCCTTCTTACTTTTTTTTCTCTCTCTCTCTTTCCACCACAATGAGAAGAATGGGATTGAATATTTGTATAACAAATGTCAAATAACAATATGCCAAGATATGTGAAATCTGGCCAAGTTTCATGATCATCATGCATCATTTTTTAGAGTCCTACTACCATTGAATATACAATTTATGGGAACATAAGAGACCAAGCTACTACCAAAATTAGTACAAAGTTTACAAAGATACTTTTATTCAGGCTTTGTACTTTTCAAGCTAACTTTTTTGTGGATTGGTTTTATGTGGTAAGTGTGGTTTATTTATTTCTAAGGATGCATTTTAACTTATTTGCTTTTATGTTTTCATTATTCTCTATTTTATTTCTATATTATTTAGTTGTCTTAAGAGTTTGTGTGTGTGTAATCAGTGATATGCTGAAACTGAGATTATCAACTTTTATTGACCATGAGAAAGAACATTTTTGCGCACAGTGCACAAAAAAATTCACAAAGGTCAATAGAATTTGAAATTTTGGAGATTTTCCTTTCAGTATAATGCTCATGCTGAAACTGTAGGTATATAAGTATGTGTACATGTGTATGTTTTCCTCTTTTAAAAAAAGAAGTGAGTCACATTCCAACAAATCCTTTTGAGGTTGTGGGAAAGTTTCTGTACCTTTTTTTCTTTCTTTCTTTCCACAGTAATGAAGCAAACACAAATGAATGGGGCGGGGGGGGGTTTACAATAAAACAAGCAACAAAAGAAATTCAAGCAACTTACTCCTTGAAGCATTAAACTACCAAATAAATATATATATATATATCATGAAAGACATCGGAAAAAGAAATCTGGCTGTGGGAAGAGACTGGAGAAAGAGTACTAAAGGAGAACAAGGATACTCTACAGATATTAAGTAATTATGGTAACTATAGAATACGTAGGGCAAATATTTGTGTCCTAAAGTGGGGTGTTGTTTTTTTTTTTAGGAACAGCATTTGAAGAATTTAGACAAATCAATGTGATAGGTGGAATTCTTGGGATTAATTCTTGGTATACAAATTAAAACAAATAAAATAAATTAATTAATGACAAATTAAAAATGAACAAGATAATGTGCCTCAATGGCCGTTTATACTATTCAAGTATAGATGGAATTGCTGACAAATTGCTAACAAAAGTATACACTGCCAATACATCCCAAAATCTGAAAAGTAGCCAACATAGCATCTTTTTTTAAAAAAAAAAAAGTAATCACAAAGAAAATTCTTGCTAAAAAGAAATTAGTGGGGCATCTGCAAAGGATCATCTTACCTCACTAGCTTTTTAGTATTCTCTGACAGTGTCAACAAGCAAGAAAATTATTCAATATGTGTTCATAGTTTTTACTTCTAAAAATTATTTAAGTAAACATTATAGCCTAAGTTGTATCCAAAAATGTCCTTTAAAATTTGGCTTTTCCTTCAGACATGTGATTCAAAGGTTGGGTGGGCTTGCCAATGTGGCCTTTCTGGACAAACCTGTGATTGTGGGACTTGAGTTAGTTTGTCTTCATTATGCTATTACCATTATTCTTCTTTATTCTTCTTTTTATTTTATTTTTCCTGTTGTCATTGTTGGATTTTTACTACATTCACCACCCAGAGTCACAATTGTGAGATGGGTGGTTCCATAAATACCGTATTTTTCAGAGTATAAGACGCAGCTTAATTTTTGGAGAGGAAAATGGGAGGGGGGGGGGGAAATCTGCCTACCAGGTATTCATCTGGCTAGCATCCTTAGGCTAGTCAGTTTCAGCACATTAGTTTACTGGTTTTTTATCCCCTGCTTGGGGATAAAAAACAGCTTCTAAGGCACAGCTGAGAGGAAGCATCAATGAGAAAAGCAGGCAAAGCATGGGGGAGGGAGATAGCTTCACTCGGTTAGCGCCTAGTTAGGGCTGAAAAAAAAGCTTCTAAAGAACAGCTGAGAGTCGGAGCAAAGCATGGAGATCGCTTCATGTGCTAGCGCCTCGTTAAAGCACAGTGGAGAGTCGAGGGAGCAGGCAAAGCTGGGAAGATTGCTCACTAGTGCCTCATTAGTGCCTCATTAGGGCTGAAAAAAAACTTTTAAAAAGCTACATTTGGAGTATAAGACACACCCAAATTTTCAGCCTCTTTTAGGGGGGGGAAGGTACGTCTTATACTCCAAAAAATATGGTAGATTAAATAAATAAACAAACTAGTAAAGAAATAAATGACATGTTATGGTGCCAGCAGAGCATCCCTTCATTGGTGCCCACCAAGCTCCCTACCTACTGGTTGAAAATAACGTTCAGGAAAAAAAGAAAATTCCACCAAAGGGATATTAGGAAAGGATTCAGAATTAAAATTACTAGTACTTTTATGCCATATAAAATAATGTTTTGGTTGGCCTAATCAAATATACAAACACGTAGCCAAGAAAGACAATGAAGTGGATTGACAAAATGGCAAAGCATCCAACTGACTCTGCAGGAGAATGGAGACATTAGCATAGAATGAGAATGACACAAACATTCCAACAACAATGGTTTCTTTTGCAATTTTCCCACTTCCACATAACATCAAGTAGGGTACTAATGGCGTGACTGAGGTGCTATAGGTTTAATCATAATGTGCTTCATGAGGTATTAAGCAACATGTATGGCTGCCTAGATGATGGCAGTGCTGAAAAAATAACCAAGTTATCAGGAGCTGGTTTCTAAGGCAATTTTACTTCAGAAAGAAATGGTTCCAAGCAACTTCTGAAAACATATTTCTGATTCTGTTGTTGGATCCCAGAGTCTGACCAGATAAAGTCAGCCAATGTGGCTGGGTACTCATTCTTGTGAGACCCCAATGAACAGCTATCCAATCAAGGTTTTCTACTTTGACATCTCAAAGAATACCTAGTCTTGGCCAATGCATTTGTAGAGCGGTGGATACACAGGGGTTAACATTCCTTTTAAAAGCATTTTGGTGAATCACTTCCAGGATGATTCTTTACCTCCTTTCCACCCATTTCTTCTCACACCACAGTTGTGTGAAATAACTGTGGCTGTGGCCTATTACAACACTGTGTTGGCTGACTGAGGTACAAGTAATAAACCACAAAATTTTACTGATTCAGTTGACCTTCTGCTGTTTAAAAACAATGGTAAGTGTTAGATCAGCAGATAAATCTTTTTCAGGAATCATTCACAAATCATCTGCTACCTGTCTAATCATAATAACTAAGTTATAGATAGCACTGCAAAAAGTTGATGGAAAATAGATGGGTTTTTTAAGAATACAAAGGAAATTATATGGAGTTCCTTGAGTTGAGCCTCATCTATCACCATTCCTTGAGAATGAGGAAATTTGTCAAAGCCAGACCACAGTTCCAAGACTCAACCTGTTGTATGATTAATCAACAAGGAGCATATTTTGCTCACCAGACTATTTTAACAACAAATTAACATTGAGTTGTACTGAATTACAATTGTATCACTATATGGCAGGTTGGCTGAGGCCTTAGTATAGAAGATAAAGATCTTAAATCTCCCTTCTCAGAAGCCTTCTAGTTTCCACCTAGATTTGGTATAATATCTTTGGTCATTTTTGACCAAAGATATTACACCACTTAACTTCTGGGTGAGGCTCACATGACATCCAACTCTTACCTCAGTGTATGAGAAAAATAAGGATGTCATCATGTTTTGCCTTTATGAAGATTAAAAGCTAACAATGCCCAAAGTGAAGTTATTACTATAATGTTGATGATTGTCATCACAGAATAACAGAGTTGGAAGGGACCTCGGTGGTGTAGTCCAGCCCCACCTGCTCAGGCAGGAAATCCTATACCATTTCAATGTTTGTCGAATCTCTTCTTTAAAACTTCCAACGTTGGAGCATTCACAGCTTCTGGATGCAAGTTGTTCCACTAGATTGTTCTAACCGTCAGGAAATTTCTCTTTAGTTCTAGGTTGCTTCTCTCCTTGATTAGTTTCCATCCATTGCTTCTTGTCCTGCCTTAAGGTGCTTTGGAAAATAGCTTGATTCCCTCTTCTTTGTGGCAACCCCTCAGATATTGGAACACTGCTATCATGTCACCCCTAGTCCTTCTTTTCATTAAACTAGACATGCCCAATTCCAGAAACTGTTCTTTATAAGTTTTAGCCTCCAGTCTCCTAATCATTTTTGTTGCTTTTCTCTGCACTCTTTCTAGAGCCTCGACATCTTTTTTACATCGTGGCAACCAAAACTGGATGCAGTATTCTAATTGTGGTCTTGATTCTTTACTTCTGTTAATACAGCCTAGAACTGTGTTGGCTTTTTTGGCAGCTGCATCACATTTCTGGCTCATATTTAAGTGATTGTCTAATAGGACTCACAGTTACTACTATTGAGCAAGATACCACCAAACTATACATGTGCATTTGGTTTTTCTTGCCTAAATGTAGAACCTTACTTTTTTCACCATTAAATTTCATTTTGTTAGATAGCACCCAATGCTCAAGTCTGTCAAGATCCTTCTGTATCTTAAGCCTGGAATGTTGGCTTTTCCTGCCAGATTGGTTTCATCTGCAAATTTGATGAGTTTCCCCATGTATCCCCTCATCGAAATCATTGATGAAGATGTTGAAGAGTACTGGGCCTAAAACAGAGCCTTGGGGTACTCCACTCCATACTTCCCGTAAATGCAGTTTCATTTAGGACTACACGTTGAGTGCAGTTGGTCAGCCAGTTACGTGGTGATGCTGTCTAACCCACATTTTTCTCTTATCAAGTAGTAGATTGTGATCTACTTTATCAAATGCCTTTACTGAAGTCCAAATAAATTCCTCTGGTCTACTCACTTTGATGTGCATATTGATGCAAACTGCATAATCTTGGTTATGCAAAATGAACAGAGAGATAGAGTTCTGCTTCTGTCCAGCCATATATAAACCATCTTAATTCTTTCTACTCTTGACCTGTTTTATGAACAGAGTCATTTCAGCTGCTAATGTAGTTGATGAGAAGTAGTTATGTAGAGTGGTACAGGCAGTCCTCATTTAGCAACCATACTCAGGTGATGAAAAAATAATTTACAACCAGTCGGTTCATTTACAACTTTTGCAGGTCTATAAACCAAAGGAAAATTGAAGTAAGATTGTAAGCACAGTCATGGCTTCCCTTAATCATTAATTTGCCAATTCCAGTGGTGATTGCCAATTGAGAACTACCTGCATTCATTAATCATTCCTAATGTTGAAAGCAGTTGTGGGTTTCACTTACCTTTGCTACCGGTTCGCTCGTACGCAGAGTGTATTTAATGACATCCGGGTAGGTGGGCAGAGCCTCTCGCCACCGATACTACCAGTTCTCCCGAACCATGGTGAACCGGTAGCAACCCACCACTAGTTGAAAGCCTTTAGATTCTCCTCAGTCTTAGTTGAATACTCTAGGAAAGATGTTCCAGCCTGATGTGGAGTCCTTCATTGAGCTTCTTGCTTAGGATAATCCTGTGGCCAGCCAGAATGAATCTGAACATACTTCCCTGTCCAAGATGTTCCAGTCTTTAGATCTAGTCATTTGTATAACTGGTCATCTTAGACATTGAAGTTCATGAAATGAAAGGGAGTTCTTTAGATCAAAATTAGCAATGCATAATACATATCCTGCCTTTATCCATTCTGTTTTCCTCATCCACATTAATGTAGATGTTGATGTTTTGCTTTGTAATGTTAAAACATGAATTTAAGTTCTCTTCATGCTCATTCCATTGAGGGAAGCCTAGATTATTGCCCTCAAATACTAGCTTGAAATTCATGATGTCAGTGGTTTGGGTACTAACTCCCAAAGGACAAAGTGTAACCAGAACCTTGGCACAGCAGTTCCTGGCAAGCTATCACAAATAGTTATAGCACAAACATAATCAATGTTTCTTTTATGCAGTGTGGGTGGCAGAAATATGCACATGGGCTTGTGGCTCTATGCAAGGATTTGTACTGTTTTAGTGTACGACAGATCTTGGTACAGAGACATCACAAATAATGTTAATATAACATGACCTTTTTGTAATATTGTTTAAACATTTAGGGGAGGGAGTGTTAGGATAAACAGACTGTGTAACCATTTATTAACTGCTTATACTTTGTTTTATTGATATAGCTAAACAAATCTCATTTTTCTCAGCACTTTCTCTACTAAAAGACACTGCTGTTGTGCTAAGACAGAAAGTGGGGGAGGATTTACATATGGAGAAGGGTGGAAGTTGATGGCCAGCAGTGACAGCTGTGAAGCTTCATCAAAGACAAGCTCAGAACAATGTCCATGATTCAGCTCTCTTCTGAGCATCTTTCCATTTGTGGATAAATGCTTATGTTTGGCTTATAATTCAGAGGCAAGATTTTAGAACCATCAAGCTGCCACACAAGAAGGTGACTTATACACTTGCAGTAACAATAAAAAAAAAAGTTCTCAGGCTCATCTATTTTGTCTCAGTCCTCCCAATAAAAATAAAATGCTTGGAGAAGTTGCATGAAACAAGTAAAAATAACATGTTCGGCCCGGTTTTGCCAAGCCGGTAGTGGTGACGATATCTATGGCTGCCTCCTAAGTCCCAGCTGATGGGCTATAAGGAAAAACTGTTTAAACTCTTGCTGCAGGACTCCAAAGGACTGCCCTACAGCTGATCAGTGGTAAAAGGCAGTTTGGTGGTAGACCAGTGCCTCCAAAAATAAATGAGTAGACCATTGCCTGAAAAAATAAATGGGTAGACCAGTGCCTGCAAAAATAAATGGGTAGACCAGTGCCTGCAAAAATAAATGAGAACAGTGGAAGAAATGCTGGAATTTATATCACTGACTTTGTCATTTTGCTTCCTGGACTTCACAGTGCAAAAATGTTTAAAAAATATTAAAACTAAAGTGTTACTATTGATATTAATACTATTGATATTCCTCAACTCAGGAAATGAGTTGAGGTCATCCTGATATCTGAAAGGAAAAAATTCCAAAAGGCAGGAGCTGCAGCAGAGAAGGCACATCTCCTGATTTTCACCAGCCAACATTTCTTGGCTGATGAGATCCAGATGATACCCAACCTGCCTGACCAAATTGGTTAGGTAAATACTAGATGCCTTATCATACTGGTGTACCTAGCCATATGCACAGGACTGCACAGCATGTTGAACAACATGAGGAAGAATCATTTTATCATCATACTCTTTCTAACATATGTGTATTAGTCCAGGGAATTACAGATGGAACACTTCCTGTCACATGTAATTTTCTGTATGCTACAACTAAGGCCCAAGACACAGAACAGGCTGCTTGTACTCATAAAGACCTTTTGCTGGATAAAAACGTCACTGAAAAAAGAATTTGAATCATTTCCCACCAGTATTTCAATCAATGAGAAACTATCTCATAGTTTTAAAGATACCACAAGCATGTCCTCATAATTGTTATTTCAGCCCAACAGTGGTTAGATAATTCTAGAAAAGGTTGTGCAGTAAGTCACTACTACTGGCATGATTTAAAATCCTTTCTCTGATTGTTTTTTTCCAGGTGTCAAAGCCATGTTTATTCATTCATTCAGAAAAATGAGTTTAGCTTTATTCATACTAGGTTCTTGAGGAAATATTTCATTTTCTTCAGATATATTTATTCTAAAACATAGAATATTTACTCTTGTGTCTAGACAGCCTCCCCCCCCACACACACACACACACACCTTCAGTGGTCTTGGATCTAAAAAAAAGACTGTGCAACCGCATAAAAAAATGTTCTTTTTGTCTCCAAAGGTTTCTATGCATTAGAACCTGATTCAGATGCTCAAAGAAGGAAGACAGGTTGAACTACCTTCCTTCCCACAAGTATCTGGGTGGGTGGGATCTTCAATCTTTGTTTTCTTTATACATATGTTCGTCACCTCCAGGAAATATACAGGTATTTGGTCAAGAATTAAGTCTAAGCAATCTAAATTCCATCAATTTCAATTTGAGCTGACTGAAACTTAAGACCTGCTCTTTCAGAACAGGTACCAGTATATACAATTATGCAGGTCCCAAAGACAGTGCCCTTATATGACTCTGCCATCAATCACTTGGTCCCTGTCTTGTCTGTCTTGAATGATTAGGCCTTAAGTGGACTTCTACTCAAGCATTCTTTTGAACATGTGTAGCACCATAGAGCCAGTGCAGCATAATTGTAAAGATACAGAACTAGGACTTGGAAAATCCAAGTTCAAATCCAGTGTCATCCAATTATCACAGTGGTACATAGATATAAACCTAGGATAATCTAGAATAACATGCAATAAATAGTTCATCAGGAACTGATTTGTACAGCAATGTTTGATTGTTGGACCCCAAGCTTCATAAATGAGGTTAAATACAGGCTTACCAGCCCACATATAATCACCAGTTCATATAGGTAGTAAAAAAGCAGGAATGCCCAATCTTTTCAGCTAAAGGACACACTTGATTTTTGAGTGGTCTCCTTCAAGCTAATCTTCTAAAAGGAAGCAAGGATAGGGAAAAAAAAGTTGGGTCCTAACACAAGTAACAATAGATTTTATTTGATTAAATATAAAATATCCTTTATATAAATTAATTAAATCAAGAGACATGATTTTTTCTACTCTTCCTGTTCCAAGAAAAAAAATAAAATTGAATGACAACTTTTGAAGACCATTCCTAAAACTTTGGAGCTCTTCATGCAGCCCTACTGCTTCTCTTTTTGCACTTCTGTAAGAAAGTGCTACAAACGTCTCTTTGTTTATGCAGATGAGATAGGCTTTGCGTGACAGTTGATCTTAGATTCTTGATTGGAGTTTCATGGCTGCCTTGGGTGTGCCTGGAAGGATGAGTGGATTTTATCTGCCACTTTGGCCTCATATGAGGCATGAGGGAGAAATTTCTTGGGAGGCATTATTGACATTGAACTTAACTTTTTGCAGTTTGATCTGAGAGATTAAGTTATGAGAAATGGAATGTTAGATGACCAGTGAAGAATACTGCAGGCACAGAACAAATTTAGTGTGTTGCCTGTTTATATGCTGCCTATAAAATGATGTAACATATTATTTATCCTAAATATTAAATTATTAGGAAATTAATATTTTGAAACTTTTTTGTAAGTTTATATCTATTTTTTAAGCTGTCGTTTGAGGGTTGGATTTTTTCTATATGTCCAGTTCCATGCCTGTTCTGCCTTTGTAGTAATGCTTCATTCTACATGAGTATTTTTCTTAGTCTCTGAACCCTTGAATTTATTGTCCCAAAGGTGCTTTTTCAAGAGGCAACTGGACTTTCTGGTTTTTCTTTGAAGACGATTCACTTCTCATCCAAGAGCTTCTTCAGCTCTTTTTGAATTTATTTTTTCCTTCTTTCCCTCCATCTCCTTTTTTGTTTTTTACAGAAATATCCTGCAAAATAATTCATTTATTCCAATAAATTCTTAACCAACCATTTTTTCACTTAGAAACCGCATATTTGCTTCACAGACAGCTCCGTTATTACCATTATAATTGCCATTATTGCCTTTTATAGAAATAAGCCAACAACTGATATTTTCATAGCAGAAATTGAATTTTTTTATGGGAAGGATTTGAAATTGCCTAAAAATTGGTCTATTGCCTTGCCACTCCCCTACTTTGAATAGAAAATATTTTCTGCCAACCCCAGAAGGGACATGATGGAGCTCATGAGGTAAAAGTATCTGAAAGCAGCCAGCATTATCCATTAGCCCTTTGTCCTGAACCAGGACTTAAACTATTTCAGTCTTCCATCAGTTATCAGCAGCTTTAGTGTGATACTATAGCAAGTTGTTTAAAATTGTATGAAGAAAAGCAAGAAAAACTTCAAGCACTAAGAGAAAGGTGGGGGAGGTATCAACTGTGGACATTTTATTGGCTTGTAAATTTTTCTTACATTTATTACACTTTTAATGAGATCTCTTAGAATCAACAGTGGTGTAAATAATGAAAACAACACTAATAAATGTCCCAATAAACTTTAGGCCAGTCCTTTGATGCTAATTTGCAGGTCTCAGTCCCTCTTTTTGTTTTTTCCAGTCCAGTTTCCTGACAGCCTCTCAGTGTTCTAAGTGAATGGCAAAGTCAGGAGGCAAAATATCAAAATGCACCTTTTGGCTTTGAAGGTCAGTGCTCTGGTATCAAAACAGCCCTCCCTGATTAAAGTCAGTCAGATCTTTTGTATCTTAAGAGAGTAAATCCTCTCCTCATTTTTCAATTATTGCAGGGTAGGCTACAGCAGAATAAGTGAATTTAGGCTAGAGCAGGAAAAAATATGCTTGCTTCTGTCTGCAAAACTATACGTACTGCAGTAAGAACAGCACAAGGTTATCACAAGCATTTTCGCTTTCACTTATGAAATTTACTTGACAGGCAGACACAAGATATCACTTTTTTTAGTGTACTTCTTGGGCAGAATTTACATAGGTTCTGACAGTAATGTCGAGCATGATTCACCAATCATTTTGGTTACTCATTAGGGACTCAGGAAAACTAGGTTTTTGGAGAGAGGGTGTCACATTATCATACCTTAGTTGACTGCAATGTATAGGGAGAAAACTTTGTTCAACTGGATCTTGCAAGTTCTCCTAATATGGTGGAAGTGACTAGAAGGCAGCTAATCTATTAGTATATCACAGAATTATTTGTAATAATTTGCACAGTTCAAAAAAGCTTAAAGATGGAAAGAACAAACATCTCCCAAAATGATATGAAATTGAAATGATACTGTGAATGGACTTTTGTGTTCAGTTCCATTCATAGAGATTCATGGTCAGAACTGGTCTGTCGGTCTATATGTTGCACCTGCATCTGATTGAGGATTCGAATGAAAAGCAAAACACTATGCTGTGATTTGAAGAGGACAGCCCTCTCTGAAATTGCAATCCATGTTTTTGATTGTTATTGAGGGTATTAAGAGGCTTCACAGTAACAATATATAATAGAAACTGAGAAGAAAAACTAGAAATCTAATAAAAGAAAATTATGGGGAAAGATGAAAGAAAGCACAAAAGGGGGGGAAAAACTAAAAACAACAGGGGAGCAAGAAAACACTCCAAGGCATTTTCCAAAAGCAAAGAGTCGTGATATGTACAATCAAGTTGTACAATATAACTTGCATACAAGCAGCCTAGAACTTTCCTGATGGTAAGAAAAATGAACTAGTGGAATGAGTTGCCTTCAGAAGTTGTGGGTGCTCCATCATTGGAGGTTTTCAAAAAGAAACTAGACAACCATTTGTCTGAAATGGTAAAGGGTCTCTTGCTCAAGCAGGGGGTTGAACTAGAGGACCTCCGAGGTCCTTCCAAGTCTATTATTCTAAGTTTTATTTCTAATTTCCCTCAAAGTGAATTAAATCCATATGACAATAACCTAGATTATTTCACTGCCTTGGATCGTAATTTTTCTATCTGTAACAAATCTTTCTAAAATTCTATTGCCAGTGAGTTTAATTAACTTACATTTGTACATTTCAGATTTTCACCTTCTTTCCTATGCTATTTTTTGCCACCTGAAGTACCCAGGTTACAATTTAAAAACCAAACACAGAGTACAATGAAAGTATAGCCTCGTGCAGAAGAATCTTTTTTCTTAGTAACTCAGGTTTATCAGGTTCCTCATGCTACAGAAATGAATAGTTTATGTTGCACGAACACAGGACCTGTACAGGATGAATAAAGAATGTGGAAGTTAAACCCATAGAGTGATTATGATTCCCACAAACATAAAGCCATCTTTATTTGCCTGAAAACTTCAAAACATCTTTGCTAAAGCAAGTTACAGACTACAGACAGAAGGATACTGACACTATCTTGCAGACCAATTTCTTATCATGGGCTCCAGAACAACAGATAAACCTTCTGAGGAATGAGCAAAATACACACACTGTGTGGGCTTCTCACTACTATCAGATAGAGACTATATTTCAAATCTGTTATATGGAGTATACAGGCATGAAACTCCCTTCTGAACATGACCCCATGATTGATTGATCCTTGAGTGTCAGAAGCATCAAGTACAATCCACATCACAATGGCAAAACTTGCACCTGATTTTAATACATGTGGGCAGCATCATTTTAAAGACTCCCTCAAGACAGACTCCTTGAGCTTTGTGGTTCTTTTGCTTTCAGGCCTCTGATTCTTCTCCTCCTCCTCTGTGGTCAACTCTGTGGGTTTTGCAATTCTCTTGATGGGCAAGATAGGCTGCTTCACAATGTGTTGCTGACTAAAACAGGAGACCAGACCAGAAACATTATTACTGCTAGTTTCATACAGAAATAATGTGAGGGGAAGGATTTGGATTGGGTTTTGATCATTGTATTCTGCCTATATAATCTCCCTGTCTGAAAACCTAGGTAGACACCTTCACTCATATATCTCCCTGGAAAATCCCCATAGCTTTGTTCTTTCCACAGGCTGTTTCATAAAAGCTACTCTGAAAACAAATGATGTTTGGTTGGATTTCAAGCAGGGGTGAAATCCAGTAGGTTCTGACAGGTTCTGGAGAACCGGTAGCGGAAATTTTGAGCAGTTCGGAGAACTGGCAAATACCACCTCTGGCTGGCCCCAGAGTGGGGTGGGAATGGAGATTTTGTAATATCCTTCCCCCAGGAGTGGGGAGGGAATGGGGATTTTGCAGTATCTTTCCCCGGCCATGCCCACCAAGCCCCGCCCACCAAGCCACAGAACCAGTAGTAAAAAAAATTGGATTTCACCACTGCCCTCAAGGATAATTCTGAGGGAGCCTATTTGCCAAGCAGAAATAAAATCTCACCAGCCTAAGACATAGACAAGGTTCTTCTGTTCCTCTATTCCACAGTAAATGAGGAACTTATTTGAAGCTTTGATTTCAAAACCAAGGTTACTGTGAATGTGAATTAAAAGGGGAGAGGGCTTTCCAGTTGTTACAGGAACCTTCATTTCTTTGGGCTAGGAAGTTTCAAACTGGCATGTAGACTTTCCTTTGCCATTTGGTCTTTTTCATGCCACAGGAACTTAGGGCCAAATTCAATCAAAATTCCCTCCAGCATCTACTACACAGAAACACACCCAGCTCTTAACAAATCACTTGTGCATTTTTGTGTATTGTGTGTGTGTGTGTGTGTGTGTGTGTGTGTGCATGTGTAGTGCTTACTCAGCTGTACTTTGGCAGCAGCTGCCTCAGGACTGGATTGATTCCAACTAGGCTGTTATGTTGTGGCTATTAACGTAATTGGATGCATTATTCCACTTTGCTTTTTGTTTCTTGTATTTGCAGAGTTACAACTGCCATACACAAAACACCACAGGGCCGCATCCGTCTACTCTGTGAATCATAGTATAACTGCTCAGATTAGAGGTGACATAACTCACTTGTTCTGCTAAATAGTTTCTTTTTTTATTCAGACTTAAGACGTTTTGTGTTTGTGTGCCTTGGTGTTGACTTCTGGAAACTGCCTGGACTGTAGTTTTCTTGGCAATATTTCAGAAGTGACTTACCATTGCCTCCTTCCTAGGGCTGAGAGAGTGCCTGGCTCAAAGTCAAGGCAGGGTTAGAACTCATGATCTTCCAATTTCTAGCCAGATGCTTTAAGTATCATATCAAACTGTCCCTCTGAAGATGTTTCAGCCTCCAGTTTAGGTGTTTAGCTCTTGGAACTGCACAGAAGTGATGCTAATACCAGTAGCCAGATCATCTGCTGAAAGACCAATGAAATTTCAAGGTTATTATCTGACATATCATATCACTCTCAGAATTCTGAATTCATATTTGTGAACTCAGGCCGGATAAATGAAACTAAAGCATACATGCAAGGAATTAGATACTACTTCTGTTCTTTTGGTGTTGCAAAACAGAGATTAACCACAAGTTCCCAAAAATGTAACAATTGACTTCAATTTAAGCTAAATATGTAGAATACAGCAATATCACAAATTAGGTATTTTGTGGCACGCTTTACAACACCAATATAACATCAAAGATATGACAGTGTTGCATTATGCTAACTATGAGCATCTCCATTGACAGGCCAAAACTGGGTGACTTCAGAGGAACTCGGAAGCAATCTCACCTCTGTGTCTGTCTCACTTTTTACTTTGCCTGCAACACAGCAGTGGCTGAGTTGACTAGTCATACCTTTCGAGGAAGTGTATAAATACCTGCTTAAAAATAAGTTATTGCAGAGAATTATCACACATGGTGCAATGTAGGAGCTGTATTGTGCAAGCTTAGAGAATATAAAATAAATCAGTTATGGGAACTATGGAGAAAGAGAACTTTGTGTACTACAAAAAGAGCTTGAGCTCAGAATGTACGTGGAAAGTATTCCTTATATACATACATTAGTGCTCAAGTTACATCAAGATGCAACCTGAACTGATGTCAGAATCCAGTGGGATGGTAACTATCAGGCTAGGCAAGAAGATAAATGTGCACAGAGGAAATGTGGCAGGCATTTCTTTTCCCTATTGCCACCCATTTTAAAAAGAGTTGTGGAAAGAAATCAAGCCATTACATTTGGTTAAAAAATTGTCTAGCTTTTGTTTTCTTACATAAAGGCAATCTAATGCCTGACAAAACTAAGGAAAAAAGAGCCTTGAATTTTTCATACCAACAAGACTTTTCCCTGAGTAGATTTTACTCTAGCACTAGTGGCATGTCAACTGAATTACTAGATTTGTGGGACAGGAATATTATGGCTATCATTGTATAACTCAGCATAAATGGAGACCTCAGCAATACAACCAGATGGTTTTATGAGGCAGATAGTGCAAGTTTTAACAATGTTAAGTAGGCTATTGTCCTACCATTTTTCCAAGAAACAAATATTGCTGTTTTTCCATATAGCTATATAAAGATACAAACACACTTATCTATAAAATGCATCCATATCATTTAGTATCAACCAGTATATTATCAAATGTAATGTGCTTACACATGAGAGTCTGTAAATAGTGGAAATGTATTAGTCATATTAGACTAATTTTGGAATAGGTATAAGCAATTATAAGAGAATCGTATTTGTCTTTTCCACCTAAGACAGAGGTTAATAGTCCAAACATAATTACTGTGACCATCTAATGGAGATGAATCATAACATAATGCTAATTTTGGCTTTTCAGCACCGGTCACATTTCACAGACATAGTTAATGGGAGCTGTAAAAGATAATAGAATAGAATAGAATAGAATAGAATAGAATAGAATAGAATAGAATAGAATAGAATAGAATAGAATAGAATAGAGGAGTTGGAAGGGACCTTGGAGGTCTTCTATTCCAACCCCCTGCTTAGGCAGGAAACCCTACACCACTTCAGACAAATGGCTGTCCAATCTCTTCTTAAAAACTTCCAGTGTTGGAGCATTTACAGCTTCTGGAGGCAAGTTGTTCCACTGATTAATTGTTCTGTCAGGTTCTAAGTTCTAAGTTGCTTCTCTTCTTGATTAGTTTCCACCCATTGCTTCTTGTTCTACCCTCAGGTGCTTTGGAGAATAGTGATTCCTGGAAGGAAGTTTGGATATGAATTCAGGCATCAGAGAATGGACAAAGTGAAAGATATTGGTGGCCCCATTTATGTACAAATGCCTTCCCAGGTTTGTAGGAATGTGTTTCTGTAGACATGGCTTCACGGTCTTCCTTTTTTGCCAGCTTGTGCTTTGTTCATTTCAGATCTTGCTTTGCCACAGTAAACCAACAGAGAAGATCAAACTCAAAATCCCATAACCCTGGATTATAATCCTTAATTCAGCAAATAAAACTGTCCTACTTAAGCAAGTGAATGCTTGCCTCAAGTACAGTATGATAGCTGGCTTTAGATAGGAGCTGACTGATGCAAAAGGCGAATGACAGCTTCTTAGGAAGGTAACTCAGCAACCTACAGCATAAATGGCTAAGTAACATTGCACGAGGTGGGGTTCAAGCTACATCACTTGATAAAAGAGAGGATTTTGTTTCGGTGAGAATATGTCAACTCAGAACAGGGCTTTGTTTAATCAGCTTAACCAGTTCCTGTGCTAATCGCAAAACATTGGCACAATATATCTATTGTCTGCACTGTTTGGAGCTATCCTCGTCATGAAAGAATTAAACTTCAGAAACTATTCCTAACCCCAGTCTGTCAGTATCATCATCAACAACAACATCAAACTTTTCAATAATTCTTTTCTCTGAATAGCACTAGTCCTTAAGACGGGTCAACTTACATTTGATCTACTGAGGAACCACTGTGAGATTTTATTCCTAAATAAATATGCATAGGCATGCTTTTATAAGTTTGATTTGTCACACAATGGAAGCATTTTTAGATGTGAAATGCAACTTTTCCACTTTTTCAACAGAATTTTGCAGGTAGCTTAGATAACATAATGTTCCATTTGTAGTATATACTTTCTGTGCTTTCCAATTATTTCTTCTGTTTTTGAAGCAGAAGAACTGAAATAGCAGCCCACTTCCTCAGGGACTCATGAATCTAGGATTTTACATCTGGAAATTTCCTAACTAATAAGTATTAATGTGCTACATTGCAGTTTTTCATATCTCTATCGTGTTAGTTTTAGTTATTTGAAAATCTGAAGATCTTTTTGTAGATATTTTAGGCAATAATCCATGAACTGATTAGACATACCCTCAGAACCCTAACCAGAAGTAAAACAATAGAAACTGACAAAAAAAAAGTCTCAAATCACAGTTACATAACCGCTGGATGCTGCAAATAATATTAAAAATATGAATGAAATATGAGTTTCAGTATAGCAAATGGGAAAAAGGAAAGTGATAACTAGTGAATATGTGCTGTTTTAATTTAAAATTAATATTTGTTTAAAATATTGTTTACATGTCTATTCAGAAAAAGTTAATCTTTTTATTTAATTGGCAATTGCAAAGTATAATAGAAATAATTACTCTGCCTTGAAGTTTGTATAAATATATTTGGACTTTAGCCTTAGAAAACTACAGTAAATATAGAACTAAAATAATTTTCTCTTATTTCTTCACTGCAGAAATAAGAAAACAGCCATAGTCAATGTATGTAAATAATCATAAAAACGAGAGAAAGAGAGAGAGAGAGAGAGAGATGATAGATAGATGATAGATAGATAGATAGATAGATAGATAGATAGATAGATAGATAGATAGATAGATAGATATAGATGAAAGATAGATTAGATTAAATATCTTAGATTAGATTAGAATCGATAAAATAGATTAGATAGATAGGTAGATAGGTAGATAGATGAGATGAGATGAGATGAGATAGATTAGATCAGATTAGATTAGGATTAGATAAAATAGATTAGTTTAGATAGATTAGAATAGATAAAATAGATTCATTAGATTGGAGGGAGGGAGGGAGGGAGGGAGAAAGAGGAAGAGAGAGATCTTATTCAGAAATAAACCTGCCACAAAGCTGCTCCCAGGATTCTCTCAGGGAAAAAATATGGAGGATTATAGCTTTATTTGCATTCTTGCACTAGTTTTCACAGAATTCCAAACAGAAAGTAAAGCAGCCATTATACAATTATACTCAGTTTATTTTGAAATATTCTTGCCCCAGGAAAAATCAGTCACTCACTTCAAATACCATAATTTCCAACAAACGTGATTTGCATAGTTAGCTGCCAGCCAACCCAACCCTAACGAAATTTTTACTACATTCATGGGAGAGTGGAGTTAACTATCCTGACTCTGTGTCTCTGTTGCCAATGTTCAACACACAGGAGCCAAATGCCTAAAGCCTACAAATTTTGGTTATTAATTTTGCGATTGTGTCGCTCCTTTAATGCTGTTAATAGTGAGGGGAGGTTGATTAGCATAATAAAGTCAAGTCATGCATAGACTCCAAGAATATTATACTGTGCAGAAGTTATCATTAATATTAATAGTAGCTAATGTAATCAGTATTCCACACACGTATAGCTATGGTAGCCAGCATGTATTTATGATGGTTGCAGCATCCCAGGATCATGTGATTGTCATTTACAATCTTCCCAGCCAGCTTTGGGCATGCAAAGTCAATGTAGGAAGCCAGATTTGGTTAATGAATGCATGATTGATTTAACTGCAGTGGCTCACTTAACAATTATGACAAAAAAAGGTTGTAAAATTGGGCACAACTCACCTAACAACTACCTTCTTTAACAATTCTAGTCCCAATTGTTGAGATTTATCTGTAGGGTAAGTACAGAAAGATACTCATACTCTCTGACACAGGACTCAAATAGGAACCCATAGCAATAGCACTTAGACTTATATACCATTTCACAGTGCTTTACAGCCCTATCTAAGGTGGAACAATAGTAGTAGCACTTAGACTTATATACTGCTTCTCAGTGTTTTACAGCCCTCTCTAAGCAGTTTACAGAATCAGCATATTGCCCCCAACAATCTGGGTCCTCATTTTACCAACCTTGGAAGGATGGAAGGCTGAGTCAACCTTGAACTGGTGAGACTTGAGCTGCAATTTTGCATTCTAACCATTGCACTACCACGGCTCAGTAAAAAACCAATCAAATCCTGTACCTTTTGGCTCAAATTCAAAAATAAAGATATGTTTTTAAGAGAGTGATTTTGATTTTTCAAGGAAAAATCTAATATCTTTACTCATGAATACTACTTCAGAACACTGGGAGCTGCATAGAACAAAAACTCCTGCAGGTCAAACTATCTGGTTGTGACAACCTCTGCTTTTAATAGGATTAACTTTTAATAACTAGTTGAAAGGCTGGAACCTAGGTAGGTCAAAATCAAAGAGTAGCTAACCTAAATCTCTGCTGAACAAAATTGGCTAACTTATATTAGACTCGTTCCTATAGGCTGGAGAACAAAGAAATTTCTTTTCAAACCTTGTCATGTTTATATGTCTATTTTTGGTTGCTCAATCAACTGCAAAATGTGTTGAGATTCTAAATATTGATCTAGAGCATTACCTTATATAACTTATGAGCTAAAACAGAAATGAAAAAATGCCTAAACTATGGGCCTTTTGTGGTCCACAATGCATTTTAGAACAAGGCTTTATATTTGGGGATTTGAATATTTAAAGGAGCAGCATTCCTCCATAAACTGGGGCCAACATTGTGTCCTGACCTCACACACTTTTGAAGTGTGCCCTCCAACATGTTACTGAATGCCAAGATGGATCAATTCACCTTTTGACTAGAAAGCCAGTATTAATTTTTAATTAAACAACAATGTCATCTGAATCAATAGAATATGGGCAGAAGGAAAGTCTCCTACCATTGCAACTGTATGGATATTTATGGGATTCCCACATGAAAGTGTTCTTGATTGCAATTTTACTTAATGCATTTTAGGCAGTTCTTCAGGATGTGTAAAATGATACCGCACAAATGGATAAGTTACAATTAAAGTTTTGCTGATTACCATTTCACATACTGTAGATGTACTTTCCCAATCTAAAAAGTAATACTCTTCTGTCATAGTAGTTTTGTAAACAGTCCTTTGGGAAATCATACTTACATGCTTCTATGTGTATATATAGCCTCAACACAATATGACAGGTTTCCATTTAGTAAATATCAATTTTCAGGAGTACAATAGAATTGCTAGGTGATTTAGGTTAGCTACTCTTTGATTTTGACCTACCTAGGTTCCAGCAATTTGATCTGTTGGGTCAAATCTACATGCTCAAGCATAAGCCAAAATTTGTTTGCTTGCTTTCCTTTAATTTATGAGAAGGATAACATCAGATAATTTGTCTGGGTAAAGACATTACATCTACTGAACTAAATGCAATTAAGATTGCACATTAAGTCTCACTACCCTGTTTCCTCTAAAATAAGTCATCCCCTGATAATAAGCCCAATCGGGCTTTTGAGTGCATGCACTAAAATAAGCCCCCCCCCCGAAAATAAGCCCTCCCCAAAAATATTTAAATGCATGAGCAGCTGGTCCCCGCCATTTCCTCTGGTTTCCTCCATGCGCCCCAAGATAATAAGATCTCCCCGAAAATAAGGCCAAGTGCTTATTTTAGAGTTCAAAAAAATATAAGACAGGGTCTTATTTTCGGGAAAACACGGTAGTTTCCAATGAACAATTAAACTGTATTTAAATCTCTCCCATTGAAATAAACAGATTTAACTCCGTAACTGTATTGCATTATCTGTTTGCTACTGATGTGGCTACAACTTATGCAACATAGATGATGTATTCATTTAAGGAGGATCTCAATGCATTTTAAAATAATGATGAAATCCACAATCATTTCAAAAGTTTTAACATTAAAAATCTCTTGGCTTAATATATTGGTGATATTTTAAATGTGAAATCAGTATTCAACTTCGATTTTTACTTAAAGTAGGCCTGGATTTTTGTAGGGTATGGTCAAAAAAGTGGAGATGGCAGCTCTGACAATGTGATCACAGCTAGGCCTGGCCTAAAAAGATACTTTTGATCACACTGTTATAGCTGCCATCTTGAGTATTTTTTATCACATTCTTAAAAGTGATTAATTTTTATTTGCATTAAAATGCATTAAAATCTTAATGATCCATTATTGATCCTTATCAAGTACTAATACAAATGAATAATATATTGCTTTATTCATTTGCATTCTGCCTTTTCTAGCTTGGTGGCTCAACAGTGAGACACTGTTGAAGCGGGTTCAGCAGTGCCTACATTTTCTGTGTCGCATGAGAAAAGTTCATCTTCCTTCCCCTGTCCTTACCACTTTCTATAGAACAGGGATGTCAAATTCAATTTCATTGAGGGACGCATCAGGGTTGTGCTTGACCTTGGGGGGACGAGATGGATGTGGCCAGGATAGGCATGGCCATCTCAACGTCACTCATGTCAGGGGAGCCTGTGGTGGCCCGACCACTCTGCCAGTGAAAATGGGCTCCTGAGCTCCGTTTCAGCTGTGACAGGCTCCTGCAACACTCTACCAGTGAAAATGGAGCTCGGGAGGGACGGATGGAACCCTCCTAAGCTCCATTTTCACTGGAAGAGGCACTGCGGGCCTGTCCTTTGCTGTTTCCAGGGCAGCCCCACGGGCCAGATCTAAGCACCCTGTGGGCTGGATCTGTCTCCCCCCCCCCCCAGACCTTGAGTTTGACACCCCTGCTATAGAGGAACAATCGAGAACACCCTGTCATATGGCACTCATTATCAGTGTGGGTTCGAGTCTGCTTTCTGCGTGGATGTGTGGTGGCTACATCCTGTGTGGCTCTCGTGAGTGTGGGTCTGGTGTCATTCTTTGTGTTAGGGACTCGTTTGCCAATAAGGGCGGGTTTCCAAATGGCTGGTAGGCGGGAAGTATCATCTCGTTTATTCATGCTGTGTGGACGTTTTTCTATCTCGATGGCTTCTCTGATTATTCTGTTGTTAAAGTGTTCAGTTTTGGCGATAGTTCTGGTCTTTTTAAAATCAATATCATGATTGTGGATTTCATCATTATTTTAAAATGCATTGAGATCCTCCTTAAATGAATACATCATCTATGTTGCATAAGTTGTGGCCACATCAGTAGCAAACAGATAATGCAATACAGTTACGGAGTTAAATCTGTTTATTTCAATGGGAGAGATTTAAATACAGTTTAATTGTTCATTGGAAACTACCGTTTTTTCCCCGAAAATAAGACCCTGTCTTATTTTGTGAGTTAGAAAATCAAGGAGTATATGAAATCCCATGCACCGCCTGCCCCACCACATACATCGGACAAACCAACAGAAGAATAAGTGCACGCATTGAAGAACACAAGAACTCAGTCAGAAAAGAGGAACCAACTTCTTCCCTGGTCCAACATCTCAAAGACACAGGACATGATATTGATTTTAAAAAGACCAAAACTATCGCCAAAACTGAACACTTTAACAACAGAATAATCAGAGAAGCCATCGAGATAGAAAAACATCCACACAGCATGAATAAACAAGATGATACCTCCCGCCTACCAGCCATTTGGAAACCCGCCCTTATTGACAAACGAGTCCCTAACACAAAGAATGACACCAGACCCACACTCACAAGAGTCGCACAGGATGTAGCCACCACACATCCATGCAGAAAGCAGACTCGAACACACACTGATAATGAGGCATGACCCCGGACCAGAAGCCAGACCACAGCTGCATCATTAGCCACCTTAAACCCCTCCAATCCATACATGAAGCAGACTGACACCCACCATGAAGAGATAGCACGGCCATGAATGCGAAGCCAAACAACAGCAACACAGCTCACCAGCTCAAATCCCCCTGCTACTCAAACTGACCCGAGCACAACCAAGCCCCCACCTAAACAGAGCACACACCCAGCCAATCAAAGCACAGCCAACCCCCCATCCAATCAGAGCACAGCCAAACCCCCAACCAATCAGAACACACCTCTGCCCAATCAGAACACAGCCAAGCTCCCACCCAATCAGTTCACACCCCCACTGGCAGTTAAAAGGAAGAAACAGCTGCGATCACACACATTGCTCCTAGAAGCACGAAGCCGAGAACACCAGCCTGAAGATGACGAATGAGACTTCGTCGAAACGTTGCCAAGAAACCTCCAATTTTACGCGGGAGAAAACCCGAATAACCAAAGACCTACATAAAAACACCCACGAAAACCTCAGAAAACATATATGTATATGTATATGTATATGTATATGTATATGTATATGTATATGTATATGTATATGTATATGTATATGTAAAAAATTAAGCAGATGTGTATGTGTATGTGTATATACACATACACATACACATACACATACACATACACATACACATACACATACATATACATATATATGTATGTATAGTTCAGGTATATATTTATGTATAAAGATAGCTTGTGTATATATGTGTTGTGTATGTGTTTTATTTTTAATGTGGGGCTATGTGCTCACAGTAAAAAAATGACAATAAAGTTATCTTATCGAAGAAATACAAGCCAGTATGAAAGGTTCTTTCTTTTTCTCTTTTGATCTCACATTACCTTTGAAAATGGGCTGAGAACGAGAGAGGGGATTTTCCAAGTTCACCATTTTTACTTCATGACTAAATGAAGATTTGAATCTCAGTCCTTCCAGTCATAGTCCAATGATAAACCCACATACTGCAAGGTTACATCTTCAAATGAAAAAACCCACTAGTGACTGAGTGGATGTATAGAAAGAGTAAGAAGAGAATGGATAAGAACTCAGTATTTGTTATCTTATTTTTATACAGTGTACCAGTATGTTTGTAAAAAAAAAGTCAGCAAAAAATAGAAACAAGCATTATAGTTGAATTACCATAGCAATTTTTCATATAGATAATAACAGTGGGAACATTGTCCCAAAGATGCTTTTTCAAGGGATCTGGATGACTGAGAATCTCCATAGACATTTAGTGGGAACATTGTTTCTCTATTGTATATTCCAAGAAAAAAATATTTCCTCAAATGAAATAATAAATGCAATGCCTTCCATAAAGAACAATCGTTCAGATCTGGATGTTAATAGAGACATCCAGTGGCGGGTTGCTATCAGTTCTCCCTGGTTCTTGTGAACCGATAGTGGAAATTTCGAGTAGTTTGGAGAACCGGTAAATACCACCTCTGCCTGGCCCCACCCCCAATCTATTCGCTGCCTCCCAAGTCCCAGCTGATCAGCTAGAAGGAAAAAATCGGGGCTCACTTGACAAAAAAGAGAAAAAAAACCCAAGACACCGTCACTTTAAATTGAGAAGCCAAGAAGCTTCCCAACTGATCGGCTAGAACCGATCTGCTCCTTGTAAACTGCTCGGTGGTGGTAGATTGGCAATTGAGGCCAAGCTGCCTGAAAGTGGTTTCCGATGCTCTCAGTGGTGGCAGAGCGGCAAAAAACTGTTTAAACTCATGCCGCAGTGCTTTAAAGGGCTGCCCTACAGCTGATCAGCAGTAAAAGGCAGTGTGGTGGTAGACCAGTGCACTCCAAAAACAAATGGGTAGACCAGTACAGCTCTGCAAGCAGGTAAAAGCCTAGTAGACCAGTACCTCTGCTAAATCCTAAATAATTGGTCAAAAAACTCACAGTGATTCTGTCATATGACCATCAAACCACATCCACATAATAAGCCACACGCACAGAACCGTTAGTAAAAAAATTTAGAACCCACCCCTGGAGGCATCCAAATCCTCTTGGACAAGATAACACTATCAATTTGTTTTGTCTTTAGAATAATTTCACTTGAAATTATTTCACATTGAAGTTATGTCCCAATATAATTAGACATTTGGATACATGATCCTGCTGATATGTCAAAGGAAACACACCCTTTCACTTGGGAAACTGTTTTTATGCTGCCTGTTACACATTATAATGATATATTTTCCACACATTTCATACCAATCTCAGATGTGCTAACAGGTGTAGATATTGAGCTCCTTGCTGAGGGCAAATCTGAGGAAGCACAACTTATTTTTTTCAAAGTCAGTTTTAAGCTCGTTACTAACAATCATACACCAATACTCTTGATATTGAAGCATAGCACCAAAGGGAGATCTAGGGAAGTTGCATATGTGGTTTATGTGGAAGGGAAAAAATGCTAAAAACTGATTCCAGCTCTCCGTCTTACGTTTCTGCAGTATTAAAATAATTATAATACTTTATAATAATTTATAGTGTATCAGCTTCTATTTTCAAAATAGACCATTTGATCTTAGAAATACTCAAGATGTAGAGATTTAAAATTATGTGTAGCTTTAAGAAGGCTACCTCATAAATCATGAAAAAAACCGTATGTTAACCCACTCACATTTTGGTGGTTATTAGAAGTGACACAAAAAAGAGTGCAGAAGCACAATTTAGAAAATGGGATCATTTCAGAGTACATCATGTGGCCCTTCAGCATGCAGTGCTGGCTTCTAGCTTTCAAAGGAGAGGGACCCAGGGAATAGCAAGAAGAAATACAGTAAATGTAATCACTTCTGCTAGAAGCAGTCCTTCTCAGAGATCCTGAGAGACACAGATCAATTCCAACTTTGAAGCTTTACACACACACACACACACACACACACACACACACACACACACTTTTATTTTGTGCCTTCAAGTCAGCTGGCTCCTGGCAACCGCCTGGAGAAGCCCCTGCAGTTTCCCTATAATAAAAATAAAAATGATGGCATATGAAAATACCTATCATTACAAATTGGAAGAGGAGGTAGTTAAGGAAAATATGATAATTTGGGCAAAAAATTTCAGATATAACATTGAATTGGACAAATGGGAGAAATTATGGAACAAAAATTATAAACTGACAATGTCTATAACCTATAAAGAAAACATATACAAAATGTTTTGCAGGTGTCACTTGCCACCAGCCAGATTGGCAAAGATGTTTCCCAATAGTTCACCAATTTGCTGGAAATGCAAACAGCAAAAGGGAACATATTACCACATGTGGTGGTCCTGTCATAAAACAAAACAATATTGGAATGAAATTAGATCACAATTAGAAGAAATAACCAAACAACATATAGAGATGAGGCCAGAAATATTTTTATTAGGAATACTCCCAGGGTGATAAGAAAAAGAAATACAATATTTAATTATTCATATTATCACAGCAGCAAAAATAATCTATGCTCAGAGTTGGAAAAACAATAATGTACCAACTGAAGATAATTTAATCAGAAAAGTTTTGGAATGTGTGGAAATGGATAAACTTACAAAGGAGATACAAGAAAAAGAGAATATTATGTAGTGTGGGAGAAATGGTATGACTGGCTGGAGGAGAGATATAAAAGGCAAGGAAAAATTAAATAATGGTTGAAATAGGAGTAGAAGTACAATAACAAATATGAGGAAACTGTAGAAATGAAATTGTGTATGGGTATTTATATGTATATGTAAATAAATTAATTAATATTAGAAGTATATGTATAAAATTAGAATAAGGGAGAAAAAATATATGAGTAAGAAATTTTTTACTGATGCGAAACTGTTGAAAAGGAAAAATTGTTAAAGCTTTCTTTTTGTTTTTTTAAAAAATGTTTAATAAAAATATTTTTTTAAAAAAAGAAGAAAATACCTATCACTACCCAAAAAAGCACCTATGAACTACAATTCCAGTATGCCTAAATGCAAAAAGAATTCTAAATTTAAGCCCCCTTTTCCAACTGAACCTTGGTCCAAATGACCCTCCTATTTTCCCACAATCTGATTAGGTCTGGACAGAGAGATCATTCCACAAACTTTTGTGCAACAGTTTACACAAGAACTGGAGGATTATATGCATCTCACAGCTGTTTTTGTACTGCTACTTTTAAAAGCTCTTGCACAAGAACACCATCATCTGTGCCTCTAATTTCATCTTTCTCACAATGCTTAAGCCCAGGAGCAGAAGATGCTTTCCTTACGATTCTAAAAGTGAACCATTGTTGTGCTATTCCTGATTTTTCTAAGACAGTGTCAAGTTTCGAGGTCGTCTCAAATAAATTGCATTTCAAACAAAGTCTTTGATAAAAACTCCCATTTATTGAGCACGACATTCTAAATCCAACTCATCGTAGCCAACACTGACTTCCAGACCCAAAACCCTCCCTTTCCATTCCCCACTCCCCTGCACTCATTGGCCATCTTCCAAGTCATTCTACCCCTAATCTACTCTCCAGCTCAAAGGAATTTTCCCCCTCCCATCCCATCTCCTAAGGGATATTATCTCCAGGGAAAATAAGTAGGTGAAAAGTCAAACGTCCCTTTCCAGACACCTCCGCTTCTCCTTCTTATGTCAGCACTAGAGTAAATGCAGTTTGAAGTGCTGACAGACAGTTATAGCTCACTGCTTATTAATTCATTATTTCTGTTAATGCCCTGCTATTCTATCATGCAACCCTGATAATCTTTGACAGAGTTCTGTGGGAACATTGCAATCTATAGGATATGACCTGTTTAACATGCAATAGAACTGTATGATATATCTTTAGAATGTTTTCTAGGTCCTGCCAGCTATCACATGAATATATTCATGACTGTCAACAATGATTAAAACAATGCTATGAGTCAGAGGGAGGTAACTGATGTTATTCCAGGTTTTCCTGAACTATAACTCCCAGCATTCTTTAGAAACATGATCAATAACAAAGAATGCTTTTTGTTGTTGTTCAAGGTGCCATAGATTTCCTATCCCTGCTAAACTATGACTCACAAAATGCAAAACAAGTGGCAATGTAAGAATTATGTTTCAACTTTCTTTTTAATTGCTTTTTCTACTATCCATCCATTCATAAGGGTGTCATTCAGCATTAAAAGGTATTTGGGACATCAGTAATGTGGAGCTTTTGTAAGGAATAACCTAGAATTTAATTAGATGTTTTGTTTGGAATGGAATAAAGTTTTAGTGATACATTCACACAATTCATATTCTAAAACTTTATTGACCTTTATTTAAGGACTGTCCTTAAATTATTTAGATTCTTAATTATGAGTTTAAAGGATAATTTTGAGATGTAAATTGAACCTACAACTAAGAAAGAATTTTTACTAAAATCTGCAGACTATCAAATTTGACAATGCTACAATATGACAGAGCACAATTTTGCATTGAAGCAAACAAATACTCATGAACTCTAATTTTCAAATTGTACAATCCAATTATATATTGTTTTATTGACAAAATGAATCCTGTGATGGCAGTATAAAACCCCAGGATTATTTTGAGTTCCTCTGACCAAAGTTTCTAATAAAATTAGTGATGCTGCTTTGAGGTGCAAAACAATTATAATTATTGCAAGAGCTCTAAAATAAGCTTAGCAAGCTTTATTTGAAAAAGAAAACTCTCCTTGTAAATCCATGAAAAAAAGAAAGCCCTTATTCTTCATATGAACATGACATTTTCTTGCCCGCTGTGACTCTTGATCCTCCCACACACATGCAAATATACACACACATACAAATTAAATTCAGCATTTGATCCCCAAACTGTAATTCACTTTTCTGATGATATGGATAATAACCTTTGGAATATAAAAAATGGTTAAATTGCATATGCCATAATGAATTTGGTATTAATTCTTTAATGCATTTAGAAAATATGTGCTACTTTTTTCCATAATATACAGTACAGAACCATCAAACTTATAAATGGTTATATTTTTTAATATATGTAACCTTTTCATTTCACATCATTTATCTCCCACATTTCCTGATATTGCTATGCAACCTGCAGGGCCACCTGTTACTGTATTTAGTTAAGAATACTGTAAATGCAAGTTGCAATTTTCCATACTTCAGCTGTAATTTCTATTTGCTATCCATTACTTAATGCACTCCTTTGGCCCTTTATCTTTTACTCCTACCTTCTCTATTAAATAAATGTCAAGGCCACACACACACACAAATCTAACCTCAACTGTTGCCAAGATTCAAAGAAAAGCACCGCTAACCTACTGAAAGTTATCACTAGCTAATAATTGTAATTAGAAAATGCATTTGTCAAATTCAAGTTGATATGTGTTTATATGGGGAGAATAGGAAGATTTATACACTATTTTAAAAGATCATAAATCATATCATTTAACAGTATTTTGTAGTAATATTTGTATTAATGATCATAAGTGTAATTTTTTAAAAAGTATTCCCGTCTCTAGGGCTACATGGGTCTTGATCAGTGGTGGGTTGCCCCCAGTTCACACCAGTTCTATAGAAGCGGTAGTAAAACCAGTGGGAGGCTCCGCCCACCGACCACGACATCATCAGAATCTTCTGCGCTTGCGCAGAAGAGCGCATGCACGAGCAAAGCAAGCGTGCACGGCCCCATTATGAACCGGTAGTAAAGGTAAGTAGAACCCACCTCTGGTCTTGATGATGATGTCTAAAGTAGGTGGGTGGAGGATGCATGGACAGAAAATCCATCTTCATTTGGGGTGTAAGATTTTAAAACTAAATAGGACAGAAGTGAGAAATACAATCTAAGGGGGGGAGGTTGTAAAAGGAAAGTATTCAGATCTGATAAAGTCAATATTTCCAAATATCAAGGTTTCACTCTGAGGGCTCCAGTCCAGTATAACAATAGATTTTTGTTTCCATCAGTGTTCAACTTCAATCTGCAAGTCCCAGTATTTCACATATTTTTTTCTAATAGTTTATCCTCAGATCTAGCGTCACCTGGAATAACAACATCAGTTGTTTCAATAATTGTTATATCAAGCATGTTATGCACAAGAAGCCTGTTTGTTTGATCTTAAAATCCCATAAAATCTTAACTCGCTCATTTCCCAAAACGTTCTCAACCTGATAGTTTCAGTAGTTTTTATTACCCTGGATTCCAAACTTCTGGCAAAGTTTCTATTGAATAATTTTGGCAACTTATTCATGCTGCTTGTAGCAGTTTGTGCAATCTTGCCACAGTCACTGATCAAATAGTCAATTGTTTCATCCTTTTCCCTACAGAAATGACCTTTGTTGCTGTTTGTTATATATCATGTTTTTACCTTTATGCAATCCTGATGTTAACAAGCTCCATATAAGATTGTTGTCAACTTTTCCTTCTATATGCTTCAAGTATTGACTACACATTGGCTTGTTCTTCTAATTAACAAATCAGTTTTCAATTGTTTATTTTCCATATTCAGCCTTCACCTTTGTTGTTTTCAAGAACTTTCCTTGATTGACTTCCTTCAGCAAGGGTTCTTAACTTTTCTTAATGTGGTCATTCAGGCTGTGCTTTTCTTTACTTTCACCTGTAGGAATCCTGTACTCACTTTGGCTCTTGGCAAAAATAACCGATCAACATCAATTTTTGAGTGCACAGCATGGAGCATTGTCATTAGTTTTCTAGTCTTTGGATCCAAGTTATCAAATTCTAATTAAGTTCCCTGAGTCTAGGGAACTCCTGCTATATATCAAATAACAGGGACTGCCCAGGTATTAATTGCTCTAAAGATGTTTCTTTCGTTTAGTTTTAATTTCATAATTTTCCATACTTGTTTGAAATATTTGGTAAATAGCAATAGCACCGCTTCACAGTTCTTTACAGCCCTCTCTAAGCAGTTCACAGAGTCAGCATATTGCCCCCAACAATCTTGGTCCTCATTTTATCAACCTTGAAAGGATGTAACCTTGAGCCGGTGAGAATCAAACTGCCAAACTGCTGGCAGCTGGCAATCAGCAGAAGTAGGCTGTAGTACTGCATTCTAACCATTGTGCCACTACAGCTCATAATAGAAGTATTATTACTATCTATACACAACAATGTGAAGCCACAGCTGCCAGTTCTTTAATCAGTCTAGATCCAAGCAGTGAGATCTTTTGCAATTGACTGATGGAAATTTTATCAATCTGCATATTTTCTAAGTGATGTCCAGGTTTTCTTTGATTTGGCACTCAGTAAGCCAATAACCACTGTGATCAAAGTTTAAAATAGCAGAACTCAAGTTCATGGTCACTTCAGCTCTCTGGGGTCAGTCATTGTTATTTTGTAGGGGAGGGATATGGGAGGAAGGACTCCTAAATATACTTCAGGGGGGGAAAAGGTTGGCTATAAATCTAACTCCCAAATAGAAAGGCAATTCCACAGAATGAAAAGACAGTGCAACATAATCGTTTCACATTAATTCATTAAAGGGGAGAGAAAGTATTTATTTCCACCACAATGTTTATTGGAATTCACCCTACCCCTCTAGCTTGAGTCTGGTATATTTTGCAAGTCAGCAGCAGAGATCCTATAGAATCTGTGACTTTCTCAAGGACAAACATCAAATCAATGTTAGGATTCGGAAACTCCTGGATATAATTACATTATTTACATTACTTTGGTTTGAGTTTTTATCCTTCCAAATATACATTTCTAAATGTAAAACAGGCTGTTGCAGACTTCCTACAATTTAATTTCCTCCTGTCAAAAATAATCATATTTTATGTGTATGCCATTTCAAAGTGCTAATTTTATTTTTATATTACCCAAAAACACATTTCATACAACATAGGTGAAATCCTTGGAAAAGATACTGACAGGGCTGTGCCTCATTAAAGTCAAAACCAGATGCAGAGTTGTCTTAAATGAGAAATTGAATCTGAAAATGCAAAACACAACTAGTTTGGAATTAATGTTACTCTAAAGCAGAAACCAGTTACCCTTAAGAGTTGAAATATGCCTTCTTCAAATTCCTGGCCTTCCTACAAGATATGTTGGCTGTGCGGATTGAAAATGATTGCAAATTGTAACCTAACACTTCTGAATGGCACCATCTTAGAAAAAGGTTTTATAGATAGTATATTAGGGAATAATCATTCATGCACTTGTGTATGAGATGTATGTCATATGGGAACAGATAAGAAAGACCAAGCCTTTAAGTTAAGAACAATTGTTTGAAAATCTACATTGTAACTAGTATACTAATGACTAGTATAATTGGAACAATTGGTATTTCCACTTGCATTGTTTTTCTTTCTCCAACGACAACATCCTCCCCACATCTATATTTGTTTTTAAAAAGCATTTTGGGGAGGATAAACATCATGTGGGAGCAGGTGAACGACTTTGTGGGGCTTTAGAAACTAAGCAGACTTAGGGCTGGTTAGTACTTGGATGAGAGACCTCCAGAGAGTACCACAATTGTTGTAGGCTAGTCTAGGAAGTCAACAATCTTTGTAGAAGTAAACTATGGCAAACCATTTCTGCATTGTTATTACGAAACTAGATAGAGGTGTCTAAGGAGTTTCCAGGAATCAAGCTTGACTCAAAAGAGATTTTACCTTTACCTTTATTTATTTATTTAGGCAGTAAAATAAATACACACACATACAAACACGCTCTCTTCCAAATCAGAGCAAAGTGCAATTGCCTTCTGTAACTTGAGTAAGCATATCCACTAAAGCAGGAGCTTAACTTAACGTGCAATTTGACTCTTGTTCATCTGAAAAATAAGAAATCAATTTCCGTTCAGACCACATAAAATTCCAGGTCAAAATGGAAATCAGAGATTACTGTGGAACTCTAGATCAAATCTACAGAAATATGAAATTCAATAGTAGGGCACTTTATTCAAAGGGATCAGTACAATAGTAAGGAAGAAGGAAAGAGATTCAAGGTTAACACATCAGCTAATTGTTGAAGAAGGTTTTGTTTGTACTTCTTGGAAAACTTGAAAGGTCTGCTAAAACTCAAAAACAGTGACTTGCTGTTGGGGGATTGACCTAGATTTGTCTTGCCTCAACCAAGACGATGAATAATATTGGCTCTACCACTAGGCAGAAAGGATGCAACTGAAGTGGGCAACAGGTTTAGTGTTTCATGAAATGCAAGGAAATCATTATTTATTTAACTTATTCCCATCTACTGTTTCTTCTGGAAAGGAAATGAAACATCTGCAATTTTTCTGCCAAATTATTCAACTAACTTGGCTTCTATATACTATATGTTGACTTAAAGGAGAGACATACCATACCAACTGGCTGGAGATATTTGTCCATTTCAGTTTAATTTAATGAAATACTTTATACTCAGGTATATTTCCTTGTGAGTAAATCCTCCTGAATTCAATGGTGGCACAGTGTAGGAGTTACTTGATTCAATATCTACTGAATAGTAATTAATCTGAACATTCAAAACATAGATTGCGAGATTAACATTTTCTTCATGGTTTTGTCTGTTTGTCATGCCTTTATGTTTTTAATAAATTTAATTCAATCACTGACCTGTTTGACAATGTAAAAGTGTACCACTTCTGTAAAATAAATGGCCTTCATTCATCTCAGTTCTCAAAAGATTGTTTTTATCATATATCTTATAACTTCCATAAATTATTATCATGTTTTCACTGCCTACACAAATTTCTTGTGGCCATAAAATAAAATATTTTTTCCAAAGTGGCAGTGAGGTTGAATAACTTCTGTCATAATCAATCACTCTACATTGGTACTTCCTACTATATATTGCTGATGGATTATTACATTATTAATTTGTTTTATTTATTTCATTCAGCTGATTTCTCATTAAATTAAATAAACTCAATTCTACCATCAGCTGATATATTGAAGAGAAAGTAGTATTATAGTAAAATCAGCCTTTGTCATACTCTTTCAGTTTTTCATACTGCTCATTAGAAAGATATTCTCCAAAAGATAATAAAAATTAATTTTAATATAGGTAATAAAAACTTAGCTTTTTATTGTGTGTATTTAAATGACTTTATATAAATGAACATTTTCATTTCCAAACCAGCACAGATTGTTATAAATGGCTAGTCATTCCTTGAAAGTGGTTATAAATCTAAGAAATAATACAGCATTATAAACCTGATTCCTTCAGCTTCAATAGCTATTAATATTGCAATGTTGTTGGAAAAGTGAGAGTTAAAGATGACCAAAAAGTTATAACTTATTTTCTTAAAACAAACTGATCATAATCTGCTCAAAAGTTTATGTTTTTGTCAAAAAATACAAATACGATGAATTGCCCCATTGAAAATACTGAGGGAAATGAATAAACGGGAATAATATCTTATTTTGAAGCAAGAAGAGATACCAACTCTATAATAATCTACTTATTATTGATATTTGATAATTGATTGATAATAATCTACTTAACATTGATATTTTCACCTTAATTATATGTAGGAAATGCTAGCTGCATTGTAAGAAAGGGAGTAGTATGTAACTATTGTTACATAAGCAGAATAGCTTTGCACTTCTAATTTTGAGTGAAAATGCAGAACAATAAAAAAAAAAGTTAGCATTTTTCTCCTGGCTTTTCATGCAAAGGTTGTGTTCTGCAGCTTAAGGCCAAGGGATCTTGGCCCTGTGATGAAAGCAATAACCATTCCCAAACATGTATAAATGGCCTCTTAACTATTTATGAGACTTTATCTGAAGTAAACCAGTGTAGGAGAAATAAACTTGAAGTAGGAAGAGCTGGCCTGTCTCCCAGATGGAGCTTGATAAAATGTCTTTGTCAGTGTTTCTTCTCAATTTTATGGCTGCCTTTAACAGCTTGGTATTGAGAACTTTTTCTCAATACCAAGGAGTAGATCTAAAGTGAAGTGGCTTTCTCAACCAATATTCCCCAAATGACTTTATTTGAGCAGATACTGTGTTTATCTGACTATCAAGATAACACCACTTATTCTTTTCCTTGTCATGGCAGCCTGTTCAGATTCTCAGTTCTGGTATATATAAGAAATTCCTCAGAATAGCAATAAATTTTGAAAGGGGTATCTGGTTCAGTCGACTCCTTTCCTCCTATTAGTGGACCTGTTTTACCAAGCAAATTGATACTTAAAGCTGAATAAAGTGGATCTTATGCATTTGACTGTCAAGTTTTCATCCCAATATGAAAAGGAATTCTTAAAGACAAACATTCAAGTTATAGAAGGACAGTTCTTTCAATGGATTGTTTATAATATGTTTTAAAATTGTAACCCACATTCATTCATTCATGTCAGAGTGAGGTTTCCAGTCAAGACTGCTCTGAGAGATTTTTCATTTGCAATCAAGCTCAACTCTACATTGCAATAGGCCTTGGGACTTGAGAAGACTGCCTGTCACCCATCATATCTGCCCATTTGATCCAATCTGATAGGTTTGGCATGCTCCAGGGTCCTTTGATTAAATAATGCCACCTCTCAGGACTCCAGAAGTGTGCCTCTTCAGTCACAGAACCTGCCTTCTGGAATGAGGTTGTCCCCTTTCAAAGTGCCATGAAGACCTGGTTCTTTGCTCAGGCATTTGGTAAGCATGTCTGAATCCCATTTTCTTCTTTTTCTTTGTTCCCATATGGGTTTGTTATCTTTGCAGCCTTTGCTCTTTTTCACTTTGTATTGTTTTATTTTTATTTTATTTTTTAACATTTTGTAAACCATCCAGAATCACTGGGATATAAATTTAATAAATCAATATCTTGATTTTTTTTTACCCTTTTTAAGGTAAAGGAAAGATTACATTGACCCCCTTCCTAATTTTTATATACAGAAGCCAAATGCACTGGAAGTTGAATTTTATTTCAATATTGTGAAGCGAAGCCTTATGGTAGGTCAACATATCCAAAAAATGCCCCAGAACGACCCTTGGAAAATTGAACTCATGTGCTTAAGGGCCATCTCCATGCCATCAATTCACTCACTGCAGTACTCATCCAAAGCAAAAAGCAAAATGTTAAAAGGGCAGTTATCAATCCCTAAAAGAATATCCTCTCCTCCCTCTTCTTATGTACATTCTTGGGTTACTTGCATGTTATTTAATTAGAAATCACTCAGCTTCCTTCAGAATGTGCTTAATAGACACCATTAACCCCAACGATGCCCTTGAAGTGATGTCCCGGTGCCTGGAGGCCGTGCGAGTCTGGATGGGGAGGAACAGGCTCCGACTCAACCCCTCCAAGACCGAGTGGCTGTGGTTGCCGGCGTCCCGATATAGCCAGCTGGTGCCATCGCTGGCTATTGGGGCGAGTCATTGGCCCCCACAGAGAGGGCTCATAACTTGGGCGTCCTCCTGGATTCACAGCTGTCTTTAGAAGAGCATATGACAGCCGTGGCCAGGGGGGCTTTTTATCAGGTTCGCCTGATATGCCAGTTGTGGCCCTTTCTGGATCGGGACTTATGCACGGTCACTCACACCCTCGTCACTTCTCGCCTGGACTACTGCAATCCTCTCTATATGGGGCTCCCCTTGAGGAGCACCCGGAGGCTCCAGCTGGTCCAGAATGCGGCCGCACGGGTAATTATGGGGGCGACATGGAGCTCCCATGTAACACCTCTCCTGCGCGAGCTGCACTGGCTCCGGGGGTCTTCCGGGTGTGCTTCAAGGTATTGGTTCTCATCTTTAAAGTGCCCCATGGTTTAGGGCCCAGGTACTTACGAGACCACATTCTGCCACCAATAACCTCCTACCGGCCAATTCGCTCCCACAGAGAGGGTCTCCTCAGGGTCGGTCAAGCAATGTCAACTGACGACCCCCAGGGGGAGAGCCTTCTCTGTGGGGGCACCCGACTCTGGAACAAGCTACCCCCAGGAATACGACTGATCCCGGACCTCTGTACTTTCCGCCGAGCGTTAAAGATCTTATTCCAGCAAGCTGGGCTGGCTTAAAATTTTAATGGGTTATTTTATGGGGAAAGGGTTTTAAAATTTAGGGAAGCCAAACTGATTTAATTCTGTTTTAACTCTTTTTAATTTTTATACTGTATGTGTTTTAAATTTTGGTTGTCACCGCCTTGAGTCCTTCGGGAGAAGGGCGGTATACAAATTTAAATATAAAATAAAATAAAAATAAATAAAAATTTTCTGTTTGGGGGGAAAAGAAAACATAGCCTGTTTACCAAGAGCTCATAATACTGGCATGGCCCTCTCTGATGATTTTGGATATATCTTGTTATCTAGAATCTGGATGGGGCAACTGCCACATAAAGTATGTAAAACAAAAATTATCAGGAAAACTAATTACATACAGAATTTATTACCCAAACAAAAGCTGTTTAATTAGATAATATGGCTACTTTACATCTCACTGAACGTAAGTGGTGAACCTAAATGAAGCTTTTCATCCAATCTATATAACAGAATCTCATTTCACGTTCCTGAAAAACTGTACTCAATATAGAGTAAGGTTACAGATTAAAGGAAAGACAGATATAAACACAACGCAACATCAAAATGCATATTGGTGGTCTCAATGCTATTTTTAAGAGTATGCCTTGAGTTCAGCGCAGGATCTGCATTGCTTTCAGTTCTGTAAAACAAGAATTTCAATAAAAAAAAAATTAAAAAAAAAACCAAAAAAGTAATTATGCTGTAATTGAAAGTTCAGCCATTTGCTGATGGAAAGGACTAGTTAATATTCATTAATCAATATGAATAATTCTTAGTAAGATTTTGACCAATTCCAACTGTTGAATACAATCAAAATGAGCCTTGTGGTTCATTTTGCAATGGCTTGTCTTCTAAGTCTCTAAATATATAACTTTAAAAAAAAAAAACAGCTTCAGGTCTGAGCTTATCTCTTCCTGATCTGACAAGAAAAGTAGAACATATACACAGAAGCCCTAAATGTTTTCATTGCTGGGATCACAGTTCAGAGCATTGGCGTACCTTACCTCCCAACATGCCTTCAGATCTTGAGAGAACTTAAACACATTTTAGCCTTTGTGATGTGGAGAAATACATGAAAAATGATGAATGTTTCTGACCTGCAGCTTTTATAGAGCTTTTGTGTAGAGTTCTCATATTGAGCAGTAATATTTCACTTATTGTATATCTTGGTCTTTGCAAGCTACTTAACCCCTACATCCTGAGTTCTCATTTTTACCTTCCCTGCTCTCCACCAGGAGTATAATTAATACTCTTTGAGGGAGATGGGAGGTTCAGAAATGTGAAAAATAAACAAACAAGCAAGCAGATAAAGTGCAAATATTAAAAGATCTATATTTTTGCTTTCTTTGCATTGCAATTTCGTCCAATCAAAAGCCACAGAAATGGAAAACAGATAAGATACATGAAAAATGATGAATGTTTCTGACCTGCAGCTTTTATAGAGCTTTTGTGTAGAGTTCTCATATTGAGCAGTAATATTTCACTAATATTTCACGATAGATAGATAGATCACTATCTTTCATTTCATTTGCAGGGCAGCTGGGAGATCCTTTGAAAGAATATGAGAATATATCTTTAGCACCATAACATTTTCAGGGAGAGAGGTGGGGGGAGAGAGAGGGATAACAGGATGAAAGCCAGTTTGATGCAGTGGTTAAAGGCACCAGGCTAGAAACCAGGAGACTGTGAATTCTAGTTCTGCCATAAGCAAGAAGCCAACTGGATGAATTTGGGCCATTCACTCTCACTCAATACTAGGAAAAAGAAGGCAATGGCAAACTAGTCATGAAAAATCTTACCAAGAAAATTGCAAGGACTAGTCTAGGCAGTTGCCAGGAGTCAACATTGACAAAAAGACACAAATAGATAGGTAGATCAATATAAAGTCATAAGGATAGGGATAAGAGAGGGAGAAAGAGAGGGAGATTCTGCTTTTCTTTCAATAATGCTTCAATTGAACAGTTCTGATGTTATCTGCTCTGTAGGTTGTACTCTGTGTCCCTCAGAATAGATCGCATTGTGACTTGTGAGACTATTCCTGCATGGAATTGAAGGAAGTACACCTGTAGTTAGCAATGTAGTAAGCAATATACATGTAATAAACAATACCCAATGGACTTCTAGGTCTCCCTGGTCTTTTAATGAACAGGTAATCAGGGGCTCTATATAATATTGCTTCAGTCTTCTAGAGAAATTCCTCTACATTGAGCTGTTTGTGGTTTATTTCTTACTTTCTCCTGATCCGTGCCTCACAACAAAACCAAAATAGCCCAAAAGACTTCAGGTAGCCCAAAAGAAAATAAAATTACTTGAAGTTCTAAATATCCTCTGAAAAGACTTGCATTTTCATATTTAAAAAATAGGCAATCCTGTCTTTTTTTTACCATTTCTAATCAGACACTGAAGCTATCCTTAAAGAACTGAATTCCCAGATGGCAATATTAATCTTGTGCAATCTTGCTACCTTGCTGACCTCAGAACTCTATATGCTGCAGGGAGTGCCTGAAAGCTACTCTAGCTGTGCACACCTAATGAAATAAGTTATCCATCTAGTTATCTTTGATAATGCTGACATTATGATTGTCTACACTTTAGGCATTTTTCAGTCAGACATAGAACAGCCATTGCCATCCATCCCTTAGTTATTAAAATTTCTATTTGCTGCTGGTTGGAAGTGCCTCATAAGATGAGATCAGATCTTCCTGGTGACTTTGAAAGGCTACAGACAAAAAACAGAAAACACCAATTGAGCTAAATCATTCACTCCGCTTTCGCCAAGCTTTCTTTCATATGTGTTGGACTACAAACCACATCAACCTCAGCCAGCATCTCCAAATTGGAGGGGACCAAGTTGGATAATAATGCTCTAACCCATCTATAAACGAGTCTAAAACTGAAATACATTGCTTGGCACTTTATGATGAATGACTTTTCCCAGGCATGATTTATATAAACAGACTTTTCATGAAATATAAGAACAGTGGTAATCTAAAGAAAACCTGAGTAATTCTCCTTCAGAAAAAAACATATCACAGTACAGAACCAAAAGGAAGAAATTCAGTCTGGGTCCTCCGTATAGTCAACCAGTTTAAAAATGCCCAACTAAAATAATAAATAAAAATACAATGTTTGCTTAATATGTCTTGGTTATTTTTATTTATGTTATTGTTTATTCATATTATTCATATATAAAAAGCTATGGTTTAATAGAATCATTTGCTGATTTTCATTTGCACATTTTTACATTTATGATTCATATTAATAAAAACATCCTGATGCATAGTATAATAAATTACCTCTACTTATAGCTATAGTAAACATTTGTCTAAACCACTGTGATAAATCTGCTTTTAGTTTTTTTCCACTTTTTTTGTTTTGCATAAAGATAACTATTTTTGGCTTCTGGCTGCCATGGCTACATTGGCCATTCTAACCATGGTCACTTTTTGAATGAAAATACACTGGGTTTGTTGGGGAGAAAAGTTACATTCTAAATTTGACACATTAAAAAGAATATGTATTAATGAAAATGGACAATGCAGCTCGAGGCTAAGTAGCTTCCAAAAAATCAACTATGTGCATTATAACTAAAGATAGGCATACAAAGCAGATACACCTTAATTCCTTTTCAGTTTGCTTGATATATTATGGCTGGAACATTTTCCTCTAAAATTCAGGATATGGATCTCTGCCAGAGAAGATAGGATTTAGATCTGATGGACCAGACATATTGTCTGTTTTGGTTTTTAATTAATGAAAGCTCCTATTATGTCCATTTGTTTACTTAAATATAAAGTAGAATAAACCTGAGTCTTTAAAGACAAACATTTAAATCAGTAGTTAATCCAGAAAAATACACATCTTAAATAGTTTTGGCAACTTGATCAGAGATGATGAAGAGTAACACAGTTCCTTCAGAACAATGTTTCTGATATTCACCAACTCATTACCCTAACCAATGCATCCAATAAATCTTTGCAGTGTATGCATCTTTATTGAAAGCACAAAGAATTTATAATGGGTGGAAGTTAAGCCAACAACACTAAGAATTCAGAATTTTAGCAGGGTGCTAAAACGTCCCTAATAAATTATACATATTCATGTGTGTGTATATATAAACAGTCATTTATGTATGCATAATATATAATAGCATGTATAAAGTGCATAGTCTGTAATTTTCTATGGCTATCATCTGCAGATAGTTTTTGAAAAAAACTATACCAGGGATAAAGGGCCATACTAATATAGGAACATACCCCAAGAAATACTGGGCAAGGCCAGGACAAAAATTTAATTTGATTTCATTTACATATCTATTTAATTAAAATTGTATAGAACTGCTGTGACTACTATTCAGTCATATATTTTAAAATTCTCTTCTCCTGCCTTGAAAGTTTCAATTTGATCACAGTTTTTGAAGATCTCTGAAGGCTTTACATAGAGTACTAGAATTTTACATTATATGCTGCTCTGTCTTAGGATAAAACTCCAAGTCTTGATCCAGTTAAAAACCCCATCCAAATGTCTGTATATGTATATAGAATTAGTAACCAAGACTAGATTACAAATCAAACATTTGTTGATTTGACCGCAACAGAGTAATATACCTGTCCTGTAGAAATTGGGGCATTCCATGATTACAAGTAACACTTTCTATTCAATCAAACTATGAGCTTAACTGTACTGTATCATAGAATAGTATGATAGATTTGGTGATTATTGTTGTTATTATTATATACACACATATCGTCACAATATTTTGATGAAATTACATAGACCCAGTCATGCAGTAAGCTGAGAAGATATTGAATCTTGAACCTGGGTCTCCTTATTCAAAGACTCAGAGACATTCATTCATAAATGTAGTAAAAGCAAAAGAGGCAGCTGCCTTTGGTCCCACTGGTTGGTGGACCTATATGATTCCCTTTTGCCATCAACTGCTTGTCCTATAGTTTCAACAAACATGATCATGCATGGTAAAGCTACCAAATCTGGTTGCAAACACTATTAGAAAACTGCAAAGAACTTCTGTATCTCTTTGCTGTCGTGCCTAGCGAACATCTGGATTTTTCCAGTGTAGTTATGATGCTAAATGGGATCCCAATAGGAGCCTTAGCAGAAGAACAGCACAGAAGGAATCCTGGTAGAGAACCAGGCACTGGGAAGATATAATACAACACTATTTCTCTTTGGACTTTTTCTATTGATTATTACAAAGTCTTCAGTTTCTCTCCTTTGCCAGGTAAACTTCATTGGTGAAATCATCCTCTTTCCTTCACAGCAAAACCAAGATTGAATTATACACGTAGAATCATACTTGTTTTCCATAACAGACAAAATACCGGTAAACTGAAATATAACTTATTTGGGCATAGAATAGTGTATGAATTAAATCATTGTGTTTTGAAAATCATAATTTAGAGTTTAGTATTGTGTAGACCTAGACAACTATGGTTAATTCAGTAAACCATAGTTTAATACAGTGCATAAAATTAATCAAAGGGTCCTGTTGCAAATGCACATAGGGATTATGGTCGCTACATTCCCAATTGAAGGAAAGAAGGACAGCTCTTCTGTGGTATTGCTATCAGTGTATTCATCACATATTCCAAGTCGGTAGAGCTTTGAAAAATGCCTATATATTTAAAATTCATGTGGTAATTATGGACATTTGGACTATTTTATAAATGATTTATTTAAAAAAATGCTGCAAGCAAAGTATTATGCTTTAGCATAAGCTACATTTACATTCCCATTCCTTGATCTTCATTTTTTTCCATTTTATCCCAACCAACAAAATATGTTAGACCATCCATTGACCTGCTTAATGTGTTAGCTCAAAATTTCTATTTCACAGCTTCTGAAGATTATGATTCTTATTCCCATGTCTCTATTGCCTCTATTGTCAGTCTCCAACGGGCTTAGAAATTGCTATATTCATTTCCCAGGGCCAGAAAGAGAAGAAAAGGTCTATTTAAGACAACTGTCAAGAACTGGAGATGGAAATTAATTTTGCTTTTTTAAAAAAAAAAGGATACCAAATTTACTGGTCTCTGTGTTTACGCAGATTTGCCTCATCCAAACTGCTGATTTATGTACTACTACCCATTTATTACCATCAGTTATCTCTGCAACATTTAAAACTAAACTGCAAATTTTATATCATTTGGAGAAAGTGCATGATTGGCATAAATAAATAATTCAACAATCTGCTTATCGCAAATAGATTTCAAAAGGAAGCTACAAACACAGTGCATTTGCAAGCAAAGCATCAATATCTTAGCATGCACCATTCAGCTGATTCTTATATAAAATCAAAGTTCTTTTATGAGCTGTTTTCAGGACAGCAATGGTGATACTTGTAATGGTATCAAATAGTTAACAGTTACTAAGTACAATCAAGTTTCATATAATGCTTAATAGCTGTTAAGAAAGTTTCTATCTCAACATTGCATGACATTTTATAGATAGATAGATCAATGTCTACGCTCCAGTTCTTTGGACAAAATGCTTAAATCCATAAAATCCTATCCTTCGTCTGAAAAGCAAAAGCACACAGAGATCTGTACGGTTATTTCCAAAATGACCCTTGGGATTGCTAGTGATAGAAAATTGTCTCACAACAGCAGCAGCAACAACTGCTCATTAGTATCCTGCACATTTCATGCTTTCCAAATCCTTCATGCATTTTATCCCAGGATTGCTGCTAGTTTCCTAAGTGCTACCTAACTATTTAGGAGGGCAAATAAAAGATGTTATAATAAATAGGTGGCTTCAGATGTGTTTCTAGAGACAAGATGCAAATTAACAAAGAAACAAATGCTAATCTTGCAGTAAAAGGCACATATTTTTCAATATTGTAGGTGCCCAAATAACTTAGGAATAATCATAAATGGTGCTCTGGACCTAGTACAAGAAAGAAAATATAGTCAATATATATGTGTATAGAAAATGCAGGGGAGAAACCTCCTCATATAGGGACTTTCTCTGCAAAAAATGCACAGGACATTTAGGATTTTGTTTAGAAAGCACAATTAACTTATTAGGATACAGCAGAGCTCAACAAAATTATGAAGAATGAATAGTTTAACCACAGCTCTATCAGAATCTTATAGATATGTTTAAAAGAACCAGCTTTCGACTTTCCAATTTGGAATTAGAAAAACTGTACATTTGTTTTAAAAGGAAAAAAAAACATCTTTAATTAATCAGCCACTTTTAAAAACAGCCATATTACATACTTATTAACTTCACCAAATTTTCTAGTTCAATTCAAGTGAATCTAAATATTGCATTCAACATTCACAGAAGCCCAGGTGTAAAAAGTTGTTGTTGACTGGGACCATAGTTTCTTGGGGCTTTCCTTTTGTTCTTTTTTAATATTGGAACTCTTCGTTTCTCGCCAGTCTTCTAGCCAACTCCGCAGATATCTTCTTAACATCTAAACAAAATTTCTAGCTAGAGCCTCTTGGGCTCACAGCTACCTTGAAATATGCTTGTTATCATCATCACAACCCCACTATCACAGTACTACAGTGCACTTTACTTAAGGACTGACTTCAAAATGGAACTTACTACAATCAATTCAGCAAAATAATATCTTTTCTTGTATTGCTCCATTTGTTACCTATGGTTCCACGTATAATTCAAAATGTTATCCATCACCTATAAAGCCCTTCACATCTTGGGTCCAATTATTTTCAAGACCATCTATTGCAGGTAGACTTTTCCTATCCTACACATTTGAGTAGAGAAAGAATGCTGCGTATTCCATCTCCCTGAAGTTCTCGGTGTGGGGATACAAGAAGTTTGTTTTTTGTGCCAATCTATCCTTACCAACGAGTCTATATCTTTCATCCCAGTTAAAGGATGATCCTCTCTCTGTTAACATTCAGTAGGGATATAAACATTAATTTGTTTTGCCAGGGTGTTGATCTGTAATTCATAGAGATATTACTATTGCCATGTATTACCAGTCAAATTTATCGTTTTGATTAGGGTAGCATAGAAATGGAGTAAATCAAATAAGTAACTATTTGCACACAAACAGTATTTTGTCTCCCCAGATGACTAAATAAATTAATTTAATTCTAGGTTATTTGGGGCCATAGTAGTGGTGGGTTGGCCCCGGTTCGCACCGGTTCTATAGAACTGGTAGTAAAACCGGCGGAAGGCTCCACCCACCGACTCCGTCATCAAAATGCTTCTGCGCATGCACAGAAGAGCACGTGCGCGGCCCCGTTGCGAACCGGTAGTAAAGATAAGTAGAACCCACCCTGGGCAGTAGGTAAAGGATGCTCAAGGAAGAAATGCAGTCCAAGTCTAAATTGTACATATCACTTATATTTGAGTTCAAATAGCACATGCCTTAATCTCTTAATTAATAGAAACCTGGTTTCATGCAGATGTTGCTATACTACTTTAAAATTCCTTCTTAGAGTCGTAGAGTACCAGAAACTGGGAATAATTTTAAAGTCCCGTCTCTGACTAATGAGGATCTTCTCAGTATTCCATTCATTTACATTTTCTTCCCTTTTTCAATATTATTTGTAAATTTCCCTTTGCAACCATAATAGTAGGATTTATTTTCTTAACAGCAAAGATCTCATTAGTAAAAGAAAAAAATAAAATAATGTTTTGAATGCTGAGTTAATAACTGCTCCCAGATTTACATCATGTAACAGCAGAATAGAAAATGTTTTTGGAAAGAGATTTGGTTTTGTGTGAAATGATAGAGCGTGTGCACTATATGCTAAAAATCCATATCAGGTAGCAAAATCAGATTTGCTACCTGATATGTAAGCATTCCCAGTTAAAAGAATCAGTAAGCAACAGATGGGGAGGAATTCCCCCTTCAGTGAACATGGATTACCAATCAGAATAAACAATACAGAATAAATCAGCAGCCATCAGTGGCACATAGGCTACATGTGCTCCCAACTCTTTTTTATTATCACTCAAAGCTCGTCAAGATCATATTCCCAAACTTTTCAGAAGGTTTAACAGGTCTGTTTCAGTAAGCATCCTTTACCACAACTATCTCCCAAAAAGTCTCCAAACCAAAGTATGATTACCATTGGAGGGGAAGGAGAGAATAGTTCCTTGTCTTATTAGTAATTTTTCATCATTGCAATATTTGTGTTGCTTTAGTATGAGGACCAATGTATTTCAGTTGCTTCACTTACATTCCTATATCAAGCATATCTATCCTGAGCATGAAATCTAACTTTAAAATAAGCAGATCCCAAGATGGAATCTTTAGAATGTGAACACAGGAATGTTGCTGTTTAAATGATTATTCAGTTGCAGCTTTCTCTTAACTGTGGCACTAAGCCACCATGCACTCTCCATTTGGAAATGTACCTTAACTACCGATTATTAAGCCAGCTTTCCCTAGAGCTAATTTACAAAATTTCCCAGTGCACAGTAATTGAGAAAAGGAAAAATTCCACTGGAGCCATTAAAGGTCCTGGGGGCTGGAGTTAAGGATTACGTTGCTCATTATGGACAAGAAGAACAAGAAAAAAAGGATTACTAAATACAAGAGAATTCCCTGGTGTGTGGGCTAGAAACCTTACTATCAAGCCCTCATTGTATCATCATACAAAATACGTATGTGTCATTTTTTTTAAAATCATTTCAGTGACTGCATCACAAAGTCAAATCAGATGCACAGTATGTAAAAGAGCGATATTTATTCATTTGTGAAATGCAGCAAGGAGAGACCTTTGTAAGATTCTTTGTGGCTGGGCATGTGTGATTAATCTGCTAGTAAATAATTATCTGGTATACAGAAGTTACAGATGCTTCCTGTTAAGTAATAAAAATACAAGCTTTCCAAAAAATATGACATCACATTCTCTAGAGTAATGTTTCTCAGCTTCAGCAACTTTATCACCACTCTAGAGCATGGATGTCCAGAGTTCAGGCTTACTTTATTTTTATTAAAATTCCAAAATCCACAATCCATCGCCTGCTGCAAAGTACATGTGCTTAGAATTAAAATATTCTGAAGCCAAGGTTTGTTTTGAGTACCATGATTGAATGGGATTCATATTCGTTGCAGACCAAAAAAAAATCTTACTTCAAGCTTAATTTCAGAGATCTAGCTTCAAGTGAAATTATTGCTGCTGTTCCAGACATCTCTTTTCTTCTCCATCCTTGTATTAAGGAATGCACAGAAAACCTATAGTAGGTCATGGCAGGCCTTGTATATGTTGGGGGGGGGATTATTTTCACCTAAAGTTATCTAACAAACAAATAACCAACAACCCAAAGCAGAAAATGAGTATCAATTTCAACTAGATGGACAAAGCATATAGATGAGCTACATTTAATGCACCTCAATCCTAAACATATTTTAGTTAAAGGCACAGTCAAATTCATATCTGTGTGTCTCCTGTATAATGGTCCTTGAATGGCTTAGTCTTTCTTGTTCCACTCTGAACCCAAGACATTACCAAGAAGTACCAAATTTTGTTAACTATAAAAACTGTTTGCTGCTTATCTTTCCTGGATGTTTTTCTTCTGGCACCCCTTCTTTCCCACCAAGTTCCTGGGATCCCAGACCGCATTAAGAATAATCCTCCTTTGCTTCTCTGTAGATGTTTGTGTGTGATAGTTTGTACAAGGAAGGAGAAAGGAAGCAATATATTTTTAAAAACCTTCTAATAACCTGTTATTAGACACTGATGTACATGCAATCATCTTTTGCTCTCTTTAATTTCACAGCCCCTTTGAAACAGCTGCTCCATTGCAACTTGCACATCTAACTGAAAAGGAAATACATCACTAGCTGTCTGCCTTAAACTAGTAGAAAGTATTTATGAGCTGTTTTTAGTGACCTTCATACAGCCCTGATACGCTGGGTAGTTTCTTGTGCCAAAATTTCTCAGACAAGGTTATGTTAACCCAAATCAACCTCATTCCTTCAGTCACATTTGAAAGCCTGAGCAGCCCAAATTAATACTAACATTAATATCATCAATCCATTTAACAATTGATTAATGCACTCTATATGAATTCCATCTACTTCTTACTTCTGGAACAAATGGTAGGCTATAATTGTCTGAATTAGCCTCTTTAATCCATTCCATATTAGATACCTACATTTTATTTTACATGCAGGGAATCTGGAAAATTCTAATTTCATTATGAATCCCTCAATAAATATGAGAGTTTTTTTGTAAACATTAGTGTGTATATTCAGTTCCAGGGGGAAACTTCCTGATATTTGTAAATGCTTGGTGATCAGAAACCATAATTAAATAGGGAAATGTGTTGATCATTTCTGAAACTGTGATCAATCTTAAAATTAATATATTTTTTAATCTGAGCATATCTGAGCACACACTTCTTATTGATGCCTATAGTTAAATGGGTTACACCCTTTTCCTGAATCCATCCATTCTTAATGGCAGGGGCCACCCAAAAATCATACTCATTTTATCTTCCATATTATGCAGGACAATGTTAAACTTATCGAGAAATGCAATGGAAGCTCATATAATGCTTCAGTGACAAAAGGAACAAATTTAGGTCATTTTGGAGATTACACAGTGGAACTGTATCTAAAAACTTAATCAAATAGAATAGAATAGAATAACAAAAGTAGGTATAGATGTTTGTTGATTTCTGTTATTCTAAGCTTTGGAAAATGACCAAAAATGAGAAATCACTTCAAAATACCAAACAACTTGCTATCTAGCATGCCATAGTAGATTCAAACATGCTGTTTTTCCCTATGCATGCTTCTAAAATACACACTAATCTCATATTCTGGCAGATTGCAGCTTGTTTTTTTAAAGTATTAAGCAGATTTCAATAGTTAATTAATTTTATAGTACTATATCATTACATATATTCTACACTAACTAAAAGTCAAATGGTGTAACTATATGACTGTTTACTTTCCATTGCCATTATAAACAATATTTCTATTAATTGTGACCATATGGATGTATTACTTTTCTCAGATAATCTTACAGTATTCTTTAATCAAATTGCATTCAATGAGAATTTTCAAATTCAGTTATAGAGATGTATGTCTGGTGTGTTTCTTGGATAGATGTACAGAGCAAGTTCAATAAACTGTAGCTCCATGTGAATGAGTACAAGACAGTAATCTTACGTTCTTGGGTTTATAATAATTTATATCCTGAACCTTACTGTTCTGAATACAGTTCAGCATGAGATTAGGCTCACTTTAACCAATTTGAGAAAGCTGGTTATATGATAGATTCTGGCAATTATGAGTATATGTGATTTTTCTCATTTCAGTCTGTTTTATTCCCAAATATCGGTGCGGTCCTCTTTTATTTAACCTATGATAGCTTTGTTATTTATTTCAATGGATCTAGATTACCCCGGTGTGGGATGAACAGGATGCCAGCTCCTATATTTAAAAAATGCTGTATAGACAAAATCAATCTAAACCCATAATATCCATTACTGGAACTGATCTTTCTAGAATCTCTTACATATAGTATATTCTATTTTTCTACAATCTCTTTCATATATTATACTTCCAGTTGTACACATACATTATTTCCTGAATTATTCTCTGAAATTCATAAAAAATGAATTCCTTGAATTAGATCATCTGCTCAAATTTGAAATTCGCTGCACATTTTAGCTTAGCAGGTTGTGTCAACCCAGCTTTTATCTTTGTAGATTATCCTGTTGGACTGTTACTGAACTGATATGACAAAATGTGGGGTGGATACAAGTAATTTTTAATTCCATTATTTACAAACGCGTAGTTTAATCTGTAATACAATTTGGCAACCAGTTTCAGTTTTCAATGGATTTATCTTAGTATAAAATGGATTTACTTCCTAACAAATACGTAATGGGCAAGCTGGTCCGGTTCTTGCTCCAGGTCCTTTAGATTACATCTCCCATAAGCCTCACAAACATTATCGATGACTTGGGACTCTGCAAAGTGTAATCTAAGACATCTGGGTGGCATCAGGTCGCCTAGCAATTTCATGGACGTGTTGCAAATGAGTGCAAATGAATTTTAAAAAGGGCTCAGATTCAATATTATAACATGTGGGTCTTTGTTCTCATATTCATGCTAAATTCAGGTTTTCTTTAAACTGAAACTGCCTTTGTACAACAGGCCTCACCCCCTCCGCCTGACACACACACCACTCCCCGCCACGCCAAGCCAAGCCAGGCATTAACCCAGGCCTTCTCCCAGCTTTGCAGAATCAACCCTTCCCCAGCCCTTTCAGTCTCAGTTCACACTCCCCCTTCTTATCGCGAGATCAAGCGACGTGATTTAACTACAAAGTACTCTTATTGTATGGGACGCCGATTCCGTTCAGCCCCACTTGTCACCGCGAAAGGGTGGGTTGGTTCGTGGGGCAGGCCGGACTAGAAAGGGAACTTCCTTTCACCTCGCCAAAGTGCTGTAAAATAATACAGCTTGGCCAAAAGAAGTGGCCGACCGGGCGAAGGAGAGCAGGGAAGGGATTTGGAATGGGCAAACTGTGCCCGGTGAACCCAGGAAAAAGGACCCGCTTAGGAGTTTATTTTATTTTAAGTAGACTCGAGCACTAATCGTATCGGTGCGGAGCCAAAGCAAGGTTAGCAGGAGAGGCTCCGAGCCCGTCAAGGCAGGCAGGCAGGCAGGCAAGCCAGCCAGCCCTTTTCTCCTCTCCCCGGACCCCCACTCGTTGGCCGGCCACTTAGGCTTCCTTCCGCGGAGGGTTCCCGCCTCCTGTCATTGAGCGCTTTAGCAAAAGGTCTCGCTAACTTGAAGAAAAAGGAGGAGGAGGAGGATTAGGCCTAGCGAGGGAAAGGCATCCCCGCCTGCAAATCCCCAGGCAAAGAGCTTGTTATCCGCTGCCCGGGTGAGGCTCTCCATAATCATCATTCCCCCAGCAAGCAAAGAGGGGGTGGGGGAATGTTAATAGGTCTGTCACTAGCAATAGGGAGCAGGGAACGAGCCGGCGATTGTGGCAGGGCGAGGGAGGCGAAGGGGAGGGAAAAGGGGGCAATTTAAACGCGCCGAGAGGGAAGGAAACGAAGGCAGCCAATTTGTAGAACCTGCGCCTCGTCAGGGCCGCTCGGGGCCTCCACGTTTGGTTTCTGATTGGGAAGCGTGGGGGGGGGGGGGAATACAAGAAAGCCGTCGGACAGGGACGGGGGAGGAGGCGGCCCAGGGCCGGGGTCAGGATAACAACCGGGAAGGAGGAAGGGAGTGGGGGTGCGCTGGTCAAAGGAAGGCCGCCGCTGGATGGACGGGCAATTCTCCTTGGCTGTAAAGAGAGAAGGAAATCCTCCCAGGCGAGGTCTCGGTTGATGCCTTCTGCATCGGGAACCGGCACGCCTCATCGCTGGGGTCGAGACATCCCGGAAACCAGGTCCCTCCGGCCTCGGAAGGCGATCTCCGGTAACGGGGCGGGAGGCCAGGCGGAAGAAGGGCGGCGGGGGCAGCTAGGTGCGGCGGGATCAATCAAAGGGGGCCAGGCTTTCCCCAGCACCATCACCACCCCCGAACGCCCAAATCTCGGTGCGTCTCTGGCTCGCCCGCGCTCTCTCCCCCTCGACAGCGTTTACCACCCTGCTTGACGTCAGAAGAAACTTCGTGAAGATCTCCCGGAGAAAAAGCCTAAAGCCCCCTGCTCGGGCAGCGCGTACCTGACTGGTGGGCTCTCGGACAGGAGCAGGCGGGGCCAGGCGCTGCAGGGCCACGAGGGAGCGAAAGGGAAGGGCCTCCCGAGCGCCCACCCGGCCGCCCTTCTCACGCAGGGCTCCGTCAGCGGAGTCTACATGGGACCCCGGGAGTAGTGCCCAGAGCGCTCTGAGCGGAAGCGACCCAATCTTTTCTTGGCTGGGAATAAATACCGTCAGCGAACGAGAAGATATCGAGACACCCCGGTAAGCGCTTCTCGGGCGAGGCGGGCGCAAGGGACGGACTGGAGGGAGAACTGCGGGATTCCGCCGCAGCCTCCGGGGAACTTGGATTTCTCCGTTAGTTTTTTGGGGATATTGGGAACAGTTCTCCTTTGCCCCCACGCCCCGCCCGATCCCAGTCCTTGTATCCCCTCCCTATTTAAGCTCCCTCTCCTAACCCCACTGACTTATGGGGTGCGGAGACTTGGGGGGGGGGAGTGTTGTCCTCTGGTCTTGTCTTCCTGTCATACTTCAAAAGGTATGAACTAGTCCGCGACCAAGAGAAATTCTCCTTTAACTCCTCCGAGCGGATTTGCTCAGCGCCCCGTCTAGTCGCGCCAGAGCTTTGCAATCTCCTCCCCGGTGAGGGAAGCTACCGATCGGCTGGGTAACCCGGTCCGCACTCCGCTCCCTTCCCTCTGCCTCAGCACTTTTCCCCTCACTCCCAAGTCGTCGTCCCCTCGGCTTCCCTAATTGCAGCCTGGGTTTAGCCTTGAAGTTGCAAGTCCTTGACATCTTTATACCTTGGGTAAATTCTCAAAGGTTCCTGCGCTTCGTCAAAGCTGACAAATATACCCGAAAAAATATAATTCCAAGGGGGTTACCTCATTTTGCATAAGGCAAAGTCTGAAATCAAACCAGAACGCCTTTGGCTTAGGGGAGACTCTCGGTGGGACTGTCTAGCGTCAAGGTTGTGAAGAACAATTTTATTCCCTGCTGCTCCCGCTGGATCAGCGTGACAAGGAGCACGCTGGGACGTCGCTAATAAACGTTATATTTTTATGGAATTCGGTTTTCTTTTATGGCAACAGCTACTTGATCTTGGAGTATGGGATTATGTATATTTCTATCACACATTCGAGTATTTTGCAGTGGAAAAAGACTAATTTAATGTAATATTTCACAGGTGTGTTTTTCTAGAGGTTATGAGAATCCAAACGATTTTCTTGCAAACAGCCATTTTTTTTCTGCCAGATTTCGATAATTTGCCCAACGTGGATTTTTATAAGCCAAGTAAAACATAATATGTATTAACCCCAAATGGAAATAAAGAAATTTCAATCCTTGCAAAGACAATTTTAATAAAGAGAAATTAATCTTAACAGGAAACATTTTAATTTAAAGAAATACAAAGGCTCAGGCAAACGTAAAAGTTAATTAAAAGTATTTATTTATATGGAGGAAATCAAACTTTCCTTATTTAAATTAAAAGTCTAAACAGAAATTATGGTAGTAATAAGAGCAGAAATAAGTTGATTGAAGAATTCAGAGTTGGACAGAAATTGCTGTCATGTTAAAATACTGTTCCTTATAATAGAAATTCCTCGTTAGTTTGGCTTTTTGGATTCTACATATAGTTTAAGACAGAATACTTAGATTTAAGCAGATTTAGATTTAAATCATTCTTCTTTAACTTAAAATATACACATGTTGATAGTACATCTTGGCATTATTTCAATGGATCCGTATTTGTTTGTTTAGGAATACAGTTTTACTTGGAAGTAAATCCCATTTCTATCAAGGGTACTTGCTTTTTAACAAACATATGTTTCAAATTGGAGTGCCAATCCCACAATCAGTTTAAATCCAAACACAACTCTGACTTAAATGGACTGTGGATTTAAAATACTTCTTTCCTTGAAATAAAACAAGTACACAAGCAATTATTGTAGCCAATCAACAATTGACATGTTTCTTTGGAATATGACAGTTTGCTCCCCACCCCACTCCCCAAAGCTGTATATCTCAATATGTGCCTTTCTGTGACACAGTTTTCAATCTGTTCATGTTGATCTAAAAATATCACATAACCTGACAATGTATGATATTAAACTTTATACTAGAAGAACGGGAATACTTTCCTATCAATGCACTGAGACATATAATGTTTCCAATATTAGTTGTAAGGTAAACTGGAATCTGCTGTTATAATATTAGCTTTTTCTGCCAACAGCCTGCCGTTGGCATTATATAATATTTAGGGTTTTTTTAGTTTCAATTGTTCACTTTTGCTTTATTTTCTATTTCCTGACTATCGCCTAGTTCAGAATTACTCCACTAGGTTCCCGTAGTCTGCAAGCTTTCTGGAAATCTGTTCCTACTCCCGTTCCATTAATACTCCATTAGGTAATAATCCTGGGGAAAATTCAAGAATTTTCTACTCTTTGGGACCTAAGGTTGACAAATAATTGAAAGTGAGAATTCCCACTGTTCGTTGTAGGTAGCATTGATATAATTCTCAGAACATACCCCTTTGGAATAAAGTGAGCATATTTGCTTGTGCCCCTGGGGGATTTCCGTGTGACAGAGATTTAAAAGGAGTTGCTGGTAAGAGACTTGCCACAGCCATTTTAAAACAGGATATTGGCCTCCCATTTCACTAGCAGCACTGGCTCTCCCTACCAGATAAATCCTGGCCAGAACCCTTCCAGGTCCCCTTGTCTTCCGCCAAATCGAACTGAACCTGATAGACATCAGAGGGACAACTGAGCCGGTTTTTGTTTAGGACAGCTGGACCGGCTCCCTCATAGCTGAATTAGGATGGTTGGATCACGCTATGAATCTCAAGTGAGCAAATGGCCTAAGAAGGACTTAAATTCAGCAATAAAAATGGAGAGTGTTTCTCCCTCCCCCACATCTTAAAATTTACTTTATTGAATGTTGGCCTTTCCGGGGTATTTCAGTTAAAAAGGGATGTCCGAGACAAAGAAGGGTGCTCCGGTTTTTTTTTTTTAAATGGCTTTTTTTTGGGGGGGGGGGCGTTTATATTATTATTTCTGGCAAAGCAAACCCTATAAAATAGTTATTTAATCACGGTGTGTTTTGTTGTTCACAGAGTTTGTGCTATGGAGCTCGGTCGGTCCAAAAGTATCCCTCCCTATACGGATTTAGGTAAGATGGGGTATTTTCGCAGTTGGGCGGAGTGGGGCAAAAAGGGGTTTCGAAGTGTGAGATCCGCGATTCCTTTCGTGTCCTGATAAAGCCCGACAAAGCTCAGACGTGATTCAAATTCGTCGCTTATATTTGCTTCCAGTCTCCCGATTCCACAGGCTCGGTGTCAGCGGCTGAGTGCCCCGGCTCCTGCTCCTGCTCCTCCCCACCCATCCCACTCCCCAGTCCTTAGCGAGTGATTACCTATATTAAGATCAAGCGGTTTTTACGACCACGGAAACGAGCGGTGCAGAAGCAACTCATGTTTTTGTCACGGTTTTGGCTCTTCGGGGCTGTTTGGCTCTTCCGTGTCTGAAGGCACCCAGAGCCAAGTGACGCACCGGGTCTGATGACCCAGGTCAGGCGATCTGAAAAGGGCTCATTTATCTCAAGGGGAACGCGTGTTAGCTGGTACCTATCGGTGGTGCCACCCGGTTTGCAGTGCCTTCCGGGGTGGGTGACTCTTCCTGGGATTGTCGGGGCTTGAAGTTTCCAGTGTTTCCCGCCTCGAAGGGCAAAATCCGGCGAAGTCCCGAATCAGATCGAACTGCCTGATCTAGATTTGTGTTTGTGCTTGTTTTCGTTGAAATGATTGTTTTTCTTTGAGGCCACGTTTTTACTCGGAGGTCCTACAGCTGAAGTTTGGGGAAAATGTCTATCATTGACCTTGATGAGTTTTTATCTCATTTTCTCCCCATCAGAAACTTGTTTTCTCCGCTTCTTTTCATTTAACGTCTTAGGTTTTCCTCCTCCCCACAAAATTGAGCCGGTTCCCCGACGAAGCTTCATTAATTATCTGCTTGGGGCAGGAAATACGCCGGCTGTCCCAAGCCTCGAATTTACTCTGAGCAGTGGGCATTATTAGAAGACTTCAGCTATTCGGGGAAATGTCCCGTTAAGAGAGAATTTCTTCCCCACTCCCATCCAACTCCAAATATGCCAGCAATTAAGAGGCTGCTCGAATTAATCATGTATAAGGAGGATGGTTGGGAGGTGGGGGGGAGAAAGCGTGGAGATGGTGGAGGGGATGCAGAGATAGACCCAAAGGGGAAATATAATCTCTGGAGGTCCTGTCGCCTTTCTTTTCAGCCTGGGAAAGGGCCCTGACGGAAAGGAAAAGCTGGCTCTTCGGCCTTTGATTACACTGGATCAGAGAGAGACTGTTAATTCAACACATACCCCGCACGCCCACAAAAGCGCTCCAAGTTCAGAGATGCCCCGAGTAACCTGAGCAGCCCGCTTAACAAACTCTCTGCCCCCTTTTCTCCATGCATGCAATTAATCTAAAAGGCATGTTCCCCGTGGGGGAAAGCCAGGAATTCTCCAGGGCTCCCGATCCTGCTGTCCTTCTTCCCCACTCTCCCGAGAGGTTTTTCTGCCTCTCCTTCCCACCCCTTCCCTCCAGAAGCCCTTCTTCTCCTCTGCAGACCGAGAATACTGGCTCAGCCAAGGACCGCTGTTGCCTGTGGAGCCGAGGCAAGAACTACGTGGGGTTCGATTTCATTTGCATGGAATTCACATTAAACGTGGTTCACGTGATTACTTTCTCATGTATGCAATTATTTCTTCCTTCGGCTCCATTACAGATCGCGTGGTCCCAAGTCTGGGAGGTCCCTGGAAGCCATGCCCAAAATAAACCAATGAAGCTGGTCTGGGCAAGCGGGTTGGCTGCTGTGGCCCTAAGGCTGTGTTTCTCCTTGAAGACTATTTGGTTGGTGTCTTTTAGTGAGGCCCTTGGCTCCATGGAATCGGACTCCGCAACAGGAGCAAGTCTAGACCCAAAAGGCTAGCCTCGTAATCCAGAGCTGAGTTTTTAAGCAGGTTATAACTAAATTCGGAAGGATTTGATGCCAACAAGCTTTGCCACAAGCTTTGTCAATTGGTATCCTCCACGGAGGGTTTGATCTTATTTTCCACTGAATGAAAAGGTGGCATTTGCTTTCCTTCTGATAACAATTCTTCATTGACTGCATTTCCATGTCAGCAATTTATAGCATCACCCTGCCATTGTTCTGGCAATGCGTCACTGACGCCTTCTGCTTAATACTACTTCCATCTTAGCTAGATGTCCCATTAAAAAAAAGGGGGGGGGGTTTCCAGGTTTGTAGTGTTAATCCTATTTGACATCATTTCCAAATTGTCCAAGATGGAAGTGGAAGGCTACCATGACTAGCCTGTTTGCCCATATTTAAATATTGGACTTTTTTTGAGGCAACCTCTAGTCAGCAGATGATTTTACCAAATCAGCCTATGGCACCCCGATATCTCTCTCTATACAAGCTGCTACCGCCTTCTAGATGTTTTGAGCTTCGACTCCTCTCATGCTCAGCCAACATAGCTGATGGGCACGATAGGAACTAATGCCCATCCCAAGAACTCCCAAGTTCGTACACGCAGTTGTTCTTCCGCATTTTAGACCGGATTCAGGAATATTTTCCAATTCACCTAGGTAATTTCAGGAACTGATTAGCTACGCTTCCTGTTGCTAAGTCTCCCTGGGACAAGACCATCCCTTAGATGTTTTCTCAGCTTCTCTTTGTTTTCTGTCTTTAAAAAAAAAACACGAATGAGCGATCCAGGCCTTTGTGGATCTCTTCCCCCAAACTTTTCGGTTTGGCTCCAAACCTGCCACCCTCCTTCAGGTTTCAGAAAGGAAGGTTGGGGTTTTTTTTGTTTGTTTGTTTTTGTTTGTTTGTTTGTTTTTTCCCAGCGGAGCGCTCTAGAAATGGTCTGCAGCGACGGGCCCGGGCCTTAGGCTGTTCATAGTTGCTTAGTCTCACGGCAGAAACTGACTGCTGTAAAGGTAAAGGTGTCGCTAGTTGCCTTCTTTGGGGCGCTTTTCTGTTTGTTTGCTTGCTTGTTTATTTATTTAGGGACTTCCTGGTCTAACCAGGTGGTCCCTATCCAAGTGCGGGCTAGGGCCGCCTCGGCTGAGTGGCTGAGATCACCAAGAGCTCTCTGGCTTCAAGTGAAGGAGGATCAGCGCAGCCGGCCGTTTGTCCTTCGAAAATAAGCTTTGGGGTGTATTTTGTCTCTGTCCAAAAAAAAAAAAAAAAACACTTAAACTTCCCAATTCTTAGCCCTTGCTGTTTCTTACCTTTCCCCCAGATTTTGTTCGGGGCTGCCAGTGTATTATTCAAAATCTCTTTCTCCCCGCTCCCCCCCTCCCCGTCCCTTCGGAGCAGACCTACATGCTTGGGGGTTGCTCCTCTTTCCAGTCACGCTGCCTCGGGACTTCCCCCCGCTTTCCTTGATATTCCTGCAGGAGGGAAGGGGGGAAGTTCCCAGCTTGTGGTACAGAGTGGGAGTGGGGGGGGGGCGCGAAGGTCTCCAGACCCGGCCGAAAGCGGGAAGATAGGAAGGTGCTCCTTTAGGCCCATTTTGTTCTTTCATCGTCGTTGATCTGACCCTCTTCGTCTAGCAATGGCACCTGGACCGCCGAGTCGGCCAGACAGAGGATGCCCTTTTTCCCTCCCCCCCCTGCCTCCGGGAGCGCGCCCTCTAAAAGGCAGGGGTTTCCAAGCAGGGCCGCGGCTTCGCCGGAGGAGTTGAACTCCTGGCCGGGAAAAAGGGCCACCCATCCGCCAGTGAGATCCAGAGTCTTGGCGCTCCCACAAGAAGCCCGGCACTGAGGCGGATCCCCGCGATAGCCCCCCCCCGCTCTCTCTCTCTCTCTTTCTTTTTCTCTCTCTCTCTCTCTTTTTTTTCTCTCTCTCTCTCTCTTTCCCCGGGTGATTTTGCCCAGCCGTCGTGAGCAAGCTCTACAGCGGGCATGGTGGACCGTGCAAGCAGCTGAGAGGAAGCCAGGCCAAACTCAAGTTAAAAAGGAGCCCTGGCTCCGAAATCACCACCGCTGCTTTTCTGGCAAGTGGCTTCGACGGAGAGCCGCCAAAGGGGATCACTTTCAGGTCGGCCGCCCTGGGCCTCGGAAAGCTCTTCCGCTTGGCTCTTCCCACCACTCCTGAAGGGAAAATGCTCTCGAAAAGGCCTGGCTGCCTGCCCTGACGGCGATCGCTTGGACGGGACCCCCCCCCCCTCCATCTCCCGCCGTCTAGCAGGCCAAGAGCCTCGGGGCGGGGCGGTCAGCTTTCAGCCGCCTTGGGAGGAACTGGGCTCCGAGCGCCACGGCCCACCCGCGCCGAGCGGGCTGCCTGCCCTAAAGAGCCACGCCGCGAAAACGCGTTTAGCCTGCCTGTTCCTTCGGGGGAGCTTTCTCCCGTCTAATCCCACCGAAAGGCTTCATTTTGCAAATCTACTTCCCGGGCCCCGGAGAGAATAAGAAAGAGTGGGAGTAGTTAAGGTGGCAGCTTGAAGGGAGGAGGGGGCGATTTCCCTTTGTGCCCTGCTGGACGCTCCACAGAGGTGGTTCACTTTTGCCCCCCGCGCGCGGAGTGGCGACTTGGCTCTTAGTTCAATGGCGCGAGGTGGATTCTTTGCTTTATTTTCACGGGGCTGCCTTAAATTTCAGGGGCCTGTTTTGAGTTTTGAGTGTGCGCGAGGGTGTTCAAACTACAGATGCCACCATGCCTTTAATCAATTTCATTATAGCGCGGCCTAGCTATCAAAGTAAAGGTGGGTGGGTGGAGTTTACAATATTAGTTTAGTGTGTTGTATGTGTTCTGCCAATACTGCAGAAAGCGCACAAACTCGCGCGTTATGAGAGGCTACATATTATAATATAAGCGTGCAGGTGTGGATACTGTACATAATGGAAGCAAGGGTGGTTTTGCAGAAGGTATGGAGAGGAATTGGGATTGGAGAGGAACTGGTTTTAGCTATGTTTCCTTTTTCTAACCCTTTAATTAGTCTGGTTTTTATTTTGGTTTTTTGGGTTTTTTTACTCCAAAGGTTGCTTATCCCAAAGGAATAGTGCGGTGGGCATGTATGTAAATGCTATATGCAGAACTCTAAACAGAATGTGAATAACTCAGTAAAGCAATGAATTCACATTCCATGTCTTTAACCCAGCTGGAATTTGATAGATTTAAATATCAATAGTGTGATTGAACAGGAGGTTGCCAGTGCCCTGTGAAATGTGTGTGTAGTGTGTGTGCCCATTGTGAGACTATATATATATATATTGTGTGTGTTTGTGTATGTATATACCTATGTATGTGTATGCAAGCAGCTAAGAAATCTACAAAAATTAGCAATGTGCAGTATTATAAGATTCCTGAGGATAAACATGGATACTATAGAAAGGTTTCTCACTTTCCCCAGAGATTAAGACAATGAGTTATTACATGTGGCTATATAAAATAGACATGAAAATCGATGTTATGGCCCTAAAATCTAGGGGGAAAGACATTAGGAATGACCTCAATAAATCCATTGCTAATGAAAGAAGTGCAACACAATCCTAAACAAACTTACAAGGAAGCAGACCCCCCCCTCCTCTTGCATTCAAGAGGACCTATGTCTGAATAGACATTTGTCTATCCATCCTAGGATACATATCAACCTCTCCCACTAAAGAAAAGGAATGTGGCAGTAGATCAGTCCCAACTTTTACATGTAGGTGTAAAATCTGATGTTTTTTTGTTCAAGACCTTGTAAAATATTTTACTCTGATATCAAAAGCCATGTTTGGAGGTCTTTTACTGTGGAAAAATAGATCTCAATTACAACTGGAGCTACTATCTAAGAACATTCAGAAAGAATGCCAATTTAATGTAAAGGCCATTAAATTTGGGGAGGGTAAGGCCTATTAATTTTGAATATAAGGCCATGGTCAGAAGATTTTCTCTCTTCTTTTTCTTGAATTTCCACTGCTAAGACCTTGGTAGTAAGAAGATAGTTGGTGCAGGGCCCATTTTAATTACAGACTTGCTCATTTGTTTTGCTGGCGGAATGTTGTGGAAGGCGGCTTCTATTGACAACATTGAACAACCAACAGACATCTTCTACAACATGGTGTGCTCCAGCTGTTTGGAACTACCGCAAACATTTTCCCAGCAAGCAAGGCTATGATGTTATATTCCCAGCAGATATCATTTTGGGAGAAGCTAAATTAAAGTTTCAGAAAATCTCTGAAGGGTGAAGAGCTTTTGCATGTAGGTTTTGTCAGTTCTTGGGTATTTTTCCCTTTTACTGCATTTTCCTTCTCTCCCCAGCCTCCACCTTCTTAGCTGCACCCTTGAAGAAAGTATTGTGCATTCATTAAGCCAATGACTTGTCCCATTGCGGATTTTTAGATAGAACTTATCTTTTCTCCACAAGATAGAAAATAGCCATTGTTCTTTCCTTCTTGTCTGCAAGAGGCTGATGGGCACATCGTCATTCTATGACCGCACAGGGATTCATTGTCCTCTGATAAAATAGTTACATATTTCCCATAGAAATCCCGGTGTCACTTTGTGTTGGCAAAAGGCACACAATGGAGTCCAGCTCAGGAGCCTGACATAGAAGGGGGGAGCAAACCTTCCTTCCATGATAAGAAGTCAAAGCCCTTTCTCGTAGCTTCTTGGATGCCCTTTACTCTCTAGGCCAACCTTCTTTAAACTGGCGCCTTTCAGTTATCTTGGATTACAACTCCCATAGTCCCGCCAATAAGTGATTATGCTGGCTGGGATATAGGAGGGAATTGCAGGCTTCCACATCTCAAGGACACCAGGTTGGGAAAAACCATTATCCAAATGGAAGAAGGAGAAGACCATTTCCGTTCAGCTGGTCTCCAGGGCAGCTGTGTTCCTCCAGCACAAAATAGCACTTGGCAAAGTTGCAGTTGAGGGCATTTATTTATTTTTAGACTCTTTCACTTGGGTGGAATAAAACCTGTAAGTTCCCTCCAAGCCAGATCAATTTCGTTATCAACTTGGGTACTGGTATATCTGCATGACAGCATTCCTTCGGTGACTGGCCTACTGGCCCTTGCAATGGAGCCTCCTCTATCCAGGGGTCTCCAACCTTGGCAACTTTAAGCCTGGCAGATTTCAACTCCCAGAATTCCCCAGCCAGCAAAGCTGAAGAGTTAAAGTCGGCCAGGCTTAAAGTCGCCAAGGTTGGAGAGCCCTGCTCTATCCCATCGGCTTAAGACTTTATCTTCTAGAGACCAAGCCACCATGTGAACATTGGGGAAAAAAACATAGAATGGCTTACTAAATTCCTTTAAAAAGAGCATAACATATGAAGCAATAAAGAAGCAACCATCTCAGAAGAGAGTCCACCACCTTTTTGTTTTGTTTTTTTTTAATTAGCAGTTCATTATAAACAGGCTTGTCTTCGGCATTTGTTAGGAAGTGGCATCATTAACAAATGAACAATTGTCTATAATTTATCGATGAAATACGAGCTTCTGTAACATTAATAAAGCTGTACAAAATCAGCCCAGGCAGGGAGTCTAGTGGTGCCCTACCAGGGAAATGAGTTGCGTAGGATGGTCATCTTCTTATAAAGATGCAGCTACAGATAAAACGCAAGGATAAAACGTATTGGCAACAACCCTGCTGTTTTTAAGCCATTTGCTCCCAGACTCCCACAACTGGTATGCATGTGTGAAAGATAGATAGACACATTGCATCAGAGTTGTTCTTTTTTCCTTTTTTTTCTAACTGACTGATACTAGATAAAGTTAGATTTGCAACCGCACATTCATCTCTTCTGTATTTGTGGGGAACAGATGGTTTTTATCTGGATCACTCTGTTTGAGTGCTCATCCAGGCCCATTTTTGTTCCCATGGAATAGTAGACATTTCAGATTGGCTTGCCATATTTTAACCTCGCTTCCTGAAGGGAGGGGGGAGAAAATCTGATCGATTGCTAATGGTACGTGGTAGAAGTTCAGTAAAACTTTTACCAGGTACAGACTGGTTTAGTTGTTGTTATTTTTAATGGCAAGGTTTCCTTTTCCAAAGTTCAAAATTGCCCAACTCATGCATTTACATTTAAAAGTTTGTGGTTTTTCCTCTGTTCACTAGTAATCAATTAATGCAAATGTTCTGTCGATTTTAAGCATCCGTTAGGGTTTAATTGAATGTAATAATTAAGTTAGTTAATTTACTTTAAACTCAGATTTCAGTTTGAGCTGCCATCTATAAAGGATCCACTATTGGATCTTTGTAAATTACCCTTATTTTATAGATTATAGAATATTTATACTGTATCATATTATTTGAGAAATGACATAGATATATCATAATATATCTAGCTATCTTCGAGACCGCCTACTGCCACCGACGACCTCCCACCGACCAGTGCGCTCCCAGAGAGAGGGCCTCCTCGGGGTGCCATCAGCCAAACAATGCAGGCTGGTGACCCCCAGGGGGAGGGCCTTCTCTGTGGGGGCACCCACCCTCTGGAATCAGTTGCCCCCTGAGATAAGGAGAATCCATGACCTCAGTGCCTTCCGCCGTGCCCTTAAAACTTTCTTTTTTCAACAAGCCGGGCTGGCTTAATTTCTTTTTAAGGGTTTTTTAATTGTTTTGTTTTGTTTATCGTTTTAATTAATGGGGCCAAATCTATATATATATTTTTAACTGTGTTTTAATATTTGTATTTGATGTTTTTATTTGGCTGTTCACCGCCCTGAGTCCTCAGGGAGAAGGGCGGTATACAAATTCAAAAATAAAATAAAATAAAATAAATAATGTTATGAACATTAGTTAAGGAAATTTCTATGACCTTTACTCATAAATAATTGCATGCAAATGTAACTAATTACACTGAGTGAATATATATGGCAGCCTTCTGTAGAATATATTTCCAGTAAGCATAAGTATAGGATCAGAAGAATATAAAATTTGTTTTATAAATTGTTTTATAAAATTGTGTTCTTGCATAACATTTTTGAAATTGTCTACAGACCAATTTCACTTCAGGCAATACAAGTGGTATCAGTCTCATAAAATCTCAATTTTAAAACACGAGGTCTACAGAAATGCATATTAATCATTTGGGTCAAGTGGGAAGTAAATAGTTAAAAACAAGTCAGAATAATGGGGATTTTTCTGTCGGGATTACATGGGTATACCTTAAATGCAAACTAACCCCAGCTTTCATGAAAAAGTATGGAATTGCATTAACCTTTGTATGGATCTGACCCACGAAGCGGTTAAAGGGGGCTGAATGCTGATTAATCCGTTCATGACAATTTGAACCATACAAAAAGTAGATACTGAAAGGATGTAGTCATTAACTCGAGCAAGAAGACTCCCTTGGTGATGTTTGACGTTTACACTTATCAAATCAGATTACAATTATTTATGATGGTGCTATTGGTGATGAGAATGAAAGAGAAGGGGGATGAGGATTGCTGGCTCCGTGTCTACTGTTAGTATGATATTAATGCTGGATCTCCTCGGTTCTCAGTGAGTTCCCTGAAAGGCAGAAAAGTTATGTCCCCCAATACACATTTCCGGGTGATCGAACACGGCGGCTGTTGACCTGAAAGTAATCCCGCGATCTCCAATCACCTAATCTCCCCCTCCTCCCAAAAAAAAAAAAAAAACATTTTGTCCTATGTCTTTTAGTCTACAACATAATTTATACATGTTCGCTTAACTCGCTAAATTCGATCAGGTGACTTTTGAGCAGAAATGAACAAACTTATGCGGCGCTAGGATCTTTTCTTTGTTTAATGCAGTGGGAAGCCAAGATTGGATTGGGAGTGGACGGGACTGGACAGAACGGAGGAGCGGGGTAGAAATATCTCCCGGCTTTGTGCGCCTACAATAAAAGCTTGAACGGCTTCCAAAATACAACCTTCCTTAAGAAGATCTGGAAATCGGACGCGGTCCTGATGTTTATCCTGGGGGAATTGTGGAATTTGTCTTAAGACCAGCAAAGTTATCTTTGATTCTTATACCAAATGCAGTGTTGTTGTTGTTGTTGTTTTTTGCAAAAATGTTTTTATTTTTTAAACAGAAACAACATAAAAACATCAACCTTCCAAACAGTTACAGACAGTGTTTCGATCGGTGAAAATCATTTCGTGCTCTCAAAATTTTCAAACTCTCATTATATGACAGATATTCTTAGCTCTAACAAAAAAACAAGTGCTTAAACTTTTTATCCAAGTTTCATTTCATATATAATATTTCATCTCCATACTTTATTATCTATCCATTGATAAAATAGCTCCCATATCAAATAATATTGTTTATCTTCCTGTTCTCTTATTTCAAATGTCAATCTACTCATTTCGGCACAATCCAACATTTTCTTAATAATTTCTTCATCAGTAATCATCTTCTCTCCTTTCCAGTTTTTTGCAAATACAATTCTAGCAGCTGTTAATATATTCACAATTAAGTATTGTAATTCTTTGTTAAATGTCTCTGGTAAGATCCCTAGTAAAAAATATCTCTGGTTTAAGACCCCAGGATCTTATTACCATATGTGGTGGACATGCTTAGAAGCAAGGAGATTTTGGACTAAGATACACACATGGTTGGAAAAAATGACAAAGAGACATATTGACCTTAAACCAAATGCAGTCTTGCAGACGTCTCTTTTCCTCTCCCTTCCCCCACATCCTCCTAGTAGTCCATTTAATCCACCTTTCCCAGGCCCAGCACCATCAACTCGCGCTCCTCCCGGCGGCTTCCAGCCACCAGCACCCCGCGCCCTTTCTAAGAAGCGTCCCAAGGACCATGGCAGGCCTTCTCCCAGTTTTCTCTCTTCTGGCCCCGCCCCCTAGCACACTATACCTGCCTTTGAACGAGGGCTCTGAACAGCCCTCAGAGAGCAAAAGCAGGCGGGCAATCTTTTTTTTTTATTTGATTTATATGCCGCCCTTCTCCGGAGACTCAGGGCGGCTTACAATGCGTTAAGCAATAGCCTTCATACTTTTGTATATTTTATACAAAGTCAGTTTATTGCCCCCACAATCTGGGTCCTCATTTCACCTACCTTTGAAAGGATGGAAGGCTGAGTCAACCTTGAGCCTGGTGAAATTCGAACTTACAATAATTGCAGACAGCTGGTGTTAATACAATGCTTAGTCTGCTGAGCCACCAGGCCCGCGGTCGTATGAATCTTCCCTTCCAAGGGGAAGGTGTCCGGTCAGGCAAAACCCTACTCGAGCTTTCCTATGGGTTAAACGACGGTCGTTTTATTGCTGGCCCTCCAGGATGTGGAGCCCCAAGGGGAACCGGCGGAGGCGGAGGTTAACGGGTGATGTCACGCTCCCGGTTAAATGACCCATCACAGGAACGCTCGGGTCTCTCTGGGCAGGGTTACTAAGGAGGGGGGGATCCATGAATTTGGGGTTCAAGCAGGCATCCTTTAATCATCCACGTTCCTCATACTATAAAGTGTACGGGAAGGGAAGATGAAGTAGTTAAGCCAACCTGCGATCTTTGTTCTTTTCTGGTAAAAGGCGTCTCCAGGCTCGGCGTTCTTCGTAAGACGAAATAATAAGTGTTTTACTAGCGTCGATTTAGAATTAAAATAATCTGTCTAGTTCCTTTCAATCAACCTTTTCCCAATATGGCACTAAATTCTAAAGCAATATTTTGGCTGGGGATTCTGGCAACTGTAATCCGACTTTAAGCAAGCACTACGGGGCATATTGAGGAAAGAGTTTAAGAAATCTACACTCAGTGCACAATCATAGTGAGTAACCGTACACGGGGGTGCCATCCCCAATTATGCAAAGCCACTTACTTTGAACAAGCAACAGCTATTTGCAAGCCAGCTGGTCCAACCTTCTCTCTAAATGATTGGGATATTTCCGTGAGTGAGTGAGTGAGTGAGTGAGTGAGTGAGTGAGTGAGTGAGTGAGTGATTTTTGTGCCAATAAGTCAGAGTTGACTCTTGGTAACTGTGTTGACTAGTCCTTGCAGTTCTTTATATAAAATGCATTGTTCTAAACTCTATAACTTCATCAGAGTGGTCCAATATCCAAAATGGAGAGATGGTGCAGATATTAAATGTAAAGATAACATACAGAGTTCTTTTCTTCCAGCAGATCCATGGAACTGCAGGTACACAGAAATGTAAGAAGTGAGGTGGCTTGCCTCTCAAGGACACATTCATAGGCCAAGCATCTTCAGGAGGAAATGAGGTTGAGGGGTGTAGGGAAAATAAAGAGCCCAACTGGGTTTAAAGTGCAGTCCATCTCTTCCCAAAGCATTAAATCCATATCTCTATGAGCTCACGTAAAACCTAACAAATGTTTTGAACAGCACTGGTCAGGCATTGCATTGCTTAAAGTGTCACTTCTGAAGCCAAGCCAGAATGTTCATAGCAGAAATAGTATTGGGAGAAGAGGGGAAATGCTACTTCAAAACAGGAAGAACTAAAGACAAATTTAAGTTGCCAAGTGCTGTAGATTGGGGATGAGACAAAAGCAATGTCATGAGGATATGCCACATTAAAACATGACTGTGACCTGTTAATGCCACAGGTAAGAGACGAACTTGGAAGGGGAGAAAGGATATTGATTGTGTTGACAATTGAAGTCTGCTTCTGCAGGGTGTACTCAGTGAAAATTGCTACTAACTGCGGAGGTCTTGTTGTTTAACTTGGAACATTTCTCCAAGCCACAAACCTGAGGCTTCATTGGGAGACTGAACTGAAAGTCATGGATCTATCTGTCTATGTACATGTGTGTGTGTGTGCACACGCACACATGCATGTGGGCTAGTAATAGAAAATACTGCATAATTCTGGACAATTGGAAAAGGAGGGAGAGGGAACCCTGGACAGTACACAGTAGTACCGTAGTAGCAGTATACTACCCAAACAGCAACAAAAAAACCAAAATATAATGCACATAGTAAGAAGTGTAGCGTTCACGCTTGAGCTACTTTGCAATTAACAAAACACAGATATAACAGGCTACAATTACAAACTTAGCAGCAGCAAGTAGCAAACTTAGCAGTAGCAAGAGTTACTTGGGGCGATCTTCAGGCACCAAAAGAAGCTGCACATAGAATTGTTTCTGTCCATCTAGGAAATGAACTAAAAAGAAGCCTTATAAATATCCCAGTAAAAAGTACCGTCAAGCAAAACCTGAGCGCCTGATTCAATACCACCTCTGTCCTTGAAAAAGAGGATAACTGATGGATCCATTGAGAAGGCATGAGGAGTAGAAACAGAAGCTAGGTACCAACTCAGAACCCATTTGGGGCACAGTTGTCTGAACCATTTGGTAGTGTAAGCACTGAATGGAACTGGCTAGCAAGATTTCAAGTTTCATGCATTCCATCTCACTTGACCCAGCATCATATTATGGTGGGGAAATGGATGTGCAAGAAAAGTCAATAAAGGGGGAACAAGTACAAATCTCTTTCCCACCTCAGCAAAGTCTCGTCCATCTTACAGTAATGAGAGCATAATAATAAAGCTAGTGGCACTTTTATGCAATTTCATCTCAGCCCCACCTATACAGCCCTACTCTGTACATTCTTTACTTAGGCTTTGAGACTTTAGTGTCAATTGTCTTCTAATTTCACATAGAGGATTATTGGGATTTAAGTTACTGTTAATTCTCATTGATCCTAATTTTAATAATTAGCTTTGGCAAGTTTGTGCTTCCTTGATCAGATAGCCTTATCATGAAATCTAGAGAATCCCTATTAAGTGTTATACTGAACAGATCATATTTGGTCTATCTTCCAGTATTAATCCTGAGATCCTCTTTACACAAAATCAGACAGATTGGTAGCCTCTCAGAGAAGGAAGCCACTAAAGTAAACATGAATAATGAAGGAGATGCATATCTCTTCTCCCACACTTCCTTTGATCTTCATTCTAACTTGATCCACCAGTCATTGGGTAATTCGTGGATTCTTGTAGAGCATAATACCCCAAATGTTGCATCCCTCCAGTTCTCCTAAAATGGTCAGCCATTAGGTTTAAAGAATCAGAATCGATTTTCGTGAGAATGAGATTCCTTTATCTTGACAGTGTGAAAATATAACTACAAAGGATAACTACTCTTTTTTTTTCTCCCACAATCTTTTCATGATTGTCAAAAATTGAAGACAGCTTTTTGATCAGGTAGTAGAAGAAGTTAAAGTTATAGTAAATATGTAAACATACTAAATTAGTTTATATTGAGTCACGTCAATAACTGATCACACTCAGTATTTCAGCTCCAACCTTCCCTTACCTAAGAGCTCAAGGAGGTTGGACTTAATCCCACCATTGGCCATGCTGGCTGAGGGAACATGAAAGTTGAAGCCTACCATGTTGTGCTAGATATAAAGTCAGGGGAAACTGGTCTATTCTAGCTTTTCCAATTGTGCCACCCAAGATCTGGAAATGCTAAAGAATGAATATACATAAAGCTTTGGAGTTCACCTGAACTTTTTGTCATGCTGGATGGCAGAGACACCAGAGGGAAATGTTTAGTTACGTTGAGGAAGCCAAATCTGCAGTAGTACTTACTTCAGATCAAGTGTAACTTTTTCATAACACTCAACAACTTTGTGTGTTTTTTTCCTCATTATCCAAAGTGACAGAGAGTTCCTCCAACTTCCAACTTCGTGATGTTCTTCTTGTAATATAAGAAATATATTACATAGGAACCGCGGTGGCGTAGTGGTTAGAATGCAGTATTGCAGACTAATTATGCTAACTGCCGACTGCCAGCAATTCAGCAGTTCAAGTCTCATTGGCTCAAGGTTGACTCAGCCTTCCATCCTTCTGAGGTTGGTAAAATTAGGACCCAGATTGTCTGGGGGTGGAGGGGAGATATGCTGATTCTGTAAATCACTTAGAGAAGACTGTAAAACACTATGAAGCAGTATATAAGTCTAAGTGCTATTGCTATCACTATAGTAACTACCATTACTTGGGAATAATTGCTGAGAGAGTCGTTTCCTCCTTCTTCTGCACTGGTCCAGATATCTTGGTCTTGCAAGTAATATTGATTTTCTCCCCACCAAAATAACTCCAGGCGGTCTTGCAACTGCACTAGTAACTGAGGAAATCTTCAATAGTTAGGTCCTTTGTTTTATTTCACTAAAACAATCTTTCCTCTTCAAAAACAAAACAAAGCAAAACCCAAAACAAAACAAAACAACCCGTACATCCAGGCTGCAGACTTGAATTACAAGTATTGTAAAGTAAAGCTCTATGAGCTCCGTGCCATTTGCTGTAAAATAAACCTCTTTGGGCTTATTTTGATTGCAAAAATGCCTGAATTGATACATGACACTAACATAATGTGTTGTTTCACCAAAAAAAAAAAAAATTGCTTCCCTGTCTTTTTCATTGACGCTCTGATAATAATGATTCTTGTCTCCAAGACTGAACTTCAAAGTCAGTTTCACAGTGGTCACAAGAAACATCTATTTCAAATCAGGTCTGAATGACCACTCCTCCAATCATAACTGTTGCTTAATCTGTTGCCCTGCAGATACATTGACCTACAATATCCATCACCTGCAATAAGCATAACTGAAAACCATTAGAGGAGCCCTGATTGAAGAGTGTACTGTAGCCAAATCCACCCCTGTGTTGTAAGATATAGTGCCTGATCCTCCCCTTTGATTCTGTGCTTGGATGAAGTTTAGTACTGAGAGTTACCAAAGCTCTTTGAAAAAGCAAAACCAGAACTGGGTTTGACTGACTGCTCAACCCTGCTCTCATGTACATCCAGATGGACTGTTTCTTACCTGGCAGCCAGATCTGAGTGGCAAAGTAACATAAGGGATTTGTGGTTGCTAGGTCTTACTATGCCACCCTGGCTTTAGATGGACTAAATCTTTCCACCTGGCTCTTTTGATCCCTGAACTGGAACCTTCTCAAGGCTGTTTCCTTCCTATCAGGGCCTTTCTCCCCAACACTCCCTGTTGCCTTCTCCTTGGCTCACTTTCTCCCTGGCTCCACCTTTCCTTCCACCTTCATCCACAGCCTAGGCTGCCGCTTGGCCCTGAGATCTGCTTCTCCCCAAACAAACAGGTGAGCCAGGCCAATTTTGCAGCCTGGAGTTGAGAGAAAGGAGCAGAAGACAGGTACAGCTTGATTCTCCCAGGTAGCCCTGAGGTTCGCAGTGTTGTGTTTCCTGGAAAGGCCATGCTTTATTTTCTGTTCTGAATGGAAAACATGACAAGTGAAAAATAAGAATTAAAGTTCCTTCTTTCCAACGTGAGAGAGGAGGGCAAGGGAGCAAGAGCTGTAAGAGATAGGAAATTTGTCTCTCCCGGATAGCAGCTCCTGGGAAGTAGCTTCAACAATAACAGGATGTACCAATTTGTTTTCCCTGCTGGTTAAAGCTGGCAAAGAAAGGGCACACTGAACCTGCTTAGGGGCATTTTTGTTACTTTGCCATTCAGCCTGATACCAAAGCAAATGATAGAACTTCAACTTGGCACAGATGAATCCCAAGGATGTCTCTTCCCAAGAGAGGCCCCATTCATTGCAACGGGACTCTCTCCAAGAAAAGGAGATATATATGACTGTGGCTTGATCCTGTGTTTACCCGCCTGGAAGGCATCGGCCAAGACAAGCTGGAAAACATTTGTTTTCTAAAGGCCTCCGGACATTTGGCCTGCTGGCAAAGATACAAGCCGTTCATGAAAACAGCAGCATCCCTTGAGGAGAGGAAGAGGAGAGGAAGTCTGTCTGAACCTTAGGAGAATATTGAGCAAGTTTGTAGTTGTGCTGCAAAACCTTACGCTGGGCTTTTTTTTTTTTTTTTTCCAGCTTGCTGCTTTCCTGGTTTCTAAAATCCAAAAAGCCTTTAGTGTCTTCTGCCGCATTCCCAAATGGCATTCCAGAAAAGTTATTCACTGTAGCAGTTAGAGCACCACAGGCTTAGTTTGTAATAGAGTTAGGTACCAGATTTACCCTTTCCCTACCTTCCTCTTTAAAAGCAAAGGGTTCTTATTCCAGGTACTTCTGATGTAACAAGGCAGCTACAGCAAGGTATGTTGGAGAGGCTCTGCTCCATTTATTGAAAGGAGCCTCGACATACCCAAAGGCCAGCCCTGGCTGTTGGCACACAATGTAGTCAGTGTAGGCTAGAACCCTAACTAGGTTCCTGAATTAATCCATTTCCTGGGTTTCCTCAATATAGTAAGCCACTTCCTAAAATAACACATAACGCGTTTCCCCGAAAATAAGACCCTGTCTTATATTTTTTTGAACCCTAAAACATGGCCTTATTTTTAAGGAGGTCTTATTATTTGGGGGCACATGGAGCAAGACGGGGCTCCTCTTGCAGTCTTACCTGATTTCCAGCTCTGTCTCCCTAACCCTAACCAGAGGAAATGGCGAGGACTGGCTGCGCATGCATTTAAATATTTTGGGGGAGGGCTTATTTTCAGGGGGGGCTTATTTTAGTGCATGCGCCCAAAAGTTCAATTGGACTTATTATCAGGGGATGTCTTATTTTGGGGGAAACTGTACAAAACTTAAAAAAAAAAAAACCCTAAAGAAGAATCTAACCCTAATCCAGCTTCATTGGTTGTATTGAAAGCAGCCACAGTAAAGTTGAGGTTTTTCATGAAAATTGTGATGACGTTGTGCTAACGCTGTACCAACCCTCAGTCTTTATTTGACATATTTTCCACTTATTCGCTTGGGGAGGGGGGAGGTTAATAGAAGAGGTCTAATACGACCAGGGTGAAATAACTGGACTTTGGGAGTTTGTTTAACCGAAACTGATGTTGGGTGGGTTGGTTTCTTGATTATTTGAGCACTTCAGTCAGAGGAGTCATTTCTTCTCCTCCTCCTCCCCAGTGGTTTTTCTTGTCTCTGAGCTCAGTATAGACAAATATTAGGCAGCGTTACAGTTCAGAGGTCACCTTTTGGAGCCTCTGAACATGGGATGGAGGTGTGTGAGTGGAGGAGAGAGAGGGAAGGAAGGGGAGAGACAGACAGACAGACAGACAGACAGACAGACAGACAGACAGACAGAGAACAGAAGCTGCCAGGAATAATATCTGCTGATAGAGCAAGATCTGCCTGGTGCTTTATTAAAAGGGCAAAGAGGGTAAAGTAGAGATTTTGTGCCCCACGGTCCCCATTGCCTTGGCAGGTGGCACTGCTGGAAGTGGTGGTTGACCAGCATCTGAAGGGCTTCAGGTTTCCCCCCTCCTCGCCCCGGATTAATGCTCTTTGCCCTTCGCTGCAGCACTGTTATGGGGAGTTCTGAGCCGAATTCGACTTAAGGCTGTATTTATTTACAGTTTAAAGGGGCTTCTTTGCTCGCTCAGAAAGTCTGGATTTGAATTGCTGGGCCTTAATATGCAGGAATGACTGTCAGAAGAAATGGGGGTGGTGGTTAATTCCTTCACTTGATCGGTTGGATGGGAATCCAGTTTCCGAGGCGAACTCTGGGGACAACTGTGGAACCCCTTTGACACTTGATACCCGAGTGGTCCTGGCAACAGATTTCCTCGGATTTCTCCTCGTGGGAAAGGGGAGCGTGGAAGGAGCCTACAAAGGCTCCTGGTTTAGGAGTTACAGTGGGAATCTCAACCAGAGCGGTTGCTGCGGTGCTGCTGGATTCCGGCAGAGTAAAGAAAGGTCCCGAAGTTGGCAATGTAGGAGCCTGGATGGCTGGGCGGCAGAGAGAAGAACTCATTCCGCGGTTCTTCTTAGGCTGTGGATCGGCTCTAAACTGCGCTCTCCAAAAAGTTTTGCGGTGGGCGCGAGAAAAATCAACCCTGCCGCCCTCCATCCTGAGCCCTCGCGCGGAGTGGGAGGAGGGAATGCTGCAGAAGCTCCAAGAGAGCGGACTCAAAAGAATGGGATGAACGGAAGTTGGCTTCTCGAGAAAAGGGCCCTCACCTTTCCCTCCCACCGTGTAAAACTCCCTCCGTAGTATTTCTCCACCCCAGAAATGCGGTCTGAACATGACACCGTTCCAGGTCCAGAAGGAGGCAGATAGAGATCTCCTGACCTTCGGGGGATCTTTTAGTCTGTTTTGCACCTGCAGAACCGGGCTTGTAATTCGCAGCTTTTAAAACTCGGAGGAAAAAGCACCCTGAGGTTTGCCGCTGCCTGGCAGCCTTGGAACTCGAGTTCTTCAGAGCCATCGCTCCCTGGAGAGTTGCAGCCAAGAGCTCCAGCCTTGGAAAAGAAAAAGACCCCCAGAACAGAAATGCTCGTGTGTCCATTCCCTCCCCAATAAGCCCGTTAAGAGAAAGTTTCCAGCAAGCGGGGGTCGTTTGGCCTTTACTGCCAATTACCGGTAACGTATTTGGTGCTGGACAACACATCATAAGAAATTAGTAGTACAATGGAAATTGCTGAAGGGCTGTTCTGCAATTTAAGATCCACCGATATCCATAGGAGCTACGTTCATCTCGCTTAATATGAATTCAACCCAAAAGCTACCTTCACAGAACTTGCTGTGCCATGACATGACACGCACTTCCTTATTATTATTTAGAGATGCTTCAGTGAATCTTGCCATTGTGGTTGATGAGTCATAATGTATGGCATAGCTTCTTGTGGAATAAATGTGTCAACGCGAAGCCAGCACGCAGTGGCCAGAACTCGAGGGATGAGCCGCCCCTCGCCCCCGCGAACAAGTTGAGGCTTGCTTAGAGTGGGGTCAGGCCGGAGACTTTGGGCTGGAGTCCACACCCGCAGTCCGGCCGCCCCACCAGTAGTGCGAAAACCAAAGCCGAGAAGAGGATCTGTGTTGAACTACAGCCAGGACAGCGGAGGGAACGGCTCCAGAGTCCTCAGAGTCCTGAAGTTGTCGGTCCTGCGGCCGAGCGCTTTGTGGCCGAGGGGGTCCGGCAGCTTTCGCGTTGGCACGGCGCTACCTAATTATCCCAAAAGTTTGTGGCGAAGCTCCCGTTGAAGGCAGGCGGGGATGGCAAGTGAATCGCGAAAGCAGCCCAAAATAGAAGCTAGGCGGTTTGAGTAGAAATTCCGCGGGGATCCAGAGATAGGACTTGGTACGTTTTTAGGAGCGGTGTTTATGAACCCGGCAAATCCCATTTACTTCGACGGATTTGTCGCCTCGTCGCCAGATTTATAGAATTGAAAAATCTCATTTAAGCACAGGGACTTCCATGACCCGGAGGAGATTTAAAAAGAAGATCTGGGGCTCTTTACTAAGACCGTCAATAATATTAACGGAGGAGGCACCTTACTTAATTGTTTATAATGACACCTAAAAACTCCTGGTTTTTTTAAAAAAACAAACAAAATAGTAGACGCAGTTCCACCTTGATTTGGAAAAAAAATATTCCAGTTGGACTCGGAAAAGCCGAGGGATGTGGTTAAAGCGCTGAGACCTGACGTCTCAATTTCCCCGTCCAAAAACACCAGGCAGGGATCCATGAAAATTAATTCTTCTCAATCTATCGTACTATATTATATTTCCTCTCCCCAAACTCAGAACTACGGGAAAAAAATATCCCTGAGCCAACATTTGCGGGCCACCAGAAAATAAGCAGAAGGCAAAGGGGAGATCCATTCTGGGCTGTTTCAATGTTTAAACTGCTTTTTCCCCTCCTAAAATTGGGAGAAGTATTCATAATGCATTATTAGTTTCACACACACGCACACTCACACAAATCCTCGTAACTTTTCAAACAGAATATACCCCGCTTACTTCCTGGCAGTTTGCTTCTAAGCTCTGACGTAGTTTATAAATTGCACGTCTAACTCAAAAATCGGTCGCAATTAAATTTACTAAAAGGCTCCCCGAAGTAAGCCTATTGACCGGAACGAAAAATCCTTCTGAGTAAATGTGGAAGGACTTGGCTGACTTATTCGAAATCTGAGTACAGGTACACGTGCAATCACTGAAAGAGTTGGATTTTTGCTTGCTTCTTCGGAAACATGTCCTGTGGTCTTTTAGTAAACGCATTTAGGATTGCACTCTGCATGAGTCACGTAGCTGAACAGTGGAATAGAAGGCCGACCTTGCACATATTCACCGCAATTAAGCCCCATCAGTCCCAGAAGTGACATCGACCCTGAGCCCTGGAGACTTCCACAGCAACCGCTGGGGAAGCTTTTCTATATCGGACGTAGATGGAAACAAATTGCCTTTCTGGTTAAAATTCGCCGGGAGGAATAAGCGAGTTGAATGATCGCTCCAGTAAGACGGATTTCCATAGAAACCCTTCTCGAGTAAGCGATCTCCTCCTTTCCCCCCCACCCCCAGTCCCTAACTCCCCCCGTTCTGGTGATTTCAATGACAGAAGTCCCCTTTGCCTGAAGCGGACCTTGGAATGAACCACACCGTCTGGAAAGTGGGGAATGGGGGGAGGGGAGAGAGAGAGAAGTAAAAAGAGAAGGAGAATCAAATTGGCTTTGGGGAGAAGAGCCCCGTTCCTGAAACTCAGCTTTTTAGCGCGCGCGAGAGAGAGAGAGAGAGAGAGAGAGGAGAAAAAAAAAGCGAGCTGCAAGGGAAGGAGAAGCCGACGCGGAGCGGGCGCGGTCTCTTTAACCAATGCGCGAAGCCCACCCTCGGAAGCTCTCGCTGGCAGGGACCGAGAGCTCGCAGGAGGCTCCATTAGGCGAAGGAAAGAGAGAGCTCGGTGGACGAGATCTAGTAGCCGGGAGGACGGGGAGGTTTTGAACTTTCCTAGGCGGGTGGGGGCGGGGAGGGAGGAGGGAGGAGGGAGGAGGGAAGGAGGGAGGCAGGAAAGGAAGAAAGAAGGGGCGGAGTCTTGCTTCAACTTTCAGGCGTTCGTTCCAGGGCAGGTCACTTGAATCTCGGCCACCCCAAGCGACTCGCCTGGTTTCCTCGCCCCCCCCCTCCCCTCCCGCGCGCTACCTACAAGGGGGGCGCCGTTGCTTCTTTCCCCGGGAAGTCGGACCGCTCGGAAGCTCGGCGGTGCCTGTCCTCCAGTCAGCCAAGCCGAATCTTAGTGGATTTAAAAGTAATTTTTTTAAATATATATATATGTAGCTATAAGTAAAGTGGACTTTCGGTGGAACCGTCCTGGGCAGCCGCTCGCTGTCATTCTCTCTAGCTTGGCAGTTCTCCTCTCTCTCGTAGTTTTGTATGAACGTAAGACGTTGCAAGCCGAGAGCGCGCAGACTTCAAAAGGGCAGGCGCGCAGGCTACGACTCAGCCTCCTTCTTGCTTATGGATTCCTTTAAAGGTGGGATGAATTTGGAAAGGCTTCCCGACAGCTTGAGAACCCCGCAGCCGTCCCACGACATGGCTTCCAGCTTCCATTTGCAGAGATCTTCCGAAGGCAGAGAACCGATCGAGAACTCGGCCAGCGAATCTTCGGACACCGAAGTCCCAGGTAAACCCGCAGTTTGGGGCGGTGGGGTGCCGCGGTTTTATAGGAAGTAAGCAGAAAAGATACCCCCCCCCAGCGCCCTCCTCCATCCCTACAGTGGAGGGCGCGATCAGGCGAGAGGAGCCGCATTCAAAACAAGAGCACGTTAGGGGCGGCCCAGAATCCCTTGGTTTCAGCATGGGAACGAGGAAGGGGTGGTGAGATTCATCGCGCCCTCTCGGTTGTGGCGGAGTTTGCGCTCAAGTTTCCCAGGCTAACTGGCACTTTTTATTCTTTCTTTCCCCCCCCCCCCCCCAAAATACGCAGCTCCTTGAGTTTCTTTTAAGAGCCCTTCCGTTCGGGCTCCGGGTTTTCGAACTCACGGCAAGTCTTGTTTGGGTTTATTTTCCAGTCTGGATAGCGTAGACGTGTAAAAGGATCTCTCGGGAGGGGCCCCATCAAAACTCAGGCAGGGAAGGAAAAAAAAAAAGGTGGAGGAGAAAGGAAGGAAGGAAAGTTTCAAGGCCTTGGCGAGGGAATGAGCAGACATCTTATTCCGCCCGGCGTTGCTTTTAATCCGGGATGTCTTTGTAGAGGAGTGGCATATTTTAGGAGAAGGTTGTGTAAAAGGACACCGGCTGCAGCTTCCCTCCGTCAGCCCTATTTGCAGGTGAACGAGCGTCAATTGCCAACCCCAAAGTAACGCTACGTTGGCAACTCTTCCCTAAATACACGAAAAAGCCTTTTGCTCCGAAGAAGTGGTTCTCTTCGATTTCAGGGCAAGGGAGGGGGTTGCAAAATGCTCCCCCCCCCCCCCCGCGCCGCCGCCAAATGCAAGTGCCCAGCCGCGCTCCTTGCTTGAGAAAATTACCCCGAGTGCTCCGCGGCTCAAATCTTGGGAAAGTTCACTCCTAAAAATGAGTAAGAACAACGCCTCGATGACAGACTGAAACTTCAGAGTGAATCCTTCGCACTTCTCCTTTCCCAGCAATTATGTTGTGGACGGCAACCTAAAATACCTAAGAACGCGCTGTGCCTTTTGACATTCCTGCTTTAGTGAAGACAACTCGAGTCTAGAGAGCTGTTGGGGAAATTAGTAGATATTTCTTTGGGAAAGAATTTAACTTTCAAATTAGCAGGCACAAGAGTGGAATCTAATTCTCAAACTCCAGATAATTTCTGCATTTTAATGCGACAGCTTGATCTTGCGGGAAATTAATGGCATATCTGAATAAATAAAGCCGAGTTCACCCAAACTGAAGTAAATTTAAGATGCAACCCTTCAAGTCAATCCCACTATTTATTGCTGAATTTGGGCTTGTGCTACCTTGGGACCAGCCCCTGGTAATGTTTACGCATTGGGTTGCATCAGTTGGAGAAACAATTTCCCCAAGCAAGAGAGGAAAGAGTGAAGAGACCTGGTTCCAAGATATACAATGCGTTCCAGTAATGCCAAGTAGGAAAAATAAAACAGGGAACCACCAGTAATATTTAATAGAAGGGGTCAGATTAAGCAGGAATTTGAACAATAGGGCAAGTCTAGTTCCTGTGGAAAACAACACCTTTGCCTCTAGATTTCTTCTGAAATAAATTTTAGGCTTCTTAACATGCCCTCAGATAAATGAGGGAATGCTGGTAGAAGCGGCCCAGAGAAAACACAGCGCCTTCTCGCCAAGTCATGTCCCCATTTTTATTTTTTTTTAAGCAGCTGTTCCGGGAGTGGTTTGCAAATGGCAGGAGCACCACAGCTGAGGGTCCTTGTGGTTGTGTAAGTTGAGGTCCTTATGGCTGTGCCAAGCTCTAGTTCCTAATGGAGAAGAGGGTTCGAGCAAGCAACACCTTCCTTGCTTAGGCCCACCAGAGCTTAGTTTTCACTTCTTGCCCGTGGAAAACAGTGCAAAGGCCAGCAAGCTGGCGGGAAGTGATAGTTCTGGAGCTGTATCAAAGCCCGAGGGAGAAGGCAGCTTTTTGGAGGAGCAGGGATGTGGGGGTAGACTCCACTGGTGGAGAAGGGTTAAAGTTCACCATGCTCCCCCCCTCCCTTTGAGGACTGATGGGGACGTAAGGTTGCTTGGGGGCCTTGCCCTCAGTCTCTCCCACACTTTCTCCGAGGTCCAGCCTTAAGAAAAGCCAAGGCCACCAAACTGGTCCCAAGCTGAGCCCTCTTTTCCATGGCCTTGCTAGGAAAAAGGCGAGGGTTGTACCAGGGCCTAGGTGAGGCCCTGGTGAATAAGGAGGAGAAGCTTTGAAGAGGACCTACAGTTTCCTTAGGCAGCACCAAGGCCTTGTAGGCTTTGTGAACTGCTTCCCTGCCCTCCTCTCTGAGCTGCATTGAAAGAAAGCTGCGCTTCTCCTTAACTATTTGTCCTTTGGGGGCTGCCAGCTGGGCACTGACACATCTCTCTGATCAGAGTCCTCCGGGAAGAATATCAAATCTAGGCCTTCAAAAGGAGGAGAGATTGTAGCGCGTGTATTTAGGTTTTCAGTGTATGGAATAGCCTCCCAAGTCGATTCATGCCATAGAGTTGCCTAATATCTTTATGGAATGGGGTGTTTTGTTTTTTTCCCAAGCAGCAGCTGGTTATACAAGGATCAAATGTGAATTTAATCTTGCCGGTGCCTGCACGTGCTCCTTGTCCACTTTTCTTTCTTTCAAGAGGCATAAATAATTTCTGCATTTTTATGTGGCATCTGATCTTGCTGAAATTAAGCCATTGAGCTCCTTGCTCTTTTCAATAAGAAGGGCAAAGCACTTTTGTAATCCGCTGAAATCAGGGGAACATAAAGGGCTTATTTTTGGATGGATCGTGTCTGCAGTTTGACTTTTCAATATAAAAAGGATGTATAAATATTAATGTGGGCGGGTGTGGGTCTGTTTAAGCATATACATATTGTAGATGCATATGATAATAAGGTGACTTTCTTAAATGTCTGTAGAGGAAGGAAGTAAAAGATAATACTCTCTAAAATCCCTCTCACTTTCCAGAAATACATTGCGGAGACCCACAATTCCTTTACTACACACTTTAATCTGTGTCATGCATTTTATTTTAAGCAGGCTATTAAAGAAAGCAAACAATGTGGATTATTAGCCAGGACAACTGCAGATCCTTCCACAGAATCTTCTATTTAGTTTTAATTACAATATATTCAAACTGCAATTGTACACACATAACACACATCAGCAACTGTCCAATACTCTTTTGAAATACTTGCATAATATCAATTTAGAAATTGATTGCATATCTAGAATCCTACGAAGATAAATGACTGTTGCTTCAGTCTCTCCACCACACGGCAGCCTGAACTACTTCAGTGACTGTTGCACAAGCAATTTAATTATAAATTCTTGGACAGAGAAGACTTTGCCTTAATCAACTCGGGGAGCATTTCCAGATCTCATTATACTTTTTAGAATTTATAGCCTACAAACTGGCCAGTTTGAATATAATTTAGTTATAAAAGTATTAGCATTAAGAGACATTTAGCTGAATTGCTGAGGTGTTCAATTGAATATTAAGTCTTTTCAAAAGTGGTGGGTTCCCCTGAATTCAGCTACACTTTCTTCAGTAGGCATGGATCTAGACCTTAGATGGTAGAATTATCCTTTTTGTGTTGACTCCTGATCACTGGCTGGGCAGGTCCCTGCAGTTTCTTGGCAAGATTTGGAAAGTGGTTTTCCATGGCCTCCTTCCTAGGACTGAGAGGGATTAACTGACCCAAGGTCACCCAGCTGGTTTCGTGCCCAAGACAAAACTAGAACTCACAATTTCCTGGTTTCCAGTCTCATGCCTTAGCATTGCTATATCAAACTGATTGCCAGAAGAATATCTCAGAAGAATACCCTTTGTTCTCTAAACATTCACTTCCATAAATAATAAATTGCATCCATATTCTTAACTATATCTCATCCCTTCCAAAGCATAGTGGGAGAAACCTTCAGTCAATTTAACCTGTGGGTATATGCTGGAAACTAATGTGAATTGTTTGTATCTGGAAACTGCCATGCATTTTAAAAATAGGAGCGTCCTCACATTTCTTGCACTGAAGCCTATAAAACTTGGGGCTTGAGTAAGTCCTGATTTCTTCCCTCTCCCATTTGCCTGAATGATTAGACTGAAGGAATGATCATGCCAATTGACATGCCACTTCAAACTTGTACAAACTTCAGCCATTACTGAACAAATACATTTTATGCTTTCTGGAGAACTTCGTGTACAAATGCATTTTTTATTTTTTGTATTTTTTGTATTTTTGAACGGAGATAAATCCAAATTTGCAAAATATCCTTATCTCAATAGTTTAAACAAACATGTTTTCTTAATGTTATGTCATTTTAATTAAATATAAAGAGAGATCCTTGAAAGCTCACCCTGAAAGTAGAAATTCCGAATTCCCAAGGTATAGAGCTGCTCCTGTCCTTTCTTCCCACTCCTTCAGTTTAATAAGAAAATAAAGTTGTTCTCAATGTAGTTATATCATCCCTGGGAGAAGTGTATATTGTATCCTTTGTAAGTTTAAATCCTCAGCATAATAGAAAAATGCCCCAAAACAATCAAAATGAGCAGTAAATTTCTTACTTTTTGGGAGAACAAAGATTCTGATTTGTAAATGAAACTTTTCATTTTCATTAGAATTTTTCTATTGCACGTAAAAGCAAGATTTTTAAAAAGTGTTTTTCCCCCTGTATTTCATAGCTTATTTTCTAGCTTTCTGCATCTTCTATGCAGAACAGCACAGGTCATCTCTAGCCCTTGTTTCTGTAGAGGCAATCCCTTCAATTCTCCAACTTTTTGAAACAGAGGAGCTGGTTCCAATCCAAACCTTTTCGCTGCTGTGAAAATGGTGTATAATTTACGGAGATTCAGGTTAGACTTTCGTATTAGCCAGCTTGTTTGCAGGGGGACGGTTACTCGCACTGCCTTGGGTTAAAAGGCCTGGCGGAAATCCTTTTATTTTCTTTGCAATAATACTATTAATCACACCCCAACTGATCCTTATTATTATTGTTGTTATTGTTTTATTATGGTTTATGGTTTATTATTATTGTTTACTTTATTAATTAAACATGAAACTCAGTCAACTGAACATTCAAAAATGCGTCACAAATACCATTGATTGGTGCTAATGGTTGATACAGGTTGCTGCCAGCGTCCTAAGTATCAACCAAGTACATTATTATTGTTATTGTTATTATTAGTATTAGTATTATTAGTATTAGTATTATTATATCCTTATTGTGGTCTCAATCTCCTCGGCCCTCTTTCTTTCTTTCTAGAAAAGGAGCCAAGCGGCGCGCAGAAAAGCGAGGAGGGGAGCGCGGATGACCCGGCGAAGAAGAAGAAGCAGAGGCGCCAAAGGACTCATTTTACCAGCCAGCAACTGCAGGAACTGGAGGCCACTTTCCAGAGGAACCGCTACCCGGACATGAGCATGAGGGAGGAGATTGCAGTGTGGACCAACCTCACGGAGCCCAGAGTCAGGGTGAGCCACCTCCACGGTCGCCTCTGCAAAGCTTTCCTTCATTTTCCCAGTGGTGGGTTCCTCCCGGTTCAGCCCAGTTCGGCCCGGTTCGGCCGAGCGGGTAGCGGTGATGAAATCACTTTTTTCAGCCCTCTGGGTAGTCCTTTTGTGCATATGGACTACTAAGAGGGCTGAAAAAGTTATTTTTGACTGGTCCTCGCACTTTTGACCAGTCCTCAAACTTACGACTGTCCTCACATTTTACGTTTTTTGCCCTATCTTGTCACCATGGTGAAGAGAAGCAGTTGTGAAATGAGTGACACGGTTGTTAAGAATGCTACAATGGGCATAAATGATGACCAGTCATAAGTGCGAAGACTGGTCAAAAGTGCGAGGACCTGTCAGAAATCACTTTTTTCAGCCCTCTGGGTAGTCCTTTTGTGCATATTGACTACTCAGAGGGCTGAAAAAGTTATTTTTGACTGGTCCTCGCACTTTTGACCAGTCCTCGAACTTACAACTGTCCTCACATTTTAAGTTTTTTGCCCTATCTTGTCATCATGGTGAAGAGAAGCAGTTGTGAAATGAGTGACATGGTTGTTAAGAATGCTGCACGGGCATAAATGTGAAGATGGTCATAAGTGTGAGGACGAGTCAAAAGTGCGAGGACCTGTCAGAAATGACTTTTTTCAGCCCTCTGAGTAGTCCTTATACACATAGCCATGGCCACCCGCTCACATGACCAGCTAGCCATGCCCACCCAGTCACATGACCTCCAAGCCACGCCCACAGAACCGGTAGTAAAAAAAATTAGAACCCACCCCTGCCTCTCCCCCTTCCTCTTGCCCCGCTGTCTGCAGACCATCAGGTCTGCAGATAGCGGTCACTCCTCTTAGAGCTTAGCGTTTACAGCTTATTCTCTCCCAGTGCTCAGCTTTTCCCGGGCCTTGTCTGGGAAGAGAGCCCACCCCGATCCACTGAGCAACCCTGATAAGATGTGTCTCGGAACCAAGAAAGCCAGGAGGGAAATTTGGTGGGAGCCAAAGAGCTCCAAAGCTTACTTGGGAGGCGTTTCCCTCCATCCGTAGCAGGTTCGGACGTGTGAAGGGCAAAGATCCCCGCGCGGGAGGGATGCGGGCACAGAGGCGGCCGCGGAATCGATCTTTGCATGCGAGCAGAAGACGAGCCGTCTTTGCAGCCCTCTCCATTGCAGCAACGGGGGCTAAGAACCGCTGCGCCGTGTTTAAATTGGGCCGGAGGGACGCCAGGCCTGATGGAGGCCTGCTCAGGGAAAGCATAGGCCATGTAACTTCTCTCTTGCTTTGCATACCCCAGAACTGAAATGCCTTCAAGTTCTCAGTTCGGGGAAAGCCCACAGAAGAAACAAAATCAACAATTACATGAGCAAAAGTAAGAGGTAAACCCCCTTGGGTCGAGCGAGGGTCCATCCGTCCGTCCCGTCCACCACTTGGCAACATGCATAGGGGTTCCAATATTATTAGGTCACAATTAGGGTGCAAGATATTTGGTGCCTAAATTAGGGCATCTCCCCCGTATTTTATTTGAAGAATGTCATCTCATGGAGGTTTGCTTATGAACCAGGGTCTCCCAAGTGTGACTCTGAAGCCACTTTCTTTGAAGTAAACTGGAGGATTACCGTTGCCTCCCCATTGCTTTCCAGTACATAAATGTATACAGAAAAGGCTGCAAAGCTGAGAGCTACTTTAAACACACACCGAATTAAGGTTTAAACTCTGTTTAGAAGCGAGCTGCTGAAATCAGTAAACCGAGCTGTCTGTCCACACAGCTAAATCTCCTTGGGTGTCCCTTCTTAAATAGGATTATTTCTTGATTAGTTGTTGGATCCTTTATTATTTGTTGGGTCCAACCCTCTGGACGCTCATTAAAAAATCTGTTAAAGGAAGGGATGCCCAACACGTGCTCCTTAAATCCCGGCTGCGCAATTCCGTGGAGTGTCAGTCCTGAGTGAAGTGTTGCCGTCTCTTTAAAGCGGACCTTTGGCAGAACTGAGCGGAGCATCCAAACCGGGCCTAGATTTTCCTTGGGAGAATCCCTCTAGGCTCCCCCACCCCAGCAATTTTTCAAAAGCCCGGGGATTAACGGATCTTAAACAACATATATTAATCGCAATTTCTGATGGGAAAAGATGCTTTTTCAAATGGCTTGAAATGTAATCTCTCCTGCCTTCCCTCTATCTTGAAGGAATAACCTGGCTAAGAAAATGCTAAATGCTAACAGAGTCACAAGCCTTTTTGCTTATTGATTCATTTATTTTATTTGGTGGCCTGGGAAAAGCAGGATTTGTCCAAAATAGACAAAGGTCACCCAAGATTTACTGTTTCCTCTGGGTTGATTATAAATGCAGCCATTTAATAACAACAGCAATTCTAGTTCATCTTCGGGGTGGAGGGAAAGAGGATGCAAGCCTCTGGGTGGATGGGCTTTGTGAGTGCGCCCTTTTTCACAGGAAGGGGAAATATGTAGAAACACAAGATCCCTCCCCCCCCCCCACAAAGGAGAAAACTGTTTTGGTCCCACTTCCTACTTCTGGAAACAAGGAAGCTTGGGGAACGTGAATGTGTTTCTCCCCTGATTTCTATAGCTTTCTATTGGTTCTGTCTATAAATGGGAAATTTCGGGAGAAGCGTGAATAGGAAAAGATTAGGGAATGGCTATGTTTGAGCTCTAGGTAAGGGCCAGGTTACATGAAAACGGTCGGCAAGAACTGGGGGAAAAAACCCCAAAATTCTCATCATGACTTAAGGATTGACCCTCAGTTGAGCTATAATAGCAGATGTTGGCTTCAAGCTTTGAACCCCGGACAAGGCCAATAGTGTATGGTGTAGCTATAAAACAAATGCAAGTATTTGGGTTTATTTGACAGGCAGACACTCTCTCTCTCTCTCTCTCTCTCTCTCTCTCTCTCTCTCTCTCTCTCTCTCTCTCTCTCTCTCTCTCTCTCTCTCACACACACACACACACACACACACACACACACACACACACACGGCAGATACTGGACAGATATCCAGGCAGTCATAAGCACTGTGAGGTCAGTAGAGCTTCATTTCAAAGAATTGTACCTAATTCTGGAATGGGGAAAAAAATCAGTGAGCAGGTGAAGTTGCTATCTTATTCATGGTGACACTGAGTAATCCCATGTTTAATGAGACTTTAGTAAAGGCAAGAACAGACAAATTCCATTACAATCACATAAAAGCTGGTCACACATGTATAAGCAGGATTCTGCAACATGCTCAGCTAAACTCTATTTCTTTGAAATGTAATGTTTTGTGCACATCTAATCATTCTGATTTGTGTATTGCCGTTGTACAAATGCATCCAACGGTGAATAATACAATGAACCATGATAAATGAAACCACAGTTTACTGTGTCTGAGATGGACATAAAATCCAAAATTTGGGCAGAACTGTGCCCAATAATAGAAGTAAATCATCGTGAATTGAAAGGTATTAAGTGTGTTGCTTTCAGAGCTGTGTTAATTTATCTATCTGAACAAGTGTAAGAACTGCACCAATTATTTAAAAATAACCAAGAAAGAGTAATTAAATAAAAATAATATTAGGAGGGAAGAGAAGAGACAGGTATTTGGAATTATATTCAGCTACTTCTAAACAAGGATACATTGATCATTTTAATACTAACAGCCAGTTATTATATATGAATTTTTGTGCCCCTCAATTCATGCCAAGCTGAGTTTATACAAAGATATATCACTACAATGCAATGGAGTGATGTATACTTGCATATGAACAATTGCTGGGTAATATGTTTTATTAAAATCAATAGACCCTCCAAATCAAGGATAAGAGAAAGATTTAAATTCATCAGAGGATGGGATTATTTGAGATTCCAAAATCAGCTAAGTATTTCTAGATAGACATGGCTGCTTGAGCTGATTGTCAGGGATTTCCTGCCTTCAATGGCAGGAATTGCTTGAGTTTGTTTCAAGGGATCCAGTGTCAGAAATAACCTGCAAGACAAACAAGATTGACATTTTATTAGTCATTCTCTTTGCTTGTTTTGTATGCTGGATTCTTGGTTTATTGGTTTTGGGTCTCCCTCCCTCAACTTCATAGTTTGCTTTATACTTTCAGGAGGGCGAATGAATCCTACAGCTTCTGAAGCTGTATTCCTATTGAGTTGATGAATGTGGTAGTTCTTGATTTAATAGGTTCTAAATGGAGATCACCCTAACAGTATAACGACACTCCAGAGATAAAAAGTTATTGAGGATTCCCTTTAATTTATTGGGGCCCACAGGGAAAAAGATCTACTGAAGTATTATCCAAGATCAGCCTGGTGTTATCTTTTTTATATACATACCATAGATCTTACTAGATTTGAAAGGAAACCAGAGCTTTATTAAGTCCACAAAGATTGTTGTTGACATCTATTTAAGATCGATATATGTGCCTCACATTTCACCCCCAAATGGGATCTACAGAAACTTAGCTTTGCCAAGAAGGCCTCCCCAACCCACCCACCCACCCAAATGCTAGCAGAAAAGCAGAGGCTTAAGTGGCTTTAGGCATCAGGCTGTAGGGAAATAAAGAGGTTCCTCATTATTATCATCTGTAAAGTAGCACCTTAGCCTATTCCTGCTTCTTTCAAGATCCACCAAGTTCCATAAAGTTTTTCTCCTGGAGAAAAAGACAGCCTTGGCTTTCAATCCTGCAGCTGCTTACTGAGAGGAAATTGGAGGGAACTCAGGGTCTGCCCAGGACTTTCCTGAAACTTTGAAGGCAGAAGTCTTATCAAAGCAGTTCTTCCATACCTCTATTCTATGTATTTTCTTTTCTGCACTGTTTCTGTACCTTGAAGTCAGCAAAGAAATCTGAAATGCTAAGTTTAGCATTATATTTCAGCTGATTAGTTATGCTGCCTTAAAGGAAAAATAGTAAACTATCCAATCATTTCAAAGCCTGAACTATACTTATTCTGATGAGCTTAGGGGGGAGGGGGAATTCCTCTTTTAACATAGCCTTAGGGCTGCCCCTTAATGAAACATTTTGAAAATTGCCTGGCAAAGTGCTTTTGTGATAAATGATGGGAGGGGGAGAGACTTACTATGCTGAAAGAAATGGCATTTTACATTGAAAGTAAAAAAAAAAAGATAAAAACACACTTCTAATCACATTTGCTCTCAACATCAGTGAGAAATTTCCATTTGGAATACATCTATAGAGATACACTTCCCCAAAGATTGCAGCAATACACTTTTTGTTGTTGTTAATTTTGGCATAATTCAGCCAAATTGATGCCATTTGGCCTATTCTGTCCATCCCCAAATTATTCTGCATATAATCTAATTAACTGCTACAGGGTTAAAATCCTGCTGTGTGTATTTTGTTTTTTCATTGAAGTGCTATGATGCTTAATGAGTTTGCCCTATAAGGAAGGGGCAATTCATACAAAGTTATTGACCCTAAGCATTTAATGTGGAGGCCTGACTTGGCTTCAGTAGGGAAGGATTGCTTCCAAATTAAAGTAGGATGTTAGATATCTTCAAACAGAGGGTAAGCAGCCATCTGGTTGAGATGCTTTAATTTAGATTCCTCCACCAAGAAATTCAGCCCAATTCCCTCCTTCAGCCTCTCCCCCCCACTGTTTATAAAGTAGGGGGAAATCAATAGATTACTCCATTTCCTTCCAAATCTTAGCTCAAACTCTTCTGTAGTTATATTTTTCTGAAACTTTAATTTGGCCAAATATGCTAAGAGGACTTTGTTTGAAAATATCTAGAGGCAGCATTAAAATGTTTAGCCTCAGTTTCGGGAAACCCCTAATGTCTGGAAGTACTTTCTGAGAAGTGAATTTCAAGCTGCTTTTTTGCTTTTTCCACATTTTTTCCTCTAGGTCTAGGAGTTTCGGCTAATTCTTCCTCGCCAGCTCCTCCTCTTGCTCTTTCTTGTTGAAACTTGCATTTTTGTTTTCATTTGGTTAAATTTTTCCCCAAACTAGCAAACATGTTTGATCGTCAAAGAACTTTCTACAACAGGGGACAGAATAGGTATCCACAATCCCCTGAGTGTAGCCTGATCTTAGTTGGGTTTAGGAATTACATAGCCAATTAAATAGCTCTTGCTTTGTTTATGAGTGCCAATTATGTGTTGCGGTTAAGTCATCAAACCAGAGACTGGGTGACCATGAATTCTAGTTCTGCCTTAGGCAGAAAGCCAACTGGGTCACTTTGAGCCAGTTCACTTTCTCTCAGCCCTAGGAAGGAGGCAAGGGCAAACTACATCTCAAAAACTTTGCCAAGAAAACTGCAGGGACTCGTCCAGGAAGTTTCAAGAATCGGACATGATTCAATAGAAGGTGGGGGGAGTTGCACTGTAGTCCCTGCAGGATTACAGGGGCACTGCTTTGTTTTCGAGACTGCCTTTAGGAAAAAAGTGTTCCCACAAAGCAGTTAGATTCCCAGTTTGGCTGGTTTTTGCTCTTAAGATAGTTTTTTGCATCTGCTTGCCTTAGTTGGCAGCCAACTCCTATCAAAATCCTAAACCTACCAGTAATGCAGGCAGTTCCACTGGTCATATTTCTCCCAGGAATCACGTGGCTAAGGCCTACTGGTCTTAGAAGAGGCAGAAAGAGTGTGATTTTTCCGGTGTTTTTGAATCCCTGGATTTTTCATGAAAACAAATTGAAAGCCTTTCCTAAAAGATTATTTTCCCAAAGATTGCATCAGCTACTCCCCTGTCTTAGGACACACACACACACACCGCATCTAAACTGATTCCCTTTTCTAGCAGCAGAACTGTAAATATTGAACATTCAGTGTAAGGGCAGATGCCTCTTTTGGTGAAAGGCAAAAGATGCCCAGGACTGGCTGGCTGTGTCTACTTTTGGGATACTTGTCCCATCCGTTTCTAATTTCCAGAAATAAGGAATTTTTGTTTTTTAAGTTGGATAAAGCCACCAGAATCAGTCTGAGAACAGCAGTTTGGGCAGGAGGTTTGGCCAGAAAGTGGTTAATGGAAGGGAAACAAGTAAATGAAATCCAGAGATCTTGAACAGGAAACAAAGGAGATGCCAAGTCAAGGCAGCAATCTGTAAGCAGGGATTTCTCAAGGCCCCAATCGCAAAATGAAAAGGCCATCTCCAGAGAGAAATGCCAGCTATCCATCTAACTAAATGCTATCTGCGACAATCTTTATCTGCTTTGGAGATAAAAGGCAACTATTGAAAACATTGATCAGATGTCTTTTTCCAGTACAGCCTGTTTAAAAACAGGGGCTTTTTTTTAAAGGTGCAAATTTCTTTCATGGGAAGTTGCTTTTCATGGTGGCTAGGATTGACAAGTTGAAGACTGGAACATTTGGAGGGCACCAATCTTATCTCCACTTTAAAGACTACTCTCTTAAAAGTATTAATTCTTATTAATATCAACATTAAAATGTATCCCTTTGTTTTCAATCACACAGGACCAGGCATGTATAAGCTGTGATGGCAGCAAATACCCCAAATAGGCAATTAGAATGATTTGCAGCCTTTCTTACTACAGCAAAAGTGCAGATTTCTCATAGTTTACAATAAAGAAGTTCCAGAATGTTGCTTAGGATGAGGTTAAAAAGTAGGAAGATCTGTATCTTTTTCCTATTGACTCCCCAAAAGCATATTGAAATATTAATTAATATGCCTGTTTAATGTACTGAGTAATGAATACGTTAATGCCTTTTTATTATACTTTGATAGCTTTGATCTGATTGCAACCAGAGTTTTGCTTATAGCTCTCTCAGCCCAACACACCTCATAGGATTGCTGTTGTTGGGGAAATAAAAGGAGGATATTTTGGATATGTTTGCCACCTTGAGTTATTAGTAAAAATAATAAAGGCGGGAAATAGTTAAATAAATAAATAAGTAAATAGCTATTCCAGAAAGAGTAAAATTTGGACTTTAAGATATCCAATAATAAATAAACTGATCAGAATGTTGAGAAAACTGCTCAACCATTCCTTGTTGCTACAGGACCTTTTAGGAGAAAGCAACAGAGGGATGAGTTGGCTGAAGAGATAGTAGAAATATAGACACAGGCAATGAATGGTGCAACACAGTACAAAACCAATGTAACAAACAATCCCTCATGTTTACAGCAGCCCACTATCCTTTAAGTCCCCATCTCCATGGATAAAAAATGTAAGGTTATATAGCATATCAATAGAAGTTACCAGGTAAGCTTTACACACCAAACTTAATTTGAATCTCAAGTGGCTGAACCCCAGAATGTTATTTTCAGTCCCAGGTCTTAATTTAGCTCATGAGAACAAAGATGCCCAGAATGGCCTTAGATTAGCTACATTGTCTTAGATTAGCAGAACCAAAAGTGTGTATGGTCAAGGAGAAAGAATGGCTATTCCAACAAATATGCAATTTAGTTTGGCACCTCTTCTTTCAGGAAGAAAAGTAATGCTGAACAACTTTTCCATTAGGTTCCCTTCTTTTCCAAACTATTGTACCATATTCAGTTTTGAGAAAAGATCCAGCAGGGGATTTCTTAACAAGCTAACCAAGACAGTTCAGAACCGAGACAGTTCTGAATCATGCTGATCAATCTGTAGATCCGTCAGGGAATAGCTAGCCCCTAGCTAGTGGGCAGCCTTGGAATCTTGAGAGCTGGGGGCAAAGAATACTGTGTCTTTGTTTACTCTTCCCCAAAGCCTCTTACAAAAGATTGTCTTTTCCTTGAGCAGCATTTCCAAATGGGCTGCAGCTGCTGACCATTTTTATTTTGTATACAGATAGGAGAAGCATTCTTAGAAATTAAAGCATACTGGAGATGGACAATTTACTTTGCAAAATGTCAGCTGTCAATGTGATGATTGATTTTTAGGGACTACATAGATTTTCTCCATTGATCTATCCCCAACCTGGTCATTCAGCTCTTCCTACTGTATACTCTGTAACTGACTCTAACCACCTTGAAGCTATCCATCCTCTTCTTCTTTTTCTTATTTAGATTAAAGTAACAATAATTAAATCTAAAGAGGAAATATGGCCCTGCCATCGGCTGTGTGGGCCCTTTGGAGCCCACAATACCACGATAGGAGCCCCAGTCCTGGTTGTAATCTTTAATCAGTTATATTATTAATTGGGTGATTGCTCTCAGTTTCTTGCCATAATGCCTAGGAAAATTTCAAGCTCACGGGAACCCTGTTTTTCTTGGAATCCTTAACTGTGTCATGAAAGAGCACCATTTGAAAGTAGAAATTCCCAGTTCATGACTTTGCTCTATGTGTCTGAGCTTGAAGGGATCTCCCAAATTTTCTCCATGAAGATGCAGCCCCTGGTCACTCAAAGCTTTATTCATTTCAACACTGCAACTTAGGGCAGGTGGGTAGAAAAACAGCCACGCAACAAAATGTTCAACAACCACAGCAGATGATTTTCCAGCAAATCACAATTTTTATCTTGCATCCTATAAGGAAAGGTGAAATCTCCCTCAATTCCACTCCACTGGTGAATCAGATAGTTTCCTTACCAATATTATTGCACTGAAACTATTTGATTTGGCCTTCTTCTAAGAAGTTTTTTCAACTTTCCAGTCTAGCCCATGCAGTAGTCTTGAAAAAAACAGGAGGGGTGTGTGTGTGTCTCGTAACCAGGACCAGCCTTGCTTAGCTTCCCCTTAGTTAACCAGGTCCTCAGAGTTGAAATGACAAGGTGTCTGTTCCAGTATGTCCTCAGGTTGTGTCTAATAGATAGACACATCTCAGGATGGTGGGCCAGGCAGGGACCACCTTGGAGAAATCCTCACTAGGCTTGCTAAGTTTCACCTGGAGGGACAGCAGGGTGGACCGTGGGGGGGGGCTTCCCCCCTTCCCCCTCCCCTTTACCTTAGGCAGGTGCTAATTTTAGGCAGGCAGCCCCTGCCCCTGTTAATGTCTGCGTCCGCGAGGGGTTGCAAGCGCAGTGCCTGCCAATGGCCGTTTCTAAGCCTCTGGGCCCTTTTTTTTTTTTTTTTTTTGGTCTTTTCTTCGCCCCTTCCTTCCCCTCAGGTCTGGTTCAAGAACCGTCGCGCGAAGTGGCGGAAGCGGGAACGCAACCAGCAGATGGACCTTTGCAAGAACGGCTACGTGCCGCAGTTCAGCGGCTTGATGCAGCCCTACGAGGACGTCTACCCGGGCTACCCGTCCAACTACTGGCACGCCAAGAGCCTGGCGCCGGCGCCGCTCTCCTCCAAGAGCTTCACTTTCTTCAACTCCATGAGCCCGCTGTCGTCGGCCCAGTCCATGTTCTCGGCGCCCAGCACGCTGCCCTCCATGAGCATGCCTTCCTCCATGGGCCCTTCGGCCGTGCCCGGCGTGGCCAACTCCGGCCTCAACAACCTGAGCGGCTCGTCCCTCAACACGGCCATGTCGACTCCCGCCTGCCCCTACGGCCCGCCGGGCTCCCCTTACAGCGTCTACAGGGACACTTGCAACTCCAGCTTGGCCAGCCTGAGGCTGAAGTCCAAGCAGCACTCGAACTTCGGCTACGGCAGCCTGCAGAGCCCCGGCTCCACTCTAAACGCCTGCCAGTACAACAGCTGACCGGCCTCCGCCTCCTGAAAAGGGACCGCGGCTGCGCTCAGGGGCAGGGAAACGCGCCGGAGGAGGAATGGGGTGGACGGGCGAGCGGGCAGACGGATGGACGGACGGACGAGCCGTGGCCGGCGAGGAGAGAGAGGGAGGGGCCCGACCGGACCTAAAACACAGGGATGAGTTGCAATGGTTTTTTTTTTTTTTTTTTAATTTTCTCCTCTGGATGATGCGGGTTTTGTATGCGTGTTTACTTGAACTTGCACAAGACTTTCTTTCCTAACAATCGTCCACTTTATACGACCAGAAGATACGGTAACGGTGGAGGCGTGTGTGTGTGTGGGAAGGGGGGGCAGAGGGACGAAAGAGTGACTTTGCTGAGGAGCTCCGAGAGCCCTTCGGGTGGGGTGGGGGTCCCTTCGCTGAAGAAAGGAGGCAGGGCTCCGGGTTCGCTTCTGGGCGGGACGGGGATCGTTCGACGGGGAGGGGTCGCCCGTGCAAAGCCAAAGGACGGAACCCTCTGAGCCAACGCCGCAGCCGCGGGGCGAACCCGCTTCTCCGAGGCGCTCTATTTATCTTCGCTTTTCCCTTGCGCTTCGCCGTTGAATGGGCGGCGGTTCTCCAGTGCGTGACTCTCGGCGGGATTTTGTTTCTCAAGCTGGAAGCTCCTGGGGAGGGAGGGAATCCTACCGTTCCCAGCACTACAAGTTCGCGGCTGAAAAGGTCCCTTTTCCTACCTCTTCATTCTCTACCAAGCCTGCAGTACGGAATCCCTCTAGTCTCTCTTCAAAAAAAAGGACCTTTATAGAGACCCACCCACCCCTCCTTCCCTTTCAGAGTCTTACCCTGATAATCAAATTATCGTCCGTCCTTATTTAAAGGAGTTTTTTTTTTAATTTAAAAATTAAAAAAGGAAAGGATTCTCGTAGAGAATCTTAGGGGAAATATGAAAGAAAGAGAGAAAGGAAAAAGAAAAGGAGCATCGGAAAATACTGCATCTTAAATAAAGGAGAGGAAGTGACCTCGTGGATGGGTAAAATAAATTTGGGGTGGGGGATTAAATTACTTTGTTTCTCCAGTTTTGGATTTAGATGAATCAATACAAGTAAGGAACCCAAACAAGAAATCTTTTAAAAGATATTATGTGTTAAATGTAGATAATACTTAAAAGGATTTTTTTTTTGGAAATTTTTAAAAAATATGAAAATGATAAATATGATCTTTAAATATTAATACGCATACAAAACACATATGAAGTTTTCTCGCAGACATACTTGTTGCTTTTTCCTGTTGATACTTATTACCTGTAGATGACAAAGAAACATAATATAAAATGCACAAGGTACTTCTTTCCCAGTGTATCCCCACCTGTGGTAACCGTTACGCTGGATGTTTCAATAATGCTGTTGTGGAGGATGCAGTATATATATTGTTTTATAAGTTATGTTTTCGTGATTTCTTTGAAAATTAAGAGCATGGGAATAAAAAAAAACCTCTTGAACCTCTTTGTCTTCCTTTCTAGCTACATTACTATCTAGATCGCCCTTCCTCAATATAAGACTCCATAGATGTGTTCAGATTATAATTCCCATCATCCACAGCCTGTAGAATCATGCTGGTTGAAGACACTGGGATTGATAGCCCAGCATATCTTCCGCTTGATGGAGGTTCCTTGTTGATCTAATTTAAAAACACCCAAAACAATTTTTGATAATATTTTTCCATGATATTTTAATGCTATAATTCAATACTTTCAAAAGATCTCAAACAGTAAACATTATAGTGAGACCAGTTAAACAGAAATAAAATGATAGTGTTCATCAAGTAAAATTATAGTTCACCAAGTAAAACACGGTCACTTCTTATTTTTATATTATTTATATATTAAAATAGTATATGTCACCCATCTCGCTGTTAAGTAACTTTCACAGTGAATTCACCTACTTGCAGTTGAAACCCATAGATTTCATCATTATTTATTTATTTATTATTTTTTAGTCATATTTCTATGCCGCCCACTTTGGGCGGCTTACACCAAAGACAGTATACTAAATAGCATATTGACCCCAACAATCTGGGTCCTCATTTTACCCACCTCGGAAGGATAGAAGTTTGAGTCAAGTGAGCCTGTGTGATTTGATCCGCTGATCTGCTGAACTAGTAGTCAGGTGAAGTAGCTGCAGTACTGCACTCTAACCACTGTGCCACCTTGGTTCAATCACGAGGTTGGATGCCAGAATACTGATTTATCTCATCAAGAATTTTCTCTCCAAACTCAGCATGGGGGGGATCCAGCTTCAAAGAAGAAAATCCAGCATTTGTCTCTGGAATGAACTTTCTAATCTCAATAGTTTGAAAGCCCCAAAATAAGTGTAGGGAAAGGTGAGGCAGAGATATTCCAGGGCAAATGGCTCTCCAGGTCCATTTTGGCATGCCTCAGATTATGCCACCTGACCAGATTTTTAGCAGAAGACAATGCGTGCAGAGGTTCCACTGCCACTGTATGTAGATTTTCAAAGTTTCTCATCTAACACTCATGAGTAAACTTAGAAGAAATTGGAAAAGAGAATTTGTCCTGTCATGGATTGTTAACTGGTTAAAAGCAGAAAATAGATGAGGGAAATAAATTAAATAAAAATTTCAAAAGTGAAAGAAGTGGCATTCTTCAAGGATTTGTGTTGGGATTGGGGCTTCTTAACCAGAAGTTAGTTATTTTAAGTTATGGATGAGCACTGAGATGGCCAAGTTTAAAGATAATACAAAATATTCAGGTCAGTAAAACCCAAAAGGATCTGTGTAAACATATATAGTCAACTCTATACCACAAGTATACCACACACACACCCATCAAACCTTAATTTCATGTATAGAGTTAATTTACCTATTAACACATGATAGTAAATCAGGCTTCCCTAATCTTGATTTAATCACACAACACAATTTAAATTTTAATCACAATTATTTTTAAAAAAAATTGGTTGGATCTTGCTAGTGTATTTTCAGAAAAAAATCAGTATGCAACTAATTTTAATTCCCTCTAGTAGACTTCCCAGAATCCCCTTCAGATGTTGGTATACTATTTCTGATGAAAAATTAATACCAATAGAAGAAAATATTGTAGCTAGTGTTGAACTGGGGGGAAGAGGGTCCTTGGTGCTCTCTGAGCTTGGTGGTTTTATATATATATGTATGTATGTATCTGTATGTATGTATATGTGTATGTATATATATACATATACATATACATATACATATACATATACATATACATATACATATACATATACATATACATATACATATACATATACATATACATATATATATATATATATATATATATATATATATATATATATATGGACCCCACAGAAAAATTCATAGCTAACATTTCTTCCCAGTGAAAAATTAAAAATTATTCCTGGTGAAAAACCCATAGCTAAAATTTATTCCGCATGCTCACTGCTATACTGAGCTTGACTAGTACTGGATTTCCTAATGAATGAAAGAAAGAAAATACTCATGTTTTAAATTCATGTAAATCAGAATGTTATTCTCAAGGGATTTGTCTGTGTCTTGACACTGAGCATGCTTACTTGGAAGTACACAACCTTATGCCATAGATAAAAGAAAATAGTTTAAAAGTTCAAATAAGAAACTAAACCTTTGGAGCTATGCACATTCGTGATTGGTCACCCTCCAATTATTAATATGCGGAGAAGATGAAGAAGGAAGACGAGAGAAAATGCCAGGATGACCAATAAGCAGATAAGCAATTCAGTCAGGGCTAGAGGAGAAGTCAAAATCAAGGCCCCAACCATCCCAGAGATCCAAAACAGAGTGCCTGTTTTTTTGTGTTTAGGTTACCCTTTTCCACCTCTGTGCAACCTTTGAAACGACACATTTGCAATGCATTGCATAGATAATTTTGTGGGTTATTTTGTTTCAAACAATATTTTTTTGCAGATGATCTAGGTCCAAGGTTGCCGTCTCAGAGCAGACCCTTCGCAATATTGTCTTGCAATCTTTCCACAAGGCCCATGAGATAGGTGTGATTGTTATTTTTGAACGGTGTTTGGGACTAGTGGAGAAACAAAGGGAGAATCCTTTCCACGCTTCCCATTAGCCCACTCTAAACCTTACATGTCCAGGCGTCTTTTCTCCCTGGGGAGTTCTAAATGCGTTTCTTGGGATACACCCAACTGAGTCAGCATGTTTTTGCAGGCATCCTTTGGCATGCTACACTTTCTCCACTTCTGCTGGGGAAGGCTGCAGTTTGGCTGGTGAAGGTTTCTGGGAAGGCGTTGAAATAGGATTCTATTTTAGGGCGGTGAGTGATATGTTTGCAAATGTTTTTTAATAATAACTCTTGGTTCCATGAGAATCCACCTTGAAACAGAGAGAAAGTTAAGAAAAGTATTCTGGTTAGGTTAACAGATGCATTAAGATAACAGATACAGTAAGGAAAGAGGAAGTCTTCTTCAAAAACAACCCAGGAATTCAAAAGAGCAGAACTCAAAGCAGCATCCATTTTTACCAGTTAAGCAGAAGAAAATAAAAGCACAAAGCCATGAGGAATGCGAGCAGTGTAAGTAGCAACAATAAAGTTTTCTTTCTGAACAAAATCAATTACAAAGAGGAAGCCTGCCAAAGAACTACTATAGTCCTTTTTTAGACCACCCAGGTGTAAGAGAAGTACTTAAACAACACTCAGAATAAAAAGTGAATTCTTTTACTTCCACAAAAGATGCTTCTTATTTTTCAGTTAAAGACCTAAATAGTTTGCTCATAAAATAACCTGAATTTACTGCTCTCTCCTTAGTTTAACATGCAAAAACATTTTTGTATGCAGAGGAAATGCTAATGTTATGCAAGAGGCAATTAATATGGTTATTTAAACAAAGGACCAATGAAAAGTTCTCTAGGGTCTGCAAATAACTATACTTGAATTCTGTACCAAACTATGATTGCAAACATATCTGGGTAATATGTGTCCTATTCTACAAAAAAAAAAATATTTTCAAGAAAAAAATGTCAACGTGATCTGGAATTTATGTTATAGATGAAGTGAATGTTAATTCCTTTGAAAAATACCTGACTTGGAAGTCTTGTCCTTTCTCGCTAAATATTTGTGCTGATGGACAGCTAGTGCTAAGATAGAAAATGTTGCCCATATTTTAGTGCATTTCTATTTTTTGTGTCCTTCCACATGCACAACCTTTATCTGGTTCCTCCATTCACACAGGAGTGTTAAGGAACACTGACTTAATCTTGGATATTTCAGTCAATACGTTATCCTTGAGTTTTCCTATGAATCACTGAAAAGTTGTTTTAGCGAAAAATAAAACAGAATTGCAGTAAATGTCTGTGATATGTCAGCAAGGAATTAAAGAGAATGGAACACTTTATGGAAGACTGGTTTAGAACGATTCTAAAGTCCATTCTGAGTCCCAGAGCAATTTATATATTCATTATTGACACTATGGACAATTTATAACAATACTTAAAACCAAATAGGGCAAAATTATTGAAAATCAATAATGCTAAAATAAAAAGTGACCCAGCAGTGGGAGAATGGATAACAAACAGTGAATAATTATGTAATCCTATACGTTTCTTTCTACAGAAGTAAATTCAATAGTTGGGAAATTTCTTGTGGGAAATGATCTTGTTGCTTCATCTTCAGTTTAGAGTTGAGGATTGTGTGGAGAATAAAATATATGACAAAATAGATTTTCTTTAATTTTAGCAAGTCAGACTGACTTGTTTACTACCTGTCCCTTTACATAAGGAAACATTTTTTTAAAATGAAATCTTCATATATTTTGCTGATTTTAACTACTTGCTATCTAAGACATCTCAACATTTTGCTGGTTTAAAAAAAGATAGAAGCAAATCTTCTTGAACAAGTTGTGATCTTTCTTTTTGGGTCCTCTTGTCTCTCTAAAATGAAAACAATTTCCTGCTTACCCAATAGGCTATTATAAAAACAAACATATAGAAATTGCTAATTTGGAAGCCCAAAGTATATGGAGTATATCTAAGTGCACATCTAAGTTACATATATCTAAGTTACAGAGTATATCTGTAATAATAACGTAAGCTTTGTGGAACTGCTGCTACCAAATATAAATATAAATTAATCATTTTTATTGCTGGAGGACAGTTTTCTTCTACCAAAAATCTTGTTTATAATGAAACAAGAAGAAAAGAATATTGGCAGCTTTCAATGGCTATCTTTACACAATTTTATAAACACGCAAGTGGGTGCCTGATCTATCTGGGAAGAAATTAAATATTCCCAACTTGAGGTACAGTAGCAGTTTTCTGAGACATGCAACCAGGGTGGGGAGACCCCCTAGCGGAAACTGGAGGAAGAATCAGCTAATAAGAGACTTTGATTTAAGACATTTGGGATGGGAGTATGCTGGTGAGAAAAGGACAGGTTTAAGGAAAAAAAAGTGTTAACTCTTCATATGAAGAAACTTATATTTAAACCTTCACAGTTTAGCAAAAGAATGAACCTCACTATATACAAAACAAATTTATTTCCTTAGAGATTAATATATCTTCTATGGTTAATAGAAGAAAAGAGTTAAAACTCCACCTCAGTCAAGTCTACAACATCAAATTACCATATAAATCAGAAAAAATTAATTACCTAAATTCTCGTCAAAAAAACCATTTAACCAATATTAACTATATTAATGAAATGACTGAAGGGGGCAGCAAATCAGGAAGGAATACCATAAACTACCTCAGTGTCTATTACATTGCTTGCACTGGCATACTTGTTATGGAACCTCAACATAACTGTTATGAAATCCCAGTGTGAAGGCCACAAAGGCCTCTATGCCTGCAAATCTTTGTTTATGGCTCAATACTACTGTAGTTCAATGGGCCTTGTTGTGCACAACCCAGGCCAGGTAGGCTGATAACATTTTTTTACTTGGCACTTTGCAAATCAGAAATGAAAAGTCATTATCAGAAAATTCCCTTTCCAAAACTGAACTTCTCTATTTTTTAAAAGAAATATTTTCCATTTTTCCAATTTAAATAACAATAAGCATTTTTTAACAGTACGATGTCATGTGTCTCTTACAGTTATCTATATTTATTTCTATATATTTTTGATTCTCTGTTCTAACCACTTATATCACTTATCCCAAACCTCGTAAAATTATGTTTCTTCTTTTCTTTTTATTTCTAATGTGAGTTTATACATCTCGGCACATTCTAATATTTTATGAATAATCCTCTCGTTGGCTGGTATATTTTCAAGTTTCCAACATTGGGCATAAACAATTTGTGCTGCTGTATGTAAAATGATACATTGGAGTTGCTTCTTTATCTTTTGATTAATTATTCCTAATAAAAATAATTCAGGTTCCAAAACTGAACTTCTCACTGAAAACCTTCAAGAAGCATTTGTGAGCATCATTGCCATTTCATAAAATGCAGCTGAAAAACATTGTTTAAAGGAAAACCAAAACCAATACAGAGCGTTGGTAGTACAATGGTCTAAAGCACCCTGTTATTAAGAACAGCTGCCTGCAATTACTGCAGGTTCGAATCTCGCCAGGCTCAAGGTTGACTCAGCCTTCCAATCCTTTCTAAGGTAGGTAAATTGAGGACCCAGTTGTTGGGGCAATAAGCTGACTTTGTGTAAAATATACAAAAGGATGAAGGCTATTGCTTAGCACATTGTAAGTCGCCCTAAGTCTCCGGAGAAGGGCGGCATATAAATCAAATTTTTTAAAAAATAAAAAATAAAAAAATTCCATTTTAATGATATGCATTCATTCATTTATTTATTAAGTTTATGAGCTGTCCATCTCTGAAAAGTTCCTCTGGGTGACTTACAATTAAAAGCATAAACACAAAAATATTTTACAAAATTAAATACAGAAACAAGTAGGAAAAGGGCAAGATTGGTATGGTGCCGGTAGCATCTTCTCAGTTTAAACCATCAGCAACCTCCACACTGAATGCTCCCATCAGGACCCCAGGCTAACTGGCAGAGCCAGGTTTTAACACCCTTCTGGAAGGCCAGAAGGGTGGAGGCAGACCTCACCTCATATATTATACTTTATTATACATAATAATATAGCATGGTAAGTAACAGTGACTCAATCCAAAACAGATGTAGAATGAAAAAATAGTCCTTGCTACTGTTGCTTTGTAAAGGTTAAGAACTTATGTGAATTATAATATGGAGCAAAACTTAAATATTTACCTGTGATTATTCTTGCTCCTACACAAGCAGAAAGTCTTTATTGAACACTCCTGCACACACTCTTTGCTTATTCAGTAGTCTCCAAAGGATCTGAAATAATTCTGCAGGTACAGTTTAAGGGCACTTATTTAAAAGAAGGACCAAACACCTGTGGAAATAGGAAAAGAAACATCTGGTGAGAGAAGGTTTGGCTGCTCACTGTACCAATTCAAACTCTATTTATGCTTCTATTTTCGAATTATATAAATAAAATAGACTTTACTGATTAAAACAAGACTCAGTAAAGATATGTTATATCCCAGTTAGCAAATAGTGTGTGAAAAAAAGAATCCGATAATTTAAAAACAGCTTGAGATTCTAACATATAAATCAAGGTTTACTCATTCAATTTTTGAAAATTAAATTACATGGCGATTTGTAAGCAAAAATAGTGTTTAGCAAACAACACTGAGAAAGCAGTTCCTACACATGCTTTGTATCTGTATCTGTCCAGTAACAGAAGTATCTTTGGCTGCTCCAAAACATTTTTCATGTGCCTAAAACATTTTTCATGTGCCTAAAAGGCATCAAATTGCCTTGAGATATAGATGATAGGTGATCATGGATGATGGATGGATGGATGGATGGATGGATGGATGGATGGATGGGTGGGTGGATGGATGGATAGATAGATAGATAATTATATAAAATATTTCTTTAAAAAAAACTAAAAATCACTTGTGTTTAAGACAGCTGAAAAATAACACAGTTGCAGCTGCAACTGTGTCATTTTCTTGTTTTACAGTTTTGAAGAAAGTGTCAGCCAGATGTTTAGACTGGCATTTTTATCCACCTAGCAAGTCCTTCCCAAGTTGTTGTTTGATGGTATTAAAGATATCATCACAGGAGGTAAGGTTTTTCAAGTAAAGCTAACTTTTGCAATTGGCTAATGGTGATTTTATCAATGCTGATGGTGATTATCATTATGATAGTGAGATGTTTAGACTGGATTTGGCATTTTTCTCCACCTCTCCAGTCATTATTATTATCTGTTTGATCCTTATGTACATTCTTTAATCTTTGCTCCTTCTTCTTTTTTAAATTACTTGATTCTTGCTTTATTTATTTATTTATTTATTTTGGCCTCAAGTCTGATCTTACACTTTGAGATTGAATATGATATGATACTTTTGGTTTTCTAATTAGAATAGCCAGTTCTTCTGCAACCACTACTGCTGTACAGAAGGCAAGCTGATTGGTCTATTTGATAGACATTATTTTATCCTTGAAAGCACCTTATTTACCTAGTTCATTATAGGCACCAAATCTTTTTAGGGCCACTACTGCCACTACTTTCAATGGTGGCAGTCTTTGTCCATTTACTGATAATCTGCCTATGCATGTTCTCTATTGATGTTTCTTGTCAGTTCACATGTTTCAGTGCTGGCCTATACTGCTACTGTTATTACTCTTCTAAATTATCATTTGTATATCTCAGTTATCATTTGTACAGTTCGTATCAGTTGTTTCCTTTATATTTCCATCATTTTGTCTACAGTTAGATTCAAAGTTCAAGGCTGATAGAAACTAAATAATTGAAGTCCTAACCAAGGACCTAAGAACTATTAAGATAGTGTCTAAGAATATAGGTAGTTGTAAACAGGTTTTTTTTTTTTTAAAGGGTATTCAGGTCTGATAAATTCAATGTTTCCAGCTATCAAGGAAGTCTTTTAGATAGTGCTCCAAGGGCTTTAGTCACAATTGTATAACAAGGGATTTCTTTTTCCATACGCATTCAACTTTTGTCTGCAAGTTCCATTATTTCATATGTTTTTCCAATTGTTTTTCCTCAATCGTAGCCTCACCAGGAATAATAACATCAATAATCCAGACTTTCTTCTTTTCTATAACTGTTATATCTGACATGTTATGAACCAGAGGCCAGTTTGTTCAGATCTTAAAGTCCAATATGATCTTAACCCACTCATTCTCTAAAACCTTCTCAACTTGATAGTCTCAGTAGTTTTTACTACCTTTGAATCCACACCTTTTCACTGAATAATTTTGGTGATTTGGTCATAATGCTGCTTGTAGCAGTTTGTAGCTTGCTGCGGCCACTGATCAAATAAGTCAATTGTTTCATCCTTATCACTACGACTACGCTGTTTCTCACTACATGTTGAATTTTTGTTCCATGCAATTGGTTGGTAAAACTTACTGAGAATGTGGCATGAAACATTCCTTGAATAGGAGTCTTATTAATGTGACATTCTGGTGAAGTTCCCTGAGGATGGGCTCCAGCATGAGTCCAAGAGCTTGGAAGACTAAATCTCTAATCCTAGTGACCAACCCAGATTGGATCCTGCCATTTCGAGCATGTTTGGATTTCAACAATTAGTTTTGTGTCTCTTATTTAGTCTTTATCAAAAATCCTTTTGTTCAAAAAATACTTCCACCTGGTTACTTTAAAGTTATTCCCTGATTTCTAAAATGCTATGGGTGATTGAAAAAGGACAAGTAATGATTACTAACATTTTGCTTTTTACAACTTCTCTTAATCAGAAAAAGAATTCCATGTGAATAATTCTGGTCCAATGACACAATATACACCAATGAAAATCACACACTGAGTAAAAAATATGGACAATCTACCTCAGTGTCCTATATATGGCAACAGTTGGTGCCAGATATTTCAGAACAATTATGAAATAATCCATTCCCATTCACTCATCCCTTTGACAAAGCAGAGACTTCCAAATACTTGAGTATGAAATTGCATCCCACAGTCATCTTGGCTCTCAGCCACTAAAACATTTAATCACTATGAATTTGTTTAAATCTGTGTTGAATTGAATGATACAGCCTTAACAACATATTTTGAAAGTAGGTTCCAGAAGTGCTTACAGCATGGAACATGACCTAATTATTTTAAACCTGATACTCATTCATGTCATCATGTTCACCCTGGTCCTTGATTTATAGCAGGGGAGAAATAAGAGTTCTTCATTCATGTCTTCCCTACTATTTTTGATCTTTTATTACTTGTACTACATGGTTGAAATCTGATGCCTTGTCAAGTGACAGTCTGTCAAATTTTCTGTGATGAAGACTCCATGTAAAAGAACTACTGAAACATGAAATCCAGCCCTATCTCTTTTTATTTTGCACTCTGTTAATAAACTAATTTTGCACTCTGTTAATAAACTAATCAGGACGACCTGCATGTATCCAGTAATCCAACCTCAGTACTTAAGATTTGTCAGCAGTTTTCAAGATATATTTAAAGGTGAAGCTTGTGCTAATGCAAATATAAAACAGCACAATCCCGATAAGAATGCTCCATATTTTTTTAAATTAAAAACTACATTACCATGTGCCAAATAAAACAATAGAAAATATTACAATATTACATTTTCATTTGTTATATAACTTCTTTATGTTCTTGAGAACCTTATATATTACCACTTATCTAAGGACTTTAGATTGCAACTCTATAATTATCCACTGAATTAAACAAACTTTAATTCTGATAGATGTGTACAGGATTGCATTGATACAGTGAGAAGCTATGCATGTTTAATTTCTAAAGGATTTACTTCCTTTCGTAAGTAAGTATTTCACATGTGATGAAGCCTGATTTACAATGCTTTCTCATCACTTAATGAGTCAAGAGATGGCACTAGAAAGTCAGGGAATAAGACCACAGTGGATGACCAGCAGAGTGAGTCAAATTTTTCCCTGCTTACTATCTATTGGAAGGATCATGCAATTGGTGCCAGCAATAGCATATATATAGAAATATCTCTCCCTCTCTCTCTCTCTCTCTCTGTCTCTCTCCCTCCCTCTCCCTCCCTCCCTCCGTCTCTTGCTCTCTTTCACACACACTCTGTCTCTGTCTCTCTCTCACTCTGTCTCTGTCCCTCCCTCTCTCTCTCTCTCTCACTCACTCTCATAATTTTGCAAACGTTGAGGAATGAACCTCATATATTATGGTCCTAATTCTGATTTTTCCCTAGCTGTTATTTTTAAAGGAAAAAGAAGGTACATTGAATGGGTTCTCTGATTTGGCTTTTAGAATCAAACATAGCAATGTAATTGAGAATGGCTACTTCAATCATCTCTAAACACATGAAAACAAAGTTCTTCAAATATTTCATCCAAAGCTCAGTATATGCCATATAAGATGGCTTTTGCAAAGTGGTTGAAAAGTTTATGGCCCCTTTAGATCTTAATATTGTCATCATCATCGTTTGTCTGGGAGAAGGATACATGGAACTTAAAAGGATTGATTGTTAAATAGAAAAATAGAGTCTTCTCAAATTTTTCTACTGCATAAATAGAAACTGGGGAAAAAATCATGCATATATACATTCAAAAAACAAACTGGGGAAAGTGTCTTTTAATTAATACAAAACCTCAGTTTTCCAAAGTACATGCAGTTCAAGTTAATGTTCAGAATCAGAAGCTATGTAACTTGTAACTGCACCAATAGCAATCATAAACCTGTGTAAAGTATTACTGGGGTTGCTAGACTGTGGCAGCTTTTTTTTAAAATAGAGTTATTTTTTTTAAAGTTCATAGAACACCATATTTATTTATTTATTTATTTTTCGTATTTCTATGCCGCCCACTCTCCAAGGACTCTGGGCGGCTTACACCAAAGACAGTATACTAAATAGCATATTGCCCCCAACAATCTGGGTCCTCATTTTACCCACCTCGGAAGGATGGAAGGCTGAGTCAAACCTGAGCCGGTGAGATTTGATCCGCTGATCTGCTTAACTAGCAGTCAGCTGAAGTAGCTGCAGTACTACACTCTAACCACTGCGCCACCTCGGCTCAATATATAAAGTTCATTGCCACCATATCCCAGGATGCTATTTAAAAGCAAGCTAACAAGAAAATACATCCACAATATTTGTGGCTCAGGGTTGAAATTAGGAGTCCTTGGTGCTCTCTGAGCTTGCTTGTTTTCTTGCAGATGTTTCATTAACCAAACTAGATAACATCATCAGTGCTAGTGGCCCGCACTGATGATGTTATCTAATTTGGTCAATGAAACGTCTGCAAGAAAACAAGCAAGCTCAGAGAGCATTAAGGACCCCTCCTTTGTAAAAAGATCCTTTCAATCTTGTCCTTGGAAAAAACACTCAAATTATATAATGCATTGTTTTTCTCTCTTTCATGGTTAGAAAGAAGGAGATATCCACAGGAGAAACCCACTTCCTAGGCCAGTGATGGCTAACCTTTTTGCCGTCGCGTGCCAAAAGCAGGGAGGGAGCACAGGGAGGGTCACTCATGTGTATGCCCATACCCATAATTCAATGCGTCCCTCCCCCCATGCATGCGTGTACGACCCCCACACACACACTACCCCCACTTTTGGCACGTGATGGCACAGTGGGCCCGGTAGGCCCATTTTTTGCCCTCCCGAAGCTCCAGAGGCTTTCTTGGAGCTTGGGAAGGGCGAAAACAGCCTTCCTCTTCAGAGGCCCTCTGGAGGCCAGAAACAGCCCATTTCCTGACTTCTGGTGGACCTGGAAGGCCCAAAAATCAGCTGGCCGGCCCACTCATGCGTGCTGGAGCTGAGCTAGGGCAATGATCGTGTGCCCACAGATATGGCTCCAGGTACCACCTGTGGCATGCGTTCCATAGGTTCACCATCACGGTCCTAGGCTAACTCCTTCAGTCCCAGGATCATCAGGACAAGAAGGATGGGTGCTGTGGGAAAGGCAAGGATCCACTAGATGCAATATCCACATAGAGGTAAAGATAAGTATTCTTACCACACACATTGTTCCCGCTGATATTCTGATCTAGTAGGAACCACTGAGAAAGTGAAAAAAGAACAAAGGACTCATTACAATTCTCTGCTCAGACCTTGGAAAAATTATATTTTTTAAAAAGTGGACTGACCATGTCCTATTCTCAGTGTAAGCACTGGATCCTGACAACTGTGATGATTCTATTTCATTATCTCATATTAAATGAGGGAAAGGTTGTTCTGCATTAGTCCCAAACAAAGCTTCCCATATTACATTCATGAATTATGAAACAGAGGTAGACTAAGTAGTTAGGAGAATCTCTTCTTGAAACAGCATCCCTTATATAAGCTTGCCTTATTTATGTATGATGGAACTGGTCTTCAAAGTTATACAAATCCACTACTTTCTTGAGGTGAGAGGTCTTAGAAGGTCTTTCATATATTGGGAAGTTGCAACGTCCTTCCTTTTGGCCAAGGAGCAGGGGTAGTAAAAGAAACATTGGGACCTCCTACTAATGAAGCTCCAATATATATTAAAAATCCACTTTCTTCCCACCAGTAACATGTACTGCTTGATGTTGTTCAATGCTGCTTTAATAATGAACAGAGTTACTATTTGGGGAAACCTACAGGCTTTTGTTATTGCATGACTCTTTCTCCAATGTACCAATATAAACCCACTACAAAAGAGCGTGCCTTCTGCAGTGATAGTGTTTGAAATGTAGAGTTATGTTTACACAGAGCACGAAATAATATTTCTGGTCTAGAATCCACCAAAATCTATGGCAAACGTCCCATTTCTGAAACCATTCATTTTTTGAAAAGTCAAACAGAAGGAAGAACATGTGTTCTAATTTCTATCATCCATCAAACTGATAAGACATATACAGTATATTATTTTGGAACAGACTGTTATATACTAGTGCCCCTACCTCTTGCAAGGGCAATGTGTACAAAACAAAGATTCTTTTTAGTAAACATAAGGAAACCCCCATCTCTTCAGACCATGCTTAATATGAAAGGAGTTCACAAAACAATGTAGGCTAATTACAGTTTGGAGTTTCAGATGTTGTTTTAATTAACATCTTTTCATGAAGCCATGTCTTTTTGCTCTGGATGAAGATTTCAATTTTCTGTTTGAATTAGCATATAAAATATACCAATTTTCTAAACATCTTTGAGCTAACGAATCTCTCAGAATGAACCAACAGGCTCCCGGTTTAGGGCTTCATCTTCATCCCTATCATCTCCCTGAAAATCTTCTCCAAAGGGTCATGCAGACACTTTGGAACTCTGTGGGAGGTGGTAAAAGGCTGCAGAAATATGGAAAATTGATGAACTTGTCAAATAGAAAAAGCAATTATTTCAATGGAAGGGCACATTTGAATTTGCTCATTGAACATAAACCATATGTTCATGTTAAATACTGTAAGATGGTGATAGCACATTTTTAGAATCAAGAAATACGAGACAACCGGAATCTGATTTTCTTTTTTGATCGAGTGACCAGATTAGTTGATCCTGAGGAGACTCAGGAAAGTAGCATATTTTGATTTCAGCAAAGCATTTGATAACATTTGCCATGAAAACCAAAGATAAAGGACAGCAAAATGTGGTCTAGGCTATGCTACCAATTGATGGATGCAAAATTGGTTGAATGTGTCCATGTCAGGCTGGAAGGAATTGTCAAGTACACAATGCTGAGCTCTGAATTCGTCAACATTCATTTTTAAGTTACTTCAATGAGGAGCTGGAAAACATGCTTATCAAATGTGTGGATGAAAGAAATCTATGGAGGGTATAGCCACGCTTTCAAGGACAGCATTACAATTCAAGAGAGCCTCAAGAACAGAAAACAATAGGATGAATTTCAATAGAGAAATATGTAAAATCCATTGTTCAGATAGAAATGTCATAGCAATGAATACAGGATGGGGAATATCTATGGGGCAGTAAGCCATGCAAAAAGATCTGCCTGTCTTGGCGAGTTATAAGTTGAGCATGAACCAAGAGAGTGATGCAGATGACACTCCCATCCCAAATATAATCTTGGTTATATCAAAAGAGAAATATGGTATCAAGAGCAAGAAGAATAATTGTTGCTCTATTCTGCATTGCTCAAACCACGTGTAGAATATTGTGGGAATTTTGCAAAGGACGTAGGCAATATAGTAAGGGGCCTGACATGATCCGTATCTTCGGTTACCCAAATGGCTGTCATGTGGGGAATTGGATCTGTTGCAATTGGACCTGTTCAGTGACATGACATAACAGAAGAAAGAAAGTATTTAAATTATGAGAAGGCAGATTACTATCTCAAGAAGTGGTGGGCTGTCCTTCAGTGGAAGTATTTTTTTTAAAAAAAAGGATGAATGCAATTGACAAGTAGCTTTCTATTCTCAGCAAAGATGGTATTGATAATCTCTAAGGTATCTTCCAACTTTCACATGCTGCAATTTTATGAGAAAGCATCTGGTGTGTATTATAACTTAACTATTTTAGAACATAGAATGACAGGATTTTGGACATTAGATCAGAGCTATGATTGATCATGCCACATTTCCAAATAGGAACAGCTCTATTTCCAAAAACTGTGAGTGGTGCTCTTGCAAACTTTATTTCGACTTCCAGTGTGCCACAAGCATGCTGTTTTCATTCCAGAGATGAACAACTAAAAGTTCAGCCTTGTGTATGAGCATTTGTGTCTCCTTTGAAGAGGAGCGAGACCTTTCCATTTGAAGGTGTCATAAAACTGAGAATAAACTCTAAAAGCTTTCAGATTAGTGAAGTATTAAGAGGCAAACCAGATCAGGGAAGAATAGATTTATCACATGACACTATTGCTGATTCAGTAGGACAACACTAAGAAGAAAAAAGCAAAGAATAACATGTAGAATTCCAATAATTTGCCAGTGTTTGGAGGAAAGACCTTTGAGAAACACTTAGAGAAGGACCATAAATTTGTCTTAAGATACACCTAAAGATCTCTGAGCTCACAACATACATCACTGCATAGAGTTCCCAGCCAGAAAGGTGCATTAAAATGTCCTTACCAATCAGGTTGAAGCCCATCTCAATTTGACTAATAAAAGCAGAAACAGAAACCAGAAACCAGCAAGTCCTTGTCAACAGCAACAAAAGATGGCCACTTAGTGAAAATCTCAAAGCTGTCTATTGTTTGATAGATGACCCTGAAAGACTCCTAGTTAGTGCAATTAAGTGAGTTGGACTGGGGGGAGAAGTTTGACTTAAATTTGAGATTTACCACACAGAGAAGGGAGAGAAGATGTTTGTCCCTCAATGTTCCCTATATTCAAAGCGCAAAGCTCCAAGTCTGGAGTGTGTGTGTGTGTGTGTTTCAGAAAATATTAAATTTCATCTTGCAGGATTATGGGGATGACTTTTAGGGGCTCCTTTCTTAGGCAAAAACAAAGCAAAGCAGCTGGGAGGGATTAGGCCAAGCTGCATTTCCAAAGTGATTCAATTTAGCTCCAATAAGACATTGTATCTGAATTGTACTCAACAAAAATTGTGAAACAAAATTAAAAGGTACAAGCATTGTCTTTCATCTCTAACAAAATGATGAATTCAGCTTACTTTTACAATCTCTCCCCCCCACCCTCTTAAAAATAACAGAGAAGAATCCTGACATGACTGCATCACAGTCTTACAGCTCTTAAATTACGTTTTCAAAGGGTCACCCACCCACCAGTTATCAGATGGTTTTCTACTTTTGTTTTGCATAAATACAAAAACTACAAAAAGAGATGAAAGCTCTCATGTATTGTGTGATCAAAAAGGGAAGGAAATACGCTTCTTACTACATTCCTAATATTGTTTTCCATTGGGTCAATGGGAAAGCAGGCAAAGAAATCACCTCATGGTAGTCTAGTAAACAGACTGCAAGGGAATAAATTCCCTTCCTTTCCTCCCTTACCAGCTGCTTGGTTAATAATCATGACAATGGGCACTTCCTCACAGCATGAGGAATATGCTGTTCTTTCTGCCCAAGTACGTCAACATAATTTGCCCTACCCTCATAACTGAGCTTTACAGTTTCTCAGCAATGAGGCTGGGGAGAGGGGCACTTTCTCAGGATTTAATTTTCAGGCAGTCATGCTCCCACCCAGAGTCACCTACCAGCAGAAAAATCAACCACCAATCAGGCTGCATCATTGGGCGTTTCTCAACAACGATACAGTCCAGCAGCTGATGGGCACTGCATAAATAAGAGAAAATGCAGGAAAAGCACCTACAGTGGTATGACCACATTTTATGAGCAGCATCCCCCATTGTCACTTGCATCACATATCACTATAAGATTGATGGAAAACACCCTCATGGAAAAACAAAGCAAAGATGGCAAGACACAATTTACTCGGACATGAAAATCATCCAGTTGCTGTGTTTCATTGCATGAAATGGCATTTGTTGGTCTAAAAATCAGACCTTGAACCTGTGGGAAAATGCTAGGATAAAGTAGAAGCCTACTTAGTGATTTAACCAGTCGAGAAAGTGGGAGACCGTGAGTTCTAGTCCCACCTTAGTCATGAAAGCCAAGTGGCTCAACTCATTTCACAGGATTTTTGTGGGGAAAATAGGAGGAGGAAAGTGTGTTAGAAACGTTCACAACCTCAAGTTATTTGTAAAAATAATAACGGGAAACAAAGAAATAAATAATGTGAGGTGAGATGAGATGAGATTGGAAAATTCTACAAGCATTCTCCTCTTCGCCCCTGGCCTCCTATGCCGATCAGTGAATCACCTAGATTTCTCCCCTTATTGGCCTTTTCCAGATCAATAATCTTCTTTCAAAAAAGTAGAAGAAAAAGCAAAAATCATGACTTGTCATTTGGGATAGATCAGGCCACAATTCTCTTCTGCTTCAGCTGAGCCTCCTCATAGGCCCCATCAAATCAAACAGATTTGATTCAATTGTAGGACAATTCTGGGGTACTGACAGCCCTATATCATATATATGGCAAATAAACACAGAGTTCAGTGCTAGGCAAGAGGATAGGAGATTGCTATTCCTATCCTAAAAACATGTATTCCAGAAGATAGATAGATCATATATATTGCATTATATTATATAATGTGTGTGTACACACACACACACACACAACACACAGACCTTGTTCTGACATCTAGGAAGGAGCTCACATACAGAATGACATATCCCCTTCCTGCTTCCTTTACAGTCCCTCCCAACTTCTACAAACCTATCAGCCAGATTTTTTTTTTTTTGCATGTTCATCAGTCTCCTGGAATTCAGCAGTCCTGTTTAGAATGACCCATGCTTTTCTAGGGAAGATGTGGCAGAAATTGGTTATCAGGCTAGTGTGATGATGTGGAAGGCATCTGGGAAATAAAATCATTCAAATTTGCTGGCTGCTAGATGCCAGTTGAGTAAATCTAATGAAGATGACAGAGGCAATCCAAGGACAACAAACAGAAGTTAATCCCCTGAATAATGTCATCTGAGTCCTCAGCTCAGCACTTATGTATTGCATCTTTGCCCTACCTGGTTAGTGAAAACTGTCAGGGAAGCTACAGAAAGTTGGATAAGGAGCGTGGTTAGTGCATCCTTGGAAGAGAGGATAGTATTGCCTCTCTTGAAGAAGAAACCATCATTCACCCAACCTTTTTAAATAGGCATATCTCTAACTTTTTCTTCCTGGGGAATGTTGTGAAGAAGTGTTGGCACTGCAATTTCAGAGAACCCTGGCTGAAACAGATTACCTGGACTTTTTTCAGTCACGGTTCAGGCCAGGGCATGAACATTTCATGTCTAGGGCATGACATTTCACTTACTAGGCAGGACTAAGATATGGATAAAGCAACCTTCCTGCTTTTTTTCTGAACCATCTTAGAGGGTTGAGAAGGAGAGGCATGAGAAGTTTGGAATATTCTCCTTCTCCCTAAGTAGGCAGTTTCTATCAGTAGCATTCAAGAGGAGAGGTTGAATCCTTGGGTCTCCACTGGCGTATGTCTTGCCTTTCACTGTAAGTTTGTCTTTTTAATGATTGGACTTTTCTTTTTGACCATTTTATATATTTATGTATGTTTGTCTGGTATTAACTCTGCATGCACTACCCAAAGTTACTATTGTGAGATGGGGGTGCTACATAAATTGATATCACAAAGAATAAAAAATAAACTGATGTTTACCTTTGTAAAAAAAAAAAAAGAATTGTATTGGTTTACAGTAGATTTCCAGAATTTGGTTTGGTTGATCACTCTCTCTCTCATCCCTAGGAAGCAAGCAATGGCAAACCACTTCTGAAATCTTTCCAAGAAAACTGCAGGGATTTGTCCAGGCAGTTGCCAGAAGTCAACACGGACTCAAAGGCATACATACATACATGCATGACTTAGTAGTACCTAAGTACAGTATCTTCAAGATTGCCTTGCCCAAATGAAATCTGCCCATCTGGTGTAATCCAGTTGGTATTTGCCATGAATCCGGACCCCCTGAGAATGTTGTCAACAGAGACCTTAAGGACAAGTCTTCTCTATGGCTTTTCCCAGTCCTCTTTTGGGAAGGATAAGATAAGATAAGATGATAAGATAAGATAAGATAAGATAAGATAAGATAAGATAAGATAAGATAAGATAAGATAAGATAAGATAAGATAATTTTATTTCTATACTGCCCCTCTCCCGAAGGACTCAGGGCAGTGCACAGCCAAGTAAAAACACAATACAAACATCATAATTAAATTTAAAAATTATTAAAATTCTTACATTGCGGCCGAAATTCGTTAAAAACCCAAAAATTTAAAAATTCCAAATTTAAAACTCCATTACAAAGATAGCCCTGCCTGTCAGAAGAGCAGGGTCTTGAGGGCACAGCAAAAAACTCGGAGGTCAGAGATTGTGCATATTTCTGGGGGCAGTTCATTCCAAAGGGCAGGGGCTCCCACAGAGAAGGCTCTCCCCCTGGGTGTCGCCAGCCGACATAATTTGGCCAACGGCACCCTGAGGAGTCCCTCTCTGTGGGAGCGAACTGGTCAGTGGGAGGCTATTGGTGGCAGAAGGCGGTCCTGTAGGTACCCAGGTCCTGAGCCATGGAGTGCTTTAAAGGTGGTAACCAACACCTTGAATCGCACCCGGAAGACCACTGGGAGCCAGTGCAGCTTGCGCAGGAGAGGTGTTACATTAGCACAACGGGTTGCACCCATAATCACCCGCACGGCCACATTCTGGACCAGTTGGAGCCTCTGAGTGCTCTTCAGGGGGAGCCCCATGTAGACAGCATTACAGTAGTCCAGCCAAGAGGTAACAAGGGCTTGAGTGACCGTGCGCAAGGCGTCCCGGTCCAGAAAGGGACGCAATTGGAGAATCAGGTGAACCTGATAGAAGGCCCCCCTGGCCACGGCTGTCATATGCTCTTCTAAAGACAGCCGTGCATCCAGGAGGATGCCCAGATTGCGAGCCCTCTCTGTAGGAGCTAAAGATTCACCCCCTATAGACAGCGATGGCGTCAGCTGACTATACTGGGATGCCGGGAGCCACAGCCACTTGGTCTTGGAAGGGTTGAGTCTGAGCCTATTTCTCCCCATCCAGACCCGTAGGCCTCCAGGCAGCGGGACATCACGTCAAGGGCATCATTGGGGTGGTCTGGGTTGGAGATGTACAGCTGAGTGTCATCAGTGTACTGATGTACCCTCACCCCAAAACCACGGATGATCTCGCCCAGTGGCTTCACATAAATGTTGAACAGAAGGGGCGAGAGGACTGACCCTTGCGGCATCTCCCAGGCGAGGTGTCTCGAGGTCGACCTCTGCCCCCCTGCCAACACAAATTGTGAGTGGTCAGAGAGGAAGGAGGAGAACCGCCCTATTCCTAACCCCCTCAACCACTGCAGCATGATACCATGGTCATTCTGTAAATCATTCTGGTTACCACCTTTAAAGCGCTCCATGGCTTAGGACCTGGTTATTTACGGGACCGCCTACTACCACCAACAGCCTCCCACCGACCAGTACGCTCCCACAGAGAGGGGCTCCTCCAGGTGCCGTCGGCCAAACAATGTCGGCTGTCGGCCCCTAGGGGGAGAGCCTTCTCTGTGGGGGCACCGACGATCTGGAATGAGCTCCCCCCAGAGATACGGAGGATTCCGGATCTGCGCACCTTCCGCCGCGAGTTGAAGACGCTTTTATTTCATCAAGCTGGCCTCGCCTAAATCTTCTCCCTTTTAAGTGTAAATTTTAAATTTTTAATGTATTTTAAAATTATGGGTATTTTAAATTATGGGTATTAATTCAGCCAAATTTATTTAATTCATTTTATTTGATTTTAAATTTTGTATATCTATGTGTTTTATTTCATGGCTGTACACCGCCCTGAGTCCTTCGGGAGTAGGGCGGTATAGAAATTCAATAAAATAAAATAAAATAAAATAAAATAAAATAAAATAAAATAAAATAAAATAAAATAAAATAAAATAAAATAAAATAAAATAATAAAATAAAATAAAATAAAATAAAATAAAATAAAATAAAATAAAATAAATAAAATAAAATAAAAGCCGCTGAGAGATCTAATAGGACCAGGACAGAGGAACAACCCCTGTCCCGAGCCCTCCAGAGATCATCAACCAATGCGACCAATGCCGTTTCTGTGCTGTACCCCTGTCTGAAGCCCGACTGGTACGGGTCTAGATCGACAGCTTTATCCAGGTACCGGGGGAGCTGTCGTGCCACCACACTCTCGCCACAAACCGAAGGTTGTAGACCAGACGATAATTTGCTAATACAGCCGAGTCCAGGGAAGGCTTCTTGAGGAGAGGCCTCACCACCGTCTCTTTCAAGGCAGCAGGAAAGGCACCCTAATTCAAAGAACCATTTGTAATCCCCTGGAGCCAGCCTCGTGTAACCTCCCGAGTGGCCAATACCGACCAGGAGGGACACGGATCCAGTAAACATGTGGCAGCACTAAGCCTACCCAGAATCCTGTCCATGTCCTTGGGAGCCACATGGTCAAACTCTTCCCAGATAATATTCTCAAGACCTACCCCCGTCCCCCCCCTGGACTCATCCAGTCAGAGTCCAAGCCTTCCCGAATCTGAGCGACTTTATCATGCAGGAATTGCGCAAAATCCTCAGCTCGACCCTGAAAGGGATCTTCCCGCACTCCCTCCCGAAGAAGGGAGCGGGTCACCCTAAACAGAGCAGCTGGGCAATTCTCTGCAGATGCGATAAGAGCAGAAAAATAATTGGATTTTGCCGCTTTTATCGCCACTAGGTAGGTCTTGATATAAGACCTCACCTGTGTTCGGTCAGAATCAGATTGACTAGTCCTCCAGACGCTCTCTAGGTGTCTTTTCCGACGCTTCATCTCTCTCAGCTCCTCGGAGAACCAAGGAGCCAATTGAGATCGGCATTGGGTCAGAGGCCACAAAAGCATGACACGGTCCAAAGCTCCGGCGGCCGCCCTCTCCCAGGCGGCCACCAGGCCTTCAGCCGAGTCATGTGCCAGGGTCTCAGGAAATGGCCCAAGCTCCGTCAGGAACCTGTCAGGGTCCATCAGACGCCTGGAACGGAACCACCTAGTCGGTTCTGTCTCCCTGTGGCGGAGGGTAGTGGCTCAAAAGTCTAAGTGAAGGAGAGAATGATCTGTCCATGACAAGGGCTTGACATCTAGATCCCCTGTTCCCAGATCATCCAGCCACTGACCAGAGACAAAAATCAAGTCCAGAGTGTGTCCCCCCGTGTGAGTGGGGCCTTGAACTAATTGGGTCAGGTCCATGGCCGTCATGGAAGCCATGAACTCCCGAGCTGCCTCTGACACCTCACCAGCAGATGGCAGGTTGAAATCCCCCATGACTATAAATCTGGGGGTGTCCACCGCCACCGCAGCAATGACATCGAGCAGCTTGGCAGAGAGCCAGGTACGCAGTCAGCAAGCCCATCTGCACCCCACGACCCCACTTCACAAACAGGGACTCACATCCGGCTATCTGAGGAACAGTGGCCTCCCTCGGACAAAGACTTTCCCTAATAACCGCTGCCCCTCCCCTGCCCCTCCCCTGAGCCCTCGGCTGATGAAATGCATGGAAACCTGGTGGACACATTTCAACGAGGGGAACCCCCATTCATGGCCCGACCAGGTCTCCGTAATTACTGCCAGGTCCGCAACCTCCTCTATAATGAGATTGCAAATGAGGGGGGCTTTGTTAACCACCGACCTGGCATTACACAACATCAGCCGAGGACCCAGGGCCTGAGACTCTGTGCAACCCAGGGGACGAGCTGCGCATTGGGGGCTGGAGTGCAGAATCGCTCGCAAGCATCATGAGCGCACTCCCAAAGCTTGATATGGCCCCCTGTGCCCGCCATACTTGCCCCTCCCACTCACTGTCTCAATTAAGCTGCCCTTCATTTCGCCCCCCCGGCACCCCAATCAACCTTCTATTCCCATCCCCTCCGCTGCACCCATCTGACCACCACCCCGTTCAGTGGCTATATGGACCCCCACAGGTCCACCTCTACAGCACCCTCCCCCCCTCCTGGGTCCCCTTAAAATTTTCGTTAAAAATTTTGATAAAAAAACCCTCAACCCCCTCTTCACCACATGCCATCTCTCGGGGTTCCAAAACCTGTCATCAAGATAGGCCCTCGATAGCGTGGAGGGCCAGGCCTGCGAGAGGGGGGAGTCTCACAGCGCTAGAAGATCAGTTGTAGAATACATCCATACAGGACCAGAACTCTGGGATGGTGTTAAGATATGGCTTGGGAGTCAGCCATGCTGGTATAAAAGAAGAGAGAAGCAACCCCTGGTGTAACTGAAAATTCAAAGAGTCTCAAAAAGTCTCCACTGTCCTCTCACAACAGCGGGCAGGAGTCATGGCATATCGACCAACCGGGGACAGGCCTCCAACAGCCACCCTCTCACGGCGGTTGGCCACACCTGGCCATGGAGCAGATGGAACGGTCCACCAGTGATGAAAATGCAGCTCTGAACCCGCTCCTTCAGTACACCCTCATAGTTGCCCCGCTCTATGTGGTAAGCGAACAATGATAGTTAAGATGGTAAATAAGTAAATAACGCCAGTCCTAGGCCCAGGAAAAAGTCAGTCCACATTTACCTCTATCCCTGCTCTTGTTCCACAAAAGAATCATAACCTTACTTGCCAGATAGTGGATGGTTTCTGAAAAAACTGTGTCAGATTATAAAAAGAACTGCATGAACAGTATGGTAAGAGATTATTTGATTGTGTGCTATTTTATTCCTGTACTTTTCTTGTTACTGTTTTTTTTTTTAACCATGTTGTTGTACTGAAGAGTTATTCTGATTGCAGCACTCCTAGTAAATAAAGAAAACAACACTGAAAGGGTTGTGCAAGTCAGGAGTCTAGTCTTTTGCAAACCATATCAAAATGCCCACGCAGGGCAGTACCCTATAATCGGATGGGAAGGCGGAATGGTCACGGCAGATCTAAGCAGCCAGAAGTGCAAGAGACTCCTGTCCACGTCACACACACCCCAGCCTTGTCACTGTGGCATCAAACATTGTTTATGTAGCAAGTATTGGTAAAAGTTAACAGAAGAGCTAAATTTATTTAACAGCTAAATATTAATACTGTTGCAGCAAATTGGGGAATGAAATGGAGATGACATCATGAGGACATGTCCTTTATCAAGATCATCGGAATAGGAGGATGAGCCCCTTAACCAGATCTTATGGAATCGTAGTGCAGTAGAATTCCATTGGCTACCTAGACCATTAGGTCCAAGCAAAGTATAAACCTAAAGTATATTTGGCAAATGTGATTCCAGCCTCCTCTAGGAAGACAGCAGTGGAGAGGAGTAGGATTAGTTGGGCTGGTTAAATAATGTTGCAATGTCACTTTGCTAATAGGCTTTCTTTCTATATAAAAAAAATGCAAAACCAATGAAGCCTTGCCAAGTTTCCTCATTTATCCTTAGATTAAGTTACTGTGCTGCACTGGTTTCTTCGTCCCTTTATTCTCATAGTCAGTTGTTCACTACAGACCTTGGAAAATGGGACACTTGATCAGATGTCTTCTCTCATTCAGTGCCTCATTAGGCACAAATTGCAGAGCTGATACTATCCCTGACTAAGGAAGTGTTGACACCTGTGGTTTACCTAAGAGTCAAAAAATATTTGGCAGCCATTCTCAACCCTTATGTTGTCGGAAAACAGAGACTTTCTGTGGTAAAATTTTCAATGTCAGCATAGTCTGAATATAAAGGCAGCAACTGATATACTTTCTAAACCGCTGTGGTAGCCTACACACTGTCCTTGGGAGAGTTATGATGTAGTGCTGGGGAAGAGATCAATATAGTGAGCATTTGGCCATGCAATTACCAGGATTGGGATCCACCTAACTAACTGGAACCATAACTAACTAAATGTGTTAGAGCATTTAATACCTTCTCCATCCCCCTATTCAAGAATGTCAAAACCACACTTGCTTAGAGGGAGTTGTGTCTTTCAGACTTGATACTTAATACATAGCAGCTGGCTCCTGGCTAATAGCAGGACAAAATTTAGGAACTTAACATGTGGGAACAATCCCAGCTAGAGTGAACAAGAAGGGAAAAAAAAACATTGGAACTAGTTAATCAAGCTTCGTATAGGATCCTTTGGAATGGGAAGAGGAAAAACTACATTGCCTGTTAATCAGCTGAAGCATTTCTTGCCATATTATAATCTCTTGACTGTCTCCTGAAATTACAAAATCCTTGGAATGAGATGAGATTAGCACTGCCTGATGAATTAGATTTCAGATCTCTATTTATGAGGTTAAAATGCAGTGCTGTATTTAACTTGCTAAGGGGAGAGAGAAAGTTCACATTGAGACATTGATTTGCACTTTACCGAGCCACAAAATATAATAGTGACCACAAGGAAAAAGTAGCTGGAAAATCTCTTCTAACTTTCTTTCGTCTATATTTTTTATAACTGTAACTATCCCTATTCTATACTTTTTAAAAATTGATCACCATAATTGGTGTTTTTCAAGATACAATTATTCCTTTCATATGCAACTTTTTCAAACTTTTGCCCTAGAAATCAGTGCTAGCAGTACCATTGCTTAATAGTTCATTGTCACAATTCAGTGGCCTAATTTATGAAGCAGTAGGGCTCCAAAAAAGATTCAAGGAGTTTGAGTAAGGTGACCAGATGTCCCGCTTTTAGTGGGACAGTCCCGCTTTTGAACAATTTGTCCCGCGTCCCGTTGAGTTTTTAAAAGGTCCCGATTTTTGGAAAGAATGCACGGTGCAGTGGTGGGTTGCTCCCGGCTGCCTCCTGAGTCCCAGCTGATGGCTAGAGGGAAAAAAACTGTTTAAATTCTTGCCGCGGGGCTTCAAAGGGCCGCCCTACAGCTGATCAGTGTTAACCATCAGTAGACCGATGCCTGCAAAAATAGAAAAAACAGCCCCTTAAAGCTTCAGCATAGGTTAATTAGCACAAGTTGATTAGATCTGCTTCCCGACTCTCAGCTGATTTGCTCTCAGCTGTTTTGCTCAGGGCTCTGTAGTTGCTAGTTGCAGAGTGCTGGAGATTTTTTTCTCCTAACTATGCTTTAAAAGTGAAACTGAAAGTAAAGAAGGGTCTTTGCTGCAACGTGGCAAAATGAGGCAGAGAGAGATTTCTTTTTCTTTTTCCTCACCAAAAAAGGTAGGTGCAAAACTGCAAACAATGGGAAATTTAGGGCAAAAGAGGAAAGTTCAAGATTTTAAAACACAAAAGAAAAAAAGCTCTATTTAACTAGGGAATTGTAATAATTGAGATACTATTAATTGTATATTGTGTTGAAAGCAGAAATGGCTAAGTTGTGGTTTGGAGGAATATATGGGGGAAATTATTTGGTTTATTATTATTAGTAAATATAATTAATTGATTTGTAAGAAATTGGATTGCATGGAAATAATTGGAGTATTCATGTTCATATTGATTAATATACAAAAAAGATAGTTATATAACTAATTGATTTATATTAAAATGTTGAATTTGTATTAAACAACTGTATTACATAATTACATAATTAACCAATGTGAGGATGGATATAAAAATAGATGACAATGGGAAGGGGTATAATATAGAATAGAAGGGAAAAAATGAATTTGATTAAGATTAGAGATGAGGATGAAGGGTAATATTGGTTTTTTAAAAAAATAGATGAGGAATAAATATGGCAAAAAGGAAATACAGAAATTGTAAATTTAATTGAAATGACTAAACACTGTTTAAATTTGTGAACCAGCCAAATATTCTGTTCAAAGAAAATACATTGTATGTTTGTATGTGTGTTTCTAATTATTGCTATTTATTCATATTTGTTCTCTTTTATTCTTTAAAGTTTAACAATTCATTCTTTATCTTAATATCTTTATATTTGTTTGGGGTTGGCTTTCTTCCCTTTCATCTTTTTTTTGGTACAGCAATCTTTCTCCTCAAACCTACCACCTCTCTCTTTTCTTTCCTTCTTACTTTCTCTTCCCCCCCTTCTTCTCCTCCATACTTCCTCTTCCTTTCTCCTTCTCCTCCTCTCTTCCTCCCTCTCTTACCCTCACTCCTACTCTAATTTCCCTTCCCTTCCTTTATCCCTCTCTATTGCTGTATCCCTTTTATGCATATGGACTACTCAGAGGGCTGAAAAAGTTATTTTTGACTGGTCTGGTCCTCACACTTTTGACCAGTCCTCGAATTTACGACTGTCCTCACATTTTATATTTTTGCCCTATCTTGTCATCATGGTGAAGAGAAGCAGTTGTGAAATGAGTGACATGGTTGTTAAGAATGCTGCATGGGCATAAATGTGAGGATGGTCATAAGTGTGAGGACCAGTCAAAAGTGCGAGGACCTGTCAGAAATGACTTTTTTCAGCCCTCTGGTTAGTCCTTTTGTGCATATGGACTACTCAGAGGGCTGAAAAAGTTATTTTTGACTGGTCCTCGCACTTTTGACCAGTCCTCAAACTTACGCCTGTCCTCACATTTTACGTTTTTTGCCCTATCTTATCACCATGGTGAAGAGAAGCAGTTGTGAAATGAGTGACATGGTTGTTAAGAATGCCGCACGGGCATAAATGTGAGGATGGTCATAAGTGTGAGGACCAGTCAAAAGTGCGAGGACCTGTCAGAAATGACTTTTTTCTATACACATAGCCATGGCCACCCGGTCACATGACCAGCTAGCCACGCCCACCCAGTCACATGACCCCCCCCAAGCCACGCCCACAAAATGGTGGGTGTCCTGCTTTACCAATGTTAAAATCTGGTCGCCTTTAGTTTGAGAAACTTCACGCAGCTCTCAAATTGCATGTTGCTCACCCTCATTTTCCAAGAATCACTAAAAAAAAATTGTTTTTCCCCCTGCTGAAATTAAAAGCAAAACGTTTATTCTTGAACTACATCAAGTCCAAAATTATAAGATACTGTATAATCTGATCAATAGTATATAAAATGTTTACTTTAATTTTAATTCAGTCATGTCTACAACTAATAATATTGAGCAGTCTTCATTTACCAAGTGTAACGTAACCCCCAGGTTAAACCTGGAAAATCATGAACATTTCTTTGAAAGCTCATATGTAATTTAATTTTAGGGAAGAAGTTTTCTTTAATGAATCAAAACATGATATAAATCTGACTTTTGAATGGTTCCATGAAGTATCTATCTCTCTTAGTTTTTAAGCATGTTAGCCAACACTTATTTAAAATACTCAGGTAGGTTGTTGTTAACACATTTAAACATGCTAGTTTAATCTCAGATATAATCCTTTTTATAGGATTATATCCTATAGAAGCCTTCCTATAGGATTATACTATAGCATATAGCATTATGAATATTCATTTTAGGAGTTTCCATATAAATATCTATAGCTGGCTGAAGAATCCAATGCATGTGAGTATTATGTGTGTAATTCCTGCCCAAATTGTTTGCCAAAATGTAAAACAATAGGTGAAGAGCACTAGGCTCTTGGTTATTTCAGAATGGCTTTTCTCAATTCATTTTTATTTTTGTCTTGTTTGCAGAATTGCAAAGAGCCTTGCACATATTTTTTTTGTGTGTGTTTTATTGGACCACTCATACCAGTAAACAGATCATGATGCAATGTGCTTGGAGGTCTATATAACTATCCCATTTATGTCAGCTTCTTTTTCCTTCCAATCATCACTTACACTGCAGTTATGGTTAACAAGCATGTAGAGTTTCAATATAGTCCCATTTAATAACTCATTAAAAACAACCAGCATTTGTGTTTTCAAACTCATCAGATATTCATTGTCATGATTTCTCTGGGTTTCTGTAATGATGGGAAAAAATCCTATGATCTTCAGTGCTGATTAATCTAAGAGAATATATAATTTGAAAAAAGAAGCCTTTCAAACATTTTATGATAAAACGAGAACAGGTATTCAAGAATGAATCTTTTTTTAAAAAAATCTGCAGCTGAGAGCCAGAGAGAATGGGCTGATCATTTATTGACATCATAAGAAGTCACAAGGGAGGGATGGTCAGGCTAGGTTCCTCCTAACTTTCAAGGTCTGTTATGCCAATTTGAGGTTTAATACACTCTTTCCTTCCTCCCTTTCTCCCTTTCTCCCTTTCTCCCTCCTTCCCTCCCTCCCTTCCTTCCTTCTTCCATTTCCACTTAGGAGTAGTGGGAAAGTTCTCTGCAGTGTGCTACAGGTAGACTTCGACTTACAACTATTTTTTAATGACTATTAGAAGGTATAATGGCACAGAAAAAAATGACTTATGACTGTTTTCCATATTTATGACCATTGCAGCATCCCTGCGGTCATGTAATCCAAATTCAGACACTTAGCACTAGCATGTATTTGTGACAGTTGCAGTGCCCCAGGGTTTTGGGGTCACTTTTTACAACCTTCTGGCAAGCAAAGTCAATGAGGAAACAAATTCACTTAACAACTATCTTAACGAACTTAATAACTGCAGAGATTCACTCAGTAATTGTGGCAAGAAAGGTTGTAAAATGGGGCAAAATTCACTTAACAACTGTCTTGCTTAGCAATGGAAATTTTGGGCTCAATGGTGGTCGTACATTGAGGACTACCTGTATTAAATCTTGGCAGCAATCCAGGAAGAGAGTTCGCAGACTCCAAAAAAGATAGAGTGTGGGAGTCAATGCATGCAGGCCAGAAGTCAAACATGCATGCTCACAAGGACCAATCTGAATGAGTGATGATCATTTCATCTGATCAGGATCACCCTGCTTCTTTCCTACCCTCCAGAAAGAAAAGAAGATTCTAAAAAAGAAAAAAAAATCCTCCAACACATTTCTGGAGCATTGTACTTCTGCGTTGGGTTTTTAGGTCTAAATGGATTATCCAGATTATAGGATAATGGCTGAAAGTGAGACAAAACATAAGATGAGAAGTAAAGGGTGAATCGTCCGGTCGGACGATTCCGACCAGACACTGGTGAGGTCTTATATCAAGACCTACCTAGTGGCGATAAAAGCGGCAAAATCTAACTATTTTTCCGCTCTTATCGCATCTGTAGAGAACCGCCCAGCTGCTCTGTTTAGGGTGACCCACTCCCTTCTTTGAGGGGGAGTGCAGGAAGATCCCTTGCAGGGTCAAGCTGAGGATTTTGTGCAATTCGTGCATGATAAAGTCGCTCAGATTCGGAAAGACTTGGACTCCAACTGGGTGAGTCCAGGGGAGGAGACGAGGGTAGGTCTTGAGAACATTATCTGGGAGGAGTTTGATCCTGTCGCTCCCGAGGATGTGGACAGGGTTCTGGGTAAGATTAGTGGTGCCACATGTTTATTGGACCCATGTCCCTCCTGGTTGGTACTGGCCTCCCGGGAGGTTACACGAGGCTGGCTCCAGGGGATTATAAATGCTTCTCTGAGTGAGGGTGCCTTTCCTGCTGCCTTGAAAGAGGTGGTGGTGAGGCCCCTCCTCAAGAAGCCTTCCCTGGACCCGGCTAAATTAGCAAATTATCATCCTTCGTTTTGTGGCGAAGGTTGTTGAGAGTGTGGTGGCACGACAACTGCCCAGGCACCTGGAGGAAGCTATCTATCTGGACCCATACCAGTCGGGCTTCAGGCAGGGGTACAGCACAGAAACGGCATTGGTCGCGTTGGTGGATGATCTCTGGAGGGCTCGGGACAGGGGTTGTTCCTCTGTCCTGGTCCTGTTAGATCTCTCAGCGGCTTTTGATACCATCGACCATGGTATCATGCTGCAGCGGTTGAGGGGGTTAGGAATAGGGGGCACCTTGTTGCGGTGGTTCTCCTCCTTCCTCTCTGACTGCTCGCAGTTCATGTTGACAGGGGGGCAGAGGTCAACTTCAAGGCACCTCACATGGGGAGTGCTGCAGGGATCAGTCCTCTCACCCCTTCTGTTCAACATTTATGTGAAGCCACTGGGTGAGGTTTTGGGGTGAGAGTCCATCTGTACGCTGATGATACTCAGCTATACATCTCCACCCCAGACCACCCCAACGATGCCCTTGATGTGATGTCTTGCTGCCTGGAGGCCGTGTGGGTCTGGATGGGGAGAAATAGGCTCAGACTCAACCCCTCGAAGACTGAGTGGCTGTGGTTCCCGGGGTCGCGATATAGTCAGCTGGTGCCATCGCTGACTATTGGGGGTGAGTCTTTGCCCCCCACAGAGAGGGCTCGCAATCTGGGCGTCCTCCTGGATGCACGGCTGTCTTTAGAAGAACATATGACGGCCGTGGCCAGGGGGGCTTTCTATCAGGTTCACCTGATTCGCCAGTTGCAGCCCTTTCTGGATCGCGACGCCTTGCACACAGTCACTCACGCCCTTGTCGCCTCCTGACTGGACTACTGTAATGCTCTCTACCTGCAGCTCCCCTTGAAAAGCACCCAGAGGCTCCAACTAGTTCAGAATGCAGCCGCACGGGTGGTTATGGGTGCAACTCGTTGTGCCCACGTGACACCCCTCCTGTGCGAGCTGCACTGGCTTCCAGTGGTCTTCCAGGTGCGATTCAAGGTGTTGGTTACCACCTTTAAAGTGCTCCATGGCATTGGACCTGGGTACCTTCGAGACTGTCTTCTATCACCAGTAGCCTCCCACCGGCCAGTCCGCTCCCACAGAGAGGGTCTCCTCAGGGTGCCATCGGCCAAATTTTGTTGGCTGGCGACACCCAGGGGGCGGGCCTTCTCTGTGGGAGCCCCTGCCCTTTGGAATAAACTGCCCTCAGAAATGCGTAAGATCTCCGACCTCCGTATATTTCACTGTGCCCTCAAAACCTTGTTGTTCCGCCAGGCCGGGCTATCAATGTAAAGATTTTAATTGGTTTTAAATGTGGGATTTTAAATTTGGGGATTTTATAATTGAGCCAATTATTTAATAATTTTAATTATTTTTAATTTTTGTTTGTCTTTGTGCTTTTAATTAGGCTGTACACCACCCTGAGTCCTTCGGGAGAAGGGCGGTATAGAAATAAAATTATTATGATTATGATTATGATTATTATTATTATTATTATTATTATTATTATTATTATGATGATGATGATTATGATGATGATGATTATTATTATTATTATTATTATTATTATTATTATTTTCATTTGGGCGCTCAGTAGATATAACACAATGAACTCCGATTTAGGATTATATTATCTGGACCTGAGAATTAATACTACTTGGTTTGGCTTCTAGTTTTTGTGTTTAAATCTAGTACAACAAGTTACATTATCTCCAAGGATCTTCATATAAATGTTATCTAGTTTCCCACAATTTCTGTTTTTCACTTACCCAAGAATTTATGTTTCGCTGAAGGAACTGAGCAGGATTGAATAAACAGGTAGAATTTATATTTTCAGAAATAGAAAATGAAAATTTTCTAGTCTTGGAAAGATCCTAACTTCAACCAAAATCATTTTTTAATCTGATAAGAGCCATTGTGCAAGTTTCCAGTCCACTTCAATAGTTGATATGTATATAAGTTCATAAGTCATATTTGTTCATGAGTTATATTTTCCTTTTCCCTCCCTCTCACTTGTTTTCTCTCCCTTTTTAAACCTATCACCCTTGGTGAAAATATCTTGGGAAAACTGAAATTGCAAACTTCATCATTTTGATTTAACCTTTACAAAACATCACAGAATAACAGACCTGGAAAGGCGCTCAAGCAGGAGACCCTATACCAGTGGTCCCCAACCCCCGGTCCACGGACCGGTGCCGGGCCGTGGAGTACCTGGCACCGGGCCGCGCAGCGGCCGGGGGACATGAACGCTGCAGCGCAAAGGCTCCTGGGCCGTGCGCAAAAGCTCCTGGGCCGTGCGCAAAAGCTCCTGGGCCGTGCGCAAAGGCTCCAGGGAAGAGAGCCCCGCGCAGGTACGCACGTGTGGCCCAAAGCCCCCACCCCTGCGCGTGCTCAGCGGGCCACGGTAAAATTATCAAAGGCTGATTGGTCCGCGGCGATAAAAAGGTTGGGGACCACTGCCCTATACCATTCCAGACAAATGGCTGTCCAATCTCTTCTTAAAAACCTCCAATTTTGGAGCCCCCACAACTTCTGGAGGCAAGTCATTCCACTGATTAATAGCAATAGCACTTAGATTTATATACCACTTCACAGTGCTTTATAGCCCTCTCTAAGCAGTTTACAGAGTCAGCACATTGCCCCCAATAATCTGGGTCCTCATTTTACCGACCTCGGAAGGAAGGAAGGCTGAGTCAGCTTTGAGCCTGACACCTATATTAATAACCTAATATGATGTTGCTTTTATACAGATTTTGGATTTTCTTTCTTACAACCACTACTGCTTTTTTTAAAAAAAGGAAAAATGATAGAAATGAGCTTTTTTCTTTTTAAAGTACTATGCTTCTAAAAGTTATAGCTAAAGTGAGGCTCATTCAATAGAAGGCAGGTTTTTCAATATAATTCCCATGGTAAATACAATGTACATTGTGTTCAAATTTTGCCGTACAGTCATATGGAAGCAATTCAAATCTGTAGTTTTTCACAAGCAATATGTCTACAATATATGGAAATAGGATCTGTCTATCATCTCAATCATCTATCTATCTATCTATCTATCTATCTATCTATCTATCTATCTCTATCTCTATATCATATCTATCTACATCTATCTACATCTATCTATCATCTATCACTATCTATTTATCTTTATCTTATGCTTCATAATTGGCATTCTTCTAAAAATAATCACAAATCCTCTACACAAATGTAAATATAGTTCTATCAGTTTAGTTCAAGGGAACTATTTTTTTATGTTGAACATCACTATTGTCTTCTCCAAAACAGCCAAACCTATTCATAAACAAAGAGCATTAGAATTCCATGAAAGTAAGCTAACTGGACTTTGCCTGAAGGCCAGGTAAGATAAGAGAAGAAACATCCTTCAATAATGGGGAGATGTTAATGTTTAAAAAAATGGGACATGGTAGGATAATTTGTTTGACAAGCTTTGTGTTGGTGAAGTAACTAAGATCAAGGGCAAAGGGTAAAAACTTCAAAGAAGGAGAGCAGATATGGTAGTTTCAAGGCACATTTAAGCAGCTTTATTCTACTCACTGAGTACTACAGTAATAACATTTTTCAGCACAGGAGAGATACTAGCTCTGGATTGCAAATACCCAGATGATCATGCTACCAACTAGATATAGAAAACTGGCTTTTTTAACAGTCCCAATTCAAAGAGATATGTCCATTCCATCTCAGTTATCTTTGCAATAATCTCATCTTGTAGGCTGATGCTACTGGATTGCAAAGAGGGCTAAAGTTTTTTAAAAATGCTAAATTCATGCCTGAAAGTAGGGGAAAACCTACTGACTTCTCAACCCATACTAAATTTTAAACAGTAAGACAGAACAACTTCAATGAGTGTTTCCACATAACAGAATAACAGAGTTGGAAGGAACTTTGGTAAGGACTTCTAGTCCAATCCAAGGCTCAGGCAGGAAACCCTATACCAGTAATGGCTAACCTTTTCCAGATCAAGTGCCCAAAGCACACACATGTATGCAGGAATGCATGTGTGTGTGTGCCCCAACCCCCAAAATGCAATGTGTGTACGGCCCCCCGTGCATGCGCCCCATCTCCAGTGCATGTGGTCATGACCCCCCCCGCATGCTCCCCGCCCTCTGCGCATGCTCACTTCACAAACTTTCTAATAGTATTTTTTTATTTATTTAAATGATTTATATATCTAGTTATGACAGTATATCTCTGGGCAGTATAGCAAGATTAAAACTAAAAAGGAAAACCAACTATCCAAATATTAAATCATTACAAGTACAAAAAGTACAAGAAGAACTAATCAACCAACAGAGCTTGCTCTACCTACCTGCCAAATGCTTTGGGGAACAGCCAGGTCTTTATAACCTTACCAAGGGCTAACAGGTTGGGTCATCTGGAAGAGTGCTGTTCCACAGGTCAGGTTTTGCAATAGAGAAGGAATGACTCCTGGCTCCAGGAAGACAATATTGCTTAGGAGAAAAGGCCCAGAGCTTTCCCATCTTCTCAGTTCTGCCTGGGCAAGGAGAAACAATTGAAGGCAGGAAGTCCTCAAAATACCCCAACCCTGCCCATAGTGAGCTTTATAGGTAATAACCACACCTTGAATCACACTTGGAAGCCCATTAGGAGTCAATGCAGCTTAAAAAGCCTCATGAAACTCTCTCATAGCAAGCAATTACAAGGAAGAACCTTACTTAGACATGGAGCCCAGCAGAGAGTTCTCCTTAGATAACAACTCAGGGAGAAATTCTTAGGAATTGACCTGAGCAATCTCAAGCCCAGTTGCTGGACAAATTTCCCTCCAGAGTACATTGTGGCTAAAACTGTTATTTCTTTATGCATCCCTTGCTTTTACAATAAACTCCCATTAAATACATATAGATCATGGCTTACACACATGAGGAGACACTGGAGAGAAGGTTAGAGGCCATCATTAAGAACATCTTTCTTAGTTTCTTCCTCCAGCTGCACTCTAAAGTAAATAATAATATAATATAATAAATATAATAATATAATAATATAATATAATATAATATAATATAATATAATATAATATAATATAATATAATATAATATAATATAATATAATACAATACAATACAATACAATACAATACAATACAATACAATACAATACAATACAATACAATACAATACAATACAATACAATACAATACAATACAATACAATACAATACAATACAATAATATTTAAAAAAAACATTCTCAGAGACTCTTCCCATCCTGCTTATAATCTTTTTGGACTGTTGCCTTCTGGCAGAAGATACAGAACAATTAAAACTCGGACCACAAGTTTTTATCCCAGAGCTATAATTGCACTCAATAATGAACTAAAGGGCCACCATCAGTGAGCTGTTGGACAGCATTACTTGGTCTGTTGTGTGGATGTTTGGGTGGTTTAGGGGTGGGGAATTTGTGGTGGGTGGGGCTGTGTTTGGGGATTGTTATGTGTGTTGGACCTGGTCTTTGGCTGTTAAGTGAATCTCGTTGTATGGGTATACTGTGTATACACGTACAATGACAATAAAGTTATTATTATTGTTGTTGTTGTTGTTGTTGTTGTTATTATTATTTTATATAATATAATAATAGTATGCATATAATCATGGGGAATCAAGTAGAAACTTAAGACTTGGAATTCATAAATTGGTATAGGCCATTGAAACTTGCCTACTGTTACATGGTGCATTATTTCTTTATTTTAGTTTCTTGGAGTTCTTACTGTCAACTTTTCACTAAAGAGCAAAATTCTGCTGTCTAATGAACTTTGTCTCTTCGTTTTTCTTCATTCAGGCATTCACTCTCCCATACACAAAGCAAGTAGAAACCAAAACCCATCAGGTCTCACAGGAAGCTTCTACTTTGAAGCCTATTGTCAGCTGCAAGATTTACCCTGATCTTCAATATAGATATGGGGGAGGGGGGAGGAGGCACTGAGAAGAGGTGCATTGTTAGACCTTTAACTTGACAAACATGGGACAAGTTAATGGGAATAATTGTTTGAATCTCCTAGTGTCAATTTATCTGCCAACAAGTGTCAGCAGGAAAAACATCCACCAGTCACACTTCTTAATACGGGGGTTGGGGGGGCGGGGGCTAGAGTAGGTGGATGTTTAGAATGAAGAGCTGAGCCCTCTTTCAAAATGCTTGAGTGACAGAAGCTCCTAAGCCCAGAAGCACTGTTTAAAAGAAGGACCTAACACTCCACTGGATGACAGTGGAAAAACAGCCAAATCAAGTCCAAAAATAGCCAACTGTCACTGGTATGGCAGAGGACTTTCAAGGCAAACTGGGGGAGCACCCTCTCACTTCACCCATCAGCCATGGACTATTTCTGGCAGGAATTCAGCAGTGATTTATTAGGAATATGTACATGCAGATGAACATGTAACTGGACATCTCACGTTATTCTGCAGGTTTCTGCAAATTGCAATGCTGACAGAGAGAGGCTGAGTTCTGACCTTGTATCTAGCAGCACTATGTATTAAGCAACACATTACCCATAAAAATGGGTAACCATGTGAAATACCTCTTAGGCCAAAACAGCAGAAAATTTGTAATGTGCTCATTTGCAGAACCAACACCACGCATCTGGGTGAATCCAGCTCTCATTCTTACTTTAAATCAACACTCTATGCAGCACTGTGGTTTTTTCATAGATATATACAGTTTGTATAATGACTGGCTGGTGCTCTGCTATGGGATGCTCAGGGATAACAAGCTCCTCTTTTGATTTTTATTTCATTTTATTTATGAATCTTATGCCACCCATCTCATTAGTCAAAGTGACTCTGGACAGCTTACAATAAATCAACTTTTCAAATTAATTGCAAACACAATCTTTGCATCCAATATAAAAAAAGTGTTTGAAAGTTAATTTCGTAAGCCTAGTATTAATAATGCCATATAAAAATTGTGAGTCAGGCTTTTAAATATGATGAGAAAAATTAAATCAGTATTTTAAAACTAAATCTTTTTCTCCTTTCAAATTTACCTAGTATCTAAATTTACATTATTTAAGGAACCCTGAAGTAATATTTTACAAGTTTTTCTTGGAAGATTAATTTAGCATTTAGAATAAAATGCATAAGCCCTCTGAATTTAAATAGATGGGTGTTTAAAACAGCTGGGTCAAAATGGACTTTGATTTTTTAAAATAATTTTAGAAGCAAAAGTAATTTATGATATACAGATATTACAGTGATGGAAGAAATATTACAGATTGATTACATTCCAATCCTCTATCAACATGTAAAAATGCTTTTAAACCAGAAGTTGGAAAAACTGTCTTAATGAGAAAATGTAACATTAGCAATTACAGTAGTGGTGATGGGCAGTTTATCTTCTTCCTCCAGCCATTTTGTTATCCACAATTAATTAGCCAAGCAAACTCCCGTGTTGATTTAAAATGACACTGGAATAGCAGAGTTATCAGGCATAAACGTAAGGAGTTTAGTATTTTCCTGGATATTTGTTTATACGAATATTGTACACATCAAAGAGAAGAACTGATTTCACTCTTAACTATATTTTTCTATGTCCCACGAACATTTTCACAGTAGTTCTTTCCTGCGGTTCCATACAAATTGCAATGACATCAACATGATGACATGTGGGTGATTACATCATCTTGCAAACGCCACAAATATGCACCATATTTGTGTCAAAAATCTGATGCAAGTTGCAGCATTTTCTTGATGTCATAAAATACAGTATGTATTCTCACATATGATATCATATATGTTGCAATATTTTCAGGATCAGACTCAATAAAGATAATAGAAGTTATAGGTTTAAATATAATTCTCTTTAATCATAATAGGCATTCTATATTCGCTGAATATTCAAGATAGAAGCAAGGAAAATGGGGAGGATGGCTCCTTTTATATACAAGGGGCGGAGCCAGGAATGGGAGTGGTAAAATATGAATACATTAAAGCTCAAGTAATAAGTTAACCCCTGATGTTCCATATATACATTATTTACACATTAGAGAATAAGGCATTTACATCTGACAAATCCCCCTCTAAATGCCGGTTCGTTATACAACACCAGTTACATTCAGATTCAGGACAATATAATACATATAATTTAGAAGTTAAATATTTGTGTTGTTTAGAAGGTAAGGGTTTTGTTAATATGTCAGCTAATTGTTCAGAAGTATCACAATGTATTGCTTTGATGAATCCGTCTTGAGATAGTTGTCTCACGTGCTTAAATTTTATATCAATATGCCTGGACCTTTGTCCAATTGCATCGGATCTAGAAATTTCAATGGCCGCTTTATTATCTTCATGCATAATAAATGGTAAAGTAGGTTTCTTCCAAACATCTGTGATCAAATCATTGAACCATACAAGGTTATTTGCAGCTTTAGACAAGCAAACATATTCTGCTTCTGTGGTAGAGGTGGCTACCAGTTCTTGTTTACCAGTATACCAGTAAACTGGACAATCGTTCAATAGAAAAACATAACCAGAGGTACTCTTTCTGCATGATGTATCACCAGCCCAATCTGCATCAGCATAACAAGTAATTTTTGGTTCTTTGTCATTATTGGGTTCCAATATTAAACAAAAATCTAATGTACTTTTCAGATATCTTAAAATTCTTTTGACAGCTTCCCAATGATACAAGGTTGGTTTGCTAACATATCTTGACAATAAATTGAGAGGTAATGCAATATCTGGCCTAGTCCAATTAGATATATAAAGGAGTGAACCTATAACTGATCTGTAAAATGTGTTGTCTTTAAACTCAGGGGAAGATTCATCATTGTTTCTAAGAAAATCAGTTTGCATAGGTGTGTCACATGTTTTGGCATTATTTAAGTTACATTTGTTTAGGAGTTCAATGATTTTATCTTTTTGAGTAAGTTTGAATCCCCTTTTTGTTTTGTTAATTTGTACACCAAGGTATTTATTCACTCTACCTAGTGATTTCAATGAGAAGTGTTCGTTTAACTTATTTACAAAGATTTCCCTGCTCTCTTTATGTTTTCCAATATATAAAATATCATCCACATAAATTAATACAAATTCAATATGATCATTACTCTTTTTTACAAAGAAACAGTTATCAGCAGTGGTGGCGTTGAAATCCATGGTCTTTAGTACTTTTACCAAACAATCGTACCATCTTTTGCCAGATTGCTTCAATCCGTACAGACTCTTATTTAGTAACCAAATTTCGTTCTTATTAGTGTATTGACTGTGTGGTGCTCTTACATATATTTCCTTATCTAATTTTGCATGTAAGTATGCAGTCTGTATGTCATATTGAAACACGTCTAGATTGAGTGCAGATGCTACTACAAGAGCTGTTTTGACACTCTCTGTTCTCACTGTGGGTGAATATGTGTCAGTATAGTCTTCTGGATATTTTTGTGCATAACCTTGTGCAACTAGTCTGGCCTTGTATAAGGTATTACCTCCCTCTAAATTCTTAATTTTATAAATCCACCTGGTACCTATAATTGTTTTATCCTTAGGTGCGATCGCAGGTGTGAATACATTTAATCCTTGTAAACTTTTCATTTCTTTTTCCATAGCTAGTTCCCATTTTTCTCTTTCTTCACGGGGAAGTTTCAATACTTCCTCATATGTATTAGGTGTTATTTGTTCTCCATCCATATGCATAATATAATCTTTGTATTTATTTGGTATTTGGTTTCTATTATTTCTAATAATTCTTTCAGGTTTGCTATGGTTGTCATGCAAATATCTGGCTTCCTTTTTTGTTAATGTGTCTGTCTTTATTTTATGCTGACTATTTGTCCAAGTTTTGGTTTTGTTCTTACTTTTGTTAATATTTTGATTTTCTGTTGTTCCTTCCTCGCAAGATATATTATCTTTGCTTTTATTAGGAAAAATTTCATTAAGGTGCAACTTAGACCAATTGGCCTGCTCATGAAACACAGCTGTTCTGGATACTATAAATTTGTTATTATTATCGATGAATCTGTACCCTTTGGTTCCAGTTTCGTATCCCATGAATCTTAATCTCCTGGATACGTTTTCTCCCTTTCTCCTCAATTGTTTAGGTATGTGCACGTCTGCAGTAACTCCAAATATGTGCATGTGTGCTAATTTAGGTTTTCTATTGTACATCACCTCATATGGTGTCTTATTCACAATACTGGACCATGTTCTATTTTGAGTGTAATTTGAATAATGTAAGGCTTCTGACCAAAATTGTTTGCCTAAACCAGCATCCTCTAATGTGCATCTAATCATGGTTTGTAGTGTGGAGTTCTTTCTCTCTGCAATCCCATTTTGAAAGGCAGAAAATGGATTGGACGTGAAATGTAGCATCCCTCTATCCTTTAACCATTGGGAGAATTCTTTAGACATGAATTCACATCCCCTATCTGTCATAATTTGTTTTATTCTGATATTATGTTGTGTTTCTATGCGTTTGTAGAATTCCTTAAATTTCTGAAAGGTTTCATCTTTGTGCTTTAATGTGTAAACAAAACCATAGCGACTGTAATCATCCACTATTGTTAGGAAGTAACGTTTTCTATAGGTAATTGATGGAGTTAATGGACCAACTAAGTCCATATGTACCAAATCAAAAATATTGTTAGTTGATCTGTTAGATTTTTTTGGTCTAGGACTGGTTTTTAGTTTGGTGGATTTACATACTGAGCATTCTAAATAATTTTCACAATTTTTTATTTTTACACCTTCTGCGTGTTCAGTCATTTTTTGTACTACAGGAAAGCTTGCATGTCCTAACTTCCTATGTAAGATATGAGCACACTCATCATGAATTGGTTTACCTATTTTTGGTTTCTTCTCATTGTGTGTATTTTTGTTATCATGAGTTATTTTACATTCATCATTGTCACTGTTACTGACATTTTCATCATCTGCTTCAATACAATCTTCCATATTTGAATCAATGTTATGTAACCATCTTTCTTTGGTTATCAGATAGGGTAGACCCCCTTTTATCATCACAGTGCCTACATTTGTTTTGTTCTTTTCTATAGTTGCTTTCCCCTTTGAGAAAACTATATTGATGTCAGATTCTCTGCTTAGTTTTATAGCACTTAGTATGTTGTGAGGTATTTCTGGGATTAATAATACCCCCTCTATTTTCCCTAAACCAGGCAAGGTCACATTTCCTCTGCCTAATACTTGAACCTTTTCTTGATTAGCTACCTTTATCACAAACTTATCTTCTGTAAATGAAGATAATATACTTTTGTTATTAGTGGTGTGATTTGTTGCACCAGAATCAATAAGCCAATTATTGTTCTCATCTTGTTGTGTTTTGGTGCTGTCTTGTTTATTTAGCCCATTTAGTGACCCAGATTTTCTCTCTTTTGAATTTTCTCTACCCCCTCTACTTTCTCTGTAGTTTGGTGGACTTCTATATTTGTGTCTATCTGTGGAAGATTGTCTGTAATTGTATTTGCTCCTATATTCTGGCCTATGTCTCTCCCTTGGGACTTTGGGACAGTCTCTTCTACTGTGTTCCCTGGATCCACAATTGTGGCATCTAAAGACTTCATTATATTTATCTTGAAAGACTACTTTCCTAAAAGATTTGTGTTCTGTTTGGTTACTGGAACGATTTTTTCTTGAATTGTCTTCTGCTATCAATTTGTTAGATAGACTTTCTATTGATAAATATCCCAAATTAATGGTATCTAAGTGTGACATAAAGCTATCCCATGATGGATCAAGTGAATTGATAATAACACTTTTCATAGTTTGATCTGAAATCACTTCCCCCCTCAATTGCAGCTCAGCTCTTATTTTGTTTAGATTTATCAAATGTTCACTTATAGAAACCCCTGGTTTCACTCTAGAAGAAAAGAAATCCTTAGACATTCTTGTGGTTGTGGCTACGCTATCGCTGTGAAATAGATTAAACATGCATTGAATTATTTCTGATACAGTTAGGTTTGGTTTGATGCTATGATACATTGCAGGAGACACGCTAGAAATTATTATGAAAAATGCTCTATGATGTAAACAGTCTATTTTTAAAGTCCAAGGTCTTCTTGGAGGACTAGTTATAAAGAATAGTAAATTTTCTTTCATAAAAATAACCTGAAGCTGTTGGTACCACTCTTGTAAATTAATGCCATCAACTCTAAGTTTTGGGAAGTCACTGGGTAAGTTCCCCACATTATTTTGTCCATTACTTACAACCTGAGGCAGTCCGTGGTCTCTCAAGTGCAGGAAATTACAGAACGGCATTGGGATGCTTGTAACGAGTCTGCGCGGTTCTCTGGCCAGTTCAAGTCTTTCGGGGCCGTCTACGTAGTTTTGCACATGCGCGTTGCTCATTTCTTCTTTGGCGCCGTTGTGGAAGGTTCTCTCCATTTCAGCTCTCTCGATCCGCTCCTCTTCAGATGAGTCGGTCTCTGGCTCGGTTTTTGGGGCTTTGGTGATGGCGGCGGTTCTTCTCTTTCTCTTGTGTGTGCTGGCACTCGATTCTGTCTGCGGTGTAGGACGGAATCGGCATGGCTCTCTGGGCTCGGGTGTCGTCGTTTTCGAAGTCAGGATGGGAGCGTGCAGGTCTTGAGTTGTCGGTTTGATTGCTTGCTTCTTCGTTGATGTCTTAGAAATTCTCAATCTTGGCCCAAAAGCAGCAAAAAGTGTTTTCATTGCTGACTCTACTTGAGACTTTGTTAAATCGTCTTCACTTTCTGATTTTGGTTCATCTGAAGAGTTTGAGACTTCTTTTTCACTTTCTTCGTCTGATAGCGTTTTTCGCGCCAGAAATTTTGAACTGAGCGTTTTGATTGGCTCTGCTTCACTCTCTTTTGAAGTTCGTTGAAACCAAGATGGCTGCCGTTCAAAATTTCGCGCGGGGTCACATCTTTTCTTTTTTACAACTATTTTCTCAGTAGTCATTTCACTCACAGTTTTTTGATCTTTGTGTTTTTCTTTAATGATGTTTTTCTCTCTCGCTGCTCCGCTGTTCCTCAGCATCTCCTGGAGGTCCGCGATGAGGCTTTCATCATTCTTTTGGCTTTTTAGTATTTTTAATATTTCTGACCTGAGTTCGTTATTTTCTATCTCGATTTCTTCCTGGTCGTTATTTTCACTCATCAGTTCTTCTTCTTCAGTGGTGTATTCTTCGGATTCTCTCGAAATCGCATTAGTGGATTCGTTGATCATCTCTTGATCAGTTTCTATTTCTTTGCTGTAGGCCCTGGTGTTGGGCCTATCTTTCTTGGACATTTTTAATTACTTATTGAGTCAATTAACCATCCTCTGCTACCAGCTTGTTGCAATATTTTCAGGATCAGACTCAATAAAGATAATAGAAGTTATAGGTTTAAATATAATTCTCTTTAATCATAATAGGCATTCTATATTCGCTGAATATTCAAGATAGAAGCAAGGAAAATGGGGAGGATGGCTCCTTTTATATACAAGGGGCGGAGCCAGGAATGGGAGTGGTAAAATATGAATACATTAAAGCTCAAGTAATAAGTTAACCCCTGATGTTCCATATATACATTATTTACACATTAGAGAATAAGGCATTTACATCTGACAATATATGATAGCAATGTTCCAATATTTGAGGAGCTGCCACAAAGGAAGAGGGGGTCGACCTATTTTCCAAAGCACCAGAAGGCAAGACAAGAAACAATGGATGGAAATTAATCAAGGAGAGAAGCAACCTAGAACTTAGGAGAAATTTCCTAACAGAACAATTAACCAGTAGAATGGCTTGTGGATGTTCCATCACTGGAGGCTTTTAATAAGAAACTGGACAGCAATTTGTCTGGAATGGCATAGGGTCTCCTATTTGAGCAGGGGTTTGGACTAGAAAACCTCCAAGAAGACCTCCAAGGTCCCTTCCAATTCTATTATTCTGTTATCATTGTTCTTCTTCGTCTCTCCTGTCAGACATCCATGGATTTCTTTCAAATAAATTATTCCCTGATAAAAACTGTGAATTTAGAACTATTACATGTGAAGACTGCAGTCCTTGTTTCGGTGTATCAACTGTCACTCACTTCACAAAGGTTTCTGTGTTTGGTTTTTCTTGTTACAAAGCCCACATTTTAGACCATGAGTGGCAAATTCGATTGTGTGACCTGATATATCGTGACATATCATGACTTTTTTGCCTTTGCGGAGCTGGGGTGGGCGTGGCCTGTGTGTGATGCATCCGGCCCATGGGCCGCCATTTGACAGGCCTGTAATTTAGACCTTTCACCTTGATGAAGTCCTAAATGCTTTTTTAACAGTTATCCCAGAACAGTTCATTAACTCAGAAACAAGAACTAAGACCAACTCCCAGGTTATATCTTCTGCTAATTTACCTCTTGGTTCATAGCAGCTCTTCATCTAAATTTTTTAACAAATCATGAATTGATTTCATGATTTCTGTGAGTATTTTCTAAGATGGAAGACAGTGTAGGCTATGCTTAAGGAACTATCTCTTGAACTAAAAATGCTATTTAGATGTCCTGTAAAAAAAACAATTTTTAAATCTGCTTTTTTCACTTGTTGTGTTTTCTTTTAGCGTTCTATGTCTGTGAGATCATTAATGAATAGAAAGGACTTTTGCTGTTTGCTGATTTCTTTATAGCACTCAACTCAAGAGCCTGTTTAAATTGCTACTTTAAAAACCATTTATCAGAGGCTCATGACTTTCAAACTTCAAAAATCATTGGTGGAAGTTCTTACACTTTTATAAAAATACTGTTTGTTATCAAAATAGAAGTAGATAAAATAGAAAAATTGAGTAGGAAAGCAAGAAAGAAAAGTAAATGCATTTCTGAAGGCCTAATCTAGGGTTACCAGATGTCCAGCAAAAGGAGGACATGTCCTTCTTTTATCCTCATGTCTTCCATTTTACAGGCATAGGCTAAAAATCAAATATTTCCAGGCTTTATTAGTATCCTCTGGGGTTTGGGGAACTGTTTTCAAAACAGTAATAATTGAAACTCTTGTGCATTCTGACCTTGTAAATTGTCTGCTTCTTTCTTTCTCTCATGTTGTCAAGCTCCAGGGAAATCAGGAAATCCAGGCAGTTCAGATGAGCATAAAGTTTTATTGCAAACTTAAGCTCTCTACAAGAATCTGAGCAGAGGTGGTATTCAGCAGATTCTGACCAGTTCTGGAGAATCAGCAGCAGAAATTTTGAGTAGTTTGGAGAACTGGTAAATACCACCTCTGACTGGCCCCACCGCCATCTATTGTCTGCCTCCCGAGTCCCAGCTGATTGGGAGGAAATGGGGATTATGCAGAAACCTTCCCCTGGAGTGGGGTGGGAATGGAGATTTTACAGTATCCTTCCCCTGCCACACCCACCAAGCCAAGCCCACCAAACTGCGCCCACAGAACCGGTAGTAAAAAAAATTTGAATCCCACCACTGAATCTGAGGTACTGACTGTCAAAGCAAATTGGCGGTAGATGAGAGTCAAAGGAATTCAAGGTGGGGTGGACTTAGATCTCTTGTGGGCGTGCAGGGACTCATGACTGATGATGTATTTGACCCCTCTCTCGGGCTCAGCCTGGTCATATCCTACTCATCTGTTGACAAACATAACAGCATAAATTTACATTGTGTAATTTATTTCCCAATTCTATGAATTGGCTTCAATCAAGTCCCTTCAAATCTATAATCCCTGTAGTTTATAAATCAAATTCCCTCTCATAATTTTCTATGGAGAAATTTGAAGAGTGGCATCATCAATTCTAAATATAGGAGGGAGAGGGAGAGAGAGGGAGGGAGGAAGAGAGGGAGAGAGGGAGGGAGGGAGGGAGGGGGAGAGGGAGAAGTTTAAAGTTGCCAAGTTTTGAAAAACACTGGATTATATCAACATTTTTTCATCCATGCTGGTAGCCATTTTCATTCTCCATCCATCAAATCGTTCCCTTCATGCTACAAGAAATCACTTGGTGTCCTCTGTTCTGCTGCTGTTATATAAATAAAAGGATTAAAGCTGAATCATCAAAAGGGCCCCTCCCTTTGGGATTTTTCCATGCTAATTGCCCACAATATTGTTTCCAGTGACTCTGGAAAGTTTTGTATCCTTTTGATATATAAATAATGTAAATTTTTTTCCTGTTTTTCCTTGTCTTTTTCTTCTTTCTTTTGCCTTTCTCCCCTGCTTTGCTAATCAACTGCCTTTGTTTGGTTTTGTTTCTTTTTTTTCTAATGTTTTATAAATAAATATCAAGTTACATAAACGTTGCTACCTGATCTGAATATCATGTGTGCTTGCTCTGATCTCTAAATATAGAGAATATAGGATCAAATGAGAGTGTGCTGGATGCAATATAATTTGGAAATTATCCATAATAATTGCCTGACACTATTGAAATATTGTAAGTTTATGAAGTAATTAATAATGTTTCCTCAGGTTTTTCTTCCCTTTTGGTATCAATTATTAAATCTCTCTGAAATTTGTAAGCCTGTACTTTGTTTTAGGATGCTTGAAATTAAAAATATTATACAGATTTGAATGTTTCTTTCTAGCTCTGTTTCCAATAAGGCTAGTCTCCGATTGTACTTTGAACAACCAATAATAAGCTTTTTAAAAACATATAATTCATCTGTGATATTTGGTACCCTTTTAAGCAAATATTTTCCAAATTGCCTTCTTTTTCCCTTTGGCACTTAAAAGTACTTTTCTTTTTGCTTTGTTTTTTGTTTTTGCAAGCACAAATTAACTAGAAGATTCCTTAGTTTAATCAAATTCATGATAATAACTTCATATAAAATTGACCAACTATTAATGCATGATATCTTCTTTGTAATCTACCATGTTGACATATCACTTTGAACTGAAAGTGTCAGAGTTTGCTATATACTTCGATTTAAAAAAAAAAACACAACCTCAACATCATTAAGCACTCTATTACACAGAATGTTTTTAAGGAAAACTCATTGGTACTAGTAAGTAAACAAGTAATACCTGTTAGTTTACAGACCTATTAATGCAATCTTTTTAAATCTGGGGCCCTTGAAATATTGGGGCCAACTCCCATATTTTCCTAACACCTGGAAGGAAGCAAATACATCTGAAGATCACGAGACTAGTAGGGAAGACTGCATTGATGCAATGAGATGTCAGGTTGTTATTAATACCTCATTCTACTATCAGAAGGCTTCCTACTGCCTAAAGAAGTCACATGAACTTCACATATCAAAAGAACTTGATGCTGAGAATCTGTAGAATATTTGCTTTATCCCCTGCCAGGGTGATAGGGAGAAAAGTTGTTTTTCAGTATAAGGGAGGCACATTGTGGATGAGACTTTCTCAGTAGAACTGATTTCAAAGATTTTGTGACAAACTCACATATGAGTGTTTCAGGGGTGGATTCTAAAATTTTTTACTACCGGTTCTGTGGGCATGGCTTATTTTGTGGGCGTGGCTTGGAGGTCATGTGACTGGGTTGGCGTGGCTAGCTGGTCATGTGACTGGGTGGCCATGGCTATGTGTATAGGGACTACTCAGAGGGCTGAAAAAAGTCATTTATGACAGGTCCTCGCACTTTTGACTGGTCCTCACACTTATGACCATCCTCACATTTATGCCTGTGCAGTATTCTTAACAACCATGTCACTCATTTCACAACTGCTTCTCTTCACCATGGTGACAAGATAGGGCGAAAAACGTAAAATGTGAGGACAGTCATAAGTTTGAGGACTGGTCAAAAGTGTGAGGACCAGTCAAAAATAACTTTTTCAGCCCTCTGAGTAGTCCATATGCACAAAAGGATTCAATTATTTCTTCAAAGTGCTGATGATTGAACCCTGGCTGGAAGAACTCCAACAGGGGAGTATTTCCTCCCAACAGCGGTGTAAAAAGCTTAAAACAACCCTTCCCCTTTAAGAAAGTCAAGCAAAATAATAGCCTCTGAGAACCTCCGGAACCGGAAGTGACAGTAAGTCTAGTTTCTGTAATAAAGATTAGGCTAAGAAACAACACCAAATGTAATTAATCCTTACAGGATTAACCCTGTAAAGTGGAAAAAAACAAACGAGATTTCTTTTAACAACTGGTTCTTTGAACTACTTAACTACTTAACTACTAGTTCTACCGAAGTAGAATCCCACCACTGGGTCTACCCATTTATTTTTGCAGGCACCGGTCTATTCATTTGTTTTCTTTTAACACTGATCAGCTGTAGGGCGGCCCTTTGAAGCCCCGCGGAAAGAGTTTAAACAGGTTTTTTCCCTCTAGCCATCAGCTGGGACTCAGGAGGCAGCAATAGATTGGGGATGGGGCCAAATAAAAGGTAAGAATAACCCGGGGGGTGGGTGGGGGGCGGGAGGGGGGCAGAACTGGTTCGGTGATGTCATATCGTCACCGCTACCGGCTCGGCTGAACCGGGCCAAACCGGGAGGAACCCACCACTGGTGTGTTTGTATCTATGTGCAATAAGTTCAAATTTTTGAACAGTAGGAATTTTTGCAGGCATAGTCTTTTGCACTGGCATTGATTTATCACTAAATTGCAAATAAGCTAGGTTCCCCACTAAGAACTTAAAAATCTTAAGACAATTACAAAAACAAAACAAAACAATACAATACCATCTATCTCTTCATATTGTGGTTCCTAAACTGTTTGACCCAATGACCAAATATATAGTTTGCCTTCCAAAATTCTGTGTGTTCCATTGCTGAAAAGACTGGACAGCTATTTGTCAACTTAAATAGATACAGTAGCTAAAAAACGAAAACCTTAAAAATCCCACAGCCATTTTTTCCCATACAAATAACTAATGGTTATTAGGGATATGTACAGGCCATAGCTTCTTCAGGCTCTGGTTCAGAATCACTAAAACTGTCCAGCCATTGTATTATTCCTAATAGTTCTCCTTGGAGCCAAGTCCGGCTTTATCAAGAGTACTTTGTGAGCCACAGGAAATAAGAAGCTCAGGTCAAGGACCAAATTGTCTGGCATGGAGCACAGCAAGACTATTGCATCAGCAGCTAAGTTGCAGCTGAGCAGCTTAATGGGCAACGATCTTGCTATTCTCTTCCCGGTTTGCAATATTTTATTTATTTTTATTTTATTTTATTATCTCACTATTTTATTATTTTTTGTAAATAATTCAAGGCCTTCTTCCTATGTCTTCTTCCTATTTTCCCAATTTACAACAATCCTATGAAGTGAGTTGGGTTAAGAAAGAATAACTGGCCCAAAGTCATCCAACTGACTTCCATGCTTAAGGCAGGATTAGAACTCACAATCTCCCAGTTTCTAGCCTAGGTGCCTTAACTATTTATTTATTTTATTTATTTATTTATTGGTTCGATTTATCTGCCGCCCTTCTCTGGAGACTCAGGGCGGCTTACAATGCGTTAAGCAATAGCCTTCATACTTTTGTATATATCTGCTTAGTAGGGCTTTCGGGGCCCCCTAAGCAGTGTTCTTTTTTATACAAAGTCAGCTTATTGCCCCCACCAACTGGGTCCTCATTTTATCTACCTCGAAAGGATGGAAGGCTGAGTCAACCTTGAGCCTGGTGAGATTTGAACTTGCAGTAATTGCAGGCAGCTGGTGTTACTTAACAGTGCTTTAGTCTGCTGCACCACCAAGGCCCCTATTTCATTGCATGCTTCATCCTTATTAGTAGGAAGAGAATTTGTTTCTACCTAGGTTCACCCCTTGGATTATCTAAACCTTTACTCCTGTAGTTCTAGATATAAGAGGCAGATCAGATAAATATATCCCATTGTTCAATTTCACTCTTCTAATATTTTGACCTCAGTGAGTCATTCTCCTCCCTCATGAACATCTCTTTACTGCACCTTCTTATTTCTCTTGATTTCTTCCTATTCTGCAGAGATTCTGTTCCTCCTCCAAGAACTCACCCAGGGTAATAATAGTTGGAGAATGATAAGGCATTTTGCACATCACCCATGAGCCGAGGTTTTACAATTCCCATTACCTATTGTGCTTCTATTGTTTATACTTTTTACCAACATTCATTCATACTAGGAGTTGAATTTTTCAGCTTGAGGAGTTGAACCTGCTGCATTGTAAAGGAACAAGTCTAGAAGTTCTAGTGTTACAGATTATTTATAACTGAGTTTTAAAAACACTTGTGATATTATTTTTGTTCTATCAAACATAGTTGCCTCTGATTGACACCCTATTTTGATTAAATTAAGCCTTGTTAATTACATTCCAAATAAATTCTATAAGTCTATGTGTAAATTTGATGTCCAGCTCTTGATGATTAAAAATTAACCTATAGAAAGATATCAATCTGATTTAGGAATTATTTTCATAGTTGGAATGTCAAATTTTGTGATGAATTCCACTCCATCTGGTTATTTATTCAAATAGGTATCATGAATACCCTACAGCACCAGGATTTACCAGATGAAAAGCACCTTGGATGTAATGTCCTCATTCATAATTACCCTTGCCATTTGTTTTATATAAATTTTTTCAATCTTTTCAAATTTTGTCCCAAATTCCATGAATTTCAATTGGTTTATCATAAATTTCCAGTTCAAATTATCGAATGCCTTTTGAGCATCAAGGAAAACCAGTGAAGCTTGTTTTTCCGAGTGTGTTTCATAGAATTCTAGAGTATTTATTATTTTTCTCATGTTATTTTTAATTTGTCAGCCTGGCAAAAATCCATTTTGATCCAGCTGTATATATTTGTTCAGAATTTTATTAATTCTCTCGGCTATGATTGACGTAAATATCTTGTAATTGGTTTTTAGTAATGAAATCGGTCTGTAGTTTTGTATTTGTTGATGGTCCGTGTCTTCTTTGGGTATAAGAGTAATTATTGCTTCTGTTCATGTTTTCGGTATATTTGCCTGTTCCAGAGCCTCATTAAATATTTCCAACATCATCCCTTCCAGCATTTCTTGGGTGTTTTTGTATATCTCCACTGGTAGTCCATCTGGGCCTGGTGTTTTGTGGTTTTGTTGTTTTTTCAATGCCATTTCAAATTCTGTCACCGTTATCAGCCTGTTTAATATTTCTTATTGTTCCTCTGTAATTTTATTCAAGTTTGTTCCCTCTATGTAATTTTTGACTTTTTTTTTTAATTTGATTTATATGCCGCCCTTCTCCGGAGACTCAGAGCAGCTTACAATGCGTTAAGCAATAGCCTTCATACTTTTGTATATTTATATGAAGTCAGCTTATTGCCTCCACAAACTGGATCCTCATTTTATCTACCTTAGAAAGGATGGAAGGCTGAGTCAACCTTGAGCCTGATGAGATTTGAACTTGCAGTAATTGCAGACAGCTGGTGTTACCCTTGCCAGGTGTCCACTATTTGAATGGACAGTTCGTTTTTTTCACATTATGTTCACTATTTTTTTTCACAAAATAGTGAACATTTTTTTTATTCAAAAGCTTTATGATGAAATGGTACGTAATCTAAAGCTGTACAGTCTAAGAGAATAAGGATAGGAGAATTGCGTTTTGTCTTTTTTTTCATAAGTTAGAATGAGACAAAGATCGAATATCCATTGAACTCGATTCTCCGAAAAAATTAATGATGAGATTAAAATTAAAATATATTATAAAATTATGTACAGTTCACATTTTTAAAATGTATTGTAGCTTGTGTCGACTGACCTAAAATGGCGTCGAGTGATGAGAGTGACAGCGGCGAGATTTCGAATTCTTTAAAATGAAAGAGAGGAGTGTGCAAATACACCAAAGACTGGGAAGCTACTTTTGCATGGATTACCAACAACGAAACCAACAGAACAAATACGACGGCCTACTGTAAATTGTGTCAGAAATCGTTCACAATTGAATATAATGGTATAAAAGCTGACACACAGCATGCAAGCACAAAAAATCACTTAGATAAGGAGAAAATAGCTTCCAGCAACAAGTGAATAATCAATTCGTTTTTCATTGTTAAAGACTCCTCTTTCAGTGAGAAAGTGACTATAGCTGAAATGGCTAAAACTTACCATGGGATCAAACACCATATTTCTTTCCTGGCTCAAGATTGTGGTATTAAGTTAATGAAGCAAATTTTTGATGATTCAGAAATTGTAAACAAGATGTCTTGTGGAAGAACAAAATAATCAGCTATTGTCAATGAGGTTTTGTATCCTTTTTCTATTGAGTTGGTTCTCAATGATCTTAAAACTGGAATTCCATTTTCTCTCTCCACTGACGCATCAAACAAGAGAAATCGCAAAATGTATCCCGTTGTTGCACAATATTTTACTTGTGAAGAAGGACTGTGAAAATTTTAGACTTTATGAGGATTCTTTCGAAGATTCTACATCAATAAAAAATCAGCTGTGTCGAGTTCTTAGTGATAACGAATTGGAAATAAATAATGTTTCAGCTTACTCAGCAGATAATGTATCGATCAATTATGGAGTGAACAAATCTGTTTACCAAAAATTATTGCTGGAAAATAACAATATTGTAGCTGCTCATTGCAATAATCACATTTTACACAACAGCGCAAAAAATGCATTAAAGCAGTTATCTTTTGATATCGAAAATGTAGTGCTGAAGGTTTTTGCCGAATTTTCGAATTCTGCGAAGAAACGAGAAGAGTTGAAATCATTTTTTGAGTTTTGCGAGTCAGAATTCCATGAAGTTTTGCGCCATGTTCCAACACGTTGGTTAAGTTTGTTTAAAGCGGTCGAAAGACTTCTTTTAAACTGGATACCTCTAAAATCGTATTATTTCTCTTGGATCTGATGAGTGCCATAAGGTTATCTGGAACCTTATTTCAGATCAGGAAAATGAACTCGCAAAGGACGATGAACCAACAATTTCAGAATTGTATTTATATTTCACGCACTTCTTCATGTCAATAATGCAAGACACTCTACTGAAGCTGGAAAGCAAGAAAATTCTTGCATGTGATCTTCACATTATCATGTGTAAGCTGCGTGATTCTTTGCAAAAAAAATACGATAAGCAGTTTTTTGGAATGAAAGTTTTATTTGCCTTACGTAAAAAACATTTGCCTGAGAATGCCGTGCAAAAGTTCAAGAAAGAAGCCATCAACGTGTATCAAAGAGCCATTGCGTACTTAGAAAAGTGGTATAATTTCACCGATTCAGTATATGAGACGCTAAATTGTTTCAATCTAATTGATCGCCATAATCCTCCAACTTTAGAAGAAATGACGAACATCTGGTTATTATCACCATGGCGAGAAGAACTTCCACCCAACCCTCTCTTCGATGAAATTTCTGCCTTAGAAGAAGTTTATGTTCATCTGCAGGGCGATTCATCCCTTGATAAGTGGACGTACTTTTTCAAGAAAGAGCCAGCTCCGAGTTTACTGAAACTGTTCCAGTATTGTGCATCAATTCCGGTATCAAATGCAAACGTTGAACAAATTTTCAGCGTCATGGGAAATTTGTGGACTAATGAACGTAACTAGACTGCTTGTACCATCAGTTCGAAGTGAACTTTGTATATTTTTTAATATTTCTCAACGTTGTACTGAAATTAAAGAATTATTCCTTAAACACAAAGAATTGATCAAAGCTGCGCAGTCAAATAAAAAATACACACGACAGCAAAATAAAATGTAATTTAATATTTTACATATTATTATAATATATTTGATGTTTTGAATTTTAAGTAAAGTTTTGAAGTGATTATTTTAATACGTGTTAAAATGTTTGTAAGAAAATATATAATTTAATTGTAATTTTTTTTTATTTTTTTACTACTTAACCCCCCCCACTCCCCCCCCCCCGCTTGTCCGCTATTTTTTGGAAGCAGACCTGGCAACCCTAGCTGGTGTTAATCACAATGCTTTTAGTCTGCTGAGCCACCAGGCCCTTCTTTTTTCTTCTACTATATCTTCCTGACAATATAAATTTGAAAAGAACTTTTGAATGATTTTCTTTTTATCCTCCCTTCTATATTGCATTGTCCCATTTTCATCTTTTAATTGGTATATCATTCTTTTATCTTTTTCTTTTTTTAATTTATAAGCCAGCCATCTACCGGTTTTGTTCGCATGTTCAAAATAGTTTTGTTTTGACATCTTTATTTTCTGGGTTATTTCCTTTTGAATTGTGAAATTTATTTTATGTTTAATTATATTCCATTCCTCTTTTGATTGTTTATTTTGGGGGTCTTCCTGTAATTTACATTCTGCCTTTTTAAGTTTTCTTGTAATTTTTCTTGTTGACATTTCCTTTCCTTCTTTTTCCTCGTGTTATAAGCCATTGTTAATCCTCTGATATATGCTTTTACAGTGTCCCAGAGGTTTTGTATTGAGGTATCCTTTTTTTTTTATTTAGGCTAAAGAATATATTCAACTCATTTTCTAGCATCTGTTTGTATTCTTTGTCTCTACATATATTTTGATTTATTGTCCATCTTTTAAACCTTTTTTGTCCTTTCCATTTTATAATTATTGGATTATGGTCTGCCCACTCATTTACTCCTATTTCTACCTCTTCTAGCCCTGTCTGAATTTCAGTTGTCATCTAGGCCATATCAATCCTGGACCAGGATCAATATGGGTGTGAATAAAATGTATATTGCGTCTCTCCACTATGCATTTCTCTCCATACATCTCACAATTTTAATTCTGATGCCATATTAAAGAATTCTTTTGATAATATATCTTTCTTCTTTTTGTTTTTCTTGTTATTCTTATAATCTTTTTTAATAGCAGCTATTGCATTATAATCCCCAATTAAACAAATGTTATCATATTCTAGTTCTATTATTTTATTATGCACTTTAAAAAAAATCGTGTTGATTTTTGTTGGGGGCATATATTACTGTTAATAACTATTGTTTTTGTTCAACTTCTAATTCTACCATTAATATTGTACCCTCTTTGTCCAAATGGATTAATTTTGATTTTATTCTTTCTTTTACATATATAGTGATTCCTCTTTTCTTTTTTTGTATTAATGATGTGTATAATTTCCCTAATTTTGTGTTCTCTAATAATTTTTGATATCCCTTTTTAATGTGTACTTCTTGTAGACATATCATGTCCGCTTCAAGCTTTCATAGTTTAGTAAGTATTTGTGTTCACTTTCTTGGTGCATTTAAGCCATTTATATTCACAGAGAAGAGTTTTACTGCCTCTTCCATTTCTTACTGAAGTTGTTTTTTTGTGTTTCTTGTCTCTCTTCTTACTCTCCCTTTTGCTCCCTTTCTTCTCGTTCTTTTTCCTGAATCTTTCTTATTTCTCTTTCTTCCATTTGACCTTCGTCCTGGCTTTTGCTCTCGGATTCTTCCTTACTTTCTTGTTCTTCTTCCTGTGAGAAATAAAGTTTATAAAATTCTTGTGTTTTCTCTACTGGGTCCACTTTATATTTCTTCTCTTGCCATGTTATGAGTATGCCATCTGGTATCAACCATCTAAACATCACTTTGTATTTTGTTAGTTGAGTTGTCAAGAATTAGTATTGTTGTAGCTGGTTCCAAATCCTTCATGGTATCTGCTTCAAAATTATGATTTCTTTACCTTTGTATGTTAACATTTCTTCTTTTGATTTTTTATATATTTCATCCCTCACTGTTCGTTTTGTAAATCTTATGTGTACCTCCCTCACCAACCGATGTCTTCGTATATAATTGGTGTGCACATGATAAATTTCATCTATCTGTCCTCTTATTTCTGTCTTATCTCTTTGTACTAATTCCACCAGAATTTCCACCATCTTTTCTTCCAACTCTTCCTCTTTTTCTTCCGCAATATTTTGGAACTGTAGGAAATATGAAACTTTCTCCATTTCTAAAAACGCAATTGACTCTGTCAGCTCCTTATTTAGTTGCAATGACTTCTGTTCCATTGTTTCTATTTTTACATCTACTTGGTCCATTTTTGTTTCCATTTTTTTTTATTCTTTGGTCATTTTCCAACATTGCTTGTTGTATATTCTCTATTTTATCGTTCATATTTTTGATATCTTCTTTTACTTCTCCAATTTCATTCTTAATTTCTTTATAGTGTAATTTTGTCTCTTCATGATTATCAGCAATTTTCTCTTGTGTTCTCATTAATGTTTCTTGTTTCATCTGCAACATATTCTGCATACTATTTACTGTCAATTCTGATTTTTCTTTTTCTTTTCCTAGCATATTTTCTATTGTTCTCTGGTTTGATGGAGAAGCAGCTATAAATGGAGGATTTGTAGCTGTTTTTTCCCCTGTTTTAGTTATAGTTGCCATGTTTGACATTTTTAACACTCAGGTAAAATTGTTCCATAATATCATACAATCAGTGATCTCTAATTTATATATACATATACATATACATATATACATATACATATACATATACATATACATATAGATACATACATATATATATATATATATATATATATATATATATATATATATATATACACACACACACACACACACACATACAATATATGCACACGTACTTCTATATTTCTTATTTATTATATCCACACTCTTCAGAAGAGATCTCTCTTATTATCTTTATCTAATATTATTATTATTATTATTATTATTATTATTATTATTATTATCATTATTATTATTATTATTATTAATCAAATTTCTATACCGCCCTACTCCCGAAGGGCGGTGAACAACCAAGATAAAATACAGATAATACAAATATTAAAAAATCCCTTAAAATTATTAAATATTTTGGCCGAAACACAGATTAAAACACCCAATTTATAAAATCACGAATTAAAAAATTTAAAAGAGGGGAGTTAGGCCAGGCCAGCTTGCTGAAATAAAAAAGTTTTGAGAGCACGGCGAAACGTGTGCAGGTCCGGGATCCTCCGTATCTCTGGGGGGAGCTCGTTCCAGATGGTAGGTGCCCCCACAGAGAAGGCTCTCCCCCTGGGGGCCGCCAGTCGACACTGTTTGGCCGACGGCACCCTGAGGAGCCCCTCTCTATGGGAGCGTACTGGTCGGTGAGAGGCTATTGGTAGCAGAAGGCGGTCTCGTAAATACCCCGGTCCGATGCCATGGAGTGCTCTAAAGGTGGTAACCAAAACCTTGAAGCGTACCCGGAAGACCACCGGGAGCCAGTGCAGCTCGCGCAGGAGGGGGGTCACATGGAAGCGCCACGTCGCTCCCATAACCACCCGCGCGGCCGCATTCTGGACCAGCTGGAGCCTCCGGGTGCTCCTCAAGGGGAGCCCCATGTAGAGAGCATTGCAGTAGTCCAAGCGGGAAGTAACGAGAGCATGAGTGATATAATATTAATTTGTATTTTCTATATGTCAACTTACTCTTTGATTATCTATTACACAACATAATTATTAATACTAAATATATACTTGTTCTCTCACTTAATCTTAATCCTTATCTTATGTTTATATTTATATTTATCCTTACATAAGCTTGTAAATCACTTTAATTCATTCATTTAATCTATTCATTACTTCATTAATCATTTACAATCTTTTACATTTCACTCTCTCAGTAACAATAACTAAATATATTGATTTACTTTTTCTTACTTTCACAATATATATATATATATATATATATATATATATATATATATATATATATATATTTGTTTTATTCTTCCTCAGTTGTTTCCTTCTATTGCTTAGTCTCTAGTTGTAAATATATGCAGCAATATTGCATCAGTCTCCTTCAATCCTTTGGCTCTACCCTCAAGTCCATCTATTAACCTCTCTTCTTTCTTCTTTCTGTGCCTCTATATTTTCAATATTACAATTCCACAGTTGCAATTATATTTCCAGTCACAAATCGCTGTTAAAGTTTTTTCCAAGCTTATAAATCCCTTAGAATAGCCTCCAATTTACTATCCTTGTTGTTTCCACTCTCTTCTCCGCTCACCACTCTCCGTTTCTTTTCATCTTACAGGTCTTATCTCCATTCCTGTTATTCCTCTCATTCTATAAAGTTCACTTTTCAGGATCTTCCTTCTTTCGCACTAACCTCTTTTCCAATCCGTCTCTTTGTTCTGCACTCTAGTTCCTTTTAGTCGTCGCTTTTCCAGGCCTTTTTTGCCCTTCTCCTCAGTGTCTGTCTCCTCCCGTGCCTCTGATTCAGCAAAATGTCACCTCTCCTCCTTCCAGGTTCTCCTCGACCACCATACAAAACTGTCTTTTTCAACTCTCTGCTTCCACACTATATGGCCACCATCACTCTTGGTCTGTCTTAAAGGCCAACTTTCCGGTGGATTTAAGAGGCTTGTCTTTATCCTCCCAGTCAATTGCTTTTTGTCCGGGGTCTTCAGACCTTCCTCTTTTGTTTCCCAATCTCTACGGGATTGGAACTGCTCATAAAGAGTTCCTAGTGAAGAATATTCAGGATTTTGGGGATGGCATTTCATTCCCTCTCCCACTTCATGAAGACATCACCGCCAGAACAATTCGATATAACAAAAGGGGTGAGACAAGGATGACCTCTCTTTCCATTTCTATTTATATTAACTTTAGAAACGCTTCTGAAGAAAGTTAGAGAAGATCAAGAAATAAAAGGGTTAAAAATAAAGAAAGAAGGATATAAGGTACAAGCTTTTGTCGATGTTCTGGTGTTTATAGTGGAGGAACCATTAGAATCAGGACCAAAATTGATTAAGAAATAGAAGAATTTGGTGAGGTAGTGGGACTCAAAATCAATAAAAATAAATCTAAATTATTAACCAAAAATCTTACAAAGAAACAAGAGAAAGAATTAGAATGTAGTACAAAAATACAAATAACCAAGAAAATAAAATATTTAGGGATCTGGCTTATTGCAAAATGTTCCTCAATTAAGGAGGATAATTACAATAAATTGCTACATCAAATCAAAAATGATTTAGAAAATTGGAAAAACCTACAGATCTCACTATTGGGGAGGATCACCATGATTAAAATGAATATTTTGCCAAAAATACTATTTCTATTCCAAGTTATACCAGTAAAATTAGAGAAAACCTTTTTTGAAGCCTTAAATAAAATAGTTACCAAATTTATATGGCAGGGAAAAAGACCGAGAATTAGACTTAAATTTCTACAAGGCACAAAAGATAAAGGAAGAGTGGCACTCCCAGAATGGGAAATATACTATCAAGCCTCTTGCATAACCTGGCTAAAAGAGTGGATAGAGTTAAGGGATAAAAGAACACTAGCAATTGAGAGACATGACCTACAAGCAGGATGGCATGCATTCCTTTGAGATGAAAAACATAAAACACATAGCTATTTTAGAAGTCATATACTAAGGAATGCATTGCTACTAATTTGGTTAAAAATTAAAAAAAAACAGTATTACACAAAAATACCAATTTGGATCTCACCTATAGAAGCATTAAAACATCCAAATTTAACTGAATGGGATAAAATAATAAGATATAGAGATATACTAAAAGAACAAGGAAATTTGAAATCAAAACAGGAATTGGAACATGATCTTAATAGAGGAATTGATTGGTGGACATACATGCAAATTCAGTCTAAATATAAAGAAGATACAAAATTATATGAAGCACAAAACGAGTAACATGAATTGGATAAAATTATACAAGGGACAGAGGAGAAATTAATTAGTAGGATATACAAATTTTTACTGCAATATAAGATGGAAGAGGAAGTAGTTAAAGATACAATGATCAAATGGGCAAAACTTTTTAATCATACAATAGAATTGGAGCGATTGGGAAACAATGTGGCATAAATACAAAATTAACTATGTCCACGGCATACAAGGAAAACCAGTTGAAGATGTTCTATAGATGGCATCTCCCCCCAGCTAGACTTGTGAAGATGTTTCCGAATAACTCTCCAGTATGTTGGAAATGCAATAAGAGCTACGGAACATATTATCATCTTTGGTGGACGTTCTGGGCTAAGATTAAGAAATGGTTAGAAAAACTAACAGAGCAACTATTGATGGAAAACCAGAGATATTCTTACTGGGAATATTTACCAAAAAAATACATCAAAGAAATAAAATATTTGATTTTACATATTATAACAGCCGTATGCATATCATACGCACAAAATTGGAAAAGGGAAAACATACCAACATAAGAATTATTGATTAAAAAAAATACTAGAATGTGCCAAGATGGACAAATTAACAAAAGAGCTCAAAGAAAAGGAAGATACGGAATATTATATAATCTGGAACAAATGGTATAATTGCAGTGGTGGGTTCTGCCCGGTTCCGCCGAGCCAGTAGCAGTGACAATATGACATTACCGAACCGGTTCTGCACCCCCGACCCCCCACCCACCCCCCGAGTTGTTCTACTGTCGAGTGTCAGAAAACCCCTAGACACAAGACCCTGGGGAATATGACTTACCTGAACATGAACAACTGCGTAAGGCACGATGAGCCAGAAGAACAAAGACACGGTGAAGGGGGGTGTTGTAGCGTTTAGAAGGGCACGGTGATATCAGGTGGTGGACAGAATAGGGGAACACGAGAGGGGGGGTCAGTAGTCATAATGACGTAAGGAGAAAGCAGATACCAATAATACAAGGAACAGCGAAATCCGGAAGTAGATGGCCATTCGCAACGAACTTGAATGGGATAGATAGCGCAGTTACTTTAAATTCATGATAGAGCAAGGGCGGGACACTTGAATAGCATTCCATAAAGCTGGATAAATGGCGGAACCGGCCGTCTCTGACTTTCTCATTGAAGAACTTCAGCGCTTACTGTATGGCCACCATGCAAGCTACGATTAAACCGGATAGCCTCACCTTTGAGCGTGTGTGTGTGGTGTTTGTCCAGCGAAGCACAGGCAGTTCAAGAGGAAGCTGACACTTACCTTTTATTTGGCCCCACCCCCAATCTATTGCTGCCTCCTGAGTCCCAGCTGATGGCTAGAGGGAAAAAAACTGTTTAAACTCTTGCCACAGGGCTTCAAAGGGCCGCCCTACAGCTGATCAGTGTTAAAAGAAAACAAATGAGTAGACCAGTGCCTGCAAAAATACATGAGTAGATCAGTGCCTGCAAAAAATACATGAGTAGATCGGTGCCTGCAAAAATAAATGGGTAGATTGGTACAGCCTGGTAGATCAGTACCTCTGCTAAATCCTAAATAATTGTCACATGACCATCAACCATGCCCACAAAATAAGCCACGCACCAAATAAGCCACACCCACAGAACTGGTAGTAAAAAATTTAGAACCCACCCCTGTATAATTGGCTAGAGACTAGAAATAATGGATAATAGAAATAGGGGTGAAGTTGAAAATGGAAAGAACGAATATGATAATGTATAGAATGTATTGATAAAAATCAATATGATTGTTAAGAACTATAATGTAATTAAAAGAGAAAGGGACAAGAAGAAAATGAATAGTATAAAGGGAATCGGGGGAGAATGTAAATATTAGAAGATGACAAAATAGCTGTAAAAAAAGAGTATATATATATATATATATATATATATATATATATATATATATATATATATATATATATATATTCTGTGTTTGTCATATTGTGTTATAATAAAAAAAAAAGAAAAAAGAAAAACACCTTAGATGATAGTCCTGATGCATTTAGTGATGTCCACTTAGCAATATAACTAAAGTATAGGAGAATGGAAGATTTGCCAGAGAGATGTCACACATTGAATCTGAGAAGTGGCATCCTCCTATGATACATTTGCCCCACTGTGTTTGGAGTAGAAAGTAAAAGCCATTTTTTTCTCCTTAGCTGCAATTTTCATTTGATTATTGCATTAATTTTGCTTTTGCTTTTGCTCTGTGGTGGGCTAGTTTAGATTTAATGCTATATTTTGTTTTCATTGTGTGTTTTCATTATGCGGCACAGCAATGCCTTAAGTAAATTATAATTCTTCATTTTAAAAAAAAATTGCTTCATTCACATATTCTAGTCTAGAATTCAAAGGGAATAGCTTGAGGACTATTTGGAATAAGGTTAAGAGGAAGGGAGAGCCTCAATCAGTCTATTTGCAGCTGAAGAAATATGAACTCCCTACCCTACCCTGCTGATTGAATGGCCATCTGTTACAAGTATTTGTGCACACCTTGATCAGAAGACTCAGAACCAGTTTTACTAGTCTATTGCACAGCAAGTTCTTTCACTTCTAAGTCTGTAGCTAATTACTTCCAATATTGGCAAGGTTAATGTTGATTTTTGTCCATCTATTTTTCAAAGTGTTTGGAGGAAGACTAGGAAGAGATATGATAGCACTCGTCCAATATTTAAGAAAGTGATTACATAGGATAAAAGCTCTTTCTTTGCTGCCCCAGAACACAAGATTAAGGGCTCATCTCTAAGGCCTCAATGTACATTCCGCCAGGAGCCTGTCGAAAAGTCTATGGGCACATTTTTCATTGCTGTTACCAACCGAGTCTATTCTGTCTCAGTAACAAGACTAACAGGCGGTGGTAGACTTAGTGTTTTACTGCGAATCAAGTTATGGAAACAGATCAGTAGATTCCTTTGGCTTTGGTTCCACTTCCACCAAGCTTTAGCTATACCTCATATACGTATATACGAGACCGCCTTCTGCCATCGACAGCCTCCCACCGGCCAATTCGCTCCCACAGAGAGGGGCTCCTCAGGGTGCCGTCGGCCAAACAATGTCGACTGGCGACACCCAGGGGGAGAGCCTTCTCTGTGGGGGCACCAGCCCTCTGGAATGAGCTGCCCCTAAATGTGCGTATGATCCCCGACCTGCGCACCTTTCACCACACCCTGAAGACCCTCTTGTTTCAACAAGCCGGGCTGGCCTAACATGAATATGAATTTTAAATAGGTGTATGTTAGTTTTTAATTTGTGAGCCAAATTTTTGTATATTTGATTTTAATGGTTTTTAAATTTTGTAAATTATATGTGTTTTAATATGGCTGTACACCGCCCTGAGTCCTTCGGGAGAAGGGCGGTATAGAAATCTAATAAAAGTAAGGTAAAGTAAAGTACCTGCAGGAAAACCACCCACCAACCAATAGAAGAAAAGACTGTAGCTGAGTGCTCTGAAGGGTGGTATAGCCCATTGCCAGATTGCCTAATGTTGTAGGCACTGACTTCCCTCTGCTCTCCTCCAGACCTGTGACCTGTCCCTCGGGCCGTTTTCTGGTTACAAGTTACCTCATCTGTCAAAAGATTATTAGACTGCTATTCACAGTTGACAGTTCCCAGGCACAAAGGATGGCACAAGCGAAGCATCTCTCCTGCTTCATCGTACAACCCTCCTCTGTGCTGGTTAATCTGATGTGGAGGAGAAACAGAGAGTGGAGTAGAAGGAAATGGCTGAGAATGAGCAAGCCCTGTCTTTGATTCTGCTGAAAAGGAATTGCAGAGCTGGCAGTGAGTGACTACAGTGAGTGAAGCGGACAAAGTAGAGCAGGACCATGCAGAACAGTAATATAATAAAAACAATAACTTTTTGTTGACAAAAGATCTGAAAAACACTTATTGGTGTATTACAACAAAAGACCTATAATACCTATAATATTGGTGACCAAAATGTCCTTGATCAATCATGTCCAAGACAAAAGTGTTGGTAGAAGCAGAGAAGACACTGGATTAAATTGGAGAAGGTTGAGTTGACTAATCAATGGCATGAGGACATGTCATTTCGGCCTGTTTAGCAAGGTTTATTCATCTCACAATTAATGGATGTGAGGATGAATCCTAATGAGTTGTCTGAACAGAGAGAGAGATTACTTAATTATAAGACCAGTTTAAACAGGGAAATTGATCGATGGCTATTTTGTGAAGGATTGAGGATGCCCTGCATTTCTTGCGCTGAATAAAGCAGGGGTGGGCAACTAAAGGCTTTTATAACCTGTGGACTTCAACTCCCATGCTGGCTCAGGAATTCTGGGAGTTGAAGTCCACAGGTCGTAAAGGGACCATACTTGGCCTCCCCTGGAGTTGAATGTTGGTTGAATTTTCAAATAATAGTTGATGGTGCACACAAGCCTATTTGAATGGTGCTCCTGTACGAAGTTTTCACCTCTGCATATTTGTAAATTCATAATAGGCAAAGCGTAACTGATCTGAGTTAAGTATACTTAAGTATATTTAATGTTGCTTAATCTAATAAGAGGGGTTTTTTTTGGATCCCATCAAGATTAATGCACTTTTCTTGCAACCATCTTCTGCAATGTGTTCCTTGGGATAATTATCAGTATTTCATCAGTAATTTATGCTTAACTTTATTTTTACAAGGTAGATTTCATTTATTAGACTGGTGAGAAAGAGTGTGGGTGTTTGATGGGCAGCAAATGAAACACAGATTGGGAAGATAGTTCGGAACAATTTTAATAGGAGTGCTTATAAATATTTCCTACAAAATTTTGATCAGTTGCACTGTTTTTAAACAGTAATAAAATTCTTTAGAACATTTGATTTTACTGATTAATTTATTATTTTAATTTCTCAACCAATTAAATTAATCTCAAATTATTCCTTAATTTTCTAAACAAACATGTCATACTGATAATTGTTTTTAAAAAACTACACTTGAAGTTACTTTTTCTTCAGTGAGTGTTACTTTTATGTCTATTTGGCAAATATGCATTTTACGTTTATTATTGGTCTGATTCCAGACACTCCATAACAAATTCAGAGAATTCTTGTCCTTGTCAATACTTAAACACTGATTTTTCAAATTAAAACCAAAATGTTAGTATTTTATTTTTTTTATTATCACTGTAAATGCTAAATTAATTTTTTTTACAAAGTTGCTGGTGCATTTTAAAATAAAATAAGTATTTGAAGAAATGAGTTTACTTCTTTCAATATTGTGTTTGTCTCAGATGCTTTCCATTTTCTTTTAAGTTTTGTACTACTTTTGTGCATATTCAGTTTTGCAGCCATGCTCATCTTGTTAATTCATTGTTTCAACTGCTTTCTTAAAAGTATTAAAATTGTACCTGTCTAAAAAAGGAAGTGATATGATGACAGCTCAGTAGTTCATAACAAGCTGAGAATTTTTGTGAGATGCTTCATTTTCTTGCTAAATTCTTTCTTACAACAACTCAATCACATGACAGTTTTTCACCCCGCAGCAGAAAAAAGCCCTGCCAGTTGTATGATTGATTAGAAACCAGTACTGATCTCCAGTTCTTCACAATCCTCATCTATCTGTAAATTTATATTCCAGCAGACCCATATTTGTCTTTTTTACAACCACCATCACTGCTGATTTGAAATCAGTTTGCAATCATCTATTATTCCAAGATGTATTCCAACAATACCAAGCAGGCCCGTCCAATTTCTACCTCTGCATTTGATTATCTTTTTTCCTAAACGAAGAATTTTGTAATTGTCTCTTAATTTCAGCCCATTACTCTAATCATCAGGGTCAATTTGAATTTTTATTCTGTCTCCTAAGGTATTGGATTTCTACCCAATTTTTTTCCAGCTGCAAATTTGATAAGGAGTTTTTTCCATCATTAAAGTTACTAAAAAAATATTGAAGAGCAAAGGGCCCAATACTGCATCTTCTGGTATTCTGCTACATATCTCTTTCTAGTTTGAAGTATCTTTAATGAACACTCTTTGATTGCTTAATACCAATGACAAGGCAGCTTTCCATAATTTGAAGCAAAATTAAAAGTAATGTGGTAATGTACTGTAACTCCTAAAATAGGCATATCACAATTACCAAAAAAACCCACTTGAAATACCACTTCAAAATCTTTTTTTTTCAGCCCCATATACTAGTACCACTCATCTGCCCAAAATGGTCAAGAATGGCTTTTGATCATCAGAACATTGTCCTCATGCACTATTACCACCACCTGCTTTGAATCATTTGCACATCACCAATTCTTCAGGATCCCTCAAAAGTTATAAAGTTTCAGACAATCGGTTCACAACTTCCTTTAACAGCCTAGGATGCAATTCATCAGCTCCTTGGAAATTTAAATCATTCAAAGTAAGGAGATTAATCTCTAATCATACTTCTATCAATTGCATGCTTTAGTTCTGTCCTCTTCTTTATAATTTATTTGGGGAACACACACTTTTCTGCTGGAGAAGACAGAACCAAAATAGTAGCTCCACCCTTTCTTTTTACCTATTAGCATGTTGCTGTCTTCATTGCATAGTTTGTATATCTAGCTTTATGTCTCTTATTTACTTCGAGTCAGGGGTGAAATCTAGCAGTTCTGACAGGTTCTGGAGAACCGGTAGCGGAAATTTTGAGCAGTTCGGAGAACCGGCAAAGATCACCTCTGGTTAGCCCCAGAGTGGGATGGGAATGGAGATTTTGCAATATCCTTCCCCTGGAGTGGGGTGGGAATGGAGATTTTGCAGTATTCTTCCCCTGCCATACCCACCAAGCCACACCACACCCACCAAGCCACGCCCACAGAACCAGTAGTAAAAAAAAATTGGATTTCACCACTGCTTTGAGTATATATGAATGTAGCCTTTTCATTTTGAGCACTCTTCACTGATTTCTGTTTATTTTGAACTTTAGCCTTTCTGACATGCAATAAAGAGTAATAATTGAAGATACTACAAGAGCTTCTAAATTTGGGGCATCCAGAGTTATATTGAAAAATTATATTTGTAATAAGTAGGAAAACCAATTCTGCATTTGAATGTAGGTATTCTTTGTAGATGGAGCCAAGCACTTGATTCCTTGAGCCAAGCTGAACTACATATGTAGTTTTCTTGACAGCAATAAAATACATAGTTTGTCATTGCCTTCTTCCAGAATGTTTTATTATTTTTTAATCCACTCTCCATCGATGGGATTTTCTGGTGGTCTCCCATCCAAGTTATAACCACCTCCAACTTCACTTAGCTTTTCTGAGATTAGTCAAGGTGAGGAACATGCTGCCATCTACTGTACAGCTAACATACAATCCATATTGTGTCTAATGTAGAATAGTCACATGCTATTAGAATTAATGTTCTACGAAATATGTCTACAATAGAACTATATGCAAAGAAAGATGTTACTGAAAGTGAGGGTCTCAACTCAGAATGATTTACTGTTGCAAACCAACATTTAATGTGATTTTTATTCCCTCAAAATATATGCAGCATGATAAATGAACTTGTTCTGTTTTTTTTAAATAGTATGTTTCTCTGTTAGAAAGTGTCAATAATTATGCCTTATAGCATCATTTTTCAAATGTTTAAGAGCCTAGAATCAGATACTGTTTAGGTCTGTTTCAAATTTATTTCACTGCTAAAAAGCCAGCAACTGACCCAGACTAACCGCTTACTATTAAACAGGACATTTTTCAAGTGTTTCTTTATGTAATATTATACACCAGTTCACTATATATAATCACAAAGGATTTCACAGCTATAAAGTAAAAATATGCGAGCCAGAAAATTCAGCACCAATTGTGAGAATCCTTTCTGTTCCTTTAGGAGTGGAATTTAATATGCATAGTTCTTAAAAGAACTTCAAGAGCTGATGATTTATTTCTCCATTCAGTTTCATATAAAGTATTAGTCCTCTTTCATACTTTGGCAATAATTCAGGAATGGTCTATGCTCCTGATGGTATATTCTCTGTGAATGGGCAATGCCTCCTGGCCAGAATAATGGACTTGTCTACTAAAAAGGTCATAACAAATGGTCTGGCTTGAATTTTTCGTGGCATTCATCAATTTTGGGAAGTTTCATGTAAATATCAATTCCAACTCTTCTCTCACATGAAGAATAAGAACACTCTCAGGTAGACAGATGTGTATGTATACATAAATCTATTATGAGTATTTTGTGTAGGTGTGGAGGGGAGATAGATAGATGATAGATAGGATAGATCGATAGGATAGAATAGGTAGGTAGGTAGGTAGGCAGACAGACAGACAGATAGAAAATGTGTATATGTGTGTGTATGCTTTGCCATAAACCTATGAAAAATGAAAGAAATATCACCACCAACACCAAGGTACATTAGCAAAGCAGTCATATTATGTTTGCATTTTCTAAAAAAGAAATAAAATCAAAAATATCTTAGCTCCTGGGATTTTTGCATTACTCTGACCAGTTGTAAAACTTAAGTTTCTATTCTACTTTATTTTTCAAATGCAAAGAAAATACTTTTGGCACCTTAACGACAGCAATGTCCTACATTACTTTGGTGACAATGGACTACTTAGATCTTCCCCTAAAGCATTGCAGGGACTGCAAACACTTTTCCTGGGAATGGTATAGCAGGGTAGTCAAAATGGCAACCATTTCGTAGTAGAGATCTTGCAGCCTGAAATTAAACATATGCAGTTATTGTATCAGTATTGAAAGGCAAAAAAAAAAAAAAAAGCCAAGTTCATTCATTTTCAGGGAAACATAGAATTATTCTACTCAGTTCTAGATTCAACACACAGCAAATAACTCCGAACGTCATTTGGCTATGCCATCTCTAAACACATTCCTTAACTACAGTGTTCAGGGTAACCATTTCAGATGCTTTAAAAAGAAGGTTTTCGATTTAGTTTTAGGACTGGAGACAGTGAAGCATTTGATCATTGCTGAATGTTAGCATGTGAGAGGCTCTAAATCCCAGAGTCTATTTAAGAAAAGTTACACACTTGTACACAGTGGCATCCTGACGATCAAGGGATGCCAAATAGAGGTCAATGAATGGCAGGCTGGCACAGAAGTCTTCCAAGATCATAGGATCTGAATGAAGCAGGTTCTTTTTAAAGCTTTCCACCATTTCATCAAAGGTTTTGTACTCGGTTGATTTCTAGGGTGAAAAGAGAGGTGTTAAGGTTAATTACTCATTCAGAACTCATTCAGAAGCCAGTTTTGGTTTTGGTTTCACAGAACCAAAAGTCACTTCTCCAAATAGCCACAATGGAAAGTATGGAGTGGGTCATCAGATTTAAAATTTGCCTCATGAATAACCTCTTTAATGTTTATAAATTTTGTCCCATCTCAATATTTAAGGATGAGGGTCCCTTCAAGTTATGCTATGCTAGCTCAATATGGAGGGGAGAGGGTGTTTCTGTGGGAGAGAAGAGTGAAGAACATTGGGAATGGAAGTCAAGTATCTGTAATGACATTAGAGTTACTCAAGGCATGATGATCATCCCAGTTCCCTAGCTAAAACAAATAACACCTACAGCATATGGGGCAGCAGCAACATAGAAAGATTATAGAAGTGGATTTTAGTGACAATGGCAAAGGCTTCGATTCAGACTGAGGTGGGATGGGGAGAGACAAGAGACAAGAAAGTGGTAAACCATTCTTGTATTTTACCAAGGAAACCACATCAATGAAGTGATTGACAAGATAATGCCAGATGATGGGTTCCCTAAGTTCAGATGGCACTCAAACTGATATTGAGGAACAGCTGAGAACTTTCAGAATACTAATGATGTTTATGATGTGACTGGATTAAAGCTTTTTGAAATTTCTGGTTGCTGTTGTTGCCCTGACAAAAAGGCATCCCAAAGCAACAAAGACAGAATTTCAGCGAGAACAGGAAACATAAGATGTGTGAACTTGAGAAAGCTCAAGTGAAAAATGAGATGAATCAACTACAATAAATGAATGGGAGACTTATCTATTGAAAAACATTATATAAAATACAATGCCTACCTGCAGATTGAACAATTCAAATATTTCTTCCTGTTGCCTTTTTAAGATGGCCTGCTTCTTTGCAATCAAAGTAACCTGCCTTTCTTCTTTCAGTTTTTGCTCATATTGCTCAGTTGAGTTCTACATAAATCAAAGGATGTTGAGACAAAGGCCCCATTTGGTTCTAATTTCCTACTATGAATCACCTCACTGGCTGGAGATGACAGAACAAAACTACAGCGCAGAAATGACCAGTTGGAGTAATTCATTTACCAACAATCTACAACCATACTGGTTAAGCCAATTCTGAGTAACAGTAGTTTAAAATCAATTGCTGCATTAGCCAATGGCCATATCTCAAATGATAAATTGTTTTCACTTTGCAGCTTTAAGGAACTCCATTGTGTACTCTCTCTCCTCCCACTTCCTCAGTTTTTAGGTTACCTAGCTTATCATTTTCACACTTTTAACTTGTGTCAAACTGGCGGCCCGCAGACCGGTTGTGTCATGCGCAGGCCATACCCACACCAGCTCCGTAAAGGGAAAAAACATCATGAAATGTCATGTGACGGCAACATGACCCTGCAAGTTTGACACCCATGATCTAAGCACTCTGAAATTATAATATTGTTTCTGATTACAGGTAGTGTTTGTTTAGTGACCTCAACTGAGACTTGCAATTTGGTTGTTAAGTGAAAGAATCCCTAAGTAAAATCACAATTATATTTAAAATCTTACTTCAGCTGTCCTTTACACACCTGCTACACATTGTAAATGTGAGGATTGGTCATGCAGTTATTTTCCCATAATCATTATAATGGTGAATAGTCAGACCAAATGAGTCAGTCAGTAACAAGGATTATTTTTTGTGCCTTTCAGTCAGCGTGGTCTCCTAGTGACTGCTTGGACAAGTTCCTATAGCTTTCTTGCCAAGATTTCTTGGAAGTGGTTTGCCATTGTCTCTTTCCTAGGGCTGAGAGAGAGGGACTGGCCCAAATTCACCCAGCTGCCTTTGTGTTGAAGATGGAATTAGAACTCACTCTCTCACTGATTTCTAGCTTGATGCATTAACAGTACACCAAACTGATTGTATAAATAAGGTTTACTTATACTATTATTTTGACACAGTCATGTTTGGATGACTGTAGAAGGCACTGTAATTTACTGCTGGGAAAACAACCTCTGAAATGGCTTACTGTTAGTGGATAAAACTTATCCAATCTCATACAATGTTTAAAACACTGTGTTTTCATTCAGATTTGAGATTCAAAAATCTGAAAAACCAATAGATGGCTGCAAATGTGTGTGTATACGACATTCATCTAGCTTTGAGTTTACTCTAACTTTTTGTTCCTACCTACTGGTTGCCTGAAGTTCTACAGACCAGGATTGGTAGACCTAACAAATACTTTTCAGCCAAGGTAAACCAGAATCAAGCAGGGGATTATATACAGCCCAAGTTATGTTAAAAAGCTCAAAATTTAAAATATAGAAAAATAATATATACTGTATATCCCAAAAGAGATTTCTACTGAACAGATTAAAGTTCTGTAACCCTGCAATAGTTGACACTATTTTTATACCCAATGACAATTTCTAATAACTGGATTTGAGTAGAAATTTTAAAATGCCATATAAAGGTCACTTACCTGGATATCCATAATGACAACTCCAATAAACATATTGAAAAATACAAAAAATCCTAGGAGAATGAATACTATTGTGAATGTTCGGCTTGTAACAAACTTTCTATTATCCAATTCATCCTGCAAGTCTGTCCATCCATCAACCTGAAATTTATCAATTGAAGATTACAATCAAAAGATACCTTTTGTCAAGTATCTGATAAATTATTTCTCTAGTCCAGAGATGGAACACTATGGCCCCTTTATGACTTTATGACATGGCTGGCACAGGAATTCTGCGAGTTGAAGTTAAGTCATAAAAGGGCTATACTTCCTCCACCCCTGCTCTAGTCCAATGCATTCCCCCTACCCCCCAATACACAAACATACCTAATCGAACTATAAATGAACTGCACTTGTTCACATGTAACAAAAATTACTTATCTGGTCATAAAAACGTTTCACTGCACTGTTGCATTTATGCAGTTGTGAAATCCTCCGCAGTTTGGCACCGATTCGCTGTCCGCGCATGCGCAGTGCACACCAAACGCACACTTCGTGTGGAAAAAGAAGGCTTAAGAAGGTAAGTAGAACAGTGAGGGGGGGAACAGTTGTGTCGTGCGATTTGGATTCGCTAGAAAGCAGGATTTCCTGCTTTCTAGCGAATATAAATCACACGGCACAGCTGACCGTCAGAAATACCGGTTCGGACGAATTGATAGCCCGAACCGGTGTGAATCGGTAGCATTTCACCCCTGCATTTATGCCATTTCAGTCATTTTGGTGTTTGTTTTATCTGTTATCTCCTATTGTGTTAAAAAAAAAAAAAGATTACGCAAGATAAAGGCTACAGTATTAAACAGAAGCTGGGGAACATGAGAAAGTAGAAATCTTCCAATGCTAGGAGTGCTTGCAGGAAGCAGGCCAAAAAATCAAGATGGTGTCCACAACCAAAATATCACAAAGCATGTAAAAAAGGGATAGAGCCTGGATGCATTATTGTGGTTGCTGTCTTGATGTCCTTTTTGACCTCCTGGCCTATGTCCCACTTTGGGGCCTTCTATTAACGTGTGATTGAGCTTTCTGAAAGGAAAAGGGTAGACTAAATCAATTTGGCCTGATCCAGAGAGATCATGGTTACTCCTACATGGGTATTAGTGTATTCACTCTACACATGCTGAAAAGCACCATTTTTTTTAAGCCAAACTAATAATGTTCACAAAGGCTACTTAGACATTATGATGATACTTGCAGGGGAGTATCTTCTTGCAATGCAAATTAAATCAAATAGTTCTAGCAATTTACACCAGCTTGATTTAATCCTAAAAAAGCAATTAGTGACATTATAGTCTGAATTTTCAGCAAAACAAGCAATTCCATAATAGGTTCTCAAAGTAGGAATTGTGACCCACTGGAGCGTCAGAGATAACTTAAAGAAGGGTCACATTTAAAAAAAAAAAAAAAGCCTAGTCATGCATGATAGGCAAAGTTTGAGCACTGTCAAAGCTCACCCTGGGCTTTGGACCTTGTTTATCTACAAAGCTCGAATGATATCTAGATTAAAATTTAGTTCTTGAAAATGGCTTAAATCAAAGCAAACAGGATTGGAGAAAATACTAAGTGCAATCCTAACAAGTTAATAACCTTGATCTAAATAAACAAGGTCTTGCCCTTTATTTCCCCTTTTATAAACACTCAGATGCTCTGTATTCCCTCTTGCTGTATTCCGAATTTTGTCTATCTAGTTTCATTTTGCTGGAGAACTAGCCTGGAGAAACCAAGTCTTCAATTTCAGTTCCTATTCTAAAACAATAACGTTAGTCTAGCAGAGTTGAGTATCATGTGAAATGTATGAAAATTACCGTTACTAAGCTGAAGAGTGTAAAAAAGGCAGCTGCTAAACTTCCCCAGTTCTGAGGATCTCCCTGTTGCGGGTCTCCATACAAACCATGTCCCAGAATAGCAAAGATAAATATTAGCAAGAACAACAAGACAAGGACATAGATTACATTTTTCACAGTCTGGCCCATAGCTGCCAATAGATTCTGTAGAAGGGAGGAACAAAAGGAAGAAAAACCAAGTGAATACAATTTATGTGGTTTTATGTCGATCTCTTCCAACCTGATGGTCTCCAGGTGTGTGATGACAACAATTTTCAGAGCTGCCAGCCACCTCTGGAGGACACCAGGACAGGAAGGATGATTTACAGCTAGTCCTTAATTTAAGACCGTTCATTTAGTGACTGAAGTTATGATGGTGTTAAAAAGTGACCAGTCATTGCATGAACAACTGTGGCAGCATCCCTGTGGTCAGCTAATCATGTGCTGAGTAATTGGCAGGTATAAGGCATAATGGCTGCAGTGTCCTATCATGTGACTGCCATTTGTGGCCTTCTCAGCAGGCTTCTAACAAACAAAGTCAATAGGGAAGTGGGGAGGGAAGGTCACAAATGACAATCACATGATGTTTCACATAATGACTGTGGCAAAAAAAGGTGGCCAAATTGGGTTTGGACATATGGTACCTCACACTGACCATACCACTTAATACAGAGTTTTCCTTTCCCAAATGTGGTGTACGTTGAGGACTATCTCTACATGGGGGGGGGAGGAGGAAGCTCTAAACTAAAAATAATGGAACAATAGGTTATCGAGTTGGATCTTTGCCTATCTGAAGCAAAGTTGCCATCTTACACAATGATCAACAATGTGGAAAAAGACATCACAATAAACCAGCAGCCCCGTAGGCTACTTCAGACAAAGCAATTTAGGAAAAGCATATAGATCACAGCTTCTTGAATTCTTTCCATCCCTTAATAATAGTTCCATTTTGAATCACATGCCTGGGAGGGAGGACTTAAAATGTCAGCAACATTGTGTGCCACTGTTCAGTGCTTGTTGTATACGGATACATTGGGAAATTTTTTCTGAGTGTTTTTTTCTCTACAGTCCCCAGCGTGATTTAGCCCTTTTTTCTTTCTTTCTTTCTTTTGTTGGATTCTTCTCCCACACCAAATTTAGTTCCATTCTATTCTCTTTTCTGAGAGTTAGTGGAATGATAGGTAGAATTCTGCCTCCTTTCCGTAATTTCTTTCCAATATTCTGTTGAGTTGGAAATTATTTTTTTTAAACAGCATGGATGAATGAATGCTTCTCAGTTGCGCCCAAGTTGGTCTTTGCCTTTTCCAGTCATTGATTTTACTTATTTGGCTAGCACATGTGAAGATTATCATCATCATAATGAATAAATAGTACCATGTGCTTGTGTTTAGAACTCAGAAGTGGATTCTGAAGTACAAAAAGTCATGTGCAAATATGTCTGAAATGACAGCATGTGGAGTTACTGTCTCAATACTAAATGGCATGGGAGCTGCTAAGCTGGTAACTTCTTTGATCTGACATCACAAAATAATTTCTTTGCTATCTCCAGAGGTACCAATGAGCATCTTATCCTGGATTTGCAGAAATCCATTAACTTTTTATCCATTAAACACCCAAATAGTCCAACAAATGGATTTGGGATTTGAAGTGTGAGATGTTTTTGGCACTCACAGATGTTTGTTCTGAAAGAGCTAGCAGATTGCATAGGCTCCCTCTGGCATCTGTATTTGGCATCTGTATGCTTATAGTAAAGGAAAGGCTGCAAGCCTATTCTTTAGTCAATCCCTAGAGTAAAATAGTATGCAGGCTGCATGGGCTTTTCTGCAATGTTAGCCAAAATCCATGATCAACACAATGAACTCAAGCAAAGTTCTCAAGTCGGAATTCACATCTGTTCCTGAAGAATCTATTCTACTGTACTGATGTCATTTCAGTTCTTTATAAGAATTAGTTTTGTTTGGAGTTCTGAGCCGATGACCCTTATTTCCTCTAAGGGCTTATTAAGTAAGAATTATTACACTGAAAAATGACATGTAATAGATAGTCCTGAAGAGTGGGAACAACAGTACTGTATTGTAGCAACTTTGTTTAAAAAGTAGAGGTTCTATAGAAATTACTACTTCTGTGAGGTCCTTGGTGCTCCTTGAGCATGGCTATTTTCTTGCAGACATTTAATTACCAAACTAGGTAACATCATCAGTGCTAGATGTTACCTAGTTTAGTAATGAAATATTGGATAAAATAGTGACCCACCACAGGGCCCATCACAAGATCCTCACTTGACACAACCCTCACCTGACAGGACCTCCTCATCGCAAGGCCTAATGACACACAAAGCTCTTATAAGCAGAAGATCACCAGCCCTGACATCCCCTAAACTCTGCTAAACATGTTACCTAACTTGGTAATGAAACATTCAGAAACCAACTCACAAGCATGGAGAATGAACCTCCACCCACATCCTCCACCCAAGCTACAGATAGTTGCCACTATTGCAGAGAGAAAGGCATTCCAATATGTGATCCCTTCCCAAAGCCTACAGGTAAATCCTGCATTAATACTGCCCAAAACAAATGCACCATCATGCATGTCTATAAGACAGATAAGAGGTCCCTTCTGAACAGGAAAAGGGAAGTTGTATCTGATTACTTACAGTTATCCCTGGACTATAGTAGAGCAGCTTGAGGACTCGGAGAGCTTGGAATCCTTTCAGCGTGCTTTCAACATGGTGCTTTTCTGGGTTGCTATGGTCAATGGTGTATGGGAGGTAAGCAAGGAAAAGGACAATAGCATCAAAACGCTTATAACCATCCTTCCAATAATTAACCGGGTCCAAGTAAAGGCTCATTAGAAATTCTGTGGTATAGATCGCTAAAATGATCAGATCTGCAACCTAAAAAAGAAATTTTATGTGATATTGTTCAAAAGAAATATGCTTGCATATATGTGTATGTTTGTATACACACACACACACACACACACACAATGTATGTATACATTATATACACAGCATTCTTTTTCAAACTTAATAAAGTTAGCCATTTCTTCAGGTCTGTCTCCTTAGCTATCGTCCAGTTTAAACATTTACAACTAGATTATTTAATTTTATTGCTGTTCTGCCAAACTATACAGTTTGAAGCAAGCAATTTAAGAACGGTGGACATTCTGTAAGCTATCCTTGACAGTTGTGCCATCTGACTTCATTTTTAACCATTATTATTTTAATGAAAAATAAATAAATGAGAAGTTGCGTTAACAAAGCAGAGCAGCCTTTAACTTCTTGATCCCAGTGCTTCTAGACCTCCCAAATAAGGCTTTACCTTGGAAGATAAATACTGAGCATGTGCAGCTTACTCCTTCCTTTAGGAGTGGAGTTTCCTGTTTAGAAACACACAAAACTGGGGAGGCAGACCAGGAATGAAATGCTCCTGGTTCGGACCGGATTGCTCGATCCGGTAGCGATGGCGGCGGCAGAAACGGGTAGCAAAAATCCCTGCCCCCCCCCCATGCCCAGCTGAGCCATGTGATCATCAGAGGCTTTTTTTTTTACTTTTAAAAGCATTTTTTCTACAACCTCTTCAGTCAAAAAAATGCTTTTAAAAGTAAAAAAAAAAAAGCCTCTGATGATTGCGCGGCTCAGCTGGGATTGTCAGAGCCTTTTAAAAGCATTTTTTCTACAACCTCTTCGGCCAAAGAGGTTATAGAAAAAATGTTTTTAAAAGGAAAAAAAAAAGTTGGCCACGCCCACCCAGTCACATTACCCTCCCCACCAAGCCACACTCACAGAACCAGTAGTAACAAATTTCACATTTCACCACTGAGGCAGACAACACATAGGAGGGAAGCTAGAGAAAGATAGGACACAACCTCAACAATTTGTAATAATCTGGTGGCCATCCAGATTATTACAGCCTAGATCTGGCAACTCTAACCATGAGGGGAGGGCAAACAGGGAAAGGCTGAATTTTATGAGTTCTTCAATGAGAGGTATCTAATAATTAGGCCTCTTAAGAATAACACTGGTTGCATACCAATGTGAGCCAATCAATCTTTCAATCAGTGAATCTTCAGGTTTCAGAGCTGAGACTGAAATTCTGGCTCTTTCAGTTTTTTGTTGTTTTTTTTAAAAAGACCTCCTAAGAAGACAAGTTTTGCATAGGAAATAATATCCACCCAATGTCTGGTTGTCTAATATACTGTTAAACTTTAATGTAGTTCCATGCCTCTTGAAGAGTGATATGTTAATGTATGAAAGGATGCAGGTCTATCCGTTCTCATTTTTATTTTTAATCTACTGGAGGGTGATAGTATTGTATAAGGATCTGGGTTTAATAAATAAGCAAAACTACATGACTCGCATTTTCAAAGCCCTTAACACATTATTTATTAAAAAAACAAAACAATGAATGGACTTCTTGACATTAGCCAGGCTTTTCCCTTGGCTTCTGTGCCAGCAAAATATAATTAAAGCCAAGAGGTTTGTGTCTATTAGCGCTCATCAAGTAAGTTAAGAGATTCAAGGTATGTAAAAGATCAGTCCTTCTCAAGAGGAAGGCTAAATCAGGACAAAAGAGGTTATTGTAGTGCAAACATTTTCAAGTTCATATTCTTGGAGCTTGCAAGCAAAACACATTCAGTTCCAAAAAGATTTCTCGGTAAAAAGAAAACTATATTCATTACTAGAATGGAAAATCAGTCAAGATAAACCAATCTCTATCATACTGAGAATGCAGAGTAATATTTTCCAAGCTTTATAGAATATTTGGGAGGGGGAGAAGGAATATGTTGAATATCTGGATTCAAAATGCAGGCAATTGCTCAGGAATATATCTTAAATTATTACCAATTTTTCTAGTTGGCTATAAAGGCTAATAGTTATGGGTGTGCATGGCCTGAACAAAGAAGTCTCAATGTCCTCAATTAGCAAGCCACAGACCCAGTGCTGGTTATTAATGTGATTAGATGTATACTAGATTGATTTGTGGGTTGAATTTGGATTCAGTTTTCAGCTTGATGTCCTACCAGGTTGAATCTTTGCTTGCATTTGGATCACTGTTTTATGCAGGAGAAGTCAACAATGGCTTTACATCAGTGGTGGATTGCCCCTGGTTCAGACTGGTTCACAGGAACCGGTAGTAAAACTGGCAGGAGGCTCCACCCACTGACCCGGATGTCATCATAGGCGATCTGCGCATGCGCGCGTGCCGGCATGATGCAAATCAGTAGTAAAGGTAAGTAGAACCCACCCCTGTTTTACATCAGGGATATCCAATCTTGGCAACTTTAAGACTTGTGGACTTCAGCTCCAGAATTGCTAGCTGGAAAACTCTGGCAGCTGAAGTCCACAAGTCTTAAAAGTTGCCATGATTGGACACCCCTGCTTTACATATTTGCTACTAATAATACTGCTTTTGCTGGAGATCTTCCTGCTGTTGAAGAACCCCTAGGCCTACTTTAGAAATTAGCATAAATAGTACAATCCAAATAGAAGAAAGGTGTTTCATGGTATGCAAGAGGGCTCTAACAATTTCTATCAACATCTTCTTAAAGCAGCTGTATTTTTTTCCCAGAATTGCATCTCTGTCTTCTATAGCTGTACCCCAAACCAGGGAAAGCATTCAGCAAAATTGCCTGTGCCTCAGTCACTATGCATCTCTTTATTGGGCAGCATTGCTTAAAGAGGACTTATCCTTGAGTTGTAGATGATATTATGAAAGTTGTTCTTTAAAGTTTGAACATAAAAGCACAGAAGCCTTGCTAACCAAAAGCCCACCTAGGTTAGCTAATTAGAAGTGGCTAATTTCTAGTTAGCTAACCTAACTTGATGGCTAACTAGAAGTCCCTCATAAGCTTCCAAATAGCCCCTGGGCTTAAGCCCTCTATTATGTTCCATTATGACTAAGTTTACAGGTAGTCCTTGAACTATGATTACAGTACAGCCCAAAATTTCTATTGCTAAGCAAGGCAATTGTTGAGGGAATTTTTCCCTATTTTACGAATACTTTTCCTTCAGTTGTTAAGTGATAATCATGCCATTATTAAATGAACCTGCTTCCCTCATTGATTTTGCTTGTCGGAGACTGGGAAGGTTACAAATGGCGATCACATGACCTGGGAGCAGTGGTGGGTTCCTCTCGGTTCAGTCCGGTTCGGCCGAGCCAGTAGCGGTCACGATGACGTCACCGAACCGGTTCTCCCCCCCCCCGCCCTCCCACCCCCCCACCCCCCCCACGTTATTCTTACCTTTTATTTGGTCCCACCCCCAATCTATTGCTGCCTCCTGAGTCCCAGCTGATGACTAGAGGAAAAAAAACTGTTTAAACTCTTGCCAGGGGGCTTCAAAGGGCCGTCCTACAGCTGATCAGTTTTAAAAGCAAACAAATGAGTTGGGTCGTAAGTGCGAGGACTGGTCGTAAGTGCGAGGACCTTCCAGAAATGACTTTGACCAGCTAGCCACGCCCACCTAGTCACATGACCTCCAAGCAACACCCACAAAATAAGCCACACCCACAGAACCGGTAGTAAAAATATTTAGAACCCACCCCTGCCTGGGAGACTGCAATTCTCATAAATCCATGCCAGTTGCCAAGCAGTCAAAATTTGACTGATTTTGACTGATGATTACATGACCACGGGGATGATGCAACAATCGTAAGTGTGAAAAACTGTCATGAGTCACTTTTTTCAGGGCTGTTGTAAATGAAAGGTTGTTAAGTCAAGGACTACCTGTATAGTCATAATTGCCTTGCTAGGGATAAAATGTAGCTATCACATATTGATAGCCTTTTTGCTCAATGAGTTGGTTGAAATCTCTTTAAAAACTTGATTTCTCCTCATCTTCCTTGTCTTTTCTTCTGCGGGGAAAAAAAAAAGTCTTCAGAACAATCAAGTGAGAAATTGTGGCCACGTCAGTCAGCAGTTTTCATTACCTGCAGGAACAAATATGACTCATAATAAACTTTATAATCAGTTTCTAAAGACAAGAATATCGCATTGAGCGTAATGCTGCTGATCATAACAGACTTGAATAGAGGATGATAGAATAAATTTTCCACAAAGTTATACAGGTCGGGATCTCTCCTCCTGGAAAGAAAAAAAAAATAGGACAGAATTGAACCTGAAAGAAATCCTCTTTTCTTAAGCTACTGCTTGTTCAAACAAAAACAAATTCATATCATGTAGAAGGTGTGGTTATATACGAAAGACTTTGGATTAGGTAGAAGCAGTCAGATACTTAAAACAACTAACTGCAAGTATAGACTCATTGGATTACCTTTCAATTGTGATGAAATAGCAAGAAAAGAATTCAGATGTCAAGTCAATGGGAGAGTAAGACTTAACATTTCCTTTCCTGGGAAGGGCCAAATGCTTTTAGAAGCAATTCTACACAGCCACCAGCCTCACACCTTAAATGCCCAGAAGCAGCTTTGGATAACTGCAGAAGGGTCCCTATAGCTGTACCCCATCTTTCTATTGAGCTGGCCAGCTGACTCAGAGAAAGATTGGATGGGCGGGGGCGGGGGGGAGGGAATGCCTCACCTCTGTTCAGCTCTAACAAAATTTGCTTTCCTCTCCCCTCTGCCCACTAATAAAAAAACCTGGTTACTGTGCAGTAGCAATGGCAAAGCTAGACCTCCGGGTCCTTGGAGGTCACAAATACCAACAGCATTTTGACTACATGCAGTGGAGCTAATGAAATTCCAGTGGAAAACTACCCGCCCCGCTATTTTAGCCTCTCCTAGAGAGGCCCTGGAGGCTGAGGACAGCAAAAAATGTCACTTCCTATCCCACCGGGGGTTGGGAAATGGGCCCTTTCAGGCCTCCGGAGGGCCTCCGAGGGAGTGGGAAAGGCTGTTTTCTCCCTTCCCAGATGCATAGACAGGATCTGGAGCCAGGTAAAAAAGAAAAACGGGCCTACCGGGCCATCACACGCCAGGAGGGAGGGGAGGGGGGTTGCACGCGCAGGGCAGGGCACATAGAATTATGGGTGTGGGCAAGCGGCACACGCAAACCTCCCCCACCCCCCGCCCCCTCCTGGCACACGATGGCAAAAAGGTTAGCCTAGGAGAACACTTTTATCTTTCTTCCAAAAGAAAAGCCATTGTAAAGGAAGGGAATTTCGAAGAAAGCAACAACTAAAGCGAATTGACCATTTTGAATCCCGTAATGGAAAAGAGCCAGAAGAAGTGATTAAGAGAGGAGTGAAAGGATAAAGCACCCTAGCCCCTGTGTAGATTTTCATTTTTTTAAAAAAAAAAAGGCAAAAGTATTGTAGACTATAAGATAAAGGTAAAGGTTCCTCTTGCACATATGTGCTAGACGTTCCTAACTTTTGCTCATCTCCGTTTCAAAGGCGAAGAGCCAGCGCTGTCCGAAGACGTCTCCATGGTCATGTGGCCAGCATGACTAAACGGCAAAGGCACATGGAGCTCTGTTACTTTCCCACCAAAGGTGATCCCTAATTTTTCTACTTGCATTTTTTACGTGCTTTCGAACTGCTAAGTTGGCAGAAGCTGGAACAAGTAACGGGACCTCACTCTGTTACGCGGCACTAGGGATTTGAACCACTGAACTGCCGACCTTTTGATCGACAAGCTCAGCATCTTAGCCACTGAGCCACCATGTCCCTATATTATAGCCATATAGCAATTATATGGCTGTATATAATTTGGTGTTTAAGACTATGTCATGCTTTAGTCCCTTCTCCCAGGATTCATGTTCCAATTACTGCCATTGTGGCTCTCTTTCTAAAAAACTGAAACTTACTTCAAACTCTACTTTCAAGTTCCTACATAAGTGAACCATGATTTGATTTTCTCCACTATCAGGCTCTTTTAACCAGAATACAGAATAATAGAGTTGGAAGGCTCCTTGGAAGTTTTCTATTTCAAACCATTTAAGCAGGAGGCCCTATACCCGTGATGGCGAACCTATGGCACGAGTGCCACAGGTGGCACGCGGAGCCATATCTGTGGGCACACAAACGTTGCTCTAGTTCAGGTCCAGTGTGCATGGGCACACCAGCCAGCCGATTTTTGGGCCTTCCGGGCCCACCGGAAGTTGGGAAACGGGCTGTTTCCGGCCTCCTGAGGGCCTCCGGGTGGGTGGGAAGGCTGTTTTCGCCCTCCCTAGGCTCCAAGAAAACCTCTGGAGCCTGGGGAGGGTGAAAAACAGGCCTTCTGGGCCCACCAGTAACTTTTTTGCCATTGCGTGCCAAAAGCAGGGAGAGCATGGGGGGGGTTGCGCACGCATACACAAGGGGTGGGTGAGGCACGGGGGGCATTGAATTATGAATGTGGGCACACATGCACGTGACCCCCCCATGCTCCCCTAGCTTTTGGCACGCGACGGCAAAAAGGTTAGCCATCACTGCCCTATACCATTCTAGAAAAATGGCTATCCAATTTGTTCTTAAAAACTTCTGAATAATTATCCTAATGTCAGGAAATTTCTCCTTATTTCAAGGTCGGAAGTCTCTTAATTAGTTTCCATCCATTGCTTCTTGTTTAATTTTGTCTAAAGTTTTCCTCCTTCTGAAAAAGCAGTTCTTTACCTTTGTCTTCAGGTGCTTGATAATTTATTCAAAATTTTTCTTGTTGGTGCTTCTGAACTTTTTTTTTAGTGCTGTAGACAACAGTCTCCTACTGCCCGCTGCTGCCCTTTTCCATTATGTGCCTTCCCACTACTCTGAAGTCTCTCTGGCTGCCTTCTTGACCTGTTTTCATTAAATTCATCAAAAATTGATTAAAAAATCTCTTTTAAAAGAAATTTTGAAAGAAAAATGGACTCTATCAAATTAAAAGCCTTTTTTTTTTAATGTAGGCTACAAAATAGTGAGAAGTACATAATTCCATCAACATGGCTTTCAAAATTATAATAAATTATTAAAATATAGTTTTGAGTAATGTATGATTCAAAATTTCAGGAAACAGTTTCTAGATGTAATATAAAACTAAAAAAATCCTGGCTGAAATCTTACCGGTATCCATACACATAGCGTGACACTTCAATTTCAGACCCAGACTTAAATGGCTCAAATGAGAGCTTCTCAATCAGTCGCGATTTTTCAGGTAATTCCTCAGAATCCATAGCCACGCTGCCCAGAATATGAACTGTGCTTATCTTTCCACAACCAGCATTGTAAACCTGGAGAAGAATGAAAGTGCCAATATGACCTCGCTTACTTTGTGACCTCACTATGTTAGAATAGCATATGCAAAATCTAAAATCTGCTGCTTGGGCTTTTGACAGTTTAGAGTGGGACAGTTTAGGGGTGTCAAACTCGTGGTGTCATGTCGACACATGATGTAACATGGCTTTTTTCCCCTTTGCCAAAACAGGAATGGGCGTGGCCAGGAGGCCACAAGTTTGATACCCCTAGTTTAGCAGAAAGCTCATTAAATGTTCCTATCATTTTGATAGTGCTGTAATTTTTTTTATTTCTAGTGTGAATACTGCAGAGGAAATGATTCAGCTATCAATGTATAGAGGAAAATTATTTAAGTACAATTGTTTACAGAAAACAATTTACCTGCTTTTTAGAATTTGCAGTTCCTACTTTGAAATTAATAAATTGTTCCAAGATTTCATTTCATTTCATTTCATTTCATTTTATTTAATTTGTATACCGCCCTACTCCCGAAGGACTCAGGGCGGTGAACAGGCACAGAATAAAACACGTAAAGTACAAAAATTAAGAACAGAAGTAAAATCGAATTAAATCAATTTTGCCCGAGACAAATTTAAAACCCCAGATTATGTCATGGTTCCATGTATGTTCCATGACTGAAGTGCCATGACTAAGATGTAACTAGGTTATAACCTTCTCAAGGTTACACTTTTGTCTAGTTACCAGTTGCATGAAAAGTGCAAGAGGCAACTAAGAAACTTCTTGGCTTAATTGAAGGCAATTGTAAGCAGGCACATCTGCCTTCTAATACAAACTGTTAAAAGGACAGATTTGTCAGATAAAACACGTCTGTTTGTGTTGTGTGTGCCTTTCTTGGATGGAGGTATTAAGCATTTATAAAGGGCAATTGAATAGTTAGAGCAGGGGTGTCAAACTCGTGGCCCGGATGCATCACACGTTGTGCACTCCCACGCCCAGTTTAGCAAAGGGGGGAAAAGTCACAATATGTCACATGACGACACCATGACAACACGAGTGTGACACCCCTGAGTTAGAGGATCCTCAGAGGAAGGAGGACCGTGTAATTGATAACCCAGCAGAAGCAAGTAGGAGCAGAAACAAAAATCTGTAGAGTGGATTGGCTTGTGAAAAAACTAGACCCCCATTGGGAAAAACAGAAGGAAAGTGGAAAAATTCAACCAAGGTGCTGGCTTTGCAGAAGGCTCGGAAAAGGTTTCCCTCTTCCTCCTCCTCTCCAGGAAAAGAGAAGGAAAGTAAAAATAAATATCACGAAGAGTTAACAAAGGAGTGGTAAAGTTTAACAACCCACTGTAACCAGTATAGCTTTCAGAGTAACAGTGTAATATATTAATAATGACATTGTTCAATAAGTACAAGGCCCACACTTTGTCCTAACTTAAGTTTGCAAGTAGTCCTTAAAATCAGTTTAATGTAAAGCAAATTATAGGTAGTCATTAACTTATCACCACAGTTGAGACCAGAATTTCCATCACTAAGGAAGGTAGTTAAGTGAGTCACATCCAATTTTATGACCTCTTTGCCAGTTAAGCCAATCAGGGCAGTGTCAGCCCTAGAAGCCATCTTTTTCTTTAGATCTTCAGGGCTGCCACATTTAGTGCTGTGGGAAACTGGAAGGGAGGATTGTATGGAGTTGGGGAGATATCTAGCCATAATAACATTTTTTTCTCTGAGAGTCAAGGACATCTTGCCCTGCACCTAGAGTGATGTGACAGGGAGGTATCTCCAGTTGGGACAGTGCATTGATTGGGCCATGTGATGGACATGTGGGTGCAGGGGAAGGGACTTGGACTTTCTTTTGGGTGGAGGAAACCTGGAGGCTTTCAGAATTGGGTTTTCCCAGATGTGTCAATATGACATCTCTAATAAAATGGAACTTTGAGGAACTTCTAGCCTCAGAGTCTTCTTTCAGTGAGGTGTTACTTGGAACCCTGACAGGCAGTTGTTAAGTGAATCATGTGGTCATTAAACAAATTCAGCTTCTCCCATTGACTTTGCTTGTCAGAAGCCAGCTGGGTAGATTGCAAATGGCAATCACATGACCCTGGGTTGCTGCAACTGTCATATATATGGGAATTCTGGAAGTTGAGAAACATTGACTTAGGTAGTAATCAAAACATACAATTAGACCAGGAATGCCCAAATCCGGCCATAATTATTGGTACCTCTAACATATTTTGCAAAATATTGTGTTTTGAGGCACTAATTGCAATCAATCCCTTTCTGTAGCTTCAAATAAGACTTCCATACTTCTTATCTAAAGGTTGGGTTCAATTTCTTTATTAATTCAGAAAAGCAACCGAATAATGTACCTTGGAAGTCATCCTTCCATTACTATTTTTTAAAAAAACTCTTTTGTCATTTGAATAAAAAGTATTAAGCAATTAGAGAACGTTTATTTGCATTTTTAACTTCAAATATTGACATGATTTTTCCACATGTAAAATGAAATTCTGAGAAATTTTTAAATCCACACAAATATATTTGACAAGTGCTTTAAACAAATTATTGGAAGTACTTGATTTCTTAAAGAGTGCAATATTAACACACATCTTTTCAAAAGAATAAATCTAAAGCTTTTATTCAGGTCTTGACTTGGACACTTGAAGGGCTAAAAGTGGAGAGGGGAGCATGTATGCAAGCACCAATATTTAATTTATTCATCCATTCCTACAAGGATAGGTTTCAGTCTGACCTTTGCAGATTCAGGGCATTATTCTGAAAAGGATTTCTGGGTAGAAACTGACTTCTCAGTTATTGAAGGATACTTAGCTAAAATCTATTTTCAAGGCTTTTATGTTGAATACATCAAAATTCGTAAAGAAGGCTGTGTGTTGAATTATTCTCCAGTACACCTTTAATTTATCCATGTTCTAACTACAGTGGGTTTTATTTCTAGGGGAGCATGTGCAGAAGTGTGTGATTTTTCACCAAAAATAGTCTTTCAGCTAAAAGAATTAACAGTCTTATAGCACCCATTAAAACATGGACCATGTGTCATTTGTATTGGGGACCACTTAGAAATGTCAATCAAAATACTTTCACAGACTTTTATCATTATGGAAAATAGGCACCATAAGGAATTAACAGAATCAGAAACCAGAGACAAGAGTTTAAAAAGAGTAGTATGAATTGTTTATTCAAATTAAAATATAGAAAATTATACAAGGTAAGGATGGCAATTACATGAACTGGGCAATATCAAATTCGGCCAGTAACAGTGACATCCATCTCTGGATGAAGATTCTGTAGCATCAGGAGCTTCGACTTTACTAAGGCTGTATCCTCTTCAGACTCTAACTGAAATTATCCAGTTTGATTTCCATTTTTGACTTGCTACCAAAAATATATTTAATTTTGTCAACAGAAATATGCAAAACTGGTCAATCTTTATATCTATCAAGGAACCTGTGTATTTTGCCTGAGAACTTATTCTATTAAATCTATAATTAAACAGCAACATACTGCTTCAAGACTCACCTATGTTTTTCTTCTGCAAACCTTCTTACTTGACAAAGAGCTTGAGAACTCAACACTTACAAGCTATTTTGTTACTCAATGTGGTCTCATGAATATATTGCCCTAATACGGCATAGTCAGCATAGCATAGTGAATGGTCAAACTGTCATTCATTCATTCATTCATTCATTCATTCATTCATTCATTCACTCAGCTGGCCCTTTCCTCCCCCACATTTACCCAGACTTTCCCAATCTAGGCTGTACACAAGCAGTGGTGGGATTCAAATAATTTAACAACCGGTTCTCTGCCCTAATGACCGGCTGAGTGGGTGTGGCCAGGCTGGTTGACAGGTAGCACTCGGCCTCCTGCACTCCCTGGAAACAAAAACAGGCTGTGTGGGGGAATGCGCCGACCCCCTGCACCCCGTTTTGGGCCTGGTAGGACTTAGAATTCATGCATGTGAATGAATAATCAGGGGGGGAACCCATAGCCCAGATAATTCCCATTAATGCAAGGCTAACTACATTGAACTAAAAGGTTTGGTTCACTGAAAAGTGCTGCATTTTCCATAGCATTTTTCATCCAAAGTAGGGCAAAATACACAGATTATGAGACTGAACAATATCATTTTTCTTTCCATGTTCTCTTCTGATGCCATTGAGAAAAGCAATGTAACTTCTTCAAAGAAATGCCCCAAGTGACTTCCTCTGGATGGAGACATGTAGGAATAAAAAATGGCATTTGTTGTGTCAGAGAGGTTAAGAATCTCTTCTTCCAGTATCAATCTTCGGCTGTAAACTGCCTTTTTAATAGTTGAATTTTGGCTTAAAAGCACAGCAATAAACATGACAAGAAAATGGTACTTCCCTGTTATTTAGCCATATTAATAAGATTTCTGTTTAGTTTTAATTATAAATGTGTGTGCCTATAATAAACGTGAAAAATAGTCTTTTTTCATCCTCTTTCTCCTCTAGATCTGTAGGTTGTTGAGTAAGTCATTCTTTTGGTCTACTCTTAAGCCTTGTTTCTACTACTCCTGTCTCTGAGCCTCAAAGTTGGCTCAGACCAACTTCCTTTGACTGTTGCCCTCAAGGAGATTGGAACACAGTATGATCAATGGCCAAGAAAATGAACAAATTCGGGAAGAGTCTGGCTTTTTACCCCAATACGCTGCACCAAGACTCTTGTTTGTCTAGAAAGAGCCAGATTTGTGCTCAGGAAACAGGAGAGTGGGAATCCCTTTGGATCTAGCCTAAAAGTTGAAAGCACATGGAATCAATCTGACAAATATGCTTAGCTCAATATAAAGTACCAGGTTTGTTTTTTTAAAAAACATTCATTGTGATTATTGTATTAAGTTGACCAAGATTTCCAAGAACATAACATGATTTTTTGTCACACAATCAATTGCGGTCATTTTATTCCAGAGAATACCTGAAAGTTTAAACAAGTGGAAAGTGCATCTGAATACCTACAGCAAGGGAGATTTTCTCTCGGCTATATTCCTTGCAACTATACATGTTAATATAGGATCACCTGACCCCACACACACACATTAATTATTGAGTAAAAATTCAGATGATCACATTGAACTGTGCCTCTGTCATTGTGTATAGAATCTAAAAGATAAAAGGGTAGATAACAGGGTACTAAGATGCAAACCCTACTAGTCAGCCCAAATCATTCTTCTTTAGAGGAACTCCTGGCCAAATGGTCAGTGTTACTGAAGACAGATGACCACAGGGGAATTGTCACTGATACACAGAATACTTTTTAAATGCAGCAATTCTAGTGTTTTATATACTTGATAAAAAAAATTATGTATCTCTGCAAAAGCTTCTGCAAGAATGGGGAAATTTAAGGATTAATTATTTTTACCGTAAGAGAAAAGACTAAATAAACAAATTATAGAATTTGTTTATGATTACTTTAGCACCCAGTTGTTAGACAAGAAGCAGCAGCTTTGTCAATAAATTGAGCCAGCTTGACATCTCGCTTTGTCAGGCCACCACAGTCATGGGAAATGAGTGTTATCTGGACCTTTGAACAAGAAAGATAAAAAGTTCATCACACACACAAAAATTGCAACTAAATACATTTTTAAAAAAGAACATAACCATTCATAAATTAATGTATTTCCTTGCAGACTAGATTTAGTATGAAAATCTCAAGTACATCTTAATTTGTATCTTTAGTTTAAAAAGCACCTGTCTGTTGTTCGAAAACTGGAATGATGTTGATATATATATATCTCAGCAGACAGAACTTGAAGACAGTTGTACAACAAAATGTTTGCAAAACGTTTCTCTGGGGGGGGGGTGTCCATTTATTTATTTTCATTATTCATAGCATGCCCCAAACATAATGGACCCTGGGTGGGGTATAACTAGGCCATATACAATACAAAAATTAAAATTATCAATAATCAAAGATCAAAGATACTAAATAAATGAGGGTTCAAACTCATATCAGAGCATGGCTATTTTAAACTATTTACAGAAAAATATCAGGCTTGATATCTCAATATCTCTCAGGGGGAGAATATTCAATAAAGTGGGGCTGCTACTGAGATTTGTTATAGCTGTTGTCTCCAAGTCAGCTCCAAAAGCAGAACCATGTTGATTGTATTACAATAGTCCAGGTAATTAGTGATCAACAAGAGTTACTGTTGCCAGGCAACTCATTCCAGGTAGAAATGCAATTGATATGTCAGCCAAAGTTGGGAGAAAATTCCCCTGGCCACAGCTTCCATCTACTGTTTAAGGAAGAACTGGGAATCCAGAAGAAATCCAAGGTACACAAACCAACTTGGTTTGGAGGATGGGGAGTGTGAATTGCCTAGCCAACGTTGTCAAAGTATCTATTGATAACTAACAACTCCACCATAGTAGAATTTAACCTAAGGTTATTTTACCCAATTGTCACAGCATCCAGGCACCAGTTAAAGATTACCATGACATGTTCAATTAGCAATGCTTAACTGGGTATCAGCAGCATATTGGTGACATCTTTCTTCAAACTGATAAATGACCCATGGTTATATGTATATGTGTAGATGGAACTGGCCACTTGGGAAGGAGAGGAATTAGCATAAAACTGTTCCAGTTTCCCAATCCATACAGACAGTCCCAAAGGGTACCAGAGCTGATGGCACTCAATGCCATTGAGGGTCCCAACAAAAAGCACTGACCAATGCTCTTTTGGTTCTGAATCCTGACCAAAATCCTATTTCATTTAGGATTCTCTGTAGCTAATTTGCTGTCACCTTCTAAACCAATTTTACAAGGAAGGACAGATTGGAAACTTGGTGAATATTGTGAAAGATAGCCAGAGCTAAGGAAGGCCTCTTCAAGAGAAGACAAGACTACTGCTCTTTCAAGGCAAGAGGCATTATGTCTAAATCCAAAGAGATACTGATTATCTCCTGGATCCTGCTGCTCATGCCCTCTCCCCCAATCCAAAGAAGCCAGGAGATCAAACCCACAAGTGGCAGAATTCATACTATCAAGGACCCAATTTACTTCTTTGGGCTTCAGAAGATCAAAGGTATCCCAGATATAATACAAACGGTGCCTTGCTCAACAGTGGATTCTGTCCAATTGACATATTTTCTTTAAAAAGTACTTGTACATATTCATTGCATAAGAAAATTGGATTATAACCAATTGGTAGTGAGAAACTGTTCAGATTAAAGTAAAGGTGAAGAGCTGGGCAACACTTTGCTCTGATGTTTCTTCCAAGGGATTATTTACATATCTCTAGCAGAACACTATGTTTTACTTTGTTAAATTTCTTTGTATTATCCAGCTACTGGGGGAGGAGAAAAAGATTAAGTCTAATTCTCAGAAATTAAAACTGTATCAGGAATATCAAGAAACACACACACAATGTTAGAATAGAAATTGTTATCAAAACTCCTGAATGCACATGTTGCCACAAAAATATCCTGTTTAAAATCATGTTAAGTACAGATTTAAAAGCAAGAATTTCTCCTTAAGAAGTGAGAACTGTTAATAAAATGACAGATATAGAACCAGTAGTAAAACCGGCGGGAGGCTCTGCCCACTGACCCTGACATCATCAAAACGCTTGCGCGTGCGCGGCCCTGCTACAAACCAGTAATAAAGGTAAGTAAAACCCACCCCTGAACCAAATAATCATTGCAAAAAAGTGGGGAACGAAAGTGAAATCATTTGAAAAAGATTCCAGCAAAGAGACTGAACAATGCTCTGGTTTTTAATCTATTTGGGGGAGTTTAAAAATATAATTAGAGCCTGGTAGTCACCAATGAAAAAAGATAAACTACTAGTTCATTAATATTAATTCAGTACCTTATTGTATACATTAAACCACTCAGGATGATGATTCATCTTTTCAGCCTGAAGAGCTACCCGAGTCATAAAACCAAAGGCCTGCATAAAGAAAAAAAAAATTAAATGCATCTGTAATTCTTAAAATAAAGCATTTTATTATATTCTGCATATGCCAGAAGGGAAAAGTGTCAAAATGTAACAGAAAAAAAAAAAAAAAGAAAAAGCAAACATATATAGGCCTGATACAGTACATGCAGTTCTGAAACAAACAAAAAAAAAACTCCTGATTAAATTTTACTAGTAATGGAGAATAAAACCAAGAAAGTGCGTCACAGAGATTATTTCAGAAATTGTTACAGAAGTCTGATGAAAATCAAACAAAGCAAAATTGTATGTCACCCACTTTATCCTGTGCAAAACTATCCACTATTTCACCCACTTTATCTTGTGCAAAACAAATTCTACAGTTTATATACATCCACACAGTACGAGTGCTTAAAGTATCAAGAATCCAATCTTATGCAGTGATTTTCCCTTGCCAAAACCAAACAAACTGCTCTCAAAATAAGACTAAAAACCTAATTGAAAGATTATTTTAACAGCAATAAATCTGTGAGACATTAAGTATGATCTTTCAAAGTCCACATATCTATCAAATGTACTAAAGTCTTGTTATAAAAATTTGCAGGGGAAAAACCATGTTCAACCCTTTGACAGCAATTTTGACTAAACATATAATCAAGAAGTAGTATAATAGTTGATAATAGTTTCAGTATTGTTTTCCTCTACCTCTGCTGAAGTATGACTGCAAATCACTTCTCCAGTCAGATGAATGCAATCATTACAATCAGAGCAAATTATTCCAACCAAGTTTTTCGTGTACAAATTATCAAAATGTTGGCAATTGAAATTATTTGCTCTCAAGTGAATCACAGAATTGCAGCCATTGTTTCACTTGATTTTGAATTAAATTTCAAAGTCAAACCACTGAAAAAAGCAGCTTTGAAACTTAAAAGTTCTGAAACTATTTTTGAAACACTACGAGCTTTAGTTTTTAATAGTGATAAAATAAGACATTTTCTACAATTTAATGAATGGCATGATTTAGAGTATTTACTTTATTACTCTTTGAAAGAAATTTACTAATGTTTCCATTGTGATTATTTATTTACTAGAATGTGTATGTAATCTCACTTCCAGGTTACAGTAGTACAATACAATACAATCCCAAAAAAGATAACATCAAAATAATCAGTAATTCTTAGTATAATTAACTACATCAACTTCCATGTTGCAAAAAACTCCTAATGAACACAGTAAGTAAACAAAGCAAGCATCAGATTGGCTGTCCCTTTCTCACCGAGATTATACATGAAGTTAATCCCTGCATTTTGAAGTTATATTGCCTTTATTCTACAAAGAGATGGAAGGAAGCCAGCTCTAATAGATGAGGCACAATTATCGTTTCTTCGCTGGAGAGATCACCAAGAAAATCCACAGCTGTAATAGTTGGGAAAAAAAACAACAACCAACCAACACAGAAGTTGACAACAGTAAATTACAACTATAAACTACAGCTACATGGATGTGTCCATGAAGTCATCAAACCTCATTCTTGATTTGAGGGACTTTTCCTTTAACTTGGACTTGAAAATGTTCTAACATTTGGGCAATACCATTAAATCCTTACCTATAGCTGTGGGTATCAAATTTTTTTCTCCATTCAAATTCCATAAACAGAAATTTATCACATGAATAGTCACAAAATGGAGGGGGGTTTTTCCTCAGCCATTTAACTAACTACCCCTGATTTCAATTATGAATTTTGTCCACTGAATCAATATTTAATTCAATCCCTAAAACATTACTAATGACCCATAAAATGATAATTATGGTGCAAACATTACATAGTTTAATAGAATACACACCTATTTGCTTTCCCAGCAATAAAAATGTGTTTGAAAATATAAAATTTGGGAATAATCTCTACTGGAATTATCTGAACATTTGCTATGGTCAGCAACAAATCTAGTCTGCCAATAGCCCGAACACTAAATCTTGCTTAACCCTGGGATTTATGGGCAAAATGATTAGGTAGCAAGTGATAAAAAAATTATATCTGCTTGAGACACTGGAAAGATACTGCCAACAACAATACAAGTCAGGTCCTTTTTCCCTCCAATGCTCTTTGGATTGAAGACAATGCACCTTTAGTTCCTGTCCAGGGAGGATTAATCAATATTCTTCTGCTTTAAAGATCTCCACTGATATTGCTGAAGATAGATACTACAGAATAGTCTCCATTTACTTTGTTTATTTTTGTCTGTCTGTCTGTTTGTCAAATAAATAAATTTACTTAGTTTACTTTAATATGGACTACCAATTATGAGTTATACAAAAGGAAAACTTTATTCGAAAGACCAATGGTGGTACATTTAATTCAGGGTGATCAACAAAGGCAACACTGTTAGCCGCTAGTATATGCATCCAAAAATAATAAAGAGCAAAAATATAATGGGATTATTAAATCTCCCTAGGTTTTGGGGTTCCAATTGATATGAGATTTTGGATAAGAATGCCAAACAAACTGCAAGATCCTGAAAGTTCTGAGCTACTTATTTTTTTCAATTCTATGTTTAGATCCTAATATTGCTCTGAGAGTCATGCATGTCGTGCTGTCCACAGACCCATGTTGCAAATTCTAGATCATATCATGGTCCTCAAAAAAAAAAAAGAAAGAAAGAAAGAAAGATTGGAAATTGTTGAGGTAAACCACAATAAGCAAACCAAAGGTTAAACGGTAGTAGCCTAACAAGTGGAGTATTTTGTTTGTTTTTTTAGTATTAGGAGTTTGATTATCCTTGTGTTTGGGAATTTAATTTTATAGATCATTGAATGCAAGCTAAAAACAAGTTAATCACATTAAAGTCTCAATGAAACTATTAATGTCACTCAATTTATTAACTACAACAGTTTTTGAAGGAATTCTTGTTTAAAAGGTTCTATGACATTTTAAAATATTTTATGGATCCTGTAGAATTATTTTTCTAACAGAGCAAAAATTTACCTTGCTGCAGTCAGGTTTATCTGTATATCTAAGAGACTCATACCTTTATGGTCCATTTTAAACCTGTACAGCTGTCTCCTCCTTACATATATTTTTTACCAAGAAAATGAAAAGCAGGTCTGTTGAAGCAATTTCGGCAGAGCAATCTCCATTAAGCCTTCTAAATACTTCCCTTGCTAATTAAATGAAATCAGAACTTTATTGTTTATGGACCACCTTTTGTATCTGTAGGCTTATAACCTTCTTTTTTTATAAAATACAATTGGGAATGGGGGGAAAAGCTATTTAGGATTGATTATATATGAAAACATTATTACATAATCAGTTTGGACATTTCTTCACGTCTTGAAACATAATCAGTAATTGGGTGTAATTGGTGATCAAGGAAACTATCTGGTGATCAATTAAAGTAATTACCAGATTCCGGCAACACAACCAATCTTAATTTGAGCAAGAGTCTGCAATTCTTCAACTTTAATTTAAAATAATGAATATTATTAAGCAGTCTGTGAGCCAAGATCATGGTCAAGCCTACATTGTACGTAGTAGTCAAATTAGTTTTGGTAAGTTTTTGTTTACCAGCAAGCCAAACACTTCATGTTAGAAAGTGTTTTGTTTATTTTGAAAAAAAAAAATCCAATGTGGTCTTGACCTTCATATCAGCACTATTGTTAAGCTTACCACCGCAAGGATATTTTAACATCTGGAATTTTTTTTCCAACTCATTGAGCAGGTCTTAAAATAATTCAATAGAAAAAGGGCATGCATTGTAGCGAATAAGCTTAAAGACCATTTTTTCCCCTAAGAATCAAAAATTGTCTTTCTGAGAACATTCTGGGACAACCTTATTACAGCAGGAAAGGCATAGGATGTATACAAAAAAAAATACAATTTGCACATTTGTATTATACAATTTGTATTTAATTACATTTTTCTCAGGAAGTGTGACCAACACAACTACTATACTTTTTCAGCTTAGTAGTTTATTTCCAATATTAATCTCTCATCAGAACAAACCTTTTCTCCTCCTCAAAGAATTCCTTCTGATGAGAAAAGTTCTCCCTTAAACTTTACATATTACAGCTTGCATCTTTCCTACATTCTTTTACATTTCTGCATTGCTCCTCTCATGTCTTCCTCACTTCTTTTGATCCTAATATTTTCATTACAATTACCTAATAACTCAGCTAAAGTGCTATGTGATTTCTTTAATAGAAAGAATTCTCAAAGAAAAATAGTAACAATATAAATATTTATTCATTATTCATTCCTTCTTTAAGCATTCAATAGGCAAAAAAACACATTAACCCCATGTTACTATTGCATTGCTGTAGCTTGCAATAGATCAATATTCCATTGGTTGTTGTATTAAGTTTGACAGCAAAAATTAAATTTCTTGATAATTTTCTAAATAATTAAAGTTGCTGGTATATTATCATGAGTTTTTAGGCATACTATGTCAGAATAATTTTTACTTAAAAGTATGCTCTATCATGCTACATCTACTATTATATTAGAATTATTGCACCACTTTATATATAATTAAATATGAAACACACATACTAATCAATCTCAGGATTAATAACGTTTCTGAGAAAATATCACAAATCTTCTGAAGGTTATGCTACGTTTAGAAAGTTACTTATTTCATTGTTATCTTTCATAAAACTGGATTCAATTAACTTCACATTCTAGAATACAAATGTTCTTTTTATATTAACAACTATTGTGATTAAATATATTGCTGGTATTACGCTTAATTAAAATCAATATTAAATGTGTTTCTATGTAAATGGCAGAAAGACTGTAAAATATCAGTATTTTACAATGTTCTTAATATCAGTACTAGGAATAAATGTACTACATTGATTGTACTATATATCTTTTATAACTAATAATCAGATGCAACTTAAATGTGTCAGTGAGATTTAGCAGTCTCACTGCTACTCAATGACCACATCCAGAAAATAAGAGGAAACATATTAGACAGAAATGAATTATTAATGAATTATGCAGAGCAAAGGTTCAGATTGTCCATTATTTTCTTCTGGGCAGGAACTTTAGGGAATTATCAAGAAAAATATGGAAGATGCAGAAATACCCTATTTTCTATGCAAATCTCTAGACAGGAATTTTCCTTAAAACTATTCAGGCAGTACCAGGTCTGCATCTAGATACGAGTGGGCTGCCTATTGCTAAAAATGGCAGATTCTGGATATGTTTGAACAACACAAAAGACAAAGGAAATAGGGGGGAAATAACAATAATATAGATCAGTGTTTCTTAAAGAGCAGTCAAGGACCCATGTGGGTCTCCCAAGATCCTCTCAGGGAGCCGAGAAATCAAAAGGATTTGCCCAATATTGAAAATATTTGCAAGAATTTAAAACGTTAATGCTCTTCTACTTAAAATTTTCACTTATGAAAAATAAAGCTTTCATGAAAATATTTTATTTTATGTTAATATCTAATAGGTTTGACATTATGCTATTTTAATATTCTTGCATTATGTTAATATGTTATTGTACTAGCTATGCTAAATCATACATCACGTGTTGAGATGGGCAGTCATATACATTGAATAAATAAATATTCCAAGAATGCATCTATTATAATGTGGTAAATATTGATAAATATAAAATAATACAAATAAAAAGACCTCTTTTCTGGTCCTCCATAATTTTAAAAGTGGAAAGGGGTCTTAATGCTGTAGCTAACTGTTTAAGAAACACTGATCTAGACAACTAACCTATTGTGGAAACATGGGCTCTGCAGGCTTCCGTGTAGATTACATTTTATGGTAAATTGTTCACTTTCAGGTACAGGATAAAGGTAAAGGAGTCCCTGCAGATTTTACTCTGCTAGTCTCTGCCCACTATAGGTGGCAGTGCTTAACTCCATTTCACTTTCAGAAGAACATACAAATTATTCATAAATTCACTGTATTTTAACTTATTGTATCTACTAAATCATTCTGAACTCTAAATATAGATTCTTTCATTCTAATGGTGACTTTATTTTCATAACTTATTCATATACTATATAAGAGAGATTTTATGAATCAAAGTCCAATGAATGTCAGACAGAACCTAACCTAATTTCATCTAAAATAACCTAAACTCTATTTCTATATTCTTCCAAGAACTTACATAAGAAAAGCTTTACCCTTTTTACTACAACTACTATAGGCTATAGTTTACAATTTACAATACTTGTTTACAATTATTATGGTGAAGAAACTAGCTAGTCAGCTCTGTATCAAACATTTCGACAGCAAAAGCACAAACTCTGATCTATTTTAAGTACTTTGCCACTCTGTGAAATCTTGTAAAAAGCCATTCTTGCCTTTGATATTTAGAATGTTTACACTTCATACGTTATTCAAACAATGTTTTACATATTAACAAATAATGTGAACAAAACTTCATGTTAGATCAAATTCTTCAACAAGTGTCTTGCCAAAATGCTGTGATTTTCCTATAAAATTATTCCAATTTGTTGATCTTACATTGGATGAAACATACTGTAACAATCTTCATAATTTCTGTCCTTTTGGGACACTGTGATTTAAAGTAACATAATACAGACCAGCACTACTGCTAATCTAAACCACCTGACCAGATAAACAACAGTTTCCCCTTTTCTCTTCACTGAAGACATTTCTGTTTATTGTCATATGATTTGCTAATTTTCAAGAAATAAAGAATAAATGCAGCCAAGTCAAACTGTGGTAAGAAGAATTGGCTATTACACACTGGAATATCTTTACATTTAGGTATTAACATAATGTCAAAAGTTTCAGGAGTTTCAAGAAAAAGTAAGTTAAATGGTTACAAGTATTTATGCAAAAATATCAGTAACTGAAGAATAAAATAGTTTAAATCAATATAATTTAATCTCAGTTAGTTTTAGGAGCTACATATTTCAAAGGCCATCCAAACAATGACATTCCCATAAGGCATTTTCACCAGGTCCTTCAGTGATTTAAAACAGTGGATCAGAAATTAGGTGGAAACATGTATTTAAGGCAATAAAATTAGCACACAATTGGCATTAGGTAGAGTGCAAATGAATAGCAATTTTATATCAGAGTAATGGAGAGAACGGTCAAGAGGGAAGAAATATATTTAAGAATGTTTTGCAATTATAACTTTATTTTTTATTATTATTGCAAAGAATTTTGGTTCCATTTTAGACCATAAGAAGAGTTGTAAATTCCTTTTATTTATCACCAGAAAAAAACAATTGGTGAATGGAATATTTTACTTTATAAAATAGAATGCCATAAATTAATGTATATATACCTATTCAATAGGTATGGATTTTCACAATAATTTAGATATACCTGATATAAAACATCACCTGAACAAAAAAAAAGGAATTTGCAAAGTATGAATAATTTCAATTAAAAGATAAATCCAACATCATATGCAGTTAGTCTTTGAACACAAAAGAAGCTCAAACTTGCTTTATTCAGACAACATTCCTTTTTCTCCATCTCCAACCAATAATGTCAAATGGTCTTTAATAAAACTCAGACAAGTTATAGCATGATTTGAAGGTCAGCTGTCTGCTAATACATTTGAATGAATCTAAAGGGAGGGGTTGTGTTTTCCGCCCCACATTTTAAACTCCTAAACTCTGCTGTTATTAAGATGAGTTGTGAAGACATGGCTCTTTCGCTAGGATTTTGGCAAGGAAGAATGAAGCCCCTTTGTTCGTTTCTCAACTTCTATCTTTTTTCTTAACTGATTTTATTGTAATTTTCTTGTTTTGATTGTTGAGAGTCACACAGAGTTGGAACTCAGGAGGGCATCCAAGCTAAATAAATGAATAGATTTTCTAGAATACTATTTTCACATAACATATTCATCTTTAAGTTTATTGCCCAAATACATATTTATTTTTCTTAAAAGATTATTTGCATTTCTTCAAAACAAGACATTTTCCAGATTCAAGGATAGGGTTTTTTTTCCCAGTTTTTTTTCTTATTTAAAGCATTTAAAATAAACCTTCTAATAGAAAAATAGTGGAAACACCATATGAAGCTTTTAAAAAAACTAAAGTCAAACATTTGATGTTCCAGGTTTGATCACAGAATATCACTTGCCAATCAACATTTCATTTCTCCATATGTTAGTTATCATGCATTACACTTAGAATCAGAAAATAAAGATACCTTTTTCTTTGGAAGTACAAGAAATGGGAGAATGTTTGTATTTTTGTTACAATAAATGGACTTTTCAGTTTCTAACCAAAATACTGTACCTCAGAGTTTGCCAATATAAATTTCCACGTTCTAAGCAGGAAAGCACCTGTTCACGTAATGAGTTGCTTAACATAATGAAGTCTGTGTTAAATTAAAAAAAAATACAGTTCAAAGTTTACTGGATAGTTAACTCCAAGGGATGCTTTGTCACATCTTTCCAAGAAAAATAATACAGTTGAAATCTTTTTCTGATTACAGTATAAGCTTTTGAACAAAGCTTTTGCATGACTTATTTACCAGAATATTCTATTTGTTACAACAAAATATTATTTTATGTTGATTTTAATTAAGTCCTTTTTGATAGTGGCTTATAAAATATTTCAAATTATCAGCTATTCTGACATTACTGGAAATGTTCCAAAACTATTCCAATCATTCCAGACATATTCTGAGCTCAATCTTAAGACTCCAGGTATAAATTCAGATAGTTTTACATTATAAGATATTTCATTATTGAACTCTGAGAAAAATAGAATGTAATTTTATTTATTTATTCAATTAATATAGTCATCAATCTCACATACATGACACTAGGAGTTAAACTTAACTTACTTAAGGTACAGTATTCTCAGTGTCCTTGCCCTTCCTCCATAAAAAAACATTGAAAAGGCCATACAAAAATTATGATAGGTACTAATATGCAGACAAAAATACAAAGAGATGGATATAAAAACACATTCAATCCATCTGGATTTATATAAAAAGCTTTTGAAAAATATCAAGCATATCATTCAAGAAAATAAATAGACAATAAACATATTTTGGGGCAAATTATTCATGCAAATACCTTTGGGCTACTTCCATTCCATCTGGCCGGGAGATAAGGTGAGGGGTTGCAGAATTTCCATTCAGATAGCATACTCCCAATCACAATTCTGAATTCTAAACACAAATTTTCCAATATTCTATATCCACCTTTTATTATCCAAAATTTATTCCAATCCATAAATTAGTAGAACATGTAAGCGCGATGACCTTTCCACACTTACAGACTAAGGCTGTCTTGAAGCTGCAAAGTGTAAATTCCTTCCATTAGTTTCCTATGTGCAAAAATATTATATTATGTTTTGAAACCAGGGTGCTCTCAACAGAGACTTGGATTCATCTTTATGGCCACTGGTTAGAACTGGTTTTCGTTCCAATTGATTGAACTGTTAATCCTGGCTGACTATTTCAAATTGAAGTGAAAGGAAATTCTATCAGACAAACTCCCCAGATTTTGAAATGAACTGAAGCTCAATTCAGAAAAGCTGAAAAGATATTGTTAGTAGATAGTTTCTCTGTCAGAGGAGTAGGATTCAATTTGCTCTAGATGGGACCCATTCCCCCAAAACACAGGTGTCAAACTTGCCACGTTACGTTGCTGTCACTTGACGTATCACAATGTTTTTTTCTTTTGTAGAGCTGGGGTGGGCATGGCCTCCACGGGCTGCCAGTTTGACACCCCTGCCCCAAAACAATCTGATTCATAGAAGAAATGCATTATTTTAATTTTAATTTAATTTTTAAAAATACTTTTATGTAGTGGTTATGGTTTGGGTTTGGGTTTTTGACCCCAAAACCAGGAGACTATCAGTTCTAGTCTCATTTTAGACATGAACACAACTGGGTGCTTTGAGGCCAGACACTTTCTCTCATTGTGGGGAAAAAGAGGAGGAAGGAGTATTATGTATGTTTGCCACCTTGAGTTACTTATAAAGTAATATATGTGGAATAAAAATCTATTCAATAAATAAATAATAAATTGTTTGCCAAGATATTTTTATTTTTCCAAGCATCTTAACAATTTTGTTCTTCTAATGCTAGTTTTATCATTGTTTTATTTTATTTCTTATTATATGTTACACATTTTATATCATGTTTTAATTTATATTTTAACTGTAGTAAATTGAGAATTAAGTGCTGATTTCTTAACTCTGAAGTACTGTGAGATTTTTAAAATAAGAATCTTTAATCAATCTTTACTCCTGATGGCTATAGTCTTTACAGTTTTCTTGGCAACTTTTTCAGAACTGAGTTGCCATTACTTTCTTCCTAGGGCTGAAAGTAAGTAGCCCAAAGACAACCAGAACTCACAATGTCTCAGTTTCTAGGCCAGTTTTAATCAGTACACCAAGCCAGCTGTCTCTTTAATAAGTAACAAATTCAATCTCACTCAGTCTTAAGAAGGCAAGATAACTATAAAAAATATGGAATTCTGATCTAGAGTTATTTAAGCACTGTCTGTAAGTAATATCTACACCTGGGAATAAACAATGTTTTAATCCAGCTGCTTGGCTATAGCCTGTCATACCGCACAGATTTTTCACACAAGTTGAGTTCATAATTTGTATGTGATAATATCTGTGAGGGCAGATTCATGAGTCATGACTGGGGTTTGTGGCCAAAGAAGAAACTGAAACAATGGAAAACATCTTCCTTTGCTACTCCCCTATTCTTAAAAACCTGACAAACTAATTTCATGGTCCTTTACTTAGTAATAGATAATACTGTGAGAATGTAAGAATGATCAAAGCTTGTGTGGCTGCCAACTCTGTAGGCACGGTATGAAGAAATCATCGGAGGCATTCTTTAAAACTATACAGAATTTTTACATGTTACAAAAACATATTTTCTTACTTTGTAGACCCTTTTTAGTGAGTGGTAAAAAAAATTTTTGTGAACTTTTAATTTTCAAAAGTTTACTTGTAGATGGATAGTACTAGTAACATTTGTGTTTCTACAAGTATTTTATACTCTGGCTGCTTATCCTCTCTTTTATGTTTTTGTTATGCTATTTGCTACTCTGAAGACAAGTACTAAACAATCATTCATATGAATGCACTCACCCAATGGTACCAAACTAATATTATTTGAAACAAGATTAAAAATACAAATGTTGCAATAGTTACAACTTGTACCAGCCAAAGATTACTTTGAAAACTTTTATTCCAAATATATTTTAACTACTGTTATTACCACTGCTTTTTAAAACGAATTGCCTGAGAAATGCCATCTTTCTTAAGACAGTTAAGTCATTAACTCTTTTAAATTAATTCACTTGTGATAAAATCATTATTTAGCTACCAGGTCATAACAGATCTCAGGTCTGTTTAGGGCAGGTTTGTCCAAAATTACTTGCTTTTGGAATTCAGCTCAAGTAATTAAAAAAAACCCCAATCTTAGACTGCAATTCATTTTCCAGATTATCCCTATAATATACAACCAATCCTTGGTTTAGATCCTTCAAACATTCTCATACTTATATAGAATAACTAGCTTAGATTGCTTCCTGAAAAATGGGAGAAATTATAAGTGCTGTGTCACAACTTGCTGAGATGGTACATTGGTACATTGAACCTTGGTGGCACAGCAGACTAAAGTGCTGTTAACTAGCACCAGCTGCCTGCAATTACTGCAAGTTCAAATCTCACCAGGCTCAAGATTGACTCAGCCTTCCATCCTTTCGAGGTAGGTAAAATGAGGACCCGGATTGTGGGAGCAATAAGCTGACTTTATATAAAAAAAGAACACCTGGGGGGGGGGGCGAAAGCCCTACTAAGCAGGTATATATAAAAGTATGAAGGCTATTGCTTAATGCATTGTAAGCCGTCCTGAGTCTCTGGAGAAGGGCGGTATATAAATCAAACCAATAAATAAATAAATAAATAAATAAATAAATAAATAAATAAATAAATAAATAAATAAATAAATAAATAAATAAATAAATAGGTCATTCGATGTGAATAGAAATGGTACTAGAATCTATCTGGAGTGTAGATTATTTTTTCACAACAATAGTCTCCTAGTGAATAGCTTATATATAACTGATAGAACCTACATTCAAAGTTGGACCACTCCAACACACTAAATCATAATATAGTTTGTTTGGCTTTGTCTTACTGTATCTTGTAAACTCAGCCACTATAGTTTTGTAATATATAAATAATAGTTTATCATTCAGTGTGGCAAATTAACATAGACAAAAAAACTTAGTAAAAAAATCATACCATTATGTTGTGCGAATCTATTTGTGACTATACTTGGGTTAGACTGATTGAAATACATTCTAATAAAATTGTTTATAAGCAACTTAAATCATATTAATTTCAATGGACGTGTATGCCTGTAAGTATGGATGCAAGTCAATATTTAATCAATTCATGGAATATATGAGTTATATTTCAGAATAAATGAGACCTTAGATCAAATAAAATAAGCAACCAGGAAAGGCAAAGTTAGATGAACCCAGCATTGTGTGTGTAGTTTTCCTTCTTTAGCATCCGTAAAAATATTCAGTGAAATCAATTTATCTATCTATCTATCCATCCATCCATCCATCCATCCATCCATCCATCCATCTATCTAACTATCTATCTAATTATAGTCTATCTATCTCAGGATGCTGCTTTATACAGTTTTTTAACATCCTATCTAAATTTAAATGAAATTTTCATTTGATGTGTCCTGAGTAATACAAGGTAAACAGAAGGAGAGTCTGACAAGCCTTATTTTGAGAATGTAAGGTGGAAAGAAACATCTAAACAAAGATATTTGATTTCATTTCATTATCTTTGCAGATTTTTTTATTAGATTCAAAGATACAGGCATTTAGTTCACTAAAATCAATCACACTTAAGCAAGTTTTACCAATTTTCTTGGGACTTAACTATAACTAATTCATTTTGTGTTCTACATATTATCAGTTTGATTACTCAAGTAAAGTATTTAAGGTGTGGTTCTATCACTATTGACTAGAAAATCAGCCCTGCTGATACTTACTGTCTTCAATCCTATCTGAGTAACATAACAGATAAACAAAAATTCACATATTTGGAATCTTTAACAAATTGGCTAAACAGCAAATATTTTGCATGATATACTGCTTCTCTTTTATGTTGATGAAACTAAAAAGAAAAAAACTACAATTGTTCAGGAATCTAAAAGGGACCATTTGAGATTCAAAATATCTCAAATTAAATATATTTAATTGAATAAGTGAATATAATTAATCACATTTATAGCAAGCCATATAAAACAAATAAATACAAATTAAATTAAAGGATATCACCAGTTAAAGAAATACCAGTATGTTGTTTTGTGAAGCAAACAACTCTAATTCACCTCTAGTTGTCCAACCTGAATCCATTTCTAACTATTAAAGTAGGATTTTCTTCAAGGAAATAGAACCAAACCATAAGTAATAAAGCCTCTTAAAAACTGGAAATGGTACGGAAGGATTTTGTATTTATTTACTATGCTGCTCTATTCCCAACACCTCGAATCAGCACACAAAGAAAAACATCCAAAAATTAAAATTAGCAACAAAACAACACACACGAGTATGTTAAATGCAATGGCACTCATCAGCATAGGTGGATATTAGTTATACTATTTATAGACTTCATAATATTAAAAACAAAATCAAGGAACTATAGTTGTAATTTATTAGATTTGGATTATCTCATAATTATAATAGTATAACTATAACTTTGAATCAGTTTCAAGAGAAAAAAAATAATACAATCCATCTCACCACCATCACCCCCAATTTTAGACATTTGTATGTTACTTTGACATAGCAGCAAGTTGTCTTTCTTGCTCTTGCCAAAACAAATATATCAAAACACAAAAGGGCAGGAAACAACAAAAATTGTGAGCTCTAGCAAACATATCTAAGGCTAATTTACAGCTTTCTGAAAACACCAAATAAAAAAAAACTGCACTTGATCTCCACTGATAAACTGTGGTGCTGCCAGTGGTTTTGCAGAGCAGATGTAACATTTTAGCAAACGTGATTGTTTGTGAAAGAAATAATTTTGATCAAAAACAAAATTGCAGCCAGCAGAAGTTCTGCACTTTGTCATTGTAATCTGCTCTGACAGGAAGCTGTAAGTGGAGATTCCTACCGTGAAAGCAGCAGATGTGAAAGGTCAGCCTTGGCCCGGAACTTCAAAACCGTTAACGTGTAAAACAGTGTGCATTAAAGCCTGAAACAGCTAACCACTGGATTAACGGATGTCCGCTAAGTAGGTTTGATGTTCTTTTTGGCAAGTAATGGTTAATTTTTAAAATAGGTATAATTGTAGTTTTCTCTCTCTCCCTCCTCTCCTCCCTCCCAATATCTTTTTACTGGCCAGAATCCCTTTAATTACAAAGTAAGGTTTTTGAAATAATGTTTTTAGGAAGAAAGGGAAAAAATCTACATAATCTATATTAACTTGTTCATGACAACCGTTTCAAAGTAAGTGAAAGAGATTTAAAGAAAATTTAGGCACAGCATTTGCATTAAATGATATATCCAAAACATCAGATATTTAACAAACAAGTGCTTCTTAAATCTAACGTTTAACATCTAACATCTAACATCTAATATTTAACTTTGTTAAATATCCAGTTGAGATACTGCTGGGAAACAGAGACAATGGAAGTATTAATTATTCAATCTTACACAGATTGAATATAACTCACAGAAAGATGGAAGAAACACTGATGGGTTTTTTCAGACATGGCAGAACTCCAAATTTTAGTTAGTTGATCAAGACATCTTACAAGTATTCAGCAGCTCAAATTAAGAATAATTAGCTGCCTTCATTCTGCAACTGACTCAACCATATGTACCTTCTTCTGAATGTAATGAGGAATGGTAAGGAAGCAACTACTGAGATATCTGCAAACTTCTGTCAGAAGCTGAAAGGGGAATTTTAAAATAAATAACTGTTAAATTTCTCTGTTAAATCCAGAACATTAAATCTATCATTCAGATTCCTAATCCTTTAAAATAAACTGAGAATGAAAAACTATTTCAACAGGCAGCTTGAAGGACTTTTTCCTCATTTAAACAAAAACAAAATGCCAAGTTCAAAATTCCCGCAAATGTCAAAAAGCAGTGTGGCATATAGAATGGAGGTTTTCAGGTCATTTATTCTAATTTCCTGCATTGCTATCAAGTTGTTCTTCTAAAAACCATTGATTTATCTTTACATAAAGCTTGTGAATACTTTAGGCTGCTAATGAGCTTTACGGTAAAATTGGGATTTCACCTTTTTCCACTCTTTTCCAATCATTTATCCTTACTGATTTTCCAAAGGAAACAATTTTTTTAATGGATGCTGTTCTTTAAAAAAAACTCTTCAAATTTGATTAATATTTTACTTGTTAAATGCATATTAAATATGCATTTAATATGCATTTATGAAATAATTAATAATCTATAACATCTTTATAATGTGTGCTTGGTTAAACCAGGTACAAAAGCCTGATTAACATAAGATAACATAATTATCTTTTAATGTGATTTTATTTGGTTTTGTTTAATGAGAAGAACCATCCCAAGAAAAAAGCCACAGTTTATAAACCATTATAAATCAGTTCCTGGGTCACACTAAGCAAAAACAAACTGTGTAAGTCTTGGGCCATATAAATAGGACATGAATATGTTTACATACTACACATAAGATTCCAATCACTGTTCTGATACAAAACTCTCAAAGGTACCCTGTGTAAGATACTATATCTAAGATTAATCTTAAAATAAAGTTTATATCATAACATAATGGTATAAGACAACAATTTCTTCAGAGAGAATATAAATTGATATACACTGCTCAAAAAAATAAAGGGAACACAAGCAGAAGACATCCGAGATCTGAATGAATGAAATAGCCTTAATAATACTTTGTTCGTTACATACAGTAGTTTTGTGTTCCCTTTAGTTGTTTGAGCAGTGTATAAACTACTGTATGTAAAGAACAAAGTATTTAATAAGGCTATTTCATTCATTCAGATCTCCGATGTCTTCTGCTTGTGTTCCCTTTATTTTTTTGAGCAGTATATTTGAGCCACATTAAAATTGCACATTATTAATTTTAATTTGCAGCTTTCCCCTCTTTTTATATCTTTTGATGGAGTGGTATCACATGGAAACAATCTCTGCTTGGCATGCCTTAGAATTTTGCTGTAGATTTCAAAAAGGTTTTCCTAGATCAATTGCCCTCTGCATGAAATTTTTCTCAACAACTATCACTTATTAGCCAAGAAAGAATTCACAGAGTCTCCTTTTCCAGTCAGGATTCCAACCCAGGTATTGGATAGAAATCATGCTGGTTGTTTATGCAAATGACACACTTGGATAGGAAGAGTGCAATCTCTTTGCTCCTGCAGTTTCCAACTGTGATATTCCGGGCCACCTACAAGGTTAGGAATTGACACACTGTTCTGCCGTTGTTTACTTCTTCCACAGCAGGCACTTCCAAACAATGGCAATTGGGATTGGGGGGTAGGGGAGGAGAGAAAGTCCTTGACATTTCAGTGCAGGGTGCTACAGAACTCATTCTTTTCACTCAATGTTCAACACTTACATGAAGCTGCTGGGAGAGGCATCATCTGTATACTGATGATATGCAGTACTTTATCTCCATCCCAGGTCAAGTAGGAGATGAGGCAGAAGTCTCATCTCAGTGCTTGGAAGTTGCTACCATCTGCTTAAGAAGAAATTAACTCAGGCTTCACCCCAGCAAGATAGAATGGCTCCTCTTTCAAAAGTCATCTAATTCCAAGATAATTTGTATTTGGTTAGGTCTAAGAATGACATGAAGGACAAGGGATGACATGATATCAGTGTTCCAATTATCTAAGAGACTGCCACAAAGAAGTGGGGGGGATCAATCTATTCCCAAAGCACCAGAAGGCACGACAAGAATCAATGGATAGAAACTGATCAAGAAGAGAAGCAACCTAGAACTAAGGAGACATTTTCTGACAGTTAGAACAATAAATCAGTGGACCAGCTTACCTTCAGAAATTGTGGGTGCGCCATCACGGGAGGTTTTTAAGAAGAGATTGGCCAATCATTTGTCTAAAATGGTATAGGGTCTCTGTCTATGGAGATTCTTAATCATCCAGAACATGGCTGACCCAAAGGTGCTTTTCCAAAAGGTAACTGGACTTTCTTGGGTTTTTTCTTTGAAAACATTTGAATTCTCATCTTCAGAACTGAAGAAGCTTCTTTGATGGGAAGCAAAATGGTTTCAAAGGAAAAAAAGGAAAGTCCAGTTGCCTTTTGGAAAAGCACCTGTGTGTATAGGGTCTCCTGCTTGAGCAGGGGGTTGGACTAGAACCGTGATGGCGAACCTATGGCATGCGTCAAGCCATATCAGTGGGCACGCCAGCTCAGCTCTGGGGCACATGCACGTGCTGGCCAGCTGATTTTCGGGCCTTCTGGGCTCACCAGAAGTAGGGAAACAGACTGTTTCCTGCCTCTGGAGGGCCTGGGGAAGACCCGTTTTTCTTTCTTACCTGGCTTCAGATCCTCTCTATTTATCTGGGAAGGGCGAAAACAGCCTTTCCCATTCCCTCGGAGGCCTGAAAGGCCCCATTTTCCAACTCCCGGTGGAACAGGAAGTGACTTTTTTGCTGTCCCCAGCCTGAGACTCCTAGAGAGGCTCCTAGAGACTCCTAGAGAGGCTCTGGACAGCAAAAAAGGTCACTTCCTGTCCCAACGGGAGTTGGGAAATGGGCCATTTCAGGCCTTTGGAGGGCCTCCGAGAGAGTGAGAAAGGCTGTTTTCGCCCTTCCCAGATAAATAGAGAGGATCTGGAATCAGGTAAGAAAGAAAAACGGGCCTACCGGGCCATCTTGTGCCAGAAGTGGGGGGGCGGGGGTTGCGCGCGCATGCGCATGGGCACGTGCGTGCGCAACCCTCCCCCGCCCCCCCTTTCCTGGCACACGATGGCAAAAAGGTTAGCCATCACTGGATTAGAAGATCTCCAAGGTCCCTTCCAACTCTTTTGTCTATGGAAATTCTCAATCACCCAAGTCCAAAAAAGCACCTTTGGGACTTTCAACTTTGTTATTCTATTCTGTTCTGGTTCTGGATGTGATGGCATTCCTTCTGCATATACCTGGAGGTGTTTCTGGGTTTACAGTTCCTGCAGGAATAGCAAATAAAAGCTGCAGGCAAGAAAGACTTTGCTAGTTTTGGCTGCCCTGATAGTTGCAATGTTGCCTGGTCCACATGTCATTATGAGCCGAGGTGGCGCAGTGGTTAGAGTGCAGTACTGCAACTACTTCAGCTGACTGCTAGTTCAGCAGATCAAATCTCATCGGCTCAAGGTTGACTCAGCCTTCCATCCTTCTGAGGTGGGTAAAATAAGGACCCAGATTGTTGGGGGCAATATGCTAATGCTAATGCAATATGCTAATATGCAATATCCTATATGCTAACTTTGTAAACCGCTTAGAGAGTGCTGTAAAGCACTATGAAGCGGTATAGAAGTCTAAATAAAAAAAAATAATATCAAGACTCATTCATGTATTTGTCACCTTATGACTACACTATTCTATTCTATCTGACTCTAATGGGGGTGTTCTTAAAATATTTGGAAGTTGCAAACCGAAGTGGCCCATCTGATAATGAGAGCCATTAACATCATATAACACTTCTACCGTAAGAGTTGCATAGGTGGCCTCTGAGTGAAACATGAAGTTCTGATTGTTATCTATAAAGACCTTTATGGCTTGGAACATGGATATATTTGAGGCTGTCTACTCCAGGTAGAAACTGCTCACCTAATATAATCTAGTAAACAGAACATGCTGTGATCTCTGCCAACTGGGCTTTTGGAAACAAGTATTCTCTATTATGACTCCTCTTCTTTGGAACAGCTCGTCTCCTGGGGTGAGAATGGTATTCAAGAAAATTGTGTTGGTTATTACCATTTAAGTAGTGGGTGTATTTTGCAGGGATATTGCTTCTGGTAATTAGAGGAGGAGGATGTTGCTATAAATGGTATACCATTAGGCATTTCTTTTCATTTCATCTAGAGGGCATCTGTAATTTTCTTATGTTATTTACTCTATGTTATTGCAATTTGTAAGTTCAATTGCTGAGTTGCAATATTAGACAGCATAATTCTATCAAACACTTTTCCACATCTATGCGAAGCAAGAATGTGTTTTCCACAAAAAAAATGAATGCAAATATTTTCAAGGAAACTGTATTCTATTTAAATTAAGAATATAGTAGTATTGTTAGTAAAAAAAAAAGATCTATGTTTATAAAAATCAGGAAATTCCCACATAGGAGAAAATTATCTAATAGATAATTAAATATCTTTTGTGATAGAATAAGCTAGATAGGATATTAAGTTATTGAATGTAGATAACACAGAGAACCTTATTTATTTAAGTCTTATGAATCTTATAGCTACTTAAAATACTTTAAAATATATGATTTGCTACCAAGTACATGTTTTGCATCATGTCATAAGTGTGAAAGAACATTGACTATCATTTCAGGATTTTTAAATAATTATTTAAATAATAATTCAGGATATTTAAAACAATATTTTTAAATAATTGTCGATGAAGACAACAATCTTTTAAAGTGAACTCTATTCACTTAAGCAGAATTTCCCACAGGTATTATTTTGTTATGTTTTATTATTAGGAATCTACACTTGTTCTGTTTTATTAGGAATCTTTCCCTAAGCCTATTCTTTTATTGAAAAAGAGCTAGTTGGTGTAATAGTTAAAAGCACCAAATTAGAAATTAGAAGACTCTGAGTTCAAGTCCTACCTTGAAGTGTGCTGTATGATTTTCAGCCACTCACTCTCTCCCAGCTCTAGGAAGAAGCAGTGAAAAGCCAAAATGTTGCAAGAAAACTGAATAGATTTGTCAAGTCAGTTGTCAGGAACCAAGACGGCCTTGAATATTCACATATACACATATGTAACATAATCATACATTTTAAAAGTCAAGCTGGCAACCTTGAAAAGATGTTCCAGTTTTAGATGCAGCCCTGATACCCATGTAGAGTTTACTTTCTCACTTTTAGATATAAGAGCTTGAAAAATTGCACAGAAAACTAAGTCAAGTATTTAACTTGAAGCCTTTATTTAATAAACATAGCAGTTTTGTAAACAGCTTTCAAGTACTCCAGCCAGTCCTGTAATTCTTCAACATGAAGAATTTCTAAATATCCTTGTCTCTTTTATTGCCATTTGGCCAAAATAAACAGGAAACCCAGCTGGTCACACAGCAGAAAAAAAGGAAACTTCCTAAGAACATACAAAAATAAGGAATATCATATCTTTGACCTTTCAACTATATACTTTATTGTTCCACCTAAAAAAGCCAAAAGAATATTGGTGACAGTGAGTGAATGACAGGCCATTGAATGTCTTTCTTGTCTTGACTTGGAAGTGGGTGCCGCCTTCTTGGTTTTCCAAGTTTTCACAATTGGTCTGCTAGGGTGTCTCTTAGGATTTGGCAATATAACTTTGAGTTTAGAATTATTTTTTATTATTATTTTTATTAGGATTTTTCAACAGGTATTCTGCCTTGAGCAGGGGTTTGGATTAGAAGACCTCCAAGGTCTCTTCTAGCCCTATGATTCTATCTTCTGTGTTTTAATACAAGAAACCCTGAAATAAGCGCTTGGCCTTATTTTCAGGGAGGTCTTATTATTTTGGGGCGTGTGGAGCAAGATGGGGCTCCTCTTGCCTTCTTACCCGATTTCCAGCTCTGTCTCCCTAACCCTAACCCGAGGAAATGGTGGGGACTGGCTGTGCATGCGAATATTTTCGGGGAGAGCTTATTTTCGAGGAGGGGCTTAATTTAGCTCATGCGCTCAAACGCCGATTGGGCTTATTATCAGGGATGTCTTATTTTAGGGGAAACAGGGTACCTGTATATAATACACTAGCATTCCAACTCCCTATTTAATTTCTTATCTCAGAGTGGGATTAATGAATGCTGCACTGCCAAATTTTACTATTAAACTGAGAAGCCTAATGTTTTATAAAATATGGATTTAAAAGATCTCTAAAGGATAGTGCACTCAACATACATTCATATTACATAATTGCCAATGCAGAGCTACATCACATCAACTAAAGAACATGATATATTTTATTTTTCCCCTTAACAACTATTTCTGTCTTTTTTTTTCCTGTCTGAAGACAAGGCTTTTTAAAATGCTAACCATAAGAACAATGTGCTTCCATTTTTCCATCTAAGAAAGAAAACAGAACTATATTTTCCACTTTCTACAAATCACCTTTCCTAACAGGGATTAGGCTGAACTCTTCTGGTCCAACAATCTTTGTACTACAAGAGTTAGTCGGATATTTTCCAAAACTTCACCAAAAATTGATGAAAAAATGATAGCCCCCATTTTTTTACCACTTTCTTGGCAGGTAGCATTTAACTCATGCTCCACTGATTTCAGAAGTAGAGAAAAGTATCAGAACTAGTAGCCACTGACAGCCTAATTCTTCATGAATTTTTCCATGTTCTTTTAAACCTATTTAATAGTCGATGACAATGAATTCCACAAAATAGGACTAGAACTAATATATCACTTTTTAAGTGATACGTTTTCAGCTGTGATATTAATAAATACAGTCCTCTTTGCATTGTGCTAACATGCTGAGTAAATGAATCAGGAAGTCCCTAAACCTTGCTTCCCACAGGCCTCCATAGTAGGGGGGAAGTTGAGAAGGTGACAGAATGGGTTAAGATTTTGCAATGCATACTCCATCACTTCTGCACTTGCAAGCGATGCTGCAATTCAAGTACAAATGGGGTAGCATACAGCACTTGTTTTATCATATTGGCATCATCCTGGTTAGGAACAAATGCTTATGTAGCCTGTATCATAAGCTCACTAGATAGCTTTAGGCAAATTATTTCTAAATATGCCCACATGTCAAGCTAATGCAATGTGGTTTATAAAACAATATAGAGGATAATCTGTATATAAACCAAATCACCATGGTTTCCTCAGCAAGCCATTGTTAATATCATCCATGCTTGACATGATAGAATAAACCAGGTGATCTCGATTTCAAATTCCATTCATATACAATACATCGTAATGGAGAATACAAATCTGACTTAGCAGATAGGCTGTTTTAAGGATTACAGCTAAAAATGAAAATTAATATTCTTAGAAATTACCAGAAAATTCTATAAATCTATAACAGGGCCTACTCAATGCTGTTTTTTTCTAAAAGTACAATGGTTCAAGTAGAACAACCATGAATTAACAGACAAGATTCATTAAATGTGCATTTAAACAAATCATCCAAGAGAACATTAGGGTAAGTGGAATATGATAATTTTGTGCAGATACACAAAATTAAAATATAAAGTCTTTATCCTAGCTTCCCAAATAAAATAATATCTATACAGTCTTGAATTTAGGTGTGAATATAAGTCTCTACAATTCAGTTTTTAAATACCATTAATTAATATTATTCAAGATTAGATGTACTGTCATTCACTAAACCAGAGGTCTTCAAACTTGGCAGCTTTAAGACTTGTGGACTTTAACTCCTAGAATTCTCCAGCCAGCTATGCTATGAAGCTCCAGCTATGCTGGCTGAAGAATTCTGGGAGTTGAAATCCACAAGTCTTAAAGCTGCCAAGTTTGAAGACCTCTGCACTAAATTGTCAATTTAAAGACTCCTCATTAGCACTTTAAACCAAATTAACTATTTCTAAATCAGGCGTGTCCAACCCACAAGCCACATGTGGACCCGGACAGTAATGCAGCCCCACAAGATCATAAATTTTTTGACATTTTCAACGTACAGTTTAACTTCTGAAGAACAATTATATACTGTAAAGTTCCAATCAAATATATGTAAATTGGGTCTTATTTAGTACAAAGTTCTACCATCATTTTAAAAATGTATCACTTTTCAAGAAAAATCATTTTTAAAGAAAAATCATCATCATCATCATAAAGTTGTAAAACTTTCAATAACAGGGTATGATAGCATATGGGGTTTTTCAAGTACAGCGGATAATCAAGACAAATGTATTTCCTTTAAATCAAGAATATTAATTAACAGTATTTACCTGATTAAAGGTTTTGAATACGAATTCTCTGAATATAGCATCTCTTTCAGTGAGCTCAGACCAGCCAGCAGCTTTAAGATCATATAAAGCTTGGTTCCTTTCTTCGGTGCTCAACCAGCTAGATTGTGAAGACTATGATGGCAAAGAAAGAGGAAAAAGGCACCATAAATCTACGCGAAACATACAGATGCTTATTAGATTAAAAAGACCACATTGCATTAATTATTTGCAAACATACTGGTTGTGTCTTCACAAATAGAATTGTATAGGTTGATTCTGCTCCTTCCCTTTAAAAAATCATATCTGGATTAATTATATTTAGAATATGAAGTTAAGTAGCATCTAAATTAAAAGATCTTAGGCAGCATCTTAGGTAGAAAACAAACAACATTGATACTTGCATCTGAGTAAACATGGTACATGATAACTTTGCACTGTCCTAGGGTAGAGGAGATGGGAGCAGATGCTGCTCTTTAAAATTAGCAAACATAATCCACTACAATTGAAAATACTTTTATATTATGTCCAACAGAAGAGAAGCATACTCTTAAGAATCTCCCAATAACAAATAAAAATATCTTCAGTTTTACTACCAATAAGTGACTTTTAATCACTCGAATATAGTTTTATTTTTATATATGCCTAACACTGGAAATTAACTTCATGATCTTTTAATCCATTTAGTAGATCAACATAGAATTTCTGGAGATATTAAGGATATAAAAATATTGTTACCTACATTTTCATCGACAAAAGCTACTTCATCTCAGTCCAATGCTAAACATACTATTCTTTTATAAGGTTTAATCTCTCGGATCTTTTATCCATGGGCTCCTTCTCCTAATTTATTTACTAAATTTATATGCCGCCCATCTTACTATGCAAAGCAACTCTGGGAAGGATAATATTAAACACTGTTGAATTTAGAGCAATACTAATCTAACTACATTTAATCATTTTAATTTGAAAGTCTTATTTTTCAAAAGTATATTTTCTGGACCAGCAAGGAAAAACAAAGAGGAACTAAAGCATTACTTTTGCAGAGGCCCTAAATACTACTTAGACTATGTTTGTTAATCTCTTTGCCTTAATTAAGTATGAGTTTTAAAAGAAAACCTCAATTGACAGAATTCTCAGCTATTCAGGATGCTCAATGAACATCTGAGAAGCAAAATTATTATGTACCATTACTTGGCAAAATATGTTGAAACATTGATTTAATTGAGAAATGCTGGATGAAATTTAGTGGTAGCTAGGCTGTTTTATGTCCCTTTATTCTCATATCGCTGTAATACCGAAATATAAGCAATTACCAATATAAAGTCAAATGCAGGGGAAATGCCTGCCCTTACATAAACCATCAGCAGTATCAATGGGAAACTGAAAGGCATATTGAGACAGACCTCTGAAATTTGCAAAACTAATTTTTTTAGAGAAAAAAAATCCCCTAAGGAAGGAGATCTCCCAAAGTCCCTTAAGGACTCTGTATTACAAAAGTTTGAAACTCTGAGAGAGATAATTCTGGAAAAAGAACAAAGAGATTAACTAACTAGAAAGGAAGAATAGGTTGGTAAAAAGTTAAAAAGAGAATGTTGTCTGGAGAGGTGATTACTTGGTTCAGGTTATTTTGCTATGGTTCCAGTGGGACAAAAGTAAAATATATTTTTGGAATGAGAAAATCACTTTACACATAATGCAGCATACTCTGCTCTGATAAACACATACCTTTGTATTATATTTTAGGTAAGCAAAAACTTTTAAAATCTGGCTGACTGTTTCATCTATATTATATGGATGGTTTTTACATCATCTGCATGATAGAAGCAGATTTACAAATATTTCTCTCTTGGCAGTTTACCACATTCTGGAATATCCAATCTCTACAGCTTGACACCACCTGCTGACTGTAACTCTCCAATTGTAAAGCACAGTAATACAGCATAAAATCTAAAGTACTATGTTTCTTTGGCATGTTTTTAAAATCAAGTTTTCTCTATCCCTTCTCTAGCTATTGTAGGCGAATCCACATAGGCATCTGGTTTCCGATTGGACAGACTGCCCATCATCCTGCTTTATTTCTCATTTTTCTCCTAATCCAGTATGGAGATATCGATAAATTTAACCAGATGCAATGAACAATGCATTTACAATATAAACTGCCAAAGTTTTGTTCAACAGTACTAAGAATTCCACAAAACTGGTCCAAGCACTCTCTTAACACTCCCTTCACATCTTTTAATAAATAATCTTTTACTGTATCAATGCAGAGGGTGAAACAAACAACATGTTAAAAGGTATGATATTTATGTCGTTACTTACCAAGCACATCTAAATTATATTAAAGTAACCAAAATATCTTTACAATCCCCAAAGAATGTCACAACTTTTGAGCAGACCTAATTTTCGAAATTGAAAGTTGGAAAATTTGACACACCCTAGTTATATTCTTCATTAACAAGAACAACGATGATCACAATCCCATACACTTATCCAAATCCTTACATCTGGATGAGCCACAAGACATATTTATTGAAGTTAGAATGATGAGCAAAGTTTGTGCTTTTTAGGTGGCATTCCAATATAATGCCCCTGCATATTTCTATATAATCGTAGATTTTCTGTTTTCCAGAAACTAAAACAGCAGATGTTGTGGTCTAAGTGTGAAAACTATGAATGTTGCCAACACATAAAATTTGAAAGAAAATATAGGCAGGTTGAACTGCCATTTTTTTCTCAGCTACTAGATAGCGGGAACGGAATGATGCCTGAAAGCATTCTTTGTACGTCCTTGGCAAAAAAAATGGCAGTTATTTGCAAAGAACAATTTATTGGCAAAAAGAATATTAAGTATCCTTGCCAGTCATGCAGAATAAAAACAATGATTATGAAGACATGCATATCTTGAGAGATGCTTTGCACATGGGGTGGAATTATGGAGTAGCAGAATTCACAGTCTGCAACTCAACAGAGAGGGCCTGCTGGAGTTTACTTCTGAGCGGAAGGAAATAAAACTGTAATGTTAGAAACCAAGAAAAAACAAATCTAAGTTCCTAAATTACAAGAAGAAAATTTTATTCTGAACTGGCTTTTGAAGTCAAACTAAACATTTGGGGGGGGGGAGGGAAGGATTAGGTTGTTTAATGTAGTTTGTTTGTTTGTTTGTTTGTTTGTTTGTTTGTTTGTTTGTTTATTTATTTATTTATTATTTATTTATTTATTTATTTATTTATTTATTTATTTATTTATTTTCAATTTATATACCGCCCTTCTCCCTGAGGACTCAGGGCGCTGCACAGCCAGAATTAAAAACATGAAATACAAATATTAAAAACAATTAAAATCTATATAAATTTGGCCCAAAATTAAAAAAACCACAAACCAATTAAACATTTAAAAATTTTAAAAAATTTCTTCCTAAGCCAGCCCGGCTTGCTGGAAAAAGTGGGTTTTAAGGGCACGGCGGAAGGCACTGAGGTCTTGGGTTCTCCTTATCTCTGGGGGCAGATGATTCCAGAGGGTAGGTGCCCCCACAGAGAAGGCTTTCCCCCTGGGGGTCACCAGCCTACATTGTTTGGCTGATGGCACCCTGAGGAGGCCCTCTCTGTGGGAGCGCACGGGTCGCTGGGAGGTCGTCGGTAGCAGCAGGCGGTCTCGAAGATAAAAATAAAATAATAAAACAAACTAGAATTCATATTCAGATGAATTTAAAAATGATTTAAGAAAAATGCCTGGAGTACTTTGATTTAATATGTATTCTTATTTGTTTTTAACATTTCATTTTACATAATTCACTACCTTCTATTTCTACAGTTTATAAAAACACTAAACTTCCCATCAGTCAATTTCCTCAAAGGAAAAAACTAACAGCACTACTTCAGGACAATCTGGCATTCAAACAAATTAAACATTTCAAATAAATCAATTAAACATCACAAATCTCTGAAATTCAATTGACACTTCAGATATACATGTAAAGTGGACAATTTTTGAAACTCCAGACCTATGAATTTGAATAATTACATTTGTTATACACAAAGAGCATTTTGTCCACTAGGTGACACTATATTTCAAATTTACTACTTATTCAAGGTGAGGTACAATTTAAACTTTCTAAACAAGAAATAATAGAGATGTTAAATTATATAGGCAAAAATTAGGAATAATGATGTGGTAAACAGTATAACAAAAAAGAAAGCAGCAGTTAACATAATTATATATCAAGTAAATTCTTTATTTATCTTTACTGAAAAGACATTTATATAATTAATAATATTTTACTGATTATGTAATGTCAATATCCCACATTCATATTTGCAATTATTATTTACTGATCAATAGAAAGCTTCATATTATGTTTGAAAAATTAAAATATTCAATTGTTTTTACATGATTAAAATATTATAGGTGCCTGAGAGGCAGCCTGGGAAGCCTAGCCCAGGCCCCAGGCCTCCCAAAGCCTCCCTACCTTGATGCACCTCATGCTCCATTTCCTGCCTCTCTGAGACCCTGCAGGCCTTGCGCCTGCTTCCCATCCCACAGAGCCCCATATCCATCTTCTCTCTTTTCAAAAGCTCTGGAGCTCAGATCAGAGCAAGTGGACAGGGTACTCCTTGCTGAGCTGGGTGGCACAATCCGGAAGCAGCCACACTGAATTGTGGCCACTAGGAAAATGGCATCAGATTCCCAAATGCTTCCCTAACATGAACTACTTTCCTCCAGAAATTGGGAATGCTCCAGCACTGGGAGTTTTTAAGAAGAGATTATACAACCATTTGTCTGAAATGGTATAGGGTTTCTTGCCTAAGCAGGGGGTTGGACTAGAAGACCTCCAAGGTACCTTCCAACTCTTGTTATTCTCTTCGATGAGCATTCTGCAGCACTGTGGAATGCTGTGAAGCTTCATTAGCATTCATCAGAACAAACAAGTTGTTCTGCAGCTTGTCCCTTTTCCTTAACTCCAACTCTTAGAAAAGTGAGGAGGAGGAAGTGGAGCCCAGTGAGGGGAGGCAAACGGTCGGTCATAAGGGGACTCCGCAGCAGCCATAACTTCAGGATCAGATTCTAAGCAACTTTTGAGGGAGGGAGGGAGTCTGCCGTAACTCCAAATGTTCACTAAGCAACCAATAAGTAGAGAACTATCTGTGGTCCATGTTTTTCCTGCATATAAATAATATCACACATTATCACTTTCAATAAAGGGTTTTATAATAAAGACAAAATAATGATAATAAATTGTTAAGAATGTAGAGATAATTTGGAAAGGAAGATATGGCCATTATCTCTTTTTAATTTTTTCAGACATATTGTCTGCATGCCATTTAATATTAACTACTAATTCTACATGAGTAACCGATAATGGAGATAGAATCGATTGGCCCATGGAGCTGTTTTATTTTTCTTGGATGACTTCAAATGTCTACTTTTATTTACTTACCATCTTTAACCAGTGATGTGGTAGGATGCAATCACAGATCATGGGTCATATATGGCTTTTTGTTAATGGTTGACATTTCAATGTCCACTCACCATTCCTTTTTTATGTTGTACAATTCCTATTTCCTCTTTAGCAGTTCTTTCCTGGAAAACCATGTCAAACTGTTTTGGGTCTATGGTTATTCAAAATTTTTCTCCTATATATATTTTTAGAAGTCATTAATAAAATATATTTTGCAAAATGTGAATTAAGAAAGCAGTATTTCCTTTTTAAGAATAATCTGGTATATGATATAGAGCAAATTCAGGTTTTTGACAGTTTGAAATATGTAACTCAGATTAACAGATCAAATAACCCATGAGTCTTATTAGAGTTCAGAACCACCAATTACAAGCCTTAGATTCACATTCTGAGAATATATCTAAGAACATGTATTAGAGATTCTTGGCTTTGTATGTTAGCTATTATGTACTATTATTAATAGCTTCCTACATTGTCATTACTTCGATGTCTGCTGTTCAATGCATGCCTGAACTTCATTCTTAAATTTCAACACTAATGTTCTGCTTGTTTGCCAGCTGAGTACACATAGGCTTGCAATCTGTTCCTGAATTCAAGGTTACTTAAAGTAACTATTGGGCCATTAATACACAAAGTGTCATATCGCAACCACCACTTCTATTCAGCTGTTTGGAAAACGAGCTGTGAGCATTCCAGTTAAAGTTCATCACATTACTTGATGCACATTCCTCTCAGGATGTCTGATGAGACAATTACCTAAGGTGTGGGTGTCTAAAATAGACAAGGAACAATATACTGAAAGAACAAAAAAAATCACCTTGATTACATTAACCATATAATAATTTAGATGAATAAGCAAATTATATGGCCACATGTGAGAAGACTGCATCCATCTAACACAGAGACCCCCAACCTTTTAGGCACCAGGGACCAGTTTCGTGGAGACAGATTTTTCCACAGACCAGAGGGACATGGTTTCGTGTGCTGCCTGCATCCCACAAATGGGGCTCTGCTTGTTTGCGCAGTCCGGTTTCTGGCCTGGTGCCGAGCCACAGACCAGGGGTTGGGAACCCCAATCTAACAGACAGACTCTTAAAGATGTGATTCATAAGAATGTAGACATATAAAGGTTACTTTTAAATAATTTTATTTGGAAATATATTCCATTTTTTTAGCACATACTAGATTGCAAATTGTGTGCATTGCCAGAGATGTTTACTTGAGAATTAGCTGAGTAGGATTTCATTTTGTATAAACAAGCACTAGATCACCATGTAAAAAAATTCTCATTAGTTTCCCAAAGTGGAACAAATTTACACTTGCCTAATTGTTACTATGCATAACTTGCCATAATAAGCAAAGCAATTGGTAGTCACTTGATTGTAGGAAAACTGACCCATCATAGATGAGAAGCCACAGATACAGGTAATAGTATCTGTAGCACTAGGCCACTGTTTAGTACAAGCCTTTATTAACCAATGTACAAAATCCATAAGGAAAAAAGAATCAATGTGGCATTTAAAAGGGTTTTTTTTTAATCGTAATTTTCTCTGGACTATTTTCCACAAAAACATTCTTAATAAAGGTGTTCATTTAAGATGCTCCAATATATTTTGCTGCAACAAACAATGATTATCCCTATGAAAGCTGTTGCAAGATCAAAGAACTATTGTCCAAGCAGAGAAATATTGGGAACCATGCAACAGCACAAAGACTTTGTGAAGATAGTATTTTTGCCCTGCCTTTTTTTATAGGTAACTGGTGAACATACCTAAATTATTAATATTATGTATTAAATTTGTACACTGCTGGCTCCCCGACGACTCTGCATCGTTTCACCCGGAGGCCCAGGAGCAGAACCTGAAAGCCGATCTAAGAATTAAGCTGGTAGGATAATTCTTAAGGGCAACTGAGCTACCTACTTCCTGTATTTAGATGTAGGATCCTCCTGCCCTGAATCTGAAGCAGCCCCAGCCAGATCCAGGTTTAATGCAAAAGGACTTCCCCAAGGGAAAAAGCCCCAATTGCAAAGCCCCAATTGCAAGCTTGATCTTCGAATTACACCTGCGAGGAACATTTAACGTTCCCTTTGAGCCTCTCTCCCTTGCAAAAAAAAAAAAAAAAAAGCCCAGAGGTCCAAATATGGATTTCCAGGTCAGCCTTCCCTAAACCATCCTTGTAAAAGCTTAAAACCGCAATTAAGAGCTTCAAAAAAAAAACAAAAAAACCCAAACCAATATGAGTAAAGATTACCGGGCCACATTTTTTACGCAGACGATCCCGATTCCCCACCCTCCCGCCTCAATCTGTCAAATCGTTCGGAAGGCGATTTTTCTCCTTTGCTGCTCAGCCGCTCACCATAGCTGAGAAGTTGCTCCAGCCGCCACCGCAGCCCCGGCCTCCCACAGCCACTAGGCCCCCTCGCAGCAGCTGCAGCAGCCGCCCCAACCCTGTCCCGCGGGGTATCAGCATGGTTCAGGCGGGCATCTCCGCCCCCTCCATCCAGCGCCTGCGCCGCGGCCGCCCCAAAGTGTTTGGCGGCCGCCAGGGGGAGCCTCTCGTCGCGATTCCGCGCCAGTGCTCCCTGACCTGCGCAGCCTTTTTTGCTGGGAGGCGCAAGTTGATTCTCCCAGGCTGGGCTCCGAAAGTGTAGCTTGGGTTCATCAGATCAAGGGCTCCAGCCTTTGGGTATTCTCAGTTGGTAGAGGTTGAAAAGCGCCTGCATCTCTTTGGGTCTTTACACTAATTCGGGTGAGGGATCAGAGTTGGCACCTTCCCCAGCCATTTGTCACTCCAGGCGGCCGCAGCTACAGGTGGCGCCTTTACTGAACTTGCAAGGAAAGTTCATAGAAAAGGATGGGAAGTTGTATTGTCTGAGGCAAGGAAAATATAATTTATCTAGTACTCTACTGTTTGTACTAAATGCTGCTGAGTTAAGAAACACAGTATTCTCCAGGAGAGCAAGGAGACAGTAACCACTTTTACAAGCTACATTCTGTCTGCTCATGATCATGAGTTAACAGCAGTTCAGTTGTTAAATGTAAGAGGACAATAAAATATGCCTATCATCTCTTCCAGATCTTGATTCACTTTTGATTCTGTTTTCTATGTCTTGTGTGCATTTGTGGTATTTTATATTGGTCTCTTATGCTGGCTTTCCAATGAAGCTTTTAAAAGTTGAAATATTCTACCATGAATGGATTTATTATGATATAACAGCTCTAAAGATCCAGCTGTATTTAATATAGCCACAATGCCATATCACAATGCCATATCACAACCTATGTGATAGGTTATTCTTTTAATTTCTGTTGACTCAAATTCTTACAAACACCAAAACAAAACAAAAAAATACCATTAAAAAGGCAGCATCCATGAAATTATACATACATTTACACCCATACTTAAGTATCACAGTATTGTGCATGAAATTATATTTCCTCTTTTCAACCTACTGCAACATTGTTTTATGTCCTTTTAAAATACTAAACTATGTCTGTTTCCAGTATAAATGACATGAAGATTAGGATTCATTAAGATTAAATGTTTTCTTAATTCTAACCACTTTAATCAAATACTGTGATCAAAGCACAAATGTGAAGGTGTCCGTAACTTATACATTTATCAAATTTCATTCAATTTTCAAAAAGTGTACCTCATTAAAGCTAAGGAGAAACTGTTTCTAAACCCAATTAACGCTTAAATCTATTATTTTCATTCTACAATCTTAAACGCCTGCAATTATTTTCAAGGTTTGTAAGAATTTATACAATAGGAAGCAGAGATGTTCACTCTATCAAAATTATCAGCACACACACACACACACACATATATATAATTTTTCCATTAAAAATGAATTCTGCAGAGTATAGATTCTATAGGGTAAAGCTGTCCCATCACCATTTAATTATCCAACTACAGTGTTCATTGTTGTACGTTCAGAAATTTCTTCTGAATGATAATGTGCCATTTTAAATATGCAATAAACATAACAGGCCTTGAGTTTACAAGACATTGAGGGATTCACAAGTTTATCAACTTATTCTGAAAGCAGACAGTACTCAAATCACATATCACTCCTGATGCTCCTGATCGTGTCCAGGTATTAACCAACGGATGCTCTCTGTCCGAATAGTAGCATACATTATGAAACTGATAAGAAACAATAAAGAAAACAAGAGGAGCCAATCTATTCCTTTACTCTGTGTGCTAGGCAGGGGACCAACGTGATCTTCCATGCTCACCATCACATCAGATTTAGGTTGTATACCTGAAATGAAATATCAAATTATTACTTTGATGCAAGATGAAACATCGTAAATCATACTTAGCTATTTGCATGTATAAACTTCAATTTTCTAGTTTGAAAATAGCATACTGGTTATCATCCGCTAAGACTTTTACTATACTTTTAAATTTATTCACTGAAGTAAAAATATATTTCCAGTAAACTATTAATGTTGCGTATTTGATTCTTTGTGGGCTGCTCTATTTGCATTTCATTTGTTAAGAACTCTTGCAGCCTGTTTTATTTCTTCATATTACCAGAGGAAGGTGACAGAAAATAAACAGGAAAACATCCTAGTCTAAAAACGTATCATTTAAGGGAATAGTGCCGTGATTTTGTCTCTCATTCAAGAGGCAGTGAAAAAAAATATTTTGTTTATTTAAAACATTCATACAGCTGCCCATCTTTCAACCAACTCCTGATCAAAAATACTGCTTCTTTTGGTAAGTTTATTTCTACCTTACCTTTCCCAATTATTTGCTACAGCATGTAGAGATAGAACTTGATTTACTTTCTATTGTGGATAAAGGAAACCTGAGAAAACCTGGTTTCTTTTCTTGTTAACATGAAGAGAAATATCTACAGCAAAAAATACCTTTCTTACATTCTCTCTCAGTTCTCAAATATGCAATCCCAAAATAATGCAAAGAATAATAAACGATAACTCCTGCTGTCACAGAGGAACTGGAATATATGTACATAACCAATATTAACATTGACTTTGATGCCAAGGTATGATTATATTATCCATAGAAGGCTACTGAGAAGCAAATGACAGGTTGTCAAGATCCTCAGCAGAACCAAAATCACCAGAAGTAGAATATTATTTATCTAACTAGGACTGCACCCTTATTTTGTATTCATCCAAAATCTTAGGTTTTGATCAACCATAAAACTGCTTCCCAGTACCTTCCTAACTGGAGACAAAACAATAATGTTCCTGGAAATAATAAGTATTTACTAGAGTTAGACAGGCCTATATTAGGCTATGAATTCTCCCAATTCATACTTCATCTTACCGGTCTGATTAAAAATAAATGCTTTCAGTGTTTCCAGAGTTCTATCTGTATGGTTAAATCTTGCCATTGGTTTAGCACCTTGAAAAAGGAGGATGTTAGGAACAGCCACAGTTCCAAACCGAGTTGATAAACTGCAAAGAATAAAGTAGAAGAATCAATTTTGCTAAACAAATTTCTCATTTAAATTTATAAAAACTAGCTCTCTGTTATACTTCATCAAACCAGAATCACCATGTAAAACAAAAACAAAAAAATTGAAAGTCCTGGAATAGGGAGCATGGATGGTCAGAAAGCATTTTCTGCCCTTATGTGTCATTATTACTTTATTACATTACCTAATTATTATTGTAAACTAACGTTTCGAATGTATAAATTAAACTTAACAATTATCATTCAGAAAAGAATAAAATTTACCTGCTATGTTGGGAGGCATCCAAGGCCAAAAAATGTAGTGTTGGGAACACTCGTGGCAGACAATTAAAATGAGGAGCCAAATTGGCAGAAAAACGACACCAAGGGGTATAAAATAAGACTAAGGTGCAGTCACTGCCATTTGGATTTAAAAATTCCATTAAATCCTAAAATAGAGAATAAAAGATTAATTTTAAAAAGCAAGTGCTACTCAGAAAAGCAATGAAGTACTTCTACATCATGGGTGTCAAACCTGATCGCGTCACGGGCCGGATTGTGATGTATGTGACATTTTTGCCTTTGCGGAGCCAGGGTGGGTGTAGCCTACACGTGACATATCTGGCCCGTGGGCCACCAGTCTGACAGGCCTGCTCTACATGAAAGTTCTAACTAGCCGTTCTATTATAAAACATGTTTCAAACTTAAACAATAACCATAGTATGAATTATGATTACATGCCATTAAGTCATTGTCAACTTTTAGTGACCACATAGATTTTGAGAGCTTTAATTTCCTAATTTCAAAAGTAAATATGCATACTGGCCAGTTAGTTTATTAAATATTTTAAATATCAGTTATTAAATAGTTTCCTGCAAAAACAAAGACACAATCAACCCCATAAAATCCTGTGATAGTTTGATTTTGACAATAGCTTTCAAGAGTAAACACATATCAGGAAATCTACATTCCTTAAATCCAAATAATGGAATGTAAGTGTGATGTATCAAATTAAACACTATCGAAATCCAGTAATGTCACACTGAAGGCAACAAAATGCCTTTGGAATAGCAATCAATGTGCAGAACTACATTGCTTCCAATATTGCAGATACCATTCACTTGTTTTGATACCTCAATTAAGCATTCTATGAAATAAATACTATCCTACATAGACATTTTTCTTCTTAACAATTTTAGGAACAATGCATTCCTAGAAGATTAAAGTTGGCATCAGTTGAAATACCAGTCTTCAGATTTGATAACAAAAAGTTCATAAAAAAACAAAATAGAATCCATCGTCTTTATTCTCAGAATCAAGGTTTCTCAACCTTGGCCACTTTAAGATGTGTGGACTTCACCTCTAGAATTCCCCAGCCAGGAATGGGGAATTCTGGATGTTGAAGTCTGCACATCTTAAACGTGGCAAGGTTAAGGAACATAGCTGTAGTCCTATCTAAGCCCTACTTTAGCTGCACCTAAGCAAGACCAATGTTGTCAGCCCAAATTGCCAATTTTTAGCTTAAGGAGAAATACATCAGAATACTTATCACTTACTTGGGAAATATTCAAAATCTGTAATGTGAAATTTGTAATTCCTGTAACGTTTCTTTCTTCACAGTTCACTTTTGGGGTTTTCATACCATCTGTGTTATTTGAGTCCTCTGCTGATGAAGGATGCACTGCTTCCAGCACTACTGCTGGATGTACTATTGGCTCTTGTGCATGAGACACTTCCTGAACTACAGATGCCATGTTCTTCGTACGGCATTCACCATCTGTTGATGCATTGCAAGTACCAGTGTCCGCTTCAGAGAGATGTGTCTCCTTTGTGTCGCTTGGAATAACCGACAATACAACATGATGGTCCGCAAGAAGGCTACCACTCATCATAGCATCAGCAATTTCTGCAGTTCTATACTGTACCGATTCTCTGTGTCCATCGCTGCTTGAATGGGCAGAAGTGCTTTCTGGATTTACTGGTAGGGAAGTTTCACTTAGCTCTTCTGATAGCAGGTCAGAAGTTTCGTCTGTTTCTGCTGCAAAATACACGTACATACAGGTGTGAAATACACATCATTTACAATTTCTTGCAGCATAAACACACATCCTTAAGCAGCAGAACCACACATCCTTAATTTGCTCAAAGTGAGAATCCAGCCATAACTATAATTAACTTACTAATCCTTAATGGTTAAAGCTTTCCATTTTGTGCCCATCTCTGCTAAATGCATGATTCAACAGCATTTAAAGAGAGCAAGAGGAGTCTGATTAGACACTTTCACCTTGCCTTTACTCTCTTTAACATCAGATAAGAAAACAGCCTTTATTTCAGGAGAGAGAACAACAATGCAACCTGAAAAACCACTGAAACGCAGAGTGAGGGGAAATACATCTTTGCTATCTGGTTCACCCCACCAGCCTCCTACTTCGGAGAGACGCAGAGGAAGGGGCTCCTTTGCCTCTTTCCCCACCCACGGAGAGAAAAAAAAACCCAGGAAAGCCACGCGTTCAACCAAACAGGCCGTCGGGACGACAAGGTACGTCTAAAAGGCAGCTCTTCCTCCAGGCTATTCGCTCCTTTCCCCCCCCCACCACTCAGTATTGCCATGGCAACTGAACCCTCCTCACCTGCCGCAAGGAAGGCGAGTAGCCAGACCACCCCGAGGTGCCGCCCCCACCCGCACGAGGCCAAGAGCATCCTCCTCGCAAGGGAGGGGGGCCGGCCGCTCTCCCCCCCCCGCCAAGAAAAACAAACACCGGTAAAGCACCCGGCAAAAGGGACCGAGCCACTAAACGAGAGCTTCCGGTTACACTTCCGCTTCCGGTTTTGCACCGCCAACGAAAGCCTGCGTGAAAGCTCTTCTTTTGTCCGCAACCCGGATACTGTAGCCGCGGAGGAAGCAAAGGTGGAATTCTGTGCCGTTGTCTCCGCGATGTTTTGGGAGCTCCTGCGCTTCCCCTCCCCGAAGGAATTTTAATAAAAATTAACATCCACTTATTTTCCTCGTGAAAAACACTTCTTTTCCCAATTAATCTTATAATTGCTATGGCTCTATATTATAAACCCTGCAGTCAGTGAATCTAGTTCCTTATTTTCATTCTGCGGGATGTGGGGACAGAAATGTGAACTAAGGGCCCGCCTTGTAGCTACTCATGTTGATCTTTGTCCTTCCATCTTTCAATCAATCAATCAATCGGAATAGAGCTGGGAGGGACCTTGGAGGTCTTCTAATCCACCCCTCTGCTCAAGCAGGAGACCCCATACCATTTGAGACAAGTGGCTGTCCAGTCTCTTCTTAAAAATCTTTTATCCAAAGGATATTGTAATACTGAAGAGCACTAGAGTTAGATCACACAGTATTTTTTCTTAGGAATATGAAAATCAACATAGATAGATATCAAAGTTGACCAGTTGTTGGCTTGTTTGTTTAAATCCCACTTGTCCCAAGCAAAAATTAACAAAAACACAACTTTCTTTCACTTACCGGTGATTCAGTTTCAAATCAATTTCAAACCTCTTATTGTCAGGATACAACATATGTACAATGAGATTGGCTGAGCCTCCCTTCGTGCAACCCCACCAACCCAATACAACTCACAGTGAAAGTTTCTTGCCGTTCATAAAGAGAACTCTTTTTAGAGATAACTTTCAAGAATGGTAAAGAAGTCCAGCTGTGATCACATTATATAAGTCTGGCGGTGGTTGCTACAGGTTGCCACACATTCATTCATTTATTTATTTATTTATTTACATAAACATACCATCAACTCTACAAATGAATAAAAATTTTAAAATGGGCCTGCCCCTGAGATGCACCCGGAGACTCCAGCTGATCCAGAATGCAGCTGCACAGGTTGTTATGGGAGCCCCTTGTTACTCCCATATAACACCCCTCCTGCGTGAGCTGCACTGGTTACCAGTGGTTCTCCGGGTCCGCTTCAAGGTGCTAGTCCTCACCTATAAGGCCCTTCATGACTTAGGTCCAGGATATTTGCATGACCTTCTCCTGCCTGCCTCTCACCGTCCTGTTCGCTCACATAGAGCCGCTCTCCTCAGGGTTCCGGCGGCGAGCCAATGTCACCTTGCTATGCCCAGGGGTAGGGCGTTCTCTGTGGGTGCTCCCACCCTCTGGAATGAATTACCTACTGAGCTCCGGACGACTCCTGATCTCCGCTCCTTCCGTCGGGACTTGAAGACTTGGCTTTTCAAACAAATAGGCTGAGACTGATTCCGGGCTTTATTATTTACTACTAATTAATTATTTGGATTAAATTATGATTTTATTGTACTTGTTTCTTAACTTGTGTTCACCGCCCTGAGTCCTTCGGGAGAATGGCGGCATATAAATACATGTAATAAATAAATAAATTAAATAATGAGCATAAAACTTTGAATATTTTCAAAAATTAATCCCACATCACTCTGCAACCCTATAAACTGCAGATGGCATCACTGGCTGCTAGTACGTCATAGAATAATTTGCTCATACACCAAAGTTGTTGTTTTACCCAAAAAAAAAGAAAAGAAAAGAAAATGCATTTGGAAATAGTATCTTATACTGAGTTTGTAGAAATAGTAGTTCTCAACATATAAATCATTCAGCAACAGTTCAAAGTTATAATAGCACTGAAATAAGTGACTTACAATCGATGCTTGTACTTAAGATTGTCACAGCAGCCCTACAGTCACATGTTCAAAATTCGGGTTCTTGGCAACCAGCCTATATTTATAATGGTTGCAGTTTCCCATGGTCAGGCAAACACCATTTGCGACCTTCCCACTGGGTTTCTGACAAACAAGTTAATGGGGGAAGCCAGATTCACTCAATAACTGCATGATTCAGTTAACAAAGTGATTTCTCAACAACCATAGCAAAAAAGGTCATAAAATCAGCCATGACTCAGCTACCATGCTCAGCAATGGAAATTCTGTTTCATTTGTGATCGCAAGTCGAAGACTATCTGTAACTATGTACTTACTTTGTGTTTGACAACCTTCAGTTATTTAAAACCCACTACCACCTTTATACAGTTTGAGTGCTTAGTAAATTGATGTGGTGATCAGTATTTGCTATATTATCATAATATGAAAAAAAAATGTAAAATTGGATTTCATTGATTGAAACAAGATCGTTCAGGGCGGAAACTTCAGTATGTGCCATAAAAGAAAAAAAAAAGGAAAATAATTGGTAATATTCATGTGCAACCTATTTTTTAAAGCATTTTTTTTTCTATAAGCCATGCTTCCACAATGTGATAATACAAGTCTCAAATTATCAAGAGGGACACTTGAGGACTGCTTCATTAGTCTGAGGGCTGCAACACTTATCATACAATGATAGAAAATTTTGAAATGAATAAAAACTGAAGAAATGAAAATGAAATAAAAAGTATAACAAAATCATATTAAGAAATCTCTTTAAAAATATTAAATAGAGTTTTTAATTGAGCACTTTGACTATTTCTCTGACAGCATTTTTCATTAACTGAAACATTTAAATTTGGTTTTATATCTAGATACAAAATTGTTAGGTAGTCCAGACCAGGAATCAACTCCACAGGAACGCTAATACTATTTTTACTGGGAATGGCTATTATAACAGAATCTTGCAAATTTTATTGTGCTGAACTTTCTACACTTCATATATCTGTGTGAATTAGGGTGGTGTCTGTCTGAGCAGTTTCTGCATACTTTCTGCTTGTTTTGCACTTAAGCTATGTTTTTCGTCTTTCTTTTGGTAGCTGGTCTGACTGGTCTCTCTCATGAACACCTTCCTTACTCTCACCAACCTCAATCTCACTGTTGCTTGCAAATGTTCATCAATTAGCTTTGATTATTACGGTAGTTATTACAGATGAGAAAAAATGCACACACATATATGTCCATCCAAATATTGCTAGGATTCTTGTGGAAGCAATAAGTAACTTGGAGAATCTTTTTTTAATAACTTGTAAACACTTCAATTTCCTTTTGCTTCAAAATGATGTCACACTGAAATTCCATTAACTTCATCTATACTTCCTTTGCAATACTGCCAATATCCACAGCAAATGGTGATGCTACTAATTTAAATTACAAAGGCTAAACTTCAATAACAAAGCACATTCTAGTTTAATGTGCATAAGACCTTGAGTGTATGTCCACACAGTAATTCCATGGAATTCAGCACTACTAAATAAGCATCCTATGGTTAATTCCTTGGAAGTAAATCAGGGGTGAAATGCTACCGGTTCGCTCCAGTTTGGGCAAACCGGTAGTGATAAAAACTACCAGTTCAGGCGAACTAGTAGTAAAAAAATGCTTTTAAAATTTTTTTTTTAAAAGTTGGCCATGCCCACCCAGTCACATGACTCACCACCACCGAGCTACGCCCACCAAGCCATGCCCACAGAACCTGTAGCAACAAATTTTACATTTCACCACTGAAGTAAATGTAATTGAGCATAATAGGGGCTCCATTTTGTGTAGACATTCATAGTATATCACAGTTTATGGTATGACATTTCCTAATTCTATTCCCCTATCAAAAGTAAATTAATGCTCCATTTCCTTTTAAACAACTTTCCTCAATTGGTTGTCTTTCATCTATATTGACTGCCACTCTGAGAATTCTGATCATGTTGGTTCACTTCTGGAAATTAAAGTCCAAGGCGACTAGAGAGCACCAATAAGAAGGCTACTACTAAGGAAGTATGGCTATTAATCTACTACATTTTTGTTGCATTCTGCTACAACTCATGTGTTCCTCACCCGTTGCAGAGTATAAAACTGACCCAAATTTAGGATGGAATCTAAATTCCTTTCTGCTTGCAAAATAAATAAGTAAGTCAGTTTTTTCTCCTGCACTAAATGCCTTTCCACACTCTTTGGGTACTATACACTTCAACTGATCTGCAGAAACTACCCCAGAAAGCTCTTCCTCCAAAATGCACTTTAAAGAGTCTATTTTGGCAAGAACTGTATTATGCGGTTTTCCCAAGTGCTTGGCTCAAATTGCTAACAAGTTGGGGAAAACAATCTGCTTCCTAATAAGTCCAGGATTAGAGTTCCCAGGAAGCAATGGGATCATCTGGCTAAAGGGTGTTCCCTACTTTGCAAGTCACAGCAACAAAGATGACCATTTTCAAACAAGAAAAAGTGATAGGTGTCTTTTTACATTTATATTATAGACTTTCCAGTAAATAGCGTTTTCACATAGCTACAAATTCTATCATAACCTCTACTCAGTGCATTTGTGTTTCTAGAAAGGTATATCCATTAAATATATTCAGTTTTGAACATTATATTACTTGTCAGCTGACCTCAGCATCACCACCTCCGCTTGCTATCAGCAGTCAGCTCATGGGGATCTGGGTTGGTTGGTGCAGTACTAAATGTGTCCTTAAGAGAGGGCATAATATATAAGCATAATATGTAATAACCTCTTCCTTGAAAGTGGCAGTAATGTGCCATTATTTGATCCAGTTGCCCTGGACAATTATTGACTTGTGTCCAGTGGTTCTTTCTGTAAAGAAATTGGATGGACTAGAATTAAAACGGCCTGGGAGGAAATGAAAGTTACCTGTATGTTTTAGTACAGTGTCAGGCCGATGTTCAGCAGAGAAACAGCATTGACTGCACCTATAGGAAAAGTACAACCTTCCTGGTCTTGCTTAATATTTCAGCGGCTTTCATTGGTCATGATATTCTTTCAAGTCTTCTCAAAGTTCTAAAATCAGGGAACACTCTATTATACTAGTTGCCTTTTCTGAAGAAAGGGTTCCAATCATGGGGTGAGATTCAAGTCTTGGAGAATGGTGAAACCACTGGATGAGATCAGACATTGGCATAACCAGGTTTCACTTGTGTGCTAATGTTAATTAACATGCCCATTTGGTGATATCCAGTTGTATATCTTAACTTCTAAGTTCATGATGCTGTCCAGGAGATTGTTCACTCTCCTCAGTAGTTAGTTTGGAATTTGGGATTCTCCTTGGATTTATAGCTCCAGCCTGGGGAGCAGGTGACACCTATGGCCAAAACATCTTGTATACCAATCACAAACTTTCCTGCAATGATAAATATTACTCACTGCAACTTGGGCCTTAATCACATCTTTATTGCATTACATTTGGCTGCTCTTGAAGAACATTCAGAAACTACAGTTGGTCCAGAATGCAACAGCTCAGGTAGTGATGTGCGCAACCTAAGGGATTCACATAACAGATCTGTTCATATGTGTTGCTGGTTGGCTTCTGTAAGTCCATGGTTCAGCTGCTGAGCAGTGGAGTGGATCAGTGGTGGGTTCCAACCGGTTTTACCACCGGCTCACTTTGTGCATGCACTTTGCACGTGATTGGCGTGCATGTGCACGCTTTGCTTGCACGCATGCCAAACTTGCATTTTGCGCAAGCACATTGCATTGCAGAACAACTGAGGCATGGCAATCCGCTCTTCCGTGCCTTTCAGCTGGGTTAAAAATGAAGGAATAAAGGTAGGTATAGCGCAGGGGTGGGCGGGAGGGCCCAGCTGACGGTCAGAACAAACCGGTTCACTCTCACATCAACATTTCCGCTACCAGCTCTCCTGAACCGGGGAGAACCAGTAGCAACCCACCACTGGAGTGGATGTATGGGGTTAGGTATCATCAATATGCCAATGATACCAGTTGTATATCTCAATCCCTAGCCAATTAACTGATGCTGTCAAACTAGTAAGACTAAGTATCTGTGCATTCATGACATGAACTGTCTGTTTCCAGGGATTTTCCAATTTTAGTTCTGGATGGATATCAGTACTGCTATTATGTTAATGCTCTATAAACCATCCAGAACCACTTGGTGAGCGTAGGTACAGCATTAGAATTTGAATGAATAAATGACTGAACAAACAAACATTAGGCAAACATAAAGCTAAAAGTAATACTTGACTCATTAAATAAGCAACTATTGCTACTAATAAAGCACCCAAGTAATTACCTACCAAAGCCTCACAGGCCTCCCAACCAGCTCTTTGGTCATCAGAATAATGGTTGTCATGAACAGTATAAAAATACGTGGCAGATCTAGAGTTTGTCCCATAAATAAGTTATATAGTAGTTCTTCATTGAAGTCCCTGTCTAGAAACCAAAGGAACATATTGCCATTCATTCAGAATGTGGCCAAGAGGTTTTCACCACCAGCTGAACAGTCTGCTATGGTGTTTCCAGTGGACAACTCTTCCTTTGTATATACCAGAGCTAAGCTTGCAGTGTTTCTTTCAAAGGCAGTGTCTCAACATATACAAAGAAAAATATATTTTAGTTAACCCTGTTGGGCATTACCTATTTTGGATTAGGTATTTCTGTTATGGGTTGGGAAAGGATCATAACCCTTATAACGAGTTGTGACAGCATAAATATTTGTGCATACTGAGAACAAAATTGTTTATTGATTTAGTGTTATTTTGGTATCGGCTTTAGAGTTTAAATTTTCCAATCATTTCTGTATAGATATTGAAATAATACAACATTTGTAAGTAGCATTGCTTCATTAAAAATATTTAAAATCTACCTAAAAGTATTATTTCTTCAGGGTTGTCAAAAGCATCTATCTCAGGATTCTTACCCTCCACAAACATACACTCCTACTAATATAACAGTATGCTGTAAATCTTAGTATTTGAGCCTGTACATTTATTGCTGACTTAACTTGGAAATTGGGATTGAGTCATTTGAAATTTCTATATTATTCCTATCTATAAACATTTTAGGGGACGTGGTGGCTCAGTGACTAAGATGCTGAGCTTATCGGTCAGAAAGGTCAGCAGTTCAGCGGTTCAAATCCCTAGTGCCGCATAACGGAGTGAGCTCCTATTACTTGCCCCAGCTTCTGCCAATCTAGCAGTTCAAAAGCATGTAAAAATGCAAGTAGAAAAATAGGAGCCACCTTGGTGGGAAGGTAACAGCATTCCGTGAGCCTTCGGCATTTAGTCATCCCAGCCACATGACCACGGAATTGTCATCAGACAGCGCTGGTTCTTCGGTTTAGAAACAGAGATGAACACCGCCCTCTAGAGTTGGGAACGACTAGCACGTATGTGTGAGGGGAACCTTTACCTTTACTATAAACATTTTAGTGAAGGGTTATGCCAGAAGTCTCTACACCAGGGGTCCCCAAAACCCAAGTCTGTGGACTGGCACCAGGCTTTGGCATACCAAAAACCGGGCCGTGCAAACAAGTAAAGTCTCATCTGCGTGTTGCAGGTAGCATACAAAACCACACCTCCTCCGGTCTGTGGAAAAACCACTCTCTACAGAATCAGTCCCTGGTGCCCAAAAGGTTGGGGGCCGCTGCTCTACACCAATCGTAAAAAAGTGGGAAGGAAAGAGGAAAGAAAATGTGTAACCTTAAGATAATGGAAAGCATGGCTGCTGCAACTTGGTCTGCAAATTGTTCATCATACAAGGTTGCTGGCGGGGGAGGGGGGGCGGAAAGGTCCCAATTGCAAGTTAAAATAAAAGTTCAAAAGCCGCTTAGCATGGAAGAGAAATACAATATTCTGAACATTTGAAACTATTTTTTTAGTGGGGAGGGAATTAAGTGTCTATAGAGATTCTCAATCATGCAGGTCATGGTTGTCCCAAAGCTACTTTTTTCAAGAGGCAACTTGAAAGTCCAGTTGCCTCTTGGGGAAAAAAAAGCACCTTTGGGAGGGGATTAAGTGAAATTCTGCACAAGAGCACCTTGTATGCAGCAGTAGCCCCGATAGAATGCCAAATTTTGTGGATCTTGATTAGCCTCTTAAATGCTAAGAGTGGCAAATAGGTATCAGTTTACAGGGATTGCTTATTTTGACCCCCTGCAAATGTCCCTTGGGCAAACAAACATTATGAGCTATATTCAACTGATGAGACACCTCAATTATTCCATGTCAGCATCCAACATTAAATGACGCACATAGTACTTTATGAGACAGAGTATCAATAAAGAAGATATTCTCTTATAAGAAAAGCTTGAAAATTTATTTCTGAAATCCAATTTTCAGGTCTAGTCAACCTTAAGTATACAAATGCATGCAACTTTATATATGTCTGCACTATTTCTCTGCTCTAGTAGAAGAAAGAGCTTACACATACCGATTACCAAATGGTTTCTGAATCCAATTCAAAACACAATTAAACAGGTAATCAAAATCAAAAAATCTTATAAGGGGTTTTTTCTTAGGGTTGTGTAACAAATCAAACAATGGTGTATCTATTTTAGGGCACTTACTGAGCAGTTCTCTGGAATTTTGGGTAGTAGGGTTATCCAGTCTTAAATGAAACTGCCAGGGATAAAACCCAGGATGTTCTCCATGCAAATAATGTATTCGAGCAAACTAAGCCAGGGATGGGATTCAACCAGTTCGTACCGATTCGGGCAAAGTGGTAATTGTGACCTGTGGCCCCAGCACTATGCCGTCCTATTTACCCGCATTTTTTAAGCAGCGTGCATGGAGGCGAGCAAAGCGCATGCGCGGAAGGCGCGCGGGCTCATATTTTCAGCGCTGGGGCGAACCGGTTGTTAAATTATGTGAAGCCCACCTCTGAACTAGGCCTCTTTTCTTCAAAGGATGTAATGCGTCTCTAAAAGTTACAGGGCCCATCTACTGCTATAAGACATAAAGACACAAAAAATTAAATTAAAAATTATCCATCTTATTCTAATGAAGAATCTAAAAAGATATACCACTAAAAACTCTCTGTTGTGACATTTTAATATTTCTGAAAGGGTTTCAGTAAAGGAACAGTGCACATGTTTTTTTAAGCAAAAGGTTCATATTGGCCATAGAACTGACAATTGACAGCCTATTCAAAATATTTTTTAAAAAGGATTTAAAATGAAAGATTTTAAATTAAATTTTAATTTTAAATTAAATATTGATCCATTACTTTTAAATAATCAACTATTACATTTTTTTATCACAAATTTACCATGGTACTCAGACCCTCACCACTCATTCACACTTTTGCTGTCATGCATACCTAGCCTCACACGTGTGCATACAAATATTATTAATCAGATGGTCACCAAAATCAATAGCCAATAACATTGGTGGACATTGTCCTTCTATTAGACTTTGTAAGAATACATGAAGAGCAGAAGAAAAACTTAAAAGAATTTAGTTCAATATTTTTATGGATAAAAGAAAGAAAATATCAAGAGATTAACAGTTCTTCATTTTGTTAAGTAGGCTAGTATTGCATTATTTTATAAATTTAAGGCGTTTATGAAATTTATGAAAGACAGATGCAATAAATGGCAAGAAATGAAACATTATTTTGTGTTTAAAGTAATTACTTTATTAATAAATATACATCCAAATGATGACATAAGTACAGTTCATGAATACTACTCCATTCCCATACAGACAATTGCACATGAGTAGCTGAGGTTCATGGATGTAAGAACAAACACAGTTATCTAATCAGACTTTTTACACCAGAAGACAGGATGATGATATTAATGATTTTTTTCTAATAAAATAACCTGTCCATGGAAAAGCAAGTTGTGAAAGTGAAAATCTTAAAATAGCCTACAGTATTTAAATATATATTTTTTAAAAAATTGTTATGCTATCATAATTTTCAAGATGAAATTGATTACACATTGCAGAACTTAAATTTATCTATTTGGGAGAGGAGACCAAAAGGAAGGGCTTGTTCTAATATTTTCATTATAATAATGAACTATATTTAATATATGTATAATAAAAAGCATTTGAGTATAAGCAAGACTAGAAGCTTTGATTGCAAGTAACTGTAGTTAGTGAACTACATGATGTTGCACTGTATGTATAGTGATATAAAGTAGAATGACAACTTAGGGAATAATTGTAGAGTTCTCATTCTGAAAGTTTTTGCTTTTAAAATTCTTTTAATGCCCTGACTGTAATCCCTCCTGCCTCATTGGTCATGGAATTTCCCATCCCATATACATTACTTTTCTGGATTTCTTCTGAAACCAAAAGAAAATGTGTAATTTCTTTAAAAAATGGCCCATTGCAGAACAAAGATCCTGATCAGTATTAAGTAACTTTAAAAAGTTATGAAACAAAAGTGATTCTTGATGTAGTAGACAAAGCTGTATTTAGAAAGTACTACTTATACAATAATTTTGAACATATCCAGTGCAAGACTTAAAAAATAGTAGTAAAGTTATTTGGTTCTATAGTTTATGTAAAGTTAGTTAGAAAGTAAACAGCATTTTTTCTGTCTTTTAAATAGTATAGGTCCCTATTAATGCTTAATTATTTATTTATCAAAAGATACAACAAATATCTATATTTAACCAAAAGAAAGATAAAGCACAACATGTAGATGTTTTGAGCAGTGTGAATACACATTAACAATCCTAGCTTATGTAGAGTACAATTTATAGAATATAAAATTATCATTTGCTTTACAAATCATGTATCAATACTATCGAAAGAAAGGACACTCTTCCTTCCCAGTAATAACAAAGCATAGGAATTAACATGCTGTTGCAGTGTTTATCATGACAAGAGATAGTGTACCAAAAAAAGCACAATGTATTCAGAAGACTATATACAGCAGTAGCAAAAATATTTGAATTTATCATTCAAACATCTCAAATCGCTGACTTCTGTTTTCTCTATAGCAAGGCCCTTATGAACTGCAGTAGAAGGTAAAATCAATTGGAATCAAGAAATGTCCAACAGTGCTCTCCTGGCCTGGTTAATAAATCCAATGAGTATATAACTACCCTTTCTGCCTATTTTAACTATTAGTCTTTTTAATGGATGTGTTTTCCATTTTATAGATGAGCATAAATTGCTTATGTTCTCAGCATATATTTTCTCAGAATACATAATTCATCACATTAGAACAATAATGCATCTGCCTTACCTCCCAATACACTGTTTGGCATCATCAAACAAACTCATTTGTGAGAAGTTAAAAAAAAGGGGGGGGAGTATGAGAAAAACAGGAGGTAAGAAATACAGTTGATTAAAAATACACTTCTGGCATGAGATAAATTTGTATCTTGCCGTAAGAGTATGCCGTTTGTTTAGATTTTACATTCAGCTTCTTTCCAAGCAGCTTTTGGGAAGGGTGGGGGGAGTGTAACAAAACAGACAGTACAATATATGTCCTGAGGGAGAATTAGCTCACATTAGCACTGTGTCAAAAGTTGCACCTCTGTGAAAAAAAGTAAAAAACTGATAATTCCAAAGTTTTTCAAGGAAACTTAGCTTGAGCAAAAATAAGACAAAACATTTAGTAGCAGTTTAGCTGCCTTAGTTTACATGACTAAAAAGCCTTCCAGTATTGTTGAGGTTCATGGTTGCCAGTGCGTACAAAGTCCCCTCAAAGCAATTCAATACTCTGTTATAAAATATAGGATAAAGTCCAGCTCATTATGAGTTAGGCATCACTGGAACACCTGAAGGCTTGCTGCTTTTTTCCTGATAAAAAAGGCATGAAATGACACCCATTTCTTAAGTTGTCATTACTGGAATCAGAGCTGTCATCAAAACGTCAGCAGGCTACAACATTGATCTTACAAAGAAAAAATTCAATACTGTTAATTTTCACTTGTACGTAATGTGAAAGAGGTCTATTCCAAATGAAAGCTGTAAATATTTACAACCTCTCTCAAGTGAATCTGAAGATAAAACATTTTAAGAATTAACAAAATGTAAACTTAGTTTTGGAATAACAATTATGAAATCTATTTAATATTGAGTGTTTTCTGGTCAATTATAATGCAATTTGTGTAATACTGTAGATACAGTCTATCTTTTTCTGTCTTTCCCCCTTTTTCTCTCACACATACATACATACGTACACACTCATATACAATCTTAAAAATAATAACACATACCCAGCTCAAAGCAGAACATTTATTTTAGGCGCACAAAAATCAGAAATTGTATTTATCATTCTGCACCTCCATGCATAGATATATTCCTAAAGTCTGTTATATATCTGGGTGTCTATAAACACATCAAATCACAACTTGCTTGTGCATCATCTGTATCATTTCCAATTATGAACCATGAAATGTCTTCCTTTGGTAAATATATGCTCACTTAGCTCCAGAAGTTTTGTACTGACAAAATTATTTTAAAAATGGGAAATCACATATCTGAGAAGTATAATTTTCAATTATACCATTTTTTTTTTCTTTTTTAAAAAAGGCTGCCAGCTATGGAGATATTATAAAGTCATTGTGAACTTGTATGTTTCCGGACAAATTTTGAAAAATACAGGGCAATTCTACAACTTTGCTTATGCTATGTATCAGTCAAATTAATTGGACTTATAAGGGAACAAAATCTCAGAGATAACCTTCATCGTGCCCATTAAATGCATATTTGATAGCACTTTTTAAGATTTATAAAAAATTCTGGTATTTCATTATTTATAATTTGGTGTGTATAGTCTTAGGCTTTATAAACCGTAACTCAGTGTGCAATAGTTAGCACTTCCAAGAGAGAGATACCATACTGTAATGGAAAAGTAGCACTTAGACTATAGATCAGGTGCTGCATACAAACTATTTCTTTAACAAAGTATTTGAATTACTTGTAAATGATAGCAGTTCAATGAATGGCTGCCTGGAATGATAACTTCCTAAAAATATAGCTTCGAAGTTTTGACATATCTACAAGTTCTGAGGTCCGTGTTAAATTCCAGCAATTGTGGAAAAAATTCATTTCTACTCATTCCTATTTAAAGAGGAAAGAAAAAAAGAATCATATACATTGCAAAATTTATAGAACTACTGTTACTTATAAGACAATCCTGAATGATTGGTTTCTATTAGTCTATTCTGATGTGTTTTAATCAAGTCTGTTGCAATTTTCAAAAATCAGGGAGCTGGAAATCTGCTATTTGAATTAACAGCTCCTCAACTAAAATGACTAGGCAATAATTTTTGTCGCTCAGAATATTTGCAATTACTTTTTGAAAATACACAAGTGCATCACTGGGGATTCCACTTGTAAACAAAAAAACATTATATGGTTATGATATGCCATCTTTAAAAAAAAATAAGAAAGGAAGTTGTGAAAAAGTTACAAAAGAAGTGAAAAAACATGCCACAACTTAGATAATTTAAAAAGGATTACTGAAGAAATATTTATCGACCTATACATATTATTCAGTGGGTTGTTTGATTTTGCTACTTGTTTCACCAGTAGCATGTACTCCTCTGTTATGCACCACAGAGTAAGGAAAAGCTGCAGTGCTACAAGTATAACTTAGATTTGGAAGCCGTGATAGAGCTTTAATGCTGCCAGGAGGTCTCCCCGGGCTCACTTTGTAACCTGCAGCTTTAGTTGTGCCCAAGGGTCTACCTGGACTTGTCTTAAATCCAGCTGCTTTGGTGGTCCCGAGTGGTCTACCTGTGCTCGTTCTGTATCCCGCTGATTTTGTCGTCCCCGAAGGCCTTCCACGTTTTCCAGATCTGTTGAGATTTTTCTTTTTTTTAAGTTCATCTTTCGCCTCTAAATTTCTGCTACTTGTGGTCTGCAAATGTGGTTCATTTAATGCATCTTGTCTCTGGCATGGTATTGGCTTGTGCCCGACTGTGTGGCTATACTTGGTTTGCTGTGTGGAATATAAATCAAACTGATCGGTGGGTGTCCCATTGTCATCATTAAGGCAAGATGTTTTTCCAGTCCCGCAGAAAGGGGAGTTGCTACTGGCAACAGGATGCATCATTTTCTGTTAAAAAAAATGAAATAAAAGTTTAAAACCAAGATAACATTAAAAAAAAAACAACTTAAGTTTTGCATTAAATTGTGTTTATTGCCTTATAAATGCTTTTCAATGTTAAGGAGCTTCACATAGGACACAAAGCAGCCCAATACATTATTTAAAATAAAAACCATTTCAAATCATTGCCAGTGTATACTTGCAATTTGTATTTGTGTTCATTTCACATGTTTGTACTACATGAACTCAACCTTTTATATTAAAAATACTTTTAAATTCACAGCAAAATTCTCAATCAAAATAAGCTTCACAGATGCGAAGCTCTTTTCAGCACTATAAAATGCAAACAGTAATTCATAATCAAGCAATTGCTTCTTATGGACACTACTGGTAAATTATTATGTGATCCCTCTGAAATCCTGCCAAGGGTTTGGGTTCCTTTGTTAGTCAAATTTCTACAGTTTCCAGTGCTAAAAATTGAACGTTTGGAAGATGCCAGGTGAGAAGTACTGTTATAATATTGATCTTTACTAATATTATGGAGTTCTGATTTACACTTTGGGTTAATCCTAGTCTGAAAATGGCAGATAATTTTTTTTCAATTGTGAGCAGGGCTATTAACACTTTATATCAGCTAATCGTCAATCACATTTTTAAATAATCTGGAAGAGGAATCAGGATTACCTCAACACACAGAATAGCAGAAGCTTTCAATTAAAACATCTCATATTGTAATTTAATTCAGGTAAATTAGCAAGATCCAAAAGTCTTGAATTATGATCAACACAATATTTTGAATAGTTCTAAACCTGAAGGATTTTTATATGCAACTGAAGTGTACTGTTAAAATGAGCACTCTTGTTTATTTACAAGAATTTTGAAATAAATCTGAAAATACAAAAATTACATTTTATAATTATAAATTATATATGTATACAACAGGGTGGATTTGATTTAAATCGAGTCGATTTAAATCATGATTTAAATCACTAGTAAAAAGACTTGATTTAAATCAACTCGATTTAAATCATAATTTTTAAAGAGCAACTGTCATCTCTGCTACTCTTTGACCCACTGTTGACTCACCGATAGTCCCAGTGTTGCGGAATATACAGCCTTGTGCTACATAACTAAGCTCCATTTCATGCTGAATAAACTAAATTATTTATGTATCTTAAATAGAAAACTATCTTACAATAGATTTTTACCCCAAAAGTTTTTTATTAAAATAAATTCAATAAAAATCAAAAAAATCTGATTTAAATTAAAAAAAATCTGATTTTTTTGATTTTTTTTAAAAAACCATTGATTTTTATCCACCCTGGTATACAATAATTGAATCATGTGTGTTTATAATTATATGAAATACAATACAGGTAGTCTTCAACTTACAACCATTCATTTAGTGACCGTTCAAGGTTACAACAGTTACAACAATTAACAAATGCAGTGAGTAGCTTAATAATAGCTATGGCAAAAAGGGTGTAAAATGGGGCAAAGTTCACTTAACAACTGTTTTCTTAGCAAAGAAAATTCTGGGCTCATTTATGGTCATAATTCGAGGATTACCTATAATTATATTATACTTAGAAATAAAGGAATTTACTGACAGTAAGAACAATAAGAATTATTAAGCAATGGAACAGCTTGCCTTCTGGAGTTTGTGGGTTCTCCGTCGCTGGAGGGTTTCAAGAAAAAAAATTGGGCAACCTTTTATCCAAGATGGTATAAGGACTCTTGCCTTGGGCAAGGAATTAAGACTTGAAGATCTCCAGGGTCCCTTCAAGCCGTATGATTCTATTTATACAAAATGCTGAACCAAAACTAAGCAAACCCCACTACTAGTCTGTAGAGATTCTTTGTCATCCAGGTCATGGTTGTCCCAAAGGTGCTTTTTCAGGAGCCAACTGGACTGTCTTGTTTTTTTCTTTGAAGACATTTTGCTTCTCATTAAATTGCCTCCTGAAAAAGCACCTTTGGGACAACCATGACCTGGATGATTGAGAATTTCTACTGACTTTTAGCGATACAATTTGGGATGAATATCCTTTGAATAGTATGGGAGTAGGAATGGATTTCCAGAGAAAAATTGCAGACTACAGGAACCAGGAGCACTACTCAGGAGACCCTGAGGACACAGATAAACCTCCAAGTGCTTCAACGACCCTCTAAATTTTAGAGTCTAAAAAAATGCAAATGATCAGCTGTCTGCAAGGAATATAAATCCTTCCATTCCCCACCATCCAGTCAGAGCCGAAGAAGCTTCTTGGATGAGAAGTGAAACGTCTTCAAAGATAAAACAAGAAAGTCCAGTGGCCTCCTGAAAAAGCACCTTTGGGAAAACCCCACTACTGTTTGGTTTAAACATTATGGCTTAATGCAATCTAACCCCAGATTTGCATCCAGTGACGACCTTCCACAGGCAGATTTTGAACTAGTAGAAATTTCTATTACAAGAACAAGGATGAAGGTTAATTTTTTTGCCACTTATTTCCGTTCCTTTCTTTTTCCATTATCAGAAATCTCAACCAAATCAAAAAGGGCAATAGCTGGATTTAAGTCTTAGCTTTTTTATTGTTCTGAAAATAATAATTCAATTACTGAATTATTGGGATAATCAATAATTACTGATTTTTTGAGATAGAAACACTTCTATTTTCTGAACACAAAATTCTTTCATTTCTATCTTTCTCACCCACTAAAGCAAAGTGTTTTTCAACTTTGGTGAATTTAAGATGTGTGGACTTCAACTTCCACGAATTTAAGATATGTGTTCAATTCCCCAGTCAGCATTCCGGGAGTTGAAATCCACACAACTCCAAGCGGCCAAGGTTGAAAAACACTTTGCTATATTGTAGTCTACTGGAAAGTTAAGGGAAACCAATAAAAAAGCAGACATTAGCACAACTGGTCTTAATTCCCTCGAACTTAATCATCTCTGATAAATGTAAACTGCATTTAAATATAAAATAGTCTAGTCATGGCTGCAAAGAAGCATTCATTGTGCCCACAAAGTGCCACCTAGAAAAGCTATTGTTTTCATTAATCTGTCTAGTGAATCAGGTTTGACTCCATCTAGAGATTAGTATCATCTGTCTACAATGCTACTTAAGGAAATTTGAGGAAAAAGATAATCCAGAGTTGCAAACTAAGATCTAGTCAGGACAGCCAGACATAATTCCCGCTGATTTGGATGGAGCTTACTCATATTTAATGGTATACAGTAGCAGCCTTAGTGATTATCAGAGTTCATGCAATATTAAGCAGGTTGCTATAATGCAAGTATTTATATCAGAGGCCGACAACCTCAACCCCCTAATTTTATTTTTTTTGCAGCTGTCTCCACTACAGTTATTCAATCCAATAAACAAAAATTGATAGTATGATTTCCTGCCATATTAAATCAGAAAACACACAGAAAAACAATACCGGTATTGTTTTTCTGTGTGTTTTCTGATTTTGACTTACGGTCAAAATTGAGCCCAGAATTTATGTTGCTAAGTGAGAAATTTGTTAAGAGAGCTTTGTCCCATTTTATGACTTTTCTTGCCACATTTGTTAAGTGCATCACTGCAGCTGTTAAATTAGTAACACAGTTGTTAAGTGAATCTGGCTTCCCATTGACTTTACTTGTCAGAAGGTGGCAAAAGATGGTCACATGACCCTGCAACCTATCATAAATACACACCAGATGTCAAGCATCTAGATGTAAATGACATGACCATGGGGATGCTGCAATGGTCATAAGTGAAAAATGGTCACTTTTTCACTTATGAAAAGTGTTACAACAGCACTTTTTCAGTGCTGTTGTAACTTCGAACTGTCCCTAAACTGTTGTAAATCGAGGATTACCTATACTGTAATCAGTGGTGGTATTCAGCTGGTTCTATCCGGTTTGGGCGAACCTGTAGTGGCGGCAGCAGGAGGCTCTGCTCACCCCCCGGACATAATCACGTCCCATTTTTGATGCTCTGCGCATGAGTGAAAGGTCTTGCGGAGGCGCGCGCACTCACATTTGCGAACCGGTAAGCGAAGGTAAGTGAATGCCACCCCTGACTGTAATCCCTGAAACAGATTTGGCAGAGGCAATATGCCAAAGATAACCCTAGCGGCCTATTCCTAAAATGGAAGATTCCAAATCCATCCATGAAAATTTGGCCCTACCCAGGGGTGAAATCCAGCAGGTTCTGACAGGTTCTGGAGAACCGTTAGCGGACATTTTGAGCAGTTCAGAGAACTGGTAGCAGAAATTTTGAGTAGTTTGGAGAACTAGCAAATACCACCTCTGGCTGGCCCCAGAGTGGGGTGGGAATGGAGATTTTGCAGTATCTTTCCCCCAGGAGTGGGAAGGGAATGGAGATTTTGCAGTATCCTCCCCCTGCCACACCCACCAAGCCACGCCCATAGAACCGGTAGTAAAAAAATTTGGATTTCACCACCGGCCCTACCTATTGCCAATTCTCAATTTTCCCTCCCTCAAGTTTAAAGAACACAGACAGCAATACAATCCGTGTTGAGCAAGACTGATTTATACAAAGTACAGCTGGTAAGCATTTTAATAAGCATTCCCTATTTTATTTAGATAACAAATAAAAGCTCTTCTAAAATTATGCCTGATACAGTGCAATGTATTTACTCAAAAGAAAAGCAACTTTCTAAATTAAGACATCCATATACAATGGGAACATTCATACACACACACACAAATCATCAGTCTCTATTATGAGGTTCTCAGAAATATTACAATCAACATCCTATTTTAAAGTTAAATATTTGGGAGAAAAAAGAATTTATTTTCCTTTCTAGTAAATACAATACAGCTGCATCATCTAAAAAAAACCCTCCTCTGCACTAAATGAAGATGATTTTTTTTTTCTCTTTTATTGGAAAGCACTGGATCCAATAAATTTTCCTGTTGAAAGAAGAGATGAAAGCAATCTTGACTACTGTAATCCTTTCTGCTCCAGCAATTCATTATATTATCTATCAGGCTGTTCCAAAGAGACTGTTTTCCAGAACAGAAAATGCAGCAGAGAATAGTTCTTGACTTAATAACTGGCCACTTAGCAATAGAATAGAATAGAGAATAGAATTTTTTATTGGCCAAGTGTGATTGGACACACAAGGAATTTGTCTTGGTGCATATGCTCTCAGTGTACATAAAAGAAAAGATACGTTCATCAAGAATCATAAGGTACAACACTTAATGATAGTCCTAGGGTACAAATGATACAAGCAACAAAATTGCTTCCATAAGTGGAAGGAGATGGGTGGTGGGAACAATGAGAAGATTAATAGTAGTGCAGACTTAGTAACTAGTTTGACAGTGTTGAGGGAATTATTTGTTTAGCAGAGTGATGGCATTCGGGAAAAAACTGTTCTTGTGTCTAGTTGTTCTGGGGTGCAGTGCTCTATAGCGTCGTTTTGAGGGTAGGATGCGAGGGGTATGTAAATACTTTCACAGCCCTCTTTTTGACTCGTGCAGTTTACAGATCCTCAATGGAAGGCAGGTTGGTAGCAATGGTTTTTTCTGCAGTTCTAATTATCCTCTGAAGTCAGTATCTGTCTTGTTAGGTTCTGCAGCTGTTTAAAGTTACAAAGGCCTCCCCAAAAAGTTCGTATGACCCAGATTTGAATTCTGACAGCCCCTCAGGGCACATGACTGCATTCTGGGCAGTTAGGAATTGGCCCTCATTTATGGTCGTTTGCAGTATCCCCACGGTCACATGACCATGATTTACGACATTTTTGCCAGAAACCAACATTTACTTCCAGTTTAGGTCAAAAAAATGCCAGTAGTGAACGAGTTCACTTAATGACCATGACATCCATTAATGAACATCACAAAAAAGGTTGTAAAATTGGACGCAGTTCCATGTTTAATGACCAGTACAAATTATCACAGTAATTGTAGGCTCAATTACAGTCATAAGTTGAAGACTACTTGTTCACGGAAAAGAATCTACCTATTTCCTGTCCTGCAGAAGCAGAATTTAATTAAATCATAATCTGGATCCAAAATCCACCAGAATATACTCTTTTTTTTGCTCCAGAACTTTGTAAACTTGTGTTATAATCTGCCTTTTTTATAGTTTAGCAATGTGATTTCTAAAAACTATTTCCTAAAAAAGAGAGGATACAATATTCCCATCTTGCCTTAGAATATTCCTATGCTGACCCTTCTATATTTGTAGATTCATGACAAGGACAAAACACTATGGCAATACAGTAGAATTCTGAATTAGCATTAGGAAACTCACTAAATTGCTCTGGAACAATTACTATCCCTCCATCATTAATCTTTTCATTGTTCCCACCACCCATCTCCTTCCACTTATGACTGTAACTTTGTTGCTTGTATCCTTATGATTTATATTGATATTGCTCCTGATCGCTTATTTGTTCCCTATGATTATCATTAAGTGTTGTACCTTATGATTCTTGATGAACGTATCATTTCTTTTATGTACATTGAGAGAATATGAACCAAGACAAATTCCTTGTGTGTCCAATCACACTTGGCCAATAAATAATTCTATTCTATTCTACTCATACATACCTTACAAGATATGATGACAAAGCTAGAATGAGAGGAAGGAATATTAATTATACTGCTTTGAAAACGGATTACAAATAAAACTAATAATGTTGTACATGTTTGTACATATGTTTCCATTAAATCACTAAAAGCTAAGCTTGACTCAAAAGAAAAAGGAGAATACAGTGTATCACAGAAGTGAGTACACTGCCTCACATTTTGTAAATATTTAAATAGATCTTTTCATATGACAACACTGAAGAAATGACACTTGGCTACAATGTAAAGTAGTGAGTATACAGCTTGTATAACAGTGTAAATGTGCTGTCCCCTCAAAATAATGCTACACACAGCCATTAATGTCTAAACTGCTGGCAACAAAAGTGAGTACACCCCTAAGTGATAATGTCCAAATGGGGCCCAAGTAGCCGTTTTCCCTCCCTGGGAAACTGATTCGTTAGTGGTACAAGGTCTCAGGTGTGAAGGGGAAGCAGGTGTGTTAAATTTGATATTATCGCTCTCTCTCTCTCATACTGGTCACTGGAAGTTCAACATGGCACCTCATGGCAATGAACACTCTGAGGATCTGAAAAAATGAATTGTTGTTCTACATAAAGTAAATTCAAATTCAAATATTGTCAGTCCACAACGTATGTACAATGAGATGGCCTAGGCCAGTGGTCCCCAACCCCCGGTCCGCGGACCGGTGCCGGGCCGTGGAGTACCTGGCACCGGGCTGCGCAGCGGCCGGGGGACATGAACGCTGCAGCGCAAAGGCTCCTGGGCCGTGCGCAATGGGCCATGCGCAAAAGCTCCTGGGCCGTGCCCCCACCCCTGCGCGCACTCAGCGGGCCGCGGCGATAAAAAGGTTGGGGACCACTGGCCTAGGCTATGCCAAGACCCTGAAACTGAACTGCAGCACAGTGGCCAAGAACCATACAGCGGTTTAACAGGACAGGTTCCACTGAGAACAGGCCTTCCCATGGTCGACCGAAGAAGTTGAGTGCCCGTGTTCAGCGTTATATCCAGAGGTTGGCTTTGGGAAATAGACGTGAGCGCTGCCAGCATTGCTGCAGAGGTTGAAGGGGTGGGGGGGTCAGCCTGTCAGTGCTCAGACCATACGCCGCACGCTACATCAAATTGGTCTGCAGGGCTATTGTCCCAGAAGGAAGCTTCTTCTAAAGATGATGCACAAGAAAGCTTGCAAATGGTTTGCTGCAGACAAGAAGATTTAGGACATGGATTCCTGGAACCATGTCCTGTGGTCCGATGAGACCAAGATAAACTTATTTGGTTCAGATGGTGTCAAGCGTGTGTGGCGGCAACCAGGTGAGGAGTACAAAGCCAAGTGAGTCTTGCCTACAGTCAAGCATGGTGGTGGGAATGTCATGGTCTGGGGCTGCATGAGTGCTGCCGGCACTGGGGAGTTAGTTCATTGAGGGAACCATGAATGCCAACATGTACTATGACATACTGAAGCAGAGCATGATCCCCTCCCTTCGGAGACTGAGCTGCAGGGCAGTATTCCAACATGATAACAACCCCATAAACACCTCCAAAATAACCACTGCCTTGCTAAAGAAGCTGAGGGTAAAGCTGATGGATTGGCCAAGCATGTCCCCAGACTAAAACATTACTGAGCATCTGCGGAGCGTCCTGAAATGGAAGGTGGAGGTGCGCAAGGTCTCTAACATCCACCAGCTCTGTGATGTTGTCATGGAGGTGTGGAAGAGGACTCTAGTGGCAACCTGTGAAGCTATGATGAAGTCTATGCCCAAGAGGGAGTGCTGGAAAATAATGGTGGCCACACAAAATATTGACACTTTGGGCCCCATTTGGACATTATCATTTAGGGATGTACTTACTTTTGTTGCCACCAGTTTAAACATGAATGGCTGTGTGTTGCGTTATTTTGAAGGGACGGCACATTTACACTGTTATACAAGCTGCAGATTCACTACTTTACTTTGTAGCCAAGTGTCATTTCTTCAGTGTTGTCACATGAAAAGATATACTTAAATGTTTACAAAATGCAAGGGGGTGTACTCACTTCTGTGATATACTGTATATACATTTATACCTTCTCTTTCTTCCATAATATACTTCAAGGGGAAGAATATAAGATTCTTAAATGTCTTCCATTTAGCCATCAATTAAATCTAGATCTGTTTAGCTATATCCTGAACCCTCAGACAATATCCTAGGACTTAGATGTAGTAAAACAGGGACTGGAATATTTGCATTAAAAAAAAATCCAAGGATGGAGATCACTTTTTCTCAACAGCTATCTTGTGACCTAGTCTATGTTTTTTTTCCTAAAAAGGTTGATCTATCTATATATGTTTTTGATTTTTATCATTATATACCACCATCACCACAAGAACAAGGGTGTTAGAGATAAAATAGACCTGATGCACAGTGGAATTCATATTCTGCAGATGCTACTGTCTCTTTAATTCTACAGTGAACCTGAAAAAAAGTGAAAGAAAAAGAAAAAACAGAATTGTAAAGGAAGCAAAAAGCTACCTTGAAATTTTGAGCGTTCAGGAGGGGGAAATCTGCAGCCATATCTTGAACAGAAATAAGCAGGAGTTCATTCTTTTCGTAGTACAAAGCAATACACAGCCCCCTCAATTAAAAAAAAACACAACAGATACAAATTTAATGGAAAAACAACAATATAATTCTCTACATATGGGACCTATTTCTGTAATATGCCCAGGGCTATAGACTAAATATTTAAAAACAAAGACTCAGACCACATGTATAATCAAGTACAGTAAAAGCGCAACCTAGATATGAGTCAAACCTAGAGATATGTAAATAATAGGTTTTAATAAACATGTGCTGTGTTTATTAAAACCCTTAATTAGCAAGTTAATATTCATAACCTTATTCGTGCACTTAGAGAAATATATAAAATATAAATAAGGAGAGAAAAAATATGCAGCCGTTTGTAATAGGCAAATTAAATAGGGCATTTAAGAAAATGAAATAAATTTCAGAAAGATGCTGTGTATGAGAGCTGCAAGATATGCAGCTCCCATGGCTGCTGACTGCAAAAAGCAATAAGTAACACAAAGAACTACAGCAGTTTTATCCCTTCTCTTTCACTCACCACTGCCCCCCAAAGCACCGGAGTGTCAATGGCCTTCCTAGGATATTTACAGGGAATATTGCATTGGGATATGTGAGTGCGAGCATGTGCTACGGAGAGCATTTTATTATAATCTCGAGGGAAGAATAAATCAGGAAATGGGGGCACGGGACTTAATGAGTTTTTGCTACTATTCCACCAGATCAAAACCATCAGGACTCGCCATCTGCTTTATTCAAAGCAATTTACCCAATAAACAAGTTACCTTTTTGACTTGTTCTCTCACCCTTTCCTTTTTTTTAGCTATTTCTAATTGAATAGTTAAAACGAGGGCTGGATGGCTCTCCCTCTGTTCCCAGACTCCACTTATCAAAAACGGGGTATAAACGATCCCGACCAATTCCTCTAAAAACGCCCGATTCAAAATAAAGGCAAGTTATTCGAAGTGTTCCGAAGTACTCCAATGGTACTTTGTCTCCCGAACCTTTGTCGAAAGAACATAACGCCCCCAAAGGAAAGGGCAGCAAGTCGCTCCGGGGCCCGGAGGTGGGAGAAAGGGGTTGGGGGAGGGGGGGCGCAAAACCGCCTCCCTCTCCAATGCAACGGGGCGCAAACAAGAGGCTCGAAAGCTATTCCAGACGGCGGATGTCGCGGTTCCTCCCTGGAGGTGGAAGATGGGAAGAGGGGTTCACGCTCCGGCCCCAGAGGAGGAAAGTGTCTCGCTTCCTCCTCTTCCTCGGGTTCAGCGACAAATGGAAGGGTGGGCTTGTCCCGATCTCAGGAGCTGCGCCCGCGGAAGGGAGGCAAGCAGGCAGGCAACGCCGCTCGGCCCTTTCCCTTCTTTCTCTCGCACGGAGCCAACTGGGCGAGGCTCCATCTTGCTCGCCTATGCAAAGGAGCGGGCGGAGAGGCGACGCCAGGCCCGCGGGCGACTCCTACCTGTGGGATCCGGAGAGGGGTGACGCTGGGGAAAGGGGGGGGGAATCGCTTGGTCCGGGAACCGCGAGCTCAAGCAGGGTCGGAGCCGGTCCTTGCGGGGCGCTGCGGCCCCTCCCCGCCGCCGCTTTTCCTGCCTTCCTCCCAGGCGGGAAGACCGAGAGGGAAGGCGAGCCGGAAAGATCCACGGGCGGGGAAGCGGGCCTGGCCGAGCCGAGCGGGCCAAGCAGCTGCAGGGAGCCGCGGCGGCAGCGTGCGCGCTCCGGGTCTGGGTCTCTGCGCCGCGGGAGCGAGCGAGCGGGCGGGCGAGGTGGGGGGAGGCTGAGTCGGGGGAGGAGCGGCGGCGGCGGCGGCTGCTCTGAGCGGAGGAAGGGAGCGGCAGGCGGACGCCTCCGAAAGAGGCCGCTGGCTGGGGCGGTCGCTGGAGGGAACAGCCGCCCGGAGAACCTGGCCTGGCGCGTTCCAGGGGCGACGCGACGCGGCGTCACATGTGTCTAGGAGGCAAAATGACGGAGCCGGGGGGCCGCCGAGTTGTGCCCTCCGCTTTTGGGGCGGGCTCGGGCTGCCCGGGGGCCTCAGCTGGCAGGCTTCTCTGTGGGGTTACGGGCGAGCGAAATGCTTGGAGACGGGGCCCGGGGGTGGGGGTCAGGTGGCTTCGAGGGCGAGGGGCCACAGTCTGTGTGACCTTCAGAGGCGGACTCCAGAAGCGCGGGGGGTCACTCATCGCCGCAGAATTTGATAAGGGCTAGAAGTGATAAGGGTTGGGGTGCAGGGCTGTAGCCTCAATTACTACCCGAAAAAAACATAAAGCGAATTGACTTGTACGTCTAGGTGCTTCAGTATAATTATTTTCTTGTGTGTGTTAGCTAAAGGAAACCGCATATATGCATAAATCAGTGCTTAAATATCACCACATCCTGATGCATTTTTCGTTTATGTCTTAGGATTTATGAGCTGCCCTATGGCTAAAATCTCCCTGGGTGATGGATAATAAAAACACTAAATCAAATCTGAGTAAGCCATAACAAAGGCTGCAAAAGCCAAGGTATCAGATGAAAAGATAATTAAGAACACAGAAATTAAACTGCTTAATAGCAAAACAGAGCAGAAATATATGAAAAGGCGCACTAGTCTAATAAAAAAAAAATAAAAGACCTGTTGCCAGCAGAGTAGGCTTTAAGTGGATCTCTTTTGGAGAGAGACTCCATAGCAGAGAGACTACATTCTCCTCTCAGGTGACAACAATTTCAAGGCTTGGGTAGAATTGGGAAAAAACAGGAGAGAGATTTGTCTGCAGATTTTACCATAAATACCCAACAACATTTGTCTTTCCATCTATTTGAGAGACAGTAAAATTACAGCCAGTCCTGTCAGAATTAGGCTTCAATTAAAAGCTAGAAAATCTGTTTCTATCAAAGAGTACTTGAGCCTCATGGGCTGTCACCCCACTGGAGTATCTTGCCTAGTCAGGATTTCCTTCTTTTACTGAAATCCTTATACATGATAAAGCTGCCACTTTCAGACTCGGCTGGCAGCAATATCAGTGTGTAGATGTATCAACCAACTGAAGTTAATCCAGCATGTTTCTAAAAGCCTTTCATAAATAATAAGATTTTTGTAGGTTATCATATCCCACATCCTTTCAATATAGAATTGAACAAGTATACAATTCTCATGGGCTGGTAAGGGCATTTCTGTACCATTGATAAGATAAATATGACTTAGTCCAAAAGTTCAACAAATATACCAAAAAAGTTGATGCTTCCTTAGGTTGTAGAATGTTTTCTTTTCTGGAGGGGATTTGAGAACAGGTCTCTCAGATTCTATATATCACTCAGGACAGTGTTGCTTCCTTTTTCCCCTTGAAAAGCAGGGGGTGGGAGTCTGATTCCACCCTTCAAAAAAGCCATCAATATTTATATGTGCACACACTATTTCTGATTATTGGTGTTATATATTATAACTAATCCATCATATTACATATTATAACTAATATCGGGATCAGAACTTGTGCCCATCAGCTTTGAACCATGTCAGGTTTCTCAAGTATCCTCTAGACCAGGGGTGTCAAATTCCCGGTCTGCGGGCCAGATGTATCAAGTGCTGGCCATGCCCACCCCCATTTTAGCCAAGGCGGGAAAAGTTGTTACGTCACGTGACAACGTGTCACGAGTTTGACACCCATGCTCTAGACTGATTTTATGGTAGTCTCAAACATGCAGCCTCAAGTTGTTTTCTTAGGCCACACTGATGGATACTTTGTAGGTTCAATGCTATCCAGCCAGACCAGGATACCCTGGAAGATGCACAGGCTGGACCATGGAATTGTACCAGGGGTCTGAGGGCCTGGGGTCAGGAGTTGAGTGGTTCACCTGGATTCATCCCAGAGGGACTTCTGGCAACACGGGATTCAGAGTTGGTGCCTTGAGGCCTATTTTAAGAAAATAAGTGCTGTTTCTGAGGCTGTCCGAGGTGTTTGGGCAAGGTCAGAGGGAGGCAAGGCTTAGCCAGAAAAGATGGGATTTCACCATCCTCGTTTAATGGATTTGCTAAATTGTATCATTCATTCTGGGTAAATCTTGTGGAAAAAACAACCCAGTAATAAAACCAAGTCTAGGGTGTCTGGTTTGAAAAATATTGCTAGGTATCACACTAAGATACTTTTCATTTTTCACCCAATAGAGCAGTGTTTCTGAAACACTGTATATAAGATGTGTGGACTTCAACTCCCAGAATTCTCCAGCCAGTATGGCATCTGAGAAATTCAGAGAGTTGAAAGCCTCACATCTTAAAGCTGCTGAGGTTGAGAAGCTCTGCTTTAGAGACTTGTAACAACATATGAAAAAGATTCAGTCTTGCAGCCTGATAAACTTCAGGCTAGTGAACTAATTTTCCTCCAGCACTTGAGTAGATTTTAGATGGACAGCCCTGCTTGATGTCAATCTGCCAAGTTCTCTATAGGAAACTAATAATAGTACATCCAGGTATGTGCATCCTATGCCTCTTGGCTTGGTCAGCATATGCATATCCCCTGTACTGTGGGAGACTATTTAATTTAGGTTTTCCTGTTGAAGTAAAAATAAGAATCCTTTGTGGCAATCCTTTTTTTCAGTCAGTTCTAATGATATTAGTTCTGACTCACAAATCTGGTGTTGCAATTAATTAATATTAAAAGTGCCTCTAGAATTTTTAGTTTGCCCAGTGTACATTTTTGTTATACTCAGCTTCCAGATTCTAGGCATATACCAATATGTTGATTTTTAACAGCAGCAGCTACAGACAAATTTAAAACTAATGGATATAGCCATATGAAGGGTTAAACTCAATGGAAAACCAAACTTGGAACAACATTTGTTTTAAAGAAATCTGTTCAAAAGAAACTGCTTTTCTTGCCTTCTACAATACAATATAAATAAGCATTAAGATTATTTTAAAGCAAGTCACTGTAGGTTGATGGGGTTATTTTTTTTTTAACTATCTGGTGTTTTTGAATAGAGAAGACGTCATCTGTTCCCCTGCTGCCACACATTACATTTAAGTAGCTGGATACATACAGCATGAGACAGTGGAGTCTCTGCAGCAAGCAGCAAACAAACAATTAAATATTAATCTACTGCACTTTTCATGATAATGCTTGTAGCTGAATGGAGCCAGAATGCAGTTCCTTTGCTATTTTTTTAAGAGAAGCTTGTTACAAAATGGACTCCCAGTCTTGCTCAGCTATTTAGGATAATTGGCTGAAGCACAAAATCAGTAATGCTAAACTCTTCAACTTAGTATCAAAATCTTCTTTAAGGATTATATAAATGTTAATTTCTTTATGCACATTTCTGGTGGCAGCTGCAGTTCAATATTTATGTTTCTTTAAAGAAGTCTTTAATATTTATGTTTCTTCAAACAAATATTTACCTTTACAAAACTCTGTTCCTAATTTAGTGACCTAGATAGAAATGTGCATGTATATAAATGATTGTTCAAAAGAATTTGGTGAGATTTACATAAATAGACAGCTATGTTAGTTTATGATAGCCAAAAATCAGGACAAATCTGGTATTCCTTTTCAGACCAACGTATTTTAATAAAGGGCGTAAGCTTTCATGAGCTGTGGCTCACTTCACCAGATATATGGGGTGAGTAAATTGATCAATTTTGCCACCTGCATATGATGAAATGAGCTCATGAAAGCTTATGACTTTTAATAAAATGTTATATTGAGAAAGGACTACCAGACTCCTACTGATTTTATACAAATATAGAATCCTGTACAATATACCTGTTTGCCAGAGCTAGTTTGGTGTAGTGGTTATGGCATCAGGCTAGAAACAAGGAGACTGTGAATTCTAGTCCTGCCCTACAAACAAACCCAGTTGAGTGTGTGTGACCTTGGGCCAGTCATTCTCTCCACTCTAGGAAGAAGGCAAAGGCAAACTGTTTCTGAAAATCTTGCCATTAAAACTGCAGGTCTAGTCCAGACAGTTCCCAGGAGTCAACACTGAATTGAATAGAGACCTGTTTGCACACCAAATTGCATTTACATCAGTAGAATTTATTTCCATATAACTATGGACAATTGTAGAGGGAAGTGATTACCAACTCATAACTACATGGTATTATCAAGCCAATGCAGAAATACTTTCATACAAAAGAGAAAGGATGTAGAATCTCCAAATTTTGCAACACTTCATCTTGAATCAGCATAGTTCGTATGTAAGGCTCAGCTTGTATAAGACTAACCAGCTTCTTTAGGGCTATATTGCAAGCCAGTTCAGTGGAAGACACTGGTAGGCTACCACCTCCACAAAGGTCACACAGACCAGGCTCAAGTCTAATTGGGGGGACATGCCTGGCTTCAGAATGCTCAAAGAAGTTGGTTTCTGAGAAGAAAAAAGGCCAGCAAGTGAGGGAAAGAAATCAGATCTGGCTCTCCTCTTGAGTCTGCAAGACTTCAGCTATGGATGGAGATAGAAAAAGTAGGAACTATCCAAGAAGAGGTTTTTCTTCTCGTTATATATGAGATTTCTGTACTGAAGCAAAGATATTACCAATCCAGAAAATCCATTCTTGGGAAAACTGGAGGACAAACACACAAAAAGGGAACCAGAACCATTTCCATCTTCCTTTTCTTACTTAAGAAATTTCAAGGAAGAACAGATGAATTATCAACAAGCTTATAGCTTACTGCCCCAATCAAAAATTATGACTCTGAAAATACAACCTCAGTAGATACCACTTTTGCTATATCTACTAATGTTTTACCAAGGTCCAACAATCAGTACTGCAGTTTCCAATCTTCATTTAGAAAGGTCATTCTTGTGAACCTATTAAAACCACTTGGCTTTTCTTCAAACTGGATTCTTTTCCAAGACTCCTTGTAGCTCATAAATGCACCAGTTTTACTGAGCAGAGGAATTGTTCCAGCAGTGCTTTTGACCATAATATTAAGTGTATGCATGTGTGTGTAATTGCTCTTTGTAATGCAGTAATCTAAACCAAATACTTGATTTAAAAAATTAAGGAAGATTTGGAATAGCAATGCCATGGTTGCCTTACCTATATTGGTCCACTAAATAATAGAAGCAATATAAAATGGTTTCAGCGGAACCTACTTTTGTACTCCATAATGATTTTGTTAATTATGCATGAGATTTCTTTCTGCCTCACTGATTTTAATCTCTTATCTCTGGCGTCCATTGAAGGCTGGAGCAGAACAGCAAGTATTCAAATCATACTTCAGTTGAATGTGGAGACACACAACTGTGCCTCTTAGAAAGGTGCTTTCCCTCCCCTACAGTAAATATAAATCTGTAAACTAAATACTTTTTTAAACTGTTTTTCCTTTCTTGTAAGACTTGGACCATTTTGCATATTATAATCACATACAGATTTCTTCCTTTTCTTAAACAAAACATACTTTTCACTGCTTTAAGTTTCAATAAAAAATCAATACCAGTTACTGAAAATCAAAGCAGCTTCTTTAATATATAAAAAAACAATCTTTTCATCCTCCTGCAAATTTCTCTGTGGGTGGGGTCTCCTTTTTACAACCAATGTTGAATTGACCTTCAATTTACCACATTTCAATTTTAGTTTTGAGCAGTTGTTTACCTACAGTAATACTGGTTATGTACCATGAAATGAGTGTTGATTCTTTTATCTACCAGTTTCTCCAGGATTTTGTGATATTATCAAAATGCATTTTCTTCAGGAAACTCCTCTACTGTCTGCTTTTTCTTACTCAGGATTACCTTGGGATAATTAGCTACATATTCTAAGTTTCATAGACAAGTTAGACTTTCCACATGAAATTTTATTTTCAGTTTCTAACTAGTAAGACAGTGCAGATGCCCAAATGTACAGAATATTTATTCATTAAATGTGAAATCCAATATATAAAGGTTCATACATGACTACACTATTAGCTGTATTTTAGGGAATATCCATATATTTTTGTATTTCATTTCAATCTATCAAGCTAAGTGACAAAAATATGGATCCAGAGTTACTATCTCCATAATTACCATTTATCTAAAAGCAATCTGAAATTATAATATATCAAATGTCCCATAATATTTTTCCAACTATCGTTAAAATATATTTTTTCAGTTAACTGTGCTGAACAGAAAGGCATTCTTCCTGTCCTAAACTAGGGTGAACCAGCAGTTAGAATTTCTTCTACAAAAACCTACCCTTTAAGAACACAAAGTTGTTTAAGCAGATACCATATTTGGAAGTGATCTTGGTCAAGAAAAATAATCACAAGAGCAGCACATTCCTTTTCAGTCATGTGACTGGGAAAAGTAAGCAAGCAAACTTGTCTTAAAAGGTGGGGCAGAAATAGATCATACAAATCACAAATGTGCGTGCACACACAGGCATCACCATTTCTCTTACAATCTGCTTAACAAGTCAAATGATCCCTGTAAAGGGAAGCAGAATAACATGAGAATGTATCTACAGAAGCTTCTAAGTCTAATCACTTTACAATCTGCCGAGTTACAATCTTAGACAAAACACAGCAGGGAAAGGGACTGGAGGCAAAAACATATATATACAAGTGGGATTAGTTAGAAAATACCATTGTAAAGGAGATTCCAAAATCAGGGATTTAATTTATGTAAAAAATTGCACGCCTTGCCCTTACCCAGTAGCTTTCTGTGGAAGCCCTTGTCCTTACTATGCATGTAAAATTTCCATACTGGATGTGGCTCTTATAAATATGCAAATAATTCCTGTAAGCAGACATTTTAATGTTTATTTAAAATATTTTTATTCCACTTTTCTACTTAAAAAGTATTCAAAGAGGCTAAATCAATTGAGTAAACAAAATTTAACAGTCTTGCATTCAAACACTCATTTGCAGATGATGAAACAAAATACAGTTTAAATAGTGTTAAGGTTTCTAGATTGCAGGTTGTATCCAATTAAGCTGATTGTTCTGTAAACCATTGAGTCTGTGTTGATTTAGCGGTATATAAGTAGAATGACTACAGTAAATTTATTTCTGCTCTAAAAACACTTTTCCCAAATTTTTAATTCAATGGAAGATTTTGTGAACAGAAAAATAGATGTTTTCTGCAAATTTCTTCCCCCATTTGAAACATTGTTCCAAAGTTTTCTCCAATTCTTTGGAGTACATTTGGAGAGAAAGAGGTTTGACGGGTTGAAGCACCAAGAATTAGCAAAAATGCTTCCTTGTATCTCACTAGAATCTCTGCTGAATCAGAGCTTCCCATTAGCAGAACTGGACTGATCTTAAACCACAGTGCTTACAAATTTATCACTGAAGGTTTTTAAAACTAACAGACTTCTTTAATGAAATGGTTATGTATAAATAATAGTCCATGGCCATGAAAGCAGGATAACTTTTTTCTTATTCAATATGTACAGAAAAGAATTAGACAATTCTATTTATTTAATTAAGCAGTTAGAAAACATGAATATAGTGAAACACATTTTTTTTACAAAGACTTGCATTCCTTCTAAAACCAAAAGTGTGTTTTTCTGATTAGCTTCATATTCAACTTCTTCTCCAGAAACTCAAGGCAGATACCTAATAGTCCCATTCCAACTTTTTCCCCTAACAATAACCCTGTGAAGAAAATTGAGTTGTGAGAGACAAGACAGGGAAGGGGAAGGAGAGTCACCAGTGAGCTTCTACAGCTGGGAGTGGATTTGATCAGTTTCTCCCTGTCCTAGCCAACAACTAAACCACTGCAACACACTTTTAAATATTGTAAGAATTAATTTTTCCCTATATGGAAGTGCCATCAGGGCTTTTCTAAGAAATTTCCCAACACAAGAGTATTTCAAATCAAAACCATACTCTTACTTTTCTCTTTCCAGTACTTCAAAATTAAATATTAGCTTTAAAACAAAAACATAAAAGAGCCACAATATACCACAAAGAATGGTGTCACTGTCTAAAAATGAAACAGTTAACAATTCTCAATCTGTTCAATTTAATGTTTAGAAAAATATGAGTTTGACATTTTAGAGAGGATGTCCCAGGGCCATCTACCTGAATTGGCGACAGAAAACTTTACTGAAAAAGCTGCCACACTGGCAATGCCCTGAAGGTAATAGGGACAAAAAAGTTTGAGAGCCATTGTTTGCAACTTCCAGATTCCTCAGACACCCCAGCACTTGGAATGGGATACAAAATTAGAACAGTCCTAGAATTTATATATATTTTCTTCCTTCCATTAAAATCTAAAGGAAAGAAAGTTTTAAAAGCCAGTGAGCAAATAAATACCTAATATTAATCTTCCCTTCCATTTTTTTCTCCTGGATAGTGAGACAAGCAAGTTTGGAAATTGGCAGTTCCTTTTATCAATAATTTCCTCCCCATTGCCATAGATTTCCTCCCCCCCCCCAATTCTTCCAATTTCTGGGAATGGTCTGCATGCTTTTAAATTTAGAACTTCGCTCATATTTTACATTGAAAATAGGTTTTTGTATAGAGGAGCACGCTTTTTCATAGGACATTTCCAAACTGGACTTTTACATACCTACCGATACCTCCAATTATAGAATAATACTATAATTAAAACTACAGGAATTTGAAAAAGTTATTTTGTAACAATTCATATGGGTTCCAACAGTTTAGTAGTCTGAAATCAAATGTGATGCTCAAACAGGTTGCTGTCTTCCAAGAAAACAGTCATCTATGCTGAAGGTGCTTGGGTAATTATTTTTATGTAATCATGAAAAAAAAATCTGGAGAAATAAACTACCCTATCTATGCAGTGAGCTAGATTAAATCCATACTTTTCTATCCAAAAAAAAAGTTCTCATATTACAGAAGTACAATATTCCTCTTAATTAAATATACATTTGTATTACTTGGTTGTTTTCTAAAATGTAATACTGTTATTCATCAGCCAACTCAACTCTTTTGACATGACATTCCAGAAGATCATAAAGTTCTTAATATCACCAGGAAGTGGAGGAAAGGAGGGGAAAAAATCTAACACACAACAGAGGAAATTTTAATCTTCATTCTAAATCAATTTTCCTTTCCTAAAAATTAGCAAGAAACAACTGTAACATCCCACTCCTGCCTGAAATATTTTGAACTGAGATTGTACTATATACTTTTCATGAAGATTATTAACTGACTTTATTTAGTAAGCTGAAAAAGAATACAAATTAAAAAAAATAATTATGCCCATTTGAAACTGTGGTTCTATATGCAGAAAACAATCCCCCACCAAAATAATTTTGATCTTGATCTTTAATCAAATTACAATATTTTTAAAAAGCAATGTACAAATAAGCAGTAAACAACAAAGGTAAACAAAAATGTTTCACAAATGAGAAACTAGTAGAGAGAAAGTTGCTCCAAATATTTATAAAACTTTGTATCTTCCTTTGTTGGTTGGTTGGTATGAATTTTGCTGCAAGAGAACAAATGAGTATGTTATTAATCAAAGATGCAATTGATAATGATTAAGAGAACAGTAAGTCAATCTGACTATAAAAAGCAACAAAAACACATGTTTAATTCAGAGTTGCACAGAACAGACCTTCCACAAATTGGATTATTGTGAAGCAGAGCAGGGGATGCAGCTTTCATTAATTCCTCCCAATAGTCTTGAAAATCCATACTAAATGGTGAAACGTCTTTAAACTATTATGTATGAACTAGCATTTGGGGGTGGGGAATACTGTTGGAGCAAGCAGAAACTAGGAAAAATTGCCCTCTTCTTCCAATACAGAAAATCCCTCTGCCATCAGAAGGATCCTTCTGTTCAAACAATTCTAAATGCAATCTTATGAAAGGAGTATAAAATGAAGTTCAATAAGCATTTAACTGTGTTAAAGCTATTTCGCTTACAGAATCATCACATTAGATAAAGACTCCTTCAAAATAACACTATACATGTGAATTCGAAATACAATGATGTATAAAATAAGCATATTTTTACTTAAAATAAATATATACAGAAAGAAAATTGCTCTACTTTTACAGAAAAATGTAATATAATTCTAAAAAAACTTCCCAGATTTTAACTATTGAAAAATATGTTTGTTTTAAGAAAGACATCCTGTAATAAAATTTTCTTGATATCTTGCTGCTAACAGTGGCTAATATAAATTGTAAAGTAGAAATTCATTACTTCATAACTTCAGGATTTGCAATATCGAATAAGTAAATTTAAGATGTTATAATAGATTTATGTTACTGTGTCATCAAAAATTCTGTAAAAATGGTGCAATGTGTTAAATCAAGAGAATTTCGAAGTGACAGCATCATCACAGAAAAACAGTATCTTCTTACTTCAACCTCCCTCAACCACTAGAAATGCCAAAATAACTGTTCCTTACAAAAATCTTACAAGCTGATTCTGTTTGGAACAGGTGGTCCCGCAGGTACCCAGATGTCAAGCCACGGAGGGCTTTACAGATCAAAATAATAAATCTTAAATTGAATTCTGAAACTGATCAGCAGCCAGTGCAGGTCTTGCAAAATTAGTATTGGAGCATATAATCACTGGGAGCTTTTACATACGGATGCCTTTTCACATTTCATACAGAAATCATGAAATCATATTTTACCTACCAATCGGATAAGCTCTTCTTTGATAAGCCTAGTGATTTCTGCCTTTGCTTTCTGAACAGCCAATTCGTTGGCACCTGGAAATGCAAAGCAACCCCCATTAAAATATCTGATTATTTAAACATAATCTTAAATAGTCTTAAAGATTTTTAAATAATCCATAAATTGCATGTTAAATGTATGCTTTAAAATTGATTAGTAACATTTTTACTATCTCACAATAGTTAGCCAGTTGTTAGGAGTTAGGCAGCCTATACAGTATACAAACAAACATATAGATAGATAAATAATCAAGTTCTTTTGCATCAGGATAGTCTCATTTAAGTAAATATAAATAACAGATATAAAGCAACAGTTGTATCAAGTTTCTTATGCAGCTTTAAAAGTCTCCTTAACTTTAAAAAGCACATTATCTGATGTTATACAACATGGCAACTTTTTTTCCACATTCCCTTAGCATGGAAGCCCAAAAAAATTCAGACTCCTTTAAAAGCAGAAAGATGGAGTATTGGTTGTTTCAGATCATGTTCAAAGTGTAGCCCTTAGTTCTTGGTCCATCAAATAGAGCTAAACTCATTATTCCAATTACCTAGGGCAGTAATCTAAAAGATTATTTATTTTATTCTAATTTGTTTTATGGTTATTGTTACACTAATTGACACTATTAAATACTTTTTATACATATAAATCTAAACCAAAATTACTCAGATTATTATTTTATGGAATGATGGCGATGGATGCATTGTAACACATATCCGCATTCCAGTATATTTTTTCCATGTCTCTTAGTATTAATTACATTAATTACATTTGTATAATTACAATTTATAATACTGGACTTTTCTAGTTTCTTTATCATACCATATAGCGTTGTTGAATAAATAAATTTATGCTTGTTATACTACTTGAGTATCAATTTACATGGGTCGTACATGTATAGAAAATAATCAATTGCAGAATTGTTAGAATATTTTTTTAAAAAAACCTTGTAGCCAAGTGATTGACTACCAGGCATTACCAAAGAGGAAAATAGATACTAATTTGCTTATGAACCTGCCACCAAGACATAGCAAGTTTGCAATTTACAAAAAATAATTTTAGAGGTACATTATCAATGAGTTAAAAATATTTTCATTTATTTCAAGGGAATGCTATTGCCGCGATCCCCAACCTTTGGGCTGCGGCCCACTACTGAGCCAGGGCCTATTCAGAATTGGGCTGTGAGAGCGGCTGGCCGGAGCTCACTTATGTGCAATTCAACTTACATAAGCGGTGGACTGGTGGACCACCACTCGTGCAAGTCAAATTGCATGTGTGCATGCTAGCCCACAACTCAGGTAAGGGCTGCGAGCATGCATGCACCAACCTGCCACTTGCACACCCAGTTCCCCTGTCCCCTCCACCCAACTGGGCTGCCAAACCGCAAAGGTCAGGGACCACTGTACTACTGCATAAAATAGACCTGGGTATTTTACAGTTCCAGAGCCACATCCAGCTCTTTGGTTGTCCCTGTCCAGCCCGCTTAAGGGCAATCAGAAATTAGAAATCAAAGGTAAATAAGTATATATCAAGCTTGCAATAGAACTGCATTGCTTTTATTTTGAAGGGAACTGCTATTTTTTTTCAATTTACATATATGCCTGTGTGTCTATGTACTTTTGGTTTGGATCCCATAACAGTCCTAGTTTCTTATGTGGCTCCTTGGGAAAATTAATTGCCCTAGCATAAAATAACATCTATGTAATTAATCTTAACACTGCAAGATACTTTCTCAGAATTGTTAAGGTTTTCAAAATAGCTTTCTGTCATACTTTTGTTTTTATTGAATGGTCATTTTAAATACTGATAGAAAATTCTACCCAAATCAAGATAATGAATACTATTAACAGGAGCTAAATTCCGTTCGAGGGTAAATAAAACATAAAAGCTATAGTTCATACTATAAAATAGACTGTGTGTGTCACACGCACACATATGGCTGTGAAAATCCCCCAAATCTCTTCTCCAAATAGCCACTTCCACTATTTATTACACTATTTCTATACTATCCAATTCAAAATTGACTCTGGACACTTTACAATAAAAGAAACATAAAAATAAAGCACTAAACCAAACAGATTAAAAGCAACAATTCCATAAAGCTTTCAAAATAAAAATTACATGACCAGAAAAATATTACATCCATGCTTATGAGCACAAAAATATTTCCCCCGTTTCGGTAAGTTCAGTTTCTTTATATTTACAGCCAAATTCTACTCTGGGGAAGGTGCAATCAAATCCATTGAGTTCAGTGGGCTGTGGTTATTTATTTTGCTTGTATCAAATTTGAATATAAATCATAATGTATCTGGAACAGGTTGCTTTTAATAAACAACCATTACACTATATTATCCTTTTAAAAAAATAATTTTACTAAAGCGCAACAAGGAAATGTACAAGGAAAAGGTAAGAAATATCCCCATTGCCTCTTACAAGTTACTCAAGAGGCAAAAAATAATCAGAATTGACAAAAATGAACAAAAACCATAGACTTCAAGGATAAAAACTGTGGTTCATGACACCAAGACAGAGTAACCTATACATCAGGTTCCAAGCTAGAAATAGCTTGTGTTCCAAGCTAGAAATAAAACAATCTGTTAATAAGCTATCACAGGAGACAGAAAAAAAAGGAAACTCTAGACAAAAACAAGTTTCTGCAAAAATAGACAGCTGAATCCCTAGCTGCCTCCCATGCAGGAAGCCAGATTCTGTTATCTTTCAACAGACTTGGGAAAAGATATGTATTGCTCCCTAAGACTCTTATGAGTGGAATGTAACTTGGCTGATACAGGAAGATGAAAAGGACAGTTGCTGATTAAAGCACCATGCATTATTTCAGCAATTGGGCCAGCAGGGCTGGATTTTGATTTTCATAGGCATGTTTGGGGCAGGTAGGTAGTGGAGAGACGAACCCTATGATCTTTCTCTATCAACAATTGAGAAAATATTAAACACTATGTAAGGTACTGGTTCCTCATTAGATCGCAAATGTAGCCAGTGCCAAGAATGAAGAAAACAAACAAACCAAACCCCGGTGCCCTGCTGCTATTCTTTGGTTTGCCCAGCTGTACAGAGCTTAAACAAAAATGACAAAACAGAGTTAGTTCTCTTGCAGTCAAATGTGTATGCTTGTTCTGCTGAAATGTAAAACTGCCTGTTTTTGTGACTTTTGTCCCCCTCTCTTTATGTCTCTCTCCGTTTCTGTTGTATTTGTGCATACCCATACTTTTCTTTAAAAGAGCAAACTTAATCATCAAAAGATTAACCAACAGGGAAATGGAATCTGGGGCACGATTGCAAGGGAGAGCTATTATTGTTTATTTTGCTCAACTTGCTACTTTTCTTTCTTCATAGCAACAGTTTTAAGAATCTGGTTAGTAGCAATGGACCTTTTGCTGGTGGGGAGGGCACTTAGCATAAACAATGTTCTGAACACCTGCTTACTGAACATGTAAATCATGAAATATGCAAAGCAATGTTCAGCTGCAGATTTTTCACACCTAAAGCTCTTTCTCAAGCTTGGTGTCCTAGTTGATATAAGATACAAGTTAACTTTCTTAACTTCCTTCTCAGAAAGTTAGGGTATTAGTCATACTCACTCTAATATTCAAAAATATTAGTCATACTCACTCTCAATAGCCAAGTAAATTTTTCTTTCCCCTTCTTTGGGTTCTTTGCCTGGAGGAAAATAGGTTCCTCTGATTGTAATGGCAGCTTCAGAATATTCACTTATTCTGTGCAGTGCTTCCTTTGAAGTCACTTTCCATCTAGCAGTCTGCAAAAGAAAGTGATAAAAAGTAAAAAAAAAAAAGTCATGTGCAATTCTAAATAAGATGAATTCCCTCAAGTTGCATGATAAAATCATCAGATACTTAACTGCACCTATGTTTTTAGGTTCTATTCATTGGGAAAACTAATTAAGATCCATATGCATGCATTTTATGAAAATCGTTAAGAAAGCTAGATTTAATACATTTATCTTTCTGGAAATACTGTTTTGAGCTAACTTTTAAACATTTAGCATTTTTTCTATGCCAGAGTTCATCTATGCCCTGCTATCATGTGATTTATTTACTGCTTCATCTCCATTCAAAGAATAAAATTTCCCCCATAGGATTTTGTGGGTTTCATTTACTAAAGGCAGAGTTTATTTATTTATTTATTATTTATAATAATATATATATGTAAGCAGCTTTCAGCCAAATAACACAATTTGGAAGTGTTAAAAGGCACTATAGAGCTTCATGCTTGAAAGCATGAAACTGGACTTTGTATTCCTACTAAAGTTTATGCAACAATCTAGTTAAGGGCCATATTTTGAGCATGTGTGCTGTCAAAGGGCAAGCAAACTAAAGTAAAACAACTTGATAAAGAGCCAGAGTAATGAAGAGTGCACACTAATAATTTTGCAATACTAAAAAAGGTGAAGAGTAGGGACCACTCACATATCAAAGCTCCTTTAGACGCTACACAAGCATCTCCAAATTGCATACTACAAACACACCCGATTGCTTGCAGCATTTTTCTGAATACATATATCACTGGTGGCTGGAATTCTAGGAGAGCAATTCTAATTTCCAAGGACAACATTTTCACTGCCAATATCGCCAAACTGATTTATGTGCTGTTGAATAGCATCCAAGTGCCCCTCATTGTAAACAGAATGTTTTGTCTTTCAAATACTCTACCATTCTCCATATTTTATTTAGGATGATAACTTATTGAGAGCCAGTCTGGTTTAGTGGCTAGGTCCTCAAGCTAGAAAGCAGGAGACCATGAGTTCAAGTCCCCCCTTAGCCATGAAAGCAAGCTGGATGACTTTGGGCCAGTCACATTCTCTCTCAGCCCAACCCACCTCACAGAATTGTTATGAGGAAAAGTAGAGGACAATATAAGTTAGAAAATCTGAAGGAAACTGAAGTACAACTGCTGAACCACTTACAGTTCTTGTTTCCTATCTATCTATCTATCTATCTATCTATCTATCTATCTATCTATCTATCTATCATCTATCTATCTATCTATCTATCTATCTATCTATCTATCTATCTATCTACAGTATCTACAATATCTATCTATCTATCATCTATCTATCTATCTATCTATCTATCTATCTATCTATCTATCTATCTATCTATCTATCCTATCCTATCCTATCCTATCCTATCCTATCCTATCCTATCCAATCCAATCCAATCCAATCCAATCCATCTACCCATCCACTTAATTTTTATATCACTCATTTCACCTGTGTGACTCTATACAATTTGCAAATAACAACTCTAACACAGATGATTTCCCCTCAGTAGTGAAGGGAATAGCAGGACATCCTCCTCCAAAATATAGCTCTGCAGACCCTCATTAGCCAGCAGGACAGCATAAGGGACAGTGTCAGGCTATCCATAAAACTGAGAAGTTTTCTTCATTTAGTGATGTTGGTTGCAGAACTGTTGATTAAATAAAAGATCCTTCAAGGCAACCCTCATTGGATGGTGCTAATTTTTATTACCTAGCCAAGATCCCCAGGCATAGATGCAGGATGTGTATGAGATAAGCCTTGGCAGAGACCTGGTTCCCTGTCATCACAATGATTTTACATCACTACCTTGTGAAAATCAAGCCATGTGACTGGCCCTGAATGATGATGCAATCTCTTTTTTATCCTGGAATATTGCAGGTTGTTCAGTATCATTAAAAGATCAATTTTTTTGAGGATTCATCACATATTCTTTTCCAGTAGGAAATCTATGTCATATCAGAGATGGTGTTGGATAGTTACTGGATTAACTCAATCATGATACATCTAGAAAGGCAGGAGGAAGACCCAAAGGCAGTATTGTGACTATAGTTAGTACTGCCTTACAACTCAATTTTTATTCTGATACTAAGCTTTTAAAAATGCAATGTGATTATAATCAACATTCATTAAAAATTAAACGTGCAACTGAATTATACAAACAAGCAACAGAAACACCACAGAAAAAAGTTAGTTACATGGGAGCAGAAAAACATTATTATAAGAAGAGCGGTAGCAATTAAAAACCTCTGCAATTTAAATGAAAATGAGAAAAGCAATCCTTGCCTGAGGGAAATCATTGATCTCCAGTTCTTCCTCATATCTCTTAAAAGATTCATTTTGTCCACCCTCCTGCTTCTCCTCCTCTTGTTTTTCGAGGGGCACATAATTGAGCTTGGCATTGATCTTCTCAGCGAGTTGCTCAGCAATAGTTTTTGCAGAAACTGTTGGAGCCTGAATTGTGCCACCCCTCAGGATAGCGTTTGTAGCTTGCTGCATCACATCCTGAAATAAGGTATTTAAAATAACAAAAAACCTAATTTCAGAAACATACCGCTTGCAATTTAATATATCAAGATTTTGGTAAAAATGTATAAAGCAATTGAACAAAATGAGAAATGAAAAGCTTGTCAAATAAAGCTGGACATAGATACTACCTAAGGGGATGCTAATATGACTTTGCTTGCAGAAATAAAGGCCTTCGCAATGTCTCAGTCTCTTAATTATTCAAAGATCACTGTGATTTTAAAGTGTGATACTTCAGTCACCGATCTGTCAATGCTGGCAGATGGGAATAGGAAGCAGATTGCTGCTTCATATTGCAGTCAGAGCATCAGTTCCCACATGCTTTCTAGTACCGAGAAGGAAGATGTAAAGAGCGGGCAAATTTGGAAAAGTCAATTGTCTCCCTTGTCTTATTGTAACCATAATGATAGTTTCAAATCAGAAGCCTGATTTCAGAACTTTTCATATAACATTTTTAGCAACAAGTGGCAACTCTTATTTCTATTCCAATTATCTCATTTCCCAGTCTCCAAATAGATAGGAAAACAGAAATAAAACAAAAGGTTTATTATAAATAAATTACCAGTTGTACAAACAAGAAAAGGGCTTGCAATACCTTAGAGACCAACCAATTTATTCTGGCAGAAATGATATCTACTTCACTAAAATAAATGTGTTAGCCTTTACAAGAGTCTTTGTTGTTTTTGCTGTAACAGACAACATTACTATTCCTCTAGAAATTATCTGGAGGGCTGTAGATAATTACTGCATTCAAATTGGCTTTTTTTTTTCAGGCAAGAAAAAACAGGCACAGCATAGGACACATAACAAATCTCATGTGGGGCCATTAGAAATGTACAATCTAGGAAATATCACACGTGTTTTGAGCTGGGCAGAATCAACCAGGGGGAACACTGTTTTTGTAATAAAATTACATAAAAAAATTTCAGTTATCTGGATTCCCCATATACAAGTTTGTGAATACTATCTATATTTAATGTACTATAGCTTCTATACTGCCACCAACCCAAATACCTAGATGGTGTTTTACTATTATACCAAATACTTTCATTTCACAGATGTTATTCAAAATATTTTGAATTATTTGTGATAATTTCGTGTATCACGTACACAGTTAAGAGGAATTTATAATTTATAATGGACTGATTCATATTTTTCTGAATACAAATTCAAATTGGGTTTCTAATTCAAGTGCAACAATTTTTTCTTAAATGAAATAAATAAAAGTGTTTCATCCCTCTTTCCTGCTAATGTCTATGTCTGCACAGCTGTCCAGATTGTGAAGATTGTACTATATAAACTTAGCAAGACATAAAGCATTTAACATAAAAACTATAAAAATTGATTTGTAGAAGAGGATGACCTTAAACTGGAAAGAGACCAATACTTGTGCCTCGGCTCCAAGATTCTTCTGTGCATTGATTCTCAATGCCAATCTCTTAGCAATTTCTAATTTCTCTGCATTTCCTGCTGTTGGGGCAGGAACATTAGATGAACCACCAGATGATGCCATGTCCTTCACTCTTTTCTTTGAATTGAACATGCTTTCAATCTGCTCGTCAATCTAATAAAAAAGAAAAGTGAAAGTTCATATTTTTAGGGTAAACATAGTAAATGATTAGAAGCAACATGCTAATGGTTTAGATACCTAACCAACTGATTTCTTTTTCAAGTACTAACCTGAAAAATCATCCAAAATAAAAATTGCTAAAAAAAACATTGAAAGTAAGTAAGAAAGTAGAAATAATTGTGGTTGATTTTTGTGGCATGTATGAAGAAATGTATGAAATACTTACATCAACTGCTGTATCTTCATCATCTGAATCCTGCAAGCCAAGTGCCGCTTTTTGTAACTTCTTCCGCTCATTAGCCAAAGCTTCTTCTGTTTCATCAAACTTGAATCCTTTACCAGAGAAGCCGCTACTCTTTTTAATTGTTTTCCCCTCCTATATACACATAATCAAAAGTCAGCCACCAAAGATAAAAATGTTCTAAATGTTTACTGGCAAATTTTTTTAACATGTAAGATATTTTAATATGCCATTTTAGAGAAATGTGGTACCTTGGTACCTTATGGTATGTGGTACCTTGGCTGATACCAGGTTGGCTTTCCATACTTAGTAAATTGGGTTCTTTGGGAGATGAATACTGAAGTACTGATGAGATTTTCTGCCAATATTTTGCACTGCATCCCAGAGAATCTTCCATAGAAACAAGGGTTTGCCTTGCAGTATTTGTAGATTGTAAAATATGAACTCAGAGGATTGGTTGGTGATTAGAGGTTTCCTGGGAACTATTGATTAATGATTGCTGGAAACTTGACTAGTTCACTTCATCTGTTTGTTATGTCTGGTTTGGATCAGTTGCCTATGTGGCAGATTCCTAACAATCTCCCAACTGGGATACAGATGAAACATCTTGAAAAGAACTGTTCAGTACCTCAGTATTAATTTCCTGAAGTCCAGTTATTAAATAGATAAAAAAATGTGAGAATTTAGTATCTACCACAAAACTAAAACAGCATATTTCAAACTGGAATTTTAAGAGATTTTAAGTTATGTTCAAAAATGTAACCATCATTCAAAGAACAACATATATTAGTTGAACAAATTCATACTCTCAATTACTCTTCAAGGACTAAAGAACCTTCTCAAGACCAGACCAGGAAAACTTAAAGAGTGTTGGGGAAAATGAGAAGTCAGCTATTAATACTAAATGTAGTTTAATGATGTACAATGATTTCTGAGTTACCAGAGGAGCTACCATTCTTGGGTGCTCCCACATGAAGACAACTTCCTAGAAATTAAAAAAAAAGGCATCACCCCAAAGTTCTAGCATAATCCATTCCAATACAATGTGTAGATCAGGCCTTCTGTGATCAGAGTACATTGTTTACACAAGAGTTCCTTCAATTAATCTGAAAAGGTACAAACTGTACTCCTAAGGCACCCAACTATTCTGTTTAAGAACTGTTGTTTGCATACATAAACATAAACAGGATTTAAGTAAGCAATCTGAAACCAACAATTATAAAATGGGTAACTCACAGCTTTCTGCTGATCTTTGAAATCAGTCCAAAGCTTCTCTAGCTCAGGAGGAACTGTGGTACCTGACAACTCCAAAGCTTTAATTATATCACCAGCATACCGTGCTTGATCTTCAGTTATGAAAGTATAGGCATAACCCTGTAATAAAATATTAAGCATAAACATAATATAACTGAAAAGACATTGATTTCAAGTTATTTTTCTTTTTGTGAAGTTTCCACTACGCTGGGGTGAATTTGCAAAGTCTGATTTCCTTCTTCAAAATCAGTTATCTTTTTCTATTTTCAAAGAAAAAGTTCCATACCAACCTATATAGTTATGTCTGATCATCGGTCAATTTAAATACATGCACACATACACACACACACACACACACACACACACACACACACACACACTAATTTGTATTGAAACTTTTAAACAAGATAAAAACTAATACAACTAGTACAAAAAAAAAAACAAAGAAAAAGAAAAAAGGTCCAGTAAAGAAAAAAAAAAACTGAAGAAAAATTCAAAAGAAAAGAAAAGATATAAAGAATATTTCCAATATTCTTCTTAGCAGTTATAAGTAGAAATATATTTGAATTTCTCTTTCTAAAGTTACATATTGCTCTTCTTTGTATAACCTATACTGCTTAACAGAACTATAAATCAGTTTTCTTTTTTCCATTTTTATGCAAAATGTTCATAGAAGAATAAGTTATGTTTTTCATATTTTTACATAGCCAGTGAGGTCAACTAAATTTTAAGACAGTGTGAAAGATGTGCAGCATTTAATTAATGGTTTCAAAATAACTAAATATATACCAAACAAATAAAGTAAAAAAACAATCACAGCATAAAGACTTGAGTCTTAATACTATCGCAAATTTCTGATGCTAATACAAATCAATGAAAACAAGCATTAATTTCTGAAGTATTAAGCAACATTCCAGAAATGTTTAAATATGTTTAGCTTTAAACAATAGGATATAATATATTTCTAATCTTACTTTTATTCTTTTTTTAAAAAAAACTTGATTTAAAAATAAACCTGAAATCAATGCCAAAATACAGAGCATGATCCAGAATGCGTATCCTGTAAATGAAAAAGTGAAACCTATCTTCAGTTGCTCAAAAGTGTAATGAGAAAAAATAAAATTTTATTAACATTTTTTCCTCCTGCAGCGTGTAATCCAGAACTTAGTTCTCCCTTGTTCAATGGGGACGTTTTCAAACAAGATTTCACAGAGCTGAATCCTTAAAGTGATTCACTAAGGATGTTTGTATGTGCATGCATCTTATTCAGTGGTGGGATTTAATTTTTTTTAAACTTCTGTGGGAGTGGCTTGGTGGGCATGGTATGGCTTGGTAGGGGAAGGATACTGCAAAATCCACATTTCTTCCCAATCACCTAGGTCTCGGGAGGCAGAGAATAGATTGGGGTGGGGCCAGTCAGAGATGGTATTTACCGGTTCTCCGAACTACTCAAAATTTCCGCTACCACTTCTCCAGAACTGTTCAGAATCTGCTGAATACCACCTCTGATCTTATCTATATGCAAACTATATTATAATTCTACAGCCCATTCTTATTAAGCACATGGTCAACAGTTTTCAATTTGGTTTCAATCACAAAATCGCTATTTAGTTGAAAATGTAAAGTACAAATCACTAAGTCAATACAATTAAGCCATGGACTGAAGAACATTAAATCAAGGATCACACACAGTCTGAGGGCTTCAGATTATTCACCACTGCTCTGTTTAATTGGAAATAAACACATTTTTATTGTTAATAAAACAATTTTAATTCAAATGACTGCTCAGAAATTATATAAATCAACAAAGCAATAACCCATCTGCATGGGACTTTATCTTTTAAGTCATCAGTGGAAAAAAATATTTACATACTTTGTTGCCTGCACGCCCAGTTCTGCCTGCCCTGTGCACATAATCCTCATAATGATTAGGACAACTATAGTTGATTACAAGCATAAGATGCTTTACATCAAGACCTCGAGCTGCTACTGATGTAGCTACAAGCAGTTTGCATACTCCACTCTTAAAATCGTTGATTATGCTGTCTCTGTCATATTGGTCAATACCTGCAGAAAAAAACATATGCAGAGGATGCTGATGAACATTTAAGGTTCAGTTATTTTGTCAAATAATTAAAAGACGAGGAATGCCCACTACCTCCATGAAGTGAAAGACAGGGGTAAGAAGCTCTCATCAAGTCTTTCAGTAATCCATCAGCATGTTCCTGTTTATCCACAAATATAATGACAGCTCCTTTTTCCTGATAATGTCCTAGTAGCTCAAGCAATTTCAAGAACTTGCTTTCTTCCTCTATGACAATCTGAAAGACAGGAATAGTTGGTGAAGGAAACAGTACAGTTATCGCCAATGGAACATCTGGAGATATTAGTATGGTCTATAATAGCAATAAACCTGATTCAAACATTGTAGTAAATGTTCAGTGAAAATTTACTTTTATAATAAAAAGCATTAATTTTTTTATAGATAATCTATAATTGTAACTAGCAAACAGGGCAAGATTCAGCTTCATTTTTCTTGTCTTTGGGGGAAAAAAGACTGCCTAGGTACAAAGCGAGTACTACAAAGATATACCATTATTTTGGGGTCATGTCAAAGACCTGTTCCAACCCATACAAATATTTGTTTGCTCATTAAATTATTTTTAGGGCTGCCATTTCACTCACGGAACTCCAGGCAGCTCACATTATGTCAAAATTATACAAAATCTAAATTAACCTTAATCTAAATTAAATTAACCTGGTGGCTCAGCAGACTAAAAGCATTGTGATTAACACCAGCTGTCTGCAATTACTGTAAGTTCGAATTTCACCAAGCTCAAGGTTGACTCAGCCTTCCATCCTTTCTAAGGTAGGTTAAATGAGGACCCAATTTGTGGGGGCAATAAGCTGACTTTGTATAAATATAGAAAAGTATGAAGGCTATTGCTTAACGCATTGTAAGCTGCCCTGAGTCTCCGGAGAAGGGCGGCATATAAATCAAATAAAAAAAAAAACTCCAATTAAAACTATAACTGCATACTATACTAAAACAAAGACACAGAAATTATTCAAATCTACATTAATTTGATTGTTTAACCAACCTTACTCAACATCGTGGCCAAATGTATTAGCCCATGAAACTACTGAACCTGTATTTTGGCCATCCACAGCATATTTTATCCATACCTGATGGATCCTGAGAGATTCCAGATGGAGCTTGGGCCATTTCCTGAGGTTCTAGCACACGACTCGGCTGAGGACTTAGTGGCCGCCTGGGATAGGGCGGCGGCTGATGCTTTAGACCGAGTCGTGCCTTTGCGGCCTCTGACCCGGCACCGGTCTCACCTGGCTCCTTGGTATACTGAGGAGCTGAGGGAGATGAAGCGCCAGAAAAGACGCCTAGAGAGCAGTTGGAGGGCTAGTCGTTCTGAATCCGACCGAACACTGGTAAGATCTCATATTAAGAATTACCTAGTGGCGATAAGAGTAGAGAAGAGTAACTACTTTTCTACTCTTATTGCGTCATCAGATAATCGCCCAGCCACCCTGTTTAGGGTGACCCGCTCTCTGCTCCATCAAGAGACGCGGGAAGACCCCTTGGAGGGTAGAGCTGAGGATTTTGTACAATATCTGTATGACAAAATTGCTCAGATTCGTGAACAGCTAGACTCTGACTGGATTGATCCAGAGGAGATGACAGGGGCAGGTCCTGAGAATATTATTTGGGAAGAGTTTGATCCTGTGACTCCCGAAAGCGTGGACAGGATACTGAACAGACTAAAGGCGACCACATGTTTATTGGACCCGTGTCCATCCTGGTTGGTACTGGCCTCCCGGGAGGTGACACGAGGCTGGCTCCAGGAGATTATAAATGCTTCTTTGAGTGAGGGTGTCTTTCCCACCGTCTTGAAAGAGGCGGTGGTGAGGCCCCTCCTCAAGAAGCCCTCCCTGGATCCAGCTGTATTAGCAAATTATCGTCCTGTCTCCAACCTTCGCTTTGTTGCAAAGGTTGTTGAGAGTGTGGTTGCACGACAACTGCCTCAGTACCTGGATGAATCAAATTATCTAGATCCGTTCCAGTCGGGATTCAGGCCCGGGTACAGCACAGAGACAGCATTGGTCGCATTGGTTGATGATCTCTGGAGGGCTCGAGACAGGGGTTGCTCCTCAGTCCTTGTCCTATTAGACCTCTCAGCGGCTTTTGATACCATCGATCATGATATCATGCTGCACCGGTTGGAAGGGTTGGGGGTGGGGGGCACTGTTCTACAGTGGTTCTCCTCCTTTCTCTCTGACCGGTCGCAGTCTGTGTTGACAGGGGGGCAGAGGTCGACCCCGAGGCCCCTTATATGTGGGGTGCCACAAGGATCGGTCCTCTCGCCCCTTCTATTCAACATTTATGTGAAGCCGCTGGGTGAGATCATCCGTGGTTTTGGGGTGAAGTACCATCAGTATGCTGATGACACCCAGCTGTACATCTCCACCCCAGACCACCCCAATGATGCCCTCGAGGTGATGTCCCGGTGCCTGGAGGCCGTACGGATCTGGATGGGGAGGAACAAACTCAGACTCAACCCATCCAAGACCGAGTGGCTGTGGCTTCCGTCGTCCCGATATAGTCAGTTGGCGCCATCTCTGACTATTGGGGGCGAGTCGTTGGCCCCCACAGATGGGGTTCGCAACTTGGGCATCCTCCTGGACTCACGGCTGTCTTTTGAAGAGCATATGACGGCCGTAGCCAGGAGGATTTTTTATCAGGTTCGCCTGATTCGCCAGTTGCATCCCTTTCTGGATCGGGACTCGTTACGCACGGTCACTCACGCCCTTGTCACCTCACGCCTGGATTATTGTAATGCTCTCTACATGGGGCTCCCCTTGAGAAGCACCCGAAGGCTCCAACTGGTCCAGAATGCGGCCGCGCGGGTGGTAATGGGAGCAATGTGGCGCTCTCATGTAACCCCCCTCCTGCGCGAGCTGCACTGGCTCCCAGTGGTCTTCCGGGTGCGCTTCAAGGTTTTGGTTACTATCTTTAGAGCGCTCCATGGCTCAGGACCAGGGTACTTACGAGACCGCCTCCTGCCACCAATAGCCTCTCACCGACCAGTTCGCTCCCATAGAGAGGGACTCCTCAGGGTGCCGTCGGCCAAACAATGTCGACTGACGGCCCCCAGGGGGAGAGCCTTTTCTGTGGGGGCACCTACCATCTGGAACGGGCTTCCCCCAGAGTTACGAAACATCCAGGACTTACGCATATTCCGCCGAGCCCTGAAAACATTTCTATTCCAACAAGCTGGTCTGGCCTAACTCTCCCTTTTTAATTGGCTTTTAAACTGTCTTTTAAATTGGGTTTTAAACCTCTTTAGATAAATTTGGATGTTTTTTAATCTTTGAGCCTAAATTACTTAATCTGTTTCTTAATAGTTTTTAACTTCTATATGTATTTGTATTTATTATGGCTGTTCACCGCCCTGAGTCCTTCGGGAGTAGGGCGGTATACAAATATGAAAAATAATAATAATAATAATAATATTTGAAATAATTTCTGGAATTATCTCTAATTTTTAAACTATTTACTATGTAAACGTCACTATGGGCTACTAGTGAAAAAAAAACAAGCTTTAAACTGTATTTCAGATCACCTAAAATGTAAATTCTGGCTTCTGACTCTAAACTGATAAATAATAGCTATGGATAATATTTAGAAAAATAGCCCTGGATTTAACTTTTTCTTTGATAATGCCACAGTCTTCTTTGAATCTGGTACTTTGTGATAGTGAAGTGCCAGTTCCAATCTGAATATGTTCCTTTATGGATTCCTTTGTACTGTATGAATTTTTTAGCACAACAGATTATTGGACAAACTTTACAATAAAAATTGTATATAAGTGCTATCACTCTGCAACACAGGAAAATAAATGTTATCACTAGTGCTTTGATGAACTGTCTCATAAAAGACACATAAAACAAGAATTATTCTCTACTTTATACAATTAATACATTTCAGAAGTCAATGCCTGCAAAATATTTACAAGTAAAGGTATCTTGGATATATAACTTTGTTCTAAAGCTATCCTTTGAAGGCTGTCATTAAGACAGGGAAGACAAAGATTACATTTCTACATCTTACCACTCTCTGTTCAACATCTGAACAGACAACACTTCTGCCACCAACTTGGACCTCAATTGGTTTGCTGAGAATACGGCGAGCTAAAGCCTCCATGGCTCTAGGGAAAGTAGCAGAAAACATCACGGTCTGGCGATCAAGTCTCACATTGTCTACAATGCGCATAACCTATTGTGAACAAAAGTGGGTTAATAGTGAATTTCCCAAATCAGCTACTTATTGCTTTCCTGTGGAAAGAAATTCTCCTACAATATTCAGTGTTCACACCAGCAATAAGCAATTATCTACTACTAAGATATTTACAAGTGGTTAGTAGGTAAAACCTGTTCTTTTTTCTGGCTCTGTATAATCTTGTACCTAATTTAATGAATTGGATAACAGACAGCAATGTAGTATAAGTAGAATCAGACAAGTGGACTCTTCCATGCCCATTTTGGTACTTAGATTGGAGATTAAACATTTACTAGACAAAAATAACATTCTAGTAATCAATAGCTATGCCATCACAGAGCAGAACATGAAATATACTATGTAAGCCTTTGTTAGGAAATCTGTAAAAGCTAGTCATTCTTCTGGTTACCTGAGGCTCAAAGCCCATGTCAAACATTCTATCTGCTTCATCAAGGACAACGTATGTCACTCTCCGAAGATTTGTCACCCGACCTATAGAAAGGAGAGAAAACAACAAAAGAAAACAAGAATAAATCTAAAAGCTATTTTTCTTCGTAAATTATATAAATAAAATGGTACATATTCTGACTAGAGTCTAAACAAAGATTTAATCATTTATTTATTTTAAAAAAACAATTCACTAAGTGCCTTATCTCTTGTACTGGCAAATGTTTTGGCAATTGTGTACTGATGCACAAGGCCCATTATTTTGTCAATTACTTCTCTTGTATATCAGTACAGGGCCAGAAGAACCTGCAAAATTCAGAAAACAGCCCTCACCAAAACACATCATAAAACTAAGACTAAGGTGAAGCAACGAGCCACATCAGCCATTATCTGTGAGCGCCACCTAGAAAAAAACATATTAGAGATTACAGCGCATGTGTGGAAAGCAAAATTCAAGTGATAACTGAAGAAACCTTACAAAATCTTAGTATCATTATTGGAAATTCTTATGATTCAAAATTTAATTACACTGGTCAGGAATGCTTTATCTCAAATTTTCTAAGCAGAAAGTCTCATACGGGTTCACAGAACCTATTCACAGAAACTACCATCATACTAATATAAACAGAACTGCACATTTTTTTTCTCATCTACAAATATAGCTTAAAGTTAATGAACTTAATCTTAAGAATAGTTATATGATACACACAATGATAAATAGACCCATGCAAACGACATCTTTGCCTTGTGTAATGATCTAGAGTCTAGACCAAAAAGATTTTTAAAAATTTAAACTAAAGATTTCCAAAGGTGCTGATATAAAGTGTACCTAAGCCCCATTTAATTGTTTGAGAATCAGCAATTCTATACTAAATTTTGTATCCAAAAGCACAATGCACATACATCAGTGATTCTCCATCACTGTTTAATGTACTTTGTATTTCCTCCCTGTTGGTTTATACTGTATGGTAAAGAAGAGAGCATATACATGCATATTTAACATACATATGCTTTTCTTTTAGAACTTAATTCTATTATTTTTTTAAACAGTAGGAAGCAGTTTGAGGATTTGACTTGAGAAGCCATGAACCCTTAAACTGGAAAGAATTACAGATTTCTACCGTGGGTTTCTATTGCTCTAATATTTGATGCAGCTAGAGAGTAGAGAAAACATTCTTGACTACTTTTGCATATAAAGAGAGCCGAGAGTCATTTCTAGAACAAACAAGAAGTTACAATCCACAACAGCCTGCTTTCTATTACTTTATACCAGTGATGGCGAACCTTTTCGGCACTGAGTGCCCAAACCAGGAGGCATGTGCATGCACTTGCATGTACATGTGTGCGTGCTGAAAACCCGAAGACCAGCTGGCCGGTGCACACATGCCTGTTTTTTGGCTGTTTTCCAGGCCGTTTTTGGCCTGAAAACAGCTTGAAAAACGGCCTGTTCTTTGGCCGTTTTCCGGTGCCCGTGAAGACCAGCTGGCTGGTGCACCTGTGTGTACTGGAAACCAGAAGACTAACTGGCGATGGTTTGCGTGCCCACAGAGAGGGCTCTGTGTGCCACCTGTCACACGTGCCATAGGTTCGCCATCACGGCTTTATACAAACTGCTACTCCCATTTCAATAAAATGATATCAAAGTAAATTATTAAAAACAATAAAAACACATAAAAAATCTGCAGAGATGCTCGAGCCATGTCACTTCTATTTCACTTAGTGAATGTATACAGGAGGTCTGAGTTTCACCTCAGCTACTGATGCTTAGTGGTTGGAAGCTGGATTGAGTTAGACCTTACTGCAGCATCTTCAAGCAAGTGGATAGCTCTTTTTAAAAATCTGAAGGAGGAAATGCTATTTTAATGTGGTGTAAAAGTAAGTAATTCAAAGTAAACACAAGATTTCTATTTATTTTACCTTTACTTCTAAACACATTATGTAGCATGTTTTTCTAATAGATTAAAATAAGAAACTTGCAACACTTTTTTTTTAAATTTGGCTCTTACCATACAAGTGTACATTATTTTGAAACAGCATTGCTGTACCTACCTTTGATGGCTTAGTCTTTGGAAGCCCAGTTCTATAACTCTTGAAGGAACTTTTTCCACAGAAGTCAAATGTCAACAGTTTAGTAAGAGTTTTTACAGCAAAATACATAAACAATCAATCAAATATTGTGCAATAAGCACATAATGTTGCAGTAAAATGTACTTTAAAGCTGCAATATCTCTGTTTAGATTATTTGTTATCGAAACATTTTGAGAAAAAAAGCTGCTTTTTTAAAAAACTCAAACTGTTAGGTTTTGTTCCCAAATTTAGAGATGAAAACTTCTTTGTACAAAAAGTGAACAATCAGTGTCAACAACCATTAGATAGGGAACATGATTTCAATGTAAATGATAGATAGCTTTTTTAGAAAGTCAATTCTGAAGTTGAGCTATAATCCCAAAATGAGTATGTTTATTTTAAGAAATGCTTCAAGGGTTTCCATTCATCAAATAGTTTTGAAATTTATAATGAAAGATATTGAAGAGAATCATTTTTAAAACTACATTCTACATTATAATAGATATCACAGCTTCAACAGATCTATGAATTTCATTATTGAAGGAGAGGGAAACAATGTGTCACAATGTCTTTACAAACAACAAGTATTTTCTTACCATTGTTAGCTGCTAACATATCTATCATACGGCCAGGTGTGCAAACTATTATTTCCGCACCCCTTTTCAGTTCAGCAATCTGCATATAAAATAAATAGAAGAAAGTATTTTAATGTGTAACATTTATAACAAGTAATAAATTATCAATACTATTAATATATCAGTTTAAAATATGTTCCCTTCTGTTCTCAATTATTAAATTGATAATGTCAGAGAAATATACAGCTAGCATACAGAGAGGGAATTGAGGGCTCACATCCACCGAGCCCCTCTACCTAAGCCCACATTTTACATAATGTCCATCTATTTTCCTTTACCTCATCCTCTTCCTAAACATAGGGAAAAATGAATTGCCTCTGAACAAAGCAGCTAGAGAGGAAAGAACAAAATTTTCTACTTTCTGTACACAGCCAGAATGGGTTAATTTTAAAATATAATAGTTGTGTGATATGTAGACCTATCTCCAATATTACTTTGTTACCAGAAAAATCAGATACTAAGTAATATGAACCTTAGACTGAGAAAACCTCACTAATCAGATTTTATAGCATCTGTCGAACAACTAATTCAAATCCATTATACTCTTTAGAATATTTTAAAGTTGTACATATTCTTTCTCTATGGAAAGTTGGCTAAAACAAATCTATGTTTTCCAGTCCTTGTGAATGTACAAAGCAGGGTGGATAAAAATCAATGATTTAAAAAAAAAAAAAAAAAAAAAATCAGATTTTTTTTATTTAAATCGGATTTTTTTGATATAAATCAGATTTTTTGATTTTTATCAAATTTATTTTAATAAAAAACTTTTGGGGTAAAAATCTATCGTAAGATAGTTTTCTATTTAAGATACATAAATAATTTAGCTTATTTAGCATGAAATGGAGCTTAGTTATGTAGCATGAGGCTGTATATTCTGCAACACTGGGACTATCGGTGAGTCAACAGTGGGTCAAAGGAGTAGCAGAGATGACAGTTGCTCTTTAAAAATTATGATTTAAATCGAGTTGATTTAAATCAAGCCTTTTTACTAGTGATTTAAATCATGATTTAAATTGTGATTTAAATCAACTCGATTTAAATCAAATCCACCCTGGTACAAAGTAAAAATGTGCAGATTTTTAGATTCAGTTTGAAAATGGTACTTTGAAATGCAAACATTGCACCTGTCTCCAAAGCAGCTGGGTCTTTCCCCAGAATCAATTAAAGAGTGCAGAGAAGCCCAATATCTGTAATATTTGTAACACTGAAGTATCTTTTTGGAACCAGATTAAAAATAATCTGATTATTTTGGCAAAAAGTTTATTTTTGTTTCTAGAAAAAAATATTTTTCTGTTAAAGAAACACTATCTATCTAGACCTCCTTGTATCTCTTAACCATCAGAAGCACCCTGAGGAAGTATGGTAGATGCAATAGAGGACAATCAGGAAAATTCACTGCAGGAGTTACTTGTTTCAGGTATCTAATCCAGTACTTTTAAGTACAAAAAAAAATTAATAATGAAGTTATGGAGGAACTGCCTAAGCTGACTGCAAAAAAGACAAGAGTTGTTTATCACATAGATGGCAATACAATCCTATTACAGCTTTTCAGCATTTCAGATTCAATCTAGGAAAGATGCTTCAGTATGTCTGCATCACCTTATTTTCCTAGGTTCAGGTGGCTACCTTTCTGTTCATCCTGGGAAAAGGTATGGCTATTTAAAATAGGTGCTGCACTGGTAATACATGCTCCAAAGCACTTTTTGGAGACTGAATCCAAAGTTCTGGTAATCCTAGATTCTATCAATGTGATATAAATTTGATAACATACCTGTTCACTTATTCCCGTTCCTCCATATACACACACGACTCTAACCCCAAGAGTCTTTGAGAATTTCTTACATTCCTTTGTAATCTGTAGGGCTAGTTCTCGAGTAGGTGTCATAATGACAGCTGGGGAAAAAAACCCAGAAATTTTAATCTGAAAGTCCTTATCATGTGCACACCAGAAGTTTCAATAAAACTGAGACTCTCTTCAAAGATTTTCATATATTATGTTACAAGAAAAAAACACCTTGTTTTGTTATACTTTACAGAACTCTCTTTCAATTAAAGCAAAACCATCACTAATATTTTCCAGCAGGAAACTTTTTCCAACATGAAATTAAAAATATGGTTATTTTCAACTGATTGGTTTATGCTCTGCATTGTTTCAAAAGCTGTTTTATTATTGCATTTTGTTTCCTTTTAGGAACATTTTAGGAGCCTGTGCATAATAATCCTGTTTCTGTACATGAGTGATTGGATTAACAACCACATCCTTACCTATTGGACCTTCGCCTTCTTCTAATGATCTCTGATCCATAATGTGTCTGAACATGGGCAGCAGAAATGCAATTGTCTTTCCACTTCCTGTTTTAGCAATGCCAATTAAATCACGTCCACTCATAATTGCAGGTATAGCTTGGGCCTGGATAGGGGTGGGCTTTTCATAGCCATGTCTTAAAAAGGAAATAAAAAGATACTTTATGGACATGAACAACATCATATATGGATCTACTAAAGTACTGATTTTCAGTTTTAATATCACATACCATACTTTACAAAGTAAAGCTATAGATTAGTGAAATTATAAATATGGGGAACTATTACCTATTCTGATACCTTTAGATGATGTCAAGGTGTAATTCATAGTAACTACAGCCAAGCCTAGGAGGTCCTGAAGATTATACTTCAACAACACCTGAAGGATCACAAGTTCCTGATTTCTGGCATGTGGGTTTGTATAGCAGAAACTGCCTTATAAAATACTTGACTAGCGCTAATAAGTGTTTACACTTTGGCAATATATGAAGCACTATATCCCTAATTTTTGCTGTACATTGCAAATCTCTTCACAATTTTTCCTAATCCTAAAATATATAAACTATCTATTTCCATATTGCTTACTTACTTTTTCAAGGAATTCAGGATTTTCATAGAAATACCACACTGTACCCAGGTTTTGATTGGCTTGGGACATCCTTTACCCTTGACTATAATTCCTTCCATTTCCAATCTGTATGCATTTACCTCTGCAACATACAACCTGAATTAATATATGAATCACTCATTTGTTGACTTTTATTAATATGTCTTCTATACGAAGAATGTTATTAATGTTTGATCACTCTTTTACAAGATGGTATATTCAGGTATCTTTACGAGCAATATAAAACAAAAGATTTTAATATAACTGGTGAACATCATGCAATCAGCATCATTATCTACAACTACTGTGTACTTTCTTTTGTAATACAAAATAATTAGCAGCTTTTTAATTAGATAGCCTGTTAGCCTGGTTAAGACCACAGTAAACCATAATCTGATTAGATTGATTCTAGGATAAGTAGACACTCTTATTATGGCTTGCACAAGCAAAGCCTAAAAAATCCTGGCTTTGCAATTCACATGACTGTAATTACCTCTGGAAGCTTTCAAAACTCTGAGACTAAGCAAATCAATTTGAATAATACTCTCTCCATACTGTTTTTTTAACACGAAAGAAAAGTGAAAGTTTTTATTTAGGGCAGCAGGCATTTTGAGACTTAGGCAGGAAAGAAGAGAAAGCGCCTAACTTTGAGCTCTTCAATAAGGAAGCTGTGGGCGAGGATCTCAAGCTGATTCTTATTGTCCCAATATGGGAAAAAGAGCTAAAGACTACAAATCATATGAACAGATGGCTCATAGTACACAAGAAATAAGCCTGTTTGTGGAATGGCTATTCTGAATCCAAACTATTGACTTCGTAAAACATTGTTTTTCAATAAAAGTAATTTGTTCTCCTGTTAGCTTTGAAAAAGAATCAAATACTAAGCAGATCCATGGATCTCTGCTTCCTGACTAGAAGATGATTTTTTTCTCATTTTTTTGACCCTGTTGTGATTTCATCGGGTGCTTCTTATTCTCTCTCAATAATCTTTTCAGATATAAGAGCAGGAATTTGTAGTTGTGGTGTAGAAAGTATAATACATTTATTATTATGTTTCTCAACCTTAGCATCTCTAAGATGTGTAGATTTGTAGTTGTGGTGTAGAAAGTATAATACATTTATTATTACGTTTCTCAACCTTAGCATCTCTAAGATGTGTAGATTTCAATTCCCAGAATTCCCAGCCAGCATGCTGGCTGAGATGTTAGCTGGTTGAGGAACTTTGGGAGTTAAACACCACAAACTTCAGAGCTGCCACCGAAAAACTGTATTACCACACAACAAAAAGACAAGACAATCAAGAAAAGATAGCAGCCCTCAGGAGTGTTGAAGATTCTCTGCACCCTCCTACACTATTCAAGGAGCTTTCAGCCTGAAAAATTTAAGAGGTACCAGAGTGGTGGGATAAAGAAACTGCCATTTCCTCATATAATGAGGAAATAATTTAATGAGGAAGTAGCATATTTCTTGAGATGAACCCAATTCACAATATCTCACAATTTAATTTATTGAATTTAGCAGCAGTTTCTCTGACATTGCTGATTACCTTCCAGAGTCATTTTGGCTAGCTCAGGAACTTCAACATAGAAATTTTTTCTGTAGGGCTCATATTCAATCTTCCCATGATCCACTGGTTCCAGCAATTTCCTATGTTTCGTTTGGTAGCCTGTCAGTGCAGTCTGGAGATCAACTTCCTCCTCTTCAGAGGAATACTGGTAGGTTACAAAGCAAGAAAAGTGTGACCTTTAGGAAGGTTTTGTTTTTTTGCAAAACATTTCTATATTTTTAAAAAATGTTTGAAATTTTGCAAGGCTACACATCCAGATAATACCAGATAATAAAAAATAAAACTAACAAGGTAACTACAAAAGCATGACAGTAGTGATTAACAAAGATTTGATCATTATGAAACTTGTTAGAATGAACCACCTATCTGTTTTGCTTTTGCTTATTAACTATTATAACCCTAAGTTGAGGTAAGGAGAACTGTCCAAGCAGCTATGGTGAAAACAGCACTCAACATATGCTCCCCTTTTAAAGGGTCTTCGGAGAGGGGTGGCATATAAATTGAATTGATTAAATTAAATTAAATTAAATTAAATTAAATTAAATTAAATTAAATTAAATTTTTGATTATGCTGAGCAATCTCACTGGATTTCCTTCTGCTCCCTTTCAGGGATACCTCATTTTGAAAAAAAGTTTAAGTCAGACAAATTATCTGATTCCAATGTAAACATGTTCATTACTATACAGATTGGGAAACTGCACAAAATAAAATTATCCCCATGACCGAAACTAACTATCTCTTAAAACACATAGTATTTCCTGGAGTTTCACATGAAATAATGCAACACAATTTAATTACCTCCATTGCATCTTGATCATTCACCATGAGTTCTCCTTTCTTCTTTTCAGTCTCTGGAGAAGCTTTTTTGGTTTTCACTACAGTTACTACTTTTGTAACTGTTGGACCCGATTTCTTTAAAATGAAAAAAAAGGGGGGGGGGATTTTACTGAATTTGGAAGCACACAAAGCAAATCATAAACATGAATTACTTTAATACTCTAATTTTGAATTTATGTGTCATAATATTCGAAAAGCTATTTCAATACCTGAATCAAATACAATTTACCTTTTCACTTCCAGCTCCACCTTTTACACTTCTCATATTAAACTTCTTGACCTCTTCTTTTACTTCTTCCATATATGCATCTAGTGGATCTAACTCTTCATCTTCAATTTCATTACCTTCTTTTTCTCCTTCTGCAATTTCTTCATCATCATCTAACATGAAAGATATTTTTAAAACCATACTGGGAAACAATCTGTTCCTATATATCTAACTCATACTTTCCTAAATATATTTTAATGGTAAAAAAAAGAGGACTCTTTTCTGTATAAACAGTGACACTGATTTTCTGCACAGTCTAACTGCTGAATGTGGAGGTTGTTTATTTTTTCTACCTATAAAACTAAATATTTTTAAAATGAAATAACAGACCCAACCTCCCTCTCTCTAGATATACCCAACTATTCTGTTTATTTCCAGACTTTTATTTTATATTTTTATGTGCATGCTTCTATGAAGGTATTACTGCTGCATGTTTTTGAATCAAATTCTAGTGCTATTTCATTTCTGTTTGAGAGCAGCAAAATTTTAGATCCAAAAGGGTATTTTGTTTTAACCGTATGAAGTAGATTGGATTAGGAGCAAGTTTCTGGCTTCAAATCAACCAAGGAGTTTTTTAGGGCTTGAACTTGAGCCTTCTTGTCCCTATCCCAAAAATCTCACAGTAGCTCGTTTAAATCTCTGTCATCCAATAAAACTAAATCAAGAAAGTCTCAACACTAAAATGGACCCTCTTTTTCAAATTCTCTACCAAATATACTCAGTGCATAAGGAATAAAGTGTAAAAACAACATGCATAAACTGTTCTATGGACAGAACACCTAGTTTCAGATGGTTTGGAAACCAAAACTTGCAACCTTGGGGTATTTTCATTTGTGCAGGACTGATTTGCTTTATACAGTAATAGCACAGAGAAGCATATAGAAACTCCAAAGTTTCAGCAGCTTCAGGGGAGCAAGGAGAGGAAGAATTTGGAAGTTAGAGAGGGATGTGCAGGCTGGATTTTGTTTCATTCCAAATCCATAAAAACAAAAAGCATTTTAAATTTCAGTTGTCTAACCAGGGTCGATCCAAAACAATTTGGTATAACCCCTAGAAAGCAAATGGATTGAAATAAAATATTTTCCCCATTTCCTGCACAACCTTAAGAATCACTGTGGTGATTGTCTTCAGTTATGTTCAAAAGAACATAGCTTCTTTCTTCACAAATAATTTTAATATAAAGACATTAATACCATCATCGTCTTCTAAACTCCATTTCTTCCCCTGCTTCATCTCTTCAATTTCTTTCTTCAGTTCTCCTATATTTTCCATAGCTTTCTTGCGCTGCTCTTCTCTCCATTTTTCTACTCGTTCTTTTCGTTTTCTCATTTCCTCTTCCAATTTATTTTGATCAAAATTCTATTACAGAAAAAAAATCATCCAAAAGGTAGTATCCAATTTCTAACATGGTTTAAAGAGAAATGAAATTGATCTAAATCCTGGAAGCATACAATTAGTGAAAATCTGATTATTAGTTCTATCCAGTATAGCAACTTTTTCAGAAAGTAAACTTTTTTTAAAACAAAAATGTGGTAAAACTACATTCTAGACCAGTGGATAACAAAGGAAAAGGAAATACGAATATACAACTATTTTGTTAAATGTACTGGTATAGGAGCAGCATGCTAGGAGCTCTTTATTAAATTAGATAGAAAAACCTGTCTTTCTAAAAGTCTATATGGTTTTGTTGACAGATAAACAAAAATAATAAATGCCAGAAAGATCAAATAAGTTAAGAGGTTGTAACAACACATAATGCAAGTTATTTGGATTTTAAAATATATAATCATTATGATATCAGCTACTGTCTGGCTACATTGAATACAAACCTTTAAAATACATGCATATATTATTAATTACTTATTTAAATGTTTTTTGTGCTATTTCTCATTAAAACCTAAGAAATTCTGCAGAACCTTCAAAATTATAGTTTTAAAAATGGCTTGTTACTCTTTATAGACATAGAACTCTGTCTGTACTTACATTTACATCTTTATCCTTTTCTTCTTCCTTGTCCTCTTTCTCTTTTTTCTTGTCTTTGTTAACTTCCACACCTTCTATCTTTTCTGTAGAGCGTGATCTGAAAGACATAGAAAGCATTGTGTATTGCAGAATGGTTTCTGTTCTCTTGACAGACAATATTAATGAATATAAAAAATTGTTTTTATTAGACATTGCTTCATTGAATGAAATTAAATTATAATAAACGAGTCTTAAGTTTCTGAACTCCTTTTTCTGCCCTTCTGGCACCTGCAGGCAAGACACATTTAAGTTTTTATTTGAGATTCAGTATTATGTCTATAGATAAGCTCATTTATTATAAACCGGGTTAGAGAAATAAGCCAATTTTATATTGTGCTTTCCTAGAGTTAGAACAAATTAGTTTCCCTCTGTCAGTGTTTAGACAGCATATTTATGGTCTAATATAGCTGCCCAAATCTTTCATAGTTCTTTATGTATAGCACAATCTTTACAACCCTTGGACAATTTCATATTCATGCTTAAAAATTGCAGACATTAATTCTGTAGGTACTGGGAAAATACAGAGTCTTCAATTTATCTCCAGTTACTTAATGACGGTTCAGAGTTATAACAGATCTCCCTAGAGCTAGTTATGACCCAGTTTTGGTGTTACCTCAGCCAAATGCACATTTCTGTAATGATGTGATGGCATTTTGACCACTTGGCAACCAGATCACCTTTATGGCTATTTGAAGCACTATGGCCACATGGTTATAATTTGGGGATTTTGTTTTGCTAGTTTCTAGCATTTACTTTTGGTTCCTGGCAAAAACACCCTTTGCAGAAAATGGATTTGCTTTATGATCACTGTGTTTATTTAACAACCCTATAACTTCCAATTCAGTCACATGATTCCTATATTCCATACATACCTTTCCCTTCCACTATTTTGTGAAAGGGGTTCCTAAAGTTTAGATGCAAACTTAAATTGCAATTAATCAAAAATTGAAAATGAAGCGAAATTTTTATCTCTTTTTTGAGTAGATGATAAAATAAAATTCTTGAAGGCAAAATTTAGCTCTTAGGAACAAAAAAGATAACCATTCTATCCAATGCAGTGTTAGCCACTTAGGTCCGCTGATTTTAAAGAATTAAAATGCATCAAAATCTGCATAGAAACAGCTTTATGTATACTTATACACTCCCCCCCAGGTTTCACTGAGTTCAATGGGATTTACCATCAAATATGTGATTAGTGTAAGCAAGAAGTCTAACAACGGTATAGATTAGTTTAAGTTCCTTTTCATAAAGTCATTCCAAAGATCAGAGAATATTGCAGAGCAATGCTCCAGACTGCAGAATATGAGTAAGATTATGGTTTGTTTCTAGTCTATTCAATTATACCAGTGGTTTTCACCAGGTAACTCCTGGAGGCACCAGGATATTCCAAGGGACCCTCAGGAGAAAAATATGTAACGGAAGGCATGGCATGGGCCACAAAAAAGCCAAGTAAATGCTGTCTCGTTGACAGTGAAAACACACCAGTTACTGTCCTGTGTCTATATCTGAGACATGGAATTGGACATCATTGTCAGCCTATTTATTTGGCAGATGGTGGAAGCCCTCAGTAAACAACTGACAAGGGAGTGTGTTGCAGTACTAAAATTATTATAAATAAAAACATATATTCTGTTTACAAACCAAGTGTGCAAGTGATGATCTTCTTCATTGGTAATGGGACCTGGACAGGGGATCCATGGGAGAAAATCAAGGTTGGAAGGGGATCGCAGGCAAAAAAGATTGAGAAACACTGATTTATATTACTGTACTCACAATAAGCATAAAACTAGGTGTACAAAAAGGATATTCTCATATAGTGAACCAGGTGTAGCAAAAAGACATTTTTGGCATATCAAAATACGATATAGAAACAGCATTCCATAATAAAAATTCATAGCTACATAACTGGAATATGATCATAATAGCAGCTATATTACTAGAGTTAGAAAAAAATGCATACACTCAATTACCTGTTTTCTACCTTCTTGCTCTTGCCAGGGCTGGAAGATCGAGACCGTCTGCCTCTGCTCCGGCTTCTAGATCGTCTTCTCTCTCGGCTGCGTGATCGTCTTCTCTCTCTACTCCTTTCCCTCTCTCTACTTCTTGAGCGCCTGTACAAAGCAGATTTGAGGTACAATCTTAAATAAAAAAAATTTCTAGTTCATAAGACATCACTCCCCAAGAGGAAGTAGAATATACTCATTTCAGAAAATAAAAGAACAATGAATTCCAATAAAGCAGGGGTGTCAAACTTGTGGCCCGTGAGCCAGATGTGTCACATGCTGGCCATGCCCACCCCCGTTTTAGCGAAGGGGGAAAAGGTCACAATACGTCATGTGACGATAACATGACAATGCGAGTTTGACATCCCTGCAATAAAGAAACAATGAATTCTAATGAATTAAGAACCAAAACCAATTTTTACAGTGACAAAAGAATATTCCTTCTCCACATCGTCAATCTTTTTAGAAAAATGTTCAGCATTTACTGAGAATTTTTTCTTGCAGGAGTCTATCAAAGATGACTTACCTCACCCGTTTTCTGTCACGCGATCGAGACCTCCTCTTGTCCCTGCTCCGTGATCTCTCACGCCTACGGTCTCTCTCTCTACTCCTAGAACGCCTGTCATCTACACGTTTTGCTCTTTTGTCAGATGGAGAACGACTGCGGGAACGGCTACCAGAGCGCCCTCGTGATGAGGAGCGCTTCCGATAATGCCTGCAGTTGTATAATTACAGAAGGGTGAAGACAAAGTATACAGAAATTCAAGTGTAAAGGATGCGATAAACAAATACTGAAGACTATGATTAAAATTATTCAAAATGCTTCCAAACTAGTCTGTGAAAATATGTCATCATTTATTTTAAGTATTTTCACTACTGAATTGATTTGGTTTTCTTATAAGAGAGTTAGTCTGAGACTGAGACTAAGATTGAAATCTTTACAAACTTCTGAGATTCTCTGGGATAGCTGTTTTCTAGCAATCCACTTGATTGTAACTGTTAAAATACTAAATGGGAAATACTAGCTATGGAGTCCTAAATTCTTCTAGCAGAAATAAATAATTTGTTAAACGGGATAATATTATATACATTCCAGTCTATTAATTTCCGGATTCAAAATTATAAGTGGAAATGTTAAAGAGGCACAACAGTAATACCAAGGAATTAGCTTATAAATCTTTCATGAAGAAAAGACAAAGCAAAACAAATATACATCCTGTCACTTAATAAGTAATATATACAACCTCCGATAAATGTTGCTCACTACTCAAGTGACAAGTGATGTGCTCCAAAATGGAGGAGAGGAAGAATATATTTTCAGCCAAAAGTTATTGAGGTGTTGGTCAAACATGTATTTTACTTCTAGCATATATGAATACATAAGATAACAATGCTCAAATAAAATACAATCAAATTTTAAAGTAGGCAAGTTTGCTAAGCACAATGCACCCAAAATATAAATAGAGGAATTCACAAGTAAAAAAAATTAAAAACTACCCTCCTTCCTAATTAACTATCCTCTTAAAGCCTTTTCCAAAGCATAGACTATAGTGGCACTTCATATAAAATAGGAATCCATCATACACTGAAGGAAAAACAGCATCATGAAACCCCAATGAACATCTGAACTGAATATCACACACATATATTGAAAGAGGTAGCAACTATTTGATTAATACAATCATTAATTATTTACATAGTACATTTGTGCTTAGAAATTGCGAGATGAAAAACTATTATTTTAAATAGATTAACTCACTGTTTTTGTTTGGACAACTGTTGCTTTGTTGATCTAAGAAAATGAAAGAGATTAGGTAAGTAAGGTGGCATCTTCAACTAAATCCTTTTTGGATGATTTCTGCATGAAACCTTTCAAAACCTGCCAGCCACAGTTGGGCTCTGCTTATTTTATATAATACCAAGCTTCCCCTATGAAATATTCCATGCAAGTTACTGCAAGTTTATTATGTGATTGACCAAACTTCATATTGTGAAAATCATGGATGTTTTTCAAGATTGGGCTATGCAACATTTGCAAAACAGCCTCATTGGAATAACTTGTTCAAGAAGGATCTCACTATTAGAAGACCCGTGGGGGAGGGTATCTGGGTCAGCCGTAGGGCATGGCATGGGAGGTGTGAACTCTGGGGTCAAGGAGATGATTAGATCTTACGATACAGATGCCCATAACATCGATACTGTAGGTGGGAGGGGCAGATATGGCGGGAGCAGGGGGCCACATCATCCTACGGGAGTGCGTCCTCGCTGTTTACAAGCGGTGGCGCGCTCCGACCCTCAAAGCTCTTCTCGTTCCCCAGGTTGTACGGAACCTCGGGCCCCAGGCCTTCGGCTGATGCTGTGCAATGCCAGGTCCGTGGTAAATAAAGCCCCCCTCATTTGTGATCTTATTCAGGAGGGGGGTGCGGACCTGGCGGGTATTACGGAGACCTGGTTGGGCCAGGAAGGGGGAGCCCCCCTTGTTGATATGTGCCCACCAGGTTTCCGTGCTTTCCATCAGCCAAGGTCTCAGGGGAGGGGCGGAGGGGTGGCGGTTATTATTAACGAGGGTCTTGGACCAAGGGAGGCCACTGTTCCTCAGACGGCTGGATGTGAGTCCCTTCTTGTGAAGTGGGGTCATAGGGTGCAGTTGGGCTTGCTAGTCACATACCTGGCTCCCTGCCATGTGGCAGCAGCCCTGCCTGAGCTGCTTGATGTTATAGCCGCGGTGGCTGTTGACACCCCCAGGCTTATGGTCATGGGGGATTTTAACCTGTCATCAGTTGGCGAGACATCTGAGGTGGCTCGGGAGTTCATGACTTCCATGACGTCTATGGACCTGACCCAGTTAATTTATGGCTCTACTCACATGGGGGGACACACACTGGACCTTGTTTTTGTCTCTGGACAGTGGTTGAGTGATCTCGAGATAGGGGATATAGCGATTGAACCCTTGTCATGGTCAGATCACTCCCTCCTTCGCCTGGACCTTCGAACTGCCACACCCCGCCGCAGGGAGGCGGAACCGACCAGGTGGTTCCGCCCCAGGCGCCTGATGGATCCTGAGAGATTCCAGATGGAGCTTGGGCCATTTCCTGAGGTTCTAGCACACAACTCGGCTGAGGACTTAGTGGCCGCCTGGGATAGGGCGGCGGCTGATGCTTTAGACCGAGTCGTGCCTTTGCGGCCTCTGACCCGGCGCCGGTCTCACCTGGCTCCTTGGTATACTGAGGAGCTGAGGGAGATGAAGCGCCGGAAAAGACGCCTAGAGAGCAGTTGGAGGGCTAGTCGTTCTGAATCCGACCGAACACTGGTAAGATCTCATATTAAGAATTACCTAGTGGCGATAAGAGTAGAGAAGAGTAACTACTTTTCTACTCTTATTGCGTCATCAGATAATCGCCCAGCCGCCCTGTTTAGGGTGACCCGCTCTCTGCTCCATCAAGAGATGCGGGAAGACCCCCTGGAGGGTAGAGCTGAGGATTTTGTACAATATCTGTATGACAAAATTGCTCAGATTCGTGAACAGCTAGACTCTGACTGGATTGATCCAGAGGAAATGACAGGGGCAGGTCCTGAGAATACTATTTGGGAAGAGTTTGATCCTGTGACTCCCGAAAGCGTGGACAGGATACTGAACAGACTAAAGGCGACCACATGTTTATTGGACCCGTGTCCATCCTGGTTGGTACTGGCCTCCCGGGAGGTGACACGAGGCTGGCTCCAGGAGATTATAAATGCTTCTTTGAGTGAGGGTGTCTTTCCCACCGTCTTGAAAGAGGCGGTGGTGAGGCCCCTCCTCAAGAAGCCCTCCCTGGATCCAGCTGTATTAGCAAATTATCGTCCTGTCTCCAACCTTCGCTTTGTTGCAAAGGTTGTTGAGAGTGTGGTTGCACGACAACTGCCTCAGTACCTGGATGAATCGAATTATCTAGATCCGTTCCAGTCGGGATTCAGGCCCGGGTACAGCACAGAGACAGCATTGGTCGCATTGGTTGATGATCTCTGGAGGGCTCGAGACAGGGGTTGCTCCTCAGTCCTTGTCCTATTAGACCTCACAGCGGCTTTTGATACCATCGATCATGATATCATGCTGCACCGGTTGGAGGGGTTGGGGGTGGGGGGCACTGTTCTACAGTGGTTCTCCTCCTTTCTCTCTGACCGGTCGCAGTCTGTGTTGACAGGGGGGCAGAGGTCGACCCCGAGGCCCCTTATATGTGGGGTGCCACAAGGATCAGTCCTCTCGCCCCTTCTATTCAACATTTATGTGAAGCCGCTGGGTGAGATCATCCGTGGTTTTGGGGTGAAGTACCATCAGTACGCTGATGACACCCAGCTATACATCTCCACCCCAGACCACCCCAATGATGCCCTCGAGGTGATGTCCCGGTGCCTGGAGGCCGTACGGATCTGGATGGGGAGGAACAAACTCAGACTCAACCTATCCAAGACCAAGTGGCTGTGGCTTCCGTCGTCCCGATATAGTCAGTTGGCGCCATCTCTGACTATTGGGGGCGAGTCGTTGGCCCCCACAGATGGGGTTCGCAACTTGGGCATCCTCCTGGACTCACGGCTGTCTTTTGAAGAGCATATGACGGCCGTAGCCAGGAGGACTTTTTATCAGGTTCGCCTGATTCGCCAGTTGCATCCCTTTCTGGATCGGGACTCGTTACGCACGGTCACTCACGCCCTTGTCACTTCACGCCTGGATTATTGTAATGCTCTCTACATGGGGCTCCCCTTGAGAAGCACCCGAAGGCTCCAACTGGTCCAGAATGCGGCCGCGCGGGTGGTAATGGGAGCAATGTGGCGCTCTCATGTAACCCGCCTCCTGCGCGAGCTGCACTGGCTCCCAGTGGTCTTCCGGGTGCGCTTCAAGGTTTTGGTTACTATCTTTAGAGCGCTCCATGGCTCAGGACCAGGGTACTTACGAGACCGCCTCCTGCCACCAATAGCCTCTCACCGACCAGTTCGCTCCCATAGAGAGGGACTCCTCAGGGTGCCGTCGGCCAAACAATGTCGACTGACGGCCCCCAGGGGGAGAGCCTTTTCTGTGGGGGCACCTACCATCTGGAACGGGCTTCCCCCAGAGTTACGAAACATCCAGGACTTACGCATATTCCGCCGAGCCCTGAAAACATTTCTATTCCAACAAGCTGGTCTGGCCTAACTCTCCCTTTTTAATTGGCTTTTAAACTGTCTTTTAAATTGGGTTTTAAACCTCTTTAGATAAATTTGGATGTTTTTTAATCTTTGAGCCTAAATTACTTAATCTGTTTCTTAATAGTTTTTAACTTCTATATGTATTTGTATTTATTATGGCTGTTCACCGCCCTGAGTCCTTCGGGAGTAGGGCGGTATACAAATATGAAAAATAAATAAATAAATAAATAAACTATTAGAAGGAAAACACAAATGGTGGAGAGGACAGTTTTGTTCTCAGATATTGGATCCAATTGTTTTGAAATTTATTTATGCAATTATTCTGGCAAGCAGAATGACACCCACCCCTCCAATTAAAAAAAACAAACACATATGGAACATTTTTAAGCCTTATTATACTTCATTGTACAGGAAAATAAAGAAATCTAAGGAGAAGCAGAACTAATGTATTCCTATATCCATCCATCCATTAAATGTATTTAAAGGGCATTGCAATAATGCCAGAATAATGTTAGCACAAGGGTTTGAGAAGTCTTGGTGAATCAAGATGTTGCAATAATGGATTTTAAAAATAATAATAATGCAGTCGCATCTTTCACAAGGAGCAATCTGACAGTATTTCCTGATTTTCCTCTTTTTATGTGTTGTTCTCTTAATATTATCACTCCTAACTCATTTTACATGCCATCCTAACTCGCCTAGCAAACGAATACATTGGTAAATGTGCATAGCTGACAAGGATTAGAGTGGAAAGCCACCGCGAGTAAGGAACCAACCAAACGAAATAAAATCTGCGATAGAAAATGTTTGAAGCCCAAATCACAACTGTACACAAGTCGTATAGCCTTTTAAGGGGCATCAATACGAGGCGCGCAGTGGGAAACGTGACCATAGACTCGTCCGAATAAAAGTCGCCTTTAGACCGACGACCTAATTGGGCTTTAACGTCGAGAAAGAACGCGGCCCCCATGAGGGAAAGAAGGCCAGGAAGAAGCCAGAGGCCTAAACCCAAAGGCAACAAACACGGACCGCCCTTATCCTCCATGTTGCAAATCGCCTCGTTTAAGGCTTATTCTTCCCATTTTGAAGCTCCAGAGTTTAAAGCGGCGGTGTTATATAAATAGTCCACTCTTGAATCCGGCGGCCACCCCAACGTCAACGAGGCCGGTTTCTCGGCCTTCTCCTAGACTGCCCCGGCCTCCTCCTTCCTACGCGATCCCCTTTCCTTCGGCCCCAGGTGCGGAGGAAAGGCCAAGCCGGCTCCTGAAGTCCGCCGCCCCTTCGCGCCCTTTACCTCGATTCCCGACCCATGGTAGTAACCCCCGAAGCAGCGAAGGACGGACGGCTTTCTCTTCCGCCTCGGCTCCTCAAAGCCAAGCGGCGCCTGCGACCATTTTCCGAGAAGCAAGCGAAGCGGAAATGTATCACCGACGCCAAAAGGGGAAGAAGAAGTGGGCCCGGATCATGTCTTACAGCCGGCCCACAGCAGCCTCTTCTGCCCGGCGGAGCGACCAGCAGGCGCTTTCTGGAGCAACTGCGTATCCCGCCGGAATTTTAAGCGGGTGGTAACTTTGTTCTAAGAGCGCTTGGTGTACACTGTACAGGGACTAACTCGTAGACAAAATACGGTATCCCGCGTTGTAGATCATGATGTTTTTCAGGAGAGGAGAACTAAACAGACCTGTGCTTTAATGTTTATTCGTAGTCTGCTGCCAACTGGTCACACTCCACAGGTGCTTTTTCAAGAGGCAAGTGGACTTTCTGGTTTTTCCTTGAGGAAAAAGGAAAGGGAAAAACCCAGAAAGTCCAATTGCCTCTTGAAAAAGCACCTTTGGGACAACCGTGACCTGGATGACTGAGAATCTCCATAGACAACTGGCCACATGTTTATTTGTTGTACAATGGAAATGCATAAGACCTCTTGATCCTTGGCATGAAATGTGAATCCTCTCGATTTCATATTTTTGAGGGATTTGCCTGGAATCACCATCTCTGATTATGACTCTCGGCGTGGCATACATCCCAACAATTCTTCTCTGTCCGGTTTTGATTCCATTTATGTCTTAAAAAAGGTGGATCAGAAACAACTTTTCTATTAGTCCCATAAAAAAAAAAATCAGGGTTCTACAAAATTCCATGGTCAAATCATGAACCATGTGTGTCCCAACATAAAGAATTACCAAATTACTGTTGGGCAACTTGGTGCCCTGCAACAATGCAAAAGAAATGTCCTCTTGATTTAACTTAATTTTTGATGGGATTTCAATCTGGTTCAATTCACAGAACTTTTGTTTGAACCCGGTGAACCACTGCAAACAGTTTAGGGTCATATGTGGTGCAAAATCATGGATTTGAGACCAGGTTGCCTTCATTTGTTACTATTTTTGTATGTATCCGCATGAAACACAAATCATAGTTCTTTTACTTACAATGAAGTTTTGTAATTAGATTCATTCTTTTTGGCCCCAGTGGTGCCAAAATGGATCTGATGTATGGCTTCACATGATTTCATATCTAACCCAGCTGAAATTAACATAGACAAATGAGAACTTTTTGCAAAGAACCTATCACCAGAATCATAGATCTAAGGATTTTTACCAATATAGTACAAAAAATTTGAACTCAGCACACAAATCCTCCTGGGCATTATGTACAACTTTCCAGAAAAATCACCAAGCCATGTTATCTTCTCTTTCTCAATAGACAGAGAAAAACAGAGTTGGTAAAGTTTGGTATTAAAGTGGCATAAAATCAAAGGAATTAGTTTTCTAAAAGACCAATTGCATGTTTTACCTGAAATCCTAGACTATCTTTACAAATGCATTCTTCTATTAGTCTGTTTTGGAAATTTCTGGCATTCTCATGACAATATCTGTGTCATATTCTCAAGAATCTCCATGGTAATCACATTAAGAGATCACAAAGTCAAAGACAGCGGATTTGAGGAATGAATTCTTATGGATCATATGGAGGATAAAGGATAAAGCTGTTCTTATATAACAAGTTTACTACCAAAGAAATGTAGAAATAACCAGACTTTCCAAACATTTTGTTTTGTTTTGTTTTGTTTTATACATCCAGGAAGTGTTCTATCCAGCAGATAGTAGGTAGGACACTGTTAAATTCAGCTACAAAGGTTTGATTTATTTCCTTAATCCTCCTGGAATCAGAAAGTTGTGTCCTAAATTACTAATTCAGAAATAAGGAAAATTAACGAAATCTGGCCTTTGCAGACATTTTAATGTATATTCAAGTAATGCCAAAGCATAAATAATTATAACATATATAGCTTCAATGCATTTAACAGAATCAATGCAACAATTACAACAATGTGAGATTTTTACAGAGAAAGTTCAAATTATGGATAAGGAAGCATACAAAGCAGCTTGTTATTTCATCATATACATATTTTTAGACAGCACAGGAGAGCTGTTCCTTCTTTGTGCTTGGAGAAACTTACTTTTAAACCACCAGGCTCTCTGCCCAATTATTTTCTATTTGCATTTAAATATGTAAAATATATTAAAAATAAGGACACCAAAAAACCTGCAAATAGTGATACTAGCAATTTCCTTAGAAAGGGGCCACACTTGAAGATATTTTGCACATTTTTCAATGCAGCACTGATAATTTTTTTAACTTGAATCTTGTTTATGATGTTTTCTATTGCCCTCCCCTCCTCACCCTTTTTAAAAAAAGTATAGATGGGTGAATAGCTAAGTGTTTTGTTGTGGTGGGTTTTAGAACATCAAAATCTTTGTTTTTATGAAGCAAGGATTTGGGAAAAACATGAAGATCTCCATCTTAATGTGTTGGTCATTAATTTTCCTACTTTTATCTGTTTTATCTTCTATGAAATGAGTGCTTTTTTTTTTTTGCATCTTCTAGAATCACTATCTAAAAACAGTCTATACTATCAAAATATCAAGAGTTGGGATTGATAATTCTATACCTACGTTTGCTTTTTGAAGTAAAAATATATCAAACAAGATCTTAGATTTATGCTATTTTATTAATATTTGAAGGTCCATCATCAAAAATATGAATTATAGGAATTTAGAAAAATTAATGTGTAGAGTAAAAACCTAAAAATAGACTTTTTTCAAGGTATTTCCATTATAGTTCATGTTGTAAAGAGACAAATTTGTTTTTTAAACCGAATGAAACTGCATTGCCAAAATATGCACATTTCTTTGTGTATATCAGCCATGACTTAATCTCCAAAACACTTTTTCCAAGGAGCAATGGTAAAATTTGGTTCAGTAAATGCAATCACTGAAATTACAATGTAAGGAAATTTAGGAGTCCATTATAAAGGAAGAACCAATTTAACTTTCTATCAAGTATTTAAAAACCCAATTGTGTTTTAATTTAGTCTGTAAAATTAAATTATCTGTAATAATTGTAAGCAAAGCAAAAGACATTTCCAATTAAGTCAAGCTATTTGACAGCAGACACTTCAAAAATTAAAACCCAAGAAAAAAGTCATCTCATTTTTCAGAATGAAAATGTTCCACTGTATAATTTCTGTCTTTGATTACTTTCCAAATCTTTGCAAGATAGAACTACTTACAGGTACTGAGAATGGGCTACATATACATAACAGTGACAAGGTAAGATAGGGAAGAACTGTAACATAAGAAAGGATTGCAAATATATGACACATCTTCTTCAGCCCATAATGGAATCTAATGCAAATTAAGATCAACTAATAAAGTCTGCCATATTTTATTATTTATAGCCAATGTGATTGGCTACATAAATGTGAAATGAAAACATGTGGGAAATTGCTTGTATAAATACAAAACTATAAAAGGGTACCAATTTTAAAACTGAGTTAAGGCTTGACTATAGAGGAGGCCAGGAAACAAAACATTTCAAAAAGGAACATCAGGATTTGCTAACTTCAGTGGAAGATACTTCAAGTAATTGTTTTCAGATGGGTTTATAAGAACCAATTCATATATTTTAAAATTAGCATTCTACTATAAACAGACCATATTTTCTGCTACCTGTTTTCTAAAATATTATGCATATTAAACACTTGACTATCACTGGAGTAAAATATTAATTTGCACCTTCTTGCACTGCAGCGTACCTTGGTGTTTAGGTAAAGATGCTAAACATCACATGCACATATTCTTGAAAAGAAAATATACGGGAGAAGATACCGAAGCTTGACCTAATTTGTTGTACAAAGAAAAAAATCTAAAATTTACTGAAATGTCAAAGAGATGAATAAAACTGGTGATACTTAACTGTTCAAAGAGCTAATAACCCAAAGACCAGTATTTCAATCTGCAGCGTCCATTTAATGCAGCATATTCATAATTCATGTAAACAGAATTAGCAAGATTCCAATTCAAATGGGAAGGTACACAAATGTCAAGTCAGATTGCACTATTTTTAAATTCATCTTTCTATATTATCAACAGAACATTACCACCTGTAATGGAGATGACAAAAAAATAATTTGACCCAGTCTAATTACATTCCTAAAACCAGAAGCCTCTGAATTTTATCAGCATTTTTATCAGCATATGCCACTTGCTCAAAGTATGAACTAGTATATTGAAGTGACAAATATTAACACAGAGGAATGACCTTAAGAAATCATTCTCGATTGATCCACAGTAGGTCTCTTTCCATTTGTGGAAAAGGTCAAGTTTCAAGCATGGGCTTCTGATGGAAGAAAGAGAAGCACTTCCTACTATCCCTTTCAACTGCCTGTGCCCTTTGTATGATGTTGCAGAGGGTACTTATCCCAATGTTTTAAGGGGCACATGATATGGAGGAACAGGCCAAAATAGCTTTCCACCTTTTGCTCAACAGGAGCTTCAGTATAAATTCTGCAGATAAGAATTCTGGAACAAAGCCATAAAATATAATTCGGTCAACCACACAATACCTCAGTTGCTTGGGGTTTCATGTCCAAAGAGAAATATTAAAGTACAAGGTGGCATCAGCAATAGTGGGAAAACTAATGTCTTCCTTAGTAGCAGGAAAGGCCCACTTCTGAAACATTGTTACACTGTCTTCCATGTTTGAAATCACACTTATGATACCTAACCTGTAATAATTCACCCTCATAGTTGGGAATGCAGCTTTTCCTTCATAGCTATGATTAAAGTACACTGAATTAAGAAAGAAGAAAGAACTGATGAACATTTAACCCTGTTTATATATTTACAGAAGGGTGTGAATGAACTCAAGACTAAAATAGTCCTGCTGATGTATTGAATCCCACAGCTATTATCATGGCACTTCTGAGCCAAAAAACACAAGCAGTTCATGACAGAACATGAAAGTAAAGAAATAAACACAAAGGTCTGTAAAGACATCCCCCATTTTGCTGTAAGTGTCCATGGAACGACTAATTACTTCTGCAGGGATCCCAGACAGTAAAAGAGCAGCAGTTAATACAGTAGTTTTTGTCTTCTTTTCACTCTGCAAAAAAACAACAAAGTTTAATTTTTCAGAACTTTCATCTTATAGCATCTTATTTCATTTTAAATGTTATAGAACCTATTCTTCTTCCCCCCACAACTTATTCCAAATAAGGAAACAATTAGCCTAGGATCACCCAAAGGACTCTATGGTTGACTGAGAATATGAATCTCCCAAGTCTAAGCCTATCACATCAGTCATCACTAAAGTGACTCCTCCCATCCTTGGTCACTCCAAGTTAGAAATGTTAAGGATTTCTCTGATTTTTCTAACAAAACACTTACCTTAGGGAAATACTTTGACAGTCCCATATATGCAAGTTGTAAAGTAAGGAATGGAGCAAATATTGACTGCAGAAAAAACAATAAAAAATTATATACTTTAGCAAATAATCATGAGAAATCATACTAAATAGATGCTTTCAAGGAAAGCTTCTATTTCTTGTAGAACATTTCAATGATTTAATTAAAAAATGAAAAAAAAGCACTTTTTAAAAATGCTACTAATCAAATATATTGCATTTAAGAACAACTCATAGGTGTTAAATATATTTAGTCACTGCTACTGAGATGGGTAGATCTGTGATAAGTTAAATAGCAATGTATTAATGATAATTAAACCAGGCCTATCACTTATTTCCAACAAAGCTATTTGAGCATCCAGTGCATAATATTAAAATGCATTAGTTAGGGTTACTTTGAAGGGATGATTGTCAGCTGTGCTTTAGGACTATTCAAATGGTTAACAAAAAAGAGGGTACACAGCCACTGCTTTCTACCTGGATTTCCATCCCCTTCTAATGCTTAATTGATGCCAAGAATGAAGTGCAAGACAGGAAGTCCTCAACTGACGACCAAAGTTGAGCCCAGAATTTATGTTGGTAAAGGAGAAATTTGCCCACAAGTGGCGCACAACTGTAAGAGTCACAGCATCCCATGGATATGTAATTGCCAATGGTCAGCTTCACAACTGGATTCTGACAAGTAAAGACAATGGAGAAACTGGCAGAAAGCTGCAAGCTGTGGTCACATGATGTCATGCTTAATAACAAGTGATTTGTTTAACAACCATAGTAGAACTGACATCGCAAGTCTAGCATGATCATCTGTTTTGCTTAACAACTGCATCACTTAGCAACGGAGTGGCCGGTCCCAATTGTGGTCATTAAGTAAGTTCCTGTACTAACTTATTGTAAAGATGCTCTGACTTTCACACAGTTCTTAACAATTACTGCTAGAAACAATAAATGGGTTTTATGGATTTGGACCTGAATCTATTTAGCCATGAGAAAATAATTGTTTAGCATAATTACCCCCATACATGTACTACTTTACAAACCTGCCAGCAAGGCAACCAAGACAAAAAAAAAAAAAGGGGAGAAAAATGAAAATAGTAAGATTTTTTTTTAAAAAAACGTACCAAATATTTGCATACAAAAACTCTAACGCCAATGGCAAGGAGTACACAGCCCACCAATCTAAAAATGTGAAAGGAATCAAATTCCTCCACAACGTTTCCATTTTCTTGACTTGGCTTCTCATTCATCAGCTGGTTTCTAAGCTTCATCGCTTCATCAAACCTTGATAAATACTGATCCAATCCATGGCGTGGTGCTCTCTGTGGAACGTCCAACAATTCCCCTCTATTGCGTTGCCGGAGCTCACTGCTGCCATCGCTACCAATTTCATGAGTTTTGCTAAATAAGTCTATTTTCTCTCCTTTGTGCTCTGCTAAACTGCTTGTGTGGTCAGCCGTTCCTGATAAATTGCAGACAGTATCACCCAGCACAACCCGTTTGGAAACAGGAGCAGGAAGGCAAATTGGTTTATCCTGTTCCAGTTGAAGCTTAGTTTCTGAATGAGTGTCATCATCTAAAGAGAACAGAACAAAAACTGAAATTATACCAAAATTTGAAGTTGATAATAAATTCTTAGAGGGTAGGATAAAGTACAGGATGTCAACCAATGATACGATGCTTCAGTTAGCCAGAGTCCTTTTCTACCTAACCACATTTAAAAGTCATTCTTTCCCATGTGCACTTCTTTAAATATAAATATATTATAAATTGCCCAGAATCGCAACAGATTCAGCAGAGGAAAGTACAGAAGGTCCTTGATTTGAAGGTGGAAAATAATGAACATGTGATCCTGGGACACTGAAATAGGCATAAATATATGCCAGTTACCAAGCACCCAAATTTTGATCGCCGAGGGAACTGCGATGGTCATAAGTAAGAAGACCAGTCATAACATTTTTTCAGTATTGTCATAAAATGATCGTTATCATTCAAATGGTTGTTAAATGAATAGTAAATCAAGTATACCTTATTATGATGTATGTTCAACAATATTTTCTGCATAGAATATATGTTTAGGAATTGTGCCATATGTAATGAATCTGTTAGACATTAATAATGTAGTTTTTTCTAATACCTTTATCTGTAGCTCTCAGAGATATTAGCAAACATATTTATTCAGTAAATTTTAGAAGTGCATCCCAATCTGAAAAGGATGAAAACTGTTGAAATATAAAAGAATACACACACATACACACTCATAAATATTGTTTATTTTTTTATAACTCCTTCAATTTTTTCTTGCTTCTCAAAGAATCATATGCCCAAATGTTCCATTGTCAATAATAATGAGAAGCCACTGAAATTATCTATGTACATCCTAATTGTCACTATAAAGCAATGTTGTATGCAAAAATACAGTGGTGCATATCTTTCAATTGCTCAAAAGAAATGAGTAAATCCCCAGTAATAATCAACTCTCAATCACAATTTCACATTGGCTTACATTTGTGCATTGAAAAAATTATTTAAAATATCAAAGGTAATCATATAATGTACTGCCTAGAATAGAGGTATCAAATTGGCAGCCCGGGGGCCGGATGCATCATGTGCAGGCCCCGCCCACCCCAGCTCCGCAAATGGGAAAAACATCACGAAACGTCACACGACAGCATGACGCAGCGAGTTTGACACCTGTGGCCTAGAGAGTTGGACTAGTCACTTATTCCCATATCCTGTTAAGTATATAATTAAGATATTCTCTAACCATGCTTAGGAAACTTCATGTAGTCACCTTTAATGCATCTCTAGCTCACAATAAAGTCATCTTAAAATGATACCTATTCTGTCACAGAGAATTCTTACATAATTCTGATCTTTATAGATAATAGAGAGATCATGGTATAGGAACATATTTTCCAAAACCTTCATGGTTGCTCTACCCTACTTTGTGGCATATATCTTGACTGCTGATTTCCTTAACTGTTGATGGTTGATCCAAAAAGCAGAGGCTATCTACCACTGCAATATCGTCTAGGTCTGATTACTCTACCTGATGTAGAGTCTTCTTTATATTTAATTTTAGTTCCATTTTTCCACTAGGGTACAAGTAGTCCTCCACTTATAACTTATAATTATTTAGTGACCGTTTGAAGTTACAACAGCACTAAAAAAGTGACTAATGACCAGTTTTCATACTTACAACCACTGTAGCTTCCCTATGGTCACACAATCAAAATTTGGGCACCTGGCAACTGGCATGTATTTATGGCAGTTGCACTGTCTCAGGGACATGTGTTCACCATCTGTAAACTTCCTAGAAGGCTTCCAACAAGCAAAGTCAAGTGGGGAAGCCAGATTCACTTAAAACCCATATGATTCATTTAACAACTGCAGTGATTCACTTAGCAACTATGGCAAAAAAGGTCATAAAATGGGGGCAAGTCACTTTACAAATGTCTTGCTTAGCAATGGAAATTTTAGCTTTAGTTGTGATTGTAAGTCAAGGACTACCTTATTTGATTTTTATTATTAGAGCTAGGCAACAGTAACAGTTGGAAGGGACCTTGGAGGTCATCTAGTCCAACCCCCTGCTCACGCAGGAGACCTATACTAGGAATTCGAACCACCGAACTTTCTGATTGACAAGTTCAGTGTCTTAGCCACTGAGCCACCTGGCCAGGCTAAGCTTGCAGATCCTTTGCATTTTCAGCTGCAAGGGCAGTGTCCTCAACATGGCATCCATTGCTATTGGCAAGACTAAAAATGTAATAATCCTTTTACAAATCTCAACTCCTTCCCCAAATTTAAGATAGCAACTAAGATACCACCAATTATGCTAAAATGCTATTTACTAAGGTAAGATTTTCTTGATTGGATGAACTCACAGACATTGCGTTTTTATTAAAGCTATTCAAATTTGACCTTTTTTTTCCCTTTCAAAAATGAGAATGCAGTTCCCGAAAACAATAGTGTAACTATTTGACTGGGCCGGTCCCATTTAAACAAATAATGGGGTTTAAAACGTATCAGAAAGCAACTCCATTAAATTTTCGTTATCCAACAATGACGACTCATTTTATATTTGAGGAGCTCGAAGCGCCAAACACCTGGCTGCTACCTGAGTCAGCCGTTTGCAGTGTTGATGGAAACGAAGTTTTGCTGCAAAAAAAGGCCATATTTTTAACCTCGGGGGAATAATAATAATGATGATGATGATGATGATGATGTGAGGGTTTTGAGAAGACGGAAGAAAAGGGTGCTCCCGCCAAATCCCCGCCTCCCTCCGGCCGCGGCCTGGGTTTTCCTCGCCCGGGGCCCCCCAATCCCAGGCCATACCCCGTCCTCACCCGCCTTCGGCCGATGGAAGCCCATAATGCGATTGATCCGCTCCTCCGAGTTCATCAGGAGCTTTCGCCGGCGAATCTCGGCCCTCCGCTGAGAGGCGGTGAGTCCCCTCAGCGGTGGGGAAGATCCGCCGGTTCCTTCGTGGTGGCTGCTACCAAACCCGTCTCCTTCCACAGGATCCGGCTCCATGACCCGTCGCTCGCCGAAAGAGCCGCGACCACCTTCAAGGCTTTTCTCTCCTCAAGTAATACAATGGAAATCACCAGGCCCCCTCTCCCACAGCCGCTCTCTAACGCGCAAGCGCAACTGGCGCCATTTGAGGACCGCCTTCAGACGCTGAAACGAGCGACGCCATCTTAGATGAGGGTCTCCCTGTTAGAGCAAAAGCGGCAGCTCGGTGACGGCGGCAAGTTTAAAGCCGTTGTACAGAAGCGCCGACCCTAGCAAAAGATGGCGGAAAAGGCTTCTGGAGTGAAGCGGGTGAAAAGTTGAGTATGATCTCATCGGTTAGGAAAAAGAAATCATAATCGCTTCCGTCACGGTCAGATGCGGGATGGTTTAGGCGGGGCTCCGCGGATTTCAATTGGCAGCCAGCTGATAGCGGGAGTTGATGGTTTATCACCAAAATAATTAAGGAAATACCAAAATTATTTTCCATTCTAATCCCAAAAGTACTTAGCCAAGGATTTTTTCCCTCTAGCCTTTGGCTTGCATATCTTTATTTTAATTATTTTATTCTTCATCTTTTATATTGAACTTTTTTTAAAGTGATTTTTTGCTAGACTTGTTTTCTATTAGTTTATTAAAATAGTTTAGATTTATTTGGTGTAATTGAATTTCATGTTTTTACTGAGTTACAGATTTGCAAACTATAGAGTTAATGTAATTTAAATAAAAATGCCACAAATGTAATGTTTTGTAATACTTTAGGATAAAAGTGGTTAGGAATGATTTTTTAATAATTTTGAGTGCTACAAATAAGATCCACTATATAATCATGGTTTGGAATAAAGAATGGTGAGGCAAAGAAATAGGAAATGGAAGCAGGGATGTTGGAAGGAAAAAATACAATGTTGGAACTTTTGCTTTTAAGAGGAAATAAAGCTGAGCATAGTGTTGGAAGAAATATCCATCTAGCTCAGTTCCAAGCCAGGAGAAAGGCACTGGAGACAAAATGGAGGCTGGAGGCTGATTGGAAAGATGGTTTAATGATGAAGCAGAACCACCAAGCAGGTGTGATTGTGGGCAGCTGACCACATGGAGTTGAGAATGAGGAGTATTTGTACCTTCTCTTGGCCTTTGAACTTGAACTTCCCTATTCCTGTGCAAGAACATGTATTCTTTTGGCTGCTGTAGGGGTCATAGCTGGCTCTGTAGGTTGTCTTACATCCCAGGTTTGGTTGAAGTTTGGCTGATGCAATGAAGGGGCTTGTTGGGCAATTCCTATTGTGGCTGAGGGCTAACCCTACCTTTGTTCAGACCTTGCTGCAGGGAATTTGCTTATGAATAGAGATAGAATTTCCTGGGGAGGAAAGCTATGGCAAATCTAGACAGCATTCTAAAAAGCAGAGACATCACTCTGCCAACAAAAGTACGTATAGTCAAGGCTATGGTTTTCCCAGTTGCAATGTATGGTTGTGAAAGTTGGATCATAAGAAAGGCTGAGCGCCAAAGAATTGAGGCCTTTGAACTATGGTGCTGGAGAAGACTCCTGCGAGTTTCTTGGATTGCAAGGCGATCAAACCGGTCAGTCCTAGAGGAGATCAACCCTGACTGCTCTGACAAGTCCTGAAGATGAAACTCAAATACTTTGGCCACCTAATGAGAAGGAAGGACTCACTGGAGGAGAGCCTAATGCTGGGAAAGATTGAGGGCAAAAGAAGAAGGGGACGACAGAGAATAAGGTGGCTGGATGGAATCACTGAAGCAGTGGGCGTGAGCTTAAATGGACTCCAGAGGATGATAGAGGACAGGAAAGCCTGGAGGAACATTGTCCATGAGGTCGTGATGGATCGGACACGACTTCGCAACTAATAACAAGAGATAGAATACAACTTATCTCTTAAGTTGCTTATGCATAGAGCTAGAATAGAACTTATCTCTTAAATGCTGACATCTGCTGTGGGCTATTAAGGAAGGTGAGGGCTGCTTTCCAAGAGCACATTTTTCCATTTCTCATCCAGGCAGATATAATATTCTGCCTTTTTAACATTTCTCAAAATACTTTATTCTTCTAGGAGAGTGGTGGGTGCTAACTCTCTACAATAGCAAAGCATATTAGCTAAGATTTTAATAAATTCAATAATAAGTGTTATCCCATGTCAGAAGGAGCTAATGGGGAAAAGCTCAAAGCCTAGAGCAGGGTTGGGCAATTTTCTCAATGGGCTACATGAGAAACTGGGAGTGTGGAGGTTCATAGGCATGCACCCACACACATACGCACCCACACACGTACGTTGAAAAATGAATTGCAGTCGCCTTCAAAATAGAAGCAATGTAGTTGCATTGTGTGTATGGACTACACTTATTTACATATGATTTTTAATTTCTTATGTGAGCTGTATGTGGCCTGGAACCGTAAAATACCCAGGTCTGGCTTAGAGAAAGGGATTTTAAAAGAACTTGGCAAACAATTTCAAAGAGAGAGAAAAAAGGGACAGTTAAATTTGTGGGGCTAATGAAGAGAAAAAAAAGGCAAATTTGAAAAGTAAACTATGTTAGGATCATGGGCATTTTGATGTATTATAACATTAATCATTACTCCTTTGGTACTACTATGACTTGCATGAAAGTACAGAAGGGTAGAGTTGTATCACATCTTATGTTTTGTTATTTGACAAAATCTTGGCTTGCTAAAAAAAGGTCCACAAAAAAGGTCAAGTAACTCGGACTACAAAATAGGTCCACTAACTCAGAATAGTAGAACCAGTGTCCAAAAATCAACATTTCAGAATGAGCTGAAGAAAAGATACATATAACAAAAAGGGCTTCTTGGACGCTTTCAAAATAAAATATTCACTATAATAACTGCTCAATAAAGAAGTTCAAATATTAACAGATAGAAAAGAAAGCTACTCAACTCCAACTTTGGTTCGGACTCCCCAAAAAATTGTTTCATCAAGAAACTGACTGGCAAAATTGAAGTTTGAGTTCAACATAAAGAGGAGAGAAACTTCCATATTTTGGATTAGTTTAAAACTTTAGGATCAGATGTTTGCATCCAAGGTTATTGAATGAACTAACTACAATCTAGATGAATGCTTACATACTATTGGAAAATTTGGAAATTACTAAAGTGCCAGATGTTGTGTATCTTTTAAAAAAATCAGCATATTATGGATCATTCCAACACTGAGATTCTAGAGTAGATAATAAAAAGCTAGTAATTGCCAGATGCTAGCATGAATTTGATCAAAACAAATTCTTCTCTAATAAGCTTATCAATTCCAATCTGACAACTTCCTTAATAGATTATTAAAATGTTGTTGAGAAAATATGCTTCAAGTTAAAGGAAGTTTTTGATAAAGATACCCACATTATGCTGAATAGCAAGCTAATTTAAAGTGGGCTTCATGGCATGAAAATAGGTGGCTTGAAAATTATACTCAGAAAATGCTTTTCAAATTTTGTTCTTTAGATTTGAGATATCAAATGAAATACCAGTAGGAACAGTTCTGTGTCTTCTAATTTTAATTATTTTCTTTAATGGTTTAGTTTTAAATATCAGTGTACAATCATATTTTTAGCCAAGGGTTGTACGTTGAGTGGTACAATACATTAGAGATTACAGTCCAAAAATATAGGATGGCAAAATTAATGTTGATCTGATTTATGTGTCATTCAAATATAGTTTTAATTACTTTTCATTTTTTACATTTTCCCCAGTTACCACATTAAAAGTTAAAATTTGCTAACTTTTGGAGAGGTCAGAGAGATGCACATAAAGGCTTTCATAGGCACATGTCCTATAATTCATGTTATATTTCTGCTATTTTCATTTTACTTCCCCCACCATTTCAGAACGATCTTCAACCTTCAGTATTCTCTTGGGGGACAGCACAAAGATTTACAGGTACTCCTCAATTTACAACCATTCATTTAGTGACTGTTCAAAGTTACAGCAGCACTGAAAAAAGTGATTTATGACTGTTTTTCACTTATGATATTGCAGCATCGCCAGAGTGATGCTTGACAACTGGCATGAATTTATGATGGCTGCACTGTCCAAGGGACATGTGATCACCTTTTACAATCTTCTGATACACAAAATCAATGGGGAAGCCAGATTCACTTAACAACCATGTTACTAACAACTGCAGTGGTTTGCATAATTGTGGCAAGGATTATAAAATGGAGCAAAATTCACTTAACAGTTGTATTGTTTAGTAATGGAAATTTTGTGCTCAATTGTGGTCAGAAGTTGAGGACTGCCTGTATAGGAGAAGGATACAAAGGATTATAGGGGAAGAAAAATAATAACCCTTTAAGCTTGTTCTTCACTGAACCCAATCATATATGTTACTTATTTTTAGCAAGTTTGTAACCACAGAAATATAGTTCTAAATGTTAATTTTTGCCTTCTGTTCCATTGTTCCATTGATAACAGAGAAGTGATTTGCCATTGCTTTTTTGTGAGATAACTTCCCAGCCTAGTTTTAAGTTTAAGTTTAGTTTTAAGCCCTTGTTTTCCATTAAAGTTCCCTGTCCATTTCTAATCAGGGTCAGATCTACTTGGCCTCTCAACCCAGTTAAAGTTAGTCAAATGCTTTCACTGCTAAGGCTTGACAGTATCTATAATATTTTGCTTATAACCAAATGTGTTTCCTGGATACAGGACAAAATGATTTAAGTAATTATAATGAATAAGCTATTATATGCAATCTAAGAAAAAGCTAGCTGAGCTACCTTTGTGAAAAATAATAAAATACTTCCAAAAATGTTAATCTTACATGAAAAATTAATTCTGAGCTAATTTAACACAATGCTATACTAGTGATGGCAAACCTTTTTGGCACCGAGTGCCCAAACTGGAATGCATATGCACCTGCGTGCATGCTGCAGCCCCGGAAACTCAAAGACCAGCTGACTGGCACGCATGCACACCCCGGAAACCAGAAGAGCAGCTGGTAATAGCGTGTGTGCCCACAGTGATGGCTCTGTGTGCCACCTCTGGCACGTGTGCCATAGGTTCGCCAGCACGGTGCTATACTATTCCAAATAAATACTGAAGTTTTTAATTCACTTTCCAAAGTTTTTATGTACATAGATGTACTGGTTAAAATTGTGGATAGGTTGAGATATAATATTTTCTGATACTGTGTATCCATTAGACAATAAAAGAGTCTAATATGATTATTGAAATTTAACTGGCTTGAAGTTGATTAGTTGCAATTCTCAGAGGAGCATTCTAATTAATAGTCAGACCATCATATTTTAGTCAATGACCCAGCAATTCTTTACATTATAAATCTGCATATTTATTGAAACTAATTGCTGAATGTGAAATTTACCACATCAGAAGAATAATACTTGCTTTTTGGTAAAAATAAATTAAAATGCTTGTATTTCAATCTGTTCACAATTTGCACTGCATTTAAACAGCATTAATCCCCAGGTCTAATCATAGAAGTACCTCTTTATGTACTGAAAATCATTTTATTCATTAAATGGTCAGATAGTCTCTGCATATTCCATTTTGTTTATAAAAACACTGATAAAATTCTATGCAAGCTCTTTCAATTAATTTTATTGAGTAGCCAAATTTGATAAATTAGCACAGCTAAAATAAGCATTTGCATGTGTTACAAATGACTTTTTACAGGAATAAAACAGTGAAAATTACAAACTGTAAAAAGGGGAACAAGTAAAACCTTGCCTTCAAGTCAGAAGAGCAAGGTTTACAATTGCACACTAAAGATCAATGTCTGAGTTCAGAAAACAAGGATTAATATTACAATATTTTACACTACTTTACAAAATCAAATTGACCAAGAATTTAATATGTAGTTAGTGAAGAGAAGGCTTGTCACATTTGATGGTCCCTTAATATTCTGAATATATATATATATATATTCTGTTAAATTAACCTTGAATAAACAAGTTTTTCCGCATTATTGCAAAACAATCAAAATTTATTCAAATGCAAATTAAGTTACAGAAAAGTAAATGTTAATATGTTGTTGCACGATCAAATCTAGAATATTGGTAAATCATATTAATTATTCTTTAAAATCTTGAACTAGAAAAATAGAGAACATTTGCTGGTGACTGCCATGCTGAGATGGGAGCATCAAGGCTACTCTTGATTACTTATGTTATTAAAGAACCTAAAACATATATAAATTATGATTTAACATTTATACATGGATTTGCCCTGGATTTCTTAAAAAGTTGAGGATATCAATTTTCTCCTCAAAAAGAATTAGAAAATTCACTATTTCACAGTGCATGAACTTTCTAAACAATATTCTATCCAAAGAGCATAATATGCTCACAGCTAACATTTTTTGTTAGTTAGGGATGCATTCTTGTAATACGTTTATCAGGTTCCATAATTCGTTCAAAGCCCATTATTTTTATCTTACATGAAGTAGAGCTATGTCTACATCATGCCTTTCCCTCCTCTCCATGCAGAATATTTTTACATACAGAAAAGTTAGGCATGGTGCTGCCTGTCAGGATTTTACCATTCAGGTTCTACAGAATCTGATCACACTAATTCTCTGCTCCAACTTGAATGAAGCAAGGAGGAACCCACAGCTAGCATGAGGTGCTAGATACATACTTCCCTATATCTAATCTTTGCCTATACCTTCTTTTCAGAAAGCTGGTTTATACACAAAGGTTTGTATATATTTTTTGGAGTAGAACTAATTAATTCTCTGCTATATATTGTATTTTAAAGCACCTCACTGATTTCCATACTTACAAGTGCATATCTCATCATGATTATATGGTTCTGAATTAGATTACCAATATTTTTTTAAAAAAATCAAAACTGAATGAAAAATAATTAAAACCGTGAAATCAATTATAAGGTTCCTGAAGTCAGCAGGTAGTTTTTTAGATATTTGAATCATTTTAAAGAAATGTCCCCCTTTCTTTCAGATGTTGAGCAACCATTTTCTAAAGATCTTCATAAATCACTCCAACAAACTAAGTAGATCATGATGCAGACAGTATCACTATAACATTTGTTACAATTGCTATTCCAGTTGGCAGTTGATAAATACCATAGTTTATGAAAAAACTTGACTGGTTTTCTGCATATATGATCTCTTATCCGTTCCTCAGATGGGTGAAATTGTATAAATTAAAGCAATGAGCAACAAATCAATGCAAATGATTCTATCAAGACTACCAGGAAGGATTTGCAGCAGAAAGATATTCAATTTTTCTTGGGTGGGGACGAGGGAGTGAAGTAAAGGGCAATGTAGAAACCAATGATTGCCATAATAAACCACCAGAGTTCCTTGTTTTACAAATGTCAATATACTTATTATTTAAATTATAGCAATTTCCAGGGAACCATAAAACTAAGGTTTTTCTTTTATAACTATCCAGTATTTGAATATTCTGAATTGAGTAGGGTTCCTGTCTATAGTTTTTCCATTAAAACCTCAAAATGTTGAATAGCAAAATTATTATTACTAAATCTGATGCTCCTCTGGATTTCAACAAGTTATTAAATACATCTCCAATGTATTATTTAACCAGTAAGCATTTTATCAAAACTTCATCCCATTACAAAAAGGTGACTGAAAAATTAATAAAACAATACGAAAATAATGGTTTTTGGTTTACTGTCTGTTCCCCTATTTACTTTCAATGAATTAAGACCAAACACATCATGCTAACTAGGATCAATTATTATTTACTATTTTTTTCAGCTGCATCAGATCTTTTTAAATTTTAATTCTTACTGAATATAATGTAATCTCATTAATCTTTCAAGACCTAGAATACTGACACATCCTAAAGGTATTCAAATGAATTATTCGATATTCATTTTAAACCCAAGTAGACTATTTCAAGTTTACTTTTGTTCTTTTCATAATCAATGTTTAAAAGAAATGGAAACTAAGCTCATTAAAACTGCAAATATTTTGTTCACAATGTACTTTTCATTGTTCCTTTAAAAAGGCAACTTTTAACGAATAATGAATTGTATAATCAAGACAATATAGTTTCCTGGAAACTCAAGTCTTGGAGTTTTTAATTCTAGCAGCAAAACACAAAGCAGAAAAATAAAAATGAAAGGTAAAAAAAGTTAGTTTATAAACATTTCTCCAATATTGCCTTTTAACATATGCCACAATTACTTACTGTGAAACATTTTTTGCAGTAAATTAAAGGCGTCCAACATATTCAAATTTATTTTAAAGTTTTAACGTACAACTACACAATAGTGTACTTAAAGATTCCACAGTCCTTTATTTGCTTTTCTTTTTCCTTTTTTTTTGGGGGGGGGGGGGAGAAGAGGGGGAATCACAGTGAGATTTTCATCAACTGCACCAGGCCAACAACTTATAGGAGCATTACAGGAATAAGAGTTCTGCACGGAGGGTACGTTCCTTTGAGCAGACGAACCATTTAAGAAAAGAGCTCATTTATTCATTTTTTGCTGAATATGCAAAAGAAATTCATAATACGATAATGCAGATTCTGTTCTGTCTTCTATCATATTTTGTAAGAAACTTGGTTTCCACGGACTCTCATCCCTAAAATATAAACAGAAGTCCATTATAAGTACATGCTTATATACTTTATTCCTTTTAAAACTATTCATCATAGTAACTCACTAGTAATGATCATATTTAGTTAACATTTATTGTATGCATAGAATAAATGTGCAATATTTACATTAAAAGAACTTTGTATATTTTAAACAGTCTAAATAGCTAACAATCCTGCAAATAAGTATTAATGATTTCATAATTCCATTTGTATCATCTTCAATACCCTCTTCTTTTATTCCTTTCCATGGTGTTACTTAATACTTTTGGCTAGTAGTTTTATTTTTGCACTGAATATGCTTTCTGTCTCTGCAAAGAAGTGTCTTGTTGTACCAAACATGAACTGAAGGAAGTTTGCAACTTAAGGTACTTACATGCATGCAATTGTTAGTGTTCAGAATCGTGCAAATTTTCATTCAATCTACCAATCAAATTTCACAAACATTCTACTTACCTTAGAATATATAATATAGGAAAGAAAGGCCTTTGCTCCCTTAGCCAGAAAATAAAAGCAAGCACTCTAGACGATTCAGCTGTGTTCAATTCTGGAAGTTGTGTCTGTCAAAAACAAACAAAAATGGGAAATAATAATGGAGCAAAAAACATTATAAAATATATTGTGCATTCAGAATACTGTACATCATGGACTGATTCTAAGCTAATTCTGCAAAAGTACACTTTTTTTTCTCTTTCAGAATACAACAAAGTAAATTTTTTTCTGGTGTTTTTCGGGAGACAGAACTGGAAGAACAGTTAAGCAAATTTAAGATAAAGTAGTCCTCAACTATGATTATTTGTTCCTTGATCAATCAAAGTTACAGTGACACCAGATGAGGGGAATTTAATGGCAGGTTCTTGGAGTTCTGACTGTTACAACTCCCACAGACAAAGGATCACAATTTACAACATTCCTTACTGGTTTCCCGCAAGCAAAGTTAATGAGAAAGTCAGAAGTCACAGTCAGGCAAGGTCTTTGCTTAATGACAGCATCTTGGACTGCCAGAATTGCCATTGCTAAAGGTGATGTGATCATAAGATGTCACACTTTATGATTGCATTGCTTAGCCACAGTAACTATGGTCCCAATTGCTGTCATAAGCCGAGGTCTATCTGCATACAAAACCTTAATGTATTACATTAAGTAGGAAAGGAATTTCTATTAAAGCAGAAAGTCTGTTCATTCTGAATATGATATTAGGCACAAACAAAATGAGAACGGAATTTCAGGTATTTTTATGTACATAAGATGGCAAATACCCCTTCATGGATTACTGCCTTGTTGTGGCGAAGGGACTTGCACAGCTCAATGAAGCTATGAGCTATGCCATGCAGGGCCATCCAAGATGGAATATACAGTAGAGGTAACAAATGGATTTAAGGGATTAGATCTGATAGACAGAGTGCCTGAAGAACTATGGATGGAGGTTCGGAACATTGTACAAGAGGTAGCAACTAAACCATCCCAAAGGAAAAAAAAAATGCAAGAAAGCAAAATGGCTGAGGAAGCTTTGCAAATAGCTGAGGAAAGAAGGGAAGTGAAAGGCAAGGCAGAAAGAGAAAGATACACCCAATTGAATGCAGAATTCCAGAGAATAGCTAGAAGAGATAAGAATACCTTCTTAAATGAACAGTGCAAAGAAATAGAAGAAAACAATAGAATAGGAAGGACCAGAGATCTCTTCAAGAAAATTGGAGATATGAAGGGAACTTTTCATGCAAAGATGGGCATGATAAAGGACCAAAATGGCAGGGACCTACAGAGGAAGAAGAGGTTAAGAACAGGTGGCAAAATTACACAGAAGAACTATACAAGAATGAGTTTAATGTCCCTGATAACCACGATGGAGTGGTCACTGACCTCAAGCCAGACATCCTAGAATGTGAAATCAAATGGGCCTTAGGAAATCTGAGCAACAACAAAGCTAGTGGAGGTGACAGTATTCCAGCTGAGCTATTCAAAATCTTAAAAGTCGATGCAGTAAAAGTGCTACACTCAATTTGCCAGCAAATTTGGAAAACTCAACAGTGACCACAGGATTGGAAAAGTTCAGTTTACATTCCAATTCTAAAGAAAGGCAATGCCAAAGAATGTTCAAACTATCACACCATTGCACTCATTTCACATGCTAGTAAAGTTATGCTTAAAATCCTACAAGCTGGGCTTTAGCAGTATGTGGATCGAGAACTACCAGAAGTACAGGCAGGATTTCCAAGAGGCAAAGGAACTAGAGATCAAATTGCCAATCAAATTGCTGGATCATGGAGAAAGCTAGGGAGTTCCAGAAAAACATCTACTTCTGTTTCATTGACTATGCTAAAGCCTTTGAGTGTGTGGATCACAACAAATTGTTGCAAGTTCTTAAAGAGATGGAAGTACCAGACCATCCTATTTGTCTCTTGAGAAATCTATATGCGGGTCAAGAAGCAACAATGAGAACTGGACATGAACCACTGATTAATTCAAAATTGGGAAAGGAGTCCGGCAAGGCTGTAAACTGTCACCGTGCCTATTTAACTTATATGCAGAGCACATCATGAGAAAGACGGGGCTAGATGAATCAAAAGTTGGAATTAAGATTGCCGGGAGAAATATCAACAACCTCAGATATGCAGATGATAACACTCTAATGGCAGAAAGCGAAGAGGAACTAACAAGCTTCTTGATGCTGGTGAAGGAGAGTGCAAAAGTTGGGTTGAAACTCAATATTAAGAAAACTAAGATCCAGCCCTCTCAATTCCTGGCAAATAGATGGGGAAGAAATGGAGGTAGTGACAAATTTTATTTTCCTGGGCTCCAAGATCACTGCAGATGGGGACTGCAGCCAAAAAATTAAAAGACGCTTACTCCTGGGGAGGAAAGCTATGGCAAATCTAGACAGCATTCTAAAAAGCAGAGACATCACCCTGCCAACAAAAGTGTGTATAGACAAGGCTATGGTTTTCCCAGTTGCAATGTATGGCTGTGAAAGTTGGACCATAAGAAAGGCTGAGCATCAAAAAATTGAGGTCTTTGAACTATGGTGCTGAAGAAGACTCCCTTGGACTGCAAAGCGATCAAACCGGTCAGTCTTAAAGGAGATCAACCCTGACTGCTCTTTAGAAGGCCAGATCCTGAAGATGAACTCAAATACTTTGGCCACCTAATGAGAAGGAAGGACTCACTGGAGAAGAGCCTAATGTTGGGAAAGATTGAGGGCAAAAGAAGAATGGGACGACAGAGAATGAGGTGGCTAGATGGAGTCACTGAAGCAGCAGGCATGAGCTTAAATGGACTCTAGAGGATGGTAGAGGACAGGAAGGCCTGGAGGAACATTGTCCATGGGGTCGTGATGGTTCGGACACGACTTCGCAACTAACAACAACATGGCAAATGGGATGTTGCAATAGACAGAAGCATATAGTGCACAAACTGTTTATTTAATGATAACATTTTTGGAAAATTGACTTTAGTTCTTTTAAATTATAAGGTGCAAACTCAGGCATTCATAAGGTATCTAAAAGCCAGAATCACAAAAGCTCTCTGTAGGTCTATTTCAATAAATACTTCAGTTTGCACAACTGGTACTTTGTTGGCCACACCTTAATCCTTTTGGGTAGTTCTAAGGAGCCACATTACCTCAAGGAATTGAAGTAGGTAACATGATCCTCACTGATACTTCATCTTAAATTTCTTTAGTCAAGTTCAGGTCTCGGCAACTATATCCCTGTTGTTTTCTTGGCAGCAATGTAGTATGGAAATGGTTTGTTCTAGCCTTTTGACTTTTTTAAAAAAACTTTGTCTACTCTACAATCTATTCTTAGAATTTCATGGTGATCTCCCATCCAGCTACATACTGGATCTGACCCTATTTAGCATTTTCAAGACCAGGTTGACTAGATGCTGCCATCTGCTGTAAAGGTATTGTCCTACAACTCTGTAAATTCTTAGCCATTATCATATTGGCTGGGCTTGATGAAAGTTATAGTCTATGAAGGATTCAGGCTGTCTATCCTTGCTTACCGTGTTATGTTCTTACCATATTGTGTGGTATTGATGCATAGTTTGGGGCTCCAAGTACTTGGCTTATAAAGTTCTGTCCACAATTCTTTCCAACCCATAAAAACATGACCTGTATATTGAAACACAGGAATTAGTAAATAATGTATGCATTAAAACTTTACCTCAGACCAGGCTAATAAAGTACTGCTATGAAGGTTTATTTATGGAGCATGAGATGACTCCTGCTGATTGTAGTATATTTAAAATCCTACTTACAGAGCCAGCATCCATAAGAAAAGCACCATCCTGGTTTAGCTTTTCCACAGAGAGCTGAAGAATGGGTGGCTGAGGTACTGTTCTGTCACCAATGTTGAGGGCTCCCTAAATAGATAAAATGATTTCTAATAGGCAAATAAAACAGTAGATCTTATGTATTATAAACATAGGCTACCATATCCTGACCGATATCAAGTCTAAAACATACATCATTATAGGCATATATCTATAACATAAAGAAAATAATTGTTAATGTTTCCAGATAGAGTGGTTTGTAAATTGCACACAATTTCTGTTCCTTGCAGTATGAAAGGTGTTTACATTTGCAGGAACCAATTAAAGTTGTTCTTGAAAGAAATTTAATAATGTTTCATTTGCATATAAATTATATTGTTCCATTTGTTAAAATGCAGGAATGCGTACCATTTAAATTTAATTCTTTCATATCTATTTGTAATATCAGATATTCTACTTTCATATATTCAATTTTAATGTCCTTTGCAATTTACCCATCATAATTTAATATCTCCATTCATTTAAACACACATTAAAACACTGAATTTGATAGCTAAATAATTTGTATATCAAGCACAAAATTAGACAATTACATACAAAAATAGAAACAGCTTATAAAATTTCTGGTACATGCCAACTAATTCATAAATGTCACAATTTATACTATAACTTAGTATAAAAGCTGTTATATTTATATCTACTCTCAAAGTCTGTCATAATTGCTACCTTCATAATTAATGCCTTCATCTATCATTCAAATACTGGTCCCTATTTGCAATGTTCTTGTCAATACTCACATAACTAAATCACACTCAAGGCTTAGATAGGGAAAAGGGAAAAGTTTTCCTTTTTCCAAACTTCCAAGACTTGAGGTCTGGAAAAAGGAAGACTGACACAGAATATTGAAGAAAACTCCCTGAATCTTAAAGCATAATAAAAGCATGGAAATGCATGCCTTTATTATAAAATATGCAGAAAAGTCAAATATTGTAGTACAATTTTGTATAATATCTGAGATTAGGAAGATACATCCAATAATTTCCAGACAAATTTAGATGAAGAACTTACCTCATCTGTGAGATTGTCAATTCTATACAAATTGGGATGCATAATAAGCATGAGGTACACTAATGGCTGGCTTTTCACTTGACACATTGTAAAGATGCGTTCATCTAAACGGGTATTTGTTTTACTTTGGAATGCTTTCTGTAAGCAAAAGTAGCAGCAGAAAAACAAGAGAATTTAGAGTTATGCACATGTCAAGATCATCAATTTCAACCATACAATTTTTTTACTTCATTCATACAAGGAAGTCTGGAAACTTATTCTCAATATAGAATAGTTTTTCTAAATTTGTTACTGCATATAAATATCTGGAAAAAATTATTAACTATAATACTATACACAGTTATCATCAATTTTAACAAAATATACTTAGCCAACTTCTATTTCTAAGGCAATTTCTGTTTTTATTTTTACCTGTTTTAAGAGAGCCAGGATAAACAATGGAAACAGACGTAATGATGCAGGAGCCATAAGACCTGGTTGCTGAATGGTTAGGACAGATGAGCGGTATGCAGAAAGAGAATCTATTACAGCATTCACCAATGCATCTCGAGCATCACTCAAACTAGCAGAAATTGACCGATCAACAGCTGAAAAAGAACAGAACATAGTCCACTTGATGTCAAAAAGACAATCGCAATAAAAAGCATTAACAATGGATATTAAAGACTCACTCACTCACGCAATCTCTCTCACACAGATATCCAATTTACCAAAAAGAATACAAAGCAACACTGCATAGTATCTATATCTCTTTATGCTGTGACATAGTTGCCAAGCTTTTTAGATACATTTTGTAAAGCACTTTTATACATTCTAGAACAATCTCAACCAAAACGTTCATTACTACCAATCTTTAAACTTTGTAGAATGACAGTATCAATGAATCAAAAAATATTGTGCAATTCAATCCAACAATTCAGCACATACCCATATTGGCTAAAAGGCCTGTAATAGCTTGTACATCAGCTCCTAAATAAACATCACTCAATTGGCTTACAACTGGTAAACACAGTGTGTGGACACGTATTCTTCTTTCACCTGTTAAAAAAGTAGTTTTTAATAGCATTTAAAATAAATCCAGTGTATGCTTCAAAAACTACGATACATTAATTCTATTGCGGACATGGAGTGAAGTTCATTATTCAAAATCATTCGTCTTACAAATTTAAACAGAGGCTATTTTCTAAACAAATTTGTGTAAAAGACATGTTACTTTCCGCTTTTTTCAAACCCAAAGTGCCATTTAACAATGAAAGTCATAATAACAACAACAACAACAACAATAATAATAATAAATAATAATAATAATAATTTTATTTCTATACCGCCCTTCTCCCGAAGGACTCAGGGCTGTGTACAGCCTATTAAAAACACAAAACAACGTCAATTAAAATAGTTTAAAATTATTAAATAAATTCGGCTAAATTTTAAAACCCCAGAAATTTAAAACCCAATTTAAAATTGTTATGTTGATAACCCAGCCTGGCGGAACAACAGGGTCTTGAGTGCGCAACGAAATACCTGGAGGTCGGAGATCTTATGTATTTCCGGGGGCAGTTCATTCCACAGGGCACCCACAGAGAAGGCCCTCCCCCTGGGTGTCGCCAGCCGACATAACTTGGCCGATGGCACCCTGAGGAGGCCCTCTCTGTGGGGGCGAACTGGCCGATGGGAGGCTATTGGTGGCAGAAGTCGGTCTCGAAGGTACCCGGGTCCTATGCCATGGAGCGCTTTAAAGGTGGTGACCAGCACCTTGAATCGCACCCGGAAGACCACTGGGAGCCAGTGCAGCTCGCGCAGGAGGGGTGTCATGAGTATTTGCCAATAACCTATGAAGATCTTAATCATGAAAACTGCAAAAGTCTAAAGTCTTTAATAATAACCATTTTGTGTTATTAAAAGCATGGAGGGCATGACCTTGAAATGGATACCGGATGCCTCAGGCTGCTTACCTTTACTAGATGTATACAGGAGGGCTGACTGAAAACAGACCACCTGCATATCTGTCAAGCTCTCCTCTACTGACATTTGGACAGCATATCCTGCATCAGGATTCACGTTTGGCAGAGACAATAGATCAGTTGACCGTACAAAGAAGTTGCCATGGAAAGTGTGAATTGAAAGGCCTGTGAAAAGAATTATAGTGTTTAAAATATTATAATTAAGTTTAAAATTACTAGTATTCACTCTTCAATTTTCGACAGATTAGGTTTAAGCATTGTCAATAAGTACTTCTATAAGGTGTCATGCTCAATTAAAAACATCAAAGCATAAGCAATGTGTGGGAAATTTCTGTATGGCAAACACACCCCGTTGTCATAAAACTTTTGTAGTATTATTCTCAACGTAGTGAGGAACAGTATTTCTTTGTGGATGCAGAGAGGATTTTACCAACATAAAAAGGGCTATCTAAATGGAGCCAGTCTCTCTTGAACTGCTTAAGTTGATTAAAATATTCTTAAACAAGTTATGCAAATATACTAGCATTATCATTATAAGTCTCTTATGTTTTCAATAACGGAACTGAACCAAAATTAAAATATGTACTTTTTTTTTTACAGTAAAGAAGAAATGTGGACTTAGGGCTATGTTATTTTGAATCGGGAAAACATTTGAAAACTGTGATTAAAATAAGCTTAAGTTTAGAAAAATCATCTCATTCATAAATACAAAGCAAGCCCATTCATGTGTTCAGCTCATTTTGCATTACTTGTTGATTCTAGATGTCCTCTTCACCACCCCCCACCCCCCCAAAATCTATCCTTTTACCAAAAAAGAACATTCAAGGCATAAATTTACCTTTGGATTTACAATGCAGTTTAAAAATCTTCCTAGACGTACCAATCTGCTATGATAGGCAGACCAGATTCCCCAAAGACCTGAACCAATTTATTTAATATAGCAAGGAGAAGGAGAGGGAGGGAGGGAGGGAGAGGGAGAGGGAGAGGGAGAGGGAGAGGGGAGGGAGGGAGGGAGGGAGAGAGGGAGAGAGAGAGAGAGAGAGAGAGAGAGAGAGAGAGAGAGAGAGAGAGAGAGAGAGAGAGAGAGAGCGCTGCTTCTACTGTAACCATCCAATATATATAAAAGACCTTGCCCCTGGGGAACAAGATGCCATGTTTCCATGATCTTTGATATTAACAATCTCAGATAATTTATACAAGTGGAAATAGCCTTCACTGATTATACAATAGGTTTATAATATTCTGTGACAACTGTTTCATAAAAGCTCATACATTCAAGACTGTACAGAAAGTATAGTAACTTAAGCAGTGCTGAGTATCAAACATCATTTATCAGAATTCCAAATTCAGGGTACTTAGAATTTCAATTTTTTACGTGCACCCTTTCACTTATTTAAGCAATTATGACAATGCTTCGATTAAAACTGGCAGACTAAGTGTCTGACCTTTGGTACATCTTATCCTCATGACAGCTTCAAAGCCAATCTTCCTAGTTAAATATCGCTTTAGTTCTTTTTGTAATTTCTCCACCAGAAGAAGATTGTGTTGATGATGGTAAGCTTGATAATAATAGACACTACCAGCAGAATACCTTGATATACATCCTAGAAAAAAGGTAAATTTATTTCATTTTTGGACTTAAAGTAATATAATATTAAAAAATAGAAGTTTTACAGTAAGAAAAAGAAACATGCACATTTTTTTTCAAGCACTAGTTTCACTACTGAAGTGGAATACATTTCTTTCCTCAAAAACAGATTTTTAAAGATGATGAACTGGAAATAGCATCAACTACATTACTAAAATGTATTGCTCCATCTTTTGATTGTAATGTTCTCGTTTTTACAATTTAAAATCTGTAATTGTAAAAACAAAGTTAATTACTCTGTTTTACAGTAGCACATGAGAAAATAGTTTTATACCTTTATTAATCAAGCAAGAAAGAAAGCAAACCAGTAGAACAGGGCTCAACTATATATATATAGTTTATGCAACAGTTTTGATAAAGGATTACCATATTTTATTATAATCATCCCTACGTAATCTACATCTTTCAATAAAGCATTTCTAAATGGCGAGCAAAAAGAATGTCTTACCTAATGAAGCCAAGTCAGAGTACTGTCCACTAAGAAGAAACAAGTCAACTGCAACCTGCTGTCCTGAGCAATCCAAGGCCAATTTTTTATAGAAGTCAGTAGATGGTGTCAGAGGAACATCCTGGTAAAAAGGCAAAAAATGCACTTGAAGGGGTGTTTCATTCATGTTCACGCCACCAACAAAACAATATTCATTAAAGCACTGAAGCAGCTGCATCCTCCCAAAGGTTTAGCACAGCTTTTTTGTGCTAAATTGCCTTCATATGCTTGTGAATGCACTGAAGATGCTTTCACCAGGAATGCTGGGTAAAAGGAAGTTGCAGCTATGTAGACGGTTGAAAAGTGATGCTTTGCTCACAGCCTTACTGTAAGGACAGCATTGTTCAAATGATTTATACTGGCTATTACCCAATATTAAAAAAATGCTAGTAATGTTCAAACGATCGCAAGGATTTTGTTACAAAATGACTTGCGTCTAGGCTTTCTAGTAGTCAATCAAAATTGAAAATGGCCATTTAGGCATTAGGTTCAATGGCCTGTTCAGTATAGCAAATGAAATTAAATCATCCATAAGAAGCCAATACCTATATTCATCCTGTAGAGATATTCAAGAATTAAGTTTGGTATAGTGGTTAAGATATCAAGCTAGAACCCAGGAGACTGAGAGTTCTAGTCCTGTTTGAGGCACAAAGCCAGTTGGATGACTTTGAGCCAATCACTCTCTCAGCCCTAGGAAGTCGGCAATGGCAAGCCACTTCTGAAATCTTGCCAAGAAAACTACAGGGATTTGTCCAGACAATCGCCAGAGTAAATACTGACTTGAAGGGTATACATGTACACCCAAAAAAAGTTGACCACCTGTCTAGAAATAAACTCTACAGTTGAACTGCTCTACTTTTAGCAAGTTTTCTAATATGCAGTCAGACTCTGCCTTCCTGTAAATTAAATCTGTAATTCTTGTAGCCATACAGAACATGTTCTGCGCATTATCTTTTCAGATATGTGAATAATGGTATTATATCTTCCCTTAGTTTTCTTTCCTCCGGGCTAAATATGCCTATGCCTTCAAATGTATCTTCATACAACAGTTTCTGCTCTGCTGATCATTCTCATTGCCATGTTTTGAACCTGTTCCAGTCTCTCTGAATCTTTCTTAAATTATAGTACTCAGAATACTATCCAGAACTCAATGCTAAATCTGACCAAAGCAGAATAAAGGAGAACTATAGCTTCCTGTGGTTTAGAAGATATTCGTCTGTTGAAAAATTTGCATTTTTGCAGCCCCACTGCAGACTAGAACTATTTTTAAAAAGAACTGTTAAAATAAAAAATAAATTTTAAGAGTCACTCAAAAATCAGGCGTAAAAGTTTGTTTTGCTAACCTTTGTGGATGCTTTTTGGTTAGGCTCTTCCCGTGGTTTGAGTGCACCTGCTCCTAAAGATGGAAGCTGAGTTTGGAAGACAGTAATCCGACCCCCAGTAGGTGACATAAGTTTAAAGGCAGCCTGTAGTGCAGGTCCCAAAGCACTTTGGGTTTCCAAAGATTTAATAAACATCTGAGGCAAAGTTCTCAATAAATCTTGAATCAACTGAAAGAAATCAAATTTCCATCTTTTTATTTACTATATTTATCCATTTTTATATTATCCAATATTTGAAGTTCACACTGCAGCTTAAAAAAATAAAACTTAAAATAAAAACAATAGTAGAACTAAGGGAATTTTTTTTTGTCTGGTGTTAAAAATGTATGTGCCAATGTACCACCATTGGAATATCATCCACTTTCAGGGTTTCTCCAACGAGGAGACCTTAATCACTCAGTGGTTGTTTATTTTGTTTATTTATTAAAGAACTTGTAGCAGCAGCATCTCATCTGATAAAACAACTGAAAGCTTCAAAAGTTTATTTGAGGTTCCAAGCTTATCAGTATAATAACTGATCAGATGCTTAGTGCTTTAAAAGTTAGTTATACAGTACAGCGGATGAGAGTGTAGGTTACACAAATGAACCATAAGATCAGTAGTTGCCCTCTGACTGTACCAATCTGGTGTAGATAACTCAGGCCCAGTCTTGTCCAATTATCTGGGAAGATTTTGTTTAGGTGGCTCTTGAAAAGTGGACTGGAATCACTCTTCAGACTGCTGGCTGCCATTTGTCCCATTATTAGGTATCAAACATTTTAACTGAAGTTATTTTGTTCCTCAGGCCAAAATATGTTTTAGATTTATTACATGGAACAGGCAAAATAATATTTCAAAGTCAATTGCTTAAAATATACTTTTGCTTATACTTACAATGTATAATATTCCTCTTACCTCTTTGCTTTCGTTTAAATTTACTAATAAGTTTTCTGGCATGGGTATAAACACATCTACAAGACAGAAAACAAAGTATTTATTATTTATTTTATCACTGGATTTAATGATTGTTCAGTTATGATAGCCTTGGAGAAGCTGTTTTACAGCCCATAAAGCACTTCCACCCATGATAAAACATCATGATAAAACATCAAGATTTCTCCGTCTCCACAGTCACATGACTGTATTTCAGGTGCTTGGCAACTGATTGTAGTGGTTTGGAAGAATGGATTTGCTTAATAACTGGCATAAAAAGAGTAAAAAATGGCTTCAGTAATGTGGGTGCCACAATTTACAACTGCAACAACTTATAGCTAAAATTCCAGTCCCAATTGCAGTTATAAGTCAAGGACTACCTTAATACTTCCACCTATTTTCTCCACAACACAATCCTTTGAGGTGAGTTAGACTAAGAGAGAGTGATGAGCCCAGTCTTTTAATCACAGCTTTTAATCACAGCTACCTGTGATTAAAACTCAAGAGTACCCCATTTAGACTTCAAAAGCCCCCCGAAGGTGAGATCCATACCCACCCTTCTGATATTCTGAAAGGGCCTAAAGCCCTTCCTCTATCAAATGGCCTAGTACCCCAATGGGGGCAATCTTTCTGGACATGGTTAACGGACTACGACCCCATCTTCCACCCACATGCATGTTGCTTCCTATCGCCCTAATTTAATTTTACTATTTATTAATTTAATGTTTTTTATTGGTTTTTAATGATTAGTCGTCTCCAGGCGAAGTAGGCAGCATATGAGCTGAATGAATAAAGTAAAATAAATAAATAAATAATCTGGATTTGAAAAAAAATACTGAGGAAAAGCGACCTTTTAAATTTCTCTCTCTCTCTCTCTCTCTCTCTCTCTCTCTCTCTCTCTCTCTCTCTCTCACACACACACACACACACACACACACACACACACACACACACACCAGAATAAATCTAAGAGACCGAAACCTCTACATTATCCCAAATACAAACTACTACAGTCCTGAGAGATCTATAAACTACAGAAATGATAGTATTTATTTCCTGGACCTATAGCCAGAAAGTGATAAATTGAAAAGAAAAAAACAAAACAAGTCTTGAGAGTTGTGTGTGAAGTGCTTTGCTTCTTTGACATTACCTATAATGGAAGTGTGAGAAGACAGAATTTGTAAGTGAAGTAAGAGGTAACCCTAAAACACCTATAGCAAATGAGACAACTATCATAGGGCTACTTCTCCAGATAGCTAGTCTGTGTGTATGAAAGAAAATCTGCAATGGAAAATTTTAAATCCTGGGGGGGGGGGGGGGGGGGTTGCAAAACAAAAATTGAAAACAGGAAAGACCCTGTTTTTCTCGAAGACTGACACGCAGTCTTCAACACTAATGACTGAGGCATATTCTAAGGAGTGTTTTTCTAGCTGTGTCTTTGATTAGAGGACATTTGCTCTTTTTCCTTTCTTGCTCTCCTAGCTTACAGTATGACTGACAATCATCTTTAATAGCAAAGTACCAAGACTTGTTATTTAACTGTTTTTCTTCTTCTTTGAAAACAGAAATGTGTTGAATTAATGTTCCAATTTAGGAGTATACGACAGAAGTCATAAAACATATTTCATAAATTTAGTATTCGAGATTATTTCTTCTTACCTTCAATATCTGAAATGATTAACATTTGAGGCTGTGAGAGACCTTCCTGGAGGCTATAGAAATGGATTGTGCTGTCAAATGTTATGAAGCCTATTTTTGTTCTAGTGTTCCCTGGGAGTCTGAAAATGAAGCAGAGAAATTGAGCACCAGGCATTAAATTTATAAAGTGTGCTCATTTAAGTTGAACTTATATATTTTCATAAAACAACATTTCATGTAACATGTTAAATGTAAGTAAATAAATGATTCTTCCATGAACAGCTATAAAGCTCACATTCAGATGGGTTCATTAATAAGTTTCAAAGTAGTGGAATAGAACTTTATGGTGACAATAAAATGACAAAAAATGGAAAGACAAGAGAATGACCCAGGGGGGTTATTCTGAAATGGAGAAAAATTCTACCTTCATTACAGAAAAATTTTGTTTCTTATAAACATTGCAACATACAGAGTTCCTGAAGCAAATTGTCCTTTCAGATTATGCACACATTTCCTAAAGAATGTACTTCAGTTCAACACAGTTCATCCATTCCTATTAAAAGATGAGCCTCAAATCACGTTGCAAGTTATTCTATCCAGATGAATTATCTGGATTACAGATAATTCTAAAAGGTCCATAAACTTTCATTATTGCAGGTTTGTGTAAATTTATGTTAGCTGTATACTGATGTCATCATGCAATGAGCTAAACTCTTGTGCTATCTTGTTTTTCAATTCAGTAAACATTCCTTAATGATCAATACTCCCTCCTCAAATATTACCATAACTATAATTGTATACATTCTGCATATGTGTACACAGGCATCGACATACTCCAACCCAACTTAATGATATTGTCATGGTGGGCTCAGATTTGAGTCAGAGGAGGGAACAGAAAATGATCAGCCAGAGCCAGCTTCAGAAGTGTTGACAAACAACAAGCAGCCAGCCCAGGTACCACCAGACAGACCGCTGCCTGAGCAAGCAAAGGAGGTAAGTCCAAAGCAGCACACACAGCTGCTGTCACTCTCTGAAGATGGCAGTGCAGAATTACCTCCCCCCTCTCAACATAAGAGCTTGACAGGCTGCAAAGAGTAGAGCAGTGGTGGGTTTCAAAATTTTTTACTAGCAGTTCTGTGGGTGTGGCTTGGTGGGCGTGGCAGGGGAAGGATATTGTAAAATCTCCATTCCCATCCCACTCCAGGGGAAAGATACTGTAAAATCTCCATTCCCTCCCCTATCCAGGGGAAGGTTACTGCAAAATCCCCATTTCCTCCCGATCAGCTGGGACTTGGGAGGCAGAGAATAGATGGAGGGGCCAGTCAGAATATTTACTACCGGTTCACCGAACTACTCAAAATTTCCGCTACCAGTTCTCCAGAACTGGTCAGAACCTGCTGAAACCCACCTCTGGAGTAGAGCCTTTGTGCTCTGTGAGACTGCTTACGCAGAAGAGGTCTCGCCCTCACATGAGCTGCACTGGGGTTGCTTCTATTAAAATGGAGCAGCAAGCACAAGCTGTTCCTTGTCGACAACCACCCTAACTTTTACTTCCTGTGCCTTGACTTGTGAATCTTGCAACCCTGACTTTGATCTTAAACTGGCTGATGAATTTGCTACATGCTTTGACCAGTGGACTCCACCTGATACTCTCCTGTGTGTTGCTTTGATTTGGAACACTTGTAAAGCAAAACTGCTGAACTTCGGGGGAGGGAGGACTTTATACTGCAAGGGCATCTGTTTCCAACTCTCATTTAGTAAACAGAACAAAATCACCTCTTTTGTGTGTTCATTTGTTTGTTTGTGCTTGGTCCAGGACCGGACAGATATGAATTTTAAAGGTTACATTGATAGATTGAAAAGATGCAAAGGACTCACAGATCTAAATTGTCCAACAAAGTCTTGCAGACAGTGTCTAAGTATCCTGTTTCTATTGCATTATGTGACACATCAAATACAAAGAGGTACACAGGAGGCTGAGGTGGACGTAGCTGAAAAAATAAGACACAATTATAAACATTTAAATGTCAATCTAGGACCGCTGAGTTTTTTACTTGGCTGTAAGGTAGTCTGCATTTTAAATATCGTAAAAATATAATACATATTTACATATTATAATCCATTTTTGATTAATTCTATTGTGAAAATGAGAAATTTTCATTGTAGCAAGTTTACTGAACTCTGCTTTGTAACTTGTTACAAAATGGAAAAAAATCATAGTACATACACCACAGTTTTTAAAAAAGTTAGCAAATGGTAGTATACTGGATTCAGTGATTTAGAGGACTGAGAACCACTATGACATAAAAAGATATATTTATTGTAAAGATGCAATACATTAGAGTCTATATTTCTTTCAAATCTTGAACAGTGTGGATGAAGGTTGAAGTGCTGGATTAGAAGCAGAGATCTACGTTTTGGTCCTTCTTAGCTGGTGGAGTCTGAAAGAAGGTAATAACAAACTATTCCCACATTTTTGTCACAGAAACTACATAAACCCATAGACTGACTGAAAAGTGCTTCTCCACTGAAAGATAACTTTTTCTCTGGTGCAATGTAAGATCAATAAGCTTTCCTAGAACTACAGTGCATAAGCATCAACAAGTAAGGGAAAATGAAACAACTTTTGAAACAATTGTTTCATAAGCAAGAGCACACTGCTTGACTTTTGTTTTCTTCTACTAATCCTTCACAGGATTAAAATCTTATGTGAAAGGGTACTTTTGGAAGTTTGGAAACTTAAGAGCAATTTTTAATAGAGAAGGAAGCTGCTCATAAAGAATTTGAAAATCCAACCAATTACTTGAAAGCTCTAAGATGTAGTGACATTCTCTAAGATGTATGGTACAAATTATAACCAGTCACTTTGTCTCAACTGAAATACTACTTTCTATAATAGCTATGCAAGAATGGATAAAGGTAAAAAAAGAAAAAGAAAAATGTTGAGATATAATAGTTCTGCACAAGTTGTGTTTATTATGACTACACATTGTATAAGGTTGGGAAGAGAGGTCAGGAGGAAGGAGAGAAAGAAAGGTGGGAAGGCAGAATCTCACCATATATTCAGAAGGAGCCATAAACTCAATAGTGGCATTTTGAACTTCCGGTCTTTTATGAGGTTCTCCATAAACTCTTGTCACAGGATTATACATAAACTCTTCAGGAACTATACAGTATAGGAGGAAAATACACTTTATAAACCAATGTAACTCTCAAGGTTTACAGTATTTTATATAATATTTTTCAGCCTAGTAGTCTTTTAAAGAAATATTTATTCCCATATGTTCAATTACCTAAAAGTAGCTAGAGACTGATGTCATAAATGTATTTTACTGGAATCAAACAGCTTATGTGTATGTATACATGTGTACACTTAAGAACTTAACATGAACTCAAATGACTCTTTATTGGATTTAAACTCATAAAAAAACTCACCATCATTCACTCTGTAGCACAAGTTGCATTTCCATCTCCTTTGATCAAGGAAGCTGACAAAAGGATTGATATATGTTCTACAGCTACGACATCTCACAATTGTACTAGAGGTTACTACAGGCAATTGCTGAAAGGAGGAATGTTTAAATCAGTTGTTTAAGAACATTTGTCAACAAGTATAATTTAATTCTTTCTTTTGACAGAGGACTGAATAATGATAATGAAAATAAAAATTGACAGCCTTGACAGGTATGCTTGTAATGGCAATTCTGATTTCAATTTAGTGTTTTTTCCATGAGCTTCTACCGTGTTTCCCTGAAAATAAGACAGGGTCTTATTTTCTTTTGACCCCCGAAATAAACACTTGGCCTTATTTTCGGGGAGGTCTTAATATTTTTGAGGTGCAGGAGGCGACGAGCATGGTCACCTCATGGCTGCTGCTGAAACAACCGCTGGTCAGCTGTTCACCCCTGAGGCTGTGCATGTGCTTCCAGCCGTGCTTCCCAGGACTCTGCACCATGCTGTCGGCTCAGCCATGCCGCTGCGACCGGATGTCCTGTCACCACTGTCGCCTCCCTGTTCTTCACGAATGGCTTTTGTGGCAGCCATTAGTGTGACAGTTTGGGCACAGTGGCTAGGGTTGCTGGAGCGGCTGTCAGGTAAGGGCATGTGGGATCCATGGGGCATGTTCCCCCCCTCCGGCCTCGCCTCATCTCCTGTTGTTTGCGCGGCAAGCAACCAGAGGAAATGGCGGGGACCGGCTGCGCATGCATTTAAATATTTTTTGGGGAGGGCTTCTTTTCGGAGGCTTATTTTATTATTTAAGTGCATGCGCTCAAAAGCCTGATTGGGTTTATTATCCAGGGAGGTCTTATTTTCGGGCAAACAGGGTAAATTAAGAGATGGCTTTAAAGTCATGTACCAGTGGGAGACATGGCTTTGCAGTTTTCATACTTGCAGACAACACTGAAATATTCATCTACTGATGAAAACAATCAGGTTTTATTTTGAAAGCAGAAACGAAAAACTGAATGTTTATAAAACATCTTATAATGTTTTAAATTACATCTTATAATGTTATAAATTACTTGGACTTTGACACTTAACATGTTTTATAGTGCAACACACTTAACAATATATGCAGAAGATGAGAACCTATATAAAATGTATGTTGCATTCAAGCAGAGTTATGTAAAAAAAGAAATATATAATGAGGAGACAAGATAGACTGTTTAATTTGTAACAACTGATGTCCCATTTCCCACAAGGTTATTCCCTAGCCTAGTAACTCTTTATTATTTGCAAACACAACCTTCACAGCAGATTAAAATCAGGGAAGAAAAGATACTAAAGATACTCCCAACTTTGATTAAATATTATCTATTGAAATGCCTTAAAAGATAAACTTATATAAAAAACTGAAAGCTTCAATCAACCAATCTTTAGTTCAATCAGTGTAAAGTTTCATCACTGTTGAAGCACTGCACATTCATACATACATATAAATAAATGATATTTAAAATACTGTATGCTGCTATAACTGGACTCTAAAAAGGCAACTTACACAAAATTTCACTTTTGGTAAAGTCATTTCATTTGAATTTCTTCTAATTTTCAATTTCAATTCCTCTTGACTAAAGGATTTAATTTCTTTAAATAACTTGTAATATGTCCAAATCAATAAACTAAAATTTAGGAGAATCATCCAAAAACAAAACTAGATTTTGGAATTTTTATTTGTAGAAACTGCTGCAGCCAGTTTACCAAATTTGGCCATCACAACAGATTACATAAATCAAAGCAAATTTTTGGAATTAATATCTGAGACAATTATGGATAATACATGGATGCAGAATTCTATTATTATCTAGAGCAGTGTTGAGCAGTGTCAAACCTGGCAACTTTAAGATGTGTGGACTTCAACTCCCAGAATTCTGGGAGAAGTTGGGGAGTTGAACTCCACACTTCTTATATTATGAAGAATATTGACTAGAGTAATTTGAATATAGGCTATGTATTTTGAAAATCAACACCCTGACATTTTCAAACATTAAATAACATACCGATAAATCTTTGAAAGGGTGAAGTAGAAGCCCCAAGGGTAGTTTGGCTTTATTCAGTAAGGCCTGCGTCTGAGGAATGTTAGTCAAGGTACACCGGAACAACCTATATGGAAAACCAAAGGATTAAAGAAGTACTAATTACATGTGTCAACCTTCCTGATCTCCAGTCAGTCATTACTTTTCTCTCTCTTATGTTTGAAGAAAGGGGACCACCCTATATCTTATGCAACATTCTGTTTAGGGAAAAAAAACCTATAACAAATGCAAAATTTTAATAGTTTGTAGGATTGTGCTACGACACTATTTTTTTCCCCCTTTCCTAGCATTTTTTGCAAGTGCAGGGTCTCTCTTTCTTTTTTCTTTTTATCAATCAAATGCCAACCAATTTGGTTATAACAGGAATTGACTGACTGGTTTGTCAGCCGAGCTTGACATCATGGCTAAGCGTGTGAATGGTCCAAAGTCAGCTTTCATGCCTAAGGCAGAACTACAACTCACAGTCCCTTGGTTTGTAGCCCAGTGCTTTAATTGCTAAACCAAACTGATCTCCTGCTACAGTCATTTATTAACTTGTAAAGTAAGTAGATATCCTGACCAAATTACAAAGGGAACATTAGAAAATAACACCACACTTTGAAAAATACACTTCTGGATCAATCTTTTATTTATACTATTTATTCACCACCAGAATCCAAAGTAGCCTTTGCATACTGTTGGTTTTTTTATATCTACAGTACAGCCTTAGATCTAACAGGGTATTTCTGAAGCTAGAGTACAGATCCATATATAATTTGAGTATTCAAAAACGAACCCAAATCAAAAACAGAAACATATGAGGGGTAAAGCTGGCAATTGAGGAGGAAGAGATGGAGAAAATAGCAAAGATGACCTCAGGTTTTCATTGCTTTGAACAGAATATTTTCTGAGAAAAAAAAATGAATCCAATGCTTAACTCTGATGAAGCCTTAATAAATTGCTAACCAAGCATTAGATTCTGTTCACAAAATGTAATCTAAGGGTTACGATGAATTAGATTCATACATATGATCATGTGTATATTAAGCATACAAGAATGAATAATCTTTATAATATTTATGTTGATGGTCATAGTCACTTGGTTGGGCCATCCATAAATCTGTAGATAAAGGTGCTTACAATTTTTGCAATTTGGGGAAGAATACAGTTTATACAATATTTAGTTTTTTTATTTTAAAAGAACAGTTACTATCAAGCATCAAAACAAGATTCCTTATATGGTTTTCAGAATCTACTCTACTGAATGCATTTAACCTTCAAATGCTTAAACATGTTTACATTTCTCAAAAGGTAAAGCTGCATTAGCAATATACTCAAATATAGAAAAAGTGCAGATAATCTTTTTTATCCAATATTCATTTTACTTCCTATCATAACGAACCACTAAAACCCATAGCCCAGTGAGTAAGTTAATAAGAGCTTTATTTTGACTTAAGCAATTAATTCAATTCCAAAGTTGTGATGGTTGCAAGGCAATAATTTTTATGTATTCAGATAAAGCACGAAGCTTTTACTTATCAGCATTGTAGAAATTATCTTCTCAAACTCTTTGGGAAATTGTTCTGAAGCACTGCCTTGTGCAACTGACATTCCAGCAGAACATACCAACACAGCTGAAAAACACTGCTGTATGTAGACTTTAATTGCAGTGTAGTGGGATAATACAGCACAGATAGTTCTTGACTTACGATTGTAATGGAACCTGCCAATTCTTGTCAAATGTTGTGATTGTCGTAAATTGGGTCACTCACATAACCAATCTGATTTTTTGTGGTGGTTGTTAAGTGAATGTGGCAGCTGTAAAACGAATGCTGCAGTCATCAAGCAAACCCAAGTAAATTCCAGTTTTGGGCAAAAGGATAGACTTAACAGCTGAATTTAAGATTGGGTCCTATAAACTAAAATAAAAATTAGAAAATTTGGCATGATCTCCTTTTTCAAATATGAGAGCAGGGAGAGATTGTAAAGAAGCAGTTATCAGTTATGTTTATAAGTGAACAGAAGAGATAGCAAAATGTATGGGCTTTATCTGGCTCTGTTGTGATGGGGTGTGCTAATTAAACTTGTGCGTTGTTTAAATAATTTTCAGATAGATAAAGTTTCATATGATGGTTATGATATTGAGGTTTAAATTTGTATTCAGGTAGTCTTCAACTTAGTTACAATCTACCTGGAAAAAGGGAGTTATGACCTTGTTCCAAAGTTTTGGCAGTTTCTCCCCCCCCCTCCGTCACATGGTTGCACTTGGCAACAAAGTTGCATTTACAATTGTTTGCAGCATCCTGTGGTCCTATGAATCGCATTATATGACAGTTTTAATAACTGGAACCTTCTTACAGAAAGTATTCAGATACAACCATATATATAGAAAGAACCATGTGAGCCTACATTTTTTCCTTTACATAGGATTAGTTGGAACCATCAAAAACAGATTAGATTTTTATTCACCAGTGATTATTTTTTTTTACTAAGAATTGTATTTTTATCAAGAGTTGTGGCAGACATCTAAGTAATGATCTAGGATATATACCGTAAATGTAATTAAAACTTAACATTACGGGTATCATCTTGTTGATGTACTAAAATTACTTTTCTCAGTTTGTTTTTGTTTAAATATACCAGAAAAAAATGTGGTATTTTAAAATACCCAGAAAGACACTAGAGAGAACGTTCAGAATAATAGAAATTGAAGATTTTTTTTTTACAAGCAGCATTAATTAACCTTACTCGGGATTGCAGTTGAGCTTCTGAATATCTTGATGCAAATTGGGAATGGGTGCTTGCAAGGGGGTTGCAGGAAGAATATTTCTGTCTTGAAGAAGGTTGATAGGTCTTAATCCTTCAGGCTGAAGACTTAGTCCACCCATAGATGCAGCTAAGGTATTTGCTCCCAAGCCAGGCTGCACCCAAAACAAAAATTAAATTTAACCTTTATGAAACACATTTAAATCCATGCATAGACATCATAGAGGATGGAGGGGTTAATATTAGATGCAAATACATAATTCATAAAGCACTTATAGTAGTTTATTTACAGGTCGTCCTCAATTACAACCGTTTAGTGACTATCAAAGTTACAATGGCACTGAAAAGTGTCTTATGATCAGCTTTCACATTTAATGACTGTTGCAGCATCCCCAGCCATGTGATCAAAATTGGGACACTTGGCAACTGGCATCTATTTATGATGGTTGCAATGTCCCCAGATCATGTGATCATCATTTGTAACCTTCCCAGCTGGCTTCCAACAAGCAAAGTCAATGGAGGAAGCCAAATTCACTTAATGACCAGATGATTCACTGAACTGCAGTGATTTGCTGCCTTAATAACTATAGTAAAAGGATTGTAAAATGGGACAAAATTCACTTAACAACTATCTTGCTTAGCAACAGAAATTTTGGGCTCAATTGTGGTCATAAATTGAGGATTGCCTTATTTTATTATAAACTATCTTACCATCCTATTAGTACTCAAAACTAATCTAGATATAAAAGTCCATATTTATTTTTTAATATATTCCAGTAATATTAGTTATTTGCATTTATATCATGTTTTCCTTGTGCAAGCATGCATGGGAAAACTTCATTTTATCTGAATAATAATGTAAGTAGGCTGAGTAGAGATCAAAATTATCCACTTATCTAGAATTATCCATTGATAATTCCAGGCCAAGTCCAACATTTTAAATACTGCAATATACTAGCACTAAATTAAAAAATAAAGTTTACTGAACTATGCAGTCTTATTATGTAGACAACACTGATTATTAAAAAGATTGAAAGAAGTAATGAAGGCTAATGTTTAGATGAAGTGCATTTTTTTCAATTTCATAATGAATTATTAATAACTAAGGAGAGTATTGCAAGAGGGATGAGATAATTTTGAAATAGCTAGGAAAATCTAGCCAATTATAAATGTATCTATAAAACACAAACTTGAATGAGAGGGTGGAGCTCACTTGAGTGGGAAAATATTACACCTGATGCTTAACTCAAATTGGAAGCGTATCACCCTTTACACAACAGCAGAAAATATTTAGCAATAGTAGTTTAATACTGCTGAGCTAGTCTTACTCATCAACTTAGTTGGTTTTAACATGTTTCTCCCTAGAATTGAAAAAAAAAAAGACAAAGGATAGAAATGTAACAGAGACACTTTTAATATAACATAGGAAAATTAAAACAGTTCTTTTTCATATAAAACACAATCTTTTTGTAAACCAGCCAGTTCTAATCTAGCTATAACTAGGAACTGATTACTCAGAGAATGAGAAATATCATGTAGGCAAACAGGCCAACCCCTTGTTGTAGATAGGATTCAGAATATCAGAATATCCCTGATGACTGTCTATCCTCTGCTTGAGCACATCTAATGAAGAGGAGTCCACCAATTTTGGATAACTATTGTTACTGTTAGGATATTTTTTTTCAAATATTCAATTTGAATTTACATTTTCATAACTTTATACATAACTTCCAAAACATTACATTATATGTGATAACAAGCATATCCTTCTAGAGCAGGGGTGACCACAAGTGAGCCCAAAATTTCTGTTGCTAAAGCAAGACAGTTAAGTGAGTTTTGCCCCATTTTACAATCTTTCTTGCCATAGTTGTTAAGTGAATCACTACAGCTGTTAAGTTAGTAACCTGGTAGTTAAATGAATCTGGATTCTCCATTGACTTTGCTCGTCAGAAGATTGCAAAAGGTGATCACAGGACCTCAGGACACTCAACCATTATAAATATGATTCAGTTGTAAGCATTTGAATTGTGGTCACATGACCATGGGGATGCTGCAACAGTCATAAGTGTAAAAACGGTCCTAAATTACATTCTTCTTTACCACTGCAACTTCAAACACTCACTAAATGAACTGTTGTAAGTTGAGAAGTACCTGTTTATACTTCTTGGAGGAAACTGAGAATCTCCACAGACTTTCCCTCCATACTATATCTAATGATTGCTGTGCTCTTTCATTGAACCAAATGCCTATATGTTCAGAAATCTTACCCTTAGGCTGGCCAGGGTGCGATTAAATGGAGTCAGCATAAAGCCAACCATGTCTTCATATAACAACCTAAATTTAGGGAAGCTGCAATTCATGTTTATAATTTTTAATTTGCATAACCATTTAATAAGAAATCTAGTGTATTCTTCACCTCTAAATTATTCCTCAGGAACCATTAATTTAAATCTTTTAACGTTTTGTTTATATATGTTTCAAAAGCAAACTTCCACTTATACAATTTAAATATCTTTTCTCTCTTCTCTCTATCTATATAAGATAAATGGTAGACATACTGGCCACCAGGAAAAGGGTGACCGATTGCCAGTTCTACCCATTCCACTATTAAAAAGACTTTCTGGATACAAGTCTATGTATCCATGTCTTGTCTACTGTCTTTCTTGTCTACGAAATGCAAAATATAGAAGTAAGAACTTCTATATTTCATTGTAGCACTAAAAACAAGATTTGAATAGTTGAATTCTATTTTTTTTTAAATTTGGATCTACCACCTCAAAAGGCATTTTATCAACATAAAAAATGTGATTAATCCCCCCCCCCCAAAAAATTGAGCTCTTTAATTATGGAAGAACAACTTCTACAAGGTCAACAAAGCCTTTGTGGAACCTAGAAATAACATGTGAGTAAAATTGGAAAGGATTTACCTGAGGGAATTGCTGAGGTCCTCCTGGATACTGCATTCTTGGTCCTCCAGGTGGTGAAGCGTTTTGGTAGCCTGGGGGCAAGCTGGGATAAGCAGTCCCAACATGTTTGTTCACTTTAGTATTTTGAGGAGCAGGATTATGTGTTGCTGAAAGAGTAAATACACCGAATGGTAAATGATAAGATTTTTTTAAACCATTTTTAGTGATTAAATACTGTATATCAAAGTATATCACAGTATACAGTATACCCAGTAAACATATCATGCTATGTTATATAGTATTACTTTACAGACAAGTAAATGTGGTGTGTTTTTAAAAGTAATTTTAAAACTTAAATACTTTCAAAAAAACTAATATCATTCAAAGTAAAACCACAAACATAACATCTAATTTTAGTTCCCCCTCTCCCGCCCCTGGCAGGAGTATTGCTAACTTAAATCATCACAGTCAATTGGCTGCCTGAATAAAGCCTCAGTTAAGAACTCCAAAGATCTGCTTTGGAGATCCTAAGCATGCTCAGTTTTCACACTAATAAATACATTTATGTCACCATATTCTTTTTTTGTTTTCATTAAACATTGTGCCTTTTCTAGTCACAGCTTTTGAATGGGTTTAAGTTACGAATGAATTCTCACATTTGAACAAAAATCTAATTATTATACTGTAATATTTATTTATAGGTCTGACATGTGGCACTAATCCAGAAGAACTCTGAATGGCTTATACTGCTCTCTTTCAGTAAAAAAAAAAAAAAAAGATTAAAAAGAGAAACAAAAACAAAGCAAAACAATGAGCAACTGCAGCTGAAATTTCAAAATGTTTCATATCTGAGGAACATTATGGTTGTTTAATACAGTTAAGCAAAAGAGCTACATATTCCTTATACTGTTTACTTCTATCAGAACAGGCACTCACCAATATTAAACCAATATTGGTATACAAACAGCACTGGACAGTGTTATGTTTATCTTATCTGTTCTCAAATACAATAGTTTGAGGACAGTCTACCTGTGCTACTCTCAGTGCTATCACTGGTGACTGTCATATCAGAGTTAGCTAAAAGTAGTGTTCCAGTGAAGACTTGGTATAGTATTCATAACTTTAAAAATAAATTCTATCACACAGAAACAGGAATAGCTCATTGTAACAAAAACCAGATTACAGCAAGAAGCAGTTGTTGAAAAAAAAAATAATGATTTTATTCAATTAACTTTCCCTTTCACATGATTAAGAACAGATACTTGAGTAACATATAGGTAGTCATTCCCAACAGTAATTGGGACTGGGAATGCTTACTCCAATGCTAAGTAAGAGACAAGATCATGTAATTGCACTGACTTACGATAGCAATTCCGGCAGTCCCAAATGCCATTGAATCCTGTCTGGTTGCAGCATTCCATGGTCACTTCGCCATTTGTGATCTCCTATTAACTTTCCCATTGACTTTGCTTGTCAGAAGCCAGCAGCAAAGGTTGCAAACAATGATCATATGACCACAGGCCACTAGGATGTTGTAATTACAAGCCAGCTGCCAAGCAACCAAGCTACAATCATACGACCATGATGTCTAATAAAACACATTATTACACTATCTGGAGGACCACATCAAAAACTGCTAATGGAAATTTGGGAACAATATCATGAAGAAATAGATGGAACTATCAGGGCCAAACACTATTTCCAGTTATTTCTTTTTGCATTGTTCTCAATAACAGCTAGGCTGATCCTTAACTTGGGATTTCAGATACAAGATACTTTTTTTTTTGCTAGGACTTCACCTGTATTTTATGGTCGAAGTTCAATGTTTTTTGAAGTAATCCAGCCAATGCTCAAATCTGCACATTCGCTAGCATCGTATCTTTTGCACATGGATTAGTTTTCTTTTGTACATTATTCTGGAAAGTGTTGGCATTGCTTTTAATCTAGGAATGCTAGTAACATGTTTTCAAAGTTTCATAAGAATTCTAAGTTGAATCACAGAGTGTTCAAGCATGTAGCTCACCAATAAGCAGAAAAATGGTGGTTAGAAATACTGTATGTTTCAGAGTATAAGACACACTTTTTCCCCCCTAAAAGGGGGTGAAAATTTACCCCCTTCAGGTAAATTTCGGTGCGTCTTATACACCGAATGTAGCCCCGCCCACCCACTGGCCCCCACCCTTTGGCCTCTGCCTCCCAGCAGTTTACCTCCTTGCAGCAAGCATCAAGAAGAAACAGCTTGTTTCAGCTCCAGCACAGCCTAATTAGCACAAGTTGATTGGATCGGCCTCCCGACTCTCAGCTGTTTTACTCTCAGCTGTTTTACTCTCAGCTGTTTTGAGCAGGCCTCTGCTGCTTGCTGCAAGGAGGTAAATTGCTGGGAGCAGATTTTTTTTTCTTGTGCTAATCAAGCTATGCTGAAAACGAAAATGAAAATAAAGCAAAATTGCTGGGAGACAGAGGCAGATTTCTTTTTCTTGTTTTCCTCACCAAAAAAGGTAGGTGCGTCTTATAGTCCGGAGCGTTTTATACTCCGAAAAATACAGTAGACAAAATAAATTTTAACCACACATTAAAAATAGACTTCTTAGGTAACTTGGACTTGGGGTAACTACTGTATATGTTTAGGAAGAGCACAGCAAACTGGATCTGATATTCACAAAACAAAGAGAAAGCTGAACACTATGTCCTGCAGTGTGATGCAAGCTTAAACCTGGAGCCAGAAAGTGGAAAGTAAATAAAAACAGCAGCTAATACAATTGCAAAATTATATGAATCCAAATTTCCATACCAGCAATGGCATTTCAACAACACTATGGAACTTTGGACCTTTTTGGGGCCTGATGTTTTGAACACTGAAACTGAGGAGAAATGTATATAAAACCATGCAGTATGAATGCTTTATAGTCTCAAATCTACAATAAACAAGACTGGTTTGCGCTGCTTCTTTGTTCCAAATAACAGACCTTCAAACATGGATAAATGTTGTTACAGAAGGTCAGCAAGGAGACAGTTTGCCGCAACTTTGTATAAACACAAATGAATCGCAAAAGTTGATATAAAAGGCATGTCATGTTGTCCAAGATTGGTGGAAGAACCAATTCAAAGACGACGTGACTTACTTTCACTTTTCCCAGATTAGTTCTTCAGCCCCTCAATGCCCAAAGCTTGAGTGTATCAGAATCAGCTGCTGAAAGTATCACCTGAGCATGTTGAAAATTTTCTAACTCTTGACAATGAATCCAGCCATTTGTTAGAAAAAATATCAAGCACAAAAGATTGGAGAATTTAAGTACACTTTATTGCCCTGTAACACAATATTAACCAGCCAGCCTGTGAACAAGTGGATCATTCTTGCAACCAAAGACCGTGAGGGTTGTGGTAGTAGATGAATGAAATAAAGTTCATAAAATGGGGCAAAACTCAATAACTGTCTCATTTAGTAACAGAAATTTGGGGCTCAATTGTGGACCTAGGATGAAGACTACCTTTTAATGTCTTTCATTGAGTTTTTGTCAGATCACGAAACTGCTTTTCAGGAGATAATTCAGAAATAGCATGCTTCTAAGATCCAATTAAAATTAAACACTTTTTTTTTTCAAACAACAGTTGCTAAGTGGCTTCTTCCTGTATCAAATGTTACTGGCCATTTCTCCTGTTCTGTAATTAAGGCAAAACTGATTTTGATAGACTTTTAAGTCACAGAGTTATACATAATTTACAAATATATGTTCAATTTTCAATTCCAGAAAGTACATTTCCTCAATACCAAAATAGCTCATATTTGTGTTGTGTGGCTGTTTTGAAACAGTATATGGGCAGGCACAATAGAAACAATTAATTCCCCATTTAATTTACTTTTGAGCAATGGAAATGGAAGAAAAACTATCTTACCTAGGAAACCACCTCCTTCTATTGCATCGTAATTGTTCGGAATTGATAGTCCATCATTAGGAGGGCATGTAGCATCACCTATTAACAAAATAATCTGTTAGAAATATGTAACACTGATCACAGCTGATATCATAATGTAGATTGTAAATCATGATTTACGGCTTAGCGTTATAGAATAGAACAGAACAGAATTCTTTATTGGCCAAGTGTGATTGGACACACAAGGAATCTGTCTTGGTGCATACGCTCTTGGAGTATATGAAGAAAAGATACATTCATCAAGAATCATAAGGTACAACACTTAATGATAGTCATAGGAAAACAGTCAATATAAATCTTAAGGATACCAGCAACAAGGTTACAGTAATAAGTGGGAGGAGATGGGTGATAGGAGCGATGAGAAGATTAATAGTAATGCAGCCTTAGTAACTAGTTTGACAGTGTTGAGGGAATTATTTGTTTAGCAGAGTGATGGCGTTCGGGAAAAAACTGTTCTTGTGTCTAGTTGTTCTGGTATGCAGTGCTCTAGAGCGTCGTGTGTATGTGTATACACACATATATACACACACACACACATATCTACACCAAAAAAGGCACCAGTTCTTATTTTCGGGGGATGTCATCCACTGACTCACCTCACTTGCATGCATTGCCCCGGGCTTCCTTTTCTGTCAGAGGCCTTCAGGAACTTTTTCTGCAGCCGACAAGGTTTTCCTGAAGGCCTCTGCAGCTGATAACAGAGCTCCAGATCGATCCGGAGCTCTGTTATTGGCTGCAGAGGCCTTCAGGAAAGCCTTGCCAGCTGCAGAAGAAATGGGCCGGCAAGGCAGGTGTCGGGGTGTGCGAGGCCTGGCTGCAACTGTCCAAAGGTAAGTAGTAGGGCAACTCCACCCCCCCATACCCACTCTAGCTTAATTTTTGCCCATGGGCGGGTCTTAATTAGGGCTTATTTTGGGGGTATGGCTTATATTGGGCACATGTGTAAAAATTAAGCTAGGACTTATTTTCGATGTAGTTCTATTTTCGGGGAAAAATGGCATTTATTTCTTTTCAGCTGTTAAGAGGTTTCCTTTTCTCCTAAATAAAGTATCACCACTGGAATGCACATGCAATCATATTCAATTACTCCTACATAATTAAGCTCACATAATTCATATTTTTGCTCCTGTCTGAAAGCAACTTCCTCTAATAACCACATTAATGCTTACCTTCTTGCACACCTGCTGAGTTCTGTACAGCCTGGGATGCAGTGCTTGCTGGGGGAGGAGCTAATGGGGGAGCAGAGGGATGTGTATAAACTGGACTTCCAACAGCAGAAGTTCCTAAAGGAGGTTGAACTGGCAAATAAATTAACTGATTAGCTGGCAGTGGAACAGTACCTACAAGAACCAGCAGAACTTATACCTAACACAGTTTCTCAATGAATTTATTTTCATAAAAAATCTGTTCATTTCTTAGTTAGCACAATAGCAATAGCACTTAGACTTATATACTGCTTCACAGTGCTTTATAGCCCTCTATAAGTGGTTTACAGAGTCAGCATATTGCCCCCAACAATCTGGGTCCTCATTTTACTGACCTCGGAAGGATGAAAGGCTGAGTCAACATTGAGCCTGGCGAGATTCGAACTGCCAAATTGCAGGCAGCTGGCTGTCAGCAGAAGTAGCCTGCAGTACTACACTCTAACACTGTGCCACAGGGGTGGCCCCTTTACGACCTATGGGCTTCCAGAATTCCTGAGCCAGCCAATGTGTTGAAGTCCACAGATTGTAAAGGGGCCATAGCTGCCCACCCCTTCTTACAGTTTAGTGCTAGATATAAATCAAATCATTATTGCAGATTTGAAAAAAAAAACTACAGTAATTTAAGTTTAATGTTATACATAAGCAAAATCACAGATCTTACCCAATGCAATTATCCCATGAGAAATTGCTGACAAAGACCAAACATATTGCTACAGAATCATACAGTGTGTTTCTACTTAAATACTACAACATAGTGACTCACATACAGTTGTTCTATGCAAATATATGTTCTATTTAAGTGTATCATATCATTTAAAAACAGAGACAAGAAGTACAGAACATTCAATAAGAACTGAGTTCAGCAACACAGGTCAGTATATCCATTTTACAGCAGGGATAGAATGTTCTCTACATCTACCCTTTTTCTCAACACCACATCAGCACTACTTATCTGTGGCAAGACAGAATCAATACAGGTAGTCCTCGACTTACAACAGTTCATTTAGTGACTGTTCAACATTACAACGGCACTGAAAAGTGTGACTTATGACCATTTTTCACAGTTATGACCTTGGCAGCTTCCCCATGATCATGTGATCAAAATTCAGACACTTCACAACCAATTCATATTTATGACCGTTGCTGTGATGTGGTCACCTTTTGTGACCTTCTGACAAGCAAAGTCAATGGGGAAACCAGATTCACTTAACAACCGGGTAACTATCTTATTAGCCGCAGTGATTCACTTAACTGTGGCAAGAAAGGTCGTAAAATGGGGAAAACTTAACAGAAATTTCGGGGTCAGTTCTGGTCGTAAGTTGAGGACTAACTATACTTGCAAGTTCATATTACAGCCCATCTATATATTATATTCTACCATGCCACACAGTTCTACTATAAATTTTTAGCCCCCAGAACTATCAGAGAGCTGAAAATTCACTAAACAACAAATCAGCTGCCAGCTAATGGCTCACATTAAACAGGAAGAAAATTTATTATTGCTAATGAAATAGAACATTATTGCTAATTAGGGTATGAAATCTTATTTATTTAGCCTACAGGACTGAGGAATCTGCAACCCTCCAGATATAATATTCTTTATCTTTGGCTATGCTGGTTGATGCTGCTGAATACTGTAACCGAATTACAACTTGCAGTACCATCAGCCAGCATAGCATTTAAAAGAGGCTAAACAGGTTTTCCAACTCTGACATGAAAGGGGAATCCCTCTGACACAAATTTGTGGAATCTTAGAAGTTATAGAGGAGGAGGAAGAGACTGAGGGAATCCCTGAAGGTATGCCCACTTACACAATCCTCAATTTCATGTTCATAAGCATATCATGAATACCTGGATGAAAATACCTAATGTAGGATTTTTCCGTACATGGGATATAATGATATAGTCTTGAGAATTGCTTCCTTTTTCTTACCTTGCCTTGTATAGGTGTTTTGAACTGGAGGACCTCCAGCAGAAGGAACATAATGATAGTTTGTGGGCAAATTTGTATTCCCTGACGGTAACGGTGAAGTTACCGTGTGAGCAAAATGATTTGGTTGAGATACTAGATTAGGTTGAGTCAAAGGATTCTGTACATATTGCCAGTTTGAATTAGCTGAGAGATTAGTTCCAGAATAAAAACTACCATCAGAAGTTGATATAGCAGTTGAGTTCTGCAACAAAGAAGGCATTTGGGCAACAGGACTTGGCTGTGATGCTGTCAGAGAAGATCCCATTGGGGTTCTATTAATAGTCTGACCAGAAGGTATATTCCAAGATGTACCATGGCTATACTGTCCGGAGGTGGCATGCAGAGGATTCTTTGTTGCAATTTGCTGAGTATACATATTTGGGATCAAAGAATTATGTCCCTGTCCATCTGATAAGTGTGATGAATTCATCAATGAGCCTGGCACAGGACCTAGAGGAAGACATTTTCAATTAATAAATGAGAAGCATTTTTGTTGAGAAACCTATTTCAGTAGTTGAAATAAAGTTAATCAGGCCAACCACTAACATTATTTGGCTTTACAAACTGCCAAATCACTCAGAAATCCCACAGCTTTATTACTATCTGTAATTCCATAATAAAAGGTCAAGATACTTCAGATGCATCCCAACAACGCCATAACTGTACACCCTCTCTTTAGCAATGGCTTAAAAAGAAGTCATAGGGAGAAGTTAAAAAAATATTCCAAATGAAGTATGGCTGCCCATGAGCACCATCAACCTCAGCATTACAGTAAATTATATAATTTTTAAAAGCATGCATTTTTGTCAACAGAATAACCATTACCTGAAAATAGAGAACAATTATTTGCATATAGTAGGGAAAGCTGGAGGCATGATGGTATTACAAGACCTCAGGGAAGGGACTGACAGAAAGAAATACATCAGCCACCTTTTTTGCCGTGTCCAACTAGGTATATTTTTCAACAGCATGTGCTGTTATTTCCCACAGGGTTTTTATATTTTATCAAAAGAATAATAAAAAAAGTGGTTGTTTAACCCTTTGTCAATAAAAAGTAACAAAAAGTAATATTTCCCTCCAAAAGAAGATTCGGGAAAATAAATATTAATGTGGAAGGTGAGATTAACAGGATGGGAATGTTTTCCCACATAAGGGGAAAGAAAAAACCCTCCCACATCTTTCCTTATTTGTCACAAGTTATACAAACTCAACCAGGATCAAGTCCATTTATTTCAATCATACGTATTTTTAGTAACGTTCTATACTTGAACATAAACATTTAAAAGGCTATCTTTAGCTTGATCTCTTTTTCTGTCCTAACACTTTCACATTTTTCAATCTGATTTTAAATCCAAGTCATTTCAAAAGCTGCTCTGGATCCCCAAATTAAGTCTGATTAAAAACTATTCAACTAATCAAATCATGTGCATGTCTTCAACACTATATAATTGGCCAAACAAGTTATATAGCAAGCTCTGGATGATAACCAAATAAAATTAATTTGCTCCTGCAAAAGATAACAAGACTGAGGGAAGGAACATTATGAACATTCTTGTTATGAAACAAGAATTCCTCATAATTCTTGTACATGGAGATCAGCTCATATTTTGCTCCTTTAAAGTTTATCTCTCTTCCGCTGTATGAAAAAGGATATTAGGTATTTCTTCAAATTTTCTGCAACTTGAAACAAGAGTCTCAAACTGATGGCTCCCCGCCTCACATCCAGGAAGTAAGCAAACATCTTGTGTGGCAGCTTCAAGTAGGCCACGTGTACAGGCAAGCTGCACTTTTAACCTCACACTGAGGCATCATCAACCACATCAAACAGTAGTAGTGGCCGTGGAAGCAGGTCCTGTCCCTGCCTGCAATTTACATCAATCTAAGGCTAGGGGTGCAGCTGTGTCTTGGTCTACTCCCTGTAGATGCAGGGAGGGGATCACAATGAACAGTGGGCCGAGCAGGCTCTAGCAGTGTTGGACTTGTGCTCTCATTCTCCCAAGGTGCCTCAGGGAAAGACCTTGCAGAGGGAGGAAGTGGTAGGATCTGTAAGTCAACTGCAAAACAACAGCTGGGTCCAGCTGTGGTAGAACAGAGGGATCCCGTCTCCCCCACCTAGACATTCAGTGCTTTCCCACTGCAACTTGTCCTGCCCTCATATTCTCCATGCAAGAGCTATTCAGTACACACCTAGCTCCAATATCAATAACTGCAACTGTCACTGCATAGCAAACATGATAGCCAAAGTGAAACGATGAATAAGGATGGATAAAAATGATGGATGAAATTTAAATTAAAAAGTCAAGTTTCAAATGAGATTGTACAAGTTTTCTTAAAAATTAACACAAACACAAAACAAAGAACATAACTTCTTATAATATACTATTCTTTCTAATATACAGTAGAAGCAAGACATGTTAACAGCCTCATTAACTAGACTTCTCAATAAAAGTGCAATGACAGAAAGTTAATGAATAACGAATATGAGATGAGAGTATAATTTGTACAATAAAGAATCTATGCAAAGAATGAAGGAAAGAATACAAAACAAAGCAATAAGAGAACAGAGGACACTATTGCAGTTTCAAGGATTTGAGGACTAAGTTCCTTATCCAAAGCTATATTTAATAAAAATTAATAATATCAATGGACAATTAATCCTACCACCTTTGGGAACGTTTTAATATAGTTTCTCAACTATAGGAAAGACAAATCATTTCATCAAAATCTGAATTATCTGAATAAGTACACACTTTCTAAAATTGAACCTACTTTTCTCAGAATGCTTAAGACCATTCACTCAAAGTTATATCAAAGAATATACAGGTACAGGTAGTCTTTGACTTACAACAGTTCATTTAGTGACCGTTTAAAATTAGAATGGCACGGAAAAATGTGACTTATGATCATTTTTCAGTTATGACCTTTGCAGCATCCCCAGGATCACGTGATCAAAATTCAGATGCTTGGCAGCTGGTTCATACTTATGACCGTTGCTATGTCCCAAGGTCATGTGATCACCTTTTATGACCTTCTGACAAGCAAAGTCAGTGGAGAAGCCAGATTCACTTAGCAACCGGGTTAGTAACTTATCAATTGAAGTGATTCAATTAACAACTATGGCAACAAAGGTCGTAAAATGAGGTAAAACTCACTTAATAAATGTTTCACTTAGCATCAGATATTTTGGGCTCAATTGCAGTCATAAGTCGAGGACTATCTTTCAACAGTTCATTTAGTGTCTGTTTAAAGTTACAAAGGCATTGAAAAAAGTGAGTTATGACCATTTTTCACACTTACAGCCACTATAGCATCTTCATGATCAAAATTTGGATGTTTGGTAACTGACTCATAGTTATGATGCCTGCAATGTCCCAGGGTCATCTGATCCCCTTTTGTTACCTTCTGACAAGCAAAGTCAATGGGGAAGTCAGATTCACTTAACAGCTGTGTTACTAACCGAACAACTCCAGTGACTCACTTAACAACTGTGGCAAGAACACTCGTAAAATGAGGCAAAAATCACTTAACAAATGTCTCACTTAGCAACATAAATTTTTGGCTCAATTGTGGTCCTAGGTTAAGGACCACCTGTAATTTTATTAAGAACTACTAGTGAATAAGCTGATTTAAAGTAATTAAATACAATGTTCCTGACTATGGATTTATATCATAAGGTAGTCAAACTCATCTGGCCAAAAGCCATTAGAATTAAATCAGCCAAAATAAGAACCTACAGAATATGCATAGTATGGACAGGTTTAAATTCAATAGGACCTATAAGAAAAATAACTAACAGAAATAGATTTAAAACGCAAAGAGGCATATCTAACTGAAATTGCCTTGAAATCATAAAGTAGGGGACACCATAGCAAAATTTCTAATTTTTCAAAACTGTGGTAAATCACAATTACAAATGCTTTTCGTGGAGGGACAGATACTGGTCACACTGTGACAATTCAAACATCAGATTCTAAAATGTGTTATGCCTGTGTAACTAAATACAGCATCAAATTATATAACAAGTCTAGAGGACATCTCCTTTGGGGGAAGTGTAAAAGCTTAAATGTTCCCATCATTCCATATGATAATTCCCATAGAATTTTCAGGATCAAAACCCATTTCTCTACATAGAAAATGGATAATAATTGCAAGGCAGCGTGAACATAAATTTTCCTATTACTTTAGAAACAAATTGGAATTCTAATTATGTTTCTTTGTAACACTTTAGTTTTCCAAAGCACTATTCAGCATCAATGCAAATAAAATTAAGACTTAAAATTTTCTGATGCTCAGAAAATCACAGACTGGAATTTCTGCTACATACAATGCCTAATTCCATTTCCTCCTCCTTTTTACATAAGATATCAGATCTCATTTTCAGTTTTATGGAGTACAGAAATGTGATTCCTTTAAATAATATTAGTGAAATCCAGTCTTCAAACAGACAATGAACACTGCCATTACTGGATTGGAAAAGCAGAAAGATAATGGAATAACAGGCTTGAAACATTGGTGGAGAATGATAGTTTACTATTTTATCTAGCATAAGTCAAACATGTTTTCTATTTAGGCTTGCCCTGATTGTAAAAACAAGTGGAATCTATAATTCCTTAATTCAGGATCATACATTTTTAATAAAAGATCATGCTTATATCAACTGGTCACCTATGTATATTGTTCTATTTAAAATTGCAGCTTACTCAGAATTACTGCCTTTATTGCCGCAGAAGCTGCACAGGATTTTGGGTAACCACAAACCACATTCAGAATTCTGTGCAAGAGTCAAAAGAGTCTTGGGATATTTTATAAGCTAAAAATACATATATTTAATTAATTAAAATAGATCTTCCAATGTTTTAGATCATCATAAATCCATATAGACAAACTAAAATATAAGACCTATACAAGTTTAAAATTGTTTCAATTAAGGAAAGATAATACACTATACAGGTAATCCTTGACTTACAACCATTTGTTTAGTCACCTCGAAGTTACAATGGCACTGAAAAAAGTGACTTATGAACATTTTTCATACTTACGATTGCAGAATCCCTGTGGTCACACATTCGGACACCTATTTATGACTGCACTGTCCCGAGATCATGTGATCGCCTTTTGACAAACAAAGTCAATGGAGAAGCCAGATTCACTTAGCTGTGTTACTAATTTAACTGCAGTGATTCATTCAACAAGAAGAAAAGTTGTAAAATGGGGCAAAACTCACTTAACCGTCTTCCTTAGCAAGATACATTTTGGGTTCAATTGTGATTGTAAGTCAAGGACTACCTGGAGCATCTGGGGCTTTTTCATTTGAAGCAAAGAGAGATAACATGATAGAATATAAAATTATGCATGGTATGGAAAATACGGATGGAGCAAGTTTTTTCTTTCCACATCGGGATTCAGAGTTACTTACTTATTGAAACTAAATATGTTGAGAGTTCAGGATTGTTAAAATGAAGTATATTTTACATAATGGATAGTTAAAATGGGATTCACTGTTTCCTTTAGCCAAATGTATAGCTAATAGTTTGATAACAGGTAGTATACCTAAAGATCAGCTAGAATTGTAAGTCATGGACTACCTGTACCATGATTTGCATCAAGACCAAACATATTGATTAAAAATCACACACCATGTCTATATGTCCATCTTGATTGATTTGCAAGATACCAAGAATCTACAGGCCAAATGCTACTCTTCCGAAATCAGTTTCCAATACACTAAACAATACCACTGGCTTGCATTCTTTCTACATCTCTATTTGTTGTCCACCAGCTCCAGCACAAAATCCTGTTGCAATAAATAATCATGTCATTTCCAGCTAACTTTGGGTCACTATCACTTTATAATTCAGGATGCCCATATTGATTTAGAATTCTACACATGTGTAAACAGGAAGCTCACATCATGTAACCTATGATCATTAACTCCAAATTGGTGTAGTAAAGGGGAAAGGACAAAGTTCTATGTTACAGAAATGTAACTTATGGAACCACAGTTTCAATCTTTTCAGAAACAAAATTTGTACAACTCCTGTAAGTACTAATACAACTTGATTCTCTTCCTAGACCTACAGTCTTAAAAAAAATAGAGCACTAATTATTGCCAACATCCAACTATGAAACTATACAGTGAAACACAGCTAAAGATTGGCTATTGCTCTATTTTTATCAGAAGAACACACAGGTACGCGCACAAATGAGGCACAGTTTACACAGTTCCTCAACCAGCCTCATTTGACAGCTTTGAGAGAGGAGGAGAAATTGAGCAACTAGTCAGCTGAGAGATTTTCTGATTATACCAGCATAATGAACTCCTTAAAACAGGAGGATTTGAATTATGCATCGCATTCTTTACACCCACAGATCCCAGAAAGCAAGCAGCATCCATTCTATATGCAATTCTCTTCACAATAGTGCTTTCTTTCTTTCTTTTTTTAAAAAAATAACTGTAGGGTTGTTTTTTTTGCCGAAGAATGCTCAGCAGGGAAGCCGCCTCAAAAGGCTAATTGATCAATTAATTGTACAGAACACAAAACATTTGGGGACTTTTCCGTCGTTGTAAACCATCCCGTTTTTCTAAAGACATATACCCTCTTCTCACACAGCCTCAATTGGTTGCAAGCCACAAAACCTGGGCCACAATAATCTGTGAGCTCATCGGGTATTTATAGATATAGATATAGATATAGATATAGATATAGATATAGATATATAGATATATAGATATATAGATATATATAGATATATTATTCTGCTACCCAGATGAACCTATTTCTCCCTCTGGGAGCCGCTTCCCGTGTCTTCGTGTTAAATTCTGGGAAATACTCTCAAGCGGCAGGCGTTTGTTTCATCGTTACGAGATCATCGCCAGGGAGCGATACAAGGGAGCGCCCATCGCTGTCTCGCCCCCAAGAACGGCAAGAAAATGCTCCGTAGCTGCTACGAGTGCGGATGCCACTGCTCCACTGCTACTCCCAGGTTTTCTCCCTATTACACTCAGCGCCTTCCAAGAGCATCGCGAAGGGAAGCCAAGGCCTCGGGATTGGAAACCGGGGCGGGGGGGGGGGCTTTTTGCCTAGTAAAAAAAAGCCCGTCTTCTGCTCGACGTGCCATTCAGCTCCGCGAGGGGCGACAACCGAATGGGGTCGGCATACCGCCGCCACGTACACGGATCCTCCGCGCTCCCGGCCCCCCTGCCCTGCCCTGCCCTGCCCCTCCGCGGCGTGACATATGACTGCCCTGCCGAGAAGGAGCCAGAGACACCTAAGATTCAAGCCCCCTTTAGAGGAGCCCCCTAACCTGACCCGGGGTGCGGCCGGCTTCACTCACCATTGCTGTACGGCTGCTGCGGCGGTGGCGGCGGCGGCGGCTGGCCGGCTCTAGTAAGGCTATTATACGCGGGCCTTCCCGGCTGGGCCATAGCGGCAAGCAAGAGGATCGCTTCGCGGGCGTCTCTGAGTCTTGCTCCTTCGCCAAGCCCAGGAGGGGAGGCCCTGCTCTTCACACCGGAAGAAAGTAAACGAAGGCCGCGCAGGCGCACTCGGTACACGTGGCACTTCCGGAACGGAGGAGCCCGCAGCCGTAGGCGGGGCTTAGGGCTGAAAAAACGGTGGCCTTGGAGGCGCAGTAGAGATTTAAAGGGATAGCGCCCTGGGGACGTCATCGCGGTCAGGTTTTGCTTTAAAAGCGTTGAATTGACAGGCGGGATTCAGTGACATCTAGGTTCACCCTGCTCAGAAGTCCAATTTTAAAGGAAAAAAAAACGATCTATAGCTGCTCGGAACGATTAATGGGTAAATCAATAAGTCTTCTAGGATTCGGAAAGTGAATTTTCTTCCAATCCTAGGAAATCAGCTCGCTCACCCAGAGTTTGAGATTTAGTATGGTGTAAAGTTGGGTCAAAAACGCATAAAGCTATACGGTATGTAATATGGAAGCAAACCTGGACAGTTTATAGTTGCAAATTTATAAAAGGAACAGGACAATTTTCTAAACTAAAATCAGACTGGCTCCTGATTTTGTTTCCGAAGCATGTCCGTATGGGATTTTTTTTCCCTTCCTTTTTTCTTTGGCAACACTACAGAAGAATTTGCCACACTGCATCATCTGGCGTGATTTTTCAGCTTTCCAGTGTAGCTTATGCTGCAGGTGTGATATTTCTTAGACTTCTGCCACCTAAGCAGAGCTGATGTGGCTCAGTTTTTTGACATCAGCAGTGGCATCTGCAGAATATTGCACTATGTTGCAATACAAGTTCCACCTCTTATCTAGGTACAGAAGGGGAAGGCTTGTTTCACAATAGAACACTGCTTTCAACTTTCTTCCCTTCTCTTGCTCCCATGGCACCCACTACAGTTCAGGCAGGTTTAGCTTGGTGACAACTTCTATAACATGTATTTTAAAAGATAAAAGAAGGGTATTTTTAAAATTCTGCAAAAATTTGATATTTTTAATCCAAACAGCAAGATTTTTTTTTTAAAAAAAGGACAGCTTAACTGAGGAAAAAATTAATATTGGAAGATTACAAAGGGAAAAATCAAAGCAGTCTTCTCAGCTGAGTACTTTGCAAAAAATCATCTTTATATGATTTGCTGAACTGATTTCTCATAAATACTGTGTTCCAAAGCTCTGTTGTTGCATTAAATTCCAACCAGATAACAGGATGCTTTAGAAGGAGAAAAAAAAAACCTTTATAATTATCTTCACATTCTGGCCACACTCCAGAGTTAGATTATCTTAAACTTATTAAAGTTAATCAATTAAGATTAAAATGGAATAGTATGTCAAATAAATATTCTAAATGAAACAGATAGTCTTTTGAAATGACAAACAAGTCTCTGGATTGCAGTGGGATAGAAATGTGTGTTTTACATGAATACATAGATGGAATATCTTGGGAAAAACAATATGAGATTTGTATTTTGGGAAGAGGAGTGAGATATGTCATTACTACTACGGTACAATGTCCATTGTATCTAAATTTGCTTATCCTGAGAGCAGGGTGGGGAATAGACAACTAAAAAATATGGTATCTGCAGGACTACACCATCCCTAGAAACACCATTAGACTCCCACCAATCATGTGCCAGTACATGAAAAGTTTCATTGATATTCTCTGTGTCCTCATTCAAGACACTAATGGCTGTTAGTTTTTGACAGAGCATTGAGAAGAAAGAAACCAAATTTTTAATTTCAGCAGGGGAATAAAGTGTCAATTTAGCCCCATTTGCTTTTTCGGTTTTGGGAGAAGAAGCCATTCTTGACAGAGACAAGATCTCCACTACAATACCATTTCATGGATCTAGAAGGCAAAACATGCTTTCTCTTTCATCACACTTACCCTGTTATGACCAGCTTTTTATGGCTATATTAAAGGCTGCAGATTGGGATCATCTGAATTTGAAGAGGACATTGCTCCACCTCCCCTGTTACATAATGTTAACATAATGACCATAATGTTACATGAGCCTTTTTTAGTTGTGTGCTATCAGAATTATTCTCCCCCAGCACTGTGTCTTATTAACTTTTAAACTGTTATTTTTAAACTATCTAAAAGCCATCCAGAGTTGCTTAGCAAGCAGATCATCATGGAAATTGAAGAAATAGGTAGAAAAGCAAGTCTATACTTCAAATAGTACAGAAATATTCCTTATTGATTCTATCATAGTCAACCAATCTTTCTGAAGAAATCTATAGTAACTAATGTGACAATTCTGACAATGTTGCTTGTCAGGCCAGACTTACTGCTAAGCCAAATCCTTAACCCAGGACTGTCAAATTCCCGGCCCACAGGCCAGATGCATCATGCGCTAGCCACGCTCACACCTGGTTTAGCGAAGGGAAAAGTCCCGACACATCACGTGACACCGCCATGACGACGTGTGTTTGACACCCCTGCCTTAGCCTCATCATCTTCTCTCTACCAGTTCTCTGCCTCCCTGCTTTGCATACTGGCAACAACACCCATTCTACAATCTCCTTTTATAGGTCAGATAAACTGAATGAACAGAGAGAGGATCACTGTTCTTGGGCTCATTAAGTAGCCCTTTCACCTGCCCTCACATCTTCATTCCTAAAAGCTGGACTAATTGTGGTGGAAGAAAGAATTTCATATTATCTAGCACTCCCTAAAAACATAAAGTTTGTAGCAATAGGCATAGAGATGCCCCTCTGCATTTGGCAGATTTAACAACCTGACAGACAGCATCCCAGTCACTGTTGGTACTTAATACTATTGATGAATCTCCTATTGATCCACACAGAGAGTGTTGAATGGATTCTATCCCTTTGGAAGATGCATGATACAAGGTGAGAGTATATAACTCTCCTATCAGCCTAGTTATGATCTCTATTGTTACTGTATGGTGTGGAATAATGAGTCAGGCTAAAGGCATCAGGCTAAAAATGAGGAAGCAGTGAGATCTAATCTCACCCTAAGCACAACGCCACTTCCCAAAAAATAAAAAAACCCTGTAGGAACTACTTAATCAAATACTGACTCAAAGGCCAAAAAAAAAGCATGCTGTTACATCATAACCTATGCTTTGTTGTGGTGACAACACAATGTGGCCACAATGTTTTGTGGGTTTTTTTGTTGACCTTTTCTATTCTTTTGATTCCAATGGGAAAGACTTTAATTTTCAATGAAAATTCAGTTCCACTAGAGGTGTCCTCAGTTATAGGGTGATTCTTTAGTCTCCCCGCCAGCAGAATTCAATCTCAGAATTTTATCATACAATTTCAATCATACAAGACACTAAGCTCTACTAAATTTAATAGATACTTTTGAATATGTACATATATATACTGTGGCTATATAAGATAAACAACTATGGCAAACCCAAAAGTAAGAAATACATCCAAGAACTCTAGGTCTTGATGAGTCTGGTGCTTAAAAATTAATTAATCTAATTAATTAATTAATTAATTAATTAGAATCAAGACATTGGAATATATATTGTATTAATCCATGGTCTCTTAATTCATTCTCCCCCCCACTCTCTCCACACCCACACACACCCACACACACACACACACACACACAAACCACACCATTCTAAAAAAGACCAAATGGAGCAAAGTTTGAATGCAATGCGCTAATAACAGGTCAATATTTCAGCATACTAATTAAAATTACTGAAGAGGTATATTTCCCTTTTCAACAAATTTTTCATAAAAAGAAATAATAGAAAAAGAATTATAATCTTACAAGTGAAAGATGATGTTAAATAGATGTAACTATCTTTTCATAAATGAGAGTATTTCTGCAACAAATGTTTAAAACATCAAACAAACTTTGAGACTTTACAATGCTTTACAGCCTTCTCTAAGCGGTTTACAGAGTCAGCATATTTCCACCAACAATCTGGGTCCTCATTTTAACCACCTCAGAAGGATGGAAGAATGGGTCAACCTTGAACCTGGTGGGATTTGAACTGCCAAATTGCAAGAAGCCAGCAGTCAGCAGAAGTAGCTTGCAGTACTGCACTCTATATAAGCAATAACTAGCTAATAGCTAAATAATGTGGATCTATATTTCTCCATTGGATGAAATGTATCTATACATCTTTCAATGTATCCTCAGTTAATCTTTTAACTGAGTTTTCCATCTAAAAACGAAATGATTTTGGGGGAAATAATCTGTTTTTTCAGATAAATGCAAGCATTTCAGAACTAGTTACAGGTCCCGGACAGACTTCATCCGATTTTAAGGCTGCTGATACTCCATAAATTGTAGACATTGTAACTACTATACATCCTTTTATGTAGTAAGACAATACTTGTTTTCACTAGTAACTGTTTCTTGATGTGCCAGTGAAGGCTACTTTTGCAGCTTTGCAAAACCTTATTAATTTGTTTGTTTGTTTGGTTGGTTGTTTTGCAATTACTTTGTAAATACACAAATATTGAGGATGATTATCAATTTTCTCTTGCTATTGGGGGATAATTTGTTAAGTGTTTTTATATTTTTCAATACGTTGATCCAGAGGCATCCATACCTGAGCAATATATATTTTAGTTTTAATCCTAAAATTAAAGTGACTGTAAAGGTTGTTGAGCAAGATACATCTGCTCTTATAAATATTTTAATAGGCTTTGAGGACTGGTCAATATTATATTTTAAAAATCTGCTAAAGTGCTTTTTAAAAAACAACAACTAAGACTGCAATTCATGTAAATATTTACTTAGAAGATCCCACTGAATATAAACATATATAGGATTCCCATCTGAAAAAATTCAGAGTGAGGACCAACTGAAATTTATTTGGAATAACAATATTACAACTCTACCAAATGTATTATGAAATTAGTCATGTTGATCGTAATAAGGAGTTGAATTAAATGATCTGGAAGGCCCATCTTCAATCCTTTAATTCTGTAATTTCCATAATCTGAAATTACACATTTTATAATGTACAAACTAGCTTTCTGTGGTGCTCTGATACTAAGGAAAGAGAAATTAAAAAGTCCAATTAGTAAATCATATCATCTTAAAATGCATTTATTGTTGTTCCATGGTTAGAAAACCAATGTAAGATTTAGAATTACATAAATAAATTACATTTTGTGATTTCCAATTTTACATAAATTGGACTTGAATACTGTATACAGGTAGTGCTCAATTTACAACAATTTGTTTGGTAACTGTTTGAAGTTACAATGGCACTGAAAAAAGTGACTTATAACTGTTTTTCACACTTAAGATTGTTGCAGCATCCCCATGGTCACATGATCAAAATTTGGCTGCTTGGCAACTGACTCATTTATGATGGTTTCAGTGTCATAGGATCATGTGATCAGCTTTTATGATCTTCTGACAAGCAAGTCAATGGGGAAGCCAGAATAATTTAACAATCCTGTTACTAATTTAACAATTGACTGATTCACACTGCAGGCAAGAAAGGTTGTAAGATGTGGCAAACAAAAATCTCACTTAGCAACAAAAATGTTGGGCTCAATTGTGGTTGTAAATCAAGGACTACCTGTACTGTAATCTTATATTTGCAAATTGGATATATTAGCTCAATTTCCTCAAAACTGGTTGAATAGCATGCCTGCTAAACACATCTATAATGGTGACAGAGCTGATTTCAATTATTTTAGTTGTTTTGCTGAGAACTCATGTTCTACAGGTCAGACTTTTATTCAGAAGACAATGAAATTGGGACATAAGATTCCACATAAGATGCTTCTGTGAGCATGGCAAGATACAGTGGGTGAAAGCTTTACAGAGGGAGATGCAAACTTGAAATAAGGAAGAATTTCCTGGCTATGAGAGCTATTAAGAGATGGGATAGCCTTGAGTTGGGCTCCACGATTGCACGTTTTCAAATAAAGCTTGGAGAGATATTTATCTGGAATGGTCAGAAGATTCCTACTTTGGGTAGAAGTTTGGATTAGAAGACTTTTATAAATCTTATAGCGCAATCTACTTCAAAGAGTGCTTGTTATGGGGAAAGAAACAGGAGATGGAAGTGCAATGTCTGGTATAATAATACACTTTTAAGGTGCCACAATACACAGGTATTTTTGCCGCAAGCTATTTACTCTTCCCCATATAGATACTTAGACACTTCCATATGGAACATTTATTAAGCAATTGTGATCTACCTCTTCCCCATTTGATTTTTGTTGCTTACAGAATGGTAAAGGCAGAATAAGAGGATAGATAGATAGATAGATAGATAGATAGATAGATAGATAGACAGACAGACAGACAGACAGACAGACATGTTCATTGGCAGCGGTGTCTGGAAGTATCTTCTCTGTTTTACTGCGGTAGGTTACCTGCAGAATTCTCCTTATTTCCTTCCTAAGATCTACTTATCTAATGCCTTGGAAGGGCCATGGCAGTGAGCCCGCCTTAAATTCCAGATGGGCTTCCTGAAACTCTGCTGACAGGTTGGGTTGCGAGACTAACTGGTGCGTCCAGTCCTTTCCATTTCAACCATGAAGGGCAAGCCCCGGAGGCTGACCTACGGGAATCCACCATGAAGGGGAGGGGGAAGATCTCGATCTCCCGCGCGTGCCAGATCGCAAGCGTAAGCCGGGTGACCGGTTCGCCCACACGGCCCGGAAGGAAGGAAGGAGCCGTGGAGGGGCGGAGCGGAGGAGAAGCAGAACAGAGGAGAGGGGAGGCCTCCAGGCTGCTGTGTTGGTAGCTGTGGATGAAGGGTGCGAATCTCAGGCTCTGCATACAGGGTGAGTGGCTCTTCTCGGCTTGGCAGGAAACGGTTGGCATCGGGCTGGGCTGGGGAGGCTTCTGGATTTTCTCCCTTTCTCTTGATCCCCTTGATCTCGATCCTTCTCATCTGCCTTTCTGCTCTATTATCCTCTCCCCACCCCTCCCCAGTCTCCCTTTGACTTGCACGCATTCCTCGTCTTTCAAGGCTTCTTCTTGGCCTCTGCCTTTACTTGTGTCTCTTGTTTTCTTAGATTTGGTTGCCCTCTCGCCCCCCCCCCCCACCGGCCTCGTTCCTTGTATTTCACATTAGCCGAATTTTCCCACGTTGATTCCATAACTCCCCCCGCCCCCCACCATTACTTTATTTTGTGCTGTACAAGTCTGCATGTGTGTGAGAGTGCGAGTATCTAAGTGGGATACCGATGAGGGCCCCATTAATATTCGCTTTGTTTATAACCTTCCCTAAGCAAATGAGCACCCTACTATAGGAAGGAAGGCAGAGATTAAGTGAGCCGCCCTGTTGTCACAGAGTGAGTCAGTACAAAAAGAGATCAAAGGTGAAACTAGGTTGGAGATTTGACCTGTGTGCTGGCACATATCCATCTCTCATTACGAGTCACTATTATAGTACAGATTATGTGCTAAATGCTTGTCAGTTTCTGCCTGTTCTAGTTCATCTTACAAACAGCCAGTTGCGGTAGGCAGCGAGAATGCCCATTTAGAGGCAAAACTTCAAAATGATTTGCTCAAAGCCTTCATGGCACATATGCGAGAAGTTTGGAAGGTGGTGAAAGACAAGCTATCCAAACTGGCAATTGTATATTCAAATCCTCATTAAAAGCATAATTTAAAATGCCTGTTAGCAATTTTTTCTGGTTGATAATTATTAAGTAATAAAGTTAATACTCATGAGCTTCCGCTGCTATGAAGCAAACAACAGATACCCTTGAGAGGAACATGAGTTGTTTGAAAACTATAATTGCTTCCTGGCTTATGGAAGGCTAGTACAATGGAACTGGATTTTTCAAGCAGTTTGGGAGTACTATTTAGAAGAGCGAGTATACAATCGTTTATGTTTTCTTTCCCTAGACCCCATCAGCAAGTTAGATTTAATCTCTTAGTTTAGGAATAATACTGCTTTTGACTAAGTAATGATTGAAACCACTTAAACAATGAAGTTTGGTTATGATTTTGGCTTTTTCTGTCAAAAAAAGGAGGCATCTGAAATATACATTATAATTGAATTACATTTCTAAAACTGGGTACCTGGATGTAAAGCACATCAAATTGCAGTTACACAAAAAAGAGGAAAGCTCCAAATGTAAGACAACCTTGTATTCCCCTCAAAAAAAGGATTAGGTAGAAAAAAAGCTGTAAACACAGCTAAATTTGTATTCACAGCCCAGTTTTCCCTATTTGTCAACTAAGTTGCCAGTTCTCCCTCAAAACAATTCTGGAAACTCCCTCACCCACCCACCCCAAATATGTGCTTTGACATATATCTGCATTTATACACACATACCCACACAAGTCATTCTCTTACGTACAAATTCCTAACTACTTCTCACAGAGTAAAAGAAATTGTATTGGATCCAGTTACTCCCAACCATGCATATGCTGCTATTATGCTAGAAATGTATTAGCCCTATTTACTATGGATGGGGATAAGTAGAGAAGAAATCTCTAACATATTGAATTGGTTTTTCTTCTCTTTGCGAACAAGTTGATAGAGGTCTTAGTCCTGGACTGAGAACACAACAGACCTAGGCAACCTTCATGTACTAGGAATCATTGAATTTGGTGACTTTTGTTTCCAAGTTAATAAACTTTGGACTGTTTAACCTTGTACAGTCAACAGGTTAGCTCCACCTCTGTCACATTCCTCTTCAACCACAGAGGATCCTGATTTTCCAGAGTCTTCATTTATGAGGAGAGCCTTCATGGAAAGAAGAAGTTCTCCCTGTCAAACATCTTCTATTTCACGACTAGCATATCCTGCCTCCCTTACAATTACTGTGTACTTCTAAAAGCTTTTCCTTTTACATTCTCAGGGAATGTGAGATCACAAACAATTATTTGGGAAAACTTGCCTTCCTTTATATATCTAATAAGCCTATAGGCTGCTCAGATGAAAAGTATTTTATATTTTTTTAAAGAAACAAACCTATTGAATTGTTAACACATATGACTAAAATATTTTTCCAACACCAGCTGTTAGACTCAGGATAGACATTTCATGAAACAAGGCTTCTATTACTCATTTTGAAATGGTTATGGATATCCAAGATTGCCTAATACAGATTGTTTCTTCAGACCATGTTTCATCTCTCTGCAATCAAAATTTAGTTGACTCATCCCTTTGTAGGTATATCAGCAATGAATAAGTGTTGATATATTGGTAGATTGAGTATGAGTCTAGTAGTAATAGTAATTTCAGAAAAAAATAGAAGAATTGTGAGCTTACATGTGTAGCATAAAAAATGAAAAATATGTACAGCCTTTCAGTACAGGATGAAGCCAGAAGGCTAATTTTAAAAATATATCTATTAATTTAATAGTATGATATATGTGATATGTGGTGCTGAATATCTGTCATTTTGCAGATTTTTAGACAAGGGGACAATCATTTTTTCATTGTTTCATAAATAAACACCAGAAAAAGTATTGTTTTCATGCATATTTTGCATTGCGTCAACTCAAAACACTGAGTTTTATTCCTAATACTGCACGTCCAATTTTTACAACCTAAATTTGTTCTGTGATATTCCATTGCCACACTAAAGGAGGTTTTATAATCTCTTTAATGCCGCCCATCCACCTTATCTGTTATCTTCTCCTTCCTCAACCTTGCCAGACATAGTGGTCTTTTCTAGTCTATTATCTGCTTGCATCATATATTCAAAATATATGAGTTTCTGCTTGATGATCATCATCTTAGGAGAGTAATTCATCTTTGTTTGGTTTGGGCTTAATTGAGTGGTTCTTTTTGCAGGCCACAATATTTTTTGTATCCTTCCCCAGATCCATAACTCAGAGGCATTGCTTTTTTAATATAATTTATTAAAGTTTATAAGTAGACAGATAAAGGATTAATACAAATAAGAAACATAAAAACCAAACAGGAAAATGCAACAATGTAGAAAAAAGAAAAAAGATATATAAAAGATGATTTCCTCTCTCTCCACACAAGTATAAACCATTTCAGTAATTAACACCTTCTCTAATATTTCAATTTAAAAATCTCTTCCTATATGATTCCATATCAATAGTCAAATTATAGAAACTCCATTATTCAGTACTAATTAACAAAAGTCTATTAAGAGCTACCTGAAATACTAACATATATATTTTAACCTTAATCAAATAAATCCAATCTTTTATCCAATTTACTATTTTTTTAAGAAATAAAGCAAAAAAAAATCTCTCATAAATAGTTCTTTAATAGGTCAACAAGAAATCCCATTAAGAGCTACCAGAAACCATAACATGTGTATTTTACCCAGTTAAATTTTACTTTATAGTTCTTCTGTTTGCATTTTAATAACATATTTTTAATGCCATTGAATAATGTCCACAAGTTAATCTCTTATCATTTTATTTTTGTCTGTTTTCAGGAACAGCTTCAGTAGTTTAACTTGTCTCTTTTGTAAATCCAAGATAGGACAGCTTTCCAAAATCATTCTTCTAATTTATTAGGTGTAAGTTGCAGAGGCATCTGTGTACATTTTCTCTTTCTCGGTATCAAACTTTCATAACCATATATTAATCCTGAAAGAGCATTGCTTTGGTTATTCTGATATGATAATACTTACGTGGACTCTGATATACAGAATATGGACATCTTGTATCTTTTTAAATGTATACATTCTCTTTTAGAGATTTTGTAAATGATATAGATTAGATTATGGAAGACATTACTGTGTAAAACTTTTGTTAAATTATATGTTGGGCATCAAGTTTCATGTAGATCTCATAAACCTCAAGGATTTAATGAGGTATGAGTGGCAAATTGTAATTGTATCTTCTGTGCAAGATTAAATTCAAGTATATCAGGGTTAAATTCAAGTATATCAGTTCCAAAAGTTTAAATTAACGTTACTTTAAAAAAAATATTGCTATTACTGTGTTAAATTATTTTTAGTATCCTTAGTTCACTACTTCACAAAACAATTGCATCTTCTCCCCAAGGAGGTTTCTGATATCAACCATGAGAATGTTGAAATCATAATTTTTCAATTGTTACGATACAAATTATTCTGAAGTATAGATACATGAAGTTGAACCAAACAGACCATGCCAAAAAAGTTTCAGTTTTGGAAGTAGAGTAATGCAATTTAAATGAATGATTAGAAATAGGTATGCAGCTGTGTTAAAAGATCAGGGCAAAGATGACCCTCCTGAGATGACTAACAAAGGCAATGAAGCAATTGCAATATTGCTTCCAAGGTGTCCTTAGCCCTCTGATTGCTCAAACTGTTAGTGAATTCAAGCAAGGCTTAGATTACAACATGTGCACTAAAATTCCTGATCTGTTTCATCTTAAATTGATAGCACAGGCAAATATCCAAAATGACCGTGGAAAACAAACTGATACCACTGAATTCATTGGGATCCCACCACCTATCATTTTGGATGGATTAAAATGAAAGGCATACTCTTAATTGGACTGTTTGAATCTTGTCTTCCAGAAGGTTTTCTATAGATACAGCCAATAACTTTGTTCTGGGCCTAAGGCAGGGGTGAAATCCAGCAGGTTCTGACAGGTTCTGGAGAACCGGTAGCGGAAATTTTGAGCAGTTCGGAGAACCAGTAGCAGAAATTTTGAGTAGTTCAGAGAACCAGCAAATACTACCTCTGGCTGGCCCCAGAGTGGGGTGGGAATGGAGATTTTGCAGTATCCTTCCCCTGGAGTGGGGTGGGAATGGAGATTTTGCAGTATCCTTCCTCTGCCACACCCACCAAGCCACACCACACCTACCAAGCCACGCCCACAGAACCAGTAGTAAAAAAAATTTGGATTTCACCACTGGCCTAAGGCAAAACAAAGTTTGTGACTTGTAAAATCTTCCATATGCTTCTACATACAGAATTGGTGCATAATCAGTTTGGCTGTTTGGCATCTCTTCAGATTGTATAGACTGTTTTTTAGTTTGTTTAACATCTGTGTGCTGTAGTGAATAGGTGGAAGGGACCACATGCCGCATCCTTGTAGAACATTCTGCTACCGGAATTGAGAACTGCCTCCTTCCTTTTGGCCTTCGGGAAGGGTATTAAAACCTGGCTTTGTTGGTTGGCCTAGGGCCCTGAGGGGGGTGTTTATCACTGGAGGTGATGTAAGAAGATTACACCTCTGTCCCATCCAACTCTTAGCTCTCTTAGTTTCAGTTTCAGTACAGTTTTTAATAATATTTTAATCCGTGTAATGTTTATGTTTTGTTATTTTAATTACAATATTTTTTAAATTGTTTTATAGCTTGTAAGGCACCCAGAGTCACCTTGTGTAGGAGATGGGTGGCAAAATATGTAGTAAATAAAATAAATATAAATAAATCAGAACTTCAAATTCAGAATTTTGTAACTCTCGTCAACCTACCACCCAGAATTCTCAGAACAGATTATATATCAACCCACATTTTTTAAAATCAATACATTAATTCAAGATGAAATATAATCAATTCACAGGATGGTTTTTCAGTGAAATTAATCGAAGTAGATTGTAAATTGCTAAGAAAGATATCTGCAAGATCTGAAACCTTAGCTGATAGAAATCTATGAGATGACGTTAATAATATTTAGAAGGAATACTAATTTGCAAATAGTAAAAGATGAGGATACAGATATATGAGATCATAAAAATGCTTCCACTATATTTTCATCCTGAATTTAAATGGATTAACTTTGTATTCAAGTTTTGAAATATTAAATTTGTAAATTAAACTTAAATTACTGACCTTATTAGCTCCCTATACCAGTAAATGGCATAATGCAGCATGCTGTACCTTTTTCCCTAGAATGGATCCCTAAAATATAGATCCTATATTTTCTAGGATTTTTCATTATTGAAATATCTTCATGTAGTAATAAATTTTTAATTATAAAGCCTTCAAAAAGTTTGTCATGGAGATTCTCATACGTTTAGTTTTAGTGATGCACAGAGGCATGAAATATTCAAGGAATTTTATGAATGTTTTAATTGAAATTGTATTTTAGCTGTTGCTTTTTGCTGAACTACATTTATTTTCAAGATCTTGCTCAGTAATTCATTTCATTTGCCTAAGTTGGTTGTAAAATTCCATTCAACATGAATGGTGCTGCAGTATAGTCTTTCTTACTTTTCAATCCCAAATTTGAACCATTTATTACTATTGTTATCTTTCTATACTTTTGGAGATGCTATCTGTTATAAAAAGTATATACTGTATAGAAAACATTCTGAAAACCTTTATGAGAACATTAATAGGATCTGATGAGATTGCAATAGCATCATTTTTAGTATTTTGTATTATATACTATATAGACACAAGTTTATGAAATGCAAAATGTTACATAACATTAGTCATGAAATTTAATTAAGAATGAACCATGGGACGGCATAGTTTGTTTATTTATTTATTAAATTTCTGTACCACCCATCTCCCCTTCAAGGTGTTTCCAGTTCTGGCTAAGTGTGTTATATGAACCTAGCCATTGGTTTAGTTTGTTTGGTTATTTCAACAAACTAGTTTTAAAAAATCAGAGTTTAGTAAGCATGTGAATAATCTATCTATATACTTTAACACCCTGCTACTTGTATGTTATTTTCTTTAATTCTTTTGAAGTAAAAACCTGGCTAAAACCTGGACATTCTATTCAACAGGAGTAGAACGCAGCCTATATGGTAACTTGCATGGCATATTGCTGGTTGTGTTTGAGTTGTATTATATTATAAAATCAGAGATGTAACAATTTACAATTAAAAGAATTACTATTTGAATATTCATTTGTGAAGATGGAAATTTTTTATAACAAGTTGAAATATGTATGAATTTTGTAGTGGTACGTTTTCTCAGGAGAAATCAGCAATCAGAATCAGATATTGTTTTGCTAACAAGATGAAGAAATCTTTTTCTGCTTTACTTGTAAACAGAATTTACTGAAAAGACAACCAGTTGTCTTATAATAAAACACGGGCAATTCTTGGAAGTACTGAGATTAAGTTAAATCTAGATTAACTAAAGTTGATATGACTTTTGCAGTCACATAGTAGACTTTAAACTTTCATTTGCCAAGTTGTTTCTAGGTGATTGGTGGCCTGAAATGACAGAATTTCCAGGGTCAATGACTAAAGTGCAGTCAAGTTGTATATTAACTTGTCTGATAGTTTACTAAATCATAAACTATGGTTTGTTTTAAAAAAATTGTTAAAGAAGCAGCAAGGGTTGGGAACACAGAATACATTAAATCAAAACTAACCAAACAGTATTATCACTTAGCACAAACAGCTAATATGTCAATAAACGAAGCTATATTTTATTGGATTTTTTTTTCACTATTAAATACAGGAAGGCACATTTTGGAGTTCTCTGGAATTCTTAATCAGGCCAAGAAGCATAAAAACCAGCCTGATAAAATGTAGCAAATGATAAAATAGTAAATGTTATCTTTCCTTTATAATAGTATATATATTAAGATGTCCGCACATCAGTTCCAATAATCCAAGGATGGGACAGACTAGAGTTCACCATTCCTTTAATATATTGTATGAACCAGAGATTTCATCCTGCTGCTGACATGTATCAAACTCTTCATGCCTTCTTCACTCTAGCTTTATAATGACTGAAGTACATGTGAAAGATGCAGAATGAAACCTAATTTATTGATTTTAGTTATTTGCAACCTATATGTTCCGACCGAACACTGGTAAGGTCTCATATTAAGACCTACCTAGTGGCGATAAAAATGGCAAAGTTTAATTATTTTTCCGTTCTTATCGCATCTGCAGATAACCGCCCAGCCGCCCTGTTCAAGGTGACCCGCTCCCTGCTCCATCTGGGAGCGCGGGAGGACCCCTTGGAGGGCAGAGCTGAGGATTTTGTGCAGTATCTGCATGATAAAGTTGCTCAAATTCGGGAAGGCCTGGACTCTGACTGGGTAGATACAGGCGGGGTGACGGAGACAGGTCTTGAGAGCGTTATCTGGGAGGAGTTTGACCCAGTGACCCCTGAAGACGTGGACAGGATTCTGGGTAGACATAGCGCGGCCACTTATTTATTGGACCCGTGTCCCTCCTGGCTGGTGCTGGCTTCCCGGGAGATTACGCGATGCTGGCTCCAGGGGGTTCTTGATGCTTCTTTGAGAGAGGGCTACTTTCCCGCCGCCTTGAAAGAGGCGATGGTGAGGCCCCTCCTCAAGAAGCCCTCCCTGGACACGGCTGTTTTAGCAAATTATCGTCCAGTCTCCAACCTTCACTTTCTGGCGAAGGTTGTTGAGAGTGTGGTGGCACGACAGTTTCCCCAGTACCTGGATGAAGCGGTCTCTCTTGATCCATTCCAGTCGGGCTTCAGGCCTAGGCACAGCACGGAAACAGCATTGGTCGCATTGGTTGTTGATCTCTGGAGGGCTTGGGACAGGGCTGTTCCTCTGTCCTGGGCCTGTTAGATCTCTCAGGGGCTTTTGATACCATCGACCATGGTATCATGCTGTGCTGGTTGGAGGGGTTAGGGGTGGGGGGCACCGTGTTGCGGTAGTTCTCCTCGTTCCTCTCTGACCGGTCGCAGTTTGTGTTGGCAGGGGGCCAGAAGTCAACCCTGAGGCACCTTGTATGTGGGGTGCCACAGGGGTCAGTCCTCTTGCCCCTTCTGTTCAACATTTATGTGAAGCCGCTAGGTGAGATCATCCATGGTTTCGGGGTGAAGTACCATCAGTACGCTGATGACACTCAGCTGTACATCTCCACCCCGGACCACCCCAATGATGCCCTTGATGTGATGTTCTGGTGTCTGGAGGCCGTACGGATCTGGATGGGGAGAAACAGCTTCAAGCTCAACCCATCCAAGACCAAGTGGCTGTGGCTTCCGGCGTCCCGATATACTCAGGTGGTGCCATCTCTGACTATTGGGAGCGAGTCATTGGCCCCCACAGAGAGGGCTCGCAACTTGGGTGTCCTCCTGGATGCACAGCTGTCTTTAGAAGAGCATGTGACGGCCGTGGCCAGGGGGGCTTTTTCTCAGGTTTGCCTGATTCGCCAGTTGTGTCCCTTTCTGGATCAGGAGTCCTTACGCATGGTCACTCATGCCCTCATCACTTCTTGCCTGAACTACTGCAATGCTCTCTACATGGGGCTCCCCTTGAAGAGCACCCGGAGGCTCCAACTGGTCCAGAATGCGGCCGCGCAGGTGATTATGGGAGCGTCATGGCACTCCCATGTAACACCTTTCCTGCGTGAGCTGCACTGGCTCCCGGTGGTCCTCCGTGTGCGATTCAAGGTGTTGGTGACTACCTTTAGAGCGCTCCATGGCTTAGGGCTTGGATATTTACGGGACCGCCTTCTGCCACCAAGAGCCTCCCACCGGCCAGTACGCTCCCAAGAGAGGGGCTCCTCCGGGTGCCGTCGGCCAAACAATGCTGACTGGCGGCCCCCAGGGGGAGAGCTTTTTCTCTGGGAGCACAAGCACCAGCTTGTCCTCTGGAATGAGCTCCCTCCGGAGATACGGACGATTCCGGACTTATGTACTTTCCGTCGGGCCCTCAAAACCTTTTTATTTCATCAAGTCAGGCTGGCCTAATCTCTCCAATTGTGTATTTTAATTTGGATTTTTAATGGGGGATTTTAACTGTCGGGCCAAAATGTTTAATTTATTTTTAAATTCTTTTTAAATTTTGTATTTGATGTTTTTTACTTCTGGCTGTTCACCGCCCTGAGTCCTTCGGGAGAAGGGCGGTATATAAATTCAAATATTAAATTAAATTAAATTAAATATATATCCTGGCTTTTCTCCAGGAGTTCAAGATGGCATCCATAACAATTTGCCAGCTTTCCCCCATCCCATCAACCATAATCCTGTGAGATAATTTAGAATAAAAGAAAGTGATTACCTTAAAGTAATTCAGGGAGCTTCCATGGCTCAGGGGAAACGTACGTTTGACCATACTCCTTCGTTAACCCAGAAATGCTTGAATAATCAAAAAAGTTTTTAATTTTTATTGCAGTTCATTTATATTCACTGCAAATGTTGGGTATTCCTGGGGTGGTGTTTTTTTGTTGTTGTTGTTGTTGTTGTTGTTTTGCATGATTGTATATTTCTCCCATTCCTTTTGGTTAAGCTTTATCAATCCAAATAGTTTTTAAAAATAGACTCACTTCATCTTGCTTGTATATACAATAGTCCCTAATTACAAAATGACATTTGCGTTTTAATCCAGCCTTGTAAATAAGCTTAGAAAATTTACTAGCCTGTTTTGGGTTAACAGAAAAGAGGTAGTGAGTTTTCTCTTTCTTTCAGCAGCTTTCAGTATTAAGTGAGGGGAGGGGAGCCTGGGTTCTGGAGTGGCTACAACAGGGTAGGAACTTAGTTTTGCTGTTCTCTCTAAAGAGTTACTTGCCTGAGTGTAGTTCTTGCCACAGCAGCTCCCAGATGAAGGTTTAAACCTAAAGGGTCTTTGTATATTTACAACATTTCAAACTTCTTAATGTATATTTCTCCCATTGAACACATTTGTTCTTAGAATTGGTAAAAACTCATTTCACTTGCCACAACAGGGACGGGCAATCTTTTGTAATTGAATGATCATCATCAACACTATCATCCATCACTCTTCTTACAGTTTCCAGGGAAAGCCAAAATAGATGCTGTGGTGACAAATAATAACTCCAGAGCACTGGAATTGTCAACATCCCCCCTCTCTTTCATTGGAGAATGGAATTAAATCAGATTTTATGGAGGTTGGTGGAAAGGGGGGCTATGCCTTCTTATACCATAATACATCTATTTTATTTCATTCCCCGCTGAAAATAAGTGGGAAATCTTTTTTCATTAAGTTTCTTTTCTGCTAGACTTCGAGGAGATGATTTGGGGAGAGGGACTAGAAAAGGAATCAGAAGAACCACATGCCATTTTGCCTGTCTCTGTTCTATAGTATCTTTACATTAGCATGGTTTTTCCAATATAGTTTTAAAGAAAGAAGATGACTTTGGGGCTTAACCTAAAAGTTCTCTTTAATTGAATATGACTAGGTTTTAAGAAGTGGTTTTCACTTCTGAAACTTGAGTAGTTATTTTGCTTCATGCTCTCTGCACTGATTTGTATGTTACTTGAGAAGATAGATTTCCTAAGCCTCCTGTAAGCTTTTTCTGGATGGTATTTTGTTCAAGCAATAAATAAATCAGATGACGTGTATGTACTGCTGTGTTTGCTTGTTCTTGACCTTTGCTTTTCAGACTTGTAAGTGATAGCCCTTACATATGGTGTTGTGTAACCAAGAGTTCATGTGATAATTGTATTCCTTAATTTTATTCCTTCATCAGATATCTTCAACCAACCTAACCAACAACTTTGTCATCCAAAAGGTAGAGCAGGGAACTAGAAGAAAAGCTATACTAGACCTAATTCTTACTAATAGAGAAGAAGTGATAGAGGGAGGTGAAGTTGCCGTAACCTTGGGTCATACTGGAATTAAATATAATGCAAACACAAGCAATAGAACATAATCTAAGATGTGTCTTAAAGTTTAAAAGAACTGATTTTAATAAACTCATAGAAAGCCTAGGAAAGATTCCATGGATGAAAATCCTAAAGGGGAAAACAACTCAAAAAGCGTGGGAAACTCTGAAAAATGCGATCATAAAAACCCAGTCCAGCACAATACCACTGAAAAAGAAAAATTCAAGAAGAAATCAATATGATTGCACAAAGATCTTTCTGATAAACTGAAAGACAAAAAGGACAAGTACAAAAAATGGAAAGAGGGACACATAACTAAGGGAGAATATCAGCAAATAACTAGAACGGCAAAGATGAAGTCAGGAAAGCAAAGGCTCAGAATGAACAAAGACTTGCAACAAAAGTCAAAGATGATTTTTAAAAAGTTTCTTTCAATAACAAGAAAAAAGTAAAGAAAATAGTTGGTCCACTAATGAGAGAAGATGGCAAGTAACAGGTAGTAGGGAGAAAGCAGAGCTGCTTAACTCATTGTTTGCATCAGTCTTCATGCAAAAAGAAACTATAGCACATCCTACCAAAAACCTATTGTAAAAGACAGACTAGAAATAAAAATTAAAATAAGTAATAAAATAATAAGAGAACACCAATCTGATCTTGATGAATATAAATCACCAGGACTTAACAGATTACACCCCAGAGTTCTGAAGGAACTGGCAGATGTTATCTCAGAACCATTGTACCATATCTTTCAAAAATCTTGGCGCACTGGGGAAATACTTGAGGATTGGAAAAGATCTGATGTGGTTCCCATCGTCAAAAAAGCAGGGGGGGGGGGAACAGACTCAGGAAATTACAAACCAATCAGCCTAATATCAATACCTGGGAAGATCCTGGAAAAGATAATAAAAAAAACCCAGATCTCTGAATATCTAAAAACAAAGATATAACCTGTAGCTAGTATGGGTTTGTTAAAAATAGATCATGCCAAACCAATTTTACTTCATTCTTTGATAAAGTGACCAAATTAGTAGACCAGCAAAATGCTGTGGACATAGTATACTTAGAGTTCAGTAAGGCATTTAATAAAGTAGACCACAACGTACTTCTTGCTAAACTAGAAAAATGTGAATTAGACAATATCACCACTAGGTGGATTTGTAGCTGGCTGACAAACTGTATTCAACAAGTAGTCACAAAGGTGCTTTTTCAAGAGGCAACTGGACTTACCAGAAAGTCCAGTTGCCTCTTGGAAAAGCACCTTTGGTAAAAACCATGACCTGGGTGACTAAGAATCTCCATAGACATTCAACAAGTAGTCCTTAATGGTACTACATCTACATGGAGGGAAATAAACAGTTGGGTACCACAAGGTTCCATTTTAGGCCCAGTACTCTTCAATATCTTTATAAATAATTTAGATGAGGGAATAGAATAGAATATTTTTTTTTTATTGGCCAAGTGGGATTGGACACACAAGGAATTTGTCTTGGTGCTGGGTGAAATCATCCGTGGTTTTGGGGTGAGAGTCCATCAGTACGCTGATGACACTCAGCTGTACATCTCCACCCCAGATCACCCCAATGATGCCCTTGATGTGATGTCTCACTGCCTGGAGGCCGTGTGGGTCTAGATGGGGAGAAATAGGATCAGACTCAACCCTTCCAAGACCGAGTGGCTGTGGCTTCTGGCGTCCTGATATAGTCAGCTGGTGCCATCGCTGACTATTGGGGGTGAATCGCTGCCCCCCACAGAGAGGGCTCACAATCTGGGTGTCCTCCTGGACGCACGGCTGTCTTTTGAAGAGCATATGACGGCCGTGGCCAGGGGGGCTTTTTATAAGGTTCACCTGATTCGCCAGTTGCAGCCCTTTCTGGACCAGGACGCCTTGCACACGGTCACTCATGCCCTTGTCACCTCCTGGCTGGACTATTATAATGCTCTCTACATGGGGCTCCCCTTGAAGAGCACTTGGAGGCTCCAACTGGTCCAGAATGCAGCCGCGCGGGTGGTTATGGGCACAACCCGTTGTGCCCACGTGACACCCCTCCTGCGCGAGCTGCACTGGCTCCCAGTGGTCTTCCGGGTGCGATTCAAGGTGTTGGTTACCACCTTTAAAGCGCTCCATGGCATAGGATCCGGGTACCTTTGAGACCGACTTCTGCCACCAGTAGCCTCCCACCGGCCAGTTATGTCGGCTGGCGACACCCAGGGGGAGGGCCTTCTCTGTGGGAGCCCCAGCCCTGTGGAATGAACTGCCCCCGGAAGTGCGTAAGATCTCCGACCTCCGGGTATTTCGCTATGCCCTAAAGACCCTGCTGTTCCGCCAGGTCGGGCTATCAATGTAATGATTTTAAATTGGATGTTTTAAATTTTGGGGGGGGTTTTAATATTGAGCCGAAATTATTTAATAATTTTAAATTATTTTAATTGTTGTTTGTCTTTGTGCTTTTAATAGGCTGTACACTGCCCTGAGTCCTTCGGGAGAAGGGTGGTATAGAAATAAAATTATTATTATTATTATTATTATTATTATTATTATTATTATTATTATTATTATTATTATTATTATTATTATTATTATTATTTGCTTTCAGTGTACATAAAAGAAAAGATACATTCACCAAGAATCATAAGGTACAACACTTAATGATAGTCATAGGGTACAAATGATACAAGCAAAAAATTACAGTCATACAGTCATAAGTGGAAGGAGATGGGTGGTGGGAATGATGAGAAGATTAATAGTAGTGCAGATTTAGTAACTAGTTTGACAGTGTTGAGGGAATTATTTGTTTAGCAGAGTGATGGCATTCGGGAAAAAACTGTTCTTGTGTCTAGTTGTTTTGGGGTGCAGTGCTCTATAGCGTCATTTTGAGGGTATGTCCAGGATGTGAGGGGTCTGTAAATATTTTCACAGCCCTCTTTTTGACTCATGCAGTATACAGGTCCTCAATGGAAGGCAGGTTGGTAGCAATTGTTTTTTCTGCAGTTCTAATTATCCCCTGAAGTCTGTGTCTGTCTTGTTGGGTTGCAGAGCCAAACCAGACAGTTCTAGAGGTGCAGATGACAGACTCAATAATTCCACTGTAGAACTGTATCAGCAGCTCCTTGGGCAGTTTGAGCTTTCTGAGTTGGCGCAGAAAGAACATTCTTTGTTGTACTTTTTTGATGACGTTTTTGACGTGAGCTGTCCATTATCTTGTGATATGGTAGAATCTAGAAATTTGAAGGTCTCTATTGTTGATACTGTGTTGTCTAGTATTGTGAAAGGTGGAAGTACTGAACACACTCAAAACCGTAGAAATGATGGTAGACATTAAGAGAAACCTAATGTCTACCATCATTTCTACGGTTTTGAGTGTGTTCAATTCCAGATTGTTCCAATCACACCACGAGGCTAGTTGTTCAACCTCCCGTCTGTATGCGGATTCATCATTGTCTCAAATGAGACTGATCACTGTTGTAGAAGGGGAACTCATCAAATTTGCAGGTGACATTAAGCTGGCAGGAATAGCCAACACCCCAGAAGACAAGCTCAGGATCCAAAAAGATCTTGACAGACTTGAACAATGGGCTCTATCCAACAAAATAAATTTTAATGTGGAGAAAAGCAAAGTTTTACATTTAGGCGGGAAAAGTCAAAGGCATAAGTACAGATTAGGTGAGACCTGGCTCAAAAACAGTAACTGTGAGAGGGACCATGGAGTACTAGTTGATGACCACTTGAATATGAGCCAGCAGTGTGCGGCAGTAGCCAAAAAAGCTAATCCTGGGTTGTATAAACAGAGGCATAGAATCAAAGTTACGTGAAGTATTAGTACCACTTTATAAACCTTATTTCCTATACCATGCATAATTTTATACCTTTCTATCGTGTTAACTCTCTTTGCTTCAAATGAAAAAGCCCTAGATGCTACAGGTAGTCCTCGATTTGCAACACAACTGAGCTGAAAATTTCTCTTGCTAAGTGAGACAGCTGTTAAGTGAGTGTTGCCCCATTTTATGACCTTTCTTGCCACAATTCTTAAGTAAATCACAGCAGTTGTAACTGCTGGAACACAGCTGTTAAGTGAATCTGGCTCCCCCTTTGACTTTGCTTGTCAGGAGGTTGCAAAAAAGTGATCACATAACACCAGGACATTGCAACTGTCGTAAATAAATGCCAGCTGCCAATTGTCCAAATTTTCATCATGTGACCATGGAGATGCTGCAATGATTGAAAGTGTAAAAACTGATCATAAGTCACTTTTTTCGTTGACTTTGTAACTTTGAGCAATCACTAAATTTTGTAAATTATACAGGACTGTCTGTATTATTTTTGTCTCATAGAATTGTCTTGACCATTTTAAACCACTGGCATCTCCTTGACCTTCCTTAAAGTAGTTTAATCTAAAGTTGGACCAGAAACTGTTCTGTCACTGAGGAGACTAGGGGAAAAAAAAACTGATCAAGGGCCATCTACAGTAGGTGTTTGGTCAAGCAGATAGATTTTCCTGTTGTAACCTGATTCTGAGCAGATTACAGTACATTTTATCTAGAAGGAAGCAGATTTTATCTTAATTGGTGGCAGAACAGCATTGGATTTAGCTCTGAAGAGCCTTCAGGTGCAAACCTTTGAATCACTTTTTCCCCCAGAAATTTTTAGTTTATTCAAAGAAGGTTAAAATACAAAACATCAAAATATTTAAAAAAGGATAAAAAAATAAAAAACACAACAAAGACATTAAAAAGTAAAACTGTCTTTAAAAAAAGAAAAAAGACTAATTTATACACATATTCTTTTTCTTTTTTAAAAAGACACCTTTGAATCTGCTTCAACAGATACAACAATGATGGTAATAAACTAATCTACCCCCCAGCAACTCAGTTTGATAGTGACACCTCAGTTGGCATTTACAAAAATAATTGCCTTTAAAACTCGATGCACACACATTCTGATTTTCTCCTCTTTGCTTTGTGATGAATCTTGTGCTGTTGTTTGTATGTGTGTCTTGGCAGTGTTCTGTGTTCTAGAAAGAAAAGAGACTGCTATGATTCTGTGCTTAGGCTTCATAATCCATCCGATAATTTATATGAAATTTGTCCAATCTGAATATACATATAGGAAAATGGCAATAGTCATTGGCCAGTAAATAAGAATCATTGTGTACTGTAGAAAATAACTTTAACAGATAAATCTCCTAAGTAATATTTATGGTTCTAGTTGCTTAAAGAAAATGCTATGTCCTTACTTTGTGTAAAATGACAGGTTTAAAATATTAAGGTAATAATATAATAAATTAATATTATAATAACATTATAATAAATTTTCAACAAATGTATTTTTAGTAAGTTGTAGCTTTTCACTTAAAACTTCAATGTATCTAGTGCATTTTTTGCCCACTGCTTCAAAATCATTTTTAAAACTCTGCTGTTTTGGATTAAAATAAGCTTTTTATTAGTTACTTTTTTGAGATCCGTCAGAAAAGGACAATGCTATAGCTTAGGAGTCATAAAGAGTCAAGCAATCATATTTGTCAGCCACTTCCTGTGCAGTTGAAGAAAAATATTATTTGAACTGCAGATGCCTTTAGGCAGGACCTCATAATGCTGTTGTGGTTAAGTCTATTCATTCTCTGTGAATTTATAGTTACATAAACTGACAGAAAATGAATAGATATACAGTTTATAGACGTGATGCTATTCTGTGCATCTGAATTGGTGACTCCTCTTCTCCACCCAAGGCCACTTGGCAGAAATCTAGGCAGTGAGTCTTCCATTGGAGAAAGCTGTTGGGGAAATACCAACAGGAAGACTGAGCTGTATTTTTCTTTGGAATGTGGCCTTTCTTTTAGCATAAAAATACTTCCCTCTTGAGTGCAGTACTTAAGATTTTAATCAGTTCACATTTTAGTAGTTTCACAACAACAAAACAGTTAAAGTAGATTCACCCCCTAGATACAGCTTACCCTTTCTTCCTTTTCCCATGTGCTGTTTCAGTAAATTTTAAATGCCTTCCATACCTGTGATTACTCTTCTTTTCTTTCAGATCCAATAAGATTTTGAAATGTCCTTTATATTTGACTGGATTTACAGTGGCTTCAGTAGTGTACTGCAATTTTTAGGTAAGATATCCACAGTTCCATGCCAATGTTCTAATTTACATTCATGGATGGTTCTTTCTGATTTTTTTTACACAGTGCTGGTTAAACAACTTCATTTAAGTTGATGCAGATTGACTGATCTTTCTTGTTTATTGATTTAGACATGCTAAAGGATACACGAACGAAACACTTGCAATTAAAATACACGAAAAACAAAGCTAATAGTTTGAGCTATTTGCAAAGTTACTTTTAATCTATACAGTATTTGGCAATTTGGCTTTTGAGTCTATCACAAAGAACACAATGTGACCTTCACTTTATTTTAGCACAGAAAACCCCAACCTCTTCCATTATTAATCTTGATCTATACTCGCCAACAGTCCATCATGTTAGTCCCCATTGCTGGTTTAATTTTTCTTTACATTTTGATGTGGCATGGCAGCTACTTTTTCCAAAGTATCTTCTCCCTTTTACCCCCGTATTCAGATTGTTGGGTTCATTAGTACATAAGCCTGCTCCTGACGATTGCAATGAAGTGAGTCACAAACATACAAAACTGTTACAGTATCATGAGGGATATTATTCCCTACCTTTGCTTTGTGAGTAACAAGGTGCTGGTAAACTGATTGAGGCAGGAGTTCTCAAATGGTGAGTTGTGACCAAATTAAAGGGAGTTGGCCATTTTTTTTTAAAAAAATGTGACCAGGTTTGCAGAGGCACAGCTTGAGTGTTGTCAAAACTCACTCTGGTCTTTGGTCCGTGCTTGCCTGTGTAAGCTTGCAAAGTTTGAGAACCCGGTGATACACAAGTACATAAAAGCAATATCTCAAACTTTACCCCAATGAAATAATTTTATTTATGGGGCAGGGGTGTATCAATTCGCTTATCATTTTTAAGGCCTAATGCATGATTTGACTTGGTTAACAGTGGAGTCCTTGGATTAAAGAGTGGGGTGATGGAGAAAGACAAAAATATATCTGATAGATAATGTGAGATGAAGTAGCCTGGCAGCCAATAAATCTGGCAGTGCCTTTCAGAGACTTGTGCAGTGAGTCTAACCATCACATGAGTAGCTAGCAAGTAGCTACTTGCTTGCATGATGGTCAGACTCACTGCATGAGTCTCTGGAAGGCACTGCCAGATAAACTGGTTTTATCTTTCAGTGTCCACATTTGAGGATCAAAAAAAAGTTAATACGACAGTTGTGGCAGGGCAATCAATGTCTTGCCCTTTTACTGATGTGTGGCTATTGTACACATGTACACAAGATGGAGCTTCAATCAATCACATCAAAGAGACTTTCTTGACAGATTTCTCTGCCCAGACATTGCTGTTCTGTACTCCCAAAAACCCTTAAACCAGAGATAACAGTAGAATCCTCAGAAAACTAAAATGTTACATTTTCATTCTTACTTCACAGAATCATTGAATAGTGACTGGCTATTCTTTTAAGGCTTATTTTCAAATCTCTGTATGGTTGGCTCAAGCATTCTGGGAGTTGAAGTCCACAAATCATAAAAGGGCCATCGTTCCCCACCCCTGATTTAAATAATCAGCATGAACTAGAAGAAACATGGTTGGCGTTTTGGTTTCAGCTTTCACCTATCATGTTTTAAGCAGTATCTTCCAGAGCAGTGCCTAGATATTTGCTTTTAAATTCTAAGAGTATATGGTGCTATACAGAATGCCTAGGTTTCGTCAAGAGGGACGCGGTGGCTCAGTGGCATATGTGCAAGGGGAACCTTAGGTTTCTTATGTCATTCTGGTGTGAGCTGAGAAAATTAATTCATGTTTACCGAACAGTCTCATTCTTTTTCAGGATTATACAAGAAAACAGGTAAACTAGTATTCCTTGGATTGGATAATGCTGGAAAAACTACTCTCTTGCACATGCTTAAAGATGACAGACTGGGACAACATGTCCCCACGTTACATCCCAGTAAGTCAATGTTTCTGTTTTAGTTTTGATGTATACTTAGCACTGCTTCAAAGCTGATGTATGTTATGTTAATTTTTATGCCACCAAAAAGCTTATGGGGCAGGGTATGAATTAAAATGGGTGGTGTTAGTTTCCAAAATTCTTGGTTGAGGAGGCACTTAGAGGATGCACCGACTCTATCTGAAAGTAAAACTTAGATGTTAAAGAGTAAAATCAAGTTATGTATTCTCTGTCAATCTTTGAAACATCTTTAAGCTGTAAGGGGACTATATTTTCATATGGTCTAGATTCAGTAACATATTAAAGAGTTAAACTTTCATTTTCCTTCCTTCCTTCCTTCCTTCCTTCCTTCCTTCCTTCCTTCCTTCCGTCCCTCCCACCCTCCCTTCTTCCTTTTCTTTCTTTCTTTCTTTCTTTCTTTCTTTCTTTCTTTCTTTCTTTCTTTCTTTCTTTCTTTCTTTCTCTCTCTCTCTCTTTTCACTGCTGATAATAAAATTATTTTCATTGATGACAATTTCAAATACAAATACAAATATTAAGTGTGAAAGAAATCAAATAGTTGGAGGTTTATTAAATGTTTGCCATCCTTATATAAGCACTCAAAAATATCTTACAACAGTAAAAATGAACTGTACAAATGTACAAACTGTAAATATATTACAGTCAAAATTAGTCAAATATTAAAAACTTGATGAAGGAGTTGGAACAGTTTTTTGTTTTTTTTTTCAATTTGACCTGATTTGGCTCTGTAATGACATAGGCATTAACCAAGCCAGTACTTAGCTGCTTTCAGAAATTCAAGGGGAAGATTTACTGAAAGACACTTCTTTTTTTAAAAAAAAATCATGTTTCTATAGCTTCTGAAGAGCTGACAATTGCTGGTATGACGTTTACAACTTTTGATCTAGGAGGACATGCTCAAGGTAAGAGAAGCAAACAGGTAGAATCCTCACAGAGGTATCTAAATGATGTTAGTTTAATCTTTGTTTGCTGTATTTCAAGGTGATCATACTACAACTTTTTTTCCAGTTCTGAAAATCTTTTTAATATTGTATTTGATTTTAAATTTGTTGTGTAGACATTGTTCTGATGCTTTTTTCTCATAATAAATGCACATATTAAGCATAAGCCTTTGTATCCTTTCTATGGGTGAAGTCAACTTAAATGTTGTATCAATGCACCTTCGTTGTTCTAACACTTTCCAGTCAAATTTCAACAATTCATTTTTATTTCTAATAATAATAGAAAGTACGATTATGATTGTTTTATGATTTTAATAGGATAAAATTATGCCCATCTTTGGTTTTTATTACATTTGAAATAAGACAAATTATTATAGGATTTGCTCTGCTGTTGAATATTAGAGTACCAGTAACTTAGTCGTCTTGTCATTTTTGCTTTGTATTTATATATTTATCAGCTTCGACTTTGGCTATCTAGTGGTCTCAAAATGGTGCTTTCTAGAGTATATGAAATATTGCTCCTGAAAGGGTGCACTATTTAACTTTTTTATAAGATGTATTAGTAATACAGATAGTCCTCGACTTACAACAGTTCATTTAGTGACCGTTCAAAGTTACAACGACACTGAAAATGTGACTTAGGACTGTTTTTCACAGTTATGACCTTTGCAGTGTCTCCATGATCATGTGATCAAAATTCAGATGCTTTTTATTTTTACTTTTTTTATTTTTTTATTATTATTATTTATTTATATACCGCCCTATTCCCGAAGGACTCAGGGCGGTGAACAGCCAAAAAGATAAAACACACAAACTACAAAATTTAAAAGACAATATAAAACCCATTAAATAATTTGGCCCAAAACAAATTAAAACACCCCTAATGTTTTAAAACAAATTTACAATTTACAATTAAAAGGGAAGTTAGGCTAGGCCAGCCTGTTGAAATAAAAAGGTCTTGAGGGCATGGCGGAAGGTGCGTAAATCCGGGATCCTCCGTCTCTCCAGGGGGAGCTCATTCCAGATGGCAGGGGACCCCACAGAGAAGGCTCTCCCCCTGGAGGCCGCCAGTCAACACTGTTTGGCCGACGGCACCCTGAGGAGCCCCTCTCTATGTGAGCATACTGGCCGGTGAGAGGCTACTGGTGGCAGAAGGCCGGTGAAAGGCTACAGGTGGCAGAAGGCAGTCCCGTAAGTACCCAGGTCCTAAGCCATGACAACTGGTTCATATATATGATAGTTGATGTGTCCCAAGCTCATATTATCATCTTTTGCGGCCTTCTGGCAAGCAAAGTTAATGGGGAAGCCAGATTCACTTAACAGCCGGGTTACTAATTTATCAACTGCACTAATTCACTTAACAACTGTGGCAAGAAAGGGGCAAAGCTCCCTTAACAAATGTCTCACTTAACAACAGACATTTTGGGCTCAATTGTGGTTGTAAGTTGAGGACTATCTGTAGTTATAGGACATTTTTTTAAAAAAAGATCCATTTCAAAATATAGTAATTTTTTCAAACGCTCTTAATATCACATGGTAATTCAACAATAAATCCACAAGAAACTGTATTTCTCAATATAAATGATATGGTTTTCAGTTTTAAACCCAGCGCAAAAAAAGAAAATTGCTTTCAAAAATCTTTTCACAGATAGATCCAAATGCCCTTTTAAAAAGTTTATCCAACCGAATGAAATGCTAATGCCAGTACTGCTTGACTTACATTCATTTGTATAACCACTGTTCAAAGTTACAACATTGAAAATGACATACAACTGATCCTCGCACTTATGACCATCACCACATCTCTATGGTTGCAGGATCAACATTTGAGCGCTTGACAACTGGCATGTATTTACAATGGCCTCAGTCCCAGGGTGATGTGATTGCCAGTTGTAAACTTCCCAGCTGGCTTCCAACAAGTAAAGTCAATGGGAGAAGTCAGTTTTACTTAACAGCCGCATGAGTCATTTAATAAGTACAGTTATTTGTTTAACAATTGTGGCAGAAAATATTGTAAAATCTAACTCGTTTAACAACCAAGTTGCTTAGCAATGAAAATTCTAAGTCCCAATTATGGTCATAGGTCAAGGACTACCTGTACCATCTATGAATAAAGTAAGAAGAGTCGCAAGCAATTTCCTGTTGCAGTCTCTTTATAACTCTCTTTTATTAGCTCGCAGGGTTTGGAAAAACTATCTGCCTGCCATCAACGGCATTGTCTTTCTAGTGGACTGTGCGGATCATGAAAGATTGGCTGAAGCTAAGCAAGAACTTGATGTGAGTTAACTGAGTTTATATATATTTGGCACTTGCTAAAATCCAGATGAAAAGCCCAACATTGCGATGACTGCGGGGAAGGCAACAAAACTTTTATGATTAAACATTTGTGTGGATCTGTTGTGTCATTGCGGGAAAGACCAGTTACTATTATCATGTACTTTTCCTTAAATCTGGGTTAGTAAAGTCAGATCTATCAAAAGTCACAAGCCAGGAGGTCCACAATTTGCCAATCAGAATTGTGTCCTTAGGTAGTTTGCTTCTCCCTATCAAAGAATGTATTTGATCAACAGAAGATGTTCAAGGACCATAATGTATATTCTATATCTAGGTTCTAGTGCAGTGGGTCCATGGAAATGTTTTACCACGGACCGGAGGGGACATGGTTTTGCGTGATGCCTGCATTTTGCGAATGGTGCTTTGCTTCTTTGCGTGGCCTGGTTGCTGGCATGCTGTGAACTGGTGCCGGTCCATGACCAGGGGTTGGGGACCCCTATTCTAGAGGAAGCTTCACCATGTTTCTTACATCATAGTATTACTGGAAAGTAATATGCAGTGCGAGATCAATTTTTCATCTCTTTGCAAGCCATTGTAGGAAATATCAAAGAGCATTATATTTTTCATAACATAAATAAATAGACTTTAAAAGAAATTATTTTCATTAAAATGAAATGAATATTTCTGGAAAATAAATATTAGCAACAGTTCATCCCAATCCCCAAATCTTAATTGTGATTGCTAACTAGTCACCCTCTCATAATTTTAATATAGCTGCCACTTGTTATCATATACAAGTCATTATGTTATAATCTGAATGAAGTTAAAATGATAAAGATCACACAACCATATCAAATGAATTAGTGAACCTTCAACACTTCCATCTTAGAAAATCTGATGTCCAATATTGTCCATCCTTTCAAATAGTTTGGGGGGGGGATGTCCAATGTACCCTGAATACAATATTTGATGAATAAACTTTAATTTTAGCTTGGTTAATACAATTCTAACATTTTAAGATAGGAATCCATTGATAGGCCTTTATTATATATCATATTTGATCTTTATTTAATGTTATGAAGTAGAATCACATGGAAGAAAGCAGGGGTGGAATCAGCAGGTTCTGACAGGTTCTGGAGAACAGGTAGCCGAAATTTTGAGCAGTTCGGAGAACCGGCAAATACCACCTCTGGCTGGCCCAAGAGTGAGGTGGGGATGGAGGTGTTACAGTATCCTTCCCCCAGGAGTGGGGAGGGAATGGAGATTTTGCAGTATCCTTCCCCTGCCACACCCACCAAGCTCCACCACGCCTACCAAGCCACACCCACTGAATCGGTAGGAAAAAAAATGGATTTCACTACTGGAAGAAAGGTATTTTGTATACAGGGTATCTGACTCTTCCTTCTTATTTTAATGTTCAAGAGATCTGGCAGTTAGTTAGTATACATACTTTTCAGTACCATTTCAGAAGGTCTTCAGAAGTTTCTCCTTGTATTTGATGTCCTTCTATTTTGTACTGGTTGTATGAAACCTAAAATATTATACATTTCTTCCTTCTTAGGCATTAATGACAGATGAAACTATTGCTAACGTGCCTATCCTAATTCTTGGCAACAAGATTGACAGACCAGAAGCCATCAGTGAAGAGAGGTTACGAGAAATGTTTGGTTTATACGGCCAGACAACAGGAAAGGTATGTGCCTTTTTCCATAACACTAAACTCTGGGATTCAGTGTGTTAGCCATATTTCTTTCCTCTGAACTCTGCTTTACTTCTAGTTTGTCCAAAATTCTGTAATAATTCCATATTTCTGCAGAGTTTAATAATATTTCAGGAATCCAGTTGTAACAAGTTTGTTGGATTTTTTTTCTAATTCATTATCTAATTGTGTCATTTACAATAAAAGTAAATTTATCCTTTTTCCCCCCTTGTAAAACTACGTATTGCCTACCTAGAAAGTTAAGCCAAACTATTTCTGTCCAGGAATAGTATACATAGAATATAGAATGTTCTTTAGTGGCCAAGTGTGGTTGGACAATAGATTAAAAAAAGCTACAAGAGTTAAAGGTGGTCAGCACTATCAAATAGTGCTGTTGGGCATTGTCTTCCTGTAAAGAAATCTCCATCAAGAATTCATGACTGAATCTGCACCCTCTTTTTTTATCTCCAGGGGAATGTCTCAGTGAAGGAATTGAACACTCGGCCCTTAGAAGTTTTCATGTGCAGTGTGTTGAAGAGACAAGGTTATGGGGAAGGATTTCGCTGGATGGCACAATACATTGATTAATGCCAAATTCACATTACTACACACTATCCAAACCTGTTCATGTTCTGATCAATTAGTGTACATAACTTGAACTTAATAGATTTTGGTTACAAAAGCGTATTTTTTTTATTGTATCAATTGTGTTAAATTTTAAGCGTAAAGACTGAAAACAGATTTTAAGCAAGTTTGTCAATTTGGATCTTGTAACATTAGTCTCTAGGCCTATCAAGCCACCTTCTTTTTGGATTAACTTATATGTTGTCTGCAGTTCTCACCCATTTTTGTTTTTAGCTTTCCCACACAGTATGTTTTTTGAATGCACTTTTTAACAGCTCAACCCTACAGACTTGTTGGTCCTATTTAATGCTCATCATGTTAAATTTTTAAGTATTTTTTTCAGAACCAATTTTATAAATGTAAAGTGAATAACGACTCCTCAACGGATAGTAATGAATAAGCTTTATGAATAATTGCATGATGCCTTACAGTTTTCAATAATATACTTTCTTATGCAACGTCATGCAATAAAACTAAATCCCATTTCGTGACATCTTTAATGGGGACATGTTTCATTTTAATGTGTTTTAACCTAGTAAATATGTTTTCAAATGTGAATCTGTGGGGTAGTTTTCTAAAATGCAGTATAATTTCCATGTATGGTAGACTTTTTATATTATTTATTTGATCACCTTTACGCTGGGAATGAATCACACTAACGTTATCCATGCTTGTGGATGTAAATGTTCGGTCATTGTTTTTTACATTGTACAGAAAGGAGCACTACTGTATGGTCTCGTTGTGTAGTGCATCATGTAGTGCTAGTGGGTGCCTGAGTGCAGCTTTTAAGAAAACCATTGGGTTGGTACTGCAAATACACAATTAGAAGCCTGACTCCTGTGTGAATTATGTTACTGGATTGAGTACGGTGTAATTTACCCACTGCTCTAAGCATTTGTCTTTCCTGTCAAAGCATTCATACAACCTGTCAAAGGTTACAAAAGGTGACTGCCATTCAAATGATATAGAGAACAGGTCAGTACTTTGTTGCCATCCTTGGCTACAGAGATGAAATTTTATTTTTTAATTTTCTCTTAACTACATATCTGTTAATAAAGTGAGAGTGGTCGTTCAGAGAAGGAGCTGTGTATCAGCTTCATGTTTTTTTTTATTTAGCATTGCCACAAAGTTCCACATTTTGATTTAAAAAAAAACACACACACACCAAGAATGGATTTAGGAAATGAAAAAAATAGCCTTACAGCTATCAATCGTTCTAAGAATCTTAGTGTCCTTGCATGTAATTTCTTTAAATTGAGAAGCCAAGTGTTCAGATGGCATAGGGAGCCCTCTATGGATGCTGTTTGAAACTGCTTTCCTTTCCTTCTCCCTTCAGTCCAGATGCTGATTAAGATTCATATGCTAGATTTAAAAGTGAATGACAAAAAGGCCTCATCTACATTTGAGTTGTTAGACTGCCTTGTGTAAATCCCTGGAGGTAGGGTTTTTGAAGAACTATAATTATTTTTATTATATATACTTATTATCAGGAAATAAGCTTTTCACTGATGTGTACCCTTGTGCATTTTCAGAAAAACTGGAAATGAGAGCGTAAAGGACAAAGTTGATATGGTCACTGGTATCTTGCTGAGTTATAGTACAATACAGGTAGTCTTTAATTTATGACCATTCACTTAATAGACATTCAAAGGTACAATGGCACTGAAAAAAGTAACTTACAACCAGATCTCGCAGTTACAACCCTTGTAGAGTTCCCATACTCACATGATCAAAATTCAGGCGTTTCTTAACCAGCATGTATTTACAATTGTTGCCATATCCTGGAGGTCACATGATTATTATTTAGGAGGCTTCTGACTAACAAAGTCAATGGGGGAAGCCAGATTTGCTTAAATACAATGGTGAGTCACTTAATGAACATGATGAAATATTTTTATATTTTGGGAAGATACTAAGCCCCTCCCCCCCACCAGATTAAACATTATAGTTCTGATAAAGGAGATCTTGACTATTAAACCAATTTGTTTATACTGCCTGTAGCTCTCATTCTGCATGCTGTTGATCTTCTCTTCTATAGCTTTGATCAAAGCAAGCATTTTAGTTTTTCTCCCCTTTCACTCAAAATGCTTTTAGAACCTGAAGACATATTTTTCAAGACATTTCATAAAACTAGAGAGAACTAGCATATTGATTTTAGTTGCTGCAAAGGAATTCGAAAAATGGTTTGCTCCTGCTGGTAGCTGGAAAAGTTATATTCCTTGATTCTTCATTTTAAATGTGACACTTCCAGACCTCTAAAAGAAGGGCAGAATAGAATAGAATAGAATAGAATAGAATAGAATAGAATAGAATAGAATAGAATAGAATAGAATAGAATAGAATAGAATAGAATAGAATAGAATAGAATAGAATAGAAAAGAATAGAGCAGAGCAGAGCAGAGCAGAGCAGAGCAGAGCAAAGCAGAGCAGTTCTTTCAGTATTTGATCTTGTGTAGCCATCTCAATCTTTTTGTTACCCTGTTGGTATTTTTTTTTTTAATTTGATTTATATGCCGCCCTTCTCCGGAGACTCAGGGCGGCTTACCATGCGTTAAGCAATAGCCTTCATTCTTTTGTACATTTTATACAAAGTCAGTTTATTGCCCCCACAAACTGGGTCCTCATTTCACCTACCTTAGAAAGGATGGAAGGCTGAGTCAACCTTGAGCCTTGGAGAGATTCGAACCAGCAGTAAATTGCAGGCAGCTGTGTTAATAACAGGGTGCACTAAACCACTGTACTATCAAGGTATTAATGTAGGACTTGAGTTCATACAGCTTATTTTAATGTGTGCTTGTGTTTTCATTTGTTCCTGTAAGGAAGCCTTTTCCTAGAGCAAAATAATGCATGGATAAAGGCTTTTGGAAACAACATAAAATACATTTATAGAATGGTTAGTCAACACTATTAATTGGATCTCTCCTCTGCCATAGTGAATCTGGCAAGTTTTCCAACTCTACATTTTTTCATTCATCCTTGTCAGATTTTATTTTTATTTTAATATTTATAATGGTTATCTCTTAAATAAAAAAGGTGCAAAACAGTGAAAATCATTTTGCCGCTGGATCAGATATTATAGCAATTTGTCTTCAAATACAAAATTGTAAATAACAACTGTTTATTTCTCACTTTTTGCTCTGGAACGCAATCACTGCTGTTGCCTTTGGAAGACTTTCAAAGTTAAGTGGATACTTGCTGTATAATGTGGCAAGCCAATACAGCAACTCAAGATGCCCAACCACTAACCAAACTGACATGGAGTGGAAGGTTTGCTATCTTGCAGTGGTAAAAGAAACTAGAGGTAGTATTTGACTTATGACCATAACTGGGAACAGAATTTCTATTACTAAACGAGACAATTGTTAAGTAGGTCACACCCAATTTTGCTACCATTTTTGCCATGGCTATTAAGCAAAACACTGCAGTTATTAAGTAAATCATGGGGTCGTTAAATAATCCAACTTCCTGACTGACTGCTTATATGACTGGTCACAAATGACAATCAACCCCAGGTTGCTGCAAGTTTCATAAATACAAGCTGGTTGCCAAGCACCCACATTTTGATTATGTGACTGGGGATGCTGCAATAAGTGTGAGGACTGGTTGTAATTTACTTTTTTCAGTGCCGTTGTAACTTTGATTGTTAAATGAATGATTGTAAATTGAGAACTACCTGTACTTCACCAAACACATTACTGACATGACAGAAATGCCCTACTGGTCTTCTAACATAAAAAATGGGGAAGAGGCATTATATGTTAAGAATTCTAAATGAAAATGCTGATACTTTCAGGAAAACAGTTTAGTATGTGAAAAACATGCTTATTGTTTGTTTCTCATCCCATTTTTCAGAGCTGCTTAAGACAAGAGAAACTTTTTAATAGAGAGAGATTCTTCTCCTTAAAGGAAACTGCATGAATTCCACACACAGTGAAGTCATATGCAATCAGGACAAGCATCATTGTTCTGGTTTATGAAATAAACGCATTCTTCATCATCAGAATTCATACAGTTTCTTGCATTAAGGCTTTGTGTAGAAGTAATTTAAGTTGCAGTTTAAACATCTTATTATGTTTCAGGCATGTGCATAATGGCAATCTTTTTCTATTTTAATCCCCTCTGCTAGAGTAGTGTATCAGTATTTACCAAAAAGGAAATAGATACAAATATACAAAACGACTTTTTCTATGACTTAAATGGGAATTGCTTCTGTGATATGAAGAAATCCTCCCCTCCCCTTCCCACTTCTTTCAACATGGAACAATTTCAGTCAATTTAAAAGTTATGTATTTAATTTCAGGAAATAGTCCCCAAAATTGTTCAGTCGTTAATTCTATGTGTGCGTGTGTGCAGCAATGTTTCCCCCACTGAGGGGGTGGCTTGTTAAATAGCTTTCATTTAAAGGACAGCAACCGTGTGCCGAAAAAATAAAATTAACTAATAAAATGCTCATATGAAATATGCCTAACTTAGTATGTATTACTAGAATTTCATCTTTCCCTTGCTTGCCAGAACTTGTTTTTTGAGACAAAACAAAAAGCATGGTGCAATTATTGATTTAAATTTAAATTTTGATTGCAGCATACTGTGGTATTTAATTATGCCCTAATACCAGCCTTGCATCTAGATGTACTAGGGCAGAAAATAACTGGCTGGCAAAAGATTACACATATTTGATCCTTATCTTTAAAAATCAGGCATATATGCATTATCACTTATTTGTGTGTCAACTCTAAATGTCCATACGAAGTTCAAGAAAGGTGAACCCAAGTCTTTTGGCAATCTTTGGCATAGACAGAATCACTTTGGACAAAAGGGAGGGCTTCAAGCTGCCCTGTTCAAACCTTGCAATTTTCAAAAGCAGTAAAAACGTGTTCAAATGCTAGGGAAGAGCTTAGCCTGTTTACCCTTTATTTTAAGACTATGAAGCTGATATCTCTCCATGTGACAGTAGCGTCAGATCTATTTAGAGGATTGTAAACATGAAATCGTCCAGAGAGATTTATTTGATTCCTGACCTGACCTTATACAACTGTTACAGAGAATGACTTCTACAAAGACGTGACAAGCTATCGGATAGCAGCATCTCAACCCCCAAGAATAAGCTGCCAACCTTCCTCTGATCTACTTTGCTGTATTTTTTTTTACTGTCAAGACTTTTGAGATTGACAATACATGCACTTCCAATTCAAATGGACAAGAATCCAGGCTAAAGAGCAGCATTCCTAAGAAAGGACAAAGTTGGCCTTTTTCCAGAATTTTTCTTTTCTTAACCCATATAGTTAAGGTATATCCATTTATCCCACAAACTCCATCACTCCTTCAACTAAGCATAACAGTAGCTTTGCAAGATCAAGCCAAAGTCTTCTTTAATCCAGTATTTTGCTTTTCATAGCAATCAACCAGAGGTTCCAAGGCTCACAGGCATCAATTGCAACTATGCATTCCCAGCTGTTTTTTTTTCTCTGCAACTAGAGTTAGGAGTCACATAAAGTCTTCAAGGCAAATAGCCTTTCAGAAGTCATGACGACCACAAATTTATTCATCACCTTTTAAAGCCACTTAAGTTAATGGCCATCACCATGTCCTGTGGTAATAAATTCTATATACTGTATTATCTCTTGTATCAAGAAGTATTTTCTTTTCTGTATTCTAGATCTTCTAGAACATTTATTTAATATTCCGTGGTTTTAAATTTCTGAGAGAAAGGAAAGAAACTTCATGCTCACTTTGTGCAACTTAGGCATGGTTTTGTATACCTTGATATTTTCATCTAGTCATCTTTTATCCGAGTTAAAGAATTTCAAACATTTCTATCTTCTCATATTAAAGGTATTTGAGCCCTCTGATCATTTTAGTTGTTCCATTATGCTTTTTTCCTCAGATCTTCCTTTTTCAAAGATTTCTAATAATCCTTAGTATAGAATTGGTTATATTATATATATATTATATATATATATATATATATATATATATATATATATATATATATATATATATATATGTAGGTCTTTGGTTATTCGGGTCTTCTCCCACGTAAAATTGGAAGTGTCTTGGCGACATTTCGACGAAGTCTCATTCGTCATCTTCAGGCTGGTGTTCTCGGCTTCGTGCTTCCAGGAGCAAGATGACGAATGAGACTTCGTCGAAACGTCGCCAAGACACTTCCAATTTTACGTGGGAGAAGACCCGAATAACCAAAGACCTACATACAAACACCCGCGAAAACCTGAGAAAACAAATATATATATATATATATATATATATATATATATATATATATATATATATATATATATATATATTATGCCACTGGCTCTTCGGCTTTGAAACGGAGATGAGCACCACCCCCTAGAGTCGGGAACGATTAGCACATATGTGCGAGGGGAACCTTTACCTTTTATATATTTCTCAGAATAAAAGACATATAAAAAAAATATAAAGGAAAAAGGAAAGAAAGAAAAAATAAAGAAATACAAGAAACAAAAAAGAGAAAAAAATAAAGTTAAGAAATACATGAATGACTTCCAATCTTTCCAGCAGATAATTATAAACTTATTGTTCCTCCTTCCCCTTAGATATAGCACAAATCCCTTTAGCGCTTTATTTAATCCACATCTTACTCTTCAAATATATAAATATTTTTTTTCCTTTCAGCATATAATGTTTCTAGTTTTTCAGAAAAGTTTTGATTGTTTTTTTCTCTGACCAAATAGATCACTTTTGCCATTTCTGCCAATTCTGACATTTTTGCGCAACACAAATGACAGAATCTGCTTCCTTCCTCTTTCCACTGAAAAAGAAATCTTTTATTTCTGCTACCTGTCAACAAATTAGCAATCCATGAAATGATAGATCCTGGGGCATAATTTCAGTTGGCAAGTTCCATTGGAGGAAGGCTCTGAAGATGACAAATATAATACACCAATTTATCTAGACACTAACACTTTTTCCCCCAATTCTAGACAGGTCTTGTTTTCAATGCCATAATTCTCTATGGAAACCATTCTGGGGTGAAGAGGCCAAGATTTTGAAAGTGGCATTTTGCAAATGGTATTGTCAAGCCATTAAAAAAGGGAACCTTAATACTATACTGTATGAATTCAATCTGAACATAACAGTGAAAAATACCCTTTTAGTGATATGATTTTCATTGTAAAGTATCGAGTTCTAAGTGACAAGTCTCTTAGCCTGTGCAATGGCAAGGAATTGTCATTGTACATACCTCATGTCAAAATGTCAAAATGTATTCAAACAAATTAAAATGCAAGGCATCTGGATCAGATGTCTTAAAGCTAATGGCATCCTAAACCATAAAGCTTTCCAGGGCTTTCTAGTAACATAAGCTATTCTTGTCATGAAACCTTGTCTTGAAATTGGAGATCAACAGACAGAAATTAATCTGTGAATAAGTTTTCCCTTCAGAATAATAGTTCATTAACGTATGTACTGTACACACACCCAATAAAATATGTCTGATAGCTTGAAAAAGGATGAACAAAAGAGGTACGGGCTAGTTTTGATCTTCTGAAATTCTAGTTGGCAGAATATAGCAAAGTTCAGAATCAGATGTAAGGAACCTCTGTACAAACATTTCCCCCTTTTTAAACTACCCTGCAATCCCTTAATTTGGGGTAGAGTTGGGGTGACTGGATGGAGCTGAACATTTACTGGACAGATGCCCTTCCTGATGTCGACATGGAGTTTGCAGCAGATATTTGTTCTTTGTATCCCAGGAGAGAAACATCTGCCCCTATTTAGGATTGAACTCTAACCTGAAAGGGAGCTGAGTGTTACCACAACGTCATTCAAAATCTCTGTACTGTTGAAAAAATATCCTTCTGGGTTCTGCTCCAAGTGGGGAAAAAGACACTGGAAACATGGACACTGCTTGGAAAGATGGTTTAATGGTGGACAGGATCACATGGCTTGAGTTCCTGAACAGAAAAAGGGCAGATACAGCGAGTTTCGGGTTTTATGCTCTCTCTGGCTTTGAACTTCCTGGGGCCCAGAAAGAGTATCCTGATTGGTTGTCAGACTTCCAGGGGGTGGGGGTCTTAGTTAGCCTTGCTGGCTGATGTAATCTTCCCAGATGCCATGTTGTAAGTTTCTGTTTAGATGGGTCCCATTGTGTTAGTTTCTGTTGCTATTGTGTTGCAAATGTCCTTTGACAAATGATTGGGTTTCTGCCTCTGGCCCATTAACAAAGGGTGGGGGGCAGGAAGATGGGAGCTGCTTTGTTTTTAAAACATATTTCTCTATTTCTCATCCAGGAAATATAATATTCTGCCTTTTTAATATTTCCTAAAATATTTCATTCTTCTAGGAAAGGGATGGGTGCTAACTTCCTACAGTACAAACATCAAAAGGCAAGAAACAGGAACAGGAAGGATGAGAACAGTCATTGCTGATATCAATGCAATGTTGTTTTATTAAAATAATCAATAAAAAACCCCGGTAAATATTTCATTTACTGTGTTGCACAGAATTCTAGCAGGTGGCTTGCTTCTAAAAAAGGCATCTAGATCTTGCAAGCAGTTACTTGTGCAAAAAGTACTTATTGATTTAGCAAAGCATTTTAAAGAGGTAGGTCACTGAATTAACATAAGCCTGACCATAGATGGGCATGCACATACTGTGTGTGTGTGTGTGTGTGTACACTTCCACACGCACATAGGAGTTTAATTATTAAGAAGCATCCATGCATTGGAGATTTGTGCTTCTGGATCTAGTCTCCAACAATAGACAAATGGACCAAGAGGGATGAAAAAAAAAGAACGATTTAAGGATGATATCATTCAGACAGATGTTCCATGGTATTACTACATACATTGGATATTAGACTTCCATCTGGAAGAACCTAAAGCAAAATGCAGGTGTCACAGTTTCAACATTTGCAAACAGTTTTTTCCACTTTTTTCTTTTGCTCTTTCTTAAACTATCTTCTGATTAAACATTTCTTTTTTTTAATATTTGATTTGAACTTGGACTTGGCACCTCTTCTGTGATCTTAAGATGTGGCATTACTATAGTAAAGTTTTGGAACTAAGAAAAACAATCATCATCCACCTGCAGTTAGGGAAAGATATAGAGAGTATAAGATAATGGAAATTTCCTGAATCTTTCAGAAATTAAATAATCCTGATGACATGACTGTGTCCCTCTGAAAAGGACCATAAATTATGGGGGCTGAGGGTTAGACTTGAAGTCCTCCAAAGTCCCTTCCAACTGTTATTTTGTTAAACTTGTTCTCACATCTCTAAAGCTAGCTTTAATCCTTTGGAAGTAACTGTTACATTCTATTTCAAGATATTCTGTTTTATGTATCTGTTGAAATTCAGGAATAGTTCAGGTATACATGAAGTGAAATGAATCCCAATATCTTGTGGCAATATTGACAACCTACAGCCTTTCTCTCTCTTTTTTCTTTAACTTTAGTGCTTCCAGGCCTTTATAACTGGTCTTCCAATATTTATTAACTTAAGCCTTTACAATCCACAGAATATACCTGAACAGTTTATTCACACATACAAAGTGGCTCATCTGAGCTATTTATTGATCTAGGACAGCCCCATCCATTTTTAGAGCTTAAGAATTATATTGATTTTTAAAACTCTCATTGACTATGTTTTTGCCTAATATTAAAACCCACTTTAATGATACAAATCTCAACTCAGTGAGCATCTTTTTATGGCTCACTCAAGCAGGAAATCAGAATCTTCAACTTCCATGTTAAGTATGCTTGAACTATAAGCGGTGATGGATCTTTATTGTAAATCATCTATATAACCCTAATTAAAATTAATTTGAGTTTGTTTGGAAAGGTAATATAACAAACATGTTGAAATGCCAAAAGAGAAAGGTATAGAATCATGCAAATCAATGATTCCCAAGTTTTAGGAAATGTAGAATATGGAAAAAAGCCAGTTTGCATGACCTTGAAGCAATCATTCTATCTCAACCCTAGGGAAGCAGGTAATAGCAAATCCCATCTGAAATCTAGCCAAGAAAGCTGCAGGGACTTGTCCAAGCAGTTACCAGAAATCAACACTGATCTGAGATGCAGAACATAGAGCACTGTTGGCGAACCTTTTCAGCACCGAGTGCCGAAACTGGAGAATGCATGTGCCAGAAATGGAAAAGCAGCCGCCCAGCACGAATGCATGCAACAGGAAGATGATCATCCGGTTTCTGGCATGTGCATGCGCACCAGCCACCTGGTCTTCCAGTTTCTGGCATGCATGTGTGCACGAAGACCAGTTGACCAGAAACCAAAAGAGGGTCAAAATTCAAATGTCAAAATTTGCCTGGGCCATGGGGCAAAGGGGTGGCAGGGGGCACTGGAGCTTCAGCAGTGGGGGAAGGGATCTGCCCCACATGCGGAGACCCACTGCTGGCTCTGCCTGGTGTTTTGGGGGTCCTCGCACCTCCATGCCTGCCCTCTGCCCCCCCAGCCCCTATTGGGGTGGCGGGACATCCTCACCGATGACCCGGTTCCGTAGCCTCGGACAGGGAGAGAAGGTTGGGCGGGGAATGCCGCTTCCCTCTGCTGGAAAGCTGGCGTCCTTTCCTGGCCTCAGAGGAAAGGGGTGTAGGCATTCCCGGGGCTCAGGTTGGGGGGCCAGCAGGCAGGAGAGCTTTACCCCAACTCTGGCTGGGATGAAGCACCCCCCAGCCCACCACTGAGAACAAGCCAGCACAGGCCCTCTCCCATCACTTCTACCAAGGGAGTGTGACTACTTCTTTGCCAGCGCGTCTCTTACCCTGGTTCCGGACAGACATTTCTCTCACATGGACTCAGCTCCTCCCGTAACCCTAGAAGAGCAGCAGCAGCCACAGGGCGAGGGGCAGGAGCGACTGGCTGGCCCCTGTAGCTGCTCCCCCGCTGGCAAGCCAGTCCCTTAGTGGCATCTCCATGCATGACGAGCTGGGCTCTCCTCCAGCCCTCCTGGGGCAGCTCGCCTCCCTGATGGGGCTCCTCCTCCTGACTGCTCCAGTATCCCAGCCAGAAGTGGCAATGTGAGAACCGCCATTGCCCCCTTGCCCCTCGCCCCTGGCAGCAGCAGGAACAGCGGGCGGGGCAGCTGGCCACCCAGCCAGCAAACACCACCATGCTGCCCCATGCACCCGAGCTGGCCAGGCGCTCCAGACCACAGACATGCATTAGTGCCATGGGCTGGAGGGCTGGGGCACACAAGAAGCCTACTTGGGCAGCGAGAACGGAAGCCCTGACCCGCCCATCCTGGCTGGCAGCTCTGCTCCCCTTGCTCTTTCAGGTTCTGGCCCACTGGCCAGCTGGTCTTCACATGCGCGGGAGCACTGGAAATCGGAAGAGCAGTCACCCCGTGCTCATGCATGCGTCAGGAAGATGATCTCCCAGTTTCCGGCGCATGCATGCGCACCGGCCAGCTGATCTTTGTGTGTGCATGCATGCCAGAAACCAGGAGACCAGGTGGCCAGTGCGCATGTGTGCACCGGAAACCGGAAGATCATCTTCCTGGCATGTGCATGCACACCGGGTGGCTGCTCTTCCAATTTCCGGCACTCCTGCATGTGTGAAGACCAGCTGGCTGATGCACTGGAACCCAGAAGAGCAACAGCTACAACTCACATGCCCAGAGAGATGGCTCTGCATGCCACTTCCGGCATGCGTGGCATAGGTTCTCCATCACTGACATGTAACACTGAGTGTTACAATCTCTCCATCACTGGCCTTCATTCAGAGTCAGATAGTTCCTCTTGTACCTCTTTTAGGCCCAAATCAAACAAAAGCTGTCCAGTCAGACTCATAAAATCAATTTCCTATTCCCAGATATTATTTCCCATCAGATAACTCTAGGCAGGATAGCCCCCACCCAAGCTAATTAAAGTGAATTTTATCCTCCACAATGGTGTTGGAGCTGTTTATGTGATTCTGCCAATAGCCGCAGTCAAACAGGTAAAGGATCTGCAAAATCTCCAAATATTCCTTACCATCAGTTGTGCTGGCTGTGATTGCTGGAAGTTATAATTCAATAACCCAGGACCCAGTTTGTGGGGGCAATAAGCTGACTTTGTATAAAAATATACAAAAGAATGAAGGCTATTGCTTAACGCATTGTAAGCCGCCCTGAGTCTCCGGAGAAGGGCGGCATATAAATCAAATTAAAAAAATATATATATATGACCTGAAGGGTTAAGTGTTCCTTAGCTCTGTTCCATGTTTTCCCCCTCCCAAAAACCCCACCACCCCTCTTGTAAGCTCTTTAATTTAGGAGCCATTCTAGTGCAATGTGATGACAGCTGCAGTAGCGAGCAACTCGGCAGACAGTGTTTATCTATCCTTTTTGGAACTGTCAATAATCTGTTAGGATTTGCAGGTAGAATTAAAAGAGGGAAGGATTGGATGAGCACTGCAATATGAATATGACGGGACCTCCATTTCCACTTCAGTTATATACACAGAAGTCAATATCTGTATCTTCTGCATATCCCTCTCTTCCAGTGGCCAATTGCACAAGAGATGTGGATGTGCATTTGCATGAATTGCACACATTTCTCTGTTGGAGATCTTCTTTATTGGGCTGGGATGTGGAGGATTTTCAGCACATATCTATTCCCATTGACACCTATTTACTTGCTCCATTCATTTTATACATTTACTGCTGGGGAGCTATAGAAATGGCATCTGCAGTATGTCTCTGGCCAATGGATCAGATTTTGTAATTTGTTTCATCCGCTGGGGGACTCTTAGGAGCAGAACTGTGATAAGAACCGTTTTTCCAGAGCAAGTTAATTTAATTCTTCTTAAGATGTATCTAATTACACACACACTCATGTACAGATGGGAAGAAAGCCCTTCAGTGTTTCTAAAAACCAGTTTCTTCTTTAAACAGAAGTAGAGGAGGAAGATAAATATGTTTTGCTGAATAACAATATACACATTAATAACTTTTAAAAGTAGATAGATTGCCAGAAGGGTGAGGAAAAAATAAGAAAGACTAAAGGAATCTTTTACTATTTGCTAACAGCAAGACAGTGCCTGGGCTATCTCCTGTCAAAATGCATTCACGTACAACTGCCAACTTCCAGAAGATGGCATCTTAGCGCACAACTTGCATGCCACAGAACCTGCAGGGTGAAATACTTCCTACACAAAAAAGAAAAGGCTCTGCCTTCTTAAACTCAACTCTCCTCTTAACAGAGGGGGCAGCAAAGGCCGACAAGATGCAGAGGAAAGGAAGAAGAGGACTTGACAGCATTCTTGCTCCTGCCTTTTATCTTTCTACTGCTGACTGTGTGTAGAGCACAAATTGACTGTGATATTTTCGCACTTCATGGAAGATCTATATTTAAAAATCCTGTCTCCAGGCCAGCCCAAATGACTGTGCTGCCTGAGGCAAAGAAACAAGATGGCTTCCCCCACCAGGTCTTTCTGTATACAAAAGCCAAAGGGTTTGGCAACATCATACTTCTTCAGCACTGACAGAGAGCTCTCCTCCAGACTCATTTAGAGGGTCCAGAGGCCAGGTGATGCACAACTGTCTGCACCACTCAGTATTTGTCACCTGAGGCAACTGCTTCAGTTCTTAAGTTCTTCTTAGCTGAACTCTTCCATTTCCACAAAGACATGTCAATAACTTCACATTTCTAATAAGCTGGGCTCTAACTTACAAAATTTATTAGAATACAAATTTGAATCTTTTTATATAGCTAGTTCTTAATCTTTGATAACAATCCTTTGCTATTTAAATTTATTTCATGCTTCTCTCTATTGGTTGAGTGACATCAGGAACAGAGTATCACAGTGATGTCATTCTATCTGTACTATTCTGTCTTCTGACATCATCTTCCAAGCCCTGAACATGTCAGGTGGGGAGGCACCCATCTTATCTATCTTATTACCTATCTTATCCAGCATAGTTGGCTTTTCCCTTTTCAGAACAAACTGACTCCAACTGAAATGCCACAGGATGCTCTCTTTCCCACATATTTTTTTCTAATTAAATTATGAGAATTTTTTACCTAATTGCTTTGTACATTTCCCAGGAATAAAGCGCACATTAAGATTTAATAAGACTCTGCTCCACTCACCACAGAGCAGCTATCCAAGATGATTGCCTCTCTTAATGTTCTCGTCTGTTTCCTCAAGAGCCAACCAAAATGATCATTAAGAAATAAAGACCCTTCCACGGGTATTAAATATACCTTTGTGCACCTGGTTCCTTGCAAATGATCTACAACTGTGCTACACCCAAGGAATAATAATAACAAGGATGCTAATTACCCTGTAGCTGGTCCTGCATCCAGACAAATTGCGCCATCAGTTCTTGTGGGAGGGGGATCCAACTGTGTCCTTTGAAAGAAAGAAGCCACTATCAAATGTTGGTGCTGGTGTCAGCAGCTTCCCAATTAGCTCAAATGCTTATATTGTCTAGTTCTATTTGAACTGGTTCCCTGTGGCCTCCATTCCTGCTCTGCATCATATGTACATGTTGCAGTCTGATTTTCCTGTCCTTGCCTGAGGTAAACATGACACATAACTCATAGGGACCTTGGCAGGAATACTTGGGCTTTTAAAGGAGCTCTTAGACAAATATGTTTTGTGCATAAAGAGACCTATTGTATCAGGAATCCTGGAGACTAATGTTTCTGGAAAAATCAAGGGATTTGGGAAGTTCTCTAAAGCCTGGGCATCTAATAGTGTACTTGCTGCTCTATGTAGGAATCTGTCAGATAAACTATAAGAGAAGGCACCTTCTTATAGGCTACTCATTTGTTAGGGATTCTAGATCAAAAGCTTTGAGACAGGAGTCCCAGGAGTGGAATTCCTCCCTGTTTAATAACAGTTAAATCCAAGTTTGAAATGTTTGCTCTGCTAGCATTCAGTTAAAATGGTAACAATAAAAGGGAATTTGGCTAACTGCAACCAGGGATGTTATCTGCCTGAGTCACACAATAACATCAGTAAAGCAAAATATTAAAACCTGAGAATAGTCATAATTTCTGAACATCCGATTCTTGACTACCGGAATTAGCAACATAGTCATCCCTTAGAAAGTTATCCCATTCAAAGGTTTAGTTGACCACTTTTCTGCCCATTCGGTCATGTTTCTTTGTGCTCCAGACCCAGAACACTCCTCAACGTGTCCCTTGTTGATTTCAGCATTTTTAAATGAGACAAATGCCATAGTATGAAACCTGAGCCACAATACCAGACTTGGTAGACCTCAAGCTAAAAAAAAAAAAAAAAAAAGCAACCCTTGCCTCAGGTTCTGCAGGCCTTTTCAGCAGCCTGAGGAAAAGTGCAGATGACACAGTTCCATTTCCTTCCATCCAGCTGATTCATCCTTTGCCATTGAACTCCGCTGAACTGTGTATAGGTGGGGAAGGCTAGTGAGAAACACAAGATTGGGTGAGGCAGAACACTGCAAATGTTCAGGTTCATCAAGAACTTGATGCAGTTTTCACCTTTGCCTGTTTCTAGACAAGCCTGATTGTAGGCGTGGTAATAATTGTTGTTGTTGTTTGTTTATGTCAGCTGGACCAATCACAACAACCTTTTCTCTAAAGATGAGACTTGAGACTGACTAAAAAAAACCAAATTATTTGTTTATTTTATTTATTTATGTTTCATTTTGGAACTCAGAGAGGAAAACTTGAAAGCTAAGAGCACCATGGAAGTAGAGTAAACGCAATAGTGGGGGTTGGAGGATGGTCTCTGGGCTGTGTGGCTGATAGGCCAGGAACAAGGAGAGACTTTGGGACCTCAAAAGCAAACCTATATCACCCGGACCGAAAAAATACGAACGGCCACTAGATGGCAACAAGGAGATGTTTATCTTGTCGCCTCTCACAGGAAGGGGAAAGGAAAAAAAAAAAAAAAAAGGCAGCAGACCGGCCAGCAGCGACTGCCGGAGAATGTCCACTTCCAGCCCACGTTGCTGAGGCGAAGCGTCCCGGGCAGGGCACCTGCTCTCTTGCCTCGCTCGCTCCTTACGATCTCGGTAGCCCTCATGGCTACTGTCTTCGGGCTGCAAACAATCTCAGTGACCGCTAGAACGGGTAGCAAAGAGACAACAGGAAAACCTCGTCTCTCTGCTGACCTTGAGCGGCCCTCCAAATGTTTGCAGCAGGGTTTGCAGCACGGCAGCTTCATAACCCCGCGCGACCCGTTGTTTTGAAGCCTTTAGGGCAAAGGGATGGGCACTATAAAGATCCCCAGGCGGCCTCCTTCGCTCTATCGATGGCCCTGCGGCGGGCTCTTTTCGCAGGCGGAGCTTGGTCCGTGTGTGTATGTATGTGTGTTGGGGACGGAGTGGTGGGGAGAGCAGGGAATCTGTCGGAACCCGGTCGGGAGAAGCGCGCTGCAGCGATGATTCACGCGGTTCCCTGGGAAGACGACGCGCGAGCTTCTGCAGCGAGAAGTCGGCTCTCCCGCTCCGCTTCCGCTCTTCCCGCTCCCATCCCCACCCCCGCGTGAAGTTGCTCCATCGTTTGCCTTCCGCAGGCAGATAACCGGAGTCGGGGGGGGACGGTCGGGGACGCTCAGGGAGCCTCGGAAATGGCTGATCGGAGCAAGCATTGATCAGCAGGAAAAGGGATTTATCTCTTTCTCGCGTTTCCCTCAGCCACCGTGATTTAGTTGCTGGGTATAATGGCCTTTCGCCCTCCTCCGCCCCTCCCCGTTGGTCAGCTGTATTTATTTATTAGTTCAGTCCTGAAGCAATATTACCACCAGCTCCAACCCCTCGATGCCCATTTCGTTGCTAAATTTACGGTATGTCGGAGCTGCCTTCCCTACCTGCGAAAATCTGTGCTGTGCACAGCCAGCAGATTGGAAGAATCCCCAAGTGGGAACAGCCTATCAAAGCAAAAGGATAAGTGAGTTGGTTAAATCTAAGAAGGCACCCTGCTTATTATGGAATTGCAGTAATAACCCTTGCCTGAAGTCTGTGTGCATTCTTGAAGATACTCCTAGTGAACCATGCCCAGGAGGCTGATTAACAAAATGGAATAAGAAGTTGTCTTACTTCTTTTAGCTGAGGGCTATTGCTCATAGCCAGGTTGAAGTTCTGTCTACCAATCCTTTTTTGTTTCCCCAGTTTTCCAGTCAAGTCTTGTCTAATTCTCTTGAGACTACCTAGACAAAAGTCCCCACTCTTTTCATGGCAAGTTTTTTTTCCCAGAAGTAGTTTGCCATTGCTTCGTTTCCCAGGCCATGGGAAAGTGGCTGGCCCAAGGTCACCTAGCTGGCTTTGTGCTTTAGGTGAGACTAGAACTTATGGTCTCCCGGTTTCTAGCCTGATGCCTTATCCACTGGATCTCACCAATCCTTTAGCTGGCAAAAAAAAAAAAAAAACCTACACCAATGTTTCTATTCCTATCTTGCTATAGGCTTAATGCTGGCCTGTATCCTTTATCCCTGCTATTGCTGGTCAGCTACTGTTCAGGACCTTGGTCTCTTAGTTTCAGAACACATGTTTCTAGGCTTCAAAAATCCCAATGACTATTAGAAGTCAGCAAAGCATTAGAGTGTTCTGGATCTCTTTGGTGCCATCCAACCCAAATCTGGAGCTAAATTTCATGTTTTGGAGGGTTTTTTTTCTTTTCAAAATTTCTTTATAGGAGATCAAGCAATGGTAAAACAAATTGTCTCTTCCCAGAAGCAGTCTACACAGAATGTGGTAAAAAAAAGGTCAAGAGGTGGCGCAATAATGCAATCAAAATTCCACCTGGTTTTTATTGCACCTGCAACACAAATACAAACCAAGCACACTTCTGTTACGCCATCACAGCAACCATCTTGACTTTTCTGTCCATATCCTGAGGACAGACTTTTCTGTCCATATCTTGCTTTCTGGTTGGCTGTCACTCAGGAAAGAAGAGAGGTGTCCAAGAATGGGTACTTCTGCCCACTTCTGATTCAAACCCCACCACTGTTACTTTTGCCTCAGTTATGTCTAAGGAAAAACAACTTCTTGCAAGAAAGAAGAAAAAAACTCCAGCCTAGGGAACCATAATCCTGCAATTGCAACTGAGGATGCTATACAAAATTTAGAGAGAATATAAGGTAGCCATTTTTCCAGGGAATGAGCATGCTGAGAGAGCAGCCAAGAAGGGTTAACACAACTTTCATACTAGGGTTCAACATGAGGAAGAGATAAGAAAGAAAGGAACAGAGAAGCGGTTTGTTTTGAGAGCCGTATGCTCAGCTGGTAGAACTATCACTTGAATAACTTCTGATTGCAAAGGATATGCCCAGAAACTTTGCTGATTGCTTTTGAAGGGTTAGCACCTCTTACTACAAAAGCTGCGAAGGAATACAACACAGACAGTTTCCAGGCAGCAAGTTTACTGAGCAAGTGAATGGGGGGGGGGGCAAGAATTTGAAAGAAAAATTCAAGGTGTAATATGTGTGTGTCCCTAACAAATGTTCTTTCCATGGATGCGTTTAGCTAACCCAAGTGTCTAAAAAGGAACAGAAAGAAATCAAAGCTTTTTTTCTTGATAGGGTCCTACATATTAAAAGTGAAGACAAAGGATACAACACTCAGATCATGACTTTCAATGCTTGTGGCATGTTTGTGTTCCTCTTGAAAACATCCTAGCATAATAAAAACAATATTATTACTATAATAGACTAGGCTCAGTAAAATAAATTACAGAGGCAATCATGATATCTTATTATTATATACCTAGTAGCTATCAATATAGCCACATTGGTTACCCTGTCCCATAATTGTAATCTGATATATCATTGTAGCTAAGTGGTGGCAAAAATCTGATAACTAAATAGATAATATTGGAATCTCTGTCAGCTTATAAAGTTACTTATATAAGCCTCCTATGTTTGACCAGGCGGTTTTTAAAAAAGCAGCTGCAAAAGCCTTTGTGTCAGGTCAGGCTAAAATACATAGCATTAAAACAAACAAACACACATTCAATAGATTCATTTCACCTGAACTGCATGGGGCTGCATGGGTATAACCCCTGTCATAATGGAGTTTTGCTGAATTTGCAATCCAAGATAGCTGAGGGAGAAATTAAAATGAGCTCTGGAGAAAGCCCATTGTTAATTACAAGAGGTAAGACAAGAGAAATATTGTCTGCTCATCTGCAGGGATGAGTCTTTGAGTTTCTCTCAGTGGTCAGTTGATTTTTAAAGTTTGGCTCAGCTTATTTTAAAGATCAGTACTGCTGATGCAGTGTCTAATTATAATTGGCCTTATCCATCCTGATAGTAGCAAATACTCAAATGCAAAGCCACAAGTATACAGTTTGTCCACCATTGTGATATGCAATTGTCCTGTGTGATAAGTGAAAGCAGGACATAAGAGCTAGACTGAGCTTTTGCTAAGTGAATAGAATAGATTGCCAAACACGTAACTCCTGTGTGCCAGTTATAAGTTTTGGTACTACAGGAATTTATGATGAACCCCCCCTGGGGGTACTTAAGACCGGTTCTGAAAGCTGGAACCCCTTGCATATCAGATACTCAACAGCTGGCATGCATTTACGATAATTTGCAGCATCCGATTGTCGTGTCACTGTGTTTTATGATGGTTTTGCTGAAAACTTGCATTTACTTTTGGTTCTCGGCAAAACTGACTCATAGTGAACCATTGGTTTACCTAATGACCTCGGCGGTCACTTAATGACCCTGCAAAAAAGTCATAAAATTGAGTCATCTCACATGGATAACTTGATTTACAATTGTCACGACTTATGGACCGTGATGGGCAGGGTCCATTACAGTTGTAAGTTGAAGACTTCCTGTATTATAAAATATCACAATGTTCATTTTCTTGTGGTTTATTCCTTCTTAGAATATTAAAGCAAAACTCCTCCTCAGACTGATTTGTTCAATAGGAGGATCATGTCACTTATATATAGTAGTGTCCATAGGTATCCAGCTATATATTCGCCACAACGTTTTCCTCATTTCTTTTTTTCTAAAATGAAGCTAGAATAACTTTTAGCAAGTTCTGTACAAGCTCTTGGATATTTTGGGATTTGTTATTGTTTCTCCTTTTTAAATTTTACTTTAACATTTCACTTATTTTATCAATTTAAGTTTTCAATCTGTACCTTTAAGCTCTTGGCACTATGGATGCGAAAAAGGGACACCAAACCAGCCCTGGAACAATTAAAGATAAATGAGCTCTTCACCTCAGATATTTCAATGGAGAGTTTCATCTAGAATTCTGTAAAGTCTGTAAATTGTTGAAATGCTGTTTCAGAAATTAGATCATATGCCAACTTCTCCAGTTGTCATTTGAAAAACACTTTGGGGGCAATCATGACCTGGATGGTTGAGAATCTCCATAAATAACTTCTCCCTTTGCCAACCAAAATAATGGATTCTTATAGAGTGAAAACTTCCAGGAAAATACTGCTTCTGATAAGTATAGTTGTTCACTTGGAAAGTAGCATTTGTACTTGTGCCTCTAATGATGTTCCAGCTGATGAGTAAAATTACCTTCTAACAGCAAAACTCTCCTCTGGCTTTTTAACCAAATATTTCATTTTAATCACTCAGACTCTTCTAGACTTGTTTGATAAATCAACAACTATTTCTATGCAAACTGACAATCTGAAGACATTTGACACCCATATGAGATCCTGCCTAGAGATGCACAAAGCATATCATCCTCAGCAAGCTCCTTATTACTAACTAATAAGCAACTTGAGATGTGGGGGAAGTTGCAAATAACAATGCTTGAAGGAAAAAAATAACAGAATTAGAGTGGTGGCTGTCATACTTCTGTTCATCACAGAAGACAGAGATTGATTAGACCAAGCAAAAGAAATGCTACCCCAGAAGCTGACAGAGGAAGTAATTCTCCAAGAAAGACAATCAGCCAAAAAAAAAAAAAAAAACCAAGTTCAGTGGATGAGAAAGAAGAACAGAAACAAGAACTAGTGCTGAAATTTGGTAGTAACTTTCAGGCCTTTGTAGAAGAAAATGATATTCAGGGCAGAAATAACAAAAGTTTACATTACCCAGAAGATAAGAGACTGGAGTCTTGAAAAGCAGAGGGCATAGGACTGCCACCTACAAGACAATAATTGTAATAGTCAAGCCATGGTGGCCCAGAGGTTAGGATGCAGTACTGCAGGCTACTTCTGCTGATTGCCAGCTGCCAGCAAGGTTCACCGGCTTAAGGTTGACTCAGCCTTCCATCCTTCTGAGGTCGGTAAAATGAGAACCCAGATTGTTGGGTGCAATATGCTGACATTGTAAATTGCTTAGAGAGGGCTGTAAAGCACTGTAAAGCGGTATATAAGTCTAAGTGCTATTGCTCTGTCTTAATTATAATATACCTGCTGGACTTAGAACATGTGAAGTATGCTGATTGACAATAACATGGTCAGGAATATATCAAAGCAGCTGTAGAAACCCAGGACATTTATTCCCATCACATCTTCATGAGACAGATGTACCAACAAAAGTAGCTATAACCACTGTGCCTAGGACTTCAAAACCCTAGAAAGAAAGCTGAAGCATCTGAGGGTTCAGGAGAGACAACTGGAGAAAGAAAGAAAGATACTGGAAGTGAATGACTGGCTATAAAAGCTGTGTCAATGGAAGAGGTTTGATTTCTTGAGCCAAAGTCAATTTTATCTGCCTGACAGGCTGCTGGCACTACATGGATACAAAGAATATGTGTGGCCAAAGCATAGGTAAAGGTAAAAGTTCCCCTCGCACATATGTGCTAGTCGTTCCTGACTCTAGGGGGCAGTGCTCATCTCTGTTTCAAAGCCGAAGAGCCAGCACTGTCCGAAGATGTCTCTGTGGTCATGTGGCCGGCAATTAGCCCCGTTACCTTCCTGGGGTAATTGCCTGGATCGTGGCACTTTCCTTGTGTATACTCTTGAAAAATAAAACCGGAATACATCTTCTAATTAAACTCATATTTATTGTAAAGAAGAAAATAAAACATCTTACTGATCTAAATAATTAAATTGTTACATTTTGGTAAAGTTCCTACTGGCTACATCTCTGCAGCCGGACTTCTCTTGGCAAGAGAACAAAGAAAAGTGTGAAGTAGAAAGAAAAGAATGCGGATATACGTAGTTGGCTTACTGATAACAAAATTGGCAAGCTACAGAAAGTCTGACAGTCCAGAAATAATGAGCTCAGCTGGTAAATACAAAAACGCAGTGACAATGACTAAATGTCAAAGGCGCACAGAACACTTACCTTCCCAATAAAGGTGGTCCCTATTTTTCTACTTGCATTTTTTACATGCTTTCGAACTGCTAGGTTGGCAGAAGCTGGAACAAGTAATGGGAGCTCACCCCATTACGTGGCACTAGGGATTTGAACCGCTGAAGCAGTGGTTCCCAATCTTCCTAATGCCGCGACCCTTTAATACAGTTCCTCATGTTGTAGTGACCCCCAACCATAAAATTATTCCTAAAGCCATCGAAAATATGTGTTTTCCGATGGTCTTAGGCGACCCCTGTGAAAGGGTCATTCAACCCCCAAAGGGGTCGCGACCCACAGGTTGAGAACCACTGCGCTAAAGCATACTAAGCTTAATTAGGACTTAACTAGGTCTACCAGATCTGAAAAAAATCCCACATAGTCCTTAGATTGCAGCAAAGAGATATAGAAAAGTCCTCTAGATTTTTGCAGCCTGTATCTTCTCTTGTTAAACTGAATCCTATAATGATTTTTGTACTTAAAGAAGTAAATGTAAGAGCAACCAAACTGATCTTTACTAAACCACTCCATTAAAGAAAAAGAAATCAGGAAATTTGACACATAAAGTTCATAGCATTTGCTGAGATTGCTATTATGCTAAGTGTATGGAAACTTAACCAATTGAGCTGGAACATTTAGTGCAGGAAGTCTAATATGTTTGAATCAGAACAACAGACAAGTGGGGTATTTCCCATGGTTAGAAAATAGAAGTTCAAGGATACAATTTGTTCAAAAGAAACAAAGAATTTTCTGTTTTTTATAGGGAGCGCTCGTCCTCGTTCAAAAGGAAAAGAAGCAATAGAAAAGGAAGGATAGTACCACTATTTGTTAAAATTATCCATGCTTGCTGAGAAATTCAAGTGAATGAACATGAAGATAACATCTGGGTTAAATTAAGCAAAGAAAGAAAAGAAAGTACTGATGTTGGAAACAACTGTTGAATGAAAGAAAAGATGTGGTGAATGTTTTCTAAAAGCATATGGATAGTCTTTCAATGGTACTCAGAACAATAGGAATGGGCAAGTTTAATTACTCCAAAATCTACTGGAAGACAAATAATGTGAAGTGCTTTCTCCAGATCCAAGTCCAGGATCTCAAATTTTATATTAAAGCAGAATATTGTTTGATGGAGAAGAGCATTCTCTATAAAACATAGAAAATCCTTTCACTTTGTGATGAAGTAGCTCCCTTAACAGATTATGAGAATGTTATGGGCATAATATATCTTGTTTTTAGCAAAGCATTTGACAAAGTATCTCATGTCATTCTAATTAACTAGTCAGGTAAATGTGACCCAGGTAGGTTAGAGAAACAGTGGCAGGGTAGAAAAATGGCCTGAAATTAACTCGATTGCCGAAAATATGATGTCAGTAACAGAATGGACAATGCCTGGAATGCCCTACCTGACTCTGTGGTTTCTTCCCCAAACCCCCAAAACTTTAACCTTGAACTGTCTACTGTTGACCTCACCCCATTCCTGTAAGGGGCGTGCATAAGTGCACCAGCATGTCTACCGTCCCTGTCCTAATATTCCTTTTTACTCTTACTCTTTTCATGTATTCAAATTATGTTTATACTTTTACCTGTTATCTTATATATGCTTGACAAATAAGTTAATTAAATAAATAAATTTAAAACTTGTCATTTAGGAAAAAAGAGTTAAATGAAGAGATTGGCAAAGTTGTGGGTTGTCCCCTCTATCTTTGCTGCCTTTCCTCCTAAGGTGGTGGGGAAAATATCCCCTAATCAGAACTCTGTAATAGAACTCTGTAACAGCCAAATCTCTGGCACAGATTTGGCTGGATTTTCTCTGCTCTTTCCTTTATTTCTATGGGCAACAATTGCTGACTTGCAGATTCCTTCATGTTCTGTTCAGGAGACAGAGTGAAAGCGGGGAATGTTACTCCCCTGATTCCTACTGTTTTGCTCCTACAGCGTTGTTTTAAATCTGTAAAAATCATCAAGTTAAACATCTTACAGTCTGGCCAGTGTTATTCCCCAAGTCTGAGTTCCATTGGCAGAACATTGCTCCAGCTAGGTCTTTAGCAACCTTTATTTATTTGTTAATTGCATTGATATCCCATCGCAATCATAAATAAACTCTTGGCAGCTCACAAAATGAAACAATGAATGCATAGTAATTGGAACTACAAAAACGTACAACCCAAAACAATATCTGGTGTCGATTTCCAAATGCCCTCCAGAAAAGCTCTGCTTTCAAGGTATCTAATAGTGGAGTGTTTGAACTTGAAATACACATGAAGCATATGGTTTTGTAATTGTATATTGGAAATAAAAGGAAGATAAATGGAGAGAATAAAGTCTCCCTTTAAATCCTTGTGCTTTGTCCATGAAAATAATAGTATGTCTCTTTCAAATGAATGGCCTGAGAAGACCTGAACAGGATTGAACATGATGGATGGCATGGGATATAAAAATAGACGTTTTAACTGTTCTTGACTGCTGAAATATCCACTCCATTGCTTTCAAAATATGGCAACAACCATTAGAGAATGGTGAGAGGAAGAAATAACTAGAAGCTGTTTAGAAATTGTGAGAAACCATGGGAGAGGCACAAATGGCATACAGGCAGAAATGGACAAAAAATAAGCTGTGATTACATGCCCTATTGGTCAATTTGGCATCCTATATTGTAGAATGTAGATGATGACACACCTTAAGTTGGGTGGTTTTGGCTTAGGAAGGGAAACATTAATTGTGGTACAGAAAGGTATGACTTAAGCCTGTCACTTGAGGTGGTTGTTAGTTGCGAAGTCGTCCAACCCTTCACGAACCCATGGACAATGTTCCTCCAGGCCTTCCTGTCCTCTACCATCCTCTGGAGTCAATTTAAGCTCATGCCTACTGCTTCAGTGACTCCATCCAGCCATCTCATTCTCTGTCGTTCCATTCTTCTTTTGCCCTCGATTTTTCCCAGCATTAGGTTCTTCTCCAGTGAGTCCTTCCTTCTCATTAGGTGGCCAAAGTATTTGAGTTTCATCTTCAGGACCTGGCCTTTTAAAGAGCAGTCAGGGTTGATCTCCTCTAGGACTGACCGGTTTGATCACCTTGCAGTCCAAGGGACTCGCAGGAGTCTTCTCCAGCACCATAGTTCAAAGACCTCAGTTTTTTGGCGCTCAGCCTTTCTTATGGTCCAAGTCACTTGAGGTAGAGATAAGTTAAAAAGGATTATCACAGAGGCACCATAGAAATAAAAAGGTTGCGACAGATATTTGTATTTTGGTGAGGGAAAGGCAGTTGGGAATAGCAAATGTTGAAGAATACCGTAGCTGGAATTGTACTTGATCAGAAGCTGAATATCAGTCAGCTGTATAAGATAGCTGATAAAAAGACAAATGCAATTTTATATTGCACCAATACAAAGTCCAATTTACCAAACACAAAAAAAGGATAGCTCTGTTGTATTCTACATCCTAAGTACTATATCCAGTGTTGGATACCCCATTTAAGAAAGATCCAAAGAAACTGGAAAAATTGTAAAGAATGTACTGGGGTGCAAATGAAAGCATTGTGCATACCTTTGATAAATAACATAAAGGTATTAGTAAATATCCCATGCCTTCTGGCCAAATCAGAAAAGAATGCATCTTTTCAGGTTAAATAAGGGGTGTCAAACTGGTGGCCCGTGGGCCAGATGCATCACATGCAGGCCACACCCAACCCAGCTCCGCAAAGGCAAAAAAAAAATAATCACAATACGTCGCAATACATCACATGATGTGATGGAGTTTGATACCCATGGCTTAAATGGTTCCCAAAATGTATTCTCCTGTGCTTGCTGAGATCACTGTGTTATGTCCAGAAAAGCTCCAAGGAATATGTCATAATTCCATAATTCATACTTTATTCTTGTCGACATCTGATCTGACATACTGTGGCTCTCTCTTCAACATTGCACACAAACCATTTGAGTGGATCAATAAGCAGGCTACTGATAATCATATATTGCTGTGCAGGATCAATTTTGGGGAAGTGAATTCTTAGGGCTACAGTTTAACACTTCTCACTCCAGTACATTCCTAACCATATAGTGCAATAAAATAACATTAATCTTAAGGTGAATATCAGCAAATAAGTCAATTCCAAAACGGAGACTGTGGGTTTGTGATGTCATGATATAAACTCCACCCTTTCGTACTTGCTGTGCACTGTTGTTTGCAAGTATGTAAGGAGTGGGGTTTGTGTTGAAATTGTGCATGCTCTTTTGCTGCTTGTTCTTCCAGTGGATGCCGATTGTTTAAAATAAAAGTCTCCCTGGTATTGAGATTAATCCAGTACAGTTATGTTGCAGTTGTTTACCTCTTTTTCTTTTTACAATTTAATTGTCACTTAAGAAACGGATTTAGTTTCATCTTTTGCAATGTTTGTTCCCATCTCTGAGCACAGGGAATTCTTTTGTGTTTGTGTCCTTGGAAACATTTTATTTTTCTTTGAAGTGCAGCAATACCTGAGCTCAACCTCCTGTATCTAAGCTCAAGTGCTAAACATGATACAATCAACAAGCCCAAAATGAACCCAGCATTGTTTGGCAGGGAAGGAAGAATTGGAAACGCCAGAAAGAGCACTGCAGTCAGATATACTCATTAATCCTCTAAGCTACTTTAGAGAGAGAGAGAGAGAAAAAAAAGTATGCAAAGGAAAATAATGACAGTTTCTCCAAAGTTATTTTTACTGATCCCTAAGTTCTAAGTTTATCCAACTAAAACTTGATATTTTTGGAGAGGGTTATTCAGGTAGTCCTCGACCTATGACCACAACTGAGTCCAAAATTTCTATTGCTAAGTGAGACATTTGTTAAGTGAGTTTTGCCCCATTTTACGACTTTTCTTGCCACAGTTATTAAGTGAAGCACTGCAGTTCTTAAGGTAGAAGCATGGTTGTTATGAATCTGGCTTCCCCATTGACTTTGGTTGTCGCAAAAGGTGTTCGTATAACTCCGGGATACTGCAACTGTCATAAATATGAGTCAGTTGCCAAGCATCTGAATTTTGATCACATGACCATGGAGATACCACAATGGTCATAAGTGTGAAAAACGGTCATAAGTCATTGTGCCATTGTAACTTCGAATGGTCATTAAATGAATTATTGTAAGTCGAGGACTACCTGTACTTGGTCAGAGTCATAGTACTATCAGAATGGTGAAAAAAATCAGAAACATTTAGGTCATTAAAATATTTGTCCACCTGTTTCATTATATTTTTATATTGGATAGATAAACTAGTCATCGGAAAGTTTAAAGCATTTCTAGGGGGATCACTTTCACATCCCTCTAAACTGGGTGGGTGGGGCAACCTTGCTAACTTTGAGACTTCAGGACTTAAACTTCAACTCCCCAAATCCCCCAGCCAGCCAGCCATATTGCTTTCATACCCAGTCTGCAGCCAAAAAAAAAAAAAAAAAGTGGCTTAAAATCATCTTTAACTGTTCCAGTTATAAAGTTTTCCCTCTTCTCCTGATCCCATCATCACCATGGACGTGATGTAACAACCCTTATTGCCTTTCTGTTTGCTTGGTGGAATTGGCCACTTTAGGCTGTTGCAGACATACCCTCCCCTTTAGCTGCTGGGATCTGCCCTGTTGCCTTTTTAGCTTTGGACACAGAAGAGACCAGATTTCTGGCTTTTGGTTTCAGCACAATTCCAAGATTCTGGAATGCGGACACAGAAGAGCAACATCATTCATCTTCATTGGCATCCTTCAGTCTCAAGAGACTATGGTATCGTGCTCTAGAAAGAGGTCCTAAAACAGCATCTGGTGTGACCAAAAAGGCCAATTCGAGAGTGGCAATCCCTTCCACACTGAAGGCAGATATATTCTGTCCCCTGCCCAGCCCCCAGATTTCGCTGGTTCCGGGACTGCCTCTTTGCCTCAGCCTGCTGAACAAGTGTCTCTTCGAATTGGAGAAGGCCATGCCACATGGAACAAAGAAGAGCAACAACAATGATTAGAAACTGGAGGATAAAACATATAATGAACAGTAGTAGGAACTGGGTATATCTAGTCTAATGAAGAGATGGACAAGGGTTGACATGATAGCAGTCTTCCAATATTTGTTGGGCTGGTGTGTGTGTGTGTGTGTGTGTGTGTGTGTGTGTGTGTGTGTATGCATGGCTGTCAAAACTCCAAAAACAGGTCAAGTAGCTCGGGGGAGGTCAGTCGAAAATTAGAACACTTGCTAAGCAACCAGCCATTAAGCGACAACCACTTGTATTTGGTTTGCCTTAAGGGTTCAGAGCTGTATGGAATCTGGTTTCCTTTGACCCTTTGGGGGATTGCAAAAGGTCCGGATGGGGGAATCCTCATAAGAGGAATTAGGATTGTGATCACCTAGCCATGCCCACCCAGTCACATGACTGCCAAGCCACTCCCACCCAGTCACATGACCACCAAGCCATGCCCACCCAATCACATGACTGCCAAGCCACGCCCACCAAATAAGCCATGCCCACAGAACCGGTAGTAAAAAATTTGGAACCCACCACTGGTGTGAATCTAGTCTCCAAAGCACCTCAGGGCAAAATAAGAAGTAACAGATGGAAGCTTAACAAAGAGATCCAGCAAAGAATTAAGCAGAGATTTCCTATCAGTGAAACAACTAAATATTGGAACAGCTTGCCTCCAGAAGTTGTGGATGCTCCACCATTGGGATTTTTAAAAAAGAAATCAGACAGCAATTTGTCCAGAATGGTATAGGGTCTCCTGCTTGAGCTGGAGGTTGGACTGGAAGATATCCAAGGTGTCTTCTAACTCTCTTATTCTGTAACTTCCAAAACAATCAACTACTTATGTAATGCAAACTAACCTTTATTATGGTCGCTGACCAGAAGTTAGGAGAAGGAAAGTCCTACTGCCATAAAGTCTTCCCACTGTCAGTCAGGGCAAAAGGTTAAACATTACAATCAGGACCATGAACCCAAAGTGAGAAATTGCAAGTAGAAAGGGCAAAGGTTAAAATGTAGGAGGAGGTCCTGGTCTATCTGGGTCAATATTCCTTCTAGGCCGGTGATGGCTAACCTTTTCTGGACCGAGTGCCCAAAGTACATGCGTGCCCAAACCCCCAAGATGCAATGTGCGTGCAGCCCCTGTGCATGTGCCCCCCTAGCACACATGCGTGGTTTCCCGGCACATGCCCCGTCCCCCGTGCATGTGTGTGCAGCCCCATGTGCATGCCCCCTGTATGCACCATCCCCCCACATGCACATGCAGCCCCTGCATGCATCTTGCACATGTGGCGCGGCCCCCGCACATGCCCCACCCTTGCGCATGCCCCCTGCACATGCACAGCAGAGCTGAACTGGAACGGCTAATGTGCCATCAGAGAGGGTGCTGCATGCCACCTCTGGCATGCGTGCCATGGGTTCGCCATCACGGTTCTAGGCTGTGTTTACCTGGAAACACTCCCCCCTAAATTAAATAAGGAAAGTTCCTTCTTCCCCAGAAGAGACTGATCCTTCCATCATCAATGCTAAATAAATGGAAACCACAATTCAGCAGAGTGCCTGACTACAAAGTTCTCTTTCTTGCAATGCCAGCTAAATACACTTTTTAAAAAAATTGTGGAGTGCACACACTTTTGTACAATTTTGAGGAACAAAAGCTAAAGCACTTTCAAGGAGGACTTGGCACAGCAGCCTCTAATAGCTGATTCTATACATTGTGCTTTCAGAAATAAACCTCACCTTTGGTTCAACCAGTTGCTTGTGCTTTTTTTTTATTCCTGGCTCAGAAACAACACTGGAGAGATTTCTTTCTAAAAAGTATACCCACTTCTATAATTTACAGAGCTTGAGTGATGATGATGTTATCCATTCAGTCGTGTTCTACTCCTGGTGATTCTATGGATCAGGTCTCTCTCCACATTTTCTCATTTTGCACCCACAGAGTTTGGGTAAAGAAACATAAATTCTAAATAAATTGGGATAAAATCATTTGGAGCAAGCTCAACAATCTTGTATGTACAAGAAATAGAATTGTAACATATTTTAATATCCTAAAGCTGAAAAACTAAACAACTTGGTAAACAAAATGCTGAATACTGAATTGCAAAGCTACTAAGTGAAATGGGATATACTGTATTAGTGCACTGAACTACTTAATAGGAAAATATTGGTTTAATCTACTAAAATATTAAAATACTATAGTTATGGCTCCATTAGTCTATTAACCAATCATTTCATTACACATCAATTACAAGATTTAAATTCCATATAATTAACATAATATACTAAACCCATTCACCCTTATCTCGCTAAATGTTAAGCTCCTCCATAGAACAGTAAGATATTCTGTATAGTGCTCAACATAGGCTATGCAAATATAAGCTTTTTATTTTGCAAGTTTGTATTTTACATAAGTTTTCTCTGGAGCTTTCGAACTTTTTTTTCCTGGGAGTTCTGGGAGTATTTCTATCCAGGCAATAACAACGACAAAGTACACAGCCTAGTGCTTCTAATTCACCCTTCCCACAAAGGCAGTCTTTTACTATGTAAGGTATTTTATATTTATCTTCAGAGATTGCCAAATTGAAAGTTGCAGCACGAGTCCAGGCTGAAGAGGAGAGTTCCCGTCCATTTCACCCTATGCCTTTTTCTCATGCCTGGAACCCCACAGCCAAGTTATTTTCAGACTTGGGTTTAGTGCTCTTTCAAAAGAGTACTAGGCTTGTATTCTGAAATAACCTGACAGACAGGCTTGTGGCTTGTCACTCAATCAACTTAAAAAGGTCTAAACCAACTTTGCCCCACTATATGCCAATGAGAACAATTGTAGTTGTTTCCCTTTGTTGGAAGAAATATCCTTCTGGGTTCAGCTCCAAGTGGGGAAAAAGACACTGGAAACATGGAGACTGCTTGGAAAGATGGTTTAATGGTGGACAGGATCACATGGTTTGAGTTCCTGAACAGAAAAGGGGCGAGATACAGCGAGTCCCCAGGTTTTATGCTTTCTCTGGCTTTGAACTTCCTGGGGCCCAGAAAGAATATCCTGATTGGTTGTCAGACTCCCAGGGGGTGGGGGTCTTAGCTAGCCTTGCTGGCTGATGTAATCTTCCCAGGTGCCATGTGGGGAGTCTCTGTCCTAGATAGGTCCCATTGTGTTAATTTCTGTTGCTATTGTGTTGCAGATTATGGCCCATTAACAAAGGTGTGTGTGGGGGAGGCAGGAAGCTGCTTTGTCTTTAAAACATGTTTCTCCATTTCTCAACCAGGAAAACATAATATTCTGCTTTTTTAATATTTCCTAAAATTTTTCATTCTTCTAGGAAAGGGGTGGGTGCTAACTTCCTACTCCTATCAACAAGTGAAGAAGTGCTGTAGAAGAAGAAACAGGGAACCCACCATTCTCTTTCTTTCCAATTGGTATTGGAGGTTCAATCTCTCTCTCTCTTTCCCCTCCCTCCCCCTCTCTTTCCTCCCCATGTGTGTGTGTGTGTGAAAATGAAGGAGAGCTTTCTTGATGTTGGAAGAAATATCCATCTGGCTCAGTTCCAAGCTGGGAGAAAGGCACTGGAGACAAAATGGAGGCTGGAGACTCATTGGAAAGAGGGTCCATTTATTGATGAATGGACCACATGGGTTGTGGTTCCGGTGCAGCTGACCACATGGAGTTGAGAGTGGGGGGGTATTTATACCTTCTCTTGGGCTTTGCACTTGAACTTCCTGTTCAAAAACATATATTGTCAGACTCCCATTGGCCCATGTGCAAATCCTAGGAGTTGGTCTGAACTAAGTTTGGTTGAGCAAACCTCAACCAAACTTAGTGATGCTACTGATGCAATGAAGGGGCGTTGGGCAATTCCTATTGTGACTGAAGGCTAATCCTACTTTTGTTGGATCTTGAATGAATAGAACTATCTATCTCTTTATCTCTTAAGTGCTGACACCTGTTGTGGGCTATTAGGGAAAGTGAGGACTACTTTCTTCCTCCGGGGAAATATAATATTTGCTTTTGAAATATTTCCTAAAATTTGTCATTCTTCTAGGAGAGGGGAGGGTGATAACTTTCTACACTGACATGGAATCTAATCTTAGGGACAATTAGTGAAGCAAATTTTATAACTCTAACAGAATAGAGATTTACAGGAAATGCATTATAATGATCCACCACTAGGTATTTGCGTCTTACCAGGAAGGCATGCTCTGGGCATATGTACCTAAGAAGAAAAGGCAAAACCCTAACCTAGGGGTCAGAAACCTTAAACACTCAAAGGTCCTAACTGGAAGCCCCCCATTAAATTCTGGAGCCAACTGGAAATCCGGTTCCTCCACTATAGTCTCCTCGTAGCGCAGCATCCTTTTTCTTCTACCTGTCCTAACTGAAAGCCCTATCAATTGTGGAGCCAACTGGTGACAGGGAGCTGCAGCAGAGGGATGAAAGAGCCACATGCGGCTCCAGAGCCACGGGTTGCCGACCCCTGCCCTAACCCTAACCTGTGATAAGCAGTCCTGTAGCCAAAGAGCAGACAGGTCAATAAAGATAGTCAATTCTTAACTTTTTGTCTTTATTCCACTTTCCCCCTTGATCAGTTGGTCATAAAGTGCTAAAAGACAAATACCAGTGGAGCTACACCTTCAGCACATTTTTTTGGAATTAAGAAGAGAAGGATCACATAATAATCAGGCCCCAAGGCAGAGTCCTATCTTTGCCTGGTTGAAGACAACCAGACTTGGCAGGCAAACATTGGATAACTACTAGGCAGCAGCAAAAAGATATGGAAAACTCTAACTCTTTACTGCCCCCTAGGTAATAATCTTGATTTCTGCAGCCAAGATTTGGGATCTGGGCAGCAGAAAAATCACCTTAAATCTTTAAAAGGCAGAGGCCTTTGTGTTAAAGAAATAAAAACAGACTGGTCTTTTATGGTGGTAAATTGTCATGTGGTAACTTGTGATGAGGAAAGGTGGTACCGAGTTCCTTGGATTTAAAAATGAGCATGCACACTTCCCATTGGCTATGCCGTGGAAAGCTTTGCAGGGCAAGCTGATCATCGCCTAGGGTGGTCAAATGTCAATGCTGACTTTACTGCGGTGGCCTTGATGGCGTGTTCTCTTTGGCAGTGGGAAGCCCTTTGGCACCGCCAGGCTCTGATGAGTCTTCAAGGAGTTGGCATGTTTGCAGAGCTATTTGCTGCTGACTCATGTGCAGAAATGGATTGTCAGCAGCTGCCAGAAAATTGTTTTCCAGACCAATTTTCTCTCTGCATGTTGCTTATAAAATTTTACCTTTTAAGGATGAGAAAGAAAGCCCCCCCACCTTCTCTCTCTGTTTAAAAGCCTGACAAGCAGGAAAGGACAAGCAAGAAGGAAAGAATTTTCAAAAACACAATCCACAGCAGCCTAATTGCATTTCCAGCATGAGAACTATAAATATCCAGACTTCAGAGGCAAGCTTCTCTCTATGTAACCTCCTGACACATGTTGCATGCTCACATTGATGGACTTTTGCCCATTGAACCAGTACCTTATTTGGTGGTGGTATCTGGGGTGTGTGATTATGAATGATTATGTAGTGATTTCTGTGTAAATTGCAATCACTGTTGCTCATTCAGATCAAAGCTAATATGGACCTGTTATCTGGGACTTCAAAATTATTATTAATATTTGCTACATTAATACTGAATACATAGCATACCAGAGCTTGGTGTATGTATGTATCTATATACTCCTTGTTCTTGAGTATACCTCATTTTCTTTTATCATTTTGGTGGTTTGCTTTGGTTTGCTTAACATTTCTAACCTGATTTTGTCATGCTGACTTCCAGGATGATAAAGTAGCAATCCCAACAAGCTCATTTAAACCCCTAAGACAATGTTTTGATCCAAAATAAGCTAAGGCTAAAACTTGGATTATTTATGTGAGAAAGAAACAGAGCTAGGCAATGTTGGGTTCCAACCAGATCTTTTGGCCTTAGATCTTCCATCAGGCTACAACAGACTGAGAAATGCAAAAGGGTATAAGAGTTATATAAACCTAAACATCTGGACAGCAGCAAATTGCCCAATTCAATGAAAATATTAGTTGATCTAGATTATCCAGACAAGAAAAAACACCTCTTTTTGTTTCTTCTGCCTTGTCTGGATTGAGCTCAGACAGCAAATTTGTAGCTAAGTCTTAAGCTACCCTGTTTCTGCCAAAATAAGACATCCCCTGATAATAAGCCCAATCAGGCTTTTGAGCGCATGGCAAAAAGGCCAAGCGCTTATTTCAGGGTTCAAAAAAATATAAGACAAGGTCTTATTTTTGGGGAAACACGGTAGTTTGCTTTTCTCTGACACATGAAAGCGAAATAAAAGTAACACGCCCAAAGTCTATAATTGTAAACTATATTTTACTCAGTTCATTCAAATGTAGCTGTAGAAGGCAGACTTTGATTTGTTGTGGCTGAAGGCTATACTTTAAAAAAAAGAAGAAAAAAATGAAAGGGCATCCAAGGACACAGGGAGTGTGGCCAGGATGTTCAGTCTACTTTAAGAGATTAAGAAACAAAATGGGTGCCGTAACACTTGCAGAGGTTTAAGATAGCTATTTCATCCCTTAGACTCCTTCCAACATAAAAGCCTGATTCATGGTAATGGGGAGATTAGAGTGAAGTCATCTATTTTACTTTAATATCATTCTTACTCTGAAAGGAAAGGAAACTTTTAACAGGGCTATCAAATTTGGGCTGTAAAACATTGAATAACCATTAGATGGCAGCAAAGAATTACCATTTTCTATATCTCCTTGCTGCCATCTAATGATTATCTGGATTTCTACTGTACAGTACAGATCTGGTGATATTAATAGGCCCATTTTGCTCCTTAATATCCCTTTCCCAAATTGACAAACAAACAAACCCAAGTCTTGCTCACTTCAGAGGTGCCATAAAAAAGATATCAGGGATAGAAGAATGTAGGAATTAAGATAGAATCTTTTGGAAACAAAGAGTCAGAATCGAGGTTAAAAAAATAAAGCAAATAAAGAGGTTTCTACCACATTGAAGTTTATACATTCCTGTGGCACTACAAATAAATAGACAAAATTTCAAATTACATTGCCAATATCCAAATCTGGGTGAAACTAAATAACCTTTATGGAAGACTTATTTGTCTTTGCGGTGGTGATGAAAACAAAGGAAAATATTGTAGCTTTCTTAGAACTGTTTAGAATTGTGGTGTGGTTCTGTCATTATTGAATAGTGTGGAAAGCCACCCCCCTCCTGAGAATGAAATGTTTTGGGAATATTAAAAGAGGCAGAATATTATATTTCCCCAAAGGAGAAATGGAGAAAAATCTTAATAAAGGCAGAAAGCAGCCACAGTCTTCCTGCAATAGGAAAACTAAGAAGCTTAATGAGGCTGGCCTTTAGGAATGCACATTTTGTATCCATTCAGGAAGACTGGACCAATCTATTCATAAACAAAACACCTTCAGCCACAGCTCCAGCTGATGGGATTAAGAATTTACATTCCCCCACCCAAATTCTAAGGACAGGACATGATCTTTAAGACATAATAGGATTTACTCACCACCATTAGAATAGCAAAAGACACAAGGCTCATTCCATTGAACAACCCCCTGGAGCATCTCAATCACCAAATCCCAGAACTCTATAAAAATTCATCCACTCACTCAGCCATTTTGTCAGTCACCCCAGAAACATTCTGCTGTCACTGAAGTTTCTGGAAACCAAATAAACAGAGACCTTCTTTCCTTGTAGCCAGCCTCCATTTTATTTCTAGCATTTTTCTCCCAGTTTGGAAGAGGACTGGATTTTTCTTCCACTAATAGAAATCCAAGAAATGAGGGCTGGAAAAATTATTTAGATCTTCATTTTCTTCTTTAGGAAGTGTAGGGTCTGCTCCTCTATATAATGTTTACCACATAAATTATTGTGGTTTGAAGGAAATAATTTATTTTCCTTCAGGGAAGCTAGTTTATTGAACAATCTCTTTGAATGACATTAATTTAAGTCTACTGTAAACCACATGTGAAAGAGTGCACGCTTACCATTATTTTGTAGTAGACATATGTAACTGAAGTTGCTAGGAAGCTTAAGAATTGACATTCTTCTCAATTTTTCATTATAAAGTATGAAATGAATTTTTTAAATGTCAATTCCATTTTTCTTTCTCTGAGCTACCCACTATTTTACTATTTTCAAGTGTAGCAGTGAATTTTTTCAGTCCTTTTAAGTAATTTGATTACCTACATACTTTTGGCACAGCATTAAGCTCAAGCTCTTTTTATTGCAAATGTGTGAAGTTTCCTATTCTAATAGCTAACATTTCTTTCTGGAAGAGTGAAGCAAAATTGCACCTTTAATTTGAATTCGGAAAAATATTTGTCTCGACTATCCAAAAGTATTGCAGAAATTCCCTGTCTCTCTCCTAACTTTTTGGGATTTTAACTGACAAGCTAAAACTAAACTAGAATTTGTTATCCTCACTTGCCTATCCTTTTTTTGGGGTGGTGGGTGATTAGTGTTGACTCTTGATAACTGGCTGCACTAGTCTCTGCAGTTTTCTTACCAAGCGTTCAGAAGTTTTCTGCCATTGTCTGCTTCCTAGAACTGAAAGAGAATGATTGGCCCAAAGTGACTTAGGGTCTAAGGCAGTGGTGGGTTTCAAATTTTTTTACTATCAGTTCTATGGGTGTGGCTTGGTGGGCGTGGCTTGGTGGGCGTGGCAGGGGAAGGATACTGTAAAATCTCCATTCCCACCCCACTCTAGGGGAAGGATACTGTAAAATCTCCATTCCCTCCCCAATCCAGGGGAAGATTACTGCAAAATCCCCATTTCCTCCCGATTAGCTGGGATTTGGGAGGCAGAGAATAGATGGGGGTGGGGCCAGTCAGAATTTTTACTACCGGTTCTCCGAACTACTCAAAATTTCCTCTACTGGTTCTCCAGAACTGGTCAGAACCTGCTGAAACCCACCTCTGGTCTAAGGCAGGGTTAGAATTTCAAACCTCTCAGTTTCTAGCCTGGATTGACTGTCTCACTTACCTATCATAGTTCTCCAATACAGATATTGCCAAATCTGAAGGTTAAGACAGCATTTCTGAGTCAGAATTATTACATACATGTTTAGAAACAATTCTCCTGGTCTTCTATTTTTTTTAAAATTAATTTTTATTGAAGAGTTGTTTACAGAATAAAAACAGTATAATTTAAAGAAAAAGGAAAGTAAAAGTTAAAAAATAAGAGAAAAATGATAACTAAATTAAAAAAGAAGAAGAAGAAAACAGATAGAAAAGAATGTCTATGGAGATCCTCAATTAATCCAAGTCATGGTTGTTCCAAAGATGCTGTTCAAAAGGCAACTGGACTTCCTTGGCTTTTTTTCCCTTGGAAATGTTTCCCTCACGGATAATTTGGAGCTTGCTGATGCATGGAGATATAAAAATGACTATTCAAAAGAATGTATTTATGTTTCTAAAAATCATAGGTGTTTTTCAAGAATAGACAGATAGATAGATAGCATTTGTATTTCTAAGACTTTGGCTATTAATGTTTATAAAGCGGAGACACTGTCAAAGGCTTTTCAGGTCACAATCCAATGACTTTAAATTTAAATGGATGTGATCCATTTAAATGGATGAGATGTGGCCAAAAAACCTTTTTGGATGAGAAGTGAAATGTTTTCAAGGAAAAAAAAAACTAAAGAAATCCAGTTGCCTTTTGGGCAGCACCTTTGGGACCGACAGAAAGAAAAGAAAGAAAAGAAAAGCTATAAAGAAGTGGTTTCCAATCTTTTTACAACAGTTATAAATGCATTTCATTTTATCTTCTTTCTCTAAGGTTACATGGTGGCTGGCTTCTTTCCATATTCTACGTTTTCTAATCATCAAACTCAGGAATCACAGGTTCATTTGTTTCCATTTTAAAGCAAAAAATCCATAAAGAGCTTCCAGTCACTAGCAAATACAGCTATTGTCTTTTTCCTAATCAAACAAGTCTATTTTGCCATCTCTGCAATTTCTGTCATCTTCACCAATCATTCCTCCATTGTGGATATTTCAGAGTCTCACCTGGATATTTTTATTTGCACTGAATTGTATGGTATTAATACAAAGTTCATCACTTCAGAAATGGTATGAGACAGCCTAATTATGGATTTTAAATGTTTAATATGGAATATAAATGGAGCAAATGCTCCAGAAAAGAGAAAAAAATAATCAGAAAATGTTAAAATAAGATGTGATTTGCTTACAATGAACACACATTAGAAAAGAAGATATAAAATATTTGTGACATAAAAATCTGGGTAAAGATCTTTTTCAGGAGCAATGGGGAAAAAAAGAGTTACGTATATGAATCCTCAACTATATCCAAAACTGACATTGTTTGATGATTGTGGCAGATACGTTGGTGTGGAGGTTAATCTATAGCAGGCTAAAACTCTGATATTGGGAATTTATGCCACAAATGAATATAAAATAGCATTTTATGAAGGACTAAAGGACAAATTATTGGATTTTTTAAAATATGAAAATTGGTGTCTCCTGGGAAATTGGATAGAAATGGTATTCCCATAAAAAGTCAGAGCTTCTGAAAAAAGTTTTAAATTTACAAGGTAAACTACCAAAGATTTTTTAAAAAAATATAATGGATAATTTGGAGCTTGCTAATGCATGGAGATATAAAAATGATTATTCATAAGTATATATTTATATTTCTGAAAATCGTAGGTGTTTTTAAAGAATAGATAATATTTTTATTTCTAAGACTTCGATTATTAATGTTTATAAAGTGGAGACATTGCCGAAAACTTTTTCAGGTCACAATCCAATGACTTTAACTTTAAAAGGAAAAAAATGTTCTTTTAGAATGATGGATTTGAATGAGATGTTGTTGTCAAAGGAAATGGTACTGGAATATTATAAAAATAAGTTAAAGGAATTGAGAATAATCTTAATAAACGCACAGAAATAAGAATGGCTTAGGATGCAAGTAAAGTTTCTGTAACAGGACAACTTACATAACAGGAAACTTAAAAAGAAAATGCAAGAGAAAATACAAATATTTTTGATAAAAAAAAAGAGAAAAATCTAAAAAATCCCCAGGGATGACAACTATTACTCACCAAATTAAGCTTTTACATAGGCAGATATCTGTGTTAAGTGTGAGAGAGTTGGAAATAAAGATGAACTATGCAAAACAAATAAATTTTGAATTTGCAAATAAACCAGAGAAATGATTGCCACGAAGAAAAAGTAAAGAAAGTTATATTAAAGTTACAAGACGGAAATACTGTAATAACAGATAATGCAAATATATGAAAAAGTGTTCAATAGGTATTAAATTACTTTACAGAAAGGTCAAGAAATTCTTTGAAAAAAATGGATGAAAATTTATATAAACAGAATTAACTGAAGATTACAGAGAATCATAGACAAATTTTGAATTGACCTATAACAGTAAGGAAACTGTGTGAAGCTATTAAAAAGTCTAAAACAGGAAAGGCACCTGTTCCAGATGGGGCTGCCAGCTCCTTACTATAATGTTTTAAGAATGAACTTTTACAACCTTTATAACAATGTTATAAACAATGTTATATAACAATGTTATAAACAATGTTATATAACAATGAATAACCAATAACTGCGCATGCCCCAAGATGGCGACGCCCGTCTGAATCGCATCTAGGGATAGGTGGCTCGTGGACTGGTAGGGGTCTTTTGGGGCTGCCATGAACACTGGCAACCCCTTTCCCAGCTTAAGGAGCCTCTCCCCAGCCTGATGAGGGCTTTTTTGCCCTCCGGAATCTCGCGGCTGGGGAAAAGTGAGTGGAAGACGGTGCGGGTGGAAGAACGCTGAGGCTGAACGCCGACAGCCTGGCTGCATCGGCTCCGCCGTTTTTCCTTCCTGTTTGGCCGAGGCGGCGGCAGCCGGAGCGTTTGCGGCGGTGGCGGTGATGCCCAGCGAGGTCCCCCCTGGCCCTGGATGCCTCTGGAGGTTTCTTTTGGATGTTTCAGGGTCTCTAGGGTACGCTGGGAGCTTGGGTGTGGCTGATGCCGAGGACGACACTGTGGCAATGGCGGCTGCTGCATGGCAACCAGGCCGAGGGCGGTGGTGGCTGATGATGGTGCTGGAGAGCTGTTGGTGTTGGAGGAGAGGAGAGGAACATCAAGCCTCGGAATTGAAATGGGGGAGTTAAACCTCATTGTGCTCAGGGCTGAAGGACACATGGCTGACATTAAGGGCTTGTGTGGAAAGACCTGGGGTTGGAGAGGCTGGTGGACGGCTCAAGCATTGGGTCGCTATGGATGGCCTCCCCCTCCCCCTTTTTCTGGCCCTGTTATCGGCCTATCGGCCAATGTGGACTTTCTTACCCTGGAGCTTGGGACCTGGCTCTGTCTTTCGTCCTGTCTCCTGGCTGTATGGAAGACAAGGCAGTTACGGGAGGATGGATGGAGCCAGTTCCATACTACGTTCGCTGCGGATGGGATGCTCATCTTTCCACGGCTAGTAGGGCCAAACCACCGTGAGAGGGTGGTTTTGGACTTTTCTGACTTTTTCCATCTTGCCTTGATTAGGATGGCCAACCACCGTGAGAGGGTGATTGGATAGTTCCCCCAGCTGGACAGAACGTGAGGACTCCTACCCATTACCGTGAGAGGGTAGTGGTGACTCTTCCGATTAACTTAGTCTTGCTTCCTGGACATTGGAAACCATCATTATAGACCCCTAGGCCATGTCTAGGCCAAATTTGTATTATCACTCTAGTGTTTTAAATGTATTCTAGGTCAAAGCTTCTTGCACTGCAAGATTCCCCCCTCTCACAGGCCTGGCCCTCTATGTTATCGAGGGCCCATCTTAATGACGGATCTTGGGACCCCGAGAGGTGGCATGTCACAAAAAGGGGATTGAGGGGTTTTTTAAATACATTTTTAAATAGACTTTTAAGGGGTTCTGAGGAGTGGGGAGGTTATGTGGGTTTGGGGGAAAAAAACCCACGGGGGTTGGAGAGTCCGGCTGCTATTAATGGTGCCATAGGGGGTACGGACTCTGGGGTAAAGGGGACTGTTAGAATGCCCTCTAGTGAGGGCTTCTCCATTAATACGCTGAGTGGGAGGGGCAGGTATGGTGGGTGCAGGGGGCAGGGGGCGGGTGGTGGTGGTGGGGACATGTGCTCGCTATCTCCAAGCAATTGCGTGCCCCGGTCCCCTTAGCTCTTCCTGTTCCCCAGGCTGCTTAGAATCTTAGAATCTTAGAATCTCAGGGCCTGAGTCTCCGGCTGATGTTGTGTAATGCCAGGTCCGTAGTAAATAAAGCCCCCCTCATTTGTGATCTTATTCAGGAGCGGGGAGCGGACCTGGCAGGTATCACAGAGACCTGGTTGGGCCATGAGGGGGGAGATCCCCTCGTGGAGATGTGCCCATCAGGCTTCCGTGCATTTCATCAGCCAAGAGCTCAGGGCAGGGGTGGGGGGGGGGGTGATTCTAAGAGAAGGTCTTGATCCAAGGGAGACCACTGTACCTCAGATAGCCGGATGTGAGTCCCTTTTTGTGAAGTGGGGTCGTGGGGTGCAGATGGGTCCGTTGATCACGTACCTGGCTCCCTGCCACATGGCAATGACCCTGCCCAAACTCCTCAATGTTATAGCCGAGGTGGTGGCTGATACCCCCAGACTTGTGGTCATGGGGGATTTCAACCTGCCATCCATTGGTGAAACATCTGAGGTAGCTCGGGAGTTCATGGTTTCCATGACGGCCATGGACCTGACCCAAGTAATTCACGGCCCTACTCATATGGGGGGACACACTCTGGACTTAGTTTTTATCTCTGGTCAGTGGTTGAATGGCCTTGATATAGGGGATGTAGATATTGAACCCTTGTCATGGTCTGACCACTCTCTCCTTCGACTTGACTTTCTGACTGCCGCACCCCGTCGCAGGGAGGCAGAGCTGACTAGGTGGTTCCGCCCCAGGCGCCTGATGGACCCTGATAGGTTCCAGATGGAGCTTGGGCCATTTCCTGAGACTCTAGCTCATGACTCGGCTGATGACCTGGTGGCCGCCTGGGATAGGGCGGCTGCCGGGGCTTTGGACCGGGTCATGCCTTTGCGGCCTCTGACCCGGCACCGAACTCACTTAGCTCCTTGGTTCTCCAAGGAGCTGAGAGAGATGAAGTGCCGGAAAAGACGCCTAGAGAGCGGTTGGAGGGCCAGTCGTTCCAAATCTGACTTGACACTGGTAAGGTCTTATATTAAGACCTACCTAGTGGCGATAAAAGCGGCGAAATCTAGCTATTTTGCCGCTCTTATCGCGTCATCAGATAACCGCCCAGCCGCCCTGTTTAGGGTGACCCGCCCCCTTCTCCATCTGGGAGCGCGGGAGGACCCCTTGCAGGGCCGAGCTGAGGACTTTGTACAGTATCTGGATGATAAAATAACTCAGATTCGGGAAGACTTGGCCGCCGACTGGGTTAGTTCAGATGAGATGACTGAGGCAGGCCTTGAGAGTGTTATCTGGGAGGAGTTCGATCCTGTGGCTCCCGAGGACGTGGACAGGATCTTGGGACGGCTGAATGCGACCACATGTTTATTGGACCCGTGTCCCTCCTGGTTGTGCTGGCTTCCCGGGAGGTTACACGAGGCTGGCTCCAGGGGATTATCAATGCTTCTTTGAGTGAGGGTGTCCTGCCGGCTGCCTTGAAAGAGGCGGTGGTGAGGCCTCTCCTCAAGAAGCCATCCCTGGATCCGGCTGTTTTGGCTAACTATCGTCCAGTCTCCAACCTTCGTTTTATTGCGAAGGTTGTTGAGAGTGTGGTGGCGCAACAGCTTCCCCAGTACCTGGATGAAGCTGTCATTTGGATTCACTCCAGTCCGGCTTCAGACCTGGGTACAGCACGGAAACAGCATTGGTCACGTTGGTGGATGATCTCTGGAGGGCCCAGGATAGGGGTTATTCCTCTATCCTGGTCCTATTAGACCTCTCAGCGGCTTTTGAAACCATCGACCATGGTATCATGTTGTGCCGGCTGGAGGGACTGGGAGTGGGGGGCACCATTTTGCGGTGGTTCTCCTCCTATCTCTCCGACCGGTCGCAATCCGTGTTGACAGGGGGGCAGCGGTCGACCCCAAGGCGCCTTGTTTGTGGGGTGCCACAAGGGTCGGTCCTCTCGCCCCTCCTGTTCAACATTTATGTGAAGCCGCTGGGTGAGATCATCCGTGGTTTTGGGGTGGAGTTCCATCAGTATGCTGATGATACTCAGCTGTACATTTCCACCCCAGACCATCCCAATGATGCCTTGGAAGTGATGTCCCAGTGCCTGGAGGTCGTGTGGTTCTGGATGGGGAGAAACAGGCTTTGACTCAACCCTTCCAAGACTGAGTGGCTGTGGCTGCCGGCGTCCCGGTATAGCCAGCTGACGCCATCGCTGGTTATTGGGGGCGAATCATTGGCCCCCACGGAGAGGGCCCGCAATTTGGGTGTCCTCTTGGACGCACGGCTGTCTTTAGAAGGGCACATGATGGCCGTGGCCAGGGGGGCTTTTTATCAGGTTCGCCTGATGCGCCAGTTGCACCCCTTTCTGGACCGGGACTCCCTGCGCATGGTCACTCAAGCACTCGTCACCTCTCGTCTGGACTATTGTAATGCTCTCTACATGGGGCTCCCCTTGGGGTACACCTGGAAGCTCCAACTGGTGCAGAATGCGGCCGTGCGGGGGATTATGGGAGCGACGGGGCGCTCCCATGTGACTCCTCTCCTGCGCAAGCTGCATTGGCTTCCAGTGGACTTCCGGGTGCGCTTCAAGGTGTTGGTGATCACCTTTAAAGTGCTCCATGGCTTAGGGCCGGGGTACTTACGGGACCGCCTTCTGCCACCAATAGCCTCCCACTGGCCGGTTCGCTCCCATAGAGAGGGCCTCCTCAGGGTGCCGTCAGCCAGACAATGCCGGCTGGTGACCCCCAGGAGGAGAGCCTTCTCTGTGGTGGCACCTACCCTTTGGAACAATCTAGCCCCAGAGATACGAGTGATCTCCGACCTCCGGACTTTTCGTCGGGCCCTAAAACTTACTTTTTTCAGTTAGCCGGTCTGTCTTGATTTTAGGGTTGGTTTTAAAATTTTGATACTGATTTTAAATTGGCAAGTTTTAAATTACGGGCCAAATTTATTAATTATTTTAAATCTATTTTTAATTGTAATGTTATGTATAAATGTTTTTATTTTGGCTGTTCACCGCCCTGAGTCCGAAAGGAGAAGGGCGGTATAGAAGTTTGAATAATAAATAAATAAATAAATAAATAAATAAATAAATAAATAAATAAATAAATAAATAAATAAAGTACATTATTCTACAAAATGAAAACCTTAGGAAGCTTTTCCTAAGTTTCAAGTAAAAACTTTTTCTTATATATTAATATAATATAAATTCATGTTTGACTCCACCCATTTGTATCAAATGTCAGTAGTTCACATGTCCCAAAGATGCTTTTTCAAGAGGCAACTGGACTTTCTGGTTTTTTTCACTTCTTATTCAAGAAGCTTCTTCAGCTCTGAAATGTCTTCAAAGAAAAACTAAAAAATCCAGTTGCCTCTTAAAAAAGCACCTTTGGGACAACCATGACCTGGACGACTGAGAATCTCCATAGACATTCAGTATTTCACATGATAACATTCATCATTCATCTGCCAATTCTATAAAGGAATTCAGAATCACTTTCATTTTCCTTTTTAAAATAATAGCAATTACCTATTTACGGGAGGAACAGTAAAATATGTTCACTGGTAGGTTTGAGTTATGTTGCTGGTTGGCTGTTGCAGCCTTCCAAAGCTTATGATATGCTCAGTACCCCACTGAAGTTGTGTAATGAGTAAGTTAATGTACACGAACAAGGTAATTGCATATATGCAGTATAAATTATTTGTACACTTCATATATGAGATCACCACTGAGCAGTTACTGAAGGTCAACATATATTTATTCTGTGAGATTCTAGTGAATTTTGAGCTGTTTTTGCCAATAAATATTCTATTAATTCTTAAAGCAGTATGTTGAAGACTTTTATGCATCCTTTGGTCACATTTTTATTTCCCAGCCCATATTCTACCCACTCATGAGACAGAGAAATCTGGATGCCAACTTTATATTACAAGCAATCTGTTTTATAAACATCCAGTGGTTTTTTCCCCTTTAAATCATAGTCAGGTTCCTTCTTAATCTTCCTTCAAAGCCTCATAATTTCATTGGATATAGGGTGTAAAATTTATCCCTCTCTTAGTCACCATATTGCTCTAAGGGAGTAGCCCCTTCAAGTTTAGGGTTTAGCTGTTTCATATGTAGTGTAGCACATGTGAAAACTTGATAACAATTTTGCGCTATACATCACATGTTAAGTGCTTAGTTTAGCCTTGTATGCCAGTGTTAATAGTGAGGAGAAATCAGAACCAAAAGACATGATGTATTTTGCTGTGGAATTGATTATCAGAGAAGTGTGTCATTACAACTCTCTATCAGTAGAGCACAGTAGAGAAATTACAGTGAGATATGTTAATCTTCCCTAATACCAGTTCTCAGGATTTCAGTCAACAAGGCCAATGAAAATTCTTGGAGTTGAATCTATATATCTGGATATCATCTAGAAAAGACCAATACATGATGTGCATAGATAGATTGTATGGTAACAGGGTTAGAGAATTAATTAATTCCTTCAGTATGATATTTATAAGTTGCCAGTTGTTACCTGGAACTAAACTTCTCTTTGGAAGAATAACTGAGCCTTAGAGGTTAAGGATATCATTCCAGGTACATTTTGTCATATTTAATGTGTTTGTTTATAATTTATTTCTTTGGTTGCTTTTGTTAAGTTTTATATCCTGCCTTTTTTAAAAACAGCTTGAGGTGGCTTTCTTGGAAATCCCCCTTCATTTTATCTCTCAGTGGTAACTCTTTGAGGTAAGTCAGGCTCAGAAGCTTATTGGTTTGAAATCACCTGCTGAGTTTCCATAGCTAAGGGTAAATCTGAAGCTGGGTCTCCCTAGTTCAAACCCATCAGCTTAACCACTGCACTGCATTGCTATTAAATAAGTGCAACTATTTTCATGAATCTGAATCTCAGTTGAATTACATTTTCCCTCTTGTCATTTTATCTCTGGGGTAGCATAAATCTAGGCAGATTGGAGATTTTTCTTTCTGCATATCCTCAGGGACATACATAAAAGTCTTACACTGGTCACTGACCAAAATTAATCTAATCTAATCTAATCTAATCTAATCTAATCTCTAATCTCTAATCTCTAATCTCTAATCTCTAATCTCTAATCTCTAATCTCTAATCTCTAATCTCTAATCTCTAATCTCTAATCTAATCATACTAATCATACAACAATCCATTTTTAAAGGTCTTCATTTTCTCAAATTTCCCCAAATCAGAAGACCCTTCTGAGCTCATGACAGTTATTGAGAGGAGAAATTGATTAACTTGGCATTATTTTGTTACCGTCTTGCTTTAAAAGACTTGCCCATGATTTCGCCAATGTTTTACCAGCCAGATGCCAAAGTTGATCAGCTTCATTCACAATCTTTGAGATATATGTATGTTCATATCTTCTTCTTCTTCTTCTTTTTTTTTTTTTGCTCCCGTAACAACCTGCGCAGCCACATTCTGGACCAGTTGGAGCCTCCGGGTGCACCACAAGAGTGACTGTACGGAGGGCATCCCTATCTAGGAAAGGCCGCAACTGGCGCACCAGGCGAGCCTGTGCAAAAGCCCCTCTGGTCACGGCCGTCAGATGATCAAATAAGGACAGCCGCAAATCCAGGAGGACGCCAAGATTGCAAGCCCTTTCCGAGGGAGTAAGCAGCTCCCCTCCCATCAGAAGTGATGAGGGCGCTAGATCAAGGGATGCCAGCATCCACAGCCACTCTGTCTTGGAAGGGTTGAATTTGAGCCTGTTTCTACCCATCCAGACCCACACCGCCTCCAGGCACTTAGACATCACAGAAAGGACATCCCCGGGCTGGTCTGGGGTGGAGATGTAAAGTTGGGTATCATCAGCATACTGATGATATCCCACCCCGAAACTACGAATGATCTTACCCAGCGGCTTCATATAGATGTTAAAGAACAAGGGGGGGGGGAGAACCGATCCCTGAGGTACCCCACAAATGAGGATCTCTGCCCCCTATGAAAAAATGATTCATAGAGTCTTTTGGTTAGTGAAAGTTCTGGAATGATCGGCTCCTTTTTCATTAGGACCGTGCTCCATGATTCATGTCAGCAAAACAATCCTTGGATGTCTATGGCTGTGTTTGATTTCCCTGTCCTGCTGTATTACAAATAATGTATAAAAGGGGCAAGTAAAGTGAAACAAATCACAGCTGGGCCCCCACGGTAGCAAGTGTCACCATACTGTAGTCATTCATCCAGATGAAAGCAACGTGTCAATTGAAGTACTTGTCACAGTACAGTGCAGTTCTCTCCACCTCCACTCCCATGCTGTTTGGTATGAGAAGGGAGGGCTAGATGTGGATGAGCACAGCTCTGAAGAAGATGCGCTTTGGTAAAAAGCAAAACATAAAAAAAAGGAAGTTAACTCTAAATTTTCAGGCCAAAACAATTCCTCAGCTAACTAACTGATTCCTGAGGGTAGCAGACTGGGCAAGACCATGTGGCTTGAGGCTACAACGAGTGTTGAACGACTGAGGTGAAGAAGCTGGCCACTAGCCAGTCTCTAACACTGGCCAGAGGAAGTCTTCTTGTCCCAAAGTACCAAAATAATTACCCTGAGCTTTATAAAAGCTTTCAGCTTAGATGCCAATTATAGGAAGGGTGTTCACAGGGGCTCCCAATCCCTTTTGACTTCATGCAGCCCTCAGCCAGAAAGGAAATGGAGCTGATAAAACAGCGCTGTGGGCTAAGCTACTTCTCCGTGAACTGTATAAATATAGAAATGGAAAAAGCTTTTCTGTACCATAAAATCCAGCTAAGCTGGGAGAGAGAGATCATGATCGACACCTATCCAATTTATTGTTAACCCTTTATATTTGAATTTAATTTTTTCTTCCTGATGGGTCTCATAGGGGTTTAGGTTTAGACAGTGAAATGTGGAGCTGAGAACAAATGGCCTTTTGAATATACTATGGCCACATTTTCAAGTAGAGGGACTGGGTGGATAATTATCCAAAGTCCTTGAGGGAAGGAAATATTTTGCCACAATTTCTTAGGAGCCGGACCTGCCTGACTGTTAGTGGTGACAACCCTGATGCTAAACAGCTCATGGGAGGATCCCCCTAGGATTCAGGCCAAGTGTGGGAAGTCAGGAGAGATTACTGCGTGATGAAAGATGAGACCTCCACACACATTGTTTACTCACATCATAATTTAATCCGTGCCAGTTACTCTACCCTTGAGAAATCCTCCCATATGTTCTTTTTCACTGAAGTAATTTCTAAAGCAAATTTGCAGTTTACTAAATTGATTGACAACTTAGAGAGAGAAAAAACTACCAGTCACTTTCACTGTTCAACAGTAACTGAAACAGTTCTGGCCAATCTATATAATGTGTGTCAAAAGCGACATGCTCTGACGTTTTGCATGACACACCAGCATTCACTAACACGCAACAACTATTCTCAAAAGGACACCCTGTTGATTTTTGGAGGCTGTGGAGGTGCACGAGAATGGGGTGTGCTCTTACACGACCTCTGGAAGTTGTGCAAAGGGCCATACTCTTTTGCAGCCTCTGGAGCCTCCAAAAATGGGGCATGCATTTGTGTTGTTTTCAGAGGCTGCTTCAAGAACAAATGTTTGGACTATTTATTTATTTATTTTTTAAAAAATGAGTAGGCAAATAATTGTTTCTGTTTTGTTTGGGGGGGGTATGAGGGAGAGAAAGAGGAACTGGAAGAGTTAAGTTAGGCATTTTCTGAATTTTTGACATCCTAAGGTTTGTCATCACTGAACTAAAACCATTATTTTTTTAAAAAATCATAAAACAGGATTGTAATTTGAACCATAACAGATCTTCAGAGCTAATCCAGGAAAAAATGAAAAATAAATCTACTGAAGACATTCGATTACTAATTAATTCATTTAATCAGTTAAGAATCATGGGCCATGAAAAATCAGCAAATATGTACATGTGCTAGTCTTTAAGGTATCATAGGGCTTTTGTTGCAAAAGACTAATAAGGTTACCACACTGAGAGGATGTTTTCGAAGTGATGCAAACTAGCAAACATTTAGACAAACTGCTATGTATGTGAACATTGATGATTTAGAAGAGGAGTCTTTCAGAACATTAGCTAATTTCTCAGAGGCTAATAAAATAGCTTCCAGCCAATTAATCTCTACTAACCTAAAATGGACCTAAACCTCTCGTCAACCATTGAACTGCTCTCTGGAAATTACAGCTCAAAGGGAAATGTTGATTTTTCTCTGATTGCTGGTTGCTTTAAGCACAACAACCACTACGGATCTGAATATTTGGATTTTTGCTATAATGAAGTCATTCCCAACTGGAATAGCTTTGAGCTTGTCTTGCTGTTCCCTTCCCTCATCCTTTTAAAGATTTTTGTTTGTCTAATATGGGCTGGTATTTATTGCTCTATTTATAGGTCAGAGTTGATATGCAAAGAGTAGGGATACTTTTATTCTTTGCGTTGGAACTTGAAGTAACTCATGTGGTGCTGTGGTGGTCGGAGAAGGAGTTGCTTAACTCATCCTTAGTCCAACTGAACAGGCTAGGCAGGTGCAGCCCGACATCACATGGGGCTAATGACGTTTGATATATACTGGGTGGCTTAGCAAGTACCACACCAGTAGATTTGTTTAAGTCTGTGCAGGCAAATGAGTTCTGATAAAGATGGGAAATTTGGAGTGTTTCTGATGATATCTGGGCGGGTGGGTGGAGCCTCCCGCCGCTGCCACTACCGGTTGGCCCGAACTGGGGTGAACCAGGAGCAACCCACCACTGTCATAGAGACCATAATGAAAAGTGGGGTGTATTGTTATGATGTTTCTACAGTGGTCTCAACTTGGTTCTTTTAATTGATTTGATTGTATATTATGTTTTACTTCTTGTTAGCTACCAAATGTTCCATTGATGGATGGTTGGCTATATAAATTTATCTGTATTTGCATGTATCTTCAGTGTGTTATTTTTTTTTAAAAAAAACAACCGCTTGCTAAATCTATTCAGACAATTGGATAGCATCAGACTTAGACAACAGGTCTGAGTGTCCTTGAGTGTTTGTGTCTATAGAAATGTGACACATATAAGAAAAAAAAAGAGTGTTGGATATCTGAGTCAGTTTCAGTGCTTGTAAGGAAGAAGCTTAAAAACATGAGAGAGGCAAAGCAATAAGGAGACGAGGGAGATGTGGGGCAGAGGTTGAGCGTGTGGCTCCTGGGGTACCAACAGGGAAGGACTTCAGCCTTGATTTCTGCTGAATAGGACCCCAGTTTTAGACTCTGGATTGGCTTTCCCCATGGATACTTTCTTCCCATTATTTACCATTAGTCAGTCCTTTCTAGATGAAGAAATTGTGAGCAAATCAATGGACGGTGAGAAAGAAGAGAGACAGACTGCATTATCTCTGTCCAGCCCAAGCCACCAATTCATTCGCTGGCTTTATATCCTCCTTTTTCTTCCCTCTGAAACTCCAGCAGCTGGGAGGACAGTGTGCTGGAGAGCTCTTAACAAGGGATAATGAATTGTTGCATACATTTGGGTAAGTGCCTCATTTATGGCCTGATGGATTTGCTGAGGGAGGTTTGAAAGCCGTTATCCTGTGTATCTTTTTGGCAGGAGTTGCCACGTTACACACATGTATTGTTTTGTCACTTAACTTGACTGCCTTTCAGGGAAAATTCCATTTTATTGAACCAACAATTTCCCCCTCAAGTGTGAAACTGCTAATTGGCCAGTCTGCACAAACACTCTTTTAACCTCAATCTTTTTGGGTTGTTTGTTTCCCTGTTAAATGGCAGCAGCATAACTCACCCTTTCAAAACAAAAGCATCTCTGGTTCCCCATTATTTCATCATTCAAAGGCTTTGTAAAAGGAATAGTGATGCTTTTTCAAAAACAGAACCTGCATCCTTTTAAAAATATGATCTTTTACTGAATTATCAATACTGGAGTTAATGTAGATTTTTTTTTAAAAAATATAAATCTTATTGATATGTAGTCATACTGTACCTGGATAGGATTTTTCTTAATCTTTTCATGTATTGTATATTGCACTACTAATAATTTTTCAGTTTGGTACTTGAATATTTTATAGTATTTGAACATTGAAGCTTCTATTTAGAGGAAATAAATACAACACAAAGTTTCATTTCATTTCTTATCTGTGGGTTCACTTTTTGTTAGGCCATATTTCAGAAGATCTCCTCCTGATCTTTCCTAGGGACCATTTTCAAATACTTTTCCTTTTGGATCTCTGGAGGCATGGCATAGTACACAGTGAAAACAGAGCCAATGACTGTTGGAAAGATCAAGGAACCAATGGGTAGGCCAGTTCCTTGAACCTCTCTAGATAAAGAGAGGACAGCAGATTACTCACATGTGCTCCAGATCACTGTGTCAGCTGCCACCTCATGGTTGCTTGTGCTTCGCCACCATGTTGTGACAGTCTTTCATGAACTCTGGGGAGGGGGGGGGATGCTTGGGGGAGAGTGAAAGTAACTGCTGTATCTCCCTAAGAGGCTGCTTCAAGTCACCTGTTGGGAGAAGAACTCAGCTGCATACCAACCTACATTTGAAGTGGCCGTTCTGAAAACATCTTGCTTGAACCTGATTGGTCAAGGGGGAGATTAGGGATGGGAGGCCGTTAAGGGAGGGAAAATTTGAATTTAGGCATTTTGGCACACGATTCACAGTTCTGGTTATGTACTACTGCAATGCACTTGACTTCTAATAAAACTATACCTTGCTCCACACATGGAGCCAAAGATTGTTTCTAATTAGAGGTTTAAGTGGTGGCAAGTTTGATAAGCTGCCCCTTATGAGAGCACCACAGGACACAGTTTTCTGTGGGTTTGAGCCCTGGGAGCTGATGAGATCAGCCATCATGCCTCCAACTGCAGTGGAACTTTTTAAAGGACATTCCATTCACAAGCTTCACTTTTGAATCACTTTTTGGAAATTTCCCACAGGCTTTATTGGATATACAAAAGAAACTGGCTGAAGTTTAAAAATAAAAATATACACATGATAAACCAAGAGAATGACCCAGAAAATGTTTACATTAAATCTACAAAAAAGGCTTGTTAAAGCCTTGAAGAAATCTAGGTGATGGGATGAAGAAGAACTGAAGAGGAATCAAATCCTATGACAATATTTGTTTGACTTCAAGATCAATATTGTTAGAAGCTTTGCAAAGTTCTGGCAACTCTTTACGGGAGTTTCTGCTGATTGAAAAATTGATGTTTTATGGATTTGTTTATAGATAAGGGATGGGATGTGGGATGAAAAGATATTTGTCTGTAATTTTATAGGGGGTAAAGAGTTATCAAATTTGTTGATACTATTCTTGTTGAAGGTCGGAAGAAACTTCTTTATATTTTTTCTTTTTTCTTTATTATATACTTTCTTTTCTCTTTTTCTTTTTTCCTTAACTTTTTATTCTTTTTTCCTCTTCTCTTTCTCCAAATTTAGTTTGCATTAGTTTTTATTATATAATGAAAATTCTTCATAAAATTATATTAAAAATATTTTCCTTCCCAGAATGTTGGCCTCTGATGGTGTGTGTTTCTCCTTGGAATGAACCATCCCCCCTTTCAATTCCATGTTTTATTGTGGAACGCTTCCTCCACTCACACATTCTGGATATCCTTATAGTCATTTTTTACATTCCTACATGGTTAATTAGTTTCCTTCCTTATGGAGATGTGATTCCCCAGCATCATAGGACAACTGTTATAACACCTTCCCTTTCTATCGCCTCAGATTATTCTGACCCAGCCTTAGCAGAACCAAGAAACAGACTCCTTGTCCCGAAAAACCCCTCTTTATTTAGCTCCTGTGAATTACTAGCATTCACACACTGAAAAGTCCAGGTAGTAATCCTTCAAAGGGTTAATAGCAGTAACAGACCTTATCGCTTCCTTGGAATACTTGCCAGGCCAGGAGCTTCCAGTCCCAAATCTGTAAATTAAGTTCTGGCAAGCAGTGTCTGAGGCACAAACCACGATAAGCAAATCTTCTGAAAGAAATCTGAACAGCTGCCTCCTGCAACACCCCTCCCCTTTCCTCCTATTTATTCCCCAGTCAGAGAGGGGCCATTCAGCATCCATGTCAGTGGTGAAATCCAGTTTTTTTTACTACCGGTTCTGTGGGCGTGGCTTGGTGGGTGTGGCAGGGGAAGGATATTGCAAAATCTCCATTCCCACCCCACTCCAGGGGAAGGATACTGCAAAATCTCCATTCCCTCCCCATTCCTGGGGGAAGGATATTGCAAAATCTCCATTCCCACCCCACTCTGGGGTCAGCCAGAGGTGGTATTTGCCGGTTCTCCAAACTACTCAAAGTTTCCCTACCGGTTCTCTGAACTGCTCAAAATTTCTGCTACCGGTTCTCCAGAACCTGTCAGAACCCACTGGATTTCACCCCTGGTCCATGTGTGCCTTTCTTCCCAAGTCAGCTCCTTGTTCTCAGTTGTTCTCCTCTCCTAACAGCTCTGCGCATGCACGCATCTGGAACAGGCCCCAGCTGTTCGTCCTCCCCACTTATCTCTGGCTCCAAAGGAAGCTGGGAAATGTCAGACGGCCCTGGCTCTATCTCTGCTTCTGACACAGAGCATCCATCAGAGCCTTCCCCAGACTCCAGGTTCCTCCCCAATCTTCTCATTGTCCGAGTCTGCCACCAGCTCTGCTGGCAGCTGGTGGGCCACAACACAGATTTTGAAGAGCTATTCATTGTCTATTGTGTCCCTTTCCCCAAACACTGTATAAAAATTGTCCAAGAGTGTCAGCCTTATTTTTGTGAGACATATCAGGATAATCAGATTCAGAAGGAAATGTGGCTTTTTGATTTGGCATTCCAATTTCCAGCCTTCAGTGAGCCAAGATTACAGGGTGAAGAAACTGTTAACAAGGAAGACTACAGGGTACTCACCTGCAGATACTTGGGGCTGCGGTGGTTCACATGGTAAGACGCTGGGCCTTTGCACTGCTGAGGTTGATGGCTCAATTCCTGTGAGCAAGTAAACCATGTAGGGACAAGAAAAGAGCCTCCCCCAATTGCCTACTGGCATTCAGGCATTCCCCCGGGTAAACATAACACCGGCCGAAAAAATTCCTTTCACAGAGGCAGCCAGCCACCTTGGTGATCCCTGGTTAACACATGACATACTCTTAAAAAAAAACCACCTGCATATAGAAGAGACTATCTGATGCGTTAGTTTTTAGGGAATCCATTAAAAATTCTCTTTATGGATTTTTGTTTTGTTTTGTTTTTCTACCTTTGAGTCAGTTATTAAATTCTGGATAAGTCCTTGCAGCTTTCTTGACAAGATTTCAGAAGTGATTTGCCATTGCCTGTGTTATGTCCTTATAAGGACATCCGCCCTGATTGGCTGCCAGCCATCGGGCGGGAGATTTGAATCCCTGTCTAGGGGCGGTGCGTCTGCCGGGAGCGAATATAAGGAGAGCTCCGGCAGCGCGCCAGCAGTCTTCTTTACTTGTTACATTGTAAATAAAGCTGTTACATGTATCGGGCTGGTCACGTCTTCTGTTCCTGCGCCTGATCTAACACTGGCGACGAAGGACTAGAGAAGAGAACCTGAGAAAGACTCACGGCACGATCGCCCAACGAGCTGAAGTCACTACACCACAGCGACTTCCAGAATGGCTACCCCGCAAGCCCCGATGACCGCGCTGAACCCGTTCGACCCATCCCGGGAGAAGTGGAGGTCATACATGGTCCGATTCCGGCAGTTCCTGCGAGGCAATGGATACCAGAACCTCGACGATGAGAGGAAAAGAGCCCTCTTCCTGGCTCATTGCGGATCGGACGTCCTGGAGATGGCGATTGACCTCGTGGCACCCAGGGACATCGAAGAGATGTCCTGGAACGATCTGCAGGAAGTCCTACAGGAGCACTATGCACCTACAGGCACCCCCATCGCAAACAGGTTCACCTTCCAGAAAAGGAACCAGCGGGAAGGTGAATCCATCAAGGAATTCGTGGCAGCGCTTCGCCAAATCGCTGCCAACTGTGAGTTCGACAATGTGGACAATGCCATCCGAGACCGCATTGTTTTTGGAATGCGAGATGTGGGGCTGCAAAAGAAATTCCTCAGCCGGAAGAGGATCCCGCTGAAAGACGTCCTCGACGAGGCAACAGCGGCTGAAACGTCTGAACAAGCAGCCGCCGCAATGATAAAAGCAAGAGGGATCCATAAGATCCACAAGTCGGGCCCGACCTCATCAGATGAGGCAACCGCTCAATCCGAGTCTGATGAGGAAATGGCCGTCCACAAGGTGTCTCGCCCCCCCAGGCGGGAAGACCCACAGCATGGCGACCGGGGAGAGCGATGCGGCAGCTGCAGAGGCGACCACCCCAGGGCAAACTGCAGATGGAGGGACGCGACCTGTCGACGATGCCTGAAGAGGGGCCACATCGCCGAGGCCTGCAGAGCCACAGACCCAGCCCCGGAGCCGCCCAGACCACGATTCCGGGAAAATCGCAAAGATAACCAGAGGACATCCAAACGGTCCTCAAACCAGTCCCGGCGCGGGGAGGAGGAATATCCCCGAAATAGAACGGTGCACCAGACCACCACCATTGCTCACACAAGCGACGAGGGGACCACCAAGTTCCACGTGACACTGCTAGCAGAGGGGTCTCCGTGCAAGATGGAGGTAGACTCTGGATCCGCCTTCTCCATCATGGACTGGCAGCACCTACAACAGCTGAAACCGGCATACAAAAGGACCCAGCTGAAAGCCCCGAAAGACAAACTTGTGGACTTTAACGGAAACCCCATTGAGATCCTAGGCAGAGCAACCATCCATGTGAAGTACAACGACTTCGATGGAAAGCTACCCATCACCATTGTGCAGCACAGCCGACCGAACCTGTTGGGCGTGGAGTGGTTCAAGCCTCTAGGACTTTCACTTCAGGGCATCCACGAGATCCGCAGGGACGAACTCGACTCCATCATCGAAGAGTTCAAAGAAGTCTTCGATGGTAAGCTGGGGAAATTTGTGGGGAGGCCAATCTCTTTTAATCTGGACAAGGGAATCACCCCAATCAGGCTCAAGCCCCGCCGAGTTCCATTTGCCCTGCGGCCTAAAGTAGATGAACAGCTGGATAAGCTGATCGCCCAGGGCGTACTGGAACCGATCGATCATGCCTCATGGGAGACCCCCATTGTGACCCCACTGAAGCATGATGGGTCTGTGCGCATCTGTGCTGACTACCGTTGTATCATCAACAAGGCATTGGCACAGAGCGCATACCCAGTCCCAGTGGTGCAACATCTGCTGCATTCCCTGGGATCTGGATTAATTTTCGCGAAACTGGACCTGGCCCAGGCTTACCAGCAACTGCCAGTGGATGACAAAACAGCGGAGGCTCAAACAATTGTCACGCACAGAGGGGCATTTAAATGCAACCGCCTCCAATTTGGAGTCAGCGCTGCCCCTGGTATCTTCCAATCCATGATGGAACGCCTTCTCCAAGGCGTTCCAGGGGTGGTGCCTTACTTCGATGATGTGCTCATCTCCGGTGACTCAAGAGCCCAACTCCTTGAAAGGCTCAGGCTTGTCCTACAGCGGTTCAAGGCCAAGGGTTTGAGGGTCAGGCGGGACAAGTGCATCATAGGAGTACAGGAAGTCGAGTTCCTGGGCTTCCTCATTGATAGCACAGGCATACACCCCACCAAATCAAAAGTGGAAGCAATCCATGAAGCTCCAAGCCCAAAAAACAAAACGGAGCTTCAGGCTTTCCTTGGGTTGCTCAACTTCTACGCCATTTTCTTAAAACAGAAAGCCACAGTTGCTGAGCCACTCCACCGCCTGCTGGGGAAATCGGCTTCCTGGAAGTGGGGCCAGGAAGAGGAAGCGGCATTCCGGGCCATCAAGGGACTATTGACGTCCAAAAGCGTCCTCATCCAATACAGCGAGACGCTCCCCATCAGACTGACCTGCGACGCGTCGCCCTATGGGGTGGGGGCAGTCCTCAGCCACGAACTGCCCAATGGCTCGGAAGCCCCAATCGCGTACTTCTCAAAGACAATGTCCGGCGCAGAACGGAACTATAGCCAGCTGGACAAAGAAGCCCTGGCCATCGTGGCGGGAGTGAAGCGCTTCCACGAATACCTTTACGGAAGACGTTTCACCATAGTCACAGACCACAAGCCTCTTCTGGGACTCCTCGCAGGCGACCAACCAACCCCGACCTTCATGTCCCCAAGAATGACGAGATGGGCCATCTTCCTAGCTGGCTACTCCTATCGGCTCGTGCACCAGCCAGGCACAGCCATAGGGAACGCTGATGCCCTCAGCAGATGCCCATCGAAGAAGCCGGTCGAAGACCCAGCCCCCACGCTCCACCTACTCCACATTGATGACGACGCCAGCTGCCCGGTGTCGTCCGCAGATGTGGCCGTCCACACCCAAAAGGACCCCACACTCCGCCAAGTGAAGTCCTGGATCCTCAGAGGGTGGCCAGCGGAAAAGCCAGAGGAAAGGTTCAGCCCGTTCGCCAGGAAGCAGGAGGAGCTGTCCACCATAAAAGGCTGCCTGCTATGGGGAGACAGGGTGCTGATTCCAAGCACTCTGCAACGGCGGACGTTAGAAACCCTGCACAAGGGGCATCCGGGCATCGTCCGCATGAAGGCCCTGGCACGGAGTTACGTCTGGTGGCCCTCCATGGACAGAGACATTGAACAATGGGTCTCCAGATGTGACCCGTGCCAAGAAGTTCGCCCAGCGCCGCCGCAATCCGAAGTCGCGAAGTGGGAGACCCCCAGCAACCCCTGGTCGAGGATCCACATTGACTTCGCGGGTCCGATGCAAGGGCGACACCTCCTCATCGTGGTAGATGCCTTCTCCAAATGGCTCGAGGTGGTGCCCATGGCATCTACCACAACTGACGCAACCATCCGAGCCCTGCGCCGCCTCTTTGCCACGCATGGCCTACCGGATGTGCTGGTCTCAGACAACGGCCCCCAGCTCACATCCCTGGCCATGGAGTCCTTCCTGGCAGGACTGGGCATCCGCCACGCCCTGTCCGCCCCGTACAGGCCGGCCGGAAACGGACAAGCCGAACGCATGGTCCGACTGACCAAAGAGGCCCTCACCAAGATGGGCCCGGGGGACTGGCAAGAGCGCATAGACAATTTCCTCCTCACACAGCACATCACGCCACACGCCACCACCCACAAGAGTCCGGCCGAACTGTTGATGGGCAGAAGGTTGAGGTCACCCTTGGACCGGCTGCACCCCCAATACAGCCCGGAAGTGACCGCAACCGCCAGCCGCCCGCTTCGCGCCTTCAGCAACGGAGATTCAATTTTCGCGCTGAATTTCAGCGGCTCTCCTAAGTGGCTGAAGGGGAAAATTGCCAGCACAACTGGGCCCAAATCCTACATCGTCGAGTTGGAAGATGGACAGTTCACGAGACGCCACATCGACCAACTCCGAAAAAGGTGGGGGGGGGGCACATGAAAACCAGCCTGACGAGGGAGGCCTACAACACCCCGACGAGGTAGGCCTCCAACACCCCGGCGAGGTAGGCCTACCACACCCAGACCAGGTAGGCCTACAACACCCCGACGAGGTAGGCCTACAACACCCTGACGAGGTAGGCCTACCACACCCCTGCGAGGCAGAGCAGCACCACCCCGACAAGGTTGGCCCAGCCCACTACCAGATGCTGTTACATCGGCAGCCCAGCGAGGTAGACCGGGGCCAACCGCATGGGGGATGGCAACACCAACCCAGCCGGGTGGGCACCGGGCACGGCAAGGCCAGGGACCACCAAACCAGACCGCAGGTAGACCGGGACCTGCCCAGAGGAGGAGCAGCGCACCCCACCAGTTACAGCAGCCTATGCCAGCCCAGCCAGGGAGACTGCAGTTCCAGGCGAGTAGACCGGGACCCAGCCAAGATGGGCACCCCACGACCCACGGGCGAGGGTGGCACACGACTCACCGACATGGGGGACCCCCGCCCATCACAGAAGACAGCCAACAAACGACACCCCGACCCGGATGACCCCAGGCACCACCCGACGGTAGACCAGGGACTAGGGGGAAGGGAAAGCCGACAACAACCCGGCCAGGTAGACCTGCACCACCCCGGCAGGGGAGACCTCCGCCGCCCCGCAGAGGTAGTGCCGCAACAACAGCCCGACCAGGTCGACCACCACCGACCAGACGGGGTAGACCAACGCCAGCCCGACCTAGCAGACCAACGCCACCCCTGCGAGGTCGGACAACGCAACACAGGCCAGCACCACCCGCAGCCGGCGGGCCGGTCCAGAGGGCACCAAACCGAACCACCACCCACCCGGCACCAGGCCGAACCGCAACCGAACCGCAGCGCCCGGGAGACCAGGGAGGAGCAAACGATGGACTTACCGAGACTCAGACGCTCTTCCCGGGTCGGAACCGAGCCACCGAGACGAGGCGACAGATCCACAGGCCAGGAAGAAGACCACCAGAACCAGCCATCCAAGGTCTGCGGTCCGGCCGGAGGCGCTGGGGGTGACCCCGCTCACTCGACAGCCGAACCAAGCCCGGTTCCGGAGAGGGAGCCGGGAGACGACAGAGCCCCGTCCATCCAGGTCGGAGACGGAGAACAAGTGAGACTGCGCAGGTCAGCTAGGGTGCCGAGGCGTCCTACGTACCTGCGTGACTACGTGACTTTTGTGGACGAGATTTGACAGTTCAGACTAAGGGGGGAGGAGTGTTATGTCCTTATAAGGACATCCGCCCTGATTGGCTGCCAGCCATCGGGCGGGAGATTTGAATCCCTGTCTAGGGGCGGTGTGTCTGCCGGGAGCGAATATAAGGAGAGCTCCGGCAGCGCGCCAGCAGTCTTCTTTACTTGTTACATTGTAAATAAAGCTGTTACATGTATCGGGCTGGTCACGTCTTCTGTTCCTGCGCCTGATCTAACAGCCTGGTTCTTATGATTGAGATAATTGACTGGTCCAAAGTCACCTAGCTGAATTGTGCTTAAAGTGGGACTAGAACTCACAGTCTCCTGGTTTCTAATCTGCTACCTTACCCATGACATCAAACCAGGTCTCATTATCGTTACTTGATAATACATCCCTCTTATTTCTCAGTAACGTATTTTTGCTACAAATCTGACATCATGGGTAATCTCAAAAGATCATTCAAGGAAATCATACGCATCATTCTACTATTGCTTTGGAAACCTTAACTTATAAAATGGGGAGAACCACTTAGCTTCTCTGGCTGAAATCAATGGCAGTACTATGGCACCAATCAACTGGCAATATTCCTTGCCTCAGCTCCTTTGTCATGAATGGGAAATTGCACAGAACTTCTTCATAGGGGTACAACTAATTTCACAATAGGTTTTTTTGCCTCTTTGGTCATCATAATGTGCCTCCTAAGAAGGACTGTGAAATATGTAGGCATCTGGTTCTCTTGCCAAGCCTTAGTGGAGGGCCTTGATAGTACAGTGGTCTACGCACCCTGTTATTAACACAGCTGCCTGCAATTTACTGCTGGTTCGAATCTCTCCAAGGCTTAAGGTTGACTCAGCCTTCCATCCTTTCTAAGGTAGGTGAAATGAGGACCCAGTTTGTGGGGGCAATAAGCTGACTTTGTATAAATATACAAAAGTATGAAGGCTATTGCTTAACGCATTGTAAGCCGCCCTGAGTCTCCGGAGAACGGCGGCATATAAATCAAATTAAAAAAAAAAAAAGTGAAATGTCACTCACCAAAAGAATGGAGGACATGCAGCTCCTTGACACAGGGAGAAATCATCTAGTTGGCTGACTTCGAGCCGGTCATTTTCAGCCCAATCTACCTCAAAGGGTTGTTGTTGTTGTTATGGGGAAAATAGGAGGCGGAAGGAATATAAAGTATCTTCACCTCCTTGTGAAGAACCTTATAAAGTAAAAAAGATAATAATCTAATAAACAAACAAACAAATAAATAAAATTCATGCTACTCTCTGGGCTGATGTTTCCAGCTGTGCCACATTATTAAGCTGCAAACAATCTGTCTTGCATTGCAGTGTCTGACTGAGTCTTTTATTTCATCCTATTTATAATTCCCCTGACTCTAAAAGGCCTTTTGGGAGCTAACAACAAAAATAAAACTGAAAAGCAGAAAATAGAACCAATATAAGGTACATCTCCGGTGTTCTCTCCCCCAGGCCTAATTCCTTCCTTCCTCGTCCCTCGTGGGAAGTAAAAACTAATCCCACTTGAGGGCCCTGTTTGTGCCTTCCCCCCTCGCTTGCCGGCGATCTGTCTGGATGAGAAATGCTGGCAGTTGCTTTGTCCAAAGAGCAGCAAAAGGCTGCTGATTTTCATTTCAGGATTAGTACAGTTCCAAACATAGCCATTGGCAGGCTTCCCTAACATATTTCTGCTGCAGATAACCTTTGCCATTTTTTTCCCCCTTCCCTGAAACAAACGAGCAGGGGAATGAAGAAATCCAGCACTGTGGCAACAAATAAGGATGTTCCTCCTGAGGGTTCATTTATTATTTGTTCTCCTCATTCCATTCCCATCCGATGATATCAGCATGCATTTATTAAACGCTCCAAAGTGTGCACTTGGGCTTCTTTCTGAAACGCTATCCTCCACTGATAAACCAGCTGAGACATAGGGATGAGGAGGACCTGGTCAAACTGGAACAAGAGAAGCCTTGCATGTTGTCAGAACGCAATTCCTTCCTGTTGGCCCCTGGCAAATGTTACAGACTCCACAAGAGCTGACATAGTAACACGTGTGTGTGAGTCAGGGCCTTGTCTTCCTGCTCCTGGAAATGTTACCCTCAGTCCTGGGGTGTTAAATAGTAGATTTGTTTTCCAAACATCTCTCTGAAATTGCAGCAGGTGCACATCATTTTACAGCCCTATATGGACATCCAAGAGAAAGATGCTATTTTAGTGCCCAGCATGGCTGCTCCGAATGGATTAACTGGGGAGGACTAAATCTTAAATACAGACTCATCAAATTAGGCACATTTATGCACAAGTATAGCAGCATCTTTTCCACATTTAGGGATCATGTTGCTATCAAGCAAGCATTTAATCAAGCATGACATAAAATATTCTTTGCCGCTCCTTGTAGGATATGGTGAGGGCAAATTAATTAACGCTCATATTTAGTAACTTGATGAGACCCAATCATGTTCACCTACTTTAATGTTTATTTTAACATTTCCTTTCCAAAACCAACTGGTTGGTTTGTTTGTTTTCCTGGAGACTCCTAAGTTAGTAAACCATAATAGCAGAATAACACAAGAGAGAGTATCTATACCGAAAAGTCATAGCAGAACCTCCTATTATTAGGAGCCTGGTGGTGCAGGGAACTAAACTACTGTTAAAGTAGTGTTTAGCTGCCAGCTGCCTGCAATTACTGTGAGTTCAATTCTCACCAGGCTCAAGGTTGACTCAGCCTTCCATCCTTCCGAGGTAGATAAAATGAGGACCCGGTTTGTGGGGGCAATAAGCTGATTTTGTATAAAATAGAACACTGCTTTGGGGGGGCCAAAAGCCCTACTAAGCAGGTATATACAAAAGTATGAAGGCTATTGCTTAAAAGCATTGTAAGCCGTCCTGAGTCTCTGGAGAAGGGCGGCATATAAATCAAACTAATAAAAATAAATAATAATATTATCAACATGACAACTCTTCCTTCAATTCCCTGGACTTTTCTGAGTATGAAGAGAGAAATGTTGTATAACAGTGTGAATAATACAGGTCGAGAGACTTACTGTTTTTGGCACTAAAATGTTTATTGGTATTAGAAGCTAGGTTTTTAAAAAAAATTGTATTGTCTTTTTGAGGACCTGTTTGAGGAGAATTATCTATAAGTTTGTAGTAAATTTGTATCAAGTACCAGCTGCTTGTTTCTAGATCAGGGACTATGTTCACAGTCCCTCATGCCTTACTCACCTCCCAATTGGACTGCTGTAATGTGCTCTACATGAAGCGGCCCCTTTTTCTTTTTTTAAGACAAAAAAACATTTAATACATCAGTCATCCCTTCCCTGTGACATCTCAGTGTAATCTTTCTCAGTTCTTCTTCTTCTTTGAAGCGGCCCTTGAAGAGTATCTGGAAGCCTCAATTGGTCCAAAATGCTTCTAGAGCAGCAAGTGTCACACCTCTGCTCTGCAGGCTGCATTGGCTGCTAGTTTGCTTTTGGGTCCAATTCAAGGTACTGATCTTGCTCTTTAAAGCCCTTCATGGCATGGGATGGGTTATCTGAGGAACTGCCTCTCCCTGATCATATTAGCCTACTCCTCAGATCTGGAAGAGAATGCATGTTGTTGTATGTACTATCTGCCAGGGACTTATATTTGATGAGTTCCCAAACAGCAATAGCACTTAGATTTATATACTGCTTCACAGTGCTTTACAGCCCTGTCTAAGCAGTTTACAGAATCAGCATATTGCCCCCAACAATCTGGGTCCTCATTTTACCTGACCTCGGAAGGATGGAAGGCTGAGTCAACCTTCAGCCGGTGAGAATTGAATTGCTGAACTGCTAGCAGTCAGCAGTCAGCAGTAGTAATCTGCATTCTAACCACTGCGCCAACACAGCTCATAAAGATGGGCCTCCTGTGCTATGTGCCTGCCTTATGAAATATTCACCCCCACACCTCAAAGCCAGGTTAGCTTAATCTCTGTTAATGTTCTGGAAGTCCGTCAACACCTGCTTATGTCATCAGGTCTGGGGTCCCAGAGCATTGGTGAGACTCTCTCTCTCTCTCTCTCTCTCTCTCTCTCTCTCTCTCTCTCTCTCTCTCTCTCTCTCTCTCTCTCTCTCTCTCTCTCATCCATCCATCATTGACCTACCTACCTATCATTATTTATCTATATCTATCTATCATCTATCTATCATTTATCATCTATCTATCTTAAAACCTGAGATAACTGCTATATTTCCTGCCTTCCATGGTAAATTACTTTTCCTGGAATATGGTGCTTAGAAGAGATTTTTATAATATGTGTTCATTTCTGAAGATTGTTTTTATATTTATTTTAATTGGTGTAAATAAATGTTTTCTGTAAACATTAATAGGCAATAAAACACCGTGTGTGTTTGTTTGTATGTGTATATGTAATATTTCTTTAGCTCTAACTTTTTAATGCTAGAAAATAATGCAGCAATGTAAAGGTTTAAAACAATATCCAAGTGATGATGGATTTTTTAAATATAAAAAAAATATTTCTTATTTCTGGGGACTCAGTGAATAGTGAATGAATCATTCAGGCCAAGGAGTCTTAATGGAAGGATTTGTGTGAATTTAGAAAGCTTAACATGGTTTTGGACCACAGTCTTTGAAATCTTGCCTCTTCTGTGATATCCCTCTCTGAAGCCCATACAAATCCTTAGGAGCTCTGTCCTTGGGAGAGTTTCTGAGGAGATTTTCAGTAGCAACTCTTGACTACATTCTCTTAAAAAAGATTTATCCAGTTCTTCCAAACACATAATTCTTTCTTCTAAGCATCTCCTGGGGATAATTTCATATTCATAAAAACTTTATGGATAGGCTGGGTTCACCAAATGAACTATATAGAGAGTAGGGGCTTAAAACCAGGCCTTCCTTGTTTCCTAGTCCAATATTTTACTACTGTTCTGTTCTGAAGTGGCTTTATATAACTAGACAAAGTACCGGTATTAAGTTTTGTTTGTTTTTCTTTCAGATGTTGGATTTCTTTTTGTCCTATTGTGATAGCTGGTGAAAAACTGGATAATTATGGATGTCTAGTTTCCATAGGATTTTCTGTTAAAATAGTGGTCATCATAATGCAGCATTTACAGGTAGTCCTCAACTTAGGACCATTTTTTTAGCAACCATTTGAACTTAGACTTAGATTAACTTTATTGTCACTTTGAATGTACACTAATTGGCATACATTAAAATGAAATTTTGTTACATCAGCGCTGAACGAATGGACTTATGATCTGTGCCCAAAGCTATGGTCATTGCAGTGCCCCCATGTCATCTGATCATAATTTGGGCATTTGGCAGCCTGCCACATTTCGACTGTGGGGGCACTGCAATTTCCATCACCCAGCTCCATGATGGCGAACCTATGGCATGCGTGCCAGACGTGGAATGCCTAGCCTTCTCTGTGGGCACGCACGCCGTTGCCCCAGCCCAGTTCCAACCCCCTCCATGGTATTGACCCGGCTCTTTGCCTCCCCACCCGCTTCGGAGCATTTTCCGTGGGGAAGTGAAGGGCCTTGGTTGGAGGCAACGGACATAAAATGCAGCAGCAGCTCCAGACCGCACCAAGTTCTCAAACTGGTAGCCCCCCTCCGACCCTCTCTCTCTCTCTCCTCTCCCCCAAGTCCAGAGGGGACTCCCCCCTGGGTTTCCTGGTTCACGTTTCTGAATCCTGGTTTTTTTCTGGGTGGGGGGGGAAGAGAGACACTCCGCAAAATGTGTGCTTAAATCTCGTGCTGGTGCAAAGTCCTGATTATTAAAGACGGGGATGGGGAAAAGATCCCATTCCTTTCTCAAGGACCCAGGAAAAGTGGAATAAAAACAGGTGTGTGTGTGTGTGTGTGTGTGTGTGTGTGTGTGTGTGTGTGTGTGTAAATAACAGCCCGGGATAGCTTCGGCCACAAACAACAGCTGCTGTTATTTTTGCTGAGAGCTTCTAAGTTACACAACATTCTTTAATAAATACTAACAATAATGAACCATAATATACAGGATTAAAAGAAGGAAGGTGAAATCAGAGGAGGGGAGAGGGAAGGAAGGAAGGAAGGAAGGAAGGAAGGAAGGAAGGAAGGAAGGAAGGAAGGAAGGAAGGAAGGAAGGAAGGAAGGAAAAAAAAGAAGGAAGGAAGGAATAAGGATGTGATGACCCTCCAGAGGCTACTGCTCCTATCATTCCTGAAGTCAAGTTGTGCTGTTAAAGAAATCCAGTGCCACCAGGGAGAAGTCAAGTTGTGAAAGAGTGATTGAAAATCCTCACAAAACCTCATTATTCCGGTTAAGTTGCCATGTTGGCACTTTGTGATAAATAAGTAGGTTTTGGGTTGCAGTTTGGGCACTTGGTCCCTAAAAGGTTTGCCATCACTGACCCAGCTATTTCTGTCCTTCTTCTCCCATTTTTCACAGTGCAAAGCCAGCCATTTGGCCCGTTGTGTGGCTCAAAGGGGCATGCAATTTTGGCATACTGTGGTTCCTTTAAGTTGCTTTGTGCTTTTTTTTTTTTTTTCCTTTTTCACCATGCAAAGTCAGCCTCAAAGGTCCAGCAGCCAGTTTGGGCATGCGTTGTCACCATCAGGAGCAAGAAGATGGCAATAAAGATCAGCAGGGTTACAGGGGTCTTGGAGTGCAGGGTGAATGGGACTGGGCTGGGTGTGGGGGGCGGGATTGCAGCTTCCCATGACAGGGCAATCAACCCCAGAGCCAGATGATTATGCGGCTGCTTGAAACCTCTCAATACAGGGTGCAGGGCAGCCAAAAAGACAGCAATGTAGAGGAGATAGGCAGGGGAAGTTAGAAGCAATCCCTCCCTTATCTTACTGAGGTTTGGGGCTGGGAGGGATCATTCCCGGAATGGCTTGGCTCAGCTTGGCCTGGCCTGGGTCCTCAGCTAACGACTGGTAAAGTTCACTTAATGATAGCAGCAGGGCTTGCAGTCACTAAGTGATTGCAGTCATTTACAACCGCATTCTTTAGTGGCCAAAATTCCAGCCCCAACTATGGCCATAAATTGTGGACTATCTGTATGCAGTTCATCCAATCTTCTCTTCTATAGACAAAAAAGATAGCCTAGAAAAGCACGATTAAGATTTTCTCCACAGCAGGAAAATGATATCCCATGAACCATGTTTATCAACTTGGTGGCATATTTCCTAAATGCTGAGACAATCAAACCCAGATGACTTGCTTATGATTTGAGGTAACCGTCATGAATCTGGCAGATTCTCATTCACAACTATGGACCTTTATGAGTGGAAACTATATAACTGCCACTAGGTGGCCATTTATCCCTGAAAAGTAAAATATTCATCTTTAAATGGCATTCTTATAGTCATTATTCCTGGTAAAAATGTCCACTATTTCATCTCCAGAATGAAAGAATGCTATTCGATTATTATTTTCTTTGGCTTCAGACCAACACTGACAACAGTTTGTAGTTTACAGCTATTTACTTTGGATATGAAATCAGCAGAAAGTTGTTTTTTTCGTAGAGGTTTTGTTCCATTTCTTTTGGTATATTGTTTATGTATACGACAGGCGAGTTTCTGCCAGGTTAAGCCACATTATGCAAAGCACAGAAAGGATGTAAAAAATAGCAAGCCAAAGAGATGAAACATCTGCAATAGAATAAAGGAAGCAATGTGAGATTTTGTTCGCACCCACACACTTCACTCTGCAGCTCCATAGCTTTTTGACTTTGGTAGCCATCCTTTGTTGTACAATGTTCACATTCCAATCCACACACAACCATTCCTTCTTTAAACACTTAAGGCTCTCAACTCCATTCAACCATCATGTTTTGACCTATTCATATCTTTGTTTTTGCACTTCAAAACATAATTATATAAATACAGATGTATTATAAATATTGTAATTGTGTAAAAAAAACTTTATATAATCAAATCGACTCAACATATTTCTTATGGACTAGTCATACACATTAAGATTCAATCTACTTTCTTCCAGCATGCTTTTATTCTTGACTCTCGTTTCATCGCATACATTTTTCAGGTACCCCATTTCCACATTATTTTTATTTATTTATTTATTTGTCAAGCATATATAAGATAACAGATAAAATTATAAACATAATTTGAATACATGAAAAGAGTAAGAGTAAAAAGGAATATTAGGACAGGGACGGTAGGCACGCTGGTGCACTTATGCACACCCCTTACAGACCTCTTAGGAATGGGGTGAGGTCAACAGTAGACAGCCTAAAGTTAAGGTTTTGGGGTTTTGGGGAAGAAACCACAGAGTCAGGTAGTGCATTCCAGGCATTGACCACTCTGTTACTGAAGTCATATTTTCTGCAATCAAGTTTGGAGCGGTTTACCTTAAGTTTGTATCTATTGTTTGCTCATGTATTGTTATGGTTGAAGCTGAAGTAGTCAGCTAGGTAGGACATTGTGGCAGATAATTTTATGTACTATGCTTAGGTCAGACCGAAGTTGGCGTAGTTCTAAATTGTCTAAGCCCAAAATTTGAAGTCTGGTGGCATAAGGTATTTTATTGCGGGTAGAGGAATGGAGAACTCTTCTCGTAAAATATTCAAGTTACTTTTCCTTTCTTTGCATCAGAAGTGCTATCTTTTTTCTTCTGTTGACAAACATTTATTTCTCCTAACCAGGGGCATCTCTAGGGGACTCAGAAAAGCCATAGTGACAGGCGTGACTGTGGCATTGAAAACCCCTCCTCTTTAATGTAAGTCTCGACATGTGAAAAAGCAAAACTTCTCCATGTTCCCTCTTGCAGGCCATCAATCCAAATCTCTCCAAGCACCTTCCCAAGCAGGCATAAGAAATGAATGATCCTGGAGTTTTTGCATTCACTCTTGTTATGTTTTCCTGTATAGAGGGGAACAATAAGCTAATTCTTCCAATTGTGAGGTAGCAGATATGCCATCTTCATCCCTATGTTAAGCAAAGCAATGTAGCCATTTATTAGCAAGGCATATTTATGCTTTAATATTTTGCCTTAATATTTTGCCAGTTACATCATTTTCACCCGTAGCCTTATGATTTCTGAAAATTTATGAGTTCTTTCTCACATTTTTTCTTGGCAGATACATGTTTTTTGGCACAATTCCACTTTGAATCCCTTTCATTGCTATTTAAATCTCTTACAGTGTTCCCTCCTGTAAGTTCCATTCCAAGTAATTTCCTCAAATTTATTTTTAATTCTAGTCATTCATTCTGCTGGAAATACCTTGTTTATGACTTTACAGCGTTACAGTCATTTCTCAAGCAACTTGTTTACTTTTATGAAAATTGCTGCACATTTTTTCTGGCTTTTTAAAAAACTTAGCCATTCCTTATTTTCTTTAAGTTGCTGCAACTTGTTTTTTCTCTCATAATAAAACCAAACATCTTTGTAAGGGTCTTTGATCAGCTTTTATGGTAAAAAGATAGCTTGACATAACAATTGGATATTGTTATTGGGAAAGGGGGAAAATAGGACAATAAAATGACATATATAAATAAATTGTACAGTTGTATAACATGATGAAGATATTTGGCCACCTGATGTGTGAGTAGCCCTTAAAAATGATAAACATAAAATTTATCAGTGTGGGCCCTGTATCTGGAAATGATTGGGGTGATCAGAGTACATCTTGGGACACTATATGAGAATATGAGCAAGAATTTCTACCTCCCTGTATCAGCAAAAGCAAACTCTCTGCAAATAAGCTTATGAAATCTTCCCCCCAGTAGAATTAATGGGAGGGCATCAAAACAGGCTCTGGAAAAGGCCCATACATAATAGTTTAGATTGTGTAGATATGTTGCAGTAGAAGACATACGTCTAACATTTGGCAATAGCATTCAGTGGCAGTGGTGATGTCATTTTGACAAAATCCTCATCTTCTCTCTTTTACTATTGATTTGGCTTCTCCAAGGTTAATTGGCCAAATATTCAGGAGAGAGACAAAGAGTGCAAAGTTCGGCTATATAGATGCGGTGCCAATAACAGATTCAGATTATTAAGTCTTGACAGCAGCAGAGGCATCAGGCCTGTAAGGTCAAACATGATTCTGAATTCTGAGATTAAAATCCTAGTCTAGGCCTGAGCCTTAATACTTGTCACAGTGGTTTCAAACCTCAATATTGCATTGGGGATGCATTTTGGGGTACCAAACAAAGTCCTAAGGAAATTTGATTGAATGGCTTCAGAGGCCTCCAGGGTTGTGTACGGGTCCTATTGTATCCCATATAATAGGTTGGCAACTGTTTTAGCCATAAACAATTTAACTGCTGCTGGGATCTAATTTGCCCCCTGTTGCCTATGAAATTTAATTATTGCTTGTGTGCTCTTTTGGCCAATAGAAGAGACATAATTTACCTAGGCTGTTACTTTCTTGGAGCCCTGAAATACGATATGATACGATATACTATAAGTATTTAAAACATTTGACCTGGTCTAATTCATGGGACTCAATTGTCCATTTCTGCTTTTGCCTTTTGTTTGAAAAAACTAAAACTTTAGATTTATCATAATTGATTATTACAATAATTGTTCATCATTAGAGTAGGATGCCAGGGTTCTCAGTGCATGCTTGATACCTACAAAAGACAAGGAGAAAAGAAATCAGTGCAAAGTAAAATTGGGAGATGTCTATAGGCTAATTTAGACTCATGGATATTTCTGAAGAGTTTTGATCAGAAAGTTGATATATATGTTAAAAAGCAATAGTAGAATACATCCTTGTTTCACATTTGTGTCTGATAGATTGAATAAAATCAGAAAGGTCCCCTTTCCAGTTACCTCAGCTCCATTTTAACAGGAGTCTTCATCTGTAGAGGATTGGCTTATTCTTGAGATATTATCAAAAGTTGCCTTGAAATCAATAAAGGCTACATATAAATTCAAGTCAGTGGTTTGTATATTTATCTGCCAGATGTTGCAGCAATGGTGTATAGTAGAACGTCCTGTTTGAAACGTGACTTGCTTTGTGTCAATTATTCTGTCCTCTAATATTCAGGTTTGGAAACTGATAAATATGTGGCATATGCTAATGATGTTCAATAGACTAATTGGCCTATAATTAGCCAGATCATCCCTATCATCCTTTTAACATGAGTCAATTATAGCTTCCCCCCAATCCTCTGGAATTTTGGTTGTGTGGTTAAGGTATGAAAATAAATAGGCCAGTATATAGGATTCTACAAATTTGTATTAGATTTAATTAGCTCAAGGGGGATACAGTCAACCTCTGGGGGCTTTACTATGCTTGAGCTGATTAATGAGTTTTTATACTTCCTTGCGTTTGATTGGAGGCTACAATGACAGTGAGGATAATGTCTATGGAGATTCTCAGTCTTCCAGGTCATGGTTGTCCCAAAGGTGCTTTTTTTCCAAGAGGCAACTGGACTTCCTGCTTTTTCTTTGAAGACATTTTACTCCTCATCCAAGAAGCTTCTTCAACTTTTGAGCTGACAGTGAGGATAATGGTATATCCATCAATAGGGGATAGCATGTGGGTAAAGTAAAGGCCTAGGTAGTGGTGTACCCAGGTACTTGAGGGATACCATAATGGAGTTGTATGTTGTTATGGTACGCCAAAATAGGGAGTGATTTTTGGACTGTGTGGCTTCGATTATCTATGACCAACTTTTTTTCTTTCTGATAAGGGCCTTATGTTTATGTTCCTTTAGACTTCTCTGTTACAGGGTTGGGAACTATCAGTGCCTGAGCAGAATATGTAGCCCCATGGGGGAAAAGATTTCTAAGTGGGCTTTCCTTTCCCTCAAAATACCACTCCAGGTACTTTGGTGCAAGGCTTCTACTATTGTCCTAAGATGTTTTGACTTCATTTACAGCAGATTTAGAAATCCCAGTCTGGGAGAGGGGATCTCAATTATTTAAAGTCAGCAGGACCTCCATTCTAAAATGTGCTATTAATGAAAAGCAAGAACACTTGCAATATTTTTCTTATCTATTCTGGTTTGGAGGCTCATTGCTCCAAAGGGAAATAATCAGATTCATCATAGGTTTTATTGTAAAATGCCCAGAATCACTTAGGTGAGATGGGTGGTGTAGAAATGTGATGGATGAATGAATGAATGAATGAATAAAATTTCCATTTCCAGTACATTTGGTCAGACAGATCACAGAGGATAAAGAATGCAGAATTTGGAGGCTAGCATTTCTGACTCATCAGTGATGATCAATGAAATATATTTCCAAGTACATTGTTTTAGAAGATGCAGCAGCAGTTTGTGCCTGGAAAAAAGCTTAAATGGCTTTTAGATTTCCCTGATGTCTTAATTGGCTTCTAATCCTTCAAAAGTCTAAACAGCTGATAAACTGGAGGGTAGCTCTACAAAAACCTATTCTCTCCTTCCCAATCTCTTCTTGCAGAAGTAGGCAAAGATAGCAAGAAGTCGGTAAAACTTTTGAAAAGTTTTCATTAAATTTTAAAAACTTGACAGGAGAAAATTGTTTAACCTCATTTGTTATATTTAAATTAACTTTTTAGAATGCAACTAAAATATCTTATTGGTAACTCACTTGTTTCTGATCATAAATGAAATCAGAACTCATTTACTTAGCAACTGAGGACCTGAAGAACTGTGTTGGATTTTGACCCCTAAGTGTTTGTAACTCCAATTCTAGCACATTTACCTGGTTGTCTATGTAAATGAACTTTAGAATGGGACACTTAATTTATTTGCCTTTTTACGTTTGACATATCTGCTGTTATTTGTATATAGCCAGTGTTTTGGCATTTGGAGATCCAAGGTCATTTATCTTTCTCATAGGATGCGTTTACAATCTTACAGATACTTCTTTGGTGACCATTCAAAGTTGTAACAGCACTGGAGGGGACTTACACTGGATCCTTGTAATTGCGGCCATTGCAGCATCCAAGCAGTCATGATTGTCCTACAGGTGCTTGGCAATTATGATGCTGCAATGTCTTGGGATCACTATTTGCGACTTTCATTGCTGGCTTCCAACAAGCAGCCAATGGGGAAGCCAGCAGGAAATTGGAAATGGTGATTACATGACCGTGGGATGCTGTAATTGTGCAGGATTTGCCTAACAAGTGGAACTGCTAGAATGGATGGTCCCTGTTACCCATTGTTAAGGAAGGACTATCTGGTATTGTTCACTTATTTAACTTGAAAGCCTAATGACATTAAAAGGAACATATACATTCAGTTTGGTTCTACATAACTATGATTTTACACCTAGTTGTTTAGTGTTAATAACAAAGTTTGTCATATAAAGCTGATAATTTTCTTTGCTATCAACTCCTGTTTTCTCCATCCTCCTCTTCACTAGGTTTCAATATTTAGTCTTGTAAGTTAAAAACACATAATCCATGCAACTTTAATTCTTGCTCTCTGGGTTGTATGTAGGCGTATGAACAGTCACTGGAATGTTTAGTGAACTAGAAAATAGATGAAAATAAGCACTTTCCTCTGCTTAAAAATCTTGTTTACTCACTGTTCTGTCTTTCGAGACATCAATTTCTGTTCCTAAACTATTGAAAAGTAGCTCATATAACATTCTGCAGCTTTTTTGTCTTTTAATTGAACTAGGGCACACCCATGGCCACACAATTAAGAAATTAACATTGAACGATATCATCCATCCTGATAGAAACAATTCATATTGCATATATTCATCTTAAAGTCTTGTGGACACTTGTGGACATATTAAAGGATGGTTTCCTTTAATACCGAGTTAACCTGGGCTGTTAAATATTTAACATTCAGATCAAGGGTACACAGAAAACACATCTTTATTGACTGCATTTGCTAACACATTGAAGAATGCAAAGGTATTTCTTTTTCCATAAGCAAATGGGCCATGGTCCCAATGTGTATTAAAGCATACACTAAATCGAAACATGATGAAAATTATGGCAGACAGACCTATTCCAAGGCAACACAAACAGCATGCATAATACAGCTTTCACACAGAACAACCTTGATACATTATATTGCTTTAAGGATTAACTAACATGAAAAATGTACAAAAAGGAGAAATAGGTTTTGCATTAATGAAAAATACATTTTTTTCTCTACAAAGGAATTTCTAATACAAGAAAATAAATATCGCAACATAAGCCAAAAATAATTTAAAATTGCTCTTTTCAATATATTTTCAATATTTCTCTTTTATATTAACAAATGGCACATCACTTTCTTTGAAACAAAGAAAACAGGCGGCCTTTGCCTCCTGTGACATTCATATTGTTTCCTGTAACTGATACAGAGTGGGCCTGTGTTGTGTCAGTGTGGAATGGACCAAAGTGTGCAAGAGATTCCTTAAAGAACAACCAAATTGCCACACCCATTTAGTAACAGGAAAGGGAGCTTTGTGACAGGTTGCAAGAACAGGCAGGAATGAATTTTACCCTTTCCCCCCCACTCTTTGGGGAGAAATGGCTAATTCTCCATTGTGCTTTGAGGAAAAGCACTGCCAAATCTTTGTTTCTTAAAAATGCTGACAAAATAACTATCAACAAAAGATTCAAAATAGACCACAAAACTCCTGTTTCCAAAAATTGAAGGTGAAATTTGAGTGCATTTGAGCATTTCCTAAAACTGGACTCTAAGACATTCCATTTAAATCTAAGGTTCAAAAACAATGTTTGATCCTTATTAATGAACACAAAAATGAGCTTTACCATAGCCATGTTAATACATAATCATGATGCTAACAGGATTCACCCTTTACAGTGCAAATGTCAATGCCTGAAGTTCACACATTATTGGATTAAAGACCTTTATGTAATAAAATAGACCATTTATGCTCCCCCCCGTTCATTTCAAAATACATTTATAATGCATCAAAAATATTTTTCACATACAATTCCTTTTTCCTTTATGCAAATCTCTCTAGCTTCTACAAGAAAAGAGGCAGGTGCTAAGTAGCAAAGGAAGATTGGCATTCTCCTTAAAAGGGTTTTGACGAATATGCACATAGCTGTCAACTGAGCAGGAGCTAACAGAGACACTACTGGAAACAACACAAAAGAACAGATTTTTAAGTAATTCAGAGCTGGATCTTAACCGTGACAAAACTCTCGCCTTGTGCGATGAGCAACTCCCTTCGACAGCTAGCTATATATATCAAGCCTCAAATACTAGAGAAGACTTTGATTTAACCATCTGGAGCATTTCACTGTGTTTATTCCACTACACTGCAACACTATTATTGGGGGCACAAACAAAATAAAAACAAAAAATGGACCTGCTGGCATCCCTTTGATGGCCTTCAGAGTGGGTAGTTTGGATTTGGAAGCAAACTATGTGCCTTATAACTTGTACCTGCTTAAGGCACTCACTTCAATCCTTTAAGCTCCCAGCCTCCCTCTTGCCAAATGGGGCCTGGCCTTGCCCACTTCTGGATTGCAACCTTCAGCACGTTCCCCTAAGTGAGGGCAGCCGCTGAATTAACGGAAGTTGTGCCCTCCTCCATATTACATTGTAACAGTTGGCAGAGGCTTCTTCTTTAATCCCATAGACTGAAACCAAGTCCAAGGCACTTACTGGACTTCACTGTAGCTGCCTTGGCAACTTTAAAGAGGCATGGACTAAAACTCCCAGAATAACCTCTTAAAAACTGCCAAAGTTGAGAAACATTTCTATAGGGACGTTGTGAATTCTTGTGAGCATTACTTAGTCTGAGCGTATTTTTTTTAAAAAAAAAACCAAATCCATATTCCTCAGTATTTTGCAAAAGTATATACACTTCATGAACCCAGCCTTATCGAGTTCTGTCATTCAGAGAAAGAACGTACAGGTTTCGACAAACAACTGACGTGTGTATGCGGATTTTTACCAATGTGCCTGAAATGCTTAGTAATGCACAATGTAAGAGGTGGAAAGCTGCAAAAGGAATCAGTGAAAACTCTTTATTTGCTGGCAGAAGCCCCTCTGGAGTCAAACCACTTCTGTGAGGGGAAGGGCAATTAAGTTATTAGGAAAAAGTGGGTTCCTGTTTCTTTGTGAAGTCTTCGGTATCCTTTTTTCTTACTCTCCATACAACAAATCCCACTCTAGTCTTGTAAACGTTTTCTCTCTGCAAAAAACATGATAGCTAAAGCAATATGAGCGTATCATATAGAAAGGGTTTACTCCAACACTCCATTCAACTCTGTGAAGTCCCACATGAATATAGGCTATCTTGTTCCCTCCAGTTTTAAGGAAGACTGTGAGTCGGCAACATTCAGTGAGATTTTTGTGATACATTTATCTATCTATCTATACATATATCACTTTTAAGATTGCACTGGAGACTCTGGACCATGGCAAAGTAATAATTATTTCTGTATTTTCTTTTTTAAAAAATGGTTTCATCATAGAATCCTATTCACAGTAAAAAAGCCGGGGTGTTCCATCCTTCTATACATCATCTAAATGAAGAGAGGTGTTGCTTTAGTTTGGTTGTTCTTTAAAGTTTTCCCCTTTTGCTGTCCTGTATTGAGTGAGCAAGCAAGTAATGCAGTAGCTGGCAAATGAAGCTGCATACAGCAAGATTTCTGGATTTTTTCTCTGTTTTTAAAGCAATAGTTGAACTAAAGCACACGGAAGCAAGATCCATTAAAGGCAGCATATTGATTATTTTGTATGACATAACTAGGATATTGTAGCTAAAGTCTAGCAAGCTTGATAAGATAAAACTAAGTCCTATTTACTGTATTTAACATTACCTGAACATACCAAGCCTTGAAGATGGAACAAAATTTACTTGCCAATCCATGTTAGGCTACTAACGTTGAATTGTTCCATTTTGGTCAATGATTTGAAAAATAGTTTTGCAATCATATATCAGCAAAACACTGACGTGTATTTGGCAACTGATTTTGGTTTCTTTCCAGAATAGAGATTCTCTAAATTATAGCTCAACTGGAATAGTATTATGGACTTCAGAAGACTGGTAAAAATAACGTGACTTTAAAAAAAAAAAAAAAAACCAAAATAAAAAAGAATTGCCTGTATATGGCATCGGAGAACAAAAAAACAAAAACAAAAAATAAAACACCAATATTGCTCTTACTGCAGTGAACAAGTAACATCAGAAATCACAATGGTGGAAGGTGGTTCAAATGATGAAAGCATCATCTTCAGCAAGCGTGCAAAGTGGGTCATGAATACGGATTTAGTCCTTTAGTTACTCAACAGCTTTTGCTCATAGTAAATTTCTGGTTTCTGGCTGTGCTATTTTACTATATTCTTTGGCATCCATAAAATAATTTCACAGATTCATCAGAATTACAAGATGCTTTTCTCCCCCAGTTTGAAAGTGTCCCAGTGTGCATATGTAAGGGTATGTATAAATGTGCGTATACCACATACACACATATACACACACACACACTTGTATTCAAAGTTACCTACCATCAGCAAAAATGTTTAGTGAACTTCACTTGTCTTTTTATTTTACTTCCCTGAGCTTACACTGGAGCCACTCCCATCAAACCTGTAGCAAACCTTAAAACCTTGACTATGTAACCTTTGAAGCCAAAACTGAATCAATAGTGTAACGAAGTGCAAACTTGGAGATCCGTATGACTCATAAGTCACACCAGCTTTTAAACAACATTTAAGGCTTATTAGAAACATCTGATGTACAGTATTACTGAAATATTTAGAATGCTGACTTCTGTGAATCACTCTCTTAGGATGTGTTGATGGCTCACTAACAAGTTTTTACTTCGAAAGGAAAGGAAATAAAGGGGAAAAGCCATCAATGTAATTAGTGTTTATAAAAACAAATGAGAAGGGAAAAGAAATGTTTCAATGATGCTGCCTCTTCAACCAAGGGACTGTTACTGTACAGAAGCAGCTCCTAAAGAGTTGAGCAGAGATTTATTGAGTTATCATGAAAGCACAGACTGGAGTTCTTTGAAGCTATTTGAATAATTCCCCCTCTGAGTAATTGAAACATTCTTCTTCTGATCTTTGTTTGGCCCATACTAGGCTACTTTAACCTGAGGAAATTATGGGGAATGGCTCTAATAATCAAAGGTTTAGGTTTTACCAATGAGTAATATAAATAATACCCCAAATTAATCTGGAAAGTACTGACAGAGAACAGAGCAGCTTTAGCGTGGATCTGTAATTTTTATCTACTGAGAGCTTTGGATGGGTCTTTATAGAACTGCTCAGCTGATAATTGGAGTGATAAGAGTTAAATCTTGGTTCTTGCTTCCTGGATGGACCCTAATTGAACTGAAGAGGTGAGGAAGAAGAAGGAAAAAAAAAAAGTTTAGTAGACCATAAATACAATGTTGTATTCCTCTACCCATTAAGTGCTTTCTTCAAATAAGCCTGTTGTGCTTCTTTAAAAAAAAGAATTGCTTATTTTACTTCATACTTGCACACGCAGACACACACACTGGCAAACCCTGCACATGTGTACACGCATGTGCAGGTGCACAGACACACATACCTATAAACATCTATTTTCACTATTCTACCTTCTATGGATATACTTGGCTTCCATAGTAGTATTCTCCTTCTGAAACATGCCCCGAAAGAGGCAGTAACATCTGGCAGATCATGAAATCAATTTGCTTAAGTAATGCCCATAAAACTGTCATCCCTGCATGAACAACAGACGCTGGCAATCTCAGATCTCCTCATTAAAATCCTGAGATGTCCTGCTTGCTCCCAGAAAACTGATGTCCTTAATAATGTGTATGCTTGCATTCTATGTAACCAAGTTATACATGTGACAAGGGTTAACTATTGTGACTGTATAGAAGTCTAAATTGGTGAAGCCTGGAGCTGTTTCTCAAGCATATAGAGAGAGGAAACAACAGTGCTCTTTTCTGAATTATATATACAAATTAAAAATGAAGTAACAAACCAAAACCCTTAGTTATGATACCAGTTGAAATTGGACATGGCAGTTTTAACTGGATTTAGGCCTCACAAAGCTGTCATGACTGCTCTCAGAGGTGCATTAAGATGCTAAAATACTCATTCTGAAATTATCCTCATTTCCTGAATCTAACTGGCTGTGGTGTCCTCTGCCACTTCCAGATTCTGTGTCAGAGTCACTCATTTCTGCATCTGAAAAGTAGCCATCAGTCTCATTGTCAAAAGGATGCAAAATAACCTTTGATCTTTCATTTTCTGGAGATCCATGAAGCATTTCAGGTGTCTTGTTCTGAGATCTTTGAGTCCCTTTGCCTTCTTTCGGTAATTTGAACCTCACCACTGTTTTCAGACTACCTACTGAATCAGGCACTTGAACCAGAGAGTTAGGATCTGTTGGAGTGTATTTCATGACATCCTCATCATGGTTTAGGTGATTTATGAGACTCGGGGACGCTTGAGAATCATTTGCTTTTGGAAGGGGAAGTGCAGGATGAGAAGAGCCCTTCTTAGATGTCTTTTTCACTTCACATGCCCCTTTGCGCTCTGTGTGTAGTTTGTCCATACTTTTCTCTGCCTTGCCATTTCTTAAATCATGGGATAAAGATTTTGTGGTATTATTTGCCAAATAACTGCTGTTAGTCCATTTATTTGAATCCTCTTCTTGATGTCTTTTAAAGAGGGCATTTAAGCCATTTCTTGCTGTTTTTTTCTTAGTGTGTGTTCGATGTTTACTTTTAGTTTTCTTAGTTGTGTCACTCTGTTTCAATGGGGACTTCAAGGAATGATCCATCATGAAACTTAATAAGGTCTCTTCATCTTGTAAAAGTTCCTCGGAAAGGCCTGGAGTGGTGTTTTCATGATGGCCGTTGTTCAAGGACCACCCACTCATTGCCATGTTCTCTGTGGTGATCTGTACAGATTGAGCCAACCAGCTATTGAAGAAGGTCCCGGCAATGGGAAAGGAAGTTGACAAGCCTATTGCAAGAATGGGTAGAAACATAGAATGCGTTAAGACCAGTCATTATTTTTTTTACAACTCATCATAAATTCAAACACTGTCTAATAATTAGATTACAAAAAATCAGTTCAATAATGCGATCAATCATGTGACCAACTTTTGCAACTTTCTGACAAGCAAAGTCAACAGGGAAGCCCGATTCACCAAACAACTGTGTCACTAACTTAATAACTACAGTGATTCAGTTAAAAACCGTGGCAAGAAAGTTTGTAAAATGGGGCAAACTTCACTTAACAAATGTCTCACTTAGCAACAGAAATTTTGGGCTCAATTGTGGTCATAAGTCAAGGACTACCTATAATGCCCTTTCCAGTGTTATACTTACCTTAATAATATCCAATGCATCCTTTTTGATATTGTTTTTTAACCATGAATATACAGTATGAGACAGAAATTGCTTGTACGAGTAATAATTAAAGGGCTGGTATCCATAAAATCCACAAGATATTTTCTAGTTTTTAAGTCACAACAAAACTCCAATAGGCTTCCTGCTCTTGAGAGATGGAAACCCCTGAATAGCAGTTTTAGATGAGTCAAATTATACATGATAATGGAAGGATATTTCATATAAATAAGCTATTTCACTTACAGGGCAAGGATAGGGAACAGGCAGAATACAGAAAGTATCCCATAAATTGGACACCCTACCAGAAAAAAAAAAAACACTTTCCACATGGGCCACTTGCTTTACTTCAGATAGTAGTGCCACCTGAAGATAGTTCCTAAAAAAGATATTGGTGGCTCTTATGATGCTTTGAAGAACAGGTCTCAAACTATGGAAGGCTTTAAAGATATCCATCAGTAAAACTGAACTAAAAATACACAAGAAGCCACTGTAATAGTTGTGAAATGCTCATGCAGTACCTGGACTCTATTAATAGCCTGGCAGATTGTTTTAATTTGAAGTTTCTGAACTGCTCCTGGAATTCTGTGCATTTCCACAGACTAATGTGGAGGCTACAGAGCGTGGATCACTATGAACATGCTGTTTCTCTAAACCAGAGCTCCTGGCCCGCGGGCCAGATGCATCACACGCTGGCCACGCCAATGCCCGGTTTAGCAAAAGGGAAAAAAGTCCCGATACATCACATGAGACTGCGAGTTTGACACCCCTGCTCTAAATCATCCACAGCAATGGATCTGCCATGATGAGGTTCTCCATCAGTGGACATCAGAACAGAGTTGGGGATCCCCTCTAGCTTATATGTCTCAAAGTAAAGCCAACCTTTCCTTCTGTGTAATAGTCTTTTCAAGCAGTGGTTTACATAGAGCGTCAAGATTTGGACTGAGGTCATAAGACACACTCTCCGCCTATACGTCATTCATTGTCTGCAGGGTGAGTTTACATCCCGCTGCTTGCTTTGCCATTCTCCTCCTCGTTTTTAGGACTTTGGGAATATTTACACTCTTCCCTCACTTCTCCAAGAGCATGGAAGCCAAAGCTTTCTAGAGCTATAATTTCCCATTGCTTTCATCAGTGAGAAAGCTGAAGAGGGAGTGAAATCTAGAAAATGGAATTTCTCATTAAGATAGCCCCTGCATTTTGAAGCAGTACCTCCCTGGAGCTAGGCTTGCCTTCTGCCTTCCCAATGGGTAAAACTGTTTCCAAGGGAATTATATGCTCCCAGTGATTTTTTTTTTTAATTTGATTTATATGCCGCCCTTCTCCGGAGACTCAGGGCGGCTTACAATGCGCTTTGAAGAAGTACTCCTTAATATGGATTAGGGTCAGCAGACAGGGCTTTGCAAGGGAAACAATGTTCTGGTCCAGTGGTGGGTTTCAATTTTTTTTTACTATTGGTTCTGTGGGTGTGGCTTGGTGAGCGTGGCATTGCTTGGTGGGTGTGGCAGGGAAAGGATATTGTAAAATCTCCATTCCCACCCTACTACAGGGGAAGGTTACTGCAAAATCCCCATTTCCTCCCGATCAGCTGGGACTTGGGAGGCAGAGAATAGATGGGGATGGGGCCAGTCAGTATTTTTACTATCGGTTCTCTGAATTATTCAAAATTTGCACTACCGGTTCTCCAGAACTGGTCAGAACCTGTTGAAACCCACCTCTGTTCTGGTCCCTGTTACTATCATCTGTCATCCTCTCCCAACAATCCAATACCATTTTAAGGAGCAACCCAGTTCTGTTTAAAGTCATGTGCGACTGCATCCAGAATTGGACTATATTGGGTCCATAACAGTGAATGTGGCCAATCTGAAACACACATTTATAGTCGTTTGCCCTTTCCATCAGCCCCACAAAATCATGCCTGTTCTTCCCATGCCCCATGTTCTTTTCTCTGGATACAGGTGTTCCAAAATCAGCACAGCCTGATTTTGCAGAAGTAGAAAATAAAATAAAGTACAGAAAATAAAAGTAGAAGTCCACTGCTTTTATTTTCTAAGGCTCCTAGATGAGCTATGTGGAATCCAGAGACATTGTTTAGAAGAAAAGATAACACTACATAAAAAGAAAGCAAATAAAAATGAAGTCAAGTAGGGCAGAGAGTCTGGCAAGTGCAAGAGAACATCCCCTAGTGAACCGATGCCTGCATACCATGAAGTCTATCCCAGCGTAGCAGCAACTGTGATGGTTTTTGTGTCACAACCTTAATGACCCAATTAAACAGCTGCATCCAAGAATATCTATAGTGGAACGGCCATTATATACTCGAGCACTCTGCCCAGAGGAATGCCATCTGCAGTTTGCAAAATATCATGCCCTATATATTTGACACATACTAGTATGAATGCAAAACTGATGAAAAAACGCAACTCCTGGTTTTCATAATTTACCCTGCACGGCTAAAATGAATGTGCGTCAAAGGTGAAATGAATATGAAAATATACTTAAACATTTATTTCTCAGAAAATATTTTGAGCATTTATAACCTCATCATCTAAAGGCTTGATAGATTTCAAATGTATATTTTGAAGTTAAACTTACCCAGCTGTCCCAGTACTAACTCATTCCCTGATTTTCTCTTTTCTTTCTTCTCAGGACTGCTTTTCCTATCATCTCTTCCTTTTCTTTTTGGGTCACTTCTCCTTCCTTTTGTTCTCTTTTCAGCTTGCTCTGTTCAAATTAAAAAACAGAATGAGTCAATAACACAATAAAGGTCTAGGTGCCATCAAATTGGTGCTGGCTTAGTGACCGCACAGATCCTGTCTGTGATTCTGTCCCTATCCTGGTAACACAAGGAACAGCACAGTAAAATATATTAAAAAAAAGAACATCAGCCACAGGGAGACTTCATAACCTGAGAAACCAGTGCTTATTTTATTAATTTAGAACACTGGCTTTCTTTCATGTTCTTCAAAATAACTTATGGTGAATTACAATTTGTAAAATATGCCAGATAAAACAGTAAAATATGTTAACAATTTTAAACATACAGTAACGTGTCTAATCAGAGAGCCAGTTTGGTGTAGTGGTTAAGGCATCAGGCTAGAAATCAGAAGAGTTTTAAGTTCTAGTCTTGCCTTGAACACAAAGTCAAGTGGGTGACCCTGGGCCAGTCATACTCTCTCAGCCCTAGGAAGAAGACAATGGCAAATCATTTTCAAAAAAATCTTCCTAAGAAAAACTGCAGGGACTAGTCTAGATAGTCACAAGGAGTCAACACTGACTCCAAGATAGCAAATGAAAATAAAAATGTGAAATGACAGAGACACGATGAGCTGTAGCTCACAAAAGCTTATGCTTTTTAATAAAATCTCTTAGTCTAAAAAGACGCTACCAAATACCTGATTTTACAAAACTATCCAAGGAAGAAAAAAATGGAATCAGTCTCAGGATTCTAGAATGTGAAACTATTACAAAAAACAGATCTTCACCAAGCACTGAGAGGCAGGTAATAAGAGCACCAATTTGGTTACCAAGGGAAGGGCACACTACAGCCAGGGAACAAAAGCCTACTCTCAGCCTGGGTCACAACACACCCAACTGTGGAATCCCTAAGAGGGTCTTCCTTTACAGCTGTTAACCTTCAGAGGGTTATGTGCTGGAAGAGGTGCTTTCATAAGTATCCATATTCTAAACCTTTAAGGACTTTGAACATCACTAAAAATGTAAAGGTCAGACTAGTGATGTATAGGCATTAATTTTAAGATTGGGATTGTGTCTCAAAAAGATATTGATAGCAGCTTTGCTGCCACATTGTATACCAATGACAGATTCTGTGTTATCTTTAAAGAGCAGATACATATCTAGTATGATAAAGGAATCCAGAAGGGAGATTGCCAGCATGGAGTGTGGATTATTATCCAGGCCATCTTTGAACAGGATATATATCCTTAATTGAGTATTACAATCATTATTGTTTATATGAAGCAGTACTCTTGTAATCAATCAATCAATCAATCAATCAATCAATCAATCAATCAATCAACCAACCAACCAACCAACTTCCTTCCTTTATGACAATTTTGTTTACTAGACTCTTTGTAGGAGGAATGGCAGAACCTGGGGTGGAGTCAAAAGAGGAAGTGGCTTAGAGTCTCTATATAGCCACAAACAGACTAAGCCCAACCCCTCTTACATTTTGTTGACCCTTATCTAACGCCAAGATAATGCTGACCATTAGTGGAATAGATTAATATCAGACACGAAAGATCAGGACCACATGTGAAGTTCCAATTAAGATTGATTTATTATTAATCATGCCTATGCACAAGAATCTATCCCACTAACAGTCAACACTATCTTGGTGTTAGGTAAGGGTCAGCGGAATTCAAGAGGGGTTGGACTTTAGTTCATTTTTGGTTCCGTAGAGACTCTTGGCTGATTCTTCTTTTGACTCCACCCCAGGTTCTTCCACTCCTTTTCCTATAGTCTTATTATTCAAATTAATTAAGACCATTAGGTGGACTATCTGAATTAAACACAATAATCCTATTTTACATTCTGGTGGTTCCTCTTGGTTGTGATTCTGAAGTCATTATACAGACTATGTACATTTATATTTGGGTCAATAAAGCATTATAGATTTTGCACGAGCACATTATATAGTTATTATCCCTTCTATAAGGCTACAGTTCCATTTCAACGTTTCCACATTTTCAGTATAATCTTAGCATATAGTTAATCATTGACTGAACAGGAATTTGAGATTATGAAGGACTAAGGTTAAAAAAAAGATGCAAAGGTAGCAAAATTCCAAAATGCATTCTGTGGAATCGTGCCAGATGGGAACATGGTCCAATGATAAAATATATGCTTCACCCACATACAATAACATATTTAACTTTGGACATCCACTGCTAGCAACTGATATAAAAGATTTTTGCTGGTAGACTTCTAGCAGTTTCCTAAGATTTCATTAGCTTTGACTCCTTCATGTTGGAGGTCAAATATTTTGTTGTTTAATTTTGTTACAAATTAAATTTGTAAAACAAGTTTATGAAGATAACATTGGTAGCCATTTAAACACACATTTTCTGGACCAAAGTTTAGTAAGGGTTGCACACTAGCACATTTATTATTCTTATATCCTGCTACACTGCCTGAACGGGCCCCTTAGGGCATTCTACAATATTAAATTACAAAACAATTAAAATCCAATTTTAAATGGTCACAAAATATCAATAAATGCGTAACAATTAATTTAAAATAGCAGCCTAATAAATCTACAGGGCAACACTAAACAGCAGAGCAATAAAACCAGTCAGTTTAAAATTAAATCTGTCCTGCCCTCCAACTACCTGCTACAGTAGAAACGTTTGGCTAATTTTTTGGATGGGAATGCAATCGTGACTTTCCGGGCTTCCTCAAGGAGGAAATTCCAGATGTCATGAGAGTCAGGCCTACACTTCCATTTTGTCTTTGTCAAAAATATCTAGGAGCTCCCACTGGCTTCTCTAACTCCATTGGATGATTGCTTGTCTTGTTGCTGTTCTCTCAAGCCATCTGCTCTTACAGGCAATAGTAATTAGGTCTGCTATCCTCCCTCTCCCCACACTGCACAAATGACCACAACTGACCCCAAAATTTCTAAGTAAGACAGTTGTCAAGTGAATTTTGCCTCATTTTATAATTTTTTTTGGCCACAGTTATTAAGTGAATCACTGCAGTTGTTAAGTTAGTAATATGGTTGTTAAACGAATCTGGCTTCCTCACCGACTTTGCTTGTCAGAAGGTTGCAAAAGGCAATCAGACGAATCCAGGATTCTTTATGCAATTGTCATAAAGATCGGTCAGTTGCCAAGCATCTGAATATGACTATAAGGATGTTGTAACTGTCATCAGTGTGAAAAAAATGGTCATGCATCACTTTTTTCAGTGCCGTTGTAACTTCAAATGGTCATTAAATGAGCTGTTGTAAGTTGAGGACTACCTGTACTTCACGCTTTTAGCTCATTGCTAATTCTTATTAATTGCAAAGGAAGATGCTTAGAAAATAGAGTGTGAACTTTTGTAAGGAATCTGTATTATGGTCCAAACTGATATTAGAAAAACAAATGTGTCTATCTGATTCTATTCTTGATGGATAGATTTTTTCCTGGATTATAAACCTCTTACTGGGAGTGCAAACATGTTGTGGTTTTGTCTCTCTTATCCCAAGAGGTCTTGATGTAATGCTAGACAGCAGTTTATAAAGCACCCACTTTTAGAAGTTTTTGCCTAATGTAAGTCAGTTGTCTTTAGCTGCTACTTTGTGGTTAGAGCTATCAAGATGAAAACACAGCAGTATTTCCACAGTGCACACCAACAGGTCTTGCCACTATGAACTTATTCCTAAACCTCCAGAATGGGCTGCCATCCCAACAAGAATACTGGAATTAAGCACTATTGGCTTTAAAGCAATTAGGCTTTTGTTGCAGCCAGTTAATAAACCACTATTATTCTTTTAATACAGGATTTATATTTGCAGGCTTGCCAATCAAAGATTTTTCTCACAATTACTGAAGCGATTTCCAGGAAGAAAAGCAAAGCAGAATTGATGTTTGCTCAGTTCCTGCCAACGAACTGGAGAAGGGCAGACACATTTTTCACTTGACTTAACAAATAAAATATATGGCTTTGTTTAGATGGTGCAGTGCTTCCAAACAACAATATCAACGCTAGACTTTTTGAAAAAGAAGCCTGTCAAAAGGAACAGCTGCATTTCAAAGCCTGACAACTAGAGGGTTGTTTTTCAGTTCACAGAAGATAGATTGGGGAAAAGCAGCTTTCAGACGGACAACCTTTCCAGTTTTAGGAGACATCGCCTGCCTATAAGATTATTCATCAGCCATACCACCGTCCACCAAATTCAGCTTGTCCATTAATGTGCCAAATACATTCTACCAAGAGTTGTACATTAACTAAGATGCATGTAGCAATTAATAAACCTGCATTAGATCAATGATAAAGGAGGAACATGTCTTCCCTCTGTGCAGGAGAAAAACAGAGTAAGACAACTTGGGTTAATCAGAATAATTCAACAGGAAAACAAGCCAAACCATGTAACTACAGGGAATCTTTGACTTACAACCATTCGTTTAGTGACCATTCAAAGTTACAATAACACTGAAAAAGGTCACTTATAACCAGTCATCAGACTAACAACCAATGCAGAATCCCCAGAGTCATGTAATCAAACTTCGGTTGCTTGGCATCCGGCATGTTATTTACAATGGTTGCAGCATCCTAAGGTCACATGATTGCCATTTTTGACTGTCCCAGCTAGCTTCCGGCAAGCAAAATCAATAGGGAAAGCTGGATTTGTTTAAAGACTGCATGATTCACTTAACAGCTACAACGATTTGCTTAACAACTGTGGCAAAAAAAAAATAATAATCATAAAATTGAGCGCTACTCATTTAACAACCATCCGGCTTAACGATGGAAATCCTGATCTCAATTGTAGTCATAATTTGAGGACTAAAATGAAACTTAAGAATATTGAAAATAAGGATCTTCAGGTAATCTTCAAAGCCTATCAGCATCAATCAGGCTTGCACTGCTTCACAATGCCACTCATAGGGCTATAATTCACACTGTAAATCATTGCTGAGAGGGGGAAATGTTTCTGCAACTATAATAAAAAGCAAAGCTTGCTCTTCTTTGATCCTCAAAATATACAGAGGAATAAGGAACAGTGAAGTTGTTAGGATATGGTTTGAGCCTAACTATGTTGTCCAGGCAATATAAGTGTACTGTTACTTTATCTGTATATGTATTATGTGGCTTTAATGCTGAGTCATGCTGTAATCACATAATTACTGGTTGTAAGAATATTTAAGCAAAGCTTCTGCAACGTGTTCAGTTGCTGCTATGATATGCTGTTGAGAGGTTGCTGCTATGATGCTGCTGTTGATGATAAGCTATCATTGAGAGGAGTTATCTGCTAAGTATCATTGGATGGATCTGCAACCATCGTGGTTTGTGAACCAGAGTGAGTTTGTTATTCTAACCAACTACTGTTTGTTGAGTAAGAAGATTCTGTAACTACTGGACTGATTTACTGGCAAAGACTTGGAATTTGTTTAAAGACTATGAGACTGTTTTTCTACTATAAAGTAAGCTTTTGATAAACCAGTTTGCTTATCTCTTATTCATTGCTCTCAGCAACGTTTCTCTGTGCAATCCACTCTGCTGGTTGGTAACACAACAACAATAACCTTAACAGAAGTACAGCAAGTAAAATATGGTATAAAATGTTTGTTATTTAATAATTATTAATCAAATTTATATAGCCTCTCATTTCGCAAAGGAAACTTGCACAGTACACAACAAACAGATAAAAAGTCACAAATAAAACACCCCCCAGAGATATATAAAAAATATAAAAATCACATTAACAGTAAATAGTATAAAAAACATGAAGATGCCAACTCTTTCAATCTCTTTCAGTCTACTGAATTCCATTAGAAAAGATGCTTTACCAAAAACTGCTGGCTGTCAAAATGGTTGATACGGAAGCCTGTAATTTCTGATCTAGGCTCTGACGAGGGCAAGACTTGGCTGTCGTAGTGTATTTCTTTCAAGTAAGGTAGCTGAGAGCTAAACTGGACACAGAGGACAATCTAATAATGTCTATAACGTTGGCAAGGGACATGGAGGCTGATTCAGTGGCACTGGAGGAGGGGAAAATGCTTCTACTCCCTGATCCATTTCCTGAGCATAATTACCCCTTAAATCTGTTATTTGTCCTATTACAGAAATGTGTACATGCAGGCTGATTACACCCAAAGTCTCTCTGGAAACAGAGCTGGGAAAACAGTAGCTCTGGAGAGAAGCAATTTTCATTAGGAAAAGGGCATGGGAAAAGGGTTAATGATCTGGGTTGCTCTTTCTTCCCTGGACTCCTATGCTTATTTGCCAGCCCTTAGAAGCAGAATATTCAATAATGGATCTGTGTTTTCTTATTTTCTTATTTGTTGATAATATAAAAGTAACAAAACAAGAAATATGGAGCAGTGTGTGCTGAAACCAGCCATATTTCCTATCTTTCTCTCTAGGGCAGCCTGGGATTGATGGATGGGTATTATAAACCCAAACATCTGGAGGGATCCATGATGGAAAAGGCTACTTTCTGGTTTACAGATGACATATCCCCCAGCCTGTAACAAAGATGATGAGTGAAATACACCACTCAGAAACTGAGAAGCGAAACAATATATTTTCAAATCACTCTCAGAGGAAAACAACTTTTAATCATCCTGCTAGTCCCAACCTTATGTGCAGACCACTGAAGAGCCATACGCATGAAGATCAGTGCTGGCTCCATGTGGCATGTCACGCAGTGCATCTGATGTTTTTGAAGGAAAGCAGACGGTGGCAGACTCAGCAACCAACAAGGCTCATGAAGCAATTTTTGCCACAACTCATGGATTGGTGCATCAGGCAATATTCCATGAAAAAGTGGGTGTTTTTTTAGATACCTTTACAAATGTTTCCAACAAGAAAAAAAATGTTTACTGGAACATTCTGATTCAATAAATATATTAGTTGTGATAGTAACACTCCAGGAAGAGTATGTTTCAGAATTTATTCCAATTTTTAAAGCTTTTCAAGAACAGGCTTTAACAATTCCCATTTTTCAAAACTGATGAAAAACAAACAGGTAAAATTTATGCCATAAATGTCTTTCCAATCTGTCCATCTTTTTTTCAAGGGAGGAACTTTCTTTTCCTTTTCTTGGAAAAACTTCCTAAGCTTCTGCTAAATAGGATGTTGAAGCAGAAGGGCCAAATAGGATGGAATCCCAAGACTCCATTCCCCCCCCCCGCCCCAACTGCATAGGCTGCTGATATTTCTGGGTTCAGTTCATATCCTAAAAATCCTTACAGCTCTAAGTAACTTTGGTTCAAAATATCCTAAGACATGCTTGCTCTCAAATGAACTGACCTGAACTCTGAGATTACCTGGAAAGCATCTAATTCATAGTTGTTCCCACATATAAAAATTCCCTGCGTTGGGAAATAAATTATATTTTGTGACTACAAAGTTATACTATTTAGATTTCCATAACTCTATGTTTCACAAGCCAAATATTCAAAGAAACCACAAGTGACAGTAAAACAAGATCGTTTTAAACACTTTTCCAAGAAAACAATCTGTTTTGGACAAAAAGAACTTCTGTGCTGCATTTCAAAAAGAGCAACATTTAAGTTCCATGTATACTTTCAATTTATTTAATAGTCCTGTCACCACTGTGAATTGAGAATTATGTGAAAAAATAAAATTGGCAAGAGTTATTTGCCCAATGATATTCTGAACAGAAAATAAGTCTAAAAATAATTGGCATCGACTTATCTAGCATATAATAAAGCATGAAGACAAGTTTGAATGAAATTCTTCTCTGTGATAGAGCAAAAGAACATTGAATCTGATTTGAATTCTACTTTACAATTTACAATTATAAAAACAGTTTTAAAATGCTTCTATCTGGTTATACTGTAGAAGGTGAGATCAGCCCGAGGCTTAAATCTTAAATGCCAAGTTTATGGTTCAAAGCAGAGGTGGCTTCTAAATTTTTTTACTACCGGTTCTGTGGGCGTGGCTTATTTTGTGGGAATGGTTTGATGGTCATGTGACAAATAATTCTTTATGATTTAGCAGAGGTACTGGTCTATCAGGCTTTTAAACTGCTTGTGAGCCGTACCGGTCTACCTATTTGTTTTTGGAGCGTACCACTACACTGCCTTTTACTGCTGATCAGTTGTAGGGCAGCTCTTTGAAGCGCCGCGGCAAGAGTTAAACTGTTTTTTGCCGCTCTACCACCACCGAGAGCATTGGAAACTGCTTTCAGGCAGCTTGGCCTCAATTAACAATCTACCGCCACTGAGCGGTTTACAAGGAGTGGATCAGTTCTAGCTGATCAGTTGGGAGGCTTCTTGGCTTTTCAATTTAAAGCTAAGGTGTCTTATTTTTTCCCCCCTCTTCTTTGTCAAGTGAGCCCTGATTTTTTCCTTTTAGCTGATCAGCTGGGACTCGGGAGGCAGCGAATAGATTGGGGGCGGGGCCAGTCAGAGGTGGTATTTACTGTTCTCCGAACTACTCAAAATTTCCACTACCGGTTCGCAAGAACCGGGGAGAACCGGTAGCACCCCACCACTGGTTCAAAGCAGGGCCGGATTTTCCTATAGGCTAACTAGGCTTCAGCCTAGGGCCTCAAGATCAAGAGGGGGCCTCAAGATCAAGAGGGGCCTACATTCAAATTGTTAGCAAAATTAAAATTACACTTTCACTATAGGTGAAAGGGCCTCATAAGTGGAATAGCCTAGGGCCTCTTTTCATCTAAATCCGGCCCTGGTTCAAAGTCACAGAAAGTGGAAACACATACAGTAGGTAATCTTGAAAAAGTTATTAGAGTGTAGTTGATTGCTACTGGAAGGGGAGAGCCCTTGGGAATTCCCAGGCTGCTGCAGAAGGCTCAGAAAGAAGACAATGACAAAAGTACCACTTGACTTAACAGGAACAACAACAACAAAACATTTCCAGTAGAAAGTGTGCTTCTTCCAAATTTTTGTGGATGTCTATTCCTGAGGTTAGCAATCACGTCTCAACTTCAGCTCAGACAGAAAATGAAACTCAAGTCCAGTCAGCTCAGCCTCTCTTTTGGCAAATATGAACCATTGGCTGGGCCCTCCAAACAAGACACCTGCATTGAAGAACCTGGATAATTATGAACCCAGTATGGAAGCTGCTATGTGAATCACACGTGTGGCTGCAACGTTCTTCCTGACAGTTTATTTTGGCAGAAATAACTACTATATCAGTTGGTGGAGAATTTTTTTCCTCATGCATACTCACAGTAATGCACTTTTAATCTAAATGAGACTTATGCATAATATAGTATGTCTGAATGCACAGGAGCACTACTGCATCTTAAAGTAGTGGCCAAAATTGTGGAAACCTTTTGCGAAAAGTGTATTTTTGAGGTTTGATGGCCAATAACACCATTTTGGGGGGGAGTAGTACCATAAAGTTATATATCAATAGAAAGATAATTTAATCAAGATTGTAATGCTTTTCAACCTTTGTTTGAGAGATAAAAGTGGCTTTTTTTGGTGGAATTCTAGATTTTAGGCCAAATTCCTGCAGTCTAAGCCGAACAGTCCTTACACTCAACTTCATATTGCATTGTGCCATTTCATCTTGTATACACCCAGATGATTTTCTTCTGTCACATAGGCACAGTCTCTTAATTCTTCTATCATCACTTGCTGTTGTGCACCTTTTCCTGCTATTATCAGTGTAGTTTTGTAGTGACTGAGTCACCTTATACCTCTTCAAAAACTTAGAAATGCCACCTTTGGTTAGGTTTCCACCAATTTTTCTTCTAATTTCTTTATAACTGTAGGTTTGTTCACTTAATAATACTATTTTACATCGCTTTCTGGGTGACCAGTCAACTCTTTGCACCATTATTTTAATTTTATTACGTTTTACAAGCTCATTAAATGAAAGAACACAAAAAAACCCCAACCAACTTGATAGCGATCATATAACACACTTGACAAATGTCCTCCTTTCAGCTTTAATACATGACATCAATAACTGAATCCAACTGTGATCTGATTGGCTCATTGCCAAAATAAGATGACACCTGATTGGCTGTCTAAACATTCATGCTCATTGGCTACAATAAGATGAAGGAAAGCTACCTGATACCAACCTAAGCAAGTTGTGCTTCCTTTTTCTGGTTATTTGGGTATAACTTTTCATAGAATATAGATAACTGAACAACCATTCTTGATTAAATTATCTTTCCATTGATATATAATTTTATAGTACTCTCAAAAAAGTGGAGTTATTAGCCATCAAACCTCAAAAATACACTTTTCCCAAAAGGTTTCCACAATTTTGGCCACTATTGTATATAATTAATACTTTTATTTACTTACATACTCTATTGTGTGAATTCTGTGAAACACGCAAACATTGAATCAAATCGGTATAGGTGGAAGAGTCAGAGGTTGTACATACTACATGCTAAAACATAGTTAACAGAATAGCAATAGCTATGATTATCCAACATACCAACAAAAACATTCCACATAATGACTTAATGAGATACTTTAAAACATGATCTTTTTTGTTTGTTTCTGGCTTAGCCACATTATGGCTTTATAAGCACTCATTTATGGTTTACCATGTCACAGACTTGATAAGGGCTTTCTGACTACTGGATGCTCAGTTATCCACAGCAGATAAAGTAGAAGAAAAGGTTGTTATGAAATGCCCATATCTTTGAGATGGAGAAAGCTATCTGCAGTTAAATTATCCCTTGTTCCCAGAGGTCCAATTAATGCCAAGGGTAATTACTGTGAATGGGTTCTTTTCATTATGGCTGTAGGAGTGGATACTTTAAAGATCTTTATTATGTTTCAAGATGTCCCCAATACAAGCTTGTAGCCTCCTTTTCTCCGCTGTCTGTTGTAAGTACAGTTTATTCTGGATAATTTGAATAGGATTAATATCCAAGTAATAATCCTCGGGCTCTTAACATTTTCTGCCCCTTTAAGTTCTCCAATGGTAATGCAAGTTCAATCCCTGCTTCCTATTAGTGTTACTTGCCTATTGTGGGGGTTGGTATAACCTTGCCTTGTTTGTACCAGCTGTGGTAGCAACCCCACTTCACAGCTGGTACAAACAAGGCAAGGTTATACCAACCCAACTCTAAGTGAGCTCTAAGCAAGAGGGATGCTGACCATTTAAATTGAATTTCTAGCAGTCTTTCAAACAGGGTTGCTCTTGCTTGTTGTCACTCTTGTCCTGGCAGCTGGATATTTCAATAAGCTTAAAGCAGTAGCAGTTGGTACTACTAAAGCTGGCCATATGACACTTCTATTTCTTCTGCTCCAGTCCTCCATTCTCTTCTGTTTACCCATATTTTCCCCTCAGATGGGTGGGTCAAAGTGGATTAAGATGGCCAATTATGAACACAGAGACATCCTTGATAAAGCAAAGGTGAGGTTAAACTCGCCTTCTATAGGTGCAGTGGTATGTCCTGAGTGTGGTCAGCCAGGCAATGCCATTGTAGATGCAGGCAAGTGGAGTTGGGCCAATCAAGCTACAGTTTACCTAGCATTTCCTGGTTGCATTTTACCAATGTACAACAGGGAAAGGGTACAGAAGGGCCATAAGGCTGGCAGCTGCTCTACCAGTTGGACAGTTTCAGTCCAACCCTTTTAAGTGTGGAGAGGTCACTGAGGTAGCAGCCACCAGCTTTTAGTGCCAAATGCACTCCTTTTCTTTCGCCCTATTATAAAGGTATTTTAGTTGTCTGTCAGTTTTCATAACTTTATTTAATTCATAGATCACTGGACTCCCGTAGAACAGAAGAGTAAAGTAATAAAAACAAATAAAAGCAAGCAAACAAAAAAAAAGTTCCATAATCCCCCTCTCCTCAAGGCCTATATAACTGGTTCTTCAATAGTTTCCTGAACAACGTAAGGGTGTGTGCTACATGAATCCCTGGGAGAGATCACTCCAGAGGGAAACAGAGTTTCTGAGCCCTGCAAGATGACATTCTTTAATTGATGAGGCCAGAGTGGACACCCCCCCCCGCTGTCTAGGGATGTCCACAGATACCTGAATCTAAGTAATCTCTCAGACAGCCACGCTCTACCCATGACAGGCCTTGTATATCATAACCAGACATAGAAGTCAAGTGGGAAGCAGTGCAGCCTGTGGAGCAGCAGGGCAGTGTGTGAATAACACAGTGCCACCTTCATTGCCCACACTGCACCATTATGGACCTGCAAAGGAGCACACAGAATGATTTTGAGGGCCAAAAGGAATAACTGCTCAGGTAACGTTCAGATAGCCTGGCCTTGAGATCATTCCAAGAGTCGAATTTGAGTAAATGTCTCAGACAGGTACCTCCCTAATTTGTATGAAGATAAAGTGCGGGGGTGGTGGGGAGCACACTCAGACTTGCAAAATGTTCTATAGATGTTCTAAAAAAAGTAGTTTTAGATTGATATGGCTTTTTTTTTTAGTCTGGTCTACCTTGTAGGACTAACAGGATGAGCTGTAGCTTTCTAATGGTCTTCAGGGACAGTCCCAAGTACAAGTGGTCCTGATTTACAACCATTAGTTCAATGACCATTCAAAGTTACGACAGTACTGAAAAAAATGACTTATGACTAGTTTTCACACTGCAATTATGACCATTACGGCCTGCTTAAAGACCTTGAATTCTTGCCCCCTCTCCCCTGCCATCTAAGTACCTTTGGTCAGTCATTTCTTCTCAGCCCTCTCAGATACTGATAAGCCACATCCAAAAAATCCAGCCAAGAAAATAGACTTTTCCAAATATTGCCAGAAATCAAGCATGTTTTGCTGGATCAGAAAAGGATGAACAGGTCAGCAATTTATTGCAACCAGTCAGGAATCCTGTTCAATTATGACTTGTTTTTAGCCTTGACTAATATTCAGCAAAATGCTTTTTCTATTCCCCCTTAGCTGTCATGGCTCACCACTGATGCTGATCTTTTAAACAATTATCATCTCTTTTTGAAAGCCAAGCTGCACTGAAGTCAAGTCTTCATTAAGAAAAGGATAGGACTGAAGTTCATCTGCTGAAATCTTAAACAGATGGTATCGTACTAACTTTTGAACAGATTGCACTTTGTATTTAAGAGATTAAATTGTAAGTTTGCATTATAGATTTGTCTTGCATTTTCATATTTATCAAGAGTGTGCACTGGAAAAACCATTAAATTGAGTATACTGGTGATAATCCATGCATGAACATGATATTTTCATTCCCCTCAGTGGCAACCTTCCAGTGCTGCCTTGTAAAAGGAAAACAACAGCAACCATGCAAACAATTGTTTTCCTTCAAAAGTACTCCAATGCTACTTCACACACATGTATAAAGAGCAGAAACAAGTCGTTCTATCAGACATTGTTATAAACAGGGTTAAATAGATACAAGACATCATAGAATTCTAATAAAGTTCACAGTAAAATTGATGTTACCAATGGTAACTGAGATCGGAAACTGTGCCACTCACACAATTGTAAGGTGAAACTTCATGTGACTGTGCCAACTTACAACCATAATTCTGGTTGCCATTTCTAGATGAATCCCGCACGGACACAGCATTCCACAAATTATCGCCATTTGCAATCTCCTGCCACCTTCTCCACTGACTTTGCTTGTTGGAAGCTGGCAGTTAAGGTCGCAAATGGAGATCACACGATGGCGGGACCGCAATGTTACAACTGCCAACTGCTTGCCAAGTGCACAAATCACAATTATGTGACTGTGGAAAGACCGTGAGGACTACAATTACAAATAATTGTTGTAAGTCCTTCTTGTTCAGCATCATCGTAACGTCAAACGGTCCCTGAATGAGTGGACATTAAGCAAAGTCTATCTATCATCTGAGTGAAGAAATATTTACAAAACTTACTGTTATGAGCATCTTTTTTTAATAAGAAAAGTAAACACTTTCTGGCAAGTTTTATTAAAGGCATAAATTTATGATTCTTTACTGGCAGAAAGGTCTACCTATATATCTAGTTCCTGACAACACTGTAAACAGTAAGACTGTGAAATGCAAGCAGTAAGGCTGTGACATTTCCATGTGTAATCCCCAGCGCTTACAAGATAAGAATAGAATAACCCATTCACAGCTGTAATCACTCTGACAACATTGTCTTTCTAGCTGTACCAGTCTAATTTAACAGTTTTAAGAGGTGTCAGATATTCTTATCATGGGTACATTTGGGATATAAACAGAAATGTCACAGTGCTATAGTTGTACTTTCGCATTTCATAATGTTTTGGCCCCAGTGTCTCATTCTCAGCCCATAATTCAGAATTAACTGTATTCCACAGAAGCATATGTTACAAAAAATACCACAAGAGTAACAATTGTTTTTCCTGTAAGACTATATATTTATCATCAAAATATCATTTTTTCCCCCTGATGTTACAATCTTGAAGATAGTGGATCTGAAGATCTCATTGTAACAAAATACTATGCACATTTCAAATTTGTATAACTATCAATTGATTGGAACCCAGATATTTTTCAGTGCTCAAATTTCTAAGATCAAATTTCAGCATTGAATGTAATCCAGACAGTCCTAAAGAACCCCGAACCATGTGATGGCTTCTGAAAAGATTTCAAACCCACAAATATAATTGGATAAATATTCTGCCAAACAGTCAGATGCTTATTCTGGATGTTACACAATTTAAATTTTGGGTTCTGTATTCTTGAAAACAACATAAAATGTACAAGTTGCAGATTAGCAACTGTGTATTGTATTATTTTTTTCTAGAATGAGTTCTAATTTAATGTTCATTTAAAAACTTGACTTTTGTCCATTTAGACTATTATGTATTGGAAGGCATTCCTTATGTATAAGTAGAACTTCATTTAAAGATAAAGCTAAAAACACAAAGGAACAAAAAAAAAAGTGTCTTCTATAATTTAACCTTTGATCTTTAACAAAATAGTAGATGCAAAAAAGGCAACGCAACAGTTACTAAACTCTGCCAATGAACCAGATGTCTTCTCTAAAAGTTTAGTATCTACAGCCTTAGGGGCAAGATTAGCATTAAGAATTCAAAGAGATGGTATGGCACATCAAACCTCTGCCACAGACTTCAGCCCAGATTAAGTTGAGAAAACAAAAATTAACTATCAGTAAATTTGCTAAGAGTTTCTGCTTAATGTTCTTTTTAGAGGTATTATATGGTTTGTTTATACAAGGTCAGCACAACCACATTATCAGGTTCTTGTCCAAATCATGAAATTAAATGAGTTGTCCTGTTTTAACAGAATATTCATAAGGAACTGGATTATTGTGAAAAAGAAGTATCTGTATACCTATACATGTGATAAACCTCTATTAATTTTATAAGCAGATACAGATTTTGAAATGTAAGTGAGTAATGAAGAGAGGGCCTTCACAGATATTCTCCAATTCTAAGAAGTTCTGCTAAAAGAGATACAAGTGGTACTGTTTTAATATATTTTTACAACTTAATTTTCTTTATAGTTTTAGTTTCCAGATTATTTATATATATATATATTTTCCTCGTCCAAATATTTTTAGAATCCATTTTTTTGCAGGTAGGAATTAAGTGTCACGGGAAAGTTTTCCACTGTTTGAAAACATAAGCCACTGCTCTAATTACACACATTGCCCAAAGCAAAATGAATACATCAAAACTTTCAAATGTCAGATAACCCCACTTCTTTCAGTTTTCTAAAAATACTTTTTCTAATCTCTTTAAAAACACAGTAAATAAAGAAAATAAAATGCCATTAACAGAATTTATAATACAGATTTTCTAGGTCTCAATAGGAAAAGTTACCTGCATAAAGATCTTTCTCAATGAGTTTCATCTGGAGATGGAAAATCTGTTCCTGGAGTTTGCAAATGGAGTGCTTCATTTTCTCTCGTTTTGTTACCATATAACAAAGATTTCTAACCTGCAAAGGAGAGTAAGAGTTTTTACTTAATAATTAATTATTTGAAAAATGATTGGCAGCTCTGTACCTAATTTAACTGCAATATATATGAATAAGGTACATATCTACAGAGATTCTCAGTCATCCAGGTCATGGTTGTCCCAAAGGTGCTTTTTCAATAGGCAACTGGACTTTGTTTTTCCTTGAAGATGTTTCGCTTCTCATCCAACTGAAGAAGCTTATTGGATGAGAAGTGAAACGTCTTCAAGGAAAACAAAGTCCAGTTTGCCTTTTGGAAAAGTACTTTTGGGACTGAATAAGATACATTAATGCAAGAAGATTGGATTAAATGAAGTAACTCTAGTTACTCAACTTGCTGGCCAAAGTTCAACATGATCCTTGAGCTGATAAAAACTGTGGAGTCATCTGTTAAATCTATGCTTGATTTATGAATGTCCCAAAATACAGATATATTTACAGGTTATGATCTGGATACACTAAACAGTAATAATCACATTTTTGTCTTAGTATAGATTCCCAACCCAGCCAGTCTGAGTAAGTGAACCCAGAGCATTAGCCAAAGATTAACCCGGCATATTAACAAAAGCAGAAGTATCTAAAATATACTATAAATGACATCTGCAGGTGATTTTTTGGTTATCTTATAGAAAGTACAAACAGGCTTATAAAATATTTGAAAAAGTAGAGTTGAACTAGTTACCATTTCTGATGTAGAAAATAAGTATTCCACCTTATTATTTATTCAGGTAAAAAATTAAAAGATTATTACTTAAGAGTTGCACTAATAAAGATTTGTTGACTTTCTTTTTTCAGGCACTACAGTACTCCACTGAAGGAAATAATTGTTCTCCAAAGTTAAACAGATTTTCTTGGAGAAGACATTTAAATTGTACTATAGGCAGTAACATTCAGAAATAAGGTTCTTTTACAGATAAAATTTAAATGAAAATTATGTAAAGCATCTCATATATAATTGGCTGTACAGCCATTGCTTGAACATATCCAACTAGAGAGCCTAATATCTAACAGGTTCTATACCCGTGATGGCGAACCTATGGCATGCATGCCAAAAGTGGCATGCAGCGCCCTCTCTGATGGCACATTGCCCCAGTTCAGCTCTGCTGTGCATGCGTGTGCACCTCCCACCAGCCAGCTGGTCTCCAGGTCTCTGCTGGGCATGCGAGTGCGGTGCACACAGGGTGTGCGGGCATGTGTGGGGCCACGCACATGCTCTGGGGGCGGGGCACATGAGCAGAGCCCGTGCGTGCATCGCAGTTTGGGGGTTCGGGCGCATGCACGCACATCCATGCACTTGTGCATCCATTTTGGGCACTCGGTCCAGGAAAGGTTAGGCATCATTGTTCTATACTGTAGGGTGTTCTTACTAACATGCAGTTAGAATCTGCCTTCTTCTAAATTAACTCTGAAATAACAGACAATAGGTCCTCATCTTGTTCAGTGTGATATCTTGCCATGTATTTAAAGTGTGCTATCGTATCTCATTCACCCCACAGTTTTTTCTCAAGGGCCAACATATTCAGCAACTTCTTCATAGGGCATTCTAGTTCTCTGATTATGTTTATTGTCTTTTTCTGAATCTGCTTAATTTTTCTGAATCCTACTTATAATAATATGATGCCCAAAACTAGACTCAAGCTGAGGTCTAACAAAATCAGAATATAGCTGAGCAATTACTGTCTCTGAACTGTAAATGATAAATCTTGTTGATGTGCATTTGTCTTCCTTGCAATCATATCGCACTACAGGCTCATATTTACTTTGCAATCAACTACCACTCCAAGATTATCTTCTTACGCACTGTCATCAAACCAGATATTCTCCATCACAGGCCTGTGCATTTTCATTTTGTTTCCCAAAAGACAAACTATGCACTTATTTCTATTGACTTTCATTCTGTTACTTGCAACCTGTATCTACAATCTATCAAGGTAACAGTGAGTATTTCAATCCAATTCAATGTTAATTGTCTGGGGACAGATTCCTTGGTTTCTTTGGTTTTTGAAATTTATATTTACAGTAAACGCCATCCATATAGCCCTATTCACATGTTATTTCCATGCATAGACTTTTAACATCTGAGAAGCAGCCTTTCCTTCTCCAAATCCTCCTGATAGTATCATTCCTGAAGAGCTGATCTCCATAAATACTAGACTGTTTTCTGTGGGGAACCTTTGCACATACCTGAACCCTTCCAAGCAAGATGCAAACCCACAGTAATATGAGATGAATGAGGTATAAACAATTCCATGAAATCACTTCTTTTTCTATTTATTCCATTTTTCTTCATTAAGAAAATGAGAATACTGTATTTAAGAATTCTGGAACTATATCACGTGGAGATATTTTAATTGAATATGGTACGTATAGTAAGTTCCACCTGGATTTAATTTAAAATTCTAACCACAATATTATTTATTTAACATAGCATAATGAAAAATCTGGACTTGTGACCCTTAACTATCCAAAGAATACATTATTCTGGCATACTGCTCAGGGTAGTCAGCGCACTTGTTTACAAATTATTGAACAAATTATTTTTATTGTTGTCTTCTTGACTGTGAAGAAGAGGTTATCATTCCTACAACTAAACAATTTCCTTTAATTACATTTAGAAAATGAGCTTGCAATCTTACCTTTGCTTATTGGGAATTAAATCACACTGAACATAGCTGGACTAACTTCTGAATAAAGGTCTACAGCACTGTGCCATAAAATAATTTTTGCCTTTTCTTGTCCTATAGCTCACTTGTGATTTGGACCCTCAACTACTTTCACTGTCCATGGATTTTTGAAAAAGTCTATTAAATTATTTTAAGCATCCCCTGTTGCATTCCATATTTCCAATTTGAATTTGTCCTAATTTTATTTTGTCCAGACATCTCAGCTTCCTGCATGCTAAGCTATCTTCCAGGGTAATGGCTTGACCTCTTAATATTTGCTTTTCATAGCTGGATTGTTCCAACCAATAAAGGGTTCTTTGTTTCATGCAATTTTTTTTTCTACCAGGCAGGTACACAACCAACAACCACTCTATTGAAATAAACCCCAGTCATCGAAAGGTCACTTCTGCCATGATTCCTTCAGGAGAACTGTTGTTTTGCCATTGACCAATGACCCAGTTGCAATAAATTTCTCCCAGAGAAAAGCTCCATTCAGCATAAATACTGTATGCAGTGGGAACGTCAAGCAGTAAAAAATTGGTTAGCTATCTTTTATTGACAGCATAGCCATTCTGGAGAGAGCAAAGCTAGACACAGATCAAGAGACCAACAAGAGCTGTTCAAGTGTCAAATTACTTCCTGACATATTATCATGCGGAGGCCACTACAGGAGCTCTGAGAGCGTAACCTCTGACCCCAATGCTCAAGATCAGTTCTTCAGTTGAAGAGCTCTTGATTTCTACCATTTGCTTCTTCAAATGCAGTATCAAGACAAAAAGATTACCATGAATCCAACCTAGCTTCAATGGATGGCTTTAAGTCTCCCTGTCACATGCTGACAGAAAGATGGTGTGAAGGAAAAATAAAGCCTTAGCAGACATTGACATAGGCTCCATTCTCTTTTGATGTCATTGGTTCATTCCTATATTAACAGGCTGAATTTTGCTTCTATTGAGCAATGGAATTCCATCTGCAATGCCACTAGACTAGAGTCATAATCTGAAATGATATTGGAAGCCTGTTATTAAAATGAAGTTTTATTCATGCAGTTATAAATAACACTCAAAAGTATTTATGCCAATTTAATGCTGCATTCTTTCAAGCACTATAAATACGTTTTATGATTGGTTTTATGTTTTTATATGTTGCAAGCTGCATTGGGCAAGACATTTCAAGGAAGGGAAAAAAGTGGATGTACATTTTATTAGTAAAATAAAAAATATATAGTAAAATACTCTCTTTGCTTTGTTTATTGAACTTTTCTGCCCTTTGAGGAAGTTAACAGTTATGCATGTCAACCTGCAAACAAGCGTATCACACGAAGGCTTAGTACACCAAGGCTTTACAGGAAGGGAAAGGAGACACTTTATTTTTATTTATTTTTTTGCTTCTAATATGGTTACTTAGTTCAATCCACAGAAAATTGCTCACAATTGCTCAGTGACTGCTACATACTCATTTGTTTGCAGAAGACCGGAAGTATGATCAATGTTGCATTATGATAAAACAATTGAGAAGTGCAATCTGGTGTCTTCCAAATATGTTAACCTACAATTTCTCCCACTGGTTATAGTAGATGGAGATTATGGGAATTATAACTTCAATGTAAGTGAAGTATGACAGGCTGAGATTAATGGAGTTAGGAATTGGTAGAAGCCCAATTCCAGATGTTTATGCTGCCTCCTGAACAACTGACACCTTAAAATAATTTTAATAAGTTATCTTTATTGTTTAAAAATCATGCTATAAAATTTTATAATTTTTAAAAAATAAAGGAAAAAAAAGTTTGATGAATATGGGAGTAATTTATATTGGCACATTAAGATATTTTCATAACCGTTCTCACTGCTCTATGACCAATGATGACAACAGGTTTAGTCACCTTTTTTAAAAAGTAAGAGTTTACAAATTATTTCACTGATGATACATATATCATCAATATAAATCCCTCTTGCTTCATTGCAAAGTAATAATAGAACTGCTGGTTTTCTAGGCTCTTTTGGAAAGCGCACCAGGAATGATAATAGAAATTTAATATAATACCCAATTATTGTGGTTCATCTTTCCTGATGAATTAATGTGAATGAAGTTTTACATGGACAGTGAACTTCCAGAATTTGAATTGTAAATAAGCAACTAGGCAAACAACAACAGAATGTTTGTCATTAAGATAGGAGAACCCTGCTTTCAATTTTTCTTTCTAATTGTCTCTGGATACAGTGAGACATTTGGATGGCTAAGTCTGGAAGGTATATTTTTTTTAAATGTAAGGGATAATAGGATTAAAGAAAAAAGACAAAGGATGTTTGTAAAATGGTCCCGTTTGTTAACTTGGTTTTGGCTTTGTTTAAACATACTTCCTTGTAAAACATATAATGCAAATTAATACAAAGGATGTCAGTTTACAAATAAAACCAATCAAAAGAGAATGGAAAATATGACTATAATAGGCTTAATGCATTCTCATTAGCCACCCTGAAATAAATATGGGCAGTTACATTTTAAAGGGAATGAAGTTTCCAAAACTGAATGGTTTGCTTTTGTCAACTACAGTAAAATGTCCGTTCATGTGTAAAAAGATTTTATTAGATTAGTAATATGCATTTCGTGCATTTAGTGATCAAAACAAATTGTTTTATTAGGATGTACTCAATGTTTTATTTATAATTTTCTAATCTAAGCAGTTACAGGTATAATTCATAGCAGCTTTAATTGGATTTTTCTACTGACAAAGTATTTATCTTGTGTTTAGTTCAGAAAATGAGAAAACTGAATTCACTTCAATGTTTTGCCAACACATATCTTTTAGGTTGGCTTCCATTGAATAACTATTTCAAGTGATTCAACTCCACATTTCTACTTAAGATGTGCTTCAAGTTAGATGTAACTTCTGGGAATTACATTAACAAATCCCTGATTTAGGCAACATTTTCAGAAGTGATTTGCCATTGCCTTCTTCCTCAGGCTAATAAAAAAAGCTTGGTTCAAGGTCATCCAGCTGGTTTTTGTGCCTAAGGCAGGACTAGAAGTCAGATTTGTCTAGTCCTGGATTTTAATCACTAGACCAAAGAGGCTCTTCTACTTGAATTAAAGATGGAAAAAATCAGATACTGAGTCTCTGATTGCCAATTATAATAGAAGTGATCTACTCATTTGAACAAGCCTTAAATATTAAGATTGTTCAAATAATAAAAAAAAAAACCCATGACCTTTAATATTTTCTATCTAATTGGGGAATTATGAGGGTAAAAAGATAATTTTAAGCTTCATGCTCTAATGAAGTTACTATTACTTATTATTTTGGGAGACCTTGGGAACTTTTGGGTTGCCTTGGGACCAGAATGATTTATGTTATCCTTAAAAGTTAAAGTTTGTGATGCCTTCATTGCTAAAATGCTTCACGGAAACATTTTAGTCTACTTGTCGGAACTGTGTCTCTTTGAGCTGCTGAAGATGGTAAGATACTGAGAGCCAAGATTCCAAGGGAATATCATATGTTCGAGGCCAGCAGTGAAGTGGTTAAGGAAATGGACTGGCATTGGGTAGATTCAGCTTCTAGCCCATCTTCAGCCATGGGCATTCACTGAATGCCTTTAAATCAAAGTCATTCATTCTGAGTCCAATCTAATTCACAGGATTGCAGCTGTGAGGAAAAATGGAAGAAAATGCAATCTATCCTGCTTTGAAGTGCTTTTATGAAGGGTCGAATAGAAATAAAATAACATGTATCTACTTATATTAAGAGGCAGTTGTGATGAGTTAACTGGGAATGCAGCAAGGGGATTCTAGCCATCAAATTAAAATGCTGAGATGGTGGTTGTGAAGGGAATAATATTGGCAATATTGTCTTTCGGGGCATTTATTGGAAAATCTTAAACCATATTTATATTTTGCAAGCTTCTGACATTTCTCCCAATTGCAGCTATCTATAATCGCAGATAGAGACCCAGAATGGTGTAGTGGTTAAGGCATCAGGATAAATACCAGGAATTTGTGAATTCCAGTCCTGCCTTAGGCACAAAGCCAGCTGGGTGACTTTGGGCCGTTCAGTTTCTCGCAGCTGTAAAATGGAGGTTATGATAAACCACTTCTGAAAAACCCTGCCAAGAAAACTACAGGGATTTATTGAACTGAAGAAGAAAAAAAAAATCTATGCAATTACCTATTAGGAGCTTCCAGATGCACCTGATTACAATACCAGAAAACAACTTCTAAACTGAACAAGACTCCTATTATTGAAACTTGATGACGAAAATACTGTAGAAAGTGAAATGTAAAACAGTGTTAAAAGGAGTTAGAAGAATCCTACATGGAAGATTCTGTCAGACAGATGATGAGAATCAACAGAGAATAAAGGTACTTTTGGAATCTGAATAGCACTATAGCAGAAACAGAGGTCATTGAGGAGAGTTTGCATTTAAAGAAGTATTGCATTTGAGCCTTGGAAGGTTGATTTGCAAAATGTTCATCTAATTTCAGTCCAGAAGTCAGCTGTCATATCATCAATACACTCCAATAAATCACTACAGTGGTAATTATTATTCATGGCATTATTTAGTTTTTTACTATCCTATTTCAATACACAGAAAATGTTATTTTAGTGCCACAATGAAAATCAATCTTCTCCAGTTTGGCTTCCTCCAAACAGTCAAGTTGACTGGAGATGCTGGGAGTGACCGTTCAATTTACCCAGAGAATACTGTATTGGGAAAATCTAAATATGACAGTAGAAAGGAGTCAGATCCTCGGAGTTGGGGAAGGCTGTATCATGTCTGTTAAATGATCTGAGACTTTCCTGTCAAGTCTAATGCTGTAGGCTACATATCCCTCTAGTAACATTGATTAAATATTGCTGTTATTGCATGTATACATACACACACACACAAAATCTTATTTTGGGACTTTTTTAAAAAAAAATTCCAACATTTAAGTATAACATGCAATTTGTATTTTGAGATATTATTTTACATTTCTTTGGTTATGAGATCTAAATAACTTTTCAGAACAAACAATTGCAGAATCATTGATGCTCTCTGAACTTGGTGGTTTGCTTGCAGATATTTCATTACTCAATTAGACAGCATCATCAGTGTGAGTGAATGTGGGGCTGGCTCCCCTACTTACATACAATAGCCTGCCCTATCAATTCTAATCAAGAAACTACCAAGGATAAATCCATACCAAAGCTTACTTGCATGTATAACTCACATTGTCACATGACATATCGGGACCTTTTCCCTCTTCGCTAAACTGAGTATGGGTGTGGTCAGCACGTGATGCATCCGGCCTATGGGCCGGGAGTTTGACAGCCTTGATATAGATGATTCATATTAATGGAAAGATTATTACTTTCAAATCTAACCTGACCATAATAATCTGTGACTGTAGGAAAAGTTGATTTAGCAGGAAAGGAGCAACAGCTGTTGTACTAATAAAATCACAAATTGGAAGAACAGTTGAGACCAATGCAATTTTAACTCTTTAAAACAATAAACTGTTTAACAAGAAACTATTTTCTTGTTTGAAAAAAGCTTTTCTTAAAAATATTATTTTTTCTCTGACTACATACATCCATTTCCTATGACCTTTCCTACGTTTTTGGGATCATGGAGGCAATGGGTTTTTGTAACAATGAGACTTGCAAAGTGTCATATACATTGCATGTGTGGTCTCCATGTCCATACAAATATTTGCTTCAGAGCGCTGCTTTCTATAAAAAGACAAGCTGTTCATTACATGTAAACAAACTCATAATGTTAAGTGATAGAATAAAAATAAATAATGAAAACATTGTTTTTATTTGTGCTCCAACTCTTCATCTCACCAATCTCATCAATCACAGCTTTGCCCTTCAACTTGGCCCAACTATGGCAGCCACACGCACCTGAAATATTCACTACCACATTCACTTGTCCTGCATATATTTATCCCGATACATATTATCTTCCTCTTGCTTCCTATCTCAGATTTTTTTTTAGCTTTTTTGTACTTTGTTTTTAGAGATCTTCCCTTTTTGCTTTTTCAGCTCCTGTGCTGATAACATACTGCCAGTTCTGTCCCCATCTCCTCAGCTTTGTGCAGCTATGTGACTAGTTACACCATTAATTTTTTTTAATTTCAGATGTGCATAGCTAATAAAAAAAAACAATTCGTAAGAATTCATAGTATTTATAGCATGGCACTTTGAAAAGCAAGATTTAAGAAAACTCCTTGTAGGCATCAACCTTACCACTATATATGGCAGGGGAATAACAAGAGGGGGAAAAAAACACGATTCTCCCATGGTAATTGGTTACTGTGTGTGTCTTCACTAATATCAACTATCCTTTCAAAAAGACAGTGTTAACATATTTCCTGATCCTATTTATAAACTCATCTCTACTCTGAGAATTAATCACCAAATAAGAAAAGCAGCAGAGAATAGCTTTACAGTATTTAGAAGAGACTTCATTCCAGAAATAACTTTGTGCTTTAGAAATGTATTACCTCAGTGGTTCTCAACCTTTTCCTCACCACGGACTTCCTTTAAATACCTTTTGTGGCCATGGACATGGTCACAGACCACCAAGACGTATCTCAAGGTTTAAATCATAACTTTCTTTAAGCCTTCACGGACTTCGTGACAACATTGTGGCCCCCCAAGGGTCTGCAAGCCACAGATTGAGAACCACTGTCTTACATTATAACGTAACGATGTCAACTTGCAAAGCTTTCAAGTTGCCATGAGCAGGAGGGAGGGAGACTTCACAAACATAACATATCGTATCATATTGTGTTGAATTCGTATCATATTTCATCACATCGTTTCATATCATATCTCAGTAGGGAGGTACACAGTGCTTTAAATTTGAAGCTGAAAAAGTGGTTTGGAAGAGATGTGGGCATGCATGCCAAAGCTGTTAGTGTTGTATTTTTTCTTGGGTTTACAGTACACAGCAGAGGTGGGTTTCAGCAGGTTCTGACCAGTTCTGGAGAACCAGTAGTGGAAATTTTGAGTTGTTCGGAGAACTGGTAGTAAAAATTCTGACTGGCCTCGCCCCCATCCATTCTCTGTCTCCCAATTCCCAGCTGACGGGAGGAAATGGAGATTTTACAGAATCCTTCCCCTGGAGTGGGGTGGGAATGGAGATTTTACAGTATCATTCCTCTGCCACGCCCACCAAGCCATGCCATACCCACCAAGCCACAACAACAGAACCGGTAGTAAAAAATTTTGAAACCCACAACTGGTACACAGTGATTGTGTGAACTAAAGAAAGGCTGAAAGGAACTCTGAAGCAGACTATCTGATTTAGGACTATAGACCGTAGACTTTGACTACACATAAATGTGTAGTTAGGAATTTGCGTTAGGATTTGTTTTCTGCTTCTGTCTTACACCAAGTCTAAGCTATGGTATTGTGGGGCTACTTTCAGTTATATTTCAGCCTGTATTCAAAGAATATAGTTTTTTCTTGTGATCTGTAATAATAATTTGAAATCTTTCCAGGCTCATTCCAGAGATCTTCAGTGGAAGATCTTCAACTATAACAATGGTCTATCTGGAACATTGTGTTTACTTTTGAATCTTTTTTCTTCACAACCTGCAAGCTGCTATAATATGTCTTTGGAGGCAACTTTTTGTAATTATGTTCTTCTATGATGAATGTATACATATTAAAATTTTAAAAATTAGATGTTTTTATTTTTCTAATATTTTTCTTTGTTTATCTCCTGTAAAATTGATTTTTCAAATGGGGTGGAGAATTGGGGAAGGAAGGGCTGAATTCTTTAGTTCCCATATTTACATACTACATAGCCAAGAAGTGGCACTACAGAAATTATTTCAATTTTTTGCATTTTGATTTTTTAAAAAAATGTATTTATACAATATACATCTCTATGGACAGAGTTGGTTCTGGATATCATTCATATTAATCCAATTCACAGTAACAATATTAGTAATCTCTATCACATTTATCAAATTTAAGTAATCCTCATTATATTGTTTAAACATATATAAACAAAAAATGCCTAATTCCTCATCTTTATCTCTATCTTTATCTCTATCTTTCTTATTCAAACTAAACATTTCTCTATTATGTATAGGCAAAGTTGTTTGTTTGTTTTTTAATTTGATTTATATGCCACCCTTCTCCGGAGACTCAGGGCGGCTTACAATGTGCTCAGCAATAGCCTTCATCCTTTTGTATATTTATACAAAGTCAGCTTATTGCCCCCACAACTGGGTTCTCTGGGTATCATTCATATTAATCCAATTCACGCTAACAATGTTAGTAATCTCTATCAGATTTATCAAATTTAAGTAATTCTCATATTATTTAAACATACATAAAACAAAACGCCTAACATCTGTAAATTTCTAATCTTTCTAGCTATTATTTTTATTTTCTAATGAAAATTTATATTCTAATATTTCCCCTATCTAATTTTATTTCTGCCTCTTTCAGCTTACAATCAGGCTACTTTAATATTTAAAGGGCAATTCTTTCTAACCATTATCTCTTCTCCTCTTTAGTGCTTCATTTCTTATCTTATTTCTTCTTCTTATTTTTTAATTCGCCTCCCACTCTCATCTTTGTCTCTATTTTCACCTACATCTTTCTTATTCAATCTAAACTTTTCTCCCAGTATAGTCTTATACTGCCAATTCTCCCAGATGTCTGCCCATGTCCTAATCTCCTTATCAAAGGTATCTTCCTGTCTCTCCAGTTGCCGATTTGTCTGTCTTCCTTTATCAGCTGGTTTGTCAGTCCTATTTTTTGCTCCAGTCCTTGATTTATTTGCTGATGTGGCCAATCCATCTGTTCTCTCCGCTCCTTTTGCTTGCCATTTATCTTGTTTTCCTCTTCATTGAGCTGTTGCTTCATTTGCTGGTTTTTCTGATCCATATTTTTCCCCTGTTCGTATTCAATTTGCTGGCTTGAGTAATCTATTTCGTCTAGACTTTCTTTTGCTTCTACCAGTTCATCAGCAGTTTGATCTTTGTTCATTGTTCTTTGCAAAATGTTTTCCATTTTCTCACCTATACCATCAATTGCATCCATAATATTTTGGAACAACAGAGTCATCTCATTAAAAAGTCCTCTCAATTCCACAGCTGTTCCTTCAACTCCAGTCACAATAGCAATAAAGGTGAAATAAATAATGAAGCCACAATCTAGTTCAGAAAGAGTCCAAATTTCCAATCATTAGTAAATGCGGCTCTCCTCTCAAATTTCCATGTTGCCTTTTATCCAGCAGATATTTATTTCACTCAAAATCCATTTCTTTCAAAACAAAGTCAATTATTTAAACGAGCCAGTTCCAGCATTTATTCAATACTCTGATAGTCCAAGTTTTTTTTCCAAGTTCTTTAAGTCTGCTCTGTAGTTTTAATCTTTTATTCTAGCTTCCCAGAGTCTCTTTTATAAAATGTCTTTCTTATTTATTTTTTTTTTAAATTTGATTTATATGCCGCCCTTCTCCGAAGACTCAGGGCGGCTTACAATGTGCTCAGCAATAGCCTTCATCCTTTTGTATATTTATACAAAGTCAGCTTATTGCCCCCACAAACTGGGTCCTCATTTCACCTACCTTAGAAAGGATGGAAGGCTGAGTCAATCTTGAGCCTTGGCGAGATTCGAACCCTGCAGTAATTGCAGGCAGCTGGTCTTAAGCAGCTTAATAACAGGGTGCCTTAAACCCTTGTACTACCAAGGCTCTTCTAAATAAGAAAATAAATTTCTTATTTCCACCTCTGGTAAACATAAGGAAATAAATAGTTAAAAGTCACAGCCACCAAATTTTCTCCTCTGTAAATTTCCAGGAGTCTAGGAGTCACTCTTCCTTTCATCAGTAAATGGCATTCTCGACTTACTTTTCAACATAGATATCGGAAGTGCTTATTTTCATGGCTTAAACAATTATCTTTTTAGACACTCTTATCACAGATTTTTTATTTGCCTTGGGGTTAATTTTTAAGTATAAGAACTCAGAAACAATCTCTGTTTACTGTTCTCTTTGCTCCTGCATTTTCTTACATGTTCTGACTGACCCCAGCTTCATGGCAGCCATGTTGACTGCCACTGCTTCTTGTCTTTGGATGATGGGGATTTTCCAAGTCAGGGAGGAGAGATGTGGTTCTCTTCCCCCTTTACCTGCAAGGCACCCCCTCCCCCTTTACTTCACCATCCCTACAGGGTGGCTATGGCTCCTTTTGGAGCCCTCTGACATGGAGAGCTTGGAGCAGGGCTGCGGAGCTCACGGTCCTTGCCTCCGATGCAACCGGAAGCACAGCCGGAAGCTCCTGCATTTTGACTTTTAATCACTAAAAAAGGCATAAAATATGGCATTTCTATCGCTTACACATACCGGAGTTAGGGGATAGATGACATATGAAGTGCCCTATGGAAGACAAGTGTTGGGGAAAGGAACAATCAAGCTGCTACCTAAAGCATGAAGTATATGAAAGATATGAAGTATATCCAAGGATATGAAGTCCAAAAGATTGGAGGTACCAAACCATCTTTTAGTACCTCCAGTCCTTCATCTTATGGCCGCAGTCTTGCTAAAGTTATATCTTATCATACAATACAATGAAAAAACAAGAGGATGTAATGGGTACAAATTTTGTCTTCTAATCAAACCAGTGAACGTGCATCAAAAGATAATCTTAGGTTGCACTAATAATTAACTTTTTTATTGCACTTGAAAATAAAAGCAAAAATATACATTTAACCACAGAAAAAAATGAAATAGGGATAGTTTTGATTTGCATGCTTCTGAACTATTTATGGTTGGTTTGCCCCGAATAATTAGGGCCACTTTCCCCCCAGCTAGAGAGAAAACCTGGTGTTCTTATAATTTCCTCACTAAATGGTAATGACATATTCAGCATTAATGTAGCAAACAAAAATATGAAACCCATGGATTATTATAATGGGATTGAATAATTTAAGGTAATGTATGTCGGTCCACTGCAGGTTTGAGTAACTGTAGAGAAAGCTGATTAAACCAAACTCCCTCAAGCCTGGTAATCTACAGATGAATTGGGACATTTGCATTGGAATTTGGGAAGCTGTAATCTTTTGTACATTTGGATGGTGCCATAATGCGGAAAGCAGGATTATACAAACAAGAGTTACCAATCCCAATAATTCTACTCACCCTTTCAAGATCCTGTCTAAGGTGTGTGAAGAGCTTCAAGCGTCGGTACAATACATCCTGCTCTTGCTGAGCCAAATTATCCACTTCATCTGTCTTGGGCATCAGTAGTGGTTTGTTATAATTGGCTTTTCTCTTCAACTTCCAGTACTGATAGACAAAATCAACTAGCCACTCAGTCAAATCAAGGTTCTCAGCCACTTCAGAAGGTTTCACAAGATCATAGAAGTCCTCTTCCAACTGTTGGAGCTTCTGTTTTCTCAGTGTTACTTTTTCCATGTCTAGTTTACCTTGATCTGCCTCCATCCGTGCATCATCTGGTGGCTTGGTGGCACCAGTGCTATGCTCAAGACAGAATGACTTGAACTTGACCTCATCGTTTTCTGCTAACAGTGTCCGCATGTCCAAATTGTGCTCAAAGGCACATGTTACATGGAAGGCTGTGATGCAGGAAGGCATGGAACACTAGAATGGGAAAGGAAAGAGAACAAATGCTTGAATAGCCGCTTGGAACATTGCACATAAAATATTGTCAACTGGTAACATTTTTGCAAGAAGATCTCAATATAAGCCCGAGAGAGAATTATGAAGAGAACAGGAGGAGGGGGAAAGGAATGGAAAGTACTGTATTCTCATTAGCTTTCACATTGGCATTTTCTTGAGGTGATGAAGAAATACTCCATGTGCATTTGCACCAACCGTTTAAGCATTGAGAAATATCTTGTTTATATGCTGCATTGCTGCTGTTCATTATTTTTATATCACATAACTATTTCTCATGGGATCTATTTGATTTGCTGAGACATAATTAAATTATTCAATACAGACAAACCTCTGTCTTGTTAAACCGATCCACTGTATGTACTTATGATCAGATTAAGTGTTCCAATTGTTTGATAGCCTTCTGTGATAACATAACATATGAAATATAATTAAAGATTCATTCAAAAGGAGGAGGATAACCATGCCCTGTGGGGCAAGATGGAACAAATACCCTGATACACTGCTCCAGCTTTTAAAATGTGCACTGTGCTCCTAAGGAGATGCCTACTTACTCCCCACTAAGAAGCCAATTTTCCTAAGTATCTATAATTCATTTTCTATGGTCTATCACAAAGATAAAAAATACACACAAGGAAATACATCCTTCCAAAGAAACAAGTTTGGCACATAATGATAAAACAATTTTATTTCCCTCCTCACTGTCACCTAGCTCTCAGTATAGTAGTTTTTCAGAGGCCTAATCTCTCTCTCTCTCTCTCTCTCTCTCTCTCTCTCTCTCTCTCTCTCTCTCTCTCTCTCTCTCTCTCTCTCCTATCTAATCCATCCATCCATCCATCTACCTCCCTACCTATCTGGAGCAACATGATTTACCCTAACAGAACCCTTTTATTCAAAAGATTCAAAAAGGGAAATGAAATAAACAAGTCTCGTAAAAAGTCCACTACTTATATATGGACTATGTGGCAGAATGTTTTCTGGGGGAAGGGACTGAGAAAAAGGAAGAATGAAAAACATCAGAAGAAAAGTCTTTAAATGTGTCACATGGATAAAATAAGACACAAATAATTTCAGCATTGAAAGTAAACTACTGTTATAAGAAATGATGCAACTGGGTGTCTGAGCAAAGTCATAGGGCACAAGAACATTAGTACATAAAAGTAACGTAATCTGGAGATATTCGGATATGTAAGGTGATATTGTATGTGATATTAATGGCAGAGAAATGAAATTATAAAGCCTTTTCTTCCCATTCTCCCAACTGAATCATCCTTTTTTATTGGGATTTTGATGAAGGAAACAGAACAACACAAAAGTGTGTACTTCTTAAGTACTAATGTACTTGGCAGCTGAGAAGATGGGTCTTCTGTCATACAGGCAGTCCTCAACATATGACTGCAATGCAGCTGGCAGTAAAGCTCCTTGGCCACATGACTGACCAATTTTACAATCTTTTTTTGTGGTGGTCATTACCCACATTACATCCACAGTCATTAAGTGAAGCAACTGTTTGCTACGGGTAGGGTTTTGTCAAAAAGTGAAAGTGCTGGGTTTTGGCAAAACTGTCGTAAAACAGTCACATAACTGCGAAACACTGCAGATGTCCGTAACTGCAGCCATATTGCCAAACACTCAAAATCAGGTCATGTGACCACAGAAGGGGAACTTCAAATCTGATCATAAGTTTGAACAGTCACTAAGCAACTAATTGTAAGTTGACATCTACCAATTGTTATTTGCTACTATTCCTTTTAATCTTTAAACTACAGTATCTTGATTATTGTTTGGCAGGGTATAATTTAATGAAAAAACAGTATGATTTTTCCCCCCAGGAACCTGTAATAGCACTAACTTTTCCCTATTTCTTCTCTTTGATATGACAGATACACACACACATGTGTACATGTCTTTAATTAATATTAATTTAAAAGTGAGAAAAGTGGCTCCAATTTCTTCTAGGTTGCTATCTTATAAAATAAATGCATTAATGCTTACTGCATTGAGAAAAGAGAATGTAAAAAGTCAATATATTTTTGAAGCTTAAAGCGGTTTTATGAAAGTCTTCTGCTGGACCCCCCTTTCCCAGGTGACAAAACTTAAGGCACCATTTCCTCTGAATGTAACAGGTATATACTGTAATACCTCTGCCTCTTCCAAGCCTCCTTTCTTTTCATCAGCTGTTTTTTAATGGCTCAGAGTGTCACGTAATTATTCAAGCCATAACCCATATGAAATCAGTCTATTCTAGCTGTTAATGCCAGTTAAACTGCAGTAAGCAGCTATTTTGAAGGGTTTATTACTGTAGGCAGCACCCTGAATGGCTTACATAACCAGGATCTTATAATTACCAAAATGCTAGCTCTGGCTTTGAGTGATTACATTAACACCCAGGATACTGAGAAGTTAAGTATGAGAGCTAATATTTCAGGGAAAAGGAAGAGCAATTCTATGGATAGTTTTATATATCCGTTCTTGTGGTTTCATATTTGCTTCAATGATCCTCCAAGGCATTTTTCTGCTCTGCTGAACTCCAAAAATCACCCTAGGAGAATATGAAGCTGGTATGAAGAGTGTTATTCCCCATCTTTTTCTTCATAATTTTTTCTATCCAAAGTAGTCTGTTGCCTTTGCTTTATGTACTTGGAATCTGCCAGGATTAAACAGGCCCCGAGTTAACTGTTAAATATTAAAGATTTCAAATTGCCTTTTAGAGCCAAGGAATGAGGAATCCGCAGCATGGGAAGCTCAGGTAAAGATAAAAACAGTGATTTTAAAAACATTTTCAAAAAGGTTCATAAATCAAAGTTGGTTGGTTATGATGTGGTTCATTGTAGGCATACCCATGTGACTCAGAGAATCAAAAATATGTTGAAAAGATGCAATGCCATTATTTTTCTTATTCTTATTGCATTTTGAGGTTGCAGGCAGTAGCTAACTATAAACAGCTCCGATTGAGTTTTCTTATCCAGTCGCCAAAGCCGTAATTTTATTGCATAGCTACCAATGGAGGCAATTGTGTTTATATTGGAGTAACATCCAGGGGTACTTTAAAATGAATGATTGGAAAGATCCTTTGTGCTGCTATGTGGACAAGTAACAGGCAAGGTAGTGAGATGAAAGCTGAGCAAGAAACTTTTTGGCTCTACTACAGTTTTCAAGTTACAGCAATAAATGAATCAATCAGTCCCATCCCCCTACTTGCCTTCCCTACTTGCGTCACAAACAGTATTAATATCATTCTTAAATTGTTTATGGCTTTTGCTGGAACAACAGCCTACACAATGCCCTTTTACACAGGAAAGATGATCCATGCTACCTTAGAGATAAAGTAAACAGAATGCCACCCATCCAGGGTTTCGTTTGACAGATGGCAAGTGGTGCTTATCAGGGAGTCTGCCCAAAATACACACAGGAAATAATTAGTAAGCCGGACTAATGGATCAACAACAAAGAAATACCTGTTCAACCTTTGGTATCAAAGAATGCTAATAAAGAGAGAGTGAAGACATTTTTTTTTATTGAAAAAGTTTTTCAAATACAAATTCCCCCCCCCTTTTTTTCCCCCTCCTCCCTAACCCCCCCTCCCCCTCCCCTCCCCCTGTGGCTTCTTCATAATAAAACCCAAATTCATAACAGATTATATAATACTTTACCATCCCCTTACTCCATCCCAATATGCTGACCCTTTCTTTCTAATAATATTATTATATCCCCCTTATACTATACATTTCAAAATAACATTCTACTATAACATTATATAATAACTCCTAATTTAGCATAATAATATTATTATATCTCCCAGTTTAGCGATTTCTGCTCATAATCTACCCTTTTTCTACCCCCCCATACATATATCTCTTAAATCAAATCTTTTATGTATATTAATATAACATTTCAAAGCAACCTTCCGCTATAAAACTATATAATAAATCCTAATTTAACATTTATTCAATTCATAGTCTACCCATTTCCTTCACCCCCATCGTTATATCTCTTAACTCAAATCTTTTACATATATTCATATCTAAACATAATATCCCTTTTCTTAAACTAGTCAATAAACTAACCTGTCTCCACCCACTTTCCTACAAGACTACCATACTTAATAATTCATAATATCTTTATTCTTCTGCCCACACCACTTAAAAATATTCCCTTATGTAAATAAAATCCTCTTAAAAAAGACTTTAAGCTTGTAATCCATATGATATCTTCTGTAATGTCTTTCAGCTGGATTGTTAACTCCATCACTCATGTTAGGGTAACATCACATCCTAATTCCAACAGTATGTTCGGTATCTTCAATTACCATCTGCCCCCATCAATAGCAAATATCTTCATAAAATTAAAATAATAAAAAAAACAAAACAAACAACAAAAAAAAAACAACAACCACCCGAGTGACTTTATATTTGTATTCCATATAGTGTCTATAGAGGTGTCTTTTATCCAAATTATTAATTCCAACCACCGTAATAGGGTAACAGCCAGATCATCTGCGTGCCCCAATTCCATAGCTTTGTAGCTCAGCATAAATGTAGTATATTTATCAAAGAGTCCAAAAAAAAAAAAAAAAAAGATAGTTCCAATCATTTCAGTTTAAGGCCCTTTTCACATCCCAAAAGTACAGCACTGCAGAAGTCTGTCACTCTCCTCAGGATAATATAAACCAATACTTTGCCTCAACTATCTTTTCATGTGTTCAATCATCTCTTAAATAACTGACATTACACTGTTGTTTGGTTTAAAAGTTTTTGTTTTTGTGTGACCTGCTTCTTCTTTTCTTGACTTTTTGTGGGTTAGATCTCCATCCTGATTTCCTTTCTGTAAATTGTATATCAACTGTTTGGTTTTCATGCTGATCTATAACTTGATCTTGTTGGTTTTGCTTTTGTGGCTTAAATCTCCATTCTGGTTCTATGAGTTTTATATCAACTGATTGATTTCCATGCTGGTCTGTAACTTGATAAGTCATCATTTTAGAATCCAGAGCCGCCTCTCTTGTATTTATAAATAGTCCAGCTGAGACCTCTGAAGGAGAATCCAGAAGCGGCTCATCTATAAGGACCTCTGTAACTTGTTGTTTTTCCATTACTTCCACCTCCTTTTGCTTATCTTGAATTTCTATCTCTTGTTGATTTTGCTTTTGGAGAACCTTGTAGTAAAATTCTTCCGCTTTTTCAACAGTATTTAGCTGATATCTTTCTCCTTGATATCTCAATATTATACCAACTGGAACGTCCCACCTGAATGAGATATTTTGTTTCTTTAGCTCAGTCACCAAAAATCCAAATTTCTTTCTATCTTTTAGAACCTTAGTCGGCAACTCTTTATATATCCAGATCTTTCTTCCATACAATTGTAGAGTAGAATTAAAAGATTTTTGCACAATATCATTTCTTATTTCTTTGTCTGTGAAGTAAATCACCACATCTCTAGGCAATTGCCTTTGCTTTGCAATCCAAGAATTTACTCTATAAGCCTTGTCAATCTTACAAGATACCTCCTCAGGATGAACCTTTAAAATCCCGGCCAGAACTTGAGCAGATATTTTTCTTAAATCATCTCTATTATTTTCCTGTAACCCTCTCATTCTAACTGCAAATTTCGTGAGCCTGTATTGCATCATTGTAATTTCTTTTTCAATCCCTTGCTTTATATCTTCTGCATTGTAAGTCTCGTGAGCAGCTTCCTTTTTAGACTTTACTACTAAACTATTGTCTTGAATATTTATCAAATCATTTTCAATTATTTGTATTTTATTGTCCAAATTATAAATCTTATCATCAACTTCCTCCATTTTAGACTCTAATAACTTGATATTTGTATCCATCTTTATAACAATTTCTGAAAAAGCATTAGTCACTGTTACAATCTTTCGTTGCAAATTATCATACTTTAGTTGTATCATTTCTTTAATTTCTTGCCTAAATTTCTCAAGTTTCTGGTTCACAGTCTCATGGTATCTTGCCATTTCCTCCTGGACAAATTCTTTTAAATTAAAGCCATTCTGCTGAGTCTGTAAGCTCAGAACTTGTTCACATAATTGTAAATGGGGGAACACCCCCCCCGCTGCTTGTTTGTCAGGCTTTATTAGTTTTAACGCCATCCTGCCACACAAACTCTTTTTAAATAAGGAAAACTTTTCCCCAAGCAAGATCAAATACAAGTCTCCAAGAAAAAAGAAACTTAAAATAGATATTTTTCTTCCAGATTCTAGCCAGCACTGTTTATTCCGCTACTTTGTAGCTTGTTACGGAAGGACTTTCACTTTCGGCTTTCTTCTTCTTCTCAAGCCTCAGCAGTCGCCATTTTAAACTTTTTTTCCCTTCACTCTGAAACGCTTGTAAAATCATTAAAAATACTTGCGATTTAGGGTCCCAAGTCCAAATCTCGTCCTTTTTAATTAATCCATCTGTTAATTTCATTGATTGGTCCAGTTCCAGTGCCTAGCTCTGCAAAAAGGCAGAGTTCTCCCGAAGCCCGGAGCAGCGGCAAGCGGAAATAGGGAGCCACAACCTGCTCGTCCCCAAGAGTAAAAAAAAGAACTCTGGGGACTTCGCAGAGGGCTCTACCTGCCCTCGCCTGCTCTGTCTCACATTTCCTTCAGGAAATGGAGTTTTTCGAGCCGCCTTTCAGATGTAAAGGCGGCTCTTTACAGGCAACGGGGCTGGCGGTCTCAGAGGACCGTCTGGTGGCGATGGAAGCCAGACCGGAAGCCCCCGACATTATTGATGCATTCTTTTTCACCTACAACCCAGACTTGCAGAATGTAACTATACAGCCAGGCAAGGGAGAAAATCCTGAAAGAGAACATGAACTAAGTTACATGATAATGTGCGCACACACTAACAGGAATAAGATAAACCACAAGGTTAGATAAGCCTGTGATAAAACATTCTTATTTGAATGTTCTAGTCAAAGAAGACATCAGTGATTGGCTGATAAACCTAGATATGTTTATTCATATATGCAATTCAGGATAACAATTCCTATAGTACTGAAGCTGTTTTGGCTAATCTTATGCTTACAATACTTTGTTTTCTTGGTTTCAACAGTTTCATGTAATATGTTTAATCAATAGTTAAATTGCAGCCAATGCAGAGCCTTCAGTATCAATGTTTTCTGTCTGTGTGCATGTGTGTGTATGTGTGTAAAAAGACTCCACTGAAAGATTTCATAATCAACCTAGTTGGAAGTCTATGAACCACTTACCAGAAAATTCCAGATAAGACTGCTGTACAATCACCCAATGTACAAATAACAGAAACAGAATTCCTAAACCTGTTTCGGTAGGATGGCTAGAAACTACTAGGGAAAGGCAGTCCCTAAAATACTCATGGCCTAAGTCACAGAGGTCTTTAACCAGCACATTAAATTGCACTTAGGAATCTATAGGTAACCAATACAATTGCAACAGCAGCCGTGTATCATCGAGACTGTCCACCGAGCATGCCTGCTGCCGCTTTCTGGAGTACTTGAAGATTCCAGATGGTCTTTAAGGGCAGCCCCGGTGCACAATGTGTTACAGTAATTTAGTGATGATAAGGACATCAGTGGCCACTTTTACTACATTCTGTTCCTAATTTTGTTGAACATAAGGCCACGACTGGTTCTTCAGGAGGGTAGCTGTGCAACACTCTTCCTGGTGATGATTTCCACTTGCTCTTTGAGCATGAGGCAAGGAGGACATCCTGCTCGTTCTGGGGAAACATAACCCCATCAAGAGTCAGGATTGATACAATCAGAGAATCAGACAGCTCCCAAATCAATAGCCACTCCATCTCATTTGGGTTGAATCAGAGCTTTTGCTGCCCCTGCCTTCAAAAAGGGGAAAGGAAAATTCAGGGAATTACAAACCTGGTAAAGATTAATGTTGATTTATGGGCAGCTAAAGATCTCACGTGTACATGGGTATCTTGGAAAAGTAAAGGAAGTGCACTTCATCTCTTCTCCCTACAATCTTTCTTAAGGCCAACGGTTCAGAAAATAAAGAAAAATAAAGCCTCTTCTTCTTTCTCTGCTTGTAATGGATATATCTACACATTTTTCCCCAATAGGATTTATTACTGAACAACGCAGCATCTTCTGGTTTGAACATCACTTTATACACAGGGAGAGAAGGGAGGAGTAGGCAGGAAACAAGTAATCTCCAGGCTACCCATCAATCTCACTCCAGACAGAACTGAGATTAACAGTAGAATCTTATGTTCTAGGAACTCCAGCAAAAAGTCTTAGGATATGAAGTGAGTCTCCTATGCCGAAATATCACCATAGTAGAGTAGAGTATTATGTGATGTTAGTGCAATTCTGCCCACTGGAAATGGATACCTCTGCCATCAACATGAGATTAGTAAGACCCTAATTTATCTCAGATCATATTCAAGGCCCTACAAACCATTTAACTTTATCTGGCAAGTCATGAAGTATTTATTTCTACATTGCCTTTATTACTTTTATAAGCAATTCAAGGCGGCAAACATAGCCAACACACTTCCTCCTCCTATGTCTCAAAGGTGCTTTTCAAAAGGCAACTGGACTTCCTTGGCTTTTTTCCCTTGAAAACAGTTTCTAGCCAGAACTGAAGAAACTTCTTGAGTGAGAAGTGAAACGTTTTTGAGGGGAAAAAATCCCTAAGAAAGTTCAGTTGATTTTGAAAAACACCTTTGAGACAATCATGATTTGGATGATTGAGAATCTCCATAGACTTTCTCTTCCTATTTTACCCACAACAGCATCTCTGTGAGGTGGGCTGGGCTGAGAGACGGTTACTGGCCCAAAGTAATCCAGCTGGCTTTCATGGTTAAGGTGGGACTTGAACTCACGGTCTCCTGGTTTCTAAACCCGGAACCTTAATCACTAGATCAAACTGGTTGATATGCAAGTTATGAGTTATTCTGAACTCAAAAAACCAAAATGCATTTATTTCCCCCACTTTCTCCCAAGAACTCTGAGTACAGTGAAGATCTGCAGCCAATTATGAATAGAATAGCATATAGAATATAAACTTTATTACGCCCATCGACCAGCAATAGACATACAATAAATTAAAAATAATACTGACATTAATCGTGAATAATAACATCCCTGTTATGAAAATACATGATCTCAAAATGTTAGGGTCACTCCCTAATTTACATTAGTGAAGAGCCAATAAGTACGTGAGTAAATGTATTTTTTCAAAAATTGTTAAAGATATTTCCAAAAAATTGGCACCTGTTGACGTCTATAATTCTGATGTTAGATGATTCTAGCTGCACTTCTTTAAGGTTGCTGTTAATTTAGTTATAGCTTTGCAAGATGTTTGACAAACGGTTACATCTCATTGATGCCTTGGAGCAGTGAGGTAATGTTTCCTGTTTTGCTTTCAGAGTTTTCATCGGCATATTATTTCCTTAATATTAATGGACAGTCACTGGGGATGCACAAATTAATATTTTTCTATATCATAATTCTTAACTATCATTTACTATGGATACTTTATCTATATATTGGTCAAATGCTAGCTGGAGTCTATTTTCTTACTTTCAGCCATAGTATATTTGTGCTTTTACTAACATAACCTTTCTCCAATTTTTATTTAAATACAATTAGCCAGTCCCTTTTGGATAGTTGCTCTTTTAACCACTCATGTTGATTTCTTCAGAATTATATCCACTTTGTGCTAAGCTCTATAGCTTTCCCTAAACTTCAAAAATTTTGATAGCTCTCTCCAATAAAGTTTCAGTGGCAACAAAAATTATTCCAACTCAAACTCAAAGTAGAGAGTTGCATTTTAAAATTCATCTGGATAAACAAATCCAGAAGAAGGTGCTGTATCACCACAATGCAAGGGAATTTGCAATCCTAATGGAGTGGGAGGGTATGCGGATTGAATTTCATTTATTTCTAAATTCCAGATTAGTGCTTAGTCATTGCTTAAACATCTAAACAAATGAATCATCCACATATTTCTTCTTTTTTGCAATAACGTTCAACTTGTACAAGATTAGCACTGACCAATAGCCTTGTCGGCAATCTTAATGAAGACTGTGGGTTTCAATAGAAGAATAACATTTTGTTTTCCATTTCAGATAACTTTTCATGCAAATCCATTCAGTTTCAAAACCAAGATGTGAACCAGAACTAAAAGGATGAAATGTAGGAGAAAACATATCCCCCCACCCCCCACTACCAAGTGTAGCTGATTTCTTTGCCCTTCTGTTCTTTGAAAGCAGCTGGCTTTGTGACAAAATATCTCCATCTGGCAGGGCGAATAAGAAGATCCACCAAGAACCGTCACAAATGGAACTGAATCAACATTGGGGAGATTTAAAGAAACGCATTCAAGTTTTCATTTCAGGATAGAAATAATTTTAATGTTAATGAAACATATACATCTACAAATAAAAGAACCCTTTTCCAACAGTGACCACAGTATGATTGACTTTTGTCTCAATATACGTCCTTACAGAGATGATCACAATGATGGGATTCCAAATTATAACTTTAAAAAAGCCAATTATGATCTCATAGATACCGACCTCTCATCTCGATTGGCAAATTCTGTTCACTGGCTGTAATACTGCCGAAGACCATTATAACACTTTTTTGTTCGAAGTCAAAAGAGTCATTAAACTATACGTACCACTAATAACCCCCAAAACCAGAAAAAAACAAATTATCCATAACAATAAGGAAGCTTCAATAAAAAAAAAATCTCTTTGGTGAAAAAACAAAACTGGCTATGTTGCTAACTTTGAAAGCCGCTACAAAACCTTATGCCGCCAGATAAAGACAGAATGTACCAATTACCACAGCAAACAAGAGGAAAACCTTCTATGCATGAAATCCACCCACACCTTCTATAATTTTGTAAATAACAAACTTAAGGACTTGAGATCCATTCCACCCCTAAAAGGACCTAATGGTAAAGACTGTAATGATGAAGCTGTTAAAGCCAACCTCTTTAACACGTTCTTCGGTTCAGTCTTTGTAAACAGCAATAGCTCATGCTCACATTTCCTAGTCATACCACAACTAATTGCAATGATGAATTACATATTGATTTTACAGAAGATAACGTTGAAAAGGCACTACGCAGCCTAAAACCATCTCTATCTATTGGACCTGATGGATTATGTGCCTACGTCTTAAAAAAGCTTTCCACTGCCATAGCCGAGCCTCTAAGCATAATCTATGAAAAATCTTTTAGGACCAGCTTCTTGCCCAACCTATGGTCTCTAGCCACAGTCATCCCTATCTTCAAAAAGGGTGACCCCAGCCTAGTTGAAATTTACAGACCAATCTCTTTATGTTGCATCATCTGCAAAATCATGGAATCAATCATAAACCAATCCATTAACCTCCACTTAGAGACAAACAACCTACTCTTTAACAAACAATTTGGTTTCAGGAAAAAATTGTCCTGTAATCTGCAACTTCTACACTGCAAAAACATATAGACCAAGGTAAAGCAATAGGCGCAATTTACATAGACTTCTGCAAAGCCTTTGATTCAGTGGTACATGACAAACTACTTCTAAAAATAAAATCTTATGGCATTTCTGGATCCTTGAATAAGTGGATAGCTGCGTTCCTGTCAAACAGGCAAGAAGTAGTCAAAATAGGGAGCACCCTATCAAACTCTGCACCTGTTAACAGCGGTGTCCCCCAAGGCAGCGTTTTAGGACCCACACTCTTTATACTTTACATAAATGACCTTTGCAATCGTATTATAAGCAACTGTGTTCTCTTCACGGATGTTGTAAAACTATTCAACACCACCGACAAAGCTGCTACCCTACAAAGAGACCTTGACTATGTGTCAGAATGGTCATACAATTGGCAACTCCAAATCTCAACCAACAAATGCACTGTCTTACATATTGGCAAAAAAAATCAGAACACCAAATACAAGCTGGGCGGATACAACCTTATAGATGACCCTCACTCTTGTCAAGGACCTTGGAGTACTATCTCTAATGATCTAAGTGCCAGAGCTCATTGTAACAGCATTGCCAAAACAGCATTAAGAATTGTTAACCTAATCTTGCGAAGCTTCTTCTCTGGTAATATTGTATTGCAAACTAGGGCATATAAAACCTTTGCTAGACCAATTCTTGAATACAGCTCATTTGTCTGGAACCTGCACTACATATCAGACATTAATACAATTGAGCGAGTCCAGAGATATTTCATGAGAAGAGTCCTCCACTTCTCTGCTCGCAACAAAATACCTTATGCCACCAGACTTGAAATTTTGGGCTTAGACAATTTAGAATTATGCCACCTTCGCTCTGACCTAAGCGTAGTACACAAAATTATCTGCTACAATGTCCTACCTGTCAATGACTACTGCAGCTTCAACCGCAATAATACACGAGCACACAATAGATACAAACTTAAGGTAAATGGCTCCAAACTCAATTGCAGAAAATACTTCAGCCACAGAGTGGTCAATGCCTGGAATGCACTACCTGACTCTGTGGTTTCATCCCCAAAGCCCCATAACTTTAACCTTAGACTGTCTACTGTTGACCTCACCCAGTGGTGAAATCTAAAAATTTTCGCCACTGGTTCTGTGGGCCTGGCCTGGGGGGGGTCATGTGACCAGGTGGGCGTGGCCAACATGATGTCACTCATGTCACTCTTTCTTCTCTTTCTTTCTTTCTTTCTTTCTTTCTTTCTTTCTTTCTTTCTTTCTTTCTTCTTTTCTCTCTCACTCTCTCTCTCTCTCACACACACTCTCTCTCTCTCACACACACACCTGGTCTGAGCAGCGGCTGCTACAGGAGAAGGAAGAAAATGCTCCAGGAGGGCGGGGGGCCCGGAAGCAGCGTGTCCCCCGTCATGGGCTGGATGCAAGCAGTGTGACCCAAGGTGGAGGGGAAGGCTAGCGGGCAGCAGTTGTCCAAAGGCCCCGCGGAAGCAGAGTGCACCAGGCCCAAAAGGCGAGCGAGCCTCACCATGTTCCCCTGAGGAGGCTCTTTGGCCGAGCGCAGTGGGTCTCCCTTCCCCACCGCCAGTGTTGGCCTTACATCTGCTGCCCTCCTGGGGCTGCCCATGCACACCCCAGCAGAGCAGCTGTCTCAGCTCCAGCAGCAGCGGCAGGAGAAGGAAGAAAGCGAGTGGCCCCTTTCAGCCCCGGCACAATGGTTGCATTTCCCCCAAGGGCCGCCAGGCCAGCAGGAAGCAACTCTTTCCCATGCAAAGGCTGGATTCCCACCGTGAGTGACAAGAAAATGGAATCGGTTCTTGGGTGGGATGGGGAGCGTTTCTCTTCCTTCCTCGCAAATTAAAAACCCACGTTAGAGCTGCAAAGGAAGTGGGCGGCTTGCTGCACAAAAGCCCCAAAGGCCGTGCAAAGTTGCAAACCTCAGCTGTGCTTGCAAAATGAACTCAATGATCCCCGCAAGGAGGAGGAGGAGGAGAAAGTCGTGGTCACCTTGCCTTCCCTCTTGCCGCTCTGAGCCCTGCCCAGCCTCGAAGCTGGCGGAGGAAAAGAGGAGGAGGAGGAGGGCTGCTTGGTATGATGCCTGCATTCCCCCCCCCTCCTTGCACGGGCAGCATCTTGGCCTGGCAGCTGCTGTGATCTGCCCTGTGTTGCATTGGGGCACTGGAGCGAAGCCATGGAGCAGTTTTGCAGAGGAGAAAGAATAGTGTGGTGGTGGCTGTCCATGCCCTGTTTCTTGCCAGCCAGCCAGGAGAAAGGAGGGAGAAAGGAGGGAGTGGCTAGGTCTTCCTGGCCTTTGCTGGGCGCTCTCCCCCCCTCCCGTTCCCCCCAATTGCTTCTGAAAGATGTGAGAGATGTTTCGGGCAAAGGTAGCTGCTGCGTCTCCCCCAAGGGCGTGGGGGTTAGGGTTAACTGGACACCGACCTTGGAAGGCAAACAGGCTTGGGGGATCGCTGGGAAGGCAGTGTGGAAGGCAGGCAAGCATGGCAGGGCTGCAGGGAAGGGAGTAGGCTGCTAGCTCCCTTCCCCGCAGCCCTGCCATGCTTGCCTGTCTTCCACATGGCCTTCCGCTTGCCTGCCTTCGCAAGCTGGGAAGGCTGCGTGGAAGGCAGGCAAGCATGGCAGGACTGCGCACCACAGACCAGTTCGTGGGCATGGCCAGCCAGCAGTTGCTACTGGTTCAGCGAACCAACCCCAATCTCTGCTACCGGTTCGCCCAAACGGGTCCGAACTGGTAGCATTTCACCCCTGACCTCACCCCATTCCTAAGAGGTCTGTAAGGGGCATGCATAAGCACAACAACGTGCCTACTGTCCCTGTCCTACTGTCCCCATTTATTTGTATCCATTTCCTGTATTCATAATCATGTTTATACTTGTATCTGTTATCTTATAAATGCTTGACAAATAAATAAATAAATAAAATAATAAATAAAATATTCTAAGAAAAGAAGGCCTGGTATCAAAGATGACATTTTCATGGCACTTACAGAATCCTGCCAAAGACTTGTTCTGTGGCTGCAGTTAAAAAAAAACCCTGATTAATTAATTATCTTATTAGTTTGTCTGCCTGGTAGAAAAAGAGCTATCAGTCAGGCTGAGACTTGCAAACAATCTCTCTTACTCTCCTGTTAGTAGAGAGAGCTGCCTGCAGAGATGCAGCAGACAGCATGAAGATGCCATAACAACTCTTCCAGCACTAATCAAAGAACAACATATCATGTCTGGGAAAATGTGTTTCAGATCTAAGGACAAAATTAAATGGTCTTTTGCTGTATTCTAAGTTGAATGATTCTGTTGTTAACAAATCCAAGTGCACTGATATTAATATGCTAAATAAAGGCAGCAGCACTGCTTAAATATTCTGAAAAGCCAGCAATAACAGACTTTTTAAAGTGTTTATATTCCTGCCCAGTGAATCCAAACCTGCACAATGTCTATACAAAACTGCAAAGCGATGTCATCATTTTTTCAAGTGGCAACAACACAAAAGAAAATGATCTGATTCTTGGATTTTCTTAGAATCAATTACTTACTTGAATACATGTTCCAGTACACTCCTTGCAAAGACTGCATGACAGAGCCCATCTGCTTGCTGGGATATGTGAAATTTTTGTAATTGGTTCCATTTTTTCAGGACATCCAATGCTAACCTGAGAATAAGATAAATCAGTTTCCATATATTACCTTGAAGAACAATAAATCGATTCTCCTTTAAGATGAATATCATAAAAGACATCTTTGACCCAAACTCTAGGGATATTCATAGCCATATCATGATGACATTTATTTGGAATGTCGGAACTGATAATCAGTTATTGCTTAACTATAATAATGTTTCAAATGCTAGAATTTTAGCATTTGAATGACATTTAAATAATTTCATTCAATGGTATGAACCATTGTGGAAGATGTATCAAGCATGATCTAATTCAAACAGATTTCATCCACACTCCATTCATTCTGTTTAGGCAGAAATCACTTGGTGTCGTACTTCAGGAATCCATAAGGCACAGCTAACGTGAACCCATTTTGTTCCACTCCGGGTAGGTTTCAGGGCTCCCCCTCTCTTTGGGCAGAGTAAACACTTTGGCTGAACTCCCAGGGCACAGGTTCGACAGAGCCAGTTTCCAAGGGGAACTTTTAGGATTCCATAGCAAGCCTAAAAAGAAATATAAGGACCAAGATTAGTTACTTATGTAATGAGTACATATCAAGATTAATATACCTTATGATAAAGTAAATACCATGATGCATTTTATGAATAAAATGACCCTATTAGTTTACAAATATTAAGTGTATGTGATTCCCTATTCCTACCTACAATTAATATAATGTAGTTGAAACAGTAATATTCCTCTCAAAAAATCTGATTAGGCAATTTTCTGAATGAATGAATGAATGAATGAATGAGAGTTGAAAGAGAGTGAGAGGATGGGCAATACGTTATTCTTACCCCTAAATTTCCATGACTGCCTGACCCTATTGCCTTAATCTTGAACTTTTGATCTGGACTTTCCCAACTGCACAAGAAATCTTTTTATTTACCATCTTAATAGCAATAATATTTTTTTTTACTTTTTTCTATCAAATTCAGTACAAAACATTTTTCAAAGCTGTTTTCCATTGTCACAGCAGAGACCTATTTTGTTAAGTAAAGGTTATTCAATTTTCTGGTTAAGTTTACAGATCACAGAAAACCATGAAATGGTTTGATTGATTTTGACTTCATGTTATAAAAGCTTGTGCAACAAGTTGTTAAAGCAGATAATGGCTTAGTGCAATATATGCACTGAATGATAATAAAGAAACATAAATGTGTAGCTAAAAAGATACCAGATTCAGCAATTTGTGAATTAAAAAAAAAAAAAAAAAGGGGGGGGGAGAAATAAGGAACCTAGTTTTGTGATCTTCCATTTCAGCTGTTACATAAGAATTCCTGGACATTGTTGGCATCCTTGAATTTGAAACACTTATTCCCTTAATATCATAACAAGCAGTAAACTGGCCATAATTAACAACAAAAATATCATGAATATGCATCCAAAGATACCACTAAATGGTTAAGAACTGCAAAAAGCATCGTCATCTGCTGTTGTTGATAAACAAGACAAGTTGAGTGTCTCCTGTTCTCCCTTTAGGTAACTTCTAAGGTTGCCCAGAAGAAAATCTGGCTGTGGCAAGTCTCTGGAACTCTGCCTCTTCAACGTTGTTGTTGCCAGGATTTTTGAAGGTATGGTAGTTCTAGGCCCCTGCAAAGGCCCTAGACTTCCCAGAGGTAAAAATGTAAGGTAAATTGGTTCAGTCTTCTTCAGGCATAGCAACAAGAATCTAAGAATGCTCTTTTAGCATCATTGTTCTGGGTCTGAGTCAGCTTTCCTAAGGTAAGATACTCTTCCAATTCTATGAGTCAATGAATTTGAGGGAACTCTCCTTACTACCCAATTAGAGAGAGAGAACTGCTACTCACCTGATGCACACAGACGTTGCATTTGTCACAGAAAACCATCTCATTGCCATCTTCTCCTTCTGGTGAACGGCACACATCACATACCACATCCTCATCGTACTCTATCCCAAGGCCTTCTTCCGTCTCAATGGCAATGTTCATATTCTCATAGCACACAGTCTCCAGTTCCTCAAGCACTCTTTCCAAGGTGTATTCATCAATTTCTGGCTTTTCTTAAAGAGAAAAGGCAGCAACACTTTATTTACTTTCTGTGAAGAGTCTCTAACTCTGTTGTGATAGATATTTGTCGACCATTAGGAGTCAAGAGAAGAGAAATTCCTCTATTAGCATCAGTTTTCTAATAAACTGAGCATCAACTGTTTATACTTCTCTTCAATCTTAATTGAAATAAAGGTATATGCAACACAAATGGAGCAAGGAATCTCAGAAAGAAAATCATTGAATGATGATCTGAAGCTCAGCTGTTACAGCTGAGGAGCACATACTCCTCACTGGTTCAACACTGTGCCTGAGCCAATATTAAGCACAGACAGGAAAAGAAAGTCAGAGAACAACATTATATTCAGGTTTTCCTGGTCTCATAAGAACTATGGTGGCAGCATATTCTCCCCATTGAGCCAAAATATAATTTCCACAGCGGTGTTGACTAAACCCAGTGGCTATGGTGCGTAAATCAAGGTTTATGGCTTGGCAGATTGTGAAAATCAGCCAATGGCCTTTCTTCTGCAAAATATGGTTCACAAACTATGGTTCAGTTTGACATTTGAGCATAATAAACTCTGCCCACTACAATCGGGTACCAGAAGTTCTTAAAAAAATCTTTCTCTTCTAAGTTAACTTCAATTTCAGCAGACTGCTCACACTTTTTGCCTATCCTACCTTGCGGCTTATTCTTATTAAATCAGACTTCTAAGTAACTAAAGACAGCCATTTGATTGTGGAAGGGCCTAAATAATAGCAGGAATTACCGGTCTAGTATTATATCAAATCAGCCATCTTTGTAGAAGTGACTTATACTGCCACTTTGATTCCATCCACAATGCGGTATATAATACTTCTGGTATATATATTTTGTTAAGGATTCTGCATTCTAGTAAAGGGGAAGAGATAGCAAAGAACAAAGGAAAATAATTTTACTAGTAAAATAATTTCTTTTCTGTGCTTTTGAGTCAATTTTTGTCTAATCCCTGAAATCTTCTTAGCAAGATTTCAGAAGTGATTTGCCCTTGCCTCCTTCTTAGGACTCAGAGAGAGTGACTGGTCCAAAGTCACCCAGCTGGTTTTGTGCCTAAGGCTGAACTAGACTCATGGTATCCCAGTTTCTAGCCTGATATAAAATAATTATTAAATAGTTATTTATGTGGCTATGGTTTGTATTAAAGAAACTGTTAGTAGTTATGATGGGAATATTATTTCACAGAGAAAAACAAGTTGCATTCATGTTGTATTCTCTTCTTGACCTTTCAGAGTTATAGCAACAGCACCTGAAAGCCCTTTCAAACACAATTGTCTCAAAAAGTATATGGTGTCTTGCCAAATGTGTTTCTCGGCCTGAAAGAATTTGCATATCTCTGCTTTATCATAGTTAGTACTAGCACATCACTCCTCAAGTAGAGGGTCTCAAGTGATATACTGTGAAGGGTTTAGGACATCTTGAAATCTCAACTGATCAATCAAATGATGGATATGCAAAGAGAACCAAAATGAAATGACCAAAATTAAATCCAATTAGCACTTAGTACGAACCAAGCTTAGTTGGAGGGTTGCATATTACTTCATAATAAGCAAGATCATAAAAGTGAACTCTTTTCTTTAGAGTTCATACTTTATGTGCCTGGTATAAAGGAAAAGTGAGGTTTATCTATTACATCCATGATAAAATTAGTGGCTTAAATTGTGGTCTTGAGCCAGCCAATCCAAAGCATTTAAAAACACAAGGATTATTTCTTTAGCAGCAGTATAACTGCAGCAAAAATCATTTTCCTGTTACAGAACACCTTTTATATTTGGAATCCTGGAGAACTGCTAATCTTTTGCTTCTTTTATGTTCCGAATATTTGTGATTTGTATTTAGAAAGCAATCTGGTGTGGGTATATATTAATTTTTCATACTTTTTTAAATCAGTGAACACTGTCCCAAATGTCTTCCAAGATGGCACCACCGGCAGCAGCCTTGGTGAAATGCTCTGATAGTTTTTCTGTTTTATCATTCTCTGTGATTCACTATGGATTTCATATTCAAGAGACCAACTACTAAGCATCAAGGATTCTTTCCTTGATGGGCAGCTTTCTGTGACTTCACACACACACACACACACACACACACACACACACACACACACACACAGTCTTTACAAACGCAGAAGAATTTCTAACACAGGAAGAAGCAACTTCCTCTGAACAATGGATAAACAAAAACAAATGGAGGAGATGGAGGGACGCCGGAGGTGATGAAGAAGGGGTATGCAAGCGGGAATTTTGAATAGACTAAGGAAAAGTCGGATAAAAAACCCTCTCCCTTTGCTATTTCTGACTAATTTACATTCACTCACTAATAAAATGGATGAAATACTTCTTTTAAATAGATGCAATTCTGATTTTTACAACTCAGCAGCTCTCTGCTTTACTGAAACCTGGCTAAATGAGTCAGTTGATGAGAGCAGTCTGCTTATCCCAGGGTTTCAGATACAAAGAGCAGACAGAATTGCAGAAGCATCAGGCAAAAAGAAGGGAGGAGGCCTATCTTTATATATTAACAGCCGCTGGTCCCAAGATATAACTATACTAAAGAAATTCTGTGATGTAGACTTATAGAGATTAATTATCAATTGCAAACCATTCTATTCTCCACGAGAGGTCTCCTCATTTCTCCTAATTGCTGTGTATGTTTCTCCACAAGCTTGTGTAAACAATGCATTACGAACTCTAGCCGACCAGATTATGTGGGCTGAAGTTAAATACCCAGATTCACTTCCAATTATTTTAGGAGATTTTAACAAAGCCAACTTAAGGAAAGAGCTACCAAAATATTTTCAGCATGTCAATTGTCTCACGAGAGACAACAATACTTTAGACCATTGCTACACAACATTAAAAGATGCTTATCGGTCTTTACCACAAGCAGCTGTGGGGCACTCTGATCATTGCATGATTCACCTTGTACCTGCTTACAGACAAAGACTTAAAACCATAAAACCAACAATTAAATCAGTGAGGACTTGGACTAAGGAGGCAAAGCTAAAGTGCTTGCCTTGACTGAAATGACTTGCCTTGACTGGAATGTTTTCGAAGATACCTCTGCAGATTTGGATGAACTCACAGATACTGTAACATCATATGTCAGTTTTTGTGAGGACCTATGTGTGCCGACCAGAAACCTGCGAATATACAGTAACAATAAACCTTGGTTCACAGCTAAACTTAAGCAGCTACATCATACCAAAGAGGAAAAGATGATAGAATATGGTACAGGCCAGAAACATATTAACAAGGGAGATCAGAGCAGCAAAAAGAAGCTATTCTGAAAAGCTAAGGAATCAGTTCTCAACAAATGAACCAGCAAACATGTGGAAAACTCTTAAAAATATCACCGGTTACAGCAAACCTCCTTCCCATACTGAAATAAATCAACAACTGGCAGATGACCTGAATGTGTTTTAGTGTAGGTTTGAGAGAAAACTACTGCCACCCATCTCTACAATCCCCATCTCGGACATACCAACAACAGCTAAGCCTCCTACAACCTACCCCATCCCATTGGGTCCACCAGCTCGGGTGATTACAGAGAATGAGGTGAAAGGTGTATTTCACAGACAAAAGCCAGGAAAAGCAGCAGGCCCAGACAAGATAACTCCTTGCTTAAAAGCTTGTGCTGACCAACTGGCCCCCATCTTCACTCGCATCTTTAATAAATCACTAGAGATGTGCTATGTTCCTTCTTGCTTCAAACACTCTACTATCATCCCAGTGCCAAAGAAATCCTCCATCAAGGAACTAAATTACTTCAGACCAGTTGCTCTAACATCTGTAGTTATGAAGTAGTTATGAAGACCTTTGAAAGGTTAGTGCTGGCCCACCTGAAAGCCATCACGGATTCGCTGTTAGACCCCTTGCAATTTGTTTGCCGAGTAAATAGATCGACAGATGATGCTGTTAATATTTTTTTTTTATTTTGAATTTGTATACCGCCCTTCTCCCTGAGGACTCAGGGCGGTGAACAGCCAAGTAAAAACATCAAGTACAAATATTAAAATACAGTTAAAATATACATATATAAATTTGGCCCCATTAATTAAAAACAATAAACAAAACACTCTGCACTACAATATGACTCTGCACTACAGCCTACAACATCTTGAATCTTCAAATACTTATGTAAGGGTCCTCTTTGTAGACTTCAGCTCAGCATTCAATACCTTCATTCCAGATATTCTTCTAACTAAACTAAATCAGCTAGCTGTACCTGACCACACTTGTAAATGGACCATAAATTTCCTAACAGACAGGAAGCAGCAGGTGAAGCTAGGCAAAATCACATCAGATACCTGTAAAATTAGCACAGAAGCCCCCCAGGGCTGTGTGCTCTCTTCACTTCTCTTCTCCCTATACACCAACAACTGCATCTCAAAAGATCCCTCTGTTAAAATACTGAAGTTTGCAGATAATACAACAGTGGTTGGTCTCATTTGAGACAACGATGAATCTGCATTCAGATGGGAGATTGAACTAGCCTTGTGGTGCAGTCAGAACAATCTTGAACTAAATATACTCAAAACTGTAGAAATGTTGGTAGATTTTAGGAGAAACCCTCCTATACTACCACCTCTTACAATACTAGACAACACAGTATCAACAGTAGAGACCTTCAAGTTTATAGGTTCTATCATATCTCAAGACTTAAAATGGATACCTAACATCAAAAATGTCATAAAAAAAACACAACAAAGAATGTTCTTTCTGTGCCAACTCAGAAAGCTCAAACTGCCAAAGGAGCAGCTGATTCAGTTCTACAGAGGAATTATTGAGTCTGTCATCTGCACCTCTGTAACTGTCTGGTTTGGCTCTGCAACAAAACAAGACAGACACAGACTTCAACGGATAATTAGAACTGCAGAAAAAACAATCGCTACCAACCTGCCTTCCATTGAGGACCTGTATACTGCATGAGTCATGAGACCTGTATACTGTGAAAATATCTACAGACCTCTCACATCCTGGACATAAATTGTTTCAACTTCTACCTCAAAACGACACTATAGGGCACTGCACACCAGAACAACTAGACACAAGGACAGTTTTCCCCCTGAATGTCATCACTCTGCTAAACAACTAATTCCCACACATGGTCAAACTATTTATTAAGACTGTATTACTATTATTCTTCTCATCCTTCCAAGTACCTATCTCTTCCCACTTATGACTATAACAATATTGATTGTATCTTTACAATTTATATTGTTTTATTTGTTTCCTAGTACGATTTGAATGCTTATTAGTAACCTATGACTATCACTAAGTGTTGTATCTTATGATTCTTGATTAATGTATTTTGTTTTTCTTTATGTACACTGAAAGCATATGCACCAAAGACAAAATTCCTTATCTGTCACTTGGCCAATAAAGAATTCTATTCTATTCTATTCTATTCTATTCTATTCTATTCTATTCTATTCTATTCTATTCTATTCTATTCTATTCTATTCTATTATTCTATTCTATTCTATTCTATTCTATTCTATTCTATTCTATTCCATTCCATTCCATTCCATTAACATGGTGCTGAATTGATTATTTAGTGCTTGTTCATCCTCCCAGTGCCAGTTTCCTGCCCATCGCCTCCTCCTATATGTAAGAAACAGAAACCTCTATGGTTTTTGTAGCACTTGAGAAAGCATCCTGGCTATTATGATGAGATCCTACTCTCTGTCCATCAAACTACAAATTGGAGAGACAGCTTATGAGGAAAATTTCCCTCACCCTGCGCCCATTCACTTTCTGTTTTGGACTCTCAGCTGCTCTATCTTTATATATCTCACACAATCTTACCGGCTATAAATACTCAAATCAATATTTGCCTGAGGGAGATAATTATAAAACATTTCATGGAAGAAGCTGAATATAAACAAAAGGAGGCAGAGCATTTTCCTCCACTGATTCTGATGAGGGGAGAGCCAAAGCTGCCCCTTCAAACATTCTCTTTCAAGAATTCCTGGGGGTGATGTAGTGCCTCCAGGAATGTTGTTGGACTGCTAAAAAAAATAATTCCGGGAGAATGAGTGAGTAGGTAGGTAAGTAATAAATAAATAATACAACTCAATCAAGTGGTATTAATCTTGAGTAGACTCCCTGAAAGGATCTAAGGTTTTATTTGGCCCGCAAAAATCTGGCTTTCAAATTCTGAAATACCCCCAACAGATAAATGTGTGTTGAAGATGACAGACCTAGAAGCAGTGGCTAAATTAACTTGATTAGAGAAAGATCAATAACTACATTTATCAGTGACTTGATATCCTTATGGACTTTTTGCTGAAAAAAAGAAAGAAAAATGAACTTGTGATCTATGGGTTTGAACAATAGAAGAAAAAATATCTTATGGAAAGAAAGAATTATGGTGTAACCTTAGAAAGAGTAAAATATATCCTCTAAAATATAATTGCATTTATAGCTTCTATAAAAAGATAAGAAATTGCTTCTTAATAATCTTTTAAATTTTTTTTATTTATTCACTGTTTTTCCCTATTTTCTCTGTTTCTTTTCTATATTTATCTCATTAAAACAATTCTTCAGTAAAATTTATATTTAAAAAGTCTGCCTTTCCAAGAGGATTACCGGTTCTATGGAAGGGAAGACAATCTTTTAGCACTACATATCCGTCCTGAAAGACAAATTTGCATAAAGAGAGGTTTATTGCTGATGGCGCATTCAAATATTTAGTAAACAAACAAAGAAACAAAGACTTTGAAATATGGTAATTTAGCTAAATTGATGGAATTGAGCTTGCATCATAGCTGTTTGGTATTTTATTAAAAAGCAATAGATACATGGTATAAATAAACAATTAAAAGAAGTTCAAGCAACTGAAAGGAAGGAAGCATGCTAATTTTTCCTAGGTGAAATAGGGACTGCAGTGGTTGGAAGTAGCAACACAAACTGCCTATTCTCTTTGTTTTGTAACTATTATTCTTATCTACCTCACACACAATCCCATAAGAACTGGAACCATAGTCTCTAGTACTTTTCTTTCATTCATCCTTTCTTTTCTATCTTTATCTTCTTCTTCTTGCCAAGAACATTAACTTTTTGAAAAACTTGAAATTGGAAAGAAAATAAATTTATGAAAGGTTATCCATTTGTTTTTGCAGCTTGTGAAAGAGCTTAGATAACTCTCTGGGAATGGGTGAGTTTTTACAAGAAAGAAGGAGAAGGGAAAGTTAAAATTGCACTGAAAAAAGATAACTCTAGCTATCAGGGCCTATTCTTATTACAACATCTGGCTGTTCTTGGTGAAGGATTTCTTTTTTTAAACTAAAACAAAAAACAATACAAAACCCCACCACCCACAATATAGTTGGACCTTGGGCAAAGGTACCAACTTCTTTATGAAACTTGCTCTTTAAAAAAAAAAAAACATTTACACAAAGATCTGGGGTGGTATGGCACCTTGCCTGTCTCTTTTGGTCTGGGATTTAGCTAACACAATTCCAAACCAGAATTCTTTAAAAGGCTAGAATGATTAGACCACAACATGCAGAGAAGCTTGACTGTAGCAGTTTTATTGCCGACAAACATTTAGGAAACCAAATTTGGTATCGAATCTTTGAAACAGTGCAGGTATCACCTTTTAGAAAATAATTTTACTAATATGATCCCAACTATTTGCCTATATTGGATGTAGCAGTACAACATGCTTTGTCCTTCAATAGGTACACCCTCCTGGCTCAAAATAACATATTGTTCCAGCATCATTCCAAGGAGGGGGAAAGATAAGAATCATTGACTATTTATGCTGATCTAAACAGATGACCTTTCTTCCGTGGACAAAGGTATAATTTATAATCTTTGTAAAGAATCCCTTAAAGCATCCTTTTAATTTGGCACAGAACTTCAAAATTATTTTGAAGGCAGCATCAATATATGCCCTGATGTGAAAGCTGGTTCAATCTCCTGGGAATCATTCTGTGGAATTATCTTAGTCTTCCCTATCTTAGGGGTGCAATGGCTCAGTGGTTAAAGAAGCTGAGCTTGTCAGCTGGAAAGTGGACAGGCCAAGTTCAATACCTAAGCGCCACACAATGAGGTGAGGTCCCATTCCTTGCCCCTGCCCACCAAGCAGTTCAACAGCATGCAAATGCAAGTAGATTAATGGTACCACTTCAGTGAGAAGTAACTGAGTTTCATGTGCCTTTGGCGTATAGCCATGATGGCCACATGAGCATGGAAAATGTCTTTGGACAATGCTGGCTCCCTCAGCCAAAAAACGGAGATCAGCACCGCATCCTAGAGTCAGACACAAATGGACAGGGAAATTTTTATTTGTATTTTTTACCCTATATTCTAGTGATATTTCTGTCTCAATCTATTAGCTTTTCATCTTAGGCAAAGGGGAGAGATAACTGATACTTTAGAAAGTATAACTTGAAAGTGCTACCGGCACCTTGAAATGACTGCTTCCTGGTGAGAGAGCAGTACTGGTGGGTTTATGAGGAAGGGGTATTCCCCGAAATTCTTTAGCTGGATGGCAAGGACTGGAAGACTGGACTATACAGTGGCACCTTGGTACTTGATTGCTTTAAAACTCAATGAATTTGGTACTTGAAACATTTTGACCTGAAAATTTTGTACCAGTACTTGCCATTTGTTTGCTACTTGACAAACAAGCTACAACCTGTCAGTATCGGTTGCCTCATGACTAATACATTATTCCTTATGGGAAAAATTTGTTTGGTACTCATTGTTTTTGGTACTCAAGCCAATTAATGACAAGTACTAAGGTACTACTGTATTTACAAGCCAAAGGCTTCCCAGCTGTCTTCTATGGTACACTGACTCTACATATAAGTTGGTATCTCAGAGGAAGACTCAATATGACCATCTTCCATAAATGACAAATTGATAATGGATAATCTCTTTCCATAAGAATACAGTCAGAAGCATTGAAAAAATTAGGATTTAGAAGACAATCTATTTACTTGAATGAGTTTAACTCTCTGGAGTCAAATGAACTGCAACCTAAAGTACCGAAGGAACTAGAATGGCCGAACTTTTATCTTTGAGAAATCCTGAAGAAGAGGCAGTAGGATAAAAACAAATCTTGCTTAACTTTATCTCACTTTTTAGTTGGAAGCTTTTTTAATAGATTGTGAGATTATTACAAACATAATATATCTTGAGTTCAGTAAACCATTTGTCTAAACATTTCATGACATGATGTTTAGTAATTTAGTTCAGTGTGAGTTAACAGTAAGAGCAGTCCGAAAGTAGCTACCTAGGAAGGTGATGAGTTTTTCCAGAGGCAATGCTGTACAACTGTCCATCTAAGATGCTTTAACTTGGATTCTTACTCTGAACAAGGCATTGGACTTGATGGCCCAAATGATTCTCTAAAGAAATAATGGCAGAAAGATTTTGTGAAGGATTTGAACTGGGGCATGTAGAAACAAAGCAATCAAAATGACTAAAATAAACTTAAGTGCAATTTACAGCTGAATTTAATAATCTTTATTTTTCTACTTGTGTTGCAGAGTCAAAGTGAAAAAGTTAGAAAGGTATAGAAAAGATTCTCAGAGAAAGAAAAAAAACTCACCTCTATTTCCTGCAAAGATCACAAAAGACCCAGAAGGATTGGTATTTCATTCTAAGAGGAATTAAACTTCTCATACCTGCAATTCTATCCTACCATACACCTTCTGTTACAGCTTATTCCCCATAATTTAGGAAGCTCATAAATTTTTCATTGTTAGACATACTGCCCAAGTGAATCTACATACGAAAGGGATAAATGAAAAATTTCCATCTTCTAATTTCCCTTCATTCTGAAGGTGTTATTATTCAGCAGAAGGCCTGAGTCTCATTAAGTTTTTAAGCACTAAGCAAAAATTACACAAGATGACTTATGGATGGTGTTATCCTCAGCAATTTAGGCTTGTGGGTTAAATGGCTATTTTTTCCTCCCTTTTACACCTACACTCACCTTCCATTTGTGTGTAATTATACTACTACTGTAATGAGGTACCAGGTTCAATTCAGAAGTACCCCAGAGCCTTTGTAGCAACAAATACACTGGATAGGAACAAAACAATTAATGGCTTATGGATCACTCAACCACAGGACCTAAGGATAAAATACTTTTTCTATTTTTACTCCATTTATTTGCCTTAGTATCATATAAAGTTATCCCTATTCATAAAGGTAGGTAAAAAAAACCCCAACATGAGCAGAATTGCTGCCTTTTGATAACATTTAGCAGGGGAGCTTTCTCTGGCCTTCAAGTGTTTTGACCTTCATTTTTATGTACGGGAATGTCTTTAAATAGAAAGCAAGAGCCATTTGTAAAATTGTTAATGCTCAGCAGCTTTTTACTTTTGAACAGTAGAGAAAAAGCATTATGTAAATGTAAGTGGCCCCCAGCAAGTCTCCTGAAACAGATCTGGACTCATTTCTGTAGAAGTGAGATCACAATCTGGGACACAGTGACAAAGGAATGTATAATTAGATTAATACGAAGAAAAGGCATTATCACAGAAACAGTAATCATGACATTCCCTAAGAAAACCTGCTATCGATCGCTAGTCAATCATTTATATCTGTTCTTCTGCAAAATGAGACATAATGGAAATAGTTGCTACTTTTACCGTCTTCTAATCAGAGGTACGAGGAAACTATTAATCAGTAGATCTTGCAAAACCACTAATTTCTCACTTGATAGCTGGGCATCTCTCCCCTAAGATCAGACTGTCTCCCAGCCCACTGGTTTCTTGAAAAGCTATTAAAACCTGGCTAGCCTTGGGAATACATTTGTGATGAGGGGGACCTTTCTCTATGGATCTGGATGCCGCTGCTATTGGCTTTCCCATTCTTTCCCATTAACCTTTTTATTATTTTGTAAGATGCACAGAGACTTGTTGGGATTAGTGGCATATAAACTGTAGTGAATTGTAATAATCATTCTTTACCACTGGCTAGTATTAGAATCCCCAGTTTATTTACACCAGAGAAAATGTGCCAACCATTTTCACAGAAACAAGAGAATGTAAAGGATTCTTAGAGATCATCAAATCCAATCCACCGCCTAAAGCATGAATCTATCAATAGTCAGCTTCTTCTTAAACATGTCCAGTTCACTAGCTCCTAGGACAATCCGTAGTGAATAAACGTTACCGTTCCAAGTTTCTCCCCATGATAATTAATCGAAATTAATTTCCTTTTAATTTAAATCCATTGCTACTTGTCCTGTCTTCTGTATCAATGTTACCTTGACTTCTTCATAACATCCTGCAGATGAAAGACTATTAAAAGACAGCTTTCCCATTTCCCGGGTGCCTTCTCTTTTTCAGGATGACATAGCCAAAGGATCTACCTGCTCGTTCTAAAACTTTCCTTTTAGGCCCTTTATAATCTTAGTCTCAATTTAGACATGCTCCAATTTGTCAGTGTTCTTCCTAAAATGCAGTGCCCCAAACTGAACCTGGAATGTTAGGTACACTCTGGCCATTGTAGAATGGAGAGGAATGGCAATTTCTTTTGAGCTTGATACTACTAGCAACATGATCTAGGATTGATTGCACTTACTTTTTTTTTTTTTTTTTTTGCAACTGCATCACATTGTAGCTCATATTCAGCTTGTGAATGTACATCAAGACACCCAAATCCCCCCCCACACACATTACATGTATTGCTATCTAGGAGATCTTCCTCTGTCTTAAACTTACCTTTGATTTGTTTTCCAACTCAAACATAAAACTTTGCATTTATCTCTGTTCAAGTGGGGCTTTGCCCAGTATTTCCCACTTGTCATGATTGTTTCTGAGAAATACTAAAGAACCTTTTAATATTATTCACTGGCTGTATGAAAAAGAATGACAAGCTAAGGAAACATACCAAAGCATCCAAGGGATGTAAGCACAACAGATATGAATTCAAGGCTTGCAGTTTGCTTTACAAACTCTTTACACTTCAGTGTTTCCAAGGCCAGAAAGCAATCCCTTCTATTAAAAAAAATAATCATAATAAAAACCTTTTCACTGCTCATGACTTCAGCCTAGCATCAGGCAAGGTACGGTGCGTGTGTATGCATGTGCGCTCATGTGTGCATCAAAATCTGCAAAGGGGTAGAACCCATGCCCTATTCCTTTTATTCATGCATGCAATTTCAATGCGTGTATAAGAGAGGTGGGGTTGAAATTGCAATGTCACACCTAGATTTTGACTCCCATCACATTGCATGTCACTGAGTAAAAATAGGGTTTCCACTGAAATTGAAAAATGTCCATTCATTTTACATGTTAACAAATTTTCTAGGTCTACATCTATCACTTTTCTGCATCTACAGTACCACCTAGAATGTCTTACTCCCCTAGTAAAAAAAATTAACACTTTCATTTTAAACACACGCTTCTTACTTTCTAAGTGTCCTGATAATGATCCACTTGGTAAGATAGGGAGAAATATTAACATCAGCCATGTTGTACAATCACTGAAACTTATTTTCAATTGAATTGCACTTCAGCTGAAATCCATTTACTGAAACCTGGACCTTTTTCACTCTGTGGAGTATATCAAGGAGAATAAAATAATTCTTAAGCAGTAATTTTAAGCTCATTGGCCATTTTATAAGCAGAGACACAACATACAAACCTTTTCCTTTTTTCTAGTGTATGCTTGTATGTGTCTAAAAATTATTTGATTATTTGATAATGGTTCAGAAGTGTGTGTGTGTATGTATGTATATTTATATAAAAGATATTTCTTCTCTAAGCCTTTTATTTTGCTTGTACAAATCACAAAGTATAAGATACAAACATTTTTGGAAGAAAAAAAATGTGGAATAATAGACCAAAATCTCTCTCTTTCTCTATGTGTGTGTGTGCATGCACACACACATACATGCATGAATGTTCTACCTGTAATATAATAATCATTGCTTACATATATTTAAAAGCCTTCTAACTGTCTAAGTGTCCTGATAATGATCCACTTGGTAAGGCATGGAGATATATTTATTTATTTATTTATTTATTGGTTCAATTTATATGCCGCCCTTCTCCAGAGGCTCAGAGCGGCTTACAATGCGTTAAGCAATAGCCTTCATACTTTTGTATATACCTGCTTAGTAGGGCTTTCGGGCCCCCTCAAGCTGTATTCTTTTTTATACAAAGTCAGCTTATTGCCCCCACAAACTGGGTCCTCATTTTACCTACCTCGAAAGGATGGAAGGCTGAGTCAATCTTGAGCCTGGTGAGATTCGAACTTGCAGTAATTGCAGGCAGCTGGTGCTACTTAACAGCACTTTAGTCTGCTGTGCCACCAAGGCTCTTAACACAGTAATTCCTTCTGAACACTGCCACCCCCCCCCCCCCATAATAAGGCAATGTGAGAATCTATCAACATTTACATTGTGTTTTCAAAGTTTAAATACTGTAAGACTTAACCTCCATCTTTATCTCTCCAAAACAAAACAAGATGGTTTTCTCTGAATTTTGGGCAGATGTATTTTTGCTACTAAGTATGTTGATTGATTATAACACAAATGTTTCCACAGAGAATAGAAACACAGTTCTGCTAAAGAAAAGCAAGCTTCTTTGATATATGATTTTGACATTATGAACTTTTGTACAAGCTTACAAGACTGCTTAGTGAACATTTCTGAAGCGTCCCCTAAAAATCACAAATCATGAATCCCGAGTGACAAACATTGAGGCCAATTTTCAGTAAATCCACTCGGTTTGCTCACTATAATACATTGCTGGTTAGAAGCATTCAACTTCTTCTAAATGTGTGAATAGATACCGATATGACTTTGAAGAAATGATGTGACAAAAATTATAAAAACATGGGGAAAACTCCGTCAAACTTAACACCCTGGAATTTAAGAGAAGGAAGGGAAAACACAACCAGGTTTTCAAGAATGATGTCAAGAGCCTTGATAGTACAGTGGTCTAAGCACCCTGTTATTAACACAGCTGCCTGCAATTACTGCTGGTTTGAATCTCTCCAAGGCTCAAGGTTGACTCAGCCTTCCATCCTTTCTAAGGTAGGTAAATTGAGGACCCAGTTTGTGGGGGCAATAAGCTGACTTTGTATAAATATACAAAAGTATGAAGGCTATTGCTTAATGCATTGTAAGCTGCCCTGAGTCTCCGGAGAAGGGCGGCATATAAATCAAATTAAAAAAAAAAACCCTTTGAGATAGAGCAAGTCAGGAAAGAAAGTTCCTAAGAATACTGTAACCCTGCTGATATGGGCAAGAATTACAAAATCTGAACTTTTCTCTTCCCTCCCTCTTATACCCCAGGAAGTCTGAGTTTCTTTCTATCTTTTTTTCCCCATTCCCTAGGCTTAGAACATGCTTCTGTAATTCTCACCACATAGTTTCTCCAGGGATGTCAAACTGGTGGCCGGTGGGCTGGATGCGTCAGGCACAGGCCGCACCCACCCCAGCTCCACAAATGGGAAAACTGTCGCGAAACATCATGTGATGGCAAAGTGACGCAGCGAGTTTGACACCTATGATTTATGGCTTACCACAAAACAAAGGTACCAAACTGACAGTGTTTTGTGCTTTTCTTGACTAACACACTTTGCCCATCCATATTTGGGGAAACAGAAGGCTAGTGGCATAAAAGTTGATGACTACATAACAAAATCATCTAAACATGGCAGATCTTTAATCAAATTCACTATTAGTGAAATAAAGCAGTTGTATGTTGGCAATCCCTCTTAATTTCCTTCCCAGTTTTTCTTTACATTAAAGTGAATGATAAAAGTACATACAGTACGGAGATCTTCATATTAAATGTCAAAGTATTTTCCTCTTAAAGCAGTGAAATTTCTCTCCAAACATAATTAAAAGGTAAAAATACATTTTATTAATTACTTATGCTGGTAAATACCAGTGTTTTAAAAACTAGGGCTCTTATTTTTTTAAAATGAGGGCCTTCTAATTTTTTCCCTTACCTTCACATGCATATTAATTTTGCTCTTTTTAGAAGTCAAGGGAAAGGGGAATAACAATGCTTTCATCTTTTTTCTCAGAATGGTGTTCTGAGATGCTCATAGCAATGAATCCCATCTCCATAAATGAATCAAAACAACTAGCATATGAGCCAAAAATGTGCTCTGAAACTCCCTAGTATTTCATTATGAACCTATCTTGCTAATGCACTTAAGAACCAATTATCACCCTTTATGTCACCCACCAACATCAGCTATTTCTTAAATTTAAGATAATGGCACATTTTTAAAAGCTAATTTATAATATTCTCTCTCTCTCTTTTTGCCTTTGCAATAACACTTTGTGCTTCACTTTCCAGAATAGCTGTAAGTATCGTTGGGAATCTGCAAATAGAGTAAACTCAGGTTTGTTGTTGGGACACCAGCAAAGTATCCTCGTGGCTCCCCATACTATCTTTCAAGGACAGAGATGAGACAAATAGTGTGAAGGAGTGGCAGCAACAGCAATGGGATGCCATGTAAAAGCTAGTACTTTTGCAGCAGGAAAAGTCCATTGTAATCAATGACAGCTTTCACGCCTCTCCCCTTATTTGGGCTCTTATACATTAGCTGTGTTCACCATCACACTAAATTTTCATTATGGTTATGTTAAGTGTTTCTTTACAGTCTCTTGTGAATCCACATGTAATGTGAAAGGTCACTACAGCCTATTTGCTTGCTTGCTTATTTATGAATGAATGAATGAATTTGATTTATCTGGTGCCCAATCACGCACAAATCTGGGAGACTTACAATTAAAAAACAAACAAACAACATAAACAATTCAATGCAAAGTCATGGCCCTTCTGAGGGAAAAATATTCTACAAATCATGGTTTAAAAATTGCTGGCTTAGTATCATCTATGAAAAGAAATGAAACATAGGTCGTTCTCTGCTCCCTCTGGATCTCCAGTCAGCTACCTGTGTTGGTCTGCATTGGTCTGCAACATTTCTTGTTTCCGTTTCCTCTAGTAAAGAGCTCCAAACCCATGCAGTGAAGGAGAGAACCACCTGCTTAATTCTCCCACAACTTGTCAAGGAAGCACCTGTCTCTTCTAGGTCTTGGGTATTGGGAAAACATTAAAGTGATGGCTTACGTGGTTCGGCTATGCAGAAGGTAATGGGGCCCACTTAAAAAGATCCTCTTTTGTTATTGTTTGAGATGATTCTCAAATCCAGGGCAACGTGTTGTTGTGTAACAAAAACCCCACATTTGCAGCCAGGCTTCCTCTAACCCTGACCCTATCTAATCAATTTGAATTTCTCCAGTGATTTCTATAAGTTTGTTCAAACAGCCATATAAAACGGATTGTTTTTTCTGATGTGACTCTGCTTATTTATTTGTCAATTTGATCAGCAAACATCCCTCTAGTCCTGTAGTAATGGCCTCCGTATGCTCAAATGTGGCGATAAAGTTGTGATTTTCTTTCTCTTTCTCCTACTTTGTATAAACCTCCCCTAATACATTTTTATAAACACTACATCCCCTGCAGCCTTCAGCGACCAATAAATATATGAATAAAGCAAATGCTGCCTCAGCAGCTAAAGGTTACCATCACTGCTCTTCACCTTTGCTCCTGAAAGGCTCTCTGAAGCAGCAAAAAATTGCCTTGTTTGCATGACACCCTGAACTGCATTGGGGCGGAGGTTGCATATCATAAATAGCTAAGGCCCAGTCAGTGTAGTAGGGGGCTCGATCAAGGAATGAAACGTCACCTGAGCCACCTAATCATATATGTTACTCAAACTCAACTCTTTTCTTCTGTTTTACTTTCTTTTCCCTTTCCCATAATCCAGAGAATGTGGGTGAGGAAAGATGTCATCCCACCCTCCCACAATGGCACCAACCACAAATGCACCACTCTAGATAGCAATTTTTTTTTAAAACTGCAAGGAAAAAAAAAATGGCTGGGAGGTTGCCAAATAGGATGCTTCCTATGTTTCTTTTACCTGTATGCTAGGGCTAATTGGGTCAGCAACATCATGCAAATATATCCGTTTAATACTGTAAATATTATAATTGCATAAATATGCAAACCCACAAACAAAACAAATGGCATTGGCTACATAACCAGGATTTGAGAACCCCACTGCATTTATACTCTGGGCATCTTTTCTTAGAAGAGACTTCTATACATTGGTTTGATATGGTATTTCCCAGGATTAGATTTGTAAAAGATTGAACTCCAAGGCAAAGTGGCTGTAGGAAACATGGTGAAGCATGCAGGGTGGAAGACTAGAGGCCTTCTGCTGCCTTGGGTCTTTTGAGTCTTCACTCACTGGCAACCTGTGTCAAGGTTTTGACTGACGAACCCAATCAAAGTAAGCACCATCGAGACGATCCAATTTCTTCATGCAAAACTTGATTGACTACATCACTTTCGCACAATTGAAGGCAAAACCAGATCTAGATTTTTCCCGTGCTAAGCCCCATATTAAAGTTCACGTTCTTCCACCTTCCAATTAGCTCAGGTCACATTGTCCAATACATTGTCCAGATATTGCTGTGGGAAAGTCTCTCTGGCTTTTGTGAACATCTGCTGAAGTGTCCTTGGTTCTCACACAGACATCTTGATGTCTGGGCCATGTTCTATCTCTCATTCCCCATAGTTCGTTGGCAAGTTGAGATGCTATAATAATGGCAACAGCAAAATGGTTTTGAAGCTTGATACTCTGCTTTGGTATATTTGATGGTGCCTATTTAGCACTTAACCTTGAAGTGTCTGAGAGAAATGGTTCCCACCCTCTGTGTTAGCTTCTGGTGATTAAAATGAAAAACAAAATAAAACCAAAACCCGTAATTCCTGTACCACCATCTCCTGGCAGTACAGCATCGAGAAGTGTGGTTAGAGGCTTCAGCCATTCCTGGCAGTGCAGACCAAGTTCACTAGAAACCAGTATAATCTGGAATAACTTTTTAACCTAAGATATTTAAAAGTCAAAATTTCCTGTTAAAGGAAGAAAACAGAATACTATTCAAATCATAAAAAAACAATAGCTTTAAAAGGAAATTACATAAAAATAAAACCACCCCCAATGTTTATAGTGCTCCAAACAGACCAAAAGCACGATCCACTATGAATAAAAATATAAATAAAAAAGAACATATTATAAAGAGATTGGAGTGGAATTTCATATCATTGTTCCAAATCACAAAATTTCAAAAGGGAAATTATTTCTTCATTCCCATTCAGAGATATTCACAAAAGGCTGAAGTACACAAAATACTAAACTAGTACAGAGAAATAAAAGAAAGCAGACTTGCATAGCATGGGGAAATAAATATCAATGTTCTAATGCAGATTATTTCCTAGACTTCTTCCTTCTTCCTTTACAACTAGTAGCTACAGTGTATGTTCCTCCAACTGAACTTCCCTTTTTTCCTGAAAATTCCAAACTTAATTTTGGAGCAACAATGTTAATCCCCACTTTTCTCAACCTCAGTCCTGTGATGTATGCCCAAACTTTTCCATCGAAACAGAGGATCTTGATATCTCTCTGTATATATGACAGAGAGGATCTCTCCTTTGGGAAGATGTGGAATCTGTGTTTGCACTTATTTGGCTCTCAGCTGGCTGGCTGCGAATGAATGTCATTCTTTCTTCCATTTCATGCTTTCTAGAAATAGCCAGGGATTCATTCAAAAGCAGCAGGGATAGGCACATCTAGATCCTTTCCTACCAACCGAGGACTATTAGGTTCTGGGCAGGAAAATAAAGGTTCAGAAGAATCCTTAGCAAGATGGAATGGCTACAATCCAGATATATTCTGCCTTTAGCTCTGAACAGGGTCATATTCCCTGTACTGAGCTGTGGGCAACTTGAGAGTCTTCTGAACTTTCAACTACTCAAGACCAAGACCAAAAGGGCCTTTGCATGACTGCATCTTATATGTGCCCACTGGGACCATTTCTGGATTAGGTGGTGTTGTACATAACCATATATAACTTTGTCACTTTTTGCCTAGATTGCTGCAATTTGTTCTATCTGCCCTAGATGACCAACCAGACTTCAGCTGGTTCAGTATGCAGTCATCTCAGTAGTTATGCCTTCAAAGCAAATTGTATACTGTACAGATATAGTCCTTGACTTACAACCATAGTTTAGTGGCCATTTGAAGCTACAATGGCACTGACAAAAATGATTTGTGACTGTTTTTCATATTTATGATTGTTGCAGCATTCCCATGGTCACATGATCAAAATTTAGATATTTGACATCTAGTACATATTTATGACAGCTGTAGTGTTGCAGATATCATCTTTTGTAACCTTCTGACAAGCAAAGACAAGGGGGAGGGGGTTTAACCAGATTTGCTTAACAACCACATAATTCACTTAACAACTGTGGTGAGTCATTAATTGTGGCAAAAACAGCTATAAATGGGACAAAATAGCTTAATAGCTACCTTGATTAGCAATGTTAATGTATACAAATCATGAAATACAATCATTAATGGACTACCAATGATAGATGTTCAGATACAACTAAGGACCAAGCATGTGCTAAAATTAATTAGAAAGGTCATGTACATATAGCTTTTACTGTGTGTGTGATATCCTAAATTACATTTCAGACAATTAATCTACATGTGGAATGTCTTTCTGTCACTCCTCCCATCTGAATAACCTAAGATAAATATGCTAATCACAATGTCTCTAATCATTTGATACCAACAACATGAACTGATCAGGAATTCACCTGCTCATGAAAAAAACAAAACAAAAGCTATCTAATCAAGATTTAATTCTTTTTCTCCAAGTAATAAATATCCCATAATTAAAGCTGGCTAAAGATTGTGAAAATAAGCATTATTATTTAAACCAATCCATTATCCCATTCCTACCAAAAGACACAGGTGTACTCAGCCAAAGAAGATATACTAATTTCTCCTACAAAAGTAATACCTAGATATAAAAATGGCCTGGCCTATCCCAAAATGTCTCTTATTGTGCCTTCAGCAATATAATAGCCTTTTCTTTTGGCTCAGATTCCAATGTAAAGCATCAAATATAGGCAGGTAGCATTTCTGTATTCCAATACAGAATACATCATTCCAAAGATGATCAGCCAATATAATCAGGCTCGTTACAGTGGTGCAAGTGGTGATTCTATTGCAATGTAGCAAAGAAACTGTACAACATGGTTTAGGTGGAGAATTCAGCTCCCTGAAAACCACCCTTTTCATTTTTAAGGAGAAGTTGTTATTGAGCCTTATGGCTTTAAATCAGGAAATGCTTCCGGTCGGACCAGATCACCCGATCTGGTAGTGATGGAGGCGGGTGGTTCGGAGAACCGGTAGCAAAAATTCCTGGGCCCCCCCCCATGTCCAGCTGAGCTGCACAATCATCAGAGGCTTTTTTTTTATTTTTAAAAGCATTTTTTCTACAACCTCTTCGGCCAAAAAAATGCTTTTAAAAGTAAAAAAAAAAAAAAAAAAGCCTCTGATGATCGCGCGGCTCAGCTGGGATCGTCAAAGGCTTTTAAAAGAAAAAAACCCTTTTTTTCTTTTAAATGCCTCTGACGATCCAAGCTGAGTTGCCTGATTGGCAGAGGCTTAAGGCTTTTTAAAAAAGCCTCTGCGGATCAGGCAACTCAGCTTGGCTTGTCAGAGCCTTTTGAAAGCATTTTTTTACAACCTCTTCGCTGAAGAGGTTGTAGAAAAAATGGTTTTAAAAGTAATAAAAAAAAATGGCCATGCCCACCCAGTCACATTACCACCCCACCACCAAGCCACGCCCACAGAACTGGTAGTAACAAATTTTAGATTTCACCACTGCTTTAAATATGATTGGAATTACGTATGAGGTATACGTATATGGAAGAGTAGGAAAATAACTAATTACTTTCCATAACCACACCGTAAACGCAAGTTATACTGCAATATAAATTATGTAGAGTTGTACAATATGTATAATTTATACAGATTGCAGAAACAAAGTTTTATGACATTGAAATCAGAATTATATAAGCATGGTTTTAAAAGTGGTTGGTACAGAACTTACATTCCATACATATGCAATAATAAATTAAGCAAATGTTTCTGTAGATACAAGATAATCCATGCCCTCAAATATCTAGAGATACTTAGCTATCTTTACCCTCAAGTTATTGCTGAGTTATTAGTTGTTCTGATGTCATAACAAGTTTTCCAAGCCTTGGACCAGGCAGCTGAATATTATTACAGAAGTTGTGAGGGCCTTTGATTCTGTTTCAAGATTGACCCAAAAATTTAGCCAAGTTGATTTGTATTTAAACAATGAATTTTCAAGATAATGTCCAATAGTCACAGAACCTTTTTACATCCTTCATGACTAACTCCAGTGTGTAACTTGTTATGTCTCCATTTCCCTGTATCCTTCTAATTAAAGGATCACAATTTATCAAATATGAAAAGATACCACCTTAATATATAGCATCATGATATTGTATCAATATTGTACATGGTATTGTATACAATCTCTTATTAAGTAAAAGTGGATTTTTAAGGAAAAAAGATCAGGACAGCCTGCTTGTTAAATCCCTGTATTAGAATTGCCAATATACCTACTATAAATCTTTTGCTGAATCTGTGGCCCAGTTATTTTATTACCATCAAATAAACCTCACAGGACTTAATGGTTTCCCTTCATCAGCACTACTGTGGTTTATTTTATGTGTATTTAGCTCCTCAAGTTTCTTGAGTCAGTTGTCCGTTTTAAAGAGCCTCCTTTGGAGACTCTGGATTCTAGGGCAAACAGCTATTTGTATTTTCAAGCTCTGGCCTCCCTTGAGTTTTCTTGTTGGATGTTTATTACTTTCTTGCTACAAAACTAGATTATACAGGAAAGAAGCAACAGCACACTGACACCATTAATTAATCTATGTTCAATGGCTTCTTGTGAGTATCCCTCTGGAACTATTTTAAACAGATTTCTTCTCTGGTGACTAATGGCATCACCAATAACTACTTAGCAAAGCAATCCTACAGAATCCTTTTCCTACAAAAAAGTAAGTCAGGAAGTCCCAGTGAATTTGGACTGCAGCCTAAGACTTTTTGATCTAGTTCACATAACATATGAAGTCATAATGTGATTTATTTGGTCTTGGCCACTGGAGCTTGCAAAATGTTGAATAAAACTCAGCCTGAGTCTTAAAATGGACCAGAATTTGGAAGGACTTAATCAGTTAATTTATCTTGTATTAGATCTGTAGTAAGACTTTCCCAAACCAGTACTTTCCCAAATTTTGACCAGCAGGTTTTTTAACAAAAATAACAACAACAGGCTTTATTAAGGAATAAGTAGGGAAGGGGCTATATCAGTATAATATATCCTTTTTGATGTGTGTATTCTTTTTCTTCTTCACACTTAAAGTGAGATCCCATTAAACCTGGGAAATCTGCAAATGATGTATTTTTCTATCACCACCTACCCCTTTTCTTGTTCAGAAATTCTTTTGTCTTTCTCCTTTATTTCTCTGAGACAACTAGATGAAACAATTGCTTTGTTAACATTTAAACTTAAAAGTAACTTAAAATAGTCTATATGCAGGTTCACCTCCAGGGGTTCTGGAGAACCGGTAGCGGAAATTTTGAGTAGTTCAGAGAACCGGCAAATACCACCTCTGGCTGGCCCCCGAGTGGGGTGGGAATGGAGATTTTGCAGTATCCTTCCCCTGGAGTGGGGTGGGAATGGAGATTTTGCAGTATCCTTCCCATGCCACGCCCACCAAGCCACGCCCCAGAACTGGTAGTAAAAAAATTTGAATTCCATTACTGTTCACCTCATATTACAACGTACCCATTGTCAATACTTGCCTTCCGTCAGCACCAAATATATTGGTGACTCTTTCAGACTATAGGTAGATTCTGATATGATATATATGATATATAATAGATAGACAGTGCTGCCAAACAACGAAGGGTTTTCTTTTCAAGCCATTCCAAACATATTATTTATAATGACACACAAATTGGATTACATGAAGATTAGAAGAAATCCAAATTTCAAATATAAATGAAGATTTATAGCCCAGTCTTTGATTATAGCAAAAAAGCTCACACTGACTATATGCAAGTAAAATTCAATACTTGATCCAGATTATTTGTGAACCATTTTTGCATGCAGTCTTTATTGCCTACCAATAAAACCTTCAAACAAGTTAAATGTTCAACTGGCAATTCTTTATACTGACTTTTTCTTCTACACAGAGTTGCTAATTGTCAGCATATGACAAAGAGTTTTCTCTGGATTTCTGAACGTTTAAATAAACATTTTATTAATAAGGACAAAAAAGGCAGAGATGGGGGAGGGAGATAGGTGGATTAGGTAAGTTGAAGCGAAGATAAATGGGGTAGAGCAAGAAAAATATGAGGTCCTGGCCTAACAAATGCAGTGTCCTGGCCTAATGACTGCAACTGGGACTATTGGAACTGCTGTCACTAAGTGGTGTGGTCACATGATGTTTCACCCAACAACTGCATCACTTAGTGGCAGAAATTCCAATCCAAATTGCTGTTCTATATCAAGAACTACCTGTATATGAATGTTCTTGAAAGCAACCCTTACTGTCTTCAGTAGAATTTACTTAGTTCTAAATGTGCATAGAATCATAGTGCACGAAGTAAAAATATATTATACATAAACAGGTTTTATCATACTTTATACAACCAAGTGTGATGTGTGCATAATGGCAACTTCCTCAAGCCACTTTTTCTAAGGAGTATGACTGTGGGATTGGCTTAGTAAGGATGCTAGGGCTTCCTTCAAGGCTGAGCCATGAAAATAAGAAACAGCTCTGAAACTGTGATGTGGTGTGATTCCCTGCAGATTTTGTTTGATATATTTGGTAAATGGCCGAGGCAGCTTTGCAAGAATTGGCAGCTAGAGCATCGTTCAGAGATGAATGTGCAAATGCAGACAAGAACAGCTCAGAGGTGAACTCAACAACTTTTCTTTCTCAGTGGAAAAAGGGGCTAAAAGGAAACAAAAAAGGGTTTCTGAAGGCAGAATCAGATTTCCAATTTGCATGGCATTGAAGTGTCTATTGAATAATAACAACAACAACAACAACAACAACAACAACAACAACAACAACAACAACAATAATAATAATAATAATAATAATAATAATCTGTGCTCTGACCTGTGATGTTGCCTTGGTAACATATATGGAAATTTGTATTTTTGGGATTGTGCTGACCTTGCTACTATAGTCTTGCCCAAAACCAGAAAGAACATAATTCTATTCAATGTTACATTTCTCAAGCAGCAAAAAATAAATAAATAAATGCAGAGATATATGCTTACGTTTACAGTTAAAGTCACAGGATTTCTCTTCCTCCTACAGTTTCCACCTTCTTGACTCAACCTCATCTGCCTAGACCTTAGAATCCTACATCGGCTGGAATTTCCTTACCTTAACTTGACCCTATCAGATTCCTTTAATACTCCCTGCAATCCAATGGATTCCTCTGCTTTGTTTATATTGTTTCTTGGAAAAATCCCAGGAAGACATGAATACTACATTATATTAATAACATAATAACACAATGTGATAAGTGTGAGACCACTTATTTCCTTAGGGTATCTGCCTGCTTCAATAGAATAGATAGGATGAGGATGCTCCAATTCACTTCCACACAATATTGTCATCTCGCAGACCTATGAAGTCTGCTTTTTCAGTGGCCCACTTTATGGAAGACACTGTTCCCCCCCAACAACCTGGCAGGGCCCTTAAACTCTCACCTTTCAGAAAGACCACTAAAACCTGGCTCTTTACCCAGACACTATGGAGAGTTGTTGGGATACCTGGAAGGTTGATGGAGGGGCAGGATTGTTAGTTTTTTTAAAAAAATATGCTTTTATAGCTTTATTGTTGTGGGTTACCCAGAACTATTTAGAGAGGGCAGTTATATAAAACTTAAATACAATACAATACAGTTTAATTTTACCACAGAATGGAAAAATATGAAAAATATGATTTAACAGCAGTATTTCCAATGATGTCAGTATGCCCAAAGACACCACTCTTTGTGCCAGTCTCTGTCCCCCATGACTTATTTTTTACACTTTCTTAGTAAAAAGTACTGCCCTCCAGAACTGTCTACCTTTCCCAAAATGCCCTTTCTCAGGTTCTCCTGTTTAAACTTGGCAGAAGCTATCCAGACATCCACCAAGGCATGATTGGATGCTTGACTGAAATGGAGCCATTTAGTGTGGCTAACTGCCCTTTGTCCATGTGAGAGAGCAGCCCTTCCGATACCCACTCCAGTTTAAATCCAGCACTTTTCCCTCACCTTTCTCACCCCTTCTTGGATACTCTGCTTTGCACTCTCTTCAGGGCTGCAACTGTAGATGGTTAATATAATTGGCACTTGTGCTGTGGAAAATTCTAGGTAACAGTGTCACTCCCTTGCCCTGTCCCATTCTTAAAAAATGAAGACGAAATGAAAGGAATGGCAGAAACTCAGCCTCCACCTTTTCAGAAAGAAACCCAACCCAAATAAGGTTGGATAATAAATAGGGAACCCTGCATGGCCAGCAATCTCAGGGAACAAAAATCATTTGAATTTCTAGCCAATAATCTTTATTGCTAGTACTGTAATGTAAAAAACTTTGACAGCCTGTGAAAGTCATTTTCCAGCTCAGTTTATATCGAATGTGACTAACGCATAGTTATTCTGAGGCTTTCTTATGTGTCTCTCATGTCCCCCCGCCCTCCCCAACTAAGAAATCATTTCTGGAACTGCCCTGCTTCTTCCTTTAACAGTCATGGTAGCTTCTCTCCATTCCCAGGGTCTGTTAGATATTCTGTCACAAAGGGTAAAGGCTATGGAAGGTTGCATGCCAATAAATTGGTGCTTTGTTATTGTTTATGTTTCAATATGTCAACCATTTTGTGAAAAAGAAAACTGCCTAAATATAGTGCCCAGTACACCACCACCTGGACTTCTATCTATTCATCCTTCATCCTCTCAGATATACCCTCATACTATTTCTTGGGTGATGATGATGAATTAAATTTGTATGCTGCCCAATTTTCAGTTCATTAAAATTTCTCATATATATAATCTTAGTTATGTAGCATTAGCCAAATAAAAAGTGATAAAAAGTGTTTGGCTTGAATAAAAAGAGATAAAATTTAAATCAGAAATTAAAACATACACCCACTCATTTGTGAACACCTACCCATTTCTTTGAGCTCCATGTTGAAAAGTTCCAACCAGCAAGCATCAATTTCATCCAGATCATAGCGACATACTCTCTGGGAATATATTCTGGAAGAATCTGAACTTTTAGAGCTGGACAAGTTCCTTGGAAAGGTCTGTGATGAAGAATGGTCTAACAGAGGTATTATCCTATGGAAGAAAACAAGCTTTGTTGTAAAAGACAGGTTTAGAAATGAAATAAGTCTGTTAGAAACATGTAGGAAGTATATTGAAATTATCAATACACATACAAATTATAAATATGCATATTTAGCAGGGAAAAACACTAAATAAAGTAAGTGTTGAGTTCCGTTATCCAATATGTGAAGCAACCATTTCGGAGTAGAGAAATTTAGGCATATAATAAATCCTGTGGGTGAGATTCAAAATACATGCAAGAATATCAGACTGAGGAAGATAATAAAAGGACCTTTTACAAATGTTTTCAAAGTTATTCCTCCTACAGTACAACCCTGATATACTAGAATAAAGAAAGCAGGGGTGAAATCCAGCAGGTTCTGGGGAACCGGTAGCGGAAATTTTGAGCAGTTCGGAGAACCGGCAGTGGAAATTTTGAGTAGTTCAGAGAACTGGCAAATACCACCTCTGGCTGCCCCCAGAGTGGGGTGGGAATGGGGATTTTGCAGTATCCTTCCACTGCCATGCCCACCAAGCCACGCCCACAGAACCAGTAGTAAAAAAATGTGGATTTCACCACTGGAAGAAAGTATTTAGAATATCACATTGCAAAAGCCAAATTACACTCAACATAAAAATGGTGTTCATTATTGACTCTCTGTATCTCTGGTAAACTATCAAGAATTGCCACATAAAATTAAGAGTCTGCCTTGAAACTACTGTCAGTGACTTTTTTTCACAATCAGGAAATATCTTCTGAAAGACCTGAAGTCACCAGAATAAAGGGTATAATATCCTAAATATTAAATCATTTAATATCCAGGTATGTTAAGAAAAACTTTAAATGACCCTTCTTGTCTGAATGACAAGAAGGGTCACTTGAAGTTGTACTTATTTCACCCATGGCCCTATTACAAAAATGGTTTAAGTGTTTAAGTGATTCAATTGGTAGATAATCTCAAACAAGACCTCACTTATTACAATAAACACAGATATTGTGTGCAAATTAGATGACCTATGGCTTTTTTTCGTCACTCAGAACAAAACTTGCCTGATGCTCAGCAGCTATTATTCAAAGAACAGATAACAAAAAAGATTCCTTCATTCAACTGTAATCTGATTATACATCACTGTAACTTTATACCAAATATTTTGTTTATTGTATCAAAAAGTACAGCCAGCATTTAACCTGTAACAACTGCAAGATAACCTCAAATAATGGAGTAGCCTATAAGCTTCTAAAGCCAGAGAATCCTATTGGAATATAACTAATGAATTGTCATCTGATACTTGTAATTATACCCCAATAGCTTGCATTTTTTTAAAAAAGGAAGATTGTTTAATCATAAGGTTAGTTCAGCAGAACTCCATAGAGGCAGGTAACCCAATAGCATCTTAATAGCAATAGCACTTAGACTTATATACCATTTCACAGTGCTGTAGAGCCCTCTCTAAGCGGTTTACAGAGGCAGCATATTGCTCCCAACAATCCTCATTTTACCAACCTTGGAAGGATGGAAGGCTGAGTCAACCGTGAGCCAGTGAAAATCGAATTGCTGGCAATTGGCAGAATTAGCCTGCAATACTGCATTCTAACCACTGCACCACCATGGCTCTTTAAACTAGCTTGTGTGATTACGGATACTGAAACTACCTTAACATGTAAATTATTTTGCAAATCCGGGTAACACCGAAGGATTATAAAACCCTCCAAAACACTGTTAGATTAGCCACTGAGATACAGCAACAAATAAACTGCTTTTAGACAGAATCTTTAAAGGTTTTGGCTGTACAAAAACTACTGCAAAACTTAAAGTGTATGGTGATATCACTACATCACCTTCTTCCCTGTAGCCCTCAAATCTTATCTTGGCCATTGTCCCAAGAGCTAGAAGAGGGATAAGATACACAAAACAATTGTGCAGACATTTGGACTTCCGGTTGGCGTTGCTGGGACACAGACGGGGAAATGGCGAGCTCCGCTGAGCCCTGCCAAATCCCTTCTGCTAAACTGCCGCCGATAGGTCCGCGGACCTTCCCTGTCTTGTAGGGACAGGGGGACAAGAAGGAACGCCTTGGGCGGTCGAGAGGAATGGGCGGGTTCCTTGGGGCCGGAGGCTTCTCCTTCACTCCGGCGGCAGCGGGACGGCAGCCATTGTGGCTGCCCTGAAACTGCGGCAACCGAGAACAAGGATTGTGCTGGAGGAAGAAGATGAAGAAAGAGCAAAAATCAAGAAGCCAGGTGAGTGACACCAACCCAGGCAATAACGTACCTATTTGGAATTATTGGAAAATAAGACCCCAAAATTAAAAGCGGCTGTTGGACTGCGGGGCTTAAAGATTGAAAAGGAAAAAAAAATGGGTAAAAGACCCAAATTGAATTTTGTTGCAGTAAACTTAAACTGGATGATTTGGTATTAATGAATTTCTGAAATTTGACTGTGCCTTTAACTGGAGTGGAGAGGAGAAATGGATATTCCTGAGAATTAATGCCTCTAAAAGAAAATGAAGCTAATGAAGATAGAGAAATAGCCATGGAGTCTGCAGTGATTAAACAGAGAAGTGGATTAAAGAGATTTCCCTTTCTGGGTGGAAAAGAAACATGTTAATTGGCTTTTTACCTTGGATTACTTGAAATTAATATTGGATATAAGGATTTTGGAGATTCCTACTCTGTCCCAGATGATTTTAAGAAAGAAGAAAGAAGAAAGAAAGAACATTTTGGATTTTAACAATGGAGACTGACAAAACTAGGTGTGGCATAGTTAACAAAGACAGGAAGCTGATGCATTACACTTGGATCAGACATTTTAAAAGTTTTAAAGGGACATACAGAAATTCTTTACTTTGAACTGATGAACCTTGAAATAGAGCACTTTGGACAGAGAGGAAAAGGAAGAAAAGGAAGAATTAAAGTGGATAAATTTAAATGTGACTAACTGAAATGTAAAGTTTAAAAGCCTATGTATATATGATAAAGTTTAAAAGCCTAGGTATATATGATTTTTGGATAAAAACAGGAAGGGTTGTGAAATAATAAAAATAGAAAATAAGAGGTGGCTATTAAAATAGTGGATGATATCAAGGGGATAAAAATAATAAAAAATGTACTGTTTGATGTAATACGTTTTAATTTTAACTTGCAAACAAATGTTAAACTGATAAATAAGGATTGATTGAACAAAATACAAGATACATAGATGCTAGTGATTGAATTAAGGTAATACAAGTTGGAAATGATGACTATTATGACATATACTGAGATTTAAATTGAAAGAGAAGGATGGAAAAATGATATAAAACAGATAATTATATTACAGTTAAAATGTGTGGGATGGATACCAACTAGATAAGAGTTTGAGACTTGGTGGAAATATGTTGGAAATTAATTCAAAATGCTGGAAACAGCCAAACAAATAGGAGGAGAGTTGGAGGAGACTATGCTGGTAATCAGCCAAACAATGGAGGGAGTTAAGGAGGAGACTATGCTGGAAATCAGCCCACAAAATGCTGGAAACAGTCAAACAAATAGGAGGAGAGTTGGAGGAGATTGAGGAACTATTCTAAAATCAACTAAAAAGTTGGTGTTTTGGAGGGGATCAAGCTGAGAATTAATCAAATAGAATAAGCTGGAAGATAGTTAAATATTAGAGGGAGATATAGTGGAAAATATATTAGAAAATGGATTAAATAAAATATGCCTTTGAGAGAAATCTGTGTAATATGTAAACTGGGAGGAAAAAAAAAACCTAAGGTAAACTGATTTGAAGATAAGGGTCAAAGGATTAAAATTAGATAAAATGTTGTTTTATAAAATACAATAAAAATGGAGTGGTATTGAATTGAAACTAAGAATAAATGGTGATAAAATTGTAAGGTAAACACTTAACAAGAGGTTAGAATATTGTAAAAATTATTTTGATATGACTTGTATAAGATATAAGGTAAAGAAGAATAAAGATATGTTTAGAATTGTTATGCAGATGTAAAAATGAGTGAAAGTGAATTTGAAACTAATTTTGGATAGATATAATGGATTTATATAGATGAAAATGTGAAATTTGTGGTAAAATTGTTTTTTTTCTTAAGTTTTGAATTTCTTTTTTATTGTCTTCTTTTTTCTTTTTTTGTTTACTTATAAAAGATGTAATGGAAATTGTGAATTGAGCTTGTGAAAGGAATGTAAGCGTGGTAACCATCTATGACCGGATCGAGATTTTTGCTCTTGAAAGTTATGTTTTTATGTTTAAATTTGAAAAAAAAAATAATTAAAAAAAAAAAACCAATTGTGCAGACATGAAAGCAAAATCCTCCCCAGTTGCTCAAGACAGAACTCAAAATCTAAAGATCTGCTTCCCCCCATCACACTTTTTTCCTCTGGGATATAAGGGACTTTCCATACATTTGAACAGGAAGCTTGATGCCAGTATCTATAAAATACTCAATTTTTATTGGCTTGAGTCATCATTTCTGAGTGGCTGCCCAAATGAGACTTGAAATATTTCAAAACGGGCGTTTGTCTTACCTTAAACGCCGATTCTTTCCTGGCTGCAGAGTGGGTCATTAATGGGTTAATGGAGTCCAATTTGTGAGGAGACTGAGACAGAAATTGTGGCCACGCCTCCATGCCTCTGCTTCCTGTCCCAGTTTTCGGCGAAGAAAGACCTGGAAGAGAATTTGGACCAGACATCAGTAATTCCTGATCCAGGCCCCGGTGGAAGGGTGGGGCTGACCCACTCTGCAGCCAGGAGAGAATCGGCGTTTAAGGTAAGACAAACACCCATTCTCCTATCCTGCTGCAGAGTGGGTCATTAATGGGACATACCCAAGCCAGCAGAGTCATGGGCGGGAAGCCGAAGGGCTTGGATCACCTCCGGCAATAACCACCTGTTGTAGATCTTGTCTCCCAAATGATGCCTCTGCTGATGCAAAAACATCCAGCTTGTAGTGCCTGATGGAAGGGTGAGGGAGAGGCTCAGGTGGCCGCCCGATAAATCTCCTCAAGGGAGGCTTGTGTGGCCCAAGCAGCTGTGGTTGCTGCACTGCGAGTGAGTGAGCTGTGATTTGTCTAGGTGGTGGCAGAGCGTTGCTCTCGTAAGCGCGGGCAATGCACGCCCTGATCCAGTAACCAATAGTGGAAGAGGTTACCTTGGTCCCCAGGGAAGTGGGTTGAAAAGAGACAAACAGAGCCTCCGTCTTCCTGGAAGGCGCAGTGCGGGAGAGATATATATTTTAGGGTTCTCCATCCAAGGTATGCCATTGTCTTTCCAAGGCATGGGAAGGCCAAGGACAAAAATTAGGCAAGATAACCTCCTGTACCCTATGGAACCAGGAGTTGGAAGGTTGGATCCAGACGCAAAATTACCTTGTCTGGATGGAAAATGCAGAGGTCTGACCTAACAGAAAGGGCCGCCAATTCTGAGATATGCCTTGCCGAAGTGATAGCTACCAGGAAGACGACCTTAAGGGAGAGATGGCGAAGGCTAGCCGTTCTCAGAGGCTCAAAGGGAGGTCCCGTGACCGCTCTCAGGACCCTAAGTCTCACGTGGGATAACAATGAATGACAGGGGGGCGAAGGTTACTGACTCCCTGGAGAAACGTGCGGATATCAGGATATAAGGCCAGGGATTCCCCTTCCCTGCCCGTCAGAACTTTGGCAGCTACATGATGCCTGATGGTGCTGTGGGCCAGCCCTTTATCCAGACCATCTTGCAGGAACTCCATCACCAGCAGAGCACCAGCAAGAAAATACCTGCCAAGTGTGATTGTAAATCCAGATCGTGGACTTCTTGCGGTCTGCCTGCATGGTCCGGATGACGCTGTCGGAGTAAGCACGTCGCCTCAAGATGGCTCCCTCAAGTGCTAGGCGGTCAGATGGAGCCATTGCGGCTCCGGATGCAGAAAAGCCCCCTGGCTGAGGGACATCCTCCAAGGGGGAATCCTCCATGGTTGGGAAATGGAGAGAACAACGAGTCCGCAAACCACGGTCTTCGAGGCCAATGTGGCGCCACCAGGATCACCTCTGTCTCTTCCTCGATGATCTTGCATATGACTGCTGGTATCAGAGGCAGGGGCAGAAAGGCATACAGGAGATCTGGAGGCCATTCGCAGCAAAGCGTGTTGGTTCCTTCTGCCCCGAGTTGGAAACCTCGTGAAGAGGTAGGTGCATGTTGAGATGAGATGCAAAGAGGTCTACTTGCGGTTGACTGAAGCGACTGCAGATGTCCCGGAAGAGGTCTGGATGGAGATGCCTTTCTGAGCTGTCGATTGTGGTCCTGCTGAGGAAATCCGCCTGCGTGTTGGATTTGCCGGCAATGTGGTCCGCCTTCAGCGATAGGAGATGAGCCTCCACCCATCTCCCGAGGCAGAATGCTTCCTGCATCAGCTGCTTTGACTGAGTGCCCCCTTGGCGGTTGACGTGAGCTTTCGCAGTGGTGTTTTCTGTCAGCATGTGGACATGCTGGTTCTGTACCAGGAGATGGAAGTGGCGCAGGGCAAGGTGAATTGCCCGCAGCTCCAACCAGTTGATGTTGTGTCGAAGGTCCTGTCGAGACTAGCGACCTTGAGCCACCTGGTGGTTGAGGTGAGCTCCCCATCCGTAGAGGCTGGCGTCTGAAGTGATGGTGAGTCTTTGGGGCTCTCGAAAGATCGTCCCCTTGTCCAGGTTGGGGGATGCCCACCAGTGAAGTGAACGCCGAACTGCAAGAGGAACCCGCACCGGAGTCCAGGAGTTGGAAACCTTGGCTCGTTGGAAGGGAATGAGGAACCACTGGAGCTTGCTAAGGTGTAGACAGGCTCAGGGCACTATTTGGATGCACGAAACCATCTTTCCTAGCAACAACGACAATGTCGCCAGAGGGATCAAGGGATTTCGTAAAACCTGAGCTACCTGCTCCCTGACGGCCATCTTCCTGTTGTGAGACAAGGAGACTTCCCTCGTGGTGGTGTTTATGAGAGCGCCTAAGTGAACCAGGCTCGTGACTGGTTCTAGTTGGCTTTTTGGAAAGTTGGTCAGAAAGCCATGGCTTTTCAAGGTGTGAAGTGTCAACTGGATGTCCTTTCGGGCCCTCTGAAGGGAGGGGGCCTGGACTAGAATGTCGTCTAGATATGCCTGAAGCCTTACTGGTTTTGACCTTAAATGGGCAATTAAAGCAGCTAGGAACTTTGTGAAACAGCGGGGCGCCAGCCCGAATGGCAAGGCACGATACTGCAGATGTCTTCCCGCATAACTGAATCTTAGGTATTTCTGATGTGCCTGGGCAATTGGAATGTGAAGATAGGCCTCAGAGAGGTCAATCGAGGCCAGATAATCCCTCTTGCGAATCCCTTCCAGGATGGATTTGAGGGAACACATCTTGAACCTCTTGTAAACCAAGTGAGAGTTTAGGTTTTTTAGATCGAGGATCACCCTCCAGCCCCCCGAACGCTTCGAACACCACGAAGAGGATGGAATAATAACCCTGTTTCCTTTGATTTGGAGGAACAGGTTCCATGGCTCTGATGTGCAGGAGGTGCTGAATGGCCTCCTCCATGTGAGCTCGCTTGGCCAGGTCTCTGAGACATGGCATGGCACGAAGTGGTTCGGCGGGCTGGTGAGGAAGTCCAGATGGAGACCGAATCTGATGGACCGGAGGATCCAAGGGTCTGTAGTTGTCTGAGCCCACTGGTTTACGAAGAGGCACAAGTGACCTCTTACGAGTCACTTCTGTTTACGGAATTGGCGTCCGCCAGTTCCACGGGAGGGGCATCTCTGATATCCCCCCCTGTCTGCCCCTGTAATGAAAGGACTGCCTGTCCTGTTGTCTAAACTGACCTTGCTGGTATGAACATTGTGGCAATTGGTTCTCTTGGTAGTTAAAACGAACTGATTGCCTGCATGAATAAGGAGTGGCCCTCCTATCTGCCCTTCTAGTGATGGAAGGCAAATCTTGCGCCTATCCTTGTCCTCTATGAGGAGAGGGTCTAGGGCTGACCCAAATAAGATGGTTCTTTTGTATGGGGCTGAGGCCAAGCACCACTTTGCCCTAAGGTCAGCTGGCCAAGATTTAAGCCACAGAAACCTTCTGGAGGTGACAGAGGAAGCTAGGGCCCTAGAGCAGTATTTTGCCGCATTAATAGTGGCATCAGCTGAGAATTGAGTGGCGGCTAGGATCTTATTAAGGTCCTGATGGACCCGGACCTCCAAAGGAGGTAATTTGGCCTGCAACTGCTGTATCCAGAGGATGGTTGAACGATTAAAAAACGAGGCTGCAGTAACCGCATTGATTGCACATGCGGCAGCTTGATGGGTCTTTTTGAATGAAGCCTCAAATTTTTTATCCTCTGGCTTGAGAGCCTCAGATGGATCTCTGGTTCCATAAGGCGCTGGAGATAGCAGGGCCGCCACTGGAGCATCTACTGTAGGAACCTGTAGTAGTTGACTGAAGGAAGGGGCCATGTTATAAAATTTTCTATCTGAAGTACTGGGAGTGGAGAGAATGGAAGGGCTATTCCACTGATTTTGTACCACATCCCCAAAAAGCTTGGGGGCTGGTATGAATAACTGTTTTAAAACAGGTTCTGAAAAAATGCCATGGTCTTTTCCAGGAGCAGGAACTTGCTCAGTAGGAACTTCATATTGAAGTCCCGCTGTGACTATAGCTTTGTGTAGTAAGGACTTAAAAAGGCTAGCTGGAAAAAGTCCAGTGAAGGCCGGTGAATCTAGTAAGGCTGAATCCTCATCCTCAGACAAGGATCTCTGGTAATCATATCTCCAAAAACTAGTTCCCCACTGCTTTCTGAAGGAGAATGAGATTGATGGGAACGTTCAATAAGACTGGCTTGGGGAGAAGAATGAGCCTGCTTACTGAGATATTCAGAAACCACAGATGAGGATCTATAGCTGTGGATGCCTGCAGCAATGCCCGAGGAAATGGCTCTAGATATTAACAATTGATCATTATCTGGTAAATTGTCCAGCTGAAACTCAGCAGGCTCTGGAGCTTTGCTGGACCTAGGGTTCTCAGAGTGAGAATCACAGATAAATGGATTGGGCAGCTTAGGTTGCTCCCTGGCAACAAGCAGCTCTTGTGCTTCAGAAATAGTGGGAGAAAGTCTTCCAACTTCACCCTGAAGGGAAGGCTGGGGAGAGGTTTGTTGAGATATCTGGGGAGATGTCTGAGCAAGCTGATTACTAGACCTGGACATAGCCTCTAATTGGGAGTGCTTCTTCTCTGCCACAGAGAACTGTTTCTCCAAGGCTTTTTGTCTGTGCTCCATATCCTTCAATTCAGCACTGGATTGTTGAGAAGGCCTGCGACCATGTTTAGATTTGCAGGTAGCCTTTTTCTCGGTGGTAATCCCAACATTGTCTTGTGACCTATCTGCCATGTTGAAATATAAGGCAGATCAACAAGCTGGTGTAAGAATTGTTAACCAGCAGATTTAAGCAGATCAACAATGGGAGTCTGCTAAACGGCGGCTTACTCAGGGCGAATCTGAGTGCTGCCTGCACCTAGCCCCCCCCCCCACTATGTGCCAGTACCCTTTGTGGCAATACTTGCCAAATTGCAGCAGAAGGAAAAAAAAGGGTTTAAACTGGCACCACCAGGAGCTGCAGATGTTAGGAGAAAGATCTGTTGCTGTTGTGAAAGCAAATGGCCACCGCAGCCTTGGACACGCCCACTGGCAATGCTTTACAATGGCTGCCCCCTGACTAGACACTTCTATATACTAGAATAGCCTCCCAAAATGGCCACGGCCAGAATCCAAAATGGCCACGGCCAGAATCCAAAATGGCCACCGAAGCTGATTCAGCCTCGTGGCCTGTCCAAAATGGCAGCTGCCTCACAAGATAAGGGAGAAGGCTCCCGAGATACCAGGGCACTCCGAAAAATGCGGCAAATTCAACCGCAGCGGATTGCTTCTCCTCTGAGAAGTCTCAGCATTAAATCAAGTACGATGGGGGCGGGGGCGGTGGTGGAATCGGAGGGAATTTCAAGCCTCCTCCCAGCTGTTCAATTCAAATAGTTTTGGTGGCCAAATGGCCGCCTTGCAGCTGATAGCTTGGCTGCTAATGCAGGGGGCAGCGGCAAAGCAATAACAGAGGAGGGAGGGGGGAAGCTTCTCAGAGGGGGAGGGGGGTCAATGCCAAGCAAAACTGGCAAGGCCTGTGAGGCCTGGGCCCCAGGGGCAGCCACCCCCTTATTCTTAGTAGTGGCGGCTTTATCAGACTAAGCTGATGTGGCCAGCACACTAGCCCCCAGAATAAGTATAATAAAAGATAAAACCTGTAGTTGATTCAAAAATGGGTTGAATGGAGAGCAACTGCCAAAGATGTCTGTCTCAGACGGACTGAGATGAAAACTGGGACAGGAAGCAGAGGCATGGAGGCATGGCCACAATTTCTGTCTCAGTCTCCTCACAAATCGGACTCCATTAACCCATTAATGACCCACTCTGCAGCAGGATAGGAGAAAACCTTGATTTTGCTTTGCTCTCTTCAAGACCGACTTTACTGTATTAACAAAGGAACCATCTAATCCAGCATTCCTGTCAAGCAGTGATCAGACACAGATGCTTCTGTGAAGTCAACAACAAACAACGCATGAGGGCATTGCTGTAACTCTGCCCCTGTTGTTGTTTTTTCCCAGGAGCTGGTACTCAAAGACAGCTTCATTTGTTCTGGTTTATGTTCCTTAATGGGCTTACCCTTCACCAGTGTTAGCAATCTTTATATCTTGGTGTGATAAAGTGAGATAATAATTTCCCCCCTAGCCACTTTGTTCACACTGTGGCTTTTTTTAAAAACTCTCTATAATTCTCATACCCCTCTTACCTTCATTTTCTTTTATCTGAACTAGCTTTCCTATTGCCTATAACATTTATTTATTTGAAGGAGAAAAACTATCAAATCTAGTTTAAGTGCAAGGATTTTAGGCAATACATCTAATTTTTAACTGAGATATCGAGTTCCTCTACGATTCTTCTACCATAGTCTGTATTGATAGCCCTCTACTTGGGATGGTAGGGAAAGGGTGCTGTAGCTTCAAAGCAACAGATTATTTGATTTTTGTTTTTCCTTTTTCCATGATTCTACTCCTACAAGTTTACGTTCAGTGTCACTAGAAGGATCACAATGGCATAATGATAAATTGAGAAACTTCTAATACCATGTACTCTGTTCTCTTTACTTTCCACATGCTTCCTTATGCCTTATCTCTGCCTTGATGCTAAAGGCACGCTTGATGCTAAGGGCACGCATCACTACACTCGAGCCAGGTGGATTTTGCTAATAGGTTTCTACTTTTATTTTGCAATCCTGATGCCACCAGTTTAGGGAATGTATATATCGCAACACCACAGATTCTTTGAAACTTAAAATACTTTCTGCTGACACCATTAGCAACTAAAAGTCATCATCCTCTCAATTCTATCCCCATTAAATGTGATTCTTCTATTTCCTTTCAGCCTTGCAAACATGATTGGTAGTAGTATCTACTCCTTTTTTGATTCAGAAGTCAAACAAATGTGACAAAATCTGCCTACATCAATCTTCTCATAATATTAGATACTAGAGACTTGCTTTCCCCTGGAGCTTATAAAGATATCACTCAGAAAATTGCATGTATAAACAAACCCCCACTTCAGAAGAGGAGGAAAAAAGAACATTTTGGATGTGTGTGTGTGTGTGTGTCTGTGTGTGTGTGTGTATATATATATATAAATATAAATATATATATAATGAATGATAAATGAATACAAGCTGCTTTAGCCTCAGCTGAAATACAGAAGGCCATATTATTGTAACTATGAAAATAATTTGCATTGAAGGTTTCCAGAAGCAGATGATAAACCACAGAATGCTGCTTCCTCTACCTAAACTGCAAAAATTCTTAAAAACAAAACAAAACATAACACCCTGATGCATATTCTTTTTAAAAAATATTTTCAAAGCCTTCTCCATTTCTGCAAAAATTGATAAAGCTCAATATTATTTTTTCAGGAAGTTACTGTTACATGCAGATTATTGCAAAATTCCCTCAATCCATAGATGTATCTGAAGTTACAGAAATATCCAATCTAGCACACATTGCTCCAGAAGTAGTCAAATCTGGTTTGACACCTGAATTTTGAGCAAGATTCAAAAAAACTAGGAAAAACACCCGAATATGTATAGTTTTTCCAGCAGAATAGGATGACATTTCATAGAAATCACTGTTTTCAAACTGTTTTTTTTAAATGTTTTACTTTCAGTACATAAAACATTTTAGTGCATCCACTGCCTGCTTCATGAATTATGAACACTTCCTCACAACCTCATTACCATGTCCTTGACTTGGCAGAAAAGTATGTCAATGTAATTTGTGTAGCCTCATGGCTGAACTTCACTATGCCTCAGTGAGGAAAGCAGGGCGGGGAACTGTACTTACAGATTCAATGCAGGATGGTTTCAGAGCAGTTTCTGATGGCTTCCTTTCCCCAATCAATCAATCAATCAATCAATCAAACAAACAAACAAACAGATAACTAATGTCCATTATTTATGGGGAATTTTTCTCCCTAACATCTTCCTCCTCTTCACTCAAATCAGTTCTACCCAAAAGGAATTGAGTCATAGAATGGATTTGTCAGCCAGCACCACATTTTAATTTTAATGGGGAAGAAAGTTAGTGGCAAAGTAATTTTGAAAGTGGATACGGAATACTGAACATATATGTATACTCCATACTGCAAGATTTGATGTAGAAAAACCCTTCCCTCCCAATGCTAATTGGGAAGATTTTAATAGTGAAAAAAGGTAGCCAAACTTGTTCTTATTTAAAACAACAACAACTGCACCCTCTTTTCCCAGATATACAGAATATACCTTAAATCAGGCTCCATAGACAAACTCAGGTCCTACAGACAATTTATTATATATATGTTACATTAAATATTCAAGTTGTTTGCCATTTTTTCCTAAACATTTCCTTACTCATTGGATGTATAACATTGGAACATTCTTAACTACAGTAATGTTTACTCTGGAAAAAACATATTAATAAAATTTAAAGTGAATGGCGTACGGCCACTGACTTCTGGTACACCCTGTATATACAAATAAAGTGCGGAAGTTTGGCTCTGGAAGAGCTAGTCCCAGTATATATTACAACAGAATTCAGGCTTCATAAAAGAAGAGGAAAATGTTCCCTCCTGCCCACTTACTACATGGTTTATTATAATATAATAATAAAAAGTGCTCACATTTGTTCTAAGGAATCTATTTTCCACCAGTTTATGCAATCAATTCTTCAAATTCATATTTCAACATTTCAAGTTTTGAAAATAATTTGATTAAATCAAACTCAATATTTATTCCAAATTAAACTCTCACTGATCTCAGTGTGAGTTAAACACATGCCATGTTTGTTGGATTGCAAGCTGGCCAGGGACAGCTGCGGGGAAAGGGGGGTGTTTGTCCAAAAAGCCAAGAAGATAGCTTTCCTCCCAGCTATCCCATTTAGCAAATAAACTTTAAAGTCTGGGAAGCAAGGAATATTGGAAGTTTAACTTTGGTACCAGTTTTTTTTAGATGTTTATGTTTCTAATAGATTTATGTACTATATTCTTTTATTATTGATATTGTTGACTGGGAACCACGAGGAGTTCAATATGAGATGGGTATCTATTCAAGACTTTTAAATTAAATAAATAAAATAAACAGCATCACACATAGCAATATATCCCCAGAGGAAAATTTTCATCTGAGAAGCAAACTCTGATGCCAGTTCTGACAGTTCCTGGCTCATTCGAGAGGTGAAGCTTGCCATGGTATTTGCAAAGAACCACATTTCTCCCTTGAAATATCACTCTGTAACTCATGTGCCAATATACACTGATGCTGACAAAAATGAACAAACAATGATATGTCATTCAGGAAAAACTTCTTAAATCTGAGATTTTTGTGATCACTCAATTCACTTTATTCCAATGTTTTCAAAAGAACAAACTGTGGGCAATTTTGTTACCAAGGCATATGAATCTTATCATAGTTGCCATGGACCGAAAGGAGAAGCCCTACTAGAGAATCTAAGGATCCCTATTGCTCAGCATGCAGTTTCTAAAAAGTAAGTTTGGAGATATCAAAATGAATATAACCCTCTAAAACAGGGGTATCAAACTTGCATCATCACGGTGGTGTCACGTGATGTATTGGGACTTCCCCCCCTTCACTAAAGTGGACATGGCCAGCACATGACGCATCCGCCCCGGGTCCGTGACTTTGACAGCCCTGCTCTAACACCTTATACTATCTGCCATCTTATCATACGCATTCTATGCCTGAAGTGGTCATTTTACATAGGTATGAGGTCACCAGTGGATCTTCAGCATATTGTACACATTTTTGCTCATTCGTTCATGCCAGCTTCTGAACTTACATCACTACATCTTAAGATACTTAATTCTTTACATTAGGGGTCCCCAAACCCAGAGCTGTGGTCTACTAGCTGGCTGTGACCTGTTGGGAACCAGGCTGCTGAAGCAGCAGGTAAGCTTAATTTGCACATGTGCAGGATTTAGGTTGTGCATGCAAAAGCATTCCCCCCTGCCGCCGAAACCACTGAAGTTGCTGGTCCATTGAACCAAAACGGTTGGGGACCCCTGCTTTACATGCACCTTCTCAAATATGATGACCTTCAGGTGTGCTGGAACAGCAACCTACAGAATTATCAGTTTTTATATTCAGGGAGTTTCACTCAAACATATATGGGATTGGCTGGAGAAGGTAGTAGTAAACCAACTGAGCTGAATAGCATTTTCGTTTAACTGTTTTGAATAGTCTACCAACTGGGAAGTGAGATTTTGCCTATCAGTTTTATTGACTGAATCCTATTCTCAATATTATGGGTGGGGTGGGGGGAGGAAGGGAAACTAATAGTTTTCTCCATATCAAGATTATGCCGTAATCATGAAATCTCCAGAACCGTAAAGCCTACAAACCTGAAATTTTCCACATATGTTCCTCTTGGCTTCTAGGTGCTCACTAAGAAAGGATTTTTTGAAATGACCATCAGAGCATTAGTATTTCCTATATTATTAACACACTTGATGCTAAGGAGTTCTACTCTCTCTCCCCACCTGAAAAGAAATCTGTTCCAAATGCAAAAACACAAGCAGAGGAGAAGAGTTTCAGTTTTACTTTCACAGCAGCAAGCAGCTTTACTACAGAACAGTTGAGCTAAGCCACGCCCGGCCTCCTTCCTGTCTCCTTCTTGCTCACACAGCAAATACTGTTTGAGTTTCCAAACACCCCTCAACTCTCTCACACATTGACAGGATGCTAGCCAGATGAATACTGATGGATGCTGCAGGCTGGGACATTCTACTCACCCTCCCCCTCTGTTCCAACTGCCAGTTGCATTATATTAACACACTCTGATGCTATGGAGTTACACATTCTACATTAAGTTTTAGGCTGTAAATGTCGATTTATCAAGCCCGAGCACATAGTTTCGTAGCGAAGCACGGGTGTCCACTAGTAAGCATATAAACCTCTATCACCACGTTCTCTGTTAATCAGTTTTCCACTGAAAGCCCTAAACATATTAACCTTTGCTTACAAGTTTTACCTCTGCATTGGCATGAGGAGACAATATTGGCTGTGGCTTCATTTATAAAACTATGTTCCACTGAAATATAGTTGCTATGTGAGGTCGGCAGCCTCTAAATTTGACATATAAATTAAATTAATTAAATTAAACTAATAAATATGTAAGATGAGCCCATTGAGTATCAAGTTTATTTAATTACAAGTAGCTTTGAATGAAAATTCTTTGGGGTCACTTTCTAACCAGTATTATGATTAGTTCTAATTACTTGATTTTACCATTCTTACTAAATCCTGTTTAATAGAAATATGAACTATAATTATACTAAGTATTATTCATGTAATGTTTTAAACATGCATTCTAATAGACTGTGTTGGAAGATACTTTGAGAAAGCTGAACTCTAAAAACATACTGTTAAATACCTTTAAATAAATAAGCAAGTAAGTACATAAATAAATCATTGGGTTGGTTGTGCATCTCAGATTCCTCCCAAGTGCTACAATATCCTATTGACCTGGGGCAATTACAATTGTATACATTATTCTAAGTGCATCTAAACTGGCCTGAATAAATTGCTTTTAACACAAGCTTAGCTGCTTTGCTACTAGTGTTTGTGCCTATTATAAAACTTTGAGGGGATTATTATTACTTCTGCTTTGTGAACATTTTCAATTTGCTTCTAGTTCTAAATCCTGTTGTACTAAAAGAATCCTACCTCATGACTATTTAAGTTTATCCAGGTTCCTTTGTTATGTGGTTTAGAATACTATTAAATTACTGCTCAGTAACATCTCTTTTGCTACCTTTTACTCAACCAAAAGATCAATCTTTCCTTTAAATGGTTACTTGCTTCTGATTTACTTAAGCTAACTGCATTTCAAAAAATCACTCTTAATATTATTATTAGCAACTATTGTTGTGTGGAATACTATATACAAGAACAATCTTTTTCAATGTGGAAATTGCATTATCTCTTCCCTGGGAATTGCAAAACATATAATTAATGACTTATTACATTATTAGAGAGCCCAAAGTTGAAATGCAATTATTTCCCCCTATGGTTTAGCCAATTTTAAGGATTAAATGAGTAAATATTGCAAATCTGAACCGAACACTTCCATTACTAAAGATAAAGATAAAGGTTTCTCTTGTCATGTTTGACTCCATTTCTTAGCCAAGGAAGACACTGTTGTCCAAAGACATTTCTGTGATCATGTGGCCAGCATGACTATATGCCGCTACACACGGAACACTGTTACTCGCATTTGCATGCTTTCAGACTGCTAGATGGGCAGGAGCTGAGGCAAGTAATGCGAACTCACTCTGTCACATGGTTCCTTGGTCTCAAACTTGGTCTGTCAGCTTTCCAGCTGACAAGCTCAGCGTATTTAACCATTGAGTCATTGTGCCCCTCTTCCATTCACTGAAGGGGTACCAAAAGATGGTTGAGTGACTATACGCAGCCTATAGTTCCTTGCTGTAGACTTACTGTCGTCCTATATTTCTTTTCAGTGAGCTTTTACTTTTTCTTATTATTTGGAACACATTCTATTTTGTATGAAAATAACTGTTAATCAAGCTGTTGCCTTAGAACCCTAACCATAGTGACATGTTCTTGGATTTGGTGAAACCTTATTATATTTCAGATATTTAAAAAAAATGTTTGTGAAGTAAACCTCTAATAATACCCTTGGCTTTCATATTTTTACCATTTTAGCAAAGTTTCCTCATGTCTTCATTACACTTATAAATTAAATTTGGTAGCACTTTTACCCATCTATTATTAAATAATGCAATTGGCACCAAAATAAATTATTTACAACTAGTTCCCTTGATTTCTTGGAGGAAGAAACATTTTTACATGTTCATTAAAAACTGTTAGGAAAGTGTAATAAACAAAGAAAAATAAGTGATGATACAGTAAAAAAAACAACATCCCTACATATATTACATGGGTTAAAGTACATATGAGCATATGGGGGGGGGGGAGAAATAAAAAAAATATATGAAAATTTATAATTATTAATGTTAAACAAATTAACATTTGTGATAAATATAGAAGTTCAATAAAATGAGGAACATCTACTTTTGGAAGGAAAAATTAGAAAATGGGTCACTGGTCAAATTTAGAGGAACCGTAGGAATACAAAGTAAAATATCATTAATGAAATAAAATTTCTTTAATATAAATTGTAACGGTAGATATTTATACAGTACCTGTGTGAATGATCTGAAGAAAAAAGGAGAATAAAAAATTTGCAGGGGAATCTTTATGCATTAAAATACTTAAAAGAGTTTAGAAATTCAACAGTCTGGATTCAAAGAACTAAAAGAATTCCAAACATAGGTCAGAGATATGTGGCTTACATCATTATCCAAAAAGCAGAAACAGGGGAAATGCAGCAGAAACCTCTTACAATTCTACGTTTCGGTTGGGAAGATTAAGATGTGTTGCTGGATTGTTACTGGAACTACTCAAAGATAAAGTTTCGGAGATACAATAACCCTTGTAACTGTAATGTTAGCTTACAAAATTAGAAAAGATATGTAACTAACTAAAATGCCCTTACGAATGCCCCCCATTCCTGGGTGTGGCCGACCGGCCTCACTAAGAACTGCCTTAAGGACGGGTCCTGGGATCCCGAGAGGTGGCATAAGAACCTTAAGGGTTTTACTAAAGGGGCTTTATATAATTTTTAATGTAAATTTTTAAGGGGATTGGGGAGGGCTGCGATTTCCAGCAGGTAGTTGGGGGGGGGGGGGGCTCCTCCGGGCCAATGTCAGTCCAGGCCAGGGGAGGAGAGCGGTGGGGCTGGAGCGGGGACGGGGCCCGATGGCACCCCGAGGGAGAGGGTGGAGACTTTGATTCCGGTTGCGATTGGGAATGGAGGCAGGTGGATGAACAAAGGGCCATATCGGTATTCGGGAGCGCGTCCCCGCTATCTTCGAGCGGTGGCGCGCTCCGACCCTTCTGGTTCTGTCCAACCGTCCGGGGGTTTGAGAGAGAAGGTCCCTGGGCTTAGGCTGGTTTATTTTAATGCCAGGTCTGTGGTTAACAAACCTCCCCTCCTCTGTGAGTTAATTGAGGAGGAGAACACAGACCTGGCTTGCAGAAACCTGGTTGGGCTCAGAGGGAGGGGTCCCTCTGACCGAACTCTGCCCACCAGGTTTTTGGGTGCTACACCAGCCGAGGGTCCAGGGTAGGAGTGGGGTGGCGGCAGTTGTTATTAGGGAGTCCCTTGGCCCATGGGAGGTCACTTTTCCTCAGATAGACGGGTGTGAGTCCCTCCTTATGAGATGGGGTCCGCAAGGGCAGTTGGGCCTGGTGATTATGTACCTATCTCCCAGCTGCATATCAACGGCCCTGCCCAGGCTGCTCGATGCTCTCTTGGGGTTGGTGGTTGAGTTCCCTAGACTTATTGTTCTGGGGGACTTTAATCTGCCGTCCCTCTGGGGCGGCCCGCGAGTTCATGGCTTCCATGGTAGCCATGGACCTGACCCAGATAATTCAGGGCCCAACTCATGAGGAGGGGCACACCCCCGATCTTGTTTTCATCTCGGAACAGTGGAATGATGATTTCGGTGGGGGAGTACCAGTTATCCATCCCCTGTCATGGACCGATCATTATCTCCTGCGGCTGGGCTTCCAGAATGCCAAGCCCCCACGCTGGGATGCGGGACCGACCATCTGGTTCCGCCCCAGGCGCCTGATGGACCCGGAAAGGTTCCAGACGGAGCTTGGGACAATACCTCTCTCTCTCTTCCATGCCCCGGTCGAGGTTCTGATGGATGCCTGGGAAAAGGTGGCCTCCAGGGCACTTGACCGTGTCGTGCCTTTGCGGTCTCTGACTCGACGCAGATCCCGGTTGGCTCCTTGGTTCACGGAGGAGCTCCAGGAGATGAAGCGCTGTAGGAGAGGCCTAAAGAGCGGTTGGAGAGCCAGCCGTTCCGAATCTGACCGCTCCCAGTTGAGATCGTTTACATGATCTTATCTGGCGGTAAAGCGGGCATACTTCTCCACCCTCATTGCGTCCGCAGATAATTGCCCAGCCGCCCTGTGATGCCCCTGACGTGATGTCCCGTTGCCTGGAAGCGGTATGGACCTGGATGGGGAGGAACAGGCTTCGACTCAACCCCGCCAAGACTGAGAGGCTGTGGGTACCGGCATCTTGGTCCGATCGAGATATTCCATCGTTGACCATTAGGGGTGAGGTGTTACCCCCGGTGGATAGGGCTTGCAACTTGGGAGTCCTCCTGGATTCACGGTTGTCTCTGGAAGACCATGTAACGACCGTGACCAGGGGGGCATTTGCCCAGGTTCGCCTTGTGCGCCAGCTGCGCCCTTACTTGGACCAAGATGCCCTACACATCATTACTCATGCACTGGTCACCTCCCATCTTGACTACTGCAACACTCTCTACCTAGGGCTGCCCTTGAAAACCACTCGAAGGCTTCAGCTGGTGCAGAATGCGGCCGCGTGGGTTGTGATGGGAGCGTCCTGACACTCCCATGTTACAGCCCTCCTGCGCGACTTGCATTGGTTACCGGTTGCCCTTCGGGTGAGGTTCAAGGTGCTGGTTATCACCTACAAAGCCCTTCATGGCCTAGGCCCGGGATATTTGTCAGACTCCCTGCAGCCAGCGACAATCCCCAATCGCCCAGTGCGTTCCCACAGATAGGGCCTCCTCAGGGTGCCGTCAGCCAGACAGTGTCGGCTGGCGACCCCCAGGGGGAGAGCTTTCTCTGTGGGCGCTCCCACCCTCTGGAACCAACTTCCTTTGGAGCTCCAAATGGCCCCTGACCTTCGCCGGTTCGGACGCGATTTGAAGACCTGGTTGTTCCGCATCTCCTAGGAGATGCTAAAATTGTTTATGCTACACACTGGATAGTAAATATAACACCAAATTTGATAGAATGGTTTGTCAGACCACCAAAATGGAATTACTTGATTAATACACAGAAAGTTAGGGACACAGGCAAAGAATGCAATTTGTCAGTCCAAAATGATACTGCACTAAAAGAGAAAATTTGGACATATTTCAGTGCAATTTACACTTTTTGTGATAGCTTCCATATTTGCTAATTGAATGGCTGGATCTCATTAAAACCATTAACAGGGCTACAATAAACATTTGTTTTTACTATTTAAAAATGATGCTAAAACAGGAACTTTTCATTAGAAATATAATAATGCTCAATTTCATGAGCAATGTTTGTTCTTCTGTTTATTTATTGGACTCATTACTATTAAAGGCATAAATCAAACACTATTCCAAATGATTATTTTAAATTATCAAAATGGAACAAAATCTATATTAACTTGTTGTTTTTTTGTAACTGTAATAAACTGCAATTACTGCTTCTCTCTGTCTCCTCCCTGCCCCTCCTCCTGTTTTTGGCAAGAAGAAATGTTGTTTTCTTATTGTTTGTATACATTTGAAAGTAGTTTCTAATTCTTTGTATCTGAAGTATCAATTCCTTATTCTGTTTGGGCCAGATTTTCCACAAACCATGCATAGTTTAAAGAGAAATACATCTTTAGAATTCTGCCCCAGTTTGAATCCAAACATCTGTCAAAGACTTTTTAGAATGTCATTACTGCAGATGTCCATCCTAAACTCTGTTATTTTCTTGACCTCATGGTATCAGCACAGATGTTAAATCATGAGCCAATGCTTGAAATAGAAAGTGACTGCAAACAAAAACTAAGGCAGACATAATTGGCACCACTATGTTACCTCTGAACTGACCCAGCTCACACATGATTAGACTTTTAAGTCTCTGTTAATCCTATTTAAGTAACTGGCTTACATAACTGTCAGGTTACACTAGGTAATAGTTTGACATGCAGTCAACTAATGATCCTCAAAAGTATTTTTCTTAGCAGAAGATAAAAATGCAAATAACACTCACTCTACACATTCAAAACAGCATTGATATTTTGGAATGATTCAAGAACAACTGCTTATTCTCTTTCCCTTCCTTATAATCACCTCTCTATTTTCTTCAGGGAAAGAAGTGGATAACATGAATTTCCTGGAACCTGTTTTCCACAGCAGAGAAAATCATGATGGACTGGGAAACTTGCCAAATTAGGAGTTTTTCTGCAGTGATTCTCTAGTGGCTTCACCTGTTAAATCTTCTTTGGTTGGAGTAAGAAGCTGTAGAGCAGGGGTGTGAAACTGGCGGCCTGCAGGCTGGATGCATCACATATAGGCCACACCCACCCCAGCTCCACGAAGGGAAAAAAATATCGTGAAACGTCACTTGACAGCATCATGATGCCGCAAGTTTGACACCTGAGCTGTCGAGTTTGGAAAAAATAATCCATCAAAACTAAAATAGAGAACTCTGGATCCGTGGTTCTGACCAGGCCATAGTTACCAACATATATTTCTCTTCAGGAGTCCTGTCCTAGGGTGGCCACAGCAAGCTGTACATCCTTGAAAAGGACCCAGTTGTGGGGGCAAGAAGCTGACTTTGTATAAAATATACAAAAGTATGAAGGCTATTGCTTAACACATTGTAAGCCGCCCTGAGTCTCCGGAGAAGGACGGCATATAAATCTAATTAAAAAAAAAAAAAAGGAGCACTAGAGGATGACTAGATGACTAATTCTAATTACTTTTATTCTCTCTAGAAAAGGAGAGATTGTGAAATTGCTCGCATGTTCTCCAGGCAGCTGCTCCTTGCAAGTAGACTGCAGGATTCAAGGTTTTTGCTGTTAATCCATGAATGGAGTGGCTGTGAATTGAAGGAGTTTCATCAAGCATTTAGTGTGGCCTATAAGGACAAAAAGGTCGGTTGAGCCTCATTTCTTAATAGCTTTTAAATGGCTTTTCAACTATTAAAAACCTTCGAATCAGCAAGTTTTACAACATTCACTGAATGAATCTCTGTCAATCCTTGGAAAAAGAAGTTTAAAGTTAAAGTGTGGCATAAACAGGAAAAGGATAATTACAATTTTGACTTTAGAAAGTTATAAATGGATAAGGTCCAGAGGGGTTTAAAATAATCTTGAAATTAGCTATAAGAAATCTTCCCTGGGAAAATGCAATGGTTTAAAAATGGTAAGATGGGATTTTGAAGGTTGGACATTAGAGGGAACCAAACAGAACTAAGAATTATAATTAAAGGAGAAAAACACTTAAATTCAACTCACTAATATAGAATGGAGCAAAATATTCTAACTTTGGAAGAATTCAAAGGTATTTGGAGACAATGAACTTAGAAGTTAATTTTAAGATTGTTTGCTATCATGAAAATAATGAATTTAAAAGAGGCTATAGACGAGGAACAGGTTTTACTGGATAAAACTGAGACTGAGGATTATATGAATGTGAATTTAAAAATGACAAGTTATAAGAATAATATTATACTGGATATACAAATGAAAATGCCATATATCTTAATAATTAAAAGGGGTATACAAATAAAAACCAGAATGATTTCGATAATGTTCTTATTTGGGATTTATAAAAGCTATGGAATATTATTTAAAGATTGCTAAAATCAAAAGGAAGGAATGTAAAATTGGTTTATTTACTTAAACTTAAAAATATATATTTTATTGTTTCTGATAATCTTTAAAGGATTTTTACTGACCAAGACCAAATGATGAGACTTTAGGTATTTAGAAAAATATTTTGTTGTTGTTGTATTGTTAGAGAAAGTGATAAGTTACTATGTTAAAGTAAAAGAAAGGAATATAAAATTTGAATAAGGTTAAAATATAAGCTAAAATATAATAAAATATGCTTTCTGGTAACCGTCAATGGACTTTTGCTAAGTTAGGCTGAATGACAGGGCTTTCTTTACAGATAAAACATGAGATAAGGGAACAAGAGATATTTTGTTGTATTTCCAAAGAAGATGATCAGTTATTGAAATTGTTTCTACTTGTGATGAAGCGGAAGTATTTTCTTTATATATTTTGCTTTTTTTAAAGCATGTTTTTATTTTTTTTCCCTTATTTTATTTTTCTTTTTACTTTCTTTTCCACACTTTCTATATCACTTTTTATTCTTTTCTAACTTTGTCTTTTATTTTCGTAATGGAAAAATTGTAATAAAATCATTTTCAGAAACAATCCTGTTTTAAGGCAGATACTGCAAAACTAAACAAACATCAGAACAACAGCTGTTAGCACAAAATGGATTGCAGCAAATGTGAGAGATGGTTGGAGGAAAAAAAACTGAATTAAGGGTGAGGGGGGTACAGTGAACATGCAATCACTTTATGTATGAACTACATCATGGGATGGCGAATCTGGGGAGGTTCAATCCTTCTGCTCCCCTTCTAGCAGACCTATATATGGAAATAAGCATATGCAAAAATGTGATCTTGCTCCTGTACCAAAATCCCAGAGATCTTTATCCCTAAAAATATGCTATCAAACCTGTGTAGGTTATCAGCCCCTCTTTCATGTAATTGGTAGCAATAATATTTTTTTTCCTGTTTATTGGAAACAAATTTGTCCTGAAGCTTAAGGTGGTGGTGGAATGAAGAGTTTTTTAATGAGTTGCAGAGAATAATTGTGTGTGTGTGTGTGTGTGTGTGTGTATGTGTGTGCATGAGGGAGGGAGGGAGGGAGGGAGGGAGGGAGAGAGAGAATGCACACTCAAAAGCATAAGGTATCATGTGCAGAAGGTATTATTCAGCCTAATCATTTAAGAATGACCACATAGTATAACATTCATCATTCCTTCCATGGTACTGATATTAAGGAGGGATAGATAGATGGATACAATGCCCGGATTAATAACTGCGTTGGAGAAAGATATGTTAGGATGAATGTGTGGTTTGTGCATTTGAAGCTCTAATGGAAGATGAAAACATGGTTTGATGGAGATGTATGAAGAGATTTCTATGGTGCAAATAATAAGTATGAAGACAGACATTTTAACTATCACCAACTTCCACTTCCAAGAGATGATTATTGGAAAAATGTATTAATTCCTTCTTTGCTAAATTTAATATTATTACATTTAACTGAAGGCATGGTTTTTAGCTTTGCAGAATTTATGCAGAGCATATGACCTGAAATATGTGAACTTGGATACTAGGGCCAGCCTGTTTATTGCCTGTGTAAACAAACTCACAAATAGTTGTGAGTTTGACCACCATCATAATCTCCCTTACTTTTACGTCATACAGAAGCTTCTGCACACCAAAGCTTCACAACTACAGGGTTTTGCAAGTACAAGAGCAATCATGTGCTCAAAATGTGTTAAATTAAAGGCAGTTGCTAGTAACAATACTGCCAAAGGACCAAACAATGTTCATCAGTGACAGCTTCTGGGATTTAGAAACTCTGATACTGATAGCAATATCAGTTCCCCAGGTGGCAGGAAAAGCCTTGGGATGTTGTCAGTACATCTGATATTTTACTACAATAACCAAAAGCACAAAGCACTGGTGATTTGCAGAGAGTTGTGGAAGCACAACTCTTGAATGATTAATAGTGTGTGTATCTCCCTGAAGGTTTTTATCCAAAACTATTACTTTGTAGAATGAAATCTGAAACAAAGCACAATTGAAGCTAGAGGTGAAAGCTTTCCAATGGAGGGAAATAAATCTCTGTCCAGTCTGGTAATCACCTGCCTAAAGCTGATAATGACTACAAGGACCTAAAAACCCGAGAACAGAGAATACCCACACTACACTGAACATGTTGCTCTGGAAGGGGATTAAACATATAATCAGAGAACAGAGGATGCTGACTGCACATTATAGTTCTGGCAGCCCAGTCCTGAAGGGCTCCTTCAGTTGCAGGCAGGGATTCTTGCAACTCCAGTTAAACTAATACCCAGAGCAAAGTAAGTGAGACAGAGCCACGTGGCAATTCCTGAATTAGTGCTAAAACATAATTAGCTCTACCAGAGCCAGAGTCTTTGTCTAGGGCAAGAAATGCAGAACTGCTCTGAAAAGTCCAGCTGGTCCAGGAAAGGGATTCTTGGTAATTTCACTGGGTCTTGAGTAAATCTATTTAGCTGAATAAGGCTATATATCTTAAGAGTTCGTTCAAAAATAAGTCTCTGTGTATGCGTGTGCGTTGTACTGGTTTGGGGACAACCTCATCTAATTTGATGAGTAAACACTTTTGCAGTGCCCTGCAGGAGAAAGTCGTCAATCCTACTTGTTAGTTTATCAATGTTACAATCTCTGACATTTCTATATGCAAATTAAAGTGACTATAGCTAAAATGAATTAGAGCTTATGAAGTGCTTAAAATGCCAATTTAGCAAATTTAGCTCCCCATTCTTTCAAGCAGATGTCTAAAGAGATCTCTGACCTGATTGAGTGATTAAGTAAAGACTCAGCATAGCTTCATTAGCTTTAGGCTTTCACAGGTCGCACTATTGTTTTTCCAGCATTCTAAATGATAATTGCAGCATGAATGGATCATCAAGTGCATCATACATATATATTGTATCTATGTATCTGTGTGTGTGTGTGTATGTGTGTGTACACAAAGACATATAGTACAAAGAACAATCAGATCATATCAAAAATCTCTGCCTGCATATCCTGTCCACATGTACCTGTACCTTCTGGACACATCTGCTCTTTCAGGCAACCTCCAGATATAATAATGTAATTAAATATAATATGCAAACTAAACCTTTGATTCCTCTGAGCATCTTCCAAATCCACAGAAGCTTGACAACAAAAACAAAGTAATGACTAGCTACCAATTTTTAATAAGTGTTTAATTGATTAATTAAATTAATTGATGCATTAAGTTAGGACAATGCCAGCCCTCAAGATACACAAAATCAAGAAACAGGCGTAGCAGGCATTCAAGGAATGCTCTTTATTGTAGTGGAGTAAAATAGTTTCAGAGGATATGCTCTGACACTGGAGCCGCCATCTTGGGATCAAGCCCACTGCTGTGAAAATCAAACCTAGAACAAGGTGCTCTGGCCAAAATGATTTCCGTGAGAAAATGGAAAAAAACCTATGTGAACATCCTGTGTCCCAAAGAGACCTGGACATCAACAACCTGCTGAGTTCCAACTGGCTCTCTGAATAATTGTCTTCTCCCATCTGGCCACTGTGGCTATCCCTTTGGCTGGTGGGGAAAATAAAACTCCCTCCCCTTTTTTTGGTCAGAGAAATATTGAATTCAAGACTTTCCATAAGAGTCCTAATCCCATCAGAGAAACTGCTATGAGAAAATCTGAGCAAACTCCATAGGCAGGAGTCAAAAGAAAAGGAGATTTAACAAAAAACAACAACTCCACTCACAATTATAATTAGGAAATGATACCTAAAAATCCTCCAATTAGATCGTAATGTGGGCCAGCAAGGTACAGAGATGAGAAAGGGGTATAGTGGCCAGTTTTGGAGAATATCAGGGCTTCCACTTTTAATGTCATATCATCTGCCCAGGTCCTCAACCCCTGCTTGCTGGATAGCACTGCTGCTGCTGCTAACAACAGCAGCAAAGGAGCAACCCTGTGTGAGAGCAGGGACTCTCCTCGACTGGTTCAGGTGGCGCAGCAGGAGTGAAATCCAGCAGGTTCTGATAAAATAGTCTATATGCAGGTTCACCTCCAGGGGTTCTGGAGAACCGGTAGCGGAAATTTTGAGTAGTTCAGAGAACCGGCAAATACCAGCTCTGGCTGGCCCCAGTGGGGTAGGAATGGAGATTTTGCAATATCCTTCCCCTGGAGTGGGGTGGGAATGGAGATTTTGCAATATCCTTTCCCCAGGAGTGGGGAGGGAATGGGGATTTTGCAGTATCTTTCTCCAGGAGTGGGTGGGAATGGAGATTTTGCAGTATCCTTCCCCTGCCACGCCTACCAAGCCACGCCCACAGAACCAGAAGTAAAAAAAATTGAATTTCACCACTGGGGCGCAGTAATAGGTACATGGACAAGTCAGCAGATCTTACAATGTTATCAAGGATCAAAGGAAAGAACATCAACAGGACTATGTAGACAAGTGAAAAAAACTGATGTAGATCAACCAAGACCTGAAAAATACATTTATTAAAAATCATAATTGTCATCTAGCATTCAAGCACGTGAGAGATGTCTGATTCACACTGCTGTTGCTTTAGTTCTAAAAGGAAATTAAAGGGTTAATCAATTGATCCATAGGGTTAAAGGGTTAATCAATTGATCTATATAGGTACTCTCCTCCTTGGCACAGGTAATGTAATGTCATATATTTATAAGTATTTGTTAACACTGATAGACCTGTCTAAACCTCTGTTTGCTCTTCAGTGCACAGCCTGGTGTTCCTATATTTAAGATTCCACTATCAAAGGATGGACTCAACCCACGCAAAGGAACATTATGTGCAAAGTGGCTTCAAATGGGAAAACTCTTAGGGCATTCTGGAGTACCCACGCAGTAATAATTTACTTACCTAGGACACAACACATCCAACATGTTTATTTGTCACACTGCCTATTTTGCTCTGTGTCATGATACAGGGTGGGATGTTACAGCTGGTTATTAATAGTTTAATTAAGACATCAGCTTCTCATCTAGCAGTAATAAATAGTACACTGTGTCTAATTTACAAATGTACACAAATCAAACCTCTTGACACCCTCTTAAAATAAATACCAGAGCGTCCATTTGATAGCCAGGAACACAAGTAATTGAACGGCTTGTTATAGAAGATGAGGACTAAAAACAGCTCCTGTTGTCAAACTCTCAGAATCACACTATAGTTGTTTATAATGCAAGCACAGACAGTTTCCAGTGTTGACACAAAGCTGAGCCAGACAATGAAAAAAAAAGGAAACTTTCATTTCTAAGGAAATCTCCTGAAGTGTGCAGAATTTCACAATGCTCATGTAATAGATGTAAAGCTGTTTCCTTTAGCTCCAGGGGGAAAAAAAAAGGGGGGGGGAGACTGATAGGAGCTCTGTATACTGAGAGTAATGAATTAAGGTAAGCTCTCATCTAGTGTCTGCAGCTTTGCAGTATAGTTAGCTTCTCCACTGAGACTGCGAAGAAAGCAGGGGCTGGGTGGGATGGGGGTAGGGAGTAGAGGCTACGGTCTCTGTTATTTTTACCCAGGCATTGCAGTACAGATTGCAATAATTTTAAATCAGGAATTTCTTCCAATGTTTGAAAAATCCAGCCTCCTGAGAGTCAAAGGAGTTTTGCAGAATCTACTATGGTGTCGGGCATGGAGGCAGGTTGATCCTTAAGGTTTCTTCTCAATCACTTTGCCAAATATCTTTGGGATATTTTACATTCATATCTTTTTTTTTTTGTAGTAAATTTTACTTCGCCTTCAAAAAACAGAAAAGCTGTATGGAAATCTTAAGCTATTTCACTCTGATACTTGAGATTTAATAGGTTGCACATTGGGTCAACTGATTCTCACGGACGTTGCTGTCCTTGCTTTGATTTGTATTCCGTAGATTCTGCCAGAGAAAAACAATGTTATGCATTAAACAAAAGTAAGAAAGATGGCGCTTGGCGATATGGTGCTTCGATCCTACACTTTGGAAAGGGATGAATCTCCTGGACAACAGCTGATTGGCCCAATACATGATCACTTCCAGCACTGTACTTCCTAACAACTCGAGTCATAGAGTAAGCAAGCACCAGTAAAAGTAACAGGGTATTCTGATGTTCAAGGGCTTCAGAGAGACCTTTTGTAATAATGCTCTTGAGTCAGGAGGACTACAGAATTCGGATCAGCCAGTGGCAGGGCAGTGCAGAACTTCAGGTCAATGTGACCAATTCAATTAATCCACAGGTGTCAAACTCGCAGAGTCAAATTGCCGTCACGTGACTTTTTCCTTCACGGAGCTGGGGTGGCGTGGCCTATGCGTGACACATCCAGTCCACGGGCTGCCAATTTGACACCCCTGAATTAATCCATCACTGAATGTGTTCACTTTCCTAGGACTACTTATTGAGGAAGATATCATCCTGGTCCATTCAACCCTATCATGTGAATGTCTTCAAATCATGCCATTGCTCCTTAACTGCGCAGCATATTCCCTCAACCTCTCTGCAGTCATCACACCCTGCTTGGCAACCCTAGCACACACTGAACTACAAACCTTGTCAGATCAGCATATGCCTTCTTTAGGAGCACTTGCTGGGTCTGATGCCAGAGGCTGAGCAAATAAATGGGGACGGTTGAAATGGCTCCTGAAAAATTTGTTAAGATATGTTTGTTGTGCGTATTAACCTATTCACACACATGACACCTTGTGACTCTGACATTTGCTGGTGCAGCCTGCTGGCTTTTACCTTGTCTCACAGGTGACCAATACTCTACACCCCTGATTTTATATCATTTTTACGTCTCATGCTATACATCTATGTACTGTTGTTTCTAGAGTTTGACGGTGAGTTTGTTTTGTACTGACTGTAATTATTATTTTCTTTGTAATAAAGGCTCTCATTCCACTCTATTAGCCAAAAAATACATTTATATCCATTCCAGAGTGAATATGAAGGCAGTCTTTGAAATCTATTTGTTTAGAGATCTGTGATGCTTAGGCTATCACAGAAACAGAATTCCAGAGGACCGAAGAATTATATTCTTAGTTTTATTGCTTTTCCATTTCCAGGGTTGCATTTTTAAAAAAAGAAAAAGAAAGAAAGAAAATGCTACCACATGTATTTTTGCTGCCAACAGCTATTTTTTTAATATAAGTTCTGTACTAGCTGATTATTTTCTGCTGTTCGAACTCAGGTGGCAAGCTTGGATATTAGAATGCTTATTGTTCATCTAACAAATCTGGATACTACAAACTCAGCATACACAATCCTCCTTTAGTTAAGGACGACAGACATGTTTAAACCGTATCAGAGTTTTTTCAGAAATGATCCTAGAAAGGAAAAGGGAGAAGAGATGAAAGTCAAAAAATTCATTACAGAAAAAGCTTGTCAGATTGGCTGGAAATCGAACTGCAGGAAAGCTATCAGGGGAGCACTTAGTGGCAGTTTCAACACTCAGCGCCTGTAACGTAGCTTACATTTCACTATGCCAAAAAAAGATGACTATCTATCAACAGCAGGAGGTACAACAGTATTGAATTAAACTTTAATGATGCTATAATTTGAAGCTTTTCCCAATTCAAGAAAGAACACAGAGAAGGAAGAAAATAACTTAATTAAGACCAGACCTAAACCTAAAGGACCATGATCACTAATAAGTTGATTTCCTGGCAATTGTCCACTTCTTGGGTTCACAGGATGGGCAGAATTCCTACAGAAATAATACTGTAGACTGAGAACTCCACAAAGTTGTTTGGAAGAAGAAATGATGCTGGCAGAAGAACAGCAAAGTTATACTTCCAAAGAAAGTGATGGAATCTGTCACTTCTTATGAAACCATACTAAGCACCATTTTATTTAAAAAAAAGTTGACCCTGCATTTAAGATGAACTCCATGGAACAAAATGAGGAGGTATATAGATGTTTTCCTAAACACAGAAAAAGGAAAAATGTGCACACTCAATTTTCCTGGCTATCTGCTGTATCTGAAATCTGCTCTGAAGATTTCTCCTCATCCCCCCCCCCCCTTTTGCATGTATCAATCACACTTCTGTGCAATCACACACTCAAAAAGGATTTGAAACAGCAATCAATAACTATGTAAAATATACAGAAGCAACCTAGAACTAAGGAGAACAGTGAGAACAATTAACCAGTGGAACCAGTGGTGAAATCTAAAATTTGTTACTACCGGTTCTGTGGGCGTGGCTTGGTGGTGGTAATATGACTGAGTGGGCGTGGCCAACTTTTTTATTTTTTTAACTTTTAAAAACATTTTTTCTACACCTCTTCGGCTGAAGAGATTGTAAAAAAAATGCTTTTAAAGCCTCTGACGATCCCAGCTGACTTGCCTGATCGGCAGAGGCTTTTTTCCCTTTTAAAAACATTTTTTCTATAACCTCTTCGGCCGAAGAGATTGTAGAAAAAATGCTTTAAAAAGCCTTTGATGATCCCAGCTGAGCCGCATGATCATCAGAGGCTTTTTTTTTTTTTTTTTTACTTTTAAAAGCATTTTTTCGGCCAAGGAGGTTGTAGAAAAAATGCTTTTAAAAATAAAAAGCAAGCCTCTGATGATTGCGCAGCTCAGCTGGGCAATGGGGGGGAAGGGGCAGGGATTTTTGCTACTGGTTCTCCAAACCACTCGCCTCCATCGCTACCGGCTCGGGCGATCCGGTCCGAACCGGGAGCATTTCACCCCTGAGTGGAACGGTACTTAATCACCGGAGGCTTTTAAGAAAAGACTGGACAGCCACTATCTGTAGGGTCTCCTGTTTGTGCAGGGGGTTGGACTATAAGACCTCCAAGGTCCCTTATTCTGTATATACAACTTAATCCCTATCTGCCTTGAGCAGCCATTCTCCTATACAGACAAATGTATGCTCCCTTCCTCTTCCCATCAGAAGTACTGTAACCCATCAGAAGTACTGCAACAGAAACTAAGGAGCACTGGAGAGCCAGTATGATCTACAGGTAAATCCTGATTTACAATCGGTTGTTTAGCCATTATTCAAAATTACAACAAGCCTCCACAGGGCTACTTACGACCTGAATTTGAAGTTGTGACAACCACTGCCTCCCCTTGGTGACGTAATGGCATTTTAAGTGCTCAGCATTTGTGGCCTTTTGCAATGTCCCACAGTCACCATAATTTTAAGCACTATTTACAATGTTTGTTTTTTTGTTGGAAACTGGCATTTACGTCTACTTTCCGGTTTTTTTAAAAAAAAAAGGCCCTTGTGGTCAATGGATCCACTTAATGAGTGTGGCGTTCACTTTAATGATTGTGGTACAAAGGTCATAAAATTGGGCATTGTCCTGTGGTGACCCACTTAATGACTTACAATCACAATTCCAGGTTCAATTATAGTCATGTCAAGGACTATCTAGAATAGTTAATGCATCAGACTAGAAACTGGGAGACTGAGTTCTGGCCTCACCTTAGCCAGAAAGCCAGCTAATGACTTTGGGCCATTCGCTCTCCTTCCCCTCTAGAATGGAGACAAAGGCTGAAACTGCTGCCCAAAAAACTGCAGAGACTTATTCAGGCAGTTGCTAAGAATGAAGGAAGAGGGAGGGCGAGGATGAAAAGAAGGAAACTACTTTCGCCAAGAAAGTAAAGAAGGAGAAAAGTGGATGAAGAGAGAAGAGCTATCTGAAATGAAAAGGACAAGGAGAGTATGCAGCCATCGCAACACGTGTCAAACTCGCTGCGTCACGTTGCTGTCATGTGGCATTTCGTGACGTTTTTCCATTCGCGAAGCTGGACTGGGCATGGCCTGTGTGTGACACATCTGGCCCACGGGCCGCCACTTTAACACTCCTGCATTACAAAAAGAGTTAAAATTAACTGGGTAAGTAACCTCTTCCAAATGATCTTCAAGATAATCTTTGCAAGTCTATGTACAGTTAGTTTCTGCTCACTCCTTCCTTCTTAACTGCTGCTATGCTCTCATCAGGAATGAAAAAAATCTCTCTTGAGTTTTGGAAGGGGGATGGGTATTTTAACCAGTAAATATTCTAACTCCTACAGAGGATGACATTTCTTATGATATCTCTATCTGAAGTTAATGTGTATGAAGTACAATAGCCTAAGGGTATCCACAGATACCTTTTTGACTGGCTGTTTTGAAATAAGGGTTTCAAGGGCAAACTAGTTATCTTGTACCTCACACAGTCTCGTTTCCCCTTCCTATTCTGTCTTTAGCCAACTGATATTAAAACCTGTTTTCTAAATTGTCCTCATCTATTATCTCATCCCTGCCCACTCTTCCCCGATATTGGTTAAAGAATAAACAAATGTCAGATCTTGTTGGCTCTGATAAATATCAAAAGTTGTATTTCTCAGTTAACATTCCATTAATGCTAGGCAGAAGAATTCAGAGAGGGATAAAATTCTTCTAAAACTGGGTGTCAGAACATTAGAGTAGATGGAGAGGAAGCAAGAAAACCAGTTTCCAGTCAAATGTGCTGGAGGTAGGAAGCAACTAAGCCAATGGTGAAATTCATTTTTTTTTTTTACTTCTGGTTCTGTGGGCGTGGCTTGGTGGGCGTGGTGTAGCTTGGTGGGTGTGGCAGGGGAAGAATACTGCAAAATCTCCATTCCCACCCAGAGACCAGCCAGAGGTGGTATCTGCTGGTTCTCCAAACTACTCAAAATTTCCGCTACTGGTTCTCTGAACTACTCAAAATTTCTACTACCGGTTCTCCAGAACCTGCTGGATTTCACCCCTGAACTAAGCAATTTTCTGTATTGTAAATGTAGCTGTTGCTGACTGAGCTCTATACATTTCCATGGGAACACCTGTCTTCTTCATGCAAGCCAGCCAGCTCCTGACATGTCTTTTTCAGCCCTGATAAAACTCTTAATTTAAAGAGCATCACATCTTAAAGACAGGCCACTGTCTGCTCCTTGTTCCCAACAGTGAGAACTCCCGAGTGGGTTGTTTACCTTTCCAAGCTGTCTCTAAACTGTACCACCATTTGAGTAATAGAATACTCTCTAAATGGAATTATGTACTTGTGTAGTGGTATGCATGTTACGAAACTGCTTTTTCTGCCTCAAAACAGAGGGTTGAATAAGCCAACCAATGTGTTATACATGGACTTTAAATGATTAACCAATCTCTCCTTAGAAAAATTTCATCAAGCTGGCCTGGCCTAAATCATCTCCTCTTTTAAATTTAAATTTTAAACATAAATTTTTAATCTGTTTAATTATGGGGTATTTTAAAATTCAGCCTAAATTATTTAATTTGTTTTAATTTATTTTAGATTTTGTATTTCCTGTGTTTTATCTTCTGGCTGTTCACCGCCCTGAGTCCTTCGGGAGAAGGGCGGTATAGAAATTTAGTAAAATAAAAATAAATAAAAATAAATAAAAATGGCTTCAGCCCAGTTTACATTCAGAACATTCTCCTTGTCATCCCCCCCAAAATGTTTTGTTCAGATATGTGAAGATTCTAGAAGACCGAAATGTATTCTTTCATATGTATCTACCTAAAAAGTTAGGAGGAATTAAAATGGAAAATGTTATCCAAAATATTTGTAAGTAATACTTGTTTCCTTTTACTTGTATTTGGTGAAATAAAAGTTGGCATTGAAGTTAGAAGCTGATTAAAGAATGAGTCATAGATTCAGGTGCACGTTGTTATCTTTGCCTGTAGGAGCCTGATTGTTATGATCCAACACTTCTGAAGTCTTGTGCAGAATCTAAAATTCATACTTAAACATATTGTCAGTTACATATTAAATATGGTAAGAACAGATTCATGTAAATATATCAACTATACATTTATTAAACACTCTCAGCAACTCACAAATCTTTATGAAGATTAAAATCACAAATGCATAAAAACTCTATCTCAACAAAAACAAAAAAAAAGTCTTAAATGATTACTAGAAGGTCTAATATTCCTAAACTCTAATCTATTGCGTTGTTAGAACTGGATGCATGACTGCAGGTGCAAAATTTAGACACCTAGATGGCTGCTAAATTTAAAACCATGGATGTACAAAGAAAAAGCTTCTCTGTTCCATTTTTCTCTCTTTAGAGCAGGAGTGTCAAACTCGCGGCCTGTGGGTCGGATCCGTCACACGCTGGCCACACCCACGCCCAGTTTAGTGAAGGAAAAAAAAATATATCACGTGATGCTGCCATGACGACGCGAGTTTGACATCCCTGTTTTAGAGGCTCCTTGAAGAAATGAAAGTTAAGAGGAGATGCAGCAGACTCAAGGGCATCCATGATTAAAAAAAAATTAATAAAGGTAGCTGTTGTCAGGTATGGACTGTAAGACAAGTAATTGGGGAAAATCAGGGAGGGTAAATGAAGGTTGAGACCTAATTTGATGTAGTGGTTAAGGCACCAAGCTAAAAACCAGGATATCATGAGTTTTAGTTGCACCTTGGGCAAAAAGCCAGCTGGATGACCTCAGATCAGCCACATTTTCTTAGCCCTAGGAAGCAAGTACAGGTAGCCTTTGACTTATAACAATTCATTTAGTGACCGTTCAAGGTTACAACGGCACTGAAAAAAGTAATGACTTTTGCAGCATCCCCTTGGTCACGTGATCATAATTCAGATGCTTGGCAACTGGTTCATACTTATGACTGCTGCTGTGTCCCAAGGTCATGTCATGCCATTATTCCTAAACAGAAGATAGCAATATTCTATAGGTTTCTACTATCCTTCTTTTCCTTCCTTTTCCTCTACAGATTTTATAATGCTTTAACAATGATGCAACATTGTTCTGTATTTACACAAACCTTAATTAACATTCATTAGATTCCATTAACTACCATGGTTTTTCAAACTAAGTTCAAATGCTGGCTTTGAATTTTAATGATGAGGGTAGTTTTAGTCAATGATGACCATAGCCGGTGCTGATTTAGATGTAATGCTATGCTATGCTGACTATGACAACAGAAAAACCATAGTAGATAATTTGTATGCATGTAGCTTGTTGTACATCCTGGAATTCTCAACTGTAATTATGCATTTGAAAAAACAACTTCATGGAACAGCAAAGATCTGGATCACATATGTAAAATTACAGTGCATGCACAAATACTAGCTACAGAATATCCTTATGATGCAACGTAAGCCTCCCATTTGTGTCACAGGTGTTAATAGGATGTTATGTAGAGGCATTTTATGGAGAATAAAATCCTGCCATATAAAGCCTTGACAGCATGTTTTTCCATCCTTCAAGATGACATAATGTCTATTTTCACTCTGGGACATCAAGAGGTACTCTGTGTTCCTACTGTCAATGTAGAAGGACCCACTGTGGTTATATTTGATTGGTGGAATTTTGCACTGTCCTGAAATCTGGAGATAAAAATAGGAATCCTCCTGGTTCACAATAAAAAAAAGAAGGAATTTAATGAGAAACACTGAGAACAGATACAATCCCCCCCTTCAAAAAAAAAACTGAATGAGCATTCTAAGTTTAAAGGAAAGAACAATAGGAGCTGAAAACAATTCTATGTTGTGATAAACCTGCCACCCAAAGAACAAGATAAGACTTTTGAACTTTAAAGGCTCTGCATGATATATTCAGAGAGATAAGAGAACAGAAAGAATTGATCATAACTAGTGGAGGGGTTTGAAAATGTCAGAGGAACTGAGTGACTCATCCCTGTATACAGGAAATCTTTTCAAAAGGAGTAAAAGAGGAAGGTGGGCAGAGGATAAATATGTGGAAAAGGAAAACATTAAAAGGATAACGGCATTTTAAACCTTAAAATATCCAAATAGAATACAGGGCCATTGGGGAAAGCATTCATCTTTTAAAATGGTGTAATTCTGAAGAGTTTACTTAGAGGCCATAACAAGGTATCACACATACACACAATATCCAGGATCAATGTAAACACTTGTTAGATTTTTATTCCATGTAATAATTTGCAAATTTAATGGTACTTCTGTTAAAGTCCTGCTAAAAGGTCTCACCTCTTTTATAACCATGGAGGAAATAGCTAATTCCACGTCTTGAAAGATCCGTACTTCAAGCTTCTCTATTAACACTACAGAAACAAGACAAGCTCCCTGAAATTACATACAGCAACACTGAGGTTCCTAATTTTTCAAACAGAAACCTGCAATTGAAGCGCATGTTCACTCCTATATACATTTAATACAACTACACTTATCTGATTGACCCAGATAGAACGCATCACAGGTATTTGGATAAAGCTTAATTAAATTGTATAGTTATTAGGCAGAATATATGTTGCTGCAGACATGCCTTGTGAAGTAGGCAGCAGAGGAGACTACTGTGACCTGCTGCTAGTTTACATATGCATTTGAGGTTTATAATATCACACAGTTATTTGAATAAGTGAACACAAACTGACACAAACCTATTTTGCAGGGTTCCAATTTATAACCCACAGTAAATTGTCAATCATCCAGAGCATGTAGCTTGACAGGTGTAGTAAACTTTGCATGTCATATCCAAGACTATATACCAAAAGTGGGTAAGACTGGGATCTGGTCAGGTTTTGTAGGTTTAATGAGTTTTAAGGAATAAAACGGATTCCTTTTCAAGCTCCAGTCCTTCAAAAAAGGGTTACCTTTAGGACCACGTCAACTCTAGGATAGAAGAACAACGTAGATGGCCTGCATGTAGCTTTGAGGCCACATCTTTTGTGCCCTTGACCTAAAGGACATTTAGCAACATTGATATTTCCTTTGAATTATTCGTAATGGAAGACAAAGGAGAGAGAGGAGCTGTCTGTCCCCCCAACACCTCAAATACAAATTCCTTCACTGGAGTAAATTCATATATTCAACTGCCTCTTTCAGTTTGCATTAATCAATGGAACAGAAATCAAGTTATAATCATGAAGATAAGCCTGTATAATAGTCAGTGCGAGAAAGCACTGTCCTGTCCTCCCCATTAGTTCACAACGGCAAGGAAACAACATTTGCATCTATCCTTCAATAGTTATTTGCCAATGTAGTGCTCCCATCAAAATTAGTTTGTGGTTACTGTTGCCAGAGTACATGTTGATTACATAGTAAATTTACATACAATAAACCACAGAATAAAAATGGCATTGTTTGATATTTTTCTTTGTGTTGAAATGTTTTTATTTGTTATGAAACATATTAGTGACAGAGCTCAATAAAGATGTTAAGAGTCAGGGCTGTAATACTAAGCTATTCATGATTTTATGAGCAGGTGGCCAGAGGGTCAAAGAGAGAAGGTCTAGGACTTTTCGTTTCCTACCCTTGGCCGCACCTCCTTCTCTGCCAGTGTTCCTCCTTGGGTGATTCTCCTCTGACTTTTCTCCTTGGCTGACACGCCCCTGGGCAATGGGCCATGGTCCCTCCGTCCCACGCGCTTTGGCGCGGGCTATTTGCAGAAGGAGGGTTCGTCCTGGGTTTTTCGCCACCCGGGACAGTTAGCCGCCAACCAATGCCGGCAGCCATAAGCCAAAGGCTTGTTAGGAGAAAGAACAGGAGTGGGTGAAAACAAAGAACAGGAAGGGAAGAGCGGGGGGGGGGGGAGGAGCAGTAAGTACACCAGCTTCATCCAAAGGGAAGGGAGAGAGAGAGGAAGAGAGAGAGAGAAGGGAGACAAGAAAGAAAAGAAAGAAAAAGGAAGGAAGGAAGAACGGAAGAGGGTAGGAAAGGAGAAAGAAAGAGGGAGGGGAGAAAGAGGAAAGAGAATGAGATATGGATGGATGGATGGATGGACCTAACCTCCCTCCTTCTCTCCGTCCATCCATCCATCCATCTCATTCATTTTCCCTTACCTTCCCTCTTTCCCTTTTCCTTTCTCCTGTCCCATCCTCTCTTTCTTTCTCCCTTCCCAACCTTTCTTTCCTTCTCTCTCTCTCTCTCTCCCCCTCCCCGTCCTTCCTTTTTCTTTTTTTTTTTCTCTCCCTTCTCTTTCTTTCTCGCTCTCTCTGTCCTCTTCCCTTTGGAAGAACCTGGTGTACTTACCACCCCTCCCCCCGCTCTTCCCTTCCTGTTCTTTGTTTCCACCCCCTCCCATTCCTGCTGGCCTTGGTTGGTGGCTAACTGTCCCGGGCGGCGAAAAACCCAGGATGAACCCTCCTTCTGCGAATCGGCCGTGCCAAAGCGTGTGGGATGGAGGGACCGTGGCCCATTGCCCAGGGCGAATGGATAGGGTGTGTCAGCCGAGGAGAAAAGTCAGAGGAGAATCGCCCGAGGAGGAACACTGGCGGAGAAGGAAGCACGGCCAAGGGTAGGAGATGAAAAGTCCCATTCCGAAGAGAGGGCTCTGGTGAACAGTTGAGCAGAAGTGGAAACTTCTCATAAAATGTCCTCTTCCACAGACCTATTAAAAGCTGCGGAGCCATATCTTCTTATAACTAGCTTCTTTCGATTTGTTAAATCAAAATTGCCCTGAATTCCTCACAAGGAGGACTGGATAGAAAGTAACAAATAAAATTATTATTGCTCCGTCATGGACCAGGACATGTATATCAAAGAAAATAGCTTGTCTAATACAATAAGGACAAAAAGAAACTCAAGGCAAGAGTAATTAAAAAAAAAGCTTCTGAGGAATGACAAGCCTATGAGTCAGGGCATCACCGTAGACCAATTTTAACCATTTTTAATCAACTAATTGGCTGGATTCACATAGTATCTGAATCATAAACTCTGCTCCGTGAAATGAAATGTCTGCAGTCACACAATACTCTATGCAAAAACAATGTAAAACATATGATGGTTTAGCAAAATTTATATGAACCCAGACTCGTAAGTCACCATGGAGATTACAAACCTGCATCCACAGAGATTTGCAAGGTTATGATCATTTACTTGGGATGAAATTCAGATGAAAAGAACAGGACGTATTACTGTTGAAGAATAAAAAGGGGCCCTATTGAAGGCAAGAACCTTTTTAGGGATTATTTAGGGACTAATATTAGTGCCCCGAACAGGCTATTACAAGTCTACTAGATTCATATTTATATTACTTGTCTGATAACTTCTGCCAACAATGAAAACAACATTCCTTAATAAGTAACTTAAGAAACCTAAATAGGGAGTGATCCCTAGTGAGTTTAAATTTGTGTACTCACTCTCCAGCTTTTTTCTTGCCTCCTGCCTTGTCAAGTACATAAAAGTGAACCAAGCACATGATTTATCAGAATACCATGGGGAACTATGGCCCCTTTTACAATCTGTAGACTTCAACTCCCAGAATTCCTGGTCCAGCTATAGGTTGTAGTTGAAGTCCATAGGTCGTAATGGGGCCATAGTTGCCCACCCCTGCCTTAGGTATTACTTAATTGAGGACACAAGAGAAGCATGTATTATCTATGACTGTCAGTAACATGTAGCATTCCTTCTCACTGCTTAAACATGTTGCTCTCTTTTGGAAATTTATGCTAAGTATCTTTAGAGGAATAAGGAAAATGTCCTGGAGGAAACAATATGCTATCACAAAATCAATAAAATAAAGACTTGATATCATTTTTCTGAATAAAATATAAAATATTTTATAACACTTTCTGAATCTGCTCTCTAAAGCTTCTAAAGTACACATTTACACTAATTGTAATTGAATATGCAGATGTAACCTATGAAATAATATACCATAAAAGTTAGAATACCATCCAATTAGAAGTAGAGACCATTGTAAATATTCAAAATTTTCTCTGTGCAACTGTTTTAGGAGACATATTTGTGTGGAGAATTAGAATTATGGTCCAGGATATCTGCAAAGACTAATGAAGATTCCTGGTGATGATTTACATCTTGAGGCAACACTTTTTCAGTTGCTGCAACTAGAATAATTATATCTGATTTGCTGTAACAATTTGTGGACAGCACTGGTCACATATTTCATTAGACCACATCACATAAATAGGATTATGAACGACTGAATTAGCCTTGAGGTTCCAGAATACCACGGACCCATTATATGAATTCAATTTTTATTGGTAGATGGCTACTTCATCTGTATTTGGAAGGTTTACATCTCCGATAGGATATTTGTGCAGTTAATGTAAATTATGAATACGGCAATACATTTTAGCAAGCATCCAGCATGTATTTGCCAAGAAACTAGGAATGGCCTAAATTCCCTTTATTCTCCAAGACAAAAGCCATTCCAGGATCATCTGGGTTAGAAAAATATGGGCTGGTCACCACCCTGCCATTTTTTAGTAAAATTATTGAGAAGGTGGTTAAGCCTCCAACCAGAGAAGGTCTTTGATGAAATGCGTTTTGTGGGCCTGAGCACACAACTGAAACTGTATTAGTCATTCCTGTGGAGGACCCACTACATGGTTTGAGGGAAGTGGTGCACCTCTTCTCATCCACTTCAACCTCTGAGCAATGTTCAGTGGTATCCTTTGGAATCTTGTTTGAGAGCTGGGCAATCCCAATCAGCATTATTGAGGAAGGAGAGGTTGAGAACTTAAGATACTTGAATGTGGGTGTCTCAAGGCTCCTCCCCTCCTCCCATTTAACATTTACTGGTGCGTGAAACCAGAGTGACATCATCTGTCAGTTTGAGATCTAGTATTATTAATAATGCCAACGAGACCCAGGATTATTTCTTGACCCCAAGCCATACAAGTGCTGTACTGTGGTTGAAGGTCTTACCCAATACTTGGGATATAAGGAACTGATAATGCAAAATAGATTGTAGTTACATTCCAGCAAAATGGAATTACTGTTGATACAAAAAGCACACAATTCCACTGAAGTTCAGTCTATAGTTCTTAACGGAGTTATGTGTCTCCAGAAATCGTGAGATGTTCAATCTGGGCATTCTTTTGAACTCATGCCTCCTGCTGGAACAACAGATGGAAAACATTGCTAGGAGAGGTCTTGGTTAGCTTTGGCTAGTTGTGTTCATTTCTGGACCACGAGGAATTAAGTCAATAATTTTTGCTTTACTATATCTCAGATATAGTATTTCTCTCTCTCTCTCTCTCTCTCTCTCTCTCTCTCTCTCTCTCTGTGTGTGTGTGTGTGTGTGTGTGTGTGTGTGCACCTTTGAGCTATTTTTGACTCCTAGCAACTGTCTGGACAAGTCCAGATGCCTTTTCTATTCTGATGCCGCAGCCACTACACCAAACTGATTTCTAGGTAGCTTAGAAAGTACATATAATTAAAATTAAAGTAACAACCCGAGAAAAAGAAATCAAATAAGTAAAAATAAGATTATCGAGATCCACGTCAGGGAATCAGCATTAGTATTTGCTCTAAGTAATTGCTTAGGAAGTGCTTATCTTCCAGGTGGGTTAGCCCCATCCTTTTATTCCTCTGAAGTCATGTGAAAAGCATCCTGTTCTGCATGGGTTTTGGGGAATTTAAATGTTAATGGAAGCAGCAGTTTTTTAAAAAAAGATTTTAATGATTTAAGTATTTATGGAATTTATGAATGTTTTTAATGGATCATTATAAGCTGCCTAGAGTTTTTCAAGTAAATGGCATATACATTTGGTTCATATATTTCCTTTTTAATGTTTTACATAATGTATGTTTGTATCTTGTTTTTAATTTTCTGTTAGGCTCCCAGAGACATATTTTGAAATAGGCAGCCATATAAATTGAATGAATGAATGAATGAATGAATGGCACATCTGGTCTTAGTTACTAAATACGAAATAACTAAAGATGGATGAAAGGAATAAACTAAGGCTAACAAGAAAACTATGAAGATGATAAATGGTTAAAACGTATTTAAACAAGTCCCGAAACATTACCATATTCTTGATGTAAGTCAGCCAAAACACAGATATTTTTCTTTTTATCCTCCAATCTTCATTGAGAAAGAAAGATATGATGTAGGACCTTTATATAAATCCTTAATTGTATTATTATAACAGAGGCTTTTAGTCAGTCATCTTCTCTTTACCTATACTGTCATCTAAAGACTTCTCAGCTAGTATCCATAAATAAATTAGCTCATGAAAGCCAGTGGGAAAATAATTCTGCCAGCAGCCTTCAATGGATGCTCCTACTGCTATTATGCCACCTCAATTAACTGGGGAATTATTTTGGAAAAATACAACAATTTATTATTGCCATGCATTAAAATATTTGGGAATTTAGGGCACTTGTCACATATTATGAACCTAAAATTTCATAGTGTTTATTTATAAGTGATGGCAAATTTATACTGAAACACTGGTTGACATGTTGGACTATTAGGGATATGTTTAGAGATGAAAGAATGGAGTCCCCAGAAAAAGCTTCAAGTTCAAATCCTGTCCAGGTTAGGCCAGTATCAGGACATTTTATGACGTGCCTCTGGATGAAGAGAAAAATGTTTTTGCATCTCCATGTACTAATCTGAAGACAAGACAAAATCGTATGTGCCACCCTGGTAGGATAGCAACATTGCAATAAATGATGGTGAAGGGTAGCAGGGTAAAAACAATGCTAAAATCACGTAGAATAAAATGGGATCTTCTACTTGGATGCTGCTTTATGTACAAGTGGGGCAAATTGAAGATGTGGTCTGCAAACAGCTCTGCTCTGCTATCTTTTTCCTCTCTCCCCTAAAACTGCAGATCTGAAGAACTTATGGGAAAATAGCCAAAGAATCTTAAGAAGAGAGACTTGGACCAACGCCCTTCAATGAGCTTTATGGCTCAGTAAGCATTTCTATCTTGGTCTCAACCCTTTCCGCCCTAGCACTTTTCCCACCACATTACAGGAATGAAGCTTAAAACCTTACCAGTACACGAGAACCCCAAATTATCTTAGCCACAGTGAACATTGCCTATGGAAATGAGTTAGAAATCAGGTTCCTAAGGCTTTCCCTGCCCTCAATTCTAGACTGTTCCACTATTTACTGTAAACTTGCCCTTGTCTTGCTTGATAATATGCTCTTTGGTAAATTAAAACAAAATTAATAAAATAAGTAGACAAAATAAAAAGATATTGAACATATGTTTTAGGAGAAAATACCTTACAACATATTTTGTAAATAAGGATCTTATGACAGATCCCAAAGTGGTGATCACTTTATTGAAGTCTCCTGCTCCAATGATTTGATCCTCTAAGGACTGATTAAATATTACTTTTAATATTTCTAACAAAACAGCAAAAGTGTTGACTAAATGTCCTTCAGGATAGAAAATCTAAGAGAATTCTTCAGCATTTTTATCCAATGGTTGTAGACATTTTAAATTGTTTTTGTGTTTTGCTAGTTTCTTTGAATTATGCGTAGTTCAAGTCTTCTAGGGAATAGAAGATTGGGAAGAGTGTCTATATAAATAAAATACATGAAGAAACAATTACAAATCTGGTTCTAATCCAACAAAAACAGGAGCAAGTTTTTGGACTGTGGTGTGAAAGTTAATTCTCGCATGATCAAAGTAAGCAACCTGATACCAGATCACATAATTACCAGACAAAGAACAGATGGAAACTTTACCTCCCATCCAAGAGAGAATCACTGCTAGACCTTTTATGTACCGCAGGAGGGGAAAAGAGGGCAAAAAACCTGAATAACAGTTGTTATAAATAGAGCTTGTGTTTCATACACAGTAGTCACTGGAACACTTTCATAATGGCTTTGTAGTTTTGCTGTTAGACAGTTACTGAGAAATAAAATATCTGAATCTTCCTGTCCTGAGAAACATCCTTTTTAATCAAGAGAAAATTGACATGCAGGAACTATGTGATTAGGAAAACTTGCTGCATTACAAATATTATTAATGCACAACGATGCAAGGCAGAAGCAACTGCAAATATGTTGCCGGAGATACCAACTAACCTATCAATATACATACATACTGTTCTGTCAACATACATCTGAAAGTGTAAATAGTAATACACTACAGATATGAAATGCAGGGCCCAGGGTACCTATCCATATGTATACCTCATCAATACAAATATGTACATACAGCTCAGCTAACAGAACGGTGAGTTAAAGTGCAAGAACCTAAAAATTTCTTGTTCTGTATAATTCTTAGATTATACAGATCATAAAGTTTATTAAAGAAGAATCATAATAAAAGGGAATCAGGAGGGAGAAGAAAAGTGTGGCAGCCGCAGAAGTTCCCTAAGTGGAAGTAATGAAGGTGGCGGTAGCAGCAGCAGCAAGCAATTGTCTTTTACAGCTACATGACTGGGCTGCCAGAGACCAAGGCAACTGGGACCTGAGGAGCCAAGTAGCAGCTGAAGCAGTTAACCTTTAAAAGATGTTCAGAGAAAGAAATAGAGCAGCTTCCATTATTGTTGCTGCTTCTCTGAGAAGAGTCCATGCCAAGTGTCCCAACTACAGTAGCAGAAGGGGACCTGCAGGAAGAAAACAGAAGAAAGTAGCACCACAGCAGCAGCCACAATGGCAGCAAAGAAAATGTTAACATCTCAACCTACGCCAAGGCCTGTCATTTTCTGTTCGAGGGACTGATCGCTGCCCAGACATATCTGGAAAGCTAGTGCGAGGAACCCAGGTGCATCTCATCTCAGCCAACTGAGAAAGAATTAATAACTGATCCTCTTGAACCACTTAGATAACACTTCTGGCACAGAAGTAGTTCAAGAGGTAGCAGCAATAACCTGCTCATATCCGATATGGATATTTGCTTATCAGCAGCAAAAGAATAGAAGCAGAGGAAACCACAACTTTTGGCATTGCAATTTTATTAGGTTGTTCATGATTTCAAAGTCACTGTTGTTTGATTGCCTGAAGGGATCATTTGCTCTGAAAGAATAATAGCACCAGGTAGTCTTGTAGGGCTATTTTATATATTGCTTCTAATAGTGTCAAGCCCCACTATGTAGAGCAGACTGAAAACTCAGCTCTACAGAAAAGCTAAAACCACTTTTATTGAGGATGGGTATAAGAACAGAATCTTGTGAATCTGATAGTGCTGCATCTTTTCCCTCTTCTTATGTTCCAGTGAATAAGGGAGGCATTGAACATATACAAATATTAAAAACAAGGCCATAGAACCGTGATGGCGAACCTATGGCACGCGTGCCACAGGTGGCACGTGGAGCCATATTAGTGGGCACGCCAGCTCAGCTCTGGGGCGCATGCACGCGCCGGCCAGCTGATTTTCGGGCCTTCTGGGCCCACCAGAAGTAGGGAAACAGGCTGTTTCCTGCCTCTGGAGGGCCTGGGGGCGGGGTGGGGAAGGCCCGTTTTTCTTTCTTACCTAGTTCCAGATCCTCTCTGTGTATGTGAGAAGGGCGAAAACAGCCTTTCCCACTCCCTTGGAGGCCCTACAGAGGCTGAAAGGGCCCATTTCCCCACTCCCGGTGGGACAGGAAGTGACTTTTTTCCTTTTTTCCTGTCCCCAGCCTCCAGAGACCCCTAGAGAGGCTCCTACAGACTCCTAGAGAGGTTCTGGAGGCTGGGGATAGGAAAAAACGTCACTTCCTGTCCCACCGGGAATTGGAAAATGGGCCCTTTCAGCCTCCGTAGGGCCTCCAAGGGAGTGGGAAAGGCTGTTTTCGCCCTTCCCACATACACAGAGAGGATCTGGAACCAGGTAAGAAAGAAAAACAGGCCTACCAGACCATCATGTGCCAGGAGCGGGGGGGGGAGGGGAGAGGGGGTTGCGCACGCATGCACGTGGGCACGTGCATGCGCGACCCTCCCCCGTCCCCCCTCTCCTGGCATGCGATTGGAAAAAGGTTAGCCATCACTGCCAAAGAATCACCAGGAGAGCACAGCCGTTCAAGAAGTGCATTGCCATTTTATGAGTTCCACGCCACTCTCTGATCCCTGGCCGGATGGCAAAGCCAGGTCTTCAGGCCCTCCTGGAAGTAATCAAGGTTGGAGTCGGCCTGACCTCAGGGGGAATGAAGTTCCAAAGGGAGGGTGAAGCAACAGAAAAGCCCCTTTTCCGGTCCTGCAAGATGACATTTTCTAATGGATGGAGCTCATAACAAGCCTCTTCTGCTGGACCTGATGGAATGGGCTGATGATACTATGGAGAAGCCGCCCCTCAATCTAACTGGCTTCAGGCCATGTAGGATTTCACAGGATATTACTAACAACTTGAATTGGACCTGGAAACAAACTGGTAAGCAATGCAGCATGTGGAACAGAGTTGTAATCTAGGTGGGCGCATAACTGCCAACAGCACTGCACTGTACAGCAATTGAAGCTTCCAAAAACACTTCAAGGGCATCCCCATGTAGAAAACATTACAGCAATTCATATAGGAGGTAATTAGGGCAAGAGTGACTGAACTTAGAACTTCCTGCTGCGGGAATAGGTGCAATTGGTATGGAGGTTCTTCTAGCCGTAACTGTCACCTGCTCTTCAAGCAGAAATTGAGAGTTCAGGAAGGTGCCCAGGTTCCGAAGGAATTGGCAGATGTGATCTCAGAACCACTGAACTATATCCTTCAAAAATCTTGGAGCATCAGGGAACTAGCTACCAGATGTCTGGAAAAGAGTTGATATGGTTTCCATCTTCAAAAAATGAAAAACAAAAACAAAAACAAAAAACCTAGATCTAGGAAACTGCAGACTTATCAGTCTGACATCAATACCTGGGAAGGTTCTGGAAAAGATAATCAAGGACAAATCTGTGAACACCTTAAAAGCAAACAAAGTCATAACCAGAAGCCAACATGGGTTTGTCAAAAACAGATCATGCCAGACAAATCTTATTGCATTCTTTGACAATGTGACAAAATTAGTGGACCAGCGAAATGCTGTGGATATAATTTACTTGGATTTCAGCAACACAGTTGATAAAGTAGACCACAACTTACTCTTGGTAAGATAGAAAAATGTGGGTTAGACAGCATGGATGGATTTGTAACTGGCTGACTAACTGCACTCAACATGTAATCCTTAATGGAACTGCATCTACATGGAGGGAAGTATGTGTGGAGTATTCCGAGACCCTAACCTAGGCCCAGGACTCTTCAATATCTTCATCAATGATTTAGAGGAGGGAAACGGAAGGAAAACTCATCAAATTTGCAGACAACACCAAGCTGGCAGGAATAGCTAACACTCCAGAAGATAGGCTTCAGATACAGAAGGACCTTGGTAGACTTGAATACCGGGCCCTATCCAATAAAATGAAATTTAATGGTGAGAAAAGTAAGGCTCTACATTTAGGCAAGAAAAATCAAATACATCGGTATAGAATAGGTGGTACCTGGCTCAATAGTAGTAACTGCAAGAAAGACCTTGGAGTCCTAATGGACAATCACTTAAATATGAGCCAGCAGGGTGCTGCAGCTGCCAAAAAAGGCAACATAGTCCTAGGCTGCATTAACAGAGGGTTAGAATCAAGATCACATGAAGTGTTAGTAGCACTTTATAATGAATCCAGTTTTGGTGGTCACGATACAAAAAGATGTTCAGACTCTAGAGAGTGCAGAAAAGAGCAACAAAAATGATTAGGGGATTGGAGGCTAAAACTTATGAAGAACAGTTGTGGGAATTATATATGTTTAGTTTAATGAAGAGAAGGACTGGGGTGACATGATAGCAGTGTTCCAATATAAGAGGCTGCCGCAAAGAAAGGCTGTGTGTGTGTCAACCTATTTTCCGAAGCACCTGAAGGCAGGACAAGAAGTTTCCAAGACCCGATGGCCTAGAGGTGGAGCTCTTGCCTCACAATCAGGAGATTGTGAGTTCGATCCTAGGTAGAGGCAGATGTAGGGTCTCCTGCTTCAGCAGGGAGTTGGACTCGATGACCTGCAAGATCCCTTCCAACTTTGTTAATCTGTTAAAGAGAAAACTGACCTAGACCTTTCCTGACAATTAGGACCATTAATCAGCGATACGACTTGCCTCCAAAAGTTGTGGGTGCCCCAACCCTGGAGGTTTTTAAGAAGAAATTATGGTCTTCTGGTTTCTAGTCTGATGTCTTAACCACTGCACCAAGCTGGCTCTCTTAAGTGACATTTAGGTTTATTTGAGTGAATGAAATTTTGTTATTGTTGATGAGTTGTGGAACTATTTGAGACCAGCAATATTTTGGAAAATAAACACACTTTATAAATTCTATCTATAGTAGAGTTTAATGGCTGATGATAACATCACTCAGAAATGAAAATGGAAAAATCTATAGTTTCCTCTTCTGATCCATCTACTAACTTCAGTAAATTCTGTGGCTTGCCTGCAGTCTCCTCCTTACTAAACCTTCTAGTTTAAGGGGGAAAAGGATGCTTCATTTCTTTTCTAACACAATTGTGGAAGTTTTTTGACCTGGCTTCTATTAAAAAGACCAAGTTAGAAGAATGGGGAGGAATTAGTGTCTCCTTTAGAGATGCTTCTTAAGTAACATTCTAATCACAGTAAGCACGGGATCTTTCTTCCTAGTTAGTTATTCTACCCATCAGATATGTATGGACCTGGGAATGAGAAACTATGTTCATGTACTGGGTATCTCTCAAACAAAAGAGAGGCAGCCTTAAGCAGACTATCATCCCAAATGTTTGTGTTGGAAGTTTTTTTTAAAAGATTTATGCCCCTGCTGCCTTACCTGAAACAGGCTCTCTCAGGTAATACCCCTTCTCTTCATTAAAATCTAATTCTCATTCCCAAAGCAAACCAAACCTCATTAGGAACAGAGCATATGTGCTCTAATTTTCAGAGCTAAGGGAACATATATAAGCTCTTTCACTAGGCTTTTAATTGGTTTTATTTATCATGCTTGAAGTTGCATTTTTTATTTTGTATGTCATTGAATATGAGTTTCCTTGAGTGCTCAAATTGAATAGAAAGGTGGGATATAACTCAAACAAATAAATAATGTGTTTGGAGATTCATAAGCAGAATAATATTTTCTATGTCCTTTTCTGACAACAAAAAGCATGTGCCTGAACAAAGGGTAGGTTTCTATCACTTAAATTAAACAATTCATATTTAGAATGGGGGAAAACAAAATTAATAGAGGGAAAGAAGTAGGAAAAGAAAACAGGACAGTTGAGATAGAGTAGGGCCCTACAACTTACGATGTTTCCTCAGTTTTCTATTGTTTTACAATCAGGCAAGCAGCTAAGATTTATTGAGAACCCGTGGTCCTGGAGCACCTGGATTGCAATCCGCAGGTCCTCCGTCGCCTGGGGGCCTGAATCAGGATATCGTCCAGGTAACACTGGACTTGCATAGGTAGAGCCCGGAGCCAACGCAGCTAACAGCTTCGTGAACGTCCTGGGCGTTGATGACAGGCCAAAGGGCAGAGCCCTGTGTTGTGCAACGTAACGGAAGCAGAGATACTGTCGATGTGCCGGTAGGATAGGAACGTGCAGGTAAGCTTCTGTCAGGTCTATGGATGCGAGGAAGTCGCCCTCCTGGATGCCTACCAGAATGGACTGGAGTGACTACATTTTGAATCGCCTGTAGATTAGTAGGCGATTCAGCCTTTTTAGGTCCAGAATTGCCTTCCACCCCCCGAGGTCTTTGGGATTACAAAGAGGATGGAATAGAATCCCAGCCTGTTGGCCCTCTGGAACTGGCTGGATTGCATGAATGTCCAAGAGATGTTGAATCGTGGTTTCCACAAGGACCCTCTTCGACTTGTCCCTTGAGATGGGGCAACAAATAAAAAACCTCAGGGGTGTGAAAAGGAACTCTAGGCCTAGAGAGGCCTGACCTTACCGTCTCCAGGACCTAGGCATCAGTGGTGATATCCTCCCAACATCTGAAGAGACCCAGGCGGCCCCCAATGGGAGGGTCAGCCCGGCAGTCACTTTGAGCATTGAAACAGACAACCTCCTTTGCCACAAAAGGGCCGCTTGGATTGAAACTATGGCCTGTCCCTGTCCGACCTGCCTGCTGTTGTTCCTGTCTTGGCAAATAAGGCCTTTGGGGACTTGGAAATCCAGATCCGTTGTCCACTGCTCAGTAGGAGGAGCATCGAAAGTAAGGCGAGGGACGGTAATCCGTTCGCCTGGAGAGGGGCGGCAGGATTTCCGTTTGTCCCGTGACTCTACAAGGATAGGATCCAAAGAGTCTCCAAACAACCTGTCCCTGTGAAAGGGGCAGAGGTCAGCCACCATTTATGTTTAGCACCCTCCTGCCACTGGTGGAGCTACCACAGCCTGCGGGTCGCTACTGACAAGGCAATTGCCCTAGATGTGAACCTCGCTGCATTAAGCGTGGCGTCTGCGGAAAATTCCACTGCCGCCATCACTTAATGCCTTCGTGAGATCTCAGGTCACCTCAGGTCATCTGCCTCAACCAGAACAGGGAAGCCCTGTTAAAAAACAATGCAGCTGTGGATGCTTTAACGGCCCAGGCAGTTAAACCTGATGGGCCCTCCTTAGGGACTGCTTGGCCCTCTTGTCCTCAGCCCTAAGAGCATCCTCTGGTTCATCGGCTAAGACAGAGGTAGCTGCTAATGTTGCCACTGGGGCATCTACCACTGGTACCTGAAGTGCCTTGGTGAGGTCAGGCCCCATATTGTAAAACCTCTTGTCCAGTGGTGAAATGCTCCCAGTTCGGACCAGATCAGGCGATCCAGTAGTGATTGTGGCAGGTGGTTCAGAGAACCGGTAGCGATGGCAGCGCGAGGCCTTGCCCACCCGTCCGGGTGTCGTTACTTCTTGCTTTTAAAAGGTAAAAAAAAGGCTGACGATCGTGTGTCACAACTGTCTTTTCCCTTTAGAAAAAAATCCCACCCCCATAAACTATCTAAATATTTGCCAGCTAAGAAGATCTGTCTAAGGTAGCGGTCCCCAACCTTTCTGGCACCAGGGACTGGTTTTGTAAAAGACAATTCTTCCATGGACCGAGGATGGGAGGGTTCATGCACTACCTAGATCCTGCGTATGTACAGATGAAGCTTCGCTCACATTTGCACGGCCCAATTCCTAACACACCATGGACTGGTAATATGGTATGTTGGGGACACCTGGTCTAAGACATACAGTGAAATGATTTCCTAATGTGTCATGTGACGCTGTTACCTTGATTCGTGGTTTCCAGTCTTTTATATGGAATTTAATAATTTAAATGTAAATAATCATGAGTGATAGCACTAGTCAGACAGAATACATAGTCCTCATTTCTTTACTGATTACTTCACTGTAGCTTTTTTCATATTCATAGATACATTATGTTATAAAGAGACCTTAAAGGGATGAAATACCTATTTACATTTCAACAAATGTGAAGTACTGTTTGCATATTTGAACAAATTAACACAAAAATAGTAATTAAAATATTTTGATTATTAGACCTCCAAAATGTGTAGTGGAAAGATTTGGTAACATGTACTTACTCCACTCATTTACCAATGCCATAACTGTCTACCTCCTCTTACTTTGTTCCCCATAATGTCCTCCAATGACTCTTAAGATCTTTCCCCCGCTGCCTGTATTATATTGCTAAACACTAAAAGAATCCCTTCATTAGAATTTCATATTGTCTCCGTCAATTTTATTTTCAGCTCATTTTCAAATGAAATAGAAACATACCCACCAGATTTTTACATATTCAAAGTAGTGAACTCATGTTTTTGATATATGCTAGGAAGTATCTGTTTTGCATCTAAACCCACCTTCCTTATTTTAATGACATTTTACAGAAGGTGGAAAACACCTGGACAAAACATTGGAGCGGGGGGGGGGGGCGGGGAGAGTACTAACTGAAGGAACAATGCATACATTTCTTTTCATTTCCTTCCTGTTTGCTAACATAAAGACATCCAAGAAGCTCACTATTTACACACCACAATTCTGATTCTCAATTGCCCTGCACTTACAATAATCTTTTATGCCAGAATGTCTAAGGTGGCTAAGTCATTCATTTTTAAAACATGTTCAAGACTGGAAAAACTAGTAAGCTGCATTGTAACTCATGGTTGCTAGATAATTGTTTCTCCTACAAATTTAATACTTATTTTTATACTGAATTGGGAGGTTAACTGCCTTGAAACATTTATATGGAAAAAAATGTTTATGCAAAAATATAGGAAACTTAAAACAGGAAATGCTAAGCACTTTGGAGGCACCTGTTGTACCAACACAGGAAGTTATGTATTTATTGGTTTAGACAATGGTCCACTGCGCAAATGGCTATGAAAGAGTTGTGTGAGAGAGATGGGGAAGAACAAATACAGATGAACGAATTTAGGTCAATGTATCCATCTGGGAACTTGGAGTTCCTCAATCAATGGTGGGTTGCTCCCTGTTCGCACCGGTCCGCAAGAACCAGTAGTAAAAATTTGTAGTAGTTCAGAGAACCGGTAATAACATTGGCTGGCCACGCCCCCAAACCAGTCCCCGGCCCAGTCGCCGCTCACTTACCCCCCCCACCTCATCAGACTTTTTTTTTCTTTTAAAAGCATTTTTTCTACAACCTCTTCAGCCGAAAAAAATGCTTTTAAAAGTAAAAAAAAAAAAAAAAGCCTCTGATGATCGCGCGGCTCAGCTGAGATCATCATAGCCTTTTAAAAGCATTTTTAGCCGAAGAGGTTGTAGGGGAAAAAATGCCTTTAAAAGCCTCTGGCTATCCCAGCTGAGTTGCCTGATCGTCAGAGGCTTTTAAAAGCATTTTTTTCTGCAACCTCTTCGGCTGAAGAGGTTGTAGGGAAAAAATGCCTTTAAAAGCCTCTGGCAATCCCAGCTGAGTTGCCTGCTTTTAAAAGTAAAAAAAAAAAAAGTTGGCCACGCCCATCCAGTCACATTACCCCCACCACCAAGCCATGCTCACAAAATAAGCCACGCCCACAGAACAAGTAGTAAACATTTTTAGAACCCACCTCTGCCCTCAATGATAGGTGCCTGGACTAGGAATGCAGTGAATTTGAGGTTATAGCAGAGTACACCAACTCACTCACTGGGATGTCTTGACAGTCTGAAGTAGAAAGGCACGCATTTCCGACACCCAACTTTGTTTAACAACAACTGCTATCTTTCTTCCCCCCAACTAGCTTCACTCAATTAATCTGCTATAGCAAGACAGATGCAGTTTTATATTTCAATAAATATATTTTCCCAATGGATAACCTGCTCCTTGTGGATGCAGTGAATATGTGGTTGGTGAAGCTCAGATTTCTAGAAATCCAATAAACCAGCTCTTGCAAATCTTATCTTAGTCTGTATCTAGCACAGAAAAACCTTACCACTTCTGCATCTACCAAATGCAAGATTAATTCAGAAAACAGATTTGATAGATGAGTTAAAAACTAAAAAAAACCAACCCTTTCAAGGTTTTTTTTTTTGAGCAGCAATAAGATAGTATATTAACAATCTCTATAGATGAAATTATTTCTAGATTTGGAAAACAAGAAGATCTGATGTATTTCATCACCCTAAATTTTCTTCTCCTCTCTAAAGCACTATGTGTGCACTAAATATCTCAATCTGTATCTAAATGATGCATCCTTTCCCAAGATGTTGTGCACCAAATGTGAGAAATCTTCAACTTTCATAATCATGAGCCAGCAAAACCAATGACTGGATATTATGTTGTCTAGATATTATAGGAAGTGAAATCCACCCCATCTGAGGGCAAGCCAGGACAGTCCTATTGCCTACTGGGGATTATGTCTGAAGGCTATGCTTAATCCAAAGGAGTCTTGAATTCCTTGATTCCAAAGGAATCTCAAATGTCTACTGCTGTACTGGAATGAAGTCAGAATATTCAGTAGCCTTCCACCGGGGAGAAAGAGCTGACCATGTTAAACAACTGCATATGCCTGCAAAGTACATTTGCAAAAATGTGAATCTGTTTAGCCTGGCTTTAAATAGGAACCACCGGCCCAGGCAATGCCAAGATATCACTTTTCATCTTGACCCAGCACCGGATTCAACCTTTAGCTTTACAGCAGAACATTCAGGACGGCAAATAGTATGCATGTATCTAGGTTGGTAAAGACAAACATTCTACCAACATGTTAAAATACCGAATACGTTTAAAATGTAATTTGCCTAATTTCCTTTCCAATTTCTCATTACATTTTTTCTAGTTTTTGAAGGTTATTGCCTTCCCTGCCCCCATATTAATGGAAGGAGATGAAAGCACAAAAGTTTATTTCATAACTTTCCTTCACCAACAGCTGTTGCTGCTGTCACTGCTGAGCAAGCAGTGCTTCAGGCAATTATTGACTTTACTGAATCCTGTGGGGTGGGGAGAGATTTCCTGGATAAAATCTGAAAAACACCTTAAACATGTTTAAAATTCTGTTTCCTGTCAAAGCATTATTTCTGCAGAGTAAGAATGCTATCTAATCAGTCTTCATAGTGACACTTAACATCTTTGAAGTAAAGAAGCCTCCCCAAATCTTTTATACATTATCACAGTTGACTTTTACAAAAAAGAAAGAAAAAAAAGTAGAGACAGATACCGTTAAGTCAGTGTACAGCTTCCCACAGGTTCCTTTTCTGTATACTGTATACATGGGGGAACAGCATTTGGATATTTACACTATTAAAATGCTCTTTTTTATTAGTGATAAATAATATACACTGTTGTGTAAAGAGAGACCATCACAAATGACCAAGATCCAAATTTCCTAGTAGAACAAAGGGTTGCTTAACCAGGTTCAAACTAGGAGGGGGGGAATATTCTCAGTGGACTTTGAAAGAAAAGATAATATGTAGGAAATAGCTTGATCAAGCAATGTGCAAACTATGCTACTTCGTTTTTATTACTGATTAAAACACTTGTATACTACCGTTCATAAAATAACTTTAAGTGGTTTGACATTAAATAAACAAATCAAGTTAAACAATCAAAGACATGAATAGGTATGAAAGAAGAATTTGTCCCTATGCGAGAGACTTAGGTATAAAGATCAGTCTTTGGTACCAAAACAATGCAGCAATGAGACCACTGAATGCTAGTGGAGAAGAGCATTCCACAGAGCAGGCATCCTTCCCGAGGAAGGTCTGACTGTGTAACTGTAAGGTGACAATCTACATGTTGAAACTTGCAATATGATCTCCTTCAACAATCTCAGTATTTAGGCAGTTTAGAAGCAGAAAGTCAATCTCATAGACCAAAGTCATCCATATATTTATGCATGAATAGGAAAACCTGCCTGTGGCCCAAAAGCAGATTGATACACCGTAATATGATGGGATCATATTGCCCAGAGCATGTGCCCAATGCAACAACCTGACCTCTTATATTCTGTGTTCATTGAAGTTTTAGAATAATCCAAATATGCAGTTAACCAATGCTTTGACAGCAGTGGCCATACTATTCTTCTTTAGGAAAAGACAATTGTGATACACAGGAAATACCTGTCACCCGGAAAATAATTGACAGTTAATAATAATTGACATTACCTGCTAATGTCAATATTGATCAAACGGTTCTCCTGATGATTGCAGGATCCGGACTACTCCCACCCTATTGGCCTTCCAGAAAGCAATGAAGACCTGGCTTTTCCGGCAGGCCTGGGGCCGTTGATCTCGCTGTTGCAATCTTGCAAGATCCGGCCATGAATGGTGTGCATGGGCTTTTAATGTTTTTTTAAAAAAATTTAAATGTTTTTTAATAATTCTCCTATGTTCTTTGTTGTATTATTTTTTGCTGTAAGCCGCCCAGAGTCCCTTGGGAATTGGGCGGCATAGAAATTTGATAAATTAAATTAAATTAAATCCACTGGATTCATATAGACGGTTAAAAATTATTTGGGATATGATTATGCTTTGTTCAACTGCCATGATTCTAAGGTACTGTCATTCGATGTTATTTTCTAATACAGTATCTGCAAGTTGGCATGTCTCCAAAACCATCTCATGGAGCTGATTCAGAAGGATACCAATGGTTAATAGTACAAAAAAGCTGCAGGATCAACAAAATCACACTGTCATCTCTTTTTCATAGAAGGTCATCCATCAGGTCATCCAAGGCTAATTCGGTCTTTAAATTGTGTCTGAATCCAGGTTGAAATTCAACATAGCTGTGAATTTTTTTCAACAAGATGAGAATACTACACAGATGCACAGTATTATCCCTCTCCAGCTCCTTGCTCCCAAAGGAGGTACTTCGATGAAAATAATACTTTACATGTTTTGTCCCTCAGAAGGGGGTAACTACTGCCTCTTTAAGAAGCTGGCAACACAAGCTACCACTCAAAAATGTGCTCAACCACTTTTCAGATATACTTAGCTCAGCTAGCTCTAACAGCCAAGAGGGGAAGGGGTCAAGAGGTGCAGATTGATCAGCTACAAGCAGCGTGTCCATATCCTCAGGCCTTCAAAACTGAAAGCACTAAGACATAATTGAACCAAATGATGCACCAGATACTCTGTCAAAAGTAGAATACGAGATGACATGAACATGATTTCATCTTCCAAATGTCTTGCAAATCGGTCATAGCAGGCTTTTGGGATTATCAAGGGCAAATAACAAGACCTTAATTATTCTGAAGAGCTCTGCTGGATGTCTATTTGAGGATGCAGTGGAGATTACAAAGTAAACTTTTTTGCAGCCTCATCACAAATTAGTAGATATACAGTATGCATGCCTGGTTGGACAGACATTTTAACTTTTTCTTAGCCTGTTCCATTATTCTGTTTCAGAGAATCAGGGACAAATTGCGGTTCTAAATGGTCTGAGAAGACATTTGAGACTGACCATATCAGTAGCTCATTTTTCTCATAATTCCATTCTCAATCAGAGCCTTGACAGGATTCTTGCCCTGGTTTTTACAAACTCTCCTGGAGGATTTAGAAATTCATTGGATTCCCTAAGTCTTAAGATGGATCACATTTGTGGGCCCCTAATCCTAGCAGAAGAGGCATGCCACCATGGAACCAACACTCACCAGATGACAAGACAGCCAAATAGCGTTTGTCATCACCACTACCCCATATCCAGTCTACCCCTTCAGAGACTGAAACAAAAAATTAGTTGACAGTAAGCCTGGCCCTACACACCAATTTGATAACAACTAGACAGTGTCATGGCTCCTATTTTCCCCATAACAACCCAGTGAGGTGGACTGGGCTGAGAGAATATGACTGGTCCAAAGTCACCCAGCTGGCTTTCATGCCTACAGTGGGACTAAAACTCAGTCGCCTGGCTCAGTTCTCTATGGAACAGCACATACAAGTGAAAATCACCCAACCATTCAAGCTATGACATGTGTGTTCAAAGAAAACATCCAGCTCTGTCTCATCTTTCATCAGAACAGAACAAATGATATGGAACATCAGTTCTCACCTAAGAGTATCCAATCCACACATCCTAAATTCATCTCCTTACATCAAAAGACTTAGGACTGACATTATTATAAGCCTTAAAAGTTGCTCCTACAGAGCAAGTAACCCTTTTAAAGTTGCTTTCCAGTCCCAGCAGCATGTTCGAAATAGACCTGTGGCAGGGAAACAATCTATAGTTGGTTATGAAGCAAAAACCCAAGCACCTCCTAGATGTTAATAGAGCTAGAACAATATGCCTCCTATTTCTCTTGAAAGCCAAAAAAAAAAAAGAAAAGGCAAGGAAAGGTTTTGTAAGAAGAGCTAGTAGGTTCTAATGAAGTGGAATGCCTTTCATCTGCCTTCCAACTTCCTTAAACTCTTAGTAAGTTTTCATTTGGTTGATTTCAGCAATTAAGAGTTACAGTTCATGTTTCATATTAAGACAATGCATACTTTGAAAATGACTCAGAAGAACAAGCGGACAAGCGCAGCATCTTTCTGCTATCCTTTAAAATTCTTTTTTTTTCTTCAGATCTCAATGCAAACCTAAAATAAGATACCCCAGCTTTAAAAGCTGCATTAAACAGGCACAGATTTAATGATCTGATTTATTAAGGCTGCAGCAGCGTATTTTCAGATTTGCACAGAAGCTTGAAGAAAGGAACAAGCTATTTAACGAACAGAAGAGAAGCACTGTAATCAAACAAATTCTAAAGCTGTTCTTCCATATGATTTTTGTAGCATTAATGGTGGATTGCTACCGGTTCACGTGTACCGGTGGCGGAAATTTGGCCAAGGCTGTAGAACCGGTAGCAATGGCCGGCTGGCCACGCCCCTGAACTGGTCCCCCAATCGCTGCTTGCTCGCCCCGGCTGCCATGTTCGTTGCTGCCATGTTTTTCACGCACGTGCATCCTATTGCCTTGCAAGTCCAATGGGATATCCATGCGCGAATAACATGGTGGCGACGGCAGCATGGCAGCAACAGCAGTAGCTTTTTCCATGGCTGCAAAGCTTTCTGGGTGGGGCGGCCCCCTCCCCACTGGCCAGCGGCTCCCAAATCCACTGCCATTGCAGCCGCGGTGGGGACGGGGGGGCAGCTTGCCGGGCCAGTGGCTTTGCCCTCCATGCTGCCCCTGCCCTCTCCTGCTGACGCCGCTGCTACTGTCTCCTGCCACCGACTTTCCTTCAGAGGTGCATGGAAGATCTAGAAGGTAAGACTGACACTGGCGGGTGGGTGGGTGAGGGAGAGCCGCTGCACTCTGCCAAAGAGCTGACTCATGGGGACACGGCGAGGCTCACTCACCTTTTGGGCCTGGACGCCGCGTGGCTAGAAAGCTTGGTGGGCTGGGCAGACCTCTTCCCGCCGGCCAGTGACTCTCGAACCCACTGCCTTTGCAGCCACGGTGGGGACGGGGTTGCACGGGGCAGCCAGGCAAGCTTTGCAGCAGCCGCGTGGCTGGAAAGCTTGCCGGGCCAAGCAGCCCCCTTCCCACCGGCCAGCCCCATTTCTGCCGGCCAGCGGCTCCCAAAGCCACCGCCTTTACAGCCACGGCGGGGATGAGACAGGGCAGCCAGACAAGCTTTACAGCAGCCGCGTGGCTACAAAGCTTACCCTTCCCGCTGGCCAGTGGCTCCTGAAGCTGCCTGAGTTGTAGCCACGGTGGAGATGGGGGGGGAAGCCCGGCAAGCTTCCCAGCCATGTGGCTACAAAGCTTGCCCTTCCTACTGGCTAGCGGCTCCCGAAGCCTCCTGAATTGTAGCCATGGGGGGGGCAGCCCAGCAAGCTTCCCAGCCACATGGCTATGAAGCTTGCCCCTCCTGCCACCCAGGGTGGCTGAGGGTTCGGAGCTGGCACACACCTATGGCTTCCTGATTGCCAGGGCTAATTGGGAAATCTAAGATGGAGAGACCTGGTCTGTCCCGAACTTTTGAAGTTGGCGGGCTCTGGATAAAAGTTGAAACCTGAGTTTCATGCTGACCTAGAGATTTTTGTTGGAATCCTGGTTTAAGTTTTGGAGAAAGACTTAATTCACCCTAAACTTGTGACAGCTTTCATCAAACCTTAGAGAGAGAGAACGAAAGAAAGAAAGAAAGAAAGAAAGAAAGAAAGAAAGAAAGAAAGAAAGAAACAGGGAGAAAGAAAAAAGAAAGAGAGAAAGAAAGGAGAGAGAGAGAGAGAGAAGAGAAGGAAAAAGGAAGGAAGAGGAAGGAAGGGAAAGAGAGAGAGAAAATTCTGTGCTATTATTTTTAATTGTTCCATTATTTATCATGTGTTAATATTTTACACTATCCCTACACCTAGAGTGATTTTACTGCCTTTTTTTGCCCAGGGCTACCACATTTTTCAGAGATTTATATGCATTCAATGTCTATAGTCCAGAGCATAAATATGTGTGTGTTTATTTTGTACATCAGGTTGCATAAGTCCAGCTTAATATGCTATTCCTGGTATGTGATGTTTTGTATGTAGAGAAAGCAGCACTCTTGTGATCTTTGACTTTTAGACTTGCTGTCAAACATCAGTCATAATACTAATTACTGTTTTGAACAATATGCAGGTTGTATTACATGAATGGCTATTCTCCATTGAGAGTGGAGACAGCAGCCAGCGTGGGTAGTGCCCATCCAATCAGCTTGAAGGACTGAGCCTGCCAATTATTCTTAGTCCCGCCTCTGTTGCCGGGCAGGCCAGCTTTTGGCTCAGTCCTTCAGCGCTGGCTGGTGTGTGGGACTGCTCTCTGGTTAAATTCTCCCCTTTATCTCTTTCGTTTTGAATTCTTTCGGATTTCTCGACTTGGACTGTTCAACTATTCTTTGGTGATTCGATTTGGACTTATCTGCATTTTCCGGCTGACCTGGACTGTTCTGACTACGAGTTTGAAGGTTTTGTGAGTAAGGCAAGGCCTCGTTAACATCGGCCTCCCCTGGCCTTGCCAGGGGCGTGGGTTTCTTCGTCCCCTATTCCCTCAAGGAGACTCTTTTAACTAATTTGAGCTTCGAGGGACATTTGCTCTTGCTACGATCTCCTCATTCCTTCGTTTAAAGTCATTCCTCGCTCCCTTTATTTATCGGCAATTTCGGCGGGCTTTTAATCAGTGGCGCCCTCCATTTTGGACTCAAAATTTCCCACTGTTGGGGGGGAGCGCCTGTTTGCGGCCTCCGAGCCTCGTTTCCTGCCGGAACGCTCCCTTTGTGGCCGTTTTTGCTTCACCTACTTAATTTGAATGTTACGAGTGGCGGGCTTATTTATTCTGCGGAGGAGCCTCGCGCCCCCATCTCTGCGCTACTGCGGCCTGTTACTGCGGCCCTGTTAATTACCTCGTGGCCACTCTGCGCAGTTTATTCAGGTTGCTGGCTTCACTTTGCAGCTGAGGAGCTTCGCGCCCCCCCCCTTCGTTAATACAGAAGCCCGGTTCCGGAGACCTTCAATTAACGCCCAGTGGAGCTTTACGCCCCCTTCTCTGTTGCAGCCATTGTTGTTGGGGGCTAACTGCCATTACTGATTAGTGGAGCTTCGCGCCCCCACTCGTGTCCTGATTTTACAACGGTCACAGGACTGTGGCCTTGATTTGTCTGTTGGCCTTCCCCCCCCCCCTTCACACTTCTAATTAGTGGAGTTGCTACGCTCCCAATTTTTGATCTATCTGGCCTTGGGGGATTATAATTAAGTGACAGTTTATTGAGGCTGCCTCGTGTGGAGTTCCTCTCGCTCCCTCTTATCTATTCAGAGTTGATCAGTGAAACACAGTCTGGTGTGTAGGGAGTTTTGTTCCTACCTTCTTTGGCTGCCATGCCTAAGGCCCTTTCTAAGTCTAAGCACGGCCGTAAGGCTAGTGCAGATGAAGTTGGCCAATCAGACTCCACGTCTGTTACCCAGCATTCTGCAATGCAAGATTTCAGGTCTCATTCCAGAACTTCTCAATCCTCACGCTCTCAGCGCAAGTCTTCCACACGTGACGTGTCTTCCTCTTCTTCTAAAGTGGAAAAGCGTAGAGACAAAGTTTTGACCAGGTTATGTGACAAGGCGTGTGCCCAGTTGCCTCCAGCCACTCTTCAACCCCCTACCTCTCCTAATCCACCCCCAGTCGCGGCTCCTTCGCCTTCTCCTGATCAGCTATCCCTGCAAGATTGCCCAATGTCGATTTCCGACGAAAATTTGTGGGGTCCTGACTCAGTTTCTCAACAACCGGTTCCTGATCCAACTAGAGTACAGGAGGCTCCTTCATCGGATCCGGTGCCTGTCCGCTCCTTGGATCCTTCCATTCTTCCAGACCACCTGCAGCAAATGATCGAGGCGGCGGTTCAGAGGTCCTTGGCCGCCCGTTCGGGCCCCTCCAGTCAACATGGATCGGTGAGTTTTCCCCCTGCTCGGCAGCTCGCAGTGACGAAGAATGTTCACATTCTATTCGATCCGCTTCTCCTACTTCTTCTCACTACAGTCATCCTTCAGCCTTCATCGACGAAGGAGATCCTGATTCTGACCTCTCGGAGGATGAGAATCTTCCCCCGGATCAGCCGGCTTTCACAGGTCTCTTTCCTCAAGCCTTGTTCAAATCATTACTCTTCAAGGCCGTTAATACGGCCCGTCTATCCTCTCCAAATGCGGATCCGGCGCCCCCTTCATCTTCCTCTGGATCTTTGGACCCGATGTTCGCAGAACCAGCTAGGCCTATAACATCTGTTCCTACCCCTCCTCTCTTTCTGGACGTCGTGAAACGCCAGTGGGAATCTCCGGCTTCTGCTCCCCTACCTTCGGCTAATGATAAAAGAAATTTTCAAGTATCCTCGGATCTGGAAGCTCTTCTTCAAATTCCTTCGGTGGATGCCCCAGTTGTAGCTCTTCTTCCTAACTCCAATGTTCCGGGCGAACTGGACGAAGGGCTCCGTCCTGACGAACGCAGATCTGATCAAGTTCTTCAAAAGGCATTTCAGAGTTCCTCCTGGGCGATTAAAGCTACCACTACAGCATCCTTCTTTAATCGCACAACGTTGCTTTGGTTGCGGCAGTTACAAGAGAAGCTAGCCCCCGGAGATACTCATATCAAACAAGACCTGAATAAAATCGTAGCCGCCGTACAATTTTCAGCTGACTCTACTCTGAATGCTGCCAGGTTTTCGGCGAAATCTTTGGCTTCAGCAGTCACGGCTAGGCGTTTATTGTATCTCCATCACTGGCAAGCTGATGCCAGACATAAGTGGCGATTGGCTTCGGTCCCCTTTAAGGGCACGAAGCTTTTCGGGGATGCTTTAGATCCCTTCCTCACAGAAACCAGGGATAAAAAGAAGGTCTTAGCTGCTGTGTTCCTGAGAGGGGCACCTTGTTTCTCTCCTTACCCTTCTCGTTCCTTCTCCAGAGGTGCGGATGGGGGGTCCTCCTTTTCTTCTACCTTCCCCTCGTTTAGGAGAGATGGGTCTTTCAGCAGGCAGCGGGGTTCTTCCGATAGATCATTCAGGGGACGTCCCTTTAACTTTAAACGGCCCTTTCGAGGGGGAGGAGGTTGCTTCGCCCGTCGCCGTCGCTAATTGTCCTTTGGATCCTCCCATTGGCGGTAGGTTGGGTCTTTTTGCCTCTGTCTGGGAAGAATCCACTTCGGACAAGTGGGTCCACACCACCTTAAAATCTGGGTTGGCCATTGAATTTATTGCCCCCCCCTCACACCTTTGTCTGCTGCCCGATTTCTCGTAATTCCGTCAAAAAGTCCCTTATGGATTCATCGATTCAGCATCTCCTGACTATCAGGGCTATCCAACCTGTGCCTCCCTGTCAGGAGGGGTCGGGATTCTATTCAAGGGTGTTTCTAGTCCCTAAATCATCGGGAGGGTGGCGTCCCATCCTGGACCTCAAACGTTTAAACAGATACGTTGTGTATCGAAAATTTAAAATGCAATCATTAAAATCTATTCTGGACGGTGTTCGGAGGGGCGATCTCCTCTCTTCCATTGATCTAACGGAGACCTACCTTCATATCCCTATCCTCCCTTCCCATAAACGGTTTTTGAGGTTTTGTTATGACGGAGCTCACTATCAATATAGGGCTCTCCCATTTGGCCTTTCTTCGGCCCCCCGCACCTTTACGAAGGTGTTGGCTGCCTTGGCGGCTCAGCTCCGTCTCCGCTCAGTCCGTCTCCTGTGTTATTTAGATGATATTCTGTTGTTGTCCCCTTCTTTACAGCAAGCTGCTTTAGATATTCGTTTGACGATTGAGACTCTAGCGGCTCACGGTTTCTGTTAATTTGGAGAAGAGCCATCTCTCGCCCTCTACTAGGTTAGTTCACTTGGGTTCCCTGATTGACTCTCTTCAAGGCAAGGTTTTTCTTTCTCCCGATAGACAGGTTAGTCTACGGCAGTTAATTTCCCGAGTTGAAAGGAGCCGGGTGGTTTCCCCCATGTCTTGTCTCAACTCTTAGGTAAAATGATATCCACAATAGCTATTGTTCCCTGGGCTCAACTCCACGCCAGGGAACTCCAATGGTTTCTCTTGCCTTTGCAGAAGGCCGGCAGAGGCACTTCATCGAAGCCGATCCCTCTTCCTCCTGCGGTGCGAAGATCCCTCCGGTGGTGGCGCTCCCCTGCTCTCTCGGCGGGTTGCTTCTTCCTCGAGCCCTCGAGGGTGGTGGTGACGACAGATGCCAGTCTCCTGGGCTGGGGAGCTCATTGCCAAGGTCAACTGGCTCAAGGGACTTGGACACTCTCGGAAGCTCGGCATCCCATCAATTGGCTGGAACTGAAGGCTGTTTTCCTTGCTCTAAAGTCATTCCGTCACCTGGTCTCCGGAACCCACGTCCTTGTCCTCACGGACAACGTCGCCGCAAAGGCTCATTTGAACAAACTGGGGGGCACCAGGTCGAAGTCTCTTCTAACCCTGGCAGTTGCGTTGGGGGTCTGGTCAGAGCGCCACCTGTGTTCCCTTCGGGCGGAACACATCTCCGGGGTACAGAATGTTCAAGCGGACTGGTTGAGTCGCCGGCAAATAGACAACGCGGAATGGCGCCTCCTCCCGCTCCTCTTCCAGGAACTGGCTCTTCGCTTCGGCCGCCCAGTGATCGACCTGTTCGCGACTCACGAGAACTCTCAACTTCCACTGTTCTTTTCACGGTACCCTCATCCTTGAGCAGCCGGCGTCGACGCTCTTCGAATTCCTTGGCCTTCGGGCCTTCTGTACGCTTTCCACCCGACGGCCCTCCTTCCCAGGGTCATCCGCAAGATTCTATCCGAGCGAGCGGAAGTGATCCTTGTGGCACCTCATTGGCCTCGGAGACCCTGGTTTGAGGACCTCGTGTCCCTATCGGTGACCCCATCGTGGCGCATCCCTCTCTCGGACAATATTCTCTCGCAAGGCGCCCTGCAGCACCCAGACCCGGCCTGGCTCAATCTAACCGCTTGGAGATTGAGCGGTGCACTTTGAGAGAGGTACAAGTCCCGGCAGATGTTGTGCATACCTTGCTATCTTCTCGACGGCCTTCTACGGAACGCATTTACTCTGCCACCTGGCGGAGTTTCTACAACTGGTGTGGTCAGGTCGGTGTCTCGCCTCTTCAACCGTCAATTATTCATATTCTGATGTTCTTACAGAAGGGCCTCTCCCAGGGTCTCTCTCCTAACACTCTCCGCCGTCACATTGCAGCTTTATCGTCAGTACTTACCTGCAGCTCCTTGTCGTCTCTGGCTCACCATCCCTTGATCCGCCGTTTTCTTCGGGGAGCGAAGAATTTGTGTCCTCCTGTTCTGCATCGCTATCTGACCTGGGATCTGCCTCTGGTCTTGCAGTCTCTTACGTGTTCCCCGTACGAACCACTGCGGACTACCAGTCTCAGACTTCCCACCTGCAAGGTTGCCTTCCTGGTGGCCATCACTTCGGCTCGCCGCATATCTGAACTCGCCGCTTTGTCCACCCGTTCGGACCTTTGTGTTTTCCATGCTGACCGGGTGGTGCTCCGTTTGGACCCTACATTCGTGCCGAAGGTCAACTGTTTTCCACCGTGCCCAGAAACTGGTCCTTCCAAATTTCTGCCCCCAGCCCGCGCATCCTCGGGAGCGTCGTTGGCACTCTCTTGATGTCCGGCGGGCGCTGCGAATATATCTGAAGAGGACGGCTCCCTTCCGTCATTCGGAGTCGCTTTTTGTCTCCTTCTTACCTACCTCTCAAGGCAGTAAAGTCTCTCCTTCAACCATCGGTCGTTGGATTCGCCAGACTATTGCCTCAGCCTACGATGTTAGATCCCTTCCGCGCCCTTCAGGTTTGACAGCTCATTCCACCCGCAGCGCGGCTACGACGGCAGCTTGGGCTACACAGGCTCCCTTGCTGGAAATTTGTAGGGCGGCCACGTGGACTTCTCCTAGCCCCTTCATCAGACACTACAAACTCGACCAGTTTGCGTCAGCCGAAGCCTCGTTTGGTCGCCGAGTTCTGCAAAGAGTGGTTGCCAGAGAGGACAATGCAGTCCAGCGTGATCCCCCCCCTACCTTCGGGACAGTGAACTTGGGTATGTCCACGCTGGCTGCTGTCTCCACTCTCAATGGAGAAGGATCATTGGTCTTACCTGATACGTTCCTTCTCGTTGAGTGGAGACAGCTGCCAGACCCTCCCTTTATCTTCTTCAAGCTGGACTCGGCATTTCTATTCTCTTCTGTCTTTGGTTCCGTCTTTGTCCCACACACCGAGTCTGTCTTCCAGTCTTCGCCAAAGCTGGCCTGCCCGGCAACAGAGGCGGGACTAAGAATAATTGGCAGGCTCAGTCCTTCAAGCTGATTGGATGGGCACTACCCACGCTGGCTGCTGTCTCCACTCAACGAGAAGGAACGTATCAGGTAAGACCAACGATCCTTTTATATGTAAAATTATGACTGAAATATTTCTGCACCTATATTGGTTCTCACTGTCAGGAAATTTCTCTTTAGTTTTAGGTTTGTTCAGTTTCCATCCATTGTTCTTATTTTGCCTTCTGGTGCTTTGGAAAATACATTGCCTCCCTTCTTTCTGGCAGCCCCTTAAATGGCTGTTGCCTATCACACTCTTGGGGAAAGCATGTGAGCCATTTCCTCCTTTCAGTGGTCCATGAAAGTACATCTATAGTATGTAGATAATAAAGTTGAAAAAAGGTAAACAAGGCACCCCTTGACAAGAGTGACATTGAGTCACACGCCCGCCCAGTCACATGACCACCAAGCCAGGCCCACCCAGTAACATGACCACCATGTCATGCCCACCCAGTCACATGACCAAGCCACACCCAGTCACATGCCCACCAAGCAATATCCACGCCCACAGAACCGGTAGTAAAAAAATTTGGAACCGAACCCTGTGTAGCATGCACAATCCCATTCTATCAACTACTCTGGCTTTCACTAACAGTGCCTTCCAGGACGAAGTAAAAGAACATTTCAAACATTCCTTCTTATAGAGTCCTTGTTCCTAAATGTTAAATGTTTCCAAAGAAATAATCCATAATAGACACGGCACACTCCAAAGGTTTAATAAGTCACAACAGTACACCTATATACAAATATATAGGTACACCTATATACAAATATATAGGTAGAACTTTACCTATTGTTTTACTTATTCATTTTAGATCCAGAATCCATTGAGAAACATGTTTTGCATTAAATTGCCCTGACAAACCACTTAGAAGACTTGCAGCACTGCTGTGCTACTGGATTCCTCTTTTTGAGTAACCTCAAGATCATACTGCATGGTTCTTTGCCTTTATTTACCAGCAGATTTACTTAATGAGTTTGGAAAGCCCTCAGTGAAACACAGGTGCTAAACACTGAAATCAATACAGTGCTACAGAGACAAAGCCAAGCCAAACCGAAACATAAACATGTATCTCATTCAGGAAGGAGAAAAGGGTACCAGCATCACTTACCTTACCACTGGATCTGGGATCGTTTCTGTATTTGCTGGCACCTGAACACCTTTTTCCCACTCTTGCCTCCAGGGATCAGCAAGGATATAGTACTCATCTGGGCTCAGCTGGAAAGAATCTGGGATCTTCATTGCTGTTATCAAGTCGGTGCGAAAAACCTGAAGATGAGAGATGAAAACGACAGTAATGATAATCACTGGCAATGAAGATTTTGAAAGTAGAAACTTTGCCAAGCTTGGAACAGATGAGGGAGCGGATTGGACAAGCTGAAATAGATATGGCCTATAAGGTGGCTCCTTACATACATGCTAAGCTGGCATGTCTGAATTCAGCCAATCAGAAAAAAAAATCAAACCTGGGATCAAATCTGAAGAACTAGAGGAGAACAGCATCATATCATAGAAGGGCTTGTTTATAAAACTGGGCAATACTGCACTGAATAAGGCTGAAAATGATTTGATATTCACAATGCGGGGGGGGGGGGAGTTACTCAAATTTATTTCTGAGCAAGTGAAGCACTGAACAAGGGAGCTAAGTTCCTTTGGAAGTAGAACTAATACTGAGAACATTTAACATTGGAGAAAAAGGACAAGTACTTTTTTATTCAGGTAAATATTCATATAAATGAATATATGCACCATCACCCCCATGATACTAAATGAAATTAGCAACTATTATTCTGGTTTTCTTTCCATTGTGCTACTCTTCCCTTGGACATGTTCTTTCCTTATATTTCCCATGTGCACAGTCTGAATTCTCAAGTATGTTTCATTTTACTATTCATATTAATCAAGAAAACAAACTTTCTCCTCTTAATTTTTAGAAATTATTCTTTTCAAAGTACAACCTTATTGTTAAGGAAAGTACCACTATACTCAAGAGAAAGATCACAAATACTTTATTCACTAATGACCAGAAACACAGGGGGATCTTTGTATGGCAATATTAGCAAGTAGTCTCCAATTTGTACTTTATAATTAGGGATACTCTATGCTTAGAAACCAGTGTATCCTTCGATTTGCCCTCATTTCTCACAGAAATTATTCTGGAACAGCAATATATAGTGTTGCTTGTAACTTCTGAATTGAATTGTGTGTTTGGTATGTATGCATAAGCTAAGAAGCTTTCCTTTTTTCTAGAGCTTCTTAATTTTACTGTAGGGGTAGAAAAAGAGACTAGCCTGTGACAATCTGACATAGCATAGCAAAATCTAATCCTTGGTAATTGACTGCAAGATGATTTGCAGCCTTGAAGTTTGTATTCCATCTCTGCGCATGACAGTGATATAGAACAAAATAAATCACTCTAGTGATTAGTCTAAGCAATTCAAACTCTCACCTCTCATGCTTTTTCAAAATCGGCTTTGAAAAGCCCATACCTCCATCGATAAGCTATAGGTTTGGACAAACTAGCGGATAATATAAGTGTAAGTCTGTTCAAGCCAGAGGTAGGTTTCAGCAGGTTCTGACCAGTTCTGGAGAACCGGTAGCAGAAATTTTGAGTAGTTCGGAGAACCGCTAGTAAAAATTCTGACTGGCCCCGCCCCCATCTATTCCCTGCTTTCCAAGTCCCAGCTGATTAGGAGGAAATGGGGATTTTGCCTTATCCTTCCCCTGCCACGCCCACAGAACCGGTAGTAAAAAAAATTTGAAACCCACCACTGGTTCAAGCATATACCATTGGAATTCCATATATTAATATTCACTTGTCTAACATATTGTTAATATATGTTGAAGAAACTATCTGAAACAAATGGGAAGCCTCTGTTCATAAGTATTTTTTTTTTAAATTACTCTTTTGAAGTGCTTTAGAATGTTACAGAGATAAGTCTTCTTTTTTCCATTGACTTCTCTAAAACTTTGTACTCTATATGATTTCCTTGGAGGAAATGTATACATCCATAAAAAAATGTCTTGTCTGTTGAGAAGTGATAAATAAATATAAATTGTGGGACATAGGAACATACCAGATATACCTATGGATGGACCCCATTTCTCTAACTCTTTTTTCAAGTTCAAAGCCTCACAGGAATTTGATGAATATATGCCATATGCAAGTTAGTATACTCATAGTATTGTACTTCTTCAGGAAGAGAGAATTTGCATATTAGGGTGAACCTATGGCTATTTTTGCACAAAGTCACAAACTAGCCAACTACATTTCAGCCTAATACCTTTTTGGAGCTGAGTGCCCAAAGCATGTGCCCGAAACCCCAAAATGCAATGCAAGTGCTCCCCCTACGCATGCATCCTGCCCCCGCACATGCGCCCGCTGTGCATGCCCCCCGCACATGCGCCCCAGCCCTCCTGCACCCTTTTGGCTTCCAGGTGGTGGAGGAGGCTTTCCAGGCCCAAAGCAGGGCGCGGGGGGGGCTCACATGGCCCCCCCGCTCCATTTTGGAACCTGGAAAGCCTCTTGCACCAACATGGAAGCCAAAATTGGGTGTGGGGGCGCAGCACGAGGCTCCCCCCATGCCCCATTTTGGGCTTGGAAAACCTCCTGCCCCCCACACATGCACCCGCCCCTTCGCGCATGCACGCACCACGCACATGTGCCCTGCCCCCCGCACGGCAGAGACCTGAAGACCAGCTGGCTGGCGGGAGGCACGCACGTCTGCGCGATGGAGCTGGGCTGGGGCGACGGCTGGAGTGCACACAGAGAGGGCTCTGCGTGCCACCTGTGGCATGCATGCGATAGGTTTGTCATCACGGGTCTAGTATGTTGCATCAACCTATTTACATGGTTGGTCATGATAGCAATAGTACTTAAGACTTATATACTGCTTCCCAGTGCTTTACAGCCCTCTCTAAGCAGTTTACAAAGTCAGAATATTGCCCCCAACAATCTGGGTCCTCATTTTACCCACCTCAGAAGGACGGAAGGCTTGAGCTTGGTGAGATTTGAACTGCCAAATTGCAGGCAGTGGCAGGCAGCAGAAGTAGCCTGCAGTACTGCAGTCTAACCACTGCAGCTCAGTAAGCTTCAGGCTATTAGCCCAGAAAAGTGGATTAAGTACATAAATCACAGTTCTATTCAGGTAAGCCTATCATAGCAGTGAATCAGTGGAGTATCTGCCAAATAGAATGAAAACAGTCCTTGTACTGTCTTCAGACACTAGGCAAACAAAAATAGTTTTAAATAAATAATTAAAAAGGACAAACTGTGTCTACCGAACCTAATAGATATGTTCTTACTTATCCAGAAATTTAAACATATGGAGTAATATTCTGATGAAAGTACTCCCTGTCAGCCTTCTCAGACAGAAAACCTGATCAGATGACCTAATTATATTTTCTTGCAAGGCTACATTGATAGAACCTTGAAAGTCTGATGATTCAAATCTCCCACCCTCTCTTTTACAGCCTGAGAAGTTAGGAAGGTTCCTTTCTGAGTTTCTTTCTCTATGGGATACATACTTTTATCAATTATTCTCTGGTAGCATCTGTCTCTCCCCCCCACACACACACACATATACCACGTTGGCCAAGGTCATTCCCACATACCATTAGTCTCACAGGTAAAATATGCAAATACTGTATATTTGTTAAAGAGATAATGACAGTACCTTGAGCTATATGCGATTTTCTTTTGGTAAGTTTATTCACAATAATTTATCAAAACAAGTCTCAACCTCTTAAACAGCAAATAAAACTTTTTGATCTGGAAATAAGCTGAGAACAGTAATTTGTTTTCAGCAATCTTACCTCTCACAGAAAGATCAGTAAGGATCTGGTTCCTTACATGTACAGTAACTGCAATTCTCTGAAAAGCCATTTGTGGATTTACACACATGGGTTTATTATATGCCTTTGCAGAATCCTGTTTGGGTACTCCCACTATACATCCTGCCAAACCTAATGGATTCTAAAAAATGGAACTTAAACAGGAGCAAAAACCCAATTTTCCAACCAATTTTCCAACTACTCAAGATGAAAACCAACCTAGAGCTTTCCCAACAGAACAATTAATTAGCACAACAGCTTGCCTCCAGAAGTTGTGGGTACTCCAATACTGGAGGTTTTTAAGAAGAGATTGCACAAGCAATGGTATAGGGTTTCCTGCTTGAGCAGAGGGTTGGACTAGAAGACCTCTAAGGTCCCTTCCAACTTTGTTATTCTGTTATTCTGTTCCATGTTTCATCAGATGAAACTGTTTTGTACATTGCAAACGGAGATTTAAAACAAACCTCTAGGTTACCAGAACTCTGGAAAATTGACATATGTTTCTCTTCATCTAGTGATCATCCAGATTTTTGCAGCCAAGAACTGTAGTTTCAGCTTGAGATTCCCTTTGCCTCAGAGCAACCATTTGCCCTTAGGATACAGATATTCTGATGCAAAACAAGAGGACAATAGGCTGTCTCTATGTGTTTGATCTCCATGTAATTTTTTCGATTAATTACCTCCTCTATGGCAGAAGAATATTGTGGCAAAAAAATACTACATGAATTAAAATCTATCAGTTTACTTTTGAATAAACCCTTTCTTTTAAACCTTCTTTACACTTAAACTTAACCTTGGACATAATCAGGAAAAGGTTCACCTGCAGATTTATCTTCTTTTCCCTTCCTGGCTGCCAAAAACAAACAAAAGTGCCATTTTTACAGGCAGACAGGCTGCTACACATGTGATAAACACAAAATTTCCTATCTGCTGCCGACATTTACATCTTAATTAAAATATATATATTTACATCATCAGTACTTAGTGATACAAAGAATAAAAGAGCTGTGCACCCCCACTTGCTTCAGAAAACAACTTCATTTTATACATAAAGCATAGAAGTCAAATCAACAAGTTCAAAACTGCTCTACAGCAAAATGCGTTACCATCAAGCACACTTTTATCAAAGTGCATTCATAGATCTGAGAGCGGCATACCAACCAATACTGTTTTTACAGATTTTTGTGGAAACTCCAACAGTCTCCAGAAACAAAAGTGTGCAACAGAATATATAGTGCAAGGATGAATGAACAACCAAGTCAAAAATTTAGAAGAGACTTTTAAATTTTAAAAAGCCATCAGCACAAAATTCTTGGGAACTAAACATAACTAAATTATGCTGAAGAGGCTTGCTCTATTTGGCTGTATGTGTTCCCTCTGTACACTTTATCCTGTTGGTGAGAAGCCTTCAGAATGTTTCTGAAAATTAAGTCATTATTTGACAGCATGCAGCAACTCAGGGTTGTCTGCCACTCTGCCGCCATTAAAAATGAGCTAGACAATGGAATGTTGCAATAAGAAACAGCAGTCCTTCCTTTATTCTGCAGTATAATGAATCTCAATATAATGAAATGTCAATGGCATAAAAACTGGTTTGGTCCAGAAATCTCTTGCTGTCTCGAGAAATGAAGCAAATGGAATAGGAGTAAAAGAAACTTCAACTAGTTTAATTATATTCTATTTCAGAAAGGACTGTTGATCCTTAAAACCAAAAAATATACTAATCCTACCAATTTGTGGGAAAGCTGGGCTTGGTTCTCAACCTGAACACTGGGTGACCTAGTCAGAGAAGATCTCAAATTAGCTTGAGGCACACACCAGGGACATAACTGATAGGTTAAAAGAGTTCAACAAGTTCTCTTAGGAGATGAGCAGGGAAAGTCCTAAATCTTATCAATAGTGAGCAAAATCTGTGGTCAAGGATTCTCAACAAATGTAGATCTGATTCAGAATTGGTTCACGTATCATAAAAATTCCACCCAGGCTGAAACAATTGAAGACAGGCGGGTCCTTCAAAAACAAGGCAAAATGCCATGAAAGATTTTGTAGGTGAAAACCAGCTCCTTGGAATTTCATCCAGAAGCTGGCAGGTAACTAATGCAGTTTATAAAGTCGCAATAACACATTGACATAATGAGAAGCACTCATCCTGCTTTGCTGTACTTTGAATAAGCTGTAACTTTTGGATGGTCTTTAAGGGCAGCCCTGCGTAGAACACATTGCAAAAGTCTAGTCATGAGGTGACTAGAGTATGAGTGACTGTCTGAGTTACCAACTTTATCAGTGAGGAAATCCCTCCTTCTCACTGGTTCAAAGGCTGTGTGAGAGAATCAGAAAAACTCCACCTTAATGCACATAGTTATATTGCTTCTGGATTGAAAGTCATTTTAATAGAAAAGAAAATAATTTTAATAGAAGAGAATATATGGAAATAGTTGACTTGTTGAATTAGCTGTATCCATACTATTTGTCTTCAGCCTTTGCTCTCAACATTCTGACAATCTCCCAGTATCAAATAAATGACTTAAAGGCAATTTTATGCTTTTAATGCAAGGCAAACTACCCTAGGAAAGACTTTGGGGAGAAAAAAACCTTTGTAAGCATAGGGATGATTTACCTCAACAGAAACCTAATACGGAAGTTAATTCATTTAATTCTTAAAGCTTGAGCTGATAACCCAATTAAAGCTGAACTACACAAACATAAGTAACCTTTTTTCTATAATGTCAGTTCCACTTTTTGTACATCAGCAGCTCTTTCTATCCACTACATTTGTTCAGAGAATACTTCCTACCACAACTAAGCAGAGCAAAACTGAACTATCCAGACATTGTCAGGATGCATCTTCCAATAAAAACATAATTAACAGTCTAGTTTTTATAAAGCCTGGGCTTGAGAAAGGTCAGCTTCCTTGAAGTCCCTATCTGCCAATAGAACATAATAGTTAAAAATGCCGCAGTAGCATTTCATTACCTAGCTGGTGTGGAAAAAAAAATAAAACGAGATTAAGATAAATGCTAATTAAGCTTGAGACAGTATCTGAAAAACATCAGAATCCTTTTTGTATATTTTCTGGTTATCAGAGAAGTAAGTCAGCTAATGAAAGTGAAAAAGAAAAAGAAGACCTCCACCGCCATCCAAAGCTAATCTAGTATCTTTTCTAAATATAACAAACATTATTGCTCTTTCCATGTGTTTGCTTTTCTCTGTCACAGTGTCATGCTAGAGGCGGTTTTGAATTATTCAGTATTGCCAAGTAACTATCACCTACAGGGAAAGAGCAAACAAGATAAAGCAAAGCCTTTTACCGTAGCTCTCCAGCTTCTACCAGATGCCTAGTTGACTCAGGTTATCTAAGGCATATCTCGTGTCCATGACAATCTGCTCATTATATTATGGATGTGAGCATTCAATGTCCATTTGAAACCTTGATCTTTTTCTCCTCCATTATTAGCCATCTTACTAAAGTATAGAGAATTCAGAGAAAATTTCAAGGCTCATTTAGGGAGAAAGCTGGTATCTCTAAACAGAGAATCAGGAGGCAGACCTGCTGAGGAGAACAGGAAGTCTGTCTTTGCTATGTTGAACTCCTGGAGGTGATGACATAGGAACAGCTAGGAGGGAACATCGAAACGTGTGGAAAACATGCATAGCATCAGAGTTTAACTTAAAATATTTCTTCACTAACAGTATTGGCTGACCAAGGAACAACTTTTTTAAGTTGCTTGCCTTTTCAGCAATGGGAAATGATGCAACAGAAGCAGATGTTAAAATGTCAGTGTTTTGTCTGGTCAGACACATGTATGTCCAGATCCCATCTAGGGATGGGATCTTATGTGAGAGTAAAGAATGAAAACATGAACTTGAAGATTATCACCGGCAAAAAGGTAGAAGCAGAAAATACTTAAAAAGATCTAGAGAAAAGTACAGAGGAACAAATACCAACTGATACACAAATCCCAAGGTGAACAAAGGGCATTTTAAGAGAGAAAAGATTAGGAGAGGGATTTGCAAATCAAATGGAAAAAGGAGTCCTAGGAATTATTTGTATAGTGGTACTATCACCATAATACCACTAACTCCAAAAGAGGTTCAATGGGATAGCCATTTGATCAAACTTAGTGCTATTATGGGATTCAAATAGAAACCAAAGTGAGATCATGTTTGAATTACAAGAAATCTATAGACTAGCAGACTATATAAACACACACAATATATTATGGTTAGGTTGATATTGCTTTCTGGCTCCGTACTTGCAAAAGCACAGATAGGAATCTCCTGTGGTGTGAACCACTGAAGCAGTTTAGCAGATTTACAAGGAGATTAAAAACTAATTGAACTAACCAGGGTGTATTTATTCATGTATTGCTCTGTCCAAACAGGATCTGAACTCAGTACTGAACCTCTACAAAGGAGATCCCCCATCATTAACCATGCCTCTGTAATCTTAGACTGGTGCAGTAAAATGCTTGCCCTCGTTACCTTCTTCACCATCTACAGATCTTCCTGACCGCAGAGCATGAATGAAGAATAACTCATTTCAATTGACAATCAGCTACATAATAGTTTGCTGCTTTCACTTCATCTACCTCCGACATCTCTATCCCGTCCTCTTTTGTGACAAAGGCATACAGGCAATGAGATCAAACATGTTACAAAAAAGGAATCACCCCCAGGATTTTTTTTTACTGCAGTAGAAGGTCAACCCATCTTTCTCATAAATTCCTTGAATCTTTTTCTTTTGCAAAGGAGCTCTACTAGCTACCATAAAAACAAAATATGTTTGCATGTTTTACTTCCAGCTACTGTCTAAAGACATTGTATATAGTTCATTTTAAGTCACCAGGACAGCTTGATGGGGGTCATGGCTTCTCTTTAGATCAGGGGTGCCAAACTGGCAGCCCGCAGGCTGGATGCGTCACACGCAGGCCACGCCCACCCCAACTCCGGGAAGGGAAAAGACATCGCAAAACGTCACGTGACAGCAACATGACACTGCAAGTTTGACCCCCGTGCTTTAGATGAGCATCCACCTGCCACAGACACTAGAAGCATCTTCTTTACTGAAAAGCTCACACTTTTGAGAGATTCTGATTACCAAATGAGCCAAGACAACTCTGCAAATTGTTTACAATTCCTTGGATTAGAAAATCTAATATTAACAACATTCAAAAGACTCAAAAAAGCTATGGAATAAAAGGTCAGTATTTAGTACAATTTCTCATCAAGATATCTACATAGATTCCAAATGTATGTCTATGGATATTCTCAGTCATCCAAGTCATAGTTGTCCCAATGATTGAAAGAAGAGTCAAAGAGGCCATCTATGTTAAAACTGAACAGCCCACTCTCAACGGGGGGGGGGGGGCATATGACACCACCTATCTCCTGTTTATAAACCAGTCCTTTCAGCAGTTCCAAAAAGGCACCACACCCGTTTGCACTATTCAGATGACCTTAAGGGCACAGATAAATCTCAAAGTGGCTTCCATGACTCTTAGAAAGAGTGCTAATGACCAGATGACTGCAACGAATATAAATCCTTCCATTCTCCACCATTCAGTCAGAACTGAAGAAGCTTCTTGGGTGAGAAGCGAAATGTCTTCAAGGAAAAACAAAGGAAGTCCAGTTGCCTTTAAAAAAACACCTTTGGGTTTCAGGTGTATATTCTTTACATTAAATCTTTCCTCACCTTTCAGTCTTACCCACTATTGCTCTTTTTAACATTTCTGTTCAGAACCAGAGTTAAAAGATTAATTCTAATTTTGGCCAAATAGCAATACTTACATCAATTTCCCCCAAAGATGAAAAGTGCTGCAGCAATATTATTGCTTTGTTTGTTTAGTTCCCATTGAAGAGAAAAGCCTCCAGATTCAAAGACAAGTAGTATCTGCCAAATACCCTCCATTAAGATGATGCCTTTTCTAATGTCAAACTGGAAATTATGAACTATCAAGAAAGGAGTACTTTAAAAGATTAAGCAATAGGATTTTACAAAAGAAACAAGAACAGAGTTTATCTTGAAAGCTGCCCACAGCTCATATGCTCAAACTGCAATCTGAACATTTCCCCCCTTTGGTTTTGAATTATTTGGGATTAGAGTTTGGGAAACAACTCAATTATTCTACTCAAGCTCTTCTGAATTATTTATAGAAGCTAAATAAAGAATAAATTGGGCATGATGAACTGAAGACCTGATGGTGGAGGGAAAGTTGCATACTGGAAAACAAGCAATTTTCTCTCAATAGGAGTGTTTATTATTTTCTTCCTTCTGCAGAAATTGACAAATTATCTTTAAAGGTCTGCTGCTTAGCAACACCAGTTCCACTGATCTGCTTGAAAGATGTTAATTGCTTCTCCAAACAATGAGAACTGTTTAAAGGGAAACACCTCTCATTTAATGGCAAGCAAAATTGGTCACAGGAAAAAAAAGGCTGATAAGCCACTGCATATGCTCACCAAGTAATAATCTATCTAAAGTGTTCAGGTTTCACTAAGGTGCAAGAAAGCATAATTATCTACATTTATAGAACATAGAAAATGTCTTGGTATGGAACCTGATTTTAGTTTGCTTAGATTTTTCTCAACCATTAGGTAAGAGACAAACTACTTGAACCATACCAGTGACAGGGCATTCTAATAAAGATTTGGAAACAGAGTTTATTCTGCCATCCAGCATGATGAAGCAATCAGCTTTAAGAAGAAACACAAGGGGAAGGAGAGGTAGAAAGTAGGAAGTTTCTCTGAAAGGAAGACTAAAAAGGTGGAAGGAGTGCTTTCCCTCTAGCAGCAAACAAGACTTCAGTCTCAAAATATTACTTCATCGTGTTTGACCTTCCACAGGTATATTTAAGGGTAAATATGCAAGTGGTAAATTACTTCTAAGTGAGCACCCATATGTGAAATTCTGACAGATACAGAGCCAAAATAAGGCAGAAAGTTGTGTGTGTGTTGGGGGGGAGAGATCCTTGATACTAGCAGAAGTGTAATCTCTTGGTAGCAACTAACAAATTAACCCTAAAACAAGTCTCAAGAAAAATTAAGCACACTCGTTGGTGACAGAATATGGGGTAGCTCCTGGGGAAAAAATGGGATAGAAGAGAGAAATATCAAAATGGACAATGCCAAATCCCACTTGTTTCTACTGATTTTCAAGCTAACGTTGACGTAACATTTGTTGTTTAGTTCCAGTGAGAACAAAAAATTGTTATTCCAGAAACATGCTTTTGTAGGATTTTACCAAACTTTATCTGGATCAGGTGTTTTCCACTAACAACTAAATCACCAATGGGTTGCTTTTGCTCTTCATTTGCTTGCATAATCAGTTCAGAATTTCCCTTGCCCAAATGCTTCCTGCTCCCAGGGAGGTACAGCTAACATTGGGATCTGGCAAGCCTAGTTAAGACTCCCTGCATTTGAAAGTTCAAGTAGTGTTGCAGGTGATGGCCTAGCAATTCTTCCTTCTGAGAGGTTGGTTCCGCCCAACTCCTCCTATAACATGGTAAATGCCATCATTAAAAATCAACCTAAATATATGTAATTTGCTGTGTTCCATGCTCCTGAGAGAAACAGAGGATAAATGGAATAACCACAACTGTATTTCAATATGCTACTTGCAAATTTCTGACCTATGATCTTAGAAAGTGGCATGTTTTAAAACGTAACTGCAGAATTAACAGCTATAATCTTCCTAACTCACAGGTGCTTTCTCTATTAAAAGCAGAATGAAAAGTACACTGGTCATCAAGGCTGCTGTTTTGCATTTAAGCCTTTCAGTTGCCAAAGGCAGGACAGCTCAAGAAAATTAACATTTCAAAACTGTATCTTCTGAATAATCCTGAATTGGAAGAGGCCATCAATCCAACACCTGCTCAGTGCAGGAATCACACTTTTCCATTTGAACACGTCCAAATAAGGACTCACCATTTTCCTTGGTCATTGGTTGCGCTGTGAAACTGCTCTTATTTGTTAGATTCCCCCCCCCCAAAAAAAAAACCATTCAATTGGTAACTGCCTTCCTATATCAGGGCTGTCAACTCGCGGCGTCACATGACATATTGTGACTTTTTCTTCTGCTAAACTGGGTGTGGGCGTGGCCAGTGCGTGACACATCCAGCCCGCAGGCCACAAGTTTGACAGTCCTGTCCTATATAATTTAATTCTGCCGTTTTCTGCTTTCTAGACAATAGAGACCAAGTCTTGGCCATCTTCTGTATGGTACTGCCACAGGTAAATATGCTAGTACTGTCATATCTCTACCCAAAGCTAAACATATCCTGTTCCTGCATTCTCTCGTCTTAAAAGTTCTACTCCCTGGATCATCCTTGTTGCCTTGCTCTCAATCTGTTCTAATTTCTCTGTGTCTTTCTTAGAAGTAATATCCTTCTATTGATACAACCTAAACTGAGTTTTAGTTTTTGCAGCTACAATTATGTGAAAAAGAAAGTACACCCTCTTTTGAGTTCTATGGTTTTATATGTCAGGACATAGTAAATATCATCTGATCCTTTTTAAAAGTAGGTGAATACAGCCTCAGATGAACAAACAGATCACGTCACTATTTATTTTACAAAAAGAAAGCCAAAATGGAGAAGGCAAAGAGAGCTTTTTACAAATCCATCTTGTACACCAACTGTATCTATCCTTGGATTGGGAGGCTCTGCTCAGTCATCCATGCCTTGGCCACCTCTCATTTAGGCTACTGCAGTGCACTCTAAATGGCGCACTGGAAGCAGTAAATGGTCCACAATGCAGAGATATGAATAATTATGAACATGCCTTGGAAAAATATAATGCCACTAGTTCATGGGACACTCCATAAGCTCCCAAGATCAATTCAAGTGCTAGTGATCACCTAGAAAGCATTTTATATAGCACAGAACCAGGATATTTTTGGACCACCTATGATCTGCTTATCCCATGAGGCCCAGCAGGCAGGCATACTTTGGATCCCTTCTGGGAAAAAATGTCACCTCCAGAGACCCAAGGGGCATACCTTCTCTGTTGTAGTGCCTGCCCTGTGTATCATGGCTTCCATGGTTTGGATGACCTCAACTCTAGTCACCTTCCATAAGGTTCTGAAACATAGTTTTTCTTCTGGTCATAGGATCAGAATGTAGACTGAGCCTATCCAGAATGAAAAGTCTTCGATGGAATATATATATATATACATACATACATACATACATACATACATACATACATACATATGTATGCCGTCTGGAGAGCCGAAACACAGACCACCCTCAAGACAGACACACACACCAACAAACTCCGAAGACTACAAGAACGCCAGAAACAATCCCCTCCACCCTCACAGCCACACATGAAACAAACAGTGCATAACATCTCAGATAGGATCCTCACCAAAGCCGAAACCAATGTCCTTTCCAAAGGATTCAACTTTGCAGTCGCTCCCAAAAGCATCCCCACTGAAACCATTATATGCGGAGTTGAAACCAGCCTGACCAAAATCAACCCCGACGATGCAAACAGAATCAGACTTGAAATCACCAATATCCTCTGCACCAGCAAGCCACCCAAAAGTAACTTACCCAAAGAGGAACAGACAGCACTACTTAACCTGAAAGAAGACACCAGCATAATAATCCTACCAGCAGACAAGGGCAATGCCACGGTGGTTATGAACACATCTGACTACCAAACCAAATTAACCAACCTACTCCAAGACTCCATATACAAACCCCTAAACACAGACCCCACCACCTACCTGGAAAAAACCACCAGATCCAAAATAAAAGCCTCCCCCATCAGCGAAGAGATTCAGCAAAGAATCATACCCAGAGAGAAATCATCCAGATGCCCTAAGCTTTATGGTCTCCCCAAGATACACAAAGAAGGAACCCCACTTAGACCCATAGTCAGCTCCATAGGCTCACCTCTACAAAACCTAGCCAAATTTCTCGCCAAACAACTACAGCCCTATGCAGAATCCATCACCTCATACGTAAAAAACTCATTCCAGTTCATAGACATCATAAAGCAACAAAACTTACAGCCCAGTGACCTACTCGTGAGCTTTGATGTCATATCCCTCTTCACCCAAGTACCAATCAAAGAAGCCTTGACAGTTATCCAAAACAAATATAACCCCCCCAAGCACATCTTAGATCTGACCAACCACTGCCTATCCAACACATACTTCATCTATAATGGACAGAAATACAAACAAACAGAAGGAGCACCCATGGGATCACCCCTCTCACCTGTCATTGCCAACCTCTATATGGAATACTTTGAAACCCAAGCTCTAGAAAAATCCGATCACAAACCCAAACTCTGGCTCAGATATGTGGACGACACCTTCATAATCTGGCCACATGGGAAAGAAAAACTGGACAACTTCCTCACACACCTCAACAGCCTACACCCCAAAATACAGTTCACCATGGAAACAGAAGTGAACAACCAACTTCCCTTCCTGGATGTCTTAGTCTACAGAAAATCCAATGGCTCCCTAGGACACACTATATACCAGAAGAAAACACACACAAACCGCTATCTGCACGCACTCTCACACCACCACCCTGCCCAGATCAACTCTGTAGCCAAGACACTCATTTCCAGAACAAAACGCTTAGCTGACGAACAACACCTAAAAACCGAACTACACACCCTCACTAACGTACTCACATCCAATGGATTCCAAAGAAATAAGATCACCAACCTAATCCAAAAAGAAACCCCCACTAAAATCCAAGACAGAGAACAAGAAAACGGCAAGGCCCTCCTCCCATACATAAAAGGCACCACAGACAGAATAAGCAAAATCCTCCACAAACATAACATCAAGACAGCATTCTGCACAAACCGAAAAATATCCACCATCCTAAGGAACCCCAAAGACAAAATTGAGTTAGAAAATCAAGGAGTATATGAAATCCCATGCACCGCCTGCCCCACCACATACATCGGACAAACCAACAGACGAATAAGTGCACGCATAGAAGAACACAAGAACTCAGTCAGAAAAGAGGAACCAACTTCTTCCCTGGTCCAACACCTTAAAGCCACAGGACATGATATTGACTTTAAAAAGACCAGAACTATCGCCAAAACTGAACACTTTAACAACAGAATAATCAGAGAAGCCATTGAGATAGAAAAATGCCCACACAGCATGAACAAACGAGACGATACCTCCCGCCTACCAGCCATTTGGAAACCCGCCCTTATTGACAAACGAGTCCCTAACACGACGAATGACACCAAACCCACACTCACGAGTGCCACACCTGATGTCACCACCACACATCCACGCAGAAAGCAGACTCAAACCCACACTGATAATGAGCCACGACCAAGGACCAGAAGCCAGACCGCAGCTGCATCATTAGCCACTTTAAACCCCTCCAATCCATACATGAAGCAGACTGACACCCACCATGAAGAGCTCGCACGGCCACAAACACGAAGCCAAACAACAACAACGCAGCTCACCAGCTCAAATCCCCCTGCAACTCAGACTAAGCTGAGCACAACCAAGCCCCCACCCAAACAGAACACAACCCCAGCCAATCAGAGCACAGCCAAGCCCCTAACCAATCAGAACACACCTCCACCCAATCAGAACACAGCCAAGTTCCCACCCAATCAGCTCACACCTCCACTAGCAGTTAAAAGGAAGAGACAGCTGCGATCTCACATTGCTCCTGGAAGCACGAAGCCGAGAACACCAGCCTGAAGATGACGAATGAGACTTCGTCGAAACGTCGCCAAGACACTTCCAATTTTACGTGGGAGAAGACCCGAATAACCAAAGACCTACACACACACACACACACACACACACACACACACACACACACACACATTATATATATATATATATATATATATATATATATATATTGCTTCATTTCAGTCATTCTATTACTCAGAATGATTTTATTCCAGATGTTTATTGTTTTATCTTTTTTAATAGGGGATTAAACACTTTACAAATGTTAAGTTTCCCAGAGTTGCTTTGCAAATTGGATAATCATATAAAGTAAAATAAATAAAAATCACAACCAATGCATGTACCTTGGCCAGCACTTCCTTCTGCAAAGAAAATCAAAATACTTGACAGAAGATGAACCTTAAGAAATCAACTTTTTATCTGAAATTACCAACCATGAAAATGTTATCATTCTTGATACCTCTGTGAAAAACCAACACAAGTAATTTGTGATATTTGCAGGCTATCATTCTACTATTATTGATTCAGAACCACGTTATAAATTCATACATTTCTTGCCTTTAGCATTAACAGTAGATAACCGGATAAACAATACTACTTTCCAGCTTTAATATGTAAATCAACATTCACCCTTCACGTTGAAATTTGTGCTAAGAAACATCAAGGAAGCCCTGTGTTTCAGATATCGGTGTTGCTCAAAGATGCATTTGATAAAATCTTTTCATTTCCATTTACTTGGTATCTGATTAAAAGTAAAGTTGGCCAGAAATCAAATTCTCCTGTGGCTCTATCCTCCCAGTAATTAGAGATTATAAAAATTATTCTGTTTGTTAGAATGCATTTCTTTCCAGTTTACTTGTATCAGTTGTTATGGAAAAGAAAATCATGACTGCTAAATTCAAAGAAAGTTAGTTACCGATTTTGATAATAATAACAGACTGTCTTAAAGGATTGCCAAACTATGCAAAACTGCTGTGGTGCTTGTTTTTAATTTTGTCCTCAGCTACTTTTAAAGGTAAATTTGTACTCAGCTACTTTTAAATTTTCCAAAGGAAATTTTTTGAATAGCGTTGCCAAATCAACTGCCTTCTGATATTTTGGACAATGGCACCCATTATCTCCAGTCAGCATGGGCACTGGAAGTGCTTGCTGTGGATGATGGAGCTACTGCAGAAGGCATCTGGAGATGATCATCTTGGGAAAGGTTGATCTTGGAACAAACTGTGCAATAACTCAAACTTAACTCAACTTGCCTCTTTATAAAAGGCCAATATTTCTTTTTACACATGTCGACTAAACCTTCCAAGTTCATGCTTAGCACTGCTTTAAACAGTGGATCAGGCACATTTGCATGAATTTGCTTAATAAAAATAGTTTACTGGATGTTGAACGTCCCCATAAAAGAACAATCTGATATTGATGTTGGCTGGCTGATGCTCACACTGAGCTCATTAAAGCATTGGAACAATGGTTTGTACTTGGTTTATGCTTTTGCAGTAAAATATGTCAGTATTTATCAGCCAAAAGCCTATGCTGAAGCAGGTAAATCACAATTTTTATTTCAGAGTAAGTGCAACTGAAAATCAGCTAGATTCAGTTTTGAGTGGACAAAGAGACAGTTACATAAATGTCATTTATATCTACATCTGAGAAAATCCACATGAACTATCTTGTTTCAGAAAGAAGCATAGGTCTTTCAGAGTATTTCTCAGATAAGTATCTAAGTACAGGTATTCCTCGAATTCTAACAGCAATTAGGATTGGAATTGGGATTGCTATTGCTAAGGACATAAAGTGCAACCCCAGGATGATCATGACAGCCAAATGTGCAGGTCATTGAGTGGGAAGCAGGGGGAGTTCCCAGATAAGGAATGCCAGGGTGCCACAGAAGGGTGGAAAGGCCTTGGGAGGGAAGCACAGGCCATGCATAAATTGGGAAAGGGGGGGGGGGGGTGCTGCAGAGCAACACAAGTGCAGGAAGGGCAGGAAAGAAGAAGGCTGCAGTACATTTGAGGAAAAAAGGGCATGGTGCATGTGTGTGAGCAAAACAGTAAAGGGGGGTACAGCGTATGCATGTTTGCAAACAAAGGAGGGAAGAAAAGTGTGAAGCTTGTGAGTGTAATAAGGCTGGAGAAAAGTCAATTGCAACTTCCAGCTTCTCCATTGACTTTGCTTGTTGGAAGCAAGTTGCAGAAGAGAAGGTTGCACTTGCAAATAGTGATGAAATGGCAGGATGTTGCAACCAGTTGTAAGTGTGCGCTGGCTGCCAAGTGCTCAGATTTTCATGTGACCATGGAGGTGTACAAACACTGGAACTTCCAAGGATGTGCCATAAGTCCCTTCATTCAGCACCATCGTAAAGTCAAACAGTCGCTGAACAAATGGATGTTAAGTGAGGACTACCTGTATTTCAAAAAAAGAATCAGTCCATGAAAGTGTCAGCATTGATGAAGTTATCTAATTGGGTAATGAAACGTCTGCAAACAAACAACCAAGCTCAGAGAACACCAAGAACTCCACAGTTCAATTCTGAACTACAGATACTCTCTTCTATTACAGGTTTCAAAATTCTCTGCAGTTTTTCCAAAAGTTGCTTTGGAACTTTTGAGAAGATTACTTGGAGAGGAGGAAGGAAGAGGGACTTGCAGAAAACCCTCCACTCCACTCCCCATCCCCTTCCGGGCCACATGCCATTCCTGGAAAGTCCATAGCAGAAAAAGGAAACTGTCTGGACTTCAGCCAGGGACTTTTACATAGTGTTTAATTTTTCATTTCATGATTCCAGACATCTTACTTAAGAACACCGATGCATTTAAGTGACAATGTCAACATGGTTTTGGGTTTTTTAATAAGTTAGTCTTGGTTCATCCTTACTATAATGGTTGTAGTTTATCTTCCTGTTAAGCCATAAACCGTACTTACAATTGGAATCATCAATCCTTGTTTAAAGTAGATTATGATTCTAATTTCTTTGAGAAAATGTAAAGGAACATTGTGGATTTAGTGTTATATCTTTTAAAATATTTTAAAATTGTTAACTGGCTTGTGTGGACACGAAGGTGAAGCAGACATTAAAAAACTGCTGTTATATTACAGTTTCTTAAGCCTGTTTCAGGATAACCCACAATTGTCGCCAATGCATTCCATAGGAGATACTAGTGGGTTTATGTGAGGAATTTAAACAGAAACATATCCTTGTTGTAATATTCATTATAAATCTTCTACTGACTTCTATCATTCATCTCTCCCTTTTGCTATTTTCATCCTAAACTCTTTCTCATCTATTCGATGTCCCTGAACAATCTACAGTATCCCCTTCAGCTAAATCTTTTTCATAGTGCACATATACAGTATTTGGGAAGGTGGAGGAATATAAAGGTAAATCCATCATTGTACTGTATATTCTTCGCCATTGGGCCTTAGCATGTTGCAGCCCTCTGGAAGGTTAGACCAGTTTATGAGTTTATGGTTTCCAGCAACATCAAAGTATTCTTTAGAATAGATTGTGGAAATCAGAAACTGGAATAACTCTGCAATGATTGTAAACAGATACCTTGTAGCAGGGTGGATAAAAATCAATGATTATTTTTTAAAAAATCAAAAAAATCAGATTTTTTTGATTTAAATCTGATTTTTTTTATTTTTATCGAATTTATTTTAATAAAAAACTTTTGGGGTAAAAATCTATCGTAAGATAGTTTTCTATTTAAGATACATAAATAATTTAGTTTATTCAGTATGAAATTGAACTTAGGTATGTAGCATGAGACTGTATATTCTGCAACACTGGGACTATCGGTGAATCAACAGTGGGTCAAAGGAATAGCAGAGATGACAGTTGCTCTTTAAAAATTATGATTTAAATCGAGTTGATTTAAATCAAGCCTTTTTACTAGTGATTTAAATCATGATTTAAATTGTGATTTAAATCAACTCGATTTAAATCAAATCCACCCTGCCTTGTAGACAGAAATTGATAGATGGATACACACTCTCGAGATAAAAAAAATGTGATGGGTGTTAGTACATTAGATATATCACAGTCTGTGAGTTTTAGTCCCGCCTTAGTTGTGAAAGCTGGTTGGATGATTTTGGGTCAATCACTCTTTCTCAGTCCAAATCATATCACAGAGTTGTTGCGGGGAAAATAGGAGGAAGAAGGTAGGTATGTGTGCCGCCGTGAGTTACAGAGCGGCATGACATGTTTGGAGTAACACTGGGTTTTAGTTGTGCTTCTGGCATATTGCCTGCCCATACCAGTGGATGCCCTTCACCCAACTGAGCAGTAGTCAATCCCAAAGGTGCTTTTTAAAGAGGCAACTGGACATTCTAGTTTTTCTGAAGGACTGAAGAAGCTTCTTGAATGACTTCAAAGAAAAACCAGAACGTCCAGTTGCCTTTTAAAAAGCACCTTTGGGACAACCATGACCTGAATGACTAATAATCTCCATAGACATTCAACTGAGCAGTAATAGCCTTATTAGCAGGGAATGTTCCGTATGGTACAGGTGCAGCTAAAAATGATGAGCATAGTTTAGACTTTATATTATTACACAGTAAATGTGAAAACCTTAATAAAGTAAAGCCATAATGGCAGCAAAGGTTAATGATCGTGGGTCCATCTGTGATGCCCACACATATGGAAGATTGAGGTTTGGAATAAAACAGCACTAATGGGCATGGATTAATAAATTAAACAAAACAAGAAAAAGACATATATGTCTGTGAAACTAAGATAAAGGAGAGGCATGTTATATATCTATGCAACAATGATGTGATCTTGTCGAGTGAAATTGATGAATATGTGCAGAGAAGCTAAGGTTTAGGATTAATTATGGGTCTTGTATTAAAAATGTTGCAAGATATGATTCCATTCAACTATATGAATGAAAAGATGATGTAAGAAGTTGTGGAATTTGCATGAAAACAGTGAAAAGAATTAGGTTAGAGGGTATTACAGAAGCTTGTGTAATTATGCTAATAAGAAGTTTGAAAATGGATGCTTGGTGGAATAATGAAGTGAAAATAGGTTGTAAAAACAATACAAAGATTGCTAAAAATTACGAAAGAATATTATAAAGAAAAGGGTAGTTATAAAGCAAATAGTAAAATATAACAAGAAACAATAGTGATTAAAAAGGCAGTGACTTTTAAGAAAAGTAAAAAAAACTGTTTTGAAAGTGAGATTAAGTTGTTAAAGGTTAAGACAAGAACTTACATTAAAAATAATAAATAAATAAATAAAAGTGATCAAATAATTTGGTATGAAACTAAAGTAAGAAAATTCCACAATAGATTTGTATTGGAATAATTAGTATCTTCCAAAGTAGAACTGAATCAAATGCTAGCCATAAAAAATGGTGAAAAGGAAGTGATTAATTGCTGTATCTCTTTTCAGCTGGCATTTTTTGTTTTGATTTTAGTGTCTTTGTTCATTGGTTTATTATACATTGCCCAGTCACACTGATTGAGTTAGATAACCTTATAAATGCTTTAAATTAAACAAACAAACAAAACCAGACTATGTATTGTGGCAAGAAGCAAAAAGGCCCAAGGCCTATAAAGAATTGATGTCGTGCCAGAGAAGAATTGGAAATCATCACCAATAATGAATACTTTGTCTATTCTAACATTGTTATACAATAAAATCAGTGTTTACAAATAGGTTAATATGGTTCTCTCCCCCCACCCCTTAGGTAAGCATCTAGTTTTTCCAGTTCTACAGCAATGCTTATAATTAATCATTTCTCAGTCTTTCATAATAAGCATCACCTTTGACATAGGTAATGATTATGTAACCTTTTAGAACTTAAAATAACTTTATTGTCACTTTGAATGTACACTAATCGGCATACATTAAAATGAAGGAGAGACAGTATGTATCTGGTAACAGGTAGCTAACCAGATCAGGATGGCTTTAAACCAGAGTATCTATGGAGATTCTCAGTCATCCAGGTCATTGTTGTCCCAAAGGTGCTTTTTTAAAGAGGCAACTGGACTTTGTGGTTTTTCTTTGAAGACATTTTGCTTCTCATCCAAGAAACTTCATCAGCTCTGACTGGATGGCAGGGAATGGAAAGATTTAAATTCCTTGCAGACAGCTGGTCATTTGCATTATCATTGAAGAGACCTGGAGGTTTACCTATGTCCTCAGTCACCTGAGTAGTGCAAATGGGTGTGGAGCCTTCTTGGAACTGCTGAAAGGACTGTGTTGTTGACTGGAGATAGATGATGTTGTATCCCTCTCTCTCTGTTGAGGGAGTGCTGTTCAATGATGTTTCCTAATTGGGTAATGGGCCATCTGTGTCAAAATTGAACAGCCCTCCCTCAATTGAGGGAGGGAAATGCAACATACAAAAAACAAGGAAGTCCAGTTGTCTCTTGAAAAAGCACCTTTAAACCAGAATACAGGGAGGTAGGAATTGTAAAATCACTGGTGAATAATGAATTAGCAAGTAATGGGTTGAATAGAGCAACAAAGCAAAATGGTTTGGAAATTACTAGTTTGAAACAAAGAAAACACAAGCATAAAGGAAAGAGGAGGTAGTTCAATCCATCATTTTAAATTTATCTTCACTGATACACAAATTAGGAATAATATACTAGATTAGCCAAATACCATGATTCGTGGTTAACCCAAGTGTTGAAAGAATCTAATACGGTAAAGGCCAAGCTGATAGAAGGGATATCTTGCTAGGTATCTGCTATAGACCATTAACCCATTAAAGTAGCAGATGAATATTTATTAAAGCAGATAATTGAAGCCTGAAAAAGCTATGAAAGAAGATGAGCTAAGATTAGTGAGAAAGGCAAAATCAGCAAGAATGTTTCTTCAAATATGTCCGGAAAAAAAATGAAAAACAAGACAATGGGAAGATATTTAATCCAAAAGGAGAAATCTTAACAAGTGACCAAGAGAAAGCAGAGGAACTCAACTCCGACTTTGCCCTATCTTTATTTAAATACAAAGGAATTGATGGTTTAAGCAGCACAGACTGGGGAAAACTGAAACTGAGAAGAGTGCAGGTCAGCAAAGAAATGATAAAAGATCTACAGTAGCTAATTTGAATGCCTTCAAATTCCCAGGTCCCAAAGCTGCTAGACGAACTAAGTGCTGCATCAAAGATGCATAACATCCATACTATTCTCTATTGAGACCATCTCTGGAGTATTGTGTATGATTCTGGGTACCACATTTCCATAAGGATATAGACAGGTTACAGTAGGTCAAAAACGATTGACCTATTGAAGTTGAAGGAATGTGGCATGTCCCATCTGGAGAAAGGAAGACTAAAGGGGATATCTTCTATCAGTAGTTGAAGTTGGGCGTTGGTCTTACCTGACGCGTCTTTTCTCGAGGAGGGGGAACGGCAGTCAGGCATGGGTTAACTCTGTCTTTCAGCCATTAGGACTGAGTCTGTTGATTTCTTAAGCCCCGCCTCTTCCTGTAGGTCTCCAGTTTTTCGGCAAGGACGGCGATGCAGACTGACGTGTCTAGTTGGAAGTAAAGAAAAGAATGAGCTGTGATGTTCCGAGGAACAGGTAAGGCCTGAACCTCATAGGCCGTGGAAATGGTGGCTCCGATTCATTGCCCCAAGGCTGTAACCATCAGTCTGGAGCCCATGGACGCCAGCTGGAATGAAACAAAGAGGGCTTCCATTCAGCGGAAAGAAGATGTACGTGAAATGTAGATCTTCAGGGCCCTGCGGACGTCCAGTGTATGCCAGACCTTCTCTAGCCGATGTCTAGGAGAGGGGCAGAAATTGGATATCACAAGCTCTTGCGAGCTGTGAAAGATGGAATTGACCTTTGGGAGGAAGGTAGGGTCCAACTGTAGTATGGCTTTGTCAATGTGGAAAATGCAGAGGTCTTGTCAGATAGACAATGCAGCCATCTCCGAGATACGGCGAGCGGAAGTGATCGCAATGAGGAAGGCTACTTTAAAGAAGAGGAACCTGAGACTGACCTCTCAAATGGAGCTCCGCTCAAAGCAGATAATACTTTGTTGAGGTCCCATGTTGGAAACCGGTGGACTACAGGGGGACCAAGGTTAGTGGCGCCCCTTAAAAAATTCCGGATCACAGGATCTTTGGAAATAGTGTCTGAGGAGCCACACGTTAAAATAGAAGAAATGGCAGCTACCTGCCATCTGAGTATGTTAGGGGTGAGGCCCGATTCAAATCCGTCCTGCAGGAATTCTAAAATTTGTGCTATGGAGTCAGAGGTAGAAATCAGTTTGTATCTCTTGCACCAGGTGGAGAAGGCCCTCCACGAAGCCTGACAGATGCAGTTGGTGGAGGCCCTGCGGAAAGCCTGAATGGTGTTAATGATCCTGGGGGAGATGTTGATACCCGTCAGGAGGCGCTGCTCAATCTCCAGGCGCTTAATTGGTACCACTGGGGATCTGGGTGTACCAATGTCCCCTGGAGGAGGGCAGTCCTGTCATTGGGGATCCTCCAGGGCCGTGCCACCGAAAGCTACACCAAGTCCGCAAACCAAGGCCGTCGGGGCCAATGTGGAGCTAGAAGAATCAATTCCGCTTTCTCCTTTATGTGCTTCCTGATGACTCTGGTGATCAGCGGCAGTGGAGGGAAGGCATAGAGAAGAAGCTCAGAAGGCCACGGGCTGCATAAGGTGTCCACAGCCTCCGCTTCTGGAGTTGAGAATCTGGTGTAGAATTTCAGGACCTGATGATTGTCCTGGGAAGCGAAGAGATTGACTGAAGGAATGCCAAAACAGACCGTCAGCTCCTTAAATAAGAGAAGATGTAGGCTCCATTCCGCTTGGTCGATCGGAGTTCGGCTGAGGGAATCGGCTCAAACATTTGCTGCTCCTGATATGTGTGTGGCTTGTATAGATGTCAGATAGGCCTCCACCCAAAGCCCCAAAAGAAGAGCCTCCTGCATGAGAGCCTTTGAGTGGGTTTCCCCCTAGCCTGTTCACATGTGCCTTGGTGGAGATATTGCCCGTCAGCACTAACACATCCTGACCTCAACTAGGTCTTTGAAGCTTCAGAGGACCAGGTAGATAGCCCAGAGCTCCAACCAATTGATATTGTGTCTGAGATCCAGCTGAGATCACTGACCCTGAGCCATGTGAGGTCCTAGATGGGCACCCCATCCGAACAGATTGGCGTCAGTCGTGAGGACTAATCAATGAGGTTCCCAGAACTTGCTGCCTTTGGAAAGTGCGTTGGAAGTCCACCAGACTAGGGACATGAGGACAACTGGAGAAAGTGGCACTCTCGTCAAGGATGTGCTCCTGTGAGCCCTTTGGAATGGGAGAAGAAACCACTGCAGTTCCCTGCTGTGAAGACGAGATCAAGGTATAATGCCAAAGGAGGAGACCATCTTCCCTAGAATCTGGGACAACCCCATGAGGGAGGCCGAACACTGTGTCCGGAAACGTCCAGCCAGGTCTATGAGGCTGGACTGGCGCTCCTGCATTAGAAAAACCTCCGACCTTACCGTATCTATTACGGTCCCAAGGTGCTTAAGCCTAGTGGAGAGAGTCAAATGACTCTTGGACCAATTAATTGAAAACCCGTGATCTTGCAAAATTTGAATAGAGGTGCGTAAATCCTGTTGGGCCAGGGAAGCTGATTGCGAAAGGATAAGAATATCATCTAAATAGAATTGAATTCTGATGGGCAGGGAGCGGATGTAGCCAATCAGGGCCGCCATAATTTTAGTAAAAACCCTGGGAGTTGACAAGAGCCCAAAGGGTAAGGCCCGATACTGATAATGCTTCCCTGCATAGTGGAAGCGGAGGGATTTGCGATGGGCGGGAAGGATGGGAACATGAAGATATGCCTCCGTCAGATCAACTGACGAAAGAAAATCGCCCTTACGAATGCTTACCAGAATAGTCTGAAGGGATTGCATTTTGAACCAGCGATAAATAATGTACCGGTTCAAAAACTTAAGGTCAAGAATTGCCCTCCAGCCCCCTGAGGCCTTCTGCACAAGAAATAAGCGGGAATAGAACCCCTGTCCGTGTTGTTCCTGTGGAACCAGCAGGATGGTTTGATAGCCAAAAGGTATTGTATAGCTGACTCCACCTGAACACACTTGGTCCAGTTCTGAGAGACAGGGCAGTGAACAAACAGCCTTGGGGGAATGGAGTGAAATTCTAGGGAGACGCCGGACCTGACCGTCCCTCACCCAAGCATCCCATTGACTGGCGAAGTGTCTCATTGACTGGCGAAGGACGCCAGACAACCCCCAATGTAGGAATCAGGAGGGTGATTATCAAGACCATCAGAAAGGACAGCCTCTTCCACCTCAAAAGGGTCTCTTGGGAGCGAATCTGGAACCCCGTCTAACCTGGCCATCCTGATGTAGACCCCCACTGGCTGGAAAGGAACATTGAGTACGTTGCTGGTAATACCCATTGTCTGGGGCTAGAAAGGACTGAGACCTAAAATAACCCTGCTGTCAAAATTCGGCCCATCGGAAAACAGATGGTAAGATCTTGTGTCGATCCCTGGTTTCAGTCAGTAGTGGGTCAAGAGAAGCCACAAACAATTTTTTCCCCTGAGTAGGGAGAGAACACCATTTGTTCCTGGCGTCAGTTTGTCAGTGTCAGAGCCAGAGGAGCCATCTTGAGGTGACTGTAGAACCGATGGACTTAACTGCAAACCTGGCAGCATTGAGAGTAGCATCCGCTGAGAATTCCACTGCCGCCATTATCTTGTTGAGATCCTGATGGGATCTTGAATCGGTTGAAGGAATCCTCTCTTGCAATTGCTTCAGCCAGAGAATGGATGCCCTATTGAAAAATGAAGCTGAAGTGGCAGCCCTAACTGACCAGGCAGCCACCTGATGTCCTTTAATCCTCTTGTCCTCTGGACGTAAGGATTCTTCCGGAGGACCTGTCAGATGTGAGGATGAAGAAAGAGCCATTACTGGAACATCTACTGTGGGAACATGTAATAGGCTAGAGAGATCAGGAGCCATGTTGTAAAGACACTTGTCTTGTCCATTAGGGAGAGGTCCCGAATTAGGAAAAGCCCATTGCCTCTAGACTACATCTGAAAACAATTTAGGCGCTGGCACGGTATCCCTCTGTACCGTCGGTTCCACAAACAAGGAGGTAGTAGGATCAACTGCCGTAGAGACAGGCTCTGCCAGTGGGAGGGGGCATCCCAACCAAGTAGTAGTCTGAGCCTTGAATAGCAAGGAACGGAAAACCTGAGGCCTAAATAGGCCAACAAATGAGGGTTGGTCAGGCTCGAGGCCCTCATCATCAGAAAGCTCCGGATCGTGAGGAGTCTCTTCTCCAGAAAGGGAGGCCTGACTGGCAGAACCTGGGGAATAAGCCAGCCCGCGTTCCCCGTTGAATCCTCGAACTGGTGAGAGCCCTGAGACTGACTGAGGCAGCTGACGTAATCTGACACCTCCAAAGATGCCCTTTGTTGTAGGCCCTGGGCAGTGCCCTGTTTGATGGCCTCTGTGATTGAAGTCGCCATAGCGGTTGAAATCTGGGGATCCTGTTGTTCAGCCTGCCTGAGTCCAGCGGCCATGGGCGTAAAGGTGGCCGAAGGCCCATTGTGTATAGCCAATTGGCCAGCTGGAGAGTGATGGGGCCGCTCGCTGTGCATGGGTTCAAATAATAAGGCCGCATCCACAGACTATGAAGTTCCTCTCTGGTCAGCACATCAGGACACAATGAATGCCCTTGTATGACGGAAGGCCGCACCGCAGGGGAAGCTGTGGTTGTTAAAAGAGGGGAAGGCTCTGGTCCTGAAGGAGATCTGGCCCTCTTTTCCGCCACCTGTTGTGCCTTTTGAATGGCACACTCGTTGGCCTTAGAGGCCCTGGTGTGGGGTTGAGCAGGAGGCTCCATCGCCCTTGCCCTTTTGCTGTGCGGCCAAGTGCCCGAAGTACCTTCATCAGGGTCACTATCATGGTGCCTCCTCCCATTGGTGGCTACCATGCGGGATGACTTAGATAAACTGGCATCCGCCATTTTGGAATCCCCTCTTAGCGCTAGCAGCTAGGCTGAAGCCCCAATTAGCTGGCCTTTGCGGGTGGATCCCCAACCCGCTACTCACTGCACTGCTCAAATGTGTTCTCAGCAGTATCGCCATGGCCTCCGGTCGAGAACTCGAGAAACGAAGGGCGGAATGATGAGCTGCTGCACCAGCCACAAATCACTGGCCAAATTTTGCTGCTGAGCAAAGGCTCTGAAACGCAGCAACACCTCGCCCGCTGCCGATGGTCTGCAAGCGGGGATTCCTTGGGCTAGCGCGTTGGAGCAAGCTCGTGAGCGCAGTCCAGTCAGAACTGCTGACTGGCAGCCAGATGCCACCACACAGCCCTCAGCGGAATCAGGTAAAAACTCTTCACACTGGTAAGAGAAACTAATCTGATGGAAAGGGAGCTCAAATTCAATAAAATTTGAAATGCCTCAGGACGAATCTCCTTAGCTAAGACACGTCTGTCCAAGCCAGACTGAGTCAAAAAACTGGAGAGCTACAGGAAGAGGCGGGGCTTAAGAAATCAGCAGACTCGGTCCTAATGGGTGACAGACAGAATTAACCCATGCCTGATTGCCGTTCCCATCAAGTAGGAGAAGAACCGTGCAATAGGGGAGATAGTCAATAAATATTTTGCATTGTTATTTTGGGACAAGTAATAATGAATATAAGTTGCATTATTTATTTCATTTAGATATAAAGAAAACCTTCCTGATGGCATGAACTGTATGACAGTGAAAAAGTCTATCTACAGAAGTGACTCTCCATCTCTGGTAGTTTTAATGAAAAGGAGTCACTACTTGAGCATAGTTCAATTGGTCTGCACAGCAGAGGACTGGAGTAGATGAATCCAATGGTTCCTTCCAACTCCATGGTTATATGAAGAAGACAAAGTAATACTGTTCTTGCTTTATATGTTTATAAGGATTTCAAACAAATGGCTTGAATCTTAATTTTCATTCCAGAAACAGAACAAATGTAGCTTAACTAGAATAACTAGAATAAAGGATTTGAACCCATACATGCACATCAAAAATCTGTACCTGCAAATTCAAAATCTCTTGGGAATAATGTCTAACATGAAGAGAAGCATTCCACAAATACTTCTTTTATTAAGTGAACTTGGTATATATTGGTATATACTTGGTACACATAATGCAACCTATATGAATGGGCTGTGAAGTAGCAATTGTTTATTAGGTAATTTCATTATTTATTTATTATTAGGTAATTGGGCAATTTCTAAAATTAAAGAAATAAAGATATTCTTTCTACTATTTTTTCCAATATTAGAAAAAAACATTGTGTATACACTTATAACATGCTCCTTCGTCATCTACAGCAATAAGTAAGCCAACCAACCAGAGTCACTCGTTTGAAATGGATGGCTACAGGAATGAATGAATGAATGAATGAATGAATGAATGAATGAATGAATGAAAGAAAGAAAAACAAACAAACAAACAAACAAACAAACAAACAAACAAATGCATTTAAGGTATTGGGTTTTTTTAGGTTCAGCATGAAGAAGCAGCTCTTTCCATGAACTACAAAATAAATGTCCTCAGCCTGCATTATTAAGGAACAGCAATAGTTTTATGTTCTCCTACTCTGCAGTTTCTGGAACATGATTCCAAGAAATTGTATTTCCTAGAGACATGAAGCCTGACACCTCAGATGACCAAAGGAAACTGTTGCTCAACCTTGAGAAGTAGTTAAAAGAGCCAAACTCTTTCTCCTTCAGCCTGTGATGAGTGATTCATCTCATCTCCCTGGAGGTTTGTGTTGGATATTTATGCATCATATGCTTGCTAGAAGCCTGGAAAAATGCATATAACTAACCTTCCTCTTAAAACAAGCTGCTCATGACAGGAATAATGCAGAGCATTACTGCTGAGGTTGGATTGAAACTTGCACATTTTCTCACTTTATTTACTGCAGCTGACTTTGATGTGCATACATTATGTCATAAACCATTAACCAAAGTTGGTGCATTCTTTTTCAATATGGCCTATTTCTGAAATGGTCAAAAATATGCAGACTAGGTGAGAATTTAAATAGTGCCTGTAACTGAGCCCACACTTAGTCATAATTCATAGTGGTCGTTAAGTAGGCCACCACATAATGCACCCGATTTTATTATCTGTTTTGCAGCCATCATTAACCAAACACCGCAGTTGTTAAAGGAACCTATTTTTTTCAATGGGCACTTTTTGTCAGAACCCAGAAATACAGAAAATTGTATTCATGTGACTATAGAACGCTGCAAATGGCCATAAAAGTGAGCTGGTTGCCAGCCACTCAAAATGTGATAATGTGACTGGTGTGTGCGTGGCCATCGGAACATTTGACCTGGGTCATTAAGGACCTCTGGGGAGGCTTGTCATAACTGTAACCAGTCATTAAGTGACTGGTCGTTAAGCAAGGATTACCTGCAGTCTCAAAGATACTTTTCCTTTTCAAAAAGTTCATGATATGTTGCAGTAATAAGTAAAACTGCCCTTAAACCAATCTTTCCAAGTCTATGCCTCAAACATGGTTGAAGAGGGGCTGCTTTAGTATATCAGTGATCTCAGAAATACACCATTGCTGAAGCAGCACCTGTCCCTTGGAACAAAGCTCCCCCTGAGATCCAGATGTCCCCCCTCCACTGTTATTTAAAAGAGCCATGAAGACTTAGATCTTCAGCCAAACTTTTGTAAAAGGAGAGTGAGACCTCTCGCTCCATCACACTTGGCATCATTTATCTTTTTTATAATTTGTTTCATTGCTGCGAGCCACCTGAAGCCACTGGGAGTTTGATGGAATCGAAATCTAATAAATTATTATTACTGCTGTTATTGGATAAACAGAACCTGAAACATGCTGAAATGCTCAGAATGGGCAGATATTGTAGGAGACATGACACCAAACTCATTTTTAGAAGGCTGAAATAATGTCAGCTACTATTGCTTGAATGACGCAACAATACTTCCAAAAATGCCTCCAATTTGAAAGGATGAGGAGGCGTTTGAGATCTACTTCAGGCAACCTAATATCTTTGGCCAGCACTACATGTTTGTGCATATGGAGATACCTTCACAGCTTGTAAGAAGATGGCAACCCACAAACAGCACTTCCCTATAATCTTTCCCACTTCCTATTCCTTATATAGCTTCGGAAGGCAGAAGTATATTTTCCACACCTCAAACTTTAAGCGGAATCTTGAACTGTCATTGTTGCATCCTGCTTTGGGAGCTGTTTACTTCAGAAAGGCAGTTGAATAAATTTTAAGATAAGATGTGTATGAGAAGGGATGACAGAAACCGAGTTGATTTAAATCAAGCCTTTTTACGACTTGAAATCAACTTGATTTAAATCAAATCCACCCTGCTTGCAATAGATCATTTCATGTACAAAACTTTTTCTTAAAATAATTAAAATTATGTGGCAAATTCTGCAGTTCCTTGTGCCAGACCAAGCTTTCTCCTTAGTGATTAATTGGAGAGGGAAAAGGCCCTAGCCATCATCTCAGATTCCTTATGCTAGCTAGGGCTTACAAGAATTGAAGTCTAACACAAGGATAACAAGATGGAGAGGAAAGTTCAAAGGCAAGACTGCAAATTTGAGACTACAAACTTATTTGCGTAATTTTAAAATGGCTTAAGGGGAAAAATAGGCACATGATGAATCATTTTAATTATACCAAATTTAATTTAAATTGAATCAAATTTATTTCCCCTATATACTTTCTTTGTTCCGCACCCATGCACTTGTTAAAAGTGTAGTTCATAACTGAACAGTTATAGAAAAATGCCAAGAAGAGGGTCTAAGAAAATAAAAAATTCAACAAACCTCTGAGGGTTTCTTCTCCTTTTGCCTTGACCAACCAGATTTTGTATTTGGAATTTTGGAGCATCTTGAAGTTGATGTTGTTTGACCTTTGAAGAAAAATAAATTAAGTTAAAGATAAACCAAGCCTTAAATTAAGAACAGCTTAATTGCGAACCAAATGTTGTTTGCAGTACACAAATCTCAAATGCTTTCAGCTTTCAGCATGGAATAGCAACATATGCCAGCAATTTCAATTTGTCAAAATCTGACATTAAGTCTCCATATTACATATACCAACTTAAGCTTTGAACAAAAGGGATAAATAAATCAAATCAATAAATGGATTGCACTCTTAGTATCCCTTGGCATTAAAATATCTGCAGATTATGCAAACTTAACTCTGTATTTTTAAAAGTTCTATTATTATTGTTAGTGTGTCTTACCAGAAAATGTTATCCTCTTTCTGAATTCTGAATTTCCAAGTAGATAGATTAGGCAAATAACTTTAATTGCAGAGAATAAGGAAACAGTAGATATGAAATTCTGCATATGTCTTTTTATATATATATATATATATATATATATATATATATATATATATATATATATATATATATATATAAATAGGTATGTCAATCTCAAGGTTAAAAATCCTTAGCTTCCTCCTGTTTTACCAACAGACTTCTGATAGTTCTTCTCCAGCATTGAAGCTCTCTATCATACATCTCTTGTTTACAAAACAGTTTTCTCAGGCATGAGATGGTCAAGGGTCTTTACCTGACCAACTTCAATCCTTTCATGTATTTTTTAATCATTTCCCCATGTCAGCCCTTCCCTTCAGGGTCAGCTCTATTCATATCCACAAAGATGATTTATTTCTATGGCATGCTTGCTACTTTCATTCCTTTTCCCCAAAGAATTATAAACATTTACTATGGAGTGATCTCAAAACCTCCTGACCTGCATGGCTTAAAATGGTTCATCTTTCTTCTCATTTTTTTCTTGGCTAGAGAACTATCAAACTATCACCATCTTGATTAGAGAAAACAGAGCAAATTTACTCATCAGTTCCCCAAATCCAATCTGGACTCAGGTATTTCTTTCTAAATGGGGCATTCAAGATGGTCACAGATAATTTATTATTTGTTGCTTTATTGTCTTGCTGCTAGATCCCCAAAAGAAAACAGAAAGTGTACCAGAAGGTTGATTTGCTTGTATGTTTGTATGAGTGCTGGGACCCTGAGAGACAATCATTATTTTGATGTTTATTTTTATTTTAGAAAGTAATTGAATACAAATCTAGAGACATGTAACCCATCACCAGGTAAAGGATGAAAAACCCAATACTTCACTAAATTTTTCAATTCTTTTTACTCAAATGTTATTTTTTTACTTGGCTATCCCAGAGAAGTAGAAATTATTGTGGGGTACATAACATGGGTCTCAGGAGTTCTCAACCCCTCACTGTCTGGGGTCACACAACATGTTAAACTAAAATATTGTTAACTAATTTATTGGCTCAGTGTATTTGCAAACCTAACCCAAGCAGTTAGGTTATGGTTCTGTGTACTTCGCAAAGCCAGCAATTGTACTGATTCACAAAATAAAGCAGCTTAATTAACTGTAAATTAGAATGCATCTGTGAACTCAGACATTACTTCCAGTCTCCCTCAATTTGCTTGTAATTTTGAACTTATGGTCATGTGTCTTTTTCATGTAACTGGGTCCTGATAGAGACTGGAATAGGAAAATCTGGGTTAAATTAGCATTTTTATGCAGTGCATATTTCCCAGCCTTGGGTTTTGCACCTGTGAGTTTGAAATTGCTTGCCTCGGTTTGTCTCTTCCATGGAATGAATTAATATTAAGCAGAAAAATGTGGGTTAGGTAAATTTCCTCCATCAACCGCCCCTCTTCCGCACTCACAAATTGTAGCTAGTTGCCCAAGTTTTCCATGCAATGAAAATGTTTGAGAGAGGAATATGGTCTCAAAATCATTGCTTTGTAATACTGATATACAATTGGGTTCATACACCGTGCTAAGTCACAATGTATATATATCTGGCTTTCAAGTAGGGTTCAAATATAGTGAACCCTGACAATTTGTTAATTGAGTGGTAGTTAAGAATTTTGCAGCCCACTTCTAGAAGTTGTATAATCTGATTATGGCTAAAATAAACTCTGAATTATATGTTGTGTGGGTCTAAAGGGTTTTCTTGTTCTGATGTGCTAGAATCACCAATCAGCAAGTTTTAAGCATGCTGTTCCCATCACCTTGAATTTTCTGTTCACTTGTTTTCTTATCCTTGCACTTTTAAAGAGAGATTGGCTATCAAATCTTCTGCGTTACCTTTCATATCTATATTTGCATTATAATTTAAAATTATAATCAAGTAACTACTATGACAATGTTTGGATAAGTGAAAAAAGTGAAGGCTGCAGTGAAGAAGCCTAGCAAGATCCCTTATACCCATGTTAAGTGTCTTTTTCCCTCTTCCATTCAGTTGTGTCTGATTCTCAGAGACTGCCTGGACAGTTTTCTTGATGAGTGTAATTTAGTAGAAGTGCTGTGTATCCGCACAAATGGACTGTATAAGTTCCAGACTTCCATATTAATTGTTCATAAACATCATTCTCCCTTAATTTATTTTAAAGGAATTACCTATTACTATGGTAAGAATTTTTAAAACACAACTAGTAGGGGGCTCGCTGCATTTCAGCAGAGGCTATAAGGATTTGGTTTTTATTTAGTGTTCCTTCATTTTGTTTCTAGAAATTTTGCTTTGTTTTTTTGTTTTGTTTTTTTGCAGGGCTAATGTATCTCTACCTTGTGTTTTCTTTTTTTTAAAGACACTGTTCTTGCAACAGTGCAAATAAGGACTCCCACACCATAATCCTCATAGTGAAGATTTTGGAGAATGTGAACATTCTTTACTTTCGAAGCAAATTGTCACAAGGAATTAATTGCATGTGCTCTTTTTACTTTCAAACCCCAGTAGTTTTTCTAGTTGAGAAGGCTACCTCATATATCAATCTCCTCCTGAATCTGAGATTTACAAGTCACCTTACTGGTAGCATCTTTAATACACAACTTGACCCCAAAAGGATACAAAAGTTGTACCATGAAGAACACGATGAGGTTATTTGTTTGGTTGTGTATGTGTGACTTTAAGTCAGCACTGATTCCTAGTGACTGTCCTGAAAGTCCCTGCAGCTTTCCTGGCATGATTTCAGAAGTGATTTGCCATTGCCTTCTTTCTAGGACTGAGAGAGAGGGACTGGCCCAAGGTCACCCAGCTGGCTTAAGGTGAGATCAGAGCTCACAGTCTCCTGGTTTCTAGTTGGGTGCCCAACTATCACAATGAACTACAAGACCTGATGGTTTTTAAGTACAAACCAAATTTTAAACCAACACATTTGCAAAATTTAGACCAAAGCAATTTTTATTTTAGGTGATATTTGATTTACACTGTGCCTTTCTACACTAATGAACAAAAGGTTTTTTTTTTTTTTTTGCTAACGACCTACATATACATATTATTTTTTAACATTTAGTCAATTTTCAAGCAGCGTCAAGATTGCACAGAGTAACTGTCCTATAAACATCAAACATACTCTTCCCCTCCCCCGATACCTGTAAATCAAATATTAATCTTAATAGGGAAGGATTTCTTTCCATACTGAATCATACATATTGTTATAATACTTTTAAAAAACCCTATTTTCAAATAAATATAGAATTAACATGGAAAAGTTAAAGTTTTGAATCTTTTATCTTAAATTTACACATTTCAAATTCTGATGTATACTGCCTTTTTCTCTTTCTCTTTCCCTCTCCCTGTGTGTGTGGGGGGGGGAAGAAAAGAGAGAGTGGGAGGGAGGGAGAGAGAGAGAGGGAGGGAGGGAGAGAGAGAGAGAGAGAGAATGAATGAATGAGAATTAACAGATAGCAACTAGCATTCGCTGGGCAAATCTGACTCTTTTCAGTAGTATTATCTTTTCTGAATATATGACTCTCAGAGACCTAAGAGAAAGCAGCAATAAGGCTCTCTATGTGTGTATATGGACGCACATTTATAGAGTCAGCCAGCCGAGTATTGTTTCCTCTGCCTCAAACAGCCGCAGAACCACCTGAAGACAAAGCAGGTACCCACTGGAAGGACTTCCCCCTCTTCCTGTTTAAGTAATGTTGCAACACCCCCGAAATACAGTAGTCCTAAAAAATATACGGTTTTGCCTGCAGACTTAAAAAAACACAACCTCTTTAAAACCATTCAGTCTTTAAATAGCCCTGCCTCCTCTCTGCTGGCTTTGCTTTTTGTACAGCGGGTGATATTTTAACTAGAGTAATCATAAACCTAACTACAACCTCCCTTTTCCAAGAACAGATAACAGCTTCACAGTGTCATGTGGCTCTAAAAGTCACACCTTGTACCTTTTTTAAAGGTAGGTACGGGTTTTATTGATAAGTTTACATAGCACTTGCAAGCCAAAGTAAGTTCCATGCCTGGTACAAGTCCAAAGCCAGTTCCTTTGGTCAACGGAGATAGCCTTGCACAATTAATTTTAACTACACTCTGGATTTCTTTAACTGCCCAAACTCAGACATTAGTTCTTAAGCACCAAGGGTTCCAGCTAGGGCTTAGGTTTTAACAGGAAGAAGCAGTAAAAGTAGGGTAGCTTCATGTCACTTGGATACGACAAAGTAAGAAATGTAGAAGGACAGAAGAGGTATACTTTTTGACTAAACCTTTTGGTTTGGAGAATAATTTTGAAGCATGTTCTACTTTCAATATCCCTATCCTTGTAATTATTGTCCAGCTACCAGATAACTCAACTTGAAGCCCACCTGTGTTTGCAAATAGGCTTACTTCTAGATCAGAGATCTTCAAATTTGGCAGCTTTAAGACTTGTGGACTTCAGCTCCCAGAATTCTCCAGCCAGAGTTGAAGCCCTCAAGTCTTAAAGCTGTCAAGTTTAGGGACCCCTGTTCTAGATCAAGGTTTTGCCATTGGCCTATTTTAACCACATTATTCACAACAGGAAGACAAGTACAGTAGTTATAAGACTTCAATTGACAGGTATGTAAATAGGTATTTACTTCTTGTAATATATTTATAAGTAATCCCTGTATACAATTCATTGTCCAGGGACTACCTGTAACACGTAGTTTCCCCAACTGTCTGCAAGTAATTATTCAAATTCTTTCCCTACTGAAGGTGAATCATCATTTGGTTATCTTGTAAGGCTTGAATAAAAAGTCTTACTGTCAGTGGTGTCTGAATTATCACTGCTGATTGAGTATTTTCGCCGTTTCTCTTCCATCTGTAAGAAAAGAAATTGAACATTACATTTGCTGTTCAAGAAACTCATTATGGCACCAAATCACTGTTATCTCAGGAAATCCACACATCACATTAACCCAGCACCACCAGTGAATACTTAGTAATGACAGTAAATTACTAAGGGCTTTTTTAAAAAATAAAATTTTTAGATGTAACATTATTTTCTTTTCAAGTCTCTGCCTCTTGGATGCATGAGTGTGTCTTGCTTTTAATTATGCAACTTGACTCATAAGTATAATTTTCAAACCACCCCTACAACTAAGGATTCTCCACTAAGGTTTTTACTTGGTAAATCCATAGAAACAATGCAGCTAAAATGCTATCTATCTTACAACTTATTATTCAAGTTCAACAACTCAATGAATTAAGAGTTTGGGAGAATCCATTTGAAAAGCATCTGAGGATAAAATTGCAACGGCATGGACCAATGGCATGAAACCAAAGCATAAAACAAGGATGGAAATGGTTTTATTTTGAAGCAACTGTATTCATATATAAATGGGAAGGGAAAATGAGGACTTGGACAAGTAAGTAGTATTTTGGTAGTTCGCTTGGAATTTAAACTATAGGTGGTTGTTCTACACAGAAAATCAATCAAATACAATGGCCTACTCTGCAGTTTTGAAAATTTCTCCAAAAATTAGAAATAGGTGGGCAGTTTTATGAGGATATGAAAAGTATCACTCCAGAATGTTCGCTTTTATTATTCTTATAAGAAAGCGCTGACTGTTTTCCTTCCACAAGATTGTTGTAAAAAAATTTCCCAGAGCTGTTTGCTCCTTGCTAGGTTTTTGGTATGAAACAGGTGACTCAACTAGATCCTGTTGCATTACTGTAATTATGTACACTGTAATGTGTACGTGACTGAGTTTAACTTTGCTTTACTTTAATAATCTTTAAAACTCTATGTATAATTCTGCCATATTTACTGTGTATGTTTATGTATATACAGTTATTTCTAGAGTATGTTGATTTCTTCTGTGAAATCTACAAGCAAATTGTATGGCAAGCAAATTCACTAAATAGAAGACTAAATAAATAAATACTAAATAAATTTCTTTTTGCAGCCCTGGTTTTAATTACATTTTACCCAGATAATGATTTTGATGAATAATGAGTAAGAAAATCATTTAATGATATTTCAGTAAGTGTAGTCAAACCTGTAGGAATAACTAGAACAAACAGAGGTTGTATTCCACAGGTTGCAATTGAACATTTCTAGATGTGAAAAAACAGTATGAAAAAGGGAAGATTTTACATACAATGTAAAATATAGACATATTATTTGCATATATAATTACCATTTTATAAACCAATTGACACGAGGGAGTAATATGCCAAATGCAGTGCTGCATATCTATAGCACCTATAGCAGTATCTCCATATTACAATAGAAGCAAGCAGATAAGTAAACATCACACATATCTCATCTGGTGCATATCGGATACAAGATATCTAAATGTATACAAAGCACACAAATGGTGGGAGATCATTGGTAGAAGTTACAGATAGGGCACTATCTATACAGATAGTTCTTGACTTACAACCATTTATTTAGTGAACGTTCTAAGTTACAACAGAACTGAAGTGACTGTTTTTCACATTTATGATGATTGCAGAATTCCCCAGTCACATGATCAAAATTTGGATGCTTGGCAATTAGCTCATATTTATGATGGCTGCAGCGTCCTAAGGTCATGTGATCACTTTTTGTGATCTTCTGATGAGCAAAGTCAATGGGAAAGCCAGTTTCACTTAACAGATGTGTTACTCATTTAATAACTGCAGTGATTCATTTAACAACTGTGGCAAGAAGGGTCGTAAAATGGGGCAAAATTCACTTAACTGTTGCTTGGTAACAGAAATTTCGGGCTCAATTATAAGTCAAGGACTACCTATAATTAATTAATTTGGAGATTTTTTCCTACTTTCCATGGAATCAGATAAGATACTGAGAATAAAACAGTATCAAGAGTTCTGACAGCACAGAAACCTTAGTCCGAACTGTTCAGAAAAATATACAGGTAGTCTTTGTTTAAAATCTGCTTGTTCAGTGACCAGTTACAGCAGCATTTAATGAAGGGGACTCACAAGGGGTCCCTGTAGTTACAGCCATTGCAGTTTCTGTGTGGTCATGTGATTGTAACTCAGGTACTTGGCAACCGACTTGCAAATACAACGCTGCCATCATGTAATTGCCATTTGCAACCTGCACTGCCAGTTTCTGACAAGGAAAATCAATGGAGAAGGCAGCAGATTATCACGAATGGCATTCATGTGACCATGGAACACTGAGACCGCAAGATTCACGTAATAACAGCAGCTGGTACTGCTGGAACACTGCCACTATACAGTCAGCAGTCATGTGATGTTGTATCTTATGACCACAACACTTAACAACTGTGTTCCTGGTTCCAATTACCACTTGTTAGTTAGGATTCCCTGTAGTTATATTGGGGTTCATATGAAAGTGCATAGATCAGTGGTGAAATGTAAAATTTGTTACTACCGGTTCTGTGGCCGTGGCTTGGTGGGGGGTAATGTGACTGGGTGGGCGTGGCCAACTTTTTTTTTTTTTTTTTACTTTTAAAACCATTTTTTCCACAACCTCTGCTTTTAAAAGCCTCTGATCGTCAGAGGATTTTTTTTTTTCTTTTAAAAGCCTCTGACGATCCCAGCTGAGCTGTGCGATCATCAGAGGCGTTTTTTTTTTTACTTTTAAAAGCATTTTTTCGGCCGAAGAGGTTTTAGAAAACATGCTTTTAAAAATTAAAAAAAAAAAGCCTCTGATGATTGCGGGACTCAGCTGGGCATGGGGGGAGGCGGCAGGGATTTTTGCTACCGGTTCTCCGAACCACCCACCGCCATTGCTACCGGATCGGGCAATCTGGTTCAAACCGGGAGCATTTCACCCCTGGTATAGATCTAATCATAGCAGTATCCTACATAACAAAAATGGGTTAATTGCATTCTCTATTTCCATATTCAGTAACCTAAACTACTCCAGTAGGATACAGATGACATCCCTTATTAGACAAAAACTATCCACATCTAAGGATAAAAGATCCAAGGCAAGTACAGGTAGTCCTCGACTTACAACAGTTCCTTTAGTGACCATTCCAAGTTACAACAGCACTGAAAAGGGGGACTTATGACCGTTTTTCACACTTACAACCATTGCAGCATCCCCATGCTCACATGATCAAAATTCAGATGTTTGGTAACCAGTCATATTTACGTGATCACCTTTTGTGACCTTCTGACAAGCAAACTCAATGGGAAAGCCAGATTCACTTAACAACTGTGTTACTAACTTAACAACTGCAGTGATTCACTTAATAACTGTGGCAGGAAAGATAAAAATTCACAACAAATGTCTCAGCAACACAAATTTTGGGCTCAATTGTGGTCATAATTGCATCCTTTCTAATTACATGCACTATATTAGCAGAGGTATGCATATAATTTTGTGACCATTTTCATAGATCTAATCTATATGAAATGCAAGATTTTAATAGCTAGTTGCCAATTTGCAACCTAGAGACAATAAATGCAGCTCTACATATCCTGCAATAAAGAAAAAGGAGGTGGTTGCAATTTCAGCTTCTTCCATCATCTTTTCTTGTGTTTCTTCATCCTATTTTTTTCCACTAGGCGTGACAAGACTGGATCATAGTCTTGTTGTTCTTCATCGTCCTCTTTTCCTCCTGTCTCCTCAAGTGACAGATATATGTATATCGGAGAGAAAATATCAGAATCACTTTAGAAACAGGCAAAAGAAGCTAAAAGGGGCGTTGGTCCTACCTGAGATGCTCCTTCTCGTTGGGTGGAGACAGCAGCCAACATGGGTAATCCTCATCCAATCAGCCTGAAGGACTGGGTCTATCCAAAGCTTAAATCCTGCCCTTGTTGCTGGGTAGACCAGCTTTTGGCGAAGACTAAGGAAAGACTCGGCGTGTGGTCAAGCGAAGAAAAATCCGATAAATAAGTACAAGTACAGCCTGGCATAAAATAACGGGAGGGTCTGGCTGCTGTCTCCACCCAACGAGAAGGAGCGTCTCAGGTAGGACCAACGCCCCTTCTCCATTGTGGGTGGAGACAGCAGCCAGCATGGGACATACCCAAGTTCACTGTCCCGAGACCTGGGAGGGGTCAGGCTGGACCGGAACATCCTCCCCATCAACAACCCTCTGCAACACCAGCCGACCAAATGCTGCCTCAGCAGAAGCAAATGAGTCAATTTTATAATGCTTAATGGAGCCGGCGAAATCCACGTGGCCGCATGACAAATCTCCAGCAGAGGAGCCTGAGTAGCCCAGGCTGCCGACGTAGCTGCGCTGCACGTAGAGTGAGCAGTCACATGAGGAGGTTGCGGCAGGGAGCGGAAGTCATAGGCGGAGGCAATGGTCTGCCGGATCCAGCGACCGATAGTCGAAGAAGATACCTTGAGACCCAAAGAAACGGGCAAGAAGGAGACGAACAAAGCTTCTGAACGTCGAAAGGATGCTGTGCGTTTAATATAGATGCGAAGGACACGGCGAACATCCAAAATGTGCCAACGACGTTCACGAAGGTGAAAAGGACAAGGGCAGAAATTCGGGAGGATGAGCTCTTGGGAGCGATGGAAGACAGAGTTGATTTTCGGCACGAAGGTTGGATCCAGACGGAGGATGACACGATCCGAATGGAACACGCAAAGATCCGGCCTGGTGGACAAAGCAACCACTTCCGATATGCGACGAGCCGAAGTGATAGCCACCAAAAAGGCGACTTTACACGACAACAAACGCAGAGATGCTGTCTGTAGAGGTTCGTAAGGAGGCCCCATGAGAGCTTCTAAGACAAAAGGTAGATCCCAGGTAGGATAGCGGTGCAAAACAGGAGGGGACAAGTTCGTGGCCTCACGAAAGAAGCGTTGAATTAGGGGATGTTGCGCCAATGATGAGAGGGCTCCACAGGTAAGCACCGAAGAGATGGCCGCAACTTAGCGTCGAAGAGTGTTTGGAAAGAGGCCGTCCGCAAAACCTCGTTGGAGGAACACCAGAATGTCCACTATCGAAGGCTGTAGGACAGGGACGCCGTTCCTGTCACACCAAGAGCAGAAAGACCGCCAAGTGGCCGAATAGATTCTGTTAGTAGAAGGACGACAGGAGGCCTGGATTATCTGTATCACATCGGCCGGGATGTTAGCCGTGCTCAAAGAGAGCCGCTCAACCACCAAGCGGTCAGATTGAGCCACAGTAGATCTGGGTGGTTCAACACCCCTTGAATCAGAGTATCTGCCGCGATTGGGATGCGCCATGATGGAGTGATCGAAAGGGAAATCAAGTCCGCAAACCATGCTCTGCGCGGCCAGTGTGGAGCCAGGAGAATCAACTCCAATATCTTGCGGATCACTCTGCCAACTTTCAAAGCCACTGACAATAGGGACTTCGACCTGGTGCCCCCCAGTTTGTTCAGATGTGCCTTGGCGGTTACGTTGTCCGTCAAGACAAGGACATGAGCTCCAGCTAGTAGTTGACGGAATGCTCTGAGGGCCAGGAAGATGGCCTGTAACTCTAGCCAGTTGATCGGGCGGCGAGCATCCACATCGTTCCATATGCCCTGGGCGAGCTGACCCTGACAATGAGCCCCCCAGCCGTGGAGGCTGGCATCCGTTGTCACCACCACCCTCTGGGGCTCGAGAAAGAGGGAACCCGCTGAAAGGGCTGGGGACCGCCACCACCGAAGGGATCTGCGAACAGCTGGAGGGAGCAGGATCTGTCTGGATGACGTGCCTCTGCCCGCTTTCTGTAAGGGTAAAAGAAACCATTGGAGCTCCCGGGCGTGGAGCTGCGCCCAAGGAACAATGGCAATAGCAGAAATCATTTTCCCCAGGAGTTGGGAAAGAACATACGGGGAGACCCTCCGAGATCCCTCAACTTTGACCACCAAATCCCTCAAGCTGACCTGATGCTCAGGGGAGAGGAAAACTTTTACCTTGAAGTGAATCAATGAGGGCCCCCAAATGAACCAGAGAAGTGGAGGGAGACAGATGGCTTTTCTCCAGGTTAATGGAAAAACCATGAGCCGCTAACGTCCTCAGGGTAAACTGAATGTCCCAGACAGCTTGGCGAGTGGAAGATGACAAGATTAGAATGTCATCTAAATAACAAAGGAGCTGGATCGAGGAGAGCCTAAGATAAGCGGCCAATGCCGCCAACACCTTAGTAAAGGTGCGGAGAGCGGACGAGAGCCCAAAAGGCAATGCCCGATATTGATAATGCACCCCCCCATAACAAAACCGCAAATAACGTCTGTGAGAAGGGAGAATGGGGATGTGTAAATAGGCCTCAGTCAGATCGATAGAAGAAAGGAGATCGCCCCTCCTAACACCGTCAAGAATAGATTTAAGAGTCTGCATCTTAAATTTCCGATACACCACGTATCGATTTAACCATTTTAGGTCCAGAATGGGTCTCCACCCCCCCGAGGACTTAGGTACCAGAAAAACTCGAGAATAGAATCCCGTCCCAATTTCACCCGCAGGGACCAGTTGGATAGCCCTGATGGAAAGGAGGTGCTGAATAGCAGTGTCCATAAGAGCCCTCCTCGTGGAGTTACGAGAAATGGGACAGCAGACAAAGGTGCTCGGGGGAGGGGAAAGGAATTTGATGGTCAACCCCTATCGTAAAGTGGCCAGGACCCAATTATCCGAAATAGACTTCTCCCAAATGGCCGCGAAGAGAGCCAATCTACCGCCAATGGGAGGGTCAGAGATGCGACTAGTGACCGCGCCGGTAGGAACGACCTCCTCCCCCTCGAAAGGGCAGTTTGGACATGAAGGGTTTTCCCTGGGACATCCTATCTTGGGAACCCCGGGACCTCCCAAAATTGTTGAATGGCCGTGGAGGAGGGAAAAAGGCGGAAGAAGTAGAAGGACCCCCACTGTCAGAGGCCCGAGATTGAGGCCGAGTAGGATAAGGTACATAACGAGAGTCCCCCCTACGAAAAACAGGAGCCAAAACTTTCTTTTTGTCACGAGTCTCGGTCAAGAAGGGTTCCAAAGCATCCCCAAACAATCGGACCCCTCTGAATGGAGTAGCAGCCAACCGCCACTTACGCCTGGCATCCGCCTGCCAATGGCGAAGCCAGACCAAGTGACGGGCAGCCACCGACGATGCCAACGACTTTGCCACAAAACAGGCGGCGCTCAGAGTTGAATCTGCAGAAAATTGAACTGCTGCAATAATCTTGTTGAGGTCTTGTTTAATCCGCGCATCGTCCGGGGAAAGCTTCTCCTGTAACTGGCGGAGCCACAGCAAGGTGGTGCGATTAAAAAAGGATGCCGTGGAGGATGCCTTGATAGCCCATGCAGCCCCCTGGTGTGCCCTCTGGAGAACCAGGTCAGAACAAAGCTCCTCAGGTCGCAATCCCTCATCAGGGTCTCCGGGAACATTAACATTAGGTAGAAGGGCAGCCACAGGAGCATCCACAGACGGTAACTGCAATAGCGAGTCCAGGTCAGAAGCGACATTAAAATTCTTCCTGTCATTAGAAGAGGGCAGGGGAGCCGAGCCAGGAGAGGCCCACTGTCGTTTGACAGTTTCCAGGAATAAAGGTGGAGCAGGAATAGAAGTAACCTGTTTAGTCGGCTCTGCGAACATGGGATCCAGAGTCCCGGGAGGAACAGATGCAGAGGGCTGGGCCACTGGAAATGACAGTTGGGCCGTATTAATGGCCTTAAAGAGCAAGGATTTAAACAGAGCCTGCGGGAACAAACCAGACACGACGGGCTGATCCGGAGGAAGGTTATCATCATCAGACAAGCCGGAAACGTCAGCATCCTCCATATCAGACAATGTAGACTGTTGAGTGGCCTGTGAAACAGAGGGAGAAGAAGGCTGTCCGGAGATAACCTGCTCTGTAGAGTGACGTCGTTCCGGGGAGACCTATCGCACCGAACTGGCCCTGTTCAGAGGGTGAGATCTAGCAGCCAAAGATTTTTGTACCGCCACTTCGATGAGCTGCTGTAAAAGATCAGAAGACAACAGGTCCGGTAAGGCCGAAGGAGCAGAAACAGTAGCATACCCTGCAAAGGGCACTTCCTGCGATACCGCTGGAGTCGGGGAGACGGTCGCAGTGGAAGGCTCAGAACCCCACAGGTCAGAAGTGGATATTGCGACTGGACAATCCCAAAGAGACAATTGGTCAGGGGTCGCAGGGCGAGTCTCATGCGGGGCCGCCACATCTGCCGTTGCCACTGGTGTCACACCCATAGAAGCACTCCGCTCAGCACATGCCCTATCACAAAGCTTGGTAAGCACTTTATCTCGGCGCTTTTCCACTTTAGAGGAAGTACCGCCATGTTTTTTATGCCCTTTGTGATGCAAATGCAACCTTGGGGGCGGAGTTGGGGCTTCCACAGGAGCCTGGGCAGAAACTGGCCAGGTGCCATGTGCTTCCTCTGAATGGCCAGCAGAAGGAGCTACGGTATTGCCACTGTGCTTTGTTTTAGCGACTGCTTTGGGCATGGTGCTACAGAGCAAGTAGTCAGTAAAAGGTGGTCAAGGAGTTAATGGGGGAGCGCGGAAACTCCACAAAGACCTTCAGTATAGGACAGGTCAATTCAGCCAATCACGGGGGGGAGCGCGGAAACTCCACAAAATGGCCACCAAAGCTGTCAGTAATCAAAACAAAATGGCGGCCGTCAGTAAGCAATGGAGGAAATATAGCCCAATCGAAGGTGCCTGTCACATCCACCAATCGTGAGAAGTAAGGGCAGCACAAGTCTCCTGGAACAATTGGAAGGCAGTTGAGGGCGAGCAGGGGAGAGCCGAATGCCAAATGAAAGGGAAAAAGTCCGAGCTGACAGGTGGCAATAGGACGACACGCCGCGCGGCCGCGCGAGCATGCAAACTGTAAAAGGCCGCAGGCAGGTCCCCACGCAGCAATTCAGCAAACAGAGGGGTGGAAACTGCAAATCCAAGGTGCAGACAGCAAAACGAAGCAAGCAGGCATAAAACAAGGCCGCGCTGCACCCCCGACGAAAAACAAAATGGCTGCCGTCATTCAAACGGCGTGAAAAACGGCCGAAAAACAAAGGAACAGGGCACCAACAGTGTTAAGATAATGCAGTTCGATAAAGTCCCCCAACAATCTCCTCTACAAGTTCAGAAAAACGGCAGAATAAACAGGGTAATGGAATTTTTCACCGTTTCCCCAGGGGAAGGCTTTAGGCAAGGGGACAGCCCCCAGCCACAAACTCACAGTACAGTCCAGAATCACCAAGTCCAAAGGAAGATGCAGAAATCATAGTCAAAGGCAGTCCAGAGTCAAATCACACCAGAAGAGACAAACAGTAATCAACATCCAGATAATGAGAGACAGCTAGAGACCACACGCCAGCCCTGACTGAAGGACTGAGTCAAAAGCTGGTCTACCCGGCAACAAGGGCAGGATTTAAGCTTTGGATAGACCCAGTCCTTCAGGCTGATTGGATGAGGATTACCCATGCTGGCTGCTGTCTCCACCCACAATGGAGAATTATCTGTTCCCTCATTGCATGAAAAAGTTAACTGCTTCATCTTGGGGACATAATTTGACTACACCTTAAGTATTAAGGGCTCATATATTTCCTTAGCGCAAGAAAAAGCCTTTGTTGACACACCTGCTTTACAAAAATTGAAGTGATGAAGGTGTATTTAGCATGCAATTACAAAATTATCCCATAAAAGGAAACCACAAAGAATCTTAACACACTGGTCTGAGGTTCTCTAAGCTATCGCCAAATATATACTGTTAACTTCTCTAAGGCTGAGGGAGGAAAGAATAACCAAAGTATGGAAAATAGTTTTGTTTGTGGTTTAATCACTAGAGCTATTAGAAGAAAATTGCACTTGATGACAAGACCACAGGATGCCATTATCCTTTGGAGGAGATGACAATCTGCAAAGGAATTCCCATAAATACTAAATCATAAAATCTTAAGTACTGCTTTCATCTCCAACACATGTGCAATGTTTTAACATACCACTATGAATGATAATAACAGTGAACTAACATAAACATTTTTACTGACAATGCTGTGATAAAAAATTGCCCTGTCAAAACATGATTAAAATTACTTCTTGACAATATGGCTATATCAATACTTCTCTCCAGTAATTCAGAGGGAACAGATGTTATTAAACCAGCCTTGTACTTGACGGCTATTAGATTTCAGGGAGAGAAAAAGGTACTGAAGATGGATTGAAGACAGTTTATAGAGCTGAAATTCCAAGTGAACACAGTATTGATTTTTGCTGACTAGGTCAATGTAAAAACTCCAAAAGGACAAAGGTAAAAAAAAAAACCTATAATAGGGTAATTCCTGTTTCTTGAAGCTAAGAACAGAAAAATATTTAGTCAAGTTCTCGTGCTAACTTACACAATTCCCTTAGAATGCAGTGCCTGCGAGTTATATTTAATGGCGTACTATCTAGATCTAAAATCAGGGTAAATGAAATATACCTATAAACTTCTACTACCCTATTTTTCATCAACTTAAACCAATCATTTTGCTACTTACTACTACTTCTGTCCTTTATTTTTTACACCTACACTTATGTGCGCTTTCTTGAAAATAGAATTTATGTGGGGGAAATCCATTAGAATGCAAGAAGCAGCTTCATCTAGTGAACTAAATGAGTTCCATGAGAACATACTACTCTATAGAATCTGCGTGCCAGCACAAGCTCGCTAATCTGCACAATAAATAAATAACTTTGCAGAGATTAGCAGGATTTTTTATAAAGCTGTGTAATTTTTCCACTTGTAAAATGATGCTAAAAGTCTGATGCTCATTTTCCTTTTACGTCAAGCTTCTCTCCTAGATAGGAGCTTGCAACATCTTACCTTGTAATTCTGTCTTCCCTAATCTGGTAGCTTTGAAGCTACAACTTCCAAAATGTTCAGACATGTTAGTGGGAATTTTGAGAATTGCATTTCTAACACACAAGGAAGACACTATTTGGGTGGTGAGGAAATTGTGATAACATGTGGAATCAAAAAGGGCTTTGGAGTTCAACTATTTGTTTAATGTACAAACCTAAAGGCCAGATACAATTATAGCAGCCTTTTTCAACCTCATGCTCTTTACACCTATTAGAGTTTCAACCTCAGATGAGTCACGCTGAACTGTAGCATCTGAGATGGCCAGGGTCTGCTTAATTGCATGCAATGTAAAAAAAAATCAATACAGGTAGTCCTCGACTTACAACAAAATTGAGCCCAAAATTTCTGTTAAGTGAGATATTTGATAAGTGAATTTTGCCCCATTTTACAACATTTCTTGCCACAGTTGTTAAGTGAATCATTGCAGTTGTTAAATTAATGACACTGTTGTTAAGTGAATCTGACTTCCCCATTGATTTTGCCTATCAAAAGGTTGCAAAAGGTGATAACATGATCCCAGCAGTGGTCATAAGAATGAATCAGTTGCCAAGCATCTGAATTTTGATCACATGATCATGGGGCTGCTACAAAATGTATGTGTGAAAAATGGTCATAAGTCACTTTTTTTAGTGCCGTTGTAACTTTGAACAGTCAGTAAATGAACTGTTGTAAGTGGAGGACTACCTATAATAAGAATTGTATTCTTGAAATATTTTTTTCCTGAAATAGATTTGCAACCAAGTCTCGGCTCCACCGGTCCGCATCTGGGCGTTGAATGTTGAAGCACCAAAAACGGAATACCAGCGTGGAGAGTCAACATTTGCCTTTTAGGCGCATTATACAAGAGAACTGTTGAGCAATTATCAAAATCTCTTTCATCATAAACCCATAACGTTGCAAATAACGGGGCAGACTATAGTTCAATTATCCATTCGTAGAAGAGGAGCCATACAAATGCGAGATGCCCCCATGCTGGCAGCATTTTCCCATGGGGAGATTACCAGCACACAATGTCACAAAGCCTGGCAGTTAACTACCGTAAATTGCTACAAAGTGGGCTGAGGACTCTACTCTTCCATTACTTATCTCTCAAAGAATCCAATAAAGGAAAATATTTGTAGCTCAGGGTTGAAATGAGGGGTTCTTGATGTTCTCTGAGCTGGGTTTTGTTTCATTACCCAAACTAGGTAGCATCATCAGTGCTGCGGTCATCACTAGCACTAATGATGTTACCTAATTTGGGTAATGAAATATCTGCAAGAAAACGACCAAGCTCAGAGAGCACCAAGGACCCCTTCTCTCAAAGAAAGGAAGGGTGTGTGTTTTTTCAGTCGCCTGACAACCAATTGTATTGCTTCTTCCAGTTTCCTCTAAAAGAAATTCTGCCAGGCTTTGATAGTTACTTGTGGTTCTAGAGTCTTGAAATAACAACAATCTGCAGATTAGATTACTAGGTTTCCCCATCCAGCAGAGTAAGTGGCATTCTCTACATTCTTTGCACTGTTTCTCTGTTAGCTGTGCCATTCTCCCATGCAGATAACAGGCAGGCTTACAGATCTCTCTGGTTTCTGCAGATCTCTCTGTGAATTATATCACACTCCCGGTCCCACTTCTTGAATTTCAGTAACAACCATCCAGAGGCTTCTGGAAGCCCATAAGTAAAGATGGTAACTATTTGTGCAATTGAATCTTCCTGAATCTGGCACCTTTCAAATATGTTAGGAGTATATCTGGCCCTGTTGACTGGGAATTCTGGAACTTCCATATTATTTTTTAAAAATTCCAATTATTTGCATGCTGCCCAATTAAACAAATATAGGTAGTTTACTATGCTAAAACAACTTTAAACCGTTTCAAAAATCTGTTTTTCATTAAAATTAACTATCCTCAAAATCCTAAAGAAGACAATAGTTTTCACCAACTTCCTGAAAAATAAAAGGGTGCTACCCCACTCTCAGGTAATAAGCTATTTTAAAATGACATGAATGCCACTGAGAATGTATTTTACAAGTCTGCATCATTTAATCTAAGATGGAGGACCAGCAGCAAGCAGATTCCATCTGGATAAGGCAGTCCCAAAGATAGTAAGGACCTAAGCCATATAATCTTTTAAAAGCAAACAATCAGAATTTTGAATTAGGTCCATTATCCTACTGGCAACCCGTGCAACTTTTGGAATAGAGAGGCTGAACTAACTAGCATTGGTTAGCAGGTGAGCAGGTGAGTTCTGTGCCAGCTGCTGCTTCCAAGTCATCTTCAAAGACAACCACACCTAGAACAAATTACAATAGTCTGAAAGCTACCCACAAATTACTGTCTTCAGTATCTTCAGGTCCAAGAACAAGTGCAACTGATGGATGTGCTGCTGCAGCTACCAGACAAGGCTCCTGGCTGCAGCTCCTACCTGCAGTTCCAGCAGGAGGTCCGAGTCCAGGAGAACTTCCAAACTGCTCATCAGGCGCTTTTGAAAGACTATAACCTCATAAAGCTATCATGGAACCAGACATTTCTTTATATTGTGCTGTAATTTAGTTTTAGTTTATTTCACCCCATTAGACCTTTCACAACCTCCAGCACTAGGACTTCCACCACATTTCCTATTTGGGATAAGCTCTCAATGTATAATGAACTTCATCAGCATATGGATATTAGGTTCCAAACTGAGGGGGTTTTATATGGATGTTAAAAAAGACAAGAGAGAAGGCCATCAGTGGGGGGTGGGGGGTGAAAGGGGGGTGGGGGGGCACACAATGGATGACTAATGGAGGGCTTGATCTCTCCTGACCTAACATTGATTGGGACACTTTGCTCAGGAAGCTGACCAAAAAAAGTTACAAAACTGTGCTTCCAATCTCCATAACCTCACAGAAAATCCAAAAGAAGACCATGGCTGATGATTCTGAATGCTGCTGAGATATTCAACCATTGAAGAGTACAAATTCCTACATCAATCCAATGCATGCTTAGAATCACAATCTTTTTTTTTAAGTAGGTTTTAAGTAGGTTATCATTTTAGGGGGCAATTTTGGAGAAGCAGCAAAGTTATTAGTCATCAAACAATTTTCTCTGAAATGCTTTGGCTATTAGAATCTCTACTTGCTTTTTTTCCTGTCTCTGCTGACTTATTTTGTGATAAAGAAGGAAAAAAGCACATGCTGGGTTGTGCTGAAAAAGAAATAAAACAATTTTCCATTTGTTCTTCCTATTTATCTGTTGTTGTTGTTTTAAACTTAGCCAGGAAAGAAATAGCAAACCCCAAAGCCATTTTAGAAATCTTTGAATCACTAACTACCCTCTAGCAATCCATTTGGTTCTTATTTTCTCAGCTGAAATTAGATGGACAGTTCAACGCAGCTTAGCCTTTATGTTAATAATATAGTACTTTCTTAAAAAAATAAAGCTAATGTTTTCTTAGATAGGTAAAATATCATTAAAATGTTTTGCTGAGGGGGGAAATGCTGCTGAGAGATTCATTGCTTCCACAGGGAGTTCTCCTAAGGGCAGAATTCAAAAGATATGGTATAACTATTCCATATTTCCCTATTAATAGTTCTTTTGGCAAGAAAGCAGTAGTACTGGTAGAAAAATATGTTTGGACCCTTCCCACCCACAAATTCTATAATTAGGTTAGACATGTCCAGAACAAGCTTTGTCCTAGACTTTCTTTAGTTATCTCATCAAATGTTTCCTCTACATTTTGGGAATCAAAAGTTAGAGCTCCCGGCTAAATTTGGATTCTGCCTCTATAGTCTACAATTTACAGGTAAAATTTCTTTCCATCTGCAGCATGAAGTAATACAGATCAAGCCCACATTTATAACCATGATGAATACAGTTCTATTTCAGAATTCAAGCAAAAGGACTCATAAAAGCCTTGGAATTGATACAACTTTCTTTAAAAATACCCCACTGGGAAAAATATTTATTAAAATTATATTTTTTAATAAAAGCAAAGAAGACTTCTAATCATGATTACGGTAATTTCACTGGCAACCAACCAAATTCAGAATTCCTGGGGCTATCCTGTCTTATTAACCAACCTATTTATCCTTATGATAAGTGGCAAAAGGGGAAGACATGCTAAAGGGCACCAGTGCTTTCTTCATGATCACTAAACTGCACATTCATGAAAGTTGTTCTCAGGAGAACCAGAGTCATCCTGCATAGCAAAGAGAGAAAGGGAAATAATTTGTTCCCACTGCAAATAAAAATCTTTACGGTACTTTTTTCTTCAAATGACTCAGTGGAAGTCATTCCTTTATAGGATGGTGTAAAACATTTCCTCATACTTAAAAAAAAATGCAAACATGCCTTCTACTCTACTAGGGATCTTTGCAAATTTCTCTTGTGGGGGAAAAAAAATCTTGTAACCAGAACTCCAGCCTGTTTCTTTCTGCACCACCTACCCTCAGTCTACATTCAAAGAAACATACAGAATTAGCCATGAAGAACTTGTATCTCAAAGAAAGGTATAATCATACGATAGTTCTAAAGAATAGTAAGATTGCTTCAAACTTTCCCTATTCATTAGGATACGGCATTACTTAGTAAACTGAACAGAGGCTGACATTCTCAGTTTTGCCCTCCCCCACTAGTGACACTTATGACTGTTGTGCCCTTTTCTGACAAAACTAGTGACGTACCTTGCTGTCACATGATCACACACAGCATATTATTGGTGAAAATTCACTACAGGTTTTTGACTCTGCCAAATGAAAGAATCAGAATGTGGCTGGTTAACACCTGTGCCTTGCATGAAGAAAAGACTAGATTCAATCCATCTCCCAACAGGATTAAGGAAGACATTTGTCCAAAATGTCTGGAGGGCCATGGTAATCAGTCTGTAGAAACAGTCTGAAGGTTTAGGGATTAATGATCCAGTGTATGTTTCTATAATACATAATTCAAACTCTCATTCCATCTTATATCTATTTTCAGCCCCAGAAAAATATTGTTTTTCCATTTAATTTTAATCATTAACATGTTCCAAAGGTTAGACTGCATTGTCTTAGTGTCTTGAAATTTAAAGTTTCCCAAATGTTTAGAATGGTGAGACCATTTCATGTAATATTCAAACTTCTACTTTATTTATAAGCCAAGTTGTGAAAAATCTATTTTTTAACAAATTGAGGAGACATTTGTCAAATTATCCCTAACAGAACATCAGTCGCCTTTGGATTGGAGTATTTAAAAACAAGAGCCAGATAATACTTTCTCTGGTAATTAGGAGAGGGTCAACAGAGGTGTAGAGAAAGCAAAGGAACCAATACCCTGCAAAACTGATTGAGTTGTCAGTATAAATTACATTTCAGGTGCTGGGGAAATCCTACACTAGCTACATCTGTAGTTTAGAATTTAAATCTGAAGCATCAGAAGAACCACATAGAAAACTGGAGTGGCTTTATCATAATAGGATCACAACTGTCTGTAGCTGTATAGCCTGAAGTGGGAGCATACTCTGGTTGGGGGGGGGGGGACATTGATAAATTCAGTGAAACAATGAATAAGATTCCTTCCATAGTCAGTCATAGAAATGCATTATTACAGCACTTTGCTGTTCCTGCCCTCTGAAAGGCCATAACGTAAACCAGGCACCTTGTTTACACAGTAGTTAATCCTTCAAAGAACGGGAAGAACAAGGCATATAAAAGTCTTTCCTGCGCTAGGAATCTTATATTTTGTTTCAATATACACGCGCACACAGAGACCAATTCAACATTATATTAACAAAACTGCATTTACTAAAGCTTATGGATTTTTTTTTATTAATTTCATCTAACCTTTTCATTGTACACTATTTATTGACCTCTATTTTGAGAATCCAAGGAAACTCCAACACTTCAGAAGGCTGCAGTTTATGCAGTATGGATTATGAAAATGTGTACTGTATATTCAAATTTCCCGAAACCTGAGTGGAAATTGAAAACATAATCTCACTGTAAAGTAAAAGATTATTACTGAATATGAATGAAGCATTTCTTACAAAACCCGTATGGTTCAATAAATGTTTCATATGATGCTTGAATCTGATCTTGTATATTATTTCATCAGTTGGTCTTTATTAATATGGTGCTTGCTATGCTTAATCTTGTTTTCAGTCTCCTTCACCTCTTGGTTGCTTGCTTTTCACTCCATTTTTCTTTGGGGGAATTTTCAATTCTATGCCTGTTTATTTCAGCCTACAGCAGTTTCCAAGCTGAACAGCAGGCCCTCTGCTGGAGAATAACAAAAAGAGGAGAAAGACTCAGTAAAACTATTTTTAAGATCTCTTACCATACCCAGACTTAGAAACTAACCTCCAGGTTCAACAGGAGTTGTAAAAACATCGCAGCAATTAAGTAACTTGGAAATTAGAATTATTAAAGCTTCTCAGGCAGTGAAAGAGCAGGGCCAATAGAACAAGTTGATCAATTAAACTCTTCTCCACTGAGAAGACAGAAACTGTAAACAAAACTTTCCTGCCTTCGGAGATGAATCATTGGGGCAGTCTTTGACTCTGTCTTCAACTTTTTAATCCAACTTTTGTCAAAAGTGTTGATGAATAATAATGAAAGAATGAAATACTGTTTTTTCCCCCAGAATCATTGGGCGTTTTGCGAACAGTATTCTCTCTGAATGTCCTCATTCAGCATAACTTCCTAAAACATCTGTCTAGAAATTAGATTAACTGACAGAATGGAGGTCAATTCCTTTAACTTCTTCCTAGACAGCACAGAACCAACAGGTTGGACATAAAGCACCAGGAAGACCCAGGACAATCCTGAACTTGGTAGCCCCAAACATTTTCAGTTTGAATCCTCATCCCTGATAAAGGGATTTTTATCAACAAACACAAGGCCTAAATGTGCTTAGACACACTCTTTCCTTGGTTATTTCTTTTAGCCCTGATCACAGGAAGAATTTTGTCTTTTTCCCCATTGGATTGCTGAATAAACTGCTAGTAGAAAAACTGGGCAAACTGAGTCACAAAACTAAGAAACCTGGTGCTAAATGTAGCAGGAAAGTTCTCTCCTTTTTTTTTCTTGATATCCTTATTTTTACTGGCTGCCCCAGTGGGATTTCCAAAACCTTAGAATAGGGAAAACTCTTAAAGAGTTTTCTGAGAAAGGCTCAAAAAATTCTCGTCCCCTCCCCTCCCACATTTTTCTGCTTCAGACATTCTTCATCCAGTTATTCTTGTATAGGTTTTACTCACTAACAGAGGAAGTAGGTAACTGCTCAGAGGATTTCACAGGTCCCCTTCCTCTTCCTTACAAGCTCGGAGCAGGATGGGTGAGTGGCCTACACTGAGGAGAAAGGAACACCAAACTAATGTAATGAATCTCTTATGAAAATTGCTTAGAATGTCAGAATTCAGTGTAGAACAGTCATTTTCGAACTCAACTACTTCACTAATGTTGCTGAAATGCAAATTAGTAGGCAGATAGAGACTGGTTTTTAATGCAAAAAATTCTCATTAATATACCAGCTTTTAAGATCAGTTATGGAATCCCAAAGGAGTTTGTAAGGCTTGGAAAATCAGCCTTAAAAAAAGCACAAAGTGAGTTCCATCACAGGAGATATTTACACAGGCCCGAATTCCTGCTCCACTTGTCATTCAGCTTGAAGCCACAAGATGTGGGCTATTTAGTTCTATTGGAGCAGAATCTAATTCTGCCGAGTGGGCAGATTCAAAGGTATTAGCCTGGTGGAGGTTCCAAGCTTAGTCCTGGCACCTCCTCTCACAATAGCTGGTGGTCATAAATGGCTTCTTCTTTTGCCTTGGGCCCAGGATAGCAGCTGCCAGCCAGGGAAAGCAGTATTGAATTTGCTGACTTTCTGATCCACAAATACTTCAGGCTCAGAATTAGAAGTGATGAACAATCTGAGGAAGTAGCCAGAATGCCAGCAATGGCTTTCTTGCTTTCGTTAGAAGCACCTTAATCAGATTGACCACCCCCATCCCTGAAATAGAAGAGGAAAAAGTTGTCTGCTGGGAAACTGAAGTATTGAAGTATTTCATGTGGAGAACATACAATAATCTCTTCTACACAGGAACTATTTAGTCAAAAATGGGAGAATCTCTTCTAACTGGGGATTTGTTCCCATCTTCCTTGGGGGCTCTCATTAGAAGGAGAACTCCTTCGTTTGCTAGACCCGCTTCTCTTTTTTTAAACCAGGGATGATGGAAGATGCATTATAAAGACAGTCGCGGAGTCCCAGCAGCTACATTTTAGAAACAGATAATGTACCTGTTGATTCTGTGAGCAGTTTGCAAATCCCTTCAGAAGATGACTAACACCTGCTCTGGGTTCATACTGCACATAATTTTAAAATAATTAGCTGGGTTTAAATGTCAACCATTAAGGCAGACTAGCCCCAAACCTACTCCTTCAGGCAGAGCAGAAAATTAGTGTTCCCAGTTTATTTAAGGAGAGCAGGAATCGGGGAAGTTATTATGAAAATGATAACATTTTCATTTAACAAGCTGCTGTTAGATATGACAGCCTATTATTAACATTCATGCCTTGCAAACAGCTACGGTATTACCTGTAGCAACAATTCTTTCTACCTAGTAAGATGGGCCTATTTTGTTGGAGTATGGATTACCTATCTTTCGTTTTAATCGGGTTTTAGACCCTGGTCAAGGACCTTCTGAATAAGCTATTTCTACATTTAGATCCCTTAATAACTTATCTATAGCTCCTGCCCGATTTAAAACATAAAGTATTTTAAATAAATATGCCCAAATTAGTTTGCACTTGACAGAAATAAGTTAGTTCCTCTTCTGCAAATGGAGTACTGCTTAAGTGGGCATCATAGTGAACACTCAAAAGGAAGCAGAGTCTTAAAGAATAGACATCTTCTAATTGTTAAGTCAGGAGTTCCTTCAAATCTTCTACTTTTTTCTCATTTTATTCTAGGCTGTTGGTTATTGCTGCAGGTTTCCTTCTCACAGAGAGATCACTTCTTTCAAGAAAAAGGACTTAAACATTTGTCTATTGGGCCTAACTTTTCAAGAGAAGAGAAGCTCATTCCTATCAGGATCAATATCTACCAATCATAATACTTCACACTAACTTAACATTAATATATAATGCTTTATAATATTTCTATGGGGATTGTGTCCATGATAAGTTATACATAAAAGAACAGGTATCAAATTTGCTATTATCCTTATTTTCCTTAACACTAAAAGGAAATTTCTTTCCTCTTTTCATTTTTAAAAATGAACATTGGCTATATAAGCAGCTAACGTATTTTACCATGCAGAAAAGGTGCATCTCTAAAAACCCAATGTAACCAGTTCACTTTCATTTAATAGATTAATGTATTTAACCTTTGTGCATATGCATACATGTGCACTATAAAAAGTTCATTTAGAATCCTGGAAATGGATGTTTTTATTTTTAAGGAAGTTTTTACTGATTGTTAATAGGAAAAAAGCCCTCCCTGCCACAAAACTGGGCTCAAGCAAAGATTTCAATTTGTTTTTCAATTCATATGTTTACAATTTTTATCTTCAGTATCACATTTAGACATTATATAGCTGAGGGTAACAACTTAGAACAAAAATATAATTTATAATGCCATGTCAATCAGCTGTGTGTGGACATTTCATGGAAATGAAAGGCAAATTACAATCAGCTTGTATAACCAAACTATGCTGATGAACTGCACACCACAATTCCAAATATATGTGAGAGAAAGCTTTGGTGTTGGACAAGTTAATCTGTTGTAAAAGGCTTAAAGTAATAAATATATATATATGAATATTATGCCACTCATGTTTTATATCAATAAAATAGATATGAATACATCAGACAGCAACAAATTGAACACTACTTGAATAGTTGGAGAAGTTCCCATAGCACTGAAACTCTTCAACTTTAGCATCATGTATTGTAATTGTGGATATAATAGCTCTGGTCAGCTAAAGCAGGGGTCTATAACTCTCTGGCTGTGGCTCATTTGGAACTGGACTTCGCAAGCGGCAGGCAAGTGGATGCGTGCACGCAGCTCCACTTCCGCAAGTGGCATGCACTTGCACACGAAGCTTCATTTGCATAAGCAGTGGGTGCTCACGCTCATGCACAAAGCTCCAATCGCCACTCACACAAATGGAATTGGTACGCTTGCTACTCACACAAAACTATCAAGTCCCCTCTCCTTGGTCTGCCAAGCTGGAAAGGTTAGGGACCACTGTGTTAAAGAACCCCATTCTAAGAGAAAAATATTATACCTCAGAGCCAGACTACCTTGCCATGAACTTTTTATGCATCCCAATACCACTGGTAATTAAGTTCTGCACCTTTCACTTTTTACACATTGCTTCCAATATCTCTAAGAACTCTAGATTTCTATTTGCATTTAAACCTGATTTTGTCAATAAAATATGAGGGGGGGGGGGGAAAGGACCAGGAGACAGTAAACCAATGAATTCAGCTCAGTGTCACAGACATGTTTATTGTATTATCATCAACTGTATCATTCTTCTGGACTAAGTGGAAGACACTGAATTATAGTAACTTCAGTTACTTTCACGTGACTTTTTACATTATATGGTCCATCTTGTTTCCTGTATTATTTACCTTTAGTCTTTGATGAGAGGAACTTCTGTATTTCTTCTTTCCTCCATTTAGCAAAAGGAATGAAGGAGGCAATATCTGAGATCTTGTAACAGCAATAGATTGTACAGTATAAGAGCCTAAAAACTGAAGCTGAATCCTGGCCAGATTTCAAAAATTTGATTATATTTGCAACTCAGAGTTGATACTACATAGCAGGGGTAAAATCCAACAGGTTCTGACAGGTTCTGGAGAACCGGTAGTGGAAATTTTGAGCAGTTCGGAGAACCGGTAGTGGAAAGTTTGAGCAGTTTGGAGAACCGGTAGCAGAAATTCTGAGTAGTTCAGAGAAGCGACAAATACCACCTCTGGCTGGCCCCCGAGTGGCGTGGGAATGGAGATTTTGCAATATCCTTCCCCCAGGAGTGGGGTAGGAATGGATTTTGCAATATCCTTCCCCTGCCATGTGCACCAAGCCACACCACACCCACCAAGCCACGCCCACAGAACCGGTAGTAAAAAAATTTGGATTTCACCACTGCTACATAGCCTCTACATTATTGATGAGCTAGTATAATTCCATGGAATTCCAGTCTGCATGGTTAGTACAGAGAATTTAGAATAACTCTGTCACTTTGAATGTACACTAATCGGCATACATTAAAATGAAATTTCATTGTATACAACTCTCAAAGGGTCACCACCTCCAATATACACTACATAAACATGACTAAACAAATAAATAAATAAATATGTATATACCCACATATAATATATTCATTGGATGTGGAGCTGCTATGGAAATGTTTTCTAATTGTTAGTTCAAATACAGGTGGAAGACTGCAAATTGGGTCAGAGCTTCTAGATTTGGCAATAAGTACATCTTGCCGTGCCTTGAACTTCAGGATAGTTTCTGAACAAAACGAGTGACAGGGTTGACCTTTTCAGGAACAAATGACATGATGCCTAGCTCACATGAGCCTCCTCCAAAGTTATGTTTGCCATCTCAAAACTTTTTTCAAGTGCTCTCTGATGAATATAGACAGGCAGTAACTGAAGGGTCTTCCCTATTGTGGCATCTTGCATTTGGACTGATCTTCTCAGGTAGGTTCAGTGTGAGAATTGGCCAGCCTGATTTCAGTATCAGACTAAGACTTTCTAATTGTTTATTTTTCTAGTCTATCAGATAGCTGGTTTTAATCTGGTAGTTTTTACTATACTCCACAGTTTTTGTACTTTCATTTTATAGTCTTCTGCTGTATTGTGTTGTGCAATTATATTTATGTTTTTATCATTGTTGAATATGTTTTACGATTTCCAAAGCTACCCTGAGACTTCAATGCCTGTAAGGAAGCATATAAATCTTTACATAAATAAAGAATCATAGGATGAAAATGTCATTCTGAGAGATATTGTTTGACATCATTCAGCAATCTATAATCTCTTTTTAGAGCTTCCCATGTTAATCCCAGAAGCCATGTATCTTCCATCTAAAATCAAGAGTTTTTGCTAACTAAAGAACATTGTTAGAGGGATTTGCTTTCATTTATCCAACCATCCTAGGAGAAAGTACAAAGAATTAACATAAGAATGTACAATAAATCATCTTCCAGAGGTTACAACCAGATCAGACTCAAATTATTCTATTTTCACACATTATGCGAAGACATAGATATCAGGAAAAGCTCCAATGCTGGAAAAGGTAGAAGGAAAGAATGACCAAAAGCAAAGTGGATGGACTAAATTACAATGGTGATGAGTGAACTATTGGAAGACTTGGTATATAGGGATGAATTATCATGGAGAAAACCTATCTATGCGGTCACTAAGGCTCAACCACAACTCAATGGTACATAATCAATCAAAGATGGTACAACTATTATATCCCGAATCTTCAGTATGTTAAATATGGATCATGGGAATTAAGGCTACAGTAAGATCTGGATGATAACATATTGCACAGTTCAGCTTTAATGGATTCTGACATTATAAGATCTAGCAATAGCATGCTTTGTTTTTATTGAGGAATTAATGCATATTGATTGCTACGATTTTTACAGTGCTATAGCAATGCTTGATGTTTTGGTTCTGTGAAGAACTTCTAAGTTTCCCCAACCTGGCATTCTCCAGATGTGTTAGAATTGTAACTTCCAGAATTTCCAATCAGTATGCCTTTAGAGCAGGGGTGTCAAACTCACGTCGTCACAGCGGCATCATGTGACGTATCAGGACTTTTTTCCTCTTCGCTAAACCAGGCATGGTGTGGCCAGCATGTGATGCATCCGGCCCATAGGCCAGGAGTTTGACAGCCCTGCTTTAGAGGAATTTTCTCACTCTATCTAGAGGGCATCAAACTGGGGAATTCTGTTTTAATCTTTCTGAAATATAAACAAGCTGTTTGGGTGATTTCAATAGCAAACATATTTTCTGTATCTAGCAGATACCTATATTTTTTATTCTAATTTCTTTTTTGCATTTTTAACCTTTATTTTTCTTAATTATTCTCTGACTAATCAGAAACTTATTAATAAGTAAAAACATAAACGATTATTAAGATACGGGGAGAGACAGAAGCATTACTGACTGTTTAAATTAGAATAGCAATGAATAAATATAACTATGACAAGCTTAGCTCATTATACAGAAAGTAACCATGCCACTTTGGAAAGTGAATGGTAGCAAAATAGGATCAAGTTACTTCAAGGTATTACATTTATTACCAAGAATGCAAATTTCCAATTACTTAATAAAGATTTTTAAAGATGGTGAACTCCGCTATTAGCAATGAGAAAAATATTTTCTGTTTCTATGAAGAACTTTTAGCACCTATTCTTAAAAGTTAGCTGAAGCACAGTATTGCTACTAGTAACTTCCTATTCTCTTCAATAAGTTACTCTACATATGTCTGACTATTTATGTTGGACAGGTGGACATATATCATAGTCAAATGGCTATGATAGACATGATGTGCAGTATCAATATAGCTCAAATACTAACCCTTAGTCTTTCAGGATACTCCCTACCACCCTACTGTAATTTATTTTTCTTGGCACATAAGCTGTCTCAAACTAAGTACTGAGTTGTACCCATCCATCATTTTTTTAAAAATTTCTAAGAATATCTAAAGAGCTTGTGAGATGATGATAAAGCGATTTTTTTAAAATAAAAAAATATCTGAAAGAAAATTGATATACAGTATACTAAGATAATGATACCAACCTCTCATTATCAAAACATTCCTATTTCTTTTTCTTTCTTTTTTTACATTATTCTATATTAACACTAGAAATTTAAGTGACAAATGTGGGTTGCTATCAAAGGAATACCTGTAAAATGTTCCTATTTCATTTATTTTAACTTCATACCAAAAAAAATTAAACAGAAATTAAAGTCAACTTTTAGTTCCAAGAGACATGCCACATCAACTAACAAGAATTTCAAGAGGTATTGTGGATTAAGATCATGGATATGACCAAAGTCAAAAAAGGGGCATGTTTTCTACATTTTTCATAGGAATATAGACGAGACAGTTTCAACAGGTGCAACTTTTCTCATTATTGTATAAATAGTAAAATTCCTTCGTGTTCTCTATACCAAAGTATCATAATAAGATGATTAGTAACTACCTAAAGATACATTCTAATTATAATCTTATGGAACAAAATGAATGAATGAAGAAGGAAGTTTTTCTTCTTGGTTTTAACCAATTTGATTATCAAAATTCAAGCTAACTTTCTTACAGAAGAGCAAAACTAACATCTTTACACACTTTTCCACTGTCAATTATGCTTTCACCTGAGTACCCAGCAAGTGTTTAAAAGTCAAGAATTCTTAGCATCAATTATAGACTGAGCAAATCAATTAGCAAATCAATTAAGCTTTTAAGTTTGGTCTTATGTTTGGTGAGTTTGGTGTTATTTTTCAATAGGCATTAGGTTTAATGACTCCTTAAGAAGTAACTTTTTTTTTGGCTAACCAAAGGCTATTGTGCATAAGATTAAGATCATTTATTAATAGAGTACATTCAAAGTTTAACTTTTTAAAAAATCTGGTTAAGGACATATTCAATCTCCACAAACTCAAACTTCAAATGCAATTTTCATTAACTAATTTCAATATATAGTCCTTCTGGTTTGAAATATTATTAAATTAAGAATTGTCTATTTCACTTAGTATCTTGATAAATTAATAGAAGACGGACATTTGCTTTGTACAATATTTTTAAAATTTCAAGAGTAAAAAGTAAAGAAATGAATTCATAGAGACAATAACAACAACAGAACTGTGGCAAAAGAAAGCAAAGCTTGGTGCCTTGCTACAATCTCACATCATTTGGAGCACTACTTGAATGCCATCAGCATTGCCAAAAAACACAAGTTAACTGCAGGACAGTTTACTTGGAACAGATTACATCCTGCAACAATACCTTTAACACTATATAATAGCCTATCCCAGATCCTTGAGAAGGACTTGAGACAGGTGGATAGTAATTCCAAATGCAACCAAACCTCTGGCTGACTCTGTTATCAACCATAATAATAACACCATCAAATCATGTAAAGAAAGAGTTTCTGGATACTGTTGGATTTTTTTTTCCAGTAAAAAAGTTTTAGGAAAGAAGGAAGGAAGGAAGGAAGGAAGGAAGGAAGGAAGGAAGGAAGGAAGGAAAAATACTGAAATGAAAACAATGCTTGAGAAAAGCAGGGAAAAGATAAGATAACCAAAGCAAGCTAACTGAGGGACAAATGGACATAGGTAAGAAATTATTTTAGAACCATTTCTGGATAACAAAACAATCCACTAAGCAACATGTTATACTCCTATTAAAGTATTCATAGTTCCTTGAAAAGAAGGAAAAATGAATGAGTGGTGAAAGGGGGGAGGGCATTAAGAATATGCAGGGCTGCCCAGTGAGTACCAGTATGCTGCTCTAAAGTCCACTGTGCTAGAATAGAAGGTATTATTGGAGCATCAAGGAGGGCTTAAGCTATCATCAGGGATTAGAAATGAGTCCCACTGGGGGAAAGACAGCACCAAGTGAGAATATGAGCATTTCCATGAGATTTAAAAACAATACTGAATGGTGACAAAAAGTAAATGGGTAGAAAAGTTTCTGGATGGAAGGTTCAAGAATTTAGAAAGAGGACAAAAAGTGCAGTGAAATGAAGTTGACACTGTGTTGTGAAAGGGGGACAGAACAGAAGGAAATACTGGAAAGAGGAGACAAGGTTACTAAATGATAAACTGGATAAGCAGGTGGGTTTTGCTAAGAAGAAAGGATAATACTCTTAAAAAGCGGTTCAACCTGGACTAATCTGATTGGGAATTATAAAAGGGAAAAGGTGTATTGGGGGAGGTGCAGATGAGAGCATGGGACGATTGGGAGCCACTTCTAGTTTCCAAGTCAGATTCTAACCCTTTACTGTCTTTCCTTTCTGGAATTCCCTGTTCAGAAGACTGAAGGTCCCACCCAGCAACCCCAGTTCTCCCGAAAAATCTGTCCAGAAAGCTGCCCATAGTTTGTGAGGGAGATCTAGGTGTCCCCTATGGCAGAAAAGGAGGCGTGAGCGAGGAGGGAGAACAAGCTTCATCCCAAAATAGAACAGAACAGAGGAAAAGGCTCCAACACATATATATTACTTCACTTTCAACATACTTCAGTCATCTCGCATCAGAAATATGGGCGGGAGGGGGTGTGTGCCCGGGACAGGACCCATGACTTGGGAGGCAAGTTGAAGCCTTATAAAAAGGGACCATCTCCTCTTTTTGGTAGCAGGGAGCCTAAATAAAAAGGCTGCGCCCCCCCCAAAAAAAAACCCGACAGGGAGGGAAGAGGAGGAAAGAGGGATGGCGGCATGAGAAAACAGCAGAGCAGCAACGACGAGACGCTTTCGGAAGGAATGCCTACCGCAGACAAAGTGCAAGCCTGTGAGGGAATGCAGGGAAGGGGGCAGGCAAACCGGGTGGAAGAAAACGCCTCCGACAAGGGAGGAAGGAGCAGCCCGCGTATCAGCGGGCGGGCATAGAGGGGCGGGAGCGATTCGGTAGCAGAGATGCAAAAGATGAGACGGCCCCGAGCAGCCCGTTGGGAACAGGGAGAGTTTGAGAAGGTAAACAACAGCCACGCCCCCTACAGTCCTCAGCGCCACCGCGCAGCTCAATCGCAGCCGCTGCCTGTACATTTCCATTCCCGAATCTCTCTGGATCCCCCAGCGGCGTGACTCTCGTCCTCGCTCCCTCCTTTTCCCCCCCTCCACCACCACCACGCAGCCCAGCCATCCTTCGCTAGGTTACGGCGCGGCTGCAAAAGCCATCAGCGCCCCAGAGAAGCTGATGCCATTCAAAGCCCCGTGGGGGCTCTCCCACCCTGGCCGAAAACTGCGCTGCTTCTTCTGCTTGCCTCCTGGGCGCATTGTTTATGTCTGTTGCAGGAGCTTGGCAGGAACCCCACAACCTCAGCACGTGAGAGGAGCCGATCATGTGGGTGCACCAGCTTCAAGACAGGCAAATGCTCCAAAACGTGCTGCGTCTCAACAAAAATGAAACTCCCGTCTCCTAATTGCCGCGCGATCCCCTTTTGCACGACTTGACACACACACACACACACACGCCCCCACGTAATTCCCCACATGCAACGCAGTTTTTTTTTTTTTAACCCTCCAACCCCCCCTGTCCTGGGTTCATATTCTGGAACCCTGTTTTTCCTCTCGGTGCCCTCTCTTTCCCCGCCCTCCCCTCGGTTGGTCTTAAACTGAAAAGTCCCTTTTCCCCCCTCACCCCTTTAAGACCTTCTGGGGTTACCTCTGCCGCAGTCATTAATCCGAGAAACCGTTTCCCGAGGCTTCCGTTCCTTTAAAAAGTTGTTGTTTACATTCCTGCCGCCTCCCTTTTAAAACATGACTGACCAACATGCGCAATCAATCTCTAAAAAACGCTGCACATCCCCCCCCTTCCTTTGCAGGCAGTACAGTCAGGGAGCAGTAAAACAAATACAAGGAGAGAAGGGAGAGAATAGAGAGGAGCTGCAAAAACCGGGGGGGGGGAATGGAGCAATCCTCCACCCATTTTACCTTGGCTGGGAGAGAGCGTCCTCCCAAGAGTTGAGAATCTCCGTCGGGCTACCAGATAGGGGTAAGCGAGAGATGCTCCAGAAATGGCAACGCTTACGGAATCTCCCTTTGCAAAGATCAACCCGGTACCATTGCGGAGGGGGAGAACGACCCCCCCTCGTAGGATCCGAAGATGATACCCTCCCCTTTCAGGAGTAGATACAAAGTAACTCCATAGATGCATTTAAAAAAAAAAATCCGAAGAATTGCTTCCAGCTGAGATGGCCGCTCTGTGCAAAATCCAGCAAGCCCTGCGTGCGTGTTTCTGTTTTTTTTTTTTTAAACAAAAAAATTCTAGACTTCTTTCCGGATCTTTGTGCAATTGCCCGAACGTCTGCGCCTAGGCTTTTTTATTATTATTATTTAATCCCCTCGCTGGCGAAGAACGGACTTCTCAGGAGTGTATAAATTAAGACTGATGCTGGCGAGTTCGCCCCTCGCCCCCCTTCTCTCAATTTCTTCTTTTCTTGCTTGTTGTTTCTCCCTCCTGACGAGCAGCAGGTCCAGGTGCAGCTGCAGACGTGGGTCCCATCCCTGATTGTGCTCGGCATGTGTTGCCTCCCACCCCGGCGCACTCTTCGCCCACCCCCTCCCTCCCCTTGTTTTCACCCCCCTCCGGTGCGCCGAGTCCCCATCTCTTGTCTTTCTGGTGCCCTGGGCAGCTGGAAAAGGCTCGGGTTGCACAGGCGGACTCGCTTTTTCCTCGCGCTCTCCCTCCCGAGCCTGCTCAGGTCACTTTCGCAACGATCTTCAGCCTCGCGCGCTCTCACAACAGTGGCGGCGGTGCACGCACAGATCACAAGAGCTGTAACACTTTCTTCGCTTCCTCCGCTTTTCATACGCACACATACACACACACCCCCAACCCGGTCTCCTCTCTCGCGCCCCCCCCCACCCCGCCGCCGCCGCGAGCGCTTTCACCTCCTCGAAGCTATGCAAAGGCGTAGCAGCTAAGCCTGCCGCTGCTGTTGCTGCAACCTTACGAAAAATAACCTTATACTTAACAAAATCTTTTGGCGCCATATTAATGACGTACTTCAAATTTGCCATTTCTTCCTGCGTCAAATAGACGTTTCTTACAAATAACAGATGAGGTGCAGAGTGGAGAGGGCGAGCGCAGGAGTGAGGGGGAGGGGGCAAGAAAAAGACCCTCGGACCGATTTTTTTATTTATTTTTTTAAAAAAACCCAAAAACCTCGCCTGGGGGGCGGGGCGGGCGATCGCCTCCGAGTAGACGGGCACGAGGAGCGGGCAGGGGGCAAAGTAACCGAGGCAAATGTAGATGGGAACGAGACTGGTCTCCCGCGGATCCCAAAGTTATTCGGCGGCGGTGGTTTGTTGAGGGAAACGGTTCTCCGGGATCACCTTGGGCCGAGATTAAGCTGGCTTTAAAGCACTTGCTCCTTTTTTTTCTTTTTTTTTTTTTAGGAGAGGTGCCAAGCGGGCGAAAAGAACGGAGCAATGTTGCTTTTCCTCTCCCCACACCCCACTCCCCACACTTCGTCCCATGAAGCCGGGTTGCTACGTTCCCGGCAGTCTTTCTCTTCCCTGGGCTCGCTCTCTCTCTCTCTTCAAGGCTTCTGAAAAGCGGCGAGGGAAACGAAGTTTGCGCCGTTTTCCACAGGAAGAAAAAGCCCCAGGGCCGCCCTCCTCTAGTTCTCGACTTGACCTTGTCATGCACAAACAATGCACTTCAAGCCGTGTGGCTGGGAGGGTGTTTGTCTGTTTCCCTGTAGCGGCAGCGGCAACCGAGAACTGCTCCGACATCCAGCTGGCCACACCCACCGCTGCTGCTTTCGGCAGGCACCGACTTCCAGAAGAAGGACGATTATTTCACTCTCGAGAGGAAAAGAGCGGGACAGGCCGCCTACCTGACCGAATCTCGTCCGCTCCAGACACCAGTCTCTCGCCCTGCATGGCATCCTTGCAAACCCCCGCAGTCCGGCAACTTTGATAGCCTTTTCTCAGTGGCCCCATTCCTTCAGTCCCAGGGAGAACTTTTTGCCCTCGCCCTCCCCCCCCCCCCTTTTCAGAGCTGGTATTGCTTGCTCGGGTTTTGGATTTAAGGGTTATCATTGCTATCAATCGTCACTCGACGGATTGGCAGGTTTTCTAGCTGTGGAGGATCGCACTATATACAGCATGTCAGCATGTCACAGCTCTTGCAGCTTTGACTGTAGCCTTACTGTTTGCAATTTGAGTCCATTCTGTTAAAAACTTCCCTGTTGGTCCTCCTGTCTCTTGGCCTTTGCTCCTTCCTCGACAGTAAAACGAGAGGTGTATTGTGAAAACAAAGCAGATAAAGATCCTTACAGTATTGCCATCCAAAATTATATTAGTTACTGTATCCTAGGATTTTTGTTTTAATTGAGGCAAGCTTCCTGTCTTAAACAGCTGATGTTGTGGGGTCACTAGATAATGCTTCTCACACTAAAAATAGCTATCTGCAGGAAGAGGGTAAAAAAAAAGTCAGCACGAGATCCATTACCTTGTGATCAAAGCCCCACCTTTTTTATGTGCATCATGACATGTGAAAACGGGTAGGAGCTTTGATTACATGATTATGGCCACCATCCTGGCTTTTTTTTTTTTTGACCACCTTCCCATAGACACCGTTTATCGCAGATACTGAAGCATACATTTAAACTATAGTATATAAGGATGCCTCAAAATGTCTAAAGGAAATTGTAAACATATTTGGAGGTCACAAGAATAAGGAAAATAATTTAAACCAAATTTGGCTTGCGCTATATTTGGAGATGCCTTTGGACAGACTAGATCCAAATGTTAAAACATAGGTTTTCCTCAAATAGGACACTGAATAAATATCAAGTATATCATGCTACCATGTTTGTTGCTCAGTCAATGCACTGTACACATAGATAAGATCTGTTGCTAGGAGTTGAAAATGACTTGATGACACATCATCATCATCATATGTTCAAGTTTCTCCTGTCATATTTCCTAATACAGTGGTCTTACGTGGATATGTGTGTGTATGTTTCCTTCTCTTTTGTCATGCTCTCATTGTAGGCTAAATAAATAATAAATACGGTGGTCTGCCACTCCCATCATTCAACCAGCTATCCTGAGTGAGGACAATGGAAGTTACATCATTGTAACTTCTGTTGTTACATCAAGTTACAGGAACATCTTGTGGACGATCGCCGAAGGAAGACTATTTGGTTGCTGCATATATGTTTTGCATACCCCAGGATGTTATCCGGAGAATAAATATTGTCCATATTTTGCTTTGACTCCTTACTTTGAATTAGCAGGCACAATTTTTATTAAGGATAAAGAATTCATCACTCATACAGATTACTTCTGAAATACATCACCCAATATGGCAAGTGAGATACAAGCATAAAAAGCAATAGTGAAGCATTTTTATTGTATTTTTATCCCATCTTTATTATTTTGTAAGTAACTCAAGATGGCAAACATACATACTTAATATTCCTTCCTCCTCCTATTTCCCCGCAACCACAATCCTGTGAGATTGGATTGGCCTAAGAGTGATTGGCCTAACACCCACTTGACTTTCATGCCTAAATTGAGACTAAAACTCCTGGTTCCTTAACCACCAGATCAAATTGGTCTAATTATCATAATTTTGTGTGTGTGTGTATTACTGAATATATTATTAAATCAGTATACTGTAGAACTCCATAATAGATGTATATCATTTAGAACTATGGCTATAAAGCTTCACCAGTGGTGAGTTGCTACCGGTTCGCCCCAGATCAGGCGAACTGGTAGCGGCGGCAGGAGGCTCCACCCACCCACCCAGACACTTCTGTGCATGCGCAGAAGCATCGCACATGCAAGCGCCCGTGCTCCCACGAGCAAACCTGAGCTTCACTCTTAGAAATTGTCAAAATCAAGGTGTTCGTCATATACATATATGAATATTAGTATTTTACTGTCATACCTGTCAGGAAAAACATGTTTGTTGGATCTCAAGTAAGAGAATAGAGTATTGTCATTTGCAACATTGATAGATAAATTCTTCAAGAAGTGTATCTCATTAATTCAAACAAAGATAGCATTTACTTATAGGGGGATGCAGCTGATATTCAGGACATGAACTAAGATTCCCATTTTCAACCCCACTTTTTTAGCCTTTGTTACCCAAATCTAGTGTAGCATTGGATTCAATATCAGCAGACTGTTGGCTACAGTTCAAAAGAAATGAATCACTGCTAGAGCAGGCTCACAAATAATATAGCCCATAACTGCTTGATGAAGACAACTTGTTAGTTTCTGAATGAGTATCCCAACTGGAAAGTCCCTTGTGCATATTATTTTGAGCCTTACAGTAGGATATATTCATAATTGATAAATAGGTATTACAGATGCACGCAGTTGTGCAGCCACAGTTAACATTTGCCTCATTGAGTGAGAAGAGTAGGAAATCCCATCCTCAAGGTTGCAGACATGGAAGAGTAAAAGAGGGCACTGAGAAAGAGGTAGTATTCAGAAAAGTCACAAATAGGCTCCTCCCTGATTCACTAAAATATAAGAGGGAGAGGAGAGAGAGCTGAATCAGGCTTGCAAGATTTTATTACAGTAGTCTATCTAGCCTGTAGAGTAGATTAGAGTTTTTCTTGTGGAGTCTGTTTCCTGATCTGGACTATTCCATCATGGACAGAGAGCCATCCAGGTACAGAGAATTCTTCTTCTAAATGGATTTTTTTTAAAGGGAAACTCCATCCTTGTTTTGTTTTATTCTTTTTGGTACTCCTGTCATCGGAGGAGCTGCAACTTCTCTTCCTGGGCTGGCAGGACTATGGACTATTTATTTAGATAAATGGCAAATACAAAATGGATATAAAGTGGAACAAAAACACATTTCTTGTCCCTTTTTCAGATGCCCATAGCAAATGTTATAGTTTCAGGAGAAGGCCAGAAGATTACTTACTAGAATTTACAATACTTTTCTCTTTGTAAATCTTGTTCTAATTCATCTATGGAGATTCTCAATCATCAAGATCATGGTTATCCCAAAGGTGCTTTTCAAAAGGAAACTGGACTTCCTTGATGTTTTTTTCCTTGAAACATTTCGCTTCTCATCCAAGAAGCTTCTTTAGTTCTGACTGAAATGTTTTCAAGGAAAAAACCAAGAAATCCAGTTACCTTTTGAAAAGTACCTTTGAGACTCGTTCTAATTTCTTGATTCATCTAATATTTCTAAAAGATGAATTAAGTGAGTAATCTGAGGCAATGTCTTGTACAAGCTAAAAAAACTTCAATTCTGTTTCAGTTATAGGATTGATATATCACGCTATGTCAAAAGTTTTTATTTATGGTTTGTAAGCCACAAAGGCCTATTTCACACAAATGCTAAGCCATACTAGCTGGGTTCACATGTCACACTAAGTTCAAAACAAAACAAAACACATCATAGTTTAATGCAATGTCTGAGGAGAAGAGGTGGTTCAAAAACGTGCGAAGTAATCAATCAATCTTTATAGTATCTCAAAAAGGAAAGCAGTGGTCATTAGCATTCTGGTTACAGGTTGGTGATGGACATTATTTTTTTCTCCTGCTTTTCCTGTCTCAGGATCAAAGTCTTGCTTTTCCTTTCTTTACTCTGTATTCATTGAAAAGCAAAGGGGGCAGAGATTCTTTATAGAACAGTACAAGAAGAACAGGAATATTTTCAGAACAAAGATTGTTCTGAAACTCTCATCATATATTCAGTCTATGTGTATGTGTTCATAAACCCTATAAATCTTCAGAGACATCTTGTCAAAGAAACTGAATCTATGGTAAACACTGATAAGCCTGAAACTTCTGACCCTTTAGAAATGAAGTGTCCATGCATAACTGTATCATCAAAATGCAATTTCTTTCTATTGTAACCTTTTTTTATATATCCTAAAATTTGGCTATATTGTTTATAAAGAGAATTTCCCTTGAAAATCTAATCTTACAAACAAGCCTGTTTGAACAAAAGGAAAGGTCATTGGAAGAAGAGGACTCTCCAGATGAATTGACAGGTATCTAGAGGTTTAACTTGATATATGACAGATTACTATAATTTTTCCTTTTACGTAGTATTCTTTAAAAATATGAGTTCACTTGATTGGAATTTCAAGCTCTCTTAATTCTGAGAGCTGTCCATAGGCTCCTGAACTTTGTTCAGACCTAACATAGTCATTTACCTTATTATTCCTATTTTCTCACAAGCACTGATTCTTATATGTTTAAAGTATAAATGCCAACAATAAACCTTTTACTTATCTGGGAATCTCTGGAATAAATAACTGGGTCACAAATAAGCAGCTATTGGAGAATTTTTCCTTTAGCCCTTCTAAGTTCATCTACTTCATTATTTGGAAATTGTTCCTGTTACGCCAATAGAAAGCAACAATGGTGTCCAGACTTCACTAGGAATTGTAGAGGGTTTCTCTATTTACTAAAGTCAGAAAGGCAAAACAGTTTTGCAGTTGGAAGAAATAAAATTTCAGGGGATGAAGCCCACTCTGTTTTTGTTTAATTGACATTTATTAAGTCCTTGTTCTGTTTGCTTATTTGCAAGAAATGTAGCCTTTGCATGATAATTCCAAGACACACTTGGAATTACCACATGTTATGGCATAAAGAGTTAATTTTTTATTACATTGTATACATTTTTAAATTAGTAACTAAAAGTTGGGTTTCTAAGAATCACACATTTTAAAATTCTTCCATAAATATAACTCAGACTGCTGCTGCTGAAGGCTTGAACATGTGTCAATCCCAATTTTTACCTCTTATCTAGTGATCCCAATTTTTGCCATTTATCTAGCGATCATCTATCTCAAAACATTGCATTATGGATTAGTATTGAAATCACACTACCTAAATAGTATTATAAATTATTTCAGGCCATGGATAAGAAATTATTTTAGAACCATTTTTGGATAACAAAACAATCCACTAAGCAACATGTTATACTCCTATTAAAATATTCATAGTTCCTTGAAAAGAAGGAAAAATTTATGAGTGGTGAAAGAGGAGAGGGCATTAAGAATATGCAGGGCTGCCCAGTGAGTGCCAATATGCTGCTCTAGGCTGAAAAATAAACCATGTCAGTTTTCATATTCTGGGATCAAATACTCAAATGACTCACTAGCCGAGAAATTTTCTGTATTGCATTTACATAGTTGATAGTAACAGCAGAAGCCCAAGAAACAGAATATTATTAATTGAGGAGAAAAGGTGTGGAACTACAAAGCAAATAGATGATCGTGTGGGCACCCAATATGTTATTGCTAAGACATGATTGAGGGGCTCGGAGAAAAGAACATTCTATCTTTGCTTGAGCGCCATGGATGTCCTCAGAAGTCCTGAATAATTATTACACAATGCGGGAACAAGAAGATCTTACCCATTTACAGTTCTGTTCTCCTCCTACTTTCTCCCCAGATATTTCTTTTATTTATGATTAAATTTTTATCCCGTCTTTCTTGTAAGAGTTCAAACAAGTGCACATGATGGAGGCTCCCCTTTATTTGGTCTTCTCTGCAACAGCCCTGGGAGATAGGTGGGTTGAGGGATAGTAATTGGTTCAAAATCAGGCTAGTAGAGTAAAGGTTGAATAATCCAACACTTCAACTACCACAGCTAGTTCAGTGATCCATTTCAAAACTATGCCTAACTTAAGTTCACTGCAAGGATCAATTCTGTCAACAGGTTAAGCAATAGGAAGTAAAAGTCAAAGAAGAGAGTTGCCTGCCAGATATGGCCTGCCCTGGCCTTATAAACTAGCTTAGTGTTTGTCCCATCACTAATGTTGGGAAAAAATCTAGTCAACTTTTGTTCCTGGAACAGGAAAAGGCATAGTCTTGTTTGGGAGTGTTCTTCTGTTTTATAAACAGAGAATATACCTCCATAATAGGGAAGAATCATCAGGTAAGCTTCTTCCCGAAACACACATGTGGGCTGTATTAACACATATTACTAAAGATGCAGCCTCGCTAAGAGGTAACTTTAGCCCCAATGTGAAGTGTTCATTTTTATTTCAACCTAGTATGTGTGGATGAACCACACAAAGGTGCAACAAAATGGTATAAAAATACTTCTTGTCACAAGCACAAAGAAGTGGAGCATTCTTTTAAAGAAATCGTCAATTAATAAAAATAAAGACATACGGTAGAAACAAAGGTGGTTAAAAGCTTCACATTCAAGAGAATGCTGGTTTTTGTCAACAATCCTAACAAAAGTTTGTTTCTGCTGTTATGTTAACCTACTGAATTTGTTGACCTTTTGCAGATCATTTACTTATTAAAAGAGCTTCCTGCTGGCATATAAGATTTTCCCCATTGTCATTCTTTCCATTCACTACCCACAGATTCTTTCATACTTAGATCCCAAAGATGCTTTTGGAGACAAATGTCTTAGAAGAGTGAGAAAATTACTTAACATTTCTACTACCTAGCCAAGAACATTTAACAAAAACAAACCATACTAAAGTATGCAAATGTTTCAATGACAAATAGTGTGGTGATGCTTCTACTTACATCAAAATTAGCAATTTATCTTTCTTTTATTAGAACAAGCCTTTATAACAACACTGAACTTTTTGAATGTATCCAGAAGTTCATCTTGTATCATTCCAGGATGGTCTATTGTCCCAATATAAGATGCATGGCTTATACTAATGTTTTGTTCCAACTTAATTACAGATAATTCTTCCTGGAGATGTGCTAGTATTAACTCATTGTTAGAGTTTAGATACTACATGGATTAAGGGAAGAGAAGGGAGGGCAGGGCAGGCAGGGGAGGGGAGGGGAGGGGAGGGAGCTCCACAATGCTATGTTCAGTCTCATTGGTGCACACTCACTCAAAAGCATGATAGAAATATATGAAAGAAATACTAGAGCAGGAGTCCTGGAAAATAAAATTGTGGCATCCTGGGAAGGGGTGGGTTCTACTTACCTTTACTACCAGTTCGCAGCAGGGCAGCACACACGTGCTCTCTTCGCTCGTGCACACATGCTCTCTTCTGCGCATGCACAGAAGCGTTTTGATGACATCGGGGTCGGTGGGCAAAGCCTTCCCCGGTTTTACTACCTGTTCTATAGAACCAGTGCGAACTGGGGGCAACCCACCACTGATCCTGAGGAATAAAATTTACATCCAGCTTTGTTGAGTGGATTTCAGCTTATATAATTCAAACTTAAGATCAACAACCAGAAAAATCGTAACAAACTGCATGTATCCTGCTGCTTATCACTGGGACAAAAACAGTACAATATTGTACCATTCTTCCAAATGAATAATTTAACAAGACATAATGGTTCTGGTAGGCCTAACAAGGCCAAAGGATGCCTCACAGAGGACTGTCATCAGTTGTGACATCATTTTGCCATCCTTCCTTTTAAGCATAGAAGTTATGTATGTTCAGATATTTCATTAGCTTGGGCTTGTGCTATATAGAATATCGCCTCAAATGGAACCAGAACATCAGTCCATTTAGCTCAGTCTAATCTACAACAATTGATAGAAGAACTCCAAGATTTCAACAAGAATTTTTCCTAGATTGCATTTTAACTGCAGGCATTGAGGCATTTTATTTTTATTTTTTGCTTTACCACTTTGCTAGTTATTCCTGGCATTGCATATTTGTACTGCCACAATATACAATATAGGTCAAGTCACAGGATATTTACCAGAATAGAAGGAAGATGTATTAGGTACAGCTATAAAATTAATTGTGTTCATCTTAGTTTTGTCATAAACATGCAGCTTCCTGCAGAAGTTTATTTTTTTTAATGATAAAGTTACTGGGATTGGGCGAAAGCTGTTGATCATGCAGTTATATTCTAGGACACATTTTAATATCTGAGCTACCTTCCTAAGGTGTCCTCTGGTTCAGCTCACATAGCAACGTGGTTTGTTTGTTGCATTTTTAATGATTCACATCCTTCCTCAAAGACCACAGATCTATACTGTACACTTTGAAACTGTTTTTTCTATACCTCAATGTGGAACTCTAACCACTATACTATGGCAACCCTCTTCTGCATGGCACTGAGGCAGAATCTGTATTAAATCTCTTTCCATGTCTAATGCACAGAATTGACAATATGGCTCCTAACCCCAGTTGCAGCTCAATGGGCACATGGCAAACAGTCTAGTGTGGTGCAATGTTCTTATAACATGAGTATAAAGCCTAAACCTTGGAATTCCAGGAGAAAAGCAGGGACAGTACTAGAATCTCCAAGGTTGATTGATTGATTGATTGATTGATTGAACTTATTAGATTTATACTCCACCTTTCCTTCTATTCATCTAGATGATTTCAAAAATAAAGAATAGCAATAGCACTTAGACTTATATACCGCTTCATAGTGCTCTACAGCCCTCTCTAAGCCGTTTACAGAGTCAGCAAATTGCGCCCAACAATCTGGGTCCTCATTTTAATCAAACTCAGAAGGAGGGAAGGCTGAGTCAACTTTGAAATGGTGAGAATCAAACTGTTGGCCGTCCACAGAATTAGCTTGCAATACTGCATTCTAACCACTGCTCTTTAAAGAAAATACAAAAATAAAAAACCATAGCAGCATTACTATTAAATCCAGGTAAAAATAAAGAAGCTAGCAAGCTTGGTGGAAGATATGTGCATTTACAACTTCCTAAATATGAGAAGAGTGAGGACCAAATGCAATTCCCTAGGAAATATATTTGATAGGCACACCAGAGAAGGCCCTTCCTGACACAGAATCTCCATGAGCAGGACTATCTTCAGAAAGGCTTTTCCCTGCTGATCTAAGCGTGACTTTGAAATGAACTGCTTTGCAGTTGCAGACTCTGTTGACTCTATGTTCACTTTGTTTGTGTTTCTATGTTTGTATCTTTCAATATTCACACATTCATTTTCATTTACGTTATTTTAAATTTCTCTCTCTCTCTCTGTCTCCCCACCCCCATCTCCTATCTCTATGTAATTATCTGTCTGTCCGGCCATCCGGCCATCCATCCATCATCTCCACCAACCTCATGGATAAAACAATGGTAAGAGCAGGAAAGTACAACTCTTCCCTATCATGCTAATAAGTGTTTGCTTGCTACTTAACCAATTTCACAAATTGATTTTATTTATTTATTTATTTATTTATTTATTGGTTCAATTCAGATGCCGCCCTTTTCTGGAGTCTCAGGGCGGCTTACAATGCGTTAAGCAATAGCCTTCATACTTTTGTATATACCTGCTTAGTAGGGCTTTTGGGGCCCCCCAAGCGGTGTTTTATCAGTGACCTTGTTGACAATTCCTTTTAATTAGTTTCATAAAGTCTACAGAAAATTCACCATGTTCCTTACCATATCAGAGTTCTACTAGTAAAGGTGACAGTACCATACTTTTAAAACACATTGTAGCAGAGTGGTGCATGGAAACCATGATTCCATACATCAGCAACAGAAAAATGGACTTTTGAAGGAAAATAATATCAAGAAAATAAGTTGGAGCATAGATTTCCCTAAGTCAAGCAATCATCATATCACCCCAGAACAGCTTAATTTTGACTTCTTATTTGAAATTTTAGAGTACGATATTAAACGGTATGAGAGGGCATTCCAGAAAATCTTACCACAATAGTGGGATGCCACAATGCCTGCGATTTCATCCAATCTTAAGAGTCCTAAGAACCATTTGTTAGAAAATGTTAATTTATTAAAAAGACAGAAATCCAACATTTTATGTAACTTTCATTTGGCTGCTCAGTATTTGAAGCACTTAGACAATTTCCACAGCATCTCTCTTGGATATTGAAGAAAAATACAGTTTGAAAGTCTCTCAGTCTCTAGGGAAAAACTTACAAAAATGCAAGTGCATAATTTATTGCATGTCAGGATTAGAGCTGAGTTTTTTTTAATGTGAGCAACAAATTGCAGGAAGAATCATTTGTTTTCTATGAGTGCCGCATTTTAGGAAAACTTAATTTAGCTTAAAAGTGTCATTAAAATATATGCATTGTAAATTGTAGTTGTATAAAATGATGTATCTGTCAGATAATGATACTTGAATAGTCTCCTGTTGCACTGATAAAAAACATTCTAGTAGTTTGTACAGTGAAAAAAAAAAGTTGCCATATTTTCAAATTGCTATTCTGATTTTTGTTGTTGCCATTAAATAAATATTGAACTCTGTAAATATGGAAAGGAATGGCCTGTCAGCCTCAAGATACCAGATTCTGAAGGAATTGCAAAGATTATGTCTGTTGTGACTCCGACTCCCGAGCCTGTCCTCATGGAGGAAGAGGACTCAGAGGTGAGGGGGAGGAACCAGGGCCGAATTTTCCTATAGGCTAACTAGCTTCAGCCTAGGGCCTCAAGATCAAGAGGGGCCTACACAGTGGTGGGATTCTGGGGGTTCTAGGGGGTTCGGCCGAGCCCTTTGTTAAATTGCTGGCTCGCCCGCCCCGCCCCTCGCCTCCCACCCGCGCGGCGCCAGCCTACCGTAGCCAGGGGTGGGCAATTGTGGCTCTTTTACAACCTGTGGACTTCAACTTCCAGAATTCCTGAGACAGCTTGGCTGTCTGAGGAATTCTGGGAGTTGAAGGCCACAGGTTGTAAAAGAGCCACAATTGCCCACCCCTTCCCTAGCCTGAGTTCCGCTGCCTGGGATCCACGTGGGCTGCCACGTGGTTCCCCACCGGCTCTGGACGCAAGAGAGCAGGATGGAGAAAGCAGCTTCCAGCCTTCACTCACCCTCACTCTCTGCTCTGTTGGATCGCCAGCCATTCGCTTACCCCGCCCACTCCCAATCTATTGCTGCCTCCGATGGCTAGAGGAAAAAAAAGCTATTTAAATTCTTGCCGCGGGGCTTCAAAGGGCCGCCCTAGAGCCAGTGGTGCAGCTGAACCCTTTGTTAAATTGCTGGCTTGCCCCGCCCCTCCGCACCACTAGGAGCTTCAGCATAGGCTAATTAGCCCTTGCTTAGATCGGCTCCGACCCCCAGCTGATTTGCTCTCAGCTGTTTTGCTCACGGATCTGCTCCTTGCTTGCAAAGAGTGCTGATTTTTTTCCCCCCTAGCTATACTGAAAAACGAAAGAGAAAGTAAAGCAGGCTGTTGGCTTTGCACGTTGGAAAATTAGGCAGGCAGATTTCTTTTTCCTCACCAAAAAAGGTAGGTGCAAACAACAGGAAATTTAGGGAAAAAGAGAATATTTTAAAACACAAAAGAAAAAAAGCTCTATTTAACTAGGGAATTGTAATAATTGAGATACTATTAATTGTATATTGTGTTGAAAGCAGAAATGGTTAAGTTGTGGTTTGGAGGAATATATGGGGGAAATTATTTGGTTTATTATTATTGGTAAATATAATTAATTGATTTGTAAGAAATTGGATTGCATGGAAATAATTGGAATATTCATGTTCATATTGATTAATATACAAAAAAGGTAGTTATATAACTAATTGATTTATATTAAAATGTTGAATTCATATTAAACAACTGTAATATTACATAATTAACCAATGTGAGGATGGATATAAAAATAGATGACAATGGGAAGGGGTATAATATAGAATAGAAGGGAAAAATTGAATTTGATTAAGATTAGAGATGAGGATGAGGGTAATATTGGTTTTTTACAAAAATAGATGAGGAATAAATATGGCAAAAAGGAAATATAGAAATTGTAAATTTAATTGAAATGACTAAACACTGTTTAAATTTGTGAACCGGCCAAATACTCTGTTCAAAGAAAATACATTGTATGTTTGTATGTGTGTTTCTAATTATTATTATTTATTCATATTTGTTCTCTTATTCTTTAAAGTTTAACAATTCATTCTTTATCTTAATATCTTTATATTTGTTTGGGGTTGGCTTTCTTCCCTTTCATCTTTTTTATTGTACAGCAATCTTTCTCCTCAAACCTACCACCTCTCTTTTCTTTCCTTCTTACTTTCTCTTCCTCCCCCTCTTCTTCTCCTCCCTACTTCCTCTTCCTTTCTCCTTCTCCTCCTCTCTTCCTCCCTCTCTCTCCTACTCTAATTTCCCTTCCCTTCCTTCATCCCTCTCTATTGCTGTATCCTTTTATGCATATGGACTACTCAGAGGGCTGAAAAAGTTATTTCTGACTAGTCCTCGCACTTTTGATCAGTCCTCGAACTTACGACTGTCCTCACATTTTACATTTTTGCCCTATCTTGTCACCATGGTGAAGAGAAGCAGTTGTGAAATGAGTGACATGGTTGTTAAGAAAGCTGCACAGGCATAAATGTGAGGATGGTCATAAGTGTGAGGACCGGTCAAAACTGCGAGGCCCAGTCAGAAATGACTTTTTTCAGCCCTCTGAGTAGTCCTTTTGTGCATATGGACTACTCAGAGGGCTGAAAAAGTTATTTTTGACTGGTCCTCGCACTTTTGACCAGTCCTCGAACTTATGACTGTCCTCACATTTTACGTTTTTGCCCTATCTTGTCACCATGGTGAAGAAAAGCAGTTGTGAAATGAGTGACATGGTTGTTAAGAAAGCTGCACGGGCATAAATGTGAGGATGGTCATAAGTGTGAGGACCGGTCAAAAGTGCGAGGCCCAGTCAGAAATGACTTTTTTCAGCCCTCTGAAAAAAGTCTATGCACATAGCCACGCCCACCCGGTCACATGACGAGCTACCCACGCCTACACAGTCACGTGACCAGCTAGCCACGCCCACCCAGTCACATGATTGCCAAGCCACACCTCCAACTAAGCCACGCCCACAGAACCTGTTGTTAAAAAATTGAATCCCACCACTGGTGAAAGGGCCTCATAAGTGGAATAGCCTAGGGCCTCTTTCAAGCTAAATCCGGCCCTGGGAGGAACTGACAAGGCCTCCCTCTCCAGGACCCTCCTCTCTAGCAATGCCTCAGGTTCCATCCGAAGGCCAGGAGGAACAGCCTGGGATGGGCCAGGAGGAAGGCATTTGGGAGCACCCATTGATAGAGAGTGATAATGATGAATCCTGACTTGATCCCAGGCAGCGTTGGAGGGAGAAGCGTGTGCAGCAAAGGAAGAGGCGTGGGAGGGTCAGGGATTGAACTGAGTCACTGAGCCACGCCCCACAAGGGATAAAAGGGGGCGTGATTGCTCGACAGGTTTTGTGACGGACAAAAGTTTAAACTCTAAAGAGTCACATTGTGAATCCTGCACTTCGGCTCAGATATATTTTGGACTAAACTCTTGTGGATAATTTGTCGCTCTGGAAACTGACTGCAGATAAGGCCTCTCCTGCTTTTTGGGAGTACTAATTGGACTTGGCAGGCGTTTTACAGTTAGCTGCCAGAACTCTCGTCTGCCAGGAATTCTGGTCTGTTTATACAATAAATTATTGGCAGGCATGTTTGATACTGCATTTGTCTGTGTGAGGACGGGGAACAGAACAATGTCTTCCGTAATAAATACTCTAGAAATGTGTAGTGTAATATAGTTCAGAGATGCAAGGAGCATTCAAAATTCAAAATACAAACCCCTCCATCCAGTATATGTATATACAGTATATATACATATATAGTATATATAAACACACTTTTGCTAGGCAAAAGGCACACTTCCTAGATCCCACTAAATGGCAACTAAATGGAAGGGACTAGAGCAGGCCTACTCTTATCTGATCTAATGGAATGGGCAAATACCTTCAGGACAAACGGTCCCACAAATAACCAGGAGACAAACTTGGCTTGCTTCAGTCATCATCAATAAGCAATGCCATCTAGTGGGATAGGAAACAAACAATCCTTCCCTGTTGCAATATCTGCCCTTTGGGGCAGGGGTCTCCAATCTTGGCAACTTTAAGCCTGGAGGACTTCAACTTCCAGAATTCCCCAGCTAGCTTTGCTGGCTGGGGAATTCTGGGAGCTGAAGTCCTCCAGGCTTAAAATTGCCAAGGCTGGAGACCAGTGGTGAAATGTAAAAGTTGTTACTACCGGTTCTGTGGGTGTGGCTTGGTGGTGGTGGTGGTGGGGTAATATGACTGAGTGGGTGTGGCCAACTTTTTTTTTTAACTTTTAAAACCATTTTTTCTACAACCTCTTCGGGTGAAGAGGTTGTAAAAAAAATGCTTTTAAAAGCCTCTGACAATCCCAGCTGACTTGCCTGATTGGCAGAGGCTTTCTTTTTTTAAAAAAAGCCTCTGACGATCCCAGCTGACTTGCCTGATCGGCAGAGGCTTTTTTTCCTTTTAAAAACATTTTTTCTATACCTCTTCGGCTGAAGAGGTTGTAGAAAAAATGCTTTTAAAAGCCCCTGATGATCCCACCTGAGCCGCGTGATCATCAGAGGCTTTTTTTTTTACTTTTAAAAGCATTTTTTCGGCCAAAGAGGTTGTAAAAAAAATGGTTTTAAAAATAAAAAAAAAGCCTCTGATGATTGCGCAGCTCAGCTGGGCATGGGGGGGGCAGGGATTTTTGCTACCGGTTCTCCGAACCACCCGCCTTCATCACTACCGAATCAGGCGATCCGGTCCAAACCGGGAGCATTTCACCCCTGCTGGAGACCCCTGCTTTAGGGTATTGCTTCTCCTAGAGATTTTCTCTGTCCCCAAACTTCTTGCCTTCAAGAGAGAGCTAAGAACACAGATCTTCCTTCAAGACTTGGGTTTGAGGGCCTGATGGGCTCTCTATGTTGGGGGCAATGTGGAGGATTGTTTGTTTTTATCCCTCCCTCAGGGCAATTATGTTTTTTATATCATACCGTTGTTGTTTTTTTATGTTTTTAATTTGTTTAATCTTGTGAAGCTACCTAGAGTACTTTTATTTTTATTTTTTGAGATGGGGCAGTTTAGAGATTGGATAAATAATTTTGCATTTAGGATAGTCTGAGAGATCCTCTCTTCCTTGGAGGGGAAAAAAGTGGTCTGATAAATATAGTGAGTCGCAATGGAAACAAGTTTATGAGTGTGATGGGAGCAGAGAACGTTAACAGCCAATAAAATACTTTTTTCTTGCTCAGGAAAAGGAAAAAGATATATGGTGTCAATGGAATTCTTAAAAGCAGAGCACAAGATAATCTGATGAGCACTGGCACGTGATTCCCTGCCATGGTCCCCACCGCACCAGACAAAAATCTGTGACACAGAGAGCGGAGATGGATGCATATGCTGGAGCTCTATGGAGAGTTTTGTCTGTTGGGATGCTTCAGGCATTAAATGTGCTTTCTGTAAGCCGTTGCAACATTCCCTGTCTCCTTGTTGAATACTGCAGTGAGGCACCTGGGGTGCTGTAATAGCAGGGATGAGAGAACAGTTTCCTCACAGGTGATATTGTGATATTCCTAGTAAAGATGAAGACTTTAAAAATATTTCCAATACTCTGCTTAGGGCATTCATACTTTTCTATTCTGGATCTTTTCCTGTTTTAGGAGCTTTCCTCAATGAGTGAAGTGCTACCTATCCGTCCTTGAGTTGGCAAAAAACCAGGCTGGTATGAAATTTGGAGCCCCCATTGCCTATCCCTACCCTGTTTCAATTGGCCTTGTGACTTACTGGGCTGGTTGGTGTTGTCCTAAACAAATGGCGATTTCTATATTTTTCTAGGCTTTGTTCAGGAGACAGAGTGGGGTTGACAGAGGTGGTTCCATCATTCCAGTGTGATATTGTTTTATAACGCTATAGATGGCATGTTGATTTTGATATCCAGAGTTGTTGCTTGGATCCCAACATATGAGTAAGTTTTGAAGATCTGGTTCTTATAACTTCTTCCATAAAATAGCTATGGAGATCTCAAGAGCTTACCAGTTAAATTCTATAAATTTGGCTGATGTAAAACAGTTATTGTCTAATCACCAATCTTGGTTTTTGCTTCCTTTGTAGACCAGCAAAACTTATTTTGTTATAATTAAGGTGTTGCAATAAATTATAAGTTGATCCTTGGTTCTTACTTTTGGAACAGTCACTTTCTCTCAATCTAATGTGCCTCACTGGTTATAACTGTGGGGAAAAATGGGAGGAGGGAATTTGATATACGCTCCCTTCAGCTCCTGAATGAAAGTCAGGATAAATATATTATAAACATAAAAACATGTTTATATAAACCTATAAGCACATTTATATATTATATAAATTATGATATAAACATAAATATGAAATCATTGTGTTTTAAGTCCAGTGGTATTTCTATTAAAATTGCATTCCTGGGGATCCTGTGATGTATTCTTCTAAGAAATATCTGACTGGTACCATTTTAGAAACATTCAGATTTCTTAAATGTCATATAATGTATATCATTTATTTGTTATACAGTATGCTGCCTTTCCTCCAGCAACTCAAGACATGCATAAACTTCCTGCCTGCAGCTTCCTCCCCCCCCCACCCCCACCAGCATCTAAAAGCCCTGGTTAGTACTCTGATCAAGGAACATTTGGGAAGTTCAGCATTTAAATTAGACTGAGAAGTAAAAGAAAAAAGAAAAGAAAGAAAGAAAAACCAAAAAACCTTAGAACAATATTAGAAGGGTTGCCACCACAAAGAAAAACCTATTCTCCAAAGCACTTGAAGGCAGGATAAGAGGCAATGGATAGAAACTAACCAAGGAAAGTACCAACCTAGAACTAAGGAGAAATGTACTGTCAATGAGAACAATTAACAATGAACCAGTGGAACAGTTTGTGAGTGTTCCATCACTCGAGGTTTTAAAGAAGAGATTGGATAGGCATTTGTCTGAAATGGTATAGGACCGTGATTGCGAACCTATGGCACGTGTGCCACAGATGGCACACAGAGCCATATTGGTGGGCATGCGAGCTCAGCTCCGGCACGCATGTGCCCGCCAGCCAGCTGATTTTCAGGCCTTCTGGGCCCACTGGAAGTCAGGAAACAGGCTGTTTCTGGCCTCCGGAGGGCCTTGTGGCGGGGGGGGAGGCCCATTTTTCGCTCTCTCCAGGCTTCTAGAAAGGCTCTGGAGCCTGGGGAGAGCGAAAAAACGGGCCTTCCGGTCCCACAGGAGTTGGCAAACGGGCTGTTTTGGCCTCCAGAGGGCCTCCGGGGGTGGGGGTAAGGCTATTTTCACCCTCCCCAGGCTCCTAGAAAGCCTCTGGAGCCTGGGGAGGGTGAAAAAAACGGGCCTACTGGGCCACTGTGCCATTGTGTGACAAAAGCAGGGGGGTTGCATGCACATGTCCGGGGGGTGGGGGCATAGAATTATAGTCGTGGGCAAACGTGCGTGTGATCCCCCCCCCACGCTTTTGGCATGCGATGGCAAAAAGGTTAGCCATCACTGGTATAGGGACTCCTATTTGAGCATGAAGTTGGACTAGAAGACTTTGGAGGTCCCTTCCAACTCTGTTATTTGTTTGCAATCCTCATACAGAGCTTCAGAGAGATAGTAGTTTTTGAAACACCAGGGTCAGGGAGAGAATGTCAAAAGCAGCATGCCATCCCAAGAACGGCCTTCAGTTCTGCATTTGCCCAGATTACCAACTAAAGCAGGACATCAAGACATTTTCTTAATTGACAGAAAGGTTCATGTGGAAAGAGGTGCAAGATATCGAGAAATGGGTGAAAATCCTTTAAAACTAGAATAATCAGTTTATCAAGACTGGCTACCACATTGTAATTTCATTTCCCCATCACCCCCACTGATTTTACACTAATGTAAGGATAGTGGGACAGAACATTAGGCTGCATGTTGGGACTGACACTATGGAGACAAAGAGGCAATCAGTCTGGGAGGAAGCATGTTACCCAGCTTCCTGGATAAGCAATTTGTTAAACTATAAAGCCAGAGCGCTGTTATAAAATCAACTCTGTTTACCTCTTGAGTCACAAACCTACTGGAGCTGCAATACAGTATTTTGACTCTCTCCTGTAGTAACCTGTATTGAAACCCAGATTCAATAAACGTTTTCTGAGAGTGCGTGTTAGAAAAACACTTAGCATTTCTCGGCCCAATGGAAGACGGGAATTGAGTTCTTTCTCTGAGAAAGGCAAGTGCTGTTTGTTCTGATAAAATACTGCTGGGTCGAAAGTCAAAGGTATTAGCTATCCATTTCCTCTTGTGGAACTTCATTCTTGTCAGATTGTATTCACTTTACAAGATCAGATCTGTTTTCTAGAAAACAAGGCAATTTAAAAAATAAAATTTGGAATTCATCACAATAATGGATAGATAAGAGAAAAATTCTGCATACACAGACACATACACACACACCAATGTCCTGCTGTGCTGTCTTCTCACAGTGGGAGAGGGGTTTCTTGGGAGGGCACCGGGCATGTATGCCAAGGGTATATCTTCCAAGCAGACTCAACCAAGGTGTGACGTTCATCTCAATTGTCTAGCTAGAACAAGCAGGCACCTATATTGGGCAGCAGTGATATAGGAAGCTGTTGGAAGCAGATGATCACTTTAGTGACAATGGCAAAGGCATCATTTTATACAGCACAGGAGAAGACAATAGTAAATCATTGCTGCAATTTTAGCAAGAAAACCACACAGACAGACAATGTGAAGTGATTAATAATATGGTACCTGATGCTGAACATCTCAAGTTGGATGGTATTCAACATGCTATTGAGGAAGAACTACCAGAAATACAAATGTGAAAGATGAAGTAAATCAATTACATACAGACATTTTAGGCAAGCTGAAATGGACTGGGACTGGACACCTGCAGTCAGAAGATCATGTTTGCAGTATCACTCAGGACATGAAAAGCAAAGAAAGCATTGCTTTGATAGTTAGGAAGGATATAACAAACAAGTATTTGAGTTCAATGTAGTCAGGGACCAGATAATACCAGTAGCAGATAGACTTTATGGACAATACTTTAATATGATGGTTATCCAACCATGCTCTATTCACTGATGCAGAAGGGAAGGTTGATGAGTTGATATCTGAGTTTATTCTGAAGTCAACAGAACATGCAGGCAAGATGTGTTGAATGTGTTTGGAAATTGGAACACCGAAGATGAAAATATTAGAAGAAACGTATAGTTTGATTGTATGGCCTAGAATCTGAAATGAAGCAGGACAATGACTTTCCAGTTTCTGCAAATCCAATGATATCATTACAGCGAACATATTCTTCAAACAATAAAACAACATCCATTTAAATGAACATCACTAGACAGAGCGCATAAAAATCAGTATAAGGATAGCTTCTGCCTTTTTGGATCTAGAGGAAAGGAATCTACAGTCAAGAAATATGTCACTGACTAGCATTTGGTAGGATAGGAATGAAGACCTTGTGGGGGGGGGGGAGATAGATGTGTCTATACTTACCAAGTTCAAAATCATGCAGAAAATGTATTTAATTTTGACACTGTATGAAGCGAAAGTTGAACTTTGAAAAAGCAGCCTGGAAGGAAGTTGCGTATTTTTAAACTTTAGTGTTGGAGAAGAATGGGTAACCATGAAAACAAACAAATAGATCACAGAAAGTATCAATCCAGAGAACAAATGACCAGCCTCAACTTACCATATTTTGGGCAAAAAACTAGCTTCCTGAGAAAACAATAATATTAGGTAGGAAAGAAAATAAGAGGACGACCAACAGCAGAGTAGATGGACTTGATTACAGTAGTGTTGTCCGTTGTTGGACAGGCCAGGCATGGAACAAAACGTCCTGCAGAAGGTCTGCCTGGGTGATTGCTAAGAATCAACAGTGACCTGATGGCATATAACGGTCAAGAGCACTACACAATCTAGTGAAAACACTTCCTCATTAGTGGTCATAAGCCAAATTCTCACTCCTACCAATATTGGAGCCTTGGTAGTACAGTGGTTTAACGCACCCTGTTATTAACACAGCTGCCTGCAATTTCTGCAGGTTCGAATCTTACCAGGCTCAAGGTTGACTCAGCCTTCCATCCTTTCTAAGGTAGGTTAAATGAGGACCCAGTTTGTGGGGGCAATAAGCTGACTTTGTATAAATATACAAAAGTATGAAGGCTATTGCTTAACGCACTGTAAGCCGCCCTGAGTCTCCAGAGAAGGGCGGCATATAAATCAAATAAAAAAATAAATAAAAAAAAATATTCACTTGCAAAAAAACTACATTTTTGTATGTCAATTTAATTGGAAAGGCACATATCTCAAATTGTACTAATGTTAGTGGTAAAATTCACTTTAACTTAATATAAAAATACAAATATACAATCTTTTTATTAAATCATAAGCAGGCAATTAGCCTTTTTTTCTGTAGAAATCCAGATAATGACAACCATTTAATTTGTTTAAGTTGCATTTTGAGTAACACAAACTACACAGTTGGAGTAATTTGTGCTATTAAGTCATGAAATGTATGATGTCAGTGCCCCCCAAAATGCTCCTGCCTTTCTATTATACAGACAGCCTTAAAGATTTAAGAGGCTGGTGCTAAGAACAATCTTCCTTGAGAGGCATAGGTTTAAATGTAAACAAAGCAACTATTAATCCAGGTTCAGGCTTTGCATGGTTTATGAATCTAGTTTACATACATATATCATGTATACTGGAGGAAAAAAGTGGCATCACTAGTAAATCACTAGTCACCCTCTCTCTCTTCATGTTATCAATGCTTAATTGAAAACTACCATATCTTCTGGAAATTCTTCCAGAGAGGAGCTGATTCATTCTGGAGAAAGATAATATTTGAATGGTTGTCTTTGAATGGTCATGATCTCAACTTGAGTCTCCTCTCTTCAGCCCTAGAAAACAGTTATCAAGCAGAATTAGCAAAGACAGACCTCTGTAGAAGGCTACTTCCTATGTTTCTAAAATCCAAACAAATATCAAGACCATTGTGCTCCTAGAAATTAAGCCATAGATCCACATACTTAGGATTTCCCCTTAGCCAATTAACAATGTTATTGTTAATACTAATTTAATGACACAAGTGCAATATATTGCTTAATGTATTGTAAGCCGCCCTGAGTCTCCGGAGAAGGGCGGTATATAAATCAAATATCTATATCTATATCTATATCTATATATATATATATATATATATATATATATATATATATATATATATATATATCACTTTGGAAGCTTTTTTCACTAATGAATTGTGACATATCATACATTAATAATAATTTTATTAAGTTTATCAAGATAGAAAGTGAAAATAGTGAGGAAATGGGGAAGAAAAAAGGGAAGAGAAAGAAGTGTAAAGAGGAAAAAAGAAAAGAAGAACATTGACTTCCAACTCTTTTTAGCACAATAGAATAAGATAATGAAGTACAGCCTCATTTTTTTATTTTTACATACTTAACATGTACTAGCCATTTCTATAACAACAAATTTATCTAATCAGCAAAATCCAAAGTCAAAATTTCATTTTTCCCCCCATCTCAAGCACAAAATCCAGAAGTGGTTTCCAAGGAGAAACAAAGTCAAATGTATTCTTTCTTTGATTAAAGCAGTCAATTTTGCTATCTCTGCCAGTTCCATCAATTTTTCCAGCCATTCATCCATTGTGGGAATTAGAGTATCTTTCCATTTTTGTATATAAAGCATTCTTGCTGCTGTCAATGTATATAAGAGCAAAGTTCCAGATTTTTTTTTCAAGATCTTTGTCCATTAAGCCTAAAAGAAAAGTCTCTGGTTTTATTTTTATATTCACCTTAAGAATCTTCTGTATTAAAATATGACTCCTACCCCCTATTTCTTTACTTTGTCACAAGTTCACCAAAGATGGCAAAAAGTTCCTTCTTTAAATTTACATTTCCAACATACATTTGAAATATCTTTGCATATCATTGGCAGTTTATCAGATGTTAAATACCAATGATACATCAAATAAAAATTCTTGAGTTGTGGAAGAGTTGTGTTGCTTGCCACAAGGAGCGTCTTTACACTGTCCAGAAGTTGCATGTGATACCCCTGCTAGCATATTCTATTAACAGATCAGAAAGAAATCAATTGCAAGGGTGTAATCAATTGGAGAAGAATTGGGAAGAGAAAAGAAGATATTTTGTCTTTCATAGCTGAATTTCAAATGCACATTTATCACACAGTAAAGTGAATAGGAACTCAGGAAAAGTTTTGAACTGCCTTAGGTCAACATGGCTTTTCTTGGCTTCTTTCTCCTTCAAATAACAGAAAAGAATAAATTTAATTATCAGTGTTTCTTTTCTTCAATAACTTTGTGTCATATCCACATTTTCTGAAATTACAGTCTGAGATTATTTTAAACTCAGGAACAATGGGCTGTAGAATTTAACAATCAAGAGGCAAATTGAATTTGTAAGGGAAAAAAACGGTTAAAGGCAGCTGCCTTCGAAGATCACTTAAGAAAAGAATACAACATTTGTGTGAATATCAAATCCCACTACTTGTTTCCTTACTTTGTACTCCAGTGTGATATTTCATATTATACTTGCTTTTCCCACTTTTATTCTAGCTGTAATTAAATCACTGAAACATTAAGGTACCAGTTTATCCAAACACCTAGATTTTAACATTAACTGCGTGAAGATAAGTGTGAGGTGCAAATTCTCACCATAAATAAAGAAGTTATATGTGCTCTGAGCTCCATGTAAACCTCTCTTCTTGAATAAAGAAAAGATACAACTTCATTTGTTGCTTTCTATCGAGTGAAGTAATGGATAAGACACTACAGAAAGAGAGAGGGGGAAATTATCAGTAAAGTTTGGCTTATATAGGCCAAAATTCAGACTGGACTATTCTTTTCAAACAGGTTCCCTTCAATTCATTTTGAAGTCACTTAGAAAGATGATTGACTCAACAGTTTCTTTCTAAGAACAGTTCTAGCCACAGCTCTGCTAAATCTGAAACAAGAAGCTCATGTCAGTTTCAAGCTTACATTGCTAAGAGCTTGCTACTGTAATACTCTTTCAGCTTACACATCTCTATCCTGCTGATTAAAAAGGTAGCATAGGGCCCTCCCTCAAGTGCTCTCCTTGAAGTGACAGAAAACTACAGTGCCAGAAAATGTCAAGCCTCCCCACACCCCACACCCCCAGCAATCCCTATCCTGCCACAGGCATACCTCCTGCAAATGGTGCTCTCATTTATGATGCACAGGACGCATGAAGGGAAAGGACTGATGGATTCCCTTAACTCTGTCTCCCCACCCCAGTCAATTGTCAGCAGCTAGTGGAAAAACATGCATCTTTCAGTCGGCTTACTTTGGACTTGAATTAGATCTGGAGAGAAAGCAAATTTTGACAGATGACTAGAAAAGCAAGCTTAGCTACTGTATGTGTCAGAATCCTTGGTTTTATACAAGTGTGAATCACAGGTGCATTCAAAGGAAGATTGACTATCAGCTGAGGTCCACTGATATTTGGAATCCTTTTGGACACAGGTTTAGTGTTATTTCAGAAAAGGAGTGTCTAGCCATGTTGAAAAATGCCCTGAGTACCAGCTGATGAGCACTGGGAGAATTGCATCACCAAGCAATAGTGAGCAAGCCAGCTAGCAAGAATAGAATAGAATATTGTCACTTTGAATGTACACTAATCGGCATACATTAAAATGAAATTACATTGCATACAGCTCTCAAAGGGTCACCACCTCTAATATGAACATAAACATGACAAAACAAACAAACAAATAAATAAATATGCATGTACCCACATATGTTATGGAGAAACAACACAGTCTAGTTCGGATGTATACATGTACATGGCAAGAGAAACAAATCTTGCAAATTTACTTATCTTTATCTTTCTCCCTCTTTGCCACATAAACCCTTCTGATGGCAGCATGGATCACATGCTATTCGGGTTAATCAGGGTCTCTGAGACAGGTATAGTCTCAAAAACATGGAAGATATAGGGAAATAACTGGTTAGAAAGAACTAGATAGTCCTGGTGTCCAAAGAAAAAATTCTTATGGAAGACAAAACTAAGAAACTAAGAAAGGAAGGGAGATGCTTATATCAGCCTAAAGTGACTAATATGTACCAGGCTAATTCCAACCTCTAGGGTCACCTGACTGCCCCACCTATGTTGAGAGAAAGGGGGAAATCTATTCTGACCCCAGTACCCCAAAGAACAATTTAAGACTGCTTCAGGTATTGGTCAAGGATAAAATGAAGACAAGGTCATGAGTTCACAGTAGAAAAGACTTTGGCAGGACATGTTTGTGCCAAGCTGAGAAGGAAGTGAGGAAACCCTTACCTCTATCAAAGTTGTCATTCTTTGCCATGATGTTATGCCAACTCCATTGAGCAAAACTAGTGAAAAGAGAAATAATCTGTATGATTTTATACAGTATATAGATGAAATGGTGTAGGGTTTCCTGCTCGAACATGGGGTTGGATTAGAAGACCTCCAAGGTCTCTTCCAACTCTGTTATTCTGTTATTCTAGAGATTGAAGAAAACCAGTATGTACCATTCAGTCCTCTGATGTCACATAGGCAAAGCAACCACAACAGTGGACGTTTATGAAATGTATAGACCTCAACACTTGTCTTTTTAGATACCACACTAGCAATTTCATTCTTCTCACTCTTGAACATCTACTGATGATTATTCTTACTTGTCTTCAGTGGTTCTTCATGCACTGAAAGATCCCGTGATCTCCTATTTTTAGGAGCTTAATGGCTGCTTCTCTATGGTGCCTCTGGTGTACAGGAGAAGACCCATGGAGTGGAAATGGCTGGGAAAACGATTTTTGCTGAACATTAGGAAAAAGTTTCTAATCTCTGATTGTAGGGCTCTGGTATTCATGTACTACAGCTTCTACAGGGAACAAGAGATTGCTTGTATCAATTACCAGCTAAAACAAGCCATTTACTTTGTCATTCAATTTTAGGGTCACTCGGAAGGTGAATTTATGATTTGCTGATTAGATCCGTAACATCAGAAATGGAGCATAGCTCAGAGTCTGCAAACAGTTACTCCTAAGAGGCTGCTTTTCCATTATCTCCACATTTTGTAAATCTAGAAGTCAAATAGTGTGGAGAAAACCAGAGGAAGCTCTTATCTAATAACATCGAAGCAATACACTAGATACTCTTTCTGAGATCATCTTTTCTGTAATGAATTCAGCATTTGTTCTGAAACCTGAAATCCAAACCAAACCAGGTAAAATGTGGTTAGTTTAGTTACATCACCCTACGTAGATATACCTTTTTGGTTTCTCTTTCGTTAAGTTTTTAAAAACTTTGTTCTCTTTATCAAACCGGTTGGATCTTTTCACACAGTCCAATTGAATAAGTCAGGAATAAGTAGGAAATTGGAGGTTCTGTGGGCCCCTAGCTTATTTTTCCAGATGCATGGTGTGGTTAACTCTGTATTTTTCAACCTTAGGACCTTGAAGGTGTGGGAACTTCAACTCCCAGAATTCCCCATCAGTTGGCTAGGGAATTCTGGGAGTTGAAGTCTACATTCTATCCAGCTGCAAAAGTTGATAAATGCTAAGTTAAACTAATGCAGCATTTGGAGGGGGAAAAAAGTAGAATTCAAATGTTATATCAGTTCAAGCAGTCCAGACATCTGATGAAGTGAGCTGGAGCTTTGAAATTGTATTCTTTTTAATAAAATAGTCAGAAAAGGTGCTTTCAGTCTCATTCTGATTTTTGCCTGCCACCGCTGTCCTTGTACAATGCTTTCCTAGAAGCAGTATATCTGCTGGGAGTAGTCACTGGAATCATATGACACCTGTATTGTGATTCCTATGCTATTAGCTTCCAATTTAAAATGTTGGTGTTAATCTACAAATCCCTTTATGGCTCGATGGCAGGCTACCTACAGGACTCTTATTTCCCTGTAGAAGTCTGCCTGATCATTATAATTGTGCCAGGAAAAGCAACTAATTATTCCCTGCTTTTGGGAGGTCAGAGGGACTAGTGTTCGGAGGTATTGTTTCTCAATGGTGGTGAGTAAAAATTGGATAGGTAAATGAACAAATAAACAAACTGTGTTGGAATAAATATCAAAGTCCTCCTATTTGGCTTTCTCCAGTAAAAGCAAAATCCTTTTATCCAAGCTGATAGTTAGCCAACAATTTGGAAACCTCTGAATTATATACTGGAGGACCAAGTTCTTCTTGTGGTTGTGAGAAACAATTTCCTATTTTGTAAAAGTACATTTAAAAGTAGCCAAAGATGGATTTCCATGAGATGCAGCCAGATTCCACTCTGATTTATACAGCTTTGCAGCACAATTGCTTCTGATTGAACAGAGAAGGACAGACACAAATCGGCCTCCTGCTAACTTTGGCTTTCACTGCAGTAGTAACAGACATGTATCTTCCATTAGTTTCTTTCCCCACTTCTTTTTCTGTCCCCCTTTTCTTTGTTTGTATTGGAAATTAACCCAGCTCAGTATATTAATCTGATACTAAATCTCAGCATTAGCTTGCCAGTTATTATATCAGCAGTCTTTCAACAACCTTGCCATGTAATTTTCTTCTTAATAGTAATTTTATTAAATTAAAAAATAAAGTGCAGAAAATAAAAGAAAAATAGAAAAGAAAGAAAAAATAAGAAAATAGTAAACAAAGAAATATACAAAGAAATCATTTCCCCTTTCATCACAACAAGTATAAACAATTTTAGCAACATCATTTTCTCTTAAAATGCAACCAGTGATCTCTTCTTTCCTATAAACCAATCCTTAAATCTCATTGTTCAGTCCTGATCATCAAAAGTCCATTAAGGGTTACCAAAGATAATGTTATCTATTTTAACCTTAATTAAACAAACCAATTTTATATTCCTTATATTTACTTTTAACTATTTTAATCTTTACTTCCTTCAAATAATGTCACAGAACTTGATTTATTTTCATTTTTTCTTTATCCCTTCTTATAAAATTCTTCAAAACTTTAACAAGCCTCATTTGTAAATCCAATACAAGAAAGTTGTCCAGGTCACTCTTTTGATTTGTTATTTCCTTTTAATTATTAAAATGTCAGCCAATTTCTTTTGTATGTCCATTGTAGCATCTTTCTCCCTTTCATTCTTGCTTGTACTTTTTGAATTCATTTTCAAATCAGTCTCAGTCTTATCTGTTAAAATTTATTTCTCATTCATAACATCTTTTAAGACAGGCTGTCTATACAGGGAGACACTCTTAGAATTAACTTTTGAGTCCATTGTTCAAAAATACCCTTCAATATATCCGATGTTAAAATATTTTGCTTCATTCTGTATACATGTATATTCCCTCCAGTGGGAAGCCTCTGGTGGTGGCTGCTATATGCTCTGCCCACCACTTGCACACTCGCTTGCTTGTCCACCCACCCAGCTCTCCCTCTGGCCGCATGAGGTGAGTTGGCTGTGTGGAGTTGTTCTGCGGTGATTTGGTGACAGTGCATTGGCACAGACAATTTGGCAGTGGCAAGCTGGCTGACTGACCTGGCCATGTGAGTTATTCTAGACCCCAAGGAAGTGATAGCACTGAATTCAAATCTTGGCAAACAGAGCTTTCCATATTAATAAGAACGGTTTCTCTGGGGGAGCAGAGTCAGTGGTTAGTCCTCTGAAATATTGTTAAATAGCCTTCTTGTTTCTTCTTGTGGGAGAGATTATTTTTGAAATCCTAACAGCTTGGCCAATATCAAAAATGAAAGAAATGTGTAAGGTCAATTCTATCTAATGGCAGAAGGAATCTTTTAAGACCGGAAACTAGAATGGGCAAAGTGAAGTCCTCTGTATGCTTCAGACCAGTCAGCATGGCCAATAGCTAAAAGATATTATATTCCTAAATGTAGTAAGTTGCCTATCCTTGATATGAATATTATTCTCATATTGACTCTTTCCCTCTTGCTTATGAAAGCAAGAGAAAATTTGAATGCATTAGTTGCAATCAATTTTCTATTCTTTGCAAAAACTTGTCTTTGAGCATCTGAACTTTATTCCCTTGTGTATTATGTAGCTAACAGAATGAATTCAAGCTCTTGGCCTATCATTCAATTTCCAGTTGAAGCTACCTAATAACAATGGATAGGTTTCACACTCATAGGAAACAAAAACTAAATAAACTATACAATAGCATAACAGAGGCCTGCCAAGCATCCTTGTGCAACCTGCTGGCATTTTTAAAAATTCAATATATTTGCTACCACCAAAGTCATTGAAGCCAGGAAGGCACCCTGAAAAACATGCTGCTGAGCATCTCCAGTATCTCTCTAGGCCTCATTGATGCCACCAGTTGCAGTGTGTTACTGTCCTGCTAGTGCCAAACAGCTGATCATCAGGCCTGGTATTCCTTTGCAGTCCAGAATGATTTTTACATTGTCAATAGGGCCCTTTCTTATTTTATTTGTTTGTTTATATTCCATATTTCTTAACTGCCCATATCTACAAGTTAAGCAAGCCTGGCATAGGCCAAGGGTTACATGAATTCACATAGGTACTAGTATTAAAGAAGAACAGAGCTAGGGTTCACACAACATACCAGTCATAAAATTCTACTATGACTCAGTGTGTAGGGTAAACACAGTGCTAATTTATATGTAAGTGAACATTCCAGACATCAGCAGGAGTTACTTCTTTACTCCTGAACCCTGAATATTTGGCAATGATATACAGTTATGTTGAGAAGATTCCTTGTGCATAGGCTTTTAGCAATAAATCAGTTTAATTGAATCTTCACATATGGGTCTGATCTTTCACACCTGATAGCTAGGGAGGTAAAGGTTTACAAGAAGGGGAGTGTGACTCCATAGTGCAGATCAAAATGGGCAGGATGTTATGCCTGTTATCTGGTTGATTTGACCCCACCTCCTCTTTCAGACACTGCTGGTTCTGTAGAAAACATTTCATGGCCTTAGTTAAAAGGAAATCATATGGCTGTATAAGTGGTAGATGTCACACTTGGACTGCAATTCTCTCTATATATGTATATTGTATATACAGGTACCCATCATCTCTGTGATGAACTTTTCAGGAAAGCCTGCATTTACCTGTACAGTAATTCCATTTTTACAGAACAAGGTGACTGGAGTTTAATGGTGTAATAAAAATTAATTCACATACATATATAGATGGAAAATAAGTATTGACTCTTCGTCAGGGAGCTCAATTTTTAATGGAGAGAAGATACACTGCTTCTTTGCCTCCTTTTCTCTATTCCAACTTATTCTAATTCCAATACATATCTCCTTTCACTTTCTCCATCTTTGCTACTTCAACTTCTGGCTATCAGATTTTTTCCTGAGCCACCAAAATGCAGTAACTCTGTGATTTGCTTTTAGTCAGCTCCCAATAGTCATTATCTGTGTTCCTGCAGCAGAAGGAAGGCCCTTGGTGAAGATTCTGCAGTTGTTTGAAAACAACTCCAGGCTTCTGTAATTCCATGAGGTCTGTTGTATTCATGAGCAGAGCTGATTTATTTCTGGCTCAGCTATGAGAATTTTGAAATGATGGTAAAATTCATCTTTTTTTAAAAAAAAAAACATGCTGGGACTCTGTAGAGCCTATGGGTAGTCACCTACACTTCCTGATTTAGGAAGTATTTCGAGAAGAAGCGTAGCTTGAGTTTTTTGGCTCTCCCTCATAACAACCACTTGGGGTTAGGAGGCAGGCAGGGAGTTGCATATAAATGCCAAATGAATGCAACAAAGCTATGGTTAGATGCAAGCATTTAAAAAAAAAATACTTTACTGTGGAAGTAGGATGAGCTAGTGTCTGTTATTTCAAAACCTATCACTGCTCAGAGCAAGACCCTAAACTTCTTTGATGTTTGTTGTCCATATTTTGAAGTCAATTGAAGTGAAACTATTGTAGATCATCTAACTGTTTCTCAACCTAAGCAATTTCTAGATTCTTAAGTCCCAGAATTCTCAGCAGTGGTTATGCTGGCTGGGGAATTCTGGGAGTGGAAGTCCACACACTGAAAGTTCCCAAGATTGAGAAACACTGACTGAACTCCTTTTGAGGGATTTGAAAATGGAAAACAGTGGAAGTAACCTGAGCCACAAACCAGCCAACCTCATTGTACAAACCCAGATAATTTATGGTTCAGCATGTAATGTATGATCAAAAAATTAGGTTAACAACAACAACAAAATAAAACCATGGATGTGTCAGACAAACTCAGCCATCACTACATTCACTCTCATATGTAGAAAACTTTACTTCTTAGGAATTTCAGAGAAAATTCTGGAGAGTTTGTTAACTACAGATGTTTATTTTTGGAGTAGGTTAGTTATTTTGAAATTCCACTGAAATCAAGTGATGTCACTTTCTTCAAATCAGTCAAGTTCTTCCTCCTTTTTAAATATTTCCGTTAATGATAGTCCAGCTCTGAGCTGCCTGAGAATTAGCTGATGTTATTTGGAAGTAAGAATGAGAATACCTGGTGTGAAAATGTTCCATCGAAGTATTTTACAGTTTCATCACCCATCAGAACGAGCAATGTTGGTGAACTTTCTATACTTCAGCTGTGTGGGCTGGATACAGATTGGTTCAGCCACCCAGGTTTCCCAGCTTAGCTGGTTAGACCAAAAAAGAAAAAAGAAAAAAAAACCACCCAAGGAAAAAATTCTTCCCATACCCAGAGGCAATTTTTATAAACAAAACACGTCAACTTACTCTGCTTTTAAGGTCCCCCAACTAAAAACAACAACCAGAATGTAGTCACTCGCTGACTGCTATAGGATCAGTGACTGCAATTTCAGACTAAAGATTTCTAATTCTGCTGCAGGACAGTTTTAGAATCCACCCAAGGATTCTTGAGACTTGAAGGAGAGCTTCTGTTGTGCAGTTGTCCTGACAATTGGTCCAGATCTTCAAGTGAAATACTGAAGGATGATGAGGGAGGTTGCCATTTCCTTGTAGGATCCCAGCACTGGGAGAAATGGAGGAGACAAAAAGGCAGTCCATGGGAATTAGGGTGTGATTATTTCTGCTCAGGGCAATCAGCTCTGAGTAAGTTCTGTTTAGCACTTACTTTTATGAATAGATTAGAATTCAAATATCACCTCTAGGTTGGGGACAGAAAATCAAAAGAAGTTATTTTTATTAAAGAACACACAAACAAACTCTGGTATGTTGTGGTTTTCCTTTTCTTTGTAAGAGCTTATATAAAAATGAGCTCCACCCTTAGGGAAATTGAGGCCACTGCCTCAATCTGAAGTGTCACTAAAGCTCTGGCGATTAATCGTCCCTCCACTGACTGACTTTCTTGTACCAATCTTCCTGCACATTTTCTGTCCTACGACTAAACTACACCGCACACCCCACCCACACCCTGTTTAATTGATTGGGTCAGGGTGCTCACTTCTTCTCTAGCTAACTTTGTTGTACAAATTGTCATTCTGAATTGTCATTCAGCAGAAGGAATTGCCACAAAAAGTGAGAGCTATTTGCAAGATTTTCTGTTGCACATGTATATAATTTGCCTTGACGGGAGCTGTGCAGCTGGACTGGGAGCTGGCCTCAATTTGCTGCTTTTCCCAAGCTGACTTAAAGGAGTCCCTTACTATTATTTCATTTCATGGAACTAATACTGCGAATGCTAACTCCTGATCTCCCTGGGCAGCCTTCCCCAATCTGATGTCCTCCAGATATATTGGCTCACAATTTCCATCCTACCCATTAACTTTCATCTGTGGCCAGTACTGGCTGGGGATGCCAAGGCTCATTTGGAAGGCACCAGTTCAAAAGTGCTGCAGATTCTCTTCTGGAATTCATTTTAGGACAGTGAATCATCACTTCAGTGAATTTAGTTCCAGTAGAGAGCTGACAAATAGTGACTTCAAATTCAAAATCTCTTACAGAGTTGTTGATTTAGGGACAAAAGAAATATGTGAACCATAACATGTTGTAACATGACTTTCTCTTTCTTGCTTGGCAATATATTTGAATTTTGAATCATATTAAGCACTAGCTGAAATCTCAGTTAACTGGTAATCATCTCTAAAACTATAATTTTAGTTTTCAGTTCTTTGAATAATACAGTGGGGGGAAAGTCGCTTAGGTCTTATTTGTTCTAATTTTTAACCACCAAATACTGCTGTCTGAAAAATAAAATAAACGTTTTCCAGTTTCCGAAAACATTTAACATGGGTTACCTTCACATGGTTTATTTTATTATGATTTACAACTCAGTATGTTTAGTGAACCAGACTTTATTGCTTAGCATGTGTCATGAAACTAACCAATTGTGACTTAAGTAGTTAGCCATAATTCAAATCATGTCACGGTATATGTGAACACAGTGTTCAAGTAAGCAAAAGTTCAATTTAATCAATATAAGCTTGTAAGTAGGCTTTAAAGAACCAAAACTTATGACTCTTGTTTACGAATAGAGGAACAAACAATACAGAGTTGAAAAAAGACATCTATAGAGAGACTGTGGTAGTCAGAAAAATAGAGACATAGAAATAAAAAAAGTATCAAGAAAGAATTATATTTGATTCACCTGCTGACAAAGAACTAGTATATTATATGTCAGTTAGCATATTGAACTATGATCACAAGTCTCTGCTGAGCTGGGAAACTCCCTGCCTGCCCTTGAGGCAACCTACTTATCCAGGCAAACTACTGGGTTAGGTTAAGATGGGCAAATGCAGGCTTTGGGAAAGATGAAATATGGAAGACAACTGTGTGCACCATAGGAAAGAATAGAGGAAAGAATACAGTGATGCTACTAATAATCATAAAACTGCTATACATTGAATGAAACATGTTGCAATATTTTCAGGATCAGACTCAATAAAGATAATAGAAGTTATAGGTTTAAATATAATTCTCTTTAATCATAATAGGCATTCTATATTCGCTGAATATTCAAGATAGAAGCAAGGAAAATGGGGAGGATGGCTCCTTTTATATACAAGGGGCGGAGCCAGGAATGGGAGTGGTAAAATATGAATACATTAAAGCTCAAGTAATAAGTTAACCCCTGATGTTCCATATATACATTATTTACACATTAGAGAATAAGGCATTTACATCTGACAAATCCCCCTCTAAATGCCGGTTCGTTATACAACACCAGTTACATTCAGATTCAGGACAATATAATACATATAATTTAGAAGTTAAATATTTGTGTTGTTTAGAAGGTAAGGGTTTTGTTAATATGTCAGCTAATTGTTCAGAAGTATCACAATGTATTGCTTTGATGAATCCGTCTTGAGATAGTTGTCTCACGTGCTTAAATTTTATATCAATATGCCTGGACCTTTGTCCAATTGCATCGGATCTAGAAATTTCAATGGCCGCTTTATTATCTTCATGCATAATAAATGGTAAAGTAGGTTTCTTCCAAACATCTGTGATCAAATCATTGAACCATACAAGGTTATTTGCAGCTTTAGACAAGCAAACATATTCTGCTTCTGTGGTAGAGGTGGCTACCAGTTCTTGTTTACCAGTATACCAGTAAACTGGACAATCGTTCAATAGAAAAACATAACCAGAGGTACTCTTTCTGCATGATGTATCACCAGCCCAATCTGCATCAGCATAACAAGTAATTTTTGGTTCTTTGTCATTATTGGGTTCCAATATTAAACAAAAATCTAATGTACTTTTCAGATATCTTAAAATTCTTTTGACAGCTTCCCAATGATACAAGGTTGGTTTGCTAACATATCTTGACAATAAATTGAGAGGTAATGCAATATCTGGCCTAGTCCAATTAGATATATAAAGGAGTGAACCTATAACTGATCTGTAAAATGTGTTGTCTTTAAACTCAGGGGAAGATTCATCATTGTTTCTAAGAAAATCAGTTTGCATAGGTGTGTCACATGTTTTGGCATTATTTAAGTTACATTTGTTTAGGAGTTCAATGATTTTATCTTTTTGAGTAAGTTTGAATCCCCTTTTTGTTTTGTTAATTTGTACACCAAGGTATTTATTCACTCTACCTAGTGATTTCAATGAGAAGTGTTCGTTTAACTTATTTACAAAGATTTCCCTGCTCTCTTTATGCTTTCCAATATATAAAATATCATCCACATAAATTAATACAAATTCAATATGATCATTACTCTTTTTTACAAAGAAACAGTTATCAGCAGTGGTGGCGTTGAAATCCATGGTCTTTAGTACTTTTACCAAACAATCGTACCATCTTTTGCCAGATTGCTTCAATCCGTACAGACTCTTATTTAGTAACCAAATTTCGTTCTTATTAGTGTATTGACTGTGTGGTGCTCTTACATATATTTCCTTATCTAATTTTGCATGTAAGTATGCAGTCTGTATGTCATATTGAAACACGTCTAGATTGAGTGCAGATGCTACTACAAGAGCTGTTTTGACACTCTCTGTTCTCACTGTGGGTGAATATGTGTCAGTATAGTCTTCTGGATATTTTTGTGCATAACCTTGTGCAACTAGTCTGGCCTTGTATAAGGTATTACCTCCTTCTAAATTCTTAATTTTATAAATCCACCTGGTACCTATAATTGTTTTATCCTTAGGTGCGATCGCAGGTGTGAATACATTTAATCCTTGTAAACTTTTCATTTCTTTTTCCATAGCTAGTTCCCATTTTTCTCTTTCTTCACGGGGAAGTTTCAATACTTCCTCATATGTATTAGGTGTTATTTGTTCTCCATCCATATGCATAATATAATCTTTGTATTTATTTGGTATTTGGTTTCTATTATTTCTAATATTTCTTTCAGGTTTGCTATGGTTGTCATGCAAATATCTGGCTTCCTTTTTTGTTAATGTGTCTGTCTTTATTTTATGCTGACTATTTGTCCAAGTTTTGGTTTTGTTCTTACTTTTGTTAATATTTTGATTTTCTGTTGTTCCTTCCTCGCAAGATATATTATCTTTGCTTTTATTAGGAAAAATTTCATTAAGGTGCAACTTAGACCAATTGGCCTGCTCATGAAACACAGCTGTTCTGGATACTATAAATTTGTTATTATTATCGATGAATCTGTACCCTTTGGTTCCAGTTTCGTATCCCATGAATCTTAATCTCCTGGATACGTTTTCTCCCTTTCTCCTCAATTGTTTAGGTATGTGCACGTCTGCAGTAACTCCAAATATGTGCATGTGTGCTAATTTAGGTTTTCTATTGTACATCACCTCATATGGTGTCTTATTCACAATACTGGACCATGTTCTATTTTGAGTGTAATTTGAATAATGTAAGGCTTCTGACCAAAATTGTTTGCCTAAACCAGCATCCTCTAATGTGCATCTAATCATGGTTTGTAGTGTGGAGTTCTTTCTCTCTGCAATCCCATTTTGAAAGGCAGAAAATGGATTGGACGTGAAATGTAGCATCCCTCTATCCTTTAACCATTGGGAGAATTCTTTAGACATGAATTCACATCCCCTATCTGTCATAATTTGTTTTATTCTGATATTATGTTGTGTTTCTATGCGTTTGTAGAATTCCTTAAATTTCTGAAAGGTTTCATCCTTGTGCTTTAATGTGTAAACAAAACCATAGCGACTGTAATCATCCACTATTGTTAGGAAGTAACGTTTTCTATAGGTAATTGATGGAGTTAATGGACCAACTAAGTCCATATGTACCAAATCAAAAATATTGTTAGTTGATCTGTTAGATTTTTTTGGTCTAGGACTGGTTTTTAGTTTGGTGGATTTACATACTGAGCATTCTAAATAATTTTCACAATTTTTTATTTTTACACCTTCTGCGTGTTCAGTCATTTTTTGTACTACAGGAAAGCTAGCATGTCCTAACTTCCTATGTAAGATATGAGCACACTCATCATGAATTGGTTTACCTATTTTTGGTTTCTTCTCATTGTGTGTATTTTTGTTATCATGAGTTAATTTACATTCATCATTGTCACTGTTACTGACATTTTCATCATCTGCTTCAATACAATCTTCCATATTTGAATCAATGTTATGTAACCATCTTTCTTTGGTTATCAGATAGGGTAGACCCCCTTTTATCATCACAGTGCCTACATTTGTTTTGTTCTTTTCTATAGTTGCTTTCCCCTTTGAGAAAACTATATTGATGTCAGATTCTCTGCTTAGTTTTATAGCACTTAGTATGTTGTGAGGTATTTCTGGGATTAATAATACCCCCTCTATTTTCCCTAAACCAGGCAAGGTCACATTTCCTCTGCCTAATACTTGAACCTTTTCTTGATTAGCTACCTTTATCACAAACTTATCTTCTGTAAATGAAGATAATATACTTTTGTTATTAGTGGTGTGATTTGTTGCACCAGAATCAATAAGCCAATTATTGTTCTCATCTTGTTGTGTTTTGGTGCTGTCTTGTTTATTTAGCCCATTTAGTGACCCAGATTTTCTCTCTTTTGAATTTTCTCTACCCCCTCTACTTTCTCTGTAGTTTGATGGACTTCTATATTTGTGTCTATCTGTGGAAGATTGTCTGTAATTGTATTTGCTCCTATATTCTGGCCTATGTCTCTCCCTTGGGACTTTGGGACAGTCTCTTCTACTGTGTTCCCTGGATCCACAATTGTGGCATCTAAAGACTTCATTATATTTATCTTGAAAGACTACTTTCCTAAAAGATTTGTGTTCTGTTTGGTTACTGGAACGATTTTTTCTTGAATTGTCTTCTGCTATCAATTTGTTAGATAGACTTTCTATTGATAAATATCCCAAATTAATGGTATCTAAGTGTGACATAAAGCTATCCCATGATGGATCAAGTGAATTGATAATAACACTTTTCATAGTTTGATCTGAAATCACTTCCCCCCTCAATTGCAGCTCAGCTCTTATTTTGTTTAGATTTATCAAATGTTCACTTATAGAAACCCCTGGTTTCACTCTAGAAGAAAAGAAATCCTTAGACATTCTTGTGGTTGTGGCTACGCTATCGCTGTGAAATAGATTAAACATGCATTGAATTATTTCTGATACAGTTAGGTTTGGTTTGATGCTATGATACATTGCAGGAGACACGCTAGAAATTATTATGAAAAATGCTCTATGATGTAAACAGTCTATTTTTAAAGTCCAAGGTCTTCTTGGAGGACTAGTTATAAAGAATAGTAAATTTTCTTTCATAAAAATAACCTGAAGCTGTTGGTACCACTCTTGTAAATTAATGCCATCAACTCTAAGTTTTGGGAAGTCACTGGGTAAGTTCCCCACATTATTTTGTCCATTACTTACAACCTGAGGCAGTCCGTGGTCTCTCAAGTGCAGGAAATTACAGAACGGCATTGGGATGCTTGTAACGAGTCTGCGCGGTTCTCTGGCCAGTTCAAGTCTTTCGGGGCCGTCTACGTAGTTTTGCACATGCGCGTTGCTCATTTCTTCTTTGGCGCCGTTGTGGAAGGTTCTCTCCATTTCAGCTCTCTCGATCCGCTCCTCTTCAGATGAGTCGGTCTCTGGCTCGGTTTTTGGGGCTTTGGTGATGGCGGCGGTTCTTCTCTTTCTCTTGTGTGTGCTGGCACTCGATTCTGTCTGCGGTGTAGGGCGGAATCGGCATGGCTCTCTGGGCTCGGGTGTCGTCGTTTTCGAAGTCAGGATGGGAGCGTGCAGGTCTTGAGTTGTCGGTTTGATTTCTTGCTTCTTCGTCGATGTCTTGGAGATTTTCAATCTTGGCCCAAAAGCAGCAAAAAGCGTTTTCATTGCTGACTTTACTTGATACTTTGTTAAATCGTCTTCACTTTCTGATTTTGGTTCATCTGAAGAGTTTGAGACTTCTTTTTCACTTTCTTCGTCTGATAGTGTTTTTCGCGCCAGAAATTTTGAACTGAGCGTTTTGATTGGCTCTGCTTCACTCTCTTTTGAAGTTCGTTGAAACCAAGATGGCTGCCGTTCAAAATTTCGCGCGGGGTCACATCTTTTCTTTTTTACAACTATTTTCTCAGTAGTCATTTCACTCACAGTTTTTTGATCTTTGGGTTTTTCTTTAATGACGTTTTTCTCTCTCGCTGCTCCGCTGTTCCTCAGCATCTCCTGGAGGTCCGCGATGAGGCTTTCATCATTCTTTTGGCTTTTTAGTATTTTTAATATTTCTGACCTGAGTTCGTTATTTTCTATCTCGATTTCTTCCTGGTCGTTATTTTCACTCATCAGTTCTTCTTCTTCAGTGGTGTATTCTTCGGATTCTCTCGAAATCGCATTAGTGGATTCGTTGATCATCTCTTGATCAGTTTCTATTTCTTTGCTGTAGGCCCTGGTGTTGGGCCTATCTTTCTTGGACATTTTTAATTACTTATTGAGTCAATTAACCATCCTCTGCTACCAGCTTGTTGCAATATTTTCAGGATCAGACTCAATAAAGATAATAGAAGTTATAGGTTTAAATATAATTCTCTTTAATCATAATAGGCATTCTATATTCGCTGAATATTCAAGATAGAAACAAGGAAAATGGGGAGGATGGCTCCTTTTATATACAAGGGGCGGAGCCAGGAATGGGAGTGGTAAAATATGAATACATTAAAGCTCAAGTAATAAGTTAACCCCTGATGTTCCATATATACATTATTTACACATTAGAGAATAAGGCATTTACATCTGACAAAACAGATTTCAGTTCCAACACATATCGTACTACCAAGGAGAGGAGGATGGAGTGAATCAAGGTAACTGTGTCTAGACATGTGTCCAGAAATAAAACATCTTCATTTAAACAAGCACATTTTTTAAATCAAAGGTGAAAAGAAATATTCCTTTCACATCCTTTTTTTATTCTTTGGATGGAAAAAAAGTTGTCTTGCAATGTGCCTTTAATTTATGTGTCTTTTCATACACCAGTTTACTTATATATATATTTTCTTCCTTTGAAGGGGCTCGGGTGCCTTATCTCTTCTTTGCTGCCATAATGTTTTCCTAATGTGAACTAGTTTACTCTTCAATGTGGCGAGTGGCAGAAAGTCCCATACAGTGCAATGCATTTGAGTCTTATTTGAATTTAGGATTAGAACCTAATGAGGTTCCCAAAGGAATGAGAATTTGAATCCATGTCTTTTGCATCCTGGTAGATATTTGTGCTGGGTTTATTCAGAGGAATAAAGGGTTTCTTTTAAAAAGGGGTTGTCATTTTTATCAAGGGCATTTTCCATTTCTTTAGCAGAAAACGCCACCACTCTCTTTTTCTACAAATTATAAATCTCAGGGCTAATGTTAGTGGTTCAACATTTGGCTGTCAGGCTCAGTGGTGAAATTCAATTTTTTTTTACTACCGGTTCTGTGGCGTGGTGTGGTGGGCATGGTGTGGCTTGGTGGGCATGGCAGGGGAAGGATATTGTAAAATCTCCATTCCCATCCCACTCTGGGGCCAGCCAGAGGTGGTATTTGTCGGTTCTCCGAACTACTCAAAATTTCCGCTACCCATTCTCCAGAACCTGTCAGAACCTGCTGAATTTCACCCCTGGTCAGGCTGAAACAGTACTAGAGATGCCTAGTTTAAAAAGCTTTATGTCCTAGGAAAAATAAGGAATACATTATTATTTTGTATCTGTTGAGTGGTAGCTCAAGGAACTTATTCATAAAGTATATGTCAGATGTAAATGCCTTATTCTCTAATGTGTAAATAATGTATATATATGGAACATCAGGGGTTAACTTATTCTTTGGACTTTAATGTATTCATAATTTACCACTCCCATTCCTGGCTCCACCCCTTGTATATAAAAGGAGCCATCCTCCCCATTTTCCTTGCTTCTATCTTGAATATTCAGCGAATATAGAATGCCTATTATGATTAAAGAGAAATATATTTAAATCTTTAACTTCTATTATCTTTATTGAGTCTGATCCTGAAAATATTGCAACAAGCTGGTAGCAGAGGATGGTTAATTGACTCAATAAGTAATTAAAAATGTCCAAGAAAGATAGGCCCAACACCAGGGCCTACAGCAAAGAAATAGAAACTGATCAAGAGATGATCAACGAATCCACTAATGCGATTTCGAGAGAATCCGAAGAATACACCACTGAAGAAGAAGAACTGATGAGTGAAAATAACGACCAGGAAGAAATCGAGATAGAAAATAACGAACTCAGGTCAGAGATATTAAAAATACTAAAAAGCCAAAAGAATGATGAAAGCCTCATCGCGGACCTCCAGGAGATGCTGAGGAACAGCGGAGCAGCGAGAGAGAAAAACATCATTAAAGAAAAACCCAAAGATCAAAAAACTGTGAGTGAAATGACTACTGAGAAAATAGTTGTAAAAAAGAAAAGATGTGACCCCGCGCGAAATTTTGAATGGCAGCCATCTTGGTTTCAACGAACTTCAAAAGAGAGTGAAGCAGAGCCAATCAAAACGCTCAGTTCAAAATTTCTGGCGCGAAAAACGCTATCAGACGAAGAAAGTGAAAAAGAAGTCTCAAACTCTTCAGATGAACCAAAATCAGAAAGTGAAGACGATTTAACAAAGTCTCAAGTAAAGTCAGCAATGAAAACACTTTTTGCTGCTTTTGGGCCAAGATTAAAAATTTCCAAGACATCAACGAAGAAGCAAGAAATCAAACCGACAACTCAAGACCTGCACGCTCCCATCCTGACTTCAAAAACGACGACACCCGAGCCCAGAGAGCCATGCCGGTTCCGTCCTACACCGCAGACAGAATCGAGTGCCAGCGCACACAAGAGAAAGAGAAGAACCGCCGCCATCACCAAAACCCCAAAAACCGAGCCAGAGACCGACTCATCTGAAGAGGAGCGGATCGAGAGAGCTGAAATGGAGAGAACCTTCCACAACGGCGCCAAAGAAGAAATGAGCAACGCGCATGTGCAAAACTACGTAGACGGCCCCGAAAGACTTGAACTGGCCAGAGAACCGCGCAGACTCGTTACAAGCATCCCAATGCCGTTCTGTAATTTCCTGCACTTGAGAGACCACGGACTGCCTCAGGTTGTAAGTAATGGACAAAATAATGTGGGGAACTTACCCAGTGACTTCCCAAAACTTAGAGTTGATGGCATTAATTTACAAGAGTGGTACCAACAGCTTCAGGTTATTTTTATGAAAGAAAATTTACTATTCTTTATAACTAGTCCTCCAAGAAGACCTTGGACTTTAAAAATAGATTGTTTACATCATAGAGCATTTTTCATAATAATTTCTAGCGTGTCTCCTGCAATGTATCATAGCATCAAACCAAACCTAACTGTATCAGAAATAATTCAATGCATGTTTAATCTATTTCACAGCGATAGCGTAGCCACAACCACAAGAATGTCTAAGGATTTCTTTTCTTCTAGAGTGAAACCAGGGGTTTCTATAAGTGAACATTTGATAAATCTAAACAAAATAAGAGCTGAGCTGCAATTGAGGGGGGAAGTGATTTCAGATCAAACTATGAAAAGTGTTATTATCAATTCACTTGATCCATCATGGGATAGCTTTATGTCACACTTAGATACCATTAATTTGGGATATTTATCAATAGAAAGTCTATCTAACAAATTGATAGCAGAAGACAATTCAAGAAAAAATCGTTCCAGTAACCAAACAGAACACAAATCTTTTAGGAAAGTAGTCTTTCAAGATAAATATAATGAGGCCTTTAGGTGCCACAATTGTGGATCCAGGGAACACAGTAGAAGAGACTGCCCCAAAGTCCCAAGGGAGAGACATAGGCCAGAATATAGGAGCAAATACAATTACAGACAATCTTCCACAGATAGACACAAATATAAAAGTCCACCAAATTACAGAGAAAGTAGAGGGGGTAGAGAAAATTCAAAAGAGAGAAAATCTGGGTCACTAAATGGGCTAAATAAACAAGACAGCACCAAAACACAACAAGATGAGAACAATAATTGGCTTATTGATTCTGGTGCAACAAATCACACCACTAACAACAAAAGTATATTATCTTCATTTACAGAAGATAAGTTTGTGATAAAGGTAGCTAATCAAGAAAAGGTTCAAGTATTAGGCAGAGGAAATGTGACCTTGCCTGGTTTAGGGAAAATAGAGGGGGTATTATTAATACCAGAAATACCTCACAACATACTAAGTGCCATAAAACTAAGCAGAGAATCTGACATCAATATAGTTTTCTCAAAGGGAAAAGCAACAATAGAAAAGAACAAAACAAATGTAGGCACTGTGATGATAAAAGGGGGTCTACCCTATCTGATAACCAAAGAAAGATGGTTACATAACATTGATTCAAATATGGAAGATTGTATTGAAGCAGATGATGAAAATGTCAGTAACAGTGACAATGATGAATGTAAAATAACTCATGATAACAAAATTACACACAATGAGAAGAAACCAAAAATAGGTAAACCAATTCATGATGAGTGTGCTCACATCTTACATAGGAAGTTAGGACATGCAAGCTTTCCTGTAGTGCAAAAAATGACTGAACACGCAGAAGGTGTAAAAATAAAAAATTGTGAAAATTATTTAGAATGCTCAGTATGTAAATCCACCAAACTAAAAACCAGTCCCAGACCAAAAAAATCTAACAGATCAACTAACAATATTTTTGATTTGGTACATATGGACTTAGTTGGTCCATTAACTCCATCAATTACCTATAGAAAACGTTACTTCCTAACAATAGTGGATGATTACAGTCGCTATGGTTTTGTTTACACATTAAAGCACAAGGATGAAACCTTTCAGAAATTTAAGGAATTCTACAAACGCATAGAAACACAACATAATATCAGAATAAAACAAATTATGACAGATAGGGGATGTGAATTCATGTCTAAAGAATTCTCCCAATGGTTAAAGGATAGAGGGATGCTACATTTCACGTCCAATCCATTTTCTGCATTTCAAAATGGGATTGCAGAGAGAAAGAACTCCACACTACAAACCATGATTAGATGCACATTAGAGGATGCTGGTTTAGGCAAACAATTTTGGTCAGAAGCCTTACATTATTCAAATTACACTCAAAATAGAACATGGTCCAGTATTGTGAATAAGACACCATATGAGGTGATGTACAATAGAAAACCTAAATTAGCACACATGCACATATTTGGAGTTACTGCAGACGTGCACATACCTAAACAATTGAGGAGAAAGGGAGAAAACGTATCCAGGAGATTAAGATTCATGGGATACGAAACTGGAACCAAAGGGTACAGATTCATTGATAATAATAACAAATTTATAGTATCCAGAACAGCTGTGTTTCATGAGCAGGCCAATTGGTCTAAGTTGCACCTTAATGAAATTTTTCCTAATAAAAGCAAAGATAATATATCTTGCGAGGAAGGAACAACAGAAAATCAAAATATTAACAAAAGTAAGAACAAAACCAAAACTTGGACAAATAGTCAGCATAAAATAAAGACAGACACATTAACAAAAAAGGAAGCCAGATATTTGCATGACAACCATAGCAAACCTGAAAGAAATATTAGAAATAATAGAAACCAAATACCAAATAAATACAAAGATTATATTATGCATATGGATGGAGAACAAATAACACCTAATACATATGAGGAAGTATTGAAACTTCCCCGTGAAGAAAGAGAAAAATGGGAACTAGCTATGGAAAAAGAAATGGAAAGTTTACAAGGATTAAATGTATTCACACCTGCGATCGCACCTAAGGATAAAACAATTATAGGTACCAGGTGGATTTATAAAATTAAGAATTTAGAAGGAGGTAATACCTTATACAAGGCCAGACTAGTTGCACAAGGTTATGCACAAAAATATCCAGAAGACTATACTGACACATATTCACCCACAGTGAGAACAGAGAGTGTCAAAACAGCTCTTGTAGTAGCATCTGCACTCAATCTAGACGTGTTTCAATATGACATACAGACTGCATACTTACATGCAAAATTAGATAAGGAAATATATGTAAGAGCACCACACAGTCAATACACTAATAAGAACGAAATTTGGTTATTAAATAAAAGTCTGTACGGATTGAAGCAATCTGGCAAAAGATGGTACGATTGTTTGGTAAAAGTACTTAAGACCATGGATTTCAACGCCACCACTGCTGATAACTGTTTCTTTGTAAAAAAGAGTAATGATCATATTGAATTTGTATTAATTTATGTGGATGATATTTTATATATTGGAAAGCATAAAGAAAGCAGGGAAATCTTTGTAAATAAGTTAAACGAACACTTCTCATTGAAATCACTAGGTAGAGTGAATAAATACCTTGGTGTACAAATTAACAAAACTAAAAGGGGATTCAAACTTACTCAAAAAGATAAAATCATTGAACTCCTAAACAAATGTAACTTAAATAATGCCAAAACATGTGACACACCTATGCAAACTGATTTTCTTAGAAACAATGATGAATCTTCCCCTGAGTTTAAAGACAACACATTTTACAGATCAGTTATAGGTTCACTCCTTTATATATCTAATTGGACTAGGCCAGACATTGCATTACCTCTCAATTTATTGTCAAGATATGTTAGCAAACCAACCTTGTATCATTGGGAAGCTGTCAAAAGAATTTTAAGATATCTGAAAGGTACATTAGATTTTTGTTTAATATTGGAACCCAATAATGACAAAGAACCAAAAATTACTTGTTATGCTGATGCAGATTGGGCTGGTGATACATCATGCAGAAAGAGTACCTCTGGTTATGTTTTTCTATTGAACGATTGTCCAGTTTACTGGTATACTGGTAAACAAGAACTGGTAGCCACTTCTACCACAGAAGCGGAATATGTTTGCTTGTCTAAAGCTGCAAATAACCTTGTATGGTTCAATGATTTGATCACAGATGTTTGGAAGAAACCTACTTTACCATTTATTATGCATGAAGACAATAAAGCGGCCATTGAAATATCTAGATCCGATGCAATTGGACAAAGGTCCAGGCATATTGATATAAAATTTAAGCACGTGAGACAACTATCTCAAGACGGATTCATCAAAGCAATACATTGTGATACTTCTGAACAATTAGCTGACATATTAACAAAACCCTTACCTTCTAAACAACACAAATATTTAACTTCTAAATTATATGTATTATATTGTCCTGAATCTGAATGTAACTGGTGTTGTATAACGAACCGGCATTTAGAGGGGGATTTGTCAGATGTAAATGCCTTATTCTCTAATGTGTAAATAATGTATATATATGGAACATCAGGGGTTAACTTATTCTTTGGACTTTAATGTATTCATAATTTACCACTCCCATTCCTGGCTCCACCCCTTGTATATAAAAAGAGCCATCCTCCCCATTTTCCTTGCTTCTATCTTGAATATTCAGCGAATATAGAATGCCTATTATGATTAAAGAGAAATATATTTAAATCTTTAACTTCTATTATCTTTATTGAGTCTGATCCTGAAAATATTGCAACAGTATAATAGCTAACATGCAGCTCAAAGGGTTTATATTGAATGAAATTCAGTTTAAGAACTCCTCACACATATTTAGAAACTGGAACAAATCAGCATAATTAAAAACACTGAGGGTAATAATTTGGAAGTTTCCCCTATCCCTCCCCCCCACCATTGTGCAGCTGGCTGGATATTGTAGATATTTATTCTTTTAAACTCCTGTGAATGGTAAGACATTATTGGAACAACTTTTTTTTACAAAAGCAGAGCTTGTGGGAATTCCAAGTAAGGGCTTCTGGTATCTTTAAAACACAGCTGGGATCACATAAACATTCATTCATAAAGCCCAGGTTATAAATTGAACTGATTCCATTCATATATCCTGTAATGACACACCCTCCCACCAGTGGTGGAATTCAATTTTTTTTTACTACCAGTTCTGTGGGCGTGGCTTGGTGGGCATGGTGTGGCTTGGTGGGTGTGGCTTGGTGGGCATGGCAGGAGAAGTATACTGCAAAATCTCCATTCCCACCCCACTCCAGGGGAAGGATACTGTAAAATCTTCATTCCCATCCCACACGGGGGCCAGCCAGAGGTGGTATTTGCCGGTTCTCTGACCTACTCAAAATTTCCGCTACCGGTTCTCCAGAACCTGCTGAATTTCACCCCTGCCTTCTACCCTATTCTTGCATACTATGTCATGCACAAGTATAACCTACATTCCTTCACAAATATACGGTAATGCATACAAGAGTAAGCAGATACCCCAGCCTACTGGTTTGCCAAGGGTTCTGTACTTCATACTTTTTGGGAAAACTGAGAACTACACGTGTGATTATGGTCCCACCCACTATGTATTTGTGTTTTAATAGTAATATGCCTAATATAATGCTTACACCACAGTTTTTTAGGTTTCTAACTCAAAACAGCAAAAAAAACATGCTCTCACTTTACAGAAGTCCTGGTCAAAAGCTCCAGGGGCTGGGGAAAAAAATTGGTTCAGTACGGCAAGCAGCCTTGTGGCTACGGCTTCTCTACTCCTGTCCTAGACACAGCTGAACAACATCAAATCTCCATTATTAAGAGCATATAGTCCACTAAGGGCCATAAAAATTGCAAGCATGCAGCCTTTGAACTGTGCCAGAATGTTTAATCCCCACCCAGAAGATAGGCTGTGCGGCAGCAGTAACTATCAGTTTTCCCAGGCTATTAAGAAAAAAACAAGTAGCAGGCTATGCAAAATAAAATAAAAAACAAACCTTGTGACAATCACCTTTTTCTGCTTGTAGAAAGAGCCAGCATTCAGCTCTGTAATTATGGTTCCCAAGTTTCATCCATCACCATTTGGATCACTTAATGCTCCAGCCCATCGCATTTCAGTTGACTTTGTGCCACTTCACCTTGGCTTTTGGCTGCACCCTGTCGTAGGCATACAAAAAGCGGCTCCACAGAGCAAGCTGTTCACACAGCTGCAAGACAAGAGGATACAGCTGCCAACTTGCTTGTCAGGCTAGGCTGAGTAATGCTTAATGGAGGGAAGTAAGTACTGGATTGCCATAATGCTAAAATAAAAATTAGTAGAAAAGGCCCTACCTTCAGGATCATTTATTGCAGAGTTATCTAATTCCTAACAAATTTAAACTAGCAATTTTTTTCTGTATGCATATATTTAATGGTTTAAAAGAAACTTGGTTTTTGATTGGAAATGTTGAAACCTACATGATACAAGGTAGCCACAAAGAAACAAACACTTAGCTGTCATCAAGCAGTCTAGATTTTTGAGCCCAGATTTGGCAGTCCAACTTTGTCTTTTCTCTTTTCCCCCACCACTTCAGTTTGTCTCATCATTATAATTTCCTATGTTATTTCAGTGATTATAGGCTTTGGGTATTAGCAATAGCACTTAGACTTATATACTGTTACACAGTGCTTTTACAGCCCTCTCTAAACGATTTACAGAGTCAGCATATTGCCCCCAACAATCTGGATCCTCAGATTACATCAATCATTTGTTCCACCATATTGTTTTGTGACCCAGAGAACAACATTTAAAGGAAGAAGGTGTTCAGATTGGACTTGCATATCATTCTACAATATAATGTGGTTTATTTGGTTTGCTGTGATGCTTGATTCCAGGTTGAGTACTGTTGTAGCATGTTTGATGGCTTCATTCATTATAGCTTAGTGAGAAAGCAATGGTTAAAGCAAACTGTGGCAGATGGAAGTGAGGCATATGTTCTTCATTTTTTCATATAGACAGCAGAGCAGTGGATATTATACAGCATTGTTGCCTATATAATCCCTGGAGAATGGAGACAATGTACAAGAAAGTGTCCAAGAACAATAGGAAGAAAGTAGATCTGAATGTATTGGTAAGTCTCTTGATCGATCAGTATTCCAATCAGAAAAGACTTGCGCTCTTCAGTTGTTTCCAAGTAGCCACAAAAGGATGGGGGAAGCTTCCTCTCTCTTTAATTTATATTGTTGAAATGACAAAAGATGAATATAACCAATTGAAGACATTTTATGTACAGAAGCCTCTGCCATAGAAGAGTGAGGAAATGTCTACATATTCTTAGAGTTGATGTTATTTTCAATGAAATAGAGAAAAAGCCATTGCCCTACTAGAACTTTGCAAACCGAAGTGGCATTTGAACTTGTCAGAACAGGCTGATCTCAGGTAAAGTTTCTTGGAGAAGACTGGTACTCAAAGAACGTAACTGCTTTTCTTTATGTTAGAGCTTTATTTCAACTAGCTGGGCTGGCTTGAGTTAAATTTTAAATTGATTTTAAATTGGGTTGTTTTAATTTATGGCCAAAATATTTAATTATTTTAAACTGCTTTTAAATTTTGTATGTTCTGTTTTTTACTTTGGCTGTTCACCGCCCTGAGTCCTATTGGAGAAGGGCGGTATAGAAATGGAAACAAACAAACAAACAAATAAATAAGTATACACATCTGAAAGAAGCCCAGGTCAGAAAAAAACTTGTGTCAAAAAATACTCTGATTTTGGCTTAAGTGTGGCATTTGAATTAAAGATGCTAATTTTAAGACACCACTTAATGAAGGATTTCCCAGGCACAATAGGTTTACCCTTAAGTCCTTGTGCTAGTTTCAGGAGATCATGGTTGTTGGTTTTTGTTGTTTTTCACAACAATGATTGTGTCCCTGCCTGCAGTCAAGTCTTCATCCCACTCCAACCCTTTCCAGTTTTTCCCCCAATAGCTTCTGGTTAGTTTGTTCTGTTATACTTAAAGACATCGGAAAGCAAACTGTAGCTCAGTGGAATTATTAGTATTTTAGTTTGTCATTAATTGTGAGTAAACATTGTTTTAAATTGTAAAGGTTTCTAGAATGTATTTAGAATCTTTTTTAAAAAAAAACAAAATCTAAAAACAGTCCCAATTTTTCAGCATATCATTAGGACACTTTTTTTCTAAATGCAATAAACTTTAGTGAAGCCTGTCAATAATAAGTTAAGAAAAAGAATAGGGAACTATTAATTAGCTCATTTGCAAACTAGAAACATTTTGTCTTTTACGGAACTTCATTTTAGTTTAAAGAATTGAGAGACACATTTGCTTCACTGGAATTGTAACAAAATAGTTGGTTTAGTCCAGTGGTGGGATTGAAATTTTTTTACTACCAGTTCTGTGGGCGTGGCTTGGTGGGTGTGGCAGGAAAAGGATACTGTAAAATCTCCATTCCCTCCCCACTCTACGGGAAAGTTACTGTAAAATCCCCATTTCCTCCCAATCAGCTGGGACTCGGGAGGCAGAGAATAGATAGGGGTGGGGCCAGTCAGTGCTGGTATTTACCAGTTCTCTGAACTACTCAAAATTTCCGCTACCAGTTTTCCTGGTAGCTGCTGAATACCTGCTCTGGTTTAGTCTGATCACTTATATATACTCCTAATAAACATCACATTTGAGAATTTGACATTTTATTTTGATAAAACATTTATTTCACTTGGCGCATCCTCAGAATCTGGGACTATACACTTGTAAGAATGCTACCTTTTTAATGTAACTTTCTTTCCCCAAAAAACGAAATGTGAGATAGCATATTGGCCTTTATGCTTCTTTTCAATATATCTGCAGTCAGACACAAATCAGGCTTTGCATTTTACATTTTATAAATATTAATTCTTTTTTGGTTTCTTCTTTCTTTTAAAGATTTGTGCTATTTTTAAGGACATAATTCATTGGGAGACGCAGTTTACAATGTAAAGTATTGATCAAAAGGTAACTGGCAACCCTTCTTGCCTTGGCCTTCTGGAGCAGAATCCCAAACAGCCTTCAGAATTCTGCATCACCAACTGCTAACTTTTCATCTTCTCTCAGCATTTCTATTGCACCATATTGTATTTAGCACAGATGGTAGTTTGGAGGAAAACAGATTTTCCCAAACAAATGTATTCATTAGGGTTGGTGGTTGGGTTTTTTTTTCCCCCCTCCTCTTTCAGGTTACAATAGACAGAACCATTGCTCGTACTTAGAAATATTACCTTCCTCATCCTGTGACAATTAATAGCAGCAGCAATAATAGATAGCAAATTTTTGTTTGTACCATTTACATATTATTTTTCATCAATGCTCATCAAAAGCAGAAGATATTCCAGTGAAATCTGAAAATAGTACAAGAGCAGCAGAGTGGAAAACTCATTTCCAGACTTTAAAATGCAACTTCCTTCCAAAAAGTAAAATAGACATTTAACACATCCTCTATTCATAGTGTTCCGAGTGCTTTACAAATACCATCATGGTAAGCCCTAAAAGCATCTTATGAGTCAGCGTTATTTATTATCTACAAAGTAGTATTTTGGACCCGTTTCCATTATATCTTGCACTGACCAAGTACTCAGAGTAAGGTATACAGACTTGGTAAATGCTCTGGAAAACCATGCTGATAGGAAAGCAGCCACTGACGTTGTCCAGAATATCCAGCTATCGCAATGCTTTGCTCTGAAAGTCAAGATCTTATATTGTGTATTGTCCTCTGCCTGATGCCCCAGACAGAGATACCTCACTAATGCATCATTCTTGGAAGTGATTTGTCTCTCTGAAACACCCAGGGACATTAATACAAGACTTGAGGAAGCTTCAGAGTAATGTATTAAGATGGGCTATGTGACTATTGAAACAAAAAATGGCATGCAGGAGCCTTTCCTGGGCTGATTCTGACTAATTTGCTGAGACAGAAATTTCATGTTGCCTCATGAGAGAACTGGCTCTGCAATTAACAAGGATTTCTTTGGCTAAGTTTGTGACTAGATGTCAGGTGCATAATATCACATATTCAATCTGAGTTCCTTTACCTGCCATAGACGCACTGTTCTCAGATCGTTTCCATGCCCTTGCTTGTGATTTCACATCATCATCTAGGTTGGACAGATGAGTGGGTTTATTTTTGGCTCAGCTGCAATTCATGAAGAACCACTTTGAAGGTAGTTCACAACTAAAAACAATAAGAGATGCTCTGCTGAATGTACCCCTGGCCCAGTTAGTCCAGCAATCTGTTCTCTCAATGCCTTAATTACCTTGGCCAATTTCAGCTTCATTTCTATTTTGTTTGTATTGGAGACACACTGTAATCATATATTTCTCTTGGACTTCTTTGTGGCTTTCAATATTTTCTGAGGTAAAAATGGAGGCATAAGCTTTCTGGAAGCTTTCAAACTACTTACGTGAAAGCGACACATGCAAAATGGCTTATAGCACACGTGCAACCTAAGTCTCATTCCCCCAATGGGTATAAAGATAATTTCTGTTCATTTTCAAGTGAATTCATATGAAGCTTCCTATTCAAACCTTCCTTTTCAAAAAAAAATTTTAAAATTTGATTTATATGCCGCCCTTCTCCGGAGACTCAGGGCGGCTTACAATGCGTTAAGCAATAGCCTTCATACTTTTGTATATTTATACAAAGTCAGCTTATTGCCCCCACAAACTGGATCCTCAATTTACCTACCTTAGAAAGGATGGAAGCCTGAGTCAACCTTGAGCCTGGTGAGATTCGAACTTACAGTAATTGCAGACAGCTGGTGTTAATCACAATGCTATCAGTCTGCTGAGCCATCAGGCTGAGAGGAATGTGACAGGAATGGATCAGGCATACTGGAGGCAGGCCTCAAATATACACAGTATATGCATGCTTTCTTTTCACAGAAGCCTTTATATATGAAAAGTCTTAATGCCTGCAATCACACAGTTGTTTTGCTTCCATCTGGAAGGCCAATTCTAGAAGCTGTCAGTTTGATTTTTCTTCTCCTCTAGGAAAAATGCTGGACATAGACAACTATATGGAAGATGAAGATCACACACAACCACACAGTCTGACACATACTGTGCTGCCACAAGCTGTTTAGAAGTAGGATGCTAAAAGTGTGAGATATAATATCTCATTGGGTCGGTACCTTTTTTAAAGACTAAAAACAAGCACTCCCCATTGCACTGAATCTCACACGTAAGCGAGATAGACAGGAAAGAAAGTGAGTCATTCTGATGCTGAGTAATAAAGCTATTATGGCTCCTTGGCCAAGGCATACTTCATTAACTGTAGGTCTTTTTCTACTGATTCTCATCTTTCTCACTGAAAATGTTGCTGCCTGGGAACCAAAACATATGTTGAGATCTTTGGTGAAAAGAGTCTCAAATAATTAAAAAAGTGATTGAATAAAGCATGTTGAGTCTGACATTTGATTGTCTTTTTGCTTTTTCTCTCAGAACCTCGGTAGCTACTCCATATTATTAAGCTTCATTCAGGAGGACAGTTAGGAACCAAATATAGCATGACAGCAAAAAGGCAAGGATAAACTCCATACTTGTTAAATACTTAGTTTTCTGAATGCTGTATATGAATCTATCAACCAAGATTTCGGATCGGCCTGTGAAATGTAGAAGAGATCTACTGTTTCACTTCTGAGAAATGAGGCTGTGATAAGATGATCAGCATTTTTATTAACAAGTTGTGTAAATGTTGAAATGATTAAGAAACTACAATCAAAGTCATAAAATGGCCAGTCTCATGTGGAAAATTGAAAATCATGTTCTATTGCAGCCACTTCATTCACCCGGTGTTTCTGACCAAAATGATATGAAATAACAAATGGTAGTCTCTAAATCTGTTCTCTCTCTTCACCCCAACAAGTATGATTAATGTATTCGGAGGCTACCATTTTAACATTGCAAAATGCCAACGTTAGGGCCAAAAACACCTTGCTGTTCTATTCCAGGTCATTAATGTTATCTACCAGTAGATCTAAATCTGGTGAATCCTGTTTAGTTAGTTAGCTAGCAAGATCGATGTTACAACCCGTTTTCCATGGCCTTGGTTGAAACAACACACTAAGCCACAATACTGTTTGTGAACTTAGCTACTTAACCTTTATTTAGCAATCTCAAGAAGAAACTTTCACAATTACTGCAACTTCTGGAGGTTAATAGGTATGAATAATTATTTCTACCTAATTTGCTTAAAAACCATAATCTCCGTATTTTTAGTTTCATTGCAAAAAAACCTGACGAACCCATTGCAGGTTCTCTAGCCTTTACAGAAAGGATAAAGAAGCATGTAGGGAAGATTCTGATTCATGTGGCTGATTGAGGATGAGTAACATGTAGCAACCGCAATGTTCTTTAGTTGAGGACTTAATAAAGAAAGAGAGAAGACTAGGCCATTTCATCCTGTACAGATCAAAGGCAGAACAATGTTCTTCAAAGACAGATAGGCAGGAGCTGCTTTATACATGGGAATATGCATGCTCCTAAACATATGGAGAAAGGGGGGGGGCTGTTTCGAGTGGTTATTTAAATAGCTTAAAATAATTCAGATGTGAAACCATCTGGGCCTGGAGGTTTCTGCTAGATTCTACAATGTTGCAGATAAGGTTAATGGTCTGTGTGATGATTCAGCTTTCAGCTCAGGAGGTACACAGTGTTCAAAGTTGAATGACAGAACAGGAGGGAAATCAATCTGAGTTTTTGAGGTTTGGGTTGCTTAGATATATTGAGGGGAATAGCCCTTTCCTAGTTCCGTTATATTGCTTGGATAACATTTTGCCTAAATTCAGAGCACTAACACTTTCCTACTCTTTATTTTGTGCCAGTGAGTCAGTTTTAGGCTCCTGGTGACTGCTTGCAGGACTAGTCCCTGCAGGAAGCATTTTCAGAAGAGGTTTGCCATTCTTATTCTTCCTAGGGCTGAGAAAAAATTAGTGGCACAAGGTCACCCAGATTTGTACCTAAACTCACAGTCTAGAACTCACTGTCTCCTGATTTCTAGTCTGATAGCTTAACCACTACACCAAACTGGCTCTTTTCAGATCTAACCTCCTAAAAAAAATGGGGGAGGGGATATGTTCACACATTCTGCTAAGTCAGGGGTGTCAAACTGGATTTCTTTGAGGGCCAGATAGCATTGTAGTTTGCAGGTTGGGGTGGGCAGGGAGTGGGGGGAGACAGGACAGATGCCTCCTGTAGCACTTTGCCGGCCAAAACGAGGCACGGGGGGGCTGCATGCAGCCCCGCGCAACTCATTTTTGCCCTTCCAGCCTCTTCTGGGGAGGCGGAATGGCCAAACACATGCTGTGTGTGGGCCTCGTGGGGTCTCCACATGGCCTCTTTTTGGCTGGCTGAGTGCTGCTGGAGGCTGGGAAGACCGAAAATGGGCCATGCGGGGGCTCCACAAGGCCCATTTTGGCTGGCAGAGGCACCATGGACCAGTCCTTTGATATTTCCAGGCCAGCCCTGTGGGCAAGAGGCACCCGCAGGCCAGATCCAGCCCGTAGGCCTTGAGTTTGACACCCCTGCACTAAGTAATAATTTAACCATAATACAACTAGTCATAATTTATTGACTAAGCCACTGTTGATTTCATCTACATACCAACTAATCAACCATTCATTTGTGAACCTCCAATACTTTCTCCCCCAGTACTTTCAACTTAGCAATTTATTAAATTAAAACCAAACAAATGACATTATAGGCTTAATGCAATATGCAAATTTGCCCAGTTTCTTAAAAGACCAGAAGTATGGAAGTAAAAGTTAATCTGCCTGTAAAACAATAAAGTAATTCATGAATATAATGCAGTTCAGAACATTAATTGGATTGTACTTGATCTTGTGTTGGTATAATGGCATGAATTTGTTTGCTGGAGAGTCACAGGAACAGTGTAGTAATGTGTAGAATAGAAACCTGTAAGAAAAAAAGATAATGAAGAAAACACAAACAAACCATAAATATGCTATTATTTACAATTATTCTTGATGTCACAAAAACTACAGGTTTCTACCCCTTGATCCTTAGGTCATAGTCCTATATATGTTTCTAGGTATAATTCAACATGATTTATTTTAAAATAGACCTTTACACAGTATTATTGAAAAAAGTTGTCACCCACTTTGAACTTGTTGAATGAATATCCTAAACTGGTTCAGGTGATGAAGTTATTATGTAGAGCATGGATATCGAACTCACTGTCAGATGTAAATGCCTTATTATCTAATGTGTAAATAATGTATATATGGAACATCAGGGGTTAACTTATTACTTGAGCTTTAATGTATTCATAATTTACCACTCCCATTCCTGGCTCCGCCCCTTGTATATAAAAGGAGCCATCCTCCCCATTTTCCTTGCTTCTATCTTAAATATTCAGCGAATATAGAATGCCTATTATGATTAAAGAGAATTATATTTAAACCTATAACTTCTATTATCTTTATTGAGTCTGATCCTGAAAATATTGCAACAAGCTGGTAGCAGAGGATGGTTAATTGACTCAATAAGTAATTAAAAATGTCCAAGAAAGATAGGCCCAACACCAGGGCCTACAGCAAAGAAATAGAAACTGATCAAGAGATGATCAACGAATCCACTAATGCGATTTCGAGAGAATCCGAAGAATACACCACTGAAGAAGAAGAACTGATGAGTGAAAATAACGACCAGGAAGAAATCGAGATAGAAAATAACGAACTCAGGTCAGAAATATTAAAAATACTAAAAAGCCAAAAGAATGATGAAAGCCTCATCGCGGACCTCCAGGAGATGCTGAGGAACAGCGGAGCAGCGAGAGAGAAAAACATCATTAAAGAAAAACCCAAAGATCAAAAAACTGTGAGTGAAATGACTACTGAGAAAATAGTTGTAAAAAAGAAAAGATGTGACCCCGCGCGAAATTTTGAACGGCAGCCATCTTGGTTTCAACGAACTTCAAAAGAGAGTGAAGCAGAGCCAATCAAAACGCTCAGTTCAAAATTTCTGGCGCGAAAAACGCTATCAGACGAAGAAAGTGAAAAAGAAGTCTCAAACTCTTCAGATGAATCAAAATCAGAAAGTGAAGACGATTTAACAAAGTCTCAAGTAGAGTCAGCAATGAAAACACTTTTTGCTGCTTTTGGGCCAAGATTGAAAATTTCTAAGACATCAACGAAGAAGCAAGCAATCAAACCGACAACTCAAGACCTGCACGCTCCCATCCTGACTTCGAAAACGACGACACCCGAGCCCAGAGAGCCATGCCGATTCCGTCCTACACCGCAGACAGAATCGAGTGCCAGCACACACAAGAGAAAGAGAAGAACCGCCGCCATCACCAAAGCCCCAAAAACCGAGCCAGAGACCGACTCATCTGAAGAGGAGCGGATCGAGAGAGCTGAAATGGAGAGAACCTTCCACAACGGCGCCAAAGAAGAAATGAGCAACGCGCATGTGCAAAACTACGTAGACGGCCCCGAAAGACTTGAACTGGCCAGAGAACCGCGCAGACTCGTTACAAGCATCCCAATGCCGTTCTGTAATTTCCTGCACTTGAGAGACCACGGACTGCCTCAGGTTGTAAGTAATGGACAAAATAATGTGGGGAACTTACCCAGTGACTTCCCAAAACTTAGAGTTGATGGCATTAATTTACAAGAGTGGTACCAACAGCTTCAGGTTATTTTTATGAAAGAAAATTTACTATTCTTTATAACTAGTCCTCCAAGAAGACCTTGGACTTTAAAAATAGACTGTTTACATCATAGAGCATTTTTCATAATAATTTCTAGCGTGTCTCCTGCAATGTATCATAGCATCAAACCAAACCTAACTGTATCAGAAATAATTCAATGCATGTTTAATCTATTTCACAGCGATAGCGTAGCCACAACCACAAGAATGTCTAAGGATTTCTTTTCTTCTAGAGTGAAACCAGGGGTTTCTATAAGTGAACATTTGATAAATCTAAACAAAATAAGAGCTGAGCTGCAATTGAGGGGGGAAGTGATTTCAGATCAAACTATGAAAAGTGTTATTATCAATTCACTTGATCCATCATGGGATAGCTTTATGTCACACTTAGATACCATTAATTTGGGATATTTATCAATAGAAAGTCTATCTAACAAATTGATAGCAGAAGACAATTCAAGAAAAAATCGTTCCAGTAACCAAACAGAACACAAATCTTTTAGGAAAGTAGTCTTTCAAGATAAATATAATGAGGCCTTTAGATGCCACAATTGTGGATCCAGGGAACACAGTAGAAGAGACTGTCCCAAAGTCCCAAGGGAGAGACATAGGCCAGAATATAGGAGCAAATACAATTACAGACAATCTTCCACAGATAGACACAAATATAGAAGTCCACCAAACTACAGAGAAAGTAGAGGGGGTAGAGAAAATTCAAAAGAGAGAAAATCTGGGTCACTAAATGGGCTAAATAAACAAGACAGCACCAAAACACAACAAGATGAGAACAATAATTGGCTTATTGATTCTGGTGCAACAAATCACACCACTAATAACAAAAGTATATTATCTTCATTTACAGAAGATAAGTTTGTGATAAAGGTAGCTAATCAAGAAAAGGTTCAAGTATTAGGCAGAGGAAATGTGACCTTGCCTGGTTTAGGGAAAATAGAGGGGGTATTATTAATCCCAGAAATACCTCACAACATACTAAGTGCTATAAAACTAAGCAGAGAATCTGACATCAATATAGTTTTCTCAAAGGGGAAAGCAACTATAGAAAAGAACAAAACAAATGTAGGCACTGTGATGATAAAAGGGGGTCTACCCTATCTGATAACCAAAGAAAGATGGTTACATAACATTGATTCAAATATGGAAGATTGTATTGAAGCAGATGATGAAAATGTCAGTAACAGTGACAATGATGAATGTAAAATAACTCATGATAACAAAAATACACACAATGAGAAGAAACCAAAAATAGGTAAACCAATTCATGATGAGTGTGCTCATATCTTACATAGGAAGTTAGGACATGCAAGCTTTCCTGTAGTACAAAAAATGACTGAACACGCAGAAGGTGTAAAAATAAAAAATTGTGAAAATTATTTAGAATGCTCAGTATGTAAATCCACCAAACTAAAAACCAGTCCCAGACCAAGAAAATCTAACAGATCAACTAACAATATTTTTGATTTGGTACATATGGACTTAGTTGGTCCATTAACTCCATCAATTACCTATAGAAAACGTTACTTCCTAACAATAGTGGATGATTACAGTCGCTATGGTTTTGTTTACACATTAAAGCACAAGGATGAAACCTTTCAGAAATTTAAGGAATTCTACAAACGCATAGAAACACAACATAATATCAGAATAAAACAAATTATGACAGATAGGGGATGTGAATTCATGTCTAAAGAATTCTCCCAATGGTTAAAGGATAGAGGGATGCTACATTTCACGTCCAATCCATTTTCTGCCTTTCAAAATGGGATTGCAGAGAGAAAGAACTCCACACTACAAACCATGATTAGATGCACATTAGAGGATGCTGGTTTAGGCAAACAATTTTGGTCAGAAGCCTTACATTATTCAAATTACACTCAAAATAGAACATGGTCCAGTATTGTGAATAAGACACCATATGAGGTGATGTACAATAGAAAACCTAAATTAGCACACATGCACATATTTGGAGTTACTGCAGACGTGCACATACCTAAACAATTGAGGAGAAAGGGAGAAAACGTATCCAGAAGATTAAGATTCATGGGATACGAAACTGGAACCAAAGGGTACAGATTCATCGATAATAATAACAAATTTATAGTATCCAGAACAGCTGTGTTTCATGAGCAGGCCAATTGGTCTAAGTTGCACCTTAATGAAATTTTTCCTAATAAAAGCAAAGATAATATACCTTGCGAGGAAGGAACAACAGAAAATCAAAATATTAGCAAAAGTAAGAACAAAACCAAAACTTGGACAAATAGTCAGCATAAAATAAAGACAGACACATTAACAAAAAAGGAAGCCAGATATTTGCATGACAACCATAGCAAACCTGAAAGAAATATTAGAAATAATAGAAACCAAATACCAAATAAATACAAAGATTATATTATGCATATGGATGGGGAACAAATAACACCTAATACATATGAGGAAGTATTGAAACTTCCCCGTGAAGAAAGAGAAAAATGGGAACTAGCTATGGAAAAAGAAATGAAAAGTTTACAAGGATTAAATGTATTCACACCTGCGATCGCACCTAAGGATAAAACAATTATAGGTACCAGGTGGATTTATAAAATTAAGAATTTAGAAGGAGGTAATACCTTATACAAGGCCAGACTAGTTGCACAAGGTTATGCACAAAAATATCCAGAAGACTATACTGACACATATTCACCCACAGTGAGAACAGAGAGTGTCAAAACAGCTCTTGTAGTAGCATCTGCACTCAATCTAGACGTGTTTCAATATGACATACAGACTGCATACTTACATGCAAAATTAGATAAGGAAATATATGTAAGAGCACCACACAGTCAATACACTAATAAGAACGAAATTTGGTTACTAAATAAGAGTCTGTACGGATTGAAGCAATCTGGCAAAAGATGGTACGATTGTTTGGTAAAAGTACTAAAGACCATGGATTTCAACGCCACCACTGCTGATAACTGTTTCTTTGTAAAAAAGAGTAATGATCATATTGAATTTGTATTAATTTATGTGGATGATATTTTATATATTGGAAAGCATAAAGAGAGCAGGGAAATCTTTGTAAATAAGTTAAACGAACACTTCTCATTGAAATCACTAGGTAGAGTGAATAAATACCTTGGTGTACAAATTAACAAAACAAAAAGGGGATTCAAACTTACTCAGAAAGATAAAATCATTGAACTCCTAAACAAATGTAACTTAAATAATGCCAAAACATGTGACACACCTATGCAAACTGATTTTCTTAGAAACAATGATGAATCTTCCCCTGAGTTTAAAGACAACACATTTTACAGATCAATTATAGGTTCACTCCTTTATATATCTAATTGGACTAGGCCAGATATTGCATTACCTCTCAATTTATTGTCAAGATATGTTAGCAAACCAACCTTGTATCATTGGGAAGCTGTCAAAAGAATTTTAAGATATCTGAAAAGTACATTAGATTTTTGTTTAATATTGGAACCCAATAATGACAAAGAACCAAAAATTACTTGTTATGCTGATGCAGATTGGGCCGGTGATACATCATGCAGAAAGAGTACCTCTGGTTATGTTTTTCTATTGAACGATTGTCCAGTTTACTGGTATACTGGTAAACAAGAACTGGTAGCCACCTCTACCACAGAAGCAGAATATGTTTGCTTGTCTAAAGCTGCAAATAACCTTGTATGGTTCAATGATTTGATCACAGATGTTTGGAAGAAACCTACTTTACCCTTTATTATGCATGAAGATAATAAAGCGGCCATTGAAATTTCTAGATCCGATGCAATTGGACAAAGGTCCAGGCATATTGATATAAAATTTAAGCACGTGAGACAACTATCTCAAGACGGATTCATCAAAGCAATACACTGTGATACTTCTGAACAATTAGCTGACATATTAACAAAACCCTTACCTTCTAAACAACACAAATATTTAACTTCTAAATTATATGTATTATATTGTCCTGAATCTGAATGTAACTGGTGTTGTATAACGAACCGGCATTTAGAGGGGGATTTGTCAGATGTAAATGCCTTATTATCTAATGTGTAAATAATGTATATATGGAACATCAGGGGTTAACTTATTACTTGAGCTTTAATGTATTCATAATTTACCACTCCCATTCCTGGCTCCGCCCCTTGTATATAAAAGGAGCCATCCTCCCCATTTTCCTTGCTTCTATCTTAAATATTCAGCGAATATAGAATGCCTATTATGATTAAAGAGAATTATATTTAAACCTATAACTTCTATTATCTTTATTGAGTCTGATCCTGAAAATATTGCAACACTCACGTTGTCACGTTGTCATCATATGACATATTGTGACTTTTTTTCCCCTTTGCTAAAACAGGGGTGAGCATCAAGATCACAGGATAGTACCGCTCTATATTGCACTAGTGAGGCTACTCTTGGAATTTTACATTCGGTTCTGGTCACTATTAAACAAAAAAGATTCTGAGGTCCTAAAAAGAGTGCAGAGGAGAGCAACAAAGATGACAAGAAATTGTATGATAAACTAGATATGTTTAGCCTAATGAAGAAAAGACTTAGGAGTGACATGATAGGAGTCTTCCAGTACTTGAAGGGCTGTCACAGGGAAGAGGGCATTGATTTATTCTTCATAGCACCAGAGAGCAGGACAAGAAGCAATGGGTGGAAGCTTGTGGCAGGAAGATTCAACCTGGAACTAAGAACAAATTTCCTGACAGTGAGAACAATTAATCAATGGACTGGCTTGCCTCCCAGAGTTGTGGGTACTCTATCACTGGAGGTTTTCAGGAAAAAAATGGACATCTATTTGGCCAGGATGATACAAGGATTCCTGCTTTGGGCAGGGGGTTGGACTAGAAGGCTTCCAACATCCCTTCCAGTCCTATAATTCTATGTCACCACCTGAACCTACAGTTAACTTGAGTTAGTGAGGGTTAGTTTTTGTTCAGATCAGTCCTGGAGCTATTTGACATTACATTATTATCAGTCACCAACATTGTACAAATGGGAGGAGAAGTTAACAGAAAATTCAGAAAATTGGTACAAAAACAGAAACCTAGAATGGCTCTTTGATTTTGGATGGTATAAAATAATGAGGAGGGTAAGCAAGCCTTCCTGACTCTGTCTTCATTGTGCCACACCTGATTCCAACCACAATGAAGTGCTTTTCCAAACAGATCCTTTAAAAGCAAGAAGTGACAACTCCTCAACCATCTTTGGTGTACCTGGAAAGTCATCTAGCCAGTCCACATTTGACTGGGATATTTGTGATTGTGTGCACACACACATATTTTATTTCCATGAGGGGGGGGCAGATTGTTGTCTACCTTCAGTTGTGGAAACATACTGATGACTTTCAGCTAGTCACTTTCTCTCAGCACAATTCACCTGACAGAGTTGTTGTTGGGGGAGAAATGAGAAGTGGGATCTCTATATACACTACTTCGATAATATGATTAAATCTGATGTTGAAAGCAGTTCCTGAAGAACAAGTTGCCTCAAAGTGATAAAAGATAGCACTGATGTTACCCAGTTGGGTAATGAAACTTCTGCCAAAAAACAATCAAGTTCAGAGAGCTCCAAGGACCCACAGGTAGAACTGTATTTACTGTAGCCTTGGTTACCAGTTGGAAGGAGAGATACTGGGCGATTTACCTAGGTTAGGAAGGCCCTTTAACTCCAAAATGTCAACTACAACAGCAGCTCAATAACTGGGTTCCCATTAAACTCAAACTGAACAATCCACATCTAACACACAGGTGGGCAACCTGCAGACCTCAAAACTCTTTTTTGTGGCCTGAAACAACCTCTGTGTGCTAAAAAGCAGTGATGTGTTTTTGTGCTTTTCTGAAGCAGGAAATACATTAAAACTAGAAGGCAAGCTTTAAAAGAATCTTAATAAGTTTTGAAAACATTGTTTGTTTGTATTGTCTTGGTCACTTTCCAAAATCTTATGCATGGCCCTCAGCAATGTTGCCCACTCATGTTGTTTAGGTTGTATGAATCATATCAGTGTGTACATATACATACTGTATGGTAAATGATACTGCTTGGAATTTACCAACAGTAGTCTGAATGTAGGAGGGGAGATACAGATTAGAAAACTATTCTGAGATCTAAAAGAAGTTCCTTGATTCGGTTTCCTTATCTGTGGACAGAAAGTCAGAGATCACACCAAGCTTCTACTAGTGAATCTCAAAGTACTGTTAGTAGATCCCCCAATCTGAAATCTGCCTATCTATATTCTGTCTCTTCTCAGTCCTCTGCTGAAATTCCTGTTTGAGTCATACATGATTCAAGTCTTCTCAGGGAGACTGTGGTGGGGGGAGGGGAAAAGATCAGAATAATAAGAGAAAATTGTTTCTTGGCTAATTCTTCACAAAAGAATCAGATTGTCTAGCTCTGAGTCATCCCTATTAATGCCAGGGAGCAGGGATCCCTGTAGAGAACACTGCAAAGGAGAGATGGAAGGTTATCTTTTCCTCCTCAGCACGACTAGAACTTAAAGTGGAAAGGGGAGGGGGGCTAAAGGAATCACAGCTTGAATATAAAAAAAGTAATGGTGCTAGTGAAAACTCCCCCCCACCCACCAACTATCTAGGCTCTTTAAGTGCTGCATCTCTCTTATGTTGCATGCCAGAAATTGAATAAAGAAAAAGAAGGTAATGTAGTTGCATGCTATCTATCTTGCAAATGTCTAATTTACTTCTGCATCTCCAGGTACCACTACTGCACGTCCATCTCTATGTGGATAGGAAGCCAAATGGTATGATATGTTGAATGCCTATTCACCTTTGCCATGTGGGTGGATGGGAGTGGGGGTGGGGGGAAGAAGAGTGGAATCCCTTAATTACATCATTTTTTTCAACAGAAATCATCCCCTGTCCTCCCATTGTGCCAGACTCCAAATCAGGAGGCTCTAAGAAATTTTATCCCTTCTTCAGGACTGGGTAATAGCACAAAGTGTGTGATTTTGGTATATTGCTTTATTGGTGATAAGAGAAGCTCGTATTGTATATATGCAGAAGGTCAGTTGGCCTAGTGTATGTATATGTGTACGTGTATGTATACATGTATGTGTATTATATGTGCATGTATATGATGTATATGTATATGTGTATGTGTATGATGTGTATGTGTATGTGTATACGCATATGCATATCCATATATGCGTGTGTATGTATATGCATATGTATATTAATATACCCATTATGAGCCATGGAGGCGCAGTGGTTAGAATGCAGTACTGTAGACTACTTCTGTTGACTGCTGGCTGCCTGCAATTTGGCAGTTCAAATCTCACCAAGCTCAAGGTTGACTCAGCCTTCCATCCTTCCAAGGTCAGTAAAATGAGGACCCAGATTTTGGGGGCCAATAAGCTGACTCTGTAAACTGCTTAGAGAGAGCAGTAATGCACTGTGAGGCAGTATATAAGTCTAAGTGCTACTGCTATATGATGTGTGTATATATATATATATATATATATATATATATATATATATATATATATATATATATGATGTATATGTATATGCATATATGTGTGCGTAGATGCATGTATGTGTACACACACACACAGAGTGTATATTGGTGCCAAAGTGTAGGCTTCTTCTTCACATCCTTTGGAGTAACAGAACTTTGGCTGTTCATTTTCTAGTCTTGAGATTGAGACAGGCACTCGCTCCATGTTTACCCAATAATTCTGTCTGAATCCCATGTTAACCACTTCACCCCTTACATAATGCTGCTATTTGCTCGGGAGTAAAACTGCCAGGGTTGCTAATGGCAACTTTTCTTTCAGGACAATTTTTTCCCCCCAGATGTAGTAGATCAGGAAGGAATACGGAAGTAGAGCTTTAATGGAATGAGTGCTTTTTGTTTTGATATCAGGATAGACAAACATAATCCTATAAAATATATACACAGAACCATACATTTCACATCCTGCCTAGCTTGCTTGCTTATTTATTTATTTGATTTACAGGTAGTCCTTGACCTACGACCATTCATTTAGTGACCATTTAAAGTTACAATGGCAGTTTAAAAAGTGACTTATGACCAGTTTCCATACTTATGACTCTTGCAGTATCCCAGTGGTCAAGTGATCAAAATTCATGCATTTGGCATATAATTATGATGGTTGCAGTGCAGTGGTGGGTTTCAATTTTTTTTACTACCAGTTCTGTGGGTGTGGCTTGGTGGGCGTGGTATGGCATGGCTTGGTGGGTGTGGCTTGGTGGGCGTGGCAGGGGAAGGATACTGTAAAATCTCCATTCCCACCCCACTCCAGGGGAAGGATACTGCAAAATCCTCATTTCCTCCTGATCAGCTGGGACTTGGGAGGCAGAGAATAGATGGGGGTGGGGCCAGTCAGAATTTTTACTACCGGTTCTCCGAACTACTCAAACTTTTCGCTACCAATTCTCCAGAACTGGTCAGAACCTGCTGAAACCCACCTCTGATGCAGTGTCCTGGGCTCATATGGTCACCTGCTGTGACCTTCTGGTAAGCGAAGTCAATGGAGAGCCAGATTCACTTAACAACGGTGTTGCTAACTTAACATCTGTAGTGATTCACTCAACAATTGTAGTAGAAAAGATCATAAAATGGGCAAAACCCATTTAACAACTGTCTTGCTTAATAATGGTAAATTGAGGCTCAGTTGAGGTCATTAAATCAAGAACTACTTGTATATAGACACTAATCTCACAATACAGTGAATGTCTACATGGCAAACAAAAATTAAAATCAAAATATTCTATAAATAATCAAAGATAACAAAAGAGACATAAATTTATGCCCAAAGTCCAAAAGCATTCTATTTAGCCCCTTGGCCCAAATTCTTAGAGGAACAACCAGATGTTTAATACTTTATGAAAAGCTAAAAAGTCCAGATTATCCAAATCTTGAGCGGATGCTGTTCTATAGGGCAAATGCTACAATAGACAGGGCACAATTCCTAGGTCCAACCAGATCAGCGCCCTCTAACCTTTAGGGACTGGTTCTGTGGAGAAAGGTTTTTCTGCAGACTGGAGGGGGCATGTTTTTGTGTGCTGCCTGCATCCCGCAGATGAGGCTTTGCTTGTTTTTGGCATGCCATGGCCAGGTGCTAGTCCACGGACCGGGGTTTGGGGACCCCTGCTCCAGATAACATAGTCTAATAGATCGGACCTGGGACATGTCCTTCCTGCTGGTTGTGATTGGGCAAGCAGAGACAATAGGAAAGAAACTTGTATCTATATTGGTTCATATCTACTTTGAAATACCGCCAGCCATAACCATATGGTTATGGCTTAACCATATATTTTGGTATGTCTCTAATGAAAAGAGAATAAATGTCAGGGTTCCAAGTAACACCCCCAACGAAAGAAGACTCCGAGGCTAGAAGTTCCTCAAAGTTCCATTTTATTAGAGATATTATATTGGCACATCTGGGAAAATCCGAATCTGAAAGCTTCCAGGTTTTCCCCACCCATAGGAAATTTCAAGTCCCTGCCCAGCACCCACATGTCCATCATATGGCCCAATCAATGCACTGTCCCAACTGGAGATGCCTCCCAGTCACACCACTCCAGGTGCAGAGCAAGATGTCCTTGACTCTCAAAGAAAGGAATGTTATTATGACTATATATCTCCCCTGCTCCATACAATCCCCCCTCCCAGTTTCCTACAGCACTAAATGTGGCAGGCCTGAAGATCCAATGCAAAAGATGGCTTCCACGCCTGACAATAAGCTCATTTTGGGTTTCAAAACTTTGGAGCCAAAGTATTGTTGAATGCATGAATATTACAAATAGCAGGCAATGTATAGCCTTTAGTATTACATAATACTGCTGAGCAATGATCAATACATGAGAATATTAAAGATGTGTTTTTCATCAATTACCTATTGGTGAGCACTTTGGGGAATTATTGGTGAAGATAGAGCAGTTTTTAATGTAGTCCTAATAGTGGAATAATGAACACATTGGAAAATGCAGCCACAGGGGTTTTCAGAGGAGGAAAATGGGTGGCATCTGCTGGACTGCTGGAGTAATTGATAGATTGATCTTGTTCACAAGTAAATGAAGTGATAATGAGGCTTTCAAAGTCTTCTGTTGTTTGCATAATATTGACCCCAGGAAGTAAGAGAATGAAGAAAATTTTCAAACAGAGGCTATTTGTATCTATTTTTCTTAGATGGATTTTTCTATTAATATGAATGGATAGGTGCCTATGTTTTAATTCCTAACAAAAAGCTAATGATTACATTTTAGAAATTTACTATGTATCACTGGATCTCTTATTTGCAGTTCAGTCCAGTTATACCATCCAGCATTTTTGAGTCCACATAAAGTTGCCAATGGTTGCTAAGACGAATTAGGATAAATTTTATTAGTTTAAATATTTTTAGCTACCAAAATGTTTGTTATGTAACTGAACTTGCATCAATTCTTTGGTATTTTTGGAGTGATTTATAATTTTTTAAAAATATTGTTAAACTCGATGGCTTTACGACATCCATCGTTTTTGCTAAGTACAGTGGTGAAGTAGAAAATGCCCTAGATGTCTTTGCCAGACATGTCAAGGTACTTTTACTTTTTTTAAAAAAAGTATTTAAATAAACTTTTTTTTTTATGAGGGAGGAACAGAAAGGATTGCAATGGTGAAGCCAACTGAATATGGGAATCAATTTCAAACAGATGGAGAAAGGCTGCCTTTGGGTGGATAGAAGTGAAAAATTATCTCTCTCGAGGGTGGAGAATCCCACCTTGACTCTCTCTGCATCTGTCTGCATCTTTGTATACTCATCTGTAGTGTCTATAGCAAAGCCTTTCTTGAATGTTCAGGAGCTATTATTTCTAACGGAAAAAGTAAAATATATTCCAGATGTAATATTAAAGCAGGCTAGAAATCTGATCATTCTTCTTCTTCATTCATAAAATTATAGTTCTCAAAAGAGACATGGATTTTTTATGTGTCTGTTTAAGATGACAGAGAATTATCAAATGGTCTCACTTTTTCTCACTCTTTAACATGTTTGCCCTTATCTTGTTGAGCATTAATCATTATTGGACATTTAATTTTTCACAATGATAAACCGTTTTATGCATTTAATTGAATGTTCTCAGTTTACACTGAAAAAAAAAAAAGAACCCCTTTCATGACTGTCTATTAAGACCCTATATCATGAGCAGACATTTTGTGCGGTAGCCTGATTCCAAATGTGATTTAAAACCAAAGAGATTGATAGCACCTTTAAGATGAATGAATATTATTATCATAAGCATCTCTGGATGAAGTCTTTCTCCAAGAACTTCTTTGCATCTGGCCCTCCGTGCAAGCTCCAACACTTCACATTCAAACACTTGTGGGGATCGTAGGCAATTTCACAGAGAAAGTGGTGAAAGACTTCCAATCATAGAAAAGATTTCCATGAATGAGATTCAGTACTCATGAGGTTGGCTTTAAAGATAGATAAAAGTTTATGAAAAGCATCTCCAGAGAGGAGGTCCTGTAAATCAAGTGAATTTGGGGACAGTTTTATGGTATGTTTAAGATTCTGTGATAAATATAATTTTATATAATGTCGGAACACTGTTGGAGCAGCATAGAATTTTGGGAAGGATTAGGGCTTACATTTTAGGGCTCACAGCTATTGTACCTCAGAATGAGCATGATGACGGACTGGAGGCACATGGAGACTAGTGGTTTTAACTGGAAGCTATTTTTTGCAAGGTGAAGGTCATACTGTGCTGCCCAGACAAAAGTAGAAGATAAATTTTATATTAGACCATTAGATCATTCATAAACTGCATCCACCTACTTGCCAGCTGTCACAAATTTCCAAGGACTGCCACATTTTTCAAACTTGCTGCCTTAAAGCAAAACTCTGCCCCAGAAAAGAAAGATAAAACTGCATCTCAAATAGCTGAAATTAATCAATTTTGAATAGTTCACCTATCCTTCCCAAATCTAACCAAACAATTTTTTTTGGCCGTGATTGACCAGAAATCCAAGGTAAAAAACAAACAAACAACCTCGTACATAATAACACATCCAAGATTTTAGGAGCTATTTGGATAAGCAATGGATTGGAGAAAAGCAGAAAGATGTGTAGGTCAGTTTAGCTATCTTTGATCCAATTCTAGTACATGCAATATGAATTACAAATTGTGTGTTTTTCCTGACTACATATCATGTGTCCATATATGAATTTCTTTGCACATCATCCTCTATACCCGTGATGGCGAACCTATGGCACATGTGCCCGAAGTGGCACACGGAGCCATGTCGCCTGGCATGCGCGGCGACGCCCATTCCTCTTCTGGGTTTCTGACGCGCATGCGCACATGACAATCAGCTGGCCTTTTTGCGTGCTTTTCTGTGTGAGCATGTGTGCCGGCCAGCTGATCATCACATGCGCATGCATGCCAGAAACCTGGAAGAGTAGCTGGCCAGCGCATATGCGTATGCTGGAAACGTAAGTTCATCTTCAGGTGTGCACATGCACCCTGGGCAGCTCCTCTTAACGGGTGTGGCCCACACCAGCGCACACTCCCTTTTTTGGACCTCAGTGCTAAAAAGATTCGCCATCACTGCTCAATATAATCAGGTTTCTGTCAATTAAGGCGCAGAATTGCGCCACCAAGGTGCAATTCTGCGCCTTGGTGGCGCAGCAGACTAAAGTACTGTTAACTAACACCAACTGCCTGCAATTACTGCAAGTTCAAATCTCACCAGGCTCAAGGTTGACTCAGCCTTCCATCCTTTCGAGGTAGGTAAAATGAAGACCCGGTTTGTGGGGGCAATAAGCTGACTTTGTATAAAAAAAGAACACTGTTTAGGGGGGCCCAAAAGCCCTACTAAGCAGGTATACACAAAAGTATGAAGGCTATTGCTTAATGCATTGTAAGCCACCCTTAGTCTCCGGAAAAGGGTGGCATATAAATCGAACCAATAAACAATAAATAAATTAGGCAATGATAATTACTTTGGAGGTGCAGGAATCCATTGTGTATATTGTAGAGAATTCTGATGGCAATGTGGATGTGCTTCAAAGCTGAGTGTCAGTGAGTCCTATAAACTATGAAGTGAGAATGCTTCCACTCTGGCCTTTCCCCGAATTCTGACAGTTTTACGATCCATTCCTCCATTGTAGCAATTTCAATACTCTTCCATCTTTGCGCATATAATAATCTTGCTGTTGTTACCCATTTATGAAATTAATTTTCCATGAGTCTTTTCTAATTCAGTATCCATAAGTTCCAATAAAAATTATGATTTAACTGCAATATTAATCTTTAAAACATTTTGCATTGTTGTATCTACTTGCATGCAAAATTTCTTGGCTTTTTCACAAGTCTACCATGCATGGTAAAATGTCCATTCGTGTTTTTCACATTTCTTGCAATGGTTTTCAAAGTTAAACTGGCGTGCAGGAATGTGGCAGATGGAGCATTCATTGGCCTCAGGATGTGAAGAAGCAAGCTTGATGTGTATATGTCAGTTTGCTATAAAATGACATAGGAGGAAAGGCTGTGAAGAGTTGGCAGTTCTAATGTGGCAAATGATCGGATTGGTTTTTTTTACATTCTAATGTCTTTTCTAATAACACTGTTTCCTTTTTTGTGATAAAAAAGAAACATTCATAGATTGACTGCATAATGGTAAGATACTGAGCCACAATTGGCTAACTACATTTTAAGTAAGTGTGTTATGTAAAGCCAAGCTGATTGGTTAGGTTTTGGTTTAGTATGTCATCACAAGCCAGAGACCTAAGGTTCACTTGATCATGTGTGTGACAGTGGTGAAATCCAATTTTTTTTACTACTGGTTCTATGGGTGTGGCTTGGTGGGCATGGCAGGGGAAGGATACTGCAAAATCTCCATTCCCACCCCACTCCAGGGGAAGGATACTACAAAATCCCCATTCCCTCCCAACTCTGGGGCCAACCAGAGGTGGTATTTGTCGGTTCTTCGAACAACTCAAAATTTCCACTACCGGTTCTCCGAACTGCTCAAAATTTTCATTACTGGTTTTCCAGAATCTGTTAGAACCTGCTGGATTTCACCCCTGGTGTGAGGGTTGTATGAACATAACCCATGCAAATTTATGTATTTAGGGGGTACAAGGAAGGCATTTCCATTCAGCAGATTGATGTCATTTCAAGGGGTTACAGAAAGACACCAAATGATTGTGTTGACCAGAATATCCCTAATATTATCCAGAACTGATTCAAAACCATGCCAAATATTAGAGATTATTTCTTTATTAATGAAGGACAATATTTCTTACCTAGTTTTTACATTAAGGGTTTAAACAAATCCCAGGAATGCCTGTGTAATACCCAGAACAGAGTCTTTTTATTTAACATTTTCTTTTGAAGTCACACCTTTTCTCCAGAAATGATTTTCTTTCTACTATATGCAGCTTGGGGAAATAAACATTTTTAAATGATTTGCTCACCAAAAAAACCGGTGCGCCTTCCCTTCTCACTTGATTATGGGGATATTCTGTGCCTGAATACTTTTTTTTTTCCCCTGAAGAAGCCAGTAGGGGAAACTTTCTGAACATCAAATGTTGTTCTCCTTTTTCTCCTTTTCTTGCTCATGACTCATCTGCTGTGTATGCCAGCACACAGCCAAGACCCATTTAAGCCACTTCAGAGAACAGTAAGTTGGCCAAGAGAGAAGAGAATCGAAAAGAGACTTTGATAGTGGGCGCATCTTTAGAAAGGCCTCGCTAGCAGATCTAAATAGATCAATAGTTGTCTCTGGATAGCATTTCTCATAACGATGAAATACAATTGTCCCATCTCTACCCTTTTGAACTTCTGGACTGAAGAAAGGTGTAACATAAACATCCAGAGCAGAATTCTGAAAATTAATTACTTGTCACAGTGCATTTCTGGCCCTTACCTGAATGTCTATTATCCATGTCCTATGAGAGGCTAGAGAGTTCCTCACATAGAGCAGCATAGAGGCAGAACTGCACATTGATCTACTGAGTGTGTCTTTAGACTATCGAAAGTCAGCTGGTTATTTTAAGACCTTGATGCTACCTCAATATTGGAGATCTTTTTTAAAGAGCTGAACTAATCTCTTTCTAACTGCTTGACTGGAGGGTGAATTCAATAATATACCATATAATGGATGTGCACTTGCCCCTGTGGATCAGAAGCAGTCAATATACTTTGGACATATCCTTTGATATTGCTCCTCTTTTATGGATCTTTGTATGGAACACATTTCACCTCTATCACTATACCGTCTTTGGTACTCAGCAACAAATTTCTCTCTTTTAAGCAGACAAGCATTCTAATACCACCTACAAGGAAGGTAAGTATTTAGACTTGAAGAATCTGTTGGGATCTTCTAAAGCAGGGGTGTCAAATTCGCAGCCCTGCTGGCCACATCCACCCCTGGTTTAGCGAAGGGGGGAACAGTCACGATACCTCACCTGATGATGACGTGATGATGCGAGTTTGACACCACTGTTCTAAAGCAAAATATGTCTATTTCACCTGGGTACATTCGGCTGCATTTTCAGTCTCTCCAAAATGGCGTGAAAAAATTGTACCATACCTTCGACAATGATAAAGAGTTATTCTTTTCTGGGGGGGGGAACTTACTTGATAAATCCTTAGTAAGACCACACCTGTAATACTGAAACTAGTTTTGGTCACTGTTGGAAGAAACATCCTTCTAGGTTCTGCTCCAAGTGGGGAAAACAGACACTGGAAACATGGAGACTGCTTGGAAAGATGGTTTAATGGAGGACAGGATCACATAGCTTGAGTTCCTGAACAGAAAAGGGAGGAATACAGCGAGTCCACGGGTTTTTATGCTCTCTCTGGCTCTGCATTTCTTGGGGCCCCGAAAGAGTATCCTGATTGGTTGTCAGACTCCCAGGGGGTGGGGGCCTTGCTGGCTGATGGTCACATGTGCTTCCCAGGTCACATGTGGTGAGTTTCTGCTGCTATTGTGTAGAGGGCTAATCCTATCATTGGCAATTCCTACTATGGCTCTGCCTGAAGGAGGCAGATCTTTGTTATGTAGAATAGACTGGCCCAGGCCTTAATGGCCCATTGACAAAGGGTGGGGGGCAGGAAGGTGGGAGCTGCTTTGTCTGTAAAATATGCTTCTCATATTTCTCATCCAGGGAAATATAATATTCTGCCTTTTTCATATTTCCTAAAATATTTCACTCTTCCAGGAAAGGGGTGGGTGCTAACTTCCTACAGTCACCACACTACAAAAAAAGATGTTGAGATTTTGGAAAAAGTGCAGAGAAAAGCAACTAAGACGATTAAAGGATTGGAGACTAAAACATATGAAGAACGGTTGCAGGATTTGAGGTTGGCTAGTCTAGAGAAAAGAAGGACTGGGGTGACATGATAGCAGTATTCCGGTATTTGAGGGGCTGCCACAAAAAAAGAGGGGTTCAACCTATTTTCCAAAGCACCAGAAGGCAAGACAAGAAACAATGGTTGGAAACTAATCAAGGGGAGAAGCAACCTGGAATTAAGAAGGAACTTCCTAACAGTGAGCACAATTAACCAGTGGAACAGATTGCTTTCAGAAAATGTGGGTGCTTCATCACTGGAGGTTTTTAAGAAGAGACTGGACATACATCTGTCTGAAATGGTGTAGAGTTTCCTCCTTGAGCAGGGGGCTGGACTAGAAGACCTCCAAGTTCTATTCTATTCTATGCGATTCGATACTCTAACTTTAGTTTTGGATCTTACATGCAGAAATCAATTGAATGGAAACTTTTCCTACCATGGAGGACCATAGCGAGAATGTTAATTTCTACATGTCAAGGCTATTAAAGGCAGCAATGCAATGGCAGTCCTGCAGTGAAATTGAATATTTAAATGGGTAATGAGATTTTTGGGCACAAATGAGGACTAGTCTTCTAGAAAATGTTGAATTAAACCTCCCATAAACTTTAACCATTGCCCCTTTTAGAGATGATGCAAGTCTACTAAGACGTAAAGGGCCACACATTTTCCCTACCACTACCTGCAATGAGAAAGAATTGAGGGGTCACCTGGGCTAGGTTAAAATGTGCTACTATGCCTGCTCAAATCAAAGTACCTGCTTCCCTGCCTCACAGATACATAAAAAGCATTCTGGCAGGAAGTTTCCATTTTCTAATCTGCCATTGCTTGAAAGCATTCCCTGATCAGAAATGGGCCCAACCTTTTTTGGGGAAATATATACAGCCCAATTACCAAAGAATCAAGAGAAATAGAACATGAGTCTACATAATTCCACTAGATGATGTCATAAGCTCCTTTGTGGGAGGAGGTGAAAGGGGAGGAGGGAGAGAGAGAACAAATCAAGGGCTAATTAGTACCTATAATATTGAAAGGAAAATAAATATTCAGATAGCTTCAAGATTACTGAAGTGGAGCGAGAGAAAGAGAGTATGCTTTAAAAAAAAAAGACAACTAAGTAAAATCTTAGCTCTCAAAACCTTTGAAGTCTATCTGAACACCTATGTAATAGCCTGGGGGATTTGGCAGTGCTATGGAGAAGGGAGGTAGCGAAGCAGAGAGATTACTGTGGACCTTCATTGCTTTGAAACATGAATGACATAAATGCCAATCCATCTCGCCTCTTCTAGGCAAACCAATTAAAAAAAAAGATGCGCTATGAGATAACCAGTTTGAGATGTCGGAAGGCAGTAAACTCCCTAACTTCTTACAGTGCAACAGATTTTTCACTTTTTGCTTCTTTCTTGTTCCTCTGATTCCTGCAGGCAGCCTTTGAATGACAGGTTTGGCACCTGGTGTGGACTAAAGTGTCCTCTTTTCTGCTTTCCATCTTTCCATGGTCAGCTCACACCCGTGGTAGGCTTTCAGAAGTTTAGAATGCTATTTGGCTGAATGGGCGATATATTCAGGGGTGAAATTCAGCAGATTCTGACAGGTTCGGGAGAATCGGTAGCAGAAATTTTGAGTAGTTTGGAGAACTGGCAAATACCACCTGTGGCTGGCCCCAGAGTGGGGTGGGAATGGAGATTTTGCAATATCGTTCCCCTGGAGTGGGGTAGGAATGGAGATTTTGCAGTATCCTTCCCCTGCCACGCCCACCAAGCCACACCCACAGAACCGGTAGTAAAAAAAATTTGGATTCCACCACTGGATATATTTATTTACTGTTGTATCTGGAGACATTTGTGATCTGCTTTACTGTTTCTCAAGAAAAGTTCATAAAGGCTTCCAGCAGCCTTCCCTTTGCCAGCAGCAAAGGTGGATTCTAGGTTCCAAAAAGCTAGTTTATGAAGCAAACAACAAATACATACTAAAAAAAGAAAAAAAGAGAGAAACTTTTTTTTAAAACTCCAAGTACAGGGAAAGATTCTGCTCTGATTCAAGAACCCAGGAGAACAAGTACAAGATCACTTTAATGCATCTCTATGCCATGAATCAAGCAGAGGATTTGTCATCAAACTGAACTTTTGCTCATGACTCAAGTTCTTGCCCTTATCCTCAATATACAGAACATAATTTTACTTTAAACTGAAGAGGGGATCAACTTATTTTCCAAAGAACCACAAGACAAGGCAAGAAACAATGCATAGAAACTAATCAAGGAGAGAAGCAACCTGGAATTAAGGAAAAATGTCCTAACAGTGAGGACAATTAACAAGTGGACCAGCTTGCCTTCAGAAGTTGTGAATGCTCCATCACTGGAGGTTTTTAAGAAGAGACTGGACAGACACTTTTCTTAAATTGTATAGGGTCTCTTGCTTGAGCAGGGGGTTAGAAGACCTCCAAGGTCCCTTCTTACTCTATTCTGATTCATTCATTCAGTCTTCCCAATCTTTGATCTTTGTGCATTGTAACACTTTCAACTCCCACCTCATCCAGTCATTTTTCATGACAATAATTGGAGTTGTATTCCAACAGAGGTTTTGATTGTGAATTGCTTGTGATTGATCTATGCTATCATTACACTGAAACATTGTTTTGTTAACATATGAGGGACTGGGAATAAATATTTACTTCTAATGAATAGTGTGCTTTGTGCTCTACTAGCAAACATTATCTCAGATTCAAGGACAAAGATAATAGTAAGAAGAATGGAGGACAGTCACCTCATTCATATATTTCAGATCATATAGTATTGTCCTCATAAATACTCATGCTTGTGGGCAACTGCTACCAAAAATAACTTATTGCTTTAATGACCGTTAAAAGTTTGCTAAAACAATAAAGTGGATGGTGGCCAATGCTTTTGCACAATACTGAATACGCCAAATATATACCGTGTTTCCCGAAAATAAGACCCTGTCTTATATTTTTTTGCACCCTGAAATAAGCACTTGGCCTTATTTCCATGCACTCAAAAGCCAGATTGGGCTTATTATCAGGGAATATCTTATTTTGGGGAAAACAAGATAGGTAGCTCAAAGAGACAATACTATTATTTTCTGCTTTATCTGTCTAATTTCACTACACTGAAATGTTTTTTTCTAAGCAATTCCTGGGAAATCTGGGGCAACCTATTTTCTCCAAAAAGCATCTAGTTTGCACGAATGCACCCAACTTCCACATTCCATCTAGAACCAAATTGATAAAGACATGATTTGAAGAGCAGCCATTTTTCCTCTTTTCCTTTTTTGTTTATCTTCTTCTCATTGAAGGGTTTTGCTTTTCTCACCTTGAATGCTTGCATACAAATTGTAGGGGTTTTTTTTCCTTATGGCTAATGGGCTACTATTGGTTTTATTGCTTTAATACCATTTCTGTACTGCAGTTATACCATACCCCAAATTGAACTGAATATCTATAACCGGGGTGGCGAACCTATGGCACGCGTGCCAAAGGTGGCACATGGAGCCATATTGGTGGGCACGCGAGCTCAGCTCCGGCGCACATACATGCACCAGCCAACTGAGTTTTGAGCCTTCTGGGTCCCACCAGAAGTTGGCAAACTGCCATTTACGGCCTCCAGAGGGCCTCCGCAGAAGTCGGGAAGGCCATTTTCAAGCCCTCCAGGCTCCTAGAGAGGCTCTGGAGCCTGGGGAGAGCAAAAAACAGGCCTACTGGGCCCATTGGGCCATTGCGTGCCAAAAGCGGGGGAGAGCGGGGGGGTTGCACGCATGCATGGGGGGTGGGGCGCATATAATTATGGGTGTAGGCACGTGCAGGCACGACATCCCCCCCACGCTCCCCATGCTTTTGGCATTCGATGGCAAAAAAGTTAGCCATCACAGATCTGTAACTTAACTGACACATAGTAGGAATTGTGAAATAAATCAAATATGTTTTTCAATTAGTATTGTTCCCTAATCCTCTGTCAAATCTTTTTCTATGCAAATCCTAATAGGCCCCCCTGTTGGTGGTGATGTAGACTTCAAAGCCATGTGTAAGTGTTGATGGCAACTAAGCCAGTCATGGCAGGAGGACAGGGAGGCATGTAATACTAAACATATCATGATGTCATCCTGCAAATAATATTAATTTAAATGCTGTATGTCATTCGTGTCATGATGTGACTGATGCAAATTCCATAATGCACGTTATGTCAATGATGATGTCATAGCAAGTTTAACATTAAAGCTTCTATTGGACATCTAATGAGCCAATAGCTTTGCCTGTACACATAATGCTAACTTGGAACTCTCTTGGCTGTTCACATGGTTTTTGATGCACCTGTTTTACCCAGTGATGGGACTCAGGGCCTAAACTCCAGGATCTGCATCTGCAGAAAATGGTAGGGATGACGCAGTTAAAACAAACTTTGTACAGTATCAGCTGCTGGAAGGAGGAGACAGTGGCCCATCAGAGCCCATTTTTATGGCTCATAAAGCCCTCTAGGATCATTGAACAAGTTTTGGTAAAATGTTGCAAAGTATATACACTGCTCAAAAAAATAAAGGGAACACAAGCAGAAGACATCGGAGATCTCAATGAATGAAATAGCCTTATTAAATACTTTGTTCATTACATACAGTAGTTTTGTGTTCCCTTTAGGTGTTTGAGCAGTGTATAAACTACTCTATGTAAAGAACAAAGTATTTAATAAGGCTATTTCATTCATTCAGATCTCGGACGTCTTCTGCTTGTGTTCCCTTTATTTTTTTGAGCAATATATATTTGTTAAGGCAACGATTCACAAACTGTAGGAGAAAATAGATGGATAGTTGTTAGAAGAATGCCCTCAGAGGGATTCCCCCCCCCACCAGAAGAAAGTTTATCAGTTTAATGCAGAAATACGTTGAATAAAATGCAACACAAGAGTTCCAGAGCCCTAGATGAAGCCTGAGTGGTTTTCTTTTTTTAAACACATTTGCATTTGACAATTTGGCACAGTGGTTAAGGCATCAGGCTAGAAACCGGAACAGCTTGAGTTCTAATTCCACTTTAGGTAGAAAGCCATCCGGGTGACCTTGGGCCAGACATTACCTCTTAGCCCTAGGCAGGAGCCAATAGCAAACTACTTTTGGGGAGGGAAAAAAACCTTGTCAAGAAAACTGCAGAGACTTTGCAGGACTCAGCAGACTCGAAGGAACCCTTTCAATGAGGGAACAATTATGCCAGGAGGTCACAAAAATTCTCTGATCCACATTTTGCAGATGAAATTAGGGCAGTGGGGAAAAGAGGAAAGGCACTGAGAAAACAGAAGAAAGCGGTGGCAAGAACCTCGAAAGAATTTACAAGGGCCAGGCTGAGAGAAGAAGAGCAGAAGGACTTTAACTATTATCTCAGCAGAATATAGGACCCAAAGCATCTTCTATCATGCCAGTGTTTTTCAAGCTGCACTGCTTTAGGATATTCAAGACAAGCTGATTTAGGGCAAGGAAATGATCTGTTCTCTGGACCTAGATTTCCAGAATTTTGTAAAATTTAGCAAACTCTCATTTTCCATTAGAAATACAATTCATTTTTATTTTAGGGGGCGAGGTTTTTCCAGTATAATGGTTTTATTTTCCAACTTTATAAGGTGGTGTTGTTACTGCTGTATGAGCATGTGTGTGTGTGTAATTATTAAAAGTAAGTGGTATATTTATTTCTTGCCCAAATCTAACCCCAGCAAACTGTAAATTTTCACACATCCCAATAATCTTTTTAAGGGGTCACGGTATTGCATCCCTGCTCTGACAGCTTTGACATATTAATTGCAGGGCTTTTTAAATACAAGTGCTTAAAAGGAACAGGCTCCAAACCCTGCCCTTGACTTCTTTGGTGATTTTATTAAATCAACCCCCATCCTTTGCAGCCCTTTGGTGGATGGAAAAATTAGGAGAATAGAAGCCTGCCCTTCCCACCAAAAGCTGCCAACCTGCTTCCGAAGCTCATGCTATTATTTTTGTTTTTAAAAAGCAATCATTCCTTTCAATAGCAAAATTATATTTATGCTTAGTAAGATATATGGCTATCTAAAGGCCACAGGAGTGGAGAGGCATAAATCCATGAAGTCCAGGGTTTAAAATTACTTATCCATACAGCAGGTCATGTGCAAACTATTTCTAAAGATCATGGGATTCTGTCAAGCAACCCCGGGCTTTGATGAGCACAGTTAGGTCATAAGTGATGTGTGGCTAAACGTGTCTGAGTCATGTTGGAGGAAGAGTGAACGCGAGCAGCCAGATGAATTTAACCAGATGATCAGATTATAAGTGTTTTCTGTTTGTTCAGATATAAGGCTCTCTTTTGGCTGGAAAACCATGCAATATGTCACATCTTGGAGGTGAAGTGCTGAGTGAATTATGTGCGTTCTGAAATCTGTATTACTGACACTTTTCATCCTGGAATTGTGGCGTGATTTTGCTCTGAACTCCATATCTGCAAACAAATAAGAGTTCAAGGAGAAACAGGTTCCAAATTCTCCTCTGGCCTTTGACCTGGGCAAAGTAACATTATTGGGGTATAGTAGTCCCTGCTTTCTGCCACCTCCTGCTTAATTACACAGCCAGCAGGCAAGCCAAGAAAAAGGAGATGAGGTTGCTACTAAACTTTAAAGCATGTCACATTAAGGTGCTGCCACCTGATTCTATTATGGGAAGGCAAGAAGAAGTGGGTCTCAGATCTGGTTTATTAACGCAGCAAGCAGAGACCCTCCCTGGGGAAGGACAAGCATGGTAATGCTCAGGAATAATTATGTTGCAAAATAAGTCGCTCTATTGCTGGGGATCTTTTAGCCATTATCTAGTGTGGGAATGAAAAACTGACGCATCAGGGAAAGTGCTGGTTACAGCAATATCACATTCAACGGAGAGGTTAGCAACGGAGCAGGAGCAGGGTTGGAAAAAGCTTCCCAACTGTCATTGCCTCAGCAGAAATTTGGGGAGAAATCCAAGTGATTTTCTTTTTAAGCAATTGTTTCTCATTCTTCTCCCAACTCCCAGGCTATTGCCAGAGCATTCTTCCAGCTGGAGAAGCTTTTTGCTGATTCCAAACACGTCTTTCCGCCTTCATTCACAGCACAAGGCACAGAGAAGTAGGTACAGAGTTCCTGTTAACAAGGATGGAGATTGCTTCAATCTTCTGCCTTCCTGCACAATGTGGGCTAAATGAATGTATGCTGCACAGAAGGCTGCCCATGCAACTCTGCTTGGTTAATGAGAGTTGACGACTGCTCAAAAATCTTCCGGCGTGGGCAGCAGTTCAAAACATGGCCATGACTCTCCTACCTGTCATTTACAAGGCCAGCAACAGAGCCTTAGTAAGCAAGAAAAAGAAGCAACTCATTGAGTTACTTGCACACTCTACAAAACCAAGTGAAATAAACCTAAATCTTTACTCTGCTTGAGACTAGGTACTTGATTTAGAAACTAGCATCTCATTTTTATGGTTATTCCATCTTGATAGAAGGCAATGGGTCTGGTATCTTTTAAATTTCATGTCCTCCTTTACCGTTTGCCTATAATTTATTTCCATTTATCTGCTGCAAAGAATAAGTAATATCAAGTTTCTAGATATTTTGGTCCCGCTGGCTAGGCTGGTGGGAGCTGATATCAACAATCAGGAGGGCACTACATTTGCTTCTTCATTAAAGAATAACAGAATAAAAGAGTGGGAAGGGACCTTGGAGGTCTTCTAGTCCAACCCCTGCTCAAGCAGGAAACTCTATACCAGGGCTGTCAAACTCCCGGCCCACAGGCTGGATGCATCACATGCTGGCCATGCCCATGCCTGGTTTAGCAAAGGGGAAAAAAGTCCCAATATGACATGTGACACCACCTTGACGACGTGAATTTGACACCTCTGCCCTATACCATTTCAGACAAATGATTGTCCAAACTCTTCTTATAAAAAACCTCCAGTGTTGGAGCACCCACAACTTCTGGAGGCAAGTCGTTCCACTGATTTTTTATCTGTCAGGAAATTTCTCCTAAATTTTATATTGATTCTCTCCTTGATTCTGAATATGGTCTCTATTGCTTTCCAAATGTCTAGCCAAAGCTGTGCTTTCTTTCCAACAACCAGGTCATATCATATTGCCCATATCGTGATATATGACTGGGTTATTTGTTTAATTAGGTATATATAAGGAATATTTATCTCCTATTGGGTTCTAGAAGCAGACAGGATTTAGTTCAGCTAGGATAATTTGAATAGTCATACAGTTGATATCCAATTCCTCTGTGTGTATACAGAAGTGAAGGAATGAATCAGCAGCCATCATGATTGAACTACAAAACCTTTTTGAAGCTCCACCTGTAGGTAGCTGTGCACTTCCACTCTCCCTGCAGAAGCATCATTTCATATGATCATCAGCTCCATGTGAACGTAGTTGGGTTGCAAGACCATCATTTTACATACTCTGCAAAGCTGTTGCATGTCAAGCAAAGGCTGAACTAGATTTTTTATTAAAAAGCACTAAAGAATTCACTAAAGAAATCGGAATGTGATTTGGCACCAGCAGATGTGCAACCATAGCTATGAAGGCAGGCAAAATTATTGAAGATAAAGGAGTACAGCTTAACAATGAAGATTTTGGGGATTTTTGGAAGTTTCCTATTTATTACAAAATACTTCTACCAAATATATCAAATGAGTTTGGAAAATTTGATATCAAAGCTAAATTGTAGAAACATCATTAAAGGAATTAATACCCGGGCAGTCCTTGTTATTTGATATAAAGCAGGAATAGTTGACTGGATCCAGATGGAAACTTGATAACTTGGGTAAGAAAATTAATGACAATGCACCATGCTTTGCACACAGAAAATGAAATTGATCTGCTGTATTTGCCAAGAGCCAAAGGAGAGAGAGTACTTAGAGATGAAACAAACTGTGGAGGAAGAAATGTATGGCTTGAATGACTACATTAAGAAAAGCCAAGAACTGAAGGAAGTCAATAAAGGAAAACTCTTGAAAACAACAAGGGTAAAGACTGAGTATAAAAAATAAACAACTGAAAATCGATTTGTTAATTGGAAGAACAAGCCAATGCATGGTCAATACTTGAAAGAAATATAAGAAAAAGCAAATAAAAATCTCACATGGAGTTGGTTACAATCAGGGGTGTTAAAGAAAGAAAATGAAAGCTTTCAATTGAAATTGAAAGACTGAAGAATAAGCCTCGTCAACTAATAGCAAATGTTAGCAAAATTATTCATTAAAAACTTAGCCAGAAGTTTGGATCTGAATCTAAAAAAACCCAATTACTGGAACCATCACATTGAACAGATTTTGGGAAATGAGTAGGTTAAGACCTTATTGGGTTTTAAAAGCCAACAGACAGGCATCTTCTTCATAACATGCCTGATATAACAGCTATTGAAAGTCTGGTTCATTGATGTTGCTATATTGGGTGATACTAGGATTGAGGAATACAATTGGAAAAAATTGTGAAATGTTAGGTTTGCAGATCAAAGCTGAATGCTTATGGAAAAAGAAGCCCATTGTTATACCAATTGTAATTAGAGCCCTCGGAGCTATAATAAAGGGCTTCCTTGATATCTGAAAATATTTTATTTATCAGAGCTAAACATCCTAATTTTTCAAAAATCACCCTAGTTGGAATTGCCTATATTCTTAGATGCCACCTTAAAAATTCTTAGTTGGAACTTGAATTATTAAGTTTCTACTAGTCTTGCATTGTGAATCTAACTCTAGATTAACACAATAACAGCAATTAATTAATTAATTAATTAATGCCAAAAAGGCATTAAGGGTTGTAAACCTACTCTTGCAAAGCTTCTTCTCCAGTAATATTACATTACTAACCAGAGCATACAAAACATTTGCTAGACCAATTCTCGAATACAGCTCATCTGTCTGGAACCCGCACTGCATATTGGACATTAATACAATTGAGCGTGTCCAGAAATATTTCACAAGAAGAGTCCTCCACTCCTCTGCTTGTAACAATAGGCTCGTACCCTATGCCACTAGACTTGAAATTCTGGGTTTAGAAAATTTAGAACTATGCCGCCTTCGGTATGACCTAAGCATAGCTCATAAAATCATCCCATACAATGTCCTACCAGTCAATGACTACTTCAGCTTCAACCACAACAATACATGAGCACACAATAGATACAAACTTAAAGTGAACCGCTCCAAACTCGATTGCAGAAAATATGACTTCAGTAACAGAGTTGTTAATGCCTGGAATGCACTACCAGACTCTGTGGTCTCATCCCAAAACCCCCAAAACTTTAACCTAAAACTGTCTACTGTTGACCTCACCCCATTCCTAAGAGGTCTGTAAGGGGCATGTATAAAAGCACCAGCGTGCCTAGCGTCCCTGTCCCAATGTTCCCTTTAATTGTACTCATTTTATGTATTCAATTCATGCTTATACTTATATATATTATCTAATATGTACTCGACAATATAAAATAAAATAAAATAAAAAATTATACATCACTTCACTGTGCTTTACAGCCCTCTCTAAGTGGTTTACAGAGTCAGCATATTGCCCCCAACAATCTGGGTCCTCATTTTACCGACCTCGGAAGGATGGAAGGCTCTGTCAACCTTGAGCTGGTGAAGATCAAACTCCTGGCCATGAGCTGAATTAACAATAATTTGAATAAACTTCTTTAAATAATAAATGTATATGATGTTGAAGACTCTAAAATGTTCCATACAAATTACATTATATAACTTACAGCACAGTCTGAAACGCCACTAAATTGAATTATTTGCTTTTTACATGATCTGTCTTTTGTTGATATTAGCCTGCACAAACTCTCCATTCCACTTCTTGGTTTTTTTTTTACCATTCGGTCAGTTTTCTGTCAATGTTTTGAAAAGAATTTATTTGGATGATGCTTGGTTATTTCCAAATAACTGTGGGGTAGAATGAGATGTTATTTTTGGTACATTTTCCCAGAAATGTAGGAGGTGAGGGTTTTTTTTTTAATTACCAGAAATATGCACTTCAAAAGTTTTTGTTTCTTCCGTTAACAATAGCAATGCTCACTTCCTCCATTACCTACCCATAACAAAACACAGGGACATTGCATAACAGCTAAATACAGGAAATGAATGATCATAGCTAATTCAGCTTAACAGAATGTAATCCTAGAAGACCATCTTTCCAAATTCTTGGAGGGTTTCCAAGTCAGTTGCCTGGACAGTGAAAAAGCAAGGGGAGTCAAAACCACAGACCTCCTTAGACTGTTTCCTTACTAATGATTGATAACATTTTCTAGTGTCATCCAATCAATGCAGTGCCAAAATAACAGTAATGGAAACAGGCTTTATATCAACATAGAGATGGTTAGGTGACATTATAAGACATCATAAATCACCAGTGAGGAAATGACCTTAGAGTAGCTTCAACCCTGCCTTATCAGGAGCTAATTTATTCTAATGACACAGCCGGAAAGCCAAATTAAAGTGCTATCCACCGGTTCTTCAACAGGTAAAAAAATAAGCTGGAGTAAAATTTGCTGTCCTGATGGCTGAGTAACTTTGGCCTCAGTAATAAGGATGGCAATTGGTGCTGTCCATACTTCATTTAAACAGACAATTATGGAAAGTGATTGGTGGATCATTTTCTGGCTAGATTTCCTCTTCTTCAATGTGTTGCCTGTCAGCAGGAAAATAACCTCCAGTAATACTTCCAAATATGGTGTGGGGCAATGTTGGAGAAGTACAGGTGAGTGTCTTGAAATGACATGTTAGGCTACCTATCAAGTTGCCCAACTAATAAGTCACAGCCATGATGGTATGTTCCAATTCTGAGCTGACATGACAGGCTATTTATGAACTCGGATCTAGTGAACTTTTGAAATAGACAAGTTCCAAAAATGTCCCTGTTGACTGATCACAGGAGGATGGTGTGTGAAGCAGGATGAAGTGACAAATAAGAAGGAAGCTCTGTCCTCAACTAGTCCTGCAAAGGAATGGCAATGCTCCATCTTCCCAGGTAGCAGCATCTAGAACGGGGGTGGGGAACTATGGCCCCTTTATGACTTACAGACTTCAACTCCCAGAATTAATATTTACTTGCTCCAATTAGGTTCTTTATTTTGGAGGAACCACCTTAAATTTTGTTGCCACTGCTATGATCTTAATCCATCCTGTGGTTGCTGATACTGTCAGGAGAGTGATCTGCCCCAGAGGTGGGTTTTAGCAGGTTCTGACCAGTTCTGGAGAACCGGTAGTGGAAGTTTTGAGTAGTTTGGAGAATCGGTAAATAACACCTCTGATTGGCTCCGCCCCCCATCTATTCTCTGTCTCCTGAGTCCAAGATGATTGGGAGGGAATGGGGATTTTACAGTATCCTTCCCCTGGAGTACAGTGGGAATGGAGATTTTACAGTATCCTTTCCCTGCCATGCCCACCAAACCACGCCCACAGAACCAGTAGTAAAAAAATTTGAATCCCACTCCTGTTCTGCCCACCTCCCAACTGGCAATTTTGGACTGTTTCAAACACATCACCACTTTTCCAGTCACCAGAAACTGCCATTCAGGGTGAAATCATGAAGGGGCCATAGTTCCCACCTTTGATCTAGAACAATTATCCGCCTCTCCTAGGTTCTTGGAAAGAACTCGATAGGGGGATAAAAACATCAAATCCAATCTAAATGGATTTGGCTGATTGTGCGACAAACCATAATAATAAATAATAAACCACTTGTTGGCAGTAGTGGTGAGAAACCTATAATGTGCCCAGTGGTGATAGAGACCAGCTTTTCTTTCAGTTTAAATGGCATAACACCAGACTAGTGCTGATTGTTACAAAAACAAGTTTAATTTGAAAGAAATCAATTTTTGTTTAAAAGATCTACCATTTTTCAAAGACCATGCACATTTATAAAGACCCAAGATGGGCTTGATAAAGTAATGGTAGGGCATTACTCCAGTGGTGAAATGTAAAATTTGTTACAACTAGTTCTGTGGGCGTGGCTTGGTGTGTGTGGGGGAGGGGTAATGTGACTGGGTGGGTGTGGCCAACTTTTTTTTTTTTTAACTTTTAAAAGCATTTTTTCTACAACCTTAAGAGGTTCCAGAAAAAAATGCTTTTAAAAGCCTCTGACGATCAGGCAACTCAGTTGGGATTGCCAGAGGCTTTTAAAGGCATTTTTTTTTCTACAACCTCTTTGGCCAAAGAGGTTGTAGAAAAAATGCTTTTAAAAGTTAAAAAAAAAAAAAAGCATCTGATGATCGCGCAGCTCAGCTGGGCATGGGGGGTGGGCAGGGATTTTTCCTACCGGTTCTCCAAACCACCCACCGCCATCGCTACCGGATCGGGTGATCCGGTCCGAACCGGGAACATTTCACCCCTGCATTACTCTATGTAGACAGATGTTCAATCTTCTGCAATTTAACCAACATGGCCATGAATGGCAATTTCTGGTGACTGGAAAAGTGGGGATATGTCTGTCTGAAACAGCCTAAAATGGCCAGTTGGGAACTGGGCAGATCCCTCTCCTGACAGTATCAGCAACCACAGGATAGATTAAGATCATAGCATGGCAACATAATTTAAGGTGGTTCCTCAAAAATAAGAAACATAATTACAACAAGTAAATATTAAACACTGAAGCTTTTAATTTATGTAACTAGAGAATTCTAAAGCCTTCTGCCAAAAACTATAGCTTTAGGACAAAAAAAGAAAAGGCACCTGGGTTTTCTACTCTAGCAATTCCCAACATGGGATCTGAAGAACCACTAGTTATCTATGAGAACATTGCAAGTTGTCTCTGATATGGGAGCCAATATAATTTCAAGAATTGGCAATTTTTTAATGAAATCTTTCAAATTCTAACTTGAAATCTCAATTTTTTTAAAAAAAAGTTCACCAAAAATTTATGAAATTTGGTAATGCCACATGATTTCAGCCGTTAAAAAAATTAAGATCTAACTTAATTTAATGACTAACTTAATGACGTGGTGGCTCAGTGGCTAAAACGCTGAGGTTGTCAATCAGAAAGGTCGGCAATTCGACGGTTCGAATCCCTAGCACCGTGTAATGGAGTGAGCTCCCGTTAATTACCCCAGCTTCTGCCAACCTAGCAGTTCAAAAGCATGTAAAAATGCAAGTAGAAAAATAGGGACCACCTTGGTGGGAAGGTAACAGCATTCCGTGCGCCTTTGGTGTTTAGTCGTGCCAGCCACATGACCACGGAATTGTCATCAGACAGCACTGGCTCTTCGGTTTAGAAATGGAGATGAGCACTGCCCCCTAGAGTTGCAAACGACTAGCATGTATGTGCGAGGGGAACCTTTACCTTTACCTTACTTATAAGGTAAGTGGTTAAGGCATCAGCCTACAAACCAGGAGACCCGTGCAGGGAAAGACTAGGAAATTACATCTATCCCATCACTCAGAACAAAAAGTGCCTAGGTATAAGAGTAAAGAGTAAAGAAGGGAAAAATAGTAAGAAAATGGAAAAAGAAAAATAACTTACTGGATATTCAACCCCTCTCTCCCTCCCTTTCTTAGTTAAGCTTTCAAAGTGCCAGGGCCCATAGTTTTTTACAAGGGCCTTTGTGGAGAAGAGGGAGGATTATACTATCTTGGGGTATTTGATGCTATTGGTTTCTTGCAATTATTCTTAACCCTATTTTGCATTTGATTGCTTTAAGCTGTTTAGAATCTCCACATTGGAGTGGAGGTTTATTTCACTGCAGTCAACCAATAGAGAGAATTCCAAGTAACAATAACATTAATGTTTATACGTTAGTTTACTTGTTTATAATCTCAGCTTTCAGAGCATAAGCAGAGTTATTTTCAGAAAAGACAGCTAGCCTGAAAAAGAGCATTTAAAAAAAACTTACTGATTTTGTATTGTTCGAATACAATGGAGAGAGCAAAATTACATATTGTAAAAATTGGAGATCAGAGAAAGGCAGACTTTTAGCAGAGGCAGGCAGTTTTTATCCAGCTCTCATTTTCCCGAAGTCAGTATTTAGGCACCAAAGCAGAAAAATAACTTATCAGCTAAATCTAACCAAAACTGCTAAGAAATGTAACACACCCAAATATTTGGAGCAAAACTCAATAATGTTCCTTTCTACTGACCACACATTGTTGGATTGCAAAGAGATAATTAGTATAGATTGGGTTGGGGTTTTTTGTTGTTGTTATTTAAAAACCTCAGTTGCTCAGAAATATAATCAAAACAGATAACATAGACAAAAAGGACTTTTCAAGAGACTGCTCTTTTTTTTTTAATTCTAAGTAATCATTTTGTTCACCAGAATTTCTGTTTTGCAAAATTCAATTTATTATATTTGGGCTGTGAAAAACAAATTTGGAGATACTTTTTAATTTAAATTTATTAGCTGCCCAGTTCCAAATGAATATTCAAGTGAACGATATTCAATACCTTTAAAAAACGCAATGTTAGTTTTCAGTTTGTAGATAAATAACTCTGATCACCAAAGAACATTTTGTAGATGCTCTTTAATCTAAAATGAGACCCTTGATGGATCTCTCCCAGTATTGGAGAGCAAATTTCTATTGCTGTGATACATGTTAGACCTACTGGATGGTGATTGCTCAATGAACACTTAATCCATTTTCTGATCTATTGATCAGGGAGATTGAACAACTGGCCCTGTGGTGCATCCAGAACAATCTGGAGCTGAACACACTTAAAACTGTAGACATGACAGTAGTTTTTAGGAGGAGCCTCCTATTCTACCACCTCTTACAATATTAGGCAACACAGTATCAACAGTGGAGACCTTCATGTTTCTGGTTCTATAATCTTCTAGACTTGAAATGGACACCTAACATTAGAATCATGATTAAAAAGGCACAACAAAGAATATTCTTCCTCCGTCAATTCAGAAAGTTCAGATTGCCCAAGGAGCTGCTGATATAGTTCTACAGAGGAATTACTGAGTCTGTCATTTGTACTTCTCTAACAGTCTGGTTTGGCGCAGCAACCAAACAAGACAGGTACAGACTTCAACGGATAGTTAGGATTGCAGAAAAAACATTTGCAACCAGGCTGCATTGAAGTCCTGTATACTGCACGGGCCAGAAAGAAGACTGAGAAAATATCTACAGACCCCTCAAATCCTGGACATAAATTGTTTGAACCCTCATGACACTGCCATAGGACACTGCATGCCGAAACACAGAGACAGTTTTTCCCCCATGCCATCACTCTGCTAAACCCCAAATTCCCACAGCACTGTCATATGCCTAAGGATATTTACCCATGTAGTAGAGCAGTATTGCAGTTATCCTTCTAGTTTTATCTGTTACCTACTCCTATTTATATTTTATGATTTATCCCTTGTTCTTTGTATGTACACTGAGAACTTATGCACTGGAGATAAATTCCAAGTGTCTAATCACACTTGGCCAATAAAAGAATATTCTAATATTCTAATTGTACTGGGCAATACAAAAGCTAGTCTCTCCAAAAAGGCTGGCATTCTTTTATCTCTGGTATCTTTTAAAACTTTGAAACCATTGCTCAAAGAAATAAAAGCCTACCTAATAAAACCTGAAGGGAAGACAAAAATTCCCTTTTTCAAACTATTTCCCTTTGCAATGAAGTCTGTAAATGTTCTGCAAGGACCTATTCAAGCAAGTAATCTGTAATTTGTTTAATTAGGTTTCCTTTACTGATTTTATTAGGAATTCTATATATGTGGCTGTTTTCTCTTGTTGTTCTTCCTGTTTTCTTCAAATAAGCTGCTTTTTATATCTAGAGATCTAATTGTGTGGTTTTAAGGGTAGCTTTGCAGTGAAACATTTCTTATGTGCAAGATTATAAAGTGGCACAGGTATTCATTGTGTTCTCAGGATTTTCATAAGATTCTGCCTGATGTCTGGGCAAAGTCTATTTATTTATATCTTTTTTTCTCCGAATTTGAATAGAAGAAGGGTGCTTGACAGAGGGTCTTGGGACTCCCCAGCAGGACAAATAATATTGACAGGCAGACCAGACTGAATGTGGTTTCCTGTTTTTTTTTTTTAATGGGAACTGCTTGGAAAAATGGGAGCATCACTAGGAAAAAATGTTTTCCTTCCCAAATATGTATATTAGAGAACAAAGATAAGAACTGTCATGTTTTCTAGCAAGTTGCCAACTTACTTGAGCTATAATAGAATATGGGGGTTCAACATAAGAGAGCAGGAGGAAGAGAGAAAGATTATAATCACATCTGCTGCTCATAGCAATTTGTTTATATTAAATTTCCATAAAATTATAATAGTTTTCCTCCCCTAGAGCTTCTTCCTTTTTTCACTGGAGATAATCAGGCTTTGGACCTTCTGCATAAAAACACTTTCTACATGTTGCATTTATCCTTTTTAGAATAAATAAGTGGGTACCGACTGAGTGGGTATTATTCTGGCCAGAAGTAACTACTCAATCTTTTAACATACTCTTCTCCAAGTGAAGATTAGTTTCCTAAATATTTTTTTCATTACTGAAGTATATTGCTGTTGTTATGATATACAGTATATATAATAATATGTATGTATAATAATCTATAATAATATAATATGATGAACTAAACTCAGCATATGGTCCTCAATGGAACTACATGTACATGGAGGGAAGCATGCAGTGGAACACCTCAAGGTTCTGTCTTGGCCCAGTTTTCTTCCGAAACCTTCTGAAATTACCCTAGATAGCGGGATTGATGGGCACTAATCAAATTTGCAGATGACACTAAGCTGAGGGGAAGTGCAAACACTTTGGGAGATTCAGATGTAGTTTAGGGGTGAAAAAAGTAAGATCCTGTACTTAGACAGGAAAAACCAAATGCACAGGTACAGTAGTACCTGGCTCAATAGTAGTAACCTGTGAGAAGGATCTAAGTGTCCTGGTGGACCACTGCTTAAGTATGAGCCAGCAGTGTGCTGCAGCTGCCACAAAATTCAATGCAATCCTAGGCTGTATCAACAGGGGGATAGCATCAAGATCATGAGAAGTGATAGTAGTACTTTATACTGCACTGGTGAATACTGTGTTCAGTTCTGGTCACCATGATACAAAAAAGATGCTAAGGCCCTAGAAAGAGTGCAGAGAAGAGCAACAAAGATGATAAAGGATATGTGTTGTGGTCCGCCAGCAGCCTACGGAGCTGGCAGTGGAGTCGGACAGTGAGGAGGCTGAGGAAGAACATGGGCCAGTCCTGAAGGCTGGGGAAGATCTGGATGAGGGCTCTGCATCGGAGGCAGAGATGGGGCCAGGGACATCTGGGAGTGATGTGCGGATTCTGGAGCCTCCAGAGGCTGACAGCAGAGACGCAGAGGAACAGGAGGTGCCTGTTCCTAGTGCTCACAAGAGAAGAGCTGCCAGAAGGCAAGAGCAGCTAAAGCAAAAATGACGATTTGGGAGTAAGGCCAAGAGATGATTGGCCCTGCCCATAAGGCTTAAAAGACCAGCAACGGCTCTTGGGCTCTTTGTCGGAAAACAACATTGATAGAATTGTTTCTTGTCTTGCTCCATTTATTTCTTGTCGGCATCTTCTGCTTCTGAACTTTTGCCAAGAAAAGCCTTTGGCAGGTTGCCTAATTAGACCAAGGTTGATGATAAGGCTGAAGAATTGTGTTATGAAGAATTTATTTTGAATTAGTTTGGACTATGCTGAGAATGAGTTAATTTTCAGCTATTCTAATAATGTCTGTTTGTTTCGAACTGATTGCATCTGATAATACCTACTTGGGCCTGGGTCACAACAATATGGAGGCTAAACTGTATGTTGAATGGCTAAGAGAACTAGGTTTATGTTTAGCCTAACAAAGAGAAACTTAGGAGTGATATAATAGCCATCTTTCAACACTTGAAAGGCTGTCATGTGTAAAAGGGGATCAATTTGTTCTCCAAAGCACCACAAGGCAGGACAACAAGCAGTGGATGGAAACTTGTTAGAGGGAGATCCAACTTAGAACTAAAGAGAAATGTCCTGACGGTTAGAACAATTAGTTAATGAGCTTACCTCCCAGAGTTGTGGGTGCTCCCTTTCTGAAGGTTTTCAAGAAAAGATTAGAAACCGTTTGTCTGGGATAGAATAAGGAAGGAATCCTGCCATGGGCAGGGTGTTGGACTAGAAGATCTCTAAGGTTCCTTGCAGCCCTACAATTCTATTATCCTGTGTAAGAATAAAAAAACCTGGGAGAATTCAATTGGCCATGACAAGACCCCCCCCCCCAAATCGAAGGGAATTGATCAATGTCTCCTGCTAGAGGAATATAGTGTCAATATAAAGGAAGGCAGTAATAAGACCTGCACTGAAGAAACCTTTCTGTGATACTGGGAATTATAGGCCAACCACAACTGTTTTGTTTTGATTTATATTTCAAACATTTTACCCTATTTTGATCACATTAAGCAGCTTTATTTTACACAGTAAAATAAAGACAATGATATAATAACATAGACAATATCATCAAAATGATAGTTACAACTTCTCTAATTAATATAAATCCATTTATCACAGCATTCAGTACACTACATCCATAGTGATACTATCAACATACATTTCAGGTACATCTATACCTCATTTCACCCTCCTAAAGATGCTTTGAAAAGCAAGTTTCTAAAAATAAAAAGTGAGGGCACAGGTATTATTTACAGAATGTAAGGAGAAGCATCTGAACAAAATGCTTGACCTTAAATTCTTTCCTACCATGTCTCACAGTGTGTGGAGACTCTTAGTAAGCATCTTCGGTAGGAATTCCTTGAATGGGCAGATAAAGTGGTTTTAGAGATAACCAGACCCAAAGCCATGTGAGGCTTTATAAGTCATTACCACTACCTTGAACTGCACCCAGAAACCAACAGGCAACCAAAGCAGATCTTGTTATATGGTGCTGTCATGTAGTCACATTTAGTACTTGGATAGCTGCATTCTACTGCATTAATGTAACTGAAGTTTCTGAATGGTTTTAAAGCACAGTCTCATGTAAAGCACATTAAAGCAGATTGAACAGAAGGTGACAAAGTCATGAATTAGTGTTGCCAGTGCCTTCCAAGAATAATCAAATTTGGGACACCAGTTGTAGTTGGGCAAAAACTCTCCCAGCCACAGCCTCCATTTGTTTTTCCTGAAGGAATGGAGAATTCCAGGAGAACCCCTAAATTCTGCATTAAGTTTTTATGGAAGAACATAAACTCATTAAGAATTAAATTTGATATTATCCTGCACTCAGGTTACTTTACCTTGGTAGAGTTAAGTCTCAAATCTGCTTCATCCCATCCAGACCCTACAGACATTGGATCAAGATTTTCACCACATCTTTACACTGGACTAGAGCAGAGAGGTAGACTGACTATTGCCAGGGTACTGGTTAAATTCTTGTGGCTTAACATAAAAGTTAAGTTAAATAGAGAGGGTTGATTCCTGTGATCCTCTTTCTGGAGTGCCCTAAGTTTTAACCTCAGGAAAGAATAGAGCCACTATAAAAGAATGCCTTTGATCCATCACCCTTGAAAATAATAGATACAACAAGAATAAAAGGTTGCACTCCACCCATCCACAACCCACCACAGGTTATCAACAAGATGAACCAGTACAGTTTCTGTCACATGTCTGCCCAAAAAGGGGCCAGATAATCTGCTTCTTACAGACTTTTTGTAGCTATTGCCCTATCACATTCTCAAACACCTTCCCTTAAAAAAAGAAAGTTTGAGAGTGAGCAGTAGTTGTCTGGTGTAGATGAGTCCATAGCCAGTCCTTTAAAACCAAAATGTCCCAGTCACCATTTTAAAGATTTCACACTTTCCCCCTCCCACAACAAGACATTCACATTGGCCCAGACCTAGCCACTTCTCTCCTCTTTGATGATCAGTGGCAGCTAGGAAGGAAAGGAGTCTAGCTTATTGATGGCAAAGTTCATCTCACCAAGGGTTCTGTTTATTTCCTTAGGGGTAACACACTCAAATCTTCTAAGATAATGTATCCAGATGCTATGTCCACAATGTGCTGAACTAATATTTCACAGCAGCCTGTTAGCAGAGGTCTGGGTCATTTCAGAAAAGGCTGCCATATAGCCTTCTGCAGATACAATAAGGCCAAAGACGTAATTCTGCTTTGCTGGCCATATTGGTATGGTACTGGTATGGTATGGTGTGGTGTTTTATGATACGGTAATGGTAATGGTAATGGTATGGTGTGATGTATGATATCGTTATGGTAATGGTAATGGTACGGTACAGTATTGTACAGTCTTAAATGTGGGCTCTTATATGCATCCAATGAGATTTTCTTCTCCTTCTCCACCAACATAGTTTCATTTCTGGGTAACAGGGAAAGTGGTAAGTATATTAGATGTATCTGAATGATATTGATTTTCCTGTATCTAGTGGATGAATTATGCTGGAGGATAGTCCTGCTAGTTCTATTGAATATCATGGTGGTTTTTGATATCAGAAGCTATAGTAAATTTCTGGACTTTCTGGCAAGATGAAGCCCTGTATATTCTAATTTACAGTGTTTCTGATCCAGTCCATTGCATTGTTTTAAAAAATGATAGGAAACCATTGTTCAGCACCTAGACCCCTGAAGTTTCAACATGCTGTTCCCTATATTATTCAATATCTACATAAAAGTGCTAGAGGAGGTAATTTGATCACCATATTGATCATCAATATGTTGAAGACACCCAACCGTATTGCTCCTTACCATCCAATTCCAGGAAATAGTTGGTATCCTTGAATCTGCTAAATGACAGAAAAGAAGCTGAAGATGGAACTAGTACTGGTAACAGGAAACTAGATTTGGGAACTGATATTCAGTCTATTTGCAATCCATCTGAAACAGTGGATTCATAATTCTGGGAGTTCTCTATTGATTCTCAGGTGCCACCGGATTTACAAGTGACAACTATAACAAGGAATATTTTTGCACATGTATGCCAGCTCTAATCCTTCCTGAGCTGAACAGATTTGATGGCTATATAAATTTAATAAGGAAGGAAGGAAGGAAGAAAGGAAGGAAGGAAGGAAGGAAGGAAGGAAGGAAGGAAGGAAGGAAGGAAGGAAGGAAGGAAGCTAGCTGATGGACCTGCTTGAAATAATAGGTAGATGCCCTGTTGTGTGCTTCTGTGTATAATATGAAGATGGAACTCTCTTTAGTGACAGAAAAAAGAAATGGGTCTTTAATGACAGCTATAACAAGAAATACTTTTGCACATGTACGCCAGCTGTAATCTTTCCTGAGCTGAACAGATTTCATGACTATATAAATTTAATAAATAAATAAATAAAAATTAGCCATGCTTTGTTAACATACTATCTTGACTGCTGCAGCATGCATTGTATGCAACTACCCTTGGAGAGTGTCTGGAAGGTGCAATTAGTTGAGAAGTGTGCTGTTAAGGCTGCTATCTGATGCATGGTGAATGAATCATATGATATCTGAATGAAAATAACTGCAGTGTTTGCTCATTGTTTATTGCTTGCCAATTTAAAGTGATGTTAGTAACTTCTGCCACTCCTACGTTTCTAAGAAACCACTTCCCTTACTGTAACACTGCCCAGTGGTTGTGAATCTCAGGAAAGGCCCTCTTGAAAATGCCTTCTGCTGTCACATCTCATCCACTTAACATACACTTCTGTCCCCTGCACTGCTCCCAGGCAATAGAACACAATTCCTCAGGCTCTCAACATTTTGGAAAACTCAAAAGATGCCTCTCTTACTGAAGATAAATGTATGGTCCTTTTCACTCAATGGATTGAGGACTTGATTGCATTTGCTATCTATGAGTGGATTGCCTATAGACCTAGACTTTGTATGGAAAAATATAAAGAAATATGGAACTCATTTGTACAAAACACAGAAGGTTGAAAAAAGAGAAAACATAATGTAGTAGAAGTATAAATGTACTTGAATAATAACTGCATCAAATAACTATGTGTAGAATTATATTTACTGCTAAAATAAAATATTATATTTTTGTTGTATTTTTCACTTTTTTAAAGAAAAGCATTTTCTATGTGGATAGTATTTCTCCCTCTTTCTTTTTTTTTTTGCAGATGCATTTATTTTTATAATTGTGATTTGGGTTTTTCCCTCTTTATTTTTTGTCACTACTTTAAAACTGATAAAGATTCCGCTGTTACTGCAATTTAATTGTTAGACCACTTTAATACTTACTATGAACTTTAATCTGTATTTTTTATTTGTTATGTTGCATTTTGTTTTAAATGTTTTAGCTATGTTGAGTACTTATGAGAGCAGAAAGGCAGGGTAGAAATCAAATAAAAATAAAGAAAGTGACCTAGCTGAGCCTGTGGCAGGACCAGGATATCAGCAATATTGTGGGAGCCACCCAAAAACCTGATAAATATTAGAGAAATGGACAAATAACTTTCTAGTTGTTTTCTCAAAATACAGAGCCAGGGAAAGAGCAAGCTGATGGACCTGCTGGAAATAATAGGTAGATGCCCCTTTTCTGTGTTTCTGTATATAATATGAAGATGGAGCTATGGGCTGTCTCTTTAGTGACAGAAGAAAGAAATGGGTCTTTAGTGACAGAAAAAAAGTCCCATGAGGTTTCTCTTTGGGAGGGAAAAGTGAATTCTAATTATTGGAAAGAAAGGCTGCAATTTGTATGCTTAAATTCTGGATTTAATTATTAACATCCAACCAGTACAAAAATTCTACCTCTGATGCCTCATGATGGGGCTGCTGAGTGGGTGGTGTTAAGACTCAGAATACATTAATCAAGTTCCTTTTTTCATCTTTCAAGCAGGAAAGTAAACCTTAACATGTTATTAAAAGCATTTACCTAGTGATCACATCAACGGCTGACACCTTTCTGTGAGATTTGTAATTTTACATGCAATAAACCAGAAAAGGTTGCAGAGGTTAGAGATTACATTGGAAGTAGTAAGTAGGGCAGAGGGATTATGATCTCATGTTACAGATTTAGCTCTCGCAAGCTATGGCTGTTACTTCCTGCTTTTCTTAACTTGGGATGGAATTTCAAGTTTAGTAGCCAGAACAGCAAAATGTTCGGCATGACATGGATAAATAATTGCTGCAATCAGTATGGATAATGCTGAATTAAACTGAACATTGTAGGTTACTTAAAAAAGACAGAAAGCTGAATCCAGAGATGCTGCACTTTTTGATAACAGCGTATCATGCAGCACAATGATAATCTATGTGTCTAGATTGGTTTCAGGATTCAAGTGGACGTGCTCTCACTTAACTTGTAGTAGCGAGATCTGGCAACCTAACCCTGAAAATCTATTAATGTTCCTAGTTCACTCTTCACAGGATTTTCAATAGGATTTGGTACTATGAAAATGCATGCAGTCTGCTTGTACTTTTGTGTATGGTGCCTGTTGCCTCATTTCAACTGGTTAAATTACATTTTTAAAGGCATGTTATATGCTTTTCTTTGCTGTAGTTTTCTTTGCTGACAAAAGAAGGCTATAAGGGCAAACAACAACACTTGATTATCTCTTAGCAGACTGAGATAATTATTTACAAGTACTTGGTTATCAAGTCAGACCTGTCATTTCAATAGACATATAAATCATGAAATGAAGGACGATCCCATTAATATTTACAAACAGTCAACAAAATATACCACTTCAAAAAATGCAAAATGGAGGGGGGGGGGTGGAAAAAAAATGACAGGAAATCTCTGGAGCCTATGATGGTTTCTATAGTTTTATGATATTAATTGTCATCCTTATCTAAAAGTTTTTTTCCCCTCATGTGCTGTGTTATTCTATCCCCTTTGTAACTGATATGAGAGACAAGCCAACTAAGATTCCCAAATATACATATTACCTCAAATACATGTCAAAACTGACAGCACTTTTCAGGCTGAACAACATCTAGTTTGAAGAGGCCAGAGTTCATCTTTAGGAAAACAAAGCAAACCAGAGAGAAGGGAGAGAAAGAACTAGAAAAAGACATGTAGCACTTTTTTGCACACAGTGTGTGGTGATCTCCTATTGCAGCCTTCTCCAACCTAATAGTCTCCTGATGTGATGCATTAAAAAACAATCCTCTCATCATCAGTAGTTATACACTGGCTTACAGTTGGAAACCAAGACATCTACTTTGTACATCTTGTCTGTCCCACAGAGATGAATGGGAATTACAATTTCTCCAAATTGCAAAAAGAAATATCTGAATAATATGCCCATTGGTTGTTTAATACAGCTGAACTCTTGATTGAAAATCTTATGGAATCTTATTTCCTTTAACAATTTGAAATAATTGGTGGTGGTGGGGGGTTCTTCTTAAAAAGGATCTTATTCTGTATGCATCTTATTTTCATGTCCACCATTTAAACAAAAGAAAGTCCCATCAATTTTGGTAGAGAGGAGGAAGCATACTATATGTATCATTTCAGTCTCATGCCAATTGGTAGTAAATTATATCTGCCTTAAAAATGACAATATTTCACATTAGCTTCAAAAGATAATGAAAAAGATACCCTCACTTACTCAAGAACAGTGTTTTTGACAGTCAGCCCTGAAATAATAAAAATGGCCCATAAAGAAGACAATGGGATAATATGACATTCAAAGATGGAGTTATGGAGCTGCTGTTTTTAAATGGAACAAAATTCTACATCCCCTTTTCCATTTCCAATCCCACATGCTTAGGTACCGTGACACTGAATCCAATGTTTCTGAACCATGGCAAACTTAAGATGTGTTGTCTTCAAGTCCCAGAATTCCCCAGCCAGCATGATGTTACTTTCCAGATCTCTGAAGTATGCCTGGATTGCAAAACAGCATCCAAAGTACCAAAGACTGCTAAACTCTCTGCATCTGTCAAATACCATTAAAAAAAAAAAAAACTCCAGGCATTGCTAACTTGTATATACGTGCTGTGTAACAATTTATTTTTAATGAGCAGAGACAACAGGAAAGCAATAATCTGGACCAATTTATATGAAAGGGTAGTCCAGCCCCAGCTGATCCGAAAAGCAATACTCACAGCAAGCTGTTGATATACGTGCAACTGTTTATTCATAAATAAACTGAATTCAATGGAAATAATATCTGAGTAAATGCTCTTCATGTTTTCAGCCTCAACAATGCAATTCTATACCTGTCTATTCAAAGTGAGTCACATTTAATGCATCTTTCCTTAATCTCTAGATGCTTCCTTACAACTTCTGTCATTGTAGCTTAATAGCTGCTGGCTGTGGATGATGGTCATTGCAGTTCATCATGTAAAGGATACTGGGATGGGAAGTTAATTGAATGGGACTTACTTGTGTGTAGTAAATATAATTAGTAAGAGAGGGAGAGAGAGCACAGCTTAAAGAGCTTTGATAGGAAGGAAAAAGAGAACATATATAAATTAGCTCAGAGATGTAAAAACTAGTAATTCTCTAGAGAAATGTATTAATTTCTCTGCTTGTAAATCAGTATAAGTTGATCTGATTTTTCATAGATTGATACTACCTTGTAGAATGGAGATGCCACTGATGGAAAGTGCTGCAGAATAGTATGCATTTGGTCAAAAAAGACCAACAAATGGAGCTGCTTCAAATGGCAGCAGTGGCTAGTTAAAGAATTCATGGGAGAACCAGAAAGTACCGAAGTTCCTTCTTGAGTTGTTCCTTCAATAGAAGCCGATGTGTGCTATAAGAACATCTATTGACTTTGCTGAGCTAATTACACTGTGGAACACGGTGCAAGCTTATAGTGGCCTCAAGGGTCTTCTTCTCTTCTCACATATTTCTGTTAAATTAAGCCTTAGAGGTTTAGGGGTGGTGGAATGATGTGGAAATCAACAAGGAGTTATTTTTACCTGGACATATTATTGCTTGTACAGAAGAACACTGAACAAATTCTGGATCGGTTTAGTTTCAGGGATTTGTGCATTGCATTAATGGATTTTATATGTGCAGAAACCTAAGCATAATTACGGCAATTTGAAAATCAGTAAAGTTCATATTTAGGACACTGCTTACACAAATGTCAACTGGATGATAACTGACTGCTATATAATTCACATTTCTGAATAAATATGCATAGGCTTGAGTAACTTTTAATTGGACACACTGTGATATTTTTATGTGACTTAGAAATCCTAAAATCATATAGCCACTGAACTAAGTAAGGCCACTAAATTCCAGGGAAATTGTCTTTGAGAATAGAATAGAATAGAATAGAATAGAATAGAATTTTTTATTGGCCAAGTGTGATTGGACACACAAGGAATTTGTCTTGGTGCATATGCTCTCAGTGTACATAAAAGAAAAAATACGTTCATCAAGAATCATAAGGTACAACACTTAATGATAGTCAAGGGTACAAATAAGCAATCAGGAAACAATATCAATATAAATCGCAAGGATACAAGCAACAAAGTTAGTCATACAGGCATGAGTGGAAGGAGATGGGTGATGGGAACGATAAGAAGATTAATAGTAGTGCAAACTTAGTAAATAGTTTGATGGTGTTGAGAGAATTATTGAGCAGAGTGATGGTGTTTGGGAAAAAACTGTTGTGTGTAGTTGTTCTGGGGTGCAGTGCTCTATAGCATCGTTTTGAGGGTAGGAGTTGAAACAGATTATGTCCAGGATGTGAGGGGTCTGTAAATATTTTCACAGCCCTCTTTTTGACTCGTGCAGTATACAGGTCCTCAATGGAAGGGAGATTGGTAGCAATTGTTTTTTCTGCAGTTCTAATTATCCTCTGAAGTCTGTGTCTGTCTTGTTGGGTTGCAGAACCAAACCATACAGTTATAGAGGTGCAGATGAGAGACTTAATAATTCCTCTATAGAACTGGATCAGCAGCTCCTTGGGCAGTTTGAGTTTTGAGTTGGCACAGAAAGAACATTCTTTGTTGTGCTTTTTTGATGACTTTTTTTGATGTTAGCTGTCCATTTTAGATCTTGTGATATGGTAGAACCTAGAAATGTGAAGGTCTCTAGTTTTGATAATGTGTTCTTTAGTATTGTAAGAGGTGGAAGTATGGAAGGGTTTCTCCTAAAGTCTACCACCATTTCTACGGTTTTGAGTGTGTTCAGTTCCAGATTGTTCCGCTTACACCACGAGGCTAGTTGTTCAACCTCCCGTCTATATGCAGATTCATCTTTGAGTAAACAGCACAATACTGTATTTACTATATCACTGTAGTTTTCACTTCATTTTAAGCTGTGGATCGATCATCTAATACTGAAGTAAACTAAATAAATGTTCTTATACCACTGAAGACAAGAGGTGAACCTTAATGCTTTCTGCTAGTTAAGATCCACTTTCTGCATCAAGAATTTTGTGTGATGTGTTTAGAAGACTCACTGAATTCAGTCAAAACCTCACCATAGGATCTGATGCTTTTCAGAAAGTGGAAAAAACTAATCTATTTACCTTTAAATGAATGGTGAAATGTAAAATTTGTTACTACCGATTCTGTGGGCATGGCTTGGGTGGGGGTGGTAATATGACTGGGTGGGCATGGCCAACTTTTTTTTTTACTTTTAAAAGCATTTTTTCTACAACCTCTTCGGCTGAAAAATTGCTTTTAAAAGTTAAAAAAAAAAAAGCCTCTGATGATCCCAGTTGAGCCACGCGATCATCAGAGGCTTTTTTTTTTAACTTTTAAAAGCATTTTTTCGGCCGAAGAGGTTGTAGAAAAAATGCTTTTAAAAGTAAAAAAAACAGCCTCTGATGATCGCGCGGCTCAGCTGGGCATGGGAGGGGGGCACAGGGATTTTTGCTACCAGTTCTCTGAACCACCCATCGCCATCGCTACCGGATCAAGCGATCCGCTCCGAACCAAGAGCTTTTCACCCCTGCTTTAAATGCCTGGGAAGATAATATAAGAGCTGTGATGGTGCAGTGGTTAGAATGCAATATTGCAGGGGTGGATTCTACTTACCTTTACTACCGGTTTGCAACGGGAGCGCATGCATAGATTACCTGTGATGATGTTGTGGCGGGTGGGCGGAGCCTCCCGCTGGTTTTACCACCAGTTCTATAGAACTGGACCGAACCGGGAGCAACCCACCACTGTTGCAGGCTAATTCTGCCCTCTGCCAGGAGTTCGATCCTGACCAGATCAGGGTTAACTCAGCCTTCCATCCTTCCAAGGTCGGTAAAATGAGGACCCAGATTGTTGGGGCAATATACTGACTCTGTAAACAGCTTAGAGAAGGCTGTAAAGCATTATGAAGTGGTATATAAGTCTAAATGCTATTGCTATAGTCAAATATGTATTATTTAATGGCTTTTGTATCCAATGTTCAAGAATCCAGTCTCACTTGCAATTTAAAGGACTATAAAACATAATACTCAGTATCAAATTCTTATGCCCATACATGTCAGTGAAACTTCGGTTATAAACAACCAACCGAAATCCCAACTATAACTAAAATAGCATACAGATCTACAGAGAAAAATCTTATTTCCTTACAAGTTTCTGTCAAGATAATAAAGACAGCAGAGGTGTTGCAGAGATGAACTTTAGGGAGGCATTTGGCCAATATTAAAGGAGATGCCAAAAGCAGGCCCCTCCTTGCCAGAAATACCAAAGGATTGAGCTACTTATTCCATTATTGTTATCTGCATCTAAAAGTATTAAGGACAGGTGCATCATCCAAGCACTGGCTGGGTGATGCTACAGTACAGTACTGCATTTTATTTATTAATCACATTTAGAAACCACCCATCTCCCTCAGAGGGATGTTGTACAGCATACAAATAAAATATTAAAAAAATAAACTATATAAAATTTCAAAAGACACAGAGATAGTTAAAATTCAATTCTAAAAGTTAATTTAAAAGTAGGGGGAGGGACTTTTGGGTGCTAACAAGATGTGTACTCCTCTGTGAGCCCCAAGCAGGATAGCAGAGCCAGGTTGTCCCAAAGATGCTTTAAGAAAGGCAACTGCAGGGTCGTGCTGAGGATTTTGTGCAATTCCTGCACGATAAAGTCGCTCGGATTCGGGATGGCTTGGACTCCGATTGGATGAGTCCACGGGAGGAGACCGGGGCAGGCCTTGAGAATGTTATCTGGGAGGAGTTTGATCCTGTGACTCCCGAGGATGTGGACAGGGTTCTGGGTAAGATTAGTGCCGCCACGTGTTTATTGGACCCGTGTCCCTCCTGGTTGGTACTGGCCTCCCGGGAGGTTACACGAGGCTGGCTCCAGGGGATTATAGGTGCTTCTTTGGGTGAGGGTGCCTTTCCTGCTGCCTTGAAAGAGGCGGTAGTGAGGCCCCTCCTCAAGAAGCCTTCCCTGGACCCGGCTGAATTAGCCAACTATCGTCCAGTCTCCAACCTTCGTTTTGTGGCGAAGGTTGTTGAGAGCGTGGTGGCACGACAACTTCCCCGGCACCTGGATGAAGCTATCTATCTAGACCCGTACCAGTCGGGCTTCAGGCAGGGGTACAGCACAGAAACGGCATTGGTCGCGTTGGTGGATGATCTCTGGAGGGCTCGGGACAGGGGTTGTTCCTCTGTCCTAGTCCTATTAGATCTCTCAGCGGCTTTTGATACCATCGACCATGGTATCATGCTGCAGCGGTTGAGGGGGTTAGGAATAGGGGGCACCGTTTTGCGGTGGTTCTCCTCCTTCCTCTCCGACCGCTCGCAGTTCGTGTTGGCAGGGGGGCAGAGGTCGACCTCGAGGCGTCTCGCATGGGGAGTGCCGCAAGGGTCGGTCCTCTCGCCCCTCCTGTTCAACATTTATGTGAAGCCGCTGGGTGAGATCATCCGTGGTTTTGGAGTGAAGTGTCATCTGTACGCTGACGATACCCAGCTGTACATCTCCACCCCAGACCACCCCAACGATGCCCTTGATGTGATGTCCCGCTGCCTGGAGGCCGTGCGGGCCTGGATGGGGAGGAACAGGCTCAGACTCAACCCCTCCAAGACCGAGTGGCTGTGGCTCCCGGCGCCCCGATATAGTCAGCAGGTGCCATCGCTGACTATTGGGGGTGAATCTTTGCCCCCCACGGAGAGGGCTCGCAATCTGGGTGTCCTCCTGGATGCACGGCTGTCTTTAGAAGAGCATATGACGGCCGTGGCCAGGGGGGCCTTTTATCAGGTTCGCCTGATTCGCCAGTTGCAGCCCTTTCTGGATCGGGACGCCCTGCGCACGGTCACTCATGCCCTTGTTACTTCCCGGTTGGACTATTGTAATGCTCTCTACATGGGGCTCCCCTTGAAGAGCACTCGGAAGCTCCAGCTGGTCCAGAATGCGGCCGCGCGGGTGGTTATGGGCGCAACCCGTTATGCCCATGTGACACCCCTCCTGCGCGAGCTGCACTGGCTCCCGGTGGTCTTCCGGGTGCGATTCAAGGTGTTGGTTACCACCTTTAAAGCGCTCCATGGCATAGGACCCGGGTACCTCCGAGACCGTCTTCTGCCACCAATAGCCTCCCACCGACCAGTTCGTTCCCACAGAGAGGGTCTCCTCAGGGTGCCGTCAGCCAAGTTATGTCGGCTGGCGACGCCCAGGGGGAGGGCCTTCTCTGTGGGAGCCCCAGCCCTGTGGAATGAACTGCCCCCGGAAATTCGTAAGATATCTGACCTCCGGGTGTTTCGCTGCGCATTGAAGACCCTGTTGTTCCGCCAGGCCGGACTATCAATACAATAGTTTTAAATTGGGGTATTTAAATTTATTGGGGTTTTAAATTTGAGCCATTTATTTAATTATTTTAAATTTTATATCATTGTTTTGTTTGTGTTTTTAAATAGGCTGTACACCGCCCTGAGTCCTCCGGGAGAAGGGCGGTATAGAAATAAAATTATTATTATTATTATTATTGATTTTTCTTTTTTTTCAAGAAAAATCAAGAAAACCCAGATGCCTTTATAAAGCACTTTTGGGACAACCATGACTTGGATGACTGGAAACTTCAAGAGACACAGAGCCAGGTCTTTAGACAATGCTGAAAGGCCAGGAGAGTGGGGCCTATCTAATTTCTGGGGGCAAAAGGGTAGGAGGTAACAACTGAGACGGTTCTCTTCCTGCATCTTGATAATTGGAATTCTTTCATGGGAGTCCACTCCCAGTGGGCTGGGCTGATGTAAATGGTTTGAAGACGGTTCAGTACATAACTTGGCTCATACCATGTACGATTTTAAAGGTCATAACAAACTTCTTGAATTAGACCCAGAAGTAAACTGGCACCTAATGGCAGTATAACAGCTATTAACTGTGAGCTATCAAGTCATTGTCAATTCTTAGCAGCCACATCTTCTCTCCATTATGATCTGTCCCTAACCTGGTCTTTTAGTCTCCTAACAGCACTCCCCATCACCACCGTAACCTAGTCTGTCCATCTTCTTGCCGGTTGTCCTTTTCTTTTTCCTTCCACCTCCACCTTTCCCAGCATTAGAGCTTTCTCCAGAGAGTGAGGTCTTCACATAATGTGTTGGAAGTAGGATAATTGCTAGTTGTAAAATGGCCTCTGTCAAGCCAGGGACAGTTCTTTCTGGTTGAGTGACAAGGGCAGAAAACAAGCCACCTAGGTGATACTATGTGCAGCTCTGGGAGCACCCCAGTCAGAGCAGCTGGAAGTAACTAAGATGTATTAACATTAAGCAGATGAATTAATGAGGTAGTTCCATCACTCTGAGAGTGGTTTTTTTTTTTTTTTTTTTTGGCAAAGTCTGCAATGCCTGGGCTACAAAATTCCAGACGGTAGCAACGCAGAGGTACAACCCTCAGTATTCTTTGCTGCCATCTAGTGGTCGTCTGGGTTTTAGAGGCCTAGATTTCTTAGTCCTGACACTACATCATTCACAGAAGCCGCCATTCCATAAATGCCAGTCGGCGACTAGGGGTACAGAGATGACTCTACACTCTCTGCGCATGCGGATCATTGCGCAGCCAAGTACGCCAGCCCGGTGGAATTAAGAAGGCCCCAGGACCGGAGTGAGAGCAGTGGAGATTGACGGCCAGAGCGGCAACGCCGGCCTTTTGCCTTCTCGCCAAACGGCTGCTCTGTTTAAAGGCGTCAGTTCCGATTCCTGGTGGGCAGGCTAAAGGAGGGAAGGATGGTAAAAGGGGACAACGAGGTCGCGCCCGAGCCCGAATTCCCAGAACAGTTCCGTTCCTACTCGGAGAACGAAAAACATTGGCAAGCGCGGCGCGCTTTCATCCTGCGCAATAACCCGCTGGAGGGCGGGGAGGCTCCCACTCCGCTGTGTATGGACCAGCTGCTCTCCCTCTCCATGGTTTGGGCCAATCATCTCTTCCTGGGATGCAGGTACCGCCTCCTCGTCCCTTCGCTCGCATGGCCTCTAGGTATTTTGTCCCTCGCAGCTGGGCCTTCGTCGCGCCCGGCTGGGACGGATGGAAGTTGTCGCCCGATGCTGCACCAGGGAAACGATAGAATGGGGGGGGGGGGAAGGCGGTAGCGAGGAGTAGGCTGCATTCAACGCATGCGCTGGGATTGCCCGGTATTTTCTTAACCGCCCATTTTTTTAAGGGATTACGTCATAGTAAAAGAAGCGGTCTCCCTTATATTTGCAGGTTTGAGAGCAGCGTCACCTGTTTCCTACCAGGACAGGTAGTGAAAGGGAAATAAGCGTATTCAGACATAAAAATACAACCGAACCACAAACATGGTTTTCTTTCTAGAGGGGAAAAAAAGGACAATTATGTATGTAGATGTTGAAATAAAGTTAACAGAGTAGCATGACAGGATTTCTTGAAGTTGTTTGCAGATAAAAATTGATATCCTGCACATTCTTCTCCAACAATTTTGTGTATTTCCTGTTATTCAGTGATGATTAATAATAATTATTAATAATAATTATTAACTGTTCCATGCAAGTTATATTTCCCAGCATTTTGGAATAATGGACTGTACTTTCACCCCATGTCACCATAAAGGAATCATTGGGCTGTTATACAAAAATGGGAAGATCCTATTTCAAGATAGGCAACCCACTTATTTTAAGTACTTTGTTCTCATTCTTCAGCCAGCAAGTGTCTTGGGGTATTTATTTATTTATTGGTTCAATTTATATGCCGTCCTTCTCCAGAGACTCAGGGCGGCTTACAATGTGTTAAGCAATAGCCTTCATACTTTTGTATATACCTGCTTAGTAGGGCTTTCGGGCCCCCCAAGCGGTGTTCTTTTTTATACATTGCCCCCACAATCCGGGTCCTCATTTTACCTACCTGGAAAGGATGGAAGGCTGAGTCAACCTTGAGCCTGGTGAGATTCGAACTTGCAGTAATTGCAGGCAGCTGGTGCTAATTAACAGCACTTTAGTCTGCTGCGCCACCAAGGCTCATATAACTTACATAAGGTCATTAAGAGCAATACTATGCTATTAAAACAAGACTATTTTAAAAGGTGACAATGATGGCATTTTGCCACTTCTTTTTCTCCTATTCACAGGTCAGTTTGTTCAGAGGAATTAGAAGCAGGTGGGGAAAATGTTGATAGAAGTTCACCTTGCTGGTTTTTAAATCTTTTTTTTAAAGAAATATGTTTAAAATCTGTTTTAGAAACAGTAATCTGAAAGTTTATGAGCTTTTGGTATTTATTTACTGGAGGGTTTGTTACAACTTTGCTTTCCAAATTTCATTTATGCCTTGTTTCTAAGAAAAAGGCACAGAATTTTTATGAAGTATGTTTGGAAACTTGGTAATTAAATCCAAAGTAACTTTGATATTGTATTTAGCCTGTATTTGCTTAGTTTTGTTCCTAACTTTTATAATAAAGCTGGCCTAAAGCACCCCAATTTTTCTCAACTTTATGGATGTTGTTTATAAAATTGAAAGGATTGAACTTTATTGGTAGCAAATGTGAATTGTGGGAACAGTAGATGACTGTTAGATACCTTATAAACTTTTGTTTTCTTTATACAGCTATAGCAAAGATCTATTGGAGAAGGTGACAGAAATGGCAAATGGAATTGAAGTTGAAGATGTGCCACATTTCACAACTCGTGATGAATTAATCAAAAGGTGAATATTATTCAAGACTTTGGTTTCCTTTAGAAAACTTTTCTTGTAGCAATTTTACACACATGCTCAATTTTAGAGAAAAGCAGAATAGCCTATAACTATTCGATTGGGCTTTTACAATCTCTAATAGCTCCTCCTGTCTTTAAGCCTAGTTAGTGTAACTTTCCCAAAGTCCATTCTAGTAGATTATTCTTTTATGATTTTTTAAAAGCACCAGAAATTATGATGGGTATTCCTAATAAATGCCCCAATCATTTGTATTATGACATCAATAATACTTTTGTATTGAGCACATTTACATCTGAATGTCTGCTAAGGGCTCATTGATTTGGCATAATAATTTCAGCAAAAAAAAAAAAACACAACAAAGTGAAAAGCTAGTAAGTGATGTGGAATTCATGTTTTTAAGCCATGCCATAACTTTAAATTTATTGTTGCACACTTTTCAAATGGCTGGGTGAACATGATGCTTCTGATAATACATAGTCTTTGCCATGCCACTGTGTATTCATAACTGGCCCAACAAAGATGTACTAATATAGCTTCTGAAATGCAGCATTAACTTTTCCCTGGCTGCCATACATTTCAATGTTTATATGAATCAATACTTAGTCTGCAGTTATTTAATTATTTAGTATAAACTGGGATTAGGATTTAATTTAAGTCCTAGGAGGTTTGGTATAATAATGCTTTTAGAACTATTACATTTTGTGTAGGATTTCTAATAACTAAGGCTCTTTATGTAATGCTTGAATAAACTAAACATTACAAATTACTGAACTTCAGATATCTGTGATTGCAATATACTTAATGGGCTTGTACCGTGCATTTTTTTAGAATCAACACTAGTGCCTAGGAGAAGAAATGCCAGGCTTTTGTTCTACTACACAATCTGTTTATATTGAAGACTGATCTGGATACTTCAAGCATCGCTTCTGAGATGCATTTTAGATTAGACTGTTTTTATACTGGATGCTTAGAAATTATGTACAGATTTTGATTAATAAAGAGTGAAGAAAAGAAAACTAGTACTTATGTTTATTTATCATTAGATACTCTGTCCCCCAAACACCAGCCCTTCAGAAAACATGTTTAAATCTGATGTGACATTTCCTAAGGTATTAGTTATATGGTATGAATACAGAAGTAACAAAATCCCATGAAAAATAAATGGGAATAATAGAAACGAATGTATAGTCATGAAAAATTGCTGGATGTAAGAAATAAATGTTTTTTTAAAAAAAAACAAAGCACTACGTTGTCTTATTTTTTCTCTTTCTTACTACATATGCCTTGTAGCTGGCAATGCCTCGCTGATCTTGTTTCACTTTGGAAGTTAAGTAGAGTTAGACCTGGTTAGTTCTTAGATGGGTGACACATTGAAATATCTCAACTCTTAAGTTGAAAAATAAAACTGGAAAAAGGAAATGGTAAATCATTTTCATATTGGGCACCATTTGCAAAAAAGTATCTACTTATGGACTGGATGATAGGCCTTTTGGTTGTGGTTGTTATGTACTGCCCAAAAACTGGATTGAAGTAGTTTACAAAACCTAAATGAACTAAATAAATGGTTGCTAACAAAATGACATGGTCTTCTCTCTGATGTTAATAGAGTTCAATTATACTTAAAGACTGTATCTCTTATATGACCCATTTCAGTATTAAGGCTGTTATATCTTTAACCATCCATACAAATGTTTTTTGAATTCTCCATGATGTTTGAATTATATAAAACTCTATTCTGAACTCTTGGATTTCAAAGATATCTTTTGTTGACCATTAGAACATTCCAAAAACCAGTAGTAGTATTAAACTGACTTGACTTGGTAAAAGAGCAGTACATTTTGACCTTATAGTGATTCAATGAATATAAAGTACTGCCCTAATCTGAATTTATAAAAGTACTGGCATACAAGGTAAAAGGAGTCCAATGTTGCAATTTTAAGATAGGTCCCCAAAGTAAATGTTCAGCTTCCCCCCCCTTTTTTTTATTGTCTCAGGTCTTGCCTTATTCTTCCTGAAAATACAGTAATTATTTAGGATAACTAAGATATCATAGAAAGTTTCCCACTCAAGCAGCTCTACCATTGTGGGATGGGAGAAATTCAGTTTTGGATGCATCTTTTCCTTTTCACAGAAATGTTCTACAGCATTTATCCTGGCATATCTCTACTATACATCAAAATTACATTAGGGATTACTCTATCTTTTCTGTTAATACAATTCAGGAATAGGCAATGTTTTGACACCTCGAAATTGAACACTACATGTGTCTGAAAGTTAGTGTCTGAAAGCTGCACTTGGTTGGAATGATGATGATGCAAAAATGACCAAGATTTTGCCCTTATTGAGAATTTTCTTTTTAAAATCTATTTTACACTTAATAGTAAGCCTTCTACTACAAAATGACTCTGAACTATGCAACAATTCTTAGCAACTACTGTATGGTCAGACTTGGCTTAAGGGCTGAAAAAAGGATTAGGATTCTTGAAATTCCCCCAAAAGTTGCCTATCCCAGTCTAAATATTCTTTCTATTGCAACTATTGTGAGGAAAACAGCTAAACATTTGTTTAAAAAGACCTAGGAAAGGGAATTAAGTTTCTTTCCCTTGGTGTAGACCTCTGGACTCTGTAGAGATTCCAATCACAAAATTGTTCATATAGTAGGACTGCTCTGCTTATTAATCAACATTTTGCTGGAGTTGGGAGATGGGAGTGAATTGAATGTAATTTCATAGGAACGTAAAAGCTTTGTTGGATTAGACCCAAGGTCGATTAGTCCAGAAATTTGTTTTCAGTAGGTCAGCCAGATACTTCTGGGAAGCCTACAAGCAGGCATATGCTATCCTCCTCTTATTGGCTGCTAGCAAGTGGCATTTCCCTTAACCATGACAGCTGACAGCTGATAGATATTTCATGAATTTACTTTTTCTCCTTATCTAGCCATCTAAGCTCAAGGCCTTTGAAATGAATGCCCTTTTTTCTGGCTTGAAAGTACTGCCAGTATGTTTGATGAACCTGACCTGGAGTGGTTTGGGTGAGTGCTGGAGATAAATTGAAGATAAATGAGAATGATGGCAGATTATTGGCATCACTAGAAGTGATATTGGTGCACAACTGCAGTCTGCAATCCACTGCATGTTGTATATTTAGAAAGGATGGGTCAGACAAAACCTTTTTCTGGGAATGTAGTATGGTGGTATTGGGCCTGCTATCATTAGAGGTCTACAGTTCTCAACCTCTTACATTTACGAATATCTAATTATACTGTACATTACAGTACTTATTAGGGAATCTCAGACACAGACATTTAACCATTGCAGAGTCATCAGATCACACAAAAACAATTGTGATTTTATTGATATGAAAGTATGTTCTAACTGCCTTTGACTTCTTTAGATAACTGTAATATAAGCTGGATTTCCATTTGGTGGACCTGAAGATCGCCCTCTGTGCATTACTGCTGCAAACCTGAGGTATTTCTAAGGCATGTTTACAGAAAAAAAGCCAGCCCAACTATATTTTCAGTTATTAGCTGTTATGTTGTGTCTATTTAAACATGAACCTTCTCCATTTGAGGATAGCTTTTTTGCATAGAGGTATCCCTCTAAAATGGATGCAGTTTGGTTTTTTCTTATAACCACTCACTTTCAACTAACCCAGATAATTAAATAAAGGGAAGTCCATGCCTATTTTTCTGTTTAGTTTACTCTTTCCTTTATGTAATTCTGGTGAAAGATTGGCTAGGCATATCTACCGGCTATACATTGCTGGTTCTCTGTTCTTGAGATAACTTGGAATTGTTTAATGCTATCCATAATACTGCAGTTCTGTGTCCTACAATCTGATACAGGAAGTCCTATTAATAGACAGAAATTATAGTTAAACAATTGAAAGTGTACTACGTCATGTCTCTATTGAACACTCTAAACTAACATTCACTGATCTTGTTGGAAAACATTAAACTTTATAGTTTTTAGCAGTAATAACTTCAACTGAATATTTTCTGTACCTGTCGACCAATCATGCATATGTTGTGTCTATTAACAAGAGAACATCTATTAAGGCACTGCTTTCATGTGATATTTTGGGACTGTCTTTACATGAACTGGTTGCTTCAAGTCATGCCACATCATTTCAGTTAGAGTAAGGTAAGAGCTTTGATTCAGCCATTTCAAATTTAACAATTCAATTGGCCTCTGTTTTATATTTATTTGTGTGCGTTTAAGAGCATATAACTCAAATTTAAATTTCAGCTCCCAGAAGGACATACTGGACACTTTCTGGTAGAATCCACTAGTACAATCCAGACTCCACTGTTCCCTCAACAATTGCAAGACACCTGAGGCTGAAAATCAGCCCCAAATCATATGCTCCGCTGTCCTATTTCATGGTATGTAGTATGTCAGATCTCCCTAGTAACATTTAAGATAGGAGAAAGAACTATTCTCTCTGAGCATGGGTTAATGAGATTTATTAGGAATAACAATGCAGTGATAATACTTTGACTAAGTTTGCTTTCAAATATAAAATCATTTAGAAGCAGTTTATATTTTGGCTTTCTTCCTTTAGCCCTTTCAGGGTAAAATGAGGAAGCCAATCTTTATGAGGAGGCAGTCTATTCTACCACTGGATTTTGTTTACACTACTCTTATTGGTGTGGGAAACATCCTAATTTTTTTATTCTCATTAATAACCCAAAGTTCCACTTTCATCTTGCGTAGCCTCAGAATCTTGTTCTTTAAATGGTACACTAGGTTGTGAAAGTAGTCTTTGGGCAAATTTTCCTATAATTTCCTTCTCATTAAACCCCCCACCCCCAACCTGTTGTAGTTTAGTGATTTTCTTATGTGGACTCATGAAAACTAACATCAAACATGGCCTGCAAATCCTTTGCTGTTACCATGGATCTGTGACCTCCAGGAGTTTTGTATTATCTTCAATGATTTCTTGGATAATTTTACTAGGAAGAGGTAGCAATGCTATTACATTTCCTCCAGTGGTACATCATCTGCTAACAAGATTTTAATTGGAGGCCAAAATCTTTGGCTATGGTTTTGTGACCTAGCCCACTGGGCCCCAGGCTCAGGAACACCAGCAGCTCTTTTTCTGAGTCTGCCGCAATGCCTGACCGAGGCATGATTCATTTTCATAAACCTGTGCTATGATGAGCAAACTCCAATGTTAACAATCATCACAGTTGTGTTTGTTATTAAGAAAGGGCTCCTTGAACTCACACCTGTGATTGGTATTTCTGACATAACTTCGCCTCTTAAGAGAGCTAATTTTTCTAAGGCTTTTTCATGAGGGGGAAAGTTGACTCAGTATGTTTAATAAAGACATGACAGACGGCAGTTTGGAGTGTTATTTAAACAGAATCTATAAATGGGTACAACTTAGATAAGGCCCTGATCACATTATAGGTACAGTACAAATAAGGATTCATATTTTTTTTCTCCCACAGCTATATCCCATATAAATTCTGGCTTGCTGAATGCTATGTGGAAACCTTTTGGAGAGTTAACAGAAGATGAAGGATTTTTTTTTCCAGCAGGAATGAAATTATGCAACTAAATGTATCCCACACTGAACGGAGAACTATGTGTAGAGAAATGTGTTTTGTGCATGACAAAACTTAGTTCCTATTGTCTAATGTGGCTAGCCAATAATCATTTTTGTTTGAAAAAACTGCTCAGAAAAAGGGGTAACAAGCAATACTGAAATGAACTTTTGTGAGCATGTTTTTAACCCAATTTTTATACTTCAAATTGCCTTTTTCTATATATTCCACCTTATTCTAGAATGAAGTTCATGTAGATGAAGAACCTATTATTCTATGCGCTCCCATGTATGTGCATGTCATATTCCTGCAGCCATCTTCCCAGCCTAGACCCCTAGTTGGGACTACCTAGAACAAGGGTGTCAAACTCACATCGTCACGGTGGCATCATGTGATGTATCGGGACTTCCCCCCCCTTCGCTAAACTGGGCATGGCCATTATGTGATGCATCTGGCCCATGGGCCAGGAGTTTGACAGCCCTGACCTAGAAGCTTTCATTCTCAAATGAGGCAGTCTGGTGCAGTGGTTAAGGTGCTGGTGTAGAAGCCAAGAGACTGTGAATCCTATGTCTCCTTTAGGGATGAATGCTGGCTGGGTAATTTTGGCCTTTTGGCCCAACCCATCTCATAGGACTTTGTGAGAAAAACAGAAGGCAGAGCTATTAGGCATGTTCATTGCTGTGTGTTATATCCAGAAAAGGCAGGATAAAAGTCTAGTAATTGTTCTGGGTAGAGCTACATGGAGTGGAAAATATACCAGCAAAATTCCAGAAAAGCACAAACAGCTGTTTTATATTAGAATGTATCTACTTACTTTGTGGCAGTTTGGCAGTTTGCAGGATTTCTACTGCAAACTCTCATAGCAGATTTGATGCAGAATAGTTAGAGGAAACATCTATCCCGTTGCTTTTGGAAATATGTTGTGGGGTCTTGTACCTTTCTCCATTTCAAATTAAGCCCAACATAGCAGCATTGTATCTCTATCTGAAGAGAGCAGCCACATAGGAGTAATTTTATCATAAGAACTTGGATGGTAGAGAAAGGCTGAAAAAAATTGTTGCATTTTTTGTTTGCTTCTCTTAAAAGAAGCCAGAAACCAGTATTTTTCCCACCCCATCGAATAATTGTTTTTTAAAAATCCATTGCTCATACCCACTTTACCAATATTCCCCATTGATTTTGATGCAACATAATTCCTTAGAGATCCCGCTGGATACAGATGCTTCTAGTATATTTTAAGTTATTTATATCTAAGGGATCATTAACTCCTAGATTTGCTGAATGTTCTGAGTGTTTTACTTGACTTTTTACAGATATTAAACTAATGCCAACCCTGAGAATTTAGCAAACTATTAAAAGGATTTGAATCTTTGCAACTCATTAAGTATATTCAGTTGGTGTTTCTCTTTCATTTAGCAAATACAAGCCTTAAATGACCTACTATGCCTGTTAATAAGGTTGTTATAGTAGCATGTAGTCTGATATCAGTACATGACTACTATTTATATAAATGTAATATGACCTTAACCACAACAAAGAATCACATGTGCACAGCACTCAAAGAAAATGAATTAGCTCTTTGAACAAATGGCTGTAATGATCTAACAGAAAGGAATAGGCTTGCACCTTAAGCCTTGTGTATGTTTAAAGCAGAGTGGGCAATTTTCCTGTGGCAAGGGATTAATGTTTGTGGGTCTGGGTTTGAGGTAAGTGCTGGGTATTCTTTGCATTTCAACTACAAAATGGTTATTTAAGGGAGACTATTGTGGCTTTCCATATGTTTCCTGCTTTAAAATGGGAAAAACTGATTTGTCAAGTTATCATATTCAAAAGGCCTTCAAGAGTACTGCAATTCACACAGATTTTCTTCAGTGATCACATTCACAGAATTACCAAGAATTGCTTTTCAGCCTTTTGGCTAATATCAAGTGTAGAATTACCAAGTAAGGATAGAATAGCAACACAGAAGGCTTGTACAGCCAAGGCACAGGTACAAATTATTTAAAACCCAGGAAGACAAAAGTTTTGGGACTGCAATGTCCGTAATTCATTACTAGTAAATATATTGCTCTGGCACTTTAGTGCTAAGTCCCTAGTGGGCAGTAATTTGTTTCTCCATGTTCAGAGCTGTTTGTACTTTATTTAATGGCACTGGGCAAGCTTTGGCAAAAATTTTCGTTTTGGAGAGCAACATGGGTGCAATTTCCAAGTCAGATGTAAGGTGTCTTATATTAGTCTACCATACAGGATTAGTGAAAAATGGTTGTGCAGCATGCTCCTTTAAAAAAAAGCATATAAAAATTAATAAACTTTAAAATCTGTGTCAAAAATAGAATAGTGACAAAAATGTCTTGCACTGAGGTTATGTATTTCAGCTTTACATGAAATATTTTATATATAAAACTCTAGTGATTTGTCCAATTTAAAAATCTAAAGAATTCAAAAATAAGGCATTCAATATTTTGAAAAAAGTACAGATTTACAAAATATGTATATTCTGTCATGAAAACTTCACACCAACATTATACACTTTGAAAAAAATACAAACAGGATATATTACAAATTTATGTAGCAATAACTTAGGTCATAACATGCAATAAAAAGTACATTAATCAAAGTACACAAGCTTTTAAAGTTTTGAAACTGAAGAGCATTTGCAAATGCATCTGTACGCAAGTCAAACGTGGCACTTGAGTTCTGGTAGCATTTCCTATCGCAAGTTAAATTGTACATGATGATTATGGGGTGTCTGTTAATGAAAGTCATTTCTTATGAATCATTCCAACTTTGTTCAACAATAGCTGAAACTCGTTTTTCATATTCACGTTTGTTCTCTTGATAAAGCTGTGCAGCCTGACTGTTGGCAGGACTATTAGGATTAGGTTCATCAAGCAGTGACTGAAGGTAGAGGAAGCCAAAAACATGAAAAATAGCATTAATTAGCATTAAAAGGATAATGACAAAATAAATATAGAACAAAGCAACACTGGGCAGAAATTATAGCTAGACTGATGTTATAGATACTTTGTATAGTGTTAAAGTTCAACAAAACAATCTTTTTTGACAAATGTAGTCATATACAAGCTAGCTTAGTCAAATAATGTAACTTACACCTGAAGATTAAACAGCTAGCACTTCTATATCAAGTCTGAAGAAAGTTTTCGTTATTATTTTTAAATTACCTGAATTGAAGTTAAAATAGATGAGACATCGTATGTTGGACTCCAACGATTTTGAAGGATATCTAAACATATGCTTCCATCTGCATACACTAAAATAGATATTAACATTATGTAATTTGTTTCAGATCATTAATTTCCCGTTTACTACAAACACAGAATAATTTGGATTCAATGATCATCTAAAAAAAGGTGATGCACTTCCTGATTCTTCTTAAAATTACTTAAAAGTAATTAAAAAATGTTTGCAATTTTTGTGTTACATCCAAACTAGCTTTCTTTTTGCTAACTAGGAAAAAATCATTGGCAATCATGTCTTCTGATTTTGATGGGAAAAATGAAGAATGCAATCTCTGAGAGTCAGTCCCCGATTTAACTGTTTCCAGAGGAACTAAGTGCTTCAACACCATGCAGAAAGTTTAAATTATTTTGATATCTTATTAATGCAAGTCAATAATATATTCCTCCCACGGTTTAATATTTTAGTATAACTTTAATTGAACAGTCCAGATATCTCGGCAAAGATATTCATACTTATTGCCAAACAATAAATATCTAAAAATGTATGACATATTTCAAAGAGACACCTAATTTTTTCATAAGCAGGACTAGCTTTAAGTGTAGCTCATATAAACCAGTCATTATATTTAGATACCATAACTTATTTAATTACAGTATTATTATTCACACAGGAAGAAAGCCCGTATTTTATAAAGATATGGACCCAAATAGTTTATTTTCCAAATTTTGGATTTCTGCAATGATTAGTAATTTAATATATGAGATTCAGGACCCATGGATTTCTAAAATTAAATCAAAGGAAAGTTGTAGTTTAATGTAGATTAAGGTTTATTTTTATTTATAGTAACAGAATGGGAGGTGGTATTTACTGTAGACTAATGCATCTCCTTACAACAGGAAAATATCTGACACACCTATAATTCCTTTATGATTCCATACAAAATAGGAAGTTTTAATTTCTCTTCCAGTGGAAACATATTCCTTTAAAGAGTCTAAAGGTTTAGTTTCTTTATGCATCTTATCATATGCTTATTTTAGAACATTTTTGTATCAGAACTTATATTAAATTTCACAGCAGTGTATAGTAATAAGGATAATAGTAATTTATTACTCATCACTTTTGAATTAATACATTGTAACGTAACTTTTAAAAAGGCTTAGCTAAGACAATAAAGGAAAAATATAAATTTAAGTCTGATTATATGCAGGTTCTTGGTATTTTGGCAAATGACTGAATTACTGCTTTAAGTTAACTCCCTACAGTGACTTCAAGAAAAGAATGTATCTAAAGAATTGTTAATAACCTCTAAGAGAGCCAAGAATTTATCTTAATTTCGTTATTCTTTTGACCTAAATGATTAATATTGTGTTGATTTTATAAATTATCCCTGGCAGATTGTGAAGAATTTCTGGGCTAACCAGTTGCCAGAAGCCTATCTTCAACATACAGAAATAGAACATTGCTGAATATATTATTACACTGAAGATTTTATTATTGCATCTTCCAATAAAATTTACCATTGGGATGAAACATCTTCGATAAAAACCTAACCGTTGGCGGTTTATTTGGGTATTCTTCTGAAAATTCTATTATTAGTTTAAAGGTTCCTGTGTAAAAAAAAGAGTAAGCAATAAGGAAGTGTGGCGGGGCTTAGGAAATAAAGAAATATACATATATATATATATGCTTTTTTTTTTTTTAAAGAAGTAGAATAATAGCTGTATATAATACATTCCTATGTCACCTTAGTCAAATAGCTTGAAACATGGTCACAGTAAATCAAGTGAAAACTAACCTAATTTTTCATTTTTGCAAAAACAGGGCCTATCATTGTAAAAACAAGTTACAGTAAACATTTTTTATTTCAAATATTAATAAAACACTGAAATGCAAATAGAAATAACATCAGCTTCCTCTAGCAATCCATCTAAAAGACTATGGACAAGACAAAACAAATTAAAAGTTAACTATTAACTATTTTAAGGGAAACACTGCAGATCCCTATTGTAGGGATATTACTACAGCTGAAGAAATCAAACACAAAAATAGAATGCAAGCTCATGTATGACTGGTATGACTAACCTGTTCAGAAAAAAAAAATGTAAACACCTCATTTGTAATAGGTATTAATTCTTCTGCTAAACTAAATGTTAGGACTTCTTTACATATTATGCATTCCCTATACTAAAAAAACCCTGCTTTGCAATAGAAAATTCAAGATCTTCTGTGCTTCTCTCCCTATTTCTCACACATGCAAACATAGAAAATTTAGATATAAATAGCCAACATCTGAATTTCATAGTCCTCTCAGGTAAACAGACTGGAAATACAATTAGATGAAATAATTCTACTTTTATTGTAAGGCTACATTAACAGAATCTTGTTAAGTCTAAGGATACAAACTTTCTGCTGCCACATTTAGCAGCCTAATCAATTAGTGCTGATCCTAAGTTTCTTTTTCTGACAGTTAAGCCACTGGAGCTCCTGTCTCAATTTTCTCATTGTTTCCCTGACAGCATCTCTTTCCCCCCTTGTTCCCCAAGGTCATCCATGCATTCCATTACACATACAGTACTCTTTCCTTTAAAAAAAATTAAACAATTACAATTAAAAAGGTAAAAACTAAAAAAGGTTTAAATATATAAAAAATAAAAGAAAACTAGAAAATGCAGAAAATGTAGAAAAAAAGTATAAACAATTTTGGTAATTTAAAATTGTTCTTTTAAATACACCTTCTCTTAAAATACAACAAATGATCTCTTATTCCCATATCTCTTTAAAATAAATCCTTAAAACTGTGCAGTCCTAGTCAGCAAAAGTCCATTATTATCAGAGTTAATAGAATATCTATTTTAACTTTGGTCAAATAAACCAACTTTATATTCCTTTAATCCTTTAATTCAGGAGTGTCAAACTCGTGGCCCATGGGCCGGATGCATCACATGCTGGCCCCGTCCCTGCCTGGTTTAGCAAAGGGGAAAATGTCCTGATATGTCACGTGACGCCATGAGTTTGGCACCCTTGCTTTAATTTCTAACAAACTTGATTTTTTTTAAATAATTCAAAACAACAGCATTTTCCTGCAGGAAATTCTTTCAAAATCTTATTTCAAACCTATAGTAGCTGGACCCTTAGTCCATTTGTAACTTTTCAAAAGGCTTATTCCAAAAAGGGATATTTTTTTTTGTCTTTAAACTTTTATTTAAAATTTCTTTTGCTAAGAATTGAAGGAAAATCACCTGGTGTTATAAAATAAATGTGTCAGTCTAAATTTTCAAATAGTTAAGAAGCAATTTCCCATAGTAATTAAGAAATGAGGTTTGGCAAATCTTATATCCATATAGGCTACAATAGAGCTGTGAGCTTAGTTGAAATCCATTAACTCTCAGCTATTCAACTTATAAATCGACCACAAAAATATCAGTTCCTGCAGTGCAAATGGGTGATCTTATAACCTCTCCTTTTTCTACACTTGGCTGGCCAGAATTCACCATCTGTCTGTAAATCACCACCACAATGTCATCCCTGCTCCTTCACAGACATCTAGTTCACCATGAATCCTCACTAGAAGCCACTCACATGGTATTCTTTTCAACACAAATTTACTGGTGGGGGGAGGGCTTAATATACATATAGATGCACAGAAATAAATCTTCCACTTTTGTATAGAATGAGTAAAAGTATTTGTAATGTGAATTCTTCCTCAGTGTAAAACAAAGTAGGGATTCATTCTTTCTTCAATTCTTTTGAAACAAAGGGATTTCAAAATGTATTAACTAAGAGTTTCTGGAGTGCAATCCCCGGTATATCCACAAACGTAAATATCACTGAGTTCCAAAGAACTATTTTATTATTGTTGTTTTAAGCCGCAGAATTATATTAATTTAGAGTTTATTTCACAACAATTTGAATTTCCACTTTTGAAGTTTTACTTGTAATCCAAAAATAATCCTTCAAAGAAAACTGATAAGTCTGTGGACAGTTTTAGAAGGCATTACTATATTCAATACAGTTGCTATAAAAAGGTAATAGGATCTATATGCTATGGCAGAACAGGAAGCATGTCATCCGCAGGAGTGTTGAACTCCCCCATTAAAAAAAAAAACAGCTGCATATGGAAAGCCCAAGTAACTTGGCTTGTGAATAGCCAATTACCTTTTTGAGGGAGCTGAATAAGAATGGTTTCCAGGAAGGGACAATTCACAATATTATTCTGCTCCTTTCCATTACAACAGAAGCCAGTGCCAAATAAATCTGATCCAAATTTTTTTGTGAATTTATTATACTTATAATGCATCCATTCCCATCTTCTAGTATAAATACAGAACATTAACATAAAAAGAGTTTCAACCATTAAACTGAAACTTCATTGCCTGTATTTGTTACTTAAAAGTACATTCTCATCAATTGTAAGTCTCTCACATATATACCTATCCTTCAACATGTTTTGAGTTATAAACAAGCATATTTCCAACTGTATTAAAGCTGTAAAGGCTTCAATTGAAAAGAATTGCAGAATGTGAGTATAGCATCTGTTGGTGAGTCTTTAAAGCAGGACTGATCCTGGAAACAGATGCATCTGCGTTAATGAGTCAGTGGCTGCTTTTCAGAACAAAATCTGAAGCATTGCACAACCTTAAAAATGCTTCTTCAAGACATAACATTTAAAAGTGAGAAGTGGGTGGGTGGATTGTATGTCTGTCACTGCCATAATAGTCTCATATTTTACTGTGATTGTTTGTATCAAGTTAATGTAATATATTGGGACATCTGCATTTTCAAGTGTCCAAAGATGAATTAGGACAATGTATTACTGACAAAACTGGAAATCTATATGAAAGATAAAGTGGCCCTTCAACCCAGGTGCTTACTGAATAAACTAAACAATTAGAATATAAAATTTTGGCCTAATGTTTTGATATGTTATTGTCTTTTGAGTCATTTTCCTCAAAATTCAGTTGAATCAGTGACCTCAGATTTGGTAAGGTCTTAAGAGAGCCTCTCACAAGTGAGAATCAAAGAATGGCTTTAGTAGTGTATAGAAATTTGACCATGCTAAAGAGAGGGATTTTTTTCTTCTGAATATAGGGAAACAATGCTTATCTTGCAAGATTCCGATGTGGGTGAATTCATTTTTAGAATGATCAAGTCTGGGATTATAACTAATTGCATTAATTGTGAACCATAGATTGAGTAGTACTTAAAAAAAAAAATTAATTTACTGCAGATTTTGAGTTTTACTCATTGATTTACCAGCTTATTTATCCTACCCACCTCTAGAGATCTCTTGCTGATTCACATTCACATGACAAAAATAGATTTAAAGGGTGAAAAAAAATTCCATATTTTGGTTCTTAAATCTACAAATGTTTCCTGCAGAATTGTTTATTTTTGTTCAAAATATATTTTAGCTTCTTTTGTTGCATATGGCAAATAGATTGATGTATTTAATTTCCAATTAATATTATTTGCCAATAGATAGTTTTCTCAATTGTTTTTTTGTTGTCACTGAGAAGCAAATGAATACTTGCTATATAGTCAGTTACTGTTTCTTACATATTATTTTTCAGGATCTGCTTCAGGTATCAAATGCAGGAAATAATATATAGGCTCATGAAACTAAAACCAAAAAAGATGAAGTTTAAAGAAACATACCATCTTCAAAGGGAGTACCTTCAGGCCTGAAAAGAGAAACAAGATCTATAGTGATTAATTCTTGCACTTAGTTATACCTGCACTATAAATGACAAAAATAAAACATTTATAACTAATCTGCTGCAATTGGGTAATCCCATAAATATATAGAATATATAATTGAAGATAAATGTAATATTCTAGTAGCTCAGGTCATCTATTTTCCTGAGTCCTACTTACATTTATAATTTGAGATAAAACAAACACCAAATGGGATTTGCTTACAAATGTTCAACATTATGACACTTTTATACTTAAAATTATTAAGAACTTTTTTTTAATTTTGAAAACTTTGGAAATACTTTTTATGTTGGGTAGTCTTATTTAGTATTTATATCACGATCATACCCAATATATATTTTCTTTACAACTGAATTCTTTACTTACCCAAAAATTACTGCATTCCATTGCATTATATTGTTTTCAGATGGTGCACCACTGACCCCAACAGGTGGATCTTCTTGTAATCTTCCAATAAACAAAATATAATATACAAAAATATAAAATCTGATAGTATGCAAACACCAATTATGCAGCTTGAAAGTAATCAGAATCATATTATTCTAATACTTTACTACTGAACTCTCAAAAAAACCGATTGACCTGTTAAGAAAAATATAGAAGCATTCTCTCCAATTTAAAAGATATTGGTCAGAATGTTCTTACTATAAGCAGAATTTTGTAGAAAAGATAATTGATATTACAGGTAGTTCTCTAAACCACAATTGACCCTGGAATCTTCAGTTGTTTAGTGCAATGGTCATTAAGCAAGACATCATGTGACCATTTCGCTCAAACACAACAATCCTGGCTGTCTCACTTGTGGTTGTTAAATTATCATGTGGTCATTAAGTGGAGCAGTGGTGGGAAGAGGCCCTAGGAGGCTTGGTGCAGGCTACAGGGCTCACCAGTGCACAGAAAACTGCCACAGGTCCAGGTGGTCCAAGTCTTCTCTCCACACCCCACCAGACTTGGAAGGCCTCAACTAGTTGCAGTAACTGCAATTGCAGTAACACATGTAAATTGCTCCACTTACCTCTGCATTTTTCTGCAGCTGCTCACTGGCGTGCCCAGCCAATATGGGGCAGATTTATTCTAGTGGACATTTGGAAGGGTTTTTTTGTTTGTTTGTTTGTTTGTTTTAAATCATGATTTGGGGAAGGAGCACTTTCTAACTTTCTGAATGATCATGAGAATGGCACCTGTTTGCAGAATCATTTGGATGGCCTTTATAGGAAGACCACACCTCACATCAACTGCATATGCCTGTCAGCAGCTGCAGAAAAACTAAAGGTAATTGAAGCAATTTACATGCACTGCTGGCCCTGTAACTGGTTGAGGCTTCCTGGACATGATGGAATGGGGAGCAGATCCAGGTGTCCAAGGCTGCAGCAGCTTTGCAGGTGCTGATGGGCCAGGTGGGCAGCTGAGATGGGGGAAAGAGACAGGCAGATGGGGAGTTGGTTGCAGAGCTCCCGCAGTCAGTTGTAAGGATCGGTGGACTGCCAAGTGCCCAAATTTTCATCACATGAGCGCAGGAATGCTGCAACAAAAGCCTTAACTTTGGGTGCAGGTTGTAAGTTCCTTTGTTCAGCAGTCATATTTTCAAATGGCCACTGAATGAACAGTCATTAAGTGAGAACTATCTGTACTTTTACATATAGTTATTTCCATGTATTGTGTACTGATTGTATCTCTCCAAGAAGGGGACATTTAAGTTTATCTCTCTGAAGCACCAATAAATTAGTACAGATTGGAAACTTCCAAATCTTTTGTTTGTATCCAAACAATAATCAAACAATGCCATTTTATTTTGGTGGGTGGAACAGCCTGATTCTGATGTGCTGTCCCATTCCATTCAATCCAATTACCTCTATGAGGTATCCCATCTCTCCAAAATACTCATATTTTATGTATCATATCCGTGAAATATCTTAATTTTTTACATTATTCAATCACTCAAAGTGAATTATCAACAGGCCATCCTTTACAGGAAAGTTAAAGAGCACAAAGTTCCACCATGTGGCAAATGTGTCCTCTATAATTTTACTGTATGAAACTTTCCTTATCCTTGACAAACAATTTAGTTACTATAATATGCAAATGTTTTTACTGCAGCATTAATTATACTACATTATTCTCATTTATACACTTAAAGAGTTCACAACCTTTTATACATGTTTTCTACATGTTTTATACAGAGCTGTATCTAAAATAAAACTGTAGTCATACACTTTTGTTTCTTGGAAAGAAATTGCAAAATAGTAATAATAAGGATAAGAGGAAATTAATAACATGATCCGCTAATCTATACTTCTTTGCCCTTTAAAACTACTCTGAACTTTATACAGCTCTGATTTTCAGGCATGCTCAGTTCAATCCATTTAATGTCAACAACACAGGCTACCCAAAGCCTTGGCTGGATAGCAAAAGAATGTGACCCTCTGCTACAAGGCAGCAAGTTTGCACACTAATGTCACACCAAATTATTAATTGCCATGTGCATTTCAGAGATAACTTTGGCTATTAAAGCTTCATTAACACCATGCTGTGAAAAGCCTTTCACTCTTTAAATTTTGTATTTTAAATGGGGATTTCATATGTGAGCGCTGTCATCTGAAGGTCACAGAATACATAAATGCTATTTACTACCTCCAGTTTAAATTCATAAACTTTCTCCCATTAATAACAGCATTCTGAGCCTAGTACAGAAGCTTTCTGACAAGAAATCACCTCCAGGGCCTCTATACCAACCTAGCTATTTTAGAAGGCACTGTGGAATAAATGAATTCCATTTTGAGATACCTATTTCTCATTTGATATTTAGTATGGCTTTCTTATTTATCTTTGTTAGATACCACAAATGAAGCATATTTTGCACTGTTTCTTTCTACACAGTTCTAGATCCAAATGGTTATCTAATGACTGAAGTGCAATTTAAATTCTAACCAAATATTGGGATAGAACTGCTCTACATATATGCAAATATATGCTGATGATCAGCTACAGCATCCAGTCTACACTTATAAAAATCACTTTTTTTTTCTTTTGCCACTCCCTCCTATACTAATTTCAGTCTAAATGAACATTGGACTTCCTATAGCTGTACTGATTTTCTAATTAACATTGTATGGGAGCAGCTGTAATTTTAATATAGTGATATACACATTATCCAAATGTTCGGTTTACGAGCTGTTGTTTAATTAGGATTTTAGGCTTTATTGGTGAACTTTATTAGCTATGCCAGGAAAGACATTTTGGACAGTTTTCTTAACAGCTTGCTTGAGAAAAGGGAATGGCCATATTTCTGCCAACTAGCAATAACAAGCTCAGATGCCTCCAGATGTCACTAAAAGCCAAGAGGCAAAGAAGACAGAAGGAAGCAACCTAAGCAAATACGGAAGTATAAGCTCCCCCTTCCATAAAGAAAATTAAATAGCTTCCTTGTGCTAGAGTTACTATACAGTACCTGGGATGTTTATTGTATTTGCTTCAGCACAACTGGCTTCTTCACAAGTATTTTATCAAAGAAGTATTTTCAGAACGATTCAGAGAGAAAAAAAAACACCAAATCACAGGCTCATAGACTATTTTCTTCCATCCACATTTTCCATTTCTTCCTTTCAATTATAGAATTCATTAGCCAGCCTGTCCCAGATTTTACATGCCTGAAATAGAAGCTGTGCACTATTCTCTTCGTATATGTATTAAAGAACAAAGTGAAGTAAATTCCAGATATACCGACAAGATTAGTTAAGAGATTAGAAGATCCAACACACTAAAGAAAGAAGAGGATCCTACTTTCGACTTCAGGGTTTCCTCGCCAGAGATTCAGCCATGCTGGCTTTTATTTTATTATTTTTAATCAATTGTGCAGTATTGGCAAAATGCTTTGTAATCGGTGAAGGGAAAGCATACCAAATAAACACTTGGAGCCAAAGACGTCGTTCACACAATCTATGGCCCATCCACCAATACCTAATGGATAAATGTTTTTTTTTTAATATCAAGTTTGCAGCTTTCATGCAAACGCTTCTAATCTTCTTGTCTGGGGTTTAGAAAGAGAAAGAAACATGCTTTCGTTTCCCCAGGTAGCTCAGTACTTGGTAGCAAATCAGTAGCTTTTTAAAGCAAGGCTTCTGGCCACCATTTCCAAGAAATAGTTAAAAAGAAAACCTGGCACTTGCTTTTTTTCTTTCTCTCTCAACTACAGGCGCCCCAGTCAGCTGTACTACGTGGTCAACTCAGTCCATTTTAATCCGGCTCACTTTATTTACAAAATAGGCATTAGACCCATGGCTTTCACAGTCTCTCATGGGAGGTTCTTTGGGTTGGGAGGATTATTAAAAACAACAACAACAACAACAATCCACATGCACCCAATAATCCGATCGTTTAAATCTCTTGTGTCTCAAATAATCCTTCTTTAGTTTTAGCATCCTCATTGTTTTCTTCCCTAACGCGGGACGACTAAGAGAGTGGAAATAGTTTCTTACAAAGGAGGGAAAGACTTTGCCTCCCAGTTTTTGAGCAGAAAATAAAATCCAGATTTCCTCTTTCGCTTCTTTTTCTCCACGAAGGCCCATAGCCGTCGCCGCCCGGAAGGGCAAAGAGTAGTTAAGTTCCAACCGAGGGATCCCCAAGAAATATATATATATATCTCCCTTTCCCCCTAGAAAAGGGGACCGGGCGGAGGGGGGGGGTTCCAATCCAAGCTCAAGCACTAAAGAAAGGATTTCTAGCCTTGGAAAGAGCGATCCGGAGACACATAGGGAGCATTTACCTCTTGAAATCCCTCATTAGCCTCCGCCTGGCTGGAGTGGACATGATCTTCTCGCCCCGATGATCGAAGACTCCCGGTCGCCCCCTCCCCCAAAAGCCTCAGCACTGCTCCTTAGCGCAGCTGCCTCGCTTCCTCGCGCTGCTTCACAAACAACTCTGCAATGGCGTCTCCCTCCGCCGGTGGGAGGAGGGAAAGAAGCCACCCTTCGCGACTCTACCACTCGGCCTGCTTGCGGAGGAGACCTAGAACGCCTTAGGAACGTACCACCGCGCCGGGGTGAAAAGGGGGAGTATCCTTTCTCCGAGAGGCGGCGGGTAGCTTTTCGCTCCGCTTTTTAAGCCTGAGGGGGCGCGGGCGGGCGATGTTTTGCGGATTTCTCTCGTAGCGCGTCCTGACTTTTGATTTCAAGATCGAGTCTATTATTCATGTTTCTGTATATTGACCACAGTACCCTCATCGTTAAGTTGTGGAGGTGTGGTGTAAGCCTCATGAAGAATCTAATTATAAACAAGTCTCACTGTGCTTTAAAGAGTTAATTTATTATCGCGTGAAAAATTGGTCGGTTCTTAAAATGCCACACGGTTATTTTTGCCGCTTAATGTGACCAGCAACTGAATCTATAGGTGTATGACTGTGTGTGTGTATGTATGTGTGTGCCAAGCAACGGAGTGCTTTTTTGCCACAATCTTCCAATGCCTTTTTTTTTTAAGATACTACCATTCTACGATGAAAACGGGGTTGCTTGGATAAGAGTGTCAATAATGCCCTAAAAACGGGTGAATATTGAAAAATTCTTGTGCTTTCGGACCACTTTGTTTTCTGCAAAAGGAAAAACAGTTAAGAAGCGGGTCCACATAGAAGCAATTATACCAATGCAGCTGAAGAGAGACGGGGACTTACGTGAATGAGTATAAGAAAAAAACAATAATTAGCAGAATGCCTAGTTATAGCTATGGAAATATCGCAAGCTTTCTGATTGTGTGCAATGAGGCCCGATTGCCTACATGCGTTCAAAATGAAGCGGATTAAACACACAAACAAAAAAAACAACCCCTCGATCCAGCATATTGCCTATTAATTTAGAAAACAGTTTTACGAACGTAACTACGGTGCAGCCGAAACCACCCGCCCCTGAAACATCTGATGTTCCCCCTTTCGATGGTGCTACATGAGGACAAAGAAATGAGCATTTTTCCAGGCTGTGGGCACTTGGCATCGTCCGGTGTTTTCAAACTAATTTTTGCCGATAACGCGGCTTTTGCAGAAACAGCCCATTAGGCGGGACAGCACGTCGTCTTCCACCTGGGAACTGACGTCACCCAGGACCTTGCCTTGCCCGAAACCTTATCGAACGCGATGACGTCGTGCCTGGCTGTTGACATAGCGGCGGTTGCCATGGAACTGGGCCGGTTTGCTTGGCTAGACCTGGGAAGACTCAACATGGGGATTTCCCGGGAGCAGGTCAGGAGCGCCCTAGATAAGGGAGGGCAGCTGTGGGATATCCTGGTGTGACGCGGGAAGGAGGTTTCTTGAGGCCCGGAAAAGAGCAGACAGGGTGGGGTATGCGGTGGTGAAGCATGCTCAGGTTGCGTTTCCGAACACTAGCATGGGAAGAGATGTGGAAAAGGTTGCAGACTGACATATCATCAAAATCCAAATGCAGGTTTAAAAGCAAAGGATTATTTTGCAGTCCTGTAATAATCCCTTTGCTCCAGAGAAACCTTCAGTATACTGAAAAGTACCTAAATAAATGTGCAGGGGATTAAATTGGATATGCATTATGCAACATCCAAATGCACCAAAAGGCACATTTGCAATGAAGGTTAGTCAGAAATTTCCACTCTGATATCCCCCATGGTGGGCAGAAGGATGCTTATGTATTTATGTAAGATTTATTTTATATGGCCAGCCAACTCACTCACTCTCAGTAACTCCCGGAGGCTTACAAGGATAAAAGGCTAAAGCCCAATACAAAAATAAATAAAATGCAATAACCTCCCTGTGCCCCGCTGGTGACAACAATCAAACGCACCATTTGATGGGCTTCATCTCATTTCCATCTGTTAAATGGTTTTAATGCTTCCTGCAAAAATCAGGGCATTAAGCATTTGCCATTTTTTTTTCTTTTTGAGAAATGGGAGATACTCCGTCATAGCAGAGTGTGCCCAGTACAAAAAATAAGTAAATAAGGATAAGCCGCAAAGAACGCAAACAGACAACGTAGTTCAATAGAGGGAGAGGTGAGCTGGTCCCTGGCAGAAATTTGCATTAGCTCTCCTACATTTCTTTGCTATTGACATTTTGATAGAGATTAATCATTGAAATGCATTCATCTTCAGGGAAAGAATTCCCTGCTCTTGATCCTCTACTCTCTTGGGCAATTTTCTTAAAACATTTTTCATGTTTTCGGCAATTAATCATTTTGGAAATGAATTTTCCTAATATTCTTATAAATAATAGTAAATAATCTTATTGGAAGAAGAGAACATTTTTAACAGAAAATAAATCCAGCCAGTATGCTATTTCTAATATATTATAGTTGCATGATAAATCTTGGAGCCATAATGGGGTTTGCAGGTGGATCTGAAATGAAAGCATTAAGAAATGGAATGTATCAAGAGTCAAGAGTAGGCTATAAATTAATTGCCTGATTTGAATGCAGGCTACCCTTTGTATTGCATGGGATATGGTCCACCAAATCTCTAGTCTCAACGACTCAGAGTCATCCTGGATTAGAGCTAAAGCCAATTTATTCAACAATCTGTTCTTTCAGTAGTCAATTTACTTATGGAAAATTGATAAGCAGAGGCTTGATAACGTTCTTATGTGCTCAGCAACAGTCAATTGGAAGCATATTATTTCTAATACTGGTGGGAGTAATACACCATCATGACAAGCAATTGTAGATAGCCTTATCCTGCAGTAGTCCTCTCCATAGAGAATAAATATTCAAAAACCCAAAAGGTAATTGATATTAATTGCCATTTAGTCTTGTGGCACTTGGATAAATCAGTGTTTTTAACCGTTATATAGCTTACTAATATAAGATGTTTGATTCTGATTATGTGCTATCAGGCCAGTATGCCTGTGAGTGTAGTCATAATTTATCTGCTAATGTTTATAAGCATAGTTTAAGAAACAAATAAAAATAAGACTGGTTAACAAAATATATATTTTTTCTTCCAGAGATTTCAGACTTGAGTATGGAGATGTATGAGATCCTTGGAAAAGTGGGAGAGGGAAGTTACGGAACGGTAATGAAATGTAAACACAAGGAAACAGGACATATAGTTGCCATTAAGATATTTTATGAAAAAACAGAAAAATCTGTCAACAAAATTGCAATGAGAGAGATAAAATTCCTGAAGGTTTGCTTCTTTTATTCTTTTGAAAATCAGTATTTTTAATAGAGGCCTGTACAACTTGTAGGGGGAAAAGAGCAACATTGATACCGTAAATGAAAAATAATTACAGCATGCAAAGAAATACCGATCAGTTGTTCACCAGCTAGTAGAGCTGTGGCAGTGCTAGAGCTGCCAGTGAGTCCTGGAAGCATAGAAAGTATTTGGCAGGGCATCTTTGTACTGCCAGTGGCAGTTTATTTGTTGACATTTTAAAAAATGTTGGTGGGCCACATGTTGTGTGAGGTGTTTGATATTAAAAATTTGATTTATAACCTAGTAAATACATATTCTTCTTAACTGCGTCTTACCACTTCGGGTGTCGAAGATACAAAATTTGGGTTCTTTAACTTTTGGCGGCCTCAACCACTGTTATTTGATGCAGTTGTAGTGTGTTTTTGATGTTGTCTCTCCATCTTCTTCTGGGTCTGCTTTGTGTTCTTTGGCCTTCTCCTCTTTTTGTATATGCCTTGTATGGTTTAGAATCCCAAGACATTCTTTTCAGGTGAGCAAACCACTTAACTTGCTTCTCTTTGTAATTTAAGATTGGTTCTATTCCAGTTCTTTCTCTTATGATCTCATTTTTGATTTTATCTCTTCTGGTCACTCTACAGCTTTCCTCAAACATTTCATTTCCTTGGTGACTAACTTTCACTCATACTTTATTGCAAATGTTCATGTTTGGCACTGGTAACATAGGGTGGGGATGAATATAGATACATATTAGTATAAGTAAAGGGATTGTGTTTATGCCAGACTTATTTTTGTGTAAGCCTTTTAAAATTATTATGCAGTTTTTTAAAAGAACAACACTCGTTTGAAAGTTCCAAAGAAATTAATTACATTTATTACTGCACGCATTTCTTATATTATCTGTAGTACCAAGGACTGACCTATTCAGAGTTGGCAGTATTTCTTTGCTTTACAGATTTAGATTTTTAAAATATGTGCTTAAGTATTTTGAAAAATATATTTTTCAGTGAGATTGTTTCAGTGAAAGTTGAAGTTATCCCCACTTGGCTCTGCTGGCTATCCCAGTGGAAGATTCCTCTTGGAAAAACTCTTTAAAGTTATCCTGCTGAAGTTACTTCACACCTTCATGTGGCTGCAGCAAAATATGATTATGTTATGCTGCTGTTTTAGTAGATAATAAACATAATGATTAGAAATACAGCAACTATATATTAATTATATAGTATTTAATAATAGAATTGTTTTTATTATCCCTCAGTTTCCGAAGCTTTGTTTCTTTGTAGTAAGCACAGGAGTTCCTTTAATACCCTCATGCTGTTTAACTTCTATATAAATCTGTTAGGTGAGGTGATCTGAGATTTGAATGTGGATGTTATTGGTATCCTGATTTTGTCCAACTATATTCCTCCCTTTTATTGGAATTATATGCTGTTGCGCAGGTAAGGGACTACTGACTGGATACTTGAATGATCGAGACATGAAATTCCTCTTGATAAATTGGAGGCTGGATAGAATTTGAGTTCTCAGATCTGGACATTTGAAAAATACTTATTTAGCTAGGATTACACTTTAAGAAGTCAATAGTTTTAGGGTGTTTTTCATCAATTTTTTGTCATTGAAAAAGCAAGTAACTTTGATGATCTGGAGCCCTTTAATCAGGTATATCTATTTTTAGTCAGGAATAGAATATTCATTCTGGTAGCAAGTTTTGGGCAGTGGTTTTCAAGTTTATTTGACCAAAATTGATCCAGAGAGGACAGACCAATTTTGCTCTTTTAGACACTGCAAGGCACTTCTAGGGCTCACAAATTCTGTAGATCCTGGTAACAGCACATATAATTCCCATCAGACCAATTTCAAAAGAATTGCACTAGGTGCCCTATGTTTATAGTATATGTTTGTGGCATTGGTAATAACATAGAATCCTAAGTAGGATTTCTCTCCTATAAGTATTTGCCTAAATATTAGGGTCTGTGAGTCTGTCATCTTTGTTCCCTTATGGAAGCTATATGTTAGGAAGAGATAAAGAGATTTTCAGCTGTGATAGCTGAGTTATGAAATTACTTCTTTAATGGGCCTTTCATGCTACATAGTGATTTATTTCAAAAACATGTTAAGTGTAAATGTAACCTTCAAATCAATATAATTTTATGTTCTATAGTAGTGTTAATTTTATAGTGATTTTCTAAAATTGCAATTGCTATTGTATAGTTTTCCTGATTCAATCTATCACATACTGTAGGTGGGTCAGAAATATGTTAATATAGGTAGTCCTCTACTTACAACCATAATTGAATCCAAACTCTCCATTTCTAAGCAAGGCAGTTAAGTGAATTGTGCCCCATTTTACTTTTTTGCCATAGTTGTTAGGGGAATCACTGCAGCTGTTAAGTAAATCATGTGATTGTTAAGCAAATTTGGTTCCCCCATTGACTTTGTTTGTCGGAAGTCAGCTGGGAAGATTACAAATGGTGATCACATGACACCCCCCCTCCCCCCCCCCCCGGCTTGGCTTTCTTTGTGGGAAGATTCTTAAATTCAGAATTGGCTTTTGTGGGGTAAATTCCATTTTTTTAAAATTGTAATGTAGATGAAGCAAAGTTTTTAGTTATTCTTTCACAGATTATACTGTAAATGCTGATTTCCTAGTTAACAGTAGTGTTTGTGATACTTTTATTAAATTACTTAATAAAACATATAAAATATATTGGTTTAAATTAATTATTATAAAAAAATAGATGAACAGTAGTATTCAAAAGTGTTGAGGGCGGTGTAGAGCACACACAATATTCTTCATTTGCTCTTTTGTTAACAGCAATTTCGTCATGAAAACTTGGTCAATCTGATTGAAGTCTTCCGACAAAAAAAGAAAATTCATTTAGTGTTTGAATTTATTGACCACACAGTTTTAGATGAGCTGCAACACTATTCTCATGGACTGGATAGCAGAAGACTTAAGAGGTATCTTTATCAGATTCTTCGAGCAATTGACTACCTGCACAGCAACAATGTAAGTACTTTACAAAAATATTGTAAGTACTGTACAGCTTGACTACTGCAATGCACTCTATATTTAGCTGGCCTTGAAGACCACCTAGAAGCTTCAACAGGTCCAGAACGAGCAGCATGAGCAGTGATGGGCCTACCTCAGTATGCCCACGCAACTCCTCTGGTTTGCAAGCTGCACTGGTTGCCATTTAGCTTTTGGGTGCCATTCAAGGCACTAGTAATTTCCTATAAAGTCCTTCAGTGACATAAATCCTGGTTACTTGAAGGCTGCCTGTCTCCCACAGTATCTGCCGGACTGATTCAAACTGGCAGAGATGGTGTTCTCTGGGTTTCTTCAATTAAACAATGGCATCTCTTGGGATTCTCGAAATAGACTTTTGCTGTAGCAGCACTTGTTATGTCAATTTGGTATAATAGCAAACCACTCCCATACCTCCTCTTATTCTTCCTTTTACTGGACCTTCAGTATAAACCTGGTAGCTTTTAAAAAAAAATCTGTTTGTAATTAAAATTTCCAGCTTCGTTCATATAGGTCAGAGCTGTCAAACTCCCGGCCCGCTGGCCAGATGCATCACATGCTGACCACACCCATGTCCGGTTTAGCGAAGGGGGAAAAAGTCCCGATACGTCATGTGACCCCGCCGTGACGACGTGAGTTTGACACCCCTGATATAGGTCTTTTAAAATTCCATGTAGAAAATCCAACAAGGCAGCAAACATCATTGAGTCCCAGACTTCTTTCATCTGAGCTCTTGAATTAATATTTGTTTTTCTATTCATCCTGTCCCAAATATTCAATTCTTGAACAAAGGGATAATTCCCTTTTTTCAAGATAGGTTTACAGGAAATTGAGTTCCTAATTAACACTTATGTTATTGCCCCTTCCAGTATATTAAAACAAAAGCTGTAATTAAAAACCAAACATTAACAGAAAAAGTCTAGGTTTAAATAAAATGGAATATAGTGTTTCCAAAATGATAATAATCAGGCTTGTTGGACCCATCTTTGAAAATAATTAAATGGGTATTAAGATCTCAGTATGCAACTTGCTTTTCAATCCTTTCTATTATTGCTTGAACCATAGTATTATAAGACTAATATTACTGATAATATAGGTAGGCTTTTGTTTTAAGCCTGTCATCAGTTCAACTAATTCATCTAGTTTTTTTTTTACCTCGCAAAAGATAATTGAAGTTATTCTTTTATTCTTAGTTGTTTAGCAGTCTGAACTTGTATTCTTGTTATATTTATTGAATTAGTTAGCTTTTAATATTTTGTTTCCAAACAACATATTTTTGTTCTTAAACCAGATTCTACATTATTCTTCTGCTAGGTCATTCACCGTGATATTAAACCTGAAAACATTTTGGTTTCACAAACTGGAATAACTAAGCTTTGTGATTTTGGATTTGCTCGGACTTTAGCAGCCCCAGGTGATATTTATACTGATTATGTAGCTACAAGGTGGTACAGAGCTCCAGAACTGGTATTAAGAGATACAACATATGGGAAGTAGGTATTTTTTTTAAAAATAATGCATATGGCTGTTCAATATGTATCATTAATTATTTTTAATTAAAGTACAGCCACACAGAATATTCCAAAAACAAAAAATCTATGAACTTACTTGTGGTGAATAATAGTAAAGGAACATTAGAGGGCGCCCTGATACATTTATATACTGTAGTTCTTGTTTTGCTTTTAAAAAGTCCTTGATTCAGACTCAATCCCTAGTTAATTTCTGGGAACAGCCCTGTAGTTTTCTTTGCACAGTAACAATATGGGATGGTTTGCCATTGCTTATTCTGGATTCTTATTTGTTTATTTGTTTGTTTGCTTTCCATTCTAGCCTGTAACTCTGGTATTCCTTACAGACTCCCATTCAAATACTAATCACGCCCAACCTTGCCTAATTTCCCAGGTCAGCCAGGGGCTGTTGCTACATGCTGAAGTACTCCTTTTCTTTTCTTTTCTTTTCTTTTCTTTTCTTTTCTTTTCTTTTCTTTTCTTTTCTTTTCTTTTCTTTTCTTTTCTTTTCTTTTCTTTTCTTTTCTTTTTTCCTTTCCTTTCCTTTCCTTTCCTTTCCTTTCCTTTCCTTTCCTTTCCTTTCCTTTCCTCTTTTTTTGATAAAGTCTAAAAAGTATTCAGTCTCAGCAATTTGCAGAATATCATAGACATAATCTACAGTTTGAAGAAGAGCTATAAATGTTACATTAGGGTAAACCGTAGATTACAAAAACACAAACAAAACAGTTCCAAAAATTTGAGGTGAGGAGATTTTGGCTACAGGAGGTTCTGCCAGATGGATGTACGGACACAGTTCGGTATCAATATGAAACATTACACACACAAAAATATACATTCCTTTTGCAGTCAGTCTTATGATTATATGAATATTCTGATAGGAATGTTGCTAAACTCTGGTTCTAAAGCAGGTGTGTGAATTTGGTGAACTTCCTTTCATGGCAAGATTTGTAATAAATTATTTTATTTTATTTTATTTTATTTTATTTTATTTTATTTATTTTATTTTATTTTATTTTATTTTATTTTATTTTATTTTATTTTATTTTATTTTATTTTATTTTATTTTATTTTATTTTATTTTATTTTATTTTATTTTATTATTTCTATACCGCCCTTCTCCAACAGGACTCAGGGCGGTGAACAGCCGAGATGAAACATAACATATAAAATTTAAAAAACAGTTTAAAAGACATTAAATAATTTCGGTCCTCAATTTAAAACAACCCAGTTAAAACCAATTTCAAATTAAAACCGAAAGGATGGGATCAGGCCAGCCCGGCCAGATGTAATAGATGTGTTTTCAGGGCCCGACGAAAAGTCCGGACCCTGAAAACACATCTATTTCATTTGGCCGGGCTGGCCTGATCCCATCCTTTTGGTTTTAATTTGAAATTGGTTTTAACTGGGTTGTTTTAAATTGAGGGCCAAAATTATTTAATTAATTAATTTGCTTTAGAACATTTATACAACAAGAAGTAAATATTTGTAAATTTAGTCTTTGTATTGTTGAGCACTTTGTTCATTTCCTGATCTTAGACCTGTGGACATCTGGGCTTTAGGTTGTATGATTATCGAGATGGCCACTGGCAACCCCTATCTACCCAGCAGCTCTGACCTAGATCTACTTCATAAAATTGTGACCAAAGTTGGTAAGTGCTGTTCTTAATGTTACTCACAAAGAAGTAATACAGTGCAAATCTATTGGTCCAGAATAAATGCATTTAACCCTATACATCTTTCTGTTCAGCCTTTGGAATTTCTATAAAACTTTCATTAAGGGGAATAGACAAATCATATTCTTTATCTGAAAAAAAAAATCACTTTCGGTAAAAAAATTACTTGAAAAGTTCTCCTTGGCTTCAAAATGTCTCCATATTTTCTTACGATACATAAAATAGAAAATAGTGTGAAGCAAAATAGCTTCTGTTCTTCCAATGCTTGAATTTCTGAACCACTTTGCTCCTTGCAGCTTTCTCTTTTCTGCCACCCTCATATAAAAGAGATAAACAGTTGTAGATCCGGTCTTATTATTCATGCTATCTTACTTCCTTGACTTCAAATACAGATTTCATTTGATATTTGTACTTCCCTCTCATCTCTTAACCTGTCCAAAGATTTAAATACTTCCTGTATTTCTAATTCCAATGCAAATTATCTCCAAGGTTACTCCAAAAGCAAATGCTTTCTAGAAATGTATATATAAAATCATTTTAAGATACATAATTTATTAATTGTAGAACTGACCTAAGTATATATGTTATCTGTTTACTCCTTCCTTTCCTTTTTATGTTATATAATCTATCAATTTTTACAATGTATGCTCTTTGGGGCAGGGATGTATACACGTACAGATTATACACGTAAAACTTATTTTAACTGACAATTGGGATGGACTGTTTGTTAAATATTATAAGGTCTGACATCACTCAGTGATGCAAAATGCAAATATCAGTTGATACCAAACAGAAGAATTTAAATGATGACATCATGCAATTGAGATGAATTACATCGCTTATGTTATTTGCATAAAGTGTCATTATTAATCATCAGATTTTTTTAATTTTGCATGTACTAAACGCAAGTTTCCAATTTCCTTCAAAGTTACTTTTCTGCCCGAGGCCTAATTAGATTTAGAAATCTAGGTGTGTTACTCTCCTTCCAGAGTTCTGGAAGTATTGTCTCTAATTCTGCATGGTTTAGGTTCCTCTCTCCCTCCCTTTCCATGTTGTTTCTGTGGAAGAATTTAAAGAAATAAAAGTCTTCAGCTTTTCACCTTATTTAACTTCAAGATGAGAGAATTTGCGTTTACTTACAGATGTAGCCAACAGGTTGTCTTAGTTACCTTATGACAGATAATGTTAGTTTGTGTTCTGACCTAACCTGATTTTCAGAAATTGCACTACTCGAGGTACCCATTTTTGTACCTCTACTGTACAATCTGTAGGACTTTAAATAATTACTAAATACTCATTATAATGAAATAAATCCAAGGTCAGACAGGGGAATTTATTCCCATTACACTATAGATAGTCCTCAACTGAAAATGACAACTGGGACTGAAATTTCCATCACTAAGTGATGCAGTCTTAAAGTGCAACTGCACTGCTAAGTGATGGCAATCCCTGCAGTCCTGGTTGCCATCGTAAACTGAATTCCAAGCGAGTTATGCAAGGCAACTCCTGCCAGCTTCTTACAACCTAAGTAAGTGCAGAAGCTGGCAGGAAGTTGCAAATCCCAGGACAGCAGACAGCTAAGTGACTGCTGCTGGGGGAGGGAGGGATAGGGTGACCCAGAAGTTCAGCTCCAGCTAGGGAGTGTATGAGTGTAGGAGAAAAGTGTGGTTTGGGGAGGGTGTGTGAGAATCCAGTGAGGATCGTGAAGAGTATGCAGGGTGTTATTAGGGCTGAGGAGGGTATGTGAGGGTGCAGTGTGGGTCAGTAAGGGTGTGTGAGTTCTAGCACACTATAATTGGTTCTAGCATGATGAGTACTCATACCTTTGGACTATGAGTACTGTCTTCTGTTTGACTAACCAGCATTTCCCTCATACCTGACAGTGTCTACTGACATCTGTTCCAATTCCTGACCAGCAGAACTATTGATATTGATATTGATAATATTGTTACTTTGTATACATTGTCATTTCCTGACAAGATGTTTTTAAAGAAGTGTCTTCCCTGTTTTTCTACCATAGCAATATCCCATGGGAGGTCTCCAGTATTCAGGGGCTCTCCTCTGGTTTTATCTGCCTCTCTGTTTCTTTTTTTTTTTCTTTTGGAGGCTTACACATCCTTTCCCATTCAAATTGGGATGAGAAGGGAGAACATGATCTATTGCTTTTGAAATCTCCTTTTCCCCTTATGTGCTTGTGCCTTAGTAGTTATTCTTACCCCTCCCTCTGAGGATATGTCTAGCCAGGAAAATCTGTTCATATTAGCAGGCAATGGGGCAGTTAAGTATTACCACAACCACTGTTGTTTCTATTTCATCCTTAACTTGTATATTTGCTCTACATTCTAGTACAAGTCTAGTATGGCCATAAACACTGTTAAGTACTCTTTGTCCACTCTTGGTACTTTCTTGACCAAATAAGGACAAATCATTTATTTGCTTCCTAAGCCTGTAACTGGGGTTCCATTGATCTTAGCTCACATTGTTATTTCTTATTCTCTGGATGCTTGCAACATGGCTGAGAAAGATCCCTTTCCTTGGCAGATTTGACAATCCTGAACTAACTGCCCTATCTTGCCACATTTATAACAGAGCCTATTTTCTCTTTGGTTTGTTCATCCTCCCTTTTCCCTGCATACCTCCTTTTTCAGTCTCCTTTTTTCTTGCCTTTTCCAACCTCTCCATGCCCCCTTCTAGTTTCCTCAGTTTTTCTGACTGCAAGATAATCTTCGGCTAAGGAGGCTGCCATTGTTGCCAGCGACACTCTTGCACCCGAAATCAGTCAGGACCAGGCAGGACCTGTGCGAATTATTCCAAAATACTTTCATCTGTACCATGTCTATCTGGCTGTAATCATTTTCTAGCTAGGTCTCCCAGCCTTGCCTAGAGTTCTTTCACTCCTTCCTATTCCAGTTATATTCACGGAATCTTTGCATATTTTGTGACTTCATAATAGTAGAGGATCACCTCTTTTACTTTATTGTAATTCACCGCCTCCTGCCACCGAGTCCTCCCTTGGCCATTTACATAACATTATTGCACATTCAGACATAATTAAAAATGCCTCTGTGTCTTCATTACATGGTTATGTATAGATGGATTTTTATATACCTAAAAGATCCTTCCTTTGATCTTTTCTTTCTTTCCCTTTCTTTTTCTAGACAATCTCTATAGGTAGTGTCTCCTTCATACTACTAGTTTATGACTCTGCTGGGCTGGATTTGCTTTAACTCTGCATCATATGCTTCCACTGTTGGATCTGGATCTATGTATTCTTCAGTAACCATCTCTGCCTTTTTTTGGCTGTATCTGCTGCCCTCTTGATGTGTCCCTGAGCTTGAGGGCACATTTGTGATCTCAGGGTACTAGGAATTATGTATGTCAAGTACTAGTCACATTGCTTTACCTCCTTCTTCATGCACTTATTTGAATATCTAAAGTATCATCTGCATTCTTGGAGCATGACATTGTGATCTCTCATGGGGAGTTCTTTCTGATGATGACGACATGCCATAGCATAGAATAAAAACGTTACATAATCTTCATTGTACTAAACACTTTACTCAGCAATAGGCTGTTACCCTAATTCCACCCTCCTACCCTGACAAGTTGGCTTAGCACGTAAACAGGTGGGGCCCAGTCCTTACAACAGCTAAAAGTCTTAAAGTTTACAAACTTTAAGTTTGTATGCTCTAAAGTGGCATCCAGGCCTTGCCTCTTTCCAACATTTTTTGCATTTGTTGGGGTTTATAGAGCTGAGGTGGCGCACTGGTTAGAGTGCAGTACTGCAGGCTACTTCAGCTGACTGCTAGCTGCAGTTCAGCAGTTCAAATCTCACCGGCTCAAGGTTGACTCAGCCTTCCATCCTTCCAAGGTGGGTAAAATGAGGACCCAGATTGTTGGGGGCAATATGCTGACTCTGTAAACCTTTTAGAGAGGGCTGTAAAGCACTATGAAGCGGTATGTAAGTCTAAGTGCTATTGCTATATGCTTCCTTAGCGTGGCTGTTCCTTTTGTAATTTTTGCCAAGGTCCAGGCCAAGCTCTGCTCTTAAGCAGTGTTGGTATTGAATGCCAAGCTAAATTCCAGGCAGGGATCAAGCACAGATGGGCCACTTACCCTGCTTTTGGTCTTGATAGTTGACTGTCAGCAATCTTGCTTGCTTGTAGCTATTATATGTGCCTGGATGTCTGTGATGACCCAGGGCATGGCACAGAGATAACACAAACAGCTGGCAGTTCAAATTTTTTTGCTCCAAAGCTCCCCAAATGCTGCCACATTTCTGGCAAGTCCCAGAGCAGAGTGAGAACAAAACCCCACACAAATTCCACACAAACCTCAAGCAGCCTCTGGTTGCAATTAGTCCAGCCCAGCACTGTCTGCACCAAAGCTGCACGACAATAAATCCCAAATGTTTTTGGCAAAACAAGAGCCAAGCAAGGAGTTCAGGGAGCAAAAGATCCAGATTAGTCCAGAATGCCAACAAGGAATGCAAGGACTCTTGGCAAGCTCAAACATCGGCACACAATACTTCAGGAACTCAGCATTTGTTCCCTACAAATGCCCCTCCCCACAGTGTCTCCTTAAGCCTCATTCCGCCTGGTGACTGGGCGGGGCACTCTCCTCGCACGTGGCCTGCTCTGTCTGCACTGATCACGCCTTCCCTGCATTCTCCGAACCCTTGCATCAGGAGGGGTGGTTCTTGCTCCTTGTCTGAGCTCTGTCTTTCCTCCTGGCCTGCAGGCCTTACTAATTCCAAACAGCCATGCCTGGACTGACTCTGCCCTTCCCCAGTTTTCTCCAAGGCCAACGGAGCTGCCCTCTCACTCGCTGTCAGTTCTTTTCTTTTCTTTTTTTTTTTAAATTTGATTTATATGCCGCCCTTTTCCGGAGACTTAGGGTGGCTTACAATGCATTAAGCAATAGCCTTCATACTTTTGTATATTTATACAAAGTCAGCTTATTGCCCCCACAAACTGGGACCTCAATTTACCTACCTTAGAAAGGATGGAAGGCTGAGTCAACCTTGAGCCTGGTGAGATTCGAACTTACAGTAATTGCAGACAGCTGGTGTAAATCACAATGCTTTTAGTTTGCTGAGCCACCAGGCCCTTCTTGTTCCAGCTCATCTTCCGCCACAGATTCAGAGTCCAACTGGGGCTTGGCAATGTTACTTTGCACTTCCTCATCTTCCAGATGCCCCTTCTTTGTGTACTATTCTCCTACTCACACATATAGACACACATTCTGATTTGGCTTTCCATTGTTTTAGCCTAAGGGCATGAGTGGGATAAGGTTGCTGTCCATGGAGGTTGGTACATTCCTGGAAAAGCCCAGGGGGTGGCTCAGCTATCCAAATGGGATGTTGTTATGCCAGTCAAAAAGCACTGGGTGTGGCCAAATGACCAGCAGAGATGCAGGTGTGGATGTATATGGATGAACGTTGTTAGTCCATCTTTCTCAGCTGGCTGGCTGGGGGGAATTGAGCATTCATATTTCCAAGACATTAAGCCTGTGTCCCTTTGTGGAAGGGGTTGAGCTTAACTTAACCTCAGGAAGTGGGGTCGGTGGGATTTCTGCATGACTGCAATCACACCACTCAATGTTTTTATGCTGTTTCTCCAAAACACAGAGAGCAGTTCTAATTCTCACTTGTCTCTCCCTTCTATTATGCATGTGATGCTACTATACTTGTTATTGGTCTGTCTCATCTCACATGCTAATAGTATTATATTCTGATGAGAAGGTTAAACACAAATAAATACAAATGAAACAATACAGAGGAATGGGGATAGCTGTCTGGAACATTCTCCTCCATTATATCTCTTCTCTTCAATCCTGAATTTGGGAAAAAAAACAAAATTGTAGGTGAAACATTCAGGAATTAATAACAATCCCCTGCAAACATACATTCATCATTATCATTATATTGTAACCCAGAAAAACCACATCTTGGTGTCCCTATTTCCTAATTCCTATAGCACAACTAGCAGTTCTGTTAACTACCATCATCCTCTTCCTAGGCTTGGGCTCTATCTTCCTTCTGCTCATCAGAGGCACTACTTTTATGGTAATAACACACACAAAAAAGGAAGAAAGAGAAGACAGACAATACATAATCCACACTGGTCCCGTTCCTTGTAAAAAATACCTAGAACTTGCCTTATGCATGGGTTTCAATTCCACCCAATAAAATAACCACATTAGCTGAATTGCCAAGGATCCAGGATGGGGGAAGACATTTGAAACACCTTATATGATTTGGACTTAACTTCCATCAGATCTTACCAGAAACGAAGCAGTAGTTGTTCAAAGTATTCTCCAGTGATTTATTAAAGTCTGAAAAAGGAAACAGACGTTAGAATATTACTGGGAAAGGAGAAAAATATGACCTTGCTGTGCTTTTTAAAAATGTATGTAAAATAAAAACAATGTCAGTGATATTCTGATATTCTCAGTTTTTAGCTTGAAATTTGATGTTGGGATACCTGTATCTAGAGCTTTAGAATAGAGTTCTAGGTAGAGACATGCTAGCAGTATGTCCTGATCAATAAGAATGTATAAAGCAAGGCTGTTTGGGACAAAATCCTTATGTTGTATTATAAACATTGTATATTATGTGAATGCTTAATATGTAGCATGAGACCAGAGATCCCCATTCCTAGAAATACGAACAAGTAGAACACAATAGCTAACATATTCTTTTGTGTGTGTGTTTGTGTTTGTCTGTCTGTCTCTGTGTGTGAATGCTACTTTTTCATAGAAATTGGATGTTAAGGAAACATTGAACAAAAATCTAATCTTAACAGACATACTCCAATCAGTTGACTTGCTTTAAATTAGAGAAAAATGGAGGAAAGATAGTTTGTAGCCTGTACAGTGTGTACCTTTACCTTTTAAAGTCATGTTATGACATTCAAAGAATAAAGTCTATAATAATACTTTGTTAAACTGGTCCTAATACTTTGTTAAACTGGTCCTACCACAGCTGCATTAAGATTTTATCAATATTCCTTTACTATAACAACATTCCTTTAAAACGATTAACTATCTGGAAACCACAATCCACCAAACAACTATTTGGTATTTCCTAAGAAGTCAGTAATGAAACTGACTTTAAATTGATCTATCTCTTAATATGAATAAAATTACCTTAATCTGAGTTTAATCTTAAACTATGGATGCAAAATCAATGTTAACAAATTTGTTACAAAATATTAACAGTGCTAGAGTAATAAATGTGGGAGTAACTTGGATTATTTATTTGTTGCTGTCTTTCAGGAAACTTGACACCTCACTTTCAGAGTATTTTTATAAGGAGCCCAGTTTTTTCAGGGATGGTTCTTCCTGAAGTTCAGCATCCTAAAAGTGCAAGAAAAAAATATCCCAAACTCAGTGCACTACTTGCAGATATGGTTCATGTATGTCAGAAGAGGTCTGAGTATCAAGCTTACTGATGATTATTAATTGTAGCCTAACATCATTTTTATGTATATACATCTTGAATTATCAGTTGTATTTAGAAATCTGAAAGAGACTTGCTGCATGATATAAAAACTTCTTAGTTGTTTATTTGTAGGTCAATGCCTTTTTCATATCCAGTAGAGGTTTTATTGATATTTGAAATTTTAGTCCAGGTCTAAAGAGAGGTATTTACATATTTCAGATATTTTTGCAAGTCCATGAAGTTTTAATTTTCTAGTCTAAGATGCTATTTTCCGTTTTTATTCAACAGATTGTTATAGAAAAGCTCTTGAGTATGTCTTTAAAGGTACTGAAAGGCAGGGAGAGGTACTCTATTTGAGCACCTATGTATGTATATGTATGGGTGAGAGAGAAAAATACATACTTTTAAATTAACAGACGTGATTTTACTACAGCAAGTATCATTTTAAAAAAGGTACCTTCAGATCAGTCTCGACTCCTAATAACTACATGGACACATTCATATGAGCCCTTGGAAGAATCAAAGATTTTTGGATGAAATTCCTATTGACTTGGCAATTTAATATGCAGGAGTAAATATATATTAAATATATTTATCACACATCCTAATAAATTAATATTAAATAAACTTCTTAAATAAATGCTTATTACTGTAGTTGAGGGTGAAGGTTGGCTGTGTTCGCAGTAAGCATATTCAGGTTTTATGTGTAAGTAAAGCTTCATTGTTGCTTTCTTAGTTGCATAGCACAGGGCAGAGCATTTGGGGAAAAGATGGTGTCCTAGCTTGAGATGTCTTGGATTATCAGTTATTCATTTAAGCAGGGGTAGGAAACATACATCTGAGCCATGCTGGCTCAGGAATTCTGGGAGTTGAAGTCCACAAGTTATAAAGGAGCCATAGTTCCCTACCTCTACCTTAAAGGTTCAGTGGTTGAGTTTACTGGCATTTTTAGTCAGCATTAGATTTTTTTTCCTTCAGGAGTTTCCAGTCAACTGTAATCATATTTTGACTTACACCTTCAACATACCCTGACATGATTTATTATTTATTAGTTGGTCTTATTTATTTGGGCAGTGTAGTGCTTTTAATCTGATTCCAAAATGGTTCTTTGGAGGCCAAATGTATGATCCTGGGGAAAGGCATGACTACCTTTAGGAGTGGCAGACAGATGCTATATTTATGTTCTTTCATATTCCAAAGCATACGTTGGAATGGAATGGAATTGAACATGCTACATAGTTCTACTGTTTAAGGCATAATATTATGGAAACTATTAGCCATTTATTAAATCTTATAAGTGGATTATAAATTGGCACAATATTATGGAAACCACTAACCATTATTAAATCTTAGTAGTGGATTATAACTCTACAGAGCACACAACTGGCATTACTTTGGTTAAAACAAGATTTTGTACTAACAGAAGATAAAGTATCCTTTGATCATTTTCATCTTTATTTAGAAAACACACACATCTAGTAATGCATCAGTTAACATGGGAGATTTTCTTAGTAAGGAGGAATATTGAAAACAACAAGATACTAATTAATCAAAATGAATTTATTAAGTGAAAACATTGTCTCTCCATCATCTTCTCTCAAGTTAAAAATAATAATAAACAAAATTAAAGGAAAAAATTAAAGTTATCTTCAAAGTATCTTCATTGGCAGCTCAATATCTGGCCACTTATAATAAAATACTAATAAATACTTAATTTTCAAAACATTTCCCCCCTTGTTATCTTATTTAGTAGTTGCCTACCTATTTCTTCTTGGGTTTTAAAGATCTTACCTGAAAACAGAAAGACTATTTTTCCAAGTCTCAAATATTGTTAACTTTTATTAACTAATAGATACGATTTTGGAAGCTACTGTTTCAAAATTAGACATACTTTTTCTTTAAAAAATGCTATTAATTACAGATTCACTTCAGTAGTATTAATTCTCTTTAATTATGGCATGAATTGGTGGTCACAGTTTCAGCATCTTTAAAAGTATAATGCAATTAAAACATATAAAATTCAAACAATTGTTTTTCAAGGTAGATAATTAACTTAAAAATGTTTCCTAACAAATCTATATTAATAATTAAAAGACACCTGTACAATTTTCTATCCATTTCATAGCTTTTCTATCTTGTAGCTTGGGTTTTATTGCAGTTTTTAATAGGATCCAAATCAACTTGTTCATTAGTTTTTTCTTTGTAAAATTACTTTTATGTTATAAAACTATTTTATATTGTACTAACCCTTTTGGCCACTCACAGTTTGGAAATTGTACACTTCTAGCTTTGAATCATTAGTTATTTCTTAATAATTTTTTTTAGTTAACATTGCAGAATAAATTTGTTAATAATTATTGGTTTTAAACTTTTTATACGGCCTAGACAAGTCACTGTTGTGAGATAAATAAGTAATTTTATTTTTCACTGAGGAAAGGGAGCTTGAAACTCTACAACAACGTCTAACATTTTTAAGACAGCTAAAGCATCTTTTTTAAAAAATCCATGATAGTCTAGGCAGGAATTTAGAATTCTGGAGGACTGTTGTTAGCCCTTTATTTATTTACTTGTGATGTGAGAAGGTTTGTACATACATTGTAGTAATAGCTATTTCATGATGGATGATCATTTGTTGTGGATGTATTTGGTGAATAGAGGAGTTATTTTGTGTCTTGTAATTAGTTTGACAGGGAATGGTGCTTTTTCATGCTTCTGATACTTCTGATAATTAAACTCATAACTCGTTTGCTTATATGAGGAAAGGAACTTTTTTTAAAAAAAGAAGTAGAGGCTATGTGCAAATTTATTTTCAATCATTTGAAAATTTAAGGGTAACATTTTAATTCTGTTTAATCAAAATTTTAGCTAAAAGGTTTCCCTGAAATATTATAAGCTGATTTTCTTTATACTTATAGAAAATTTCAGTATGCACATTATTTCTATATTTTTCCTGAATAAATTGCTTGAAGTGGAATCCATTTACTCTTATCAGCAAATTGTGCTGGCCTAAAATTTGCTGCTCCCCATGTCCTCACTCTTTGTCTTGCCTCTACTGTTCCAAATCACTAAGTTTCCTTTATTTCACTCCCCAGAAAAAGAGAAAGGGAGATATGATAGATCTTATTGATCTTGAAATACAGAAGTAAATAAACTTTGTGCCAGTTCTGCTTATCATAGTTTGTTTTTTGTCTTAACCACATTACAACTCAGTGATTCTTTATATTGGTTAAGCTTAAAATAAGGTGAAAGACCTGCTATTATATTTGGGCCATGCAAGTCCCAGGCAGATATATTAAATGGTTAGGCAATGTAACAATGCAGCTATCACTAATCTGACATGTTACATCAGCTTTCTTTCCCATGTCTCCTCTCTGTTTTGGTAACCATTACTCAGATCGCAGTCGTAACAATATTGGCTTTTGTTGTCTTTTCACTAACTGTTGAATCCTCATTCCAGATTAGATTGGGAGTTGCTATGGTTCAACTGCCTGAACTCTTTGTGAAAGGCCCTGTTGAAATGAGGAAACCTGATTTAATCTATTACATAATGACATATTTCCTGAAGGCTGATTGTTGGCCTCTGTAATTTTTTCATCCATAAAATAGGTATTCTTAAAATTTTCTGCTATATTTCTGAAATCTACATTTTACAAATATTGTTTTAGACAGTGTCTGCTTATCAAATCTTAAATCTAAAGAACTGTATACATAATAACAAAGAATCAGTTACATCATTAATGGCAATAGCAGTGGCAGGCACATTTGTAATAATACTGTACAGCTATCATTTATTGTTGAACAAAAGTCTAAAGTACTTGATTCAGCATAAAGTAATGAGGCCCATAACTCCTTTAGCACTGATAGACTTCATTTCAGTAAAATGAAGGGTTATCATTCATTTATTCATTCAGTGAAAGGTCACTAAAGCTGCAAGCAGCAGAATGATGGTATTCACAAATTAAAAATGTGTTAGCCAAACATGGAAATGTTACAGCAACTTTAGTTTCTACTTTATCCAATGCTGGTACATATTAAATTTCACCGATGATACAGAAAGTGCTAGTTATTGTAATTCTGGGATGTCTCCATGTTAACTTTAATATGCCACAGTATCATCATGTAAGCTACCCATAGAGTTCTAAAGGACTCTTTGAATAATTTAGTCATCTCAAACAGTGCTTGCTCCTTGATCAGTATAAAGCAATTTCTGGATTGATAACACTACTTCTGAGAAATGTTTCTACATGCTTTCTATGATTCTAGCAGAGAGAAATTCTAGGAATAATATTACAGTTCTTAACTTACTTTGGATCGGGGAGTATGAAGCTTACAATCAACTCTGTTTTTCTTTTAAGTTATATAGATAGAGCGAAAGAGCAAATTAAATATTTCCCTATTGCTCACTTTATGAAATGCATTGCCTTTTTGATGGCGAAAACCCACGCTCACTTCAAAAAACTTCCAGCAAAGCCTCTTTGCACTAATAGGACCATATAAAGACAGCAAAACAATTCTGCATACATCTGAAGGCTCTTGGGCTGCTTTCAATCCAACAGTTTCTAGTTTTCAGCCAGTATCCCACAACCTAACACCCTTCCAATATGCTGGAATACAATTAGCCTACCTAGGTTGCAGAAGACTTTTCTGCAACATCTTTGTCTTGGCCAAATTCAAAACTAAAGAGCTTTTCCTTCCCCTGTGTTACTAAGTTCATTTTTTTTTCTGGTGAACGATTATACATACTCACAGGCACAGGCACGACAGAAAGGGGTGGGGGGAGAGAGAGAGAAGAGAACTAGCCATTAGCTTCTATTGAGGATCAGCTCTGTTTGCAAACAGCTTTTGGAAAAATGATTGTGAGGCAGCTCTTGCAAATGTTCACCGCTGTTAAATCTAAATGTTTACATTAATTTCTTAAGATCAGCAACTTTGTAACTAGAGGACTATGTCACATTTAATAGAATATATGTTTTAAGACTCCTGGCAAACAACGGCTCTACTATCCAGGAATACTACCCTTATTTATTTTTAAAAGGGCAGAATAGTTTTTGTGAGTGTTGTTTTTTTCACAGAAGAGCTGTTTTTAATAACTGGGGATTATAGGAGTTCAATTCAAGATACCGAATGAGTCCCAGATTATGGAAGTTATGCGTTTTCTTCATTTTCATCTTGACTGGATAGTTCTGCCTATTCAAAGACATAATAACATGAATAGATTTTCTTTTTCTGGGAATGAAAGGAACCTTGCTGGTCTCAGCATTTTAGAAAATCCAGTGATGTCAGGTTCACAGTGGCAGAACTAATGCCTTGAAGGGGGGGGAGTGCTACTACGAATGAGACGAATTTCTTCATAGAGCCTGTAGACTAATGCACTGTTATTAACATCTGCTGCTTGCAATTACTGCAAGTTCAAATCTCACCAGGCTCAAGGTTGACTCAGCCTTCCATCCTTTCAAAGGTAGGTGAAATGAGGACCCAGATTGTGGGGGCAATAAGCTGACTTTGTATAAATATACAAAAGTATGAAGGCTATTGCTTAACGCATTGTAAGCCGCCCTGAGTCTCCGGAGAAGGACGGCATATAAATTAAAGCAAAAAAAAAAAAAAAAAAAGTCTGCCTTAACATAGGAGTAGGCAGTTTTTCCCCCTATTTTGCGGTGGTGGTGGGAACTATTCAGAGCGAAGGGCATAAATGGCCAATTATAATTGGGAATGTAGTTGGGAAAAGAAAGCTCAAGTACTGTAGTCCTCCTAATTAAGACTTACTATGTGTATAAACAAATTGCAAATGTGTTTCCTAATTATAAATTCAGCATAATGTCCATTTGCCCCTTTGTTTTAGATTCCTTCTTGCACATTTCTTACTGTTTCTAGGTTTGCAATAAATAATGCTCTGGAATAAAAATTAGGTAGACTTCCCCCAACATTGCACTATTCTGGTATTTTGGAGTATGCTCAAAATCCTTGGCTAGTGTTACCCTGGATATGGATGATGACATTTTTGGTCTAACCTGGGCCTCTAGCTGAGAAAGACAGAATTGCTAAGTTATCATCAATAGCCCAGCTGATAGTTTATCATTCTTTTTGATGTTTGAATTTATCACTGGCACTATAAGAAAATTTGATTCACTTTTTGATTGCCAATCTGCTTCCGGATCCAATTCAAGGTGCTGTTTTCAAGTTTTAAAACCCAATCTGGTTATTTGAGGGACGGCCTCTCTTCAGTTATACTATATCTGGTAATTCAATCAGATCCTCCAGGAGAGGCATGCTATACAGGTGGTCCTCTACTTACAACAGTTCATTTAGTGACCGTTCAAAGTTACTTTACTGGCCATTTTTCACACTTACGATCTTTACAGCATCCCGATGATCAGGTGAGGAAAATTTGGATGCTTCGCAACTGGTTCATATTTATGATGATTGCTGTCCCCCAAGCTCATGTGATCCCCTTTTGTGACCTTCTGACAAGCAAAGTCAATGGGGAAGCCAGATTCACTTAACAACCGGGTAACTAATTTAATAACTCTAGTGATTCACTTAACAACCGAGGCAAAAAAGGGGCAAAACTTATTTAACAAATGTCTCACTTAACAATAGAAAGCTTGGGCTCAATTGTGGTTGTACGTCGAGGATTATCTGTATAGGTCTTGTATGATAGGGAGCCATACTTGACAGGTGTCAGGAGATGAGCCTTCTCTGTCAGGGCACCCACATTATGGGCCCTGACGTGAGGCTGATTCCATCCCTGTTAATTTTCTGGAAGTCCTCAAAACCTGGTATCAGGCCTGGGGCCCTAGGGGCCTTGTGAGGTACTGAGATGGTTCTATTCTTGTTAATATCTGCTGTCCTTTCTTTACTTTTGTAATTTTACTTTTTTTTTTTAAAAAATAATTGGGTTGTTAAAAATATGTTTAGCTGTTTTATAGATGAAAAGTTTATTTCCTTTAGGTAAAATGTCAGGATTCTAGACAATAAATTATCAGCAATTTGCATTTCTTATGCTATAAAATAGGCCTGTGTTCCTAAAATGCTCTTAGAAATCCTTTCAAAGATCATGAGAAAGATAGCTATTTTCTGTTTCAAGCAAGACAGAATTTGTCTTAAAAGGATTGAGACTTATTCATATCAGTGTACTAATATAAGAATTTTTGTAGAGAAAAATTGAGCAAGATTTTTCTGGCAATTAAGAGAAATACTCATTATTGAAACTAAAGGACAATTATATTTACTTTTTTAAACAATAGAAAAAAATATAATACAAACTTTATTACACAACATTCTTCTGTAGTATATCATTTCTAACATAATAACTTTTATTTACTAGGCTTGTTTACAAATGGATCCTGCAGACAGGATATCATCTGCTGATTTGCTACAGCATGAATATTTCACCAGAGATGGTTTTGTTGAAAAGTAAGCTATTTGGATATAACATTCAGCATTTAATCAAAGAGCTTTTTGAGATGGTTGGCTTTTTTGTATGACAGATGTAAAATTGCTGTTAATTTATTGATTGAAGAGAGTCAAATCTCCACCACAATGCTGCTTGTGTTGCTGAGACGCTATATTTTTCTTATGCGTAACATCTGATTTCTTAGAAACCTTACTATCTTAACATGTTCTAGATATAAAACAGAGCAATTTCAAATGCAATTACTGTGTGATTGCTGATATTCAGTGTCCCAGTACTCTGTAGATCAGTACATTCCTTCCTAACTAATACCTTCCAGATTTCTAGGTGCTTTACTACTTTTAAAAATTTCTATCTGGTGTGGCTTTGCCTGGGTATTCTGGCTTTTTCAATTGAAACAAATCGGGAGTGGGGGGACAAAAGGGTCAGAGGCAGTAATGTGAGTGGTATTCTCTCTGAGGAATTCTCCTTATCATAACCAGGACAGTGTGAACATGAGGGTATTACTTTATGAAATTTAATAGCTTTTTTTCTCAAAACTTTGTAACTAGCCAAGTTTCTAGGAAGTAGCCTGGGAGAAAGAAAATAGTTCTTGTTTTATCTAACTCTCATGTTCTTGCTTCCGGGATGTACTTAATTGACAAGGTTCAGAGCTCAAATTTGAAAATTATACCCTTGAACAGGGAAACCTTTTCTACAGAGAGTGATTTGCACTTAGAAACTTAAAATATATAAAGAAAAGGAAGATATTAATTCCCATTGGAGGAATTAATCCTATGAAAAAGGAAGAAAAACCTTACTTTTTGAACCCAGATCTCAGGACCCAGATAATTGGTTTTGGAGAGCTGTGTTTTTGCATATCTGCTATTGAACAAATTGGGCTCAAGTACGAAAAAAAGTGAACAGAAGTGCTGAAAAAACTCTCTTGAGTCTTACAGATATCTTGGAATGATGAAAACATAATCTATACAAGAGAATGTCCCATCACCAAACATGTGGTTGTTTTTTGCAAGACTGTATATTGCTAGAAACTTGATTCATCTTCTGAGAAGGAAAAGGGATCAATGAATGAGATATTCTCAGTTTCAACAAATGGCTCACAATATAAACAAAGTATGGATGAAAGAAAAGCAGTATATTTCCAATAGAAAGGCTAAGAACAATGGAAGCAAGTTTTACTGCCTTTGTGCAGAAGATGGGTTGTGTAGCTGTATTATAAAGTTTACTAGCCTTGTCTGTCTTGTCACCCAATCTTGTTTAACAAAGCATATATCGTGATAGTTTCAGAAACAATTTTAGTAATTAGCTTGAATGGATAGAATGGATAGAAGGAAAGTTTGAAGCACAAGCCAGTGTGAAAGTCTCTCTCTCTCTCTTTTTTTTTTTGCAAACCCTTATAGTTTGGAATGTATTCATGGATGACATAATAATCTTAAGTATTAGATGAAAAGACTGAATGAATAATGAATTTGTTGCAAATTTGTCTGGGAATTTGTTCTATTTTTTGAACTTCAAAATATTTTGCTAAAGGGACAAGAAAGGATCCTGATTTTTAAACACAACACAGAACAGTGCATAATTTGTCAAGATTGAAAGAGAATTGGAAATTTAGCATATATTTTGTACTGAGAAGTAAATATTTAAGATGGAACATAGAGCGCATCAGCGAATCCTTAAAGTCTTTTCCAACGAGACCAAATCTACAATATAGAACATGTGTTGTCATTTGTGTGCTTTGTACAGTATATTTGCTTAGTATATAGATATATGGCAGTAATTGAAGCTGAATACTGAAAAGAGTTACATGAACTGTGTATTGCATTAATTTCTTTATGAATTATGCTTACTTTATTGCACATACAGTAGTTTGGTCTCTAGAGAGAAGTAGGTGGTTGGAAAGGAGGAAGAACCAAATTGTTGTAGGGAATCAAGCAACTGGACAAGATTATATTTGAAATTGTCAGTGTGATGTAAATAATGTCCTTTTTCATATCAGATTCTTACCAGAATTGAAAAGCAAATTACTACAAGAAGCAAAGCTGAATTATCTTTCAAAATTCAGAGACAATAACAAAGAGATTGAACAAATCAAAGATGAAAAGAGAATAGTTCATATTAACATGTCTCAGAATGGTCCTGTAACTGTAAAGGTAAGAATGATTTATGATTATTCTTTTAAAATGTTTGATCTATGACACAGCGTATAACATATACAAATTATCTGTTAAATATCTACAGATATACCATTATATTGTTTTATGTATGATTTATTTAATCATATTTTATAGCCATATTAAATTAATTTCCATAAAAATTAATTTATTCTTGTCTTAATACAGTGATTTAGTCTTCTCTCAACAAGTCAGGTCTATTGGCAATTACAGCTCCCAGAATTGTGGGAATTTTTGCTCAAAAAAGCTCATGAATTTCAAGTTAAACAAGGCTTAAGAATTTTGATTAAAGGATTGTGAATTTAAGACCCATCACAAGACTCTCACTGATGACTCACACCTGACTTATCACAAGACCCATTATAAGACCCTCATTTGACACACCCACAGCTTACCCATCCCAAGACCTATTGACCATACGAAACTGTTATAAACAGAAGAACCCCGACATTGACATTCCCTAAACTCTGCTGAAGATGTTACCTAGCCTGGTAACGAAATGTTTGGAAACCAACCCACAAGCTTGGAGAACGAACCTTCACCTTCATTTATTTAAAAAACCACCTAACTTCCACACAGAGGGATTCTAATAAAATAGCTGAAACATTTGTCAAAACTGTTAAAATATTTATTAAAATTGATAATAATTTGGTGTAGTGGCTACAGCATCAGGTTAGAAACTGGGAGACTGTGAGTCATAGTCCCACCTTACGGATAAAGCCAGCTGGATGACCTTAGGCCACCAGTCTCTCTCAGCCCTAAGAAAGAGGCAAGGGCATAACCCTTCTGAAAAACTTTGCTAAGGAAACTTCAGGGACTTTCCAGGTAGTATCTGAGAATCAGGTATTGTTGAACAGAAGAAAAAAATAGTATATGTTGGTGATAATATGATATCCTAAAAATACAATATGATAGAATGTGATATTAAATTATTGGCATTGTTTTCATTCTAGCTGATTGATTTACACTAGAATTGGTATTACAATAGGCTGTTTAATTAGGCTGTAAGGCTAGCAAAAGCAAACAATTTAATATTAATAAGAAAACCTCAGGATTCTGTTTTTTCTAATATTGCTGAACTGAGAACTCTAAACAACTTTTTTTTTGCAATTACATTAATTATAAAATAAAATGCATTTAGAAATGAAGAAATATTTCCATTTGAGCAGCATGAGCCATGGTGGTGCAGTGGTTAGAGTGCAGTACTGCTGGCTATTTCTGCTGAGTGCCGGCTGCCTGCAATTTGGTCGTTCGAATCTCACCAGGCTCAAGGTTGACTCAGCCTCCCATCCTTCCGAGGTGGGTAAAATGAGGACCCAGATTGTTGGGGGCAATACACTGACTCTATAAACCGCTTAGAGAGGGCTGTAAAGCACTGTGAAGCGGCATATAAGTCTAAGTGCTATTGCTATTGCTATTGCTATTCATTTAATATAAATATTGTTTTTAGGTGTAGCAAGCTCCAGAGGAATAGCTGGCATACCTTTTGCAGCAAAAGCAACAAAGAGTTTTGCAACACCAAAAAAACAATAAGTTTATTACAACCACCTGATGAGATGGATTTTGTGCGACAGTATTTTGATGTAACAAATATATTAGCTTTAAAGTGTTAAAAGACTTGTTTAATGCAGTATCTCTGTAAAGAAAATATTCTCGATTATTTTAGTAAGAGAGTTCCACAATTAATACTCACAGCATATTATCCAGAGAATCAAGTTCATGTATTCTACTGGCAAGATAATATTTCATCTATCAAAGTTAGTGTTCCATAGTTGTTGAGTTAGTATTATGGATCAGAAGATTATATAAGAATTACACAGGTTTATCTATTGAAACTATGAAAAAAATAAAGCAGGCCCTTCCTTATGTTGTTATCTACCAAAATAACTATTTTTAAATTGTGAATTCATATTCTGAAATGATTTGAACAATTTCATTTTTCAATGAATTTCATAAACATGTTTCACATTTTATAGTATGAGTAGATGTATTTGCACAAAGTTTGAATGTATTACCTGTTCTAGGAAATGGAAAAAGACAGAAAGTCAAAGGAGATGAAGATCAAAGGTATTAAAGTGAAAGGGGGAAAATCTGAAATTTCAGAGCTTAAAAGAAATGAACAAGAAGATGCTGTTTCACAGTGGGTGACTTTGTCTCAGAATGCTCTAAACTTACCTTATGAGAACAAACCCACAATTGGTGATGGTACCAGCTTGATAACAGTTGGCATTGATGCTGGTGGGATGAAGGATGAAGCTCCACAGACACCCTGTACAACAATGCCACGGATACATCCAAACTGTGGAAATCTTACTGCGAATTTCAGTTCACATTTCCTGTGTCCTAATTCAAGGTATCGATTGGAAAACTGAATAGTGGCCATGTATAGGGGAGAGTTGGATGGAGGATAGGAAAGGGTATTAATTTTTATTCATTAATTTTAGAGGTTTTATAGGTTCCTCCAATCACAACCAACCTGAAGCAATGTTTTATTTCCTCTCCATAACTTGGATTAATATTATACAAAATGTCATTATAATATTATATTCATAAACATCACAAAATGAGATCCTGGGAATAAGAGTAACTTCCATTCCCACCAACCAATCATTTCTGTTAATAGAAGAAAAACATCTTAGTCAACGCTCAGGGCTCATTCAAAGCTTTAAAGAGTTGGGTTTTTTAATTCATAGATTTAAATATGTGTTTGACTCCTTATTTAAAAATCATATTTTCAGGATAAATGTTTTAAAATGATATATGAAACATGTTTTTTAATTTTATTTTGGAGGAAAACATTACCCTCTCAAGTGCTCAATTATTGTCCAAGAATAAATGTATTCTTTCTTTATCAGACTTCCAGAAAAAGCAAAGAAACGACGAAGTCCTTGGCCATCAGTAGGACAAATAGGTTCAAACAGTCGTCAGGAAGATGGAGTTATGACTCAAGTAATGAATTTTTTTTAAAAAAAAAATACTGTAGTTCATGTACTAATGCAATTATAAATCAAATTATTTTCCAATTATTTTTTAGCTATACTAGATTTGACAAACTAATTTTTTTTGTTTAAACATGGTTTATAGCCCAGCTACAGGTAAAGTAGGAAGGAGATTCATTCACCTTAGGTATGAAACACTAACTGAGTGACTTTAGGCCAGTTACTCTCTCTTAGCCTAACTCACTTCACAGGGCTGTTGTCATGGGCAAAATTGGAGCAGGAAGGAGTATTAGTTATGTTCACTACCTTGAGATTTATAAGATAATAAAGGTGGGATTAAAAAAAAAACAAATCAGGATATGTCCTCTTTGGAGCTTACCTTCTTTGCAGGCTGTGTATCTTAAAATCAGTATTCCTGTTTGATGGCCTCATATTTGAATACATTAAAAAAAACCCTCTTATGCCCTTTTAAATCAGTGAGGAAATAATGCCACTTCTGATTTCAGCTGGATTTAAGCAAATCTGTTAATATCATGCTGCTGACTTTTGTAGAGTTTTGATTTGTTGTATAGGTAATCCTCGTTTATCGATTGCCTCTGACTATGACCATTTGCAGTTACAATGGCGATAAAAAAAGGAACTTTGTAGCCAATGCCTGCATATATGACCTTTGCATTGTTTCTCAGTCACATTTGCCATTCAGTGGTGGGTTTCAAATTTTTTTACTACCGGTTCTGTAGGCGTGGCTTGGTGGGCGTGGCGGAGGAAAATCTCCATTCCCATCCCACTCCAGGGGAAGGATACTGTAAAATCTCCATTCCCTCCCCAGTCCAGGGGAAGGTTACTGCAAAATCCCCATTTCCTCCCAATCAGCTGGGACTTGGGAGGCAGAGAATACATGGGGGCAGGGCCAGTCAGAATTTTTACTACTGGTTCTCTGAACTACTCAAAATTTCCGCTACCGGTTCTCCAGAACTGGTCAGAACCTTCTGAAACTCACCTCTGTTGCCATTACAGTCAACTAGTACAATATTGGATTGTCCTACACCTGACTTGTTTACTTTGTTGCCCCCGGCAGGGCAGAGGGATTATTATTTAAACAAGCTTTTCTCCACAATGCAGTGCATCTCCAGAAGGTGCTAACCTCAAATTAACAAACTCAGCTCTGTGATCTTCATTAGTTGATTGGAACTCTCCAATGGGCTTGCACTGCCGTCTGACACTGACCAGACCCTAATTAATTTCACACTGAAGATTCTTTTGCCTCTAGGAAGCTGGCAGCCATGAGCCTGATAGGAAAAGTGCTAGCACATTCCTTTAGATGTGTATTCCCCATTGTATGCCAACTTACTCTCTTGTAATCCCTTCCTATCCAATTAATGCAAATACAAGCATTAGTTCTTTTCTTGCTAATTATCCAAGTGTGGGGAGGGTAGGAAAAAAGAGCCATAAGATTTTTCCTTTTACCTAGCTTCCTTATAAGTACTTGCACTTTTTCAGGCTTCTAAAAATGAGTAAATAACTTAATACTAAACAGACAGGTTGATGTTTACACATTCCTGGCCTCTGGACCATAGCTTGTTCCTATGATCTGAATTGGAAAATAAATAATAGTCACTGAGCTATGCATCTCTTTGGCTTTTTTTGGGTGGTTTTGATTACAGAGAAGGCCTATTTGAATGTGGTAACTGAAAGGAGCAAATTTTATGGGAAGATTGGCTATCAAATTCTGACTTTGGTGTGCCAGTTAAATAATTATTTTAGAGAAATATGCTTGGAAACACGTTTCAAACATTACCTTGGCTTTCCCATTTTTTTCCAAAGGAAATTGCTGCTTATTTTTTAGCAGATAAAATAAACAAATCTTAGTAGATAATGTAAACCAAGCAAGTATAATTGGATTTTTCACAGACATAATGCTGAATGCTGTCAGTTACTAAAGCACAAAATGTATTGATTTAGTTTGCCCAATAATTTTTAAAGAACTTCTACTTCTTATTCCTTTCCCTAAATAAAGGAAAGATTTTTAGTATGTTGCATGAAAGATGGAAATGAATAAAAATAATTTAAAAAATTAAATCTAATGAATTCTCATAGATGTCTCCCAAGAATAGTTACCTTGCATAATTAGGGTCAATTTCTTATATTTCTGATTAATTAATTTTTTAAAATTCATTTTGATTATCTTAAAATGAGGTTTGTGGGTGGCATCTGGTGGTGTTGTCCCCTGAAGTGTTGAGTTGCTGATTTGATATAAATTATATTATAATCATGGTATAGATGTTTCCTTGGATGCATAATTATTCCATGTTTAGAACCAAATGGAGAAAGTATCCCTGTATGAAAGAGCTGCTCAAATTGATCAAATGGTGAACATAAACAGGAAGAAACGCAACATTTCAAGATGTGAGAAAAGAGAAATTCACTTGCCAGAACTAAATACAACAGGGCAACAGAAAGAACTGAAAGCAATGGAAAGTACGTTTGTTATATTCTACAGGTCTTTGTGAATGTGTTTGTATATATAATTATGGGGCTTACATCTGAAATGTGTATCTGTAATTATGGACTTTAAATATGAAGTAGCATTACATCAGGTTTAAAGAAATAGTTCCCACAAAATTCATTGACAGCAAACAGTCTTTTCGTTTAATACACAACTGGAGTAGCATCTTTTCTTTGTAAATGGATGACTGAATAAAACCAAATACAGAAATTACTGGAAACGGGAAGAAATCCAGCTATTACTGGAGTACAGTTATGGCTGGCTTTAAGTGGCAGCCAGCAAGCATATTTGCCCCCAATACAAATAGAGCTTTAGCCTTTATATTTAGCCTTCATATTTTCCCATTAGAAACATTACTTGTGGTCCATGACTTACAATCATTTGTTTAGTGACCATTTGAATTTACAATACTGGAAAAAGCAATTTACGATAGTTTTTCACACTTAACGACTACTACAGCATCCCCATGGACAGGTGATCAAAATTCAGACGTTTGGCAACTGGCTTATATTTATGGTGGTTCAGTGTCTCAGGGTCATGTGATCACCTTTTGTGACCTGACAAGCAAAGTCAATGGGGAAGCCAGATTCACTTAACAAGCATGTTATTAAGTTTACAACTGCAGTGATTCATTTAACAACTCTGGCAAAAATGGTTGTAAAATGGGGCAAAACGTAACAATCGCCCCATTTAGCAACATAATTTTCAGGCTTGATCGTGGTAGTAATTCAAGGACTACCTGTATTGTGTAAAGGCTACCGTTTGCATTAATTTTTGTTTGCTTTTTTAAAAAAAAGATCAGATTAAACAGCCCCTCTATCTTGTGCTGCTTTCTCCAGTAAAAATGTAGTTCCATTAGAATATTTTAAGTATAAATAAAATACTAAAAGTCCTGAATAGTTTGGCCACAAGATGGCCAAGAATGTGTATTGCTTTCTTTTCTTTGAACTGGAGAAATTCCATAACCAACTGAGAAACTGCTTTGGAACCCTCTCATTTTCTAAAAAGGCTTGCAATACATGAGGTAGGGGAAGAGAAGAATTGCTTTTTTTATTGGTGAAATATCTTTTGGATAATGCGAGATAGCAAATATACTCTGACATTTCGGTAGCCATGTCACTGCCCTATCAGAGCATATTTGAAACTGAACCTGGCAATAGAAGTCAAATCATACTTCTGTGTTTATTGAGGCAGTATATGTCTATAAGCAGTAGGTAACCAAACAAGCATCCAAATAAGTAGAATACAGTGTGTGTGTGTGTGTGTGTGTGTGTGTGTGTGTGTGTGTGTGTAATGTCACAGATGCTCATTATATAAGGATATGGTATCTGTTGCTGCATTCAACTTCAGACCTATTAGAGACTAGTGGCATGACTAGCAAAAATATGTATTCATGGTCTCAACTGACATTCCCCAGAGTTCATTTCACTAATAAACATTGGTTTATTAATAGTGGTTTATAATAGTGGTTTATTATCTATGGTTTCTGTTTTTAGTTGCTTTTTAAAAAAAACTTGGGCCATTTTTTTTAAACGCTAAGCAGCCTGAGGAGCTTCAAATTTGGACTAGAGGCAGTGATTAATGTTGCTTTTCTGACAGGTACAGAATTATGCTCCTGCAAATGGCCCCTTTCATTTATTTTTCATTTTATAGGCTGAGGTCTTCAGATATATATTTACTGAAAGCTAAATTAAAATATGAAAACTTTGATAAATCATTTTTCCTTTTGCAATGGTTTCCTTTTGCAATCTTCAATGGTTTTGTTATCTATTAAATTGTAGATTTTGGAATATTTGCTTCAAAACAGAAAATGTGCAATTCTATATTAATAATTTTATGACTAGAATAGAATAGAAGGAATGGAATGGAATGGAATGGAATGGAATGGAATGGAATGGAATGGAATGGAATAGAATTCTTTATTGGCCAAGTGTAATTGGACACACAAGAAATTTGTCTTTGGTGCATATGCTCTCAGTGTACATAAAAAGAAAAAAAATACATTCATCAAGAATCCTAAAATACAACACTTAGTGATAGTCATAGGTTACTAAATACGCAATCAAATCATACTAGGAAACAAATAAAACAATATAAATTGTAGAGATACAAGCAACAAGGTTATAGTAGTCATAAGTGGGAGGAGATAGCTAATAGGAAGGTTGAGAAGAATAATAGTAATGCAGCCTTACAGTGTTGTGGAAATTAGTTGTTTAGCAGAGTGATGGTATTCGGGGAAAAACTGTCCTCGTGTCTACTTGTTCTAGTGTGCAATGCCCTATAGTGTCGTTTTGAGAGTAGAAGTTGAAACAATTTATGTCCAGGATGTGAGGGGTCTATAGATACTTTCACAGCCCTCTTTTTGACTCATGCAGTATACAGGTGCTCAATGGAAGGCAGGTTGGTAGCAATTGTTTTTTCTGCAGTTCTAATTATCCGTTGAAGTCTGTGTCTGTCTTGTTTGGTTGCAGATCCAAACCAGACAGACACAGATATAATATTATGAAGATATAATATACAAAAGAAAGTGAAATATTGGGAAAATGAGGAAGGAAAAAGGGAAGAGGAAGAAGTGTAGTGTAAAGGGGATAAAAGAAAAAAAAAAACATTGACTTCCAACTCTCTTTAGCACATTAGAATAAGATAATGTTATTACAGCCTCAACTTTTTACTTTTATATACTTAAAATATGTACTAGCCATTTCTAAAACAACAAACAAATCTAAACCCATAGTCAGTTTCATTTTAAAAAAAAAGGAAAGATAAAGAACGAAAAGAAAATGTGCAATTTTAGAAATAGTTATTTTTTCTTGTAAAAGTTAAACAGGTAAGAGTGCTGAAAAGGGAGTCAAAGAAACCTGAAATATCCAAAATACCATCTTTACAAACTACGGATCAGAATCGTGAAAAACAAGAAGTAAGTTAAATTTCTCTGCTGTGAACTTCTAGCCATATAACTATGTGCTTAGTCTATTAAAATTGATTTAAACTTTATTGTCTTTGTACAAGCAGTAATGATAACAACTCAGCTAAAAATTAAAAGTCCAGGGATAACCACAATCCCTTTGGATGATTGTCCATGGGAGGATAGGATCAAATGGGAAGGCGTGTGATATCCATTTCAAATGACCCAGATGGTTGATCTGGGTCATTTGGTTGATGGTTGATGGTTGATGAAAATGTTGTGACATAAATTTACTGCTGGGGATATTTACATTGGTGGTGGGCAGGTTGCAGTAATGATAGGTCAGAATGGTATATGAATGATCCTGTGGGCGTCAAAGCCCTTCATTCCCTTGAAAGGGGCTTCCATTGGTTTTCTTGGTTGCATACCTGAAGTTGACAAAAGAAAATTCTCCTGATTCCTTTCTGGGATTTTAATAAAACAACACTGATGCCCAGATTACTTTTGAGGTAGCAAAATCCTGGAAATACCAGAAAATCTTGCTCTTTTCACTCCCATGTTCCCAGACCTGCTTTGAATTCCTTTGCTCAGTTATTGTTTGAATGGGGTTATAAGTAACATTTGCATTCTTTGGTCTGTCATTTATGAGTACTGTACATTAAAAGCATGATTTCATGCTGCATAAAGAATGCTAAAAACTGCTGCAAAAACCTTTTGGAAATTTTATTGCAATGTAAAACACTGGAGTGTTTAAGAAAAAGATTGGTGTGCACTGCTCAGAGTTGCTTTTATAGAATTGGATTAATAAAGAAATAAGATAATTTTAATGGGCTTCTAATAAAAGTCTTCTGTCAACTAATTTTATTTTTCAATGTAATATTTAGAGCACAGGAAATTCGGGAAATATGCAAAATGAATGAAAAAAGCCAAGTTTTTCCATGTAACAGCATGCATCCTGGGAAGATATAGAATGTCTGGCGTAAGACATTTGCTTTTCAATTAACTTTTCATTTAAAAAGTGCCATGGATAACTCTGCAGAACATGTGTAGATCCTCTAATAAAGTATTTTGAAATGCAATAGTCACCAAACTATTCATTTTGTATGGAATTATATAGTATATTTAAAGGTACAGGCAAAGCAGACCTATAATCAGTTTGTTAAATTAAATGTTTGGGGAGTGCATACATTGTTATTTTAGTATCAGTTGTATTGGGGAGAACCCTTGCCACCCAGATGTTGTTAAATTACATTTTTTAATAGCTACTGTCTGTATGTCCATAGTCAGGGATGCTGGAAACAGTAGTTCTCTAGATCTTGAGGAACCACTTCTTTCCATACTGCCTCATGTATTCCACAGTTTTTATAGAAATTTCAGCATTGTTGATTGATCAGGCATTATGCTGGGGTAACCTGCCTAAGTATATATACACAGTGCTCTTACTAAGACACTGGGGAACATCTTAGCATTCAGCTCCACATAAGCACACATAGAATAATCAAAATTATACCAAAGTGCCTTTAGTCCACCAGCCCTCACTCACATTGCTAGTTGAGTTCACATGTACAATTCTATGAAAAAGTATTCATCCATTTTTAGATTTTTATGAATTTTGCATATCTATACCAATGAATGTTATCCGCCACAAATGTTTTGAATTTTGGTGTTATTTTTTCTATCAGAAATAATTATTTGGTAGTAATTAATAGCAAATATATGCGAAAATTTTAACAACCTAAAAGGGGATGAATACTTTTTAGCTTTTTACTCCTCAGGTCCATGCCAAAAAAGATACTGCTAAATGTGGTTACTGCTAATAAAGCACATCAGAACATTGTATAAGATAATATGCAATGATTCTAGCTTGTGGAATAATTGTAGCTTGTCTCAACCACAAAAGATAACTTTGGGCAAGGAGAAAACTAACAGAAACCATCCACAAACAGAAACATTTGGGGCCCAGGACAACTCTTGTCATAAAACGTCTAATGCTTCTAGCCTTTAGCCACCTTCCCATCTCTGGTTGTTCACTGGCTGCTAATATAAAATGCCTCCAACTTATCCTGTGACTTAATTTGCCTTTATACTAATGTCTGAATCCCTGCCTCCTGTATTTCTGGATATGTAATTTCTGCTACTTATTATGATGAAAAAGTAGTTATTTTGTGAGTGAACCTAAAACATTGTGAAATGATTTGTCCAATGATAATAACAGATACCACTGCTGAAATATTTTACAGTCATGTAACATACATTTTATATACAGTACTGTGCAAAAGTCTTAGGCCACCACCCGCTTTGTTGTTTTAGCAAGATTTTAATGACCATAATTATTTTTTTGGTCTCAAATACCACATCTTGAATATCCAGTTTGTTGGTTTCCCTTTGAGAGTAGCTTTGCTGATGCAAAAGTATGATTTTATCTCTGTCAAATTAGGGTTCCATTCCATTTAGGTTTATGGGGGCCAGGTATCTGCTTTGCTCAGCTGTAAAGGGAGGTCACACTATATACTTGTCACTTTGGCCTATGGAAGCTTTTTTCTGCTTTTTCCTGTTTTGGATTCTGCACACAAATTTCCAGTATTTTCTGGTTGTATTCTAATAAGGAGACAGACATAATTATATATGCTCATTATACCATTGCTGCAACAACAAATCTAAAGATGGCCAAAGACTTTTGCACAGTTTTTGTGATAATGTCTGAATCTGAGTAAGCAAGCACCTAAAATGCTGGGGAACTAAAAAAAAAACCTTCTCATTCTGGTTCTTATTTTGAGAGTAAGACAGTTTACCAATTATATCACTGGTGATGTTAATTAAGGGTACCCCATAGCTGAGATGTACAGTATTTGAGTGCATTGCATAGGCAATGGAATATGAGCCCTTGAAAGCATAATCTTGATATTTAGCATAATCAAAATACGGTATGTAGAATCAGAATAATATATACATGTGTGGGGCAAAATATTCAGAAACAGCTTTTGGAAATGGCATTATGGACTACTGCATGGTTTACCAAGGTATCTATAGATGTGAAATTGCAGTTAGAAAGGATTCTTCAGATAGTGATAGAAAGTAAATAATACCTGTTATGCATCTGAAAGAAAGTAAGAACAGGAGAGATAAATAGGAGAAGGATAATTGCCCTATCTATACTGTATCTGGTATTTTTATTTATTTATTTATTTATTTATTAGCTTTAAAGGCTATTCAACTCCAGATTTGGGGAGCTCATCATTAAAAATGGAAAAACAATAAAAAATATGCCTGTTTGTTTCCATCTATTTGACATAATCAGGATTATGCAATCTGATCAATACAGTGTTGTTAATAGTATGTCTATTTCTCTAATTACTATTATGTGGAGAAGGCCATTGTGTCAAAGCAAGTGGGAAAAACAGCATGGGCTAGAATACCTTTTGATTAAACACAGCCAATACATTAGGAATTACAAAGCACATTCTACTTCAAATTGATAGAAGTATTTTTTTATCATTCATATTGGTTGGTACATTTTAAAATGCTCTGCTAAACTGTTTTTTATTTTATTTTTCAGGTCAGAGAAACTTACTGTAAATACAACACAAACTGAATGAATGCAGGTTTTTTCTTTATGATTTTCCATTGATTATGATTTTCACCATTCAGCTCCAAGTACTTGATAAAGGAAATAAACAGGAAATAACTTTTTCTCATACAGTGAATATATATGCTGCAGGACTTTTTCCAAAATAAATATATACAGTAATTCTCATTTAGCTAATTAAAAATATTTCAATGTGTCTTGTACATGTCGTTGACAATAAGCTGAATTTCTGTTGTTGTTTATTTGCAGAGGGTTTATTTGCAACCTGAATCAAGGATCATTTTTATAGAAACAAACACATTATCACTTGTAAAAATAAAATATAACAAAAGGAAAACCTGCAAGTATATCAGCTGCTAAAAAATTCTTTCCCTTCCTCCACAAAGGCAATCAAGTTAGACACAGTCGCTCAAATACACACTGAGAAACACATATTTTCTTCAGCAGCTGATCAAAATGCCACAGTGCCTGAAATTTTTATTATCTACTTTTATTGCTGTTTTAATGATTAGAAGTAATGTAGAAAAATTACTATAGCAAGGCTTATTCAATGTTGCCTTGTGTGATTCTGTTAAATTCTATAAAATAGTAACAATTTTCACTTAATACTGGGTTTTTGGACATTAATTACAAATGGTATTTCTCATTTCCAACTATATAAATATACAAAATTATGGTGTGTGTGTGCGTGCGTGCGTGTGTGTGTGTGTGTGTGTGTGTGTGTGTTGCAAGCAGTTGCCCCTTTTCATGTCATTGATGGTTTGGTTATTAGAAGTTATTGTCAGTCTTTCAGGATAGATGATGTCAGGAAACAGATTCCATAAGATATAGTCATGTGAAAAAGAAAGAACACCTTCTTTGAGTTCTATGGTTTTATGTATCAGGACCCAAAGAGTCATGAGAAGTGAAACATCTTCAAAAGAAAAAAACAAAAAAGTCCACTTGCCTCCTAAAAAAGCACCTTTGGGACAACCATGAGCTGAGGTGGCGCAGTGGTTAGAGTGCAATACTGCAGCTACTTCAACTGACTGCTAGTTCAGCAGATCAGCAGATCAAATCTCACCGGCTCAAGGTTGACTCAGCCTTCCATCCTTCCGAGGTGGGTAAAATGAGGACCCAGATTGTTGGGGGCAATATGCTAATGCTAATGCAATATGTTAATATGCAATATTATTATATTGGTCCTTAGCAGTTTTTATAAGTAGGTATTCAACCTCAGGTAAACAACAATGCATGACATATTACACCATGTCTTTTATTTTACAAAAAGAAAGGCAAAATGGAAAAGCCATGTGGAAAACTAAATACATTGGTAATGCTTCCATAGGTATGAAGAGGCTAGGTAGCAGGCAAGTCTGCTAATCAAGACCCCTTGATCAATTGATCATCAGTAAGTATGACTACCTCTATAAAAGCCAAAGTTTTAGGCGTTTGCTGGTTTTCAGCATTGAGGTATGTGTGTTAACACAATGCCAAAGAGTAAAGTCATCAGCAATGAACTTAGAAAAGCAATTGTTGCTGCCCAACAATCTGGGAAGGGTTATAAGGCCATTTCCAAACAATGTGAAGTTCATCATTTGACAGTGAGGAAAATTGTAAGTTGAAAACATTCAAGACAGTTGCCAATCTTTCCAGGAGTGGACGTCTTAACAAATTCACCCCAATGTCAGATCATGCAATGCTCAGAAAACTGCAAAAAATAATAATAATAAAAAAAAAAATCCAAGAGTTACATCTCAGCACGTTAAATGTTGAAGTTTGTGACAGTACAATTAGAAAAAAACTGAACAAGTGTGGCTTGTTTGGAAGGAATGCCAAACAACCCTTTTTTTTTCTTTAAAAAAAGAAACAACCATGGCGGCACGGCTTAAGTTTGCAAAGTTGCATCTGAACCAATCACAAGATTCTGGAACATTGTCTTTTGGACAGATGAAATCAAAATGGAGATGTTTGCCATAATGCACAGTGCTGGGTTTGGCAAAACCCAAACAATATATCAGCACAAACAACTCATACCAACTGTCCAGCATGATTTGGGCTTATTTTGCAACTGCAATACCTGAGAACTTTGCAATCATTGACTCAACCATGAACTACTCTGTATTGCAAAATATTCTAAAGTCAAATGTGAGGTCATCTATCCGACAGCTAAGGCTTGACTGACTCTGGGCCATGCAACAGGACAATGATCCCAAGCACATCAGCAAATTTACAACAGAATGGCTGAAAAAGAAAAGAATCAAGGTTTTTTATTGGCCCAAAGTCCAGACCTCAACCCAACTGAATAGAATAGAATAGAATAGAATTCTTTATTGGCCAAGTGTGATTGGACACACAAGGAATTTGTCTTGGTGCATACGCTCTCAGTGTACATAAAAGAAAAGATACATTCGTCAAGAATCATAAGGTACAACACTTAATGATAGTCATAGGGAACAAATAAGCAATCAAATCATATTAGGAAACAGTCAATATAAATTGTAAGGATACCAGCAACAAGGTTACAGTCATAGTCATAAGTGGGAGGAGATGGGTGATAGGAACGATGAGAAGATTAATAGTAATACAGACTTAGTAACTAGTTTGACAGTGTTGAGGGAATTATTTGTTTAGCAGAGTGATGGTGTTCGGGAAAAAACTGTTCTTGTGTCTAGTTTTGTGCAATACTCTATAGCTTCATTTTGGGGGTAGAAACAGGATGTGAGGGGTCTGTAAATATTTTCACAGCCCTCTTTTTGACTCATGCAGTTACAGGTCCTCAGTGGAAGGCAGGTTCCTAGTAATTGTTTTTTCCGCAGTTCTAATTATCCTCTGAAGTCTTTGTTTGTTTTGTTGGGTTGCATAACCAAACCAGACAGTTATAGAGGTGCAGATGACAGACTCAATAATTCCTCTGTAGAACTGTATCAGCAGCTCCTTGGGCACTTTGAGCAGGACCTCAAGAGAACTGTGCATAAACAAATGCCCTCAATGAACTGAATCACTGTAAAGAATGGGCCAAAATTCCTCTACAACGATGTGACAGAAGATTGATAAAGTCATACAGAAAACGATTACTTCCAGTTATTGCTACTAAAGATGGTTCTACAACTATGAAATCATAAGGTATACTTAGTTTTTCACACATCACTTCTCCATTTTGGCTTTCTTTTTGTAAAATAAATGACAACATGGTATGTCATGTGTTACTGTTCATCTGAGGTTGTATTTACCTACTTTTAAGAACTGCTAAGGACCAGATGTTTTTTTTACTATGTCCTGATACATAAAACCATAGAATTCAAAGAGGGTGTACTTTTCTCCCCATATGACTAGTTGTCACCTGATACCAAGCAAGTGGTCGATGAAGTGGATCAGACTGCACCCTTTGTTATGGCTTGTTGCCTACTTAAAATATCCTAATAATTGTGTGGCAAAACAAATTCTAGTTAGGCACACTTTTGAGAAAAGCTCACCCAGTTGAATTTCTCCTTTGTTATGTATCTGTGAAAGATCCAAAGTAGAAATCTGTATTGAGAAAAAAATGGCAACTATATTTTAAAAGAAAACCTTGAATGTATATGATTCTAATCACAGCTCCCAAAAAAACTACAGTATAGCAATTAATTATATTACTGACCAAACTACTTTTGTACATTTCTTAATTATCTGCACTTATATATTCATAGCTGAAGTCCCAATCAAGCCTTTTTGCCTGTTCACAGGAGACCTGAACATTAGAATTCTGTTCTCAACTTCTTCTATACCGTCCTCAGGGCATGGTGCTTAAACAACCCAAACTTTCAAAGCACAAGAAGTTCTTACTAGTGAATGTAATAGCTTGTATTAAACTGTTTGGTAACCATAAAAATAGTTCATACATAAGTCATGCATGCTTCAGGGTTATAGTAACTGATATATCTTTTCTTTTGTAACACTTGCACAATTCATTCTGTTCTATCTTGTACTGCCCTAATTTTGCCTTTTGTTCCTTGTGTTGTTTTACCATAGGTGTAGTTCTTCTGAATTTGTATTTTTTAAAATCCCAAGCCCCAAAATCTTTTTTTAATAATGATTTGATGGATTTCTCTCCATCTGATTTTGATACCCAGAAGTCTTATGTCATCATTATTATTATCATCATTAACTTAAACCAACCCATTATATGTCGAAGACTTCTTCATTGAAGATTATGGATTCAAATCTGTTGGTTCAATTTAGGGCTGAGAAATTTGGTCAAAATCACCCGGCCATTTTCCATGCCTGAGAGAGGATGAGAACCACATCTAATAGCTTAACTACTTTGACACGCTGTTTCTCATACTTACTTGATAATGAATCCTAAATAGAAATGGATTCTACATAGTAAATAATTATTGGGGGGAGGGGGCTCCCAATATTGAATATAAGATTTATATTGTAATTGATTACCTGCGAGCAGCTTTCTAAAGCCGGTATTGGACTGCATACAGTCTAAATTTCCATTCTTTGGATTTGTTGCCCAAGGAAAATATACACAATAAAAGTGAATATGTTCTTTTTGTCTCAATAATAATTGCAAACATAGAATAGACTGTGTAGAAGAGATTGCATCTGACTTCTTGAGCAGGAATAAATGCTGCCATTCAGGAGAGTCACTTATATTTATATTCTCTTCCCACATATGACTAAATGCTCCCAAAATAATTCTAAATAGCATTTCAGCCAGTTGATTATCAGATCACAAGATGTTTCTTTCCACGATTTTATCGCTTGTCATTACTGGAGAGAGAAGTATTAGTTTCCTCTCTCATGATAGCTAACCATTAGATCTTACCAACATCACTTGTTAAAGTTATTTTGGAGAGAAAGCTAGGCCTTTTATATGGTTATTCAGACTAGGAAAATTGGGTATATTTGGATATTTTACAATTTGAATAAAAGTGCAATATTAGAAGCATGTCATTGGAATTTAGTGTTAATGAAGTAACAGAATAACTTGTTTATCTACTGTACTTATAAAAAGCCCCACTCAAGCCATTGTTAAATCATATTTCATTATGGATGCACATATCTGTTGCCTGTTTGTTCTCTGAACAATATAATACAAACTTCCCTGGTGCCTTTGGTGTTAAAAATAGGTGATGATGCAGTTAGGATAATTATGGTGGGTCTGAATATAGTTTGCATTCTTACATAACAAAGTGTTCTAACCCAGAGCCTTTATTAAAAGGGAGGAGTGGAATGATACGCTGTGGCAACCAGAAATTATATATATATATCACAGTTCCGTTTCCATAGACTAGATTAGGAATATAGCTTCACTGTTTGAGTTGAAACCATCTGCAGTCAAGTATCATGAAATGTGATACTTTTGTTGCCTAGATTCAGTGATGGGTTACCACACTGCAGACATTTGTGCAATTAGAGAGAAAGTATGTGTGTAACAATGTAGGCCCCTTTGTTCCACCAATCTGCACCTCGATTTTACTGAATGATAAAACATTTAGAATGTTTTAAGTAAACAACAAACTACATGAAGAAACACTGCAGTTCTGCAAGAATTCATCAAACCACTCAGTGTGGTAATCTGCTATTATTTCCATATTGGGTATAATAGTTAAAACATCAGGCTAGCGATTGGGAGACCAGGAATTCTAATCCTGCCTTGGGCACAAAGCCAACTGGGTAACCTTGGGCCAATTGCTCTCAGCCCTGCTGAGAGGCAATGCTAAGCCTTTTCTGAAAAACCTTGTCAAGAAAACTGCAGGGACTGCAGGGACTTGTCCAAACAGTCTCCAGGAGTCAAGAATGACTCAAAGACGCACACACGCGCGCATGTTAGTATAAGTATAATTTTATTTCTATACCGCCCTTCTCCCGAAGGACTCAGGGCGGTGTACAGCCTATTTAAAAACACAAGACAAGCATCAATTAAAAATTTAAAATTATTAAATAAATTCGGCTGAATTTAAAACCCCAAAAATTTAAAATACCCCAGTTTAAAATTGTTATATTGATAGAGATACAAAAGGATTTCATTTAAGTGTTATTGAAAAATCCCTAGCTACTGCAATCCTACAGAACAAATAATGGGTTTTTATCCAAGCACATTTAATTTGATCCTAACACTCCCACTTTTATCAAATGCAATATAGCAGTTTATATAAACAGAGATTACAATCCATCAGATTTTAACATAACAGGTGTTTCTTGGGGTTGACTGCCCTTCTAACAGTATGTATTTATAAGCACATACCTGGAAGACGATGGACTGCCCTCTCTGGTTCCTTGGGGAAAGTCCCTACAGCAGTGTTTCCCAACTAGGGGCCCTGTGAAAAGTTTCTAGGGATTCTGTGAGAGATTGGGATTAAAAAAAACCCCAAACCCAGTTTTTTGAACTTTGCACACTGTGCAGTGCTAGCACTCTTGGTGATGGTAAAGTTTATGGGTCATGACTAAATTGCCAGCCTGCTGTTTTTCTGTTATTGTAAACATTGTAAAACATTGTGTCAGCTAGAAATGAATTGTATTGCAAAATTTTCATATTTTTGCAATTTTTATTCACTGGTTCCCTGAGATCCGAACATTATTTCAAGGGATGGTGGTAAAAGGGTTCATAAAGGCAGCTTTAAAGCATTTCCTCATAATCCCTCTTGGATTTTCCCTTTCTCCTGTAACAATATATTCAGGACATTGTCATTATTCATGTTATTCCAGGTAAAAGTCCTACTCTGCATTGTGTGATTCAGGAGGAAAAAAGGGGTCAAATGTTCTCATCAGCTATTTAGCCAGGTGAGGAAAAAAGTACTACTTATTTATTTTATGTTATTTCGGTATTAGATGTTTATTCTGCCTTTATTATTTCTGTAAATAACTCAAGGTGGCAGAGTTACTTAATATTCCTTCCTCCTTTTTATGCCCCTATTCCTTCTTTTTATGCCCCTATGTCATACCTGCAACCTATTAGGCAACTTGACATATGGCTAAATTTACCATTCAGGATACCTCTCCATACTCATCCCACCTCACATATTGAGAAAACATGGTTATATTTCCTATAGCAGGTGATGCTCATTAGGAGGGGAAATTAAATAGGGGAATCAACCGATGACTTTGCTTAACTTGTGCATTAACAAATGTCAATAACAAGTGTCAATAACAGTATCAAGAGAAAACCCCTTGCTGGCCTTGTTAGTGATAAGATTCACTTGTCAGGGCAACATTCACCTGTCAGGATAGTAGTTTTTTGCTGGTTCAGTGGCTAGTGGCTAGTATTTTTAAGGTGTGTTGAGACACAATTTATGAAGAAGATAAATAAATAGCAAATCAGCTAATGCTATGCTAATTTGCTATTTTCTTCATTTGTACTTTGAAGGTCCATCTATGATGGAGAGTTGACAGAAGTACCAACATGTAACTGATGATTTACAAACCAATAATGATAGTACTAATTCTCAAGACAAAGGAGCTATTGATATTAGGGGAAGCAGATAAAAGATTCTTAATTACACCTCTTTGAGTATATGTAGGTAGAGATATTCCTTCATATGTGTAGGAAATTGCTTCTTCAGATAAGATTTTTTTTCTCCCTCACATTGCTCAATGGAACATTTTCTCCCATATTTACTTATTCAGATTGTAAGGCAGGCTGGTAAACTGAGAGGTCACACAAACCATCATGGGCGCCAAGGAATTCTAGCAGTTTAAGTCTACACATCTTAAAGTTGCTGATGTTGAGAAACACTATTCTAAATCACTGAGTTCAAGTCCAGCACTCTTACACCGCCCCTCCACCCCCATGTGTGTGTGTATTTTTTAATTGTTCAGGAATGCTAGTCTTCCCTCTTTCCTTCCCCAGAAGCGCTCTTGGGAGGATTTCAGGTACAATGGCAGTACCTTCTCTGTTTTGAAAGTGAAAAAAGTGAAAAAAATGGAGGTGGTGAGGAAAGAAAGAAAGAACAAGATAGATTGTACCCCAGAGGGAGAAAATGAAGAGGCTTCTGACCAAACTTTCTTTGCCTATACTTAGAAATTTACTGTATTTTTCGGAGTATAAGTCGCACCAGACTATAATATGCACCTTAGTTTTTGGGGAGGAAAATAAGAAAAAATCTGATTGGCAGGTGGATCAGCCTCCTGGAATACCCCCAATCAGCTGTTCCCAGAGGTGAATTTTAGCAACAGGTTCCTAGGTTGTGAGCTCTGTGCCTTGCTTTTTTTTTTTTCTGTCTCTGAAACTTCTGAAACTCTAAAGCTCTGTTTGGGGGCTTCTTTTCTGAAGCTCTGTTTGGGGGCTTCTTTTCTGAAGCTTTATTTCGAATGTTTTTTCAGCCTCTGAAGCCTCCGTTTGAGAAGCTGGGCAGGGCTACATTCGGAATATAAGACACACCCAGATTTTCACCCTCTTTTTTGGGGGGAAAAGGTGCGTCTTATACACCGAAAAATATGGTACTTGCATTTACCCTATGTGGATTGAATTTGCTATGTAGGTAGCTCCTTCCTTCATTAATCTGGACTTCTGAATCTCAAGTAATTCCTTTTGTTGCAGCATTTCCTAACCCAACACATGAATCCGCTGGTTCTTAAGCTCTGTACACAACTGAAGAGTTACATAACTAAGGACAGGAAGTTCTGACCTGTTGGGTAAACCTCCAATGAGTTCCAGCCTGGTTTTGCAGAAAGCATTGCATATTCATTCCTTTTGAGAGTAAGTGGCCCAGAACTGCCGGATGCCAAAGAGGGAAAGAGCCCTGCATGATAAAAGAGTGACTTTTGGCAGGGTTGGGTTGCTGTTCTTGTATTTCTCAACCAGAACAAATTGCCGGTCCTTTCTGAATGGGAAGAAAGAGCAGGTAGGCTTCCTCAGGAAGCGTCTCAGAGGGATGCAGAAATTATATAGAATTTTATGCCTACTGGAGCCATGTGTGGCATGCCAAATATATACAATTTCAATTGTAACATAAAATGGTAGCATATTATCTCCATGGCAACTCCTTGTTTATCCTCATGATCTGTTCCTTGTTTTATTGGCTTTTGTGAACGAATTATGAAGAAAGAGGAAACAATGCCTCGGGTTATGTAGTGTGTCATTCAAGGAATGGAGGAAACCGGAAGATGTTCAACACAGATCATCAAAGCACTTTGCTACATTCATTTTATTTTATGTACTATAGTTTTATACTAGAGCTTTCCAGGATTCAGTCTTCGTATCTATTTTCTATGCCAAGGTTTAGTTTAGGGAAAAGATGATTTAAGAACAGCAAAAATGCCCCAGGCAGGCTTATAGTGTATTTCCTACACACCATTGACAAAGCAGAGAGAATCTACAGCATACATCAGGGAGTAAAGGAAGGGCTTCCTAATCAGAAAAATTCACCCCCAAAGCTAACCTCTGGCATTTCCTTTTTTTAGAAATTAACCACTGGGGATTTAAGAGCCCATAACAACTGCTGTGTAATGGAATATGGCAACTCAATGAACATATCATCAATTCCCAGCTGTAAATGTGAGCAGATGTCAGGTTCCAAACAGCAGCATAAAATTTAATAGGATTCCCAATGCTTGATTTTCACCAAGCTGTAAATGCTGCCAAGTATTTGTTGGCAAATTAGAGGATTTATATTTTAATCTGGTGCTATTCCCCCAGGGCACAAGAGCAATTGGAATGTATGGGAGAGGTTGACATCCTTGAAAATTGTCATAGCAGGTGCAGTTTCAGAAAAAAAAAGGTGACAAGGTTTCAGTTTGTTTGAAAACTTCACTAGTTCCACTAGAGAAAAAAAAATAATTCAACTGCTAGTTAAATTGAAAGATGAAAACATAAAGGATATTAATGATATCCTCTTAATTTATATCACTATCATTCATGTATTATGTTTTCCTCCACTCCTTTTTTAAATCATGTACACACATATTATCAGATAGAAAAGAGTCAGCCAAATATTTATGATGATCCAACAAGCAAAATTGTAAAATAACTTCAGCATGTACTTCAGACAAATAACACCAGTTCACTTTCTGCTGGCAGAAAACAGTAAGTTTTAATATGCACTGCCTTTCTGTGTGATAAAAACCTGATATAATACCATTTAAAATTACATTTCTATCTGATTCATGCATAGCAATACAGTCAAAAGAGCAATAAATGAGACATGTAAAAGTTGCCTACATTTATGATAATTAGTTTCATCTATTCAGAAAAAAGGCACTTCCTTTACAAATTCAAGTATTTATTACAATATTTAGAAAGTATCTTTCAGAGTTCTCCCAGAGTGCTATACTAAACAACTGCATACAATAATAAAATATTGCTATGTAGCACTTTAAATCATGGGTGTCCAACCTTTTGGCTTGCCTGGATTGCACTGAGTAAAGAGGAACTATCTTGGGCCACAGAGAAAATGTGTCATATAGTTAATGTATATAAATCACATAATAGTGTTAAAAGTTTATAATCTTGGGCCACATTAGTAGCTGTTCAGGGCCGCATGTGGCCTGCGGGCTGGACATAGTTGCTTTAAATATTATTAGTTCTTTCCAGAAGTAGTGTTATCAGGAATTAAAAAGAACTAGTTCAGTGGATAATAAGTATAAAAAAAATGATCTAGAACTGAGAAAACAGCGGTTCCTTCCAGTGGTGAAATCCTCCGCAGTTTGCCACCAGTTCGCCGCCCATGCATGCGGTGTGTGTGCCAAACACGCGCTGCATGCGCATGCAAAGTGTGCACCAAACGCATGCTGGATGTGCGCAGTGCGCACCAAACATGTGCTTCATGCGGAAAAAGGACACTTAACAAGGTAAGTAGAACAGCAAGGGGGGAACAGCTGTGCCGCGCAATTTAGATTTGCTAGAAAGCAGGATTTCCACAACTTTTCATGATGTGACTTCTCAAAATAACATTATGACCTAGTACAGGGTGGAAATCCAGTCTTTGAATGGCATTATATAACTATTTTTACAAAACTCATAGATAAAGCAGAATCTAAGGCAGTCTAATCTGGATTCTAATCCAACAATGGAATGTATTTAAAATTAGTATATCACCTGACATACCATACTTTTCTAAGTAATATACATTGTTATACATTAACAATGGCTTCCGGTGGACTTCCGGGTGCGCTTCAAGGTGTTGGTGATCACCTTTAAAGCGCTCCATGGCTTAGGGCCAGGGTACTTACAGGACCGCCTTCTGCCACCAATAGCCTCCCACCGGCCAGTTCGCTCCCACAGAGAGGGCCTCCTCAGGGTGCCGTCGGCTAGACAATGCCGGCTGGCGACCCCCAGGAGGAGAGCCTTCTCTGTGGTGGCACCTACCCTTTGGAACAATCTACCCCCAGAGATACGAGTGATCTCCGACCTCCGGACCTTTCGTCGGGCCCTAAAAACTCATCTCTTTCAGTTAGCCGGTCTCTCTTGATTTTATGATTTTATGGTTGGTTTTAAATTTTGATATGGATTTTAAATTGATAAATTTTAAACTATGGGCCAAATTTAATTATTTTAAATCTATTTTTAATCGTATTTATGTATAAATGTTTTTATTTTGGCTGTTCACCGCCCTGAGTCCGAAAGGAGAAGGGCGGTATAGAAATTCGGATAATAAATAAATTAATTAATTAATTAATTAATTAAATACAGTATGTAATATTATACGGTGGTGTCGCATAATTCAGTAAAAAAACCCAGAATAAGTGGTGCAAAATATGTAATCGGTAATCAAGCAGAATAAGTGGCTTCTGGTGTGTGTCATGGCCAGTGGTGAAATCTGAACCGGTTTGCTAGCTGTGCATGTGCACTGCGCGCCAAACGTGCGCTGCGCGTGCACACATACACAATACACACCAAAAGGAGGCTTGGGAAAGTAAGTAGAACAGCGAGGGGGGGATCAGCTGTGCTGCACGATTTAGCTTCCCTAGAAAGCAGGATTTCCTGCTCTCTAGCAAATCTAAACGGCGCGGCACAGTTGATAGTCAGAAATACCAGTTCGGAAGAACCAGTATCTTTTTAAAATTACCGGTTCGACTGAACCGGCAGCTAACTACTACTTCGACTGAACCGGTAACTTTTTAAATTGAACCGGTAGCTTTTTAAACCAGTGGTCACCAACTGGTGGTCCGTGGACCACCGGTGGTCAGTGAGAAAATTTTGGTGGTCTGCAGAAAAAGTATTTGCATTTTTTATATTGCTCTAAGTTAGAGGTCCTCAAACTACGGCCCCTAGGCCGGATACGTGCAATGAACATTTGTGTTGCAGCAGAGTCTCCCCTTTTGGGGTCTTTTTGTGTGGGTCGGAGGGGGGCAGAAATTCTGACTTGGGGGTCTGCTTCAGCCTCCTGGTGCAGGGCTTTGGGCAAAGGCTGGAGGGAAGTGCTGCTGGTGATGAAGAGCTGGAGGGCCTCGTTCCAGTGGGACTGCATCATGGCCTGGAACTAGCTGACCATCTCAGCCCGCTGAGCCTCCAGGCGCCAGTATCTGGCCTTGCACTCCCGCAGGTCTTCCCTCTGCTTGGAAAGCCTATGCTCCTAGTCCTCAGTGAGGTGCTTCTGCTGAGTCTCCTTCTCGGTCAGATCCAATTTGAACTAACTGAGCTGTTTTGCCAAAACTTTCTCCTGGTGGCTGCTTAGCTTCAACAGCTGCTTCCTGTTGGGGCCCTAAGGAGCCCGGACGGACAGGCAAGGAGTGGCTGGGAGGGGAGGGGTGAGTAGAGGCTGGCAAGGTGCCCCTAGATGCAAATGACATCGAGTTGGCCACGCCCATCCAGTCACATGACCACCTAGCCACACCCACCCAGCCAGTCATTAGGCAGATCATATTAGTGGTCCGTGGGATTTAAAATTATGAATTTAGTGGTCCCTGAGCTCTGAAAGGTTGGGGAGCCCTGTTTTAAACTACTGGTTCACCTGAACTGGTAGCTTTTTTTTTACTATCAGTTCATTTGAACTGGTAATTTTTATTACTACCGATTTGCCCGAACTGGAGTTAACCAGTAGCATTTCACCCCTGATCATGGCTAACTAAAGTTGTCTCCACAAATCAGAGATGACAATTGTTGTGAAGGACAGAAGACTGGCAATTAGATTGGGTTTTTTGGTTTTTCAAAGATGGAGAGATTGGGAGATTGTTTACAAGTGTCTGAATTGCAGCTACTCACAAACAGCATTCTGCTGTGGGTTTGAGCACTAGGAGTCAAGGGAGACAACATCTTTGCTCTCAGCAATGGCAGAGCATTTCATAAGGACACTAAGCCAGCCAAACTCACTTTCTAATTATGTTTGGAAATGTTGAATTTAATCACTTTATAATTATCAGAGATTCTCAAAACAGCAAGCTTAATTTGGTCAGTTTTATCTTCTTTTTTGAATTTGAAAAATTTTAAACATACTTAATTAAAAATAATATGCAATTGGCAAAAAGCAAAAAAAAAAGTATTTTAAGAAAGTTTTAAACAGATTGGGAGACAAAAGACAGTTATTGGAATATCAGTTATTTTTTGCTTTAAGATTAAAAAAAAATGAAATAAGATATTAGGGGGAAATTACTGAAATGGAACTAAATCCATATTAGGCATTAAGGCTTGATGATTAAAGGACCAGGGAGAACAGAGTTAAAATCGTAAGCCAGATATAATTTTTTCTTTACTTAAAGAGTTTTTTGAAACATGGACTGAAATATTGATAATATCTCAGAAAGGCTACAGATTTCAGTAGATAAAATTAGGTGAGAAAAAAAATTAAGAAAATGTTTACCTGACATAAACATTACAGAGTTTGAAGGCATGGAAGACAACAAAATTAAGATGATTATTTCTCTACTGAATAGAGATAAAAGTTAGGCTATGAAAAGGAGAATTCTTTATTTGTAACTTTCAAATAAAGTGAAGATTTAGTATATCAGCTTATGCTTGATGTGATAAAGGTTGGAAGCCACTTCTTTATTATTGCATTTGTTGCCTTTTTCTTTCATCTTCTACTTTTTTCTTTTTTTTCTGCACCTGATTTTTTTCCTTCTAATTTAGCTTGTATTTATTATATTATCAATAAAATTATTAACCAAAAAATACTGACATGAAGTGCCCTGACAGAATTGGTTCAGAGGAGATATCAACGACATTTAATATCATGTTTATTCAAAGGCATTGCTCATTTAGTCCCATGGAGCCTTCTTGCAGCTATCAATTGAGTTCTGGATTATGAATGCACAGCCTGATTCTGTGCTCTATTAAAGTAAGTCCATTGCTTTCAGTAGTATTTAGCATGACAAGCTATGCAGAAATACAAAGTATTATGGTAAGCATTCTCACAAACAATAGATAAAACTTAATTGAGACTTGTTACAAGGGGAAAAAAATCACAGGTGACTTCAGCCTGGTACTTTGGCCATTTCCTCATTAAAGATTGATAGGATTTTAATGCGTCATCCAACAATTGTTGAAATAATATATCACTAATGAAGATAGGGCTTACACTGACAAGCAAATTGTTGGATTATTATACTGCAAGATGTAAGAAATCACTAGCAGTGGAAATGGTAAAAATAAGTTTAGATGGTAAATAGTTGCAATATAAAATAACTTGCCAGTTTGCCTTCTAGTAAATGGAATTGCGGGGGCATTATGGCTCAGAGGTTAGAGACACTGAGCTTGTCAGTTGGAAAGCTGACAGCCTGGGTTCGAGACCAGAGCATCACATGATGGGGTGATCTCCTGTTACTTGCCCCAGCTCCTGCCCACCTATCAGTTTGAAAGCATGCAAGTGCAAGTAGATAAACAGGTACCACTTCAGTTGAAAAGCAAACAGAATTCTGTGCACCTTTGCATATACTCATGCTGGCCACATGACCTCGGAAATGTCTTTGGACAATGCTGGCTCTCTTGGCTCAGAAACAGAGATAAGCACTGCCCCCTAGAGTCGGACATGACTGGACAGGAGAAACCTTTATCTTTAGTTTTAAATGGAATTCTATGTCTATGCAGTATATACCCACCATGGCTGCAGTTTTGAAAATAACCTATATTGATTGCACATTTTGAAAGACTATAACAACAGTTCAAAATTCCAAATGTTCTCTATCTCATTTAGTTGTTCTCTAAATGTTTTTCTTTCAGACTATGCCTCACAAAAATATTTTTTTGAACATGGTGGCCTTTTAAAATGTTGCTATGCCCATTATGTACAATTTCACCTTTTCTTACCACTGCTATTATATATAAAAATAGTATTATTTATTTTCCAACATGAGCGACAGGTCATAGAAGAAGAATCTATAGAAAAACATACTTGTATTTCTTATTCACCAATTTTATTAATTGTATTAATTATTCACCAATTCAGTTCTGGTCTCATTTTCAATAATGGCACACATCCTCCAGAAAGTCATTCTTCTGTATATGACTGAAAATGACTGAATCAATATAAATATCACCAGATCTACCAGATCTATAAAGAAAACATTCTAGCTATTTTAAACCTGGAAAATAGGTTAATGATATTTCGTATTGGTACATGTTTTTTACTCATAAAACTGCATACAATATGCTAAACCACAGTTTAAGTAGAATGGCTGAATAAGTCATAATGGACTGGATTCATGGAACGAAGCTCCCAGGGTGACATTGGGCCAAGTCACTTTCTCAGCTTAGCCTACCTCAAGGAGGCTGTGAGGAAAAAACAGGAAGAACATTATGTACGCTGCCTTGAGTTCTAAATGAAAGCTGTGCTAGGAATCAAATTTAAAAAGTAAATAAATACATAATTGCACTAGCCATAATTCATATTTCACAAACAGCTGTGTTGGTGAAACATACAGAGCCATAAACAAATCAAATTATGCCTTAGTACAATGTGTAAAGTTAATGTGTAAAGTCATGTGTAAGTCATAATTTTTGATTAATCGACAAAATTTAACTTAATCTAATTGCATTCCCTCTCTTACTCAGGAAGGTAAGCATAATGCAGATTCCTACTGCTAATTTGAAGAAGGTTTTGCTGCTGCAAAATCATATTGTCCCAAATAAACTGCTCTTAAACACTGCAGCTCATTTGCTACCCAAGACCAGATTTTCAGGTGGCCAGTTTAGGCAAGAAATTAACAATAGTTAACCAATATCATTTGTGTATTGTATGTTTTATTGCCAGATGTGAACTCAAAAACCTTATTTGAACGTTTTTCTCTTTAAAAAGAAACAAAAACTGGAAAGTACAGTTACTTTCATCATAGTGAAAACACACCCAAAAAAGAGCAATTGCTTCTTGTACAAATACATATATGAAGAGTATCTAAGGGACATCTTTTCCAATTGCATCTACCATGTTTTCCCGAAAACAAGACTCTGTCTTATATTTTTTTGAACCCTGAAATAAGTGCTTGGCCTTATTGCCATGCACTCAAAAGCCCGATTGGGTTTATTATTAGGAAATGTCTTATTTTGGGGGAAACAGGGTAATACTGTAGAACCCATCACTGCTATTTTTAATTCTAAGGCCCACAACATAGGTAACAAAAGCCAGCCTAGCTCACATGGTTAGTGAAGACTGTTGCTAAAGAAAAAACTTTCCTCTCGCCTCTGTCCTAATTCGGTTTTTATTTCAAGACAAAATCATGAAATGTTTTATGGCTCTCTACAGTTTAAAAAGCCACAAAACACTTGGTTGTTTTCTCTATAGAAGATTTAGAGCTACTCTTCCAAATTCAAGTCACAGTCGCTTTGCAAATAATACTGAAAATACTAAAGAGAAACCACACCATCATAGCCTCACCAACAATGGCAGGGGAAACTACACAGGGAATAAACCACACATACTCCCTAACATTAATGATGTTACCTAGTTGTTGGGTAATGAAATGTCTGCAAGTAAATAACCAAGTTCAGACAGCAGCAAGGTGAAGAGACATGGTGGCGCAATGGTGAAAATGCAATATTACAGGCTAATTCTGCTAACTGCCAGCAGTTCGATTCTCACCGGCTCAAGGTTGACTCAGCCTTCCATCCTTTTGAGGTCAGTAAAATGAGGACCCGGATTGTTGGGGGCAATATGCTGACTCTGTAAACCGCTTAGAGACGGCTGTAAAGCACTGTGAAACGGAATATAAGTCTAGGTGCTATTGCTAGTGCTATAGTGTTGAAAATACATACAATGTCTGTTATGCAGCCTTCTAACACTGTCAGACATACACATTTTAAAAACAGGAATTAATATGACAGTGATTAATATTATTTGACTTTCACCTACTTTCCTCCACTAAGCCTAATAAGTATAATTACTTTGTTTTTGTAGAATTGTTTCAAAATTGCCAAGGGACTGTTGCATTTAGAAATATGAGGGATTTTTATATCTTGTGATACCCACAGAAAAGCTTTTTCTCGCTATTTTGTAACTTCCCTACAGTACTGATTCTTCTGAATCATATATTTCTTGGTGCCTTTCTTTCTGGACAACTGGCCATGCATAGGTTGTGAGAAACCCCAGCCTTATTTTCATAGCCTCCAGAGTTCCTTAGAATTGTGTCACATTAACATATTAGTACTATGCCTCTTGAAATCATAAGCCAATATACTTCTCCTATTGCCAGGTTTCCCAACTTTGCTATATTGCAAATTTATACACAATTTATATACAATTTGGGCTTTTTTTTTTTTTTTTTTGTAAAAGTGGAAACAAGAGTCAACATTTCTTTCAATGTAGGAGATATAACCAATGAGTATCTCTGGGAAAATTAGAGTAATCTTCCTCACATTTAATTGCTCAGCATTATGCAAAAATTATCTTATAATTATATAAATTAACTAACCTGATTCTATGTTTCTTGATTTGACAGGTAGCATTTTGGAGATGCAATTTATAATTTGCCTAAAAGTCTACAATATCCTAAATATTTCATCCATGTATTTAAAGTAATTAATTGAGCTCCATCTATTATAATACTGTTGGTAATTTAGTTATTTTCATTTGTTAGACTTTCCATAATAATAAAACATTTAGCAGTTGCTCTTTTTTATTGATTTCAGGACTTTTTGAAAAAATGCTTTTAAAGCATCCTTGCTTATAATAATCTCTCACCATTAACAGCAGAATCCTATGCATGCCTACTCAGAAATCTGAGCTCAAAGAGCTGAAAATTACACAGCAGATATATTGATGCCAATTCTAATAAAATAGTACTAGAACATTAATAAATAAATGAATCTGTAGAGGGAAATTGAGAAAAAGTGACATACCTTACCAGCATGCCAACTCTATTTTTATCAGTTTCTATTTAATCCTCTCTAGGGTGGAGGTTAGAGAAAACTGGTTCTACTCCATTGTAGGAAAGTCCTGATTGGATGCTGCTTTTCTAATCATAAATAAGGAATGTAAATCAAATCTCTAAGCTAAGTCTCTTAAAAGTATGTGCAGCAAAGGTAAATGGGGCAAATGCAGATGGTTAAATTTATACTTGATTTGTTTTTAGAAACTATTAGATTTATATCTGCCACTATTTCATACAAGGCAGCATAATATCCACAGCTTCTGTTTTTCCCACAACCATCCTGGGATATGGGTTGGGCTGAGAGAGTGACCCAAGGTTCCCAACTGGCTTCATGCCAAAATGGGATTAAACTTCACCATCTCCAGATTACTACCGTAGCTGGTGCCTTTGGTGCCACTACACCAAACTGGATCTCCAGCAAAAAGCTTCAATAATTCTAATAGAAAGATGTCAGTGGATAAAATCAATTAGTTTAAATCAGTTAATGCAAGTTCTGCTTGGCCAGTTCAATTTGGGAGAGTTATTGCACTCTGGGTTTCATCAATTAAACTGTCAGAACCCTGGAAGCTTGATTTCTCTATAGAAGCACCTGCTCTCTGGAATGAGATTCTCCCATGAAATTCAAATGGCTCCCACCCTACTGGTATTTTGAAGGGCCTTAAATGCCTGGCTCTGGAAAGGACTAATCCTTCCTTTCCTTCCCTTCCTTCCTTCCTTCCTTCCTTCCTTCCTTCCTTCCTTCTTCCTTCCTTTCTCTTTCTTTCTTTCTCTCTCTCTCTTTTCTTTCCTTTCCCTTGTTCCCGACTTTGTTTTCTCTGCCATCTTTGTCTTTTGTCTTGTCTTGTTTTTTGTGTTTTTTGTGTTGTTTTTTATTTTAAATTGTTTTACCAATTGTATACCACCCCAGGTCGCTGGGAGTTGGGCAGCATATACATTTAATAATTATCAAATTATTTACCACCACCCCATTTCTGCCCCACAATTCTCCAAAAACGTTGCTAGAGTGGAAGTTTAGATAAAGGGGAGCACCTGCATACCCATACGTTTATTTGAAACAAAGAGTAGTAAAAGATTGATTACTTTGGTTACATTTGGATCTAAACCACTTCCCAAAAGCTTCAGAGTGCTGAACCATAATGTTCATCCCATGGTGACTGGGAATGCCGAAATATGGTGTTGCCGGATGATTATAGGATTATAATGATTATTATCCAATAGAGAGGATGGCTTTATAGAAAGGGTCATCTTAGTTATTACACAGTATTTGAAACTACTGAAGAATTACCTAATGTTTTTAATCAAATGAACACATCGTACCTGATCTTTGGAGGGCACTGGCTACCATCAATTTCAATGTTGTATGTGTGTCTTGGGTATAATTTTTATTACGTTGACAACCCATCGGGGAAATGGGTTTGCGAGGTTTTTCTCTTCAACCTGACGCCGTCCGCTAAACTGAAGACTTTTTTGCGCTTCACCTTCAATGTCTCCTGCCTTATTTATAGAATGGCACGGGGGAAAAAAAATCGTTGGGGACGAGTCATCCAGATTTCTGGAGTTCAGGCATGAGAGCGAGACAAAAGAGACAAAATATAGGACCTGGAGAAGCATCTCCCTCCAAAGTTAATTCAAACTTTCTGCAAGAATTAGAACGCGCCTTGCTTTTCTATTCCTACACTGCGATCCCATTTATTTATTTATTCGTTCAATTTATTTGAAAGAAAAGTCACCTTTCTCTGCGCGCGACCAGGACGCCTCCTCCGCCCCCCCCACCCCACCCCAATCCAATCCACTCCACTCCCTGGAATCTTACCCCCATTCTGGAGTCTAGAACGCACAGAGCAACTCATTGAAACGCCGCCGCGCGCATGCTCCAAGAGGCGTACTTGTGGGGCGCTTAGGGCAGAACCACCCATTTGACTGTAAGGACGCATGTGCGCCGTCTGAGCTGGTCTAAGGAGGGTGGGAAGTGTGGGGGTGACGTCAAGGCGCGGCAGCCATTACACGGAGAGCGGACCGGATCAGCGAGCGTGAGAGGAGCAGCCGCTGCCGCTGCTCCCGGTCGCCTTGGAGGGAGAGATTCCGCTCTGCATGTCTCTCTCCTCCTCCGTCCACCCCTCACTCCTTCCCGACGCTTAGCAGCCTCCCCTAATCTCCGCGAGGGGGAGGGAGGAGAAGGGTGGGCGGAGGTGGGGCAGGGGTGGTGGGTGCCGGCGAGGGAGCGAAGAAGGCAGGCAGGAAGCGGCGGCGGCGGCAGCGACGATGGAAGAGAAGGTCTTCACGAAGGAGCTCGACCAGTGGGTCGAGCAGCTGAACGAATGCAAACAGCTCTCGGAAGGGCAAGTCAAGAGCCTGTGCGAGAAGGTGGGCAGCCAGTGGCGGGGGAAGCGGAGGTGGGGGGGGGGGAGAAAGACCCAGACCCAGACCCAGTCGGGGTTGGGTGGGGTGGGGTGTGGGGAGGAGAAATACACCAGGGGTAGGGAAAGGAATTCGGGAAATGAACCTCGGTGGAAACGCACCGGGATCCAGCAAGATCCGGAAGGGCTCTCGGGTGGGATCTGATCACGGAAGGCTCCGCTGAGATGAGGAAGCGGGCCAGGAGGGCGCTGGGACGAGCGAGCGCGGACTCGGGAGTCACCGCAAGGGGCGCCCTCCGGGCGGGATGAAAGAAGAAGCGGCGGCGAAGGTGGAAGCGGAGGAGTACATCTGCCCAAGAAAAGGCAGAGCGGGGTGTGTCCCAGGGTCAGGTGCAATGCAAGAGACGGGGCTCTTGCCGGCCTTGGGCTGCCCACTCTGCAATCCCCGCGAGGTGTTTTTTTTTTTTTCCCCTCCTCCTTTTTGCTCGCGGAGTAGCCGGTGTGGCTCAGCGGACCGCTTCCCCCGCCGGTCCTGCGCCCCCTGTCGCATCGCCCTCTCCTCCTCCTCCCACCAGCTCTTAAAATGGCGCCTTTCTCCGAAAATAATGCTGCTAGGAAGTCCCTTGTGCTCGGCGGGCGGGTTTTGATGCACGGGCGAGTGATGGAGGAGGGAGAGAGAGGTTTGATAAAGATGCCGGCGAAAAGACAAGAGAAGAGAGGAGCCAAATGTATTGTTCTAAAAATCCGCGCCAAGCTCTCGGCAGTCCCAACCTCGCTCGGATCGAGAGAAAGCAGCGATTAATTTATGCGGTCGGAATATCGTTCGGATCGTGATTGATGTCCATTAGGTTGTCATTTTACAAATCTTCCCAGGCATTTTATTCCACTGAACTTAATGGACCTTACTTCCGAGTAAACCTACATTGTTGGAATAATGGGAGTAGTATGGAAGAAAAGTGAATCACCCTGGAATCTATGAGTATTTTCTTCTATTGCAGTAGTATATAACGATGAATCAGTTAAATTAGATTGTAACGTTTTGTTGTCAAGTTCCTTCATACTAAAATGCACTTGATTTTTTTTTAATGAAGCATTTGAATACCATTCGTTAAATTACATGAACAAATGGTATAAAAATAATTTATTACAGTAACATTACATTAACTGTATTACATTAAACTTAAATGACAGCAGGAGAAAGGACAGTTTTTCTCAGCACATAGTATTTCCTTTTCTAAATTGATTCCTGTGGCTATAAATGTCACACTCTCTCAGCCCATACCACCTCACAGGGTTGTTGTTATTGTGGAGAAAATAGGAGGAAGAGGTGTGTTGGGTATGTTCATTGTCTTGAATTATTTCCAAAATTAACAGGTGGAATATAAATGAAATAACAATTGTAATTAATTCAGGTTTAAATTTAGGATTATGGTTTTAGGTAAGTACTTTTGGCTAGAAATATATCTGATTAGACTTATGTAGTGATTTGTTAATTTTCATTAGATCCATAAGTTTTTAAAATTTTTAATATTTAACCTTCAGTGACAAAGCAGATAAAAATGTTAAGAGTGCTTTTTGATATAAACTAAAGATAGTCCTCGACTTACAACCACAATTGAGCCCAAAATTTCTGTCAAGAAATTTGTGAGAAACTTCTCACAAATTTCCCATTTTACAACCTTGTCACATTTGTTAAGTGAATCAATGCAGTTGTTAAGTTAGTAATACAATTGTTTAGTTAATCTGATTTCCCCATTGACTTTGCTTGTCAGAATGTCGCAAAAGGGGATCATGTGACCCCAGGACACTGTGACTGTCATAAATATGAACCAGTTGTCAAGCATCTGAATGTAAACCATGGTCATAAGTGTGAAAAATGGCCATAAGTCACTTTTTCAGTGCTGTTGTAACTTTAAATGGTCACTAAATGAACCGTTGTAAGTCAAGGACTACTATATTACTCAGTTGTTGATGTCTATGGAGATTCTCAGTCATCCAGGTCATGGTTGTCCCAAAAGTGCTTTTTCAAAAGGCAACCCAGACTTTGTTTTAAAAGTCTAGTTGCCTTTTGAAAAAGCACTTGTGTGATACTCAGTCATAAGGTTTCATTGGAATCCATGGAAGGAACTTAAATTTACGTAGAGTTTTAGTTTAGTTTGTGGTAACAAAATTTAATTGTTTGAGTTGGCAACCTGCAAGTGCAAAAGTTATAAGGTTGGGTTGTTGGTTTCATAACCATCATAACTTACAAAATGTTAAGTTCCATTAGAATCGTAGGCCGGAGACCATCTATACTAAATAACTTTAGAAATGGTAGAAATTCAGTTTTGAAATATACAAATTTTGGGGTGAAGGATGGAGATTGTCCAATACATTGGCATATTATTAATAGGAATGAGTAAAACAGGTAATGGAAGATTTATTTTAATGTTACCACTCCTTTCTTTGTAGTTTGTTTTTGGGTCATTCATCCATCTGTGAAAACATTAAAAAATGCTATATATATGTTGAATTTGCAGTTCACTTATACGAGATGCTGGTTTTAACTAGTATTTGAAGCTACTATTTTTCTAGTTTTGTTAAAGAGATATTAAATATGGCAAATGAATCCTTTCCATACTTGGAGCAGTCTACCTTTGATAGTAAAGAATTTGGAGAGAAAAAGTAAGATTGTTCTTGTTTAGTGATTGCCTCGTTTAGTGACTATTTGCAATTATAGTAGTGATGAAAAGTAACTTTAAAACCAATCCACACATTTACAATCCTTGTAGATCTGTAAATCAAAGAAAATCAGTCATGGTTTCATTTAGGAACTGCTTCATTTAACAACAAAGATGCTGGTCCCAATTGTGGTTGTTAAATAAGGACTACCTTAATCCAAGCAGTGACGTTAAACTGCAGAAATAAATATAGTGGTAATAAGGCCAGCATGATTTTTAACATTAAATGTGAATGGTATAAGACCAGGAAGCTTTTCTGCTTGTTCAATGATACATACATGAATAAGTGAAACATTGTGTCATAGATTCATTACAACACTTTTGCTAATATGTTAAGAATAGCAGGTAAAAATTGTGGCTTTGCAAACTGATTGTCTGAAATTCTTTTAAATATTACTGGAAAATTCACTAACTCCTTTGGGCTGTTCAGATTATACCAAACTCAGGTTAGGAGTTTCTGTCAATTTATTTTTTGAAAAATTTAGAACTGAAATCTAAAGAAATATTTTTTATAAAACTGAATTGTTTATCCAATAAAATGGGAATGCATAATATATTGGTCAGATTTGTACAAAATATTATAGCATACTTATAGAAAATACTTGTTTTTCTAAGATTTTTGTTCAGGTTAGCTGTCATCTCTTTTGTGTATTTCTTTTTTTATAGTGATACTCATATTTCTGAGACTGTTGTCCTGTTCATTCTGCACAGGGCCATTGCTTGGAGTTAGCTTTTTTTAAAAAAGAATTTTTAAAATTATTTTGACAAATCTTGGTGTTCTTAAAGCCATCTGATATTTCAGTCTTGTTAGTGCTCAGCATGTAGTGCAGTGTCCCTATATAATAACATCTTCTAGGAAATAAAGTTAGATTATTACAAATTATGGAGGAAGGGCAGAATGTCAGATTTTTTAAAAAATGTTTTGGATAGAAAAAAATGTACTTTGCGTCAGAATTTTTTATTCTGTGGACAGAAATATAAGTAGCAGGTTTTGTTCAAAACACCGCAAGGGAATAGAAAGAATTGAGCATGAAGAATGATTTAAAAAGTCAGGCATTTGAGGTAAAGAGATTAAAGAGTATATATTAAAGTTAAGGTAGTGATTTTTTCTAAGGAAATTAAACAGATTTTAATTTTTCATTTGAATTAACATATTAATGATAAATATTGCTCCACTGACACAGGTAATAACAAATATAATAAACTATATTGCCTCTTCCTGTCTTGATAAGTTGCTAATAAAGAAAATAATTGTTCATTTCCTCCATGCTGGTTCTCTTTTCTAGTTAAAATAGCTTGCTGCTCCTGTACTGGTATGCCTTTAATTTAGATACGAAGATAAGTAACAGTACTAGCTAAATATGCAATTGTTAATTAGTTCTGAATTGGATTAGGTACTAATAGAAACCTGGTGTGATTCAGTATATAGTATTTAAGGTTCTCATCAGAAGTAATGAAGTTTTTCAATGTTATTTATCAGATCAGCATTTAAGTTAGCAATTAAAGCCCTGTTTTATGACCTCACTGTGTTACCTTGGATTAGGTGTAGCATTCCAAATAAAAACCAAGATGTTCTAGTCTAGTTAACTGAAAGTAATTAATTCACTTAGACTGATAGATTAAAATTTAAAAGTTCAATGTTTTGAATCAAACTAATGTTTTGAATCTTTTATGTTTTACACATAAGACAGAAATCCTAATGATAAATAGCAAGAATAAAATGAATTTTGTAGGATCTCATATTACTGCTTTGAATAGTAACTAGGACTATGCAGCCACTCATATTTTTAAGAGGAAAACATTTGGATGCCTTCATGGTTCTAGTAATAACATTAAGACCAGTTGTAGCTGTGGAAATAAACTGGACAGAAAAGTCATCTGAATGCTTGTTACTGGGATTGGGTGGGGTGGGGGGATTTAGAGAATATCTGCACTTGCAAATAAAATTATACCTAGAAAAAATGTTTTGGAAGTCATATACAACCATAGTGCTTTTTCCTTTGTCTTTAACTTAATGGAATGAGCCTACCAGATGGGAGTGGGATCATGATCACTATTCAGTGTAAACAATTTAAGCCTATCTAGAAAGACACAACAATCACTAATAGGAAATTTAAATAGTGTTTCATGAACATTAGAAGGTCAAGGCAAACTTGAAGTTAAGAAGCAAAATGGATGTTGACAATCAAGCTTAGCCAAAAATTTCTTACATTTCTTAACACAACTAAGACCAAATAAAAATTATTTATAAAAAGATAAAATATTTAAAATACAAGGCATCAATTTTGCCACTTTAATGATAACCCAAGATTATCTCAAGACAAGGGCTGAGCAATTATGGAATAGATGTAACTTTTCCAAATATGTTATATACATCTTTAGCACGAGACAACTGAATCCTATCACACATCAAAGAATTCATAGCACTTATAATCTGTTTTCCAACCTTGGAGTGTCTAGCATTTAAATTCAGTAAATGTAGATGAGTTAGTTAATCTTAAACATTTTGCAAATTTACCAAAGCTGCTTTGAATGCTGCTTCATGTATTATATTTGTTTACAGGCTGAACTAAAACAAGACTTGGATCATGTGGGAAGCTGTATTAGAAAGTTACTTAGGATGCAGTGAAGGCAGTACTATTGTATTGATAGAAAATATTTATTTGCTTTTACTTGCTTAAACATGTACACATGAAGTTTTCATTGTATTGTAGCTGCATCCAATCTTAGTGAAAACATTCTTATGTCTGTTCCATGCAACGGCTATCCAACTGGTAATGTACAATTTTGGTTAATTAAACAAATGATATAAAATGAACAATAACAAGTCATTCTATAGATTGAGTTCAATCCTAAATCTTGAACTTCCCATTCTTTATTTTGGTATCTAGGTCTTCTGCAAATCTCTTGCTTATATTTAGCATGATGCATTTTAGTCTCCAGGCCTTTGATCATCTTAGTTGCTCTTCTATGAACTTTGTTTCAAAGTCTCAACATCTTTTTTTGTAGTGTGATCTTATTAAGGTTTTATAAGGTGCTACTAATACTTCACGTGATTTTGATTCTATGCCTTTTTGTACAACCCAGGTTTGTATCAATCACTAGGACTCCAAGGTCCTCTCAGTTACTGTTTTTGATCTAGGTCTCGCCTAATCTGTACTTATACCTTTGGTTTTTCCTGCCTAAATGTAACACTTTTCTCCACATTAAAATCCATTTTGTTGGATAGGGCCCATTGTTCACATCTGTCAAGATCTTTTTGGATTCTGAGTTTGTCTTCTGGGGTGTTGGCTATTTCTGCCAGCTTAGTGTCATCTGCAAATTTGATGAGTTCCCCTTCTATTCCCTCATCTAAGTCATTTATGAAGATATTGAAGAGTATTGGGCCTAAGATGTATCTTAGATAAAGAATAATTCACTTTTGGCACCCCACTGCTTACTTTCCTCCATATATATGTAGTACCATTAAGGACTGGCTTAAATCCAGTTCAAAAGTGGCTTGAATCCGGATAGCTTCTTGCCTAATGATCATGTAGGATTCATTCAACAACAACAACAACAACAACAACAACTGGAATTGTCAGAAATGCCATCACTAAGCAGAGCAGTCACTTGACAATTGGCTTAATGACTGTCTTGTTTTGTAATGGAATTGCCAATCATTGCCAAATGAAGACTACCTGTAGATTAAAAACATTTGGGGAATCAATTGTCTTTACTCTAGACTGCTGCAAATATGTATTTTTATTCAGAGTCTGGCTTTTCTGAACTTGCTTTCTTGTATGTATGCCATTTTTAAAGTTTTAGAAAACCAATAGTATTTATATTGAGGTAATTTAATCGAGGTACAGGATTTGCTACCTTTCTATCATGGTGGAGCACTGTGTATAATCAAACTCTATAGTAGACCATTGATGAGCCATTAAAAAAATCAATTCCTGCCAGTATTACCGTAAGACACCTGGTGTTGGCAATATAATACTTGTAGAAAATTATTTGAAATATAATACTGAGTAATATTAAACAAAGAATCATTCACTTGATTTTTAGATACCCAATCATACACTGCTCAAAAAAAATAAAGGGAACACAAGCAGAAGACATCCGAGATCTGAATGAATGAAATAGCCTTATTAAATACTTTGTTCATTACATACAGTAGTTTTGTGTTCCCTTTAGGTGTTTGAGCAGTGTATAAACTACTGTATGTAAAGAACAAAGTATTTAATAAGGCTATTTCATTCATTCAGATCTCGGATGTCTTCTGCTTGTGTTCCCTTTATTTTTTTTAGCAGTATATTTAAAACCAATGCTGTAATTTTAATTTCAGAGTGATATTTGTAGGGACATACAGATTTGAATGGACAGCTTTGCCATGCACGGTCTCTTAATTAAAAACTTCCAAAGTGCTGTTTTATTTTGGCAATGCAGTATTTATTGCTGTTTCTTAAGAATTTTTTATTTATTGGCTCTTTGTTATTTTATTACTTATTCCATTTTAATCTTGTCATGGTTCTGTTACATGAATGGAAATAGTATCTTCAAATAAAGCTAATAGGAAATTGTGATTTAGTAATTATAATTAAATAGATAATATTTATTGGTGTGGATGCTGCAGATTTTCTTTGCATTATAATGGCTTCCAGAGATTTTAGTGTCATAATTAATGATATCGGGTTATGCTTTGTCTAAAAAGTGCCAGAGAATAGTCGTATCAGTTTGTATTCAGGTAATCCATTTATGTGACCTGAGCATGATAGTCATATTTTATTATGGGTTTTATTAGTTACTATTAATTAATTTTTGGATTAAATTATGATTTTATTGTACTTGTTTCTTGTGTTTGCCGCCCTGAGTCCTTCAGGAGAATGGCGGCATATAAATACATGTAATAAATAAATAATAAATAAATATTGTGAAAAATGTCATTGCATTCTGCAGAATTTTAAATGTGCCCACTGCCTCCCTCAGTTTTTGTGTCCTAAAAAGACTTTATTTGAATACAGACATGTATTGCATGCTAGAATAGAGAAAAACTAAGCAACACTTTAGAGGAAGCTGAAACATTTCTGCTTTTACACTTGTTCTGCATTTTAAACAAAACTATTATTGATAGGGATGGTTAAATCCAAAGAGCTTGCTTTTCAAGCTTAAAAAATTATTGTAGTTGTTGTGTTAGTAACTTCATTTGCATGCCTCAATTTTAAGTAATTTACTTTAATCTGTAATGCTGATTTTTGATTAACCACTAACATTGGTTAACACAACCTTTGTATTTAATGCTTTCATTTTTTAATGTGTTGGCAAAAAGTTATTTGAAAGATAAATGGCTCTGAATTAAGTCATAATGCCTGTGAAAGAATAGCAGATTTCACATTTTAAAAAATAGATTGCTTTTAGCGATATCTGGTCTTAGATGCATATGGTATATATTTCTTATTTTAAAACATATTTCATTCTCAAAGCTTTCTGGATGCTGTTAAATGTAAGACTTAGGCAACCCAAAAGTATTTCTTTTGTATTATCTTTAGAGCCAATTAAAGTACAAGCTATTCCAGATAATAATATTCTTCAGAATTGGGTGTGTTTAAAGGAGGAAAGAAGATTCACAGTACTCTTCTTATTCTCAGCACTATTAATAGCAATCAGTTTTGGTGTTTCACAAGTAATATTCAGTTACAACATTGAATTCAAAGTCTGCTTCATATAGGATAATGTTGAGTAGCAATATTCTGTAGGAAAAACATAAAATGTTATGCAGATTGGGAAAATTGGCCCCAGAACTTTCCAGTACTTATGAAAGTAGTGTAAAATAGGCAATGTCTGATTATTTTTAGTTTGCCTGCTTTCCTCCTCCTTCGGTTCTCTTTCTGAATAATTTGAAGCAAACTTAACAAATATGTATATCTTTTCTTTGATATAAACTATGGAACAATCAGATTTTTAATTGGTAAGTTTCAAACTGAAATATTTCTGAATTATTTATTTATAGAAAATGTTTCATTGTTTGGCAGTAGAACTTTTATATACGTCTACTGTAGTAGCCTTTTCCTTGTAGATGATAATTTCTAGCTCTTCTAAAAGATGACACCATTTGAAATGCCTATATGTAATTTATCAAATTGAATATGCCACCAAAGTCAAGTAACAGTGAAGTCATTAGATCTTTCTGAAGCTACATTGCTTTGGGGAAAGGATGTTGAAACATGCTGAAGGATCCCCATCACTGCTTTATTCCATCAGAAAGAATAAAAGTGTCATTTAATTCTGTCAAGAAAGTACATGTATCTGAGACAAACATTTACTTTTAATTTCTCTGAAATTGCATTGGCTTCCATTTTCTAATAAATAGCTTTCTGTAGTTTTGTCTACCAACAAAAGTTTTAACTATTAATGTTTTCATATATTGGGGAGATCGGCTGAAAGAAATTGAATGTTAATTACACAAATGAGATTTGAACAAGTCTTGCATTTGGTGTGCACATTAACATTTATAATATCTTTTTTTCTGTATGGCTAGGACACTTTCTTACAGAAGTATAATTAATTGGCAGTCATTAGGGGAACTGAATCTTTCAATTTAGAATTAAGACTTTTTTTGGCAATTTGGGGTTAAAATTTGCTCTAATTTTACTATTAGATTTTAATATAGTAAAAATTTAGTATACTTTTATAAAAAAATACTAAATTGTTGCTATGATTGCTACTTTAACCTTTCGCAAAGTAATTGCTTAGGATGCAGTAGTATATGAATCTTTTCTATCTTGAACAGTTTCCCAATGCATTTTAGCAGACAATTACCTTGCACATTATTATTTTACACTTGAGAATTGGATTTAAGTATTTTCTAGACTGTCTAGCTTCATTTTGCCAACCTTAGAAATATGTGAATGAAATATTAATCTGTCAGGATAATGATCTGAAAGTCAAGAACTTAGATGTGACATTTTAGAAGTCGTATATTGGTCCATGGTGAGGTATCATTAGTATGATGATGTTACTTAGATATATATGTCCATTTCAAGTACAGTGTAAGGTCTGACCTATTGCTGGAAGTTGTAGAATTTGGATAGGGAAAAAGTAGGATAAAATTGAATCCCAGCAAGACTGGGCTTCTGTTTGTCCAGAAAATATCTGGTACTCTCTCTAGTCCAATGTTCTCAGCAATAATACCCACTTCTAGAGCAGGCTACCACCAGAAATCTAGATGGATCTATTTCATCTGAACTTTGATTTCAACTATCCAAAGAAACATTGAAAATCTACCATCAGTGCAATACTGTTATTGCTGTTGACTCTCATTATAATAATATTTGAGTTTTAAGGATTGTTTATATTATGTTGTTTTTTAGTTTTCATTTTTCTATTTTATGCTGCTATGAGTCCAAATGAATTGTATTTATATGTATGATAAGTATTGTTACTGAAAAGTTAAGCTGACTTTTTGTTCTCTTGCAGGCTAAAGAAATTTTAACAAAAGAATCCAATGTTCAAGAAGTAAGATGTCCAGTAACAGTTTGTGGAGATGTCCATGGACAATTTCACGATCTCATGGAACTTTTCAGAATTGGAGGCAAATCACCAGACACAAATTACTTGTTTATGGGGGACTACGTTGATAGGGGATACTATTCTGTTGAAACAGTAACACTTCTGGTAGCGCTTAAGGTAATAAAAATACATTTAAAACATGTTGGCATTAGAAATAACAGGCATACAGAAAACATTGGGGTTACCTCCAAACATTTTGAACTTTATTATATTATGTTTATATTCTGAATTACTGTAAGGATTTAATGCTTTTGAAAATTCTGCACAAAATAAAAATTGTAGAGAATAGTATGCAACGGAGAAATTCCAATAAACTCCTACATACTAATTAAGATATGTAGGTAGTCCTCGACTTACAACAGCTCATTTACTGACCGTTCAAAGTTACAACAGCATTGAAAAAAAAGACTTGTGACCGTTTTTCACACAACTGTTTTCACATACTGTTGCAGTATTCCCACGATCATGTGATCAAAATTCAGATGCTTGGCAACTGACTCGTATTTATGACGGTTGCAGTGTCCTGGGGTTATATGATCCTGTTTTGTGGCCTTCTAATGAGCAAAGCCAAAAGGAAAGCCAGATTCATTTAACAACTGTGTTACTAACTTAACAACTGCAGTGATTCACTTAACAACTCTGGCAAGAAAGATCATAAAATGGGACAAAATTTACTTAACTCGATTAGCAATAGAAATTTTGGGCTCAATTGTGGTCATAAGCTAAAAAAAAAGAGCCTTGGTAGTACAGGGGTTTAAGGCACCCTGTTATTAAGCTTATTAAGACCAGCTGCCTGCAATTACTGCAGGGTTCGAATCTCGCCAAGGCTCAAGGTTGACTCAGCCTTCCATCCTTTCTAAGGTAGGTGAAATGAGGACCCAGTTTGTGGGGGCAATAAGCTGACTTTGTATAAATATACAAAAGGATGAAGGCTATTGCTGAGCACATTGTAAGCCGCCCTGAGTCTTCGGAGAAGGGCGGCATATAAATCAAATTAAAAAATAAAAAAATAAAAATCTGAGGACTACCTGTAGTTAGAACATCCGTGTTTCTTAAGTCTGTATCTCCATTTCAATAGATGGAAAAGAGATCAAGGACTGATAAGATAGTACTCTTGAATTTAAATTTAGACTCTCCCCCTCCCTCCTATATATCAGTACTATTAAACTAAACAAAATGAGGCAGGAGGAAAACAGATTTTTAAAATTTGGTTTCAAAAGATGTTTTAAAAAATTATGTTTTCTCCACACATCCATAAATACTGATTATGATAGGAGAAGATATATGTTAATAGAGATGAGGACAAGTCAAGGTAGGGAACATAAAATGAAAAACTCTTAATTCTGTGATCATACTAACTACCTTATCTTATAGGTCCGTTACCGCGAACGCATCACAATCCTTCGAGGGAACCATGAAAGCAGGCAAATCACCCAAGTATATGGTTTCTATGATGAGTGTTTAAGGAAATACGGAAATGCAAATGTCTGGAAATACTTCACAGATCTTTTTGACTATCTTCCTCTTACTGCTTTGGTGGATGGACAGGTATGTTGAAAATATGAATATTTCTTGTTAATAGCAACAAATTTTAATCAGATGTTTTCCTTTTAAAACCATCTATAACTTTCAGTAAATATGTTCAGCTAACTGTAGTTTTTGATAATTAAAAATAAGTTACTCTAATACTAGTTTCAATATTTTCACAGATTTTCTGTCTACATGGTGGACTCTCTCCATCTATAGATACACTGGATCATATTAGAGCACTTGATCGTCTTCAAGAAGTTCCACATGAGGTAACTTAATGCAATTTGAATTCTGAATTGTGATTAATGTCTAATGGTACTGTTTAAATTATTTTTTCTTTTGTAATTTTTATTAACAAATAATAACAAATACAAAAGAAAAGAAAATGATATAAAGAAAAAATATAAGATGCAGAAAAGAGAAAAAATTTGAAAAGAAAATAGAAAAGAAAAAGAATACAATAGGGAAAGGAAATATAAAGAAGGGACTTCCCTTCATCTCAAGTAAAAACAATTTTAGTAACTGACCACTTTCTCTTAAAATACAAATAATTATCTTCTCTAATATCTAATCTTTTATTTGTAAACAATAAAACCTTATTAGTTTAATCCTGGTATTAGCAAAAGTTCGTTAAGGGTTACCTGAGGTTACATACCTATTTTAACCTTGATCAAATAAAGCAACTGCACATTCTTTCCATTTACTTTTAAAAATCCTGATCTTTAATTCATTCAGAAAATGTCCTAGATTTTTGTTTTCATTTTTTCTTTGTCCCTTCTCACAAAATTCAAAACATTAACAAGCTTCTTTTGTAGGCCCAGTATAGAACATTTATCCATTTCACTCTCTTGATTTATTTGTATATCCTTTTTAATTATTAGAACATCAGTTGGTTTCTTTTGTGTGTCCAGAGTAACATCTATTTCTGTTCTTTTTGAGCTTGTCATTTTTAAACCCATCTTCAAACCAGTTTCATTCTTGTCTGGTAAAACTTGTTACTCTTCCATAGTATATTTTAAACACAGTCCGACTAAAGAGGCAGATAATCTTACAGTTAATTTCTAGGCCCACATCCTTAAATATATCTAACGTTAAGACATTTTTCTTAATTTATAATTGTGAGTTGACTTTGAGTATTCTTCTCCTTTATAATCTTTAGTTCCCTCTGGTGTCCATTTTTTAAAAGTATTTTTTAAAAAATTCAAAACAAAGTATTTTTCCACAGGAAGATTGTTTATAATTGATTCTCAAATCTTATTTCAAATTTACCTGGAGTATATTTGTAACTTTGTAATAAAAGTTTTAATCACCCTTTTTGCTGTTTATTCAAAAAAAAATGTTTTCCCATGGAATTCACTTTTTGCAGAACCATCTTCAGTCCGCTATTTTTCTCCAGAAGTCTGGAGTCTTCAAATTATTGTCGAGTCTAGAGTTGGCAATAAATTTCGCATTTCATGTGCTTCATTTTAATGCTTTTATTGTTGAGATGATTTGGATTCCTTCTAGAATTACTTATGAAAATTGCTGCCTACTGTTTCATCTGATTTTAATGTATTAATTGATTATGGAGTTTATAGAACCCTACTAACAGACACAGAATTTCAATCTAGGATGAAAGACTTAAGTACTGTACAAAAATTCCTGACATGATAGAGAATCAGTGTAGTGACAAGTGGAGAATTTGTTGCTCTCTCCTTGTTGCTGAATATTAAGTAACAAGCAAGTTAAGAGATAACCTGAATTGTAGTTCAGCAATATCCGAAAGACAATAATTTCCCGAGTCTAGTAGCATAATCTTTCTTCTAATCTTCATAATGATGGATTCAGAATTATGTAGAGTTAAAAGTTAATACCCTGGTTCTAATTTTAAATTCATCAGAATTGGTTAGTTCTGTTCTAGATTATGCCAATGTGTTGTAAAATTCTTTGAGTACTATTAATGTTCATATACCTGATATAAATCTTGTGATTGTCAGTATTTAGAGATTTGTGTCCAGTGCTCTTTTATTGAGAAGTGGTATCAACAGAATAGAGTGGTAAATTATTTTAGCGGTCAGTTTCTCTTACAAGCCGCATGTTCTCCACTGTTGGTTGAGGGACTTTTCCAAGCAGCCACAAGATGGAAAATTATGTAGAAAATGAGTTCTTATAGTAGGTGAGTTTGTGAGTTCTTCTGATGGAACAAAGATTCTAATGAAGTGGTGTCTTTTTGAGTGTCTTATTGCTACAGATAATGGTCTATAAGAGTGAAATAAAATAGATTCTGAATATGAATAATTTATCATATTTCTGAGAAATCTTCCAGCCTTGGTTTGTATATTATGTTACAGAAGAATGAACTTGACTCTGGTTTTACTGCCTTGAGTGAGGAAGTAAACCAGTTATGTAAAGTGACTGCTAGTGTTGGCAAGCCCAACTCAAATTTAGTGTTTTATCTAATTTTCACTGTTCTGCATTATATTTTCACCATTCTGAAAGAAACTTCTTTCTGTAGATGGCTAGAGTGTCGTCAAGGAGACGCTGGGGTTTTTTTCTCCCCAGAAGTATGTTCATTGCCACAATGTCTTAGCATTATTGTTGTTCACAAGAATTAGCTTTAGTTGAATTCAGCCATAGCTGAAAAGTAGCTGTAATTGAATTCTTAAGAATGCCCAGGTGTAGGAAACTTAGCAATACAAAAATTCTGGATTTCTAGTATCACTGCTAATTGTTACCATTAGCACTGGATAAAAGTGTACTGTTCTCAACATATTTAGCCATTCCAGTTGTCATTTTGGAAGTTTCCTTTTGAAGTTTCTATGTTGTATTATGCATCTTCCATTTTTAAAGGCTAAATCATAATACTGAAATATTTCTTAGGGTCCAATGTGTGATTTGCTGTGGTCAGATCCTGATGATCGGGGTGGCTGGGGTATTTCTCCTCGAGGAGCTGGCTATACTTTTGGACAAGATATTTCAGAAACTTTCAACCATGCTAATGGTCTTACGTTGGTTTCAAGAGCTCATCAGCTGGTAATGGAGGTAAGCTTGTTTTGACCTCCTGTAAATTGTTTTAAGATATTTAAAACACAGATCATACCTTGATATATTTTAATACAGTATATGTATATACATAATATATTTTATTATAACTACAGTTTATATGCCTAATATTATCTGCAGAGGCTCTTATTAAAATTACGCATTTTCTTTTTTCAGGGATACAACTGGTGTCATGATCGGAATGTAGTAACAATTTTTAGTGCTCCAAATTATTGTTACCGTTGTGGTAACCAAGCTGCAATTATGGAGCTTGATGATACTTTAAAATACTCATTGTAAGTATTTTAAAAATATTTCTATGCGAATGTTCAAAGTGCATTATTTATACCACCTAGTTAAAAGTTTCACACACATAAAAAGTCATGCATGCTTGAAATAAATATGCTCTGTTGCTTGATCTGGTCTTTCTAGGTTATTTCAGAAGAGATTATTTGTGGAATATCCAATTTATTTTAAATTTGCATAGCTTTAACATTTAAAAACATGTTTGGATATTTCGGGGTGTACTCATTGATTCTTGAGTTATTATAAAACTTAACAGCAATCCTTCTTAAAATTATTTTTCTGGATGAGTTCTTTGAAGTTTAAGCCCTAAGTTGTGTTAAGAAATATTTGCTTCTGTTATATTAATACTATGTATGTAAAAGAATCTTTTTACTTCTAAGATTCACACAAATAGGTTGAATTCCTTTTTGTATAAGCTCAGTCAATGACAAGACATTAATTCTGTGCCTGAATAGAGCTTCCTTTGGAAATCCTTTTTCTCCCAAAGTGGCTCCTGCCATTTACTTTGCCACACTTAGCAGCATTATAGGGAAGCTTCTCTGTCCTTCTGAAGAAATTGTTCTGAAGTGTTATTTGAAATTTCAAACAGTATTAACTTTTTTATAGGTTTTTTAAAAAAATATTAATAGACCAACAAATTTGAATTCTCTCTTCCAGTTTGCAGTTTGATCCGGCACCACGCAGAGGTGAACCACATGTTACTCGTCGCACTCCAGACTACTTTCTGTAATGAGATTTTCCACTTGTACAGTATTACCATGAACCATGTGTTGACCTAAAGGAACATGGGAAGAGCAACAGTAACTCCAAAGTGTCAGAAAACATTTAACATTGAAACCTGTTTTCACATGGACCAAAAGATGTGCCATATTGAAATTCAAAGCCTCTTGTCTGTCAACGACTGTGACCACTTTAGAATGAACCAGTTCATTGCATGCTTGAAGCAACATTGTTGGTCAAGAAATCAGTTTCTGGCATAGTTCTACTTGTAGTTACTTTTGCTTTCTCTGAGAGATTGCAAATATTAATACGTAGACATTTAACACTTCGTGAATTACAAGTAACTTTCCATTTAGCTTTAGCTTTCCAGCATGATTGTAGATAAGAATAGCAAACTATCATTGAAGCTTAATGAACATTTTAAATAAGCACCGAGACCGACTTTTCTTATTTGTGTTCTTATTTTGTTTTTTAGAGAAACAATTTAATTTAATTGTATTGTTTCATCTGAACTGTTCCCACTCCCATTTTTCTCTCACACATTTCCTCTACAAAGTGTCCCATGTATGTGTTCATCGTAGTGAATTACTTTGAAAGAACAATTTATTTCTGTAAGACGTTGCTGCAGGAGTGTTGCAGCATTTTTCATAATAAACTTGTGAACTAAGTTTGGAAGATGGTTGACTTTAAAATGTATTGCAAGCACATACCATGTTGTATTTAATAAAAAAGTAGCTTTTATGTTTCTTTGAACCTTTGAAGGACCCAAACAAGACTGAGTCACAAACAAGCTGTTTTCAGGAAACATATTACAATACATAAAAATCAAAATCTTAAGGATCAGATTTTGTAATCTGTGATATATTAGGCAAATAATTACTGCTATAATTCTGTTAACATTTTTCAAATACTTAGGGAGAAAGCTATTCTGCAAAACAGATATTCTGACATTTAATTCTACCGTATATTTAAAGTGAAAAAGTCTCGATTGTGAAGTCAAACTTCACATAAGCATGGTCTTAAAAATTGTATATCCTCAATGTTCCTGATGAAATCTACTTTTTTTTGCTATACATGTAAACAAAAGAATATGAGGCTACTGCTTCTGTGTTACTGAATGAAGAATGGGAAGGAATTGGTGAGAGATCATAAATCAATTTCTGTATCCATTCTTAGTAGTAGCAGTCTCTCATACACATTACTCTCTTATGCCCAGCTTACTTTCCTTTGGTTTGAGCAGAAAGCAGTGAATAAGTTCCAAATACTTGCTGAATATATTCTGATCACAGAACTTGGGATATTTAAATAGCTAGGAAAAATGAGCCTATTATAATGGAAGTTAAATTCTTACTCGTAATTGTTGGTATCACACATTTGTTGAATGATGATGAAAATAGTGTAACAATGGGGATATACCAACAAGCCACCTGTAACTTGATTGTCTCAAATGTGAAAATCAAAACGTGTATTAACAGTGATTTCCTCTTACTTTGTAACTAGTGTTTTTACTTACCATTCAATAAAGTAGTAACAGAATAATGAAGTTGGAAGAAAAGTCCTTCTGTGCACAGGGCATGTTAAAGTGTTGTGCATACTTTGTGATTCTTGAAACTTTTTCATGGAATGAAGTGGGCTGATACCTTCAATTTCAAGTAGTTGACCTTTTGCATCAAGGGTTGCTGCTCAGAAGCAGGGCAAATTGCTTCTGTAATTCCCAGCCAAGGCATTTTTAACTTTACATATAAGTCTCTCTCTCTCTCTAGAGAGAGAGATTTTCAGTTTCCTGAAAAAACTTCAAAAGTTGAGGTTTTTCTAAGATACTGTTAGAAAAAACCAAAAAGGAACAAGTATTATAAAGAAATACTATTGGCACTGTTATTGCTCTTCATTTCCCCCTAGCGTCAGGTTACCAGAATATTCATTTTAATAGAAATTTAACTCCAAATATTAAAAAAAAACACCTTCAAAGAGAAATTCGATGCCAGCTAAAACTTCTACTGGTTAAAAAAAAAGGTAAGCAATAAGTTAAAAGTGGCCAACTTTTTCTATGAATTAACCAGTTAAAACACCAGTTTTCTTGCACTTTTAACTGAATAATACAGTACAGCTTCATTTTGCAGCTTCCTCTCCTTTTCTCCATATGATCCCATATTTAAGCAGAGATTAGAAAATGTTTCCATGTACAGTATGTTACCCACTTTTAAGTAGTAACTTTCATGATTATAATTCCTATGCCATGATGATTGGAGCAGTTTTTCAAAGTGGAAGCCACCCTTCTTGAATTCCAATGTCTAATTGGCTGCTTTTAAGACATTTTCTAAGCAAGTTACTGTCCTTGGTTAAATATGGTTTCTGGAAGTGAAAGAGAAAGCTGAAATTGTTCTTTTGAAAAAGAAAACACCTGTTGACAGGTCTTGTGAGCTTTATATATTATGCAGAAGAATTGTTCAACTGAAAAAGCAGGTAGTAAATGTTTAGAATAACTTAAACATAATAAAGTATGGACTATTTTTATAATTTTATGTTAATACAACATACTAATATGAAAACATACGGCATACCTAGTCACATCACAAATCAGTGGACACTTGTGGTATTTAATAAACCTAACAAGTTGATTTTGATCTATGAAAGTTCATATGATAGCTATTAGTTTTTTAACATGTTTTAATACTCTTGTTTAAGAGTCATCGTGTTTGAAAATCATATAGTTAGCATGGCCAGAAGGGAAGTCGGATAAATCCCTTTATTTTTTTTTTGGGGGGGGGGAAGGGTACCTAGCCAACTTTGGCTTATCTAGAAAGCTAATTAGGAAACATCTGTGAAGCTAATTGGAAACCTTGTGAAGTACAGAGTTGGTTTGTCCAGGAACTTGGAAAACATCCTGAAAGAAGGCGGTGAGAGAACTAACTCATACTAATAAGACTGCATGGAGATATTAATATAAATTGTTGAGCTCATGCTTGGTTCAAAGGCAATTTTACTTACAAGTAATCCTTGTTTAGTGACCAATAACTCAGTTAAGTGTTTGCTAAGTGAAATTGGGACTGCTTATGGTCTCACACTCACTTCAACTTCCCTTTGTTTTCAGGCCCGAGGTTATAAATGCAAGGATTGATTGCAAAGTTATCTTTTCATCATAAATGCAGAGTTGCTTAACAATAATTACCTATATTAGATGGTGCTGGTGATGGAGGAATTGGATGCTTTCATCAATGTCTGGGCTAAGTATTTCACTATGGCTGACAGTGATTTCTTGTATTGGGTTTATAATACCTCTAGATCAATCTGGATTTATCTTTTTGCTGCAGTTCACTCCATATGCCTAAGAGGAAATTTAATGCTCGGAAGATTGAGCACTCCAATTCTACAAATATTAGAAGGTGGTGTTTGATGACACTAATATGCACTATATTTATCAAGCAACAGAGGTGAGACTTTCCAGCTTGGAACAAAAAAGGCTTTGCTGTCTTATGACTAATGCATAAATATGAGAGGGAGTAGCAAGTAAAGATATAAATTGTGATATTGCTGTGCTATCAAACATCATATGGTATTCATCTGAGGTAGTTTAGGACTGCTTTAGGAGTAGTTTTTGCCTAAGAGTTTATTTAAACTTTGGTTTAAGTGGCAGAGACTTTGAATTCCAAACACTGGCTTAGTGTTACTTGTGATCTGCTTCTTGATCTGGAAATAGTTTTTCAGAAGATGCTCCTCTCAAAATATTTATTGGGGAGGGTGTGTGTGTGTGTGTGGAAGGGGAGGAGGAGAAAACATAATGTACCATTTGAAATGTTATTGTGCCAGAGGAGTAAATGTAGTGCTACCTATTATATAAGAGGCCCTTTCCCTCTTTCAAAAGTTGGAACATCTATGCAATTAAAATAGAACTATTTTGAGTGGGCAGAGGAGGGTGAATAACCAATAAATCAGTTCTTTATTTTTGCTAAATAAACAACTTGAATAATTCTCCTAGCTGGGTAATGGCAACTAACATCTTACCTGATATTTACTTCCCGGTTGGACTATTGTAATACTCTCTACATGGGGCTCCCCTTGAAGAGCACTCGGAAGCTCCAACTGGTCCAGAATGCGGCCGCGCGGGTGGTTATGGGCGCAACCCATTATGCCCATGTGACACCCCTCCTGCGCGAGCTGCACTGGCTCCCGGTGGTCTTCCGGGTGCGATTCAAGGTGTTGGTTACCACCTTTAAAGCGCTCCATGGCATAGGACCCGGGTACCTCCGAGACCGTCTTCTGCCACCAATAGCCTCCCACCGACCAGTTCGTTCCCACAGAGAGGGTCTCCTCAGGGTGCCGTCAGCCAAGTTATGTCGGCTGGCGACGCCCAGGGGGAGGGCCTTCTCTGTGGGAGCCCCAGCCCTGTGGAATGAACTGCCCCCGGAAATTCGTAAGATATCTGACCTCCGGGTGTTTCGCTGCGCATTGAAGACCCTGTTGTTCCGCCAGGCTGGACTATCAATACAATAGTTTTAAATTGGGGTATTTAAATTTATTGGGCTTTTAAATTTGAGCCATTTATTTAATTATTTTAAATTTTATATCATTGTTTTGTTTGTGTTTTTAAATAGGCTGTACACCGCCCTGAGTCCTTCGGGAGAAGGGCGGTATAGAAATAAAATTATTATTATTATTATTATTATATGAAACAGAAGATGCTAATGTTAGGATGATGAAGTAGTTTCTTACCAATGATATGTGAAAAACAGACCCGATTCCCTTAATGATAATCCAAGGGAACGTTGAAACGTCTGATGCATTTGTGGATACACACATTACTCAACATCTTTTGTGGGAGGGGGGCCAAATAACACCAGGGAGTAATAACCAGAAGGAGCTGGATTCACACACACACTCAAACCGCATCCAAGATTATCAGACATGAATTACGTAGCCGTCCAACTGCAACAGGGAAAAGAAAAGGGAATATAATTACGTCGCTCAGAATAAACGAGAAACCGTCCTTCCTATTATGACGTAACGCCGTCGCCACCATTATGAGGTAGCCTCGATCACGAGCGAGCTCGTAGCGGGCAACCTCCGATTTCGCCTGAAGGACCCCGAGGTACTTAATATCTAAATACGTTTAAGGGTCTCTTTCTTCTTTTTTATGCGAACTAGGTTATACCCCTCTCGGCCTCTCCGCAGTCCCTCCGCGGTGAAGGCGGGGGGGCCGATGCCCGCTGAGTCGTCCGGCGCAGGCGCTCAGGAGACATACCCAGCCCCGTGAGTGGAAGGGGCGGGGACAAACGCTTTGGGCCCTCGGCTCGGGTCCGCTCCGCCCCCAACTCTATAAAATGCAGCGGCCACAAGACGCTCCAGTGCGCCCTTAATTTGAGTTGGGTGGTGTGTCTTGCGGGGAGAGGCTAAAAGGCGCCACCGTTGCCGCCGCTACCGTTGCCGCCGCCGCCGCTGTTGTGCTGCCTCACGGTGAGTGAGGCCGAGGCCTGGGTGAGGTTCGGGCCTCCTCAGCGGATGGTGAGGGCGAGAACAAAGTTAGGACCGTAAGGGCCGCGGAAGGGGGATGAAGCCTTGAGAACCTATCGCAGGTGGTTGCTAAGGGAGCGGCTTCCCCCCCCCACCTCGCGGGAAGGGGTGCGGAGACGCGCAGCCGAAGGGCCGCCTCCGCCATCTCTTCCAGCAGCCCGGCTCGTCCTGGAGAGGGAAAAAAGGGAGGGAAGGTGACCGACGCTAGGAATCCGCACTCCTTTAACAGTTCGTTCGCCTCCCGAGCCAGAGGAACGTTTCCCCATCCCGTTTCCCTCTTCTTCTATTAAGGAAATAACGTATTTTTATTTATTTATTTATTTAAAAAAAAAAGTTGATGCTATGGGCTGCGTTTCTTGACGGTGTGTGAGTTTTTTTGCAGGGCGTCTTTAATTTGCAAACGGTGCATACTTCAGAGGAGAGAGAGAGAGTGTTTTGCAGGAGCGAAGCAAGAAATACAATATAGTGAGTGAAATGAAAGGCTATAGGGCTGACGTAGCCAGCCGGGCACTTTACCTTGACTTGTTTTATGCAAAGGCTTTATGTACCCTAAAATGCTTAGTCACGATTGCCGTTTAATCCGAAACTGCTTATAAAAAGCTGTCCTTTAAACAATCTGGTGAGTTTTAAGTTTATTTGAAAAGAAAAAAAAAAGTAACAATGATAATGGACTGGATCCAAGCCTAGCCTTAGGATTTAATGATGTCCTAAGTCATGGGATTTAAATGATGATTAAAGTGTCCATTCAATTTAATGCATCTGTTTGTCTGAATAAACAGAGATTCATCTTGATCTCATGGCTACACAGTTAAAATGTTTATAACTGTCAGGTTTGTTTCTTAACATTACATGCATATTTCGTTTATTAAAAATGGTTATCGATTTTAATGGGAACTTTCCTTTATGAAAAATACCATGGAAACTGTTAATTATTGTGCCCTGAGCTCTCCAAAGTAGTATGCATCATTTGTGAATACTAAGAAATTTATTATACATAAATAAATTATAAATTTATTATTTTGTTTTAAGGGGTCACAGTAGTTAAAATCAAGAATTATGCTTAACCTTATCCAAAGTGGATTATGTAAGATTTGGATACTACTTGAACAATTCTGAGAATTTTCATATATTTAGTGATTTCTGGTTCTATACCTTGAAAAATAATTTGGGTTCCTCTTAAAAACACTCAATACTGGTTATGTAGCTGCTTTCATGATGCCTGATCATTTCCCAATACAGAACTGTAGTTGTTTCCCAAGTAATGTGAAGAATGATGGTGTACAGTAGTTTGTTGAAAGTATAATATTATATTTTCAAATCTTGCTTGGTAAATAGTCCACATGATTGGAATTAGGTCATTAACCATGAATCATATCAAAATGCCCAGATAATTATCTCATTCTGTAAAATGAATGTCTGCTTTTGAAACAAGGTACAAGCATATGCAATACACTGCCTTAAGTAGCATAATACAAGTCAGATTTAGAATTTTAAGTAATTTTAGTCATAAATTTTTATTGGGCATGTGCAGCACTTTACATTGGAAAGTAAAAAGTTTTGGAACACTAAAAGATAAAAAAAATTAAACAAGCTTGTTGAAATACTTAATCAAAACATGTATTTTAGTTTTATGCACTAATATTCCATAATAAAGATTACGTTTAAGGAGGCGACACTGCAAATATAGTCAGAGTGAGCTGTAATCTGATCAACCCTTTTTTTAGTCATTAATTTTAAGCAAACCATTACTTAGTCGGGATATAGCTTTATTGACCATGTTATGATAATGCAAAGATGGATGAAACAGCATTGTAAAACAAAAAATTAAATTTCTTTTGTAAATATGGTTTACTGTATTTTTTGATAGGAGATGCTAATGAAACCACATAACTAAAATGTCATACATAAAAATATGGGTAAAATATATTTTATTCATTTACAGATGCCTTCAATTAAACTACAGAGCTCTGATGGAGAAATATTTGAAGTTGATGTTGAAATTGCAAAACAGTCTGTAACAATCAAGACTATGCTGGAAGGTATGAGCATCATAAAAGAGAAATGCTTTCTGTATTTCTGTTTTTGTCTCTCCATACACACCCTATAACCATTTTTAATTTGATAAATTGGATTTTAATCTTTGAATCAGTCTTGGGGGTCATGGGATGTCTTCCTTTTCAAGGAAGGAAGACAAAAGAGGGTTTTTACAGCCTAATGGATTTCCTGAGACTAACAGCTTCTTGGCAAAGGTATGGGTAAGGTTGTCTAATTTTTGTTTTGAAGCTGATAGTGAATCCTTACTATGCCTTGCAATTGGGTTACAGTTAAATCTTGTGAAGCAATAAGATAAAGCTAATATAAAAGTGAAAGATATAGGAGTCCCAGTGGATTTTACTCCATTAGTTGTTGCTGACAATGGGGGATGGTGCTCATCTCCGTTTCAAGACCATTAAGCAAGTGCTGTCTGAAGACATTTCTGTGGTCATGTGTCCAGCATGACATCACTGAGCAGTGTTACCTTCCCACTGAAGTGATACCTATTTATCTACTCATGTTTACATGCTTCCCAACTGCTAGGTTGGCAGGAGCCGGGGCGAGGATGGGAGCTCAGCCCGTCACATGGCGCTTGGATCTTGAACCTGGCTGCCAGCTTTTCCAGCAAACGAGTCCAGCGCCTTAACTGCTGAGCCACCATTCCGCCATAAGGATAATACAAATAGATTGTGAAGTTTTGGAAATAGTTAAGCCTTGCAGGATGACAGCTTAATTCTGCTTCTCAGCATATTAAAAAATTGATGAGGGAATTTAGCCAGATAACTTATTTTTTTTAATCAATTGTTCATAGACTTTGGAAAAAGAGCCTAGTAATATTTAAAGATTTCTTCCCATTTTCTTTTGACCATGTTGTGATTTTTTAAAATATACTGATTTGGCATTTTTATAATTCAATGCATTGTTGCAAGCTACTTTTACAGTTAATTTGAATGTTGGAGGAGTAAGCAGTATTTTGAAGAAATGTATTAATTTAGCCCTTTTCTCTGTCCATAAATGTTTATTTGTGATGTATACAAATTCTGTATTATAAACATTTTCTAAATTTCATTATCTCTCACTTTCAGTATAGGTAGTCTTTGAGCTATGACGGCAGTTATAAGCAATGTAGTCATAAAACAACATCACATGACTGTCAGTGATGGCAATTCCAGCAGTACCAGTAGTCATTGTTAAATGAGGATTGTGTAGGTTGTTGAGAACCTCACATAATCATGATTTCCTATTTCTTGTTGGCTTTCCCCATTGCCTTTGCTTATAGGAGGCCAGCATGGAGCATCAGGAATCGTGAACATGTGACCAACAACATGCTATGGTTTAATTGTAAGCCAAGTGTTGAGAACCAAGATTGTAATCATGTGGGTATGGGAGCCCTATGATGGCTGGAACTCCCTGATCCATTATAAGTACCCCGCTACAGTGTCGTAACTTTGAATGGTATTGAACCATTCAGTACCATTCAAACCAGTCATAACCTGAGGACTAATTGTAATCATCCAGGTGATTCCTTGTCCCAGTAATAATAAGTAGAGAGGGGGAAATATGAAAACTTTTAAAATTTATTTTTGGAAATTTTTTATTTTGAATAATGTAGAAAATAAGAAGTGAAAGGCATTAGTGTGTGTTTGGAAATTCATTGAATAACGAAATAAAACAATAATATATCCAGAAAGTGATGTTTTGTGTGATAATAATATATATTCTCAGTCCCTTAATATCACTCCCAATTACCGTATTTTTTACACTATAAGACGCACCGGATCATAAAATGCACATTAGCTTTAGAGGGGGAAAAGAAAAAAAATCTGCCTCTGCCTCCCAACATCCATCCGGTATTCATCTGGCTAGTGTCCTTGCAGCAAACACCAAACAGCCTGGTCAGCTTCAACATGTTATTGTAGCCCCAGCACGTGGCTCGTCAGGGCTCCGATCTGTTGCGCCCACCACTGGTCAACTGAGCTGAGCTGCTATTACAGTCGAACACTGGAACCTTCTCAGTGGGGATCGTCACTGATCTCTGTCCGCCTAGAACAGCTGATCAACGGTATTCCGGGAGGCCGATCCAACCGCCAATCAGCTGCTCAGCAGTGAAGGCTCCAGCATTCCCTGGTGGCGGTGAGCAGTGGCAGCAGTGACAGGCAGCGGTGGTGACAGGTGTCACCGTCGTTTGCTGCCGCACGAACCCCCCCTCTCCCCACCGCAATATTCACTTTATAAGACGCACAGACATTTCCACCCACTTTTGGGGGGGGGGGGAAGTGTGTCTTATAGTGCAAAAAATACGGTAATATTTGCTTTATCTGATAAAGTGGATGACAACATTTAGAATATGTAAACTTCCTATGTTTTATTATATTGGTGGTTTCTTCTATTTTAATTACTCTTGCCTGCCCACTTTTACTAAGTAGAGGAAAACAAAGTGATGCTACATTGTTTAGAGTTGAACAGCTTGTAGCTCCATTTGTAATATAAATTATTTTAAAATATATCCCATTCCCTAAATTGGTAAATTTTTGCATGAGATACATTGTTAAGTGAATATACCAAATATGTTGTTTCAAGTAACCCAAAGACATATTTGCTTTTATACTTTGTAACATCTTGATATATCTGTCCTCCATTTGTGTTATACTTGAACTTGTGCCACTTGTTCTGGTCTTGTTTCTTCACTGCTATTTCAGGGTATTAGGCAGCTGCTTTAAACCAGATAAATCCATCAATTAAAATGGATTAAAATGTACTTGCAGCTCTATTCGGTGTAAGCCTAGAAATATTTGTTTTAATCTCAATTTTTTCAGAACATAATGACATGTATATTATGTGCTTCGATAATCATAATAGCTTAGCAAAACTAAAATATAATATTCCTTTTATAGTTATCATTTAGCTCTATACAGATTTTTATATTTTAGCACAACAGGACACAGAAACTTCAACTAATTTTAAATAAAATGCAATTATGTTTTACGATGGTAAAGATGGGAAAATCATGCTTTATTTATTATCTGCATCCTTTTAAATATGGGTTATGTTTTTGAATTATTTGAAAGTTCTCACTTAATAGTGGTAATTGGGACTGGAATTTCTGTTGCTAAACGATGCAGTAGTAAAGTATGATGTCACATGACCACAGGGATGGCAATTCTGGCAGTCACCATTGCCATTGTTAAGTGAGGATTGCAGGTTCTTAAGTTAGGATTGTGTTAACTATGACTTGTGACTGCTTATTAGCCTCAAACAAAGTCAGTGAGGAAGCCATCAGAAAGTTGCAAGTCCTGAGCAGAGAAATGCTATGGGTATGATTGGACTGGTGGTGGTTTGTGGCATCATGTGAGTGTGGGCAGCAAAAAGGGCACTGGTGGACGGATGTGTGCTATGGAGTGTAATTGGTGAGATGCTATGGATTTGTAGCTCCATAGGCCTCTCGAATGGAAAAAGTAGTGGGTATTTAAAGTAGTTAAGACTGGGCCCTATCTAACAAAATAATATTCAGTGATGAAAACAAGTAAAGTTTTACACTTAGGACAAGAAAAACCTTGTCTTAAAGTGCACAGGTACAGAAAAGATAGTACTTGCGCAATAGCAGTAACTGCGAGAGGGATCTAGGAGTCCCAGGGACAGCTATTTAAATATGAGTCAGCGTTATACTGCAGTCTGTCGAGATCCTTCTGGATCTTGAGCCTATGTTCTGGCGTGTTGGCTATTGCCAACAAATATAAATACAAATAAGCAAGAGAAACAGATCCATTTACAATTTTATCCCATGCGTATTTCCTTAGAAGATCCTTAAGTTCTTTACTTCTATGAATATTTTATATTTTATGGTACAGATAATGGCCCATGATAATGTTAAGGTAGCAATATTAGAAACTGAGGGGTCTTTGGTGCTCTCCGAGCTTGTTTTCTTGCAAATGTTTCATTACCCTAACTAGATAACATCATCAGTGCTAATCTTATGATTTTACCTAGTTAGGGTAATGAAACGTTTGCCAGAAAACAAGCAAGCTCAGAGAGCACCAAATATTCTACTTTATTAATAGTAGAAACTGTTTACTCATATCTCTTTACAGAGAAAAATAGCAGTGTTTTTTGGAAATTGCTAGGTTGGCTTAATTGTTGTATTAGTAAAATGGCTGCTAATATTTCATTGCTTGTTTTCCTTCTTAGACTTGGGAATGGATGACGAAGGAGATGATGATCCTGTTCCTCTTCCAAATGTTAATGCAGCTATATTAAAAAAGGTAATAATTCTATTTTAATGAAATACAGAATTTTCAAACAATCTGGTTTCACAATATAAATATGTTCTAAGCTAATTTTTATATTGAGAAGTAGTATATCTAGTGCTTGGCGAAGGCAGTTCTGTCTAAAAATTATTGGATGGATTATCATTTTAAGTTTATAGGTATATTCTTGTTTTTGCTGCAGAGCTCTATTCATTTGGGACATCTATACTGCAGAGTAAAAGTGCTGGTGTTAATTATAGTATCCTCCCTGGCTTGGCACCTGGGTACTTTGAAAACTGTTTTGTCCAATCAGATTCAGCCTGCCCTGTTATAACATGGAAGAGAGATGCTCCTTGTCTCACATTTTTGGGATTTTAGGCGACCTGAAGCTAGAAAGTGCTGCTTCACAGCAGTGTCTGTGTAATGGAATGAGCTTCCCATTGAAATCAGACTTCTCTCTGGTACTTTTTAAAAAGCTACTGTATTAAAAATGGAGCTTTTTCAGAGACAGCTTCTGTAACTTCATCTGCATCTCTTTGATTTTGTAATTTGGGCTGTAGATTGATTGTGATGGGATCAAATTAAATAGATTTTGTTGTGCATGATATCATGATTAACTGAAGATCTTGAATTTCTGTACAATGTTAAATGCTGAAGCTAGGAGGCCATCTTTGGATGAGTTTTTTTCCACACTGTGCAGTTTATTATTGACATTCATCCAGTAGTTGTTTCCATAGAACAATAGACTATAGTATTTAATATCGGTTAAGTTCTAATTATTGGCTTACATTGTACATGTGTTTTACGATAACGTATATTACTGAATATTTTCTTTGAGCTACTTAGATTTTGAAAGATTGATTACAAATGCCTTTACATTATTTTGATCAATAATTAAACAATTCAATGCAAAAATTAGGCTCGTTCATTTTTTTGGAGCTGACTCCTTTTGGATTAGTTTTTCTAGTTGGAGTGCTTTTGTATCCCTCATTGCTTCCCTCATTGCATTCTGGTCAAGAATGCCATTGTCTAGCTTTGCCATTGTAACATCTATACCATTTCTGGAAAGTGCAAGTTTGTTTATGTTGATACCGAGAGTGATTAAAACATTTCTTATATAGATTTTTTATTTATTTATTTTATTTTATTTTAATTTGATTTATATGCCGCCCTTCTCCGAAGACTCAGGGCGGCTTACAATGTGCTCAGCAATAGCCTTCATCCTTTTGTATATTTATACAAAATCAGCTTATTGCCCCCACAAACTGGGTCCTCATTTCACCTACCTTAGAAAGGATGGAAGGCTGAGTCAACCTTGAGCCTTGGCGAGATTCGAACCCTGCAGTAATTGCAGGCAGCTGGTCTTAAGCAGCTTAATAACAGGGTGCCTCAAACCCTTGTACTACCAAGGCTCTTACTTACAGATTGCTGCAGTGCGCTTCACATGAGGCTGACCTTGAATCTTTGGAAGTTGCAGTTAGTGCAAATATGACAGTATTCTGGCATGCATTTTGTTGACCATTTTGTGCCGTTTTTGTTGTCCATTTTGTGCCATTCTATCACTTGCATTGATACAATTTTTATTCTAATTATATTATTTATATTTGTATTACTTTTAGATAGATTGTTTATTTTAACTTTGTACTTTTCAAATGTTTAAAATTAGACTTAATTTTTTAAAGAGTAGTTTGTATTCACTGGTTTCTCTACTGGAAGATAGTTCAAAAACCAGGTTTCCCCGAAAATAAGACCCTGTCTTACATTTTTTTGAACCCTGAAATAAGCTCATTTCCATGCGCTCAAAAGTCCGATTGGGCTTATCAGGGGATGCCTTATTTTGAGGGAAACAGGATAGTTGTAGAAAAACAAAATATTTGGTTATATAGTTAATATCAGTGTAATATTCTGGCAAAATTGTTACAGGATTTATCTCTAACCTGTTCTTTCTATATTTTTAGACATAACAAAATAGAAATTTGCATTATTTTTACATTATTGAAAATAATTTTCCACAGTTGAAAGTATTTTTCTAGGAAGTAGCTAAACCAAACTATTTTAGCTAGGAACATATCTGTTGATTATTTTTACTGTTTTATTTCATATTTCTGAATATTTTTCTGTAAATCCTTTATATTAGTGTAATTAGTCCTGGAATTTAGAACAATAAAGTATATAAAAATATGTAGAATCTAATTCATATTTTCTACTTTTCTATCTCTGAAAGATTGGTACTTTAGCATTGTGAGCATGCTTAATTTGAAAATGGTACAGCCTTTTGTTTAAACCCATAAATCATGTTTGCAGTATTGTGCTAAGCAATGTTTATACAAAAGCTTTGTGGATGCTGATAGAGCACTAGTTTAGTGCAGTAGAAAACAAATTTTATAAAGCTTTTCCATAACGTATTTCAATTTCCAAAGGTGATTCAGTGGTGTACCCATCATAAAGATGATCCACCTCCTCCTGAGGATGATGAGAACAAAGAGAAACGAACAGATGATATCCCTGTGTGGGATCAAGAATTTCTCAAAGTAGACCAAGGAACTCTCTTTGAACTCATCCTGGTAAGTTGGTCTAGTACAGGGGTCTGCAACCTTAAACACTCAGAGTCACTTGGGCCAGTTTGCCACAAAGACAAAACACTGTGAGCCACAAAACCTGGGTGGGCATGGCCAACTCAACATCACTCACCCACTCCCAGTCACATGACACCCCCCCAGCCATGCCTACCAGGTTTTGTGGCTCCAGGTATTTTCTTTTAAACAGCTCTCTCTCTCCCCCCCTTTCTCCCTCTCCCTTTCTTATTTCTTTCTCCCTCCCTCTACCTATCTCCCTCTCTCATCTTTCTCCCTTTTTCTTTCCCCCCTCTCCCTTTCTCCTCTTTCTCCCTCTCTCTCTCTCTTTCTCCCTCTCTCTCTCTCTCTCTCGCATCTTTCTCATCTTTCTCCTCCATCTCTTTCTCCCTTTCTCATCTTTCTCCCCCATCTCACTTTCTCTTTCTTTCCCAGATAAATGAAGCTCTTTTGTCCCCCTGCTGTGACTCCCTGTCGGCTGGCTGCCCCTCGTCCCTCATCCTCCCCTCCTCATTCCTCACCTGCCCTGAGAAGAGAAGGGTGGTGGAGGCGGATGGAGACTCACTCTGTATTTCAGAGCGGAAGCGAAGTGCCTCTCTACTTGCCTCTTTTTCCTTGTTGGGAGATGCATGACTTTCTCCACCCCGAGACACCGTCTGGGCCGCCCCAGCTGATGATCCGCATCGTAAAGGGCTCTAGGAGGAGGGGATGCCGTCTCTCCCATTGTGCAGGGTGCTAAGTTTAAATGCAAGAGCAGCAAGCAGCCATGGAGGCAGCGAGAGGAATATGGGGAGACGCGCAACTTTGTCCCCCCCTCCAGACACTGGCTGGGGTGTGTCTCCCCATATTCCTCTCGCCGCCTCCTTGGCTGCTTGCTGCTCTTCCACTTAAACTTAGCGCGCTGCACAATGGGGGAGATGGTGTCCCGTCCTCCTCCTCCTCCTAGAGCCCATTACAACACACAGCATTGGTTGCAGCCAGGCAGCCCAGCCAGTGTCTTGGTGCAGAGCAAAGTCACGCGTCTCCCCCAGCGACTGAAGTGTGCACAGCACCAACAAGTCCAGAAAAAGAGACAAGTAGAGGGGTGCTTCGCTCCTGCTCTGGAATACGGAGGAAGTCTCCATCCACCGCAATTGCCCTCCTTTTCTCAGGGGAGGGGAGGGGCCACCCAGTGATGGGAGCATTTGACAGGGAGCCGCAGGAGAGAGCCCAAAGAGCAACAGGTTGCCGACCCCCAGTCTAGTATATCCCGCTTCACTGATATTTTCAGACTAATGAAATATTGGAGTATAATAGGGTTTGTATGTATTTTAATATCATAAATACTTTGCAGTTGGGTTAAGCAAAATGCCCTAAAATCTAAAATATCAAATGTCAAAGATAAGCATCATGATTGTAAAAATGCAGAGAGAGAGAACGCAAGCAACTCAGTAAAAACACAATTTAAAGCAGGCCCCTCCACCTTTTGGGCAGCAGAAACCAGTTCTATGGAGAGCAGCTTTTTTGCAGACCAGAGAAGGTGTGGTTTTGTGTGCTGCTTGCATCCTGAGGATGGGACTTCACTTGTTTGCACAGCCCGGTTTCTGGCATGCTGCGGTCCAGTCCTGGTCCACAGACTGGGGGGTTGGGGACTCCGACTTAAAGTATATATAATTAACTATGCCTACAGCATTCAAGGCTGAGATTTGGGTTAGTTTATCTCAGAAGTTTAACAAGAGAAAGTACATATGTTTACTGGTTTGCAGTTCTTGCTGCTTTTTGAAAGCTCAGCAAAACTAGTTGAAAATGAAAACCTGATATATTGTGTCTTATGGAATATGTATTCCAAAGTACAGAATTCATAACAGCACTGTGAAATTTTAACTGGAAGTCCTTACAAAATCTGTAAATGGGAGAAAGGCTTGTTATTGCCATTAGCAATAGTATTTCTAGATCAAGCAAGAAAATAGTTACATCAGACTTCATTTCATTTATCATTAGTTGCTATTGTGTATGATTACTGCTAGAAATATAAAGTGCACTATTATATAATGGAGCATTGATTTGCAGAGTCTTTAAAAATCTGTTGCTTTCTATAAAGGCTGCAAACTACTTAGACATCAAAGGCTTACTGGATGTGACATGCAAGACTGTTGCAAATATGATTAAAGGAAAAACACCAGAAGAAATCCGCAAGACTTTCAATATTAAAAATGACTTCACTGAGGAGGAGGAAGCCCAGGTATGTCAAGCCCTTTTATTTAAAACAAAATCTATTTACTATTTAATCCTACAACTATTTTAGCTTCTGTAGGCTAAAATAGTTGCTTTCTGTTGATTAATGTATACATAGTTTGTTGTGAAGCTGGTGTTGCAGTAAGACTCTAAACCAGGGCTGTCAAACTCGCGTCGTCACATGATGTATCGGGAGTTTTCTCCCCTTTGCTAAGATGGGTGGTGGGTGGAGCCAGCACGGGATGCATCTGACCCATGGGCCGCGAGTTTGACACCCTGCTCTAAACTATTTGTTTTTATAGACAACGAATACTTATTTGGCAGTTCAGCCTTCATATAATTAAAATCAAATGATGGCTAAAATAAATCTGTGCTCTAATTTGTCCCATTCACTGACTTTGCTGGGAAAAGAAGTCTCAGGCAAGCTAGCTTACTATTTGTTTGTATTGATACACTATTGCTATTCTTTCATTAGGGAGCTTAGAACTACAGTATATATAAAAACAGATTTTTTACATATGCAAATCAAATTGTTATTCTAGACATAGAATTTAGCACCTCTTAAGTTTTTTCCCTTGGCTGTCATCACTTAGGGACTTGTCCCTTCCAAGACAAGATATTTTATGCAGAATAATTCACCTAGTCTCTCTGATACCAAGACAGTGATGGCAGAATAAGCAGAATTTCTGCAAGGAGCATTGCCAGTACAGGGGACTCTGTGGATTTTACTCCAGTAGTTGCTGCTGATTATAGGGGGTGGTTCAAGAGAGAGAAAAAGAAAAAAAGAGCATTTTATGGAAAAATGTTAGGAAGAAAAAAATCAGGGATAAAGGAGATGCCTTGCAAAATATTTTATTAATTTTTTATTTATTGCTGATTAAAGATGAGTTAGAGTAGGTTGCCTGACACAATCTAGATTTTAGATTACAGTGCCATATGCATGGCCTATAGTAGCACTATTGAGAAAAACACTTAGCAGTTATTTAGCCTAAGTTTATAGTTTCAGTCTTGCTATTGTTAGATTCCAATTCTTTACTACAGAATCACTGTGTGATTGTTTATAATTCTTTTTAATACTATCACTATAATTGTTGGACTGCAAAGAAAATTTTTAGACGTAAGTCCTACCATTTATCCATTTTATTTCAAGCGATCATTTAGCATGTTGAAAATAACTGCTAGTGTCCTGCAACCAGTAATCAAGCTAATAAAACCCATTTCTTCACCCCAGATTTTTACCCATCTTTGATTTTCTGTTGGCAGAATGAGTTTGTCATGTTAAAAAGTTGCATGCAGTCAGTTCTAAAATAGTCATAACTATATTTCCATAAATATGGATATATTAGTTTTATACAATGGTACACTTATTTTTAAATACTACTTGATATCTGGAAGACATCTGAAGTGGGGAAATAATTTGAATCACAGGGATGCTATTAATTCACAGTAAATATCTAGAATAGATATATAAATATCTAGAAGACATATTTGATATTGCTCTTCAGGTGTAATTGTAAGGTTCATCTTTATTTTTAGGTACGCAAAGAAAACCAGTGGTGTGAAGAGAAGTGAAGCTTTGTGCCTGATACCTAACAACACTGTAAGGATTGTTCCAAATATCAGTTGCACTGCTCTGTTTATAATTGTTAATATTAGACAAATGCAGCAGCAAATGAAGTTGTACTAGTCTGGTGGTGTTCTCTTTGCATGTGTAACGTTTGAATATAGATTTAAATTCTATGGTTTAATCAGTGTAATCTGATTTCCTTATTTTTCCTCTTCTCTAAATAAAACTAAACTCCATGCAAGTTCTGTATGGCAATTAGCACTGCAAACTAGACCTTCTGTGCTTCTGAATGTTTCACTGTCACATTAAAATCCTCAGCATGTCAGAATTCAGAAGTCTCTGAACTTGTAAATAAAATTACTTGCAAAAGTTTTCTGAAACTGAATCAGTGAAGCCTACTTTTATTCTTGGAGTAAGAGCCACAAAATGTTTTGAAAAACAAGTTGGAATAATTGTTTTGGGATTCTTCCATTCTACATCTTTTGTAGTAGTTACATTATTAAAACACTAAAGCAAATTAGCTCTGCTTGATACCTACCATTCTAATCTAATATAGGTGTGACCCTGGTAGCGCCTGGGCAGTTAGAGCTCTCTTCTGGCTAAATACTTGTAGTTTCTGTAAAGAAGCATAGTATTTGGTATGTACGTATTTTTAAAACCAATAAAAATTTGAGTTTTTGATCAAAAATAGATTTCTAAAAACAATTTCTTGGACAGTTTAATATCTGTTTTAGTATTTCCTTATAGCTATCAGAAACTACATCAGATTGCAGCGATTTATCACTGCATGCTGAGTGGTGATATTGATGTATTATTTAAGTTCATAACACTTGCCAGTAGGATAGTAATTTTTTCATTCTTTGTGATTCTGTTTAGGGGTTAGAGGAGAGAGATGTAATAAGCACATCCCATTTCTGTATTAATACTAGGTAGAATAAAAGTTAAATATTTAAAAATCAGTGATGACCTTAAGCATTTCATGTACAGTAAAGAATTTTAACATTTAACTATGCATAACGAAGTGCATATACTGGGCAATTTCACAAATTTGGTCATTATCAGAGGTAATAAAGACATTTTTTTAATAAAATGGTTGCCAAAAAGATTAATTACTAGTAATATTTTAATAATATAAAAATAATTGGGTTTCCTACAAAATAGTTCACACACCACTATAAGTTTCAGTTGAAAAATCTACTGAGGATAAAATGAGTAATGGAGTTTTAGAATTTGTCTCTTTTCAACGTGTCACAATTAGATGCCAGGGTGATGAAAAAACAATCAAAAACATGACAGCAATGGAGTCTTATTTTTGAACATAGTCTCTGTTCCAATCCATCCACTACTATTTCTATCATTTAAGTGTGCCTTAAATGTTTTACTTTTGTATACATACATTGCTGTTTTCAAGGTAAAGTCTCGGAACACACTTTGGCAGCCTACTGAGCCCAGCATGGTGTAGCATTGAAATCTGTCTTGAGAGGATAGCAATGTTCTATTGTAAAAAAACAAAACAAAAAAGTAATACAAATCCCCATGATTTTTCAGTCATTCTCATTGTTCAGCTGTTATAAGGGAGCAAGTAGTAAGGAGAATTGAAACTATTGCCTTGATAGGAATTGGCACCTGTTTTGAAATTTGGGTGAAATCCATGCTTTTTTGGGCATATGAACAAGAAGGGCAGAGAGCTTAGAGCTCAAAAGAGTAGTAATAGAGACTTCTCGGTAGATTTTTAAAAAAATGTATATTGTTTGTTTTACAGCTTCAGAAACTTAGTTCTGTTCATAATTATGCTGGTTCCTTCCATCTACATTGCTGTGTAAGAACTGAGAACTGAGATCAAAGCAGTGTGGCTGACTGTCATCTCGCAGTATGCACTTTGGCAAATTACCCTAGTCTTTTTCATCAATGAAGAACAGCTGTTCACCTACTTTGTTTTTCACTCCTTTGACCTGAAGAAAAGTTAGGGACTGTCCCAAGATAGCATTTCTCTTTTAATCTTAAAGGGAAGCTCAGCCTAGGTGTTTTTACCCATCATGCTTTTTCTAGCCAAAGAATCAAGTTTCATATACAGTAGTGGTCAAGTCACCAGGGTGTAAACTATGAGTTCTAGTTCTACCTTAAGTATGAAATTAGGTGGGTGACTTTGGACCAGTTGTGTTATTTCAGCTCTACAAAGAAATACTTCCGAACACCTTGTCAAGAAAATTGCAGTCCAGGCATCAACATTGACTTGAAGGTGCCATTTGCCTTCTAATAATGGCTGATGCAAAAATGAGACTCAATCTGTTTTAGCCATATGAAGAAGAATTCAACTGGGTTTTTTCAAGTGGCTGCTGCAGACTCATTTGGGGAGGCACAGTTTAACTGTAGGAACCAGTCTGAGCATTGAATAATATAAATTAGTGAAATGTCACTTTAAAATAGTTGGAGATACATATTTACTTCATGTACTTCACTCAGAGTTGAAGATCACAGCTGATATACCATTGTATATGTATAGTGAATAAGAGGGGCGCTCACACAAAATCAGGCAGCAACACCTGTATGTTGCATCTACAGTGCCTTTATTAGATTTAACATAATCACAGCTTTTCTCTCAACTGCTATAGCCATATCCACTTGAGACCCCTGCCCTGAAATAGTATTTTTTTTTTGTAGGAAGAAAATTATGAATTATAAAGAAAATAGGTAGAACGGTCAATTTTCACTGCCATTGTCAACAAGTGGCTAACTAGATCTAGCTTTGTTGATTTATGTACATAAGATGCTGGTGTTGATTGAAGTTTTTGCACACTGTCTTTAAGAATAAAGTCCTTTTAACACTGTTAGATAATGTGCTAAATATTCAATTTTAAATTTGAATGCTTGAATCTAAAATTATTGTGGCTCATTGGTTTTCTTCACAAACTATGTCATGGTCACATTGTTGTAATATATGGAAATATGCACAGAAAAATATAACATTGTTTATAGGATTATAGTCCCCAGTTACCCATTTTTGAATGGACAATCTGGTAGATCATTTTTATTTATAAAGCCATAAACAAATTTTAAACAAAGAAGCAAAACAAATTCAAGATTAAAAAAAGACAAAACAAAACTCCAGATGATAATTGTACAAATGAAATTTTCCCCTGCTACATACATACAGAGATTTTTTCGTGGCTTATTAAAGTTAAATTTCCATGACATGGTACATTCAGTCTCTTCAGAAAAGCAAATAATTGCACTTGCTGTGTATACATTTAACTTGAGTAAAACACCATGATAAAAGCTTTCATTTTACACAGCGAGGGAAGATAAAATATAGAAAATTTAATACAGCATTTTTAAGCATCTCTTTTTGGTATTTAAGTTATACTTGCATTTTTGGAAACTTGTTTCTAAATCCTTGTGACTGCTCTAGTCTTAACTAAAATAGCTTATCTTCGTAGTTACATAAATGATAATCATGCTGATTAATATTGAATAGTTAATTCAGTTCCATTTTTGCATATCTTGTTATGTACTCATCTGATTTGTAGGTGCAGTCTAGTATGTACTCATCTGACTGTAGGTGCAAATGCAGCTACATTTATGACCTATGCTTATATCATATTGGGGTCAGGAGGCTTTCATTAATTTCAGAGTTCCTCTGAACTATCGGGTGAGCCTTTCTGGAGGAAGAAATCAAGTACAGCATTTTAAAGAATAAAATTTCAAAATGATATTCCTGGGGAAGTACTCTTGCATAGACTTGAAATCAAGTTTGGGCAGCCTTCTTATGTCAAAAGGCACTCCAAGTTTTCCTTGAGTTACTGAAGGTTTTAATGGAGGACTATTTCATGTGCGGCTCAAGGCACTGGCTGGAAGCTGGATGATTGTTCTAGTCCTACTGTAGACACAAAATCAACTGTGACTTTATTATTTTATTATTATTTTATTTATCAAATTCCTATAACGCCCTACTCCCGGAGGACTCAGGGCAGTGAACAGCCAAGATAAAATACAGATAATACAAACATTAAAAGTCCATTAAAATTATTAAATGTTTTGGCCGAAAACAAATTTAAAACACCCAATTTGTAAAACAGATTAAACGATTTAAAAATTTAAAAGGGAGAATTAGGCCAGTCACATTCTTAGTGTAAGTCACATTCTCTCAGCCCTAGGATGAAGGCAATGGCAAACCACTTCTGAAAATTGTTCCCAAGAAAACTGCATGTACTTGTTTGGGTAGTTTTGTAGCTCAAAGGTAACTCAAAGGCACAAATAAAGTAAAATAAATGTATGTGGGCTGGGATTTTCCCAACTCTGATAAATTTTTGAAGCTGAATTATTAGGATTTATACTACATTTTATGAGTGAGTGTTTGCTCTAAAACTCATCCAAAACATGGGAAAAATATTACCAGCTGTTCTTAGCAGTCATACTATTATATTGGATGGTTAAATCAGATGACTGAAAAAAGTGGCTAAGAGATTATGGTTTATCTACTCTTGATTTAATGAGGTTTCTGATATTAATTCGGAAATTCAGATTAGGAATCACTTTTCTTCTCCTTTTCCTTGAGTTCCTAAGATACTTGAATGAGAACATCATGCAAGTATTAGGAGGATCAACCTGCAATTCTACCTTTGATTCATTTATGGTCAGCTTATTCCCTATTTTCAAATTAACCTGTCAGCATTACAGTCTTTCTAATCTTGCTGAAAATGAGATCCTTTCAGATAGAGTGAAGTGATTTAGTTTCAATTCCATAAAGTTAAGAAAAGTGGTTTGCTTTCAAGTCCATAAAGTTAAGAGTTGCAAACTCTTCAGGGCTGTGATTTTGCAACCTTCCTTTACTCCCAGAAAGGTTAATGTAAGGTTTGTTGAAATACCATTGTAATGAAGTGACTCACCCATTTCAGTTACTCCACATTATGAATTTTCCTACCCTTTGTCCAGTATTATCTCAGTATGTTGGGATTGGTATCAATGTGGGATTGTATATTTGTCCTCTCAGAAAAACTACCATCTCTAAAGCACCAGAAAGGGACCATCTGTGTTTAAAGTTCAAAGCAATCAACTTTGCTTAGCACTGAAAATGAATTGGGCTCTGGGGAAGCATATAACTTTCAAATAAATATCTTCCTTGTGAAATGGACAAAAGGGATACAGAGAATGAGGAATATGACTAGGCTTCAATACTGCAATTGCAGAAATGATTCTATAGGCAGAGTGCACGATCACAATTGGCTTGAAATAGATAGTGGGTAAATCTTGGCAAGCTTTTAAGAAGCCACAAAGACTGCAGAGTAAATTTTTAGTGATTAGAGGCACAGCTTATATTCTTTTTTTTTTTCCCCATTGATTACATAGCAAAAGTTCGGTAAATTGTGAAAAATAAGTATTTTTGAGATTTGCATATTTTACAGTAGATAGCATAAAAAATCTTTATAGCTGAAAAATTGTGATGCACACAGTCCTATGTCTGGAATACTAGGTAGACTTTCACAGCCAGTGTTTTCTCCTATTTTATCACCTAATAAAGCTGCTGGAATAAACATTGGTTAATGCAATCCTTGATCCCAAAGATGAGGCATAATTAAATATTTTAGTTTCTTACAAGCTGCTTTATACTTTTTCTGTGGAACATTTGAGCTTGTCATTCAACAACTGCTTTTGTAATGTATAATAGCTATTGGATGGCTGAAACTCAGGACTTTGACTATAGTAGTTGAATAAATGCCTTAACGTTTATAGCACCTCTCATCTGCAATTAGATCAGTGTATTTTGTTTTTATCTTAATTGGAAAAGAGATCAGATAATTCAGTTACTGACCAGAATTAAGTTTATCTTCATACTTTTCAAAGAGACTGTTGATGTCCTTACTTAGACAACACTTTTAGTTCTGCAGCGGTATTGTTTTCTGATTTGGCTTTTGACTGACTTTAAGACTATACCATTTGATGGCAGGCTGAAGTTGTCTCTGTAGCTTCTGTATGCAGCAGAACCAATCAGCAAAGTGCCTGATGTATCTGTGCGCCTTGATATCACATTAGTACTATGTTCCTATTGATACCATATTGTGCCCTGAGGATTCACCTGGCACTATGGATTTATGAGGCATTGTTGAACATTTATTAGAAGGAAGTCCTGATGTGCTTGTAGCAGTTTTGAGATGTGCAGATAAAGAAGAAGGATTGGCTTGGTTTTGGTGTATAAGATCAGCAGGAGCAGCGAGCTTGTTTGGAATAAAAGCAGGGGATGTACACTGGAGCACATCCAAAGAGGAGGGAGGGGAATCTATAGTACTTCCATTGGAAGAAACTGGGCTGGAGCAGTGTCCTTTTCCTTGTAGGTACCGAATGCACTTCTTTTTCCTCCTAAGAACAGTGAAGAGAGTTATCTGTAAATAAAGGGTGAATTTACAGGGTCATATTTTTTTTAAATGAAAGCATTGTATAGCATTTAATACAAGTATAGTGTCTAAAGAACAAGGATTAGAAGGAAAAACATTCATTCGTAACACCTATTACTCAGGTTTTTGTAAGAAGAATTAAAAAAACACACACCCTTATTGTCAACTTGTATTTTTTACCACTAGATGGAGGTGTAACTGTAAAACTGCTAAAATTTCTCCAAGCCGATGTGCAAAACAGATTTATTTATTTATTTTATTTTATTCAATTTATATCCCGCCCTTCTCCTAGTGGACTCAGGGCGGTGCACAGCCAGAACTAAAACACATACCAATACAAAATTTAAAATTATTAAAAGAATTATATAACTGTGGCCCGAAATTTAAAACATTGAAAACTAAAACCCATTTGACAATTTAAAAAGCTAAAAAAGGCTAAAAAAAGGGGGGGGGGGTTCACGCCAGCCCTGCTTGATAGAAAAGTTTTTAGGGCACGGCGAAAAACTCGGAGATCTGATATCCTTCATACCTCCAGGGGCAAATCGTTCCAGAGGGCAGGAGCTGCCACAGAGAAGGCCCTCCCCCTGGGGGTCGCCAGCCGACATTGCCTGGCTGACGGCACCCTGAGGAGTCCCTCTCTGTGGGAGCGTACTGGTCGGTGGGAGGCTATCGGCGGCAGAAGGTGGTCCCGCAAATACCCAGGTCCCATGCCATGGAGCGCTTTAAAGGTGGTGACCAACACCTTGAAGCGCACCTGGAAGACTACTGGAAGCCAATGCAGCTCACGCAGGAGAGGTGTCACATGGGAGCACCCCCTCGCTCCCATAATCCCCTGCGCGGCTGCATTCTGCACCAGTTGGAGTCTCCGGGTGCTCCTCAAGGGGAGCCCCATGTAGAGAGCATTGCAGTAGTCCAGGCGGGAAGTGACGAGCGCCTGAATGACTGTGCGTAAGGAGTCCAGATCCAGAAAGGGACGCAACTGGCGAATCAGGCGAACCTGATAAAAAGCCCCCCTGGCCACGGCCATCATATGCTCTTCTAAAGACAGCCGTGCATCCAGGAGGACACCCAAGTTGCGAACCCTATCCGTGGGGGCCAATAACTTGCCCCCAATAGCCAGTGATGGCACCAGCTGGCTATATCGGGACGCCGGAAGCCACAGCCACTCGGTCTTGGAAGGGTTGAGTCGAAGCCTGTTACTCCCCATCCAGGTCCGCACGGCCTCCAGGCACCGGGACATCAGTTCAAGGGCATCATTGGGATGGCCTGGGGTGGAGATGTACAACTGAGTATCATCAGCGTACTGATGGAACTCCACCCCAAAGCCACGGATGATCTCACGTAGCGGCTTCACATAAATGTTGAACAGAAGGGGCGAGAGGACCGACCCCTGCGACACCCCACAAACAAGGTGCCTCGGGGTCGACCTCTGCCCCTCTGCCAACACCGGAGAGGTAGAACCACCGCAAAATGGTGCCCCCCACTCCCAACCCCTCCAACCGGCGCAGCAGGATACCATGGTCGATAGTATCAAAAGCTGCTGAGAGATCTAACAGGACCAGGATAGAGGAGCAACCCCTATCCCGAGCCCTCCAGAGATCATCCACCAACGTGACCAATGCCGTTTCCGTGCTGTGCCCAGGCCTGAAGCCGGACTGGAGCAGGTCCAGATAGACAGCTTCATCCAGGTACCCAGGAAGCTGTCGCACCACCACGCTCTCAACAACCTTTGCCAAGAAGGGAAGGTTGGAGACTGGACGATAGTTAGCCAAAACAGCCGGATCCAGAGCAGGCTTCTTGAGATCAAAAGTTACCAGAAATGTTTAATTATGGTTATTGCTGTCCAAGGGATTACTGAAAGCAACCCCCCCCACCCCCACAGAGATATAGATTTGGATAATTCCCAATAAATAAGTATAATGTTTTTGAGCCAGTTGTTTAATTGGGTTTTCTTTATTTAGTTTTAGGACTTGTGTGGAGAATAGATCGTGTTTTAAGTTGAATTCATGGGTCTAGTGGTTAGAAACTAGAAATGGAATAAAACCAAAAGATCATGAGTTCTAGTCCCAGCCTTAGGCATGAAGCCAGCTGGGTGCCTTTGGACCAATAACTTTTTCTCAATCCTTGGAAAGAAGCAGTTGCAAACCATTTCTAAAATCTTGCCTAAAAACTGCAGGTACTTGTTCCAATAGTTAACAGGAATCAATTGTCTTAAAGGTACCCTCTCCTCCTAATTTAGAGATGAGTAGTGGTTTTGACAGGGATAATTCCAAGGACACTCTGTCCATACTTGAATACATTCAGAAATTATTCTGCTTCCTTGAGTATGAAATAATTATACACTGCTCAAAAAATAAAGGGAACACTTAACACAATGTAACTCCAAGTCAATCACACTTCTGTGAAATCAAACTGTCCACTTAGGTAGCAACACTGATTGACATGCTGTTGTGCAAATGGAATAGACAACAGGTGGAAAGCATAGGCAGTTAGCAAGACATCCCCAATAAAGGAGTGGTTCTGCAGGTGGTGACCACAGACCACTTCTCAGTTCCTATGCTTTCTGGCTGATGGTTTAGTCACTTTTGAATGCTGGCAGTGCTGTCACTCTAGTGGTAGCATGAGACGGAGTCTACAACCCACACAAGTGGCTCTGGTAGTGCAGCTCATCCAGGATGGCACATAAATGCGAGCTGTGGCAAGAAGATTTGCTGTGTCTGTCAGCGTAGTGTCCAGAACATGGAGGCGGTACCAGGAGACAGGCCAGTACATCAGGAGATGAGGAGGCCGTAGGAGGGCAACAACCCAGCATCAGGACCCCTACCTCCGCCTTTGTGCAAGGAGGGACAGGAGGAGTACTGCCAGAGCCCTGCAAAATGACCTCCAGCAGGCTACAAATGTGCATGTGGCTGCTCAAACGGTCAGAAACAGACTGCATGAGGGTGGTATAAGGGCCCGACGTCCACAGGTGGGGATTGTTCTTACAGCCCAACACAGTGCAGGACGTTTGGCATTTGCCAGAGAACATCAAGATTGGCAACTTCGCCACTGGCGCCCTGTGCTCTTCACAGATGAAAACAGGTTCACACTGAGCACATGTGACAGACGTGGCAGGGTCTGGAGATGCCGTGGAGAACGTTCTGCTGCCTGCAACATCCTCCAGCATGACCGGTTTGGCAGTGGGTCAGTAATGGTGTGGGGTGGTATTTCTTTGGGGGGGCCGCACAGCCCTCCATGTGCTCGCCAGAGGTAGCCTGACTGCCATTAGGTACCAAGATGAGATCCTCAGACCCCTTGTGAGACCATATGCTGGTACGGTTGGCCCTGGGTTCCTAATGCACGACAATGCTAGACCTCATGTGGCTGGAATGTGTCAGCAGTTCCTGCAAGACGAAGGCATTGATGCTATGGACTGGCCCGCCCGTTCCCCAGACATGAATCCAATTGGGCACATCTGGGACATCATGTCTCGCTCTATCCACCAACACCACGTTGCACAATAGACTGTCCAGGAGTTGGGGGATGCTTTAGTGCAGGTATGGGAGGAGATCCCTCAGGAGACCATCCGCCACCTCATCAAGAGCATGCCCAGGCGTTGTAGGGAGGTCATACAGGCACGTGGAGGCCACACACACTACTGAGCCTCATTTTGACTTGTTTTAAGGACATTACATCAAAGTTGGATCAGCCTGTAGTGTTTTTTTCCACTTTAATTTTGTGTGTAACTCCACATCCAGACCTCCATGGGTTGATAAATTTGATTTCCATTGATAATTTTTGTGCGATTTTGTTGTCAGCACATTCAACTATGTAATGAACAAAGTATTTACTAAGACTATTTCATTCATTCAGATCTAGGATGTCTTATTTTTGTATTCCCTTTATTTTTTTGAGCAGTGTAATTCATTGGTGACTTGACTAACAAAGGATATCACATTAACTTCAAAACTATAATCTTATATTTTCCATTGCAGTTCTGCATATTTCCAATACAGCTTGGGCAAATCATTAAGATTTATTTTGACAAACATGTTTGAACTGTGAAAGCAAACAAATTAATTTTAACCAGAAAAGGCCATCTAATTCACCTTGATTAAGCTATTTAGGTGCTCTCAAACCACTTCGGGCAAAGGCTGTGGGAAATGGGCTCTCTCAGCCTTTTCACCCAGGATCAATTGATGGGACTTTCTGCCAGGCAACTTCAAAATTACCTATAGCGTGCAATGAAGCTATGTAGCCTGGAAAGTCTTCAGTTTATGACAATGGATCAATGGTGCAACCATATGATGGGTATGTTCTAGGCAGTTCTGTAGCAAACACCACAGCCAGCCTATCTGAGCCCTCTTGGTACATAAAGGTTTTCCAAACAGGTTGCTTTTGACAAACACAACAGAGTTCTTTGCAGCATGCAATAAAAGTGGCCAGCTTCAAAGCACTTCCGTCTGAGGATTTTCAGCTTATGAATGCAAAAAGAAAGTAGGAGCAGTAATGGCAGTATTTTGGCCATTCTACCTTGGAGAGTTGAACTATTGATGCCAGCCAGCCACACATCTATGAACTGTTGACCAGCATGGGCAGAACTGGTGACAGTTTCACTTCAAGTCCTTTTGGCATTGACTGGCAAAAAGTCTGACAAGCATGTGTCAGAACAGGTGAGCTGGTGGTGCACCTTGCTCACTCCTATCTGACCTATCTGGCACCTGCTGGGGAGTGCTCCTGGCTAACCATCTTGAGAAAAACAAGCCAATGGTACCACTGGCTGCTTCAGCCTAGAATACACTGGACAATGCTCTGCTATATTCTCCCAGCCTATGCTAGGAGATGTATAACCTGTGCTGAGAAGGCATCTTCTCTCACAGGTCTTGCCAAAGAAGATTCTTTTCAGCCTACGTTCTGGCTCTGTAGGAGTCTGAAGAGAGGGAGTCTAAAGTAGATTGAAATAGAACAATTATCTTAAAAGTGTGGAGATCTTTATTGCACTGTGAAACAACTTCAAGAAAATGCAACATTTGAAAATTTGTAGAATCATTATTTTGAGGGAATAAACCAGTAAGCCAAGGATTTGAATTGTAGTAAGATCCACCCATGCTGCCTATCTAGACATTATCACTGTCCTGCTGCCTTTCAGTTGGTTTTTTTTTTTTTAATTTGATTTATATGCCGCCCTTCTCCGAAGACTCAGGGCGGCTTACAATGTGCTCAGCAATAGCCTTCATCCTTTTGTATATTTATACAAAGTCAGCTTATTGCCCCCACAAACTGGGTCCTCATTTCACCTACCTTAGAAAGGATGGAAGGCTGAGTCAACCTTGAGCCTTGGCGAGATTCGAACCCTGCAGTAATTGCAGGCAGCTGGTCTTAATAAGCTTAATAACAGGGTGCCTTGACTTCCGGTTTCCTTGTCTTCGGCGTCGGCGGCGCTCTTTGAAGCTCCGCCAGCCCCGCCGCCTGTAGAGCCGCTTCGAAACGAAGAAGCGGCTCGAAAACTTCTAAATCCTAAAGGATTGAAGAAGAGAGACCGCAGGGCACTGGTTGAGCCCCTGTGACCCCCCAGGGAAGTTTCTGGGGAGAGAACAGGCGTGGCTCCCTTCCAGCCTGCTGAAACTCCGGGCGACGTGGGACGATTCTGCTTTTGCAGAACAAGCCGGCTGCAGGAAACTTAAAGCGAAAGAACCGGCTTTAATAAACAGCGAAACTACCTGAATCCTGAAACTTGGAAACGCAAGTATCAGCACTTTATTGACTTTCAATTTGAGAAATGCGAGTGAGTGAAAGTGCTTTGAAAAGAAAAAAACATGGCGCCTAGCATCAGAGTTAACGAGCCAGTGAATGTGGATTGGTGAAGTTATCTTGTTTTGTTACAAAGTTTCCAAGTTGCTACAAAGTTGCCTTGCTTGTCATAAGAGAAACAACAATTTCTCCCTTTTTAATACTGGACTTTGCTTTATTCTAGTCTTTATTTGATTAAATCTGGGGGACTTTTTTAGAAGTTTTTGTGCAGGAGGGAAAGGAAAAGGAACCTCCCTCTTTAGAAAAACTAGATCACGAGCCAGGATGGCTTCAAAGAAGCAGGAAGGGAAGGCATCAGGGGGGGGATCCCCCACACACAAACATGAAAAGCAACCTCCCCCTGCTCAACAGTTACAAACTCAGAAAAAAGAATTTGATGTGGGAGATTTAAAAGAATTTATTTCTAAAACTTTGGATGATAAATTTCAAAAATCCCAACAGGAGATAGATGATAAACTTCAAAAATCACATCAGGAATTTATGCAGGAAATTAATGAAGTTAAAGACATGGTGAATCAGAATCAAAAAAAGGTGACCAAAAAAATATCAGAAGTGGCGTCTGGCCTGGTAGAATTTATTGGGAAAGTTGATTTTAAAGTTGAAGAATTTAGATCAGAAGTTAATGTTAAGATGAAAGACAATGATTATAAAATTGATGAAGTTGACAATAAAATGCAGAGAATTGAAGATGAGATTGTTATGATACAATTTCGGGCGATGGAATTTGCTATACGGCTTCGGGGAATTCGAGAGGAGGAGAGACAGGACTTGCGACAAGTTTGCTCTGAAGCCTTGGCCAAGATTTTACAAGCTAATCCTGATTTGGTATTTCATAAAATAGATAAAATCTACAGAGTCAACTCTTGGGTGGCCAGACAAAGACAACTGCCTAGAGATGTGGTGATATATTTCACTGATAGAGAAATTAGAAATCATATCCTGCAAAAATCTTTTCACACCTCTGTACAAGTGGGGGGTTCACGACTTGAAATTTTTAAAGAATTACCTCCTAAAATGCTGAAAGCTAGAAAAGAATTTGGTTTTCTTGTTAAGGAATTGAAAAATTTACAGATACCCTTCCGGTGGGACGCACCAGCTGGGATAATTTTTAGATACAAGGGAGAAGGATATCGGTTGAATACCGTGGAGAAGGCACAACATTTTTATAGTACTATACTTAAGGAAAGAACTCCATCTCCACGTACATCTACAGTTTTGGAGATTAAGGAGAGTGAAGAGAGGCAATTGGAAGAACAGTCTAAGCAGGAATTAGAAACAGTGCAAGGTGCAGAAGGAGGTTTTCTGAGTGAGCCCTTGCTGGATTCTTCTCCAATTTTGGATTTGACTCAGTTGGCTGAAGTGAAAGATCAACGTATAACTAGAGCTCAATCTAAGCTATTTAAACAACAGCAACAACAACAACAGGAAAGACAAGACAAGAAGGCAGTTAAGAGCACCGTACAAGAGAGTGGCGCTATGGGAGGAGCGAGATCGAAGCTTTCGGATGAACTTCAAAGATATTGCTCCGCGCTCCAGAAAGAGGCTGATGACCTTTAAGTGTCTATCTTGGAATGTCAATGGGTTGAATTCAGCACAGAAAAGGAAGAAATTATTTACATATTTGAAACAATTTAATAATGATATAATATGTTTACAAGAAACGCATATAACTACTCAAGATCAAAAATATTTGATAAATTCAAAATTAGGAGCACATTTTATATCTTCGACTTCGCAGAAAAAGAATGGTGTGGTTATTTATGTAAATAAAAAATTAACAGCGAAAGTTATAGAAGCAGATCAAGATGGTAGGTTTGTAGCAATTGAATTGTTTACAGCAAATGGACCAATTCTTCTGATTGGAATTTATGCTCCCAACCAACAACAGGATTATTTTTATAAGATATTACATACTAAAATATTGCAATGGGACTATAGATCTATTTTAATTATGGGAGACTGGAATGGAGTAATTGATTCTAAACTAGATAAAAAGAGCTTGGCAAAGTCTAGAATTAGACTACCACAGACTTTTTTTGATATGAAAGAAGATATGGAATTAAAAGATGTTTGGAGAATACATAATTCAAACGTATTGGATTACACTTTTTTTTCTGATAGACATAGATCTTTCTCTAGGATTGATTTTATCCTGTTGTCAAATGATCTACTTGTTAAGACCAAAAGAACAAAGATTTTTCCAAGAACTTTGACTGACCATAGCCCTGTATGGATAGAAATTGAGATGGATAAGGTTGAGAGACGTTCCTGGAGATTAAATGAGAACTTGTTTAGATATGAAAAAAATACAATAGAACTTAAAAAGCATTTGAAAGAATTTTTTGAAATAAATTTGAATAAAGGTACTCCAATTGAAATTGTTTGGGATGCAAGTAAAGCTTATATGAGAGGGGTACTTATCTATATGAACTCTAAACATAGACAGTTCCGACAAAAGAAAAGAATTGAGTTGGAAATGGATATAATATAATTATATTATATATAATGGATATAAAGAATAAAGAACAGTTACTTATTAAAAATCCAACAGACGAAAGAATTCGAAGTGCTATAAAACTTCTGAAAGACCAATTTCAAATGCTTATGGCGGAACAAGTTGCAACAAGCCTACAATATGCGAAGCATAATACATTTTGCAACGCTAACAAACCGGGCAGATGGTTGGCTTATACATTGAGGAAAAAACAAAGTATACGGACTATTGATAGTATTGATATTGGCGGGAAAGAAATCTTTCAACAAAAATTAATTAAAGAAGCTTTTGTGGACTATTATACTAAATTATATGCTAAAGAAGAGGTGCAGAATGGACTTATAGAAAAATATTTAAATGATAAGAGAGTTACAAAAATTACTGATCAACAAAAGGAAAGAATGAACTATCCCATAACAGAGGAGGAGATAATAGCAGCAATTAAACAGTTAAAAACAGCCAAAGCTCCTGGCACGGATGGTTTGACTGCAGTGTATTATAAAACTTTGCAAGCTGAAATGGTGGGACAACTTAGAGATTTATTTTGTAACATTCAACAAGGGGGTAAAATACCCCCATCTTGGACAACTGCTTATATATCTTTGATACCAAAAGAACAAGTAGGTCCTAAAAAACCAGAGAATTATAGACCAATATCTCTTTTGAATACAGACTATAAAATTTATGCGAAGGTATTAGCCAACAGGTTGATGCCAGTAATTCAAAAGGTGATTCATGAGGACCAAGCGGGATTTATTGAAGGCAGATATATGAAGGACAATGTAAGGCAAGTAATAGACTTATTGGAATATCTTGACAAGAATAAACAGATTCCTGCAGTGCTGGCTTTTTTGGACGCAGAGAAGGCCTTTGATAGAGTGGATTGGAATTTTCTATTAAAGACTTTAAAAAAGATGGACTTTGGGGACCAATTTATACAGGCAATCTCAGCAATTTATCAAGAGCAAAAGGCACAGATTATTATTAATGGAAGTTTGACGACAGAGTTTAAAATTGAAAAAGGAACAAGACAGGGATGTCCGTTGTCCCCACTTTTATTTATTTTAACATTGGAAGTCTTGTTAAACACAATACGGGATTCTAAAATTTTGAAAGGCATAATGATAAGGCAAGAGGATTATAGAATAAAGGCATTTGCAGATGATCTGGTGGTTACCCTATCACAACCAATGGAATCAATAATCTTGATGAATGACATTATACAAGACTATGGTAGAGTTTCAGGTTTTAGATTGAATTCAAAAAAGACCAAAATGATAGTTAAAAATATGACACAAGATCGTAAATATGAGCTTGAAAGGAGGGCAGGTTTTGAAATTGTACCTAAGGTAAAATATCTTGGAGTTCAGGTTGCAGAATCAAATTTGAAATTGTTTCAAAATAATTATGAGGTGTTGTGGCGAGAGGTCCAGAAAGATATGGAGACCTGGAAAAAGCTGCAACTGTCTTTACTTGGAAGAATAGCAGCAGTTAAGATGAACATTTTGCCAAGACTTCTGTTTTTGTTTCAAATGATTCCGGTGCTTAAAAGTGATAAACAATTGAAAGTTTGGCAGTCTGGTGTGAATAAGTTTGTCTGGAACGAGAAGAAGCCGAGAGTGAAATTGAAAATTATGCAAGATGTTCCAGAAAGAGGAGGCCTTAAACTCCCAAACCTACAGTTATATTATGATGCTGCAGCTTTAACTTTAACAAGTGATTGGTTTGGAAGTAAAAAGACTGGAATACTGAACGCAGAAAGTTTTGATCTCGAATTTGGATGGCATGCTTATTTATTTTATAACGACAAAGTAGATAAAGTATTTAAAAGTCATATACTTAGAGATTCCTTGATGAGAGTTTGGAAGAAGCACCGACTCAAATGGGATTACAAAATACCGCTATGGCTGGATCTTGGTCATACTTTGTGGAATACAAATATAATGTCACTCGGGGGGTTTTTATACAAAGAGGTTCTTTTTACAGATGCGGGCAGATGGCAGCTGAAGACATTACAGACACTGTTGGATGAAGGGCTTAATCTAACTTGGTTACAATATAATCAATTACAACTGAGATGGAAAGAGGACCAAAAAACTGGTATTATGTTGCATGAGGAAGAATTGGTTAGACATATAAGAGAGAAAGGCCCAATGCATGTTAAAAGGCTTTATAATGTTTTGCTAGAAAGGGATTCAGAAACTGAATTAGTTAAAGATTGTATGATTAAGTGGGCACAAAATTTTGAAGAACCAGTGATGCTGGAAACATGGGAAAATATTTGGGTTCAGAATGTTAAATTTACACAGTCCCAGAACTTGAGGGAAAATTTCTATAAAATGTTTTATAGATGGCATTTAGATCCCAAAAAGTTGTCATGTATGTACCCTAATGTTCAGCCAAAATGTTGGAGATGCGAATGTTTGGATGCTACGTATTATCATGTTTGGTGGACCTGTAGGAAAGTTAAGGCTTTTTGGATAAAAATTTGGTGGGTCATGCAGAATGTTTTGAAGGAAAAAAATTCAATTTTCACCACAATTGTTCTTATTGGGTATAGTTAAGGGTTTTACACGGGGTGAAATAAAACTAATATTGTATATGATAACAGCAGCAAGATTGTTGATAGGTAAATATTGGAAGAATGAAGCTTTGCCTACTATCGAGGAATGGACTTTGAAGATGGCTAGTTTTGCAGAGATGGCGAAGATTTCAGCGTATTTAAAAGATTGTTCACAAGAGACTTATGAATGGGAATGGAAAAGGTGGATAGAATATGTTCAGAACAAATACCAAACTAGAAAGTATCAAATAGCTTTTATTTGAAAATAATGTATTAGAAATATTTTAATGTAAAGAGATAAAGAGGAAAAATTATATAGGGGGGAGGGACGGGTTCAGGCTTATATATTAGTGTCATTAGTTATGAGTATGTAATAGGGAAGTCTGGGGGGGGAGGGTTAGGGAGGGTTAGGGAGGATGGGAAGTTTGGGGTGGGAGGTGGGGGGTGAAAAAGGGGATGAAAATGTAATTGTAAAACTTTTGCAATAAAAAAAAACAAAAACAGGGTGCCTTAAACTCCTGTACTACCAAGGTTTGTGCATCACATTTTATAAGAGGAGGAGGTAAGGGATTAGCTCAACGACGCAGCTCAACTACTTTTGTTAATCTGGAAGCAATGCTGATTACAAGCAAAATATTAATTCTTGCCTCAATACAAATACATACTGAGAAAGAAAAGTTTAGCATTACAAATATGGGCACACTTGAGATGTTCACTAGTTCCTAGTTATTGTTTCTAGTCTTGAAATCAATTTTTAACTTACTTATACTACATGGTAGTATAAAAGAGAAACATTTAATATCAAATAAGAATAATCTGAATATTGAAGGTTTTTTTCTTAGAAGTTAAGCATGTTCTGATGGCTAGGTAGACATGATGCAACCGTTACACATAGTTACAGAAGCTATTATGTACTGAATTCCTTCGCCCAATAAACCAACATTATACCAATCAATAAAGTAAAAATTATATATTTAATTGGAGGATACAGATTGTTTGAATCAACAAATTGGGTAGAATCATGATAGACTGAAAGAACATGATTTTCGACCCATGATCTCCCAAATCTAGAATAAACATCCTGACATGGTGCTTCCAAAGAGCACCAAGGTGTTCTTAAGGGCTAAGTAGCTCTCCAAAGGAAAGGACAGAGCCATCAATAGTAAAGATGTTAAGAGTATGAAAAATATAGGCCCTTTTATAAATTTTCCTCTATTCTAAACAAAACCAAGATTAGAACATTGTTATGGGAGAGGTAAGTAGATATTCTCTTATCAGTGCTGGTTTACATAGGAAAGGAAGGATGTTTCCCCTACTCAATGTTTGAAGGCTCTGTTCTTTTCTGTGTTACAGTGTCTCTCAAGTAGAAAGACTTTGGTTTATAGACTACTACTTTGTTACTATTGTTCCTATCATAAATGGAAGCCGTTAAGTTTGTATTACATTTGCAGAATATTTTGTTTAGTAATCTTACACCCTCCCCACCAAATAAATACTGGGAAGTCCTGTCTGTGCTACAAGCACATCTTTGAAGAGTCTTGTGTTACACCTTTTTTCTTTCATCTATTACTTTAAAAACAGTCTGGATCTGTTTGTTCTGGAAGAAAAAAAGTGGGGACAGTATATTTATATTATCTTCAGCCACAGATTACTTCATTTGTCAGGATAAGAAAACAATTAATTGCAGGGGACTGTTGATGCATAAGTATTGAAACCAATACCAGGAATAATAAATGTCGTTGCTTCCTTAACCAAAATTCTTAAGGAACAGGGGTCATTTTTCCTAAAGGATGACTAAAGAAGAGAGAGACACTTTGGAGGATCCTAGAAGCCATACTGTTTGGATTGGCAATTGGCAAGGAACGGCATGTCAGTAGGTTTCGGTTACTGATTCATGGAAAAGTATTCTGATAGTTTACCACTTTTATCCTTTGGTCCATTTTAAATAAATCTGATACCGTTTTCAAAAATTTTAACAATTTTTCTGTGTACCACTCTAGTTAAAAAAAGGGTCCCCCTCCCTCCATATACATTAGCTATGTTACTAATTTCTCTCTTCAGCGTTAAATGCAGAAAGTATCTGTAGGTCACTTAAATGAAGCATGTGGAAAATTGAGAGCAAGCCTAAGCAGCACCATTAGTAGAGTTAGAAAAGGCAGCTATAGAAAAGATGCAAGAGAGGTAAATCAAACCAGAGTACAACCATCTTTGTGGTAAGAAACAAGGCTGCAAAGCGAAGGTTCCTGATACACACCTGCATGGGCCGCACCAGTCCATTTGTTGGTTGAGGCCAAAACGAGCTCTGCATTTCTTAGGAGAGGCAGGATCTGAACAAGGAGCATGCGCATTGAATGGGCAAGGCAGAGGCACAAACAGCAGCAAGAGCAGGAAAAGGAAGAAAAGATGCAACGTTGGTTTAGCTGCTGAAGACAAAACTAAACAGGCCACGTGAACTCAATTCTTCACCATAAATGTCTACTAACATCATCTTTCCCCCCAGAAAATGAGTGTTAAACAAATAGATTTGATAGGGCCACAAATGCAATGATTAGGAAAATGAAATTGCAGTAGTATAACATACCAATAGCACTTAGACTTATATACCACTTTACAGTGCTTTACAGCCCTCTCTAAGCGGTTTACAGTGTTGGCATATTGCCCCCAACAGTTTGGGTCCTCGTTTTACCCAACTCGGGAGGATGGAAGGCTGAGTCAACCTTGAGCCTGGTGAGATTTGAACTGCCAAACTGCAGGCAGCATGCAGGCAGCAGAAGTAGCCTGCAGTACTGCACTCTTAACAACTGTGTCACTGTGGCTCATACTAGTGTTTTATTCTTTATTTCATTTTGGTCACTTTTGTGTTTCAACCTATGCATTTTTTAGAGAATATTTGAAAACTCCCTTTTGGTTTGATTAGATCTGAAATTCTGCCGAGCAAGCAAGCAGGTCTTTTTATGTTAGGATTTTGTTACATGAAGAAGTAACTTAGCGACATCCTATGTGCCAAATCCTTATTGTTAAACAAATAAGTTGGAAAAAAGGGGACCAAGAAATCACTTAGAAATTAATGATGCTTAGCTACAGTCTAGATTGGAAGTAGAATATAGCCCTCCAGATGTTGCTGAACTAATACTCTTGGAGATCCAGCCCACCCAGCTATTATGATCTACACGGGATCATCAGCTAGCAATTCGGCAGTTCAGGTCTCACCGGTTCAAGGTTGACTCAGCCTTCCATCCTTCCAAGGTCGGTAAAATGAGGACCAAGTTTGTTGGGGGCAATATCCTGACACTGTAAACCGCTTAGAGAGGGCTGTAAAGCACTGTAAAGCGGTATATAAGTCTAAGTGCTATTGCTATACACATAGTTTTCACATGGCTATATACTACTTCTGCTTGACCAAGCTTTTCTGTAGACATTTTTCAGCGCAGGGATGCTTAGTCCAAAATAATGGCTGCCTCAGTAAATTTCTATAAGAATCCCTTGTTTTTATTATTGATAATAGGGATTCCAAGCTCTTGTATCAAACGTTAAGACCTAGAAAATTATGTGTTACTGTTAGAACAAATCTATATGAGACAATAGCCAATATTATAATATGTATGGGAAACTAACATTCCAAAAGGTTTGGTGGGGTCTTTTCCTCTTGCTGTTGAAAATTTGGAACCGATTTTTACTTTTACTCTTTTCTTTTTTTAAAAGGGCTCAAGAGTCATAAAGAGAAATCGACTAATGTTCATTATCCAGAAAGTATTTAAGATTTAAAATGTGCTTAATATAAATTAAATTTAAGAAGTGTTTTGGAATTAATCTGATTTTCTTTTTCATTGGCATCTTTCCAAATGCCCTATCGAATGACAAAATGGATTCATTTCATTATAATATGTGAATACTAATTTTAAGGAAAAACATATTAAAAAAGCATATATGAGAATATGTCTGTTAAGATTTTATATCCTTCTTAGAAACTTATTACTGTTACAGGCATCATGCCTGTTAACTATTTCTAATCCCCTAAACAAAGGCCTTTGTGCTGATTGAAAGTTTCTAGATACATTTTAAAAATAGGAACTAATCTTAATTGATTACAAAGGAAAAACATACACCATAAAAGTCTACCGTACTTTTCCACAATATAGTTATAAAAACAGAATCTGGCAACTATTGCCAAGGCAGAATTTCATTTAATCTATTTTAAAATCTATTTTATTTACAAGTCTTTTATTTACATGCTTTTTTTCCTCTTTGAACCCACTCAGTTTCCTGAGGTTTTTTTTTTTTTAATGGAGTCCTTTGGCCTCAAAAAGATTCTTTTTTTATATTTGGGTAGTTGCTGCAAAAACTACCTTTTTGGATATTGGATTGGAAGTTAAATCACACTTGGCCAATAAAAAATTTCCTATTCTATTCTATTCTATTCTATTCTATTCTATTCTATTCTATTCTATTCTATTCTATTCTATTCTATTCTATTCTATTCTATTCTATATGTTTCGTAAATGTTTTAACTTATGCTTTCTTCATTTGTTATTGAAAAAAATTGAAACAGCCACAGATATAAAGAGACCGTCAAGGCAAAAAGATGGGATTTAGTTGGTACTTCAAACTACAGTTAACATGAATTAGTTACTTTTGGTCTGTTGATATTGTCATCACAGAATATCAGACAAATATATAATTGTAGATAGTGGCAAAGCTAGAAAGATTAGTGCAGACAGTAAAGCATAGATAGTCCCAATAACCCATCCTGGAAAAAAATCTTTTTTGGCTAATTTCTTACTAATGTAAATGAAGTGATCAGTAACCAGATAATGTGCTAGATTTACACCAGGAGGTTTACCTGAATTGGAATCTTGCTGCTTTTCTCTTGTTCGTCTTTTCTTTTTTCCCTATGATTAAAAAAGGAGGAAGAGAAAATAAATCATAAATTGAACAAAACAAGCTAGTTTTATTTCGAAAGAGAATTTGGTGAAGAAATATAGGAACTAATGCAATACAGTTCCCCTTCTCTCAATTTTCTTGCCGTAATTTTATCACCAAATATTTTGTTTTTTTCAAATTCCTTATTTGCTAAAGTAAGATGGCCCCATTCATCAAACATCCAAACAGAGCATGTTGACGCTTACTGACTATATTCCAAAGTTGCATAATGAAAGCACTTCTTACTTTCAAAATATGATAACATTTTCCCAAGACTCCAGAGTCACTGTAACAGTGAGGTGGTCAATAGATAGATAGATAGATAGATAGATAGATAGATAGACAGACAGACAGACAGACAGACAGACAGACAGACACACACACACACACACACACACACACACACACATATATATATATATATATATATATATATATATATATATATACACAGAGAGAAAGAGAGCTAGATAGAGATGATGATGATGATAGATAGATAGATAGATAGATAGATAGATAGATAGATAGATGATAGATAGATGATAGACAGATAGATATGATCGGGGTGTCAAACTGGTGGTCCCCAGGCCGGAGGTGTCACGAAATGTCCTGATGGCAACGCGATACAGTGAATATGATTCCCGTGTGATAGATGACAGATATAGATAAATAGATGATAGATAGATGATAGAAAGATAGATGATGATAGATAGATAGATAGATAGATAGATAGATAGATAGATAGATAGATAGATAGATAGATAGATAAATAGATAGGCAGGCAGGCAGGCAGGCAGACAGACAGACAGGCAGACAGATATAGATGATAAATATGTAGGTAGACAGATAGATATAGTTATCCTTATGGCCCTGATTGTAATATTTGATTCAAGTTTTCTACTCCACCAAAAGTCAAGCTATGTAATGAACAATGTGAGTCTAGACTACCATTGAGAAGCAGTATTTTAACTAATTGTGACAAACCCAGATTTTTAAAACTTCTATAAAGTATCGTAAAGGAGAAGGATGTTTGATAGCAGCAGCTCCAATTGCAGTAAAAGAGATCATTGGGTTAATAAGGAACATACCCATACCCATAATACAGAGAGACCTCTACCATACAGAGGAAAATAATGTGCTAAAAATCTCTCCCTCTTTACTGTGAGGTCTGGACAGTTCTTGTCTAACCTTTCTACCTTGATGCTTCAGTTGTCCATTACAATTACAATTGAGAGCTGTATCATGAAGCAACAGATACCATAGTGTTACACTACAGGTAGTCCTCGACAATTGAACCCAACATTTCTGTTGTTAAGTGAGACATTTGTTAAGTGAGTTTTGCCTCATTTTATGACATTTCTTGCCACAGTTGCTAAGTGAATCATTGCAGCTGATAAGTTAGTAACGCGATTGTTAAGTGAATCTGGCTTCCCCATTGACTTTGCTTGTCAGAACGTGGCAAAAGGTGATCACGTGATCTTGGGACACAGAAATGGTCATAAGTATGAATCAGTTGCCAAGCATCTGAATTATGATCACATGATCATGGGGATGCTGCGAAGATTGTAACGTTGAAAAATGGCCATAAGTCACATTTTTCAGTGCCATTGTAACTTTGAACATTTACTAAATGAACTGTTGTAAATTGAGGACTACCTGTAGTCCATTCCTCTTGATGACACATTATATTCTCCTTATTTGCAGCTCATAGTTGCTATTAAAGTCATTATATATTAAGATCATAGCTGATATTTCAATGAGATCAATTTGACCTTGTCGCTTTCATGATTTTTGAGGGATTAACAGACATTTGTTCCGAAATCTGCTAAAGTCTAAAGCATAAACTGGCACATCGAACCTGCTTATTGTAGGCCATACCCATGGGGTATCAGACATTTGAGATGGTTCATGGTTGTAACAAGAAACCTATTACAAAAGTGGCACTGTTTCTAAAGTGATATTGCTGCCATAAGGGCCTGATTTGGATAGAGGAAGATGCACAACTTTTGATTACACAACTTCCATCAGAGGTACTCTGGAACTGAACAATTTTCTTCTAGGAGTGATGGAGAAAAGCAGCTGGTATTGCATGCAGATGATTGTGCCTGGATAACTAAAGGATTGCCTTTGCAGGCATGCTGATCTGCATCATGTGCACAATTTCTCTCCCAATGAAACAAAATACTTTTATCTGCTGGAAAAGTCTTTTTAAAAAACCAGGAGCAAAATGGAGGAGGTAATGGGATGGAAAGAAATTTGTTTCGGTTTATAGTAGAGCATAACAAAATAAAATAGTGTAATTCAAAATTTAAATATTCAACTTCAGAATCAAAAGCTATTTCAAATCAGCTGACAAACGAAGACATCTGCCCTATAGCTAGGGCCTGTTTGTATTTTCATATGTATCATACTAACATACGAATGTTTTAATTACATTAACCTCCATTGAGTATAAAATCTATAACTACTAGCAGCTTAAAAGACATGCAACCCTTGTAGGTTTGGGCTGCCCAGTCCAAAGGATATTTTACTAAGAACAAGCTCCCACTGCGTATAACTTACTCTGGAGTAAATATGTTTAGCCTTTGTTTAACTGCCAGAGATGCAACTGCAATTCTGGACAAAACAAAGATTGTTCCATTTTAAGTTCAAACAACATTTAAATATGTTTGTCATTAACTAGGCACAAAAAACCCACTTCCCTGATGAAAGCAGGCAAAATCAAACCAGATTGTGTTTTCCCCACACTTCTGCCCATACAGTACTGATTTTGCTTGCATCAGGAGGCCAAGTTACTGCAGAACTCCCAAACCCCGCAATTAAAACAAAGTTGGTGGTTGTTGCTAACTGGAAAACTCCATGCTTATATTGTGACACAAAACTACATTTCAGCTGTACAATGGAAATACAATCAAAATATAGACAGGCGTTCTTAATGCAAACCAACGGCCTTGATTTGGAAAGGCCCTTGTGCTTAAAATCATAAGGCAAGGCCAGGCCTAAAAATGCGGATTTCTTTTCAACATTGAAAAAATTATAATCTCATGGAAAGAAGGTGGAAGTATTCCTAGGTGCTATATTTAAAAAGTGTATGGTGATGGTGTGTGTTTCCTTTCAGAGGCCTGAGTCAAACATCTTGGCAACTATTATCCCACAGGGAGTTTTGATGTGCTCCCCAAGTGCTTCGCAGATTGCATTTCATTCAAATAAAATCTCATCAGACACTTTATTAAAATTCAGCTGCTACTTCTCTGCCAGCCAGTAACTGAGAAAAGTAGTTCCAGTCAATGCATTTTACAAGCATTTTCCCCCTTTTCTCTTGCGTTTCAAATTTTCACCATTGGAGATTCTACCTAGTAATGTGGATGAGGAGACAGACAATCCAGGATACTAGCAAGGAATGCCAGGAGCAGGGAATGCATTAAAGAGGGAAGAAGCCATCTTCCCAAAAACTGAATCTTGCAAATTATACCATTCAAGCTGAAGTTTTTCAATGGAAAACCAATGGCAGACCAGTTTAAAAGGCATGGAGCTTTGGTGCGTAATTCTGGACTCATAAAAATTTGAAGGTTTCATATGGCAGGAATAGTTAAGACTATACCAAGGCTGTCTCATTTCTTTTCAGCACTGTTTTCCTAATTAAAGTTCTAGTCCTACCACTAGATAGCCAAAGGAAAAATCCAAAATGAGACTTTTAGATGTCAAGAACATTACTACCACAAGAGGGCATCAACTGTCAGTGAGAGTATAAGAAATACTTTCCCGAAGGAAAAGCACAGTATTAAAACTCTTATCATATTTTATTTTTTTTTACTTTGCTACAGATCTGTTTATAGGTTTTGGATTATGAAAGTGATAACAGTGGTACTGATGTTTCAGATTTAATGTTATGGCTTTTTGTCCTGTTGGATGAGGCAGAAAGCTATAGAAATTGGCAATTACATATATGAAAGGTGAGACAGGAAGAGAAGACATTGTGTAAAAAGAAAATATTAAAATGCACCAGCTACTACCATTGGTCATTAATATGTAAATACTAATGTTGTTTTGTATGATCAACTTGGTTGCTTGTACATATTTCCGGGGTGCCTTGGAGTCAGTGCTGACTCTTAGCAACTGCCTAGACATGTCCCTGCAGTTTTCTTGGTAAGATTTCTTGGAAATGGTTGGCCATTGTCTGGTTCCCAAGGCTGAGAGTCTGGCCAAGGGCACCTAGATAGCTCTTTGTCTAAGGCAGGACTGCAACTTACAGTCTCCTGGTTTCTAGGCTTAACGACTACATCAATATCAATGATATACACTGATAACTCCCAAATGCTGGGCATTGCAGTTGGCTATTATCTGTGTTTATCATTCACATTGGTGTAGCCAATATACAGGCTACTTTTCCTGGTTGTGGGCTTCTTGTAAGCATCCATCCTGTTGCTCTAGAAAACAGCATGCTGGACTAAATGATCCTTGATCTGCCCAAGACAGGAAGTTCGCATGGTATTAAAGCTGCAATTGCACCTCAGAAACTATCAGTTCCTCTTCAGTGAACAATCTATTGTTTACTTGCTGCATTCTGTGTATATTTATGTATGTATGTATGTACAAGAAGGTATTTGCCACTTAGAAAATTAAATGTTGAAATTTTGTTTTCTTATTTCTGGGCCTTCACTTCCAGCTTCAGTATGTCCAATGCAACGTAAAACTAATATGAAAAGACTGGTTACATGTATGTTGTTTCTGCTGCCTGTTGTCCAACTTATAAACCTAAGCATTTTCTCTAAATTACCCTCCCAAGACATACAATGAGGAAGAAGATTTACAGCAATATATTTTTGGGCCCAAGAGATTCAAAATGGCGGCCTTCTGTTTATATCCTCTCAGAACAATATAGGAAAGGGTATAAATGGAGAAGTAGAGACGTGCTGTGATTCCAGAGTTTTGATTAAACATCAAAACTCTGATATATTCATCTCACAAACAACAAAGATGCTGGCATGGAGTGTCAACCCACTTCCACTGACATACAAGTTAGCCACCTGAAAAGTCATGTGGCGCATTGATTGTTCCCTCCCAATGAAGAAATTCCACAGCCAATGAGCAATTCTATGGCCATGGAAAAGCTCAGGGCTCCTGGAATTCTGCAGCCAACGCTGGGTTAGGTGGATGCATGAGTGGCAGATGGTTTCAGACTCTCACTGCCATAATGCAGAATGACATTTGCTGCAGAATTCGCTTACCCTTGCCGCAGAAGCTGGCCAGGAAGTGCTGCTGAATTCCAGGGGCCCTGAATTAAACTGTATGTGATCACGGGATGGAGAGCCTGAAGAAGACTGAAGAGCAAGGGGTAAAGGGTTAAAATAGCAGCTATGGAGAGCAGGGAAAAAAATAAGCATATGAACACATCAGGAAGTATCAGTAATAGGACACCATTACCACATCCCAGGCAAAGACTGAATTCACTATCACTATAACAAATAATTTGCCTTCTGCTGGAAATATATCTTCAAACCGTAATTACTTTGAGTAATATAGTAACAAATGAACTTTGTAGGAGTAAGGCTCTTACTTATTGTCACTGGCATTTATTTTATGCAGCATATGAATGCTGAACACTTGGTTAAAGAATGGTGGGTAGAATTATATATTGTGAAGATTTTGTTTGTTTTCTCTAATCTGAACTTTTTTATTTAATCCAATTTTACATTGGACATGGAGCCGAAAGTAAAGTAGCCCCAGAAAAATGTTTCAAGCACTTTTATCACAATTTTAACTTTGGATTTAAGATGAAGAGTTACATCTTTGCCAGGACAGTGGATGAGCTGTACTTCCCACCCATCCCTCACTACATATATTTATTAATGAATACCCTTAAATAGCATCTGCTACATATTTAGAAGTCAGTTTTACTGAGTCTGTGCTGAGGTTTGATACCATGTGGATGGGCACAGAACTGAGGTCTAAAATTATGTTCAGTAGATGAGAACATAAAACAGTTATTGTGAGATGCTAATTTCTGTTTTCTAAAAACTTCTGATACAGACTATTTTTTTGCTTTTTTTCCTCCCAGTGCAGAAAATACTGAAGCCATGTCCTCTACTGCAAAAAGCTGTAAGAGAAGGGTCCTTTCTTGGGGGTGGTAGTGCTGCTTCTTGTTACAGAAATTCAGATAAATAATATATCTATTGCGTTGTATTTTCCTCCCCCTAAAAAATTCTCTATTGCCCAATGCTTCTACTGTCCACCACTTTTCAAAATAATAAAATTAACCTGTAAAAGATATTTATTATACTAATGCCTTCCCTTCTTCGCACAAATTTTTTTTGATTAATTTGGGGTAATTTAATAATGCTTTGGTGTTTTTTTTAAAAAAACGATAGTAATCAGTCAATCTTAAAAATCCACAGAAACATTTTTAATGAAAGATGGCAGGTTGTACAAGATTAATAAACTAGTTTGCCTGGAGAGTCTTGTGGGAGACTCTGACCAATTTACCTCTAAGCCAATTGTACTTGACTAATGTGAGCGCCTAAGGAACAACAACAAGAAATAAAAGCCTTTCTACTTGAAGTGCTTTATGAAGATAACCTGAAGATCAACAAACAAGAATTTGCAATTGTGACCTGCAATGTTTGTGGCATTTGTCTTCCTTTCTGAAAACAAGCTGGAATACATTTGCAGCAAATGCAAATGTATAGGAAGCCTTGAGAAAAAGCCATGGAATTGGAGCTCAAATTGCTACCCTTTAAGAAAGGAAGCTCCAAAGTTTAAAAAAAAAGAGAGAGAGAGAGAGAGAGTGAAAGTAGAGGAAAAGGCATTATCAAATGCACTGGATGAAAGTAAAAACCAAGAGCAAGAAATGAAGATGTAGTCTCCGCTAGAAAACAGAAATAATACTCAGTTCCTTCGAATTCTGAACAGAAGGATGAAAATGAACGTGAAACAGGCCATGACTCCCTAAATGATAAATAGGAAGAAACTGTGCCCAATAAGAAGACAAAGTGTAGTAGTAGTTGAGTTTTTTTAGGATTCCAACAATTGAAACAAACATATGTTGACCGAATCTATCAGCTAATGAAGTTTGCTGTTTGCCAGGAAAAGGTTCAAGGATATGACAGAAGATTTTCAAAGATATACCTCTTTTAATAACAATTATCCCTTCCTGTTGATAGATGTGCGGAAAAAGAACTATAACTCTATCATAACATTTCTGACTAAAGGGTGAAAGACATGCATGATCCTAAGTCAGCTGGTCATGTTAATAAGCACTGTTACATTAAGAACATGACTGATATGGTCAGTCCACTCTGTTCTGAATCCATACTATGGTGACAGAACTCTGTCTGTTTGCCTGAGCTATGGTGGCGCAGTGCTTAGAATACAGTGTTGCAGGCTAATTCACTGCTCACTGTCAGGAGTTCGATTCTTACCGGCTCCAGGTTGACTCAGTCTTCCATCCTTTTGAGATTGATAAAATGAGGACTTAGGTTGTAGGGGGCAATATCTGTAAACCACTTAGAGTGGGCTGTAAAGCACTATGAAAGGGTATATAAGTCTAAGTGCTATGGCTATTGCTAATCTTCCAAAGTTGGTGCCCTCTGGAAGAAGTGGATCTGGCTTTCAGAATTTGGCAAATCAGTCAAATTTTGGAAGTTGTGGTCCAAGCTGGTTTCATCTGGAACACCAGATAAAAGAAAGTTGTGTTAAAGTGTTTTAGATCATAGAGAAAGACTAATCAACTTCTCACTTGGTGGAATGTGCTAATAAATAGAGACCTATATAAGTTCATTTAAGAGTTATTGACATTTCCAAAGGTTTTAAAAATGAAGAGTGTACATGAGAGATTCTGAGTGTGAGTGTGCATTATTTTGCTTTCCAAACTGCAAGCTTCCAGCTAGCTGTTTGGTCCAAAAGTTGAAAAAGCAGCTGAAGCACCTCTTTTAAATATTTTTTAAAAAAACAAAGTCAGATAAGGACATAATTTAACAGCCCTTCCCTATACACTACTTATTTATGCTATTTCAAGCTCCTATAGCAGTACAATATCCTGCAAATACTGTACATAATTGTCTAAATGTTAAATTTTCATGAGAGTGAAGACATTTTTCCAGGGCTCCAGAATTAGCCTCCCAGTCATATGTAAGCAAACAGAAATCAGCCCCTGCAAAAAAAAAAAATCGATTGTCCATCTCAAGATACTACCTTGATTTTATATATGCAAGGGATGCTAAACCAACCCATTGGTTAAGCCAATTGGTTTTGCTACTCTTTGTTTCTGAGCATCAGCCAGTAAAAAGCCATCTGCCAGCCACAGCCCTGTTATGGTTGACTGATAGCATTGATAAAACAATTAGATTAAGATCACCATTAATTCCAGCCAGAGAATAAATATTCTGGATTCATTCCAGCTGTCAAATTCATCTAGTAACCATAATTACATGTAAACCTAGGTTTTCCTATCAGTCTGACATACTATCCATAACATCACTATTGGTCTGTCCTGTCCTGTAAATAGTTAACTGACCCTAATAATTTGGGCATGACATTAGGCACTTCTTCAAGATTTTAAATGGACATTTGCCTGCTACACTTGCATACTTTTCCTGTGATTGCATTCACAATTTCTGTTATACCAATGCTCAATGATTGCATTTTCCTCTGAAGAAAAAGAAGATTCTTTAAGCCAAATAGTAAACAGAGAAGTGAGAGAAAATTTAAAGGAAAGATTGCAAACGAACTGGAGGTATAATGTGCAGAATCCTTCTTTTACATTTAGCCATAAAATCTAAGACCAAAGTTATGGGCTTTATCTTCTGGGCTTTCCATTTTTCTTCTGAGAGCTTTAGGGGGGTTGTTGGTGCTGATTCATTCAGACAAAGGGATCCTTTGCAGAAGGAATAGAGATGTAGGTAAATAAAAGTAGACACTCCTAAACGTAATTGCTTGCCGCCAATTAATTACATCTATGCAGTTTTCTAAGTCTTCTAAGCCAAGGGATTCCAACCTTGGCAACTTGTAGACTTGTGGACTTAAGCACTGGCTGGAGAATTCTGGGCATTGAAGTCTACAGGTCTTAAAGTTGCCAAGATTGGAGACCCATGTTCTAAGCAATGTAATGGAAACTTGGCCCTCTTTTTAGGGTTTTTTCAAACTCACAGCCTAGTCAACAATTCTGGAATTCCTTATTGGAACTCTTCCAACTACTATCCAGAGCTGACTATACTTAACTTCTGAGATCAGAGTCACGTGTTGCAACCTACTGAGGTAAGCATCAGGGAAGGCACCATCAAATTTAGAGATGCGTGTTGTAGCTTATCTATTTCTGAATATTCTTTTAATCATTTTTTCTTTGTTACATCTCAAGATGAGGTCAAGTGCAGCTATGTTCAGTATGAATCTCCTTTCTGTTGTCTCTTTTCCATTTTTTTGCATAGTGAACTGCTATGAAGTATGCAATGGTGCATTCCTGTTGTGCATTATACTGCAAAGAAACTCATCCATTTTTCACTATTCACAAAATGTACCCAGATTTCTGAGGAATATTTTCCCTGAAGTGTTCATCCTCAAATGCAATGTAAATTATTAACCTAGATCTAGATCTTCCATAGACCTGCATAAAGAAAAGTACAGTATATAACAATTGCCCTGTTTAACAATTGTTTGATAGTGGTCACACTGGTTCTTGAACTTATGACCATTGCAGTGTCTCCGCGGTCATATAACCATCATTTGTACACTTTACAGCCAGCTTCTGACAAGTAGAGTCAATGGCAGTAAAATCACAAATTGTGCTTATGTAGTGTCTTGCTTAATGATCAAAAATGATTCACTTAACAACCATGGCAAAAGTGAGGTCATAGATCTGTTGTGGTCATGTGATTTTTTCCTTAATGACTGCATTGCTTAATGATGGAGTTCCTATTTCAATGGTGAGAGTCCTTAAGCAAGGACTATTTGCATGAAAGTCTAGCAATTTCTCTGAACTAAGAACAATTTAGAACTAATAATATTAAACTGCCTGAATGCACTTATAATATTCACACACAAGAATAATAAGGTAAAGCATGTGTTGAGAGAGAAAGATCCAACATGTTTATTTATAGCAATAATTATACACGAAACATCAATTTCTGTGAGATTATTATTTACTTTGAGAATACTACCAAAGCCTTTCTCCTTTTCCACATTGTAATTTTCATTGAACTTATTTATGAATGGGCACAATCTAATTCAAGCTCATGTAAATTTAAAATAAAAAACTCTTCTTATTGCCTGATTGTTTTTTTAACCAATTTTATATTGTCAGTATGAGGAGGAAATAAAACAGTTTCTTAATGACAGCAATAAATTAATGAATAAAGAGATGTTAAAAAAATTTAATCCTTACACAATTTCAAGGCAAGGTATTATATTTTGTGGAGATCCACCTTAAAGCAATTGTTTATTTTTTCCCCACAAGAATTAAGTATCTTAGGCAGGCATCACACCTAAACATTTGCTTAACTCCTAAAAAGGATCTAGTCTTTATTGTCACTTACATAGTTTGAATATTCTTGGCGCAATCTTGTCAGGAGAAATTTAGCATTTTCATGTCCAATCCCATTTAAGCGAGGGAGCAGTGAATAATATCTTCTTCTCTGTCCTTCAGATAGTCTTCCAATGCTCCTCTTCTCTTTTTCAACTGTTTGGTGTCCTTGCAACATTCCATGGCTGCCTATTACCAAGGAGCATAAGTGGGCATGGAATGTTGCAAGGACATAGGCAGTCGAAAAAGAGGAAAAGGGCATTGGAAGAATATTGGAAAGACAGTGAAACAGAGGCACTGAAGCTAGTATACCATGAAGGCTTACTAAATACCAAAGATAGCAAACTGGCCTATAAGGAAAATCAAATGAAAAATAGAAAAGAGACATAGCAAGGCAAAGTATTACATGGCCAGGACCCAAAAAAGTAGCAGGCAAAGCAGATAACAACATGACAATGGCCAAGAGTAGAAAAGTTAACAAAAGAGACAGAGGGTCTAATTCTGGCTGTACAAGGCCACACTGTAAGAACAAAAGCCAGAATTGAGAAGACAGCAATAGAGAACAAATGCTGCCTGCAAAGACGCTGAAGAAACAGTGGACCAACTAATTGGCTGCTTGAAGAAGATTGCAAAGACTGACCACAAACAATGGGATGACAAAGTAGCAACAATGGTGCATTGGAATATCTGCAAGAAATATCACTTGCCTGCAAACAAGAACTGATGGGATAACAAAACAGGCAAATTAATAGCAAATGAAGAAGCTAAAGTCCTCTGGAACTTCAGAATTTAAACAGACAAACATTTGTCACACAGCACTCCAGATTAAACAATTGATAGGAAAGACTAAAAAATCTGGATGGTAGACATTGCAATACCTGGAAGGAGAGAATAGAAGAGAAAGAGAAAGAGAGAGAGAAGTCACAAATTACAAAGACCTGCAAAAGGAAGCCACAAGGCTGTGGCAAAAGAAAGGCAAAGATAGTACCAATAGTAATAGGCATCTCGGGCACAATTCCAAAACATCTGACCCATCACTTGAATATCATCAGCATTGACAAAATCACCATCAATCAATTGCAAAAGACAGCTTTACTTGGAAGAGCTTACATTTTGTAACAATCCCTTTAATGTTATTAAACAAGAACATCTGGCTATCCCCAGTCCTTGGGAAGAACTCGATAGGTGGATAAAAATGCCAAACCCAGTCTAATTGTGTGACCAACTATAAAGATACCATTTATTTTGGTTGTTTATAAAGACACATTTCCAAAACATTTTGGAATGGAATGTTTTGACTGTGAAATAGGGGACTTCAAGGATTTCAGATTCTTTCTAATCTGAAAATGGGCTGTGGATAATTGAGATCATTTTTTGGAATAGCCCATGTCAAGGTTGGATATTTACAGATTACAGATTAACCGAGTTGGAAGGGACTTTGTAGGTCACCTAGTCCAACCCCCCTACCCAAGCAGGAGACCCTACATCATTTCTGACAAATGGCAGTCCAATCTCTTCTTGAAAGCCTCCAGTGATGAAACTCCCACAACTTCCGAAGGCAAGCTGTTCCATTGGTTGATTGTTCTCACTGTCACTGTCAGATTCATTTTCTAAATACTCAAAATGTCACATGGTAAACATAGAGCACTTGGAAATGCTCTTGTTTTGAGATTGGAACATTTCATAGTAGAATGTTTTGTGGTCCTCTACTCATAAAGCATCAAGCTCAACAATAAAAAAGGGACAGAGAAAAGATGGAGAATGGAGAATGAAAAAAGGCAGCAGAAGTCAAAGGTAAATGTTCAGGAGAAGAAATACATTTCTGAGCACTGGGTAAACCAAAGTAAGGATAGGGAGATGCAGATCTTGTAGGAACCATGAATTATGGACAGAGGTATAAAATGATGGGCAGAGGCATAAAAAATAAAATAAAACAAGTGGAAGTCAACACAAAGGATAGTAACAGAGTTCTTACAGAGAAGAAGCTACAAGGTGGCAAATAGAGAAGATAAATGAGTAGCCAAAATCTGAAGATCATTTTTTAAGTATATAGATTTATTAAGTAAGAAAGTCCAGGGAAAGGAATATATACTATAAAACAAATAATATATAGAAAACAAAACCATATTGGTGAGAAAAGTAAGTAATATGAGTAAAAAAAAAAAAAGGATAGGGATAGAATGAAACAAGTAAAAGCTAAAGGGAAATCAAGAATCAAGGAGAATAAGAACAAAGAAAATATCATAATTTTTAAAATCAACATTCAAAAGTTGGAAATAGCAGCTTGTGTAAATATAAATAAGAAAATAATCTTTATGTTTTATTTATTCTGTCTGTGGATAGAATGGAGAATATAAAAATGAAACAAAATGAAGGATGTGTAGTGATGGAGCAATTGCTCTGCTTAGTTAATCTGAGGTAACCAGTCAGAATTAATTTCAATCAATGTCAAAATGCTGTATAAAAAAGAGAAAATTATGCTAAGGTATGCAAAAAGTATGCAAAGAACAAAAATGCTTACAGGTCTGCTGTTTCAAAGAGAAAACAAATATTGAAAGTTGAAATAATAGATCCCAGCAGGAATCAGTTTAAACCAAGGCTCTCCAACCTTGGCAACTTTAAGACTTGTGGACTTCAACTCCCAGAGTTCCTCCCAGAACCCTGGGAGTTGAAGTCCACAAGTCTTAAAGTTGCCAAGGTTGGAGACCCCTGGTTTAAACAATAGGCCCCAAATACCACTCTGGGAAAGTGAGAGGGAGGGAAGAGGAAGATAAGGTTCAGCAGGCTGTCAGATATATCAGCAAAATAAATAAACAGGAAAATCAAAATAAGAAAGAAAATGAAGTGTGCAAAATAGAAACTTATCAAAAAGCACAGATTTATAAAACCCTCAACTGTAAATATTCGACGTATTTTAGAATACCCCTTTCCCAATATGTTGGTCTGCTGTGACCCAATCAGAGGAATTGTGGACAAACACAATCATCCACGCTGATGGCAAATAGAGATAATGGCATTAAATACATTGAACCTCTTTTGGGGTTGCAATGAAGTCAACATTATAAGATCCTGCTGAAACCAGTGCCTGAAAGCAGGGTTTAATCTACTCTCAATATTCTGGTTTATAATAACCTATTGAATTCACATCCTAAACTCAACTCGTGCTCCCAGTGCCTAGTACCACTAATTCTTGAGCACAATTTGCTGTCAATTCTTTTCTTTTTTCCCCCTAATCCTCCTCTGCCCCCTGCAAAGGATTCATCTGAAACTAGGAGCTTGTGTATGTGTGAATTATGACTTGCAATATATTGTGAGAAAGTGATGGCAGGGCAGCAGAAAAGAGAATCTCATTGAACTTAAAAAAGTTCTTTTCAATGTTAAGTTCAGAACATTTTCAGGGTAAAATACAAAATAAAATATTCTTGCCATCAATATTGCTTGGCCTTCTTCTACCACTTCTACCAGTTTCATGAGACCTTTACTATACATGATTCAGATAATCCAGTTAAAGCTTTGGAAATCAATCTTCAACATAGTCTCCCATAGGGTTGGCATCACTTGCAAACTACTAAGACAGATAACTGAAAGCCATTAGTGGCAAAGATAAAGAAATCTGGAGTTATCTATGAAGATACACTAGCTCTTTTTCCTATGAAGGAAAAAGAGCTAGTGTCCTACACAAACTCTGCCACCACCACAGATCCCAGATACTCACATAATTATCTCTTGCAGACCAGCCAGGATAGAGCTGCATGTGAAGCTGCCTTTCCTTGCGGGCCAGTTCATAATACTTGGCTTGCTCCTCTCGTGACAATGCGTGCCACTGAAAAGGAACCATAGAAAACAATGAGCAACCAAGAAATTTACAGTCCTCTCACACCCTGATCAGAAAAGAATAACTGTTGCCTTCCAGGTGTTGGTAGATTACAGCTCCCATCAGCAGCAACCAGCTGCATTGTTAAGCAAGATCTAAAATATATCTAGAAATCTTAATTCTCTTAACATCTAATTTATTGCATAGATGCAAGGTGGGCGGAAGGAAAATCAACATATTCACAAAGATTCAGCCTTTAACTTTACACATGGTATTTGGAAACACACTGTTGCACACATCTGATCTTGATAAACACATGAAAGAAGAATCTTCCACATAACAGAGCAGAATGAGGAATTTGTGACTTTGCAGATGCTGCTGAACTACAACTTCTAGGCATTTGTTTATTAATTATATTGGCTTATATAGCCACCCTCTCACAGCTGAAGAATGGCCAGTAGGAAGGATTCTGGGAACTGCAGTTCGGCAAAAACAATACAGTTCCAACTCTTGTGATAAGGTAATGCTCCATTTCCCCCTTCCACCTACACGTTTTCTGTACCAGAACATGAAGAAAAAAAAAATGCAGAAATAGCAATTTTATTTTAGAATTTCTTCGTTTCTCAAATCCCCAAATCACTAATTACTAATACAGTCACTATTATTCATTTGCATATGCCTGTACTTATCAGTTTTTATGGAAACTGAAGCTTTCTGTGGAGGAAGCAACAGCAAAAGTTTATTAAATAAAGAGAATTCAATCTCTTATTCTATAAATAAATGGAACCCCTGCACATTATTCAACCCCCCCCCACCAAATTTAGGAATAGAAGATTTTGACTCAATTCACTGACACATTGTTTTTACTTTTTAAATTTTACTTTTTATTTTTAAATAAACACACACATATATATATATATCCACTTTAAGTTTTTACTATTTAGAATCAAGATCAGAATTTGGGATAAAATTGAAAGTTATGTACCTAACAAGTTTATGCCCTGAAGAAAAAAAGGTAAATTATATGATTGGTCAAAAAAGGAAATTAAAGAAACTGGTCTTTGAAATCCAAAATGAAAAAGCTTCCTCAGCTATAATAAATTAGTTGAGCAGCCTTTGGTAAGTCATTTCTCATGTTATGTCCCCTCTCCAAAATGACAATAGTTGGCACCTGCTTTACAATGTTGTGCGGATCCATACTTTGTGTAGGGAAAAATATTTTAGATGTAGAAAGTGATCTACAAATTATCAATTTGAGTCTCCTGACATCTTTTGAAAGTCCCAGATAATGAAAACCACTTCATGATCTGCTGATGCAGGGACTTACATACAATCTTTCAAAATCAAATTGGAAAAAGGAAGAAAAATATGTTGTTGTATTTTTCTTAAGCTATCCATTCTGCAGCAGTGGAGAAGTTTTATAATAAATTTTGTTACATTTCCAAAGCCCATCCAAATGCACTGAAACAGATGCAGAGGCCATTAACGTCTAAATACGGAAAAGATGGAGATCCCAGTTCTGGAAAAGTTGGTATACTGCGAACTGTACACCAACCAGGGCACTATACAGCTAGATTATTCACTGATACTGGAGAATAATTTTCAAAGTCTTTCTCCAGCCTCTTTCCCAATCCATTGGAGCAATATTTATTTATTTATTTATTTATTAGTTTGATTTATATACTGCCCTTCTCCAGAGACTCAGGGCGGCTTACAATGCTTTTAAGCCTTCATACTTTTGTATATACCTGCTTAGTAGGGCTTTTGCCCCCCCCCTAAGCGGTGTTCTATTTTATACAAAGTCAGCTTATTGCCCCCACAAACCGGGTCCTCATTTTACCTACCTCGGAAGGATGGAAGGCTGAGTCAACCTTGAGCCTGGTGAGAATTGAACTCGCAGTAATTGCAGGCAGCTGGCAGCTAAGTGCTACTTTTAACAGTAGTTTAGTCCACTGCACCACCAGGCTAAATATCTAAAATATCTAAATATTTTAGCCAATATCTTGGCTAAAAATAAAGTTTACAACTGAAATCCAGAATTTCTGAAAAAGCAAACAGCTCATTCATTCTGAACCTATCCTAATGCCTATATATTAATCAAAAACAAGACAGACCACTTGTGATCTTACCCGTCTTCCTAAAATTTGGTTGATTGCGGCACTTTCCTTCAAGGTGCATTCAGCAATGACCTTTGCCCGCATTTCTTTCATGTACAACATAAAAGCATTCAAAGGCTTCTTGATGGTAGGTTTCTTAGCTTCCTTTTCTCTCTTTGGTTCTGATTGTGATTTCCTTATATGAAAGAGAAAAAAAACCATTGATAACATAGGGTCTTACCTCAGTACTTCTTAGAAAATTAAAAAAAAAAAACCAAGGATTTACAGTGTAGGATTAAAATCAAGATTAAACATTAAAAGAGCAAAATATTTTTTCTAATGGTAAGCCAAAGCTAAGACATTATCACTGGAAATATAGTTTTGGCCTCTATGGTCCAAATTATCCTACAAAACATCCTATTGATCCAGTTCAATTCATCTGGTCTGTTAAATCTGATATATGAAAGATTCATGTAGAAACCACCATGTTTATTACTTTTGCCTGGTAGGACGGAAGATGTTCTTTTTGAACTGCTACAACAGATGTGTGCCTGATTATGTCTGATGACTAACAAACAGAGTGCAATCTTCCAAACTGTAACCCTGAAAACAAAGCTTGTAGACACTGGCTTTGCAAATGAGAAGAAGCAGCTGCTCTTCTAAGAGATGGAACTGGTAAGGGAGCATGCCAGGAGAACATACTAGACCAGGGGTCTCCAACCTTGGCAACTTTAAGACTTGTGGACTTCAACTCCCAGCGAAGCTGGCTGAGGAACTCTGGGAGTTGAAGTCCACAAATCTTAAAGTTGCCAAGGTTGGAGACCCATGTATTAGACCACTATTCCTGCCAGATTCCTCCCATCTGAAGAAGTTCCCTTAGGAGAAGCAGCTTATGAGAACCCATTTCTGTGAAGTGAGGAAGGCAGAAGTCTGAAAGAACTGCATTTTTATCATGGCGGCCCCCTTCTATGACAGCCTTCCAGATAGGCTGAACTTTTCTGGAGGACTTTTCTGGATGGATATTAATTATTATTACTTGGTTATTAATTATTATTAATAATATGTAGTTCTTGAGCTACAGTGGTAATTGGGACCAGAATTTCCCATTGATGAATGATGTGGTCATAAAGCATGATCTGACATTTAGCGACAGCAATCCTGGCACTCCCCATTGCCATTATTACCAGCTGACCCAATCCACTTCCAGCTTGCTCCTTCCCAGTCCCTTAAGTTTGGAACTGCCTCCTCTTCAACTCCCCCATCCTCTTATCACCCCATCATCTCTGCCCTTATGGCCACTTTGCATTCTGTCACCTCTGTCAGTCCTGCTGCCTTGTGCTCACTGACCATTCTGCTCTCAGCTGACTTTTGTCATCTTCCTCTCACTGCTAACTAATTGCGCCCAGCCTGGTTCAAACGTCTTCTTCCTGAGGTCACTTGTGCCACTCTCCGAATAACATGGACAATTCCCAGGCTTCTGTGACCATCTAAAATTCATGAGAAGGCCATGCCTGCTGTTCTCCAAATCATTTGCATCGTTCTTGTCATGCTTCACAAAGCCTTTGAAAAGCCTCTGAGGTATCCTGAAGCATCATAAGAATAGCACACGCTTTTTGAAGGATAGTGTGAGTAGACTTGGAAGAAGGCCTAGCAGGGTCAGATGCTGCCTCACATAGGGCAGGTTGGGCACACCTTTTTAGCAGGAGGAGAAAGACGGTGATGGTCAGTTGGATGTGGCAGGACCTGTAGAGTGTGGGATGGCAAGAGCTTTGAGCTGTGCCACTGGTTGTGGGCTTGAACTGAAGTAGCGGCTGGGAGCGGGGGAGACAGCTGACTGAAATTGCTAAGGCCTCAGGCCTCTACTTCTGCCCCAGTATTGCCAATGCTACCAAGGACTGCTGCTGTGCAGGACAACCAAAAGGGCAGAAATGGGAGAAAGGAAAAAAGGAAAGTGGGGGGGGGGAAGTGCCCCTGTAGTCATAAATGTGGCCAGACTTCCAAAGATGACCACAGGAGCTCTGCAATGTCTGCAATTTCGATGACCATTCATAAGTACCATACATTCAGCACCACTGTAACTTCAAATGGTGGCTGAACAAATGGTTGTAAATTGAAAACTACATCGTTCTGTCTTTGTTGTGCATTGTACTACATTTATTTTCTGGTCAAAATTTTATTGTGTCTTACTATGTTGAAGATTCAGCAGCATAAAAATGCAACATATAAATAAATGGCACAGTACCTATAAGTCTTCATCCCTATAAGGTTACTTACATGCTTCGGTCGTAATGATCCATTTCTTGTTTCCCAGATGGAGATGTCATGCCTGGGTGTGGGAGGCCTGGTGCATGCATTCCAGAGCTAAGCACCAAAGGATGTGTAATCCTGCAACATAACACAGATTTTTTATTGCCTGGACTTCTAATGCATTACATTAGAATGGGATTTGTACAGTAGTTGGACTAGTTTCTAGATGTGGAGAGTGACTGTTTCACAAAACTGTGTGGGGACATTGATGTAACAGCAAAGTTTGCTGACTTCCATGCAGGTTGACATTTCCAGAGACATAGCACAATATAAACTGAATCCTGGGTTTCTAAAGTCTTCTGGAACTGCAACATGATGGGTGCTTGGGCACTCAGCTGCTGAATTCTGAATTAGACTGAGAAATACAGCAATGGCAGCTAAGGGCTAATCTACACTTGAACAGAATTTGGTTTTCAACAATCGTGAGACAAGGGGTCAGGCTCACTAGGTGGCACTTTCTAGCTTGAAGTTGTTTTCCCTACATTGGCTATTGGAGGAAACTAACACAAATGTTACATGTCAAAATGACAATCTCCCATCTGCTACCATCATCTTTGGTTATCATGAAATTCTGTAAGGGAAGCATTCTTCCTGGATGCAGAACACCCAAGAAAGCTTTGACACAGCTCTTGGTAAAGCTTATGGCAATGCTGAGTCAGGCAGCGCCAACTCCAACTTGGTATTTTCTTCTTACAATGCCTGTAGTTAAATAAAGACTGCGAGACTTAATTTGCTGTGTGATTAAAGAGCTGTATTTAACAGTTCCTTACATGTACCTCAGGTTTAAGTTCTAAGAAAAATAAAAAAGGGGTGGGGAAAATTTTATGCTGATTTTCTGGCTTCAGTTCTTTGCAGTAATTATTTTATGCAAGTTGTTCTTGCCAAGAAAACTAGGCTGTTGGGTGACTAAGCCCATTTTAGATGAGGACCTAGACTTGGCTTATATACCAATTCTCTGCCAACTAGAGAAGGCTAACTTCTTACAATCTGCATCTGAGCCTGTGGCTTTAGTGCTATATAAATATTGAATGGCCCTTTCCCTTTCTTCAACAACCCTGAACACAAAGAGGTATTAGAAAATGAGGGCCACATTCCTGGAGTTTTCATAAAACAGATTGTAGGTGAATTGTTTGCACATTCTTCACCAGTTCTGAAGAATACTTTCAGCATTATAGAAAGATGCTGTCAATTTACTGAGCATCATGACTAAAGTTTGAGACAGCAGATTTGCCCATGGGAGACAACCAACTGTTCATTAGCTCTGTTGGCACAAAAAGAAATAATGCTTGATATTAATCTACTGGCATAGCTTGAAGCTTGATCATTATCTGTCAAGGTGTGCGTTCTTGTCTGAAAAATCTGCCTCATTCTCTGCTGTTAATGGGAATGCTGCTATGGTAAAGAATGAAACTACCAGATAACTAGGAGGTCTGTCATTCATTTATCTTAAATATTAAGATACTTAGACAGGCAAAGGTGCCTGAGGCAGAGTAAACATTAAGGTAATGGCATAATAATACTATAATAGTAAAAATAATGATGTGCCTTTCCCCATTATGACTCCCAGAATGTCTTCATCAAGAGACTTATTAGGACAATACAAAGCAGAAGCCAGAGGAGAAATGCAATGAATGGTGCTTGTGCATACATTCCCTGTAGGTTAATGTATATTCCAGCTGGACCTTCTCAGAAGTAAAGAGAAAATAAATTTGGCATTCCGGTCATTCTGATTAGCTCCCCAAAATTTACAAGCAAGAGGAACAAAGCCCAGCCAATTGATCGAATTCTTTTGTGATGATCAGGAAAGCCAATGGCATATTCGCTTCTGAAGTTGTGGTTTTTTTTTTTTTAAGTTTTGTATGAGAAGTCTGCATACCACTCAGGTGTGGTTGGAGAAATAGAAATAGCCTAGGCATTTGTCTGATATGATGGCACACTCACACTTACATTGCAATCCTCAGCTGTTGCAAATCGCCACACACTTCCATAGAAGCAAAGCTAGTATTTGATACTAGCTGGTGGCCACCAGGATATTGGTGGAATGAGGAGGAAAGTGTAAATCTTCTGTAACTCAGCAGAGCAAAAGTGCATTGAGAAAAAGCGAAAATGGGCTCAAGGGATGCAGCACATAAGGAAGAGAACCTGGTATCTTAAATGCACCAGGTTTTCTACCTGATTTCTATTTCTGTTAAAGACTACTAATTGAACAAAGTTGTAAGGAAGTCCATTATTTCTCGAAGCTACACCAGGTAGACAATTTCATTTTAATGGTAGCCAGCAAGATATTGCTTCACTTTGTCTTTTGAGAACCCAGAACAGTTTGAAAAAGAACCACTAAGTAAGGACACTTATTCAGTCATTCTACTGAAGTCCTTAGAAAAGAGCCTTTTGCTAAACTCTGCACAGCTTCAAAATCTGAAAAGAGGACTGAGGGTAGAGACCTAATATATAACAAGAAGTGTTTTTTGAGAGAGCTTAAATAACTGTGGATGATAAAAACTTATCAGAGCATTTTCAGCTCTCCTTCTTTTTCATTCCTAAATACATGACAATAAAAGACATGTTCTTTGGCTTTGCAACATCTCACAAGGGTTCTCTCTCTCTACTCTCCTACTATTGATGACCCAACCAAACTGGGTTTCTCCTCTGGAAGGTCATCAAATTATTTATTTCTTTTTGGGTCTGAAAAGTCTGTCTGTTTAAAGCAAGAGAACTCCTTCCCTGTTGCTGCCATCTGGACATGAGAGCTTCTCCCTAAATCCTGCAGACTTTCATGGCTTGAATTGCAACAGAAGCAGAGCAACGTGTCCTGGCTCAGGCAGCTTATACTTACCTGGAGAAAGTAGCCCCAGCAGAAAGCGCCGACGTATAGGGCTGTCTAAATCCACATGACTGGAATGGGCAGACAGGCTGGCTCTGCCTGGGAGCAGGAAGAAAGAGGCTATAAAGCATCTACACCCATGTCACTTTTCCTGCATACTTTTTTTTTCCTTTTTTTTGTCTGGACTCATAGCTGGCTAAAGTTGGGAACTTGCATGTTGGGGAAAGGACCCCCATTGGCTTTTTGTTTAAATGTAGACATGAATAGAGAAGAGGTTTTTCTCTAGAGCTTCTCTAGAACTCCACCAGCAATGCTTAAAAGCTACCTATAACGACTATATGATTAGCTTTGAAACATGGCTAGAGATGTAGGCTTTCATTCCTGGTTGAGCCACACAATCAGGTAGAGACGTTTGACATAATCCTTCTCCCATCCATCAAGGGGTTCATGCAGTCTAGTCATTTGGGTCCAAACAAGCAGTGCAAAATTAATATCCCTAGAAATCCAGACAAATATTTCTATCATCTATGCACAGACTTTATCTTCTTTGCACTATTAGAAATTAAGGTCTAAATAAAGAACATTTCAAATCCTATTTGCCATTTCTTAGTTGATGCTCTTGAGTCAGTCTGAAATCACATTGTCTTATCACTTGTTCTCTTACATAAATTACACATATAAACTTGCTCTATTCCAACCATACTCCAAAAGATTACATTTCAATATTGAAAGACATTGTTTAGCTTTGCACATGTTGACTTTTTTTCCTTTCCAAAAAAGGGCTGAAATCTCTTGGGTTTTATTGTAAACACCCACCCACTCCCAAATCCAAATCCAAATCCAAATCCAAGCACATTCCCAGTGTGCTCTTAGCAAAATGCCAAACAAATACATGCATCTTTGGATATTAGCCAAGACCTAATGTGTGTGGGATGCAAAGCTGGCAAAAATAATTTAGCATTACATCACAGGGAAACATGAAGTGGCAAGTGATCGGAGGACTGGATTGGGAATGCTTCGGCAAAATTCAACTGAATCCAGGACAATATCGTACATACTTTATAGAAGCCTCCACATCAAATGTAAAAATACATGATTTATGCTTTTTCTATCGTGAAACAGATAATGGTTAGCAAAAATCTATACTTAGCAAAGGTAAGCAGTGAAATACTGTGAAATTCTGAGACAGTATCAGTATCTGCTCTAATTACTAATCAGTTTTCGAGGATTTTGAACTGAACACATTTGAAGTCTTCCACCTAGGAGGAAATTGCTTACTCTTACTTCAATCCAAAATATGATCTAGGATAGTGTTCCCCCAACTAGGTATCTTGCAGAAGTATGGACTATTTGTGCCAGAATTTCCTAGCCAGCATGACTACTGTTGAAAATTTGTGGATCTGAAGTCCATCCATTTGGTAGCTGCCAAGATTGAAAAATTCTAATCCAAGACTTCAGAGCTGTACTTAATTATGATGGGATGGAAGCATCTAGTGGATATCTTGTTAAGAATCAAGAATTTAATTAGAATACATTGCTCAGCTATCTCAAATACAGGAACAGCCATGCTGAAAGTAATGCTGGCAGAAACTCGTGGCAAGGTCGAAAGGCTGGAAAGCATGTCTTAATTGTGGGGAAGATCGTCAAACTTCAGTAGATGTAGATCTACAGGTGTGGACAAAAAATCCACAAGAAAAATGTGCACTAATGGTGTCAGCATTGAAAGAGATTTCCCATTTTACAAGGACATATGCAATGGGAGCACAGAATGTGAAATGCAGGAATGAATATACCTCAACATTTTGAATGCAGAAAAGAAGCACATTAAGGAATGAGCAATTTTATATGGTCTGGAATAAGTCAAATTTAAATGAGATGATATATTCAGGGCATGAGGGCATAAGAAGGAATAAAATAGCAAAGGCAATGGTGTGGCAAGAGAATGGAAAGGACAATTATAATTATGCGTTCAGTTATAATCCAGTAAATCATAACAATTGAATTTAATGTATTTTCAATGAACATGAATATTACACAAGGATATGTATTCACCACAACACAATGGGGAAAGAGGTAGGCTATGACAAACCTTAAGTGGTACTGAATGCAACAACTAGACATGCAGTACTACTAATGGACAATTACAATGCAAAAGAAACAAGGAATTACAGGAAGATTTCAAATGGACAAATGCAGTAATGCAGGAGACAGAATATTAAGAGTTGTGTGAACAGAATACTACGAGTTCTCTGAACAGAATTATTTTTTGTTATTAATATTTATTTTAAGCAATATAAATACAGATTATACACTGGAACTTTAACTACATAATATCCTGGTCATCTCCCTTAAGGATTATTGCAATGAACACTACAGGAGGCTGTCCTTAAAGAGCATCTGGAAACTGCAGCTGGTGCAGAATGTGGCTACATGAGGAGTCTTGGGCCTCCAAGAATCATTCAAGTAACTCATCTGTTGCATGAGCTGCGCTGGATGCCAGTTTGATTCCAAGTCCAATTCATGGTTTGGTTATCACCTTTAAAGCCCTTCATTATGGCATGGGATCAGGTTACCCAAGGAACATCTTGTCCCAGTTACATCAACTTGTTCCACAAAATTAGGCTGAGAGGATATGTTACAGACCCATCAGTTAAGAATTTCAACAGGCAGGGTCTAGGAAAAGAGCCTTCTCTGCAATTACTCCTCCCTATGGAGTCTCTTGTCTTTAGAGGTGAAGTTAGGCCTGATATTCTCAGGCCCTCCAAAAGGAAGTGGCAGCTGGCATGGAGGTCAAAGAGTAGCTCACAACCCTGAAATTGGTAGTGGCTTGAGGGTGCTCCTTCTGCTGTTTTTAACTTTTTAGCATGTCTTTTTAACCCTGCACTTTTAAAAATATTTTTCATTTTGTTTTAATTATTTTAAAATTGTATTTCTTTATATGGTTTTATCATTTGTATCTGTAAACTGCCCAGAGTCACTTGGATAGTGAAATGGGCAGTATCTACATTTGATAAATAATGAATAGGAATTGAAAAATGGAGAAGTGCAATTCAGTCCCCAGGACACCTCCAGGTAAAAGAGAGAAATTATTCATTTCAAATATATGGGTTAAGCTTCTCAAATTAAAAACAGCATACAGCTGTTGTTGACAGACACAGGATTAATATAAGGATCAGATTCAGCATACTTAACATATAAGAAAGAAGACATGAAAAGCTAGAAGAAGAAACAAGAGGTGCATTATGGGAAGCAAAATAGAAAAAAAATTCCTAAAATTTTAAGAAAAGATTACAATGGCTTTCAGAGTAAGCTACCAAAATAGCTAGGTTGAAAGGTGGAGAATGAAAATATTGGGTAACAAGCATACAATGACTGAATGCAGATTTTCAGTTTCAAGTAAGAAAGGACAAGTAAAGCTATCTCAATCAAGAATGTCATCAAATAAAATAATGTATCATGAAAAGAACAAGCAAAGAAAATCAGAATTAACCCTCAAAATATACACAGCTATTATTCAAGCGATCTAATAGAGGCAAAGAAGTCTAAAAAAAGTGGAAGTTCTAGAATGAAATATTTTACAAAGGAGCTTATAAAACGACAAACATTAGCGAAGAAAGCAAATATTCAAAAACTAAATCCTCTGAAAAGTGAAATAGAACAGGCAACAAAGCAGGAGGGCAAACAACTGCACACTAGTAAATATGGAATAAATCTGAGTTTCACAAATGTTGGAAAAGATCAATGAATATACCAAATAAGGAAGATACAAGAGAGGTTTTGGTGCAAATTAGGGGGCCATTGCACTAGATCTTTATTTGGGCAAAAATTTGCTTAAGGCCTTACAATATAAAAATAAAGACAGATATAGATTGAAACCAGAAGAATTAGGTGGTACGACCTTAACATCCAGAGAACTACCTGTAATATCTCTATTGCTGCTGGCATTGTCTTCATCTTCTTTCTTAGTTAACATAGTTATCAATACCAGAAGACAACTTGAGGTACAAAAAGAAGAAAATATTAAGTCTTTATACTTTCTAAAGTCCCAGTTTTCTATGCTCCATCCCAGGGCACATCTGTGATTCTTAATGGCAGAAACTCTGAGTATTCAAACTTCTGTCAGAATGGTTGAAACCAAACTGTTTAAATCAGGGGGAGAGGAAAAGTATAAATGACACCTGGATGGTTATATTTTAGAGTCTACAAACACAAGGTGGCTTCCCTTTAAACCTAGATATGTTGCCAATATGAAGAAAACCTAAAGAGGAGAATCTCTGGCAACATTACTTCCCTTTCCAGGATAGCAGAAGTTGGAAGTCACCATAGAAGAAACAAGATGTCTAGATAAAAGGAAGGCAAGAAGACAGCAGAGAAGCAAAATGGGTTTCCCACATCTATTTTTGCTGTGAAAAATACTTGTTGGAGAAAATGGTTATACCTGTATGGTTATTTGAGGAGGGATAACATCTGAAAATGCATGCCAAGTAATAATGATATAATACATTGCACAATAACTAATCAGTAGAGCCAGATAATTTTCACCTGAAGAATTCAAATGAGATCTTGCCAATCTCTAACAAAAAAAGACAAGTTGCTGTTAAAATAATTTCCAGAGAACAGAAAGCCAAATAAAACCATTTTTAAATGTGTGCATGTTTGTGGTGTGGTACCAGAGAATAACAGAACAATTAGGATAATGCATATCTCAAAGTAGTAGGTGAAAACAGTGATTAAATGCAGATTTCCTACACTCTGAAACCTATAAAAAAAAGTCTTTGTGTGGAAAATCAGTAGAAGCTTGGTAAAGAGAAGTTCTTCGAATCATAGCTTTTATTTGCGTATTCATTTGTTTACTGTTTATTATTTGTTTATTCATGTCAGAAGCATACTATCATTGCAGTGGTGGGATTCAAAATTTACTACCAGTTCTGTGGGTGTGGCTTGGTGGGAGAGGTTTAGTGGGCTTGGCAGGGGAAGGATACTGCAAAATCTCTATTCCCTTCCCACTCCAGGGGAAGGATACTGCAAAATCCCCATTTCCTCCTGATCAGCTGGGACTTGGGAGGCAGAGAATAGATGGGGGGGGAGCCAGTCAGAGGTGGTATTTACCGGTTCTCCAAACTACTTAAAATTTCTGCTACCGGTTGTCCAGAACTGGTCAGAACCTGCTGAATGCCATTCTGAGAGTTATCAGCAACCATGCAAAATCAGCACACTCTGGATTGGCATTTATGAACTCATATATCTTTTTTATGGATTCTTAAATCCAGATGGGTTGAAATGAATTTTTTAATTTTTTTTTAAAAAACCCTTTTGATAAAGACTCCCCCTTTTTAGAAATATAGGTCCTCTTATGCTAACAAGTAAATTAAATGCAAAACAGGCAAGTATAACCGGAGAGTTCTGATTATGAGGGAAAATAAATGATCACTGAGTGAAAGCTACTTAATTTAATTGTAAAGAAAATGAGGCATACAATGCGGTTGACATCTAATTGCCCAGTCTTATGAAGTCAAAAGACTTTAAAGAACTCCAAAATGATTTTTCCAGTTAGATGAATGGCCAATACTGCAAATGCAGTGCATGCTGGGGGAAAAATGAAATTTATCATACAAACTGAAGATTACTTTGAATGCCTTAAAGCTGTGATGGAGAACCTATGGCACACGTGCCAGAAGGGGCATGCAGAGCCATCTCTCTGGGCAAGCCAGCCATTGCCCATTGCTCTTCCAGGTTCCGGCATGCACATGCCAACTGGTCTTAGCACGCACGGGAGTGCCAAAACCCAGAAAGCAGCTCCCTGGTGCACATGCACTGGGAAGCTGAGCTTTTGATTTCCAGAACATGCATGTGTGCTAACCAGCTGGTCTTCGCATGTACATGCACACCAGAAACTGGAAGACCAGGTGACTGGCGCACATTGCACTTGCTGAAAACTGGAAGCTCAGCTTCCCGGCGCATGCATGCATGCCGGGGAACTGCTCTTCTGGTTTCTGGTGGTGCCGTGTGTGTGCATGCTCTCGTTTTGGGACTCGGTGCCAAAAAGGTTCGCCAACACTGCCTTAAAGATTAGATTAACATTACTGTTAACTATCATTATCAGTGTGGTTATTTCTCTCTCTCTCTTTTTAAATCAGAATTTAGCTTCAATCTTGAGAGAGACTATACTGGTGAAAATTTGGAAGTGTCATTTAATATGTCATGAACCAGCCAAGACTTATAATACAGCAGGAAACCAAAACAAGCATCGAAATTTAACATTCTAGCTTTAAGGCTGAGAAAACAGTGACCTCTAATCCCCAAGTGGAAATTGGTCACTCCATGACCCAAGATGCTTCAATGGAACCCTCTGAAAATATAATGAATCGCCAAATCAGTTCAGAAAAAGTAAAATCCTTTTTTTCTCCTTTGTTATTTGGAGCAATCCCAATGTAGCCCCATCAAGGGAAAATTCCTTCTACTGATTTTAAAAAGTTGATATAGTTTCAGGAAGGGGGAAAACTCTTCATAATGAGACATTATCTAAGTGAATTCGTGGCTCATAGTTACAAGACTTTTTAGGAAGAGTCTCTTTTCATCAAATGTGAAACGATCGAAAATTGGATTCTAAATAATTTGGATAGTTCCTCAAGAGTCTCTCCATTTAACTACTGGGAGCCTTATTCCTTTCCAGAACACTTGACGGGTTCTGAGGCTATTCCTGCTGAATGTCTCAAAGATGCTTTTTCAAAAGGCAACTGGACTGTTTTTTCCTTGAGGCACCTTTGAGGCAACTATGACCTGGATGACTAAGAATCTCCACAGACATTCCTGCTGAACTTTTTCCTTCTCAGGAAAAGCTCTTTGCTATATTACGACCATAGTGCGTGTTTGAAGTCAGCTTTTTTCCAGAACAGTGAACCTGTTCTCTTCGAAGCCATTGCCTATCACAAAAAAGATTCTGGAGTCTCCCTCTTTCTCCATCTCCTCTCCCCAAATTGATTTGAATGCAATGAACACTGCCAAGCTCTGAAAAGGATGATACATCAAAGGAGGAGACAGGGAAGGAAATTCTCTGTAGGTTTTTTTGCTTGGGTACAAGCCCCTTATTTGTTTATTTTTTATAAAAGGGACTAAGAACATTGGTCATGTTTGTCCTACAGGCAACAGTGTGAAGTTCTCCAGGATAAAAGGCTTTATCAGCAAAGTGTTGGATGCACATGAGCCACTTTTGCAGGGGCAAAATTAAGAAATACATGGAAGGTAACTCACATGTAAATAGCATTGTGCAACTATGATGTCTGTGGGGTTTCTGAGGCATATAGGTGCACTGAGAAGGTTAAAGCGGGGTTGTAGCCTGTGGATGCCAATTGTCATACAGCACAATCTATATATAGGTTTATGAGAAAATGAAATTGGGCATAAATAAAATCAGCCCAATGAAATAACGGCCAAATAAAATTGGTCCCCCTTCACTTTGAGTGTATTTTTCTGGTTGGGAGTGGAAAATATTAAGTGAAGACTGGTGGTGTATTGGCAGCCAGCAGAGTTATTGTTTAATGTGACTTTGAGCCTGCATGCAGTGCAAGTAGAACACTCCATAGCATTATTTCTGAGGAATAATGGGAGAATTAATTCTCACCCAGTCAGTGACAAATAATATGATAGCAAATCTGACCATTGCAAAGATCAAGAAGAGATGGAAACAAGCCAGCCTGCCCAAAAGAGAGAATCAGGCAATCTGTTGCATGAGGCAGGAAAGAAGGAAACACAAGACGTCTGAACACGCCTTTCAGCATATGGACTTGTTCTTGACTCCCAACTGTTGCTATGGTTCTTTACTTGTGGCTTCCTAACCTTCTTCAATGAGACTTTGGTTATCCAAACTCTTGGTTTTTTGGCAAGCTACCCAAGTGGTTCCAGTCCAGTCCATTGGATGAAACCTGCCACAAATTAGGCACATCCAAGTGATATTTTTAGTTACAGTTTCTCATGTATTATCATCAGTGGTGGGTTGCTCCCAGTTCAGGTGATCCAGTACTGGCTGCAGTGGGAGGCTCCACCCACCCACCCAGCTGTCATCAAAAATTATCTGCGCAGGCGCAAAAACGCTGCGTGCTCGCAAAGCAAGGGAGCACGCCCGCACACTACCAATAGTGAACTGGTAGCGCTGAGTTTTGAAACCCACTACTGATTATAATGTGCTGCAATTAAAGGCAAAACCATTTTTGTACTGTCAAAGGTGCCAGTTTAAAGCCAAATCACACAATTGGTTTTTTTTTTTTAAAAGCAGATTAAAAATGATCAAAGAAGGATCCAGTCAGGATAAGGACTTCAGCTGAAGATGGTGTGTGTGTGTTTGTGCGCGCGTGTGCATATGTGTGAGTGGACCTTTTTTTGTCGAGTTCAGCCTTCTTCAACGTGGGCTTCCTCTACAATTCCCTCGCTAACACAACCAATAATTTCTCTTCAAGCTTAAACGAGACTTGGAGAAGAGAGCATCGACTTTGATAGGACCAAAAGATTAAACTACATGACTAGGTACCATGATGCAGAACCTAACCTATTATTTTAAGAGAAATATACTTAATGCCATATGTACTATTAGCCTCTTTTTTCCACACAGATTTATAGCCGAGCTCAGAAATGACAATTTTATACATGTATGCTATGAACTCTCATTTTAATTTTGCCAAAATTGAAATGAGTTCTTCAAACACTTCCAGGGTGTCATTGTTTCCTCTCCCCAAATGCTTAGAAAGCCATCCACTACTGTTTTTTTCCCTTGAAAGGCTTAGGAGGAGATGGAGTAACCCCTGCGCTGTCCTTCCCTGCTTTAAGTGGCTCCTGGTCCAGCAGCAAGAGAGATCCCTTCACTCACATTCCATATAAAGACAAAGGATGGGGAGAAGCAGCTTGTCTGGCATTTGCACATTAACTCCTTTGATAACAGAAGAGGAAAGAGAAACTGACAAAGATCTTGTCAATTCCACTCTTCTTCCTTTTGTTTTGATTTCTGAGAGGGAGTTGCCAAGCTAGGCTCAAGCTCAGGAGCAAGAATAAGTAAAATCTTCCACCAGTAGGCAATGGAGCCACTGCTTCATAAAGCAAAAATGAAATAACAGCAGCAATTTTAATTACACTGCATTCAGCCAGAAATAAACCAGGACAGCTCTCAGGCACTGTTGATGTCATGGGAACACAGAGCTCTGGAGCCATTCCCAAATGGGCTCAGGCTCCTCTTGGGAAGTGTCCAAAGATGCAACTGTTTGAGGTTTTCAGCTACAACATTAAAAATAGGGATATTCTCTCTGCTGACTATCTATTGAAATGGACTGGGCCACAATGATTATTTTTATATCCAAAAATATATCAGCTATGAAATGCAGGGATAACGGGAGCTGAAGTCAAAACTACTTAGAGGGAAAGTTGTTTGAAAAAAGAAATATTTTCTTTATTCATTCAACATATTTAAAGAATGTTTTTATTTGCCATCTTGCCAATATTTCTAGGCAATATTTCTTTTATCCACTCTAAAATGTTTTTCTCTCTTATTGTCTGAGTTGTTAACCATCACCCACAATGTAACCAGCTTAGGACAAACACAATATTTTAAGGAAAAGAGAAAGAGAGAGAGAAATCTAAATAATCAACTTTGACTTAAGTTGAAGCGTTAAGCATTTCTTCTTTTGTGAATATAACTATGGTACATTCTTTGGTAAAGAAATACCTTATTACCAGGGGTGAAATGCTCCCGATTCGGACCGGCTTGGGTGAGTAGGTAGTGATGGCGGCGGGCAGTTCGGAGAACCGGTAGCAAAAATCCCTGCACCCGCCCCCCATGCCCAGCTGAGCCACGCGATCATCAGAGCCTTTTTTTTCTTTTAAATGGCTCTGACCAGCCAAGCTCTGACGATCCCAGCTGAGTTGCCTCACCAGAGTTGGATCACCAGAGCCATGTAAAAGAAAAAAACTTTTTTCCTTTTAAATGGCTCTACCTGCAAATCGGTAGCAAAAATCCCTCCCCCTCCCCCTCTCAGTTTACTTACCTTAGCTGCTGGTCGCAATGCCTTGCTGTAATCCCTGCAATTGATTGCATCAGCAAGCAACTGAATCTCCCTGCCTGCAATCAAGCAGGCAGGGAGTTGTGGACTTCAACTCCCAGAACTCCTCAGCCAGGAAAGCAAAGCTGGCTGAGGAATTCTGGGAGTTGAAGTCTACAAGTCTTAAAGTTGCCAAGGTTGAAGACCCCTGTTCTATTGGGTAAGTTTTTTCCCCCTTTGGGAGCTTTAAAAAAATAGTTAATTGGATTTTTTTTTAGTTGTTCTTTTTTTAGACCTAGCCATTTAAAGTTTAGGAAGTTTTAAATTTAGCTGCTTTTATATAAAAATAAAAATAAATTAAAATAATATTTGTGCAGCTTTCTGAGATTTAGTGTGTTTCTGTAGTGTTTCACTCTAACTACACAATCACACAAAATCTCACAAAGCTGCATGTGGAATTTTGTGTGTGTAAAGTGTAAAAGTTGGTTTTTTGGGCTTTTTGTGGCTGTGTGAGGTTCCTGCTTGTTGCAGGGGCCATTTTGGGTCTAGCACAGCTGCTTTTATATTGTGGGTGAGCCAGTTGTGTTGTGTTGTGTTTTGTAGGTTAAAAAAGGGCAAAGAAGTGACATTGACTTGGCCACGCCCACCTGACCAACAAGCCAAGCCCTCCCAGTCACCTGACCACCAAGCCCCGCCCACTAACTAAGCCACACCCACAGAACCCGTACAAAAATTTTTAGATTTCACCCCTGCTTATTACTTAATTTGTAGGATAGTTTATGACTGCATTCCACTTAAAAAATTGCACTTAACCTTTCAATGCCAGGGTACAATCCCAATTTGCATGCTCCAATCAGTTAATCAGAAAAATTACTGCCTTCTGATCTCATGCTTGATTCAGCTAAGTTAGAAAAATGTATAGCTTACAAGATAAATTGACATTATACTATATGACAGCACTTTATGTGCTTCATAAATATCATGCATTTTTGCCTCTCTCAGGTTAGAAAAACTAGCAGGGCTGTGAAATTCCTGGCAGACAACAACACATAGCTTGTAGACTGTGGATTGACTTGATGACTCATAAACTGTGCAGTTTAAGATCCAACATTTGCACTGACACATACCCTTAAAAACTCAAGTCAGTCAACAATTGGTTTAGAACACTGCTGATTTCAATGGGCTTTCAATCAATGACTCCAGTGTAAACATTTGTGGTGTACTTTTCTTGCCCCTTATTCTTCTTAAGGTAGCTCTAATCTCCACTCTTGGGTATTTATCTTCATAACTGGAGATTATCCAAGGTTTGCATTACTGAATATTAATATCTTAACATTACAAGCTGATTCATCCAGGGTGGTTGCGGTGAGGAGTAGTGGTGACTACCAAATATTGTTTTCCCAACAATATTGATGAATCTTGAGAAAACAGAATGACAGTCTACTGTACCATTTCAGAAAAGCTGGAGAGCAAGCATTTTCTCAGGCATAACTTGACCACATTTCATGAGGCTATTTCACCACATCAAATACATTCAGGAATGGCAGTGAATCAACATGAGATGGAATCCCACATTATTCAGATCAAACAAACATCTGCCACACCACATCCATTCACCACAAACTAAAGTGATGATATGGATTAAACAGAGTGGGGAAAAGTCCATCAGAAATTAAATGAATGCATATACTGACTGAATCTTCCTTCCTTCCTTCCTTCCTTCCTTCCTTCCTTCCTTCCTTCCTTCCTTCCTTCCTTCTTTCCTTCCTTTCCTCCCTCCCTCCCTCTTTCCTTCTTTCCTTCTTTCCTTCTTTCCTTCCTTCCTTCCTTCCTTCCTTCCTTCCTTCCTTCCTTCCTTCCTTCCTCCCTCCCTCCTTCCCTCCCTCCCTCCCTTCCTCCCTTCCTCCCTCTTTCCTTCCTCCCTCCCTCCCTCCCTCCCTCCCTTCCTTCCTCAATATTTTCTGCCTATCCAGAATTATTCTTACAAAGAATGCTTGCAAAGAATGCTTTTTTTTTCTACAGTCAACAAAGAATTTTAGTTATCACAACAAAAGCTTTTCAGGTTTCTTATCATTTCTATCTTTTTATTATCTTGAAAAACCAATTACAAAAGGAATGATGGAACAGCTACACAGGTTTTTTTTTTATTGCAGAGATGTATAACTAGAAATCATGGGGTCATATTTGTACTCCAAAGAATTTTAAAAGTTATTACCAGATTATAAAGTTCAATATAAAAAGGGAAACACAATTATTTATTTAAATTTAGGTTTAAATGCAAATGAAATAAAATGAAATTGCTTCATTTTTTTCCTCCCTGGTTCCAACTACTATTTTTTGGAGCATGTCAGCTCCTTCCAGGTCACTCAATAGCCACGTGCAGCTCTTGCTCAGAAAAAGCTGTGTACCCTGCTTTGGTTAACAATCTAAATTCTACAACCTGATTTTCTTTATTATTTCCGAATGGCAGCAGAGGGCTCAATTAATGAAGGCATTCCAATTCTCTGTGCAATGATACTTGATAAAAAAAAAAGTAGGAGAGCAAGAGAGAGAACCAATATCTCACTCAATATGAACTCAGAGATATAAACATAGAATCTAGGAAACATACTAAAATTCAATTAATTAATACATGTCCAATGTTGCTTTTTTAAAAAAATGTTCTTCAGGTGAAGGCCTTAAATACTTACCATCCCACAGAAGGTGTTATCTGTCCAACCCCACTGGGAGGGAGGGAATAAAAACCAGAAATATCTGACGTCTGCGAAGGACGGTGTACACCTATCAGAAAATGAAAACATGAGGAAATTTAGGTTACCTTTATTTCTAGCTTTATATCAAAATGGATTCAGAAGATCCATGTTTGCTATGATTCAATAGCCAGTTAATTCATCTCCTCACCTTGTTCTTCCTACTATTTATTACTAAGATAAATATTCTTGGCCTTTCTTATCTGCAACGTTCTTTTCAAAGCATGCAGGCAAGTAGTTTACATGGTGTGAGGCATAGAGGAAGTGAGTGAGACAAAAGTATCCAAAGCAAATGTCTATGGAAATTCACAATTATCAAGGTCATGGTTGTCCTAAAGCTGCTTTTTTTCCAAAAGGCAATTGGACTTCAGCTCTGAAGAACTTTCTTGGATGAGAAGTGGAAAGTTTTCAAAGAAAAAAACAAAACAAGAAAATCCAATTGCGTTTTGGAAGAGTAAGGATAAAAGAGAATGAATAGAACATACTGGTAGTCAAGGTAGAATTAGGAAAGGAAGCAGTGTGGGAGATGAGTGGAACCTTCAATTTATCTAGAGGGGATACAGTTGGTGTTATGCATAGTTGGAGAGAAGATGTAAATTTAGAAACCTGCTTTCTGAAGGATAACAATATGAAACTGACTTCCTTTTTGCCCTAAATTATATTGCTGAAATGAAGAAAGCTTGCAAGAAACCTGCTTGGATTCTTGTGGGAAAAGATGATGAGCTTTACTCGGCGCCACTACTCAACAAATTAAGCTTGACTCAGAGTTTTTAAATTCCACCCATTTGCCTATATTCATGCTTTAACTCATTTATCCATTAAGTAAATAAAAAAGTATTCCTGCTTCTTAGCTTAACATTTGCTGTATAGAGATGCAGTACTGAGAAGGCATACTTCATTGGGTTATTGTGAAATACAGAGAACCTATGAAGTATTTTAGCATGATATGTGTTCTGCTTCAGATGACCAATCCTTCAAAGAAACATTCAAGTGTGATATTGGGAGATTTCAATTATCCTGACATCTATTGCAAATCTACAAAGATTAGAAGTACAAATAAGCCCCCCCACCTTTCTTGCTGGATTTATTTTTCAGAAAGTGAAGGAAAGAACAAGAATAATTGAGGTTTGCTATCCTAGACTGAACCCTTATCAGCAAGGATGGATTGGCTGAAGAAGTGAAAGTGGTGATTATTTGAAGAGAATTAAATGGATTATCATGATGTACAAAAGAGAAGATCTGATGAAGATAAGTATACCTGAGTTCAGAAGAGTGGATATTTGTTACTCCAAGGGAAGAGAGGTCAGAACCAATAGCCTGAAATCTTAACAGAGAAGTGTCAAGGAAGGAAGAAAATCCCGCAAAATGAGATATTGAAAACCTAATTATATTCTTATCACAATGAAAAATGGGAGAAATTTAGGCCAGGATGAATATGTACAAGGCTCTTTAAAACACTGCAGAGGAAAAGGAACATCTATAGGAAGCAAAAGAGAGACCTATTACTGAAGAAAAAAAAAATCAAGGTTGGCTTCAGAAAGTTTAGGAATTGTGTCAGGAAGATAAAGCTCAGAATAAGCTGAAGGTTGAGAGAGAAATCAGCCAAAAAAATCTTTAGGTATGTCTGAAAGAAAGCAAAGCCAAAGAGGTGTAAATTGATGAAGAAGAAAAATGGAGAGCGGGTAAGTGAACCTTCCTACTTCTGTTTTCTCAGAAACAAAATACAGCCCTGGTTAGTCATTATTATACCCCTAGGGCAAAGAGGGACCTGCAGCTTAGGACAGAAAAGAAGAGGTTCACATCACATCAAATTCTCTGTTCATCCAAGGTCTTCTCTGGATGGGCAGGCACTACCTGCAAAAGGGCAGGTTTGTGCTTGGGGGATTTTTCTGGACCTACAGCTTCTTCTAGAAGAGTAGATGGTGGCCATGGCTACTGGGGCCTTTGCCCAGCTGTGACAGGTGCACCAATTTTGACCCTTACTGGTGGCAGAGAATCTGGCAATTGTAATCCATGTCTACATCCCTGGCTAGACTACTATATTATATTTTCATAGGGCTGCCTTTAAAGGTTATATGTAAATTGACATTGGCCCAGAATGTAGTCACCTGTTGATGACCCGTGATGTTGGGAGCATATAACACTGATTTTGTGAGCCCTGCACTGGTTGCCAAAGATTTTGAGGTATAATTTGAGATAAAGAATCATACTGGGCTTGCGTAATTAGCTATGCTCCTAACTTCAGTAAGAGTAGCTACCAGAAGAGCCTTGCATTATCAGAGAAAGCTTATTTGTTTTTATTTTAAGAAATGGTCTTTTAGGAACACTCACAGAGAATTTTAAAATCCCTGGTTGAGTTTCTCAATATGTCAAGTTATAAGTTGCTTCATGTTTTATTTCCTAAAGAGCCAAGCAAGATTTGAACTATCTCACTCTCTACTTTCTGACAGATTTGGATATTTGCCCTTTGTGGAGCATCTAGTAACTTACTGTATGAATTAGTAACTAATTTTTCCCTCTTGTCTTTATGAAAAGCAAGTGAACATTTCCAAGAGGTTAGATATGCTAAGAGTATTTTTAATGTGTGGAGAAGACAATGAAACGTCTTGGGAGACCAACTCAATATCTGCAAAATCTGCATTGTCAAAAACAATGTCCAAACAATACTCAAAGGGGCTTAGATATAGTCATTTTTCAGTTTCATACCTACTTTTCCATAGTCTCTGTGTTTGGCAGCCTGCTTAATCATATTCAATATTCAAGTTTGTTGTGATTTTAGAATTTGGGGGGCGGGGGGGAAATGAACAGGTAATTTCTAATTATTTCAGTGGAAGTGAAAGAAGAAAAGACTGTTCTAAACAAACATACTGAGAAATACTATGGATGGAGCATTTTTATATCTCACAAGGTGTGTTCATTCAGAAATGTTGCAATGAGATTGAATGTAAATGTCTAGGAAAGCCAAAAACCATACATGATTGTACTATTTCTGAATGTAGGTCGACAGCAGGTTCTCTGCAACATGTGCCTGTTGGTGAAATGAAGCCAAAGTAGGGCAGAATGAGAAGAAGAAAAAATAAGACAATGTTGTTCTATGAAATTCTATCCTAATGATAGACTTTTCTTATGCACCAGAGACAAATTCCTTGTGTGTCCAATCACACTTGGCCAATAAAGAATATTCTATTCTATTCTATTCTATTCTATTCTATTCTATTCTATTCTATTCTATTCTATTCTATTCTATTCTATTCTTCTATTCAACTCTACTTTACTCTACTCTTCTCTCTCCTCTCCTCTCCTCTCCTCTCCTCTCCTCTCCTCTCCTCTCCTCTCCTCTCCTCTCCTCTCCTCTCCTCTCCTCTCCTCTCCTCTCCTATCCTATCCTATCCTATCCTATCCTATCCTATCCTACATAATATTGCATTGTGGGTATGAATTGCATCTAGAGTATATGAAATAAGATGCACATGGGAGATTCAAAGGGCAATGTATAAACTCTAGTAGGCAATCAGATTGGGAGAAAGACACTATGCAAAAGAAAGAAAGGAAGGAAGGAAGGAAGGAAGGAAGGAAGGAAGGAAGGAAGGAAGGAAGGAAGGAAGGAAGGGATCACTTTTCTCATACACTTTTCTTCTGCTGGGTTGGAAAATATCTTTTCTGACAGGATCGGAGTTATTGTTTCCTTCTCTATGAAAAGATACTCTTGACAGGAAGAGGGATTTACTATATAATTTATAGTAAAAATATAGTAATTTATATATATATATTTATATAAAAATATATAAATACTATATATTTACTTGGCTTGCTTTGTGAGCAAGCCAAGTTAGAACAAATCTGTGCAGACTGTGCCAGATATCCTCTGTTTTTATATTAGTTCTGTGAGTAGATATGTAAGTAATTCAGTGTTAAGACTGATCGGTAGGTAGGTGACGAAACTAAACTGCAAGTGAAAGTACTTTGGCCTGTGAATCTGAGTTTTGGATAAATTATGAATTATAAATGAAAAAGGATTTCCATTCATATTCTAGCTCTCAGCAGCATTTCATCTCAAACAAAGATTTTTATAGACAAAGTGAGGGTTATGCATTCATTCTTGGGTGCATCTATAGCTTTCTAATGCTGGGAAAGATTGAGGACAAAAGAAGAAGGGGACGACAGAGAACAAGGTGGCTGGATGGAGTCACTGAAGTCACTGAAGCAGTGGGCGTGAGCTTAAATGGACTCCAGAGGATGGTAGAGGACAGGAAAGTCCGGAGGAACGTTGTCCATGGGGTCGCGATGGGTCGGACACGACTTTGCAACTAACAAAATAGCTTTCTTGCCTATATATAAAATATTCATCCCTTAGTTCATTAAAAAAAAAAAACCACACTATTCATGGAGTTTAAAAAAGCAGTCCCAAAAGTATATGCAAAAACATATATACAAAAACATTAATCCTCATTTTTATCAGTCAGTTAATCAACCTTTTCTTTGTCTTGTGATAGCAAAGCTTGTTACAAGAAACAGAGTAATCAAACATCTCAGTTGTTAATTTCATATTTCAATTTTGATATTTTTGTACCATGGTCTCATTTAGTTTGATATTCTCAATAGTGCAGAAATATCATGATTATATGCCTTATAATGGATTATGGATTAATGCCATCACTCAATACCAATACCACAGAATGAAGTCATTATTAAAATTATAAAATTAATTTATAATGGAATTTTAAATTAAACTTATTCCTTGATAGTAATTAGTCCACCAGAAGAAAATGTCACAACACAAGGAACAAGGAGTTGTGGTCTAGTAGTTCTCATATATTACAACAAGCTTTGAAGAAGCTCTATAGAACTACTACCAAATTAAGTTGCTTTTAGCCTTCACTATATTTGAATAATTCACCCAATCAAATTGAAATGCTGTGGGATGGTTCATAAAAATTAAATCCCAAACAGATAAAGCTATGGTGCCATCAAATCTACATTTTGCAGCTTAAATCTAGTCATTCAGAGAAGCAATTCTCATTCTCTAAATGAGAAGCAAGAGATTTGTAACTGAGATCTTGAATGTTTTCATTATTTTGATGATAATGATGATTATGATACTCCTGAAGATTATTAGATCGTTTTCTAATCTAAACAGGTCAGCCCAAATGTACCAAGTTTCTTTTTCCAATATACCCTATACAAGCTAGTATGAAGATATGCTTAGAATTCAGTCAGGAAATGGAAAGTAGTGAAAAGTCACTCTTTCCTGATCTAGAAACTGGATTTCCAATAAATGGAAATACAGGTAGTTACAACAGTCCATTTAGTGACCGTTTAAAGTTACAAGGGTACTGAAAAAAGTGACTTAGGACCATTTTTCACACTTATCTCCATGGTCACATGATCAAAATTCAGATGCTTGGCAACTGACTCACAGTTATGATGGTTGCAGTGTCCCAGGGTCATGTGATCAACTTTTGTGACCCTTGGACGAGCAACGTCAATGGGGAAGCCAACTTCATTTAACAACCCATCTTACTAACTTAGCAACTGCAGAAATTCATTTAACAACTGTTGCAATAAAGGTCGTAAAATGGGGCAAAGCTCACTTAAAAAATGTCTTGCTTAGCAACAGCATTGTTGGGCTCAATTGTGGGTGTAAGTTGAGGACTACCTGTATATGTTAGAAAGGTCCCAACAACAAATGTTCTGTAAACTTTTAGGGTTTGCAATTCAATAAGTGTGAGTTGAGCTATTTCTAGAGGCACAGGGAGCCAGATAAACTCTTGAGAATGATTCACAATTAGCCAAGATACATTAGCTGAAGATATGAACTTTTATTAACTGGCTGTTATAACAGAGGACTTAAAACTAGAACATAGTGATATTTTTTTCTATTAAAAATGGGATTTGAAGCAATAGGGTATTTAATTTCCTAAACCGCAGTGTCATAGATACTTTCAGTGATTTGCAATCTGCTTCTCCATTCTTAAGTATTAAAACACAGTGCTTGTTTGGTTATGATACTTTGTTTTATGTGTCTCAGAGGTTTAGTATCAGATCAGAGAAGCTCTAAAAGGAAAAATTGGCCTCCAATAAACCCCAAGATTACTTACTTACTCCATTTCTCTGAGTGAATATGTCTGTTGGTACGAGAACATGCAGTTTGACCTCCAAGACACATGAAGGTGGTGTATAAAAATGGGCAGAGTCCACGATGAAGCACAGAGTTGGAAACTGAATGTCTGTGGCAGACATTCCAAATTTCATGAGTATGGCTAAATTCCCCACAGCACACACTTTTTAAAGCACATCTCTCCCCCCCCCAAGGGTAGTATCACAGGAGAGGTGAAGAATTAGTTACCTTGTTTCTGGTTGATGTCGGCTGGCAGGTGTGGTGAATGGGAGCCATGGCTGAAATGTTCATTGCTATATGGGATGAGTGGGGTGAGTGGATGGACCCCATGAGATGGCTGTACTACGGGAACCTTGTTAGACTGAAAAACAGAAGTCAGAAGAGAGACGATTTAGAAATGCTAGCCTTTTGAGCACTGCAAATTGGGGATGCGGGGGAGAAGAACCCAAGTCAGAAGTATCCTAAAATTCCTCTCTTCACCCCTAAATTACTTATCATCAGTGACAATACGACAACTTGCTTAGTAGATAACAAGAAGCTTTGGAGATGAATATGCAAACACTAACAGTTCAACAGAGGAATGGTAGGGAACAATTATTCCAGTCTGACTATGTCTTTATTAGTGAGATAGCTGAAATGAAAATGAATTAGAACAGGTTTGCCAAATGTAAGATTTACTTTATTAATTGCCATGCTTAGTAATTAACTGGCTGAATAGAGCTCTTGTTGTGTGAACTGCTTGCCAGCATCCCTCAAGATGACTTTTTTTGGGGGGTCACATGGTCTTCACATGTAAAGTGCTTACCTCCATCATCCTGCCAAAACTAGCATGTCAATTTATTTTGTAGACATTTGTTCATCAATTTATTTGCTAGACATTTACCTATACCAAACGGGAATAAAGAAGCATTTCTGCTTTATTGGACACTAAGCACTGCATCAAATCTTTTAGAAGCTTTGCACGGGGTGTCTTTAAAGGAACTTTTCAAACTAATACCTTTTAGAGTTGGAGAATGGGTGTTCCTCTATGTGTTACTGATTTATAATCTTCAGCATCTCTCAACATTAGCATTCTGGCAATTATTGTTCGGCAGTGATAATTCAGCAATGTCTGGAGAACTATGCTTTAAAAGATTGTGACTATGGGAATAAAACCAGTAGTGGGTTGCCCCCGGTTCGGACCGGTTCTATAGAACCGGTAGTAAAACTGGCGGGAGGCTCCGTCCACTGACCCTGATGTCATCAGAAGCAATCTGCGCATGCGATCCCGTTGCGAACCGGTAGTAAAGGTAAATAGAACCCACCCCTGAATAAAACCATTATGTGGAACTAGTGCTCCTCTATCCTGTACAGTGCTGATGCCAAGGGAACACCTAGGAGGCTGGCCATATACTGTATATGTTCTCACATGATTTCTAAACCCTGAAGTAAATCAGGGCAGGCCTGGAAAAAAGCAGGTTTCAAAGTACTACTGAAAAGTACCATGAACAAGTGTGAATCTGCATGCTTGTACACACACATTCTTTGTGGGTCATATGTGTTATCCAACAGTCTTTTGCAAGTCCAGATTAGTGTGTGAGGACCAGCACAGAGCATCCGAGCTTGATGCGTTGAGTTCTGTGGCAAGATTTTTCAACTGTGGAATAAGAGTAATATCATGTCAAGTTACTCTATAAGAGTGGACCATCTTTTAAAGGACTGATAATGCAACACAGTGATCATTTTATACAGAATATGCAGATTATTCAGGCTTGAAGAAAATGCACCAAACACATCAGTTCTGCCTTATCATGTTAAAAGAGGACAAAAAAAATATATATGCCCACATTTATCAAGCTATTATGTTGCAGTTATTTTTTTTTTCAGTTGAAAAGAAAGAATAAGGTGAAAAGATTAGGTTGAAAACTATCAACAATTTCCAACTGCAGCAAATTCAGAGGAACTTGTTTTCAAATGAAAAATATGCCTCAAGCATTCTTACCATTTCATACTTGCCCAGTTTCGCCCATGGTTGCCTTTATAATGACACTGACAGTACCAATACTGGAAAAATTGAGGTTTGTCATTCCGAAAAGCCCTCAGAAAAGTACTTTGTAGAGAACAAAAGGACTATCAAATACAGGATATTCACTGATTATTGAAAACGGAGACTTGTAAACTGCCACATTCCTTATATGAGTCCAACAGAGAAAAGTACTACCAAACAAGAGTAAACAAGCAAACCATCACATCTATGTTTGATACTGTCACACCTGGCAATTTATACATATACACTGAACACGTTCAAAGCAATATACTAGAGAGGGGGTGGAGAAATGCTAAATATAATGAACTCAGCTGAATGAGCCCAGAGGACAAGAATATGTTTTGATCACTCAAGATAAATCACTATTGTATAATCAAAAAGTAATACCATCTGAACAAGAGTCCACAAATCAAAACATGAAGCAAATGACTCACATTAAAATATATAGCTATTAGTTAGTTCCATATACACAGGAACGAAGTGATTTGCAGATTTATATGTGCAAAGCAGATAATAAAAACAAGTCAACCAAGCCACATACTATTAGGTTAAGAAAAAAGTGATGTATATAGGAAACATAAATCTCTTTCCCAAATGGAGAATACTGAAAGATAATTTTCCCAGTTATTAACTTTAACTCATTATTGAATTATCCCCGATGTCTATAATTATTTTAATGTTTGTCATTCATATTTCATTTTGTCCCTCCTTTCTTTAATGATTCTATTCCACTATTTTTTCGAATTAGTGTAACTCATGTCCCGTGGCGAGTTGACCTGCGGCTACTTGGCTGTGGCATATTAGCTGCAGCAAGTTGGCTGTGGCAAGTTGTCATACCTAGAAAAGGGTATGGAACAGACGTAAACACACTTGCACGCTTACACAGCAGGGAAGGTCAAGAACTCATCCCACTCCAAGTGAGGATGATCTATTATCAACTGCGTGTCATCTTCTCCTCAGCACTGACCCTAAGACCTATTACTATTTTGTTGATGAGTATGATGTCAGTAATACTATTGTAGATTCATTGTCTGTGTTGTAAATAGTACAATGTATTATGGTAAATTCAATTTCAGTATGATCTGAAACATTACATAGCATCCTTCATATTTTCATCGGACATTATGTTTTCATGAGGTTTTCTTAGGAAAAAATGAATAAAATACAAGATAAACAAGATAAAAAGCAAGATAAAATTGAAACAGAATAAAGAAAATAAATCCTTCCTAATGCCATAACTCTGAGACTTAGTTTGGTGCAGTAGTTAAAGGCACTGTGTTAGAACCAGGAGACTGGGTTTGACACTCAGAGAATGTGGGGGCACTGTGCTTTCCACCTAGTACCGCAGAGGAGAAGGTGTTGAAATGATCCAAAAGAAAAGCTCTACAGTGTGCTGAGTAAGTAGTTTGAGTATTGAAAGCCACCACCAAAGTTATCTTATAGCACCCCATGCAATATCAAAGACTCTTGGATACATTTTGGGTTTAGCTCTCTCTATTCTGAGGTGCAGCAGAATAGATAGGCCACACTGACATAGCTCAGGTGAGATTTTAGTTTTCCACCTTGTTGAAAGTACATCAAGAGCACCAGTGAGCCACAGGAACATAGAAGCTGAAGCCAATAAGAAAATGGCTGAGGAGAATTCTTTCTGATGCCAGTGGAATCATACCCGTTTCTATGCAGATTAAAGCATTTTAAATGTAGCATGATAAACAAAAAATACTTGCAGAGATTTGGATTGGCCAATGTCTAAGGACTTGGAATTATTGTAGGTACCTATTTATGCATCACGCACATTTCAGATATAGTTTTAGTTTTAACAGCTTGATGGGAACAGGTAACTCTCCTTTAGAAAACAAGCAAGCAAAAAAGCACCAGTCCTAGGATTACCTTAATGTTAATGCTAATTTTACTGCTCAATTACAAAGGTTTGAAAAAACAAAGCTATTCAAAAACTAGAACTTGTTTAATTTTAGTTTTTCCAGTTTGCCTTTGAATTTAATGATCTTTGCTGCAATTAGCTCCCCCTCTTATTCATATAGATACATAATATTTTGATCCTAGATATTGATCGTAAGGTTTTCTCCCTGCAAAAATTCTAAGGCCTATAGACCTTTACTGAGGCCCACCTGTCTCAGCAAAATGATTAATGTTTTTGTAGATCCAAGGAGCTGTAAGGCTCAGTTTCAGCCTCAAACCCCAAGACTTTACAGTTCTTTTTAAAAAAATTAATATGACAACCAGGCTCCTGTCTTTGTTTTTTTTTTGTTTTTTTACTAATTAAATTCCCATATTAAGTCTACAAAATTACTGACTGTTGCCCTAATATAGCATTGTGGAAACCTCTGCTGCTGCCAGCTTTACGATGCCTAGAGGTCTGAGGTCTTACCTTCCATCAAATTAACAATGGAAGGCAGTCTTATGTTTCATCCAGAGGCAAGAAGCAAAGTAGAGAGATGGGTAGGCCAACTAAATTCAGAGAGATTTAAATAGTGAAATATTTAGTGCTGCAGCCTGGAGAATAAATCGTGAAGCACAGAAAGGCAGGCATAACTTTATTAAGACAAGAGATTTCCTACTTCATTTTAAATCTGCTTGTATCATACAATACTTTTGATCAGAGCTGCTTCATGAAATGTAATTAGGATTTGAATTCCACCACTTCCTATAAATTAATATACAAATTTGGAGTAGCTAAAGAGGTTTTATTTGACTATTCTTGCATCTGATAAATTAAGAATTTAATTTATCAGATGCAAGAATCTTCTTACAGACAGTTGTCATATTAGATGCTTTGAGATACCTTTCTTGAATATGGGAAAGTGTATACTCACTGAAAAAAGGATAAATCAAGCATTATTTTAGTGTTTCCAAACCTTGGTCTTTCCAGATGTAATGACTCCTTCTCATTCAACATGGCCAGGAAGTATGTGCCAAATAATCCTTGGCATCCTAAAGACTAGCACATTTATTATGATATAAGGATTATACATTTGTCAGTAAGGAGCTAGAAGGCTCTATTCTAACACATACTGTATATCCTTCTGGAAATTGTTGCAATATATTCTGCTGAGCTACAAATTGGGTACAAATTTATTATTTCATTACTTATACAAACTTCTCTATTGAGACCTTGTGAATGGTCATTTTCAATATGTGTATTTATTTAAATATAATACATCAAGACATGCAGGTTCTATTTCTTAATTTACACATATTAGAGAAGATCTCAGCAGTCTAACATTCCTAACTATTTATCTAGATCGCTGTTTCTCAAACTTGGCAACTTTAAGATGTGGGGACTTCAGCTCCCAGAATTCCCCAGCTGTGAAGTCCACACATTTCAAAGTTGCCAAGTTTGAGAAAGAGTAATTTAGGTAATTCACAAAACTTGAATGATTAGTGATAAAAATTGCTATCAGATATCAAAAATATTGAAGATGGTATTTAAGAACAGATGGGAGAAAATATTTTACTTTTAACATTTGAGAACAATAGAAGGCAATTTAACTGAAAAGTATGAAACCACTTCATATGTAATTTTGTTAAATTGATCATTTACATGCCTGTGGTATTTATATTAGCTAAATTACAAATTAAATATGACTTGAAATAAGTCAGTTTCTGGGGCGGGCTCAGAAGGATGAATACCAAATAATATTAAAAAATTAAATTAAAGGGAGATTTGTTGCCTTCAATTCCATTTAGGCTCAATATTAAAAAAAAAAAAAAAGTAAAGTAATGGATTTACATTCCTGCACATCATGGTATTCACAGTGAATCTTCACCAGTTAGCAGGTAGTTGCTGCTGGGACCAATCGGAGGGCTTTTTTTTTGTTGTTAAAAAAAAAAGAATCACACCAGAATAATTTTCAACTTTGCAACTAATCTCAGCTACGTATCAAGGTTTCATAAACTTATACTTTATATACAAAGTTAAACAAAGATTTATTTGGAAAGAAATCAACAGTTGTATAAGTTCTGAGAAACTATTTTAAGACATTTTATTGTAAAGTCACACTACTGAAAATTACCCCATGGTTTTGAATGCCTGTGTATATTCAGTTCATACAAACATCGTCACTTTAAAAAAAAAAAAAGAATTAAGAGGTAGGCACAAAAATAAAAAAATAAAAATCCACATTCTTTCTTCTTACCATCCTTGCTTCAAAGGGTTAACTAAATTCTCCTTTGCTTGCCAGATTCAGCTGCTCCTTAAATTTCAAGGATTCTGATCCAAGGACAGTTTTCCTGTGGGTTTCTCTGAGATTTAGAGGTGGCACTAAGTGCTTTCAAATAGCTTATAAGAGGTAAGCAGCTAGCTTAACTGCTTGGCTCCTTCCCAAACTTCTTGTGGACGCACACCTGCAATCTCATTTCTGTTATTTACCAGGCACACATTTTAAAGAGATAAGCAGGTACTGCCACTGTCAATCAAAAATACATTTCATGCTAACCACACCATTCAAATAACTGAACAGACACAGGGCACTTGACTTCTGTGGTGAACCTCCCCCACCCCCCATCCCCTTAGCAGGGTCTGCAAAGAGAGAGAAAAAGCTTTCTTGTGCTGGGAAAGACATCTGCAGTCCTGAGAAAGATGAGAGAATTGTCATTTGTATTCGGTTTCTCAGAAAATTCAGTTTTTCTTAAAGGCATAAATGCAATTGTTATGCTGGGGAGGGAAGCATAAATACAGTGAGAAAAATGATTTCACTTGAAAATTTTAATTAGAGCGGAATATATTATTATTAGTGGCCTGTTTTCTTCCCTATATACTTAGACCAGCAATGATTATAAAGCATCTTGACGATAATACCTTTATCAGAGAGAACATTATTGACACTAGTATTCTAATTGGGGGGATACTCTCCTTGCAAGTACAGGTAGTCCTCGACTTATGACCACAATTGAGCCCAAAATTTCTGTTGTTAAAGGAGACATTTTTAAAGTGAGTTTTGCCCCATTTTATGACTTTTTTTTTTTGCCCCAGTTGTTAAGTGAATCCCTGCATCTGATAAATTAATCCAGTTGTTAAGTGACTCTGGCTTCCCTATTGACTTTCCTTGTCAGAAGGTCACAAAAGGGATCACATGACCTTGGGACACAGCAACAATCATAAATATGAGTCAGTTGCCAAACATCTCAATTCTGATCGCATGATCATGGGGATGCTGGAAAGGTTGTAACTGTGAAAAATGCTCATAAGTCACATTTTTCAATGTCATTGTAGTTTTGAACAATCACTAAATGAAATGAACTGTTGTAAGTCAAGGACTACATGTATAAGTGGATACCCACTTTTTCAGAATCAGCAAAACCTTTAGGCAATTAATCAAGGCTTTGGCTGATGTCTAAACCATGCTTAACTTTCAAAATAAGTATAACTGTTGTATGTGCAGTAGCAGACAAGGATAAAGTCAGTGGTGGGATTCAGCCAGTTCGCACCACTTCAGGAGAACCAGTTGTTAACTTTCTGAGTAGTTTGGCAAACTGATTGTTGGAAGAAATCATTAGGGCAGAGAACCGGTTGTTAAATTACTTGAATCCCACCACTGAATAAAGCCATTAAAAATGTACCATGACTATCTATTCTTACAAAGAATTAAAAGACACAAAACACTACAGCACTATTTCTTGCTTGAAATATTACTGTTGTTCTTTTACTGTTGTTGTTTTTCCTGTGCACTGACAAGTGGCTATCATTTCTGCTAAATTTGGGCACTTAAATTTTTTAGGTTTGCTGTGATAATAACTTTAGCTAAAATTATTATTTTTATATCTTATGATGCTAAGACTTCAAAGGCTCGCACAATCATTAAAACAATGAAAAATCAGTTAAGCAATAGTTAAAATAAAGACTAGAGTGCAATTAATCAAATCGGTATGTTAAAAGGCAAAAAAATTAATTGGTAACGCAACTAATGCAGAGATTTCTTGATAGATTGTTAGATCTTGGTTAATATTCCAAACACAAAGATTTTGTTCGTGGCTTAATTTTTTAATTTTATATTTACTAATGTTGTCAATAGAATACTTTTCATTTCTTCCCAGAATGCTTTTATTCATGGAAAGAAATCAGGAAGCTTCTCTATAAACTGATTTCCCTGAAGATCATATGCTGTTATACTGTAATTTGATTCTGTATCAATTCAATTGCATTTGTATTGTCTATATATTCATTCATACTAAAGCGGGACAATCTCCCTTCCATTAATCAGAAACCACCTTGAGTCCTGGTTCCAACACTGGGCATCATCATTAAAAAAAGATTCAGACAAATTGCAACAGGTTCCAAGAAGGGCAACTAGGATGATCAAAGTCCTGAAAATGAAGTCCTAAGAGGAGACATAGAAAGAATGGGGTCTATTTCAAGGAAAAATAACCAGAGGGAAATGCATTACCCAACTGCAAATACCTGGAGATTTTCTGAAAGATACAGAATAAATGTCCAATGTAAGAGGAAGGCAGATTCTGGCTGAATGTTAAGAAAAGAAATACTTCCGAACAATAACAATAGCTTGGTAGTGCAATTAATTACTGTACCTCAAGAAATGGTAGGTCATATTTTGCTGGAGTGATTCAGATGCTGGCTATGAATAATCATTTCTCAATGTGATGGGTATCTTATCACAAATATAAACTGCAGCTTTGCACACTTGTGCTGTGATTTCCAGTTGCATTCAAAACTGAAGTCTGTATTTGTGAAGAACATATGACATTTTGGTTTGCCACATGGGAACTAGAACCTGGTTAAGAAAATTCTGGTTGGCAAAATACAAACTGATTTTGTGACCCAGGAATGATCCAGACAGTACTGTACATATTTGTTGTCGTTTGATAATGGATTTGCTCTTAATTAATTTCCATATGAATTGGGTAATGGGTGGATCAGAAGAAAGATTTACTTTAAAAAAATCAGCCTCTTGCACTTCCCAGAAATTCTGTTGTCAGTTTAAGTTACAAAACAGAGTAAACATTCTGAGATAAATCAAGTTTAGGGATACCTACTTTAAACTGATTCTCTCTCAAAATATACAAGGGATGAAATATACATTTATTTTTGTGCTAATTATAAATAAAATGTAGGGATTACTATGTTAATGTAATGACACAGACTTGTGGGCATACGCATGCGAAAATACGAACAGTTTTATGTAGCTGGTTGAGGCAAGAGAATGTGGAATTAATTATCTATTTTTTTTAAATTCTCATGAAGAGATGTGCAGCTGATAGTGTATTTGATGTGGTAGCCCATATCTTCCTGGAACATATGCTTCCAAACATTTCTGTAAATACTTCACATTTTACAGGGTTCATTGCAACAATCACCATGCAACAGACGTACCAACTTAGCTTTTCCATTTGTAGACATTCTTCCTGGGCCACAAATTATTATTTGCCATCTAGCTTTTAGTATATATAGCATGATATATATACTCTGCTTTGATATATTTTTTTTCATTCCGGGATATGTTTTATGCTCCCATAAGACCCACTGTAAGCAGACGTTTAGCAGTCAGTAGTCCATGAAAGGACCTATATTTTAGATTTTAAAAAGCAGAAAATTCTTTATTACAAATGCCACTTATGCTGGATGCCTCCTTCATTAAACTTCGACCTGCATTTGCCAGGAAAAGAACAAGGCATTATTTGCTATTTGCATGGCTAAGATAGTTTTGCATAATTTTAATTTGTATTGGGAATATCCATCCCTAGTAAAGATTGAATAGGGTATAGAAACCGAAGAACAGGTAATTTATATAAACCTAGCCATCTCTTCCATATATGATTTCAGTGTTTAAGAGAAAAGCAATGGACAGCTTACTGGATAGTTTATTTGCTTTGCCAACTCATGACCTTAAAAAACAATTTAAGGAAGGGGAAAAAATATCATCAGCAGAACTCTTCCTTAATTAGATCGTTTAATGTAAAGATTAAGTAGCCTCTGTGAAGCTGTAGAACTCAGCGGACAAGCCCTGTTACAATAAAAAAAAATGACTGATATTATTTAATAAATTGGTATAGGATTTTCTTCATAAAAGACACTGAACAGTTTGTTATGGTCATGCCATTAATCCTTGAGAATATAGGTTAACTCCAGAGAGTTGGCTGTAATTGTAACCCTATAGAAAGTAATTAAGGAGAAGGTAGTTGCAACCCTTTTCCAACGTCCATTTTTTTGTGTTTAGTACAAGGGGACATTCATTCTTATCAATCCACCACTGAAGGATATATTTGTGGGACAGCAGAACTCTTGCACTATTTCTACTTATAATACTTTCTAAATGCAAAACTGGCCACTGTGCAGTTTTATCTCTCTAACCCATTTACCCTCGGGGCTCACCCATCTAGGTTTGAAAAGCAAGCAAAGCCTGTTCATTTTTGTAAGGAGCTTTCCCCCCAGAACTGCCTGTATATGGTAAGTGCCGTTCTCTTCTGCACTACTGCAGAGGAGAGGACTAAATGAATTGGCCCTAAGCTCAAAAGAAGAGGACAGAAGATAGCTTCATCTACATAAACAATGCTGTTGTTAGAAAAGACAGTCTTTTAATATTATTTTTTAATGAATTTCATTGCTCCGTTTCAAAAAAAAAAACCCATTCAAGTCTTCAACTTGCCCCAAGCAGCCATCTTTGGTCACTAGTGAAGCTGCGATGGAAACAACCCAGCAGGTTTTGATATGACAAATATTACACTGTTATCAACCAAACATTGTACACAACTTTGTCATGGCTGCTGAGTAAATTTGCCTTGTGGTTCTTAGCAGTCAGGCAAGTAAGCCGTGGCTGTGGTGAATTCAATGAGTCATTTCACCCTCAAAACTTTCCTAGTTTGCAAGCCCCCAAAAAGCTATTATAGAAGAGGAGTCAAGACTCAGATCAAATTCCTGGTACAAGAAGTGAAAGTATTTATGCATCTTTGACACGTTTTAAATACTATGGCTATTAGGAATATTATGTAAAATACAGCATCTAAACAGAAAAACAGAATAACAGACTTTGAAGGGGCCTTTGAGGTCTTCTAATTAAAGTCCCTGCTCAAGCAGGAGATCCTATATCATGTCAGACAAATGGTTGTCCAATGTTTTCTTTAAAAGCTCCAGTATTGGAGCATCCACAACTTCTAAAGGCAAGCTGTTCCAATGATTAATTGTTCTTACTGTTGGGAAATTTCTCCTTATTTCCAGATTGGTTCTTTCCTTGATTAATTTTCATATATTGCTTCTTGTTTTGCCTTTGTGTTCTGGAAAATAGGTTGATCCTCTCTTTTCTGTGGCAGCCCCTTAAGTATTGGAACCGCATCAGTGGGTAGTCACCAGTGGTGGGTTGCCCCCGGTTCAGACCGGTTCTATAGAACTCGTAGTAAAACCGGCGGGAGGCTCCACCCACCGACCCCAACATCATCAGCAAGCTTCTGCACATGTGCAGAAGCTCACGCACGAGCAAAGCGAGCACATGCATGCGGCCCCGTTGTGAACCGGTAGTAAAGGTAAGTAGAACCCACCCCTGCATGTCACCCCTGATCCTTCTTTTCATTAAACTAGATGTACCCAATTCCTGCAACCACTCTTCATATGTTTTAGCCTCCATTCCCCTAATCATCTTTGTTCTTCTCTACATTTTTCTGGAATCTCAACATCTCTTTTATAACATGGTGACAAAAACTGGATGAAATATTCCAAGCGTGGTGTTACCAAGGCATTATAAAGTGGTACTAACACTTTATATGATCTTGAGTTTATCCCTCTGTTAATGTAGCCTAGGAATGTGTTAGCTTTTTTGGCGGCTGCAGCACTCTGCTGGCTCATACTTAAGTGGTTGTCCACTAGGACTTCAGGATCCCTCTCACAGTTACTACTATTGAGCAGGTACCATCTATTTTATACCTGTGCATTTGGTTTTTCTTGCCTAAATGTAGAACCTTACTTTTCTCAGCATTGAATTTCATTTTGCTAGATAGAGTCTAGTATTCAAGTCTACCAAGATCCTACTGTATCTTGAACCTATTTTCTGCAGTGTTGACTATTCTGCCAGTTTGTGTCATCTGCAAATCCTCTTCTGTCCCCTCATCTAAATCATAGACATTGAAGAGTACTAGACTAAAGGAGAGCCTTGAGGTACCCCACTGAATGCTTGCCTCCATGAAGTTCCATTAAGGACTACCCACTGATGTGGTAACAAATCCATCTGGTAGTGATGTTGTCTAACCCACATTTTTCTATCTTATCAAGTAGTAGATTTGGTCTACTTTCTCAAATGCCTTACTGAACTCCAAATACATTTCGCTGGTATACTAATTTTGTCAGGAAATAACATTACCATGCTTCCCCAAAAATAAGACCCTGTCTTATATTTTTTTGAACCCTGAAATAAGCGCTTGGCCTTATTGTCATGTGCTCAAAAGCCTGACTGGGCTTATTATCAGGGGATGTCTTATTTTGGGGGAAACAGGGTAGTGAAGTTAGTTTGGTTTGGGATTAACATATTTTGTGAATCCAGCTACTGCTGTTTGTAAACCTGGATTAAGGGAATGCTGGATAAATATAATCATTGTGGTAGATTCAGCAAACCAATACACTGTGAAGTGTGAAACATCAAGCAAAGGAGACCTGGATGTGAATCAAAATCTAATAGTTACGAAGCTCCTGCTATGTATTCCAGAGAGCACCTGCTCAACATAGCTTAATGTAAGCTGCACAGAAAAAGAATGATGATAAAAACTCACAGCTTCCGTATCAGTTTTCCAAATTTGGTTTCATGCACTTCTCAAAAGATATGTCAACAACCACCTCAATAACTTTTCAACTTGCTGTCAGGATGTGATCAACACAGAGTCATTTCAGAATTCAGCAGATTGTTTTTGTGTTTTCTCACTTTTGCTGCAATCAGTTTGCTTCAGCCCACTGGCATCACAAAAAGGAAATGAGGGAAAGTTATTGCAACCTACGCTTGGGGTTTTATTACTACTGGCTCCTTCCCACACTGTCCCTGCAGTGAGATCTGTGCTTAGGAGAAAGAACTTTGATGCAATTTGGGTTGACCACATTAGAGTGGCTGACATAACTTTCCTCTGACAATGGCATGTGATTGGAGTGATAAAACTTCTTCTGTGCAATGAAGGATGCTTACAACTGCTACATGGCCTGAGCTTCTAAGCTGCTGGCTCAGCAAATGTAAATTGACTTAGAATGAATGAATGCTGAATCTCACCATTTGTCACACTGGGTCCACTGAGAGTTCATCTTATGAGACAATAATCTTGCCAGCACAAAGAGCCCCTTAGACGAATAAAGTGCAATGGGAACCACACTGTTTTCCTGACACATTATGGTAAAAATGTATAGGGACTATCTGCAGTTGGCAAACAAAACTGCAATTTGACAGAAGTTGAATACCTACTTAGGAAGTCACTAATGCATACAATCAGGCACTAATCAATCATTGCAGGTTGGCATTAGGTCTCCAGGGTCTCAGAGTAGACTTTCTTCCAGTCTGGGTTAGACATGTCAGAGCTTGAACTTGGCAGATTTTGAATGTGTTCTAAAACTAAGCTCTAGGGGTTTCCATACATTTCCATCAAAAGTGAGAATTGTAATCCTGAAATGCCAGTAGGAAGTGAAGGACAGTATTGTGGATAATAGATAACCAACTCACCTCTTAGATTAAGTCTGCATCTCAATATCAAGAATGAGCACTTTTCTGGATGCAAATCAGATAGAAGGATCTTGCTTCTGACTGAACATGGAGAGGTTTGTTCAGTAAAGGGAGGAAATTGACAAAGCAAAGAGAAATAACTAATGGAAGTCTTCAAAGATCTGTTTCACCTACACAGTTGATTTTAAAAACCTGTATCTTCTAGAACCTTCTCTGGAAGACTACTATATAGCTGATGTATCCCTTTCAAACAATCAGCTGTATATAACTCCAAAAATAAATAAAAAAAAATGAGTGGGGAAAATATAGGTGCCAGTTCCATCCTGCAAATATTTCAGTGCTGTTTTATTCACATATTTACCCGTTCGGAGAATTTATTCTCCCTCCCTGCCCTTCCCTTTTCCCTTGCTGGTAAGTGAAGGAAGAGATCCTAGCCAAGAAGCAGACAGATGTGAGTGACCAGACTCATTAGATAAGGATACTATCTGGAGAAATCCTTGTGACATGCATTCCAGATCTGGATCTGGATTGTTGTCTAAATCTTCTATTCAGTTTTCTATCCCAATTCCTATATTTTTGGGGAATGTAAGATGCTCAAGCTATACTTGTAAGATAGGGCTTGATTTGTAGAGTCTTCCCCACTTTGATAGTCATTTCTGGAATTTGCTGTAATCTGTCACTTTTTGAAATGTGATATCCAGCATTGGACATTGTACTCCAAACTGGTTCTGAGCAGCACAGAACAATGACTACAGCCTGCAGAAAAGACTTTGAATATTTCAAGGTTTGTCACACATAAGAGGTAGTAGATTTATTCTCTGCTGCTGGGGTGGGGTGGGGTGGGAGGCAAGACCAGGGTCAATAGGTTAACATTACAAGGAAGCAGATTCCAGCTAGGCTAAAAATCAGGAGGAATTTCTTGAATGTAACAGCTGTCAGCCTGTGGAACAGACAGCCGTATCTTGTGGTGAATTCGTGTTTGTTAGAAGTCTTCATACAGAGGCTAGATAATCATTTGTCTGCAATGTTCTCGGAAGTTGGACTAGGTGATTTCTTCAGTAACAGTAACAGAGTTGGAAGGGACCTTGGAGGTCATCTAGTCCAACCCCCTCCTCATGCAATAGACCTATACTAGGGATTCGAACCGCCAAACTGCTGACCTTTCTGATCAACAAGTTCAGTGTCTTAGCCACTGAGCCACCTAGCCAGGTTACTGAGCCACCTAGCCAGTTCTAGTCACTTCTAATGAACCTTCCAACTCTGTGCTTTACGTTTAGTAGAATTTTAAATGAAAACCTTAAAATGTATTAAGCATAAACCTTAAAAAAAAAAAAAATCCCCCAATTCTTTCTCCCTATTCTGAGAAAAAGAAAATCCCACCCTAACCAATATTTGTGATATAGACCTGCTTACTTTTAGGTGTCCCTTCGTCCCTCCCCTCCAAAGGTAATAGAAAGGTGGGACACCTCTAAGGAACACCTCTTGCCTCTTCCCCCTCTCTTTGAATTTCACCCCTGGTGCCTGATTAAAAATGACAGTGCAACAATTCCAGGCTTCCTTAAAACCACTCCATATTCCAAAAGGTAATCCGATCAACTGTTTCTGTGGCAGAACTGCCTGATTTGCAAACCTCAGTCTTGTTATTCAAATAGCATCAGAATTGCTAGCAACACTTAGATAGCGTACATAGATTTGCAATAAGTTTCAATTTCTGAGGGTGGATTTTTAAAATCTTTCTCAACTGCATACTAAATGGGCTAGAGTGCTGATACATCTCTTTTTTTTTTCTTTTTGCTTGGCAAGCATTTCTCTTCTGAGAGGAAGATGTAGGTGGCTCAGTGGGAAAAAAAGAAAAGTGGAAAAATGAGGTTAAATGGTTTGGCTACTTGTGCTGCCCCAATAGTCAAATCATCCCCAAACACTTTTGACCTCTCTTGTTTCATATGATTTTACAGTTACAGTACATTTACAAGAAAAACAACCTCACACCTATCGGTGTTTTAACCGTAAAGGAAGCCCCACTACTCCTTTTTTTAAGGTCGCTTACATACCCCCCTCCTTTTTAGAAGTTAATATGAAATGAAATTAATGCAACAGAGTTATTTAGAGTTGAATTGTTTACTTCTTAACTTTTCTACAAGTCGAAGGCCTAAACTGACAAGGGAAATAATATTCCATATAATTAGGTTGCTATTTGTTTAAAAATATAGAATTCCCATTTGTCATAGGGAGAAACCAAACAAATCATTACAATTGGTTTGGTTTATATCCTCTTTTTTCTCCATGAGCTTAAGGCATTTTACATTGTTTTTTCTGTTTAATTTTATTCCACAACTATCTTGTGAGGTAGATCAGGTTGGGATAGTAATAATTTTTCTGCATGGCTGAATTTCCATGGATAATTTGAAACTGAATTTCCCTTCAATACCCCAACACTTGAACCATTATTTCAAACTATCTCTAGACAAATCGCATTTACAACAGAAGATCTGATTTATTTTTATTTTTTTTTGGGGACTTTGGACTATCTAGTAACATGTATCAATTGTTCTCGTGGGAAGAGATGTTCAGGAGTTGGGTGGAACCATTTGGAATGGGGGAAGCAGAGACACTGAAAGAATGAGCTGAAATCACCCAAAATATCCTGTCTGTCTATTCTACTGCTGAAAATGTCAGCAGATCTGTATTTCCATGGGTGTGGAATTGGATTAAACACAGTGGTTTTCTCAACACAACACAGTCTCCAAAAGCAAGATGCTAACACATATTTTTTTAAAAAAAACCAATTCCTTTTTCTATGATCTAATGATTTAAATGTTTTGACAGTCTCAATCCATCTACATAGAACAACACATCAGATGGATTGGAAACTCAATAGATACAATTGTGAATATTAGCCATATTTACTTTTCACTGAAGTCTTATTTATTTTTTCATAACTGGAGTCAAGGAAGCATTACTGTATACAGATTCCGTCTTGTTGTAAATAAAAACATGACTCCGAAAGTATGGGAGGGAAATAAGACCCATGCAATGTGATTCATGGGGGTTTCGATTCTTTTGACATCTGACAGGGTTGCTTCAGGGCTGATTATTTGAACTCTCTATTTTACACTTATGCATTCTTCTCAATGTCAAGTCCCTCCCCTAACACAGGGGCCAATTGAGAAGGCAGACTGGGATCAACAAGGCCTCTCTGTTCTGTAAATCCATGGAGCAGTATAATATCTCTTCACGAATCAAAGTGTAATATGGTTACAAAAAAGTGCAAATGCAATTTTAAGTCCATCAAAAGTAAAAATAGTTTCCAAATTTTGGAAGACAATCGTTCTTTTTATTATGGATTAGTTAAGACCTTGTTATTAATAGTGCGTACTTTAAGAAGGCTTTAGACAAGCTGAGAAAGGTGCAGAGATGGACAATGAAAATTTATTAATTTATTATTATTATTTATTATTATTATTATTGGTTAATCTTTAGTGAGATTCACAGCCTTTGAGGCTGGTTAATAGCTCAGCAGCTCGAGTCCTAACCAAGGACCTAGGAACTGTTAAAGTATCGTCGGAGGATGTAAGCTGTTCCGAGTAAAGTGTTTTTTTGTAGGGTCAAAATGTTCAAGTCTGGTAAATTTAGAATTTCTAAATAGCGGGGTAGCCCTTTGGGTATTACTCCAAGGGCTCCAATTACAATCGGGACAACACACGATTTCTTTTTCCACAGATTTGCAAGTCCCGGTACTTTGTGATTTTTTCTTGATGCTTATCTTCAATCCGTGCATCACCAGGTATTGCAATGTCAATAAACCATACTTTTTTCTGACATAACTATTGTTATGTCAGGTGTGTTGTGGACTAAGTGCCTGTCAGTCTGAATCCTAAAGTCCCACAAGAACATGAGTTTCTCATTCTCTAAAACTTTCTCAACCTGATGTTCCCAGTGGTTTTCCTGTACTCAAATCCAAACTTCTGGCACAATTTCCAGTGAATGATCTTAGCAACGTGGTCATGGCATTGTAGGTAAGCAGTTTGTGAAATTTTGCTGCACCCAGTGATCAGGTGGTCAACTGTCTCATCTTTCTCATTACAGAGGCGGCATTTGCTGTTGGTGATAACATTGAATTTTTGCCTTCATGCAGTTTGTGGCTAGGGCTTGTTCCTGAGCTCCCAAAATAAAGCTTTCTGTTTCTTTTTTCAGTACTCCTGATCTTAACCAGTTTCAAGTTAGTTTCTGGTCAGCTTTGCCTTCAATACTTTTCAAGTATTTTCAAGTATTATTATTATTATTATTATTATTATTATTATTATTCATATTTCTATGCCGCCCACTCTCCGAGGACTCTGGGCACCAAAGACAGTATACTAAATAGCATATTGCCCCCTAACAATCTGGGTCCTCATTTAACCACCTCGGAAGGATGGAAGGCTGAGTCAACCTTGAGCCGGTGAGATTTGATCCGCTGATCTGCTGAACTAGCAGTCAGCTGAAGTAGCTGCAGTACTGCACTCTAACCACTGTGCCACCTTGGCTCTTATTTAATTTATATTCTGCCTTTATTTTGTATAATTCAAGATAGTGGACATAAAGTTGCTGCCCATAACAACCACTCTGGGAGGTTGATTGGGCTGAGGCAGAGTGATTGGCCAAAAGCCAATTCGAGCCACAGTCCAGATACCTTCCCACCATATAGTTGGGCCTCATTTGTCCAACCAAGCCAAGCCCAAGATCACAGCTTCGGTCACAGCTAGCTTTTATGGCTGTGTGAGACTAGAATTCACAGACTAGTCCAGCACTTTAGCCGCTACTACACCAACAGTATGGACAGAAAAAGAAGTCCTATAAAGGAAATTTAACACTGAGGAGATATGACAACATTCTTTACAAGAGAAATTTCTGAATACAGAATATGTTATGGATTAACGTATTCAAGATAAAGAAGCAGATTCTGAATGTTAGGAGGAAAATGATGTTGTAAGCTGCCCAAAGTCACTTGTTAGTAAAATGCCTGGCATATAAATTTAATAAATAAGATAAATAGGGAGAAACCCCTTTCTAAGAGTAAGAGCAAGCAATGGTATTCCTTGTACCACTCTGTGGAAGCAAAAGTGGATTTTGAAGAAGCAAGATAGGAAGAGTATTGATGCCTTTGAACGTTGGTATTAGAGAAGCCTCCCAAATAGGCTGCAAATAGCCAAAAAACAACAAATTGATCATCAAACAATCAACTCAAGGCACAAATTATCCTACTATGGACATAGAATGCAAGGCTTAGCTCTGTAAGAAAGGCTTTAATACTGGGCAAGGTGGAAAGAAAAAGAAGAGATCAACTAGCAGCTAAGTGGATGGACTCAGCGATAGCAGCTCTTCCAATACATCATTCAAAGAGCTGAAGAAGCAGGTTAGGGGCAGATCATCATGGAGAAAATCTATATGTGTTGTCATTAAGTGTCAACAGCCATCTGATGATATGCCATCTTCCTAATCAGGAATAAAAGCAATTCAATTAATTAGCTAAAGTAGTGAGTTCTCGACAGAATGCATTCAAATCAAGAGTAATAACCATCTCTGCCTGGATGCTTCAGTCTGAATTACTGCACTGAAGAGGAGGTCAAATTCTAGGTGCTAAATGGCTCTTTCCAACTGATGATTCTTTGATTTTGGCTCATTCTAGAATAATAATTTTAAATTGCTGATCTCAGCACAGCTGACAAATAAATATTAGGTCCAATCCTATTTAGCAGTCACAAATGTTAATCTGTAGTACAGGAACAATAAATTCTGAATGAGATGAATAATACAATAGCATTTCTATTTCTTCATAAATTTAAGAAATATATTCATTCTAAATATCTGAGTCTCGGGAAATCTTTTTCTTTTCTATTCTCTTTAATCATTTCAACTGTCTTTCTATAAAGCTCATGGGTGATTAAAGCTAGGTTTTAGTATATCAATTATGAAAAGATCTTAATTAATTACGAGAATCACTTTATTTCAGTGCTTCAGTTACAGCACTGACTGATATTCTTCTTCAGTTGAAGTCACTTCAACTTCCTTGTATTTGCTGTTTCCATGATGAAGTGATTGAAGATATTAACAGGGAAACATCAGAAGCATTCAGACAATTGAATCAAGCTTGCTCTTTCATATCAGACAGTGAGTTCTACATGTGCATTTCATAGTTTGATATGTGACAAATTTCGCACTGCAATCAATGGGTAAGTTGATATTATTTATTGAGCATTTGCTTGACAAAGCATTCAACTAATATTCAACTATCACCCTGGCAGATTGCTCTTTCTCTTACATCGCTCTACCTTTTGAATTACAGATGAAGTCAAATGAGATGTCAACATACCATAATTGCAACATAATTTAAAGGACCTTAGAAGGCTCCACTGGCAAGTTGAGAGACATGAACATGCCTTCTTTTAATCCCAATGGATGCTCATTCTCATTTGCTTACATAAAATGTAAACTTATCCTTACTACTCCCATTCATGCCAAAGTCTTTCATATTTTGATGTGGTTGCATGCTCCAGAATGTAAACTTGCAGTGTACAGAAAACAAACAATTACTAAAACTGGGCCAGTCTCGGCACAATGCTCCCTTTGTAGAAACCTCATTTGAAATATGCTAAAAAGCCTAGCTGAAGATTGCTCCTATTCAGCTCCATAGTTTTCTATTGAAGTGCTTGTCATCTTTGAGCCTTGGGGCAGCAATCTCACTGGCCATCAGGTGTAAGCTATGATGAAAGGAGAGTGCTGTTCTCTTGGGTAGTTGCATGGATGACACATTTTCTGAGACCCGAATCAAGAGGCATATTGGACAGAATCATGGTATGAATTAATATTAGAAGACAAAACAGTACTGATAAGAAATTGAGTTTGTGGTGGTTATGTCATCGTAACTAAAAGACTGCATTGTTTATTCTGCCCAAATGTCTTTATGTGCTGGGAAATTTTTATTTTCCACCTCTGGCTTCATCAAACCTTGTACAGGCTCTCTTCCACAGAGTTGAACTGACCTTACAAGAAATTGTGATTTTTTGTCTTGGTTACTGTCCACTTGAATCTTCCTTTTTGAACCTTGGTAAAGGTGTGTGTGTGTGTGTGTGTGTGTGTGTGTGTATGTGTGTGTGTGTGTGTGTGTGTGAGTGAGTGAGTGAGAGAGAGAGAGAGAGAGAGAGAGAGAGAGAGAGAGAGAGAGAGAATGCATGTGAAGTACAGCCAGTGGATTATGTCATGCATTCTAGATGATACTAAGTTAAGAACTTCACTCAGCTGTGCACTTTATAAGTCTTTCCTCTTTCCCCCATCCTTTCTTCCTTATATTAACATTTAGACATGTTGGCTCAGTGGCTAAGACGCTGAGCTTATTGATCAAAAGGTCGGCAGTTCAGTGGTTCGAATCCCTAGTGCTGTGTAACGGGGTGAGCTCCGGTTACTTGTCCCAGCTTCTGCCAACCTAGCAGTTCGAAAGCACGTAAAAAATGCAAGTAGAAAAATACGGACCACCTTTGGTGGGAAGGTTCCGTGCACCTTTGGCATTTAGTCATGCCGCCCACATGATCATGGAGACATCTTTGGACAGCATTGGCTCTTCGGCTTTGAAATGGAGATGAGCATTGCTCCCTAGAGTTGGGAACGACTAGCACATATGTGCGAGGGGAACCTTTACCTTTATTGTATCCTTTTTATTGTGTTAGAATTATAAAAAATAAATATGTTTTAGACCAAATTGTCTCTCATTACACTAATCAATAAATACCATCACTAATAATAATAATTTTGCAAGGACACCAGACAGTTGAAGAAGAAAAAAGGACTTTGGAAGAATATTGGAAAGGCTGTGAAGAAGAGGCTTTGAAGCATGAAGGCTTACTGAATACCAAACAGATCAAACTGGCCTACCAGAAAGACAACACCCCCCCCCCCGAGAAAAGAGACATGGCAAAGCAAAATATTACCTGGCCAATACATAAAGGCAAAACAGATCCAACAATGGCTAAGAGCAGGAAAACTGAAGAAAGAGACAGAAGGGTTAATTCAAGTTTCATAAGGCCAAGCCTTCGGAATAAATGCATACAAAGTCAGAATTGTGAAGATAGCAGCAGACAGCAAATGCTGCCTCTGCAAAGAAGCTGAAGAAACAATGGACCACCTAGTTAGCTGCTGCAAGAAGATCGCCAAGACTGATTGCAAACAATGGCATGAGAAAGTAGCAACAATGGTGCATTGGAATATCTGCAAGAAATGTCACTTGCCTGCAAGCAACTGGCAGGACCACAAAACAGACAAATTAAAGAAAATGAAGAAGCTATAGTACTCTGGGACTTCAGAATTCAGACAAGTACCTGCCATACAATACCCCAGACACCACAGTTGTTGATGAAATAGTGGATACTGCACTATCTGGAAACAGCGAAATAGAAGAGAAAGAATAGAGAAAATATCAAATTTTAAAGAGCAGTAAACAGAGGTAGAAGAGTTATAGGGAAAAAAAGAAAAAGGTAGTACAAATAGTAATAACTACCTTCAGTTCAATTCCAAAATACTGTATCTGGAGCAACACTTCAACAACACTGACATTGACAAAATCATCATCAATCAATTGCAAAAGGCAGCTTTACTTGGAACACTTACATCCTGCAGATGATACCTTAAGCATTATTATACAGCACCATTTCTGTGTCCCAGGTCCTTAGGAACGGCTTGATAGTTAGTAAAAAATGCCAATTCCAGTCTAAACAGCTGACTGTATGATGAACAATAATTACTGTAATGCTCTCTACATGGGGGCTCCCCTTGAGGAGTACCCGGAGGCTCCAACTGGTGCAGAATGCGGCCGCGCGGGGGATTATGGGAGCGAGGGGTCGCTCCCATGTGACACCTCTCCTGCGTGAGCTGCATTGGCTTCCAGTGGTCTTCCGGGTGCGCTTCAAGGTGTTGGTTACCACCTTTAAAGCGCTCCATGGCATAGGACCTGGGTACTTGCGGGACCACCTTCTGCCGCCGATAGCCTCCCACCGTCCAGTACGCTCCCACAGAGAGGGACTCCTCAGGGTGCCGTCGGCCAGGCAATGACGGCTGGCGACCCCCAGGGGGAGGGCCTTCTCTGTGGCAGCCCCCGCCCTCTGGAACGATCTGCCCCCGGAGATAAGAAGGATATCGGATCTTCGGGTCTTTCGCCGAGCCCTGAAAACTCTTCTTTTCCAGCAAGCAGGGCTGGCGTGAACCCCGCCTCCCTTTTTTAGTTTTTAATGGTTATTAATTGTTTAGTTTTAATTTGTTAATGGGTTTTAATTCGCACTGTTTTAAGTCGGGCCAAAGTATATAATTCTTTTAATTAATTTTAAATTTTGTATTGTTATGTATTTTAGTTTTGGCTGTGCACCGCCCTGAGTCCACTAGGAGAAGGGCGGTATATAAATTGAATAAATAAATAAATAAATAAATAAATAAATAAATAAATAAATTTTTTAAAAAAACACAGAATATATATTAGGTTCTATTCATTTGAAAATGTTTCCCAGATCTACAAAAATGCAGTTGGCAAATTATAATCAATCAATCAGAATCAATCAAAATTGATTGATCATTATCATCATTATCCATCCATCCATCCACATTTCGTTGTGTCTAGTATATTAAATGGAACAGGAAAAAAATAGCTAAATGGAAAAATTAACTTCCTGTCTCAAGGAGCTTAAAAATGTAAACTTCCAGAGAGAAGAAAAAGTGAAAGATGGAGAAGATAGATGACATATTCAGATTACTTTCTCGTCAACATATGAATTGGGAAGGAAACTGCAGCCATGGACTATACCACCTATATTATAAATTGTATGAAACCAATATCTGGTACCAGGCATTCAGTTTACATTTGCATAGGGCTGTTGATATCTCTGTATAAACCATAGGTCAATCAGGTCCAATGAAATAGCTATGTACATGTAGTTTTGTACTTATATGTATATTTTTACATGTCATTGGCTGGGCAGTGCTGGGGGTTTACTGTCAAAAGACAATCCAACTCATTCCAAGAATTTCTCTAGAGAAAAGCTAAGTATCATAGCTGAGCATCAGAACTCAGTGTATGTCTGATCCAGAATATATAGAAATTGGAGATCCCATGTTCAGATTAATCAAAAGACAAGCTCCTTGGACCATGATAACAATGACCTAACTATTACCCTGCCAAAAGGTGGCAAGAGGAATTTTTTTCATGCAGTATGTTCAGGATGATCTTTCTGAAGCTCCATGAAATCCCTCCCAATTTTTTGCTCTCAAAGTCTGCTGAGAGAAAGAGTAACTCTATATTCTCCTCTATCACTGGATCAATTTTGGCAAAAGTAATTGGACTTCTTATTTTTTCCTTGCACAGTGCTGATTAATTTTGGCTTGGTTGCAGCACCAAGAAAGCACTGCGAAAATAGTTCTGTAATATTAATTCTTGATCCAGGTGCAGGTGGCTTTCATCTTATCCCACCCTAGTTCCTTGGCTCTCTTCCTTCCACTAGTCAAAGTATCTTGCTTCTTGCTGCTGTTTCAAGTGGATCTCATGTCAACTGCTAAAGTAGGTGTCTCTCTTGCTTTCACTTAACTACATTTAAAGAGCAGAACGGTAGCATTACCTTTCCTTGTTGTGCCAAATACAGTATAGCATGTCAAGGAAAGGAATGGGAGAACAATTACATATGTTTCCCAGATTGCTGCAACATCCATAAAAGGAATGCTAGACAACTTATTTTAAAGAACTTTATGCATGGTGAGGACATCCTGAGGCAGTGCAAAGTTGCATTCAGAAGTATTTGGGGACAGAAATGACTCTACTTTTCTATTTCTTTGCCAAATCACTGACCCTAAAGATAGAGCCTTTGGAGAAGGAGATAATTTTTTTAATACTACTCACTTATCATATGTGAGGTAGAGAATGCTAATAAGGTATCTTATTAGGTGCAAGTTGGCTCTCAGACTGATAGAATCCTACTATCCCAGCAATTTGTAATGTGGCCTTTTCAGCCTTTGGTCCATTTACCCACATAGCACAGCTGGCTAATAGTACTGATAAAAAAGCTTCAATAAATTGCTTTAAATAGCATTTTAAAGGCAAAAGACTTCTCAGAAGCAAGCAAATCAGAATTAAATGACTGCATTTTATAAAGTTAAATTTTATTTCTGTTCTCTATGAAGGTACAGTTTAAAATTAGTTTCATACTGAATGAATTAGATCAAAGACTTAATTTCTAGCATCACTAGCTTTTCTTTCATTTAATTTGGCTGATGTTCATCAATACAATTCTAGCAAGTGTGCTTATTAGAAAAGTAGACAGATTTTTACTGCTGGTAAGATAGTTTGGGTAAGTCCCAAAGGTTCTTTTTCAAGAGGCAACTGGACTTTCTGGTTTTTCTTTGAAGACATTTCGCTTCTCATTCAAGAAGCTCCTTCAGAGCTGAAGAAGCTTCTTGGATGAGAAGCGAAACGTCTTCAAAGAAAAACCAGAAAGTCCAGTTGCCTCTTGAAAAAGAACCTTTGGGATAACCATGACCTGGATGTCTGAAAATCTCCATAGACTTTGGGATAAGTGAATATTACTACAGTTAGTGCTATACAGTATTTTTTATAAAGGAATGCATACATGTTCTATTCTTTGGTTTGTAGGTAAACTCCCAATACAAATACACACAGAGAGACACATACAACAACAACACAAAGCATAATAATGTAGTTGAAATAGGAAAACCTAGGCTGTGATATTCTAAAACAAAAGCAAGAACTGATCAACATCCTTATTAAAATATACAATGGATAATTAGGAGTCCTGTGTAAAGATAAGACATTGTAACTATAATGTGTAACTATGAACTCTGATATTTCTCTCTCTCTCTGTGTGTGTGTGTGTGTGTGTGTGTGTGCACCTTCTAGCCAGTGTTAGCTCACAAGGATTGGCTGGACAAGTCCTTCGTGTTTTCTTGGCAAGCTCTCAAAAGTGGTTTGCTATTGCCTCCTTCCTAGGGCTGAGAAAGTGACTGGCCCTCTGGGCCTATCGCAGACTAGAGGTCATGGTCTCCAGGTTGCTAGCCTTGTACCTTAATCACTACACCAAACTGATTGACACTTAGCTTCACAGATCACAAATTCTTGAATGCCTATTTAGTTAGATAGTTTCATTAAAAATCCATTCCACAAAGGATGCCCTTATGTTTTATTATCAGTTATCTGTTTTAGATATAAAGTAATTTATTGCTGACAAGATCCCAGGGCAAATGGTCTCCATCCTGACTCACACTATTTTCTTTTATTAAAGTTCTGCAATTGAATGGAGGAATACTGAACACTAAGGCTAAGAGCATATAAAAAAACTATCTATACTCATGGAATTAATCTATTTCCAATTCCCCACATCAATTAGGTAGAAATGTAAAATGCCAAAACTGATTTTGAAGGAGGCAAAGAAAAAAAAAGTATTCAGAAGCAGGTGGTGTAAAATCAATAGTAACATATCTAGCAAATTTAAAACTGTTTTTCCCCTATAAAAAATTCTCGACAATTCTTTGGCTTCTATTTAATTCTAGCCAGGCTGCCATTTTCTTTTTCAAAACAGACAGATACAATTTTTTCATAATCTATACCATACCTTCACTCCGCCTGGGTAATTTATTTATTTGAAATATTTGCATGGCTGTACATCTTATATTAAACTCTGAATGGCTCCCAATTAAGAATTAAAACAACATAAAACCACATTAAAACTATTAAAACCATAAACATCAAAAACAAAAGCCTGGCACCAAGTCAAATAATGAAGTTCTTGAGTCATCTCACACTCAGCATGATGGTTTGAGTGAAATATCCAAATAGCCAAGATGATTTGCTCCACTGATCATTCATTAATGAATAACAAATGATGTCCAAACTTAGTGGAGGCTTTGAATTAGCATGACAGTATGCGTTGTAATTAACTGACAGGTTGTAGCTTTGAATAGTCCACATATGAGAAACATCAAACTCAGCTATTATCACATTGAGCTTCTGGATTCTGGAAGTTTCTGCTATCTTGTGAAACAGATGGCAAAGAAAGTTTCTCACATTATCATGGGTAGATTTAGAATAATGAAGTTTTTCAGGCCAAGGGCAAAAATACATTCAAATTAATGTAATTGCAACACTTACTAGTAGAGTTAATGCAACATTCCCTGGTATGTAATTATTTTTTTCTATTCTGTCAGGTTAAAAAAAAAAATCACAATTTGAACACACAGTTTCAGAAGTGTTCTGGGAGCTATGTGTAGGCTTTCAGGGGCCACAAGTTGTCTGCTCCTATAATAAGCCTTCCTCATCTTCATTAACATTGCATTGTAAGTGGTTCTAATATCCGATTCATTCAAGGTGCTATCATAACAATAGTTCAGCAGGTGGCAGCACATGGTTGACCTTGTTTGGGCTTAGAAATTTAGCTTGGTCAGACTGGCCCGATGACAAAGTATCTCTCAGGGTTACAGGCAGGACTGGAAAGTAAAAAAACAAAAAAAAACAAAAACAAAACCCTGGCAAGACAAACCATTTAGACAGCATATCATTCCTTAGAAAACATCATTTCTGTGTCCATGCAGTTATTTAGTTCAACTCTGAGCCAGTGTTTGACCACTGTCAGTAAAAGTAACAGTTGGAAAGTCTTCGTTTTTTTTCACCAACCAGATGGTCTAATGCAGGGGTCTCCAACCTTGGCAACTTTAAGACTTGTGGACTTCAAGTCTCAGAGTTCCTCAGCCAGCGAAGCTGGGAGTTAAAGTCCACAAGTCTTAAAGTTGCCAAGGTTGGAGACCCCTGGTCTAATGGGTAGGGAAAGAGTGCATTGAGTGGATATTCCCTGTACGTATCAAAAGGGAGATCATCAAGTTCAGTAGAAGGTCTATAGAATCCTACTATGGGTGTGGATCTTTCTCTAAATTAGAAGCTTTTAAAACCTTTTGCTTCTTATATAGAGATGATTCATATGCAGGAACTGTTTTTCCTGAGTGCTTACTCTGTACTGAATCAGGTGATTATTTTGCAAATAATAAAACCAGAATGTATGGGCATCATGAATTTACCAGTAAATTGTATATCTGTAAGTTCATGCAGATGTATGCCCCAGTCATAAGTCCTATGTATATGATGTGTACATCTCACTGCGGAATATGGTCTGACACTGTATCACAAAATATCTGTTGAGAGACAGAGTTATTTCAACAAACAACTAGTTTCCAGACTAAGAAGCACAAGCTTTAAAATTGGTTAGCAATGTGAGGGTTGAGAGGAAAAAGGCGCTAGAGCTTAACTTAACTTAAGTAAGTATAAAAAGGAAATTGCACTTTCAAGTTGGCAACTATTCAACTCTTTTAGTAAGCTTTTTTCCTAAGAGACAGAAACAATTCTGAATTAGCCATGCCATATTGTGCATCTGAGAGCATTTTAAGTACAGTATGAGCCTAAAGCAGGGTCTTCAACCTTAAACACTCAAAGAGCCATTTGGACCTGTTTCCCACAGAAAAGAAAACACCGGGAGCCACAAAACCCTTCCCATGCCTGACTATTTCTTGAGCAGCCACAAAACTAGCATATGTAGCTGAATTAAACATTGAAACTAGTTGCTGAAACTAGGAAAATTAGATAGATTAACACTACCATTTACATAATATATTAATATATACTAAAGATACTTAATAGAAGTGGACACACTACAACATATTCAATCAGGTTCAGTACCAGTTAGACTACAATTTTTTTAAAAATAAATATGGACAATTTTCACTGGAAAAAGTGCCATCATTAATAGAGCTGTTATTATTCTCAATAACAGAGAATTCTTTAGCAAGAAAAGTAGATACCGTTTTCCCATTCTTCCCACCACATATGCCAGTAATGCAAAGATGTTTACTACTAGCTTCATTCAACAATGAGGAGGGCCATCTCCTCACTGAAAAAAATGAAAAGATTGAACTCTAAATGTCATCTGGAACTATTCCCAATGCACGCTCACAAACACATGCACAAACACACACCTTTTATTACACCTATCATATTTAGCAAAGTAAACCTTTCAAGTATTGCAACCTTTCTATGGAATGTAAATAATAATTCCCTCACAGTAAGTATTATATTGCTTTGCCGTTTCCTGTAATGCATGCGTGCTAGTTGGGGAATTTTTTTTTTGTTTGGCTGTGAATAAAAACACAAGAAAGCCTTCACTGTAAGGATGTTTGCTGAAATGTATTCCTTGTAATAACAATAATTATAACATAAAACACACTAATAATACCCTGTTTTCCCTAAAACAAGACATCCCCTGATAATAAGCCCAATCGGGCTTTTGAGCACATGGCAAAAAGGCCAAGCACTTATTTCAGGGTTCAAAAAAATATAAGACAGGGTCTTATTTTCAGGGAAACACAGTAGTTTATCATTACTTATATGCAGTGGTGGGTTTCAAAATTTTTTACTACCATTTCTGTGGGTGTGGCTTGGTGGGTGTGGCATGGCTTGATGAGTGTGGCAGGGGAAGGTTACTGCAAAATCCCCATTTCCTCCCGATCAGCTGGGACTCAGGAGGCAGAGAATAGAGGGGGCGGGGCCAGTCAGAGGTGGTGTTTACCGGTTCTCCAAACTACTCAAAATTTCCACTACCGTTCTCCAGAACTGGTCAGAACCTGCTGAAACCCATCTCTGCTTATATGGTATCTAATAGGCTTTCCTAGTTCACTCTAGATTCTGTGAGCTAGAAATAGATTTATCTGTAGAAACATGAATGCCCGGAAAAATGATTTATTATCCTACTCCCCCATTAAATACTGTCTTAACCAGGGAAGTAATAACTACAATAAATTTGATTGTTATAATATGTGATCAGCCAGTATGTATTTTTTGCTATGATCAAGTGGAGAGAGAGGGGCAGAGTGGGATATATTGTCTGTTTTATCTGCCTCTCTTCCATAGTTGCTGTTCATCCTACACAAACCAGTAGAATTGATGCACTTTGGTTCCCACTGATTAAGCAATATCCCCTGATGGTCCTTCTGTGTTATAGTGCCTATCCTCTGGAACCATATCTCCCCAGAGATTTGCATACGATCATTATCATCTTATTTAGTCAGGTCTTAAGACCTTGCTCATTTCCCAGATCTTGGACTACAGTGAGTGGCAGGCCCCTTGCGGGTTTTCTGATTAGCGAGAGTGTGGTCGTCTTCTCTAGATGTTCTTCTTGTATTTCATACTATGTGTATTTTTTAAGGTTATGCATTGTATGCTGCCCAGAGTCATAACAGAAATGGGTGACGAGATAAGGTCAGTTCAGATTGGATCAGATGTATTGTACATGTGCATGTTGGTAGCAGTTACAGGCAATAACATGGCAGGACCCATACCTGATTGACTTCCCCTAATTTTTTTTCCTGGTATGTTACTTTCAACAGCACCACAAAGGTGTATCTCTCTCTTATTTTAATTTCCCACATCTCCACTGCAGATGTGGGAAATTAACAGTGGTGGCCTTCAGAAACCTATGCTAAGGATGATCATCAGAAGGCCCTCAGTTAAGTATCCTCTTCCAGTTGAAATCTGCTCCCAACTATTCTATCACTTTCCAAAATGGTCTGACGCTCCTTATAACAAGACATCTTTGGGAAATCTTGCAGAAAGGTTTGAGTATAATCTTTTTTTTGCTTGCCCAGAAACTTGTGAATGAGATTTCACAGAACCAGGGCTGTAGAACATCTTAGCTTACGTAGGTAAAATCTGGCTAGAAAGAATATGTATACATACACACACACACACACACACACACACACACACACACATACACACATATATACTGAATATATTGCATCAACTAAATGTTACAATTCCATTGGTTCATGCATATAATTCTCACCTATCAGAACATTTTTATGATTACATGAGCAGTTCCCCTTCAGCCAGCCAGACATGGATGAGCTCAAGAAAGTCTGAATCTTATGGGTATAATACCAGACTCATAAATCATTTGAACAAGACAAACAAAGCAGGAAGTAATGAAAATTCTGGATGACAAACTATTGCTTCAATAATTATTTAGATTTATCTGCTTTGCTATGTAGTCAGAACTGTCTTAAAAACAGTCTGAATATATTTTAATGTTATATCTGATCAGAATAATTTAATCAAGTTATGAGTCATCATACAGTTCATGGAAAACATGATTTATGCATAATGGGTCTTCTCACATGTATTGAACATACAGATGATGGGAGTATGTTCTGTAGGTGCATGAACTAGATTCCATGGCATGTGTTCCCTTTGTATATTTCTTTGTATTCATGAGATTTCATGTGTTCTGCTGGATGCCATGAGTAGTTTGTAAGTGAAAATAGTAAGTACATTCCTATATATAAAGAATTCCTCCACTCCAGCCAATATATATATATAGGTCTAAGGTGCATAATATGGGCAGCTTTTCCTCTAAGATCATCATGGGGTCCCACTTGCCTGGACTTGCATTCAGTAAACAGCACTGAACTGTCACTATTGACTTGAACTACAGTTATACTTTTAGGTCTAGGGTGTAGGTCCTTAACCTAATTTGCTCAAAATTCTCCTAAATATAACAGAACAGGAAGAATAGAACTTTGCACAAAAAAATCTGTAGATCAGTCCAAGTGCATCAGACCAAAGGAAATGAAATAAAACCAAACAGTATTTTCCTGAAAAGAATTTAATTTGTGTTTGTGCGTTCATGTGACTGCAACTAAAGAAGAAAGCCAAGTGGAAATTACAAGCCAAAGGACTACTGTGGCTAGTCCCAAAATATTGTATACCCACCCACCAAAAGAAAACACACACACCCAAAATGTTCATGCATCTTTATTGTGCATGAACAATCCTAATTAAGCATTAAATAAAATATCATTAAAAGAAGACAGACTGCACAGCTAACATAATACCTCCTCAGGCAGGAGCTCAGATTAAAGTTGATTATCTTATCTTAATTCTAGATCTTGACGCGTTACCATTTAATTCCCTAGGACTTAAAACATATCCAAAAGAGTTGCATTAACATATTTTATGGGTATACGTGATGAGATATGTAACTTTATTTCCAAAACTATCAACCACAAGCTGAAATGATGAAGTCAGATTTTTCAGCCTACATCTCCAAGCCATTTCAGTAGTGATGCAATATTCAGACAGGCTATGGCAATGGAGATGGGATTTATCTGTGATTCAAAATCTTTGCAATTGAAGGGCTTCAGAGGTCTCATGCCAAGAGCCTGTGGTTTTCCCCAATTTAAATATAAAAGTGAAACATTCTCCTAATAAGCTGTAGGTATTTATTTTGTCATTGGTTGTACACAAAATAATAATAAAAAAAATATTCCTTGCAATATGAATATTTGATTGTGGTGGAAAAATAAAGTTCAAACAACCAAATTAAATGTTTTCTAGATACGTTTTGGCTGAGAATAATTGAAAATGAAATTTGATATTTGATCAGTAAGGTTCAGAAAAACTGATCTACGCGATTCAGGGTGCATCTTCCTTTGACTTTCGGCTTTCATTGCTGAACATTGCTAGGAGCCAAGTTCTGGGCCAGAAGCCAAGTTTTGAGGCCTATTTACAAAGATGCTGGGTAATAATAAAGCATGCAAAGAATCTTACTGAACTGGAATTTTGTAAAAATACTTGTTATTCTTTTTTAAAAAAGTATTTTTCTTTTTCTGTAGCAACATTTAACTGGTTAAAGTGGCCTTTTTTCTATGTTCAACTGATCATAGAAAAACTTCCAATAGAGTAAAAAACAGGGTCCTATTCATTTGGGGTCCCAATGTCCATGAGTTTAACTGGGTCCGTGAGTTTAGCCTGAGCAGGAAGATAGTGTAAGATCCAATCTGGGTCGGTCACTAGGACCAGAGGTTGAGTCTTCCGAGCTTTTGGACTCGTGCTAGAGAGTCCATCCTCAGGGGGCTTCTCTTGACTCTAATGTACTTTCCGGTAGAGCAGGGGTAGGCAACTGTGGCCCTTTTACAACCTGTGGACTTCAACTCCCAGAATTCCTGAGCCAGCTTGGCTGTCTCAGGAATTCTGGGAGTTGAAGTCCACAGGTTGTAAAAGAGCCACCCCTGCGGTAGAGAGATGGGCTCCAGCAGAAGTTCCAGTGACCATCACAGATTGGATTCTGCAACATTATCCTGGGACACGTATATCTGCTTTCATTCGGAACAGGTAGTCCTTGTTTAACAATGGTAAATGGGATTGGAAATTTCTGTCACTAAGTGATGCAGTCATAAATGGCAGTGTCCTGTGAAAGCATTGCCTAGGGTTGCCTGCTTATTATCTGCCTATTCATTTAATTTTATTTCAGTGAAATGTTTCATTCCAAATTGAAATTTCTGGGCTTGCTTATTTTCATCTTGTAAAAAGACACACAAATATGCTAGGGACATCCTTTAAAAATACTCTTTTTTTCTGACCGTCAGGTATTCTGCAATATATATTGGGCACATCCAATTTTGTGTTCATACTATTTAAATAGGTTGGGGACTGAACATTCTGTGTATATTCTACCACTACTATGTTTTCTGCCCTAATACAGAAAGGAAATGAAAAATGTAACTTTTTTGCACCTATAGAGATTCTCAGTCACCAGGTCATGGTTGTCCCAAAAGTGCTTTTTCAAATTTCTGATTTTTTCCTAGGAAAAACAAAGTCCAATTGCCTTTTGAAAAAGCACCTTTGGGTTACTTTTTTGTCTAAAAAGAAATCATTGTTTGCAGCGACAGTAAATTGAGTTTCCAATTTCCATTCAGGGGAAAAAAATGTTTTAGGTACCGAAAATTTGAAAGAGATTCTTAGAAGCTCATTTTGTTGTGTCACATCTTTCTAGTTAATTGCCTCATCCCATATATGGGATGCAAGTGAACATTTCCAACCAACTGTATTGTTGTTTTGCCTCAGCTGCTGTTTTGCCTTAACTTAAAACTTGTGTTTCTCCGAAATGGGCCATGCAGTCTGTTATGACAGACTTTGAGACCCCACTTAAAAAAAACCTGTATGGATGCCAAACATACTCTTGAAGTTCTGAGATTTATGCACGAAGTTTAAGGTAAACAACTTAAATGCTTCCAGAAAGGCTGCTGTGGTAGTCTAATGCAGGAAAAACAACAAAGCCTTAACAATAACCGGTAAGAGTAGATTGTTTGGGCAAATATATTCAATTTTATTCAGCCTATTGCCTATAACAAAAAAAAAAAGTTAGTCCTTATAGGCCAAAGAATACTTTATTAATTTCAGATAAATTTCTGACATTTCTTTAATACAGGAAATCAGAACACCCCCCCCCCCCCATGAGATTTCCTGAATTTTAGTATCCTGGAGGAAGACACCTGGCACAACCAACCCAGTTAGAAGCCTGGATGATTTTAGCTGATTTCTAAAAGTATCATCCCGGGTCTCTTAACTAGATGAAAAAACCAGCTTAAAGAAGAAATGCCCAACCACTTCTATATTGTCGGCAAGACATCTACATGAATTTCTGGAAGTCGCTTAAGACAAGGTTATGTCACCAGGCTTAGGGGCTCTAGGGGACCTATAACATCTTAAGAGGGCTCCACAACTGATATATTCACTTTCTGCACACCTGTGGTTTATATATCTTACTTTTTAATATATTTCAATTTTAATAAATATTTTTATATATTATACGGATTGTATTTTAATTGTTGTGTTTAGTTGATTATTGTTCACCACCCAGAACCACTTCTTGTGAAATAGGCAGCCATACAAATTTTACAAACAAACAAACAAACAAACAAACAAACAAACAAACAAACAAACAAATTAAGTTCCCAATGATAAAGTTGTATTCAAGAGAAATTGAACAAACAACAAAAACCACTAAAACATAACCAGGCAACACTGGTGCTAATGAAATCCTTTTGATCTTTAGCATTTTATTTTGTTATATATTTGATGAATAGTTGTTCATGAACATATTTTTTATATGTAACCTACAGTCATTCATATGTGTAAGAGTGGTCAGTATTTGAATGAGGGATTACCATGGGATGCCAGACTGAATGGATAATCCACAAACCATCCCAGAATAAGATAACTGAAACCACTTCCGCCCTGCCGCCCATAACTTTACATTACATAGCACGAAGAAAAATTTATGAGAATGTTTCTCAACCTTGATCACTTTACGATATGTGGACTTCAACTCCCAGAATTCCCCAGCCAGTTTTGCTGGGAGTTGATGTCCTCACATTTTAAAGCGGCCATGCTTGAGAAACATTACTTTATAGCAGGAGTCTCCAAACTTGGCAACTTGTGGACTTCAACTCCCAGAATTTCCCAGCCACATGGCTTGTAGAGGAATTCTGGGAGTTGAAGTTTACAAGTATTAAAGTTTCCAAATTTGGAGACCTCTGCTTTATAGCTTGCTCTTAGCTCCAGTCATGCTAAGCGAATGCTACTGCCTGCTCCTGAGCTCAGAGATGATAAAGAAACCACTTCAGCTGAGTTGTCATTCCCTTTGACAGTGCTTTCCTCACTTGCAAAAATTCCAGTCAGATCAACTGCATTGCAGACAGAGAGTAAGGAAGGGGGTGGGGGCTCTCTCCTTTTTTTCCAAATGTGGAACTTGAAATTGTAACCTTTCTGCATGATATTGGCAGGATGGTGAACAAACTGGTACATATTACCACCTTTTGGGGAAATATCCAGTTAGTCAGTCCTTTTGAAGAAATCAGGAAAATCAGCTAATAGTTCTTCACTATTGTGAAGTTTATGTTCCATATTTCCTAGCATATTCTAGTTGAAACACAGTAAGAAATTGAACTGATACCTGCTCCAGTTGCTAGGCCTGGCATCACAAATCACTGGAAAATTAAGTGCATCTTTTATCAAGATCACAAGCATATAAAATGTAAGAAATTGCTTTAATCAAAAAACATATAGAAAAGTTGTTTGAAAAATCCTACCATAAAGTGGATATTTATTCAAAACTAGTGATCACATTAACTATAATTTTCTCATTAGATTTACAACCATTTGCATAAATGACTAGAAATACAGTAGATGTTTCAAATGGATTTGGCATGTGTGCATATTCTCAAATTTTATTTAATTTCTTTTTCCCCCTGATTTTTTCCTTGGTTTATTTTTTCCTTCTAACTCTGTTACATTTTAATTTCTATTTTGAGGTTTTCTTTGATTTAAATAAGATTAGGTTTTTTGCCATTACAAAAGTATTTAATTTTTATCTCATATAATACTATATGAGATCACCATATGTTAGACTATTGCTGTTGTTTGGTATTTACATAGCCTTGAATGGATTTGCACCCATTTGGGGTTGCATTACCAGAAGACTCCACCAGCCCCATCAACTGCAGAATTAAACTCTGAATTTTTCATGTGTTCCTTGCCAATCCTAATTGCTGCTACACATTATTTGAAAGAAAGGGTCAATGAGTTGATAAGTAATTTTAAATTTTAAATTCAAATTTAAATTTAAATTAACCAAAATGATGATGGACAGTAGAGATAAATATATATGAATGGACCCATGTGGGGTCGACTCCGATATCTGAAGGAATGTAAATTGAAATGTAACAGAGCAAAGAGCATGAATAAATAAATGGAGAAAAAGAGTTCTCTTAGGTGTTTGTGATGCAGATCTGAATGAAGATGGTTTAGTTTCATGGAGTGAAAGTTCATTGAAAAAAACAAAAATGATTAAGGATAAAGCATTATTGATTTGATTTATATCCCACCTTTCATTCAGGAACTCAGGATGGCATACACAGCACTCCAACCTCTATCCTTTTTGTGAAATGGTATAATTAAAATATGTGTGAAAAAAGTAGAATCACAAATGCTACATAAATGTGGGTGGAATACAAAAGTTGATCACCAATCCTCATCTGCAATATAGTATAACTATAGCTAATTTTTGAACAACAAAATAAACAAGTATTGGTAGATGTCATTTTATTTTAACCTACCTCTTAGAACTTAAGAGGTAGGTTAAGTGATTTAATTTTAGACAAATAACATTCTGCTTCTAGTGCTAAAGGAGCAGCTTACACTGATAATAATGCAACCTTTAAAAAAAGAAAAAGCCAATCAGTCCTATAAATTGACTGAAATCTTTCCAGTCTAGCAATAGTAGAGGAGAGAAAATAAAAATATAATAATTTATATAAATCGCTGTTCTGGCTGAAATACATGTTTTACATTTAATCAGGCTCACCTACATTGTTTTTCTGAATAAAATAATTCTCATATAAAAAGCAGTTTTTATCTATCACTGCATCATTATCATTTTGCTGATAGAAATTACCATAGCCTCTTATAAGCAATCAGAATTACGCAAGTCAGCATTTTTAGAAGTGCAGATGTGCAAACATTTTCACCCAGTTTCCATTTGCATAGAAGAGATTAGCTCTCAATAATGACTGATATCATATTCTTTCTAAAATCCAGATTCATCCTAAATGGAATGGTCATATGTTATGAAAATAAAACTAATTTTTATTTTTATTATTTTATTTCATCAATTGAAAGACTGCCTGACTCCTAATGACTGGCTTACTTTAAAAAAATAAGAATAAAGAGGAAAGAGGAAAAAGATCATAAGTAGCCTGAAGCATCTTATCCAAGAAGGGTTCAGTTATCAACCTACCCCAAAACATGGGAAAATAACTAGGCCTGCAAAGGTTCCGGAACGTCATCAGGGTTAGAGTCAACTGGACCGTCGAAACAGAGCTTCAGAATAAAAGCCTCTGAAGCTCTGTTTGGGGACTTTAATTCATCACTATGGGGTTTAAACATAATATGCAACACTTGCATTTAGATTGATATGCCACTTAGAACTTTTGGAGTAAAGTGATACACAAATGTTACAAGTAAACAAATAAATACTGTAGGTGTCTGCAGTATAATTAATGGTGGTGACAGAAAGAATGCTAAATGGAACTTCATGGGTTGAGGGTTATTTCACAGATCTAGATGATAATGATGCCCAAATTGAGAGACAAAACTAGTTAAGTCAAGCTAAAATATAAATACTAAAAATAAGCAAAACGGTCTACCAGCATGTCAATTCTATCTGATGGCTCCTCCTACTTTTGGGGGGGCTGCTAGCTATAAAACTGCTTGTCACAGCATCTATATCTATATGATTTTTTAAAAATATGTAGAACCTCCATAAAATGAAAACTATAAAGCTATATTAATTTTTAAAACTTGGTTTTTCAAAAGCTTTATATAATTTTTTTTATATTTTTAATATTATATTTGTATACCACCCAGATTCCCTCTGTGAAGGGGATGAGTGATTTTTAAATAAATTGGTGAACAATTTATAAACAAATAAACAAACAAGCTGAAAGCATTACACTGCAACGGTGCTCCACATATTGGAAGAACTAGCTGGCATAAGCCAACACATTCCTGGTTAAGCCATTATCCTGATTTGCAAGAGTGTGCAAGTGTTAGTAATTTTCTCATTACTCTGAGGGTGAAGCAGTTGTTGAAAAACACATTTCAGAGGTGCTTTGAGCTTAAAACTGGCAGTTTGGATTAAAAACAGTTCAGATTTGAAATATTTTGTTTACTTTCCCTAACATTGTGGCATCTAAATGCAGTCACTGAATGACAAACTAGTTTATTAACATTTTAATCTCTGTTTTCTGCTTTAAAAGCACTCAGAGCAGCTAACAAAGTTATTTAAAAACAGGAAGAAAATATGTTTAAAATAATGATTAACAGACACAATGTAAAGAGCCGTGATGGCGCAGTGGTTAGAATGCAGTACTGCAGGATATTTCTGCTGCCTGCCAGCTGCCTGCAATTGGGCAGATCGAATCTCACCAGGCTCAAGATTGACTCAGCCTTCCATCCTTCTGAGGTGGGTAAAATGAGGACCAAGACTGCTGGGGGCAATATGCTGACTCTGTAAACTGCTTAGAGAAGGCTGTAAAGCACTGAAGCGATATATAAGTCTAAGTGCTATTGCTATTGCTACCTGTAAAACATAAATCAATGAGAAAGAAATAAAATGGATGGACAGAACAGCTAAAGAAAGACAGATAAAGCCAATGAAAGCTAAGTCACCAATACAAAGAAAACCAAAGCAAAACTACAGAAACCAAATGATTCTCAGCTGCTGATATGCATGAAGGAGATCATCTGGGATCAAATCAAGCTGGAGCCTTAACCCTATGCTTGATTGTGAGATTGTTTTTTTTTAAAAATCATATCACCATTTTGATAGAGTTTCCTTTCATGGGAAAGGAGAAGATACACAGGTGTGCCTGGCAAAGCAGTCATGTGGTGATGCCATGATTCACCCTATAACCCCAAGCAATTTGATCTGGAACTCTACCATCGCTTGAGCAAGAATGGTAGGAGACCTTCTGTGGGCTAAATGAGGAAACTTGAGTCTGAGAATGATTTTTTTTTTAAAACGGATTTTCATTCTTTGATTTTCACACTAATGTTGTTTATTCTGTTGGTAAGCAGATTTCCCCCAACACCAGTATTTCAAATAATTGGAATGGGTACCTCTGACAACCATGGTAATTTGAGGATCAGTTACCATTGAACGTTTGCTCAATGAACTAAACATATATCATTTCTGAAACAAGGACAAAATAAAACCTTGCCTGGATTAAAATTGGAAGTAAACCTTCTTAGTAATTAGAAATACTTAGGCTAACATCTAAAACAAGGAGTCTTATTCTGGGATTGTCCAACCCCTTGATAGATTCAGGCAGTCTCTGAATTTGGATGGCAACAAAATTTTAAATTCTTTTAAATTCTTGGCAGTGCTTATTAGTCAAGATCTCACCTGGAAAAACAACATGTCCCTGATGATTGGCAAGGCCCAACAGAGACTTCATTTCCTTAGAGTCCTGCAAAAAAATCAGGTGGAACAACGGCTGATGACCTCTTTCTATCGGTCCACGATAGAAAGTGTCTTCACATACTGCATTACAGTATGGTACGCTGGTTTAACTGCTGCGACAGGAAGGCACTACAGAGAGTGAGAATTCGGCACAAGAAACCATTGGTTGCCCTCTAACACCACTGGATGACATTGCCAGATCTTGCTGTTTTAGCAGAGTAAGGAAGCTACTCAGAGATGATTCACACCCTGGTCAGTGTCTCTTCGCACTTCTACCATCGGGCAGAAGACATTGAAGCATAGCCAGCTGAACAAATAGGTTTAAAAATAGTTTCTATCTTTGGGCTGTCAAACTCTTAAACACAACCACAATCACTCCACACACACACGGAAACATATGACTAGTTTTTCTTTTTCTTTTTCTTTCTTCCCCCCACCCTTAATTACTTGCATAGGGATTATTCTTTATACTATTTATGTTGTTTGTATTTTTTGTCATGGATTGCACCAGTGACGCTAAAACCAATTTCGTTGTATACATGATGTACAATGACAATAAAGGCTATACTATTAAACTATTAAAACCCTCTATTAAAATTCTTTACTATATTCTCTGAAATTTAGCTGTTCATTCAACAATCTAGATAAGCAACTAAGTAATTTATGCCTCTGGAGTTTAAAAATGTTTTTAAACTTCAATAAAGTTTGCTGTCTTAATTTATTATAACCTATAAAAATATTTTTTTTTTCCTTCCTAGTATTTTTCTGCAAGTGCAGGGTCCCCTTTTTTTGAATCAACCAAATATTGATCCGGTGGTTGCTTACGAATTGAGTGACTGACTTGTTGCCTGAGACTGACATTCTGGGTTGAAAGAATGACTGTCCCAAGATCACCCAGCTGGGTTTCATGCCTAAGGCAGGATTAGAATTCACTGTCTTCTAGTTTCTAACCTTACTCTAAAAAAAGGATATTGTCAGATATTGATTCAATGGATTAATAAACTGCATATATTATTGCATTACATGGTTGTTATTTTCTAATGTTTGATGGTTGCACTTGGGCATAATTCTGAGAAGGTTCTAATAGACACTTAAAGAGCCCATGTCACAAGAAGGCAAGCCATACCAAAGAAAAGGTAACATTTTATAGATGGGATTGTACCTCTCTTTTTAAATGGTAATGGCTAAGAGCTGAAGTAGGTGGTGAGTGACATGGGGATCTCACCATGGTGAAAACGTTATGCTTTTCTGGGTTTTTGAAGGTGAGGTTTGTTTTTTTTAAGGGAGGGGGGATTATGTTGGTGGTTTGTTACCAACATATCCCAAGTCTCTGGGGAATGCAAAAAAGAGGGGCCACAGAGGGGCAGAACAAGGGATGTATCTTGTCCACTCGTGGACCAGATATTCCACAAATCAATGTTTTGCTTTGAGAAAAGAAAGAATAAGCTGTAAAAATGGAAGCATAATTGAACAATGATTGAAATGTCAGCTGGTGAAGTAAGCGGGGACGATCAAGGAATCCCTGCAAGAGTGGGCATGCAAAATGACAGCCTAACTGGAACAGAACCTGAGGATGGGAGGATACCTGTTTCTCATCAATTATACAATAGACTGAAGAGCCCAGCTTAGTTCCCATAATTTAGCAGACTTTTTTTTTCTGCTTGGAAGACTGGATGTAGTAGTTCATGTGCTTCATTTCCTTATTTCCCTCTTATTAAGTAAGTTGACTTCAACATTAAAAGGATGCAATGAATATATATAAAAGGCTTGTTTCATACATAAGAAGGTTTTGGTGGGCTGTTTGAATATTTAAAAAAACCTAATAAAGACTAGATGGAGCAGAGCCTATGCAACCTATAACTTCACATGAAGTCTTATTATAAATGCAGGCAGATGATAGAGGTAGTCCTCAACTTACAACCACAACTGAGCCCAAATTTTCCAATGCTAAGCAAAGAGGTTTTACAACCTTTCTTGACACAGTTGTTAAGTGAATCACTCCAGTTGTTAAGTGAATTATGTAGTCATTATGCAAATCCGGCTTCCTGGTTGGCTTTGCTTGTTGGAAGCAAGCTGGAAAGGTTACAAATGGTGATCACATACCACAGGATAGTGCAACTGTCATAAATACATGCCAGTTGCCAAGCGTCTGAATTTTGACGCTGTGACCATGATAGTTAAGTGTGAAAATTGATCATAAGTTACTTTTTCAGTGCTGTTATAACTTTGAACTGTTTCTAAACTAAAGGTTATAAATCGAAGGTAACTACAATATAAAATTCTTGGAACTAGTTCTACGTATATTTATAATGCTTGCAAAGTTTCTAAACATGCAGAGAGTCAATAGTTCAGATAGATGACCCACCTTATATGAAAACTACATGTAGGGACCTGAAATAAGTAAACTGAATAGAGTTTCAGCATAATCATATTCATATCTGAAGTTTTCACTGTGCCTATCCAGAATATATTGTGGCAACTGAGGTAATTTATAAGCATCTACACAAACCAAACTGGGCATTTGTGGTAACACCCACCTTTGATATCAGCTAACCATGAGCATGCATGTGATTCTTTAAAGCTTAAAATCCTCACTTTCAAGATAACATAAAGAAATGAATCACATAGCATAAGGGTAAATATTTAGAGAGGATGTCTGAACATCCTTCAATCTGTAGCCTGGATCCCAGTAAAATTATAAGCCTCCATCTGAGCTGTTCGTCTTTAGAACAGTGATGGCAATCATAGGATTGAATGACAAAGTGCTGTGCATAGAAAATATCTTAGAAAGGAAGATTAATCTAGCTTTCTTCACAACATGGTTGTTTTCAATGTACAGAAAAGTCTTTTTGTGGGAAAACAGTCCTACATAGATGTCTTCATCAGCATTTGGAAATAGTACAGCCCCAATCTAATTTTACCACTTCAATGAGACCTCAGGCTCCTTTGAAGACTTTGCTTTCTATGGAGTATACAACCATGTGATATGTTTTGCTTCATAATTCTTAAGAATGTATGGCGAACTATGGTTGCAACCATATTGATGTTGTCAAATAACAAAGGCAAACCAGTGATCCTTGCAATGGTCTTCTCCTGGAACATCCTCAACATAACCAAAAAGATTGACAAGCATATATGGACTCTTAGCATATCATTCAATAGGTGTGAGTAGCCTGATCTTGCATATTGAGTCAAGCAGCCTGATCTTGTATATTATGACTCAATTTACGAGTTTGGTTTATGAATGTAAGACTTCTGGTAAAATGTTGGGGTTTTTTTGCTTGTATTTAATAAGACTGCATGACGGATTTGGATTCAGACATCTACCAACTGTTTTGAAAATATTCTAATTTGAAATAGAGAAGTTGTCATTTGAAACCTATTACAGTAACTAATCCGTCTTAGATTCAGTTAAGCAATGGCGTCCAGTGAGGTTTCCACGATAGCATGCACAAACGAACTTCAAAAATCCAAATCAAATTGTATCAATTTTCCAAAGCAAACTACATCATCAAATCAGATCAAGATTGGTTTTAATGCAAACTAATTTTGAATTTGGCAGCTTAATAAATCGCATGTTCTGAAGAGCTAATGCCAGTGCTTATTTAGAAGGCTAAGAAACTATACTGAAACCTCCATGGTTTCATACACCCCAACTTAACTAGAAATTTATACATGCAAAACTAGGAGAATCCTTCTTACAGGCTGCAATTTTGCTTCCTTGCAACAGCCAATCATGATAAGCAATACCCATCCATTATCTAGGGTTACATAATTTTAATGTTTGATTCAGTCTGAGCCTGGGACCCAAATTTGCTTCCAGGTGTAAGACAAAAGCACATTTAGTTTGAAACTTCAGTGAACATTTCTCCAGAATATACAGTTTATCCCATCAGAAAGCCAAGGATAGTGCAGTTTAAAGGAAATTTTATATTACAATAAATAGTCTGCCATGGTTTCTTTTAGGCAATAATTTTCGGTGATATTTTTTACTACACATGTACAAATCTTTCAGAAAAGTGCTTAATTTATGGCAGCAATGCAAGAAAAATGCCACATCAAAGAACTGAAGCAAAGACTTTGGTAGGAATTGAAGTTATCTTCTATGCATATATACACAGAAATGACCAAGGAAAACACTGGAATAGCTGGGTTGAACTTTAAGAGGATGCAGCAGAAGCATCCCATGAAATGAATGACAGAGCTTACATCATTCACATTCATACTGATCGGAATAGAGAAATACATGCTTATTTTTGTATGGGGAGAGGATTGCTTGCTTATTTTGGTGCCTTTTAGTCAGTGTTGGCTCTTGGCAATGCCTGGGCAGGTCCCTTCAGTTTTCTTGGCAAGAAAACATTTCAGAAGGGCTTTGTTATTGTCTCTTTCCTAGAGTCAACAGAGAGTGAGTGACCCAAGGTCACCTAACTAGCTTTGTGCCTAAGGTGGAACTAGAACTCCTAGTCTTCTAGTTTCTAGCCTCATGCCTTAACCGCTACACCAAACAGACTTTCTAGTAATGCACTGCAGGTTCTACAGTTACTAAATGTTGCTGTGGAACAGGACATTCATTATAGGAGCTCTGGGTGGCGCAGTAATTTGAATGCAGTATTGCAGGCTAACTCTGCCCATAGTCTGGAATTTTATCCTGATGGGCTCAATGCATCCTTCCACCCTTCCGAGGTCAGTAAAATGAGAACCCAGATTGTTGAAGGCAATATGCTAATGTTGTAAACCTCCCACAGAGTGCTGAAAACAGTTGGATAGATACAATTACTCATTGAATGACAGTTGTCATTGACTGTTAAATATAACCATATGCATGCAATTGTCATTCAACAGCAAGGATACAGGGAGGGCATGCATATAGTCATATTCAACTGTCAAAATGATATATATATTTCCAGTGACAATAGACATCTATTATATTCACAATTTAGTGGTATTAGCAAAGCAAGATGGAAGAATAAGCACAGATTAAAAACCAAAGTTTGCCTGCAGAAACACATGCTCAGATTTGTTCAATAAAAGTTACAGAAAAGAGAAAAATAGAACAATCCTTTACACGTCTATGTGATCCATTCTTAATCCAAAGCATAATACCTCCTCCCAACGAAAGGCTTTTTTTAAAGGAAGAGATTATGTTCTTTAATGGGAAGTCAATACCACACTATTATTAACTGATTAAGGGGAAATATCAACTCCAACATATTAGGAAATAAGAGTCACACTGTCACTGAGCATTTTAAGCTCCACATCATTTAATGGAGATATTGATGTTGACACTGAATTTTCTAAAAACTCACTCCTAATCTCAGGATGAAGGATCAAATTTATTTTAAGAAAATCGTTTCCAACCTTCCAGCTGTCAAGGTTTATTATTTATAGAGGATAATTTACCAAGCAGCCTATCAGAATCAACCGTTATTACTACTTGGCTGCTACCAAGACACATTAAAGTACCTCCTTTGAAGAATTTACAGTCTCAATAGGAGAGATTTAAATAGTCAGAAAGAAACCGTTTTCACAAGCCAGAATCTGTTCAGTGGGAGTTCTTATAATTGCAACTGTGTCTCTTTCCAAAAGGTTTCTTTAAAAAGACATTAGGAACCCTTCATTATCTTTGCAGTTAACTTCCTCCAACCCTTGTGGTCCAACCCTAGATACTGTTTCCATGGTGGTGAGTATACTGCTCTCAAACATCTCCAGATTTTTTTTTCCCCCTTTGGCAAGGTGCAACATGCCAAATGTGCAATTGGCTGGATCATCGGTTCAAAGCATACCCACTGAAATGAGTGAGATTTAATTTAATTATGACCGACTTAAAGCTGAAACTGATAGAATGCCAGCATGTTGCAAATTTCATTTGAATAAGGTTACGTTGACTTGAGGGGCATTTTCATTATAGATAGGTATCTGATACTAATAGGGTGGTTCAGAATCCTAGAGTATTTAAGACTCCTCTACAAAGAAAACCGAGATAAAATAACCATAACCTGTATGACTGACGTTTCAGCTGAGTAACAATTGTTCTTTTGAATGAGAAAAGCCTAGGAGCTATACTATGTGAAGAAAGGGGTTGGGACAAGAATTCTCCAATGTCATTATTATTCATTAGTTCAGTTCCAAGATTCTTTGGGGGAAACCAGGACTGTTAAAAGCCACTAAGAAGTAGGAAGCTTCTGAGAAGCGATGGAAGTATTTTTCTTCTGTATATATTGTATATATTGCTTATCAAAACAAAGCTCATAAAACAGTTTATGACAATTTTATTTTTGCAGTAAAAATGAGATGAAATAGAAAGCAAAATATTTTAATTGCTCTAAAACCAAACCAGTGCCTGACACTGTTAAGTCTTGATTGATAGCGACCATTATGCTTTCAATAAGGTACACGTTAGAAATATACAAGAGGCAGAATTATTTTTATTGGGTTTCATGGTCAATGAAGTAGAAAAGAAATATGGGAAACTAATATTATAAACTAACATTACATGACTACAGGTACATGGTAACAGCCTCAACTTTTGAGGACCGGTTGAAAGTACCCATTGTCTCGCATCATTATAACGTTGATTGGTTGCTGAATGAATGGTTGTAACTCAAGACCTAGCAATGATAAAGCATATAAAACATTTTTTAAAAAAAGCAGCAGTAAACGCAGTGCAAAATCTTATAGCATCTAAAGCCAGAAAAGTTGGTGATAAAACAAAACAAAAAAAATCCTCTATCTGGCAACTACTCATACCCCCCTCCCATGGGAGAATAATAATTATGAGAAAGAGGCTTGATCTGTTGTTTCAATGATAAAAAAAAACAACCAGTGCTTGTCAAATCTGCCTAGCGATGGTTTCTATAGGACACTGCATTAAAAAATAACTTCCAACCTGCCCAATTGTTGAAGGAAAGGATGTTCAATGGAGAAAGTAATGGCACTGTGTCGCACAACTGCCCAAGGAACAGTGCCTCCTTGCAATGTCAGGTTGGCTGGAGGTGTTGTTCTTGGTAGCCTCACCACACTTTTGGGATGGATCAACTGATTTGCCTGATCAGCTGATTTCCCCATCAATTCTACCTGCACTAACATTTATGGGAGCTCATCTTTGTTCTTGATAACTCTCAAATAGTTTTATTATGGCTTTAAACACTGCTACTGTTCATAAGCATATGTTCTGCTGCTGTTGGCTTCACCCTTGATACACACACACACACAAATTATAACAAAAGTATCATCAAATTCCTTCCCATTTATTATTAGGGACCTTCACCACAGAAATGGAGAATGAGCTAACTTGCAACATGAAAGACCTATCTGCAAATTTAAAAATATAAAGCTGTAGCTTTGCCAGGTTGAGTATCTGAATTTATGGCATCTAAATGTAGGTTCTGTATGCTAACAGCTAAAATCAAGAGAAGCATAGTGTAGCAAGGATGCAATTTGATAGCAATGTGAAGATGCCAGTTTCTGGGTTAACTGTACATTTCCTGTGCCTAATTTAGTTATGGCAAAGTACGGAAGATCATATTTTTAATGTATTTTAAATCCGAATGACTGATTATAGAGTAGTAGCAATAGGAATAGACACGTGCATGTAATACACAAAGAAACCAGTATCACAGAATGCAGCATGAAGCCTTGAGAAAACTGCACATGCTAACCAATATGGGAAATGGCCAATGTTAAACATTTCCTGAAGTGCATTTTAACCCTCACTTGATATTTCACAAAAGACTTTTCACTAACAGCTGAGAAAAGGCATTTCCTGTTTATTTTTTTAGGTCTAGGCTGCTTGAGTATATACACTGCTATACTCTAGCAGTGTATAATAATCACTAGTCACTAATACTGTAGAAACAGTTTTGACAAATAGAACATGAAGACAGTACATTCATCAAGTTGGAATCCTCCAAAACGTATTGGGACTCCACTTCCCAGAATTCTCAGCCATGTGTTAGCTATATTGTTTAGGAATTCTTGGCACCATTGTCTGAATACCTGGAAAATACAGAACTTCCTAAAATGGAAACCACTATTGGCTTTTACTGGCCTTTAGGGGAAAAAAAAGAAAGAAAAATGAATTTGCTAAGAAAGAAGGACCAAAAGTTAGGAATCCCAACAAAAGTTCCAGTTTAACATAACCACCTAACCCAAAAGATTGACTTGCCAAATTATAAAAGGCAAACCTGAAGCTGTTTGGGATATTACAAAATAGGAGATAGTCAGCCTTTTTCATTGGGTTTGGAAATAGGCCATCCAGGCATAGTAACTGAGTTTGCTGTCATAGCTTTGTTTCTGTTCACCCTACTTTTCTATACATGCATCCACCTAGGCACCCACTCAAAGTTCAAGAGCTTCTCTGTTTTAAGTACAGGAGCTGAGAAATCACTCTCACTTACCACTTTACCAAGGGAGATACACAACTGGCCTTGGGAGTGTAACATACACATGAACGATAAAGGGAAAATATTTTATCTTGTTCACCTTATATCTGGGTTAACTCAAATCCCCATAATCAAAATGGACTATATTACTAGGCTTTCTTACATAAGAGATGTTTGCCTGGTATCCCCAGGCCTCAATTTTAAGCAGATTTTAAAGAAAGATAAAATTGTTTTCTTGGCTAAGCCTCTGGGATTCATCACACAGAGTATGGGTTAAGCGCAGTTATCTGGCCTTCCTATTTCTAAATTCATAGGTAGATTACTTCTTTCTTTGGAGAATTTATCTTTCATGAAAGCCAACTACTTCAGGGAGATTGACAGCACTTTGCTCAGTCAAGGACATAATTGGAGTGTCCTGAGTCTAACCAGGAAATCAGAAATTATCTAGGGGCTAAACCAACCTGCCTAATTATCCCGGGTGGAATTAGAATTTTTGTTATTTGGACATTTCTATGAGCTGAATAATATAAAAAAATAAAAGCTTTTTGGGGGAGAGAAAAGTTAAATTCCATCTAATCAGCTGCACTACAGGAACAGGATTTATCAGATGTTTAATGGGCATTTTTGTGCCATTCCAAAGCTAGGATTTTGTACAAAATGTTTTTAAATTAAGCCCCTTTCTAATATAACTCAATTTTAATTGATATGTTGAGGTTTTAACCAGTCAGTCATGTCTGACTCTTTATAGGGAAAGGCTCTCCATGCTACTGTGTCAAACATAGCTTCTTTTAGTTGTTGGATGTTTAATTGATATATCCTTTAGCTATTTCTTTTTCTTGTTTATTTCATAGCTTGGTGTTTTGTTTTGTTTTTGTAGATTGTGTTTTCTGCTCTTCTGTCAATCATTCTAAATGCATTTTTTTGATGCAGAAGTATGGGATATAAATGATTGATACTAATAACAGATCATTAAAGTGACATGGACACTATTACAGCTAGTCCTCGACTTATGACCACAACTGAGCTCAAAATTTCCATTGTTAAGCAAGACGGTTAAGGGAATTATGCCCCATTTTACAATCTTTTTTTGCCCCAGTTGTGAAGCAAGTCACAGCAGTTGTTAAGTGGATCATGCGGTTGTTATGCGAATCTGGCTTCTCCCATTGACTTTGCTTGTCGGAAGCCAGCTTGGAAAGTTACAAATGGCAATCATGTGACCTCAGGACAGGGCAACTATCATAAATACATGCCAGTTGCCAAGTGCCTGAATTTGGATCACATGCCATGGAGATGCTACAACAGTCATAAGTGCTGAAAGCAGTTAAGTGACTTTTTTCAGCGCCCTTGTAACTTTGAGTTGACACTAAATGAATGGTTGCAAGTCAAGGACTGCCTGTACAGGTTGTCTTTATGGAAACAGGAGGAAAAAGAGGGGAACAAGTGATAGCTTGTCAAACCATAAAGCAGTACTAGCATTATCTCAAGAAACATCATTACTAAGCCCTGTGAATTAGATGGAGCATCACCTTGGTGAAACAGTATCTACAATGACTATTTGTTGCTAAAATGACTTTGGTCTAACCAGAAAAGAATAAGTTCTTTTCTAATTTTCAGTGGGAAAAAGGAATGACCATTGAATTAAATTAAGGCTGTACTCTAGATCTAATGTTCTGGCTGGCTGCATATGGACAATTGCTAGTTGACATACTTGCTATAAATAGACAGACCCTATTAAGCATCATAATGGTCCTTAAGTGTTAACTGTCTACAGACTGTTTTTTTTTCTTGGCAAACCAGGTGTGACTGTGGTTAATACTGTTATATGACAGTTTACCTCAAACTGCTCTTGGTATATTGTTATCACCGACTATATCTTTCTCTTGGTATTTTTTTTTAAAAATCTGTTAACAGGTACTTTGGTCAGAACAAGAGTCTTAAAACAGCACTTATACACACAGACAGTTTACATAAAATATTCTTAGTAAACCAGATGCAGAAGCCCACACATTTATATGTGACAATTGCTACCAAGGAGTCCTTGCAGAAAGAAGTCATTTTTTGTTGTTGTTGTTGTTGTAGTCCTTCCATAGATAATGCACAACTGATTTCACTGGACGAAAATGTGATTTTTTTTCTCAGCTGTTGCTACAAGCACTTGTGCAGCTTACTGGAGCTTTGATCTTACTGTAGCTGTGTGCATACTTCCTGTAACCTTCTGGTAGCTAAATAGGAGCTTGATGCATGTACAGATAGATCTAATGAACAACTGAAGTCAAATTTTTTAGCCAAAACATTGCAGTGCAAAGATTCTCATATAGAGATAGTACGCTGTAAAAATACACAATGCATAGTTTCCCAAAAATCTACCGGAAGCAATGAGGTGTTTTGCAACAAAACGGAAGGGTGGCACAACATTTTCAACAACATGGCCTTTGATATTTAGAACAAGTATGAATTAAAACATAGTCTTTTTTTTGCAATGGAACTGTGTGTCTTCTATTGTTTTAAAGCAAGGGGAAATATGATTGAATCGGTGTCTGCACTGATTGCGTAAAGACTAGGAACAACTTCCTAAGGGTGGCTGCAAAAAACTTCCCATCTTACTTACTGTGGCGTTTTTATGAAGCTTCGATCACCCCCATCTGTCCCCAAGCAAACCCATACAAACCTCTCAGCATTAAACAGTTACAATTTTGAATCAGCCGGCACCTCTCATTATTATGGGTGCAGCAACTCGTTGCTAAATCTCCAGACATATTTAGACTACTAATCCCTAGAATTCTCAGGTTCCAAACTGTAATCCAGGTGAATATCCATGGAGCTCACCAGATTAGGAAAGGTAGTCTTGAAAAGCAATAGTGCCCTTTTTTGAAATTAATTGAAAAAGCAAACTGGCGGTACGAAGGGCAAAAAGGCAGATGCAGGAACTTGATTCTCATGTCCGTGTTCTAATCTTTTCAAAAGAAAATCTTTGTTGATCTTTAAACTTTCCTTCTAGTACTGAAAAATAAAAACAAATTTGGGTCATAGTGGAGCTCAGTGCGCTCACTCACATGTCCAATTTGTGGTTAAAAGCAAATTTCCCTAGTCATTAGATGCCCATGAGGTTTCATGGTATATCAAGGATGCCCATCAGCTCTCTTTACTACTTAAGCAAACCTACGATTTGTGCCTGCATAGGATATTATAGTTCAAACTAACAGGATGAATTCTTGTGTTTTCCACCCAGAGCCACAATGTGAGATGGGCAACTATATAAATTGATGTAATATTAAATAAATAAGGAAAAGTTAGCCCCCTAAGAGGAATGGATGTAATATTTCAGAAAAATTAGATTAGGCTATATGAGGATATATTTGCTTATGAGAACAGAGACCAATCTATGATTGGCCAAGATCTTTCTTTACCTTGCCCCAAAGGCTGCTTGCAGATTCAGGGGCAAAGTCAAGGTAAGAAACTTGTGATGCTTGGCCATTGAGAACAGCTGAGAGATCAAAGCATAATGCAGATCTGAGCCACATGATGGTAGGTTAGTGCCAAAGCATGCAGAACTTCCTGGATTCAAAGTCTGGTACAGAAATGTCAGCGAGAACTTCTGGTGAGTTCTTGGCAGTCAGGACAAATCATATTAGAAACACAGAAACATAGAAAACTGATGGCAGAAAAAGACCTAATGATCCATCAAGTCTGCCCTTTGAGGTTTTTTTGTTTTTTATTCTTTAAATTATTATTTTTATATTTTATTAACTGATTTATCTTAGTTTTAATTTCATTGGATGATGGACATATGTTTATCTTAAGCATGTTTACACTCAGTTACTGATGATTGACCAACAACTTCTGCTGGAAGCTGGTTGCAGGCTTTCACTACTCTTTCTGTGAAGTAATATTTTCTAAAAGTATTAAACCAAAGGAGGACCATGATCTGAATTGGAATAAAGTAGTTCCCCACATTCAAGTCTGAAGGAGCAAGAATAAGGTTGATGTGGAAACAGGAACAAACATGGAGATAAACTTTCTAGAGAAAAGGAAATGCAAAAAACCAAGAACCTGTAAAACCACCATGTGTGGAAACTTGGAACTAAAAAAATTGGTACATGTGCCAATTTGTGAGTTATGAGATGGGTGTGCTTTGAGACAATAAAGACATACTTTGTTCCTTGTTCATTTTGTAAAATTAAGACAGTTCTTCAATAAACATTTCTGTTTAAAAAATCACAAAAATCACAAACAGAATGTATCTGCCCTCAGTGTGGAAGGGATTGCCACTCTTGAATTGGCCTTTTTAGTCACACTAGATGCTTTTTTAGGACCTCTTTCCAGAGCACGATACCATAGTCTTTTGAGACTGAAGGATGCCAATGCAATGAAAAAATCACCTCAAGTTAAATTATTATCTTACCAACTAAACCACCTGACACAATTCTACGAAGATAATAGATATGAACTGGAAAGGATTTTTTATGATATCCTGAATCACAAACAACAACCTTTTATCCTATCAGCCTCATATGTGATCATGATGGCGATGACCCATTCCAATTTTACAGTACAACTGTACTGTTACTTTTGACAATACATGTGGTGCTGAGATTCTAATAAACCCAATTTGCAAAAATAAGTTGAAGAATATCTCCCTCTGTTTTCTCCACTATAAAGGGAGATTGGGAATGTAAATGGCCTTATGGCACTATAACCTTTATCAGTGGCATTAGTATAGCTAGATGTCAGAAATTATAGAAGTTGAACTAAAATATCTGAAGTCACCTATTCCAGCACAAAATCCTAAAACTGCCTTGCTATTTCTCTGAAATAAAGTTTGCACATTGGATAAAATAGGAATTAAGAACCTCTTACATTGTGTCCTTCTCCCCGAAAGGAAGACATCTAGCATTGCTGATCTGGCAGGAGTCAAATGCTGGGACCATGGTGCTTATATTGAACGCCAAAGGTTTTCAGTGCTACTGTCCCTCTAAAAATTATGTTTATTAATGAGCTTGGAGGCCACAGCATAATTAATACAAGGTAGATCCAGATGCTGGGTGAATTTGGCTTGTAAAATTCCTGGAATTTTCTTTGAAAGATTGCAAAAGGAGAATTTTGAAGTAAATTCATTAAGAATATATGGCCACAGGTGAAACTACCAAGGAAAAAGAATGGATATAATTTATTTTTTATTTGTTAAATTTGTTAAATTTATTTGTCACCTTCCTTGCCATGGGGCTACTCTAGGAGGCCACTTTAGCTCCTAGTACATTTTATTTGGTATGTAATTGGGAATGTTAGACCAGAAATGATGTCAACGGAACCTCAAGACATAGCTAAGTTTAACCAAGAACAATCTTGATCATAGATCATTAGCAGTAAGAAGAAAATAAGAAACGTCATGGTAGATGAACCGCCTTAGTATAAATGCATGGACTGCAAGGAAAATGACCTGATAGCAACGATTAATGTCTCTACTAAAACCCACCCATCATATCAAATCCAATGTTTTAATTTGCCAGTAACCACCATAAGAAGAGAGCTGGCAGTAGGGTATTTTCAATTAAAATCCCAGACTGGCAAAATGTTTGAAAACTTGGCAAAAGAGCTCTTCTGCCAGCAATGTTCGCAAAATTAAGAAGTGTTTATTTATTATTAGTAATGTAGTTAGTCTGGAAAAATAAATCCACCTTTTACTAATCTGGTAGGAAATTCTAGCACAGAATTCTGGGGGTGTACTCTAACACATATGGAGACTATCTGATTGTGGAATGTATTAATCAAACAAAAGATTGATTACCTGAACTTCTGGTTCCTATGCATCATTAAGACTTTTTGTTTTTGTTTTTTAAAAAACACAATGGTTTAATGATAAAGTAGAGTGCAGTGCAGATAATGGATAGTTATTATGGGTGTAATACATTATGCTGAGCCAAAACCAAATATACCAGATGATTGTGTGAAGCAGGTCACCAATATATCATTTGTGAATGCTACCGGTTAAAGAAAGAAAACAGTTAAGTTCAATTTTGAAATCTAATCTACATGATTATAATTTTCAGTGCTGGTTTTGAAACAGATCAACAACTTGATCCAACACATGTGAGTTGGATTATATATGAAGGTCACGTGGACACGCTGTCAATTAAACATTTAGAGGACTGCAGCTTAACAGTGCAAATGTATACATATATATTCAGAATTAGGTGCCATTATTATTTGTGGATTTAATTGTGCAACAGAGTTAGCTATCATGCAAGTCCTGAACTCAACTTAATCTTGTTAAGTTAATGTTGCCTGTCTTTTTTGGATTCCTAAACTGAATATAGTAAGTTGCAAGCTTTTTTGGTAAATTATTATGGGAATTGCAGACAGTTTCAGTGTCAGGAATAGTTAAACTTTTTGCCAGTCCTAAGCAGATAAGCATGAATTGCCCCCTGAGGTAAAATACAATTAAGTGGCTCCAACAGCTAAAACAAAATATCTGAAAAATAATATTGGGATGTGGGAGTAAGCCTTTGGCTCAAAACCAAGTTTTGCCAGCAGCTATCAAAAACATGAATCGAAATGGCTTTCGTTCACATAGACCTTTATATCAAACCATGTTTCTATTCAATTAATAATGAACACACTTTCAACTGTTTTATTGATTCATATGTTTTGGTCAACATCACATTAACATTAAGCAGCCTTTTACCTTCCTTCAGGACCTCTGTTTTATGAAAACAGATACAGGAACAGAGGGTATGAAGTAGAACAGAGGTTTCAAACTCGCGTCATCAGGACGGCATCATGTGATGTATCGTGACTTTTTTCCCCTTTGCCAAATCGGGGGTGGGCAGTGCATGACGCATCTGGCCTGCGGGCCATGAGTTTGACAGTCCTAAAGTAGAATAAATAAATGCATTCTTCCCCCCCCCCATTGCATCAACCTCTGGTGGACAGGATGTTTAAATCATTCTAATAAAACTAAACTAAGTAGAATTAAGGCAGAATCCCCACATTTAACTGCAAATCAAGGGATGACTGAAGTATGTGGTAGTGGAATTTGCAAATAATAGACTTCTCTGTGATTTCAGAAAAAAGGCTCCAATGCTGGGAAAAATGAAAGGAAAGAAAAGAGAAGGGAAGAGGACAACCAGCAGAAAGGTGGATGAATTTATTTACAGTGGCAATGTATATGCTGATGGGGGACTTGAGAGAACAGATGGAGAAAATCTATCTATGTGGTCACTAGGAGTTGAAGACAATTTGATGATACATAATAAATCAATCTGTGATTCTAAGGCACATACAAGTCGTAGCAGAAGTATCTATATAGCAAAGAGAAGTAATGAGTGGAGAAACAAGACAATCCAGTTATAAGAAAATGAGCCTTACAATGAGTAACATCTGATTCCATACAAAATACTATCAGGAATTGCAGTTAACACAAGATATTTCTGTTTTTTCAAACATTCTCTCTCAGCAAACTTAAACAGGGAGCAAATCCCACACTCAGTAGCACTGACAATGATACCTAGTTGAAATATCTACAAACAACTGAGCTCAGAGAGCACCAAAGACTCCACATTTCAACTCAGAGCCACCTATATTCTCTTTTATTGGGATTCTCTCTCAAACTATTAGGAGGGAAAACAAATTTAAGGGAATGTATAAGGGTTTATTCAATTTCATTAAAGCAGCCTCCATTGACTATGAGATTGAAGCCTATAAGCTTAAACATAAAATCACTTGGTGTCAGCAGACTTACCCATTAAACAATTTAGAACAGGAATTTCCATATGTAGCATGATATTCATTTCCTTGGAAATGCCCAGATAAAATCATTATTTTATCTATGAATTAACTAAATTCATAGTGGCAATGCACAGATCTCTATCAGAACTTGCCAGTTCCTGGAAGCAACTGGGCCACCTTCAACAGAGAGGAGAGCATTCCACTTAACCCCCCCCCCCCACCCCACCCAGTGATGGGATTCAATCAGTTCGCACCACTTCGGGAGAACTATTGTTAACTTTTTGAGCAGTTTGGCAAACTGGTTGTTGAAAGAAATTTAACCTGTTGTTAAATTACTTGAATCCCACCACTGACCCCACCCCAAAGAGTTAGCTTTTAGCCAAGATTCAAGATTTCTATAATGAAATATTATACTCCATTCGGCTGATTTCAGACTCGCTCTTGTGACATGTTTGTGACCATTACCACCTATGATCCTCAGCAGACAGTCATAGTCACACCCATCTTAATTAGGATTTGTGAGTTGATGTAACAGCTTTTAAAATAGCAATAGCAATAGCACTTAGACTTATATACCACTTCACGGTGCTCTAGAGCACTCTTTAAGCGGGTTTACAGAGTCAGCATATGGCAGCCAACAATCTGGGTTCTCATTTTACTGACCTCGAAAGGATGGAAAGCTGAGTCAACCTTGAGCCACTCAGGCTTGAACTCCTGGCAGTGGGGCAGAGTCAGCCTGCAATACTGCATTCTAATCCCTGGGTCACCACGGCTCTTCAATAAAATAAATTTATTTTTTGTAAAGGTATATTATTTGAGCATCTCTTTCTCATTGGTCATGAAATTCTTTGAATCAGTTTTTCAACAAAATGCATTCCCATTGTTTCCCTAGATGTAGCAACATTCCTCTTTAAAATGGGTGCCATCTGCAAGGAAAAAAAATATATATTCTGAGCAAAAATTGCAATATTAAGAAGTCTATGTAATTATCTGTATTGTCAAGATTTACAGGTTAAGTTGACGGAACAGAATACATTCTTTCCCTTACAAAAGAGAATCAAGGACACATATACAATACTTACTCATGAACACAAATTATCTCCTCAAGGTAGCCTACAAACCAGTTTAAGAAAAGCTGACTGCATTTACTTCCACACAATTAGCTCCACCCCCAAGCCCAACTCCTGGCAAAGAGATAATAAGCTAGATTTTCTTCTCCCATGTAAGTTACCACCCTGTTCTCTGGGAAGACAGGGATGAGGTGGAGAACACCAGCTATCAAAAAGTTTCCATTGGAAGGTCTACGAGAAAAATTGGCCTCAGATCTGCAAGTCTCAAGGACATGCAAATGGAAAAGCTCCAGCTTTGGTGCTTTTTGGCAAAATGGCTAATTTAGCCTCAAGGCTCATGACTGATCTGTTTTCATCCATATAAAAACAAAAACAAAACAAAACTGGAAGGGAAGGGAAGGCAATCATGCTAAGGAGCAACTAGGATTGCCAACTTTTTTTAAAAATGCCAGACTAAATTGACCCCTGAGGAAAAGCTAGATTTCAACAAATGAAGCCGAATATACCTGTCCCAGAATAATGTTGCAGGTTCCAATCTGGGTCGGTCACTGACCCAGATTTCTAGTTGTTATTCAAGAGTTAATGACAAGCACGCCACTGGAGAAAGAATCACCTTGCTAGTTAAAATACTTTAACAATCTTTGCCCAAATATCTTCCCCTAACGAATTCAGGAAAAGCTGCTTTCCATTCCCTTCTTCTACATCAGAAAAGGCATTATAGTAAATCCACAATTTATACCATCCCTCATTCCTCAAAATGGTAGGCCTGTCTGCTGACACCCCAGAACAACTGCTTAATGTAAACATGAATTTGAGGCCATAATTGCCCCCAGAATATGCTGGAATATTACTAAAAAAAAAAAAAAAAAAAAAAAAAAAGCAAGCATGAAAATAAGCTATCTTTCAAGTGTCACAATTCTGAAGTAATATTAATGTAACTCACTGCTACCCATCCAGATTTATATTATATTGAACGCCAAATCTTTTTAAAGGACAGGTGAAAAAATTCAATCTCCCTGCCTCTATGTTTACCAGAAAAGGAGCATCATACAGTCAGAATTCAGAAGCTGTTGGGCAGCTTTGGGGTTTGCATGACCAAAACTGGCACCCTCTATTTACACAAGGAAGAATTCAAAGGCAAAAGCATTTAGAAGACTGACAGCTTTGCTATCTTCTAAATGGTTGGGCTAACAAGGAGCCCAATTGCAGCTAACTTACTGCTCAATGTTTCATGGCTTCTCACAGCTAGGAGGTTGCTAACACTCTCATGTGTACTTGGAAAAAGCGGTTCTTTGAAAGAACTTCCTTGCTGCTTAGATTTTTCCCTTCCAGCTATTAGTTGACAGACTGGCTGCTTGCTGTTGTTAATCAACATTTCCCAGACAGGGATTACAATACTGCTTTAACTGAGATAAAAGGTTTCAAAACAAATAAAACGGTCCTATACAATTTGGGATTTGAATTACAATACACAATGTACGTTTTAGTACATATACTAAATAGATATTTTCTAACCACACATGTCTCCCTTATCAATAAGTTGAGAGCCGAAGTACATATGTATACATGTATAAGTATGTACACTCACACTCACACACAAACACTACATTTGCAAGTTAGTTGTCAAAAGCAAACAAATGATTGTATTTCACTATGTACAAATATTTCTGGTATCATTCATTCCTTTCCAAATTTAATTTCTGTTATGTTTGTAAAAATAAGAAAAATAAATTGTAATTGTAATAGATTGAGTTGCAATCTAACACAAAGATATAAATGCATCTTTTCAGGTCTTTGCAACTCTTTTATTTTTTTCTCTTGAAAAATTCCAACAGATTGAGACTATCCTGTTCTCTGTTTCAGCTCCTTAAAAGGGACTCCATAATTTATATTGTTATGTTTCTAATCTACCCAACAACCAAAAATCTGACAGAATTAAAAGATCATAAATATTTTTAAAGTGCTTTAAACATTAAAAAGAAAAGCAATAAAATAAAAAGCATAATTAATGCCTAGCCTAGAAACATCAGGCCCACTATTCTAAGAATTAAACATCCATGTTCAGGTCTGTCTTGAGTCATGAACATTTTGATGTAACTTTGGCCCAGTTATTATCTCTCGGTCCAGACTAACCCAAAGGATACTTTTGTGGAGTAAACTCGAGCATGGAATGTAATAGATGCTGCTTTGAACTTCTCTGTAAGAAAAGCAGCATATAAATCTAATGGGAAAAAAAGTTTGGTAAGCAGAAGTGTTTAAGGCAATTGTCCCAACTACTTTACTTCAAAAACAAGATATAGAACTTCTACCCATCTTGAAACCATATAAAGGTTCAGAATAATCACTAAATGATCCATCTTCAAACTGGTGCACTCCAGATGTATCTTGTTCTAAAGCCATATTCACTGGATGCAGATTCTCAGAATCAAATGCATATGAGAAATATCCTGTATATCAGGGCTGGGCAATTATGGCCCTTTTATGACCTGTGGACTTCAATTCCCAGAATTCCTGAGCCAGCATGCTGGCTCAGAAATTCTGGGAGTTGAAGTCCATAGGTCATAAAGGGATCATAGTTGCCCAGCCCTGCTGTACATCTTACAATGCTACCACAGGTAGAAGTCAATTCTTGTGGACATTTTTGGGCCTTCTATTTTGGCAGCTTTTTTTTCCCAACTAGGTAAAGCAAATAAAAATAAATGTTTTCTTTAAAAACGTGTGTAGTACACCTTTGAAGCTAAATTATGATAGCCATATACAACAGCACATCATAAAAGCAAAGGATATTTAAAAGAAATTGAAAGAAATACAAAGCAGCAGCGAAATAGAGGTCATCTAAAGCCAAGAAAAATGTACAATATTTTAGCAAGCTAGGAAAAATAGCCTAGTTCACAAGGGAGATGCAATTTCTGAAAATACCTTGTCTCAAAGCCACCCACCTTGCCGCCAAAGTTGGAGGCATCCAGAACTGACTGAGCAGTTCTTTATGGAAGAAGACATTCCTTCAGGTGCTGAGATCGTGAGCCAACATAACTTTAAGTACTGGCAAAATGTACTCATTTTTAGATGTTCCAGTTAATAGGCTCACTGTTGTATTCAGAGCCAGATAATACTTAAATAAACCACTGGTTTTATTTCAGATCTAACACTAAGCCATCAATTATAATTTACAAATCCTAGAGGCTACAGTTCTAAACCAAAACCAAACATGATATAGGTATAGCTTAACACATGTGAATATACTCTGATAGTAATCTGGTTTTACATTAATAAAAAAGAAAAAAAATAGGTCAGGTGATTGGGGGGGAAGAGTCACATCTAGGAGGAATCCTTACTTTGATTCATTAAACCACCAGTAATCACACCATCAAATTACAAATCCAAGCCATTAGGTGAAGCATAAACATAACTACATTTTCCACCAGTAATATCACAAACTAATCTGAGTTGGAGGTCAGTATAGTGGTCTCCATCAAGCCCACAAGTGACTTCAAGTTACTATTTAGAATATTAATAACTTTTGGGAGACGAGAAGGATGGAGAGTTATAAGTCACCACAACATTAGACCAGAAAAGCTTTGCAAAACCACAACATGAATGTCTTAGGATAAAGCAGCTATTTCCCAACTTCTTCTAGAAAATATATATTCCAGAAGAATATCTGCTTTGGCTACAGTACAAAAAGAAAGCATGGTTGAATATGTTCATAAAGTTGGAGGAAATCTTTTAGGTCCTCTATTTTTTTCTTGAGAATATTGAGAACAAGGGCAAACAAGATAGATTCAATTTCAAATTCAGGGCAAAGTCAATATAAGATGGGTACCATTGATCTCTTAAATCAGTAATTCTTGAATAACCCTTCTAAACAAAGATATGCAAGTCCATAAAGCAGATGTTATTTTAGTTCTCATTCTTCTTTCTTCCACCTTTGTAAATTTTATTTACTCTCTTTAGACATTCATGATCTGGATGTATTTATCTGGGAAGCATTGCAATGAATAGGAAAGTTACATTTCAATTGCAAACTTGCTAGGTGATCAGACACAGGTTCTGAGTTGAGTGAGAAGACGGAAGCACAGTATGCATCTCCATTGCCTTCAGATTTAGTTTATGAAAACCTGAGGAAAGCTCTCTTGAGGAACAAGATCCTGAGTTGACTGACACTAGGAAGAAAGATTTGCTTTCCTCTTCTGAGTAGTAAACCTTAATGATCAAAGACAGCAAAAATCTGCTAGATATTTATCTTAAACGGCATCATAAAGTTTAGCACTGAAGTTAAATAACATATTGAAAGTTTTTCTAAGAATAACATCTTCATTGCAGAACAGTGTGCCTGGCAATCTATGTTATGTTATATGTTATATGTTATATATTATATTATGTTTATGTTATGTTAGACATCAGAAAAGACTAGGCTTAGTACTTTTGTATGGGGATGGATGGATGGATGGATGGATTCAAGTTCAACAACTTGAAATCTATTGTTGCTTCCTACGATTTGATTTTCCTCCATACACTTAAGGAACTTATGCAGACCACAGAGAATATATGTTATTTTACAACAATTATTTCAGTATTACCAACTGCCAGTGAAAATTTAGGAGCTGGATAGAAATGTTAGTAAGGAATTACTGCCTTTTGAGAAGGAGCGGAAAATGCACTAAAGATTTAAATTAAAACATACACTTGGAAAACAGATAAAAACAGCCACAGCAAATCCCTTAATGGTAGAGTTCCCAAAGAGTTTGTGCGCCCTAGCCACATCTGAACTAAATGAAGCTCTGAATTTAATAATTTTGAGGCCTTTTATTAAACTGCAATATTGTTTTTATAGAGAATCCTATTATTTTATTAAATGTCTGCCAAGTTCCCATTCTGCCACCTTCATCTCAAAGGCAAATGGTTTTTTTATGAAAATAAAGTACTTTAATTTAAACTAAATGGCGTGTGCTTTTCATTTTATCATTTTATACATATTATTACAGGATTAGTTTAGATTTTTAGTGGCTTGGCTTTTTAAAATATTTTTAATCTTTTTTTTTAAAAGTGCAGAGAATCAATATACCTCCAAATGGGGGCAAGGTGGAGGGAAAAAATCTCATAGGCACAAAAAGTAAAAATACAGTAGATCTTATACTGTTTTCAACTGAAAAAAATACCAGAAAAGGTTGCAAGCTATTTAAACAATATATGTGAATGGAAGCAGTTATACATGGCTTATGGTTATTGGTTATGGAGTTCTTTTCAGATGATCAATGTATAGCACAAGGATAGTTGTCTGTTTTATGTGTTTATGAGAGAGAGAGAGAGAGAGAGAGAGAGAGAGAGAGAGAGAGAGAGAGAGAGAGAGAGAGAGAGCAGGTGGGAGGGAGGGAGAGAGAGAGATCTTTTTAATAAATACTTTGATAAAAGTGGCAATAAAATGCTATGAATAAGACAGTTACTGGATAGGGTCTACTGTACAATACAAAACTTGAATAAGCTTCCAGAAAACTATTTTGGCATTTTGTGAATTAAACATCTTTTCACATAGATTACTGCATGGTGCTGAGGTTGGCTGGCTGGCTGGCGTCTTGCTGGAGTTGCCCAGAGATATTGGTGCTGTTGCCATCTCCTTGCTTTTTTTTTTGTGCCTGTTCCAACACCAAACTTCCAAACAGTGTCTAGAAGCAATGTGCTCTTCTTGCCTTGGGCCCTTTTGGTGGACAATGTCATGACATATAGCATTTTTCAACTTGGCAATGTTAACATGTGTGGACTTCAACTCTCAGAATTCCAATCAGCTCTGCTGGCTGGGGAATTCTGGGAATTGAAGTCCACACACTTTCAAGTTGCCAAGGTTGAGGAGCACTGAGTTAAGCATAAAGAAGACAGCTTAAAAATGATTTGAAGCAAGAGTCAGACATTTTAACAGGATCCTCCTCATACTGAACATAAAACTTACCTCTTCCAAGAGCATCCCACTCTTTAGCCAGCATTTAAACAAACAAACAAACCAGCAAAGCTTTTCCTTCACTAGTAATAATCATATTCTGCCCCCCACCTTGGCAGTATTATTTGCCCTTTCTCAAACTTTTATTTTCTTTTTCAACTTCTTGAAAGCCAGGAGTTCAGTCGTTCCCCTGCCCTGGCAGCCTTTGGAAAATAACAGCAACATCTGAAGCTTAAACTGTTCATAGCTAGCATCTCCCTATTTTTGTTCTGTGTTTATCTTTACCATGATCCAGACAACACAACAACAACACATTTATTGCTCAGAATAGAGGGAGTTGCTGAGAGCATTTATCTTTTCTAGAGAAACAGCCTCTAGCCAAATTAGCTCTTCCTTTCTGGACAGGTCACACAGATGATGGTGTAACCTAACTGGAATCAAAAGTGTCTCCAGTACACATATGATTTCACCTGGGAGAATACAGGTAGTCCTTGACGTAGAGCCATAATGGAAGCCAGAATTTCCAGTGGGTGTCATGATAATTGTAAATTATCATGACACCCACGTCACCAGTCCAATTTTACTTCTTTTTTGTGTGTGTGTGTGTGGCAGTTCTTAAGTGAATGTGGCAGATGTAAAATGAAGATGGCAGTCATTAAATAAACACACTCATTAAATGAACCCAATATCAAGCACCAGGGAAATCAGAAGATCCAGGCAGTTCAAATGTGTATAAGGATTTATTGCATGCTTAAGTTATCTACAAGAATCTGTACTAATAACACTAGAAGGGAAATTAGCAGGAGTTAAGAATAGTAAGGAATTCAAGGTGGGATGGACTTAGATCAGGGGTGGGCAACTGTGGCCCTTTTACAACCTGTGGACTTCAACTCCCAAAAATCCTGAGATAGCTTGGCTGTCTCAAGAATTCTGGGAGCTGAAGTCCACAGGTTGTAAAAGGGCCACACTTGCCCACCCCTGACTTAGATGACTAGTGGGTATGCAAGGACTCATGGCTGATGATGCGTTTGACCCCTCCTTTGGGCTCACCCTGGTCATCTCCTACATGTCCACAAAGGGTGTTTCCCCCCCCCCAACCTCCCCAGAACCAGAAGGCCAGTTTCTGGCAAAAATGTCATAGATTGTGGTCACCTGACTGTGGGCTGCTTCAAATGTTCTTAAATGTGGGCTGGCTGCTGAGCACCCAAAATGCAATCGCGTGCTGGAGGAACTTTGAATCTAGGTCTTAAGCATCTCTAAGTGATCTGTAATACGTATATTTTTATAAATGATGTTTTTGTGAGTGGGGAACAGAAGATTTGTATCACCCTACCAGGTGAAATGGACAACCCCTCACAAAATGGAAAACAGTGGACATGGGAAGTAGACCACAATTCCAGATGTTAAACGATTGGCTTTTTATAGAAGGGCTTTTATCTTGGATTTAAATTTAACCTCAACGTGGCAATTGGTTGCTTTCTTCTGCTCTGTGAATATGTAGCTTTGCTTCCTCTTTTATGCATATGCTGAGAATTAATTTTGCCAGCTTCCAATGCCAAGACAAAAATCCATTATAGCGAAAGGAAAATGTCATCACTTGTTATAAATAAAATGATTTTTCATGAGCAATAAAGAAAGGTAAATCAGAGAGAAAAAACCATGTGCTGAAACTTTTAAGCCCTGGTTGGCAGTGCTCTTATTGACAGAGCTTTGCCAAGAAATAATCCTAGAGCAAGGAAATGCTAAAACGATTAAAGCTAGCCAGGCAAATTTAAAACAGCAATGAGAAGATGTGAGGGCGTATCATGATTTCTACAGGATGGATAACATGAACAAAATGCAAGGAACTACTGTTGCTGGGTAGAGTCGACCTATAGCATTACTTCTGGGAAAATGGCTGTCTACACGGCTATTTCATTTCATGAGCACTTAAATTACGACTAACTTGCATGCTCTCTGAATTGCTATTTTTAGGCCTTTGCCTTTCATGTGGCAAAATGATGTGGATTTTACAAGAGCATTTATAATGTGTTTCATATGCTACAGAGCCTTTTATGAAATTGCTGTGTATAAGAGAAAGCTAAATACACACATGCATACACACAGAGCGTTCTCTCTTTTCCTTTATGCTGCAGGTTTATTTATTTATTTATAAAACACATATCTGGGGCCACCCAACTCCAGAATGACTGTAGGCAACTTACATTTAAAAAAAAAGAAAAGAAATATTTATTGAGGGAACAGTAAAACCAATTTTATCTCATACAACACCCAATCTAAAGGACCTGACAATCACCCTAGAGCAGGGGCAGGAGTGTGTTGTACTTACCTTTACTACTGGTTCGCAAAGGGGCCGCGCGTGCTTGCTTCTGCGCATGCGCAGAAGCTCCCTGATGACGTCAGAGTTGGTGGGTGGAGCCTCCCACCGGTTCTATTACTATTCTTGCGATCCGGTCCGAACCGGGGGCAACCCACCACTGAGCAGGGGTGTCAAACTCAATTTCATTGAGGGCTGCATCAGGGTTGTGTTTGATTTTGGGAGGGGTGGGGGACATGGCCATGGTGGGCGGGGCCAGATTGATGTCACTCGGGTCGGGGGCACCTGTGATGGCCTGAATACTCTGCCAGCGAAAACAGGCTCCCGAGCTCTGTTTTTGGCTGCCATGGTCTCATGCAACCCTCAAGCTCCATTTTCACTGGCAGAGGGTTGCAGGAAGCTGTGGCAGCCAAAAACAGAGCTCGGGAGCCCATTCTCACTGGCAGAAGCACTGTGGGCCAGTCCTTTGCTGTTTCCAGGGCGGGCCCAAGGGCCAGATCTAAGTACCCTGTGGGCCAGATCTAACCCCCGGGCCTACCTCTGCCCTAGAGAAAGAGCTTAAAGGCTGGCAGGCAGGCAGGGTACAGGCAGTTCTAATGCTGAGTGAAAGGTTTATTCCTACTTGGGTTTTTTTTTTTTCCCAGACTGCCTCCTGTAAAAATGCAAGCAAAAAAGATAGACAAAATCTTAGGAGTTTTAATTTTCCTGTGAAAGACCAGTGGTTTCCGTTTTAAAACACTGGTTAATTTTAATAGCCTTCCTTGTAAAGATGTGACTGAAGTTAAAAGCTTCAGCGCTGAAATCGTGGGATGAATACAATGAATATCTCCCTAGCAATTGCATACCTATCTGCTAAGATTTAAGCTCCCTAAATTCTAAACATTAGCCATAAACATATGTTGAACATTCCCACTAAAATTCCAGGGAATTGTGCTTAACCTCACACACTAGCACACTTCCTCAGACTAAAATGCGAAACTTAGAGGAAGTTACTACCAATTCTTGTAATCATCAAATCATAAAAATCTCCATGGATTGGCATAATAAAAACTAATTTACATAGTAGGCGCTTTACTAGACTGTGTCAATTGGACCACTTCAGTATTCCCTGGCTCACTTGGTTTGCCAGCATGCTTGTTGGCTGGCAATTCTCAAGAGTTGTATTCTCAACATACCTGGTCAGCAAAAATTGGGAAAAGCAGACGTATTTGTTTAAGCATTATAACTCCGGAAGAGAAAGACTGTAAAAGATTTCCAGTCAACTTGGAGACAGGGAAAAATGAATGTAAATGCTGGAACTGGAAATTCCTGCCCACTGAACAACATCTGTAATGTTCTGCTTCCTTCTGCAACGCAATGAACATTTCGTCGTTACTTCAAAACTATGTACCTGAGTAAATCATGATTGAGAGTTGTCTTTGTTAATGTTTGAATCTGCTCATATAGTGGGCAATCAAAATGAGCAAATGTGTCTTTAGAGATATAAAGAAATAAAATTCATTTTAACAAATATGGAAATCAAAATCTTGTGACTATTTTCATTAATCTGTGAATAGCAATCTCCTTCGGTGCTGGAGAACTTAATCCGGGGTGAAATCCAGCAGATTCTGACAGGTTCTGGAGAACTGATAGCGGAAATTTTGAGCAGTTCGGAGAACTGGCAGTGGAAATTTTGAGTAGTTCGGAGAACCGGCAAATAGCACCTCTGGCTGGCCCCAAAGTAGTGGGGTGGGAATGGAGATTTTGCAATATCCTTCCCCCAGGATTGGGGAAGGAATGGGGATTTTGTAACATCCTTCCCCTGGAGTGGGGTGGGAATGGAGATTTTGCAGTATCTTTCCTCTGGAGTGGGGTGGGAATGGAGATTTTGCAGTATCCTTCCCCTGGAGTGGGGTGGGAATGGAGATTTTGCAGTATCCTTCCTCTGGAGTGGGGTGGGAATGGAGATTTTGCAGTATCCTTCCCCTGCCATACCTACCAAGCCACACAGACCAAGCTACACCACGCCCACTAAGCCACGCCCACAGAACCAGTAATAAAAAAATTTGGATTTCACCACTGACTTAATCCCAAATAAATCATAGGAGTAAGTTACACAGAAGTTACCCTAAGCAATTTCTTCATCCAAATTGAAAAAATGAATAGAACAAAGGTAAATAAACAGGGAACAAAGAATATTAGGTATTAATTATATAGATTGGACATTCAGAAAAAAAGACTATCACTGTCTACACATCCATCTTATTAAGCCATCATTTGTTTAAATGTGGAATAAGACACAATTTGTTTGTACAAAATGCAAGTCCAAAAATCACATTATGATAGTTGTATTCAGTCTGGCTCCAGATTGTGATAAATCATCTGAATTTGTATTTAGATTTATTTCAAATGATGGGCAGTCTAGGAATTAATAATGAATGTATTCTGTTTAGAACTAATGTATAAAAATTAATTTTTTATTAATGAAATATCATGTCAGAATATCTAATGTATATTATGTAACATTGGCTTGAAGCTGCTAGCAACTGCAATTATTATAACTCAACAAATATAATTGCTAATATAAGTTGAATATAATTGCTGATACATGAAGATAAAACTTTTGCATTAATATCAGCAGACAAAGATTGCATTTTTGTTTGAATTTTAATTGAAATTTAAGCTAGAGAACTGGTAAACTTTCTTAAGGAAACCATTTCAAGATCATCTTCTTAAATATTCTCCACAGTGATAGCATACTAGAAAATCAAAGTTGGAAGAACTTTGAACATCTAAGTGTATCTACTACATGTTTGAGATTCATCAGCCATCATTTCCCAAGCAAATATTTCAAATTCTGGGATTGGAGAACTGGTTACTGCCTTTAAACCATATTTCTCCACAGTTATTTTATTAAGAACTTCTGGATTCTTTTGCCTTTGGATTATTATTTAAGATAATAATAATAAAATAGCAAAAAATTATGGTGCTCAGATATTAAAATACAATTAGAAATTTATTCAGACCAGCATTACACATGTCTAGTTTAAAGTTGGAAAGAGGGGAACAACTGTCTTTGAATTTATGGGATGGTCATACGTCATAGAATATGTGAATTGTCAGGGATTTTAGATCATCTAACCTGACTTTATCTTCAGTGATGAGGAATCTTACTATTCTAAACAAATTATTCCACTGTTTAATAGCTCTTAAAATCAGGAAATTCTTCCTAATAGCATAAATATTTTTCTTTTAAGTGTCAACAAATTGGTCTATATCATGCTTTCATTGTCAAGAGTCTCTTGTAGGCCATTATTATATTTTACCTCAATCTTATCTTTTGCAAATTGACAAATTCAATTAATGTATGGTTGTCTTACTGAAATCAGTATTTCCAGATAAATAGTCATTACACAAAATTTGATAAGTTTTGAGAAAGCCCATTGTAATCAGAATAGCATATAAGTAGAACTGCAATCTAGACAGATTTCACAGCACTGAACTGTAGTTTTGAAAAGTGAGGATCCAAATCTTCGCTAGTCTGAAAATGGCTGAAAATTAGTCAGAAATAGCAACTTTATCCTGATATTCTTTGGTATTAAGTCAGTCCTAATTTTTTCAAGCCTGATTCTAATTTTTTGTCATCAGTTATAGATACAGGGCTGTTTCAAATTATCCAAATACACACATACCTACAGACAAAGAAAAAAAGTGCCACAATTTTAGAGGTAGGAAAGATATAAAGAGACATAAATGAGATATAAATGAAACATAAAGAATAATGGTTATATCTGCTGCTGAGCTGCTTTTCATGTCACTTTTCCAACAGTAATATTACTAGATGATCAGAGTCAGGCTAGATTAAGCTTTTTAAGCTAATAATTACAGTAAATAGCAAGCTAGAAATCCTCCAAAGCATTTCAATATTTAGCAGACAAATGGAATTTGTCATTATATTTGCAGTTCATTAGAGAGATTCTTTAAGCAATATTGTCTAGTTAATATGGATACCCGTTCTCCCTCTTGTGTCTATGTTTTTAAAAAAATAAAATCATCAAGGTACAGTGTTTTGACCATTGAGTCCAATCCAAATCAACATACTGAGAGTTGACTGCTCGACTTTCCTTGAATGAACCCAACAAAGGAGATTCCACCAACTTTCTCTGTAAGAATTTGTTTTGTGTTATTATAAGAATAATAGAACCTACTATTATTCTTTAAATGCACCTAATCTTCCAGGATTCCCTTACTCACTATTTTCAATGAAACAGAAATCATTTATTAAGTAATAAATTTATTTTAGTTGGAGAGTCTGCCTGCCTATCCTAAATGAAGAATCTCTCCAGATCTCAAGCTACCATAGCCTTTAATTATGGTCATACAAGGAGTGATAAGGACTGTCTTGCCCAGGAAATTCACATTTCTTATGGTAGTTGAGTGAGAATGTCTTTTGGGTATATCTCTTAAACTCCAATTCCCAAATGGCCTGTCAAATTTCTGGGAGAAGGCAAGAACATCAGTCTCCATGTAAAATGCAATATGTAAAAACTCTCCTCCCTCTGTGCCTTTCAAATATCTGTACCATTCTTTTCAAGTCAGCTCTATTAAACTGAACAAAAATGCGGCCATTTCCCAGAGACACTGTGTACTCATTTAGTTCAGAAATCTCTTTGTACTTCAAAGTGAAAGTTTCTAGGATGTTAATCGGTAACATGGATAAGCCTTGTGGGTTTGGGTTTTGTTTCCTCTTCTAAAAAAGAAAATAATAATAATGAAAAGCTTGAATCGTGCCATTTCAACAAACATCCTTTGGCTTCGCTCAGAAGGGTCGTGACTTCATGTCAATCATTATACCGAACATAAGTACTGATATACAATGTAGCTTGTTGATGTACAATATCAGTTTGAGAGGAAATATTCCAAAAGAGATAAAAAAAATGCTTCCATAATATTTTCTCTTGGCTTTGAATAGCATTTCATCATAAAGACAGGAATTGAAATTGATGCTTCTTCATGCCCGTGTCAGTTTGGATATTCTGTAATTTAAGTTACCATGTTCATTAACTTCACTTACTCATTTTGTTTCAATTGTGTTTTATATTTCTTATCATTTCTATTTGTACAGCTTTCTATAAGTTGTTTTTTAATCACGACTGTTCTTTATTTAGGTGAAGTTTAAGAGAAAATAACTTGCAGGAGGATATTCACTGAGCTGAGATAACTATGATCACCTGGACTTTAATTAACCTAGTCTTCTGAAATATCAATTCCTTTTGTCAATCCACATGTCATGATAACCTTACTAAAACTTGTGATTGCATTCAATTTTTCTATATCTAAAAATGCTGTATGTAGTTCACAGATCTTGAAAATGCATATATTATATTATAGTAAAAGGTAACATAAGTTCCTTTGGAAAAGGAAGATTTATTTATTTATTTTGTATTATTTATTTATTAATTTTATTTCTATACTGCCCTTCTCCCAAAGGACTCAGGGCGGTGTACAGCCTAATTAAAAACACAAAGACAGACAGTCTAGTTTAATTCTCAAAAACTCCCTGGACAAGTCCCTTTAGTTTTCTTGGCAATGTTTTTTGAAAGTGGTTTGCCATTGCCTCCTTCCTAGAGCTGAGAGAAAGTGACTGGCCAAGCCACCCATAAAGCCCATAGCTGGCTTTATGCCTAAGGCAGAACTAGAATTCAAGGTCTCCCAGTTTCTAGCCTAGTACCTTAATCTCTACAATAAACTGGCTCTAAACAAGGAGTAAAAGGCTTTAAGCAAACAAGATATCTATTTTAATGTGAACAGCACTGTTCACAAGAACAGTGAATAGACATGATATAAAAGGATGGAAGAAAGATATAAAAAGCTGAAAAGAAAAGAGAAAAATAAGAAAAAATATTTTACACTATGAGCAGCTATCTTTAGAAATTAACACCATAGGATTTGTTAGTGACTAGCAATAATCCTGATTTTAAAAAGCACTGAACACAATCCTGTCAACAGGTAGCACAATATCTATTTACTTCAAAATCAAGTTCCACAGTTTTTATAAATTTTGTTGTAGAAGTGAGACTCCTTCAAATGTTGGGCTGGTAAAAAAAAAAAAAAAAGTGTCAAAGTATCCATAATTGGCAGCTGGCAGAGACAGGGCCAAAACAAGTTCACTGTTAGTTACTGTATATACAAGCATGACCAAAAGTTTACCAAATCTTCAAATCTACTCACAAGTACATGATTTGATATGTTCAATTGATTTGCTAATTTAGTTGGCTAATTTGATGAACTCATCTTTGAATTGAAGTTTTGCACAGCCTTAATAGGGGTATTTTGCTTTGAACTCTGAAACAAAACTGTGCCCTCTTTGTTTTCATCGTGGTGGAAAAGCCATGCTATTTGAGTTCAGCAAAATTGGCTTCTGTGCCTAGGCAGAAGCTGATGTAAGAGAGGTAGATTAAAGTGGAATTACATGCTTCCAGGCCTTTGCAAGGGTCTTGAATTCCTTGAAGTAAAACTAAGAACTCCAAAATGCAGGTGTTCTAACATGATAGCACAATAAGGGATGCTTCCTGTGTAGAACCAGGAGGAAGATAGCTGAAAATAGAGCAAAAATGTGACCCTCCATTTCTGAAGAACCTTCCATGGCCTTTTCTGGACATACATGTTATTTTGAAAGAGGAGTCATAAATCTTGGAACTCAAGGAATGGTTGCCGGTTCTACCAGGGTAAAAAGAGGCTACAGTTCATTTCTAATATGCAAAGTAATTTTTTTTGTATGCTGAATCAAGACAAAGATAGATTATTTGGAATTAGGCAAATGTTTCTTCATCAATGAAAGAATCAGGCTGAGACCAAGAAAGAATTTAACTTTATATCATGTTTACTTTTAGCTCATAAAACTCTATATTAATTTTTTTTTAAAAGTTATCTTTATTAAATTGAGAGTCAAACAAAATACAAACTACCATAAAATTTTATATGTCTGAACTTAGCTTGCCCGTGTTACCCTAGAATGGGCAAAATGAACCAACAAATACCTATGGCAGGGGTGGGCAACTATGGCAACTTTATGACCTGTGGACTTCCAGAATTTCTGAGCCATCATGGCTGGCTCAGGAATTCTGGGAGTTGAAGTCCATAGATTATAAAGTTGCCATGGTTGCCCATCTCTCACCTATGGGAAGCCCCAGTTCCTTTCCATTACCAAAATTAAGAAACTAAAGTGCTTCTTCAAGCACTTTATGTTTAAAGCAAGATATCTTTATATATAACAAACCTGCTACAGGATGCAACAATGTTCATAAAATACCCTCAGGTCTTAATTTAAATATATTGACACAGCAAAGAGAAAAGTTTAATCTGATCAAAGTTTTGACATGTCTGACCTTTAAAGTTTGTAACCACCTAAAAGGCAGAGCCACTTGGTCCTCAGATGCCTCAATTTGTTTTTAGACATTTCTACCATTAAAAAGGGACATACTTTCATTATTTTTTTAAGGAAAGGGAATCAGCTAATAATACTAAACTTCATACAGGTTTGCCATAAATCTCTTTTCCTCTGTTTTCATAAAACTACCTTTGCAAAGAGGAAAACTTGCAGGAAGAAATGGTCATGTACAGTATTTACAAGATGGCTAAGTTCACACATCATAGTAAAGTGAAATGCAATTGGTCTGAGAGTTGGATTTAGTGTGCAAACCCTGCAAACTCAGCTAGTCTATTTCATGACTGAACAACATGTACCACATCTTGTTTGACAAACCACAGCTAAGCTCTCTATGTTAGTTTTTTTTTCTTTTCATGATACTGATCATGCTCAGTCCAGGATTCAATCCAACTTGTTTTGCTGCCTAGAATGAAGCAGAGTCTTCCTCAAGATATTTAAGACTCAAGATCTGTCATGGTATGGTGGTACCTGAGGCATAAAGCTCCACAAAATGCTTCATCTCCTCTGATAAAATAAGTAAATATCTCCCCCTACCCTTTACCCTCCTTTCTTGACATCAAAGGGTATCTCCCTTGGATGTCTAATTCACTTAGCATAACGGCCCTAATTTAACTATTTGAGAGAGAGAGAGAGGGGGGGGGGGGTTAGGCCTCTGTGCCTTTAAACAATCTTTTACTTCTGCATGCCTCATTGTTTACCCAATTCCATCCAAGTATGGCATTGCTTCCTTTTTATTTTTCAAAGGCTTTGCTTTGGCTCTCATCATCTTACCACAGAATAAAATGAGTCTGCTGTTAGACAAGATGGTTATAACTACATTAAGATGGTGTTATTCAAAGAAGGCATCAGGCATTTACCTTGAGTGTTATTCACCTAGCTAGTTTTAGAATAAAGTAAAAATATTTGCACTGTTTGTCATGAAAGCCAAGAAGAAAGCAAGATATTGTAAGTTTAATTCTTAAAAACTAAATTGCACTGTTAGAAAATCATTGCACATATTAGGATAACATCTGAATGCATTTAAGATTTAAATATGTAGCCCAGCCACATTTCTCTAATGGCCAGAACATACTCAGAGCTTTAAAATGAATGTAGTTGCTTCCAGAAAATGCCCATATAAGAACCACTGTGACATAGTGGCTAAGGGTTTGGACTAGCAATAGGAAGACTAGCAATAGGAAAGTTGAGCTTCAGCAATTAGAGCCTCCTGGGTAACTTTGGGCCAGTTATTCTCTCTCAGTACATCTGCATCTTGTGTTATGGTTGTGTTATGGGAAAAAATAGGGGTGGGGTGGGGTGGACTGCTGGGTATGTTGCCATGAGCAACTGTGCAAAAGGGAGGATGTAAATTTTAAAATAATAACATTTACACAAGCAGTTCTACTGTGCTGGAAGTGCATCATTGGAATTTAGCTTGTAGAATGTGCTGTACAGCAATCTGGATTCAAAGAGGAAAAGAAGATGTTGAGATGCTTTATGGAGCATCTGGATTGTTCTGCAGTTCTCTTGAATACTTCGTTATTTCAACTATTCATCTATTACCAAATTTTCAGGAAGTGGGGGAAGGAAGGAAGGGGAGGGAGGGAGGGAGGGAAGGAAGGAAGGAAGAAAGGAGGGAGGGAGGGAGGGAGGGAGGGAGATAGGGTATGGTGGATACCAAATGCTAAGAGAGTTAGATTTGCAAACAAAATCTCTATCCATGTATATCATCTAATTGCCAGAATATCAGCAATCTCCCAAATTAAATGAGAACTATCTTCCTTACAGTCAAATATGTGGCCCACTCCCAAATGACTCTGGGCAACTTTTTATATAAAAACCAACAGCGTAAGAATACCTAAGCACTCAAACCTAGATAAAATAGTAGGTTTTAAACTGTAATAAGGAGGGAGCTTGCCTCCCCTTCAGCAGCAATTTGATGAACAATAGAAGCTGCAACACAGGAAAGTAAAAATTCAGATGTATCCATAGCAGAACCTGGAAAATGTGGATGTTTTTGAAGACTTAAGATTCTGAGGGAGATTGTATGGATGCTCCAGAGGTGGGTTTCAGCAGGTTCTGACCAGTTCTAGAGAACTTTTTTTAAGTAGTTTGGAGAACCGGTATTAAAAATTCTGACTGGCCCTGCCTCTATCTAGTCTCTGCCTACCAAGTCCTAGCTGATTGGGAGGAAATGGGGATTTTGCAGTAACTTTCCCCTGGATTGGGGACGGAATGGAGATTTTAAAGTACCCTTCCCCTGGAGTGGGGTGGGAATGGAGATTTTGCAATATCCTTCCCCTGCCACACCCACCAAGCCACACCCACAGAACAGATAGTAAAAATTTTTGAAATCCACCACTGGGTGGCTGCTGCTGGAGCTTCAGGCTTAAGCCTTAAAAGGTTTTGTGTATCAGAAAGCACTCTGAATTATACTCAAAAAAGTAAGTTATGTTCTAACATATACGATCTAACACATCGTATTAATGTGTTCCAAATGGACTGCATTGCAATTACTGGTTGCTGAGGTTATATGTGCATGTGTCACCAATTCCAGCTATATCTCTTTCAGGTAGAGGCATACCAGGTTTATTAGCCAAAGCTGGCAAAAGGTCTCCCTTGCCATAGAGGTTATATCCCTGTCCATTAGGATGGGAAGATCTTCTGATTGGTGAATCTGTTCCTTCAAGGCTGAGTATGACAGTGTGCACAAAAACTGAATCCTGTTCCTGAAATCACAAAAAATGTGGTCTGAAGACTAGAAGGGTCAAAAATGTTACAGCCTGAAGACTAGGGTCTCTCTCAAAATATCCAAGTCTTGAGTGTACAGAGAATGAAAATTATAGTTATGTATCATCTGCAGGCTGATGTCAATTGACTCCAAACATGGGTGATAAGATGCAATTTTGTGCCCTCCATCCCCACAAGCTTGAAGCAGATTTCTCTCAATATGACCATCAGATAGCACTTAAAGTGCTTGGAGCAATCATTCAGAGAAGTCTTTTGCTTCCTCTGAATGTTCCAAAGTGTTACTGTGGTCAACAGTATCCAAGACTATCAAGTGGTCTTAAAATATTGACAGTACTACACTTCCTTTGTCTTTTTTCTGGCATTTAAATGAATCTACACTTCCAAATGAATTACTATACATTTCAGGGTACTAAAGGAACAATTGCAGATGATCACAGAACCATTCATGGTAACCTTTAAGAACTTCTGGAAGACAGTTGATGTCCCATAAGGGTTAAAACAAAAGTTGTGCCCATCTTCAAGAAGGTGAACAGGGCAAAGTTCCCAGGCGAAGTATTATAGGAGCTTATTTGTGAGCACTACAGTTAACAAGGCTAGCATTGGTGTTCTGCAAACTACCCAGATGAAACTTATCGCCTTTGATATAGGTACAAATTTAATTGATTGGTGTGATGCCATACATGTAATGTACCTGGATCTCAGCAAAGCTTTCAGCAGAATGCTTCATATTTTTTCTTCATAAGATAGTAGTCTTAAGTAGTAGTAGTATTCATCTACTATTGTTAGATGAACTCACAGTTTGAATAGAAAACTCTGAAAAAAATGATCATTAATTGTTGTACTTCAGCTTGGAATGAAGTATTGAGTGGAGTGGGTTCTGTTCCAGTCTGTTCAAAGTTTTTACTAAAGATGAGATAAATTTACTACTTATTTTACTGGGCTTATAAGCAGTGGTGGGATTCAAGTAATTTAACAACTGGTTCTCTGCCCTAATGATTTCTTCCAACAACCAGTTTGGCAAACTGCTTAGAAAATTAACAACTGGTTCTCCCGAAGTGGTGCAAACTGGCTGAATCCCACCACTGCTTATAAATCTCTTTAGACATGAACAACTCTGAACTGTCTACATCCCACTTTTGTAAATCAGCTTAAAATGGAACAATAGCAAGCAAAATATATCAATAATATATTATTATTATTCCCACATCAATTCACCATAGAATAAAGGTCTCTTGGCCAAAGGTAATGGACCATAATCTACCATGTAGCTCTAGTGTAGAGGTTTGGAGAAAAACCAGAACTGGGAAGGTGGCTAATTCTTTACGTGAAAGAGAAATGCTTCAAAAAGACCTAAACAGCCTTGAGTAGTGGACTGAAATGAATGGGGTGGAATATAATAGAGAGTAATATAAAGTACTATACCAAGATAGGGAAAAAATGTAAGGCACAAGAAAAAGGTAGGGCAGAGTTGGTTTGATAGTAGTGCAGGTGAGAAGACTAGATATTCTTTTTGACTTCAAGTGAAACAAGCCATCAGTATGACACAGCTGTTAAAAAAGCAAGTGTCTTATTGGGAGTGTATTAATAGGATTATAGAGTGCAAGTAATTGTCCTTTTCAACTCTGTCCTGCTCAGACCCCATTTGGGATCCTGTGTCCAGTTCCACACGCTATTGTTCAAAAAGGACACCAACAAACCAGAGGAGGCCTACCAAAATGGTGAACAGTCTAAAAACCAAGCCCTGTGAGGAATAATTAATAAAGGATCTGGATATGTTCAGCCTTCAGAGAATACTATATTTCTGGAAGGTTGTTACAATAAAAATGCAATGGCCTTGTTTTCTATTACTTCAGAGGGCAGGATCAAGATCAATGGGTTAACATTAAATGGAAGAAGGTTCAAGAAGACCCTCCCGACTACAGAAGCTGTTAATCAGAGGAACAAGCTGCCACATGATATGGTGAGACCGACCGGTGTGAGAGATGCTCAGGTGAAGCCTAGGGAATTGGACTAGATGCTGCCTAATTTCCTTTCTATCATTCTAAGTTCATTAACTTTCTATTTGCTTGCTGCACATGAAACTATCTGCTGCATGAACAGGCTAGCTGGGATATACCAATCTTCCCATTTTAAAGGACTATACTAGAAATTGATAAACTAATAGCTTTCTATGGACATTTTCGGCATTGCTTAATATTAAATGTGCTATTAATTGTGTGGAAAGGAAATAAATGCTTTTATCCTCCACAGACAATCGTGTCAAGTGCTTCTGCCATGAAATCACTACATGGTTTTGGGCTAGGAATTTCCTGTTAGCGTCAGTTCATCCATGTATAATAAAGGGGGAATAAATAAAACTGACTTTTTTATATAAAGATGTTCTACAGATTACTGTCAAGTATGTGAAGTGCTTTGAACCACATGAAAACTTTTTAAATATTAAAATGTATTATGACACTACTCTGAGCCTATTTCCTATGCTATTTCATTACTGACTGAATTGCTAAACAGTTAATTGATCCTCAGCTCAAGGAATGCAGGCCAAAGGCCAAATAAATAAATAAATAAATAAAAAATCACTGTACTTTTCTCTGCCTCTCTTTCTCACCCACACACATACATGTGTGCACACACACACATAGCAACTGCTTAATCCTGATGGTGTAACTGATAATTAATGGAGAAAAAAAAGAGAGATAAGTTGTAAAAATGCTGTTGGTAATGTTTTTAAAACTATTCAATAGTTAATGATTTTAAACCACTTAATATTTAACATTTTAGCCAAGAACAGCTTTAAACGTCTTTGAAATGTTGCCCCATCCCTATTAATATCTTTCTCCTCTGAAATCCAAAGTTGATCCTCCTGCCCCATATAGATCAGAAAAATGAGTTTTCCCCTATCAACCTCTTTTTCTCTCCATCACACACACACACACACACACACTGCACCGGCAATTTTAGTGTTATGATAATACATAGTAGGATAAGATATTTTGGAATCCTAAATGAATTTACCAGGAAGTGAGACCCATCCTGTCTACCTTTGGATAAAAATGCATGGGATATTGATGTCAGATTCTAACACATGCATATCTTTGATCTTTCATTACTGTAGCTGAAATATTCTTAAGTAATTTATTAAAACATGAACTATAATTGGAAAAATATGCTGATGAAAAATGTCAAGAGAAAAGAATATAGTATTAACCCCAGCATCCTATACGTGTTTACATGGTCCCCGATAATTCACTGTTTGCTCACACATAGATTCTTGCAATATATAAGAAGGCAACATTAATCTAGAAACCTTTCTATGCTGTTACACCAATTGATGCACATCTCACCTTTTCTTCTAGCTAGCAAATGTTGCTATAAGCACAAAGATCCCACCTAATATTGGTAGATCTCTCTGAAAGAGAGTCTCTCTGCTCAGCTGCCTTCTAAAATTCCTGAGATCTCCAGATCACTGTAAAGATCAGGGCATTGCAAGACATGATGGGCAAGACATGCCAGTCCCTTAAGAGAATCCTGTAATGGTATGCAGGAATCAACACTTAGCTGGCAGTGAAAGTCCTTGTCTCCGAATTATTGGTCCTAGTGCTGTTTTGCCTTCTGCCTTTGTTTCCTCTTCCTGCTTCCGTATTATTATCTGTGTCATAGGACTGCTAATCAAGCAAGCAGAGTTTTTGATTCCCTAGCCAATACTGGGGCATGCTTTCTCCAACGAAGCATGCCTGGGACAAATTTAGGAACAAAGAAAGTTCCCTTATAATGACCCAGTTCATAAACAATGCTATTTACACGATTCATTTCAAGCTTGTTTACTGAATAAGCTACAGCTACCTGGCGTCATACCTATTAAGGAATAAACCATGGTTTAGAAACAACAACAATAAGAAAAATATATTTATCTCCACAATGGTTTGATGCAATTGATCAATTAATTCATATCAATTCAACTATCGGTCTATTTGAGGCAGAAACGGGTACATCTTTCCAACATTCCGATACCGAATGATTTAGCCCTTCTACAAATAATGGCTAAGCTTATTTCATTACAGCTTTGGCTCAAGACAGCCCTGGGAATTGTGTTGCTATCAGATGCATGAACAAAACTAGCAACTCTTGAAATAGGGTAAAAAAAATTAATGAAAGCTGGTAATAAATATGGGTGCTAGATGGATTTTCTACCTTCTTCATTGTTTAGTGAATCTGGATTGCACATGGCTGTTTATTTTTTTTAACAGAAAAAATAGTAAACAGAGTAAATAGTAATTTACTATTTACTACAGAGTAATAGTAAACAGAGTTGACTAGAGTTGGGCAGCATCCAAGGTGAATAAAATAAATAATAAAAAACATTATTGATAACTTGAGATCGTATCTTTTCTCTGAAGGACTCAAGTCATATACATGACTGAATGGCCCTTTTGTTTCCTCAGCATACATGTGCTATAACTGAGGCTAAGAGATCATGTATAGGTCAGAATCACTCAATGAGCTTTCTAAAAACATAACAATTCGAATCTGGATCACTCCAATTCTAATCTCACAATTTAACCACAACACGTGCAGTGTTTAAATCCTGTACTGTACGTTCAGCTGATAAAGCAGAACTGCATAGCTATGCTTATTTTGTTGATAACGTTCTGCTTTGAATGGAGCTGTCTTTTAAAGAGATAGACAAATAAGCTTGCAAGACCTTCTCAGGGATCTACTTGGCTGCTGCTGGTGGTGGTGGTTCAGTCATATAAGAATCAGTCTACTAGCTAAATTAAAAGTTCTCAGAATGGGATGATCCAGGGGTAAAATCCAGCAGGTCCTAACAGGTTCTGGAGAACCGGTAGCGGAAATTTTGAGTAGTTCAGAGGACCGACAAATACATCTCTCTGGCCCCAGAGTGGGGTGGGAATGGAAATTTGCAATATCCCTCCCCCAGGAGGGGAGGGAATGGAGATTTTGCAGTATCCTCCCCCTGGAGTGGGATGGGAATGGAGATTTTGCAATATCCTTCCCCTGCCACGCCCACCAATCCACACCCACAGAACCGGTAGGGAAAAATTTTGGATTTCACCCCTGGGATGATCCCATAGAATTTTACAAAACAACTATCAGGCATGCACTGCTTACAAAACCTTGAAGAATGTGGCTTGAAAGAGATATACTGCAGTTGATATTTACATAGGATGAGACCTCAGGTATCAGTTAATAACAGCTGAATAACTAGTACGCAAATACAATTGTCTGTAGCTACAGGAGAATCATGCACAGGCACTTGTTGTTGTCGTTTTTTTAACAACAAAACCAAGTAGTCATCCTATGCACACAGATAGTTGGGAACATCTTACAAAGCAGCCACACAAACCTAGGAGAGGATAGGGCTTCTTTAACCATGTTAAGAAAGATACTTTGTAGGTGTTCCTGCATTTTGCAAAGCACCGTTTCCAGAAAGATTTGCACTAATCAAAACGGGCCTTTTCTAGTCTGAAATTTAGCCAGAATATTTCCTTCATTCTCCGTTACCCCAATACTCCTCTAAGTTCCCCAAGGTAAAACTTAGCAAACAGTTGTTTATACTATATTACAAGCAGTAGAATATATTACATGTATTACATAACCTCCTCCGGCATGTATTCAAATGAATTAAAAGGAACCTTTGAATAGATGGGTAGACTGGAAGCCATACTCATGGTTCAACCAAACACAGAATTATTTTGCTAATTTGCAGGTCAAAATAAACATTCTTTCCCTCCTTGATATTTGTTAAAAAATTGAAGATATTGGAAAGATCCAACTGAGAAATCATACAAGCACATCTGCATGTGCCACACACAGTTTTGCTTAGTATTTTCCTGATTATAAGTTATAATATGAGCTTCAATCAATTTCTGAAAGCCAATCACTGAAAAAAATATGTTTTATTTTAGTACATCAATACATATTCTGTCTCTATATGAAGAGCTCTGTTATTTCAAATTGCTGCTCCATTTCATTTTCTGCATCCCCCAAAATAGTTTAAGATTATGATCCCATGAACAGCTGGGGCAAGATCTATTGCAAACAACGGCATTTATTTTTTAGCAGGTTTTTTTAGATATATACAGTATTGGACAGCACTACAAAAAGTCTCCTCAATTTACAACAGTTCATTTACTGTTTGAATTTACAACGGCTGTGAAAAACATGACTTATGACCGTTTTTCACACTTACAACTGTTGCAGCCTCCCCACGGTCATGTGATCAAGATTCCAATGCTTAGCTCACATTTATGATGGTTGCAACGTCCTGGGGTCATGTGATCCCCTTTTGCGACCTTCTGACGAGCAAAGTCAATGAGGAAGCCAGATTCACTTAACAACTATGTTGCTAAAGTAACAACTGAAGTGTGTCACTTAACAACGGTGGCAATAAAGGTCATAAATTGGGGCAAAATTCACTTATCAACAGTCTCCCTTAGCAATAGAAATTTTGGGCTCCACTGTGGTCATACGTCAAAGACTGCTTTGACTACTGTTGATAAAGACACTTTTGTGAAGCCAGCTACTTTTTAAAGAACAATTTCGCATATTAACATGCGGAAGTGCTAAAGAAGGAAATGCCAGAGATCTTTCTACATAACAGACAGCCCACAAAGTTGATCCAACAGAAACTGCTGATATACTCCATAAAACGGAGATTTGTTCCATTCATTGGTGTTAAGGATAGTATCTCTTTTGATATATCTGCTGGGTAAATCTCTTCCAGACTGTGCTTTAAAATCATTTTACATCAGATATAAATGAGAATGATGCTCCTACAGTTAATTCTTCAACAGGAAAGATAATTTTAGTATATATAGGAAGGATAATTTACAGAAAAATTAGAAAAGGTGATTTACAATAGGCAGGGAATATGACCATAGCACCTGTCTGCAATTCTTTATAGCGGTTGCATCCATTGCTTTCATTTATTTGCAGATGACTGAGGGAAAATTCAAAGGCCAGTGAAACACTCTAAAACTAAATGTCTCCTTTTCCTCTGTTTTTTTTTAAATGCACTATTGTTAAAATCATTTTCTTCTACTTAAGAAATTTTGAGAAAAATATTTTTTTTAAAACGAGGCTACTACTTTTCAGGAAATTTCAGAATTTCTGGAATAATAAAACTAGAATATTATATATAGTCTATATATATATATATAGACTCAGGGCAGCTTACAATGCGTTAAGCAATAGCCTTCATACTTTTGTATATTTATACAAAATCAGCTTATTGCCCCCACAAACTGGATCCTCAATTTACCTACCTTAGAAAGGATGGAAGGCTGAGTCAACCTTGAGCCTGGTGAGATTTGAACTTACAGTAATTACAGCAGCTGGTGTTAATCACAATGCTATCAGTCTGCTGAGCCACCAGGCCCTTGTATATGATCTAATGATCAGGGACAACCAAAACTATCAAAAATCTGTAACATATAAGGAGTGGGGAAGGGAGGCAGCAGTAATTTGGGTCCTGTAGATTAGGAAATTTAACACTTTCAATCCAAATCACTTCTGCTACAGTCTAGATACTGTTTTCATCAAATGTATTAATTTGAGAATCTGCCGCCACAATCTGAACTGACAGCTGCTGCCAAAGATGGCTTTAAATGGAGATAATAAATTGTTGACAAACTTCTTAACTGAAATAGCAAAGTAGAACTTTCACTATCATTGGCATAATACTCCAAAATGTCAATTACTAAGGTATCTGAAGAGAAACGTTTTGCCTTCTGTGTGTAAGCAAGACACAGGAAGCCAAATGACGGAATTTTGGTAAGGTCTAGCAAGCTCAGCCCAGGGTTGAATTCATTTTCTTGTTCTGTAGAATTCCCCTTGGAATCTGCTACCTTCAGACTCTTTCCTTGTCCAGATCTGAAGTCTTGCTTCCCTTCCCCCAAAGTCTTATTTTATCTAATCAAAGATAAAATTGAAACATCTCCCTTTGACACTAGCTAGCTGCCCAAGAAATCTGTTCTCTTTAAGGAGGGAGGAGACAATGCTAAAGTTATACTTGACAAAACCCAAACAAACATTCAACCTAAGCAAAAGCAATGGTTTTTCTAGTGAGAGCACAAAGTGTTACATTTCTTTGACTGCATTTCTTTTGACACTGGCCTTTTTTGGACTTCGGACAGACCCTTCAGACGGAATCAAAATGTTTAAGGCGCAAAACTCCCCAAGATCTGAAGTTATATTGAAAGGACAGAGAAATTGTCCTTAATTGCACCATCCTATGTATACTGCAGTGGAAACAATCCCTTTTTGATTAATGGGTTTACTTCCAGTTAACTGTGTACTAGATTGCAGCCCGAAGGAGCAAATCTGGGACTAAGCCCCACTGAAATGAACTAAATTGATTGCTGCGGAAACCAATTTAGAATTCTAGAGTAAGACAGCAACTGAATCCTCATATACTTGGGGTTAAGCTGTAGTAAAAACAAAGCCACACTCACAGCAACATTTAAATCTCCCAATTAACCTCCCAAACATTGGAAAGTAGGCTTCACTGAGATGAGTATCAGCACAAAAGAAAGTCTTCCAATAATTGCATAAAACAATTGCAGGAAAATGGCAAATAAGAAAGCAGGAAGTGGCAACACTTTATGAATGTAGACAAACATAATTGTCCCAAGATAATTTTGCAAGGTCCAATCTGAATCGGTCACTGGGACCAGAGCTTTTGGACTTGTGCTGGAGCCCATCCTCAAGGAACCGAGGACTCAGATTGGACCCTGCAACATTTTATTACGCTGATCAATTTATCCTTTTTTTTTTATTAGTAAGAAAGAAACTACAGGCAGCTTTTTACAATATAGAATCTAACCCTACAAATCTCAAACACATCCCATCAACAGTTAAATCCATCTGAAAGCCACAGAACTTATCTGTAACTAGTGAGGCCAAGATCACAGTTTGTATTATGTATTTGTATTTGTCAATAAGCACAAAACATTGCCCTACTGCACTGAATACTAAAAATAGTTTATTTATTTACTCCAAAATAGTAAAATATTTTTTAAAAAGCTTCTTTGCATATATTTTTGCAATTCTTATACAGTGGAGAAATGTTTACGTTGACAGGTCTCTATAGAGGTTGAAGAAAATATTTTAAAGGAAAGAAAATGTAGGATACCCATTTTATTAATACCAAACACCAATAACAAATACACTGTATATTAAATAATTTTTATTGATATATTTCTTGATATCCAACTATAATAGTCCCTACTTCCCTAATGCAACAAAATAAGTTTTCATTAAAACATTCCCCCCCCCCCTTCCAATGTAGGCAGGGTAGTAAAATGTACCCTATGTGCCGCAATTTTACAAAATAGGCACATTAGAAATAGCTCATTTCTAACCCATGGTCACTAGACCAGTTCATGAACACAAAGTTTGCCTTAAAATAATCTCTACACTAACTTACTGTTTAAAGGTAGAATAAAAGTGGAGATTCAGAATTCAGTTCAAACTCCTCTGCTTCAAATTCAGGGGGATTTACTGTGGGATGAACCTGATTAATAGAAACTTCAATCTCTACACACACAAATACAGGATTTTCAGAGCTGACTGCTTGCAACCAAGTTGAATCTCTGGCAAGAGGGAGGGAGGGAGGGAGATAGATGTACTGATGAAATCTCTAACCCTCAAATTTATCTGGAAGTATGTAGAGCGTGGTATCTACTAGGTACACATTTATAACGCTTAAGGTACATTGGGGCGAATTCTACTTTGGGGGCGAAACCCTCACTTTGCCACAGGAGAGTTTTTTAAAAAAAAATTAGTCAAGGAATGGATCCCTTAACTGAGCCATTTCTGATCAATTGTTTTTTTTAATAACTTTAGTACAGTAGCAGAGTAGAAACAATAATAATACTAATACTATAATTTTGCTAATTTGCTTTACATGTGTGCTCTGGGGTGATAGGAGACCCCCCCCCAGCTTAAGCAAACATGTATTGCAGCATTGCAAGGCAAAGGAGGTATTGCCTAAAAGGCCACAATTCCTTTTAATGGAACCTATCATGTTAAAAGTTTTGAAGATGTTAAAGAAAGATGTTAATTTCAGTCTTGAAAAACAATCACGAAGACACAATGTAAGAATTTAGGAATGGCAGGGGAAGTGTACTCACCAAAGGTGACATAGATCCATTTGGCAGGTAAGGATCAGACAGCATGAGGAAAGGGTATCCAGAATAAGGAGATCCTTTATACATCCCTGGGTCCTGGTGTTTTAAACCTGTTAAAATTCAAATGCCTGGTTAGGATTTCGTCTCAGAACCGATCTCCCCTCCAATCCACATACATTTTGTTGCATTATTTGTGCTTGCTAGCATCTGTGAGGTTCACCTGACATTCAGCTCCCCATTACTGCTACACACGAGCCTTAGAGCCTTAGAGTTTGCAACTTATCTGATGGTAAAAAGTAAGCCAGGAATGAAAGGACCACTTCCCAGAATGAAAGCAGCGTGCAGATGTGCTCATTTCTCCACCTTGGTTAAACTCTTGCTTAATAAAGAATGGGATGCATTCCGTCCCAGGTAGTTGTACCTGCTCCATACCTCTTCCCTAAACTTCCACTAGTTTTTTCCCCCCCACCCCCAAGGAGCTCACTGTGCCAAGAGTACCCAGACCAACTTTACCTCCCGCGATGCAATGGGGGGGGGAATAGGTTGTGTTGGTGTGCGTGTGTGCATGCAAAAGGTGTGTGTGTGTGGAGGGTAGGATGAAAGCCTACGGAGAAGCACCTTTATGTTAAGTTAAGTGCACCCGGGAGCCCCGCAGGTCAGGGCTTTCATGAGCGGTGCGGAGTGCCTCTCCGGCGCGGTAGCGCGAGGCGTTTGCCCGCTTTGATTTAGCAGCGAGGCATTGACGTTTCCCCCGCGGACCACGAGGGCTGCCAAACCTTCCCCCTTCTCTCCCCTCCCCTCGGCGGTCGAGCTCCCTCCCTTGAGGCACGGAAGGGAGAGGAAAAGGTGGGCGGCGGGGAGAGGAGACGAGCGAGGAGGAGGAGGAGGAGAAGAAGAGCGGGTGGCTTTGTCCTCCCCTTCGAAACTGACCATCATCCATGTGATCCGGGAGTTTCTCTGGATAGACCCTCTGGGGTTCTTGCAGCCGCCGGATTGCCTGCAAAAGGCGAGGAGAGAGAAAGGGATGAAGGTCGATCATCATCATCATCATCATCATCATCATCATCATCATCATTATTATTGGTTAATCTTTAGAGAGATTCACAGCCTTTGAGGCTGGTTAATAGCTCAGCAGCTCGAGTCCTAACCAAGGACCTAGGAACTGTTAAGGTGGTATTATTATTATTATTATTATTATTATTATTATTATTATTATTATTATTATTATTATTATTATTATTATTATTATTATTAAGTTTGGCATTAGAAGAGAAAGTGATCTAGAGATCTAAGTGATCTCACCTCGGGATGGGCTCCTGCGGCGGCGGCGGCCACGGTTGCTGCTGGGTTGGACGCCTGACGGTTGCTGCCTCCGCCGCCGCTTTCCGACTCATTCACCAGGGATGATTTGAGGTCAGCCAGGTCCCCCTCGGTGAAGACGTTGGCCTGGATCTTCTCCTCCTGCTCCCCTTCGTCCTTAAAGGCGATCATCTCGTCGTTGGCTCCCAGGTCATCACCCCCGCCGCTGAGTTGGGGCATTTTCTTCCCGAGCCAAGCCAGGGAAAGAGCGAATTTTGGGCGTCGGAGAGGCGCCGGGCAAGGAGAGCGGCGCACTCCGCTTCCCTTCTTTCTTTTCCTTTCTTGAAAGAGGAGGCAAAACGTTTGGCGACCTCCTTTGAGCGCTGTCCCGGCACTCCGACTCTCGCCGGGGCTCTAGCCTAAGGGGGAAGGAGAGGGAGGGGAGGGGGGAACTGTGCTTGACGATCCAAGGCAGGAAAAGCAACCGGAGGGGTCGAGGCAGCGATCCAAACCGCTTCCACCCACCCCCCACCCCTCCGCGGTCTTGGGTCCCCCTCCCTCCCCGGCCAGCCCCGGGAAAGTTTGATTAAGTAGGAGCCGGCCGGCCGGCTAGCCAGCTAAATAGCCTAGCTTGGATGAGAAAGCTGGAGCAGCAGCAGCAGCAGCAGCAGCACCGGCGGCTTTTGCTGGGAAGGAGAAAAATTAAAAAAAAAAAAAAATAACAACCACCCCGAGCAGCAGCCGAGCTAGCGCTGTTAAAAGTGCGCGACTCTGGAAGAACACTGGAGAGCCGCCTAGCCAAAAGACTTTCAACATCAAAGCCGCCGCCGGCTGATTGACAGCGGCGGGGAGGGATTGGAAGACTCTGTTCTCCCGCGACGCGCTTCAGCCTTAAAGAGACAGCGCCCGTCTCCTCCCGTACGGCTGCGGGGGATGCTCGCGACGGGCAATTGAGAACCGGCGCTCTCGCCTCCGTGGGATAAAAGGTGGCAGCGCGCGGAAAGCCGGTCCCCCAAATCTTCCTCAGGGGCGGAATGCAATCTTCCTCGGCGAGGAAGAAGAAGAAGAAGGGGGGGGGGAAAGGCAGCGAGTTTTCCCCTCTTCCTGACGAAAGTTGGTCCCCTCCGATGGATTTGGCGCACTTACACGTGTCGGTGCGCAAAGTAATACGCAGACGCCGCCGTCCCGTGCGCAGGCAGGGCAAGAGAAGGGGAGCGAACAATGGGGGGTTTGGCTCCGGCGTTGCTCCCTTCTACTGCAACCCCCCCCCCCCACCTCCACACCCTTCCCGACCTGGTTGCCTCCAGATGGCTCGGACAGCTCGCAGAATTCTCAGTCAGCTCGTCTCACCAGGGTGACTGGGGATTATGGGAGATGTCGTCCAACACGTCGGGAAGGAAAGCAGGTTGGGAAGCCTGTTTTAATGCAACACCATTAATCTTTAGGCAATTGCCTTAAAGAAGGAGACGGTGGTTTTTTTTTAATTATTATTAATGCTCTATTCATCTTAATATTCACTTTTAAAAAAAACTTCATCATTTGGGAACATACAGCTGTTAAATTTATGGAACCATTCCTACGTCAAACATCACAATCTGTCCGTCTGTCTGTCTGTCTCTCCCTCTCTCCATGAGATCACGGTGGGGTTTCTTTCCGAGTAAAGGGTATTGATTGTTGTAAGGGTCTGATCCCATAGCCATTTATTTGGAAATCATCTCGGGAATGGAATCCGGATGGGTGCACTTATCAAGCCAAACCATGATTTGTTTAACCATTGTTACGTAAAACAGTTGACTAGATTAATGCAACATGCTAAATAGAAAAAAAAAACCCATGTTATGGCTCCAATTAACCACACTATTTCTAGTGAATTCATATGAATTACAACTATTTCTATACACTCTTAGGTGAAATAAAATCAGGTCTTTCTGACATCCAGTCACCCAAAATTCCAGCGCTGCTGTTTACAGCTGTTGTTCTAGCGAGACATGCCTGTCTTCCCCACAGAACCTAGACACAATTTTCTTAATTTTAATGGCACCAAGTTTTAAATAAGCAAGGGTTAGATTACAGCCTTAATTGCCCTTATTTTATTGTATTTTATTTTCTTAATGAATGGGCAGAACTATTTTTTAAATTAAACTTGGGGTTTAGACTAAACCCAAACTAGTCAAACAACATGAAGCATCAACAGTGAGGGTTTTTTTTTTAATTATTATTAATAAAGAGTCAGCTTTTTCAGCTGTGCCTGCAACTCTAGCCACATCTTTTGGGCACATTGAACCAATGGATTGACTTCTGAGTAAATCAAGTGTGAGCTGTATTTCTGATATTTACCCCCTGCCGGCTACCCTCTTATTGACTCCAAAGAAGCTCAACTAACTTGGGCCCAAGAGATGCCCATTTATGTTTGGGGTGAGGCTGTTTTGCGCTATGAATGGGCAAAGCCCTTCTTTCTCTTTTTGTGCCTGACAAGTGATCATATACAGTGCTAAAAGCATTTATCTATGTCTGATGGGGTTTTCAGGTTCCCGAAACCCTCAACTCCCCCCCCCAAAATCAGGGAACTCCTCTGTTTTCTCCTCGTTTTTTTTTTTTTTTCTTTTCTCAATTTCTCCTCCTCTGGTATTGGTGATCCCTCCTGGAATAAAGACAAGTAACACTGGATCTCAGATAATGATTACTTTTCCTTACGTGCCCGGAGGGTAAGGAAACATGAAATGAACAACTTTTCAGCCGGTTTTCAAACCACTTAAAGCGGGGGTGTCGTCCAGAGGCGGGGTGGGGAGTGAATTTAGGCGACAAATTTTTCATTCGGGGTCCTCCTCAAAGTCCCTGTTACTCACGAGACAGTTCTGAGACGATATTTTCCAACCTGGCGCTCGCAATTCTTGTACACAAAAGTTAATGAATAGTAAAAAAAAAAAAACACAAAAAAAAAAACACTCCGACAAGACTCCCGCTCCTTTTCATAGCGGGACAGCTGCGGGTCTTTGCAAAACCTTCCATCTGGTCGGGGATTTGAACAATTCCACGTAAAGAGGTCTTCATACTCTCCGCATGGCACATAATTGTTACTTTCAACACCTCAATTATCTCCAGCGCTTCCCTCTCCTTTAAAGGTCGTGTTCTGCTATTGAAAAGATTTATTTTTCGGCAGCTCAAAAGCAAACCCACCCTTCCACTAAAAAAGGGAGAAGGAACAACCTTTCCAGCAGATGCGTGACTTCTCAGGGCACGCTTAGATCCCTATCTTCAATCTCTCTCTCTCTCTCCCCCACTCTTCTCCCTCCCTCCCTCCCTCCCTCTCTCTCTCTCTCTCTCTCTCTCTCTCTCCCTCCCTCCCTCCCTCCCTCTCTCTCCATGAAGCATGTAAGCTAAGTAAAGGATGGAGACAGAGACTCCTCCATCTCTCAGGCGCACACACCCCTGAAAGACCGAAAACAGTCGTGCGGAGCTTTCCTGGATCTCCCCACCACCACACAAAACACGTGCCGCTCTCTAAAGGTCCGAAGTACCTTCTGAAACAAACCCTCACTAGATTAAACATCAGCCCGGGTCGCCCCTCTGCTTTTCTGCCCTGTTCTGCTTCTAAGCAAAACGCGAAAAGCGGGGAGGGAGGGAAAAGCACGAAGCAGATTTGTTGCTTCCAGTTTTTCTTTTCTTGTCTTTTTTCCCCCTCGTGTTTTGAGAGTCTCCCGCTTTGCATGTGAAAGGCAAGCGAGCGAGCGAAATAGCCTGCGATTTACAGCCCTCCCAAATGGAGATAAAACCTTGGCAATGAGTTGGAAACCTGTTGTAATCTGTGATCCAGGAAACAAAGAGGCTCATTAATGCAGAGTCTTTGGTGAGCCTTTGATGTTAGCTAGCATAGCATTCACTCTCCTTTCCATTTGCATTTAAACATTCATAAACATCGTTTCTGCTTCCTTTGCCTTAAGCAATTTAGAAGTAAAGTATAGCTTTCTATTTAAAGAAACCCACAGTGGTGAAGCTGAGAATACGAATATCACATAATCTTCCAACAGAGCAAATATTTTCTCCTGCATTTCTGGTGGACGGAGATCTAATACAGACTCAAGATTTAAGGAACACAGATGGTTAACTCAAGTTTAAGTTGACGTAAAGAGAAAGAGGTCTGGATAACTTTCTTAAGGTGAACTTCATCTATTAGCCGATTTTGCTGCATGTGGAAATTTTACAATTAGATCCCTCAGCAGAACAGTCATAATTAATCCACACTCTTGTTCCCCTTTTATTTCTTCAGTTTGAAAGGGCTTGAATTACAAAATATTTGTGCTGACTCATGATTCAGGAAAAAAGAGACTGGCTGACCATCAATAATGAAAATAATAATTAAAAATGTTCCCTAAAACTTTAATTCTCAATTCATCTGGACATGGCTAGCAGGTTGAGTGCTGTACTATAGCCAATGTATGTTGATATAAGTGACACAACATGCCTGGAAATTGCATAAAAAGACATCCGCTAGGATGGGTATCAATTGGAGGAAGAGATATGGTCCATAAATACCCCAATGCTGGGTTCTTGCACAAGTTGTTGCCTATATGCTTTGGGAGATCTGCAGTTCTATCACGACCCTATACTGCTTCATATAGAAAAACCGCCCACCAAATTCAAGAGGATTTATATTTAAATATGTGTGGTTTACAGAAGAGTAAGGCCTTTGTTCTTAGCCATAATGCAGCCTGAATAAACATGCAGGGATTTGTATTGCCTGTCATTATTGTCTCTAATTGTTGAGCTATATTCTGCTATATCAAGAAACTTGGCAGTCTTTTTGGCAAATCACAATGGAATAGAACACAGTAGAAGGAAGGCTGTCATTGTTATTATCTTGGAACCTGAATTCTACATCTGGGATTTTTTTTTTTTAATGTAACCTCATAACTGATGCTCAACCAAGGTAAAGAATCTAATACATATTAGTATCTTGCCAGCCTCAAAAAGGTAAATTCAACTTCAGTGGGTTAGAATTTGGAAGAATGGCCTGCAGGAAATTTTAGGCTGTGATTGAGAGGAAGAGGGATAAATAAATAGATGGAAAAATTAAATTGACAAACATAAATATTCCAGAAACAGGTTGACAGCAACCCGTTTCTGTACTGGTGCCAAGAAAATAACAAACACACCAGGAGTTCCTTTATTTACATGGGGGACCTTTTTAAAGCCATTCTTTTTTTTTAAAAAAATGCAATATGCAATGATGAGTGCAAGAAATGTACCCTTATCTCTGGTAGTAATCAGTGATGGGTTTCAAAAATTTTTACTACCGGTTCTATGGGTATGGCTTGGTGGCGTGGCTTGGTGGGCATGGCAGGGGAAGGATACTATAAAATCTTCATTCCCTCCCCAATCCAGGGGAAGGTTACTGCAAAATCCCCATTTCCTCCTAATCAGCTGGGACTTGGGAGGCAGAGAATAGATGGGGGTGGGGCCAGTCAGAATTTTTATTACCGGTTCTCTGAACTACTCAAAATTTCCGCTACCGGTTCTCCAGAACTGGTCAGAACCTGCAGAAACCCACCTCTGGTAGTAATGTTGCATTTCTAAAAAGCAATCTTTTCATATAATGCATCATGTAGGAGTCTGAATGGTGAGAACTGAATTAGTGCAAACTAAGTGATCCAACAATGGTATCTACAATGGTAATTGTATCCCTATCTTTTTGTTGATTTAAGTCTTCATGTGTGCAAAACTATATGGAAGGAGGTACCATAGTTCTTTTTATGAAATGTATTCCTTTAAGCACAGAATTCAGGTGCATGATTGGATTACTGGCACACACACCCTAAAAATTAAAAAAAAAAAAAGTTCCCAAATAGAAGAAAATCATCTTTCTGATATCTTACTGGAAGCAGATCAAAGTGGAACAATAAGCCTGATGCATTTGTCAAATCATATCTGCGGGCAATGTCACAAGTTGATTTGCATTGTTGTTATGGGGAAGAAATCCTGAAATAAGCCCTTGTTGTAGAATATTTTAATTACGTTGTAACTATAAGCTTCTCCAATAATTTCAGTGAAGGCAAGTTTTCTATTTCAGTAATTTGGGGAAGAGGCACCCAATTATAACTTAAGGGGAAAAATGAATGCCTTCCTTTCAGTTCTTCTGACACGATGGGTCTCCTTAAGAAAATTTTTTAAAAAACACCCCCCTCCCCCTATATGCTGCTGGGTTCCTAGCTGCTTCCCTGCAGGAAATAAAAAAGGTAAAGTAAAATTAAAAAAAAAAGTGCCAAACTCTTTCTGGTGTTTATTTGCTGTCTTCATTAATCACCCAAATCATATGGCTCTATGAGTGGTGTGTACAACAAAGCAAGCACATATAACAAACATCATTCAAACATAAACACCATCAGACAGTATACGGAAATTATATAAGTACAAAGATGGGCACCTGCAACAATCAATAGCAGCCAAAAGCTTGTTGGAACATGAAGAGGCTTTAGCAATCTTCTGGAATCCCAGGAGGGAAGGAGCTATTCAAGTCTCTGAGGGCAGAATGTTCCATTCCACAATGGGGGGGGGGGGACGTCAAGAAGGCCTGCTACTTTGTCCACTCCACTTATGCTACCCTGGGATTCCTCTTTGACCATTCCACTTCACAGAGGGTTCCTTTTTGGCCACTGTCCAATAGCATTTCATAGGTGTATGTGTTTCCTGAAACATCTAATTTAATAAACGAATGTAAGTCTCTGTGCCTGATCTTTTCAACATTTGTTTTTATGGCAAGTTATTTATATTGGAAAGTAAGAAAAATAAATACTGAAAAGACCATTTTCAGAAGCAAGATTGGCAGGGTACTCTCCTTCCTGGACTGGCAGATGTCATAGAGCTCCCTTCGTCTCTTATAAGCTTCAGGCAAACTAATAGGTGGGTGAGGGGTGGGGGAACAGTGACCTGCATGTGTCAGAATTGGCATGATGGCAGCCTAATGTTGCAATGCAAGCTCCAACCCTTTTGTACACCTGACCATACAAAACAGTGGGGCTTGCATTATGATGTTTTGTCTGCCCTCTTTCCACTGTTGACCATTATTTCCAGATATTGCTGGCAAATTGTGATTCCCCCCCCCCCGTTGATGTTATGAATGGCACACCTTCCTTTTTGTCTCAAACTAGAGTGCTATCAGGATTCATTTGTTTATTTCTGTCTCATCCTAGAAAAGCCTCAAGACTTCTACTGTTATTGTGGATACCTTTAATCATTTTCTTTTGGTTGAGCTTTTAGAGAACCTAGCTTTAATCTACTTCTTTTTAGGCTAAATTCACCTTGATCTGTATTTTGGACTATGATCCTGTACACATTTCCCTAGATCTTAAATCTCCCTGAACTCAATGCATGATCTGTTTTTTTCCCCCTTGCAAATAACATTTTTTCCTATATTTTATTATTTATTGTTAATTAGGTAAAAAAAATGTGATCTGCTTTTGTGGATGCTTGCTCCCACAAGATACAGTAGGGTTAAAAAGAGATTGAAAAAATTTCATGGATGAGTTTATTTATTTATGACCCAAGACCAAGTCACAGTATTTAAAAATGCAGTCCACATTATTACGTGTGTTAATAATTATATATAGTACGTACATATAAAAAAAAGGAAGAAGTCCTATAAAGCTGAGATTTCATTGAAGGTCTAAATGACTTCTATAAATAAAATTAAAAAGTATAAATAAAAATTTAAATGAAAAGCTACAAATGAAAAAAATGCTAATGTCTTTGAAGCATCTGGGAATTGGTCATTTGATAAGAAAATCTCAATTTCATCATCATGAGTGGAATTGATCACGCTAAAGAGTGGATGTATTAGTTCTGTACATCAAAGTGAGTACAGTGGGCACTTTAAATGGATGTACCGGTATAAAACAAACTCAACCTCTATCCTCAAACAGATACATAATCAGTCTTTATATGGAAGGTTGGCATACTGACCAAGTGACAGCTCGTGGATGAGTAATTGAAATCTGGTTCTAATTGTTACTTAGAGCCTAACACTGAACAGTAGCAAGTATGTGTCCTTTCCTTTAAAGCCCGAGGTCAATGGACATATACAGTACTACATTTTGCAACATCTAGTACCATTCACATTATGCTTGTCCAGTTCTACAGTATTGATGTTAATTGGCCTTTAATATATAATTGCTTAAGACATTTGTTTCTTTGCCTTTCTTACTTTAATTTTGATTTTTAGATTGTAGCTAATTCTCTTGTCTAAGACTGCCATACCTAATACATATCATATTGATGAGAAAAGAAAGTCTTAAGTAATGCTTTTCTTCAAACACAGAAGAGAAAACTGAAGCTGGTTCTAAATACAGCAGTACCAGATGAACATAGTTATGGTATTTAATGTTAATGTTTAGTAAATTTAATTAAAGGCTTTAAAAAAGGGACATTTCCGTCATTTCATAGACCTTGAATTTGTCCAAATTAAGAAGACCACTGTAGTACTTGTGATGTTTGAAAGTAGTTAATTATATTCAATATTTTAAATCAAGTATATTTCTCTTGGAAATGAACCTTGATATTGATATGTATTCCACTAAATTTTTTTATTCTATTTACTAAAGTTGAGGATAGTAATGCTGGATAATAATGAGTATGCTGCTCATTATAATTTAGAGCGGCATTATTATTTTTAACAGAGATTGTTTACATGACTAGATGACATATGAATTTTTCTTTGTTATTATTTGGATCTACTTCAGAATCTGAGGATTTTTATTATTTCCAGAATCAGTGATCAATGATCAAAATAAATTAAAGCAGTATTTTTCAACCTTGATAATTTTAAGGTGTGTGAACTCAATTCTGGCTAGGGAGTTCTGAGAGTTGAAGTCTGCATATCTTAGAGTTGTCAAGTTTGAGAAACTCTGAGATAAATAGTTTCAGTAAATATGAAAATAAAGTGTTTTGTAATTGTTTATAAAATAAGCTTATAAAATATGTAGCCAAACATATCCATAGCCTGGAAATGTTTCTTCCTTTAAAAAATATTTTTTAAAATGATTATTTCCAATAAGTTTTAACAGATCTACTATGAAAAAGCCCTGGATACTACTATTAATTTGTGCCCGTAAAAGTGAATGATAGATTCTGGTAATATAATCTCACCAGTGCTTCCTAGTTCAGAGATATACAATTAGAGATCCTAGGGTGGAGCACCCAAAAGTTTTGGATATGCCATCAAGACCCTTCTAAATATGTCACCAAATTGTGATTTTTAATATGGCAGCAAGGGAAAAAAATCCATACAAGAGAGATCATGGGATCAAAAGTACTTTAAAACACAATTGACATACAATCAGTTTTTTAAAAAAACTTGCTTCACTCATTTTTGATTAGGCAATCCCTCATGCACATTCCTAAGGCCAGTCCATTCCTCTTCCAGCTGTGGTTTCCACCCTCTGTTCATACCAGCCATCACGAACTTGGCACCCTCAGAAGAGTTGGATTACAGTGCTCATAATTCCCAGGCAGCAGAGTTTATAGTGTCTGTAGTCCAATACTTCTGGAATGTGCCACATTTGGCAAAGCTTATCAACTGTATTTATTCTCAAATTAATCAAGATGTCTTATAAATGAAAACCAGCAAACTTCCTGCATTCTTTTAGGAGACAGTTTGGTTTTTTTTAAAAAAAAAAAAATTAAAAAAAATTTTTTTTAACTTTTTTTTTTAAAACAGGCTCACTTCTTTTTTGCAGAGCAATTGCCTGGCTTATACTATGGAAGAGGCCAAATGAGTTGCTCCCAAGTGGATCAGACAATGTGGTGCTTTTCCCTGTTCCCAGGATACATTTTTTGAAGAACAATATTTTAAATATTCAGTTTCCAGCAAGCTAATAAACAATAATCCACATTGGCTCTGGGAGGGGGTTATTTCTCCTGAATGCTTTCCTGTATGCTCTATTCCATTGTGACCTTCAATTTCAGTTCAAGATTCAGCAGAAGCAGACTCCTTCAGTAGGAGAGGATGTACAAAGGGTTTGGAGTAGCGAAGAGAAATTAAAAGTCTGGGAAAATCATGCAATATCCCTAAAGAAACAAGCAGACTGGAAAGCCTGATGAAAGGGTTGGATGATGCAAACAATGAACTGAATCCAGACTTGGTCCAGCTTAGAAATGAACCAGTGAAACAACTGAGATTTAAATTAGCCCTGATTAAATTACGCCGGTCATTTTAGAAGATCAATTCTAAGCATGATGATCTTTAGATATAGTCCATGGAGTAGGGCTACTACATGCTGAGTATTTCACACAGAAGTCAAATCTAAATAACCTGTCTAGTTGTGAATCTCCCGAACAATAGTTGCTTCACCCAATGAAATGTGTGGCATATAAATTAATTAATTAATTAATTAATTAATTAAATAGATAGATATAGATAGACAGATAGATAAATAGATAGATAAATAGATAGATAGATAGATAGATAGATAGATAGATAGATACATACATACATACATACATACATACATACATACATACATACCCTCCCCCCCAATGTCCAGGGATCCTCATTCAATTTTAGAGCAGTCTTGTTCCCATGCACCAGGGGTGAAATGCTACCGGTTCGCACAGGTTCGGGCGAACTGGTATTTCCGACGATCAGCTGTGCCGCATGATTTATATTCGCTAGATAGCAGGAAATCCTGCTTTCTAGCGAATCTAAATCACGTTGCACAGCTGTTCCCCCCCTCGCTTTCTACTTACCTTCTTAAGCCACCTTTGTCTGTGCGAAGCGCGCGTTTGGTGCACACCATGCATGTGTGTGCACAGTGTGTATTTAACGCACACTGTGCATGTGCATGCACAGCATGCGTTAGGTGCCCACTGTGCATGTATTGCGCAGCGTGCATTTGGTGTGCACTGTGCATGCACGTGCGCAATGTGCCTTTGGTGCACACCGCGCATGCACGAGCAGTGAACTGGTGGCAAACCGCGGAGGATTTCACCACTGCCATGCACATACCCCAATCCTCTTTCTCTTTCTGTGTCCATGTGGCATATTGACATTCTTTCTCTTGCTTTACTGGTTTTTCACTTACTCTACCTACTGTATGCGCCTGAGTTTCTCTATTGCTTCCCATTTTCCTCAGATTCCTGGCTCTCTGCTTGTTTCAAGCCCTTTAAGAAATCTATTCCCTGCTTCTGCTCATGCTTACACTCTTCCCCAGCCTGTTCAATCTCATTATCTCCTTCATCCCAAAGGTGCTTTTTCAAAAGGCAACTGGACATCAGTTCTTCAGAACTGAAGAAGCTTCTTGGATGAGAAACGAAACGTCTTCAAGGAAAAACAAAGTCCATTCGCCTTTTCAAGAAGCATCTTTGGGACAACCATGACAGAGAATCTCCATAGACACTCTCTCCTTTACCTGTCACATGTAATTCCCTTGAGCCCCTGAGAGAAGATGGGATAGAAAAGCAAAAATAAATCAATAGTTTTCCTTGGGAAACTCTCACTTTTTAAGAGTCCCCTTCCTTTTGCAAAACCGAATGAACAGTGAATGCTAGATATTAGCATATATATTTTCCACAAAATATTACTAATTATCTTTATCATATGCTTGTAAGGTATTCAGTCATATCAACAACTCTGTAAGGTAATTTGGTATTATTATCACTGAAAATGTAAATGAAAAGAGAGAGCCAACTGTGGAACTCACAGCAGAGGGAATAACATTGATTTTCAGTACAAAGATTTATTTTGAGAATAATTGAAATAACTTATGGGAAATATGAACTCCTTACTCCACCATCATCATGAACATCTTCCTCCTCCTTTTCCCCTCTCCACAAAAGCCAGACCCATTTGTTTAACTATTAAACAACAATGTTTATGGGATACAAGGAAGAGAAAACTGCCACTACAGACAGAAGCAAGTAAGAACTGCCTAACAGAAAAGAAAATAGAAAGTCATCTGAGGAAAGTCTGAATTGGTGTTTCCAGAAGAATTTGTCAAAATGCCTTAGCAGTATTGTTTATTTAATGAGCTCAGAGCAGATACATTTAATTAGGGTGTGTCTACATTCACAGTCATTTATGTAAAGGTAACGTGTTGTAGACCTGGATGAGAAGATCAGTAACAAATAAAATAAAGCCATCCATATCTGTGCCGTCTTGAGACCATTGTTTTGACATAGCTCAACATAACAGAGAGAAAAATAGGTTTTTAAATCAATATGTTTCTGTGGTTGGTTGTTTCAGGAGGTGTTGTATATGTGCAGACATCTGTTGCTGGCAAGGCTGTAGGCTCAGGGCTGTTCGCCAGACTCTTTTGTCTCCAGGCAAGTGTGTGTGTGAGAGAGTGATTCCTGGGCCTTCCCCCCTCCTACTATCCCAATAGAAATTTTTCTCTTGTGCAACCATATTCAAATGAAAATTTACAATTATGCTATAATGTTTTTTTTTTAAATTTCTTTTTGCAGTTGACTTCTCAGTAGTAGAAATGTGTTAACCAGGATACAGAACCATCAGCAACAGTGGAGAATATGGAACTAATGATACCCTGCGTCAGTCATCAAGAGAAAGGGGACTGAATTATAGCAGCACCACTGCCAGAATGCAATATGATTATCAGCATTGATATTAGACATAAAAAGCTCCCTCCCAGAGTTACTGCCAGAAATAGTATAATAGCTGTGCTAGCTGATTTTTTAGTATTGCTTCTAATACTGATAGTATATGTGTTCCTTTGGCAAAGGCTTCCACTTTCAACTAATTGCAGAAATTTATTTATTTATTTATTTATTTATTTTTCATATTTGTATACCGCCCTACTCCCGAAGGACTCAGGGCGGTGAACAGCCATAATAAATACAAATACATATAGAAGTTAAAAACTATTAAGAAACAGATTAAGTAATTTAGGCTCAAAGATTAAAAACATCCAAATTTATCTAAAGAGGTTTAAAACCCAATTTAAAAGCCAGTTTAAAAGCCAATTAAAAAGGGAGAGTTAGGCCAGACCAGCTTGTTGGAATAGAAATGTTTTCAGGGCACGGCGGAATATGCGTAAGTCTTGGATGTTTCGTAACTCTGGGGGAAGCCCGTTCCAGATGGTAGGTGCCCCCACAGAAAAGGCTCTCCCCCTGGGGGCTGTCAGTCGACATTGTTTGGCCGACGGCACCCTGAGGAGTCCCTCTCTATGGGAGCGAACTGGTCAGTGAGAGGCTATTGGTGGCAGGAGGCGGTCTCGTAAGTACCCTGGTCCTGAGCCATGGAGCGCTCTAAAGATAGTAACCAAAACCTTGAAGCGCACCCGGAAGACCACTGGAAGCCAGTGCAGCTCGCGCAGGAGGGGGGTTACATGAGAGCACCACATTGCTCCCATTACCACCCGCGCGGCCACATTCTGGACCAGTTGGAGCCTTCGGGTGCTTCTCAAGGGGAGCCCCATGTAGAGAGCATTACAATAATCCAGGCGTGAGGTGACAAGGGCGTGAGTGACCGTGCGTAACGAGTCCCGATCCAGAAAGGGATGCAACTGGTGAATCAGGAAAACCTGATAAAAAGTCCTCCTGGCTACGGCCGTCATATGCTCTTCAAAAGACAGCCGTGAGTCCAGGAGGATGCCCAAGTTGCGAACCCCATCTGTGGGGGCCAACGACTCGCCCCCAATAGTCAGAGATGGTGCCAACTGACTATATCGGGACGATGGAAACCACAGCCACTCGGTCTTGGATGGGTTGAGTCTGAGTTTGTTCCTCCCCATCCAGATCCGTACGGCCTCCAGGCACCGGGACATCACCTCGAGGGCATCATTGGGGTGGTCTGGGGTGGAGATGTACAGCTGGGTGTCATCAGCGTACTGATGGTACTTCACCCCAAAACCACGGATGATCTCACCCAGCGGCTTCACATAAATGTTGAATAGAAGGGGCGAGAGGACCGATCCTTGTGGCACCCCACATATAAGGGGCCTCGGGGTTGACCTCTGCCCCCCTCTCAACACAGACTGCGACCGGTCAGAGAGAAAGGAGGAGAACCACTGTAGAACAGTGCCCCCCACCCCCAACCCTTCCAACCGGTGCAGCATGATATCATGATCGATGGTATCAAAAGCCGCTGAGAGGTCTAGTAGGACCAGGACAGAGGAGCAACCCCTGTCCCGAGCCCTCCAGAGATCATCAACCAATGCGACCAATGCTGTCTCTGTGCTGTACCCGGGCCTGAATCCCGACTGGAACGGATCTAGATAATTCGATTCATCCAGGTACTGAGGCAGTTGTCGTGCAACCACACTCTCAACAACCTTTGCAACAAAGCGAAGGTTGGAGACAGGACGATAATTTGCTAATACAGCTGGATCCAGGGAGGGCTTCTTGAGGAGGGGCCTCACCACCGCCTCTTTCAAGACGGTGGGAAAGACACCCTCACTGAAAGAAGCATTTATAATCTCCTGGAGCCAGCCTCGCGTCACCTCCCGGGAGGCCAGTACCAACCAGGATGGACACGGGTCCAATAAACATGTGGTTGCATTTAGTCTGTTCAGTATCCTGTCCACGCTTTCGGGAGTCACAGGATCAAACTCTTCCAATCAAACTCATCAAATTGTGGCCACTATTAGCAACTACCAGAACACTCAGTTATGGGTATCTCCTGAACCAGAGTTAGAAACTTGAGTGATGTGTTCTTTCCAAAATGATCATATATAACAGAGGAACTGACATATAACCAGGGATTGAGTCCATTTCTACCAATTGCCAAACTGCCAAGGACTCACTGGACTCAACATTAATACAGGATTCCTGGGAATAATATGCCATATTTCCAGAAGCATAGGACTTGATTGGGGGCAGAAAACTATGGGAAAATGGGAAGAGAGATTCAGGGGATTGAACCCTTTTAAAGCAAATGAGATTACAACCAGAATTCTGGTGGACATGATAGACCTTAACATCCACTACATCCAAAGCTTTAGCACCATAGAGAATCATTACACTTCTACCACAAAAGTAGAATTGGATGAAGCTACTAAATATGTCTTGATGCAGGATTTCTGACAATTTATAATGGTGACAGGAAGAATACCCAGGCCATAGATATAGGTAGCCTGTGGCTTACGACCACAATGGAGCCCAAAATTTTCATTGCTAATCAAGGCAGTTGTTAAGTGAGCCATGCTCCATCTGATGACCTTTTTGCCATGGTTGTTAAGCAAATCACTACAATTATTATGTGAAATATGCGGTTAAGCGAATCTAGCTTCCCTCATTGACTTTGCTTGTCAGCAGCTTACTATGAAGGTTGCAAATGACAATCCTAGGACCCTGGGATGTTGCAACCATTGTAAATCCCAAAGGCACTTTTTCAAGAGGCAACTGGACTTTCTGGTTTTTCTTTGAAGACATTTTGCTTCTCATCCAAGAAGCTTCTTCAGCTTTGGGACAACCATGACCTGAATGACTGAGACTCTCCATAGACAATCATAGTAAATGCATGCTATTTGAGAAGCAGCCAAAGTTTGATCATGTGACTGTGGGGATGCTACATTAGTCATTAGTGTGAGAATAAGTCATAAGTTACTTTTTTTTCAGTGGTATTGTAACTATGACCAGTCAGTAAATGAACAGTTGTAAGTCAAGAACTACCTGTATGAAGCTGTTCAATCTGCAGGTGGGGGGCAAGCATGGGAATCATTTTGGAAGGACCCTCCCAAAATTTTCTAGAGACTGAGAAAAAGGAGGGGTGGAAAGACTGATGCCAGCCCTGCAAGAAGCATACACAGATGAACTGAGTTCTTTACTGTAAGGTTACATTAACAAAATCATTCCCACACACCATTATACCCTCCTTGTCTTCAGAAGGCAGTTAATTGCCAGGTAGTCCCGGGTAGTCAGAAGGGGAGCTGAGTCTGGCAGTTGTAATTTTTCATGGGATTCTTATGGGACTTGGTGATGTGAGAGTGTTTTTAATATTTCGTATTTTTATTTGTTTATCAGTTATTTGCTGTCAGGTCTTATTTTATATAAAAAGGGCAGCCTAATGTGTTTGGGTTGTGACTCCCAAAATGATTGGCTGGAGGACAGTGGAGATTTTCCTCTCGTTAATCATGTCAGTTCCTAAATATAAGTTGTCTTTTCCATTTCCTTCAAGTGTCTTTCAAATAGAAGGGGCTGCATCACTCTTTGACCTTCTCTATATATCAGGGGCTGGAAATGTACTTCCAAGAAGCAACAGATGGGTTTAGTAAATTACAGCCTGCAGTGGAATCGGTACCTGGAGTTGAGTGAGATCAGATTTGAATGGTAAGGGGACATTTTCTAAATGTTATTTTCCACCTTGCTGGAGATTGCTGAGCATTCATTTCCCATGATAGACCCAAGATGCTCATTATCACCTGTAGTTACTTGAACCTTTTTGAAATGGGAACTTCCAGCAACATTTTTTTAAAAAACTTATTACCTTTGATGGAAGGACTGGATAGATCACTGGAGGAAGCTTATCCTGAGGATAGGAGATTGGTGCTCTACCCTTACAGACAAATGGTAGGTAAGTCCCTAGAATGTACTACTTTGCAAAACATCTTATAATGACTAACAAGAGAAGGAAAGAAGAGGTTCCTGCATTCCTGGAAGAGGTTTGGAGAAGAAGCTTGGCTCTTCTAGCAGAGGGAATGTAGAATGTGCTATCTTTTCTCTGTACGTATTTCCAAGTTGTCTTCTGCATGAACCATTGCTCATCCTGTAAACTAACTTTATATGTTCTAACCTTGTATAGCTGTTGAAGAGATGGTCCATTTTATGAACATGGAGGAGAAGGTAATTGTTGTGTATTTGGGGGGAAAATGTAATGGCAACCTTATTAGAATGTTCTAACCTAAAACACTATTTCAACTCATATTCCCCTCATGGTAATAAAGGTCTTTTTAGATCTACAAGTGTCAGTGAAGCACACTTTATCCTTTGTCTTTTAGACTAACATGATCATTTGTGTCTTTTTCCTTTGATTGATCTTCTCCATTCAGGATGTGAGCCTTGCTCCTTTATCCTGCCTCCTTCTTGTGTTTTCATTCCCCCCCCCTTGACTTGTTCTTTATCTTACATATCTGGTTTTATTTCATGACTCCGTTCATCTCAAACAGCTGGTTTCAGCCCCTCCTGGCACTTGTGATGTCACTGTGAGCTGGAGAGGCAAAGTTGAGAGATGATGACTTGCCCAGATTCACCTATTCCTTCATCAAGGTCACATTTCTATTTCAGCCAATACATGATTGGTAGAAAAATAACAGACCTCCTTTTTCAACCCTAAAAGATACACCTATACATAGGGGTATAAAACAGAGAAAGGACAAAAAGTTGAATTTGATCAAAACTTTCTTCTAGCTCCATTAGCCTGAATTTATCTTTGTAATGTACTGCTATGCTATTTATGACTTTATAAAATATAAATTATCTAGGCCCATTCCCTCAGTTCATACTCCATTAACCTATCTGTATTGAATTTATTGGATCCATTAAATATTTTTTCCTTGATGTTTCAGGCTCAGGGCTGTTCAATATAACACCCCAGGCCAGTAGTATACCTGAAAACATTTTCTTTGATATACACACCAAACTTCCATGCAACCTGGCTTTCCACAGTTCAATTATTTTATTATCTTTTCTGAAGAAAAGTTGGCATGCTGTGGTGCAAAGTATCAGTTTCCAAATTATTCATGATTTACAGGAATATCTTCCCACCTGGACACCAAATGGGCCCCATAAGCCTTGTTAGATAAAAATAGAGGATTGCTTCAGTGCTTCATATGAAATTTTGATGGACTACCTAGACAAAAGAGAAATATAAATTGGGGGATAAAAGGAACTAAGAGCACCCTAGGAGTCTTGATGAGATGGGATAGAGAACCATCTTCAGGTTGCCTGCTAGTAAATTGATGATTTGTGTCTGGCCAACTCAATCAAAGGCCTTTTGTAAAAAAATGAGGTTCCCTTTCCTACGAGGCATATTGTAACAATATTATGACTGCAGATTCAAGACCTGCTTACCTGAAAAGCTTAGGAATCTATATTTGCTCAAAGGTGTAGGCACCATAAAATGAAAAGCAGTTGAGAAACTCTGGGATGAAGGATCTAAACATTCACAGAATTGTATGGCTCATTTTTCAGAGATCCTGAGAAACAGTTCCTCAAGTTGTGGAATTTTAAAAAATTAACTTTTCAATTTGTGTTTGATTTTTCACAGAATCATTTCCATAGGTCCCAGTTTGCTAGGGGCAATATCCTGACTCTAAATCGTTTAGAGAGGGCTGTAAAACACTTTGAAGTGGTATATAAGTCTAAGTGCTATTACTATTGCTATAGGTCTTTCGATCCATTTTTATTATAAACTTTATTTAACCCAGAGTAAAGTATTCCAATATATAAAGATTACACATATTAATATTGAGTTTTAAAATTATTTTAGCTCCAAAACAATCCTTGCCAGTTCTAATAATCTAATCCTTCTTTTCCAGTTAGCTTATTAACTTCAGCAAGATGGGCTTTGTAGTCAGGCTTATAATAGTTTATAATTTGTATATCTGATGCTACATTGCAAATATTTGGGTCACTATACTACAGTTCATAATCATGTGACTGAGCTTGGTGGATATCGCATGAATAAGGATGATTCATGGGATGGGTTGAAATACTCACTTAGGCTTGCAGGAACTACCTCATCAACCACAGAAATCCAACTTCTGCCAAAGGGAATTTTTGATGCTCTTCTGGACATGCCCCAACAAACCATATTCATTTGGAGAGCAGCTCTTACTCACTTCTGGAGTCCTCCTGGCTCATCAACAATATTTTGACTGTCAGCTCTTCCCCACCTTTTGCAATTATCTTTTCAGAATACTGGTTTTCAAATGTTGCATCCATTGCAAACTCATAATATCTGATTTTAGAAATCTTCTACGTCTAGGTTTTAGAAAGGCATATAAAGCAACTAGCCTGGGTGCTTGCTATTTGTGGCACTTAGGGAATCAGTATTACTAACACTGCATGGTTTTTATATAGGTAGGGTAATACCTTGTGGGCAAATTTATATTATTACATTCATACTACTACAAATTAAGTCTGCTTGGTTGTCCTCCTGAACATATCTAGGCTTTAACCCTATAATTGTGGCTTCCACCAAAGAGTCCTGCAAAGTAATATGCTAAAATAAATGAAGTCCCATTAGCAAACTGTTCCTACCTATCTAGTCTGGCTTTTAGAATCTTTCTGGACCAGTCTGAACATCAAGGACATTTCTTCTGTCCCGAAGAAACCAATAGCCAGCCTAGATGAAAGGAGTCACTCCTTGAGATATTTTTCTGAAGAAGTTGTTCCCATTGAATTGAAAACTAGAAGTCAAAGAAGAGACCCAGATGCCAGCTAAAAGGCCAGATTCTTACAGATTCTCCATTAGGTTCTACACCAATTTACAAGGGCTACAAACAGTGTCCTGTTGGAATAGGCAAGTCAGAAGAAGTTTTGAATCTATCCAATGCCTGGGTTTTAGAGTCAAAAAGAAAGCAATCACTGAACATAAACTGATCATCCTTCTTCCCACTTTTGTGAGCCTCCTGATTGGTAAAGATGATGCCACCTGTATGGGATGAGTTGTGTGGTTGAACGTAATTGAAACTGTTATGTGCCATTGATAATGCTAATAATTACAAAGGGATGTCTTAGTAGTTCTGGCAAGGACAGATATTTTTGTCTTTGGCTTTCTTTGAATCTCTGCCTTAAAAGCCGTAGCAGTAGAATCTTATGGATATGTATTTTGTAGTAAATCCTACTGAGTTCATAAAGACTTTATTCAAGGGAGTGTGTAGAATTTTAGCTAGCAGGAGAACTGTGGGAAAAAAAGGCTAAAATAGGAGGAGATGATGTATCTGCTCTTCCCTGTTGTCCTAGCCGTTAAAAAAGTTTCCTTCACTGTGTAAACAACAAAAGAAAATTATCTATATCACCTCCAGATTTGGAAATTGATTCCATGCCAGCTGGGGACATTTAGCAGATGGATGGCCACTTCCACAGCATAGTTTTTTGGCTTTTCAGTTGTTAATTTTTTTTCTGAGATAGGATGAGCTAGGCAGAGAAAACAGAAATGCCTGTTTTTTAACTCAGCTCCCTCCTTCTGAGATTGGACCTTTCCCTCTGACCCTGAGGACAGGACTCCAGGGAATTCTTTATTCCCTTGGACACCTTCATAAAAGCCACAAAATGGCTGCCTTAACTGAATAAATAGATACTATCTCTTAGTTATGCAGCATTTTTGTTAAAGAAATACCATTTTTAATACAAGTCCATATAAAATCCACAATTAGGAAGCACAGTTTAAAAGTGGGGGTGCTCTTTTTTGTTAGAAAGGAAATTTATTTTCCAATATAATAACTGAAACCAACCAACCAACCAACCAACCAACCAACCAATCGCTCTTGCACTCTCTCACACAAACGAAATTATGCATTCCTTTTCACACTAAGGGATCATTCTGCAACTGTGTCCCCCCCCTTTACATGGTTCTATGTGGCTTGATAATTAACTTTTTCTGGCTTTTACCCGTGTCTCATCTATGCTTTTCCAGGTGCAACCAATTTTATTACTTGAAAGAAGAAGTGACCATATGTATATTATAGATTCAGTTCCTTCTCATGTTTGGGATGTTTAGTAATGTTGATGGCAGCTAATGGGCTACTATTAAAACATAGTGGCAGTACAGTATAACTGCCTGCCTGTGTGCCTTCCTTCATCTCATTTTATAGAACATGTTCAGGTTATTTTACAACTTTAACAGGCAGGCATTCTACTTCTCTAGCCCATGGTGCACTTCTCTGGGTTGCTGCCTGGACTAAATGCCAAAGGTGCACAGAACGCTGTTACCTTCCCTCCAAAGGTGGTCCCTATTTTTCTACTTGCATTTTTTACATGCTACTCAAACTACTAGGTTGGCAGAAGCTGGGACAAGTAACGGGAGCTCACCCCCTTATGCGGCACTAGGGATTCGAACCGCCGAACTGCCGACCTTTCGATTGACAAACTCAGGGTTTTAGCTACTGAGCCAATGAGCCACCAACTTTGGTTAAATACCGTGAAAACAGCTGATAGGGACAGAGATCAACCTATTTAAAAGATGACTTCGGAGATGAGCTCCGCCCCCTAGAGTCGGGAATGACTAGCACATATGTGCGAGGGGAACCTTTACCTTAACCAAAGATTAATTGTAGCTAAGAAGAGGATGAAGCCAGAGAGGCAAAGCCTTGGAATCACTATAGACTGCACGCCCCTGCTTTATTCCTATAAAATGACCCACTGAGAAGAAAACAATCATGTAGTGAAATATTAATTCCAAGAATGATGTATTAATATAAGAAAATAGAGAAGTATATATTAAGTGAATTTTTTTATAGAGAATCATATCTGACTTGACAACTTCTTCTTGCAAGCTATCTGTATCAACCTATTATGGGGTGAGTTTTGTAACCTATCAACAGCCAATATATGGTAAAATCATATTCTTCAAGTAGAAAAAAAATCTATTGATTTTATTGACTCTTGCAATGATTATAACATGGAAATGGTTATGATCTCAAATTTTTTTTCATTCATATGGCACTGTGTTGAGTTCAACATCAGAAGACACATACATTTCTGTGAACTTGAAAAAAGCAACAATTCTACACAATGTATTCATTTCTAATTCAACATTTCATAAGGAAGCTGATGTCAACATTTCTAATTCATTATTCATCAAGGACTTAAATATTTGGGTTCATGAAATTCATGTTTGATTGGTAGTCTGGACTACCAATCAAAATATATACAGTAGAGACTTTAGGGGTTTTAAAATGTTATATCCAATATATAGTGAAGACGGGAAGCACATATTCATTAAATCTCAATATATTGGCAATTTCATATGTTCTACTGGGAAAGAACAGAGTAAAGCCTTGGTGATAGGAGAACAATGAAAAAAAAACTGTAGAGTTGGATGGATTCTGGGCATAAGAAAACCTTTTCCACTGTGATTGTTGACAGAATACCAATTGATCTTAATACTTTACTATTTGCATAGCAGTCCACTTGTTCAGTGGTGAAATTTTTACTTGCTTTTCTTAGAAGCATAAACACAAAGTTGGAATTTATCTTGAATAACATCTAGTCCATTCTAGCTCAATGCAGAAATGGAACTGCAGCATCCTTGGTCCATTTGTTACTTCCATACTTCCAGTGAATGAGAGTTCATCACGTCCAAAGTGCTCAGTTTCACTACAAGGCAGTTCTCCTTTGGAAAATTCTCCCAGCACTTAACCAAAATCTAATGGTCTGCCATTGTTGCTATTTAGCTCAAGTCTTTTCCTCTGAAACAATCAAGACTAAGTATCCTCCATCTTTCAAGAATAGAAAAGGCAGCTATCACGTTTCCCTTTAATATTCTTTTCTTTGCTCAGGCCATAGAGCATGCATTCAAAAAGTATTAAACATGAATCAAGCCAACATAACTTGCTCAGCAAGCCATAGTTTAAATTTAAGAAATCCTATCTGCTATGAATATTACTGTTTTGTGGCTGTATATGGGGCTGCCTTTGAAGAGTATAGGAAGCTTCTGGGGGTGCAAAATGCATCAATGTGCTCAGTTATGTATACTACAAAATATGCACATATTACAACTTAGCTATGCGAGCTGCATTGATTACAAGTTTGCTTATAGACACAAAGTCAAGGTGTTGGTTATAACCTTTTAAATCCCACATGGTATGAGAGCAGGATATTTGAGGATACACTTCATCCTGGTTAGATCTACCTATCTCATCAGATCTGGCAAGAGAGACATGTTGTGGATCTTTTAGGCTAGGGAATGTTGTCATATGGGAGCTAGATAGAAAGCCTCTTCTGCTGCGGTATTTGCCTTGTGGGACATCACTCCCCCAGGTGAGGTTGGCCCCAATCCTATTGGCTTTGTTGGAGTTCCCATGGTAGAATGGAACCTGTTAGATGGTTGTAAGACAGTTAATGAAATGTGCTGTCTGTAAGTTCTCCTGCCATATTTTGTTTCTTGTTTTTATTTAAATTTATTATTACTATGTATACCACCCAGAGTTGTTACATGAGATGGGCAGCTATACAAATCTCAATAAATAAATAAACAATAAAAGGAAAGCATTCAAAACTCTTAGGACCAGTTACTAAAAAAAATCAATGCCCAGCAAAAATTTTCCTTCAGTTTGTTCGCCATTTTTCTTTTCTTTTTCTTTTTCTTTATTATTTTTGGCACAGTTGCAATTTGGTCATGTTTATTTAATGCTGTTTCACTTACAGCGCCTTATACGTGTGAAGGTATTGAGTTAAGAGATCACAATAAGGGATACAGAACAATTAAACCCTGTGGGGTATATTATATTACATCTTGCTTGAAACAATTATAGATATTATCTTTGCTATTTTAAATTAGATTGTATTGCGTCGCTTTCAATCATTACAAAGCATAAATTGTGAACAAGTCTATTAAGTCTCCAAACCTGGGGAAAAACAAGAAAGATGGCTCATTTACATCATCAAAAAATTGAGATCTCGGAAGTCCATGGCTCAAAACTCACTCCAGTTATGAACTGATTGTCTGGGTTGATTCAAAAAACTATATTAAAAGAATTTTATGAGTCTCCATGTTTGGGAACACAGTCTTTGTCATGGAATGTTGTAAAAATAAGGGCCATCATTATGCTGAATCCTCATATGGTTTAGCAATAACAATAGCATTTAGACTTATACAGGTAGTGCTAGACTTACAGCAGTTAGTTTAGTGACTGTTCAAAGTTACAACAACACTGAAAAAGTGACTTATGACCATTTTCCACAATTAAGACCATTGCAGCATCCCCATGGTCATGTGATCAAAATTGAGGTACATGGCAACTGACTCATATTTAGGACGGTTGCAGTGTTCCAGAATGATGTGATCCCCTTTTGCAATCTTCTGACAAGCAAAGTCAATAAGAGAGCCAGATTCACTTAACAGCCATGTTACTAATTTAATAATTGCAGTGATTCATTTAACAACTGTGGCAAGAAAGATCGTAAAATGGGATAAAACTCATTTAACAAATGTCTCACTTAGCAACAGAAATTGTAGGCTCAGTTGTGATTGTAAATTGAGGACTACCTGTATACCATCCCATAGTGCCTTAGAGCACTCTCTGGGTAGTTTACAATGTCAGGCATTATTTGCATATCACCCCCAACAATCTGGGTCTTCATTTTACTGATCTTGGAAGGATGGAAGACTGAGTCAACCTTGAGCCAGTCAGGTCGAACTCCGGGCTATGGGGAGAGTTTGCCTACAATACTGCACTTAATCATTATATCACCAGGATTTAGGGCAGTGATGGCTAACCTTTTCTGGACCGAATGCCCAAGGTGTGTGCACGCACGCCCAAACCCCCAAAATGCAATGCATGTGCGGCCCCCCACATGCGGCCCACCCCGCACATGTGCACACAGCCCCCAGACGCCCCCCACGCATCCGCAGCAGAGACCTAAAGACCAGCTGGTTGGCGGGAGGTGTGCATGCATGTGTGGCGGAGCTGAACTGGGGCAACGGCTCATGTGCCCACAGAGAGGGCGCTGTGTGCCACCTCTGGCATGCGTGCCATAGTTCGCCATCGTGGGTTTAGGGAATTTGGCACAGCATGTGATGTAAATACAGCAGTTCCTTCTGACTAACCTGGGTTTAGGTTTAGTGAGTGTGAATAAAAAACTCTGAAGAACTTTCCCTTCAACAAAAATAAGGACTGAGTTGTTAGGTATGAGGACATTAAGGTGTTCTTGTATATGTACATCTAGTTTGTGTAGAAAACTGAGTGACTCCCTTATGGATAGTAACATTCCAAGTCTAAAATACAATGGACAGAGAACAGATTAGACCACAGGTGTCAGACTCATGGTATCATGTTCCCATCACGTGACGTATTGCAACGTTTTCCCCCTTCGTGGAGCTGGGGCAGGCAGGACCTGTGCGTGACGCATCCAGCCTGCAGGCCGCCAGTTTGCCAGCCCTGTATTAGCCCATTGAAAGGCAATTCGGTTATTTGTGGTCAATTTATGTGCAAAGATTGTAAATGGGCCTTGCCGCAAAAATAACAAAAAAGGCACATTTCTTCTAAAGCAATGAATGCGATGAATATTTGCTTTAATATTTTGGTGGCTTTTGAATGTGTGCTTCTTGCTTTGAAAATAAGATGCGAAGATTGCAGTAAGTTAGAACAGTAGTTCATGTAAGACAAAAGTCCACCCTTGTTCTAAATTAATGCCAGACTTTATTTAATTATGGACATCATCTGTCCTTGGAGCCATCATTAGATCAGTAATCAGAATTTTCTGTCTAACAATGCTTTGATGCACAACATAGCAATAATATTAGTGGACCTAATGGGAGAGTATACCCATTAATTTCATAATTATTCTAGTCTACATAAAACCCATAGTTTGTTCATCCTGCTTTTATTAAAATCTGAAACAGCCTCAAACCAAATGCTGGAAAGCTAATTCTTAAGAATGAAAACCTGATCTCTGAAAAGATTTGCTCAGAGATTATTGGGTTTTATTTCTTGATACAAATTTAGAATTTAGAATAACCTTATCGTCACTTTGAATGTACACTAATAGGCATACATTAAAATGGAATTATGTTGCATACAGTTCTGAAAGGGTCTCCACCTCTAATATAAACATAAACATGACAAGATAAATATAAATAAATAAATAAATAAATAAATATGCATGTACTCACATATAGTATATGACATAGAGAAACAACACAATCTACTTCTGATGTATACATGTACATGGCGAGAGAAACAAATCTTGCAAGTTTACCAGACAGATGGCATACAGAACAAAGCTGTCACAGAATCTGGAAGTCCTGCTAGAAATACTTCAAAACCTCCTCCCAGAGGGGAGCAACAGAAACAGATCATGAACTGGGTGTGTGGGGTCTTTAACAATGCTTTGAGCTCTAAGCACATAGCGCTTATAAGCATTATCCTTAATGACAGGAAGCGAGCCTCCTATAATCTTCATCAGCTGTTCTTACCACTCTCTGAATGGACTTTCTATCTGAGGCACTGCTGCCATCAAACCAAACAGTGATGCAGTTTGTTCAAACGGTCTCAATCAATTGTCATATTGTCATGTTTTATTACACATTGTTTTATAATGTACACAACTCTCAAAATTGCAGATTTGAGGGGATAGCATTGGGGGAGCTATCAGCAGGGATGCATCATCAAGGACCCGGATGATTAATATCTAAATTGTGTTTGATCTCTGCGAGGGCTTCAACCTAAAACCATGAATGCTTTTGTCACTTTATTTTATTTTTTGCACCAGCAGCAGAAGGTGTCAAGGCAGCCTGAAGTATAATAATCCATACAGTTGGGAATATAGTGCTAGTTTTCCTGCACCCCCTTGTGGATGCCTCTAGAACAACTAAGCAGCTTTCTTCAGCAAGCACCTTCTCTTCCTCCCAAGTTTCTGCTAAAACATGTTCATTTGAGTAAAGATTTGGGGTAAGCTTCATTTTGGAACAAGTAGATTAAACTGTATTTGTAGGCAAGCCTCACATGGAGTAAAAGCAAAACTGTATATAAAATAACTGCCGAAATTTACACTAACTTCATGGGCGGAAATGACGTGGGCAATATTCCCTAATGCCACACTTACAATATGTTCTTCTTTCTCATACTGAACTTCACCAGCATGCACCAATCTTTTGTTTCAAAGTCTTTGTTTTCTTTAAAATAGACAACAATGATCCAATAGTACTTTTATTCAACACCAGTAATCATTTCAAGGGGGTATCTACGGATGATTTTAAACATATACTGGGTGTGCAATTGAATCAAAATATCAAGTAACCAGTGGTGGGCTGATGCCAGTTTGGACTGGTTTGGGCAAACTGGTAGTTCCGACCAGTGGCTGGCCCCGCCCACCCACCCTGGCGCTATCATGTCCTATATAATCACACACCTCACATTTCGGTTCCAGGCGAACCGGTTGTTACAACTGGCACCAGCCCACCCCTGCAAGTAACTATTAGGTTTGCAAGATCATCAGACTTTTAATTTCCATTACAATACATTTGGAGAAATATTGTTCTTCTAGTTATAGGTGAAGGCCACAAACTCTAAAACACAGTTTTCAAAACCCCATTCAAGTTCCTAACAATATAGTTCTAGCTGTAATGCCTAATATCCTATTACAACTAGAGACATGTGCACCTTCATAAAAATCCTTAATTTAGTTTGTTAAAAATCCTTAATTTAGTTCATATCAGAATTGATATGAATTTATTTTGTTTGAAGTTCATACACTTCCAGTTATTTCACATTTAGGCATAGAATGCATAAAAATTGCCTTGAATTTCTCTGGTATATTGTTTTCTGAACACACACACACACACACACACACACACACACACATGATTCTGCCTATTAGTTGCATATATTTTCCAACAAAGCAAACCTATTGTCATTTTGAAATCAGTTAAGATTTTCACTGAAATCACTGGAACCTGAAGGGGACAAAGATAATCATTTTCTTGGAGATGTTATTGGAAGTTAGCTCTCTTAGGCAAAGAAGTATTTTGAAATTGGCAATATGTTGTGAGGATTGGACAGATTGTTAGGAGTATTTATCGCAGGACAGAGTAGAAATAGTACAGATATTATTTCTAATACAGCCTATATTGATTTCCACTGATGGCATGAATCATTTTTTAGCTAGATTTTGAAGTGAAAAGATTAGCCTTTCATAAGTTACAAGAGTGTCATGTGTACAAAATATAGCTTTGCTTTCAGCTAACAATACACAGGAGTCTATTGTTCCTCCTTGTCTTCATGTTGTAAAGGCAATGAGTCATACTTGTGCTTCATTTTGCAACACAAAGACATCCAAGGCATCCAACCTTTTCTAGAAATGAAAGCAGGATTGTTCATACCAGGTCTTTGGATAAATATATTCTTTTTTCAGCAGCTACACTGACTTATTTATACAATTTCTATCCTGCTTTTTCTCCTATAGAGAGTTAAGGTAACTTGACAGCACAGCTATGATAGACACAAACATTTACACCCACCAAACAGAATAATTATTTACATAACTCAACTGAAAATACCTCACTAAGCAAAACTCAATTTCTTTCCTGAAAGCAGAAATACTGGAGACTCTTCTCAGTTCTCTTGGCAGCCTGTCCCAGGCTTGAAATGAGACCATTTTAAATAGAGATTCTCCTATTGACCTTAAAATGGGTCACACATCTGATATGGCTTAGTTTTGCTTGCAGCTAAAACTATGGAACCAATGGTGGAATTCAAATTTTTTACTACCAGTTCTGTAGGTATGGCTTGGTGGGCATGGCAGGAGAAGGATACTGCAAAATGTCTATTCCCACCCCACTCCAGGGGAAGGATATTGCAAAATGTCCATTCCCACCCCACTCTGGGGCCAGCCAGAGGTGGTATTTGCCGGTTTTCCAAACTATTCAAAATTTCCGCTACCAGTTCTCCAGAACCTGTAAGAACCTGCTGAATAGCACCCTGTATGGAACCCATTCACTTAATTATAGGCTCATTCTATCCATAAAATGGATTGTTTCAATAATTTGGAAGATCTTGAAACTTTCATGAAGCCTAGATAATGTTCATTCCTATTCCAACTTTGCATTTTACCATTTTAAGGAATCTTAAAGTATACCGCACAGAGATATGGGGGGTAGTATTTTCACATGGACAGACAAAAATAAAACGTAATTCACAAATGATAATTCTCACAGGGAATACAAGTTGTGTACTGTTGACCAATGATTACTATTGGACTAGCTTCATTCATTTGGAAGACTCCAGATTCATTATTTAGGATAGAACTTGAGACAAATTGCAGAGTGCTTGGTTATACCTTTTTGGAAAATTAAAATTGAACTAAGGGATCAGTGGGGCCCTAGCTTCCTTTTTAAAGTATATAACAGAAAATCAAAGTTGGTCTTTTCTTTTCCCATGGTTTGGAAGACCTATCTATCTATATGGAACAAATATCATTTAGGTAACTCTGACTTGCTTCTAGCTGATCAGGAAATTAAAAATGCAAACAAATAATATTATCTGAACACAGAGGTGTTTGCCTTCTTTTGTAACTTATGGAAATATGAGTGACAGATTAAGAAAGTAGGTACCATGTTGTGTGAAGGTTTTTTCATCAGACGGATTCCATATTATGTGGGAATCAACCCAAGCATAACTATGAAAAAGATTGGGAATATGATCTGTCCATGTTTCTCTGTCCACTGGTTAAATGGCTTTGGGGGATAGTGCCCAAAATCTGCCATATACTGAATTACAATTGAGACATGAAATGTATTACTGTAAATTTTAAAATGATTTTCCCCCCAAACACACACCCTTCTCCCATAACAAATAAGAAATCCTCTACTTGGTGGTTTTTAATGAAAATCGTATTTTGTAGCTCTAATAGCCAACATCTGGGAAAATGAATGCTTTTCTCCTTCATCATCTAAAGACTTATTTGGAAGAGTATTGGTTTGTGGCTCTACTGGGTAACTTTGCTGATGATCCGATTTAAAAAGTCATTTAATTTCTTCTAAGACCACAGTGGTTACCATAGAAATGTATTTGCTGAAAAACAAGGAATAATTAGTATACATTTGTTCCTTCATATCCCCTAATTTCTTCCATTCAATGTCTTAAACATATAATTAAAGGGATTATTTAGCTTTTTGATTCCCCCCTCCTACCAAATTAATTTAAAGACAAAACCCTTGTTTCAGCAGTGCCGAAGTCACATTTGGTAATCAGTCCAGACTGTTTGTCTATACGGACTAAGCCTGCATGTTTTTCATTGAAAGTAGTAACCTTGAACTAGTGGTAAATGCTAGATTCTACTGGAACCTATAAAGAATGGATATAAGCAGGTAGAGAAATGTTGGTAGAGATTCTTTGCCCAGTCTCTTGTGTTCATGGAACTGTTGATGATGAAAGGATGTAGAAGTAAAAGCTTTTCCAGACAAAACATCATCCATGGAAGGGGGTGGAAAGACATAATGGACAACTGGATCAATCCCAAGACAAACTGAACCAATTCAATGTGTGGCAAAGCATTTCTCATTGGATTTTATTAGGGACAGAACTAACATATGGTAAACATGGGTTTTAGTTGGCTCACATTCTGAAAAACTGAAGCTGTAATCGTATGCCTTGTTTTCTCAGTGTAGATTACACAGAACTCAGTGGGGGTTACTTGTGAGTAAATAGGTATAAGATTTCACATTATTTACTCTTTTCAACTTCTAACGTTCTAATGTTTGTTTGTTTTTTTGGTTTTATTTTCTGCACATGATGTATCTGTCAGTGTGTTCAATGGCCTAGAACAGGAGACAATGTCCCAATGTGGGTAGAAGGAGAGTGAAAACCTGTGCATGCAGGATTATTGCAGAAGATGGAATTATGCAGAACATGCATGTCTTGTTCCAGCAAAGTGGGAAGGTTTACAGTACCTAGACTATATCAGTTACAGAACTTTTTCAGGCACTGGTTGTCAGTTTCCAAGCTTTTGTTTAAAGCTAAACTTAGAATACAGTTTTGTATTCTGGAGATCATTTACCAATAAAGGAGAATATTTGTAGCTCAGGGTTGAAATGAAGGGTCCTTGGTGCTCTCTCTCTGATTGTTTTCTTATGATGTTTCATTACACAAACTAGATAACATCATCGGTGTGGGTCTAGCACTAATGATGTTATCTAGTTTGGATAATGAAACATCTGCAAGAAAACAATCAAGCTCAGAGAGGACCAAGAGATCATTTATTTATTCCATTTCTCTTGACCATCCATATGAAGTATTACAGGTAATGTAAATGTGCTTTTGTATTACATCAAATACATCTCAGAATCTATTCCTTCATTTTTCTTTTGTGTCAGAAATCATATTAAATATTTCTTCCCATCTCAGCTATTGTTTTGATAGTCCTCTGTGTCTATATGTGCCTAAGGATGAAATTGTCATATACTCTTTATTATACAATGAATAGGCAAGATATATGCTCTATTCCTTCTATTTATGCTCTAGAGATTCTTAGCTACCAATCCCATAAGTACATGTTTGTTGAAATTAATCAGCTCTGCTGATCTATTATCTCCTGAAGAACATAGACTCTCTCAGCTGCTGCCATATCTGTCAAAATATATTTGTAAAGATAAATGATATACTGCACATGTTTATTTTGGTGGCTGACAGTACTGCACAGGATACTAAATTTAGGATATATCTTGACCCCAAAAAACATTGCCCAGTATGTGACTACTGAATATAACTCAAAAGTTCCGTGCTGTGAAGAGCCAACAGTCTTTGCTGGTAATATATATTTAGGAGGCTTTTTATAGCCCAATACTTATGCTAATGCACAGAAGATAAAACAAGTTGTAAACCACTAAGTACAAGCAATAAAACACAGTGACCACTGAACATTTCACTGCTGAAAATAGGCAAGCCTAGAGCTGCATTTCAAATGTTTTGCAAAATGAATATGATTCCAAATACTTGTAGATGTTTAAAAATACAAAGAAAAAATAATTTTTCATAGCTAAGTGTTTGTAATATCTGTTCTTAACTATCCGAATATCAACATAGTAAAAACAACATCGTGATGTCAAGTTCTGCCTTTTTGTACCTGCACCGATTATTGCAAACAAGTAAAGAGGAGATGAAATTTATGTTGTGATGTCATAATACGCCATTATGATAGCTAACTTCTGGGTGCTTGGTTTTTTTTTAAATTTATGTAAATATCAAAAAGGAAAATGTTCATGATTACTAATGATTGGCCACTGTATTTTGGAAAAGGCAAAGGAATGGTGAATGCCCTCCAAGATGAATTTTATGCTACTTCTTAAATTAAAATAGCATTTATGTAAATCTTTCTATCCTGTGACTGATCTCCATTTTTTTCAATTAACACCTGGAAGAGAGGCTCCTATTTACTCTTGTGAGTGTGAGATAACAAACTTCCAGCTCTAATCTCAATTGGATAATAAGTCCCCTCTATTGTCATAATAGGTGCCCAGTTCCTGCTAGACACTTAATCCTCATTAATATCTAATCTTTCCTTGCTGATGCCTAAACTGAACTCGGTGGGTGGAGGGGAAAAGAGAGGTTGGAGGCAGGGTTATAAAATTCATCCAGTGAAAACCACTCCTTTATGAATTGAATTCTGGAGACCATCCTTGCAGATTGGGGGCCTCTGGGGCTGTAAGCAATTAATAAGGACAATTTTAATCTTATTAATCTCCTCCTGCCTCAGTATCTATCCTGAAAATTCTAAATTGGCAACATAAGTATTTCAGAAAACATCTTATACTGTACTGTACTAGGAGAGAAACAGTGCAAATAAAGTCTTTGTTACTTGATAAATCTGTGGAAAAGATTTCTAAGACATGCACTCTATCTAGAAAACATTCTATCTTTTCATTCTGCAAATCAATCTGTTTTTCAAAGTGACCATTCTTCCCATTCAGGGCTTTGTATATGTAGCAAGCAGCAAAATTTTAGATCCTAGTCTGACAGGGATATAAGAAAATAGCCGGTATTAAGGAACATAAAAGCCCCCCTGTAAGATATCCTGTTTACTTCGGTGTACTTAGATAGTTGCTGAATCCTTGATACATCACAAGTCTTTTCTTTGCAGTGGCTGAGATAAATCAGTCAAAGCTGAGCATTCCTTTCATACTTATTTATAGTAAATTCTTCTGGCCACTTTCTCTTCCAGCATAAATGAGCAAGTTACTCAATAGAGTTCTGCTCTTATGTTTCAGCTGTGTAGTATTATTTGTCTTTGCACACCAAGATTGTTACATCCATTCATTATTTCTGATATATATTTGAAAAGTCACCTCCTGCTTACTTCGTGTCAGATAAAGACAATAATAGCTTGATAACTGTACTTCAACAGGTTCAGTATTTACATCATGTGATTTGTTAATGTTTGTGTAATACTGAAAGATAAGTTTGAGATTCACCATTATTATATTGACACCATTTAAATATTTTTAGCCAGTTGTAACACTTAAAACAGAATTTAGTTACTAAAGAGTTATTCTTGGCTTAGGGTTATAAAAGACTTTGGAGGAGTCAGTTGAGTTTCACAAACTGGTAACCCAACTTTAAAAGATGTTGAAATAAATGTATAAATTTATATTTATACATTTATACAGAGAAGGGAGAGCCTTCTCTGTGGGGGCCCCTGCCCTCTGGAATGAATTACCCCCGGACATACGAAGGTTCCCCGACCTCTGCGCCTTCCGTCGTGCAGTGAAGACCCTGTTATTCCAGCAAGCCACTCTGATGGGATAAATGATTTTAATTTGGTTTTAATGGGGTTTTAAAAATTGGTTTTAAAATGAGAGTTTTAAATTCGGCCTATGATTTAATTATTTTAATCTGCTTTTAAATTCTATTTTTGTACATTGTTTTTATTATGGCTGTTCACCGCCCTGAGTCCTTCGGGAGAAGGGCGGTATATAAATTAAATAAAATAAATAAAATAAATAAATTAACTATTTGTGTGAACTTTGGAATAACAAGTTTGAATAGTCTGGATCGGGGTGAAATTCAGCAGGTTCTGACAGGTTCTGGAGAACCAGTAGCGGAAATTTTGAGTAGTTCAGAGTACCGGCAAATACCACCTCTGCCTGGCCCCAGAGTGGGGTGAGAATGGAGATTTTGCAGTATCCTTCCCCTGCCATGCCCATCAAGCCATCTCCACCAAGCCACACCGCCCCCACCAAGCCACGCCCACAGAAACGGTAGTAAAAAAAATTGAATTCTACCACTGGTCTGGATATTTTGAAAGTTGCCTTAAAGAGTATGAACTTAATTTTTTTATCTTAAAATGAACTTAATACAGGAGAACATTCTAACTGTGCAGATGAAGATTAGCAGAGTTCTCCTGCTATTGCCACATTTGGGGGATAAAATCCACAGATTATGATGTCATTAGAGTTTATCTTTGTTCTTTAAGGTTGCATTTGGAGTATCCGGATATTAAGCGGAATTGTTTTGTATGTATACAATATATGTCCATGTGTGTATGCCTAGGGAGTGGCATAAAGAAAATAACTTTGAAAGGACAAATTTCCTTGATTTGCAATAGTGGGTAACTGAAATATGTTACAACCCTACATTTGAAATAGATGGTTGTTTTAGCAAAGTGGCATGGAAAAGGACCTTTGAAGAATGTGGTCATATTTTGGGGAGTTGTTTTGTTTAGATATCGTTTTTCAAGTTTTTACTTTCCTTTTTCATTCATATAATAGGTTGGGATTTATAAGAGGGATATTAAATGAGTAAGAAGTATGCTGCAATTAAGGTAAGATTGAGATTGTTATTCTATATATCAAGACCAATAAACAACCTTGACAATGAACTAGAACAAAATATTTACTCAGCCCAAAAGGAGAAATTAAACAGATTTATTTTGGAGTGAAATTATAATTCATTACTGAAATGGAGATGGGCACTACAACCTGGGAAAAGTATTTGTCTGTTAAAGCATTTGTTCTTAATTAATCAATTTCTAATCATAGTTTTCTCTGGAGGAAATCTGTTGAAATAGCCTTTCAATCCCGTAACCTTTTAGCTATAGTAATACATGATGGTACAATCGTGCTATCCTAAACCACAAATTATTCCAATACTTTTTAGCCTAGTGAATTTTTAAAACATATCTTTTCTCCACAAAGCTCCCTTACATCCATCTCTGAATTCCTTTAAACAAGCAGCCATTTCAGCTAATATCTTTTTTTTGCATCCTATGTAAAAGGCAATCAAACAGTAGCCAAGCAAAGCCTTCTCTTTTTGAACTAGAGCTACATAGAGAAACTATACTTGGTCAGTCAATCGGGGCTAACTTGCCTGCCAATAACCTAATTGTCCTGTCCTCTTAGATCTTTTAATTACCGTTAAGCTGATTTGGAAAACTGAATCATAATTATCAGAAGTGCTTTCAAGAAAAGTGTTGAATCAAATGAGCTCAACTTCTGAATCGATCTGAATCAATTGGATCAAAGACAATCTACAGATCCTTACTGTATTTTCTGCTGTAACTTTTTCTAGCATATGCTTTTAAAGAATGATACTTATCCCTACTGGTACTTTTAAAATAGTATATGCACCTTTCCCAAGTACACGCTCACATTTTGAACAGGAAACGATGGTTGTTATCTTTCAGGCTTCATGCCAATGTATTCAGGAACCTGCTTACAGCAGAAGCTCATAGACACAACATGGTTAGACTAGTTATTTTTCTACAGACAAAGAGGAAGCCATATACATTGTGAAGATCTGCTACTGCAGAGAAGAACAGAGCCATTTAAAGCTGTGTGAGAATTAGACTCTGAGGACTTTCCTCCTGTTTTTCTGAGTCAAAAGATATTGGCCTTTCTTTCAGGTCTATGGAAAGATCTTCCCTTGGCTGAGAACTGCTAGTTCTTGCCTCGCCAACTGCAATCCTTATCATCTTTAGTTCCATTGAATACTGTGTCAGTCTGTTTTGGCACATTGCACCACTTTGTTCCCACTGCTATTCTTGATGATTTTCTTTAAATGTTCCTAGCTAAGACATAACATCTAAATTATGTTATTTCTAAATTTTGACAATTTTCCATATGTAAAAAAAAAAAAAAGCATGTGCAAATTTTATTTAAATTGTGCCTGCTTTCTTTTGTGGTAAGGTATCTTAACTCCAGTGGTGGAATTCAAATTTTTTTACTACCGGTTCTGTGGGTGTGGCTTGGTGGGCATGGCAGGGGAAGGATACTGCAAAATCTCCATTCCCACCCCACTCCAGGGGAAGGATACTGAAAAATTCCCATTCCCTCCCCACTCTGCGGCCAGCCAGAGGTGGTATTTGCCGGTTCTCCGAACTACTCAAAATTTCCGCTACTGGTTCTCCAGAACCTGTCAGAACCTGCTGAATAACACCCCTGCTTAACTCCTTCGGTGATCTATTAAGTGGCCAGCATGAAAAAAATAGTCCTTTGAGAAATAATTATTTCATCTAATTAATCTTTGCTCAATCTTTGCAAATATAAGTTTAGAATTTTACAACAATATATGCATTCATCTTCCTGTGAACTGGAGTTGAAAATGATTGAACTAGGAAAGAGTTAATTACCCAATGTTTGTCACTGAGATGATTCAAGAAAAAATAATTTTTGAAGGACACAAACATGTTATTAGGTGAGCAGATTTACAGTCTTGTCTAACATGCTACATGTGTAAAAAGATGGGAGAAATGGGATTATGGGAAATATTTGAAGAAACTACCTGACACTTCATCACTCTTCAAAAGTTGATATTGCTTTGAAGATTCTCTGAAAGAAGTTTTCCTGAACAATAGTTGTGTTTCCAGAAATATGTGAGTGATTCGGTATTATGAAGGATAGCCAATGGCTAACTCCTTGCCACACTTGTCTTTAACACGTAGAAGGCTTTTGAGACAAGCAGTATTGGGAAAATATATCCCAATTTCTTTAATTTTCAAGCACAACTTGATCTCAATTTTAAAAAAAATGTTTTAGCTCTTCCCAAAAACAACATTTTGTCATATTTTCAAGGAATTTTCAGTTATTTGTGTCAAATATACGTATGTAAAATTAGGGTGACATAGTACTTTCTTTTATGATTTTTTAAAACAGTGGATAACAAACTTGAACAGTATATATGAGTTCAAATGAATATTTTACAGTTTTCACATACATTCATGTGATGGCATTCTGTCCATATGAATGTAAATGTGCAAGTTTTGATTTTTATTATCCAGAAACAGGATATTTTCACAAAACCTTTGTTTATGTTCAAAGGAAGAGGAAAACTACTAGTATCCTTAAAATAATACACAAACTGAATAGTCTTGACATAAAATGACGTTAGAAATGGCAGATGTTTCCACTGCCTCTTTTTATCTTGCTACAAATCTATGCAAATGCATTCACCACAGGTACAGTTATACCTAAGATCTCTATCGATTTTATACTAGATGCTGCTAACAGACAATCTAAACATAGAAACATTAAGGTAACATGTAGCTTCTACTGGTATTTAAAATGGTCTGAACAATTTCCATATAAACATTTCTCTTAGATCCCAAAGATAATTGCTTGATTTGATCGCTTTAATCCAAACCAGAACACACACATGAATTACTAGCACATGCAATCCACTGGTGAAAATCTGATTGCTTAGACTATATAGTGGCTTTCGTTGCTTGACGTGAGCTGTTCTCAACAGCAGACTAACCTGTTAAGGGCCATAAAATTTAAGGAACTGCATCTAAATAACCAATTTTTGTTCAACAGACAATTACCCAATCTTTTAGATTAAGTTCGCACCCTCAAGGAAACAAAGAACAATCAAGCCTATTTATTTGTGTCCTCATGTATTTGTAACCATCTCATGTATTCATACCCATGTTTATACATTTCATATATTCACAATCATGTTTATACATGATTATATATGCTTGACAAAATAAATAAAATAAAAATAAATAAATACATTATTTGAAGCTACCAGTTAACTTGTTTTGCTTTAAGTAAGTGTGTGTGTGTGTGTGTGTGTGTGTGTGTGTGTGTGTGTGTGTATCAGCAATATATATAGAAAACACTTAATCTCTCCCCTGGCTCAAGCTGATGAACAGAGGAGAACTTGTGGCTCAGAGGTTAATACAACTGCCTAACATGCAGGCAGCCCAAGTTTGAACCCAAGTAAGGGTATGGCTAGCTGATGAGAGCTGAATAGCTTGAAATAGATCTATACTAGTCTCCCTTTATTTCTTTATCAGCGAAATATATATTATACCAAATTTATATTTCGCTGATAAAGATATATATCTTATTTATTTATTTATTTATTTATTTATTTATTTATTTATTTATTAGTTCAATTTATATGCCGCCCTTCTCTGGAGACTCAGGGCGGCTTACAATGCATAGCAATAGCCTTCATACTTTTGTATATACCTGCTTAGTAGGGCTTTCGGCCCCCCCAGAGCCTGGTGAGATTTGAACTTGCAGTAATTGCAGGCAGCTGGCAACTAAGTGCTACTTTAACAGCACTTAGTCCATTGTACCACCAGGCTTCCTGGTGGCGCTGAATATATACTCTCCAGAACCTGTCAGAATCTGCTGGACTTCACTCCTGATTGCATTCCTACTCTGGCTCTAGCTACTAGCAAATATTTAATAACAGATGTGTTGAATTAAAACACACATCATAACCCTATCAAGATAAATTTTTAATTCAAGAAATCTACCATGTTTCCCCAAAAATAAGACCCTGTCTTATATTTCTTATATAACTGTCTTATATTTCTTATATACCCTGTCTTATATTTCTTATATGTCTTATATTTTTTTGAACCCTGAAATAAGGCTTGGCCTTATTGCCATGTGCTCAAAAGCCTGATTGGGCTTATTATCATGTCTTATTTTGGGGGAAACAGGGTAGTGGATGCCAATTTGATAAAATCTTTATGAGAGTTCTCAGAATTAGGGACAATAAGGAAAAGGGAATTCACAACTAGGGAAAGATGCTTTGGATCTGGCACAGCTGTATTTACTTATTTACTTTATTTATTTATTTGTTATAGCCACCCAAGTCCATCAAGTGACTCTGGGCTGTTTATATTTTAATTATAAAACAATTTAAACAATTTAAAAACTTTAAAAAAATAAAATATCCATAAAATGAATATGCATATGCATAAATGTGCATTTGTGGCATTTTAAAGAGCTTGTGACTTTTCTTGGTTTCACATAGTACCTGCACAGTGTCAGAAAAAGATGTAGGCATTAAAGATGTGGCAACATTACTGTGAGAAAGCAACCATGTGCACATCAGGTCCAAAGGACTTTTCCCTCTCTGAATCTGAATATGGCACAGTTTTATCCACAACCAGGGTCATCCAAGATCCAGAATGTATAATGCTATTGATTTAAATTACATGAATCTCTTGCATCACTATCTTGTCTAAAAAAAACACAAAATATTTTAAAATTATTTTAAATTATATTTAAAAAATAAAATAAAATTAAAATTATAATATTATAAATTATAATTTATAATATTATAAATAAAACAATATTTTAGAAAAAAATCTTTTTTTCTCAAATGCTGTGAAGTAGAAACAAGGCAGATGATTCTGTATACACAACATGAACTGGGTGTTTAGAAGTATCAGGATGATCAACCACATTTTACAGCAAGCGATGCGCACATCTGGGGTGGTTTTTATCTCCAGTGGCCTATTCACAAATGCACATATTTCATAACGGATCCTGATAAGAATCTCCAAGAGGTTTCTTCTTCTATGATATGAAAACAGAATTCTGCTTTAAAAACGGCAAACAATTCAAGGTAGCTTGGCACACAACAAATATGAGAAACCCCTGACCACAGACTGCCTTTAATGTGAACCCAAGATTTGAAATTACTCACATCTTCCGATACTTGTCAGAGTTCAAACAGGAAACCTACTTTTTCCTCAAATGTCAACAACATTTTTTATGAGCGCTCTGAGGTAAAGCCATGATATAAAGAACTGACACTCCTGTAGCTTTTAAGATCTAATAGGAGTTGCTATTTATGTATCATTCATGAATACGTGGAGATCCTAATCACATGGCTAAAGAGAACTGTTGGGTTGCTTCAATAGGAAATTATTTTCTCTTTAAACCCACAAAATGTACCTGTATTTTCAAAGTTAAAAAAAAATAAACTTATATACGTTTCTTTTGAGGTTTCAAAATGGAGCCATGACCAAGTAAAACCAAACAAATTATCCCATTTATTCATGTTTCTTTCAATCTTTCTAGCATTTCTTCACATGCTTTGCTTTCATAGTCTTTTCCTAGGGACAGTCCTACCTAGTTCAGTGATGCGGTACATGTGGTCAAGGTATTATTTTCTCCAATCTGGTGATCTTCTCAAGTGTTAAGACGATAGACTCTTCCTTACAACCATAGCAACCAGCCTTCTCCAGTTCTTAAATCAGCAGAAACATAACATGACATAAAACCAACTCACTCCACTAGAGAGAAGTTCTCTGAGGATGGGGTCTAACATGAGTCTGAAAGCTCAGAAGACAAAACCTCTGATTCTGGTGACTGACCCAGATTGGACATAAACTGTATTGACTGAGCCTTGCCTTAAGGCTGAGTCCAGGAATTGAAAGAATCCTTATGGTTTTAATATGGAACAAAGTAAAGGCCGCAGTTAGTGGATTCTTCAGCTGTGTCTCTTCTCCAATCAAGCATCACTGACAGGAAAAAACATTCTAAAGATAGTCACTCTATAAACAGGTCCCTGAGCCTGTAAGTTGCTTTCAAGTTGTTCAAATGGCAGTGAGTAATATGGAGATTCTGTGCACTAGTGACCTGTCTCTCATGTTTTCCTGAATATGGAGCTGATTTGGAATAGCCATAAAACTCAGGTCTCCAAAATAGTTTGGCCGAGAAGTTGGTGAAATGGAGGAGGGGAGTACATTGAGTCTGGATGAGGCTCTCCAAGGATATTGGGGATATTTCCTCCTGCTGAGTGTTGTTTGTGCTGTTTCAAAGAGTAATAGCCCCACATACTGTATATAAGGAGCTTGTTAAAAATCTGACAATCACTTTGGAATATGCAGACTTTACACAGCAATCCTTTCTTGAAGGATTAGTAATAGGTAAGACCAAGTAATAGGTCTCTCTTACAGACTAAGCCAAAATGGCCATGGAAGATGGTGGCCAGTGACATAAGGGAAGGGAAATTTCTGCAGCAACTTCAGGTAGTCTCAGCCCCTGACAAGTCATCATAAACATCATCAATGAGGCATAGCAGAATATTCATATGGGAAGAATGATGTTGGGAGAAAGGTAAGAACACTGATTTAAAATTGGTACAATTAAAAACAAATGCCAGGTGTCTAGATAGTGGGTTGGATATGAGCTGAAGGCAATTTCATGAAGCTATGTCTTTTAAAAATACTTAGTAAGCCATCTCTATCCCAAGGTTTGTGAGATATGCCACCAGGCTTAAAAATTTGGGCTTGGACAATCTGGAATTGCACTGCTTGGGGTCTGATTTAAGCATAGTACACAAAATTGTCTGCTACAATGTCTTGCCTGTCAACGACTTCTTCAGTTTCAACCACAATAGTACACGGGCAAAGAATCGATACAAACTCAAGGTAAATCACTTCAAACTCGATTGCAGGAAATACGATTTCAGCAACAGAGTGGTCAACGCCTGGAATGCTCTACCCGACTCCGTTGTTACAGCCTCAAATCCTCACAGTTTCAATCTCAAACTGTTTACCATGGACCTCACTCCATTCTTAAGAGATCCATAAAGGGGGCGTGCGTAAGCGCACCCGCCTGCCTACCGTCCCTTTCTTACTGTCCCCATTTATTTGCATTTACTTCCTTTGTTTATGTTTATGTTCATACCTATACCAGTGGTGAAATGTAAAATTTGTTACTACCGATTCTGGTGGTGGTGGTGGTAATATGACTGAGTGGGCATGGCCAACTTTTTTTTTTTTTTTTACTTTTAAAACCATTTTTTCTACAACCTCTTCGGCTGAAGAGGTTGTAAAAAAATGCTTTTAAAAGCCTCTGACATCCCAGCTGACTTGCCTGATCGGTAGAGGCTTTTTTTTTTAAGCCTCTGACGATCTCAGCTGACTTGCCTGAGCAGCAGAGGCTTTTTTTCCTTTTAAAAACATTTTTTCTATAATCTCTTCGGCCGAAGAGGTTGTAGAAAAAATGCTTTTAAAAGCCTCTGATGATCCCAGCTGAGCCGCGTGATCATCAGAGGCTTTTTTTTTTAACTTTTAAAAGCATTTTTTTGGCCGAAGAGGTTGTAGAAAGAAATGCTTTTAAAAGTAAAAAAAAAAAGCCTCTGATGATTGCGCAGCTCAGCTGTGCATGCAGGGGGCAGGGATTTTTGCTACCGGTTCTCCAAACCACCCGCCTCCATTGCTACCAGATCGGGTGATCTGGTCCAAACTGGGAGCATTTCACCCCTGACCTATACCCTGTTTTCCCCAAAATAAGACATCCCCTGATAATAAGACCATCAGGCTTTTGAGTGCATGGCAATAAGGCCAAGCGCTTATTTCAGGGTTCAAAAAAATATAAGACAGGGTCTTATTTTCGGGGAAACACAGTACTTGTTATCTTGTACGCGTTTGAAAAATAAATAAATAAATATTGGAGTGTGAATCTATAATTCTCTAAACGCTCACGTAGCACAGCATATAACCACCACTGAGTTGAAGAATTGAGTTAGTCAAAGGCAGTTTTCTGTGTTTAATTTTCATTTTCCTGTATGTATGAATTCTTCAGTTCCCTTAAAAAATCTAGCAACCTGGACAGTTGCATGTAATTACAACCTTCTATTGCCTTGGCTGGGCAGATGGCGCAAGCATTCCGTTGCTATTTCTCAGCAGAACAACTGAAAAAATATGTTTTTTTGTGATGATCAACTTAATACAGAACTTCTGAGCCTGCTTTGGAATTAATCCACATGTTGTCAGAGTAATAAAACAGTTTTAACATCGATCGAATATAATATGTGCATGAATGTGGTAAGAGCAATTCCTGATTTGTTTTTTTAAGTATCCATATTAAATTGCATAGTAAAACAAATGTGTTAGGCCTAGTTTATGGTTTGGCCAAGGCCCCACATCAAACAGCAAAAGAGAAAAAGACTCTATGTTCTAAAGGAAAGGGAGAGAAATGGCAAAGATTATGTTGTATTAGAGTATAAAATTGCACTAAACAAGGAATGTATTATAATGATTGATGGACAACAGGAAGATTAAATTTGGATGCCAATTCTGGATTTAGAAAAGTGTCTCAGCAAATTTGGATATGGGGGCCCATTCTGAATCAACATTTAGAAATTTAAAGCTTAATCATTCCTGTTGACTGTCACTGGAAAACAATAGTCATAACTACTTTGGGGGCATATTTGACCAAAATCAATGAAATGTGGTATAGTAACCACGTAAACAGATGAAGTCTGCAAAATATAATCATGCAATAGACTTGGTGGTTGGTACTGGATGTACTTAAACCTTCTCTCTGTGGGTATGTTATGTTTCAAAGCCACTGCCTCAGTGGTGGGTTTTAAATTTTTTTACTACCGGTTCTGGGGTGTGGCTTGGTGGGCGTGGCATGGCTTGGTGGGTGTGGCAGGGGAAGGATACTGTAAAGTCTCTATTCCCACCCCATTCCAGGGGAAGGATACTGCAAAATCCCCATTCCTCCCGATCAGATGGGACTTGGGAGGCAGAGAATAGATGTGGGCGGGGCCAGTCAGAACGTTTACTACTACTCAAAATTTCTGCTACCGGTTCTCCAGAACTATCAGAACCTGCTGAAACCCACCTCTGCACTGCCTGTCTTATCTCCTGGATTCATGGGAGCATATTTGTAAAGCTAATTACCCTTTCAGGTAGGGTCAAGACTTTACAGATTTCCTATATAGATGCATATCTCTCTAGTTTTGTAGGAGCAATTTTGATGAAGATGACCTATGTAGGAAGGGTTTCAGAAAGATAGAAATTGTATCAGAATCACTCATTTTTGTAGAAGACAGTTGTCAACTCTTTGAAGAAAGAGTTATTCTCCATCTTCTAGTTCATGTTCCAAATTTTACACCTCTTTGAAATTTGTTCTCTCTGAGCAGAGGTTGAGTAGATACTGATGGGTGACCATCTGTATTAATGTACTAATTGTTTTTTTAAATGCAGTTTTAGGCTTAAATAACATGGGAACGGAATTAGGCAGTATGAAAATACCAATAAAAATGAACAAATCTCAGAATGGCTATCCAAGCTTCAAGAGGGAAGATTGGCACTAATTGGACATATATCTGTCCCAGTCTGATCTGTTCCTTGTTTATTACTGGTTTAAATATGAAGCTTGTCTCCAGAGCTAATAACACACTCACTTTTTTCTCTTAGAGATGTGTTTCTCTCTCTCTCTCTCTCTCTGAGTATGTATGTGACTTTCTTGCTTGTTCCAGGTACATTTGTAGGAACACACCAGAGCTTTATTTCCAATAAGATGTCACTGAACTGGATTATCTGAAGGAATTGATTCCCATAATGCTACTGGGTGGTGGGAAAATGAAGAACAGCTGATGACTGTTGACACTGATTGAATGTATATAAAGGGAGAAAATTAGCCCATGGGGAAAATGGCTTGATTGGGAAAAATTCCTTGATGATTTATGAATGACAGATGAAAAATGCTACACTATAAGAAAGGACACACAGGCAGTTATATGACTATCATCTTGTTCTGTGCCTGTCATTCTGAAATAGGTTTTGTGGTGTGTATAATCAAGAGGCAGACCATATGGCAAACTCCTGTAATTGTAAAAAGAATCCAGCTGGTGCTATTCCTATTAGTAGAGATACTTGCTGAGATGGCCACATGTGGAGAAGAGGAGGCAGATGTCATTGCTCACAACGAAGCTGCATAGATGAACAATCATATCCATTATTTGTGATTAGAAATGCGTAAGAGGCTGGGGACAATTCTGGGAGAAAGAATAAATGGGACTTCTGCTTTCTGCTACTGCACCATAAACATATCCCTAGTTGCAGGAATGTATACGTTGCATGAATTGCCACAGCAACTCTAGCATTTCCCATTTTGCTGGATTAGAGTCTGTCTTCACCCCATTTTCAAACTGACATCCAGATTTAGGAAGCAGCTTGCCTTAATTGTGATTTGCCTTCAGAAGTTGTGAGTGCTCCATCACTGGAGGTTTTTAACAAGAGATTGGACAACCATTTATTTGAAATGGTGTAAAGTCTCTTGCTTGAGCAAGGAATTGGACTAGAAGATGTCCAAAGTCCTTTCCAATTCTGTAATTCTGATGTTGTGCTTTGGCTGGATCCATGATGACTTAAACAATTTGAATAAGATACCGGTAAGTGAGATTAAATATGTTATGCCATATGCCAACTCTTTGGAATGCCTTACATATGTGGTCAAATTATTGGGCTAGGACTGAGGGGACCCTATTTAAATCCCAACTTATACAAATTCATTTGATGACTTTTAGCCACCCACTGTCTCTCATTCCAACCTACTTAACTTGAATGTTGGTAGAAAACTATAAACCAAGAAAGAAACTGAACATGCTTTTCAAAGGCTAATAAAAGTGTGCCATAACATATCGTGTTCCCCAGTTTCTCCTCAATATGGGCAATTTCATACCAATATTTTTATAACAATTTAGAACCAGGTCTGGATGTGGTTGTTTAAAAAAAAACTATATTCTTTTGTAGATGAATTGATTCATTTCTGACTCTATCCTAGTTTATCAAAACTGAAACAAGGCTGTTTTTTTCCTTTGAATTACTGCAACTCTGCAGACCTCAGGGGGGCCCCATTTTCCTATTGATGGGAAATCTTCTCACATCTGGATATTTGACTTCAAGTCAAATGTCACCTTTATCTCTGAATTTCACTGCCTGGTTATAGAGCTTGACTTTTCCTATATGTCTGTTGTTTAGAACTTATCCCCTGTTCCTTCAATCCCTGCCTCATAATAGCATGCAACCTTGATTACAGCTATTGGGAAATGCATCTAGTTATAACATTTCTGATATACTGTAATTGCACAGCTCATAGGAACTTCTAAATTTAACAGAAAAATGGTTGCAGGGCAGCCAGGAATTATTTGGAGGGTATTATATACGTACTGAAAAATGATGGATAAGTGAGATACCAGCAATTTATTTTATCTATCTGTTTGTTGTATAGAAAAGGTTTGGACTTTGCCACTCCGTGAAGAGTAGTATTGCAAGGAGAAGAATTTTAATTGTTTGACATTTTTTTATAAGTAGACCTTGACTTATGACAACTAAGACCAGAATTTCTGTTTGTTAGGCAAGTTGGTTAAGTGAATCACATGATTGTTAAGGAAATTTGGCTTCCCCCATTGACTTTGCTTGTCCGAACTCAACTGGGAAGGTTGCGAATGGTTATCACATGACCCTGAAACATTGCAACCATCGTAAATACATGCTGATTGTCAAGCATCCAAAATTTAATCATGTGATCATGGGGATGTTGCAATGGTTGTAAATACGAGGATTGGTCATAAGAGAGCTGAAGAAGCTTCTTGGATGAGAAGCAAAACGCCTTCCAAAAAACCCAAAAAAGTCCAGTTGCCTCTTGAAAAAGTGCCTTTGGGACAACCATGACCTGGATGACTGAGAATCCCCATAGACTGGTCATAAGTAACTTTTTTCAGTGCCATTGTGACTTTGTATGGTCATTAAATCATTCATTTAGTCAGGGGTGGGCAATTGTGGCTCTTTTACAACCTGTGGACTTCAACTCCCAATTGCCCACCCCTGACTAAATGAATGATTGTAAGTAAAGGGCTTTACAGTCTCCTATTAATCTACCTGAAGGAAAGAAGGTAACCATTGATTGCTCATGGTGATCTCTGTGTTTTTTGATTGGCAAAAGTAAAGGTAACCACAGGCCAGTTTCAAACTACTCTGTGAAAGATGGGGGGGGGGGGCTGTCCAAACACTAGCAGCGAGGAAGTTCCCTTTTGTAGCTATTCAGTGACACTTTTACTTTCTTTTCTGTTTCACTGAAATATATCTGTTGTCAACCATCACTTTCCCACATCCTGCCAAACTCTTATGGGAATAAAGTTGAAAAACCCTAACCCTAACCCTAACCAAACAGCTTTCTTTTACAGGAAATAACAACAACAACAACAACAACAACAACAATAACAACAACACGTTACTCTTCATGGAGCAGGTTTTTCTGACAGGAAGGAATTTATTGAACCTTGAGGTTTAAGAGAATCGCTGAAACGGTCTACCAGATCTTAGGAAGATGCTTATTTATTTATTTAAACATCTTCCATATAACTTCCCATTAGTACGAGTGTCCAAAAATGCTTACAATGGCAAAATGCAATTAAAAACATAAGGCTAAAACAATAAAATGCAAAATAAGACATTTTAAAAAACACAATAAAAGTGCAAAATCAAAACAAGATTTACACAGCAACAGCAAATAAAAGCCTGAATAAAGAACTGCAAATCACAGCAACATTAACATTGTCAAACGGCCTGAGAAAATAAAAGTGGCACCACAAAGGGTAGTGCCTCACTGGGGAAAACATTCCAAAGTGGAGAGGCTGCCAACCTCTAAAAAGTCTACTTACATATAGTTTCTTTTCACACCCCAGCATAGGAAAGTTACCAAAGCAAGCTTCTGAAGATGACCTTGGGGGTCATCTTACACAACACTTGCACCACTTCATTTGCTGCTTTTCCTTACTTTTGGGTGCCAGCGTTCCTTAGCTTGCTGCTCTCCCCATATGTTAGAATTTACGACTCCCAGATTCCTGTCATATCTGAAAGTTCCCTGCCAGGTTCATTTCTTTAGGGGCCTTGAGGAATGTAATAGAGACTCCTAAGCAGGGAAGATATTCCAAAATGAACAAGTACTGGAACTGATCAAAAGATAAGGTGATGTAGAAGCTGTGTGTGATGGCAGAAGTTACAGGAATTTAGAGAAGAGAGTCATCTACAACAGAGGACCAGCAACCCTCTCTGCAGTTGCCACAAAGCCACATTGATGATGTCGCAATCCCATCAGCTCATTGTGAAGTTTTCAGAGTTAAGAATTAAGGAAAAATATGTAAATTCAAGAGTCTGTCAAGAGTCAGTCTGATAATTGAAATCTATGGTTGTCTGTTAATAACTAAACCATAGTGTTCTCTGATTGTAACTTTCTGGTGGGATTTTAGGTTACTGGAAGATATTAAATTAATTTCAAAAAGCCCATCATGTACTTTAAAAATAAGAACATCAAGTTTCAGAATGAAACCCTTGCAGTTTCTCATTCAGCCCAATTAGTTTGATGACTCTGTAGGAAATGAAGAGCTATCTCATCATTGAGAAATGCCTTTGCTGTTTGAGAAATCAACTCCTGATGTAAAATTTGTTCCATGCTAGTGGGGATGATTTAAATAAACATAGAGCTAATATCAGATTAATCTCGTGCCTGAAAGAGAGAGACTTATGTCTGACGAGAAGTTCCTAGTCACAGATTCATTATTTGATGTGCTTACAAAATAATAAAAGAAAAAAACTGAGGCATTACACGATCTGACATCCTCCTCTTGTCCAGTTAGCTTGCAGAAAAAAAAATCAATGATAGTGGTAGCTTCTCAGATATGAACTCCAGCTGAATTTTTTAAATTAATTTCTGAAGGTTCTTAATATATATGAGTTGATCAGGTAAACTAATCACACATTGATATGATGTCCTCCTTTGCTCCCTCCTTCTCTCTCTTCTTCGTTGGAATTGCCAAGAATTTAAGGTGAAATGTTTAATACAATATGTAAACAACATTGTCTGAATAATAAATCCAAAGATAAATAGGCTTTGTTCTTTGTTTCTACAAGAAACACATCAACTCTCATACAGACTACAGATGATTGCTAAAATTGTTCCTGGACTATGCTATTGTTAACCATATTTTTTATTTTTTAAAAAATCTTATTATGTGCAATAGGAGCATAATAGAGGAAAGGTTCATATTCTTTGGCAATGTATACATGTGACATACATATGACACTGTACCGAGCATGGTGTGGTATCATATAGGAAAGTTTTGCTAATTGTAGAAACCATATTTCCATTTTGTGCAAATCAAACTAGGCTAATAGTTCTCTCAATCATTCTCATGACTTTTATAACCAAATCCTATGATTCTGGATGGTTTCAATACTTATACTAAAAAAAAAATTACCAGAAACTAGCAGGTGTTTATAGAAATTTCAGATAATGAAACAATAATAACACCAGCATGAAGATGCCCTCCATGAAGGGCGCTAACTGTCAAAAGCCTGCTTTAAAAGGCAGGTTTTTAGTACCTTCTTGGATGAGGAGCCTAAATGTGTTTTTGGAGGTTGCATATTCCATAGGATACAAGCTTGTCTCTGACCCTAATTATTTTCATATTGGATATAATCAGCTTGGATGTCTATGGAGATCTTCAGTCATCCAGGTCATGGTTGTCCCAAAGGTGTTATTTTCAAGAGGCAATTGGACTTTCTGGTTTTTCTTTGAAGACGTTTTGCTTCTCATCTCAGAGCTGAAGAAGCTTCTTGGATGAGAAGCAAAACGTCTTCAAAGAAAAACAAGAAAGTCCAGTTGCCTCTTGAAAATAACACCTTTGGGACAATCAACTTGAATATAATTATCTACTTACCCATTCACCCACTGAAAAGAGCAAAAGGTTTTCTGATTTGTTTTATATCTTTACATTTCAAACTAGACAAACAGAACTTTTATCAAGCCCTCCCTGGATGTCTTCATAGGAAAGTCACAATAATGTTGGATAATCAGTGTAACTATGTCTCTTGAGAAAATCGTTGAGAGATTGCTCAATGGAAGCTCGAATCATGCAACTTGGGTATTTTGGACCTATAATACAGAAGCAAGAGTTTTTAGAGAAGAACCTGATGTTTGGAAAAATGGAAGGCAATAAAAAAAAAAAGAGGTTGGTAGAAGACAAGATGGCTAAATGCTATTAGTGGTATCAGTAGCATGAGTTTATAAGAATTCTAAGAAATAGTTGCTGTTAGATAGTCCTAGTTACTTTAAAGAAGTGATGAAACAGATCAATTTTTGAGAATTATGTCTAGTCTAATTGGCAGACGTTTCTAGGGACCAACGAGCAATAAGACTTTGGGTTAGCTGATTTATCTGAAGCTTAGATTTAGGAAATTAGGGTTCCAGGACACCTTGTCATTCTGCATTTGAAATAATCGGGTTTTCCCAAGAGAGAAAGCTGGTTTGAAATGTAAGGACATGAAACAAATCAGAAAACCCTTTGCTCATTCTGGGTTCAGTGTGTGACTGGGTAAACAGCTGATTATATCCAAGACTTGGATTTCTCCCTCAAATACTAGTTCATTAACTAAATGGCAACAATTATTTTCATGACACCTTGTCAGGCTTTAGATTTGGAAAAAAAACATATATAGTGTGTTTTTAATTTTTAATGTACATTAGGGACATTCCATATTTTGCATCAGTGTATTTGACTGATACTGAATGTTCAGTTCCTTGCAATTAAAAAATAATAATGATACTTTGCTATTTAATTAGTGTATTTTCTACCTTATGCCTGATCTGCTTTGCACAATTTTTGTGGTAATTATCAGTTTTATGACCATCTTCTAAGTTATTGATTGCGATTTATTGACTTTTTTAAAAAAAACAATGGTAAGGATATTTAACTGGAGTATGAGTTCACTGAACATGTTTTATGAAATGGATGAGATTTTGCATTTTGTATCACATTATTTATAATCAAAGTAGGCAAATCCATTCAAAATTAAACAGCAAAATTTTCTTAGGGAAAACCTTTTGTATGCCCTCATATGCTTCTTTGTATTTAATATAATCTAAAGAAATTTTTTAAAAAATACATTGTTTCATGGAATAAACTTGCATTTAGTGTTAAGGTGTCATTCTCAATGTTACAAAAATTCCCTCTCAGTATACAATTATATCATACTATCATGCTCAGAGTAAACCCCCTAAATTCACATGTTTTTGAGTAAAGAATGACAAAATAGTTCAGAAAGAGGAATCAGGCAATTGTTTATGACTAGCTGAAAGTTTCAGACCATTATAGAAAGTGGTCTTAAGAAAGATGTAAAATCCATGTATGTGCAGGTGAGATCTCTGTGAAAATGAAAGCTAGAACAAAAACTCAAAGCTAGAACAAAAACTCAGCCTATATATGTGTGTGTGTGTGTGTGTGTGTAACAATAAAAACAACCAAAAAACAAATACATACAATAGCCAAGATAGTTAACCTACTAATAGTAAAATCAAGTAACAAGGCCCTTAACACCTTTTGAGTCCCAAGCCTGGGTACACAACCATGTTTTGAAAGTCTTGTGAAAGGCCAACAGGGTTGGGACCATTCTAATCTCTGACGGGATAATATTCCATAAGGCAGGAAAAACCTGTCTTTTAGTTCCCACCATACAACACTCTTCGGCTAAGAGGATCTGCATCATGCCCAATCTGCTGGACAAGTAGAGACTATTGGAAAAAGATGGTCAGTTAGATAGCCTTTTCAAACCAGAGTTTACCAACTATACCTAGAAATGCACTGGCTTAATGTTTCCCTTTGCTTCTGTCTCTCCAGATTGCTTCACATGGGGCAAACACACACACACACACACACACACACACACACACCAAAGTAGCCTAACTATGTGATATCGTGCAAAACCCACCATTAAAAGACAAGATGTGCTAGATGTGAAATAATTGAAAACACTGATGGGGTGTGTACCATGAACACATGGGATCTGAAATTAGTAGTCTGTCATTTAATTAGACTAAAACTTTTAGCATCTATTTGAAAAATAATCTTCTGCTGGGATTGGGTGGATTAATATTATGAAGCCAAGTTAAAAGCCCTAGTTGTGGAAACTTTTGGTTGGTGGTCCATTTTCTTTGTTTTGTCAGTTCCCATTGAACATCTGTTTTGAAGAAAAATTAAGTGCACAAGTGGCTATAAACCAAACTATTTTCATGATGTCAACATTGAACATTTTCTGTTTTCTATATATTAAAGAATTATAAAGCTGTTTTAGGGTGGAAATGCTAACCCATATACAGTAACTAACAGCAACAAAGGACTAAAGATATTCCAGCTGAAGTAGAGATGTCAACTTGTCAACAATATCAACTTTGTATAAAGGAACTGTTTCAGGAAGAGACCACAGAGTACTATGGTAAATTGAACAATACTGAGAAATAGTTTTGGGTGGAAAATCTGTTTACCCATATATCTGCATGTTTTGGGACAAAGGTTAGACCAGCTGTTTAAACAGCTTACAATTATAAAACTATAAATTAGTTAAAACAATTAATGACAATAAAAACAACCAAAAATAAATAGCTAACCAGGTAAAAGTAAAGTCAAGAATAGGGCCCTTAAGCCTCAGGCCTAGGTATACAGCCATGTTTTTAAAGCCTGGTGAAAAGCATGTTCCTTCTCTTGTCCCTTAAGGTTGACCCTTAGTCAGTGGTGAAATTCAAATTTTTTTACTACTGGTTCTGTGGGTGTGGCTTGGTGGGCATGGTGTGGCTTAGTGCACGTGGCTTGGTGGGTGTGGCAGGGGAAGGATACTGCAAAATCTCCATTCCCACCCCACTCTGGGACCAGCCAGAGGTGGTATTTGCCGGTTCTCCGAACTACTCGAAATTTCTGCTACCAGTTCTCCAGAACCTGTCAGAACCTGCTGGATTTCATCCCTGCCCTTAGTTTCCTTCTCTTGTCTCTTAAATGGTCTTTTAGTTTCCTTCCCTTATCTCTTTGATTCCTTCTCTTGTCCCTTAATTCAAAATCTTAAAAAACATCAATCATATGTGTGTGCGCACATGCATGTCCCTCCCCCCCTCCGCAATACTTCATGACAGAGCTTGCATCCCTGGTTCAGTTCCCAAAAACTCATTTGTAGTAAAGGATATGGATATCTTCCTGATGTTCTTGAAAGTTGCTGCCAAATATTTGATTTATGTAAAGGAGTTCTCTATGGTAATGTGATTGATTGTGAACTTACTTGATAATTAGAATGCAAATGAAATAAAATGTACTTAAATATGATCTCATAAAATTACTGTATCATTTACTTCTAGAGCAAATGCTAGAACTGAGCACTCATCCAAGAACTCATACTTTTTTTTGCCATTGTATACCACTGCTACTATTGTTAGTTTATTAAACTTGTATCCTGCTCAACTCTCAATGATTCATAAAATACACCAATAGTTTTTTAAAAAAAAATACCTCACAAATGGCATTGGACCTGGGTATTTGCGAGACCGCCTTCTGCCGCCGATAGCCTCCCACCGACCAGTAGCTCCCACAGAGAGGGACTCCTCAGGGTGCCATCAGCCAGGCAATGTCGGCTGGCGACCCCCAGGGGGAGGGCCTTCTTTGTGGCAGCACCTGCCCTCTGGAACGATTTGCCCCCGGAGATACGAAGGATACCAGATCTCCGGGCCTTTCGCCGTGCCCTAAAAACTTTTCTTTTCCATCAAGCAGGGATGGTGTGAACCCCCCGGCCCTTTTTAGCTCTTTTTAGCTTTTTAGCTTTTTAAGTGTAAATTGGGTTTTAATTGGATTGTTTTAAATTGTGGGCCAAAGCTGTATAATCCTTTTAATTGGTTTTAAATTTTGTATTGGTATGTTTTTTATCCTTGGCTGTGCACCGCCCTGAGTCCAATAGGCGGTATATAAATTGAAATAATAATAATAATAATAATAATAATAATAATAATAATAATAATAATAATAATAATAAAAAGGAAAAAATATAGCAAAGACAATAAAGAAAGAGATCTCATTCTCCCTCGTTGAAAGCCTGGGTGAATAGCTAGGTCTATTAAATAACAGCAACAGTGGGGGACCATCAGGATCTCTGGGGAAACATTATTTCAGAGGGCAGGTGCTGCTTCAGAGAAGATACACTTCTGGGGCCCTGATAGAATGAATGTATGTGATGAACTTCAGTATGTTACCACAAGTCAAAAAAGAGTTTATCTCTATAGCCACCATCCACTTCACAATGGCAGAAATCACCGAAAACAAAGAGGACAGCAGCATGGGGACAATACCATCACCCAAGAAGAAAGAAATAATTCTTAGATTATTTTTTTTCTAAAAAATTCTTATCTCAATTTTCACTAGATAAGCAGATTTGTCTGGAAAACATCGTTGTGAATAAAACCAGAACTGGGTACTGTACCCAGAAATAGGCTAAAAGCAAAAGTAGCAGGGGTGCTATCCAACAGGTTCTGACAGGTTCTGGAGAACCGGGAGCGGAAATTTTGACTAGTTTGAAGAACTGGCAAATACCACCTCTGGCTGGCCCCAGAGTGGGGTGGCAATGAAGATTTTGCAATATCCTTCCCCCAGGGGATTTTGCAATATCCTTCCCCCAGGGGATTTTGGTGGGCGTCTGCCATGCCCACCAAACCACACCACACCACGCCCACCAAGCCACGCCCACAGAACTGGTAGTAAAAAAAAAATGAATTCCACCACTGAAAAGTAGGTATTGTCAGGGTAATATCTCTATTATTAATTAGGTATGAAAATGCTGCTGAAAATTCTGAAAGCATTTCTATTTTGTTTTGCTAAAAAAGAAACCAGTGTGGACTAATAGTGAAGGTGTTGGATTAAGGCTGGGAAGACCCAGATTCAAGTTTTCTCTCATTCACTGAAACTCACTGCACAACTTTTGTGCCAGATGCTTTCTCTCAGCCCTATCTATCTCATAATGATATTGTTGTGGGGAATAACATAAAGGGTAAGGTGACCAGATTTTAACATTGGTAAAGAGGGACATTGTGGGCGTGGCTTATTTTGTGGGCGTGGCTAGCTGGTCATGTGACTGGGTGGGCGTGGCTAGCTGGTCATGTGACCGGGTGGCCATGGCTATGTGTATAGGGTAAGGTGAACAGATTTTAACATTGGTAAGAGGGACACCATTGTGGGCGTGGCTTATTGTGTGGGCGTGGCTTGGAGGCCATGTGACTGGGTGGGCGTGGCTAGCTGGTCATGTGACCGGGTGGCCATGGCTATGTGTATAGGGACTACTCAGAGGGCTGGAAAGTCATTTCTGACAGGTCCTCACACTTTTGACTGGTCCTCACACTTATGACCATCCTCACATTTATGCCCGTGCAGTATTCTTAACAACCATGTCACTCATTTCACAACTGCTTCTCTTCACCATGATGACAAGATAGGGCAAAAATGTAAAATGTGAGGACAGTCGTAAGTTCGAGGACTGGTCAAAAGTGCGAGGACCAGTCAAAAATAACTTTTTCAGCCCTCTGAGTAGTCCATATGCATAAAAGGATATAGTAATTGAGAGGGATGAAGGAAGGGAAGGGAAATTAGAGTAGGAGTGACGGTTAAGAGAGGGAGGAAGAGAGGAGGAGAAGGAGAAAGGAAGAGGAAGTAGGGAGGAGAAGAAGAGGGGGGGAAGAGAAAGTAAGAAGGAAAGAAAAGAGAGGTGGTAGGTTTGAGGAGAAAGATTGCTGTACAATAAAAAAGATGAAAGGGAAGAAAGCCAACCCCAAACAAATATAAAGATATTAAGATAAAGAATGAATTGTTAAACTTTAAAGAATAAAAGAGAACAAATATGAATAAATAGCAATAATTAGAAACACACATACATACAATGTATTTTCTTTGAACAGAATATTTGGCTGGTTCACAAATTTAAACAGTGTTTAGTCATTTCAATTAAATTTACAATTTCTATATTTCCTTTTTGCCATATTTATTCCTCATCTATTTTTTTAAAAAAACAATATTACCCTTCATCCTCATCTCTAATCTTAATCAAATTCAATTTTTCCCTTCTATTCTATTTTATACCCCTTCCCATTGTCATCTATTTTTATATCCATCCTCACATTGGTTAATTATGTAATTATGTAATACAGTTGTTTAATACAAATTCAACATTTTAATATAAATCAATTAGTTATATAACTATCTTTTTTGTATATTAATCAATATGAACATGAATATTCCAATTATTTCCATGCAATCCAATTTCTTACAAATCAATTAATTATACTTACCAATAATAATAAACCAAATAATTTCCCCCATATATTCCTCCAAACCACAACTTAACCATTTCTGTTTTCAACACAGTATACAATTAATAATATCTCAATTATTACAATTCCCTAGTTAAAAAGAGCTTTTTTTTCTTTTGTGTTTTAAAATCTTGAACTCTCCTCTTTTGCCCTAAATAATTTTCCATTGTTTGCACTTACCTTTTTTGGTGAGGAAAAGGAAAATAAATCTGCTGCCTAATTTTCCAATGTTGCAAGCAAACCGCAAAGCCAACAGCCTGTTTTACTTTCACTTTCGTTTTGAGCTTGGTTTGCACAAAGAGGAAAAAAAAACTGAGCAATTTAGCAAGAGCAGAGCCCTGTGCAAATCAGCTGAGAGGGGGAAGCCGAGCTAATTAACGTAGGGCAGCCCTTTGAAGCCCCGCGGCAAGAGTTTAAACAGGTTTTTTCCCTCTAGCCATCAGCGGGGATTCAGGAGGCAGCCGGGAACCAGGAGGCAGAATGAAAAATCGGGACTTTTTAAAAACGCCGCGGGACGCGGGACAAATTGCTCAAAAGCGGGACTGTCCCGCCAAAAGCGGGACGTCTGGTCACCTTAGTAAAGGGAGATCTCCAGCTGAATCTCACAGAGCTTGTGGAATAAAAATGGGATAGAAATCTAACCACTACCATCTACATGTTATTAAAGTCTTGAAATATTTTGAAAACTGAAGCAACAAGGTGCTGAAGTGAAAGAGCCAGCTAGATTTTGGATTAGGTTTGTGCCTTAGAATACTGTCAATCTACCAGTTTTAATTTGGAGGGGGAAGAGGGCTATAACAACAAGAGTCTCAGGTTCAAATTATACTACACGAGGATTAGTTCATTGGCTGAAGATGACAATGCTGAAGACTTTTTATAAGTTAATACAAAAGGTGGCATGTTGATTCGCTAATTGAAAATGAAGAATAGCCCAATTAAAAATTAAATACTAAACATTAAATGCATACATAAATACATACACATACACTTTATTGTGAAACAGAGCTACTTGAAATTCAGAAATTCAGACCTGCAATGTAACCTTTTCATTTTAGCCACTTAGCTGGAAGGGTTTTTCATAAAGTAGAATACCAATATGTTTTACTGAGTTGATATGTAATATTTTTTTCCAAGATCAACACCTATAAAATGTTGGAGGGGCCATGAGCTAAAGGCAAAAGCTGAAACTGCTTTTGTTGCTTTTTATACCGCCCTTCTCCCGAAGGACTCAGGGCGGTGTACAGCCATATTAAAACCACATATACCTATAAAATTTAAAAACAGTTTAAAATATATTAGAAATTTGGCCCTTATATTAAAAACTACAAACACCCAATTAAAATTCATTTTCTAAGCCAGCCCAGCCTGTTGAAACAATAGAGTCTTAAGGGCATGGCGAAAGGTACGTAGGTCAGGGATCATGCGCATCTCCGGGGGCAATTCATTCCAGAGGGCAGGTGCCCCCACATAGAAGGTTCTTCCCCTGGGTGTCGCCAGTCGACATTGTTTGACCGACGGCACCCTGAGGAGTCCCTCTCTGTGGGAGCGTATTGGCTGGTGGAAGGCTATTGTTGGCAGAAGGCGATCTCGTACATTTAGAAGAAGATTAAGTGCCTCCTAGAGCACCAGATACCCAAAACACTAATTTTCAGGAAAAAAATGAAAGGGAGGAAGACCTGTCTTATTTCCTAAACCTGAAGTAGTGTTACTCTTTTAAGCTTCTACTTACACTGAGACTTAGCTTTCAAAACAATTTTTTTAAAAAATATCATAAACTTCTGAACAGAGTATTTTCCATTTGCAGAAAAGTTTATTTTGTACTTTTTATTTTATTGATAATATTTCCAAACATCACCAATTTGTTTCCGACAAATGATGAAAGTTCTAATTTTATTCTTTAAAAAGTTTTTTTTCTAAATCTACTCTAGAGATTTCTTTGTGGCTTTCACTTCTTATTTTTAACACACACAAAAAAATAATTACCTCTATTAGGTGTCTTCTTAGTATTTTTTTACAATAACCACAACAACAACAACAAAACAACAAAACAAAACAAAAACCTATAACATAGCAGGAAGATGTGGATGCAAGGGTGGAGTTCGGAAAGCATTCTAGAAAAACAAACTAACCACAAATGAAAAACATAATTTTCACCCAGGTAGGTGAAATAAACAGAATGGTTTCTGGCCAATTAGTAGTGGCTCATATTGAGCTGATAAACAAATTGCTCCCTTGAAGTTTCTCTACCAAGTCATGTGCAGAAAATAAGACACTTTTGGGGAAACCACTTCTGAGTTTGGTGGAGACATTCTGAATTTATACTGAAGGAGAAATACTTGTAAAACTGTTTGCATTTCCTAGAAAGGTCTTCCTGGAATGGATAATGTGACAGTTACTCTTTTCCCTTTGGTTCCTTAACTATATTTCTATACTCACCCATATTGTACACAGAATATCTGCAGAGAAAAAGAGATTGACTGAATTCGTATTGCACTAAGCTGAAATCAAACCACATTATGATTTACCATGATGTACATACCGAGCCACAGGCCTTCAAGCCAGCAGGCATATAACACACACACACACTCCTACACATTCACTGCCTTATTTTATTCATTTAATATCTGTGTCAGTATTCACATATGCCTTATCTTTATAGATTTTGTTAGAACAGGAATAGATATGTAGCTTACACTGGCTGACTTGAAAGCAGTATACAACTGTTTGCAGTATCTTCTCCAGGTTAGGTCTTAGGATACCTGGGGTGAACAGTACCACATGCCTAAGGCCTAAAACCACATAGGGATGTATTTCTGTCTTAAACAGGAGAAGAGGGAAAACACACTCCCCAAGGTGTCTGGATTTGGGTTGTTTTCAGTCTGCCAGATACCTCTTGTGTCAAGGAGGTATCTGAACTTTTTGTTAGTTTTAACACTTGGAACTCAGAGTTCATATAGTTCTAGAACTTAATCTTAACTTTATACCCCAGGCACTTGTCACTATCTACTTTATCTTGCAATAATGTTGTCATTGCCGAAATAGGTGTTTCAGCAACTCCGAATTTGAGAGATCCCCTGACAAAGAATGATATGAAGTACTCTAATCTTTTTTTTTTTTTTTTGGTCTATTTACGGTACTTCTAACATTCTGCAAGGACACAAACGAATTGTAAGTCAACAACTACCTGTATCTAATAAAGTTTTTGTCTCTTTCAAGGCTGCAGCATGGTCACGTGATCAAAATTCGACAGCTGGCAACTGACACATATTTATGATGGTTGCAATGTCCCGGGGTCATGTGATCCCTTTTTGTGACCTTCTGACAAGCTACGTCAATGGGGAAGCCAGATTCACTTAACAACTGTGCTACTAATTTAACAACTGAAGTGATTCACTTAACAATTGTGGCAAGAAAGGTCGTAAAATAGGACAAAACTCACTTAAGAACTGTCTTGTTAGCAACAGAAAATTTGGGCTGAGTAGTGGTTGTAAGTCAAGGACTATAATTAATACAATTGGGCAAGGGAGCAAACCTATGTCTTCCCATCAAAAATGGAGAAAACCAAAGCCGGTAACAAGGATTCAGCACAATACTTAAGCTGCTGAGAAAATACCTTAGAAATGTGAAGTCAGAATATAATATAATAGATTAGAATACTTAGGATAATTAAGATAGTATAATCAATAGAATAGAACTCTAAACACTGCAAGAGTTTTGTACAACCACCTTGAATAATAGATGCACATGAACTGGGAAAACCCTAATTTACAGCTCAGCTATTACGTTACAGTACAGTGGGAAAAATCATCCTTATTCTAAGCTGATGAAATTAACTTGAAATGTTCAGTTTCGTTATGTGCAATACAAATTTGGGAAATACTTCCTATGATCAACTTCATATCTCCAGTTCACACATTTAGTTTTGTAGGCAGCTTAAAAATTCCTGAATTATACTTTTTAAATGTAAATAATAAATAAATAATTTTTGTATCATGCCATACAGAAGAATTCAAATAATAAAAAATTAAACTGCCAGAACTTGTGGGAAAAGTATGAAAAGAAAGAGAAAAAGGTCTTGGAGTTAGAGTGATGATAGATAGCACCCAAATGCTGAAACATCTTTGAAAAATAATTGTTGCTATTGAGAGTTGTTTTGTGCATTTTTTTTTACCCCCAAAATCATTTTTCTTGCAGTCAATAAGATTTTGTTGGAAGAAAAATCTAGTCCGGTTGCAAGCCAGGAGAAAGGTGCTGGAAATAAAACTGAGGCTGACTGCAAGGAAAGGTTTATTTGGTTTTCAGAAACTTGAGGACAGCAGAAATGTTTCTGGGATGGCTAACTAAATGGCTGAGTGAGTAGATGGATCTTTATAGCGTGATTGAGATGCTCTAGGGGGTTGTGCAATGTAGTGAGCCTTGTGTCTTTTGCTATTCTAATGGTGGTGGTTAAATCCTATTATGTCCTAAAGGTCATGTCCTGTCCTTAGAATTTGGGTGGGGGGATGTAAATTGGTATGGATTCCTCCTCTGATTCAGAAAGAATTGCTGAACCAGGGGAATATCATGACCATTAGCCAGGGTGACTGACAGGAGATGGGTGGACCCTGGTTGGCACTCCTGCAGTAGATGGCTGTATGCTGAGAAAAAGATAGGATTTGCACTCCTGGTTGCCAGTCTTTTTGCAGTCACAACTGCATCTCTTTAGTTTTCTGTATTACTAACATTGTCACTGAAGGCTTTTAAGAAGAGACTGGACAGCCACTTGTCTGAAATTGAATAGGGTCTCCTGCTCAAGCTAGAAGACCTCCAAAGTCCCTTCCAACTCTGTTAGCCTGTTATTCTGTTATTTTTAGTTCCAGCCTGGGGAAACTGTGGCTGAAGGTGTTTTGTTTATGAATAGAATGCTCAGCCTTTCTGAATGGATACAAAATCTGCATTCCTAAAGACCAGTCTCTTATGCTTGAGGCTGTTTTACTATGCAGGGCAGGATGACTGGGGCTGCTTTCTGCCTTTAAAAGCATGTTTCTCTATTTGTCCTTTGGGGAAATATTCTATCCCACCTCTTTTTAATATTAAGAATAAAGAATATTTTCATTCGGGGGGGGTGACTTCCTACAATTTCAAACAAATTCAGGGCTTGTGTGGCTTGATGTCACTTGACCCAGTGTTAACATGTGGTCAGAACTGGCAAAGAGAGGATTTTTTTCTTGGCAAACAATGATCTTGTAGTGATTCAAACCCATGTAATATTTTAAAGCTATGCTTGCTCAAATTGAAGTCTTTTCATGAAAGGACACATTTAGCAACTTCTTCCTTCCGAGGGGGAAAAATATTGTTCTCAAAACTTGACACAGAACTAAAATGAACTTGACACTAGGAAGTAGGAAGCAGGAAGGACATGAGATTGTCTTGACATTTCTTTCTTTGGAAGCTGCTGCCTGGACTGCAAATTTGACTGGGGAACTGGTCCTGAGTGTTTAGTAGTTCTCCTTTATCACACAAGCAAAGCTGCAGCTTCTCTCTGAGATTTCTATGGGTCTCTATCCCCATGTGAGGCTAACAACAGCTGGGGACAATTGAGTTTGAAGAAATGACATGGAAAAAAAAATTAATACGACTCCTCTGGCACTGCACTGCTTCCCCCATCAAATTAACCCTCTCCCACAGTTGCTTTGAAGAAAAACAAAACATCTGTTTTGCCTTCAGGAGTAATAAAATTTTATAAAGTAGCACCATTATGTATGCATGCATGAAAAAGTGATCTTCCAGAAGATGGTATCAGCAAATAGACGTAAGGGGATATGGAGCAGAGTAATGAAACCTAATCCCAATGTAAATATAATTACCAGTAGAATAATATATAAGTATTTATCCAAGTTATTATGCCCATTGGAAGATAAAAGGATGTTGAATTTCAGGAAGGATGGTTGTTCTCTCTTTTATCTAAAAAAAAAAAAAAAAAAAGGAGCTTGAGGCTTTGAGTGTTGCATTCAAAGATCTGAAAAACTCCAAGGGCTGTTTTAAATGTTTATTGAATAGTTGAAAATACCATGTTTCTCTTTTGCCTCCCTCTCTCCCAAGAGAGTCCACAATTTTTTTACATGATGGATCCATAATAAGCACAATCCTCCATGAGATTCAGGAAAAATATTGGCAAATGTTTGAAAGAATCACTTTACATAAAAATATGGGGGACTCTTTGTATAATAATATTGACATAGATTTCAGGAAAGTATTCTGAGTTTTATATTGTTCCCAATATAGAACAATATTGTTCCCAACATTTTTATTTCTTTTTTAAAAGATAACTTTACTAGAATTTTTAAATAAAAAGATAAAACTAACACAAACAATTAAGATAGGAAAGAATAGAATAGAATAGAATAGAATAGAATAGAATAGAATAGAATAGAATAGAATAGAATAGAATAGAATAGAATAGAATAGAATAGAATAGATTTTTTATTGGCCAAGTGTGATTGGACACACAAGGAATTTGTCTTGGTGCATATGCTCTCAGTGTACATAAAAGAAAAGATACGTTCATCAAGAATCATAAGGTATAACACTTAATGACAGTCATAGGGTACAAATAAGCAATCAGGAAACAATATCAATATAAATTGTAAGGATACCAGCAACAAGGTTACAGTCATACAGTCATAAGTGGGAGGAGATGGGTGATGGGAATGATGACAAGATGAGAAAATTAATAGTAGTGCAAACTTAGTAAATATTTGACAGTGTTGAGGGAATTATTTGTTTATAAAAGTGTTCGGTAAAAAACTGTTCTTGTGTCTAGTTGTTCTGGTGTGCAGTGTTCTATAGCGTCGTTTTGAGGGTAGGAATTGAAACAGTTTATGTCCAAGATGTGAGGGGTCTGTAAATATTTTCACAGCCCTCTTTTTATCTCGTGCAGTATACAGGTCCTCAACGGAAGGCAGGTTGGTAGCAATTGTTTTTTCTGCAGTTCTAATTAACCTCTGAAGTCTGGGTCTGTCTTATTGGGTTGCAGAACCAAACCAGACAGTTATAGAGGTGCCGATGATAGACTCAATAATTCTTCTGTAGAACTGGATCAGCAGCTCCTTGGGCAGTTTGAGCTTTTTGAATTGGCGCAGAAAGAACATTCTTTGTTGTGCGTTTTTGATGTTAGCTGTCCATTTTAGATCTTGCGATATGATAGAACCTAGAAATTTGAAGGTCTCTACTGTTGATACTGTGTTGTCTAGTATTGTGAGAAATGGAAGTATGGGAGGGTTTCTCCTAAAGTCCACCATCATTTCTATGGTTTTGAGTGTGTTCAGTTCCAGATTGTTCCGGTCGCACCACAAGGCTAATTGTTCAACCTTCCGTCTGTATGTGAAAGAGAAAGAAAAGAAGAAAAAGTAAAGGAAGGAAAAAGAAACTCAGAGAAATTACTTGCAATATTCTTTGACAACAATTATAAAATTTAAACTGACCTCGTCTTACTCCAAGATTGCAACATATTTTCCTATTATCTACTTTTTTTTCATCATTGCTTTTTTCATAATTACAGCATTTTTCCTGTTTCACGCAGAAAGTCCAAAAGGGGTTTCAAATCAGTATTAAAATTAATCAGTGTCTTTTCTCTAATCACTACTGTCAATTTTGCCATCTTGGCCAAGGCAGTCAACTTTATATGCTTAGATATTTGTAAAATTTATTGGCCATCCATCTTACCACAAGGTAGCACTGGTCAGCATTACCATCTTTGCCATCCAAATCCAACCACTATCTCATTATGGATAATGTCAGATCCTTCCATCGTTGTACATATAAAACTCTTACTCCTGTTAATATGTATAAAAATAAACAACCATGAGTTTTTTTCCCCAACTGTTTGTCAATCAGTTTCAGAAGAAACATCTCTATCTTCAGTTGTATAATAATTTTTAACATCTTCCAAATTAATGTATGAACTTGAATCCAAACTTTTTTTGGCTTTTTTGCATGTCTGTCAAGCATGTTAAAAAGCCTCCACTGTTCATATTTCCAACATAAATTCCTCCCGCCTGGACTATTGTAACGCTCTCTACATGGGGCTCCCCTTGAGGAGCACCCGGAGGCTCCAACTGGCACAGAGTGTGGCCGCGTGGGTGGTAACGGGAGCGACGTGGCGCTCCCATGTAACACCCCTCCTGTGTGAGCTGCACTGGCTCCCGTTGGTCTTCCGGGTGTGCTTCAAGGTTTTGGTTACCACCTTTAAAGCACTCCATGGCTCAGGACCTGGGTACTTGCGGGACCGCCTACTACCACCAATAGCCTCCCACCGGCCGGTACGCTCCCATAGAGAGGGGCTCCTCCGGGTGCTGTCGGCCAAACAATGCCGACTGGTGGCCCCCAGGGGTGCCCCCCTTCTCTGTGGGGGCACCAACTATCTGGAACGAGCTCCCCCCAGAGATACGGAGGATCCCAGATCTGCGCACCTTCCGCCATGCCTTAAAGACCTTTTTATTTCACCAGGCGGGCCTGGCCTAATTTTCTCCCTTTTTTATAAAAGATTTTTAATTTTTTAATTTTTTAGTATTTTATATATTCAAATTTTAAAATAGGTTTTAAATTGATTGGGGTTTTAATTTGTCTTGGCCAAAACTATTTAATTTGATTTTAATTCCACTTTTAAATTTTGTATGTATGTATTTTATTGTTTGGCTGTGCACCGCCCTGAGTCCTTCGGGAGTAGGGCGGTATAGAAATCAAATCAAATAAAAATAAATAAATAAATAAATAAATTTGAAATACATTTATACATTTTAAACAATTTTTCTAGTAACAAATACCAAAAATATATTGTTTTATAAAAGTTCTATTTAAGGGAACTTAATGGAAATTTTGATGGTTTTATGCACATACTATTTGTATGTGTATAAAACCATTGATCTATTTGTATATTATAACCACATTTTTCATAAATTCTTTTACTTGTTCTTCTTCCACTGTGAATTTTAGCAACAGTTTATACATTTTAGGAATAACTTGTTCATCAGTTCTGTTTTCAAATTCAGTCATAAAATGTTCAAAATGAAGATATATAATTTCATTTCTACATGTCCAGCAAGATTCCCGGGAGCCATTTAATAAAATCCCCTTAAGAGTTGCATTCTTTCAATAATTAAGTCTTTATTTTGAGGTCTTGAGTTTCTTCTTCAAGAAGAAACTTTTTAATATATATATGTGTTATTGGTACATTTTATATATTTTTGGCCACTGTGTCTTTCCTCCAAATATTTTTTTTCTCTCTTTGCTGAAGTTCTTTTAATTTCAGCCTGCTGTTCCTTGTTTCAATAGAGAACATGTCTGTAGCCCCTCTACAAAAGAGCTTTTTAGCTGTATGTAGACCTGCATCATAGCGCATCTCCTGTTAGTTTTCTCTTTTGCAAACCAAAAACACCCAGTCCCTTTAACTGTTCCTTAGGGGTTTGGTTTCCAGACTCTTCTCATCTTGCTAGCTCTTCTCTAATCTAGTCCAGCTTTTCCATGTCCCTTTTATACTACAGTTCCGCTCAGAATGGAAGATTCAAGTGTGATCTTACCATTGCAGCAGAATTGAGTACTGTATTTTGTTTGGTCTGGACACAATGGTTCTATTAATATTATTTCTGTACAAAATAGGTGTGTGTATATGTACACACATACAAACACAATGGTTTCTATTTTTTTCCATTTATTTAATTAAACATCTAAAAGGAAGAATATAAATCATGAAGTATAAATGAAACATAAGAAAAATTTAAAAAATTAGCAAGATACAAATAAGTAAACATGGGATTACTTATATAACATGATATAAATTGCCAACTAAAAATTAAAAAGTAGATATTTTAAGGAAGGTAATATTGAAGCACTCAGCAAACATCAGTTTAATTATCCAACTGATAATATCAGGGTATTAACTACAGAACTGAATTCAGAATACACGGCTGCTCCAGTACCACTCACAAATAGAATCTAAATGCATCTTCAGCAGTGGTGGGTTATTCCTGGTTTTGTCCGGTTCTTGCGAACCGGTAGTAAAAGCGGCGGGAGGCTTTTATCGTCATAAGGTACGATCTGCGCATGTGCAGAAGCGCATACGCTGCTGTTGCAAACCGGTAGTAAAGGTAAGTAGAACCCACCCCTGATGTTCAGCTTCAGAGGAACTCTAGACATGGGCAAATCCTGCTGCTTCTGATCTATCCAGCATATCACAATGATTTGCTAAGTGAAGCAAGATTTGTCTGTGGAAATTCTTAAGACATTTAGGTCATAGTTGTTTCAAAAGGTGCTTTTTTTCCCCCAATTGTCAGCTGGACTTTCTTGATTTTTTTGGAAGACATTTACCTTCCCATCCAAAAGGCTTCTTCAGTTCAAATTAACTGGAGGGGAATGGAAAGATTTATACTCTTTGCAGCTGATTTCCATTCCTTCCATTTCACTCCAGTTAGTTTGAACAGAAGAAGCTTCTTGGATGAGAAGTGGAAAGTCTTCAAGAAAAATCAAGAAAGTCCAGTTGACATTTGGGGGAAAAAAAAGAGGTACCTTTTGAAGCAAGGTTTCTTTTCTTACATCATCTTGTCATGGAAGGTATTAGTCTCCCCCTACAGATACTATGTGTGCATAGCACTCTGTTAACTCTAAATAACTGTTAGTTTAACATGGCCATTTATATTTGTTCACTGTCATTGGTTCAGTATTACTCTGACAACTATGATATCAGGGAAGCAGTAATCATTCTCAGTACATATGTGTGTGTGTGTGTGTGTGTGTGTGTGTAAAATACTGAAGGATAGCTCTGAAAACAGAGAAGATATAACTGACAGAGCAGGGAGGCTGTGCATGCATCCATGCAAGACTATTGGTCTGATTTCAAAACACTGCTGCCATTGACTTCCTCTACAATCTGAGAGTATATCAAAATGATGATATATTTAAGCCTTGACTTATGTCTGTTTAAAGATACAACAGACTTCCCTAGGGATATTTATGATATCAATATCACTTAGACTTATATACCGCTTCACAGTGCTTTACAGCTCTCTCTAAGCGGTTAACAGAGTCAGCCTATTGCCCCCAACAATCTGGGTCTTCATTTTACCCATCTCAGAAGGATGGAAGGCTGAGTCAACCTTGAGCCTGGTGGGATTTGAACTGCCAAATTGCAGTCAGCCAGAAGTAAGCAGAAGTAGCCTGCAGTACTGCACTCTAACCACTGCACCATGAAGCTCCACATTTGATCCAGATTTGAAGTTGTGACAACTGCCCCATCACCAGTGACATGACTGCATTTGGGGTGCTTGACAACTGGCACAAATTTTCAGTCATTTGCAGTGTACTGCAGTTACATTACCACGGTTTAATTTTTTTTGCCAGAAATGATGTTTGTGTCTGGCAAAAAAGGTCATAAAATTGGGCACTGTCATATGATGACCTGCTTAATGACTGGTATCAGGGGTGAAATGCTCCCGGTTTGGACTGGATCACCCGATCCGGTAGCGATGGTGGTGGGTGGTTTGGAGAACCGGTAGCAAAAATCCCTGCTCCCCCCATGCCCAGCTGAGCCGAGCAATCATCAGAGGCTTTTTTTAATTTTTAAAAGCATTTTTTCTACAATCTCTTTGGCCAAAAAATGCTTTTAAAAGTAAAAAAAAAGCCTCTGATGATCGTGCGGCTCAGCTGGGATCTTCAGAGGCTTTTAAAAGCATTTTTTCTACAACCTCTTCAGCCGAAGAGGATGTAGAAAAAATGCTTTTAAAAGCCTTTGACGATCCCAGCTGAGTTGCCTGATCGTCAGAGGCTTTTAAAAGCATTTTTTTTCAATCTCTTTGGCTGAAGAGGTTGTAGAAAAAATGTTTTTAAAAGAAAAAAAAGCCTCTGCCGATCAGGCAATGCAGCTGGGATCATCAGAGGCTTTTAAAAGCATTTTTTTACAACCTCTTCGAAGGGGTTGTAGAAAAAATGCTTTTAAAAGTTAAAAAAAAAGTTGGCCATGCCCACCCAGTCACATTAACCACCACCACCACCAAGCCACGCCCACAGAACCGGTAGTAACAAATTTTATATTTCATACTGACTGGCATGACTTATGACTGTAATTCCACACTTAATTATGGTTATAAGTCAACCATATATGACATTGTGCTGCAAATCCTGCCCTTATGCACTTGTATCCTGACCTCTGGTGCATCATGATGCATATTCTGTCATTCTCCCTCCTCCTATTCTAGAACATGGCTGTTTGCTGTCTACTGGAAGCCGAGATCTAAAGCCTAATTGAAGAAACCATCTGTCCTCCTTTACTGCAAGCCAACAAGATGGCTAAAGAATCACTAACCAACTTGTAACTTTGGAAATTTCATAGGCCCTTAGGCCTCTGTAGGGTAAATTGGAGAGATAGCCTGCTCAGTAGCATCCCATTGAAGAGACTACAGGATCACAGGACTTTGCTTAGAGAGGGGTCCCCAACCCCCGGTCTGTAGACTGGCACCAGTCCACGGCACGCCAGAAACCAGGCCACACAAACAAATGAAGCCCCGTCCATGGGATGCAGGCAGCACACGAACCCATGTCCCCTCTGATCAGCGGAAAAACCTCTCTCCACAGAACTGGTCCCTGGTGACCAAAAGGTTGGGGACCACTGGCTTAGAGAACCATTGTCTAGGTTCTCAATTGTATGTTATCTGATGCCCATATGTTTCTCAGGCATTGCCAAAGGCTAAGAATTCCAGCCAGTGGTGGGTTGCCCCCGGTTCGCATTGGTTCTATAGAACCGGTAGTAAAACCGGCGGGAGGATCCACCCACCGACCTCGACATCATCAAAATGCTTCTGCGCACGTGCAAAAGACACACACATGTGCAAGCGAAGCGAGTACGCATGGCCCTGTTGCGAACCATTAGTAAAGGTAAGTAGAACCCACCCCTGATTCCAGCTACTGCTATGAACAACATTTCCTTCCTCCAGTCTTCATATACCAAGACTTTAATCCTGTATAAAACAAATCTAACTTAATTCAGTGAGCCTTCATTCTGAATAAATACACTTAGCATCACCTTACATTCATTACTTTATAAATGTAATTATTTCAGCAGTAGGAAACATTTGATCTACTGATTTTGTTAAACTCTTCCCATCATGTAAGAATGACCTGCACTTGTGAAGAATAGTGAGGAAATTCAAAGTACTATTATGTGACACATAACTCCTTGTGGTGTTTTTCCCTCCATATATTTGTATATAGAAAACATATGATTTCAGAAGCCAAAGGCTTTGGAAGAAATAACTTTTTCCCTGTGTGATCTACTTTGTTTTTAAAGCATTTAAGAAAAACTGCATGAAATTAATGTTACAAAAACAGTGTGGTTCATAGAGTTTCTAGAACTCTTTGCCGAAAAGAAGGCTGTTCATAAAAGCAGCTTAAATCTGGGACTCCTTAGCTGCATTGCTACTTTAGAAATTCTGGTTATTTTCAAGATATTATTAATGGTTATTTTACAGTAGGTGCACTTTTTAAATTCCCTATCTCAACCAGGTTAAAATGAATTCTTTCAGTGAGATTAAAAAAATCCACTGCTCATTGTTCAAGCAAAGGCCAGGGAATGGCTTATCTAGAAGTATGCTACATCAGATCCAGGGAGTGCTTAACTATTCATGGTGTGTTGTTCTATCACAGGGGTCTGGCCCGCAGGGCGCTTAGATCTGTCCCGTCTCCCCCGAGCCGCCCTGGAAATAACGAAGGACTAGCCCGCAGTGCCTCTGCATGTGCCCCTGAGCTCCTTTTTTGCTGGCAGAGGGCTGCAGGAGTCCGTCATGGGCAAAAATGGATGTTGAGCTGAGCCACGCCCACCCCTGGCCCTCCGAGGTCAAACCAGGGGTGAAATGCCACTAGTTCGCCCGAACTGGTGTGAACCAGTAGCGGTGGCAGTGGGTGGCTCGGCGAGCTGGTAGTGGCGCCAGCGTGAGGCTCCGCCCACCCACCTGGATGTCGTTACTTCCTTATGACAATTTCTACCCAATCACAATTTCTCACTGTAGCTCCACAAACTACTCTCTGTAGAAGAGTAGGAGTCTAGTCTCTGTAGGAGAATAGGAGTATATGAATTCTAGTCTCATGTTAGGAATGAAAGCCAGCTAGGTAAACTTGGGCCAATCACTCTCAGTCCAATTCACCTCACTCACCTGTTGTTGTGGGGAAAATAGGAGGAAGGAATACAGGTAGTCTTTGACTTACAACAGTTCATTTAGTGACCACCCAAAGTTACAACAGCCCTGAAAAAAGTGACCTATGACCATTTTTCACACTTATAACCATTGCAACATCCCCTTGGTCATGTGATCAAAATTCGGATGCTTGGCTATTGGTTCATATTTATGACAGTTGCAGTATCCAGGGGTCATGTGATCAGTTTTTGCAACTTTCTGACAAGCGAAGTCATCAGGAAAGCCAGATTCACTTAACAACCATGTTACTTAACTTAACAACTGCAATGATTCACTTAACAACTGAGGCAAGAAAGTTTGTAAAATGGGGCAAAACTCATTTAACAAATGTTTCACTTAGCAACATAACTTTTGGGCTGAATTGTAGTTTAAGTCGAGGACTACCTGGTGGCCTGGTGGCTCAGCAGACTGATAGCATTGTGATTAACACCAGCTGTCTGCAATTAAAGTAAGAGCCTTCCATCCTTTCTAAAGTAGGTAAATTGAGGACCCAGTTTGTGGGGGCAATAAGGTGACTTTGTATAAATATACAAAAGTATGAAGGCTATTGTTTAACGCATTGTAAGCCTCCCTGAGTCTCCGGAGAAGGGCGACATATAAATAAATAAAAAAAATACTTGTAATTAGATACTTTTACCGCCTTGTGTGCATTAAAAAAATAAAGCAGGATGTAAATAAAATACATATTTTTTCTGAGTTTAGTCTGGTTTGGCGGCTGAATCGTTTTTCTGACTTTGATAGATCACCTCTTGTGGTAGGAGACAGAAAAAGTACAACTTTATTGATCTTACTGGATCCCTAGCCGCTTTTGATATTCTTGACCACAACATCTTTCTGAATTGTGAAATGAAGATTGGAATCATTCTTCTATAGTGAATTTTCTCTACTTGGCAGAATGCTCTCAGAATGTTTGAAATATCTGTATTGTGAACCATGTGGTTATACTCTGAGGTGTCAAATGGGAAACTATCCTAACACTCTCTACCACTATATGAAATGTTGAAGTAGTCATCAGAAGCTTCACATAAAGCAACTATCAAAACATTGATAACATCCAGCTGCTTTTCATGGTGACTTCTGAAATGCGAGAGGCTGTGCAGGTCATAAACTGGAATCTGGATTATGAAGGCCAATAAATTGAGACAGAATCATGACAAGAGGGAGATCCTGTAGGTAGATGATACCTGAGCACAGTCTGCCTGTTCCAATTTACATTTCTGCAAAAGAAGCAGGTTTGTAGCAAGAACTGGAGACCAGGACACATTACACTGAAGCACAAATTGGTTTATTGACAGTGCTGGTGGCAAAGGCAGATGTTAGGGTCCCTTTATAGACTTATACAAGGTCTGTGGCAGTGGTGGGTTTCAAAAAATTTTCTACCGGTTCTGTGGGTGTGGCTTGGTGGGCGTGGTATGGATTGGTGGGCATGGCAGGGAAGGTACTGTAAAATCTCCATTCCCACCCCACTCCAGCGGAAGGTTACTGCAAAATCCCCATTTCCTCCTGATCAGCTGGGACTCCAGAGGCAGAGAATAGATGGGGGCGGGGCCAGTCAGAATTTTTGCTATTGGTTCTCCGAACTACTCAAAATTTCTGCTACCGGTTCTCCAGAACTGGTCAGAACCTGCTGAAACCCACCTCTGGTCTGTGGGGTATGTAGCATGGAAATCATAACAAAAATAAGAGGAGGAATCAAGAAAAAAAGAAAAAGAAAAAAATCCAGCAAAAAACAAAGCTGAAGAGCCAATCTAGGAAAGAATATTTCCCTAGGCATAGCCTACCTTATTTCAGATAGCCACAAATATGGAAATGTTTTTCTATGGCGTAATTTAAAAACTCATGGCTCTTAAAATCCTTCTCAAAATATGCTTCTGGAACTTCCTTTTCAATCTCTGATCAGATTGTGGGATTTTCAATTGCATGAACCAATATTTTGGTTCATGCAATTGGTAGTGGAATCTAAATGTCTATGGAGATTCTCAGTCATCTAGGTCATGGTTGTCCCAAAGGTATTTTTTCAAGAGGCAACTGGACCTTCTTGTTTTTCTTTGAAGATGTTTTGCTTCTCATCCAAGAAGCTTCTTCAGCTCATGACCACCTATCTGCAAGGAATATAAATCCTTCCATTCACCATCACTCAGTCAGAGCTGAAGAAGCTTCTTGGATGAGAAGTAAAATGTCTTCAATGAAAAACAAGGAAGTCCAGTTGCTTCTTGAAAAAGCACCTTTAGGGTAATGGAACCCAGTTATTACATTACTGGGTGATAAAAGAATGCCATATCCCCCCCCTCTGCCAAGGACTCTTGGCAAGAGATGGGCTGCACCTCACAAAAACAGGGGAAAATATACTGAGAAAATGATTGGCCCAACTCAACAGAAGGGCTTTAAACTAAAATTGAGAGGGGAGGGTGCCCAAGCTTTAGAATCTCTAAAACACAAAACCAATCATAAATCCCAAGAAAACAAAGCAAACAATGAGGCAGGGAGTTATGAGAAAAAAGAAAAAGTCAAACAAGTAGGAGGTGCAGGAGACATACCCATAGACAGGCATAAAAATCTTAAATGCTTATACGCAAATGCTTAAAGCTTGGGGAACATACAGGGTGAACTAGAAGCAATAGTACACAAGAGTAGGTAGGATATACCGGTAGTTGCCATTATAGAAACCTGGTGGGATGAAACCCATAACTGGAATGTACTGATGGATGGATACAAATTGTTCAAAAGAAACAGAACTACAAAAAGAGGAGGTGGAGTTGCACTATATGTAAGAGATCACTACATATCTTCAGTAATGCACATGACCAAAGATAAAACCCCTCTAGAATGTATATGGGTCAATATAAAAGGAGAAAAAAAGTAACATTACCATAGGTGTTTATTACTGGCCATTCAACCAATCAGAAGAAATAGATGAACTTTTTGCCAATGAGTTAACAAATGTATGTAGGAAGCATACCACAGTAGTAATGGGAAACTTTAACTACCCTAATATTAACTGGGAGACAAACTCTGCAGCAAGTGGAAGATCAAACAGATTCCTAACCAATCTAGCTGACAACTTTGTCATCCAAAAGGTGGAGGAGGGAACTAGAAGAAAAGCTATACTGGACCTAATTCTTACTAATAGAGAAAAAGTGAAAGTGACCATGTCATACAGGAATTCAATATAATGCAAACACAAGCAATAATCCAACCAGTGTCTTAAACTTTAAAAGAGCTAATTTTAACAAACTCAGAGAGAGCCTAGGAAAGATTCCATAGATGAAAATCCTAAAGGGGAAAACAACTCAAGAAGCATGGGAAACTCTGAAAAATGTGATCATAAAAGCCCAGTCCAGCACAATACCACTGAAAAAGAAAAACAAGAAATTCAAGAAGAAACCAGCATGGTTGCATAAAGATCTCTCTGATAAACTGAAAGACAAAAAGGACAATACAAAAAAATGGAAAGAGGGACACATAACTAAGGCAGAATATCAGCAGATAGCCCAAATCTGCAAAGATGAAGTCAGGAAAGCAAAGGCTCAGAATGAACACTTGCACAAAAGTCAAAGATAACCAAAAAAAAAGGTTCTTTCAACATATTAATAACAATAACAAGTCAAGGAAATAGTTGCTCCACTAAAGAGAGAAGATGGCAAGGAAATAACAGGCAGTAGTGAGAAAGCAGAGCTGCTTAACTCATTCTTTGCATTAGTCTTCATGCTTTTTGCTTTTGCTTTTTTTAATTTATATGCCGCCCTTCTCCGGAGACTCAGGGCGGCTTACAATGCGTTATGCAATAGCCTTCATACTTTTGTATATTTATACAAAGTCAGCTTATTGCCCCCCACAATCTGGGTCCTCATTTTACCTACCTTTGAAAGGATGGAAGGCTGAGTCAACCTTGAGCCTGGTGAGATTTGAACTTGCAGTAATTGCAAGCAGCAGATGTTAATAACAGTGCTTTAGTCCACTGTACTACCAAGGCAAAAAGAAACTACCAAAAAAACTACCATAAAAGATAGACTAGAAATAAAAATTAAAACAAGCAAGAAAATGGTAAGAGAACACCTATCTGATCTTGATGAATATAAATAATTGGGATCTGACAGATTATATCCCAGAGTTCTGAAGATGTATCTCAGAACCATTGTACCATATCTTTCAAAAATCCTGTAGCACTGGGGAAGTACCTGAGGATTGGAAAAGGGCTGATGTAGTTCCCATTTTCAAGAAAGTGGGGGGGAACAGGGAAACTACAGACCAAGCAGGTTGACATCAATACCTGGGAAGATCCTAGAAGATGTAAAAAAAAATCAGATCTGTAAACATCTAGAAACAAATAAAGTTATAACTTGGAGCCAGCAGATAAAAACAGATAATGCCTAACCAATCTTATTTCGTTCTTTGATAAAGTGACTAAATTAGTAGGCCAGAGAAATGTTGTGGACATATTATATTTAGACTTCAGCAATGTATTTGACAAAGTAGAACACAACCTACTTCTTGGTAAACTAGAAAAATGTAGAATAGACAACATCACCACCAGATGGATTTGTAGCTGGCTGACAAATTGTACTCAACAAGTGGTCCTTGATGTACTACATCTACATGGAAGGAAGGAAGCAGTGGGGTATCACAAATTTCTGTCTTAAGCCCAGTACTCTTCAATATCCCCAATGACTTAGATGAGGGAATAGAAGGGGAACTCATCAAATTTGCAGATGGCACTAAACTGGCAGGAATAGCCAACACCCCAGAAGACAAGCTCAGGATCCAAAAATACCTTGACAGTCTTGAACAATGGGCCCTATCCAAAAAAAAAAAAAATGAATTTTAATGTGGAGAAAAGGAAAGTTTTACATTTAGGCAAGAAAGACCAAAGGTAAAAGTATAGATTAGGCAAGACCTGGCTCAAAAACAGGAACTGTGAGAGAGACCTTGGAGTCCTAGTGGATTACCACTTGAATATGAGCCAGCAGGGTACGGCAGCAGCTAAAAAAGCTAATATAATCCTGGGTTATATAAACAGAGGCATAGAATCAAGATCACATGAAGTATTAGTACCACTTTATAAAACCTTAGTAAGACCACACCTGGAATACTGCAACCAATTTTGGTCACCACACTACAAAAAAGATGTTGAGACTTCAGAAAAAGTTCAGAGAAGAGCAACTAAGACGATCAAAGGCCTGGAGCCTAAAACATATGAAGAATGGTTGCAGGATTTGGGTTTGGCTAGTGTAGAGAAAAGAAGAACTATGGGTAACATGATAGCAGTATTCCAATATTTGAGGGGCTGCCACAAAAAAGAGGGGGTCAAATTGTTTTCCAAAGCACCAGAGGGCAGGACAAGAAACAATGGATGGAAACTAATCAAGGAGAGAAGCAACTTGGAATTAAGGAGAAACTTCCTAACAGTGAGAACAATTAACCAGTGGAACAGCTTGTCTTTAGAAATCGTGGGCGCTTCATTACTGGAGGTTTTTAAGAAGAGACTGGGCAGCCACTTGTCTGAAATGGTGTAGGGTCTCCTGCTTGAGCAGGGGACTGGACTAGAAAATCTTCAAGGTCCCATTTTATTCTATTCTATTCTATTCTATTCTATTCTATTCTATTCTATTCTATTCTATTCTATTCTATTCTATTCTATTCTATTCTATTCCATTCCATTCCATTCCATTCCATTCCATTCCATTCCACAAAATTGCACCTATGTAAGAAGAGCATCAGGGCTGTGGAGTCTGCTTCTGTATTGCTGCCAAGACAACAATATGAATGGGTCCATGCTGTCACTGGGACTCATGCTTGATTCCTGGCCTTGGAATTTTCTAGTTGCATCTTAAACTGACCTACTGTACACTGTTTCGATGGCTCCATCGTTGTTACCCTATTTCTCCAACCCTAGAAAACAATAACATACAGTAGTAATAAATATAAGTGACAGCTACAACTTTAGCTGGATTCACATGTGCTAAATCTTAGTTCATGTCCTTGTGGCTGAAGGAAATATTGTAATATTAATGGCTCTGCAGAACACTTTAAACCCATATCCAACATGGAACTCTACAGTTCTGTTGCACTTCAATTCCCATCACTCCCAGCCAGCATGGCCATTTTTAAAGCTGAAAGTTCAATATGTCTGAAAAGTGTTGTGTTGGAGAGGACTGTGCTAACCATGTTTTAGAAATCCAAATGACTTGTTTTATACAGATGAAATTAAAACAAGCAACGAACAAGAAAACATCACCATTTCCTTAAATAGAAGCATGCCTGTAAGCAGTCTCTGTGCACAAGAGGACCCACCTTATCAGGCACCAATTATTCTTTTACCACCTATCAGTGGGGAAGCTGGTCAGTGTCTGTCACGTACTATAGTCATTTTTAAGGATGACAGATTTTGAAAAGTCACCCACAGTTGCATCCTTCAAATTGTTCCTAATTAACTATCTTCCCTTCCAGCTCTGTTAATCTGTTAAGGGGCTGGTTGATTGTCTCTTTTGCACAGTCTATAGATGTTGTTAATGTCTATTTGTCTATTTGATGGCTGATTTGTCAGCGTGCCAGGCTTCTAGAAATTCCCTGGCATTTTTTTGGATTTGGCCTGGTCTAGGATTGTCACATTTTCCCAATTGAAACTATGGTTAAATCAGTGGTGGGTTGCCCCCGGTTCGCACCGGTTCTATAGAACCGGTAGTAAAACCGGCGGGAGGCCCCTCCCACTGACCCTGACATCATGAAAACACTTCTGCGCATGCGCGCGGCCCCATTGCAAACCAGTAGTAAAGGTAAATAGAACCCACCCTTGGGTTAAATCTATCTATATTTGGGGAAATTAAATAATTTTCGTCATGCCTTCTGACTGCCAGTTGGTGTTCATGGATGCGTTTTGCTAGTCTTCTGCCTGTTTGTCCTACAAAGTGGTTGTCGCAGTTCTTAGGTTGTATGTTGTAGATGACTCTTGTTTTTTCTTCTGGGGTTGCTGGGTCTTTTGGTTTGCTTAGGATGTTTTGAAGGGATTTTTGAAGGATGTTTTGAAGAGTTTTACTGCCATCTTCTGGGAGATAAGCATAACAATGAAAGCATATTTTCATTTTCTATTAGACATAACTTCTTTATATGAATGCACAGAGTTGTCCACAAAATATATAACAGTATACATTTTAGTGGTCAGATATGCATCATTATAACAAAATAAAATTACTGAAAGATATGGCTTGCTTCAAATTATGGTAATCTAAGGCATTTCCTATAAAACCCTGAAACAGCTGACATTTGGGTCAGATCAAATTGCATCTCTGGATCATAGAAGACTACTGTATTTCCTAAGGACTCCCCTTGTTAATGGTCATTTGATATGAATGATATGAAGACATTTGATATGAATTTACAGAAATTAAAATAACACTTTTTTTTACTGAAATAATGTCTCCAAGATTAGAGTCATGTGGAAGCCCCTTTACTACAACAACTGATGATCTGTAGCAGCTAAGTGTACCCACAATCTTGGCCTGCAGAAAGAAAGTGGCACCAGATAATACAGTAATTAAGTTTTTAAAAAACCCTTAAAGCAACCAATATAAATAAGAATCGGGTTGGCACCAGATTAGAAACTGGGAAACTGTGAGGTCCAGTCCCACTTTCGGCACAAAGCTGGGTGACTAAGAGCCAGTTACTGTTTCTTAGTCATAGGAAGCAGGGGTGGGTTCTAATTTTTTTTACTACCGGTTCTGTGGGTGTGGCTTATTTTGTGGGTGTGGCTTGGAGGTCATGTGACTAGGTGGGCGTGGCTAGCTGGTCAGAGTCATTTCTGGAAGGTCCTCGCACTTACGACCAGTTCTCGCACTTACGACCCGACTCATTTGTTTGCTTTTAACAGTGATCAGCTGTAGGACGGCCCTTTGAAGCCCCGTGGCAAGAGTTTAAACAGTTTTTTTCCCTCTAGTCATCAGCTGGGACTCAGGAGGCAGCAATAGATTGGGGGTGGGACCAAATAAAAGGTAAGAATAATGTGAGGGGGTGGGGGGTGGGAGGGCGGGGGGGAGAACCGTTTCAGTGACCTCATATTGTCACCGCTACTGGCTCGGCCGAACCGGACCGAACCGGGAGGAACCCACCACTGACAGGAAGGAAACAATAGCAAAACCACTTCTGAAATCTTGCCTGCAAAACTGCAGGGACTGACTTGAAGCTTTCCCCCAGCTCCCAAACTGCAATCTTAACAAACCAATGGTGAATCAGACAGTAAAAGAAAGAAGCTACCAAAGAGAACTCAAGCAGCACAATATGAGTATGTGAGACTGTAACATGGCATGGCATCTGCTGTTTGTTTATATTATTTACAGATCATCAGAACTATAAGGATTCACAGTTCTTTACACTGTATTCATAAAATCATAAAATAGACAAAGACATAAAAATGTCAGCTCTGCCTCAGCATCCAAGTTTCAGCAGTTTTACAGACTAAGCTTTAGAACATAATTCTGTTTTCACTAGCTTTCCTAAGACTGTCAGGAAGGGGATCTCTTATAAGGATCTCCAGTAGTAAGCTTTCAAACTGTTCCCCAGGTATGCAGGTGGGCCTGAAAAACATTGTCTCCTCCTTTCTTAAATCTCAAATGGGGGAAGGGGTGGGGAGATCCTCAGCGTCACAATTTGGGACTCAGAGACCAAATGGGTTGATAGGCTTGAAGCAGATAATTGGCAGGTTCTTAAACCCAAACCAAGGTAAGGCTTGATAGATAACAAGGAGCACTTTGCATTGTATTTGGATAACCAGTGAGTTTGTGATCCTACCAGCTCTCATCCACCAATAGACAGACTGTTGCATTCTGTTCTCATTTGACTCCCCCTCCCCCTATGCCAGTAAATGCAAAGCGAATGCCAAGGCAAATATATATAAGATGGACAGTGGTATGATTTGCTATATCATTGGCTGGGAACCGGGGGAGTAATTGGCCAGAGATTACTTAAAACCTGCCTTGAAACTTGAGGGAGCAATCAACAATCAGTCAGCAGGAGAAAGGAGAGGTAGAGATATGAGTATTTCTTGTAACACTTCAGTTTTTTAGTGTCAAAGAATTCCATAAGCTGCTTCTGATGGATCACAAGGCATTTGTGAGCAACAGGAATGCATATCCAGACTTAGATAGTTAGCTCTAATAGCTGGAAAAGGACCTGGAGGCTGCTCTTATCTATAGCCTCAGATACTGCTGCTCTTTCCTCACACATCTTTTGTGTCTGTAGATTTGCCATCTGCAGCTGCTGGCATGCTCTTGGGCTAGGCCCTCTTTATCTGAACCAGCCCCCATCTGCAGAAACTCATTATCTCCAAGAGTTGCTTCAGGGGATCTGGTTGCCTGCCAGGTCTTCAGACTGACAGTTTGGAAGGACTGCCTTCTTCAGCCTCTGACTCAGAGAAGTCCACAACCTTCTGGGTAGTCTTCGGGAATTACTTCTGCTCTGCTCTGTTCTAGTGTCCAAAGAACATCCCCATGAAAAAATTATATTTTTTAATTATTAAGTTATTGTCCATTATTGGCTGGAAGAAATTATGCAGCAAAAGATAGAACTTAAACCGGAGCTGTTCTTATTAGGAATATTAGACCCAAAAATGGAAAAAAAACCCTTGCAATATATGATATTACATATATTAACGGCGACTAGGATTACCCTCGCACAAAATTGGAAACAGATTAATATACCATCAGAGCAGGGGTGGGTTCTACTTACCTTTACTACCGGTTCGCAACGGGGCCACGCGCATGCACTCTTCTGCGCATGCGCAGAAATGTTCTGATGACGTTGGGGTCGGTGGGTGGAGCCTCCCGCCGGTTTTACTACCGGTTCTATAGAAAGATACTTGAATGTGCAGAAATGGACAAAATGACTACGGAAATAAAAGAAAGAGAAGATTTGGATTACTATAAAGTGTGGAATAGAATGTACAAGTGGCTAGAAAACAAAAACCAAAATAAGAAATAGGAGTTTTTAATTAATATCAATCAAACAAAAATTAAAGTTATTAAATACTGTCAAAGTTAAATTACTGATTATATAAGTAAGTATAATGTAAATATACGTAACTAGTACGGTTATAATAGCTGTTAAAATTGTAATAAAGGATAGAAAGGTAAAGTAGAAGAGCTAATTATAAATGCAGAATATACATGCTGATACGGAAGGCTGTAAAAATATGATACATTGTTATGTTTGTCTTGTTTCTTACTGTTTTTTTATGTTTTTTTTCTATTTTAAAGGTGAAAAATAAAACTATTTTTAAAAAAAGTTATTGTCCATCATGAATGAAACATACCAATGATAGCATCTAAGCTGATTTTGAGAAAATTAAGCAGAGTTAAACCTATTTATAATCTGAATAAGAGATTGGGCCTGTAACTGGGACATTTTAAAAAATCTTATTACAAGGCAATGTAAATCCATTTCCATACTATTGCCTAATATATCCATGGGGCTACAAGGAATAAATCCTGACTCAAGTGGAAATTGGCATTATGTATCTTCTTGTCATAGTTGATGGCATGCCATGTGCTGAATTGCATTGTCTACATAGCCACATTATTTAATCCGCTGACATGAATGGAACTATTGAGTCTGAGAAGAAGCTCTACCTCTACACAAAAATAATCATAGACCATTACTCTCAAAGTAACAGATTATTAGAGACCATTAACTTCTCAAAGTAATAGATTATTGGCCTATAATGCAAATAGCCTGGGGAAAAGAAATTCAAAAGCTTTAAAGATGAACATACTAATAAAAGAAGGCTGCCTTAGTTGTCACAAGTCTGGGCTCCCATCCTTTATTCTTGGCATTAAAACTTATTAAAAAGACCCTGTGAATTTTGCTTCCTTGATTGTGCTCTATGGTTACAGATTTTGACATGTACTGAGGTTTTATAATCAAGCCTCAGAGAGAATATTGTATGAATATTCATATTCATATTCATATTCATATTCTTAAAACCTAAAGGGAAGCCACTGAGTTGAATCAGAAGGTGCATCAAAGTCACAAAAACTGAAAGAGAGCAATAATTGTAATTGGCCATGATAATGTTACCAGTTCTCCATCATCTGAGAGCAGCAAGTTGGTTTAGGCAGCTCAAGGCAGATTAAATTGTTATTAATGCCCTGATCACTTCTAGGATAACTGGGGCCACTTGGAAGGTTTGCTAAAGGGAGTGTGCCAATGGTGAAATCCAATTTTTTTTACTACCAGTTCTGTGGGCATGGCTTGGTGGGCGTGGCAGGGGAAGGATACTGCAAAATCTCCATTCCCTCCCTACTCTAGGGGAAGGATACTACAAAATCCCCATTCCCTCCCCACTCCTGGGGGAAGTATATTGCAAAATCTCCATTCCCACCCCACTCTGGGGCCAGCCAGAGGTGGTATTTGCTGGTTTGCCAAACTGCTCAAACTTTCCATTATCGGTTCTCCAGAACCTGTCAGAACTTGCTGGATTTCACCCCTGGAGTGTGCCCCTATTGTATCTTTTATGGGTGGCAACCTGATTGTTAGTTGGTCTGGCATAGATCCTAGCAACGTTTTTGTTTCTGGCACCAATGTGAAAGTTTCCCAGTTATGGTTTGCAACATCGTCTAGTCATTGCTTTGCACTGTCATGTAGGAGTGGCATTTAGTGGTTTCTTGGAGAACTCAGTGTGACAAATCAATCTGTCCCAGGGAGAGAAGGCAACATGCCACGATGTTTCATGGCCTTTGGATTAAGAAGCTATACAGAATTCTGCAAATGACTCAGAAGACTATCTGGTCCTCCCTTTTGGAGGAAGTGAAAGGTTGTGACCAGGCTAGCTTTGAGGGTCAGTCACAGCAGAAAGTAGGGGCTCAGGACTGTCATGTATCCCCTGTAGCAAAAGCCATTTTGTTTCTGGCTTTCAAGAGAAGGGAAAACTAGACTGCCACTGGAGATCAATGAAAGTTGAATTTGACTGAACATGGGTAAGAACTAACATTAAGGTTTATCTTATTGTGGTAAGAACAGCTGTGAGAATACATCTCTGCTCTACTGCCATTCAGTGGTCTTGTTTCAGGTGTCCTGATCTTCTGTGCAAAGGCAACCCAGAAAATACTTGAAGGGCTGTCACAGGGAAAGGGGAGGGTCAATGCAGGGAGATAGGACTTATTTGGAGACCTAAGAGCAGGACAAGAAGCAACAGAGGGAGGCTCGTCAGAGGAAGATCCAACCTGGAATTAAGGAGAAATTTCCTGATAGTGAGAACAATTAGTTAATGGAACAGCTTGCCTCCCAAAGTTGTGTGACATCCATCACTGGAGGTTTTCAAGAAAAGTCTGGACAACCGTTTATTCAGGATAGAATAAGAACTTCTACCCTGGACTGGAGGTTGTACTAGAAGATGTCCAAGGTCCCTTCCAGCCTTATGTTTCTATGATTCATCTGCAAGGTTGAACAGAAGAATTTTCAGAGCATCTCTTATCACTCAAATTTGTTCCCTATACTGAGGCCAGCCTTAGTACACATCCAGTGGGGTACTGTTCTTACCCTGTTGGGTTTGAAGAATTGGATAAGATCATTAGGACTATGAGTGCAAGCTATCAGCTCCTTAGATCCATGCTCCTGCATGATACTGGACAATTTTCATTCATTGTCCAACCTCCGTTTTCTAGGGAAGGTTGTGCGGGAAATAATAATAATAATAACAATAACAACAACAACAACAATAATAATTTTATTTCTATACCGCCTTCTCCCGAAGGACTCAGGGCAATGTACAGCCTATTAAAAGCACAAACAACAATTAAAATAATTTAAAATTACTAAATAATTTCGGCTCAATATTAAAACCCCCCAAAATTTAAAACATCCAATTTAAAATCATTACATCGATAGCCCGGCCTGGCGGAACAGCAGGGTCTTAAGAGCACAGCGAAATGATCATGCAGCAGCTTCAGTGGATCCTGGATGAAGCAGATTATCTGGACTATTTTCTGGCAGGATTCAGGCTTAGTTTGGAATGAAAATGGTATTGATCGTGCTTTTGGATGATCTCTGGTGGGTGTGAGATGAGGTACGCATCCATCCTGACTGTTCTTGACTGTTCTTCTCAGTGACTTTTAGTACCATTGGCATAGTATTGTCCTGGTTCTCTTCTTTCTTCGGAGTCCAATACCAGTTGGTGTTGATTGGGAATGAGACCTTGCCCTCAGCTCCTACTATGTAACTGAATAACTTTAGGTTTTAGGGTCTTCTGGACTACCATCCCCTTCTCAGACATATCCAATCTGGACATCCTGCTTGAGGAGCAGCTGCCAGTAGTGGACCAGGGGACCTTTGCTTTGTTTGATTTCTGTTTTGTCCACCACTTGTACTTTTCCTGGATTGTGAGGCTCTGTTCAGTTATTCATGCTCAAGTCATCTACTGTATGGACTATTGTAATGCAGTCTACATGGGCTTCCCTTGAAGAAGTTGCAGTTGGTGCAAAAGGGAGCAGAATAGGCAGTTATGTATGCTCTGAGGATACATGTTTGGTTCATCGCTTTAATTAGTTTCCACTTTGCTTCTGGTTACAATTCAAGGTGCTGGTTTTGATCTTTAAAACCCTATATGACATATGGCTGGGTTATCCGAAGGACTACTGATTCCACCTTCCTGTCCTCTCAAGCCTGGTAAAAAGGGATTCAGTGGGTTCCATTTACAATGAAATTCCATCTAATGGAGTGTAGGTGGTGGCCTTTTCTGCTGTGGCACCAGCCCTCTGGAACATTATTCCTCCTGTGGTGAGGTTGGCACCAACTCTCATGGCTTTCCAGAAAGCTTAAAAATGTATTTAAAAAAAAAAAAAAAGCCTAGAAATCACTTCATAATTGGGAGCCCATGTGTTGGCTTTATTATATGTAATATTCTCCTGCTTATGGTTTTTATCTTTACTTACTTTAGTAAAAAAAACTACTATACTTTTATTAGTTGTAATCAATTTTGAATGTATCTTTTAAAAACATATATCATTGTATGCTGCCCAGAGTCACTTTCTGTGAAATGGCAGTCATATGTAAATGTGACAAATAAATAAATAAATGAGAATATTTGTTGCTCAGGGTTGAATAGAAGGGTCCTTGGTGCTGTCTAAGCTTGGCTGTTTCCTTGCAGACATTTCATTATTCAAATGAGGTAATCTTTTTGCTTTATACCAGTATTATATGTAACTTAATGTTTTTATGACTTCAAATGCCCACATCGTGATCTTCCTAATTGTAACCTGAAGAAGAGTTTCAACATATTTCTAAATTTCAGTGAAGTATTACTCCAGAGTTTCACCATAAGAAATATTTCTTTAAAAACACAAATCAAAGTAAAAGGGAAGAAAGAGAAGGCAGAAAATAAGAGTTCTAGAATTAGCCACAGAAATTGACATATAAATAAGAATTTGGTCTATGGAAATGAGCATCTGTTTTAAAGTTTTATTTACCAATATATATATATTTACAAAAGTATGCCTTGAAAAATATGTATATATTCCACACAGTTTTCACATAATGCTCAATGCAGCCAGGAAAACAAACCAATGAATCATCAAACAAATCAACCCAGAGTTCTTACTTGAGACATTAATGACTAGGCTCAAATTATCCTACTTTGGACAAATTATGCAAAGACTAAGCTCCCTAGAAAAGAATCTTAAGGTTGGGAAAGGTAGAAGGAAAGAGGATGACCAGCAACATAGTGGATAGATTTAGTTACAGGGGCAATGAATACACTGGAAGACCTGAAATACTAGGTTAAGGACAAATCACCATAGAGAAAATTTATCAATATTATCACTAAGAGTCCACAAATAGTCAATAGTCCACACAATCAGTCAATCATAGCTCAATAAGGATATTTTAAATTTTTCCTGCAACATTGGTATTTGCAATTAAAGGCATTTGGAAATGGAATGCAGGCAGATTAGCAGTGTAAGTTGAACTGAAATTCTTTAATGTAACTATAGTGATATCTTATTGAGAAATAAAGTCTGTAAAATTTGTACGTGTATATGTATAGTCATATAAAAGTAATGTTACTTTTAGGAATTCAGAGGCCAAGAATGTAACTCAAATTCCTCTGCATGACATCAAAAGGTATTTTTGAGCAGGAAGCTGTCCCACAGATGGCTTAGCTTTATGTGAAAACATAAGCCATAAACACGGTTACAGCAAACAATGTGAGCACCTGGACTTGTCCATCACATTATGCCACGATTGGATCAATAAGGTTTAGTAAGTGAATCCACATCTTGTGATTCGGAATCTATGCTGCTTGAATCTAGGCAACTGTGTCTTCTTCCATAAACCCATGGTTAAATAAATTCTGGCTTGGGGCACGAATCAATAGCATCTCATTGCTACCTCCCATCTCTTTCCCGTTCGATGTGCTTAATGGACTTTGCTCACTTCTTCATGGAGCTAAACCAACAGGTCCAGAAGAGGAGGATTAGCTATTCATCCTAATTCAGTTCATCTCCTCCCCAAGAATTTGACCTGCACGGATTTGGGTGAGGGCTAACACCAAGGCGCTTTCCCCCTTCTTTTCATCACCTCTGTATTTACAGCACCAAAGGCAACGGCGGATCCCACGCCTTGCAGCCAACAGCCTCGCCCCCACCCCTACTCCGGACATCTGGCATCTTGGCGCACTCCCGGATGCGTAAAAGACGCAAGAGACGACGCCCTTGGATTGGCGGAGTGGCTGCCTCGGCACGGAAAGTCCTGCCTCGCTTTTCGCTGCCTCTCCAGCCCTCAGCCTATCCGCAGCCTGGGGGCAGGCGAGCGTGTGCGACGCCGGGGCAGGCACGTCCTTCTGCGAGCCGGGTGGTTCCATCTGTTCGCTTGCCAGAGCCACTACGGTGCGTGCCGGGTTTCCTCGTTTTAAGCTATGTTGGGCTCAGCGCAGGGGAGGCCCGCCCCGTTCCATCCCTCCTCCGTCGCCGCTTCTGTCTCGCCCGCTGTCTCGCCTCCGAAGCCTTGCTGCAGTCACGAAAAAGACGGGGAGCACGCGGTAAGGCAAGGCAAGGGCGCTTTAGGCTTTGGGTATACACGACATCATGGTGGACCAGCCCTGGGCTCCGCCGCGGGGATCGGGAGGAACAGAGGGAGAGCGGGAGACTCGCTGGAGGCGGGAGACGAACTAGCGCGGCTTTGCTTCTGCCGCCATTTGACGCCCGCAGCTGCAGAAAAGATGCCGGGGGAAGGAGGAGAAGGAGGGGGGGGGGAAGAGGAAAGGCTCCGAGTCACGACGGGCCTCCGGAGACCGTCATTCGAAATGGTCGGGGACAACTTCCTCGCCCTCCAGCGGTGATTCATGATTGCCCTACCTACAGTGTTTCAAGGCCAGGGCGCGCCCTGAGCCCCGCTTCTCACGTCGGTTTCTTGGCGCGTTGGTGAGGAAAAGGGGCATCCGTTCCTATCCCCCTTAAGGCTAAGTTCGGGCACGGCTGCTTCGGGAAGTTTGCAATTCCGTCCCCGCCAACCTCTCTTTTTCTCGCCCGTCGTTTCTGCTTCTCCCCTCAGCCCCAGTCCACAGACGGCGGCTCGGCTGCCGGTCGGTCTCCCCTTCCCAGAAGCGTCTTTTTGCTCCTATTTTAAACAGCGGCGGAGGATGCGTTTGCCTGCCTGGCCTTGAGTCTACCTGCTCGATGAGGGGAAAGAGAGAGAGTCGTGGAGGGCGATTGGGGCCGCTTTTCTGCGCTCTTCTTGGGCGCGCCGAGTTTCTGGGTGACCTTCCCGAAGCGTTTCCTTTGCTTCGGCTCTCGTCATTTGACTCCCATGTGCGCGCCTTCTCTCTCGGGCGCTCTAGAGATCTCGGGCGGAATGCGAACTGAGCTGGTTGGCGGGGGGGGGGGGGGGGAAAGCGGCGGACAGGCACTGAAAGAAGGAGGAGAGCAAGGTCGGGCAGCCATGTCGTTGTCCACAGGCAGCAAGCAGCTCCTTCGCAAGGACTCGATTCCAAGGGATCCCTTTCTTAAGCAGCCCTTGCTGGCTCCTTTTCAGCCTCTTATCTTTCCTCTGGCCTGCTCCCTTCTCTTCAGCGCCTCAAGTGCCCTCCAAGTGCCCTCCGTGTCCTTGCCTGCCCTTACCCCGGTAGGAAGAAAGTGAGTGATGATGAAGTGAATTCCCGAGGTTTGGTCTAGGAAAGTTATTTGTCTTTTGGACTGGATTTCCAACCCTTTTTCACTACAATGGAAGGCATAGAATGAATGGCATGTCCTCAAGGGTGTCTGGAGGCAGAGAGCAACCAGATTTGCAAATAATTATGTCTGTCTGTCTGTCTGTCTGTCTATCTATCTTATTCTCATTTTATCTTCCCTCCCCCCCACCCAAGAAAGCCAAACTGAACCAGATGCTTAAAAATAATTTCATTGATTAGAATATTGTAACCCAACCACATTTTGCTCTTCCAGTGGATACCAGTTTAATATACAGTAAAAAAGGACCACATCTGAAATCCCTTGATAATGAATTATGTCTAGATTTTTGGAAAGCTACCAGTGTTGCAGTGGTAATAATTGATATTTGATGTTTATGGCTGGATGGGTATCGCTGGATGGGTCCTCTGGGATCTTGCATGGGCTGTAAAATTAATATGGGTAAACCTGGTTGATTCTTGGATGGGAGAAATATCAGGAAAAATCAGAGCTGGCATTAGGTATGCCTTCATTTCCAAAAATTCCTATGGATCCCATAAGCTTCTGCAGAACATCAAAATAATGGGGGCTGCAGCCCAGTGCTTTCTTTTATAGTATGCACCTGCCCAGGAGGGAGTGCCATCTATGGGAGGGAGACCAGAGTAGCTTTGTAACTAGATATGCCTCCTTAGCAACTGAACTAGCCTAGCCCTCTTAGCAAAACTTATAACAGTATTCAACATATGCATGTTATCTTTCCAAAGCCTTGCCTTATTCAGTCAAACAGGTATTCCTTCTATGTTTGTTTACAGATAAGGGCAAAAAATTCTGATTCAGTACTTTATTTAACAGAATCTTAAAAATACAGATATGGCTAGTAAATTGTCCCAAACTGCATTCAAATCACAGCTATAACTTTTGAGAGAGTATGTATTTTAAGAATACATGCTTTATTTCTTTGTAAATAAGTTGCAGAAATCTGTCCATTATTTATTTGATAAATAACATTTTAATGATTTCTATCCCTTCCATATCTTCATCTTCTTTGCAACTTGGCACTATGCTTACAATGTTTCATCCAGGGTTTGTCAATAAGTTTCAGTATGGTAGATGAGTTTCACAATTACACTGGCATGAACAACAAGTTTTAATATGGAAACAGAAAATGCATAACCTATATTTCCTTCTTTGGTCAGCTTCAGAAAAGTGCATATTGATCTATTTGGTTGAATGTTGGATGAGTCAAGCATAATTAAACTCAGTAAAATGCAACAATATCTTTGGCAAAAGGTTCTGTTTCCTCATACAAAGTAGCAATATAATTCATGCAATTGTGTAATCTCTCCAGGCTAGATGTGCAGAAATGCAGGTATATATGATGTAGGAAGTCAGGACAAAGTCTCCCAATTTCCCCTTTTTCAAAAGTAGACCTGTGCAATTTGATATGCAAGCTGATCACATAACTCTGTGTGTTATGCTAATTTCCATTGCCTTCTGTATCTGTTCAAAGAATACAATAGGGCAGAATAAGGAATGTGTTATAGCATGGGGCATTTTCTATTAAAAACTTGAAATAAAGTTAGGAGCAGCATTGATGTTGCTTAGTGAGAAAATAACTTTTGATTGAGAGTTATGCTGACCCTGTTCTCATAAACCTCTACAGAAGCAGGGTGTACATTTTTGCTGCATTGATAAGAAACAACAACAGCAAAAATCTAGAGGAATTTTTTTTGAGGACGTGGGGTTTGTCATTTTGCTTGCTCATACCTTAATATAATGAAATATATTCCTTCCTTCCTCCCTCCCTCCCTCCCTCCCTTCCTTCCTTAATGTTGCACTTTAAAATAAAAGATACTTCATCCATTTTTTAAAGGCTACTTTTAAAAAAGAAGAAAAAAGAGACCAGTGTTTGCACTTCTTTCCAAGAAAACACCACTGAATTTCTCCTGTCATTATTCATTTTTCTAAGGCTGTTTCTTTTGACCTTTCGTACGTCTATGGCTAAAAATAATTTCTACAGTCAGGGCACTGCTTGTGGCAGCTGCAATTCATTACATTCTCTCTGCTCTTAACCAAAAGGAAAGCTAAACTCTGTACTGTAAAATCTAACAGGATTTAGCAAACATCCTCATGAGAACCTGCAGTGCAAATTTGTTGCCTTCACAGCATTTTGCTTGCCATATTTTGTCTTTCCCTATTTGGATCGCTTGATCAATATCAATACTTCAGGATCGGCCTTTTTATTTTGTGGCTGCTGGTTAGCTAGAATTCTGTATCAGCTATCAGATACTGAAAAAAAAAACCTTATGTCACTTAAGCTTTTCATTATGTGTATAATGTAGAGCTGGGGTGGGGAAACTGGTTCATTACCGAGATAACTTTTCTGGCTGATGTGTTGGCCTTTCTTATTCTTGGAAGCAACTCTCTGAAAGCTTTTGCTTTTGCTTTTCCATTTTATGTTTTGTGAAAACATGGAAAAGTAGAGAAGGGATACAGTGATTTCCTTGGAGAAGGAACGATGCAGTCCTGCAGCACTCTACATTGTGCTCACCGTTGGAAATAGCTTTGACCATCATTTAGTCTAGACCTGTCTGTAATTCTCCATAATTTATTCTCCATCAATCTAATGGATATTTCCCATGGGTAATTACTTTTTATTCGCAAAAAAAAAAAAAGTTTGTGATAGATTATTATTCTCATCTTGTGACAATTTTATACATATTCTGCCTGAAGAAAGTTGGAGAATTAATGTCTACTAGTGTTTCAGTCCTTGCTGTTTTATAAGCTTAGGTCAAAACATCAGAAAATATTTAAATTGTGAAAGGTTGCTGTATGCTCACAAGGATCAAAAGTGAAACTTTTTTTAAAAACGGGGAAAAATATTAACTTTTTTTCTCCTGAACCATTTGCCCTTCATTATTCTGAAATGATGATTCAGGTACACAAGCATTTCGGGAATTTCAACTTTAACTTTTCATTCATCAGTGCCAAGATAGGTAAGAATGGACTGTGATTGAGCAAGCTCTGAGCCAATCCTTCTATAATTTATGAAGCAAGCAGTGGAATAAAATGGTTGTTCAGGTGGTGGATTTTTTTTAAGTGTATGGCACGTGTTAGCCAGGGATCATCCAGGTAGCTGACTGCCTCTGTGAAAGCAATTTTTTCAGGGGGTGTTATCTTTTATCTGTGGCATGCCTGGATGCCAGTAGGCAATTGGGGGAGGCTCCTTTCCTGTCCCTACGCAGTTTATTCACTCACTGCCGACCTCAGCGGAGTGCAGGCTCAGCATCTTACTACGTGAGTCACCGCAGCCCCTCAGGTGGCAGAAAACAATACCTACAAACATTTATCTGGATGTAGGTTTGTTAAGAGGCTGAATTCTAGTAAAAGCAAAGACTTGAAGTTCCTGAGCTTTAGTTGGAACTGCTAATAATATATTTTATATATTCAGCTTTGGCACTTGTTTTCATACATTGTATTATATTTTCCTATGTTTTTGGTTTGGTTTTGGCTTAGCCAAAGAGTGAACTGAACTTTGGTGGCTTAGGATGACTGGAGTTTTGATGTTTGAAAGACTTCAAGGAGAAATCATTCTGGTAGTTTTACTCATAGTTTAAACCAGGGATTTCCAAACTTGGTAACTTTAAAGATTTGTGAACTACAGCTCCCAGAATTCTTCAACCAGTCATGAAGGGTTGAGCCATGAGGAATTCTGGGAGTTAAAGTCCGCAAGTCTTAAAGTTGCCAAGTTTGGAGGGCCTCTGGTTTAAACTATTTTTTTCAAACAAGAAGAGCCTCCCGAGATAATCAAGACTATTTTTCATACATTAGGTGGTTTCAAGTCTAGGTTTTACATCAATTGTAGGCTCTGATGAAATTTAAGTTACCTATAATAAACTGCAATGTAGGAAGATGCTGGAGGCAGATGTCACTTTTTAATGGCAAAGCATTCATTTATACTGTGTAGGAGAAGGCAGTGGTAAATCACTTCTGTATTTTTACCAGGAAAACTATATGGATTGAAAATATAAAATGATTGATGATATTGTGCTGAATAATGGACCTGTCAAGTTGGATGGCACTCAACATAGTACTGAGAAAAAGTGAGAATCCTTCCAAATACTAATCAAGTTTATGACATTGTTAGATTAAAGTTTTTGTCTAGTTGCTAATGTCATATAGGGGAAAAAGTCTGAACCTTGAAGGATAAGAATTACAGTAGGAGCATGAAGATGTGAAAGCTTAATACAGTGAAATATGAAATGAAACAGCTACAAATTGACATCTTAGACAAAATGAGCTGGACTGGGATTGGACATTTTCAGTCATAAAATCACAGTTTTTGTTACTCGGGAGATGAAAAACAAAAGAAGGAATGGGTCTACTTTTATAGTTATGAAAGGTATAGCAAGACTGGTAGAGTACTTGGCTAGAGTGTAGTCAATGACTGAGTAATATTGATTGGACAATGCTTTAAATGTGATGATAATCTGACTTTATGCTTTGCTTAACTACTGATGCAGAAGGGGGGAAGTTGATAAGTTTTATGTTCTATTTGAAATCAACAGATCATGCAAACAAGTTTGTTGTGATTCACCCAGAGTTCTTTAAAATGGGCAGCTATATAAATCTTTAAATAGATAGAATGAGTGAGTGAGTGAGTGAGTGCTGTTTGTGATTGGAGACTGGAATATCAAAGTTGAAAACGTGAAAGAGGAAAATGTAGTCGGATTTATGGCTTAGGAAACAGGAGACTGATTATAGGTAATCCTCAATTTACAACAGTTTATGTAGTGACTGTTACAATGGCGTTGTAAAAAGTGACTTATGACTGTTTTTCACACTTGATCACATGAACATAGTGTGGTGACATGATCAAAATTCAGATGCTTGGCAACTGGCTCATATTTATTACGGTAGCAATGTCCTGGGGTTTCAGCTTTTGCGACCTTTTGACAAGTAAGTCAATGGGGAAGCCAGATTAATTCAACAACCATGTTAATAATTTAACAAATACAATGATTCACTTAACAGCCATGGTAAGAAAAGTCATAAAATGGGGCAAACTCACTTAACAAATGTTTCACTTAGCAACATAAATTTTGGGCTCAATTGTGGTCATAACTCAAGGACTACCTGTAATCAATTTCTGCCACTCCAATATCTTCATAGGCAAACTGTATTTAAAGCACTAAAATGACACCTCTGTACATGGACATCACCAAATAGAAAACACACACACACACACACACACACACACACACACACACACACCCCTAGACACCAATTTGACTATTATTGTAAAAGGAGGTGGAGGAATCAATTACAGCATCAAAGACATTGCCATTCTGGAACAGATCATGAACTCTGATGTGCAAGTTTCAAGTTATGTTAAAGAAGAAGAAAGCCAATCAGTTTCAATGATGTGATCTCCATCATTTCCAAGGTGAACAGCAGGAATCACATAAGTCATTAAAGATCAGTGTGAAAAAAGAGTGCCAAAGATGAAGAAATAGAAGAAAGCAAACTGTCAGAATGAACCAGGGAAATTGCCAAGAAAAAAGAGAAGTCAAAGCTAAGAAAGATTAAAATCTCAGAAAGCAATTTATACAAGACAAGAATTACAAAAACATCTATAAAGACATTGAAGATGGAAATAGACATGGAAAAACAAGGAAAATCTTTAAAAACAACAACAACTCAGAAGGAGGTTCCAACTTTGAATTGATATGTTAAAGGATGCCAGTGGACACAAAGTAACTGAGAAGTAGCTGATTTAAAGGAGATCAAAGAAAAATAGAGTGGTGTACTGAAACATTGTACAGTAGCGATGCCAAGAGAGCTGAGAAGATACTGATTTACAAGAACTGCTAATACTAGAAGATGAAGTTAGATCAGCATTTTAGTCATTGCCAAGTTGGAAGGCTACAGGAACTGTTAGAATACCCACTGAAATATGGCAAACAGCAGCAGAAAAAAAAAAGTAAAGTTTCTAACTGACCTATACCAGTAAACCTAGAGAATAACATAGTGGCCAACAGATTGGAAGACGCCAATCATTCCAATATAAAAAAGGAGAGTTAACAAAGTGTGGAAACTATCATACAATAGCCTTAATTTCATGTCATAGCAAAATAATCCATAGGATCATCCAACACAGATTGGAGCCCTATATGGAAGGAAAAATGGCAGATATTCAAGACGACTTTAGAAAAGGCCAAATAACATAAGACTGATGTATGCTATACATATAAGACATTATTGCTGATGTATAATTAAGAAAGCCAATCATAGGCTTTTATATCTGTTTGGTGGGAATAGAATAGAATAGAATAGAATAGAATAGAATAGAATAGAATAGAATAGAATAGAATAGAATAGAATAGAATAGAAGAATTGGAAGGTATCTTGGAGGTCTTCTAGTCCAAATCCTTTTCAAGCGGGAAACCTGAATCATTTCAGACAAATGGTTGTCTAATCTCTTCTTAAAAACATCCAGTGTTGGAGCATTCACAACTTCTGGAGGCAAGTTGTTCCAATGATTAATTGTTATAACTGTCAGGAAACTTCTCCTTAGTTCTATGTTGCTTCTCACCTTGATTAGTTTCCATCGATTGGTTCTTGTCCTGCCCTCAGGTGCTTTCGAGAATAGCTTGACTCCCTCTTCTCTGTGACAACCCCTGACATTGGAACATTGCTATCATGTCACCCCAGTCCTTTTTTCCCATTAAACTAGACATACCCAATATAAAGTATTTTTATAGCACTTTATTAAAGACTCTTTTAGTATAATTTGTGGGGATGTAAAAGCTAATGATATTTAGTAGATAAATGGCAGATTGGAAAACAGATTCAATGTTTAGAATTCATTTAATTATATTATACATTATTTTCCAAAATGGCTGAGTCACCAAATACTTGATTATTACATTTCCAACATTTTTTTGAAAATGAATGATCAGTTTTAGCTATCAGAATTGGAGTAATATATTATTGGTAAAATATTTATCAAAGGTAGATATTGTGCATTTCACTATCAAAATGCCTCTGAGTGCTTTACAGATACAAATGATAAAATATAGAAAAGACATAATTAAAAATAGAATTAGAAACAGAGTTAAGAATGCCAGCTTTGTCTAAGTATAACATACACTGTAAATTTCATGATTTTCTTCCATTGAAATTTCCAATGCTCCATGCCAATTTTCCTGTAAATTTTACATCCATTTGATCATGCAATCTTAATTTGTTCAGTTGCTGAGTCATACTTCACACAAAATATATAAATACAGGTAGTTCTCAGTTTACAAAGACAAATTGGGACTGGAATTACCATCACTAAGTGATGCAGTCCTAAAGTGCCATGTGATCATGTCTCGTAGCAACAGCAGTTCCAGAAGGCTCAGTTTCTCTTGTTACGTGAGGACCACACAGGTCCTTAAATGATGACCTCAGGTGGCCATGGCATCTGATTTTTCCTGTCAATATCCCCATCTCTGTATCAATAACTTATCATTTAAAGAACTTAAAAGATGTGTATAACCTCTGCCCCAATACTCATTAATACTTGCCCAGGCTTATTCTGCCACACTTTAAGGAGAATGGATGGTAGTGGTTTTCTTTGCTACCTAATGATACTGTTTGGGAGAAAACACATCATTCTACAGATGCCTCTCCTTAAATGGAATTACAGTAAATATGCATGGAGACTAATTTTGTAATTGAGGAAGATTAGGGCTTGGCCTTAGTGTATGCCAGTGTAAATTATCCTGGTATATTTTACATAAAAGGTTTGGATGGTCCTGACCCTGTTAGCTTTTCCTAAGGCAGTGAACAGCTGGCTGTTTCCTCAGTAGGTTGGATCACCTTCACTTTTGATGATGTGCTTTCTTTGTCTTTAGCACCAAGGTTAAATGTAATGGGTATTTTTCCATTTTTTTAAAAAAATGGAAATTTTTTTCCATTTTTTTAAAAAAAACATTCTACAGCTACTCTGTGAGGTATATAGCCATATCAATCAATCAATTTCAGCTTTGTTTTGTAGAGACATGTTAGATCCCCCCCTACTTTTCTTACATATTTATATGAATCTGAATTTTGAATAGATATGCCCTGATAACTAACTTCTTGGTGAAGAGGAGAGACTATGCAGCTGGAAGTATCATTTGTCAACTCTCAAAATTTCCCTCTGTTTATTTGAGCAATATCCATGCTAGATTAACTGATGAATGGGAGAAGATGGGAAGAACATCAATGGGACCTCAATGGGAAGATGTCCTCCCAAAATAGAGCTACCACATATCCAAGGAGGACACAACCAATCGAAAAGAAATTGTGTGTGTGGGGGGGGAGAAAAGAACAGCTTTAGCTTTCTTGACACCTGTAACAAAAAATTTTTAAAAAAGTGTTTAGGCCTACATGTATATATTGCACCCTTTCTTCATGGCAGAAATGTACTAAACTGAATTAGAAGACAAAAATTCTTTAGCTTGTAGCCGATTTAAAGTCTTGTCAATTTCAGGCAGCAGCTGCAAGGGGAGGGAGAATATTAATCAGCTAATTGAGTCACAGAACTGAGCTTGTTAACTTGAAGTTAGCACTAATTAGGAAAGTGCTGCACTGTGGAAAAACCTATTCAGGAAGATGTAGCTTGTTATATCCTCAAAAAGATAGACAATATTTGATTTCAAAGCTATGCCTGCTAGATAGAGAATATGAGGACAAAAAAAAAAAAAAGAAAGACATGTCCTCTTTTTGCCTCAACATCTTGTAACCTCACCCAAAGTAGACAGTTGCTCCAGGGTGGATAAAAATCAACGATTTTTTTTAAAACATAAAAAAAAAATCTTTTAAATTTTTTTAAAAAAATTTTAAATTTAAATCAGATTTTTTTTATTTTTATCAAATTTATTTTAATAAAATGCTGTTGGAGTAAAAATCTAAAGATAATTTTTTATTTAAGATAGATTAATAATTTAGTTTATTCAGCGTGAAATGGAGCTTAGTTATGTAGCGTGAGTCTGTATATTCTGCAATATTTGGACTGTCGGTGAGTCAACAGCAGGTGAGAGGAGGAGAAGTTATGGGACAGAGATGACAGTTACTCATTAAAAATTATGATTTAAATCTAGTTGATTTAAATAAGCCCTTTTACTAGTGATTTAAATCATGATTTAAATCAACTTGATTTAAATCAAATCTACCCTGTGTTGCTCCCTTATTTAGCTAATATAATTTGAGAACCTTGACTATGTTGGTAGTTCCTCTAGGTGTCTTTATAACACACCTCCTAGGTATGGTTGGGATAGTAATTCCATTGAGCTCAAATTGGCAAAGAAAATTTCGTAACTTATCTAGCAATATTCTGTTCTGGCACTTAATGCTTCATGCTAGAAGTAGCTATTAAAATACTTAGGAAGCATCACTGCATTTGTAATACCCTTATCCCATAAATTGGTTCTCCTAGGGAGCCAAAATGAGCAATAATTCAAACCCCGATGGTTTCTAACTAAGTGATTTAGGGACCCGTGCCAGTTGAGAATGCTTACTGTCTATATCTATTGCACATTCCTAGTTTTAATTTATTTTCTGCTTGAACAAAATTAAGATAATGCAAACCCTAAGTGACAAAATCTTTGCCAAACAGTAGGCTTCCTTAGCTGCTTTTTGTTCAGAGGCAAAGAGGTAGTGGTGAGTGCAAAATAATTTAACCTATGCAGTTTAAAGAGTCCTCTATCCGCTGCTTCATTAAAGAACTGAATGTGAAACCTTTAATGTTTACAATGAACCATTCTACATTATGCATAAGTGAGATAACGTGGCTCTTTTTCACAGATAAGTTAAATCACCAGGGTCTCATGTATTGAATTCTTCTTGGCTATGCCATCCGAGCTTATATTACGGCTATTCTGCTTTTGTAAGGGGAAGATTAAACAATTTAAATTAGTGTTTATTCTTTGGTGGGAATATTTGAAAAAAAGGTAGTGTAAAATATGAACTTTTAATTGGAAGAAGAGGGATACTGTTACATTGCAATGTGTGAATGATCTGAGGGGAAAAGATGCTGCCTAGGAAACAATCAGACAAGAGAGGCAAGGACCTCCAGTTGCTTAACATCCAGGGAAAGAAATTTAGAAAGGACCCGCCCTATTGGGTCAAGTAATTAAAAGTGTTGATGGAAAGTTTGTACCTTCAGATTTGCAGGATTCTGTTAATGTAGCCCAGGGTTGTCAAACTCAATTTCATTGAGGGCCGCATCAGAGTTGTGTTTGATCTCAGGGGTCGGAGTGGGCATGGCCAGTTTAATATCATTTGTATCGGATCCTGTGGTGGCCCGAGCGATCTGCCAGTGAAAATGGGCTCCCAAGCTCCATTGTTGGCTGTGGCGGCCTCCTGCAACCCTCTGCCAGTTAAATCGGGGTTTGGGAGGGCAACACTCCGTTTTCACTGGCAGAGGGTTGCAGGAGGCCATCACAGTTGATAACGAAGCTCAGGAGCCCATTTTCACTGGCAGAGGCACTGTGGGCCGGTCTTTCACTGTTTCCAAGGCGGCCCCACGGGCCATATCAAAGCACCCCGTGGGCCAGATCCAGCCTGCGGGCCTTGAGTTTGACACCCCTGATGTAGCCTGACAGTAAAGTAGATTTAGTTTATCTAGTGAGGTTTCTTGTCTGGTTTACCTGAGACGGCTGACAAATATCTAAAACATTCTCTGGGTAATATAATAAGCTAAGCTAGAGTTTGTTGTCAGGTTTACATTTAGCAAAATTAATAGTTACTTGAACATTTCTAGTTTCTTTCACCTCTGTTTTTAGTTGCTTTTATCTTGTCCATGGATTGGTTAGGACCTTGGGCAGGACTTAAGTACAAATGAAGAACTAGGAAACTATAAATCATGGTTTTTCAATGTTGGCTAGCCAATTTTGGGAGTTTACAAAGTTGCCAAGATTGAAAAACACTGTTATAAATCAACCATGCATTCCACCAGCTCACCATGATTTCAAAGCATGAGTGTTAACCAGCCATAGGGAATTGTTGCAATAAGACACATGGACTCAAAGCTTAGTTTTTGGCAGCACCTGGTAGAGAGAACCTTGCATGAATCAAAATAGATAAAGCAATTGAATATTTAATCTTATTTTAATTTTTTTAAAACAATGGTTTCAGTTTGATCACAAAACTAATCAAGTGTGTTGAAGGCCTCTGAATTCCTCACAGAGCTAAAATCTGAAATTTGGGATCCAGAAGGAAAATTGTTTGCTATAGGTAACTTCAGCTTGCTTCTTGGCAAACTATAATTTTAGAATCACAAATACAGTGCAAATCTTTGGGCTGATAGCAGAAACATAATTGTGGCATCTTTATTTTAACAGAAAATGGCAGTGCCTCCTCCATATACTGATTTAGGAAAAGCTGCTCGAGACATCTTCACCAAAGGATATGGTAAATATTGCCAAGTGAAACTTTTATTTTCTATCACTTTCATCCAAATGAAATTTCTAGCAGTAGAGGATGTAAAAGGGCTCTATAACTTGTATCAAAAATGCCTTCTGCAATTTGCCCTGTAATCATTTTTTGAGAAGAAAGATGTTGCAGATGGAGATACTCTATAATTATTAGTTTTGTACATGATTTGCTGGAATGTTCTTACTTTTTTGGAGTGAAATCTATATAAATTCCTTTATTTACAAATGGCTGATCTCAAGAGTCATGGTAGCGCAGTGGTTAGAGTGCAGTACTGCAGGCTACTTCTGCTGACTGCTGGCTGCCTGCAATTTGGCTCACCAGGCTCAAGATTAAGAGATTGGTAAAATGAGGATCCAGATTGTTGGGGGAAATATTGCTGACTTTGTAAACCACTTAAGGCTGTAAAGCACTGTGAAGCGGTATATAAGTCTAAATGCTATTGCTATTGCTATCTTTTAGAAAAAAAGTTATTATTGTAAGGTGTTGATCATTATGCTTCTTTTAGAGTGGGAACATTGCTCAATCTGTAAGTAGTCAGGATTTGCAAGTACATTACAACATTTAAATATTTTCTACTTGTAATTGGCACACAATATGGGGAATCAAATTTACTATACTACATGGCATTTTGGTATCTATGTTAGGTTCAAGGAAGAATTTATATTGTACTGTCATTGTGTAGCTAATTAATCTGCTGAGCCATGGCTTGTTTTATAAGCTATATATCTTGGTGTATTAATTAAAAATAAGTAAACCACAATATGGCTTAGTCCAATGTAGTAATTCACACTGCTATTATATTATGTATTTTAAATTTAGTTTTAATGTTATTTTGTTAAACTTTAGGATATTATATGTAGTGAATTAACTTCTCTATGGCTTGCTTAGCTATAGGGAAGCTATATAACAATAAGATTGATGGATAAATAATACATGAATATAATTTGAATATTCTTTTGTATAAACTGTTGCTTTCAATTGGTTTTGAAACAAAATGAACTTGTGGTATTGCCAATTAACAAATCAATGTGTTATACTTCTCCTTTTTTATTCAGGTTTAATGGCTTGTTTGACAGCTTATGTAATAATTCATGTGCTTTACTTCTTATTTGAGATTTAGCAAAATTTGACTTGAGAATGAGAATTTTATGTTGCATTTGGGTTTATTCTAGAAAGTGCCAGCACCTAGTTGCCTTTATATAATTCTGGAAAAAGAACTATGTAGGGCTGGTTTTGGTTAGTGCTTAGATGGAAGAAAACCAAAAATCCCAGGAAGTGGCTCAGAAAAGCATCCCAGAAGACTATGGCAAATTTGTTGTCAAGGCAACAACATGGACTTGTCTGTGTAGTTACCAGGAACTGAGCTCATGATATTTTCCTTAGTAATGCATTCCTTACTCTTATCAATGTATAAATATATGCTATGCTGTTTGAACTCAGTTGCATTATTGATCCAGAATCCAGTTGTTATTTATGGATGGCCTGTAAGTTAACCTAGTTATGTCTTTATTATGCAATCAGAATATGTAATGCATCTCTTTAAAGTTCATTGTTTTCATTCTACAATAAATAATTTGCAATAAAAAAATGGCAAATCTAACTGTTAAAGGACAAGCTTGTGGAACAAGCTTAAGGACATGGTCTCCTGAAGTAATTTAACAATTTCTATAACATGATACAAGTTTCCAGCTTTCTTTTATCTTTCATTTTATAATTCTCTTAGTTCAAGAAAATGGGTTATTAGTTCAAGCAATGGGTTATTCCAGGGGTGTCAAATTCACGTTGTCACGCGACGTATCGGGACTTTTTCCCCCTTCGCTAAACTGGACATGGGCGTGGCCAGCACGTGACACATCTGGCCTGCGGGCTGCAAGTTTGACAGCCCTGGGTTATTCCCTGAGGAAAGAAGGGCCAATATCATTTTTGAAAGTTCAAATCATACAGACTAAAACCTAGTTTTTAATTAAAGGGGCTTTGGAGCCTTAGTGTTGCAAAATCCGGTTCACTTTTTTTTTAATTAAATTTCTATACCGCTCTTCTCCCGAAGGACTCAGGGCGATGAACAGCCAGAAAATAAAACACAGAGATACAAAATTTAAAATAGATTAAAACGAATTAAATAATTTGGCTGAATTTTAAAATACCCCATAATTAAACAGATTAAAATTTGTATTTAAAATTTAAATTTAAAAGAGGAGAAGATTTAGGCCAGGCCAGCTTGATGAAATAAAAATGTTTTAAGCGCATGACGGAAGGTGCGCAGATCCGGGATCCTCTGTATCTCTGGGGGAAGCTTGTTTCAGATCGTAGGTGCCCCCCAGAGAAGGCTCTCCCCCTAGGGGCCGCCAGTCGACATTGTTTGGCCGACGGCACCCAGAGGAGCCCCTCTCTATGGGAGCGTACTGGCCGGTGGGAGGCTATTGGTGGTAGCAGGAGGTCCCGTAGACTTAATGCAGAGGCCTTCAAACTTGGCAGCTTTAAGACTTGTGGACTTGAACTCCCAGCTATGCTGGCTGGAGAATTCTGGGAGTTGAAGTCCATAAGTCTTAAAGCTGCCAAGTTTGAAGACGTCTGACTTAATGATTAAGTGGCCGTATCTTCTCTGCTGCTGAAGAAAGAACCTGCTAAGGAGCCTTTTCTATTCTATTTTAGATTGAGCACACATAGGCCGGCTTGATTTACAAATGATTACTGATGAATAGCAAGAAGTCACATGCAAAGGTAGACAATGCATGTGTAGCATATACACCCATATATAGCAGAAATGCTTTTGTTTCAGAACCAGGCAGTTAGTTCAGTCTAAAACTGAATCCTGATAAAAAGCCGCAAGTGTAGTCCAAGACAGTCCAGGGGTCCAAATTTCAAATAGTTGAGTCAATTGATCTGGGTCGAAGAGCCGAGATGCAGGAGACAGAGCAGGAAACAAGGACCCAAGGCTGAAGATCCGAGGATGGCAATTATTCCTAGCCAAGAGGCCAGAAACCCTGATGGTTTCTCTGAAATAGATGCAGGCATGACTCAGTTATGGGTATTCAAGCCTTTGTTTCCAAAACAACTGAGCACAATAATTCTGCATGTTCCTGAAAAGTTACTGAGGGCATCCTTAGATTTGGTACTCTGCCAAGATGGGGCCTGTCAGCCTCAGGATCACTTGTTTCCTGATTCCCGAGTCTCCTAACCATCCATTGGATCAGCCTTTAGCACCCTGAGACCTTAACAGAGCCTCTGGGGCTGTTCTGCAGTTTGTTTTTCACAGGCTGCAGTTTGAATGACTTTGCCCAAGCTGCCCTTTGGTAGTCCTTGATTTATGACCATTCTCTTAGTGACCGTTCAAAGTTATAATAGCACTGAAAAAAGTGGCTTACAATTGTTTTTCACACTTAAGACCATTGCAGCATCCCCATGGTCACAGGATCAAAATTTGGATGCTTAGCTACTGATTCATATTTATGACCTTTGCAGTGTTCTGGGGTCATGTGATTGCCTTTTGCAACCTTCTCTGACAAGCAAAGTCAATGAGGAAGCCAGATTAATTTAGTAACCATATTACTAATTTAACAACTGATTCACTGAATGAATGTGGCAAGAAAGGTCATAAAATGGGACAAAATTCACTTGTCTGTCTTAGCAAGAAGCAGGAAGAAATTTTGGGTTTACTTGTGGTCCTAAATTGAAGACTATCTAGGCTTCAGTTCACTTTTCAGCACTGCAAAAATCAGGGGGTGCTGAAATTGACAAGGCATAGTTTAACTATTTTTTCTTTTTCTTTTGAAAGGGCTTTATTTTCAATACTTTTTCAAAATATTGAAAAAATAATGGGAAAATAAGTTCCAAAGAGACGATGCGTTCCCAGTAAAATTCCACAAATAGGGCTGGCTAGATTGCAAAGCATCCTTTGGAAACGCGCCAAATATTTTCAGTAGTCTTAAAGTAGGGCAATATTCATTGTGACTAAAAGAAGCCAAACAAAACCAAATAGACCTGATTTCTTAAATGCTCTTCTTCGTGCATAGGAAGCTCAAATTTTATAATGAGATATACTGTATATTTTCTCTTGCCCTGCATGTTACTAATACTAGCCTACTTTTATTTGTTTAGGATTTGGTTTAATAAAATTGGATTTGAAAACAAAGTCTGAAAATGGACTGGTGAGTAGAAAAAGCTGAGATGCATTTTGTTATTTAACTTGCATTTTACCTTGTTATAACATTTTGGGTTTTTTTGTAATTATCCAACTTCCACAGAAACATGAATCAGGGTTATTCAAGATTATGCCCTTCATGTCATTATTGCATGTGTTTGGTAGGTGAGGGATATTGGTCATTACTTACTTCATGCTTATCATTTCTAGTGGTGTCAGAATTAGTGCAACTGACATAAAAAAATCAAAACGAGAATTTTTTTTTCATATAGATTATAACATTCTTCATAGCACAGAACATGGATAGCTTATCTAAGGTATCATTGTGAATAAAAATATTCTATTTTGACCTCAGGAATTTACAAGTTCAGGTTCTGCAAATACAGAAACAAGCAAAGTTACTGGAAGTTTGGAAACTAAGTACAGATGGAAAGAATATGGCTTGACATTTACAGAGAAGTGGAACACAGACAATACATTAGGAACAGAAATAACTTTAGAAGACCAGGTGAGTGATCATTCACTTGCAAAATACCTTAATTGATCAAATCTTTAAACAAATTGCATTCAAACTATATATTCAACTACTGGATTTCTTTTCAGCTGACACATGGACTGAAATTGACTTTTGACTCCTCATTCTCACCTAACACTGGGTAAGTAATAAGTATATTTCAACAGTATTATATCATTTAATATAGATTACCTAGTTTGTGGAAAATCTGGATTACCACATCTCTGTGTGTGTTTGCCTTCAAATCAGTGTTGATTCCTGGCAACTGCCTGAACAAATCCCTGAATTTTTCTTGGAAGATTTCAGAAGTGGTTTGCAATTGCTTCCTTAGGGCTGAGAGATTGTGACACGCCAAAGGTCATCCACCTGGCTTTGTGCCTAAGGCAGAACTAGAATGACCAATTTTGACCAGGAAACCTCATACAGTTTGGAAGTGTGCTGAATATAAAAGCAGAGTGTTAGAAAAGCATTTCTGCAAGCGTGACATATTCCCAAAATTCTTTGTATTGTGCATTTTGCACTTGAGGTGGGAAGTTTCATGAAGTTTTACTGCTCAAAACTTGAATGAAATATTTTGCATACCCACAGTACTTATATATAGCTATAACAGAGCAGACTAGAATCATGTAGGATGAACACATTTGGGAATGGGTGGTATATAAATGTCTTTTATTTACAAAGTAAAAATTCTACTACTTCAGACTCCTCCCATCTTCTTCTAAACATTACATATATTAATTCGAGCTCTGAATTGTAATACTAATACAAATATATTAAAATATTAAAAATATTTACTTCGTCGAAATGTCGCCAAGACAGTTCCAATTTTACGCGGGAAAAAAAACGAATAACCAAAGACCTACACACACACACACACACACACACACACACACACACACACACACACACATATGCAAGTCTTGGTGTATTCGGGTCTTCGTGTAAGATTGAGAGCACTTTGGCAACATTTCGGCAGAATCTCATCTGCCATCATCAGGCTTATGCAAGGGGTCTTCTGCAGCAATATATATATACAGTGGGGCAAAAAAGTATTTAGTCAGCCACCAATTGTGCAAGTTCTCCCACTTAAAAAGATGAGAGAGGCCTGTAATTGACATCATAGGTAGACCTCAACTATGAGAGACAAAATGAGAAAACAAATCCAGACAATCACATTGTCTGATTTGGAAAGAATTTATTTGCAAATTATGGTGGAAAATAAGTATTTGGTCACCTACAAACAAGCAAGATTTCTGGCTCTCACAGACCTGTAACTTCTTCTTTAAGAGGCTCCTCCACTCATTACCTGTATTAATGGCACCTGTTTGAACTTGTTATCAGTATAAAGGACACCTGTCCACAACCTCAAACAGTCACACTCCAAACTCCACTATGGTGAAGATCAAAGAGCTGTTGAAGGACACCAGAAACAAAATTGTAGACCTGCACCAGGCTGGGAAGACTGAATCTGCAATAGGCAAGCAGCTTGGTGTGAAGAAATTAATTGTGGGAGCAATAATTAGAAAATGGAAGACATACAAGACCACTGATAATCTCTCTCGATCTGGGGCTCCACGTAAGATCTCACCCCATGGGGTCAAAATGATCACAAGAACGGTGAGCAAAAATCCCAGAATCACACGGGGGGACCTAGTGAATGACCTGCAGAGAGCTGGGACCAACGTAACAAAGGCTACCATCAGTAACACACTATGCCGCCAGGGATTCAGATCCTGCAGTGCTGGACGTGTCCCCCTGCTTAAGCCAGTACATGTCCGGGCCCGTCTGAAGTTTGCTAGAGAGCATTTGGATGATCCAGAAGAGGATTGGGAGAATGTCATATGGTCAGATGAAACCAAAATAGAACTGTTTGGTAGAAACACAACTCGTCGTGTTTGGAGGAGAGAGAATGCTGAGTTGCATCCATACCTACTGTGAAGCATGGGGGTGGCAACATCATGCTTTGGGGCTGTTTCTCTGCAAAGGGACCAGGACGACTGATCCATGTACAGGAAAGAATGAATGGGGCCATGTATAATGAGATTTTGAGTGCAAACCTCCTTCCATCAGCAAGGGCATTGAAGATGAAATGTGGCTGGGTCTTTCAGCATGACAATGATCCTAAACACATGGCCCGGGCAATGAAGAAGTGGCTTCGTAAGAAGCATTTCAAGGTCCTGGAGTGGCCTAGCCAGTCTCCAGATCTCAACCCCATAGAAAACCTTTGGAGGGAGTTGAAAGTCAGTGTTGCCCAGTGACAGCCCCAAAACATCACTGCTCTAGAGGAGATCTGCATGGAGGAATGGGCCAACATACCAGCAACAGTGTGTGCCAACCTTGTGAAGACTTACAGAAAACGTTTGACCTCTGTCATTGCCAACAAAGGATGTATAACAAAGTATTGAGATGAACTTTTGATATTGACCAAATACTTATTTTCCACCATAATTTGCAAATAAATTCTTTCCAAATCAGACAATGTGATTGTCTGGACTTGTTTTCTCATTTTGTCTCTCATAGTTGAGGTCTACCTATGATGACAATTATAGGCCTCTCTCATCTTTTTAAGTGGGAGAACTTGCACAATTGGTGGCTGACTAAATACTTTTTTGCCCCACTGTATGGATGGATAGATAGATAGATAGATAGATAGATAGATAGATAGATAGATAGATAGATAGATAGATAGATAAGGAAATTTCTGTCACATCCTTTTTGGGTTTTTTTTATCTCTGTTAAGAGTTTGGAAGTGGGAAGAATGGATTAGAACACAGAGAAGCGACCAAATAGCTAGTAGCAGAAATCGTAGGGAGGAGAAGAATGACAAGTAGCTGACTTAACCTTTCCTCTCTCTACCAGTGCAATATCATTCTGCTTTTAGAGTAGGAAGAGTCTCCCAGTGATACACCCTTGCATGCAAAGGTATACCATCCCAGCTTCTGCCCAATACTCTGAAGGAATGTCCAGAAGACATAGTACCTCAAGGACAGGAGCCTGAAATCTTTGAGTTGTTTTGGATCATAAGAACTCTCTCTACAGTGCTGATGGCATCCTCTCTCAACCTGCCATTTCCCCCCTTATTTTTCTGCCTTTACCAATTCATCTGCTCTGCTCAGTTCTCAGGTTCATTTATTATTTGCCCACCCCCTTGGTTTCTTTTCTCCCACTTCTTTCTTCATTTCTATCCATGATTACACAATGCTTTGTTCTATGCTAAACTGTTTGAAGATCCACTTTATCAAACCCTTACCAAACCATCCCAGCCTCAGTTTAATCACTACTCTGCCTTCTTAGTCTTTGTGGTCCATTAATATAGCTCTCTATCTAAATTAGAGTAATAAGTCAATTGGGTTACACAATAATATGTTATTTTATTGTTAGTAGTGGCATATATATTCAGCTGGAGGCTATAGTTAAAAAAAGATGCTGTGGGTTGACCATTCATATCTTGTTTTACTAAGCCAAAATATGCAAAACACGTGAAAGCCAAGAATGGGTTATAAAAAAATGCCCTGGTATTATGGAAAGCAAAGTCTGTCAGTCAAGTGAACTTTGTAGCATGTTGATGCCAGCTGGTAAGTAGAGTACTATACATTTTTAATTGGTTTATTTCATATGTTCTTTGTTTGTTATGTTCTTGAGATCAGAATCAAAATATGTGTCTCATCCTCCTTTGCAGTTAATAAAAGATTCCCTGAACATTTAAAGAAATAGCAATATAAAACTTTGTTTTCCCATTTAGAAAGAAGAATGCTAAAATCAAGTCTGGATACAAGCGGGAACATATCAATGTGGGCTGTGATATGGATTTTGATATTGCGGGTCCTTCAGTACGTGGTGCCCTTGTCTTTGGCTATGAAGGCTGGCTGGCTGGCTACCAAATGACTTTTGAGACAGCTAAAACCAGAATAACTCAGAGTAACTTTGCTGTTGGCTATAAGACTGATGAGTTTCAGCTTCACACTAATGTGTAAGTACTGATGATGTTATGCTGGGTGAGAATTTATAACCAAAAGAAAAACCTTGGTGAAAACAAAGAAACTATTTTCAGTATTCTTTTCCATTTAAAAAAATTCTAAGAGAAAGATAAACATATTTTGGGTACTCTATATACAAGCTTTGAAAGAATGAATTTTGCAGGTGTGTGTGCATGTACTTGTATAATTTTCCTTAGGAACAGTTTTGGAGACAGGGATGGGGAACCTTTGCCCCCAACCAATATTGCTGAATTACAACTTACAGAGTCCCACACTATTGTCTTGGTAGAACTAATGGTATCTGAACTTCAGGTAACAGCTAGAGGGTCACATTTTGCCCACTCTGCTTTATGATCTTACTTTGCCTTTTTGAACGAGTACTAGTAGTTTCTGAATGCATCATAATGGTGTATACAATATAATATCCGTATATGATAGACTAGGAATAAACAATATTTTAGACCATAATGTGGTCCCTTGCCACTGGATATATGCCTCCTGGGTTTTATAGAAAACAAAATCTAAAAGATTTGGGGGATGTACTTTAGGTACCTATCTCAGGCAGTAGAGCAGCAGCTTTAAAACATTTTGTGGTTCAAGGTAACCTGAACATTGTTTTGAGTCTCAGTAAGAAATTGAGGTAGGAAACCATTTTTGATTCAATGTTAACATTATCAAAACCAATGCCATGGTGTGAAAATCATTATCCAAAGATAGGGTCTTGCTGACATAATTGGAACTCTGAGAATTGATTTCTATTGTCAGGAAATTCATGTAAGGTAAAGGACAGATAATTCTTTGCTGTCCCACATCCTTCTATCAGAATGAAGCTGTATTATATGAATAAAGTCGTACTACAGCACAAATGGAAGGAGAAGATCTAAAAATAGAGCTCATTGCCAATGAGTGTGATATTGTTGTTCTAATCTTTCACTTTAGGAACAAGAATCTGACTACCATAAAATAATGTATAGTATCAGAGTAACCATTAAAAAATACCCAGCGACTGCAGCTGATACATGAGATAGCTGCTTCATGAAGGGATAGCAGTACATACATTTTGTATTCATCTGTACTAAGATTTTTTTTTAATCCCTAAAATCATCTGGAGTTCATAAGCATGGGACTGTAAGCTGATCAGCTGTTTTATTTTTAAAAATAATAGCTCAAATGATTTTCTTCTTTTAGAAGCTTTCAGGCTATTAGGTAAGGATTTTCAATAGTTTTACTGAATTTTGATGTTTTTACAAATTGTTTGCTATCTTACTGACCAACTATTGCAAAAGTAAGCAGGGTCAGGCATTTAGTATTTTATTAAGAAATCCCATCATTTTAAGGTTTATATGGGAAGTCAACAAAATGTCTGGAAAAAAGGCAAGTAGTTGCCAAGAAAACATAGACATAATCAAATCTATGAAATCACCAGGAATCAAGCTGAACTGATGGTGGAGAAATTATTAGGTTAAATGTACACAGTTTTTCTGTTTATGGTTTTACCTAAAGGTATTACATTCTGAAAGTAGAATATACTTTTTAGAATAAACTGAAAACCAAATAATTAAAAGGGAATAGAGTTAAGTTTGGATCATGAGCGTGTATAACCCTTGGATAAGGGGCATGCAGAAGCGCACCAACGTGCCTACCACCTCTGTCCTAATGTCCCCATTTATTTGTATCAATTTCATGTATTAATAGCCATGTCTATACCTATGTCTGTTATCTAATACATCCACAAAGGCACTGCCAGTGATCTCTGGAAAGGTACTAAAATAAATAATATCAGGAGATCATCAAATCTTATCAGATTTTGGCTTTCTTATCCATATCTTGCAAGGTTTGATAGGAATGTATCCTGAGATTTTGGTAATCAATTAAATGAATTTTATTTGGTGTTTAGACACTTGCTATGGAATCTGTAGGCAATTATGTAGTGGCCTGCCTAAGCAAAAAGGTTGAAAAAGAATTGATAGAAAAGCAGGATGAATGGTATCCAAGGAGATTTAGTTCTACATCATATTTCTGTACTCAGCTTTTATTTCTAAAGTTAGCGCCCTAAATGTACTTTAAAAAAATAATAATATGAAAGCCACTGAAGAACCATGAATATGTTCCATTCTCTGGTACCTAATAGAAAGCTAATAGATTCCAAAATACACAAGCAAAGGAATTAATTCAAATGATTTTACTCTTGTTTTACAAGTAGTTCTCAACTTAGTACCACAATTGAGCACACAATTTCTGTTGCTAAGCAAGACCGTTAATGGGTTTTTGCCCCATTTTATGACCTTTCTTGCCACAGCTGTTAAATGAACCACTGCAGTTATTAAAGTGAATCTGGCCTTCCCCATTGACTTTGCTTGTCAGAGGATCGCAAGAGGTGATCACATGACCCCCAGATACCACAATGGTCATTAAAACATGCCACAGTCATATGTGTGAAAAACGGTCATAAGTCACATTTTTCAGTGCCGTTGTAACTTCGAATGGTCACTAAACATATGGTTATAAATTGAGGACTACCCGTACTCATATTGAATACTCATCTGTTTTTACTCACATGTTTGCATTAGCTATAAACATGCAGAAAATACATATAATTGTTACATCATTGGGGATGTGAGGTGGTTGGGCCCCTGGGATATTTTTCTTTACATTGGGAAGGATTGTGCAAATCTTTCTGTAACTTGAAGTAAGTTTTTAAAGTGTATTTAAGAAAATTCCAAAACTAATTATATTTTCATGAATAAGATTCTAATGACATGTAACATTTGAATCTATTATAGAAATGATGGCACGGAATTTGGAGGCTCCATTTATCAGAAGGTGAATGATAAATTAGAAACTGCAGTCAATCTTGCTTGGACGGCTGGAAATAGCAACACTCGCTTTGGAATAGCAGCCAAATATCAGATTGATTCAGATGCATCTTTTTCTGTAAGTAGCATTGATTCCATGACAATAAAGAGCCTTCAATTTCAAAGGCAATTTTTGTTTGAACAAATTATTTCACTACAATATTTAGTCAATACTCCTTTTTCTTGTTTCACAGAATTGTTTCTTTATCAAATGAGGTACAAGCAAGTAAAGAAGCATTGGGAAGAAAGACAAACTTGTACCATATGCTTTGTCATAAATACAGGTTCTTAAAATGCTGCTTTCCACTTAGTGGCACGATCTTAAAATCATTTTACTTTTTTCTGGTTTCCTTTAGATAAGTTTGGTGTATGCAACTTATCTCTCACTGAATTTCCCATATCAGTATATTAACACTGCCTGATTGTGTACTGTGAGTAACTGACACTTCTGGATTATCACCTGCACCCTGATAATAATTGGGTGGAAGTGTGTATGAACTACCACATTTTTGTTCTGAGTTAACAATAAGCCACATGCAAATTTTTATTACTCTTTTTCTAAATCCCAAGATTACAACAAGTGTCAAAAGAAATATCTGGTTTTTTTGTTTTTAAACAGAAAGTGCAGTGAGTGCTTCTTATTTAGTGGGTTCATTAATAGATTATGGTTGAGCTTTGATGCTAAAAGGACAAAACCTATTCAGGGTTTAATTATTTATTACATTATTTACTGGAAGACAGTAAATTCTTTTGCTGTTCACTAATTTAATTTGTGCCATTTGAAAGGCAATGGAATATTCTACTCAGATAATCTTTTTTGTTTAGCATTCAAATCAATTTGTCCAAAATTTTGTCATAAATATTGTCACCATTTTTTTTTTTGAGGGTTGATGGAGGGATGGAAATCAATGGCTTACATGAGACAGAACCCTTCTGCAAATATGCAGAAGCATATGTCTCCATTATTGGCTGAGAAAAGAATGCCCAAATGTCTTCCTGTGAAAAGCGGGGAGGAAAAGGCCTCAGATTTAGACCCTGAGTTTTCCTTCCTTCCTTCCTTCCTTCCTTCCTTCCTTCCTTCCTTCCTTCCTTCCTTCCTTCCTTCCTTCCTTCCTTCCTTCCTCCCTCCCTCCCTCCCTCCCTCCCTCCCTCCCTCTTTGGCCTTTTTAACAAGTTAAAAGGTACAAATATTATAAATGGCTGTAGGGAGTTGTGTACATCTGGTCTGAAAGAAAGGCTGTGTTTAATATGTGTTTACACTTGCTCTCTCATGCACATAGATATAATCTTGACTACAAAATTTATAATTATGAATAGTTATGTATATAGTTATGTATATCTATAGCTCTTTTGAATTAAATTGAATGCAAAGAAACAAAAAATTAGTTTTGCAGCGGTAATAAATGTGATAAACATAACTCAGCACATTGTTATTCGTTTCTATGAAATTGAATAACATAGCTACAAATTTCATCTCACTCGTATTAAAACAAAATGTTATAGAATAGAATAGAATAGAATAGAATAGAATAGAATAGAATAGAATAGAATAGAATTTTATTGGCCAAATGTGATTGGACACACGAGGAATTTGTGTTGGTGCATATGCTTTTAGTGTACATAAAAGAAAAGATACGTTCATCAAGAATCATAAGGTACATAGAGGTTTCTGTTTTTTCCCCATCCTAAAATAGAGGCAATATACAATGCAGATTTTAGACAGATGTAGGTATCAAATCATACTGAACTATTTTCAGAGTTATTAAATTGAACGACTTCAAACTAAAATATGACCTCTGCACATCTCTAGTTGTTATAAAGCTTACACATGAATTTATGTGCACTTTCACTGAATAGCTCTTTTGAGTAAAATGTTGAAAAATCATTTATGTATTGTATCTGACCTGATGAATTATTTATGAGCTATGCAGCACACACTTTGAAAGAATACTATTACATGATTGACTTTGTTTTGCAGGCTAAAGTGAATAATTCCAGTCTGATTGGTTTAGGATATACTCAGATTCTGAAGCCAGGTATGTACAGATTAAATTTGTTTGATATCATTGACATTTTTTTAATTTTAATATTTTTTTGCCAATAATTAAATTGTTAAATTGTGCCACTTATATGAAACCTGTAATGAAAACTAATCAGTTCTTTCAGGCACTGAATTTTCATTAATTTGAACAAATATTCTGTTACTACCTTTGCCAAAGGGTTAAAGCCAGCAAATGCTACCTTCTATGAATTCATAAAATTAAGTCCTGATGTATCTATGGTTTATCAGGAAACTAAATCTAAATAGATAAGAATCATAGATATTCTGATCAATCCTTAACTTTGTAAGTATTGCAGCAATTGAGTTGGATTCATTGTGTATCAGGAAAGGTAAATGTGTCTCTCCATAACTTCCTTTTTATAGAACTTCCAACATTTTTCCTAATCAGGTTCTTTGAAATATCTTTGCAATGCTTACAAATCAGCGCTAATAACTTTTCTCTTATTTCCTGCCTAGGTATCAAATTGACATTGTCTGCTTTACTGGATGGGAAGAATATTAATGCAGGTGGCCACAAGCTGGGTCTAGGACTGGAATTCGAAGCATAAAAGAAGGGATTTTACCATCACTAATTTTGAAACACTATACAGCATAGCTACCTTCTGGATTTAGTGTATTTTTCAATGTTTTACGTCTGGGATGCAATTATTGCTGTATGTCAGTCATATTAAATCTGGTTAAAGGCTAAACCTCAGAGCATGTATTTTCAGAGAAAGATGGAATTACTTTCTCTAGATCTGGGCATTTGGGGTATATTGTTGGTTGAAGCTACGTGCTTATCAGCTCTTGTATGAAGGAATTACCTTTCGTAAAATTGATGATGATTGTAGTGGAAGACACATCTGAAATTCATGCTGTGAAAATGCTGATTCATCACAGGGTGCAGAAAACACAATTTTCTGCTATCTAAGTCATCAGGCTTTCATTCTCTAATGGAGCATTCACGTTTATTCAAGAGACTGTCAAGGCAGGTGCACACCCATTTAAGTTTCACTTTTCCCTCCTACAGCTCTCTTTTACACTCAACAGCTTTAGAGTGCTTTAGAATGTTCACGTTGTACTATTTTGGTGTGTAGGAAGTTTGATGTAAATCAGCCAATCCGACTTAAAATTTCACATCCTTTCCCTTGCACTGATTATTGAGAAGCTTGTACAACAGAGCAATGAACCCCAAAAAAGCTGTTGTTACTGTAATCCCTTAGTGGCACTGCATTAAACAAAATGGACCTTTGTTTTATCACTTTTTTTTAAAGCAGTTTTAATGGATACATCGTCAGTCTTCCATTTTTGTGTGTGTGGAACTAGACCCTAAATGCTGTACTGGACACCACTTAAAATTAAAGATAAACAAAGTACATCTTCCTTCCAACATAAATAAAACATCTTCATCTCTAATTGTGTCTGTTTTATTAAATAGTTTTAACATTCCTATCTGGGAGTTTATGAAACACTCTAGCTTTTCCGTTGATAACTAGTGAAACAGCTAGCATTATGACTTCTGTGAATCAGTTCTGCTCATTATGATAGAACAAACAGTTCTGCTTATTTTGATAGAATATCTTTTCAAAAACCATTGCCCTCCCATGTGGTGCATTTCAACATCCTTAATTGGCAATGAAATTGTACAAAAAAGCACTATGTAAGGATTTTTATCTTCTCATAGATATAGTTGTGCATGCTCACTTCTGTTTCTGGAATTAAAGCAAGTTTGGTTATAGTATGAAGTGCAAACTGAGTTTTTGGGTGATTTCGGTCAGATCACTGCACGAATCCACAATAATTGTCTCAGGTGAACATGAAGTAATTTAATATTCTTGATCTTGCCTTGATCTCTAAATTAATGTATTCTAGAGATTTTTTTACACCAATTTAGACTTCTATAAATCTTTCTAATCCTTCCTTCCAAATGGTGAGCCCCTAATTCTAATATGTGAGGTATGGTACTACCAGTAGGTATTTTTCTCAAGAAAGAAAAACAGAAGTGTTGAGCAAAATGGGCTTACTTGGCCCTTTGTAAGATTCCATGAATAATGCAAGGTGATATAAACACCATGGCAGGAAATAATTTCAGTCTAAACCAGTGGAAAAATATTAGAGAATAATTGAGTAAATATTGATTTGAATGTTGGTGTTTTAAAAATTTAGCATAATAAAAGTGAGAGGCCAGTTAAAACAGTAATTGTCAAGTCAAAGATATGATCCTTTGGGTTTGTCAATATGGTAAATAAATATGCTTATAGAGACAATTACTTCAATTATTCTGAACATAGGATAACATCCATGAATCAAAGGCTAAGTGATAGCTATACCTTTGGATATTTCCTGCAAAAATATAACTGTTGTGCATATATATAAAAGGAAAAGATGTAGGTGTCATATCAGTGCATATTAAGAATACTATCCACCTTGCTACCGTAGTAGAAAATGGCATTTCTTTTGAGTACCGTAGATATGAATTTCATTATGCTACAGAATAAATACAGAAAAGGGATGTGGTGGCTCAGAGGCTAAGATGCTGAGCTTGTCGATCAGAAGGTTGGCAGCGGTTTGAATCCCTAGTGCCGCATAATGGCAGGAGCTCCCGTTATTTGTCACGGCTTCTGCCAACCTAGCAGTTTGAAAGCATGTAAAAAATGCAAGTAGAAAAATAGGGACCACCTTTGGTGGGAAGGTAACAGCGCTATGTGTGCCTTCGGCGTTTAGTCATGCCGGCCACATGACCACGGAGACATCTTCGGACAGCACTGGCTCTTCGGCTTTGAAACGGAGATGAGCACTGCCCCCTAGAATCAGGAATGACTAGCATGCACGTGCGAGGGGAACCTTTACTTTTACCTTACAGAATAAATGTGAATTCTAGTCCTGCCTTAGGCATGAAAGCTGGTTGGGTGGCTTTGGATTGGTTACTCTCAGTCCAAACCCACCTCACAGGCTGGCTGTTGTGGGGAAAACATGACATAGGATTACAGGTAATCCCAGAGGTGAAATGTTCCCGGTTTGGACCGGATCGCAGGATCTGGTAGCGATGGCGGTGGGTGGTTCAGAGAACCGGTAGCAAAAATCCCTGCGGGCCCCCCCCATGCCCAGCTGAGCCCCACGATCATCAGAGGCTTTTTTTTTTTTACTTTTAAAAGCATTTTTTCTACCACCTCTTGCGAGGAAAAAATGCTTTTAAAAGTAAAAAAAAAAAAGCCTCTGATGATCGGGTGGCTCAGCTGGGATCATCAGAGGCTTTTCAAAGCATTTTTTTCTGTAACCTCTTGGCCGAAGAGGTGATAAAAAAAGTCTCTGCCGATCCCAGCTGAGTTGCCTGATTGGCAGAGAGGCATTTTTTAAAGAGCCTCTGACAATCCCAGCTGAGTTGCCTGATGGCAGAGGCTTTTCAAAGTATTAGGAAAAATGCTTTGAAAAGTTAAAAAAAAATGGCCACGCCCACCCAGTCACATTAACCCCCACTAAGCCACGCCCACAGAACCGGTAATAACAAATTTTACATTTCACCCCTAGTTAATCCTCACTTAACAACGATTATGGCAGATTTCAAGAAAACTAGTTAAGCCACAGTAAACAACCCAAACAAACAACAAAAAACACAAGTAGAGGCAGTTGTAGGGTCTCCTGCTTGGGCAGGGGGTTGGACTCGATGACCTGCAAGGTCCTTTCCAACTCTGTTAATCTGTTAAGGGAAGCCACTTGAATATAAAACTGAGCAAACCCCATTCCCTACGTGCACTGATGATGTTACACATTTTATTTTCCAATGCAAATTATGTAAGAGTTCGTACAGTATTGTACCATCAAACCCGAAAAAAAAAATGCCTGGCCCATTAGGGGATTTCGGATTTTTATTAGAATCCGTGAGAGATGGAAACGTGAAGAGTGACATACACCGACTTTCCTTTTCCAACAGATTTTTTTTTTTTTGCAAAGGAAACCCGGAAGTGTCGTATTCAGACGAGGCGCCGCTCTACAAACGACACCGCACAGATACCTTCGTAAGGAAATTACGGGTGGGGGAGGAGCCTGAGCAGCTCAGGGGAGGCGGGGCTCGTTTCGTCAGAGGCTTCCCCTTCCTTGCCGAACGCAGTTGCCTAGCAGCGCGGGTGGGCGGGCCTGGACGAAGCCACCTCCCCCGGCGACGGTATGGCGGCAGCCATAGCGGTCAGCGAGCAGAGAGCAGAGCGTATCGCGATGGGAGAAGGGCCGTCGCTGTCGTCCTTGGCGCGAACGTCGCTCTTTCTTTTGGTCCTGGCCTTTCCGCTTCGGGGCCAGCTTTCAGACGGTGAGGCGGGAAAGGCGGTTAAACGGCGTGCGCCAAGTAGCGGCGGAGAAAGCGGCGAGTCCGGGGTCGGCTGGGAAGATTGGCTGGAGGAAAGTCACGCTGTCCCATCGGCTCCCCCAACCCCTTTCTATAAGCCTTGGGCCACCTGCTTCTCTCTGCCCCGTAGACGGCTTGGACCACGCACCTATTGTCCACAGCCCGGCGGAGTGGCCGTTCTGGTTGGGGACGATGGGGCTTGTGCCTCTACATCCGGAAGGCTTCCGCCTCTTTTGTTCCGCCTCGCCCGGTGAATCTTGGCGCTGTCGAGAACGGGAGCCTCTCCGGCATAGGAGGAGGTTTCTGGGGAGGAAAGTGGCGCTTTCTTGCTTTTTGTTGGTTCGGACGGGTCTGTCTGGGTTGCCCCTAAACCTGGCTCCCGCCTAATTAACAAGTTCTGTATAAATATTATAAAGGGATAATAATAATAATACTACAGAACTGCGCACAACGGCTCTGAAAAAGGCAGAAATGTTTTTAAACATTTCTGCCTTTCTCAAACACACTACGTAGCTACACACATTGTGAATGTACGTATGTAGAGAATGAGACAAATTCTGCTGCTTCCTCTTTTGGTTCAACTGCTGTTATGTCCCTATTTGTGTAATGGACGGAATTGCATGATTTTGCAGGGATTCTAACCGTCCTTTTGAGTAATGTGTGTGTGTTTATACATACGTGCACCTAAGTTGTAATGCTGTTTAGTTTTGAGGCAAGTTAAATGGCTGGGTATCTGGAAAGGAAAAGACAAGAAGGCAGCTTCCCTGTATTCTTAATTCTTGCTACTTAAGCATGGAGTAAAGGTTAGTTCATAGAATAATTACACAATTTATTTATTTATTATTAAGGGGATTATAACTGCTTCTCTGAGTGAGGGTGCCTTTCCCGCCGCCTTGAAAGAGGTGGTGGTGAGGCCCCTCCTCAAGAAGCCTTCCCTGGACCCGGCTGAATTAGCTAACTACCGTCCGGTCTCCAACCTTCGTTTTGTGGCGAAGGTTGTTGAGAGTGTGGTGGCACGACAACTGCCCGGGCACCTGGATGAAGCTATCTATCTAGACCCGTGCCAGTCGGGCTTCAGGCGGGGGCACAGCACAGAAACGGCATTGGTCGCGTTGGTGGATGATCTCTGGAGGGCTCGGGACAGGGGTTGCTCCTCTGTCCTAGTCCTATTAGATCTCTCAGCGGCTTTTGATACCATCGACCATGGTATCATGCTGCGGCGGTTAAGAGGGTTAGGAATAGGGGGCACCGTTCTGCGGTGGTTCTCCTCCTTCCTCTTTGACCGCTCGCAGTTCGTGTTGGCAGGGGGGCAGAGGTCGACCTCGAGGCATCTCGCATGGGGAGTGCCACAAGGGTCGGTCCTCTCGCCCCTTCTGTTCAACATTTATGTGAAGCCACTGGGTGAGATCATCCGTGGTTTTGGGGTGAAGTGTCATCTGTACGCTGATGATACTCAGCTGTACATTTCCACCCCAGACCACCCCAACGATGCCCTTGCTGTGATGTCTCGCTGCCTGGAGGCCGTGCGGGTCTGGATGGGGAGGAACAGGCTCAGACTCAACCCGTCCAAGACCGAGTGGCTGTGGCTGCTGGCGTCCCGATATAGTCAGCAGGTGCCATCGCTGACTATTGGGGGTGAATCTTTGCCCCCCACAGAGAGGGCTCGCAATCTGGGTGTCCTCCTGGATGCACGGCTGTCTTTAGAAGAGCATATGACGGCCGTGGCCAGGGGGGCCTTTTATCAGGTTCGCCTGATCCGCCAGTTGCAGCCCTTTCTGGACCGGGACGCCTTGCGCACAGTCACTCATGCCCTTGTCACCTCCCGGCTGGACTATTGTAATGCTCTCTACATGGGGCTCCCCTTGAAGAGCACTCGGAGGCTCCAACTGGTCCAGAATGCGGCCGCGCGGGTGGTTATGGGCGCAACCCGTTGTGCCCGTGTGACACCCCTCCTGCGCGAGCTGCACTGGCTCCCAGTGGTCTTCCGGGTGCGATTCAAGGTGTTGGTTACCACCTTTAAAGCGCTCCATGGCATAGGACCCGGGTACCTTCGAGACCGTCTTCTGCCACCAATAGCCTCCCACCGACCAGTCCGCTCCCACAGAGAGGGTCTCCTCAGGGTGCCATCAGCCAAGTTATGTCGGCTGGCGACACCAAGGGGGAGGGCCTTCTCTGTGGGAGCCCCAGCCCTGTGGAATGAACTGCCCCCGGAAATACGCAAGATCTCCGACCTCCGGGTGTTTCGTTGCGCATTGAAGACCCTGTTGTTCCGCCAGGCCGGGCTATCGACTTAATAATTTTAAATTGGGGTATTTTAAATTTTTGGGGTTTTAAATCGGCCAAATTTATTTAATTATTTTAATTTTTAATTATTGTTGTGTCTTGTGTTTTTAAATTGGCTGTACACCGCCCTGAGTCCTTCGGGAGAAGGGCGGTATAGAAATAAAATTATTATTATTATTATTATTATTATTATTATTATTATTTATTAGTTCGATTTATATGCCGCCCTTCTCCGGAGACTCAAGGCGGCTTACAATGCATTAAGCAATAGCCTTCATACTTTTGTATATACCTGCTTAGTAGGGCTTTCGGGGCCCCCTAAGCGGTGTTTTATTTTATACAAAGTCAGCTTATTGCCCCCACAATCCTCATTTTACCTACCTCGGAAGGATGGAAGGCTGAGTCAACCTTGAGCCTGGTGAGAATTGAACTCGCAGTAATTGCAGGCAGCTGGCAACTAAGTGCTACTTTAACAGCAGCAGTTTAGTCTGCTGCGCCACCAGGCTCCTATGAATAGTTCTTGGGTTGATATTATGCACATTTGGGCATTGGGAGCTTGGTTAGTGAACCCATTTCAAGAAGAAAGGGTAGCTTGGCAATCCTGTTCGATAACTTCATTCATTTCCTAGCTACCTTTATAGGGTAAGATGATACAGAAACATAATATTATTAAATATAATTGTAGATAAGAACAGATTCCAGTACAATTTAAGTACCCGTTAAGAAAAAATCTTTTAAACTGCAAATCGGAAAATAGAATAGCTAATTTCTAAAAGCAGCCATAATGTTATCAGTTGTGTATCTTTCAGGAGGCAATTTAGTAGAGTGATGTCATCACTAGGAAAACTCTTATTTCTAATGCCATTTGTACGGATATTAGTGGTAGACTCATTAGCAGCCTATTCATAATTGATGTTAAACACAGTCTCATATGAATGTAAGCAATTTTCCAAATAGCTTTTATAGATTATTTTTAATCCTACCTTTATTATTCTTATAAATAGCTCAAGGCAGTGAGTGTACCTAATACTGTACTTCCTCCTCCTCCTATTTTCCCCAAAACATCAACTCTGATGTGAGTTGGTCTGAGAGTGAATGACTGGCTCAAAATCATGTGGCCGGTTTTCATGCCTGAGGCAGGACTAGAACTCACAGTCTTCTAGCCTGATGCTTTAACACTAAACAAGTGATGACAAACCTTTTGGGCATATCAAAATATTATTAAGTTAAGTTCCAGTTTGCATTCTATCATTGATGTAAAAACCATATTCAAGCAACTATTCAAGACACTCAGTCTCTCTGATGTTAGTAGATTAAAAATATTTGTATATATCGTATCTGAGATGCTACATACTTGAATTCTAGTAGACATGGAGCATGGAACAGAATGAAACTTTGTGCTACCTTACAGAACAAAGATCACAAAAATAAGAATCTTTCAGCTCTATATAAAATTGGATGGATAATATAATCCTGTCCATAAAACCAACTCAGTCTAATGGATGCAGCAACCCAGCACCTGATATTAACAGTCAGTAGACATCCTGGAGAATTAACAGAGTTTTTATTTTTCCTTTTCATTTCACAATTTGTGTCATTAAGTAATACAGTGATTAAGGCAACCAAACTTATCCCTATTGAGGAAATTCCCATTTAAAATGATAGACACTGAATTGCTAGGGAGGGTCCGCCTTTGTCCTTTTCCTGAATACCAAGGACTCCAAGCTTAGCAGTCTCTTTGCTCTCTGGGAAAAAAATGGTTTAGTTATTAAGACAAGTTTATTATGGTAAGTGAATGAATTTGCTGACAAAATTACTGCATTTAATTGTGTAATTAACACTTTAGTGTTACTTATAATACTAAAATACACAAGGCAGATCAGACGTGTTCATTTATCCTCTTGTAGTGTACACTTGTAGTGTATTTTAACAAAATTTACCAAAAATATCCCCCTGAAATTGATTAATTTATATTGATGTAGCCCAACATACTGTATTATGCATGTTTTTAGGTTAATAATCTGTAGGAACAGTTTTCCTATAGTCTCCTTCATATGTGCCATTTAAATGCCTTCTTTTCTGATACATTATTCTAATACTTATCTCAGTTCTTAACTAGAGTCTTCTAAGGTGTAGTTAAATAAAATGCTAGGGGTTCACCAAGAGTCACAACCTGAACATTTCATGGTAAATGGGAAGCAAGTTCATTGGCTTTGGAGCTTATTTCTTAATTTCTTTTTCACAAAGCTTTTCTTCTTAGTTGACCATGTCAAAACAAAGAAAAGACGGTCTTTTGCTTCCCATTTACCATGAAATGTATGCAAATAAATGTGTTCATTTTAATTAAATATGAATCAAGTAGCTTCTCTTTGAACTGAAGAAAAATCATGAGGCCAGAAACTGATCTTATTGATTTCTGTAGTTCTATTTTAAATACAGCCCTGGATCTAATTCATTATCTGACTGACACATAAATCATAATAGGTGGGGTCATATACCAAGCTAAGCAAAAAACAAACCAATGAATTATTTGTGGATCAGGATTTAATCAATTTAAGTAGAAGCAATGTTAATAGTAATATAGATACAACCTATGTCATATAAGTCATGAGATAGTGTTGATATGGAAAAATGCCTTGTGCAGCTGTATCTTGTTTTCACAAATTTCTGTGTTGCTTGTTATATATACACACACACGTATATTTCTGCTTAAAACAGGCACAACTCTGTTTTCCTAAAGGATTCAATACTTAAAATAGTAACTATTTTAAGCAAATTTCTATTGTAGTCTATCAATTTTTTGTTTTTGATATGCTAAATGCTAGTTTTTAGTCTTCCGTGTTTTATTTGCTATAAATTTTGAATGCATGTTTGTCAGCTGAGATATGATTAATCCTCAAACCATAACAGTTTGTGTATCCTTGTACACTGTAAAATTATTTGTTAAAGATTTCAAATTATTCTTATCTTTCCCTCTTCAAGATGCTACACCTAATGCAGAAATACCTCAGAACTTTAAGTCAATTCATAAGGATGAAAAAGAGAATTTATCCTCAATTATGTCTGCAACCGGTGAGAACAGCATGAGGAATAAAACGATTGAAGATACGATCCCAACTTCTTTGAAAGTCAATGTTTCTGCTGTACATGCATCCACTCTAGCAGAAGATAAAGTAGTCCAACCTCCTGTGTCACCTTCAGAAACTGTTAGTATTAATCAACAAAATATCGATGTTTCAGAAGATGCAGATAGTAAAGAATATGACATGACAGACAGAAATATATTTACTAGTTCCCTACCAACAGCAAAAGAACCTAAAGATTATGTCATCTATGATCTAGCTTCTAACTCTCAAAATAATCAAGATGACCAAGATGTATCAGAATTTGCAGAAGATTCAAGTATGACGAACTTCGAGAATAAGAAGTCATTTGCTCATAACATGAAGGATGCTACAGTCTCAGGATTGGAAGATGACAGTCATTTCTTTTTTCATCTTGTTATTTTTGCCTTTTTGGTTGCTGTAGTTTATATCACATATCACAATAAAAGAAAGGTAGGATGGGCTTTTTAACAGTTTTCAGTTTAATATTAATATTAGAATATTGTTATTTTGAAATAAATTTAGAGGCAGTTAATTAGCTTATTGGTAAATTTTATACACTGAAAATCTAATACCCTGTTTCCCCCAAAATAAGACATCCCCTGATAATAAGCCCAATCGGGCTTTTGAGCGCATGGCAATAAGGCCAAGCACTTATTTCAGGGTTCAAAAAAATATAAGACAGGGTCTTATTTTTAGGGAAACACGGTACTCAGATATCAAATCTTTTTTTATTTTCTTGATTATTCTGGAAAATAAGGGCTAAGCAAAGTTGAATACTATAAATTATAAAATGCAAAGTTGAAACTTCAGAAAATTTCAGATTAAATAGGTTTCTAAGGCAGAATAGTGAATTTACAAGTAGTTGTTAACCGGTTTGAAATTAATCTTTTTACACAGCATTTCTAATAATTTTGCAAAAATACAAATCTAAGCAAGTCAGGAAAAATAAATTTTAGGCAGAAAGCTCCACGTAAATGTTCCAGCATGTTATGAATTAATGTGCAAATTAACAGATTACATAAATTGTGAAATATCATAAATTTTAAATTTGTTTTTCTGAGACATGTAAATTCGTTTAAGTATCATTGGTATTCATGGCTTCCTTTTATTTATTGTGGATTTTTAATCTGACATGATGAATTGATGACAAAATTACTTATTCAAGGTGGCAGAGTGGTCTTTGTCCATAAACCTATTTTTATTATTATTATTATTATTTATTAAATTTATATACCGCCCTACTCCCGAAGGACTCAGGGCGGTGAACAGCCATAAAAATAAAACATGGAAATACAAAATTTAAAATAGAGATAAAACAAATTAAATAAATTTGGCTGAACCATATTTAAAACCCCAATAATTTAAAACCAAATTTAAAATTCCCATTTAAAAGCGGAGAAGTTTAGGTCAGGCCGGCTTGCTGGAATAGGAACGTCTTAAGCGTGCGACGGAAGGTACGCAGATCCGGAATCCTCCGTATCTCGGGGGGGAGCTCGTTCCAGATAGTAGGTGCCCCCACAGAGAAGGCTCTCCCCCTGGGGGCCGCCAGTCGACATTGTTTGGCCGACGGCACCCGGAGGAGCCCCTCTCTATGGGAGCGTACTGGTCGGTGGGAGGCTATTGGTGGTAGCAGGCGGTCCCGTAGATAACCAGGTCCTAAGCCATGGAGCGCTCTAAAGGTGATAACCAAAACCTTGAAGCGCACTCGGAAGACCACCGGGAGCCAGTGCAGCTCGCGCAGGAGGGGCGCTACATGGGAGCGCCACGTCGCTCCCATCACCACCCGCGCAGCTGCACTCTGCGCCAGTTGGAGCCTCCGAGTGCTCCTCAAGGGGAGCCCCATGTAGAGAGCGTTACAGTAGTCCAGACGGGAGGTGACGAGGGCATGAGTGACCGTGCGTAACGAGTCCCGATCCAGAAAGGGACGCAACTGGCGGATCAGGCGAACCTGATGAAAAATCCTCCCGGTCACGGCCGTCAAATGCTCTTCTAAAGACAGCCGTGAATCCAGGAGGACACCCAAGTTGCGAGCCCTCTCCGTGGGGGCCAATGCTTCGCCCCCAATAGTCAGCGATGGCACCAGCTGACTATATCGGGACGTCGGAAACCACAGCCACTCGGTCTTGGATGGGTTGAGTCTGAGCCTGTTTCTCCCCATCCAGATCCGTACGGCCTCCAGGCACCGGGACATTACTTCAAGGGCATCGTTGGGGTGGTCTGGGGTGGAGATGTACAGCTGGGTGTCGTCAGCGTACTGATGGTACTCCACCCCGAAACCACGGATGATCTCGCCCAGCGGCTTCACATAAATGTTGAACAAAAGGGGCGAGAAATCTATTTAAATCTGAGATTTGTCTTCCTCTATCAGTAGTTATATTTTCTACTATATCTGCACTGATATAGAAAGCTTCTTTGTTACAATCTTTTAAAGACAGCCAATTTTTCTGTTGAAGATTTTTTTAAAATTTTAATCAGAAACATGGAATTTTATATCTTAAGGACCTGCTATTGGTAATGTATTTTAACTATTTTAGATTCACAAATCAACCTAGACTAGGGCAAATTAAAAAATACAACATGGAAGTAAAAATCCTTTCTCCCAAATCGTCACTCAGTTTCACTAATAGAATATTGGGTTTCTATTGCAGTTTATCTATTGTTATAGTCTCAGTATAATTGGGGTCTTGTTGAATGGCATAAGGATATATATCAGGGCTTATCATTCATTTCAGCTTTTTTTTAACTGCAGCAGGTCAGGTTTGTCCTAGTGTAAAGCTGGCATCGATTTATAAGAAATGTTTGATAGTAAATCATTTTTGGCTCAAGTTATAAATAGACAAAATCAACCAAAATATATTTTATGTAATTAACGCTATGAAACTTACCAGTCAAGGATAAGGTAGGCAGTTTGCTTAATAACACAAATAACCTTGTTATTACAGACCTAAAAGATTTGACGTGAATATGAAGTTTTCATGAAAAGTATATAAAATTTGCAAAGAATAATCTGAAAATATTGTTATAAATCTTTTTAAATATTTAATTTAATATGATCTTTTCTTTTCAGATAATTTTGTTGGTTCAGAATAGAAGATGGCGAGATGGCTTGTGTTCCAGAACAGTTGGATATCAACGTTTAGATCAAAATGTGAATGAGGCTATGCCTTCATTAAAAATTACTAATGAATATATTTTTTAAAAGCAGCATGACCCAAATGTGCAGAATTAGGAATTTTCATTGCCTCTCAAAATATAATATGAATGATTGCCATAAGCAGTGATGTGTGTGCTCTATTTTTACTTTGAAGGTTTTAGCCTTATATGAGGATATGCAAAGTAAATGTTTATTTTGGTGAAAGTTGGACTTCATTATTTTTGTACATACAGCTTATTGTTCAGTTGATTTATTTTTCATCCATTTTCTGCCTGGAGCAGTTAATAGTCCTAGCTGCAACTTTTCCAATTGATCAATATACAGCATATTAAAGAATGTACTAGATTCCCTATTTGGATAATTGACCTTGTTTCTCTCTTAATTCAAACTGCTTAATACTACATAGAGTGTATTAATATAATTCTAGCCAAATGATTTCTTAAAAGATTATGCTAATATTCCTTCTCTAGAACATTTGCATAGAGACATGTTTTAAAAGAATATGATTTCTTTTTCACAAATTGCCTATTTATTGATCTTACACAGTTTAGAAATAGGATGTCTGGTGATTCTGATCTTAGTTTTTCTTAGCAAGAATAATTCTGTGTAACACAAGAAGGCACCGTTCAGAATGAAGACAAAATTTTTCTGGCTAGAAAGTGCCAAAAACTGTTTACTCATTTGTTTTTTCCATATGAAATAAGGTTTGTGAAGGCATATCTTTGTAGTAGGTAAAACTGAATGTTGAAGGGAGGTAAATCTGAAAAACAAAGGTTGCATCCAATTGTGTCATTCTGCCAACAAGTGCAAGATGAACATAGATGGCAGAACTGATTCCTTTTTCCTCTTTATTCCCACTCTATGCCTCCTCAAAGTTCTGGAGAAAATTTAACATAGTGCAAAGTATGGATATAAAAAAAATGGAAAATTCCACTGTATTAGTTGACTATTATGGATGTTGATTTGAACAATTTAAATTGCTTAGGTATAAATACAGCATAGTAATTAGTTGCATGTAGTAAAAAAAAAAAAAGAAACCCAGGATTTGAAGCCGGGATTTGATGCCCATCTTTAGAGAATACTGCACCATTTTCTTTAACTTTGAAAATTTCTTCTACTTGAAATGAGTGGCAAATTACTGGTATGATTGCATTTTTTTTTGAATGCATATTTTGCTATTTATAATGATTGACATAAATTTTAAATATTTGTTAGCAGTTTTACTTACTGTAAAAATACTGTTTGTGAACTGTAACTACCATAGGGCTGAAAAACATGTAAATACTAATGACCTTATTTTCAAGTGATGCAATGTTATGAAAACTTTTGAACTCTGGACTGAGAAAATTTGCAGTGAGCATGGTATTAGTAAATTAAGCAACAGAGCTTTTTAATTTAGTATTCTTAAATGTGAATAAGTGAAATACAGAAATACATGTAAGACTGTTTTCTTTCAGAATTCTTATGAACTTGACTCATTTTTAATAGAATCTTTCAAATAAACCCTATAATGTTGTAACTAGCTTGATTTGTATACCCTTGCAAAAATAATTTGGTGATATGCATAGAACATTTAACAGTACAATTTCAATCAGGTGAAGGCCAGCTGTTTATGTCACATTCTTATTTTTGAAATATGAAGGTTATTTTGTCCCAGAGTTCACTGGAAATTAAAAAATCATTCCTTCTTTTTTTGATAGAACCTGGAAAAAATTTCGAGCATAGTACAATTTCTGGAGGATAAAACTGGCAAATTACAGAATAACATCTGGAAGACTTTTATGTGAAAGCCACTTCAATTTGAAGAAATACTTAAAAAGATTTGATAATTTTTAGGATAAATAAGTTTGTGTGTATACATGTTAGTATAAATAAATAGCAGCTCCCATGTAGAGACATGGGTCAATTTCAAGCTGATACAAAGTTATCATTGTTTTTTTGACTAGTGAGGAAACCATAGCTCTGTGTAAATAACATGGACTAATGTATTTGCCATTAATTATTCCTTAGATATGGATCTGATAGTTCATTCCATAGTAAGAAAATCCTTGCTTATATTTTTAGATAAGTCTTATCTTGTCCCTAGTTTATATATACCAATAGTGATCTTCACTTGGGTTGTTGTATAGATACTGTTTTTAAAAACATTACAGCCATCAGAGATTTCTCTCCTACAAGAAATGGGGAGTACCTTATGAGTAGTTTGTCGTTTTGCCATTTTCTGTCAGTTTTCTACATCTGCTTTAGAATACAGATCAAGATCTATAAACTTTCATATAATTACTCCAAGATTTGCATATTCTCTAATTAAAGTTGCCTGTCTTTGTATATCACCAGAATCACCACTGATTGGCAGATATCAACTAATAATGAATGGATATACATCTCCTTTCTATCTCGTGGCTCACTAAAGTTCTTGTCTGAGCAAACAGTGTACAAGACCCATGTTTTGATAATTAACGGAATAATTAAAACTAGGCTTCTAGACTGAGATGCTCTTAGGGATGCTCAAAAGTTGTGACATGCCTTGGGGATTGTAAAGATATTTTGGTTACTTTAATATAATTTATATATGCTTGGTAAGTAACTACATAAATATAACTTTTTAACATTTTGTTGGTTTCATTTCACAGGTTCAGCTGTCTTTCTCTTTTTTTAAATGTTTTGTCTTGAGTTAATACTTCTGGTTTTGTTTCCTGTGAATGTGATAACTGATCTGTAATGGCTTCTAAAAAAGGAACAAGACTGGGAACATTCACTCATATGATCAACCTAATTGGGACTGGCAGAGACTTGTTGTCTGAACTCCCAACACTACGAGACCTTGTCAGATATGGCCTACTGTTAAGAGAACAAAGTAGTGATGATGCTAAAAACTACCCAGCAGCCAGTCTTGCAAGAGACAAATATCCAAAAGTGCTTGAAAAGTGGAAATGAGCAAACAGTTCTTTTGTGACCCCTGTTGTAAGTTAATGAGTGGCAATCTTGAACAAGTTCCAAGAGAGCTGGGATCAAGCCAGAAACCTATCTCTTGGTAGAGGCAAGCTAGATGTCACTGTGAAACTTGACAATCCACATCTGCAAGTGTCAAATTGTTCTGTATGCCGAATTTTGTTGCCCTGGTGGCTGCAAAAAAGAAGCTCACATTAACTGTACCTGCCCTAAGGAGACGAAGATACCATTGAAGGAATTTGCTTTTGTTAAAGGTCATGTTGTGGTCCACTGGCGGCCAGCGGAGCTGGCAACAGAGTCAAATGGTGAGGAATTGGGGAGGAACATGGGCCAGTCCTGGGGGCTGGAGAAAGCTCGGACGAGGGCTCTGCGTTGGAGGCAGAGAGAGAGCTAGATGGCAGTGAGGCAGAGGAATAGCTGGAGCTCTTTCCCAATGTGCGCATGCGCAGAGCTGCCAGAAGACAAGAACAACTCAGAAAGCAGGGTTGACTTGGGAGTAAATCCACACCTTGGAGATTATTGGCCCCTCCCATAGGAAACAAAAGAGCGAATGGGGAGGCGGCTTTTGTAGGAAACAATTCGGTTGTTTCAAGAATGGAAAGTTCTGTTCGTGACTCTTAAGAGACTCTGTGCCAAGTTTTGCCTTACACTGCGTCTGGAAACGTTATGTGGCAGCTTGCCAAGCGAGATAAGGTGTGTGATAAATATTCCTTTGAAAAACTGGACAAGCCTTGCTGACTGTGAATGAAAGTAATTCACAGTTGTGTAAATAAAAGGTTTGGCCGGGACCAAGATTCTGCTTCCTGCTTTTTAAGGGTGCCTAGGTCAGAAAAGTTCAGAGAGACAAGATTGGTTCTTTTGGATTGCCCCAAATTGATTTGCCAAATGTGCCCAAGCAGAAATGTGCCTTTGTCAAATGGCAAAAGCAGCAAGATGATGAACGACAAAGGCTTGCTAAATATAAACAGAAGTTTCCAGAGATTTTGATACTGACAAATGAAGTAATTATCTCTTATGTTGAAAATGAATAGATGACTGATGATGAAGATGTTATGGAACTTATCAAGAGCCCTTAGATCAAACACACATGCTCTCTTTTTCAAAGAAAAGACAGAATACTATAGATAAGAAATAACAAATGTCACTATGCAGAGCATAAGATGTGGTGTTGGTGCTGCCATTACCATGGCTGCCTTCATGGATGCTGCCTTGATCATCAAGAAGACGAGACTTGTAGTTGACCACAATAAAGTCAAGAGAGCCCAGGAATATGAATTCCCTAGATCCAAGAATTTGATGAGCTCTGTAAGAAGGGTAAAATAGAATAGACCGTCTTCTGTGACGGTCGTATAGATTCAACTAAAGTTAGGCTGAAAGCAAACAATTCAGACCAGCAATTCCCCAGTACCATCAAAGAAGAACTTTATTCTTTGTGCAGTGAGCTGGGTGGAAGGTATCTTACTCCAGATAAAGGTGAAAAACAGGAAGACCTGCTCAAATGATTGCAGATAATCTGGTGTATGTCATGATGAAGAACGGCATTGACAAAAGCTTGAAGGCCATTGGAGGAGATTCTACAAATGTTAATACTGGCTGTGAAAGTGGTGCTCTGCACTGGATAGAGGTCAAGCTTGACTGGAAGTCGAACTGATTGATGTGTGCACTCCACATGAATGAGTTATCCCTACAACACATAATCACAAAATTGGATGGGAAGATTTTGTCTAATAACAAATGGGCATGTAAAATTGGCAATGTGAGAAATAGCTGTTGTTGAGTGAAATAATTTTTTATGTTTTTAATGTAATAAAAGCTTAATAAAGTGTATTGGAAAAAAAATTGGCAACGTGCTAGACACTGCAACAGAACTTGACATTGATTCTTCATTCCCCAGAGTTTCAATTGATGAACCTCTCATTTCATTAAGCAACAGTATTGTAAAGGATCTCTACTGATCAAGCATATGGATAGAATCACACAGGCAATAAGGACAGGAGAACTTCCCACAGATCTGGCTCTTCTGGAAATTGGTCCTGTAAGCCATTCAAGCTGGTTGACAACTGCAAATAGGCTTTGTCAAATATGGGTTTCAAAACATGGCTCTAAAGGCAAAAGTCTCCAAAATTTAAGAATGATAGTGGAATACATTGTTGATGTGTATTAACCTTGCTGGTTCAACATCAAAGTAAAATTTCCTGAATTGAAGGCCCATATTGTGTTCCAGCTGCAGCAAATCAGACTGCAAAAGAAGGCTATAGTAGATGCTGTTTTGCCAACCATTCAGCATGGTATGCTTTCAGTGAAATGATAATCCAGACACTCTTGTGTTCAGATGGTATTCAAGAGAGGAGAGCTTGTATGCAAAAGATCATTGACTTGGGTGCAGATGATTAAGGGCTGGGAGATTTTTCTGTATGTGCAAGAAAAATGTCTTTAATCAACACCAGAGCATCCACTCTGCTGGAGCTGATTGACTGTCTGAAGGTATATATGAGCCACCTTTGATGTGCAAACTGACTATAGCGAAAATAAAGAAGTTCATTGATGAACCAATGCAAAGTACCACAGTGGCCCTGTCATGCCCAATCAATAGAGAGATGTATGAAACAGGTCACAGAAGCAGCAAGCAGAGTGTATACACATGAGAAATGTGAGGGTGATATCAGAGGCCAAGAAGCAAGTTGGCGGCTGATGTCAACGAATCAAAACAACTTGATGAAACTCAGATGCTTTTGTAACTCAGATAATTGCTTTCTGATGTTAGTTTATGATTACAGTGATTTTTTTTTGCTTATGTAGATAAGATTCATGTAGAACCCCCCCCCCCCCGAATTTTTGTAGCACAAGGTGTGATTTTGAGAAGATAAAGTTAACAGTATTTGGGTTACAAGAGATTTTTGTGGGTATATGATCAGATGTGGATTTACCATACCAAGCTAAATGTTGTGCAAATGCACAAACAACAGCGGATTTGAATTCTTGGTGTAATAACACATTTTTAGAATCCCTCACTGAAAAATATTGCAAAAAATAATTTTCAGCCCATTAATTGACACACCCAACATTATATGTGTGTGCGTGTGTGTAATTAGTTTATAATATAAAATACAAAAGCAAATAGGAAATTAGGGAAAGGAAAAAGAAAGAAAAGGCATTGACTTCCGACTCCCTTTGGTGCACTAGAATAAGTTAACATCAAACCTCAATTTTTTACTTTTAAATAACAATATAAACTAGCCATTTCTATAACAACAAATCTAATTGGTAAAGCCCAAAGTCAACATTTCATTTTTTTTCCACCTCAAACACAAAGTCCAGAAATTGTTTTGAAGTACCCTGTTTCCCCCAAAATAACACATCCCCTGATAATAAGCCCAATCGGGCTTTTGAACACGTGCTAAAATAAGCCCCCCTTGAAAATAAGCCTTCCCCAAAAATATTTAAATGCATGTACAGCCGGTCCCCGCCATTTCCTCTGGTTTTCGCCATGCGCCCCAAAATAAGACCTCCCGAAAAATAAGGCCAGGCACTTATTTTGGGGTTCAAAAAATAAGACAGTCTTATTTTCAGGGAAACACGATAGAACTAAATGAATTTTTAAAATGGCTCTTCTAAAATGTGAAGTTAATTGGTATTGTAAGAATTATGACTTAGTGATAATCAACAATATTTTAGTTCGTAAGTTTCTAAAGGAGAAATGGTGACTAGGAAAATCAGTTGATACCCATATCTTCACCTTCAAAAGCCAAATGTTAGCGCTTTGCCAAGTATTTGAGAGGGCGCTTTTCAAACGTATGGACATGCACATTGGATATGTTGCTTGAAGCATCAAGGGAGTTGCAGATCTGAAAGGCACAGTATAGCTATGCCAAGCTTTGAGAAGATGATATTGTAAATGTAAGCTGATTTACATTTACATAAATTTGAGGCAATTTGGGATGACAAATGAGCTCTCTACATGGGGCTCCCCTTGAGGAGTACCCGGAGGCTCCAACTAGTCCAGAATGCAGTCGCGCGGGTGGTTATGGGAGCGACGTGGCGCTCCCATGTGACTCCCCTCCTGCGCGAGCTGCACTGGCTCCCCGTGGTCTTCTGGGTGCGCTTCAAGGTTCTGGTTACCATCTTTAGGGTGCTCCATGGCTTAGGACCGGGATACCTACGAGACCGCCTTCTGCCACCAATAGCCTCTCACCGACCAGTACGCTCCCACAGAGAGGGTCTTCTCAGAGTGCCGTCAGTCAAACAATGTTGACTGGCAGCCTCCAGGCGGAGAGCCTTCTCTGTGGGGGCACCTACTACCTGGAACGAGCTACCCCTGGAGATACAGAGGATCCCAGATCTGCGCACTTTCCGCCGCGCCCTCAACATTCTTATTCCAGCAGGCTGGTCTGGCCTAACCTCCCTTTTTAACTGCTTTTAAATCGGTTTTATAATTGGGGTGTTTTAAATTTGGCCAAAGTATTTAATGTATTTTAAAATGGTTTTTAATGTTTGTATTATGTATATTTTACTTTTTTGGCTGTTCACCGCCCTGAGTCCTTCGGGAGTAGAGCAGTATATAAATTTAATTATAAATAAATAAATAAATGGTGCACCACACATTGGCAAAGCTTTGCTGTCCTGCTTTCTGAGAAGATGCCCTTTGATGGTAATTATTCATGGTATCTTAAGTATTCTCCCATGCCTACCTAAATGTATATTGTTTAGGGCTTTGCACTCTTGGCTGGGAGCCCTGTGATCAATGCAGTCTTCACACATTCAATGAAGGGACTTGTTGCAGATCTCCATTTGGTTTGATTTCTTATAAAAGTAATACAAATTTTCCACAATGGTTTGTAAACCAAGGTTTACGGTATAGCATGAAGTGTGATAAACCAGTTTAGTTAGCAAACCATGGCTGCACTAACAATGATATTCTGTTGTTGGGTAGAGATGTAAAGTTTCTGAAAATTTTGAAGCCATGAGAATTGTCTCTGTTTTTTCCTAGGAAAAATAGAAATTTTGGAAAAATTAAAAAAAAATTCAGTATGGAATAGTTTTACAAGTTGCGTGAAATGCAGTGTATATAAAAGTATTATGCTTGCAATAAAACGTAACCACCCTTCTTTCCCTCAAAAGCAATAAAGAAAACAAGAAACCAAAATCAGATTTGCCCCTTAGCACCAATAGCAAATAAAGTTAAGGTTCAGCTCAATATTTAAGCTCCATAGAAGGTTTAGCTTTTTAGTGGTGCTTTAAAAAAAAAAAAGAACGAAGGCATAACATATACAGTACATGCAGTTTGTTCTATCTCATTTTCTGAACTCCCATTTTTCGTTTCTTCCTCTTTGTCATTTTTTTCATGGACTTCTAAAAACTTTAGGGGTGTACGGATTGAAACAAGCTTTTCTACCATTTCACATGTATGTTTGTTTATTGATTTGGTATGAATATTATCAAACAGACCAGATTCTTCCACATGCAGAAGAAGATGCAGGAATCTGCAGTAACCGAGATGCAAGAGGTGTCAGAGGTTGTGTGGTGCAGAGACCTTGCCACCATGTTGCAGGAGGGATATGTTTTGCAGAATCCCAGAATACATTCCTGGCCCAAATCCCTGAAGATGTTCTATATTCTGCAACATTTGAAAGTACTTTTCCAACATCAAGTCCTAAGGGTGCAGCTTGTTTTGTAATCCAGTCAAATGCAGCTGCTGTATCCTCATCTTTCATAAAACTGCCTTTGAATCTTGGATCCAGTAGATTTGCAGCAGTATGTACGGGATTGCAACAAAATTCTTCCTGTTTCTTAATAAAATCTTTTCACTTTTTTCAGTACTTGTAAATGGAGATGCACTTAGGTTTTCAAAAACATGTTTTTACCATAGCCATGTGGTTAGTAATTTCTGACAAAAGTGCAGTGTCTGATTCAGATGCACAGATTGCTGAAAAAAAAAATCTGTTGACAGTCCTGCAGTTGAACTCAAAACCCGTCATCATCAAGGACATCCTTATAATTTGGGAATTTTAAGATCCTCAATTATTTTTGTTGCCTGAAGAGCTTTTGTTTTTTTAAATAAACTTTCAAAGGAAATCACCACTCTACCGCAACGTGTTTTACTACAAAGCTTCAGTATCACTATTTTATACTGTACATCTTTTTCTTGCTTCTTAAATGAGCAGCTTTTACATATTTGATAACTTCTTTAGCTCTACAAATCCTTTGAAGGGTATCCAGTTTCTTGAAGTCACTAAGAAATAAGTTTAATCCATGAGAAGCACATCCTATTGCAGTAATATGTGGATACTTGTCCATTGTGTTTTCCCATGCAGCTTTCATATTACTTGCATTGTCAGTCAGCAAAGCAAATACTTTACCACTCTCAATTTTCTCTAAAACTGCACATATTTCACTGCTGATATACTCAGCAGTATGTCTGTTGTCTCCAGTTTCGATGCTTCTATAAAAGACTGAGATGTTATCACAAAGTTGATTCCTTCTCCCCGAACATTTGTCTATCCATCTGTAAATATTGCAAGACATAATGCTTCACTGATTTTTCCTTGTACAGATTCCATCAAACGCTTATATTCTGACTCCAAAAGAGGCCTGCTGAAGGAATGTCTGCTTGGCAAATGGTATGATGGTCGTAATAATTTAAAAGCTTCCTGCCAATATGCATTTTCAGTTATTGACAATACTGATCCAGAAGCATATAATGCTCTTGCAAGAGTGTGATCAATTTTCTCCTGATTTTCAGGTGTCATTTAATCTATAAATGAAGGTATTGTGTATTTTTGTGAGGCAGTGGTTTGCAAAGCACAAAGAGTGTTTCTGGAATTAGAACTCTGGAAGGAAAAGCTACTTGCACTTTCATTCTGGTCCTCATCATTTAATTCCATAAAGTATTTTTTAATGCCTTTAGGTACCCCTGGCATGCAAGCATGCATTTTGTCATCCTTGTAGCATTTAAAAAACAATATTTGCAAATTGCAGCTTTGCTCTCAGCAGAAATTGCACTGTGGAGATGTTTCCAAACTCTAGATGTTGGTCTCACAATTTTATTGAGAGGAGGAAAAGAAAAAACAATTTACTGACCAGACTATAGGTAAACATGCTGTGATGGTGAACATTAATAGGAGTCATTTAAGGGTTACAAAAGAGAAACTAATTTTTCAGGCAAATTTTACCTGTCAGGCCTGGACAGAAACTATCATCTACTGCAGTGGTCCCCAACCCCCGGTCCGCGGACCGGTGCCGGGCCGTGGAGTACCTGGCACCGGGCCGCGCAGCGGCCGGGGGACATGAACGCTGCAGCGCAAAGGCTCCTGGGCCATGCGCAATGGGCCGTGCGCAAAAGCTCCTGGGCCGTGCCCCCACCCCTGCGTGCGCTCAGCGGGCCGCGGCGATAAAAAGGTTGGGGACCACTGATCTACTGTATACCAACAATTACTCAGCTGTAGGAGGTCCGAGGTACACAAAGAAACTAAACTGGAGCCTTTTCCCTGAAGTGCCTCCTAGTGGCACAAATACATATTTCTCTTGCTTGAGAACTACATTGAGAAAAACAATGTTACTTGAATTGTATTCCAGGATTTGCTTGTCTTCAGCTGAGAGAACTTGCAATAATTTAAGATTGTAAGTGTCAGAAATATTTCATTAAGGTCTTCATGTCATATAGTTTGAATACCATGTCATAGATATATTATTTTTCATTGAAAAACATATTTCACATTCCTTTTTTAAAAAAAAAATTCTAGAAAAAAATGGTTTTGGAAAAAATGGAAAAACCCCTATTCCCCCCCAATTTTTCTGTCCCCACCCCCAGGCTTCCTTTCTCTAGTTGTGCGTGAGTCAGTGAATAGTGCAGGGGGATGCATATATTTGCTTTCATTTATCAGTGAATAATGTTTAATTTCGCTTAGCATGCACTTTTTTGTCTTTAGGTAAAACTAAATTTGTGCATGTGTCTATGTTAAAAGAAAACATCCACTTGTTTCTTTACATCAAAAGAGATCATCTGACTATGCAGCAGGGGGCAGTGTGACTATATATTACAACTTTTAAAACCTGAAAAAAACCTGGTTAAACCTGGAAAGAGGAATTAAGTTTTCAAACAGACACTGAAAGGTGTTCAGACAATAAGTCCGTGTTGATAACAACAAACAACAAACATCCTTTTGTTTTAGGTTGTTTTAAGTTAGCAAGCAAGATAAAAAGTTTTGAATGTCTCTTCTCACTGGCATTGATCACTCCCCACTCCACTCTCCTGTTTTGATTTTCATCTGTCATCTCCGATTAACTACAGTGCAACAAAAGATCATCAGCCTCACTCTAGAATTTACATTAGAGTTGCTGAAGCACCAAGGTTTGGTGGGAAGAGAGGGTAAGAGGCAAGATAGAGTGATAGTTTGTTAAGCTATCTAGTTAAGATAGAATAGAGTAGAGTAGAGTAGAGTAGAGTAGAGTAGAGTAGAATAGAATAGAATAGAATAGAATAGAATAGAATAGAATAGAATAGAATAGAATTCTTTATTAGCCACCTATGATTGGACATACAAGGAATTTGTCTTGGTGCATATGCTCTCAGTGTACATAAAACAAAAGATATGTTCGTCAAGAATCATAAGGTACAACACTTAATGATAGTCATAGGGAAACAGTCAATATAAATCTTAAGGATACCAGCAACAAGGTTACAGTCATACAGTCATAAGTGGGAGGAGATGGGTGATAGGAACAATGAGAAGATTAATAGTAGTGCAGACTTAGTAAATAGTTTGACAGTGTTGAGGGAATTATTTGTTTAGCAGAGTGATGGCATTCGGGAAAAAACTGTTCTTGTGTCTAGTTCTTGTGTGCAGTGCTCTATAGCGTCATTTTGAGGGTAGGAGTTGAAACAGTTTATGTCCAGGATGCGAGGAGTCTGTAAATATTTTCACAGCCCTCTTTTTGACTCATGCAGTGTTCAGGTCCTCAATGGAAGGCAGGTTGGTAGTAATTGTTTTTTTCTGCAGTTCTAATTATCCTCTGAAGTCTGTGTCTGTCTTGTTGGGTTGCAGAACCAAACCAGAGAGTTATAGAGGTGCAGATGACAGACTTAATAATTCCTCTGTAGAACTGTATCAGCGGCTCCTTAGGCAGTTTGAGCTTTCTGAGTTGGCGCAGAAAGAAAATTCTTTGTTGTGCTTTTTTGATGACGTTTTTGATGTTGGGTGTCTATTTTAGGTCGTAAGATATGGTAGAACCTAGAAATTTGAAGGTCTCTACTGTTGATACTGTGTTGTCCAGTATTGTAAAAGATGGTAGTATGGGAGGGTTTCTCCTAAGTCCACCACCATTTCTACAGTTTTGAGTGCGTTCAGTTCCAGATTGTATTAGAGAGCATTTCACCAAGGCAGCCTTCGGTGGTGCCATCTTGGATCAATCTTAGATAGCTAAGATAACTAGCTGAAAGCATTGTATTACCAATAGAACTCAATCTTACTATGTGACACAATGTTCACAGTTAAGAAACAAAGAAAAGTCAGTTTTCTCTTTCCCATGAAATAAGAGTAAAACACTTTTGCCAAGTTTAAGAATTGCACTTAAAGGATGATGGACATAATTAAATCCAAGAGTAAATCAGAACTTTCTTATTGGTCTTACAATCAATATACGTTTTTGGTTTCAACTCTTGCTTGATGGCTGCAATACATTTCTTGTGATGTTATCTTTCTGTAACCTGAAAATGAATGTTAGTTTAAAATTAGTTTTTAATTTGAACTTGTTAAACAATTGTATGAATTCTGATATGATCCCGTGTGGTAGAGATTAGCAATCTAGTACTATTATCAGATATTTGTAAATTTTATTTAAAATAGACTTTATAATATTGAATCTACTAACTAAAGATTTTGATAGTCTAAAACATTTGGAAGGTACCAGACTGCCAATTATGGTAGAGACGATGATATCAGAGCAATCCATATATCAATAGACAAAGGGATGGTCTATGACTGACTTTTCATGGTTTCAGCTGATGGTGAAAACTTTTGCTATGACTTTCATAATGAATATTAGGTGTACTTTCTAAAGTTTATTCTGTGTCTTAAAATGCAATCATCATTGTTTTATATTTGATCCCTTGTAAGACTTCTGCTAGGCTGGCCCAAGGCATTCTGCTGTCAGTACCTTTCCTATTCTGTCTACAGAAGCTGACTGGGCTGCCATCCTTCATCAAACTCAAGGAAGAAAACTAGTATAAAGGGCATAGATAGATTATCATATTTAGGAGAAAAGTTGGGGACCTCAAGAATTTACCATTTTTGTGCCTCAGCTTCTGCCACCAGCAATAAACTCATTGCTGTCTGATAGTAGGATTGTCTCCTTTTGCTGATCTAAGCATGGAAAGAAGGTCACCCAAATTAAGAGAAAGGGAGAACACCATGGAGGCTGCATAACCTTATAAATAACGGATTTGAATTTTGAAAGATGATTCAGTAATATTTAGAGAATTAAGCTGATCCTCTTCCCTTTCTATTTTTATTTTGCCAGCTTCATTTTTGTAGAAGGCCAGCTGTTCTCCAAGCCAATTTTAGCTGTCCATGTTTGTTTTCACTAGTGAAGTAACATTAGTTCAGTCAATCTTCTGTCATATTCTCTATTATCTTAAATGACAGAACTAAAATCAATTGAAGATAGGATGTTGTGTGAAACAAGATTATAGTAAGATGAATCTTGTGCAATAGCACACAACATATTCTGGAGCAATACCTTATTTATCTGATAAAAGGCTGAGGGTATTTTCCTCAAGGTAATTATACAGAAGTAGTGATTGTTATGGTGAGGAGATGGTCTTGTTTTGATTGCAATAAGAATAGAAGACTCCCTTGAAGACAAATGGATGGAAGTTGAAACATGCTTCTGAAAAGTGTGATAACTCTGATTGTTACCTCTCTGTGGAATTATCTTAGTCCAGGATGTCCAAAAGATTTAGATTAAACCCGTTACTTTAAATTGACCTAATAGGGAAGCTATGAGCACCTTTTCCCCTATGTTCATCTTAAATATTATCCCGCACAGCACGGAGACAGCAAGAGAACACAGCCGGACACATCAAACAGAGGTTAAATGCTGGTTTAATGCTTTCGTCAGATATGAGACAACGCTGAGCTACAAAGCCTTTCAAAGTTGGCGCTATGAGCATCCGCCTCATAGCGCTTTTTATCCCGGTGTCCCGCCCCTCCTGTAATGATTGGGCGGCCGCCATCAGCTGTGGAAGCTTGCTCCGGGGCTCCGCCCCTGGTATTCCAGTGTCTTCTCCTCTGAGCGCAGCGGCTTTCTGGTATTGTAGACCTATTCCTGACACCCTACCACCTGGAACCGTGTCGCCTACACCTAGTGCCACCTCCACCGATATAGGATTTCGTTGCTCCGCCGGAGGTGTCCTTGTGGTTTGTATCCTTCACCGTTCCTCCTTCCCGTCCCGTCAGTGTCGAGCACGCTGGGCTCGACATATTAGTTTATAATATTTACTTATTTCTCTTTTAAATAAATACTATATACTGTATGGGTAATCATTGGATCCTATAACAAATACAGGTTTAGGAAGACTTTGCTAAAATGACTGGCTAAATAATTCTGATCAATTAATTTGAATAGCTTTATTGAACCACTGCTTAACAATTCTATGTTTGACAAGTGGTTGTTCATTAAGAAGAGATCTGTAGAATTTATGAAGCAGTATTTAGTTTCTGCACATTTATATTGATCAACAGTGAGATCAAAGCAACCAAATTCAGGCCATGTATACTACCAACTTTGGTCTCTGTGTGAAACCAAAATCACCCGCTAGAGCCTAAAGAGCTTATTCCCTGTAATCTAGATTGCTGAGGGGGTAAAAAAAAATGCACCAGGCTGTCTTAGTTGGTGCTGGAATTAATGGACTCTTGGTTCATAAAAAATCATACTGGGAAGAGCTGTGTGGGAATACACTCTAAAATGTAGAATCAAAATAATTGTTTAATTGTTTTAATATTTTCAGTGTGGGAAACTGAGAATGACTACTATTCAGTTGCAGCATAAATTGCTATATAATTGTATTCTATAGTTGATGCATGGAAATATATATTTCCCCCTCCTTTATAACAGAGGATAGCCAGGAACGTCTGACCTCTGCCGAGAACTACCTTGTCAGTCTATTAAAAGAGGGAACAGCTCCTTGCTATTTATTCTTAGGAAGTAAACTATTTTAAAGATATTTTACCTCTGTCATCAAGTAGATCAAATAGAAAATATTAAAACAGACAATGAAACATAGAAAAGTGCTAAAAGTACTAAAAACCATGACAGTTTTAAAAAATGAAATATATTGTGCAGTTGAAAAGACTCTTAACAATATTTTGCAATCTTATTTTCCTAGAGCACAGGTTAGTCTGTAAACAAGGACAAAATCTATATAATTAGATATAATTAGAAAGGTAAGTTATTCCAAGCCAAAAAAAAAAAAAAAGCATTACATAATTCTTAGGGAGAAGGCAAAGTGATGCAAGTTTTACAGGGTGAAGGCATAGTGATACATCTTCTAGTATAGACGTGGGCATTTATGAACCCTTTATGACTTGTGGACTTCAACTCCCAGAATTCCTGAGCCAGTCATGCTGGATTAGAATTCTGGGAGTTGCAGTCCATAGGTTATAAAAGGGGCATAGCTCCCACCCTTGATCTAGTGATTATTCTAGTTTTTCTACATTAGCAGTTGATTGCTGATAATGGACCAGCAAAGATATTAATCAGATGGATTCACACATTAAGGTCTGGATTACTTATCAATGGCTTATTGTATGAACCTCTATTATTTGGGTTCATAATAAACCATAAATCATGATTAATAAATCCAGGTCTATCAGCTCTAGATACTAAAACTCAGGATGGCAGCTAAGAGCGAGAATTTTCTGAATTGCAACCTAGATCTGGCTGCTCTAATAAATCAAAATAGCTGAAAGCATGGAATATGCCAAGCCAAAACTGAACAGAGCATGTTATGGCTTAACGTAATAAGTCATAATCCGGCTATTGTGACAAATGATATGCTATACTGTATGCATTTCTAAAATGATTAGGAAGGAGTGATTGCATTATATGTGTCAGTGACTCCTATGTGAAAGTTAGATATTATGTCAGTTTCTGTTCTGGTAGGCTTTTCAGCTGATCATTTGCAGTATATGTAGATGTGTTGCCCATATCCCAGTCTGTTCTCTTTGAGGTTTTGCATGATGCTGTATCCAGCTGTGAGTATTGCTCCGGCAGCTTTTACTGCTAGCACATTACACTGGGTTAACTTGTGCAATGTCAAAATTTATGACAGTGATTTGTGCAAAAACGGCAATCAAGAAAAAGTTGAATTCCTGTATGTAAAGTTTGTTAGTTCAGATACTTGTACTTCCATGAACTCTTTCAATTTCTTTCCTGTATTGTGTAAATATATAGTTGTCAATAGAATACGTTCTTTATAACGTGCCCATGGAATGCACATTCTTTATTTGTCTGCCAAAGTTCAAGTACTATATTAATGTTACTGATTTCAAGACTTGCACATCCGTTCTCCCTGATGTCAAATACTTTCTGAATGCATGAGCTTCCTTAAGGCATTACAATGCTATACTGAATCTGTTTCAAGCATGCAGCAAAAGATCTTCCAGCTGTACGGATTTATTCCATGAGAAAGCTAGCTCGCAATGTAAGAGATTTGTAGATCAGGATTGAACTGTGGAATCCTTCGTGCCCTCTGAGCACCAAGGTTGGAGTTCACCAAGGACTCCAAAGCTAGGTTTTTAGCTGAGTGCTGCTTATTTTAGGGTATATGAGGGCTTCTTTTTGATAAGGTGCCACTTAAGATTCTTTAAATTGCTTGGATTGAAAAACAAGCATTCTCAGAAGCATTACTAATTTACCCCCATCAAACTGTAGAAAAAAAATATCATATACACATGGGTGGATTCAAGGTATTTTAATTTTATATAAAATAAATATATAGATATATCTTCTGATGGATGGCCACTAGATGTCAGTATAGGGCTTTGTGTCAATATAGGCCTGACTTTTTTTTTCCTTATCTAAAAAGGAAAGAAAATAGAGGCTAAATCGACTTCTAAGTAATGACAATTCATATCTCAATTCTTCTCTTGGGGATTATTAATTCTGTCTGTCCTGTGGAAGGGGAAAAAAGCCTGAATCTGGACCGTTCCACAGATGTACCTGTGTCATCGGAGAGGTAACTCTACTCCTGCAATAATTTGTACAAAGGTACAAATTTCAATCCTGGGCATTTTCAGGGAGAGCTGGGTAAAATTCTGATTTGAAACCCAGTTGTCCATCCAGTCAGATTAGGCCTCAAGTTTGAAGCCAACATGCAGGTCTCCCAAGAGCCTCTAAAATCTGCTAGTTGTATTTTTTAATGACATTTAATTAAATTAACAGTGATTAAATCAAATAGAGGGGTGGTGGTCTTGGCTTCCCCAATTAATTTAACAATGCTAGCTCAGTGCACCATTTAAATGCCAAACATGGGTCTTAACTTGAAAAAATGTGGGCAATGCTGTTCTAGATAGATGAAGGATTTTCAAATTCCAAGGAGGGCATTTCAATAGAGCCTGCCTTGCTTCAGAACTGTACTAATTACAATAACTGGGGCCAATATGTTGGATCAGAAAGGTTTGTTCTGCAGATGCTCCTTTGCTGGCCTGTCTGATTTTCTTAATATGGAAAATTTCCTATTTATCGTATATCTGCAGAGTACTCCCCCCACCGCCTTTTATAAATGAGGAAGAAAAGATTAGTTTGAAGTTGAGAGGTGGCTTCAAACCTTGCTGGCTGAGACATTTTTGTACTTATCTGTTATCTGAAAGGGCAGGTTCTGATTGGTTATTACTATTTTATGAGCATTGAATATTCCTATGAAGTAAAGATCCTCTTATCGTAGGTATCCTGGTAACTTGAAATACACTAGTGTCCTGATCAAACTCTGCTTTATTTATAGATAAGAAATCAGAAGATTTGGATAACCAAAACACTGGCACAACAAGTTGTGATAGATGATAAAAGTACAGATATAACAATGGGCAATTATGGAATAGGGAATTCCCTTTCACAAATACCAATCTTCCAGTTGTTGACTCTTATTTTATAGTTTCTTTCATGGCAATATGAAGATTGGAGACTTAGCACTGATGAGATGCGAGCTACTGAAACCAGAGGTGGTATTCAGCAGGTTCTGACCAGTTCTGGAGAACCGGTAGCGGAAATTTTGAGTAGTTCGGAGAACCAGTAAATACCACCTCTGACTGGCCCCACCACCATCTATGTTCTGCCTCCTGAGTCCCAACTGATTGGGAAGAAATGGAGATTTTACAGTATCCTTCCCCTGGAGTGGGAATGGAGATTTTACAGTATCCTTCCCCTGCCACACTCACCAAGGATGCCAGGCCCACCAAGCCACACCCACAGAACCACTAGTAAAAAAATTTGAATCCTACCACTGACTGAAACCCTAAAAATTGAGCCCTAGAGATACTAAACTGGTAGAGCCCCAGTTCAGCCTATGTGTTTTATTTCTTTTTTTTCAAACATACTTTGAAAAAAGTATATATACAGAAAAAATCTCATTTCTATTAACATCGGATATGCAGTATTTATACATATATACATCGAATATATCTGGTGTCACATAAGCTATTTGTTGCAATTTATTTAACACACCTTATACTCCTTCTTTAATTCTATCATTCATCCATTCATACCACCTTTCCCACACAGTATAATACTCTGAGTTCTCATCATTGTTTATTTCATACGTTAATTTACTCATCTCTGCGCACTCCAGTATTTTCTTAATTATAAGTTCTTCTGGTGGCAAGGTTTTCTCTTTCCAGAATTGTGCGTAGGGTGTTTTATTTCTAAGTAAGCATCAATATGTGACAGATGCAAGAAGAGGCTAATCTGAAATGGGGTCATAGGATTGACTATAAAGCTTTATCAATCCTAAAGGAAATCAGTCCTGACTCTTCTTTGAAGCTCAAATACTTTGACCACCTAATGAGAAGAAAGAATTCACTGGAAAAGACTCTGATGTTGGGATGGATTGATGGCAAAAGGAGAAGGGAACGGCAGAGGATGAGATGGTTAGTGTCATTGACACAATGAACATGAATTTAGGCAAACTCCAGGAGACAGTGGCGGACAAGGGGGCTTGTCATGCTATGGTCCAGAGGCTTGCAAAGAATCGGACATGATTTAGTGATTGAAAAACAACAAATAAAGCTTTAGCAACTGCTTTGTAGATAATATAAATGAAGATTTTAGGGGACTGGTTTGATTTTCCTAATGTCCATCTCCCTTATGTTATAAAAGTAACCAAGGTGACAATGCCAGTAATTCTTCAGGGCAGCTGCTTGCTTTCCAGAAGAACACATTAAGGGCCCAGAATGCTTAAGGAGAAAAAAGGCTGGCTACATTTGTTTTTTAAAACATAGAAAAAGTATTTTTTGGGGGAGTATTAGTGCCATTACTATTCCAGACATGCTGTGGCTGGTTAGCTTTTAAACAAACAATGTGTGAATGTATTGGGGAATGCAGTTGCTAAATTCTGTTTGGGAAAGCTTATTTCATTGAGCAAAATATTCAGAATTCATGACCTGAATGACTCCAAAGCTCTCTAGAGGAACAATTTTGTGAATTTCATGGGTAAGAAAAAGCAGCAGCAGCAGCAACAAAACAGACCACTCAACAAGGTGAAATGTGGAGTGCAGAGATCCTTTCATATTATGCACAGATGAAGTCATAAGGACTTTTCAAAAGATATGCAGGCAGTTGTTGCTGCTGAGACACCTTTTTCATCAATTAATTCAACAGGATTCAGTGTAGTTACTGTGGCAAAAAGATAGATTTTCCTAAAGTTCTCCAAAAAACGGAGTACAGCTTTTAGTTTATGATAGTTATGGTTGGCCAGCAAGCTCTAAAGTAATCTTCAATGAGATTCTGAATCAAACACCAAAGAAATGAATGTTCCACTGCGCTAACAGAAAAAAAAAAATACAGATACCTTGAACCACAGATTGTAGCTTGGTTCACATCTACTGGTAAGCGACACTGTTACTTGTTTCAGATATTAAACAGAATATTGTAGGAAATTTGTGTAGACAAAAATTACAATGGTTGTATTTAAGAACATCAACAATAATATGATGTATTCAATCTTTTTTTTGTTAATAACTGAGAGAATTTAACAAAAACCTGATATTTATTGCAGGGTTAAATAATCTAGACTGAACACAGAATTTTGCAAAGCTCTGCATAATTACTAGTTTTCTGGAACAACAAAGTAGCATTATTGAACATTTACAGGGAGGTTTCTAGTCCTCTTCAATCTTCTGCTCTTTTGATGAGTTGGCCTATGATTTTCATTGTTCCTGGCCACCAAGGCTAATGAGATTTGAGGATTAACATAACTACTAGGAAGTAGGACAAGGAAGACACTGAACATGAGTCTCATTTGAACCACCTGTGAGCATTTTATACTTGTATGATTACAAAAAAAAGCTCTATTATCCCCCCCTTTTTTTTGTAATTATCAAAATTGCAATCACATATTTTTCTTGTTCATGCAAAAGCTCTATAAGGGATTTCCAGTCGACCATAAATGTAGATACTGTTTTTTTCTCTCAGATCAAAGAGGTTAATTTAGCCATCTGTGCAAGTTCTGTCATCTTCACCAATTATTTCTCCATTGTGGGTGGTGTTGAACCTTTCCATTTTTAAGCATATAATAGCCTCTGGAGTCCTTGGTACTTGGTTGTTTACTTGCACATGTTCCGTTATCTCACTAGGTAACATCTTCAGTGCATTAGTCAGGTAACGAAATCTCTGCAAGAAAACAATCAAACTTAGGTAGCACCAAGGTTTCTACGATATCCTGAATGACATCTAGTCTCTTCTATGCATATAATAATTTCTCTGCAGTTGCCCTATATAAAAAAGTTCCATTACCTTTTTCTACTTGCCTGTCTATTTGTTCCAAAAGTAAAAACTCTGGTTTTAGTTGAACAGTAATCTTTAACATCTGAATTAATGTATCCATTTTGGGGGCTTTTTTTACATAGCCACCAAACTTGAGAAAATATCCCTTCATGTTCACAGCAAAGATTCAAAGCACTTTTATAGTTGTCGACAATTTCTCCAATGACAAATACCAATGGAACGTCTTTTTATAAACATTTGCTTTAAGCCTAGAATATACTGTAAATTTCAGTCCTTCCAACCACATATTTTCCCATTGGTCCATTGTACATTTTAGCTAAAAGTTTTAGCCCATTTTATCATACATGCTTTCACTTCTTCTGTCTCATATTTCAACAAAAGCCTATACATTTTAGCAATAGTACATCATTGCTGAATATCATTAGTACATAATTCTGTTTCAAATTCAGTCTTGCTTTGTTCAAAACCACAAAATCTTCTATCCACTTTAAACCTTTTTGCTATTTATATATAAGAAAATCATTTGCAAGAACATAACTTCTATTATTAAATCTTCTCTTGATTTCATTTTAAGTTCCTTTGAGAAAATACTAGTTTATGTAGTACATCTCAAGATGTTAACCATTTATATTTACTGATCATTTCTTGTCCATAGAATGCTGATAGCCATAAAGGTGTTTTGGGGCATATATTTATTTCCATACTCTAAAAATAGCCCATCTAACCCAATGTCTACATTCCTCTTTATCATACCACAGATATCTATGCCAGTCAAATCTCAAATCATAACCTTATGAATCCAATAACCTTCTATTTCTTAACAACTCCTGCTCTTTCATCCAAATTAAACAGCATGCAGCAAAATATAATGTTCTATTTCTATTCTATATATGCTGGATTCCCATGCCAAAATGTATATAAACTAAAGATTTAAAACAAATAATTTAAGAGTTGGCCTTATTGAAGGGTTGAAGCATTGTCTCTGTGTGTGAATAGCATGAATTACTGAATTCTGTGGGACACAATTCAAAATGGATCACATTTTTATTTATTATCTATTTCACCCAATAACTAGAGTTATTCCAAGAGATATTAGTTTTTTCCCCCACTGCTACATAACTATGTTGTTCTGTGTAGTACCATTTTCAATTCCTTTTCTAACATTTCTTGAGTTGCTTTTTTTGTTAAAACACCTTTAATCATCTATGTGTAATTAATTGTGAGTTAGTGCAATAATGTTGTTGATTACTGTCATCCATCCAACCAACACTAAAATGTGAGTGATGTTTTTCAAATACAGGTCTTTCAAACATACATGAAGTAATAATGATGGCAGATTTTATATATTTTTATATCTTCTGTTGGAGAGAACCTCTACTAAAACATGTTCTTCCAAAAGAATTTTTCTTCTCACTTATCTTATTGAAAACTTTCTTCAGAGTAAAGAGAAAGGTATTTGATCTGATATTAACCAATTGAGAAAAATTAATTGAAGTAATGTAGAGCTAACAGAAACGTTGAGAGAAAACAACCATGGCGTGATGGAGTCCTAAATTTAAAGAAAATTAAAGCTATGGGAGAGCCAGTATGGCCCAGTGGTTAAGGCACCAGCCTAGAAACTAGGAAACTGTTAAAATTTCAATATAATAATCCATTGCCATCAGCTGATTTTTATATAGTTATGGATTAAATAGTCTGTGAAACTAGTGGCAATATAGTTCTTTGACTACTGTTTTTAATTAGTTACAGGAATGGTGATGTAAATAATGCAGATATCCCAAGGGTACTTTTTCAAGAGGCAACTGAACTTTCTGTTTTTCTTTGAAGATGTTTTGCTTCTCATCCAAGAAGCTCTTCAGTTCTGACTGGATGGTGGGGAATGGAAGGATTTATATCCTTCTTGGATGAGAAGCGAAACATTTTCAAAGAAAATCCAGAAAGTCCAGTTGCCTCTTGAAAAAGCACCTTTGGGACAACCATGACCTGGATGACTGAGAATCTTCATAGACATAACACAGATATCCCTTTCAGATTGCTATGCTTCCTCAGTATATGTAAATACCTCTATATGACTCTCTCTTCCTGAAATATTCAGTGATTTGAGTCCAGTGACTTGGGTGACTGATCCAGTGAGAAGAGAGACAGGATGCTGGGATATATGCAAGGCAGAGCAATATCTGTATAGGGCACTTTTTAAAGCATGTCAACATCTACAATGCAATGTGTTTTTAATGATGCCTTTTATTACCTTTTCAGATTATTTCCCCTCTTTTCCTGGCCTTAGAATTTTGCATTCCCAAGGCTTATCACTGCTTATCCTCTTTTCACTAGTTAAGCGTAACTTAAAGAAATGCCCCCACCCCCCACCCCCACCCCCGATTTCAGATTGTGGTTGGACCAGGTTCCTTTCAAAGAATCTCTGCCCCATTGTAAAGATTTTGTTTAGCGTAGAATTGCAACAGAGTTACTATAACACAGACAAAGGACAGTCTTTCAATACATGGCAGTGTAGTTAGTTGCTATAGAAATATCTATTAACCAAACACCTAACAGCCATGGAAAATTCAGGGGTCTGAAAATGGTTGCCTCAGAGGATGGCTTTGTACTGCTTTTTTAAAAATGCATTGCCTATTTTTGTTGTTTTATTTCATGCATCATTACTTTCCTCCTCTCCCTTAGCTGCTACTATCTTATGGGCACTTCTTTGCTATATGTGAGAAGTTCACAATTTTTGTCCTTCAATGCGTTTATTCTTTATTTTCTTTACTTGTTTTACATCATTCATCCAAACTTTTGGGTGAAAATATAGTGCATGAATTAGATAGAGATTAGAAGGCATCTCTTTTCCTTGTCTTCTACAACACACCATTCCAACTATTCTTAAACAGCTACAGAATAGAGTTTGTGCAAAATGGTGGAAGGGAAGGAAGCATATGAACTCCTGTTGGTGGTGTAGTGGTGCAGTGGTTAAAGCATCAAGCTAGAAACTGGGAGATCTTGAGTTCTAGTCCTGCCTTAGGCACAACAAAGCCAGCTGGGTGATCTTGGGCCAGTCACTTTCTCTCAGCCCTGGGAAGGAAGTAATGACAAACCACTTCTGAAATACATGCCAAGAAAACTGCAGGGACTTGTCCAGGCATTCTCTGAGAACTGGGCATGATTGAATGGAAGAAGTTATCCCTTCACAGATTATTTACCTTGTAGTAATAAATTATTATTAAGCAATAGGTAAGAAATTATTGTACTTTGGTCATACAGTGGTCATGAAAGTTGATAGGAGTTGTATTGTATAATAGAATAAAACAGTTGGAAGGACCTTGTCGATTTGCTAGTCCAACCCCCTATTCAGGCCTATACCATTCTGGACAAATGGTTGTCCAATCTCTTCTTGAAAACCTCCAGTGATGGAGCACCCCCAACTTCTGAAGGCAAGCCATTCCATTGGTTTATTGTTCTCACTGTCAGGAAATTTCTTTTTAGTTTTAGGTGCTTCTCTGCTTGATTAGTTTCCATCCATTTCTTGTCCTGCCTTCAGCTGCTTTGGAAAATAGATTGATTCCCTCTTCTTTGTGGTAGCCCCTTAGATATGGGAAAAGTGCTATCATGTCACCCCAGTCCTTCTTTTCATTAAACTAGACATACCCAATTCCAGCAACCTTTCCTCATATGTTTTAGCCTCCAGTCCCCTAATCATTTTGTTATTTTGTATTGGCAAAATACTCTCCCAGAAAAGTCATCTGTGATTAGAACAGGAGTCAGACAAAATTCAATGAATTGGAGAAGGGACTGACAGCCAAGAAAACAAATGGTCATTCACCTCTGGAACAACGGCAGCATGATGCTGGAAAATGATCCTCCAAGTTTGGAAGGCATCTAACATGCTACTAAGGATGAGCGAAAGACAAGTACAAGCAGCGCTGGTACTTCTATGTAGATAGACTGAAATCAAACACACAGTATATCCAGAGGCTGATGTAGTCAGAAGCAAAAGGGAACCTGGTTTGTGAAATTTCAGAACAGGAATCAAGGCAAACATCATGTGTTCAGAGTTGAAAAGTTTCTGGGAGTTAACAACTTGGAGTAGATTATAAAGACATTTCATATCAGAGGACCATCAGATCTCCAGACAACAAAAATATAGAAGAAATGGGACCCTGACCATTATTAATAAAAAGGTGTTAAATTCAATTCTTAGTTACTGCTTCCAAAATGGAATGATCTCAGTTTGAATTCCAGGAAAGCTGATCAATAAGATAATGAACCAAATCTTTACTCTAACCACAGATGCAGAGAAAGTTACACTGTCTATAACAGTGTTTCTCAACCATGGCAACTTTCAGAGGTGTGGACATCTAACTTGAAACAAGGCTGGCTGAGAAATTCTGAGACTTGAAATCCACACCTTTGAGAAACACTGATCATAGTAACTTAAAATGCCTTGTTTGACAAAATTCCCCCCTCCCCATGTGCTAATTATAGGAGAGTTGAATGTGAAAACTGGAAATAATGTAATGTTTGGAAGAAAGGGAAAATTAAGGAGACAGATAAGAGTTACATTATGAAAATTCAATATTTATAGCAAATACCTCCTTCTAGCAACCTAAAATATAACCCCAAGGTGGACAACAAAATCAAATTGACTATATAATCTGTAAGCAAAGAAGAAGCTCTATATTCAGACAAGAAAAAGATCTGATGCTTACTGCACCTCAATTCACTAACTCATTTTTTTTGCAAAATTACAACTCAAAGAAAACAATAAAAATGTCAGTCAACAACTTACAATTTCAACAATATCCATATGATTATGTGGTGATGATAGAAAAGATTTATTGGCATAGATTTGATAAGTAACTGCCTGAAGAATTCTAGATTGAAATTTGTGACATCATTAAAGATGAGAGCAAGCAAAAATATATTGAAATGCAAAAGTAAAAGAAGGTGAAATGGAGGTCTCTGATATTTTGAAAATAGCTGAAAAAGGCAGAAAGCAAAAGGCAACACAGAGAGGGAAATCTGCCCAACTAAACACTGAGTTCCAGAGAAGAACAAGAAGAAAGAAAGTCTAATCTCTAAGAGTGAAAAGTAGTGAAAAGTAGCTATGAATTTCAATTAAATGGACAAGATAAATATACATTTAAGGGGAACCTTTATGCAAAAAAAGCAAACATGAGCTGGAGAGGAATATATAAAGATGGAGTGGCAGAAATCTCTGGGTGATGTGTTACCAAAATGATTCAGTTAATCTATAGATGATAGATAGATAGATAGGGCAGCATGGTGGCCCAGCAGGTTAAGATGCAGGTTTGAGACCTGAGCACTATGTGACGGGATGAGCTCCCATTCTTACACTAGTTCTTGCCAGCCTAGCAGTTTGAAAGCATAAAAATGTGAAACCACAGTGGAAAAGGTACCACTGTGGTTGGTAGATAACAGCACTTTGTGATATCATGCTAACCACATGACATGGTTTGTAAGCAGATATAAACAGAAAACAATGGCCAAGGATCTGGAAAAGATCAAATCATATTCCAGTTCCAAAAAAAAAAAAAAAAGACAGTGCAAAGAATGCTCAAATTACTGAATAATTGCATTCATCTCACCAGGAAAATGCCCACAATTTGCAGGGCAGATTTCAACAATACATTGAACAAAACCTGCCAGATGTACAAGCTGGATTTAGAAGATGCAGGGGCATCTGAGATCATACTGGTCATTACTAATGGATAATATAAAAAACCAGAGAGGCTATTTTTTGCTTAATTGATTAGATTAAGGCTTTTGACTCTGTAGACTAAAGCAAATTGGGGATTGTCCTGAAAAACATAGGCTACCTCTTCTGCCTAATGAAGAATTTATATGATGATCAGGAGCAACACTTAAAATAGGGAGCAATTTAATGGCTCAAAGTCAAGGAAGAGTGCACCAAGGTTGTAGACTAACTCATAAATTTAAATGTTATGCAGAAAATATCATGGGAAATACTGGGTTAGAAGAAATGGAAATTAGAATTGCTAGGAGAAGCATCAAGACCCTCAAATATGCTGATGGCTGAAATTAAGCTAGATTTAAGGAATATTTTGTTGAAGGTGTTAGAAGTACAAAAGCTTCTCATGGCTTAATATGACAAAGCCTCATATGTTTATGTTACTTCTGTTGTATCTCAGAAAAAGAAATGAGAAATAAAAAAATGGGTCATATGGCCTGGTGATTCTAGCTATGAAATAAAGAAAATTTAGACAATCTAGACAAATATTAAAGCTGAAGTTAAGTCTAGTGGTGAAGGCACCAGGCTAGAAAACAGTAGACAGGGAGCTCTAGTCACACCGTAGGCATGGAACCCAGTTAGGTGACTTTGAGTCAGTCACTCTCTTTCAGCCCATCCCATCTCACAGGGTTGTTTTTGTGTGGAAAATAGGAAGAGGAAGGAATATGAGATATGTTCACTGCCTCGGGTTGTTTATAAATATAATAAAGAGGGAATGTAAATAAAACAAACAAAAATAATAAAAAAGGGCAAAAAATGGGTGCTGTGTAAAGATTAAAACAGAACAATTAAAATCTATCCCCCCCTTCCAATAATGGTACCTTCCAGTTATAAAATGCGCACCAGCAAGAGGGCTAGCCTAGCTTTTGGCCTGAATGCCAGGAGGAGCCAACAGGCTTTCAGAGCCTCACAAAATATCAACAGCTTATCTATTTTTGTTTGTTTTTTGTTTGTTTGTTTGTATTAAAAAAAAAGCTCAATAAAAATTATTTAAAAAAAAAGAAACCAATGGGATGAAAAGAAAATATCAACAGCTTATCGATATTGAAGATGTGAAAAGCTTCTATGAAGTGATGAATGCTACTTTTTGCTTGTTAACCTTTGTTTTTTCTGGCTGATTAAATCAGCTCTGTAAGCACTAGTCCCATGGTGAAAAAGGGTGACCGGTGTAACTTTGAGCACATCACACAATATGTCCTTGCATGTTTAAGGTAAGATAACTTCATTGTGATCATTAACCAACACATGAGACTTGCTATTCAAATATTTTAAAAAATCCAAAACTAAACTGACAGTATCAGGTTAGGAAAAGCACATACAGACAAAAAAAAAATGGTTTGTGTGTCTAAAAGGAGCAAGTATAAGACCTTTATTGAAAAAGCTTCCATTCTGGAAGATCCAATTGACGGTCAGTCTCAAAACAATGGCGAAAACAGTAGCATTGCACTTTCAGATTTATCTGGATGATGGACATTACATTACAAAGAGATTTTGCTTGGGAACGTGTACTGAAACTGGTTTGATTGCCTGGGTAAATGGACTATACCAGAAATAGATGGGGGGGGGGGCTTAGGGTCATATCCTTGTTCTTTTTCTTGGATCAGCTATGCTATTGTCCTGGGCAGTTGGGCAGTGTTTTGCAATGGTTCCAATACTTCCTGGTGGGAAGTATTTAGAACAGGGGTGTCAAACTCATGGTGTCACGTTGTCATCATGTGACATATCAAGACTTTTGCCCCTTCAATAAAATGGGGGTGGGGGTGGCCAGCGCATGACGCATCCGGCCCACAGGCTGCGAGTTTGACCCCTGATTTAGAAGGTAGCACTGGAGGACTATTTTTTAATGCATAGTTCATTGATCTATAGTGTTCCTCCAAGATCTCTTTTAGCTTTTATGGTATTAAACTGTTGGAGAGCTTTGGAGTGATACTAACAGTATAATGGTGATGAACAAGTCAGCTGCTTCCTACGGTACCTAACTTGATTTTTGAGCATTGCCTGAAGTTAATAGGTTCGTGAGGGAAAAGAAACTAAAATTAAATCCCAATGACATGGTCTCTATGATTGCACTGAAGTTATGTCTGTGTATTTTCACAGAGTTGCAATTCTTGAGAAAGAGCAGTTCATAGTTTGTGGAATGCTCCTTGAACTCCAGCTGTCACTTGATCTACAAATGGCAACTGTAGAGAAGAGCATGGCCACAGCTAGTTCAGCAATTGCTACATTTCCAGCTGGACTTAATACAATCCATGTCTTTACAACCTATCTTGACTTGTTATTTATTTGTAATTGGTTCAAAATTACTTATGCTTAGTTCACAAGATTTACCAAAAAGTCCTACCTGTAAATGAGTACTTTAATTTCAACCGTAATAATACAAGGGCTATCAATAGATTCAAACTCCATGTAATTCACTCTAATCTTGATTGTAGGAAATAGGACTTCTGCAATAGAGTAGTAAATGTCTGGAACATTCTACCTGATCCTGTTGTTAGTCTCACTAATCCCCATACCTTTTACCTTAAACTGTCTACCGTGAACCTTTCATGTTTCTTAAGACATCCCTAAGGGGGCATGCATAACCCCACCAGCATGCCTACCGTCCCTGTCCTACTGTCCCCATTTATATGTAACCATTCTATGTGTTTATGGCTATGTTTTGCCTATTTATAACCTTTTATTTGTGCCAATTTTTTTCATGTGTCCATATCTATGTCTATACTATTATTTGTTTCATTGTATTTGTTGATAAATAAATAAATAAATAAATAAATAAATAAATAAATAAATAAATAATATGGCAGCCTGGCATATTATTGAACAGTTGAACAGTGCAAGTGGCAGGAAAGTTGGTATTGGCTGCCAGTTGATACCTGGGCACAATTTATTGTATATCAAAATGCTAAATGGTTAGGGTATGATGGTTTGTGGGATTTTCCCATTATGACCCTGCCTAATTACTTAGCTCACATGCCAGGCATTCTGCTACCAAGTTACAGGAGAGAACTTTCTCTTGTATAGTTCCAGAGCTATGGAATACTTTAAGTAGGTGCCTTAGGAAGATGGCAAGAATGCAATTCTTTTGTCAAATCTTTAATATGGTAAAGGTAAAGGTTCCCCTTGCACATATGTGCTAGTCATTCCTGACTCTAGGGAGTGGTGCTCATCTCCGTTTCAAAGCTGAAGAGCCAGTGCTGTCCAAAGACGTCTCCATGGTCATGTGGCCGGCATGACTCAATGCCAAAGACGCATGGAACGCTGTTACCTTCCCACCAAAGGTGGTCCCTACTTGCATTTTTTATGTGCTTTCAAACTACTAGGTTGACAGAAGCTGGGACAAGTAATGGGAGCTCACTCCGTTACGTGGCACTATTAAATCTTTAATAGTTAATGAATTAATGACTTTTGATTTTAACTGTATTTTTGTTTCACTATTTGTAAATTTTATTTTTGGAGCTGCTTTACGTATTGGAATAAAAGGAAAGATATAAATTCAATAATAAATCAACTAAATGTTTGCTTCTTTGCTGAGCTACCTAAATGCTAGATCTTTAATAGTTTGTTTCCCATACTGAAAGGGATGTTTCCCAGGTTTTATGTTTGGGCCAAAATGAAGAAAATAAAATATGTGATTCTTTCAATAAGCAAATACACAGAGACTGATTATAAATGAGACTTTCCTTTTAATTCCAGATAGGCAATAGTCTTCCAAGAAAGTCTTATTTTTCTTACTAATTAGACTATCCCCAGGTTGCACTAATGGGAAACTATACTTAAGTGAGAGATGTTGTGCATCTGAAGAGGCAGGCAATTAGCTTTAGCATGGCAATAAAACTGATTCTCCAAAGTTTATACAAAATTTTTAATGAGGTGGTTGGGATGGATGCAAATGGGATCCAAATATATATCAAGTTGCTTACTGGTATAATCCAAATACATACAGATGCTTTAAAGAGGGAATCTTGTATGTTTAGCAACATGATCTCATTCTGTAAATGCCAGTCCTTTGATGAGCTCTTGATGATGATTCAGAGCAGATCCCAGCCATACTGATATATTTAAGCAACCTATAAGGTTTCCTATATTCCTCATAGTAAAGAGGAGCAGAGATCAAAGACTGACTTTAAAAAAGTGGAAAGGAATACAGCTGAACAGTTGTCTTAAAAAGTCAATGTTATTTCTAAAAGTCTCTATGTATTTATATCTATTTGCATTAATGATAGAGCAGGAGTAAGAACTCTCCAAAATAGGTTTTGGAAACAAATGATAATGTTAGCTATCTATTCTCCTTATACGATTTTAGCATCTTAAATAAACTATAATCTATTACAAGTCAATAAGATTAAATGATATAGGAAAAACAATAGGTTCCTTTTAAAAAAATTATCTGAAAAGACAATGGCAACATTGGTTTAATGTTTTTTTTACTAATCCATTTCACAAAGCCATATTGTCATCTCCGGCTAACAATCTATCACTTGTGGTCAACTTCCAGATTTCAATAATGTCTCCATTGCTTCATCCACTTTATTTATCCAGTAAGCCAGGCAGAACTATGTTGACCTGTCTGGTAGAAGAAGCCAATCAGTCATGGTCAATCTGCTATTCAACAGCAAATCAGAAGTTACATTGCTGGTCTTTGAAATATATGAAGCTTATTAAAGACTGATCACATCAGTCTTTAATAGGCTTCATATATTTCAAAGGCCAAATACTTAACTTCCTGAGTTATGAGGTAGTTAGAAAAACACTGCTAGCCTATAATAAAAACCCTTATATTTGGAACAATTGAAATCATGTGCATGTCTGTCTCAGCATTATCTCTACCTCTGAACTTCTTGTGAGATTTTAAGATTTCCCATACACAAGAAAGGAATAAAGAGTTGAGCATAAAACAAATCAAGGACTATCAACTAGGTTTTGGTCCTGCAATGGAAAGTAATTGGCGACATGTGTATTGAAAGAGCCCTGCCTTTGTGTAGCCTATTGTTTTGTAATAAAAGCCCCCAAAATAGGTAATTGTAATGCTGATGGCATAATTCCAACCGCTCATTGGAAATGTGGACTGGTAATCAATAAAGTGCAATGCTTTTTATTGAATCTTGGTGCTACCCATTGTTCACCTTGGGTAGTCAACAAAGGACCTGTCTGATGTTCCCTGCATCCCAAAATGCACAGAATATTAATCAAGTTTCTAGGTCTCACCCAAACATCATCTGGCAAGTCACCGCAAGGAATAACATGGTGACTTGATTACTTCCATATTCTCAGCATCATATTATACTTGTTTGGTTTATAAGCTTTAGAGCTACTTTAGATTTTGAGTAGCTTATAAAGTTAGCAAAATAAGGATTTTTCACTAGGGAAGGTCAGGAGAGGTCTTTGCAATCATTGCTCCTATTAATATGTTATATTCCAGTCAGAAGTCTTAAACAGTGAAGGTTTTCAAAGCATAAGTCATAGTTTTGATGAATGAGGTTTTCTTTTAATAGCTGAACAGGAAATGGAAATCAAAGCAAAGAGATGTAAAAAAAAAAAAGCCCATCCATCTGTGTAGTAAAGAAAAAGAACTACCTATAATTGATATGATTTCACTGTATTTTCCATATTAATAACGAGAAATGGATTTCCTCTGGGAGGAGTGGTTCAGCTTGCAAATAAACTTTAAATTGCATTCTAGGCTGAGCAGAAAGGAACATTGCAAAACCATACATCTTTGGAAATATATGTCTGTGTATATGTGTATAACACACATCTATAGGTTATTTGCAAATCATGTATTTAGTAAAAGGAAGGGGAATTACGATTTTTAAGCTATTGCTCTCAAAATAGATATGAAATGCCTACTTTTTACTTCCATAGAGAAGCTCACTTAAGTGATGGAAAGCAAAACTAACATCTCTGCTTGGGGATAGAAAGACCTGACGGATGTCCTTGCATCTATTTGTTGTTGCAGTCTATAATAAGCTTGCAACTTTGCTGCCCAAGGACCCTCAGGCAATTTAAGGTCATATTATCAGGAATGATGAACATAGTTCCATTAATTTTCCATATCATTTTTTGTTCACTCTGGCAGGTGCCTCTGGCATTTTGCATATCTGGTTCCTAAGGTATTCTTGTACTACATTATAACATAATAATGTTAATTATTGTTGTTATTGTTAATTGTCAATTAGACATTACTGGATTTTAAGTGTAGCATCCACTTAGAACCTGTGCAATATTCAAGTGCATTTTAGAAAAGTGGAAAAAAAATCTCACTCACTCACAATATATTTCACAATCTGATTGATGAATTGATATTTGTCCTGATTATGAGCACCAATGGCACTTTGAGAGCAAATGGCCCTGGTAGAGCAATGCAGAGATGCAGTTCCATCATTGGGGACAAATAGGGCTTTTAAAAGCAAAATAACAGCTGTATGCAGTAATGCTAAGAGAATATTTCTGCCTTGCTCAGCACTATTAAGCCTGTAGGATTTCATTGTATAGCAGCCATAACATAATTTAAATACTATGTCATATTATAGATAACATGATGTAGTCAGGGCTTTCCAATATTTCTTCCGAATTGTTGGAAACCTCTTAAAACTTTGTCAGTGCAAATATTGAAAGACAGCTTTAAGAAAAGTCTGCCTACTACTCAGTGTGCAGCTTTAATGAAATATTGGCCTTAGGGAACAGTTGACTGTAGGGATATTCAATCTTACTTGTTTGAATTAACAGCTCTAATGCAGTGTTTCTCAGCCCTGGCAGCTTTAACATGTGAACTTCAACTCCCAGAATTCCCTAGCTAGTATGCTGGCTGGGGAACTCTGGAAGTTGAAGTTTAGACTATTAAGTTGCTAAGGTTGAGAAACACTTCTCTAATGCATCCAGAATCCATTGCAGTGGATGCTGGACATACATTGGTTCTTTAGCTGATACAAAGGAATTCTTCAAAGTAGATCTGTAAACTTCCCGCCTCCAGCCTATAGACATTAATTTTTAGAGCTGTAAAATGTATCTTTCCACTTTATTCAATGTCATTTACAGCTGTGCACATAATGTTTGGATTTCAAAATCTGACTTTGACAAGTTAGGACTTGCTAATTTTTCTCAGAACTGAATCTATGGCAGAGTTTAAAAACCCGTAGTTTAATTTAATCTATAGGAAATTCAGTGGTAGTTTTACTTAAGGAACAAACCAACCAACCAACCAAACAATACTTTTAAATATCTTTGCATGACATTTGCAGTCCTTATAAACTAATTCTTTATTATTTCAAACAACATTAGGAAAATAAAAGAAAAAAAAGGATTCACACACATGGATTAACAATAAACTATAACTTTAAAATTAAATGAGAAAGGAGAAATGAGTACAAGCATGCCTGCACATATACATACACACTCTTTATGGTTTTCCTTTTCACAGTAAACTACTTTATAAATAAATAAATAAATAAATAACTTTATTGTCATTGTACGTGTATACACAGTATACCCATACAACGAAATTCACTTAACATTCAAAGACCAGTCCAACACACATAACAATCCCCAAACACACTCCCACCCACCACAATTCTCCACCCCTAAACCACCCAAACATCCACACAACAGACCAAGTAATACTGTCCAACAACTCACTGATGGTGGCCCTTTAGTTCATTGTTGAGTGCAATTATAGCTCTGGGATAAAAATTATTCAGAAAATGTGTGGTCCGAGTTTTAATTGTTTTGTATCTTCTGCCAGAAGGCAACAGTCCAAAAAGATTGTAAGCAGGATGGGGAGAGTCTTTGAGAATGTTATGCAACTTTCTCAAACAGCGAGATTCAAAGATTTATGCAAAACAAGAAGATGCAGTTCGTTGGTGAGAAAAGTAAGGTCCTGCACTTACGAAAAACCAAGCACAAGGGTACAGAATAGGCAGTACCTGGCTCAATGGTACCTGTGAGAGGGATCTAGGAGTCCTAGTGGACCACCACTTAAGTATTAGACAGCAGTGTGCTGTCTAATAAAAAAGCCAATGCAGACCTAGGCTGCATCAATAGCATCAAGATCACAGGAAATGGTAGTACACCCCTATACTGAACTAGTGAGGCTATACTTGAAATACTACATTCTGGTCACCAAGGTACAAAAAAAGATGCTGAGGCCCTAGAAAGAGTGCAGCGAAGATCAACAAAGACGATAAGAGATCTGGAGGCCAAATCATATGATGAATAGCTAAGGGAGCTAAGTATGTTTAGCCTAAAGAAGAGAAGGTGTAGGGCAGTGGTGGGTTTCAAATTTTTTTACTACCGGTTCTGTAGGTGTGGCTTGGTGGGCGTGACTTGGTGGGCGTGGCAGGGGAAGGATACTGTAAAATCTCCATTTCTTCCCGATCAGCTGGGACTTGGGAGGCAGAGAATAAATGGGGGCGGGGCCAGTACTACTGGTTCTCTGAACTACTCAAAATTTCTGCTACCGGTTCTCTAGAACTGGTCAGAGCCTGCTGAAACCCACCTCTGGCATAGGGGTGACAAAATAGCTGTCTTCCAATACTTGAAGGGCTGTCACAGGGAAGAGGACATTGATTTATTTTCCATAGCACTTGAAGGGAGAACAAGAAGCAATGGGTGGAAGCTTGTCAGAAAGAGATTCAACCTGGAAATAAGGATGAATTTCCTGAAAGTGAGAACAATTATTAAATGTAACAGCTTGCCTCCTGGATTTGTAGGTGCTCTGTTGCTGGAGGTTTTCAGGAAAAAACATTGGACAACAATTTGACTAGGATGGTATAATGACTCCTGCCTTGGGAGACTAGAAGACCTCCAAGGTCCTTCCAGACCTATGATTCTATGATAAAGGAGTTAGAAATAATACACCAAAGGCAGAAATAATAAAACAGCTGAAATTAGTTTATTTCTATACCAAAATATACTATACCAAGATATTCATTTCTATACCAACATATATAAATTCAGCTACCTAATACTAATTTTTCACTACTTATGTATAATTTTCAATGGTTTACCCCATCACAAACCAATCAAACTCTTGATTAAATCATACAATCTACATAACATTTGATACAAACAATTTGGTTTTCAGCCAATAGCAGCACATCATCTACATACAAAAATAGACATATATTTACATCCCAATCAATAAGCCTTTAAGGTCACCAGTCTTTCCTTATATATCAATACAAGGGAGCATCATTTTATCTTTGTCTTATTCCCTATTCAGTACTGAATCACAAAATTTTCCATATTTTTTCACACATCATACTTACTTCAGTCACCAGCTTCATACCATCTGTCAAACTTTTAAAGTATATTCGCTTTACCATACACAGTTTGTACATCAATAAATATACAATAAACATTGTCACATTGGTACATTTCTCATTAACCTACTGAAGAAATATAATTTGGGCTGATCCTCCTACTCTGAATAAGGTCAAACTGTACTTCCCACTTTTTGCTTATTATCATTTCTTCTACTTTTTTGATGAGAATTCTGTAAATAGGTACCTTCCAGTGGTGGTATCCAACCAGTTCTGTCTGGTTCGGGCGAACCGGTAGTGGTGGCAGTGGGAGGCTCTGCCCACCCACCCGGATGTAACCATGTCTCATTTTTGACACTGCGCATGCGCGGAAGGCCCTGCACATGGATGGAGGTGTCCCATTTTTGACACTCTGCACATTTGCAAACTGGTAGTGAAGGTAAGTGAATACCACCCCTGGTACCTTCCCAGGCATACTCAGCAAACAATTCCTTCTTGCATTAGCGGAACGCTAATGGCATTTTTCCAAACAGGTTGCCAAATCAATTATAGTTTCAGATTTATATCCATTTCTTTGCTATAATGTATGCACAGGGGTCCACAATCCCCCAGTCTGTAGACCAGCACCAGTCCGCAGCATGCCAGAAACTGGGCTGCGCAAACAAGCAAAGCCCCATCCAGGGAATGCAGGTAGCACATAAAATCACGCCTCCTTTGGTCTGTGGAAAAACCTCTCTTCTTGGAACCGGTCCCTGGTGCCCAAAGGTTTGGGGCCACTGCACTAATAGATTTATGTTTAGGTCACATATCCAAAACACATCATTTTGTAAGCAGATATCTCACTAAATACTATTCTCATTCAGTCTACACCTTTAATTTAGTTTGTTCACTCATGCTCTGTACAATTATTCCTATTGCCTTCCAAATGGCAGTTTTACCGTATGTCATGGTCTTCACCAAATGGGTCCATATATATTAACCCTGCTGCATTATAGTTTTGATCAGTTGGGTCTCTTACATAAAACAATTTAGTAGAGTAGAATAGCGTAGAGTAGCAGAGCGGAGCAGAGCAGAGCAGAGTAGAGTAGAATAGGATTCTTTATTGGCCAAGTGTGATTCGACACACAAGAGATTTGTCTTCAGTGTGTAAGCTCTCAGTGTACATGCAAGCAACAAGTGATAAATCATGATCATAACAATAAAATGGATTTATAAATCATAATTTAAATTAATTTTTAAATATAATTTAGTATTTGCTATAGCTACTCATTCTATTAGGCTCTGGGCAGCTTACAAAATCCAGAAACAATAAAAAAAATAAATACACCTAAGTACACATATATAGACAGCCTGATCCAAAACAACCAAATGATAAACCATACCATACAGGTATAACAGACGCTCCATAAAAACCTCACTAAATCCATTAGCTTCAAGTCTAGTTAACAGAGCCAGATTTTAAGGGCTTTTTGAAACCCCTGGAAAGTGGGCACCATTCATATCTCTGGGGAGCTGCTGGAGGTAGGGGGACCAACAGAGAAGATCTGCCACCAAAGGACAATGTTTAATTGAGGGAACCTGGAGCAGACTATTTGTGAACTAGGTGGGCAGAGATAATTGAAGATAGGTGGTCCTCAGATAACCAAATCCTGGTTATATTTTATATTTTAGTAATATAGGGAACTAAGTTCCCAGATTTAGACTCTCCATCCCACAAGCAGCATCCCCTGCTAACAATAAGGATAGCGCACCTTAACCAATACAATGAAAGCACAAGTAAAATCTATACACAAACCTTACTCATGGGACTCTGTGTAAGCTATTATCTGTACCAGGGGTGGGTTCTACTTACCTTTACTACCGGTTCACAGTGGGGCCACGCACATAGAAGCATTTTGATGACGTCGGGGTCACTGGTTTTATTACTGATTCTATAGAACCGGTACGAACCGGGGGCAACCCACCACTGATCTGTACCTTAGACACTAACTTGCAATTGTAGTCTAGTCCCCTTAATTAGGAGGTATATGCATAGTACTGACACATATTCAAAACAGAAAAAGCAATTCCGAAGAGTTGATTAGTATCCTCTAAGAACATTTTCCTCATTTCTTCATTGAAAAACTGATTCAGATGTTTACAAACAACACATACAAAGGCTCTCTTACCATAATAAAAGCTCCCAAACAAAACAAAAATCTGCAACAATTTCTGGATTATCTTAAATTTTAATTAGTTAATTAATATATTAATCAGGGTTTTTTTTTTCTTTACCTAAAATAAGCAGGAAATAAAACACCCCCAAATACTTTAGGTACTAATAAATTGGAAAATTACCCAAGATGGAAACTTTCCCTAAGGTCACAATTTATTGTAGTAGCAATAAAAGAAAAAAGAGGTAAAATAAGGATAGTAACCTGAATTTATGGATAGCTGCTGTAAAAAAGAATCATTGCTTAATTTGTTTAGCTCTAAAAACCAATAGTTTAATAGACTTCACCTTCCTCTGCCAATATCCTGGTCTAATACGGTATAATAATAATAAAAAACCTTTTTAGAAGCTTAAAACTTACTTGAGTCCATATTTAGTTGAAGCCAGAAATCTGTATTGCTCAAGAGATGAATGGGATATGTAATCTTCTTCTTAGAGATTTTATTTTAATTAACTGCTGCTTCTTTTTGTATAGAGTGTATATAGTAATATGGCCTTGGATAAATGCTTCCTTGGTGTTTTGAATCAAAAGTGGTGATGCAATCAATTTCCTGTTCACATGAGAAAATTCAATTACTTGGTGTTCTATCTTAATAAAATCTTTATTACTCAACAAAGGTAATTCAGAGACCATTTAAAATATGCATTTAACTTTTTTTTTTGTCTGTATTGTATAAACTTCACAGTGTAAGGGCTGAAGCTGGTGAAGTAGAAACCAGCACTTCTGGGGCTAGGCAGAATCATTATGAAAACACTGATGTGTCCCAAGAGAAGACCATAAATAGAATGGTCAAATTTTCACTTACTCGAAAAGATGAAGGGGAATATAATCTATTTGTCTGTCTGTCTTGACTGTTTGTCTGTCCTGCCAGCCAGCCAGCCAGCCAGCCAGCCAGTATAAACCCGTGGAATGGCTTGCCTTCAGAAGTTGTGAGGGCTCCATCATTGGAGGCTTTTAAAAAGAGACTAGACAGCCACTGTCTATATAGGGTATCCTGTTTGTGCAGGGGAGTATACTAGAAGACCATCATGATCCCTTCCAACTCTCTTATTCTGTTCTTTTCTGCACCACAGCTAAATTTCTGTGTTCTGCAGTGGACAGATTTTTTGTCTGGCCAACCACTATATGATCGTTGTATTTTGTGCAAGATAGCCATGCGGATTTTTGCTGTAAGCAAGTTCCTGAATATAAACAAATGAGGTTTATTATTGTGCTTGGTTAAAGTCTGGCTTTATAGGACAGTGTTCCTGCAATAGTAGCATCAATGTCATACTTACATACATTCTGTGTCTGTGTACATGTGAATGTGATCTTTAGAATGAAGTACCACGAAATAATTTAGACAAAATGACAGCTGTGGACAGAAAAACAAAACCTCTGTTTATTTTGGGAAGGAATAGTAGAGCATCAGATATACATTAAATTAAATTTGCATCTACAATATCTCTCCCTCCCTCCCTCCCTCTCTCTCCCTCTGTCTTTCTGTTAATCTGCCAATCTGCCAATCTAACAATAAGTATTAAAATGCCAGGCTTTATCTCATACTCCTTCCCCCCCCATTGCATATATGTGCATTAGATTGCACTGTACTGGATTTGCAAAGGGTGGAACAACTACATCCAACCAAAAGGTGTTTGCAAATTGTTTCCCATTGTCCCAGAAAGAAGCATTGATTGAGCTGCTCTAAGCCTCTGTTTTAGTCTAATCAACATCTTATACTGCAAATGCCTAGAAAATAGAATGAACGAGATGCTTATCAAATGTGCAGATGACACCAAGCTGCAGGAGTTGATTAATATCTTAGAAAATATAAATGAAAGTTTGAAATAACTTGAACATGGAGCAAATTCCAACAGGATTATGTTGTGCTCTGACAAATGTAAATTGCATCTGGGTAAGAAAAATCAAATACATGGGCAACGGCAGTCAGATTTTGTTGGGTGTCAGTGCATGTGAGAAAGATTTAGCTTATAGTGGACTACTAGTTAAACATAAGAAAATAGTGGAATTCAGTGCAATTTGGGGCTGCATTAACAGAAGCATTCAATCACAGTCACAGGAGGTGATGGTTCTATTTTCCTCACCATTGGTCAGGAATATTGTACCCAGTTTTGAGTCATCACCCTTTAAAAGGTATATGCTAAAACTGGAATGAGTTCAGGGAAGAGGATCCAGGACACTAAAGATGTGAAAGCTAAGACCTGTAAGAATAGGTTAAAGGAAGTGAGCATGCTAGCTTGTAAGAGAGAAATTGAGAGGGAGACAATAGCAACAGCAGTCTACAAAAATCTAGAAGGTTATCATGTGGAAGAGAAAATAGAGTAGGTCTGTACTAAAATTGAAATCAAGACAAGGACCAGCAGCTTCCATTTAAAAGAAAGGAGATTATAAACCTACAGACTAAAACTGCAAATCCTCCTACATGTTTAAAATCACAGTACCAATAATATACAACTCACATATCTTGTCTTCCTAGAAGTGATTTAATTTCCTATTTTAAAAGTGAAATAACACTTGTTTACACATGAAAGAGGATCCCAATTCCTTAACATTCCTTGTTATAAAAGAAACTGCCACAGGAATGAATAAATATTTGCAATAGAGAACAAGGGGAAAAGCATGTCCCTTTTGATACTGACTTGATGACATATAATCATATATATGACATATAATCAATTCCTATTTTAGTTTGATAGATAGACAGAGAGCTATCCCAAGTTCCAAATGTGAAAAATTTAAAAATGTGGAAGAGAAGTATGGTGAGTGATAACGACTGAAATAAAACATGTACTTTCACATTTGTGGTACATAATTATTGCATGAATCCCTAATATTTACCCTATTCACAAACTGGTAGTTGTTACTTCCTGAGCCAAAAAGTGAAAGATAGGATTCACAGAAAGAACTGGCATACTCACCCACCCACTTACTCACTCACTCACTCACCCTAAACGCACAGATAAAACCAGATGTGAAAAGAATAGAAAGAAGAAGAAAGGAGTGCAGAAAAGAGAGAAACTGCAGCTACTTTAAATGCTGCAATTTATAAACTTTTCCAGATAGTTTCTAGAATGATTCATGAAACAGAAAAGTATTGAGATTCAGACTTAAAATTCAAAAAATTGGGAACAAATAGGTATAACAGCGATACATTCTATTCCAATTGTCCCCAAGACATTTAGCCGAAAGATACAGTAAAGCAAAAAGGAAGTTTTCAACCTTCACAGGGCCGTAAATGGATTTCTGGACAGAAACTGATGATCTGGAAACCCGATAAAGAATGATACCAAAACATGGTAAAACTAATAAAGATATGATTCTTGCAACACCTAGCCTTTTTCTGTGAGGATTTATTTCTCCACCCGCCTACCCTTCATTTGAATGGAGTGCAATCTCTTCAGCAAATCATTTTCTGTGGCAAATCTGAGCAACCTCATGGTAAATGGTTGAGATTTATCAGCACTATGAATAAGAGAAAGAAAAATAAGTCCCCTAGATCTCTATTAATATCTTGTAATGAATACAATACCTGCTAAAATTTCCATAAAAGAGAACAGAATGGCTTGTCTTCATTTGTTCTGTAAGTCTGGCCATTTGTAAATGGGACTCGGGAGGTTGATTCTAAGCACATTATGTATCCATTACTTATCGTGACAACCTGCAATATATCAGCTATAGTTGTAGCAACAGATTCTACATGATCTTCCAAGTGAGAGAGTCTACTCTTAGCCGTTTCCAAGGTAGTGTTTATAGTGCAATAGTATTAATAACTTTTATAACCTCCAACATCACCTAAATATATCTAGCATCCTTTCCAGTCACTACTGTAGGACTTGGAGGAAGGAGATGGGGGCAGAACTGTCAAGCAGGCAAGAGACAGCCTTTTCTGATAGCCAAATGAAAAACAACTATTTACTTGCAATAAACATAATGTGACAAATTGATATCCATAAAAATAACCTAGTGCAACTGCTTGTAAACTGATGACTATTTAAGTTACTAATTCAAATGCTGTATATTGTATATTTCCTTATCTTTCTTTTATGTATATGTGAAGGGTGGGGTTAAGAATGTAAGAATTTAAATTTAAGAATTTAAATTCTTAAATTCTGGATTATTCTCCTTTCAGTGTAAAAGATACAGTAGATAATTCTGAAGTGAAAAAGCTTGCCCAAAATATGTCAAAAGATTTTCAATTTTTTAAAAAGTGATTTCTCAAACAGAATTAACTAATACTCTGACATTTTCCCCTCATTAATGATAATAAATCTGCTGATTTCTTGGGAAGTAAATATATTTTGTACAAGGGCATGTTCCCACGGAAATGTATTCATTATGTTGCTCAGCAAACTGTAGAATATAAAACATAGTAGATCTTCTAATAGATCTTCTATGTAGATCTCAGTAGAGCAAGATAGTTTAAGGGGGAGTTACATGGAATATAACTTGCCTCTGCTACAAGACTCCCAAGATGAATAGCTTATTTACCTGCCATGATAACTCTTCTACTTTTGTTTTTAGAAGAGTACTAGGAAATAAAGTTTGGCTAAAGTTTGGGGAAATTAGCAGGTGGATCACACTTTCCTTAATTCATACACTGCCAGAAATGTATGTATGTCTTGAGATAATACCATTTCCTCAGATCTATGGTCTCATAATGGCCAAGACCTTTAGTAAACAAGCTGATTTCTCTCTTTCCCCTTTTCAAGTTTCTTTCAAGCTTCAAGTAGATCACAGGAGAGCAAGATTGTTTAAGGGGGAGTTATATGGAATGTACAGCTCAGCTTTCAAATGATGGGAAATGAACATGGCATTCAGAAATGGAGGGCTTTTGATCTGTCCCTTCAACCAGCATCCTTCATCTTTAATATTAGGGTCAACTCTGGTGTTTCAGAAAACAATTGGGGTAAGAAATGTGTTCTTCATGCTTGCAAAGAAAGGGTTAAATGAATTGGGAAACTCATAGAAGGAAATGTCTTTTGTGTTGGAGGTGACCTTTCTTGCACAATGAAAGCTACAATGCTTTTTGTGTGTGAAATTGGAACTAGGAATCTCTTAAAAGCCTCCACTAAAGTGAACAACAGTCATTATGAAAGAGATACAAAAGCTGCACATTAAAAAGAAACAAGAATTATAAGTAATCTCTTGTTCCCATCAAAGAGTTTTTTCTCCCTCTTGCCACAAGTGATGTTAAAATCTTGTCTCTTTTCAATTCTAGAAAATCCACACACACATCTTAAAACTGGGAGGCAGATTGTCAGCTCTGGGAAAGCCGTTTTTCAGAGTTCTAGAGAGTTAAAATAGATTATTTATTATTATTATTTTATTAAATTTCTATATCACCCTTCTCCTGCTGGACTCAGGGAAGTGAACAGCCAAGAATAAAAAAACATCAATACAAAATTTAAAATTATTAAAAGAATTAAACAAATTTTGGCCCAGATTAAATGATGGTCTTCTATGGAGATTCCACAAGTGTAGATAAATCTGAGAGAGAGAGAGAGCGAGAGAGAGAGAGAGAGAGAGAGAGAGAGAGAGAGAGATATTCTCCTCTGACATGTGAAAACGGTCACTGTGAGACAAAAGAGTTTGTACACAGTATATTCTAAATAATTCAGTTATTTTTAAAGGTTTTCTCAAAGAATAACTCAAAAGCCTATTCCAATCACATATCAGAATAGCTCACATTTTAAAGGGCCTAAATCACTTCTCCATGTTCTTGTTGTAAGCATTGTTTAGCAAACAATCAACTGAGGTTTCCCAGACATGGACATGCCTGTTGGATATTAGGAATCCCCAATTCATTTAATAGATTACAGTTAATTTTCCAAGGCTATTCAAGTGGAACAATCCACATTTTGATTGTTTTCTATTCCTAATGGAGCAACTAAGGTACTAAAGGTACTAGGCATAGTCATGTTTTATGTTTATAAAATCCTTTGCATATTTAAATTTTCACTTATTAATATATGAGATATCTTGCCAGATTTCAGTGCCGAGTTAAAAGAAAATTAGTGTCTAAATCTTATGTTCTGTAATGCTCTCATATATGTATTTATAGGTTTTCTATTTAGAGCTCATAATGGGACTAACACTATTATTTTATTGATTTATTTAATTAGTGTGAACTCATTTTTGCCCAGAGGATTATTCTATTAACAGAATAAAACAGTGTTAAAATGCTGTAACAATCACACTATTTTGCTGTGACAAATAAGGAAAAATGAGGTTATTGGGTCACAGCTAAATGATTCTAGACAGTAGAGTTCCAGATGCTTCAAAAAAGAGACTTAGTGTGGAATCATTGTTTCCCTGTTGTGGATGATACCTGAAGCCAAACCTTTGTGTAACATTCAGACCATTTGTAAATGGATTTGTTCAGTGTTATTTGTAAATGGTGTGGTTGTCAAGACAATCTTATGCAATAGAGAAAATGCAATAAAACAAACAGATTCTGCAAGAATGCTTCAACTATAGTGACACTTCAGAGTTTGCAGCTAAGTTTTAGCCATATTGCTATTGTCATTTGTAAAGTTTAGCAATTTAGGCAAGGGACCATACCATATGTTTTAATGCTGCTTTGGTTTCCCTAAAAACAAAACATTCTTATTTTAACTATCAGTAACAACTAATGCTATGGCATACCATAGCCATTAAGCAAATTAGAATAGAGAAAGCTTTCACATTTATTCAAGATGTGTACTTTAATTTTACATATCAAATACTGAAATGTCTTATAGAACATGTAAAATCTCATTTGGCTGCTTGTATTTCTGGTCTTAAAATGTTAAATATATTCATTTATGTATTTTATTCATTAAATTTATATGTCGCCCTTCTCATTCTGAAAATGACTTATAGCTTTATAATGTTATAAACTACATGCTGTAGACTGCAGGAAAAGTATCTTTGGATTTCTGACAAACCATATTTCTCAGTCTCAATCATATTTGTTTCAAAGACATGAGTTACTTTGGGCCACTCTATTGATGAACTGATGAAAAGTGCCATCTAAAATTACAATGGCTTATTTCAGATACCTTTCACAGCATAATCATGGTGAAAATAGCACCTTCTTTGTGAAGTTTCAGCTGTTGAGCTAAGCAGAATATGTGTAATTTCCCCCACCCTTCAACTGCATGCTTTTAAGCAAATTAAAAACAACTCAGAGTCACTTAGAAGCATCATCTTGAATATTCTACATTATATTCATGAAATGCTAAATTTTATTATAATTTTTATTGTGCAAGATGGATTCAAGTAGGAACATATGTCATCTTTTGTTGGATGCTCTAGATTTCAGCACAAAAGATTATGAAACACTCTTTTGCAGAAAATAAAATATGGTTTTCTTCTCTTTTTTTAAAAAAGAAGTGGGCAGCAGAGAGTTAAAGGGTAAATTGAGCATCTTCAAATATCATTTATCTTGGGCTAGCTTAGTTATGATGAGGCAATTTCAAAACCCCTTTTAAAACTTAAAACTGTATTTGATTTACTGACTTGTATCAAAGAGACATTCATGATATTATCAGTCTCCTTAAATCTCCAATTCTTCATTGGGATAGTTATCAAATCTCATAGCAATGGATAATCTGGCCAAGGACAGGTAACTAAGGGTCTTAGCTCAGCTCTAGCTTGGTTTTTTGCTTGCCTTTTTATAGCTAGATTTATAGATGTTTTGACCTTTCTGATAATTCCTGCTTCCTAATAACATTAGTGGAGCTTTACATTATGTTTTCCCCTAGGACAGAAGGACTCTAAATCAAACCATATTAAAAGCGCATACAAGAAAATACTGTAAGAAGAAAATAGTCTTCTTAGTGCAGGTATGTGGTGCTCATCCTCACAGCCAGGCAGCTGGGGTTGTTTTCTGAGAGTTTTTTTCATTGCTGCCTTAACAACTTATCCTATATTTTCTAGAATCTTCAGATCATGTAAGTTTTCTCTTTTGCAAAGGAACCATATATTGTTATAGATCAACTTCACTGTTACAACACAGCATTTACTGACAGAAGTCAATAAGAAAACCCTCTTAATATTTCCTGCAACTCAGCTACTTATTTGCTCATTGGGCGCCAAAAAGTGAGCAAGTGAGGCAGCAGATAGTAATTTCAAAAGTACCAAGAGCAAAACCAAGAACGATGTCCTGTGAGTCTCAAGAAGTTACTGGCTATTCAGCCTAATAATAATAATAATAATAATAATAATAATAATAATAATAATAATCCATAGGCATTGCTTAAGATGGGAACCATCAAGAAAGAAATAGAAGGTTTAATACTCGCTGCTCAAGAACAAGCACTACAGACTAATGTCATGAAAGCAAAGATACAAAAATCCACCAACAATCCAAACTGCCGATTTTGCAACAACAAAGTTGAAACTGTTTCACAATTATTATGTGAATGCAGCAAAATCGCACAAACTGATTACAAAGCTAGACACGACTGAGTTGCTAAATTAATCCACTGGTCATTATGTAAAAAATACGACTTTCCTGTATCCAAAAAGTCATGGGAACATAAAGTGGAAAAAGTTATAGAAAATGAGAAGGTGACGATCTTGTGGGACTTTTGAATACAGATGGATCGTCACTTGGAACACAACACGCCAGATATCACAGTTGTTGAAAACCGAAACATACAATTTATTGACATCATGGTACCAGGAGATGCCAGAATCGAAGAAAAAGAACTGGAAAAAATCATGAAATATCGCGACCTGGCCATTGAAACTATACGGCTATGGATGAAACATGTAACAGTGATACCCATTGTCATCAGGGCACTTGGTACCATGTCCAAGAATTTTATAAGATACATCAAAAAAATGTAGCTTCCTGCAATAACACCAGCGGAACTGCAAAAAACTGTGCTACTTGGAACATCGTACATCTTAAGAAGCTACTTGGTTGATACCTAGGACGCTGGCAGCAACCTGTATCAACCAATAGCACCAGTTAATAGTATTTGTGATGCATTCTTGAATGTTCAGTTGACTGAGTTTCATGTTTAATGAATAAAGTAAAATAATAATAATAATAATAATAATAATAATAATAATAATAATAATAATAATAAAAACTCAAGAAACTCAAGATCTTGTGGGACTTTAGGATTCAGACTGACAGGCACTTGGTCCACAACACACCTGACATAACAATAGTTGAAAAGAAAAAAGTATGGTTCATTGACATTGCAATACCTGGTGATGCACGAATTGAAGATAAGCAGCAAGAAAAAATCACAAAGTACCGGGACTTACAAATTGAAGTTGAGCGACTGTGGAAAAAGAAATCATGTGTTGTCCCGATTGTAATTGGAGCCCTCGGAGCAATACCCAAAGGGCTACCCCGCTATTTAGAAATTCTAAATTTGCCGGACTTGAACATTTTGACTCTACAAAAAACCACCTTACTCGGAACAGCTTACATCCTCCGACGATACCTTAACAGTTCCTAGGTCCTTGGTTAGGACTCGAGCTGCTGAGCTATTAACCAGCCTCAAAGGCTGTGAATCTCACTAAAGATTAACCAATAAATAATAATAATAATAATAATAATAATAATAATAATAATAATAATAATAATAATAATAATATCTGATTTTGTGATTGACAACATTTATAAATATGAATATCAACAATTTCAGATTCTTCACGAGCTTTTCAGTCAACCCAGACATTTGTGGATTTTAGTTCAGGTCAAAAGAGAACATTTTTCAGAAGTTTCAGAAAGTATGAAATTCCTAACATTTGGGAGAAGGGCTCAATAATCAAATGAAATATTTTCATACATCAGGTATAGCTGGGGAAAAAAAAATCTATCCTGTCTCCATCAGTCAGCCCCGGCTGTACAAAGAGGGCAACGGTTTAACTCATTTTATTTGTGTGGCCGTTGTCCAAAATTGTATTCAAAATGGCATGCAGGAAAAAACCACAAATAACTCTTCTGGGTTTTTCTTGCATGTCATTCTTGCATGCCATTATATGATAACATATGATATCATACAAAGTACTTGACAAACTTACCTTCCCCAGTTTTCTTTCAAGAAAACTCTCTGTTAACAAGGTGGAACGGCAACTTTGATACCGGCAATATCTTTACAAAATTCTGAAGATCCAATATTCTGCAGAGGTGCTACAAATGCATAAGGCTCCAAGGAGTTTGGAGTTTTACAAAATGAAAACAAAGCAGAGGGTAAGAGGTGATCCTAATATCCTCGAGCTGGATTCAGAATATCTGAAGAAAATTCCTCTCACAAATGTAATCTTTCTTTAAAATGTTGCAAGCCAGTAGTTCAAAACTGTACACTGAAAAATTAAGCATTTGAAAGTTTTCAACTCTCATAACTTAGTTAATTAATGTGGCAATCATTTGAGTTAACAACAAAAGTACTGATAATTACATAAGTTTTCTGTTTCTAGGATGGTTCTACATTTTAATAATGACTAAAGACATCACAAAATTTGCTTGGTTCTTTAAAAATATGGAATAAAATAACAGTTTCATTTTTATATATAAAACAGTCTTTGAAAAAGCAAGTCAATTTTTCAGATTTTTGATTTGTAAACTAAACAGCAAATGTGGAGTAGAATTTTCTTCTTTGTGCATATGCTATTAGTGTGTTTGCATCATAACATTTCTATTTAATGAAAGCAAATTCACCATGGAATTTGTTAACAAGTTCTAATAGCATTTTATTTTGATTCTGCAGTATATTAAGTAAAGCTAAAAATAAGAGACAACTTAAATAACTTTCTTGGGGACAAGGTAGTATACAAGTCATGCATGAAAATTCACATAGAAGGGTAAAAAATAATGGGAATATTGTGAGATGAAAAAGTCAACTTTTTGCACTTTATGGAAAAAAATTGATCAGGATAGGACAAAATGAAAGGCAACACAGAAAGCACAATAAAGATATGATAAATAGGAAGTGACAACTGATGAATCCTAGATGAAAGAAGTATTCTGTGAACCAACTCTCTTGCTGTGACTCATATTTGGTAAGCCATGAAGAGAAATCTAGTAGACTACAAAAAAGACTCTGCAATCTTAAGGCAGGGACTGTTGCACTAAAAACTGGAGGCCACCTGTCCTAGTGATCAGGAGGCACAATAATAATAATAATAATTCACCCATAATGATGAGAGCTTGTAGGAGAAGAGCTATATACAATTTGCTAGCTCTTCCATAATAGCAGGTCCCCACATGTGCTCCCCTGTGCATGTGCACGCCCCCTGCATGCGCCATTCCCTCTGTACATGCGCTCCCTGCATGCACCCCTACCCCCATGCATGTGCGCATGGCCCCCCACATGCACCCCATCCCCACGCATGTGCAGCAGAGACCCGAAGACCAGCTGGCCAGTGGGAGGCACACGCACATGCGTGGCGGAGCTGAACTGGGGTGTGCCCACAGAGAGGGTGCTGCAGGCCACCTCTGTCACGCATGCCATAGGTTTGCCATCATGGTCTTAGGGCAATACTTTGGTGTAGTGGTTAACTAGAAACTAAGAAACTGTGAGCTTTATTCAGTCTTACACATGAAACCAGCTAGATGACTTTGGACCCATCACATTATTTAAGCTTAGAAAGAAGACAATGACAATTTTTGAAATGTTGCCAAGAAAACTACAGGTAATCAATAAGACTCAAGTCTAACTTGAATAATCTCTCCCTCTCTCCCTCTTTCTCTCCCTCCCTTCCTCCCTCCATATAGCTATTAAAAAAATTAAATTGACAGCTGCTGAACACCAGATATAAAATTGGTTGCTATGCCATTTTTAAAATTGAATAACATGACTAAAAACAATTGGCCAGTTGCCCGCATGTATCTCCATGGATTCTGCCCATTCTACTTCAAATGTGGGGGCATCGAGGGCAGGGCTTCCAAATATAGTTATAGGACTTAGATAAGAATACACGAGGGGAAACATTTTTTTAACTACTATAGTCTCCAATTATGCAGAGATTTGTTGGTTAATATTACTGCTTTGAACTGTCAATGGAAATTTTCATGCAAGCAACAAAATTGATATAATATTGAGGTAATAAAATCTGGAACACTATATCCTAATCAGTTTTCTAGTGCTTTATTCATAACAACTGAAATCTCTAGACTATTTTCAAGAGCAGCTTCACCTAGCACTCAATACTAGAATCTAACTGAAAAGTTGTCAGGGCACATATTAATGCAGCAGAGCAATGTAACTTGTGCACCATATGAACCTGGAAAAAGGCACTTAATGTCAGAAATGACAATTATTTGTTCCTCTACTGACTGACATAGGTTTATCAGTATTCCCAGCATAAACCTGATCTATTGGAGGACTGTAATCCTTGCCACAATAAGTTGAACACAGTTAAATCAGATAGGTAATGTTTTGTCTGGATTGACCTTCAATTTATTGGCCTTTCTCCAATCTATTGCTGTAACCGGGCATTGATTAAGCACTCACACTATCTTACTTGGAGCTGATGAAAAAAGCAGATAGGATTTGTGTCATCAGCAAAATGATGCCATTGAATTCTAACTCTCTGAATCAGGTTTATGTCTGAAAGGTTGGGGTCACCAACCTTTCGAACCTCAGGGACCACTAAATTCATAATTTTAAATCCCATGGACACTATATGATCTGCCTAATGACTGGATGGGTGGGCGTGGCTAGGTGGTCATGTGACTGGGTGGGCATGGTCAACTCAATGTCACTCACATCGAGGGGTGCCTTGCCGATCTCTACTCGCCCCTCCCCTCCCAGCCACTCCTCCCCTCCCTACCCGGGCTCCTTAGGGCTCCAACAGGAAGCAGTTGTTGGAGCTAATCAGCTACCACAAGAAAGAGTTGGCAAAACAGCTCATTTCAAATTGGATCTGACCGAGAAGGAGGCTCAGCAGAAACACTTCACTGAGGACTATGAGCATAGGCTTTCAAAGCAGAGGGAAGACCTGAAGGAGTACAAAGCCAGGTACAGGCGCCCGGAGGCTCAGTGGGCTGAGATGGTCTGTCAGTTCCAGGTCATCATGCAGTCCCACTGGAACAAGGCCCTCCGGCTCTTTGCCATCAGCAGACTTCCCTCCAGCCTTTGCCCAAAGCCCTGCACCAGGAGGCTGAAGCAGACCCTAAGTCGGAATTTCTTCCCCCCTCCAACCCACACAAGAAGACCCTGAAGGGGGAGACTCTCTCAGCAACACAAACGTTCATTGCATGTATCCAGCCCAGGGGCCTTAGTTTGAGGACCCCGATTTAGTGCAATATAAAAAATGCAAATAATTTTTCTGTGGACCACCAAAATTTTCTCATGGACCACCAGTGGTCCATGGACTACTAGTTGGTGACCGCTGCTCTGAATGACCTCACTTAGAGGCTTCATATTGATTGTTAAATATAACAAAGAATAAGCTAGAACCGTGTAGAACCCACTATGTAAATACTATGGGTTAACCATTGCATAGACATTCTTCAACAGTTTTGAAAGGACTTCTCAGAGTCTGTGAATGAGGATGACACTTTGCATCAATTTGTAAGCCAAAGTAAATAAAAGGAAGCTTGTATCCCCCCTCCCCCCTTGCTGAGGAACTTTTGTTCCTTCTAGTGTCCAGTTTCTAAAATAATAAAATTACTTATCTTTGTTATGCCTTGTAATAACAAAAAATGTGTTTTCCTTGAGAAGCTGTTTATTCTTTATAATTAATTCAAAAAACCTTATAGTAAAAGTCAATATTCCAAATTTATTGGGACCCTCTTAACCCATTTAATTTTGTTTAACTTTTTGCTGTTTATTTCAGATTCTCTAAATTCTTAAGCTATTTTTGTTTTTGTTGAGAGTTGAAGATAAAGTGTTTTTAAACATTTTAAACCAGGGAGCCCTGGTAGCGCAGCAGACTAAAGCACAGATATTAACATCAGCTGCCTGCAATTACTACAAGTTCAAATCTCACCAGGCTCCAGGTTGACTCAGCCTTCCATCCTTTCTAAGGTAGGTAAAATGAGGACCCAGATTGTGGGGGTAATAAGCTGACTTTGTATAAAATATACAAAAGTATGAAGGCTATTGCTTAACGCATTGTAAGCCGCCCTGAGTCTCCGGAGAAGGGCGGCGTATAAATCAAATCAAATTAAAAAACAACAACATGTCATTATGAAGGTCTCCTATAGCTTTAAGTTAGTTAACAGACAATTTCTGGAAGTGATTAGAAATTGAGTTTTGCAAACTCCACCAGCCTCCAAACACCTCCACCATAGTTGTGAGCAAGATGGCTGATCCCATTATCTCCCAGCATTCTGGTTCCATTCTGTATTAATATAGCTGCTGAAAGGTAGAACAAAAAGTTAGAGTTGTTTAGAGATGACCAATCTAGTTTAAGGCAGAATTGGCAACTAACAATTTCCCTCTACAATCTAGCCAAAAAGTTTAGGTTCTCCAGGGGTGCTTTCATTTTTTTTTTTTAAAAAAAAACTTTATTTAGTTTTCTTAGTCCATAAGCATTGTACAAAAGCAGAAGATCTCAAATAGAAATGCAAGAAGTAAAATGTAACACAGTGAAAATACATTATAAAAGGAAACATTCAATAATATAGTCTTTTCCTTCCTTTCTTTTCCCACTGCTAACAACTACTTAGATCTTTGCTTTAAGCCATTGCTTATACCTATTTAAATCATTCTTTTCAGTAGTTTTAAAAATCTTTTCTTCAAAAATTGTATTCTAAGTGTCTTAACTTGCCTTGCTGTGTAATATGTTATATGTTAAGGGAGTCATTCCTTCTTGAATTTGGTTAACTTCTGTTGTGAATATATACAGTTAAATCAGGGGTGAAATGCTCCCGGATCGGACCGGATCGCCTGATCCGGTAGCGATTTTCCTCTGTGGTTCAGTGATCCGGTAGCGATTGCCGCCAGGGTGTCATTACTTCCTGGTTTTAACCAGGAAGTAATGTTTTTTTCCTTCTGCGCATATGCAGAAGGTTTTGCGCATGCACAGAAGGTGTGCGTGTGCACATGATGTGCACATGACGTGCATGTGCAAGCAAAGCAGGCACGCGCACGGGGCATGTGCACTTCCGAACTGGTAAGGAACGTAAGTAGATTTCACCCCTGAGTTAAATTGATTAGGGCAATGGGTGACATATAAATTTAATAAGTAAATAAATGTATAAATAAAAAAATAAAAAATCTTCACTGCCACATATTCTCCAATTTTGGTCTTTCAGGAGTGCATTCCTCTGTACTTATATAGTTGTATTTTTTGCTTATGAAAACATAGGAAGAAAGTGAGAAGGGTAGTAGTTAAAAATCCTTTGAGGATTATTGTAAGAATCCTCTTCCCAGTCAAGCTTATAAATCAAACCAATAAATAAATAAATAAATAAGCTTAAAATACTATCGTTCCTTAATTATAGTATTATAAAAGATTCCCCAAATGGCAAATAACAAAAAAATAACTTCAACTTTTGGAAAGTGCAAATAGTAGTTTCTCTTCATTAGAACATTTGTTTTGTTGATAATTCTGCACAAAGTAACTTAGACTTGCTTTGATAAAGTGCTTCATGCTGTGGAGCAGAGGTGGGTTTCAGCAGGTTCTGGCCAGTTCTGGAGAACTGGTAGCGGAAATTTTGAGTAGTTTGGAGAACCGGTAGTAAAAATTCTGACTGGACCCACCCCCATAGATTCTCTGTCTTCCAATTTCCAGCTGATCGGGAGGAAATGGGGATTTTGCAGTAACCTTCCCCTGGATTGGGGAGGGAATGGAGATTTTACAGTATCCTTCCCCTGCCATGCCCACCAAGCTACGCCCACCAAGCCATGCCACACCCACCAAGCCACACCCACAGAACCGGTAGAAAAAAAAATTTGAAACCCACCGCTGCTGTGGAGGCAATATGATTCTCTTCATGGGCCAAAGAGGCTGTGGGGTTTCCCTTGACAATGCACTTGGCTTTGCCTCAAATATTACCTCTATCACCAGCAAAAGCCGGGAGGAATGAGTATACAGATGTTGCACACCTCCAAAAGGCTCTTGTGAGGTGCCAGAGGATTCCTCTTTAAGCATTCTCTAAAGGCAACCAGAGCCTCCAGCATCCAGAAAAGCAAAAGTAGCCTCTGTGTGTGTAAGCCCCATCTGATTTTGGCAATTGCCAGAAGATGCTGAGGAGAGGTTGCAAAGGATACAAAACTAAAGAGGACTTCTTTTATGTTACATAGTCAGAGTGAAGCCAGTGAATAAAGGCTCCACTCAGGTCCGCCACCAAGGTGGGAAAATAGTTTGTTCTTATTAGCTAAGCAGGCTGACAGCTCTCTATAAAAGGAGAACTGTCAGGCAGACTCTTTGCTGGGTTTTACTTGTAGTTAATAAATAGCTTTTGCTGAAGATCATTGTCTGTCTCTTCCATCATAACCAAAACTTAACATTTCAGGTCATAAAAGCGAAAGCCGATGTGATGATTTCCCTGGATGCATCCCTGGACATTCGTTTGGATGAGGAAGAGCCGGATCCAGGGATGTCGGAGAGTGGGAGAAGATATTAAGAAATGTCTGGAGTTTGCCAGAATCTATGAGCCAGGAGCAGAGAGAGTGAGCACAGTGGAGCGACTGGACAAGCAGCCAGCTGAGCTGGGGATAGGAGAGGCACAGATGCAGCTGGGAAGCCCAGAGGCTTCAGGTGGAGAGGGCACACAGCCACAGCTGGTCAGGGGAGATGTGGAAGAACTGCCTCCTCCTCCTGATCTGAGAGCACATAAGTCTAAGAGGAGGCATGCCCCTCTTGATGTGGTTATTTACAGTAGCTCAGTAAGTGGAGCTGGGTGAAATGATGCTGGGAACAACGTGTCCATTTCCTTGCTATGTATTGTTCAGCTGTCATGAATCTTGCCTTGACTCTTAGACTGGAATCTGAATGTTGAACTTCAGATCGTGCTTCTTGAACCCTGGATTTGCCTTTGCCTCATGGTCTTGCCTGTGAACTTGCCTTGGGTTTGCACTATGGACTGGTGCTGGCTGCTCTTGAGTAACCTGTTGAACTTATTGGGGGTGCCCTGATGTTAATGATGGGAATTGCTGGGGAATATGAATTCAGGCTTAGAAGCCTTAATAAAGATTCCTAACACATGTGGCATGTGTGTGCGTACAGCACAGGTCCGTGTTGTTTTATGAAGCAGCTCAGAGAGAAATGTGTACTTTTCTTTAAGCATCCCACACAGTCCCGCTACGCCAATTGTAAGCCTTACAATTTGCTTTTTAAATTATATCTTAATTGTTTCCTTTTGTTTTTGATTGTGCAATAAAAATGCAGCATCTAACATCTTGGGCCTTTCTGTTAAACTAATACGTGATGAGATGTCAAGCACCGGAGAGATCAAAGAGGCACGAAGCAACTAAAACAAGGCAAAGCAGCTGAATGCAATGAAGTCACAGCAGAAGCACTGAAATCAGGAGGTGATCTTTGGCTACAATAACCCTCGCCCTTGATTTAATCTGGACATCAAAGCAAGTGCCAAGCACTTGGACGCAAGCCATCATAGCTCCTGTCTTTTAAAAAAAGGAAACCAGTACAAAGGCAAAAAGTACCCTGAGATCAGTCTATTTTCCATAGTTGTTAAAATACTTGTGGAGATAATTCAACTCCAAATATAAAAAAAGAGAACAAGTGGCCTGTGAAGAACATGCTGCTTATCATCCAAACTGGGATTGCTGTGACCAGATATTTATACCACTACAATTCATGGAAGAATGAATTTGATGCAGCAAGTGACTCACCATAGTATTCACTGACTTTGTGGCTGTCTTTGACAGTGTACATTGACCCATTGATTTAGAAAGCAATTGCTGCTAAGGGAATTCCAAGTAAGATCATATGGTTTATGGTAGCTTAAGCAGCAGGTTCACATTGAAGGTGAACTATGAGAGACTTTCCAGTCTTCACTGTTATATGCCAGGGATGTATCCTTTCCCAGCTGATCTTCAACACAGAACAGACACCATCATGAGAAAAGGTTTTACGTATTAGAGTGGATTTAAATTTGAGCAGGCCACAGTTTATCATAACTTTGTTTATATAGATTAGGGGTGTCAAACTTGATTTCATTGAGGGCCATATCAGGGTTGTGTTTGATTTCGGGAGGGCGGTGGTTGAGGGGCATGGCCAGGGTGGGCTTGTCCAGCTCGACATCACTTGTTGAGGCTCCATTTTTGACTGCGATGGCCTCCTGCAGCCCTTTGTTTTCAGAGAAAATGGAGCATGCGGCCTTCCCGGGCCTCCATTTTCGCTGGCAGAGGACTGCAGGAGGCCATCGCAACTGAAAACGGAGCCCGGGTGGGCTTTGCATGGCCTCCATGAGCTCCATTTTTGCTGGCAGAGGCACCAGGGGTCAGTCCTTCAGTGTTTCCAGGGTTGCCGCTTTGGCCAGATCTAAGCACCCTGTGGGCTGGATCCGGCCCCCAGGCCTTGAGTTTGACACTCCTGATGTAGATGATAAGTATTTGCCGATGAGTGGAAGCCACAAGTAGGGCTCTATGATATCAGGAATGAAGCATGGCCACCTGGACTAGTGATCAATGTGGAAACCACTGTTGGTTTATCAGTAGTGATATAGCTATATGGAATACATTTAGAATGAGTACAAGAATTCAAATGCCTCTTCACCACAATACAGGAAAAGTAGGTTATCTCAAAAAGTGGGGAAAGGTGAATTGGTGCCCCACCACAGATCTTAAATGTGTCATCAGTTTGGAATAATTGCATTGCCACAATAGATCCAATTCCAGCTCCTCATGCATTCTGTTGACCACTATCTAGCATCAGTTTAGCTTTGACCATTAGCTGACTAGATTCCTGTACAGAGATAGCAATAATAAACTTTTCTGTGCTTTGTATTCAGCAAATGATCCTGTTTTATTGTGCCTGACAAATACATATAAACTACCATGGAGAACCCATCCCTCCAGCAGATGGAAAGTCTCTGTCTCTTCCTCTCTCTCTCCCTCCCCCCTCTCTCTTTCTCTCACTCACTCACGCACACACACACACACACACGGGCCTGTTTCATTTTTCAGAAAGAAGCAGAGATGAGTATGGATTACATTAATTTAAACACAGAATACCATTCGGTATTTTAGACACTAAATCTGACAGGATCCAATCTGTAATTCTGAATCTGAGAAAAAACTTGTCACATTTGTTGGGAATATCTTAAAACAGCCATTCTTTTCCCCTTGATTGAGTAGGTACTTTCCACAGCTACCTCATGATTTCAGGAAAAACCATGGTTGCCCTTTGATCTGGTTGTCTACTCAGCCATAATACTTGATATTGCCTTTTAGTGTAGCTCTTCCTTTCGTCATCTTTCTCTGCATGAGTTCCAGGTCTCATGTTGTTCCAAATAGCTTTAATCTAAGCATTCCTGCCAGGCTGATACAAACATTCTTTAGCACTTTGAAGGCATGTTTCAACTCCCACTGTAGTCTTTTCATTTGACCCGCCTTTCTACTTTTAAACGTACCATATATTCTTTGCTGCTTTGCAGAGAAAAGAATGCATATAGGGCAACAATAATGTTTGATTACAGTCAAACAAATAAAAAAAATGTTCCATGGAATTGGAGAGAACTTTACATTTCCTCTCTACCTTTTAAAGAAAGTAATTTTCCTTCTAAAGGATTTCCAGCTGATTTTGTTATGTGAATGCCACATATAATGCTTAGCATAAAATACCTCCTATCAAGGTGTTTAGCTTTGGCATCCTTACATGGAACTGAGCAATAATTTATTGAAATATATGAGGGTTAACAGACTTATCTATCTGCAGTTAAAATAACGTACTGAATTATTCATGTGATATTTGAAATTATGATTGTGGGAACAAATTAGCTAACTGAAAACTGGAAATTAATGTTGCTCATTAATAATGCATAGATTTGGGAAGGGTGCTAGGAGAGCAGGTGGCTTAGTTCATGGCATACAAATGCAAAATTTTCTATCTGATAAATATTCGTCCGATGACACCCATTGCATTTGAGAAAATAAAATGCTATCCACAATTTCTGGAAGAAAATGGCCTTTGGGAAATTGTAACGGCCTTATTATAATCAAATCAACTTGTGTGCTGTAGTTGTCTCTGGCTCTGCCATTCAGAGTTGTTTTCTTTTGTATGAGTTGCTTTCATGCATACCCATGGATCAATGTAGTGGTTAATCCAGCCTTGATTTTAGGCTACGAGTAGGGATAAGGCTGTTCTACTATTAAACAAAGTTGATTCCTATCTCAAATAATAGATTCTGGGCAGCCACAATGGAATCTGCCCTGCCTCTCCTAAACCATCTTGCTATTCCCAGCTACAGTAGAGACCTGTAATCTTATCAACAGTGTTGACATAAGCTAATTTTTCAGCTGGCTTTTCCATGTGGAATGAGCAAAAGATCACCATTTCATCCTTCATCTGATGCAGCACAAATATTTTGTAAGGTTCCTAATTAGAGGAACAATTCAGTCTTTATTTAATGGAGAATAAACTATTTTTCCTGCAAGTCTGTAGAGATTCTCAGTCATCCAGGTCATGGTTGTCCCAAAGGTGCTTTTTCAGGAGACAACTGGACTTCCTTGTTTTTATTTTGAAGACGTTTCATTTCTCATCCAAGAAGCTTCTTCAGCTTCAAACCCTTCCATTCCCCACTCTCCTGTCAGAGCTGAAGAAGCTTCTTGGATGAGAATGAAACGTCTTCAAAAGAAAAAACAAGAAAGTCCAGTTGCCTCCTGAAAAAACACTTTTGGGACATTTTTCCGGCAGTAACTAACCTTCATTAGACTTAGACTTTTAGACAATTAGACTTGGTTTGCTATTGTTAATGGGTGAGTTAAGTATACAACAAATCCGTTTCTGCTTGACAGGGACAGATAGAATATGTGTAAAGTTGTAAGCCAACCAAAGTCGCCTTGTGGCCAGATTGGTAGCAGACAAATTTAATAAATAAATAAAAATATGGCAATTACAATAAAAACCAACTAAGTTTCAGTTTCATTCTACAGCAACATGATGGTTTGGCCTATAAGCAACCCATATAAGGAATTAGAATGATTGTTTTTGCTGTTCCAGTCTGATAAACTCTGTAAAATTTCCTGGTCTGGCAAGAAAATTAGCTTTATTTCTTTATTTAGTTTTATCCTGTCTTTTTAATTTTTATAAATAACCCAAGGCAGCGAAAATACTCAATACTTCTTTCTCCTGCTGGTTTCCCCACAACAATTCTGTAAGGTGGGTTGGTCTGAGAGAGAATAACTGGTTCAAAGTCACCCAGTCAGCTTTCATGTCAAAAGTGGGACTAGAACTCACAGTCTCCTGGTTTCTAGCGTGGTGACTTAACTTCTAGACCGAATTAGCAAAACATAACCAATCAATCATGGAATTTGACATCTAGGTTTTTGGGTTTTTTTGCATATATAACTTCTGCATTTTTCTTTGCCATCAAAGAAATTCAACAATACCTTCCTCTTGTTTAAAGGATAAAATATAATGAAGTTGGCTAAAATTGCTGTAAGATTTCAAAGCAGCTTAACCCAGATACCTGTCAATCACCCTTCATATTAATATTGATGTGTAAAGGCCAAATTCATACACATGAAACTGAATCAGATGTTCTATATCTAGATGACATATCCTGATTGACTATTTTTTTTTGCTTTGGATTGACATAAATGGCTGATGCAGACAAGGGCAGAGGGAATGTGATGTAGGAACTTGGTTGGAGCTAAGCAAGTTCGGTTTAGTCAATATCATGACTGGAAGATGGTCCCCAAGAATTTAGAACTTATCCCCCATTCCATTACAAAGTAGAATTGTAAGCACAATCAATACAATGAGTTCCTTGTGTTATGATGCTGCTGGATAAATTGTATATGACAGAAAGGGAATTACAATTATAAGGCTGGTATGTATTTAGTTTCAATTTATTTAGCCAGAAAATTCTGCTGGGAATTTTTTGGGGAAAGAAGGATGGTGATAAAATAAATACAATTATTTTGAAAGCAAAGTTTCTAGTAATGGCTTTTGAGTTCAGTATTTAACAAATCGAAGGAAGTGTCTAGTTCTGCTTTGATGCATACATTTTATTACAGCAATTTTACTTCTCTCTTTCCTCTCTCCCTTTCTGAACAAAGGATGAGCAAAGCCATAAACCACAGCCCTGATTTGTATGCAGCTGGCCATGCATCTTAAAGTTAACTATCTTTCTATTGGATATCGGTGCATCGAAGAGACTAAATGGGTGCAGTACTATATCTAGGTTCCTACTTACTTAGGAAGTACTAACTCCTACTTAGAGTTAAGAGGTAATTATGCTGACTAGCATTCTTTCCTGGGCTGTCAGGCAGTGGTGGGATTCAAACAATTTAACAACCAGTTCTCTGCCCTAATGATTTCTTCCAAAAACCAGTTCACCAAATTGCTCAGAAAGTTAACAACCAGTTCTCCCGAAGTGGTGTGAACTGGCTGAATCCCACCACTGCTGTCAGGGTATGGTCTTCCTCATCTTTAGATTCCCATTAAACCAGCTGATGAGAAGTATCCAAGGATAGACCAGGATAGTAACTGATACAAATACATACAGCCAGGAGTTAAAACAAAGAATAATAAGTTTGGAAGAGACCTTGGAGGTCTTCTACTCCAACCCCCTACTCAAGCAGGACACCCTACACATTCTTGATGAAAAAATATGTTTGGTTGATTTAATATCTAACAACTTTATTGAAAGTTGCTATTGCCTATCAAAAACTTTGATATGCCGTCTAATTTGGATAATCATATCCATATTCAGGATGTGTAATGTGTATTAATCCATTAAGGCCATGGACTGGGTAATGTTAAAATGACATGCTTGCTTTAATTAAAATATTGCTAGAATCATTTTATATAACTTGTATGTAAATTTCTTTTCCTGAACTAATTTGAGGAAGCTTGTTGGAGTTTGAAAAGAAGATACTTCTTAAAGCAGATAAGAAAGGAAGTGTGGGTAGGTTTTTGAATTGGCACAATTTTGTGTCTGATAAATACATCAGGAAGAAATAACTTTTAAGCAGTTCTGTTCTCTTGATTGTGCTTTGTTTCAGGGATTATTTATATTTAAATGCATACACTCAACAGAATCATGCCATTTTAAATTTAACATCCTATTAAAAACTATGAGCCCAACATTGCACTTAGCCTGAAGTACTATAGATAACAGATAGATCTACTCTTCACCCCTGGTGTGACCCTAGAACATCATGGTAGGACCTATAATACCAGAAGAAGAAAAGTAAAGGCAGATGTTTGAGTATTAGAGTTCTGTGTAGATGCTTTAATGCTTTTCATGCTAAGCAATATCAGCTCACCTCCAATTTGTTCTCACATTCTCATTTTACCTTACTTTTCATCTTTGTAGCTGCAATCAGCTGGCTGTCAAGGACAGACTGTATTTGGGGACTTGTCATAATCAATTATTGATTTGAAAAAAAGAGCATCCTCACCTTGTGCATTCAATTATGAACAGGGCTGTGCAAAGCTTTGAAGGGGTGCTTTGATTCAACAAAGCTTTGATAGAATGACCCTCTCAAAGCAGATTTCCAAACCCAACTGCAGACTTACTTCAGTAAAGTTCAATGAATTGCATCTGTAAAATACTTTACAATTTTGCAGAACACTTGGCAGAGTTGATTTTTTTCCCCTGTTATCTTTTGGATAGCCACAGAGAATATGCAAATACTAAAAAATTATTCCTTCATATAAGAATCCTGGGCTGGGCTGTGGGAGATGAATAGTGTGATAGGTTCCTTGATATTGACATGGATTTTACTCCACTAGTTGTTGCCGATTGTAGGGGGGTGGTGCACATCTCTGTTTCAAGGCCCTTGAGCCAATGCTAGTCCAAAGACATATCCATGTTCATGTGGCCAGCATGATGCCATGTTACCTTCCCACCAAAGTGGAACCTATTTATCTATTCATGTTTTTATGTTTTCGAACTGCTAGGTTGGCAGAAACTGAGGCAAGGACGGGAGCTCACCCTGTTGCATGGAGCTCGGGTCTCGAATTTTGGTGATGGCTTTCCAGTCAACAAGTCCAGTGTCTTAACTGCTGAGCAGGGGTAGGTTCTACTTACCTTTACTACCGGTTCACAGCAGGTTAGCATTTTGGTGACGTCGGGGTCAGTGGGTGGGGCTTCCCACCGATTTTACTACCTGTTCTATAGAACCAATATGAACCGGGGGCAACCCACCACTGTTGCTGAGCCACCGCACCACCCTGATTCTGACATGAGCAATACGAATTTGAATATGAATTTTACCACCTTAATAAATTCTCGGTTTATCAGAACCCATTTAGCTTAACATTGCTTTAGGCTTTTTCTACTTTCTCAGCTTGTTTCATGTGACCAACCATATGCCTTAAATTTGCTTTCCCTTGTGCTAATGGATGTTACACTGCTGATCCTGGGGCTTCAAATTAATCCACAATACTTCATAATGCACTCATCACCAATTAATCAAGTTTTTCTCAGTTTGAGCAACTTTAAACCATTTGGAATTCAGGTCTTACAACTCTTAATGCTGGCAGAGGAATTGTAGGAGTTGAAGTCCACACAGCTTAACACTGCTAAGATTGAGAAGTACTGAACTAATGTAATATTCATATTTACACTCTGCATATTGTAGCTAGTTTCCATCTCTCAATAATGCATGAATAGATGCAGCTGTATTGCTAAAGTATCATCACCCTGACAGAATGATGACCAGCTCAGAAGAGATGCATTTACCTTGCCCTGCCCTGCCACCCTTACACTCTATCTCAATTATTTGAATAAGTGTTTTATTTTTATTGGGAAGACCAAGCTTATCGATCAGCTTATTCAAACTTTGTCTGGACTTCATAAAAAGTCAGCGATTGGGGCATAAAATTTACACAAGGGCAAGTCAGTGGACCTTTTCAGTTCTCCGTGGTATCATGCCATACCAGGAGCCCCAGAATGAAGGAAAATAACAAAGAGCCTAATTATTTAAAAGTCTCTGAAATTCTATGTTTAAGTTAGAGAAGGACATATTCTGTCATGGTTCAGCAAGACTTCTCTATTGGGTCATTGCTGAAAAATGTGGCTTCTGCTTTACTGTTCTTTCTGCATTTCTGCTTAAAAAATGGTATAGATAGAATGATTCAAAAGTTATTGCCACTGAACCATTGCAGATATCCAGCACAAAGTTTAACAGGATCATTTAGATTTAATTGTTGCTGCTGGTTTCAGTCCATTTTAGCAAAATGTAAAGCAATTTTGAAGACATTTGAGTGCTTCCCCATTATATTTTATACTTAAAAAAAAAAAAAGGAAAACGCCAATTCTCAAATTGATTTAAATGGAATCAGTTTTGTTTCAGATCTCAGATGGCAACCTTGAATCAAATGAGACATTTTCCTCAGACATCAGTTCTCTAATTCAAATGAGATCAACATTGATTCTCACAGGCCTTTTATTTGATTTTTGTCGTATTTTAAGAACAACTAGAAAATACTTCAATTTTCAATTAACAATAACAAGAGTGTTGATTTCTTGGAACTCTCTGTTTACCAATACAAAGACAAATCATCCCTTCTATTTATGCCCTTTAATGTGAAGTTAGTTCTTTTTCAAAAGGCAGATGTGTCTGAATGATATGTCTTCTTTTTTATGTTGTTTTCAAGCAAATGCATCATAACCAGGCAATAAAAATACTATTGTAAAATAAGGATAGGAAAATATACGAAAATACATCAGAGTTTTTAATATATTCAAGAGCTTACTTTGTCACAGTTATTTTCATTAGTTATGGATTTATTTGTTATTCTATGTTGTCATCAGTCCTCTTCTATCAGGTAATTTAATTTTCAGTTAATTGCATAATGGAGGAAACAATTATTGTGCTAGAAAGAGAACATATTCATCAGTTTAATAGAGTTAATTCTTAAGCAAAATATTTATGATGGACCTTTTTCAATTCTTTCTATTCACAATTCACTTTCAACTGGGCTATATTAGATTCAGCTACCCAAGGAGAGTATGTGACAAAAAGTCAGTGGTATCCTGTCTTCTTATTTTTTCCCCCCCACTGCTTTCATACACTGCTTCACTGCTTCCATACAGGCAATGTGTTATGGCCAAATAAAACAATAAGAAAATAGAAAAGGAGAACAAGAATTCCCCAAGTCACTGTTCTGAAGAGATTGAACCTTGGCGGTGATGGCTACTTGGGTACTAACCATATCCAGATCCTTTAAAAATTGCCCATCCCTAACTTCATTGACTAACTAGTGGAATTTACATATGTATATTTGTGTATGACTGAAAAATGAATGTTAAGATTACTCTTATATTTCCTAGAATATTTTGGGAAGAGACTTTTATTAAGACACACACACGCACATGCACATGCACACGCACACACACACACACACACACACACACACACACACACACAAGTCACAAACATACAAATATTTTGTAAATTGTTAGTCGTATTTTTGATGTTTAAATCAGAATAAAGTTTTGATGATATACTCTGGTCATGAGATTGATGATATACTCTGGTCATAAAATTCACTTCACAGACTCTCTCTCTCTCTCTCTCTCTCTCTCTCTCTCTCTCTCTCTCTCTCTTTCTTTCTTTCTCTCTCTCTCTCTCTCTCTCTCACACACACACACACACACACACACACACACACGGCCAGTCTGGTCTGCCCTGTTTTCCCCAAAATAGGACATCCTCTGATAATAAGCCCAATCAGGCTTTTGAGTGCATGGCAATATAAGACAGGATCTTATTTTCGGGGAAACACGATAGTTTAGGCAGTAGGCTAGAAAGCCATGAAAGCCAGTTGAGTGACTGAGTCAGTCACTTTCTCTCTCAACCCAACTCATCTCACAGGGTTCTTGTTTTGGGGAAAATAGGAGAAGGGAAGATGTATTGGATGTGTTCACCACCTTGAGTTATTTTGTAAAAATAATAATTGCGGGATATAAACAAACAAGGAAAGAAACAAATGAATAAATCCCTCCCCCCATTAGCCATTGTCTATCCACTGCAGGATGAAGGCCTCTTCCGCATGTTTTCAACCAATATGGTCCTGAGCTTTCTTTTTGCCAATTGCACTGCAATACTTGCTGATGTCTTCCATCCATCTTGTTTCCAAATATTTACCACACTTTTTATTAAAATATTTTAAGGGACTTACAATATTAAAAAAAAGAAAAGAAAAGAAGAAGCATTAAATCAACAGAGTTTCAGAGCTGAAGAAACGTCTTGGATGAGAAGCGAAATGTCCTCAAAGAAAATCCAGAAAGCACAGTTGCCTCTTGAAAAAAGCACCTTTGGGATTAAATCAACAGTACCAAGCACTTCAATTTAAAAGAATAATTGCCAGAAAAAGACACAGCTAATATAACAAAACTCTTATAGTTAGAATTTGGAAAGCAAAAAGTCTACTGAAAAACAAAATATAAATGACAGAATGACATTGGATAAGGGGAGTGAGTCTGTCTTAATATCATTCTGGAATATAGTTATGAATAGGATAAACTATATAAAATAAATGTGAAAACATATCATGTCATGGGGTATCCTCTGTGCTGATTATAAAACTGACAATAAACCTAGATATATTGCTATATAAGAACTTGCTCACCAATTCAGTTACTGACAATAATAATGGAGAGGACCAATGCCTGTGAAGTAACTCAGTGGTGGGTTGCTCCCGGTTCGCACCAGTTCTATAGAACTGGTAATAAAACCGGCAGGAGGCTCCGTCCACTGACCCCGACGTCATCAAATTGCTTCTGAGCATGCACAGAAGAGCATGCACACAGCCCCACTGCAAACGGGTAGTAAAGGTAAGTATTTATTTATTTATATTTTTATACCGCCCTTCTCCCGCAGGACTCAGGGCGGTGCACAGCCAAAATAAAACATAGTATACAAAATTTAAAAACAATTTAAAAACAATTAAATAATTTTGGCCCAAATAATTTAAAACAACCCAATTAAAACTGAATCAATTAAAACTGAGAGGATGGGATCAAGCCAGCCCGGCTAGATGGAATAAGTGTGTTTTCAGGGCCCGACGAAAAATCCGGAGGTCTGATATCATGCATATCTCAGGGGGTAGGTCATTCCAGAGGGCTGGTGCCGCCACAGAGAAGGCTCTCCCCCTGGAGGTCGCCAGCCGGCACTGTCTGGTCAACGGCACCCTGAGGAGGCCCTCTCTGTGCGAGCAAACCGGCCGGTGGGAGTCTATTGGCAGAGGGCGGTCTCGCAAATACCGCGGCCCTAAGCCATGGAGCGCTCTAAAGGTGGTCACCAACACCTTGAAGCGCACCCGGAAGACCACAGGAAGCCAGTGCAGCTCGCGCAGGAGAGGTGTCACATGGAGCGCCCCGTTGCTCCCATAATCTCCCACGCGGCCGCATTCTGGACCAACTGCAGCCTCCGGGTGCACCCCAAGGGGAGCCCCATGTAGAGAGCATGTAGAACCCACCCCTGAAGTAACTCCAACAGAAAATCTTCAACAAAAGCTGGGTATTGTACAATGCAGGATTATGGCTTGAACACAAGATTTATTTCATATTCATCTACCTAATTTGATTTATATCCACTTAGGAAAGAATGTGCAAGTTAGTTCTACTAAAAAGTACATTTTAATTGTTATGAGTTGTGATTTATGCCCTTTCTATATGATATCTTAAATAAACTCAAGAAGTAATGTACAAGATAACATGCATGAAGGAATTCTGATTTCCCCAATTTATAGAACAGTAATGAGAATTGTTCAGTGGCAAATGAATGTTTAAGACATATTGTGCTGAGCTATTCTAGGCTATTTCTCTAGATGTGATGATATTCCAGCAAATTATACAATTAAAATGTTGGGGATAGGCTATCAGCTAAATTAATGCTATCTACAGCTGGACTTCTAAGTACCTCGGTGATAAAGCAAAAATTCTTAATCTTCAGCTTCTTTCAAGTATATTCTTGTTAAGGATATTTTTTCTTGTTTATACGCAGAGAGAAAACAGAAGTTTCAGGGCAATGAATTAAAATGACTTAATGGAGAGGAAGCTGCCCACGTTTTGCGACCTTGATGCACAATTAGAAAGGTGATTTTTCTCTCCTAAGCTAAATGAAATATTTCCTCTTGGCTGGATGAGGTTGAGGACCTACTTGTATGGTCTTACAATCTAATTAATGACAGAAAAATAGTAGTGGAACAGATTTATTATTGTCATCAAAGGCATTAATAGCTATGCCATTTATGAGTCAATGGCTTGTTGGATTAGTAAGTGCTGCTAATTTTCAGACTTGGGCTGATTTAGTTTTTACACATCATTTACTGATGCTTCTATCTGAAGTTAATTTGTTTCCCCACTTCCTTTTTTTGTTCTCTTATGCTTGGCTTGTAAGTGGTGTAATTCATTTTTTCCCCAGTCCTTCTCATCTTGGGTTGAACTTTGCCTTCAATCGCTGTTTATGTGGCTTCAGCTGAAATGGAAGTTCTACTCTTGACAAAAGAATGAAAAGAACAAAGCTCAAGGTGGAAGTATTCTGGAAAAAGTTTCAAATTTAATTCTGCAAGAGAATTAAAGGAAAGAGAACATTGTAGAATAGTTAGTTTTGTAGAGAATAAAAGACAAGTTCTTAGTTTAAGTTACTCGCAGAATGAATGGATGTGGATATTTTTAACTTGCATCCTACATTGTGCAAATTCTTCCTTTTGCTGAAATTTAATGTTGTGCAAATCTATAATTAGCCATTACAGATTTTAGATTATTATAAATTAGCCAAAATATTTAATTTCTCCAGTATTTATTAACAATTTGATTTACTGCATCAATACATATACAGTTTTCATTTCTCTCTAAAAATAATTTTAAATGTACATTTACTATATGACTTTTAGCCAAAATGGATGAACTCTAGAAAAATTTCTATATTTATGGGACAATATATCGCACACAATCTGTCATTTTGCGATACAGTTTCTAAAGAGCAGGTCTTGAAGGTAAGGATGATTGTTGTAATCCTCAGAGATAATTTGTTTAGCATAGAAAATGCAAGTTCTCTTTGTAGGAAAAATATACTTTTTATCTAAAAGCATCTTTAAGCATGCTTTAAGTATAGCTTCTTTGTAGCAGGTCCATAGATTTATGGAAAGAAAAGTGTCAAATTTTTGTGTTGAATTACAGACTTTTCATGATGCTTTCTGCTGTTTCATTTCTGCTATTTTAGTCAATAAACGGAATGACGCTTTTCATTGGTGAATTTTTAATGTAATTTTTACTTTATTTGGTCCACTCGCTGGGTTAATAATGTTCAGTGTAATCCAGTCCTAAGATGTAGCTTTTTGAAGATTGGCAATACTCTTAGACCATGTGTATGACTCTGCAAAAATAGTCAAATCGGAGCTGTGGAATAGAATTTATTCTCAATTATTAATTTTCAGACGGTGTAGCAGCATGTTATCCTTGATTTATTCCATTTAATGTCTCTTTGGATTTTACATGCAACTTTGAGCAGGTATTCCTCAGGAAGGGCGGGGGTGGGAAGCAAATTGATTCTAAAATGAGATGATGTGCAGTCCTGCCCATGTTTGTTCTTGGTCAATTAAAAACTCTTCCTTTTGTAATTCAGGGATTATAGTGGTGTCACATTTTATAAAACAGCATTTTGATGATGTACCCAGGAATACAAAAAGCCTGATGTTCAGCAATTAGGGGATAAATCAGTTTTTTGCGTGGGCATACAAGGAACATAATTTCTCCAATGTGCATAATAGGCTATTTGATTGCTAAACCAAATAGACTGTACTGTGATTAATTTTGTCAACAAATTGGAAATAGTTGTAGTTTTTTTTACAAAAAAGATTGTTAGGACAAGATGTAAATTTTATAAAGTCTCCATCCCCAGGAGTTTCTTAAAGTCTGGGTGAGCCGAAAATGCTCCTGGCATTTCAAAAACTGTCAATTTCCCCATAATTTGAAAGAAATGCCTGTAGAAATATTCACTCATGTACATTACTATGCCTTACATATGTCATTCCATTTGGCCTTATTATGATCGCTTCATATGATTCAACCAGGAAAAATATAGAAACAGGGAAAATGACACTGAGGGAAGAGCAGCAAAAGGAATAATGGTATGAAACCAAATAGACAAATGTTGATATTCTTGTCAACAGAAATTTTATAGGTAATAGTTTTAGGTTTCCACAATTAGTTTTATTACCTTGAAGGTCCAAATGGAAGTAGTCCTAGCACCATCAAATATCATCTAAGATTACTGGATATTTGTGTAAAGTCTAACTTTAATTTATCTTCAGCATGTTCTTGGAATGTGTTGCAGAAGATGGTCTTGAGATAAGAAGCTATTGAGACATATGGGGTTTTTATAAAGGACAATTGGTATGCTGAACTGAGTAGCCTCCCTCCAGAGATCCAGGGGCCTATTACTCTCTTAGCATTCCAGAAGGCAGTGAAAGCTTTTCCTGCAGATTTTGGGCTAGGATAGAAGTGAGCCTTGCAAATGTGCTGCTGCTATGGTGTTGTCATGGTGGGATATATCATAGTTGTAGTTATTGTCAAAGGATGGGACTGTTGTTTTATCTTTATTTTTTTATTGTATTTGTACCCTACCTTTATTATTTCTGTAAATAACTCAAGATGGCAAACATATCTGATATGCCTTCCTCTTCCTATTTTTCCCACAGCAGCAACCCTGTGAGGTGGTTGGGCTGAAAGACTGGTCCAAGGTCACTCAGTTGGCTTTCATGGCTAAGATGGGACTATATAACTCATGGGCTTTCACTTTCCAGCTTGACGTCTTACTCACTAGACCAAACTATATTATTATTATTATTATTATTATTATTATTATTATTATTATTATTATTATTATTATTACTATTATTATTATTTCAATTTATATATCGCCCTTCTCCTATTGGACTGAGGGTGGTGCACAGCCAAGGATAAAAAACATACCAATACAAAATTTAAAATCAATTAAAAGAATTATACAATTATACATACAATTGGCCCACAATTTAAAACAATTCAATTAAAATCCAATTTACACTTAAAAAGCTAAAAAGCTAAAAAGAGCTAAAAAAAAAAGGGGGGGGGGGATTTCATGACAGCCCTGCTTGATGGAAAAGAAAAGTTTATAGGGCACAGCGAAAGGCCCGGAGATCTGGTATCCTTCGTATCTCTGGGGGCAAATTGTTCCAGAGGGCAGGTGCTGCCACAGAGAAGGCCCTCCCCTGGGGGTCGCCAGCCAACATTGCCTGGCTGACGGCACCCTGAGGAGTCCCTCTCTGTGGGAGCGTACTGGTCGGTGGGAGGCTATTGGCGACAGAAGGCGGTCTCGCAAATACCCAGGTCCGATGCCATGGAGTGCTTTAAAGGTGGTAACCAACACCTTGAAGCGCACCCAGAAGACCACTGGAAGCCAATGCAGCTTGCGCAGGAGAGGCATCACATGGGAGCGCCCTCTTGCTCCCATAATCCCCCACAAGGCCGCATTCTGCACCAGTTGGAGCCTCTGGGTGCTTCTCAAGGGGAGCCCCATGTAGAGAGCATTGCAGTAGTCCAGGCGGGAAGTGACGAGCGCCTGAGTGACTGTGCGTAAGGAGTCCTGATCCAGAAAGGGCCGCAATTGGCGAATCAGGCAGACCTGATAAAAAGCCCCCCTGGCCATGGCCGTCATATGCTCTTCCAAAGACAGCTGTGTATCCAGGAGGATGCCCAAGTTGCGAGCCCTCTCCGTGGGGGCCAATGATTCGCCCCCAATAGCCAGCATTGGCGCCAGCTGATTATATCGGGACGCTGGAAGCCACAGCCACTCGGTCTTGGAAGGGTTGAGTCGAAGCCTGTTATTCCCCATCCAGATCCGCACGGCCTCCAGGCACCGGGACATCACTTCAAGGGCATCGTTGGGATGGCCTGGGGTGGAGATGTACAGCTGCATATCATCAGCGTACTGATGGAACTCCACCCCAAAGCCACGGATGATCTCACCCAGCGGCTTCACATAAATGTTGAACAGAAGGGGCAAGAGGACCGACCCTTGCGGCACCCCACAAACGAGGCGCCTCGGGGTCGACTATGTTTTATTGGCTGCTTTTATGAGTTACCTAGGCAGTAAAAAAAGAGTCACCAGTGAGCATGCAATCAGCTGCCCTTGTTTCTGGGCAATCTTCAAGGGCAGCCTCATGTTGTGAGGCTGTGAGCTGTCCTTAAATACCACACTTCACTTCTTACTATGTTACAGAGCCTCTGATTACGACCTCGTACATGCGAATAAGCTGACTTCACTACTAATGTGGGCAGCCTCCTGCCCATACCCTCTTATCTTTCTTGGTGACCTCAATCTACCTCTTATTAATTGGACCCTAAACGAATGTGCAACTGAACCCATACATGCAACCTGTACAATGCCATCACAAATCTGGGACTGGATCAACTAGTAATAAACAACACTAGACTCAACAACTGCCTTGATCTCATCTTCTGCAACAGTTTAAACTCAATTTATGAGTCTACAAATAAAAGAATCCTTTTCCAACAGTGACCACAGCATGATCAACTTTTGTCTCAATTTACGTCCTTACAATGATGATCATAATGATGGAATCCCAAATTATAACTTTAAAAAATCCAACTATGATCAAATAGTTGCTGATCTCTTATCTCTTGATTGGCAAATTTTGTTCACTGACTGTATTACTGCCGAAGACCATTATAATACTTTTTTGCTCATAGTCAAAAGAGTCATTAAACTATTCGTACCACTAATAACCTCCAAACCCAGAAAAAACAAACTTATGATAAACCGCTCCAAACTCGATTGCAGAAAATACGACTTCAGCAAGAGAGTGGTCAATATCTGGAATGCTCTACCTGACTCTGTGGTTTCATCCCCAAACCCCCATAACTTTAACCTTAGACTGTCTACTGTTGACCTCACCCCATTCCTAAGAGGTCTGTAAGAGGCGTGCATAAGCGCACAAACGTGCCAACCGTCCCTGTCCTACTGTCCCCATTTATTAGTATCCTTATCCTGTATTATTCATAATCATGTTTATACTTATATTTGTTATCTTATATGTATTTGACAAATAAAAAAATAAAAATAAAAAAATAAAAAAAAATATGTGAATCATAGTAATCCAAACCAAAGGGTTTGTGGGACCATCTTCAGTGCTCCTTGGTCTAGCTAAGGCTTCAATTGGTGAACTACCATGTGTAGATGCAGTAGAAACAAGGATGGTATGTAAAGATAGAAAGGAACAGGGTGAATGGTTTTGGTATAAGCTCATTTAAATCAGTTTCCCTTTCCTTTTCTTATTTTGTCTGCCTCTGTGATATTTTATTTACAGCTTCCTACTCTTTTTCTGAGCTTCAGATAACATCACATATTCCAAAAACAAATAATATGGTGAATAGGAATATATACGCATTTAATAATTACTTTTGAACTCTTTTCTGCTTTTATTGTTCACAGTAAGAAGGCCTTCATAATCCACATGGCTTGCTGTATCTGCATAAATTTTCATCTGTGTAAGCATTTTTTTTTTTGCCTCTGTTAGTTCCAGTCCAGTTGCCCTTAATGTAAAGCACATGTAACACTGCCTGTACTTTAAGAGTGTAATATCTGAAATAAGATCAGGCTAATCTAGGCTTAGGCACAGCACTATATATTCTTATCATGTATTCAGAGTATGAACCCAGTCAATTTATTGTAAAGATTTCTATAGCATATAAAGATATAAAATAATTTCTAATTTTTGGCTTAGGTACCTTTTTGGGGAAGAGGAAGTATTGTAGTTCAAACTTGGCCCCTGACAGTAAACTGCTGTCATTGCAATCTTCTTTTATTTTATAATCCTGTTCTCTGAGAATGTACTTATATAAGACTGGGTTTTAGGAAAGATTGAGAAAGTAAGTCTTTTTAGTTGCCTTGATCTTACAGCAATCTTGTTGCTTCTGAAAATTTCCCTCTCTTTCTGTGTACAAAAACCAACTGAATTGGAAGCTGCATTTGAAGATTAACTCAAGTTAGTTCAAAGGGCCAAGCTCCCTGTTTTTCATCATTGGTGACCCTTCAACTAAGTGGGTGGCATTTGAATATCTGAACGGAATTTACTAGTGTTCTTATTTTAGGGAAAAATTCAGATAATTACAGAGAGGAGCAGTTAGATAGTCTTAATAATATTGTGCTTCAAAGCAGCACAATATTTTGCTTAGCATGCCATAGCTTGCAGCTGCTATGGGCATCTGCCAATGCACACAGTTTCCAATGTTGTTTACTCACCCCAGGATTGTTCCAGAGAATTATAAATACAGTACATCATAACAGTAATCAAAAGATGTCCTCCACTGAGCAGCTAGAATTGATTTAGGTTGAAATCCTGGCCTAACTTTCTATTCTAAAGCAAGTAAACATGGAAACTTTTTGTAGCTGTTTCAACATTTGGTAAGATGTCCAGGCTTAGAGTGGTAATAGGACCCCATTATCTTATTGCATATCTATTCATGTTACTACAGTTCAGGAAAAAGACTGCTAAATAGAATTTGCTATCTCATTGTCACTACAGAAAACTAAATTGAGGAAATGTTCAGAGAAAGTCACCATCTCATGATAGAGTCCTAATTTTAAAAGAAATGACCCTATCCGTGTCACCTTTCCTTAAGACTGTATTTCTACTGGAAAACAAACAAATAGACAAAATTTCTCCCTCATTCCAGCCACATTGTAATTTTACTTGGCAATGATCATGGGCATTTCTCTGATACAGGTAGTCTTCATTCAGCGACAGTTTGAAGTTATGATGATAATGAACAAGGACAGTGTTTGGCATTTGGCTTACAATTATGATGTCATGATATCCCACTGTCATGTGATTGCCATTTGTGACTTTCACTGCTGGCTTCCCACATAACAAAATCAATGGGAAAGCCATCTGGAGGTCATAAATGGCAATTATGTGACTGGGGGATATCATGACATCATAATTGTGAACCAAGTGCCAAGTGCTCAAATCACAATAATACAACTGCAGAGATAATGTGATCCCTGCAACCAGGGGTGGGTTCTAAAATTTTTTTACTACCGGTTCTGTGGACATGGCTTATTTTGTGGGCATGGCTTGATGGTCATGTGACAATTCTGTAGGATTTAGCAGAGGTACTGGTCTACCAGGCTTTTAACTGCTTGCAGAGCTGTACCGGTCTACTCATTTATTTTTGGAGGCACCGGTCTACTCATTTGTTTTTGGGGGCACCGGTCTACCACCACACTGCTTTTTAACATTGATCAGCTGTAGGGTGGCCCTTTGAAGCCCCGCAGCAAGAGTTTAAACAGTTTTTTTCCTTCTAGCCGATCAGCTGGGACTCAGGAGGCAACAATAGATTGGGGGTGGGGCCAAATAAAACGTGGGGGGGAAGCGGGGGGGCAGAACCGGTTCGGTGATGTCATATCGTCACCACTACCGGCTCGGTGGAACCGGGAGGAACCCACTACTGCCTGCAACTATGAGAAATAGTTTCCTTGTTCATTACCATCATAACTTCAAACAATCATGGAATGAAGACTACCTGTATCTGATAAATGCCCACGCAGGAGTCGCTTAACGACTGGGATTGCCACAATTGCCATCAAAAGTCATCATGGTCACATAATGTTACTCTTTAAGACTGTGTTGCTTAGTGATGGAATTCTTGGTCCTAATTATCATCAATAAGTGAGGACTGCTTGTACTGCCTATTTATCCCTTCAGCGAAATTGGACATTTCTTTTTCTGCCTCCAATCCTGAGGCTATTTAGAAACCATCCTGATGTCTGAAATGTGGCTGTGAGCCATTCTTTAGGTCTGGAAGGAAGGAGGGTAACAAACAGAGGGAAAAGCTTCTAGGATGCTTAACATTATAAGTGATGCAGAAAAACAGAACACTGATTTATTAAATATTTAGAATTTAATCTATTCAACACTGATTACTTTTAAATCCCATTTGTAAGAAAAATTTAAGAACGTGCTTCAAAAGACATTTTGTTGATTCTGTTGCAACAGGCTAGCATGACTACCCTTCTGGAAAACGAAATCGACCAGTCTGCTTAATTTTGACTGATTCGTGTCTTATACTGAAATTTGCCACCTTCTATTTGAAAGTAAAATTAGAGCTAGAAAAGCTCTTGAAATAAGCAACCATTAAGTAATATAACAATAATAGGATGTATGCTGTGAGATTATTATCTAATTATGGATGCTCAGATTCCGTATCAATCTTGTGTTGAAGTAAAACATCATAACATTAATGTATTTTGTTGCAGGAGAAAGGGCAAGATGTTAATATAATTTATTCAAAATGATATCAAGGCCCACTTGTAAAATTGCGTCTGATCATTTGAAGATCCGTTCTCAGCAAAAATAGTTTATATTGTCTGTGCCCAAGTGAAAGAAAAACCAGGGAGATCTCTAGAAAGTTAGTTTTTTTATGGTAGAAAAAATGATTTCATGATTATCATTACCATTTCTTGTTTCAATGACTTAGAGGTGTTTTCTCTGGGATCAAGGTAAGGAATGAAAAGGCTATCTTTCTCATTTTCCATATACCATTATTCTGCTTCCTCCCTCCCTCTCTTTTTAACTTCCTAATCGTTTGGATTTATAATATTCTAAAGATATACCCAAAGCAAACCAATAACTAGTTGTGATAGTTACAACTATATTACTTGCCAATCATACTATTCCTTAAGCAGGTTTATTTAAACTGCAGAAATAAAGTAATAAATAAAAAATGAAATTCAGTAAATCGGATAAATAAAACAAATATAACTAAAACTGCTTTGTAGCAATGTTGTTCACCAGTCCTGTGTTTTTATTCTTGCAAACTGCCCTTGCTTCCATCAGATCTACACATTGTTTTATACTTTGCCTTGTGTTCTTTACACTTTTAAAATTCTCTCATTCCCAGGATCACATCAACTTCATTTAACCAAACATTTCCTGCCTTCCACCTCCTGTCAAGCTGTTCATTGTTTCTTATGTTTGTTTTGCTATTCAACCCACATTTGCTATCTCTACTAAACCACTTCAATGTACTTTTTTGTGTATGTTGGCCACTTACTTTTGTATTCAATCCATGTTCATTCAGAACTACTGAATCATGACTTCTTCTCTTTTTGATTTACTGTATACGTATAGTATCAAAAGTGTATGGTCATGAAATTTTGAATACATTTTGCATACTGCATGTTGTACCACCACTGACTTCTAGCACTACTGTTCCCCTGCAAGGCTTTCTGATTTGGGAGCTAAAATTGACAAGATTCCTGTCAGTTTCCTTTTCTAGCTCGAGTGACAGGAAGACTAGTAAATCTATGTCAAAAAAATTAGTTTATCTGACAAATTGTTGGGGTAGGAGATCCTCCTGAGATGACGCAAGTTAGCAGTCACATTATGCAATAGAAGCTCATTCATATTTAACCTGACACCCCTTTTCCGCTCACCAACATAATTAGCTGGTCCATTTTTGTAGGGGTCTATTGGTGTTCCAAAACAAGTGATAGGCTACTAGAATGGAGGATCTTTGGAGGCTGATTACCGCTCAGTGACTGAGCCGAGGTGGTGCAGTGGTTAGAGTGCACTACTGCAGGCTATTTCAGCCGACTGCTAACTGCAGTTTGGCCGTTCAAATCTCACCGGCTCAAGGTTGACTCAGCCTTCCATCCTTCCGAGGTGGGTAAAATGAGGACCCAGATTGTTGGGGAAAATATGCTCTCTCTGTAAACCGCTTAGAGAGGGCTGTAAAAGCACCATGAAGCGGTATACAAGTCTAAGTGCTATTGCTATTTATCTTAGCATATATATTTTTTGTCAATTCAAGACTAAGGAATGTACATTAATGCAGCTAAAAGGAAGAGAAAGCTATCATTCTTAGTCATACCAGCATTCCCTGCCAGTGGTAAGGAAAATACAGCTAGATTTTAGACATTTTGGTCAGTATGACACATTACCTCATTATCCCATTGCATGCTACCTGATCTAAAGACTACCTTCACATGCTGTCCTTCAATAGCAACCTGCTTATTGCCCACACCCCAATGACCTGTATGAGATTAATGTGCATATGCAGCATGCTGAGACACAGTTGGAATATAGCTATTTAAGCTCATGGAAAATCTTATGTGGCCTGGTGATTGGCTGGCTGGCTTGCTTTATTTTCTACAGTCTTATTGACTCTACAGTCAATAAGTTCTTGAAAGTAGTTACAGCATTTCAGCAAAGAGGTGCCACCACAAAGAAAGCCGTCAAACTGCAAATTGCAGTCCAAGCTGCAATTGATGATATTACTGTCCAGTTTTTTTTAAATGGGGAAGGCCAACTACTTGGTTTTCTGGCCTCCAACTCCTTTCTTTTGGGATTTTTGGGGATGCACAATGGTGTATTGGGATTAGGATGATAATCACATAAGATCCATTGAGCAAAACATGTTCGCCTCTCACTTATCAGATAAAAACAGTATATTCAGGTAGGCAAACTAACGCTCGTGAAATCAATACAGTGGGGGGGGGAAGCTTTTAACCTTTCTGTATTCCTAACAGTTTGTTTTCTTTGACATCCATTAATTCTGATATTGATTTTGCTATAAAAAGCAAACTGCGTTTGTGCTGCAGCCTGAGCTGCAGAAAAGAGACTACATTGATTACACTGGAACAAAGTACATAGTAAAAATGAACTGCTGAAAACATTTAAATGTAGTAATCTTTTAAAATGTACATAAATCACATTGGTTAATGTTGCAAATGAGCAGTGCCCTCTTAAATATCAGAAATAGATGACACCATAAAACAAATTTGGCATGAAACAACAGCCTCTGTTTCTGTGTACCTGCCATTTTAAGAGCACTATCAATAATGGTTATGGTTATTACAAGCAAAAGAAAAGTGTTCTCTATATCCTCTTTAAAAGTTCCTTCAAAGTCACTTTGTAAATATGACAAGACTAGTGTTTTATCATCATGATAAATAAATCCTAATTATTATTGTGTCATGATTATTTTTATAGTTCACTCATCAAAAGTCTTCTGATGCCTCATTACTAACCATCATTTATAGCCCAAATACATTGATACTAGGCAGCTGATGAATGGGTAATTAAAGCAAATTAATTTGAGGAGGTGGGGGAATGCCATTCACTTTGTGTATAACTTTGAGAGCAATCCAAATGGGAATTGGCATGATAGATCTCCCTCTGTATTCCACGTTCTGCACATAAATAGGTGGGCTGATGGGATAGCGTTGAGAAGCATTTAAATTTTTTTTTCGGGGGGGACATAATATTAGTTTAATTTGCTTAGTCTAGATTTTGGGGCACTTGAGGGAATACATCAAACTTTGGATCTAGGAAATCCTAAACTGATGAATTCCATTTTTATATGGAATTCAGCTTCCCTGAGTCTTCGGAGAGGGGTGACATACAAATTGAATTAATAATAATAAATTGAATTAATAATATATGACCTTTTTTTTTGAAAAGAATAATGTTATTAAACACAACAATTTTAAAGATAAAAACTAAAAAAAGAAAAGAATAAAAAAATAGACAGCACAGAAAAGAAAAAGAATAGGAATCAAAATAGAAATGAAATAAAAAAATAAGGATAGAGTAAATTTTAAAAAAAAGAAATATAGAAATTATTTCAGAACAAGTATATATTTTTTAGTAAGTAATAATCTTTTCTTAAAATAAAACAAATGATTTATTTTTCTCATATCTCATCTCTTATCTATAAACAAATCTTTCAAGCCTCGTCATTCAGTACTGGTCAGCAAATGTACATTAAGTGTTACCACAGATAACCACATATCTATTGTCATCTTGATCAAATAAACCAACTGTATATTCTTTCCTTTTACTTTTAACAATCTTGATCTTTAATCCCTTCAAATAGTTTCTTACAGCTTGATTTCTTTTAATTTTTTCTTTGCCCCTTTTCATAAAACCTTTCAAAACACTAAGAGATCTCTTTTGTAAATCCACTATAGGAAAACTATCCAAGTCATTTCTGGTTTGTTCTTTTAATTACTATTAATTTTATTTTATTCACACACACAAAAAAATGGATCCATTTGTATGTTCATTATAGTATTTTTTCCCATATTATTCTTGTAGCCTATTGTTTTTAGATTCACTTTCAGAGCAGTCTTAGTTTTGTCTGGTAAAACCTATTTCTCTTCCATAATTATCATTTAAACAAAATCTATATCTAATAACAGATATTCTTAAAATGAACTTCTGAGTTCATAGTAACAATATCCTTCAATGTTAAAATATTTTGTACTGTATTAGTAAGTAAATTTAAGTGTCCTTATCCTTTAATTGTAATATTTAGTTCCTTTTAGTTCCTTTAGTGTCAAATCCTCAAAGTCTCACTCTATCCTGTTTTTTAAAAGGAATTCAGAACAACACCATTTTTCCAAGGGACAGAATCTTATAATTAATTTCAAAATCTTATTTAAATCCATATGGACTTTTAGTTCATTTATAATCAACATTCTAATCACCCTTTTGCTATTTATCCCCTGCCCGAAAGGATTTTTTTAAGTCCTCAAATTTATATTTAAAACTTTTTTTAAGGAATAAAGGAAACTCAGTGAATGGCATAAAATTGGTGGATCCAAAGGTTTCTAATAGTTGAAAAGCAATTAAAAAGTAATTCCAAAAGTGATTAAGAAATGAGGCTTAGCAAACCTTATGTCCATATATGCAATGTTACATATGTGAGTTTGGTTGAAATTGTTGAACTCCCAACTTCTTGACTCACAGGTCAACCACAAAAAGATTCCTGCAGTCTACTCATGAGGAGCAGCAGTCCAGAGTATCTGTGGGTGATCTCATGATCTTTCCTTTTTCTGGAGAAATTTTGCTGGTTGCTGATCTCTGCTGCAATGCCATCCCTGGTCTTTTAGAGACATTTGGTTCACCATGAATCTTCACTGGAAGTCCTGAAATGCCCCCTCTCTGAACACCAGGGAGCTTTTCTTAGAGGGAAAGGGGTAGGTGGAACATCTCTGATGGAACCCTTCTCTGCTCATGGAGGACTATCTCCAACCAAACCATAGGATGGCTGCAGGAGTTAAATTACTTTCTTGTTGGACAAAATAAGAAACAATATAGAAATGATTTCAGAAGGAGAACATCTATGATTAGTATGTCTGGAATTGTGCTATTCTTACACATTATATTTGCTTCTCTTTAAAATGGCTTTATAAATGTTAGAGGTCTTTGTTTAAAAAAATAGTGATTGTTGAGAAGAATATGTCTTTTCTTCAAACAAGCAAAGAAATTTCTTTAGCTCTTTTTCAGGCTTTATGACTAATCAAGGTTATCAGATTGCTTTGTCCTTTTAATATCTGACAGTATATAATGAGACTGATTCATAGTCATCTGTGTAGCAAAGTAACATGACCTCAGAAAATAAGCCGTTGCTAAGCGTTAACTCTACTTTGAAACAAAGTCTCTTTGTATGGAATTTATAAAGAATTTGGCTTTGAAAGGATAATCTATTTCCATTTCTGCTCTGAAGCATGTTTTAGATTTCTACAGGCAAGGACAAATAATTACAGTTTTTGTTTGTATTCTGCACATCCTACAAGGTATTACTCGGATCACATTTTAGTATTCTGATGTTGGAGACCAACGGCTTACAAAAGGTTATGAAACTGAGTGTAAAAATTTGATCAACAGCATTTCTTTTGAAGGCAGATGGTGGAAAATTCTCAGTGCCTGGAATGCAAACAAGCAAACAAAATAAATCAAATCAAACCAAAGTAACAAAACAACAAATAAATATCAGAAACATAATTTTCTAACAAAATTTGGCCAGACCAGGAACAATAAAAATAAGATGAGCCACTATTAGGATTACTGCTTAGTGTAACTGAGAACCTGGAATGTTGCCTTGTATTTTTATAAGTTGCAAGCTTGTCAGCCTTCAGAAATAATGGAAAAACTGTTTTGCAAGTTTTTGTTTTTGCTGTGTCATGCAATAGTCCACAACTAAACATCTAGCCTGAAAAACTGGAGAGAAATTAAAAGGGCAATCAAAAGAAGGAAACTAAGTAAGTATCAGTAGATAAAGATAATTGCACTTGAATTTAGAGATTCACTTCTACTTTTTTCCACTTGAGTTCAATTTTTGGGTTGCAAATTTTCAAACTTGCTTAATTCTCCCCCCCCTTTTTTTTATGAAAAGAGATTTCACATGTAGGCTATTTCTGATCTTTAGTTTTCTGAGATGTTCCTTCTGTAAGCTCAATATGTTACTTGCTATAGTCATAAACATTTATCCAATTCTACAATAGTGTATTCAAGTATCTACCAAGAATTTAATAGCTATCTATCAGTTTAGACTATCTCTGTCAACAAAATAAGAAGATTGCTAGAGTATCAGATGGATAACTCCCAACCTAATCCTATGTCAGGTTTCCAATGCCTGATACAGATACTCAACTCTGGCTGTCTCTTGGACCATGGATTACTTGATCAATGATATGGCATCAATACAGATAAGTAGTAAGGGTACATTTAGGAAAAAATTAACCCCTCTTATTTGATATAATCAGACTTCTGTGTTCTTGAGAGGACTTCAATGGTCTGTAATTGAGAAAGGCAGATAGATAAGACTTCAAGATTCCTCAACCTGAGTTTAACCTGGTCAGACAAAATCTAGATTAACTGCCACAATGAGCAGGACTGGGTTTATAGACTGTTTGGAAATGGTAGGTGAGTTGTGCTAATTGTAGAGTGGCATTAATGATAATTATATGCCCATTCTTATAGGGAGAGGATTGTCCTCAAGCTTCAGCTATCCAGTAAATATGTCTGAGGAGAAAAGGAGTGAGGAGGTTTAAAAGCTCAAGGGAGGATATTTAAATTTAGCAAGATTTGGCTGCAGAAAACTCCTTCAACACTTTCTTCAACACATCACAAACACATTCTGATGGCAAACCAACTATGAGAGAAGATGTAAGGAACTAAGACATAAAAAGAAGGTGGGAGCAAATCATGTATTACACTACTTATATGTATCTAGCTCAGTAGTTTTTATGGAAGTAGTATCAAAGGTTTATAGAAAGAATGAGTTCTGAAGACAAGTTTGAGACAAAAGTAGAAAGAGCAAGAGTCCCAAGAGAAGTATATAGTGCGCAATGAAAGGAGAAATACATCTATTATTTTTATTTCTGTTTTTCTGAGTATTTCTTGTGAATAGGCTTTGAGAAGAGCATATACATGGCATTTCATTTAGGATGAGATGAATCTGCAGCTTCAGGCGAATATATAATAGGCGCCTTTATTTTTATTTTCTATTGTTGACCTTTACTGTTAATAATTTATCCCTGCAAATTTAGGACTTCCTATTATAGTATTTCATCAGCCACACTAATCTCTTTCTATTTCTGCTGCCAATGTCAAGGATTCCATTTATTTATTTATTTATTATGAGTACTCTCATTGTCTAACATTAACAGTCTCGGTCCTATTTATGTCAGCATTTTATTTTTTGTTCAACCATCCATCTCCAGAGTTATGGTTCTCCGGTGTTATGGAAACTTAACAAAATGAAACATTCATTTTAGCTCTCAATACGGCAAAAACTATTAAATCAGTAACAGAAAAACATTACAGAAAAAACTGAGGGCAACATCCCCCCCCCTCCTGCAAATGGTCAAATATGCCTTTTAAACAGCTTTTTCTAATAAATGAATATTTACATAAACTTTTATTGTTATGCAACAATTACTAACCTATGCTGTTTTTGTGCGTAGTGTTCATAAAGCTCTATTTTCTTTCCCAATCTCCAAAATATACATATATTTGTATGCAGCCTTTTCAAGTGGATTGTAGGCATCGTCCAACTATCTGCAGTTGTTATATCTTCTGCCTCTTCCTTCTCCTCTTTTGAACCAAGAATTAGAATATGATAGATTCCATTTGGGGGGGGGGGAGAATTGTAGTTTTAACATTGTATGTAAATAGTTTTCAGAACTGTTCAGCAAAGAGAACATAAAAGCCAATTGCCTATGTTCTTTTAAAATTACATTACTTAGAAAGCGTAGCAAACAATTCCCTGTCAGGACCAGGCTATCTTCGAGACTGCCTTCTACCACATAGCTCCCAGTGACTGGTAAGATCCCACAGAGTCGGTCTCCTCCGGGTCCCGTCAGCTAAACAATGTCGGCTGGTGGGCTCGCGGGGGAGGGCCTTCTCTGTGGCTGCCCCGGCTCTCTGGAACCAATTATCTCCTGAAATCTGGACCGCCCCTACCCTATTGGTCTTCCAGAAAGCGGTGAAGACTTGGCTCTTCCGGCAGGCCTGGGGCCGTTGATCTCGTTATAGTGATCTTGTGAGACCCGGCCACAAATTGGAGTGTATGTGTTTTAACGTTTTAATGTTTTAACTTTTGTATGGGATATTGTTGCATTGTTTTATTCTCTGTTGTAAGCCGCCCAGAGTCCCTTGGGGGTTGGGCAGCATAGAAATGTGACAAAATAAATAAATACATAAATAAATTGAAAAGCAGGCTTTTATTTAAAGCCAATTGATATATTTATATATAACTTTGTTGTGGGTCTTTTTTTAAAAACTACAGCCACTGAGATTGAACCCAGACTCAAGAGCAACTTGCACTTCCCCAGACTTTCCTTTTCCTTTGCAATTCTACTTTGGAAGAGACAATGCTGAGAGAGTTCATATAAAAAGTTGTCATCAACAGAAGGATTGAGTTGGAAATCATCTGGTGTGATAAGCCCTTTGCATTTGATAATTGAACCTGTTCTTGCTTTTAAAGGATGAGCTGGAAAGCTTTTCTAAGGGCATGATTAAACCAACTGTCTCAGGCTTCTGATCAGGGATGAACTATTCTTTAAAATTCTGACGTGAACTGAATTCTGAGTGAAGAATTTCATCATAAAAGACTGCTGAGCTACAGTCTTTCCCACTTAGCCGAGAAAGCACTGTCATTCGTTTCATACATCCAGCAGAGCTTTAAGGAAAGGGCTTACATAAGTGGTAGATAAGTACAGGTAGTCCTCGACTTATAACCGTTCATTTAGTGATCATTCAAAGTTACAACAGCACTGAAAAAAGTGATTTAGGACTATTTCTCACACTTACAACCCATTGCAGCATCCTCATGGTCACAGATCAAAATTCAGACAAAATTGGCAACTGACTCATATTCATGACGGTTGCATGAATGCTCTGTGGTCACATGTTCTCCTTTTGTGACCTTCTGACAAGCGAAGTCAATGGGGAACTCAGATTCACTTAACAACTCTGTTACTCACTTAACAACTGCAGTGATTCACTTAACAATTGCATCAAGAAAAGTCGTAAAATGGGTCAAAATTCACTTAACAACTGTCTCACTTAGCAACAGAAATTTTGGGCTCAATTGTGGTCATAAGACAAGAACTATCTGATATCTGTACACAGGAACCTTCCCACTTCAGCTGATTAATAATTATTTTTTTAAATCTTAGTTTGTTAACTTTTTCCCTCCGTCCATTGTGCAGATTTTGTTGATATGCAGGGTTGACCCCAAATTTCAGATGTTTTCTACCACAGGAAATTAACGGAAAAATTATAAACCAAGAAATAATCCCTGTGTAATTTCCAGCTTTTCTTACATGTGAACCAAAGATGGCCAATTGCAGATGAAATGAAGCTGGGAATTTCCTCATTCATGTGACACATCTGTGTATAGATAAACATGTATCTACGACAGGACAAGAAACAATGAATGGAAACTAATCAAGGAGAGAACCAACCTAGAACTAAGGAGAATTTTTCTGACAGTTACAACAATTAATTAGGGGAACGACTAGCCTCTAGAAGTTGTGGGTTCTCCAACAATAGAGGTTTTAAAGAAGAGATTGGACCACCATTTTTCTGAAATGGTATAATGAGATTGGACTAGAAGACCCCCAAGATTGCTTCCAAGTCTGTTATTCTGTTACTCTATGTTTGTATAGGTCTGCCAGAAGCCATGCTCCAAAGCAAGGCATGACCGGATAAAAATAATAATAATAACTACATATTCAGATCAATTGCCTGTACAATAAGGGGCACTATTTATAAAAGCAATTGCTCTTTCATTTGCTTATGGCAGCTTTTATTTCTTTTGCATACATATGGCTTTAATATGCAGAAACAAATGCCTTCTCTTTTTCTGCTAGAAACAGCAAAGAGAAAAAAGGTATGCACTGCACTGAAATGTGTGTTTATGCTTGGGAGGGGGATAAAACAGGATGGCAATAAGGCAAGAGGAAGAAGAAAATCAGGGAAGGGGAAAAAAAAAGACAACAAACAAATTACAATTTAACAGCTCCTGTCAAGCAAGGTTAATTTTTAAAGGTATTCAGATTTTCCAGCACTGAAGTTTCTAATCATTTGTCTCTCATATCTGTTCCTTTGCTTTCAGCTGCTGCTTCTAGTTTTGTCTGCAAATATAAGAAGATGCTCTTGATTTATGAGTATTGATTTGTATGTAGTGGTGGTGGGGAAACCCTCATTTTATTATGTAAATATGTCATGTTATGGTAAGTTGGAGTGTTTGTATATTGGAAATGCCAGTTGATCTGTGTATTTTGCAGAGAATGACAACGGCATGACACTGTTATATCTCTTTGTGCCTCAATTTTTATGCCAGTTTCATTATTTGGAATTTGCTCTTTAAATCTCCCACCTGCTGTGTCACCTCCAAACACACAACAGGCTTATCTTTTTCTAACACAGTACATTGTGGGGATGCTCATTCAGTTATCAGTACTGGACACTAGTTACTTGCCAGAATTTATCTCCTGGCATTGTAAGAATATATAAACATCCTAACAGAGGTTTGCATATCATTAATACCACATGTAGCAGGAAGCTTTAGATTGGTGTTTTTCAAACTTGCCAACCTTAAGATCTGTGACTCCCAAAACTGGCTGGGGAATTGTGAGAGTTGGAGTCCACACATTTTAAAGTTGACAACTTTGAAAAACACCACTTTATATTATATAAAACCCCTGAAACTCTCCCAAGAGGAGTCTCAGCATCGATATTGGAGGCGCTGATGCTAGTCACTGGCAAAGATGGCTCCATTCTTGCTTACCAGGTTTTTCTGATCACTAAATGGTAAGCCAAATGTCTGTGTCAGCAGATAAGCTGTTGATGCAATTTACTTCAGTAAAGTCTACAACCTTCACCGGGTTAATTTATTTATAATCTCAGAAGCACTATCACAAGTGGCATTCCAATATCAACTATCTCTATTTAGAGAGCTTTTTTGTATACTTTTCATGAGATCCTCTTGACATACAAGAGTTACTGAAGAGTATCTACACTTCCAAACTTTTTCCAAACCTATTTTCATGCATTCATCCAAATTTTAGATTAGATACTAAATCAGGGTTCATAGCTATCTCTCATGGTGTCAAATTCCTTTATGTAGACACATAAAAGATAACCTTCCTTTGTTTCTTTCGAGATCTGTAACAGAATTTTGGTCAGGTGCTTATATGTTGTTGTTGTTAGATGCAAAGTCGTGTCCAACCCACTGCGACCCCATGGACAACATTCCTCCAGGCCTTCCTGTACTTTGCTATCCTCTGGAATCCATTTAAGCTCAGTGCTTATATTAGAATATCTTTTTTGGTAGCGAATTCCAGTTCAGGTGAAATATTGCCATAATTTTTGAAAGATATGGGCTAGTCTTTCAATTATTCTTCATCTACTGGACTTTTCAGTAATGGTACCAACCCTATGGAACAGTTCTCCCAAAATTGAGATAGGTTCCTCATATCGTAGCCTTCTAGAAACCGGTGAAAACAGAGGCTTTCTAGATGGTCTTTGGAGAATGATTGCCATTGTCATTGTGGTTATTATTCAAGTGGATTTTTGTTTGCTCATTCTTTTGCAGTAGGAGGGATTTGGGAGGTTCACTGTAGGTGTTTTACTATTTTTCAGTGTATGCTGTTTTTCATATAAGCTCTCAGGACCTTGAAGGATTTGGCAGCATGCAACTTGAATATATAAATAAATACTCTGTGCACATTGCAATATATTCTTTTCCCTATTCATTCTTTATTTCATAAACTAGCAGCATCTATTTCACCATGTCTAAGGAAGCTAAACAGGATTGGATCTTGTTTGTGCTGGAAAACTTCAGGGTCAGAAGCTAAACTAGGAAGTCAAGAACCATAGGTGAAGTCAGTGGCAAACTATTTCCATATTGTTGCCAAGAAAACAGCAAGAATCTATTTAGGAAGTTACCAACTTGGACTTGAAGAAACTATTTTTTTAAAAAATAAATACTTGGACCATGTATTCAAGTATTAAGGGACTGCTATCTGCCATGTTTTGTCCTAATCTATCCTTACTTTAATAGCTTGAAATAGACCATCCTTTCCAAACTATGAGTCCTATTGGACTAGATACTCGCAAATCTTTTTGGGCCGTCTTCCAGCTGTTAGTTTAATAATACATAAGTGGGAATAGTTCAGATTCATTGAGATTCAAGCAGTGCCCATCTTTAAAAACTTCCTCTGTGTAGTTCAAATGTAATCTTCCTCTTGCCAGCAAAGTTTCCTTCACCTACTGAAATCCCAAAGTTCCATATGAATGGGATACATATTTCTCTTTCTAACAAAGAGAACTTTTCTAGAGTATTTGAAAATAGGAAGTTCTGTTTTTTAAAAATGAAGCCCATTCTTAAGCATATGAAACATTAATAAAAGAAGCCTTATAATTATGATTTACTACAATTTTTAAATCTCATAACAGAAATACAGATGAAGAATTAAGTTATTTGAGATACATCATCTTTCTTGAACCTGACTGTGAATGACTATTTAAAGACTATTTTAAAAAACTTTTAAAAAATTACGGTAAGTAAAAACAGTTTAAAATTTCCTTAATCATGGTTTCAAACTATGTTCAATCAGGAATTGTGTATCCAGGTGGACTCCCACGTCATTGATCCTCCCCCTCAGGGGCTATGATTCCTGATACAGAGGTACTGCTGGTAGTGCCATGGAATCTGAATTGACAAATAGTAATTCCATATTGCTAGGATTCAAATTAAACCTGTTCTCTCTATCTAGACCGTTACAGTTTTCAGACACTGGAATCAAATCTTAGCAGAATCAACAGTCTGAGAAAGTGATGTACTTCAAGACCACTTGAAGTATTAGTACTGCTTTATAAAGCCTTAGTAAGGTCAACTTGGAATAGTGCAAGTTTTGGTCACCACATTACAAAATAGATGTTGAGACTTTGGAAAAAGTGCAGAGAAAAGCAACTAAGAGGATTAGGGGCCTGGAGACTAAAACATATGAAGAATGATTGCAGGAAGTGGGTATGACTAGTCTAGAAAAAAGAAGGACTAGGGATGACATGATAACAGTATTCCAGTATTTAAGGGGCTGCCACAAAGAAGAGGGGGTCAACTTATTTTCCAAAGCACAAGACAGCAAGACAAGAAACAATGGATGGAAACTAATCAAGGAGAGAAGCAACCTAGAATTAAGGAAAAAACTTCCTAACAGTGAAAACCATTAACCAGTGGAGCAGCTTGACTTCAGAAGTTGTGGGTGCTTCATCACTGGAAGTTTTTAAGAAGAGACTGGACAGCAACTTGTCTGAAATGGTACAGAGTCCCCTGCTTGAACAGAGGGTTGACTAGAAGACGTCTAAGGTTTCTTCCAGCTCTATTCTGTAACCCTATCTCACAAGCGAGGCGGGCTTGGGTTAATCTGTGGAATTCTGTGGAATTACTGGATGATATCTGATTTGTCAAATCAAACATTCCGCTGAAGCTATTTTTTTTTTAAATTTGATTTATATGCCGCCCTTCTCCGAAGACTCAGGGCGGCTTACAATGTGCTCAGCAATAGCCTTCATCCTTTTGTATATTTATACAAAGTCAGCTTATTGCCCCCACAAATTGGGTTCTCATTTCACCTACCTTAGAAAGGATGGAAGGCTGAGTCAACCTTGAGCCTTGGCGAGATTCGAACCCTGCAGTAATTGCAGGCAGCTGGTCTTAATAACCAGCTTAATAACAGGGTGCCTTAAACCCCTGTACTACCAAGGCTCTTATATACAACCTTTTTTCAATTATGACAGAATAGGATGGCCTTTTTGGATAAAGGACTGCAATATAAAGTATATGTGAATAGGAATCTATCCAGCTGTAACCGTAGGATGGGAAACAAATTCAAAGAAGTTTATGCTTTGCCTCAAAGATGGGTGCCATTTTATGGCTTTGTTTCCGACTGAGCTTTAACAAGTATAAGTTACCAGTGTGACTTTGGCAGCAGCCAAAAAAGCCAAAGCTTTAGATGTCAATGTAGTTCAAAGAGACCTGGGTTCAAGTGATTTTGAGAAATAGGTTATTCAGAGAAAAGTATAAAAAAGAACATAAAGCACTTTGCAAATTAAACATGATGATAGTAAGTTGCAGTAAGAGCATATGTTGATTTATTTCAACATTATTCTATAGAAATCAGCAATTAAATTTTTAAATAAAAATTAGCTCATAAAACCAACTATCTTATGTAGTTACTAATCTTTCCCATAATGGGATTACTGTTCCTTATAGGCATTAACATGATCAGTTGGTGTAATACCACTTACACATCGGTAAGTGGTGCACTTACACATTTTTCAAGATAAGTTGTATTTAACTATTCTTTACTTTTTGTATAAGTAGATTTACTTTCTGCATATTATTTAATAAGGAATATTCTTTGGAGCATCAGTTTATAGTCTAAAAGTTATAAACTGCAATGTGAACATTTAGAAAGGGCAATCTGAAATAATCTACGTAATTATAGTTGTGAGACTGATGGTGGCCTAGATCAGGGATCTCCAACCTGGAGAACTTTAAGCCTGGTGGACTTCAACTCCCAGAATTCCCTAGCCAGCTTTGAGTTGAAGTCTGCCAGGCTTAAAGTTGCCCAGGTTGGAGACCCCTGGCCTAGATGATGTTCAATTGTCAGTCTGAGTTTTAGTGAAACAGGTAGCAGGCCATAATATCAATTGCCATGGCAATAGGTCCAAGAAAGCAAGAATTCTTTTGTGAGGGCAAAATCATCAGAAGACCTTTCAAGTTTATAAATACATTTAAAAGACATGAGTGGCAGTCATGTGTAAGGTAAGGCACATAAATGCATGCATTTTCAACTAGAGGAGTTCACAACAAGAAGAACTGGTTGGTGCCTTACTTCCTTCACCTTGACTGTTCTCTTACTTTATACATATTTCAGTATTATTCTAAATATTGTAAGTAAACTTAAGGAATTAGTTATGACCCACCAGGTTTAAGGAAATTCTAACCTCTGAGTTACTAATTTAAGATGTACAAATACTAGCCTATCTGTGTGATGCCTTTAAGAAGAATGTAGTTGACTATCTATCTGTGGCAGAGTCAAAGTCCTTATTTGCAACTTGTCTAAGTTTGGCCAGTCTCAAGAGAACTGAAAATTGGGGAAATTAGGAGGTCCACATGAAGTGAGTATCATCCTTCTCTATGGCTTGATAGTAATCACTGGGGAAAACTGTACAGTAGACTACAAAGGACCTTAAAATGTGTAAACGCAAATAGCCAGTATAGGAATAGATTTAATCTGTCACATTAATCTATACATAGAGATGATGAAGTTAAAGACCAAAAAATTTGAATTCAGTTATGGAGTTTTGGCTTCCAAAATTCGACTAGTGGTGGGAATTGTTAGTATTTTCAAGTGCTAAACAATGATTGCAAGAGACTCTTGTGTTTTAATTTCTTGGTACATATTTCTTCCAAGATGCCCTCAGGGTAAGAAAATTAAAAAAAAAATGTTTTAAATCATTCGAAAATGTTATTGACCTGTCCTCCATTTATGATTCAGGTAACAATGAAGTAAGACCAAGAAAGTCAATATTAATTTAATTTAATTTAATTTAATTTAATTTAATTTAATTTAATTTAATTATTTAATTAATTTAATTTAATTTAATTTAATTTAATTTAATTTAATTTAATTTAATTTAATTTAATTTAATTTAAATTGCCGCCTTTTCACCCATGGCGACTCAAGGCAGCTTACAGAATATAAAACCACATTTAAAACAATAAAAACTAAAAAGAATCAAATAAATTAATATAGTACAATATAGTACAACATAACAAAATCACGCCCCACCTCCCACCCCCCGCCCCGGTGACATGAAGCCACTGCATTTTGCACCAACTAGAGCTTCCGGATGCTCTTCAAGGGCAGTCCCATGTAGAGCATGTTGCAATTGTCAAGATGGGAAGTGACTAGGGCATAAGTGACTGTGAGTAGGGATTGTTGGTCCAGGAAAGGGTGTAACTGGTGCACAACCTGCAGTTGCCCTCCTGGCCACAACCGCTACCTGCTCTTTGAGCAGGAGTCATGAGTCCAGGAAAACCCTTATATTAAGCACAGGGTCTGTTTGGGGTAGTGCCACTCCATCCAAGACCAAAGGTGGCAATTCTCTTTGAGCCAATGAACCCCAAACTCAGAGCCACTCAGTCTTGCAAGGGTTTAGTTTCAATATACCCAATAGACAGCAAGGACTAAACTCAGGTGAGAGTGTATAGGTTATGAACTACACAGAAAAACTAGAAAAGACACAAATTTTATTCACCATCTGTCTTTTATTGTTGTTAGCCTTCTAAACTGCCTAGTTTATTCTGACACCAAAGGATTGAGTTATTGTCGTGTTATGAGAGATGGGAAAATCACAACATCAAGGAAAAAAAGCCTTCACATGGATGTCTAGGTTATATTCCCTAGAGATCCTAATGTAACTGAAAGAGAATAAGGTATTATTGCTTTTTTCAAGGCTTATATACACAAAATTGATTAAATTGGAACCTGAGTTTATTATGCCATGAAACAGTAAAGGAAAAAGAACTGTAAAGAAACATGGAAATATCAGAATCAACCTACTGTACAATTTTATTGCTATTGTGGGCAAACATTTTGCAGAAAGAGATAGCCAAACTCACAGGGTTCTATTTATTTGGTTTATGAAAAGCTTGGGCTTTGTATAAAATATTGCAGTAGACTAAACTGAAACAGAACTGACTGACGAGTGGTAAGTGGCCAGTAGATTTGCATAACACTTTCTATTCTGTTCTTAATCAAACTCCACAAATGGAGGCAAAACATTCAGATAAGTAGATTAGGTTCTAATGCACTTTATTTAATAACATATTAACACTTGATGTTAACAGTTATTAGAGCCTGATAGCTTCTGGATATTTTGAGCTGTACCCTACAATAAATACATTGACATCATATCAATCACCAATGACTGTGCTGAATAGGATATGAAAAGAGTTTATTTATTTACTTGATTTATATAGCTGACAATGAGTGCCCATATCTTTCCATGACTCAGGGCAGCTCACAAAAACATCTACAAATACATGTATAAAATGAACAAGAAGTCAAACATCCAGCAGGCAATGAATCACAAAACAGTCCTCAAGACCACCGGGAAACGAGTTCCACCACACAACCAGAGTTCCACGTTCAGGCACAGGACCAGATTTTCAATGCTCTGCAGAAAGCCAGCTGGCCATCTTAAGCTCTGCAGGGATGATGTTCCGGAAAGTGGATGCCATAGCAGAAAAAGTTACCCTATGGGGCCCTGCCAGCCAACAGGCCTTGGCTGATGCACCTGCACCTGCTGGATGGATAGAGACAACTGGAAAGAGTGGTTTCATAACTAACTCATTGCAGACCAAGCTACCAGGAGGGGAAGGCTGACTAAAGAATTGATAGAAGGAACCAAAGAACTCACAACATCATATATTCGCCTCTCCGCCCACCAAAAAACCTCAGATGTCAACTGCAAAAGAAGTAAGTTCAAATACTCAGGGTTCAGCTCAGCCATTTTAAAATCATTATGATTGTAGAATACTGTGAAAGATTATAAGGATCTGCACTGATGCATTACATTCCTTGTTTATTTAGAATTAAAGTTGTGTTATTACAGAGTACTTTATAAGTAAGATCTATATTCCTGAAGTATCTTAATCCCTAATTGACCTTTGGGGAACCAGTTAGGTAAATAAAAATCCACAAGCAGAACATATTCAGTATGTTCAGTATGATCAATGTAAGGGAGGTTAAACTATCAGTGAATCCCAGGAAAAAAATTACTTTAAAAAATTCTCTTTTGAGAATTGACCCAACGACACCATGGGTGCAGATTTATCATGCTCTGTTGTTCAAACTGTCTTCTACTGTCTGTACGGCATCAAATAAAGGTTCTCTTTTTATGGAAATGATTGTTGTGTGTTTCTCCTCTACTTTCCTGACTGATATTTTTGACAGTATTTATTTTATAATTTTAAATAACTTTTGGATCTTCAAGACCGATTTTTTTTTTTAATGAAGCAGAAGAAAGCTGCAGCAAAAGCAAACCAAACATTTGGTTTGGCAGATAGCAGCAAAAAGGGGCAACTCACCACAGTCACCTTGCCCCAATCAACTTGCTGTCGGGACTAGTTGCCATGAGCCTGGGCCTTCCACTCTGGTTTTCAAAGCGAGGCCTGGTTTAAAGGAGGTAAAAGTTCCTGAAGGCTTCCTTGCCTTGCTTACCCTGCTGGTTCAGCAGGAGTCATTGTTCCATGCACACACACACGCATGCACATGTTCACAGAGAGAAAGAGAGAGAAAGAGAGACAAACACACACATACCATTCTGAGCTTGGGGATTTTTATCCGCATGTGAGCTGGAAAGTTGCCAGTCATGCCCAGGATTGGGGAGAAGGATCTCTCCTTCCGCATGCTGCACTGGTCCCTGACAGCTCCTGGGCAGGGAAAGGGGAAAGTAGGAAGAGTGAAGGGACGACTTGCTCCTGAATGCAAAAAGTGGGCTAATGGGAGTCATTCTTTTGGGCTGGAGGCTTCAACGGGAAGGGCCTTGGGAGAGAGTTGACCTGTCACCATCCCTGCTTGCCCCTCTCCCAACACCACCAGGAGTGCAGGGTGCAGCACAGCATGCTGAAGGAGAGATCCTTCTCCCCAAGCCTGGGTGCAATTGATAGCTTGCCAGCTAAGATGCAAATAAAAGTCCCCAAGCATGGAATGGTATCTCTCTTTCTCTTTCCCTTTCCCTTTCCCCCCCCTCTCTTTCTTTCTCTTTCTTTCTGTGTGCACAGAACAATGACTGCTGCTTAGCCCTTAACCCAGCAGGGGGACGGCACTGGTGAGCTAGGCAAAGAACAACTTGGAGAAGGAGTGTGGGCTGGCAGAACTTTTGCTTCCCTTAAGCCAGGGCAGCATTGGAAACCATACAGAAGGCTGAGGATCATGGTGAGTTGTCCCCGTGAGAAGTTGGCCAGAGCGAGGTGTCCTGCAACAAAGCAGTAGCGGTGAGGTGGTCATGGCAAGGTGGCTGTGGCAAGGTAGCTACACGAAGTGGTGGCGGCGAGTTGTCCTAGACTCAGTAGCAGAGGTCTTCTATCATTTAGCTGCGGTGGCGCAGTGGTTAGAATGCAGTACTGCAGGCTACTTCTGCTGACTGCCAACTGCCTGCAATTTTGCAGTTCGAATCTCACCAGGCTCAAGGTTGATTCAGCCTTCCATCTTTCCGAAGTCAGTAAAATGAGAACCCAGATTGTTGGGAGCCATATGCTGACTCTGTAAACTGCTTAGAGAGGGCTGTAAAGTACTGTGAAGTGGTATATAAGTCTAAATGCTATTGCTATTTATTTATTTAACTTTTTATATGTGTACTGTAGTTCAATGTGCTATCCTTGACTCTAGTGGAGATGTGATAGTATTCCTATTGATTAAAATGCTTATTCAGGTGTTCTAGACGTAGAATCAATGGATCATATATGACTTCAATGATCATTCCATCAATTCTGAACAATTTACATAATTGCTTTTACAAAAAAAAAATGGAAGGAAAGGCAGAGGTAGTTAATGTTACTGATTGTCTGTCAAATCTATTTATAGAAATTATCAAGTTGTCTCCTGTCTATGAATACATGGCATAGGTTCTCTTCCCTTCCCTTCCCTTCCCTTCCCTTCCCTCCCCTCCCCTCCCCCCTCCCCTCCTCTCTTCCTCATGGAGAATCATGTCACATTTCTACTATATTGAGAAACCCTGCTTAACTATATATTTTGGTTCATCTTCTCTTGGCTGAAGCATGTGATTATGTATTTCTATCAGTCCTTCCAGAGAGGCAGTAAGAGCTTTCCTGTTTTATTATGTGCCATCTGGCAATAATAAATATTGGAAAACTTGGTTGGCATACACATTCTATATCACTTTTGTCATGCAGCATACTACTTTCACAACTAGTCCTCTATGGCATTTCTCAGATACAGCAACTAAAGGGTAGCATTGCTGATTTTTTGTAGTTCTAATAGTTTAATAGGTTTTTCGTGTAATTCAGGTTAAACAATAGATACAGTTTATACCTTTGCATTATATTTCCTACAGATACTATATTTCTAAGGAATATGATTTCTAGCTTTAGTCTACTTCCTATTTATAATTATCTATCTTCCATTATGTGTAAATATAATTATTACTTAAAAAACCTCTTCCTTGCATTATTATAATTATTCTATTAATATTTACAATAACATTTTTCAACTTAAGTTTGTACTGTTGCAGGAAATGAAATGCAAATCAGCAGCTCTGAGAATTAAAACATAATGAAAAAGGACATGCATTCTGAAGAATTAATGAATAAAGTGGCTTCAAGGCATAAAAAGATGTATTTTCAAAATAAACATGTAGTTAAAAAATGAGATAAATCATTTGTAGGGATTTAAATTAAATGAAGAAGCACTGATCATGTTTGAGACAAATAGCTTGTTTTGAAGTCTTAATTGTGTGCTTCTCATCTTTTTGAAAATGAAGTTTGTCCTCCAAGGTTATTTTAGCACATCGTGATTCTTACTGGTATTAATTTGGCTCTTTCTAGGCAGCCTAAGAGACAGGAATGGATGGTAACATAAGAATGTGATTCTCTCATTTTGTAGGCCCATTGTGCTGCCATTTTTCAGGATGAAATTGGGATGTTCTTGCATGTTGATGTCTGGGGACAACGAAGACAACATATTTCTTTACCCATAGAACACAGGTTACATAATCCTTCAGTTTGAGGACTTTTTTTAAAAAAAAAATTGGTCCCATCAATTTGTTGACTCTTGGTGATTTCCTGGATCAGTTCTTACAGTTATCAATCAATCAATCAATCAATCAATCAATCAATCAATCAATCAAAATAGAGCTGAAAGTGACCTTGGAGGTCTTCTAATCCAACCTCCTCCTCAAGCAGAAGACCCTATACCATTTCAGACAAGTGGATGTTCAGTTTCTTCTTAAAAACCTCCAGTGATGAAGCACCCACAACTTCTGAAGGCAAGCTGTTCCACTAATTAATTGTCCTCACTGTTAGGAAGTTTCTCCTTAATTCCAGGTTGTTTCTCTCCTTGATTAGTTTCCATTCACTGTTTCTTGTTCTGCTCTCTGGTGTTTTGGAAAATAAGTTGACCCCCTCCTCTTTGCGGCAACCTCTCAAATACTGGAATACTGCTATCATGCCCCCCCCAGTCCTTCTTTTCTCTAGACTAGCCAAACCCAAACCCTGTAACCATTCTTCATATATTTTAGTCTCCAGGTCTTTAATCATCTTAGTTGCTCTTCTTTGCATTTTTTCCAATGTTTCAACATCTTTTTTGTAATGTGGTGACCAAATCTGGATGCAGTATTCCAGATATGGGCTTACTAAGGCTTTATTAAGCAGCATGAATATTTGACATGATTTTGATTCTGAGCCTCTGTTTATAGAACTAAGGATTGTATTAGCTTTTTTTGACTACCACCACACACTGCTGGCTCATATTTAACTGATGATCCACTAGGACTCCAAGGTCCTTCTCATAGTTACTGTTTTTGAAAATTGTGGCAAGATTTTCAGAAGTGGCTTGCTCCTGAGAAAAAGTGACTGGCCCAAGGTCACCCAACTGGCTTCATGCCAAAGGCAGAACTAGAATTCATGGTCTCCCAATGTCTAGCTTGATGTCTTCATCGCTCCATTCCACTGGCTGTCTTCAGCTGAGTGGCAAAACTAATTTCCTGGACAGAAAGAGAGAAGCCACATTGCCTTCCATACAGTAGTCATTTTTGATACATGTTCATATGGTTTTCTATATTCAGTTTACCTTAAGGGTTTTCATTGATTTCCAGGATTCTAAGATTTGAAAAACTAGGATTGTTTCCACTATTTTATAAGACTGAGCTGTACAAGGACCTAAGATAGCAGCTTGGTTGGTAATTTCTTTCCAGCTCATCTCAACTCAGCATCTGTGCTGAGCTCTTAATATACATTCACTGGAGATTGTTCCCATTAACATAGCGAGACCTACTCTTCAGTGAATATTCTTTGACTTGAGCTTAAAATATGATACTGATGCAACAATCCTTTTTTGTTTTTTAAAATCCATAATATTGTAATACTGTTCGTCATTCCTTTTCTGAAGCCTCAGATTCCCCAAAAAAGGAACACGCTGCTGAAGCGATAGAATTGGGTAATGATTGGTATATAAGTACCCCATTGAAAGAAAGGCAACTACAGCAATTCCAGAGTTAAAGGTCTCCTCTGGAGACACTGTGCCAACAGACAATGCCAAGTCAATGTAAATAAGTAGAAAAGAAACTGAAATGGTAGTAGAATTTTATCTTTCAAGCAGTGGTGAAATCTAAAATTTGTTACTACTGTGGGCGTGGCTTGGTGGTGGGGTAATGTGACTGGGTGGGAGTGGCCATTTTTTTTTACTTTTAAAACCATTTTTTCTACAACCTCTTCAGAGGTTGTAGAAAAAATGCTTTTAAGAGCTTCTGACGATCCCAGCTGAGTTGCCTAATCGTCAGAGGCTTTTTTTCTTTTAAAAGCCTCTGCCGATCAGGCAACTCAGCTGGGATCGTCAGAGGCATTTAAAAGAAAAAAAGCCTCTGCTGATCAGACAACTCAGCTTGGATCGTCAGAGGCTCTTAAAAGCATTTTTTCTACAACCTCTGAAAAGGTTGTAGAAAAAATGCTTTTAAAAGCCTTTGACGATCCCAGCTGAGCCGCATGATCATCAGAGGCTTTTTTTTTTACTTTTAAAAGCATTTTTTCAGCCGAAGAGGTTATAGAAAAAATGCTTTTAAAAACTAAAAAAAAAAAGGCTCTGATGATTGCGTGGCTCAGCTGGGCATGGGGGGTGGGCGCAGAGATTTTTGCTACCAGTTCTCCGAACCACTCGCCTCTATCACTACCGGATCAGGCAATCTGGTCCGAACTGGGAGCATTTCACCCCTGCTTTCGAGGCTCAAAAATTCACAAGGATGTTAAACTATGAGATTAAAGTATGTCTTTTATTTGGGAGAAAGACTATGACAGAGCTAGACAAAATATAAATGTTCAGAGATATTACTAAGATATTATAAAATTATGGTTTTTGCAGGTGTTACATAGGGCTATGAAAGCTGAACAACCATAAAAACTGAATGGAGAAAAACATACCGTTAAATTGTGGTGCTGGAGAATATTATTGAGCATAACTTGGATAGGTGTAGTAAAAGCAGACTGTTCCCTAGAAACACTAATAATGAAGCTAATATTTAAGTATTTTGGACACATAATGTAAATACAGCAGACACTGAAGAAAAATCTGATGCTTGGAAAAAAGGAAGTCAATTGGAAAGGAGCCCAACACACAACAAAGTAGCATGTCAGCATTCCAAATAATGCACCCATAGAAAGTAGAACTCTGAGGCAGACAAATTCCTCTAAGAACAGTTTTATTGGATACATCATATTGGCACAACTGGTGAAAGCTGACTCTTAAAATTCCCGTAGCTTTTACCTAATTAAAAGTAAAAGTTTGCACTTTCCCCCAAGTCACTGGTCATACTGTCCAATCCAAGACCTGAACAGTTGCTAGGTTACTTCACTCCTCCTCTGGCCAGCCACCTATGATGTCCTTGGGTTCCCACAGGAAAGTTTTATTGTTTTGGCTACAAAACCCCATCTAACTATTTCCCCCCTCCCTCTGTTGTTTCCCCCCTCCCTCCAAGATGGCCTCAGCCATGTTCACTTCAGGGTTGACATAGCAGATCCTAGAATAGATATTATAACTGGCAACACAATACACAAAAGCTTAGTCAAAAAAGCAGTTACAGATAATTCTGATATAATGATTCCATCATTACAGAAGAATCGGAAATTACTGAATTATTGAATAATAATTCAATAATTGACTTTGATCAGTCCCAGTGACAGGAAACCTTTTCACATTGATTGGATACATTGGATACTTTGAGATTAGGCAGTCAACTTCTATAAAATGAGGGTTTGCTCATTTACAAAATGGTTGCTGCAGTGGTGAGCATGACCAAGAACAAAGCAACCATTTACTCAAATGAAATTTCTACTTGGAAACTCCTTCTAGATTTCGTATTTGAGATAGAAAAAAATAATGAAATTCTGACTTTGGGATTTGTTGATTAGATAAGTTTGTCGCTTAACTAATTTTCCCTTAAAATTAGAGGCAAGATTAAAAGTTGAGTCTCTAATTTTATTACCTATATTCTACTGTGCTGGAAATAGTTGAGAGTTAAGGTTTTCCATTTTTCTCCAATTGCCCCACACCCTTTTTCCCTACCCCACTTTCTCGCTATCCTTATTTTCACTTGTATTTTATATTTTTATAATCTTAATGAATTATATATGTAAAGAAAGTAAAAATGATGAGATTCCTTTCTGTGATCTATCCACTCTAGACTTTGGGTTTTTCCTACCAAAATTTGGCACATTTTCAAACAAAGCTTTTGGGTTAAGCATTAAGCAACTACTATTTTATTTATTTTTATTAATGCCTATAGGTCTACTTCAGGGCTGAAGGCATTCCTTTAAATAAATATGATGCATATTATTTTACATCATACACTGATAACTTGGTGCTCAATTGCTTTGAATCTCATCAAATTTTGTAGTCAATGCTTCTTAACATGAAACTTTTGCCATGTTATTCATTTGCTTGGTACTCGACACATGAGCTACTTGTTGAAATTGAAATAACTAAATTAAAATAACTAAAAGTAAAATCCAAGAGAGCAAGAAACCAGAACAGTCCCCAGAGGAAGTGTTTATGAAAACATCCTTGCCCAGGGACATGAGATTGCCCACCCTTGGCTTGTGTTTGCTTGTCATAATGGGAAAAGTAGGAATTGAAATATTTACATTATGAAGTGCACTGATGATATGACAGAGAAAAAAGATCAGATTATTCAGTTTGTGAACTAGGGAATTGCAAATTAGATGGTTTCCTGATTGTTATATATTTTGGAATATTGGTCTCTTGAATGTGTTTACTTTGGTAAATAGGACAGCAGTGTGTGCCAAAGTCTAACACAGTACAAAGGGCATTTTTATTCAATTTGTGTTAATTCAGCTTGATCCCCAATACTACACACTCCTGGGAGATCTGATATGGATGCACTCGATTCCATCATGCTTTTGTTCTGCTTTGCCAGCAATGATGCATCAATGAGTGTGAAGACACTTGCTTGTGTCTCTGAGGATTGAACGATGAAACATACAGATGATTTGTGCCTTAGTAATGCAGAACAAACATTGATGCTGAGATGTAGGAAATCCAATAGAGGATAACAAGGTGCAAATAAATAAATACTCCAGGGAGAACAAAGCACAGGGGAAATTAATAGAACAAATCCCAGTCCAGTCCACAAATGTCACTCTTCAAGCAAGAGAATAGAATCTCTTGGAGCAAGACCATAGCAACATATGTGGCCAATTGACTATCTTGCTTTTTGACTTGCTGTTAGAGTTTAGCTATTGTTCAATTAAGCTTGTGATGCTCCTATAAAGACAGAAGCGTCTGGGCAGGCATGGAAATTGCAAGCTGAAAAATTACTCAGAAAAGATCTCATCTGAGGTGCAGTTTTTTAAAATTACTGCTGGCAATAAGGAAAAAAAAATCACTCAGTTGCTGTGTTTCAGAGATAGGGACAATTTCTCCCCATGGTATTATCTGTTTGATCATTATCTCATCTACATCTCTATGGTTCTAGAATGTGCTTTCTCTCTCTCTGTCTTCCACCCTCTCTCCTAATTGCTTTAAATATGACTAAATGTAAGAACACAAAAATGATTGCAATGAAGGCTTTTAGGTTTTAAGCTAAACTGCATTAAACAAGTCATATGTCAAAAATACATTCTCTAAAATGTGCTATATCAGCTTCTCCATAAAGTGGCATTATGGACTTCAAGACAGGATATATGGGAATACATGTGAGAAGACCCTTTTCACCCCATAACATCCTAACAGTCTGAACATCCACTGTTCTTTAAAAAAAAAAAGCAAAATTGTCAGCAGATTCAACTACGGTTATTTCAGTGAAATTTAATTTATATGAATTTTCATTATGATTTCATAATCGTTATTGTTGACATCAGGAAACCAACAAGTAGTATTTGTACTATGTTTTAATAATTAAATCATAATTTGTTACACTACATTATTTAATTATGCTTTATAACTAAGCTTAATTTAAAAATAAGTATATTAAAAAAGCTTACAATATATATTATGCCCAGGAAGCTGACAACATTTAAAATTGCCAATTATTAGAATCTTTTCAGATTGTCATTTTCAAAAAATGATTGTTATTTTTTGGTGTTCAGATGTTCTCCCTCAAAGGGTGTATCCTCTACAAGATAGTCATAACTTCTTTTAGTTCAATTCTTTGATTATCTGAAAGATGAAATTTTTATACAGAGAATATGTTGTAGTTACAGGATGGGATCACACACGACTGGATGGCTCTTCATCATTTGTATAGCACCAATTATTTCATTGTTACTTTTTAATTGTATTTACAATTCTTCCCAATCCATGCTTATCAATAACTTAGATCCCAGTTTGGACTCGTTTCAGTAATCCAAATAAGTCACCTTCTGATGAGATAGATGGCAAACAAATTTAATAAATAAATAAAGACTAATAAATAACAAAAGAACTACAGAAATTCTGGTTAATTATCTGAATTTGAAAATATTATATTAAGTATAGTAATACTAAATATTTGTATGATTGAGAATCTAAATGATATATGCTGAGAATATATGAATAAATGGATAACAAATTTGAATATAGTCATTAGAGATGCAAGTCTGGGATTTCAATGGGAGAAAAATATCAAATTTACTCTGAACATTATACTTAAGGAGACTTGGTATTATTCCAGTCTTATTGCTAAAATAAATATTCCTTTCCCAAATTCTGCATATGCAACAAACAGATCAAATCATTCTTTCAGATGTGGTGGTAATACTGTAAAATCCAACAATACTGTCATAAAAAATAAAGCTGTAATTCTATTACAACCTGAAATTTTCTTATTATGTTTCACTAAACTATGCACTGTATCTTTTCAAATTATAAAGAATTAGGATTGCATGTGTTAATGAACACAAGAACTGTATATATGAGCTTTACTGGAAAATATATTTTACTCCTTTTTCAAAAGAATGGCTAACTAAATTGAGGGAGTAGGTTTTGAATTCCAGAATAATTTCCTACTTCAAAAATAAAAAATATTTTTATTTTTATTATAAAAATATTTAAAACATGGAATTATTTTTATAGTTGGTTGGAAAAGAAATATAAATGATTGATACTATAATTGTGTACAAATATTGATTATAATATTGATTTAGAAATGAAATGTTACAATGGTTTGGATGAATATGAAGATAGAAGAAATTTATGGAAGACGGAAAAGAAGCCTAGAAGATAACACTGAGGCATCACAGGGAAGGGAAGATTGATGTATTAAATGTTTGTCTGTCTTAAAAAATAAAAAAAATATAAAAAAAACAAAATAAAAATATTGTAGAATTTAATTCTAACTGAAAAACCATCCTTGCATTATAATGTTAGGTATGGGTTATTTCACATCCACAAATGAGTTTTTTTATCCATTGTATTATCTTAATTTAATCTTTAAGTTCTAGTATTGACTTGATATGTTGCTTGTTGCTTATTGCTTACAGTTTTATCAGTGATTTATACTGTGTTAAACAAGTGCATTTAGCTTAAAATTCAGTAAGTATGTTTCTATTGTGTTTAGAGAAAGAATATGAAATATTCTACAATATTTTACATCCTTAATGAAGTACTTGAACATACTAGTATTTTATGTACTTTTGATCTGTAGCTTCTCCACTTGTACTTGTGTTTGTATTCTTTCTTACATTTACTTATATACTTATTTATTTATATTCTTTTTATTTATACTACTGCTACTACTTATTTGAGTTTTTCTCATTCATGCTTGAATCCAATCCTGTTTAGAATCAGGTCAGAAGACAAACAATTTTACCTTCTCAACAAGGTTTAGAAGAACCAGTAAGAACATAGGAGTTCTGGTGTGTGTGACCTTTCTTACTAGTTTCGGAAACTGCAGAATAGCCTCTTCACCAATAACATCAGCAAAGCATTATTTGCACTTTTGAATTTTTAATTTAGTTTAATTAATTAAATTTTAATACCCTCTACAATCATAGCCCTATAGAGGTTTCCCATAACTATTTTTGGGATGGTGGACTAGAGTTATGGAAGCTGGCTAAGCTGTGTATAGTGGCAATTTTTCAGAATAAGTCCACATTACTGTAAATGGATTCCTTGTTCTGAAGGACATTTTCTTTTAATATATTTCATGCCCATTAAAAATTGTAAACAAAACATTTTAAACTGTGCATTTGGGTATTCACATCTTCAGGAATAAACCCTCGGAGTCGCTATCCTCTTGAAGCAATGAAGCTTTCAAATGGATAGCTAAATAAATTCCAAAGTCCATTAAGCAGAGTAATTTACAGTGTTCTTAGGTTTTATTCATAGAATTACATTAGCACAGTTTTCTGTTTGGCTTTGGAAAAAAAAAAGCTCATTATCCTAAGCAAAACGAGTATGTTGGTAGGTGATGGTAAACAAATTGGACTGCTTGGATTTTTTTCCTACAGAATGTATTCATTATTTGTATTCCATGCATTAATTCTGGAAGATACATGGATCTTTGCAAATGTCACGAAGTATTGAAAATCCTCTGAACAAAATGGCTGGAGCTTTTTTGCTTACTTGTCAAAAGTGGACTGATTGTAGATATGTTTTTGCAAATGGGGAAGATTCATAACAAAGTGGTATTATTTAGGGAGTCTGTTAGAAGGAAAACCATACAGAAGAAACAAACTGAATCTAGTTATGTTCCACATACTCCTTAATAAGACACATTGTGTGCATATCTGCTTATATATTTTCTTACACACATATATAGCCACACATTCATATGCATACACAATACCTTTGGTTACGGAAACATTGCTAAATTAAATACATTGTATTGTTTCTATCATTTAGTGAGCACTTTTTATCCCAAGGAATATACATTGGATTAGCATGTTCCAAAATAAACTGATTTAGTATTATGAATTCAGTAATAACAGAAAAGCCAAAAATTTGGAATAAACGTATTAATCCCTGGAAGACTATTTTCATCTGTCTAGTTTGTTCACACATCTAGAAAAGAGACTGAGTTTTAATGAAAATAAAATAATAAAATGATATTAAATAACAAATAATAATTTAGTGAAAATAATAGCAAAATATATCAAAATAATATCAACCCTAACCCTAACCCTAACTTACCCTAGAACTAAAAGAAAAATATGATTCAGAATTTTATGCGGTTTGGGAAAAATGGTATACTTGGATAGATAATAGAAATAAAAATTGGAAATATACATAATGCTACTGAGGATTAGATATCGAATGTATATAATGTATATATTGTATGGAATGTTGATCCGAAGTATACAAAAATGACACAGTCTGTTGATTATGTACTAGAGTTGAGTAAAGGAAAATTGTAATAAAATTATTTAAAAAAATAAAAAATAAAAATAAATAAAAGTCTGCTGAAACAGAGCAAACCAAAAGAAAAGAAAAGAAAAATGAAAAGAGACCTGAGTTTTAATAAAAATAAAATAATAAAATGATACTAAATAACAAATAATAATTTAGTGAAAATAATAGCAAAATATATCTGAATAATATCAAAACATAGCAGTGTTCATGCTTTGAAAATAATTTGGAAAAAATGCTTAAAACCAAGTTTGATCATGTGCTGAGTAGATAAGATTAATCATTAGTGTTATCCATTTTTTCTAGACTTCTACAAGAGCCTGAAAAAGATATGGCTGCTTTATTTATTTGATTTTATCCCACCTTTATTAATTTTTATCAACAACTCAAGGCGATGAACATATTAATATGTCTTCCTCCTGTTATTTTTACCATACCAATAGCCCTATGAGGAGAGTTGGTTGAGAGAGAGTGACTGGCCCAAAGTGACCCAGTCAACTATCATGCTTATTATTATTATGGTTGGTTGCACAGTCAGCCAATTGTTTAGACTGGATTTAGTATTTTTATCCACCTATCAAGTCCTTCCCAAGGATCTGGGATAGAGAGATGTTGTTTGATGGTTTTAAAGGTATCATTGCAGGATGTAAACTGTTTTGAGTAAAACTGCCTTTTGTAATTGAATGATAGTGATTTTGTCAATGCCAGTGGTACTCAAGTGGTGCATCAGATGTTTCAGAATTGAACCCAAGGCGCCTGTTACAATTGGTACTATCTTTGTTTTCTTTTGCAATGTTTATTCTACTTCGAGCTGTAGGTCTTTGTATTTTGTGATTTTCTCCAGTTCTTTTTCTTTTATTCTTCTGTCTCCAGCTACTGCCACATTCATTGTCCAGACTTTTTTTTGTCTTTCCAACTGACAATTTGTTAAGTCTGAGGTGTTATGTGGCAGGTACTTGTCTGTTTGAATTCTAAATCCCCAGGGCACTTTAGCTTCTTCATTTTCTATTACTTTATCTATTTTATGGTCCTACCCATTCTTGTTTGTATGCAAATGTTGTTTCTTGCAGATATTCCAATGCACTGCCGTTGCTACTTTGTCATACTGTTGTTTGCAGTCAGTCTGTGCAATCTTTTGATTCCTTGTAGAGGTAATATTTGCTATCTGTTTGCTGTCTTCTCAATTCTGACTTTGTATGCATTTGTTTTTAAAACATGGTCTTGTGCAGCCAGAAATAGCCCCTCTGTCTCTTTCTTCAACTTTCTTGCTCTTAGTCATTGCCAGGTCTTGTTATTAGCTGCTTTACCTGTTGTTGTTTTTATGTACTGGACATGTGATATTTTGCCTTGTGATGACTCTTTTCTATTCTTTCTTTGGTCTTTCTTATATGCCAGTTTGGTTTTTCCAATGTTCAGTAAGACTTCATGGTGTACTAGCTTCAATACACCTCCTTTGCTTCACTTATTCCTTCCAATATTATTATTACCATTTTATTATTACTATTGCTAGTATTGTTAATGCCCCTCTTTAAAAATGCATCTTTTTTGAAGTTGGCCAATACTGAAAAAAGTTGTAGTTGCTTCAATAAATGGCAGGCAGGAATAGTACTTGTGCAAGATCAGAAATACCCACAAGTGTTTATCACAAGAGTGTGCAACATGCGGAGGGAGAAATGAAGAAAGAAAGAAAATACAAGATCTACTATATGGCTCATTCTGCCATAATAGGACAAAGGACAAATCATGCAATACAAAGATCGTTTGGAGGTGGGAGAAACTTCTGATGTAATCTACTGGATTACAAGCAAGTGGTTAGATGAGGAGACCCAAAATCATTGATAGCTTCACACTACAATGAAAAAGGATTGCATTCAATTTCAAAGCTACTATGATTGTTGCTGAGCAGGGACAAAAACAGCCAGAAAAATGATTGAAGCCTGGGAAATTGGCCCCCTGTCAGTCAACAGGAGTGCTGATTTACTACCACCTTATCAGGTACTTAGGAGTCAAGGGCACAGAGGCACAAGGAAACAACAATTAATGACTTAATAGGCAGTCATCAAAATCCCACTGAACAACTAAAAACCACACACAACCAGGGACCATATAAATACAACACCCAGTGCACATTTTCTAGATAAAGACAAGTTCCCCAGTGATGGGCTCCAGCATGAGCCTGAAAGCTTGGAAGAATAAACCTTTGGTCTTGGTGACTAACTCAGATTAGATCCTGCAACATTATCCTGGGACATGTATATATGCTTTCATCAGTGGTGGGTTCCACTTACCTTTGCTACCGGTTCGCAGCTGTGACCGCGCACGTGTGTGCTTCATGTGCGCACAGTGCTTCTGCACATGCTCAGACCATCCGTGATGAAGTCTGGGTGGGTGGGCAGAGCCTCCCACCACCACCGCTACCGGTTCACGGGAACCAGGGCGAACTGGTAGAAACCCACCACTGGCCTTAATTTGCAAGATCAGTAGAACTTCTTTTAAAAAAAATTCTACCCCATTACTGAAAGAGGATTTTCAGACAGTTATTAAAATGTGTAAAATTACAAATAGGGTATATTGTGGAACACAGAATATTATTAAGATTGTAAACTGTGAAAGGGAACAAGTGAAAAAAAGTTACCTTCTGCCAAGAGATATTTTCCTTGCGACTGAAGCTCACTGTGAGCAACTTGTCAACATTCAGTGAAGCTGTAACTGATGTGACTAAAGTTCTGCTTATAGCAAGTTATTTCAAATTGGATTATAGCAAGTTTACAGCTGGACTAGATATTCATACATAGGAAGGGTACTTAAAAAGCCTCAGGAACTACACAGAGAAACACATGATTCTATGTTTTGAAGAAGTGTCACAGTTTCACTTTTATTTCTGTGCATAATTTAATATGTTGGGGAATGACCTTGAAAACTGGAAAGTTTGCAACCAGAATATTTATGAAAGATTTTCTCCTGGATGAACCCAATAATTTGCTGAGATAAACTTTGGAGTCCCTGCCATTGTCCCAATCACAAAGATTCCTTTGGTTGAGACTAGAGAGCTAGTCTGAGTGAGCATGCTTGGAATTGGCATTTTTAAGGAAGTTCTTCTCATGCTTTGTCACTCACAACAGTTGATGAAAATTTTCCTTTTTTTAAAAAAAAATGAGTTCCTTTTCTTTAAAAACCATCGAGTCCAGGGGTGAAATCCAGCAGGTTCTGACTGGTTCTGGAGAACCGGTAGTGGAAATTTTGAGTAATGGCAAATACCACCTCTGGCTGGCCCCAGAGTTGGTTGGGAATGGAGATTTTGTAATATCCTTCTCCCAGGAGTGGGGAGGGAATGGGGATTTTGCAGTATCCTTCTCCTGGAGAGGAATGGGAATGGAGATTTTGCAGTATCCTTCCCCTGCCATGCCCACCAAACCACACCACACCCACCAAGCCACGGCCACAGAACCAGTAGTAAAAAAATTTGGATTTCAAAACTGCTTTAGGGTATTTAACTTGCTGTGATTATCCTTGGTGATTTCAGTATTCTTGCTCTTAAGTGCTTTTCAGTTGCTGCTTCCTAGTTTATATTTGTGCTTCCTAGTTTATAGGAGGCTGGTTTTATTATTTTTAAGCCATCTAGAATTCTAGAATGTAGGAGGGAGACCAATGCTTCAAATAAACACAATATCAATTAATCAGTTAAACTTATTTCATGGAGGAGTAGACATTTTGAAGGTTTTTCAAATGTATTTCTATTTATATTATGATGCATAGGTTGCAAAGGATTATGCCAAATGTATTTCTTCCACCCCAGTGAAATGATACCTATTTCATTCAAGTTAGCTAAATATGGGTGAAGCTTATTTGTCTGCTTATTTGCAGTTAAACAAAATTTCTTATGAATCCCATTTCTAAAATGCCTGTCTATTTTAGACTAAGCAGAAGTAAAACATCGTTATAGTCTTAACAATGAATCATATTTCAACCAGCTAATGCTGACTTAATAGAAATTATGCTAATGTAAGCTCAGGTGACCTAACAACTAAAGAAGGGGACATTTCAGAATTTAACAGTTTTAATGGAGAAAGAGGGGAAGGATAGTAGAGTTCAGTGCTTCAGATATGAAATTACTTATGTATCTATATTAATGATTGAATGAATTTATAGGAGGTTATCTGGCTCACATTTCAGGATGCTATTTTATATATTTGAGTGCTTTATAAGAGGGTCTTTTTTTTTGTTCTGAGAAACTTTTACATTTCTGTTGGCTCTAGTGATTTTCCATACGTGTTGGTTTGTTTGTCTTACAGTTTGCAAATCATTAGCAATTTAAATGTGTTCTTAGGCTTACATTACAAGGTGATGGCTTGAAGTTCACTTTCACTGAAGCAAGTACGAAGATCTGGCAACTCTTCATTATAGTTGTCCCATTGCTTAACCAATGGCAAGGTGTCCTTTATGCAGCTGCTTCTGGAGATGTGGTATAGTATAATACATTATATCTGGAAATTATGGTGTTTCTTGTTAATATATTCTAGGGTTATATATAATTCAATTTTTTTTCAATTTAATTCAATTTATATGCCGCCCCTCTCCGAAGACTCAGGGCGGCTCACAATACATTTAAAATCCTAATAAAAAACATTTAAAAATTAAAAACATTAAAACATTAAAACTCATTCATACCATTCATGGCCGGATCTTGCCAGATCGCAAGAGCGAGATCAACGGCCCCAGGCCTGCCAGAAAAGCCAGGTCTTCACCGCTTTTTGGAAGGCCAATAGGGTGGGGATGGTCCAGACCTCAGGAGGTAACTGGTTCCAGAGAGCTGGGGCAGCCACAGAGAAGGCCCTCCCCCGCAGGGAGGGCCTTCATAAAACAATATGATTTCATTTTAAGTTTAATTTCTAAAATTCTCTGCAGGGTGCTATGTTCAGTATGTCTTTCCCATACCTTAGAATGTTTTTACATGTCAACCACAGGTTGTAATATGTTCCTTCTGCTTCATAGTATTCCCAATATTTGTTCCTGTGTTATTTTTTCTGTCTTGGAAATAATTGACTAAGTTGTATATCATCTGTAAAACATATTAGACCAGTTTTCTTTTACATTGTAATGAAAAGTCGTAAGCTCAATTTTGCCTATTTCTAAATTATGTTAATGACCTCTAACTACCAAGAAGTGAAGCTTATGCATTTCCAGCAGAAGAAATTATTTGATATTTAGAGCTGTTTTCACTTAATATCTTATGCAACGCTTACCTGGCTTTGACAAAATTTATGAGTCAAAAGTGTAGAGTGTACCTAAATGACTCATTCATGAAAATGGTTTCCTCTTCTTATAATTGGTGCTTGGACTTATTGAATCCCAGGTATATACTGCTCAAAAGCAGGTGCATTGAGTCAAAGCAGAAAGCAGTCTCATCTTAGGTTGAAAAGTTCAACTTTGGGAGAGATGTTCCAATAGCTCTTTGTAATATCAGATCGATGCAGAATACCTGTGGATTGTAATGAAGTTGACCTGATGGTTCCCCACTCCAAATTCAGATTCACACTCGCTATAAATCCCCTTCCATTATTAATCTGCTTCAGAAACATTGCCGCTCTGGGGTGTTTATTATTTTTAATTTATGTACTGTCCACCTGACAAAAAAGGCAGAATAACAAGGGAGCACATGAAAATAATATTGCAAGTATAAATTTTATTTTATAAAAATTGTAAGGTGTGACAATTGAAGAGTTCAGTTAGCTAAAGCCTTTACACAGGAAGTTTCTCAGACTGACTGTAAGACTAGATAAGGTTCAATGGCATTCAAGAGGGGTCGGACTTCACCCTCTTCTGCTCACATGGGGATTCTAGTCTAATTCCCCATTTGATTCCTCCCCTTCGCTTGGACAGTCTTTTTCCAACAAAAATAAAATAAAATAAAATAATAAAATAAAATAAAATAAAATAAAACAAAATAAAATAAAATAAAATAAAATAAAATAAAATAAAATAAAATAAAATGTGTTAAAGATTGCATGATTTCCAGAAATGGAAAATGTAGGAAAAGGATTCATTTGCTCCAATGTTCTTTCTTTCCTGTATATTTATGTGTGTGTGAAATCTAGCATTTTATTGACAGACTCATATGTGTATGCTTTGTGAAGGAAGAAGTGTGATGGCTAGTCAGCAAAATAAAAATAATTATGCTTAGCACAATTGTACAGTATCTACGGAGTGCTTATATGCTTATTGTTTTTTTTTAAAAGAAAGCTTCCTGAAGATATGCTAATTGGGACAGTAAAGAATTTAGTACAAATTGAGATATATGAGTTAATTCATATTAAAAAAATGCTCCAAAATTGCAAAGTTTATGTATACTTTATAATAAAAAGGAGGTACATCTGCAAACCAGAAGCTTTCCCCCTGATACATAATATTTTGTATCCATCCAATAACAAGGATTCTCTGAAGGCATTACAGGTGAAAAGAATAAAAAGGCAACTTTTTTTTTTAATATTGATTTATATGCCGCCCTTCTCCAGAGACTCAGGGCGGCTTACAATGTGCTAAGCAATAGCCTTCATTCTTTTGTATATTTATACAAAGTCATCTTATTGCCCCCACAACTGGGTCCTCAATTTACCTACCTTAGAAAGGATGGAAGGCTGAGTCAACCTTGAGCCTTGGCGAGATTCGAACCTGCAGTAATTACAGGCAGCTGGTCTTAATAACCAGATTAACAACAGGGTGCCTTAGACCACTGTATTACCAAGGCTCTTATTATAAAATAAGATGCAATGATTTATCCATTGAAGAAAATATATTTCAGTCCTAGAAAGATCATCAGTATCAAACAACTAAGCTTCTTTAAAAAAAAAAAATCTTTAAAAGAAACAAGTACAATAGACATTTTCCGAACTGTTAGACTATTCAGGAATTGTATTCCCAGCTCACTAACAAATTCAAGAGACCTGATGAACATTGCTGAAGGTTCTTTGCTAGCATAAGAGATTTCAGAATTATTCACCAGCTATGCAGAATATTGAAGCATTTCAATCAAATTAATTAAAATCAGATTTTAATAAACCAATTCTACTGTTCTGACATCTCCAAACACCTTGCATATAGGCAAAGCAAAGCAGGAAATATACAACAACCGTTCCTCATACCTTTAATTTCTCTTTAATGCATTTGATTATGTGGCAAAGGATGTACTGAAGTACTAAAGAATCTTCACAACATTCAGATCTCTGCATTTTTTGGCTAACTACTATCTATCTATCTATCTATCTATCTATCTATCTATCTATCTATCTATCTATCTATCTATCATATTGGCTGATGCAATTGACTTATAATGTAAGCTTGATGATCTTTGACAGCCTTTCAAAATTCCTTTCTCAAAGAAATTTTATTTAAACTAATTCTTTGTAGAGGGTATCTTATCCATTAATAATTTAGTATATAACCAAAACATCTTTTCGATTAAATTTACATGCATCACTTACATGGCTATCATCAGATTGAGACATATTATATACTCGGGTAGTAATTATTCATGTTAATTATTCCTGAATTTTATTTTGAAAAGAACCCCTAAAGAAAATTTATACTTTCAAATTATAATTATAGAAATGATTGATGATACCAGTATGCAGTGGTGGAATTCAAATTATTTTACTACTGGTTCTGTGGGTGTAGTTTTGTGGGTGTGGCAGGGGAAGGATACTGTAAAATCTCCATTCCCACCCGATTCCAGGGGAAGGATACTGCAAAATCCCCATTCCCTCCCCATTCTGGGGCCAGCCAGAGGTGGTATTTGCCGGTTCTCCGAACTACTCAAAATTTCCGCTACTGGTTCTCCAGAACCTGTCAGAACCTGCTGAATTTCACCCCTGCTGGTATGGCAAATGATTTAATTGCTTTATCTTTCATATTTTTCCTTAAACTGATACACAGAGGTATTGCATATGTGTTTGACCTTAACAATAGTCTATGAATCTTTATAATTTTCTGTATTTATCTCCAAATTCTTCCTAAATATTTCTATTGTTCTGAGGAAAAAAATAGTACAAACTATCATATCACTTTCAATGAAGTGGGTTAGTGATTTTTCAGTAGCATTTCCTAGCATTTCCCATAAAGCTAAATCAACTCAGTCCTTGACATGTGCACACCATGAATTTAATCTTTTTGAATGAAAGAAATTCCCTCTTATCCTTTTTGGATTCACACTTATATCTCAATCCATCTTTATGACCTTTAAGTCCTATTGCTGAACTTCTGTTGCAGTTGTGGATACTGATGCATCATGTCACTTTAGGGGGTTGTTAATTGTATAATTAATTTCTAGTTTAATTTCAATTACATGGCTAGACACCTTGGCTTTGGACACCTGTCTAATGGCAAATGGATGATCTCTATTATTATTACTACAATGATTATTGAAATTATGCAGGATGCACATGGAGGGACAAGGTGCCCTTTGAACCTTGGAAGGTGCCTTTTATCAATTACTTTACCAAACTCAGCGGTTAACCTTTAAACACACATCTATTATTTATGCCTAAATAGCAGCTAATGCTCAGAGAATAGTGTTTGTCCTCTACTTAGGAATATTGATAAAGCTAGATCAGGCAAGGGGAAAAGAGCACTGCTGTTGGGTGATATACGACGTCATCATCTCCTTCTGCTGAAAAGTGAGCTTCTTTCAGTCCATTGGAAACTATGAACAGCATAAAGAGTTGTAGGAAGTTTGAACCTTGGGCCTGCTCTGCATGTGGCTTGACTGCTACACTTTAAAGAGCAGTTCAAATATCTGTAACAAATCTTTTTTTCTTAGGAATTGTGTTCTTAAATTTCTGTCCTGAGAGTCTTCTAATTTCAGTGTTGCTCTGGGAGACACTTCTATAAGGTAAAGGTAAAGGTTCCCCTCGCACATATGTGCTAGTCGTTCCCAATTCTAGGGGCCAGTGATCATCTCCGTTTCAAAGCCAAAGAGCCAGCATTGTCTGAAGATATCTCTGTGGTCATGTGGCCAGCATGACTAAACGCCAAAGGCACACGGAACGCTGTTATCTTCCCACCAAAGGTGGTCCCTATTTTTCTACTTGCATTTTTTACATGCTTTTGAACTGCTAGGTTGGCAGAAGCTGGGACAAGGAATGGGAGCTCACCCCATTATGCGGCACTAGAGATTTGAACCACTGAACTGCTGACCTTTCGATTGACAAGCTCAGCATCTTACCCAGTGAGCCACCGCGTCCCTCTTCAATAAGAACCGGTAATTATTCAGTAAGATCAAATGCCCATCCTAAGAACAAATGCCCATCCTAAGTAAATAATGACCAAAAATTATTATATTTTAAATTGAGATTAATAAACAAGCAAACTAAAAGCATAAACACTTGCTCCCATCATGTAGATATTGGAAACTAAAATTCAGGACTGGCTAACTTTTTGCAACTTTTTATATTCACTGGAGAATCACATTATTGATTGAGCCTCTTTATTTTTTGCGGGTGGGTGGGTGGGTAGGTGGGTGGGTGGGGAGACAGATGAATGGCAGTGCAACATAAAAAATGAATAAGCCTTATACTTAAGGTGCAAAAATGGGCAGTTTTGCTTCTCGACTTAAGAAATTTTGGGGATGTTTTATATATGTGAGCTTTGATGTTTAAGTTTTGCAAGTATAATCGCTGCTGGAATCTACTGCAAGTATTTGGAAACAATATGCTAGTTGTAAAAATATTAAGAGACTGCAATTCTCAATTGAATGGGCAATTTGTTCTTTAATACTCTGAAGGTCCATTTTAGTTTTCCAGTATTTTGATCCTCTGGTGGCAGGTCCGCTATCTTTAATTCAAAACATTGTTTTATAATTTGCATTGTTCTAGTAACAAGTGAGAAGCTTGTGAAAACAAAAAATTAATAAAAATAATAAAAGGCAGTATTTTAAGTCTGGTGCTAAAGGCCATTTTTTAATTTTCATGAACAGTTGGATAAATCCACTGAACTTCTTTCTTTTATGTGAACAATTTACTGCTTTTCGTTAGACACCTATAAAATAAGGCATGTCCAGCAGAGATTTGCAAGTCAGATGATTGTCCACAACACATTAAGATCTTGTATTCCAATTCTAGTTTTTAATAGGGTCTATAAACTGCTTGACTTTATTCAGGATTTAATTAAGTTTGGGAGAACAATAAATTGTAGCTTATGGGACAACGTGAATTAAATCCGTTTTACTTATTTTGACCTTTTGTTATTCCATGAAACTATTTTAAAGTGACTGTGGTCAACATCAAGAAAGAATTGCATATAAATTGTGAATTTTAAAGTAGCAGCCCGATATAGCTATTTATTAATCAAGCATTAGTTATGGTAGTTAAGCATTTAGGGATAATAAAATGTAAATGTGCTTTTGGTGTAAACTATGTTACTTGAAAATATATTCTTGAAGAAAAATGGTTGCAGTAAGATTATATTAATTGTGTATTTGCATATTTTACAGAAGGTTATGTAGATGTTGCTAAAATATACAACAATTTAAGAAAGTGTTTTTATGAATAATAAAATAAAATGAAAAAAAATAAAGCAAGGCTTAGTTTGATCACTATAACGAAAAGAACAACTTCTTTATGGACAGCTTGGTTACTTTAGCATTATTGATAGTAATGGTTACTATCTTAAAAAGATGGCAAAGAATAAATACAGAATAACAGAGTTGGAAGGGACTTTGGAGGTCTTCTAGTCCAGCCCCCTGCTCAAGCAAGAGACCCTATACCATTTCAGGTAACTGTAGTCCAAAGTCTTCTTAAAAACTTCCAGTGATGAAAACTTCTGAAGGCAAGTCATTCCACTGATTAATTGCTCTAATTATCAGGAAATTTCTCCTTAGTTCTAATTGGTTCTGCCCTTGATTAATTTCCATCCGTTGCTTCTTGTCCTGCCTTCAGGTGGTTTGGAGAATAGCTTGATTCTCTCTTCTTTGTGACAGCCCCTTAGATATTGGAACACTGGAACATTAGTTCTTTTCATTAAACTAGACATTCTGGCAACCTTTCTTCACATGTTTTAGCTTCCAGTCCCATTATCCTCATTGTTGCACTTCTCTGCGCTCTTTCTAGAGTCTCAACATCTTTTTTATATTGTGGTGACCAAAACTGGAAGTGGTATTCCAAATGTGATTGTTACCAAGGCATTATAAAATGGTACTAACACTTCATGTGTTCTTGATTCTATCCTTCTGTTAATGCAGCCTAGGACTGTATTCTCCAAGATCACTGCAGATAGGAACTGCAACCAAGAAATTAAAAGACACTTGCTCCTGAGGGGAAATCTATGGCAAATCTAGATAGCATACTAAAAAGCAGAGACATCACCCTGCCAACAAAAGTGCCTATAGTCAAGGCTATGGTTTTCTCAGTTGCAATGTATGGCTCTGAAAGTTGGACCATGAGGAAGGCTGAGCACCTAAGAATTGAGGCCTTTGAACTATGGTGCTGGAGAAGACTCCTACGAGTCCCTTGGACTGCAAGGTGATCAAACCGGTCAGTCCTAGAGGAGATCAACCATGACTGCTCTTTAGAAGGCCAGATCCTGAAGATGAAACTCAAATACTTTGGCCACCTAATGAGAAGGAATGACTCACTGGAGAAGAGCCTAATGCTGGGAATGATTGAGAGCAAAAGAAAAACGGCATGATAGAAAATGAGGTGGCTGGATGGAATCACTGAAACAGTAGGCGTGAATTCAAATGGACTCCAGAGTATAGTAGAGGATAGGAAGGCCTGGAGGAACATTGTCCATGGGTTCACGATGGGTCAGGCATGACTTCACAACGAACAACAACAAGGACTGTATCGGCTTTTTTGGCAGTTGCAATGCATTTCTGGCTCATATTTAAGTGATTGTCCACTAGGTCTCCAAGATCCCTCTCATAGTTACTACCATTGTGCCAGGTATCACATTTTCTGTTTTCTAGGAATCCAATGGACCTGTTAAAAATACGAAATATATTTCCTTATAAAAGGTGACGCATGATAACATTATCTAGCCTGGTGATAATATATACATGAGATTAAAGTAAGAACTACAAATACAAACTCTGGGAAAATCTAATATTGCAAGTTATTTTCAAATCATATGGCAATACCTAACTCACCTGCATATGTCTTTTGCACAAACAAATTCTCAGAAAAAAAATATTTTAACTTACAAAAGAAATAGGGATGTAGCACACTGATGTCATGACACCAATTGATGGAGACAGCCAAAATGTTTGACCCATTTTAATGAATTAACAACCCTCACATGTGTTAACAGAAATTGGTATTTAGCTGACAGATGTTGGTAATGCAAAGTCAGCAAAGCATGAAATAGATGAGGATAAATACATTAGCTCTGCTTCTTCACTACTCTCTACTCAAGAAAATTCTATGCAAAAAGTAATTTTTTTGTCTTCTAGGGTTCTGTATTGCAGGGGGACTGTGTAAGAGGAAAAGTCTTCCTATTACATTCACAGAGCAAGGAGGTTGATTTTCATATTTTTATTTGGTCAAATGTATCCCATAGAGAAATTAAAGTCAAACATTTGCCCAGTGATACAGATAAAAGTCAGGAAATTTAAAGTCTCTATCAACATATGATAGCCATAATTTATATTAAGAAAACTTAGGAGTTTGTCTTTCTCATAGAAAGCTCAACTTCAGATTGATTGAAGCTTGAAAAAAAATAGGTTTCTTAATCAAACTCTGAATGCTGGATATCTGTAATTAGGCCTGGAATCTTCTGCTTTCATTTCCTAGAATTTATTATACATTGCTGTGATTTACTAGGTAGAAATAAAGGGATTGAAATGTCAAAACAGGCTTTAAGATGAAGGCAAACAACAGAGTTTTCAAATGCTTGTCAAAAGAATATGCAAATGTTAAGACTCTTTTATCACCTATGGAAAGCAAATAGGATCCATTAGTGTAAGTTCAAAGAATATACTCCAGATGGAATATAACAACCAATGCAGCAATCTTAAGTAATGTAGCATAGCTATTATATCTACATTGCAGAATGCAGATAAGAAAAAAATTACTCTTCTGAAAATTCAACTAACCAGCTTTGCCTTCCTGTAACTTACTTGTGTAATTTAAAGTAAGTTCCAGATGGTTCCATTTGTCAAGCAAATTGTAGTTCATGATTGCTTGCTCTGTTTGAGGTTTTAAGCTCTGAATGTTCATTTAGTTTTTAGTGTCTTGTATTCATATGATAAACAGTTAAAAATGGGAAAAAATGCTGTATGGGTTCTGTTCTAAATATGAGCAGGCCGTTTTCCTGCATCTTGCTCTTCCTTCTACTATACAAGTATGGGGACAACATAGCTAACTTTTTTATAGCTTTTATGAAAAATGGAATAATCTGACAATCAAATTGGTATCAAAATTATAAAATAAATAATTTGGAAAAACTAATTTCATTTTGATAGAAGTAATATCAAACTTTTGCCCTTTTAAACTGATGGGAATCTGACTAGAATTTATCACGTAAGCTAAAGTAAAATTTTGAGACGACCTTACAGCTCAAAAGGATATCACATTTATATGAGGAATATCACCACACATGCATACATACAGTTATACATACAACTAATAAAACCATGTATTTTTAGACATAAGAGATAGAGATAAAAAACATCAATCTATTTTTATTTCCCCTTTGAGAATTAAAGAAAAACCATGGTTTTTTTTTTTTCATCAAAGAACTCTTGAACATTTGGCTAATAGCTTTCCTTGCCTTGTAAGCAGACAGCTTTATGGGCCCTTTTCTAGAATGCTCAATTCTTCTATGCTATTCCTGTAGAGTAGAAGATATTATCATCCTTAATGGACTCTGTTATTCTTTAGCTAAGTTTGACAACTGCTCTAAAATCCAGTATATGTTGTGTGACAGGTACATAGTTGGCTTTTCCAAGATCTGCAGACTGGAATCTAAAATTGAATTGTTGATTGTTCTTACTGTATCTACACTGTGTGCACAATTATTAGGCAAGCTGTATTTTGGAGGATTAATTTTGTTATTGAACAACTACAGTGCTCTTGGTGAATCCAAAATGTTAATAAACCTCAAACCTGAATATTTAAGAAAGTAAAAGTGAGTTTATGTCTTTCTTAGGAGACTATCTATGTGTGCACAATTATTGGGCGACTATTCGCGTGTAGAATTATTATGCAACTAAATGAAAAATGAAAATTTTCCCATTTCACTCATTTATGTTCATCTGTTAAAGTGAGAATAAACGAGCACTCAAAATTTACAAATAAACATTTCTGACAGTTCCAAAAAGAAAATCAGTGACCAATATAGCCACCCTTCTTTTCAATAACAGTCATAAGCCTTCCATTCATGGAGTCTGTCAATTTCTTGATCTGTTGACAATGAACTTTTTGTGCAGCAACAACCACAGCCTCCCAGGCACTGTTCAGAGAGATGTACTGTTTTCCTTCACCATAAATCTCCTGTTTAAGAAGAGCCCACAAGTTCTCAATAGGGTTTAGGTCAGGTGAGAAAGGGGGGGGGGGGGGCATGTCATTATTTTTTCATATTTAAGGCCTTTACTGGCTAGCCATGCAATGGAGTACTTCGATGCATGCGATGGAGTATTGTCCTGCATAAAAATAATGGTCTTCTTGAAAGATGCAGACTTTTTCCTGTACCACTGCTTGAAGGAAGTGTCTTCTAAAAACTGGTAGTAGGTTTGGGAATTGATTTTGAGTCCATCTTCAACCCAAAAAGGTCCAACTACTTCATCTTCAATAATACTCCACCTCCACCCTGCTGGTGTCTGAATCGAAATGGACTCTGTGCCCGTTGCTGATCCAGCCACAGGCCTGTCCATCTGGTCTGTCAAGAGTCACTCTCATCTCATTAGTCCATAAAACCTTTGAAAAATCTGTCTTCAGATATTTATTGACCCAGTCTTGTTGTTTCAACTTATGTGTCTTGTTCAGTGGTGGTAGGATTTCAGCCTTCTTTATTTTTTTTAATTTTTTTTATTATTTATTTTTATTATTATTCTTTACCTTGCCCATGTCTCTGAGTACTGAACACCTTGTACTTCTGGGCACTCCAGGTAGATTGCAGTTCTGAAATATGATAGCACTGGAGGATAATGTGTCCTGGTAGCTTCATGCTTGATTCTTCTCAAATCTTTGGCAGTTAAGGTGCATCTTTTTTTCTCAACATGTTTCTTGCGATCCTGTTGACTATTTGCAACAAAGTGTTTGATGGTTCTGTTATCACGCCCCAATATCTTAGCAATTTCAAGAGTGCTGCATCCCTCTGAAAGACCTTTTACAATTTTTGTCTTTTCAGAGTCAGTTAAATCTCATTTTTAGCTCACTTTGCCTGAGGAAAAGAAGCTGCCTAATAATTACGCACACCTTGATATAGGGTGTTGACTCCTTAGGCTACACCCTCCTTCATTATACAAATACACATCACCTGATCTGCTTATATCCACTAAGCATTCAAGTTTATACAGTTTAGAGGTGGAAAATATGCATACAAAGGATGATATGGGAAAACTACTCATATGCCTAATAATTGTGCACTCGGTGTAGTCCTCTCTTTTCTTGATTTATGTTATTCTAATCTAATTTTAATGTTAGGTCTTTTACTGGCACGAGATCTCAACGTAGTCTTTTAATGATGCTTTTTATGTTCTGCTGCTGCTGCTGGAATTAAAATGCCTATGTTGGTTCAGCAGGATTCGCCCAACAGTTTGGTATCTCACTTACAGGCAAAGAATCCATGCTTTCAAAAAGTCACATATTATGTACATTTAAAAGTGATTATGTACTCTAATAAAATATGATGAATTTAATTAAATTTATTACTTCTTTATAGTGGTGTTTCTTTAGCAATAGCAATAGCACTTAGGTTTATATAGTGCCCCACAGTGCTTGGGGGCACTTTACAATGTCAACATTTTGCCCTCAACAATCTGGGTCCTCATTTTACCAACCTTGGAAGGATGGAAGACTGAGTCATCCTTGAACCCCATTAGGATTGAACTCTAGGCTGTGGGCAGAGTTAGCCTACAATGCTGCATTCTAACAGCATTGTCTATGGCATCAATTAGTAAATTAGTATTATTTATACTAATACCTCACCTGATTTTACTAGGATCATAGGTCAAATATTGGCCTGGATTAAAAGCTTCCATTTAATGTTGTTCCTTTCAAATATCAGCAAAAGTGTCACAATATATTCATTCTATACCAATACTAATGAAAGCAATAAGCAATTGATTGACTAAATACCGTTAGGTGGATGTCAACTCTTAATGATTGCATAGATTTTCTCCACAATGATCTATCCCCAACTTGTCTTTCTGATCTTAATGGTGCTGTAATTGAGCACAAAGTGCAAAGTACAAACAAAAACTATATTTTGGGCGGTATCCAACACTTCAATGCTGGAAGTCTGTCTATGTATAAAGACTTTTGAATATCTCCTTGTTGCATCTTCTCAAATCTACCCCAAGGGACCCAAATTTCTGGAAAAGGTTTGGGGGTATGTGAGGACTACAGTGGAGAAGCAGAAATATTTTTTCCTGATTCCATAGGAAAAAAATATTCTACCTTCTATATCAAGGACAGGCAATAAAATTTTCCTAGGGGTTACATGAGAAACTGGCAGTGTTGTAGAGAGCCACTGCTCTCTGCCGCTGTCTCCCCACCATGGACCAGAGAGGGACAGTCAAAGGGATGGATGTGGCCAGTGGTGAAATGTAAAATTTGTTACTCCTGGTTCTGTGGGTGTGGCTTGGTGGTGGTGGGTAATATGACTGAATGGGCATGGCCAACTTTTTATTTTTATTTTTAAAACCATTTTTTCTACAACCTCTTCGGCCGTAGAGGTTGTAAAATATGCTTTTAAAAGCCTCTGATGATCCCAGCTGACTTGCCTGATCGGCAGAGGCTTTTTTTCTTTTAAAAACATTTTTTTCTACAACCTCTTTGGCCAAAGAAGTTGTAGAAAAAATGCTTTTAAAAATTAAAAAAAAGCCTCTGATGATTGCGCGGTTCAGCTGGGCATGGGTATGTGTGTGCAGGGATTTTTGCTACTTGTTCTCTGAACCACCCACTGCCATCACTACCAGATCGGGCAATCCGGTCTGAACCGGGAGCATTTCACCCCTGGATGTGGCCCGTTTGCCAAGGTCTGTTCTTTATGTATAAAAAGCCTCCCTCCCTTCCTTCCTTCCTTCCTTCCTTCCTTCCTTCCTTCCTTCCTTCCTTCCTTCCTTCCTTCCTTCTTTCCTTCCACTTTTCAAATACAATAACTTTTTATTACTTGAAGGTATAATTATGTATTAATTTCCTATTTGTGTAATGGGAATTATTTCAATTAGTGTATGCATTTTTAATTCAGGAAGACAAAATTTTTCATTAATTGGGACTCCCCTTGAGGAGCACCCGGAGGCTCCAACTGGCTCAGAGTGCGGCCGTGCGGGTGGTTATGGGAACGATGTGGCGCTCCCATGTGACTCCCCTCCTGCGCGAGCTGCACTGGCTCCTGGTGGTCTTCTGGGTGCGCTTCAAGGTTTTGGTTACCACCTTTAGAGCTCTCCATGGCGTAGGGCCTGGTTATTTACGGGACCGCCTGCTGCCGCAAATGGCCTCCCACCGGCCGGTACGCTCTCACAGAGATGGACTCCTCCGGGTGCCGTCGGCCAAACAATGTCGGCTGGCAGCCTCCAGGGGGAGAGCCTTCTCTGTGGAGGCACCTACTATCTGGAACGAGCTCCCCCCAGAGATACGGAGGATCCCGGATCTACGCACCTTCCGCTGCGCTCTCAAGACCTTTTTATTTCACCAGGCTGGTCTGGCCTAACCTCTCCCATTCTCTTTTTAATGTAAATTTTAATTTGTTCTTAACCTGGGATTTTAAATTTGTCTTGGGCTAAATTGATTTAATTCGATTTTACTTCTGCTCTTAAATTTTTGTATTTTATGTGTTTTATCTTGTGCCTGTTCACTGCCCTGAGTCCTTCGGGAGTAGGGCGGTATATAAATCAAATAAAATGAAAAATGAAAATGAAATTGTCACATTGATGCCTGCGCGCAGACGCAAACCGAGTTCTCATAGTATAGTAAACCAAATTCTCATAGTATAGTAAGCTACTACTGAATGTGGCTTGATTGATTTTAGCTTAGTATCTTACATACAATCTCAGTCATTGTGGTTTGCAAACACAGGTTATGGTTTAGCATAATGAATGTGAAAGCAAGGTTTTATTCATTCTACCAATGTTAAAACAAATTATATATTACTATAAGATATAACCCAGCCTTGATGGAGACTGTTATCCTCCTCCTTTGTTTATCTGCTATTAAAAATCAGATTTTAAACCTTATTCTTGTAATAAGGCTTCATGGCTATGATTCCAACTTGTTTTTATTACTAGGTTTCATTATAAATATATAGATTATACATTCTTGTGCAATTATGGTTCTATAAATATATTTTTAATTGTTTTACAAATAGTCCTTACTTAATGCCCAATTGTTTAGTGACCATTCAAAATTGTGACAGCTTTAAAAAAAGTGGCTTCTGACTGGTCCTCGCACTTATGACTGTTGCAGCATCCTTGCAGTTTTTGTGATTGTAGTTTGGGTTTTTGGTAACCATCACACATTTATAACATTCTGCAGTCATGCAATCATCATTTCTAGCCAACTTCCGACAAGTGAAATCAATGGGGATACTATCAGGAGGCCATAAGTCATGATTATGTGAGCTCTTACTTAACGACCGTGGGAGAATTGCTCAATGGCCATATCAAAAATGGTCAAAAACAAGTGTGGTCATGTGATGCCTTGCTTGATGACCACACCTCTTAATTTTTCAGTCCTTATTGTGCTCATAAGTCAAGGACTACCTGTATATTGTATTGCTATTGCTATATAATATTAACAAAGTGAATGTGTACAGGAAAAAAAGAAGTCTTAATAAAGGTTGTGTTCAAAATTTACTGGCAATTTGTTCCTTAAGGCCTTTAGACCTCTAGCTAAAATATATAACAGTTTTACAATCTTAGATTTCCAGGTTCATTGAGGAAAGCCCTGAAAATATTTAGGGAAATCCCCATTGCTCAAATCAGTTTCAGCCAATTTCAGTACAATAGAGTTTAATTGAAATAGATGAAAGCAACAACACTTTTCTTTCGGGAAGAGACAAATTGGCAAAGCCAAATTGTATTAATGAATAACAAAGAAGAGTTTGTGTTTGGGTGAGATTTGGAGATGTATCTTTTGAAACAAAACATGTCAAAATGTCTACTGCCCTACAGTTTATAGACTAGTTAAGCCAAGGGAATTAAGCTATGGTTTCCCTTTGCCACTGCTACCTTTTGCACTAATTAAAGTCAGAAGTTGGCTTTTGCTTTGAGATAGGCCAGAAAGCAAAAGATGTTCCTTGTGTAGGACTGTATATTTCTGATATTTGTTTCATCTATTTTGTTGAAGGTCATCTTTTATTGACCTTCACAAATCTAGTGGGAGGGTACTCTACTGATGTAGAGTTTGTTTGATGAGTGATGGCTGTGGGAAATATATCATATCTTCTGGTACATTTATTTAATGAGCTTTGGATATTGGTCCTCCAAGCTCATCTCGAAAGTCAGCCCATTTAAAAACTGGCTGAATTACACCCGAGTGACTTTCACTTACACCATTTCGGCTCATGTGCCAGAGGGTAAGCTACACAAATCTCTGAATAATAAGAGCACTCAAATGTTTTAAGGGAGGGTGGGGGGGAAATTGAATTCGTTAATAATTAATAAAATATTTAATTATTATACCCTCTGAGCTTCAATTCCTAGGGGCAAAATTGCAATGATCTCGGTGCCAAATTCTGACTTCCAATTTCCTGAAAGTTTTCTTCCCCTGTAAAAGAAGCTGATATTTCTTTCCCTCATTCATGAGGTACTGTTGACATTATGCTGGTGTCTTGGGCTTACCTTCATTGTTGTGATATGATGGGGAGAGCTGTTTGCTTCCCGAATTGTACAGCTCTTCACTTTTCATGCTTCCTAATTGGAAAAAGTCTCCCAACTTTATTTTCCCTTAGGATTTAGTTGAACACGGGAAGACTGTAGATTAATTTTGAACCAAATTAAAATCCTATACTTTCAAGTTTTTTTTTAAAAACTCCCCTTGAAAAGAAGCAGAGATTTTTTAAAAAAATTCAAATGCAGTTTAAAAACAATCAGTTTAGAAAAATCCAGAAAGAAGGTTACTGGATGTTATTTCTTCTTTTCTTTTCAGTGATTACCTGATTATATTACCTGATTATAATATGGATTATATTATATTATATTATATTCTTTCTATTGAGAAGGTACAGTTGAAATTTAATGGAGAGTACTTCATATAATTGGACACATATTTAAGGTTAAAACAGTAATAATGAGAGAAGGGAGCTTTTAATTTCATATCTCCTTAAAGTTTTACTAGATTTTTCCTACAGGAAAAAAAAAAAAGGCATATTATGTCACTCGTGAGACAATTTTTTTCTCTCCTTGGTTTATAAATCAAAAATGTCTCCAAGCCCAGCCTCCCCTTGAAATGGGCAACCAAAGATCCACATCTTTCATCAGGGAGATAAGCATTTTGAGCGCCCTCAAAATCTTAATGTCTTTTCTTGCCTCCATTATTATCAAGAAGGCAGTCTTGTTGCTTCTCCTATAAAAAGAAAACAACGAATACAATAAAATAATTAATTTATTCATAGCAGCTTTATAACTGGGATACAGTTGCTCCAGATCTGTACTCTTGCCTAAAAATGGTGTGTGTTTGACTTTTCATTTCCCTTTTGGAGTAAGGATTCCTTTGGTGCAGAGACGGTCAACAATGCAGCTTACCATTTCTCCATCTTCTCCAAAGGCAGTTTCCCCCTCAATTTGCTAGTGCCACACATTAATTCCATAGTGATAAATACTGGATAAAAATAATGTTCCTAATAGAGTGTCTGTGCATGCTACAGTACTCACCACACTGGTTGTGTTTAAAATAAAATAAGGTTGGGTAGCAGGTTGGATTTGACTCAAAAATAACATCTTCAAAGCATGCAGGAGCACAAATATAGCACCTGGCTAAAGCTGATTAAACTGCTGTGATGCAGCACACAGCAAACCATGTGAAAATGTTTTACATGTGAAATGCATTTGGCTCAGGGTTATTTTGTATCGCTGTTTAAGGATGCCTCTCCTTGCCTTTCTCCCCTTGGTTCCAAAGAAGATTCCTGACACCCCCCCACCCCTTGAGAAGTTGTAAGAATGAGCCTCTGCTCAAAAACAGGCTGAAACATCTGCAAAATTTATTGGTAGCCTTTAAGAATCAGGAAGGCAGCTTTAGCAAATGTTCATCTAAAACCTTGATGTTTGCTTAGTCAGTTCAGGCAACTTACCAGGTTTCTGAAAATGTTAAGCCTTTTCATTTCTAAACATAAAACCTTAATATCTCCTATCTAGGTCAAGCTGGGAAAATTGAAGATTTAAATTCATACAATTCAGCAAGTTATGTATTCGTATATAAGGGTAAAGTTGGTAAGGAATTGTGCAGATACATAAAAAAATGGGATTTCATTTGAAATGGGAGTATATACCAGTAGATATAGATTTTCTATTCTCCAATCTATCCCCTTCCTTCCTTCCTTCCTTCCTTCCTTCCTTCCTTCCTTCCTTCCTTCCTTCCTTCCTTCCTTCCTTCCCTAAATTAGGTATGATTGATTAAAATACTTGCTCTATTCATGTTTAATTTGGAAACTACAATAACAATGTTTTCTGATTAACGAGTTTATGTTTCCTGCTACCTCTGTCTTATCATGCGGTGCTATGCTACTCCAGATTTCCCCCCACAGATTTTTTAAAAACTGAGTCAACCAGAAAAAATATTGACAGTTGTAATGCAAGACATTTAAGGACTGAACAGGAGAATATTCCATTTTGGGGAGGGAGAGGGAAATAATTCTCATACCTGATTTTTCAGAAGCATGAGATGGAAAAAACAAACATTGCTTCCCCATCAGATAGAATTTCTTCATCAAACATCATCTCCTTGATAAAAAACATCATGTTGTTGTTGTTTTTTGCCAAATCAACAGTTAATCAATATTTAATAAAAGCAGATCAAAATGGAATGGTAGTTATTTATTATTCTTATTTCTGCACGATGTAGCTTCTAAGATTCTGGATCCAAAGCTACCCACTATGTAATGAATTGAATTTAAAATCGTTTGATAATACATGGAGAGTTTCATACATTTAAACCAAATTGATGTGAAATAACATGAATGGAGATAGAAAGGTTCATTAAAGTTCATTCATTAATTTGTTTATCTGGGGAATTGTGGGAAGGAACAAAAGGAATCAATTTACTGAATGCATCTAATAGAAAGATACATTCTGAGTTTAAATGGAAATGGTAAATAAAGGGAGGTCCAAATGAGTGCAAATATAAATAGGCAACAATTACAGAGGACTGCTAGGCTGAATGGACCTTAATTTTTGTATTAAATCAAAATGCATAAGTAGCATAAATTAAAGAGAAAGGGTAGCAAAAAAGAAAAAGAAGAGGAAGATTATTTACAACTCATTTATTATTCCTACTAGCTCATTTATCATCTCAATTTGATTTGAAATAAATTAAAATGAAGGGCTATGATTCATTGGCATGGAGATCATTTGCAACCTAATATTCCAAACCAAATATTATAATTTGCATTACCACAAAAAAAATGGAATGTTTTCCCCATTTTCCTACTCTGATGTAAACAATTTGACAAACAACACTAAGTGCATTAATATATGAAAGAATGTGCACTGCTAGCATTTTGAGTATTTACTCTTTTTGTCAGCCTTTGTAATACGCTATGGCTATAATACACTATATTGTTTATGTACAGTATGTGTATTCTTTAATGACTGTGCATCTCTTATTAAATTCTCTAGAAAAGATTGCTTAAAACTCACTGCTGTCCACAAGAAATATTAGCAATTTTAGAAAAATGGATTAGATACAAATAAATAAGATACGCTCACAAGCAAATCTTTGCAAAGGAGTATAGTTGATTGTATAATATACCCTGAAAGTTTGTGATGATAATTGTTATTTGAATAGTTGGAAAGTTAAGATTCCTTTCAAAATCAAAAAATACTTTTAAATTCCTCCTAATGTTGCATTACTATGTTTCATTTTCCAATTTTGGGATGTCTTGCTGCTGGTTTGGCTTTTTAAGAAATATAATTGTCAAAGATCTTTGCCCATTACACAAATTGTCCATGGCATTTTCTTCCTTGTTCAGTTGAAATTTTTGGCACTTGTAAGCAATTAAAGTTTAAGGTTCATCACAGTCACAATTCAATTTATATGCAGTGATTTTGAACAAGCTAGAGATTGAAAGTCATCCAGTATGGAAAGTCATTCAGCAGCCAAGTATTTCTTTCTAAGCCTGAGGTAAAGAAAGTATAGTTAAGAGAAGGTTACAAATACCATATCTAGTGTAAGAGGAGCTAACTAGCCCCTAAATTAATTTAGCTAAATGTCAGATTCTTTTCCAAGGTTCTGTCTATATGTTCAGGCCCAGATAATCATGGCCTGATAGATCTGTTTCTAATAGATCTGGTAACTAAAGATGTTGTTAATGCAATTTCATTCCCATCAAATTATGAAGGAAACAGAAAAATTTAAAATTCTTGCAGGAGATTATTCGGATTGATGAAAATGAATATTTTAGGACAAAGCACTAATGGATATGTGGAATGCCAGATTCTCCTTATTGCAAGTTAGACTTGGTGAATCTGGGACCATAACAGAGAACAATTGTAAAATAAGTGGCAAGGGTAAAGGAAAGAAGGGCAGAGAATGAAAAATCCCCCAAATGGGAAAAAGTAGCTCAAGAGGTTTATGCTAACATATTTTAGCACTGAGTCACAGTGGCTCAGTGGCTAAGATGCTGAGCTTGTCGATTGAAAGGTTGGCAGTTCAGCGGTTCGAATCCCTAGTGCTGCGTAATGGGGTGAGCTCCCGTTCCTTGTCCCAGCTTCTGCCAACCTAGCAGTTCGAAAGCACATAAAAAATGCAAGTAGAAAAATAGGGACCACCTTTGGTAGGAAGGTAACAGCGTTCCGTACGCCTTTGCTGTTTAGTCATGCCAGCCACATGACCATGGAGATGTCTTCAGACAACGCTGGCTCTTCGGCTTTGAAATGGAGATGAGCACCGCCCCCTAGAGTCAGGAACAAGTAGCACATATGTGTGAGGGGAACCTTTACTTTTATCTCAACAAAAGAATTTCTGAAATATATTGGTCTTTTAAAAAATAACCTATTTTTGACTAGCACTCAAAAATTCTTTCTCCTCCCTTTTTTCCACAAATAAATGGAAAGTTCTATGCAGACTAACTTTTTGGGAATGATATTCGTATCTTAATTATATGTTGTATTTAGTGATTATCTTAGATGGACAGAATATTCCATTGATGTCTTAAAGCAGTCCTTCCTTTGGCTATTTTATGATTACCTAAATTATTTCTAACTCTTCAAAGAGAATAGCTGGCAGCTATTGAGTTTTGGGGTGGAGCTTGGGCAGGCAATGTTCCTTAAGGAAAATAAAAAGTTCCAGCAGTTGGACATACTAGAATAATTGCATTTTTAAGCATTTTTACAATCAAGAAAATTTATAGATTTGCATTTTCTTGCTGAATTTGTTTACATATTGTAAAACATTTGCTTGCTCTAGGATAAGCATCCCCAAAGGGACTCTCACATTATTATTTCTTCAAGATATGAAAATTAAATATAAAACCATAAAATAGTAGAGTAGCATATTATGACAGATTGTAACACTGAGGAGACATTTTGTTTCATAGACATTCAAGCAATAGACTGATGTAGCTTTACAGATACCCTGAAACATCTGTTAGGATTGAAGAGAGGACCCCTCACTCAGGTCTGCAAGCCAGTAAGTGACACGAATGAGACAAAATCCAGTAGCAAAACATTGGAAGGATTGCAAAAGTTAGCCAAAGTGGCTTGAGCCTTATAAAAGACTGTTGTAATGCAATAGATAAAGATGAACATTAAGAGAATGCTAGGGACTAGTTTCATTGGGCTGAACTGAAACCTTGGAAAAAACAAAAATGACCCTAGATAGAAATGTAAAATCCAGACAGATGACTTGCCCATGAGTCAGATAAGGTAAGAATGATCCATCTGCAAAGTTACAAAATTCACTAGTCCTGTGAGCAGAAGTTATGGCTCCCAGGAATGCATATTGTCAAGGTGGAGAAATGTAAAGCAGTAGACACAGGTTTGAAATAATGAGCAGTTACCGAGTAAGGATAATTTAGTGACTCCAAGAGGGAAGCATTTTCAGGGCAAGCAGAAATAAATTGTGGAGACAGATATGACCACTTAATTATAACAGCACAACCCAGGTGCAAAACAGTCAGATAAACCTTTAATAAGGATTTGAAAAGGCACTTGTGTTTATAATTCAAAACCACCACCACAAAACAACAATCCACAATAATGTCATTAGGAAGGGATTGGAATTTAGTCCATTTGGAGAGACAAAGAGAGAAAAGTTTTTTTTTTTAAATTTAATTCATGGCTTTTGAGAGACTTTTAAGAAGTCTATACAGCAACTGAATCCTCCAGATAAAACAACAGTGGATCAGGATGTAGAATCTGCCAAGATGTATGGTAATCATAAAGGAGATGTGGGTCATAATCTCCCTACTCCCAAGCATATGAGGGTAGAAATCAAGGTTGGCATGGTCACCATGGAAATGCTATAATACAATCAGTGTTTTTCAGCCTTTGAAAGAAGAAAAAAGATCTTAAAGGAAGCATCAGAACATGTACTGAAAACAGCTTAGTGATTGTTCCCATTGTGTGTAACTCATTGTACTTTGAAAAATATGTATATCAGCTCTGTTAGGTTTATATTCTTCATATAACAAGAAGTACTTTGGGCAAAATGAAATAGAAACAATATAATCCATTCCTTAGCAGTGATGAGGGTGGGGCAGGTGATGTTTATGGTGATAGACCTGGGCAGTATGCTATCATAGCAGCTGCTTGAAAATACCACCTGCTAATGCTTGGCTTGAGAGGTAGAATGTGGTTTTATGATAAGATGCCCTCTTAGAAAAAGTAACCTAACTCGACTAGCAAAACGAAAATATACCGTGCCAATATTCTTTCAAGAAGGAGTTTTAAGGAAGATTGGAATCATTGGATAGCACAGGGTTGTGGTACCACCAGTATGCTGATGGATATCGAATTATACATCTCTATTGTAGTTGATCAGGTGATGAGGCTGAGATGCTAAATCAGTGCTTGGAGGCTGGGTGAATCGGGATGGAAAGGAATCTGCTCTGACTCATTCCTAGGAAGAATGTTTTTGGTTTTTGTGATGCATCAACAGGATTGCACTACTCCAGCTAGAGTCTGTGTGCAATCTAGGATCATCCCGGACTGATGGTAGTTATGGTCAGAGGAACTATTGCATAGATTTATCTTGTGTGTCAATTGTGTGTCAATCCTTATACGGAAGTCTTGCTCATGGTCACTCAAAGCTTAGTTACTTCCAAGTGACTTTTTCTTAAATTGGGCAATTATAACATGCTCCACATGGAGTTGTCCTTGAAGACCAGGATGAGCAGTCTGTTAGTATTGACTGCTGTTGTCTGAGCTTGGATAAAGTGGGTGCACTTCATGCCCCTTCCCTTAAAAGACCTAGTGGGACCTAGAAAGTGGGGTCTTTTCCATAATGGCCCCTGACTCTTGGACTTGGTAATCCCCAACCCTTTTGCCTTGGCTGGCTCTTCATCCAAGTTCTGGGAAATGGTGACATGGGAGCCTATGTCACTATAGATCCCTATTTGTTAGGGATCTAAGGAGGATGGCTGAGGTGTCAATCTTGGGTTTTGTGTTTCTTGGTTTTATTATTGTTGTGAGAAACCCAGAATTTGTTCTAAGAAGGCAGCCATACAAATATTTTAAATCTCAGAAACAGGTGGTTTGTGTTCCTTAAATACTGAGTATGCTTTCAGACGAACACCTACCAAGCATACTTTATACAACATGCCATCTCTGGTCAATAAAGTTGTTTTATTGGCTCTATGGTGCCTCCTTCTCTTTCCTGTGAAAAGAGAGATGGTGTGGAAGTTCTCCCTGTCTGGTGTCTTCCTGTGATCTCTGCTGCCTTCTGGCCCAAAAGGATGAAGCACAACTATTTTCCTCACTCTCCTACCTTAATTCCCAAACTTTCAGTACTTCATGACTATTTTCTTCAGTTTGCCTTAGGACAGAACTGAGCTGATAGAGTTAAAAAATCTTAAAGCCTTGGATATGAAGGGAGAGGAATGAATTTTGCTTGATATCACTGCCAGTTTATTCAGTAGAAGAGCTCTTCTCCCACACTTTATAACAAAACTGAAAAGTATACGGCATCCTTAGTTAAGCAATTTACATCTTACTTATTTATTCAACATACATCCCTTTAGAAGTTGTGTATAAGCATACAAGCATCTGTCTTGGTAAGGTGTAATCACTTTCACAAAGATCTATTTTTACTGATCAATTCTAGAGGGATTAAAATGAACAATTATAATGCCACCTAGCACCTCCTAATTTTTTAAAGCATTGGGCAGAGGGAAAAATGAGACTAAAAGCCTGCCTTCAGTCTCATAAACTTAAACAAATGAGGGAGAAAATATACATAAAGGGCTTTTTAAATACTACAATGTGGAAGTCGCATATTAGAAGAACAAGCTTTCCAAGAAAAATAATTGAATTAATTGCATGAGAAAAGGAATGAAGATGAAATGAAGAAACTTTAGATTGGCAAAATTACAAAATGTGAGTAGATCCAAGCAGACATGGGAATGTGACATGATGAAAAAATATTTTGCATAAGCAGAGACAAAAATATGCAAAAATATTCAGACAGAAAAAGAAGCTACAGCAATGTTTTACAAAAAATAAAAGGTCAAAAGAAAGGAATAATAATCATTATAATAAATAAGCCACCCAATTCCATTAATTTTCTGCAGAGAAAGTTAATTGATGAATACAAAACCAAAGAAAGAAAGAAAGTGAGCAGATAACAGAAGGGAAAAAAGTATCAGGAATGAGGAGCAGAATGAAAGTTATGAACCATCATTTTCATTTTATAATAGAATATAGTGTATAGAGATCAAGACATTGAAATGGACAAGAATAGGCAATAAGAATAAAGGATAAAGAATATCATCCTAGTACAGGGGAGCCTAAAAGATTATTGATATTTTTAAAACATAAGAGTAATACTGATACTATTTTTTTTACTGATCCAGTAAAAGTAGGGGAAATACGCTGCTTGTAATTTTATCTTCACTGAAAGATGATAAAGCTTTTATAGTTAAGAATCCAGCCGTTTCATGAAGTACAAATTGGAAGAGAGGCATCACAAAAATTACTGCATTTCAAAATAGCTGTATTCATTTCTGGAATGGAGGGAATTTTGATCGAATGAGGGTGCCTCTAATTATTGAAATATGTTTGTGTGTCCTTGGCCTAAATGTTTGGTGTGCAAAGCTATTATTACAAGGAAATATCTGACAGTATGAAATATCACAGTTGGGTGTTCAAGGCCATGGATCAGGATGATTGCTTAAATTAACTGGACTTTATGATGAATGGCAAAGGCAGATGCTTTCAGGAGAAGCAGAAAAGGCTGGCAGTGATTTGATTAGCTCAGATATATCGGATGTAAAAGAGTTCGAGCGGCACATCTTTTCTCACAAAATGGCAGAATTTGTGTGACTCTGAACAGGGATTAACAAGAGGAGACAACCAACCAGAAGAGAAAGTTCAGCCACTATGATGGGTAATTTGATTGCCAGAATCTTAAGTCAGCAAAATATAAGAGACTATTGTAATTCTCAAAGAGAAAAGGGAACAGCAGAGAATTTCACATTTCTATGTTGCTGGATAAAAGTACTTCCAATGCTACTTTCTATTTACAGTGCTATTCAATGATGCTACCTGGCTGAATTCTGTAACTGCCTTGAAAGACGTCAGGCAAATCTGTTCAATCCCTGTTTAACAATTGGTTAAAAAAAAAAAATCTTGATTGTGGCAGATAAATTTTAACTTAACGGCAAGACAACAAAAGAATGTATGGGTGATTTTTCTCATTGTGCAGCATGCCTTACAGAATAGCAAGCTAAGCAGCTTTAGCCCATTATCACTGAAACACAGATAGTTCTGTGTGCTAAATATTATAAGTCATAATTGATATTATTGGAACGAGAGATCTGACTTTAATACCTGGAAATTACTGTTAATGTGTTTCTTATGTGAGTAATTGTTTGGCAAAGGAAATCTTTGCTCACTCAGAGCTCTAGATTTGCCTATGCAAAATTTATCTTGACCGAGAGTTATAACTTAGTAATCAGGCTGTCATTTGCAAATTCTGGAGTCCCCATGCTTGATTGCTCATCAGATGATTCAATTAGCATAGAGGCCAGTAAATATAAATAACTATTTTCTCAGTTTAACTAGCTTCCTAAACAAAATAGATTCTGCTCTGAAGACATAGGAAACATGCCTCAAAAAGTACTATAGCAGTTTTAGCTATCAAGATGAGTTACGTTTTTCCCTGACTCCACTCATTGGCTTCTTTAACTGGCTGAACTTTTGGATGGTGGCTCCTGATATGCTCTTCCCAATCTAAAATTGGTTTGAAAATGTCTTCTGGATAATCAGAGAAGACTAAAGATTCACAAATACAGCAAGTGTTACTGTCTGGCTCAATGTTGGTTAGCTCAGGAGGCTACATTTATTTATTTAATTTTGTTAAAAACAACAACAACAACAACAACAGCAGCAGCAACAACAACAACAACAACAACAACAACAGGAAAGTCTACTTCTTGAAGCTCGGCCACCTGAAGCTCTTGAGAAGCCTGGTATGCAATATGCCATTCATGGCAACCATACAGCATCTGAGATTTTGTGATGTGGTTCTGTGTGAATGCTTCATCAGCACCATGACAGGATGTGAAATAAATTGGTGTATTCAGTTAAAATATTGTGAAGCTAAAGATATTGTAAGTACATACAATTCCTGTCACCATGTCATGTAAAAACACCACAGTCCTTCCCAGTGGTGAAATCCAAATTTTTTTTACTACCGATTCTGTGGGTGTGGCTTGGTGGGCGTGGCAGGGGAAGGATACATTCCCACCCCACTCCTGGGGGAAGGATATTGCAAAATTTCCATTCCCACCCGCTCTGGGGCCAGCCAGAGGTGGTATTTGCCTGTTCTCCAAACTAATCAAAATTTCCGTTGCTGGTTCTCTGAACTGCTCAAAATTTCCGCTACCAGTTCTCCAGAACCTGTCAGAACCTGCTGGATTTCACCCCTGGTCCTTCCTAAATGCATGTGCTGCGACTATGATAGAAAATTGTGTCCCTTGCTTGGGTCTGTAAAAGATTTCTGCCTTCAAAGAAACCACCCTTTTCAGTTCTATAATAATGGCAACTTTCAGCTGTGCTATGAATAGAGGCCTGCGAAGTGTTTTGTCAGACTTTAGTGTGTCAGTACTGCAGTGGAGTAGGAAACTTGAAAGCCATGAGATGTGTGCAGTCCTTGTCCACAAAAAATTATGGCCCGTAGGGGGATTTTGCCTCATTTTTCTCACAAGCCATTAAATCATTAAGTCAACTAGCTTATGGAGAGAAAATTGCCATTTTCCCTTTATTAATTGCATCAGGGGCAAGTCATCTCAAACTAGATTAGTTAGAAGGAGAAATAAGGGTTCTTTTCCCTGAACTAGTTACAAATCAGTAGTTTTTCACAGTTTCTTGCCAAAGAAGTTTTATGATGGTGGTGGTAGATTATTACTGTTTTTTTTCTCGTTCACTTCCCTCCAAATAACCTGTTAAAATTGCTTCTTAACAAGAAGTATGAAAATATGCTATATGTATAAGAATGGGAAAGTACATACAAGTAGTTCCTTGACTTATGACTACAATTGGGTACCAAAATTTCCATTGCTAAGGAAGACGGTTGTTAAGTGAGTCATGCCTGATTGTACAACCAGTTTTGCCAGTTTTGTAAACCAAATCACTGCTGTTATTAAATGATTGTGTGGTCATTATGCAAATCCGACTTCCTCCATTGACTTTGCTTGTCAGAAATTGGCTGGGAAAGTCACAAATGGAGACTACAGACCCTGGGATGCTGCAACCATCATAAATACATGCCAGCTCCCAAACACCCACATTTTGATCATGTGACCATGGGGATACTACAATGGTCATAGGTGTGAGGACTGGTTGTAAGTCACTTTTTACAGTGCCATTGTAACTTTGAACAGTCCCTAAATAAATGACTAAGTTGAGGAGTAAAATAGTTGCCAGCTTTTGATCTACATCTTTGCTAAATTTAGCAGAAGGAAATGAAAAACAAAACAAAACAAAAAATACCACTATTGAGATATTTGTCTACACACAAATATGGTTAAAATGAGAAGAAACTTGAGTAATAATATTTATTTATATTGCAGTTAAAAACTAAGTGCAAAAAGTCTGAAACTTCAGAAGTCTACAATTATGAACATAATGTGTAGAGGGTTCAAAATATGTTCAGAATTACAATGTGAAATGCACAGAATTTGATTAGAATATGGCTAAGAATAATTCAGAGGAAAAAAACCTAGTGATTTTAAAATGAATCCTGCATGCTAGCTCTTTAATCAAAATATACTTTCATCTGAAGATTAATCACATTAATTTGCAACACGAGTTCTGCATTTGCAGATAGTTGATATTTCCTATAATTCTTTATGTTTGTCAAGTCTATAGGAAAATCCTTTCAAATCTGATTATATTCTTTCCTTTCCTTTTTTCACAGAGCCAGGATTTAATTTGACAGCCATTTCAATAGGCCTGCCTACAATGTCATGTACATTAACATGTTTACAAGTGTGGCTAGCAATTCAATTAACTGAACAGGGCTCAAAAATGAGTTTTTTTAAAAAATCCTTTTATCATATGTAATATGAAATTCATGAACAGCTGTTTTGCTTTTCAGGTGCAATGAAATATATAGTGGATATAATTCAGCTACCTATGGCTACATGCTATTATCCATAGTAGATTAAATGATTAAGTGTGGTTAATCATGAAAATAATAAAAACTTTTTCTAAGACTTCTTGTAAGGTTGGAGTCCCTGCGGATTTTACTCTGCTGGTCATTGCTGACTATAGGGGGGCAGTGCTCATTTCTGTTTCAAGGCCATTGAGCCAGCAGTGTCTGAATACATTTCCATGGTTATGTCACCTGCATGACATCACAGAGCACTGTTACCTTTCCACCAGGGTGGGTTCTACTTACCTTTACTACTGGTTCGCAATGGGGCCAAGCGAGCACGCTTGCTTCACTCACGCATGCGCATGCTCTTCTGCATAAGCGCAGAAGCGTTTTGATGACATCAGGATCAGTGGGCGGAGCCTCCCGCTGGTTTTACTACCAGTTCTATAGAACCGGTGCGAACTGGGGGCAACCCACCACTGCTTCCCACCAAAGTGGTACTTATTTATTTACTCACATTTGCATGCTTTCAAACTGCTAGGTTGGAAGAAGCTGGAGTAAAGATGGGTGCTCACCCCATCGCATGACTCCCAGGTCTTGAATCTGGGCTGCCAGCTTTTCCAGGTGACAAGCCCAATGTCTTAACCACTGAGCCAGTGTACCTTCCCTGTAGTAATTGGTAGTACATTAGAAATATAGTGCAAACAACAGTAAGTATTGCTAATACTCCTCAGTGTATTCTAGAGGGACCTATGTTTTCTAGTTTAAATGATAAATGCAAACTTGGAGTTATGAAAGGCAGACTGGTGATATTTTTATTTTGATGGTCATCTATATTTACCAAGCAGTGGTTTGATTATGATACCAACATACTCAGTGAAATGTCTGTATGAGTAGTTAACAGGTGAGAGCCTTTTTTGTGAATTAGTTAAGGTTAGAGACCATGAGTCCCACCTTAGGCATGAAGCCATGAATTACTTTAGCTCAGTAGTGGGATCCTGCCGGTTAACAACCGGTTTGGTGAGTACTCGAGTTGCGCTACAAAGCAGGAAATAGAGGACAGGATAGAACGGGGGCAAGTGGGCGGGGCCAACTGATCATGGGAGCTACCAGTTCATGTGAACTGGTCCGAACCGGCTGAATATCACCTCTGCTTTGGCCCAATCATTCTCTTCATTCAATCATTCTCCTTCCTAGAAAGGAGGCAATAACAAACCACTTCTGAAACTGTTGCTGCAGAGACTTGTATGCTGGAGTTAAAACTGACTTGAAGGTACCAAAAAAGAGTAATAAAGTCCTGGCATGTAGCAAATTAGCAGCCGATTTTTTTCCCTGAAACAAAGCAACAAGGTGTCACTATTACTATATTAACATTCTATAAAGTAGGGCAGGTAAAATAGTAGACCAATTTTCAATGGGCTGAAACTTATACGGCTGTCAAAACTGTTTCCCCACATTTTCTTAATATTCAAAACATTCTTTTGGTATGTTGATATTTCACATTTACATTATATTTTTGAATACCTAAATGTTTAATATTAACATATTTGGCAGTTGATGAATTTGGATTTCATTGTTCCTCAAACACTAATGTATGACAATACTTGATAACTGTGTAGCTGTGTTTGCAGTACTAACAACTATTTTAGCTGTATTCTTGTACCAATGTTTGTAATTTTGATTATGAGGATGGATTCCCTTTTAATACTACCACTGTGTAATTTTAGGATTATCTGTTAGGATTTTAAAAATATTATTAATATATGTTTTTGCTAGAACGTGGAATTATTATTATTGGTTTGTGCCTCTTAGAACCTACCTATAGCAGCAGATTTGTTTTCAGGTCCTCACAATTCATCTTTGGCAATATAACAAAAAAAAAAAAAATAGCATTTTTGGATTTTAAAGGATAAGTTAAGAGGGATTGTCTGAGTTTTTGTTCCTTAACTGAAAGTGTATGAACAACTAATAACTCTGAACTATATAACAATGTGTCAAATTTGAGGTTTTCTTCTTCTATGTTAATTACAATTAAGCATAATCACTGAGAAAAGCTCTGAAGATGTTCAAACCTGATTGGAGTGTTGACCTATTGCTGACACTTAAAAAAGGTCAGTGGTGCAATAGTGAAATGTTCTCTTTCTAGACACCATGAACTTTCATCCTGTCCTTTTATGGACATCCTGGGCTCAAAGCTATAACCTTTTAAACTTTGCATGGTTGCAAGCTCTTGAGGGAAAATGCATTTTCTATATTGTTATATCTGCAAGGTACAAATATCTGTTTGAAGCTAATCTGACACACAGACAATATGGCCAAGTGCAATATTGTAAACTTATATGGCCTTCCCTGAGACAATCATATTATTGTTTGGGAATAGGTACCATTCAATCCTCCCTCTTTCTCTTTCTCCTCCATAATTAGGTAGACCCAGCTAGCTCTACTTGGATATATTAAATATTTCACACATCTGGTATGCCCTCCTTCCCCCAGACTTTACATGAAGTAGATCAGGGGTGAAATGCTACTGGTTCGGGCTGATTCGCCTGAACCGGTAATAAAAAATGCTACTGGTTCGCTGAACCGGTAGTAAAAAATGTAAAAAAAAAAAAGTCCCGACAATCAGCTGAATGACGCGCGATTGTCGGAATTTTTTAAAAAACTTTTTAGCATTTTTTTTTACTACCTGTTCTCTGGAACAGGTAGTTAAAAATGCTTTAAAAAGTAAAAAATAGGGTTCCGATGATCCCGTGTCACTCAGCTGATCGTCAGAACCCTTTTTTTTAATCTTTTAAAAGCATTTTTTTACTACTGGTTCGGGCGAATAGGTAGTAAAAAATGCTTTAAAAAAGTAAAAAAAAAAAAAAAGGCTCTGACAATCACAGCTGTGCTACGTGATTGCCAGAGCCTTTTTTTTTTTTACCTTTTTAAAGCATTTTTTTACTACTGGTTCTGGTGAATTGGTAGTAAGAAAATGCTTTTAAAAGGTTAAAAAAGGTTCCGATGATCCTGCGACACAGCTGTGATCATCGGAGCCCTTTTTCTTTTTACTTTTTTAAAGTATTTTTTTTTTACTACCTAATCGCCCAAGCCGGTAGTAAAACAATGCTTTTAAAAGATAAAAAAAAGCTCTAACGATCACAGCTGTGCCGCGGATCGTCAGAACCTTTTTTTTTACTTTTTAAAAGCATTTTTTACTACCTATTCGCCCAAGCCAGTAGTAAAAAATGCTTTAAAAAAGTTTTAAAAAAGGGTCCCACATGCACCACAGCTGATTACCCCCCCCACGCTGTTCTACTTACCTTCCCAAGCCTCCTTTTGGCGTGCACTGCATGTGGATGCACACAGCTCACATTTGGTGTGCACTGTGTATGTGCGTGCTCAGCGTGCATTTGGCGCATGGCGCACATGCGTAGTCAGCAAACTGGTAGTAAACCGGTTCAGATTTCACTACTGAAGTAGATCCTTCCCCTAATGTAACAAATTGCAAACTGGTTTTGAAGCTTTATAGTATTGTGAAAATAATTTGCAATGACACAAAGAAAGAATGCTCTAGTTGCTTTGTACAGAAAAAGCCTTTTTTCATGGAGATCGAGTGGTTCAATTCCTGGATGCTGCTATTAATTGTAGAGTTGGGTGATGCCCTCTTTCTCATTAAAAGAAGTATAAAATGGTAGGCATAAAGTTTTTTTAAAAAAAAATGACTGGAAAAGTTTGCATTTCTTCTTGATACTCCCAGGAAAAGTCTTACTGGCTATCTCTCTCCAGGGTCAAAACCTTTAAAACTAAGTAAATATGGGTTTTTTTGTTTTTTGTTTTTTTTGTTACACAGACTCTTCCTCTAAGCACACGATCCATAAGTTAAACTCTGTGGAAATGTTTTACTTAATTCTTGCAGATGCCACTTCTTACATATTAAGCTCTGCATCCATTCCCAAGACAAGCAGATGGTCAGCAAAACCAATTAACCTTTCTCCCTCTGCCTTTCAGACTCACAACGTCTTCAAAGCCCACAGACAAATGAGCAGATACTATCAGGAGATTTCATGTCAAAGCATGATGAATAGGAAAGACTTGGCCGAGGTACTTTGAACTTGCTCAAGTGGACCTCCTGGCCATAAATGTGGAACACCTGAAGGTGAGGTCTTATAATTTGACAGAAACAGGTAACCAGGAAAAAAAGCACTGAAACAAATGATTAATGCTTGCATTTTCCCCTTCTTCATCCTGAGAGAGAAGATTTGATAGACTTATTTATTTTAAAGAAGAAATGCACAAAGAAGGGAGACCATTGCTTCTCAGATCTATCACAGAGCAATAAGATAAAAATAAACTTCAGCCATGCATTTACAGGAGAGAGTTGATGAAGTAATTTTTAAATGCTCATTTTTACTTGAAATTTTGGGGAATATATGAATGTTTATGTCATGCTACCAAGATGGCACCAAATTCATCTACTTGCTTTAGTTTTTCACCATTGATGTACTTGTATAATTTTGTATAATAACTCCACACCCCCAGATCAAAGTCTTTGGAGAGTTGCTCAATTTTCCCCAAATTCATCCTTGATTCTTACATTGTCACCATTCACTGGAGTATATCATGGAACTGCCACTGATGTAGGAATTCCTGCTCTTATTTACACCTTTCACACCTTTACATTTGTTTACAACTTTACACCACAACTTTCTAATCAGGAGTTCCCAAACTTAACAACTTTAAGATGCATGGACTTCAACTCCCTGAATTTCCCATGCTAGCTAAGGAATTCTAGGAGTTGAAGTCTACTCGTCTTAGAGTTTCCAAGACAGGAGACACCTGTACTAGTTTAGGCCAGTTCAAGTGTTCTGAAAAAGATCTTAGCTCTTTTAGTATAACTTAACTCTATTTCCCTGCATGTATTTATCCTTTCCATTCCACAAGATAAGACCATCTTCATTCCAATCTCTTACAGCTTTCTCTTTTATTTTATTGTCACACAAGCTATGTTTTCTTCTACTTATTAATTCATGCTTTTTACCCTTCTGACATTTCAAATTGCAATTTACAACTTGTAACCAAGTTGCCCATGGTTGTTACTGGAAAGGTCTATGAATGAACTCTATTAGCAAGATATGCTAATAAAATGTATAACAACCAGCTCTGCCACCTCCATTGTCACTGCTAAGCCATGGGCTGCCAAAGAGCTTATTGGCATGTTAGGCATCGTGGTTGAGCTCTGCTATCAAATGGCTTGCCAAATTCTGGAAAATTTAACAATTGGCCCTTACAAGTCAGTATGTGCTGGCTCCAGGATACTACTGCCTACCACTCATCAGGATTTTGACCACCTGAATAATGATCAAACAAGCATAGGAAAAATGTGTTGGAATAATATTGTCCTTTATCCTGCAGTGATGGTCAAGGACGAGGACCAGGTTGAGGAGAAAGTTATTTTTTCAGAAATCACGGTTCTCTTCTCTTCTCTTCTCTTCTCTTCTCTTCTCTTCTCTTCTCTTCTCTTCTCTTCTCTTCTCTTCTCTTCTCTTCTCTTCTCTCCCGTCTTCCTTTCCTTTCCTTTCCTTTCCTTTCCTTTCCTTTCCTTTCCTTTCCTTTCCTTTCCTTTCCTTTCCTTTCCTTTCCTTTCCTTTCCTTTCCTTTCCTTTCCTTTCCTTTCCTTTCCTTTCCTTTCCTTTCCTTTCCTTTCCTATTTTCTTTTCTTTTCTTTTCTTTTCTTTTCTTTTCCTTTCTTTTTTATTTTTGGCTATTATCATTTCTGTTAGCATAATGCAGAGTTACATGCAAAAATGAGGTGTTGTATAATCATAGCATAAATGAGAATATTTTGGGAAAGTATTAACTTTAGTTTTCCTGTGGTTATGCAATAGTCTAAAACAATAATATCTGAATGTTAGAATCATAGGAAAATATTCTACAATAGACTTTTAGTTCTGGGTAAATACGAGCTTAAGAATATTTTACATGGGAATACTAGCAAGAATGGGAATAAGTATTTCTTACCAAACTCTTTTTTTTCCTAAAAAAACCCCAGGCATTCTTAATAAATGCAATCTGCAAGAGTACATCCTGCATTTTGCAAATCTATTTGAAAACTAACACATATTTATATGCAGTGCAGAAAGAAGCTAATAAAAATGGAGGATCAAGCATGAATATATAACCTTGAGTAAATAAAAGGAAATGTTAAATCACCTGCTTTAGAGCAAACATGTCGTTTGAAACATTACATAAGCTATCATTCTAATCACATTCTTTAAGAGGTCAGTGACAGTCTGAAAGCACTGTATTTATCTTGAGAAATGCACTGTACTTTTGTCAAAGTTGTATTGAATGGTCTGTAATCTGACATCTTCACCTATAACCAAAGCTGGTAATGGGCATGAGTCATGTCAGACATGTGGCAGAAATCAACATCTAAGAATTCTACAAAATAAATTCTACATAATTTCTTTTAGAAGCCTGTCCAGAGAACAGAATCCTCAAGGCTTTCTCTGGTGTGTGGATTGGTATTTTGGTTTGTATGCAAGTGAAAACACTTCAACTCAAGTAATGCAAATTCATTTGCATAAGTGGTTGTAGCAGTGGCTCATTTTAAACTCTAAATTATATTTTATTAACAAAGTGCATGTACTTCCATTCGCCATCTATTTGGCTTGAGCTCATATGCATTTCCATTCCTTATTCTACTAATGAGCTATACCAGTGCAGTAGGTCTAGAGCAGGGGTGTCAAACTCACGTCATCATGGCGGCATCATGTGACATATCGGGACTTCCCCCACCCTTGCTAAACCGGGCATGGGCATAGCCAGCACATGACGCATCTGGCCCGTGGGCCGGGAGTTTGACAGCCCTGGTCTAGAGACATCCATTGCAACTGTTATGATGCCAAAATGACAACATATGAGAACTATATCATCAAATATAAAAAGAAGATAAGAAAGGGGAATAAAAAAAATAAAATACAAATGAATGAACAAAGGATTTAGAAATGTCACAGAGGTTACAATTTTGCAGTATAACACTGGATGATTAATATCCCATCAAATCGGGGATGCCCTTTCCATGATGTCCCGATGCCTGGAGGAATACTTTGTTCGTTACATACAGTAGTTTTGTGTTCCCTTTAGTTGTTTGAGCAGTGTATAAACTACTGTATGTAACGAACAAAGTATTTAATAAGGCTATTTCATTCATTCAGATCTCGGATGTCTTCTGCTTGTGTTCCCTTTATTTTTTTGAGCAGTATACTTTGGAACTGTGCTTTGTTATGATGGATGTGTTCAGAAGTACACAAGAACAGTATCTTCTTTGAAAAATACAGATTTTTCATGGGGCCTGGATAAGCAAAGCAAAGGTACAGCATGACCAAATCTGTTTTCTTTTAACATTAAAAAAAAATAATATTCAGCTTCATAGAATTTAAAAGGAACTTGGAAGGTGTTCTCATTTCCTGCTTCATAAAATTTTAGGAGGAAAAAAAAATCACCTATTAGATTTTGGAGAAGTGAAGGTCTTTGAATTAATTAATTTCTTTTATTTTTCTTTTAATTTATTAAAAGTTTAAAAAAGGAAGATAAAAACTATTGCAAACGAATACAAAAAGCTAAAAGTGCAAAAAAAAAAGGGGGAGGAAATAAAAGAAAAATTGTAAACAATGCAAAAAGATACAAAGAAATGGCTTCTGATCATTTTCTGTAGAGAAGTTACAAGCTCAATTATAAACATAGCCCTTCTTTCTATAATCTAACTTGTCTATGAGCTGACCATGAAAACTTCAGCTTGTGCAGTCTACTCCTGAGAAACAGCCTGTTTCTGGGGTGAAAGTGGGTGATCTAGCAATGTCTCCTTTATCTGACCACGCTGGACAGAATTCACCATCTGGCCTTTGATTTCTGCAGCAGTGCCATCCCTGCTGTTTCAATCCACCATAAATCCTATTAGTAGTACATGCCATTGCCTCTTCTTGAGCGACTGGGACTCATCACTTAAATTCTTGACTGAATTCTCAATTGACTTTGGCAATGTTTTAAAATCTCATACTTTTTGCTACACCAGAGTCTGAATGCTGCAGAATCACAGCACATCTACGGACTTAGGAATCTCAAAGCTACCATGCCAAACTTCAGCATCTGTTAGTTAACAGCAGCTCCCATAAGCACCACCTCACAATAAAAGTGAATAACTGCCAGGAAGATTTATAGCTTTATCTTGCTAAGCTCCCAGTCAGATAATTTTTCAATGTCCACTTTTTTCTGCAGTATTGCATAAAATGGAATTTTATAATTTAGAGTTCAGCAAGATATTTCTTTCTTTCTGAGCTCAGGGATAGAGTAGGCAGTATTCAGACAGTGTAATGCAGTTACAGTGAAATATTATAATAGATTGCATTTTGTAAATATTTCTATTAATATAATTTATGTTTTCTTTTCTGCAGTATAGAATGGAAGCAAATGCTAATTGGAAGTTGGGAGAGAAATTTACATAAGGCTTGATCACAGTCCTAAAACTACTTTGGCAATCTGGCTAAATCTGTGAAATCATTTTTCTGTTTTCCTCTTTTCTGTATCTATCCTGATTCTACACTTGTTGGATATTTTCATATGTGCATCTTTCCATTACAAAACACATCTTATACAGTATATCAAATATAGAAAAGGAAGAGAACAGTACAGAAAAAAATGATGTCTGGGCAGGTATTATACACATACATGCTTTTGCTTTTTGGTATGAAGATTGAAGTGGTTCTCCTGCAAAATGACTTGACTAGACTTCATTTTGAGAGCTCACTTGAGTCTATAGTTCTTTCATTATTTTAATACCTAATATCACAACTCATCATTATTTAGCATCATCTGTGCTAATGCCTGGGACAATAGCTAGTTCCTTAATAGCTTTCTGAACATCATCAGGGAGAAAGCTATCATTCCAAAGGGCAGGTGTCACAATAGAGAAGATGTGTTTTGTTGAATACTGAATTGGAGTAAGCATAGGCTTCACTCAGGTCCACCAATTCGGCAGGAAAATACTCAAACCCCATTGGCTGACCTGTCTGACAGCTCCCTATAAAAGGGGAAACAGTCAGATGAGCCAGCCGTTGGGTTGCACTGATCTACCAATAAAGAGCTGTTGTTACTGTTAGCACTGAGTCATCGCCCGATCTAACATGTTTCCTGCATCACACTTGATAACATTGCTTTGTTGATTGAACCAAAGCCTGCCCATTCTGCCCGGTCTTACTAGATAGACAGAAACAACTGGAGACAAATGTTCTGTCAAATAATCAGACCCTATGAACAGAACCCATAATGGTAATCAGTGCAGTATGAGCAGCACGGGCATAATAAGACACATTCATCATTGTCTGCACCATTTCATCCTAGACCAGCTGTAGCATGACCAATGCTGTCTTTTTATTGTAACTTGGTCTGAAACCCAACTGAAACAAATCCAGATAATCCATCTCCTCCAACTGAAGCTCAGCCACCTTCTCCATGATGTTCCCTTAAAAGGGAAGGTTAAATAATAAATGGAAATTGTTCAGAATTGTTGGGTCCAGCAATGGCTTTTGGAGAAGGAGGTGCATTACTGCCTCCTTCCGAACCTGATGAGACAAACTTCTTCCTCAAAGAAACAGGTTTGGAGATCCAATCTCAGGCCACCTTTTGTCCATCCACCAGGAGTGATCTGAATCCAACAGATCACTGAGATCACGATCTGGAAGTTCCTGTCTACTTCCTCGGGAGTCACAGCTGCAAATTTGCTGCAATAACCCTAAAAAACTCAGCCCCAGGCACCTCTACTGGATCTGTCCAAATGAAATCCAACTCTGAATGAATCCATGAGACTTCATCTGGCAGATAGAAGAATAGTTCTTGCAATGGTCCGAGAGATGTTCCTCTGGGTTTTTCTTCCCCAGCAGATAATGAGTCATCTTAAACATGGCTATGGTAGCTATTGGCAGATAGAACAATGGTGGAGAAATAATAAGGGCATTAAGGGTGGAAAAATAGCTGCCCCAAATTTTTTTGATTATTATAACATTGCCCTATAAACAGTAATGGAAGTTAGGCTGCTTTAAAATATCTAAAGAGATCTAGTGATACATTCTGAAATACAATCCAATTTTGTTGGTTTAAATAGTAGAAGCTATTCCAGATTAGACTGTAAAATTGTGAAGTAGAAAATGAATACATACATTTTCTGTACATTGACTTGGTTTTTCAAAATCCCAAAGTTGGCTGGGGCACAGAGGCAGATGTTCTGTGTAATTCCGATAATAAACACACTTCTATCTTGCACTGGAAGTTCTTTTTTTCCCCTGTAAAATTGTGAAAGGAAAGAAGTAACCTTCACTTACTGTATATAATAAATTTCTGTGTGCATAACAAAAATCTTTTAAGTTTTTAGATGAAACGTAGAGTTTTGCAGGTTTCCTGACATCCCTGAATATTTAATGAAGGTAACTAGACTTTCCATATGGTTAAGTGCAATTATACTTTATATAAATTTTAGCTCCTTTGCAAAAGAAATAAAGAAGTACCATTGTGCTGCACAGTGAGAAAGTAGTTGAGATAAAGATTCACTAAAAGAAGTGTGAGAGAAAAACAAACCCCATGTAGTTAAACATTCCTGACTGACAAAATGAAATCAATTTCATCCACTTGGAACTTAGACACTCTGTCTCTCTTTCATATCTTCCTCCTATGATATGTCAGTGACCCCAGTGTTTGGAGCTCAATCAATATCAATCAAAATAGAGCTGGAAGGGACCTTGAAGGTCTTCTAGTTCAACCCCCGGCTCAAGCAGGAGACCCTATTCCAGGGATGGCTAACCTTTTTGCCATCGTGTACCAAAAGTGGGGGGAGTGTGGGGGCGGTCACATGCAGGTGTGCCCACACCCATAATGCAATGTACTCCCCACATGCCCTGCCCCCCATGCATGTGTGCACCATCCCCCATGCTCCCCCCGCGCATGTGCACGCAACCCCCACAGCCCATTTTGGACCTAGTAGGCCTCCCTGAAGCCTCCAGGGACCAAAAATGGGCCATGGGGGGAGGGCCCACACTGCACCCCCCACGCGTCCCCCACGCATGCATGTGTGTCTCCTGCATGCACCCCACCCTGCGCCAGAGACCAGAAAATCAGTTGTCTGGTGGGAGGCCCATGCGCATGTGCAGTGGAGCTGAGCTCGGCAACAGCCCGCTTGCCCGCAGGGAGGGCTCCACATGCTACCTGTGGCACGCGTGCATAGGTTCGCCATCACAGCCCTATACCATTTCAGACAAATGACTGTCCAGTCTCTTCTTAAAAACCTCCAGTGATGAAGCACGCACAACTTCTGACGGCAAGCTATTCCAGTAATTGTCCTCACTGTTAAGAAGTTTCTCCTTAGTTCCAGGTTGCATATCTCCTTGATTCGTTTCCATCCATTGTTTCTTGTCCTGCCTACAGGTGCTTTGGTATGTAACACCCTTCTCTTTGTGGCAACTTCTCAGATACTGGAATACTGCTATCATGTCCTTCTTTTCTCTAGTTATCAACTTATCTTTCCAAGATAACTTGACCCATTGGAGAATCTTATGCTGGAAACAGCTTAAAGTACTTCATAGATTTCCAGTAGTTCATGTGATCTGTATCCCCTCTGATTCTGTTCTTCTCACATTGAGAAGAAAAATGTGAAGGGAAAAAGCATTTGTATCTGGTTTCACTTGATAAGGATTTCTTCTTGTTAGATCCTACAAAAACATAAGCAGATTCAACAGCATTATTATTTTGGCAGCTGACCTTAACATACCTGAAGGATCACCTTTTTCCAAAAGTCTCCACTTGCCTATCCAGATCAAGCAGAATGGTTATGCTACAGATCCCGTCATGCACAGAATGTTGCCTGGCGGGTGCCATTTTTTCTGTAGTGGCTCCTGCTCTATGTGACATCTTTCTTTCGGAGATTAAAATGGCCCCAATTCTGTTAGCCTTTCATAAGGACCTAAAAACGGCTATATTCCTGGGCCTGGGAAGTTAAGGGCTCCATTTTCTAGCTGTATTGCCAACTGGCCAAATACCTTGCTGCTATGTATATTTAATCTGGATATTTAGTGTTTTTAATTGTTTAATTGTATATATATATATATATATATATATATATATATATATATATATATATATATATATATATATATATATATATATATATATATATATTCTCAGGTTTTCGCGGGTGTTTGTATGTAGGTCTTTGGTTATTCGGGTCTTCTCCCACGTAAAATTGGAAGTGTCTTGGCGACGTTTCGACGAAGTCTCATTCGTCATCTTCAGGCTGGTGTTCTCGGCTTCGTGCTCCTGGAAGCACGAAGCCGAGAACACCAGCCTGAAGATGACGAATGAGACTTCGTCGAAACGTTGCCAAGACACTTCCAATTTTACGTGGGAGAAGACCCGAATAACCAAAGACCTACATATATATATATATATGTATGTATGTATGTATGTATGTATGTGTATGTGTATGTGTATGTGTATGTGTATGTGTATGTGTGTATGTGTGTATGTGTGTATGTGTATATGTGTATATGTGTATATATGTATATATGTATATATGTATATATGTATATATGTATATATGTATATATTTATTTGTAAGCCATCCAGAGTCATTGTCTGATATGGGCAGCTTTAGAAATTGAATAAAGAAACAAACATGAATAAGTAATTATTTGTCTATATTCACATTTACAGCCCAGAATATATTCTCTTTCTAAAAGAATGGATTCTATCACCTTAAAAAAAAGTGCACCAGAAAATTATTTATTGAGATAGTGGTATGAAAATAGAAATCCTGTGAAACAAAAAAGCTAGAAGGCATGCAACTTTGTGTCATATTAATAGATGCATGAAAAAGACATTTATTCCAAATATTTCAGTGATCTTTTTCAGTAATTCTCCCTCCATACCCAAAGCCCTTTATATAAAAATTACAAGGAATGCAATAAAAATAGGGAAATGTTAAAATAGGTAGAAACATTCAAAACACTGCTGTTTAAATAAGTAATAAATAACAATTATTGGAATGGTAGGCAGGAAAAAGAAAATAGGAAAATCAAGAAAAGGTAAGATGTAAATTTATAAGGAAATACACCACAATGGAAGCCCAACTAATTCCACAAGATTTTCTCCACAAGATGATTGTCACTACTAAGAATGCTGCCTTCTGCACTGTGACCAAATTAACACCACCAGCTGGACATCCAGACCAAAATGAAAAGCCAATGATTCCCCAGATAACATGGTTCAGACTAAAATCCTTTACCACCACCTGGAAATGGCTTAGCGCTTGATTGTTTTAAAAAGTTGGGGAAAGCTTGTTTTAATCTTACTTTTCTTACTTTCCATTGTTCAACCACCATTTTTAAACTTGATCTTTTTCATGGAGTAACAGTCATTAAGACAAAAATTAAAAAGTTAATTTCCTATTTTTTGAACTGTGTACTTAAGACTTTCACATTTAACTTGTCATTCAAAAGGGTTGCATTTTTTATTTCTGGCCAAGTCCATGTTTCAAAGATTATCTAAATCCCATTTGTAGATTCTGGAAATCCTAATTCTAAGTTTATCACTGTTATGAAAAGAAAGTTTATAACAAACCTAATGAATAAGTGAAAAGATAACCTCTAACAAACCGTTTGAAATAATTCTAACATAGTCACTTGGAAGAAACACCCATAAACCAACTCCCACAAATTACTATACCCACGTACAATTCACATCAAACTATTTTCCCAAGCACCAATAGGCAAGATGAGAAACAATGGTTGGAAACTAACCAAGGAGAGAAGCAACCTAGCAACCTACTTCTGCTGCCTGCTGGCTGCCTGCAATTTGGCAGTTCAAATCTCACCAGGCTCAAGGTTGACTCAGCCTTCCATTCTTCTGAGGTGCATAAAATGAGGACCCAAATTGTTGGGGCCTGTATGCTG